>NC_135240.1:16236166-26236166 GCF_947623445.1 Clavelina lepadiformis | reverse complement strand
GTTAAACTTGAAAAACTTGAAACCAAAAATAAAGCGGTTGTTCAGACACAAATGCAGAAGGGATTGGGAAGACCAGAATCAGATGAGACCGCTGCTTACCAGAGACAGTAAACGTTGCAAAATAATGAGAGTTTAACGAAAACGAAGGCATCGGTGAAGAAAAATATCTTAAGTCATAGTTCTTAATATTGAACCATAGTTTATTGTGTGTTAGGCAAGAAACCTAAAACCGCTAAAAATGATGGATAACACAACCGCCAGCCAACACATGACTTGGTTTGTGGTAGTATGCGGATAGTACGTTACTTAAACAAAAAATGAAGTACAAAATTTCCAAATACACCACGAACATTGTCGAAATTTGCTATGCAATAGACTGAATAGAGTACAAGAAAAGTAAATGCAAAATAATTTACCCTTGGGTTTTACTGTTCGCCGCAATTTTGTTTGCTTTTTCATAAATCTTTAGCGTCGCACAGAATAACACTGTATAAGCCGTTTGAGTAAGGATAGAAGCTCCCATCATTAAAGTCGGGAAAACAGGAAAAGAAGACCCTGTGAATAGATCACACAAAAGATAAAAGCAGTGACGTATCTTTTACCTACCATTAATGAATAATGAAGCTAAAGTTTCGGGACCGCTCTTCGTAAAAGAGGATCCAAGAAAGCTAGTTACAATAATTAATAATTTACCTAATATTAATTTTTCTTGTAGTTAGTGTTTTTCCTGTGAACTGCAGTTGCTATTATTCTAAGCGTTGGTTAACTTACCCTTTTGAAACTACGGTATATTTGCCACTATAGCCCATAAACGGTTAAAAATTTTATCGTGATAGTATACGATACGAAAATCTTTTTGTTACATCGACGCTGACGCCTGGTTGGTGAGCAACTGTGTTACTGCAAACCTTTAAGATTGTATAAATTTGGTGATAAACCATTTAGTCTGATCTATGGGGACATGCTAGAAGGGGACTATATATATAATTTAAATTTAACTAAATTTACCACAAATACGTATTCCATATACTAAAAATTACCTTCATGTTTGCTATAAAACCTATAACCATGCAGCATATACTAAAACCTATTCATTCTTATCCCAAACAATTTTTACATTTCCTGCAAGATTGTATTTGGAACTGTCAGCAAAGCTTTGAGGTTGTGAAACTAAATTGGAAATTAAAAGTTTTATGATTCTAAAAGTAGAGGTTATAGAACCAAACGTACCTTTACTGTAACAGTAACCATCCCTGTAAACACTTGAGACGCTTCCATTTGCCAAAACCATGACGAGAGGCAAAACGAATGCCACTAATGTGAGCAAAAGAGAAAACTTGCTGAGGATTGGCAACCAGCGCGGCAGAGCAGACTGCATTACAGGACAAACAACGTTAAATGTAATTCTAGGTAACTAGCTTGGACAACTTTTTGGTAACTGGCTATAGATAAGCTAACACTTTTAAATGCCAGTCGACAAACAAATATATGTTTTACTTACTTTCAAGACTGGGGACGAATGAAGATGGTTTTGTTTTATCCAGAGGAAGAGGTACACGGTTATCATCGCGATGTTGTATGACGTTAATCCAGTGACAAGTACCAGAATCGAACACAACTCGCCGTCGTACTCCAGGGGTAGCAATATACTTATCAGGAATATTGTATTTTGAGCAAGTGTGACTACCGCCGATAAAATGAAACACTAAAAGAATTTCACGAAATCATGAAGTGTATATCTATAAATGCCACATAACATTGTTTTTAACTCATTCCAGATGGTATAACGTAGTGGGTTTATTACAATTAATTATACAATGTTATAAGCCTAAATGGAAACTAAATGTATGATTCAACTGCAAAAAAACTTACTTTTTTCAACAACGACAAAGAAATGAGAAACTGACAAATGGACTTTGTGTTTTTTTCGGCTGTCCATGACGTACGAATAACAAAAACTAAGATGAAAAATTCCAAAATTTCTAAGATACTGATAATAGCAATAACTTCTATTGGTCCTCGTTCCGGAGGGCCCTTTACCTTTAGATTAATTCCTTGGGTAAAACCACTACCTTCCATACTCAATGTGAAATCAAAATAATAACTGAAAAGTCGGACGCCAATCGTCTTCAGTTGTTCGTAACGAAGCCGTGCGAACGTGTCTTCCCACCTTGAAAATCATCCTGAGCATGAATAATATATTCTGCGAATATGGGAAATGTTAGGCCAAAATAAATTGTCGGGATTTTATAATGCTGTGTAATTGTCAGTTCTTGACGTGTCGTATGCACTTATGTACATACTCCCAGTCATGTTGAGGCACGACTATGAACTATGTCACGGAGAGATTAAATTCTGTCCACATACGGTTACCATTTGCGCTTAATCGTGGTTCGCTGGTTATGGCTAAATTATTTAAAATATTCCCACCAAGGTATAGTATAGGCAACAATGCGTGATGTCATTGGCAGCAATAGATTTTGCAGTGGTTAGGTATGATGTAAGCTTTCTTTCTCTTTGAAAGTTTTGTGACATTTACATTTTTCTTGCAGCATGTTAGTAAAGATTACCTTCTCTGTGGTCACCAACACTCCAACTGGTTTGCAAAATTTTACGTCTCTACTTTTGCTTCTAAATCGGTGGTAAAAACAAACGCTTTAATCGATCTTAATTTGTCCAGGTAAAAGTATTCGCAAATTTGAATATATGTGCGTCGTAATGAAAAGCCGATGCAAGCAAGAGCAACGAAAATCATTTGTACCTGTGGTGACCCTACCAGGACGTCTTTACTATCAATGCATGAAAGTGATCAGATCATTTGCGGTATCGGTGGCTTAAGTTCCGAGGAACCTGCTTGCAGCCGATGAAATAAATAACTTCACTTCAATCTTCATTCATAAATTCATTCATTGATTCATTGGTGGTCACAAAGCTCAAAGTAATCAAGGCACTGCTCTAATGAGGACAGCTTACAGCTTCTGTAGCAAAATTTGACTTTAAGTTCATCTAATAAACTTAAACAATTAAAACTATTATCTTTAAAAACATTGAGAAGCCTAGATGTATGCATTTGAGTAAAATATCATACGTCGATATAAAATAAGGCTTTTTATTGGTATTTAAAGATTTAGCCAAATATTCTAATGCTAACTAACCGCCATCTTGACGAAAGTTTCTTCAAAATTTCAACATATACATAAAACAATGATTTATTCGTGTACGTTGTAAAGGCATTTTGTACAAAAACTTTAAACCATCTATTAAAAAGTTTCAACCAAACCAAAATAAAGATAATGAAACACAACCACACATTCTCAAAACAATTTATTCAGATAAAAGACGATCGGTATGCAAACAAACTTGAAATTCTTGTTGACATAAACTATTTCAGACAAAGAGGAAAACAGTAAATGCAATATGAGACGAGTTTTTACTTCAAGGAAGATTAAGTGATCTGTTGCAACCAAACGCTGTTGGATAAGCTTTGCAATAACACACCAAGTTGTCGATGCAAGGTACAGATCGAGGCCTCATCTGGGATGGTTCACAGTAGCCTGGAGAACCATTATCTGTAACGCATTGAGGACGCGATGTCTTCATGCAAGTGTTTGGATTGCAAACTCCTGTTTGATGAACAACATTGCCATAGTAAACAGCGCATTCTTCGTATTCGATTCTGTCAGCTGGGCATCCGTAAGCTCCTCCGTTGAGACAACTGACGGTTCTTTGCTTTTGACCTTCTCCATATTCAGCGCTGCACGGAGTCCACTCGCCGTAGTTGTAAGTTGGACAAGCACCAGGTTTGCAAGGTGTTGTCTCCGTGGATATACCTTGACACTGGTCTGTGACAGAGCAAACACGTGATCTTGTACGGACTCCGCCTCCACATGACACACTGCAGGAGCTAAAGTCGGTCCACTCGTGGTAATAAGGACAAGGGTTCTCGTTGCAGTATTTCGTTTGTTCAGTTTGGTGACCTTTGGGACATTTGCCACCAACGCAGGTTCTGGTTCTGGTTTGTTTTCCACCACCGCAGGAGACGGAGCATTGCGACCAAGCGGACCAATATGTGAGATATGACGACACACCAGAAAACGGATGATAAATCTGTGGCCGTGGAATGTAACAGAGAGGCTTTTCACAGCATCCTTCAAAGCTACCACTGAGTGGAGGAAGATTGATATACTTCACTGGTTTGTATGGGCAAGCAGGTTGGTGATGTCCTGGGTAGAAACCATGTGGGAACTGACCTCCGAGATTACCAAAGCCTGGTATCGAACCCTGGCCACCGAGACCACCAAGTAGACTTGAATGGAGATTGGGATTTTGAGCTCCGACGTTTGGAAATTGCAAATGACGGGGTTGAGATGAAGTGAGGTTAAGCGAATAAGCAATCAACGGATCAATACTGCCAACCGGAAATGTGTGTGTTGAGAAGACATTACCGAAACCTGAACTGGCCTTCAGTTGTTCCAAAATTTCTTTAAAGTTGTCGGCTCTAACTTGACCAGAGTAGATCATGTTGAGATATGTTTGCTGAAGATGTAGAGGAAGATCGGTTCCAAGCGAGTAAAGTTGTTGCCAATAAGTGTTCCTGTCGACGTTAATTGCGCACCCAGTGGCCAAACAGGTGTGATAACTTGAAAGAAACTCAGCTCCAGTCGCTGCAGAATTAAACGGCATGCATGACGGAACACCATAAAGTCCTCTCGGATCGGGAAGTTGACTGTCTTCCTCATCATTTCCTGATCTGACAGTAACGTGATTGAGCTCAAGTGGATACACGCAAGTTCCTCCAGTGTTGGTGATCTTCCAACATCCATCAATGAGATAACATTCACTTTCAGTGATTGCTGAGAAAGATCATTGGTAAATTTTAGAGGAAGCAAAAGTGATAAAATTTAGAGATAAGTTTAATGAAAGTGACAAATTTATTAAAGTTAGTCCTGGCATCACTTACTTGACCATCCAGCTCTCTTCGGATAATGACCAAAGTGTTCCAATACATTAATCATGTAGCATCCCGGTGACCCACCAAATATCTCGGATTGATATTCCTTGATGAGGCACTTTGTCAGGAGAGGGTTCCATGATCCATACTAAATGAAACATAACATAAACTTAGTAACAACAATCATTTGGGAATGTAAATGTTCAACATTTAACAGTTTGTTAGGTTACATGTAATAAAAACTAAACGTTTTATCCAAAACCTTGTTCATATTGATACCTGTTGGACGAATTCATTTGCTTTCTGTTGGAAAACGCGATTCCTGACGGCCAGATGACATACTGGGACTCCTGGAAGTACCGCTTGTCTTAAAATGCTCCTGTACTGGAAAAGTTCGTAGTCGAAGGCACATCCAGGTTGACGAATGCACTGATGAAGATCTTGATCCAAAAGTGGGTTGGATTGTGAACAGGGAATTCTAAATTTGCATCATAGCAATGTCAAATAGGTATAAATATTATTTACGTAGCATACGTCATGTAAGTGTAGTAATTTTGTTGATTTCGAGATGACACGGCTTACCTTTGACAATAAGGAACATTGACTGGAGGTCTAAGATCAATTTGAGGGCCATGGTTTACTGGACAGTTGTCGGGGAACTTTGCACAGTGAGACGGAAGACGTGGTGGGTAGAATCCTGGAAACCCTCCTGGTCCGGTTGGTGGAAATCCCCCCGGTCCGGTTGGTGGAAATCCCCCTGGTCCTGATGGCGGTAGGAAGGGTGGCAAAATTGAAAGTCCTCTTTCGGTTACTTTATCGTCTTCAACTGTTTCAATTTTGGCTTGCTGCAATTCTTTCAATAATTGCGCTTGGACATCTGGAAGATCGACTGTGGCCACGGTGACCGCTCTCGGATTCACTGCAAATAGAAAAAATCAATTTACAATTTAAATGTCCTTATGTATGAATATGTAACTTTTAATTTTCTTTACTTACCAATTGTCTTCAGTTTACATTGTTTGTTGATAAAGCAACAATGAGATGCAAGAGTACAATTGACTTCATCTACAATAGGTGTTCCCGTGCATGTGTGAGTGCAGTCCAATGCATCGGCTGCAAAGTCATAATAAAGTAGTTTGTTTGATAGTCATACTCTATGGCAACGAGCTGAAACGTTAGAATATAACTATTTATAAGAATTATAGTTGCACAATTTTCTTAAATTTTATAGACCCACTAACCTTCCACGCATTGTCCGTAAGTTGCAATGGCAACCTCGTTGTTTCGGTCGCAATCTTCCTGCTGCGCTCTGGTCAAACTCAGCACCAAACACAAAACTACAACGATTCTCTTCATTGTTGTAGGAAACTTGTTTAACTCTTCAGTAGGTTCTTTGACTTGGTTTTGGTTGTTTCTTGGCTGTTCGCTTTCGAAACTGATGCAGACCGAACCATACGCTGTGCTTATATACGGTACTACGACACCTTATCGAAAGACACTTTATCGAACGACACTTTATCGAACGACACCTGATCGAAACGACAGCTGATCGAAAGACACTTTATCGAACGACAGTTAATCGAGCCGACAGTTGATCGAACGACACTTTATCGAAACGACAGCTGATCGAACGACACTTTATCGAACCGACAGTTAATCAAAACGACAGTTGATCGAACGACACTTTATCGAACCGACAGTTCAAGCAAGATTTTTGCGTGTTTCTCAAACATTGAAACAATGAGCCATTGTGATGTGCGGTCTTTGTAATGGTGTGCATTAATGAATTGTGATGTATATATCATAAAGTTGACGATTTATATTTTATATCTATATTTTATATTTGTATCATAAAGTGTTCGATTGCGCATGGCGGCCGGCCCGCCCACATATTAATAAGATATCACAAGAATACGCACGAGAATTACTAAGTACGAGATTGTCTGTACAGTAGACTAGACTAGTCATTATAGATACAAAGAGTAAGGAATTAAAGGCAAAATTTAATAGCAAGGGGCATGTCGCTGTCTGACTTTTACACAAAGTAGCTTCTTGAAAGTGGTCTTTATCCCAGCTTGACCGACAGCGCAAAATAAATGGCTTCGATGCTTGGTAGCACGTACACATGTGAATGTCTTCCACCGGGTTCAAGATGACCTTCCACGAACGAATAATAACATTGAAGGATGGCACAATGCGTTCAGCAAGCGTGTCTCAATATCCCATCCGACGCTTCGCAGACTCGTCAAAAAAATTAAGCAGGAAGGTTCCAACGAAATGTTAATTGAACAATTGAGTGCTGGAATCGATGGCCCACCACGGAAGAAGCGCTACGACGCTGTCAACCAACGGCTGAAGAGCATAGTTGAAAATTATGACTCAACAAATATGGACATAAAAAGTTATCTTCGAGCAATTGCACACAACTTGTAATTAAATGAATGCGATTGAAATGTGCACTTCGTCAGTTGTCGTGCTTTTAACAGTGCATGTTGTCAGTTCTTTTAATAAATTGTCGTTCTTTTAACAGTGCATATCGTCAGTTGTTTCAATAAATTGTGGATCTTTTAACCCTATCCTAACCAGGCTCGCGAGTTTACTAAAAAAACTAGGTGTGGCCAACCCCGCACACACATTTGCAATCGTTAATTACTAGAAACCTATGCGTCGTAGACGATGAGATTATTACAGGTTAGTAGAAACATCATCTGGCTTCCTGTATACATCATAATTGTAAAACTAAAGAAAGTGAATTTAGTTTAAATTAGGTATTTCTAAAAGTGACACATTTCTATAAATTCTTCTTGTTACGCCGCGCCCCCGCTGTGAAAAGAGAACGAAAAAGAATAGTTAGTCAAGTTATTGGTGCGTAAATGAGTAATACGTTTCAATGCGGAGAGAGAGCAAAATTATATAAATATCACAATATCTCAAAAATTACAAAATCCAACTTTATCAAACAAACATGGACAGATAGCTGAACATCACAATGACCCATTGTTTCAATGTTTGAGAAACACGCAAAAATCTTGCTTGAACTGTCGGTTCGATAAAGTGTCGTTCGATCAACTGTCGCTTTCATCAGCTGTCGGTTCGATAAAGTGTCGTTTGATCAACTTTCGGTTCGATAAAGTGTCGTTCGATCAACTGTCGTTTCGATCAGCTGTCGTTTCGATCAGGTGTCGTTCGATTAAGTGTCTTTCGATAAAGTGTCGTTCGATTAAGTGTCGTTCGATAAAGTGTCTTTCGATAAGGTGTCGCGTCACGCTTATATACAGCGGCCAGACAACCGGTACCAAGCGCAGAGGTAACGCGGTACTTTCCCTGCTTTCGAGTGATGACGTTTCAAATTATACGAGGCCAAAAAAGAATTGACATTCGCCGAGGTATACCGACCGAACACGTGCGTTTAAAAATAAACCGAACTAAAAATCAGTTAATCCTCCGCTAATACATGAGTCATTTTGACAAGACTGGGATCACGTTTGCCTAAGGTCACTACAACAGCAAACAGATGAAAACTTCCATTGAAAAGTATCCATAATATTAGTTTACTTTTGAACAAGATGAACTCTGTTTAAATTTAGACGCTTAAAATATCGAAACTTTGTTACAGGCAATTTGAAGCTAACCGGAGACAAATCTGCCGGCGTCCGCAGTGTTTACGATTGATATCCTTGGGCAAGTGTGACGTGACGTTTTTAAAAAATACGAATGTTAACGGTGGTTAATTAGATGAGTAATTAATAATTAGAAACGTGATTCCAAACTCAAGGCAGTTACATTTCATAAAAACTATTTTTTATTTGAAAGGAAAATCAAAGATACCCTGGAGTGTTATTTTGAAAGTGGTGGATCATTGCCGTGCAAGCTACTCGTGACGTCAAAGTGACGTTTCCAAAAAAGTCTCCTAATTAATTTCTTGTAATTTTTGTTTTACGCAAATAAAAAATTTGTTTGATGTTGCTGGCAAACAATTAAAGAAGTAAATTAAGCGGTAATATTATATATCTTTAACTTTTTGTAACTCAGGTTTTGGCTGGAATATACTGTATCTTACTCTGGAAATTAGAGAAAAAAATTAAAGCATAACAAGGCAACGAATTAACGTATATTACAGAGTGCTTGTGTTATTTTTTTTATGAATGACTGTCGTTCCCAGGGGAATCCGCCATCGATGCTTAATTAAATAATTTCTCATTTGAATACGATAAAGTGAACCTCGGTTCGCATTAGCTTTGAATTTCATATTCAAAACGCCTTTTTTCCTTTAATGTAAACATCTATTCTACTGCTTGACTTTAATGTAATTAAAAATGTCTTATTCTTTTACACAATTGATAAGTTTTCACCAAGATTTTTAAGATTATTTTGTTTTGATTGTTGTGGACAGTAAAAATTGTAGCTTTTTGTTAAAACTTGTGAAAGTAATAATGAAAAAAACTTGTCTAAAGTTAAAGATGAAAAGTTGTATTTTTTGTTTGTTTTTGCCTAATAATCAAGTTGTTGAAGTTATAATTTTATGTTGTTTTTCTAGAATAGATTGGAAATAAAACGTCTTCAGGTCAACGTTTTTAATTTGTCCAATCAACTCTAAACTGGTACCGCCGTGAATTATACAGAGTAGTGTCTTACAACATGTGCTTTAGCGACCAACCTATAGGAATAAAAATAGAATGTTTTAAAACGTAACGGTAACGACGTGTGCTTCTACGTAAAACATGACGTATGAAAACGAAATGCTTAAGACGAAGTGCTTGAGACAAAGCGTCGGTATTTGGGGAAATTCCGATACCAGCGATCCAAGTGGAACTGTTTAAAACTGCGTCAAAAACACCTTTAAATATTCCATTCGAACCAGACACTACAACTCGATGCTATCAAATTTAAAAGAGTTTATGTGAAGCCGCGGCCGGTACCTGACATGATTAAGCGGCGCGCATTTGCCCCGAAGCAGTAACATATCGAAATACGATGATGGGAATTTTCTGCAAAATGGAGTTCAACGACCAAAAAACTGAAAAGTGGCTATTCGTAAGAAAGGCATTTCTTCAAACGTTGAAAAATATTGCTTATACATATACCAATACACTAACTAAGATCAAAATACAATGTACCTAGATTCGTTTTTTGTTTTTACGTAACATCGCAATACCTTAATAAACTAATTAGAAATATAAACCTATTACAACAGTATTTGATTTTTAATCTCAATTTACACAGCAACCAAAAAAGTAACACAAAACTACAAGCATAATACCAAAAGCTACTTATATATAGTTTTAAAAAAAATCAATATAAGTTTTGATGTTGGTAAAATTGAATACAACATTTCAAATGACTCATAATTTTCTTTATAAAACAAGTTATTAAGACATATACGTGTGTAAAAAAATCTACCAGGCAAAGCAAGAACGACTAAGCCAACGATACTCGGGAATTTTTTATGGTACTGTAAGTTGCGTCATCAAAAGTTATCCGGACAGTTTTTTCTCAGGGCACAAGTAAGTCAGTGCTTGGCATCTGTGCTCAGAAAAAATCAATCAAGCCTTTAATTCTTCAATCAAGACAATCCTCCACAAGCTTGGTATATTTTGAAACGTCATCACTCGAAAGCAAGGAAAGTACCACGTTATCACTGCGCTTGGTACCGGTTGTTTGGCCGCTGTATATAAGCACAGCATATCGTTCGGTCTGCATCAGTTTCGAAAGCGAACAGCCAAGAAACAACCACAACCAAGTCAAAGAACCTACTGAAGAGTTAAACAAGTTTCCTACAACAATGAAGAGAATCGTTGTAGTTTTGTGTTTGGTGCTGAGTTTGACCAGAGCGCAGCAGGAAGATTGCGACCGAAACAACGAAGTTGCCATTGCAACTTACGGACAATGCGTGGAAGGTTAGTGGGTCTATAAAATTTAAGAAAATTGTGCAACTATAACTCTTATAAATAGTTATATTCTAACGTTTCAGCTCGTTGCCATAGAGTATGACTATCAAACAAACTACTTTATTATGACTTTGCAGCCGATGCATTGGACTGCACTCACACATGCACGGGAACACCTATTGTAGATGAAGTCAATTGTACTCTTGCATCTCATTGTTGCTTTATCAACAACCAATGTAAACTGAAGACAATTGGTAAGTAAAGAAAATTAAAAGCTACGGATTCATACATAATGACATTTAAATTGTAAATTGATTTTTTCTTATCGCAGTGAATCCGAGAGCGGTCACCGTGGCCACAGTCGATCTTCCAGATGTCCAAGCGCAATTATTGAACGAATTGCAGCAAGCCAAAATTGAAACAGTTGAAGACGATAAAGTAACCGAAAGAGGACTTTCGATTTTGCCACCGTTCCTTCCTCCATCAGGACCAGGGGGATTTCCACCAACCGGACCGGGGGGATTTCCACCAACCGGACCATGAGGATATCCAGGATTTTACCCACCACGTTTTCCGTCTCACTGTGCGAAGTACCCCGACAACTGTCCAGTAAACCATGGCCCTCAAATTGATCTTAGACCTCCAGTCAATGTTCCTTATTGTCAAAGGTAAGCCGTGTCATGTCGAAAACAAAAAAATTACTACACTTACATGACGTATGCTATGTAAATAGTATTTTTAGCTATTTGACATTGCTATGATGCAAATTTAGAATCCCCTGTTCACAATCCAACCCACTTTTGGATCAAGATCTTCATCAGTGCATTCGTCAACCTGGATGTGCCTTCGACTACGAACTTTTCCAGTACAGGAGCATTTTAAGACAAGCGGTACTTCCAGGAGTCCCAGTGTGTCATCTGGCCGTCAGGAATCGCGTTTTTCAACAGAAAGCAAATGAATTCGTCCAACAGGTATCAATATGAACAAGGTTTTGGATAAATCGTTTAATTTTTACATGTAACTTAACAAAATATTAAATGTTAAACTTTTACATTCCCAACTTATTGTTGTTACTAAGTTTACGTTATGTTTCATTTAGTATGGATCATGGAACCCTCTCCTGACAAAGTGCCTCATCAAGGAATATCAATCCGAGATATTTGGTGGGTCACCGGGATGCTACATGATTAATGTATTGGAACACTTTGGTCATTATCCGAAGAGAGCTGGATGGTCAAGTAAGTGGTGCCAGGACTAACTTTAATAAATTTGTCACTTTCATAAAACTTATCTCTAAATTTTATCACTTTTGCGTCCTCTAAAGTTTATCATTGATCTTTTTCAGCAATCACTGAAAGTGAATGTTATCTCATTGATGGATGTTGGAAGATCACCAACACTGGAGGAACTTGCGTGTATCCACTTGAGCTCAATCACGTTACTGTCAGATCAGGAAATGATGAGGAAGACAGTCAACTTCCCGATCCGAGAGGACTTTATGGTGTTCCATCATGCATGCCGTTTAATTCTGCAGCGACTGGAGCTGAGTTTCTTTCAAGTTATCACACCTGTTTGGCCACTGGGTGCGCAATTAACGTCGACAGGAACACTTATTGGCAACAACTTTACTCGCTTGGAACCGATCTTCCTCTACATCTTCAGCAAACATATCTCAACATGATCTACTCTGGTCAAGTTAGAGCCGACAACTTTAAAGAAATTTTGGAACAACTGAAAGCCAGTTCAGGTTTCGGTAATGTCTTCTCGACACACACATTTCCGGTTGGCAGTATTGATCCGTTGATTGCTTATTCGCTTAACCTCACTTCATCTCAACCCCGTCATTTGCAATTTCCAAACGTCGAAGCTCAAAATCCCAATCTCCATTCAAGTCTACTTGGTGGTCTCGGTGGCCAGGGTTCGATACCAGGCTTTGGTAATCTCGGAGGTCAGTTACCGCATGGTTTCTACCCAGGACATTATCAACCTGCTTGCCCATACAAACCAGTGAAGTATATCAATCTTCCTCCTCTCAGTGGTAGCTTCGAAGGATGCTGTGAAAAGCCTCTCTGTTACATTCCACGGCCACAGATTTATCATCCGTTTTCTGGTGTGTCGTCATATCTCACATATTGGTCCGCTTGGTCGCAATGCTCCGTCTCCTGCGGTGGTGGAAAACAAACCAGAACCAGAATCTGCGTTGGTGGCAAATGTCCTAAAGGTAGCCAAACTGAACAAACAAAGTACTGCAACGAGAACCCTTGTCCTTATTACCACGAGTGGACCGACTTTAGCTCCTGCAGTGTGTCATGTGGAGGCGGAGTCCGTACAAGATCACGTGTTTGCTCTGTCACAGACCAGTGTCAAGGTATATCCACGGAGACAACACCTTGCAAACCTGGTGCTTGCCCAACTTACGACTATGGCGAGTGGACTCCGTGCAGCGCTGAATATGGAGAAGGTCAAAAGCAAAGAACCGTCAGTTGTCTCAACGGAGGAGCTTACGGATGCCCAGCTGACAGAATCGAATACGAAGAATGCGCTGTTTACTATGGCAATGTTGTTCATCAAACAGGAGTTTGCAATCCAAACACTTGCATGAAGACATCGCGTCCTCAATGCGTTACAGATAATGGTTCTCCAGGCTACTGTGAACCATCCCAGATGAGGCCTCGATCTGTACCTTGCATAGACAACTTGGTGTGTTATTGCAAAGCTTATCCAACAGCGTTTGGTTGCAACAGATCACTCAACTTGCCTTAAATCACCAGAACAAATGTAAACTTTTGTAAAACATATTCGTTTGTACTTAAACTTTTCTAGGAAATAATGTGCAGTATCTTGTTGCCAGTATCTTGTGCTTGAATGTACCAAATGTATTCGATTCACTATTTGACACAATACTACAAGCATTGGTTGAATGGTTGTATCTTTACTTTTAAAGGTTGTGACCAGGTTTTCTTTCATAGAGACTTTAGCAATGGTTACTTTCTCATAATATGCTTTTTCTAAGTTCAAGTTAAGTAAACTGGATTAGTGGTTTTTTGTCAACAAATTTGTAATTGCTTATTTTGCGCCACAATTTGTTCAAGTTTTATGCAGACAATTTATGAGCTTACAATGCTTTAGTTCCGTTTTTAAGCAATAAAAAGTTTTAAAACTAAGCTTTGCTTTGCAAAGACATACCAATCAATAGAAAGACTTTGTACAAATGCTTTAAAAAGTTCCAAGTCATACATTAAATGATTAATGGCTGATTTCGTTTAAAAAATATCAACGAAAGCTTTTTTGATATTGCAACCATGACGAAAATGGAAAACCAATTGCCGTTGGAAGACCCAAGAAACTGTTTCTTCATTTTCTACCCTTCATTTCACTTTACCAGCAATGACTGTGTTTTGCATTGCATTTAAGGCATCTCACTTGACTGACGATTTGACTTTTTTTGCCCCGCGGTACAATGCTTTCAGTTCTAAACCGATCATCAGCATTAACTGTTGAATGATTTTTCTTCAAACTTGGTAGGTGGACAACGATATACGTTTCCGGTTAAACACAAGTTAAAACTCTTATTGCAAGCCAACTACACACCTTGTACTGCCTGGACCAAAAGTTACAGGCTGTTCGATGACATAGGTCAACGTCTCTGCAAGAGTATAAGCTACCATCTGTAGTAAGTTTTGCCATGATCAGAGTGAAAGTGTTCTCACATGCAAATGTTTTAAAGGTTGGCGACCGCTAAGATATTTTAAGAGACCGCTGAATGAATTAAAAGGCTGGGACTAACTAATTAACTGCTAATTAAAGTTAATCAATTAAACAAACTGTTAATTTTCTGTTGTAGTCGCAGAAGTATATATTTTCAGAGACCAGTTGAGATGTTTAAGAGATCGTTTCGATCCCTAAAACTTCTACAAAACCACTGCTCACACGCACTTACTTTCATAGTTATCTTCTGATGTTTGCTTTTTTGATAAAATTTTTGTTTATATTCAACATGCGAAACAATTGTTATTGAACTTTATGCTTTCAGTTTGACTTACTAAAAGAATTTCATACTTTTAGGTGCAATATAATTGACATAAAATTCCAAATAAGTGATTACAAGCGTCTAAACAAGTTTTATTTTTCTTGCCGTCTCACCAGAAGCATTTTCTGGTAAACATCAGTTCAGAAACGAAAATTAAAATTATAAACAAAACTAACTTATAGGTATAAGTTTGTTTGACAATTATAAGGTTTTTGAACGAATAAACGATAATAATATAATTAATCGGTCACTGCAAATCAAACAAAGAATTGCGATTCCCCGATCCAGTATTTGGTCGTCGGGGACAAAAGTGAGGGAACCGACGACAGATACAAGAGCCTTCAAAACAGTTAGCTCTCGTCTTAACCTTCATATCATCCGGCGGACAATGGCCTGGTCTTCGATTCCGTTGAACGCATCTCGGTGTTTGAGTGTATTTGCACGTCGATGGGTCGCATGTTCTTGGGTTATAAACAACTCTACCGCAGTATTTGTTGCATTCTTTCTCTTCAAACTTGACAGGTGGACAACCGTACGCACCCGGGTCTACGCACCTAAGGTTTCTTCTCTGCACACCAACCCCGCAAGTTGTGCTGCAGCTGGACCAAGAATTACCTGGACGGGCTCGAAACGTTGGACACCTTCCAGGCTTGCAAGGGCTCTCGTCGTTAAGTTTTCCACTACAAGGCCCGTCACCTACACAGGATCTAGTTCTGGTTTTTGTTCCTCCGCCGCAACTAACGCTACAGGGACCATATTGTGTCCATGGAGTGAAAGTTGGACAAGGCGTCTCCGTGCAAAATTTTATTTGTTCTTCATAACCTCCCCCACAGCCTTCGCCTACGCAGTGACGGTTTCTCTTTGTCTTTCCTTCGCCACATGTTGCGCTGCAAGGGCTCCAGATACCTTTCCTTAACGTTAATCCGGCTCCGTTTCCGGCTGGAAACCCCGGGTCAAACCTATATAACATTTTCACAAATGGGCAGCAGCCGTCCTTTCCAGGTTTTGGCGGTCAAGTAGGATACTTTCCTGGTTTCCCACCAATTCAGTCAACGTGCCCGTACCAGCCGGTGCAATATCCTGGACTTCCGCCCCTAAGCGGTAGTTTTGAAGGCTGCTGCGAGATACCGTTCTGTTACACCCCCAGAGAACAATTGTACACTCAGTTCTCGGGTATCTCCACATACCGAAGCGAGTGGTAATACTGGACCGATTGTTCTGCATCATGCGGCGGAGGAACTCAGACAAAAAGCCGATCTTGTGTGGGATCTGGATGCACCAAGACAGCATCCAAAGAAGTCCAAACACAAAGTTGTAACACTGGTCAGTGCCCCTATTACTTGGACTGGACACAATGGAGTGCCTGTAGTGCCTCTTGCGACGGTGGGTTTCGTTCCCGTTCCCGTGAATGCCAAGGTTTGGGTAAGTGCAGTGGACCTGCAAAAGAGCGGGAACGGTGCCGCAAAGGCGCCTGCCCAACCTACCGAAACGAAAATTGGGGTGAATGTGACGTCACATGCGGAAAGGGGCATAGAAGTCGCACCGTTATCTGCACTGACGGCGGCGACTACGGTTGTCCAAAAACCACCGAAATCGAGTGAGGAGAGTGTGAGATCTTCTGCGGTACCGTGTTCTACGAACCAGCAGGTGCATGCAACACACTGACGTGTAAGGCCAGGGCAATACCAGTTTGCGTGTATGAGGGAGGAGAAGGGTATTGCAATCCTAGCGAAATGCGCCCTCGTATGGAAGGATGTTGCCAAGGTTTCTGTCGCTACCGGCGCTACCAAGCTTGCAACGTTAGGTCTCTTAACATATAACAATAAAATTGAGCCGAACCATGTTCAAATGGTTTTGTTGTAACTCGTACAAATGACAAAAGTTTTATTGAATTCCATTACTTTGTTCCATATCTTTGCAATAAAACTTTGAATACAGAACCAAACTTGCAATTTTCATTTGTAACAAAAGTATTTGTGTTACCGGCCTTTTCTTATGCTGGTTCGAATAGACCTGCAGTTAAACTATAGAATTGTATTTGATAGAATAAAGGGTAAAAACAGGCACGTCTGCTCACAGCTCAGGCAACGGTAAACTGACACGTTCGCCAACTAGCAAGGCGCAATTACAAACATCAGCGCCTCTAGCCGAAGGCAGAAACACAAGGCACGTCAAACGAGCACAAAACACGTAACACTCCTCCCCCTCCAATAAATTTCCCTTCGACATTAGCATAACTAGCTATAAGCTAATATATGGAAAATAAAACGACAAATTGCAATATAATCACGAAACAACCTCTACACTTCTGTTACCCAGATAATGTGTTAATCTTGAAGAAAATTGTCGACCACGTATGCCACAGTGGGCCACAAAAAAAAAACTTTACAAAAACCATTCCTCAAACTCAGCAAAACGGTGCAGTAGCGAAAAAATTATGATTATCACACCAATAAAAACAAACGGAAATCAAGGTAAAGCATTTCTATGTAAATAATATAAATACAAACATTACATTGAAAACCACAGCAAAATTTTAAATAACTTGTTATAAAAGAAATTCAAACATTTTTTGACTATACCAAAACAATAGTACAAACACAATAAAGGTGGGTTACAAATAATGCTTCATGCCAATAACACAACAAAAGGTATAAAAACGTGAGATTGATAGCTAAAATAGACGATATATAACGGATCCGAAATAAAATACCATCGTACTTGGTATATGTGAAACTGTGGTATATAAAACACAAATCATAGGAAAGTAGTCAACAACATAGCATCAAGCATCACACAATAAACAATTAATACGTTTCGACGTCTGGGTAACGAATAGTGCGACGTGGGCTTCGGCGAAGTCGACCGTTATTTCGGGAGTTGCAAACGTTATTAAAATTGTTACTCTCGTGACGATTTGAATTTGATCGGTTAGGCCTATTAAAAAAGTAAGCTCCAGTCAAGGGCATGTCTAGTTGCTGGGGGACATCTTCTGGGCAACTAGCTTGATTATAGGAAGGCATCCCTGTATGATGGTCTCCTCTGCTTAGCTTTAGCCTGTTAAAATGTACTCTTAACGTACGTTCGTGGTTGCGAATCAGATAATTTACCGGCGGAAAAGTCTCAACAACTTCGTAGGGGCCTGAATAAGGGAGGTGAAACTTTCGCTTTTCATCTTTTGATATGACAGTGTTTCGCAGCATGACCTTGTCTCCTACTTGAAACTCAGCTTGTCTCGATACCGACTTGTCGTAACGTTCTTTCATGGATTGCCGACGTTGGTCGAGTCTCGTTTTCACGACTTCGTGGACAAGTCGCATACAGTCTTGTAAATCGAACATTGCCGATGATGATGGACGACTTGAAGGCTGTCCAGTCATCAAATCTGCTGGTAATCTCAATTCTCGTCCAGCCAGAAGGAAATGTGGAGAAACACCTGTCTCTTCGTGTCGACTGGCGTTATAGGTCGCACAAATTGAGGAGAGAGATTTATCCCAGGATAGTGGATCGCGCTGGACATAATTCTTCATGATGGAAAGGATGGTTCTGTTGGCCCTTTCAACCGCTCCGTTCCCAGAAGGGTGGTATGCTGTAGTTCTTGACTTCTTGCAGCCGAGAAGATCAATAAGCTCTTCAAACAACTGGCTCTCAAAGTTTCCTCCTCGGTCGCTGTGAATCCGCTCCGGAACACCATGAATCGTCATCCAGTTATGATAGAGAACAAATGCTGTTTCTTGGGCTGTCTGTGATGGCATAGACCAAGCCTGCATATATTTAGTGTACATATCAGTGGCTACCAGTATGTAACGATTTCCTGAATGTGTCACAGGAAGTCCTCCAAGGACGTCAATCTCTATTCTTTGCATCGGCTCCAACTCCTCGGAAGGTACCAAGGGCGCTCTTGGTGTTTTAGAATGAGCTTTACGTAAATCACAGAGTGTGCAACGCTCACAATACTCCCGGACATCCGTTTTCCAGCGTGGCCAGTAAAATCGTCTTGAAACTCTTTCAGCTGTTCTATCAACACCCATGTGTCCTCCTCCATGTGGTGCGTCATGTAACTCTTTCAGGACTCTCGGACGCATTTCTTTAGGAACCAGTAGCTGAAGACGTTTTCCTTCCAGTGTGTCTTCCAGACTGCGGTACAAGCACTGGTGTACTAAAACAAACTCTCCAAACAAAGACCAGTAATGTCGAATCTCACTGCTCAACTTCTTAATTTTCTTAAAAGGGGGTCTTGCGCCGGCTCTAATCCAACCTAGTACTACGAAAAGATGTTCGTCGGACGTTTGAGCTTGTGAAATTTGATCAGGAGTCCAACCGAAACCCTCACAAAGATCAATACTTAAAACACTTTCCGTCGAGGTCTTACAGGTTTTAAAGTTTTCTTCAACTTCAAACGGATACCTCTCTGGATTCACTTCGACGCTATTAGAATCACTTGTTTTGCTGCTCTGTGGCCTTCTACTAAGTGCGTCTGCATTGGAGTGCTTTGACCCAGAGCGATGTATTAATTTAAAATCAAAATCAGCCAATATTTCAAACCAGCGCGCACATTGACCGTATGTCTCTTTTGCTGTCCACAGCCACCGTAACGAAGCGTGGTCCGTGCGAAGAAGAAAAGGTGTGCCAAGATAACAACGAAATTTCTGCACCCCATAAAAAATTGCCAGGAGTTCCTTCCTCGTGGTGGAATAATTTCTTTCTGCTTTCGTTAAAGACCTACTTGCGTATGAAACTGGGTGCTCTTCACCATCTACAATCTGTGACAAAACACAGCCGAGCGAAAAATTTGAAGCATCTGTATCGAGGATGAACTGCTGCGTAAAGTCCGGGTATCTCAATACTGGGTTTGTCACGAGTGCGTCTTTCAACAAGTTGAATGAGTGTAAACATTTATCATTCCAGCAGAACTGTTTTTGAGGCTTCGTCAAATCGTACAGTGGGGCCGCAATTTTGGAAAAATCTCTGACAAACTTGCGATAGTATGATGCGAGTCCCAAAAACTGCCTTACATCCTTTATCGACGAGGGCACAGGCCAATTGGAAACCGCAGAGATTTTCTCCGGATCGCAGGATACACCAAATTTTGAAACCACATGACCCAAGAATTTAACTTCTTCTTTGAACAAATTGCATTTAGACGGTTTAAGTTTGAGGCCACCTGCAACTAATCAGGAAAGCACGTCGTCCAAGTTGTGCAGATGATCTTGAAAGGTGCGTGCATATATGATGATGTCATCCAAGTAAGCCAATGCACCATTCCATTCAACCCCATCAAGCACAATCCGCATCAAGTGCTGAAACGTGGCAGGTGCGTTTGCTAGTCCAAACGGCATAACATTAAAATCGAATAAACCTCGATGGCAAGTAAACGCTGTCTTTTCACGGTCGCCTTCACTCATCGGTATTTGCCAGTAACCAGATTTAAGGTCTAGTGTGGTGAAATATTTGCACCCCGAGAGTTGATCCAAACTGTCATCTATCCGTGGCAAAGGAAAACTGTGCTTCTTAGTGCAATCATTGACAGCCCTGTAGTCAATGCAAAACCTCGTATTGCCGTCCTTCTTTTTTACCAACACAACTGGGCTAGACCAAGGCGACTGTGAGTGACTAATAACGTTATCATTTAACATGTCCTTTAGCAACTCGTCTACCTTTCGTTTGTTTTCTTCTGACATTCTTCTTGGGTGTTGGCGTATGGGTGCAGCGTTTCCCGTGTCGATACTGTGAGTAAGAATATTAGTTTTGCCAAGATCACGTTTAGAGAGTGAAAACGCAGCTTTCCGTCTTCGAATTACTTCGATTACAGCTTCCCGCTCAACATCTGACAAATTAAGATCATTTAGATGCAGTTGTTCAATAAGAGACGACACGTCATCATCGGTTGCTGGCTTGTCAACCTCTTCCGATATACAACATAATGAGTAGGCATTAATGTACGAAACATTTTCGCCAACAATTGGTATTAAATCTGCAACAGTTGTCCCAGCCGGAATGCACTTGCTTTTATTCGTAAAATTGGCAAGTCTAACTGGTACCAAATTTTCCTTAGTTTTTGTTACGTAGTTTGCGCCTAAGATTTCGTATTTGTCTAGTAGGCTTTCAGATCTCTGTATAAAAACGTCGTTAGACTTGGACTTTGTCGGGCGTTTAACACTACAGGGCAGCACAACCTCAGTAAACGCGGGGATAAGCAGTAACTCAAAATGCAATCGAGGAACTGTGCAAAATACCTGGTTCTCTCAATAGCGGTAATGTTCCTCCACCAGCCTTGAGTGTCATCACATCATAGTCAACGATGCAACCATGGTCTTGAAGAAAATCCAAACCCAGAATGCAAGACTCCGACAAGTTCTCCGCAACAAAAACGTCGCGAGTGGCCTCTATTCCGGCAACGGTGAAGTTTAGCTTTGCTTTTCCTGCCATCGCGATAACGGTTCCGCTTGCGCCAATAAATCGAACATTTGAAGGGCAGTCATTTAAATCTTGAGCGGAACATTGTTGGAAAGCCAAATGGGATATGACGGTAATTGATGCACCAGTGTCAACAAGCGCAAACAAGGGCTTACCATTGATGATAACGTTAACGTACCTATGTTGTTCTGCAGAGACGGTATGTAGGTTGTAAGTGACCAATTCTCGTTCTGGCTGTGGTGATGGATTCAGGGGCGGACACCTGTGCCCGCCCCGTTGGCGGTTGCGCTGAAGACAATATCGACTAATGTGTCCTCTTTCTCCGCATGTAAAACACGTGCGTGATTCCCGGGGGCGAAAGGGATGATTGTGGTTAAGACGAGACCTCCGCGATATCTCCGATAGTGATTCACGCAAGGTGTCAACTTCCTGCCGTAGACCCTGGATCATTTGCTTCATTTCCTCGCAAGCTGATGGGACCTGCTCCATTGGCTGTATTTTGGAAACGTGTTGTTGCACATGCTCTGGTTCCATCATTAATAGCTTTTTGACAGCATCTAAAAACTTTGGACACTGTACCTCTACGTTGCACGTGACCAGCCTTTCTGCTTCATGTTTGTTACGCAGTCCAGCTATCAAAGTGTTATATAAGACGTCATTCTTCGTACTTTCATCTTCCGGTTTCGGGTATGCAATTGCTCCGAAATTGACAAGGGCATTGACGTAACTTCGATTCGTTTTGCCGAGAGCTTGGGTTCTTTGTATAAGCTGCTGTTTAGCCTTGTTACATCGAAGCGAGCAACAAGCAACTTCCTCAGCTTTGGACTTCAGTTCTTTATAGTTCATGGTGCCTAACCGTGCACCGTTGCATATCATTTCCAGCTTAACATCTTCCGGTAAACTCACCATAAAAGCATGTTTTCGAGCAGCTGCTGTTGCGTCCACACTGTCGCAGAAACTTTCAAACGTTGATAAAAACGAGATAAAACTTTCTCCAAGTTCAAACTTCGGAGGAGAGCAAAAAAAATTCATCCCGGATAAAACTCGGTCACCTTCTTCCTTCACGTTTTTTAACTGCAGGTCCTGCCGTGCACGCCAAATGTTACCGGCCTTTTCTTATGCTGGTTCGAATAGACCTGCAGTTAAACTATAGAATTGTATTTGATAGAATAAAGGGTAAAAACAGGCACGTCTGCTCACAGCTCAGGCAACGGTAAAGGCAGGCACTGACACGTTCGCCAACTAGCAAGGCGCAATTACAAACATCAGCGCCTCTAGCCGAAGGCAGAAACACAAGGCACGTCAAACGAGCACAAAACACGTAACATTTGTACAGTGTTAGTTTCATACAGACATACGGCACACACGCGCAACGCGACCTGCTTCCACCTATTTCCTCTTTTCAAATAAATTCTTTTTGCTATTTCTTGTGAGCAATTGGCTATGAGTGGGAACTATTTATGATTCAAGTCGAGGGCCATTTCTGTAGCACATGTTTGCTACTAAAGCTATTAAACGTTTCACGACGACAACAGCATTTATTTTTGTGTTGTTGTTATTATGTGATTATAAAAACTTCCTTTCCCTTCACTTAAAACTTCATTGCAAATTTCAAACATCACTTTTAGTTGTAAACTTGTTTTGTATATTATGATTATATAACCCCTCTCATGTTTCCCTAAGATAATACGTCAGCAAAATATTAATCATACCGCCACTATTTCTTTATTTTTTGCAAGCATTAATTGGTCTTTTAAAATGAAGACATATCTTGTCCGATTGCATTCTGGTCAACTTCATTTCGTGCTGTGTGGAATTTAACACGTACAAGCCTGAATTCCACTCAAAGAGCAATTTGCGATACAATATTTTATTTACGCTAAAACCCTCACACGCCTTTAGTGAAATAACTACAAACCTTGAAGGAACATTATGACATCGGCAATGTATTCATATAATTAACAACAAACGAAACGAAAATAACACGCGTGTTTACATATAGACAATTATACCTTTCTACTTAATTAATTAAACTAAACTTAACTAAATTTAACTTAATTAAACTAAACTTAACTAAAACAATTAATTTTTACTAAAACGATAAACATTGATTAATAATAACAGATATTTAACATACATTAAGTTTGTTCAGGTACCACAAGCTATAGCCTACACTCTTTTAATATTTGTTTCAGTTCAATACAGTTCATGTGATAACTGTGCTTGCAGTATGCTCTCCATGTTTCAAATTAGCTTTGATTAAGCGTCATACTTTGTTTTAGGAATTAACATAAACATGAAAATTGTGAAAACTATCACATTAATGAAGCCAAAAGCATGGAAGGCCGTTACAGATCTATAAGAGCATGCCAAGTACCAAAGTAAAATAGGGTTGTACAAGAATCCGGTAGATCACTCTTAGGTTATTCCACAGCAACTTTTCATGCCTGGACCACTGCTGATATGGATGGGACAGTTGTTCTAGCGGTCTGATGATTCGCGACAACTTTGTCTTCGTCACCAAAGCTTATTTTACCGCACGTGATCATATGTACGATCTTCTTCATCACACTGAATTAGAACAAAAGCGTGTATTTCGTTAGAGAATATTCAACTTGCATAGCTTTTATCATCGAGCTACAGTTTCAAAAGCTGTTGGTTTAACAATGAATACATTTACACCATATATATGTTTATATATTTATATTAACCATACACGTAAATGTATAGATTTAGATAATAACTCTGACAATTTTACTGCAAAACAAATCGTCATGCGTGTTATAACAAGTTCTCTCGAGACCGCCTGCCTGCTTGCATACACTACGACAGTATGAGAAAATGATGGCTTCGAGGTGCAGTAATTATGGAAAATCACAACATTATAATTCAGAACTTGATGATAGTGAAGCTAAGTAAATATCCTATGTTAGATATCTTTTGACCATTAATACTATCACCACTATCACATACTTACCCCGGCAAGGTATTGAAACAAAAGAGCATGCACAACAAGTTAATGAACAGGTCTAGTTTCGGAAACAAATTCACGTAAACCTCAGGAATGATCGAGATTGTGGCGCTGATAGAAACCGTGTTGATACAGTCAGTTAACACCGCAGCAACCGCGAAGTAAAAGCAACGTTGAGTAATTTTTCTGGAGCTAAAAGATGATCACCAGCAATGGTTAAATGAAACTGACAGGCTACTTTAAATTGATCAAAAAATAATCGTAGTTTCAAAAGATCTCAAAGTTATATTGGAACAAACCGCACATATAATTTCAAACCACGCACACCAAAAAAGCAACTGTGTAAATATTTTTTACGTTAAACTTGAAAAACTTGACACCAAAAATAAAGCGGTTTTTCAGACACAAATGCAAAAGGGATTGGGAAGACCAGAATCAGATGAGACTGCTGCTTACCAGAGACAGTAAACGTTGAAAAATGATGAGAGTTCAACAAAAACGAAGGCATCGGTGAAGAAAAATATCTCAAGTCATAGCTCTTAATATTGAACCATAGTTTATTGTGTGTTAGGCAAGAAACCTAAAACCGCTAAAAAGGATGGATAACACAACCGTCAGCAAACATATGATTTGGTTTGTGGTAGTATGCGGATAGTACGTTACCTAAACAAAAGTGAAGTACAAAATTTCCAAATACACCACGAACATTGTCGAAATTTGCTATGCAATAGAGTACAAGAAAAGTAAATGCAAAATAATTTACCTTTGGGTTTTACTGTTCGCCGCAATTTTGTTTGCTTTTTCATGAATCTTTAGCGTCACACAGAATAACACTGTATAAGCCGTTTGAGTAAGGATAGAAGCTCCCATCATTAAAGTCGGGAAAACAGGAAAAGTAGACCCTGTGAATAGATCACGCAAAAGATAAAAGCAGTGACGTATCTTTTACCTACCATTAATTATAAATGAAGCTAAAGTTTCGGGTCCGCTCTTCGTAAAAGGACAATAATTAATTATAATTTACCTAATATTAATTTTTCTCGTAGTTAGTGTTTTTCCTGTGAACTGCACTTGCTATTATTCTAAGCGTTGGTTAACTTACCCTTTTATAACTACGGTATATTAGCCACTATAGCCCATAAACGGTTAAAAATTTTATCGTGATAGTATACGATACGAAAATCTTTTTGTTACATCGATACTGACGCATGGTTGGTGAGCAACTGTGTTACTGTAAATCTTTAAGATTGTATAAATTTGGTGATAAACCATTTAGTCTGATCTATTGGGACATGCTAGAAGATGACTATATATATAATGTAAATTTAACTAAATTTACCACAAACACGTACTCCATATACTAAAAATTACCTTCATGTTTGCTGTAAAATCTATAACCATGCAGCATATACTAAAACCTATTCATTCTTATCCCAAACAATTTTTACATTTCCTGCAAGATTGTATTTGGAACTGTCAACAAAGCTTTGAGGTTGTGAAACTAAATTGGATTTATTTAATTTAAATTTAATTAGAATTTTATGATTCTAAAAGTAGAGGTTATAGAACCAAACGTACTTTTAGTATAACAGTAACCATCCCTGTAAACACATGAGACGCTTCCATTTGCCAAAACCATGACGAGAGGCAAAACGAATGCCACTAATGTGAGCAAAAGAGAAAACTTGCTGAGGATTGGCAACCAGCGCGGCAGAGCAGACTGCATTACAGGACAAACAACGTTAAATGTAATTCTAGGTAACTAGCTTGGACAACTTTTTGGTAACTGGCTATAGATAAGCTAACACTTTTAAATGCCAGTCGACAAACAAATATATGTTTTACTTACTTTCAAGACTGGGGACGAATGAAGATGGTTTTGTTTTATCCAGAGGAAGAGGTACACGGTTATCATCGCGATGTTGTATGACGTTAATCCAGTGACAAGTACCAGAATCGTACACAACTCGCCGTCGTACTCCAGGGGTAGCAATATACTTATCAGGAATATTGTATTTTGAGCAAGTATGACTACCGCCGATAAAATGAAACACTAAAAGAATTTCACGAAATCATGAAGTATATATCTATAAATGCCACATAACATTGTTTTTAACTCATTCCAGATGGTATAACGTAGTGGGTTTATTACAATTAATTATACAATGTTATAAGCCTAAATGGAAACTAAATGTATGATTCAACTGCAAAAAAACTTACTTTTTTCAACAACGACAAAGAAATGAGAAACTGACAAATGGACTTCGTGTTTTTTTCGGCTGTCCATGACGTACGAATAACAAAAACTAAGATGAAAAATTCCAAAATTTCTAAGATACTGATAATAGCAATAACTTCTATTGGTCCTCGTTCCGGAGGGCCCTTTACCTTTAGATTAATTCCTTGGGTAAAACCACTACCTTCCATACTCAATGTGAAATCAAAATAATAACTGAAAAGTCGGACGCCAGTCGTCTTCAGTTGTTCGTAACGAAGCCGTGCGAACGTGTCTTCCCACCTTGAAAATCATCCTGACCATGAATAACATATTCTGCGAATATGGGAAATGTTAGGCCAAAATAAATTGTCGGGATTTTATAATGCTGTGTAATTGTCAGTTCTTGACGTGTCGTATGCACTTATGTACATACTCCCAGTCATGTTGAGGCACGACTATGAACTATGTCACGGAGAGATTAAATTCTGTCCACATACGGTTACCATTTGCGCTTAATCGTGGTTCGCTGGTTATGGCTAAATTATTTAAAATATTCCCACCAAGGTATAGTATAGTCAACAATGCGTGATGTCATTGGCAGCAATAGATTTTGCAGTGGTTAGGGATGATGTAAGCTTTCTTTCTCTTTGAAACTTTTATGACATTTACATTTTTTTTGCAGCATATTAGTAAAGATTACCTTCTTTGTGGTCACCAACACTCCAACTGGTTTGCAAAATTTTACGTCTCTACTTTTGCTTCTAAATCGGTGGTAAAAACAAACGCTTTAATCGATCTTAATTTGTCCAGGTAAAAGTATTCGCAAATTTGAATATATGTGCGTCGTAAAGAAAAGCCGATGCAAGCAAGAGCAACGAAAATCATTTGTACCTGTGGTGACCCTACCAGGACGTCTTTACTATCAATGCATGAAAGTGATCAGACCATTTACGGTATCGGTGGCTTAAGTTCCGAGGGACCTGCTTGCAGCCGATGAAATAAATAACTTCACTTCAATCTTCATTGATAAATTCGTTCATTGATTCATTGGTGGTCACAAAGCTCAAAGTAATCAAGGCACTGCTCTAATGAGGACAGCTTACAGCTTCTGTAGCAAAATTTGACTTTAAGTTCATCTAATAAACTTAAACAATTAAAACTATTATCTTTAAAAACATTGAGAAGCCTAGATGTATGCATTTGAGTAAAATATCATACGTCGATACAAAATAAGGCTTTTTATTGGTATTTAAAGATTTAGCCAAATATTCTAATGCTAACTAACCGCCATCTTGACGAAAGTTTCTTCAAAATTTCAACATATACATAAAACAATGATTTATTCGTGTATGTTGTAAAGGCATTTCGTACAAAAACTTTAAGCCATCTATTAAAAAGTTTCAACCAAACCAAAATAAAGATAATGAAACACAACCACACATTCTCAAAACAATTTATTCAGATAAAAGACGATCGGTATGCAAACAAACTTGAAATTCTTGTTGACATAAACTATTTCAGACAAAGAGGAAAACAGTAAATGCAATATGAGACGAGTTTTTACTTCAAGGAAGATTAAGTGATCTGTTGCAACCAAACGCTGTTGGATAAGCTTTGCAATAACACACCAAGTTGTCGATGCAAGGTACAGATCGAGGCCTCATCTGGGATGGTTCACAGTAGCCTGGAGAACCATTATCTGTAACGCATTGAGGACGCGATGTCTTCATGCAAGTGTTTGGATTGCAAACTCCTGTTTGATGAACAACATTGCCATAGTAAACAGCGCATTCTTCGTATTCGATTCTGTCAGCTGGGCATCCGTAAGCTCCTCCGTTGAGACAACTGACGGTTCTTTGCTTTTGACCTTCTCCATATTCAGCGCTGCACGGAGTCCACTCGCCGTAGTTGTAAGTTGGACAAGCACCAGGTTTGCAAGGTGTTGTCTCCGTGGATATACCTTGACACTGACCTGTGACAGAGCAAACACGTGATCTTGTACGGACTCCGCCTCCACATGACACACTGCAGGAGCTAAAGTCGGTCCACTCGTGGTAATAAGGACAAGGGTTCTCGTTGCAGTATTTCGTTTGTTCAGTTTGGTGACCTTTGGGACATTTGCCACCAACGCAGGTTCTGGTTCTGGTTTGTTTTCCACCACCGCAGGAGACGGAGCATTGCGACCAAGCGGACCAATATGTGAGATATGACGACACACCAGAAAACGGATGATAAATCTGTGGCCGTGGAATGTAACAGAGAGGCTTTTCACAGCATCCTTCAAAGCTACCACTGAGTGGAGGAAGATTGATATACTTCACTGGTTTGTATGGGCAAGCAGGTTGGTGATTTCCTGGGTAGAAACCATGTGGGAACTGACCTCCGAGATTACCAAAGCCTGGTATCGAACCCTGGCCACCGAGACCACCAAGTAGACTTGAATGGAGATTGGGATTTTGAGCTCCGACGTTTGGAAATTGCAAATGACGGGGTTGAGATGAAGTGAGGTTAAGCGAATAAGCAATCAACGGATCAATACTGCCAACCGGAAATGTGTGTGTTGAGAAGACATTACCGAAACCTGAACTGGCCTTCAGTTGTTCCAAAATTTCTTTAAAGTTGTCGGCTCTAACTTGACCAGAGTAGATCATGTTGAGATATGTTTGCTGAAGATGTAGAGGAAGATCGGTTCCAAGCGAGTAAAGTTGTTGCCAATAAGTGTCCCTGTCGACGTTAATTGCGCACCCAGTGGCCAAACAGGTGTGATAACTTGAAAGAAACTCAGCTCCAGTCGCTGCAGAATTAAACGGCATGCATGATGGAACACCATAAAGTCCTCTCGGATCGGGAAGTTGACTGTCTTCCTCATCATTTCCTGATCTGACAGTAACGTGATTGAGCTCAAGTGGATACACGCAAGTTCCTCCAGTGTTGGTGATCTTCCAACATCCATCAATGAGATAACATTCACTTTCAGTGATTGCTGAGAAAGATCATTGGTAAATTTCAGAGGAAGCAAAAGTGATAAAATTTACAGGTAAGTTTTATGAAAGTGACAAATTTATTAAAGTTAGTCCTGGCACCACTTACTTGACCATCCAGCTCTCTTCGGATAATGACCAAAGTGTTCCAATACATTAATCATGTAGCATCCCGGTGACCCACCAAATATCTCGGATTGATATTCCTTGATGAGGCATTTTGTCAGGAGAGGGTTCCATGATCCATACTAAATGAAACATAACATAAACTTAGTCACAATCAATCATCAATCATAAACTTATACAACAATCATTTGGGAATGTAAATGTTCAACATTTAACAATTTGTTAGGTTACATGTAATAAAAACTAAACGTTTTATCCAAAAACTTGTTCATATTGATACCTGTTGGACGAATTCATTTGCTTTCTGTTGGAAAACGCGATTCCTGACGGCCAGATGACATACTGGGACTCCTGGAAGTACCGCTTGTCTTAAAATGCTCCTGTACTGGAAAAGTTCGTAGTCGAAGGCACATCCAGGTTGACGAATGCACTGATGAAGATCTTGATCCAAAAGTGGGTTGGATTGTGAACAGGGAATTCTAAATTTGCATCATAGCAATGTCAAATAGGTATAAATATTATTTACGTAGCATACGTCATGTAAGTGTGTCACGAGAAGTATTTGTATACACCGTTTTTATATCAGTCACGTTTTATTCGTTTTTATTCGCACCGTCACGTTTTATACATCGATTTATCCGCGTTGTGTTGTCTCTTTGTGCATGTTCACGTGCTGCTGTGTTTTAGTTGTTTATGTTCTTTTACTTGTTCTTGCACACCTGTTTTTATCAAATCTCTTGTGACGTGTCAAGTAGTTACCCCAAAGGCTAAATTAGTATCGTGTTTTACGTTCCACGTTGATTCCTTCAGCGCGTGGAATTTGTGTTTTGTGAGGTGTCGCGCTCGGCTGGACGAGTGGAGTTAGTCTACGTTTGGTTTTAATAAAGTGAAGACCCTTGTTTTTATCTAAGAAAGACTTGTAGAAATGAGACAGTCTGGCTATTCGACTAGCCGTTAAGCGGGGAGCTTACCTGGTAGAGAAAGTTTGGTTACAATTGGCGAGCGCGCCAGGATCCCGCAGTCAACGAAACTATTCCCATAAACGTTTGGAAGTTTCACGATGTCCACCATCTATTTTGCTATTCCGCCGCCTAAATATGAGCCGAACGCAGATTTCCTAAGCTTTTTCCATCGCTTCGATGCTTATTGCACGACGATTGAAGCGAATCCTGCTTTAAAGAAGCACCTTTTAATTAACAGCTTGGATGAAGATTTAAGCTGGGATGTACGAGGCAGAGACTTGTCGCTTTTCGACTTGGAGTATGATGAGTTGGTGAAAAGAGGTACCGAAGCGAGGCCGCCCGTTTGTTCTACGGAAAGTAACAAATGTCGAGTATTAAATGGAACTCAATTCGATGCCGACAGAGCAATACCTTCGTTGGCTTTCGCTGTACGAAAACGCATATGTGCGGTAGAAACTACTGAAACTCCCGCTCCCGAAGAGCAGGCTGCTGAGTCTACTCCAGCTGAAGAAGCTGCCGAAACTCCCGCTCACGAAGAGCAGGCCGCCGTGTCTGCTCCAGCTGAAGAAGCTGCCAAAATTCCCGCTCCCGAAGAGCAGGCTGCTGAGTCTACTCCAGCTGAAGAAGCTGCTGAAACTCCCGCTCCCGAAGAGCAGGCTGCTGAGTCTACTCCAGCTGAAGAAGCTGCTGAAACTCCCGCTCCCGAAGAGCAGGCCGCTGAGTCCACTCCAGCAGAACAAGCTACTGAAACTCCAGCTCCCGAAGAGCAGGCCGCTGAGTCCGCTCCAACAGAACAAGCTGCTGAAACTCCGGTTCCCGAAGAGCAGGCCGCTGGGTCCGCTCCAGCCGAGGAGGCTGCCGAAACCTCTCCCGAAGAGCAGGCCACTGAGTCAGCTCCAGCAGAACAAGCCGCTGAAACTCCGGCTCCCGAGGAGCAGGCCGCTGAGTCTGCTCCAGCCAGCAAGCAGCGTATTTGGGACGTGGGTTTGTTTCGGTGCAATCACGAGGTGAGCCAATCGAGTGATTTTTGTGCAGTGGAGTCGTCAGCGACACCAGGGGACGGGTGTTCAACAAGCTGGACGGTCGGTTTGGGTTGCGTGGTGCTCATCAACAACGGAGCGCCAGACGATTGACGGGGAGCTGCGAACGATGGTCGTTTGCTCGGATGTTGGATGGCTTTTCCGGGGACGAAAAAGAACTGAACGGGGAGGCGATGTCACGAGAAGTATTTGTATACACCGTTTTTATATCAGTCACGTTTTATTCGTTTTTATTCGCACCGTCACGTTTTATACATCGATTTATCCGCGTTGTGTTGTCTCTTTGTGCATGTTCACGTGCTGCTGTGTTTTAGTTGTTTATGTTCTTTTACTTGTTCTTGCACACCTGTTTTTATCAAATCTCTTGTGACGTGTCAAGTAGTTACCCCAAAGGCTAAATTAGTATCGTGTTTTACGTTCCACGTTGATTCCTTCAGCGCGTGGAATTTGTGTTTTGTGAGGTGTCGCGCTCGGCTGGACGAGTGGAGTTAGTCTACGTTTGGTTTTAATAAAGTGAAGACCCTTGTTTTTATCTAAGAAAGACTTGTAGAAATGAGACAGTCTGGCTATTCGACTAGCCGTTAAGCGGGGAGCTTACCTGGTAGAGAAAGTTTGGTTACAAGTGTAGTAATTTTGTTGATTTCGAGATGACACGGCTTACCTTTGACAATAAGGAACATTGACTGGAGGTCTAAGATCAATTTGAGGGCCATGGTTTACTGGACAGTTGTCGGGGAACTTTGCACAATGAGACGGAAGACGTGGTGGGTAGAATCCTGGAAACCCTCCTGGTCCGGTTGGTGGAAATCCCCCCGGTCCGGTTGTTGGAAATCCCCCTGGTCCTGATGGCGGTAGGAAGGGTGGCAAAATTGAAAGTCCTCTTTCGGTTACTTTATCGTCTTCAACTGTTTCAATTTTGGCTTGCTGCAATTCTTTCAATAATTGCGCTTGGACATCTGGAAGATCGACTGTGGCCACGGTGACCGCTCTCGGATTCACTGCGAATAGAAAAAATCAATTTACAATTTAAATGTCCTTATGTATGAATATGTAACTTTTAATTTTCTTTACTTACCAATTGTCTTCAGTTTACATTGGTTGTTGATAAAGCAACAATGAGATGCAAGAGTACAATTGACTTCATCTACAATAGGTGTTCCCGTGCATGTGTGAGTGCAGTCCAATGCATCGGCTGCAAAGTCATAATAAAGTAGTTTGTTTGATAGTCATACTCTATGGCAACGAGCTGAAACGTTAGAATATAACTATTTATAAGAATTATAGTTGCACAATTTTCTTAAATTTTATAGACCCACTAACCTTCCACGCATTGTCCGTAAGTTGCAATGGCAACCTCGTTGTTTCGGTCGCAATCTTCCTGCTGCGCTCTGGTCAAACTCAGCACCAAACACAAAACTACAACGATTCTCTTCATTGTTGTAGGAAACTTGTTTAACTCTTCAGTAGGTTCTTTGACTTGGTTTTGGTTGTTTCTTGGCTGTTCGCTTTCGAAACTGATCCAGATCGAACCATACGCTGTGCTTATATACAGCGGCCAGACAACCGGTACCAAGCGCAGAGGTAACGCGGTATTTTTCCTGCTTTCGAGTGATGACGTTTCAAATTATACGAGGCCAAAAAAGAATTGACATTCGCCGAGGTATACCGACCGAACACGTGCGTTTAAAAATAAACCGAACTAAAAATCAATTAATCCTCCGCTAATACATGAGTCATTTTGACAAGACTGGGATCACGTTTGCCTAAGGTCACTACAACAGCAAACAGATGAAAACTTCCATTGAAAAGTATCCATAATATTAGTTTACTTTTGAACAAGATGAACTCTGTTTAAATTTAGACGCTTAAAATATCGAAACTTTGTTACAGGCAATTTGACGCTAACCGGAGACAAATCTGCCGGCGTCCGCAGTGTTTACGATTGATATCCTTGGGCAAGTGTGACGTGACGTTTTTAAAAAATACGAATGTTAACGGTGGTTAATTAGATGAGTAATTAATAATTAGAAACGTGATTCCAAACTCAAGGCAGTTACATTTCATAAAAACTATTTTTTATTTGAAAGGAAAATCAAAGATACCCTGGAGTGTTATTTTGAAAGTGGTGGATCATTGCCGCGCAAGCTACTCGTGACGTCAAAGTGACGTTTCCAAAAAAGTCTCCTAATTAATTTCTTGTAATTTTTGTTTTACGCAAATAAAAAATTTGTTTCATGTTGCTGGCAAACAATTAAAGAAGTAAATTAAGCGGTAATATTATATATCTTTAACTTTTTGTAACTCAGGTTTTGGCTGGAATATACTGTATCTTACTCTGGAAATTAGAGAAAAAAATTAAAGCATAACAAGGCAACGAATTAACGTATATTACAGAGTGCTTGTGTTATTTTTTTTATGAATGACTGTCGTTCCCAGGGGAATCCGCCATCGATGCTTAATTAAATAATTTCTCATTTGAATACGATAAAGTGAACCTCGGTTCGCATTAGCTTTGAATTTCATATTCAAAACGCCTTTTTTCCTTTAATGTAAACATCTATTCTACTGCTTGACTTTAATGTAATTAAAAATGTCTTATTCTTCTACACAATTGATAAGTTTTCACCAAGATTTTTAAGATTATTTTGTTTTGATTGTTGTGGACAGTAAAAATTGTAGCTTTTTGTTAAAACTTGTGAAAGTAATAATGAAAAAAACTTGTCTAAAGTTAAAGATGTAAAGTTGTATTTTTTGTTTGTTTTTGCCTAATAATCAAGTTGTTGAAGTTATAATTTTATGTTGTTTTTCTAGAATAGATTTGAAATAAAACGTCTTCAGGTCAACGTTTTTAATTTGTCCAATCAACTCTAAACTGGTACCGCCGTGAATTATACAGAGTAGTGTCTTACAACATGTGCTTTAGCGACCAACCTATAGGAATAAAAATAGAATGTTTTAAAACGTAACGGTAACGACATGTGCTTCTACGTAAAACATGACGTATGAAAACGAAATGCTTAAGACGAAGTGCTTGAGACAAAGCGTCGGTATTTGGGGAAATTCCGATACCAGCGATCCAAGTGGAACTGTTTAAAACTGCGTCAAAAACACCTTTAAATATTCCATTCGAACCAGACACTACAACTCGATGCTATTAAATTTAAAAGAGTTTATGTGAAGCCGCGGCCGGTACCTGACATGATTAAGCGGCGCGCATTTGCCCCGAAGCAGTAACATATCGAAATACGATGATGGGAATTTTCTGCAAGATGGAGTTCAACGACCAAAAAACTGAAAAGTGGCTATTCGTAAGAAAGGCATTTCTTCAAACGTTGAAAAATATTGCTTATACATATACCAATACACTAACTAAGATCAAACTACAATGTACCTAGATTCGTTTTTTTGTTTTTACGTAACATCGCAATACCTTAATAAACTAATTAGAAATATAAACCTATTACAACAGTATTTGATTTTTAATCTCAATTTACACAGCAACCAAAAAAGTAACACAAAACTACAAGCATAATACCAAAAGCTACTTATATATAGTTTAAAAAAAAATCAATATAAGTTTTGATGTTGGTAAAATTGAATACAACATTTCAAATGACTCATAATTTTCTTTATAAAACAAGTTATTAAGACATATACGTGTGTAAAAAAATCTACCAGGCAAAGCAAGAACGACTAAGCCAACGATACTCGGGAATTTTTTATGGTACTGTAAGTTGCGTCATCAAAAGTTATCCGGACAGTTTTTTCTCAGGGCACAAGTAAGTCAGTGCTTGGCATCTGTGCTCAGAAAAAATCAATCAAGCCTTTAATTCTTCAATCAAGACAATCCTCCACAAGCTTGGTATATTTTGAAACGTCATCACTCGAAAGCAAGGAAAGTACCACGTTATCACTGCGCTTGGTACCGGTTGTTTGGCCGCTGTATATAAGCACAGCATATCGTTCGGTCTGCATCAGTTTCGAAAGCGAACAGCCAAGAAACAACCACAACCAAGTCAAAGAACCTACTGAAGAGTTAAACAAGTTTCCTACAACAATGAAGAGAATCGTTGTAGTTTTGTGTTTGGTGCTGAGTTTGACCAGAGCGCAGCAGGAAGATTGCGACCGAAACAACGAAGTTGCCATTGCAACTTACGGACAATGCGTGGAAGGTTAGTGGGTCTATAAAATTTAAGAAAATTGTGCAACTATAACTCTTATAAATAGTTATATTCTAACGTTTCAGCTCGTTGCCATAGAGTATGACTATCAAACAAACTACTTTATTATGACTTTGCAGCCGATGCATTGGACTGCACTCACACATGCACGGGAACACCTATTGTAGATGAAGTCAATTGTACTCTTGCATCTCATTGTTGCTTTATCAACAACCAATGTAAACTGAAGACAATTGGTAAGTAAAGAAAATTAAAAGCTACGGATTCATACATAATGACATTTAAATTGTAAATTGATTTTTTCTATTCGCAGTGAATCCGAGAGCGGTCACCGTGGCCACAGTCGATCTTCCAGATGTCCAAGCGCAATTATTGAAAGAATTGCAGCATGCCAAAATTGAAACAGTTGAAGACGATAAAGTAACCGAAAGAGGACTTTCGATTTTGCCACCGTTCCTACCGCCATCAGGACCAGGGGGATTTCCACCAACCGGACCGGGGGGATTTCCACCAACCGGACCAGGAGGATTTCCAGGATTTTACCCACCACGTTTTCCGTCTCACTGTGCGAAGTTCCCCGACAACTGTCCAGTAAACCATGGCCCTCAAATTGATCTTAGACCTCCAGTCAATGTTCCTTATTGTCAAAGGTAAGCCGTGTCATGTCGAAAACAAAAAAATTACTACACTTACATGACGTATGCTATGTAAATAGTATTTTTAGCTATTTGACATTGCTATGATGCAAATTTAGAATCCCCTGTTCACAATCCAACCCACTTTTGGATCAAGATCTTCATCAGTGCATTCGTCAACCTGGATGTGCCTTCGACTACGAACTTTTCCAGTACAGGAGCATTTTAAGACAAGCGGTACTTCCAGGAGTCCCAGTGTGTCATCTGGCCGTCAGGAATCGCGTTTTTCAACAGAAAGCAAATGAATTCGTCCAACAGGTATCAATATGAACAAGGTTTTGGATAAATCGTTTAATTTTTACATGTAACTTAACAAAATATTAAATGTTAAACTTTTACATTCCCAACTTATTGTTGTTACTAAGTTTACGTTATGTTTCGTTTAGTATGGATCATGGAACCCTCTCCTGACAAAGTGCCTCATCAAGGAATATCAATCCGAGATATTTGGTGGGTCACCGGGATGCTACATGATTAATGTATTGGAACACTTTGGTCATTATCCGAAGAGAGCTGGATGGTCAAGTAAGTGGTGCCAGGACTAACTTTAATAAATTTGTCACTTTCATAAAACTTATCTCTAAATTTTATCACTTTTGCGTCCTCTAAAGTTTATCATTGATCTTTTTCAGCAATCACTGAAAGTGAATGTTATCTCATTGATGGATGTTGGAAGATCACCAACACTGGAGGAACTTGCGTGTATCCACTTGAGCTCAATCACGTTACTGTGAGATCAGGCAATGATGAGGAAGACAGTCAACTTCCCGATCCGAGAGGACTTTATGGTGTTCCATCATGCATGCCGTTTAATTCTGCAGCGACTGGAGCTGAGTTTCTTTCAAGTTATCACACCTGTTTGGCCACTGGGTGCGCAATTAACGTCGACAGGAACACTTATTGGCAACAACTTTACTCGCTTGGAACCGATCTTCCTCTACATCTTCAGCAAACATATCTCAACATGATCTACTCTGGTCAAGTTAGAGCCGACAACTTTAAAGAAATTTTGGAACAACTGAAAGCCAGTTCAGGTTTCGGTAATGTCTTCTCGACACACACATTTCCGGTTGGCAGTATTGATCCGTTGATTGCTTATTCGCTTAACCTCACTTCATCTCAACCCCGTCATTTGCAATTTCCAAACGTCGGAGCTCAAAATCCCAATCTCCATTCAAGTCTACTTGGTGGTCTCGGTGGCCAGGGTTCGATACCAGGCTTTGGTAATCTCGGAGGTCAGTTACCGCATGGTTTCTACCCAGGACATTATCAACCTGCTTGCCCATACAAACCAGTGAAGTATATCAATCTTCCTCCTCTCAGTGGGAGCTTCGAAGGATGCTGTGAAAAGCCTCTCTGTTACATTCCACGGCCACAGATTTATCATCCGTTTTCTGGTGTGTCGTCATATCTCACATATTGGTCCGCTTGGTCGCAATGCTCCGTCTCCTGCGGTGGTGGAAAACAAACCAGAACCAGAATCTGCGTTGGTGGCAAATGTCCTAAAGGTAGCCAAACTGAACAAACAAAGTACTGCAACGAGAACCCTTGTCCTTATTACCACGAGTGGACCGACTTTAGCTCCTGCAGTGTGTCATGTGGAGGCGGAGTCCGTACAAGATCACGTGTTTGCTCTGTCACAGACCAATGTCAAGGTATATCCACGGAGACAACACCTTGCAAACCTGGTGCTTGCCCAACTTACGACTATGGCGAGTGGACTCCGTGCAGCGCTGAATATGGAGAAGGTCAAAAGCAAAGAACCGTCAGTTGTCTCAACGGAGGAGCTTACGGATGCCCAGCTGACAGAATCGAATACGAAGAATGCGCTGTTTACTATGGCAATGTTGTTCATCAAACAGGAGTTTGCAATCCAAACACTTGCATGAAGACATCGCGTCCTCAATGCGTTACAGATAATGGTTCTCCAGGCTACTGTGAACCATCCCAGATGAGGCCTCGATCTGTACCTTGCATCGATAACTTGGTGTGTTATTGCAAAGCTTATCCAACAGCGTTTGGTTGCAACAGATCACTTAACTTGCCTTAAATCACCAGTACAAATGTAAACTTTTGTAAAACATATTCGTTTGTACTTAAACTTTTCTAGGAAATAATGTGCAGTATCTTGTTGCCAGTATCTTGTGCTTGAATGTACTAAATGTATTCGATTCACTATTTGGCACAATACTACAAGCATTGGTTGAATGGTTGTATCTTTACTTTTAAAGGTTGTGAAAAATAAATGTCCTAAGTTCTTATGATGCTGTTTTGCTGGCTCAAACTTTGTCTTTGTACCTAGGTTAGTTACAGTATTTTTTTAACAGAAACTACTTAGACCAGGTTTTCTTTCATAGAGACTTTAGCAATGGTTACTTTCTCATAATATGCTTTTTCTAAGTTCAAGTTAAGTAAACTGGATTAGTGGTTTTTTGTCAACAAATTTGTAATTGCTTATTTTGCGCCACAATTTGTTCAAGTTTTATGCAGACAATTTATGAGCTTACAATGCTTTAGTTCCGTTTTTAAGCAATAAAAAGTTTTAAAACTAAGCTTTGCTTTGCAAAGACATACCAATCAATAGAAAGACTTTGTACAAATGCTTTAAAAAGTTCCAAGTCATACATTAAATGATTAATGGCTGATTTCGTTTAAAAAATATCAACGAAAGCTTTTTTGATATTGCAACCATGACAAAAATGGAAAACCAATTGCCGTTGGAAGACCCAAGAAACTGTTTCTTCATTTTCTACCCTTCATTTCACTTTACCAGCAATGACTGTGTTTTGCATTGCATTTAAGGCATCTCACTTGACTGACGATTTGACTTTTTTTGCCCCGCGGTACAATGCTTTCAGTTCTAAACCGATCATCAGCATTAACTGTTGAATGATTTTTCTTCAAACTTGGTAGGTGGACAACGATATACGTTTCCGGTTAAACACAAGTTAAAACTCTTATTGCAAGCCAACTACACACCTTGTACTGCCTGGACCAAAAGTTACAGGCTGTTCGATGACGTAGGTCAACGTCTCTGCAAGAGTATAAGCTACCATCTGTAGTAAGTTTTGCCATGATCAGAGTGAAAGTGTTCTCACATGCAAATGTTTTAAAGGTTGGCGACCGCTAAGATATTTTAAGAGACCGCTGAATGAATTAAAAGGCTGGGACTAACTATTTAACTGCTAATTAAAGTTAATCAATTAAACAAACTGTTAATTTTCTGTTGTAGTCGCAGAAGTATATATTTTCAGAGACCAGTTGAGATGTTTAAGAGATCGTTTCGATCCCTAAAACTTCTACAAAACCACTGCTCACACGCACTTACTTTCATAGTTATCTTCTGATGTTTGCTTTTTTGATAAAATTTTTGTTTATATTCAACATGCGGAACAATTGTTATTGAACTTTATGCTTTCAGTTTGACTTACTAAAAGAATTTCATACTTTTAGGTGCAATATAATTGACATAAAATTCCAAATAAGTGATTACAAGCGTCTAAACAAGTTTTATTTTTCTTGTCGTCTCACCAGAAGCATTTTCCGGTAAACATCAGTTCAGAAACGAAAATTAAAATTATAAACAAAACTAACTTATAGGTATAAGTTTGTTTGACAATTATAAGGTTTTTGAACGAATAAACGATAATAATATAATTAATCGGTCACTGCAAATCAAACAAAGAATTGCGATTCCCCGATCCGGTACTTGGTCGTCGGGGACAAAAGTGAGGGAACCGACGACAGATACAAGAGCCTTCAAAACAGTTAGCTCCCGTCTTAACCTTCATATCATCCGGCGGACAATGGCCTGGTCTTCGATTCCGTTGAACGCATCTCGGTGTTTGAGTGTATTTGCACGTCGATGGGTCGCATGTTCTTGGGTTATAAACAACTCTGCCGCAGTATTTGTTGCATTCTTTCTCTTCAAACTTGACAGGTGGACAACCGTATGCACCCGGGTCTACGCACCTAAGGTTTCTTCTCTGCACACCAACCCCGCAAGTTGTGCTGCAGCTGGACCAAGAGTTACCTGGACGGGCTCGAAACGTTGGACACTTTCCAGGCTTGCAAGGGCTCTCTTCTTTAAGTTCGCCACTACAAGGACCGTCACCTACACAGGATCTAGTTCTGGTTTTTGTTCCTCCGCCGCAACTAACGCTACAGGGACCATATTGGCTCCATGGAGTGAACGTTGGACAAGGCGTCTCCATGCAATACTTTATTTGTTCTTCATAACCTCCCCCACAGCCTTCGCCTACGCAGTGACGGTTTCTCTTTGTCTTTCCTTCGCCACATGTTGCGCTGCAAGGGCCCCATGATGACCACATGGTGTCGTACTTTGCCAGGCCCGAATAGGTCTTCCGAATTGCCTGTTTGGGTAAATAGCACAATGGTCTCTTGCAACATCCTTGAAAACTGCCTTCTAACGACGGAAAATTGGGCCAGTGAATCGGTTGGTAAGGGCAGCCGAAGTAATTTCTTCTCTGTATTGTTGACGGAATAGGTGCCCCAAATCCACTAAGTGAGTTATGAAGATCAGGGTCATTGGGATTGACGCTCCCAAAGTTTCCGATACTTACACTGCTGGAAGGAGCTTCCGGACTCTCGTCAAGATTCAACGATCTGCCGGTAATAGTTCCATCACTACTTAAAGGAGAACCGATACCAAACTCACCAAACGAGCCATAGTTAACAAACGGCTGACGAATAGACGACTGGGCTGTTATATTCAGAGCGAGCGTGAACGGTAAGGCGCTCATTCCATCTGTACCTACTGAACCTCCGATAATGTTTGAAGGAAGCAGTGAATCAAAGATGCCGGCCAAAGAGTTCTGGTTATCTTTGATAAGCTTATCCGCCACTTGCCTCCAATTGTTAGGTCTAACTTCTCCCAAAAGGACCATGCTCCAGTATTGATGTTGTAGAGCGTATGGAAGGTAGGATTTTGTCACACCGTGCAGGTGCTGCAACAGTGTTTCCCGGTCCACACTGGAAGCGCATCCCGAGGTCATACAAGTATGATATGTATAGTATAGTATAGGCAACAATGCGTGATGTCATTGGCAGCAATAGATTTTGCAGTGGTTAGGGATGATGTAAGCTTTCTTTCTCTTTGAAAGTTTTGTGACATTTACATTTTTTTTGCAGCATATTAGTAAAGATTACCTTCTCTGTGGTCACCAACACTCCAACTGGTTTGCAAAATTTTACGTCTCTACTTTTGTTTCTAAATCGGTGGGGAAAACAAACGCTTTAATCGATCTTAATTTGTTCAGGTAAAAGTATTCGCAAATTTGAATATATGTGCGTCGTAATGAAAAGCCGATGCAAGCAAGAGCAACGAAAATCATTTGTACCTGTGGTGACCCTACCAGGACGTCTTTACTATCAATGCATGAAAGTGATCAGATCATTTGCGGTATCGGTGGCTTAAGTTCCGAGGAACCTGCTTGCAGCCGATGAAATAAATAACTTCACTTCAATCTTCATTGATAAATTCATTCATTGATTCATTGGTGGTCACAAAGCTCAAAGTAATCAAGGCACTGCTCTAATGAGGACAGCTTACAGCTTCTGTAGCAAAATTTGACTTTAAGTTCATCTAATAAACTTAAACAATTAAAACTATTATCTTTAAAAACATTGAGAAGCCTAGATGTATGCATTTGAGTAAAATATCATACGTCGATATAAAATAAGGCTTTTTATTGGTATTTAAAGATTTAGCCAAATATTCTAATGCTAACTAACCGCCATCTTGACGAAAGTTTCTTCAAAATTTCAACATATACATAAAACAATGATTTATTCGTGTATGTTGTAAAGGCATTTCGTACAAAAACTTTAAGCCATCTATTAAAAAGTTTCAACCAAACCAAAATAAAGATAATGAAACACAACCACACATTCTCAAAACAATTTATTCAGATAAAAGACGATCGGTATGCAAACAAACTTGAAATTCTTGTTGACATAAACTATTTCAGACAAAGAGGAAAACAGTAAATGCAATATGAGACGAGTTTTTACTTCAAGGAAGATTAAGTGATCTGTTGCAACCAAACGCTGTTGGATAAGCTTTGCAATAACACACCAAGTTGTCGATGCAAGGTACAGATCGAGGCCTCATCTGGGATGGTTCACAGTAGCCTGGAGAACCATTATCTGTAACGCATTGAGGACGCGATGTCTTCATGCAAGTGTTTGGATTGCAAACTCCTGTTTGATGAACAACATTGCCATAGTAAACAGCGCATTCTTCGTATTCGATTCTGTCACCTGGGCATCCGTAAGCTCCTCCGTTGAGACAACTGACGGTTCTTTGCTTTTGACCTTCTCCATATTCAGCGCTGCACGGAGTCCACTCGCCGTAGTTGTAAGTTGGACAAGCACCAGGTTTGCAAGGTGTTGTCTCCGTGGATATACCTTGACACTGACCTGTGACAGAGCAAACACGTGATCTTGTACGGACTCCGCCTCCACATGACACACTGCAGGAGCTAAAGTCGGTCCACTCATGGTAATAAGGACAAGGGTTCTCGTTGCAGTATTTCGTTTGTTCAGTTTGGTGACCTTTGGGACATTTGCCACCAACGCAGGTTCTGGTTCTGGTTTGTTTTCCACCACCGCAGGAGACGGAGCATTGCGACCAAGCGGACCAATATGTGAGATATGACGACACACCAGAAAACGGATGATAAATCTGTGGCCGTGGAATGTAACAGAGAGGCTTTTCACAGCATCCTTCAAAGCTACCACTGAGTGGAGGAAGATTGATATACTTCACTGGTTTGTATGGGCAAGCAGGTTGGTGATGTCCTGGGTAGAAACCATGTGGGAACTGACCTCCGAGATTACCAAAGCCTGGTATCGAACCCTGGCCACCGAGACCACCAAGTAGACTTGAATGGAGATTGGGATTTTGAGCTCCGACGTTTGGAAATTGCAAATGACGGGGTTGAGATGAAGTGAGGTTAAGCGAATAAGCAATCAACGGATCAATACTGCCAACCGGAAATGTGTGTGTTGAGAAGACATTACCGAAACCTGCACTGGCCTTCAGTTGTTCCAAAATTTCTTTAAAGTTGTCGGCTCTAACTTGACCAGAGTAGATCATGTTGAGATATGTTTGCTGAAGATGTAGAGGAAGATCGGTTCCAAGCGAGTAAAGTTGTTGCCAATAAGTGTTCCTGTCGACGTTAATTGCGCACCCAGTGGCCAAACAGGTGTGATAACTTGAAAGAAACTCAGCTCCAGTCGCTGCAGAATTAAACGGCATGCATGACGGAACACCATAAAGTCCTCTCGGATCGGGAAGTTGACTGTCTTCCTCATCATTTCCTGATCTGACAGTAACGTGATTGAGCTCAAGTGGATACACGCAAGTTCCTCCAGTGTTGGTGATCTTCCAACATCCATCAATGAGATAACATTCACTTTCAGTGATTGCTGAGAAAGATCATTGGTAAATTTTAGAGGAAGCAAAAGTGATAAAATTTAGAGATAAGTTTAATGAAAGTGACAAATTTATTAAAGTTAGTCCTGGCATCACTTACTTGACCATCCAGCTCTCTTCGGATAATGACCAAAGTGTTCCAATACATTAATCATGTAGCATCCCGGTGACCCACCAAATATCTCGGATTGATATTCCTTGATGAGGCACTTTGTCAGGAGAGGGTTCCATGATCCATACTAAATGAAACATAACATAAACTTAGTAACAACAATCATTTGGGAATGTAAATGTTCAACATTTAACAGTTTGTTAGGTTACATGTAATAAAAACTAAACGTTTTATCCAAAAACTTGTTCATATTGATACCTGTTGGACGAATTCATTTGCTTTCTGTTGGAAAACGCGATTCCTGACGGCCAGATGACATACTGGGACTCCTGGAAGTACCGCTTGTCTTAAAATGCTCCTGTACTGGAAAAGTTCGTAGTCGAAGGCACATCCAGGTTGACGAATGCACTGATGAAGATCTTGATCCAAAAGTGGGTTGGATTGTGAACAGGGAATTCTAAATTTGCATCATAGCAATGTCAAATAGGTATAAATATTATTTACGTAGCATACGTCATGTAAGTGTAGTAATTTTGTTGATTTCGAGATGACACGGCTTACCTTTGACAATAAGGAACATTGACTGGAGGTCTAAGATCAATTTGAGGGCCATGGTTTACTGGACAGTTGTCGGGGAACTTTGCACAGTGAGACGGAAGACGTGGTGGGTAGAATCCTGGAAATCCTCCTGGTCCGGTTGGTGGAAATCCCCCCGGTCCGGTTGGTGGAAATCCCCCTGGTCCTGATGGCGGTAGGAAGGGTGGCAAAATTGAAAGTCCTCTTTCGGTTACTTTATCGTCTTCAACTGTTTCAATTTTGGCTTGCTGCAATTCTTTCAATAATTGCGCTTGGACATCTGGAAGATCGACTGTGGCCACGGTGACCGCTCTCGGATTCACTGCGAATAGAAAAAATCAATTTACAATTTAAATGTCCTTATGTATGAATATGTAACTTTTAATTTTCTTTACTTACCAATTGTCTTCAGTTTACATTGGTTGTTGATAAAGCAACAATGAGATGCAAGAGTACAATTGACTTCATCTACAATAGGTGTTCCCGTGCATGTGTGAGTGCAGTCCAATGCATCGGCTGCAAAGTCATAATAAAGTAGTTTGTTTGATAGTCATACTCTATGGCAACGAGCTGAAACGTTAGAATATAACTATTTATAAGAGTTATAGTTGCACAATTTTCTTAAATTTTATAGACCCACTAACCTTCCACGCATTGTCCGTAAGTTGCAATGGCAACCTCGTTGTTTCGGTCGCAATCTTCCTGCTGCGCTCTGGTCAAACTCAGCACCAAACACAAAACTACAACGATTCTCTTCATTGTTGTAGGAAACTTGTTTAACTCTTCAGTAGGTTCTTTGACTTGGTTTTGGTTGTTTCTTGGCTGTTCGCTTTCGAAACTGATGCAGATCGAACCATACGCTGTGCTTATATACAGCGGCCAAACAACCGGTACCAAGCGCAGAGGTAACGCGGTACTTTCCCTGCTTTCGAGTGATGACGTTTCAAATTATACGAGGCCAAAAAAGAATTGACATTCGCCGAGGTATACCGACCGAACACGTGCGTTTAAAAATAAACCGAACTAAAAATTAATTAATCCTCCGCTAATACATGAGTCATTTTGACAAGACTGGGATCACGTTTGCCTAAGGTCACTACAACAGCAAACAGATGAAAACTTCCATTGAAAAGTATCCATAATATTAGTTTACTTTTGAACAAGATGAACTCTGTTTAAATTTAGACGCTTAAAATATCGAAACTTTGTTACAGGCAATTTGACGCTAACCGGAGACAAATCTGCCGGCGTCCGCAGTGTTTAAAATTGATATCCTTGGGCAAGTGTGACGTGACGTTTTTAAAAAATACGAATGTTAACGGTGGTTAATTAGATGAGTAATTAATATTTAGAAACGTGATTCCAAACTCAAGGCAGTTACATTTCATAAAAACTATTTTTTATTTGAAAGGAAAATCAAAGATACCCTGGAGTATTATTTTGAAAGTGGTGGATCATTGCCGCGCAAGCTACTCGTGACGTCAAAGTGACGTTTCCAAAAAAGTCTCCTAATTAATTTCTTGTAATTTTTGTTTTACGCAAATAAAAAATTTGTTTGATGTTGCTGGCAAACAATTAAAGAAGTAAATTAAGCGGTAATATTATATATCTTTAACTTTTTGTAACTCAGGTTTTGGCTGGAATATACTGTATCTTACTCTGGAAATTAGAGAAAAAAATTAAAGCATAACAAGGCAACGAATTAACGTATATTACAGAGTGCTTGTGTTATTTTTTTTATGAATGACTGTCGTTCCCAGGGGAATCCGCCATCGATGCTTAATTAAATAATTTCTCATTTGAATACGATAAAGTGAACCTCGGTTCGCATTAGCTTTGAATTTCATATTCAAAACGCCTTTTTTCCTTTAATGTAAACATCTATTCTACTGCTTGACTTTAATGTAATTAAAAATGTCTTATTCTTCTACACAATTGATAAGTTTTCACCAAGATTTTTAAGATTATTTTGTTTTGATTGTTGTGGACAGTAAAAATTGTAGCTTTTTGTTAAAACTTGTGAAAGTAATAATGAAAAAAACTTGTCTAAAGTTAAAGATGAAAAGATGTATTTTTTGTTTGTTTTTGCCTAATAATCAAGTTGTTGAAGTTATAATTTTATGTTGTTTTTCTAGAATAGATTTGAAATAAAACGTCTTCAGGTCAACGTTTTTAATTTGTCCAATCAACTCTAAACTGGTACCGCCGTGAATTATACAGAGTAGTGTCTTACAACATGTGCTTTAGCGACCAACCTATAGGAATAAAAATAGAATGTTTTAAAACGTAACGGTAACGACGTGTGCTTCTACGTAAAACATGACGTATGAAAACGAAATGCTTAAGACGAAGTGCTTGAGACAAAGCGTCGGTATTTGGGGAAATTCCGATACCAGCGATCCAAGTGGAACTGTTTAAAACTGCGTCAAAAACACCTTTAAATATTCCATTCGAACCAGACACTACAACTCGATGCTATTAAATTTAAAAGAGTTTATGTGAAGCCGCGGCCGGTACCTGACATGATTAAGCGGCGCGCATTTGCCCCGAAGCAGTAACATATCGAAATACGATGATGGGAATTTTCTGCAAAATGGAGTTCAACGACCAAAAAACTGAAAAGTGGCTATTCGTAAGAAAGGCATTTCTTCAAACGTTGAAAAATATTGCTTATACATATACCAATACACTAACTAAGATCAAACTACAATGTACCTAGATTCGTTTTTTGTTTTTACGTAACATCGCAATACCTTAATAAACTAATTAGAAATATAAACCTATTACAACAGTATTTGATTTTTAATCTCAATTTACACAGCAACCAAAAAAGTAACACAAAACTACAAGCATAATACCAAAAGCTACTTATATATAGTTTAAAAAAAAATCAATATAAGTTTTGATGTTGGTAAAATTGAATACAACATTTCAAATGACTCATAATTTTCTTTATAAAACAAGTTATTAAGACATATACGTGTGTAAAAAAATCTACCAGGCAAAGCAAGAACGACTAAATAAATGACTAAATAAATGTAAAATAAATGTCCTAAGTTCTTATGATGCTGTTTTGCTGGCTCAAACTTTGTCTTTGTACCTAGGTTAGTTACAGTATTTTTTTAACAGAAACTACTTAGACCAGGTTTTCTTTCATAGAGACTTTAGCAATGGTTACTTTCTCATAATATGCTTTTTCTAAGTTCAGGTTAAGTAAACTGGATTAGTGGTTTTTTGTCAACAAATTTGTAATTGCTTATTTTGCGCCACAATTTGTTCAAGTTTTATGCAGACAATTTATGAGCTTACAATGCTTTAGTTCCGTTTTTAAGCAATAAAAAGTTTTAAAACTAAGCTTTGCTTTGCAAAGACATACCAATCAATAGAAAGACTTTGTACAAATGCTTTAAAAAGTTCCAAGTCATACATTAAATGATTAATGGCTGATTTCGTTTAAAAAATATCAACGAAAGCTTTTTTGATATTGCAACCATGACAAAAATGGAAAACCAATTGCCGTTGGAAGACCCAAGAAACTGTTTCTTCATTTTCTACCCTTCATTTCACTTTACCAGCAATGACTGTGTTTTGCATTGCATTTAAGGCATCTCACTTGACTGACGATTTGACTTTTTTTGCCCCGCGGTACAATGCTTTCAGTTCTAAACCGATCATCAGCATTAACTGTTGAATGATTTTTCTTCAAACTTGGTAGGTGGACAACGATATACGTTTCCGGTTAAACACAAGTTAAAACTCTTATTGCAAGCCAACTACACACCTTGTACTGCCTGGACCAAAAGTTACAGGCTGTTCGATGACGCAGGTCAACGTCTCTGCAAGAGTATAAGCTACCATCTGTAGTAAGTTTTGCCATGATCAAAGTGAAAGTGTTCTCACATGCAAATGTTTTAAAGGTTGGCGACCGCTAAGATATTTTAAGAGACCGCTGAATGAATTAAAAGGCTGGAACTAACTAATTAACTGCTAATTAAAGCTAATCAATTAAGCAAACTGTTAATATTCTGTTGTAGTCGCAGAAGTATATATTTTCAGAGACCAGTTGAGATGTTTAAGAGATCGTTTCGATCCCTAAAACTTCTACAAAACCACTGCTTACAAGCACTTACTTTCATAGTTATCTTCTGATGTTTGCTTTTTTGATAAAATTTTTGTGTATATTCAACATGCGAAACAATTGTTATTGAACTTTATGCTTTCAGTTTGACTTACTAAAAGAATTTCATACTTTTAGGTGCAATATAATTGACATAAAATTCCAAATAAGTGATTACAAGCGTCTAAACAAGTTTTATTTTTCTTGCCGTCTCACCAGAAGCATTTTCCGGTAAACATCAGTTCAGAAACGAAAATTAAAATTATAAACAAAACTAACTTATAGGTATAAGTTTGTTTGACAATTATAAGGTTTTTGAACGAATAAACGATAATAATATAATTAATCGGTCACTGCAAATCAAACAAAGAATTGCGATTCCCCGATCCGGTATTTGGTCGTCGGGGACAAAAGAGAGGGAACCGACGACAGATACAAGAACCTTCAAAACAGTTAGCTCCCGTCTTAACCTTCATATCATCCGGCGGACAATGGCCTGGTCTTCGATTCCGTTGAACGCATCTCGGTGTTTGAGTGTATTTGCACGTCGATGGGTCGCATGTTCTTGGGTTATAAACAACTCTGCCGCAGTATTTGTTGCATTCTTTCTCTTCAAACTTGACAGGTGGACAACCGTATGCACCCGGGTCTACGCACCTAAGGTTTCTTCTCTGCACACCAACCCCGCACGTCGTGCTGCAGCTTGACCAAGAGTTACCTGGACGGGCTCGAAACGTTGGACACCTTCCAGGCTTGCAAGGGCTCTCGTCGTTAAGTTTTCCACTACAAGGACCGTCACCTACACAGGATCTAGTTCTGTTTTTTGTTCCTCCGCCGCAACTAACGCTACAGGGACCATATTGGCTCCATGGAGTGAACGTTGGACAAGGCGTCCCCCTGCAATACTTTATTTGTTCTTCATAACCTCCCCCACAGCCTTCGCCTACGCAGTGACGGTTTCTCTTTGTCTTTCCTTCGCCACATGTTGCGCTGCAAGGGCCCCATGATGACCACATGGTGTCGTACTTTGCCAGGCCCGAATAGGTCTTCCGAATTGCCTGTTTGGGTAAATAGCACAATGGTCTCTTGCAACATCCTTGAAAACTGCCTTCTAACGACGGAAAATTGGGCCAGTGAATCGGTTGGTAAGGGCAGCCGAAGTAATTCCTTCTCTGTATTGTTGACGGAATAGGCGCCCCAAATCCACTAAGTGAGTTATGAAGATTTGGGTCATTGGGATTGACGCTCCCAAAGTTTCCAATACTTACACTGCTGGAAGGAGCTTCCGGACTCTCGCCAAGATTCAACGATCTGCCGGTAATAGTTCCATCACTACTTAAAGGAGAACCGATACCAAACTCACCAAACGAACCATAGTTAACAAACGGCTGACGAATAGACGACTGAGCTGTTATATTCAGAGCGAGCGTGAACGGTAAGGCGCTCATTCCATCTGTACCTACTGAACCTCCGATAATGTTTGAAGGAAGCAGTGAATCAAAGATGCCGGCCAAAGAGTTCTGGTTATCTTTGATAAGCTTATCCGCCACTTGCCTCCAATTGTCAGGTCTAACTTCTCCCAAAAGGACCATGCTCCAGTATTGATGTTGTAGAGCGTATGGAAGGTAGGATTTTGTCACACCGTGCAAGTGCTGCAGCAGTGTTTCCCTGTCCACACTGGAAGCGCATCCCGAGGTCAGACAAGCATGGTAGGCATCCAGGAAGCTTTCGTTCTCCAATGAATCGTCCATTGGTTGACACATTGGTAGTCCTTCTTCTATCAAACTAAACGAAGACGTCGGTATGTGCTCGGAAGGAACAGTTACGTCGCTCTCTGAAAGCGGGTAAATGCAGATGTTGTCGTCCCTCCAACAGCAGTTTATTAAATAGCAATCCGTGGGCGACATGCCTGCATTACCAAGAATTTAAAATATTTCATGCATAAGACTGTAATGACATAAGGTTTTCAAAATCAAGCACAATGCAGGGCAGAGCAAGTTGCCTCAAAGTGATTTGTACCGAAGCGGGTTAATGTTATTTTTTCAGAATATAAAATTAAGTTCTCAACACTTTTGTTTACATTTTGGTTTTAGTTTTAACTTTCACTTTTACTCGCCTTCCCATCCGCATCTCTTTGCTTTATGTCCGAGTTTCTCAAAGGTTTTAATCATATAGCATCCGGGACTTCCTCCGTAGATTTCCTTTTCGTGCTCTTTGATGAGACAATTGCTCAAGATCGGATTCCAAAGTCCCGACTGTTAACATAAACATTTAGTAGTGCAGGTATCTTTGTTTGAAAAGGCTTTCACAGAATTAAAGTGTTGTTCTTTAAATGTTGTCTTCTTTGGTGCACGGTCGGTTGGCTTACCTGCGAGACGTATTCTTTAGCTCGCGTTTGAAAGATTTCATTTCTAACCGCTAGATGGCAAGTGGGAACAGCAGGATAAATTCCTTGGCCAATGGCGTTTCGATAAAGATACAAAGCAAAGTCAAACGCACAGCCTGGAATGGCAAGGCATATGTTGGGATTCAAATCAAGAAATCCATTGTTTTCGGCACAAGAAATCCTACACAAGCACCAAAAAACTATCCTGATGTACGGATAAAAACATAACCCTCCGAACGAAACCGCGTTTTATCCGTTTCGATTCTATAATGTTCTATAACACAATACAGATTATATAACATAACTTAAAACTTGTAACATCTTGTTATATGAGCTTTGAAAAACGAAGTATACCACACATTATGCACGTTGGTGCGGCCTAAAACATGTCAACTTTGAAGCCCTGTGATCGTGCGTCATAGCAGACGTCAATTATTTATCATGGTATTATTTATACGCTAATACAACTGCTATGTTTAGCTTAATTATCACCTCTGGCAGTAAGGAATGTTCACAGGCGGTAGGATTGTGCCAGACGAACCAAGCGATGATAAGCAGGATTGCGGAAACTTAAGGCAAGATCCTTCATACAATCCAGCTGAAGAAAAGAGCGTACCTTTGGCCTATTCTGAACTATTTCTTGGCCACATTGGACCAAAACATTCAAAGGTGTCTACAAATTGTGCGAACCGCAATACTGCAGCTCTTTTGTTACAGAATATACCGATATTGAATTGAATTTCGGAGTCGTTTTTTTATGCATCAAATTCAAAAACTCAATACAAAATGACGACTGCAAAGCTCCAAGCAAACATAGTATATTGGAATTACGTAAATCTTATACGTGTTTCAGCTACTGGTTATATAGTGTCCATGCAAAAAAATGAAGTTACAAACACGGTTAAAGCGGTTATTAAAGTATTTGAACGTTGCTCACGTTGTAAAACCAAAGCCCGTGGCCCCGTGCTTTGTTCTGAAGTAAAAGTCCTCAAAAAGCTATTTGCCAAATCCTCAGCACGGTTTTCTGGTTTTGGCTTGCTAAGAGCTATTAAAATACTGTGCATTAAAACACAATGCTTTATACACGTTCATTAATATCCTGTTGCTGAAATCTGTTTCACTTACATAAAGTCGCCACAGTAGCCTACACCTCACCTGGAAAAACTTTTAACACACAGCGGTCACTTTGCAGACAACAATGATCAGCATTGGTGCAATTTGTCAAAGCACCTGTGCAAGGGTTTGCACAAGGGGCGATTTCCTTTGAGGCTGAAATTAAAAGCTTGAATTAGTTGAGGAACAACACTTTTGTCTTAGAAAACAATGCTAGTGATATTTGCCTCCCATTTTAAAGCACAACAGCTTTACTCCGTACCTTGGGGATCTGGGCATTTTCCTTGCGCGACAAGCATACGCAATTGCTGATTGCACACTGGCTCATCCTCACAGTTTCCTAGCGTTACCAACATAATAACAAATATGAGGCCTAACATCATGTCACGAATGAAACGCTTCGGCATCTACAGCAATGGCAAGTTTGAGATCTTAAGTTTAACAGTCAGCACTCAGCAAATATACGTTAATACTCAAGGCAACAAACACTTGAAGCTGTATACGAAAAATACTCAACCAAAGTTGAAACCTTGTACTTTTGCTGCTATACCTATGTTTTAGTTCCGAGAAAATTTGACTTAGCTTTGCAACATATCAGTAAATATACGTCTCTGCACACTCTATGTAATCTGCAGCAGCCCAACAACTGTACGAAAGACAAGACAGTAACAAACTTACTGGTAAACTTTGTAAGTAAACTTTTACTTCGAAAGGTTTTAAGTGGCGGGAAATCTTATTTTCGTACGAGCGCGTGAATTTAATCAAGTTCCGAAGAACTAAAACATGACTTGACGCCTTCGCAGCTACGAAAGACATCTTCTTTGCCTTCGGCAGTCCGACGCATACACCAACTTAAAATAGAACTGTCAGTGGAGCAGAAAACATTCGTATGTATGGCCTTGCCGCCCATAGTTGATGTAATTGTGGAAAGTAGGGAAATATGTTTACAAACAGTTTGATATATGTGTGACACAGCATTAAGCTGTGTAAAACGTCAGTAATACTGCTTTTTGATCTTTCAGCTTGCAGTATATACACAGTTTATGTCGTATTTGTTAAAAATATGTCTTAAAAAAGCTTTTCAGTTGAAACTAATTACTCTAAATTCTAAAACATCTGGTAATCAATGCCTCAGGTTCCGAAACTTGTTTTGTTCGCTATTCATGCGCACGGCCAACCTTTGAAGACGTTAACGTTGGGCGATTAAGAATGAAATAAGAATAGACCTTTCCATCGCCCCAGGATAACGTTATATTGCTACAGCGCACGTTTCAAGGACCTTTCCAGATATTTCACGTCCGCGTGAGTTGTATTTGAACAGAAATACGTGCAGCTAAGCGCTATAAATATACACACAAACATAGAAAAAAAAGAAATAGCTTACGCAACGTGTATACTGCGTATGAGTGAAACGTAATTTTTCTCTGCTTAACCGTAGCAAGTTAAGAGCTTTCAAATTAAAAGTCAACGTAACTGAACAGTGAGTTCATTGTATACAATCTCTACAAATACTTTTAAGTTAAAATCGGTCTTCGGTGAGATTGACATCACGATAATACAGACAAAAACTTCTGATATATATAACATCGGTGATTTGAAGATAAATTTTGCAAAATTAACAACAACGAACGGTTCTGTCTTGTATAGGCTTACGCCGGCAATAACCTGGTGTACCGTCACCTTTCAGGCAAGCAGACGTTACGTTTCTGGTGCACGTTGTTTTATCACATTCACCGAATTGCGGTCTCATGCCGCCGCAGTAGCGCAGGCATTTCCTTTCTTCGTCCGGATTATCCGGACAACCGCTGGCTCCTCCACTCACACAGATGCGTCTTCTGGTCTGCTTTCCTTCGCCACAATTTACGTTACAGCGGGACCAAGGACTGATTGTTCTAAAGATCGGGCATGCACCGGTCATGCACGACTCCACCTGCCGGGTGGGGCCGACGCACGGTTGTTTGGTGATACAGAAGCGAGATCTGTATCGAGTTCCACCACCACAGGACGCGGTGCAGTTGCTGAACGTGCCCCAAGGGGAAAACACAGCGCATGGGGCCTGATTGCAAATGTGAGTTTGTTCTTCAAATGGACCGCATTTGTCCCCTACACAATGACGTCGCCTGTTACTTTGACCCCAACCGCATGTTGTCGAGCACGGACTCCAGGATGACCAAAGAGTACGGTAGGACGCTATCCCGGAGAACCCGTCCCGAATGGCTTCTTTCGGAAGATAACAGGTTGGTTTCTCGCAGCATCCTTCAAAACTTCCTTTAAGGGGAGGAAAATTGAACCACTGAACTTTCTTGTAGGGACATGGAATTTCAAATCGAGGTTCTACTGGGATCGGGGGTGGGATTCCGATTCCGCTAAGAAGGTTTTGCAAGGTATTGAGACTTTGTGAAGTCTGGTGTCCGCTGCTTAATGCCAGACGGGTATTTCCAAGATTAAAACTGTTCGATGTGGGTTGGGTGTCTGGAACGCCCAATGATCTCGGACTGATATCAGGATTAGAACCAAATGTACCAAATTGTCCGAAGGAACCGAAAGTTGTAAAAGCATTCTGCAAACTTGAGTGACCAGATATGTTAAGCGCGATTGAGAAAGGTAAGCCAGAAAAGTTTGTAGATGATGTGCCTAAGATATTAGACGGCAAAACCTGGTTGAGAATGTGTGCATTCGCGCCTTGCGCCTGGCTACTCTCTATCAAATTGTCTGCCACCTCCTTCCAATTATCCGCTCTGACCTCTCCCAGAAGCGCCATTGCCCAGTACTGGTGCTGCATTGTCAGTGGCAGGTAGGAAAACGATACGCCTCGAAGATGCTTCAAGATTGTTTCACTGTCCACGTCGGCTGCGCAACCGGCTCGTAAGCACGAATGGTAGCTGTCGAGAAATTCGCTATCTTTGGCTGAGTCGTCAAACGGCAGGCAAATCGGTCTTCCGTGGTCTTGACCGAAGAAGATGTTTTGATGAACTGGGACGTCATGACTCGATCTGACTTTGATGTTGGTGAGTGGTAGTGAATAAACGCAGACCCCGTTCCCTCTCCAACACCCGTTAATCAGGCTGCAATCTCGCGACGTAATATCTGCATGAAGAATTTGAAGATTGAAATAAAATAATTAATAGAACTGATTTTGGTGAGAGATAATTATCTGTGCCCTTGACATTCTACAAGGAATATTATTGTATTCAGTGTACTGTAGAATACTGGCTTGACAACCTCACACACGTCTCAAGTTAACACCAACCTTTCCATCCCACTCTCTTTGCCTTAAATCCAACTTCCTCCAAAACATTCACCATGGAGCAACCAGCAGTATCTCCGTAGATTTCGCCTTCGTATTCCCGTATCAAGCAATTGGTCAACAATGGATTCCAGGATCCAGTCTGAAAACGTATTTTGTAAAAGTAAGAGTGGTAAAGCTTTAATCTTGACTTCAGGGGGTTTATTCTAAAATATTGTCATTTGCGATTAATAATGTATAGTAATTGGTGACGGAGAAACGTTCTGCATTTGGTGAGATATTCCTAATATACTGTCGCACTTAACATCCCAGAATGTCTCAATTTAACCTTAATTATACTTTTCAGGAAGACTTTTTTATATGTCTTAAATATAATGTGCAAAATCACATTTAACTATTTATAGGTTATAGTAGGTGTATTTACTTTATATTAACATGTTGTTAGATATATCAGGTGAGACGCTTATCTTAACTAGGTACTTTCATCAGCTCCAGTTTGGTACAAACCTGCTGAACATACTCTGCTGCACGTGTTTGGAAAGCGCGGTTTCTGATTGCAAGATGGCAGACAGGAACTCCGGGCAATATTGCCTGGCTTAAAACACTTCTGTAGAGATACAGCTCGTAATCAAACGCGCAACCTGGAGTCCCGAGACAGCCTGCAAAGTCGAATTCTAAAAGTGGATTTTCTGCCTGGCAGGCAATCCTACACACGGAAATATTGTTTCGATGAAAGCGTAAGGTAATAGTTGTCAGCGAGCAGAAAAAATCCTCATTAAAATACCGCAAGTGGGAGCTGTTAATCTTTCTGTTTGAACTAAAAACATATTTATACGAATACCTTTGGCAGTACGGTACGTTAAGAGTCGGCTGAATGTCGTTCGGGTTATTGTAAAATAGCGGACCACAAGTTGCCGGAAATTTAGGGCACAACACGGCGGGATTTCCTCCACTCGACAAATAAGCCAAAACGTTTTCGTTTAATCCTGATTGGACAAAACCAGTTCTCGAACTAACAGAATCATCGTCTTGGCTACCGCCTAAGTCATCCTGAAAGCCTTTACCAAGTGCGTCAATGTCAAACGTTCTTTTGGGAGCTGAGAGATCTTCAACTGAAAACAGAATTTAACGTTTATTGCAACAAGTGACTGGAGCTTTACGTCACAAATTACAAGGCGCAAAGTTTCTGGCAACAGTTTCGAAATCTACAACTTCCCATAGACAGAATGAAACCTCTTATAACGGTTTAAGACGTTGTCAATTGAAAGAACAAAGAAACAATGACTGCCACAGTTATAAATCACTGTTCTACTGAGCTCTTTATTTCTCGCTCACCCAGTTGCTTTAGGTAACAAAATCCATCTTCGAAGCAGCAGTGGATGTTGGAAGAACAATTTTGTTCTCCGACCACGATAATACCAGTGCAGAGATCGCAGCACGGGAGTCGATTCGCGGGATCTAAAAGACACAAAATTTCTGAAAATTGATATCTCTAAGTTTTTAGATAATGTTAGATCTTGATAATCACCAGTATAGGATGACATCTAAAGTCTCCTAAATATCAGTATATTTTACTTTCTTTAGATACACTTTATATCACACCATCACTACTAGAAATATACTTTAGGTGTGTTATGATATTTATAGCAGAGAACTCTACAAAAAGCACTAAACTCGTAGAAGTCTGTTTACCTGAAACGCAAGTGCCATTCACGATCAAATCTATTTTCTGTTCAAAACATTCGTCGTCTGCATTGCAAAGTTTTGTCGACAAAATTGCGATAAACAAACAGAAGGAAAGCAACTTCATGTTAAGATGTTTATGCTAAACCTGAATTAAAGACAAAAAGATTTCAAATTAAGTACTTCTTGTTTTCACTTATATACAAAGTCGTCCGATTCAATTCAACTCTCTCGGTACACTTAGCCGGCCTGACCAGGATAGATCGCAACTAACACTGAGCAATATCTTTTGCTTTAGTTTAAAATAAACCTCAAAGTATAGTCTTTCTCGGATTATTATGCAGTGGTTTCCTTTTTTCCATTCCTCCATCTTCCGTTAAAAATGCAGACCCCAAAAGGATGACGTAGTGTCAAACTTGAGTGCACAAAAATAGTTCTTTGCATAGAGACAGTGGTACCACGATGACCAACAACAAGATTAAATTTAAATTTTACTTGAACAAGCCTTGAGCGAGAAAACGTCCCTCGAACTCAGAATACCGGCGAGTGGAAAAAGTGCTGAGTTTGATAAACACCTGTTTGACTTTGTATGTGAAATCGCGGTCGTCGCGCTGTTATTCGTGAATAGTTCATCGGTAACGACTGCATCTTGTCACGCAGCAGACGAAAGCGTATACTTTAAGTGCCAACAGCGACTTCCTGCTATAAAAGGTAACTTACCGGCGTTTTTTATGAAAACGTGCTAACAGGTACCTGCTGTACCGGGTGCTAGAGTAAACAGTTGCAACTAGTAAAAGAAAATTAAGATCTTACTCAGCCATTCTAAACAGCAAAAGAGTTCGTTTTTCTCTTCCTTAATTGATGTCCTTTGTTTTGTTCTACCTAAAATCACTGAACTTTCGCCTCCAGTTTGATTGATTTTATTGGGATAAAACGAAAGAAAAATTTTTTCTTTCGATAACAAATAAAACGTTTTCCGAACAAAATTTTTCTTTCCAGCTACGCAGTAAACGATCGTTTATGGACCTAAGTGTAATTTATGACGTATAATCTACAGAATATTGCAATTTCTATGCCAATGTCTGTTTGATGTTTGCATAAGTTACAACTCAATGAGATGTTGTATCTAAAAACAGAATATCATACTTACAATAATACCAAAACGCCAATAATAAAATGTTCATGCGTACTTGGGGGTAAAATGACCAAAATGTGAAAGCTGAACTCATTAGATTTCGCTCATGGAATCATTGATTTCACGATTGAAGTATCTTCAACCGCTCCACATGAATTTTCCTTCATTTTCTTGCTTTCACTTTAAGCTGAAATGTTCCCACGATTTAGCAATTAACTTCCGGTAAGGGAGGAAGTGGCCAAATCACGTGACCAGACATCAATGTACTATACTTTCCCTTCAGTGGAAATCACGTTACTGTGTTTTTGTCACGGCAAAGCTTCACTAAAAGCCAATTGCCTTAATCATATAATCGAAATTAGAAGCAATTTGTTCAGCCCATAAGTGGACGAATTAGTCACAGCAAAACCTGACAAAACGGATCTAAAACCTTCAAAAATTTAATAATATTTTTCAACCAAAGTTTCTACATCTATTCGCTCACACAAACTCTCCTAAAAATTAAATTTGTCGCCTGTGGAAGATTATTACAAAATCTTGAAGATAATCATCAGAAATACTTGTTTTTCTTTTTAATAGTAAGTCCTGATGACGTCATAAGCAATGTGTTTTGCCGCTATTCGCTCCGGGGTTTGTTTTTGTTAGATCATATCAAGTTGAATGGGGAATTCTCTTTAACTACATTAGACAGAAAATGATCACAGAGGAAATCCTTCTTTAAAATAATTTGTTTTTAAACGTTTTCGAGGTGCTAAAAAATAAAACTTATGTTTGTCGAAAAATTCAAGTATGCTTTCAAAAGTATAGGCTATTGTTAGTGTCACGTGCTCAATGTAACAATTATCATCAGGACAACATATCCTCCTACGTATACCTTCATAACAGCTATGTCACAGTGCAAAAGCAACACTTGTTGGAAATCAGATATTCTTGTCACGTTATTTATCGTTACATGAAGCATAAGCCATAGATTGTGTTATTGTGGTATTTGGTGATGTTAACGGCTGGGTTCATCAGTTCAACGTAGCATAAACACTTAATTATCGTCAACAGAACAGTTTATTCTTAAAAATGTAACTCGAGTTATAGTTGAGCAATGCATGTTGTGTTTCCCGCAGTGTGCATCCATTTATTTACGGAAAATTTATCGCAAAACCGTGAATCAGACATGCAATTGCCGAAATTGGTTTCACGCATCAGTTATTACAGAAATGAGGCTTCTGGTGTCCTGTAAAAATGCTTATAACAGGGGCTAATTTTTGCTGTAGGAGAGTCACGCAAACAATTGAGCTTTTCTCAAATGATCTTGAGAAATTGACTTGCCATTGCGTCAATTTGAAATCTTCTCTGTCGAACACAAACAATCTTGTGCATAGGAAACTTTTTCCATCCGATTTCTGTCTCATTATGGTAGTTTGTGAGCCTTTCAATCAATTCCCATGTACTACCAATGGACAAATATGCTGTCGTTTGTTGCGTCCAAATGTGTGTGCATTTATTCATGTTTTTTTTCATTTTTGCTTCCATTCCAGCGTGTCCTTATGATGTAATTTTACCTACATGGTTTGATTATAAGTCAACTTTTCTAAACTCTTTCCGCCCATGTTTGGTTGCATTACATCACTCCTTTAAACGCTATTTCATGCTTTTCGATTTTGTTCATCTAGTTTGCTGATTGAATAAACAAAATCATACGAGGGGGCGATTGCAGCAAAGAATTTCCCGTGGCAGCAGTTACTGCATGATATGACGTCGCAAATATTTGTGAGATATGACATGAGCATTGGCTGCTGCTTCCAGCAGACCGTCTTCTCACATCACGCTTTTAAGTAGTCAGCAACCGAATAGATATCACGACCGAAAACAGTTTCCCAAATATTGCGCGTCAAAACTTACAGCGCTTGGTACAAAATTTTGGTACGATTAGAAAAATTCTCTCTTTTTTCAGAAAAATTCTTCCTTCGAATCCTTCCGTCCATTACAGCTCCGTCACACACGTAACCATTAAGCCCAACTGAAACACTTGAAGTTTGTCTAAAACTCATTGTGACGTATTCATCCATGCACCATGATCCAACACGTGACGTCATATTCAAAAACATGAAAAAGTCAAGCAGCGAAGCACGATTTTGCTTCAGATATTGAAACAAGTTTTAATTGATCAATTGACACGTTTAGAAAATAATGTTTGTGAGACGTCGGCGTCTTTCACGAACATAATTACTAACAACGTTACATAATTAAGTTATGGGAAACTCGGTGACCGGATATTATTTATCATATTCATTAACAGACAATAAAAGTTTAAATACATATCGTCCGATGCTTAGAAATATAAATAAAACACACACACTTTCCATCACAACTTCGAAAACTTATAAGTTTTGTCCCGTGCAAAAGTACAGAACCTACCAAAGTAGGTGCAAACCAGATCTACAATCACGTAGGAACGTAAAGGTCAGGGTGTTTATACGTGACGTCATAAAGATAATAATTATGGTGACGTTGTCTGATGTTTGCTGAACACGTTTTCATCAGTCACGAAAACACGTAGTGCGATTGGATGTTCATTGCGTTTAAGATTAATTTCCTAAACCAGGGTCCCACCACACCCAGCCTGCTGTATATAAAGGTTTTGAGAATTTGGATTGATATCATAGAAATATTATTGAAGTTGTAAGAAAATTGGGTTCATATCGACGGAAAACGACGATTTTTGGATAAAAACGCCAGTGATTTTGTCAAGTAGAACAATTGTTGTATAAGGTGTTATCCTTTCACATGACTGAAAAGTTTTGTGAGGTTCTACAGGTAATGTTTATATTAGTGCATACAGCATACAGGAACTTTATAAAGTACTGTATGTATGAAATTTAATACTATTCAGAATTAAAAAGGAAAATATAAAAATTTGATTGCTATAACCAAACGGTTGCTTAGTAAATAAATTTGTGTTTAAACAGAGCAAACATGCAAATCTTAATCAAATATCTGTGCCTGGCATTGGTACTTGCCACGGCATCGGCTTTGACGTGTAAAGACGCCAGAGAAAGGCTGAGCCGCGCCAGATATCGAGACTACGACAGAAGTAAGTAATCTTTTAGGTTTTAACAAGTATATCGTTCGTTTGGAACTTTTTGCTGAAAAGTGCTTAATTGAAATAATTTATTTGCTTTATATAAACGCAGCTGGCGAACAGTTAGAGTGCGTCGACCCATGCGACGCGAGAGGTTACGTTTATCAGAACCGTTCCGAATGCATCTACCAGAGATATTGTTACTGGAACGGCACTATGTGCTTTCTGAAAAAAGGTGAGGCCAGACCGTATTTGTGGCTGTATCGATCTGTATACTTTTTATCCAGAGCTAGCTCAAAAGCGATTCGTGCGCTACAGATAATAAGAGCTCTGAGTGACAATGGAACATAATTTATTTAACAGTCAGAAGCATAGGAAACCTGCAGCCTTCTTACGCCGTTGCCAGCGCTATAATGGAAAATTCTGGAAGGACCTCTGCTAGAAACTTTAACTTATTCGGTAAATTTTTTATTGTTTACCGCATACCATCAAAAGTGTTTAGTACTTCTTTTTTTGCAAAGACATTAAAAATTTATAATTTCAGCCTCGTCGCTGCGTTGCTATGGTAACAAAACTATTTTTTCAGGAGGAAACCCCAACTTTCCTTTCCCAATTTGTCGGTCTTTTCCCGATAATTGCGACATTGATCCTTTTTCACCAGAACTGCACTTGCTTCTTGAACCTCCAGTCAATATCCCGTACTGCCAAAGGTGATGATTTTCATTCTTTATCACTAATAATAAGCTCATTTACAAATTGCTGTTAACGTTGCGCAACCGGTAAGACAAACAAATAAAAATGTTTGCTTTAAAATGTCCGCTTAAAAATGTTCGCTTAAAAAAAATTGGAAGACGATCGTGACATTAGAAATGCAATTAACAACCATTATTTAGAATCGCTTGCTCAGCTTATAACCCAGCGCTTGAAGATGATAACTTCGCCTGCCTTGCTATTCCCGGCTGCTACTTTGACTCAGAGCTAGCTTACATTCGTGACGTGTACGGCCACTCCATACTGCCGGGTGTTCCTGTGTGCCATCTAGCGGTTCGCAATTCTAAGTTTCAGGATATCGCAAAGAAATACACAGAGAAGGTAATTTGATTTATTGCATTTTCGGTGTTATTTTAATGCTTGAAGATTTTGCAAGACTGCAACACCATTTTGCGCACGTTTTTGCAATAGTTACGTAATATTTAGAACGGAAATACATGGAACGCTTTGTTGACGAAGTGCTTAATCGAACAAAACAGAGACGTCATTCTGACGTCATCACCGGGCTGTTACATGCTTGATGTTCTTGAATACATGGGGATAAAACCGAAAAGAGCTGGATGGACAGGTAATGATTAATGATCTTTTCTAACGATTAATTTATGCATTAAACTCAATCCATATAAAAGATTGCTAATCTATATTTGACTTTAAATGTAGGTATCACAGCCAATGATTGTTACTTGATTGGCGGTTGTTTCAAGTCTCCGAACTTTTGCTATCGTCCTGTTAAACTAAACCATGTGCAAGTTCGGTCCGAAAATGACGAGTATAGAAGCACCTTGCCCACAGGGACAAGCTACTATGGGCAGCCGGAATGCATTGTTTTTAACGCCAGTGCGGATGCAACAGATTACCTGCATAGTTATCATCAGTGTATGCAGTCAGGATGCGTCCCTGACCTATCTGTGACTGATTCAATAAAACAAAAATTATACGAAGTCACAATGTCCAAAGTGCCGGAGCGACTTCGTCCCTTTTTCTGGCAGCTTGTGAACCAAAACGTCGTGGGCGCTGACAATTGGGAAGAAGAAGTTGAGAAACTGGTAAAGAACCAAAAAGACTATGCGAGCAACTATTTTTACGGCTTAGGGAACTCCAATTTCCCGCGTTTTTCTATCCAGAATATAGCCATCATTCTGTCTCAAAATAACCCTAATTCCGCCAACCGAAACCTGGCTCCGTTTGAGCAAGTACAAAATAACGGAGGCATTCCTCCCTTTCCCCTCCCAAGCTCTGGGGAGCTATCAAATGCGGTCCCAATACGACCTTGGCTAAACAAACCTGAACACACGTCATCAGGTGCAACATATTTTCCAGGAGGGGTTCCGCCCTTCCAAAATCCGGTCTACTCATGGCAGGTTCCTACCTGTCCTTTCCGCCAGCATAACTTACCCGGCTTTCCTCTTTTACGTGGTTCTTTCACGGACTGCTGTCGACACAATCCTTGCTACCAGCCAAGGTTTGCTGCTGCTGAGCAATATTCAGGGGTCGCAAATTATTATGCCGGGTGGGAAGACTGGGGCGAATGTTCGACCACTTGTGGTGGGGGAACCAAAACGAGAAAAAGGAGATGCGTGGCTCACAAGAAAAGCAACCGTTGTGACGGCACAGACACGCAGTCGCGACCATGCAACACCGGTAAGTGTCCGACCTGGTTGGACTGGGACGATTGGAGTGAGTGCAGCGCATCGTGCGGCGGTGGAGTGGAGAAAAGAACGAGATTATGTGACGGCGTCGGGTGCGAAGGGGATAAGGAGCAAGCCCGATCTTGCAACTCGGAGCCGTGCCCTGTTTTAGGAGCTTGGAGGATCTTAGCTCCGTGTTCTTCCACCTGTGGCACTGGCGTACAACTCAAAGCGCGAGACTGTAACGATACCAATACAAAACTCTCTTGCCCTGAAGCAAACAGTACTGCTTTGCGAAAAGTGGAACAGTGCACGAGCTATTGCGGTGACGTGGTGATGACGTCAGAAAGCGCTTGTTCGGCGTATCCTGGATGTGCAATCACGCGCAAATACAGGTGCATATACAAAGACGACGATGGCAGGGAATCTGAAGGGCATTGCGAGAAGTTTAAAGCGGAAGAAAAATCGAGGTGTCTGGGAGAACACTTCAGTTGCAGATTCTGCAATCTCTTTCTCCCTTGTGAAACTTTATGAAGATTGTTTCGCAATGTTCTTGACAAAGCAGTTTTGTAACGTCGTTTTCATACTTTTGTACACATTTATAGTTGCCCTTTCAATAAAATTCAGCGCTCTTTAAAAACTTTAAGTGGAATCTTCGGACATAATTTCTTTGAGCCAATGGGACACTTCGGTAACTTTAGTATATACGCCCGGCTTAAAAAGGTTTCCGCACCCGCTGCCCCAGCTGACTATTCCTGCCAAAAACCATCGCCCATTTCCTCGTTCCTGGCACGCCAGTGGTCCACCGCTATCACCCTAAAAAAATAAACCAACGCAATTAACCTGTAAACTTTGAATTCATTCCAGATAATTTTCAGAAACGGCTCGAAAGCTTTAAATAGGCTTATTACGCACAAACGTTATTATCAGAGACTGTTAATGTCATCAAGATGCAAATTTTGCATATATACCTGGCAAGAATCTGCTTTTCCCGTAATGTGCCCGGCGCAAAACATTCTAGGAGTTATTTTTCCGGCGTACCACATGGGTCTGTTGCATATCGATGACGTCATAATGGTAACTTCTACCTCTTGTAGTAAATCAGAACCAGGTCCTGGAATATAAATCAGGGAGCAATATCAAAGGCTATCAAGCACAATAACTTTCCCATTTAATCGAATAGTCGGGCAGTGATTACAAAATATAAAAGCTGACCATTTCTCTATGGTAAAATATCGTTTGGTTTTGAGAGTGCCCCACGTACCGTCTTTGTAGCTGGAACCCCATCCAGTTATCCAACACTTCTGATCGGGGTGAAACATGTGGGTGAAAGGCGGAACGCAAATGGGGCTAATTTCGTCAGAAAAGGTAACGGGGGTTTTCAAGCGTAAAAGGGCAACATCGAAATCATAAGTCTATGCAAAAAATATTACAAGTGTTAAAAAAAGATTAAAGTTAAGAGATTAAAAAAAATTAAAATATAATTGGCAGGAAAAAGCTTAAAGCAATTGTTTTAATCAAGAACAACCCACACATTCCCTTACCTGGTCGTCATAGCGAGGATGCATATAAATCTCCTTCACATCCATGTCCCGCGTAGGTTGGGAATCAGAAACCCTGTAGTGAAGACCAACCTTCGCTTTCACATTTTCTCTCGTTACTCTGCATCATTCAAGGTGAGAAGAAATCAACAAGCCAAGCTTAGGGATTTTAGATGAGTCGGAATTTTTAGTGTTTTTACACGGCGATTGAAATAACGACATCACAACAAAAGAATGATGACAAATAGCAGGAAAGTTTGCTTTACTTCAAGCATAATACAAGTATTTTCAAGTATGATATTTCTATGCGTACCCAACCAAGCAGTGAGCCGCAGTTACCAGCCATTCCCTGCCCACTAACGTAGCCCCACAGAAGTGGGCACCGCCCACTGATCTACGTAACGAGACTTGCCAGGGCCACGAATGAGGTTCTGAAGCAGTTCCTTAAAAGAGAAAGATAGCGGATGTCAATCAAACATTGTTTATCTGTGTTTCATTCATGTAACCACTTAATGTTCATCTCACCACCGACGATCCTTGGTACACGGTGAACCAGTTCCTGGTTTAAACGAGTATTGTTTGATTTTGCTTCATCGCGAGGATCTTTTATTCCACAATCTGTTCCGAAAAAAAAACATTCGCTTGTTAAACAAACTAAAAATTGTTAGACTTTTCCGGCCTTGAGTTAGCTTGGTCTGAAAATAGTTGTGGTCAAAATGTTTGGTTTCTATTAATTAGCAAAGCACTTTCGTTACCGCACAAAGCCTCGTCGGAATGGTCCTGACATTCAGCTACATCATTGCACATGACGTTAATTCCTGACACGCAGCCACCATCGTTACATCGAAAGTTTGAGCTGACATTACACAACCAGCCATGGCCTTGAAACAAAAGATGAAATAAATGTGTTCATTATACGTTACAGGTAAGTGTTAAATATAGATTAATGTAAATCTTTTTTTTAACGTATAGGAATAAATTGGATGAAATGAAATAACACTAAATGGAGGCGTAATGTTAGCTACTTAAAACATTATGCAAAGGCAATGACGGAAATATTTCACACAAATATATAGAATGAGATTAAAAGCATGACGTCTTACCACAGCCTTGCTCATCGGACATGTCAAGACAATCTTTAAACCCATCGCATCTCCACTTCCTGCTGATGCAAGCGCTCTCATCTGCACATAGGAAGTCGTCCTCGCCGCAGGAGGAGCATTGGAACTGAAACAAAGCTAAAAAATTAGGAAATCTAAAATCGCCACTTTACAAGAGCATCTTCAACGATTTTACTGGAGCATCGGTAGTATGGTTACCTCGTCACTACCATCGCGACAGTCGCGGTTGCCATCGCAACGAGCTGCCGAAGGAACGCATTCTCCGGAGAAACATTCGATCTCATTCCATCGACATCCTGGGAAGTAAACTTACGAATTATCGGCAAGAACAATAAACTAGAATCACGACAAGTTCTGAACCTGAACATCTTCTTTCGTCACTTCCGTCGTCACAATCGATGACGCCATCGCAGTAGGCTTCGCGAAGGATGCAAGAGCCATCACTACACTCGAAATTATTTTCAGAGCAGCCTGCAAAGATGTACTCAAATGAAGGTCAGATATGGTTTATTGCTGCTTGGTAGATTTAAAGAAACTACACTACAGCATTACCCTCACTGTATTGCAATAAAAGCCACGGGCTTAACGTTTGTCATCACAGTGTGCCAACGTACAAATCAAACGCAACGAGTTTTACCTTGTTGGGATGGTTTTAGTTGGCCTAGGTCCTCACAGCCGTAGACCTCTGTTCTTAGGACGGTGCAAGAGCCAACCCAAGTCCTTGGTATTATTCGTAGAAACCTCGTAACAAACGGGTGGTCAAAATCGTGATGTTTTATAGAGAATGAACCGTTATTACCAGAGAACACCTGCAAGCGATTTACGAAACGTCAAGTTTATACAAAGAAACAAGCAAGGCAAAGAACCGAAAACCTAAGTTTGAAAACATTTAACAATGTATCTGGCATACCTTTGCGTTCAGGCACAACCGAGATGTGTATTTAACCCAATTCTTTCCATCAACACTGTAGTGAATTACAAACGACGTGACATAAAAATCTCTGCCCGCGCGGAATCCTTGCACTGCAACACCGGTAAGTAAACTGGCCTTTTCAAAATCAATTTGCAGCCACTGCAACCTGCAAAATGGATTTAGTAAGTCAATCTTAGCAATAAAAATCAGTTTTTTTGTGGGTTGTAGGTTCACTATCTGCCATACCTCTTTGGTTGAGTCACGCTACTTGCCCAAGCACTCCTGCTGTTTCTTAAACGAGCGTTGTGCGCCGCCCAGTGGCCGGTTAATACGGACGAGGAGGTGATTTGTCGATTCCTGATTTTTCCAGATTCCATTCCCAAGGGAACTGGAATTGTCTGGTTTCCACCACACGCTGCATGAATACAAAAACATTTTATCGTTTGAGAACTAACAACCCAGCACGCAAACAACGATGAAAATACACCTGGGAGATTTTTTGGGAGAGCCATTTTATAAGAGATGTTAAATCCGGGTCGATTCACCGACTGGTCACTGGTAAATTGAAGAGTAATTTGATGATATCGACTTCTGAACACTGTTGGTGTTCGAGTCCCACTAAACCAACCTGACAAACGCTTCTCGCGTCCAAAACCATTGAAAACCTTTATATTACAAAATCGAGTGAATTGCAAAATTTCCCTGAATGGGAAATTTCCAAAATATGGTTTATTCGAAAGGTTGTTGAATACAATGACCTTCAACAGATCCACGTTTTCCTCTGTATTGAAAAAGTTGAATTTGAGTTGTATAAGCTGATTACTTTCCGCCTTTATTCTCCATAGACATCTTAAGTTATCCGGGTAATACCTGGGATGATACAGGGAGCTTAACTGGCCTTCTGCCACCTTGCGGTCGCGTAAACTTTCGCATCCCGAAGCTTAAAACAAAAATCATAGTTATACAATACATAAAGGTTCATAGCTACCGGTAGTTATCAACAGTTATACTTTTGGTATATTAAATTTATTGAGTTGAGTGATCATGAGCAAGCCATCACAATACACATGTAGAGAAAATCGTTTATCAGCATTGATTTAATAAATAGAATACTGGCTGACTTGCTGGCTGGTTAAAGGCAAAACGAGCAAACCAGGCTAGTTATTTCATGTTGTACGCTTTCCCACTTTTGCACCAACGAACTAGCTAAATGCTGCAAAGAAGCTTTAAATTATTTCACTTACGACAGGAAATCTCGTCTTCACCACCAGGACAATCGTCCGTTTCGTCACAAACCTTCGACCAATCTAGGCAAGATGACTCAGCACAATGGAAGCGTCCTGGGCATGGACCGCCGTCAATCCAAGTCACAGAAAAGTTAAAGCTATTCAGAGACATAACAATAGGTGATTTTTACAATTAAGGCAAAAATGAGTTTTGGAAACAATCAAACGTTTACCCCGGACCGGTAACAGAACCGTCACTTGTGAAGATGATGGTGACATCACTGGTGGTACTGACGTAATCCGGTGGCTTTATAACGCCGCTATATGAGACTATAAAGAAAAAGGGAAACGCAGACAAGTCAAATCAACAAAAACAAGTTGAGAATGGCAGCAGGAGACCTATCGTATTGTATTAATATGCTATGGCTTAAAAGAACTACGGCAAAACTTCTTGAAACTGAATATTAGGTTAAATTACATTAATTGTAGTCTATTTCATGACCATTTACCAATAAGGGACACATAATAATTTTTAATGAAGGATAATAGGATACACTGATGGCAAATCTGGACACCTTTTAAAGTTTTATTCCTTCCCACCCCATCGTAAATTTTCAAGATATCAAATTTTTCTTCTGTTGCGAATCGGTTGAAGGAAATTGACACTAACCTATAGACGAAAGAAAAATTAGATGCTCTTTTTAATATGCTTACATTGCAGTAAATTTGTGAGGATTGGATTTTTTACAAACTTATCGGGATCGGGAGATCGTATCCTCCACACACAATTGCTGTTGTCTTCGTACTTTTCCATAACATCCATGTAACTGGTGACGTAACTTTCATCAACGACCTCTGCAAGTCCGCCACATCCGGAATCTGTAACAAGTCATAACGATGGATGTAAAAATATCATTTTTAAACTATTTCTAACTAATTAATTTTTGAACAATACGTTTCACGGGTAGCATAAAAGGTAACGATCAAATAATTTTGTTACATACTGTATAGTAGTGCTATGGAAATGGATTAAAACGCTCTGGAAAGCTTTCATGTGAAGTAAACTGACGCTTACCACAACTTCTTTCATCGCTTCCGTCTTTACAATCAACGGTACCGTCGCACACCCAGTCCTTCAGGGCGCACTCGCCGCCATCACACGTAAAACGACCGGGACATACTGATGAGGAAACACAAGATCTTGCTCGTTGACAATTATTACAAAAGGTTAGCTAAAGAAAACACTTTTGCCCTATTATAATGAATAAATCTTTGGCAACTCTTGTCCTGGTTAAGGCTGTGGCCTACTTACATCCGGGCCCGCTTGCCGTAATACTGATGTAAAATCCACGTGACTGAACTGTGTCGTCACTTGCAAAGGAGATGGTCAAACGGTTGGATGAAGTCATAATTACTTCTGATGTCCTTTTTCCGTCGAGGGAAGCTAAATAGAAAGTAAGAATATTAAGTATTTTAAAGATCAATTTAGGCACCAGGTTTTACAAACCTTAACGGCTGTGCAAGCAAAAAACACAACCAGTTTTTGAGAGTGACAAAACTGTTGTCGGTAAACAAAACTTTGCAGCCGATAGGTCTACCGTGTATACCTAATAAGGTTTTGTTCCTGCCAATACCATTGTACACCAACAACACGTCATAAAGGGTTTCCGTAGAAAAATCGGTGACGTTAAGTTGAAGAACGAGGTTTGTTGGATACGCACTGATCATCCATCCGCAATTACTTGAAGGCTCGTAGTTGTTGGGATAATTCATAGACGTCAGGACGACTTCAGAATCCGAGCTCACATTTCGTTTTGCAGGTCCAGAGCAATTTGAATCTGAAAAGAAGATCCACGATTAAGAGAAGAGGGCTATGCTTAATCATTGCGAGTTAGGACAACTTTACCATATATAGTCAAGTCGACAACAGGCTCTTATGTCATATAAGCCCAAATACCATCTTTTTGAATGCGTCAATCGCTTAATTTTTATACATCTACTGAAGAAAGATGGTTCGATACTGGCAAATTTATTCTCACCGCATTCCATCTCGTCTGAGCCTTCCGCACAATCGATTGTTCCGTCACAAACATACTGACTCGGAATGCACTTCCCACTTCCGCATTCGTGCTGTTCCCAGCAACCTAGGTTGGAAATAAGATCAAAAAAATAAGAATAAATAATAAAAATAAAATATAATAAGAATAAAATAAGATCAAAATGAAGACATTTTGTAATAAAAGTGATGTTGCGAAGTTGTTATGCTCACGAATTGGTTCTTCGGATGAGTACGTGACGTGAAATCCACGATCACGAAGCTGAGAGTCGCTCACGAAAAGGATAGTCACGCGGTTAGAGTCGGTTATTACGTCACGTCCACTTTGTTCCCCATAGAAAGAGTCTGCCAGAAAAGTGACCGATATTAAGACGGGAATCGAAAAAATAAGTATTTTAGCATTCCAACACCAAACTAAACACCATTTCATTAGAAGCATGATGACCTCCGAAGTGAGAGATTAAAAGATACAACAAACTCACCGAATAAAGTCGTCGTGTTATCCTTGTCTACGAAAATGCGCAGGAAGTCTCTCGAATCTCGTGTTTTGAAGTCAACAAAATGGATTTTTACAACCTTATCTGGGTCAACCATAATCTTCCACTGACAGCGAAGGTTGTTCGGATAAAGCCGAGGATAACCCGATGATGTAAAAGCTCCAGATGGCGAAGAAAAAACCACATTTTCATTATCGCAACCAGTTGCTGCAAGGGAGGTTGACAACCATGAAACTCAGTTGGTGGTTTTCAAGAATATTTTAATAAGCAACTCACATGGGGGAAAATTATTGTTCATGAAATCGTAGGCAAAGACAAAACCCGGTTTTTGCACGACTCCGTCACTGACGAAAGTTATGCTGACGGAACTTGATGGAATCAGGAGAAATTGATCTCGTGGGTATTGTCCGCTTAAACGTGATGTTAGTGAACGATCTGTTTCGACGCCTGTTGGCGGAATATTGAAGTTTATATCACAGCAGACTATGTGCAAGACTGAGTTGATATTCAAGTGTAGTTTAAAGCTAGATCTAGCCTTAAAATGACCAATTGGCCTAGGCCCTAGATCTACAATTTTCACAAATAGTCTTTACAATAATATTAGTCAATAATACCTTCAAAAATCGAAACGGTGTCGAAATCTTTTTCAGTGTTAAACGCGACGACCTTCAACCTTGCTATGGTCCCTTCTTTTCCCAACAGATACCATTCGCAGCGCTGGTGGGGCAAATAGTAACCCACGCCCCAGTTTGCAGACGCTACAACCCCATAAGGGGACGCCAAAGTTGTAGTTTTACCGCAACCGTCGTCGTTTACGTATCGGAGGTTGTTTTGGTCTACCCTGTGGGCACCAATCATATGAACCGAGCAACGAGGCTGGGCTTCGTTGCTTTTTTCGCCACCGCCATGTTCGTCACGATCTGCATAAATTGAATTTGAAATGTAAAATAAAAATCATACCGCAAATTTATGGAGCAAACACATATCGTAACCTCTATACTCTTGGAACTGTTGAATTTACAAAGATAGAAATAAAGTCGAAAGTTATTTACCAGTTACGCAGGTTCCCCGCAACAGCGCTGTTGCAACTTCTTCTTTTGCTGGTAAATGCAGAGTTGAACCCATACGAACTTGAAAAGACAGTCTAAGATTAGCAATTAGGCTTCCATTGGCAAAATTTAACAAGGTGGCGGAACGAAAAGTGGAATTCAATTTGCTACGACTAAAAATTGATGTAATCTGCAGAAAAATGCACGTCTCAACAAGAAATATCGGTATAAGCTCATAAAGAAACTAATCGTCAGAATCGTCATCCACGCTTTGTATGTAATTTAACCTCAACTTTCTGATGTTGTAATAAACCGACTAGCCTAAGGCAAAAAGATACAGACCTGACTTTCAAGCCGTCTCGCTAAAATTTTATGAGAAGGTGCTTCAGGAATGGAGTATTCTTGCAAGTAGTCGATGTCAGTGAAACGAATGGTACTTGTAAAACTGATTGCTGTTTGCGTTGTGTATAACATTACGTATATGTTAAAATATTATCCAAGACTTAGCTATAGTTAAGGGCACAACTCTTACTATTATAAACAAATTAAACACTGACATAATTTACCTTGGTCATAAGTTGGCTTCAAGTTCGTGCCTGTTGAAATGGAAGATTTGCCTTGAAGTTACCCAAAAACAGTATAAAATACTAGCAGAAATTCTTGAATAGCTCACGGTAAAATATGTCAATAACTATAACCTGTTTCAGTGACGAATGTCGTGTTCTTTTCGTCTGATGCAAAGCCGAGAAGTTTTGCAAGATTATATGGATCTCCCAAGACTTGGAAGTAAATCAGAAGCAAAACGGCAAGCAAAAGCAAGATTGTAAACAAAGTGGAAAATACGTTGCACGCACATCTTTTACAGGAGGTGCCAGTTGGCTCCGACCTTTGCTCACGAGTTCTTGTTTTCAAACTCACCCCATCTTTAGTCGGTGACGTGGAGTCTTTACCTGTTTCACAATTCTGTGACTGACGTTGTCTCGTGTAGGTGAAGTGCAACCAATCTTCATCCAAGTCTTCAAAACTTGAGGAAGGAATTTGTGAGATTTCTTCACCTCGCTGTTGGCTTTTCATCGTTGGATCAGTAAGAGATGACACTGCATATGCTTTGTTGATATATGACGTGACGTCTCCCAATTCATTCTCATCGTGTTGCGGGCCACTGCCTTCAGACTTCCTTTTTCCCTTTATGGTAATCTTATCATCACTTACATCAACGTCTGCACGTAGTTTTAACTTGTCACACACAAGTTCAGCAGGGGAAGTTTCACTGCTGAAAAGGGTTGAATCTTTGGGTATAGAATCTTTGCCTTCATTGAATTCAGTCTAAAAAGGTTGCATTTAAATGATATTTAGCTATTTTGCTGTCCATTTCACACAGCTGCATAAACGTTCCACCAGTAAGTTCACCTACTTCAACCGTACCTTGACCGAATGTATACAAAATGCTAAGTTTTAATACAAACGATTCAAGAACTTACAGTACAGCAATCATTTTCACTTTTATAAACATATTTCGTATAGGAGACTAAGGGTTATCCGTCAATCACCTCAAGACAACTTATAAAAAGTTCAATCGGTCAACATTACTGATAACTGGTAAACTATTAATTATAACAATGGTAGTGTTCACAAACCTCTTCAGATGTCCCGGACAAGTCATCAGAAAGATCAGACACTTCAAAATACGGGAAACTTTTCATCTCACGTTTGCCGACAAATTTCTCCTTGCATTCAAGTGTAGGCCTATTTTCGTTCGAAAATTTTGAGTGCGTTGCAGTCGTCAATGAGAAGTGATTGCTCGGTTCCCTTCTGTCTTTGCCTTCTGGAAGTTCCACGTGGTCTTCTGTCAATGACTTTGAACAGTTTTCGTCAGTGTCGACTCTTTTCAGGACTTCACAAATAATTTTGCGTTTGCATATCGCGGCAACCTGAGGTAGTTCGATTTCTGAACTGTCTTTTCGACTGGGGCATGATACACTGGTGGTCCTTTCAGTTGCTACTATGTTTTTATTTCCTCTTTGCTCAGCATCAAAACTATTTTTAGCAGCTACGTCGGGTGGATCAGAAATTGACTGTTGCGAGCTGGTAGTCTTTGTCTGTTTGACAGTTTTGCGAAGTTCTTCATGAACCTTTCGTTTAGTCGTCGCTATTTTGTTCAAATGTTGAAATGAAATCCTGTCGGAATCTTTACATTGTTTATAAACTTTAGTAAACGTTTGTCTATAATTCACATCTTTTTCTGCGCTTTCTCGACGGAAGTTCATGATACCGGTTTGTGTTGCCATGCCTGTGTTTATCTTTGACTTTTCCTTCAACGCAATTTGAGAATCGGAATGAAGCACCCAGGCTTTAGCCCTTACCAAAGACCTCTTTGTTTTAAGCAGCAATGCTGGATCAGAAGGTGGCGTCTTGGGTCGGACTGAGACTAGGTTTTCTCCTCCTGAAAAGGTATCATGTTTGGGACTTGCCCTAAATTTTGCAGATGTGCTTTGAATACTGCACTGGGTAAAAGACGGCTCTTTGCTACTAGAAATTTGGCCGCAAATGTTCTCCCTCGTAAACCTAGATTTTCGCGTCGACGCTTCTGAATTTCTTCCACCGGTATTTGACATCGGCAAAAACTTAAGGGGATACCGTCCGGCGTCTTCAACGTCACTGTCTCCGAAAACACCGTAATTTTGCATAACAGCCACCTATACAGAACGAAGTCACTTTCACGTTAATGACAGTCATGTGGAGGTGACGCACAGTCGTCAGATCGATCAAGTACTTTCTAAACCCAGTGAAGTCCCTCAAAAACTTTCGAGTGAAAATCAATAGCTCAACATGTTGCTATTAGCTTTGAAAGTAAGCTTGAGGTGCAACAACGTGCTGTGTTGTTAAGACAAACGCCGCTGCCGGAATTTCTTTAGCCAAAGCACGCTCTTAAAGCGCCGCATATGCTTGTAAAATGGCCTGATTCATTTGTTTACTTTATTATAAAGTGACATTACAAAAAATCCCGTGTGAGGCTCCCCGCCTCCCTGAAATTTCGTATTTTATTTGAATATGCTTTAGGCCAGGGATGTCCAACCTACGGCCTGCCTGAGATTTTTGTGCGGCCCGCTAGTCATTTTCACTCCAAAAGTATGTACTTTATGTACCCATTTTTCTTGAAATTTAATAGGTTTTGCGGCCTACTATAATAAAAGGTTGGACATCTCTGCTTTAGGCTATTATTTCATGAAATTCTGATAAAATCATACATCTCTTAACTCTTGCAGTAGATTGTTATACTTTAGACCGCAAGTTTGGGCCAAAAAAGTCAAATTTCACATACAATTTAAGCTAAACCTACCTAAACATGTAACCTGCAAGTTTTTAACGCGCCATTTGCTGGGGTAATCGTCGCAGTGATGAACAACACCGCCAGGCTGGCTTCTGATTGGTCTAACACACTTTTTTAACACTACCTAGAGTCAAACAAAATAATGGATATCGCAAAATTTCAGCTTCTTAAACAGGTGAATCTATTTTCGAAGGTTGGCAGAAGACAAGCGGCCACTGTGGTCGGCATTCCTGCATTCTCTAAAAGTAAAACGATAGAAAGGTAGCATCCACCAAGGAAGAAATTCCTTACCCTCGAATTTGGTTACCGTTGATACTTACTGAGTTAATCTGATAATTCCAGCTTTTAATACATCAAAAGCTGATCTTGCTTTTCTAACGTTTAAAAAAATTCCTGCGTAAAAGAAAGTCATACAACCAAGATATGATGAGATTCGTTTATTATAGCGATTTAACTTCCTTCAGTATCTTGCACGATGGTAGTTTTCTGTGACACATAGATACCATCCAAGAACTTACGGATGTCCTTGTTTTTCACAGTTGTAGACTGTTGAATGAGGGCGGCTGTAAAAACAAACTTCATGTGAGCGGGGGTTAAAACGTTGAGTAACTTTACTTGGTAGTTCAAATTTTTAGTAATGGTCTCAGTGTTAGAGATATCTTACTCATTTTTAAATCAGAGTGAGCTGAGAAATATCATCATTGACCAACTAAGATACTTATCATTCTACGACAGCGAAACCTATTTACCTGAAAGAGACACAAGTTCGATGTCGTTGCCATCAATGATGAGCTCGTCCTTCTGTTTGGGAGAAGCAGTGACAGTGACTCCACCTCTCATGTCGACCTTGCGCACAAATTTTTCACCCAAAAAGTTACGAATTTCAATTTTCCTCCCCTCGTCTGTGATGTTGCAGTTGATGGGGAAGTGGGCGTATACAGATCTCATCTTGTAGCGGTAGCCCTGTATGAGAGCATACTTGGTTACTTTAGCTTTGAGTCCATTGGTTCCCAACCTTTCATGATTCGTCGCCCTCCCAATATCGAAAATCTCAACACCCGTGACCCCTGCCCTTCAACAAAAACCATGTTATATTTGGGGTCTAATGTACAGCCACTGGTGCTGCCCTCTGCATGGAGTTTAAGTTACAAGTCTCCCAGGAAAGCCACGAGTCCACTACTCGGCAACTTGTTACGTTCAACCTAGGTTACAATGCAGCTATGCTATTTATTTTATTTTTCGTCTTTAAAGTTGGGAACGAAAAATTGTGCTGGCGCAGGTGGTGGCAAACATATTAGTAGTTAATGACAATAATTTCCACAAATTCAACAGTGATTTGATTTCCTAATTAGCCAGCGCAATAAGACACTAACAAGCTTACCTTTGTTACTCCAGTGGCCATGTTGGTGATATGACTGCAAACAGTTCTTACACAGGCCAAATCTTTGCGAGATCCAAACCACTTTTCAACCTTCAACGAGTTAGGTCCAACTTTGGAGAGTTCGATCTAAAATTTAGAAGCTGATCAGTGAATAGCCTTAGCTAAAACTTCTGCTCCATCACATGTAATCAATGTGGTTAAATAATCAATTTATGAAGCTTAAGTGAATTATGACAATTGCATCGTTTGACACTAGCGGCAAATTTGGTAGCACATGTTAGCACTCACAAAATCACTAATATTGATCAGAATGAGATTTATGTTACTCTAGTTTATGGATTTATGACGTGTAATAAACTTTGCTTTAAAATTAAAGAAAAATTCTGAACATACTATTGATGCAGATTAACCATACACAGCCTACACAAAAAAATCGGCAACTCTGACAATTTTGTCTTATATAGCAATAATAATTAACTAGCTATCACTTCAAGTTTAAACACAGTAGTACATTAGGGAGATAGAATGACAATCATGCAACTTATTTGCAAGATATCTTTTTGTAAGCACATTTGTCAGACTGCAATCCACTTGGATCAGCGCATACAATAATTTTAAGTGAAAAAATACTGGTCAGTGTAAATTTTCCTGTCTGGCACAAAGCCTGTATTACAAACCACCCTGGTTTTGTACCAGTGTGACAGTCAATAATCACTTACACATTAAAAGGAATAAACACAAGAACAAATTTCAAACATTACTTCATAACTTATAATAACCTAACTTGCTCCCTGGATTATTTGAAACGACACCAGAATTGTTACATATCTAAATGCAGATGGAATGCAAAGTTGACAGAACTTTACAACAAAGAACTGTGGCTTTAGTGCCAGCTATAAAGCCAAAATTTCTGTGACATGATTTCTTGTCAAAAGCAATTAGTATTGTAATAGCATCCACAAATGCAAAAATATGAAAAAGCCAAATAGCAAACAACGCGCATGGAAAAATAATGGTAACAACCCATAGTGCCAAGTGTGGCACCTGCATGTAAGGATGGGCCGATACGAACCCAAAACCGAATAGATTCGCCGAATATCGCCTTTATGGAAGATTCGGGCGAACCCGAATACAATATTACTTATCAATTTACTGACTTTCGTAAAAAAAATGTGATCCAGTTTCCCGACAATGCTAAACTAGAGTCAGCAGTACTTACAATGAAGGTCGTTTTCCTAACGATTTTGCTTTTTCGTTCGTTTTTTAAACACTATTTTTCAAAAGAAAGCGATTTGTTTATCGATTACGTCATTTTAGAAGCAAGACTTGACAACTTTTGGAGGAAATTTTATTGTTTGGTTCAAATACGAATAGATTCGGGATTCGTTCGTGTCGACCTTCATGATATTCGGGTTCGCACGAACCCGAATAATCTTCCTCGCGGCACATCCCTACCTACATGCATGAGGTTCATCTATATGTGCGCTGTATTTTTATATTTTCACCCCGATTAATAATGAAGAGCTGGTTGCTTGAATGCCAATTTAGGATAAATAAATGAAGAATTGACGCTTCAGTGTATGCCATCAAGCCAAAATTTTCATCTTTGCACACACAATTACTCGTCAAAAACTGCTGTATTTTTAAGTCTAGCACAGCCACCAACAGTATTCAAAATTTCTCAGGATATGGCAGGCTTTAGCATGACAATCAGTATGTGGATTATACATTAACATTAAATAACAGTCTATCTGCTAGCAAAAATATAACACTAAAACCAATGGAGGTACCTTGTGCATTTTAAAAGTCCACAAACAAGCCAACACAATCACAAAAAAACAACTGGATGTTGAAATATAACGGCAGGTAGTGGAAATAAATTCCAAGATAAAACGTATGAAACTAAATAAGTTAAACCTAGACTTAGCAGCAAATTAGTGAAAGACTTTTTGTTTTTAATTAAACCAAGTGCATTTCATAAACATGTTCAAAACGGCTGAAAGTGTCGATACACCCTACAAGGAAATCTAAGCAACAGTATTATACCATTGCAATGGAAGCACAGAAGTCAACAGTACTCGCAAAAGGTCTACCACACGCACCACAAACTTAGCAGCCTAACCATTTCACTCTGTCTGCTTGCTTGCCTGCCTGTATGAAAAACTTGCATTTTAGCATATATGGAGATTTACACCAAAAAATGTAGTCTATGCTTCATGCCATGCCGACTCTAATTAATTTCTGCCACAACTAATTCTTTACTAAATGAAGCCAATTCTAAGGCTAAGCTAAGCCCTTTGTGTTAGTGCTTTTTTAATTAGTGCCTCTCACACTGTCAAAATACTAAAATGAAAGGGAATTTTAATAAATTTGAATCTTTGTATGCCAGGTTGGAATATTGTGTAATAAATAGATATATAATATATGTAATTATATGATATATGTCATTTGCCAAATATATACTGCAAAATAAGAAACACAATTTTCATGCTGGCAGATTTTGGTGTACGTAGGCCTGCATTTTCTACTAACATATATATTTTTTAGTCAGCGAATATTCTAAATAAAATTACTTTGATGCAATTTGAACTATTTCGAATGCTGTCATAATTCTTTGCCAGCTCTTACTCTGATTTTTATGCGTGTTTTTGTGACACGATTTTATGATGCCACACCACAATGGGGGAAATTGATAAGCTATTTATGCCAGTGGAGTAATAATGTTGGCTCCTTCACCACACCGAATATCTTCAGCATATCATACAAACTTTTCATACATAGGAATGTCTGGAGATCAGAGCAATATTTTAAAATGAACTTTGGGTCTAGTATTCAAGTGCACAACTACAGAATGCCTTTGTATACTATACACCAGCTACTCAAATTGTGATGTCATTTGCTTGTGCACTTCCATACTAGACTCAACTTTTCTCGAAGAACCCAACAAGTTCTCATTTAATGTTTGCGTCACGTCATTGGGTTTATTACATACTTGTCTTACAAACAATGGTACGAACCTTTAAATGACCGAAATTCTTCTTAAGAGCACCCCTGGGTCCACGAACAGTGACGATGCGACCCTTGACCCAAACATTTACATCATCCGGCAAAGTTACCACCTGATCGGAGTGGATAGTCTTCATGCTGTTGCATTAACTTAAAGCATAAAGGTAACTATGATTTTAAAACTAGAAATCAGCTTGAGTTTGGCCAGGTTGGCCTTCAACCTTATTGTAATTTATAGGCAACAATTTCATCATAGGCAATTTTATAGCCAATGAATCGATATACTAATAAACAGGTAGGTAAAGTTTCAACAAAACTAAGGCCAAACATGCAAGAAAAACGGCCGAAAACAACTCTCAAAGTAGGATTTAATCAGATAATTATCCATTCACATACCTGCCCCACACCACAACAGAAAAGGACGGCTAGGATTTTTCTCGCGATGTGGTAACTTGGAACATAGACATCTTATAAACATTTATTGTTTGGTTTGCTGAAGAACATTTACAAATAAATTATAAAATCATATAAGCCTTAATAGTTTACGATCGGGAATTTACTTTGAATTTGAAAGGATTCTAAAACCATCATTTTTCTAATCTATCAAAGTTATCAACTTATTTCAATACTTTTGTTTCTGAATAAAAGAACAATAAGCTGATAATGTAATTATTGTAACAGATAATATGAAAAAATGGGATCTCTGCGCGTAAAGTATTAACGCTCAACTGACAAATTCTGATTTCTAAACGACAAAACAGAAAAGCGCAAACAATAAGAAATAAACGAACTTGATACAGTGAACTCAAACAAAGAGAGAACAAGCTGAATGATTAACATCAAGATTCTGCGAACCCGGTTAATTTCAAACCACAAATTTTAAAAATTGGAACGATTGCTTCATATGTTACCTATTCATGAAATTATTCTTCATGAAAATCCCAAGCAATAAAAACAAGAAATTTACATTCTTGAAACATGCTTAACTTTTTTAAAAGAATTTACGAAACGGAAAAACTTTGGTATATCTGTTTTGGTGAATTCGTTTTGTGTAATTTCGCTTTAGTAAATCCCAGTCTGCTGCGACCGATTCTATTTTGATAGTCTGCAGATAAGAACCCAGTGAACTGTGGATGCTAGCGAAGTGAGCGACGCAAAATTTCTACTTTCGTTTATTAACTATTTGGATTACTCTAGAGTTGACCTATTCTGCATTAGAACTTTTATCCACCTATACTGAACTGCTAACTAAGACCAATTCGATTTGTTCACTTTTCTACAGTACAGTACAGTAGATTATATTTATAAAGAATATTTTCTGGGTGGACATTTTTTGTTTCTAGTTTTCCGACTTCTTTTATCCTGTGATCTACAGTAAGTTAGTGTAACTCTCATAAGAAAGCACTCTATATCTTGTAATGGAAAGTGGGTATATGGCACCTGAACTTGAGAGATTGACCACTTCACTACAATAAGTATACTTGTTGAAATGTTTATTGCGAGTGATAACATATGAGTCTCATGAGGTCGTTGTCTGCTTTTTCACCCACAGATTTAATTGCTAACCTTGACGGCTAATTGTCTGATGACTAGCTTCAATTGGCAGTGATCAATATTATAATGTCTTGTTTTCCACTGCTATATTATAGGACCAAAGTCCTTGTCACCTTGTGAAGATGACAATAAAGTTGTCTATCTTTACATCGAACTTATTAAAATTGAATTCAACAATGGTCACATAGGAATGACAACTGTATGTACTGATTATATTGAAGTTTCTTTGAACAATTACATTTAGACAAAACTTTGGCACAGCAACAGCATAAAAACGTCCATGTTACAGCGTTGATCTTAGTAGAATGAATGCATTGAACAGCTGTGCATAATTCACGCAAAATAGGCATGCGCGATATTTATGTAACGAATTAAAACGGAACACAGAAAGTTATCGGTACGCAATGTTAACTATCATTGAGGTCATGTTTCGTAAAGCAGACGTCTGAAAATAAGAATTCTATATTCTATTCGTTTTGTATATTATAATGTCCTTTTATTATCACAATCTTATAAGATGTTTATAAATCTACTTTTTTTTTCAGGGAAATGAAAAGATTTAAAAGAGGTGAATTTTAGAAACGAATGAAAACAACATGACAATTAAATATTTCAGAAGTAAGTACAGTGCACAGATTTAGTATTTATATAATCAGGCACTAATGAGTCATAATAAAAAAATGTAGCATGAAATGGCATGTTCAAGCTGGAGAAGGTAAAATAATAAAACGAGCAAATACATGAGAACATTTGGTTCATTTGATGAACACCGGCGGTGTAGGCTAATGAAAACACCAAGCAAGTTAATTTTGCTTGAATTGCAACGTCCTTGACGTGTTAAGATCCGATCTTTCATTCATTTCGGCTTCTTCAATCTTCGAAGTCTGAAGCCACTACGGATCTCGCCCAAAAGATTTTCAATAAGATTTTCCTATAAAGAAATCAACAAATTAAAATGCCTACAGCTTTATGCTTTCAAAGTTATAATAAATTATAAGCTAATCTAAATTTTTAAGTCTAAGCTAATTTATTTTTTAACCCAATTTTAAAGTAATCCAAATGTTTGAGTCTTTACTTTAGGCTGAACTGGTTGTGCGGGAGTTGTTCTTATTCCATCAACTTCTGTTATCCCTCTCATCATTTCTCTCTTCTTTCTTTTCTCTTCGAGTTTCGCTCTTTCCTTGTTCTCTTCGCGCGCTTCATCCAACTGAGATAAATATTAGCGTCCTTAGTACTGCAGCCAACAGTTTGTTATTACAAAGTTCAAATTTTTTATAACAATGCACCTGTTCAATGAATTTTGTAAATAGAAAAAAGGTGGCGTCCAGTTGAAATTTATTAACATCCTCGACCAAAAATTCGGCCAGTTTGACTCGAAGTTTCTCTATTTCTTTAAGATCATTCTTAAAGGGACTGATACGAAGCTCAGCGTCTTTCAAAAAGGGCTTGAATTGTTTTTTAACGTCATCAGAAGCTTTCTTTACCTAGAAAGCACATCACAATTAAGATGCAGTTTTCACATAATACGAAGCTTTGTTCACACCACAGTAAAAAGCTTATGTAGTAAAACTTTGGATCTGTCATGAAGAATGCTGCTCAGGAAATCAAAAATCGTTTTACCGGTTTCCTTGAATAACTAAAGTGGCCTAACTAAATTAGCTTTAGCCTAATAGCAAAACTAACTTAGCCTAGCGTGCCTTAAGTTTGAAACAACGGCCCACCTGCTTCTTTAGTTTCGAAATGGTGTCTGTGACGCGATCTGCGTCTTCTTTCACTTGTTGTGCCGAAATAGACTTACATTTCACCACAGACTCCAACTCTTTCGAAAGACCGAGCAAGGCTGGGTACTTTGTCTCTGCTTCCAACACAACGAAATGCATGAGAGTCATCCGTGGCTTATTTGCTTTAGTATCTCCCAGCTTTAACACAAAGATCAATCAAAGTTATAGTGGAAAATACCCTACGTTGCTTCGCGATTACCCTCACAAATCACACAGTCATGGATAGATTACATAATTCGAAAGGTTTAGAGTTTAGACGAAAGAGTTATGTATGCAACGTATTTTTATTTTGTACCTTCGTAAGTGTAGAAATTCGAAAGCCATAAGCATTTCCTGCATAGCTACCATAATTTAAATAATTTCCTGCCTTTAGCATTAAAGAGAAAAATTCTTGTAATTTGGTGCTTGTAAGTAGTTCTGGAAAAAGTAGAAAATACATCAACACAAGCAACTTGCTTCATTAAAGAAAAAATTAAAATATCTACCAAGCATAGATGATTTTCCTATAGTTCAACAATAAAATCCCAACTAAAGCGACAGATACCTTTACCAATAAAACTGCAACTGCACTGCAATAAACTGTAAGATTTGAAATTGTAATGAACAGAAAATCAAGTTTTCCATAAAAATTGACCCGCTCACCTTTGCAAGCTTTCTTTATGCAAGAGATTGCCGGTACCAGACTGCTCATGTCTTCTTCAAATGACTCACGTGACAGCATTGCCTCAATACGGAGCTGGTAATATTGTACGTTGCTGAGGAGGAGGAAAAATCGCTCGGCGTTTCCGAGAGCAGCGCGATCGCCAGAGAAATCCCGAATGAGCTGAATTTCGTTTTTTGTAGGAAGATATTTTTGCAGGTTTCTCAATCTAGTCTCCGCTGAAAGTTGTTTGTTTTTGTTACATAATTTATAGTTATTGTCAGTTTTAAACAATGACTAGAAATACAACGTAGCTTACGGTATAGGCCCATGAGATATACAAAAAGCCAATAAAAACAGCTGTCAAATCATGTCTACGATAAAACGTTTTAGCGATACATCATATAAAATCAAATTAACTAATGTCATTAAATAATACAACAGACAAACAGCAATATTTTATCATCATACTCAGCATAATGCGATCTCCTTCTTTCAAAGCGTTTATAATTTCCTCGTTCGGCTTTCTAAGCTGACGCAGGAAAATGCTGATGTTCATGCTTCGGCGGGAGTCAAGCAAAGAAATCTGGGAAAAATTCAACATTGTTTATTGTTTTGTTTTCTTTTCATTTTGGTAGCTCTTCATTTAACTCGGGATTACTTCTTTTGGTTGTTTTGGTTTCTTTTCTTTGTTCTTCTTTTTTTGTTTCTCTTGCTTTGCAAAGAGATCTTGCATGAGCAAGTAGTCAGGCTTGATGTCGCTGTGTTCTTCCTCTATTGAGTCCCAAACATCGAGCCTGTCAAAACAAGAAGACGTAATAGGATTTTACTTATTCGGTCTAATTAGTAACATTTGATTGTAAAATGTTTAACTTGTGCAAGACTACTTTTGTTTTAGCTCCTGCTACAGTAGCATCTTGCGCATGAAGTTGATCACCTTCCTCGCATCTATAATAAATGATTCATAATAGAGTCTTTAACAAGGACTTTACCTTTTCTTAAGTTTTGATTTGTCCAGTTTCTTCCAGTTCAATTTACGCATTTTTGCTGAAGGTTTCGGAACTTCAGCTGAACGCCTGCGAACAGTTGTTGAAGGATTGGTGCCACCTCGGGGAGGTGCTCCTGGTACAGGAGGAGGTGGAGGGACTCCTCCGATTGGTGGCGGCGGAGGTGGAGGAGGTGGGATTCCTCCAACCGGAGGTGGAGGGGGCGGAGGAGGAGGGGGTGGTGGAGGTGGAGGTGGGGGTGGAGGAGGAGGTTCTTTTCGCACAGGAAGAGAAGAAACAGGAGTTGTTATAAATCCAGTAGATGAAGTCACAGCTTTAGAAGAATCTTTTTCCACCTCACGCATGACAAAATCATCATCATCATCATCAATATCAGTCTGCACGGAACAATCTTTCACGTCATCCAATTTGGACCAGAACTTTGCATCCGATGTGTGATGCTTCAAGTTGATTCCGCCATCTTCTTGAATTTGTTTGAGCAAGTTCTGTGTGAAGGCGTTAAGCATTTCCCATGCTATGTCGGATACCGGATCTTGGGGATCAAGATGAAGCAGACATTGTAGAATGGTGAGAAGTTCATTAGCTTGAGGCGTATTGCTCACCTATATAACAAGGAAATAACCACTAAGTAAAGCATTTTGCAATCACGTGTGAGAATCTGTGGCCCTGCTTCAAAATTGGGGAGTTTATTACACATTTTCCAGTTATTCCAACCTTATTGAAAAGAGCCGAGAAAACCTCCTCGTGGTCTTTAAGATTCACTCCGTTAATCCCGGAAGCTTTTATAAGTTCTTCTTCGTCTTCCAACCGCTCCATTTTGAAGACGTCGATTTGCGTCTTTAGGTCTCTAGACTTGACACGTCTATGAAAACATTTTCTGCTCCAAATTATTTTGAGATTTAGAATACATTCATTTTTGTGAAAGTTACTACACCTACTAACCTTAATTTTGCAAGGACTTCCAATAAACCAAGCCCTGTAAACAAATAAAAACAAGCCATAACTTGAAAATATTTTAAACCAGTTTATAGTTAAGCTTTGATTTTTACCTATAAATTCGTTTCTTATTCGAATCCTTTCCATCAGTGGTTCAGTGGCTAGCACGAGTGCGTTGATAAAGGTCAGCACAGCTGCTTTGTAGGGGAGGTTCACAGAGTTTTCAAGTTCACTTATTACAACACTAAATCGGTACCGTTGAGACTTTTCTCTCTGTAGTATAATAAAAACTGACAATTTAATAATTAACACTTAAAGCGGCTCTTTGCATAAAAGAATTACGATGATCAGAAACCGAAGACTAATTTGAGCAAGATTTTGCAAAACATCATGAATTTAAACCTTGTAGTATTCCATCGCGTCAATCGCTCTTTCTCTGCCTTCTGCTGAGTGGATGCTCATTGCTGCTAGTAGCTCGAAAACCTCTTTTTTGACGATGAGGTTGACGTCGTCCAAAACAAGAACTGAAAATTGCAAACATATTGGTGTTAGGTATCAGTTGTTGTCTTGAACTTTGACGTGGTTTACGTTTGATTAATTTTGAATAATTTGTAATTGTATAACGTTTCTGTACATTTGTTAAAAGTTTAATTACAAAGCTATATTTAGATCATGTCAGCAGTTACAACCGTGAATACTTACTTGCAGAAAGCATCCTGGTGCAGTTCTGCTGTGATATGACGTAATTCAAACCACGACGGCAATTCATAATTGCTCGAATACACCTGAAATGTCATAAATTCATTGGTTTAAATTTTAACATTATAGGTACATAAACCGGTTTGAATCAACAGAAACACGCATTTCATTATTTTCCACGTTTTGCCTGGTGCTATCTTAGCGCTGACGTTGCGTCAAATCAACTTTTCACGCGAAGCTGAATTCAATCCCAAAGATAGAATTCAAATTATTTGGCGTTGACTATTGTTGACTTTTTACGGTCGCCTCAACAATCAACATTAGTTACGCGTTTAGACATATATGAAGCAGCGGACAAACCAACCAATGCTTTCATTTTGCACAAAGTGAAAGCATTTTCTGCGTTAATAACCATACCGTAGTTCCCGATTGATTGACCTTAACGTTTGCTGTTCTAGCTGTTTCATTTTTCAAGGCGCTCACGCATGCTTATGCAAAAGATTAAATAAAATTGTTGGCGGTTTTACCAGGCATATTTTTTCAATTTTAGAAGCTATAAATTGTTTTAGTTTGGCTTTGACCACCTCGAAACCGTACAATCCTGTACTTACAGGCCTACTGTATGATAAGCTGTACGAATGATTTTTCAAATCAAATTAGCGTGAAAATGATAATAAATAATGCTATTTTAGTAAATCATTTTATTGTTTCAAATACAATTCCTATAACTCGTTACCCAACGCAGTGCATTAATTCGAGAGAAGCCACCAGCGCGTTTTTTGTTTCTTTTTCTTCTGATAACCTCTCCAGAGATGCAAACAAAAGTCTGAGTCCATCTTTTTCCAAAAATTCCTAAACATAATTTTTATAATGATTTTAACGCACAACTCCGAAAACTTAACGGAAAATTTAAACTGTTGTACTGTAAAATTGCGCTAGAAAAAGGTCTTATCATAGATTTCTTTTATTCATTAAAGTCAAAAAATTTCGATTTTTACCTCAATCCATTCTGGGGAACCACATTTTATTTTATTTTTCAATCCAGAAAAGTTTTTTACACTCGGAAAGTAGAGCAGCTTTATGCAGAGTTCAGGTTCTGCGTTTTCGAGATTGGACCAGGCGTCAGTGTGACCATTTCTTTCTTCTCGCAGGTTTTCGATGACCCGCACGATGGCGCTGCGCCACCGATCTTTGGTCATCATGGCCAGTGACTAACGACGTCACGATTATACAAACAATAGTAAAGTATCGTATTTCACCGTGTACTAAGTTAGAGTAGTAAGACTCTATTCTTTTGGCTTTGCTACTGAAATAGAATGTACAGCAAACGACAGAGGTTAAGAAGATTCTACGTAGAAAAGGAAACAATCATGTAATCCAACTCATAGCTCTGAGTTTGCGTCAGACATTGTTATGCGTCGTTAATCTTATCAAAACCTGCTCCTTGTTTATCGGTCTATGATAAAGTTTCCTGAATAAAATTTTTAAATTGATTCTTTTACTTTAGTCTAATCTTGTCATTTCTAACGACCCTCGGAAAACCCTAAGACAATCTAACAACTGAGAAACTTGCCTTCGTTCGCAACAAAGTGCGATTTTTTCCAGGAAAATTATACAAAGATGGTAAAGGATTCATATACCTGACCTATATCAAACGTTAAATTCAAATTGATCCTAAATTCAAGTTAAACTGCGATACTCCGACTTGTTCTTATTCAGAAATTATTTACGACCACAAACTCGGTTTGCACAGCGTTTGCCCTCAGGACCAGAATAGGTTGTGCGGAAACAAAACATTCATTGACTGCCGCCGAATCGCAATAAGTGAAGCATGACTAAAGAACCGGTCGCAAATTCTTTCAGTTCTGTGATAGTCACTGCTAGAGCGTAGCGGACGCAGTACTGCGTTACAAAACCGTCGTTAACGTCTTATAATAGCTATAATGTTGTATATCAGGAAGCTTTTTAAAGAGGAAATAAGGGCTACCTTCAATAGGCTATTTTGTGAGTACGCAGGATCAACTTTAGTTTAGAAAGCGACGTAACGGATCATTGTAAGCTTTTCCTATTGCTGACAAAACAAATTCATCAGAAAGCGGTGAAAAATATCTCTATTATCTCGTCTTTAAGTCGTCTACAAGATCTTTGTTCAATAGCATTCCTTTTGTTTATGGCATACTTTCTTCTGGTATGAGCAAACAAAAGTAACAACGCCTTAGTTTAGAAAAGTTAGATCTGTAATAGCCAAGATAATGGCGCCTACGTTGTCGTTCAGCGGTAATGAATATTTTTCGGTCTCTCGATTGTATAGTTACTTTGACATCAGCTTAGTTGGCCTGCAGCTGCATTTCCAAAGATTTTAAAGTATAATGCAGCATATTTTGAAACGAATTTGCGCTTTGTCATTACAAATACTTTATTACCAATATTTATACCACAAGCAACGCATTTCAGGAAGTGCTAGTAGCGAGTTATTATTATGGAAATTTTCTCACAAGGTCTTAGTTGAAATTTTAAAAATGCGCAACAAGAATCTTGCAGCGTAGTTCTACTTTCACATATTCCCTGTTATCAAGTGAAGTCTCGACCTTAGTCAAAAATCTTATGATCGAAACTGTCCCAAGCGCTTGATACCAGAAGGGGAATTTAAACTGTTTTGAGCGTGAAAGTTTCTCGTTTCCTCAAACGTATGTCGTCGCACGGATTGTTGTGAATTCAATCTCTTCCCAAATTGTTTCCTTTATTAGCTTCTACAGCAGTGGTTCTTAAACTGGGGGGCGTGTAACATTCGTAAGGGGGGCGCGAGAGATGACAAACTGTCTATTATATGAGCTATGTCTAAACATGCTTTCTTGACTTTCACTATAGGTTCATTTTTACTAAAATTTTAAAGTGTGTCACCATGGCAATTGTATTTTTGAAATTTGGATTCTGAAATACGTCAATTGTTACGTCATAATATTTGGTGTTTCTCCGCATTGAAGCGTATTGTTTTCGTTTACTCATTCATGCACTCCTAGCTCGACTAACTGTTCTCTTGTGTTCTCTTTTTGCAGTGACCTGTTTTTTCTCACAACGGGGGGGGGGCGGCGTAACAAGAAAAACTTTTACAAATGTATCACTTGTAGAAATACTTAATTTACACTAAATGCATTTTCTTTAGTTTTACAATTATGATGTATACAGAAAGCCAGATGTTTTTGCTACTAACCTGTAAATATCCGATCAGTTTACGACGTATAATTTTCGAGTCATTAACGATTGAAAATTTGTGTGCAGTGTCGGCCACACATAATAAAAATAGTAATGTCGCGCACCCGGTTTAAATAGGGTAAAACCAACGTCAGCCAATATTAAAACCGTAAAATGAAGTAAAATTTAATTTTAGTATTGATTTAATAACCAGGTATTTTAGTAATTAAACTAATTGTATTGACACAAAATGAGTGGAAAAAAGAGAAAGTATGACCAAAATTATCTGAAGTATGGCTTTATAGATACCACAGTGAACGGAAAAGTCGTACCACAATGCGTGATGTGCTTAGAAAAGCTAAGCAACGACGTTTTGAGACCAAGTCGTTTGCAGCGTCATCTTCATGAATATAAAGACAAAACCTAGGAACAAACTTGACTGTGAAGCCGACCTAAGATGGGCATTATCTTCTACAAAGCCTCGAATTAAACGTTTGGTTTCCAAAAAACAACTACATCCTTCACATCAGTTAAAGTTAATTGAAAATAAATTGCTTTTTTGTTTAATGCTTTTTTATTTTGCAATGAGGGGGGGCGCGAAATTTTTAGGTACCGTTAAGGGGGGCGTGTGCCAAAAAGTTTAAGAACCCCTGTTCTACAGCATTGCGCAAAAGTAATGTAACTTCACATGGAACATCAAAAACTGCGTCATATTGCAGAGTTATTTCCCTCACAGGTGATGTCGTGGTTGGTGCCATGCATGTGTATTTTATGCATCTTAAACTTTTGCAACTGTGATTTCCCTGAACAACGTCGAAAAGGGGGAATTCTGATAAAACTACAGTTTGGACATAAACGTTCAAGAGAAGAGGGGAGTAAACCATTACAAGTCGTACGGGTTCATGTTGATACGATCTGGGGTGTACTCAGAAAGAAATAATAGTAACATTCACAAGTTTAAACATCGCTATCTTTACAATGGTTTGTGATGATATTGGGTGTAAAAAGAACATAAGCTTATATTAAAGACATATTTCAGCTTTAGCTGCATAACTTGCTTTAATCATAATTGTATTGGGCGCTCTTAACCGTTAACTTTGAAACACATACACGAGAGGAACAAAGCTATCCATTGCTTCGTTCAAACTTCCCGTCTATTGAAATTAAATGAACATATTTTGAAATTATATATATAGGATATGAATGGTAACTGTCAGCGTTGTTCAGAGGTAAAATTCCATTTAGATTTCGCTTCCTTTGCAAAACGTGTGAGAGTCAAAAGTCCTGCTACTGTTGCTGCAAATGATCGCATTTTGTATTTCAATTAATTTATATCAGGTGAGCTTAAACACAAAAGCACAGGTAAAAGGATGAAAACCTTGGAACTTTAAAAGCACACAGCAAACGAGGGAAGAAATAAACGCGCACAAACAGAAAAAGGAACGTGACACTAAGATTACATTTTAGTCGATGCAAAATTTAAAGCACGTCTATTGAAAAGTTAAAAAAAATATGATTTGAACCAAGCCGCACTGCATTTTCGATTTGCAGCAGCAACAACAATAAAAACAATCCCACTCGCTAAACGACACGACCTCGCTTCATGCATACAACTTAATAAAATTGGCCGGGTAAACACCGAGCCAATTGCCCGACCTACTCATATTATTAAGAACTACTTCCTGGTATCAAATTAGGTGATTCCCGGTGACATCAGTTCCTATTAAAAAGTTTTCTAAAAGAGCTCGACCGTGAACTTTTGCTCTTAGGAGCGAGAGAAGTCTCTTCTTTAACACAATTTTTATAAGAACTTGTACCGCTAGCTTTAGCTACACCAGCGCCTCCCGAAGCGGGTTTCTTAGTTCCGCTTTTGCTTCTCACTACCGACGACAGTGACTTGCGCAAGGATTTTCGATTGCTGTTAGGTGTCTCTGTGGAGTCGTCGATATTGCGTTGGTATTTGGACCCTTTTGTCGAATCAAGTAGAGGTTCTTTGATTGGCTTCACTCTTCCTGTTGAGTTGGATTTATTCAAGTCACTGAAAGGTTTGCTCGAAACCTCGCCGAGTTTCTGCCGCTTTTTGACGGCGTATGATCGGCCGGTCGAAGAAGTTTTCCCGATATCCGAAGTGGGAGGACGGTTCGAGTTTTTCTGTTTGGTAGAAAAGCTAGAATCGGCGTTAGTGAGTCTTGAAGTTTTCTTAGTAGTTGCAGCTGCAGGCTTCGTGAACGAAGGACGGGACAGTGCTGGGTTTGATTTCTTTTCAGAGATCGGTTTCACTTTGGTCGGAAGCTGATGTTTAACCAATGGTTTTGTTCGTTGTCTTGGGATTGTCATGACTACGTCGGGTGGCGTTCTTTTAGAAATAGAAGCACTCTTATTTCCTGATGCACTCGGTTTCTGGGATTTTTTTGTGCGTTGGGCGTTTTTCTTGGTCTTTTGTGATGTGTCTTTTGCATCGTTGGTGAAATTGCCACCAGTCTGACTTCCTTCTGGTGTTATGAGGTCATTCGTTTTCACTACAAATCACAAAACCGAAGTTAGCTCAAAACGTACTCATTTAATCAACTTTGTGCTTATACTTTCTAAAAATATCAAATAAATTTTAAATATCATATTTTTTACGAAACCAAAATGAAAGTGACACATAACAAACATATTTCTTATATTACTCATTGGCTTGACATGCATAGCTAATCTAACATTAATAACTAGCATTGGCAACGACAAAAACAAGCTGGTTTAGTGAGCATATAAGTAATGCAGTGAGTAAGCGGTTGCTACGGAACAAAGCTTTAAGCGTTGAAAAATGAATAACTAGCCGACAGGCCTACAGAGCTATTTGGCTAAAGTGAGCAAATGGTATCCATAACAAGATGATATTACCATGCAACTATGGAGATCAATGTTCTCGAACTAGACGTTGAACTACCGTTCGACACGGTTACATAACAGCTAAGCAATCATTGATAAATCATAGTAATTAATCGATGAAGTTTAAGTAATTTTCGTCGAAATTTGATTTTAACAAGATTTGAATTGATTTATCCTGGAATTATCATGTCTTCTCTGAATTTTTGATATTTAACATGGCGATACTTTTATAATTTTGCTGCAAAATTTGGCAAAGAGAATTTCTCCGCAATTGCGGAATGGGGCAATCCATTCATTTAAAACGATTGCGGGGACAGCATAAGAAAAGTTAAGGTAGAGTACAGAAAAAAAATTGCAGAGAGTAAAAAAAATCTACTCAAATACAGCAATAGTAATTTACTACAAAAAGACCATACAGATGGAGAAAAGTTTTATTTGAAAAGAAACAAAAAGGTGATGAAAGAAAAAATTACAAACATTGCGTGGGATAACACTCTTTTGCAAACCTTAAAAATAACTCTTTTCATACTATCGGAGTTAGAAAACTCGAAAGAACTTCTTCAGCTTTGTCCAGGTTTCTGCGGAAAAAACTTCATTTTTTATCGATTTGATGTGTAAATTATCTTACAAAAGGTCATCCGCGTTTTGTGTGATCAGGTGAGAAAGTGGTAAAGACAGGCCAACGTCGGACAAGTGGGGTTAAGCCATAGATATCTTATATATCAAAGATATCTATGGGGTTAAGTTTCCATAACAGATGTCAAGGTTATCATTGACGTTCCTTACAGTGAAGTCATGCATTGTCTGTGGCGCCGCCACAATCAGACAAAGGTAACCAAAAAACTTGCATAACAATGACCGGTATAAGTAATGGATTCATATAAACATGCAAAACCAAAAAGCGCGTGTACGTGTAATTCACTACTCAGACACCATAATAGGTGTTAACGGCCATGCTTAGGGTAGAGGGCATTATCGTCATCGATAATGGACAAGCAATGAGATTTGATTACGATTCGAACCGTGGTTGAAGACTATTACTGCATGGAGCACAGGGAAGGTTTTCTTTTTCGTTTTCGTAAACTAGTTAACACTTCAGCTGGTGACCCCTCGGACTCTGAATCATCCTGTTCCGGATGGGACTCAGTTTTGCTGTCAGCTTAAGGAAAATGTGGATTAGACAAACAGTTTAACCAGGATTTATCACACAAAACAGTACCAATAAATAATTTCATGTAGTGGACAATCTGGTTTGAGTACATTCTGAGCGTTTGTGGAAACATTCACAGCAGGTGTCGACCGTTAAACAAAACACTGCACATCAGAGCAACAAAAAATGGTGTAAATGAGCTTCGACCAAAAAAAAACCAAACCACTTCAAACATCAAAGCCAGGGAAAGTGAACCAAAGATTTAAAAGTGGAGAAACTTCAAGCGTGAGAAAAGGTTAGTTCCGTGATTGACATTCAGAAACATTGCGACTATGACGTGCTCAATTCTACGAGGTTATTTCCATTCACTATACAAAACTAACTCCCGGAACACACACACTCAACGTTAAATATATTCAAGGGCATCTTCAAATTCATCGTCAGAGCTACAGTCGGATGAATAATTCAAGCTTAGGACAGTTAAATCTGAAGAACAAGAGCTAAACACTGAAGTTAGTATTCCAAGCAAAGTTAATACGTTGAGGAATCATCTTTCATACTTGTGGGGATCTTTCGTATGTTAAAAAGGAGATTTTTCCATTGTTTAGCACAATTACTACACACGTATGCTTAGAATGTAACACACTAAGCACACAAAACATTCGTAAGACTTTGTTATCTGTGTCTAAATCTACAAATAGCAAAACGTTTCCGAATTCTACAAGTCTTAGAAAATCTGAGAAGAAACTTCAAACAAAAAGTATAGCACGACACGCGAAACTGGAATCAAGAAACTTTAGGCACAGTCACATGCTCTCACTTACCAGTTTCCTTAAGTTCTTGATTGTCTTTTGTTTCGAAAACCTCGTCAGTTTCAGAGGCGTGTCCGTTCATCTGCTCGGAAGAAATGGGAGCATCCACACTTGAAGAAGCCTTTCCGTTCTTCAAATTGTACGACTGGGAAGTTCCTTTAAAAACGTTCATGATCTTTTCCAAGACGGGACTGGCAGGTGTACTTCTTGGTTGGTCTGATTTCTTCTCTGCATCCTCTTCATTGTCAACTTCCTGGATCGTTGCGAGATCTGGCAATTCAGGAGCAACATCTACCCCAGCGTCGTGATCAGAGCCTTTTTCTAACTCCACTTCCACATTTTTAGGTGAAAGAGTTTTACCATCTCTGACAGAGTCACGTTTTTCTTCACTTTCATCTGGTTTGGAAGAATCCGCTCCTTTATTATTGGGAAGAGGAGCTGTGGGCGGGTTATCAACAGAGGAGTCATCAAGAGCAGAAAGATGATCAGAAGTAAAATCACTTTCTTCAACCTGACCTTCGTTTGTCACATCTTCCTCACCTTTGCTCTGATCTTCCTTCAGTGGATCTTCCGTGGAGTCTACCGTCGGCGGCTCTTCTTCCTTTGGATCATCTTTTGCAACTACAACATCTTTGGTAGGTTCAGTTAAAGTGACTTCTGTCAGATGCGTGGAGTCTTCTACGTGACAGTTCACCAGTGCATCATCTTTATCATCTTGCACAAGATTAACTTCCTTCGCTATTTCTACATTGCCTAGTACATTTTTTGAGTTGTCGTTTTCTACAAACTCAGACGCATTGTCAGATGCATTGTTGTTATGCTGCTCATTTATTTCTAATTCGTCTGACTTATTGTGTTCTTCGACCACTCCGTTACAAACTGATAGTGTAGTGTCTTCTTTTTGGCTGTTTGAAGTAACTTCTGCAGAATTCTCTTCCTGACTCGTAGAACTTCCTACAGCAAGTTGGGATGATTTACTGTCGGAGTCAGCGTTTGCGGCATCATCATTTTTTGCTGCTTTTTCCTCATCTTTAGATTCTGTTATTTCATCAAGCACTGCCTTTTTATCATCTGCACCGCCGTCAACAACCTCCTGGGATTTCCTAACAAACCAAAAACAAGTGACGTTGCCGCTTCCACTGGCATCAGAAAAATAATTAATCATATACCTACTGCCTTGTCAATGGCAGGCTTAATTAATGTTTCCACACATACTGTACATCGATAACAAGAGCAGAGCGTAACATGTACAACTTCACGAACAGCAGCTCCACGACAAACAGGATCGCCAAAAGATCGTTGTGAGTTTAGAAAAATAACAAGGATGATAGGGATACTCGCTTACGGTTTTGCTCGTTTCACACTGCCCGACTTGGATAGGGTTCTGGGGTGCGAACTGGGAACGCTCGTCCGCCGCAACTTGAATCCTTTCTTGATGTCACTGAGCAGGTTGTCGATGATGCATTCCTGTATTTATTTGGGGTTATTTTCAATTGAAACCTACGTAAGCATCGCATCTTGGACACAAAGCCATTACATCAACATAAACATACTGTACACATATTAGTAATCAGAGCAAGAATGGAAGATTCAATGGCTGGAGGATTCAATTACTCACTCCTTGAGGTGGAGGTATGAATTTTTTCTTTCCCGTTCCTCCTCCGGCAGCAGCCTGCTTTTTCCTCTCGGCCTCCATTGCCGCTCTTTTGCGTTGTTTTTCCTCTAGGATCGCTCTGTCTTTATTGTCTTTAATCGCGGCGATAATCTGAGGATAACGGAACAAGATAAAAAAAAATATCAAGATTGTTTTGAACAAAAGAATTCGGAGATTAATTTATTCAAATGTTTTCACTTGTTCGCAGAACTTGGCGAAGGTGGAAAAACATTCCTCCAATTTAAACTTCCCTTCTTCCTCCACCAGATAGTTGGCGAGATTTTTCTTCAGCTCTTCCACTTCCACAAGCTCCTCCTTGACTGCTTCGACGCGACTCGCAGCATCTTTAAGGAATGGAGCGTATTGTTCCTGAACATCTGACGACGCCTTGCCAACCTGATAAAGGATTTTAGTAATGCTTTCTGTTTTGTCTAAACTCCCAAAGGTTCAAACAACCTACAAGACGGAACAAGGGTTACTTTTAAAGATAAACGTCCCAAAAGTGGTATGTCCCATTACGTAACAGAAGTAACATCAGTAAGCATACAAAGGGTTAGTGACATTGACAAAACATTATCTACTCTTACTTGTTTCTGCAGCTTGTCTACAGCGCCTGAAAGACGACTGACTTCCGAATACAGCTGATCGACCGACACCATCTTGCATTTCACAACAGTCTCCATTTCTTGGGGAAGATCAAGAAGTTGTTTGTGATTTTCTGATGCTTCCATGACGACATAATGTAACAGCGTCATCCTTGGCTTATTGGCTTTTGTTTCAGCTAACTATAGACATGCAAAATATTGTCAATCAAAACAAAAATATAAGCACTAGGTAAATTAGCGGTATAGCGAGTACAGAGTAAAATTAAACGTTTGCTGCTGCCTAAAGTGATTGTTTTATTTTCAAAACATTTATAGGCCTAAAAACATGTCTAACCCGGCAGTTTTACCCTTAATAAAGACGTAATCTTAAATGCGTGAGCATCACCAGAATGTGCTCCGAAATTCATGTAGTTTCCTGTCTTTAAGATTAGAACAAGAAAATCTTCCAGTTTCTTGCAATTTCTAATCTCTAAACACAAAATAAAAATATTTGAAGGTTGTCAAACTCAGAATATGCAGAGAAATAAGAGCTATCCCGACTACTATCTTAGAGGTTCGATATTGCCTACCGCTGCAAGCTTTCTTTACTTTCTTCACCGTTGGAGCAATGTCTTCCATGTCTTCTTCAAACGACTCGCGTGCAACCGCTGCTTCGATGCGGAGCTGAAAATGGGAGAGATTGGAAAGAAGGAGGAAGTATTTCTCGACGTTGGCGAGAGTCGCGGGATCCCCCTGGAAACTTCGGATCATCTCGATCTCGGATTGCTCTGGGAGAAACTTGAGCATACTCTTTAGTTTTTCCTCAGCTGAAAGAAGAAAAAACGTCAATATTTTACAACAGATTGTCACTCCAGGATCTCAACAAATCACATCGTAATTCAAATGCATTGACGTCACTTAGAAATACTGACAAAGGAAGTTTTACTTACTCAGGATTTCGCGGTTTCCTGCTTCCAACGCCTGGATGATTTCTTCATTGGGTTTCTTAAACTGACGCAGGAAGATATGTATGTTCATACTCCGTCTTGAATCGATAAGGGTCACCTGAAAAAATGCAAAATATACCACACAATTCAAGCCCAATACAAAAATTTTATCTATGTATAAAACTTCTAGCTCCTATTTCCACAAACTCCTAAGGTAGTAAGTTGTGTTTACTTCAGTTGAAACAGCTTTCTTTTTTTCTTTTTCTTTCTTCTCAATTACTTTTTGCGAAAATAACTCTTGAATAATTTTATAGTCTGGTTCAACTTCAGGACACGCGTTTTCCAAGGAATCCCAGACACTGTTACTCCTGTAAATTTAAATTAATGTTTTAATCGTTACAATAATTAATGCAGAGCGAGCTATTTGCCAAACCATAGAGCCCAGAATGGTAACGCTACGGTATACGCCCAGTCTAATGTACAATAAATACACGTCTGTTACACACTTGACAATAGAATCCCATGAGAACTTACTGACCTTTTCGTTAAGGTTCCCGCCGGAATTTTCTGCCAATTAAATTTGCGCAGCTTCGCCGTGGGCTTCGGAACTGAAGCCGATCTCCTCGTTAAAAGTCTAGGCGCACCACCAAGACCTCCTGGAGGTGGAGGAACACCAGGTGGTGGCGGAGGAGCACCAGGAGGTGGTGGGATTCCTCCAAGGAGTGGGGGAGGCGGAGGTGGCGGTGGGATTCCCCCTAAGGGAGGAGGTGGTGGTGGTGGAGGAGGAGCGCCTCCCATCACAGGAGGAGGAGGCGGTGGAGGAGGTGGTGGTGGTGGTGGTGGTGGTGCACTTCCTACTGTTGAAGCAGAATTGATTCCATTAAATGGAGGAGGTGGCGGAGGAGGCGGGGGTGGTGGAGGAGGAGGAGGGGCTCCTCCAACTGGAGGTGCTGAAGAGGGCATTGAAGGAACAGTTCTAGGAGAGATGGACTCTGCATCTGAAGTTAGATCCTCAGTCTGAACGCAAGTGTCTTTCGTTTTGCGTTTCGTTGATTCTTTATTGTCTTTGGCCTTCAACATCTTTCTCCCTTCCTCTTCTGTTTCTATGACAACGGCACGCTGCACCAAGGTGTCCAGAACCTCCCACGCTACATCCGAAACTCGATCCTCAGGATTTAATTGCAGCAGACATTGCAGGATTGTAAGGAAGTGGTTAGCTTGCGGACTGTTGCATACCTGCAGAATCACGGTTGAACATCTGATTAGTGTAGGTTATTAAACGAGTGTTAGAATATAGGACATAGGAACCAATTACAATGCAAAACCTTGTTAAAAATGGCAAGGAAAAGATCCTTGTGATCGTTGATGTTGATTCCTTCGACTCCGGTGTAGAGTAAAATCTCTTCCTCATCTTCAAGCTTCTTCTCGTCAAAAACTTCGATCTGTATGAGGAGATCCTCGGATTCAACGTGACTACAAAGAATTACAGAGTCACGTTAACATCTTCTTCCAGCACGTCAAACAACATCAACTGCGCATGCACTAAAGCCACTTTAATCATTAAGCCCAGCATGCCACAATGACGCAGTTTTAGTTGAAAGCTAATTGCAACAAATCGAAGAACTGCCATGAAATGAAAAGTAACCACCAGTTTGGTTCTGGTTGTAAGTGGCCTAACAGCTAACATTTAAGATGAGTGTTGTGAAAATGAATGATATATATACCGTTATATGCGTTTCTAGATGTCATGTATGTAATTTTGTAACGGTTGAGTGATATTATTTGAGTTTTGTTAATAATGGTAAGAAAAATTTTTGCAAAAATTGACAAAAACTTAACAAAACAATACAGACAAAAATTTTTGAGTTTTGATTGCAACTTTAAAATAAGCTTAAAAGTAAAGTCGGATGAAGAATGAGGAAATCAAGGAATAAAATTTACAGCTATTAGCCCCATGAAAACATTACAAGCAACAACTAAGTCATTTGATTCATCATCAGATTTGTACACTTAAAAGAAGGTTGTTTTGATTTTACAATCCAACGTCAATCAGCCTCAAATGACGGATAACAATAATTACATAGCAATATGATAACTATTGCAATTCTAGGTACATACAAGGAAAGCAAATTGGACAAAAAACGCTGCTGCTGTTGATTGCCGACTAAAAGCAATAAAGTTTGCATAGATGCTGCAGTCATTACAGTAAAGACGCTAAATTACCCTTTTCCTAAGTCAACTTTTTCGTCACAGGTTGAACTGTAAAGACAAGTATTTTAGTGACGAAATGGTGCTTTTATATTTTCCCGATGTACTTCTATCACGCGCGACTACAGCGCTATTCTAGGTGCCATACTGCTTCTATGCGGCTAGATTTTATTGCTGTTGTAGATGACATTGTAATATACCGGTAACTACTTTTACACTTTCAACAAACACAAAACATGCATAGATGTAAAAAAAAATTTTGCAAAGTGAAAGCCGACAAGAGTCAAACATATTTTTGGTTGAATTCAGGCGCTTTTTTCAGCAATATGCTCATTTGAAATTTAAAAAGGAAAGTTAAGCATTTGCTGTTATCAGACAATATTTTTGTGGTGACCACAAAAACATAGAAAATCACAACCCAATAGTTAAACGCAAGCAATCAGCAACAGCATCTCATGTTCAAAAAACACTCAAAAAACAAAAATCATACACCAATCTGACAACCACAGCAATGAATTAACAACAAAAATCTGCCCATCACAATACACTCAAAATCAACACAAAGCCAATGATGACTGTCATTTTTGCAAGCATGAAAAATGGCTGCATGTTTGGCAAAAGCAGAACAGTCTTACCAACTTACTAATCAGTATTATCTGCGTTATTGACGCGCACCCTGTTACAAAAGTATCAAAATCTTGAGAAGTTATTTGAGTTAAAAAACCAACATAGCTGTTTGATGAAAGTTAGAAAATCACAGCTCTGCGTTAAAACACATACGTTAATTTTGCTAAATTAGTAACGTGGCGTTCCAGCCACATCGCAATAAAACAGTTATCGTACACATCAGTAAGTAGCCATAAAGGCTGTAAGATTTTAACTACACAACGGAATCGTTTAAGCTTTAAGGCATCAACAAGCATAAAATTCGCTCGCTAGTGGGAGCTCGTGCAACGCATTAGCAAACTCACCCAAGCTCAGAAAGCACATCCAACAACTGCAACCCTGAAATGTTGAAACATATCTTCTATTACACATTTACATTGCTACACTTTTAATAAATTGTCTTTTAACGATAATTAGTTTTGTAAACATATCAAAAAAGTATAACATCAAATATTCCTAAAACAATTGGAACCAACAAAATGAAACGCAGGCAACAAAACTTATCATTTTTTCAATTGCAATGTAATACAGAACACCTTTCGAACATATTAACATTATCCACAATCTATTAACCCACTCATCGATACAATAATATTACCGATAAATTCGTTTCTTAATTGAATCCGTTCGTGAATCGAATCAACGGAGAGGATTGCGGCGTTTATAAACGAGAGGATTGCGGTTTGATACGGAATATTTTCCGCCGCACGGAGCTCATTAACCACAACACTGAAACGGTACCGTTGTGACTTCGCTTGCTGCAAAAATGAAAACAATGAATTCCGGTAACCTCGGTACAGCATGAAAACATTTGTTTGCGTTACTCATCATGGTCAGTTATCAAACGCTTCACTGTGTAATTTTCCTCAAGTATATTTTAACTTGATCTTCCGGGATAGTGGAAACTAATATCTGATTATGATTGATCTCACCATTACAGGATTTAACTTAAGTTGTTTGTAGTGTGAAGGTATAACTGGAAGTTGATGTAGGTTGAAGGAATATTCATGGTGAATAAGAACAAAACATAGGCTAATTCAGAAAGGGGCAAATCCAAATTAACTACACACATGGATCGAATTAACATTTACAAATACTTATACCATGTTTGATTTGTTGGATTATTGACAAAATTTCATCAAGGAATGTCACTGTTTGCACGAATCTAATTAAACAACTGTCAACAAAGACGTTTTAACAATGCCCGTCGTTACGTCACGAATTAATATTATTCTCTCATATTGAACCTTATAATGCTCCATGGCATCAATCGCTCTTGCTTTCCCATCCAGAGTGTAGATGGACATTGCTGCCAATAGCTCGAAGACTTGTTTCTTCACCATCACGTTACTGCTGCCAAGCGCTGTAATGACAAATGTTAATAAAAAGAAAAACTGAAGAAGCGGTGGAACGTACTTGATAAAATTTAAGATTTATTTGGGAGGCTGCAATCGTTGCAAACATTCGTGTAATATTGAAACACCAATAAAGATGGTTCAAATACCACTGAGACACTTTCCATGGCAAAGGGACTCATATATATTAATCGCTTGCAATCAAATTTCTTCAATTTTCTTCAAAGACAAATACAAAAAATAATTTTGACAACTCACTTGTTGACAACATCCGAGTGTATTCGTCACGTGAGATGACGTAATCCAGCCCGGTACGTGAGTTCATGACGGCTTTGACGCAGCTGAAATAAAATGCAAATATGATTTGAGCACATAAGTACCTGTGTCTCAAACGACAATTCTCAACGCTGCTGCGGTTGTCTGATAAAAGACGTACAAGTAAACAAGAACAATCACAATCTCTAGATGCGCGAATGCTTGTACCGTACGACGACCACCAGAAAAATGCCTCAAACCAAGGCGCTTATTTTGACTCAACGGCTTGAAACCATTATCAGCTTTATACGGCAGGTTTAGCTTGCGGTGACGTATTAAGAGGATACGCCACGTTGTGAACCGAGGCATTGCTTGTGGTTAGTTTTATACAAAAAGCGTTTTTTTTTAATGTACACGTGTCAAAATGTAATCATACAATCCACCTTCACGCTTTTATTTACAGTAAAATAAAACATGTCGGACTCTAATATTCCGCGTCTACGGTATTTTTCAGTATTTTTGCAATTTTGAAACTCGATGTACGCTGACAGCATTCAACTCACCCAACACAATGTATCATCTCCATTGACGTAATAATGGCCGCCTTCGACGACCTCGAAGAATCAGAAAGCCTCTCCAGGGTCGTGAGCAAAATGGCGAGGCCGTCTTGCTCTAAAAAGCCCTGTTAAGGATGCACTTGTATGTAAATTATTGTCGTGCAATGTTCTTTGCGCGTCAATTGAAACGAAAACACATTATATGACATGTAAGTGAAAACACAGATGACGCGCATGGCTTAAGTCGAATCTGAAGACAGCAGTTGACGCTAAGGCGTTCTTGCTATGCGATACGAATGTAAACTTACATGAGTTGAATTATTATATTAATCTGACAAATTACAGCTGAAACGCGGTGTTTTCTTTCTTCCAAAGTCACTAACACCTAGCACCCTAGCACCTAGCAACATAACACCCACAACACCTTCTTTAAGAAAACAACTTCCTCATCATCTCTTACCAGCATCCACTCCTCGCTACAGCTCTCAATCTTCTTCTTCAACCCAGAGAAGTTTTGCACGGACGGGAAGTGGAGGAGCTTGATACAGAGTTCCGGTTCCGCGTTTTCCAGGTTTGAGAGCGTCTCCTCCATCTCGTCCTTCTCCTTCTTCTTCGCTACCATCGCCACCTTGCTCCATCTTTTCTTCAACATCCTGGTGAAGACACGATCTTGATGAGAAGAGATAAAAACGAGAGAACGAGAAGCGAAAAAAGCGATTGTTGACTAAGATCGCCTTAGATTAGTGTTTAGAGAAAAAAGAAAGTTCTTGCACATAAAGCAACGAAAAATAATTGACAATTTTTGCATAAAAACTTGTTTTTCGTGTTTTTGAAATCATTATGAATTATATTGATCAACGCTTGCTACAATACATAGAAATCACACGAAAGTTTCGTACCAAAATCTAGGATTTGGTACGGCAAGAATTACGTGGAGTGCCACTTAACATTCTATTCTACAGAGCTTCAGAATTAGCAACGAAAAGAGAAACAATCTCACTAATTGCTTGACCAAGCAAACTGGTTTACTGACAATCAACTCAAGAAGTCTAATTTAATTATCTAAGTTGCTAATTAATCATAATTTAAGCTACGGACAGACAAGTTTCAAAAGCTCACGCGGAAAATCACATGGATGGTAAAAAACAAAGTAAAACTTTGGAACTTCAATTCGGTAATATGCGAAGAATTCAAAGCTCGCAGTTAGAGATGACTGAAACTCAGGACGATGTTAACTGCAAGGTGGTGTAATGTGAAAACCATCTTATCGATGTTCAGAGTTTTTTAAGGTATGGCGACCGCGAAGAGATTTTAAGAGACTGCGACTTTTAAAAACTAACTGCAAATTTCCTGCTGTGGTTGCTAAGGTATAAAACCTTGAGAGACCGTTTTTGTCTCTAAAAGCACCTCAAAAAACACTGTCGATGTTTTGCGAATAACACCCCCGATAGTGCATGGCTTATGATTTGTCAAACAACTGGTATTTGTTTAAAATGTTTGGTTTGAGAAATGCGCGGGAATAGAGCTCAAACCACCGATAAACTGAAAGGTATTTTAACCATTGATCTCAAAACCTTGAAGACAATTGAGAAATGTGTTTTTTACGTACGCTCTGATATCATGCTAGCACACAATAAACAAGGATAAATATTATCGGTCCAGCTTAAAGTTATATGGCGTTAAAATATGTAGAATGCTGTCATTGAACAATGATAGCGCAGCTTCAACCATGCGATTACTTTGCTGAGATACAGATCCCACCATAAATACCGCAATACAAAGCCCTGTTTGCCAATAACTTCCGCTGGGCTTGTCAGACTACTCTTTAAACCGCTTCTAAACTTAAAGGTGTTTTTTTGTTACTTGCAACGTTATATCCTACATTTGTGTTGTTTTCAGTGGTTGGTATCACTGAAAAGTGTCCTTGTTGTCCTTGTCCTTGTTCCTATTCAATAATTATCTCTATCAGTGGTTTTGAGGTTATGTTCGAATATGATCAAAAGCAAGTGTTCTATCTGTGGTGTTTGTTTTTCCATGATGGTTATCTACTTATCGTTGTCCGCGGATGACCTTGCAGCTATTCACGTTTATGCCAAAAAATCTCCCCCATCATTTTATCCAAGCTATAAAAAATCAATTAAGGAATAATTAAGCTCGTAGATAAACAAGAAAATGCCGATTCACGTAACACATTTTAAATATTCCAGGAAGATTGTATGTAAAGCTGGTAATGTAAACAACATTGCAAGCTATACCGGTTGCGAAATTCGTCTTATACCGTAAACAACATAGCCTAAACATATTCCAGGAATAGGACAAAGCGCCAGGAAAAGTTTCCATCAATTGCATTTCATTACAACGAGTATCCTTACCTTTTTCTTGCAACGTTTAATTCTTTCTGTTATCCTTCAGATGTTTAGTTTCAAAAAGAGACTTAAATCTCAGCAAGTCAGTTCGCCAACATTTTCAGCAGATTTCGTAACTCAACACCTATATGATGAACCAAGTTTAAAACGAAGTGCAACCAATGTAAATTGCACAAGTACAATGGAGTCAAAACATGTTAAACAATTCACAGCTGTAACAATTAAATTTAACGGTTTGACAGCGGCACTGGCTTGCTTGTAGTGATACAGGTATTAATCACTCGATTACGCAATTGTTCATATTTGTGACGTCACATCCTCGTTTGCAGAACCTGACCAGGACTGTTCCATTTGGATATAACTGATTGTCTAGAATTGCAAACCACATAATTGTGAAACGCAAACGCTAACGATGTAGTACACATGGTTAGGAGCGAGATTATTCACAGTTTAAGCAGATTGCTTGCAATGTTTTCGATGCTGATGAAATAACAAAAAAATGGTCCTAAGAGCCGAGTAAACTTCTGGCAGAGACCAGCGAGGATACCGCTTTGATGTATTTCAAATCAGTGAATCATGAATGATTAAAAAGGTTATTTCTGACGAAAACCTTTGTCATCTTTTCACAAACTGAACCTTCTTTGCGATAACCTTTGCATCGTGAGGAAGAATCGATTAAATGATTTCATGCTAAAAATTTTAGCCGAATTTAAAAGCGGTAATAAGGAGTTGGCTTTGAGGTCATATGACTGCTAAGCCTGTACACTGGCATGGTACTGATGGTAGTTCTAAAACGTCAAAGATGAAATTTACTACAGCTTGCTTAGGTGTTCGTTAGTATTTATAACAGGCTTAATCTATAAACAAACGTCACCTGGAAAAATTTAAAAACTCACAGACAATGCTTACTCAACTTTTTTCGCCCCTGTAGTTGATTTCTCTGGCGCGTTGTTGTAAGCTCGTCTTCTGTTATAGATCTCACTGTAAACTACCTACATCATGTGTCATGTGTGCCAAAACAACAACGCGCGATCCAGTTATTTAACCAACCATGCATAGCGTCTGTCTGTACTTTGGACGTTCACGGAAGGATACTTTTGAGCTAACTGATGCAAGCAGTGTGGCCAGTACGACGCATGATTTTCAAGAAATCAAGATGACATCACGACATTTACTACGGCGTGCGATCAAGGGAACGTAACGTTGATAAGAAAATCTTATCGCCGACATATGCTACCTAGTAGCAAGGTAAGGTACAACACTGGTAAGCAATAATGACGCCTCATTTGCCCTAAACCCAACTTCATCCTGGTGGTGACATTCAGCCTTTAAACTGACAACGCACAGATTGCGCAATATTGGTCGAAGCCAAGATTAAAAAGAAACGATAAAATGTTGCCTAAATATTAAACGTTTCGAAAATAGCAAACAAACGGATATTTATAAGGAAATATTTGGAAAACATCCTGGAGTTTATATTTGTTTGTGTTCCGCCTCCTGTTCCAATCGATTCATTTTTTTCACTCACAATGCAGTCTGATTTGTTTCCGCAAATTTCTATGTGATCGCTTGACTTCCTAAACCATTTACATTTTTTCGTCTTGCACTAAGTCGTCTACAACACGCTTCAATGAATATAGCACTAAAGTTTTCGCTTGAACCGGTCATTCACTTTTGCAGACATTCACTTTCATTTCTCAAATTATCTAACTGAACTGGCAAAGACATTTCGGTTCACAGAGCGAAATGCTTTGTTCAGGAGCGGATACAATGGGACTAAGTATTGACACTGATTGTTGCTGGTGTCAAGGCCGTGTCTTTCTCAGTAGGACGTGTCATGTCTGCATTTATGATCGGTGGTTATTGGTTAAGTCATGGTGTTCAATACAAGTTTTCAGTCAAGTTTCAAACGGGATAACACCAGTAATGACTGTCACGTCAAAGTAATTACAATGTTTACGCCAACGCAGTAAGTTATTTTAGGTTAATTTAGCTCAACTATAGCCGCTACTTGTGACTCACAGAGAAATTTCAACCTGTGTTTTAAACATAAACTTCCTGTTGCTGATTATTTTAGGTCTATACTTCGCTGATAGTTCATTGACCTGGTCAGATTGCCCGGGATCGCGTGGACGTGATAATAAGCTACTAACTGTTATCAAAGACAGCAAAAGTTACAAAGCGAGTTCGACAATTTATAGTTAAAACTATCATCTCAACTAAAAACCTGTGACACTAGTAATGTATATTATTCGTTAGCAAATACAAGTGAGTGTAACAAGGCTTTCACGACCAAGAAGTCAAACAAAGTATCACCACATCTAAACCTGCATAGTCACAAAACACCTACTTGGTAAACAATAACCATAAAGTTACGAGGTCGCTATACTTTCGTTGGCATTCCTGTAGTAATGTCTGAATCCTTAATTCCCTCATCCAACCACATTAAGCTAAGGTTCTCGCCAGTTTTAGAATGTCGACATGTAATAACAACCTACGTCTGATCAAGCGAGTTGGTATAACTTACAGTTTGACGTAACTTGAAACTCGAATGCCTGTATAGTTTGCTCAGCTCACGTAAAGAGCAAGTTCGTTTGGTCAACAAAAGCGTCCTTTGCCCTGAATAGCGGCCACGCTATATTTTCATTGCAATTACAAGCCTTCAGGCGTGACAATGTGACCGGTACCGCACCTCCTTTTACAAAGAATGAAGTTTTTTATTTACGCTTGGTTACTTTGGAATATAAAACTGAACCAAACCAAATACCAGCACGAGACCAAATAAAATTGACGCACCAAATAAAATTGCAAAATATGTTGCCAATGCGTCAGCCACGCAGAATAATCTAGCTTACGTTGTTTCGATGCGTTGCGGTACTTATACGTCACTCTGAAATCTGACGTTCAATATGAAATGAATTATTCAAGTCCAAATCGCTCCCGTTACAATAATAATTCATCGCTTGCGTACCGATAAAGCCTTGCCGATGTTAACCAAACCACCCTGCAGTATATTCCATCTCTAAATAAATGTGATATCTATAACAATATCAAAAATACTTTAAAGGTGGAGGGCAAAGTACAGCAACTGTGTCACAAACAATCTAATCTTATTGCTTGTGCACTGCGCAGAGAGTGTGGAAACCTTCGATACTGTCCTACTCGATCTCTCTATTTGCAAAATGGTGAAAACCACGCGATCCGCAGCTTTCTGGAACGATACGCGACAAGAATAGCGTGACTCCAAATAAAAACTTTTCGTCAGTGAGACTTGTCATTTGGAAATGATAAATACCCCGTCTGTGGTTATTGAAAGAAATATTGAGCTACAAAAGCTGAGCGTCTCCTTCGAAGGCAATAAATCATTTTAAACACACTATTTTCAAGCTTTTCGTTTGGATAGGCTGTGTAGGTAGCCTAGCTCAAAACTTCTCAAAAGCTTTTGAATATGACATTTTCTTTCTGGCAAAATCTGCATTTTAGCGGTACATGTCATAATAGCCTATCCGTGCGCACCAATAAACATAAAGCAATAAAACCATTAACAGTTGTATACCAACGTGACTTCACCTACTTAACAGAGCAAACAAACTGCGCTAATAGTGCAGCGACTGCGCTGGAAAGCATGCAAGGACACCTAGCTTACTTTTCCCAACTATTAAAAAGACAGTGGCAATTAATCTTGAGCTCGATAGCGTTTAGCGCAAGAAGACTTAATCGATAATATAATTGTCGATCGATTTGTAAATTACTGTTTTTTTGCCTGCACTTTAACCTTTCAGTTGTAGAGTGTTATTTTGTTGTGGTCTTTCACACGCACCTTGCATAGATTGCTGGGAAACATAATGCTAGTGACACCCAGCAGCTACAAACCATTATTTAGGCTGATGATATAACAGAATGTGTCGTGTGTTGCGATAGAAGTTATCATTAGTTAACGATTAACATTTATAACACAAATACCTTTGAAGAAGAGATTGGGCTCCGGTGGTCTCAGTAATTCTTTACTCGATATGATTAATTGGTAGTAAAATAAGCAGAGAGTTTTTCAACATGTTTATCGTTATTTATTTAATCACTGTTTTTGCGATCCTGAGCCAGGCTATACGAAGCCATAATGTTTTAATTTGTTTGTTTTTAGTAGTAACGTACTGATGGGTTACGAGTGGTAGCATAAATATCGAATAACCAATGAAAGCAAAAACTTAACCAACTAAGTATTCACGATCATCGATTAACAATAACCGCTGAATTAACTAACTTATAATGTATATCTTAAATTAACAAGTTTGTAACAATTACGGTAAGTACCACGCAATTAGACAAAGACATTTCTTAGTAAGATAAATGTATATTTTTTCAAAAAAAATTTGAAATTCAAAAGCTGTAAGAATTGTGTACTACTTGAGAATTTACATTGTGCGGTATCAAGAGATAAGAATCGGTATCAATCAAGAGAAATGCAACATGTAAAATTTACTGAACTTTAGCGTCACCACGTGATTATATAGATAGTTCATTAATAAGAGCAATCACTCAAAGTTGTTATAAAATCATGAAAGAAATCAGATCAACTGCCGTAGGGTTAATTTCTAAATCCGTTGATATTTGAAACAAATTGGTATATAATTGATTTCAATCTATTTTTGCAAAAAGCCTGGATATGCTAACTTTATTTTAATTGTACACTATTTCTCCCGTGACTTCTGGACGGCGTAAGGTTGTAGCGGCCTGGGTGGCATTTTTAATACCATTACATCATTCTTGGAAAAGATTTTTCCAGTTATTGATTGGAGTTTTGTTTTTTGATAACACTGCAATTATCGTTGGATATTTGAAAACTTACTCTGAATAACTTCGTGTGAAAACTCCTTTTAGTAACGTTATCAGGTCGTTTCAAAACGCGCCAGTTTTAACTGAATGTAACCTCCATTGCCAACGCATTGTTTTTCTCGTTCACACGTTTTGAAATGTTCGTGCTTTTTTTGTCGAATATTTCCCCTCACATCGCTCCACGTTTTATAAGCTCGAACTTCTACGCGAGAAATCGCCAAAGGGAGAGATACAGAGAGTTGTACGAAAGTACTACGTTAGTCATGGTGATTGCAATTCAATAGACATCTTATTAGCAGTGGTATTACTATGTTTTTGGTTATGCGTAATATTGAGAAAGTGTACAGCACCTACAATAAAAACCTTTTCTGGTAAACTGTATCTGTTATAATATAAAAACTTTCGGCTGACAAGAGGTTAGAGAATTCTAACCGCACGCAACAATAGAGTCAGACAATTAATTCAGCAGGTAAATTAAGTCAAAATAACATAAGTTAAGACCGATAAACTCTGCAGCTGCATAAACCTTGCATTTTGGTGACCCCGACGTGATTTGAACACGCAACCTTCTGATTGTCTGTGTTTCCTGATTCTTCGGCTGACATTCAAATTGACGATATTACTTCTGATACTCCGGCTGTGTCATCGCCATTGGTTGCCTTTATCGATCTCACGGGACCCGATTCACCGTTTCCACAGTCGTCTCTCCCTCCACAACTACCAATTATCAGACCGGGTGAACAAGGCTCTAATTACTTCATGCCCCGGCGCGCTGATCTGGCGGATTGGCAAAGAACGGTGCTTCGGCCAGTACACAAACAATTTCAACTGTATGGAAAAGACATTTCAGTGCCGATTCTTGCATTTCCTGCGCCACCAACCACTTCGGCTGAGGATCTACTACTTTGGTTCCAGCGACTGGAGGAAACGTTCCAGCTGGTCCCACAATTTCATTTAGTGGGAAAAATCTTTACCATGATAGCAGCCACATCTGCTGTCCATTTGGCCCACTTGCTGCAGTTTTTTGATGAAATGGCAGGCGGTATTCCCGATGAAACTCTGCAATATGAACAGTTCAAACAATATTTGCAAAACCTGTTGCTCTTGGAGTTATCCACCAACATGTATTTATTCTGTCATCTGTAAATATTCAGTTTGTTGTTTGTGCATGCTCACCATTGTTATCATCAGTGTGTTCACCATTTTAATCATCAGTGTGTTCACCATCACCATTTTAATTGTCAAATGTTTTCCTTCCGTAGCGGGGGAGGAATGTAGCGGCCTGGGTGGCATTTTTAATACCATTACATCATTCTTGGAAAAGAGTTTTCCAGTTATTGATTGGAGTTTTGTTTTTTGATAACACTGCAATTATCGTTGGATATTTGAAAACTTACTCTGAATAACTTCGTGTGAAAACTCCTTTTAGTACGTTATCAGGTCGTTTCAAAACGCGTCAGTTTTAACTGAATGTAACCTCCATTGCCAACGCATTGTTTTTCTCGTTCACACGTTTTGAAATGTTCGTGCTTTTTTTGTCGAATATTTCCTCTCACATCGCTCCACGTTTTATAAGCTCGAACTTCTACACGAGAAATCGCCAAAGGGAGAGATACAGAGAGTTTTACGATCGTACTACGTTAATCATGGTGATTGCAATTCAATAGACATCTTATTAGCAGTGGTATTACTATGTTTTTGGTTATGCGTAATATTGAAAAAGTGTACAGCACCTACAATAAAAACCTTTTCTGGTAAACTGTATCTGTTATAATATAAACCTAGGTAAATTAAGTCAAAATAACATAAGTTAAGACCGATAAACTCTGCAGCTGCATAAACCCTGCAAGGTTAATACAAATAAATACAATTATGTTTATGCAATAACGACAGTTAAACAAAATGAAAAAACGTACCAAACACTAATCTTGTAATACTTTAACTAGTAATACCAACCTACTCTAGTATTGTAATGCTTATGCAATTTTCACTTGACACATACATTATTATTTTATGAGATGTTAATATCCTTTCATGGTTGACCGGCGTGCGCAGTCATCCAGTTACGCACCATTTTTGAAGAAAATGTTGCGGCTTGAGGTGCTTCACTGCTTTGCCCTAAGCTGAAAACGAAGTTGATTGTTGGGCTATTTTGGTTGTTGTTGGACAGCGTTCTGTAGTTAGGTCAGCAGGAATGCGGAAGATTTTTAGAGTCGGATTTTTCAGGCTTTTTATTGCGTGTAGTGTAGCAGTGTACCTACATTTACACTAGGCCTAGGCTATATTGTACCGTACCAATCTGCTGACCTTTGTACTGGTGCGGCATCATACTTAAACATTGAGAACCTATAGCTTGATAACCAAAACCACAGAAATATGAACTAAAAAATAAACTAGGCCATCCACACAGTTGTCCAGTAGCTTAGGTGCACGCCATCACACGCAAATTTCCATCTTTGCACGCACAATCAGGATTTTTTGTCGAAAACTGCTGTAGTTTCCAGTTGGGCTGGTTGGTTAACTCCAATTTATAATAAATAGACAAAGATTGAAGGCTTTAGTTCACACCATCACACCAAAAATGGTATCTTTTCCCACACAGGTTCTCATCGAAAACTACTCTAGCCTATACTTTCCAGTTAGACTCGCATTCAAAGGTTAACCGTAGTGTTGTTAATTTCATACATTAGTTTAAGCTTAGTTCCAAAGTTTGGCATAGTGGCAAGCACTGAAGCTTCAATGCTTTGTTGGCAAAAACCAGCTTTGCCTTGTTTGCTTAGCTTTTCGTAAACCTGAGAGTTTGTGGTGTGCAAGATAATGAGTGTTGATCTATACGTTTTCCTCACTTCGCCTAACTACTGCTGATAACAGAACTGAGGAGTTTATGGAGAGCCTTAAGTAATTGTAACTACTTTGCAGTGTGTTCAGATTTTCTTCGAATGGAGACAGTCAATGAGATTTCCGCCAGCGTACAACAAAAAAAATTTGTCTGTTTCACATTTAGTCATGTAGCCTACTCGTTCACCGTTTTCTGATTAGTGGTTTTTTAAACATAGATAGGCCTATCAGATCTTTTCAGTATTTAATGTTTGGACGATTTTTTATTAGTAAATTCAGCCTTAATCTGCAAAAACTTACTTCAAACATCACCAGAAAATGTCAGGTAAACTTAACAAATTGTTTCTGTCATGCAGTGGTTGAAGATTGTACGATGTATAACAAACACGAAAACGATTGGTATGACGGGAAGTTGCGAGATACTTTAAATTAGCGAAACAAAATAATTGCGTGTAGCCTAGGCAAAATTCAATTGGAAACAATTTATAACCAACGGTACGAGCATGCTTTTTCTGTCAGCTTCTGTACCGAAAATTAAGATTTATTCTAAATAAAATAGATCATCAATCTGACATCTGGATATGGGAATATCGTCTCAATTATTTCTCAAATGTTTATTTCTTATTTCTTAAATGCAAAGGCAAATAAAAGCAGGGAGGTAAATGTGCTTGTTAAATATTATATTTTAATATATACATATGTGGTTTAAATCGGTATATAAATATCTTTTTTAATGTTAATTTAGTATCGATAACAATGCATTTTGCCATAGTCAATCTTTTTGTACACTGGCTCCGCCACAAAATGCAGGCACAAGCAGAGAAAAGTAGTTAAAATAAAAAACCTACAGAAAAGATAGCTCAACAAAAATTTAAATAAACATAAAGGAGGAATTAACGCCCAAGAGTGCGAGAAAAGAGCTCTCTAACTCATTTTGAAATATCACAGTTTATGCGCAGGACATCAAAATTTCATTTCAGACTTGAAAATCAGGTTTTTCCGATGTGATTGAGTTTGACGCGATGGAACTTAAAAAGACTTGAAATTTGGTGTGCAGTTAGAAGAAGAATCTTTCCTACTACCTGCAAGAACTCCATTAAATTGGACCAAAAGTGAATACTAAAGTAGCAATTTTTTGGTAAAACTTGTGGACATTGGGTACTTTCTCAGACTGACTACCCGATCCTACCTTTTTCATCAAAACTGGAGCACAACTATTGTTTGCTCCACTAAAACCAGTCACCGGTTGCACAGTTATGGATGTGCAGTTTGTGCACATCAATTATTAATATTAACAATTTTACTGTTTGATGCACAGAAATATTACATTCCACACTAGTCAACAGGTCAGGATTTGCTATCTCTGTACGCTGGGTTACTAATAATTTTGCTTAATGCACTAACAATGATCTAGCCCAAGGTTCACCAAACTACGGACAGGATCTGGCCCGAGAGATTCGTTTGTCTGGCCCGCGATAGTCAGTTTTCATGCTTGTTCTGCACTTTGTGAAAAAAGTTTGGTGATGCCTGATCTAGACCGAAAAGAATGTTACTTTTAAATGCAAGCAGCCAAATTTTTCATGTTTAGAAATAGCACATGCAAAAGCAAGTATGATATACATTACATTGATCTGAATCGTTCATGACCTGCACAGTTGACCTTTCATTTGCATTTTGTCTAGTTATTAGTTATGCTGTATATAAGATAAGTGTCACAATTAAAGATGGGACATCCTGGAGAAAAAGTTATTCCTGTTCGTGTGGCTGTAAGGTCACGCCCATTGCTTCAATGGGAATTATCTGAAGGTGCAAAGGAATGCGTTAATTTCATCAATGAGGCACAGCAGGTGTGGATCTTTGTTTGCCTTTTACTTTTTACTTCTGCATACTTTTATAATCTGACATATATATGTAGTTGTTGCTTTCTAAACATTTAAAATGTGTCCTTTTAGGTCATTGTCAATAGCAACAGAGCCTTCACATTCGACTATGTTTTCAACCCACATTCAGAGCAAGAAAAAGTTTATCAGAAGGCCGTCTTACCTCTAATCGATGGAATTTTTAAAGGTCTTTAAGCATAATGTTTTTGGCTAACTTTGAATGTCAAACATTGTATAAACTTTACTATGAATTTTTGGTACGCTGCGTTGTTTAACAGGTTATAATGGAACGGTACTCGCATATGGTCAGACAGGCAGTGGAAAAACATATTCAATGGGTTCGGCCCACTGTGTGTCGCAATGTGAGGTCACTGATCTATCTAGTGGGATTATCCCTAGAGTTATAAAAGACATATTTGACGGCATTGAAAAACGAACGACACATGAATTTCTTGTTAAAGTGTCATATGTAGAAGTAAGAGACTTATAAATAACATAAATGGAAAATAACATTTCCGTTATGTTTGAAAAAAACATAATTAAAAAACTATATATTATATAATGTTTGTTGGAAAGAAAGCTTTGTAGTTTGTAATTTCGTTAAATTACGGTATGTGTGTGTGGTGTATGTGAGTATTGTGCATATAAACACTTACAACACTTCAAATGTTGTGCAGATTTATAAGGAGGAGCTCAAAGATCTTTTAAGCAATTCACGCAAGCAGACTTTAACGATACGAGAAAATATTGATGGCTCAATAAGAATAGCTGGTACCACAGATTTTTATACTGGAGTAAAAAGATATATATACATTGCACATAAAAGATATAAACTGCCAACATGCCCACCTAGCAATCCTATACTTGTAGATGTAGCCATAGGAGTTTATGATGCTGTGAAGTATACTTACTGTTCATAATTGTAGGATTGACCGAGGCATTGGTGGCAAGTGCAGTGGACACGCTTGATTACATGGAGAGAGGAAACGCGCATCGGTCGACCGGATCAACCGCAATGAATGCCACTTCATCCCGATCCCATGCCATATTCACCATTATCCTTGAATCCAGATCCATCAATGACCCGTGAGAATGGGATGAAATCCATCGCAGTTCTGTGTCTTGTAGCAAATGTTTTATAACATGGTATATTCACTGCAATGTCCATAATTTGTAGAGATGAATTGACGTGTTCCAAGTTTCATCTCGTCGATCTGGCCGGTTCTGAACGTGCAAAACGGACCAGAGCAGAAGGAGAACGTTTGCAGGAAGGGATAAAAATTAACGCCGGTTTACTCGCTCTCGGCAATGTCATCAGTGCTCTCGGTGAAGGGCAGCATGGCCAGCACATACCCTACAGAGTATCAAAACTGACTCGCTTGCTTCAAGGTAAAAACATGTGATATAACTATGTACATAAAGTTTGCCGCATTAAATCAATTGAAGTTGGTGTTTGGTTGACTTGTTCAGTTAATGTAGTGCAGTATACTTATCTGTTTTACAATTATGTATTATTCTACTCTGCGTATAAATTAGATATATTACATTTGCCTTAATCTCAGATTCTCTGGGTGGGAACAGCCTTACCGTCATGATTGCATGCATAAGCCCAGCAGACAGTAACGCCGAGGAGACAATAAACACGCTGCGTTACGCTGATCGCGCACGGAAAATCAAAAATAAAGCAGTGGTCAACCGAGATCCTGTTACGGCTGAGCTTGTCTCTCTGCGGAAAGAGGTTTGTGCCCAAGCTCCCACATCAGCTAGATCCGCACTTTGATAGCAGTTGTATAATACATCTTGAATTTCCAATAAACATGTCCACTTTCTATTGCTCTGTCATAAATTTTTTATATAGTGTGCGTGATATTTATCAGGTGCAGCAGTTGCGCCTGAAATTACTTGAAACCAGTGGCACAACTTCGGTGGAAAGGGATTCGCCAAAGACACATGAACAACTGACAAGATTGGAAGGGGAAAATCAACAACTCATGGAAGAAATGCAAAAGCTGTTGGACAGCAACACTGAATTGTGTGAAAAAGTAAGTAAACAATATGGTGACTCTGTGGAAATGTACACACTGTCAGTCATGGCTCGACTGTAGCAAATTAGTGTATTGGTAATTTCCTATCTCATTCTGCTGGTACTTTATGGCACAATTCATTGTTTTTCCAGGCCATCAACAATGACATGGCTTTGGATAACCTCCAGTCATGGATCTCAGATCTGCAGACTGAGGCACGGGATGTTGCTACGAACCCTCACGACCTCTCGCTGGCCGAGGAAGCTGTCGAAGAAACAATTCAACGGGAATGCGTCCAAAAACTTCGTAATTTGAGAACAAAGTTGCTAGAAAAGCAGGTCATGCTCAAAATAACCTAAATTCTGAAAACAATTTCTGTCATGCTGTTACGTTAGTAAAGGAGTAAAAAGAAGGGCTTAAGTTGTAGATCATTTTCATCTGATGATGATGTGTCCATTCATATGATTCACTATTCTACCTGTCGTTATAGATGAATGAACAAACTGATACAACAGAGGACATGGTGACAACCCTGACAAGAACTTTGGAAGCTGAATGCGATGACACCCCAAATACATCAGCAGATGGTACGATAAGACCAGAGTATGTTGTGATTGTAAGCCAGCTCAAACAAGTAGAATATATTTTTTTTTCAGGCACTCTAGCTGCAGAAGGTAAAGACCACAATGCTGTCAAGACAGAACACCTTCTGAAAACAGCGAAACTCACCAATCAGCTGCAAGAACTAACCAAAGCTCTTTCAATGAAGGTGAGCTGCTTATTTTCATTCTTGGAAAATAATTTTGCACTTTTCCAAATTTTTTAGATCGATTTTTATGTTACTGCAATTTCTTATCGGTGGTGCTTCCTCTTAATTTCATGTTTTCAGGAAGAGCTAGCTAAGAAGATGAGCGCAAATGAGGAGAACATTGGAGCGTGGAGGAACCAGTATGAGGAGAGACTGACAAAATTGGACAAGGAGTTATTAGACCTCCAGAACGAAAGGGACAACCTCGCTGTTGCTCTGGAAGCAGCCACTAAAACTAATGAAAGTAAAAAGTCAGTAACAGATAATAAATCTTGTAACTTTCAGTTAAACAGTGCAATATTTATAACTGTTTAAAAGCAATGTAGCTGCTTCAAAACTTAAAAGCTAACCAGACTGTTTATTTTTAGATTGAGTGAACGCCGCAGAGTGAGGCTGACGGAACTGGAAAATCAAATCAAGGAACTCAAACTCGAAAAGAAAGAAAAAGAAAAAATGTCTAAATTAAAAGCGCAAAGTGATCAAAAAATTACTCAACTTAACAGGTGAGTGTTTAGTTCAGCTCTTTCCAAAAATTTTTATACAAACTTTTACTTTACTTTTACAAGCCGACTTTTACCGAGTGTGACAAGGTAAGGTTTTGGACCGTTTTGTGCCTGAAGTTGAAGTTATTTGTGTATTTCAGCGACATCCAGAGCATGAAATCATACCGAGTCAAGCTGATGCGGCAGATCAAAGAAGAAAGCAGCAAATTCCAAACATGGAGAAAGGAAAAGGAAAGGGAGGTGAAACAGCTGAAGGAAAAGGTAAACACAGCACCATGATCATAATGTACCATGCTGTGACGTTCTAGGTCCTTACCCCCACACCTAAGATTTGTGTGTTATGTTTAAAATTTAATCTCTGGGATGTTTCTCATGGTCATTTACACACAATTTTGTAACCAACATGTGTCACGGTAATTTTACTCCTATGAATCTAGAACCGCAAGCGTCAGTTTGAAATCGTGAAACTGGAAAGAGATTTTCAAAAGCAGAAGAATGTTCTTCGTCGCAAAACAGAAGAGGCGGCAGCGTCCAACAGAAGATTGAAAGATGCACTCAGCAAGCAGAAAGCAGCAGCTGCCAAACGACAACAGTCTCAAACAAAAACCCTTGACAGTGCCAATACTCGCATGAAGGTTAGATTAGCAACCAGAAAATAGACCATCTTTTTCCCATAGTAAGTCGTACTTGCAAAATGCATGCATTATAAATATATTTACTTATTAGGTATGGTTGGAAGAGGACATCGAAATAGCGTTAAGGTCTAAAGAAGCAAAAAAGCATTTGGACACTCTCGAAGAAGACTTACGCTCAGTGCAAGGGCAACTGGATGAACTCGCTCGTGAAACGGCTTCACAAAGCAAACGGGTTCGTTTGTGTCGCCTCTGAGTGTAAATGTAAAAACATACGTTATTTGGATTATTCTTGAACTCGTACCCGTAAAATACCGAAAACTACAACACTTCTATCCATTTTTAGAGACGAACTTACGCCATGAGTGATTTGGAAGAAGCACAGAGAAGAAAACGTGAGCTTGGTGACGAATGTGAGCTCAAGGTAGCCCAGATAAAAGATCTTCGAAGTAAACTGGCCGATGCTAGAGACACAAGAACCCGACAACAGGCCAGGTTCATCCAAATAACGAGCATCGCAGAAGCAAGATCAATAATGAAACATCTCTTTTGCCTTGTATGTGATGGCTCCAGAAAACTCAATATGACTAAATTGATTGCTAATTTCACGTTTATTAATTAATAGGTTCTTTTGGAGCATGTAACTACAGCATTGTGATAACCTTTCGGCTTCTAAAGCCACCAGTTAACAAACATTAACGTCATTTCTGTGCATTTGTGTTTTCCCACGTCACGTTTAGATGGTCTCAACCCGTATGTCAGAAGAGGAAATTAAAACTGAAGTAAAGTCACTCAACGACGATTTAAGATGTGCTCAATCACAACTTAAACAACTTGAATCGGAGCTAGCAACAGTGAAACGTGACCGAGATACAGACATAAACACCATTGAGGACCAGCACCAAGAGCAGGTAACCCATGGCTTTGGTAGTTTCCTTTTTTATCAATTTTAACTTTGGAAATTTTTGATAAGGTTTTTGTATTTTCAGCTCGTTTTCCTCGCCCAGCAATTGAACAAATCGGCGTCGGACAATTTACAAAAAAGTATGTCGGAGCGCGAAGCAGACCTTTCAATGCAGATCAAACTCCAGGTCACTGTCATTACTTGGAGGTTTACATTCAATCACAACGCGTTTCAATGAAATTTGTGTAGAAAGTTTTCCAATCATGCCATAAAATTATACTTTGCTTCGTTTAGTTTGTTTCTGATTCCTCTCCTTTTTTGCAGGGAACTGTCATCGAGCAGCTTTTAAGAAAAGGTGACGAATATGAAGCCATGAGGAGGGAACTAGAGGAGAAATTTAAAGACCCCCCTCTCACCAAGCTTCCAGCTCGTCCCAGCCTCTTCCAACCTATAGTTGAGGAGGCTGATACCAAACTGAAGAATCCAAAATCGAAACAGGTAATGAAGTTTTTTTTTAATAGTAATGTAATGGCAGCAATCGGCATATATTTGATCCTTATTAAAATCCAAGTTTTGGCAATGATATGACACGTTTGAAAATGTATTCCAATGCGTAACGCTCCAAAATTTAAATTTTTAAATTTAATTCCAATTCACTGACCATTTAATTCATTGGTCACTGAATTGTACTTTGCAGAAAAAACACAAAAGTGCAGCGTCTGCGCCCATTGAGATGTCTTCCGAGAGTGAAGATGAGGATGAAATTTCAGATTATTATGACTCTGACTACGTTCCAACTCCCATCCTCCGAAAACGTCAAAGGGCAACACTCAAAGCCATAGCCGACAAGTGTAGGGTAAGTGCCTGATGGCAACTGTTGTTTTTTGCTGTGACCTCTGACAATTGTGCAAAGATTTTTTGTAATACAGTAATTGTTAGTTATTTTAACTTTATCCGATAAGACATTCATTTACTGCTGCTAAATGCGAGTTCTTGAATTCACTAAGTAAAACTGTAAGGCCTCGCTTGCTCAATTTTTACCTAATCTTAAAACTGGCATATTTCAGCGAAAGTACTGCTCCTGTGCAAAAACTCACTGCGCAGGGAGATGCGCTTGTAGAAAAGCCGGACTCATTTGCACCGAGCAATGCAAATGTGAGAAGAAGAGTTGTAAAAACACAGAAGTAAGTATCAAATAACTCCAAATAGAATTTGATTCCTACGTCTGGAAAGTGATTATAAAAGCACTTTAACGTCTTGTTTTTTCTGGAGAATTCACTCCTTTCCGAGTCCTCAAGTGCTAGTTTCGAGACAGTTTCGAGCGGGAGCTTGAGAAACTCCACGTTCATTGCAAGCCCCGAAGATGCCCCTTATTACAATCGGATGCCAGCCTTGTTTGACTCAGGTAGCAATTTCAAAGGGGCGCCTCCATATTATGCAAGTTTACTTGACACATTGAAAAGACACATAAGGGTCCACAACTCTTGAAGTAATCGAATTTGCCCTTTTGTAAGCGATCCACGTGGTGCAAGCGGGTTTAGTGACCTTTGCGAATACAACGATGTCATATCTGAACCATACAAGTGAACCTGTATATTTTGGAGGCACCCCTTAAATGACTTGAAACTTTAGCTCCATATTTTGCAAACGTATTGCTTTCTTATGAAACATTATCTTCTTGCTAGTACCGATGAATCTTTTGGAAGCAACAATGAGGTTCTAACTGTTTTCTGAAAGCATACTCTCAAAACATACGAAGCCTTACATTGTACTTTGCAACTTTCAATTGGTGAAACATTATTCATTGCATTGCAGAATCATCTCCACAGGCAAGGTCTTCAATTGAAAGGACGTCAGTCTCTGCAGATAAGAAATACCGGGCCATTTACTTCACTTCACCCTTGCAAAACAGAGACACAAATGTTGATAATGAAGTTCCCAATAGCGCTGTCAGTGCTGAGCTTGCTGTTGAGGAAGTGGCCGCAAAAGTGATAAAGAGCAAGGCAGTAGCAAGAAAACGTAAATTGCTGCCGCAGCCAAACGCGGTGCTTTGAAAGAGAATTTGCGACCAGTCTTTCCATGCTGCCGCTTCGTTTGTTCCAGAATGCGTCTCGTATGAAATCTAGAGATGTGAGGCGCCAATTTACGTTGTCAAACGAATTATTTACTGTGAATTTTGCTTTCGATTCCACTGCCTTAGTTGCAGCAAATTGTCGTTTCACTGCCCGTTATTTTTGTATGTATTATTCAACGTAGTGTCCTATCGATTTAAAATTTGCACTGATTGTAATTGTCTGCCATCGATGCACGATGTCGATCCTTAACTAAAAATGTGAACTCTTTATCTCTGCACAGACCACGGTTTGTCTTTTCAGCTAAAACTATTGTCCTCTGATACCTCTTGTATGTCTGGTGGTGCTTCTTGAGTGTTGCATTAAATCGTCATAATCAAACTAAACAAGCTACTGCATTTGTTTACTAAAGTCTGTTGTCTATGGAAGGCATATAGGAGCGTCAGGTTAGAAGTATGAGATCGTTTTTCTGGTTTAATAATAACAATTGTTCGATTCTCTCAAGAACCAGCGCTGTAAACAAATTAATTATTTCGTTTATGACCGAATAAGCAATTGTCCTTCGGGAGCCGCCATCCTAATTACGTTGTTGATGTAATTGTACCAATCATCGTCAACTCACTCAACCTTAGATTTAAAGAGAAAAACGTGAAGTCGCAAATAATTACACATGCTATCTAAACGAACGCTACTGAGAGGTTTGCGTGAATGCCAGAGTAGCAACTTTCCTACTTCACCGACTACAAAAGTTACTTAAATCATCAGTGCAGGAATGACTTATATAGAGACAAAATCATAAATATTGACACAGGACCAATGAGGTATGGAGTTGACTATACAAAAAGTGTACGCCAGTTTCCACTTTTGACTGTAGTTTTGGGGCAGTTCTTAATTTATTGGAGAAGTGATATTAATATGGTAACTGTTATTAACATAAGTACGCGCACACTGAACTAGATTCTTCAAGCGATAAGTGCACTCTGAAGATAACGACATGAACCGTTGTGAACGAGTGTCCAGTGATCAGATTTTGGGTCTCTGCCTGCTCATTTTAGCCTGGATCTTCGTTCTATTTGCTCTAGTTACACCCGATTGGTCTCGAAGCGTCGTCAAATACACGCAGGAAGATTATGACCAGGCTTACAACGCCTTCAAAAAATATCAAAACGGGCAGTTAGTGCAAAGTAAAATGATGTCATCGAAGTGTCTAGCCTGCCAGTCTGAAACGTCGACGACGACATCACAACAAGGAAAGTTTCGTTCACAGTATGACGCCACCACACGTAAGGACTGTTAACATTCAGTAATTTTGATGAAAATAAGTCGTATGTTATTTGAAATTCAAATGAAATGTATAAAACCTTTTTGTTTCTGGCGACAGATATTTCGTAAATATATTACTTTATAGCGGCCGGCAGTTCAGACGATAAACGAAAACAAGCAGAGATAAATCCAACGAAAGACAACAAAATACGCTCGGGCAGAGCAAACTTCGAAAGGTGGTTACAAGTCGGAATGCGTGGTGTATGGATTGAATGTGCTTACATCCCGGTAAAACCTACGCTAGAAACTGAAAAGGCGACGTCCTTCGATGAACATAAAACAAGCACTGTATCTATGCATGCTGCTGGTCTTCCAGTTTTATCTCAAAACGCGGAAATGGGCAGCCAATTTCCAAAAGAAACAACAACTAAAACAGCTGTTGTTCCGGTTACGTATGTAGCATTTGCGACCGACTTGGGCTACAGCAATCACTTGCTTGCTATGATTCATTTAAACACGAGCAAAGAATGTAGCAATATTTCGATTGAAAGATCGTCTTGTTTGCTCTTGGTAAGTTTTTAACATATCTGCACAATTGCTGTTAAGCTACTTGTAGCTTCTCTTGCATATAAAGTGACATAATAAAACACCTTTTATGAAGTAACATTTTCAAATTTTAAGGGCTTGCAAGCTATGCTCATTTTCAGTGTCTTTTGTGGCACGCTTGCTGTTCTTGTGGCCTCGGTTTCGATTCTTGCTGATCCCCTAATCCGTGGTCGTACCAGAAATCATCCTTTCCGAAAACGATTCAAACGTCGTAATATTTTCTCAGTTTTGTCGGGGGTAATTGCTAGTATGAGTGGAACATTTGTACTGACTGGGTAAATTAGCTAGTGTACCTTTTTATCTTATAAAGCTATATCTTAAGTTATGACACGAAATCCCTTTTATGTGATAGATAGCATTGTTTACAGTTTATCTCATTATCACTAAAACGATACTTTAATTGATTTTTTAACATACTAAACCGCCGTTTTGTCTAGTAAATGGCACGTATCTGTTTTATGACCGCGTTTTACAAAGCTAGGTAAACGAAGGCATGCAATAGCCGCCTTACTTTGTATTAAGTTTTAAATGCTGCTGTGCTAGTTGCTGGTGGTTCACACTGCAGACAAATTCTTCCTACTCCATGCCTGCATATCAACATCACCATGAAAACTACCGGAGTGTGTTTGTCGCCGGATCTTCGCTCTTCACCGCATCGGCGTCCGGCATCATCTATCTGGTTGCAGGATTCCTCCTGGGGGTCGGGATGACGACAAACAGGAGACTCGTTTGCGTCATAACGATTGAGAAGGAAAACTTGCGTTACGTGAAGCATACCAAGTGCTAAGATGACAACTGCGCATGTTCCGTTGATGTTTTATTCCAAAGATAATTTAATTGCTTGATAGTTATCGAACAAAAGGTTTATGTGCAGTGTTTGTGGGACCGAGACAGCCTTTCAAAGCCTATTCTTCTGCAGCTACAGCAGAAAACTAGCAGTTATTTTTCAAAACTCATGATCTCTTAAAATTTCTTAGCGGTTGTCAAAGTCAAACTTAATCTTCCTGTTTGATGCAATTTCACAACGACAGAAATCCTGGTCAATGTTTTCTGCTCCTCCGTGGTATATAAAACGTGTGTATGTATTTCCGCAAGGTTACGCTATAGAGGAACTTCATTAAAAATAATCAGGAAACATACAATGAAGTTTTACTGAAAATACACAAGAAACACATCGCAAGGAAATTTTGTTGAACAGGTACCGACGACATGTAACACGGATGTAAATCATCGATGTCGGAACTACATAAAAAATTGATCTAAACGCTCGTAACAACATGAGGTTATATGAAAAAATACCAACTGCAGTAACCATGTCATCGTACTCCGGTGCATTCCTAACACCAAGCGTATGATCGGGCCCAGGTATAGGACAGCAGTGAGTTATGTGGGAGTGCAAACAGTGAAAAAGTAACCTATTTAATTAAAAGGAAAACACATCAATAATTTCATGCATATAATGAGAAGACCATATTACCTTCAACAAACGGTATGGAAAATGAAACAAATCCATATTAAGCATCATTTCAAGTGTTCATAAGCGCCATACAGGGCTGTAAGTACTCGCACAGGCTAATCCAGTATCGCTTGATTTTCACAGCCCTTGACATCGCGTGCCATTGTTACAAACAATCGCGTCCAGTGTGTTTGTTTTCTTCTCAAACTTGACGTGGGTAGAATTGCCGGGAAAACAGGCGCGTGTGTACTTTGTAATATTTGCTTAACACGGCCCACGACAAAGTTAGATCAACGTCAAGACACCAATTGAAGTAAGTAACTGGCACTTACACTACCCCTTATTGCCCCGTCATCATACCGGCTGCCAATTCTAGCAACGTGCAACTGTTCACAGTGACGTAATTACATAGTGAGGTAATAACCTCGGGGTCAATACGCTTCATCCTCGCCCCAAATGTCATTGGGGGGTTCAATGGGCGGGGCTTGGGGTGGGGTTCGAGTGGCGGGAGACCGCGAACGGGTTTTGTTTGTTTGTTGGAGGTTGGGTTTGCTTGTGACGTATTTCATGGTGGTCGTTGTCTGACTGGGGCGGGGCAAGGAACGACGTTGCGTCATCAGTGGTGACCCAGAACGTGCAACGGGAATTCCCCGACCAGCTGTATAAAATATTAATTCTGCATCAAAATCAAGCGACGGTAAACATCACAGCTTCAGTGCTTGTCATAAAAGCAGCGCTGAATTGTTGCAGTAGCAAGAATTAACAGCAAGAGCTTTCTTCTGTTCATAAACAGAAAAATAAGATAACTAGTATTCAGTCTTAACTACCAGCTTTCTAAAAAAAATTAAGAGTGCTGCAGAAACAACAGACCTGCTGGTAGACTTGGCGATGCGCTTGGAGATGGGATTCCTTTCCTGGGCTGTAATCTGGATAACTTGGATGATGGCGCCACTAGTGATGACTTAATAACAGGTTGATTGCCTGGTGAAAACAGAACCTTGGAGTTTAACCAAATATCTCCTAGAGTGATTCTAAACAAGAATAACTTGGCTTACAAAGTGAGGAATTTAACCTCAGAAGAGGATATTTGTCCAAGAGAGGAAAAGGGAAAGAATTGAAAAAACTGGGAAAGATTTTGAGTTTATTGGTTCTACCTTTATATGGTTCCACTCGTAAATGTCATTTACCCCTAATTCTAAAGCGGTGAGTTAAGCATTGATAGCATTGTTTAATTGGCCAAATCTATTTTCTGTTTGTTTAGTAAAGAAGTTTATATTTATTTAGTGGCTTGAGCGGGTTGTGATTCGTCGACGCTCAACCGAACTAAGTCTGGCATTCCTAATCAACTCACAATTTGTTCACTATTACACTGCTGCAAATACTTGCTGGGAAGGATTTGAAAACGTATGCAATTGGTAAAAAAGGAATACAAAAAAACGTTAAGAACCACTGATCTAGTACAATTACAACTAGAACATTCAATAAAGATCCCGAACAACGGAGTACGAGTCAATTGAAACAAAAACAAAATACTATAACTAAATAACCGAACTATGACTATTTTCTTAGAAAATCACTGACCATTGGCTGGGGACGGAGAAATATTCCTGCCTCGGTGATTGGTGACGTCGCTAGGAAGGGAATTGCCGACAGCAGAAACATTTTGTCGATCTGAAGAACCTTGAGGACGTGACGAATTGGGCAAACTCCTACGAGTTAGCCCTAAAAACACGGTGGTGATAATTAATTTATTCATGTGAAATATGAACACTCATTATGGCACTTAGTTGTTTTCTAACACAAACTACTACCATTACTGCAAAATATCATTGCAAGTATTACCTGCACTTCGAAACAAAAAAATAAATACACCAGCATTATATTCGACCTAAATATCTAATAAGTCATCAACAAGCCCAAGCCTTACTTAAATGCTAAATTTACCGGTGGTTTTCCGAGAAGGACTCCTTGCTCTTGCAGGACTTTTAGCTCTTGGAGAAGGACCGATTGCACTAGGAGATGGTCCGTGCCGAAGATCATTCCTCGTTGGGGTGGAGGATCCTAAAAAATTCATCAGGTATAATCTTGATTTTAATGATAATCTTATGCTTATAATAGGAGTGCTTAGTGTAATAGTGCTTATCTATGCTAGTATGTCGTTTTGAATGCAATTACATTGTCACTAAATAATAATCACATTCACACAACTCTGAATTGTAATAATGCCATATTCATAATATTTCTAATCACATGTTTAATCTACAAACGTCCAAGAAAAATAGCTCCCTCACTTCTTGAAGGTTGTGTGTCATCCTCATCCATACCAGGAGCAGGATAGAGTCCGTGCGATGTCGTCATCGTCTGACTCGGAACCGGCAGATGGTGAACGAGATGCTGAGATCCTAAAAACGATTTTGTTACATCATAATGGCTTTTATAAAGAACCATGAAACAACATGAAAGGTTTGAGTCGTTTATCATTCACTGGTGAATTGATAACAAAGACTATGACAACAAACCAGATGATGATGTTGACGTTCTTTCGTGGGTTTCATCGAAAGAGCCTCGATGTGCTCGTGAATGTGGTGTTGGCGATTTTGCTAATAATGTTCAACAGAAAAAAGTTGGCGAAATTGTTTTACTGATCCAACTCAGACATGACACAAACATATTAGGCATAGCTATGTATTATAATATGTATACATGTACATATAATACTGTTGTATGGTAAAATAAAAAATGGAAACAATTTGGTAAATCAACATTAGTTTCTCACCAGGAGTAGGATATTCCATACCGGCTTTCTCATGATGAGTATCGACATCTCTCCGCAGTTCTGCATAAAACAAACCAAAATATCACATAAATCACGAAGAATGAACATACAGTTGAAAGCAACTCTAAAAATAGAAAATTTTTGACGATAATGAAACTAATTATCAATAGTTCCTTTATAGACACAACACTTCATGTCGCTGCCCTGTTTGTTTGTAAAAATGTAAATAAGTGTTTGTAAAAATGTGGTCAACCACGCCGAAATTTGACCTTTTCGTATAAACAGCCTCAGCATTTCACTTATTTCAAACAAACCAAATTTGTATAGATAGACTGTCTGACAAAAAGTGACAAGGATAATACTAAAATAAGACAACAGTGGTTACATAATGTAACGTTGTCTTTGCGGTCAATTATAGACATAGGTTGCAACCATAACAAGGGATTCTATAGTATCGAATCGCTTACATGCTAATATATAACACAGACTCAATTTAAGACCCAAAAACAGAGTTATGTGATTGATAAACTATCGTAATAAAACACATACATAAAGATTACTTTAGATTTAGTCTCAACACTTGTCAGTTGTGATGGTTTAATCATAATTATGGATAAGATGAATGGCTTATATCAGTTTTAAAATCACTGATCCAATATTTCTAGCTCATTACATTTCACATTATTTAGTAGATAAAACCCATTACTTCAAAGAAACAAAAGTAGTAATCATGACAAAATGATATGCCATTGAAAACACATATATTTTCATGCTTATTGGTACTGACATACCATCTCATACATTATTGAGCCATTATTGTTTTGGTGGATGATAAAAATTGCGCAAGAAATATTATAGCATTACATCATATACAATCTCATGTTTCTATTCCCTTACTTTGCATTCATAACCAGCTCTACATGACGTTCCAGTTTAAAGTAGAACAGGTGAATCGGTAACCAGATATCACAACAACATTGTCAGCTACACTTTGGTGTGTTTCAAACTATAAATGGAGGCATCATTCATGTAGGGTACATTGTTAATTTTGATAACAATGCAATCTCGCTATATTAGCGATAAGCTTGAACTAGCGAAATTGTTCGAATTGAGAGAGGCACAGTAAGTACAATTTGGGTGTTCATTGTCTGGACTGTTAATAGGAATCAGATTAAACAGGATACAAGTTTCGAGAAATAAAAATAAGTAGATCCGTAAAAAATTCAATAAATACCCTTTGTAGTACTTGGTAGCGCTAAATCTATTACAGCACTAGTAATTTATAACAATAGAGCACATTACTTTATTACATAGCGCACATATAAACTATGATACTGCTGACACGTTGAAAGCACTTAGTTCATTGATGTATGACCTATAAAACAATAAACTCTACCTTCTTGCTGTATGCGGGCAACAATTTGTACATCTGTGGCGTCTTGAGGTTTGTATTCATCTGGGGGGAAAACCAACCTTTTCTCAACACACTGAGTTAAATGTTTTATATCCGGTGAACAACCTGTACAACAATTGCAGACGAGACACAATGAGTATTGTTAGTAAACAACAATACACTCTAAATATGTCATGAAGCTGGGTAAAACTTACTGTCGTAAGAAACATTTAGTTTATATAAAATATTTCTCTTGGCTGATGCCAGCTGTGGGGAGCTGGGATTTTCAAGTTCTTGATTTACCCATTCTAGTGGGGAAGAAAAACGACTAGTCGGCGATATTGCCCTTGACTTTTTTTTAGTCAACGGAGATTGGTAAAGCCTGAGTTAAAATAGATCATTACTAGTCTTCTCAGAAAATAATTTAATGCAACAAAGCCTTAATAAAAAGCAAAAAAAACTTGTTACTTCCTCAGCCTGAAAAGTATTCATGCTATAGGAAAAGCAGTCACGCCATACATTTTGTTCAAAAGTATCTCAGATTTTCACAGAAAACAAAACTTTTCAACTTGGAGTACATAAACCTTGAAATAAGCAACTGTCATGTTACCATGTAAACTCATCATTACAGTTTGAATTTCTAATAAATTCATCATCATCTTCTAAAGATTTAATATCATCAAGTGGGTCATGTACGGAATCCAATATTGCGTGGTTGTAATTTCCATCGCCACCGCCATGGGGCACTTCCCCTTTATAACGAGGTAACTTGTTTGCCTGAATATGCATTTACAATTATTTACAAAATTGTGACTTAAAGAAATAAACAACAATTTTAAGTAAATATGTTAATTATAAATATATATATCATACATGTGTTATTTTCAAATATATATATGACAAAAATATATAAATCTATACCATTTATTAAAACAACTGCACAGTATGAGACAACATAACAACATAACATATACATCATACTTACACTGGAATTGAGTCTTCCTGTTCGATGACGAAGATGTTCGTTCTGCTTCTCCAACTTTTTCACTAAATCTTTTAATTTACGAACTTCCACATCATCTGAAGGCCCAATTGAGGAAACTGTTGAAGCTTCTGATGACGAGGAAAGTAATCCGTTTTCCATGAAATTTACTCCACAAACGTAAGTTGTCACCACTGGACTTTATACAATAATCAGCGATTAAGCTTTATCTTTATAAGTCTGAATAAGTACTAAAAGATAATAACATTGACTGCATGGCAATCACACTATTATTCCTTTTTGTTTAGCAATGCTTAACAGCATTTTAAAAGGGAACTTTAACTGTTAGCTTTAAAAACTGCCTTATGTTCTTACGTCCAGTGAAAAAAACCAATGCTAATGACACATCCACACCTAACTGCTATACATCAATAACATTTGTTATCTTTTTAAATGTTACCACGCCAATGGAAATGTTATTTGTTTAAAATATTTACTACAACAACCAAAGAGTTAACCAAACTTCATATTAACTTCTATGCATTCAATGGTGCCTTTATTGTATGTATTATACTTAAGACTGGTATGGTAACAGAACAGAGCACAGGATGCCTTTGTATACTAAACCCCAGCTACTCGAATTGTGATGTCATCTGGTTGCGCACTTGTATACCAAACCCTCATTATCTACGGTCCACAGGATCAAAGAAAAGCATTTCCACAACTTAAAATCAGCAATGATTTCTTATCACTCAAGCCCTGGTTACCGAACTTGTTTGAGGTTATTCTCCGATAAGCTAGATGCATCTTTATTCGCTTTTTTAGTTTTTAGTAGTCTTGTGTGAGTTGTAAACTGATAACGACTATCGATCACGAAATAACAGGAAGCTTATATATTTAATGTGTTGCCCAACAGTATTGCAGCAACAACATAACCCACTAAGCACTGACAGACATACTCTGCGGTCTGGAGCACTGACAGACTAACATACACTGAGAGACCCGTTTGATTTCGATGGGAAGTGTAGCAGTTTTTGGAATAAAAATCATGCATGCAGACATGCTGAGACACACATTTTGACATGACAGTGTCCACTAAAGCCTCAATTCTTTGTTTTTCTTTAATATAACAACGAACTTGGAATTCTAACAACGAACTACACCTCGTCTGTTAATTACCAGTATATATATCTGTAAATCGGCATGAATGTGAAAGGTTCGACATGAATGTGAAAAGGTTCGGCCTGATCACGTAAATGAATGTGGTTTTGGAGTAGAAGAGTGTGTGAGTCGCGTGAGTGTGCCACACACAACTTTCTGGATTTTAGAGACTTTCTACCACTATCACACTTAAACTATCGGTCGGCTCGTTATACAGTGCTGGCCTCGCAACAAATGCAGCTCGTGTTCCGTGTTTAATACCCAGTTGTGCCATACCATAATGCCTTCGAGCAGGGCAGTAACAACACTTCTTCCTGTTCGGTGGACCTGGACCAGGTCCTGGTGGACAACTCTAAACTCGGGCAATACTACATAAAAATCAAAAAACCAAAATAAAAAATGTTTGAACATCGTAACTTGCACAAAGGCTAGCTCGGTAACCGGGGCTCGAGTGATGAGGAACTGTCACCGGGTTTGAGACTCGCAAAGACTTACCTCAGTCCGAGGATAAAGATTATCATAAAATAGGCTATCCTACCATACGTCGCATACGATACCAGCACTACATATGTGAGCTGTGAGCTTTTCTGAAACAAAAACCCCTACTAGAAAGTTTGCAATGGCCCAATGACGGCTTGTTTTTTGACTTAGGCCTATCAGTTATTCAATATAGCCTCCTCGTCCTCGACCCTGTACCGCAGAAGCGATAGCTTAACAAGTTAACCATGTAATGGCACAGAACTAAGTGACAAGTGAAGTCAGCTTGAGTGACAAGTGAAGTCAGAGTGACTGACATCACTTTTTCGAGGAATGGTTAAAAGACAGAGTTCGTACAGATTTTTTTAATGGGTAAAAGACGAAATTTTTAACGAACTGAATATTTTCCATATTCAATAGATTTTTTTTAAATATGCCTACCGTTTCGTCTAAAATTAAGTGGAGCGTGAATTGTCAAGTGCCAAGTGGCGCCTACTCCTTTGTCGTCTGAAAAACCTTTGCTAAGGAGAAGTGTAAAATAAAAAGCGGAGGTAGACCAAAAAATAAACTTATATTTCTCGTTTATGTGAGACTTTCTTCGAATTCTTTTATGCAAAAGGCCGTGGGGGTGGGTGGGTGGATGATGGTCAATAGCTGATTAGCTGACTGGTCCAGATCTGCCCCTGGTTTTGTTTGATGAAAAAAAGATTTTCGGTGCAAAGCAATTGCCCCCGCCATTCCCGTTTTTTGTAAATCTCTGTTGCTTTTTTTTTGCTAACCACTGATTCCCACTTGTCAGTTGAAAACTAAAATTAGGCTAACTATAGGCCTAACATGCAGTCCGCTTTGCCGCCACGTTCTTGGGAGTTATTGTCAGGGAAACCAAACTGAAAATATTGTAATTTTTCTTAATAAGAAGTGTCTTATTTAGGGCTAGCCTTACGAAGAGACTTTGTTTGTTTACTAACGCTTTCTGCATCTGTAAAAACTAATTTTCTAAATTTAAATTCTAACTAGATTACCTTCTCAATTTCTTTCATGATTGCAGCTTGTCACTTGTCTTGTCTTGTCTTGTCACTTGTCACCCACTTGTCGCGACAGCTATATTGGTCCTGCAAAAGAGCTTGGTTACTTCTGAAGACGACCCCATAAACACATGGCTCTTCATATTTTTGAGACGTGAGTCTGCCATATCCCTTGATCCTTTGGTTGTAACTAATCAAAGGTAGGCAAGGAGCATCCTTCTTATATAATCCACTTAGACAGTGCGTTTAGTGTGATATAATGTTAAATAGCTTTAGATCCAAAGTTGTTGATCTCACCGACAAGGCCCTTTGTCAGGTGTAATATGAGGAGGTGTATTTTGTACAAAATATTCGGCAAAAAATCATTGAAGCATTGAAGGGTAAAGTATAAGGCCAATACAAGAGAAGATTTAGAAATCCTTAGTCGTTGGCCATGAACAAACGTTTTCGAGTGTGTTTCAGAATTTCTACTCTACACACTTAGTAAAAACATTTCTAATTGAAACGTTGTATCAAAGCATACCTCCTGGTTTTTTGACCAGCTACCTTTCATTTCCCAAAAATGAGTTTATGAAATAGTTTATATCCGTTTCTCAAAATCCTTGCGACCCCCCAGAACAATGCTAATCACCCATTTGGAGATCGCAATCCCCATCAGGTTGAAAACTTTTATGGGCTACGCAATACCCGTGCATTGTATATACTCGTATAAAACGATTTTTTCATTTTGTGGATTAGGTATCAGCGACGTCATTTACTACATGGAACTGTAACCTACCTGCTTTAAATGCTTATTGTTTTTTTATATTTTCCATTTTATAGTAACTCATTGCTTTGTGTCTTTTTTACTGCAGGGTAGAAGGCAATCATTACCGACGCAGTGTCATACATGGCCAGCACGTTGCACATTTTATGAAAATAATAAAACATTGCAGTGAATGGCAGTACAGTTCACGAAGCAATAAAATTTTTAAGCAATAAATTTTCGGCAACACTTCTATCTTTTTGTCTATTCGCACAATAAGTTAATGTTCTAATAAACGCGGAAGTGAAGCTCAAATTCGTGAGGGCACAATTAATAACGTTATTCATTAGATTTCCAGCTTTCGGGCTAGTATTTGATACTTGTATACTATTTATTAATCGGGTGTGATTATTTTTATGGTTATAAAAATACAGGCCTATGCTTTAATCTTATAAAACGTTGAAGTACTTGAAAACTTTGTTCAATCTCTTAGTAGGCCTAAATACTTGCAAATAAGTCTTTGTATTGACAAATTTTATGAATTGATATAATTTCTTTAAAATGTAAAAGGTCGTATCAGCTAAACCAGTTTAAACACAACAGTTTTAATGATTTTTTCAGTTTATTTTCATGTTAAGGGACTTTATGCCTTTATAACTGTGTTTTCAGCTGTCATTGGGATCCACGCAGTAATATACATCCCAGGAATCTTTCCTGCAATCCAATCCTAACTCACAAGGGCAGTAATCGTAGACATCCCAAATCCCCTAAATTAAAAATTAAGTTATTTTTTACTAGAAAAAATTTACTTAATACTTCTATTTCATAAGCAAATATGTTATAGAAAATTAGGCCTATATAGATATAGACTACTATCGTGAAATCAGTTTTGTCTGATTTTCAAGTCAATTTTTGCCGAAACTGAAATCGGCTGAAATAATTTCATAATTTCAACCCAGGGATGATCTTAATTCTGGAAAGTCATAATGACGTCATAATAAGCGTATTATGTAATAAGTCATAATAATGTCCAATATGCATTTTGATTTTTTTACTCTGTGATGTTTTTGTCTGTGATTTGTTAATTTCTGGCATTGACTTAAATTTCTTTATTATTATTTATCTCAAAATGATTTATGTTTCTATGTAAAAGAAGTGTGGCCAAATGTTACAGAGAAAAAAAATCGACTTTAAAAAGGAAAGATACATTTGTCTTTTATTTTTAAAGTTTTATTCATTAAGTAACCGTATTTATGGCGTTTGCTTACGTCGTTTTGGCAACGTGCTCCTTCTGGATTGTATGCCTGACATCTAGCGATTTCCGTGTAAGAGTCACGTTGACAGCAGTAGCTCTTGCACTGGTCGCCTTCGAAGCATAATTCTCCGTTGTCCTAAATACGTTTGAATCACGGTTTAATATCTTGCCAATTGCAAAGCTTTTTTCTTCTCTCAAGTTTAAAAGGATAAATTAAAAACAAAAAATTGTGACGGATATTTCAGTTTGATTTACGGAAAACTCACCAGATCCGTTAATTCTACCAATTGTGCATCGGCTGCTGTCCACAATAAGACGACAAACAACAGTGTGACAGAACGCATTTTTTATCTTACGGTCTTTTCTGATGCTTTAAACAGTTCAAAGAAACGTAGTCACCGAAGTGGAAATACGCAATTACAAACACATAAAACATTTTCATGTGTACAGCAAGTCTCTATGTAAGAAAACGGCTTGACTCAAATAATATTTATTCTTTTATTCGTACTTTTCAATATTGCTCGAAAATTGTTACTTATGCTAGGAAATCACTAGATAGCTATAACCAATATGCTTGTCGTTAATTGGTTCCTCAGCAGCTATGTGCCTGGTGTTTTAAACCCCAGGGTCATTTACAGTATTTTACAGCTAAGTATAGAGTTTCTTATAATTCGTGCAGGTGCACTTTTCACACGCCTTGCTAAGTGTTGTATGAAATGACAAACCACTTTAGTCGTGTAGCGTAATGCTTATGTGTTGAACGGACATTAATGGGCTTTGATGAATCATGAATACCGCTTCGTATACATTTCTAAGATGTCATGTATTCAACTATAGCGAAAAACATTTAAATTTCGGATTTTCGATGGTGGCGTGAAAATTAAGTATAGCAGCGAGCAATATTCGTAGCCGAATAGTTTACTTACGTATGACGTCATAGCGCCTGAGAAAGCCAACAGATCAATAGAAATTAAATATAGATGAAAAAAAAGAAACATAGCAGTTTAGAAGGATCTTTCATGCAGTAAACCTCAAATGAAATTAAACTAATGCATCCCATCAATTATTTAGCTCCCTACAACGAAAGTGCTGTTTTAATTTTGGCTTCATACTTATATCAGGGGCGGGCAACTTCTTCGGTCGGCGGTCCTGATATGAGAAAATGAAGTACTTGGCGGGCCGGATTCCTGAATAGATTGGAACGCAGCTTTTGTCTTATTAATGTTCATGGTCGAAAATGTTTGCTCATAAATGTATGTAGACCCGAACAGAACAAGTAGATTTATGGCCATCTTTCTCAGGTTGGCAAACTTGGACTTATTCAGTGACGCAATACAGGGATTGCGGCAGAATGTGGCCGCAGGCCACATTATCATGTAAGACCGGAAACTGTCTGCGGGCCGCTCAAAATCCCGTCGCGGGCCGGATCCGGCCCGCGGGCCGTATGTTGCCCACCCCTGACTTATATATATAAAAAGGCTTTCAAAAACTATTTCGGTATTTACTAAAATTGTTCCTCAACAAAGGAAAACAATTAACTCAAGACAATGATCAACTCAGCTGATTGACACGGAAGTTTACAAAATCATTGATTTATACTGGGCATTTCGTATACTTTATTTTATTTTTTAACGCTCTTAAGAAATAATCAAGACTGCATTTGCAAAAGAAGTTTACATTAAAAAAGCAACAGTGCAAAAGACTGACTAACACTTATAATAAAGAATGTACTAAACTGCTTATTTATTTTTATTTTTTTAAAGAAGAAATGGTTTATAACAAACGTACAGAATTAGTTATATGATTTTAAATTTTATTCCACGAACAGCATTGCATGCATATTAGAAAATCAGAATATAATGTAAATATATGTGTCTTAATTAAGTTTAAAAAGCAGCGATTTTGTAGTTGTTTTATTAAAGAAAATTGATATCAGTCGTTATAAGATTTCATATATCTACCTTAATTATAGCTTGCCTGTGATAGTATCTTACGGGATTATTTTATTTCTCTAATATTGTAACATAACGGTTATGTTTGCAAAGTAATTACGTCACTCCCTTTAACCGTTTCCCCATGCAAAATGGTGTCAAAAGTTCTTTCTCTCTCCTCGTTTTTTGTCTTCTCCGCTATTGCACTTCTTCCCATCCGATATTTCTTTCTTCTTTTTCTCTTCTTTTGCGAAAATTTGCACCAGGAGACTACTCTCGTGATGAAATATTGAATGAACTCAGCTACTGTCACGAAACTCATGCCAACCCATAAACCAAGCTGTCCACCTGAAATAAAAGTTATTTGATGTCTTTGAGGAGATTTTGGGCAGAAATCGTGACGTCCTTTTAAGCTTCAGGGTGGAGCTAGACAAATATATTCATTTTATCGTTTTATAAAGGCTGTAGGTATTATTGATTTTCGAAAAGAAATACCGTATATTCTAAATCTGTGCCATCCGAGGCCCTGTATATGTAGAACATGCGAATGTCTCTTCAATATATTTAACATGTGATCATAACTAAGCTTCACAGGCCCACGTTTAAAAGAGATTTCAGAAAAAATAAAAAGGACACACGCTGGACAAAAAGTAAGAATAAAGTGAATTTCTTCCGCAGATATTTAGAAGAATCAGTCGATACAATATCGAAAGATTTTCCAAAAGTCTTACCGATGTCACTCATAAGTCCAATTTCATCAATTTGCTTCGATTGCGTTTCTTTGGTGAACCCAATCTCGGCAAACGTGATATCCAAAGACACGAAATTCTCTTGCACGTAGCGAGAGTTGTTTGTGTAACCCAGCGACTTCTTTTAACAATTTCATTTTTATTTGTAAGGAACGTTGGTCTAGGGCCTAGACTCTAGGCATCACATGATCAAGATGATTTTTTATTACTGAATATTAATTAATGTTATAAAAATAACTTTAAAAAAAATTAAAAAACGCTCTTATGCCAAGTTATTTATCTCGTTTTCAAGACCGTTGCCAGGATTAAATTTTTACGAAAGAAAATATGCTAATTAGTCCCGTAATTAAATCCAGTAACCGAATAGTTAATGAAGTATGTAGTGCAATGCAGTTCCAAACAATTTACAGAGGCAAGTGCCTCAGCACTTATGGATGTTTCATGGAAGAGTATATTTAGTTTTGCTCACAAAACTTACCTCGTAAAATCTTCTGGTCTGGAGACCGGGTGCAGTCGCGTAGGAAGGGATGGTTGTGAACTCGGTAAAGGAACAGGGCATAGTGCATTTGCAGCTTTGCGGCGTAAACTATTTTGATATAAAACAAATTTATTGATTTTTTTTGAAATTTTTATATGTTGCTGAAGCACCGGTATGTTTATGCTGTTTCCTATGCTGTTCCATATATTGGTATCTTTTAATAATAGATTTCACTATTGTTATAAAGCTGCTGAATGTTGTTATGACAGCATTCATTCATTAAACAATGTTGTTGTAACAAAGCAAAAAGAAAAAGTTGTTGTAAGAATTTTTAAATTTAGTTCTGTTGAAATTTTGTTCGTACTTTTGCAAAGATGCGCATTGTGCAACGATGTACTTCACCAAATATATACTTGCCTTATTTTCCATTACAATTGTATAGGAGGTCGCACATGCTTCCATTTGACGTAGGTCGCATTCTGGATGATCCCAGGCCCAGTATTGATCATAGGATCGACATTTACATTTATCGACTAAGCTCTCAGTATAACATTCTAAGTGAAATTTTATGTTGAAACTGTTTACCGCGGAAAGTAGAGTAAGTTTTAGTGCTTATGATATTTGGAAAGAAAAAATTTTAATATTAAAATAATAATAATTTGCAATTCGAAACAGAGATAATTGTAAAGTTTTGGCGGTTCCGTCTCTTACTTCAAAATTGCACAAAGTTATAAATATTTGGTAGAAGTAGAAGTGCATAATACTTAATTTATTTCATAAAATAGCCACTGTAATATAGTGGCCAATATTCACCGTACGTGAAGCTCAAACTATATAAACAATTAACATTTTATACAATTTTAACACAAGACACTTTGGACTATTTCCCTTGTATATTTTACTACGGGTTTTTAGCTTAAAAATTGAACGTGAATAGGTCATACCCTTGGATTTACCTTTCATGCAAGAATTTATAGTGTAAGTGGAGAAATATTTTAGCTTCCTTTGTTCATTTGGTCTGCACTGTCCCCAAGGATGATGTAATATCTCCGAGTCTTTCCTCGATACTACAGCAAACGCTTTGTGGCCGACCGGTACCGCAACTCCGTATTTTTCGACGTTCGGAGCTTCGTACTTTGAATGGACCTGGATAAAAAATGGTGTCGAGTAAAAATCGCTCGAAACCCAACCGTTATCGCTATTAGCGTGAATAATACCCCTCCACTGACGAAAAAAAGTGAAAATCTGCCAAAGGTAAAATGAAATGAAAATAATGAAAGTGAAAAAAGTGAAAAAGTGAAAGTGAAAAATGTGAAAAAAATGTGAAAAAAATGTGAAAAAAATGTGAAAAAAAGTGAAAGTGAAAAATGAAATGAAGTGGAAATAATTTCAACCTGAAATTTAATCCCTGCTTCTTGGTTTCCATAAAACGCCTCCTCTGTGTAATCTTCGTGAAGAACATTGAGAGTTATTTGAAGTCCCTGGCTCGCACCGGCCACCGACTGCACCCTCTTGATGCTCTCGTTCCTATTGAAGGTGTAACATTTTCCAAGTCTCGTGATGACGGGATGAAAGTCTTCTGCACTACAGATAGACGACCGGAATCTGGAGATGGAAATAATATTCTTTTCAGGTAAATTTTGAAAACGTTTTACTCAAAGCAAACTTCATCGTTGCTGCTGGTTTGTTTTTACCTTTACAGGTGGTTTAACATAAAGTGTTGTTCACAAAAGTGTGTGCTGGTTCTAAATTAAAATCATGATGCCAAATACACACTCGGGAGAAAAAGCGGCATTGTTTGGAAATTCGGTTTGTCAGGTACAAATCATCACGATATGCCAATCATATTAATTTTGTTACAAGTTCCAAAACTAATCACCTGCAGAATCTTAGCGTGTTATTATTGAGATGGTAGCCTTTCTTGAAGAGATATCCGGACGTGGTAAAGTTGACTTTTGCGTGGAAGAATCCGTACGCATCTCGATCGATAGGAAGAGAATGTGTGTGAGCATAGGCGAGAAAAAGAGGAGAGGTTATTGTACTTAGAAGATGCATCGCGTGAAGCTCTTCTTTGGAATCCGGGAAAAAATATCTAAAAAAAATGGAGTAAAACCTACTAACAAGCTTGTCCATATAAACGTGTAGAAACATTAAACTTCTCTTCATTAAGAAAAGGAATCAACCGCTTGGGAAGTCATTATCGTGGAGAAACTAGTCAAGGTGCATGAATAACTAGCACAAAATGGACTAATACGCCTACTCCGCCCCAGTACCTGTTATAATTGCAAAATGTGACAGCTGGAAATTCAATTTCCGACTTGAATTCTCGCGACGTATCGGTGCTTGCTTTGTAATCGAAGTAATCTAAGATTCTTGAATACACTTGAAAGAACATGCCGCCAGTAACACCTGAAAAACGACAGCAGTTGAATAGTGCAATTTATAATTAGGCTACTTGAATATAAAATATGCAATAAAAAGATTCCGTAAATAGACTATGAGAGTTAACGAACCCGTCTTCATAATAAATAAGAATTTAAAAGCATTAAAATAACAAGACAATAACTTCCTTCACCTAAGACAAACAAAATCCAGAAAATTCGTTGAAGACAGTGAGTGCTTTCACACCAGTAAGATATCCCGTGACAGGTCGTTTTCGACACAAAATCTCTTTCAATTTTGCAAGAATATTTCGTATCATTGTCAGATGATTCGCTCAAGTATGCATCGCTACAACAGCAGCAGGAAAGCCCGACGTTGTTTGGTCTTGAAATTGGACTTTTCATCTGACTCATCTCTCAGTCATCGTAGAGTCAACCATCACAAAGAATAATCAACGTTTAGGTTTGAGTTTGTTGAGTTTAATATCCTTAATTTTTTTTAACTTTTCGCAATGTTCTACTAAAACACAGAGTTTGCAATCATTGTTTTTCCAAAAGCTTGAACCGTGTGAGAAAAAACTGTCTGACTTATAACTTACTCTGCGAACGTACACACACTAATGTGAATACTGGTCTCAAATCGCTAATCAAATCTTCAGCGGTTTTGCTGTCAATTCCATATGTTGTCTGCTCGACCTTCCATTCGATAAATATTTTTTTATTTTATTATTGAAAAAATAACAGTCGTATTCGAAATGCCAGCTTTCACATTTTAACCATTTCTATCTTCCATCTGCGAATGATTTCAACAGCGATGTGCTTTTGGCATTTTCAAAATTGTTTTTTAATTTGCGAGACATCGCTAATTGCGTGCTGTTGTCTCAACCATTCAAGGCAAGAAGAACTTTTCTCCGTGATCTAGAATAGCAAATGATCAGTCGAATATCCCGAGTCATTTAAAACGGTTTTCGAGTATGACATTTTACTTCAGGGAAGTGATTTCTATGTTCAAAGTATTAGACGCCAGACTTCATAGTGAGTGACGTTTCCTTTGTTTATCTGCTGAGTAACAAACGGCATGATGTGGCAAAAATGTCATTGTTGCTTGTTGTCTTTTGCGCGTCTGCTGTTTCCAGAAGACACTGAATTTCGAATAAAACAGATGCGTTATGTAACAGATAACCACGTCTATACGTCGAATGAAGAAGCCAGCGCGGATGATGTGCTATTTTCAATGCTGACTATACTTTGCTCATAAACTTCGTTATCATGTAACTGAAGGAAACTATGGTAATTTTAGACATAACAACACGTAACATTTATAGTCGGTATTGCAGGCACATTCAGCATTGCCAAAAAAAGTTATTCACAATAAATTTTCTTATTGAAATAGCAATATTGCCAGGTTATTTCGCTGTGTTCAATAAAATAATAACCATTTACGGTCGATATACGCATATCTTTGCTGTACTACGTCATGGCAGAAGTTAAAATTATATGCGATTTCCATACAATGAAACTTGGCGATGATTTATCTGCGTTCAAAACCCGATTCCAGAGGTTATCTATATGTATGTGTTCCGATGGATGCAATTTATTAGGACTTCCATGTTTTGGTATTCCTGAAAATGAACCGTTAACCACAACTGCACTTGTTAACGCCTTGCGAAGCCCAGTGACATTGCATATATAATATATATGCAATAGCGTCGAAAAAATTGGCACAATTATATTTTGCCTATAATTTATAGCGACAGTTGATTCTGCATTGGTGAAGGACGCCCTTTTGAAAATCAGCAAGGGAACATTATATAGTCAAAGTAGTGTTAAAAAATGCTGATTCCTTATCACTGGAAAAAGCTCGAATCGATACCAATTTGACTCAAATATTTACTCATTTGCTTTTTATTCCCACTGCATTTGACTTTACTTCCACATCATTTGGATTAACACAGCATTTGTCAGCTACTTAACAAGCTTGGATTCCTTGTGTTTACCCACTGGAATGCTTTGCGAATGTAAGAATGAGATTGAAATTGTTTAAAGGCCACATAGACTATCTTCTACATATAACACACAGGATACAGAACAGATAAAAAGTTACGGAAAGTCAATATAGTTTAATACAAACTTCTTAATTAAAATTAGAAACCGAGAGTTATAAATGAACAACGAAAGAATAACATTATTCCTAAATTTATTCCACAACACCACAAAATCTCGTGTTTTCTGTTTTCTGTCGTCGTGTTTTCTGTATCGTTCTCGTGCGGTTTTTATAATGATCCTTTTCCTTTTCCTTTTTTACAGAGGCTTTACAGTTTGTACAAACAGCTGCTTCTGTGATAACGACTCAAAGCTTATTCAAGTAAAACTCATTCTAACAAATGTTATATCGTGCTGCTTCGATGTAATGTGTCAGTATACCAATGAAGAAGCTAAAAAATCAGAATGAACTAGTATCAAATTCATTCAAATATATAGTCAAATATACAAACATTGTCAGATCCATGAAATGCTAGATGATGTTTGTGATCAGATATCAATTAAACAGCACATGTTAGCTATAAGACTTTGTGGGTGTGAAAAACATGAGTCATGTAGTTGAGGCTCATACACATTGCCCAGAACTTACAATCAATCACGCGTTGAAACTTGTAACTTGGTGGCACGTTCTAGTGAGTCTACATAAGATCCAATACCACACCACCAACCATTTGCAAAATCTTTGGAAAAGTTGAAGCTGCAAGATTTAAATTTTTAGCAGAGTAAACTATTCCTACCTGTTCAATGAACCTGGTAGGCCTACGCTTTAAGCCCTCAGGGTCTTTCCGCTTTTCCCCGTTCGTTGATGGTTTGTGAGCATATTTTTGATTGACCAGTCTACAACGAGGTTAGTGCCATAAGTTTCGCTCACACAGGCAAAGTCGAAAAATAAATAATACGAAAAGTACTTCCCGTACCTTTATTTTGGTGCATACAGCAGCGCCAATCATCATTCTCTTAACTCCCTTAACTCTTTGACCAAACAGCTAGATGAGTAGAGAATGCCACTGCAAGGGCCTGCAGCACTTTTCAAACTGCGTGTTTACTTCTTTTTTACTACACATATCCTCTTTGCATCAAACACGAAGCGAAAGGATTTAGCGGTTTACACCATTATCAAATTAAAGATATCCAACCATATTAAAGTTAGATGGGTCACTTTACTCTTCAAGATTTGGAAAAAAGGCACAGTGTCTCAATACTTGAATGCGATATATAAAATTACGGACGAAAAGACCATGTCCTTACTACAGTACTACACTTACTAGTTATTAAGTTTACAACATAAGTTTAAATATACGATGTCTATTAGCATTGAGCGTATAAACACCATAGATATATTATCAACATGTTTATAAAATATCTATGATAGATACCCTTACATAAGTGTTGCTAACATTTAATTAAGTAATATATGTGAAAACATACTGCATATATATTTCTACTATTATACTTAAATTATATATTTTTTTCATATATTTATTAATTTATTCAGTAAACTTTCGTTTACTAACTGCAGTTTTATGTAAATATGTCACTCCTGTATTTATATTATGCGATTTTTATAGATTAACGTACTTTCGCTTGCAAGATGATCAGACATGTAGGTCAAATGATGGTCAATGAACAGCATGAACAAGTTCATTGCAAACAAACAAAAAATGTTGGGCTCAAATCATAATTTCCGACTGATTGAAAAGTATAAATGCAGTAGTTTATTTTTACGGCTTAATGTTTTACATTATCATATTAATGGTTGGTTTTTCTGTTGTAGACTAAGCTTGTAGTTGTAGGCCTAGGCCAGGGGTGACGAACCTATTCGATGACGCGGGCCACTTTGTCAGTTACGGCTGAGCAAGCGGGCCGCACAATTTTTTTAACATTTTGCATAATAATTAGCATTCAAGCACAACCGCTTCATTTGGCAGATTTTTAGCTGCTCCCGCGGCCGCAAAAAATACATCGATTGAGTGCGGCAATCTATTGAAGACATACTGCTGCGACTCAATTGTGCTATCAGCTTTTGATATCGCATTGCGCAAAGATTAGAAACAGGTGAAAGAAAGTTCAAGACTGCTGGTCTCCCGGACGCAAAATTTAACCCTAAATTCCGGACATGTCCGGAATTTTCCGGACGGTATGGCAACCCTGCCGGTGTTATAGGAATTTCCTATAAGTCCTATATGCCTTGCATGTATGGGCGTTTGTCAAATCGTTTGGTGGGCCGCAGGTTCGTCACCTCTGGCCTAGGCACATGCTGCTTCTTGGTGACTGGTGGTATTTCTTGCCGTTTAGCGTCCAACAATTAGAAAGCTACATGCAATTATGACAAGCAGCAAGTTGCGGTATGCGCCTTTCGGAATCATTGGGGGAATCCTTTCACTGTCATTTATTTTTATAACGAGTTTCTACGGCGCTGTATTTATTTATGGACCAGTTCTACCGCTCATGTTTGTGTGGCCTTGGCTCTTTAGAAGAGTGGCTGAAGTATTGGCTTCAACCTGGCAAACTGTTTTAGTGGTAAGTAATCATAAATCGTTTTTCATGTGTTTCTTCATGAGTTTAGTGTCCGTTGAAGTTTGGTTTAAGTACTTAAAATCTGAAAATTGTAAATGGGCAAACTTATTTTTTGTTTTTTCATGTGACTTTCAACATCTTCAAGGCTATTTATGGTAAGTTCTGTCTTAAAGTGTTTTGGATTTTTGTGTAAGTCTTCATTTATCTGCCAAACCAACCACATAATTACCTTGCAATTCTTTCAGAGAAGGTTTTCAGGACCAAGATTGTGGTCACCGGTGATTCTATAGAAAGACATGAAAAAACAGTTGTCCTAATGAACCACAGAACACGCATTGATTGGATGTTCTTTTTTCCTGTTGTTTTCCATCTGAAAATCTTGAATCGACAAAAAATTGCCTTAAAGTCGGCGCTCAAACGTGTCCCAGGAATAGGTACTATGCAGTTATTTATTTTGCCCAAATTAATTACAGTTCGTTTAAATACTCTTTTTTCCCAATGTCATTTTTGTTGAAAAAATGTTGCATTTGGTAATATGAATATCACACAAAAAAGATCTTTTTCTTAGGATGGGCGATGCAAGTGGCCGCCTACATATTTCTAGATCGCAATTGGGAAACAGACCAGGATCATATTGACAGAATATTAAGTTACTTTGTGGAGCTCGATTCAAAGCCAAACATTCTCTTCTTTCCTGAAGGTTTGTGCCACAGAAATTAGTTGTCAACTGTGTTTGACATTGCCACATGTTTTTGTGTGCTGTTATGGATAGTTTTCTAGCCTTTTTGTTTATTTCCTTCTATTAGTGCACCAATTACTAATATTGTAGTACCAGCTTGCCGCATGTAAACCTATCATCATTAGGTTAAATCTATTAAACCTTTGAAAAGAAACAAGTGTTTGCATTTATTTATCATAATTACAACGTTAGTTAGGTTAATGTTACGTTAATGTTAGTTAGGTTAATGTTGATACACGTCTTTCATCCAAGGAACTGATCTGAGTGAAGACAATCGAAAAAGAAGTGCAGAATTTGCTAAGAAGAAGGATCTTCCTGTGTTTGATTATGTGTTACATCCACGCACTAAAGGATTCACCTACTTCGTTAACACGCTCAGAGAAAGTGAGTTATTTTCAATTAAACTAGCAGCTCCTTTAAAGGCAACATATGTTTATTTACACAATTTTACATATATATATGTTTGTTATGTTACGTTTATTCAGTGGCATTTTTGCTGATGAAAGTGTATTTTTAATTTATATATTTATTATTTAATGTATTTATTTTACACCCAGTATTTTAATCGAAGTTATAGTGACACATAGTAACACCTTTGAAGTTAACATATATTTTTTTCTGTATTTATTTGGATATTTTAGTAAGTGGTATTCACGCTGTTCATGATGTCACCATTGCATACCCATACAATCTTCCACAAGGAGAAAAGGAGATGCTATTAGGGGAGGTCCCTCGTGAAGTGCATTTTCACATAAAGCGTCACTCCATTTCAGAGGTTTGGAAACTTCAGCATTTTTTTACGAAAATAAATGCAGATAAGAAGTGCAATGTGTAAGATGCAAAGCAATAGTGACTTTTGTCATTTATGCTGATGATTTGCAATATTTTTGTATTTATAAGTTTAAATAGAAAATCTCTTCCTCTGCAGCTGCCTAAAGATGAAGAGAAATTGGCGAATTGGTGCCAAAAGATCTGGGCCAATAAGGAAGAGCTTCTCAAGGAATTCTACTCCGAGCCCAATCACTCGCTGCGTAAGTTCAAGTCAAAGAAGAAGCCCCCATACCACCCCAGGTCATGGATTCTGTGGTTGGCGTTGATTTCATGGGTTCTTATTTCTATTATTTTTACCTACCTACTAATAGTGTCACAGTTTGCTCGCTTCTATGCATTCATGTTGGTTCTTTTCTACCTGACGGAAACTGTACTTTTAGACGGCATTGAAAAAATGGAAATGATTATCCACGAAATGCGTAAACCTAAAAAACTTTGGGGTAAAAAGGGTGGCCGGTTTTTAAATGAGGCAAAGGGTGATGCTAAGCAGCAGAACATATATCAAAAATATTTAAATAATCCATCGTAATAAAACCTTAAACGTTTTGTTTGCATATATTCTGTGTTTTTCTTCTCAATATGCATATTTAGATTGTAATAACCTTACTATACGTTATCGCTATGTGCAGTTAAAGTTCTTTTAGTTCAAGAAACTGATTAAATTACTTTGAGTTATCCCAATCTTGTTAAATAGTCATCAGCACTTGTAGGTTGTAAAATTACTTCGTGTTAATCGAAATTTCGATTTAAGCCAAGTTGAGTTGACGAGCTTTTGCTGCATGTAGCCTTTGTTCATTGCGTACTTAAAGCAGTTGACGTAAAAGGTGGGCATCATGCAATATATGCATTGTGTGAATTTTTCAAGAAAATCTATAATGCTCTTGAGCTGTTAAACAAACGTTTGCCGGCTGTGCTTCAAATTTGTGATTTTATTTTCATTTTTATAGTTTTTTGTTGTCAGTGATTCCTTTTTAATTTTTTTGTATAGTTGTAAAGATGCTGTTTTAGAAATTAATTAACATCCATTGTCAACAGTGAGCCCAGCATAGTGGTGTGCTTTGTTACGGTTGTACTGAAAAAATATTGGATATGTATTTTTTGTTTCAGCTATTGATAATTAATCTACAAATCTGAACTCTGTATTTTTAGCATATTTTTCCTACTATCATGCCACTCTCCTATTTTGTCAACAAAGTTCATTGTTTAACCATCAAACAGAAAGCACAACATATACTGTAGTGACAACATAGGTTTGCAAAACCTCAAAGATGTCTTAAGAATTTACTGAAACTGGGATAAATATTACTACAGTACTACACCGGTCTTACGAGTACTGCATTAGCTCGCAAGCAACTCTACCATTCAGATGTCAGTTGTTTTTCAAGGAAATCTAGAAAGTGTGTAATTCTGCTACTCTCGCAAAAGTCGTTCGTCTTATTCTACTCTTCCTTTCTCTTAGCTGTATCTGCGCTCGGTTACCTTTAAATTAAAACGGGATTTCTGTATCGTTTTGCATGTACCTTATGCATTTGGAAAAGTAGTTTCCAGATTTCCTTGCACGACGCCCGTATATTTGGCCTGTGTAAGCGTACTGTGTTGTAAACGTATCTGAATAAAATTCTCTGCTATAATTCAAATTAAGACGTGTATTGGCTTATGTAACGTATCCGTGGTCGCACAAGTATTTTTGTGTCGTTGCTATGGTGACCGTAAGCTTAACATTACGTTGTAAGGCTAGATCATAAATTATTAGTGTCGGCAGAACTGTTGTGTTACAGGTTCCCATTACAAAAGCAATGGGGCATTTATGGCGACAATATAATTCACATTCCACAACTCATTTCTACAGTATCGCCTTTAAAAGCTAAAGATTTGTATATTAACAAACAGGCTTTAAAGTGATTTGGTATGCGGTTTGCAGGCGTTGTGATGAACATGTTTGCTTTCCCTCCTTGAGAATTTGTTGAATTATTTGAATAGAACCTTATTAATATTTGACTTGATGGCTTCTCTGCGTCATTTAAGTAGTGATAATACAGGCAGTTCTGTTTAGAATGACTCTATTCTGACAGCAAATATTTACCAAAGTGTCTTTTACCTATCTGAGAGAAAGTAACCGGAAAAAGCTTGCCCTGGTATTTTGAAAACATTTAAAACTTAACAGCCTTCACAAGAAGAAAAGCAATTGCACAGGTTTGGCTTAACTGTCAGCTTTAGATAACCGTAAGGTCACCAGCTGATAAGCGTCATGTAAACGATTATGACGTCAAAAAGACCAAATTTCTTGTTGATAAGAAGTGATTGAGTTAATTTTTTTTCTGGTGCGTTTTCATCCTGTAGAAGTGTAGATTAAAATATTAAAACATGGCGCCAAACCCGGAAAACGACGAAAAAAAAGAAAATGAAATGTTGCAGGGAAGTCTAACAGATGTTAATGAAGTCACGGAAAATGAGGTGAAATTATTTTGTAATTGTGGGTTTTTTTAACGCATAGAGTGAGTAGCTCATACTCTTATCATGCCTAGGATGTTGGAAAGAAAGCCTTTAAAGTCCAACTTCAAGCTCCAGTGACAAGCGATGAAGACGAATACGACACCGATTTGGAAATGGAAGGTTCGTTTTTCGATTTTTTATTGGTTCCTAGAAATGAATAAATGATCTGTCTTTTTACATTTACGACTGATTGAATCTTACCTGAGATTGCGTAATCTATTAATTATTATTTACGTTTTTTAAACGTTATGGTGGAAAGTCAAAGGTTAGCCAACAGTACGTATGAAATCCCTTCATTATAACGGTAGACAAGACATAAAAATTACAACTGGGCTAACACACTATTTGTAGTAACTAACACAATAGAACACATATCTTTAAAAATGTCTAAATGCCAGATACATCAGTGAATAAGTACCGCAGCATGACAGCAAAAGACACATACGTCAAATACTGCGAGCAACTCGGCGTGGTACCAGCCTCGTATTTTCTAGCGCATATGAACGACGAAGTGTTGAATATGAGCCACCACAGTCTGGGTCCGAATGGAGCCAAAGCTATTGCAGCACCGTTGGTGGTAAGTTACCGGTGCTTTATTGAACATGAATCAACCAGTAACTGCAGGTCCCCTGCAATCAACAAGTTTTTATGTCTAACATCTTTCTTTAATATGTGCGATTTAATTCCTGTCAACATGCTTATTTTACGATCTACGAATAATTCTAGTAGCATATTTTTATAATATCATTTGCAAACTTTAGGTGAACACGTCCATCTTGGAACTGAATATCGAAGACAATTGGATTACGTCTGAAGGCATGCAGGATATTGCTGAAATGTTGATGGAAAATTGCTACATTTGCTACTTGGTTAGTTAATATACGTGGACCAACCGGTACTTGATGAGTTACAGTTTATTGCGAACAAATAACGTTTATCTAGTCAGCTTTTTATCATGTTGAAGTTGGCTATTCAAAACATTCTACCTGTTGATACCTTGATATTTCAGAATATATCTTGCAACAAACTGGGCACTGAGGGAGCTCGATTTGTGTGCGAGGTGCTGCAAGAAAACACGTCTTTGAAAGAACTCAACGTTTCCAGAAATGACTTCAAAGATTCGGACGCCCAGTATTTTGCGGAAGCGCTCAAACAAAATTTTCGTTTGAAGGTATTTAAGACAATCTGTTGCTAACCCTATAGTTTCGCGTATTGAATCATGGTTGAAAAGTTTGGGCTAAAGTTATATTCTCATTGTTCCAAGGAATTAAATCTGAGTGGCAATGCCTTTTGTGAAGTCGGTGGGGAGTGGCTAGGTCAAGCAATTGCGTCAAACGAAGCCATAAAACGCCTTAATTTAAGCTGGAATCATTTGAGGCGAAAGGTAAAGTTAGGATTTAATTCAACTCCAAATATTGAGACGACTGTAATGTTCATAGGTGCAGCTTTTGACACCTAAAACACCTCAGCACATCAGGGATAGCATTAAATCGCTCTCAGAGATTGTAATGCGATCGAGACACTGTTTTTTATATTCTAACAAGTTCACAAATCTTAACAGAAAACGCAAGCATTTTAGTTATTAACTTTTGCTTTAGGGAGCGTTAGCAATTTGCGCAGGGATGAAGTTAAACATCACAATAAAATCCCTTGATTTATCCTGGAATGGGTTTGCGGATGAGGGCGCTATGGCGATGGGTGAAGCACTGAAGACAAACAACTCCCTCACGTGGCTTGATTTGAGCAACAACAGAATCACGGGAAAAGGTGTGTTTTATATCTACTGGATATGAATATTTAATAAACATTAAGATCACTCACTGCTTGCCAAAGTATTTTTAATAAGTAGTAGGCCTATCACATTCGATATACATTCAGCCTACGTCAGACATAGCGAAGTAGTCATTGTTTCGTATGCATAAGACGTATAAGTTGGTTCAGTCAAACCGTTCTTTAGGTGCCTTTATGCTCGCCAAAGGTCTTGAAATCAACGACACGTTAAAAACACTCAAATTGGGAGAAAACCCGATCGGAGGAGACGGAGCTTTAATATTACTCCGATCTATTGCTAAGAACGAAAAATCTGCTCTGGAGGACCTAGATCTCAGGGTACGAAGGATGGCGTAAGCCATACACGTAGCGAAAGGCTTACTGCTTTTAATGGTTTTGTTGTTAGGGCTCGTGCCAATGACGACGTTTAGTTTTATCACATTATAGCTTAACTAGCTGATCTATGATGTGACAAAGTATAATCTTTGAGCTAACCGAAGCTTAACCCACGGCTACTGATGCACCTAGGGTATCCAAATCAGCAAAGAATTCAAAGATCTGGCGGAGGAATTAAAACAACGAGCAATGGCCGCTAAAGGGAGCAGTACCTCTTTCTCTTTCACAACAAATCGTAGAGAGACATCTGGCGAGGGATTTACAAGGAGAGGTTCGCCGCAAGATGACCCTATGATGCTGCTCCAGGTAGGGCAACTTTCTTAAAATCGAATAAAGTGAGCTTTATGCGGATTGGAATCAATGAATTTAACGAGGACTGTCGCTTTCAGAATTTTCTTCAAGAGAAAAGACTGCGCTTGGTTGACTTGTTCAAAAGCTTTGATAAAGACACAAGCTGGAAAATTTCTCCTCAAGAATTCCAAAGAGGGATCCAGAACGCTGGAATCCCATTCACGAAGAAGCAACTTAAGAATTTAGTCAGCAGCTTGGATGTTGATGTCGACGGGCAGGTCGACTACAAGTAAGTTTTTCGCCTTGCGTTTATAGACAGCTCATTTACGGTGAATGCAGTGGTTATTTACATGGACAGTTCATAGCATATAGGCCTAAAGGTAAATAAGATGATTAATGTGTATTCAGGTAGGAGACGTAGCACAGGTAATTATAAGAGTAAGACAAAGGCCCGTAAGCTTTAGCCTTAAAAGAAGTGTAAGTTTTTATTGCAAGGAAGTTGTACCAAATTGCTGCAAAAGTAATTCTGTAGAAATTTTATTTCAAATCATTTCAGGGTGTTGGAAAGCAAGAGAAACGTATTTGAGAGTCAAATGCAGATGTAAAATTTCATCACCACTGCTTCTGTCATGCTTGAGAGTTGAGGCCAGAAAATAAACAAGCCAATTTATATTTCGCGAGATTGAGCCGCGTAATTTATTTTATAAACTGATCAACCGTTCTGCGTTTTTGTTGTGGTCGTACAAAGTTTGTGCTGAATATATTCAATTAACTTCGTAAAGTAGGCTTTCTTCATCATTAGTTTCATTAAATCAAATCATTAGTTTTCTGGAAGGTTATCGCTAAACCTTTGCTTTGTGAAAAGCTCCTTCATTTTTCAACAAAAATTTATCCGGTGCACGTTTAAGAATGTCTATGATAAGTTAGCCTATATATAAGTACAGATATTTAATCTCTGTCAGATTTAGCTTATATACTGTTCCCGTTAAATTAATATGTTGTTTAAAACAAAAAAGGAAACAATAAGGTTTTATTACTTTTACAATTTAACTCAATCTACATTATTTATTGTTCCTTTGACGAAAATCATTTAGGGAATTACTCAAGGGACGGAAGGAGGCTTTGCTCCGTCAACGTGAGGAAAAGCGAAAATTGGCAAAAACTAAAGCTAGGAAAAAGGAAGAGGAGGAAAAACTCAAATCCGCTTGGAAGCAGGCCGTACTGGCCACGTCATCAACCACAAACAGCCCCAATGCCTCACCTAATCTCACTCCCCTGCGCAGTCGAAGCATGGTTATTTCTGTAGAACAGGAAAAAGCAAAAGTTGACGTGACAGAGGTTACTAGCGCCCTCTTGCGAGTTCATAGCGTGGAGACGGGTGAAAGAAGAAGTCCTACTGGTCTGGCTTCAACAAAGGTGAAGTTTTTAGGCGTTGAGGAGACAAAAACAATTCGATCAAAATCGGCTCTGGGATTCGCTTCAAGAGACGAATCGGAAAGCAATCAAAACAAAAGCTCCAATGATCATATGGTGGATAGCGAGATCTCCATTCCTATCCCAGTTCGATCAAGTAGCAACTATTTTCCATCCAAGACAGTTATCAAAACACAGAAACAAACAACCGCAGGAATTCCCAACTCGCGAAAAGTTATTTAGTTGAGAATCAATCGACCGCTGGCATCAATGTCTCAAAACTTCAAGGTACAGAAGCCATTGTCAAAATCTCAGGTTCAACTTTGCTTGTTGTCCAAAATTCCTCCACAGTAAGACAAATGCATCACATTGAAAACTTGATTATAATTTTTATTATACGACATGCACCGCATCAACGTAATTCATGAAGTTTCACTGTTTCAGCAAATTAAGTAGATTAATTTTCTGCATACTGTGAAGTCTGTATTTGAATTTGCACTTTGTGTAACTTTCCTGTAACATGCTGTTAGAGACAAAACTGGTGTTTACGGATACTTTTGAGCGATGTCAGCACATGCGGAAAAACTTTAAGTAGGAACACAGACGACAGCCAGATACAAACGCAGACACTGAGACGATAATTCAGTTCATAAACGAAGACAATGGGAAGATAAATCAATTCATTATTCAAATTAATTTATTGTTAAACCGAATTATACTATTTGAATATACAGTATAGGCAAAACATTTCGAAAAGTAAAAATTTTGATGGGCAATTCTGAGTTGGGTGGTTTACAATCCACTAATTAGATTTAGATGAAACAAACTGGTGATGCCTAGGCGCCCAAGATCAGAGTTGTGCCAGACGGCAAGTTCACTTTATCCAATTCAACCAGTTTACCATCCCCAAAAGCCGCAGAAGAAGACACTACAACCTGTGAAAAACAAATAGTTATTTACCGGATATAGATTAGTTATACATACGAGGACTGTTAGTCAAAGCAGACGTGCTGCCTTATCTGGAAGGGCGATAAATTTCAAGTTTGACTCACCTTGGCTTTTTTGGCTGGTTTTTTCTTATCCATAAGACCGGATGATGAAACAACGTTCACTGTTTGAGCGCTGGGACTCAAATTGCTCACGACCAAAACAGAGGGTTTAGTGTCCCATTTGCGATGGAATGCGATCACATTGTTGTTGTCTGTTATAAAACGAGGGGCAAGGTTATAACTATTATCTGATGTTCAAGCAAGTTTCACAGTTAAAATGTTTTTACCAGTATCAATAAAGCTGAACTTTGTATCTTCATTGCGTGTATCGTAACGCAGAGACTGCATGGCTTGAATTCCCTCCACTTTTCTTACTGTTGCAGCCGTGACGGTGTTTAGAACAACGTTGGAAGAATTGACAGGTGCACTCTTAAGACAACAGAGAAAACGTTGTCATAAATACGATTAAAGTGAAGAAAAGGCACAAGATGTGAAGACTAACATCTGGATCAGATGCTTCCCATGTCAGGACTGGAGATGAGGCGCCAACCTCATCACCGGACCTAATAACTGGTACACCAGGTATTGAAATTGACAGAAGGTTAAGAGCAGCTCCCATGCTTGTGTTCGAGAATCGAGTCTCCACAAGTGAACCACCCAATGGAGTTAGCTGGAACAAAATGAAAACACACATAAAGTCAACTGCAAAAATTAACATTGCGTGGCTGGCTCAACTTGTTCTCTACGACACACAATAAGCTAAAAACTTAATAAAATACACAATTTAGCAAAGGAAGCAAATTATACCAAGTTTGCTCCAATCTGGCGAGTAGAATTTCTCCATCCTTCAATGGCATCTCTCATCATTTTTCCTGCTGCTTCAAGATTGGCGTGAGATGACAAGTGGTCGCTCAAAATCATGGGACTTTTTCCAGTGTTTGTGTTGTTCACATCAAGCATGACCGGATTAAGTTCTGGATTTGGTGATGATGAGTAGACAAACAGAGCTCTGAAAAAGTTGGGTAAGTTTTTCTTATTTTTAGAAGAACTACGTAAACAAAATAATTACAGAAGCAGCTTTCTAAAAACAAAAAATTTACTAAACCTAATTAGTAATTACTGAATAGTGAATAAATATTGAAAACTGAATATATAAATAATTCAATCGAATGTCAATTAAATAAAAACCCTATACAAACAGAAAGATACTCACTCATTGGAGGTTTCATTTGTGTAGAATTTTTCCCAAATATCTTTGACTAATTTGTTGGGTTCAATGTTTTGAACATGTCCAACGTCCCGTATTTGAATGCCGTCCACTTTCCGATCAAACCAGGACTTGACAAGCATCTGAAATAAAAAATGTCAACTATCAACCAAATTATATTTCCCAAGTTTCAAATGTTAAGTTGTCAATGGCGAGATATCATGAACAGACTAACTAACAGAGAGATTAGTTTACCTTAACAAATTCCCAAGCTTTAGGGCTTTCATAGTTTAGGAATGCACGATTGGGGCTGTCCTTGCTTACTTTGTAGTTGGCCATTCTATCAGGATTGTAAACCCATTCAGCATAATCATCCTGCATCAAGAAAGCAATTAATAATTAATTAACGTACAGTACCGTATTATTTTAATAACTTCCAAAGGGATATTTATCAATGTGTAAGACCTACAGTATTAGAAGTGCTTCCATTTGCTTTCCATACAAAAAAGTTGCAGTACATGCCACTTGCATCTGACGCACAAGCAGCAGTCGCACTCTGAGCAAAATTGTCGTGCATCGTCGACAAGGTGTCAACAGGGATATCAACCATCACCTTCATCTCTGTATTGACAAAGAATTCAAAAACAAAGTCATAAGAAATATCATGATTCGAAATTATTTAACTAATTTCAGCTACAACTGCCATAGCATAAAAAAGTCAAAATCAATATCCAAATGTTCAGAAATCAATCATATCATTTGATCGTTGTTTACATACTGTGCAACTTATTTTTTTGCCAAAATTTAAATTATTAACTTTGTTGGTAACACAATGCTGATACTAACCTTTCTCATTTGCAGTTTTAACCAAACTTTCAAACCCAGCATCATCATTATTGGTAACTGCTGCTGGGTCTGATTCTTTTCCAGCGCCAGCTACCATGACAGCTTTTGAAAAAAGTGACTTGCTTACATAATCCAAATGATCTTCCATTCCTGTATGAAAATATGCATCGCTTTATTTATAGTATAATCCAGACATACACTGCTATGAGTGAAATGTAATAGCCTACACATCGATATGTTTGTTTAAATGGTTTTGTTTTTCTATTAAAACTACCATCACTTTAAAAGTAAGATCTAATTGTTATGGGGCTACCTTTAAAGTTTTGGGCAAATTCATCGACCTTGGCTTCATAAACTACAACGTCTTGATACCACTGTGGAGTTGGTTCCGGTTTACATTTTGGAGCTGTTACCACAATAAAAATGGCACCAGCCAACATGGCGACCCATATTATCCAGAAAATGATGAATAATGCCCACCTAGCACGCACCCAATGAGGCTGGTTAGCAATTTCTGAAAAGGCAAAGTGACGACACATTTAGAACTGTATGTTTGATACCTTAGCAGTTGGCTACATGCAAAAAACATGACACAAATGTCTACTTCGTCATCAATACAATAAATTCGTAGCAGCGGTATGTATGTATAGACATATTACAACTAACCCATAAGCTCTTCTTTCTTGAGGCCAGTGAAACGTTCCTCCTTATCTTCTTCTTTTAGCTCACTGTCAGTTTTAACATCGGGGTTAAGCTGCTTCGTTTCATCGTTCATATCACCCATTTCAACATCTATCGGTTTCTCTGGACTTCCCATGATTATTCAGTAGTTTTAATTTCCAATAATAGAAAATTTTCTTAGCAACAAAGCCTCGCTCAACTAGCGCTACACGAATTGGTGGAATGACAACGCAACAACGCCACAATTCCGACAAGGACAGGAGATGACGCAACGTTACGTGTAAACCGGTTTTAACCGGTAATATCCTGTGTCAGATGAAACCAATATGCTGTGGAGTGAAACAGTAATCATAGACATCGAAAATACAAATACTAGGTATCATGCGGTATTGCGTTGCGAAGAAAAAAAACAAAACGATTAACAAAAACGATTAATAAAAACACCACAGAATGCACGGGCACAAGTGAAAGATTACTTGCTGTAAATCAAGTGTTTTGCAGTGAAATAAAAATTTTCCTACATACTGAATTATAAAGTAAAACGTAAAGGTCATGTAATGGTCATCATCAGTTTGTGAAAATAAATTTAAACAAAATGAATTTACAAACACCGTCATAACCGACAAACATAAGAACCAATAGCGATAAACCAGTAAAAATAAATAAAAACCACAAAATTAAACTACACTAAACTTTGCTGGTAAACTAAAAAGTTGTGTCCTGCTCAAACGATATGGTTAAACGAGTTAAGTTAAGTCCAGAAGCGTGACAAAAAATAAATCGTCCTTCAAGTAGGAAATACAATTCTTTACACTTTTTCTTAACTTTTAAATTATACGAAGCTATAAATCAAAATTAACTGCAGTCTAGGCTAATACCATGACAAATTTTAAAAGCGAGGTTGGTTGAATTGGTAATTGTTTTTCTTCTGACTCGATGAGATGGTTGTCATTTCTCGAACGGTTTGCTTCTGCTGTTTGTTTAATTTCTGTCTATATATATTACTAAATTATAAAGTCTCATTTTGTTTATTATAGGACACAAAGTATATATATGTGGCAAACTAGTTCAAGCGAGGAAATTATCTGACGTCATTAAGGAAAACTCAAGTCTGGTAAACAACTGAATTACAAAATCCCAAATTAAATTCCAAACATCTCAAAAACAACTCGTGAGTCGTGACGTAATCGTCACAATACCTACGGTACAAGAAATTTAAGTGATACTAATTTTTATCTCAATATAAACTTATGTCTTGGTCGTGACTACACCTAAGCCTATTTCTTAAGAACTAGACGGACTTACTAACTTAGGAAACAGTTTTCGTATTTCGATGAATTCAATTATTTTGCAGGGAAATGAATGGTTTCAGGCTATCAATTTATACTCATTTTCAATATAACGTGAATAAGTATCAAAGCTTTAGGGTGCTTTAGAGTTTACATAATATTTATGAAATCAGAGCTTAAATTAAAACAAAATTAATGAGCAGTACTTCTGGACCATAGATATCTTATATATAATAACGTTATTATATATAAGATATCTATGTTCTGGACACTCATTTCTAATTCTATCGGGCAATTTTGATTTCGGGGATTTTTTGCATAGACAATTTGAAACCAGGAATTCATGTGTTGTACGCATGATTAATTCAGGAAAGCGTAATAAAATTGGTTAATTAACAGCCTAAACAGCCTAGTTTTAATAAATTAACCTTATAGGATTGAAGTGGAAAAGTGTGTTATTGGTCCGAAGGTGAATTGTTAAATCAGTTCGTCATGGGTTTACTCACAATTTTGAAGAAAATGAAGCAAAAGGAAAAAGAAGTTAGAATTCTTATGCTGTATCCTTTAGTGATTTTACTTTTTCGTTCCTTAACTCTGTAAAATAACTAGCCTACCGATGTAGCCTAGTTTTCTTCCAGACTTTGCCAGAAAAAATTCAATGTTGTGGTATGGTATTAAAGTTTTTATTCTCAGCCAGACTGGAAAGCATAACATTTTTCGAATATCTTATTATAAATATGGTCAAGCTTCCAATTGGTATAAAACCAGTTGTTTGTAGATTTCAAAAACGCTGGAAGGTCTCAAAGTTCAAAAAATAAAGGACAAAAATTAGTAGACCTCAAATTACTAAAATAGAATGTTAACTTATGTAGGCTATATAATTATTATTTTGGTTGCTTCCTTAAAACTATCTTGCAGTGGACTTGACAATGCAGGAAAAACAACTATTCTGAAGAAGTTTATTGGAGATGACATCAATACTATATCACCAACTTTAGGATTCAACATTAAAACTGTTGAACATCGAGGGTAAGTGATTAAGATTTACAATCTCGGTTTGGAATAACGTTAAATGTTGACTTGATCTTAAATTGTTTGTCTAAGCCTAAGGTATGAGGATTTTGTTCTATGCACGTAACCTTATCAAACACTTGTACACAGAGCTGGGTAACCACTCTTTTAAAAAGAGCATCGCTCGCACTTCTGCTTTTCTATAGAGAAAAGAGCGCTCGTTTTGCTGCTCACCCTCTCGCTCTTTTTACGAATTAAAATGATATTTAATGTTTTAATTCCGGTGCATTTTCGAAAACCAATCGCATTGATATATTGCAAATTTTCATTGTAAATTGTGTGTCTATTTGTAAATTGTGTAAATTCTAGCCTAATATTTGCTTACCATTATTCAAGACAAATGTTAGAAAAGTTCAAGGAACTCGATGCTGAGTCTTTGTTTTAATCACACCTTTCACAAATGATTAATGGACAAGCAGAATATTAAGAACCTTCTAGAATTGTAGATACCGACGTTCAATAATTTATTATTCTTCAGTTTCATAGCTCTTCGGTTAAGTTATAAAAATAACGGCTACGTGAAGCAAATTACGATACTATGGTGGTTTCTCAGTTCATCTGTTTGAGTCCTTTCCATCACCTCATCAGCCACCTGTTTCATTTACCGTTGTTGTCAGCCTAAAAAACAAAGAGTTTCTTTTGAACCACCATCACATGTTTCCAACGTGCTTAGTGCTGCATATTGTTTTGTTTGCTGTAAACTTTATGGAGCAAAAATCGTGTGTGAAACTAGTATTAAAAACAGTCATAATTTATTTGCTACATAAAATTATAGTTTTAAAACAGTTCAGATACTTAATTCATGTTTTTAATCCAAGCATTTGTATCTATTTTGTGTGTTTTCCATTTTGTGAAAAAATATTTCATATATATACTTGTGATGAATTTATTATTGGTCATTGAATACCATGAGGCTGGAGAAGCTTAACTAGGAAATTGTTTGTCCCAGTAACTTGCTTTCACGCGTGTTCTGTTTTATTGTGATATAAGTGTTACCGGTTTGTTATTTTCATCTCTCAGTCAATGGCAAAAAATAAACAATAGCATTGATAAATTTTTGTCATGATTGTTAAACGTAAAAAATGATTTTGTCATCCCATAACCCCACTGTGTTTTGTTTGAATTAGTCTCGACCCCTTTTGCTGCCATTAAACTTTTAAAAATACAAGTCCACTTTCCAGTATCATACTTAAAATGTATATAGTAAATGGTTAAATCCTGCCCAACTTTGTAGGCTTATGTAGTGTAACACACCTATTGAAGCTATACTTTTATAAACAAAATAAAACATCAATAACAACTCATTACCCGAAGCTAAAATGATTTATTAGTTTGCTTTGAGTTATCAAAAGTTAATATGATTGCAATTACTGTATTGAAATTTTGCCAGGACTATTTAAGTGACTTTGAGTTGTATCATAGGTTTGGAATTAAGTAAACATTAACTGTATAGTTTTAAATAAACTATAAATAAATAAATAAATAAACTTTTCTGTATTGTTACAAATGAAGAATTCACCGTCACCAAAATTCACTGTATTCATATCAATTCATGCAGCTTTAAACTAAACATCTGGGACGTAGGTGGGCAAAAGTCTCTGCGATCGTACTGGAGAAACTACTTTGAAAGCACCGATGGGTTGGTTTGGGTTGTCGACAGCGCAGACAAAAGAAGACTTGCAGATTGTGTTCAAGAACTTCACAAACTTTTGGTTGAGGAGGTGATTAATGCGACTATTTGGTGTGTTTACGTATAAAGTCTATCAAATCTTCAGAACTTGCTGATACAGTACTCAGCTTTTTGTCATAAAAATCATGATTATATATATATATAGGTATAAGGCATAGGGGTACATTACACATAACGGTTTTATGACATATATTAACTGATTACATAAACATCTCAGAGATTGGCAGGAGCTACTCTTCTTGTTTTCGCAAATAAACAAGATCTGCCGGGAGCACTTTCTGCCATTGAAATTAAAGAAGTAAGATTTTATTTCACATTCCAATATTCCCACCTGATGCTTTCATAAAAATACAAACGTTGTTAGCTTACAAGTCATCTGTAATATTAGTTAATTGTTTGTCTGCTTGCAGGTGTTAGATTTGGAAAGCATCAAGACTCACCATTGGTCCATTTTACCCTGCAGCGCTGTTACTGGCCAAAATTTACTGGAAGGGATTGATTGGATGCTTGATGACATTTCAAGTCGGATTTTCACTTTAGACTAGTACAGTTAAACCGCTGGTGAAATTTGGAATACGAGTACATTTCCTTTTATAATGCGTACCCAAAGTAGAAGTCATTGTCAGTATTTGATGAAATGTTTACAATCGGCTGCACCTTGTCAGAATGCATAATGATATTTCTTTGTAGTTGTGTGAGTGAAGTCATAACCGTTGCCACCTGAATCATAATGAGTTTATTCTTTTGTCTGGTTTTCTTGTTGACGACCCCTTCTTGGTGTAAGTTTAAAGTGAGGGGCAAGTCCAAATCACTAATCACCTACTTATTATTACGCGTTAGCTAGCCTACGACACCTAATACAAACCCCAGTCATCAAGCATATTGACTGCCCTCTCTGTCCTAATAGGAGGCCAAATGTGCATACAATTTTTGCAATAACTGCTCAACCAGCCCGTATTGTTAAAGATTCTTCCACCAGTATATTCAATGATCATTGCTCGTTGATTTACTTGTTTTTGGACTTGCTCCTCCCTTTAAGCTTCTGCATCTCCCATTCTCAATAATTACCAACTGGTTGTGTACTTCAAGTTAACACTTGTTCAAATTGAAACCCTAATAATACTGACAAGTCTTTGCTACTTGCTGGGAAAAAAACTGAATTGCGGGACAGTTCATATTCCATATTCATGTTATAAAACTTCCTGATGATAGAAACTTCAGTTTTTCTTGAGTATTAGTTATACCATGAATTTTGAAACTTTGAATGTGTTCATATTAAGTTTTCTTCATCTCTTATATGTTGTCTGAATTTAATTTTTGGAAATAAAACACTGTGAAATACCATGTCACGTATATTGAAAGATGTAATTGATGATAACATGATTGATGTTTTTGGCTTTTGGGAGAGCGTAAGAGAGGGAGATACATTTCCATGCTTGCCTATAAATGTGATGTGACAGCTTTGAAATCAAACTTTTTTGTGCAATTCTTTGAAGTTAGGTATCTCAGTTGAATTACAAAGGATTGCCAATAATACATACCTGAATACCTCCATTAAAATAATCTCACTACATTAGAGACAGCACTATAAAATTAACAATATTTGTTAATTATTTCGAAATCATGAGCTAAACTTTAGAGTTTGAGGTAACTTAAGAAATAGTATACATTACATAGAATTTTAAGAAATTGTCACAGTTTTAATTTAGAATTAATTACCTAGTTTGAATTATTCAAGTGTTAGAATTAGGACCCAGTTACAAGCTGCTGTCTGTATTTGTGCTGTTTTGACATGACCTTTGAGGGCTCCAGTTCAGTGTAGTACGGTTATACTTAAGAAACTATTTTTCAATGCCTTCATAACTTTCTACATTTCATCGTCAAACCTTAATGCATGGGATAGACCGATAGAGTTTTTATTAGCTTGAGCAAGAAACTTAAAGCCCTCTTTTTTAATTATAAAGTGTCATGCTTAAATGTTGTAATTTGGAATACGGTAGTTTTTATGCTTGCATGATGACACAAGCTTGAGTGCGATTTAGGTTTTGTTGGTATGCAAATTCAAAATCATATGAAATCAAAATGAATAAGATATTTAGTAAGTTTTGTCGTCCCAGTAATGTCAGTGTAGCACTTTTATAATTTTGGAAATAGAATAGATAAATATATGAATTCTGGTTAGTTCATTGATTCCTGTCTGGTTCATTTATGTCATTTTCTGTGTTATGAAAGGTTTTGGTAACCACTCAAAAGTCCTTTCTTCTAACCTTTGGCTAAACTTAAATTACGATACAGTTGTGTTTAGTTAATTTTGGCAAACAAAAATCCTGAACCATTCAGTCTTTCTAAATGTGGAACAATTGCTAGTACAATCTAGCAAGGTAAGTTTTAATTTTAATCCTGCTGAATTTCCATTCTGGAACTACAACACATTTCTACACATAAGTCTAGTCTTTATCCAACAAACTTAAACAATTTGTATTTCTAGCAAATTATCTAACAGGAGCATAATTAGTTGATAATAACTGTTTAACAAAGTATTATTGTGAACAGTTCAATTAGCGTCAAGCCGTAAGTGTGATATCTGATACGTATATTTATTGTTTGCACACATCTTAAGCATATTTATTTTGGTTCACACAGGTGTAGTTTATGTGAATCCTACAACAACCTCCACAATGTTATTTGTAACATGTGTAAGGCTAAGCATTTGTTTTGGCGCTTTAGCTTAATTAATTTTTGAATGAAGTTTTGATACTTCCTCGTATGATATGAATTCAACAGCAGTAAGACCAGGAATACCTGAGGAAAGTTCTGTCAATGATGTTTACTGTAAACATGCTGTCAGTTTGTTGGAGAAACTAAATAGGTAACTATTTCATTGGGTTACAGTGAACAACTTGAATTTTTTACCATTTGATGTAATCATTGCTAATCGTTATAGTGTGGACTGAAACATCTGCATAACAAATATTGTATCGTTTGCTTTTTGTCATTGCTTTTGGGGGGACATGAAACAAAAATGCCATCATTATAGCTTGCCGGCATAATAACTCGGCAAACAAGCAAAGCAGAACAGCCCAAGAACTTGAAACACGCAGCATTCACAAATCAACTTGATAAAAATAATGATCATCACAACCACTAATCCCAAAGTGTGATTCCTGTTGCTTTGGCTTAAATTGCTTTCAGTCAGTTTAAACAATAAATTGGTTATCATGTGCTAATTTGGCGTATTGTTGGGTTTGATGACAATTACACAATCACACAGGGGTGTTGTAATCAGTGTAAGTGATTTTTTTTACTTTCTTCTGCAATTTTATAAATTTTATGTATATCATGTTGAATCTGTACAATAACCTAAACAGAGACAGGAAGTCTGGCCAAGAACTTTGTGATGTCACTATATGTATCGAGCAACAGGAATGGCTTGTGCACAAATGTGTTATCGGTGTGTTTTCAGATTTTTATAAAAAGGTTTTCACAACTCACGTGAGTCGTCGTTGACTTTGTAATAATTATTTTCTGATAGCTTGTATGATTTTTTTAGGTGAATATGTTTACATGATTAAGTAACATATATTTACTAACAATTTGTTTAATTAACAGAATATTCACAATTTATTAGTCTATCAAAGTTATTGTATTGATTTCGTTTACTTAGATGCAGGAAAAATATGATGGAAAGGCAACCATGAAAGGTGTCAGTATTGCAATAATGGAAGCTGTTATCAACTACTTATACACTGGTGATATTAGTCTGAATGATAACAATGTTTATGACTTTTTGGACACTGCTGAATATCTGCAAATTCCTGGTAAGGTATTCCATCAGTTGGACATCATAAATTATGCACTTTTTCAAGCTTTCTAGCTAATTGAGTGTTTCTCAGACATCAAAGACTGCTGCATCGATTTTCTGTTAAAGAATTTGACTCCTGGAAATTGCTTAAGCATTAGCATGTATGGTTCAAGGTATAACAACGAAGAGCTTATGAAGAAGGCCGAAGATTTCTTTAATGTCAGCTTTGCCTTGATTGTTGAAGGACAGCAATTTAAAGATCTTAATTATGATGACGTTGTTGCAATCTTACAAAGAAACAGTCGGAAAGTGTGTAATTAGGAGCATCATGCAGCATAACAGACACTTCCACAAATAGTAACATTGTTTTCAAATAAAGTTTGTGACATTTGCATTTGCGCCTTGATATGACGCTTTTGGCAGGTCTGTTACGCCCAATACAAAATGATTACATTTTTTTCTGTAAATGAAACATTGTAGTAATTAATTTTTTTAGATATCATCAGAGTTAAAATACAAAGCACTCATTGGCTGGATAAAGCATAAACCTGACCAAAGAGAGAAGTTCTTTCCACAACTCTTCAAATATTGTGACATTGGAGAGATGTCATTTGCATTTTTGCAAAATATATCTGAAAATGAGGTGGGTTTTCTTGTGTTGACAGTTATGGTCACTATTGCACACATTCAAATTTATAAAATCACAAAAATATGGTTCAAGTGGTTTTGGTAAAGGATTAACTGAGTCATATATAATACCGTTATTATATTAGTTAATGACATGATAACTTGGCAACATTTGTAATTTATTCCTCTTCAAATAGCCAGAATAAAAATTTTGTATAATGTAAGAACGAATTTAACACACAACTTTGACAGTGGTGTGTTAAATTTACGCATGCCTTTACTTTAGAGAAATGATGCGTTTACTATATCGATGGTTAATTGAAAAGTGGTCATTTTGTTGTTAGGAATTTATGTAATTTCTGTTGCAATCTAAACCAATATATAAGTAAGTATGCACTTTGTGGTGACCTAAATGTGTTTTAGGACTTTGTGAAAAGGAGCTTAGAATGCACTCAGAATATTTTGCAGCTAACATTCAAGCAACTATCAAAAATTAATATATCCACTGAAAGAAAAGGTAGATAGATAATTAATGGCACTTATACTTGCACTTAAGTTTAATGCTTTTAATAATTGTGTATTGCTGTAAATTGGCAGGTTTATGGTGATTGAGAACCAGTAAAAACACTTTATATTAATTATTTACAATTTTTAAGGATTTTGTGTTGACATCTTTAGCATACATTTCTTTAATCAGTTTAATAAAATATTCTTTCATGCAGAAGCAAAGTATTTATCTAAAAATATGTCAAATGAGATACTGGTGTTGGGTGATTGGAACTCAGGCATAAATGCTACGAAATATAATATTGCCAACGATACATGGACCAAATTTCCAGTGAGTGTATAATTTTCAGTTTACAACTATTATAGTGAGATCATAGCAGTAGAAATAGCACAGGTGTTAACAAAAGTTATTTCAATATTGAATGGTCATGTAAGAATTAAAGTTCATAGTACAGGGATGTCCAACCTGCGGCCCGCCTGAGATTTTTGTGCGGCCCGCTAGTCATTTTCACTCCAAAAGTATGAACTTTATGCACCCATTTTTCTTGAAATTTAATAGGTTCTGTGGCCCATTGAATTATTTCAAGTGACAATGCGGCCCACTATAATAAAAGGTTGGACATCCCTATATAGTACATTAATTATCCAATAACTTTGTGTTAGGTTTTAAGTATGTTAGGTTAGGTTAAGCATTCCTCAATCATGACCTTTCAATTGTTCCTGGAGGTGTATGAAATAAGATCTGAACAAATAAGATTTCTTGGTTTATTTTTAGATTCTTACATAGAGCTGTAAAAAATCTTGCTTAGACCAATCAGAGGGGAGCATGGTTGCTGTTGTTTTTAGCATGGGGTGCAAAATTTAAATTAAATTTGGCATGAAAAAGAGGAAATGTGTGTTTTAGGCCAAAAAATCCACTTTTGACTTTGCGCCAATGTAACGGAAGCTAGAAATATGTGAATTATGTCATTTCTTACATGAGGTAGTTTTAGGCTTAGTTTACATGCAACATTACATTAGGCCTCATGCCGTGGTTTTTGAGTTATTGTATTTTGGGTGATTTTACTACATTCGGGAATAAAAGAAGTTGATCTTTTTTTTTCAAACACACATGCCTTCGTTAGCACCTAAAGTTTAGTAATATTATTTAAAAAAATATTGTCGAAGTCGAATCTAGCAGATGAGAAGTTTGTTTTAAACTGAATTCACACTAAATTAATTATTCATTTTTTATTGTTGGTGAGCAGCTAAGCAACATGATTCTGTTTGTTGCAACTTTTAACTGCAGGTGTCATGTAACACTTGTTTTGCCAATAGCAACACGCTAAGCGTTGCTTTTGTCGAACATTTGTTGGTTTTGGTAAAAATGTCTGAACGTCTAAAAAGTATTTATTTTTAGAGCTTTTGAGAGAAATGAAGTTTGTTTGTCCTAATTGGTCACTCTTCTGGGTTAAAAATCTCGCTAGTTAAGGCAATTATATTATTACCAAAGTTATTGCTGTAATTTAAAAAGTATCACATCAAAATGGTGGCAAAAAGTTTGAACCAAACTTTGTTGATGGATGTGTAATAACCTGCGATTAGTAAATTGAAATAACAGTTTTTTTTTTTAAGAATATGAACTTCAAACATCATAGTGCAACTGCTGTAAAAAAAGACAACACAGTTTATGTTATGGGTGGTGGTGAGTTATTTAGAGGCAGTAGAAAAGTGGAAAAAATAAATTTGAAAAAACCACACAAATGGATTGAATTGTCTGATATGTGCGCAAAACGGTCAGGTGCATCAGCAATAGTCCATGGAGGTTGGTATTTTTACAATTTTACATATGTTAATGTTTTAATTGAAAAATATTTATATTTAAGACAAATAGATATACAGTGATATCTTGGAACTTGAATGTCGCTAAATTGAAATAACTTGAAATCAAATACTGAAATCGATAAGATTTTTCAAGCAAAACCATGTTGCTTGAAAAGTAGAACGTTTTAGAAATCAGAGTTCTGTGGTATGACTGCATTAGCTTTATCAACAAATTAATCAATTAATATATCTGTAGACTCAGAGCTGGGCAACTGTATTTTTACAAAGAAGATCACTTTCCTATAAAAATAGAGGGTCACTCATGCTTACGCTTTTCTATAAAATAGCACACTCGTTTTGTCACTCATGCTCTTGCTCTTTTTGGCAATTAAATAAACTAAATATTTTCACAAAAACGGATTTTGTATGTTGCAAATTTGCATTGTCAGCCTAGAACGTGTGGTCAACTGTAGCCCAATTGATTAATTAATTATTATCATTATTTGTTGTAAATGTTAGACAATTTCAGGAATCTGATGTTAAATAGTTTTATTTTAGTCACACCTGCCACAAATGATTAAAATAAGAGTATGGTTTTTTAGAACCTTCTAGAATTGTAGATACTGTACTTATGTTCGTTAATTTAGTATTGTTCACTTTCAAAGCATATATCGGTTAACTTACAAAAATAAAGGCAAAGGTAAGCAACATGAAGCAAATTACTAGCGCTAATAAAATGTCTGAAGATCGCTGTAATAAACAAAATCCATTTTGTGCGTTCGCAACATTGTTTGTGCCAAAAAAGGAGCAACAAGCAGATAACTTTTAGCAAAGAGCATGCTCATGGTTTCCCAACTGATTTAAAAAAGAGCATCACTTCTAACAAAGGACCCCAGCTCTGTATAGAATAAAAAAAGTCTTTTACTAGAGATACTTTGCACTAACATTTTCTCTTTTTGATATAGTTTACTTAAATTTCACTGTTCTTAATACATACTCTGTTATCTAGATCGAATCTTTGTCGTAGAAGGATATTATGGAGATGGAACTACAGAATATTTCGATATTTCACAAAACAGTTGGACCCTTCTGAAAAATATGAGCTTAACCAGATTTAATTTTGGTCTGGTTAGCTGTCAAGGTTTAATGCTAATTGTACTGTGCAAACTTATTTTAATGTTAATTGCAATTTTTTTACATTACATTAATGCAAGCTTTGTAAAGTGGGTTAGTACACAAATATTTTTATTAAATCTCTGTGTTAATGTCATCTTTAAAAATGTCAAATCTTGTAATGTTTTGTATTAATTACTGGTGATAAGGTTGTTATTATTAATTACTTGCTCTGTAATTGTTACCGGTAAAATCTGTGAGTTTTCAGGATTCCTCTACGCCATGGGTGACTACCATTCTGCCGACATAACATCTATGCAACGCTTTGATCTTGAAAACATTGAAATTGGATGGAAGTATGTCTGTTCTATGGCGCATGGCAGAGGATGTTTAGCAGCTGTTGCTTTAAATAATGAGATTTATGCAATTGGTAATTATAACTATATTACACACTTTCATTCTATTTGAAATAGTTAAGAAGGTACAATGTATCATTGTTTGTAGTAACTTGTTTATAACAACAACTTCAACTTACATATACTTGTGTACAACAAAAATTAATGCTTTTTTATTATTTATGAAAATAATAAAATATCATTAATTAATAAAATAAATATCATTTATTATTTATTAGTGTGCTGGGTTATCACAAAAATTACATAAAATGTCACAGTTTAAAGATATGGACGAATATAAATAGCGATGAAATTTTGGTTACCTTGTGTAGGGGGAAGAGACTGTAAAACTGGTTGCTCGCTTTCAGTTGTCGAAAAATACAGCCCCAAGACTGACACCTGGTGTCAGGTTGCATCAATGAATGAAGCAAGAAAGTATCATTGTGCTTGTGTTGTTGGTTCGAAAATATTTGTCGTTGGCGGGTAAATGGAGATAGTTAAAATTCTTAGAAATTGTTGATCTTTTAAAAAGTTTGCTTTTAGGTAAAAGGTAGGTAGAGGAAATTTGTCACACATTTACCCAATTCTGTCCTAGTATTGCACTTTTTGGCCTCTGTTGTCATTGTTATGCACATGTGATGTGTGTCTACCACATGTACTGACTGAGAACACTCTACAGTACCACTTTTGTAGATGCTTTCATGTTTAACGAAGTGTTGAATGCCTTGCTAAAAGTTAGGTAGTTGCACAAGCTACCCCACAGTATGCCGTTAATGAAGTTAACTTTACTAAATGACCGTGAATACGTTAAGACTTTCTTGATTATAGGAAATTATGAAGAAATGATATCGCATTTCCGATAGCAAAAATAAAAACAAAATTGCGGCAACATGTCCATGAGTTTTCTACAGTTAATTAAAATCGTTAGAGACTGAAACTTGTTTCTTTTTCATAGTGAACATCGTGTGTCGATTGAGTCTAACGATCCAGCAACTGATCAATGGTCGATAGAAGCACGCATGGAAGAGCCCCGAGACCATTGTTGTGTTGTTGCTATTTGACTGGACAGCACTCGCACGAGTGAGCTATATTCTTGGAATGCACAGCATCGTCAATAAGTCGCTATGTTGTAGGCTACATAACTTAAAAAAGTATTTCTGTTACAAAGCGAATACATTAGCTTACAACGGTTGCTTATATCTAGCTGTATTGGTGCGCTGTAACGTTTAGTATATCTGGGCTGAAAGTTCAACAGTGTATATATTCTGTATGTTTCCCTTTTTATATAATCTGTTCGATATTTTAAATCACATATGACGCCGTGAATGTTATAATTGAATTACATAAGTTAAAAGTACTACAAGTATGTGTGATACCGCGTATATAGCTAACGAAAGGTAGCAGCATTTAATGCCCAGTTCCATTAGTTACAACATACGTGTCTGGACGTTTTTTGATCAATCTTGTTTACATACATCATCGTATAAAGGCATAACGTCATTAGACACGAAGATTCGTTTAAATCTCGGTCGATCTTCGTCAAACTTCCAAATACAGATTGTAACATTCGATACTGGTTTATTTATGGTGAACCGCCAATAAAGGCCTAATTTAACCTGGCGAAGACGGATTAGACGCTTGCTTGATCTCCAAATATTAATGAGGTCCAAACCTGACGGTGACATATCACGGGTATATGACCGCACTTGACCTTTTTCGGCGACAACGGATCAATAAATCTTAAGAGATTCACGACTGAAAAAGGCACCTTGCTTGTAAACGCTGTTTAGAAAAAGGCTATCATCGCTTTTATTTGTTACGTACTTCCGGAACTGAAATCAGGCTGAGCGTGCGCGTGTATTCAGGACCTGTATAGGCCTATGCTGTCGCTGTTTTTCTAATCACGTACAGGTTAGCTGGTTGCGTATACATTGCGTTAGTTCTCGCTTTTACCACGTTGAGCAGCGGCGTACATATACAGCAGACTGATCAAGTTTCGTCAGAGCGGTTTGTTTACTTATCACTTATCAGATAGTAGATAGTCGAGCTGCAATTCGAATCACCTAAGCACCATTCAGTTGACTTTGGCTTGCAGAAAACAATGAACAACGTTGATAGCGTTGTGGAAATCAATGTAGGTGGCCACCTGTATTCCACCGCTCTCAGTACTTTGACCGGGAAACACCCCGAATCGAAACTGGCTCGATCTGTTGTTTCGTTTCTACATCAATCTGCCGGCAACGATTCCGACTCGATTCCAATTCTGAAAGATGCAAACAATCGACCATTCTTGGATAGAGATGCCCAGAGTTTTCGTTACATTCTTGACTACCTTCGCCAACCGGAGATCGTCGAACCAACTTGGTTAACGAAGCTTCTACCGCATCCTGCCGACCGTTTCAGGCTGCGATTAGAAGCGGAATTTTACGGTTTACACAATCTCGTTGAATTGGTAAGTAAAAGCCGTTTCAACAAGCTACTTCTGTGAATAAAATCAGATGAAAGCCTCCGGGATACTTATTTAAGATTTTGTACGAACTGTAACTTGCGCTGCAAATAAGTGGTTGAGTCACGTATGTTTTCTTTCTCCGCATGCGCAGTTATTCGAATGCAAAGTACTGGAAGAAGCTCAGCACAAAGCGCCCTTGCGCTTCATGAAACCAATCAGGTGGAAGCTATAGGCTACTTGCAGAAAACTGATTGACTTGGCACAACTTTGAAAATGTTTTTTTTGTAATTGGAAACGTTTAGTATCGTTACACTACAGCCAATACCAAAGTTACTCTCTGAATCATTTAAATATTTATAGTGAGCAATTGTTATTATTAATAGTCGATCAGTCTCAGAACATTCTAATCTTGACCGGCTTTCAAACGGTGGTCCTTATTTCATCACAATCGGTTATCGGGGTGCTGATACTGCGACCAGAGACGGCCCATCCAATGACTTGGCCAAATTTCGCAAAATAACTCGCATCACTGTATCTGGGAGATCCGACGTTGCCAAAGAGGTAATTCCCCTACAATTTGACTTTCAATCTTGTGTTGCCATTAATCGAAAATAGCTGCTTCGTCAAAAAAGGTCTTTTTTACGTAACCCAGAGTCATTGCCTAGCATTATGCAACGTGGAAATATGAGAATGTCATTGGCGCATGAAAACCGAAAAATCGGGTACGGGTTGAAACTGTGAAACTGTGTACGGGTGGTAGAGGCACTCAATTTTTGTCTTTATAGATGCTTTGAATTGAGTGGTCGGTGCCTACAATTTTGATAATAGTGACGTGGTAATACGAGATGTAGGATATCGACCTTACATCCCAACTTTTTCGAGTTAATTGTTCTCTTTTTTGTGGTCACCGATCATGTGGGGCCTAAAATCAAGGCTAACTGCCAGCTTTTAAGTCCGACAACGTTACGTAACATAACATAACATTGAATCGGTACATAACCGACCTTAGCAAGAACTAATGAAAGGCTCACTTGGATCAAATTTCCGTCACGTCACGTCCTTTGTAGCTATGCTAAGGCTTCGGTTGTATCCTGTGACGTCACGTAGACACATCTATTGTCTTAGTAATCGCGCTCGCATAAATATGGCGCATTCACAACTGCTCGAATTCTTGCCAAACACCTTTGAATAATAATATAATTAATCAACGATTTTTGTTTCCTCGAGAGGGCGCACAATTAAGATATTTCACGGTGTAATTGCTATGCGTTGGGCCCACGTACAATCGTCACATTTCACACTTCGTCTTTATCAATTATATTCAATTTCGTTTAAGGTTTTTCAAGAGGATCTCAACGACAGCAGGGACCCGGCCAGATATCCGCTAGATGGCTACACATGTCGCTATTATCTCAAGCACAACTACTTGGAATACGCTTTCGAGACTTTGGCCAAGAAAGGATTCGAACTCGTAAGCTCTTGCTCAAGTGGCGCTAAAACAATGCCGACTCTATCAAAAGAGGAATACAAGCAGTGGACAACTTATATGGAGTACGTATTTTGCAGGCTTTAAAATGAAAAGTTTGTTTTCAATGGGTTATAGAGTTATAAACGGAGTAAACAAAAAATTTGTACTTTTCAAAGTCTTTGTCGTTTTTATGTGTAATAAGTAAATACCGGGACTGCATTATTAGTCACCGCATGCTTGTGTTGTTGATTTGAAAGCGTCCAGTTTTGCAATACACGCTCAGCTATTAATAGCGTTCTCTTCTGTGTCACAGCACAGTCTAGTGCTTTCAGACGTCGGTTACCGATATCAATGGGGGTTAACTTCGTTTCATTTTATATTAAAAATTTTTAAATATGCATTAACATCCCCAAATGAGTTGTCCTCACAAAAGAAGTCGAGAAACGATGGCTGCTTTTGTTTTATTCAGCTCTAAACAGCTTATAAGAGAGTAGGTTGCCTTCAAGGCCATTTCAATCGAAAACTTCCTTGCAAACAAGATTAAATTTTAATAGACTAAACTAGCATAAAAAACATGATCCACTTCGTTTATTATAAAAGACACGACCGTACTGCCCGTGGAAATGGCACCACGTCTCGAATGTTATTGATTCCAAGGACGAAGCGAATCAGTCGGTCAAAACCCAAACCGTAGCCAGCGTGTGGCGCGTTTCCATACCGTCTCAAGTCTAAGTACCAATCGTAGCTGTCGCCCAGGCCCAGGCGGTGTATTTTGTTGCGTAATAATTCTAGTCTGTGCTCACGAACGCTGCCTCCACACAGCTCGCCGCAAAACGGGAAAATCAGGTCCACAGCCGCCACCTGTGAACATATGTTGGTGTTGGTTAAATTCTGCCTTTTTTAATATCGGTCAGAAAACCTACCCTAAAGGGAATGGCCGACGCGTTTGCGTATGTCAAAGAATACGTTTCATCAACGAATCGTTACGAATCATTCAGAGTAACTTCAAAATAGCCTAATTAATCCCAACAACGTAATAAGTTCTCATATCTTTTCCGTGCATAAGTAATTACGCTGCTCTTCTTAGTCCAGCTGGTGATAGACTTGACCCAACATTTTTAACCTTGCTCGATGTTAGTATTATTCTTTTACTGAAACTAATCAGGACGCGCTTTCAAATCGACTTAATTACTAACTGCAGTATAAAGATTAACTATACTCGGATGCACACTACCACAACTTACAGTCATTTCGTCTGGGTTTGCAAACGCATAGAACGGCTTTGATTCCACGGGAAAGTCAGTGACGAAAACCGGAAGTTGCCCACAATGCTTTGTTAGAAAAGATTCATGTTCAGAGTTGATGTCATCCCCCCAATGCGGCGCTGGAGTTTTCAAAACTTTTGAGTTTTGTTGCAACAGATTGATCGCTTCGTGGTAAGTAATCCTGTCAGAGATTCAACGCAAGATCAGCTGAACGATATCCAACCTGGCACTAATAGCGGATTGATGTAATGACACAAAACCATGTGTTATAGCGTTGTAATGCAATAAACCTTTCATATGTTTTGCATGCTGCATCCAAAACTGCTTTCTGATGCTCAGGGGGTAAATTTATGGTGAAGTTTTCAATGTCTCGCGAGCAACTTTCGTAGGTGTCAAGCAAAACCGACCTCGTGCTTTCTTGAATTAAATGAATCACGTCATCAAGACCCTAATTAGGCAACAAGATCATTTAAAAGCTACAAAAGAAATCAGATTATGAATTCTGATTTGTAGCAGTGCGGTTTCCACCGTATCACAAAAGGGTATTATGAATATTACACTATTTACTTTGATGATCACAGAACGTTGTCAACTTCAGTGATATAATAAATAAAGTCAGATGTAAAACAGAAAGCACCTAAGATATTAACTTTGATATATTAACACAGAAGTTTCAAAAGCTTAAACTTTTCGGGTATTTTCTTTTCAAAGGTTTGCGTATGAGCTGGGCCCACTGCACTACAGTGACACAATAACAGTACAGAAGCAATATGTGGCTTACCTTAGTAAATGCCAATTCAACTTCAAGCATTTTGAATTCGCTTAAATGTTTCTTAGATGTGCCAGTTTCAGCTCGAAAAGCCGAATTAAGCGTGTAGACATCTCCTAATGCTAGAGCACAAGCTTCAAGGTGAAATTGACCAGATACAGTTAAATAAATTGGATTACCGAAAAACTCTGATTTTGCTTCTGATTTAGGTTGAGTTTGCAAAGCTTTGCTTTGTGCTATAGGTTTGTCTGAATACTCATTTAAGTCTTGAGTGACATCATTTACAGTGTCTGATTTGCTATTTTGATTGGTTCGATCAACATCACTTTCATTGTGACTGTCCTCATCAAATGTTTCAATTGTTTTGTTTGACGTTACAGAAAACATTTCTCCAGCCCCTTCACAATCGCTTGATGTTAAAACCGGGGTGTGAACATGGAGAAACCCATTATCCTAAAAATAATTTGTTATTAAATACTGTTGCTTTGATTCACTATGAAATATGACAGCAGTAAGTTACTAAATACAAATCATTACTTGGTTGAGTAATAGAATAATCTTAAATTGATACTACAAAATACTTGAAAATATATTCTAGATCATAAATCAATATAGTGAGACCTCGTTAATCCGAAACCCAGAACAACCGGTCCCAGTTATCCGACATAATACTGCCGGGAACGGATTTCTTCCTATGCATTTTACCCCTTTAATCCGGAAACCCCGCTGTCCGACTCCGACACAAAAGTTTTGGAACAAATGTGCTAAACAAATAGCAATAAAATCCGATAAACCGGATTATTAAGAGTGAGGAGAAAAACGATTCACGATTGTCCTAGATACAGTAGTTTGTTGACAAACACAATAACCGATTATCTACGCATAATAATGTTGCAGTTTCACTCTTTAAAGTGTTACGCATACGCATACTTTGAATTGGAGTAAGGTGCTTACTGCTTTCTGAACATGGTGCTACATTTGCAAGATTGATTGATTTTTCGCTTTCCGATAATACGGATACCCCACTAAACCGACATTTTACGACGAAACAAAGTGGTCCGGATTAACGAGGTATGACTTTATAATATTTTGTCCAAGTTGCATTTTATCTCTTCTGACAACCTGAAAGTATCTGTGGAACTGCATTTCAAGTGAGTTTCTCACACGAAGGACACCGGCCATTTCGTCTTCTCTCATTCGAAGATGTGGAAATGTTCTGGTGTACTGTACATCATGTCCAGCATGTTTTAGGAAGGGAAATGTCTGGGGAAATAACACGAAAAACTGAAAATACAGTTATTGTGAGCTGGTTTCATGTTAAAAATGACTTTGTGCTCAAATGTAAGATGGTAAAAATTGAATGAAGTTTAACTCAGCTGACTGTGGCTTGTTAAAACAAAAATAGTCAAAATACACACGTCATCACATGTTCCTATCAACTTAGCTTCAACGCAATGCATCTCAACCTTTGCTTTGTTCAAATTTGTTTCCACAATCTCTCCGACTGCCTTGATCGAAGCACCGTAGCTCATGCCACTGAAAAGAAAAGACTGATGATAATTTTACTTAGATTAATTTTCATGGCTCATAAGCGCTTCTAATCATTCATATGAAAAATCAGAACTAGTCAAACGAAAACAAGTAAAACTATGGACCAAATAACAAACAAAATTTTACATAATATTATATTACTTTTTAAATATTTCTGGCCTCATGACAACTTGTAAACAATCCAATGACGAACCATCATTTATGTCCACAAAACATCTGTTTTTGTGTTTGCGAACTGAACGTATCCAGCCCTGCAGAAAAATGATGATACCCAATACATAACTGTAGATTCTGGTTAATTAAAAATTACTATTTTGTTTGTGGACTGTTAAGTTTATAGTGTACGTGAAAAATTTTCCACACAAACTTTGTTTCCAGCACACAATTCTAATTCTCACGCAGTGTAAAATGCACTGTAACATTTGGTATAGCCGTCTATCAAAAAGTTTGTGTTAGGTCAGAAAACAGCGAAGTTTTTAGTTTGTCATTATCACAAATCATTATTACCGGTCAGCTCGAATGAAACGTAGGGTAGTTTTCGACAAGAAATCGTGCGTGCAAAAACGCAAATTTTGTGGTGATGGCGTGCATTGAAGTTTCAATTCTTTGTTTAATTATTATGAATCGGCGTGAAGATAAAAATCTCGGCGTACACGCTGACAAATCTCGTGCGTTCAAGTGCCTCATTTTCCACTCCGGCCAGTCAGCAGTCTGATTTTGTTCCACTTATTTTCTGCTTGTAATAATGTAACCAGTACTTTTATTTGTATACAAAGGAGATGAAAAACTATTTTTGTTTTCCACCTGTACCTGTACGACAGCAGACGTTTTACTAGGCTTCTCTTTAAAAATGTCCTTCACTTTGTATCGTTTTATCATGTTTTGGGAATAATATCTTCTCAGGCATTTCGTGATCATTTCAGCCAATATCAATTGTTTAATTCCTTGAATCTGCACCTTTGTAACTTTTGTACTAATTTCCAAACAAACCAACCACAAAAAAGCTTTCACTTTTAAGTTATCGGTAATATTTTAGGGGAATACCCTTTTACAGAAATTAACAGCTAAAATTTCGAATTATTTTTAAAGTTTTGTTTATTCTTAACATTTTATTTTGTTTCTGGCACGATAGGGAGAAAAATTTCTAATTGATAATAGCACGTTATAACGCAAAAAAAAGGTAAAAGAACCAGGTAAGCTGAAAACGTGCCTGAAGATGGTGAAAGTGTTGACTAGTAATGTCAAGTCAAGTCAAGTCAAGTAATGACAAGCACGGCCTTAAGTTCTAATATCAAGTTGGCTATACCTCACGCTTATGTTTTCTGCTATTGTTTGGTATTTTGACGCTGTATACATACTGACATAGCCGTTGCTGCAGTAAACTTGTAACTTACACTGACACCGCATTTATAATGGTAGGGCGATATAGTATTCCATATTTACGTATTCCGAAAACATGGCAGCAAAGATTACTAAGAAGCAAATGCAAACATTATAGCGTTATGATCAAACATATTTTGATAAGTTCTTGTGTAACCATTGGACAAAAAACTACGTGTTACTTTGGAAGCCTTTTCTTTGATTCTAATTTTTGAAGTTGTTTTGAAAGTATCATAAGTGTTTTTATTTGTGTAACATGTTTCCTAAAATGGTTTTATTTGAGTTATGTTGGCCTGGCACCAAAAATTGAAACCCACACAAAATTTACAACTTAGCCTAGACCTGGAACCAGCTGTCGTCAAAGCAACGACGAACTACTCCACATCGACGTCCATGCGCATTGGACCGGAAAGTTTTTACTTTTTTTAATATGACGCAATAAGTGCGACACGGTCACAATCTACTCTGGTACCCTGGTACCCTGGTACCCTGGTACCCTGGTACCCTGGTACCCTGGTACCCTGGTACCCTGGTACCCTGGTACCCTGGTACCCTGGTACCCTGGTACCCTGGTACCCTGGTACCCTGGTACCCTGGTACCCTGGTACCCTGGTACCCTGGTACCCTGGTACCCTGGTACCCTGGTACCCTGGTACCCTGGTACCCTGGTACCCTGGTACCCTGGTACCCTGGTACCCTGGTACCCTGGTACCCTGGTACCCTGGTACCCTGGTACCCTGGTACCCTGGTACCCTGGTACCCTGGTACCCTGGTACCCTGGTACCCTGGTACCCTGGTACCCTGGTACCCTGGTACCCTGGTACCCTGGTACCCTGGTACCCTGGTACCCTGGTACCCTGGTACCCTGGTACCCTGGTACCCTGGTACCCTGGTACCCTGGTACCCTGGTACCCTGGTACCCTGGTACCCTGGTACCCTGGTACCCTGGTACCCTGGTACCCTGGTACCCTGGTACCCTGGTACCCTGGTACCCTGGTACCCTGGTACCCTGGTACCCTAGTACTCTAGTACTCTAGAATTACAACATTACCCATTAACATTACCCATTAACATTAACATTACCGCTAGGCCATGAAAACTATGCTTAATGATCTATGTATAAAGGAAATCATTGAAGTGGCACTTTTCTCAATATACTTGTGAATTTGCAAATTTAATATCACCGTTGTCGGCAGGATTCGAACCTACGCGGGCAGAGCCCAACAGATTTCAAGTCTGTCGCCTTAACCACTCGGCCACGACAACTGTGCTTAATGTTCAATGCAAATAAATAAAATAGCACTTTTCTCGAATCTCTTATGAAAACATAATTTCATTTCTGCGTTGTCGGCAGGATTCGAACCTACGCGGGCAGAGCCCAACAGATTTCAAGTCTGTCGCCTTAACCACTCGGCCACGACAACTGTGCTTAATGTTCAATGCAAATAAATAAAATAGCACTTTTCTCGAATCTCTTATGAAAACATAATTTCATTTCTGCGTTGTCGGCATGATTCGAACCTACGCGGGCAGATCCCAACAGATTTCAAGTCTGTTGCCTTAACCACTCGGCCACGACAACTGTGCTTAATGTTCAATGCAAATAAATAAAATCGCACTTTTCTCGAATCTCTTATGAAAACATAATTTCAATTCTGCGTTGTCGGCAGGATTCGAACCTACGCGGGCAGATCCCAACAGATTTCAAGTCTGTCGCCTTAACCACTCGGCCACGACAATTGTGCTTAATGTTCAATGCAAATAAATAAAATCGCACTTTTCTCGAAGCTCTTATGAAAACATAATTTCAATTCCGCGTTGTCGGCAGGATTCGAACCTACGCGGGCAGAGCCCAACAGATTTCAAGTCTGTCGCCTTAACCACTCGGCCACTAGATGAAAATCAAGCTAGCGTAGTCTAGATGAAAATCAAGCCAGCGTAGTCTAGATGAAAATCTAGCTAGCGTAGTCTAGATGAGAATCAAGCTGATTTCGTGACCTAGCTACGCCTACGTCTCCACGGTGAATTGAACCGTTCGCGCGTCACAAGCTTTTGTGGCGGTTAACATGAGCGAACCATTTTGTTGAATCACTCAACCTAACGGTAAGTTATTATCACTAATAGGAATGTCAGTCAACCGTTAAAATCAAGCGTTTTTGATAAACATTGTTTCCTATTCTGTCTTGGCTATTTTTACATGTAGCACTAAACACGTTCACGTATTTAACACGACTGAACGATTGCAGAAATTTGCCACTATGTAATGGGTAAGATGTTAACGTTTGCTGCCATTTTGTTCAGTTCCTTGTTAAACTAGAGCTTCCTAGTTAACTATAAGCTAGTTTCAACTAAATTTTAAGTACTAAAGTAAACTTCTGTTATTTCCTTTAGTTCGACTTACTGTTAACCTAAGCGCTAAGCGTTTTGGGTAAAATCCGTTTAGGTAGAAACAAAAACAAGTGCGAAAGTGTAAACGCTACATTTTCGAAAACGTTGCCGAAAGGCAGACATTTTGAAAACACAATACCTGGTCGATTGCATCTTGCAGTTTTATGCCGAAACAATGGTTTTAGTAGCGGAGTTGCCATGGCTTGCGATGTTTCGGGCATTCCTCTACAAAAAGGGTCCCCAGCAACAAAACGGATGGCGGCGTTGCAAGCGTCTGATATGCAACTTGAACTGAAAAGAAATACTCCAGTGGCTCGTCGAAGACGGAAATTCTGCAAAGGAATGCGGTTTAAACAGCATGAATTAGACGGAACAGTTGTAGAAACTTAAAAAAATAACCCAAAGAACTATTGTACTACCTAATGCTCAAGGCCAGAAAAGGCAGTTCTTAAAAGCACCATGACCAAAACAATATTGATGGTGGTTGCATCGTTTTCTTGCATTGTTCACGTCGGCTGGTTCTAAACTTAAGTGAACTGGATTTACGCAAACCCGGCAATGACACGCATGACTTACTTGCAACTCGCTTGCAAGCGGTAAAATTGATTTTTGTACCAACAACATATATGCCAGCCTATGAGCACCTAGCCGCTGGCCGTCAAAGTTGATGCTACCGTATCCGTTACCCGTTATTGCGCCAATCCAGCAAACACAAGAATCGTTAGGACCCAGCCGAACCATGTCTTTTGTTAAATTTTTTATTAGCTTTTCCATCGTTTGTCTGTGTAGATTTTAATAAAATATTATTGCTTTACATTTGTATTAACTTTAAAACGCATCCATTCTGTCAGAAAATTACGTACACTTCATTATAGCACGCAAACAATAACTGTCCTACCAGTTTTGCAAATAAAATAAATAAACAAAGAATTAAACGCTGTTAAATACAGAAAAGCCAGCCAAAACTATTTCTGGAAAATTTGCCATTAACTTCTAGTTAATAGCCTAGCCCAAAGACAAACTAGCAAGTTGAGAAAGCTTAAAAACTGAAGTCTACATTCATAATAAATTTTTGCTTAAGGGGTCATGTCCCAATTCAAAGAGATAGGCTTTTCAATGCAAAGTACATTAAATCAAGAAGCTACCAACGCAAAACTACATCATAAACCTACCCTGAATTTTGGCTTGCAACGAGACCTAGGTTATGTCTGTCTACAGTCTTAATTTGGACAAAATCCGTGTACTCAGTTTTCGATAACAATTGCCTAAACTTTACAACAAGTTTTTAGCTTAAAATTTTATGACAAATACTCCAAAAAACCAAAAATTCAAACCCACACAAAATTTACAACTTAGCCTAGACCTGGAACCAGCTGTCGTCAAAGCAACGACGAACTACTCCACATCGACGTCACATGCGCATTGGACCGGAAAGTTTTTACTTTTTTTAATATGACGCATTGAGTGCGACACGGTCACAATCTACTCTAGTACTCTAGTACTCTAGTACTCTAGTACTCTAGTACTCTAGTACTCTAGTACTCTAGTACTCTAGTACTCTAGTACTCTAGTACTCTAGTACTCTAGTACTCTAGTACTCTAGTACTCTAGTACTCTAGTACTCTAGTACTCTAGTACTCTAGTACTCTAGTACTCTAGTACTCTAGTACTCTAGTACTCTAGTACTCTAGTACTCTAGTACTCTAGTACTCTAGTACTCTAGTACTCTAGTACTCTAGTACTCTAGTACTCTAGTACTCTAGTACTCTAGTACTCTAGTACTCTAGTACTCTAGTACTCTAGTACTCTAGTACTCTAGTACTCTAGTACTCTAGTACTCTAGTACTCTAGTACTCTAGTACTCTAGTACTCTAGTACTCTAGTACTCTAGTACTCTAGTACTCTAGTACTCTAGTACTCTAGTACTCTAGTACTCTAGTACTCTAGTACTCTAGTACTCTAGTACTCTAGTACTCTAGTACTCTAGTACTCTAGTACTCTAGTACTCTAGTACTCTAGTACTCTAGTACTCTAGTACTCTAGTACTCTAGTACTCTAGTACTCTAGTACTCTAGTACTCTAGTACTCTAGTACTCTAGTACTCTAGTACTCTAGTACTCTAGTACTCTAGTACTCTAGTACTCTAGTACTCTAGTACTCTAGTACTCTAGTACTCTAGTACTCTAGTACTCTAGTACTCTAGTACTCTAGTACTCTAGTACTCTAGTACTCTAGTACTCTAGTACTCTAGTACTCTAGTACTCTAGTACTCTAGTACTCTAGTACTCTAGTACTCTAGTACTCTAGTACTCTAGTACTCTAGTACTCTAGTACTCTAGTACTCTAGTACTCTAGTACTCTAGTACTCTAGTACTCTAGTACTCTAGTACTCTAGTACTCTAGTACTCTAGTACTCTAGTACTCTAGTACTCTAGTACTCTAGTACTCTAGTACTCTAGTACTCTAGTACTCTAGTACTCTAGTACTCTAGTACTCTAGTACTCTAGTACTCTAGTACTCTAGTACTCTAGTACTCTAGTACTCTAGTACTCTAGTACTCTAGTACTCTAGTACTCTAGTACTCTAGTACTCTAGTACTCTAGTACTCTAGTACTCTAGTACTCTAGTACTCTAGTACTCTAGTACTCTAGTACTCTAGTACTCTAGTACTCTAGTACTCTAGTACTCTAGTACTCTAGTACTCTAGTACTCTAGTACTCTAGTACTCTAGTACTCTAGTACTCTAGTACTCTAGTACTCTAGTACTCTAGTACTCTAGTACTCTAGTACTCTAGTACTCTAGTACTCTAGTACTCTAGTACTCTAGTACTCTAGTACTCTAGTACTCTAGTACTCTAGTACTCTAGTACTCTAGTACTCTAGTACTCTAGTACTCTAGTACTCTAGTACTCTAGTACTCTAGTACTCTAGTACTCTAGTACTCTAGTACTCTAGTACTCTAGTACTCTAGTACTCTAGTACTCTAGTACTCTAGTACTCTAGTACTCTAGTACTCTAGTACTCTAGTACTCTAGTACTCTAGTACTCTAGTACTCTAGTACTCTAGTACTCTAGTACTCTAGTACTCTAGTACTCTAGTACTCTAGTACTCTAGTACTCTAGTACTCTAGTACTCTAGTACTCTAGTACTCTAGTACTCTAGTACTCTAGTACTCTAGTACTCTAGTACTCTAGTACTCTAGTACTCTAGTACTCTAGTACTCTAGTACTCTAGTACTCTAGTACTCTAGTACTCTAGTACTCTAGTACTCTAGTACTCTAGTACTCTAGTACTCTAGTACTCTAGTACTCTAGTACTCTAGTACTCTAGTACTCTAGTACTCTAGTACTCTAGTACTCTAGTACTCTAGTACTCTAGTACTCTAGTACTCTAGTACTCTAGTACTCTAGTACTCTAGTACTCTAGTACTCTAGTACTCTAGTACTCTAGTACTCTAGTACTCTAGTACTCTAGTACTCTAGTACTCTAGTACTCTAGTACTCTAGTACTCTAGTACTCTAGTACTCTAGTACTCTAGTACTCTAGTACTCTAGTACTCTAGTACTCTAGTACTCTAGTACTCTAGTACTCTAGTACTCTAGTACTCTAGTACTCTAGTACTCTAGTACTCTAGTACTCTAGTACTCTAGTACTCTAGTACTCTAGTACTCTAGTACTCTAGTACTCTAGTACTCTAGTACTCTAGTACTCTAGTACTCTAGTACTCTAGTACTCTAGTACTCTAGTACTCTAGTACTCTAGTACTCTAGTACTCTAGTACTCTAGTACTCTAGTACTCTAGTACTCTAGTACTCTAGTACTCTAGTACTCTAGTACTCTAGTACTCTAGTACTCTAGTACTCTAGTACTCTAGTACTCTAGTACTCTAGTACTCTAGTACTCTAGTACTCTAGTACTCTAGTACTCTAGTACTCTAGTACTCTAGTACTCTAGTACTCTAGTACTCTAGTACTCTAGTACTCTAGTACTCTAGTACTCTAGTACTCTAGTACTCTAGTACTCTAGTACTCTAGTACTCTAGTACTCTAGTACTCTAGTACTCTAGTACTCTAGTACTCTAGTACTCTAGTACTCTAGTACTCTAGTACTCTAGTACTCTAGTACTCTAGTACTCTAGTACTCTAGTACTCTAGTACTCTAGTACTCTAGTACTCTAGTACTCTAGTACTCTAGTACTCTAGTACTCTAGTACTCTAGTACTCTAGTACTCTAGTACTCTAGTACTCTAGTACTCTAGTACTCTAGTACTCTAGTACTCTAGTACTCTAGTACTCTAGTACTCTAGTACTCTAGTACTCTAGTACTCTAGTACTCTAGTACTCTTTGAAGTGGCACTTTTCTCAATATACTTGTGAATTTGCAAATTTAATATCACCGTTGTCGGCAGGATTCGAACCTACGCGGGCAGAGCCCAACAGATTTCAAGTCTGTCGCCTTAACCACTCGGCCACGACAACTGTGCTTAATGTTCAATGCAAATAAATAAAATAGCACTTTTCTCGAATCTCTTATGAAAACATAATTTCATTTCTGCGTTGTCGGCATGATTCGAACCTACGCGGGCAGATCCCAACAGATTTCAAGTCTGTCGCCTTAACCACTCGGCCACGACAACTGTGCTTAATGTTCAATGCAAATAAATAAAATCGCACTTTTCTCGAATCTCTTATGAAAACATAATTTCAATTCTGCGTTGTCGCCAGGATTCGAACCTACGCGGGCAGATCCCAACAGATTTCAAGTCTGTCGCCTTAACCACTCGGCCACGACAATTGTGCTTAATGTTCAATGCAAATAAATAAAATCGCACTTTTCTCGAAGCTCTTATGAAAACATAATTTCAATTCCGCGTTGTCGGCAGGATTCGAACCTACGCGGGCAGAGCCCAACAGATTTCAAGTCTGTCGCCTTAACCACTCGGCCACTAGATGAAAATCAAGCTAGCGTAGTCTAGATGAAAATCAAGCCAGCGTAGTCTAGATGAAAATCTAGCTAGCGTAGTCTAGATGAGAATCAAGCTGATTTCGTGACCTAGCTACGCCTACGTCTCCACGGTGAATTGAACCGTTCGCGCGTCACAAGCTTTTGTGGCGGTTAACATGAGCGAACCATTTTGTTGAATCACTCAACCTAACGGTAAGTTATTATCACTAATAGGAATGTCAGTCAACCGTTAAAATCAAGCGTTTTTGATAAACATTGTTTCCTATTCTGTCTTGGCTATTTTTACATGTAGCACTAAACACGTTCACGTATTTAACACGACTGAACGATTGCAGAAATTTGCCACTATGTAATGGGTAAGATGTTAACGTTTGCTGCCATTTTGTTCAGTTCCTTGTTAAACTAGAGCTTCCTAGTTAACTATAAGCTAGTTTCAACTAAATTTTAAGTACTAAAGTAAACTTCTGTTATTTCCTTTAGTTCGACTTACTGTTAACCTAAGCGCTAAGCGTTTTGGGTAAAATCCGTTTAGGTAGAAACAAAAACAAGTGCGAAAGTGTAAACGCTACATTTTCGAAAACGTTGCCGAAAGGCAGACATTTTGAAAACACAATACCTGGTCGATTGCATCTTGCAGTTTTATGCCGAAACAATGGTTTTAGTAGCGGAGTTGCCATGGCTTGCGATGTTTCGGGCATTCCTCTACAAAAAGGGTCCCCAGCAACAAAACGGATGGCGGCGTTGCAAGCGTCTGATATGCAACTTGAACTGAAAAGAAATACTCCAGTGGCTCGTCGAAGACGGAAATTCTGCAAAGGAATGCGGTTTAAACAGCATGAATTAGACGGAACAGTTGTAGAAACTTAAAAAAATAACCCAAAGAACTATTGTACTACCTAATGCTCAAGGCCAGAAAAGGCAGTTCTTAAAAGCACCATGACCAAAACAATATTGATGGTGGTTGCATCGTTTTCTTGCATTGTTCACGTCGGCTGGTTCTAAACTTAAGTGAACTGGATTTACGCAAACCCGGCAATGACACGCATGACTTACTTGCAACTCGCTTGCAAGCGGTAAAATTGATTTTTGTACCAACAACATATATGCCAGCCTATGAGCACCTAGCCGCTGGCCGTCAAAGTTGATGCTACCGTATCCGTTACCCGTTATTGCGCCAATCCAGCAAACACAAGAATCGTTAGGACCCAGCCGAACCATGTCTTTTGTTAAATTTTTTATTAGCTTTTCCATCGTTTGTCTGTGTAGATTTTAATAAAATATTATTGCTTTACATTTGTATTAACTTTAAAACGCATCCATTCTGTCAGAAAATTACGTACACTTCATTATAGCACGCAAACAATAACTGTCCTACCAGTTTTGCAAATAAAATAAATAAACAAAGAATTAAACGCTGTTAAATACAGAAAAGCCAGCCAAAACTATTTCTGGAAAATTTGCCATTAACTTCTAGTTAATAGCCTAGCCCAAAGACAAACTAGCAAGTTGAGAAAGCTTAAAAACTGAAGTCTACATTCATAATAAATTTTTGCTTAAGGGGTCATGTCCCAATTCAAAGAGATAGGCTTTTCAATGCAAAGTACATTAAATCAAGAAGCTACCAACGCAAAACTACATCATAAACCTACCCTGAATTTTGGCTTGCAACGAGACCTAGGTTATGTCTGTCTACAGTCTTAATTTGGACAAAATCCGTGTACTCAGTTTTCGATAACAATTGCCTAAACTTTACAACAAGTTTTTAGCTTAAAATTTTATGACAAATACTCCAAAAAACCAAAAATTCAAACCCACACAAAATTTACAACTTAGCCTAGACCTGGAACCAGCTGTCGTCAAAGCAACGACGAACTACTCCACATCTCCACATCGACGTCACATGCGCATTGGACCGGAAAGTTTTTACTTTTTTTAATATGACGCATTGAGTGCGACACGGTCACAATCTACTCTAGTACTCTAGTACTCTAGTACTCTAGTACTCTAGTACTCTAGTACTCTAGTACTCTAGTACTCTAGTACTCTAGTACTCTAGTACTCTAGTACTCTAGTACTCTAGTACTCTAGTACTCTAGTACTCTAGTACTCTAGTACTCTAGTACTCTAGTACTCTAGTACTCTAGTACTCTAGTACTCTAGTACTCTAGTACTCTAGTACTCTAGTACTCTAGTACTCTAGTACTCTAGTACTCTAGTACTCTAGTACTCTAGTACTCTAGTACTCTAGTACTCTAGTACTCTAGTACTCTAGTACTCTAGTACTCTAGTACTCTAGTACTCTAGTACTCTAGTACTCTAGTACTCTAGTACTCTAGTACTCTAGTACTCTAGTACTCTAGTACTCTAGTACTCTAGTACTCTAGTACTCTAGTACTCTAGTACTCTAGTACTCTAGTACTCTAGTACTCTAGTACTCTAGTACTCTAGTACTCTAGTACTCTAGTACTCTAGTACTCTAGTACTCTAGTACTCTAGTACTCTAGTACTCTAGTACTCTAGTACTCTAGTACTCTAGTACTCTAGTACTCTAGTACTCTAGTACTCTAGTACTCTAGTACTCTAGTACTCTAGTACTCTAGTACTCTAGTACTCTAGTACTCTAGTACTCTAGTACTCTAGTACTCTAGTACTCTAGTACTCTAGTACTCTAGTACTCTAGTACTCTAGTACTCTAGTACTCTAGTACTCTAGTACTCTAGTACTCTAGTACTCTAGTACTCTAGTACTCTAGTACTCTAGTACTCTAGTACTCTAGTACTCTAGTACTCTAGTACTCTAGTACTCTAGTACTCTAGTACTCTAGTACTCTAGTACTCTAGTACTCTAGTACTCTAGTACTCTAGTACTCTAGTACTCTAGTACTCTAGTACTCTAGTACTCTAGTACTCTAGTACTCTAGTACTCTAGTACTCTAGTACTCTAGTACTCTAGTACTCTAGTACTCTAGTACTCTAGTACTCTAGTACTCTAGTACTCTAGTACTCTAGTACTCTAGTACTCTAGTACTCTAGTACTCTAGTACTCTAGTACTCTAGTACTCTAGTACTCTAGTACTCTAGTACTCTAGTACTCTTTGAAGTGGCACTTTTCTCAATATACTTGTGAATTTGCAAATTTAATATCACCGTTGTCGGCAGGATTCGAACCTACGCGGGCAGAGCCCAACAGATTTCAAGTCTGTCGCCTTAACCACTCGGCCACGACAACTGTGCTTAATGTTCAATGCAAATAAATAAAATAGCACTTTTCTCGAATCTCTTATGAAAACATAATTTCATTTCTGCGTTGTCGGCATGATTCGAACCTACGCGGGCAGATCCCAACAGATTTCAAGTCTGTCGCCTTAACCACTCGGCCACGACAACTGTGCTTAATGTTCAATGCAAATAAATAAAATCGCACTTTTCTCGAATCTCTTATGAAAACATAATTTCAATTCTGCGTTGTCGCCAGGATTCGAACCTACGCGGGCAGATCCCAACAGATTTCAAGTCTGTCGCCTTAACCACTCGGCCACGACAATTGTGCTTAATGTTCAATGCAAATAAATAAAATCGCACTTTTCTCGAAGCTCTTATGAAAACATAATTTCAATTCCGCGTTGTCGGCAGGATTCGAACCTACGCGGGCAGAGCCCAACAGATTTCAAGTCTGTCGCCTTAACCACTCGGCCACTAGATGAAAATCAAGCTAGCGTAGTCTAGATGAAAATCAAGCCAGCGTAGTCTAGATGAAAATCTAGCTAGCGTAGTCTAGATGAGAATCAAGCTGATTTCGTGACCTAGCTACGCCTACGTCTCCACGGTGAATTGAACCGTTCGCGCGTCACAAGCTTTTGTGGCGGTTAACATGAGCGAACCATTTTGTTGAATCACTCAACCTAACGGTAAGTTATTATCACTAATAGGAATGTCAGTCAACCGTTAAAATCAAGCGTTTTTGATAAACATTGTTTCCTATTCTGTCTTGGCTATTTTTACATGTAGCACTAAACACGTTCACGTATTTAACACGACTGAACGATTGCAGAAATTTGCCACTATGTAATGGGTAAGATGTTAACGTTTGCTGCCATTTTGTTCAGTTCCTTGTTAAACTAGAGCTTCCTAGTTAACTATAAGCTAGTTTCAACTAAATTTTAAGTACTAAAGTAAACTTCTGTTATTTCCTTTAGTTCGACTTACTGTTAACCTAAGCGCTAAGCGTTTTGGGTAAAATCCGTTTAGGTAGAAACAAAAACAAGTGCGAAAGTGTAAACGCTACATTTTCGAAAACGTTGCCGAAAGGCAGACATTTTGAAAACACAATACCTGGTCGATTGCATCTTGCAGTTTTATGCCGAAACAATGGTTTTAGTAGCGGAGTTGCCATGGCTTGCGATGTTTCGGGCATTCCTCTACAAAAAGGGTCCCCAGCAACAAAACGGATGGCGGCGTTGCAAGCGTCTGATATGCAACTTGAACTGAAAAGAAATACTCCAGTGGCTCGTCGAAGACGGAAATTCTGCAAAGGAATGCGGTTTAAACAGCATGAATTAGACGGAACAGTTGTAGAAACTTAAAAAAATAACCCAAAGAACTATTGTACTACCTAATGCTCAAGGCCAGAAAAGGCAGTTCTTAAAAGCACCATGACCAAAACAATATTGATGGTGGTTGCATCGTTTTCTTGCATTGTTCACGTCGGCTGGTTCTAAACTTAAGTGAACTGGATTTACGCAAACCCGGCAATGACACGCATGACTTACTTGCAACTCGCTTGCAAGCGGTAAAATTGATTTTTGTACCAACAACATATATGCCAGCCTATGAGCACCTAGCCGCTGGCCGTCAAAGTTGATGCTACCGTATCCGTTACCCGTTATTGCGCCAATCCAGCAAACACAAGAATCGTTAGGACCCAGCCGAACCATGTCTTTTGTTAAATTTTTTATTAGCTTTTCCATCGTTTGTCTGTGTAGATTTTAATAAAATATTATTGCTTTACATTTGTATTAACTTTAAAACGCATCCATTCTGTCAGAAAATTACGTACACTTCATTATAGCACGCAAACAATAACTGTCCTACCAGTTTTGCAAATAAAATAAATAAACAAAGAATTAAACGCTGTTAAATACAGAAAAGCCAGCCAAAACTATTTCTGGAAAATTTGCCATTAACTTCTAGTTAATAGCCTAGCCCAAAGACAAACTAGCAAGTTGAGAAAGCTTAAAAACTGAAGTCTACATTCATAATAAATTTTTGCTTAAGGGGTCATGTCCCAATTCAAAGAGATAGGCTTTTCAATGCAAAGTACATTAAATCAAGAAGCTACCAACGCAAAACTACATCATAAACCTACCCTGAATTTTGGCTTGCAACGAGACCTAGGTTATGTCTGTCTACAGTCTTAATTTGGACAAAATCCGTGTACTCAGTTTTCGATAACAATTGCCTAAACTTTACAACAAGTTTTTAGCTTAAAATTTTATGACAAATACTCCAAAAAACCAAAAATTCAAACCCACACAAAATTTACAACTTAGCCTAGACCTGGAACCAGCTGTCGTCAAAGCAACGACGAACTACTCCACATCGACGTCACATGCGCATTGGACCGGAAAGTTTTTACTTTTTTTAATATGACGCATTGAGTGCGACACGGTCACAATCACTGTGTTGCCGGCTAAAAATTGTCGTTTTATTGGGAAGTGACCCCTCAAGCTAAATTTGAGCCTACCAAAACGTAACCAATTCATCAGTGTACTGTACTTATACGAATCATTCGACGAACGATCACCATTGAGCCGAGTCTGTATTCCCCGGAATAAAACGGTGTAAATTAAAAATGTAAGTACAAAACGAAGCAATCCTATTCTATACAATACAAATTCTATTCAGTTGTACATTTCAGTGACAGTGATCCACCCCATGAGCAAGCGACGAGATGTTCTCAAAATAGAGAATTAGATCGAGAGCCAGCGACGAACGGTAATTTTCTGTTAAAATGTATATGGTAGCGTAACCACTATATGAACGGTGTGATATGTAGGAATGAAATATCGGAAGAAGATCTAGTAGAATTGGAGAGAAAAATTGGGAAATGCTGACAAAGCATAAGACACAACCGATTAAATAATAATACAAGTTAACACAAGTGGAAAAAAATAGAAACAGATTAGAAAACATCCGCTTTGAGAATTCCTCTGCCCATATTCTGCCACTTTGTTATTTAGAACCAAAAATTGCCAAAATTGCTTCCAAGGTTTTCCATTTGCTTGCATTTGAGGTGCACCACTTTAGAATTGAAGAAAAAATATACAAGCGGTTATGATCGTTGGAGCTGGAGCTAATTTACGATAAAAGAGAGCTCCGGAGCTGGAGCTGGAGCAATTTAACATTTACGCCTGCTCCAAAGCCCTGGTTCACACTTAACTTAAAATCACCCGAGCGCGGCGTTGACTTAAATTTCAAAAGAATCCGTCTGATCCCTCAATAGATTATTGCTAATTACTGTAAAATATAATCCCAAAAGCAGGAAAGCGAATCACAATTTCAAACAAGCACAGAAAATGTATTGCAAAACGTATGTTAATAAGTTCATCATATATAGTCTTATATAATAATAAATTCAGAAATAAAAAAAAGAACTTCTAAAATCGCTCACATTGAAATGTAATTAATAAAGCAAGAGAATAACTTACGAAAGTGGTACTTAAATTTCACAACCTTTTGCTTTAAACAATAAAAGATCGGACTCTTTTTCGAACTCGCAAACGACAAATGGGACAAGTCGATGCGTTTTCAGCGCAACCAACACAACAAGCAATATGTCCGCATGGAATAAGCACAACACTCGCTTGTTCATTGCCACAAACTTTACACATTCTTTCCTCCTGTAAACGACGAAGCTCTTGAAGTCCGGACGTTGTAGATAGGTTGCTGGATGATGTTGAAGGAGTTGCTTTATTTGTTGCGGATGCTGATCCTTCTTCTTCAGATCCATTGGAAGCAGATTCTTCCTCCATCGCAAGAATAGACTCAACGAGAATTTCAAACCTTGAAAATCCATTGCCTGTGGCTTTGTATTTCCTGTAGACAGATTGGTTTTCAAATTTATTAATAAATTTGATCTAATAGAAATTAAAAAAGAAAATAGGACAACTTTCTTGACAGAAACACATATCAGTTACAAAGTTTCACCTTTTGAAAGCAGTTTTTATCATTCTTTCGTCGAATCCCATCAGTTTTGCTTGTTCAACCAGTTCAGATGAAGACATCTCTCGGTCAACTTTCCTGTCTAGAGATCTTACCTCTTCCCTGGGATCGATGATTTCGGGGCCACCATTTCGATGTCGGTTTTGTAAACTAAACAAATAAATAGATGGGCTTGGGCTTTACCAATTTTTCCTGCTCGTTAATTGTTTGTGAGCATGTGGTTTATTGTGCTATAACTACAACGGTTAGTATCTTAACTTTTGCTCCGCACAGTTAATGGTAAAAAATAAATAATACAATATCTTTTGATAGTCCTTCAAACTTTTAGTAGTTTGCAGCGGGCAGGGTGATATTTTTAATACCATTACATCATTTCTTGCAAAAGTGTTTTCTAGTTAGTGATTGAAGTTCATGGATTTGTTTTTTGATAAACACTTCAACTGTCGATTGGTATTTGGAAACTTGTTTATTGTGATATGAAGTCTTTATTGGAAACTTGCTCTGAACTTCCAACCTTGACACTGATTTTATTTGTCCATGTCTCAATGTGTCAGCTTTAGCTATATGTATCTCCCACTGTCTAAACATTGTTTTGCTCGCTGCACCTGCTACGACTCGTTGCGTTTTTCATGTAGAAAATTTTAACTCCCATTGCTTTCACGTTATATTAGCTCGCACTTCTAACAGCGAGCAGAGTTAGCCGAGTGAATCACCGAAATCAACAGATAAGTTGTCTAAGCTAGATCTGGTGATTGTAACTCAATAGACATCTTATAGGCAATTGCTTATGTTTTTGGTTATTCGTAATATTGAAAAAGTGTACATGCCTATAATAAAAAAAATTTCTTGTAAACTATTTCTGTTGTACTATCAAAACCTTTCGACTGACAAAAGGTTTTATATAGAAACCAGCCAAACTCATTAGCCTATTCCGTTTTAAACCCATAAATATGTCTCCCTTCAGAATACTGCAGCTTTAGGCGGATACACTTGTCTGTAAACACGATGCAAACCAGACTGCCTGAGACTACCTCCTAAACCAAGTTCCAGGTTTCATTCCTACGATTTTACTGGTTGTCAAACCTGAAACGATACCCTACTTTTAGTCGTTCACACATACGAAAAACGTGATTCCTGGTCGAGAAATCCGCTCAGTTTGAACGCACATTTTTAGCGAGTGTGAACGCTCAGAGAGCGACCACAAGGAGCAAGACATGCTTGTGATTCCCGTGTGTGAATGCAGCCTTACGTGCACTGCGGCTGTCTCGCTTTTAGCATGCAATCGAGTAAACATTTTTAGCTCCTTAAGCACAGAGCGTTCCAGCAAACGTATGTTGTTAAGACATTAGATACTAATAACCAACTAACAATAGATTCTATGCTTTCTAATCCAATGCAGACACTCAATTCCGTTCGATAATTACTAGATTCTGTAATAATATAACACGGCTGTAAAATTTGGAAATAAGTTAAATGACACCGTCCATTTGATAGGCTACTTGTTTAGACCATAACTACAAACGAATAATAACTGAATATAATTAGTTCGAAATAATGTGCAAAAATAAGGATAACAGTAAATTAGAATGACAGTAGACTAACAACTCAAACATAAAAAAATCAATTCAAGGTAAAGAGTGCATGATATAATGCAAAAATATAAATTAATATCTTACAAACCAGCATCTGCATTGAGAATGTTTTTAGATTGAGAAAAAACGTCTATTCATCCTGTTTAAGGATATTTTTGCTGTTTTATTCATCTTTCAAACTGGAAGCCTCCTCAAAACATTACGCACCGAAATAGCTTTCGACATGTTACTTGGCGACAGGCGCCACATTTCTCAATACAAGTTTCATAGTTACAGTATACTTGAGTACCACGTTGTAAATATTTTGCTGGATACTAGCTGTAGCTGTAGATGTATGTGATGTCACAAAGCTCATCGAGTATTTTAACCGACGTGTGTTTGCTCAAAGTTCAGTGGCCAGAGTAAGACCGTCCTGGGTGTTATTTTGACTGGACGGTGAGTTGGGCAGACTACACATGCCCGTGTCCATCGACCTTTTGTTGGCTCCCAAGCAAGCAAAGTATGGAAATTTTCCTTGGTTGTTCTCGCTGGGAAAAGTCAAATCCGAATGGGACCGACTCTGGCCGATTTTGTTAGGCTGGTGAGTCTTCACCGGGATCACCCTTTTCAAGAATCTTATCTTACTTAAAATGTTCTTCAAAACTGCTGAGTATATCCACGGGTTGAGGGCACTGTTGATCGGAAAAAGAATGATTGCCGTGATCGGATAAAATTCGTCTGGAATCGTCACTCCAGCAAAAGAAAGAAACGACGTGACGCAAATCGGGACCCAGCACACGAGATCAGTCATCACCAAGCGCACGATTTTTCCCCACAAGGCCCTGTTTTCTTTATGACGCAGGTCGACTTCAGAATCTCGATGATTACTGGTGCGAATACCACCTATAGTTAACAAAAGCAAACTGGTGAATTAAGTCACGCTTTGATAAATAATTCCTGAGTGATTGTGCAATACAACTGAAGGAGAGCCCTCATATAAGAATATATGTGATTGACAACATTACGTCATCTCTATCCGTATATACTGTAGAATAGATAATACAACTATGACGGTGTGCGAAAAGAAGCATGAAGTGATTATATGGGTACACCAGTTTTGAGTAACATGTTGAAAACTCACAACCCCATAGCCGATATAGTGTAGCCTATAGCTTATAATACTGTAGAAAATACAAAAATTGATTTTGATATCTGCCAGAAGCGGAAACGGATATATCAAATATTTTAAGTCCAAAGCAAAAGACGCATTGTGACGTATATCTACAGCTGACAAATCTTTAAAAAAATTCTACCGCCAAAATACTGTTGAACCAGATGCATAAAGGAGACGACAAGCGTGATCTAAAAAATGAATTTTAACGGTTTGTGCATTTTACCCTCATCTTTCGAAGTCAGTCTGTATATGACGCAATAGGCGGTGAGCATGTAAAGAAATGCGATAAAGTTGAAAGCCATGATGAAGATCGTAAAGGACGAGGCTGGGTCAGAAGGGTTGCTGTAGAATCTAAAATAGGAAGAAAAAATTGAAAATCAACAAGCATTCTTCGTTTAGTATTACTGGCTTCAATCACAACTGGTATACGAGTACATATATCCAGGTATTAGTTCTATACATAAAACGGTGGTTTCCTTCACTTTGCGGTGGAAGCGTTGGAATCCTACGTTTGCTAATAATAAAAACCAATGAGATCAGTATATGATCATGATGGCTTGTTATGCGGTTAATAACCATAGAAAAAGATTTGGATTTCGTGCCAAGCAATCCTATAGGCATAAAGACAACGGGCGTTATTTTTGGGTGCAATGTCGTTCACCGATCATCAACACATGGTGTCCGGTAATTTCGTCGCAGTAATTTCATCGTGTTGATTGCATCGCATGTTAATCACATCGTGTGAAAGAGATGCAATCACAAATTAACAACATGAACAAATGAACGAGATGTAATTACCATGCGGTAAAGCATAAATTATACATGCTTAGCGCAACAATGTTAGCTATGTTTCACTATCACCAATCTGTAAGGTTTACTTATTAAAAAAACACAGCACCAGTTTTTGATATGCCAAATAACGTAGTATCGCAAAATAAGAGACGTTAGTAAAATAACAGCAGAGGTATTTCACAAATCAATGAACTATTTATTTTGGGTTTAGCTATATATATTTCGTCTAAACGGCATCATTTATATGTTATTTAAATATAATTAATTTTTAATAAAACTCGCCTTGGAATACAAACGCTGTCAAAGGCGTAATAGCCGGCAACCTTCAGGTTTTGAGGGTTTTCGCAAGAAGCAGGAAATAATCCACAGAAAGTGCTCTGCAAATCGGCGGTCGAAGCAATATCGATATCCGCATTGGGCAAACGTTGTGCGTCCGCAAGCATTGTCTTAACGTCAGCAGCATTGACACCGTACTGTCTAGTATAGGGTTCGTTTATATAGAGCTTGACAACAAATAAATTGGGTCGCCAGGGAAAGAGAGGAACCACTGCTAGTAGAAGGGATGTCAGCCATATCACAACAATTGCCGCATTGACCGCTTTGCAACGAACTTTCTCCGCCCGAAAGGGATTCATGACCCCGTACAGTCTGTACGTCGTCATGAGGACCATGATCAACACCGATGTTTGTGCTGATAGCATAGAGAGGGTGCCAAGTAAGCTACACTCTGGACCCGTGACCCATTTTACACGGTTTTGACAAAACTTGTCTCCGAATACCAATGACCTTATCGCGATCCAGAGCAGGTAAATCCCCATCAAGAAGTCGGAGATAGCAAGGTTCAGGATCATGGTCTTGTTGCAGACGCTTACACGATGTGGAGAACAATTGAGTCGTCTGCGAAGCATGCTGGCAAGGTCTTTGGCTGTTTTCCAAATAACAATAGAATTTCCCGTGATAGACAAAATCATCATGATCCAAAGAGCAACATAGAGTGCGATGCTCCCGATCATATGTGTCCTGGAGGAAATTCTCTTCCCGGAGTCTTCGCACTCATCCGTAAAATCTTCAACGCAATCGATATTGCCGTCTCCAACCTGATTCATGCGTAAAATCGTTTGGTTCTGATCGCAGTAAAAGTGCGTGTTAAGTGAACAATTCAACTCGTCTCGTCGATCTTCGCAGTGAAAAATATGGTCACATCTAAACAGAGAACGAAATAAGAATTGACCAAATCTTATCGTTTATCGCAACACACTTGCACTTTATGAAACACAATATCTTGCCATAATAACTTCATTTTTAGCAAAAAATACTAACTGACTACATATACTGACTCGTCCGAGCCCTTGAAGTAGCGAGTCGCGGTTGTATCACTGGCACTACCAGAACCACACAGAAGAACATTGGGGCAATGCCGTTCGTCAAACCCGTCCAGGCAGTCCTGAACTTTGTCGCAAAGTTTGCGAAAGTGGGGCATGCAAGCGCTCTCGTTAGGTCTTCGAACAAACCCGTCCCATGGATTAATGTCATCACAGTAATCCAAAGGATCTGTAAAACAGATAGGATTTACACACAAAACGCTTATGCCCTCGCTTACACGGCATTCTGAAGTTAGGATCTTCCAGTGTGAAATTCAAGGACGAAGTAATTTTTACGTTTGTTTTTTTGAGCTGAAAATGGCGCATTATATAGGACAGCTGTGGTTTTGTTGTAGTGGTAGTACAATATACACTTATTGTTGATATTTACACCATGGAAGACAAAATGTTGTCAATTTATTAGCTGGGTTATTTTGACAATAGCATCTAGCATCAGATTCTTGAACATAATTTTTATTAGTTTATGCCAAACATAAGCTTAAATTATATTAACCTTCGCAAGAACCATCGCATTCGTCTGCCGCTCTGTGTTCCTGAGGCCTGTAGTCACATTTTTCAATCCTTAAAATACAGCAACACCAGTGAGTGAATTTGTTCTTTATAGTAAATTATTTATTAATAGTCGATAGGCTTCATTGTAATAAAGTTCCTAAACATAAACAAATCACTTAATACCTCCCAATGCAATCCTTGCATTCTGCGCAGTGAGCTTCGTCAAAACCATTGGGACATTGAGTTGTTCCATCGCAAACTTGCGATACATTAATGCAAGGACCTTGACCAGAGCACGGTATCTCTGACTTAGAACATTCGTGCGCTTTGGTGATGTTTTCACAAAGTTTTGAATTTTCGCATAAGCATTCATCTGATAGGTCGGGGCAATCAAAAATCTTGTTGTCGCAAAACTGCTCTCTTGCGAGCAAATCGCCGTTAAGACAAGGCCAACACTTTTGAACGTTTAAGGTCCCTGTTACTTGGTCGAAGCAGTGGTCTTGACCATTTGGACATATCCCATAAAAAGCACCTTGCTGCTCGCTTTGCTCGCGCCATTTTGCGATGTATTGCTGTGGTACTACGCAGGGATTTTTTCCAAGGTTTTCGCATCGAAACCCAAACCCGTCGTAAACCTCATCCGATCCGTCATCGCATCCCTTTCTTCCATCACAGAAGGAGTTGCACTCACCACGCGGACATGAACGGTGTCTTGACAGATTCTGAAAACGAACGCAACCGTTTCCGTCTGCGCAGTGAAATAAAAAGGCATTTTCCGAACAATTTTCCTCATCCCTGCAGTTAAGGCAGTGAGAATGACCGTCGCATTCCTCCGATTCTTTGTAGCAGTACGGTGGATACTGTGTTCCGCAAGGTTTCCAAACCTCTCCACCGGTGCAATTGTTCTCATCGCTACAATCGCTGCAATGAGCGTTGTCGTTACAACGATTTTCTTTTTTAATTTCTACGCCATTGTCGCAAACAAAGGCAAAGCCTTTGGCAAGAAATGCAGTTAAAATCAAAAAGATTAATCCACAAAACTTCATGTGTGACGTTCAAGAAACACACTGCACGTCGAAATGAGCCAACAAGAGCTGTTATAGCATGCAACAGGATGTTGAAAGTAGATGATTAATCAGTTGATCCTGGTCCTGGTGTTGGCGACTGGGTTTATATATGGAAACATGTCACAATGATTCAGTTTCATGTACACGGACTAAAAACGATTTCACTGAAATACTGTAGGCCTATAAATACATTGTTTAGGTTGGAATACTGCGAAAGTGAAATTATGAAAAATACGTGAAAGTACTAACTCCCATTCATTTGCATGCAAAGATTTTTAGAATGAACCTCAGTTTCCGGTATCTTTTCACTTTGCTTCGTTTCCACTTGACATCGAACTAAACTTACAAATTGAACAAGGTCTACTGTGGCGCATTCTCTTCGTGCCAGTTGCCGTTTCCTTCATTTTGGCTTTCCATAGCAAGTCGAGGTTTCGCTTTATGTTTCTGAGCAGTCTGGTCTGATTAGACAATTTTCGGGGACCCAGCGGAGATCTCTACCTACTCCGGAATAATCCCACCACCCAAGAGATAGTAAAAAATATAAACTTGATAAAATTTGGCTGAAAATTTTAATCGAGATTCTGATCGCTGGCTTTGATATATTTAGTCGTTAAGGTTGCTGCTTCATTTTCAAAGTATAGCAACTACTGGCCTGGATTGTAACAATATCTGTCTAACCAGGCATTGCTAACGTCACCGTAGGCTTGACACTTCGTTTATTTTTCTTCACTTCATTTTCCTTATTTTTATATAAGGATAGCAGCTGCTGTCACTTAGCGGAAGTCAGCAAAGTACAACTTTATTGTTTACGGTTCCCTGAAGTTAAAATGCATGAAATAACACGCTGTGATAACGATACAACGCTTACATTAGAAGTGCTCTGTGGAGTCGTGCAGAAAATGAACACCATGAGTAAGCTAACGATTGCCACACGTAACGCACGTCTTGCTACGTAATACATAGGCAAATATGAATCAGACTTTGGAATACACCCAACGCTTTAATAGGACATGAGGCCATTGAAAAGATTATTTCCCAATGGAATTTAAATGGATTGCTTTAATATGCCATTATGGTATTGACATTGTTTTTCTTAACCATCATGCAATAGAAATCCCTCAACGCAGAGTGGTCCTGTATTTTGCAAGAAGACGCGATAGCAGCCTTATCACAGCAATGGTTCAAGACTGAATATAACGCTGGCGTTATATTTATTTTAACTATTTGCAAGACAGCTACCAAACAAAAAATACAATGACTTGTATTCCATGTATTAGCGCAAGTTCACTTATCGTTAAACAGTAGAAAACTTCTATTAAAATGGCCGATACATGACAAATATGGAAAACACCAACAGAAAAGGCGGCAATTTGTTGATGCAATGCAGTTGCGTCATCAAACTTTACGCGGGATTTTCCATACATAGACAGTTTTTCTGTTTCGTTGTCTGGTGGTTGCTATGATTTGTCCACAACGGATATGCGATTTAGGATCTAGGAGCCCATTCTATGCGGGTTCTGCGATGGGTAGTGTACTGGCATGTTTGGAGCTGGGCCTGGGTAACCTGAACAATGATCGATTGTAAAATATACGGTAAGAGGAAATTAGATAGATTTTAGATTGCTAAGCAACAATGCACCGACATATGGTTAGCTATTGGTTAGTGTAAATCACTGCTGACCCCTTATGCGTAAGTCAAGACACTTCGTCCACGACACCAACATGATTCATTGTACTCGCAGTGAACAGCAAACCAGTTATGGTATGTGTTTGTCGACACCTACTTATTGGCCATTTTTTGTTTTTAAGACGACGTTTGTTGTATCAGTAAATTATGACATTTTGAGTAATTCATAAATTATGACAAGTTCAACGTGGAATAAAATTGTGACAGTATATTTAAGCAAAATTATGGCAGCAATCCGAGGAAGGTATTGTCGTTCGTGGATTACTGCGATCTTTTGTCCCAAACTCTTTCGTATGTGCACTTTTTTGTCTAACCTAACGGCTAACAAATTCCTTAATCGCTAACAGCTCTAGCCATTAAGCACCTGTTAGCTGGATAAGTTTTTTCCCAGTTTTTTCCTAGCCCTGTTTCAAATATCCCTCAAGCTTTGAATAAATCGTAAACTAATCTAAATGGTCTTATTCACATTTTGTTTTAATCTTCACCCAGACATGATTCACATTTCATATATAGAGCCTGTAACATGTCAAAACCGAGTCAATCACTCAAGCAAAGTAACTTACCAGGTGGCATCATCATAACCGGCGGGGCAATGGTAGGGGGTACCACACCCATCACACCACCATCTTGGCCTGGCATTGGCACCGTGCCAGGGGGTGGGGGCTCCAAGTAGTTCTTTTGTTGCTGGTTGCCATAGTAATGTCCCGGTCCGCCGCCGACAGCGGACGGCATTGGTAAAGCTGCGAGAATACAAAATGCATTTAAACTGAAAAGTTGCTGTTATGTACCAGACATAGCATGTTTTAAGTAATTCATTTCACTACATGAAAGAAATATCATTCCGTTGTTGCTAAGCCAGAGGTTCTTATCCTTTTTATACCGTTACCCCAAGCAAGATTTTTGGCAACCTAAATTAACGCCAGTATAAATGACTTTGATAGGAAACATGGCATGGAGTCCTAAACATGACCCTGGTTCATGCCAGCCTTCTCCTTAATTTGATTAATGACAGAACCATAAATGCTATTTTGTCAAAAAAAAACCTGTGCTCCGATAGATTACCGATAGTGGTTGGTATGACAAGGCAACAATCTCAGTGAAATATTGCAAGGAACAAGCTTAGTAGGGAATTTATCACACTTAACTTCCTGCAAAGCATAATTTTAAAAGTGAATAGGAAGACAAATACCGGACATGACGTGCCAGTGTGCAAATGCTAAAAATTGATAGATCATTGATGGATTGTTTAAGCTTGCAGTCATTTAAGGAAGTTTGTCAAAGCCATAATTGACTGTCGGTTGCATGTAGGAAGCATGTAGTGGTGTAGCCTAAAGAGTATCTTGTGTTTAAATTTGTGAAGTTCAGTATTCATAAAATTGTACAACAAAGTTTGCCTTGTCAAAGGTTTACTGGCTTCCAAAATTGGAATCATATAAATAAATCATTAACTTATGTAGTGAGATCACCTGCAAAAATAATCTTAAGTTGGTCTTTGATCCACCTTTTGTGGTTACTACGAATGCAACCCTAATATTAATACCAAAAACATTACGATTATGATACCTCGCTTATAACGTAACTTCAGATGGTGAATGCTTATGGTTGTATAAATGAGTTATAAAAACTATAATAACATAAATACCTATTGTTCAAAAAAAGTCTTGTCAAAAGCAACATAGGGTATTTGATTCTTAAAGAAATTAATTGCGTAGTGTACATGGTGATCTAAAGACCACTTCATGAAGTGTGTGTAGTTGGACTTCCATTAGCACAGACCAGGACCGAACTTATTCACTGGTTAGTAAATATAAACATGAAAATTGAAACAGCCAATCCTAAGGTCCATATTTTCAGATAAAAAAGAAAAACGAAAACGAGTTAAACATAAATTTATACTATATTTATAATGCACAATTAGTCCATTAACCCTAAAAAACTTCAAATTCCTTTTTATGGAATAAATCACCCACAGAACTGCTGTGCTAGATAATGAAAGATTATTTTTACAAAATGAAAATGACGTATTTCACCTCCTGGGAGACCAGGAACAGGATCAAATTGTTGTCCCTTGGACGATTCACCTTTATCCCCACCATCTTTCCTACCAGACTGCTGGGACTTCCCCCATCTCACAACTAATCTGAAAGATAACATAGACATCAAATAACATGTAAAATACTGGGCTTGGCACTTTGGTAAGTTTAACTTGATCTTTACCTTTTCCCCTTCAGTAACAATCTTCCTGCACTCTTTTGAGCTGCATGCTCTGCCTCACTGCGTTTTGTAAATTGAACGAACGCACAGTTCTGCTTGCCCACTACGTTAATTGAACGGATTTCACCAAATTGGTAGAAGTGATTTCTGTAATAATCGTATTAACGAAACAAAATATAATTCTACAAAGTATATTATACATATAATGATACTAAAAAACAAAACATTCTAAACACAGTGAGACCTCGTTAATCCCCCCCCCCGAACAACCGGAGTCCCCATTATCCGACATAAAACTGCCGGGAACGAATTTCTTCCTATGCATTTTACCCCTTTAATCCGGAAACTCCGCTGTCCGACTCCGACACAAAAGTTTTGGAACAAATGTGCTAAACAAATTGCAATAAAATCCCATAAACCGGATTATTAAGAGTGAAGTGAAAATTATTCACGATTGTCCTAGATACAGTAGTTAGTTAACGAACACAATAGCCGATTATCTACGCACAATAATGTTGCAGGATCTCTCTTTAAACTCCTATGCATAGGCATACTTTGAATTGGAGTAAGTTGCTTACTGCTTTTTGAACACAGTGCTGCATTTGCAAGATTGATTTATTTTTCGCTTTCCGGTAATCTGGATACCCCGCTAAACCGACATTTTATGACGAAACAAAGTGGTCCAGATTAACGAGGTCTGACTGTATGTCGTTAGAATTAAGCACAATAATGTCACTTCAGTGAGCGAATCAGAACACACCTTAAGTCGTCCTCATCAATTGCTTCACCGAGGCCCCCGATATATAGCGTAGAGATCGTTCGGTCTTCCGGAGGTTTAACTGCCTCCTGATCGATCGATTCATTTGCTCTTCGAAGTAACTTATCCGCAACCGGATCATTTATCCCATAATATCGATCTTTGATGTTCTGATCTGAAAGTGGATCATCGGGATCTGTTGGCTTTTCGTGCCTGCACATTGAAGACGGGGTTTGTCATTGTGATGTAATAATAACAGAAGCACTTATGGACAAAAGAGTGGGTAAATATACTTCACTAACTTCACTACATAAAAAATTGCAGGTTAAAAATTAGAGTGTGTCGATCATTCTGATGTTTTTGGATAATTTTAAAAGTTCAGGTAATTTTACTAATACAAGTGAAGAAATGTCGAAAATGTCTCAGCTAGAAATTTTGTCAAACACATATAGCAGCGCTGCATCAATGGGTTGTAAAACGAGAGAAAGTAATTGTAGTGAATTTGTTGGTGTATCAAATGGTCATTTGTTTGTTCATAATTAACCTTGAGTTGCTTGCTAGAGTTTGGACTAGAGTCAGTTGGCAATGCTGCCTAAAAGATTAACCGAACAGGAAAGTCATGCAGCTCTCTCTCATCTTTCATATCATATCTGGCCCGTTTAAAGAAAACTTTGGTGACCCCGACAACAAAGTACTATTGAACCAGTTGCTTACCTGTACGGGCATTCTTCACCACGCTTGCACTCGCCTTTCACCCAGAATGAGCAAATATGGGGGCGATTTCTTTTGTAATAAGGGGTTGTGCGTGCCATACGAACCAAGATATCACTAGGTGCTTGTGCTTTTCCAACCGAACCAACGGCAACAGTTCCATCTGTGTTTGCTATCTGTTTGGTGAAAGCATGGGTGTCAATGGCAGACTGCACTTGGTGGGTTACAGCAAATTGATTTGACAAAAAAGATATTTACTTCTCTCTCCATATTTTGCGTGTAATATTCCTTGTTTACATCAGATCTAGGAATGTCTTGGTTTTGTAGTCCCAATGCGAAGTCTCTTGTCTGGATTGGTAAACCTATGACAATCATAAATACGTTAACACACTACAAAGCCAAATAGATGATTTAATATTTAATAATATTTAATAGATTTTGTAGATAAGTCTGCCATTGTCAAAATTGAAAAATACTTACCATATTCAAGATCAAGCAAGCAAGTTTGACAGATGTTTTTAAGCTTTGCACACGTCTGGCAAACTTCAGTCTTCTTAAATCTCATTCTCGCACCCGGACACCAACGAAAAACTGTGAAAGGACGATCGCAAATCTTGCATTCCTTGCCAAATTTTTCCTTAGTCTGAAGTTTGAAAAGCAAAAGTTAGCAGTAAGTTTTTATCACAATCAACCTGACATTACAGCAAATATATGTAAATGTAAAGCCACAAAAGGCTGGGTGTATACTATATATGTTCATCGGAAGTTTGAAACATAAACGTAGAGGTACACACCATCCTAATATAAGGGTTGTCACCCAAGCAAGTTTGGCAAAGAATAGGGAAGTCCTGGAATACAAGGTTAATAAATTTAAAATTATTTTTAAAAAAACATGAGAAAGAAAACTTCATAATTTCAAACTTACTGATTCTTCCCAATTTTGACGATTGTAACGATTTGCGCCCAAAGACGTTGCCATGATTGAAGTTTCAGTCAACTTGTTAAAGTTATATTTTAATCAATTGTAATTGTGTACAATGTAATCTACTCTAATTCTGACAAAACATATATTTTAAGTCGGATATCATTTAAAAAATTTATTATACTAGATAGAGTAGAATAAAATTGTAGAAAGTCTTTACACAGGACCAGCCTTCATAATATGGCTATTTTCAACAAGATCTTGCACTTGTCAAAAGCAAAACTAAAACGAAAAATGCGCAAAATTCTTTAATGTACTTGAATTGCACAACGACACGATAATATGCCCAGTTTGCATAACTAAACCTCCAAACGATTTGATAATTGAGTACACAAGAGTTTTGTTCAAATCGTTAAGTGCAAAATTATACATCTATCGACTAACGTGAGTTCATAGAAAACAATATTGAGTGTGCCCAGATGCCAAACTTCTGATATTCCTGATCATCTAAAAAAGACATATTAACGAATATCAAAACGCATCAATGTTTTCTTTGCCTGACTGGAAAGCATGGCCGTTTTTGACGAGAAATTTTGTGTCCTAAGATGCAAATTTTGAGTGATGGCATGCACTGAAAGTTATTTCATTTTTTGTTTATTTATTATAAATTATCGTGAAAATAAAGTTTAGCGTGCACATCGATGAATGTCATGTGTGCAGGTGCCACAATTTCCACTGTGTGTTCTTTGTGTTGATCAACCATACAGTGGAATGTTATAAAGCAACTTAATTTAAATACTTTCAAATTTAAAGCAAAACCGAGTTGATTTCTTTAACTTGGCATTTGCCAAAAAGGTGACAAATAAAGAGAAAATTCTCTTGTCCACCAAGTAGGCTATTTTAATTAGGCTTAACTTAACAAGCGCAGTTAACAGATTCATACTAGATATGAATTCACATAAATATCATATCAAAATACAGGCTTTAAGCTTAATATTTGTATTTTTAAGAGGGAAAAAAGAAATTCGTGGGCGTAATGTTTGGCAATTGGGTCCGTATAGGCTGGAGGTTTCAAGTTCCATCCTGCCCTTGTTACATAGATTTTTAAAAATTTATTTTGGAGGTAGGCCAAGGCTAATTTAGTCATGAGAGGTGAGAGTTTGAAGTGGGCTAGTTTCAAATTAATTTAAAGTTTGGAAAAAATAGTAAGTCAGTTCAAGATGAAAATTAGTGTTTATTTTAATTTGCAGCCTGGCTTATTCTTAATGCAATTATGAAACGTGAAAGTTTGAGTCAGAGGGTATTGCCCCGAGTGGAAAGTATGGCAGCTTACAACGAGAAGTTGTGCACTGAAGCTTTAATTCTTTGTTTATTTATTGTAAATTGGCATTTACACCAGGGCTTTGGAGCCGGAGCAGTGCATTTTTAACGGAGTTGGAGCCGGAGCTCTACGTAAAATTGAAATGGAGCTGGAGCCAGTTGATGTATTTCATAAGATGCTAGGCCTAAGCTACTACTATTGGCTGAATTCACATAATTTAACAGCAACCCTTCACAAAATTAAGAATTGTTGGGGATTTGACAGCAGAGCCGTCACATGTTCATAGCTGCAACCGATGGTACTGACTACTGACCGACCCATTGAGCTAGATATTCCAAATTGAGCGTTGATTCTTAAATCTCAGTTTTTGACGTAATGGAGCCGGAGCAGTGGTATCAATGGGCTGAAATTTGCATGCATGTTGATGCATATCCTCTGCACAGCTGCCACACTTTCCACTCTGGGGGATTAAGCCTACCAGTACCCAGTTTTAGGTTAACTTACACTTAGGAAAATTAGTAGGCTAGGCTATGCCATTCTAAATTGAAAATCAGCATACATAAAAGTCACAGACTGGCCTAACTGCCGTTTACCGTAATCGTTTTTTCATACTTTGGAAAACGGCGGCCGGTAAAATAATTGTCTAGGCCTAGTTTACTTCACCAGCTGCCAGTTACCGATATAGGAAAATATCTATTGCGTGACGGACTTGCCGTTTACTGAAATAGGCTAGCTTTTTCCAAATTTGAAAACCGACAGCCGATGAAACAGCCTAGACGCTGCCTTACAGAATTAAAATTATAAACATAGTAGCCAGCAGACAGCCTGATATATAAGCTAAGTTTTCTCCGGCGACAAAGAAATAGCAGCTTTGGGTCACCAGCCCAACAAAGTTTGGCTTGATTTCATAACATGTTAGGTAGACGTACCTATGGTATAGCCTAGGGCTAGGCCAACGTACACCATCACTAACAAATAGGCTAGTATGGATCACAGTTCGAGACTAAAAAGTAATAAGCCTAAGATATTGGGTCTCTTGTACTGTCGCACTCCGATTTGAAGGCCTGAATGGAAAGGATTTATGACGTAGGCTAATAACTACTCAATAATCGAATGACTACTATCTACTCAATAATCAATGACTGCAAAAGTAAAAGAGACCACGATTATGGCAGTTTTCCACAAGAAACCGTTCGGGCAGAAATATTGTGCGGGTAACAGTAATTTACGGAATGAGGAAACAGAGATATAATCAAGGGCGTTGGCGCATTCTTCCAAATTGCATACACTCCTGCCTCTGTGCGTTTTTTCCCCGGTGCACAGAGTCCATGTGCAATAAATTCTTCATTGTTTTCGAAGATGAAGTGTAACGGACATAAAGTATTTCCAAGTTTGTCGCTGGTTGATTCTCTTGAGCCACTTCGTATTTTGTATAAAATTATGATAGAATTTAATTACGGCATATACCTTTTTTCTGTTGCAGTATTAAAGTCGTGAGCCCATGAGGCTATTATTTATTTAACATATGAGCGAGGGCATTAGCAGCTGCCTTTAGAGTCAGATCTACTTCTCCAAATATAACAACACAACCACATTATCTCGCCATAGAACTGGTCTCTACGGCATTTTTTTGGCATACCTAATTACCTGGGCTGTCACTATTTCACCGGAAAAAAATGGTGCGTTCGAAGTTATTTTTCACAGTTTCTTGTTAATCTAACTTATGTTATTTATAACATAGTAACTTGAACCTAACCTCAATCTACCTTCTAATCTAAAACTAATTCAAATAAAACCTTAAATCAACTTTTTGCACGACCTTTATCCTAATCGTCCACCGTATCTTTAACAGCAGGCTGCGTGACCTATATAAGATGAAATAGTCACTTCGAATTGCCTGTACAGTGAACCAGCCCCATTATTTTACCCAGTTGAGTCGAAGATGGCACCACAAATATGCAGTTACAATTCCGCTGGTCTATTTCCGATTGGGGTATACGCAAGGTTTGTAAATAGATGATTCTGTTGTCGAAACAGTATACAGCACACATTGATTCCATGTGCTTCAAAATTTTAGTAGCAAAACTGATTTTGCCAAAAACATTCATATTGCAAGCAAAAAGCTTAACTTTACTAATTTTAAATAGAACGAATTTGAAATAATTATACGAGTCATGCAGACACAGTGACACAATTGTGCATACACCTGACAAAAATGAATTAAGAACAAAAAAATTACAACAGAAACTTGATTGCATACGATCAGAATTTACATTATTTTAAAAATAGCAGCCAAAACTTTATCTCAGTTCAAAAGGACTCTTAGATTTTTGCAAATTCAGTAACAACTCAAAAACATGACAAGCCTATACCAGTTATAAAGATGAAACGCGAAATATCATGCCACAGCAAAACACCCAATCAATGCTACAACCTGCTTGTCAATCTATTTAAAATGTTTTGTCTCAATTAAGAAAAATTTGCTATTTTTATGAAAGAGTTAAAAACTTGGGTAATTTGAACTTGAATGGATAAATCATGCGCATTATTCCTTACAACGTTTATACCCACAAACATGGATAACATAGAACCATCAAGCATTATTATATTAAGGTGGAATTCGTGAGCGAAGATATTCTAGCACAGCTGCTGAACCTTTTGCCATGATATTCTGACGTGGTACACGAAAGGTGTTGCCTTCTAATTTCAAGGTCTGTAATTTTTCAAGTAGACTTAGTTCGGGAGGTACTTGTCCGATGTTGTTATACTGCAATGATAAAGTGGATAGATTTTTCAATTTCTTAAGATTTTCCACATCAATCTTTGTCATTTTGTTGCTGTCAAACAAAAGGTGTTCCAAGCTTTCAAGTTCATATACAGTTGGAGGAACTTCAGTAAATTTATTGCAACAGAGATTGATTTCAATGAGACTTCGAAGACTTCTCACTTCATCAGGTAAAAGTGTAAGTGCATTGGAGCTCAGGTTCAAATGAGTAAGCTTGGACATTAAACCAATGTCAATTTGAATGCATGTCAGCTTGTTCATGGATAAATTTAATGAAACCAACGTGGGGCTAAACATGAACACTGCCATTGGAACTTCAGAGACCATTGATTTGGAAAGATCCAAATCAGTTAATGCTATGCCAGAAGCTTCTTGCAAGCCACTTTCTATGCAAGATACGTTACTTTTACTCAGATTTAATTTTCCAGTATTGGCCATTGCATGTTTCCTTGACAGAGTTTGTTGCTGATCAGACTGTGGCAGTGCTGACTCTTGAGGTTTTCTGTTTGTCGGTGTTTCGGCAACTACAATCCTTGAGCGAAGATAATTCATTACAGCTTGTGTTCCTTGATTTATAACATCGCGTCGGATGCTTCTTAATGGATTTCCATCCAGAACAAGAATTTTTATATTCTGCATGTTTCCTATCTCGGGAGGAAGATTTGAAACATTGTTATTTGCTATGTCCAGCCTTTCTAGACTTGTTATGTTGGTGATGTCTATGCCAACATCGCTAATCTTGTTCTCTCTCAGCTCTAACATTGAAATGGATTCTGGAAGGTTTTTGGGAACGAATTTCAACATATTATTTCCAGCATAAATTTCCTTTAAACAAGCACATTTTTGCAAAGATGGCAATGTAGCAAGGGAGTTATTTCGCAGATAAAGCTGCTCCAAATTGCACAAATTTTCTATGCTATTAGGCATTGACTTTAATCCATTGTCATTAAGATTGACAATTTTTAAGGACCGAATCTCCCCAAAAGAAGCAGGTAAAGTTGCAATGTTATTTTTAGATAAATTTATTGATCTCAAATTCTTCATAGAACTCAATGTAGCTGGTACTGATGTTAACAAATTGTTTGAAGCATCAAGTAATTCACAGCTCTCCATTGCTCCAATACTAGGTGGCAACTCAGATAACTGATTGTAGTGCAATAACATGGCTGAAACGACTTTCAAGTATTCTAGAGATGGCAAAGATTGCAAATTGTTGTGGCTCACATCAAAACGTTTTAAGTTTGGTAAATCAGCCAGATTGGAAGGCAGTGAAGCCAGTTTGTTATCGTGGACATCTAACACTATCAGGCTTTGAAAATTACTCAATTCGTCCGAAAGACTGGTGATCTGGTTTGAGGATAGGTTAAGTTTTGTAAGCTCCACCTGATCCCACCAACGTTCACCTGCATCAAACGAAGCAGCAGATTCACGAGCATCTTTGGCTGCGTTGAGATTGAGGCGCCAAACTTCAGCAGGTACGGCCTCCAGATTTCGGTTGGATAAGTTTAAAACACCGCTCTTCCTGGCTTGTTTAAAGATGGCTTGGGGGATAGATGTCATGATTAAATAAGCTGAAAGGTTGACTTAAGCCTCGAAACCAAAAGAAGTCTATGATAATATAAAAAAATCATACATATCGTCATTCAATAAATATACCGGTACCTGACCAATAACTTCTACCTTCATCTATTTTAAAGTAGGTTAATACAAAATTAAAGAAACTAAAAAAATATAACAATACGCAAACATTATGAGCCTAAAACTGTTTGAGTTCAAATATGAACTGAAAGAAAACTGCAAAAATAGAACCAAAATTACGATTTTTTTAAATGAAGTAAGTTATAGATTCTAGAAACAAGCAACCAAAAAAGGTGCATTACTATAACGGCGGCATGTTCAAATAAAAGTGCATTCAAATTTTTCCTTAGATGTACACATTTAAATACTACAGTTAAATAAGCTTCTTTCGTGAAAGTTACATTTCCTGTTTTCTGACACAAGCACAGTCCAATTAAAAAATTCGATTTAGAATTTCATAATTTTCACATTATTTTACCAGTGTTACTGTCACAAAATAAAAATGCATGATCAGGAAAGTCATAAGCAACAAGATAATGGAATGCCATATTGGATACAATTACAACATATTCACAGAGGGCGGCCAAGGTATAGACTCCAGGTTCACAGTAAGAGTTATGACGAAAAAATAAGTACACAAATGACACAAACGATATGATGTTAATCAGTACAGCCTTAAATTTTAGAGAGGCGTTTCTTTTGTCTTCAATTGAATCCTTATTCTGAATTGAATTGAGAACACATGTTAATATCATACAAACTAATTCACCAACAATAAACAACACAAAACACATTATGTGAATGAAATGGCTTTCTCTTGATGAAATAAAAGATAATCCTATTAAACCAGACACTTCTAGAAAATTCCCAAGGCAAAGTAGAGCAACAAGATATTTTTTAAATGGAAATAGCAGCTTTGTCTCATCCACGGACTGTTTCGAATGAAAAATCCAATACAAACATGTCACTATATACCGTGGTGCAGCATGCAAGGCTATGCATATCCTCCATACATATGCTTGTGGGGTTAAAGCTATTGCTGCGCTAACTGATGGAAGAAAATTTGCAACGTGACAATGCGTTGCTGTTGATCGTTCAAAATCGAAAAGGAGCGACCACAGTACAGCGATTGTTAACCCAAAAAACGGGAGCGACGTTACAAATTTGCTTATGCGTAATAAAGGAGTTACGAATATTACACTGCTTCCCATTTCAGCCATCTGTTTTCGCAGAATGCTCGTAAAAACAAAGCAATCAACAGTTTCACGTCAATATTTAGCTTTTTCTGTACAGATTTAGAAATTTTGTCATGTTTTGTTTTCACTTCAATTCAAGCAGCATGCATTTAACGATATGATAAAAATTGATAAGATAATTTTACAAAAAACAACTAAAAAGTACTAATTAGATTTAAAAAATGTAAAACTAATTTTATTTAATCGGTAATGCAATAGTTCATTTTCGTATTTACAATAATGTCTAGAAAAATTTGGTAGCGAAAAATGCTACTTCTATACGAGTGAATGTAAAGTGCCACAGTCCAACATGCGGCAGCAAATAGGTTAGTGAGCCCTTTTTACTGAATTTGCTGGAGTTAGGCAGGTTTAAATATGTCTGGAGCGGTAACTATTAGAACGCGAAAGTTTATGACCAACCGCCTTCTGCAGGTGAGATTATTGACTATAAAATACTTGTCTACCTACCTACAATAGTTGTAAGTTGCGAAACGTAGATTTACAAGGCCTCCGACCTGATGTCTGGAGGTTCCCAAATTTCGTGACAGTTTACCGAACATGACGTTTTCAGATATGTGTGAAGTATTTTATTTGATATGAATGTCATCCAGATTGAAAAATTTTACTTACTTATAATGCAAGAAGATCAATGGCTGACACAGAGTTCGCGTGCACCTGACAAATTTATGAATGTAGGCCTACCAGTTTCAAAATGATATGACGGTATCACAATCTTTCTCCTCCGACAGAGAACAGTCTTAACACAACTTAAGCTTGACAATGATACTCCATTTCGTCCTTACGCTAACAACTTCTTGTAAATTGCTATTTACATGGTGGGTTTAGTGGTCATGCTAAACATTATTCATCTTTTTCATGTTTTATCGTCATTCTTGCACGTTTTAAGCCCTTGAGCTTTGCTGCTTTTCCCTGTCATTGTCTGCTGGAAGAATTATGATTTTTCTACAATACAATGTTTAACGTTTTACTTTTTGTTCCCCCCCACTAACGATGACGAAAACGATACGATATAATTGCCATACCTTCCAGTCGAGCTGGTTAGTTGCTTACTAAGCTTGTCGTAGTGCAAGGTCCCATAAATGCACATTTTAAGTTTATTTTTTAATTTTCTGTATTTTACTTTCCGAATTTGGAATCTCACTAAATGAGAGCAAAAGTCATTCATGCCTTGCTGAACGGCATTGCAACGGTAGTGCAACTGGATATCAAATCCAGCTTTCATTTTCCGTTCCAGGAGGTTTGGCAACTGAACTGAGTGCGTGTGAGCTATTACAATAAGCCCTATTTGTTATCATTTACTTCTTATGCCAAGCAAGGCAAGTTTTTTACGTAATGTAAAACTTTTCGAAGTGATCGTTCACCAACATTTGTTTACCGAAATTGAAAAATCACAACACGATAACCAGCAGCTTCCCACCAATAGGTTTTTAATTTTGCTTGAGGGAAGAAAGCAGCTCTGTGGTTAGCATTCGTATTTTTAACCTTTAGGTTCAAATTATGCTGATGTCTACTTTTTTTGCGATAGGCTGATAAAAAGAAGTTTATTACCACAATAAGGAAATGTAACTCTAATTAACTTCTGTGGACTTAAAAGATTAAAAATTCAGTGACTTTATTTAAACTTTGAATTATTTTCCTTTGACTGATCAAGCTGATTTTAGGGAAGTGAAGTTTTGGGAGGAATTTTGTCATAAAAGTTAAAATTTTAATTCACGAACTTGCCTAATTGCAGTTTACGAAAGTAATATTTTTCTGCTCTGATAACCAGTGATGAGTAGACGATTAAATGTACGTTACTGTTTCCAAATTCGTTAACTGACAACCGGTGGATTGGAGCTGTCATAACTTTTTATGAGTTGGCAATTCACAGTAACGGCTCAGTGTTTATAACTTTAGAATGCTTGGCAAAAAATGTGGCCTGTGTTCAATACTCGGTGGCGCACTACTGCACTCGGGCAAGGGATTATTGACACTTGCTTCTGTTCCGTAGCCCTGGTGATCAGTTCAAAATTCAGGCAATATGATATAATGAAAAGCCAAATAAAAAATGCGCGACAATCAAAAATTCTTGCACAAAAGCTAGTTTTGGCTTAAGTAATTATTGCTGAGTTTAATTCGTGAAAAAGCTTTCTTCAGTCCGAAAACAAAGATTAGAATACAATATCACAATGTGAAAGCCATGATTGTTGTTTGACTTAGGTTTTTTGCTTAAAGGAGTTGTTGTGTATGATTATAATTGCAAAATTTGTCCTTTCGGGTTGGTGGCAAAAGAAATTTATGTGATCAATCGATCTCGATTACTAAGATTTGTGTGTCTTACAATATTTTTGTCTTCACGTTTCTTACAATTTTGTTTTTATTTTTACAGAGAAAGCAGATGGTGGTTGATGTCCTCCATCCTGGCAAAGCAACAGTAAGCAAAGTTGCTGTTCGCGAGCAGCTCGCCAAGATGTACAAAACCACTCCAGATGTGGTTATCGCATATGGGTTCAAAACCCAGTTTGGTGGTGGCAAGACTACTGGATTTTCGTTGATTTATGATAATTTGGATTACTGTAAAAAGAATGAGCCAACTTTCCGTCTTGTTCGTCACAAACTTGCAGAAAAGAAGGAGAAACCGTCACGCAAACAGCGTAAAGAACGTAAGAACCGACAGAAGAAGGTCAGGGGAACTGCAAAGGCAAAGATTGGCGCTGGCAAGAAGAAGTAAATCAGGAGTTTCCGACTTGCATTTTTTGTGCTTCTTTAGCCACCTTCATGCAATAAAGCAAGTTTATCATTTCTTTTAGTCTTTGAATTTAAAAAAATGCTAGTTGTTAGGTAGAATCATTGCTTTCAACAACAAAGAGCAGGCAGTATTTTCTGAAAACTGAGTTTTAGCTGTAACGAGTTGAGAAAAAACACACCAAATGCATCGTTAAGTGAAAAACACTGATCGAACAACTCAAAATTTAGTTGTAATTTGTTAAAATAACTTATCAATAGTTTTATCGGTCCAATGAAGGCGCTTTAAAATTTGTTTGCATCGGTTTACAATATCAGCAACGTCAGGGCAGTTCAGTAATATCAATTTTGCATCATTCCAGTCCATTACGTCGGTATGGATCTTCTGGTCAGACGATGACTTTCCTACAAAATAAAAAAACATGCAGTTTATCACAAAAGAAAGTGAAATGGCAAATTTCTGAATTAAAAAGTGAGAAAATGTCTTGATAACAAGACTGCTCCAACAGATAAAATTTACCTAAACTAAGATCTTCGTAAGAATTATTTGACGATTGCGACTGCACATTCCCCACACAGCTTTTATCTGGCTCACCACATTTACACAAACGACTTGCTGATGTGACATTAACATCTTCAGATGAGCAAGAATGTTTTGCATTGTCAATGTCCATTGATGATAAATCTCCCAAACTGTCAGTCATCTCTTCTGTAGTGTCACTGCTTTCTTTGTTACCATTTATTGTCATCTTAAAGAAATCATCTGCAACTGAGTCAGTCTCTAAACTTGCTATGTCTTCTAAAAGGTTTTGAGCTTCAAGTATGACATCATCAGGAATAGGATTGCCCTCATAAAAAGCTCGAAAGGCCATCAAGCCACTGAAAAAAGTATTTTTGATTTTTATCTTTTTGCAAACATTTTATAAAAAGAGAAGAAATATATTTCTTGTTGTTTTACTTCAGTATGCCTTTAATCTTTGACAATAAAAATGATGAAAGCAGCCCCTGTTTGAAACCAGTATCAAAACCATTTTGCAATGATGCCTCCTGCCCTGCTGTGACACCATTAACATAGCCATCCTGTAAAAATAGTGACCATAGTCAAGTTATAATACATAATGTTTACATCTCTACCATACACAGTCAGTTTTATCATATAAGGTACACTCTACAGTATGTTAACGTGTTTTCTCAATCGCAAAATGTAATAACTTTTAACCTTTATTCGTTCTTTGCGTATCTTTTCCCAGTCTCTGGTCATGATGGAGAGTTCTGAACAATCTTCATCAAAAATGTCATCATCGTCCATAGCAAGATATGAAGTTGAGAAAACAGACAATACACAATTCTTGATAATGATTACAATATTTAACTTTATTTAGGAGTACGGTACCGATACCTACGTCAAACATAGGTAGGTGCTCAATAAAGTAAGTCAATTCAATCATGACAACACATAACAGTAAGCATACGATAATCAGATAATAAAGACTTGTAGCCTATCTATGTTATAGGAAGAAGCATGAGTAGCGTCACAGACATACAATCATAAATGCACAACAACTTAAGTAAAACAAAGTTTGAATTTCTTAGGCTTACCGGTACTTAAACTTTTTACAAAGTTTATTTATTTTGTTTGTGAACATCTGCCTAGCATACAAAACAAAACAAGACCGGAAGAAAGGTACGTAATTTTTGAAGTTATGAAATATCATCTTTTGTGTGGAGCTGCATCAAAATGCAGCATGAAATAACTTTTGGGTACAATTTAGACCATAAAATTTAAAATATTTCATCAAATACTGTCTCTAGCATATTCTTGTTTAATGTTTGAATCAAAATTAAATGAAAAATTTTCCATATAACAGATCTTTGTAACGTAGTAACCATGCAAACGACTGCACAAAAATCATATAAAGCAAACAAGGTTTGGGAAATAGTGGAAACGAAGCGAACTAGATTCTTGTTGTTACGCACTCCAAGCTTCTGCTTAGAAGTTGAGCTTAGTAATTTATTAAGTGTGTTGGCTGTAGTAAGCTCCTAATGTCATGTTTATTGCAGTTGGTTCATTTATGGTTAAATAACAAGCTTAATATTTTTGATAACCTGGTTTTCTGTGAAGTAATATAGCTGTAGTCTTTTTCTAAGATTTTGCTTTATTATATAGGCTAAACTGCAGGCCAAAACAATTTTAAATGATAGGGCACGGTTAACATGACATAAGGCAAATTTCGGTATTAAAAAAATTCAGTAAGCTTGGTGTAAACTAAATGCATGATATCACAAATTTGCCTTCAAAGTTATGGGGCTTGAGTAAAAGGTCAACATTAACATTGATTGAAGATGGCTGGAAGATTTACAAGGCAGCCCAATGGACTAGAAATGTAAGCGTTTCATGACAATTTATTACAAATTTTAATCTTTTTTTAATTTCAAGTTGTGTAGCCTATGATATAATATTCTGATTTTTGACTGATGTTCTTATCTTCCTTATCAGTTAGGCTATTTTAAATATGCTTTTTTCTATAAGCCGGACTGCAGAGTATGGCCGTTTTCAGCAAGATCTTTCATGCAATAAACAACCATAAATGACAAATTTGGGTGGGCAAAAATGTTTTGATGCTCTTGAAATTCGCTCTTAGGTGCGTAATTACGAAGTGATGCGCACAGTTTGACTAATTCAATCTCTAAATCAGTGTTTCTCAAACTTTTTGCAATCGCGTACCACTCATTCGTTTTTTTACTACACTGCGTACCACCTGGCTCCTGAATGACTTATTTTACTCAAATGTACCGGTATTTATAGTTATTATCGTTATTACTATACCATAACACCAATGAATAGCAAGAAAACACAATTTAATTTGATAGATGCAACTGTTTCTTCTGCACAAGCTTGTCTATCCGGGGCAACACATTACTCACAGCTCATCGAAAATCATGTTCAGCGGTAACACTTAAAAAGCTCTCGCGTACCGCTAGTGGTACGCGTACCACAGGTTGAGAACCACTGCTCTAAATCAACTAAAAATTGAGTTCGCAGAAGTTCTGTCCACGTTAATAAGCCCAAAATTACACATGTAAAGTACATCACTCTAGCACATGGAAAACAGTACATACTGAGTGCCCTATGCCAAGCTCTGCACTTTGGTCTAAGCACTTCATTTTTATGTATGTGCATTTGTGTACTTGAAACAAACAAAGCACTTTTGTCTATAAGCTAATTTACATGCATAGCTAAGCAAGTTGTCTAGGCAACGCAGTTTTCCACACTGAAAAATTGTATGAAATTAAGTCCCACAAAATGGAGATAATACTGTAAATTAAGATTACAAATACATTTTAGTGTGCAAGTACTATAAACATATAACACAATATTATAACATGATATCTTAAAACATAAACTAATGTTTCTGTGTGGATGGATTAAGTTGTCAAGTGATTCTCGCACAGACAAAAATTTACAATAAAGCACACACTTTAATCATTGTCTGGGTCAGCAAACCTGTATTTAAGTTTGTTTGTTTTAAGCAAGTTTGTTTGCACTCACAGCTGAAATCTAGACAAGTGTTGTTTGTGACATGAAACCAAGCCATTAATGTATGTAATAACTCCCAATTTTGATTAGACGAGGCATATCTCGAGGGAGCTTGCTAGACCACCCCCGTGTTGAGCCTGTTGATGAACCCCTGCTTGCCCCACCATCGTCAAGGGGCCTGTATTTTTATGAAACTATTCATGCTGGACAGCACTTGGTATGCATACCTACTGAAATTATTATACGCTACAATGTGTCTTTGAATTTTTAGTTTTATGTATGATACAAGAACTAGGCTGCGCTCATTTAGTTTGTTAAAACTGGCATTTGTGTTTAATGTAACACTTTCTAATTGATTCTGCACATTGTTCTTACTTTGTATTAATATTTCCTGGAGAATTCTTGTTTCTTTTATGTGCAAGCTGTTACATACCCTAATTACCAACTTAAATAAAGTGCATGAAAAATCATATGATTTCAGATGGATGCAGGAGATGATGATGATTCTACAATCACTGGTGGTTCGGATGAAGAAAGAAGAACGATAAATCAGAGTCTGACTCAAAGTGATGATACAATCGCTGAATCTGGTAAGATCTTACTTAAAATCAGACCAAATTATTACAAGAATAACAGCAACTACAGAGAGCTTCATTTTTTATTCGATACTGATGTGTTTTCGACCTTACACTGGTTCTTCCTCAGAGTATAAAGTTACCGAATGCACAAAGTACGGTATATAAACGACAAGGTGTGATAAAAAAGAAAATGTGTTATCCACAGAGATAAGATTGTACCACAGGTAGTGCAACAAGATAATAAACACTGGGTTCCGACTACAACAATGATAAGGTGTCAATCAACGAAATAAGATGGGAATGTGATAAAAGTGAAAAGTAACAGGCAAAACAAACAAGTCAAGCAAAGATTTTCAGTAGGAACGAGGACCCATTTCTTAAGGCTTTTTTTTGATTATTTCAGTACTGCACTTTATAAAAGGTGAAGTTTTCTGTAGTTGTTGTCATTCTTGCAACAATTTGGTTTAATAAAGCAATTTCAACTCTTCCCAAGTTATCTTTCTTAAAAGATTTAAAATTGTTTGTATATATATTGATATGTATTTGTATCTGTGCAATTTGATTTGTCAGATAAGAGAATTGAACAATTTTAATATTTAATTAAATCATGATTCTTTATATTTGTCATGTCTTAAGCGTTCAGGATTAGTCAAATTAGGTTTCTGGAATACTGGTTCTTTACTGTTTATCAAAATGTTTGGTTTCTTAGAAACTTCTCACTACTGGTCTGCTGGTAATAGCTTTACAACGGGCAACACGACTGAAAGAAGTTCGGTGTACTCGTGGGGGGACGATGTGAGTTATGAGCAGACAATTTTCTTTGTATTTGTTTGAAACTCTCGTAAATCATTTTGCTCACGGGATGACCTTGTCTGTTATATTTTTAGGAGTTTGATCACCAGGCAAGCCAGCGCGTGAGGGAAATGTTCCAGGAAATCGAGAGGATGTTGTTTGAGGGTGTGCTCTCCGGAAGCATTTCCTTACAGCAGGAATGCCGGGAATGGATGGTGGCTTTTCCTCATTTAAGGATCATCGGTAAACAGGTACCAGTATAATTTTCCATTCAGTAACTTATTAATAAGGACAATATATATTTGGTACTGTGTAAGTTTTGTCAAATGATTTTGTGTTATATTTTGTAGTAATAACGTATTATGCATACCTTTATGCGTTTACTAGACTACATATTTTACGATGCTGGTTATAAGTTATGTGGCTTTATGCCCAATGTAAACCAGTGGTCAATTTTACAGCTGTTACCACCATGTGATATTGGACAATGGCATCCAGTTGCAGCTCAAAGCAAAAAGTCATCTATACAAGCTCCTCAGCCAACCAATGACTTAGATCCTCTTGATGTTGACAGGTTGCTTGTTTCTTTTCAAATCATCATAGTCTAACACTTCTAAAGACTTTTACACCTCTAACACTTCTAAAAGTTTGATAACTCTGACCTGAACTTTTTAATAGTAATGTTAATTGGTAGCTTCACCCATCAGGTGTTTTAGCTGAATGTAGGTAACAATCTTACTTTGCACCTTTCAATTCCACCATATACAATGCTGGCTCTATTATAGTCTGCATGCCATAACCTCATCCTAAATTCATTTTGTAATTCTATTCACATTTTCAGCCTGGAAGTGCGAGGCTCATCGGTTCCGACTCATGCGGTCCCATCCCAACACTTTCATCCTCCCGATCAGGACAATATTTATGCCCCAACATCCGTTGGCAGCAAGCTACCTCATCTCTATGAGGAGATCTTCGAACAAGATGGGACCGTAGAAGAATACTTGGCATATGACATACGAGAGATGTAGGCTTTGCTCATCATTTCTTCGTATCTATTAGGCATAAGACTGCTTTGATTTTCAAACCAAAGTTGGAACATTAAATGCCCAGAAAACTACTTTTCAGTAAAATAATTATATTTTCAGATCTGCTGCTCATAATTCTTAGTTTTAAATCTAAACTTAACCCACAGAAATTAATCATTGTATGTTGCACGTAGGGATGAGGAGGAAAATACAAAGAGGTATTACATCCCGCGGCGAAGACGACTTGGTTTTCCTCCAATAACGCCTAACGCATGTGTTCGCGATGCTGTCCTCCACCAGGTCTTTGACGTGGTTTGGAATCGTGTGGTTGCATGTCTTTCAAGCGATAAGAGGTCAAAGGCATCTTTACTCAAGGTTACTGTTCTAATCTTTGCAAAAATAAACCTACTGTTAAATTAACTTTGACGATTTTTAAGACAGCATGCCATTGACTTACTTATTTTTTATTTATATAAAAAAAAACGGAAAATTTTTTAATAAAATATATATTTATTTTTTATTTTTATTGAAGATATCATGTAATGCAAATAATATAATAGCATTTATTTAACTGGCTGCGTAATTTTAATCAATTTTACATGGAATTTAGTAGTTAGCATTTAAATGTGATATAATGTTTAATAAATTGTGGTCTCTAATTTCTTTGTCTAGCATCTGGTTCAGAACATATCTCGAGCTCAGGACACGCAGCTTTCCGAGAACTTGTTGCATGCAACTGAAATGAAAGACAATTCACAACTTAGCGTTCCAACGTTAAGATATCCTAACGACCACAGATCGCAGCAGATTGGTCCACAAAATTTCTTCCCTGAAAATTTAGGTTAGTTAATAACTTCACTTGTTTGTGTGTGTGTGTTCAGTGGTTTTTGAGGTTGTTTTTGGGAACTGAAACTGTCTCTAAATTTCTCCAATGGTTTCTTGAAATTTGTATTACAGCAGAAAATTAGCAGTTAGTTTTTGTAAGTCATGGTCTCTTAGAAGTTCCTTTACTGTCCCTCAAAACTTTTTGGCAGACCCCAAAGTCAGACCTGACAACCTGTGTATGTGACATGTGTGCGTTATCATTTACTGGTCCATTGCACTTACATAAGTTTTCTATGTTTCTTTTGTGTTTTGTAACAGTTTTGTTGCTTTACTAATTTACTCTACAAAAGTGCTTGATTTTTCTTCCAAAATTGTCTAAATGTACAAAGCAACTGTAAATCTTATCTTAGAATCGGCCTTACCGTCTAAACTTTGGTTGTACCCATTTTATTGTAATTACCTTTCCACTGCTTTTACTGCATAATTTATGGTTAAAGTAAATGATAGGGAGAGCTATTATTTGAAAAAAAAAATTAATGTTAAACATAACACGCTAATATAAAAAATTTTAAATATAGTCACCAGTGAGGTTCGTAACCAGCAAATAACATTAATTCTGTGCGTTGTAGATTATGAGGAAGGAATCTATCCTCACCAGCTTCCAGGAGATCGTTTCGGAGTACAACCACTCAATCCCGCATCCTCCATGATGATGATGCCGCCTATGTCCAGGCTTCTTAATCCTGATGTTGTTGGACTTCCTTTATCCAGAGGAAGCTATTTTGACCAGGCGAACAGTCGTCATTTACCTTTCTCTGTAAGTTGGAAGGTTTTTGAAAAATTCCAACTCACTATGATTTTGAATGTGTCTTTTCCTCTTTTTCAAACAATAGTCGAAAGCATAATTTTATAGCGAAAAAAGCAGGCGAAATAATTTTAGATGATATGTATGTTTTTGATAAGTACTCGATACTAACTCATTCGTAATCCTAATAAAATTCATGTAACGAAAAAAAAGCAGGGTCGTCTCTCTACTGCCCCCTATTCCAACACTGGTGACATTAATTCTTTAAATGACGTGATGAAGATCAGTCAAAAGAAGCTGCAAGCCCGAAGTGAACGTTTGCCCTTGCCGTGAGTTCTTGTATATTACTGTGTAAAAGCTGCACAGAAATGAAACACTGTTTAGTGTTTACTTGAAGTTGTTGATCTTGACTGTTTTAACTTATAATATCACCTGTTGCTTATATCACTGGTTTGGAGACCATGCTAATTTCACCAAAGGAAAAAAAATCATCATGAGAATAAAGTTGTAGATTTCTGAAAAAGATTTGCAGCATAATTGGGTTACCTATAGGAAAGATATTTGAGCTTCTGTTTTGAATGGAATATGATATACAGGCTTGTTATTTGAAAGATTATTTATCGAAGATTTACGATGATATTTAATTATTTGATTTGATTTAATGATATTTGATAATTTTCATTCAGAAATGACGACTTTTCCGGTGGGCCTCTCCACGACTCTCGATTCTCAGGCCGGCCATTGTCCAGTCATTTTGTGAATGGCTCCAACATCCCTGGATCTGGTAATCCTCTCGGTGCCATGTCTCATCATCTCTCAGCCATCGCTATCAGTGGAACGCCAAGCCCTCTCGCCACCCCCAATCGGCCTTTCAATCGAGACATGTTGGCACGGCAACCAAGCGCAACAACCCGCAAAGGACGTGGGGGTCGACTTGCTAGACTACTCCCATTGGACAGGTACTGATGAAATTTTATGTTGCTGCAACGTTTCGGCGTCTGTCTGTCGTTTGTTTTCTTCTTTTCGTTTGTGTTGCTGTTGTTGTTGTTGTTGAGTTTTTAGTGAAATGGAGAATTTTGTTTTCTGATGTTTTATGTTTGATATTTGTGTGTTTTGTTATTTGTTTTCATTTTAATTTGAAAATTTTCAGCTTTTGGCGAATATTTCAATGAAATATTTGATTGCTCATGTATTTTATTGGTATATTGAGAATGTTAGACTTGCTAAAAGTCTTCCTTCTTTTTTGAACAGAGCTAAGACACCAAACATCGAGTTTGATGGATACGTCAAAGCAACGAAACTTATCCCAGGTCACCTTGAGCCCCAATCAACATCATTTAGCGGCAGGATCAATTCACCCCCACACAGTTTTCAACCTCCCCCCACTGCCCCCAATCTTGGCACGTGGATGAATTCCAGGTTACCTCCCATCAGCTCTGGGTTAGAGTCCCTCCAAGAGAATACGCTGATGGACTTCAAGAGAACGGTGGGTTGAAGGTGTAATTTACGTACAGTTACTTTTACAACTTAAATTTTTTATCACTGTCATGTTCAGCTGTCTGGTTTTTGATGGTCTTGTACTGTTTATCTGTTTGATACTTAAGCCTTAAGTTATCCATCCTTTTTGTCCTTGTCTGAGTTGTCATTGTGCTTGCTATAGTGACCTAGAAAGTGAGTTAGGGGAGTAGCTGAAGGTGTTAGCTGTTGACATAACCATCGTTTTCAAATGTTCATAATATTGTTGTAACTTGTGCAGTTAATTATGATGTTTTTTGTTGTACTAGAGGGGCAAGACAGCTCATACCAGAATAGCCAGTGCGTTAGCAGATGAGAAACCAGTCAACAGAGCACTAGAGAACATGTCCCGCCCAAACACTACCCACACGTTTCGCGTAAGTATTTTGAACTGGTAGAATATTTATGTCCAAAAATTTGTTCTGTTTTCTTTTCAATTAGATTTAATAACTAGGCAGTGGTGCTGTCTACATTTTAATAAAAGAATCTTAATAAACATCTCAGTAAAAGAATATGAACTCTATACCGGTTTGAAACTATGAAACAGTTTAAGTTTTGTAGAAAAAATAAATAAACAGTAGGTCTGTGTTCTTTTACTGGTGTCGTTGTCTTATGTTGCGTCGCTGGGTCAATTTTAGGCAGACAATCTAGTCCAGAAGCGGTCCACATCAGTTACTCCGTCAAACTTTATGTTTGGAGCTCAAGGGAACTCGATCGGAATTCCAACTCTTAAAACATCAAGCCCTGCCGGCGCTGGGTTTCTAGCAACTTCAAGTGGAAGCAACCTACCGTACCCACAGCAATCAGCCACTAGCCCCGACAATGTGACGGGATTGGTTGGTATCACAGGTGCGTGTCAGAATGAAGCAGACGATGTTTGACTGACCACAAATGATAGAAGTTTTTTTTAATACTAAAGAAGCCGTTAAAATTGGTTGGGCTTTATGCACGTTGTACTTGGAAATATAGGCTGTTACTGTCATGAAGGGTACACCTTAAAAAGCGACCATAAGTTGTGCGTAATTGTCGTAATTCTACTTATTAAATCGCTACAAATCATGTACAGGACGAAGCATCAATCTCGGATTGGGCCAGTCCACTTCCCCCGACGAAGAACCCGGTCCCCCTCACTCCTCATGGGGTAAGTTGCAAAATATCAGGCTATAATTTCAGCTCATTTAAGCCCGCCATCAACTCCCTGGTGGGGCACAACTGGTTAAATTTGTTCTAAATCTTCTGCTTTAGGTCTGTCATCACAAAACATGAGCGCTGTTCGTAGGAAACGGGCGGTATTTGGATTAATATGAGTTAAAGAAGTATTCCGCTGTGGTAGGGTTGGCTTCATACATACATTTTAATGACAGTGATTTAATGGTATTGTTTTAATTTTAGAACTTAGTTTGTTAGATGTTGACCCATTTCTGTGCGTAAGATATTCTGGCATACAAAGTTTTCGATATTTCTTTTCGTGTGTTAAGAGATAAATTTAGAATAATAGATTTCATTGTGGTTCGATTTATATTGTTACAACCAATAACCAGCGGCTCTTGAAATTACAGGAAGAATACTCACGTGTTTATTCTGTGCAGTTAACCCAGACATCTTATGGACACAACTTACCATTTCAAACCACGTTACAGCTCTGAATCGGCTTATCAGGGAGAGGCTGTCACTGTTTCATACACACCAATCAAACTATTTTGCCTTATACGTACCTGAACCTCATCGACACCTTTGTACAGCCAAGAACGTATCTTGTTGGTGCGAGTGATCCCATTTGCATTTTAGATATGTTATTTAACTGTGCAATATCTTATTGTTTTTTATGTTTTATATCTTTATGTTTGTATATTGTGTTCGTAACAATCCTTTGTTTTTGTTTGAGTTGTTTCAGTGCTTTGCCAGTGATTCCACTTGTTTTCGTGATGACGTATGAATGTTTTATGAAGTTTTATGTAAGCTCGCAAAATTTTGGCGTAGTCGATCTAGTACCAGGGTTTTAAGCGCAAAAATCCTGGTAAATTCATCATAATGCGATTTAAGTAGTTCTAACAATACAACTGCTTAATTTAACACTGGTATTCCATAACTTTTAACAGTATTAGCACATTTTTCACACAGCACGACAGAGAATCTGTGGTTTTTCGTAGCTATTTCTTGTTTTCGTTTTGCGCAAGGTTTGCGTGACTGTTCTTTCCTGTTACGGTTTATGACACCAGTAAGTATTACTGCATTGTAACACAACAATCTCGCATTTCATTCATAAAACCAGGTTCTCAATCCAGTCACTGTTGTAACACTTTTCTGTGGATGTGTTGACGTTTAATAAAAATACTGTATTGGATGAACATTGTGAATTGCATTAGCGTGATAGTCTACAAACAAATTCAACAGTAAGGTTTCATTTCTTAATGCTTCTAACTTATCCCAGTTTTGTTCCTTAATCAGGTTTAAGACCTGACACCTCTGTGTGCATAAATCTCTTTTCAAGGGTGTTTATTGTTGTTGGCGATAGTCCCAAAAATTTCCAGAGAAGAGAAAATGTTTTCGCGTGACTTTTTGTCTCTTGATCAATACTAATGATATAACTTGCCACATGGTTTGAGCTTGTCTAACCATTAACCAGCTTATTGTTCGTCATAAAACTCATCCCACGAATGTTTCCCGCAGCTGCTTCCAGGACGTGGAACAATCTACCGCAGGACGTGCGCAACGCGGATAGCCTCAATCCTTTCAAGAAATCAGTTCACTTTCGCTATCTTATCAGCCCTGAGCTTTCTTTCTATGCTAACTTTTATCACTGTTTTTACTGACCTTTTATTTAGGTTATAATCTCAGAACTTATCTGTACCGTATATGTTTAGCAGCTTTGAGCGGCTATTTTTTTAACAAAATATAGCGCTATACTAATATTATTATCGCACGAGTTAAGAAGCGTTTCTCTTTTTCGTTTGCATTTCTATTTTATTCCCATCACATGTTAACAGCCATTAGTCATAATATTGCATACAAAAAGGTCATCTGGAAATGCTCGTACGTAAATTAGCGAAAGAAGTTTTTACAGGAACTAGGTGCCGGTTTGTTTTGGTGCAAACGGCACAAATTAAAACAATGGCATACACTATGACAGTAATTCGTTGTTTATCAAAATGCAAAACTACGTTATGATCATGGATAAATTAAACGTAACCATAAAGATATTTTAATTACACTTTTTTTTCTGTTTGACACATATACACATTTGTTTATACAGGCAATCGATGCACCCTAGCCACAAGACATGAAAGAAAATTCAAACAGGAAACTGACAATAAACATTTCTTAATTACTTGTAAATTGACAATTTCATAAAAGCAAAGTTGAAACACTAACTAACGTTATATATTTGTTCTCAAGCCTAAAGCAAATACACTTTGTCTGAAGGCCTGGCTTTGTAAAGAGCAAACTTAGCTTGACTTAAGCTTCACTGCTTGCCAAGGTCACTTGATAGTCTTAATAAATAAAATGCAGATTTTCAAAACAAGTTGTTTGATTGCATTTACTGTTCAGAGTGGTACAAATTGTTCAGAAACATTTTCAAAACTTTAAGTAAATCACTTGACATCTCAAGGATGATTTTCAATTTCCTAACAAATGTTATGAGGCCAGTGGATGCAATTTGACTGATGAGTGATGACAGACCGAGCAATTAATGTTAGATATGGTGTATTCTGGAGTGGTTTTTGTTTAACCCAGTAGTAAAGAGTTTAATTATAACCAAGAATAAGTAGGAAAAAATTCAGTTGCAAGCATCGCAGGTTGCAATATAATGCAAAGTTGCCAAAATATTCAAGTTTAAATGTACTGGCTGAGCCAACGGAAACCTTCGCCATATCCTTGCTTTTTAAGAACAGAACACATGAAAATTTCAACTGGACGCGCTCCTCCCAGGCTAGAAAGTGGTACTTGGCCCTAAAAATTCAAATCAAATTTTAAGTCTAAAATATTTGTAATGGTGTAATCAACAAAGAAAACTTTTATGTGACAGTAGAAGCACTGGTTTGACTTCTCTGATGACTTACTTTTCCGGTTGATCGAATTCTAAAAACACTTCGAAGTTCATCTTCGCTCACGGCTGCTGGGGTGTCAATTTTATTTCCGAGGATTAAAACTGGCGCATTTGCAACCTGTTCGTCCAACAAAAGGCTCTGAAAAATGATCATTTTGTTAACTTAATGTCATAACATCAAAAAAATTTCTTCATGCTTCTTTATATATTTATTGGCTTAATTACTCTGAATCAAAATATAAAATGTTTGATTTCTTTACATTTAATTCTTCTTTTGCTTCCATGAATCTTCCCCTGTCGGCAGCATCAACCAGAAATACGATTCCATTCACAGCTGGAAAATAATCTTTCCATACTCTTCTTGCTGTAAAGACGAAAAAGCATGTGTGGTTGAACTAATAATATTGTTGTTAATCTTTGTATGCAATAACAATGAAAAATACGATCTCAAGGCAAAACATAACAAATCATGCTAATCTGGCCAACATTTCATTGACTCATTGAAGTAAGTTTTATCAAAGCAATTCATTTTTGCATGTATGTTGTCCTTTAGTTAAGTTAAATTTAATTGTGACACTTTCAATGCTTGTCTAACTTGATATTTTATTTTAGAGTATCTGGAAACAAATGAGCTACAACAGCTGATAGATAAACAAGGTTCGCTTGGCATTGACACAAAAGACAGTGGGCAGAATGTGAATTTAAACAGAGAGAGATAAAAGTGGATCAAAGTCCAGGCATTTGCAAACAAAGAAAAGTTTATCTTGAGCAGATTAGCAAGATTGCAGTTAGACAAGTTTAATTGATAAGGGACAACTGCCAAAGGTGGTTTGATGAATAACACAGATGTAAATAAATTATTACATAACGCAAAATCGGCAAGAGGTCAAGTCAAATATAAAATAATTAGACTTTAAATAAAACAAACATTAAAAATAAGAAAAACCTAATCACAAAGTATCACCTATATTGTTGTGTACAAAAAACTATTTTATAAAGTACAAATAAACTCGTTATACCTTGTTCGTGACCGCCAAGATCATATGTTGTGAATGAGATGTTGCCCATTACCAAATTTTCTGATGCTAGAAACGAAAAACAAGTAAAGTAAATAAGAAATGTTTACTTTAAAATGAAATCTAGTTCGCGTAACTAGCACATAATCTAGAACACCAATCAGAGCTAAGTACAACAGCTACAACACAAAAAACATGTGCAGCGGTGCAATTTCAAGCCAACTTACTTGGATGCATTGTGGGTTCATGAACGCTCATTTTGTTATCTTTCAACATATGAAGTAGCGTCGTCTTCCCAGCATTATCGAGGCCAAGAAACATGAGTTTTCCACTTTTGTTGTATAAACCGAGGTAGCTTAGTGCAGACTTGAACCAGTCCCAAAGAAACATTTTTAAATATATACAATGTCTTTTCTTGGAAACTTCAGTGTGATCTTGCCCAACTTAGGGGATTCGAGATTACTGTAGTCGATGGATGTCTTTAGTTTTCAACAAAATGCATTCAGCAAATTGGTGACAAATACACAGCACACACCTCCTGTAGTTTCTACTGTACACAGTTGCTTCTGATGTTTGAAAGAAGTAAATACAAGTTATTCTTAAAATAAGGCTTAACAACTGGTGATCGGTTCATCGAATGTTCATATTACCTCATGTAGAGAATCTGTTTTTGAAATTCATCAAAAATCTATAAATTTTTTCCACTTTAATTTAAAACAAACATAAGCATATATAGGTCAGAATGGGCTATCTCTAATATTTTTCGATTTCGGGCAAAACCTAAACGATGAGTGGCCGGGGACTGCAGCCGAAAAAGAGATGCAAATTCTTGTAAAAAGTATGAAACATAACCATGTTAAAACACAAACATTCCAAGCGCAGCTTAATAGATTCGAGAGTGATTCGAGAAACTACTGAAGCTTTTAAAAATTACCCGTTTAATATTTTGGCTAATCATGATTCACTGCACTGCCACATCCTTCACAGTTTTAACCACAACAAAAATTAAATTAAGTCTAAATATGATACGATAAACGATTACATACTAATTTTCAATTACTGGCCACTTTGTTTGTTTGAACTGGTAATACTGCGGACCGCATTGTGATGTGAACTTAGTATGACATTATGGGCCACCGGTTGGGGACCTACATGTTGAAACAGTCTGTTGGATACATACTTTATACGATACAGCAAGTTAAGCAATGACTGAATGAGTTCCTTGACTTCAGGTGTAACATGCTCTGTAAGAGCTATATTAGCTTGATGAAACACTTCAGCATGAAACACTTCCATTTATTGATTTTGCTGTATTTGAAACTTTAGAAATATTGTTTTACAGTTGCCGAAGAATAATTGAATACCAAAATAAACTCTCACAAATACATCGCAAAAGTTTGTTTAATTAACTAAATAATAAATATATAATCACTTTAAAACAGCAGATATAAAGTATGAGATTCCAAATGAAACTAAATGACATGTGGTTTTCAACTATAGTTAATCTGCACCTTGTTTCTCATTTGCACCACAGGTTTCTACTTGGGATAAGGTTTCTTTTTAAAAGCTAAGAAAGATTGCTAAGTTACTGTTTTACAAAAATTGGAAAAGTTACTTAGTTATATTAACATGGAATTAATATCTTAACATATCGAATGAATGAAATATTAGTAAGTCATTTTGAACATAAATTCTCAGTTGTGTCTACAATATGAAGATTACTTGTCAAAAACTGCTGGTAATTGGTATAGGCCTAGCTGACTTAACATAAAATTTCCTATGTCAGTTACTTGTGGTTGGTTATACTACAACAGATACCGTACTTGTTTTACCGGTTGCTTAAGAAAATACTAATTGCGTAATCAACTCGACGTTTACGCAAGTTGCGTTTTTCAAATCGGTAGAGGAAAAATTAATGCTGCCTTAAATTAAACTCAGCTGAACTGACAGAAATACGTATGGTTTCAAACAGTCGGAGGCCAATAAATTACAAAACATTCAAAAACAGACAGCCCAATGTTTCACAAAATAATCTACGTGATCAGTCCAGTAGCCCCGAACTCAACTTTCAGGTAATATGTGAATCATCTTATAACGCATCACTGATTCCTAAATGTTTTTGATGACGTAATAATACCCTTTGTTACGTTTCAGTGTTTCCAAATCTTATCTGTATATTCACAGCAACTGTTGTACTTAAGCCTGACTAGACAACTTAATACTAATTTATATTACTTTGCTTTATTGTACTTTTTAAGAAACGTACTACTTGTAAAAGTTACGTTTGCCACGTTTGATTTCGAGTAAAATGACCTTTGAACTTCCGACGAGTCATTCTCCAAATGAGTGTACAACATAACGCCATCGCGTGACTGCATTTGGTTTCACCTTACGTTACATTTATAGGCAGAAGCGATGTCATCATCGAAGTCCAAAAGTCAGACATGTGAAGTTTTTGTGCTAGGCAAGGCTGCTCTTTGGACAAAAAGATTGATATTTGTTCTATATTCTTTAACAATTAGTACTGCACATTACAATACCAAGTTGTGGCGTGATTGTAATTTCTTATGTGTGATAGGTTCTCTCACAATCTGACAGTCAGACTGTTGTAGCCAGTTGCAGAAGTACCTGTACTCATGAGTACGAAATGTAAGCCGGCCTAGCCGAAGTTTCTGAGTTATTTAGTTCTTGCTGGGTACCGCACATATTTGCCTGTTTTTGTGGAAAGCTCAGTATAAAGTTATATTTAAACTGTAGAGAACATAGTTGCCACCACCTGCGCCAGTGCAATTTTTCGTTCCCCATATTTCAGTCGAAAAATAAAGTGAATGAATGGATTGTAATATGAAACGCTTTTATTATGCTGTAGCATTGTTGTGTTTGGTGCGTAATTCAATTATTCTAGATGGTTTTACTCAATGGCCATGTCATTAATTTCTAGCCTACCTTCCCAATCATCAAATGCAGACCCACACTCCAGAGTATGGCAAGAGCACACCCGAGATGTTTCGCCAAAATGGCTTTGCACACCGGGAGAAGAGTAATCTTTCTAAAAAAGAAAGCAATAGTTTTTTCCGTTTTTTTTTATAAAAGTTCGCACCTTGCCTACCACAAATGCAGAACATGCTCCGGGCTCCGGCTCCAAAGCCCTGCTTGTGCCACGAGTTGCAGTGCACACTGGTTGCTTCCCTGCACAACAGAATTTTACTTCCACGCCCCGTGACTTCAGCGAAAACTTCCATATTCTGCAGTCAGGTTCACACTGTAGCAAATGTCCCAACTAGATAAAGTGTTAAAAATACCATGCTTCATGATTACGTTTTTGTTTTTTTTGTTAGGATTTTTCTTTCAGTTGCATGTGTTTTTGTTTCTCTGCTTGACATAATCTTGAACCAGATGTAAATGGCATATCATAATCAACATCAACCATATACTTCACAAACTAATTATAATCATGCACCAACGGGAAACTTAGCCGGTCAACAAGTGAATGGTAAGTTCTTATAAAATATTTATAATAAGTTTTTAATGCTTGCCTTTATCTTATTCTTAAAAGAAAGAATAAACAGAATGAGTGATTGAATAAGTTTCAAAGGTTAGTTTTTTTGAAAAAATATGTGAGCATGGTAGATTAATATTTTTTTGCTTCTGTTTAATTGTTTATGCCTTTAATTTTATCAGCTAATTTTCATTTAGATCCATTTCAACCTCCTCAACGTGGCACACCACCTTCCAATCAAAATGAGTTTAGGGAATCCCGACATGGCGATGATCGGCAGCAAGTTTTAAATCCTCAGTTAAATGGGGAGCATGCTCAAGGTCATGTTTTCCCTGGACAGAAAGCTGCGCAACATCCTCATCAAAATCTTCCACCAAGAGAACATTTTGGCAACCCTCATGATAACTTCAAAATTATGTCCCAACCCCCTATGCCAGGACCGCCTTCCGTGTCTGCAGTACAAAGGTCAATGGGTGGGGGAATGCCCCTCCATGGAAGCAATCAAACTCGGATTGACTCCGGCGATCATTCCTCGTCTGTCCGTGGTGTGTTACAGGCTTCCTCGTTAGCTGGTCAACCTCCATTGCAAAAATCTTTCACTCCACCTCCATCTAGTTCTCCAGCGAGGCATTCTCCAGCATCAAACATGCAAGGTGATAACAATAAATATTCTTGCACAATTGCATTGCTTAAATCGTGATGTCGGTTTAGTTGCATTGCATTTTAATGCTTTTTAATGCTTTTTATTTGTTTACATGGCGCATTACACTACTTGTTGTTTTCAATTCAATGTGATTTGTTATCGAGTTGATTTCTTATTTTTAGGTCAAAATGCTTTAAGTTCAAGGTCCACACCTCCATCTATGATCCAGCCTAGTGCAACTCGTACTCAGGGTGCATTTAAACCTGTTTCTTTTGTTGGTGGGGCTGGCATGCCACCACCTCCATTGCTAGGGCAACAGCAGGTGACCATTTGTGCTGCTTACAGTCTTGCCTGTATGATTAAATTTTTTCATAGGAAAGGTTGCAATTGATCAACCAAAACTTGATGATAATGATTTTGTATCGTCTCATTTTAAAACTTGAAACTATTCCACTTTTGAAGGTCATTTAACTTCTTAGAAGTTTGAGTCCCAATATGCAAATTCTATCATTTGAACTTACTAATATGCTTGTTTAGTTAACATGTGCTTTTTAAGGACATGAGTTACATTGAGTGTTAATTACCCTTGAGTTTGAAGGAAAATATTGGCTTTAAGGAGAAAGATTTTTTTAAAAACTGAGTTTTGGGCCATTCGAGTTCTTAGATACCAGTATTATTTCAAATGTAATCATACTTTGTTAAAATATTTGTTAAACCGTTTGCAAACTTGCCTTTTAAGTAGACAAACAATCATAGAAAAGAAAAAAGGTGTGAGTTTTGGTCATTTGTTAAAATTGTAAAAATGATTCAGACGCTGCGTGGATCTTCTACACCATCCACTGGACTTGGGTATGGTCCACCTCTACCTGGGCAAGTGGCCTCTGCGTCACCCACACCTGTCCAAAATAGTGCAATAACCAATCCCCTGTTTCAAGGCGAGCAGTTTAAACCTCCATCGTCGCAGTTTTGTACCCAGCCGGACCCAGCAATGCAGCAATATCCTCCTCCCAACAGCCTGCAATCTCCTCACCAACATCCAACTTCAGTGCAGCCTCCGCCGTTTCCTGAACAAGTTTACCCCCCATCGAGTGGGCCGGCATCTGCAATGGGGCAGCAGATGACTGCTGTGCCACCACCATTGTCTCGCCCAACGTATGTGCCCCAACCTCGACCACAGTTATCACAACCATCTGGAGCTGGACTACCACTACCTCCAATGCCAGGCCAACCATACACTCCATCTAGTAGTGTCCAGGGAATTACTCATTCAGGAGTAGGCGTTGCCCCACCTCCTTTGCCTGGTCAGCCATATCAACCACAAGCTGTTGTTAGACCACCGCCGATGTCTAATGTCGCATCATCTATGAATGCAACTCCACCAAGCTCTTCTGCTGTTCCTCAATGTAAGCGTAAAGTTTTTGAAATATAATAGATTTTATATTTTCGTAGCCTGCATGATATGAAGTTGTCTGTATATACACCGGTATATTTGGTTTATTAGCAGTTGTAAGTTGGGATTTAATATGCATATTCTTAAAGTATATACAACTTCCTAATGTTTTTAAACTATTAACAAAACGACAATCAGGCTGTTGTTGTGACTCTAGTACTGTTATGGCAGTGCTTCCGGATATATTTTTTATTTCAACTTCTGGGTGAATTGAAGGCAATTTTGGAATTAATCTATCTTGAACAAGACTCACACCTCCTGAGTCTTGTTCAAGATAAATTAGGCACCTACAGGTCCCAGCAATAACTTATCACACCCCAAGGCAGTGCATACATGCGCAGTCAGGAAGCGCTGCTATGTGTGAATTTAGAAATAAAATCATTTTGTTTTTTGTCAGAATAATTCAATTAATGTCGGTGCTGATATCTAATCGCCCCTTGCTTTATAGCTGCTGCTTACGCCCCTGTCCTGAACCAGCCAAGTTCTGTTGCAAATCGACAACCTACCCCCGGTCCATATCCCGGTGCCATGTCCAACATCACAAACTCTATGGCAAATATGGACATGAGTGAAGCAAACCGTCCCATTAACCTAATGCAAGTAAGTAAATCATTCTAATTTTAGTTTTTGACAAGTGATAAGCAATTGAAGTTTGTTAGTTACTCAAATCTGAAGAGACCAATTAAGTTAATGTGGGTTATCCAAACTTGATGTAATTAACCTGTAAAATTACTTTGATTTATCCTAGTTTTGAGAAAAAGCAAGTAGGGTAATGACTAATGAGTCTTCCCTGTATTTACATTTTTATTTAATCCTCACCACAATTTTACACACTGTACGTATTTTTACCCAGGGAAATGACAATGCGATATTTTTCATAAATTTGTATCAATACACACTATGCTGAAGACAACATTATCTGTATACATAATTAACTTATATCCACATTATTTTAAAGGAAACTAGAGCATTACCATTTCGCAAACCAGTTGAACAACCACTAAGATTTGAGACTAATACTAACCAAGGAACGCTTATCCCTCCTGACAGGAAGAACTGCAATCCTGAGTAAGCATTTTGATCTTTTCAAGCTTAGCAATCTTGCACTGTTTATTTGTTTCATTTCTTAAACTAATGTATTAGCAAGATTGTTCCAAAGAATATTATGATAACGTTTTGCAAGTTCTTTGTTTTTGTGACCATAAATCATTATCAATTGGCTTTGGGGGATGCTGTTAATATGTCATTAATATCAGGAAGTGAAAAGAAACAATCTTTGAGGTTCCTGATAACACCACCAGTACATAATTGATTTCATTTTTCCAGTGTGCTACGATGTACTTTGAAAACCATGCCACATTCACAGAGCTTGTTGAATAAGGTTAAGTTACCACTTGGCCTTGTAATCCATCCATTTAAAGATCTCAGCTCATTGCCTGTGATATCTGCTGGTATGTTTTTTATATTATGTTTCTGACAGTCAGTTATTATGTATAGCGCTCCATTGTTAGTCATTTATTTTTGTCTTATCAAAGGTTGTGGTCTGTGCCACAATTTCTGTGGCTTTAGAACTGGCTCAACATAAGTAAACTATGCTTTGATCATGTATTTTTATAACTATTACATAAATATGCACAATGGAAGCAGTGGCAGAACGCAGTAATACCTGAAACGTTAGCTTTGTTATCTCAACACAAGCTTTCACATATAGCAAAGCAAGCTCAGCTGTTACTAAGAAAAAGTTCACCTTTGAACTTCTACCACATTCTGCTGTTGATTTTTCTTAGCCTCTGTGACACAAATCTTCCACCAATAACTTTATACATTGACATGTGATGGTAGTAGATGGATAACATGCATTGCACCAATTGTGTCTGTTAAATTTGTGACATGAAGTTTTTACGTTGCTGAAAAAGTGAATAGTTAATTTGCTTTTGAATGACTTGTTGCTTTAAAACCTTGGAACTTTCAAAACAAAAAATATTGATATCCAGGAACAATTGTGAGATGCAAGAGGTGTCGTACCTACATCAACCCATTTGTGAGTTTCCTAGATGAGCGACGGTGGAGGTGCAACATGTGTTTTGCGGTTAATGAGGCACCTGAAGAATTTCTTCATCATCCTGTGAATAAAACCTATGGGCAACCTCATACAAGACCTGAGTGCACAAATTCAACCATCGAATTTATCGGTATTTATTGTTGATAACTTTGTTTCAATGCATGTATATCGCTGTAATAAATAAGATAACTTGTGTTTAGAATAATCAGTTAATTTTTGTGTTGATGGCAGTATTTAGCTTATATGCTTCTCTTTTCTATTGTTGATAAAAATGCTAAGAAGTACATACAGAATGGAAAATTTGGAAATATTTAAGCATGTACAAGTGTTTTGTTGCTTAACTTTATTACTCAGCAAACTTTCATCATTAAACGTAAATTTATATTGTCCTTGTTATGTGAACAGCCCCGCAAGAGTACATGCTACGACCTCCGCAGCCTGCAGTGTATCTTTTCCTGATGGATGTTTCACATTCAGCTATTGAGTCTGGCTATCTGCAAATTGTTTGCGATGTGAGTCTTGGTTACATATTTACCCAAAAAGTTTGTACAATTACCGTACATTAGTGCATCAAAATTTTCAACATAACTATGTTCAAGTCGGTTTACTTGTTTTCGCAACGAAGCATTGTTCCAGACACCAAGCTCAGTTTGTAAAATTTAATTGCTCAAACATGTCTGGTTTATGTGTTTTCTTGATTTTCAATTTTCTTTTGTAGTCTCTGCTTGATCATCTTGACAGTCTGCCCGGTGATGCACGGACTCAAATTGGTTTCTTAACATACAACGGGACAGTTCATTTCTACCGGCTAAGTGAGGGTTTGCCGCAACCACAAATGATAATTGTGTCAGATATTGACGGTGAGAATTCTGAAATTATTGAAATTAATTTGTGCATTGTCAGTATGCCGATACTCTAACTACAATGTACATACTTTGCATGTATATTTCGCTGCTGGGTTTTGCATGCAGCTTTTAAAACTACGGAAATTTCTACTGATTTATTTTAATACAAATATGCCCAACAATTAGTGCAGTGCTCTTAAACTAAACAATAGATTGCAGAACTACACGTAACATTTTGTAAACATGGAAAATTTAAACTTTGTGCTTCAGATGTATTTCTTCCTACGCCGGAGAACCTTCTGGTAAATCTCAGAGAAAGCAGAGATCTAGTCGAGGATTTGCTTCAACAGTTGCCGTTGATTCATAATTTGAACTACGAGGGAGAAGGAGACACATATTCTTCTCTTGGAGCAGCCTTGGAAGTTGCCAAAAAGCTCATGGTAGTTTTCATAGATTTATTTTCAAAATTAAACTTATGAAATGTTTGAGTCTTCCAACAAATTTGACTTTTTCCGAAAGCTGTGGACAATTTTTCACACCACAACATATTGTCAGGAAACGGTCTGAATCCTTTTAACAAACTTAATGTGTTGTGAAAAAGTTTATCAGGTTTCTGTACGTAGACGATAAGAAAGTATAGTTGATTATTATTTTTTTTGTAACATAAAACAGTCACATCATATTTCAGTAATGATTAATTAATTATCGGTTTCTATTTGAAGCTTGACTTTTCTTAATATGACTATTTGTTTCATGTTTAGACGGCAACAGGTGGTAGGGTGACTGTGTTTCAACAATCGATCCCTAATGCTGGACCAGGGTCAGTGAAACCCAGAGAAGACCCCAATAAGAGAGCTGGGGAGACGCCAACTGCGCTTTTGAACCCCGCCACTGATTTCTACAAGAAAATGGCCCTAGATTGCTCAGCACATCAGGTCTGGTTGTTTGAACTTTTTTTCTAGGACCAGCGTAGCAATTGAACAACGTATTTAATAGCTTATTTAATTGAAGGTTTTGACTAGGCCAACCAAATGTAAAAGTTTCAATTAAAGTCGAAATCATAGTTGAAGCTGAAATGATATGTTAGGTCAGAATTTCTTTCTGAGCTTTTTTATTTGAATTTGTTAGTAGATTTTTGTAAAACTTCCCGTTAAAGCTAATGTTTTTAGCTCGTTAACTACCACGCTGTAATTAAATACGACAAAAATGATGTCACATGCCCTATGCATGAAAGTGTAAAGTGAATATGTTTCACCACACTTTTACTTATCATTTCAAAATTCACAATGTTTGTGTTAGTGCAAAGAAGTGCCTTAATTTTAAGAATAAAAATGACAAAGGAAGGAAATCAGCGATGGAAAGACTAATTGAGTCATTGACTTACCTCGAGTCTGATTCGAGTCAGGTTTTTCTAAAAACTCGACATGACTTGTGCTTTTCTGTTTCAACTTTAATCGACCTTTGTTGACTTGAAAATGTCGGCTATCTTGATTCGAGCACCAAATTAATTCAAGTCGGTGTAAAATTGGTTCATTTCCTGTGAAACACTTTCTTCAAAAATCACACTGCAACGTATTCTATTGATCCTACAAAAAACGTCATAAATGGGTAAAATTAAACAATTAATATGCCTATAATAATTACATCACGGGTATTTAGAATATTACCACTTATTATGAACTGAACTTACAGTATAACAAAAGGTAAATAGTTTATTGTGACTTGCTTCAAGATTTGGATTTAACTTGATGAACATGACCGACTTGACTCGGTAACGTAATTAAACTGTCTTAACTTGGGCTTGGTCTTTTGGACTTAGCCGTTAGTGACTTGTCACGTCCAATAATACTTGTGTTTCCATCACTGAAGGAAACCTTAAGAAAGTTCACATTAACAATACTTAATGGTCAAGTATAATTTCAATACCCAATGTTTATATTTGACATTCTTTGCGAATAAACTTGTTATTTACTTGGCTCTTGGTCTTACCTTTCATTCATAACACCGACGTTTCATTTAACTAGTGCTTGATTGTACAATGCATAGTAACTTACTGTGTCATCATTTTGCCTCCTAGTGATACAGGAAGTTTATAGGTCAAATTAAAGTCAAAATTCGCGTAGTTTTAAAGTTAGAATTCTCTATTTTAAGGTCAAAAATTGGTTGCCCTCATCATGGCGTGTTTTAACAGGATTTTAATTGAAATTTCTTATATCCAGATTGCCGTTGATTTCTTCTTCTTCAACTCCCTTTACATCGACATTGCAACTCTATGTAAGTTGATTGAATGCCTTTACAAGATGCTGATATATTTTCGTCCAGATTTTACCATATTCTACACCTGCTATCACCTTTGTGAAGCCGGTAAGAAATATTTTATAGTACTCAACTTATTATGTCATTGAAGCTTGTTCGTCGCGGTTTTCCGCCGGGGACCTGCATTATTACCCGTCACTTCACGTCAAGCATAATCCAATGGAGGCCGAGCGGCTGTCTCATGATCTGCAGCGGTACTTAACTCGGAAAATTGGTTTTGAGTCTGTGATGAGAATACGGTGCACAAAAGGTAGGTTTCTTTAATCAGGTATCAATCAGTCAATTACTTAAAAATCATTACTCAGTTATCATTCACTGGTTCAAAAATGTAGTAGTTATCAGGTCAAGTTTACAAATGTGCACCTATAGTAGGATTGAGTATTGAAGGGTTATTATGTCGTAACTACTTCCAATGCAGGCCTTAATTTGGATGCGATTGTATGATTGACCTCACTCACTTGTGCAAAACATTTAAATGCATCTATATGCGTAGAAAATATTTTAATTTTATTTAAATTTTTAATGTTTTAAGTCAGGCATGCACAACTCAAAACAGTACATGGGCCGTTTTAGCGAAAAAATATTTTTCGCGGGCCGCGTGCTAACGTTGTTGTAACTAACGTGTAGCCTACTTTATATAATGTGACCGATTAACCGTTGAATAAGAGATATCGTTGAGAATATGGTTACTGTCAAGAGACGGTTGCCTCTCGCACTACAGTAAATAGTTGTTTTTAACGCTTAGCGGCGGTAAAGCATCGGATTCGTTGATTATGTAACTGTAACCGTGGAGAAAATGCCTGAATGAGCGAAATCACGGAATATCTCGTGGGCCGCATGAAAAGGTTTCGCGGGCCGCATGCGGCCCGCGGGCCGTATGTTGTGCATGCCTGTTTTAAGTAAAAAATCAAATCATTATCACCGCTAAGGAGTTTACATTTTCTTCCTCCATTGCTTGTTTGTAAACAAGATCACAGCAAAAGCTTCTTCCCTGTTCTGCTTGAATTTTCCCGATAACTCAGCTTTAAAAATAAGAACCAAAGTTTAAGTTTAACTCTGAACAAAACTCAGCAGAGGTCAAACCCATCCCAGACTCCTGACTCCCAGGTCAAACCCTCCCATTTAACCTTCTCCACAAGTGAACTATTAGGAAAACTTCACACTTCGAAAGACAAAAAGAATGCACAGACATGTGAGAGAAATACAAAATGTTGTGTGAAGTGGTCTTCACATTTTGTATTTACCCAAGGAAGCATTGGTCACTTAAAACAATTTTAACATGGGACAAAATGTAATCGTTCTATCTGATTATTTGCTGTTGTGCTAACTTCAGAGTCAAGTGAAAAAAGAACATATAATAGCATTGTTTTTAATTTTGCGTTTATCAGTGTCCTACCCAGCAAACAAACATCAGATATTACAAATATTTTCCAAGTGTATGAAGCTACAGAACAGATAAAAAAAAGAATAAGTTTAAGTTGAATATAAGCAATTTCTATGATCAGGTTTTTATGGTTTGACTTTGGCAATCGCTAAGAAATTTTAAGACACTTCAACTATTAAAGACTAACTGCTAATTTTTATATGTAGTTGCAGAAGTATAAACTATTAGAGACCGTTGAAGGAATTTAAGAAACCTTGCCCATGATAGTTGCAGGAACAAGAAATAATAGAAACCAGCCCAAAGAAATTGCATAAACCCACATCATAACATTGGCAAACTGAAATTTTTCAGGTATTGGCGTCCATACATTTCACGGGAACTTCTTTGTCCGATCAACTGACCTTTTATCACTGGCAAACGTCAATCCAGACTCCGGTTATGCCGTTAACTTGACTATTGAAGATCCACTACAAGACATGAGTTCTGCCTGCTTCCAAGCAGCCCTATTGTACACCACAAGCAAGGTAAGTTGCTCATACAGGGTTTATGGTTGTTTTAATGATTTCTGTTTGTAATATGCTATTTGGCTGACTTATGTGTAACTTCTTTCTGATGTACTGTTTGTAAGAATAACTTTGTGGATGTTAAGATAATGTGCATTGTAGAAAACATTAGCATGTACATGATTCCTTTTGTAGGTATGTTAAATAATAAACAGTTTTTATTGTTGTTGTTTTTCTTTGCTATTTCACTAAAGTATAGAAGTAACGTTGTTTCCAATAACTTTGGATACTCAGTTATTCAGTGTACAATATTACTTACAAATTAGCTTTTATTTCATAAAAATATTGCAAAGTTAATTCCGCAACATATATGTAATCTCTAGGGCGAGAGACGTATTCGTGTCCACACAATGTGCCTACCCGTTGTTAAATCTCCAGCTGAAGTCCTTAATTCGGTCGATTGCATTGCTGTTGTTGCATTACTGTCAAAAATGGGTGAGCGGGCATGGCCCAGCGATTAAAGTGAAGTTTAATTTTTTCTCCACAAGAATCATTTTATAGGTTGTTATCCTCAAAAATAAACATGTTCCATTTTTACATAGGTGTCGATAGGTCAGTCACAGCTTCAGTTGCTGACGCCAGGGATGCTTTGCTCAATGCAGTGATAGACCCACTGAAGGCATACAAAGACACCCTGCCACAAGGAATGACAACTGGCGGTGTTTACGTGCCACGCTGCCTACGTTTGATGCCACTCTACATGCAATGTGTATTAAAACATGTATGCAAGATTTATTTGAAATCTATAATGGATATGGTCTTGTATTTGTACTGCAAATCAGTCATAACTGTCAACATTTTGGTCTCAAGTGGTTATATTTTAAACCTCGATACAACTAAACTTCCACTATTTTTGCAATGACATGTCAGAGATGCCAATGATTGCACTATAACGACGCTTCATTGTACTACATAAGTGCAATTGTGTCTTGGTCTTTCAGTACGAAAGTGCATGTCGCGTTTTGCATTAACCTTTCAACTGATGACCGCTGATAATTTTATAACCAAATATCTTTCCAGCCCGCATTCCGTATGGGTGTTTCCACAAAGTTGGACGACCGAGTCTTCTCAATGGTTAACTTGAAGATGCAGCCTGCGTCTTATCTCCTCCAAGGAGTTCATCCAGATCTTTACAGAGTTGATGATCTTCATGATGAAGTACGAGTCGTACAAGTAATTGAATATATGTGACTGTAACCACATTATTGCACCCATGGGCTTAATTTGTTGTGTGTTAACTCTCTTTTGCTGATTTAGTTGAAAGTATTATCTCTCAATATTACTTATTATCGAAATTAAAAGTTCATCAAGTGAGTATGTATATTACTTTCACATGGGTGCAATTTCAAAGGAACCGTATGTGGCAGCATTTTGATGCTTATTGCAGCTTTGGCAACAGCTTCGTTTGCTGACAGCTGACGTGTTGTTATTCCTATGTCATTGTAACTTAATAGGATGTTTGCACAATAAAATTTCTTTTTGAATAAACCCCGCTAAAGAGTTTCCATCAAAGAATATTGTTGCACAGTAATCTGGTGTAAATGTTTCATTTTGAGAAATTGTCACAATTCCGAGCGATAATGAAAAATTGTCCTCCAGGGAGCCATCACTGTATTCGAAAAGGAAGTCCCTCAGCCAAACATCCTCCCGCTCTCGGCAGAGTCGATCTTGCAGACCGGAGCATTCCTCCTTGATTGTGGGTGGAGGATGTATCTTCTCGTTGGACGCCAAACGAGTCGTTCTTTCATCAACAACGTTCTTGGAGCCCCACAGTTCAGCAATATTGAAGAACCTATGGTGATTATTCGCATGCTTGTTTAAAGCCTCGGTTTTATACTACAAGTAAAGTTTATGGAGCTATTTTCATCTCCAACCTTGAGTGAAATGTTAAACATTGTTTCAGCGCAATTTGAGCATATATTTATTATTTCATAACATCCAATAATATTTAACTACCATCATCACAAAATCATAGGCTTCAAAAATAAAAATTTTTCAGTATTCTATCCCCGAGCTCAAGAACCCACAATCTGAAATGTTTCATACATTTGTGGATTGGCTGCAAGGCAGCAGGCCCCACTACGCCCCTATCCGGGTTATAAGGTAACGGCTGGAATGCATTTTGTTAGTATTGACTGCAAACGTAATTCATGATTATTTGCAGAAATTTTTTTACTGACAAATTATAAATCTAATGATCATTGCTATTTCTGTACACGCATGAATTCTATTTTTTTTATGATCTTATTATTTTCTTGTTAACAATGTTAACAACGCGCATTTATGCCATTATTACATAACAGGGACGATATGAGAGAAAAGATTTTATTCTTTTCCCACCTTTTCCAAGATCGAACTGAGTCAGCTATGTCATACCAAGAATTCATCATGCATGTCCAGAAGCAGTTGAACTGATTCTAGCTTACTGGCAAGTGCTTACAATGGCCCAGGTATGAAAGAAGACTGTAGTTGGATGTTGAATGCCTTGCTTACAATTTCTATTTCGACTGATCAAAGCAATGTTTTATCTACCCTGATGCTTACTGGCCAGGAGCCCAGTCAAAATTGTCCAGATGGTCAACATCAAATGGTATCTTGAACTCAACGTTCGTAATATGTTGCTGGGTGTAAAAGCTATGCGGGACCTAGTATTTAGTATTTTTACATAGTGCTGCTTAATGTATAGATTCATCTGTTTTGCAATGTTTTGTGCTGTTAATTTGAATTTGCCCTGCTTGAAAAGATAAGTGTGGTTGTAGAATACATTGATGATATTTTCTCTTTTAAATGCGAGAAAAGTTCATCGAAATGTGCTGACGTCACTTGTTATAAATTGACACAAATTTTTCCACATTAAAAATGTTTGTAAAAATTTTAAATTCAAAACTTGGAAAGTAATGTAACTACCAGAATTTTATTTTAGTTAAGTTCGTAATTCATTGGTAATAGTAAAGTATTAATAATTTACGCTTCACTATAATTAGTATGTGTTTAAATAAAAATTGTTTTAGTCAGTAGAGTATAAATTCAGACTTTATTTATTTCTTTTTTCTAATCCTTTTAAATGTGTTTCTTAGTAGCTACCCACTTGCATGTTATCTTAACCTAAATGTCCACCTAAAGTAATTCTTGTAAACTATGTGCATAACCTAGAGACTTCTAACATCTGTTTTTCATCTTTTGTCTTAAACAACCATTTGATTGCTGCTTTTTCAAACATTACATTTTTTCGACGTTTCTTCTGCTATTTATTTAGCCTTAATTTTTTCACTTTTTTACCGTACTCACCAACAGAAAGAAATCCTCACTTCTCAAAGAATACCATTGACAAATTTTGTGACTCTTCTGTTAATGTGCAAATTCTATGCTATGCACAAAAACATTATTGGATAAATGATGACACTGAAAAATTGATGCCAAATCAAATGTTGTACCGTATTTTCCAGCAACCTGCAGCTAGTACCATTGGGCTTTTCTCAACTCGTATTTTCCTGGCACTTTGTGTATTATCTGCAAGTTGCAAATTCCTGCTGTTTTGTCTTATTCTTTCTGTCATTAATGTCAATACCTTGTGCTAGACCTGGATCTTCCTATTTATGAAATTTGTGATTGAAAGAATTGATAAGATGCCCACAGCAATGTGTCTAGCCTGGGGCCTTTTTATTCGTGCAAAGTTTTTAGATTTTGAACGAACTTCAATGTTGATTTGATCTGTACAAGTTTAGCGCTTGTACCGAGGTAAAAATGCAACGTTTTGAGGGAAATTTGTTTTCGTTCCCGACGCATTTCCTATGAACCACCATACTACTGAGGTCTAACGTAGTATTCAATGTGCTTCACACCATTATATATCTGTGTGTGTTGAGGTACACCGTAATATGTATTACTGCATACGGGCTTGTGTTTTGCCTAAACTTTTGCAATTGACAGCTCATTAAAGTGGAATCAATAAATAAATTATGCCGATTGTTTTTAATCTCTATGAACAGTGCTATCTGGTGTAGTTTTAAACTAATCGTTGTCATTGTTAAAATTTCGTGTTTATTGCTTTAGGCTATGCGTCTCACACTGTCGTATATGAAGCCTTAAAATGGCAAATAAAGAGACCAAATCAAACGTGTAATTTTGTCCTTTTTAAAACTTAAAAATATGGTGTTTATGAAATGAGCCAGGTGTGACGACGAAAATCAGCTGGCGAAACGTCACAATTTATTGACGCGAAGACACGTGCTTAAAATGAAGGATGAGAGCAATATTGTAGTCTGGAGAAGGTGGTTGATTTTATGCCTGTGGGTTAAGCAACGATGCCAAAAGAACAGGAATAAAACTCCAAATAGGGCACGTCGTGATGTATTGAGTCAATTACCAGTTAACTAGTTTAGCTCTCAGCCGCAGAGACGGTAGGCTCGTGACTCGTATAATCTTAGATTCGGTAGTAGACTAGTACAGGCGCTGCATTAGACGTACAACCTGGACCAAGCTTCAATTCTAAACTTAAAAGTTTGACTTTCCCCGCAATGTTTTCATCGCACGTACGCTTTTTGCAGGTTGTTTGATACTGTTATTGGCGCTTAATGGAAAGCAACGGAGAAGCCGATGCAAAACGACCCAAACATGGAGTTCTTGTAACAGATAGAAACACTGAGCAAAATGACAACAAAATTTTACCACAGTTTATGGAATGGATGAATAAAGAACAGCTTATTATCTCCGACAAAGTGTTGATGACGAAAACGGGCTCTTGTGCAAGGTATGGTTTGCTGGCTAAAGATGATATCAAGAAAGAGGAAGTGCTATTCAGTGTCCCAAGGTAAGTTAATTAATGTGCAGCATGTTTGGTGCATTTTTGTTCAGTTTGGGATTGGCTGTCACTATTTTACTGAAGAAAAATAGTATGTTTAAAGCTCTGTTTTAGAGTTTTTTATTAACCTAATGTTGTTAAAAATGAATGTTGTTATAACAAGATGTTAGAAAGTGAATGTTATAATATACCGTAGTTTAACCTTTAGAAACCTATAACCCTGATTGAAAAGTCTGGCAGTTTTCGAGAAATCGTGTGTGAAAAAAATTTTGGAGTGATGGCGTGCACGGAAGCGTCAGTTCTTTGTTTATTTATTATGAATTTGCATTTAAGGTTTCTTTGCTTAATATCAATCAACGTAAAGATAAAAAATTTGATGTGCGTGCAGCTGCCAAACTTTCCACTATGGCCTATAACCTAAATCTTCCTTCTAATCTAAATCTAACTTGAAATGGACCCCAAACAGCTAAAATTATCTTATTGTATACTGGTACTATTCTCATAACCGTCTTGATTATGTCGAGGATAAAAACCCAGTATACAGACTTTACTCTTCTGATCGGCATTTGTACATAAACCAAACTGTTTAAAATGGTTTTGCACTATATCAAAACATTGTTCTATATGACCACATCTCAACATTTTGCACTTATCATTGCATGTTTGTGTGTGATAAATTTGTATATTTATGCGATAAATCCCACTGAAATAGTTGCTTCTGACATGTTACGGTTTATTTTAGATTAAATAATGGCAGATTTTTGTGTTATAAAAGTGAACCTAATTTCCAAGCATTGTCATTTTCAATTTCTCCTAGTGCAGGACCTCATTACTTTGGGAAGAAAATTGCAGCATATCGACGCATCTTGCATCCCTGCAGCAAAATTTGAATGGCAGTGGTTGGGTAAAATTAATTCTTGCATTAATGTTTGAATACAAAAATCCATCGTCTCGCTGGCGACCTTATATGAACTTTGTTCCACCGACCACCTGCGTGGACCAACCTATGTTTTGGAGCAAGATACAAAAGGATTCTTTGCTGAAAGGTGTGGATAAAAAAGAGTTCCTTTTACTTTTACAGACCCCTTCTAAAATCATGGGTAGGACTGCCCAGTGCAGCTCAAAGCCCATTGGCACCATTCTTAGACCATTCAGCAAAAATATCAAAGATTGTTTTGATGGTGACGTTATTAGTTGTGCATATAATTTAATATGGTTAGTTGTGGTGGTGATGAAACAGTGTTGTTATAAACATTTTATGATTAAAATGCAGAGCTTTAAGAGATGAAAAAAATCTGTTACAAAGTGTTTAAAAATACTTACTAGCAAGTTATAAAGTTTTGCATTTGTTAAAATGTATTGCATTTTCTACGGTTTTGTAAAAGTTTAAAATAGATAAAGTGATATGAAATACTTTCTAGGAACTGGTCTTTCGAAGGCTGTCGATCAGGATCTTTTATCGATTGAAACCGAGTTCAACGAGATTGCATTGCCTTTCATTAAAGAACATACTTGGTTGGGTTTCAATGAGAAAATACATAATCTTGATTTATATAAGCATATGGTAAGACTCGATTAATATACTTTAGTGCTTGCATAATCTGTGAAATATATTTTAATTAGGATTTATGTTGGGTTTTCCAAAATCTAGAGAATTAGGTTGTTAGGTTAAGGCTAACATTTCGCAGGGATGCCAAATCGAAACAGATTTTGGCTTATGAGGGTACAGATGCGTAATTTCTGCTGATTTTGCCCATTGTTTTTAATCTAAATTCCTCCAGGATGAACAAAAGAATCTTATTCAATCATCAATAAATGATGGAAATTAATTTCTTTATTCAAAATTATAAAAAATTCTTGCCCCCATTCCTTGCTTTTAGAATCACTTGTGGACTCATAAGCTTAGGCATTTTGCAATTGTTTGCTAACTCGATGAAAAATAGGTTTGGCCTGAAGCCCCTTGTGAAATTTTAGTTCTTTAGAGTAAGAAAAATGATTAATATGTTTGTGTTTGATATACACATTTAACAAATATACATGTTGTTTTAAAATGTCTAATTTATGTGGAAAAAGTTGGTCATATTTTGTTTCCAAGATTCAATCTATGTACCTGTTGCATAGGTGGCATTTGTCATGGCATACAGCTTCACGGAACCACAGGAAGATGGAAATACTTCCCCACCTGTTATGGTTCGTTACATTTGCATGATAGTTTTCGTATAGCTCATTCGTGCTAATCAACAAGGAATAAAGATAGGGATATGTCACATTTTGCTCAGTATGTTGTGGAACTTGGTGTTACTGCACGAATTGCCAGTAGATATGTATATTATAAAGTGTAAACTTTATTAAGAGTATTGTTTTCATTATATTGGTGTAGTATTATTTGTTAATGCGGTCATTTTGACAAGGCATTTTTGCTAATTTTAGGTACCTCTGGCTGATGTACTGAATCATATTGCTAAGAACAATGCACAACTTGAATTTGAGGAAACTTGCCTTAGCATGATTGCTGTAAAAGATATAAAATGCGGTGAAGAGATTTTTAACACATACGGACAACTTTCAAATAACCAACTGTTACATGTAAGCCCAGTAATTTTGTATTAAACAAAATAAAAGGAGTAAAGCATGTATATGCTTAATTCCAGGCTATATATGTGATCTAGCTTGATTTTTCTATACATTTGCAGATGTACGGTTTTGTAGAAAAGTTTCCCAACAATATTTATGACACTGTAGAAGTCCCTTTGTCAACGATTTACTCCGTAATAAGAAGAGAAACAAATTCCTGGCCATGCTTCGAGGAAAAAGTCAAATGGTTAGCAGATGAGAGTGAGTACACCTGAAACTTATTTGTTGAATAGTAGTGAGCTGCTTACATAACCCAGCATACAGAGGTGGGCAGTCGGTACTTTGTAAGCATCATCGGTACCAGTACTTGGCAGAAAATGTAACAAAGATACCGGTATTTGGTACCGTTTCAAAAAAGTAGTTCAGTACTTTGTTGGTGCTCTGTACCGGTACTTACTGTATAACAGGTCTTGCTGCCACTATAATGGCTCCGTTACAGGTCACGCCAGGTCAAAACTTATGTTATCTCACTCCTTGTGACATCTTTAGACAGTTGTTGAGTAAAAAATAGTAAACGCTAAAATTGGCGTAAAGGTTTAATTAAAATGGACTTTTAAAAACGATTTTTTTTAAAACCTTGAAATAAACACTTTCGTAGGAAACTTGGACAGTTGTTATCCACTTGCGGTTGGTCTGAGCGGAATACTCAGTTACGCAGAATTTAAGCTGCTCTTCAAAATCCTCCCCATGGAGGAAACGCAGTTCATGGATTATAAGGAGAACGACGATGAATGGGACACAGATGACTCAGATGAGAACTCCGACCAGGATGAAAACGAGTTTGACGTGTTGTCATTTTCAAGAATCCCAAAGTTATTGAATCTCAAAGAACGAAGATTATTGGAAAACGTTGCACAACATCTGCTGAATTCCTATCATAGTACAATGCTTGAGAAAGATACTGGAAGCAGAGAAAGTCGTGCCCACACACTTGTTTCCGGTCAATGCAAAATCTTGGAAACCCTTATTATTAACCTTTCATGCACGGATAAGTCTTAAATTCACAATTAGTTACCATCAAATTGTATTAGGCTACTTGCAATTTAACTAATCATTTTTCAAAAGTAATCAACTGTAATTCCTAATTAGACTGCAGTGAAATATTACACCGTCATGAGTTAAGTGTGTGTCAAAGATGTTGCTCCTTGTTTTAAATACACATCAATTTTTGTTGAAGTGTAACGCTGCGCTTCCAGAAAAGAAAATTACACGGTTGAGGAGGTTACAAATTTTACTCAAAATGAGCATTTGCCCACAGACTAGAAAAAATTTACTTTCATTTACGATATAATTAATAAGATTTATGGTCCAGGAGGTGGAAAAGTTCTCAAAGAAAGGCTTGTTTGGTACGTACTAAATGTTTCAACTGCTGTATTGGTGGTATTATTACTTCAACTCGTGATTTTCTAGACAATACTGCAGTGGATCATCGTGTCGTACTATGCTGTCTGCATTAGTGGTCGTTGGAATCAAGCCTATTTAATAATTCCGTGTTTTTTCAAGCTTTCAGGCATAAACTTCGTTTTTCAAAATACTAATATCGTTTTATGTTGCCGTTAACAATAGGCCCTAAATCAATTGCTTGTTATTAAGTATCTGTTAGTCCGCCACATACTCGGAATGATCGAGTGTGTATGAGCTGTTATATTAATAACTTGTATGCTGTCAATCAACGTTTCGAACCCATTTTTGTTATCGGTATCTTTACTCTTTAATGCGTATGTAGTAAACTTCGACACCAATAATGTCATAAGATATGAAACTCCGGGTTAGCTGGGAATAAGACATTTTAATAGAAAAATCAGGAAACTCAACTTCCTGGTTCAAACGGCGAGTGAACACATATTGACCCAGGCCCCACCACAGTGCGAGCGTTACCGCGAGACACACATCGTCGAAAATAATCACCTTTTTGCTGAAAAAAGCTAAAACTTTTTGAAAAACTATATATTTACAAGTTTATCCTTTTTCACTCGGGAAGATATAAGTTCTTTTTATGCATCGCTTTATGTCACTGTGTAAGTCTTCCCCAGTAGTTTGTGTATAATTCGGAACGGACGCCCTCGCTCCACATACCAGATAAGCGAAAGGTGGCTTTGGCTGACTGGTGAAGACCAGCAATTAGTGTAGACGAATAAGTTTGTTAACAAAAGACGTCTAATGTTTAGAACGGCGAAAGGCAATTAATTTAATTTTAACGTATCTAACATTACTGGCCGAAACGATCACCACCCCTAGGCCTGGCATGTTTGTTATGACTTTTACTGAGACCAACGCACAGCGAGAAAATGATTCTCTGGCTAATACTGTACTTACACCAAAATTGCTTAATTATGGTCGTGTGCATGAAAATTGGTATTAGTCATAGCCTGAATCCTACCAACACATGTCACGTTTGCGGTATTTTACCTATTATAAATCTGATTAGTGATTAGACTACACTCGTGCCATACATCAAGAGTTGCAACAACATCAGCTGCTTTTCACCTGTTGAATGAAAAAACTGGTGTAGAGAACACGGTAGATATTGCAAGCAATTATGTGAGATTTTTATTTCAAACCTCAGCTGGTTATATTTAACACGTCTGCAAATGTTACCTGAGGTTAAAAAAAACACATCACCAGTAAAATCGCAAAATTGTATTTTTTGTAAAACACATTCAATGAATGTTCTGTTTCGTTGAGCTGGCGACATTGGCGTTGAGATGTTACACAAAACTTGTACATCTGTCTGGAATACTTCAAAAAGGCAAACTAAAGTACACATTACTTACATGCAATCAAATGAACATAGGACAAGACAACCGTGCTAACCCGGTACAGTATGCTACTATACTACGTAAAGTTATCAACAGAAACAAACAATTAAAAAATCTAGTGGTGAAATGCAAATCGTGAGGCTACAAATTTTATACAGCATCGGCTACAAATACGGAGGTAAGTAGCCCAGTGCAATACGCATCTCCAAAAAAGACAAATGGGGAATGGCAGTGTACTACAAAATAATCGTTCTTTTGCCCATCAATATCACTTTCCCAAACAAAGAAATCATATTCTTATAAAAATGTCTGCTAATGAACAAAGCCAACTTCTCACACTGCCTTTTGTTGACCTTTCTTTCCGATAAGGGATTTGTGGATGTGTGGAATGACACCTAAAAATAAGCACAGTTGTAAACACACTCCAAATTAACTCCACACAGTACAAAAGGTCAAATTTAGCCCCACTTAACAAGTACACAGAATGATCCAGGATGTTAGACTTTATCATATTCAGCGAAATTGCCCAGAAAAACATAACATCAGACGTAGACGATAAAAGTTTGTGTAAATGGCACTTACCTCCACCAGCAATAGTAGCTTTGATGAGAGAATCCAATTCTTCATCTCCTCTAATAGCCAGTTGCAAGTGACGTGGGGTAATTCTTTTCACTTTTAAATCTTTACTTGCGTTACCTGCCAACTCCAAAACCTGAGAAAAATGGTCTAAGTTACAAACCAATCAGGGCCAGCCCTGGCCTTAATAAAGCACCCATGAAAAATCTTGAAAACCACTGTACGGCCGGTAATGGAATGTCATAATGGTTACGTACTTCGGCTGTAAGATATTCAAGGATTGCTGCACTGTAAACAGCAGCAGTTGCTCCAACACGTCCATGTGATGTTGTTCTTGTTTTCAGATGTCTGTGGATACGTCCAACTGGAAACTGAAGATAATATTTTCAAAACTAAGGTATTGCAAACATGCAATTTAAGATACTGTACTCAAAAATCATGTCATAAATGTCACATCAGGGTATGAATACAATAAAATCATTGCTTTTCATGGAACTTTGAAGGCATTTTATCATCATTTGTGACATATAGCATAACAACACGTTTATCTGTTTATGGAATACCGCAATTCAGTCCCGAATTTTACAATGCCAGTAGCCTAACTATCAGGGCCCCTTACTTTTAAACTACCGAATGGTAATGGAATGAGGGCTTTTGAGGTAAAAAAGTAAGAAATTATGACGTGATAATACTTCAATAATTGATCTCGATAAGGGCAGAATTAAAACATATCCACCTACCAAAGATGTAGTATTTAGGCCAAATGGTTTGTAACAAAAAATTGGACATAGCCTAGCGCAAAATCAAGTTAAAATGAAACATACATACGGTACAAAAATAAATGATAAAAGCATACCTGAAGTCCAGCGCGCGCTGAACGCGAAATTGCCTTAGCCTTTGCTTTTCCAGAATCTTTACCAGCTTTTCCACCAGCCTACATCATGAAATACTTGGTCAGAGTAAAATTTACCAAAACACTATGCCAAATACAAATCCTGAGTTAGTAGAAGCCAAGCCCATTTGCCAAAGCTCAATCGCGCTATTGCGCAGTTAAAAATACATACAGGGAGCGCATTTAAACAAACACTCCTAAAAGAGGCTTCGGGCAGTATCTCTCTGAATATTTCAAACTGTATTTACTTGGCCATTTGAAAATTTTAAGCTAAACTAAACACATGCCAGTAATCACAACGATGTGCTGCAACTAATTAGGGCGAGTTTTCCAGTCGATGGCTTCCATTTCCAAACAATATTTTAAGATTAAGAACTTACCATTTTGTCTTTGTCTTCTGCGTTCTTACTGCGAGTACGTCTGACGTAGAATGACGCGTCACCTGACCGGAAAAAAACGTTCCTCTCTCTCGCGCTATACGTCACAGTCTTTTTAGCCAATCAAGTCGTCGGGATTGTTATTCAAACCACCGCGCTCAGATTTTTACGAGGCAAGTTTCCCGCGCTTTCTTAAAATCCCCAAATTTGTTTTGATGTGATAGCCCTCGTAGTATTTATTATATCTTGCTTTTTTCTCCCTCCTTGCTGGCAAGATTTCAAACAAGGAAATTATCGTCCCGCCGCGAGCTTTTTAACGGCTTACAGCTTTTTTAGGCCTACTCGGAAGACCAAAGACGACACACAGCCAATAGAGGATTAAAACATGTTCCAACTGGATTTAATCTATACCGATTTGACACATTTAACAGCGGTTTTGGCTTTACCACTGCGGCAGACCGTCTCATTCTTACTTTGAATTAGTTGCAACCTAAGTGCTCGATTGTTTACTTGGGTGTTAAAGACGCAACTACAGCAACAGGCAATTAACTTCCTTTGTTCAAGCCTCGAACCAAATCAACAGGTTTTATCATAAATCATCACTTTAGACATGTCTAGCCCAGCGCATTTGAATACAGAATGGGTCATTATTAAAATAGACAGAGACCAGAAAGCGCGTTGTTAAAGAGACGGTGCTTAGAAAATAACAGCGCATTGTTCCCAAACATTTTCATGTTGTCTGAAAGAAATATTTATTGTGAAAAAAATTGGCAATGTTTTGTTGGCAAAAGCTGAAAACGGCAGTAACACAAATTTCGTACAAAATACTGAGAAGGAAACTAGGTACAGAGCGACACAACTGTCAGCAACTATTCACTTCACTAAAACACTGAACACTTTTACGAAATACAAGAAGCGCGAAAAACCCAGCCCATCTTACAACACAAACAAATCACCACGAAACTGGAAAGGGTGCATTTACAAAATCTGGCGCTGAATTTCAGTAAACTTTTATGCTGCTGGGAGGTAATGCTGTACACGAAAACGCTTTGCTATGTATGAAGCATCAAACAACTACAAAAACCCACATTGCCATCAAGGATTTAAGAAATTGAGGTATGAACCACAACCACGGCCACGACCAATTGCAACGGAACCTCTTACTTCGGTCGAAGAATCACGTTCTCCCGGAAGGACAGTGGAACCTGTTCGAATAAACATCGGTGAAAAATTTGACCATAATAAGGTCTGCAACCTTAACATACATGTACGTTACAGACTAAACTTGCTTTACGCGGTTTGAGCAATTTACGACCACTACTTTGGTAACGGCAGAAATTATACAGCTAATTAGCAGTATTATCGGTATGGCTGACAACATCAAACTGAATGTATTGTGAATACGAAATTACGTATCAGCAGGTGTACAACCTCTTGCAATTCCAGTCGTGTTGCTTGAGAAACGTTGTCGGGATGACGTAAGTTGAACGCTGCTGTATGGTTCTAAATCACCTTTCAGAAATTAATGTAAGAATTTAAAAGTGTCTTATATATACTTACTGTATATCCAGACAAAACAAGCCTAAAATATGTTTGTGTACTACATCGTACACTTCGTATGCTATGATTACACCACACAATATGACAATACTATCTACTAATACCCAGCACTGCAATGCATTATTCAGGCCATAGAGATACACAGTGCGTAATAAAAGCATGCAACGGGTGTGGGGTGCATTTCGCGCACAAGAATTTTTGCAATAACCGCATACACAGTGCATTAAACAAAACAATTTACCTACCATCAACGCTCACTTTGTCCTGGAAAGTTGTTGTCAAGTCATTAAGATCACCACCTGCCGCAAGTCCTGGCATATTTCAAATTGAAGTTGTTTATAAAATTTTAACTAAACCGTTTCTTTTTGTACATTTGGCCAGTCAAAACCTTCTTGACTAACTGGGTGAAGTAAATGACTATATCGACTATACTAATCGAAGCAGTCCTGTGCAAATTTAATTGTGTAACTGTACGAGCATAGAAAAGCTGTCAGTACAGCATATGCAGCATTAAATCCCGAACTTACAGGTGTAGCGAAAGCAAAAAAGTAACAATATTTGTGTAAACTGTGAAGCATAGTGGCGGGTTTTTCTTTTTCACCAAGAGTAGGGAACAGCTACTGCCTTCATAAACAAGCTGTCCTTCTGACCCTACCACTTAATCTTGTCCAAAGACATACTGAAGTTGCAGCAATGTGTTAAATGCATAATTACCTCCAATTTTTTCGGGTTTCCTTTTGTTCTGAAAATTTGCTGCCAGAGTCCTTCCGGCTTTCTATGGGACAAACAATAAGAGCAAAAAGAAAATCAGCGAAAAATGTCCACCTTTGTCAAATAGTTTTACACAACTCAACACCGTGGCGCAGAAACATTAAAAATGATTTAAACCTGAGCGTAAGTGGGTATTCCCATCGGTCGACGACTAATGGCTGTTTTTGGTTGCATATCTATTATAAAAACAATACAGTTTTAGATGAAAACGATCACAAACCATGACACAACAAAGAAAACTCCAAATGCAAGTGAGCATTACATTTTAAATTATCAAATGCAAACAAACTGGAACAAAAAATCAAACCTACTTGAACCCGCTACGATGCTTGGTATTATGGGACCAATCTCAACATTGAGCAACGTTGAATCCGATGACACAGATGAGCTGTCGTCTTCACTTGGCTCTGGTTGAGGACGTCGCAAAACACTGTCTTGGGATTTTGTCTGGTGAGAAAAATTTGAGATTTGAAATCAATGTAGAATCTAGAAAGGTTTTTGAAGAGGAAGATTTTTATTTGCTGTACATGCTGTTTCTTAAAGGGAATGAAACGCAATATTCTGTATTTTTAAAATCGCCTGAGCTGCTACACAGAGCTATTTTTGAAAAATACAACCTGACTGTTGTACAAAAATACAACAACATTCCTTACTTAAGCTTTAAAACTTACAATACTAAATTGGGGACGGTAGCGAATATCCCTCGAACGAAAGGTGCTACTGTTGCTGTCGCTTTCATCCTCGCTGATGCGGACCTCCATATTTGAACTGGCCTTAGATGAGAGTGGGTTTAGATGCCAGCTATCTTGGTCTTTTTTCTTTGAAAGAAAAACACAAATGTCGTTAAAAGGATTAAAATCTAATTGCTACATTGACCTATTAAGCAAACACGAACAAATTAGTATTGCAGGCAAAACTTTAAGCAAAGGACATTTATATGATTTAGAGCAGGACTGCCCGATGTGTTGATCGCGTGGAATTCAACCTTTGTCTGGATATCTACCTTCTGTCAGTTTTCTCTTTATTTTACAAACAAAGAAGCCGTTATACTGCAGCTTTTCCTTAAATTTCAAGTGAAAATCATCAAATAATTTATTTGTGAAACAAATTCAGTAGAAAATTAAATATGTTACAGAATTTGCTGTAAGACCTCTTTTATTAGTGCTTGACCTAAAAATCGAAAACGTAGCTCACAAACTCAAAAGGTTTGGACATCTCTGGCTGAAATATGGTGAAGTTCTAGGACAGGTACCTGTTTTCCTTTGAGTTCCACAAATTTCGGTTGAACGATGCGATAAGTAGGTGTACTGCGCACTGGCACATGCTGATCGGTTATCTTGTAGTCATACAACTCCGATAAAGTGTCTCCAATCGAAAAGCTGCAAAATCACATACGTAACATTTTATGTAGAGTATAAGTTGCTAATATTCTTAACATGGTGACAAAGTTATTTATGGCCCTAGGTGAGCAGTACCGCGGCTCTACAGTACTGAATTACTGTAGCGCGGTATTTTTTCAGTACTGATACCGGTACTGGTACCATCAGTACTTTTGAGAATCTCTCAACCGAAACACTTTTTTAAAGAAATATTTGGTACTCAGTACTTTTCACATGATAATTTCAAATTTTTAACAAGTATGTTTTCAAAAATACACGTTAATTAATCCTTGATACTTAATTTTAGCATCTGTTGATATTTTTTAACCTAGAAATATCAAGTAAAATTGCAAGCGTTTAACGTCACATTTGTTTTGACCTGGAGTAACCTTCACCGGTGGCATAACAGTAGCAAACAATGCATTGTAACAGCATCTTTTACACAAAAAGTACCGAGTACCAACAAAGTACCGATTTACTTTTTTAAAAGTGCCGAATACCGGAAACGTCGATACATTTTTTGCCAAGTACCGGCACCGTTACTGACGGTACTTTCAAAGTACCGACTGCCACTTCTGTTTATGGCACACATACTGCAAAATATCGTTTGCTTGAACTTTCTCTACTGCTGTGAGTTATATCTTTTAAAATCAAATATTGACTTCTGCTTCTATATTTAACACATATCGTAAAAATTACAATCTGTAATGAAGATCAAGAGTAAAACGATACACAGTACAATAAACTAGTATAAATAATCAGTTAATTAGAGTATTATTACATAAGTTTACAAAGAAACATATCAAAGAAAACAGTTTTTTTACTAAAATATTTAGAACCTGGGCAATTTGTCTGAAGAATTAACTCTGTAGTGATGAAGTGTTACATAAATTTCAAGGTAAAATTTAACCTATCCTATCTAATAAGTATTTGGCTTATTTAACAAAACTACAAATAGGATTTTCATCTTTTGAAAACATGCACGGGAGTAAAAAAATATTTAAGAGACACTGCTAGCAATTATTTTCACTGTAGATATGTCACTCTGGTATTAATTGTTCCCATTGATAGCAAGTTCTAGGTACCTGGTAACAAGATCTTACTTTTAAGATTAGATGAACTCACCAGCATTTTTTAATTATGAGCAAGGAGCAGAAAGTACACTCCAATTCATCATGATAATCACAGCTGAAAAAAAATCATTAGATGCAGAAGAATTCATTAATAGGAAGTTAAGTGAGCAGCACCGACAAGAGAAATACATGTAAGATTACATGACAAATAAATCATTTAGGCTTATAACTGTGCCTATCTCATACAGTATATTATTATGACTGGTGCACAGTATCAACATTGCCTGAAGCTTACTAACTGTATGATACATTAAAACATATTCCCAAAATACACAGCAGTCATTGCTACCTCGTGTTTGGCTCGTAGTCATACATGTGGCTGTTACAACGATCCTCGATTAATCCATAAGATGGTCGCATATATCCTGCGTAAACGTAAAGTTCGGACGTAAGATCTTCGATCTCGTACACAGTGACTAACTGATTTGCAACACCTGTAAAAGGAAACAATTGTAAAAGTTTTACTCAAATCAAAAACCAAGATTGCATTAGGTGGCAATAACTGTTAGTCTATGAATTTTTCAACGTGTTTGTAAGTGTGTTATGGCCATGATGTCTAAACTGAATCAATCTCAGCACACAACCTCAGTTTGGAAAAGTGGTTTGGTTTGAAGCTGTCATGAACCAAAAAATTGTAAACCATTAGCTGGAAACATTAATTTACTTCAATCTATTTATTTATTGATTTATTTCAAACTCAGGAGTGTTGGAAAAAACCCTTCCTCATTGAAACACAACAAAATATGATTTATCGATTTAATGTTAAGACATGTGTAACTTATGCAATTTTGCTTGCAGCATGGTTAACTCTGAAGACTAGTATGACATACTTTACCAATGCAACAAAATCTATAGTGATTATTGAGACAATAAAAAGATTTTACCGCAATAAACAATGAATGATAATTTTGCTTACTGCAAAGAAAGGTTAACATCTAGCAACAATGGCAGCAAGCCGGCAGTTCACCACCAAAGAAAATTCATTTTAGTTCTTGTCCAACACAAAATGGATGAAAGTGCAAGTATCAAAGTTTTACTATAATTTTGTTTTGGCAATATTGTTGATTATTTGTTTTCTTTGCATCAAAGTAATGACAGAGTTTCTGAGGAAATTGCACAAAATACAGACTTTTACATCACATTGTAAATATATTTATTTATTATTGTTTGAGTTTGCCATTATAAAACCCTTAACTGCACTAACCAGTCTGTAACACTGAACACATATTTCACTGATGAGTGCAGAAATAGAAATGGAAGTAATATGTTAAATTTGAATACTTAGTTATGATGCCACTAACCAACAGGAAAATGGCAGCTGATATTGTTGATGAAGTTAAAGAAATTTCATAAATTATGTGATCGGCATAAAGTGCATATCTATAACCTAGTGCATATTCTATAACCAGTAGAACTTTGCAACCTTTCGCTTTGATCTTGTATGCATGGAATATTGCCTACTGAATTGTTTACAAATGATGCCAAAATAGTAAAAGTGCAAAAGTTAACCCGAAAAGGACAACAGGCAACACACAGCTACTTCAATACATTGAAGTATTATAAATAAGGCAATTAGTAGGAAGTAAAAATAAGCTGGGTTAGACTCAGACACGGCTTAAATACCAAATTTTTCCACTGTTGTAAAGTCACAACGAAAAGTTGGAATTTCGCAACCTCTAATTTTGTATGAAATACTTACCAGCTTGAGCTGACAACCAACTCAAGCAAAAAGATGTTTTCCTCAGCTCAGACATCTGTAAACATAAACAAACCATCAAAATACATCTAAGAAGAAATTGATACTTTATTGACAATGCTGATAGCCAGGCAAAATACGCTACACACCGGTACAGTAGTTCAACACTAACCCACTACATACTGCACAAAAGTTTGACCATTTATTGGAGACAAAACACAAATTTATTGTCATAGTTGTGCATACTACATGGCACACTTAGTCACGTACCTTGGTGTAGAGAGGAGGAAACATGCCGGCCTTCCTATTTGGATTCACAAATTCGAGGAGAGTGTTCCAAATCTCTCGATAATCATTTGATGCCTGCTCAAAATTCTCTTCTGGAATTTGGTGAGTTTTTTCACGAAAAATTTTCACTACAGCTCTCAATCCAACCTTAATTGGTCCTTAGAAATAAATTGAGGCAGTTTGAGAAATCCACAGAGTAGTGGACTCTACAATCATGGTCATGAAACTTGCATACTTACACACATTTAGAAATTTGCATCTTTTTACCTATTCTACTCGAAAAAATATGTAATTAAGCTTCGTGGCTTCTCACCTGGGTCAATGAAGCAATGCCAAGCCCTCACAATCCCATCGTTAAGAGTGAATTCAAGTATAGCGACCTCTACAGGCTGGTAGCCCTCCTCATCAGGAAGTTCAAACAGTGATTGGAAAGAGATGAAATAAAATGGAACATGGGTTACATCTACACAAAAAAAGAAGAATTATATACAGGTGGTTTGTAAAAGTATAGTAACGGCTTTGTTTTTCACTTCAGCAAAGTCTCATTCTCAATCACACCATGGATAACTAAATAGATGTGACATGTGGCAGAAAAGAAACAAGACAGTATCAGCTACACTCTTGGCTCAGTATTATTTGATAACTAAGCCTGTTCGTTCTGTACCACAACTTCTCAGCACTATTCTGTTGTTGTAATCTTGATTCATTTTATTCTGTTTTTCTATAGAGTTATATACGTTTCATGTAATGTTGTTAGACCAGTTGTCAAAGCATTGTTGCTCTGTGTCCCTTTATTTGCAAAACAGTGAATTGATAGTTGTCGTGCAATCCATGGTAGCACAAAGAGAGCAACCAGTCAACTTGAAACTCTTTGTGAAGCCAAAGAAAAGTTCAACTTATGTTTTAGACTTCAAAAGATGATCATGAGTCTTCAAACGCTTAAATGTAAAATGCTTCGCACAAATGCTTAAAGTTCGGTCAAAAGAAAATGGAGAAAGACCCCAAGTCTGAACAGCTTTCCTCAACAAAGATGGCAGAAAACAAAGCTGGAGTGAAGCAGCTGATGCAAGAAAGAATCTGCACAAACCTTCTTGACTCACAGGAGTGGGCCTAAATAGTTTCAAAGATTTCATTAGATCACCAAATAACCAGAAACAGCATCCGATAAAATTTTGTAAAAATATGTCAATAGAGGTCAGAAAGAATAGACATCTGTGGTCAGATCATCGCAGAAGGTGAAACGTGGATCTTCCAAAATGACGCTGAGTCAAAGACTGCAGCTGAAGACTGTTATAGAAGCATTCAGATCCCAAGAAGGCATGCATGTCAAAATCGAAGCCATGCTGTTTGCCAGTAAACCGGTACTTCTTTCGGTGTATCTATCAACATCATGACTGATCTAGGCAAAGCAGGGTAGGTAGGTACTGTGGAGAAATACGTTATGGCTCCTTAATTATTAAATATCAGTGTGTAGTAGCTCTCAAGCAATATGCGCAATCCCAAGATCTTAAACCATGCAACTTGGCTTATTCAGGCTGAAGAGTGTGTTAAAAAAAAACTCATTTTGTCTTTTCCGAATAAATCTAAGCAACATTGATAAATTAAGGATCTCCAGAAAATATATTTCGCAAGTACTTCTGTAGGTGGCAGGATCACAGAAGTGCATTAAATTCATGACACATTACTTTGAAGGAAAAAAACAACAGTTTTCAAGTGTTGTGATAAAATTAATACGAAAGCAGTTTCATTTGTTTATTGCGACACTTGTTGATATTACACTGGCATAATCAGGGTTGACAATTCAGCCCGAGTCGTTAAACAAAAGGCAAACAACCTAAAGTAAATGAACGATTGTCACCTTTACATAGGCCAGCTGCAAATAGGTCAACATACAAACCAACGAAAAGTAATTATTACCTTCTTTTGAGTGCCATTGCCTCCTCATAACTTTGTGAGCTTCTTTTCTTCGAAGATCATTTTCCTCCTCCATGTTAATGCGACTCTAAGCAAAAACATCAAGGCCAGATATAAACTTAAATAAATTCATAAATATAATTGTATTGATGTAAGAAAAAATATTATTGACAATCCATATTAAAGGAATTCTAGAATAGCAGAAATAATTTCATTAATATATCACTAAACCTAAACAAACAAAAAAGTCTAAACTTTACGGAAATTATCGGAAACTTACATCAATTGGAAGTCCAGTGCAGTCCAGTCTTCCAGACCTCGGCTGTTGTCTGTTCATCAACTTCCATTCCTTTGCTTTCTGTTCATACGGGGCTTTCTCTTCCTTGGTCATGTTCTAAAAATACGTGAATCTACCAGTGTTAAAACACTATATATATATGTGCATTTAGTTGAAAACTAACGAGGATGTAACTAAAAAACAGGATTTATTGACAGAGGCTAAAGTGATAGTCATCAACTAAAAACTATTTTAAAAGATGGGCCGAGTAATTATGCAAAGTTGTACTAAACCTGTATGCAACTAACATTGACCATTGTACTGCACCTATCAGCAGAATTTCTCTTCTGATAACCATTTTTAACTGGTTTATTGGTACTAATTATTATCTTATATATAAAGCTTATTATTATTCATATAGGCCTATAGTAAAAATATTTTTTTGTAATTGATTAGACCCATGGATATACATTTTGTATTGGTGCAATTCCAAAGAACTGTATATACGATTAGCAACAAAAGATCGTACAGCACCAACCTTCCATTTATCATTCACAAGAGGAACAGCTTCACTTTTATTTGCCACGCTTTTGCCACTTCGTCGCAATTCTATTACGACATCATCCAAATAAAAGCTGAAAGCATTCTTAGGTGCTTTCTTCTTCTTTGACTTAGGTTTCTGTGCTGCAATAGATTGACCTCCAGGAACACATGGATTCATGGTTAATACTATATTTTATGAAATGTGTTGATGTGTCAGAAATCTTTTCAGGCTATACTCTTTTAAAAACAAATTCTGCTAAATGTAAACCTATAAAAACCTTTTCCTTAAAAATAAAACAAAAAACATAATTTTGAAAGGTATTAAATCACCAAAAATAGACCACGCAACAAGCTGTTTCAGACTGCAGAGTATAGCAGGAGCACACCTGTGAAGGTTTTAACGGAAATCAGATTTAGTTCAAAAAGTTTTAGCTTACTAGCCTATGTTAAGATGCTCAAATTTTTTCAATTTTACATTAACGACAAACTGTGCAAAAAAATTAGCAATTTGTGAAAGCAAAAAATTTTGCACAAACTCAAGCAGTTAGTCTGAGTGAGCTGCTAAATTCCTAAATCCTGCGTCTCTTACTTTTTAGCTACCGTTTGGTACACAAAATGAATTTGACCTTAAGTACAAATAAAACAAAACTACACAGGGAAAATAACAGTACCGTACTCCTAAAGAGGCATTGGTATCATTTTGTCATTAAGCAATGAATGAAAGATGTACAATGCAAGTGTACCTGAAGCACTGTTGTTGTCTACTAAATCTCAAAAATGTTCGTTAAACTGGTAACTGTACCAGTATTCTATCCTAGCCTGCTTAAATGACAAACAAAAAGTTTTTTCGAAATCTTCCGACCTTCTTATTAGCTATGCTCAAGCTATTTTCGCAATTTGCAGGGGAACCTGAAGCAACAACCCCGTTGTCTGCTGCACCACATGTGGTGTAGTGTTACCAAATCAAAAATACTGAAATATTTATTTTCCAAATAAAAAAATCTTGGCACGACTTAAATTAAGCAATAATATGTACGCTCATCATACATCACCCATACCTCCGTCGATAAAGCTGCCGACATACATTTTTCAACGGGTGCATATTATATTTTATTTCTATATTTTAGGTCTAAATTTGGCAATGTTCACCGGAAATGCTGAACAGCAGCTATTTGTTGCTACCGCGTTGCCCAAGGGCCAATTAGAGTCACGATATATCACTGCCCGGTGTCAAATCTTGGTTGATTAAAAGTGCTGTGTTTGTCACCAGCGTGTATTCTTGATCGCTTAATTTTGAACTAACAATTTGCTTCCACTACACCACAGAACAAACTCATAACAAAATGATCACATTTGAATCGAACAAATTGCTTTTTACAAGGTAAGAAGAGATACAGTACTTGTTTTCAACTACTACGCAGTACCAATGACTGTGACATATGCGGCTAAAACACGATATATTAACATTACTAACTATAGTTTTGACAAATCTATCATCAAATCATAGTTAATTTGAGCAAAGATATTTAAACATGTTTAAATGTCTTTGATAAGAGTATGGGTCATGTAAATGAGAACCAAATTATTAATTATAAAAATCTGCTCAGTTTTAACAATTTGAAAGGTAATCAGTGCAGAAGACACGATTCATGTCACAGAATAATTAGTAGTCTACATAAAACATGTGGGCTAAGTAAATCCCGAAATGAAATAGTTCATACTCATGCATGCTGCCCATAGCCTATAATCAGCTAATTGAAATTGTTAAAACAACGATGCGTTATTTTTAGAAGAATACTAAGAAGAACCCTGATGGTAAGTCGATCATCCACCGGTAGTGAAACAGAATGCTATACATAAAATCGAAAATGTTTCGGACCCAGTGTAAGTGATCAGTGATCACGATAATGGTGTGGTGGTGTTATCGGGGTGACCTTTAACCGAGGTTCTAATGTATTCTCCAGATAGGCCGATTGTTAGTGTTATGGGCCATGTATAGCCTATTATATCTTATATGGTTAAAGAGAAGCCTTGTTTCATTAGGATATTCTAAGCCGTAGCTATAATGTTTAGCACTGGTGACCAGACCATATATCCTGAGTAGCAAGCAGTTGCCGAGAACACTCTGGTTGGTGGAAATTGACCAAAACAAATCATCTTTACTCATCAGAACAACGTTGCAATTGGGCTCGCCTGACATACAGCAATGACACATAATAGGATGTGGTGATTTTTCACCTGTGAGTGAAATAGGCTTATCTTGAAAGGCGGCGTAGACTTTTCGTTTGCGGTACTTTTCGAAAATGTAGATGCAACGGGATCGATAAAACAATATGCCCAAATATTGCACAAATTATTCAAAATTGCTTTAATTTAAAGCCTTGATTTCTTTCACTTAAATTTTTTGCTAAACCTAATTAAGTGTGGGTTAATTACTACTAAGTTGTACAACATGCTGCCCGCACTTAAAAATGTCGTCACGTTTGACTCAACAAAGCGTTTCGGTTGGACTTAGGTTATAGCTGGCGAAAAAATTTGCTGTTTTCTGTTCCTGCGTAGGCAAAGGCCTATCGTTCGTATTTCCAATTACCTCACCTACATCATGGTGTTCATTGGATGTTGATGTTAGTGTTTTTTTGTAAATAAACGTATTAAAGCAAACGAAAACTTATGAAAAGTGTTACGAAACCAAAGTGTTTAAAATAAATGCATATACGTTTCCATAATAATTGCAAGTTTGCAATAAATTTTAGCTTTTTGTTGCTTCCATTTCTAGCATTGCACGTGCGGTGTAATGTAGGCCTGTTGCCGCACAGAAAAGTCAACATTCTAGCTAGAATTTAGGAGAGTTTCACAACATTCATTCACGAATTAAATTCCACTTTCATGAACAAAATGAATGTATATAGACCTAACCGTATACGCGTTTTCACAGAGGACCTGCTTTGGCAGGTCAATTGCGGACAACTGGTTTAAAGTCTTAATTTGAAAGCAAAAAGACTGAATGTGCACATAGTTGTGCAATGACGTGCATTGTATAGCGGCCAAGAGCTATATTTAAATTAATGTAAATCATAACAATTAGTCACACTTAGCTGTGTACGGGTATAGTTACTTCCTTGATGTGATACAGCATAATGTTAATATCGAAACGGCATCGTACATGATTGTTATGGCAGTTTGCATTGTTCTAAATAGGCAGTGACATGGGTTAGCGGTTAGCAGAAAAGTCAAGCAAATTGTACAATTTCGTCAACAGCGGTTTGACTAATATTTTATTCAGTTCACTTGAGGTGATGGATTAAGCATAGGTAAAAGTTAGTGTGTGATAAAATTTTCTCTCAAATTAGGTTAAAATTCAAGCAAAATAAATGCTTTATTGCTGTAACAGGCGCTTTATTGTACCTGAATATTTGAATTTGATATTGAGAATGAGAATTTTGCGATAATGTCGTCAGATTTGACACAGAGAATCACACTTATTCAACTGGCTCTAACTGCAAAAATGATGTTAGGTTGTGCATACTCGTTGCTTTACACAATCGTTGCAGTTCCTTGTCTTGCAACTGGCAGGAATTGAGTTGTCAATTAATTACCCTCGGTTTTATTGATGTAATAACTAACGACCGCTTGCATTATTGTTTTGGAAACCTCTTAGCGGGATTTCACCACAAACAGCCTGAGTTTCTTCATTCTCACGTAAATATAGGCCTGATGTAATACTGATACTATAGGCCTAATGCTAACTTCGTCACTGAGTCGGTTTTCTTAATAACCATAGCTCGCAGCTACCGAAACCCAGTAAACGAACTAATTGAAAAATTTCGTGAAGAACATTTCTTGGTCTTCCCAAATGTTAAATAAATACAGATAAGGCAAATGCACAAGTTTTACTGCTGAAACAAAATAGAAAAAGATCTTATATAACAGAATCACAAACTTCATGCGTACGCCGCCGCAACCAAGTGTTTCGCCATCGTGATGGTCATAACTGAGCATTTTTTCTCTCTGTCTTAGATTCATTTCGGTTGTATTTTTCATTTGTAAGCAAGTCTTTTAACGCTGGAGCTTATCTTGTCGAAAGCTGTACAGTAGTTTTATAGTTAGCGAGAAGACGTAAATAACGAAAATGGAGAACTCCGATCGCTTTTACGAACCATTCCTTCCTCCACCGCTTCCACCAAATAGATCGAATACAACGCTTTCTAAAATCTACGACACCGTCCGTCCACAGCTTTTGAGACCAGATGCCTTGCCTGCAGCAACAGCGGATCTAAAAAAAGGAGCCACTCTACCTAGAAATACTGCTTTCTCGCCAGATAGTCAGCCCATCAAGGCTGTAACAAGTCCTACCTTCAAAAAGGACAACAAACCAGCGGAACTACCGGTGCCACCCGCTTTATCACCATCACCTCCAGCCCTCCCCAAACGTGACATACCGTATGTCAATGGCAGCAATTCTAGACCTCATACAAACGTCGATACTTTGAGCAGCCAGAAACTGGATTCTATTTATCGAATGGTGAGCTGTATTGACCAGCGTTTGAAGAATCACTTCAATCCACCGCAACCACCACCAAGAGATGATGAACCACTTAGTCCTAAACTTAAATCATCAGGTATCAATAATGTGGGTTCAAGAATTGTAAAATTAGTTGTAGGCATATTTTTTTGGTTTAAGAGAGCTATTGTTGTTACTAATCTTCATTCTGGGTATATATATAGCTTTAATTGCCATTTGATTGCCATCACGGACAAATTGAAAATAGTGCTTAGCACAATGCATCCCACATATTTCCGTGTATATTAGCCGCCGTAAACACGTCAGTTGTTGAATGTAAAGTCAACTGAGCCCACCCGCAAGCTGGCAATAACCTGCAGCTTAAATATTGCAGTTCCGCCCCCGCGACCCGTCAAGACAACAGCAGCTACAAAAGTCGGACCAGTCAAATCTGACCACAAAGGGAAAAAGACGCTCTCAAGACAACAATGCCAGACTATGGTTACGCAGATGATGTGTATTCGTGAATTCATCGACGAAAACTTTGATCCTGCCTACGTGGACAAGATCGAAAACATGGCGTACATTGACGAGATAATAGAAACATTATCATAGCACTTGCATCATTGACATCTTATAAGCACAAATTGTTTCATACAATGTTTCATCTTCTTCACATGACATGGCACAATTTTAAGGCATGACGTGACAGATAAGCTTGCTGTTGAAGACATTGTTCTGTTAGAAATTACTCTCTTTTGCATTATTTAAATTTTTTGTATCATTACCGTAATGCTGCTTGTCCAAGGGAAAGCAACTAAACAAAACTATAGGCCTACAGGTAATGACCGTTGAAGTAACCAATTGACCTCTTGTGACGTTGAAGGTTGCTTGGTTAAAGCGTTGATCATGTGTCATGACATCTATCAGCATTTTAAGTTTACAGATGTCTACGTATATGTGCCAGTCTGCCAGAGCGTGGTTTTAGTTGAAGAAGCCTCTATTAGCTTATGCCATAAGCCTTATGGCGATACATGTGTAACTTGAGAATCCCATCTCAATAGCAAACGCTTTGTATAAATTCGGTATACTTTGAGAAACTGACGACACAAGAGACATGTACGTAATATGGATTAATAAATTTGTTGGAAAGTTCGCCAAACATGACCTATTACGTTTCCATTGCATATTGATTCATAATTGGACAGTTAATCGGCTTTTGTTGTCGTTTTATGCGAAACTGGTTTGTAAATTATAAGGATCTTAAAGAACAATGTTATATTATTTAAATCAACAGTCGCAACATTCAAAACGAAACATTCATTTACATTTCAAGACAGCCCAAAAAAGAAAGCGAAAACAAAATTAACTTAGTGTATTCAATCTCGTTTTCTTGCAATAGAAAAACAAATTTGACTTGGTTAAACAGTTGTAAGAACTGAGTATGCGTGATTAACGATGCGAAAACTTAGTGCCGTTAACACAGTTAAGAAAATGTTTTTGTTGTAACTAAGTCAAAATATGGGGCAAACGAGTTACAAAACAATGAAATAATCAAATACCTTATATGGTAGTATTTTTGAGTGCGGTAAACAAGAAAAAGTTTATCATGATTTTGATAGGAAATCACCTAGTCCTAAAGGAATTATCAACACGGTATACATGGACGAAGATATTAGATAAAATCCGGTTATTAATAGGGATGTGCCGCGAGGAAGATTATTCGGGTTCGTGCGAACCAGAATATCATGAAAGTTGACACGAACGAATCCCGAATCTATTCGCATTAGAACCAAACAATAAAATTTCCTCGAAAATTTGTCAAGTCTTGCTTCTAAAATGACGTATCGATAAACAAATCGCTTTCTTTCGAAAAATAGCGTTTAAAAACGATCGAAAAAGCAAAATCATTAGGAAAACGACCTTCATTGTAAGTACTGCTGAGTTTAGTTTAGCATTGTTGGGAAAATAGATCATCATTTTTTACGAAAGTCAGTAAATTTCTAAGTAATATTGTATTCGGGTTCGCCATTGTTGATATTCGTGTTCGCCCGAATCTTCCATAAAGGCGATATTCGGCGAATCTATTCGGGTTTGGGTTCGTATCGGCCCATCCCTAGTTATTATAGGTTCCATGACAATTAACCGTGGGAAATTGACCGCGAACAAACTCACCGGGAACAACTGACCGGGGGACAACTGACCGTGACGTAAATTTACCTAGAACCAACTGACCTTAAATCATATTATCACTTAAATCATATAATTTGAATAAACAACAATGCTAATTTGCGTAAAAAATAAAAATAAAATGCGTAGCGGTTGATTTGTGTCGCCGGCCAATTTGTTGCCGGTCAGTTGACCACGACCAATTGTCGCCGGTGAATTTGTTCACGGTCAATTGACGTGATCCCGTTATTATACTGCTGCAGTTTACTACATTTCACCAGGTTTTAAGTAAACATTTTCGCTTCCATTGATCACTTAAACCAGGGGTGTCAAACTCAATCGCACCAGGCCGGGGCCAAAACTCAAAACCTATCTAACGCCTCGGGCCGTAAGGATAAAACTTGATTGAACGTTTTGTGACACGAGTACATAAATTGGAACAAACAGCAAAACAACACCAAATTTTTGATGATTTTTGACTGGGCTATTTTTGATTATTCTTCTCTTACATCGTTATATTTCATTCATCTCCTTGCAAAAGCATTAAAGAATTAACAAACAATAAAGGAAAAAGCAGCCCAGATTACAAGCGTTAGAATAAATCGATTTATTCTATCCTATGATGGGGCAACTGCTGTGCTGCTGTATTGTGCGATTTGTTATAATCTTGTTTCTTGCTTGAAAAAAGGAAGTTATACTGTACAATGATCTCGCGGGCCGGAAATAGTTCAATGTATGAAATAGCATTGTGGGCCAAGTTTTATTGTAAAGCGGGCCGGATGTGGCCCGCGGGCCGGGAGTTTGACACCTATGTCTTAAACAATGGCAACTTCACATTTATGCTTGGTTACATCTCAGTTATAGTCCTGGGAGGTAAAAACCAGCTTGAAACCCAGCGGAGCGTTGAAGCATGAAGTCACTAACCGTAAGTGAATACAGCTATGACCCTCGTTTAAGCTGAGTCACAGAAAAAAAGAAATTTTGCGTTTTACTGACTTACAGATGACCAGACCATGTTGTAATTCAGACCATAACTTGCAAACTACTTGCTGATACTATTAGATGTAAGATAATAGGAAAAAGTGTTTCGTTCGACAAAGCATGCTGATTTTCAAGTTACAGTAATACGAGGTGAAAAGTTTATGGAGCAGGTTCTTCACGAACTTTCAGCAATTTCGGAAAAGCTAGACTCAGTCGAAAATCGACTTGAGAGGCTAGAACAAAGACCCACGCCAAAACCGAGAAATGTCTGTGGTAATGACGACAAACCACCTCGACCACCACCACCTCAAGTTGTATTTCGTCAAACGTCGGAAGAAATTATTTCATCCAATGACGGAAAAGGTCAAAAAGCAGGAAAATTTTTCGACAAGCAGCAGTGCCTGTTTCTAACGGTTCAACTTGAGGAAATAAAACTATTTGTTAAGTCAGTTCCTAGTGTGGACAAGCATTTGAAGAAAGATCAATTAAAAAGTCTGGAATCGGTCATTGATGCTCTGACTATCAAATCCGAATTGTAAAATCTGATATTTTTCACTGAGTTTTGCTGCAACAATTGAAAGCTGACTTTCCTATCTGTTCTTTGATAACTTCGATGTAATAGGAAATGTGATGCAATCATAAGTTCATGTTTGTTGTAGGCTAACATTGTGACGTCATATTGGTAATCATTTTTTCCCATTGTCTGGCTAGCACTCGCATGCTTCAGTGTTGCCAGAAAGTTGATTTGGAACAAGTGAAATCAAGAGTTGTTTTTACGTGGAGTAAACTAATCTTATGATCTCAAAACAGGGTCTTTCAGGCACTATTGTAAAGATCAACAACGTCATAAACGCTGCGCGTGACGAGGTTTAAGTTTAAACGCTCACAGCATACCTTGATCTTAATAAGTTTGCGTCGTATTGCGACTGTGACAAACTTATCTTGCTATTTGTGATTCAGAAGGAACAGTAAGCACGAAAGGCGAGAAAACCAAATGGAGAAGAGGCATTCTGATGTAGACCTTCGGTCTACGAAAAGATCAGACACGTTACCCCAGTTACTGGACAGGCTTGCTGCTTTGGAACAGCGAGTAGCGATATTGGAAGACAAAGAAATCGCCCCAGAAGTTCGGCCAAGGCTGCCTAACGTTAAGCCATTACCGCCAGCGTTGAAAAAATCAACAGAGACAATTTACGAAGCAATTGACGGGAGACAAAAGAAGCCGGAAAAGAGCGGAAAGTTCTTCGACGACCAGAATTGCATGTTCCTCGCACTTCAACTCGAAGAAGTGGAAGATTTTTTAAAGGAGCAACCATGCGTGGATAGAGAAGAGAAGAAAGCGAAACTATGCATCATCAGATCAGTGATTAGCGCACTGAAAGTGAAGCCGCTGTCAACCAGTTCTGCCTAACACTACTAAACTTTGCTAATGCTTATTTCAGCTTTGGGCAGTGCTGGAAAAGTGTTCTTATAACCGGGCTATTGGTTATATCAAAATTTTATTGTAATATATGCAGTGTTGCACCATGTGAAAGCGTTGAAATATTTGCCGTTATTTTACCAAGTTCTGACAACATTTTAAAACGCTTTGATTGTGTTACTACATTTGCTTACTTTTATAACATTATAAGAAACTGGTACTAAAAAAGTTTCTAGGGGTGGTTGCAGTACGGTTTTGATACTAGTTGGTAGACTGTTTGACGTTAGCTAATCTACTATGTTTTCCACACTAAGTTTCGATTTTGCTTTAATAGTTTTTGCTTATGTAGCCTTTCATATTCGTGCACAACAACTACCACTCTTACATGTGCAATAATTTATTAACTTGTCGAATCTGTGTTTGAATAGTAAATCAAACAAAACCATTTGTAGCAAATAACTCAAAGCGCTACTAGGGAAGTATAACAACCTTCTTCCCAAAAACTAATGATTTGGGCAATAATCGCTGAGTCTTCGTCAAATATCGGTTCTTCTAAGCTGACAGGTATGACAAACTTTAACGACGGGATAAATAGATATAGGCCAGACTACCTGAACGACAGACCGGCATACAGTGTGATATCTGGTTAAACCAATCCCGCAGAAAATCATCAGAACAAACAATAGAAAACCTTATACGTATAGATATTAAACCATTAACGAAAGTTTCTCCATTATGCCCAAGTCTCTCCCAGTTGCTATAAATTTTTGTGTGAGCACGAGGCTATGTGTCTATTAATTTGGATGTGCGGTACGACTATAAAAACACATCATTACACATCAATATCAAACTGTCTGTAACACCATTTTGCCAACTGTACTGTGTCTTTGACTACCTCGCTGAGTACTAATTGTATAAAGCAATCGCTGTTCAAACGGAGTTCTTTGTGAAGCGAAGCTTTGCCACTGAACTGAGTTGCAAATACGTCAAAAAGCCAACCGGCAATACTTTATTGTTTGTATGCAGTGGAATGTCGAACTACTGTGGTACAGGAAATTTGCGAATAGGACAACAACCTTCCAGCAGCCATAACATTGGCAACCTACAAACATTGACAGCTTCACAGTCCCACAGCTGATTAAGCTTTTTGAAGCATTAATATTTCAGCCATCTGTTACCCATATTATTCATAATTACACAAAATTTAATTTCTTTGAAAATGTGCCGATCCCAAATGTACCAGCCTTAAGATTTACATTGTATTTGTCCCCAACTGAACAAAAAACATAATCCACAACACATGTTCAAATAAGGAAAAAAATGTTTCGTGTAAGAGTGGTATGTCACGACTCACGAGACCTGCTGCACCATCTTTTGGCCCAGCCAATAGCCAAGTGTAGGTGAGAGACGCCTCTACGCAAAGCTGTTTTACGCTTTATTGATTTCAGGCCTGGTTAAATCTAATGTGTAACGTCATAATGGGCTCATGAAACTTTATTGCATTAGATTAGATAATATGGCCAGCGAAACTGAACAAGAGTGAAAATCTTTCCGTGACTGATTGCAGACTGGGTTTAGGCTATAAGTTGTAACTTATATAACCCATTGTGTAAAGTGCAGCACATGCACGCACGAGATTCATCAACGTGCCCGGCGAACTTTTTTATCCTAATCGTCCGTGATGTTTCTGTCCACTTTGGACAACAACGATCCCAACCGACTATTCCACTCTCTATTAACGCACTATCGTCAGCGATTGACGCGTTTTTCGTTCGACTTGGCCAAACCAATACGTTACAGGCTTACATGTAACAGTTTTCACTTTTGTTATCTAACGTCATCGAATTTCATGAGCCCATTATGACGTCACGCATAGCAAAAGAGAAACACGATCAGGCCTGAAATCAATGAAGCGTAAAGTAGCTTTGGATTGAGACGTCTCTCACCTGTGCTGGGCTATTGGCTACCTCGCATTCACTTCGGTATTTTGCATTGGAAGTTAGCTTCGTTAGCTTAAATTTGGAAATATGGATGCGAGCAGACCGTATGCGGTGATAGAGGACAACTCATACTGTGACTTAAGATCAATAGACCAAGGAAAGGGCGAAGTTCTAGAAGAAAAGATCAACGAAATCTTGAGCAGAGTCAGACGAATAGATAATTCATTGATATGTCAACCGAACCAGGTACCAACATCACCAAAACCGATTGTTCCTCCGAAACCGGGAAGCAGGACTTTAAACAGCCAAGAACAGAGCCCACAAACGCTGGGACGGGAAAGGTTGGGTGGGTTCAACTACGCACAGCTGTAATTTTAAATTTAGAAATGATTTTTATTTATTGTTAATAGTTTGCCTTGATCTTATTTGTAATTACTTGACGCAATCCGGTCTTAGTCGTATTCCATGCATCCATTTTGCAAGCTGGAATGCGGCAGTTTGGAATGGTGTTGTATAAGTGCCAGCAAAAAATATACCTATACGATTACATCAACCAAACTTAATCTTCGGTCTCGACCAAGCGCTTAACAATCAATTTTATTACAATGGAAATTGATCAGTTAACATGGTTTTGTGTTTAGCAAAGCGTAGCCAACTGAGCCTATTAATCTACATTCATTTTCAAGTCATTAGAAACACTGGGTTGGCTTTAAATTTTGGCAAAAACTTCATTGTATAAGTTTTTTGCCAAGTTTTTGATTTATCAAGACATGAAGATACTTCAAATTCAAAGTCACTGAGAAAAAGACTAGTTAGCCATTTTCTGATAAAAAAAAACAATAAAACTGAAGTTTTACAGTTTGAAAATTCTGTAGTCGTAAAATGTTTATACACATCGCGTTCAATACTGTACCTGCACAACAAACAACCCATTGTGGATGTAACAAACGAGAAAGTTTCCTTTATCTGACTTGGTCCAGTACAAGAAATTCTTAGCTTTTGATTACTTTGGTTTATCTTAGTTTCTAGAAAGAAACCTTTACAGTTTGTCATAAAGAATGTAATCTAATGCAAAAAAGTTAAGATTTATCAGCTCTTGGCGCGCGTACCTTAATGAACTGGTACCGAAGCGTAGTTTCTGCGAGGGCAGATGCTGAAGTAATTGTGTTCCCAGTAACTTGAGCCATGAAAGACAAATGTTTCCGTGTTAGGTATGTTGGAAAGCTATAATAGAATGGACTCATGTCTTGCTGCTATATACTCTAACGTACAATACGTGCATTTTGCCCGACGAACAAAGTCAATGCGTGTTTCACGCCTGATTACAAGCTACGTCCAAACCAGCATATCGTGTTGTGTGGGAGGTACTGGGCCTACGGAAGTCGGGGCAGTGTGGTTATGTTATATAGTGCTGTTGTACACTGGTGTCACCTTGAAGGAATTCAACTAAGCTCAAAAACACGAAACCTAGATACAGTTTTCATTCTAGAAATCCGACATCGAATCTTAAAGCTTCGTTCATGTGAAAGAAAAGTCAATATTTGGCGAATGATACTAAATTGTGGTTGCCAATGCGAACGACACGTAAATCGCTTAACTAGTCCAACAATTTTGTACATTTGGAAGACATATCTGTTTGCACAGCAACTGACGTACATGAGTTTGCTGTTTATAATCGGGTCCTATGCAGATAATTTGCAAAGCAATTTAAAACAGGCCAAGTTTGATTTTCAACAAGTTAGCGAACAAGTTTTAAAAAGAGCCCGCAGTCCTGTAACAAATGGAAACCCTTGCGTATGAACGCTGCATTGACAGAATCAGAGGTTAGCTAAAATTATATTGTGCTTGCATGCATGCAATTTTTTTTTGACAACATGTATTTTTAAAAAAGCTTTAAGCAAAAGTAGAAACACACGCTACATGAAAAGCCTTGGCAAAACGTCGCTATAGATTACTGGACTGTGTTCTGTTAAATGAATTTATCAAAACACCACTATAGCGACAAAGATTGAAATACGAAATAATTTGCCACAAATTGTTTATTTTATCTCGTTATTTCATTTTCGTCTTTGGTCAAATTTGTTTTCTTTTGCCTAAAAGTTTATGATATTTGCAAAGCACCTCGCCGAATACACAATTGAATGGGAAATGTCAATATGTTGGGCTCAAAATTTAACATTTTTTCCTGGGATGTGTACGGCGTGATCGATTCCCAGCCAATTGTCGCCTTTGGGCAGCGCGCAGAATAACAGAAAAACTTTAACCGTTTCAGGTAGTAAATAAAAAAATTAGAGAACGAAAACTTGAAACGGAAAATTTGTAGTTTCAGGTTCGGATTCTTATCTCCCGCCTATCCCGCCCAAAGGCGCCATGCAGCGGGGAAACATGGAGAAAACGTTTTCGAAGACGCAGTGTGACTATCTGGTCGTACAGCTACACCATGTGCGCGAATACTTTGACGAAATGGTCGACGATGACTTTGAAGAGAAGCACGAAAAAATGCAATGTCTGAACGACGTCATTAGAGTCCTGACCTTCAGCAAAAGATAGAGTTTTCAAACCAAATGAAATTCTTTTAAAAAACAAAACACTGTCCTGTTCACGCTGTGTAACGCTTTCCGACCAGGGACTGTAACTGTGCTTTATTGTTTTGAGAGCTTCTATGCGCCGTTATTGCTTCTAGCGCATTGTGTTGTGATTACGCGTCGTGTAGTTTCACTTTCCGATTGCAATTAGGTGTGCAAATAAAATGACATCGTATTCTTACTGACGCTACCAATTCTTGCGTTTAAGGTGAGTGTGAGTCTGTACACTTTTTAACATGTTCCTTTTGCATTAATGCGCTTCAAGCAGCCATGCCAGCAACCACTTACACAAAACGTGAAGGCATTTCCATATGTTTGATCAAACAAAATAACACTTTTATTGCCATAAAAGCGGATGCCTTTGTCAATCTAAGCAAAAGCATGCTGATCGGCACTCAGGCTATACGTGTGCTTTGTTAATCTTATTGGATCAGCAAACAATTTTAAAATTTTGCTTGGTTAAAAGTGGCAGATGGTAAACTGAACTGACTGAAACAGTCTACACTAATAAACTGGGTGATAAAAATGTCTTTATTCTTTTCTTGTTCAACTGAATTATAAAATCTTTAATTCCAAGCCACTTTCCGGCGCCACAATAAAATCAGACTCGTATATTTTGGTAGAATGTTGCTCCATATACAGTAATGTATCTTTTAGCAGCTGGTCGCTGTATAACCAGCTCTTAAGAGACACAACCTACCGTAATTCATCAAAGAGTTAGATATCTTTGCCTTTGTTACAAACGGGTTAAAAAGTGACAGAACCAATGTTCCCTCTAATTTTTCACGAGTCTGAGCAAACACACTAAATCCCTGAGCGGTCCCTTGGACCACTGTGAGCAACATCAGACGTGCCACGTGCGCACTGTGGTCATTATTATGCGTTTATCTTATTTTCAATTCAGGTTGGATTTTCTTGTGCGCGGCACAGATTTTCTGCGCGCGGAGACCGTCTCAGCAGTGCGCATTTGCGCACGCGCGCAGTTTAGAGGGAACATTGGACAGAACTGTAGCATCGAGTTAGCTTTCAAGCAATGAGTCAGAGTATATGAGAGATGGTATTTTTTAGGTCCAGATAAGTCTCAACTTTAAACATTGCAAAATTTTGCCGCTTATTAACCTAAACGCTTGGTTTTTACTGATGTTTTATTTGCAGGAAAAAGTTTTGTTTCCCCAACACACGCTGAATTTAGCAGTGACACAAAGTCTCATATACTTTGTGGCCTGAGCCTCCTGTTGTATGTATATCTTTAACAAATAAAGAAAACACTTAATACTTTTTTGGAATATGTCTCTATTTGGAGAGAAACTTGCTTCAAAAGTTGAACACTTTTGAACAAAAGTCTTGGACAACATAGGATGATATCGTTGTATTAAAGGTTCTAGTAAATGATACGAATATAATCCTAATTATCTTAGCAACGTTTCAGATTTTTGATACTTGCGAGAAAATTATAAATTTGTGAGAAAATGTTTCATTGCCAAGGTTTCATCTGCTGGGGCGACCTTGATTCACATAGAAAAATGTTAGGGACGACTGAACACAATTCGTTTTCTGTTCAAAGCAAATATTTGGATGAACTTACAATGAAGCAACGTTAGGGACAAGACCGGTGTGACTGCAACCCAAAACCTTGCTGGAGATCCTTTGTCCAAAAAAATATGAAACATCTTAAGAACGTCACACACCTTTTTTTCACATGTATTTTTTCTCTGATTTATTGGAAAAGTGTGAAATTGTACGAAATGAAAACGAGATTCAATTTAACCTTTTGTGTTAATAGCATTCAGGTAAAATATAGAACACGGCTAGGTGGCGGTAGTAAACCAAGACAACGGCTGAAAATCAAGACACTGTGATCGGTGGTCTACCAGGCAATGCACAAAACATCAATTCATCATCGTAAGCTGAGTAATTTTCAACAGGCTTTATTCTTTAGGCCTCTCAGATGCGCTTTTTAAAATTTTTAGAGAAGTTCTGCTTTTTTTGTACTTTTATTTACTCAGAGTTTCTTGGTTTGGGGAGAAAAACCTTTCTACAAGTGGGTACATCGTCTTTCGATATTTCTAAGGAGAAGCTAATTAGGAGTTATTACTTAGGTGCATCCCCTGTTTTGGTACCTTTTTCATTTTTTAGAAATTCTATTTGCTTTTTACAATTGCAGAAGTAATTATATATCTGGAAATACCCCAATAAAGAAATTACTCAAAACAATTTCGGCTTTTCTTGTCCGCGTTACGATTAAGCTTATTCAAATTTACGTTAGCCAACATCGCAAACACAAAATTTGAAAAACTATCGCACATTTTCATACGTTGCTATGAAAGTATCCCATAACGGGGTTTCAGGCAATCAGCAACCATATAAGTCAATAAGGCCCAATTTACTTAAGAAATTGTTTTTTAGATGAAGAAAATGCTGCGGTAGAGATGATTAATGTTCTATTTTAACACTGGATCTTATATATGGCCAATACATTAGAACCAAATATCTCTCTCTCTCTCTCTCTCTTGCAACGTTTTGTTTGCGTTGCATACGTCACTAAACAATTATTTCTTCTGTTAACAAAGAAAATAGTGTTGTCATATAAAGCCCGCTTTACGGTCTCCATGGTTAGTAGAAGGCCTCAACTGGCGGCGAGCGACCAAGACTGTATCTTGGAGAGAATTTTGTGAGATTGCATCCACATTTCTCATTTGTCTATGGTCAAGGTAGAATGCCTTTTGAGACTTTTAAAATTTGGCTGCAGAAATAGTTCTGTCCTGGAATGAGACACCATTAATAGGTAGAAATTTTTTGAATGTTTGAGATTCTTTTCAAATGACGTTTATCTTATAAAGAAGTCGAAATACCACGAACAAAAATAATCAAACTAAAACAAAAGCTTCATGTTTTAGGAATTTAAGCAAGAAATCCGCTGCTTTCAATAATTAAGTAAAATATTTTGCATGTTGCAGATTTTAGGGGCAGGAAAAAATTGTCACATGCTGAAATACCACACAAAATCGATGCGAAAATATGACTGTTAACAAACAGAGTCGTCAAAAACAGAAGAACGTTTTGATGGAGTCTCGACGCTTAAGGTGAGTGAGTTGTTGACCATACACTAAAAATTCCATTGCCGCAGATATAGCAAATTTTCAACTGATAAAGAGTAATGGCTGTGGGTATCTTGCGCATAATAAACATCTACTCCCGTCGATATAAGCTTATCGCTACGTCAAAGTAATAAAAGGGCCGTAAACGTTGAAACTGGTAATTTAAATATTGCGCTTAAGCCGCTGAAGGATAGACTCAAAGCAAACAAGTTGACCCGAACAACGATCACTAATTGTAAAATAAAACCTAAAATTTTAAAGTAATCAATTGTTAATTACTCTTTGTAACGATGGTGGACTTCCGTTGTTAGATCTGACGTTATTTAAAATGGCATAGACTGCACGAGCAGAGAAAGCCTCTACCCTAGTTTACTCTAGTTTACCCTCTCGAGAAGATTACGCGGTAACTAATGACGAGCTTTTTACAGGTTAAGGGATTGGCTTGAGATGAGAATCGACGATCCAAATTATCCGGGACTAGAGTGGGTGAACAAGTCGAAACGGATCTTCCGAATCCCGTGGAAACACGGAGCACGCCACGGGTGGAGTGAAGACAAGGACGCCAGGCTCTTCCGGGAATGGTCGGATCACACAGGTATTTTAAGGCATTCTTCTAGTCGGAAATAAAATGATAGTGACGGCATAATCGCATGATGCCCTTGTTGAAAGGTTTCATGACAAGCCAAGTTTTTGTCGCAGGTGCATCCCCGAGAGATGTGAAGCAACACAAAGCGAATTTTCGTTGCGCTCTCAACTCGCTCCGAGACGTAAGTCAAGTGCAAAACCTAAACAAGAGCAAGGGAGACGACGCTTATCGTGTTTATCAAATGATGCCAAAACGAAACAACAAGCGTTCAAATAGTAAGTTGGCTACGTGCCTTGAATGCTTGTAATCAGAGACGAATTTGACCGTGGTACAGTCGTTATTCTGAAATTCACCTATTTAGTGTTTCAGAATTTTGAAATTCAGGTCAAAACCTAGTCCTGAGACATTAAAATATTCTCGAAGGTTGTAGCCTACGTACATGCAGCATAGATAATTTTAAGCCTTGTACTAACTGTTTTCGATTTAAACTAATTTACAGAATGGATAAAAAGAAGGAACTCTCAGTTCCCCAAAAACTCAAAGTCCCCAGTGGTAGCGGCCCCAATCCCGACCGATGGACACGGAGTTGGTCTTAATCATTTGAACTCCATCCCGAATAGGCAAGGGGCTTGTAGATCTCTACCGGTCCAGCTCCCGTTTACAAACTGCAACCCCGCCACCTTGTACCCTCCTACCCCTTTCTGCCAATCCACAAGCGGTTTTAACATGGGGAATCGACCAGAAAACAGCTCCAGCAAACACCCTATGAACTACGAATCTTATTACCAAACTCAAAGCCCAATGTCTTCGTACACTTCCGGATATTCTACCGATAACACGTGGCCTGGGTCTCCTTACGAAACCAATTCGATTTCACCCAACCCATATGCGCAATGTTCACCCTTTCAAGAACATTCACCCGGTCCGACGGGCCCGTCGTCACACCACGGTCTGGTATACCTCTCTGACACCGGCATCACGGATCAAAGTTTGTCAACGTTCTTGCATGGGTCAACTTTGTCAACAAACGAGATGGGGCCAGCGAGAGCAGCGGAGTCAGGTACAGACGGGTGTCTACAAATTTGCAAGAACCAGTCATTTTCTGAGGCCTTCGTAAAAGACCCGGAAACTCCAGAAATCTTTTCACCGAGTTGGAAAGAGAGATCAAACGGTTTCTTCCCCGGCGAAACTTCGAGGGGAGCCAACGTCGAAATTTCTCATTTGTTGCGGTACGAGAGCGAGCTGTCATTCCACGCGCAGCATCCATCATTAACCTACCAACAAGATGTCACCACCAGTTTGAACACCGAACCTGGAACTGGAGAATTCGGAATTGCTAATTCAACAACAGGTAAAGCTGTACTTTAATTAATGGTTAACAAAGTAACACCGCCAAGTATTTTAAGCAATGATTAAATGTAGCAAACATGCTAAGCGAAGTGGTAGTAAACGGCTATAGTCAAAAAAACTATAGCAAGACGCAGCGGCAACCAAACACTGCTGTCGTTAGCCAACGTTTGGGTTTAAATTTGACTTCAGGCGTGTTAGAACGAAATGGGTTGTCAAAATTATATCTTTGCAAACAAGTTCAGCGTTTCTCGTTAAAGCTTTCTTCTCTTCCAATAGGAATAACGGAGTAAAGATAATGTGTGGTCGGATGCTTTAAAGTTTATGGGTTGACCAAATAGCGATTCCTCTTTTCAATTCTGTACAGATATAAAGGCTTTGATTCCTTTGCAAGTTGGCATGACTCCTCTCATGTAGTAACCAGCACACTTTCTTTTGCATGGGGAACTATTTTAGATTTTTGCTTTTACGCGGTCTGCGCACGTGCCATGTGCACATATCCTAACATGCAAACCGAAAATATTCAATTTTACGGAGATTGTAAACGACGCTCTAACCAACTCATTTTTTATCATTTTCAGCCGCATTAGATTTACACAGCGACACCACAACAACATTGCAAAGACATTCCACGCTCGGAAAATTGGTAAGTTTAGCAAATTTTGTCAATATTCTTTAAAACGAAAGTTGTAAAAACAGTATAGACAGCTATGTATAAACAGCTGTGTTACCGCTAAATGCAAGTACACTGACATCTATATGGCCCAGGCCGTACCAAATACAAATCGTATAGGCCTAAGTGTGGAAAACGTAGAAGAAATACATTACAACATTGTTCTATTCTGAAAGTTTCTTTTTGACCCCTAGGCTTGCACTGGCACAAAGTAGTTTCATAACCAATAAAATAAATTCGAAAAAGCCTCATATTAACTCTGAAAGTTGCAAATTTGCAGCACGATTTTAGGGGATTCACGGAAACCATTACTTGGGCAGGATGCGAGCCCAGCTTCCCAGGTTTGGGTGAAACTCCTCCAAACGACGATTTCTGCGCTTACGGCACGGGAATGAGCAGCTACCAAGAACCGGTACACGCTGGTGTACAGTTTCCAGGTGAGAACGCTGTTTTCTGTTTGAAGAAAAAAGTTAAGAGACAAATGACGTAAGATATGCTGTGTTACTAAAAACTGAAAACCAAAAACTGAAATATGCAGTCTGTATCTAATCAATAAAAGGGCTATAAGTTCTACATAAACTAAATAAACTCACAGAATTCTGAATAAGCTGTTGTAAATTGGTCAACAACAAAATCAAAAATATTTGCCAATTCCTTTAGTTAACTACAACGTTCAGTATCTTCAGCACGTATATCTGTACTTGATGTTGATGAAAAACAAATTCATCAATTAGGGATTTGTTAACAATTGGCGCAGTGCATACACAGCGGTATTGTTTCGCATTATCGGCAAAAACTTTTTTGTTGAAGTGATTGTTTACAAGTGCATGATATATTGCGCGTAGACAAACTGCCATTTTAGCTTCGGCCTTTCTTGTTCTAGAACTAGAATACGAGGAAAACTTTCTGAATTCCGCTCCGGAACCAAACCGGCCTTCTTCCGCGGAGACGTGCCAGGATATCCCCATCGAAATATCTTATTATCCGCTGTCGGTTGAAAGGGTTCCGGATCAGGAGGAAAATCTAAGCCCCTCCTTCACCGGCAAAGGAAATCGACTTCCTTCAGCCCACACTTTACTTCCATCTCTGGCGGATAACAACGAACCCCGATCCAATCTTGGTGCCTTGCTCTGTCATGCATGAGACTTTGTGAACGAGTGACGTCAAATCTGGCGACACAATCACCGACGTTTCTTTTTCGTCAACGTAGGAAATCAGGTGTAACCGTAACTTATTTTATGAGCGTTTATTTCAGAAGGACAGCTATGCGGTCACGGTGCGGTCGTCTTCTATCGCTTGCAGTATCTCTGTTTTGTTTACACGCTTTTTGTGGCACATGTTTTTACTATATCTAGTAACAAAATATTATTCTTTACATGTATTTCTTAAAATGACGATCTTCACTCAAAAGGAACGAAAACACAATCAGCATATCTGTGCGCCTACGCTCTACCGTGTTATTTGTGGAAATTGTTTAATTGCAAGACCTTCCACGTGTTTTCGTAGCTTTGTATCAATTGAAAATAATGAAAAAGCGAGCGTTTTTTTAATTGGGAATTTAAATCATTGATTATATTGACATTATTTTCGCAAGAGAAATTAGAGAAAAATACAAAAAAAATTTGCACAAGACATTTTGCACATTTCTGCAAAAAGATGGCGACATTTCGTTTTAAAATATGTGATCAATATTGTTACTCGTTTTTCGATTTTTAAAACGTGCCTTATCGTCTTCGGCAAATATTATACTTGTGACGTCTCCAAAAAATTACCGTCGGCTTCCATTCTATACGGTATAGACCCTGTTTGTTAGGCTGAGTCTATTTTTAGGTGCTAGCTTCGACACCGAAACCGGTTGTGTGTGGTCGTGGTCCTGTTGCAAAAAATGAATTGATTTTTAGTTGCGTGTGCCTTGCGTATTGACCATAACCCTTGTGCCAGTATACACAGACATCGAATGTCCCCTGGGTCGTTTGCTTTTTAGACCTGTTCTATATTTTCACCTGTTTTTGTTTTCAGTTGCATTGCTGCTCCATTATTGTCACTTGTGCGATTGTTTTGTCACAATTTAGCCTAATCCTAATAATCCTCATAGCTCCTGCTGGGCAACTGTGTGACAAATCTGCGTTGTATGATCGTCATTTTTTTCGTGCAATATTTTTTAACTTATGATGACGTCTCATTATCGTGTATCTAGTTTCCCCCTAACGACATCTCATTACTCATCTTTATTAATCAAGCTTTTGAAATTTGTGTTGGTTTGCGCAGGGAAATAAACGATTAAATCGACTGTTTTTCTATAACTTAATCCTTGAAATGTAGTTTTCGAAAAGAAGACTTTAACCAGGTGTTTAGTTTTAAATCTATCAAATGCAAACAGCTTACAAGTTTAGTGCAGATAAAAGCAACGTCATAAGTGCAAAAAGTTGCTTTTCTGGGGACAAGAAATCCTCGTAACGTTTTCAGTAGTAGCGACATTCGATTTTCTAGTAAAAAATATTTTACACTCAATGTTGAATGTTGAAAGCAAACAAACTTAGTTACCGCCAGCAGCAGAAACATCCAGAATGACTCCTAAATATGACAGAGCTGGTATTATAGCACCACGCATTACCTTGTGGGTATGAAATTCTGCAAGATAGGATATTTCGGGTTTGACCATGTTTGTCAAAAAGTGACTCGGCCGCTGTTTAATTAAACGACGCATCGACATTATCGAAAACAGTCGTCGTTAATCAACATTGTCGTAGCGGTGGTGATTGACCGATTTGCAAACAGGTGTTGCAAGTTTTATTGGATCATATTTGAAACAACAATTGCAATAACATATTCAAAGCTTGGAATTTTTACGTTGCGGCTTGCAAGCGCGTTTAGTTTCGTTTAAAAGTTTGCATTGGCTTTAAATTTATCACATCTTTCAAATTGAAAGCGCTCCAACACGGCGACCAAAAGCAGTCCATTGTTTGATGATTTATTTATACCGCATCACCCTTTTGCACTTTGGTTTTATAGTTTATTTAGCGTTTTAATTTTCGACAAACTGCATATTTGGACAAGCAGTGAAATTTATGCGGTTGGCGAGAGTTATTTTCTAAAACCGACAAGATCAAACCACGCGATGCATTCTTGCTGCATGTGGTAGCTCTCGGTAACTTTCCAAAAATATTGCGGCGACGTTATAATTTACAGCGAAATTGTTGCTAGTTTGGACGCTTTAAATTATGAGAGTTTGCGTACAAGACAGATCATGACCCCCTTTGAGGGTTTTATGCAAAGGGTCGTTATTTTAAAAATTCTACAAATTGCTTAAATTGATAAAAAGCTCGATTTTTACGGCGCTTGTTCTAGATAATTTATTGGCGAACGTGAAATACAGCGTTCAAACAAAAGTTCACGAGACGTAAAGCTATCAAAGCTTTTTATCAACAAGCATTATGACGTTTTAAAACAAATGTGAAAATAGAAGATTTCAATGTTATGGCCTCGAATGGGCTTCTACGATTCTCAGTATTCGTTAACGTTTAACTAATGGACTATAGTTACTTAGTCAACAAAAATCTTTCATGAAAAAAACAGTGGTGCTACAAAGACTATTGTCCGTTTGCTGAAAGGTCTTCAGACTTGGTGTTGAAAGCTGAGTACTGTTTACTTAAAGCATTCAGCAACACCAAAAAAAGACACAAAGGTGCAACAGCTCGTGCCTCTGCGGTTTTACGAAGGCAGCCGCAAGTCTGGCGATCGCCAGCTTCTTGAGATAAAGTGGAAAATCATTCTTTTGAACAAAAGAATGTGGACTATAATACATTTATGACGCCATTATCATGTGACTTTATAGCAGCAATCGTCAGAGATCGTCTGTAAACGAAAATTTTGGAAATAGCGGACATTAACAACATTGCAAACAATTCTGCTACCAGTTTCCGCTTACTACCGGAGCGACAGGAAACATTATGACGTCATGTCCGTTTTATGCCCGATAATGGATCGGATCGTAAACAATATTTTAGTAGTGTATTGATTTAAGAAACGGATTTTTTTGCAAACCGGCTGCGGCGGTCAATCAATCGTTAACTGTGATTCGGTATTTCTTTCTTAGACCGAAGCAATACATTCGATTTGCAAAAATAGATAAAACCATTTTATCGTCTCGTTAAATTTCTTTCCACTTCTGATAAATACTGACAAGATTTCTTATTTAAAATTAAACAATCTTCAAACATTCGTTTCGGAAGCAATCAATATCGCATTTATATATGGATGGGTATTGTGGGGCGAATTCAACATATTTTTGGGTTTCTCAACAAACATTGGCATTATGACGTAGTCAAGCACACCGCAACAAACGCACAGATTGTGGAGTTCCTGCATTCTCACTCTTTTGATCGTGTTTATATATATCTTGTAAGGATTTATAAATACCGAAAGTTTTATTTAGTACCGCCGCCTAAAAGAAGTATAGTTTTTATTTGACGAAATTGTTTAATTAAAATACGGATAAATTCCCCAGCGGTGGAAAGATCGATAAAACTTTCCATTTTCATATTGCAAGGACATCTGTGATAAACAATCCTTCGATTTATTCTTTTATATTAATTATTATCATTTGATTACGAAAGAATAAACATTAACAAACGATCTTCATTGTTTCAAAACTAAGTTCGATTGTTAGTAAACAGAGAACCCTAATTTCGGGGTCTTCTCCTACATCAAACTTAAGCCACTTGAAATTTTTTAATGAAAGTTTTTCCTCATCTGGGTGAATTTCAATATAGAACAATATTTACTTTCCCGACCACCGTGATATCATAATAAAATACCACAATTATCGTGAGAACGAACCAGTGCGCATGTGCAAACAGACACCTAAACATGGAGAAACACCTGTTTTACAAATTAGAATTGAAGTTGTAAATCTTATATTAAAAAAAGTTTAATTTTATGCCGAAAAAAATGTTTATTTTTCTCATTATTTGCCCAAAGCTTAGAAACGATGAAAATAAATTTTTGCTTGGTTTTATCTAAAACTTATCAATAAACAATAAGCAAAATAATAATATGCTCTGAGCTTCGGTTTCGTTTCATCGCAAAAATACACCGTCAGACTTCATAGAACTGACAAATATTGGATTTGTGTTTGCAGCACCCACGTTCTTATCACAACACTAAATGATTTGCACTATGCAGCCTATTCTGACGTAACAAGGGCGATTGTGACTGAAGTATGGAATTTAGCCTTCGACCTTTACTGTATATTTTACTGCAGTTTCGACAAACAAGGCTTCTGCAGATGAAATAGGGTTTGCAAATAAACGTAATGTTTGTAATGCCGTAATACCACATGCAATAAATCACCAAATGCTTTATTTCATGCCTTACCGTAGCTTTGCTGTTGACACACTTGCAACATGGAGGCATGCGGCCTAGACGTCGGTAGTTTTAATACACAAGCTTTATGGTTTGAAATTACCATAAATTCCCGATAAAACGAAATGAAACTTTTACTTCAATCGCAAAGTTATTATCGTATTGTTTTTCATTACACCAGTGGTTTTCAATTAGCTTTGCAGCTTGCATCCCCAACAGAAGGAAAAATCCTTTTTGCCCACTTGCTTCATTTAGTTTCAAAGGCATTTTTAACATGACCATCTGCATAAAAGTTGTAGAACGATTTTGCAAGTTTTCACGAAATTTTTTTATATGCTTGTGTCGCGTAAAAACATCAGAGCGACCCGATCGTTATCAAAGGCATTTGAAAACAACCTTTTTAATATTCACTTCCCAATAAATCAGTGGTTCCCAACCTTTTTTGCTGCTCGTACCCCTTTATCAGGTCAGAGCATTCTTCGTACCCCCAAAAAAATTCTGATGGAATTTTTCATATATATATTGCTAAATTAAATTGCTTTTATGGCTCAATTCGTATATAGCTCAAGGATCTTCGTACCCCTTGATGTTCAATCTCGTACCCCCAAGGGGTACGAGTACCCCCAGTTGGGAACCACTGCAATAAATGATTCCAACAACGGAACAAAAGTCACGACAAACAAAAAATAAAATAGTTTACACAACATGCATGGCACACCCAAGTATGACTTAAACAATAACTTAAATTTAAAGTTAAACTGAAACTTGAGACAGACCAAATCGAACGGCACAAACAGTAGAAGTTGTGACAGGCTGCAAGATGTCCAGGTAGGAATAGGCGGTCATGTCGTGAAAGTAAACCATGAGTTTTTATGACTTGAAATATTTAAAACATTATAGAAAATGCAAACGATAAGTGCACAAGAAATCATAACTTTCACCTTATTGCACATAAACCTTGAAATAGGTAAATCCAGTAACAATTTAGTGGAATCGTTCGACGAAATTACAATCTAGCACCCCCTTGAAGTGCAAGCAACTACAATTGAAATCTTATGCATTCGACATAGCCCGCCTTTGCAGTGAATTCATATGGAGACATAGTTTCATCCATTTATTTATTACGTATGAATATAACTTCAAAAGTAACAATTTTAAGTGTTGCTTAAACCGAATCCCTTTACAAGAACTCACTAGCGCCATCTGGCGGTCAGTACATCTCACGAAACAAGAACATACCCGACAACGAGCTCGACCACGCCAACCACAACGAGCTTAATACAAATCATATGTAGCACCCACTGACATATTTTCATATGTTACATCAAACACACAATACTGTATAATCAAGCCGACCTCATTCAGTCAATATCGGGCGTAGTAAGCACGGAGCCCAACGCAAGAACTGATAGCGGGGACCCAGCTGATTTTAAATAACTTAATGCATTAGTAATAATGTTGATAATAACGTTAGATATAAATATCAACTCTTTGCAAATCAGCTCCCATCAAAGCTCCGCGATATATTTTCCACAAAACATTCTCTTTCGAGAACAAATTGAAAAATAACACAAGGATTTGTGCAAAATAAAGACTAAAGTGTTATCTTTGTTTTGGTGCTAAGCAGCCCGGGGCCCTCGCTTTTCGCCAGCGCAGTCGCATCGCTCCCATTGGCCTATAAGGCAGGCCCTATATTTAGGACATACAGCACTGGAGACTTGGATCTCAATATTGTGAACTGACCATAAAAATCAAGTAGCCTACTTGTAGAAAAGGTTTCCAAGTATCATTTTTCGACCTGGCACAAATACGTTTATTAAAATAGATTCGTGTAGTCCAACTACTTCTTCTTTGCCGACCACTTAACATATCGTCAAGAACAGCAAATCGTTTTTATTATTATGCATACATGCACGATACAGTACTAAATTAAAGAAGCTTGCGGGATGCAAAAAATGTCTAAGTCTAAATGTCTTATAAATGGGCCGCTTGCGACATCCGAGCCTGTAGCTGGTCCATTGAAGCGAGCTGAAGCACTTGGAGACTTGAAGTGGACCAATGTCACCACTTCCAAGTTTCGAGCACGAATCATTGGGAACGCGCGAGTCTTATTCCAGAATTACTTACAGTGAGGTAAAACGTTTACATCGAAAGCGTGTTAAGAACGCATTTGAGGTTTGCTGATATGTGTCGTCTACTCCAAGTCTGCCGTCTGAAAGGTCAGGTTTTGCAATTTAAATGCCCTTTTCAGGGTTACTCATTGCATCAAACAACGGTTGAGTATCGTATCACTATTGAATGGAACCGGCACTTTTCACACATTCGACTATAGTAAGTTGTGTCATATGCTATTAAGGAGAAAATAGTCAGGATATAATTAATCACTTCCATAATCCAACGATGTGTACAACGACATTATCTGACGTTTGACTGACATGTCTTAATGTAGACTTACAAATGTTCACTCGCTTAATGACTAATAATTACGGCATGATTACACCACAAATATACCTTTAAAGGTAATAAGCTTATGAGACAAAACTCTTTGATGCAGCTCATATAAAGAAACGAGAACAGTTAAAGCAAAAACTTGTTCAAAACCTCTGTTACGGTGTCATTTGCAGAATTTCATCGACAAATACGATTTTGGAAACCTCAAATGTTATTCAAACAACATTAAATTCTAGTCTTTACCAAAAATTTTGCTCCTGCTTATTCTGATCACGCAAATAGCGGAAAATAACTGCTTGCTCTTTTACCATTTTAATGGTTTATTGCGGCCAAGACAATACGTCATAACTCAATAATAATATAAAATGAAGTCAGCTTGAAATGTAAACAGGGGTGCTGGTAGAAAATGTATAATTGGCTGTCTAGGCGGGCAGAGGTTTGGTGTAAATTGACTGGGTTTGTGGAAACACTTTGGTGCAAAAACGAACGACTACGAAGTACGACTGTCCGTGTGTAGAAAAAAACGCTCGGTATAAAATTTGCAAAAGTTTGTGGAATTTGCGTTCCATTAACGGCAATGCTATACATGTCTCAACAAAACTGAAAACAAAATTTTTAAATCTTTTTTTCATTCATAAAAACTTTGATCAAATACTCTGATTAAGAGATTATTGCAGATCTATAAAACGCAGAAACAAATGATAAAATAACATCACAATTGTTGTAAAAAGCAGTTCACTGTAGCTACTAAACACTATTTTTTTGCTAATAATCAGCAAACCGAACACATAGAATTTTAAAACTTTAGGGGCCGGGCCACGAAACTGCGCCGAAAAAACACTGGTGACCCCCAAAAATATGGCACTTTCCACTCAGCACCAATCACAAGCGACACAAACATGAAAGCAAATGAGATAGATTAAATAAGCTCAAATAAATAGGCGCTGTTGACAAAGCTAGGAATGTATGACGTCATGTATAATATGACACCTTCGAAATATTTTGATTTTCACGCTTCACTGCACTCGGCTTTGTGTTAAAAATAGGTCAAAGGTCGTTCCGGGTAAATATTGGAAGTTCAGAGGTCAAGACGGTAAGATAAAATTCGCTAAAACGTAACCACGATACAAAGAATAAGGAACAATCTGGAAAGAAGTTCAACACGTCAAGTGCAAGTTTAGAGTTCAAAGGTCAGACCAGAGACGGTCATGAAAATGTTTTCTGTCGCAAAATACAAGAATAGGTGAGAAATGGACCAAAGATTGCTAAAATATCTTTAAAAGTCGTAAAAATGAACAGATGAAAAGTCAGACTTAGTCAAACAAGGATAGAATATCATCGTCGTTCGTGTTACTGCTGCTCATAGTGGTTGGGTTGGCGCCGCTAGTGACGGGTGAGGTTATTTCGTTTAAAGGGAACATGTCCATAAGATCATTGTCAGGAATCTGCACAGAAGCAGAAGGTGATATTAAAACGTGTTATTCTAGTTGTCGCAATAAGTTATTAAACCTAGCAACTAAATTAACTACAAGAGAAAATTAAGTTTTTGCCACAGAACTCGCACAGCATGCAGTCGAGGAAACACATTTAAACGTTTATTTCACGGTATGGTATAAAATTTCTTCCTACCTCTAAATTGTCCGTCTTCATCCCGCCAGCAGTGTCAAAGGTTAAAGTGGACGCGTCGAGATCCCCCCCACAATTAGCATCGTCGCCGTTTAAGAGCGAATCCAAAGCGCTCAAGCCCCCATCCGGATCCAGGGTGTCACAACTGTGGGGTAAGGTGACCACCGGGGTAGCGGGGTTAGTTAAACTACCGTGGGTTGACGTGGGGTTGTTCGACGACGGGGCCGAGATGTGGCCCCCGGAAGACGGGGTTGAACAGTTGTTGCTTATCCCTATTGACTGAGGAGTCAAAACGTTGCTGCTTGGAGGTCTCATTGGGGTTCCCGGACCCTGTGGGGTTTTGGGATTCCCCATACAACGCCGCTGCAAGAAGAAACAAAACATTATTCAAGCAGCGATAAAAGATAAACAACTAAAACTCAGTCCTGAGTAGAGTTACTCAAGTCAGGAGATAAGTCAGTATAATTGAGTGTGCCACGCATGCGTCTGAGTGAACAGAAGAATCACTAGAACACTTACTCCGGGTGAGTTGCTGCTCATCATTATGTTGGGGTTTCCAGCACCAGGCATGGGGTTATTAGCACCAGGAACGTTGGCCCCCACGGACATGGCCGGGTTTAATCTCTTCTCGATGGGGACCAAGTCGTTCATCGCGACCCCGCCACCCATGTCTTGGCTGAAGGGCATTGCTGGTCCGCCCTTGAGAAAACCGTTACCCGGATGTGCAGCGGAAACAGATGTCGTCATATTCCCACCGGGGCATCTAGTGACGTCATAGGACAGTGGAAAACCTACACAAGGTGGAAGATAAAGTGCATGAGAGCAACGGAATCCTCATGTGTTTGATGACGTTTAGAAATGTTTACCCAATGTGCTTTCACTCCACAATGTTTTATCAAAATTAACTGATTAAATCAATCCATAACAATTTTGTTTACCCGATGAATTGTCGGGGGTCATTTTATTATAACCCATCGAATTTCCGGGACTGGGGGCCGGAAAACTTGACCCTGGCGAAGTAGCATTACCCCTGGCTCTTTTACCTGAAACGAGAAAAAACTGTTTTAAAGTTTTGTTGAAAAGCGGAGTCAAATTTCGAAGCATATCATCCACTAAAATGTTTATCACCCAGGCGAGTTACTTACTTGGGGGTCCGTCCGGGTCTGGTTTGATAGGAAAGTCGGCCCTGTGCTTGTGGGGCTCCTGCTTTATACTGAGGGCACTGATCAGGGGTTCCTGCTTAAAACCGAACCCGGTGTGGTTGGCCGTCGGTTCTTGTTTGATGTTGCCCGGATTAAAACCGTCCCCTTTGATCACACCGTTATGTTCCCGGTGATCAATCGGACCGTACGAGTTACGCGATAATGGCTCATGCTGTGACGTCATAGGCAACGGCGTCCAATTACAATTGGCGTCGATGCACACTTGGTGGCAGTCTCGGTCCTGTAAGCTCTTGAGAATGTTCTGGATGAATTCGTCAATTTGTAGGACTTCCAAAAGGGCATTTTTGCTAAAAAAGGAAGATTTCGATGAAGCGCTTCATCATGTACGAGAGATTAATCCATTCCTAATGACTTGACCGTTTTAAGACCGGAAAATAGATAGCGGTTACTGCTGCTGTTTTATTTTGAGCATACGGAGCTATTTTCGGATTAATTGGACAGAGTTCGTGCAAAATGTCGGAATCGGAATCTCGCGAAAAATAAACAAAATCACAGTTTGCGGTCACGTTCGTAAGAAGTCTGTCCGCTGTGCCGCCGTGTTCAGGCAATTACGATTTCACGCTTTCGAACCGGAATGCCAACTCGCGCAAAACAACAACATGATTTAGTAATACACAAGCCGTTCTCCTTAGCGAAAAATATTTCATATAACCGCAGTAACGCGAGTTATCACACGAGTTTTGTTTACTGATCAAAGTGTTGGGTTAACTTCGGTTAAGAACAGTTATGTTTGTGTAAAGCTGGGTTGACACTTACTGGCATATCGGGCACCTCCAGGTCGCATTGTCGCTGTTCATCTGTAAGTAGGACTCAAGGTCGAAACACTGCGATGCAAATAAGACAAGGTGTTAGGATGGGATCTCACCTTTGAGAATAACCAATCAATCAATTGGATGAAAATTTTCACGTGCGCGTAACTAACGTTAATGAGGAAAAAATGGAAGTGTAACGGAAGTTCACTTTAATGCTTTTATGGCAAGCCATCATCGACCATGTAAAACAACCGATATAAGGGTTATTAAAAAATGACAATAGCAGACCAGTGAAAAACTTAAACACCAACAGACCTGTATGTGTTTGCAATCCTGACCACGCGCTGGGATCTGTATGCGCCGGTACGTGATTGGACAGCGCAATGACACCCTGACTGACGTAGGACACTGCTCATTGGACGAGCCATTGATGATCAGCGCGTTATTGGACGCGATTGCACCACTGGCAAAATGGCGGCTTACTGCAAGCAGAAACATATAAGGCTTAAGTGACGATTATAATGACGCATTTAAGAGCGTGGCGCCTGTACTGGCATCCAATAAAAATCGGGCAAGCTGTTAGGAGTCTGGAGGAGAAAGATTTAAAGATTTATGCTCTCACTTTTCGTTTTGCAATTGATCTCTGGCAGCTTCCTCTTATACATCAGGCCTTCCCGAACAAATCTGATCCCGGGACGATGGACAAGTTGTAAGACGAAAAAGTGAGACTGAAAAATGAAAAGTTCTCAATTTGACAAAACAAGTGAAAACCACGAACGGGCAAAAATCCAAAACAATCGATATTTCGACGTATGACAAAAAATTAGCCAGATGTTCACACTGGTAACTTTAATGACGTCATAACTTACGCAACAGCACGCGGACACCGTGATTTCAATGGAGTTCCTGCCGTGTTGGCAAACTTTCTTCAAATAAAGGGGTTTGTGGGAGGTTCGGTCCATGCCACGGGGTATTGAGAGAGAGTTGGCGTTAACACTGACCTACGGATCGAAAATTGTCGAAAAGTTTTTAAAAGTCGTCAGAAACCGGTTAAACAGGTAAACGTCCCGCAAAATATATTAACTCGGATCACTAAATTGACAAATTTTTGCAATATTTTAAGGAAAAACGTTCAAACTAACCTTGACCGAGTGAGGCCAGTTGGTGTGTTTCATGACGTCATCGTGATGATAACACTTGAACTGGAGATCTAAGTCCGGTCTAAATAAAAATATAAACGTATTAGAAACTGTGAGATTATTAGTCACATAAGTTGCAAAGTAACGTCACAAGCAGCTTACCGCTCAGATAAAGTCCTGAAGACGTTTTCCCGTAGATGAAACGCATGAGTGCTTACCGCCAGGTTGTGTTCTAACCGGAAGGGTCCAAGAACGATTCCATCACGGACCGGAAACGTCAACCGCATTTCGTCGGTGCCTACGTCATAAGTAATGACGTGTTAGTCAACACGCCCATTATAAAATAACCAAGTCGTTGCTCAAAATACCAAACTGATGAAATAGATAGCCCTAAAGTATGAATTATAATCTAACGATTCTAATTATTTTATGTGCTTTTTGTTAAAATTTCAAATTTTTGTGTGAAAATATGCGTTTCGACTCAAACGTATTCATTACAATTTTTGGAATCTGCCATAACAGTGTTTCTAATTGTAACCATCTCCATTGTTCAAAGTTGCGAAAATATTGTAAACAAGTCAACATCGACATAGGTGTGACGAAACAATGGTTATTTATTGGAAAACAAACAGACACTTACCGGGTGGCTGTGAGGGCGACTGGGCGGAACCAAATCCGGGTTGGTAGGGTGGAAAAAAAGGCTCACAAGTCGCTCCTGTAAAAGATGAGGCAAATGATACGAAGTGCGACGAGGAATGGTTTAACAGTGGAACGAAACTTTATGCCCTTACGGGCGCGTTCGCCACTGCGCCAACTCGAACCTTTTAGAAGGTTAAATTCCGAACGCTGTCGGCGAAATAGATGGATCTGCGCCAAAGTGAGCCGCAAAACTTCCAAGTCAGGATGTTAGGCGGACGGTTATATCTCGGGTTAACATCTAACACAACTTTTCTGAACACGTTCAATTAAAAATTCATCGACGAACTAAAGCGGGGATAGATTTAACAGAAGTGCGACCTTGATACGTCCAACTTGCGGAATGTTAAACCAAACACACAAAGCGCAAACAAGTTGCTTACTGTAACCGATATTACGATATTGCTAATCACATTTATAACCATATCAAACTGCTAAGTTTTTTAATTATCATTTGTAATACTGTGACTGCAAGTAGTGAAAACGCTAACCGTTTTTCCCATCGTTCATGCCAACACTTGGTATACTGGAGGGGTAAGGAGGGACGTTGTGGGCACTACCCGGTGTAAGCGGGGGTGTCGGATTCCCCGGAATTGGGGGCTGACAATTGGAGAATCTTGTCGCCTAAACAAAGGAAGGAAAAAACTAAAAACACCGGAAAATAGAACTAAATCCACAAATTTGGCAACCGTCAGCGCTTTTGAAGTACACAACACGTTCGAAAGATTAACACATGGATAAAATTTCAGTAAACACGCTTAAAAAACGTGCAGCGCTTATATCATCACAATCAGGAATTATGACGTAAATAAAACCCTGAAGCTATTACGAATATTTTCCAAGACAAACTGGACAAAAATGACGATGATCAGTGAACTAATAAACACGGGCGAGGTGCGGGGCATAATTACCAGGCAACAATAAACCAACGCCACAGAAGTATATTAAATAACTCTCACCTCCGGGTAATGTGGTGGAAATTGGGGCCTGGCACTTTGAGAAGTGGGGAAACTGTTCATTTGCTCGGGGTGAGGGGGACGTCCAGTTTGGGGGTAAAACTGATGCTGGGGTAGGTTAGGATGGATAGGAGAAGGACCACTTCCCGGCAGTCTGGGACTGTACCCAGGGGCGGTGGGGGTACCAGATGCTTGCCTGTGCAGGTTCATGTGATTGGGTGAGTCGGCAGTCTTGTTAAAGTGGGTGCTGGGTAAGTTGGGGCTTCCGTTGAACGGGGGCTGTCCGTGAGGCTGGAAACAAAAAGATTCTAACATGTTGATAAATTGACAAAGCACAAATAGCAAAGTCGTTTTAACTGAATTGCAAATGTTGTTAATCGGTTTGTCGCCGTTAAGTCCAATGTTCTAAACAAGAACTCGGTTTTAAAACCCTTTTCAAGTCGATATCACCCACCTGTTGTGGACGACATGCTTTGTTGTACATGGGGTCACCGCTGTTGTACATGGGAGGCCCGTTGTGGGTCAGGGGTCGCGGTGATGGACCCATCTGAAAAGTGGTTGGGGCCGACTGCGCCCTCCCAAAGTTATGGGGCATCTGTCCCCTTACCCGATTGGCTTGCGGCACCATTGGGTGCATACCGTTGCGATTTGAATTCGGGGGCATGTGGTGTTGAGATGGGGGGATTCCCGGATGCATCATGTGGTCTGTCATGTGGTTGTGGGGCATGGCATTTGAAGGCATCTGGAAAAAACATAAATAATAAACTAAAAATCACAACCGCATTTGTCTTTTTATTCGTTTTTAGTCTGTTCCGTAGAAATATGACAACAATGTTAGGCGTGGGCAGAAAATGAGTTCCCAGAAGAGAGCACAAAGGCCCCGAACGTGTTGAGAAAGGCTGGATAAAATTTAAATAAAGGAAGATTGTAAAAAGCTTCGTCTTAATCCCTTCCCACAATGGCAACCTGTACCGAGCCCGACCAAACCTTTTGGCGCCATTTTGGCTCCACTACCTTCGACTTACTAAAGTAATAAGTAATAAGCAAAAAAAAAAAACGAAAAAAAACTGTTGCGGGATTTACAGGAAACAGCAAAATTGTGTACGTGTGTCAAAATCTTAACGCCGCATTGTGCTCTTTGTATGATGAATGATGCTCTATGTTTGTTTTGAGATTTGTGCCTTTTGATAGGAAGAGTTATTCACAAAAAAGCTGGTTAATGTGAAAAAGTTCCCGAAGTAGACGTTGTTTGATGGCTGTTTTGGGCGGTTTTGAGACGCGAGAGCGTGCCCAAATATGGTAGTGGGGTAATTAGTTATCTGGGGACAGGTCTTTGAAGTAAGAAACTTGTTTGCTACCAAAATCGAGGCAAGTGCAAACGCGTGCGGTAAAGTTAGCGGCTTGCCTGGGGCTATACCGGCTACGCTCACCAGAAACCAATCGCTTCGGCCATATAACCAATAACTTAATGTCTTGTTATCCGGCTTTTTTACTACAGTATATTATACCCGTACTTTAAGCTGGTGTGATCTTACTTAATGGTGTTATGTTCGTTTACTTTGATCTGATGTTGCAAGCAGAACATCCGTTAAACGCTACACATGCCGTGCCTTCGCGACCCTTGTCGATAAAATATTGTTACCCGAGCGTCGGCGAACTATCTCAGACGTCATCAAGCCAACCGTAAATATTTGAACACAAAATTGGACGCATATATGCAGGAACATTTCTTTGCACACGCGCCACGCCACGCCTCTGTTACGGACGATACAAAAACGAGCAGCGACTTATTCTACTCTTTGACGGTTTTATTTGCTGTGTAAATTGTCAGACGTCTGCGAAACAAAAGCTTCCAACTTCAGCGAAACGTTATTGAGGGTAATTTTGTTAAAACAATTTTAACCAGTTTCCAAATCGGCTTCTCGACACGAGAAGTTGTAAATAGCAAGCACCATGCAAAAGCATTGTGCTTTAGCTGGGTACAACGGCCTCCATGTTCTTAAAACGTCTAATCCAAACCCTGTGAAACCGCAACATTCTTTCGTATCGTTGAACGTGTTATTAAGCGAGATTGATTTGTTTCAACGATTAACGGCACCGTTGAACACTTCCAGCTTTCTACCGCAATGTTAAAGTGAGATGAGCGGAGAGGTCTTTTTTTCGTTCAACTTTCGGGAAGTTTTTCTCTCAACAATTTTCAGAACTACTGTCAAGGCGGCAATTATCATGTCAGACCAAACAAGTGTGACGTTGTAGATTGATAAATGCAAACTGCAATACCACGCCCGATATTTGACGTCATAATAAACCTTATTACGTCATTTTTATTTCAACGATATTTCTCCAAATTAGCATTTTGGTCGCATCAAGCCTGTAAACGTGGCCTCCGTGACGAAATAATTGCTATTTCGACGCAATAATGGAGCGATTTTGTTTACAGAAGGTTTCCTATCTCGTCCACGTAATGAATCGAATTGTCAACTGAGTCAGACGAGTCTAAGCTGAGAAGAATGCGCTAAATGCGCTCTAACTGTGAAAGAAAAAATCTTTTAGCAGACTGGAAAAAACTCTCACACAGGTGTACTGGCGGTTGGCTTCCTACGAAAGGAACTTTTTTCAAATTGTCCATCAAGTTTTAATGGAAATGCCGCCGGTGTAACAGTAATAAAAATACGAATTTCACGCTAAATTTGAGCGAGCCGTTCAATTACAGGTGTTCGTCGTGGTCGAAAAATAATTACCTTCGTCCTACGATAGGTCAAGTTTGCTCTGCAAAAGGAATTTACTCAAGTCTTTAAATGAAAATAACCAATTGCACTTTTCGCACAACCAATAGAATTCTTTCCAAATTTATCACAATTTTAAAAATATCTTTTTGTCATAAGCGTCATAAAGATTGTGGCGTGGACGTCATAACAACAAATACAAACATCTTAAAAGATGGTATGTTTTCCCATTTTTGACAATTTGTGACATGATTACGCTACTACCCTGATGTCTTTTTAACCTTCCGCGAATACATTTTCGCATTCCTGTTACGTCGTAATGACAATTGTACGGAGCACTTGGCCCAATTTTCGACCGCGTAAAATAAACCGAACACTACCTACGCTACCCCACTGTTGTTATATGCGGGCTTATAAGTGGCGTTTAAAGCCGACATGTGTTAATTGAACTGTCAAGAAAGACTGATATGTTTTTGACAATTCAAGTTTTTGGTTCGCGTTTTGGAATTTTTCGTGCATGCTCCGACGCTAACAGAGAGCTTTCTGATGACAACTAAGCAATAAAATAATCAAGTGGAATGTCATTGCCTATTACAAGTGCGCCGTGTAATGGCCTAGGGCGCTAGTAGCTTAATTCTTAGTCGGTCAGTCTAGGGCAGAAAAAAACTGTCAGTGTATTGCTGCTTGCGATTCCACTGATGGTTGATTAAAGCGGTTTAAGCCAGTTTTGTCGTAACACCTTTGCTTGCTACGGTTCAAGCCATTTGTTTAATGTTTTTAGGACGAGTTGAGTTAATAATTCGATTAATCGTTCAATTGCGACTTTAAACGTTCTTTAAAATTTATTGCTTTTACAAAGTTTATTGTGACGAGAACAAGGATTTTGCGAAATGCTTCCAGAAACTTCTTTTCGGGTCGTGTAACTTTTCGTTGCGATTATGAACATGGGAATAGAAAACATGACGCCTGGTCTCTGTCAGTTCGTGAAAGATAAGATTGATGACGTCATAAAAGCGACCGCACCAGTCGTGTAAACAGAGTGTGCACGAGCGAGAACAATATTTTCTTCTTGATAATCTAGACAGCGATCTATGAGAAGGAAAAGGCTCTCGGGTCTCCAAGCATACCTGCTCGTAGGAATTCATCTGGTTTTGGTCCTGGTGTTCCTTTAGGAAGGTCGCTGTGGCAGTGGCAGTGGCGGTAGCGGCCGCCGCAGCCGCAGCCACTGCCGCGGCGGCAGCAGCAGCAGCGGGCTGAGGATGATGAGACTGAAATAAAATTAAGTGAAGTTACAATGATAAGCTTGTGAGGTAGTTTAAGGGGATTCATTTCAAATGCTTTCGTTTTTCTTTTTACCTGATCTGGGTTAATATGGGGGCCCTGGTGTCCCATTCGAACCGGTCCCATACCACGATGCCCGGGGGGAAACACCGAGGAATTGTGGTAAGAGTCGCAGGAATTGGGTTTTGGATGGGGCGCTCCATAGTTGTTATTAAAATTCGACTGCATGTTGCTGGGGACAGGATGGGGGCGGGGATAGGCTGAGGAGGACTGACTGTGAACGGGCACCGGGGGCGTCTGGGTCGTTGATACTCCCCAGACGGTCGCCGTGGTGATGACAGACAGCGATGGGTGCTGATTAGGCATGTGGGGACCCCCCTGCTGCGCTGATTGATTCCAACCGGGGTGGTCGTGGGTCCTAGGAAAGAAATTGTTCATAAAAGCCCAAGTCTAACAAACACAGACAACATATTGACAAAGAGCCATAGAAATCAAATTAATAGCAACATACCTTTGCGACATGTGGGGCTGTGGGTAACCACCCATTTTGTGATTCATCATGTGACCACCAGCCGGGGAAGTACCGGAAAGATTTTGTGACGCCATGTTCATTAATTTCTGGACTCTGTTGCACCAGGAGCCAAGTGCACCTAAAAATAGATGAAATCATAACAACAACAACGTTTCGTAACAACAAACAAACCCGATTGTTAGAGTAAAAAACTAGCCCCATTTTTGTGGGGCTGAAATGTGGCAAACCCACAGCGAAAGTTGGGCAATATCAACGTGAACGACCGTGAAGACGTAATAGCTAAACAATCGCTCTCATTGTAGCGGCAAAGTGAAATCAAGGTTTCAAAGTGAAACCGAGTCGTTGGTTTTCGTCAAATTCGACATTGATCGAGTCGTGAGCAGGAAGCAGGCGTGTCAGGACTCTGCCCTTCCTTCAAACTCGGTAAGATTTTATACCCGGGGCAGCCCGACCAAGACGTGCTGTCGGTCAGAAGCCAAAATCTTATCGCACTTCCGAAAAGCGGAGATTGCAGCAACATTTTTCCACGCTTGACAGCGCACTAAGCCCCTTGTTACGTCATAAAAACTTGAACACGACGATGGTGTGATTATCCTGGCGCAGGTGGGGGTTAAAAGTGGGGCAATGATGGGTTTTAAACGTTACCCACCTGGGCAAGCATAGAACGAGGTAACAACAAAAACAGCCAACCTTGTAGCGCGTGTTAAAATGTTATTGTCACGTCGTAATAATAAGATTATGACACCTCTGAACAACGATCTCAAAACGTTCGAACACTTGATTACAAGTAGTTTGGAGCTGATATGCTACGTCACCTATTCTTTCGTCATATGCTGGGTGTTTCGTCAAGTATGACGTCACCAAAGAAGCAAAATGTGTCATCTGGGAGGAAAATTTTACTCGCACGCGTTTTAGAATTAATGACAAGGTCTATATGAGACATGACCATGAACTTGCGTTAGGGCGAAAGTAAACGTGACGTTGCTCGGAAAAGAAAGTATTTTTAGATAAAATCTCCGTAACTCGGTTGAAGTCAATCAAAACGAGTGCAAAAATGATCAAAGATTTCGTAGACATCAAACAAAAAGTTTACTCACCGACTGCAGCGGAAGGAAGCTTGTCTCTCTGCTCGTAGCAAAGAGAGAGGAGTCGCCAGCAGAGGTCAAGATCAAATCCTGGATTGCCTACTACGTCATTAACCACCTGTGAGAAAACACTTAAGTTCATTGTTACGTAATAATAAACAGGTGATGAATTGTTATATAGTGTACGAATGAACTGAATTCACCGGAAAAATACGTGCGTTTAAACACGCGGTATATTTTGCAGAAAATGTGAAAAAATTAACGACGTATTGATCAGTCGAGAAAGTTAGTTAAAACACTTAATTTAAAAGTATGGCGACCATGAAAGAAATAGGGGAATTTGCTGATGATTAAGCCGAGGAATAACCAATTTCCAATCGTTAGTCACTCTAGATTTTGATACAAATCGGTGTTACTTTTCGGGCGTTGTCTCAGATGAACAAAGAGTGTTAAAAATCAGATTCTTCGTAAACACAAAAAATCTCTTCCGCGATATAAAGACTGGGCCGAGATGAAAAGATGATAAACTTGTTACAAGATTTTGACACGATAGAAACAAGAGAAATATTTCTGGTTGCAAGACTGAACATGTAACAGAGTGCGGGCTGGCCAAACGTATTTTTCCCGTCGCGCGTGTTGTATTGCACTGTTCTTTAACCTATAAATAAGCCTTGACGCTATTTGTAGCTTGAATGTATGCAAAATACGCGCTGTAAATTTTTTTAACAAAACAGTAATTAAATAAATCTTTTTTTCACCCAAATGTCTCAAGAAAAATGTGTGCATTTTGGAAATATCAGTTTAATCCTTCCAATGTGACTAATACTAAAACTAATGGAGTTCATTTTCTCTCTACAACAAACACCGCGACACTTTATATTGACAAACGACCATTATGACGTTATCATGGAAGAAGATAACGACAACGCGCTGTCAATGTAGCGGCATTCACTGAGTTAATTGCAACTGCTGCTTTATGCCTAAATAAATCGATAAGACATTTGCAAGTTGCCGTACAGAACATTTCATGTTGAATGAGGAAAATTCATAGAACCGATCAATAAGATTCTATGATCTATCAACGCATGAGATATTAAGCTAGAATTATGTCGGCGCGTTATATTAATATAGAACAACGGTCAATCTTCCGTTCCCAACAACACATCGTCACAAATTTCACAGTGAAATTATTTTTAAAGGTCAGAATTATGAAAAGCGATTACACTGAACTCTAAATGCAGTAGTGACGTTTGGAACACGGAAGCAAATCAATCAACGATATTTCGAAAATATTTTTCTTAATCCTCCCAACACGACGTTTGCTCTTTCGCGCCATATGTGCATTACGTCAGAATGGAACACTTTGACGTACGTGCGAAGACGATAGCGAAAAGTTATTAAATTTTGACGCGTGCGCATAAATAGGTTTAGTTTTTCTAAAAAATCAAAATATGTATTTATGACGAATCGAAAATCGGACACGAATAGGCCGATGATAAATCGACATTTAATCCGGCAGATGATTCATTATTTGGCAAAAGAAATTATCGATACAACTTATTTTTATTACTTGAAAAAATGAAAGGCAAAACAAAGCCAAAAGGCCAAAAGCTCCAGAACGACGGGTACCGAAGCACTGCTGTTTTAATTCGAATTTTTCTATATTATAAGGCATCAACACTTTTGTGCGCTTGCCAGGTATTCCTCAAGGACCCAACATCCAGTATCGATTGAGCCAAACTATGTTCTAGGACGAAATGATAAAAACACTGGTCTAAAACATCTGGTCACGTGACCCTGACCCATATCGATCGACCAATCTCAATTATTAATGCGTGGAGTACGAGGAGGTTTTCGAGCAAGCTTCGGAAATGGAATTGCGCGCAATATGCGGCACTTTTCGTCTTTCCAATGTCCGCGCAAAATTGATACACAATATTGTGTTCCGTTCACGCCAACATAGGGCGCCGGTCGTAAGTATTTAGGGGTAAATTTACTGCGGTTTTTATGGTGGTTCCAACCTTTTGCTTTGCCCTTCGCCTCACCTTCGCCCCATAAATGAGTTAACCCAAGACACCATACCACTGTTGCATAATATATTAATTTTTGCATTTTGTTGTTTGTTTATTCACAATAAACTGGTTATGACGATTGAACTTTAATTGAACTCAAGTAACAAATCAGTAATTTTTTTTAAATTTTAGTTGGCCCGATACCAGAAGGTTCTCAATTAAAAAACCATTTTTAGTTTCTTATAAAAAAACCAGCGTATTCCTGGTTGTTTTTACAATCGTCGTTCTCAGCATATTCCGCTACTTTCTAGAAACTGATATGAAAATTAAACAAAAACGTGTTAACTTTAAACATCAAACACACGTAACCGTAAATAAACAACGAATAGAAAAGCACTAACAAAGCCTTATCAAGCCGAACGAAGAAAGAAATCAATGTGGCGACGTTTTTGCCGCAAAAATTGAGAAAAAACTTGAACTTCGTGCCTGAACAGTGCAAGCAGTTTGGCCGCAGGTCACAAACAACCGATTAACATTAATTGCTGACATCGGCTATCAATGAAATTTCTTGGTGACCCGTCAGTTACATTTATGACATCAAGATACATAATAAACGTATAGCGGTGCACGAGCACAATGCGGTCATCTTTCCGCGCAAGTTGCCCGGGCAAAAATGCAAGAGTATGTGACATTTTGAAGGACGGCGACAGAACCATTAACTGATAGTGTTATTTTTAAGACGACAAGGCGTTTGCAAAACAGCATCTTAAAACAGATAAGCGCTTATATTATTGCGTCAGTGTCTCTCGCTACGTCATGACGTCAACACGTCTGCTGTGGACCTGGTGCGAAAAATAATTTTTTAAGTAACTTTCCACATCTAGAAACAGCACTGAACATCGCGCGAAGGAACAGCATAATTCACCCGAAGTAGTTCCAACGAGACCTGTAATTGTGTATTTGCGTGTTATGGTGGTACCTCTTCGCGATGACGTCTCCCATTTGAGAGGGAAATATTAATGAGCCGTTACAACTTGGCTGCGAAATTTTGCACAAAAACTGCGCAGAACAAAAAAAGGTTTTGCTTTTTAATCATATGGCGTCTGTGGCTAGCTTGTGGAAAGAATAAAAGAAACGCAAAAAATTTTTTTTAGCCGGTTTATCAGAGAATAAAATCAACCTTCTGCTATTGCAACTCGATATACAGAGATTCTCACCTTACTGATGACGATGAGAGCTACATACAGGGAGTCTGGCTTGGAAGCCACGCGGGCCACCCAGGCCGATAAGTTGAATACTCACAAAACAACTTTCAGCTCGAGAAGCCAACTTTCTACCAGAGCACAACACGCAGCGCACAAAGCATCTGGCGACCAAACAAATTATTACAAAAAGATATCGGCTTGGCTTTCCAGGCCGATGAACTCGTGGAATTTCCACTGGTTCTCGCCACTGACAAAATCCGCTACTGCTAGTCAGAAAACTACAAAGACCCTGCAACAGTTGACATCCTGATAATCTCAATCGTTAACCTTGGTGTAAAAATCCTCTTACACAAAAGGATATTGCAAATCGACTAAGCCTAAACCACAAGCGGTTGTCAAAAGCCTGTAAGTGGGAATGGTTACGACGCGTTTAGTGTTTGTATAACGTTATTAGGAAATAGCCAAAGTGTTATCAGGTTGTAACAAAAGCCATGTCAGTCGGCCGGTTGCAGCCTTATACATTAGAACGAGTTAACCAATTGAGCTAAACCAAACAACGGCTTTAAATCAACAGAGATTACCGGATAGAAAAGACAAACCAACGTCAGAGGAGGAAGATTACTGTTCAAGTAGCAAGCGGGAGTCCTTAGTAACCAGTTGCCGAGATTTTGGGCAACGGGGGGGGGGGAGGGGGAAGTTGAAATATGATACCATATTCCTGGCATAAAGCGTGTTTTCGTCGACACAGGAAATACTGGTACATTTGGTGTCTGCCTTTATCGAAAAGTACACTCACACTGGACCGACGAGCAGAAGAATTTACTCATTGGCTGAACAAATAAAACAACCCGGCGAGGCCCTGAGTTTGCACAGGATAACAACACGACCCCAGTTTATTAGCTGTCAGTAGGTTGCCTTTTACTCTGTTTACTTTGTTCCAAACCGCTAGGCAAAGAGCGACCGCGAGGGCCAGGGCTAAGAACTTAAATTGCGACGATTTTGTCCGGAATAAAGAAATTTGGCGACACAGGGCGCCAAAGCTTAGTCCAAAATAACGCCTACGAGTACACAGAGCATCGTTATTGCCTAATTATTTTCAATTATCGCGTCATAATTGGCATAACAAATACACCAATCACAAGATTGCCAGTTTAAAGCAAAACAATGTTCCGTATGACGTCACAAAAGAATAAATATCTATTTCATTTTATATTACAAAGTGTGGATGACACGGCATTATATTGTCATGTAAACGACATTAACGTTTTCATTTTAGAAAAATCAAAAAAAGGGCATGGCCGGATTTGAGTGACGTCACATGCCGCGACGTCAAAAGTTCAAGGTTAAAAAGCAAATTTCGATCGAAAATCGGTCACAAGTCACGAACTGAAGGAAAAAGTCAGAAAGAGTCAAGCACACACCGCTCACCGTGAAACAACGGTACAGAAAACGGTGGTTCTGGTGTATGGCGGTTCAACTACTTGGCAAAACAAAATGTTTCAAATATTTATTCGATGTCTAAATACCAGAGGGGGGTAGCTGTAACAAAACGAGGTAATAGTTTTTCCCGAGAAAAAATCCGCTCAACCATAGCGTATGGGAGGCGACGCGAAAGAACATAGACACAAACCCATCATCGCGGTATTCGGTGCACCATCAAACGCCAATACGCCGACCGCGCTTTCATTCGAGTTAATAGATATCAAATAACTGGAAACGGGTAAAACACAACTGGATTAGAAGGTTGGGCATTTTCCGCTGACGTAAGTGTAAAACATATCCTGACGCATTCTACGTTGGGTCACCTGTTGTCTAATTGAATTAAGTACTCGTATTTGTACTTGCGGAAATCGACTTATGTCTCTATTGGCAGTGGCTCGTTCCATAGACGTTAAAGCGACTTAAACTTTTACATCGAAAGAGACGCTACTCGACATCAGCGCCATACCCAACACTCCTGATATCAATTTTAAATTGAAATGTCTGAACTGGCGGTTATAAATACAAACGTATTGTGTTATTCTAGCAGGGAGAACCACGCCTAAGCCGCAAAATGAGACTCGGAAATACCGCAGCGAAAATGACCTGCTTAGATTTGCGTTGAACGACTCAGTGTGATGGGAACGGTTGTTTTGGTGAAAAAAAAACAATCTCTTGCGTGATGACGGGAAACAACTTCAACCAATAGATCGCATGCGGATAATATTTTGGGTGGAGTTTTAGGCATATTTTACTAAAAAAAAATCCAGCGAACTGAAGCAGCTGGCCTGAGAGCCACTTAAGTATTTAATAATATCGAGGGCGCGGATTTCGGGGTAGCAATGGGGTTAACGTACAATCAAGAAAGGTTACAACCGAGGGTAACGTGCAATTTAAGGGCAAATCTGACACTCCGCATAGCAGGGTGATCTCAAGCCCCTTAAAATTCCGACATCGCTTCATAACCTCGAAAAACATTAAGGTGTGGAAAGCCGGGCCGCGTTTAAAAGATTCTCTGACTTTATCGGGGTCAAATTTCCCATTCCGTGCGCCGTTGACACGCTTCGATGACCCTGGTATGCCCCGGAAGGACCCGGTCCCATCTTAACCTACCACCTTCACTGGGCGTGCGGGTTCTGACAAACACCCAATCCCTCCTAAATACTTATCGACTCGAATAGCAATGACGACGTCCTAACGAACGCAGCAAGTTATGCAAGAAGTGATTATGTAACAATGACACATTGTGACAGATCATCACCTTGCAAGTAACTAAGTGGATCGATCTCACGCACACGCCGAAAGAAGTCAAGCATGCAGGTTTGACGTCATAGGTAGGTAGAGAGTTGCCGCGTTTCAATATGCAACAATCTGCAGTCGATACAACTTGCTACATGACTATGAATGCTTGTAGTAATATATTGGAGGTAATTGTTTAATAACCGGGTACGAATAGAGCTAACCAACTCGATTTAAAACCGCAAGTCGATTTTGGCCTTGAGTTATGTAGCAAGGTTAATTTACGAGGAAGCCGTATTAACATTAAAAACTTTCTACCCAGAAATTGTTGAATATCGTCGAAGCTGTCCGAAAACCAATTTACCACGACTGTGTTAAAATCCATCGATATTTATAACCTTCATTAACTACAGCTTATAGAGAAAAAGCGATCATAAAAGTTAACGAACTTGTTAAACACAAACAGTGTTAATTCAGCGGTTTAAAGCCAACAGAAGTGATGCCGGTAGCACACTAGCGAAGAGACAGCCGACAAAAGACGCTTCAAGTGCAATGAATAGCCTTAAAGTGGATTATATCTGCTTTAAAAGTGCCAAAAGATAGCAAATCCAATTTGCGTGGACGCTTGAAATTCGTAGGACTTTGGACAAAATGTAGAAAATCGTTCCGCTCTGAAATTCTCACTAGCATCGATACTTGTAGCAAGTCTAAGGTGAGGGTTAAAATCACCGCAAAAACTTATCACCGTTTAAATCTTAATGGCATTTTGCTCCGCCGCCCGGCCCTCCTAAGCACGCCCTAAAGTAGCGAAGAACGTTGTTAAAGACGTCCGAAGTAGAAGGTTCATGACGAAATCACAAAGCGTTTCGGCGAAAATATTTTTCAACCAAACACTTACCTTCAAACAGTTCATGAGGCAAGAATGAAACTGGGGTTGGAACGCTCTTGCGTCGGAGCACCATTCAATAAGTTCGTATGTTGTCCTTTCGAAAGTTGTAGGATTCTTTAAATGCTGCATATTACAAATGAAAAACTGTCATGAAATGCCGTTTCCAAACAACAAAAACAAACCAGTAATTACATTAGCGACGAATTGTTTCCGGTAAACCCTTTATCAGATCACGATAAACTAAGGACAGACAAAAAATATTTCGATTCCGCAATAAAACTTGACACAAGAAAAAGGACAAAAGCCGCCAATCATCTTTATAGGATAGTTAGAAGTCAAACGAGAGAAGGTAAATGGCTCATAAAGTCATGCGACATACTTAAACACGATTGGCCGTGCTCGTTGTTTACACAAAGCACTGTCTGTCAATTGTGACGGCGTACTCTCACCGCCTAACTTAAATAAAAAACATCAATTATCTCGTTTGTGTTCGCATAATGCCCAATTATGACGTCACAATTTTAATTACACGACTCAAAAAATTCCAAAAGCGGAAATTCTTCAGGAAAACAGCGAGTTCAAGCGAAATGACACGCAGGTCAATTCCACGAAGGTCAAGTACACGAACAAAGGTCAAAGAGGTCAAAATACTTACCCTCTGTAAGCATTGGAGACGATCGATTGTTTGTTTGTTGTGTAAGTCTTGATTAATTGGGCTGGACATAGACCCCGGCGGTACAGATCCGGGCATGGGACCCAATGTCATGGGTCTCATCGTCTGACTAACAGCTGCAGAGTTCATGAGACACGTTTTCCTTTTCAAGGTAGCCTGCAGGTAAAGGGTCGTGAAAATTTTTCTGATGCTGACTCCGTTGCGCAAAGTCGCCAACCGCTAGGCGTCATTGGCACAAGTTTGAGTAAAAACCCTTCTCTCTTTCGTTTTGTGTCGTCTTTTGTGCACTTCTGTTACGTCATAAACCAATCGTTTATTGTACATCAAAATCCGCTTGTTGCTTGTCTAGGTTTCACGCTTACGATGTGTGATTATCTTATGCAAAGCAGCTTCGACAGATATTGGCTTTGTTGGTAGTAGCAGTAGGGCCTATACCACTTGCGGACACTTAAATAAATAATTAATTGGTCTAATTCGATCTGAAAATAAAAGCATCGTTATACACAACACACTTTCACAGGCACGTAAAGGCACCTTTCCTATTTAAATGACTGTACTTCTTTCAGAATAAACCTTGTTTCCACTGCAACAACGGTTTTTATTGCATAATACATGTTTATGAAACAGCAGCTTTTTAATGACATCATAATTGATTCTAAATATGACCTAACAAGTGTCTACACGAAGCACTAACACTTGTCCAAGCGACAACCAACTAAATACACCTTCGCTGCTCAGCGACTTTCAACAAAAGAAACAGCAGTTACACTGTCTATTGGGCAAAATCACTTTTCAATCGTCTAATTGTTTAGCATAGCGAGCTACTAGACACACACTCCGCGTTAGGCCATGCCTAATAGTGAATCGGAATTCTACAGTTTGCTGGTCGTGGATTACTCAACACTCTTTTTCGTAGCTATCTGTCTCCATAAGCGGGGAGCTGAAAAGAAAAAAGAAAGAGAATAAAAAGAGGAGCGGGGAGCGAGAAAGAGAAAAGTCAACTATGCCGTCATAAATAACAGTAGACACGGCGAGTAGCAAGCATACAGAGCTAACAGCGGTTTTCGCTCTTTTCTATCAATTAAGTCAGGTCGGTCGCGGTCCGCTCAACACTGGCGGTTCGGAAAGTGAGAGAAGAAAAAAATCGATTTGATATCGCTGAACCCGCTACATCTTTTAACTTGTTTCGTGTAATTATGAACAAACTGTACCGCTTGAAGCGCTGTAAGCCTTGTTACATCATGTGTTGTCATTAAAGTGAGGAAAAAATTTGATAACAACAGCGCGAGAGAGTAAAAGGTACAGGCCACTTTACTTACCGGCGCATCGTATTTCAAGTCGTGTTGCAGTTATAAAAATAACTTTCTTAAAACAATTCTTATATTTTTTGTTATTTTTTTTATATTATTATTCTGATATTTCTTTACAAGCTACCTTTACTCTTAAAATATTTTAAAAGCCTCACAAACAGGACAAACAATTTTACTAAGACAGTAATAAATCTTCATGTAATCACTCAAAGTTAATAAATTAACCAAAACAAATATATGTCGTTTATAAAGACATGTAACATCTATGTTGTATGCATAGAACGTTCTGAGACATAAAACCACTGGAACCGATTTGTTAATCATATGGATTAATAAAGTTTATGTTATTGTTAACAGTAACAATCGTCATAAACGAATTTTGTGACGCAATAAAACTAGATTTACAACCACGTAACAAACGTATCGATTGTTACGTAAGCACGCAATCCGGTTCCTTTAAGTTTTCTATTAAAATCGTCATTAATAATACATTATTGGGAACGGGTGGCAGAGGATTGTGACGTCATAGTGACATTAAATAGACGAAAACGAGTATTTTTACGGCAGCGAAAGCGAATACGAAATCCCGCGACGCAATGAGGTTACGTAAAAATGCTTTGCTAATAATACGTTTTCATGACGTTTGTAGGAAATGTGCGGTTGGTCTTATTCAAACTCAAACTATTTTTGGTTACATAGAAACAAAATACCAGTATTGTTCATTTAGAGCACACAGGAAAAAGTGATGCAAAGCTAACGACCTAATATTCCGGACTACACAGTACACTCGCTTACTTTGTATAAGAAAATTTACAGGTCTTTTCCGGAAAGACAACTCAAGTGTTGGGAAAAATTCGTGTAAACTGTAAAGAAACTTTTCTCCTTTGTTACATTCACAATCGGTTGTTGGTTGCGCTACTTTTAAATGCAACGTGTTTAAAATTGTATACAACTATTTTCAAAACAATGCAGTAAACTTCAGTTTCATTGTTTTCTTTTAACTGAAAAAAGCTAACTCGTCCTTCGTTCAGTGACTTTAAATTTAAAACAAGTTCACGCCTGATGGACTCTGTAGGAAAACTATTACTATCAGAAATGTTAGGAACCTAAAGGTTAAGTTACTTGAAGCTCCAATCCAAAGTAATTTTAAAAAGATAAATGTAGGCCGCATCTCATGTGTAACTTCAGTCTATACACTCTCTGAACATTAAGCAAGATTCTGTTTTTGCTTCCACAGATTTATATAGTTGAAGCGTATTTCTGATCGTACGAAAACAAACGAACTGAAGTATTAGTAAACAATGCGATTGTAGGTGACGTCATAATTGTTAAGTGCGCACCGAGTATTCAACTTTAAAGAGAAAGTATCTCACAGAAGGTACCGCGAATTACCAAAGAAAACGCGTCGTTTGTACAAGCTCGTTGTCACCAGGACCACCAACGAATATCGGAGAATTTTCTCAATTTTTTTAGCTAATCCGTGTTCTTGATTGGTGGATAAGATTGAAAACACGACTAACATACGGATCTTGACAGCATTTAAATTCCTTTGGATACCTCTATAGCTTAAGCAAAAGACTTAATCGCTGGCTTAATTAATACATCTATCGCTCACTCTCAGTTGTCAAACCCAGTGCAAATTGTTGCTGCCAGAACTTAACACATCAGCGATAACTGGGCACTGAAGCTCCAGTGTGGCCAACAGAACTAAAATTGTTGTGATTAAATGCCACAAAAACTAAAGCCTAGCAGGTTTAGATATTTAACAACAACAACAACAGCCCACACTGTTTCTGCTTTACCCATATCAGCATATTCGACGTACTAAGATCTCGTATTCGAAATACTACGATCAACATTACATAACTTTCTTCATATATACACTACAGTGTCACTTTCCTACTATTGCGTAGGCGCGGTTGACTGTGACGTCACTTCATTAAAATTCAAATTTGTCGCAATGGGCGGTGGTCGATACTTATGTGTCGTCATAAACATTTGTGTTTCGTACTCGGCTGAGCTTTCGACGGAGCCAATTGAAATGTAGCGACGGTCTATGACGTAACAATCAGATATTTACTACGTAGATAGATAAATTATTTTTATTCGAGAAACGGATGAACAGGTTCCCGGCTAAAGAACGCGAAAATTGTTCGACACACAAAACGCAATTCATGCTGAAGATAAAAAACCATATCGCCCTAAAATATTTCTGACGAAGCATCTCCACTGTAGTTGGTGGCTGGTTGGCTACTTTGCTATTCCTGTCCCATGTTGTAGCTAACCGACAAGTTACAACGCGGTTAAATCACGTAGATGCGATTTTTCCCTGTTTTATAAAATACCACATCAGTATGTTCCTTGCGAAAACGTCTATTTGTAGCGTTTAGCGGCGAAAGAACGCGTGAATACCTTAGTCTAAATTTGTCGAAGCAAACCCTCCAACCCCAATTAGAAACACGTAGCCTTGCAACAACAAATCCAACTCAATTGCTACTTATAGACATACCTAACTGCGCCACGACGTCAGAAGGGGTTTTCCCAAGACTTCCGGTGAATTTAGTGGAGATATTTAATTTACAAGATGTAGTGACAGCAATTTGCCTAGAAGAGCAGTGAATAATAGAAATTTAATAAAGTGCTAAAAGCGTGACTTGACCCCATAATATTATTTCAACATTTAATGAAAAACTTTATGAAGATGGTCACAAGACCATAGCGTATGTAAGGGTAACTTTATTAATTGTTATCGTACTTAGTAATTGTAATTACTGTAGTACAACTGGTTACCTTGGTTACGCGACAGATATATAGTATGACTAAGCAAATTTGAAAAGAAACAAAAAAGTGAGTCAGCAGAAAATAAGATTAATGAGTCAGCAAAATTTATCTTCCGTCAACCTTGATGTAACAATGATGTTGTGTAGTCCCAAGTGTCCATTTAAAGCCCTGAGGCCTTGCATAGATACGCGATAACGAACTGCGTTGTTCAATGCATACAGAGATTGCCAACCAGGAGCAAAACGTCACTAATTTGGTCGTGCACCTGTCGCTGTTAAATGCTTGTTTTTTTGTTCTAATGCATTGAAATAATTAGACGTTATACACTACTCCGTACAAATAATTGCAATGCTAATTATTTTAGCTGCTTAATCCCTTGTCACAACATATTACTGATGAAAAATACTGTTGCTATGTTACTTGACTAGGCTTGGTTACATAACGTAAATATCAACAATTCAACCTGTCATTATCACCAGTTTAACGGAACGAGTGTCTCGAATGGTTTCATCTCGTTAATATGCAACACAAGGCTTAGTACGAGTGGAATGAACAACTGACTGGCATAACGTGAGACATCCTTTTTGGAAAAGTGTCGATACAATAATTAAACGCGCGAATCACTTTGAAAATTAAGGAAAACGGATATCAGATGTCAGGATGCGACTGTAGCACATTGCATGTTGTACCAGGCTTGCAAAAATATCCTATTTCTGCCACATCTCAATCAAAAGGTTCTAGATTTTAAAGAGGTCAAATTGCGACATTCATCCCACAAGCCACAGCTTTTCTTCAGTCGAACGGTTATCGATGGTTTGTGTAAACAAAGCGCTATATATGTTTAACCGTTAAAGCTCATAGACGTGTTTCAGTTGTGACGCATCGCTTTCATATTATGATATCACAAAGAAAAAAAACTTAAAAATGTCGATATTTTTATTTGTTAGCACGCGATAAGCGATCTCGAATCAACAACACCTGGTCAAACACAGCGAATATCAACTGGTAACCAAAGTTTGGGTAAGTGCAAAGTCGTACAAGAGTTAGGCTTTCGGGTATATCTAACCGAGAGAAAGTTTGTTAATATCTTTTGACATAAGTTACCGAAGCGACAAGGCGATTTCCAGTGTTGGTAAAATCCTTGTATGAGGTTGAAAAAGCTCTTCGCCGCTCAAGCAACTAATCCCCTTGTAAGTGAAACTAAAACAATTAGCAGCGCTACGTTGGGGCTAAGGCGCCAAAAAACAGGCAGTTTTTACACTTTACGGATCATTGCTACTAATACATCAACGCTATCTGGCCTGAACATGCCAGAGAAATGTACACATCCCCACCCGCTTAAAATCGCCGTCTAGACGATGATTAGGGGCACCGAGGGGCGTTGGGTCAGTTGCAAAAGTAGCAAAAACGCGGAAAACAATTCGAAAAGATAAATAGCCCTGCCAAAAACAGGTTTGCTAAACAGAATGTTGGAGCTTAGTGCTTTCGATAAAGCGATTACGCAGCACAGAGAAACTTTTTTGTAATTCAATAGTCAAATAACCATGAAAAAACAGTTCACCAAACAAAATCTCACGTTGTTGTTGGTTGACCACAAATAGGAAACACTCCCGCTTAATCCAATTAAAACTTATCAATGGTAACTTTTTAGCAATTTAGTTTCAGGTTAACCGGACATATAGACACACATCATACCGTAATGTACATAATATTACTATAGCGCAGGCAAAAAATACAACCCTTAAAATTTTCGTATATTCTTTGCAGTTTATTATCGTTTTTACCCCTCTTTTTACCATAGGTATATATTTACATTTAAATATGAATGCATGTACAAACAGCGATTAAACCACCCATTTTGCAAGCCTCATCGAATGTGGTTGTGACATCACAAACACGATGAAAGGAAAACGGGATACAGTAACATGTGAAGCTGACAGCTTAATCTGTTTGTTAGGAAAAAAGTTTCAAATAACTGAATAACTGACTGGCCTAAATCTGCTGAAGTAATCAAATCGTCCAAAATACAGCCAGTAAACATTTTTCTTCGTCTGCTTCCAATGACTAAACGCACGCGCTAGAATAAAGTTTGATAGATTTCTTTGTAACATACCAGAGTCGTTACAATTACAAGGTTATCGTCACACACCAAAGCAAGACGGTTTGCCCACCGTAAAAATCCATAAAATTACAAAGGCTGAAATTAACATATTTGCCAGCAGCAGAAGCTGTGTGCCGATTACGTGACAGTCCATTAAGCTTACACTAGGGCCAATGTTTGATGATAAAGCCTCGTAAATTAACACAATATTGTTGGAAATACCTCATTCATGTCCGGGCATGTGCACACCATGGACTAAAGGACTTAAATCTTAAAACGTTCAATAGCAAATAAATCGGAGGTCCGTTAAGTGCCTACAACCGATGTCGTCGAAATTTATCATAACTTTTAGTGACAAATTATTTGTCTTTGTAAAGGAGCGAGACGCCCGGTGACAGTTTTATTAAATTTTTATTTGATTGTGGATCGATATCAACTTATAAATAAACACGACATTATAACTCGTCGGACTTTGTGTGGGGGATAAAAACCAACTCTCAGATGTAAAAACGAGTTGAATAAATTTTTAATCAAGTTGACGCAATCGCATACGAATTCCAATAATTCCGATTGTGTTTTTTTCAATCATGTTGCAACGTTTATTCTATACATCTATAAAGTCAATTCTGTAATTAATATCTGAGGTACATTTTCCCATGAGACAAATATTACGTTTAGCGAGATTATATCTACAAAGAATCTCATTTTTTAGCTATATACCACTTTAAACCGAAGTGGTAAAAAACGTGTTGGTTAAAAAGTGAGCTTAGCGCGAGCGCAGAACACAGTGGAAGTAAACAGTCAATTTTAGGCTTTGAAGAAAGCCGCAAGCGGAAGCAGTCTGTGACCGAACACAGGAAGCATTATTACAAGCTCCCGGCGGTGAATTTAAGCAAACAGCGTCGGGGAGAGATAAGTTTGGTCGAAGATATTGATATATTACAGATATTGCGCAACTGTTTTGAAAAATGAAATAGCAATGATGTCGCAATAATACACTATTTTAATAATTGTGTTAACGTTTTTTTTGTACAAAGGAACTTCCACCATCTAGCCGCGGATAAGGAAATGACTTAATAAGTTAAAACTGTCAATTTAGCACTGCGGCCAAAATTGGCGCTCCGTTAAAATTAATTAATGTATTTGGTTATTATCACAACCCTTAAATAAACCTAAACTGCGATCGTTTACTTTCAAGAACACAAAATCTAACGCATTACTTTTGTTTAAACTCAGTAGTGACATTTGCCTGGAAAGAGATAAAAAAATAAAATGTTACAAAGTGTCGATTTAGAAATATCAATTTTTGCTATGCCAGCCACGTGACTTCGTTGAAAATTTCTACGTCATTCGTCAATGTCATGGCAACCGACAAAGCGTCTGGAACACAATCGACTTTATTATAGAAAAGCTAAGTATTGCAATGCATTTTTATTAAAAATTATTTCGTTTGTCATATTCGCGAGTAGGAGGGGTCACGATTTTGTAGAAACCTTCACTACACATTCGCAGCGTACGCAATAAACATCTTTCTTACGTCACAATGGTGGCGTTTTCGAGTAATGCCGCGTGCAGCAATGACGTACATGAAAATAATTGCTGCGGTTAAAACTTTGTTATTGGCGACCAATGATGGCAAATTACAAAAACAAAACGCAAAAATAAACCTGAAAATATTGTATCACGTAATTATTAAAACACTGATGTGATTCCATGCAAAAATAAAACGGCAACATTTTCCGTCGCGATTTTGACGAGTTGCAAAAGTTATTTTTCACGATTGAGTAAATGGAGTAAGTAATTGTCTAATGAGAAAAGAAGTAAATAATACCAATTATTGCCAAATAATAAGTGCTTAAATGTCCATTACTGCTCAATACAAAGTGGCCAACACGCCTACAAAGGGCCTTTCTAAAACCATGCCAAAGTTTGTAACACGTCACTAATGGCTACACACTTGTAATTTAAACGTATTGGACAATTTACTTTTTTATGGCAAGCAAGAATAATACTTAGTAAAAAAAATTGTTAAATGGTAAAATAAGCACAAAAAATTTTTCTTTGGACAAATAGTTTATGAAAGACCAAATTTGTCACACTTTTTTACTTCTACAAACTACAGTTACCATCATCAAAATCACTTAAAGCCAATCGCATCGAGCTCAAAGGAAGCGGTGATAAATATTTTGCATTTAACAGTTGAAGTGATGTTAAAACTTAGTTTCTTTGTCTCACATACGACGGCGGCTTCACTGGGAATTGAAACTAAATATTGATTTACTGTGCTAGGGTGGTATCTTAGCAGTTAGGCCGGCTTCAGGCGACCCAAGCGGTGTAAATTTCAACAAAAGCAAACATTGGAATAATAGAGGTGGGATGCCCTGGCGATTTTAATGATTTACCGCTTAAAGCGAATGTCATATTCCCTGTATGAATAAGCAAACAATATATTGCACGTGAATACTACGTCGGCAAACAATAGCGCAGAAGGAGATTTGTCCAACACCGAAAACGGTTCCAGTTTTACCGTAAACGACATCTCGGTGAATCACACACCGCCATGGCTCTTCAAATGTCGCTCGCCAAGACGGACATATTGTCATCGTAAATATATTATTGCCATCTCCCGTTGGGAGACCTGCGGCACACTCTGGTTCGCGCGACATTACCGTATGACGTCATAATAAGCGACTAACCAAGTGCGTTCGTCGGGACGTGAGTCGCAATCTGTTAAACGAAACACAAATATTAAGTCGCCTCCGCATATTTCAAGCCGATGTGGAATTATTGTCGATCCCATTAAATATTCAGGGTCAGAGCGCAGACGTTTCTAGAAGGTTCGCCCTTTAAATTGGCAAGATTTGCCGCTCAGCAACTCCAGCTATAGCCAACTGTCAATGAAATGGTTGCCTTTCTGACAACACTAACGCTCAACTCAAATAGTGCCATCAAATCGCTGACGAATACATTGTTGACCATTTGCCGCGTTTGTCGCCTGACATGCTAACAGAAACTCAAGTTTTACCGGCATTTCACAGCTTTTGATTACTGAAAAAAATTAAAAATTTTACTTTTGTACAAGGTAAATTGATTTTTCGCAAAATGCCCGCCCTCCGGCATAGCAAGTTAGCAAAGCGAAAATCCAGCATTTATGGCTTCGATAAAATAACTTTTCTAGAGTCCGTCATGTACCAATGGGAAAGCAAGGCTTGATGTCAAAATAGCAAAACGGAAATATACAAGTGACTTGACAGAAGTTCGAAGGAAAGTTTATTTGAAAAGAGAAGAAGCATTTGGTGTGGGGAGCGCGATTACTTGGATCAAGTCCAACAACGGATACAACCCACAATGAGTACTGTGACGTTACAGCAGAGAGAGAGAAAGTGTCCGGTTTCCACCAAATGCCATTACCTTTTCAAGAGTACAGCATAAACGCTCTCACACAAGTTATAAATAGGCAACAATAATGATGCATTCACCACTACAGGCGTTTCAAAGCATCAATGTAGTGCCGTAACAACCATGACGGATTGAGCTACAACTGTGTCTATTCTTATTTCTTATCGCTCAGTCAGTGAGTCTCATGCTTAACTATATGGTATGCACTATCGAAACGGGCCAATAATGCCCTACATTCATAACAGCTTGAAAGCTACCTATAAAAGGAGAATAGCCATCTGGTTAGTTTGCTTTTATGAACGCGACAATCCGCAAGGCGGGCAACCATTATGACGTAAGTGATCGTAGTGGGAAGAATTTAAGTGAACGTATAGCACTGAGACGCAAACTGCTTCTGTAGACAAAAGTATGTCGACTCTTTTAGCAAATCACGCTTGGAGAAAGAGAACATGAAATCAGGTTGAGAAAGTCCTACATCAAACACGATCACTTTCACTAACTGAACTTCCAGCTTAAGCGGATTAACGTGCGGCTTCAATCCTGAAAAACTGACGACGCAAAAAAGCACTTCTTCATAAAATAAAATCATAAACACAAAATCAGTACAGAACCAACGCAAGGTTTGCAATAAACTCTAGGCAGAAATGGACTACAACAAAAACACCTGACTTGAATTCCAGCAATCCTTGCACAATACAACCCCAAACGCAATTGTCGCAAACAACACTTCACATAGCATATGGCATTATAAGTGTCCTAACTAAGATTGCCTGAGCCCTAGTCTTCCTTTCTCTTCAAAGTTTAAACAAAACGTGACCGAATTCATCGAGACCATTTCTCTTAATGACTGCATGTCGTTTCTTACTAGTTTGATAATACAATTCGTGTAACTGCTCTTAATGGCCCGTTCTCAGTTAGACCGGATGCCGAAATGTGCCTTTGTGTAGATCGTATGCAAGTTAGGGCACGAGTCGCGGTAGGAGGTCGCATTGTTTATAATTAGCTTGCTGCCAGCAATTCAATCGACTAAACTGCTTAGAGAACTTATGGAGGGTGTAAGGACGCCGTCTATCTTACAACACGGTTCAGGAACACAGGCTAAACGTTCATACAAGCTCTACCTGCTAACACTATCAAACAATTGAAAGCTTTCGCGATAGGACTAATTGTGTTATAGGCGTAGCTAATTTTCTAACGTTCCACATCTGCCGTTTTGATTGACGTGTTCTGTCGATGCTAAACGACCAGCTATCCTCAAGACGCTTAATCTGATAATCTCTCATCAGAAGAGAACAAGACAGCGAGCTATTTCTTACACCTGGTAGATACTTGCTGACTCAAATATGACATGTAATTTATTGATGGTAAAGCTTATTTCCACATGGGTTATTTTGGCCGTTTAGCCACTTCTCCTAACGATTTTGCCAAAGAAAACGCTCAACATCCGAAAGTTATCGATCTTGTATAACATGTTCGAAAGCATCCTGCTTGGCGCTATATCACACCTCACCAGCATCAATGGTTACACTTAAAATACACCGCCAACCATGACCTGGCAGTCTGAAACGTCAATTGAAATGTCCATTCCATTCAACGCACAACATTCTGTTTCGCCAAATTTAGTTGGCTCGTGCTAGAATAAGCTTTTGTGTACAAATGCACACGTGCTTGCTGACGTAACACCTCCACAAATCAAGTGATGGGGTCACGCGTCAGCTCAAACTTCTTACTACGTCACAATGATAAAACGACCACGGTCAAAAGAAAACAATAACATTGATTACACCAGCGCACAAAAGGTGGCGTACACCTTTGTGGTCTATATGTTACCAAACAGTACTACAGCTGCTGTACATTACTAATGTTGCTCAAATTTTTAGTTACCTTTTCAATTACAACGTCTTGTGCTTTCTCAAGAATCTTCTTCATAAATTTTTAGTAATGTCTTTTAACAATAATACAGTACGTGTTTTTTCCTGCGCCAGTATCTGTGACACTACCACTAAGGTATGTAGACATGTCAGCTTGTCATTTTCAGAAGGTCACAGGTATTAAATATTTGCTTGCACAACGGTTGTAAGCCCTTATCTATCTTTCTTTTCCTGACACCACACTGTTTTATAATCAGTTTTTATCCGTTCAAAGAACACGGCAACCTAGTTTTTACTTGTGGAAAGCACAGCAACATTGATTAGTCTATATCAATATGTAACGAACAGCACAGCAAATAGCCTGACCACTTTTCAACTGAATTAAGTTACAAGATACACGCGTACTAGGAGATATACGACGTAGTTAGTTGCCCGTGGGGCAGTTACTAAACGTGCCCAATTTGTTTGTACACCGTTTTCTTTTGTGATAAAGTGTACAGAAGTGTGTCGTCACAATAGAATCTAAATAAACGAAAGCGGCAGTCCAGACGCGATAGGCGAAGAAAAACGACGACCCTTCGAGGGTTGTTGAAATGGAGAAGGCAAAACCATTAATACGTGAAATACGGCGCGTTAACGACAGATTGTAAACAAAACAAAAACAATGTTGTTCACTATAAATAGCCTACGTGCCTTTAACGTAGCCAAAATGCTTAGTGGCGTAATGCACACTAATTTACACAACTAGGGGCACTGCAAGCCAAACTCATTCTTACTTAAAAACGTCTTTCGACAACCATGCCAGTCTTAGTATACAACCTCATCTAAGTTCATTAGAAAGTTAACGGTGTTCCGTTGAGCGTTCTTTAACCATCTTTTTATTGCCGGTTGATATACACGAGCTTCGATGCCTGCGAGTTAAAACGAAACCTCTCGTCGCAACAGCGCGATGAAATCGCTTTAGTCTTCTGCCCTATACGGTCATAGAGTACTATTTTTAACGTCAGTTTTGTAGTGATTACGTACGAAACACATCCTCTGTATCGCTTGACTTAAGTTTCACAGCTTTGCCTTAATTTCCCACAAATGCTACCAGCACCAACTAGTTAAACAAAAACTTACAAATACATTACACCAACGTAAACAAAAACTGCCAAAACAATGGGATGCCGTAGCCCCTTAAGCCTGGTAGCCGGGAAAGAAGGCAACATGCAAGTAATACAGCAATACACAAGCAATGGGCCTGCAGTGACAAGGGCCTTGAGCCTTCCGTTTTCTACCTAGTGTGACGTTTATGACAAGCAAGTGATATCATAAACGTGCACGAAACTTAATCGGATTGCTGAAACGTGACAGAAATTAGCACGTTGATTCGACGGGCGACTATTCAAATTGTAAAGGCGCAAAATGGGTACTAATTGCGACTAACCCGGCATGCTTTGCTCGGAAGTATGTATGCGTCGCTGATACAGCCAGTCGGCATGTAATGTGGAAAGTCTAACAATCACAATTAACACAACGTAATGACACCTTTTATCTGATTAATGGATAAAATCATGCAAAGACTTGATATGAAATAGCGATTGCACGTTCAATAATTCTGAGCTTTGCTTTTGCTGAAGTTCGCTTTCGTTAACGAAGGTCCAGTTATGGCATGTGCCTTGTATACTATACACCATGGCAAAAAATAAAGTTCTATTTTTCACCAGTTGTGCCTTATATTTGATCATTATCATGCCTGGTGGTAGCTATAGTATATCTAAACATCATGGGTTAGCAATTACGTTTTTGCACGACTCATAAAAATAATACAACAGTCACGAGAATCGTAATCCAAACGTTTCAGAATCACCCAAAATGCAAAATTAAAGAAATTCGACATTTTCTATGTTTTTTCTTTTCATAGAGCTTGTCCGTTATGTGCGAGCGGATTTTAGTTAATTCTCCCCCGTCTTCTTAGCTTTCATATCGACATTTCTATGCAACTTCATCTAGCATTTAGCAATAAGATGGCAGACTAACTGAAACAACGCTACACTGGTAAAAATACTGTAAACCCTAAAGTGACCAAACAATGGGGTCTGTGATGCACATTGGGGTCAATCATAATTAGAAAGGATCGTTGGCAAAAATAGGGCAAACAATTGTAGTGCAGAGATGGCTTATGAAAAGTTTGTATTGTAATTAAGCTGATTAAGTTTTAAACTGCTTTTGCGACCGCACTTCTATTTGTCAACCCTCGGTACAAACAAAAACGATGATCTCCTTTCAAACACGGCGCAGCTGTAAGCTTGGCACATGCCAACGCCATGGGTCGGTTTCGCTTGGTCGCTTTGCCACACACAGGGAACGCAGGTGAGCCACAGAAGGTCAAATTTAATCGCCGTATGGCGTTAGGAAGTGCGCATGGGCACTTAAAACAAATGAGAGAAACTTTCTTGTGACATCATAAAGCACAATTAGACGGCTGCCAATGCCAGCAGCTCAGAAAGTGATAGACCTATTCGCACATTGTTTGAGTCAAAATTGGAATTCCTTTGCTCAAACCGAGTGAGAATAAAGGACATTTGTATGCACAGGTGCAAAAGGTGTACATTGTGTAAGCAATCAGGTCAAAAAACACCGAATATTTGCAAACCAGTTGGAATTAGTTTTGCAAAACGACCTTTAGTTGTGTATGAACGCAGGTGGGAGCGTTTAGAAAAAAATGGAAAGTTTGCGAAAATCAATTCCATTTTAACAGCCACATCGTTTATTCGTTCATAATCGCGATAGCAAGGTGACATTGTTCGCTACATAGCGTGAAATCTGGCTGAGAGCCAAGCAGGACGCAGGTTACGAGGTTGACTTCCTGTGTTTGCTATTAACGCTGCGATGCAACTCTTCTATCAATAAACACACTGTTTTTTACTTTAATCCCACACTACATGTGTAGAACCAAGAATAGCAGCTTTTATTATAAACAGCTTTGGCAAAAGCGAATGAAAACACAACTGAAAGGCAACCAAGTGCGACTGACGCTCTACACACAGCTATTTTTTTATCAAAACTTAAGGACCACGTAATGTGGTAGCTGGACTTGTACCAGCATTAACAAAACCATTTCTTAGATAAATATATATATATTTTTATTACATAACCAGCAATGAAATATTCTTGTTAATATAACTCTACATTGATACTTCACAAAACATTAAAATTGACGTCATCATAGGAATACCCAACCAATTGAAACGGGAAGATATATTTAAGCCATTTGCTCATATTAACTATAAGCACATCGCATAAAAGCTGGTCAGAGTCAAGCTTCTTTGTGCTTAAACAAACACACTAAGCAAAACAAAATAATTTAAAATACCACATGTTTGGCGACACAGCTTGTTTTTTCTAGATTTTACTGCACTGTATGTTCATGCCATTTAATAAGCGACTTGTCGTTATTTTTTTAAACTACCCGAAACGCCAGCAGTCTTGCTGGGTGTGACGTCACGATGTGCAAACAAGGCCGCAAACCCTTTAAAAAACCCAAAGAGCCGTCTTTCTGCGTCGACGAGATATCTGTGAGGCGTAGACCGAACCTTACAACTGATCGATACAAAACTCAAGTCACCCATACCTTCTAATTGACTGATGTACACGTCGGCTTTGCTTAGTCGGTAACTCAATAATAACCCGGTTGCCTTCACAATTTCCTGTTACTATACAATCCCTCGTTACGGCGGGTAAGCCACAATTACTTGTCGTTTAAATTCGCCGCTGCATAGAAAGAGCGCAGCAGATTTCGCAGAGAAATATTTCCTGACGCTGTATGAGTTTCAACTGACATTTTGCAACCGCCCACTTCTGAAGCGTATGATGGTCAGTTACTAATTACTAGCGCTAAACGTTTATAAGTGAATGACAATTAACAGGTTAACCGATACCAAAAGCTATACAAAAAAGGTGTCACAAGGTTAAGAAATGTCACAAGAAAAAACCATCAAATTTATTGCAATATTTAAAACATGCTGCATGTCTAATTATGGCAATGCTGACCGACATAAACATTCTTGACAAAACGCTTTCCACTTCGGGGAAAACCCGTTTTGATTTCGATAAATTTACGGTTGTTGTTATATTTACATTCGTTGTACAGTGTAACACACATAAATCATAGAGATGCTGTTATCAAAACTTGGTTTTTGCTTTTTGCGCCACAAACTAAGTAATAAATAACTGCAAATTAAGTCCGCCAAATCGAAAACTGAATCGCCGCTCAGTAAATTAACGGGTCGCACCGCGCACGCGTACAACGCAAGAAAAGCATCCCACAATAAATCAGGTTAGACCGGCGTGACCCGGTGACTGGGTTAAAATTATGTTAATGAAGAAAAGGATTATTAGTTACAAAACAAAGCGCCTTCTTCAAAACACTCTCAGTCGTTCCAAAATGATATCATCAAACCCAATCGCACCTTTCAGGTCAAGACATTGAATCACTGTCTCAGAGAGTCCACGTTTGCGCCAACGCCGGATTCAACGTAACAAAAGTAATTGTGACCTCATAATGATTCATAGTAGCCGGTCAAGCAAAGGCAATACCACTTGTAAGGACAAACTAACTCAAACACAGCTTAACACGACCCAAACTGCGTTTGGTAACTTCCAGATTTTTACAAAAGCTCAACGACAAACGAACAGTGTGATTTATTGTTTAAAAACGTAATAGATACCGTAGCCAAGTGACAATACAGCCACGAGCCAAAGCGACGATATATCACAGTCGCCAATTAGCTACTGTAAGTAGTTAGCATAAAATGCGGCATAAATCGAACGCTAGCCTAAGCTGGCCTTTTACAGTTTGGCAACCCTCGGCATATAACAGCAGATTAAAATGTAACCAAGTTTGTTCAAACAGACAGTTAAGAGCAAACTTATTTAAATATAAGTTACCATCGAACACTATGGCCCAGTCAACAAGATAGTAAACTTCGCTACGAATGAGCTTTTGATGACTTACGAGCCTTTTATTAACGGCGTATACAAGTAACACTTAATAAAAGCCGTGATACCAAATCTTGGATATTAACAAAGGTTAATTTAAAATAGACTCACTTTTTTCTGTTTAACTGCAACGCACCATAAGATTTTCCTTGTCTTGTTACGAAAATTGCTACCACAGTAACTAATTATTTTAAAATACGGGTATGTTGGATACCTTTCAATTACAGCTGATGGCAAACAAAGGTTAACACTCATCTCCGTTATATTCTGTTGCTGGGAACAGCACAAAAGCTAAATATGCGTGCTGTGTATTCACGCTCCATTCTGCAGCCTTTGAATAAACACGTATGTAAGAATGAAACAAATACTTTCCAGCACGCGACACTTATCATTGATCGAAGCTCGCCTACACATCGCAAGAGATTGATATTGTCATGGCTAATTACACCAGACGCTGAAATCACGACACCGTGAAAAAGGGAACGATTAAGTCACGTGGCTTGGATTTAATATGATTATGTTTTGTTCCTTCGCATTAGGAAAATTTTCCTAAATCTTTTTTTGTTGTGTATTCTCACTTTCGTTTTAAGTGAGTTGTAAATATGTTGGTCAGCCGTACCAGCGTGACCACTGAGTTCGGTCGTGCTAAAGTGACTCCAGAGTTATTTTAAGTGTATACATGACCTGTTTTTTGGTCATGCAAACACTGAGGTTGCCACTCTGTTACATGTTGCACAACATTATCGCATACATTTTGAAGCACTAAAAAATATCCACCAGAAGATCAGGCTTCATTCAAGCCAGCGCCCAATCGTCAGTCACCGAGACTAAACGATAAGAGTACATAAAAGGCTGTGTCGTATTAGGTGTTACATTGAGTAACAGCGCTGTATTGAAAGCCTACAACAGGACGATCTTTTCCGAAGCGAACAATAAGACAAGTCTGTCAGTCATTCGCCGCAACTGGCTTGTCAATTTTAATTCTCTTTTTGATTTGTCAGAAGAGAGAGTGGGACGTTTGGAGAGAGGTCACCGGCGTTTTCTCGTTTTCTCTTCATTGTATTCGGGAGCAATTTAAACGGAATGTTTTCTAAGACCGCTGGCTACGATTTTTGTCGAGACGTTCCAATCGCTTCCCCGCTTGTTCTGCAGAAGCTGGCCTCGTTTGCTTTAAGTTTAATTCAACCCCGCGCCACCTTATTTGAAGGAGGATGTCTTGGGCCAAACCAGAGCAGACAGACTGTGTTTATTCTATTATGATGTGAACAATCGAAGCAACATCTCATTGGTGGAAAGTTGTTTTTTACGTTTTGACGTCGCTCATAAGTTTGCGCGTCACAATTTTTATGCACTCACTACAATATTCTAAGATCATGACGCAATCATTTTATTCAGTTTTAGGTACAAACGCAACGCGTGACGTCGATTGAAGCGTTTCTCCGGTAATAAATAAATGATAAGGCCGAGATACAAGATATCCTTATTCTACTTTTGCATAAATATTGATTTATTTGGTAGCGAGAGGCGGGATAGCAGCCATAACATAGCAACACCACACAAGCCTGTGCAAATGTGACAGAGCGTTGCCTGGAAACTCGACATTTGTCCAAACTGAAAATCGTTAAAATAACCTTTTGCGGTTTTTGTGAGTCAACCGGTTATAACCGTACGACAAACTACGGCTATTTCTTTCTTAATCCTGCTTGAGGAAAAAAGGAAGACCTAGAACGTATATGGTGGCCTCGTGGGAACTGGGTAGTCAGCCCAAATGCATACAAAATATCTTATTGTTCTGATTTCGGTAATCTGTAGAAAAATACGCCCGTGATGCGCATTTTACAGTCGCACAGTGTTCAATAGATGTTTTGTGAAATGAGCTTCACGAACGAGCTTCAGACAATTTCCCAAATTAAAAACACACAGCACTCATGAATGCAGTTTGGAACATGTTGGTTTCAACTTGTCCCTAACTGCAAGAAACGTTTTTACCCTTTTCAGAGCAGAGTCACGAGTTAAAGTAATTTGTCTTAAATATAGATTTTGAAAACTTCCTTTACAGCCCTTATGTTGATTTTGGTATTATCTTCGTCTAACACCAGCCGCGCTTTCACAAACACATCACGTGATTTACTGGGTCGTCGTCAAACGGAAGAAAAATCATGACTTGGACAACTGATGCGAGATGGCTGAATAGCGTTGTGGTGGCTTTCATAATTCATCATATTGCCTTTTTTTGCTGCATTGTTTGTTCGCTTAGAATTGTGACGAAAAAGTTAAATGTGTTGGTATCGTGTGTTAAAAGGCTTTTATAAACAGAGCTAAGTAAAAGGGCCATTGTTGTACTTTAGGAGGGATTTATTTTGTAAGGTTTGCGCAAAACTCACCCTTATACCGTTAAACTGACAGGACAAAATGTTATGTGTAATAGTACGATAAAACTGATTTGTGGATAAAATTCCAAGTTAAAAAATTACCACAACTCGAGGATGGGGGTTGCAATTATTCCACACGTTGCAAAATTTTTTGACAACACATCGAGTGAACGCTGGTAGTAGGTTAAACTAACGCGATTGGAATGCTTTCAGTTAATCGACAGAAAAACTATCGCTGGTGAAGATAAAACAACAAATGTAAAATTGAAAAAATTCGTGGCCCCACTTTTCTTTTGAATTCCACTCGAGCGTGAAACTATAACCGGTCGAAAAAAAAAGAATTCTTGTTTTTTGAAACGTCTCGATCCGCATGCTGCGATATTTCAAAATATGCGGTATTTACTTTGAAAGCACGAGCAAAAACGGGTGATAAATCAAATCTCGAGTTGTAATGTACCTGTGCAGGCATTATCACTGAACGTACAGTTTGTCTTCTCGTGCGATGGTTGTTGGTTTTGGCGAGTTACTTGTACCGCACAAGTAGACATCTGTGTTCGCGCTCGCTTTTATTTCATTGTCGTTGTTAGCACTCACCTTTGAGAAAAGCTGTAAGCCTGCCTAAAACAATTTTTTACTCGACTAGGGTAAAAAGTTTTCACGCCTTCAAACCTAAAATGTCTGAAGTGTTAACGGTTCCCTCTCGCATTGTAAAGGTCAACTAAAGCTTTCTGGTCACAACAAACAACTCAAGTCTATCTATCCTGTCACGTGGCAACGATCAGACCAACGGGAAGCGATCCAATACTGAGGGTTAATTTTCTTGAAGCTTTTTGATTAACGGCAAAATTGCGTCAGTGATAAACTCGTGATTACTCCGACAATTAATTTCTTAAACGAAGTCTAATTTTAGTTGTTGTCAAATTATGATAGAAAATTTGCATTCAAGTCGTATAACTAATCAACCAGCTAAACAAACTCGGCAAAAACTGCTGTTGTCTCTTACGCAGAACATCGAAGCAATCGCTTTGAGCGGCTTTTACAGTTCGTTTGTAACCGATAGCCTTGTAATTTAACAAAATTTTGATGATTATTCTTTCCGGGTTCGTTTTAAAATAAACTGCAAATTGTTAGCGCCACCTAACGGTAAGTCAGATTCCTCATTTGCTAAGCGATCACGCGGTCAATGCATAAATGCATGCATAATTAATAAGTGATACTTTTTGTACAAAAAGGCTTATTTTAGAAATTGCCTTGAAGCTAACCAAACTGTCGTGTACGTACTTCAAAGTTAAGCGAACTATGACTATTACGTCACAATGGGCCATTCACGATGATTTTGTACAAAACTGGCAGAACATCTGGGCTACTTTCACGGCGGGAATAGACTGAGTCAATGATGAATGCAGCAAAGCAGTTGCCTTTATTGCAATATACAAGAAGTAGATGTGTAGAAACGCTTCATACATGATTGATTTTAAGGTAAAGTTACAAGATGTAGCAGAACTTATTGTGTATATGAAACATGCAAGTTTTACAAAAAATGAACTTGTTGAAAAATCAGACTATGCTTATAAACTACTTGGAAAATATAAAAACTACTGCCATAGAAAGAACTTCAAAAAAGTGTAAAATATATGAACCGTGTCACTGCAATATATGCACGAAATCACAAATTAAAAATATATGCTGATTGAACTGGTAATAACAATATGGAAAATGCAAAGATTATCTGATCTTCAGAAATATCATAACTGCAACATTTGATAGCGCAAGGCAAAGTAATAATAAGCTAAGCAAGGCTGCTAGCAATATACAAGTCAACGGTGTCCCGGAGCGGCAGATTCACATCTCTGTTAATCCTCGTGCAAGAAGGCTGGGGCCCATGTCGTCTGTAAAAAGCGTAAAACATGGGTAAGGGTAAATGTGGTCGAACATCTCAGTCCGCAGCCTGCGTCCCACCACGCCACGCCACGCCATGCAGGGTTTGCGTTTCAGTGCAGCCCGCGATGTAACCAATTTTGTCAGATTCAATCATTATCGAAGCCTTCGCCGACTAAAGTTACAAAACTACGGCCAGTGGGCCCACAAGACTAGAAAACCCCTGACCAATCTGACGATGGACTGTTCGACACAGGGGAATACCCCGTCAGGAGACGAAAAAATTTGCCATGCAGATGATTAATTTGAGCCGGTGGACGATAAAATCGTTTGCCACTTTAACCTGAGGCGTGAAAGTTTGCGACTTTCAATCGATCAATCGCAATATTTCACATTTCAATAAACTTCCAGGTGATGAGCGTCGGAAATAACCGGATTTATGATCCAATTCGCGCGCAAATTGCACCAATTACGGGGTAATACAATAAACAAAGCCATGGCATTGTTATGAGATTGTTACGAAAAATCATGTAATTTTCGTTCAAGTCGGAAATCCCCGGCGACATTCCAAACTTTTCATCATTACAACTGATCCCGCAAAGATATCAGAATCTTAGTCATCATAACGTAATTTTTTTGAGAAACAAAAGCACTCATAAAACAATTGGCTAAAATTACAAATGAAACGCGGGAAAATTTCGTTTTTTTTTGGCGGAATTCAGCCACATTTTTACCTTCCTTGATGCCCATCGCTTCGCCCCACTCATAGATCGATATGTGATGATCGCGGTTAGCATCCATCTTCTTCAAGAAGTCCTTGGCGCAATGCTCAAAGGGAATCAAGGCGGCGCTCATTGGCTCAAGTTCGCGTTTGCTCAGGTAACTACGTAACAATGACGTCATAATGAGAGGAAAATTTAAGTCTAAAACTCAAGTAAAAATTCAAATTTTATAGAGGCAAGTGGGTCAAATAAAGAGAGGTTTTAGTTGCTGCCTCAATCGACTTATTACTAAGAAAATACGAACAACAATTTAATATCTCGTAGAGCTGGACGTAATTCAAAACATTACGCAACTACGTAAACGTAAACCAAGGATTTTCGGTTACGTAACATTGTTGAGTGTTACATAATAACGTAAGTGGTTTTAACAAGAGTTTTTTAACGAGAACTATTTTACTATGTTTAGCCTAAGTGTTGTTACTGTCAGTCTAAATAATGTTGTACATCGCGTTTAAAGTTGCAATAATAACGTTTACTAACGTTGCAGAGTCTGGCATTGCACTAAATTTTTGACAACTCAAACTAAGCTAACTAGCTTCAGCAAAATTCCTGCACACTGAAATGATACCGATAGCATTCCAACGCTCTGTAACCCAAGCAATTTAATATTAGGTCCTTTCATGTTTGGTAAAAGTGTAGGCATAATTGTATTAACTATCAAGTAATTATTTAATAGATATGCGTAAAAACAGCAATGTGCTGCGCAAAAGACCTAGTGTCAGAAATAAATAACAATAATCATGGCAAAAAATATAATTTTAAACAAAATTTTTTACTTAATGAACATTGCTAGTTGAAATCGAGTTAGCATGGGCCCAACTACAGCAAGAAGCATTTGTCATTCTTCCACATTCACTAGATTACCTATCTTTCGGGTCAACGTCAAGGGTTGAGAATTTCCAATGAACTGGGTACACGTAGAGGGGGTAAAATTGCTCTAATTCCCGCGACATTTCCTCCACTGTTTGGCGCTCAAACTCCTCCACTCTGACTCGATTTGCGACGAGTCGTCTTCCCTGCGATAAAAAGATGACTTATTTCTGACGTCACAATCAAACGTTTCCTTTTTTTACACCCTCCGGCTATGCAGATCGATAAGCCAAGTTTTTTCTTAAAAAAAAACTACAGACTACAATCTGGTATTACTAGAAGGTTTACTTTCTTATTCGCAAGTAATACTGCCTATAAAGTTGTTCATTTCAAATTATGATGCAAGGCTCGGTTTAAATTGAACTGGTGAACCTTTACAACGCTTTTTGTCTAAATCTAGCCGTCCTATAACTATGGCTAAATTATACATTAAATGCGTTAAGAAACTTAGTTTTAAACACAAAAACAGTATCACTCGTTCCAACTAATAATTTGCAAGAAACGATATGAAGTTATTTTGTGTAATTTGATCGGAATACATATAACTACTGGCACATTTTCATGAGCACACTTCGGTACTGTGGCATGATGTTTTTCTACAACTATATCTCTCTGAGGATAGTTTGACAACCGTCTGTGTGGAACGTCACAGGAAACCAAACGTTAGAAAGGTTAGTTTGGGAGTAACAACCAATTTATTTTCTGCTCTATTAAACTTCTACAGTTCTATATTACTGACAATATACTGCCAGTCATAAGGTGCCATTTTCCGAGGCGAATTTTGCGAAGAATATTAAGACTTCTACACCTAGCAGCTACAACCGCCCATCTATACAGTATAACAAGTTTTGCAATGTGGCAGAGACAGCAAAATACAAGGCAAACATGAACACGGAACTAGATCAAATGACACCACAAACTACCTATGTGAAGATGTCTATACAACAGAACAAAGCTTTGCACTGTGGCATGACATTTCTGGGTAAACACAAACAAGGCCGATGAGAAAACCGGAAACTACTCACGTGGTTTCTTTGCTCATCGCTCAAGCCCCCAAATTCCTCTTCCATGTCAAAGAGCTGGAGGTATAAATTTTTCAGCCAGGATCTCATCCTTGTGGGAAATTCGGACAATTCAACATCTCCGCATGGGCTTAATTCTGCATTTTTGATTGTGAAATGAATTTCAAAACAGACCAATATCAACTTGGGTCACTTTGCCCATGTTTTGGAATGATACAGAGGATGCAAAATTTTTGTAGAAGTTTGTATGATAATTTGATAAAGAACAAGTTTAGTAGATCAATTGAAAAGTTATTACAAAATAAGTTTCCTAGGTAAACATGCTACTACCCACGAAAAGTAATATTCTAAATGCTTCCATGACTAAGAGTACTTGAGCCAGTTTTTGTCATTAAATCATAATTCAGCAATAGTGGGCAAAAGAGTGAGTTTTGAATTTTATACTTGCAAGTAAGCTTGATTTTAATAAAAATCTGTCCTTTTTTGTTATTTTCTAACTTTATACAGAGAAAACTTTGGAGGTAAAGCTTCAAAGCATAAAAAAGTGTAGAAATAATTCCTTAAGTCAAGTAGTGCCATGCTGTTAAAGTTTGTTGCAGCAAGGTACTTTTCTTTTGGCATAAGAGCTTTAAAGCTGTTTTTCTGAATAACCACAATTTTTCACATGGATCAGTTTTCGTTAAATGCCTTACAATTAAAAATTGTCAGTCACAATTTTATTATTGTAATTGGACATGTCTATTGATACTGTATCATAGCATGGATGTAAAAGGTTTTGTTGAAAACTAAGTCCATAATACTGATTACTGGCTATAAAATAACGGAGCTAAGAACACTATAAATTTAACTTACTTGTAGGTACAGCAAAGCTCATAAAAAATATGCTACATTCTTACAATTCATTCATACACAAACATGTCAAACACAACTATTTAATGATATTTGATGAGACATTTAGCAAACAGTCGTTTAATGACATACCTTTACAAGGTCCATAGTATTCAACTTTAAGGTGTTTACCCCATTCTACATTGTCGTGCTTAGCAAGGCACTTTGTACGATACAAGTCACACTCGGAGGCGTACGTCACATTGTTGTTCGCACAAACTCTAGGCCATCACATAAAAAGTAAAACAAAATATATTTATCATATACTACATTAATTGTAGATTTAAAAACCTCCAAATTAAACAAAATTGAGGACACACCCATGGTCAATCAGCCAATAAAAATAGTGTTATCCAAAGCTACTTTGCATAATGAATAAACTAACTTTTCGTGTTCACTTTCAGTTTGTGGGCACTCAGACATGCATCTGCATTTTGCTTCTTTGGTTGCCGTGACTACACATTCTCTTCCAGGCTTGCACTGAACATTCTTGCATGGATCTGCTACAGCCAAGTCAGCCAAGTTAAAATGTTATCATACTAATTGTTTGAAAATCTTTGTTAGGGGTTAAACTTAAAATCACAAGCGGTGGAAAAGTAAACAGTAGTTGTGATATCGACTGTGGGTTTCTAGGCAACATTGTATAGAAGAAGACTTGACAAATGTGTTCAGAACAGAACTTAAATTAACTGATGTGTTAGCAGTAGTGGTAGTAGGCAGAACAAAAATGATTGTTTAAATGAAATACTAAACTTCATTCCACCACATAAACAAGATAAAAGATGCAGCAAGATGTTTTGTCAGCATAGAACCGGCATACCAATGAGCTCTGCTTCAGTTAGTTCATCTTCATCTTCTGATTCTTCATCGTTATCATCCATGTCTGCCTCTTCGTTATCATCATTCTCTTCAGCAATCTCCTCTCCGTCATCGTATGGTTCTTCTTCATCTCCACCAAGTTCTTCTTCTTCTTCATCTTGCTCATCAATTAAAGTTTCGTCATCTTCTTGTTCTTCCTCAATTTCTTGAATCTCAATATTTTCATCCCTTTCCTAAGATAAATGAAATATCTCATTAAAACATTTCAACAGTATGGTAATATTCTAACTTCTTTGATACACGAACAAAAGACAAATTATGTAGTTTTCCAACCTCATTTACATCGAAGTCATCTTCCTGAGTGGTGGGATCTGGTTCGTTTGCTTCATGTATGTTCCTCACACCTGGCTGAATGATGTCAAATTCGTCTTTTTGAGCTGCCTAGTACATCGATAATAATACAACAAGATACAGATTTTATCCAATTGAATATGGTGTTAATGTGGATAAATTTAAGCAATTTACTTGGTAGCTTGCTAACAAATATCAATGCTAAGTGCCCAGGCAAGTTATTGGCTCTGGGTCTAGTGTAATAGTGCACAAAGGCGTTAGGCATTACCCACACTACTAGTGGCCTGCTGCTTGACTACAATGTTGATATGTGACCTATTTTACTTTTGCACAAAAGCAAAGGTATTTAGGGCAAGGCGAAGGTTTATCTTTCTGACATGGGCAAATCAGGTAAAATTGTCCAGTCTAGTATGCAAGGCATCCTGTGGTTGTGCACTTGCATACTAAATCTAAATTATCAACGGCTACAATGACGTCTTAAACGATTTTTAATTTAATTCTTTAAATGTCGGGGTAGCCTACATAATGAAACAAATCCTAGTTCGTTTAAATTTTAAAAAAACTATCCATTAAATTATTCGAAACAGTAGGCTACGGTAAGTACTGCGCTGAACTTACCTTCGCACAAGCAAAAACTACCACTCCAAGTAAGATTGCTATCAAAAGCTTCATTTTGCTGATAAAGGTAACACAAGTTGAATCACTCAACCAACTTCCAACCTTACCAGGAAAAACTGAACCAAGTGACTATTTCACAGATAGGTTAAGTTGTTTAGTAAAAAGCAGCTGGTTTAGGAGAAACGACATATACGGTATAAACAGTTAAGCTAAACTACCTTAATACTAGTTAGGTTCAGTTTTAAGTTGTGGTAAGTGATAGATTATGGTTAAATTCAAATTAAAGTGTTATAAGTTGAAAGTTGGATTAAAATTACGCGAGAATAAACGCTCCGATTTCACCCAAAACAGAAGTAAACCTCGGTTCCTGCAAACTCTGACACAGAAAACGAGTTGGTTTGTTCCACACATATTATCACCTAGCGGATAAAAATTTATCACAAACTTGCGGTGGGCGGTGCTGTTCTAAATAATCTATTCTTTGCCCTGCTTATACAAACGTCTGGCCAGCTGGTGGCCTAGACGGGAGTCTGGCCAGCTGGTGGCCTAGACGGGAGTCTGGCCAGCTGGTGGCCTAGACGTTTCAATGGGAGTTTCTATCTTTTAACATGAAAAGTGCGGGACTGAAATATTTTTATGTGAGTAAATTTTTACTTACTTATTACACTGACTTTCAAAGTCTTTCAGGAATAATTCGTCGTATCTTAAGATAGGAACACCAGCGCTTGCTCCGGGATTTGATCCCAAAACCTTGAATTACCTAACTGGAAGTTGGAACTATGCGACGGTATCTTCTTAGGCTAGGCTTGGATGGACAGAGGTTTGAACCGAGAACCTTTGATTTGCTGCTAGCATATGTTTTCACTGCGCCATCGCTTACTTCACTGACAACTGGTACATTTATACCTTTTCACCTTATTTCGTTGTGGGACTGAAATTTTTTTATGTGAGTTAAAATCTATTTTATGGAGTCCTATCACACACTTCGACTTTCAAAGTCTTTTAGGATAATTTCGTTTTATTTCCTAAGAAAAGAAGACCAGCCTTTTGGCAGGGATTTGATCCCAAAACGTTCAGTGGCCTACCTTCGAGTGGGAACTATGCGACAGAATCTTCTTGGACTAGGCTTGGATGGCCAGAAGCTTGAACCGAAAACCTTTGATTTGCTGTTCTCCGCTGTTTTCACTGCGCCATCGCTTACGTCCAACCTTATCGGTAGATTTATACCTTTCCACCTTTTTTCATTGTGGGACTGAAATTTTTGTGTGTTACTGAACTTCAATTTTGTAGAGTCTTGTTGCACACTTAAACTTTCAATGTCTTGTAGGATAATTTCATTTTATTTCCTAAGAATAGACGACCAGCGCTTGGGCAGGGATTTGAATCCAAAACATTTAGTAACTGGGAGTGGGAACTAACTGTGACGCTTGTACGAACCTTGAGAAATAACGCCATTAACAGTGCTCTATTCCATTCAAGTTCGCTTGCTGGCTACGACTAGACGTTATGTCAGCGTTGTGGGCAGGATTCGAACCTACGCGGACAGATCCCAAGAGATTTCTAATCTGTCACCTTAACCACTCGGCCACGACAACTGTGCTTAATGATCAATGCAAATTGATAAAATCGCACACTTCTCGAATCACTTATGAAAAAGAAATCTTATGTCAGCGTTGTCGGCAGGATTCGAACATCCGCCGGCAGAGCTCAACAGATATCTAGTCTACTACTAGGGATTCGAACCCACGCCTCTAGAGCCGCACAAAGCGACTATGCCTCTGCTTGAGTCTGGCGCCTTAGACCACTCGGCCATCCTGACCCTGATGTTTTGTATGGATTTCCGTTCTTATAATAATTACCACAAAACTAGGTAAAGGCTAAATTTAGCACTAATATCACGGTTGTTTTACTCGTTGCTGTATAAAATTCACAGATCCAAGCAACGATGTTTAATCGAGGATAAATACAACGCACCAATCCAGATTGTTTCATTCTAGATTTACTTTATAGAAGCCGTAGACGATGATGTTAACGGTTTTCTCAATTTAGGATGAAAATATGTAGAGTTAAGTGATTAGCTTTTTAAAGTATTAAGCCAATCAACCCTGCCGGGACTCGAACCCGGAACCTCTGGATTAGAAGTCCAACGCGCTAATCCATTGCGCCACAGAGACAAACTCATACCAACCTTTTACCCTTTAAAAAACGATCCAGTCTAGAAAATCGGAAAAAATTACTTGATCGAACCGTTGTGGAACTAAGAAATAAATTTCGCAATGTTCAATTTTACTGTTCACATCAATGCAATCCGACACAAAGTTAGCATATATGTGAAGTAAAACTTTCCAAAACTACTGTCAGAAGTGGGATTCGAACCCACGCTTAGATTCGGAGACCAGAACACCCTAGAGCCGCACAAAGCGACTAAGCCTCTGCTTGAGTCTGGCGCCTTAGACCATTCGTCCATCCTGACCTCGATGTTTTATATGGATCTCCGTTCTAATAATACTTACAACAAAACCAGTAAACGGCTTAATTTAGCACTAATGTCACGGTGGTTTTCGCTCGTGACTGTGTAACATTCACAGATACATGCAACGATGAAGACGTGGACGATGATGTTAATGATTTGCTCAATTTAGGATGAAAATATGTACAGTTAAGTGAAAAGCTTTGAAAAATATGACTAAGACTAGACTAGACTAGACTAGACTAGACTAGACTAGACGTTATGTCAGCGTTGTCGGCAGGATTCGAACCTACGCGGGCAGATGCCAACAGATTTCTAGTCTTTCACCTTAACCACTCGGCCACGACAACTGTGCTTAATGATCAATACAAATTGATAACATCGCACACTTCTCGAATCACTTATGAAAAAGAAAATTTATGTCAGCGTTGTCGGCAGGATTCGAACCTACGCGGGCAGAGCCCAACAGATTTCAAGTCTGTCGCCTTAACCACTCGGCCACGACAACTGTGCTTAATATTCAATGCAAATAGATATAATCGAAATTTTCTCGAATCACTTATGAAAACGTAATTTTATGTCAGCGTTGTCGGCAGGATTCGAACCTACGCGGGCAGAGCCCAACAGATATCTAGTCTGTCGGCTTAACCACTTGGCCACGACAACTGTGATGAATGTCAAATGCAAATAAAAAAATGGCACTTTTCTCGAATCACTTATGAAAGCGAAAGTTTATGTCAGCGTTGTCGGCAGGATTCGAACCTACGCGGGCAGATCCCATCACATTTCGAGTCTGTCGCCTTAACCACTCGGCCACGACAACTGTCCTTAATGTTCAATGCAAATAGATAAAATCGCACTTTTCTCGAATCACTTATGAAATCGTAATTTTATGTCAGCGTTGTCGGCAGGATTCGAACATCCGCCGGCAGAGCTCAACAGATATCTAGTCTACTACTAAGGATTCGAACTCACGCCTCTAGAGCCGCACAAAGCGACTAAGCCTCTGCTTGAGTCTGGCGCCTTAGACCACTCGGCCATCCTGACCCTGATGTTTTGTATGGATTTCCGTTGTTATAATAATTACCACAAAACTAGGTAACGGCTAAATTTAGCACTAATGTCACGGTTGTTTTACTCGTGGCTGTATAAAATTCACAGATCCAAGCAACGATGTTTAATCGAGGATAAATACAACGCACCAATCCAGATTGTTTCATTCTAGATTTACTTTATAGAAGCCGTAGACGATGATGTTTACGGTTTTCTCAATTTAGGATGAAAATATGTAGAGTTAAGTGATTAGCTTTTTAAAATATTAAGCCAATCATCCCTGCCGGGACTCGAACCCGGAACCTCTGGATTAGAAGTCCAACGCGCTAATCCATTGCGCCACAGAGACAAACTCATACCAACGTTTTACCCTCCAGTCTAGAAAATCGGAAAAAATTACTTGATCGAACCGTTGTGGAACTAAGAAATAAATTTCGCAATGTTCAATTTTACTGTTCACATCAATGCAATCCGACACAAAGTTAGCATATATGTGAAGTAAAACTTTCCAAACTACTGTCAGAAGTGGGATTCGAACCCACGCTTAGATTCGGAGACCAGAACACCCTAGAGCCGCACAAAGCGACTAAGCCTCTGCTTGAGTCTGGCGCCTTAGACCATTCGTCCATCCTGACCTCGATGTTTTATATGGATCTCCGTTCTAATAATACTTACAACAAAACCAGTAAACGGCTTAATTTAGCACTAATGTCACGGTGGTTTTCGCTCGTGACTGTGTAACATTCACAGATACATGCAACGATGAAGACGTGGACGATGATGTTAATGATTTGCTCAATTTAAGATGAAAATATGTACAGTTAAGTGAAAAGCTTTGAAAAATATGACTAAGACTAGACTAGACTAGACTAGACTAGACTAGACGTTATGTCAGCGTTGTCGGCAGGATTCGAACCTACGCGGGCAGATGCCAACAGATTTCTAGTCTTTCACCTTAACCACTCGGCCACGACAACTGTGCTTAATGATCAATGCAAATTGATAAAATCGTACACTTCTCGAATCACTTATGAAAAAGAAATCTTATGTCAGCGTTGTCGGCAGGATTCGAACCTACGCCGGCAGAGCTCAACCGATATCTAGTCTACTACTAGGGATTCGAACCCACGCCTCTAGAGCCGCACAAAGCGACTATGCCTCTGCTTGAGTCTGGCGCCTTAGACCACTCGGCCATCCTGCTAATATTAGCACTAATATCACGGTTGTTTTACTCGTGGCTGTATAAAATTCACAGATCCAAGCAACGATGTTTAATCGAGGATAAATACAACGCACCAATCCAGATTGTTTCATTCTAGATTTACTTTATAGAAGCCGTAGACGATGATGTTAACGGTTTTCTCAATTTAGGATGAAAATATGTAGAGTTAAGTGATTAGCTTTTTAAAATATTAAGCCAATCAACCCTGCCGGGACTCGAACCCGGAACCTCTGGATTAGAAGTCCAACGCGCTAATCCATTGCGCCACAGAGACAAACTCATACCAACCTTTTACCCTTTAAAAACGATCCAGTCTAGAAAATCGGAAAAAATTACTTGATCGAACCGTTGTGGAACTAAGAAATAAATTTCGCAATGTTCAATTTTACTGTTCACATCAATGCAATCCGACACAAAGTTAGCATATATGTGAAGTAAAACTTTCCAAAACTACTGTTAGAAGTGGGATTCGAACTCACGCTTAGATTCGGAGACCAGAACACCCTAGAGCCGCACAAAGCGACTAAGCCTTTGCTTGAGTCTGGCGCCTTAGACCATTCGTCCATCCTGACCTCGATGTTTTACATGGATCTCCGTTCTAATAATACTTACAACAAAACCAGTAAACGGCTTAAATTAGCACTAATGTCACGGTGGTTTTCGCTCGTGACTGTGTAACATTCACAGATACATGCAACGATGAAGACGTGGACGATGATGTTAATGATTTGCTCAATTTAAGATGAAAATATGTACAGTTAAGTGAAAAGCTTTGAAAAATATGACTAAGACTAGACTAGACTAGACTAGACTAGACTAGACTAGACTAGACTAGACGTTATGTCAGCGTTGTCGGCAGGATTCGAACCTACGCGGGCAGATGCCAAAAGATTTCTAGTCTTTCACCTTAACCACTCGGCCACGACAATTGTGCTTAATGATGAATGCAAATAGATATAATCGAACTTTTATCGAATCACTTATGAAAACGTAATTTTATGTCAGCGTTGTCGGCAGGATTCGAACCTACGCGGGCAGAGCCCAACAGATTTCAAGTCTGTCGCCTTAACCACTCGGCCACGACAACTGTGCTTAATGTTCAATGCAAATAGATATAATCGAACTTTTATCGAATCACTTATGAAAACGTAATTTTATGTCAGCGTTGTCGGCAGGATTCGAACCTACGCGGGCAGAGCCCAACAGATATCTAGTCTGTCGGCTGAACCACTTGGCCACGACAACTGTGATGAATGTCAAATGCAAATAAAAAAATGGCACTTTTCTCGAATGACTTATGAAAACGAAAGTTTATGTCAGCGTTGTCGGCAGGATTCGAACCTACGCGGGCAGAGCCCAACAGATTTCTAGTCTGTCGCCTTAACCACTCGGCCACGACAACTGTGCTTAATGATCAATGCAAATTGATAAAATCGCACACTTCTCGAATCACTTATGAAAAAGAAAATTTATGTCAGCGTTGTCGGCAGGATTCGAACCTTCGCGGGCAAAGCCCAACAGATTTCAAGTCTGTCGCCTTAACCACTCGGCCACGACAATTGTGCTTAATGATCAATGCAAATTGATAAAATCAATTGTTGTCGGCAGGATTCGAACATCCGCCGGCAGAGCTCAACAGATATCTAGTCTACTACTAAGGATTCGAACCCACGCCTCTAGAGCCGCACAAAGCGTCTAAGCCCCTGCTTGAGTCTGGCGCCTTAGACCACTCGGCCATCCTGACCCTGATGTTTTGTATGGATTTCCGTTCTTATAATAATTACCACAAAACTAGGTAAAGGCTAAATTTAGCACTAATATCACGGTTGTTTTACTCGTGGCTGTATAAAATTCACAGATCCAAGCAACGATGTTTAATCGAGGATAAATACAACGCACCAATCCAGATTGTTTCATTCTAGATTTACTTTATAGAAGCCGTAGACGATGATGTTAACGGTTTTCTCAATTTAGGATGAAAATATGTAGAGTTAAGTGATTAGCTTTTTAAAATATTAAGCCAATCATCCCTGCTGGGACTCGAACCCGGAACCTCTGGATTAGAAGTCCAACGCGCTAATCCATTGCGCCACAGAGACAAACTCATACCAACCTTTTACCCTGTAAAAAAACGATCCAGTCTAGAAAATCGGAAAAAATTACTTGATCGAACCGTTGTGGAACTAAGAAATAAATTTCGCAATGTTCAATTTTACTGTTCACATCAATGCAATCCGACACAAAGTTAGCATATATGTGAAGTAAAACTTTCCAAAACTACTGTCAGAAGTGGGATTCGAACCCACGCTTAGATTCGGAGACCAGAACACCCTAGAGCCGAACAAAGCGACTAGGCCTCTGCTTGAGTCTGGCGCCTTAGACCATTCGTCCATCCTGACCTCGATGTTTTATATGGATCTCCGTTCTAATAATACTTACAACAAAACCAGTAAACGGCTTAATTTTGCACTAATGTCTCGGTGGTTTTCGCTCGTGACTGTGTAACATTCACAGATACATGCAACGATAAAGACGTGAACGATGATGTTAATGATTTGCTCAATTTAGGATGAAAATATGTAGAGTTAAGTGATTAGCTTTTTAAAATATTAAGCCAAATAATCCCTGCCGTGTCTCGAACCCGGAACCTCTGGATTAGAAGTCCAGCGCGCTAATCCGGCTAAGCTGGTGGCCTAGACGGGAGTCTGGCCAGCTGGTGGCCTAGACGGGAGTCTGGCCAGCTGGTGGCCTAGACGGGAGTCTGGCCAGCTGGTGGCCTAGACGGGAGTCTGGCCAGCTGGTGGCCTAGACGGGAGTCTGGCCAGCTGGTGGCCTAGACGGGAGTCTGGCCAGCTGGTGGCCTAGACGGGAGTCTGGCCAGCTGGTGGCCTAGACGGGAGTCTGGCCAGCTGGTGGCCTAGACGGGAGTCTGGCCAGCTGGTGGCCTAGACGGGAGTCTGGCCAGCTGGTGGCCTAGACGGGAGTCTGGCCAGCTGGTGGCCTAGACGGGAGTCTGGCCAGCTGGTGGCCTAGACGGGAGTCTGGCCAGCTGGTGGCCTAGACGGGAGTCTGGCCAGCTGGTGGCCTAGACGGGAGTCTGGCCAGCTGGTGGCCTAGACGGGAGTCTGGCCAGCTGGTGGCCTAGACGGGAGTCTGGCCAGCTGGTGGCCTAGACGGGAGTCTGGCCAGCTGGTGGCCTAGACGGGAGTCTGGCCAGCTGGTGGCCTAGACGGGAGTCTGGCCAGCTGGTGGCCTAGACGGGAGTCTGGCCAGCTGGTGGCCTAGACGGGAGTCTGGCCAGCTGGTGGCCTAGACGGGAGTCTGGCCAGCTGGTGGCCTAGACGGGAGTCTGGCCAGCTGGTGGCCTAGACGGGAGTCTGGCCAGCTGGTGGCCTAGACGGGAGTCTGGCCAGCTGGTGGCCTAGACGGGAGTCTGGCCAGCTGGTGGCCTAGACGGGAGTCTGGCCAGCTGGTGGCCTAGACGGGAGTCTGGCCAGCTGGTGGCCTAGACGGGAGTCTGGCCAGCTGGTGGCCTAGACGGGAGTCTGGCCAGCTGGTGGCCTAGACGGGAGTCTGGCCAGCTGGTGGCCTAGACGGGAGTCTGGCCAGCTGGTGGCCTAGACGGGAGTCTGGCCAGCTGGTGGCCTAGACGGGAGTCTGGCCAGCTGGTGGCCTAGACGGGAGTCTGGCCAGCTGGTGGCCTAGACGGGAGTCTGGCCAGCTGGTGGCCTAGACGGGAGTCTGGCCAGCTGGTGGCCTAGACGGGAGTCTGGCCAGCTGGTGGCCTAGACGGGAGTCTGGCCAGCTGGTGGCCTAGACGGGAGTCTGGCCAGCTGGTGGCCTAGACGGGAGTCTGGCCAGCTGGTGGCCTAGACGGGAGTCTGGCCAGCTGGTGGCCTAGACGGGAGTCTGGCCAGCTGGTGGCCTAGACGGGAGTCTGGCCAGCTGGTGGCCTAGACGGGAGTCTGGCCAGCTGGTGGCCTAGACGGGAGTCTGGCCAGCTGGTGGCCTAGACGGGAGTCTGGCCAGCTGGTGGCCTAGACGGGAGTCTGGCCAGCTGGTGGCCTAGACGGGAGTCTGGCCAGCTGGTGGCCTAGACGGGAGTCTGGCCAGCTGGTGGCCTAGACGGGAGTCTGGCCAGCTGGTGGCCTAGACGGGAGTCTGGCCAGCTGGTGGCCTAGACGGGAGTCTGGCCAGCTGGTGGCCTAGACGGGAGTCTGGCCAGCTGGTGGCCTAGACGGGAGTCTGGCCAGCTGGTGGCCTAGACGGGAGTCTGGCCAGCTGGTGGCCTAGACGGGAGTCTGGCCAGCTGGTGGCCTAGACGGGAGTCTGGCCAGCTGGTGGCCTAGACGGGAGTCTGGCCAGCTGGTGGCCTAGACGGGAGTCTGGCCAGCTGGTGGCCTAGACGGGAGTCTGGCCAGCTGGTGGCCTAGACGGGAGTCTGGCCAGCTGGTGGCCTAGACGGGAGTCTGGCCAGCTGGTGGCCTAGACGGGAGTCTGGCCAGCTGGTGGCCTAGACGGGAGTCTGGCCAGCTGGTGGCCTAGACGGGAGTCTGGCCAGCTGGTGGCCTAGACGGGAGTCTGGCCAGCTGGTGGCCTAGACGGGAGTCTGGCCAGCTGGTGGCCTAGACGGGAGTCTGGCCAGCTGGTGGCCTAGACGGGAGTCTGGCCAGCTGGTGGCCTAGACGGGAGTCTGGCCAGCTGGTGGCCTAGACGGGAGTCTGGCCAGCTGGTGGCCTAGACGGGAGTCTGGCCAGCTGGTGGCCTAGACGGGAGTCTGGCCAGCTGGTGGCCTAGACGGGAGTCTGGCCAGCTGGTGGCCTAGACGGGAGTCTGGCCAGCTGGTGGCCTAGACGGGAGTCTGGCCAGCTGGTCTCGGAGCTGGTGGCCAAGCTGGACTCCCCGTCTAGACCACCGACCAACCCAAGTCCACCGAATTTTTACTGGGTTTGAACCGTGAACCTTTGCCTTGCTGTTCACTGAAATTTCCACTTAGCTGGTGTGTGTACCCACCCACCCGGGGGATTTCTATCGTTTAACATGAAAAGGGCGGCACTGAAATATTTTTATGTGAGTAAATTTTTACTTACTTATTACACTGACTTTCAAAGTCTTTCAGGAATAATTCGTCGTATCTTAAGATAGGAACACCAGCGCTTGCTCCGGGATTTGATCCCAAAACCTTGAGTTACCTAACTGGAAGTTGGAACTATGCGACGGTATCTTCTTAGGCTAGGCTTGGATGGACAGAGGTTTGAACCGAGAACCTTTGATTTGCTGCTAGCATATGTTTTCACTGCGCCATCGCTTACTTCACTGACAACTGGTACATTTATACCTTTTCACCTTATTTCGTTGTGGGACTGAAATTTTTTTATGTGAGTTAAAATCTATTTTATGGAGTCCTATCACACACTTCGACTTTCAAAGTCTTTTAGGATAATTTCGTTTTATTTCCTAAGAAAAGAAGACCAGCCTTTTGGCAGGGATTTGATCCCAAAACGTTCAGTGGCCTACCTTCGAGTGGGAACTATGCGACAGAATCTTCTTGGACTAGGCTTGGATGGCCAGAAGCTTGAACCGAAAACCTTTGATTTGCTGTTCTCCGCTGTTTTCACTGCGCCATCGCTTACGTCCAACCTTATCGGTAGATTTATACCTTTCCACCTTTTTTCATTGTGGGACTGAAATTTTTGTGTGTTACTGAACTTCAATTTTGTAGAGTCTTGTTGCACACTTAAACTTTCAATGTCTTGTAGGATAATTTCATTTTATTTCCTAAGAATAGACGACCAGCGCTTGGGCAGGGATTTGAATCCAAAACATTTAGTAACTGGGAGTGGGAACTAACTGTGACGCTTGTACGAACCTTGAGAAATAACGCCATTAACAGTGCTCTATTCCATTCAAGTTCGCTTGCTGGCTACGACTAGACGTTATGTCAGCGTTGTGGGCAGGATTCGAACCTACGCGGGCAGATCCCAAGAGATTTCTAATCTGTCACCTTAACCACTCGGCCACGACAACTGTGCTTAATGATCAATGCAAATTGATAAAATCGCACACTTCTCGAATCACTTATGAAAAAGAAATCTTATGTCAGCGTTGTCGGCAGGATTCGAACATCCGCCGGCAGAGCTCAACAGATATCTAGTCTACTACTAGGGATTCGAACCCACGCCTCTAGAGCCGCACAAAGCGACTATGCCTCTGCTTGAGTCTGGCGCCTTAGACCACTCGGCCATCCTGCTAATATTAGCACTAATATCACGGTTGTTTTACTCGTGGCTGTATAAAATTCACAGATCCAAGCAACGATGTTTAATCGAGGATAAATACAACGCACCAATCCAGATTGTTTCATTCTAGATTTACTTTATAGAAGCCGTAGACGATGATGTTAACGGTTTTCTCAATTTAGGATGAAAATATGTAGAGTTAAGTGATTAGCTTTTTAAAGTATTAAGCCAATCAACCCTGTCGGGACTCGAACCCGGAACCTCTGGATTAGAAGTACAACGCGCTAATCCATTGCGCCACAGAGACAAACTCATACCAACCTTTTACCCTCCAGTCTAGAAAATCGGAAAAAATTACTTGATCGAACCGTTGTGGAACTAAGAAATAAATTTCGCAATGTTCAATTTTACTGTTCACATCAATGCAATCCGACACAAAGTTAGCATATATGTGAAGTAAAACTTTCCAAAACTACTGTCAGAAGTGGGATTCGAACCCACGCTTAGATTCGGAGACCAGAACACCCTAGAGCCGCACAAAGCGACTAAGCCTCTGCTTGAGTCTGGCGCCTTAGACCATTCGTCCATCCTGACCTCGATGTTTCATATGGATCTCCGTTCTAATAATACTTACAACAAAACCAGTAAACGGCTTAATTTAGCACTAATGTCACGGTGGTTTTCGCTCGTGACTGTGTAACATTCACAGATACATGCAACGATGAAGACGTAGACGATGATGTTAATGATTTGCTCAATTTAGGATGAAAATATGTACAGTTAAGTGAAAAGCTTTGAAAAATATGACTAAGACTAGACTAGACTAGACTAGACTAGACTAGACTAGACTAGACTAGACTAGACTAGACTAGACTAGACTAGACTAGACTAGACTAGACTAGACTAGACTAGACTAGACTAGACTAGACTAGACTAGACTAGACTAGACTAGACTAGACTAGACTAGACTAGACTAGACTAGACTAGACTAGACTAGACTAGACTAGACTAGACTAGACTAGACTAGACTAGACTAGACTAGACTAGACTAGACTAGACTAGACTAGACTAGACTAGACTAGACTAGACTAGACTAGACTAGACTAGACGTTATGTCAGCGTTGTCGGCAGGATTCGAACCTACGCGGGCAGATGCCAAAAGATTTCTAGTCTTTCACCTTAACCACTCGGCCACGACAATTGTGCTTAATGATGAATGCAAATTGATAACATCGCACACTTCTCGAATCACTTATGAAAAAGAAAATTTATGTCAGCGTTGTCGGCAGGATTCGAACCTACGCGGGCAGAGCCCAACAGATTTCAAGTCTGTCGCCTTAACCACTCGGCCACGACAACTGTGCTTAATGTTCAATGCAAATAGATATAATCGAACTTTTATCGAATCACTTATGAAAACGTAATTTTATGTCAGCGTTGTCGGCAGGATTCGAACCTACGCGGGCAGAGCCCAACAGATATCTAGTCTGTCGGCTGAACCACTTGGCCACGACAACTGTGATGAATGTCAAATGCAAATAAAAAAATGGCACTTTTCTCGAATGACTTATGAAAACGAAAGTTTATGTCAGCGTTGTCGGCAGGATTCGAACCTACGCGGGCAGAGCCCAACAGATTTCTAGTCTGTCGCCTTAACCACTCGACCACGACAACTGCGCTTAATGATCAATGCAAATTGATAAAATCGCACACTTCTCGAATCACTTATGAAAAAGAAAATTTATGTCAGCGTTGTCGGCAGGATTCGAACCTTCGCGGGCAAAACCCAAGAGATTTCAAGTCTGTCGCTTTAACCACTCGGCCACGACAACTGTGCTTAATGATCAATGCAAATTGATAAAATCGCACACTTCTCGAATCACTTATGAAAAAGAAAATTTATGTCAGCGTTGTCGGCAGGATTCGAACCTTCGCGGGCAAAACCCAACAAATTTCAAGTCTGTCGCCTTAACCACTTGGCCACGACAACGGTTTTCTCAATTTAGGATGCAAATATGTAGAGTTAAGTGATTAGCTTTTTAAAAGATTAAGCCAAATAATCCCTGCCGTGTCTCGAACCCGGAACCTCTGGATTAGAAGTCCAGCGCGCTAATCCGGCTAAGCTGGTGGCCTAGACGGGAGTCTTGGCCAGCTGGTGGCCTAGACGGGAGTCTGGCCAGCTGGTGGCCTAGACGGGAGTCTGGCCAGCTGGTGGCCTAGACGGGAGTCTGGCCAGCTGGTGGCCTAGACGGGAGTCTGGCCAGCTGGTGGCCTAGACGGGAGTCTGGCCAGCTGGTCTCGGAGCTGGTGGCCAAGCTGGACTCCCCGTCTAGACCACCGACCAACCCAAGTCCACCGAATTTTTACTGGGTTTGAACCGTGAACCTTTGCCTTGCTGTTCACTGAAATTTCCACTTAGCTGGTGTGTGTACCCACCCACCCGGGGGATTTCTATCGTTTAACATGAAAAGGGCGGCACTGAAATATTTTTATGTGAGTAAATTTTTACTTACTTATTACACTGACTTTCAAAGTCTTTCAGGAATAATTCGTCGTATCTTAAGATAGGAACACCAGCGCTTGCTCCGGGATTTGATCCCAAAACCTTGAGTTACCTAACTGGAAGTTGGAACTATGCGACGGTATCTTCTTAGGCTAGGCTTGGATGGACAGAGGTTTGAACCGAGAACCTTTGATTTGCTGCTAGCATATGTTTTCACTGCGCCATCGCTTACTTCACTGACAACTGGTACATTTATACCTTTTCACCTTATTTCGTTGTGGGACTGAAATTTTTTTATGTGAGTTAAAATCTATTTTATGGAGTCCTATCACACACTTCGACTTTCAAAGTCTTTTAGGATAATTTCGTTTTATTTCCTAAGAAAAGAAGACCAGCCTTTTGGCAGGGATTTGATCCCAAAACGTTCAGTGGCCTACCTTCGAGTGGGAACTATGCGACAGAATCTTCTTGGACTAGGCTTGGATGGCCAGAAGCTTGAACCGAAAACCTTTGATTTGCTGTTCTCCGCTGTTTTCACTGCGCCATCGCTTACGTCCAACCTTATCGGTAGATTTATACCTTTCCACCTTTTTTCATTGTGGGACTGAAATTTTTGTGTGTTACTGAACTTCAATTTTGTAGAGTCTTGTTGCACACTTAAACTTTCAATGTCTTGTAGGATAATTTCATTTTATTTCCTAAGAATAGACGACCAGCGCTTGGGCAGGGATTTGAATCCAAAACATTTAGTAACTGGGAGTGGGAACTAACTGTGACGCTTGTACGAACCTTGAGAAATAACTCCATTAACAGTGCTCTATTCCATTCAAGTTCGCTTGCTGGCTACGACTAGACGTTATGTCAGCGTTGTGGGCAGGATTCGAACCTACGCGGGCAGATCCCAAGAGATTTCTAATCTGTCACCTTAACCACTCGGCCACGACAACTGTGCTTAATGATCAATGCAAATTGATAAAATCGCACACTTCTCGAATCACTTATGAAAAAGAAATCTTATGTCAGCGTTGTCGGCAGGATTCGAACATCCGCCGGCAGAGCTCAACAGATATCTAGTCTACTACTAGGGATTCGAACCCACGCCTCTAGAGCCGCACAAAGCGACTATGCCTCTGCTTGAGTCTGGCGCCTTAGACCACTCGGCCATCCTGCTAATATTAGCACTAATATCACGGTTGTTTTACTCGTGGCTGTATAAAATTCACAGATCCAAGCAACGATGTTTAATCGAGGATAAATACAACGCACCAATCCAGATTGTTTCATTCTAGATTTACTTTATAGAAGCCGTAGACGATGATGTTAACGGTTTTCTCAATTTAGGATGAAAATATGTAGAGTTAAGTGATTAGCTTTTTAAAGTATTAAGCCAATCAACCCTGTCGGGACTCGAACCCGGAACCTCTGGATTAGAAGTACAACGCGCTAATCCATTGCGCCACAGAGACAAACTCATACCAACCTTTTACCCTCCAGTCTAGAAAATCGGAAAAAATTACTTGATCGAACCGTTGTGGAACTAAGAAATAAATTTCGCAATGTTCAATTTTACTGTTCACATCAATGCAATCCGACACAAAGTTAGCATATATGTGAAGTAAAACTTTCCAAAACTACTGTCAGAAGTGGGATTCGAACCCACGCTTAGATTCGGAGACCAGAACACCCTAGAGCCGCACAAAGCGACTAAGCCTTTGCTTGAGTCTGGCGCCTTAGACCATTCGTCCATCCTGACCTCGATGTTTTATAAGGATCTCCGTTCTAATAATACTTACAACAAAACCAGTAAACGGCTTAATTTAGCACTAATGTCACGGTGGTTTTCGCTCGTGACTGTGTAACATTCACAGATACATGCAACGATGAAGACGTAGACGATGATGTTAATGATTTGCTCAATTTAGGATGAAAATATGTACAGTTAAGTGAAAAGCTTTGAAAAATATGACTAAGACTAGACTAGACTAGACTAGACTAGACTAGACTAGACTAGACGGGAGTCTGGCCAGCTGGTGGCCTAGACGGGAGTCTGGCCAGCTGGTGGCCTAGACGGGAGTCTGGCCAGCTGGTGGCCTAGACGGGAGTCTGGCCAGCTGGTGGCCTAGACGGGAGTCTGGCCAGCTGGTGGCCTAGACGGGAGTCTGGCCAGCTGGTGGCCTAGACGGGAGTCTGGCCAGCTGGTGGCCTAGACGGGAGTCTGGCCAGCTGGTGGCCTAGACGGGAGTCTGGCCAGCTGGTGGCCTAGACGGGAGTCTGGCCAGCTGGTGGCCTAGACGGGAGTCTGGCCAGCTGGTGGCCTAGACGGGAGTCTGGCCAGCTGGTGGCCTAGACGGGAGTCTGGCCAGCTGGTGGCCTAGACGGGAGTCTGGCCAGCTGGTGGCCTAGACGGGAGTCTGGCCAGCTGGTGGCCTAGACGGGAGTCTGGCCAGCTGGTGGCCTAGACGGGAGTCTGGCCAGCTGGTGGCCTAGACGGGAGTCTGGCCAGCTGGTGGCCTAGACGGGAGTCTGGCCAGCTGGTGGCCTAGACGGGAGTCTGGCCAGCTGGTGGCCTAGACGGGAGTCTGGCCAGCTGGTGGCCTAGACGGGAGTCTGGCCAGCTGGTGGCCTAGACGGGAGTCTGGCCAGCTGGTGGCCTAGACGGGAGTCTGGCCAGCTGGTGGCCTAGACGGGAGTCTGGCCAGCTGGTGGCCTAGACGGGAGTCTGGCCAGCTGGTGGCCTAGACGGGAGTCTGGCCAGCTGGTGGCCTAGACGGGAGTCTGGCCAGCTGGTGGCCTAGACGGGAGTCTGGCCAGCTGGTGGCCTAGACGGGAGTCTGGCCAGCTGGTGGCCTAGACGGGAGTCTGGCCAGCTGGTGGCCTAGACGGGAGTCTGGCCAGCTGGTGGCCTAGACGGGAGTCTGGCCAGCTGGTGGCCTAGACGGGAGTCTGGCCAGCTGGTGGCCTAGACGGGAGTCTGGCCAGCTGGTGGCCTAGACGGGAGTCTGGCCAGCTGGTGGCCTAGACGGGAGTCTGGCCAGCTGGTGGCCTAGACGGGAGTCTGGCCAGCTGGTGGCCTAGACGGGAGTCTGGCCAGCTGGTGGCCTAGACGGGAGTCTGGCCAGCTGGTGGCCTAGACGGGAGTCTGGCCAGCTGGTGGCCTAGACGGGAGTCTGGCCAGCTGGTGGCCTAGACGGGAGTCTGGCCAGCTGGTGGCCTAGACGGGAGTCTGGCCAGCTGGTGGCCTAGACGGGAGTCTGGCCAGCTGGTGGCCTAGACGGGAGTCTGGCCAGCTGGTGGCCTAGACGGGAGTCTGGCCAGCTGGTGGCCTAGACGGGAGTCTGGCCAGCTGGTGGCCTAGACGGGAGTCTGGCCAGCTGGTGGCCTAGACGGGAGTCTGGCCAGCTGGTGGCCTAGACGGGAGTCTGGCCAGCTGGTGGCCTAGACGGGAGTCTGGCCAGCTGGTGGCCTAGACGGGAGTCTGGCCAGCTGGTGGCCTAGACGGGAGTCTGGCCAGCTGGTGGCCTAGACGGGAGTCTGGCCAGCTGGTGGCCTAGACGGGAGTCTGGCCAGCTGGTGGCCTAGACGGGAGTCTGGCCAGCTGGTGGCCTAGACGGGAGTCTGGCCAGCTGGTGGCCTAGACGGGAGTCTGGCCAGCTGGTGGCCTAGACGGGAGTCTGGCCAGCTGGTGGCCTAGACGGGAGTCTGGCCAGCTGGTGGCCTAGACGGGAGTCTGGCCAGCTGGTGGCCTAGACGGGAGTCTGGCCAGCTGGTGGCCTAGACGGGAGTCTGGCCAGCTGGTGGCCTAGACGGGAGTCTGGCCAGCTGGTGGCCTAGACGGGAGTCTGGCCAGCTGGTGGCCTAGACGGGAGTCTGGCCAGCTGGTGGCCTAGACGGGAGTCTGGCCAGCTGGTGGCCTAGACGGGAGTCTGGCCAGCTGGTGGCCTAGACGGGAGTCTGGCCAGCTGGTGGCCTAGACGGGAGTCTGGCCAGCTGGTGGCCTAGACGGGAGTCTGGCCAGCTGGTGGCCTAGACGGGAGTCTGGCCAGCTGGTGGCCTAGACGGGAGTCTGGCCAGCTGGTGGCCTAGACGGGAGTCTGGCCAGCTGGTGGCCTAGACGGGAGTCTGGCCAGCTGGTCTCGGAGCTGGTGGCCAAGCTGGACTCCCCGTCTAGACCACCGACCAACCCAAGTCCACCGAATTTTTACTGGGTTTGAACCGTGAACCTTTGCCTTGCTGTTCACTGAAATTTCCACTTAGCTGGTGTGTGTACCCACCCACCCGGGGGATTTCTATCATTTAACATGAAAAGGGCGGGACTGAAATATTTTTATGTGAGTAAATTTTTACTTACTTATTACACTGACTTTCAAAGTCTTTCAGGAATAATTCGTCGTATCTTAAGATAGGAACACCAGCGCTTGCTCCGGGATTTGATCCCAAAACCTTGAGTTACCTAACTGGAAGTTGGAACTATGCGACGGTATCTTCTTAGGCTAGGCTTGGATGGACAGAGGTTTGAACCGAGAACCTTTGATTTGCTGCTAGCATATGTTTTCACTGCGCCATCGCTTACTTCACTGACAACTGGTACATTTATACCTTTTCACCTTATTTCGTTGTGGGACTGAAATTTTTTTATGTGAGTTAAAATCTATTTTATGGAGTCCTATCACACACTTCGACTTTCAAAGTCTTTTAGGATAATTTCGTTTTATTTCCTAAGAAAAGAAGACCAGCCTTTTGGCAGGGATTTGATCCCAAAACGTTCAGTGGCCTACCTTCGAGTGGGAACTATGCGACAGAATCTTCTTGGACTAGGCTTGGATGGCCAGAAGCTTGAACCGAAAACCTTTGATTTGCTGTTCTCCGCTGTTTTCACTGCGCCATCGCTTACGTCCAACCTTATCGGTAGATTTATACCTTTCCACCTTTTTTCATTGTGGGACTGAAATTTTTGTGTGTTACTGAACTTCAATTTTGTAGAGTCTTGTTGCACACTTAAACTTTCAATGTCTTGTAGGATAATTTCATTTTATTTCCTAAGAATAGACGACCAGCGCTTGGGCAGGGATTTGAATCCAAAACATTTAGTAACTGGGAGTGGGAACTAACTGTGACGCTTGTACGATCCTTGAGAAATAACGCCATTAACAGTGCTCTATTCCATTCAAGTTCGCTTGCTGGCTACGACTAGACGTTATGTCAGCGTTGTGGGCAGGATTCGAACCTACGCGGGCAGATCCCAAGAGATTTCTAATCTGTCACCTTAACCACTCGGCCACGACAACTGTGCTTAATGATCAATGCAAATTGATAAAATCGCACACTTCTCGAATCACTTATGAAAAAGAAATCTTATGTCAGCGTTGTCGGCAGGATTCGAACATCCGCCGGCAGAGCTCAACAGATATCTAGTCTACTACTAGGGATTCGAACCCACGCCTCTAGAGCCGCACAAAGCGACTATGCCTCTGCTTGAGTCTGGCGCCTTAGACCACTCGGCCATCCTGCTAATATTAGCACTAATATCACGGTTGTTTTACTCGTGGCTGTATAAAATTCACAGATCCAAGCAACGATGTTTAATCGAGGATAAATACAACGCACCAATCCAGATTGTTTCATTCTAGATTTACTTTATAGAAGCCGTAGACGATGATGTTAACGGTTTTCTCAATTTAGGATGAAAATATGTAGAGTTAAGTGATTAGCTTTTTAAAGTATTAAGCCAATCAACCCTGTCGGGACTCGAACCCGGAACCTCTGGATTAGAAGTACAACGCGCTAATCCATTGCGCCACAGAGACAAACTCATACCAACCTTTTACCCTCCAGTCTAGAAAATCGGAAAAAATTACTTGATCGAACCGTTGTGGAACTAAGAAATAAATTTCGCAATGTTCAATTTTACTGTTCACATCAATGCAATCCGACACAAAGTTAGCATATATGTGAAGTAAAACTTTCCAAAACTACTGTCAGAAGTGGGATTCGAACCCACGCTTAGATTCGGAGACCAGAACACCCTAGAGCCGCACAAAGCGACTAAGCCTCTGCTTGAGTCTGGCGCCTTAGACCATTCGTCCATCCTGACCTCGATGTTTTATATGGATCTCCGTTCTAATAATACTTACAACAAAACCAGTAAACGGCTTAATTTAGCACTAATGTCACGGTGGTTTTCGCTCGTGACTGTGTAACATTCACAGATACATGCAACGATGAAGACGTAGACGATGATGTTAATGATTTGCTCAATTTAGGATGAAAATATGTACAGTTAAGTGAAAAGCTTTGAAAAATATGACTAAGACTAGACTAGACTAGACTAGACTAGACTAGACTAGACTAGACGTTATGTCAGCGTTGTCGGCAGGATTCGAACCTACGCGGGCAGATGCCAAAAGATTTCTAGTCTTTCACCTTAACCACTCGGCCACGACAATTGTGCTTAATGATGAATGCAAATTGATAACATCGCACACTTCTCGAATCACTTATGAAAAAGAAAATTTATGTCAGCGTTGTCGGCAGGATTCGAACCTACGCGGGCAGAGCCCAACAGATTTCAAGTCTGTCGCCTTAACCACTCGGCCACGACAACTGTGCTTAATGTTCAATGCAAATAGATATAATCGAACTTTTATCGAATCACTTATGAAAACGTAATTATATGTCAGCGTTGTCGGCAGGATTCGAACCTACGCGGGCAGAGCCCAACAGATATCTAGTCTGTCGGCTGAACCACTTGGCCACGACAACTGTGATGAATGTCAAATGCAAATAAAAAAATGGCACTTTTCTCGAATGACTTATGAAAACGAAAGTTTATGTCAGCGTTGTCGGCAGGATTCGAAACTACGCGGGCAGAGCCCAACAGATTTCTAGTCTGTCACCTTAACCACTCGGCCACGACAACTGTGTTTAATGGTCAATGCAAATTGATAAAATCGCACACTTCTCGAATCACTTATGAAAAAGAAAATTTATGTCAGCGTTGTCGGCAGGATTCGAACCTTCGCGGGCAAAGCCCAACAGATTTCAAGTCTGTCGCCTTAACCACTCGGCCACGACAATTGTGCTTAATGATCAATGCAAATTGATAAAATCAATTGTTGTCGGCAGGATTCGAACATCCGCCGGCAGAGCTCAACAGATATCTAGTATACTACTAGGGATTCGAACCCACGCCTCTAGAGCCGCACAAAGCGTCTAAGCCCCTGCTTGAGTCTGGCGCCTTAGACCACTCGGCCATCCTGACCCTGATGTTTTGTATGGATTTCCGTTCTTATAATAATTACCACAAAACTAGGTAAAGGCTAAATTTAGCACTAATATCACGGTTGTTTTACTCGTGGCTGTATAAAATTCACAGATCCAAGCAACGATGTTTAATCGAGGATAAATACAACGCACCAATCCAGAATGTTTCATTCTAGATTTACTTTATAGAAGCCGTAGACGATGATGTTAACAGTTTTCTCAATTTAGGATGAAAATATGTAGAGTTAAGTGATTAGCTTTTTAAAATATTAAGCCAATCATCCCTGCTGGGACTCGAACCCGGAACCTCTGGATTAGAAGTCCAACGCGCTAATCCATTGCGCCACAGAGACAAACTCATACCAACCTTTTACCCTTTAAAAAACGATCCAGTCTAGAAAATCGGAAAAAATTACTTGATCGAACCGTTGTGGAACTAAGAAATAAATTTCGCAATGTTCAATTTTACTGTTCACATCAATGCAATCCGACACAAAGTTAGCATATATGTGAAGTAAAACTTTCCAAAACTACTGTCAGAAGTGGGATTCGAACCCACGCTTAGATTCGGAGACCAGAACACCCTAGAGCCGCACAAAGCGACTAAGCCTCTGCTTGAGTCTGGCGCCTTAGACCATTCGTCCATCCTGACCTCGATGTTTTATATGGATCTCCGTTCTAATAATACTTACAACAAAACCAGTAAACGGCTTAATTTAGCACTAATGTCACGGTGGGTTTCTCTCGTGACTGTGTAACATTCACAGATACATGCAACGATGAAGACGTAGACGATGATGTTAATGATTTGCTCAATTTAGGATGAAAATATGTACAGTTAAGTGAAAAGATTTGAAAAATATGACTAAGACTAGACTAGACTAGACTAGACTAGACAAAACGTTATGTCAGCGTTGTCGGCAAGATTCGAACCTACGCGGGCAGAGCCCAACAGATTTCTAGTCTGTCGCCTTAACCACTCGGCCACGACAACTGTGCTTAATGATCAATGCAAATTGATAAAATCGCACACTTCTCGAAACACTTATGAAAAAGAAAATTTATGTCAGCGTTGTCGGCAGGATTCGAACCTACGCGGGCAGAGCCCAAAAGATTTCAAGTCTGTCGCCTTAACCACTCGGCCACGACAACTGTGCTTAATGATCAATGCAAATTGATAAAATCGCACACTTCTCGAATCACTTATGAAAAAGAAAATTTATGTCAGCGTTGTCGGCAGGATTCGAACCTACGCGGCAAGAGCCCAACAGATTTCAAGTCTGTCGCCTTAACCACTCGGCCACGACAACTGTGCTTAATATTCAATGCAAATAGATATAATCGCACTTTTCTCGAATCACTTATGAAAACGTAATTTTATGTCGGCGTTGTCGGCAGGATTCGAACCTACGCGGGCAGAGCCCAACAGATATCTAGTCTGTCGGCTTAACCACTTGGCCACGACAACTGTGATGAATGTCAAATGCAAATAAAAAAATTGCACTTTTCTCGAATCACTTATGAAAGCGAAAGTTTATGTCAGCGTTGTCGGCAGGATTCGAACCTACGCGGGCAGAGCCCAACAGATTTCTAGTCTGTCGCCTTAACCACTCGGCCACGACAACTGTGCTTAATGATCAATGCAAATTGATAAAATGGCACACTTCTCGAATCATTTATGAAAAAGAAAATTTATGTCAGCGTTGTCGGCAGGATTCGAACCTTCGCGGGCAAAACCCAACAGATTTCAAGTCTGTCGCCTTAACCACTCGGCCACGACAATTGTGCTTAATGATCAATGCAAATTAATAAAATCGCACACTTCTCGAATCACTTATGAAAAAGAATTTTAATGTCAGCGTTGTCGACAGGATTCGAACCTACGCGGGCAGAGCCCAACGGATTTCTAGTCTGTCGCCTTAACCACTCGGCCACGACAATTGTGCTTAATGTTCAATGCAAATAGATATAATCCAACTTTTCTCGAATCACTTATGAAATCGTAATTTTATGTCGGCGTTGTCGGCAGGATTCGAACATCCGCGGGCAGATCTCAACAGATATCTAGTCTACTACTAGGGATTCGAACCCACGCCTCTAGAGCCGCACAAAGCGACTAAGCCTCTGCTTGAGCCTGGCGCCTTAGACCACTCGGCCATCCTGACCCTGATGTTTTGTATGGATTTCCGTTCTTATAATAATTACCACAAAACTAGGTAAAGGTTTAATTTAGCACTAATGTCACGGTTGTTTTACTCGTGGCTGTATAAAATTCACAGATCCAAGCAACGATGTTTAATCGAGGATAAATACAACGCACCAATCCCTAGACGGGAGTCTGGCCAGCCGGTGGCCTAGACGGGAGTCTGGCCGGCCGGTGACCTAGACGGGAGTCTGGCTAGCTGGTCTCGGAGCTGGTGGCCTAGCTGGACTCCCCGTCTAGACCACCGACCGACCCAAGTCCACCGAATTTTCACTGGGTTTGAACCGTGAACCTTTGCCTTGCTTTTCACTGAAATTTCCACTTAGCTGGTGTGTGTACCCACCCACCCACCCGGGGGATTTCTATCTTTTAACATGAAAAGTGCGGGACTGAAATATTTTTATGTGAGTAAATTTTTACTTACTTATTACACTGACTTTAAAAGTCTTTCAGGAATAATTCGTCGTATCTTAAGATAGGAACACCAGCGCTTGCTCCGGGATTTGATCCCAAAACCTTGAGTTACCTAACTGGAAGTTGGAACTATGCGACGGTATCTTCTTAGGCTAGGCTTGGATGGACAGAGGTTTGAACCGAGAACCTTTGATTTGCTGCTAGCATATGTTTTCACTGCGCCATCGCTTACTTCACTGACAACTGGTACATTTATACCTTTTCACCTTATTTCGTTGTGAGACTGAAATTTTTTTATGTGAGTTAAAATCTATTTTTTGGAGTCCTATCACACACTTCGACTTTCAAAGTCTTTTAGGATAATTTCGTTTTATTTCCTAAGAAAAGAAGACCAGCCTTTTGGCAGGGATTTGATCCCAAAACGTTCAGTGGCCTACCTTCGAGTGGGAACTATGCGACAGAATCTTCTTGGACTAGGCTTGGATGGCCAGAAGCTTGAACCGAAAACCTTTGATTTGCTGTTCTCCGCTGTTTTCACTGCGCCATCGCTTACGTCCAAACTTATCGGTAGATTTATACCTTTCCACCTTTTTTCATCGTGGGACTGAAATTTTTGTGTGTTACTGAACTTCAATTTTGTAGAGTCTTGTTGCACACTTAAACTTTCAAAGTCTTGTAAGATATATTCGTTTTATTTCTTAAGAATAGACGACCAGCGCTTGGGCAGGGATTTGAACCCAAAACATTGAGTAACTGGGAGTGGGAACTAACTGTGACGCTTGTACGAAACTTGAGAAATAACGCCATTAACAGTGCTCTATTCCATTCAAGTTCGCTTGCTGGCTACGACTAGACGTTATGTCAGCGTTGTGGGCAGGATTCGAACCTACGCGGGCAGATCCCAACAGATTTCAAGTCTGTCACCTTAACCACTCGGCCACGACAACTGTGCTTAATGATCAATGCAAATTGATAAAATCGCACACTTTTCGAATCACTTATGAAAAAGAAATTTTATGTCAGCGTTGTCGGCAGGATTCGAACATCCGCGGGCAGAGCTCAACAGATATCTAGTCTACTACTATGGATTCGAACCCACGCCTCTAGAGCCGCACAAAGCGACTATGCCTCTGCTTGAGTCTGGCGCCTTAGACCACTCGGCCATCCTGACGATGATGTTTTGTATGGATTTCCGTTCTTATAATAATTACCACAAAACTAGGTAAAGGCTAAATTTAGCACTAATATCACGGTTGTTTTACTCGTGGCTGTATAAAATTCACAGATCCAAGCAACGATGTTTAATCGAGGATAAATACAACGCACCAATCCAGATTGTTTCATTCTAGATTTACTTTATAGAAGCCGTAGACGATGATGTTAACGGTTTTCTCAATTTAGGATGAAAATATGTAGAGTTAAGTGATTAGCTTTTTAAAATATTAAGCCAATCAACCCTGCCGGGACTCGAACCCGGAACCTCTGGATTAGAAGTCCAACGCGCTAATCCATTGCGCCACAGAGACAAACTCATACCAACATTTTACCCTTTAAAAAACGATCCAGTCTAGAAAATCGGAAAAAATTACTTGATCGAACCGTTGTGGAACTAAGAAATAAATTTCGCAATGTTCAATTTTACTGTTCACATCAATGCAATCCGACACAAAGTTAGCATATATGTGAAGTAAAACTTTCCAAAACTACTGTCAGAAGTGGGATTCGAACCCACGCTTAGATTCGGAGACCAGAACACCCTAGAGCCGCACAAAGCGACTAAGCCTCTGCTTGAGTCTGGCGCCTTAGACCATTCGTCCATCCTGACCTCAATGTTTTATATGGATCTCCGTTCTAATAATACTTACAACAAAACCAGTAAACGGCTTAATTTAGCACTAATGTCACGGTGGCTTTCGCTCGTGACTGTGTAACATTCACAGATACATGCAACGATGAAGACGTAGACGATAATGTTAATGATTTGCTCAATTTAGGATGAAAATATGTACAGTTAAGTGAAAAGCTTTGAAAAATATGACTCAGACTAAATTAGACTAGACTAGACTAGACTAGACTAGACGTTATGTCAGCGTTGTCGGCAGGATTCGAACCTACGCGGGCAGAGCCCAACAGATTTCTAGTCTGTCGCCTTAACCACTCGGCCACGACAACTGTGCTTAATGTTCAATGCAAATTGATAAAATCGCACACTTCTCGAATCACTTATGAAAACGTAATTTTATGTCAGCGTTGTCGGCAGGATTCGAACCTACGCGGGCAGAGCCCAACAGATTTCTAGTCTGTCGCCTTAACCACTTGGCCACGACAACTGTGATGAATGTCAAATGCAAATAAAAAAATTGCACTTTTCTCGAATCACTTATGAAAGCGAAAGTTTATGTCAGCGTTGTCGGCAGGATTCGAACCTACGCGGGCAGAGCCCAACAGATTTCTAGTCTGTCGCCTTAACCACTCGGCCACGACAACTGTGCTTAATGATCAATGCAAATTGATAAAATCGCACACTTCTCGAATCACTTATGAAAAAGAAAATTTATGTCAGCGTTGTCGGCAGGATTCGAACCTTCGCGGGCAAAACCCAACAGATTTCAAGTCTGTCGCCTTAACCACTCGGCCACGACAACTGTGCTTAATGATCAATGCAAATTGATAAAATCGCACACTTCTCGAATCACTTATGAAAAAGAATATTAATGTCAGCGTTGTCGACAGGATTCGAACCTACGCGGGCAGAGCCCAACAGATTTCTAGTCTGTCGCCTTAACCACTCGGCCACGACAATTGTGCTTAATGTTCAATGCAAATAGATATAATCCAACTTTTCTCGAATCACTTATGAAAAGGTAATTTTATGTCAGCGTTGTCGGCAGGATTCGAACCTACGCGGTCAGAGCCCAACAGATATCTAGTCTGTCGCCTTAACCACTTGGGCACGACAACTGTGATGAATGTCAAATGCAAATAAAAAAATGGCACTTTTCTCGAATCAGTTATGAAAACGAAAGTTTATGTCAGCGTTGTCGGCAGGATTCGAACCTACGCGGGCAGATCCCATCAGATTTCGAGTCTGTCGCCGTAACCACTCGGCCACGAAAACTGTCCTTAATGTTCAATGCAAATAGATAAAATGGCACTTTTCTCGAATCACTTATGAAATCGTAATTTTATGTCAGCGTTGTCGGCAGGATTCGAACATCCGCGGGCAGATCTCAACAGATATCTAGTCTACTACTAGGGATTCGAACTCACGCCTCTAGAGCCGCACAAAGCGACTAAGCCTCTGCTTGAGTCTGGCGCCTTAGACCACTCGGCCATCCTGACCCTGATGTTTTGTATGGATTTCCGTTCTTATAATAATTACCACAAAACTAGGTAAAGGTTTAATTTAGCACTAATGTCACGGTTGTTTTACTCGTGGCTGTATAAAATTCACAGATCCAAGCAACGATGTTTAATCGAGGATAAATACAACGCACCAATCCAGATTGTTTCTTTCTAGATTTACTTTATAAAAGCCGTAGACGATGATGTTAACGGTTTTCTCAATTTAGGATGAAAATATGTAGAGTTAAGTGATTAGCTTTTTAAAATATTAAGCCAATCATCCCTGCTGGGACTCGAACCCGGAACCTCTGGATTAGAAGTCCAACGCGCTAATCCATTGCGCCACAGAGACAAACTCATACCAACCTTTTACCCTTTAAAAAACGATCCAGTCTAGAAAATCGGAAAAAATTACTTGATCGAACCGTTGTGGAACTAAGAAATAAATTTCGCAATGTTCAATTTTACTGTTCACATCAATGCAATCCGACACAAAGTTAGCATATATGTGAAGTAAAACTTTCCAAAACTACTGTCAGAAGTGGGATTCGAACCCACGCTTAGATTCGGAGACCAGAACACCCTAGAGCCGCACAAAGCGACTAAGCCTCTGCTTGAGTCTGGCGCCTTAGACCATTCGTCCATCCTGACCTCGATGTTTTATATGGATCTCCGTTCTAATAATACTTACAACAAAACCAGTAAACGGCTTAATTTAGGACTAATGTCACGGTGGTTTTCGCTCGTGACTGTGTAACATTCACAGATACATGCAACGATGAAGACGTAGACGATGATGTTAATGATTTGCTCAATTTAGGATGAAAATATGTACAGTTAAGTGAAAAGCTTTGAAAAATATGACTCAGACTAAATTAGACTAGACTAGACTAGACTAGACTAGACGTTATGTCAGCGTTGTCGGCAGGATTCGAACCTACGCGGGCAGAGCCCAACAGATTTCTAGTCTGTCGCCTTAACCACTCGGCCACGACAACTGTGCTTAATGTTCAATGCAAATTGATAAAATCGCACACTTCTCGAATCACTTATGAAAACGTAATTTTATGTCAGCGTTGTCGGCAGGATTCGAACCTACGCGGGCAGAGCCCAACAGATTTCTAGTCTGTCGCCTTAACCACTTGGCCACGACAACTGTGCTTAATGATCAATGCAAATTGATAAAATCGCACACTTCTCGAATCACTTATGAAAAAGAAAATTTATGTCAGCGTTGTCGGCAGGATTCGAACCTATGCGGGCAGAGCCCATCACATTTCGAGTCTGTCGCCTTAACCACTCGGCCACGACAACTGTGCTTAATGTTCAATGCAAATTGATAAAATCGCACACTTCTCGAATCACTTATGAAAACGTAATTTTATGTCAGCGTTGTCGGCAGGATTCGAACCTACGCGGGCAGAGCCCAACAGATTTCTAGTCTGTCGCCTTAACCACTTGGCCACGACAACTGTGCTTAATGATCAATGCAAATTGATAAAATCGCACACTTCTCGAATCACTTATGAAAAAGAAAATTTATGTCAGCGTTGTCGGCAGGATTCGAACCTATGCGGGCAGAGCCCATCACATTTCGAGTCTGTCGCCTTAACCACTCGGCCACGACAACTGTGCTTAATGTTCAATGCAAATTGATAAAATCGCACTTTTCTCGAATCACTTATGAAATTGTAATTTTATGTCAGCGTTGTCGGCAGGATTCGAACATCCGCGGGCAGATCTCAACAGATATCTAGTCTACTACTAGGGATTCGAACTCACGCCTCTAGAGCCGCACAAAGCGACTAAGCCTCTGCTTGAATCTGGAGCCTTAGACCACTCGGCCATCCTGACCCTGATGTTTTGTATGGATTTCCGTTGTTATAATAATTATCACAAAACTAGGTAAAGGTTTAATTTAGCACTAATATCACGGTTGTTTTACTCGTGGCTGTATAAAATTCACAGATCCAAGCAACGATGTTTAATCGAGGATAAATACAACGCACCAATCCAGATTGTTTCATTCTAGATTTACTTTATAGAAGCCGTAGACGATGATGTTAACGGTTTTCTCAATTTAGGATGAAAATATGTAGAGTTAAGTGATTAGCTTTTTAAAATATTAAGCCAAATAATCCCTGCCGGGTCTCGAACCCGGCACCTCTGGATTAGAAGTCCAGCGCGCTAATCCGGCTAAGCCGACGGGAGTCTTGCCAGCTGGTGGCCTAGACGGGAGTCTGGCCAGCTGGTGGCCTAGCTCTTCAGTATGTTACATTTTAATTGTTATCTTTTTCCTTCCGTAGCGGGTGAGGAATGTAGCGACCTGTGTGGCAAATGTAATACCATTACGTCATTCTTGGAAATGAGTTTTCCAGTTAAGAGTTGGAGTTTTTAAACGTTCAATACCACCACATCATTCTTGGGAAAGAGTTTTCCAGTTAGTGATTGGAGTTTAGGAACTTGCTTTTTCAGAACACTGCAATTATCGTTGGTATATTTGAAAACTTGCTCTGAATAACTTCGTGTGAAAACTCCTTTTAGTACGTTACCAGGTCCTTTCCAAGAAACTCCAAGAAACTGTTTCCAGCTTTAACCGAATGTAATTTGCATTGCAAACGCACTGTTTTTCTCGCTCACACGCTTTGAAATGTTAATGCCTTTTTTGTCGTATATTTCCGCCACATCGCACCATATTTTATAAGCTCGAACTTCTGCGCGAGAAGTGCGCAGACGGAAAGTTATAGAGATTTGAACGACCGTACTACGGTAGTCATGGTGATTGTAATTCAATAGACATCTTATTAGCAGTGGTAATACTATGTTTTTGGTTATGCGTAATATTGAGAAAGTGTACAGCACCTACAATAAAAGCCTTTTCTGGTAAACTGTATCTGTTATAATATAATAAGAACTTTCGGCTGACAAGAGGTTAGAGAATTCTAACCGCACGCAACCATAGAGTCAGATAATTAATGCAGCAGGTTAATTAAGTCAATAACATAAGTTAAGACCGATAAACTCTGCATCTGCTGAATCAACCTCTGCATTTTAATGACCCCAACCTCTACATTCTAGACGGGAGTCTGGCCAGCTGGTGGCCTAGCTGGACTCCCCGTCTAGACCAACGACCGACCCAAGTCCACCGAATTTTCACTGGGTTTGAACCGTGAACTTGTAGTGGCCTGGGAGCCACTTTTAATACCAATATATCATTCGTGGGAAAGTATTCGCCAGTTATTTATTGAAGTATTGTTTAGTGATGAAAACTGCAGTTGTCGCATAATATTTGGAAACTATCTCTAAATAACTTCATGTGAAAGCGCCGTTTAGTACGTTACCAGGTGATTTCATAACAACCGAGTTTTAACTGAAAATAATCCCCATTGCCAACGCTTTATTTTATCGTTCGCGCATTCTGAAATGTTCGTGTATATTGTGTTGAATATTTCCGTTCACATCGCTCCGCTTTATAAACTCGAACTGATATGCGAGTAACCGCGCAGACAGAGATACAGAATCGTACGAACGTATTACGTTAGTCGAGTTAATTGTAATGTTTTAGACTTGTTTCAAATGGTGAATGCTAAGTTTGTGATTGTGTATTAATCGGAATTTGTACAGTTCCTACAATAAAGGATTGTTTCTGATAAACTGTATCTGTAATAACATAAAGGCTTTCGGCTAGTAGAACGTTAGGTTAGAGAATTCTAACCGCACGCAACCACGGAGTCAGATCATTAATTCGGCAGGTAAATTAAGTCAAAATAACAAGTTAAGACTGATAAGCAGTGCAAGCCCTCTGCAAACCTTTGCCTTGCTGTTAACTGAAATTTCCACTTAGCTGGTGTGTGTACCCACCCACCCGGGGGATTTCTATCTTTTAACATGAAAAGTGCGGGACTGAAATATTTTTATGTGAGTAAATTTTTACTTACTTATTACACTGACTTTCAAAGTCTTTCAGGAATAATTCGTCGTATCTTAAGATAGGAACACCAGCGCTTGCTCCGGGATTTGATCCCAAAACCTTGAGTTACCTAACTGGAAGTTGGAACTATGCGACGGTATCTTCTTAGGCTAGTCTTGGATGGACAGAGGTTTGAACCGAGAACCTTTGATTTGCTGCTAGCATATGTTTTCACTGCGCCATCGCTTACTTCACTGACAACTGGTACATTTATACCTTTTCACCTTATTTCATTGTGGGACTGAAATTTTTTTATGTGAGTTAAAATCTATTTTGTGGAGTCCTATCACACACTTCGACTTTCAAAGTCTTGTAGGATAATTTCGTTTTATTTTCTAAGAAAAGAAGACCAGCCTTTTGGCAGGGATTTGATCCCAAAACCTTCAGTGGCCTACCTTCGAGTGGGAACTATGCGACAGAATCTTCTTGGACTAGGCTTGGATGGCCAGAGGCTTGAACCGAAAACCTTTGATTTGCTGTTCTCCGCTATTTTCACTGCGCCATCGCTTACGTCCAACCTTATCGGTAGATTTATACCTTTCCACCTTTTTTCATTGTGGGACTGAAATTTTTGTGTGTTACTGAACTTCAATTTTGTAGAGTCTTGTTGCACACTTAAACTTTCAAAGTCTTGTAGGATAATTTCGTTTTATTTTCTAAGAATAGACGACCAGCGCTTGGGCAGGGATTTGAACCCAAAACATTTAGTAACTGGGAGTGGGAACTAACTGTGACGCTTGTACGAACCTTGAGAAATAACGCCATTAACAGTGCTCTATTCCATTCAAGTTCGCTTGCTGGCTACGACTAGACGTTATGTCAGCGTTGTGGGCAGGATTCGAACCTACGCGGGCAGATCCCAACAGATTTCAAGTCTGTCACCTTAACCACTCGGCCACGACAACTGTGCTTAATGATCAATGCAAATTGATAAAATGGCACTTTTCTCGAATCACTTATGAAAAAGAAAATTTATGTCAGCGTTGTGGGCAGGATTCGAACCTACGCGGGCAGAGCCCATCACATTTCGGGTCTGTCGCCTTAACCACTCGGCCACGACAACTGTGCTTAATGATCAATGCAAATTGATAAAATCGCACTTTTCTCGAATCACTTATGAAATTGTAATTTTATGTCAGCGTTGTCGGCAGGATGCGAACATCCGCGGGCAGATCTCAACAGATATCTAGTCTACTACTAGGGATTCGAACCCACGCCTCTAGAGCCGCACAAAGCGACTATGCCTCTGCTTGAATCTGGCGCCTTAGACCACTCGGCCATCCTGACCCTGATGTTTTGTATGGATTTCCGTTCTTATAATAATTACCACAAAACTAGGTAAAGGTTTAATTTAGCACTAATATCACGGTTGTTTTACTCGTGGCTGTATAAAATTCACAGATCCAAGCAACGATGTTTAATCGAGGATAAATACAACGCACCAATCCAGATTGTTTCATTCTAGATTTACTTTATAGAAGCCGTAGACGATGATGTTAACGGTTTTCTCAATTTAGGATGAAAATATGTAGAGTTAAGTGATTAGCTTTTTAAAATATTAAGCCAAATAATCCCTGCCGGGTCTCGAACCCGGAACCTCTGGATTAGAAGTCCAGCGCGCTAATCCGGCTAAGCCGACGGGAGTCTGGCCAGCTGGTGGCCTAGACGGGACGGGACGCCTAAACTAGACGGGACGCCTAAACTTTCAATTGTCAGGCGTTTGGCACGGACGTTAAACAACCGGTAAAGTCGCTGCCGAAAAGTATTTCAAAACAAAAAAAAAGTAAAAGTAAAAATTAAAAGTATTTTAAAATTCTCACCTTCTGTACAAGTAGTACATGGCTGTAAGAAGTTTAAGACAAATGCTAACGCGTGGAGCCTAATACTGCCTACATAGTATGTTACGGTATTTTTGCTTTCTTCTTATTTGCAGATTTTACCGTTATTTCCCGTTTAGCCTGCGCTCATATAGCGCTCCGAACAGCATTGGTTATGTTATGACATTAGACAACTTTGTCAATTAATGAGAGCTCTAATTCAATTACTTCTGCCAACTTCGGGAGCAAATGGAATGATGCTGCGTTGCAATTGTTTCATTTTACGCTTCTCCCATAACCGCTAAAGCCATTTTGATCAAGATAACAAAAACCAGAAAATGTATTTTGCTTGTTTGTTTTCAGAATGCATATCCCGTTTTTTTATAAAGTCGTTTAAGAAATTATATGTCATTGCATGGAGGATTGAATTAATAAGATACTTAGTTGCCTAATTGTGCAGTTAGACAACTGACTTAACCGACCGTTTAGATAGCCCAATTTTCGATATTGAAAGTGTAAAGTAAATCCTTGAAGAAAATATTTTTGTTCTTTAAGTGTGGTGTTCTAAATACTTAAGTTAAACTCCAAGTTGAGTAAGGTTATTACTGAAGCAAAAATACTAACTTCAGAATCCAATTATCTGCAACCAACATCTAACTCACGGCTCTTACCAAACTTGACATTGTCAACCTAAAACCAGCCAAATCAACCAGGATACCGTCTTACTCTGCATTTTACAACTTCCACATAATATCGCAATACCGGCCGCTTTATTTGCATGAAAAAAAGCACCAATTACAGCGCACAATGAGCCTAGGACTATTAGGCTATCATATTATAATTTACCTTACAGGCTAATGCAATGCAACTCCTTATGAATGGGTTAATAGGACTTTACCAAATTAAGCAATTAAGCCCACAGCGCTGTGCTTCGACTCCACACAATTCCTTCCGATTTAAAGAGAACGGCGTAATAATCGTAAATCTATGTAAAATTCACACCTCTGTCTAGAACTGTTAATCACAACAGTTACAAACACAACAAAATTATAGTACTGGTACTTTCAACAGCAAACCAAGTCGATGTGAAAGCTAAAGATTACGAGCTAGAGATTACAAGCTAAAGTTTATTCTTTTACAAAAGTTTGCTGTTTTAAACCAAGAAATATAAAGGCTAAAATAACGATTCAGAGTTTTGTACAGTCCTCGTTTAATTTAGCATTTTCGTATAAATTTCCGTCGTAGGAAGGATAATTTGTGTGACCTTTGCTCTTCTTGTTGCCATCTTTGTCACTGTCAGTTGAAAGCTGAACAGTGTCCATGTCAGTTGAACACTCGGCCACATACATGGGCTTGTAAGTGAAGCTCCCCACAAGAAACAATAGAGCAGAGAGACCGTTGCCAACAACAGCTGCAATGAAAATCGTGTAACGAGCATAGCGAAACATTACTAACCTCAGCAAAACAGCACCGAGGTTTCAAAAGTGTTTTCATACGCAAAAATAAACGATTGTAATAGGTCCACATGCGGCAGTAAACTGCGTATAGTATGATGTGTAGTACAGCCTACTGCATAAGGGCGACAATCACCTATGTTTGGTACAATCATGATTTTCTTCCTTATCAATCCGTCAATGGTTCACCACATTAGTAGAAAGTAGACTATACAGATACATTTTAGCTGTGTACATTTTTAAATTTTAACCAAAAAACATAGATCGCATACGCAAATATTTTCGTCAAAAAAGATATACATAGTAACGTTATGTGACATAGCGATATAGATTCATTTGGGCATACATCCCGACTTTGGCTATAAGCATGGAAACACACGAAATATCTCCAATATAAGCTACTTGAATGGGACCCTGCCATTTGTAGACAATATTATAAGCTCAAACTAAATAAGCAAATAATGTAGAAAGCGCCACAGAAAACTTACATAGGTAAAGAAAAGTAAGAGCCATGTTTCTGTTATTGTACGTCCAACAGAATCCCCTGTCACCGCATGAAGTTTCCTGCCATAAAAGGCAAGTGGCATCGATAAAAGCGCCGTAGAGATTTGGTCCTGGTATTGTCCCCAAAGCACGGTAAAATAAATATTCCAAACCCAAGGCAAACGACCTAAGTGATTCTGGCACAATCCTAAAAATGCTTGGTATTAAGAATGTTATCCCGAATATTATAACTTATAATAGGCCGTACATGAAAGCGTCGAGAATTTTTTGTAACTGGAACTTCAAATAAATGCCTCCTTTCTGATTTTTTAAAACGTTAGTGGCGTAGGCTATCGACCTATTTTGCTTAATTTAAAAAATGTATTAATGTATGATTTCGGGACACAGTATTAATATATTCAAACATGTTTTGCTCCAAGCTGCTGTGATTGCGATGCTGCAAATGAAAATAAAATGAAATGCATTATTCTCATTTCGCTGAGCATTGTCATTAGGACAGGAAATTAGAATATCCCAGGGATGGTGATGTGGTGTCACCATGCAATTATATCAGATCTTACCTGAAAGTGGATACCAGCATAGGTGTGAAGATGGAAAACGTGAACATGACCATGAAAAACGACAGCGCCAGGAACGCGCTTCGAGTTGAACATGGCGATGGGCACCTACCGTCGACAGCCTCGTCTGTTGAATTCGGGAAACAGCTGCAGTTGCTGTAAACCTGAATAAAATTAACCTTCAAGATAAATTGAACTGCCTCAAACTAGTCAGCCTAATTGTTCCTTTGGTTGAGGTAGAATCCCTACGAAGCTGCTCACCGTTGGTTGGACAAAGTAATTCACTTCGGTACATCCTGCCTGGCAAGCTGAGAAATACGTCACTTCCTCGGGACCACATACCGGGATGTAGTAAGCTTCTTGGCAGGGACAGTGACTATTACAGGATGACGTCAGGTTGGTGGAAGTTACAGAATTAAAAGAACTGTCACTGCAAAGTTAATAATGGTCTCTTTAGTCGAATTTATCAATTAGGTAAAAACTATAGAAATTAACCTATCTTTAGTTGAATGACTAATTTTCCAAACAGTTGGTATTCCCAATGCCGAAATGTTTTCAACAGATCGGAAATTTTTTGCATCCGTCATAGCCTAAACTATAGCCTACCATGGTTTGAATTACCAAACTAAATTTTACCAAACCGGCAGAAAAAGATATCATTGACATTCAAGCACGAATTACCTATAAGGCACATTGACTCCTGCTATTTGTGTGTCTCTGCAGTGCAGAAGGAAGCAGCATGACAAACAAGCCACCGAGAATACAGCAAATGAGCAATATTTCAGCATGGTTGGTGTTTTCCACTTAAAAGTATAAACTTAGATCAAAAGTCCTCCCAAAATGTTCCCAACTGCACCAGCAGGCACGCTAACTGCGCCTAAAACACATGATTTATAACTTGATAAATCGGAAAAACCTAAGAGTCTAGTGTATAGAAAAATAATAGACTTATAACCGAAAATCGAATTAACAAAAACAGATACAACTAATTAAACGAGGACATAACAAAAAAAAGTTTACAAAGCCAGAAAATTACCAAAAACGAACTTGTCAGGCATAAAACAATATACTAGAACTTTACTGTATAAACTGAAATACAAGAATTTTAATTATGCTGTTATTCTCAAGTTCTTTAAAAGGGTTGTTTGCGTCTCGAATGTGGAAGTCAATAATGCGGAGTCCATCGTTGTAGCGTCTTATTCCAGTTTGGAAAAAAAAAGTTTATGCTTATTTCCGTTTTATTTGATTCGAGTTTGGTTTATCTGTGACCTATACTAGATTAACTTTGCGCACTACAAAGCAAAGCAAATATAACTTATAATCCTTCATAAGCAGCCTACAATTAGTCACCTGACAGTACAGCTGCGTCGCCTACAGACATTCGGAAAGCATTTTCAATATACTTGGCAAAGAAAGCCGCTGTTCCGGCGATCAGAAGAGATTGCAAGCATCCACAGACGGTGATTATGACGTACGTAGGGTTTTTCAGTAGGGTGACGATGGCGCGGGGCAGGTCCTCGTAGGAGGAACCAAAACCGTCTTTGTTGGCGATTTGAGCGCCCCCGTTTTGGTGCACTTCGGAGACCCTGTTTTTCCGGTTCTTCGCTGTTCCTATTTGCAAATAACACAATGAGCAAACGAAATAAAGAAGCGCTACTGGTTGCAAAACCAGGTAAAGCACAACACCTTCAACATTATGTAAAGCCTGATTACTAGACACAGTCATTACGAAAAACGTACCAGGTAGTTGTTTTGGGAATCCTGACATGGGTACCGCAAGGAGCCAAGTGAACTCCATAGCCGCCAAGAGAAATACCCACCATGCACCAACCCATCTTGGGTCGTAATTAGGAAGCGGGGGTCTAAAATTTTTAACGTTTACTTATATTAGAACCTCTACAGCAGATGTGTACGTTTGATAAAGTTTTGAATCCCGCTGAGATATTTACAAATCATTCACGGCTGTTGATTGGCTCCTGCTGCAATAAACTTACAATTGGTTGCAGGGTGCAGCCGTAAATGCGGGATGCAGTTATTTATTTACTATGAAGTCGTTATCTGTCAATGCAGGCTACAATGGTTACAAAATTTTATGACCATTTATGTAGCTTATATGGTGTGTCAAGCAACTTACTCAGATACTTTGTCGAAATCGACGTAATAATCGGATAAAATAACTCCACCTGCTATGAAACCGATTACTGGTCCTAGTGCTGATGCTGCATTTGCAATGCCTGGAAAACATTTCGTATAAGCTTATTTCCAAAAGCCTCAGTGTTTACACTAATGTAATAACTAAATAGTGTCAAGTACCATATCTATCAAACCGCATGCGATGGAATATAAGCAATATATTGCACTATACCAAGTACACTTCTGGGAGAGAAGTTATCTATTTTCAGTCACCATCAGTGTGGAGGTATAGTAACTTTCCAGTATAGGATTTAGTGTCTTTACACTTGATCATTATATAGGTTGTAATTATTTAAAAGGTGAAGTTGGTTTATTCTTACATTGTCATTCTATCATTGTTTATTCGCAAAAGAGAGTGATTGACTTTAAGAGAACAATATAAGGACCTATAGGCAGTTGTGGGATTCAAATATTTTAACATTCAGTTCTCTCACTATAGCAGCATATCATATTGACCCGGGGCCGATATACACATAGGCCCATACATACGCTTTTTAACAAACGGTTCGCGGAGGCCATTAAAATTCCTAGAACCAGTCAGCACCAGCCGATCTGAATCCCACGACTGAGTATAGATGTGCACATGTGCACGAATGCATGCGCTTGTGAATGCATTCACGCACGCATTCACCCAGGTGTGCATGATTGCACAGATTCAAGCGTATAAAAACGTAATGAATATTTATGTAAATTAGTTCGGGCTGGTTCACTCACCCAAGTATATCGAGGCTGACCGTTTCGAGACGCTGTCCTCGATGTAAGCAAGACCCAGGGTGTAGAACGGGGTCACTCCACTACCCATGAGCAACTGGCCGACCAGAATGATGTACATGTTGTAACGCAAATTCTTCCTGCTTTCGTCACAAACGATCTCAGAGTCCGGGATGCAAATAACTTCAAAGATGAAATGTTAAATAAATGAATTTAATTTTTTTCATTCAGATTAATTGTTTCCAAAATATCCTATTTAATCTTTACTTAAAATTATTATTTGGATACTAAGTTAATATCTATATCTCGTGTATAGAGTGCTTATTCCGTAGCAGGTAGGTCTATATTTACAAAGTGTTATTAGTAGGCTTAATTAATAACAAAGTTGGAATGAAAATAATCAATCGATTTTAAAGTAAGAGAAATACCTTCCAAGTTGCTTCCTCCAAACTCATAAAGAGCGGTGAGAAAGTGCGGAAGGGCATAGACCAACGATCCTAGTCCGTAAGTTGCAAACCCGATGGTCACCAATCTCGGTCGATGCCTTTTCCCCCCAAAGTAGGTGACGAAAACGGTGAGGACGCAAAATTATGCAATATCGTATCCGACAACGATCAACGCCGAATCCGAACTATTCAAACCGAACCGCTGCTCGAGAACTGCCACGTTGATATTCGCTATTCCACTTGACATTGCACCTAATTAAAGCAGAAATTGTTTAAAATTAGATTTACAAGATGTTTCTGTAAGATACGTTTAATCCAAGTTTAAACGTTGCCAGGTATTAACCTGATGTTTATACAGTAATCTGCCATCTAAATTCATTTTAACCTTCATTCACTGAAGTAAGATCTTTGTTTTGTTTTTTCTCTTCTAAGTTATAATCGTTTCTATTGTACAGTAATTCTGGTTGCCCGTGTGCAACAATGAAAAATGGGAAGTTTTTGTATTGCTACAGCTTTTCATCCCTTTATGAAAAAACAGTACAAAATATTTCGCTACGCTATGGTAATGTCCATGACCTGAAGCAATCCCGAATAAACAATGAATAACGATAAGGCCGTTAGGATTATTCAGGAACTGGAGGAACGGGATCCTAAGGAACCAGAACAACTTGTAATCTCCTTCCTCCGGACTTGGTCCATCATCCACATCCTCTGAGTGGTTGTCACCATCCGATGAGTCGTCGTGATCCTTCTCCATCTTGTGTGTTTTCTTCATTCTCAAACGCAATATTACTCTGTCTTAAGGAGCTGGTACGTGAAGCTCATGACGTAAGTTGAAAATATAAGCCTTATGGTCTAGGCCTACCTCTTGTTATGCTATAATTGCGGTGGTTACAGCGTGGTACGTTATTTTTGTTTTTTTCTCTTGTAAAAGTACCAACCTTAAGTAAGTTTGTTTGAAAGCTTTTCTATATTTAATAACTTTGAAACTGACAGACTGCATAGAAGCGACATGATCTTAACTAATAAACGATTCGCTTGGTTGTTGATCACCCATTTGTCTCGGCCACGACAACTGTGCTTAATGATCAATGCAAATTGATAAAATCGCACTTTTCTCGAATCACTTATGAAATTGTAATTTTATGTCAGCGTTGTCGGCAGGATGCGAACATCCGCGGGCAGATCTCAACAGATATCTAGTCTACTACTAGGGATTCGAACCCACGCCTCTAGAGCCGCACAAAGCGACTAAGCCTCTGCTTGAGCCTGGCGCCTTAGACCACTCGGCCATCCTGACCCTGATGTTTTGTATGGATTTCCGTTCTTATAATAATTACCACAAAACTAGGTAAAGGTTTAATTTAGCACTAATGTCACGGTTGTTTTACTCGTGGCTGTATAAAATTCACAGATCCAAGCAACGATGTTTAATCGAGGATAAATACAACGCACCAATCCCTAGACGGGAGTCTGGCCAGCCGGTGGCCTAGACGGGAGTCTGGCCGGCCGGTGACCTAGACGGGAGTCTGGCTAGCTGGTCTCGGAGCTGGTGGCCTAGCTGGACTCCCCGTCTAGACCACCGACCGACCCAAGTCCACCGAATTTTCACTGGGTTTGAACCGTGAACCTTTGCCTTGCTTTTCACTGAAATTTCCACTTAGCTGGTGTGTGTACCCACCCACCCACCCGGGGGATTTCTATCTTTTAACATGAAAAGTGCGGGACTGAAATATTTTTATGTGAGTAAATTTTTACTTACTTATTACACTGACTTTAAAAGTCTTTCAGGAATAATTCGTCGTATCTTAAGATAGGAACACCAGCGCTTGCTCCGGGATTTGATCCCAAAACCTTGAGTTACCTAACTGGAAGTTGGAACTATGCGACGGTATCTTCTTAGGCTAGGCTTGGATGGACAGAGGTTTGAACCGAGAACCTTTGATTTGCTGCTAGCATATGTTTTCACTGCGCCATCGCTTACTTCACTGACAACTGGTACATTTATACCTTTTCACCTTATTTCGTTGTGAGACTGAAATTTTTTTATGTGAGTTAAAATCTATTTTTTGGAGTCCTATCACACACTTCGACTTTCAAAGTCTTTTAGGATAATTTCGTTTTATTTCCTAAGAAAAGAAGACCAGCCTTTTGGCAGGGATTTGATCCCAAAACGTTCAGTGGCCTACCTTCGAGTGGGAACTATGCGACAGAATCTTCTTGGACTAGGCTTGGATGGCCAGAAGCTTGAACCGAAAACCTTTGATTTGCTGTTCTCCGCTGTTTTCACTGCGCCATCGCTTACGTCCAAACTTATCGGTAGATTTATACCTTTCCACCTTTTTTCATCGTGGGACTGAAATTTTTGTGTGTTACTGAACTTCAATTTTGTAGAGTCTTGTTGCACACTTAAACTTTCAAAGTCTTGTAAGATATATTCGTTTTATTTCTTAAGAATAGACGACCAGCGCTTGGGCAGGGATTTGAACCCAAAACATTGAGTAACTGGGAGTGGGAACTAACTGTGACGCTTGTACGAAACTTGAGAAATAACGCCATTAACAGTGCTCTATTCCATTCAAGTTCGCTTGCTGGCTACGACTAGACGTTATGTCAGCGTTGTGGGCAGGATTCGAACCTACGCGGGCAGATCCCAACAGATTTCAAGTCTGTCACCTTAACCACTCGGCCACGACAACTGTGCTTAATGATCAATGCAAATTGATAAAATCGCACACTTTTCGAATCACTTATGAAAAAGAAATTTTATGTCAGCGTTGTCGGCAGGATTCGAACATCCGCGGGCAGAGCTCAACAGATATCTAGTCTACTACTATGGATTCGAACCCACGCCTCTAGAGCCGCACAAAGCGACTATGCCTCTGCTTGAGTCTGGCGCCTTAGACCACTCGGCCATCCTGACGATGATGTTTTGTATGGATTTCCGTTCTTATAATAATTACCACAAAACTAGGTAAAGGCTAAATTTAGCACTAATATCACGGTTGTTTTACTCGTGGCTGTATAAAATTCACAGATCCAAGCAACGATGTTTAATCGAGGATAAATACAACGCACCAATCCAGATTGTTTCATTCTAGATTTACTTTATAGAAGCCGTAGACGATGATGTTAACGGTTTTCTCAATTTAGGATGAAAATATGTAGAGTTAAGTGATTAGCTTTTTAAAATATTAAGCCAATCAACCCTGCCGGGACTCGAACCCGGAACCTCTGGATTAGAAGTCCAACGCGCTAATCCATTGCGCCACAGAGACAAACTCATACCAACATTTTACCCTTTAAAAAACGATCCAGTCTAGAAAATCGGAAAAAATTACTTGATCGAACCGTTGTGGAACTAAGAAATAAATTTCGCAATGTTCAATTTTACTGTTCACATCAATGCAATCCGACACAAAGTTAGCATATATGTGAAGTAAAACTTTCCAAAACTACTGTCAGAAGTGGGATTCGAACCCACGCTTAGATTCGGAGACCAGAACACCCTAGAGCCGCACAAAGCGACTAAGCCTCTGCTTGAGTCTGGCGCCTTAGACCATTCGTCCATCCTGACCTCAATGTTTTATATGGATCTCCGTTCTAATAATACTTACAACAAAACCAGTAAACGGCTTAATTTAGCACTAATGTCACGGTGGCTTTCGCTCGTGACTGTGTAACATTCACAGATACATGCAACGATGAAGACGTAGACGATAATGTTAATGATTTGCTCAATTTAGGATGAAAATATGTACAGTTAAGTGAAAAGCTTTGAAAAATATGACTCAGACTAAATTAGACTAGACTAGACTAGACTAGACTAGACGTTATGTCAGCGTTGTCGGCAGGATTCGAACCTACGCGGGCAGAGCCCAACAGATTTCTAGTCTGTCGCCTTAACCACTCGGCCACGACAACTGTGCTTAATGTTCAATGCAAATTGATAAAATCGCACACTTCTCGAATCACTTATGAAAACGTAATTTTATGTCAGCGTTGTCGGCAGGATTCGAACCTACGCGGGCAGAGCCCAACAGATTTCTAGTCTGTCGCCTTAACCACTCGGCCACGACAACTGTGCTTAATGATCAATGCAAATTGATAAAATCGCACACTTCTCGAATCACTTATGAAAAAGAAAATTTATGTCAGCGTTGTCGGCAGGATTCGAACCTTCGCGGGCAAAACCCAACAGATTTCAAGTCTGTCGCCTTAACCACTCGGCCACGACAACTGTGCTTAATGATCAATGCAAATTGATAAAATCGCACACTTCTCGAATCACTTATGAAAAAGAATATTAATGTCAGCGTTGTCGACAGGATTCGAACCTACGCGGGCAGAGCCCAACAGATTTCTAGTCTGTCGCCTTAACCACTCGGCCACGACAATTGTGCTTAATGTTCAATGCAAATAGATATAATCCAACTTTTCTCGAATCACTTATGAAAAGGTAATTTTATGTCAGCGTTGTCGGCAGGATTCGAACCTACGCGGTCAGAGCCCAACAGATATCTAGTCTGTCGCCTTAACCACTTGGGCACGACAACTGTGATGAATGTCAAATGCAAATAAAAAAATGGCACTTTTCTCGAATCAGTTATGAAAACGAAAGTTTATGTCAGCGTTGTCGGCAGGATTCGAACCTACGCGGGCAGATCCCATCAGATTTCGAGTCTGTCGCCGTAACCACTCGGCCACGAAAACTGTCCTTAATGTTCAATGCAAATAGATAAAATGGCACTTTTCTCGAATCACTTATGAAATCGTAATTTTATGTCAGCGTTGTCGGCAGGATTCGAACATCCGCGGGCAGATCTCAACAGATATCTAGTCTACTACTAGGGATTCGAACTCACGCCTCTAGAGCCGCACAAAGCGACTAAGCCTCTGCTTGAGTCTGGCGCCTTAGACCACTCGGCCATCCTGACCCTGATGTTTTGTATGGATTTCCGTTCTTATAATAATTACCACAAAACTAGGTAAAGGTTTAATTTAGCACTAATGTCACGGTTGTTTTACTCGTGGCTGTATAAAATTCACAGATCCAAGCAACGATGTTTAATCGAGGATAAATACAACGCACCAATCCAGATTGTTTCTTTCTAGATTTACTTTATAAAAGCCGTAGACGATGATGTTAACGGTTTTCTCAATTTAGGATGAAAATATGTAGAGTTAAGTGATTAGCTTTTTAAAATATTAAGCCAATCATCCCTGCTGGGACTCGAACCCGGAACCTCTGGATTAGAAGTCCAACGCGCTAATCCATTGCGCCACAGAGACAAACTCATACCAACCTTTTACCCTTTAAAAAACGATCCAGTCTAGAAAATCGGAAAAAATTACTTGATCGAACCGTTGTGGAACTAAGAAATAAATTTCGCAATGTTCAATTTTACTGTTCACATCAATGCAATCCGACACAAAGTTAGCATATATGTGAAGTAAAACTTTCCAAAACTACTGTCAGAAGTGGGATTCGAACCCACGCTTAGATTCGGAGACCAGAACACCCTAGAGCCGCACAAAGCGACTAAGCCTCTGCTTGAGTCTGGCGCCTTAGACCATTCGTCCATCCTGACCTCGATGTTTTATATGGATCTCCGTTCTAATAATACTTACAACAAAACCAGTAAACGGCTTAATTTAGGACTAATGTCACGGTGGTTTTCGCTCGTGACTGTGTAACATTCACAGATACATGCAACGATGAAGACGTAGACGATGATGTTAATGATTTGCTCAATTTAGGATGAAAATATGTACAGTTAAGTGAAAAGCTTTGAAAAATATGACTCAGACTAAATTAGACTAGACTAGACTAGACTAGACTAGACGTTATGTCAGCGTTGTCGGCAGGATTCGAACCTACGCGGGCAGAGCCCAACAGATTTCTAGTCTGTCGCCTTAACCACTCGGCCACGACAACTGTGCTTAATGTTCAATGCAAATTGATAAAATCGCACACTTCTCGAATCACTTATGAAAACGTAATTTTATGTCAGCGTTGTCGGCAGGATTCGAACCTACGCGGGCAGAGCCCAACAGATTTCTAGTCTGTCGCCTTAACCACTTGGCCACGACAACTGTGCTTAATGATCAATGCAAATTGATAAAATCGCACACTTCTCGAATCACTTATGAAAAAGAAAATTTATGTCAGCGTTGTCGGCAGGATTCGAACCTATGCGGGCAGAGCCCATCACATTTCGAGTCTGTCGCCTTAACCACTCGGCCACGACAACTGTGCTTAATGTTCAATGCAAATTGATAAAATCTTGATAAAATTGATAATAAGATGATGTTAACGGTTTTCTCAATTTACGATGAAAATATGTAGAGTTAAGTGATTAGCTTTTTAAAATATTAAGCCAAATAATCCCTGCCGGGTCTCGAACCCGGCACCTCTGGATTAGAAGTCCAGCGCGCTAATCCGGCTAAGCCGACGGGAGTCTTGCCAGCTGGTGGCCTAGACGGGAGTCTGGCCAGCTGGTGGCCTAGCTCTTCAGTATGTTACATTTTAATTGTTATCTTTTTCCTTCCGTAGCGGGTGAGGAATGTAGCGACCTGTGTGGCAAATGTAATACCATTACGTCATTCTTGGAAATGAGTTTTCCAGTTAAGAGTTGGAGTTTTTAAACGTTCAATACCACCACATCATTCTTGGGAAAGAGTTTTCCAGTTAGTGATTGGAGTTTAGGAACTTGCTTTTTCAGAACACTGCAATTATCGTTGGTATATTTGAAAACTTGCTCTGAATAACTTCGTGTGAAAACTCCTTTTAGTACGTTACCAGGTCCTTTCCAAGAAACTCCAAGAAACTGTTTCCAGCTTTAACCGAATGTAATTTGCATTGCAAACGCACTGTTTTTCTCGCTCACACGCTTTGAAATGTTAATGCCTTTTTTGTCGTATATTTCCGCCACATCGCACCATATTTTATAAGCTCGAACTTCTGCGCGAGAAGTGCGCAGACGGAAAGTTATAGAGATTTGAACGACCGTACTACGGTAGTCATGGTGATTGTAATTCAATAGACATCTTATTAGCAGTGGTAATACTATGTTTTTGGTTATGCGTAATATTGAGAAAGTGTACAGCACCTACAATAAAAGCCTTTTCTGGTAAACTGTATCTGTTATAATATAATAAGAACTTTCGGCTGACAAGAGGTTAGAGAATTCTAACCGCACGCAACCATAGAGTCAGATAATTAATGCAGCAGGTTAATTAAGTCAATAACATAAGTTAAGACCGATAAACTCTGCATCTGCTGAATCAACCTCTGCATTTTAATGACCCCAACCTCTACATTCTAGACGGGAGTCTGGCCAGCTGGTGGCCTAGCTGGACTCCCCGTCTAGACCAACGACCGACCCAAGTCCACCGAATTTTCACTGGGTTTGAACCGTGAACTTGTAGTGGCCTGGGAGCCACTTTTAATACCAATATATCATTCGTGGGAAAGTATTCGCCAGTTATTTATTGAAGTATTGTTTAGTGATGAAAACTGCAGTTGTCGCATAATATTTGGAAACTATCTCTAAATAACTTCATGTGAAAGCGCCGTTTAGTACGTTACCAGGTGATTTCATAACAACCGAGTTTTAACTGAAAATAATCCCCATTGCCAACGCTTTATTTTATCGTTCGCGCATTCTGAAATGTTCGTGTATATTGTGTTGAATATTTCCGTTCACATCGCTCCGCTTTATAAACTCGAACTGATATGCGAGTAACCGCGCAGACAGAGATACAGAATCGTACGAACGTATTACGTTAGTCGAGTTAATTGTAATGTTTTAGACTTGTTTCAAATGGTGAATGCTAAGTTTGTGATTGTGTATTAATCGGAATTTGTACAGTTCCTACAATAAAGGATTGTTTCTGATAAACTGTATCTGTAATAACATAAAGGCTTTCGGCTAGTAGAACGTTAGGTTAGAGAATTCTAACCGCACGCAACCACGGAGTCAGATCATTAATTCGGCAGGTAAATTAAGTCAAAATAACAAGTTAAGACTGATAAGCAGTGCAAGCCCTCTGCAAACCTTTGCCTTGCTGTTAACTGAAATTTCCACTTAGCTGGTGTGTGTACCCACCCACCCGGGGGATTTCTATCTTTTAACATGAAAAGTGCGGGACTGAAATATTTTTATGTGAGTAAATTTTTACTTACTTATTACACTGACTTTCAAAGTCTTTCAGGAATAATTCGTCGTATCTTAAGATAGGAACACCAGCGCTTGCTCCGGGATTTGATCCCAAAACCTTGAGTTACCTAACTGGAAGTTGGAACTATGCGACGGTATCTTCTTAGGCTAGTCTTGGATGGACAGAGGTTTGAACCGAGAACCTTTGATTTGCTGCTAGCATATGTTTTCACTGCGCCATCGCTTACTTCACTGACAACTGGTACATTTATACCTTTTCACCTTATTTCATTGTGGGACTGAAATTTTTTTATGTGAGTTAAAATCTATTTTGTGGAGTCCTATCACACACTTCGACTTTCAAAGTCTTGTAGGATAATTTCGTTTTATTTTCTAAGAAAAGAAGACCAGCCTTTTGGCAGGGATTTGATCCCAAAACCTTCAGTGGCCTACCTTCGAGTGGGAACTATGCGACAGAATCTTCTTGGACTAGGCTTGGATGGCCAGAGGCTTGAACCGAAAACCTTTGATTTGCTGTTCTCCGCTATTTTCACTGCGCCATCGCTTACGTCCAACCTTATCGGTAGATTTATACCTTTCCACCTTTTTTCATTGTGGGACTGAAATTTTTGTGTGTTACTGAACTTCAATTTTGTAGAGTCTTGTTGCACACTTAAACTTTCAAAGTCTTGTAGGATAATTTCGTTTTATTTTCTAAGAATAGACGACCAGCGCTTGGGCAGGGATTTGAACCCAAAACATTTAGTAACTGGGAGTGGGAACTAACTGTGACGCTTGTACGAACCTTGAGAAATAACGCCATTAACAGTGCTCTATTCCATTCAAGTTCGCTTGCTGGCTACGACTAGACGTTATGTCAGCGTTGTGGGCAGGATTCGAACCTACGCGGGCAGATCCCAACAGATTTCAAGTCTGTCACCTTAACCACTCGGCCACGACAACTGTGCTTAATGATCAATGCAAATTGATAAAATGGCACTTTTCTCGAATCACTTATGAAAAAGAAAATTTATGTCAGCGTTGTGGGCAGGATTCGAACCTACGCGGGCAGAGCCCATCACATTTCGGGTCTGTCGCCTTAACCACTCGGCCACGACAACTGTGCTTAATGATCAATGCAAATTGATAAAATCGCACTTTTCTCGAATCACTTATGAAATTGTAATTTTATGTCAGCGTTGTCGGCAGGATGCGAACATCCGCGGGCAGATCTCAACAGATATCTAGTCTACTACTAGGGATTCGAACCCACGCCTCTAGAGCCGCACAAAGCGACTATGCCTCTGCTTGAATCTGGCGCCTTAGACCACTCGGCCATCCTGACCCTGATGTTTTGTATGGATTTCCGTTCTTATAATAATTACCACAAAACTAGGTAAAGGTTTAATTTAGCACTAATATCACGGTTGTTTTACTCGTGGCTGTATAAAATTCACAGATCCAAGCAACGATGTTTAATCGAGGATAAATACAACGCACCAATCCAGATTGTTTCATTCTAGATTTACTTTATAGAAGCCGTAGACGATGATGTTAACGGTTTTCTCAATTTAGGATGAAAATATGTAGAGTTAAGTGATTAGCTTTTTAAAATATTAAGCCAAATAATCCCTGCCGGGTCTCGAACCCGGAACCTCTGGATTAGAAGTCCAGCGCGCTAATCCGGCTAAGCCGACGGGAGTCTGGCCAGCTGGTGGCCTAGACGGGACGGGACGCCTAAACTAGACGGGACGCCTAAACTTTCAATTGTCAGGCGTTTGGCACGGACGTTAAACAACCGGTAAAGTCGCTGCCGAAAAGTATTTCAAAACAAAAAAAAAGTAAAAGTAAAAATTAAAAGTATTTTAAAATTCTCACCTTCTGTACAAGTAGTACATGGCTGTAAGAAGTTTAAGACAAATGCTAACGCGTGGAGCCTAATACTGCCTACATAGTATGTTACGGTATTTTTGCTTTCTTCTTATTTGCAGATTTTACCGTTATTTCCCGTTTAGCCTGCGCTCATATAGCGCTCCGAACAGCATTGGTTATGTTATGACATTAGACAACTTTGTCAATTAATGAGAGCTCTAATTCAATTACTTCTGCCAACTTCGGGAGCAAATGGAATGATGCTGCGTTGCAATTGTTTCATTTTACGCTTCTCCCATAACCGCTAAAGCCATTTTGATCAAGATAACAAAAACCAGAAAATGTATTTTGCTTGTTTGTTTTCAGAATGCATATCCCGTTTTTTTATAAAGTCGTTTAAGAAATTATATGTCATTGCATGGAGGATTGAATTAATAAGATACTTAGTTGCCTAATTGTGCAGTTAGACAACTGACTTAACCGACCGTTTAGATAGCCCAATTTTCGATATTGAAAGTGTAAAGTAAATCCTTGAAGAAAATATTTTTGTTCTTTAAGTGTGGTGTTCTAAATACTTAAGTTAAACTCCAAGTTGAGTAAGGTTATTACTGAAGCAAAAATACTAACTTCAGAATCCAATTATCTGCAACCAACATCTAACTCACGGCTCTTACCAAACTTGACATTGTCAACCTAAAACCAGCCAAATCAACCAGGATACCGTCTTACTCTGCATTTTACAACTTCCACATAATATCGCAATACCGGCCGCTTTATTTGCATGAAAAAAAGCACCAATTACAGCGCACAATGAGCCTAGGACTATTAGGCTATCATATTATAATTTACCTTACAGGCTAATGCAATGCAACTCCTTATGAATGGGTTAATAGGACTTTACCAAATTAAGCAATTAAGCCCACAGCGCTGTGCTTCGACTCCACACAATTCCTTCCGATTTAAAGAGAACGGCGTAATAATCGTAAATCTATGTAAAATTCACACCTCTGTCTAGAACTGTTAATCACAACAGTTACAAACACAACAAAATTATAGTACTGGTACTTTCAACAGCAAACCAAGTCGATGTGAAAGCTAAAGATTACGAGCTAGAGATTACAAGCTAAAGTTTATTCTTTTACAAAAGTTTGCTGTTTTAAACCAAGAAATATAAAGGCTAAAATAACGATTCAGAGTTTTGTACAGTCCTCGTTTAATTTAGCATTTTCGTATAAATTTCCGTCGTAGGAAGGATAATTTGTGTGACCTTTGCTCTTCTTGTTGCCATCTTTGTCACTGTCAGTTGAAAGCTGAACAGTGTCCATGTCAGTTGAACACTCGGCCACATACATGGGCTTGTAAGTGAAGCTCCCCACAAGAAACAATAGAGCAGAGAGACCGTTGCCAACAACAGCTGCAATGAAAATCGTGTAACGAGCATAGCGAAACATTACTAACCTCAGCAAAACAGCACCGAGGTTTCAAAAGTGTTTTCATACGCAAAAATAAACGATTGTAATAGGTCCACATGCGGCAGTAAACTGCGTATAGTATGATGTGTAGTACAGCCTACTGCATAAGGGCGACAATCACCTATGTTTGGTACAATCATGATTTTCTTCCTTATCAATCCGTCAATGGTTCACCACATTAGTAGAAAGTAGACTATACAGATACATTTTAGCTGTGTACATTTTTAAATTTTAACCAAAAAACATAGATCGCATACGCAAATATTTTCGTCAAAAAAGATATACATAGTAACGTTATGTGACATAGCGATATAGATTCATTTGGGCATACATCCCGACTTTGGCTATAAGCATGGAAACACACGAAATATCTCCAATATAAGCTACTTGAATGGGACCCTGCCATTTGTAGACAATATTATAAGCTCAAACTAAATAAGCAAATAATGTAGAAAGCGCCACAGAAAACTTACATAGGTAAAGAAAAGTAAGAGCCATGTTTCTGTTATTGTACGTCCAACAGAATCCCCTGTCACCGCATGAAGTTTCCTGCCATAAAAGGCAAGTGGCATCGATAAAAGCGCCGTAGAGATTTGGTCCTGGTATTGTCCCCAAAGCACGGTAAAATAAATATTCCAAACCCAAGGCAAACGACCTAAGTGATTCTGGCACAATCCTAAAAATGCTTGGTATTAAGAATGTTATCCCGAATATTATAACTTATAATAGGCCGTACATGAAAGCGTCGAGAATTTTTTGTAACTGGAACTTCAAATAAATGCCTCCTTTCTGATTTTTTAAAACGTTAGTGGCGTAGGCTATCGACCTATTTTGCTTAATTTAAAAAATGTATTAATGTATGATTTCGGGACACAGTATTAATATATTCAAACATGTTTTGCTCCAAGCTGCTGTGATTGCGATGCTGCAAATGAAAATAAAATGAAATGCATTATTCTCATTTCGCTGAGCATTGTCATTAGGACAGGAAATTAGAATATCCCAGGGATGGTGATGTGGTGTCACCATGCAATTATATCAGATCTTACCTGAAAGTGGATACCAGCATAGGTGTGAAGATGGAAAACGTGAACATGACCATGAAAAACGACAGCGCCAGGAACGCGCTTCGAGTTGAACATGGCGATGGGCACCTACCGTCGACAGCCTCGTCTGTTGAATTCGGGAAACAGCTGCAGTTGCTGTAAACCTGAATAAAATTAACCTTCAAGATAAATTGAACTGCCTCAAACTAGTCAGCCTAATTGTTCCTTTGGTTGAGGTAGAATCCCTACGAAGCTGCTCACCGTTGGTTGGACAAAGTAATTCACTTCGGTACATCCTGCCTGGCAAGCTGAGAAATACGTCACTTCCTCGGGACCACATACCGGGATGTAGTAAGCTTCTTGGCAGGGACAGTGACTATTACAGGATGACGTCAGGTTGGTGGAAGTTACAGAATTAAAAGAACTGTCACTGCAAAGTTAATAATGGTCTCTTTAGTCGAATTTATCAATTAGGTAAAAACTATAGAAATTAACCTATCTTTAGTTGAATGACTAATTTTCCAAACAGTTGGTATTCCCAATGCCGAAATGTTTTCAACAGATCGGAAATTTTTTGCATCCGTCATAGCCTAAACTATAGCCTACCATGGTTTGAATTACCAAACTAAATTTTACCAAACCGGCAGAAAAAGATATCATTGACATTCAAGCACGAATTACCTATAAGGCACATTGACTCCTGCTATTTGTGTGTCTCTGCAGTGCAGAAGGAAGCAGCATGACAAACAAGCCACCGAGAATACAGCAAATGAGCAATATTTCAGCATGGTTGGTGTTTTCCACTTAAAAGTATAAACTTAGATCAAAAGTCCTCCCAAAATGTTCCCAACTGCACCAGCAGGCACGCTAACTGCGCCTAAAACACATGATTTATAACTTGATAAATCGGAAAAACCTAAGAGTCTAGTGTATAGAAAAATAATAGACTTATAACCGAAAATCGAATTAACAAAAACAGATACAACTAATTAAACGAGGACATAACAAAAAAAAGTTTACAAAGCCAGAAAATTACCAAAAACGAACTTGTCAGGCATAAAACAATATACTAGAACTTTACTGTATAAACTGAAATACAAGAATTTTAATTATGCTGTTATTCTCAAGTTCTTTAAAAGGGTTGTTTGCGTCTCGAATGTGGAAGTCAATAATGCGGAGTCCATCGTTGTAGCGTCTTATTCCAGTTTGGAAAAAAAAAGTTTATGCTTATTTCCGTTTTATTTGATTCGAGTTTGGTTTATCTGTGACCTATACTAGATTAACTTTGCGCACTACAAAGCAAAGCAAATATAACTTATAATCCTTCATAAGCAGCCTACAATTAGTCACCTGACAGTACAGCTGCGTCGCCTACAGACATTCGGAAAGCATTTTCAATATACTTGGCAAAGAAAGCCGCTGTTCCGGCGATCAGAAGAGATTGCAAGCATCCACAGACGGTGATTATGACGTACGTAGGGTTTTTCAGTAGGGTGACGATGGCGCGGGGCAGGTCCTCGTAGGAGGAACCAAAACCGTCTTTGTTGGCGATTTGAGCGCCCCCGTTTTGGTGCACTTCGGAGACCCTGTTTTTCCGGTTCTTCGCTGTTCCTATTTGCAAATAACACAATGAGCAAACGAAATAAAGAAGCGCTACTGGTTGCAAAACCAGGTAAAGCACAACACCTTCAACATTATGTAAAGCCTGATTACTAGACACAGTCATTACGAAAAACGTACCAGGTAGTTGTTTTGGGAATCCTGACATGGGTACCGCAAGGAGCCAAGTGAACTCCATAGCCGCCAAGAGAAATACCCACCATGCACCAACCCATCTTGGGTCGTAATTAGGAAGCGGGGGTCTAAAATTTTTAACGTTTACTTATATTAGAACCTCTACAGCAGATGTGTACGTTTGATAAAGTTTTGAATCCCGCTGAGATATTTACAAATCATTCACGGCTGTTGATTGGCTCCTGCTGCAATAAACTTACAATTGGTTGCAGGGTGCAGCCGTAAATGCGGGATGCAGTTATTTATTTACTATGAAGTCGTTATCTGTCAATGCAGGCTACAATGGTTACAAAATTTTATGACCATTTATGTAGCTTATATGGTGTGTCAAGCAACTTACTCAGATACTTTGTCGAAATCGACGTAATAATCGGATAAAATAACTCCACCTGCTATGAAACCGATTACTGGTCCTAGTGCTGATGCTGCATTTGCAATGCCTGGAAAACATTTCGTATAAGCTTATTTCCAAAAGCCTCAGTGTTTACACTAATGTAATAACTAAATAGTGTCAAGTACCATATCTATCAAACCGCATGCGATGGAATATAAGCAATATATTGCACTATACCAAGTACACTTCTGGGAGAGAAGTTATCTATTTTCAGTCACCATCAGTGTGGAGGTATAGTAACTTTCCAGTATAGGATTTAGTGTCTTTACACTTGATCATTATATAGGTTGTAATTATTTAAAAGGTGAAGTTGGTTTATTCTTACATTGTCATTCTATCATTGTTTATTCGCAAAAGAGAGTGATTGACTTTAAGAGAACAATATAAGGACCTATAGGCAGTTGTGGGATTCAAATATTTTAACATTCAGTTCTCTCACTATAGCAGCATATCATATTGACCCGGGGCCGATATACACATAGGCCCATACATACGCTTTTTAACAAACGGTTCGCGGAGGCCATTAAAATTCCTAGAACCAGTCAGCACCAGCCGATCTGAATCCCACGACTGAGTATAGATGTGCACATGTGCACGAATGCATGCGCTTGTGAATGCATTCACGCACGCATTCACCCAGGTGTGCATGATTGCACAGATTCAAGCGTATAAAAACGTAATGAATATTTATGTAAATTAGTTCGGGCTGGTTCACTCACCCAAGTATATCGAGGCTGACCGTTTCGAGACGCTGTCCTCGATGTAAGCAAGACCCAGGGTGTAGAACGGGGTCACTCCACTACCCATGAGCAACTGGCCGACCAGAATGATGTACATGTTGTAACGCAAATTCTTCCTGCTTTCGTCACAAACGATCTCAGAGTCCGGGATGCAAATAACTTCAAAGATGAAATGTTAAATAAATGAATTTAATTTTTTTCATTCAGATTAATTGTTTCCAAAATATCCTATTTAATCTTTACTTAAAATTATTATTTGGATACTAAGTTAATATCTATATCTCGTGTATAGAGTGCTTATTCCGTAGCAGGTAGGTCTATATTTACAAAGTGTTATTAGTAGGCTTAATTAATAACAAAGTTGGAATGAAAATAATCAATCGATTTTAAAGTAAGAGAAATACCTTCCAAGTTGCTTCCTCCAAACTCATAAAGAGCGGTGAGAAAGTGCGGAAGGGCATAGACCAACGATCCTAGTCCGTAAGTTGCAAACCCGATGGTCACCAATCTCGGTCGATGCCTTTTCCCCCCAAAGTAGGTGACGAAAACGGTGAGGACGCAAAATTATGCAATATCGTATCCGACAACGATCAACGCCGAATCCGAACTATTCAAACCGAACCGCTGCTCGAGAACTGCCACGTTGATATTCGCTATTCCACTTGACATTGCACCTAATTAAAGCAGAAATTGTTTAAAATTAGATTTACAAGATGTTTCTGTAAGATACGTTTAATCCAAGTTTAAACGTTGCCAGGTATTAACCTGATGTTTATACAGTAATCTGCCATCTAAATTCATTTTAACCTTCATTCACTGAAGTAAGATCTTTGTTTTGTTTTTTCTCTTCTAAGTTATAATCGTTTCTATTGTACAGTAATTCTGGTTGCCCGTGTGCAACAATGAAAAATGGGAAGTTTTTGTATTGCTACAGCTTTTCATCCCTTTATGAAAAAACAGTACAAAATATTTCGCTACGCTATGGTAATGTCCATGACCTGAAGCAATCCCGAATAAACAATGAATAACGATAAGGCCGTTAGGATTATTCAGGAACTGGAGGAACGGGATCCTAAGGAACCAGAACAACTTGTAATCTCCTTCCTCCGGACTTGGTCCATCATCCACATCCTCTGAGTGGTTGTCACCATCCGATGAGTCGTCGTGATCCTTCTCCATCTTGTGTGTTTTCTTCATTCTCAAACGCAATATTACTCTGTCTTAAGGAGCTGGTACGTGAAGCTCATGACGTAAGTTGAAAATATAAGCCTTATGGTCTAGGCCTACCTCTTGTTATGCTATAATTGCGGTGGTTACAGCGTGGTACGTTATTTTTGTTTTTTTCTCTTGTAAAAGTACCAACCTTAAGTAAGTTTGTTTGAAAGCTTTTCTATATTTAATAACTTTGAAACTGACAGACTGCATAGAAGCGACATGATCTTAACTAATAAACGATTCGCTTGGTTGTTGATCACCCATTTGTTATATCGAAATTTGTTTGGGTTTGGCAAGCAAAAACGCTATAACCGCGCCAAGCACGACTGCTTCCTCCAGTCTCATTCCTGTCTCACGGTCGAAGAAAACTTTGTTCAGTGCCAGACATGCGCCTTTTTCGGTCCAAGGTTTGCGTTCAACTAAATTGCTTCTTTTGTTGTCAAATATGTGCTCTGTTATTGTCAAATCTTCTTCGCAGTAAACAAGCAATGCGAGCTGTGGTTTACATCGGTTGTAAGAACTTTTACTAGACGAAGCTGAATTTTAGCAAACAAAGGCCAGCATTTCAAATTCTAATAACAAACAAGCGATGACAGATATTTACAATTTAAACCAACAATGGCTGGTAAGAGGTCAATGATTTTTTCCCTACAAATGGATCCGGTTAAATTTCCTACGTTAGTAGGAATGTACATTGCATCTGTTACGTTTTGCTGTTCTCACTCTTAGAATTACAGGCACATGTTTTATTTAAAAGCAGTTAAGTTAAGTTTGTCTTCACACAGCTCATCTCAGGAGCTCCAATACAAAACTGTCAGTGCAACTACTTGTCGGACACACGTCGATAAAAAGACACATGTGCTTGATTAACCACGGAAACGCGCAATCAGCCGCAAGGGAAAAACGTAACAGATACAGGGCAAAAACCAGTGTAACACATCTATTTGCATAGGCAAAGCATACCCAACAACAATGTTCCCTCTAAGCTGCGCGCGTGCGCAAATGCGCACTGCTGACACGGTCTCCGCGCACAGAAAATCTGTGCTGCGCACAAGAAAAAAATCCAACCTGAATTAAAAATAAAATAAACGCATAATAATGGCCACAGTGCGCACGTCTGATGTTGCTCACAGTGGTCCAAGGGAACGCTCAGGGAGTTATTGTGTTTGCTCAGACTCGTGAAAAATTAGAGGGAACGTTGCCCAACAAGTAGTTTAAACTTCGGTCGGAATCTATCGACAGTCATAAGCACATACATATTTCACGATCACGTTTTTAACTGGTTTTGATGTGAGATGCTATTTCGCATGAGGCCACCGATATATTTCTGCCAATATATTTTTGACAATAAATCGTATCGTTTGTTTTTCACTACAGGCTGTGGAGAGCGAAAACTACAATAAGATGAAAACATGCTCACCAAAACAGCCTAAACTATTAGCTACATTTGTCCTTTTCCATCTTATTCTCCAATTTGTAAGTGCCACAATGTTGTCTTCTTTTTCCTTGCACTTTCAGAGAAATAAATTAAAGAAGCACAATATTACAATTGCAACGTATTTATCACATCTGGTGGCATGGCCGTTATGAATTGTTATTTTCAGGTAAAGAAATTGACAAATGCAATGAGTTGATCTGATCTGAGAAGAGGTTGTTTAAAATCATAAAATGGGTGAGGAATTTCATCATTACGGTTCTGGATTGCGCAAACTTGGTTTGCATGAAAGCATTTATTACAAAGAACATGCAACGTTAATCTGCAAAACACTTGAAGATATTAGATAAGCAACAAGATAACCTTTAGGGACAAAATGGCGCCTATCGTCAAGGCAGACATGTGCTTGCGAAGAAAAAAAAACACGATTATAAGGAAGAAATTATAGAAGCAAATTATACAACCATATTGATTCGAACACATATTCTTGAGAAAAGCGAAAAAATCAGTTAAAAACGTAGCTTCCAGCAATATAATACAGTGGAAATATAATATATGGATGCAAAATTAAATTAAACTTTGTCACAAAACTTCAATAAAACTAAAAAATTCAAAATCATAAAAAGCAAGCAAAAACAATCGCTTAGTAAATGTCCTTAAAAAGCGTTTCTTTGTACTCAATTAACACTTAAGCAAAACGTGACGTATCAAATATATTAAATGTATTAATAATTACTCCTAATTAGGTTATGAAAGTAAAATTAATACAATGACCCGTTACTTATAAAAACGAATACCTTGCTCAATCTGACATCACTTCTTCGGACGTGAGTTGGGCGTTCACCAACCTAAAAGCAAAACACAGCAAAATTCGCCTGTAATGAAAGTTCACTTAATTATTATCAATGCAATTTCGTTGGTTCATATAAAATCCCGGTCTTTCAAACCCGTCTTAGCTTGCCTATATGGGTGCCATTCTGTTCGTTTGCGTATGCGTTGGCTATTCATTTTACACTCCAGAACATCAACAATTTTTACGTTTTTGATGATTTGAACATGTTAACTTGAGCCGTAGAATTGCAGATTGCATAACATAACATAAAAGAAGAAACATGAAGTGTGGTGCAAACGGAACTCGCCACCATTACGCTCCAGGGGCACACTGACCGATAGTAAGCTCCGCGAAGTGCAAGAAGTTGGTCGTGGGTCCCAGTTTCGACCACCCTACCATCGTCGATGACCGCTATTTGATCAGCGTTCATCACAGTGGACAGACGGTGAGCGATGATGATGCAAGTCCTTCCTTCCGTGGCTTGGTCCAGCGCCGCTTGTACGATCTTATCGTAGAAAATAAAGAATATGAAGTTACGCCAAAAAACTGAAATCGATGTTTTATCACTGCATTATTTTAATACGAATTTTAAATAACAACGGCGATGAAGTTCGGTGCTACATCATCCGACAGAGGTGGGATGGTGATCTTTTTTAGACGAGTTACACAAGGGGTGTCAAACTTAATCGCACCAGGGGCCAAAACTCAAAACTTATTTAACGCCGCGGGCCGTAAGTATAAAACTTGATTAAACGTTTCGTGACACGAGTACATGAATTGGAACAGGCAGCGAAACAACACCAAATTTTTGATGTTTTTGACGATTCTTGACTGGGCTATTTTTGGTTATTCTTCTCTTACATCATTATGTTTCATTCATTTCCTTGCAAAAGTACTGAAGAAATAACAAACAATAAAGAAAAAAGCAGCCCAGATTACAAGTGTTAAAATAAATCGTTTCATTCTATCGTATGATGGGGCAACTGTTGTGCTGCTGTACTGTGCGATTTGTTATAATCTTATTTCTTGCAGTAAAAATGTAAGTTTAGTACTGTACAATGATCTCGCGGGCCGGAAATATTTAGATGTATAAAATAGCATTGCGGGCCAAGTTGTATTGTAAAGCGGGCCGGGAGTTTGACACGTATGAGTTACACGAATCGATTTCATTCCTACCTTTTCGCTCTCCGCGTCCAGAGCGGATGTTGCTTCATCCAGAAGAAGAATCTTCGGATTTCTCAGAAGAGCACGCGCGATCGCGATCCTCTGTCTTTGTCCTCCTGACAACTGGCTCCCATCTTCACCGCAAATCGTGTCGTATTTCTGGAAAAAAATGTTCTCACCACAAAGTACACAACCATTGAAGAATCGTCCTTGCGGTCTGTGTTTACCCAAGACAGGAATGGCGACAGCTTTAGCTGCTTGTCTGACGTCACCATAGTTAAGTTATGACGTCACAATGATTCTACGTCACCATACCTGCGGTAGTTGTTGAATAAAGTCATGAGCGTTCGCTATCTTGGAGACTCTGCGCATCTCATCATCGTCCACATCTCTTGAACAGTCGCCCAACCTGGTGGAAGAGTTCAAAACACATCGTGAAAACCGATTCCGCTCCCACTTATTCTATTTGACAACGCAGTTGGTGTTGACAAGGGATTCGGGTTCACTTTAAAGCGATGTATTTAAGAATGCATAGACAATAGAAGACACTTTGTAGAAGTGTCTTTCATTTACTTAATGTTTGCTCGGATGGTGTCATCAAACAAGGTCGGCTCCTGAGTGACGACACCGATCTGCTGACGATGCCAATTCACATTCAGTTCTTTCACGTCCACTCCGTCAATCAACTGCGCAACATGGAAAATCGATCGTCATAATTACCGTGCTACAGCATAATAGCAACAGATTTAACGTAGAAACCGAATTAACTGTAGCACAAATCAAAATAACGGGGTTTACAAATATTGCCCGGCAAAAAGTATTCTTTTCAGTTCAAATCAAGCGAAAAAGTACTCAGTGGCAAAGTAAATGCTCTCAGAATGTCATGATATTCAACACTGAAGCTGTTGCGTTTTGGTGCATCATCATACCAGTTGTCCTTCATCCACATCATAGAATCTTTCAATAAGCTGGACTGTGGTCGATTTTCCGCTGCCAGATTGACCAATGAGCGCCAAGGTCTGACCACTCTCCACTGTGAGGTTAAGCTGGTCAAGCAAGGTCATGTTAGGTCGGGTCGGATATTTGAACTTGATCGATTTTAAGGCGATCGCTCCTTTGCAAAAGTCCTTTAAAAAAAGTTGGCAAAATGTCAATGTTAGATTATCTTTGGAAAGGAAAGTGGCAAATACGCGTCTTAATTCTAGTTTCGTCTTTAAATAACTCGCATTAACTTTTACAAATTGCTTGCTAATTACAGTAACTACACTGAACTTTTTAATAACAAAGCATTGGTATAAAAACCAAAAAAGACGCATCTTTCCGAAAATTCAAGAAACCTACAATCAGTCGAAATAAAAACTAAGAAGGTTTTTGTTTTACTCGTAACTTGCACATTCTGTTTTTTCTTGTGCTAGTTTCGGACGCGGCATGTGTAGAGTCGTTTCTTTCTACTTAAAACTTAGCATTTAATTTCATTGCCATCATTCTATTAACTGTGAAAACTGCGACGTTTCGCCTTTTCTTGATGAACTTTGATTTCAATTAAGTCCATGGCATGGTAAGTGAAAGTCCACTTAAAACTTTAATTACTACAATTATGCCTGGACAATAACTGGGCTAATTAATTGTTAAAAGCCTAAACCCTAATTTTCTTTCAGGAAAAGGGCAAGGAAAAGAAAAACTTTCAGCTACACTCAAGCTCAATAAACCCAAATGGCCCGAAAAGTGTCATAAAGACAGCTCGCACTAGGTATTAAGGAAACATCAAAGCGTGGTACCGGTTGTAGTCCTTCATCGCTGTATATGTCGATCTTCGGTCTTCTGTCAAGAAGAGCGATGATTCGAGCTGCTGCGATTTTCGCTTCAGCGTAGTCGGGAACGAAAGCGCTGTTCTGTCCTAAAGCCATCGCTCCGAATATGCACGCCAGGATGATTCTGCGAGTTGAATGACAGCTTAGTAAGGGAATGCATCAAAGCTTATGAAATGGCTGCCACTATTTCACCGGAGAAAGTCGTACGATCAAAGCTATTTTTCACAGTTTCTTGTTAACCTAACTTAAAATTTATAGCGTAATAACTTGCACCTAACGTAAATCTACTTTTTAATCTAAATTTAACTCCAATAAAACCTAAAACAGCTAAAATCAACTTTTTGCGTATTCATTCTGCTAACGGTTAGCAGCCAACCTAACCGGCTTTCCTTAACAACAGGCTGTGTGACCTACACGCTACATAGTCACTTCGTTATGACATTCCAGCAGCCTTCAGCGGCGCAATAGGTTAAATTGCTTGGTGGTTTACATACTTTGTGTTGCTCGGTAAATAATTTGTTTGATCACTCAATTCACATGTCACATGCTATCGTCAACTCAACTTACGAAAAAACTCTTTCGAATTCAAGTTCTCCGTTGGCGACCAAATGTATTCCGAGTCGAAAGACAGAAGCGAAAACGAACAAGATGACGGACTGCGAATATCCGTAGGAAACACTTATTAGGAGGCCTTTCTTGATGTCCCGTCTGCAAAAATTTCAAGACAAATTTTTTTCTTTTCCAAACACGTTTGACGTTTAGGCAAAATTCTAATCTAAAGCATGTTCAACTGCTTTGTTCAGTATGGTTTCTATCCAGACGTTGTAGATCTAAGACTAAGGGAAATAACCGATGTGGTTTAATCCGCTCACACCTGCTGCTCATGTTCTGCATGCTCTCATATTTCCGGTATATCTCTGCCTCTTTCGTTAAAGATGCCACAAGCTGAATATTCCTGATGCTCTGGGAAGCGAGATCAGCTGCAAGGAACCAAGAGACAATTTATCGAGAAAATGCCGAGAGGAACTTTTTCAATTAGACTGTCAGATGGTCCCTAGCGGGCCTCATTTCAATACCTGCGCTCTCCTGTGTATTTTGTTGCGTCTTGTTATGGCCGGTGATTAGAAACATATCCAGCATGCTGCCCAGTGCGACGAAAGGTACTACCGCTAACATCAGCAGCGCCATCTGCCAGCTGAAAGCAAACGCGATGCTGATTGCACAACCTGGCAGAGTAGGGTTCAAAATTAGAAAACTTAACACGTTATTTTCGCGTAAAACCGCAAGCATGAAGCATGAAGCACATACCAACGGCAGCGAAATTTTGACACAAAAGACCGGCTCTTGTTCCAATACAACCGTCAACTTTGCCGGCGTCTGATGAGAGACGAGCGGACAAAGTTCCGCTGCTGTTGCTCGGTTCATCGAAGAAGGCCAAGTCTTGCCTCAGGATTGCACGAAACGCGGCTTTGCGCAAACGTTCGGTTAGCCCCGTGCCCGATTTGGAGAGGAAAACCGACTAAAGCGATTGGAGAAAATACGGGGTGAATATACAAACTGTAAAATGGTAGGTCGTTATAGTAAAAACGTCACATTTATTTTAAAGAGACTTTAATTGGGCAAGTGACGCACAGGTAGGTAAAACAGTTGTAGCCTGCCAAAAAGCTTTCGAATTACTAATGGTGTGACCCTTCCTTATACTATATGTGGAACTCCTATGACATTCATGCTTTCAAAAGCAAACACTGTCAATAAAAGACACTGCTCTTACTTTCATCCAAAACCAAAAAAACGTGGACACTCCGAGTCCAAACATCGTGAGACTGTAAATCCTCGCCCGGTGCAACTGATCGTTTGTCGTCGTGAAAATCTTGAGCACCTCACCAAAAACGAGAGCAAGAAGAGGATCTCCTGCTCCAGCGATTATCGCGAAGAAACATCCAACTGGAGGAAGAATGAATTCTTGGATCGAGATTTTAACTAGCCTGTTTATGCAAGCGTGGTTTTATAAAGGTATTTTTGGGGGACTAATATGGTCTCTTAAATTTCTCCAACGATCTGTCAAAATTAGCAGGTAATCTTTAAAAGTAGAAGTCTCTTAAAATTGATTGGTGGCCACCAAAGTAAAACCTTACAAAAACCTGTGTGCAAGCAATTCGTGAAAGCATTTGCACATTGTGAGACGCCTACTTGCTGTGAACAGCCATTCTGGCTTGCTTAGCATCCAGAGTCTTTTAAATGGAGCATCAGTGAGCATGTCATGATCCTCCTCGTCTTCTTTTTGCTCATCTTCCAAGGATATGTCCCCGGCCTGTTTCTTGTTTATCTTGCCATTTCCTTTGTGGGTAACAATAAACAGAGTGAAATGGTTCAATGTACGCAGTGGCACGACAACTTTTGATGCTTGTGATCATGTACTATTAAAACCACACACTAACAACTTAAATAAAGCTAGCAAAAGCATTAAATCTAACCCAGCAGTGTAAACCAGTGTGCTAATCTTTACAACGTGTATCTTTATTAATAATACCAATGGAGAGACTCGTGCTATTGCGCGGATGATTGTTATGTCATAAAAAGGGACTAGCAATGAAGATGTACTGTCATGCCGACCATGGATGGGTTGTAAGTTGTAACGAAGAGACCAACCATTGGATATGTCCAAGTCATTCGGCAAGGCTGGCTCTTGATCCTTGATGAGTTGAGTGCTGACTAGATTCCTGTAGATGCCATCATCAACTTCCATCAGCTCCTCATGTCTTCCTCCTTCTTTTACCTCACCACCATCCAACACAATGATCTTGTCTGCTCCTCTGATGGTCGACAATCGATGAGCAATTATAATTGTAGTGCGGTCTGCAAGGTCAGGCTCATAATAATATTTCATTTCATTGCTTATACTACTTGTTTTTTGAACTAATCTACATGATGACAAACATTCTAATAATAACAGTGGCATTTTTATGTTTAAATGGTTCAAACGAGCAAAGGATTCCTAAGTTATCATTTAAACTGCGTTCGTCTCAAGATTAAATCATAAAAAAGCTGTCTTGAACCTTGAGATGCTTTTTCAAGAGCAGACTGCACCAGAGCTTCATTCTCAGCATCTAGAGCAGATGTTGCTTCATCGAGAAGAAGAATTTTTGGATTGCGGATGACCGCTCGAGCAATCGAAATCCTCTGTTTCTGCCCTCCACTCATTTTTGTCCCTCTATCACCAACTATCGTGTCAAATTTCTAAATTTATAATTATTTTTGTGAGAACAATCCTATCAGTGTTTGAAGATATCTTGGATCTTAGGAATAAATTATTATTTTTTCCTACTGTGATATGATATTGCTCTAATGTCCTTACAGTATGGTTCTGTGAATGTTAGATGTTCTAAGACAAGAATAAAACAAATGCTATTGCGAGAAAAATTATGCTGGTCTTCTGTAAGTATGTAGCACTATCCATCTTTATCAACTAATTACATATTGACAAGCGTACTTAGTACCCACTGTGACAATGTTTTATACACACGCTTTAACTTTACCCACCTAAAATATTTGGACTAGCTTCATGCAATGCCAATATTATTCAGATAAACAAGCCCAAGTTCTATTTGTGAAATAACTTACATCAGGAAGGGTGTTTATGAAGTCATAAGCGTTTGCAATCTTGCTGGCGTCAATCAGTTCTTCGTCTGAGACATCTTCACGACCCCAACGAATATTCTCTGCTATTGTCGTATTAAACAGCACTGGCTCTTGCGAAACCAGACCAATTTGCTCACGAAGCCAACGAACATTTAAAGATCGAACGTCATGACCACCAATTGAAAGAACACCATCCTATTGGGAAAAAGTAAGGAGACTGAAAATTTTTACCTTTGACGATGGTACAAAATTAGTTCACAAAATAACCATTATTGCACTAACATCAATGTCATAAAATCTCTGAATGAGTTTGAGTATTGTACTCTTTCCACAGCCGCTGTGTCCAACGATGGCAACATTCTTGCCGGCTGGTATGGTGAAGCTGACATTCCTCAACACCTGAAGGCGGAAAATGTTAAAATTTATTCAAGTTTAACTAATCCTAAGACTATGCAATGCTTGTTTTAATTTTATAGGCGCCTGATTGACTGACATTTAACTACTCATTATCATCTGATAAACATACGTTTCTACACTTTGCATTCAGATTTATAGACCTTATCTGTACGTTTCAAAAGAAAAGATATGATGCATATAATTTTGGTGTGATTTACATCCGACTTGGGTCTTGAAGGATATTTGAATGTGACGTTTTTAACTTCCACAGAGCTCTCATATTCAGATGGTTTGACACCATCTTTACAAAAGACGTCAATTTTTGATTTTCTGTCTATCACTGAAAATACTTGAGCACCAGCGCTTGTAGCTTCAGTAAAATATTCAATGTTTTTCATGATCTAAAAATATTTTCACGATTAGAGATATCAAAGTAGGGAATTCCCCAACAATAAAACAAATAAAAATAAAAAGTTTTTCGGGGAGTTAATATAGCAATCTACGTAAAAAGTGTTATGATTGTCCATACCAGACCAAGGGAAAATGCCACAAAAATGACGGAAAAAAACGCAGCTACAAAATCCCCAACATATATTTCTCCGTCAATGACCAGTATCGACCCATACCAGAAGGACACTGCGTACATCGCAAACACGATGAAGCGGTTTATGCCCAAGCTGAGGCCAAGCAAGGTTCGTTTCTTTGCTCCAACAACCTTTGCTTGGTGCAAATTAGAAGAATATCTGCGCTCAAAATATGTCGCTTAACATGAAAATCTGAATTTGGAGACGTCACACTAGCTAACTGATTAAGAAGTGTAAGCTGCCTTATACGTCATAAACAGAAAATGTAACCTGTCAATCATCTTGTCTTGGCAGCCAAATGCAACAACAGTTCGAATTGCAAGAAATGCCTCTTCAGCAATCGATCCAGCTTTCGCATACGCATTAAGCTCCTTCTCTGAGTACAGTGTGTTGACCTTTATATAACATACTGTATATAAACTACTAAAACTTATAAACTGCTTGTACCACACACACCTATCATAAGTTACCGTTATTTCAATACGTAGATAAATTGATAATAATTAAACAGACACACCAAAATATATAATTATGTCCATTATACTTGTGCTTGGAATACTTATGATACTTTAATCGGTTCCCTTGTAACGTAACTGCACCCATGTCAAATTTACATACTCACTTGAAAACCTTTAATTTTGATAACAAATAATCATTTCTACCTTATGAGATAACATTTACATCTAAACCAGCTAAAAGAGTTACCAAACAACAAACTGTACTCATGGGTGCAATACAATAATTACTATTTTAATCAGTTTACTGCAGAGAAACTCTGCAACGAGGTGTCACATCAGAATAACAAATAACTAACTTTTTGAAAAACCACCAAAAACTACTGACAGCAATCTACAATTAATTCTCATCGCTACCTTGAACAAAATGCTTGCAACAATTCCTAGAAAAGGTACGCCGGCAAGATTGACCAATGTTATTTTCCATGAACGTATGAAAGCAACAACAATGCAGCCAATCAGAACACCGGTAAACTGAAGAGTCATTCCCATCGAGTCACCAATGCCTTGCTTTATTCTGGTCATGTTGCTGGTAAAATGAAATGCCAATCACTTTTCCAATGATACCGATAACAAGTTTCCATTTATTATAACTTACTCATTTAATCGATTGTTTAATTTTCCAGCTGATAGAAGGTCGTAAAAGGTCATGTCTTGCCGAAGAACAGAATGAAAAAACTTCAAACGTATTTTTTCGATTTGCCTAAAATCAGAAAACAACTTATATAATAAAGTACAAGCACATCGCTAATAAATCCTGAACATGAATTTCAGAAATCACTAAACTATTAAAGTGTAGTTTACAATGGTACATGCAACTTACCTTGTGGCAAGTGTCGACCAACATGCCATGTAGACCATTGCACCGACAAATGTAGTGCATGCCACATAAACAAATTTAACACATGTGTCTATGCTGTTTGACTCAAAATTATTAACAACATTAATGATAGTAACATTCCATTCACTGAATGTAAAACAACAAAAATGTTAAAATGCTATCAGTTCCTAACTTGCTTCAATATAAATTACTTTATGTAAATCTATATCAAGCTGGACAAATGCATGGATATGTGAAATTTTTGCTGTAAATCTAACACAAACAGTGCATTGCTCTTTGCCACTAGCACTTACACTTCAGTCAAATTGATCACTCCTTGCATTGCACATAACTTGTAAGTGAAGAAGCACGTTGAATAAACACCAAAATCTGTGAACTGTGTTGTTAAATCACCAAAGACAGCAAATAAAATCGGTGTGGCAGCACCAGTTGCAAGACTAAATACTGTTCCAATAATAAATAGAAACCAGTCAAGACAGTTGGAATATCGGAACTGAAAAAAGAGACATAATAACTCATATAATTATATAGGCTATTATGACAACAATGATCCTATCAGCAGTAAATAATAACACATTGATTTAACATTTTAATTGAATGACTAATAACATCAAAAATACGATTAATGTGAAACCATCCTTCCATTACAAGCACCTACCAATGCAAAATAAGAGATTGGTTGAACTTTATCTTCATTTGCTCTGTTGTCATTTTGGTCGGTTTGCACACAGTCTTCTGTTTTGTTTAGATCTTGTTTCCTGGGAAAAGCATGAAATTAAACATATTTCCTAGTGGTAAAGCAAGCTAAAGAGATGGTTCTTTTAAGTATGCCCAGGTACAACTATCAAAGGATGTTTTCTACCTATGTTATTGTTAGTAGTAACTGGTGCAGTACAACGGTACATACAACAAACACTGCACAAAGATTGAGACAGTGTAAAGTTACATTTTTGAAGACAATTAACCAACATTTCAATTCCAGCAATTTCCTGTGATTTCCTCTTAACCCAAATTTTACTTCTATCTTCTTTGTTCAACAACTTCTGAGCCTCAGGTGACAAAGAAACTTGCTTCTCCTAAACAACGTTGATAAATTAACAATAAAATAATAATCGAAACTTGCATTTAAAGTATGCAAAAACTTTTATGAAACGTATACTTGTAAAATTGCCACAATATCATTAACTACCAAATATCATTTATAACATGAACAAAGACCAGAACATACCATTCTGTTCTTTGCTGGGCCCTAAAGCCACCAAGCAATGCAAAAATGATTCAAGCTATGCTGAAAAAAACTTTTTGCATAAATAAAAAATTTGTGTGATGCAGCAAAACAAGAAGCGGTTAAAAAAGTTTGAGTCTTTTGTACTTTAGCGCTCCAATTTTAAGGCCTGTATTGGAAGGAGTAATGAGTTAATAGAAAATGAAGCAAGTCATGACATGATAATGTACTCAATCCTCAATATTCAATCCTGACATAGGTCTGCAGTGCAATGTAAACTAGATTCAAAAATTCAATGACTACCAAATTCATCATAAATTGCTAAACAACCGAATGACTGTACTTGGAACTTGCTTATGGGCTTATAATTTTACAATGTTGCACTAAGAATAGGTTCTGACGTTGCAGACATAGTAACAAATATGTTAGTTAGGCAATTCACGACCACAATGATGCTGGCTTAAAAAAATATGCATATAACCTGTATACAGGTATACTTTGAGCGTACGAATTTTTCCGGTGAAATAATGGCAGCCTATTTCATAACAACTTCCAAACACTACAAAGAGAACACCAGTCCAAAGCAAAAAAAGGTACGCGGCATAGGAAACCGATAATGATTTGCAAATGCAGCTGAACATCACTGACCCATTTGTAAACCGACAGGAAAAAGTCGTTGGGTGACCGACTGACCTATTCTTGATACGCAGTCTAATATCACCATTACCACACTTTGAGCGTCCTACTTCACAACGCATGACCTGTTTTAACCTAATACGTTCCCTATTTTCATTCATGTGCAATCAACCGTGAACTTTGTGCTCAATCGCTGCCCTCGAACGAAGTTATAGGCTGCTCACAGACATCAAGAGAACTACTTTCAAACAATGTTGGAAATAAAAGAAAATATTCAACAAAAAGTGAGATGCTGTACTTCAAAAGATAATAATTTAAGAAGCGATTTAATTTTTCCTGATTTGAGAACGGAAAGACGCCATTCTGATCCTACAGGCAATCTATCTATTTCACCCGATTTGTCTACTTTCCGCCCATTAAAATGGGCCAGAGTGCGGACAATCTGCGATTTCAAATTCAACACTGCCGCTTATCCAACACTAGATTTGGCCAATTCTTAGCAGATTGCATGCAGGCATATAAAATGATTGCATAGGACCTCTGGTACCGCCTCGGCTGACCCTTCTTATTGGGCCTGAATGCACGAAACCTGATATGCAGTTACTGTATTTGATGTTAGTCGGACTGGATCATTAGGACTTCATCTTTCAAGTAGTGCAGCCATTTAATCGTAGTCTATCCGTAACTTCATCATTAATGTATGTGCGGCATCTGGCAAGAAAGATGTTTGTATTACCGTTTTGTCCAAGCCATAAACCGGTGTTATAAAGAAGTGGATCCCTGGTAGGAACTTGGCCTCCTTTGTGACGTAGAAAAATCTAAAAATTAAAAGTTTTCTGTTTACCCAGAATACAACAAAGCCAGCAGAAAAACAAATTTTGGCGGAAAGGAAAGCGTGGTAGAAAAGTCATTAGGTCAGCAAATAAGAACCAAACTTGTTTGTGAGCGAATTTCTTCTTCGAACAGTTTACAACATGGTTAGCATCATCCTTTTTGTTCTCCACAGTCAAGTAGTGAAAAGTAAACAATACAATAATCAAATTAACACGTCAAAAATATTGTTGAATATTTTTTCAAAACTGTTTACTCGAACATGTTATTCAAGTGAAGCGCAAGTGCGAGGACGATAGTGATGAAGCAATTAATACCGAAAAATCATCTCAAATTTGCCACCAATTATGACGGAGACAGCAACGATTATATGTTTGATATTGTAATGTGGTGAAAATACTAAGAAGAACAAGTTATACACAAATGTACTCAGTATTATGACCATCGAAGATGCTATAGTGTAGTTAGTAGCTCTACTACTAATTACTACTAGTGTTACTTAATAGTGTTAGTTATACTATTACTAACTACTAGTTACTATTGGGGTATACAGTAGTATGTAGTCCCAATGCAATTCTTTTAACAACGCACGTTTTGAATATAAAGTAGCCTATAGACTAGCCAACCTATGCAAGTTAAATTATTATCAATGCAAAACCTAGAAACTGACAAAACAAGAGTAACCAGAGCGTGACAAAATAAGCAATATATGTTTGGAAAATTATATGACGACCATGCATATATCTATAAAGTACGTCAGTAGCATGTTAGACTTAACAGCAACACATATCAAATAAAACAAATAAAGTGACTGGTTATTGATGTTGAGTGATCTGCGTAAACTTTAACTTTATTAAGTTAAATATAGATGAAATGATTGGAAAAAGAAGCAAGTATCAGTTCCGAATTTGCTCGAACAAACATAACGCAACCTGACGACATACCATACCTCTTTGAATCATAGAAAGTTATCATAACGTTGATACCTTATACTTATAGCATGCATACATTTTCGTCACGATCAAAATTATGTATCGGTAAGCTCGAAATTTCATAAATTAATGAGTTATCTCTGTAATTACTTATCCAATTTTTCAAAAAGTTTTATGTTTTTGAATAAAAATACTTTCAAATTGAACAATAAAAGCTTCCACTGCAGTGACATTGATTCGTGATTTGAATCGGACATTAAATTAAGCAATACTTTTCAATAATGGTGCCTGCTGGCGAAACACGTATGGTCTATTTAGCCAGATATGCAAATCAATTAGCGCGCTAAATGTTGGGCAAAACCTGTTATACTTTATAGACTGGAAACGAGTTTGGTCATGTCATGATACCGCGCAACTATTGCAAACAAAAATGCTGCTCCACATTTTGATGTAGGCTATAGCTTACCTTTACCAACCGAACATATTTGCAACATGCACGTCGGTTTAGATATATCAGTTCAACATTAAAATTGTATTTTTGAATATTGCTTCAATAAAACAATATATTAAAGCAATGCTTAGGCTACTCACTCTTTTATGATGCACTCGTACGGTCCATTTCAGAGGCCTTTGATTCTACTAATTTCAATGCATATTACGCCCTGTTTCTCTCATGGTAAAGTGCAGAACAGTTACAAAAACACTATCTATCACTATCACTATCGGTCTATCCATTCCCTGAGGCGTTATTTTATTAAAATTACGGTTTGTTATTTATTAGTTCTTCCGAGTATTTTCCGCTTCTCAACGCACGTGTTATTTTTAAAAACATAATCTTTGCTTTGTTAACACAGGTTTTGTTTATTAGCAGTTATTTGCAGTTTTTATTTTTTTTGCCAACAACTTTGTCCACATGATAAACTGGCCGGCATATGTCTTATTAATCTTATTTTGACGTTATTAAGTTCTTCCTTCTTTTAGGGTGGCACCATCCACACAAGACCATGTCATGAAAAAGAATGTCTGGCAAAAAATGCTGAAGTGTAAAAATGAGTCGTCTAAATTAATTTTTCACAACAAAAAATAACATACAAAGATAACATTTAGTTGAATTTAGACAAAATTTTTGGGAGAGAAAATCATAAAATAATCTGTGATCTATAGTCAGGGTTGCCATCAGTCTCAACTCAAAAATAAGGACGACTAGAAAATCAACGAGGAATACCACCTTAAACAGTGTACAACAACAGAAAGCACCCAATGTTCCTAAAAAAAAACAAGACACTATCTGCATGTTCATAATTTTGGTATCTCTTTGGTACAAAATGGTATCGTAAGGTGACAAAATGCCCAAAATAAGGACAAAAGTGCCCACATCCGCCCTAAAAATAAGGACGAAAGTGAAAATAAGGACATTTCTTATAAATAAGGACAAACATATTTTCTAAGACACGGACCTTTAAAATAAGGACAAATCTTATAAAAAAGGACGGTATGGCAACCCTGTCTATAGTATAAAGTCTCCGATCTAACTTGTCACCTATAATTTAATGTAAACAGCTAAAACTGAAATATCCAAAATGCGAATACAGTTTAACAAAATATAAATTACCAAATAAAATTTAGTCGAATTTGAATTAACGGACCAAGAAATACTTAAGAGAGTAATCATTTTTCAGTTAGTTTGATTTTTATTATTTTCTGGTTCGTTAAATTACATTCTCTCATACAGTATCGATATTCTCTTTTTGGGTAATTCCAGTTTTGCTATTAAGGTATGATTAGTTTGTTTTTTTATTTTGTGTTCTGAAAATTCTCACCAAAACTTTACAACTTTTGCTGAATAATTCGTTTTGTTACCGCAACCTTTTCGCAACCGAAGCTAATCAAGACAGGCATTTAAAAACATCTTCAAACAAATAACATTTCTATGTAAGCGGAGCCCAACTAAAATGGTGATTCCCCTGTGAAGGAAGGCGGGAATTTGCAAGCATTAAGAGTTGAGTTAAGAAGTGAAAACTTGAGAGTCTCAAGTGTGAATGTTTGACGAAGCTTTTCTACCAGGCTTCGAGCATATGAAGCTTTTCTACCAGGCTTCGAGCATATGAAGCTTTTACATTCCAGAAGATGAAACCAAGACGGTAAATAGTGTAGTAAAGGAAGCTGTAATTACTAGTAGTAATTTATGAATTAACTAATAACTTTATTTGGCTTACTTTTGCTAACCTTACAGTGACAGCCGAAGCGTGACATGTAACATGCGTACGCTTAAGGTCAGTTTGGGGTACATTATTAGCCTAATGCGTCAAAGACGTCATGCCAACTGCGATCTTTAAAAAGAATAAGACACTGTGCTTTTTTTTGTCTAAGCAAGAGAAAAACGGAAGATCAAAGTGAATTTTCAGTTGCGATTGTTGCGCCAAGACGTGAATTGGCTCCGTGTCACGCTGAGGTCAAACCGTGCTTACGCCGCTTAACCGTAGATCCGCGGCGTAACTGGAAGGGTGCGGGAAATGCACCCTGTTTCCAGTGGCATCTTTATTACCCTGCATTATATTAATTATTAAATGTACATTATGCAGTTATTCAATTTTAAATATTATGTACTAGTCGTTAAACTGTATCATGGCTTTGAATAGTGGGACCTGCACGCACGCGGTTCCTCAACATGCACTCCGAACTTTTTTGTTTTCACACCAATTTATATTAAATAAACAAAGAAAATTAGTTGTTTAAACGCCAATTTATAATGAATAAACAAAGAAATAAGGCTTCAGTGTACGCCATCACACTGGAATTTGTGTTTTTGCACGCATGAGTTCTTGTTGAAAACTGCTTTACTTTCCAGTCGAGCCAAAGGGGACGCCGAATTTTTTCACATTTATGCTAGTTAGAAATAAACAAACAAACAAGTTTGGTTGTTTAAACACCAATTTAAAATAAAAGCCTATACGAGAAAAATTGAGCCATCTTGCTGAAATATATGTCTTTGCCTGCACGATTTCTCATAAAAAACTACCATACTTTTCTATTAGGATTATGGAGTCCGCATCCAAAGTATTTTTAATCTGTATAAGCTGGCAAATAGGTTAAGTTTACTTGGCTTAAGCGAAATGCTTTTGTAATATTTGTATGTTTGTTACAGATCAAGACAAACTGTTGATTACTCAAAGTTTGGAAAAGATGATGCCAGTGACGGTTTGTTAAATATAGAAGTACCTTATAGTTTATCCCTGGATTGTTAAGTTTTAATTATTAGCTTAGGGAACACTTTTTCTATGTGAAAGTAGAATGTTTAATTCTTCATCAATAGGAGTAATAGGACACAATAACCTACATAAAATAAACAGGCATTAGTATGGCAGCTGTGTCGAAATCAAGTCAAAAAACATGCACACCAAAACCGCGCAGACAGACTTGAAACAAACTTTACAGTTCAAGCTTGATGCTCGATTATTTTTGATAGTTGGTCATATTATTTGGCTTTTCATCAATAAGTTTTGTAAATTTTCCAAGACTAAGTTATTCTTTTTCTTAATTCATTAGGCCAAGGCTTCCATAGTGGAAGGTGTGCTAGGCTACGCACAGTCGCACCTGCTTGAGACTTTTCAACATGCACACTCTAGGTCTATATTGTTTCCACTTACATTGTTTTGTAAAAAAGGCGATATTAATTATGTGAATGTCGACTTATATATAATCAATAAATAAAAAAGTTAGAGGCAGCACACAGCATCATGCCAAATTTTATTGCTCAGCACGGCCGAATTCTTATCAAAACCTCTGTACTTTCTGGTCTGGATTAGGCCAAAGTCGGATAAACCCCTGATTAGAAAAACCTGAAACAGTGAAACAAGAAAGGGTGCACTATAATGCACAATCAATTTAAAATTATTAAACCTACTACTTTACATCTTTTTTTATAGTTAAAATATATAAAAAATACACATACTTATAATAATATGTAGGCCCAGAATGGAAAAATGTACAGGCGTGCCTGTGTTCGAATTAATCAGTCTTGTTGCTTTGTCTTGAGTTTGTGTTTTTATTGCTAGAGCTTGAATTATCCAAGTTGTTTTCAGACGATTTTGAAACTTCAACTCCACCACCTGTGAAGAAAACAAAAAAAGAATCAACGTCAAAGAAAACCAGCCGTAAAGAGCCCAAAGCTCGGTTTGTGCTGGTCAACATATTAATTTATATTGCTGCCTGCTGTGAATTTATTGATTACACAGGCATCCAGAACTATCCTACATGGTATTGAATGTAATGTAAGCTTGAGTTTTAACAATGACGTGTTCTGAAAAACTTTCATACTCATCAACTTGACAGAATAGATCATAACCAGTAAATGGTCGATGTAATTTCTACAGTTTCACACCAGATGACCAAGGTTGGTTTAAAGATGACTTGGATCGTGCATTGGAACTCTCATTGGCTTCATCTCAGGTTCATCTTTATCTCTCGCTTTTGTGCTAGTTTATACAAACGCACCTTGTATTGAATGTCAACTATAACTGTAAATTATTGTCACATTGACATTTTTCACATTGGTTGAGGGACATGTTCAACATTTTCTTTAAAATGTTGCCATGTTTGTGTGTACAGTGCTTCCTCAATTATAAATACCTTGTTTAACCCGCATTTTGTTACCTAGTTGCCTGATGAAGCGCCTTTATGACGTAACAATACAATAAAACAAATAACCTGTGTCAAGCAGCTATAACTATACAGTTTGTCAGATTTAGCCTATTTTTTTCAATGTTATGCAGTTTATTGTTGAAAACTAAATCCTATACTGTATCTGAAAGTTTTGAAATGGCTTCATATTAAAAAGGCAACGTGAAACATAAGATTTAACTGTTTTATTTGTTAAATATAAGAATTCGGTTATCCATTTTTTTGCTTATCTATTCAAATTTTTAAAAACATTGTCAACCCAGCTTGACCAGTTCATTGTATAATTTTCATGAAACCATTCAATTAAAATTACTTTGTTTTTAGAACTCAAACGACAGTTTGGATGGCAGCAGCACGATTTTTACCACCAAAGCACAAATCTGCCCTCCAAAAGATAACGACAAAGAGAACATAAAACCGGCACAAATAGTTTTGCCTAGAAAAAGGTGAAGGTTGTGGTATGTTTATTCGTTGTTTGTTATCCATTTAATACGTAGAGCTCCAATAGAGTCTGTTGTCTTTTGCAAAATCTAGTGATGTAACATGTGATATTGTTCTTTGAAATTTGATTCATAAAAATATTACCGCCATTTCGACATTATTGAAGCATAGGTTTGTAGAGGTTGGTAGTCTGTCGAGGTTGGGGTTGTTGGAATGCAGAGGTTTGATGCCGACAGATACAGTTACAGACGCAGAGTTTATCGGTCTTAGCTTACGTTATTGACTTAGTTAACCTACTACATTAATATCTGACTCTATTGTTGCGTGCGGTTAGAATTCTCTAACCTTATTGACGGCGATGCGTTCTTATTATTTTATGACAAATACCGTTTGCCAGAATGGCTTTTATTGTAGGTGCTGTACACTTTCTCAATATTACAAATAACCGAGAACACAAGTCATGCGACTGTTTGCACGATATCTACTGATTCAATCACCACGACTACAGTAGTACGATATTACATATGTCTATAACTTCGCGTCTGTGACTGAGGTTCTGAGGCTCTGAGGGAGTCTCACACAAAAGTTCAAGCTTATAAAACGTGCTGCGATGTGGCGGAAATATATGACAAAAAAAGCATGAACATTTCAAAGCGTGTGAACGAGAAAATCGGTGCGTTTGCAATGCAAATTAAATTCGGTTAAGTTGGAAACAGTTACTTGGAAGCGACCTGGTAACGTACTAAATAAGGAGCTTTCACACGAAGTTATTCGTAGCAAGTTTTCAAACATACCAACGGTAGTTTGCAGTGTTCTGAAAAGGCAAGTTTTAAACTCCATTTACTAGCTGGAAAACTCTTTCATAAGAATGATGTGGCGGGACTGAAAGTTTAAAAACTCCAATTGTTCTGGAAAACACATTTCTATGAAAGACGTAAGGATTTTACAAAAGCCAGCCAAGCCGCCACAGGTTGATGTAAGAATTTTATCTCCCTTCCCAGAACAAGTGAAAACGGAGTGATATGCCAGGTGGATGACAAGATCACAGAAGTCGAGATCCCTGCAGAAGAGGAACTACCGAGAGCCAGGAGCAGGACGAAATCCAAAAATAAAGATGAAGAAGATAACTATGTCGCCTCAGATCACAGCAGCAGTGATAACGAAGGTTTGTTTACTTTAATGCATTCAGTTTGTTGCCAACCGAGATGATTAAAATTTAAAACGGTCCACCCAATGTATCAACGTGCTGTTTTAAACCAGGGGCGCCTAACATTTTATGAGTATGGGCCACATTACACTATCCTTGTGTCTTGGTGGGCCACAAACAACTATTCTCAAATTTTTTATCATAAATTTCTGTTTAAAATCTTGGCTTTTTAGTCAATAGCTGATGAAATCTGCTATGTTTTTTATTTTTCTGCTTTTTGGCTGTTTAATCTGAGAAACCTGATTGAGCTAACCGCCAATCTACTCGCACAATTATAGATTCAATTACATCAACTTTATTGGCTTTTTTACTTTTATTGGCAAAGTGATTATGGCCGTGTGTATTCTGGTTGGCTTTCTGTTGCTACAGAAGATCTAGATTCTAGACTTTTAATTAATGTATACTGGACCATTACTTGAAATGTACCCATAGCAGTATTCATAGACTTGTCATTCATGTGCATAATCTGTTGTGTGATGGCCCTTTCAGCTGATTCAGTTATAGTAACCACTATAATAGAAAATAATACAAAATAAAAATACAAATAAAAACAAAATATACAATAGTAATAGTAACCACTATAATACAAAATATAAAAACAAAATAATAAGACCAGTCTTATTATTTTGTATTGAATAAAGCACATATCTCAAAACCTGCTTTTCAGTTGCTCATAAATGTAGAATCCACATGGATGCAACTGTGAGTGGGTGTTATCCTAAGCGAAACATAACATCCATTGTATAGCAATAGCATTAATGTATGGTAATATGTTAATTTAACTATGTGCTCTACTGGCTGTTGTTTAATGTGATAAGATTGTAATTTTTCGTCATGAATGGCATTAGTTCCAGTTTAGCTAAAAATGCTGCACCCTATACTACAAATTTTAATGGTATGGTGCACCATTGCAACCTCACTTTTGGTGTTAAAGATATTATAACAAAGTATTGATTGTATAACAGAGTTCACAAATCAGGAAAGTGATTACGATAGTGACTTTAGTGAAGAGAAGAAACCTTCAAAACCAAAAAGAATAAAGAAAGAAAAGAAATCAAGCACGAAAAATCGAATAAAAAATAAGCCAAGTACAAATCAGAAAAACACTCACAAAGTTAATCAAACTAAAAAGATGGAGGTGAAAAGTACAAAGACGACTGCTGAAACAGGTTAGTATTTTGCTATAAAGCACTATCCGGTTGTCAAACATTACAGTTTTTTTCAGCATTTCCGGTGTCTGCTAAACCTCGAGGAACAGGCTTGTCTAAATCTGTGGCTCCTGTTAATTATGCAAATCCAATTTTGAAAAAGTTCGAACAGCCTTCATGGACGCCACCTGGTGAGCTTTTAATGCAACCGACTGTTGTTAGCACAATGCTCATGTTCTAGGGACAAGTGCCAACGTCAGCTATCAGCTTAATTTGTGTACACTTGGGCTTTTACTAATTGACATATGTTTAGGGACATCGGGAAGTCCTCCGCACAAGAAACTCGAAGCCACGTTAACGCCCACGTTGCGACTTGGTCTTTCTCGTAATGTCAGGTTGAAACCTCTGCACGTGAACGTGAAACCAGGTTGATTCTAAACCCGCCGCTCACTAGTTTGCACATTTTAGAACGATTTTTTTCATGTTAATGAGATCTTACTTGTTTCACTTTTGTATCCGCGATTTGCTGCCATCAGCTACTTGAATAAATATATGATTGAAGCGAGTAAACTATTGCCATGGTCAGAGTACTTCAAATAACTCGGGCAATATAATACCGAATAGATTTATTTAAAAGTTGCATCCAAAACTTACAAAAATATGCCAGTGTGTGTTCAGGACTTACTTTGTACGATTTTCCGATTATAAGAATGTTACTCTGTGATAAATATTGTCTCATCCGGTTATCCTCTCTAATACCCAATGCTACGAATATATAATGCACACAGTGCATAAGTTGTACACAAGATAAGCATGATAAGTAGCACACACAGCGCGCATAGTCACTGATGCCCCAACCGTGCACATAGTGCACTGGCATTTGTTTACACGATCATTTCCATGGGAAAAGAGATTGAAAGAATATTTTGAAAAGCTACATAAAACGCACAAATATAACCAAAGTTGTTTCAAAGTCATTTGTCAATAACTAGAGGCATACATGTGTTGCCACATCGATTTATCACTTGATAATTATCCTGAGACAGGTCCCTTGATTGAGGTTGCTCAAGATAACTAAATTGACCAACAGAAGAGGATGGAATGGTTAAACGTATCTCGGAGGCTCCAGAGACTCAGAACTGGAGGAGGAGGATTGCTCTCCAGCGCAGCAGGAGGTCAGTGGCTCGGAACCTCGCTCTTTCATCTCTATCACCTTCTTATTGGATCTGTACTTGTACTCGATGTGAAGATCGCGAGGTCCCCAGTCCGGATCGCTCTTCAAGAGCTCTTTTACCCTCTGAAGAAGAGAGAACTCGATTTACAAAATGTGATATTTTTATCATTTAGCAAAGTTCGTTAAGTACTGCGAGCACCCGAGCAGTAGGTTTTGCAAAATATACAGGCAGACAACTATAACCAAATCATCAGAAATTTGATGACATTACATGGTTTCATTTTTCTTCATTGACATAGTGGGGATGGAAAAACAATGCCAGATGAAAATAGCATGCGTTAATGCATGGACAAAAAGTAACAAAAGTTGTGAAACGTGCATGAAAATATTGATCATAATGACTTGCTGTTGACAACTAGCTCATTCTCTAAACCCAAAATATAATCAGTCAATGCAAAGTTTCTTCAATCAACTGCAGAATCTTTTACCTCAAAAATTGTTCCTTTTGCTCTAGGATGCTTCAAAATTTGGTAGATAGCCGTAACTGGTATGGCGATAATGGAAGCAAAGGCAGAAAACCAACCGATAACTTCGGCCCAAGTCGGGTAACCATTGCCGTTGTACTTCGCCGGGGAGTAAAAAGTGACATAGGCTGTCATCACAAGCTAGAAAGAAAAATGACCAGTTTGGTTAAACTCATTGTAACATCTCCTTTCAATCTCCCCATCACTTTTTAATTAACTGCAAGTGGCCATACTTGAACCTCTATGACGTATCAATAAACGATCCATTAAAGCCAGTGGGAGACACGTTTTTGACCTTTTCTTGTCATTCGTTTATTGCAATGGGATATAGTATTGTTGCTCTGTAGTGATTTTAGCCAGAATTTAAGAATAATACATTTGCCAGTGTTTACGTTGTACCGTAAAAACAATTACCGGTAGTTAATCAGGACTAAATTTTGTTTAGAAAACCGCACAATTTTAATATGTAATTTAAAGAGAATATAACGAGTTTATGGGCTACTGTTTCCGAAAGGCAGTTCACGTAAATGTCTCGCTATGCCAGGCAGCGCGTTAACATAGGCGTCTAAACACAGTATTATAACGAATGCCATAACATATTACACCCTACAAAATTCAGGCAGACTGGTGAACCACTTTATCGCCAAAACAGATACAAGTACTTTAACATGCTGCAAGGTTATGGCAGAGGGCTTAGCAAGTCTGGGCCTAAAAGACGCATCAGACATTTAGATTAGATAGAACCGCGATTTATCAAAATCAACCTTTTTATTTTACACAAACAGCGAATGAACAAGACGTTTGGCAGGCACGCATGTCTGCGTAACGAGCTCAAGGCACTTAATTGAGAAAATAGGCTAAAAAATGGTAGCCTCTACTGCAGTCTATAACTTTAAAAATAATCCATAAAATTTTCCCAGGCTATTAACGGGTAACTTAACGGTTATTGAGCAAAAGCAAAGCCAACAAATTGATTTTACTAACATGCTATAGACTATTTTTACTATCGTGAAGTAGACAGGCTACGTGAGTCTATGTTGTCGATCGTTTTTGCAAAATGTTTTACGTCTAGGAATGTACAATACAAAATACTAGACTATTCTAGAATAATCTAGAACAGTTTATTCCGGATCTAGAAATTCGAATCCTATTCTAGAATAGCATAAAAGTTGAAAATATTTAGCACCAGCAGTGCTTTTGTTTTGAATTTGCAATGAGCTCACAAAATTATCATGGTTCGAGCAAGTTTACAATCGTCAGTTGACATAAAACACGGTTTAATTCATGACGATTACCGCACCCACCACATAGTGTCGGAATGTGAAATAACAATCGACAACAACATCTCCAGCCCCTGCCAGTGAAAAACCTTCAAACTTAAAATAAAACTAGTTCCTAAGATTCGGGAAAAATACGAAATTTAAATGCGAATCTTTGACATTCGGTTCTTTAGGATTCGTTATTCTAGAATGTGGATCCCATGTTTACGTCACGTTTGGCAAGCAATCAAATTAAAGTTTATAAAATTGTTTTGTGTCATTCCCTCCTAAATAAACATTGATCATAGTTGTCACTCATTTGACGTGACAAAATTGATTGAGCACACAGGGTCTGGTCACGTGACGTCAAACGCGTGTGTCTCGCTTCGCAGATAAGAAAAGGTCAACTACGAGAATGGTGATGAAATCATAGATCGCTTTGCAGTTTCGTACCCAGATAGAAGTCAGCAAATTTCCAGAGTCGCAGTCACCGTTTTTATTAAGTCTCAAAGCAGATTACTGCATGTAGCCAAACGGCCCAGATTGAAAATGGCGCACCTACCCTATTACCCCAAGGTGTCGTACGGCTCTGATAGTGAATCTAACAAACTTTAAGAGCACCTGGTCCACCTTACCCCGATAGATGCCGGAGTTATCACAAGCCACAATGCCTTCCACCACTGCCAGAGAAAGAGTCGTTTCCCGATCATGCACTCGATGTCGTAAATGAAGCGGTCAACACCTGACATAAAAATCACATAAAGATCACCAAGAACCACAACCAATTTAGGTAAATCGTTGGACACTAGAAAAGAGCATACCGTAATTCCAGGACAAACAACCGATTTCCATAACCGCAGCTATCATAAGCGGAAATCCCGAAGAGTACCAATCGATGAGATTTAACCAATACATTCCGCTCTGTAACATTAACGCACTTACAGTATATGATAGAGCCAATAGGTTACACAGAAGAGCCCGTATCGTAAATTAGAGCAAGCAAATGGTTTAACTGCTTATGCTATGTCATTGCAGCTACAACCTACCACCATACCTCAGTGACCATTGGAATAGCAAGAACAAATTGAATCACGCAGAGGCCGGCCAAAAACTTGACTCGATTTTTACGGAACCAGGACACTTCATCCAACAAACCCTTGGTGACTCCCTCAATCATTCCAAACTTAACAAATATAATAAATTGTTTAGCTTGGTACTCTACAAACCCTGTGTGGTTATTTTAGAAAAAAGGAGTTGGCTGCTCAAAGAAACAGTGGTATGCCGGCGTTAAAAATGGAAAAAAGTTGGAGAAAACACATCCGATACTTATAAGCTTAGAGAATAAAACAAATGCAATTTTTTGCCCGAACTTTGTATGTGTCCATAACAAGATCAACCTTTATTAAGCCAAAAATCAGAGCTCAAGCAGTCCATAATTTTTCACTATAACCCAGGTTAAGAGAATCTAAATTAAGCTTTATATATGATTTTCCGAAACCGTTTTGGTTAAACCTCGGCAGGAACCAACGATAAAGGTTAAGCCAAAATATAGCCATAAGCCATAGGGTCAAGCATACAACAAAATTTGTAAATTGCAAAAGTGAAAAGTATTAAAGCCATTTTGCATATCTTGTACATTGCCATGTTTATTGACAAGCAAATGATGTAATTGAACTAACAAGTATTTGTATTATACTTTGAACTCAATATGTGATAATGATAACCAACCGACTTTGTTTAGGCTATTTGCTTTGATCACATACTTTCCACATAGGCGTACTATATTTAATGACATTTTCTAAAGCAGTAAATGAACATGGCAATGATTAATTTCGGGATGTATGCATTTCATGGTTTTTGCTTTGAATAAAAATAATAAACCTAACTGAAAACATGTTTGCAAAAACCTGGTTTTGCTTTCTTAATGAACAAAATCAAGAAAGCCCGACCTGCAAACTGCAGTAACAAACTGAGAACTTTAAATACTCGAAAGTTTTGTCGAAAATGCCAATTATTTAAACTAAAGAAGTGAATCACAAAGTAATGCAAGCTAATTTGAAACAAACGCCAAGTGTTTTTCATCGGGTTGTTTTTCATATTACAGTATATTTTGCAGTGCAACGTATGCTTTGGCTCACGTGGCCACGTGCATTATTGTTCTAAGCCACATCATAATGGAGAAGCCAGCAAAAGAAAGACCAGAAAACATTACAGAGATTACTAAAAGCAGCCAAAAAGAAGCAACGAAATATAAGTTCACTAATATACTGATTCCGATGATTACCAGCAATACGGGCGGGGGGGCAGGCTGAAAGTCGGGGGACTGCCTCTTTCATCGTTGTTGCCCTGGGCCTGCCCCTAACGGACACAATGCAGAAAGGAAGTCTTATGGTTAGTTTCATTACGTTCAAAGTATCACCGTCTCACATTCATCCAGCTACTCACGTCACAACACTCCAATAAACCCATCTGCCCATAGAAATATTTTATCTCAAACCCAAACCGGATTGGTAATTTTGTCACTTTACAACTGGCGAAGTATCTACCATGCACATTAAACTGTGCTCGACTCACCAAGAAAATTATAGACCGTGTTTGAAACATAGCTGATATATAAAAATTGGCCTATGTACTGAATACAAATTAATCATATAAATTTGTATAGAGAAATATTTGTCAAATACTTGCAAATAGCACACTCACACTTGCACTTGCACAATACAGCACCCGCTTACTCACAACAACATTGTAGCAATATGGTAACGCAAAAGTAAAAATGCAAAAATCATATATATTTATTTGTAAATATGTTCAAGTTCAGGCCTGTAAGAACGAAAATACTAATTAACAGTTAAGTTTTTATTTACGAAAATTCCCTTTGTCACAGTAAGATAAAACTTCCATATATCATAATTAAAATAGAGTTGGCAAAGCCATGCACCAAATAGTGAAAAGAAAATCAACAACACTCGCTCGCTGATGAAACCCTGATTGTCAGTTATCTTCAAAGTGATAAAGTCAGGTGCCATTGACATCAGACATAGCAGAGTGTGGTGTCTGAGTTTCTCTTCACCACTTGAGGTCATAGTACATGGAAGGAAGTTTGTCATCAAAGAGAATGAGAAAAGTGAATTGCAAATTGAAACATTTGCTTTGTTTGAAAGTTTTGATTAAACCCTAACAAATTTATGATCCACTTCAACCAGATCAAGTTAATTTAAGTTATTTCTATTCATTACCAGGACGCTGTAGGCCAAAACTGCATTTTGAGTTAATCTAAGTCGTTTGAAACAAAAGCAATTAACTTGGCACAATCAATCAATAACCTTTCACGATCACAAACTTCCTTGCCAAGTAAAAACAGATGAAACAAAATAAAAATATGGACAATAAATGTTTAAAAAAAAAAACTTAATTATGACATAAAAATCCACATACCTGTTTGAATTCGATAAAAGCTTAACATAGACAAAAAGTAATTGGTGGTTAGTGGAGACCGGAACATTGGTCTTGTGCATTAAATTTGCCCTGTTTAAGACCAGTCTGCTGGTGTTGGGCATGTAAGACGTAGAGGTTATTCAATAAATTTACTACATTTTATGTGTGGATTGCATTTGTAAGCCAACACTTGTATAGATTATAAATTATTATTTATCACTATTGTGTCGGTATTGATAAAACATTTGCAAAATTTTTTGTTTATTCAAATTTTTTTTAAGTTCTTATTAAATAATTTGCAGACTATGTCATAATACTTTATATTTTTGAAATGAAATTATCCACCGAAATCGTGTTTTCATTTGACAAAAATATTTATTTCAAAATTGGAATATTTTTCTTTTCGGATTTAAGGTAAAATCTTTTAAATTGACGTTTTCTGAATGTAACTTACAGTTGTTACATTTTCTGCGCACATCAATGATTAAACTCAATAATGAAATTTAAAAATAATTAATTATTCGAAACCAAAGATTCGTTTTCTAACAGATTATCAAATAATTTTACCATAAAATATTTGCTTGAACGGATATACGCATAGGCCTAAGCAAATTAAACCAGAAAAGATCTTGACTGCGATTTAAGCTCAAAATCGCATCAACTCCGTTATTTTCAAATTTGGTTTGTTTTGGTGTTAAAATTATTTGCGCAGCTAACATTTGGAGACTGATGTGTCAAGAATCAAAATGTTTAACGCGAAACCGTGTTCCAGTCTCCGAACTTCAGGGCCAAAATTTTACAACAAAGGATGTTACCTGACTGTCCAAGCCAAGATTCAGGAGCATGAAAAAGAAAAGAAACGCCCACACGGGGGCAGCAGGGAGGTTGGCGACTGCAGCAGGATAGGCGACGAAGGCAAGACCAGCACCTATAAACGCGATAATTAATCGATAATAATAGTCGTTAAACAGGACATCGATAAATAACTCTTACCTTGATCAACGACATCTTCGATTTCACGACCGGTTTGGTGAGCAAGAGATCCAATCACTGAGAAGACGACAAAACCAGCAAGAACACTCGTGCAGCAGTTTATTGCACAAATCGAAATTGCATCTCTGTTCAACAATATTCAAGCATAAACGCAATCTTTAACTTTTTTAGTTTTTCCAGTCATTTTTTCTGCGGTGATTTCTGTTGATTTTGATTCTGCATTTATAGATGATACCATTGTTGGTCATATATACCTGTACACGTTGTTGTGGAATTTGTTTAGAGATGAATAGGAAAGCAGAACACCCCAGGCCGCACCCAGAGAGTAAAAGATTTGAACTGCGGCGTCCGACCAAACCTGCAAAAACAAGCAACAAACACGAAAATAAGCAAAGGCCATGCGATGAACAGTTCCCAAAGAACGATGCTTAAACAAGCTAGTTTTCATGAAGGCCTTTTGTTAAATGTTTCAGCAAAACTTTGTTGTTTTTTAATTGTTTTTTATTTAGGGGCGTGTAACATAAAGGGGTATGTCTACTAAAGACCTAATTAGGTCTAAGGATAACATATTAACCCACTATTGGTACACTGTAACTACAGCCCAATCATCGAAGCTCAAACAAGAATACAAGCGCAGTAAACATGCAGAATTCTAGAAGCTTCCAGCTAGAATTTTCATTCAGATAGGTTCTCAAGTCTACAGTGTATAACTATAAAAGGGAGTGGGGCTTGTATTTCGACTAATCTATCTGGAAACGTATATCGATTATTTCTGCGATATGCGGTTATGGTAAACACGTTTCCCAGGCGGGTTTTGAAAGGTTATCAGTAGGGCAACCAAAAGTCAATATGGTCAATTTTTTTTAACCTGCTCAGAATGCTATCAAACAAGCACAAAACAAATTTCAGCTGTGTACGACATGTGGTATAGAAGTTATTAGGTCAAATAAAGTCAAAATGTTACGTTAGGTCAAAATACGGTCAATTTGTTTCTTTAGGTCTTCTTTTTAGGTCAAAATCTATTAAACTTGTAATTTTGTAACCATTTTGCAATATTATTCTTCCGTTTTTCTCTTTTCTTGTACCGCAAACAATTCCAGTGCCCCAAATTATACTTAGAACCAAAGCCACAAAGAGAGGGAAGGCCTTTCAGCGCGTCTGGTGACGTCACGATGTGAAGGCATTGCATTTGAAACTGCAAGTTGTCAATCTTAATACGCAGAAACGAAAAAAAAGCAACACTAAAAAAGCGTTTTGTCAATTTTAAATGCAGCTTTAGATTAGAAAGTTGCTGTAGACAGTGTAGACTGTAGAGACTATCAGTTTAGCGTTTTTCAAAATAAGGTCAAAACTTAAACATTTTAGGTCAAAATAAGGTCAGAATTTAAACTTTTTAGGTCAAAATAACGTCAAAATTGAAACTTTTTAGGTCAAAATAAGGTCAGAATTTAAACTTTTTAGGTCAAAATAACGTCAAAATTTAAACTTTTTAGGTCAAAAAACTGGTTGCCCTAGTTATCAGTTATCACACATATTTTTGTCACATTACTAAGTCGAAATATCAGGCGTTTGTTCATGTTTCATCATCGGTAGCCCAATCAATTTTTTTTTCATTCAAAATTGCCATAAACACAGTAGCATATAAGTAAGACTTGCGTACGAGCTTCTAAAATGATTCTTAAGAAAAGGTTAAACACAAACACATTGTGTCGTGAACAAGAATTGGTTTGTCCAGGTCCCGCATAACACCAGTTCGTAAACGGTCACTGTGAATCCTTATTGTGTTTAGTTAACAGTCGGTAACAAAATATAGGCCATTCAGAGCACTTCTCACTAAACGCTTACTCACAGCATCAAATTTAACATGAGATAGGATCAAGTGTCCGGTAAAAAATTTATACAATGTACGGGCCCAAGCATTACAAAGGACGTTTTCTGTATAAATTAAAAAATTCACGCTGATGTAAGTGAAGCGGATGTGAGATTTTAACCTGTAATGTATGCTGCAGAAAACTTTAATACACCCTTCTCAGAATGCAGTTGTTTACATAACCGATCGATTGCTATTTTCACAAACCAAACGAAAATAACCCTGGGCGTTTGTTTAGTGGCAAATAGGGCGAGATAAAACGTCGCTTCCATTGTCAAATCAAACAGCCCCTGATTAATAACTGGAGTAGTGGTCGTTAATGGAAACCGGAAGTGAATCATTGAAAAGTGAACAAAACACACCCTTTTCAATCGCCAACATCACTTGGGATTTTGAAATATTATGACGTAATTCGAATACCAACGTGAAGTGGTAACAACGTGGCGCAGACTGTTCCATCGCTGCCTTGAATGACGTGGCGCGTTTCTTAATAAGCCTCATAAAACCTCACCCATATGTCCTGGAGCTTGGTAACGTTGGGCGTGATGTAATAAGCTATTCCCTTTGTGGCTCCCTCCTCCATGGCTCCACGGATGAGGAGAATGAAGAGGACGACGTAGGGAAAGGTCGCTGTGAAGTAGACGACCTGGAGGAAAAATAAAGATAAATGCGACGAATCGCCAAACTATTATCTACCAACTATCCATTGATTATTTTCGACCTACCTTGCCCGACCACTTTACGCCCTTGAACAAGCACACAAAGACGATAACCCAAGCTAGAACGAGACAACCGACCAGTTCCCACTGGATTCCGCCGGTTTCAGCGATGCTTTCAGTTAGACGAAGAACTTTACGACTGGAATGATATAAAACACGATTAAAACACGATAAAAAACACGATAAAACAGTTGCGATCCAAATTGAACTTTTACAAATGGGTTTTCCACACCATTGTGTTCTTTTTTTACGAAAACGCTGCAAGATACCTGAAATATTCCTGGGAGGCGGTGGTAAAAGTTATGCAGCTGCCATTGACTTCTGTCTCGTTCGCCCAATCGTCCTTGCCCATGTATCCTACGTCGTTGAGGTTTGTGGCATTGACGAAGGTCATGCCAGTGGCATCGAACCAGCCCGCCCCCGCTTTGCATTTCACCCCGGTCCATTCGGGCGGTGAAGTGACGTTGGCGTCTGCCATGTAAAGAGTCATTCTTTATGAACAACGGTATATTATTCTTTATATAAATTGATCATTTAGCTTATACTTATGAGGGCACTGTTTATGATAGTATTTTATCTAAATAATTTGATCCATGAAATCAACTTTACAGTTCAAAATTATATTTGCTTTAAGTGCTTTTAAGCTCAACTAGCTTAGCAAATTAGTATTCGATTAACAATTAGCAATTTTATTTATTATCCATTTAAACTTAATTTGTTTATTTTACTCCATTGATTTATTCCATTAACGATAAACAATAGCATTTACTTTGCACTTTGTCCCTGCAGAATTCCGTGTTCCATACATTGCCACAAGTCGACCAAGGCAAAACAGACGTGAAAGAATTGAAGATAAAATGCAAACTGTAGGCAATTATGACGTTGTAGTAGATGCACACGATAAAAGAAATCATCATCATGCAGTATCCGACACCTGGTAAAGTAAAGAATAAATCATAGCGTCCGCAAAACTACAACTGAATTTGTTAGTTTTTTGATATTCGCTGGCTAACGGAAGTTTTTCCACATAAGCACTTTTATGGCCTTTAACTACCAACTTACCTACAAGGACATATTTGTTGGTAAGCTTGTAAAGATTTAAAAAAATTATATTTAGACCTGTACCTTTAAAAAGTGGAGCGACCTTCCAAATAGCGACAGGACCCAGTGCACCGAATTGACCAAAGCTGAGCTCCAAAAAAAACAAAGGAATGCCGCAGATGATCAAAAAGATAAAATAAGGCACGAGGAAAGCGCCTATCACAATAAAGATGTTTTTTAAGTCACAAAACAGTAATTTTTATAAAGTGGACTACACTTTATGGATATTCATTAATCATTTACTTAATTAACGATGACTGTTTAGAAATCTTTATCGGTTTCATCCATTATCTTGAAAATCTGTATCATTGCAGTTTTTGTTTGTCAGTGGGTTTCAGCCCAGTCCGCCTATAAGCGTAATTATCATGTTTCAAATCATGTTTATTTATCATTGCTTTGTTTTCTCTCATGTTTGGTAACGCGAGCTACAAGCTGGTTTTCTGTCCATACCAGCTTTACTCTGCCCCACACGGGTCCTTGAAACGTCCTTCGAAACTTGTCATTTCCTTACCTTCATACCACACTAACACAAAACGTCATATTCCAAAGAAATATGTTTCGATGGAAATTTACAAGAAAATGAAACACTTTTGTTAAAATAAACCGCACCGCTGAGACGAAGAACTTCAACGGTTTGGAATTTTATGGTTCTCACCTCCTCCGTTCTTATAACAGAGATAAGGAAACCTCCAAATATTGCCGAGGCCGACCGCATATCCAATACAAGAGAGCATGAAGTCGAGTTTCTTGTCCCAAGTCTCTCTCTCTTCCCCCTGAGCAAACAATAAGGATGTGACGTCAATCTATCACGAGAAGCAACGTTAAAATCCCTTCTACCAGCAGTCATTTGTTTGGTTTTAGTTGAAGTAAAAAATTATCAAAATACGAAAGCAACGTTGAAGAGTTTTTATTTTCAGTTCGTGCTGCCGAAAATTGGATTATCGTTTCAAATTCCCGAAACATGAGGCAGCAATAAGAAAAATATTGCGTTAATAAGAAGATTGCAACGTTAACCCGATTTTAGATCAATTCAATCATCAATTGATCAATTATTTATCTCTCACCTCCGGTGCCTTCTTCTCCACTAAGCTCTCGGAGGAGAGTTCATCCTCTTTCCGTAAATCGACCTGAATTAAGATAAATCCTCATTGAGTTTGGGAAATTTTATGGATTATTTTTAACGTGTGAAAAGGGACCGATGTTTATTCGCACCCAATGGCAAAGTGATGACAGTGAGTTGGAATACATTCAGCCACAAATGTTGCAAAATAAGAAAATTAACACGGCTACGATTTGTCATCTACCCAGGTGTAAGTGTATTAGGAAATTAAACATTTGTTTGGATTGAAAATTAAAAATTATCTTGACAGTCATTGGTGACATAATAATAACAATACTAATGGAACACGAGTAAGTCTGCACTAACATAACCGGTTGTATTTGATGCAGTTGGACTTCTTGTATACTACACATAGCGTACACAAATCAGTGAACAACGTGCGTTGCATTGCACATGCATATTTCATTGTAAGCCGGTTTTTTCTATAAGTTTCTATAAGTTCCTTTATAAATCCCTTAATTTGTGTTCAGCTTATACTATAAAGAAAGGTGTCGTATTTAAAATATAATTAAGATCAAAAGGTGCTATAATTATTATCAAACCCTGGCAAAATGTGCACGTTGCTATCTTGCTAGCTTACCTTTTCAGTTTCACTTTTTGACATATTGCAGTTCAAATAAACGATATTACAAAAGCTACAACTGAAGATCTGTAAAATGGTTAAAAATCATTATTTTCCGAATTTTTAATCCACTTACTGGAATTACATCGGCTGACTCGCATCATGCTGCTATGCAGCCTAATTTGGCTGTTCTGTCCAAGCTTGTTAATTTCTGTTGTGAACGAAACACCAGACCATCGATATTGACCCAACGGACACACGGCTAGCACGGACGCCTTTTACTGTATTTCTTCTAACGAAATTGTCCCATTTTCAAGATGACGAATATTGGCCTTATCGCTATTGGCTACGTGAAGAGTTTTGTAACTTGTCATTCAGCGTACGTCGAAACTCAACTGTGCTTTATATTTGCTCCTTAGAAATGCACATGTTGGGTTTGACAGATGGATGAAAATGTATGGAAGTTAAATGAATAATGAATGATTATTGCACAAGATATTCTAATGGTGTTTTAAAACTGCAGTCAGTCAAGCAATTTCTCTTTGCAGACAGATAGTTTTAAAAACGCAGGCAACCTTCGGGCGATGGAAATCACTATTCACACATCAATTTCATTATAGCTATAATTATTTTGCATGATTGTAAAATGAATCATTGACGTTAACAGGTCTATTCAGTTTAGAAAATTAAACGTTTAAACGTATTTTTCTGATTTATTTTTTAAACTTACTTAAACGTTATTATATCAAAATCTAAACCCAATTTAAATAAGAACACTATGTTTAAATTTAGCCACAATTCAACCCTTTATAGCGACCAGGAAGTTTTTCCCTGTGCACATTTCATACGTTGTTTCCCCTTTGAATTTTGCAAGAAAGCCTATTCCCAAGGGAAAATAAAATGTTCTTCATGGATGTAGTTTCATTTGAAACTTATTTTATGTGCAGTAGTTATTTTATGAGAAACCTTTATTTATGGGTTACTGCTCTATAAGAAGCTTCTTTCCTTGTAAGCTTATATAGTGGGCAAGTTCATGCTTAAGAAGATTGTTCGGTTGTTACGCACCATCGGTTGTTTTTTGTGTTTACTTCTAAATGTGATATCATATAAAATGTTTGATTTCCAAGGTCGTTTTTCATCAAGCGTCAGCACATGGCAACGAAAATTTCTTAGTTTGTTTAACAAACGGCTGGAATTTCTCAAAACTAGGTACCTGCTTTTAACGAGCCTCGTGTCGCACTCAGTGGGTGTCACCATTAAAGTTTTCTCCCCGGTAACATAAAAAAAACTTAAGCCAGCCAGGCGAAACAATGGGGAATTGTGCTGACAGTACAGTACTTGGAGATGGAACATTTAAAGTAGACGCAACTCAGGAGAGGGAATAAAGTTTAGGGCTTACAATATCCCAGGAACACCTAGCACTTTGTCTATGATAAAATTATTGAAACATTTTCAATTCTAGTATCATTATTCTGAACGGTGTTAAGCGCAAAAACAACACTGATTGGGCTATTCTTGGTGATTTCTAACCGGTGATAATCATTGTTACTAAACAAAGCTATGTAACATACATAACAAGTAACCGTAGCACGCCAGGTATCACAATAGGCTGAATGAAACAGACCAAGTAAGGTAAATCAACAGAGGTTTCTGAAGCAACTTACCCAAACAAAATGAGACTAATAAATAAATAAAAAATAACATCTTTTAACTGTCAGAATGAATTCATCTTAAACGATCTGCTTATGACTCAGAGCGTGGCATTGTGACGTAACAAGAATGCTATTCTGGAACAGTGATAAAGGGCGCGGGAAGTAGTCAATCGAGATAACCTCTGAAAGGAACTTTTATAGCCCTGAAACGCACAGTGGGCACTGGACAGTGTTGTCCGGCATGAAGTAACAAGTGATTCATTTCTTGTTCGAAAAAGCAAATTAATGATAGACTAAAACTACAGCATTTGATTCACACCATCCTTACAAATGTCGAAATTTGTTTCACTGACAAAATATAAATTACACCAATGTCTATGCATAACCGTTCTACCATATTTGTCGAATCCGATTTGAAGTAGACTGAGACTGGGCTGGAATTGTCCCATTACTATAGTTTGGGTGTCAGTATCAAAAGTAACCTTTCTTTTTTTTAACGACGTGTTTGGAAAATGATCAAGTGGTAACCAAAGCTCACATACTTCTACTCATCCGTATTACAAAGTGTCTACTTTACCGGCGACGCGTTAACGGTTATTTTTCGTGAGCTCGAGGTTATGACATATAACATAATGTATACTATAAACGAGATAGATTAAGGCATTATTTAATCTTATATTGTAGCAATTCAAACCTGCATGGAGATTTAACGCCGCAATACTAGTGTTGTTTGGAAAAACTTTGATGCACAAAATAAGTGATTCAATTCTTGGCTTTTTCTGCTCTCTCTGTTTGCCAATTTGTGGTCTTTAATACTTAACACTTTCCAGCACGGCTAACGAATTACATGGCCCTATACCTCGACAACAACTTCGTGATAAACTGATAACCCAAAGTAGCTTGTACGTAATAACACCTCAATGACGTTATTGCGGTAATTTCTGGAATGTTTTCAGCATTATGACTTAAATTAACTCAAACTATTTGCATTGTGGAAAAACATTAAAGTTATCAACAACTTTTGACTTTTACGATGTTTTTGTTTGAGCAATGATTTCTTTCCGGTGTAGATATATCCACGCGTTACGCGCAAACGATATGGTCTTCGGGTCGTCTCTGTCTGCCACCACGCAAAATCGCACATATCCGCTAATTTTATGGCCATTAAGCGCTGTATCATTGACAGTTTTAGCTTAATTGACTTGGGTGTTCATTGGCCGATTTAAAATATGGAAAAATTGATTTTCCTTTCTTTTTTCAAACATTTTCTTTTCTTTGATACTTTGAAACTTCCTGCCATGAATACTTTATTTGACATACCTACAGACCTGATCAACAAAGTTTACACAGCAATGTATTTATTTTTTAAGATTTTCTTATTTGACACTGCACTTCCAACTATAACTTTCTCAAATCAAATCTAAAACGTAATTTCAGCATAAGACACAGTCTACCAGGCAAACGTTTTTAACAAAACCTACTCCTAAATACGTCATGCGGAGAACCTGCTATTCCAACAGAACTACGTCAACTCATTCTTTTTTCTTAGTGAGTTTCTCTCATTTCCACATGTGCTTCGCTTCCAGCACGTGCTTTTCTAGCACTTACCCTTATATGGTTCGAGGGTCGGCCTTGCCGGTCTGAATCTGAACACGTCAGTAAGTTTTGACTGAGCGTTTGTTACTTTATATTCAACAAAAGCTAAGTTGCATACCCTGTTGATTAATATCTTAGTCAATTAAATTTGACTGAGCACTCTTGACATATTTTCAGACACATCGGTAAGTCACAAGAAACTCGAATAGTTTTTATTTAAAGTCAGCTTTTGATGCAAATCGTTTCGAACCTGCTAAAATATGTATACGGCTTTCTCGTTGTAACAACATTACTCTGTTATTAAAACCGTGTTACCTTCTAATATCTAGCACTACGAATGTTTAATGCACATAGTGCATCAAAAAGTGAGCATAGTTCACAAAATAGAAACTAAGCGCACATTCTCCTTGATGCGTCAACCAGACACGTAGTGCACACGCATTTGTTTACAAAATCATTTCCATAGGAAAGGATTAGGACAATATCGCGGTGACGCAATATAAAACACACAAACAGAGTGACACCAAAGATGTTTTAAAGTCATTTTTGGGTAGCCAGAGGCTTAGGCTACGTGTATTTGTAGCATAAACGGTCGATCACTTGATCTTTATTTTTAGACATGTCCCTTGATTTAAAGACGTACGGGATGACAATGACTAACGCTGCAGGAAAAACGGTTAAACGGCCGCAGCGTAGCTCGGAGGCTCCAGAGACTCAGAACTGGAGGAGGAGGATTGCTCTCCAGCGCAGCAGGAGGTCAGTGGTTCGGAACCTCGCTCTTTCATCTCTATCACCTTCTTATTGGATCTGTACTTGTACTCGACGTTCGGGTCGTGCGGTCCCCAGTCCGGATCGGACTTCAAGAGCTCCTTTACCCTCTGAAGAAGATTGGTTTGGCTTATTGGTCGGGCTAGTTGTCATCAACAAGTTATAACTATTATTACTTTCATGCACGGTTTAAGCTATTTTATCTTTGCCACATGTTAAAGTGCCGGCTTTTATTGTTAATAGTATGCACCAATGTACAGAAAAAAGTAGAAACGCCTTGAAGACTTAAAACGTGCATGAATATTGTGACCATATTTGACGTACTGTTGACTTGTTTATATTTATTCAATGCAAGATTACTACAGTTAACTTCACTTTTTTACCTCAAACATTGTTCCTTTTGCTCTAGGATGCTTCAGAATTTGGTAGATAGCCGTAACTGGTATGGCGATAATGGAGGTAAAGGCGGAAAACCAACCGATAACTTCGGCCCAAGACGGGTAACCATTGCCGTTGTATTTAACCGGGGAGTAGAAACTGACATATGCAGTCAACACAAACTAAAAACAAAAACCACCCGATTAGTTAAACATATACGTCTAACACAGCATAACGAATACCATAAAACATTACGGCCTATTGTTTTTAAGTAGGCTAAATGTACTGGCACGTTATCGCCAAACCGGATATCATAACGTGCTGCAAGGCATACATGTAGATGCATCACGGGCACCACAACTTACAGGCCTAGAAAATAATAGTCAATGGGGCTTTGCAAATATGCATGATAAAACATTAGTCTGATAAGATCATTACAGCTATTTTGGTTTATTTGGTAGTCTAGATGTATAAAATGAAATTCTTGTTATAGCCTAAAACAATAGTAGGCTATAACTTGTGGTTGTTTTCAGTTTAGTTTTCAAACAGTTTTAAAATTATATAAATTTAGAAGATAAAAGTCAGCAAAGTTGTAGGATCTCGGTTCCAAAATTAATGTAAAAAAGTCGATTACCCAGGTTCTTCACGACTTATAAAACGAAAAACAATTGATTGAAATTTGGGCCCCGATCGAAAATGGTACACTTACTCTAATATTTTCAGGTGTCGCAATGTCCAAACAAACCTTACAAACTTTAAGAGCACCTAGTCCAACTCACCCCGATACAGACAGGAGTTATCACAAGCCACAATGCCTTCCACCACTGCCAGAGAAAGAGTCGTTTCCCGATCATGCACTCAATGTCGTAAATGAAGCGGTCAACACCTGACATAAAAATCACCAGAAGCCATCAACACAGGTATAGATAGGTTCACATCTTAAGCACATCATAAAACCGCGTAACCGCTCTTATGCTTAATTTTGTGGTATTGGAGATAGATTACAATTGACCATTAACCTACAATGTTTTTTCATGTGTTATAGAGATGAGTCTTGTTTGTCAATCGTCAGTTAAGTAAAGAAATACAAAGGCTAAGTTTATATAACTCGCTTCAAGTACAGTAAATAGATTAGGAAAGAACCTACCGTAATTCCAGGACAAACAACCGATCTCCAAAACCGCAACAGTCATAAGCGGAAATCCCGAGGAGTACCAATCGATGAGATTTAACCAATACATTCCGCTCTGAAACATTAGGACGCCTTTTTGATAAGGCAAATAGGCCACACACAGAAGCCGGTATCGTCAATTAAAGCAACCAAATTAGCTTAATTGCTGGCACTATGTCATTGCAGCTACAACCTACCACCATACCTCAGTGACCATTGGAATAGCAAGAACAAATTGAATCACGCAGAGGCCGGCCAAAAACTTGACTCGATTTCTACGGAACCAGGACACTTCATCCAACAAACCCTTGGTGACTCCCTCAATCATTCCAAACTTAACAAGTATAATAAATGGGTTATTTTGGTATCTTGCAAACCCTGTGTGCGTTGGGAAAAAAGAAATTGGCTGCTGAAAAAGAGTGGTAAGCCGGCGCTAAAAATTGAATAATTTGCAGATTAGGCATCCGATGTATAGATGCTAAAACAAATGCAATTTTTTGCCCGAACTTTGTATGTGCCCATAACTAGGTCAACCTTTATTAATTAAAAAAGCAGAGCTAAAGCAGTCCATAATTTTTCACTCTAAAGTTCCAATTGTGAAAATCCAAATTTAGCTTTAAAAAAGTGATTGTTTTTAAAAAAATTTGGTCACACCTTGGCATATTCAGCAGCAGTTAAGTCTATGAATAAAGGTTAACCTGGTTAAAAAAAAACAGCCACAAGTTGACAGGCGTTCTAAAAAAAAATTGTAAACCGCAAAATCAAAAGTATTGAAACCATTGCATATCTTAAACATTGCCCTGTTCATTAACAGATAACTATTGTAATTGAACAAACAAGTATTTGTCATAATACTTTGAACTTCAAATGTTAAAAAGACAATCAGCTGATATTGCTGATCATATGATATGGTATAGATGATTACATTATCTTTATTTTCGAACTGAAGAAAGTCTTTGCACAGTTTAAACTCAGCGATAGACCCTCATCGCTCGAGCCCCGGTTACCGAGCTGGCCTTTGTGCAAGTACCGATCGATACACAATTTTTTCAGTTTTTTTTTTAATGTATTGCCCGAATTTGTGGCTGGTCATCATGACTACTGAACAGGAGCCATCGTCAGTCATAGCGACCACGGGATGCAGTTGCAAGCCGAGCGCTGTAATCTAATCGGTTGCTGATTTGATGACATGCAGGTCACATGCTGCGTAAGAATGACATTTCAAAACATGGCAAATGAACAAGGCAATGATTAAATTCTGGCTGTATGCATTTCATGGTTTTTACTGTGATATAATAATATTAAAATATGTTTCCAAAAGCCTGGTTTGGCTTTCTAAATAAAAAAATCAGGATAGCCCGTCCTATGAACTGGAATAACAAACCAATGAATTTAAACAGACCAACCATTAAAAAGTTTTGTTGAAGAAACGCCAATCTTGCGAGGGGCTGAATTGCAAAATAATGCTAATTTGGAACAAATGCTGGCTGTTTTACATCGGTTTGTTTCCCATGCTCAAACAGATGTATTGTACTGCAACGTATTCTTTAGCCCACAAGGCCAAATGTACCACTTTGTGTTGGCGTGGTCTGGTGCCAAGATATATTCTTAGATAATTATTGATTGGTTATGAAACACAACTCGTGGTGTAAATCATGTCCTGAATCGATAATTCAGAAGCCACGGGATAATCGGAAAAGCCACGCCAACAATTGCCCATATAACAGAGGTTAACAGAAGCAGCAAAAAGAAGCAACGAAATACAAGTTCACTAATATACTGATTCCGATGATTACCAGCAATACGGGCGGGGGGGCAGGCTGAAAGTCGGGGGACTGCCTCTTTCATCGTTGTTGCCCTGGGCCTGCCCCTAACAGAGACAATGCAGAAAGGAAGTCTCATCGTTAGTTTCTTCACGTTGAAAACATCACTGTATCACATTCATTCAGCTACACACGCCACAACACTCCATGAAACCCATTTGTCTAGAGAAGTATATCTTACACCCAAAGCTGTTATTTACAAACCGGTTAAGTTTTTAATATGCAAACTAAACAGTGATCGGCTCACCAAGAAAACTGTAGAAAGGTTTTGAAACGTAACTGATATATAAGAATTGGCCTTTAGCCCTCTACAAGTGATAGGGTAGCTCAGACATACTATTTTAACCTACACACTTCAGCTATACAAATGAGCCATTTGATTTTGTATGCAGAAGCATTTGTCAAGTAATTGCAGGCAGCACCCGTACAAAATATCACATCCACTTACTCACAACAATCCTGACGCAATATAGTAACAACAAAATCAAAAGTAAAAATATAAAAATGCAAAAAAAATTTGTATATATGTTCAAGTTCAGGCCTGTAAGAAAAAAATATACCAATTATAATTTCGGTTACTATTTTGGGAAATTCCCTTTGTCACAGCAAAGCAAAACTTTCATACACTGTATTATAATTTAATTGAAATATAGTCGGGAAAGCCATGTACCAAATAGTGAAAAGAAAACCAAACACGGTTTGCTAGTTAATTCTGATTGTCGCTTGTCAGTTATCTTCACAGCAATAAAACGAGGTGGCATTGACATCAGATATAGCAGAATATGGTGTCTGAGTTTCTCTTCACCACTTGAGGTCATAGTACAGGGTAAGGAAGTTTGTCATCAAAGAGAATGATTTTAAAAATGTCAATGAAAACATCTTCATGTTTTGAAACTTTTAATTAAACGTCAGCAAACTTATGATCCACTCCAACCAAATTGATTCAAATTTGCAGGTATTTGTATTACCAGAACGCAGTAAACTGCATTTTCAAATCAATAAAAAAATACTACTTTTTATGTTTTGTCCATTGCAGTCGTCTTGCTGTAAAAAGTTTAACTTGAAACAATCAACCAATAATCTTTGACAATCACAAACTTCCTTGCCAGGTAAAGTTTTAGAAGAAACAAAATAAAAATATAGAAATAAATGTTCTAAAAAAGAGCAAACTATGACATAAAAATCCACATACCTGTCTGAATTCGATAAAAGCTTAATATAGATAAAAGTAATTGGCGGTTAGTGGAGGCTGGAACATTGGTCTTGTGCATTAAATGTGACCTGGTTTTAAGGCCATTGTGCTAGTTTTAGAATGTAACATGTTTATGTTAGTGAATCAATCTGTCAAGGTTTGTATGTGGAAGGTATTTGTACATATGTGTAGAATGTCGGTTTTTATTTAAAGCTGGTATCAGACCATTTTCAGACTACGACATAATTATTTCGTAGTTGTTGAATTAAAATCACCTACTGAATTTAGTATAAAGTTGTAAGTTTGGCAAGTTTACATTTTTGAGGTTGGTAAAATCTCTTAAATGGACTTTACATGATTAGGTTACACTAAGTTATATTTTTAGCGTACATGAGTTTATTGCAACTCGTAGAAACTTGAAAATAATTCTTTGAAACGAAAAATTTGTTTTCTATCAGATTAACAAATAACTTTAGAAGAAAAAAATGCGTAAATGGACAAGCAAGCAAATTATAAAATCGTTGAGATTGGAAAATATGTTGACGCTTAAAACTACATCAACTATGTTAATTGAAACCTTGGTTAGTTTGTGTGAATAAATGTCAACATTTGATTTATTGTTGTTGATGACATTTGGAGACCGGTATATCAAGGCTCAATATCTTTAACGCGAAACCGTGTTCCAGCCTCCCAGACTTCTTGACCTAAACTCTGCAACAATGGATGCTACCTGAGTGTCCAAACCAAGATTCAGGAGCATGAAAAAGAAAAGGAACGCCCACACGGGGGCAGCAGGGAGGTTGGCGACTGCAGCTGGATAGGCGACGAAGGCAAGACCAGCACCTATAAACGCGATAATCAATCGATATTTGCAAAACATTAATCGATAATAATAATCTTTTCGGACGATATCGAAAAACAATTTTTACCTTGGTCAACGACATCTTCGATTTCACGACCGGTTTGGTGAGCCAGAGATCCAAGCACTGAGAAGACGACAAAACCAGCAAGAACACTCGTGCAGCAGTTTATTGTGCAAATCGAAATTGCATCTCTGTCAAATACATACAAACAGTAATGCTCAGGTTCGATTCTTGCCTATCCTTTAATGTTTTTGGTCTGGATTTTTCAGATGTTTTTTCGGTGTCAATTTTTGTTGTTTTCCGTTTGTGCATGTAATGCAACTGTAGGTCACTTGATATACCTGTACACGTTGTTGTGGAACTTGTTTAAAGATGAATAGGAAAGCAGAACACCCCAGGCCGCACCCAGAGAGTAAAGGATCTGAATTGCGGCGTCCGACCAAACCTGTAAATAAAAAAAACAATAATTACCAAAGTTTATGAATTGCAAAAGCATAACAAAAAAAACTGACAATGAATCGACTGTAAATAAAGATTTTCATCTTTAGAAACGTCGTGTACAGAAAATTCTAGCAATTTGTTCAAACGAGTAATAAAACTAAAAATATCAGACGAAATCAAACAAGCCAAAAATGGCATTTCACCAAATACAACAACTCCAGAACATACCCAGAATTTTCAAACAAAATCATCCAACCGCCACGATTAACAACTGTCCACGTTTGAAAAATCAAGTATAAAAAACATAGTTCCTTTTTCTTTAAGACCACTCATCACTGCTCATAATATTAATGAAGTGTGAGGTAAGCTTGGGATGTTCGTTCGCTTTGAAGAGCTTTTATTGGATTTGTTAGCAAAAGCATTGCTGGGTGTTCAGTAAAAGTTTCTCTCTTTTATTTAAGTCGGTGCGTAACACAATGAGGTACTAAAAACCTAATCAGGTCTAAAGTTAACTTGTGAAAACTGCCGTGACATTGTAATAATAACTACTGTACACAACCTAATGATCACAGCACAAAACCAAAAAATATACAAGCACAGTAAACAACCAGAATTCTAGTCGCTTCCATCATGAGCCAGAATCTCGATTCAAATATCAACTTTGGATGTCGTCTCTATGTCGTCACAAACGGAAAGAGGTTGGGTGTATTTCCATAAATCGATCTGGACAGCGATATTGATTTTTCCACCACAATGGGCATGTAGTTTTCTTTAACACGTTTCCCAGACATTGTTTGAAAGACAACATTAAGCAAATGTTAGCTAACCAGTCACTGCATGATGGAAACATGTTTGAGGTGTTGTTCTACACATGGCGTTTAAGATGTACAATTTTTCTGGAAACGTTTGTTAGTAAGTTTCGTTTTCTGGTCTTCATAATTTCTGTAACCTTACATGGCCCGTGTTCTGACGTTAACACCATCGATAATCAATTTATTACGCTTTAAAATTACCTTGAACACAGCAGCGAAAAGCTAATGCTTCCACACAAGCATTTAAAATAATTCTTTCAAGAATTCTATACACAAAGACACTTGATTAATGACCAGTGAAAAACGATAGACGCTTGAAATCGGTCTTTAATTAAAACTTGATTGACCTAATTCCCACGCAGCATCCGTTTAAGAGAGGCCACTATGAATCCTTTTTGTGTTTTAGCCAAAAGTCAATAGGCCATTAAGAGCACCCCATACTAAACGCTTAACTACGGCATCAAATTTAACTTGAGATAGGATCAAGTGTCCGGTAAAAAGCTTTATACAACGTACTGACCCAAGCACTAATAAAAGAAGTTTCTTAATAAACCAAAAATATTCCCATCCATTTAAGTTGAACTGGTTGTAAGATTTTAACCTGTAATGTAAGTCATGAAGGGTGTTTTCTTAAGAAAGTGGAAAGTGTTAAGAAAGGTCAAACCAGTTATGACAAAATGTGAATGCAAAGGATACTGTAAAACGTGCAAAAAGAAAGGCAATAAAAAGGCTTTCAAATATAGCCGAAGAGCTAAAAAAATGATTGTAACTTTTTCGCTTAAATTTGCATCCCGGGTAAATGCACCAAAATTTGTCCAAAATCCTTTATTCAAATTTAGAAGCAATTTCCACATTGGGAGCATCACATAAAATACTTATGAAAATATTGAAGTTTGCCTAACGTCATGCGGACAGAAAAACGCTGCATGTTTAATACTTCACCAGACCCTAAAATCTTAGTTACACGAGGCTTGATTTAATGTATAAGACGACATACAGTAATTCGGCCAATGAACAACAATCGCGATGCGTGTTAGTATAGGCATCTACGAGATAACTTTGTTTTACTGTAGCTGATCAGTTTCAAGTTGTTCACCGAACGAACCGAACCGAACAATTATTCTATTCTACTTTTAAGGCAGATAAATACAGTATAATGAAACGCAACCCTGGATGTTTAAAGTGACGAAGAAGATAACGTAACGCCTCTTTTCAATTGCCAAAATCTTTAACTACCCCTTGATACATGGCAGACAACAAAACATACCCTTGTTAGTCACCAATTGAGATTTCGAAGTATTATGACGTAATTCGAATATAGATATGAAGTGGTAACAACGGGGCGCCGACTGTACTATCGCTGCCTTGAATGACGTGTTCTTTAAAGTCTTCATCAAAAACTCACCCCAATTTCCTGAAGCTTGGTGACGTTGGGCGTGATGTAATAAGCGATCCCCTTCGCGGCTCCCTCCTCCATGGCTCCACGGATGAGGAGAATAAAGAGGACGACGTAGGGAAAGGTCGCTGTGAAGTAGACGATCTGGAGGAAAAATTAAGATGAATATGCGACCAAACATATATAGAGTCCAGGGGAATATGATGACGTATGGCAAAAAATTCCTGCGTAATTATGAGTTCATCAAAAGATGATGACGAAAATTGTGTTTAAAAAATTGCATTTGCAAAGTTTGATTTCAAATAGATAGTAATAAATATCTGTTTTATACCAAACTGAAGTCAAACTTGGCGCAAAAAAAATTACAAACAGCAAAATCTATTTCACGACGAACGATATTTGGTGCATAAACATAAAAAGCGACATTAAACGCAGTTTAAGACCCAACTAACTGGTGCATGGTGCCTGGCTGAATAGCCACCACGCAGCTTTATTGTTATAGAAACGGGAAACTGCGTATGGTAGGTCTTACAGGAAATTTTTCGTCCATCATAGATTAAATTTCAATCGAACCGCGCGGTGATTTTCCATTGCGTCACACAAATTAAAATAAGAAGACTTAAATCCATTCTGCAAAAATATTAAGCCTCCCTATTGGTAGAAAAAAGCAAGCGAGGGTTCCATAGACCGCATTTTTAAAACACGTTTTGAATTTTTATTATACGATAACGCTCTAGTTCCGCGAAAAGCCGTAACCATCACTTGTTATCAACCGAGACTTTAACGACTTCCGCAATCACCTTATCCACAAGATGCAAATCGGGGTTGATTTTATTCAAATTTGGAAGGTTGCTGTTGTAGTTTATTTGAATTGCAGTTTCTGTATGTCGAAGCGATTATCTACCTACCTTGCCCGACCACTTTACGCCCTTGAACAAGCACACAAAGACGATAACCCAAGCTAGAACGAGACAGCCCACCAGTTCCCACTGGATTCCGCCGGTTTCAGCAATGCTTTCAGTTAGACGAAGAACTTTACGACTGGGATGATATAAAACAGGATTAGTTATGATTCACATCTAACTTTTACTGATGGTGAGGATCAAACCACAACAAACCCATATTAAAGATAAAAGATAAGGTGGCGCCATACCTAAAGTATTCCTGTGAGGCGGTGGAAAATGTTATGCAGCTGCCGTTGACTTCTGTCTCGTTCGCCCAATCGTCCTTGCCCATGTATCCAACGTCGTTGAGGTTTGTGGCATTGACGAAGGTCATGCCAGTGGCATCGAACCAGCCCGCCCCCGCTTTGCATTTCACCCCGGTCCATTCGGGCGGTGAAGTGACGTTGGCGTCTGCCATGTAAATGTTCATTCTTTGCAAACAAAGCAATGTTGTTTTTTATAGACATACCAGAGGAGGTGACGAATTTTCTGGAGGAGGCCCGGACAACAAAACCAGACTTACAGGGTCTTTTACAGGGTGGGCTAATCTTCCCTTTGGTTCCTCTTACTTACGGGCCTGAGGTGTATGTCAGTATTCATGCTAAATCACTTGGTCGAATGGATTTCAGTCCAATGTCTAATAACTATTCGACAAACAATTAGCATTTACTTTGCACTTTGTCTCTGCAGAATTCCGTGTTCCATACATTGCCACAAGTCGACCAGGGCAGAACAGAAGTGAAAGAATTGAAGATAAAATGCAAACTGTAGGCGATTATGACGTTGTAGTAGATGCACACGATGAAAGAAATCATCATCATGCAGTATCCGACACCTGGTAAAGTAAAGAATAAATCATAGCGTCCGAAAAATAAGATTGAAAATTTTTGATTGTCTTTTGTGTTTGCTGTGTGCGTGAAATTGTTCTGCAAAAGGGATTTTCTCATTTTTCATTTATTGAAAACTTTATGAATTAACTTACCAGCATTCTCTAACATAAAAAGTTATGTTTAAACCTGTACCTTTAAAAAGTGGAGCGACCTTCCAAATGGCGACAGGACCCAGGGCACCAAATTGACCGAAGCTGAGTTCCAAAAAGAACAAAGGAATGCCGCACAGGACCAAAAAGATAAAATAAGGCACGAGGAAAGCACCTATCACAATAATGATGTTTGTGACATCATAAAGAAATGGCAAGCAACAATAATGTCAGGCTAAAGCATTTGCGATTCGAGCAAAACTCGGCCTGACTAAAAGCTTACTGAAAGCAGACAAAAGGCCACATGCGGCCTAGTTGATGGGTTTGTGCGGTCAGTTAATGGTTTTCGTTAACAAATGATAAGATGATAACAACTAATCTTTCCAGGAAACAGCAAATAGTTGTCCAGTACACTCTGACTTGTGGAAATTGACTGAAAGGAACAAATTTTCACCTCGAACGGTGTAGCGATCTGGCTCGCCTGTTATACTCATTATTGTGGCATGTGGCAAATTTACACTCCTAGAGACGTTAAGAGCTGTCAAATGCCTTATCGTGGTGAGCGCCGTACACTTGGCATTTGTGGGACGCATCAGAAATGCAAGGGAGTTGCCGCAACAACATGCTCAAATTTTGCACAAGTTATTTAAAATTACTTCAATTAAGAGCGTTGAGTTTTACTTATACTTCGTGTTAAACTTAATGAAGTGTAATAGGTTGTTCAATGTGAGGCCCGCATTTAAAAATGACGTCATTTTAAAGCGTTTCGATTGGACATTGCTGGGCTTGGAGAATTGACATCCAAAAATTAATTTTAGCAATTTTCATCTAAGCTCATCTAAGTTTCATCTAAGCTTGATTAATATTAAAAGGTCGATTTTTTAGGGTTAGCTTCTCATGTCATAATATTTAGGTTAGGCTAACAAGAAACTGTTAAAAATAAATTCCAACGTCCGATCTTTTTCGGTTTGTTCTATATATCGACTCCCATTTATTGATTTTTGTAAAATCGATGGCTTTTTGTGGATCTTCATTATTCATTTACTTGACTTGAAAAAACTTTGACGTTGCAATTTTCTGATTGGCTGTGGATAATTAATTTCAATCTAGTAGAGGAGCAGACTTATATGCGTCATCATAACTTTTCTAGAACTATCGCTTTTCTTATTTATCAATGCATTGTTTTGGCGAGCTACAGCCTGTTTTTCTGTTCAATACTTAATACAAGCTTTACTGTACCTCTACATTGCGCCCGTAAACACAAAAGCTACTTGACACTTCATTTACCATTATTTCCAAACTATTACGTTTAACACTGTAAGAAATGTGTTAAGAACTAGATAACAGAAGTTTCACTTTGTCCAGTTTTACTGTTATCCACCAGTCAGCCTTTCATTTTATTACATGGTGCAATTACCAGGAAATCGATAAGGATTTCATGGAAAATGTTAACATCCGATATCGAAGAACTACAAACGTGGTAAGCACTGGATGAATAGAGAGATCGAAAGTTGCCCTCTCAGTGTAAAATTATAAGAAAGTGAAACAGTTCTGTTAAAATAAACCGCACCGCTGAGACGAAGTACTTCAACGGTTTGGAATTTTCTAGCTCTCACCTCCTCCGTTCTTATAACAGAGATAAGGAAATCTCCAAATATTGCCGAGGCCGACCGCATATCCAATACAAGAGAGCATGAAGTCGAGTTTCTTGTCCCAAGTCTCTCTCTCTTCCCCCTGAGCAAACAATAAGGATGTGACGTCAATCTATCACGAGAAGCAACGTTAAAATTTTCCTTACTAGTAATCATTGGTTTGGTTTTAGTTGGATTAAAAAATTATCAACTAAAGAAGGCAACGTTAAAGAGTTTTCATTTTCAGTTCGTGCTGCCGAAAATGGAATTATCGTTTCAAATTCCCAAAACATGAGGCAGCAATAAGACAAAAAATTGCGTTAATAAGAAGGTGGCAACATTAACTCGATATCAAACCGGTAAACCTTCTGCCGGTAAATTCTTCTCTGGTTACTTATGCAGTTACTTATTTAATATCAGTGAATACTTTTATTTAAGGTTAATTAGATGAATAAACAGTCGCGTATCGCGTATAACCAAGCTCATTTGCAAAAAAGTGCATGAATAAGACATGACAAGTAAGTAAGTTGATGGCTTGTATAGTTAACCAGGGAACTGGTAATTAGCCTCACGCTGGTTTCACTCTTACCTCCGGTTCATTCTTCTCCACCAAGCTCTCGGAGGAGGATTCATCTTCTTGCTGTAAATCGACCAAATTAAGATAAATCCTTAGTGAGTTTGGGAAATTTAAGGACTATTTTTTATAATATGTGAAAAGGGACCGATGTTTATTCGCGCCCAATGGCAAAGTGATGACAGTGAGTTGGAATGCATTCAGCCACAGGTGTTGCAAAATAAGCAAACTAACACGATTTGTCGATTTTTTCACCTACCCAGGTGTAAGTGTATTAGGAAATTAAACATTTGTTTGGATTAAAAATTAAAAATTATCTTGGCAGTCATTTGTGACAGACACAATAATAAACAAATTTTTTTTTCCTCTAACGTGATAAAGATTTAACAACGTGCTGAGTAAGTTGTTTTGAAAATGAGTTGGACTTGAAAAATACAGTGTTTAAATAACTACAAGGTCAACAAAAGTTGGTTTGAAATGGATTAAAACTCTAAAGGCCAAAAACAAATTACGCTAAACGCCACTTAAGCAATATATACATGACATTTATAAAAATGCACAAAAAAATTCCAGCTTTAGATGTTTTGCAAATGGCAATGCTGGTGTTGGCTGATAATAAAGATAACATATTTTTCCATGTTTTACGTCAGTCGTTACGTGTGTTAGAGCGTGCACGCATCCAGCAATTACGTCAGCCACACTATTATTATGTCATCTAGAGCAGCACTATAACAACCAACACGGTTTGAAATTTGACAACATCCTTAGCAAAGCGCCGATCTACAATTCGGTGTTTCACGAATAATGCTGACAACAGCGTTCAGGCACTTCAAACAGTAAAGCCAGTGAAAAGAAAAATAATTGATCCACCGCTGCATAAAACAGCTGAATTCACTACTCACTGCTTTCACTCGCCAGGTAACCTGGGAAATTTAACAATCAGAAACAATTGACTTGCGATGAAAATGAGGTCTTCATTCTCGGAGTGTACTGCTACCGCTACCGCTAAAACGTCCACTTGTGGTTAGGACACAAATGACGTGAAACTTACCAATGATGTTTTCATATCACAAAACATTTTAACCATTCGGCACACGAAGTTGATGTTCGGATGTCTAACGCCAAGAAAATGCTACCGTGCGATAAAGTTACAAAGCACAATATTTTGGGCGCGAAACACACCACCAATGATTAGCTTAATTCAATTCCAATCAAACATGCTACAAATAAATCTTAATATGTGATCAACTTTAACGCTAAAGCCATGGGTGACATTTATAGGCTTTTTTGTCATAGCCCGTTTAAATGTGCACGTTGCTATCTTACCAACTCACCTTTTTAGCTTCACTTTTTGACATATTGCAGTTTAAATAAAGTATAATAAAGTAATATTACAAAAGCTACAACTGAAGATCTGTAAATTAGGTAAAATTCATTCATTTTCAGAATTTTTAATGCAGTTAACATAGCAACCAATCGTAATTCGCCTCATGCTATACAGCAAAATGTTCAATTTGGCTCATCTGTCTAATTTTTATTCTGAAAGTGATAGCATACATACTATCAATATTGACCCAATAAAAATACATTAACACAACGAACGACAAACACCATTTCCTCGTATAAAATTCTGTCTCGTTTTCATCAGTGCAAATGCTAGTCTGGCGATGGGCTACGTGCAATTTTTGTGCCCTATCCTCCAGCAGTACAGTGTGTTTTATTGCACTGATCTGAAGCGTGGTTTAAATTTGTTCCTTAAAATGTACGTGGTGGGCTTAATTGACCGACAGATGGCTGATATTTGTTAAAGTTAAATCAATAATGAATGAATATTGAAGGTGAAAATTTAATGACGGTTTAAAACCGCAGTCTGTCAAGCATTTATTTTCCCAAACCGATCGATGATATGGTTCAGCTGCAGAGGTAACTCTCACCAACATACTGTTAATCGTTTCTCGCACATTTTTGGCCTTGCTGACTCGGTCACATGCCCCGTGCATTGGCGCATGTTAATAGCAACTGGCATTCATTGTAGGTTCCCCACCGTGATTGGGGGGAAAAGGTAAAAATTAGTGTTGAACGGAAATATTAATACACAAGAAATAATGTTGTAATGGGCATTACTTTTAATACATGAATTATATAGAATACTTTTATTGTGCATAATTGTGAAATGTTAATAAGTGAGCGACTAATTCCCTGTCACTATTCAGCGAAAAGAAATTGTGCGTTCAAAGCTATTTTTCTTATTTCGATATAACCTGTTACTTGAAAGTTATCACAAAAAAACCTAAACCTAATTCAAATAACAAAACTATCTTTAAATTTAGCCGAATTTCACTCCTATATAAAGATAACCAACTTTTTGCTTATCATTTGACTTATCTTAAACGCTTATCTTTTGCAAAGGACTACGAATTCCACAGTGCTTGTGAAGTAGGCACTTCTTACCAACAATTAAGTGCCACTGAAGCCCGGACGATAGGTGCTATGCGTTAGTGCAGAGTTACTGCTCTCTTTCAGTAACAACTAATTTTGATTTTTACGAGTTTTTTATTAGAAACACTCAAAAAACTGAAGAGCTCTCCTGCCGGAAAGTTAGAAAAATTTCTACTAAAAGCCATCCGGCCAGCTGAAAGGTAAAAAGCCTTTTGTTTCATTAAATACAACCTGTTTTGCGTTTTCTTCAGCAAAAGTACGTTTAAAGCATATTTACACACTGATAAATTAAACTGTAAAAAAATTGCACACAATTGAAACTTAAAAAACAAAACGCATCCTGTCCAATCTTAAATTCAGTTTGGCGTTAACAGCAGTAATCATTTACATCATATCAACATCTTTCCCTGGTGAAGCAACAAAAGCAATCCCAGTATGGAACCTTGCTGTTCTATAAATACAAGTCAGACTTAAGTACACATCGACGCAATGTTGGAATCGTACTGTTCATAGGCGTAGCCAGGGGGGCGGGGGGCGAAAGGGGCCATGCCCCGCCCCCTGCCAAATTTTTGTGTCTATATAGGCTTCTACATCAGGTGGCGGTGTCTTAAAACAAACACTTAGTAGTTCCCTTGAACTTATGAAACATTTGGCCCCCCATTTTTTTTTCTGGCTACGCCACTGGTACTGTTCCAATGGGGATGAGTTTCTTTGTGCAACGCAGCACGCACAATGCGTAGTCCATCGCGCACATGCACACACAACCTGCATAGACCGGAGGAACTCAGTTCGTTCAGTGCCTGTGTCATGTATAGCTGTTAATGTGAAATAACATACTAACGTTTTCAAGTTTTAGCACAGTTATTGAAGCAAGTGTTTCGTACGGAGTTTTTTAAATTTGTCAAAACGTTTTTGTAAACAATTTGTGCTTCTGAATTTATCTCTCTCTTTCGCGTCACAGAAAATACCCAGCTTGAAAAACAACACGTTCGTTCTAAGCGACACGTAGCCTGCTGTATAACACCTACAAAGGAAAAACAGTGGCAGTAATGCAGATCTCAAGCTTTGCTTTTCCCATTTGTTTGCAAAAAAACATCTACGACCAAACGAAAATCAAATGATCTTCATGAATGTAGTTTTAGCTTTTTAGAAACGTGTTTCATTTTTCGCAGTCAAACGCTAATAAGAAACCTTATGAGAAACTGTATAAAGGCCTCTTTTTCTGGTAGTATGCAAATTCAAATTTAATTTTTTTTGTTTATTGTTCGCATTATCGGTTTTTTGTTTTGCTTGTTTTTAATTCAAAATAAAATAAAATCTTATGACTTTATTCGTAACTTTTGGTTTGAAACAAGTTCACTTGGAAATAAATTTAAAACTCCACAAGAAACGTATGATATAAATCTGTAGCTAGACTTAAGGAAAGTAGAGACCAAATTACTAGAAACTTCAACAGAAAGCTTTTTATAAAAAAATGGGTAAATAATACCAAGTTGCTCCGTATGACGATATAATCCCACCACTATGAAGATGTAATACGCGAACAACCAGTGTCGTAAAACTTTGTTTTATAATCTTCAAACAAACAGTCTCAAGGTAGTTGTCTTAACATCAAGAAAGAAGACGAAATTGCGGAATTTCTTAATTTGTTTAAAAAGCAGCTGGGATTTTCCAAAACTAGGTGCCTGCTTTTAACGAGCCTCGTGTCCCACTTACACTTACTCGTTGAGCAAACAATGAGTGTTACTAAGTTTCACCGCCGGAAGTTAAAGTTCATTCGGCCAAAGGCGAAACAGTGAGAGGGAATTTTCGCTGACAGTACGTGCTGATTAACAAAAAATGTTTCCAAATTGGCGCAACCTGGAAAAGATAAAGTTTAAGGGTGATAGCATCCGAGCACTTCTACACTTCTGCCGCACTTCTGTGTCTGATAAAATTGATCAAACATTTTCAGACATAGCAAAGTTTTGAGAGTGACGACACTTTCGCGAAATGATCACTGGAGCGAAGACAGTACAGAATACATATTAAATTTATATATTTTCTACTATATACTATGTTTTCCATATTAATCAATATTGCTTTACTGTCTTGGCACTATCTTTCGTTCTGTGTATAAACATTCCCAATTACAGTATTCTTATTCTAAACGGATTTTAGCTTAAAGCAAGGCTGATTAGGTCGTCAGCAATTTCACGGTCACTGTCAACACCAGCACTAATCTCAACGCTCCCTGTCTCCACCAACACTATGTCAATCAAAGCTAATCAAAGTTGTCAAAACCAACTGCAACGAAGATGACGTGTGAGGCGACCGTGCGACGACAACCATTTAAATAGGCTCAATGTAACAGGCCAAGTAAGGTAAACCAACGGAGGTTCCTATACCAATTTACCCAGAAAGAAAACAAGGCTAATATATCAGTAAAAAATGACATTCTTTAATCGCCAAAATGAATTCATCCTAAACGATTTGCTCATGACTCAGAGCGGCCGCATTATGACGTAACAAGATTGCTATTATGGAAAGGCGATACAGGATGTAAGGAGTAGGACCATCTCTAAAAGAAATCGCAATGAAAGGGTCCAGCCTGCATGATGTCCACAATACCCGGTGTTGTCTGATGAGATGCAACGAGCGACACAAACCAATCGACAATCAAATCAATAAGGCCGGATAAAATCTGATTTACGCCAATCTTATAAACGTCGAAATCTTTTTCACAGCAGAGACCTACAAAGCAAAGGCGAGCGCTAGAGTGATGAAACATATCGGAAACAAAGAGGCCGAACGGGCGCATGGGCTGGTGATGGATAAAATTGTTTCATCCTACGCAGCTTTGCCGCATTGATTAAACATAGATACGCGTATGGCAGGAAAACGGTAAATATAACCGGTCTATAGGAAACAACATTAATTGAAGTGTGACTTGAATTTTCCGTTAAGTCACATAAGAAGGGTCAACAACCTGTGTTCAGTGTCTTCCTCACGTACTGTGTTTGGAAACGGTCACGTGAACAGCTACAGCAAAGTTAAAACAGGCAACTAAGCCTAACACGTGTTTGGTCAACCATAATACGAACTGTCTACTATATGTCTACTCAACTGACTGAGCGCATTGGTTGAAGTCAAACCGAGTAAGAAGAAAAGACGCAATGGCAGACGACGGTTAAATTTCGTTAATAACGGTTAGATTTATGTTTGAGTATATATATGTGATAGATTACAGGATTATACAGTATTGAGGTATTTATTCTGTCAGGTTAGATTGACAATAAGCGTGAAAGAATGCTTTAATCGTACAATGTTTGACGGTGAAATAAGCACATCTTTATCCAACTCCGTTCCAACAAGATATAGATTAATCTAATTGTGAACAAATAAAAACATTCAAGTTTTGGAAATTTCTCTTTTCCATGGAGTCAAAAAACGTTACGAAACAGCCGCTGTTGTGAAAATTTGGAAACAAAATTTATTTAATTAAAAAACGACACAAAGCAATGAAAGTTGCTCGTGTAGTTGATAGTTACTTAAATGCCTCACATAAAAATGCAAGTTGTCACAATTCTTGGTTTTTTCTCCTCACTGTGTTTACCATAGTTTGCGGTCGAATACTCCAGGGAAAGTAAAATGCCTTCCAACGTGACAACCTTGACCACAAGTCTAGAATAAGGTGCTGTATGCGTAATAAAAATCGTAATTGCGTCATAACGGTAATTTCTTTTGTAACTAAACCGACGTAAACTCATTACATTGCTCAAAACTGTTCGAATACGAACAAACTTTGATTTTTTCACTGCTATCGCATGTGTTGTGGGATCTTTCCGCTGTGTGTATCTTTCATTTGATAACTTATATAGGCTCGATAGAAAAAATTTTCCACAATAGGCCTACTATTTTTGTTTTTAAGGTTTACATGTTTATAGATTACAGCTCAAACTACTAGATTTACTAAAACTTACAACCCCAAATCTGAAACGCAATTATACCACAACAAATGACACACCTATTAAGCTGTCTTGAGTGCTTTTAATTATAACTGTTTCTAAATACATCACGCTGATAGCTGATAGCTGATAGCTGATAGCTGATGCCTGCTGATGCCTTTCCAACAGGACCAACCTCTCAACTCAGCCCAATATGTCTTCACTTATTCGTTTTCATTTCGTTTCTCTCCAAATTTCTTTTATTCCCGCGTGGGCATAAGACTACGATTCTAGCACGTGCTTTACAGTACTTCTCGTTTCGAGGGTCAAGGGCCAGGTCACCCTTCAAAAACAATGTGTTTTACACAATGACTGAACCCCTTTAACTTAGTTTTCAGTGACGACTGAGCTTGCGTAACTGATTAATATCCCACTTAACGGCATTTGTCTGAGCGCTTTTGATTGGAAGCCACTGCCGGTTAACCACTTAAGAATCACCACGATTGAAGTTAAAAGCGCAAGTCTTCACCATAACTTAAGTTAATTTTTGGTCTTTAAAATGCTTAGAAAAGCAAATAAAGTCATCGACTCTTAACATAATATTCAGCCTCAAAGTGGCAGGATACCTTTATCATCAATAACGGGTTGGCTCGTTAACTGAGTTTCCTGGTTACTTTTCTACCAGAGCTTGCAACCTCGTTTGTTACCCTGGCGCCACGTGTTCTCTTCTCTACTGTATCAATGAATTCCTTCTGAAACGACGTCATTTGGTCAACTGCATGCTCGTTTTATTTTTTATTCCTTCCTCAGTTGTTGTCATATTTCTCTTATGGCTGGCCATGTATGCCATCTTTACTCTTAACTGCCCGTCAGCGGTGGTATAACTACTTCGTACATATCGAACAGGCAAATTTTTAAAACTTTTGTTCGACGTGACCATTTTCTTGCTCTCTTGCGCTACTTTTCACCACTTCACATTTTCGTTGCACTGTTACGTGGTTGGTTACAAGCTACGCGTTTTTACTTTGGATGATTTACTATATCGTTATAAAACATTTTAGCGAAAAGTTTATGGACAGGACAAAAACAGAGTTAAACACATTTTCTTCGTAGGCCTGAAAAAGCAAGCTTATGTTTGCAAAACCTCGTGCGGAAGAGTCAAAATTAAAGTTAACCTATATCTTTTTTATTTTATCACTATTAAAGTAACAGCACTTATACCCAACAATTACCAATCAATAATTTGTTATGCCCTCAGCGCGGAGACGACGAAAAAAGTCTGCTCTGGCTTCTATTAACATACGCTAATGAACGTGAAAAAGTAACAAAACCGACAAAGCTTAAAACGTGCATGAACATGTTAATGGTAATAAATTGTTGATAACAGCTAGCAGGGCCGTTGAACTCAAAATGATTTTTTGTTCAACGAATACCTAGTAAGATTAGACTAACTGATCACAGTAACACCAGAAAGAGAAAACAATGGAAGAACAACCTCATACTCTGGCAGGCTCTTATTAGAGCAAGTTTAATATTTATTAAAGCAAATACTGCAATCTCCTTTACTTATTGAACAAATGTACTACTAACGAATTCCCGCATCATCACATATGGACCAGTAACTTGGAACCCAAAAAATTTAACAACCAACTCCGCTTAACACAAATATCGTGAGAAAGAAGTATGATGTATAGGTACCACATTAAAGATTATTATATAACAATAACTTTTATGTGGACCTATCAATCAAACAGAGATAGCATTATAACTATTTAAAACCTTAAATGGAACTCGTAATTAATTTTAAATAAAGACAAAGAAAGATAAAACTTTGGTTGACAGGCACAACTACAACACAGCAGGGCAAGGCAAAAATAGAATAAAGTTCAAAAGATCACGTTGAAGCGGAAAAACCTGGAAAAGGAAAGAACTGGGCATGATTATTTGCTGACAATAACAACATTTTGGCGCAACAACAACAAGAATCAACAAGAAATTGGAAGCCATGTTCGCTGAAAGCGGGTTTGAAATACTTCTTCCACAAGTAGAATTTTTGCGGAATTTTTCCCTTTTCTAACAAAATCTTTCACATGCTACTTTCATGTTTAATCTTTGTTACTGTGAACTAACAGCCACTGCTGATCAAATAAATGATTGAAGTTTATGGTTTGCCTAGTTTGAAATAGACCAGACATTGTGCTACCGCATGACTTTATTTAAAAATGGTTCAACGTGGAAAGTGATTTGTTGTGAGAGAAGTTTAAGTGAACTTAGCTAATATGAAATAAACATTAGCTTCGGACACTCGTTCACGACATGACGCAAAACAAGTAAAACGTACACCAAAGTAATAAAACGTTTTACACAAAAATCATTTCACGGTAGCTTAAAATCTAAATGTTTTGCAATATAGAAAGTTGAACTATACTATATACATTCTATAGCGGACTCATTGATTACAAGACGTAAAAAATTATAAAATTGACTTTAGGTGATAATTGTTTATGGGCCTGGCAATATGTACAGCAGAAATAGAATTGGTATGACATTAGGCTACGGTTCTACATCATTGCAGTAGACTAGACATTTCGTTCAACATCCTCGATGGGTCATCTTTATAGTGCATTTCAAAAGTGTACCTCATTTCTGCTATGTGTATAGGCAAATTGCCCGGGATAGACTACGAGTGTTGAACAATGCACATTCACTTATTTACAACAATTGTTAAACAGCCGCAGCGTAGCTCGGAGGCTCCAGAGACTCAGAACTGTAAGAGGATTGCTCTCCAGCGCAGCAGGAGGTCAGTGGTTCGGAACCTCGTTCTTCCATCTCTATCACCTTCTTATTGGATTTATACTTGTACTCGATGTGAAGATCGCGAGGTCCCCAGTCCGGATCTGACTTCAAGAGCTCCTTTACCCTCTGAAGAAGAGAAGACTCGTTTTAGGAGATGTCCAGTAACAATTCTTACCAATTCATGGGGTTTTGAACTAGTAAGCGCAGGGTGATTTGTGCGTCATAGCGTGAAAAGCAAAACAGCCAATTTTAACCACTTAGAGTGCAATGTTAACCTGACGCTGGCCGATTCAATGCCTGAAAACTAAGGTCAAAACAGTTGCATTCAACCAGTGTCGGAGGGCTGGGTTGGCCGGCGTTAAGAATTAAGATTACCGGGGTTGACATGAACGATTCCCAAGACTACATTACGTCCTGCCAATATCATGATTTTGTTTAGATTGAGAATTCTCACCTCAAAAAATGTTCCCTTTGCTCTGGGATGCTTGAAAATTTGATACAAAGCCACACTGGGAATAGCGATGATGGAAGTGAAGGTAGAAAACCAACCGATAACTTCGGCCCAAGACGGATAACTATTGCCGTTGTATGTCACCGGGGAGTAGAAAGCGAGGTAAGCGATCAACAGAAACTGCAAATAGAAAACAAGGACGCTCAGTCAAAAGACAATTAATAATAAATTTATCCGTATCGCGTGTACAGGTTGTAAAGTTGTGAGACGGCAGGTTCGCTGTCTGCAGCACAAGCCAGTATTGGGCAAAATAGCCTTGATAAATTTAACATACACCAATAGGATACCATCAAATGCTTCTGGCACAATAATATAATAATAATAATAATAATAATATGAATATTATTAACTTCAACGCATAAATTATTTGGGGGTGTTTTGGGAGTAAAAATATTGTTTCCTTTTTAAGGCCGAAGGAGACATTTCAAGTTGTTGCTATGTTCTGGCATATGATATAACAAACTTTAAGAGCAGCTAGTCAAATTTACCCCGATACAGGTAGGAGTTATCACAAGCCACACGGCCTTCCACCACTGCCAGAGAAAGAGTCGTTTCCCGATCATGCACTCAATGTCGTAAATGAAGCGGTCAACACCTGATATAGAAATCACATAAAAGTAACCACTGACACAAGAAAATCCTGACTTTTATAAAATATTTTGTTTCTTGTTTTTTCTTTTTTTGTCAGCCGTCATATATTAAACTATAGTCTTTCTATATAACATACTGTAAAATGAGCTGACCAAAGAATCTTGAATAAAAATTTGGGTTAAGTTTATTTTAGAATAGAAAACAAGTTACCATAATTCCAGGACAGGCAACCGATCTCCAAAAAGGCCGCTATCATGAGGGGAAATCCCGAGGCGTACCAATCGACGAGTGTTAACCAATAAATGCCACTCTGTGACAGAAAACCTCTTCTTTAATGCACAGAGTCAAAAGACATTGATATTATAATAAACCCACCATACCTCAGTAACCATGGGAAGAGCAAGGATGAATTGAACCACGCAGAGACCGGCCAAAAACTTGACACGATTTTTACGGAACCAGGACACTTCATCAAAAAGACCAGCAACAACTGCTTCAATCATTCCAAACTTAATAAGAACAATAAGTTGGTTAATTTAGTGTCCTGCGAACCCTGTGCCAGCAAATAAAAAAGAAATTAGCGGATAGAAGAAATGTAGTTAAGGTATTACTAGAAATGGAAAAATTGGAAAGTGAACGCATCCAAAACGGATGTAAACCAAAATGCGAATTGCCGTCTGACTATTCCATGTGATTCTACCTAGACCAACCTTCATTAAATTACAAATCGTAACCAACACCGATCAAAACGTTCCTTTTGAAAAAAGGTAATTAAGTCCAAATCCAAAGTTAACATAAAAAGATAAAAAATTAACTGAATAGTAGGCTATAGCGATGGGTAAACAATTAACTACAGTGGAGTGCAACCAGACCATCCGTATTGGCTCTCAATGAATCTAATGAAAGTTCAGCTAGTCTATGCCACACGATGCCAGTCAGTCATATAGCAAGCAATTCGCAGACGAAAAGGTCGCCCAAACTAATGCATGCCTTTGTTTTTCTTCGTCAATAATGTTTGAATACAGTGGTACAATAAGCAAGCAACTTTGCTAATGTTATTCAATTAAAATGTGGAGAATGACCAATTGAAATTTTCTGTATGATTTCATGACATGCTTTTTTTATGCTGCGTAATAAGAATGACATTTTATAACATGGCAAATGAAGAAGGCAATGATAAAATTCAGGCTGTATGTATTTCATGGTTTATACTATGACTCTATGAGAGAAAAAATACTGTATATTCCAAAAGGCCGGGCTTGCCTTTATAAAGAGAAAACTGGAAAACCCGACCTACAAAGAAGAGTAACAAAACGATGAACCAAAATAAACCCACCACTTGAGAAGGTTTTTAAAAAAAGCTTTTAAATAGATGGTTTGTAAAATGAGTTGGAACAAGTTTTGGATGCAGTACATCGGTTTTTTTCTCTTAAAAACATGTTTTGCAAAAATGTAACGTATTGTTTGACTCACAAGGCCAAACGTATAAGTTTCTGTTGGCGTGGTCCTATGTCAAAACATATTTTAGCTCTTAATTTTCCAAAAAAACAATTCACTAAGTGCTAAATAGGGCTGGTAAAATGTGCAGTGACCTGGCGTTGCAGAAGCCACGCCAACTAGGGACAAGATAAAAACATTACAGAGATTAACAGAAGCAGCCAAAAGAAGCAACGAAATACAAGTTCATTAATATACTGATTCCGATGATTACCAGCAATACGGGCGGGGGGGCAGGCTGAAAGTCGGGGAACCACCTCTTTCATCGTTGTTGCCCTGGGCCTGCCCCTAACGGACACAATGCAGAAAGGAAATCTCAGGTTAGTTTCACTTATACAAGATCCACTCTATCACATTCATCCAGCTACATATACGTCACAATACTCGGAGGAACTAGTATGACCCCGAAGATATTTTAACCCTAATTGTACCGGAGGGGCTCTTAAACCACATTTGGTGGAGTTAGCTAACATGCAAATTAAACCATGCTTTACTTATAAAGCAAATTAGGGAGTTTTCAATAAATAACTAAGGTGCAAAGATAAGGCTACTAGTGGTTCTTCACAGACATACTGTTATTGTATAAGGTAAATGATGAATTTATTACGGATGAACACTTTTATTTGGCATGAAACAACTGTCGAACTATGGCAGGCATCGTAAACTCATGCATTCAGAATCGCACGCACAGTAACCACACCATTTTTTTTTTATAAAGTACGGTAACGAAAAACGAAAGTAAAACAGGTAAACATAAAAATAATATTCAAGTTCAAGCCTGTAAGAGAGAAGATAGCGGTTATCATTTTAGTTACTATTTAGGGAAATTCCCTTCGTTACATCAACAAGATAAAAATTTTGAATATAATTGAAAAAAGGCGGAAAGGCATGAACCAATCAGAGGAAAGAAAACCAAAAACCACCCGCTCCGTAATGCAAGTTTAATTTATGATTAAGTTGGTTGAATTCATCACAAAACCAAAGCATCAATAGGCAGAGTGTGGTATTTGAGTTTCTTACCGCCCATGAGGTCATGACAGGAAAGGAAGTTTGTGATTGAGATCGTATCAAAAACGACGTCATAGGTCACTTTTGTTGAATCAAACGTTTTACTTATATTTATAAACCAAGTGTTTAAATCAAATGTTTTACGTCAAAAAAAGAAAAAGAAGAATCGACTTCGATCAAACAAAAGAATTTAATTAGGTCAGTTACAATATAGAAGTAAGTTTTGACTTCATTTCAGGATTTCTTATCAGTGCTTGTCAATTGCAGTAATTTTTATTGGAAAATTTCTGTCATAAATTTTGTTGTAAAAATCGGGGCAATCACAAAGTCCCTTTCCAAGTAATGACTTAAAAAAATACAATAAAAATATAGGCAATAAAAGTTCTTAAAAAGAATTAATAAACTATAAAAATCCACATACCTGTTGGAATTCTATAAAAGCTTAACATAGATAAAAAGTAATTGGTGGTTAGTGGAGGCCGGAACGTTGGTCTTGTACAGTCAATTTGCTCTGGTTTTAAAGCCAGTGTGTGTAGATTTTGAAAGTTGAGAAAATTATTGAAGAAGTTAACTCATCATTAATTGGCTATTCTAGTTTATAAAATATCGCTTCCACTTATACGCAGTATGCACTATTTCACAATTTTTTTACTAGATTTTGGGCATACAAACACTTTTAATCCAATATCGCTCACAAATTTATAATTTTTCTAGTGGCGAAAATACTGGTTTTACGGTTGAAGTTATTTGAGTTTGATAACTCTTCTAAGCGATTTTTTTAAAGATGTTTAGGTCTTTTGATTATTTCATTATTTTATTTCACTTCATTTGTCAAAAATGTCAAAACTTAAAGTATTATGGAAGCGATTATGAACAGAATTTTAAAAGTTTATTAAATGAAATACAAAATATACATTTGTGAATATCGCCATGTACAGGTATTTATATCATTGCAACGATTAAAAGAATTCAAACCCTCAAGATCACATGAAGTTTGTTATTATAACACTTGGTAAGCTTTTGGGCTACAAAACTCAGTTGTTGTTCGTTCGTTATCCACAAAACACCGTTGAAGAATTAAAATCGTCAACACGAAACCGTGTTCCAGCCTCCGGACTTCAGGGCCAAAACTTTACAACAAAGGATGTTACCTGACTATCCAAGCCAAGATTCAGGAGCATGAAAAAGAAAAGGAACGCCCACACGGGGGCAGCAGGGAGGTTGGCGACTGCAGCTGGATAGGCGACGAAGGCAAGACCAGCGCCTATAAACGCGATAATTTAATCGATAATAATAGTCGTTAAAGAGGACATCGATAAATAACTCTTACCTTGATCAACGACATCTTCGATTTCACGACCGGTTTGGTGAGCCAGAGATCCAAGCACTGAGAAGACGACAAAACCAGCAAGAACACTCGTGCAGCAGTTTATTGCGCAAATCGAAATTGCATCTCTGTTCAACAATATGCAAACGCTAGCAATCGGGTTCGATTCTGACCGAAAGCACTTATGTTTGTAATGAGTGATTTCAACGACGCTTTACTAATAGTTCTTGATAACTAACGCAATCAAACCATATACCTGTACACGTTGTTGTGGAATTTGTTTAAAGATGAAAAGGAAAGCAGAACACCCCAGGCCGCACCCAGAGAGTAGAAGATTTGAACTGCGGCGTCCGACCAAACCTGCAAAAACAAGCAACAAACACGAAAATAAGCAAAGGTCATGCGATGATGTCATATTGCTCTGGTGTAAAGATTTTGCAGCCTAAAGTATTTTTTTTTCGATGCACAGCAACGAGTATAGCAATTAACCTTAACATATACGTTATGAGAAATACTAGCAATAATATCATTAAAACTAGTAGGACAGGTTGTTTAATGGTGTTCTGCTGTTAACATTGAAAACATCCGCGAAGGTCGGATGGAACAAAAAACAGGAAATTCTGGCAATCAATTATTTCAGCAACTCGACAAACGACTGCCCGTCCGCAACCTAAGAACGTTTTTTCCATGACATGTTGACTTTCCTGAACAGCTCATTTCACCCCGTACCAATGTGACCCCACGAGCAGTGTTCAAACATTAATACGTCAACTTAGCACTGCGAAAAAAGTCCAAAGTTTAAACAAACTGTTCAAGTCCTGTCTAAAGCTATAACCAATGATCATTGATTGCGTAAACGCCCACATTGAAATGATTGTAACTGAAGGAAAACAAGCTTGTTTGCTCAAGTTACATAGTAAGCTCACAACAAACTGGTGCTATGACGTAGAAACAATTGCGGAATGTTGATATGTACTTAAGCAACACGTGGTTCAACTTTTCGTGACTTTTTGAGATTACTGTTATGATAATATAGCCTTGTTATGTTAAGCCCACTTGCAACACATCCAAGAGTATAATGAGTGCCCGACTGCACTGGGTAACGGTGACTGAAACGGTAACTAACCAACTCACCACAGCAAACAAAAACGACTTTGAAAAGCAGGTGCTAAAGTCGTGTGTTTTTGCCAAGTCCATTTTGATAAGGTTTTTCGTATTCTCATCAGCACATGGTTTTGGTAAACATTGATCTCAGACATGAATAACAAATTCTATCACGTTCATAAGCGCCTGGCTGGAATATTATTTTGGGCGTCTCTTTAGCCATCGCACCTAATCGATTGTTTTTTAAAGACTTTAGCTGTCGCATTTAGTAGCCTAGCGCTAATCCACTGTTAGCATTTGTAACGCCACCATATTACTCAATCGGCAGTTAATATTCATAATCTTGGATTGCATATGCAGCAACAAAAAACGTTACACGACAACAAACCGCTTTTATAGGTTGTCCATGAAAGATAGAAAGATCAAGACACAAACACACTGCCAGGGCATATGCCAGATGGCGAAACTTCCGTTTGTATGCGTTAAGCCGCGTTAGCCCAGTTTCCACATGGCATCTGTTACACAATCGTTCGTGTGTGTAAACTAAGTCAACAAGCTGTAATACGATAAGCCATATCCTACGCCGCTTGTAGCATTTTGCACTAACAGTTAATTAAGACTACGAATTTAAAAGAGAAAAGATAAGAGATGTGTAGCCTGAATACAAAATTTCTGTAACATCTCAGCCTGTGCTTCAACAAATATTTATGTGTGAATCTCAAATAATCCCCTATGTTACAAGCAGAAGTGCAGTAAACATAAACCAATCAAGCGGAACGCAGTACAATGGAAGTTACAAGAAATACGATACCAGATATGGGCAATAAATTAAATAGTTCACAATGATTTATCCACTTGGTCGTTTGTCTTTCTTAGAACCGCAAAAAATGCCGCAGCTTATTTTGATTTATTTGAAAACACAACTTGACAAAACAAAAGCCGTTTAGCCTTTTTATGACTAACAAAAACGTTAATGAGAATAATTGTTTCAAAAAAGTGATCCACCAACTGTTACACAATAGGAATGGTATTTACAACGACCATTGGGCGGAGACTTCTTTGTAAGCAGCTAGTGCGATCGATTGACCTGGGCATGAGTTTGCGTTTACAAACGAAATCATCCGAAAAAAAACTGCGAGTTTATTTTTTGAAAGACCAACAATAAAAGTTTCAGCTGTCAAAATGTAAACATTTGTCTATGACGCATCTGCAAAGTTCTGTGACGTAATTCGTATGTTATTACGAAGTAGCAATATAACCGGCGCTATCTGCTTAACAGATGTGAATAACCTCGCGAAACTTTTGTGGTTAAAAAGATTTCCTCCTAAAAACAACACAATAATCTTACCGAAATGTCCTGGAGCTTGGTGACGTTGGGCGTGATGTAATAAGCGATCCCCTTCGCGGCTCCCTCCTCCATGGCTCCACGGATGAGGAGAATGAAGAGCACGACGTAGGGAAAGGTCGCTGTGAAGTAGACGACCTGGAGGAAAAATTAAGATGAAGATGAAAAAATGAAGTCGTGGGTTCCCGTAGAATATGATGACATAATATTGACGTAATTATCAGTCGTTATGACGTAATCATAGTCAGAGCTCTGTTTAATGAATTGCGTTTGCAAAGGTCGGTGGTTTATGACAATATAGATCGATTGCATGAAACGGAATCTTTTCTCTTGTTGGATTCGCACAACCAACGACAAAAGCTATTTCACACAGGAAACGCATAAAGTGTTACAGTTATGACAAATCCTGGGTATCAATGAATACAAAGCTCAATTTTATGCATCGATGTATGTTGTAGTGAGCTGTGTTGTGCCGTCTCTTACGCAAAATGTTACAGTATTTTGAAACGATGCAAGTTGAATCTTGTTACCGGAAAACACGTTTACAGGAATTCAAAGCTTAAATTTCATTTTAGCTACAGTAAGCTGTAATTTTCCATTGACTAGCACAACTGTATAATTGGACGTCCAGGCGTCTAAAGCAATCGATAAATCTCCCTATCGACAGAAATGAGAAACACAGTGTTGGCCACTTGGGTAAACCACGATAAAACTTTGTGTTGCGATAACGGCTAGTTTCCAAGAAAACTAATCTCCAACTTATCAACTGCCCGAAGTTTTCACTTGAAGGCTTTTTCGCACAAGCTAAGCCCAAAGTTCCACTAACGGGAGACTTAGATTGCAACTGATACCGCATTATAAGCCGAAACGGTTATCTACCAACCTTTCCCGACCACTTCACACCCTTGAACAAGCACACAAAGACCAGGACCCAGGCCAGAGCGAGAAAGCCCACCAGTTCCCACTGGATTCCACCGGTTACAGCGATGCTTTCCGTTACGCGAAGAACTTTACGGCTGAAATGGCATAAAACACGATGAGCTAGGATTAACACTCAACTTCAACACGTAGTTTAGCATGGGGTCTCGTTCTGACATCAACAATAGATTGGCATAGTCAGAGCAATAACTCAACATTGTCTAGATAATTCTATCAAGAAAATAAGGTAATGCATATTGGCCAAAGTTAACTAAAAAAATGCTGGTACTATTTCATCTGATGTTTTAGTATATGTATTAACTCAATATGTATATGATTTCAATCCACTTATGACCTAAGTGTACTAATATTGGCACCATATCGCATAACCTTGGATTTTGCAATGACGTAATTAACACGCTATTCCTACAAACGACATCGTCACACTCCTTGAAGACACATAGATGGTCCAAAGATAAGTGACAAGTTAAAGATAAGATAAGGTGGCGCCATACCTGAAGTATTCCTGGGAGGCGGTGGAAAAAGTTATGCAGCTTCCATTGACTTCTGTCTCGTTCGCCCAATCGTCCTTGCCCATGTATCCTACGTCGTTGAGGTTTGTGGCATTGACGAAGGTCATGCCACTGGCATCGAACCAGCCCGCCCCCGCTTTGCATTTCACCCCGGTCCATTCGGGCGGTGAAGTGACGTTGGCGTCTGTAACGTAAAGGGTCATTCTTTGCAAACAAAGCAATGTTCTTCATAGTAAAAATTGGTCATTTTCTGCTGATAAAAACAATGTTTATGATAGCTGTATATAGTTATTCATTTCATTTGACCCACAATATTCTATCAATGCAATAATGAAATTAACAATTTTCATTACTTAACAATCCGGTTTTAAGCCCAACCAGTCTAATAACTATTCGACAAACAATTAGCATTTACTTTGCACTTTGTCCCTGCAGAATTCCGTGTTCCATACATTGCCACAAGTCGACCAGGGCAAAACAGACGTGAAAGAATTGAAGATAAAATGCAAACTGTAGGCGATTATGACGTTGTAGTAGATGCACACGATGAAAGAAATCATCATCATGCAGTATCCGACACCTGGTAAAGTAAAGAATAAATCATAGCGTCCGCAAAGTTACGCATGAAGAAATATTGGGGTGTGTCTTTTCTGTTCACTTCTGGCTATAAACGACTCTCGGCAAAAACGAGTTTAACGTGGGAGCAACAAACAAGAATCAACTGTTTTGTCGTCTTTTGTTGCAACTGGATAGATCAGGATCTGGATGGTACTAGGAACCAAAATCCAACTGCAACTACCCGAAACCGGTTTGAAGTGGAAAAGAACAAAGATGTTTTTAGCTGTAAAATATTATTGTTTACCTTTAAAAAGTGGAGCGACCTTCCAAATGGCGACAGGACCCAGTGCACCAAATTGACCGAAGCTGAGCTCCAAAAAGAACAAAGGAATGCCGCAGATGATTAAAAAGATAAAATAAGGCACGAGGAAAGCGCCTGTGACAACAAAGACATTTATGATCTCAATCGAAGGCAAACATCTGCCAAAAGGTCTTTCAAATTTTTGTAACAAACAAAGAGGACTTTATAACAAATTGGACTTTATTGGTATTAATTTATGAGAAATATTTAAACTGAAAATCTACGAGTCACTTGAGTTTTGTAGCTAGTTCTAAGGTAAACGGGTGGTAAGGTAATCGAAGGCGGGGCGAGCTCTCATTGGTCCAACCAATACCAACAAAATTTGCAAGTGATTTCATTGGACGTTTTGGCTCCTTGTAAATATTTCGCTCAGCGTATTAATACGCTTTTTATAAACCTATTACTTTTTAATATATTTGTGCGAGGTTTTAAGATGCTACAATGTCGTCGCATGTCGAACACATTATTTATAAAACTTACGCATTAAACACTGAAATCGGTTTTACCAATTTCATCTTTTTAGTAGTTTATAATATTGTATACAGAAACGTTTTCACGTGTTGATTTGGTGACAACTATTTAACTGCCGTTTCATTGCATGGCTTAATTACTGTACAAAGAATTGGATTGTGATTCTGGGGAAATGCTTAAGACCCGATATCGAAGAATTAAAAACGCGACAACCATCGAATTGATGGAGAGATCGGGAGTTGCCCCTCAGCGGAAATTTACAAGAAGGTGAATCAGCTCTGTTCAAACAAACCGCAGCACCCCTGAGATGCTGTCCTTGGTTTTGGAAAGTTTTCGAAATATCTTCTCACCTCCTCCGTTCTTATAACAGAGATAAGGAAATCTCCAAATATTGCCGAGGCCGACCGCATATCCAATACAAGAGAGCAAAAAGTCCAGTTTCTTGTCCCAAGTCTCTCTGCCTTCCCCCTGAACAAACAATCATAAAAAGGCCCATTAAAGAAATACCGTTAAATTTTCCCTTATCTGTAATCATTCGTTTGGTTTTGTTTGGATAAAGACGTAGTTAAAAGAAAATAGCAGCGTAGATGAGAGAAATATCTGTTGATTCCGGTTTCATTCGCAGCTGAAACTGACTGGAAACTGGATTTCCGTTCAACAAACATGAGCAGACATTTGTTGCAATGAGCGAACTGGAAAGTAAAGCTGAGAGCAAATTGAAACCGACTTCTTTCTTACCTCCGGATTATTCTTCTCCATCAAGGTGTCGGAAGACATTTCATCCTTTTCTTTCAAGCCGACCTGAACCAAGATAAAAAGTCTTCGGTTAGTTTTCAAAATTTGGACGCTTTTTAAAAATATCGTTGATCGCTAAGAGATCTTTCGATGCCCCCCCCCCCCCGACCTCACATGCCACTCAGTTTGCATTCATTTTGCAAACGATAAATCACTTATCTTTGGAAAAACGACAACCGATGGCACTGTAAACAATTTCTGAGAAAAAATATCCACCCCAGCATGTTATAATATCCAAAACGACTTTAGTCTTTCTGCAATTGCTTAATGCGTAACTAGACATGAAGGTGGATAATGATAATATGCAACATGTTTTTGTTGTATCGGTGGCTCAGACTTTTGCCAGCAATTGCAATAGTGTCCCCCTCTGTTAATACGTCAGTCAAAACGTTAACATACAAGAAAAATTGCATGGGTAGTGATGGCGTTCTTATTAAAAGATTTTTCGCCCGCTGGGTTCATGCAAAAGAGGTAATGAGATTAGGCGGAGGTTTTTTGAAATCTCCGTGGTCCATAGAAATCAATAAAAACAAATATTATTGCGATCTCAGGTGACTCTGTCTACCATACACGAGCGCTCAATGAAGTACTGCTGGCGAAACGGAGAGAAATTCACTGGCAAAATAAAATAATTGAGTCTAGAACGAATCGGAACAAACAATTAAAGAACTAAAGGCGCTTCAAAACACACATAACTAACTCTCAGGAGAAGACCTACGTGTTATTCAAACGACTTATTTGGTGAGCGAAAGTCGATATTTTCGCAGCAATCAAATCGCAGTTATTGATCGCTTGAGAATTGTTGTAGTGAAAATCTATTTGGTTCTGGAGCCGTTGAAATAAGGCAGCGAACCATGAAATAAATAGAGTTCGAACGAGTTCGGGTTTGCCTGCAATGAGAAGTTTCCAGAACTCTTATCGAAAAAATGAAACCCTTGTGTTATGAAGTGTATAGGCTACATTGCTGAACGCTGCGCGTCAACTACGGCGGAAAAAGAAGAGTATGCATAACGGCAAACGGCGTGTATTTCAAGAGAAAGCTTAGAGGGTCAGCCCGAAATACCTGTCAGCGATCACACAAAGAAAAACAACCCTGGAATGAAAATATGATGTTTATGTTTATATAACCTCTGGTCAACTTTTGGTCCCAAAATTAATGCATTTCCTGCACTGAAGAACGACCAATAGTTTTCAGAACAAAATTGAAAAATACTTGTCTAATATTTGGCGGTAAGCCGCCAGTAACATTACAGAAAAAGAAAATATACAGTTGATTGTTAAACATAAGGAATAAAAATACTGACTTTTATATAATGAATCATGGGCGAATTTTACATACAACTCGTAAAGGTCAATTGTGATTAATTTGTACAGTAACGTGAACTTACTATCCAGCACCATGATTAAAGGCTGCAAGTTCGTCCAGCAAAACTAAATAATATCAACAGGCCATCAAGACAAACGAACAGGCACGTTGAAAATTCAAGTAGTCACTTAAATATCTCCACAGATACTTGCCACGGCAAAATATACACAAGCGCCTATTTAAAGTGGCTTAAACCTAACGCCGCTATGTTCAATGTATTTTATTCTTTTTAAAAAGAGGCAGAGGACTTTTCGGCATTTCGAAGTAAACAAAAAACATAACACATTATAACGGTCGTGCTTAGTTTATCTTGAACTGCACGTCATAGCAAATATCTCTTGTCAACTCCTTCTTGGGAAAAAAGACACGAAAATGTTGGCATGGGGAAAACTGACAACAGCCGGTAACTCCTGTCCATACGGAGATGCGTAGATCTTTATTCTCATATTGAGGAATCTTTGCACAACTTACTCTTAGCGATGGTTACTCGTTGCTCGAGCTTTTATTGTTGAGCTAGTCCTACATTTTCCGATTGATATATTGTTTGTTTGAAATAATGGAGTGTGCTATGGCTGACGAGATCGGTCAATATTACGCCGTGTAGTGTTAACACTTTGTCCACGTGTGCAATTATTTTCGTCGTACAAATAACTTGACACATTGCACATATCTGCGAAAGCAAACTTACTTATCACTCTGTACTGCACTTCAAATTTGCAAAGGAATTTAAACTTATGCTCACAAGCTGTTATCGAGAACGGAAGTGGTGGATAAGAATATTTCCGGTTCAACCAACAAGTTGGTCGTGATCGTCGGCTTTACTTTAATGGACAATAAACAAGGCTATAACGCTGACAGTTTGTAAGCTTTCCCAACAAACCGATTTGACAACTATTTGGCGTTCGCTCCGCACTCTGTACAAGTGCGCGCTGTTAATCATTTTCAGAAAAGGTCAAACCGTTGTTCATGAAGCGAGTGATGAAACACGCAACACAACACGTGTCGTTTTTCGCGCTCTTGTGGAAAACCTGAAATTTTCCACAAAAACGCGGGTACTGTTTACGAATGTTACAGCTTAGCTTGCTATCGACGCACTGAATCGTAAGTATTTCTTTAGGTTAGCTCGCTTTGATTTATAAATAACAGCAGGTTTTCGAAAAACAAACTTAAACAATTACAAACGATAGTGAATTAAATTCCTTTGATAATTTTGTTTAAAATTTATTTTAAATGGAATTTAATAAAATCATAATTTTAAACAGATTATTCTCCTCAATGCGCTGAGAATGAGAATGAGAATGATTTTTTAGTACATATCAAAAGCAAATATCTTACCTTTTTAGCTTCACTTTTTGGCATTTTTAAGCTTAACCACACAATATTACAAGTAATAAGCAAATCTAGAACTGTAAAGTAATATATCACATTAAAGCATGAATATACTCTTCAGCGTTGTACGTTTAAATTACATTTTAAATCCAGTTGGAAACAACTACAGCCAAAAATGTTCTCATGTTGTTGGCCGCATTCTGTAAGTGGCACTTCCAGCCCTTTAGCTCGCAGACAAATATGGCACCGGCGGGATATGCAAACACATTCAGTTTTTCTTTTTTCTGGTTTTGTCCTCTCTTACGAACCTTTCGCATTGCCTCTATCGCTCTTCTACTAGCATTAACAGTTTACATTTATTGTCTTACACCTCGGCCTTCGGCCACTTGCGGCGGATATGTGGACAGGCTAAGGTAGCCTAGTGTACTCCAAAATTTCATACAGGGTTTCGTTTTTCTACAATCAACATAAGTTCCATATTAAGGTTATTATATTAAGTTCCATATTAATTAGCATTAAGTTCCTATTCCCAACGCAATACCAGTAGCCTGAAGTGGGTAGCAGCTTATGGGAGAGCACACAAAGCATTTAAGTTAGCTGATCATAACTCGTCCTTTCAAGATCTTTTTTAATTTCTTTTTAACATATGCGCTCGGAAACGGTGCCAACAGTTTCCTGAAATTTTTATAGGAAACTGTAGGCCGACAATGAAAAGAGCTGTCAATACGGTAGCAGAGATGCAAGAGCTACTTAAAATGCCTACTGTTAACTACTTAACAATGGATGTTGCTGTAATAACGCAAACCACATTGATTTTTTACATCCTGTGTAATCCTTCCTCTATGCATAGCCAATACATATGTGTAATGGCTATGCTCTACCCAAGCAACAAAAGACTATTTCACCGAAGGTAGGTCACGCTGCTCGTCATTAAAACCAGTTAGGAGAATTGGAATGCAAAAGAATGATTTTAGTCATTTATGGTTTAATTGAAGTTAGACTGGGAAGGAATCAGTTAATCTTTCTCTAATAGGCTACAGGGATGTCCAACCTGCGATTTTTGTGCGGCCCGCTAGTCATTTTCACTCCAAAACTATGTACTTCACGTACCCATTTTTCTTGAAATTTAATAGGTTTTGCGGCCCACTATAATAAAAGGTTGGACATCCCTGGTCTAATTGATGCATTTCTGTTCTAAACGTACAATAGAACTCTTATAAGCTAGTTGATATGGTTATTATTATCAACAAGTTTCTTTCTTAAAACGAGACACGCACGTGGTGGGATTTCGTGATTGATTTTTTTTTCAAATGCTTTAGTTTAGTGAGATGTCTGACAAATATCAAACTTTGCTAATTGACTGCGCTAAAAATCTGTCCATTTCTAGATTTGGTCAAAAGCGACAGCTAAATGATCTTCGCATTAAAAAGTTTGCAGAGTGAGCGGCTGTAGATAGTTTTCGAGGAAAATGAACGAATTCCATTGAGGCCAACTAACTTCAGTACTTGCCCACCTCAGTTTATACTCTGTTGGATTCAAATCCATTGGCAGCCGGTGTCGAATCCCAGCTTCCAACACAAAGTAGCACCACACGCGAGTGAAATAACGGGTCACTATATCGCTGGTTGCAGCTTGAATTTTGCATTATTTTCTGGGTACCTTGTGTTAAGGTATTCACAAAAAGCACAAGCACTGTACAACATCGAACAAAGCTAGAGTGCTGACGAAGAAAGTGTATGAAAAACGATTTTTCGTGCACGTATGGTCTGTTATAGATCAGTCGGATCAAACTGTCGGCATAAAGCGAACTTGTGAAGTGTCATAACGTGCTATTAAAATGGGAACGAGTTAGTCGAAGACTGATTGACTTAACGTAGGAGACATGGGAGCAAAGTAGCCAAAAACAGTTGAATAAATTATGATAAGAATCGCAACAATTACACTAGTCCGCTTTTGCGCAATCCGCCACCGGATTCAAGATCAATCCAAATCCATGTCCATTTTATCTGCTTCAGACTTTTCCGGGGTTTTATTGTTTTCCGCGGCATCTTTTTGTGCCTCTTCCCCATCCACTGGGGTACCTTCTTCAGTCTTGCTCTTTTCCTCTTCTTTGGTTTCTGGAGCAGGTGGAGGTTGCTCCTCCTTCGGTTTAGGCTTCGGAGTGTTCATGATCGGCTTGCACGTGCTCTCCAGGATCTTAAGAGGAAAATGGAGTTAAGAAGTTGGATTGTTGATCCTTAATTTTTCTTCAACGACTTTTGATCACTTCAAATATTTACTAAACCAACTTCAATGACGTGAGGAATTTATTAAAATTTCATTCAGTAGTTACTCTAGACGTGCCTAAATAAATAAACCGCCGCACGCATGCAAGGACAGAACAAGACGAACCTTAAGTTTTGCCGAGATATCAGACACAGTCACGATAGGGTCACTGCTTGTTGGGAGAGTGCTCTGCTTCTGAAGCTTCTCGTTGTACCACTGTTGGGTTGTGTTCAGCAAAGTTTCAACTTTTTCCACATCCTTCTTCTCAATATGAACGTATTTCTCGTCCTAGCAAATAACGAGTTACTTTGATCAATTACATGTGGCAATACGTTGTTGCCATGTGCCCTGTACTTATGTATTTCTGATTGCAGACATCTCTTCCCGGTGTAAACTACAACGCTACAAAAAAGTCAAGTCAGAATGCATATAAGTTTGGAAAAATCTTCTTCACAGCAAATATTACTGGCGGAATGAGTTGAAATGTATGCAAGGACGATTGAAGGAGAGATACCTGTTCACTATACTGGTGAAGGAATTTGGAGAACTTCTGCAAAGCAGAGCCGAGTTGATCGAACGCGGCAGGTCTAGTCTGAGCCTCCGTGAACCTGCCATAAACAACGGAAACATTATAATAGCTGATTTAAGAGAATAAATTTTCCTTGTTTCGATTGACCACCTCTTCACGATGGGATCGCCGAACGCTTTGAGGGAAGCGAGTTTATCGATGTAGACCTGTTTCCTCTCATCCTCCCCCTCCTCGTACAACCAGTTCTCCGTGTCCTCCAAAGTGAGGGTGAACGACGAACGATCCTGAATATTTTTATAGAAAACAAGCCTTGGTCACGCACCTGGTGCTTATGACGAAACACTTAGAATTACCACTAAATACGTCGTTGTTTGAAGAACTGTGATGATTCACAATCTGCATTTTGTATTCATAAATTGAATGTTAACTTTAAAAAGAAATATTAAACGTACGAGTTGTTCGAGTTAATTGTTTTACTTCATTTTGGTAGCGATGATTTTTTGATTACCATCTTACTCCTCTGTACTTACGTCCTCAGTAATGTACTTCTCATATTTTTCATAAAGCTTCCCTCTCATATCATAAACGTACTCCTCAACTGCATTCCTGACTTCAGATTTTTCACATTCCTGTTTATCATTCATGATCATCTTGCCCTGGAATTCAGGTGATGATGAGTAAAAAGTGGAAACACCGCAACGATATATACTGCTTTGAAATGCTCGTGTTACCAAAACAGCTACAATACTAATCAGTTATTTTGTTATTTTTGTTATTTGTCATGTTGGAATTAGTAACGCTGAGTTACAACATTTCCACTTACTTAGATGTAAGTAACACGTCAAATGCTGTAGTTTAGAAAACTTACCTCCATTTCAAACATGCCTTCCAGTTCTTTTTCATGGATTTGCATGAACGATTCGGAAGCAATTGGCAGACTTATTGTTTTTATTTTATTTTTCTTCTTTTTCACTTCCTTTTCAGGTAATTTCTCTTTGCTGTTCTTGTCTTCGCTCTGGTTTTGATTGGCTGAACAAATGACGAATGCATCTTAAAACTTATCATCTGCTTTGTGCATACTTCATCAATTATAATATAGTCATAACATATATTGAAAATTTAAATTCCTTTCAGGTGACAAGTTTATTCTTTTGTTTGTTTGTAAAGTTTCAAATATCGATGCTGAAGAACTCGGCTCTTTTCAAGCAAGCAAAACACCATACACAGTTTTTATGTTGCTCTAACCATTAAAAAATCAATTTCATATTTTAAGTAAATATCTAGTTGAGGAAGTGATCTACAAGATACCGTTTGTCTCCATCTCCTCTTTGCTTCCGTTAGTGGGAGCTTCCTCTTGCTTTTCGTTCATTGTTTCATCCTGGACTGATTTCTCTTCATCTTTTTTGGCTTCTTCTTCCTTAGCCCGTCCACTGTCCTGTGTTTCCATCGGCGACTAATCGCGAAAAAAAATCAAGATTTTTTATCAACCAAAATCAATTAGGTTGGATTAAAACAAACAAAAATTGAGAATTTCCCTTTAAAAAGACAGAAATCAGACAGAAAAGAAAAGACAGAAGTATGCTCCTAATGTCAGTTTTCCAAGGAGATAAAATGGACTTGTCAACTACCTCGTTTTTTTGGCTTTCCTGGTCACCATTTTGTTGTGGGGCCTTGGCAGCATCCTCCGTCTCCATTGGTTCATCTCCATTTACCGCGGCAACTTCTTCGATCTTGTAAGTAAAAGATTGATGTGGTCAACAAACAAGGTATATAAATATATAACTACATATATCTAAATATGTACAGATTGACTATGTTACTTTCACACACAATTGTGTCTGATGCACTTTTATGAAAAATATGTGTTCGCACAAATCACACTGACTTAAAATTCAATCAGTTTAGACTAATTTGTTTGTTTAATGTGTCCTTGACTCACCTTTTCAACCAGCGAAGCCTGAGTGATGGCGAAGATCCCGTGAATGTTTATTCGAACTTTCACTTTTATCTTTGAACCTTCACCTTCTTTTGTTGGGGTTACGTTGTTGATTAAAAACGTTCCTTCAAATTAAAACAAAGTGACTTAATTTAAATTCAGACTAAAATTTTAAAAGTAAATTTTGCAACAATTGTACACAAGTTAAAATTAGTATTTTGCACCAAACCAAGCGTACCTATATCTGAACTTGGGTAGTTCAGAGCCTTAGGGTCGGTGTATTTAGCTTGAATGGCAAAACGTTCTTTTCGATAAAACGTCAGCATCTTTGAAAATGGAGCTTGGTGGTGGACAGGAAAGATCTCCATTTCGCTGCAATGAAATTGATTAACAAAATCAATACTGAGAGCATCGCAGTTTAAAAAAATCAATTTCCTGTCGAGTATAATAAAATAAGAGAAATCAAAAATGATAGCCTTTAGCCCAAAGAAAAGAACATAGGCGCCATTGCCAAAAAATCCAGGCAGTGCAAATCTGAATATTTTCTAGACAGTCCGAGGACAAAGATTATGATGCTGCACCAGTGTGTGATTTACACAGAATTTCAGATAGTTCAAGTTTTTTCAAGGCAGTGCACGCACTATAGGCAAAGACGTCTGTGCATAATAATATGCTACAAGCATGTGCATCAATTCATAAACTTGATGTAATAATGAAGAAAGTTGATACCCATCATCTTCCATTGGAGCTTTCCACAGAAGAGTAACCGAATACGGGCAGCATTCCAGCACCGTGAAATCGCGAACCTTAAACGTTGGAGACAGCATCGCGCACTGAAAAAGTTATTTGTTTAGTTATCATCAAAACAGATTTCAGATTATTTGCGGGAATAGGAAATAATCTGATCCAGTAAAAAGAAAATGAATATAGCAGCACATAAACAAAAAAAAATTTATAACAGTAAGGATACCTGCAATGCACACCCACGCGCGACAGCTTCATCAGCATTTAATGTCGTACTTGCTTCCTTCTTAAACACTTTATGAATGGTTTGTTTAACAAACGGCATCCTAGTTGCCCCTCCAATAATCTCAACAGCATATATGTCTTCATTCTTCAACTCTGAACAGTTTTCAAGTATAAAAAAGTCAAATTGTGTCAAGAAAAATAGTCATTTCTGTAACAAGATGAGATGACCATAAGCCAGAGGTTTACTTACTGCAATCCACAAGTATTTGCTGCAGAGGAACTTCAACTCTTTTTATCAGCGATGAACACAACTCTTCAAAATCGCTTCTGTAATAAAAAGATAAAATAGATAAAAGCTTCTGAACAAAATTTTGACTACAGTTGTCAGTGTTGGTGGATCACAGAATCAGTGGCTGTTACTGACAAACTACACAGAACACAACATACATGAAGTAACGGAGTAGTGTGAATAAATAAGAAACTGGACTGTCCGTAGTCTGACCTGTTCATGCTTCCTCTCACATCTTTATCATCCATCAAGCATTCGATATTAAGTGTCATGTTGCCCGAGTTTGACGAGAGTTGCTTCTTCAACTTCTCACACTCGGTGAACAGTCGCAATTCTGCTCGCTTGTTCGTTTTGACGTCAATGCGATATTTTCCCTGAAGTGCAATGGATGATTATAAAGCATCTATTATACACTACTCATTTTAACAAAGAGGCAAAAAGTTATGTTATTCACATCCAACCTTGAACTCTGTGGCAAAATGTTCCACCATTATCCTGTCGAAATCTCGACCTCCAAGATATGGGTCAAAGGTTGTGCCTAATACCTGTCAAAATTAATCGGTTATATCAACTGAAGATTTGGAAATAAACAGTGGGGTTATCAAACGACCAGTCTGATAAATGTCGAAACAACTAATGACCAAAATCAACAGAATGCAAGTAGTTTAACTAGAATGCAACTAACATGGGACAATATTTAAGCACGAGTTTCACAGTTTCAAAATCATTGTCCTAAGGTCGAATAGTTAAAAAAAGTACCTTCAATTTTCCTTTATTGAAAGCAACTGCAGCAACTTGCATGGCAGAGTGACCAATGTCGACAAACACAACAATCCTTGGCTTCTCTTCAGGCACAGGCAGATCTTGTTTGTAAATACCGTAGGCAAGAGCAACTAGATACAATCAACAAAGAATTTTATAAACCGCTAACAGAAAGAAGTTTTCATGGAAAAACTTTAGACCGGTGTATGTGTTTCATTATGATAGAACAACGAAAGGACTCAGTGCTTGGCTGCCTTAAACAAAGTGGTTAACTTAATCACTTGAACAACATAAGATTATACCATTTTTAACAAGGTATATATTTGGTGGAAAATGACAGCTGTTCAGCTACAAATGTCATTGACGCGTTGGGCACAAGATAAGGTCATGCGGCATAGTCTGTTGACTGAGATTTAATATTTCTTACCTGCTGTTGTGTCATTAAACAACCTTAGGCAATTTAAACCGGCAATTCTCGTGGCTGAATACAGACTTCGTCGTTCAGTGTCCGTGTAAAAGGATGGTACCTGCAAGCAAAATGAAAACCAAATAAAACCGGGGAGTCTTTAAAGTTGCCACCTCCTTTATTAAAGGTGCATGTGTTCAAGATTCATGGATTTTAAGTAGCATGGTTCCAATTAATGCTGCAAGGATGTTTATGTTTTACAACTATTTTCAGAATTAGGTTTTACAGTATGAAAACAAAGATGGATTTCTTTTCTTACCGAAACTACGCAATCTTGCACAGGTTTCTTCAGATTAACCTCTGCTATTGTTTTCAATTTTGTAAGTAACATACCAAAAACTTGTTCAATCGAGAATACGGTTTGCTCACCGCAATATAACACCTGTATTAATTAAAAAGAATTGTCACTTGCCAGGCAATCTAACATAGGTAGTAATAATAGTGTATTTATGTCTTAAACACAACTGAATTCAACATAAACTTATTAAGTTAAGTTCATAAGCTGGTTGCTCTACATGAAATTAATTAGCTTCTGTAAAACATGCAGATGCCTTATGGTTTATTTTAGTAATTAGTTATACAAGCTAAACAGTAAAAGTTTCACGTCAAAAAACCTTATATTTTCAAATGCAAAACACGGTATATAAATATATACCTGTACACCAGCTCCACCAGTGCTTGGAACCTTTACTACTTTATAGGGTAGAATCGGAATCAAGTTTTGCACATATTCGTCTTCGAATGGGCGGCCAATTAACCTTTTAAAATTGGAAATAGTATTCTTGTAGTTGGACACAATCTGCAAAAACAAACCCTTCGCAATAAGTTAGGAAATTAAAATTTAAAAGTATTTGGATTTTTTGATTATATGATCATGTTCTGCAACTTGTCAAGCCAAGATATCAATGGTGATAATACACAGTCACCTACAGACTTTTGTTAGGATATGTAAAATAAATAACCTGTGATTTGGCAGCAGAACCAATTGCACGTTCCTTTGTTGTCAACGAGACAATTGCCCTGCAAATGCATTGCTGTATATAAGCTTTGAAAATATATGATCTATAGAACTGTTCACAGTGTGTAAGGTTAAATACTCTATATTGGGATATACAAATGATCTTGTAGACACGTTACATAAGCAGCTTATAAACACTGTATTCTACTGAATCATGCTTTTTTTGCATTCTTGGTATAGTATGTTGCTTTATATTACATTATTAGGTTAAATGGACACTTACGGGGTGTTTCGATCGCTGAATTCATTGGCAACGGTTTCTATCCCGCCCTGGCGAGCAATTGCTGTATAACATGAGACATTTCCAATGTCATACCCGATGACGGACATTTTGAAAGCTTACAACTTGCCTTTGCACAAATATTGCTAAGACCCTATTGGCACTTCTGTTTGACAAATTGTTGAAAATTGTGTTATGTACATGATTATTACGTACAAAATGATAAATAACCTAAGATAAGTTTTAAAAGAAATTTCAATCTTAAATTTAAAACTGCACGCACGAAGTTCACAAGCCAAATTTTATGTCTTCATGCTGATTTAGAACGTATATAACGAAAGAAAAACTGGCTTAATAAACGTCAATTTATCATAAACAAACAAAATATTGACCCTTCAGTGCACACCATCATTTCAAAATGCACATACATTTTCTAGTTGAAAACTGCCATACTTCCCAGTCGGGACCATAGATACCCTTAACTCACATCAGCCATGTACCATGGTGGAAAGTGTGGCACTTGCATGCAGGAGATTCATAAACTTGCTTGCCAAACTTTTTTATCTTTATGCTAATTTAAAAAAGCATAAATTAGCATAATTATTAATTAACATAAACAACATAATTATTATTAGCATCATTAAATTAGCATAATTAAAAAAGGATAATTTAAAGAGCATAAATGCTAAAAAACAAAGAAAAGCTAGTTGTTTGAATGTCAACTTATAATAAATAAACAAAGAATGAGGCTTCAGTGCATGCCAATGTTGCATCTTTTTCAAGCACAATTTTCTCGTTGAAAACTACTGTATATACTATCGAGGTCACGTGGAATGTACCCTGATATTAATATCAACAAATTGTGTATAGCCTATAGGCAACTGTATGTTAAATATTTCAGGTTAACCAGCTTAGTTCAATAGTCAGCCTTAGGCTAATAAATCCGGAGAACTTTTGATGCTAGCCTACAACATTTGGCAAAACTGAGTCTGTTGTAGGCTAGGCTACTTCTGCGCGAGTGTACCTCGACTTGAAGGCATAAATGGGAAAGAGATACGTGGTAGGACTGGACCTGTAAGAAAAGAAATTATGACATTTTGCTCTAATTCTACAATGGTAGGACCTAATCCTGATACGAGAGGGCAAGTAAAGTTAATCTTAAAACAGTTAAAGTAAAGTAGACAAACTAAATGTACATTCTTTGCTTGAAAAACAGCCTCAGAGCCTAAACTCTACCTTCTGATTGTTGGGTTTAGTACGTTTTAGGCTAACGGTGTGAAGTGTGACATGGTACCGGTAGTTCACAAAAACGATATATACTTGTCAAGTACATGCCAAGATTTTCTGGGCCTAGTATAGGCCTACAAGTGTACAACCACAGGAAACCTTAGTATACTAGACCCCAGCTACAAAAATTGTGACGTAATTTCATGGTTGAGCACTTATATACAAGACCCAGTTTTCTCATATTAACGCCTATTTTGTTAAGTTATACCTGCACCGTAGCCTATATAAAGATAGGCTTACCACAACCTACACAAAACAAAGTACTGATAGTCTAAACCAGAGGTGTCCAACCCGTGGCACGCGGGAAGGTTCTAAGTGGCCCGCGCGATATTTTTCGAAATGACTTATATTATCAACTGCATCGCCTACGTAATTTATGGCGAACTTATATTCTGAAAAAATGGCATTTATTGTTTGCTTTTTTGTGTATTGCTCTATAGTCTGTACCATATATCAGGGATGTCCAACCTTTTCTTATAGTGGGCCGCATTGTCACTTGAAAAAATTTAATGGGCCGTAGAGCCTATTAAATTTCAAGAAAAATTGGTACATAAAGAAACAATTAAAAACCATTAATTTCATCTTTGAAAACAGGAGCAAATAACATATACATAGAAAGAAATAAAAATTTATTTCTACAATACAAAGTCAATGAGATTATGGACATTGTTTTCCAGCTAAGATGTTATCAACATTTTCATTAAAGGACGTTGTCTTGATTCCTAGGACGTTTGCTAAGTGTTTGTCGGTCAGTCTGTTTCTTTCTGCAGTTTTGATGTTTTTCATGGATGAAGAAAACTGCTCGCAACAGTATGTGTTGCCCCACATGCACAATAATTTTCTGGACAAATTATTTATTTTTTTTTTACCCATACTATACTATTATTGCACCTCTAAAAGCTGACTGGTACATTTTAATTACGCTAAGATTCAAAGTTCAAAATACTACTTGTGGAGTCAAAATGACTAGCGGGCCGCACAAAATACTCAGGCGGGCTGCAGGTTGGACATCCATGCTATAGAGCAATAGATAGTAGAGATAATATAGCAATAGATAGATAATATACTATAGTCTCTAGTGCACAGCTGTTCAAGTTAATTTTATTGCATCACAATTTATTTCTAAGATTAGAATTTTGGTGTGAGGGTTTTAGTTAGAAATTAGCAGTAAGCACTCAAGTGGCCCGCGCAATCATTCGTAAATCGCATGTAGCCAAGCCCTTTGGCCAAAAAGGTTGGGCACCCCTGGTCCAAACTAAAGGCTGCCACAATATCACTGGAAAAAATTGTGCTTTTAAAGTTTTCAGTTTCTTGCTAGGCTTAGATGTTATAACATAGCAGGCCTAACTTAAATTTACCTTCTATAGTCTAAATTTAACTTTAATTAAAAAATAAATGACTAAAATCACGATTTTGCATACCAATTTTACTAACCTAACCGCATATCTTTAACTATGAGCTTCGTGACCTAGGCTACTTTCGTTGAAAGACGAAGTTGCTTTAAAAATAACTTACAATAAATAAATAAAGAATCAAATGAGAGTGTAGTGCACGCTTTCATGTCGAAATTCGTGTTTCTGCTTCTCTTGCTGAAGCTTGCAGGAGTCTGTTAGACTTAGCCCACTTTGAAGTCTATGGCCAACATGTAGGCTAACAGTTCAGACCAGGCAACATTTTGGGTTCGATCAATTAGGCTTGCACTAGGCATAAGCTTAAACAAGTTACATTAAATTTTTTTAAATAAAATTGTGTTGTGGCATCATGGTCAATAATAACTAAAATCCAACATAATCCCAAGCTCAATTCTCTCTGCTGCGAAAGACCAGGTTGCCGGTAATTTTCTTTTTCTTGACAAGAATCCCGATATTTCTCGAAATTTCTCGGTCTCACGAGAATCCAATTGTTTTCGCTGTAGCGATTTTGAAACATGCTGAAATCTTTTTCAACACCGCTTAAATAAATTTACGGGTTATTGCAAGAATTCCCAACTTTCAACTGCTTGAAAATGGAGTCGTAGACTTTTAAATCAAAAAATACAATCAAACAGTTTAAATAAACACATAATCTAAAGTAAAGTGACTAATTGCACGATAAAATATCGGTAGAAAATCAACTAACTAAAAAATTCAAAACAAGAAAATGAAAAACCGAAGTATCCAACTATCCTCTCAAACCGGTATTTAGGTTCAGTTCACCCCATTCGTCTACTTTCCGCTCATTAAAATGGTCCAGAGTTCGGGAATTTTTTCCCATTGTAATGGTTGAAAGTATGCCTTTCTTACCCTAGAGTAAGATATATGCCTTTTGAATGGGGAGAATTTTACTTCGGCCCAAGTATGGTTTGTAAACCCCATTCGTCTATTTTTCCGCCCATTAAAATGGACCTGCTTTCAGCAATGGGGTTTCCCACAAACCATATTTCTGCCGAAGTAAACATCTCCCCATTCCAAATGCATATATCTTACTCTAGGGTAAGAAAGGCATACTTCCTGCCATTTCAATGGGAAAATATTACCGCATTTCCACCCATTTCAATGGGCGTAAAGCAGACGAATCGGGTGTTCAGTTCCAGCTCGTCAACTTATTCGAGATTTTATCTTAAATAATCACAATAACGTAGGCCTAAGATAACTAATCAGAATCCAATAAAGAGTATTAGTAATTTTATTCAGTACCAATGCTCAAAAGTTATTTAACCATGTCAGAATTATGGAAAAATTTTAATTTCTGCCTATAGATCTATTGTAAAATATTTCTGGTGCAGGCTAACCTAGTTAAGTTTGATTTTGTATGTAGGCCGCACGTTTTTCTCAATTAAGTGTGACGAATGTTGAACAACAAACATATATCAGTTAATAGACACTCAATTTGCCATTTATTTGAACAAAGCTTGAATCCCGGTACGCTACTTTGTTGGCGGCCACGATGCCACCAAGTGGTGATTCTACAGTCTTCTTTCGACGTATTACTTTAAATCCTATTTGCATTGATTTTAGTGGTAGCCTATTTGCTCGTTATATACACATGGTGAGTATTTGTTCTTCGGACAGACAAGTTCAACAAAATCAAGTTGGTTTTTAAGAGTCTAGATCAGGGGTGGGCAAACTTTTCGTACTGCGGGCCGCATTAGAAAAAATGTTGCAGCCGGCGGGCCGCACACTCTCATTACAAAGTAGGCAAATTTACCCGGTGTGTAAATAAACGCATATTCATATTAAACACAATTTTTGCATTTCACACTCAGTTACGTTTAAAGCTACGCAATCTTCATCACAAAGGCCTACGGTAGCCGCTACCGTATTTGTATTTTATGATCAAACAATGCGTGAGAAGTGTACGGCTAGTTGCTAAAAGCATGTTGCAATACATGCGCGACTGACGTGTGTGTGTTTACGCACTGAAAGTGAAGAGAAAAACACACTCGTAAAGGGTAATATTTTGTCATGTAACCTGTTTAATTAAAACAATAAGTGATGAGTAGGAGTTTCTGCAAGTGCCGGCGGGCCGCATAAAATGGGCCGTAGTTTGCCCACCCCTGGTCTAGATTGTTCAAGTAGGCTATGCTCGGGACAGGTCGTGCTCACTGGGAAGAAACGCAACCTTCCTTACTCGTTAAAACGCAGTAATGAACTTTCGAGCGCCAAAATCTTAAAATTATGGAGGTTATTAGCAGGGCCAGCCTTAGCAAGTGAAGAGCCCAATGCAAGATTATGTCTCCGGCACGCTAAAAGCACATGTCTAGCGGAAATGGTCCTCACCTGACGCTGGCTATATTATTTAGGCTACTACCAAAGCGATGTTGCCGACTTACACTTCGGGTACCAATTGATTATTATAGTTACAAGAAAACTAGGTGTTAATAACGCTTGCCTCTGTTCAGTGGACGTCGTGCGTAAATGCTAGCTTTTTAACTGGGGTTCAATCGATGACAGTAAAAATCTTACCGCATTTCAAATACTTGGGTAGCGATTATGTTTGCACTTTGCACATAACTCAAACAAATAAGAAGTTATCCACCCATCTATCTATCTCTAAATTAAAAGACGGTAGTAAAATTGTGATGAGACAAAACTCTTGTGAGATCATTTCATGCAACAAAAACGAAAAAGACATAAAAATTAAACTAGCATAAGACGTCGTTTCACAATGGCCGAGCACCACGTCCGCCAAACGCAAAATGGAAAAAGTCGCAGATGAATCTCGTACTCAATTTCTGGCCTTTAAGTCTTCTGTACTCTCGGCGTTAGTACAATTTAATATCATTCCACATAGACGAGCACTGCTTGCATAAGCTTGGTCCATCAAGCGTTTTTGTTGTATTCTTCAGCGCTGTATGGGTTTCCACTTTGATTGTAACTACTGCCGAGTCCGTACAGAAAGCCGCTGTGTTTCAGCAGATCTGAGTCGTTTTCGAAGAAACTCTGCAAAAGTTTTAAAAGTATTTTTCGTTATTTAACAAAGAAAGCAATAGAGATAATATTACTTTAGAAACTGGCAATGAACAGTATGGATTAACCGCTCATATTGCAACTGAAACTCCGCTTTTATGAATACACCATTAATCCGGGTGGTGGCGCCACTGAGCTACACGAATGTCGAAAGTGCTTTATGCCGCAGTGGTGAAACCTCCAACGTTCTTGGACCACAGGCCAGAAAAAACGAAACAGCGAGTGAAAACAGCCACTTACCAGAAAAATTTCACAGATTACAACAACAAAAAGTTGTGTGGCGACACACTTTCTGAGCGCTACGACACAGCGCAACAAACTACTGGAAGGTAAAATTCGAGCATATTTGATTGATGTTTTACCAATCGTAACCGACACAATATCGCGCACGCATTAGCGAAAACTTATTGAAAACTTGCTCACTTGTGGTCAAAATGGATTGTGCGATAAGCCTAAAGGTGGACGTAGCCCTCGAGTAAAGTACTTGTAGGTTCGTGTTTTACCAACTAACCAAAATCGTAAAAAAAGAGGCACCCGTAGCAAATAATAAAATTAACACTAGAACAAAACAATAAGCATTGGAAAACGACCATTGCCATCAGATGTGACAAGACCAACAGCATCCTTAGTTAAGTATGGAAAAGATACGAGAAGTTATTGCTTTGATGAAATTATTTAAACCATTTTAAATTTATTCTAGTGATTATTGATAATATTTTGTTATTGATATGACAAACAGCCTATTAAGAATAACCAAACGCTTTGGCTATTAAACCTAAAAGAAGTGACATCAAGGGCGGCATACAGCCCACAGGTTGGGCTCATGTACGGTAGATTCATTTTTCCGTTTTCGCCATGTTAAGTGCTGTAATTTTAGAGTATAATTGATGGTGGCGCTAGAGAGCAGAATCAAATCACAGCCTTCATTGAAGCACTTGATAACAATCGAACGCACTGTGCTCGCTATTTAGTGGTGAATTGAAAATAGGCTAATACAAAAGGAATACAAATAATAATGGAAGGCAGCAATTTTGCGCATAAGCTTTGTTGCAAAATGTTCTTCACTAACAACAAAACCGAATTTTTTCACAAATGACCAGATATTTTAGCATGATGTCCGCTCACACCAATAAAACACGCAATGGCAGAACTGGGTAAATACTCATCCAATTTGGCTAGCAATGTTTGATTTTGTTGCCTTGCTAACTAGTTATTGTTATAGCACCATTGTATTTGACACCAACGATTTAAGTTCTGGGGGTCTTGTCGCTATTTCCCGTCCGTGAATTGCAACTGGTGCAGAACTTTTGTTTGAGACATAATACCAGCTAGCAACACATATTCGTTTTCTACAGTTGCTACCATCAAAAACAAAATTATAATAGAGTTGTGTGTGTGTGTGTGTGAATGTGAACCGTGCATTTTAACCATTCTCAACCAGAGAATGCCAAAGTAGGTTTAACGAGCTGTACATTGAAATGGTGTCTGACTCTATTTAGAGAAGCTGGTGAACAGTAACAAGATCAACGAAGTTTACAAAAATCTATAAATCCGTCCAAATGAAATACAAGCTTGCAGGAGGTCAAAATCAACAACAAGCACAGGGCACAGAAAACTTCCTGAGTTTAAGTCATTTCTTTTGTCATTTCATTTCATTTCATTCATTTTTCACTGAAATTCTGATGTCACTCAAACCAATCACATCTCAAAAAAACTTGCATTCCACTGAACTTACTTCTCTTATTTTAAAAAACGTTAATCCTGTCAGAAGGCTGTCGCTTCCTGCTTGATGCTGCATTCCAACTCTTGAAACTTCCAGCTGCTCGGCAACCTCTTGAAGTCCTCCCTGGGGCAAAGATTGATTGTTTTAACAGCACCATATAAGCACATGCAAGTCAAAAACATTTTCTGTTCTAAAGAACTATTTCACTTGCACAAGGCGTTTTCCATGAGAGAGGGTTAGTTAATCTTACAACAAAAAAATTTAGATTGGGAGTTATATAATAAATCGAATCACAGTAAGATGGTTGGGGTTGGTATATTATAACATCCAAGTCAGACTGGTCATATAATGTAAAAACTTCTCTAAACATTCAGCTAAAAAAGCCACCTACGTTAAATAATCATTTAATGGTAGATGAACTATAGCAGAGTAACTACCAATGGTGACCATAACAAGACAGTGTTCTACCTTCAAAGTCTGACAACTCTTCATGAGATATTTAACGTCATAAATTGTTGGAAAGAAAAGTTTCAATAATTCAAAGAAAGAAGATTCTTCATTTGGTAGATTGTTGTTAGTGAGGAGTTTCAATAAATATCCAAAGTCATAACCACTGAAATCATAAAATAAATGTTCTTCAAACTGTTTATATATATTGTATAGAATAGACCCAATACATTGAAAATGAATACCTTTACATACAGAAAATACCCATAAAACACTTGCAAATCATTCGCTTGACTACAAAAAAGTGCATTTATTACACATTTTATTCTAAAAAAAATATTAAATTACACCTCGTCTCACAGCAATTATTAGTGAAAACCATTTTTGCTACATTCATTTTGGTTCTTATCAAAACTTTTCCAGGAAATAGTCTAGTACTCTAGTGATTACATATAAAGCGGTCCCTACAAGGCTATAAACACTCTTTTATTGTATGAAATCGGAAGTTCTATCAAAAACTTTTGATTGAAACACTATCATACACTTTAAATATCCTTAATGAATAACTAACAGCATTAGGTAAAAACTAACATTAAGTTTCCTATTCTAAGAACAAAAAAATAGATCTTATACACCATATTTTAAATGAAATTGAACGATTTTCGCATCAACTTTTGTTTGGGGCATCATAACAACTTATGTGTCAAATTTTAGTTACTATAAACAAAAAAGCTAGAGCCGGCTTATAATTTGGTAACTAGGCTATATAAGCATAATTGTTAACAAAGCACATACAGTGGTCTACTGTCAGCTAAAAGTATCACCTACTTTTGAAATATGTTTATCAGAAATCATACAAAATGAGTGAACTAATTGCCAATACTGAATAACAAACCTACCTGTGAAATGACACCCATCTAACATTGTCTATTAACACAACACCAGAGGTCATTAAAAGCTCGGCAAAATAAAGTGGATCAATTCCATCCGACTCGTGTTGTTTAAACTGGATCCCAGAATTTAGAAGAAGATCAATGGAATCTTGGGCATACATGTCCTCTCTGGGAAGTGAAAAAAGATCATTTCTAACTAGCAACCTGGGTAATTAATCTGGATAAACAAGAAAACATGCCACAAATTTATAAAAAGGTAATATGTTAAGGAAACAGCCTTTAGATTTGCTTGGGTACATATATATGTTTAGAATTACGCTGTAAGCAGACAAAAATGTACAGGAACATTACCTATATTTTTATTGCATTGACTGGCCCCGGTGCTGTAGTAAATTTTAAGAATGGCTAAATTTTAAATATTAAACACTAGATTTAAGTAAATTTTTGCAACTGCTCTTGTGTGTAAAAATGTAGTAGAAATTTCAGGAAGGCTATAAAACGGTTAACCCAACTTCTAGCGTTAGTATCATAGACTATAAGTTAACTGCATATCAAAGGGCAGTTCTCAGCAAAAAACATGGCACCATTGCATAAAATATTCCTTTTAAACTCATGAAATAATGGTATTCAGCTTGTTTATTTTCATGTGCGCTGGTGAACTAAGGAAAGCATGTATCAGTTAAAACTGCAGCATAATTTACATTTTTTACAAGGGCGGATAATCTCTTTGAATGGAAAAAAGTTTCAAAATTTCACAGAAATAATCTTAACTATATTTAAACCATCAAAGCATTTAAAAACCTTACGTTAAATTAAACTTAAAATTGAATTGCCATGTTGAGACTCCACTGGGTGCTTCTCCATTTTCATTCATAAACGAAAGACCAAGTTGAATGATCTTTAACATGTCGACGTTGCACCTGAGCAGCTGATACTGGTAATCTGAGTTTGTTCGAAACTCTCCAATGGGTCTTGCCACAACTCCAGGAAACTCAGTGTCCTGGAAAAAAATCATGAATAAAACTAAAACAAATTTCGATGAAACTTTAATTGAATAGTTATGTAAGCTCACCATTGAAACATAACTGTATTGCTTAACAATCTTTCTTATCTTTTTAAATTCTGCTTCAACATTGCTAGCCCACACTTCTACAATGGGATCTTCACTTTGTTGTCCTGGCATTATTGAAATACACTAAAGTAGGTAAAAAGGTAATGCATCAACCTGCCAGCCTGCTAACTCTCCAATCTGAAATACAAATAAGTTTGATAGGGAAAACTGGAATTTAAGCTTAAATGCAGTTTATATAATTTAATTCTAGGCTACGCATGATCAATTCAAGGGTAACTAGGTTGGTCATGCCTGGAACAGTACGAAGGCCTAGGCCCATACTGTTGGTGGTCCACTCAAAACTGAAAATCAGTTTTCAACGAGAAACCGTGTTTGTGGTGTGTACGACATATTGCCTAACGCCCTAACCTATGCACTTAGAAGTTCCACTGTGGTCTGTGGATAGTAAACTAGTGCCTAGTGGTAAAACAGGCCGTACAGAAGTTGGCCCTGGAGCGTAGTCGTCCTAAGTCCATGAATATACTTAAGTTATAAGCCATGCTAAACAAATCACATTGTGGGTGGCGTCTACAGTAAATTAATCATATTATATTATGTATGTAGGGCTGTAGGCTATCCCATGGTTGGCCGAAGTTGCCTTCTGATTTTACGTTAAAATGAGTCATTTCTTTGTTCACTTTTTGTGAATTCGCGCAAAATTAATATAGTATCACACATTGTCGACAATATGTTGAATTTTTGGGTAGAAACAACTATTTGAGCTGTTTTATTTTTATAAAAGCGTTTGTTTTAATTATGTTAACAGTAGATAAAATCCTAAAAGATGATCGTAGCCCTAGATCCAAAACGCTACAATATATAGTTTTATAAGGCAAATTCGAAATGCGAAATTTATCCCTGCACAGCAAATTCCTACTTTCTCATAATTTTCCATTCGAAAAAATAAAGAATTTGAAATATTTTTTTGCATGTGAAAATTAAGTACAATGTTTGATTAAGACACCGTTTTTGCAATTAACAAAATGGTACAGTTTTAGCAAAACCAATAAACCGTGGAGGGCGCCCTAAATAATGGCAAGTGCTATGTCGAGGTCTATGCGTACAATTTGGTTCTTAGATTAACCGCCAGAAGAATTTTTGGAAGTGTGCTATAGCAGTATAAGCTCATTGTGAAGTATTTTTTAGTCTATCATATGTTGAAGTTGGACAGATAAGGTAAATGTACAAAGTTTGCTAAACTGTTGTTAGCCTGGTTTGTAGAACTAGATAGTTAGCTATTGTTGTGGGACTACTTAAAATATCAGTTAAACCTGTATTGCTGCCATTATGGAAAATGTATCACACACAAACATAAGGATAATCAGCGTGCACACCGATTTATAATATACAAACGACGCAAAGCTTTTTGTTTAAACGCCAAGTGATAACAAGTAAACAAAAAATTGAAGAAACAGTGGACGTTGTCTCACCAATATTTGTGTCTCCATTCAGTCTGTTATTGTTGCTAAAATTATTTTTTATGGGCCTATTTAGCATTACTTGTTTGTTATGTTTATGAACCCTTGTCATTATCTCCTGAAAATGCTAATATTCTTATGTTTGCATACCGGTATGAATAAGAAATGCCAGCTAAATACCATGTGTTTTTTCATTTGAAATTTTATGCTTGCGTACAACATTTAATGCGCCATCGATACGGTGTTTCCCTCAAAATTTTGTTTCACTCCACTGAGTTTGGTCACCAAAAACTTCTATTTACGTCAAAACATTACCACATTCTTGAAGCTTGGCTACATTTTACGCCTTATGAATTTGCTTTAAATATGCTAAAGTTTATTCTATGAATCTATGTGCATTATTGGTCCAAAAATTAATTTGTAACTGTAAAAAGAATGTAAAAACTTGAATATATTTTTTATGTTTTAACATGAATATGAAAAGCATGATAAAAGTAATTATTTGATTTAAAGCTCATTTAAATTATTTGCCAAGAAAATAAATAACAGAACACCTTTTTAACTTAAGCACCAGAAATGGCCGCAGGTTCAACAAAAGCTCTTTCCGCCGTTCTTAACGAACAAGAAGAGGACACATCGCAGTTACAGTTCCCGTCAGAATTTGAGAATGCTGAAACTTTGCTTAATTCCGAAGTTCATATGTTGCTTGAACATCGCAAATCTCAAAATGAAAATGCAGACGACGAACAAGAGTTATCAGAAGTAAGTCATGCCTAAAATATGTTTTATGTATACAGTCGGTAAAACTTAATTCCGATAAATCATTCGATTGTTTATTGGTACAGTGGTCAATTTCATGTTGTTGGTGTACTAAGCAGAATGGGTTGCACTTGCTGTTGTAAGGGGTACTTGAATGCATGGAAGAACTTTGCCACTACTGTTTTATGCACCATTGCTCATGCGGTTACTTTAGAGTGTTGTGGTTGACAATGCAAGGTGTCAACTCGTATTTATTTTGTGTCAGGTTTTTATGAAGACACTCAACTACACGCAGCGCTTCAGTCGCTTTAAGAACAGAGAGACGATAACGAGCGTGCGCAGTTTACTTATTCAGAAGAAGTTTCACAAATTTGAGCTGGCATCGCTTGCCAACTTGTGTCCTGAAACAGCGGAAGAAGCGAAGGCTCTTGTTCCCAGCCTGGAGGGAAGATTTGAAGATGAGGAACTTCAACAAGTCCTGGATGATATTCAAACCAAACGAAGTTTCCAGTGTTGAGGATTGTTTTGCTGACGTTTGGTGAATAAACACCAACATGCTGCTTCTACCAGCACGAGAATGAGAACTGATCCAATGTGATAAAATGAAGAACTGGTCATTAAAGACTTGGACATTAAGTCTGTTTCGAGGGAAATGACATTTGAAACACCTGCCAGCGGTATCAATTACCATACACCAGTATTGTGTGTACTTGCTTTGTTGCAGTTGGCAGGCATTCAAAATTTACAAATAAGTGTTGCTTTGTACATATTGTTATCTAATTGACTGATTTTTAAATTGTCAGCAGCACTTGATTGACTTCATAAGCACCATGGCTTGGTTGGCACGTAAGGTGATTCAGTATGTCAATATTAGTTGTCAATTGTTGTAAGATGGTAGACCTTAACCCAGTCAACTGTAACTATTTATGGTCACATTGTGCGGTATTTTGGTAATTCACCTGCGTTGTCACCTTACAATAAAGCCATGCTGCCAGCCTACAATTTTGCATTGTTACTGCTAAATAAGTTGTGAGTTATTTGGCAAGTACATGGACAGAAGGTTACATACAGACTAAAGCAATTGCCTGTCTGGGGTTACTGGGCAGTTATAATGCCGAGTCGTAATTCAGAATAACGTGCTTGCGCAAGGTGGTAAAAAGCTTATTTAAGTCTGATCGTATATCGGCGCCCGCAAACGCCAAGGCAATGTTTATAAGCAGCTGGTGCAGCAATGGGCTTTTACTACAAAAAGCGGCGAGCCAAGTTGTAGATATGTTAGCGAAAAGCTCATGCACATCTTGCAAGAAGCCTAGCCACAGTTTATACAGATTGTACTGCTAACGACTTGTTCAAGAATTCTGGTTAGTGTTTTGAAACCATCGTTTTAAACCTTTATAGTCATGAAGGAAAATGGATTTCGTCGTGGCAGATCCTACTTCTGTTACGTATGAGCGCTGGTTAAGGTGGCTACTTGGCATGCTGGCGATACTAAACGATAAAATTCTTCTGCTGTTACCAATTTGTTTTTGCCAACACAAGTTGAATCATTGTTGAGTAGTTGACTAAAAATTGGTGGGTAACCAAGTTGACTTGTGATGGTCAGAAAGTTCAATAACAAAATGTGTGTAGCATTTCTCAAAGAATACATTACCTTTTTAGTACTCCTTAGTTAGAAAATAGACTATAACAGACATTTAAAGCGTAAGAAACGTTTTAACCACAACAGTCAATCTAATTTATTATCTTGTCTCCGTGGGTTACAAGTAGACTTAAAACTTTTCACCTTCAAAAAAAAAACTAACGAAATACGTGTTTCAAATTTGTGTAAGTCTAGCTAGTTGACGTGACATTTGTTGAACACTTAGCAAACGCTGTCAACAGCTAAAATAAATGGACGTTGGCTTATCATAAAAGCAGTCAAGTCAGGACTTGAATTAGTTATAAAAACTTCATTTAAATACAGTTTTCGGATTAACATCGTCCAGTGTTTACGTACGTCATTACAGCGCAACCGCCAGCAAATTATGACATAGCCTAATTCACGAGAATAATTTCTTTGTAGTGTTCGTATAGTTCGGTTTTATTTGAACGGTACTGGGACGTACAGCTACAGCGCCAAGACAAAGCAAATGCATAGACCGTTGTTGAATATGTTTCATAGCTTGCATTAACTTCTACTAATGTTACGTTGTCACGCACGTAGTTAAAATGTTAACTCAATAGTGAAAGACTTTTCAACGTGTCAAAGTTCAACAGCGACTTTCGGATGATTTCTTTGAAAGAAATTCGTTGCTTGCGAGCGCGCCAACTTTTTTTCTGCTCATGAGTAGTGTTATGACGTATGCATTTTGGCATTGATCGCAGACGAAGCGTTTTGCGTCGTTCTTTTCAGTACTTTGACCCTTGGAAGAATTTTACCGTCATATGAGAAAAACTAAAATACGTTAATCACTTTTTCCGGAACACCCCGTCGCATATCGCTTTGTTATGTATCGAGAAGTTTGACGACTTTTGATCTTAAAAGGAATTGAAACCTGTTATTTAGCGCTATAGTAACCTAATATAACAATCAGTTTCTTGGTCGTCGGTTTTATGCAAGGCTGACATTTGGCGATATGTGTTTGGGTGCCACTGCTGTCATTCAGTAAATTATAACAGATGGTCTATAATAGTGGTTCCCAAATTATGGGTCGCGACACAAAAAAGATTCGCGAAAGGTAAAAAATTGGTCGTGTCTATAGGCGATACAAACTTATGTTTAATAACAAACAGGATATAGTTTGGCACTCTTAAGGTTAAAGTACTGTGCACAGTACACAGTGTAGCCTACCTGACGAAGCAAGCTTATGTTTGCGAAAGCTCGTGTCGAAAAATATAAAGTTAACCATAAGAGTGCCAAACTATATCCTGTTTCTAATTTTGCTTTAAAATTTGATCAACACGGTTCAGACAACATAAACTTATGTTTGTAATAAAATACATAGTTCCATAGTGAATGGACCACACTACTGCTTGTCTGTGTATGTCTACAGCGTATTGGTTCTTGAGAAAAGATTAGATTGCTGACATTGAAAACGAACTTAGCAACTTAGGCTACTGCAAAAAAATCCTTCATACAATCGTTATGTTTTCGTGATAAAATACGCATTTAGAGGCTTGGGTCGCGAGATGTTCACCAAACTCGGATTTGGGTCACGCTCAAGAAAGTTTGTAAACCGTTGCTTTATATGATGTTTGCTGTTCAGCAATCATCACGAAAGTTTTAACCACCGTTGCAGTCTGCATATAGCCAACTGCAAGGAGCTTTTCTTTCCTTTAATGAAAGCAATTCATTTTCTGCGCCCTGCAAACGTCATTTCCGTTAATCGGTGCTCACAATCAAAGTTGCTGACTGTATAGGCATCAGACGAAAACGTGATTGCTCAGCCATATTCCATGCAATCAGGCGAAGAGTTTTGGTTCTAATTTTTCAGTCATGGAGTTACAGTATTATGCGTGTTTCCTTGCGAGATTTTTATTTTGCGGTGGAACGTGAAAATGAAAAATATGTGAAGCAACTAAACATCCACCATTTTTGCGTCATTATTTGCCGTGAACCTATGCGACCTTTGACCTTTGACCTTAGAAGTAGCCCGTAACTGTTAATGGAAACTTAAGTACGGAGTCGAATTTCCTCAAACTATGATGTAGTGGTTTCTCCCTTAAACAATGACAATTGCTGTTTACAAGTGAAGTATTGCATTTTGGGTTAGTGATTGACATTTGTACTTTGCTTAGCCTACATGCTTGAATATTGACGTAAGCGATCCCATTTCAGTTGGTGACAAAGTTTTCACGAATATTAAACGCAGCTAAAAACAACTGAATGCCCAATATAAGACGAAACATGATTTCACAACATTTTGCCGCTGTTTAATGTCAGTGCCTTTTACATCATCCTTTCCAAACAATACCTATTCAGTTTCAATTGTGTGTCCATGACGAGTTCTTTTACATTGGCGTATTCCACACCTGAAACTTTTTAAAAGTCGTTAAGCCGAGCGTATTTCCACGTATTTCACGAATGAAAGCAAAACAAATCCCAGGCAAAGCTTGAGGTATATTTGCCTCGTAAAGTATATGATTTCAGGGATTTACGCGAAAGGTTGTATGGAGAATATGCCGTGTATTTTACGTTTGGGTTTAATAAGTGTAGATTTCTCAATTTTACTGCTACGAGGTTGCGAAGAATCCATTGTTTGCAGTTTCATTACCTGTGTGCATTAAACCCTTAGAAGAAAACGCAATTTTGATGACTCAAACGCAAGCTTTATGCTGAATCCGCAGCAGTTAAGAACCGGTTACGCAGGCATTTTGCACATGTAACTTTTGATAATAGTTAATAATTATTAATTAGGCTATGCAGTTAATAATATTAAAGAAAGGTTTTGGATATTTCAACTGTACAAAACGGATAAAGTTGATGGATTTATTTTTATTCCACGGATTGGCAATTCCGGCAAGCTGTTCCCACCATCTCAAAAGAAGGTGAAAATGATTTCTTTCTTTACTGTTTTTTCACGTAAAGTCTTATAAACCAAAAATCGTTTTTTATTTTGAAAATATTCGATTATGCGTATACCAACTTTGCAAAATGTAGCAACTTTCTCATATGTAAGACTCTAAAGTCAAAAGCGACAAAAAGTGACTTTAAACCTATAAATGCCGATATAATAAGTTAAAGTTTTTCGCGCGACAGATCGCCAGAAAACGCGAAACACAGTATAAATATCTATACTTATCTGACGTAATTACAAAGCTATACGTTGGCGCGTACAAGGTATAAAAATAACCAACGACCTTCCTCGGTATTTCAAATTCTTTCTGCATCGCTTTTTGGCTTTTGAAAAACATTGTAGACAATAGATAAAGAAACATGTCTGATTCGTAAAGGCATAATGGCAAGTCATGGCTTGGATGTATAAAGTTAAACAAGTGGCGGTCTGTACTAGGCTATACTATATACATACAGAGAAAATTTCAAGTACTTTAATAAATCCCATTTAAGTCATTGTTTAAAAGACTTGTGCAACATTCTTACAGTTCAAGTTCAATGTGACCGTAACCCCCCCTAGTGTCTTTAACCCAACTGATGACCGCAACCACTGCTGTTGTTAAAAATTGAAAAGTCAATTTATAGTTGCACCCACAGTCGATAGTGCGTTTGAGAATACCAACTTGTGTTGGAGGTACCCGAGAGAAAGAAACATGAGAATAACAAAAAAGACGCCAAAATATCAACTCATATTCGCAAACTATAAGTTTCAGTGTTTTGGCTTCGAAAAGAAAGTTAATTGTTGCAGCGTTTTGTGTCTTTCATGAAAAGGCAAAAGCGCAGGTTGAAGATATATATATAGTGCGAAGTAATTCTATGTAACTACAGAAATATGCTACCTGTTTCTGAATAACTTTACTTCATTCTATTGAAAGTGCTCCTGTGTTGCAGACTAATTCGTGTCTCGTTGAGACAGTTGAAAAGAGTTGAATTATCGTTTTAATTTGCGTCCAACATCGCTTCAAAGTCTCAAAGCCCCTGTGCATGTAATGCAGGCATCACCTGTAAACAAAAGAAACAAACAGACAACAAAAAAGCGACAAATCGTCAAGTTACATTTGCAAGTAGGGTAACTTTTAGCGGTTTGGCTTTGAAATCAAAGTTAGTTTTGCAACGTTTGTCCTTCTTTCATAGCACGTAAACGTTAATGATCAATGATCGTATACTTAAAAATACGTACAGTGCACATCACCTACGTAAACATGCTTCCTTTGAAGGTTTGGTTTGTCAACTGCTGAAAACGCCTTCCATACCGTGGACTGATTTGGGTCTCGGTAAAGGCTATGTTCAATAAACCTTTTCCAAGGCCCAAGCAGCCTTTAAAACGTAGGCTTATTTTGCAAAGCTGAAAAGCTCGCATGCAAATAGCTGTAGTGAGTATACAACAGGAGCTATAGGCCTATAGTGTGTATTATACCAACGTTTTGTTCATTGCGTTGTAATTGCCCGCTCAAAAGAAAACGCAATTTCCTCGGTAAAATAAAAATACTTTTACCGATGGAATTTCGTCGGAATTTGCAGAGGCAGTTGAGTCAAAATAAAAAAGGAAATAATAAACGTGAATTGAACTGTCACAAAGCCAAAACTCAGAGACAAATGTCATTTAGCCAGGAACTACCAGTTGTCTGGACACATACGTTTTTGTGGGAAACCAAGTAATTGTCAAAGCTGGTGTGTGTAGGCTAACCCTACAATCGCATGATAAGAAATTTACCCATGTGTTTTTGGTACTTTTTCAAATTTCATTCAAGTCTATTGCCTATACTAATCCAAAATCTTGACAATATGATAAATGAAGACATATTACGTCATTTACAATGGTATGCAGTACGGTAGTTAAGGACTATGCGGCGATATAATACAGCTGTAATTTGTCCGCTTTGCTTTGCGGATGCATTTGTGTTGTCAGTAGCCTGACAAAGTTGTTTAGTTGATCGTCATGAGTGACGTCACTTTCACTAGCTCGGTCAACTAAGAGCTTTGTGATCTATGAAATGTTTCTGTACATATGAAATTTGGGTATAGATTTCAAAACCGGCATCCATTGTTACAGACGGTAAACGGTGCTTGTTGTTCAAAAGATGAGCACATACGGTAAAATCTACTTCTCAACGATTTCCCGAATATGCTCATCTTTCAACACAAGCAGAACAAGTGCATGTGTATCAACGTTTGTACTTTTACCCACAAGCATTACCTACTGTACCTGAGATTTCTGCAAAATTCCTAACTTTTGGGGAGATATGGTCATCTGCAAAAAGACAGACCTTAATCAGTAACCGGTTAATGCATTGTAGCGTTTATGGGTTTAAGTGGATGGTGAAATTCTTGACATGCTTTTTAGCTTGATCGTGATTGCACTAAGCTAACGGTCAGGGTTTCAACTCTCAAGTTGTTTCTATAGCAGAATTACTAAATTTTTCACACAAGAGATGTCTTTGTTTCTGAATAGATCCCAAAAATGCATGCATAATTGACACACAGAGTAGATTGCGCTTGTTATTAAAAAGACGAGCACGTTCTGAAAAAATGTCTGAGTCGACGAATTTCCATACAAGTTAATCTTTTCAATACAAGCAGGATCGGATCGTCATGATAAATCATACCATTCTATTGTCGGTCATGGTTTACCTCTGTCACAGGCGCAAGAGGATGGTAGAATCTAACCTTCCTAAAACGTGGTCTTAAGCTCGGTCGTAGTTTGTCAAGTGTACGGTTCCATCACATTACTGTTAGTTGCAAATGTCAGACACTTTTTGCACGTCCCTGGCAAAGACAACTAAAGTTATGTGAAGGAAAAGGTGATTGCTTTTATGCTAAATAAACGTATTAAAAAATTTGACGAAATACAAAAATAATTTTTGCTAACCGTTAATTAATACCCCCACTGAATAAGTCACTTCAATTATAAAGACGTTGATTTTTAACAGAATATTTTGGAAGTTTTCGCCCAGCATTTTACAGCCCAGCTGATTCCAGTACAATCTAAATTTTGAAAGTTCAGAATTGAACAAGAAAAAAAATCAAGAAATAATAAATTTTACAACTTTAGAAACAAGTTCATCGGCTGAATGCAGATATTTCTGCCTGGTTGCAGTTTGAAAAATATATATTTTTAATTTTGATGATGAATTAAGAGTTGGTGAAACTATCTTCGCTTGTATTCAACAATGTTTTACCAAACTAAAGGACAGCACTAAAAATTCAAACTTGTCCACTCACATACTTTTGCGTTATTGTCATTGTTATTTATGTTATTGATAAAACATTGGCAGTGCCGATATGTGCTGTACAAGAGCATATTAACTTCATTTTTGTATTTTATAGACAGGTTATGTTCGAATATTAAATGGATAATCGCAAAAAATCCTTCCTCTCTTCACGCAATGCATATGGCCGAAAACAAAATGGCGGACGCGTAAACCGCTAAATGAAGAAATGAAGGTATATAAATACTATATCATACTATTTAATTTTTTGTAGTTAAACGTTTATAAATCTGTCATAGCTTAACTGTTATTGTCAAAAATTTTTTGGGCACTGAATGAAGTTCAGACTGAAAAGTAACCGAATTGTGTCATTCCAATAAGGCATCTACTTTACTCTACATTGAAGTATCCCTGCATTAATTATTTTAGACAAGAATGAAAACCAAATTTTGCATGAAATGGTAATTTTTTTATAAATATGCTCTATACCTATACAAATAAAAATAGAATGAATTGGAAAAACCAAAACAATACCTTTGGCCAAACCAAAAATCAGTTACATTTACATATCTACAACCACCATCGACAAATTTTGCCACGTATACGGCAATTTGAACGTCCGCATTCGGTCGCATCTTATACAAAACCGCGTTTAGAGATCACATGCTACAGAAATTCTGTTGAAAGAGCAGAGTAGTACATAAATTTGTGTTTCGAAAAGCAATGGTAATGATAAAAACTACGAAATCTAAGATCGGCGCAAAACTGGGGCTTGCTTTAAGAGTCCCAAAGTTATGGGCCGACTTTAAATTAAGAAGCTTAGAAACATTTCCTCAAGCTTACTTGACCAGTTGCGAAACCACGTTGAATCCAAGGAGACTGCTTGGTACGTTTTCTAACTTGTTGTAAGATCGAAAGAAAAAATATAATTGGCCGATAAATGAAACCATCCCAGTGACAAAGCAAGTACGAAAATGAACTTACGTTGACTCATTGCTAGCTCTCGGTTCATTTTAACGCAATGTCACTGTATAGTGTTATAAGCTGCTGGATTAAAATGCCAACCGAGGTATAGGCTTAGTTCTGTTGGGCGCAACTCTTTCTTGCGTAACATTTTAGGCGTTTTCTAAACGCGTTCAAGTTCAAAAACAACTTGTGTTCTGGTTGTTTAAGGTCAAAAGACTTTGTTTGCGTTGACTAAGTACAGTATATGGTAATTAACATCTTAATCGCTTCCCACGCTTACAAGCGTTCAAACTATTTATAACCTTTAATGATACAGTCAACCAGCACCCAAGCAAGTCAGTTATGGGCAGAGTTCACGTGCAGAAAACAATAAAATTTTCCAAAAGCCTTTTTTTTTTTTAGTAAAAACAAATGCAATTTTACCTCCGGTATGCGAGGCTGTTTCTTTCAACGGCTGGTTGTGGTGCTCGATGCAAATTGTTTACACAGCGATCATTTGATCATCATTTGGGATCATCATTGTGTACACGCCATATGTGCATAAAAAATAACACCTAGTAAAATACCTTAAATTACATATTCAAGAGCGACTATTAGAATAGCAATAAAAATTGCAAATCACAACCAACTGTGACAACAGAAGAATACTTTAAACATGGCTGGTGGTGAGTCTTCGAACAATAAAGTGCTAAATAAGCCAGAGCAGAGGAAAGATCTCTGTGAAGATGTCCTAAATCTACTCTATACGTATTTCCGGAATCCCTCATTTTGTAAAATGGTATTTTTCTGCAATTTTAAACTTGATATTTGCGATCTGCGTAATACTCAATTACAGCATAAAGCCTTGTCGCTATTTTTGTCTATATACTGTAGCTTAGAAATTTATATAACTATTATTAAGCTAGCAGCAAATAACCCAGCAAACATATCATCTTTCATCACAGATATACTCAGGCTTGTACCCTAGCACGGTACACCCTGGTACATTGTGGGCTGGGTTATACCCTGGGTTGTCACCTCGTGAACTTATAAAAAAACGGGAAATGCGTTTGGGAAAGAACCTCAAGGTTTTGTCAAGTTGTTGTAATTATGATCCACAACCGACATTATGATCATGCACAACAGACGTTTAAATTTAAAATAACACGGGAAGATATGATACAAACTAGACCCGATCGCATCCACTCAGCCCAGCAGCACCGGGAAAAGGCCACGCGGCGAGTTTTTATCAAAGCGACATGCGTCACTTCCCACAATGAAGACCCCACGACTTTCATCCTTTGGTATCCGTACGCTATGCCACGCGCTATGCCACGCGCTATCTTGTCACGTTTTGTAAATTCACGACGCGAAGCTGGTACTATTGATATTTAGATTTTTTTTATGACAAGTCGATAATGACTTGTAAGCTATCAACTGGAGTAAGTAATTAGTAATTACACATGTTTAAACTCTACGTTTGCTGCAATTAGCCGGTCAAACAGTCATATTCTTGTAATGACGATATAGCTGCAAAATATAAGGTCGGCGCAAAACTTTAACTTTTTTTACAGTCCCAGTTATGGGCCGGCTTTACATTCAGAAACTCAGAAACGTTTTCGAAAACTTACTTCGCACGTTCCTGTAAACAACCCAAACTTAAACAGTACCATTCTACATGTCCTCAACAATTCTATTTGGGAAACAACAAACAAGTGCGCATAAGTTTTTAAAGTCTACTTTGTTATATGGGAACAGCATGGTGGTTAATTTCGGAAATGCACGTTGCCTTTGTGCGGCGTAAAAAGGCAACGGATGCTTTCGTCATGTTTCCGTCATGTTGCGTCATGTTTCCGCTCTGGATTCCTTGCTATTTCCAGACAACGCGTGTGCTTATTTGACTTAATGGTCATCAGGTAATTGGTAATATGGAATTGATTGAAACACACTGATGGAAGTAACAATGCGCATGTTTTTGTACATAACAGTTAAAAGCAGCAAATCGCTGTATATAGGCTACGCCAGGGGTGTCCAACCCGTGGCCCGCCGAAAAGTTCTGAGTGGCCCGCGCGGTATTTGTCGAAACGACTTATATTCTCAACTGAATCGCCTATGTAAATTATGGCGAACTTACATTCCGAGAAATTGGCATTAACAGTTTTTTTACTAATTTCTGACAGCCATATGGAAAACTCGCTTCGCATTGCTACGCACATCGCACACCGAATATTGCCAAACTTGTTAGAGAAAAACAGTGCCAAACTTCACATTAAAATGTCGACGTGTAGTAAAAACTTTGTTGAATTTACTATAACTTGGTATGTTCATTGTTCTTATAATTGTAAAAGAGGATAATACGTATTTCTAAGATTAGAATTTCGGTGTGAAGGTTTTAATTAGAAATTAGCAGTAAACACTCAAGTGGCCCGCGCAATCATTCATAAATCGCATGTGGCCCTTCGGCGAAAAAGGTTGGACACCTCTGGTCTACGCTGTGACACAAGTAAAGTGCTGGGTTAGCACAACAATTGCAACATAGAAGATTATGACAACAAAATACTAGGCTGCTCATGCTTGACAATCTACCGGTGATGATAATGCTTTCCATTTTACAGGCAAAAGGCCTCGGTAATATTTGGTGTTCTACATGCATATTACCAAAGCCTCCCGCCTTTTAAAATGCGGGCAAATTTGTGCTGTCCAAGTCAAGTCCAGAGACTTAATACAGCATTCGTAACTTGTGACAAAAAACTGTAAAGCTGTTCAAAAGCTTAGACAACAGCACAACATAGCTACACTCTCCCGGTACAACATCAGGCTTGCTGGCATTGCTAATGCTTATGGTTGTGTCATGATGTGTTATATTTCTCTCACACAAAGTTATAATTGAAGATAGCCAAACGCATCAGTTTAAGTAGGCAAGAGATTAAAGGTATATTCAAATATTGACTGACAAATTTCAACCCAACTGCATACCAACACGAAGCAGTTAAAAATGTATAAAATTTTGTTCAAGTAAAATTTTGTTCACTGCAAATGAAAGAAATTTTATTTTTATGAGTTTAAGCTATCGTCTTCGAAGTTAGAGCTTACAAATGTTTAACATGTTATCGAGACCAATTTGCAATGGAAACACCACTCTTGTTACAACATTTGATTTGTAGTTTCCACTACGTTTTTCCACTGGCTTTTCACTCTTTGCCTTTATGACGTTTTCGAACAGACGTTCAGGTTCAGAGACAACTATGTGTTCTAGTTATTTGATGCCATAAGATTTCATGTGTGTTGTATCAATATTGTAAGTATTTTAATCGTTTCCCACGCTTATACAGTCATTTAAAAATCAATTATCCTGTCAAATAAAGCAAAAAAACAAACTTACCGCTTTCATGAATTTTTGATTTGTTTTCCTTGGTTTGTTCGGGAACAACAGCAAACACGAAGTCCTTAAAATCCGGCAGTTCTGTGCTTGCCTCATACATGTATAAAATGAACAAAGTTTGAGCTACAAACAAATTTTGATCAGAAAAAGCATGCCACTGACAGCTATATTTTTTTGTTGCAGTGTAACCCAATATGACTATAAGAAACAGCAATTCAACTACTACTTGAAATGTATAAAAATGGCATCGGTAATTAACCACCTTTATACAGGCAAAAGAAGTGTCGTGGCAAAAGTTCCATTGTACCGTGATGGTATTGTTCTAATATTTTTGATTTCACTTTCGGGTTGGCTTTGCCCTTTTTAAGAAATTCATATGGCCACTCTTTCCGAGACAATTGTGAAATAGAAGCGTTACAGTACAAAGCTGGTGCATAACACCAAAAAATTGTCAAGTACAATTTGCAACATGAAACCTATCAAATTATTATTGCTGTCTAAACGGCTTAGAAATCTAAGACACTTGTTTTATCTAAATCTTGTTGAAGATAACCAAACACATTAGTTAAAGTCGGCAGGAGATTGTGGGTAATTAATGTGTTTTACCAACAACCTCAATCCGACTGAAGCCAACGTGAAGTTAAACTTTAAACGGCTGCCCCCTTCCAGATAGGCGGAATAACTGCCAGTTAAACTAGGTCACCACCTGTTAGGTGACACGACAAAAGTACTAAAAAAGCAGCATAAACAGCAAAGATTAACTGAAAAAAATGAAATAGATTCCGCTTGAAATACCTTGTTCATTGTATCTCCATTAAAGTTATTTTAACGTTGCAGCATACCGACAAAAGTTTAACCGTCGAGTCTGATAACTTCAAAGACAACCATTTCCAGAATATACCTAGGTTTATTGCTGGTTTGAGCTGAAAGGTTAATAACCAGGTGCAACGTCGGACTATACCTTGGGTATTTACAGCGGGAACTTTTGAAAACGAGAAAGCAAATTGGGGAACAACATAGGGTTTTGAGAAATGTAGTTAAGCGGTCGAAACGTTTACGATCATATCATTACAAGTGACGTTTATTTAGCCTTGAAACAAAAAAAAACAAGTAAAAATGCAACCACTCACACAGCCATAACAACACAGGCAATTAGTGGATGACGAAGCTCTAAAAACATTCTGCATACCTTATATCAAACAAATGCTACGTTATTGTTTTAACACAGTTGATCGCGCAGATTATGCCACGTTGCAGGTCAAAGGTCAAATTAACTTCGCTGTTACGTGGAAAAAAGTTTTCCTTGTTTCATTTTCGCCAGGCGCAAGTTAAGCTGGTGCGCGTTAAAATTATGGCAATTACGGTTTCTTGAAAAGTCGAATTATGTGTTTACAGTAACTGCATTTCCCTGCGAGAAGCTTCTGCTTACGTTGTAATAAATAATGCCTGTCAACTCAGTACACAATGCACGGAATCAAAACAAGCTCGTGATGATACAAGAGGAAACTGGTCACGTGACTGTCTTCCATGTTATGTCAACTTAACAAGCAAGTTATTGATATGTGACAAAGCAACTGGGGCCTGTCGACGATAACTTTTTTATATGACTTGAGAAGAAAAGCAGTAAGTTCTGCGTCGTACACCGTACATCACCAATCAAATAGAAAAACACTTTTTTCATTTTCGTTGCTTAATCATGATCAAAAATTACAACGATAATCAATTTTGTTTGCTAATTTTCAATATCGAAGTATGAGCAAAGTTTCATTCAGCCATTACCCGAAAAATCTGTAGAATTTTGTTATATTGCAGTGTATAGGCTGATGCACTGCGGCTGCCATAGTTCATTAAAGCAGGTGTCTGTTAGACATCAATATTTTGAAAATAACGAGGTGAGAGGTCTTCGTACTCTTAAAACATAAAGCAGAAAAATCCTTTATCACGTTACTCTGTCATCTTCCGAGAAAATCTTTTCAGTTTTTGGGCTCCTCCTGTTTATTTACTCAGGATTTGTCTATGCATGCAATTGTTGGCTACACACTCAATCACCGTTCCATGCATGATTAAAATATGAAGACATATCAAAATTTCAGTAGCATGCCTGTTTTCGTTAACCAGCAGTCAGAAGCACTATTTCTTTTCTAAAAATTTCTTTTCCATTATTTCTGTTTCTTTTTCTCATCTACTTTTTGGTAAACAATTCTTTACAGCTGCAACTAAGTTATGCGACATGCGCACGCCTTAGTTGCATTCAGTTTGCGGCTTAGTATTTTACTATATGTAGAAGGCTACTACATAAACCATCCTTATTAAGCAAAGTTTTTAACCTTTATTCAAACTTACTCGCTTTTGCTAAAGAAAGGTTCTTCGTAAGTTTTACTCTATGTGCAGTGTTATTGCTGTGATACTGTCAACATGAACCTTTTCTATTTACAAAGAGCTGACTATGCGCACTCGGATCTACATTATCATGAGTTTCATGACCTTGTGTTCCGTGTTTACTGGGTTGGCTAAGTAATGTATTTTTGCACATCTTCTCAGCTCTTTACACAGCAGTATTGTAACAACCCGGAACCTTATTGTTTCAAGAATGCAGCTTTTTTCAATTCAGAAAACAAGCAACATTCGATTTTAAACCTGACGAAGACAGGTTCCTCCAGACATTTTTAATTTTTCATCATCCAAGACATTTTTCCTCCTACGAAGACAGAGGCCTCAACTAACGTGATACCACTGATTCAACGTTTCTTATGACGGTTCATAGCAGTACGATACTCTCCTGGTACATTTCCATTCAACCATTCGTGATTCGTAGCTACAGTCACGTGTTACGCCAGCGTATATTGGCCGTTATTGTCCACAGGACTGGATGATGGTTGCTTTTGACTGGCGCCTTTCTGAAGCTCACTGACAATTTATTCGGTCAACAATTTTGCTTGTCATAAATCAGTTGCGGTCAGCAGTTGCCGCTTAAGGACATGACCTTTGTGTTCTAATGGTTTTAAATGAACTTTACCGTTGTGTAACGAAATTCTCTTTAGCCGGGCTAGCAATTAACCTTTTCTCATTGGTAGCTTTGATGCAGGGAAAACTTCACTGATGCAGCAAGGCTGTAAGCGCATGACATGACGCAATAAGCAAAGTGTGGATGAAATTCATGATGGAATGTTAGCGAAAGGTTTCACTTGCTTATGTCATACATGTGGCCAAGTTTTGAAGTGCTCGTGCGATCTGGAATCTGCGTCTAGTGCGCATTGTGTTGAACGGGCAAGCGTGGTGTCTACATCCTTAGCATATTGGGTTGATGTAGTTGTCATGATGTTTGCTATCAACTTATTTTTTAATTTTTCAACTGAAAACTTGCTAACAAGGCTCCAAGTAAAAGTGTTTAAACAGCACGGCCAGTGTATACTTCAGTTCTCGGGCAAGTAGAATTCGATTAGAGTAGCCTACTCTAGAATTTAATCATGAGCATTTATTGATAAGAACTTTACATCTACGAAGAGGAGCACATAAAATGTTTTCATTCTTAAATTGGAAACAAAAACAAACTATCTGAGTAATTTAGCCCGATTTGGGGTTTTGTAACTTGTCCTGGCAGCTCAGATTTTCTGGTCCAGTGCTTATTGTGTGGAGATGTTCTAAGAAATTGGACTTGCGCGGACGCGAAAAGCATTACTTTGGCTGTTGCCATGTTTTTACAACAAAGAGAAACACGCCTCGCAAAACTCCTAATGCTGAAAGCATAACGGCAATAAATATTCCAGGCGCACTTAACGTATGTAGGTAAGTATAAAACTTCTTTACAACAGGTGTAAGCATTAACCACACACCTGGGCACATATAAAAACTTATATATAGCCTCTTTTTTGACAGTTGACCACTTGTTATTGAAAACAAACTACACAGCAAAGGTTGCAACTTACTTAACAACTGCAACTTAACTATTTACACCACAAACGTCTACTGCAGTCAGACACATTCACATGTCAGTGTTCCATATTCAATTGCAACGTCGATAGTTAAAAATTTTACAAATAAATAACCCAAGTGCAGTCGTTGCCACCCGTATATAAATCATAGACACAGTATAAATGAGACACTCTTTAAATATTTGGCAAATGTCTAAACAAAAGAACAAAGTGAAAGGAAATCTTGTTTTAAGTGTGGTATATTAAACTATCGTCGGTTTGCTACGTTTTATTATCAAGTTTTTAGTCTAGTTTTTAACTCTAAAGTGATATTAAAAGATTAAAATTCGAAAATAACACTTTTAAATGGGGTTATGTTTTCCAAAAATTGAGCTTTGAGCAAGCAACTGCCCAGTGCCCTGTTGACAAAATAAATGCATTTTCATCTATAAAGCTGTATTTGGAATGTCAGCCTTTTCACAGCTCAAAATGTCTTTCGTGGTACCACCCCATTGACCGCGAGTAAAACAACTCTAATAAACTTAACGATTTAGGGTTACAACTACTGTATGAAGCAGATGAACTTTTATTAAAACATTTTGCGTCATCACTATCCAGTACGTCCAACCACATACAAGTGAACTTCGCAGCATCGCGTAACGCAGCGACAAAAAGCCGTTAGGAAATCGAAATCCGATATTTTCGACTCAATGTCGCAATTGTAGGCCATATACACAACACGCATGTTTGATATAAATACAAATTGTATTTTCTATAACCTATGCTAAGCACCTTGTCTATATGATACAAATGTTTGTGTAAACATTTTTTGGTGTTTCAAAATTCACAAAAAAAGCATTATCATATAGACTACGTATTATATGTAGCATTGTTTATGTTTAAAAACATCTAGGATAACTACATAATCCATATTTAAACCCACTTTTACCAAATAACTAAAGTTGATATAAGTTCAAACAACTTCGGACATTAATGACTTTTTTGAAAGCATAAATTCTTGTATTGATTTCTGTAACAATCCGCTAGGTTTATTTAAAAACATTTACCGCAAAATAGTATCATCAACCGTAACCATAAACTTACTATCTGATACATTTTGTCTTGCTACCAGTTTACCATCGAGGTCAATTGTTTTTTTTAGATCTGATGCATTAAATTAGCCGAATCAAAGAATAACACAAAACAACTCTTACAACAACCGACTCGCAGCGTGACAAAGCCGAGCTAAAGCAGATTGTCATCAATGATATGACGTGACAGTGGAAATTTCCACGTTGGCTGCCTATAATGACCGGGCACGCGAGTGCCATTCAATAACGGTTAAAACATTTTTGGCAACCCATTTTAACGAAATGTTTAAGACATGATTTCAATCAAACCATCCTATTTCGAAACGAATCAAACTAAACGTTTTTCGACGTTGCTCAAAGAAATAGATGATTCCTTCACAGTCCCTTAACGTGCAACGCAAAGTAAAATTACGACCACCATGTTTATATCACGAAACCGATTTCTACCGCGGTATTGATAGAACTAGCCTGGGTCCCTGGGTCAAGAATCAAACTCACGATCCAGGTTCTCGATCATGCGTAGCGCAACACGTGGGTACTGGAATTTAAGCACATCAGGAATGCGTCTGGTCACATGATGCTTAGCAGCCAATGAACAGTGATCAATAAAGCTAGTGGAATCAGCCCTGTGCTAGTCAAAACTGGTTTTAATCACAACATGGTTGGAGCAGTGAGGGTGAAACAAAAACGGTTTATGCCTCCAATGAAACATACTGCCATAAATCAGTTCAGTTTGAAACTCAATAAAAACTTTAAGATGATAAGCTACAAAACGTATTAAAGCTCTTTTAATTTTCAGAAACCTGTTTTATGATCTTGCGATTCCGCTTTGATGATAATCTAAACGTCCAAAAGCATATCTTGAAAAACATTTTTGGCAACCCATTTTAACGAAATGTTTAAGGCTTACAACACTTGGAAATTAACAGATGTGGTCTTTGAGAAACTTTGAGATTTCGTTAAGATAAAGACATTGCTTTATAAGTTCTTATTCAGCATTCAACACGCACCGCAGGTTACGCTATAACCAATGGATCAAAAATTGATTAACAGCTTTGACATGTTGCAGCCTGATCACCCAAGCCGTGATCTACATACCCAGATAATACGGCATATCTTGCTTTGCCATCATACATATCCATGGCATATATATGGTGTACCGGCATTACATCAACATTCCATAACATACTGTAGCTGCATTAAACATACGTCAACATACACATTACATTACCATGCTAATGAAAAATACAATATGTCTACCTTTGTGTTTCAGGTTTCATCATGATGATGGGAGTTTATTAAAAGAACGATGCAGTTTATCGCATTCTGGACAAATAGATTTCTGAAAAAAAAACAAGCAAAGTTTTTTTTAGAGTCATGCTGAAGGGTTTTACTCCTCTGATTTTCTATTTCTCAAACTTTGTCCTTAACAATGGAGGAAAAATTGTTTTTTTAAAAATCTTTATAAATTGCTTTACATTTACGATGGCTGATTTTTTATAACTTTATTATGAATGTTTGATGAAGTTATAACAACTTTTTTGCCAGGCCTAGTTCCAACTCTATACCAGCGATATAAGATATGCAACTGTGAAGCGTATATCCACTAGTGTCTAATGTATGAGTGTTTATAGCTTACAACAAAGGCATGTCGGTATGGTTTTCAATTTATCGCTTGTAAATTTCTTCTATCATACAAATAAATACAAGAAAACTTATGTGCCCTCAATGTAGTTTAATAACGTTATATAGAACAATTATATCAGAGTGCACAAAGAACATATCAGTATATTTTCGCCCAAGGTGCATAACCCTGTGCACTTCGGATGGGGCTATATAGCCTACCCTGCTAGGTAGTTACGGCGAAAGCATTTAAAAATATGCATTTGAGGAAAATCGTAAGATTTTCAGAGTAGAGATATTCGGCCGAACCATTTATGATTGCAGAATGACGGTCATACTTGAAGCAAAAAGAAAGAAAGAAAAAAACAAAAGACAAAAAAGACGAAAAAGACGAAAGAAAGAAAGAAAGAAAACAAAGAAGACGAGCACACGCAGCCCTAACAGCAAGAGATGAAGTAAATTAGTAAAGTATAATTACGCAAATATTTTGATGGCTTCTTATCAATGAAACGTTGTGGCAATCTCAGACCACGCAGAACATGCCACGTTGCACATTTGACCCATCAAGTTAACTGCGTCATCAAGCGGGAAGTTGTTTTTCATTTTTCTAATTTTACCGCGCGCGCATTAATTTTGGCTTGGAAAATTACGTACCGGTACAATGCGCAACTGGGTATGTGACGGAGGCGTCCATGAAATATAAATTCAACCAAATTCAGTCGGAACCGACTAAAACAATACATTACTAAATAGTTAATGGTGGTTACAGCGAATGATATGATGTTGTTAACTATGTTGATTAAAGGAACTTCACATGGAGACAAAACAATTTAACATATTCTCGAACGAAAGACAATAACTTCTGCCATATATGCACTTGGAGTTATATTTAAAAATAGTATTTTTTTTATTAATTTTAATCACGTCCTAATCTTTACGTTAATCAACTAGTTTAGTTTAGTTTTCCCACATTTGGGAATATAAAAAGTAGAATTTCGTATATGGTCATGAACTTTGAAACAATCCCGCCTCTTGGCAACAGACACACCTTTTAAAACTCTTACGACGACCGATTGCGCAATAGAAAGCCGTCCATACCCCAGTAAAAACCGGTTGCCAGTCTGACATGAGAAGTTTAATGCATCTTTACTTTTAAAGATAAAATATAATGACAACTGTACAAACCAGAATATATAGTGTTGCTGTGGAATAAAGAATATACAGCACGTCGTCTATATCATACTGTAGTTTGTAAATTAAAAGAATATGACCTCACAACCCATTCCTGGGGTCTATACCCACACAGCTTTATTGGATAAACACTCGATTTAATCATTAGAAGTACCTTTAAAAACAGTTATGTATGGTAAATAAGCAATAGTCGCTAACTTACAGTAGCTATTTGCACAAATGTAAGATTTTTATTGCTCATATTCCAGAGTTAGTTCCCCGAACTAAGTCATGCGATAAATATGTTTAGTTAGGGCGCTAAATTGAATTGGCAGCTATATTCTGTACAGTTATCTCGCATTTGTTTATTTGTTGTTGATAAAAACGGAGTGGTGTGCACATGTCGTTGTGAGAGGCACTGGAATGTATGCGGAAGAACGTGGCCATTAATTCAAGCACCATTGCACAGACACTTACTGTACTTAAAAGCGTGCTTTGGTTGACATTTTTGTGATCATGGAAGGTGTCAATTAATTGCTTATACTGTGTCAGATTTTTATAAAGAAACTCAACTACTCGCAGCGCTTCAGTCGATTGAATTACTAGCGCACGAAGCTTGCTAATGTGAAAGAAGCTTAATAAATTTGAGCTGGCATCGTTTGCAAATTTGTAACCTGAAACAGCCGAAGAAGCAAAGGCTCTTGTTCCCGGCCTGGAGGAAAGATTTAAAGATGAAGAATCTCAGCAAGTCCTGGATGATATTCAAACCAAACGAACTTTCCAGTGTTGAGAATTGTTTTGCTGACGTTTGGTGAATAAACACCAACATGCTGCTTTTACCAGCACGAGAATGAGAACTGCTCCAGTGTGATGAAGTCAAGAACTGTTCCTTAAAAACTTGTACAGAGAGTCTGTGTCAGGTGAAATAACATTTCCAACATCTGCCAGGGGTATCAATTACTCCAGTACTGTGAATAGTTCTATACTCGGTATCTTGTTACAGTTTCTATCCAGACCATTTAAATTTCACGACTTGAGTGCTGCTCCATATATCTTGATCTATAGTTGGTTGCGTTTATATGCTGTCGGCTACCTATTCTTGACTTTGTTAGCAGCAAGGCTTGGTTGGCATTCAAGTTGACATTTTTTGTCAATACCTGTAATCAATGTTGTACGATGCCAGACCTCTAAGCCATTCAACTCTAGCTATCTAGAGTACTGTGATATTGTGTGAGTGTATTTGGAAGAAACACCTGTCTTTGTTTCTTGTTTTGTTTTATAACAACTTTCACAACAAAGCCGTTGTTCGGGTCGTCAACTAACTATAGCCTATTGTTAAATTACAGTATGCTAGGAGTTACCTGGCGACAGTATGAACAAAAGTTAAAATGCTTTGCCAACTGACTTTGCTAGTAAAAATATTTAACTTTACAGTATCTCGTTATTCGAGTTACATGTTGAAGCAGAGTAGTAAAAAACCATTCTCTCCTAACGCAAGACAGCGATCTGACGCAAAGGGCATCAGAAAATTGTTAGTGAAGATAGGCTACAATTGCTCAACTGTTTAAGCATATTCCGGGAACCGTGATGCAGTTATGGCTGCCGAGGGCGTGTTTACAAAGTTTCTATTCATCAAGATCTTTAAAGCTCGGAAGTAAATTTTTGTTTCAATTGCAGCAGATCTACTTTGCCCCGGAGGTAAAGTGACTTTTCCTGCTCTCTAGCTACGCATAGTCAGTCCGATAAAACATCAGTTAGGAGCAAAGTCGGGAGTTAAGTCTCGTACGCAGAACAAACAATAAAGTTGTCTACAGCAGCTTTTACTTCAGTTTTCGTTCTCTGTATGTCGGTATATTCTTGACTAAAGTTTTACTTGTAAATGTAGAATGCAATCAGTCATACCAACAATAGACTTTTCGTTAGTCAGTAGCCGGACATGAAAAGGTGCTGCGTATAATTATGCATGCGATGGAAATTTGTGCGTCCGGTTGAATTTTGCAAAGAATGTAGTAGTAAGTTTTTGAAAAATATGACAAGTAGGCTATTTGCGGAGGAAGTAAAAAGCACAATATACCCAATACACTGACGATTTGAACATGGCAGTTAAAACTGTATGTACATGCACTACACACGAAGATTTTGTCTATCACTGGTTATTTTTTTTTTGCAATTCACGGCAGATTTGCATAACGAGAGTGCGATGTTAACCGAAGGCTAAAGTGCATGACTACAGCTTACAGCACGCAGCACCTTTATTTGCAGAAGTGAATACGACAATCCAACTTATGCCGACAACAGCTAAATTAATAGGACGATGGCCTATCATTAACCCGGGCAAGTCCAAACTGGAATTAGTTAAGTGCGCTTCATTTGAATATAACTTTCTGGTCAACATTGCCATCTATTTACACACCGCAATATTACGAATATTGCAAACAGCGTCCGTAGCTTTATACAATTTCAAGGATGGATCTTTTAAAACTGATGTTGGTTTTATTTGGTTTTATAACGGCGATATGATGGATTTAACAAAAAACTTAAACAAACAAACTTCAAGTTATGTGATGTTATCACGTGCAATGTACTTGATGTGTTAATTCAAACCGGAATATCTGTTAAAGGTGTGAACACGTCGTGCGACTCATATACCAAAGTGTCAATGTGTTGACAAGTATATCCTATCTAATTCAATTACTTGCCATGACGAGGCATTCGCAATAAATGGCTGTTAAGATATAATATGACAGGAAAACTATTCATAACCGTCAAACCATTCCCAAATAGGCTTTCAACCTCTATTTATAAGCGTATGGCTTGATCTTATAGTATATAAATTCCGATAACCTTCGCAATCAACATTTCAACGATTGGATCGAAAACTATTCGGTATTAGCAGGTAGCGTACTCACGTTAGTAATCATATGCCATCGAATAGTTAGTCGCAAAGACGACGGAAAGATGCATATACTGTATATGTCAGATACTTAACAGTAGTTTTTGCTGGAATACGTTTACAGGTAGTTTTCTTACCTTGCATGCGGGTTGTTCAACATTTGTTGATCAGCAGTTATTTATGTCTTGCATAATGTTTTTGTAAGCTGGCTTCCTTGTAAAGAAGGAACGATTCCGATGAACCTGTATAGCACAATAACAAAGAGTGTAACAAAGAAAAGAGTTTCAGACAACAAAGCGTTGCTTTGAATCAGCAATTTGAACAATACTAATTCAACTTTCACAGGCGTAAGTAAATGATAGTTCAATATAGTTAATTATTACACCGGACAACGTAAAACAACTTAGTAAACAAATTATACTAAAAGCTGAGATAGGTCTATCTGTTGGATATTTCATTTCTGGAAAGCGGAGTAAACTGACGGATTTATTTTCGGTTTTAAGGAAGACAGTTATCAAGTTACAAAGCGGTACATCGTTGCTTTGAAAGGTACAAATTGTTAGTTACGTCATTGAGTTGTTTTTATATTGCTTAAACTTTAACTTTAATTATTGTCTGCAATGTAAATTTATACTTCGGGTACCAGCAAGCTACATGTTAGCATTTTACATGTTACATGTTACATGTGGGCAAACGTTTCAAAATAAGACAAACGAAAAACTTTTAAACCTTAATTTTACGTCCGATTTAAAAATTTGTCGGCACGACTTATTGGGTTCAAATTTCAAAATACGCCAATAAGCAAGAACCCTTCCTGATATGATGTAAAACTATGCGAGAGCAAATTGATGATCGATCAATTGTAACGATGCTTTAAAATACTTTACATGCGGCTTCCTTCGTTCCTGGAGAAAGTGGCGTTGATTAAGTTGAAACTTGTTCAGTTTTTGGTAAAACTTGTCGGAGAGATAAATGCTGCCACCGGTAGAATAGGTTTGTTAATTGATACGTAAATAGCAATTTCACCTGCATAACGTCATCACTTGCATACCATGCTAAGAAGATTAGTCCAAACTTTATTTAAAAATTTTACAGTTTATGTACGAACAGAAGAAAATATTTAGTCAATTACATAATTAATTATATACTTTTTCTGTTGTGTAATCTTGTAATGGTATGACGTCAACCAGTCGTCTTTTAAGGGCGGATGACTGACTGGTGCAGTAGATGAGGCTGTAAATGATTGACACCCGAAATGCGGAAACTTGCATTGTACAGGCGCCTGTCAATATAAAACACACAAAACGACAAAAAATCAATCTACGCAAACACATCAATACTTTTAACACATTCTGTCAAACAAATTCAGTCTTCACAAAAGTAACACGATATACAGTTCATAAAATGAAGGTGCTTGTAAGTTTTTGGCTCTGAAAGCCAAATGAATTTTGTAGTGTCTTCTCTGTTGTATGAGATGTAAGAATACGAACAAATATTTTGCTTTTACTTGACAAATTTGGATGTAATGTCAGCTGTAAGTGCCTCCCGTATTGCAGGCTAATTGAGGTCTCGGTGAAGGTTAATCAAAAACATTTTCCAAGGCCCAAGCAGCTTTTAAAACGTAAGCTGATAGATGTGAAATATGTAAGTTCGTACGGATTTAGCTACGGAAGCGCATCAAATTTCATTTTTGGAAGTAGCGCAGTAATCGCCGAACACAAAGCCAACCGAATCCCTCGGTAAAATGAAAGCATTTTTTACCAAGTAAAATTCGTCTGATCTTGCAAAGGCAGAAGAGTCAAAACCATAACAGATAAATAATTATCATTTAGTGTTAAGTAATTTTCCACTAACAAGGGGCTACAATATTTGAGAAATGTTAACCGGAGACGAGGCGATTTGCTGATGCACATACAGTACGTTCATTGGTTTTCCACGTCAATTCCAGAAACCGATAAAATTCTAGCTTCATAATAAGTAGCCCAACTAGGCAGCTGTGATATATTTTCGACTTTTGTTCGATATATTATTGCCACCTCAACGTTTGGCATGGCGTCTTGCGTTGTTGTTATTAAGCATAGATCGGGTCCAAATTTGCGGACACAATTATTCTGTTTTAAGAAACCTAGTAGATACTTATTGTACATATATTTTGCCATGCTTAGATATAATGGTCTTTCAGATTAACGTTCAAGTCATGTTTTGCAGGCACAGGGCAGTGCGTAATGAAATGTTGGCGAAGATGTTTCAACCAGGACGCAAATTATGTCACAACCAAAATGGCGGACGCGTGAGCAAGACCAATTTCGAAGGTAAACAAAGCTTTTGACGGTGAAGCGGCTAAAATCTATAGTAAATTATTTTTTAACTAATATAGTCCGTTAGATTGTGGTAACTTGTTCAAATTTGTACAGAAGATCAACTAAATTACTTAAAAAAGGAATCAAAAATCTTATTACCAAGATGGCTCCCTATGTGCCCTTATATCATCGCAGTATGCAAAGCTGTGTTTAAACTAAGATGAGTGTGAAAGTTTACATGAAATGGTACATTTTTCGTAAAAACATCTTATAACTGGACAAGCAAAAGTAAAAATAATTCAAGAAACAAACCATACCGTAGTCAATCCAAAAATCAGCCAAGCATGCTAGATCGTGTAAGATTGCTATATCGGCAAATTTTGTTCATCGCCGCCGCAACTCAAAGGCTCCTAGTCGGTCACTTCGGAACTTGAACCCTGTAGGACGTTCAGTCGATCACCAAACATTTAACAATATTCCTCGAACATTAGCAAAATAATAACTAACTTTACATTTTTAAGCCCTATTTCATGCTATCCAACAGCTAAGTGTGCGGTCACTTTATTAAATGCGGTCACTACATCTACGACATTAATAACACTTGAATTTGGAAACCTTTTTCGACAATAATGCTTATAAACTTATAAGCAGAAGGCATCGGTTGTATTTTCAATGGTTTATATGACCCAAACCCGCTTCCTTTAAACAAGCAGCGTATTTGTTCAGTTACAACATTTATAAGGTTTAGTTTAGCACTCCTGAATTGATAACAATGATTGCAAAGCTGTTACCGTCTATATTATAGACTCTATAAAATGTCTCATTGCTAAATGAAACCTGTAGCTGCGTAAGCCTATACCTACTTTGTTTAAAACTTGGGCGTCATGAAATAGTTCAACAAACTTTTTTCACAAAGCTGGTTAATCATAGCGAAGCGCATTGTTGAAGTCAGCAAAAGATTATAGGTGTATTTAATTACCGGTTTGTACCATTTCCGGTTTGTACCAAAACGTAGCAGTTGAATTTAAAAACACACAAAGCTATCCCTCTCCCTATCACTAACAACATGTATAGCCTATACTCATATAGCATACCTGTTAATTATGTAAATGATGTTGATAGATTCAACACCTTCAAAACGCATATAGAGATAAGTGATATAACCTAACTGCAAATGAGTCTTCCTAGTTACATTCTTATAAAATCTAAGCGAAAACGGTAGTTTCCCCACAGATTTTTAGAAGATGGGAAATCTTTTTTGGGAAAAAACCTTAAAGTTTCAGAATAAGTGGTAAGACCTCGATAAGCGATCGCAAATGTGACATATAACTTTAAAATTAACGGTTGCATTCAGAAACCGTTTATGTCTAATCGCACGAGTATTAAATAAGTCTGACAGAGAAAGCAAAATACGCTTAAACACGAAAAGCATTCAATGCACCTGTACACGTGGAATAAGCTTTGCTGCACCTGAAACGAATTAACTGCGCCACCTTGCGGTAATTATAACTTTTTTGATGTGGCTTGATATTTTAAACGACAACTGCGTACGTGCTAAACTATGAAAAAGTATCTAGAGCGATTTAAAGCAAGTATAAGACGTTCCAAAATTTTATAGATAGACTAAGCTATTCCAATAACAATAGCCATGATAGTAAACGTTAACAAAGGCTACTGGCAAAGCAAAGGTCGCTTTTAAGCGTGCAACAGACAAATGCCTAAAAACGAGCGTTAAGTAACTTACCCCAATGCCCCGGAAATCAAAGGAAACCATGAAAAGTTAATAATATCATCAGGAAAACAATGTCGTGATGCAATGTCGCTATATCGATAAAAATTGTTTCGAAAGGTCTGCCATGAAAAATCACTACGCTGTCTTCCTGCAAAACAAGTTTGATCCGTGTCAATATACAGCCTTGAAACACCACGATATTACAATCTATAATTTCGATTAACCAAAATTCGATAATTTTAATGAAGCAAAATCACCTTGCTAACGAATTTAACTCAAAATATGCACGAGTATAAAACTATTTGTAGTATTACTGTGCTCCGTTAGTCTGATAGGTTTCTAAGCTATCTATTTCAAACAATTCAACAACTATTTTAGGAATTCTTTTCAACAGGCAGATACGAGTCGATCATCCACAATTCAGCTCATGACATATTACAATAAACAACAGAAGAAAAAAAAATTCGAGTCTCAATCAAACCATTCAATTTCAAAACAAATCAAACTAAACCTGTTTCGAAGTTGCTTGAAAAAATAGAAGATTCCTTTACAGTCCCTTAATGTGCTATGCAAATTTAAATTACGACCACCATGTTGATATCACGCAACCAATTTCTACCGTGGTAGTGGTAAGATTCGCCTGGTTTCTATGGGGCCTACTACGTCACGAGTTTATTAGCTTCGGATTGCGCAATTCCACGCGATTGCCAGCAATAACTAGCAGGTTGATGAGGATATTCATTTCAACTTTGATATGATAACAACGATAAAGTCAAAAATCATCTCAAACAAATTAACCGTCTTATCACTTGCCCGAGACAACAAGCCGGTCTGTTCTCATAAATCGTCAAGTAAGAATAATGAATAATCAGCAGCGTACGCTTTTCGATCATGGTCAGAGGTGATAATCAAAGGTATTTTGCAATTAACCAATGCTTGCACCTGTGGCTGGGAATGTAAGCATACGATATTCCTTCTACCTGTAAGTTATACTCGTCATTTTTATTTAAAATTATCTGTTATTGTCCCGAAATTTACAATTGTAAGCTTAAGACTGGGTGACTCTAATACACAATGACATGTTTTTCATCGCTTCTTTGTTAAGTACTTTTGTTACGAAATCAGCAGGTATCACGGGAATATGGATTTCCCAGAGATATCTTTCGATGACGTAGTTGAGTTACCAAAAAACGGTATCATTTATAAGAATATGTCCGTTTTTAACCTTTCAGATCACATAAGTCTTAAAATGCTTCCACTAGTCAATGTTTTAACAAAATATCACGTCCCTTTTTGTTAGGATAGAAACATGAGGTCCCACATGAGTGAATGTTTCTAAAATTTATAGTAAAGGTAAGTTATATTATAGTAGCCTACATCCTACTTTACCACATGAGCAATTTTTACAGAATGGAGTGTTCTCAGACGAACCAATCCGTGGCGAAATTCCCAACAATATGGTAAGAAAAAAGCTTCGAATGTGTCTCGGACGACAAACGACAGCATTTATCTCCAAATTACAGATATCAGGTGTACATGAGGTTAGTTTAAACTTTGATTTAGCAAAAAACCTTCAAACAATTTTTAACATTTCATTAAATTGGGCTAACTGCTGCAGCTAACCATCACCCGCCGGCAAGCTTTAGCTTCATTTTCTTGCTGGTTCTTGATGGCTGGCCGCCTATACGTAACATCATAGTACTCGTCCCAGCAAGCTATAAAATGTTCGGATCTCAAGCTTTGTGCAACCCCTGCTAACTTTGGAATGTAGACCTATTAGGCCTAAGCGATGCATCATATATTTTATTCAAAAGCAAATGGCAGCAAACACACATACTGGAAAAAATGCTTGTTCTACTCTAGTCTTGCAGCTGCCACCTTAGCCAATAAATTTATCCAAAAATTTAGCTTCCGTTTTGTTCACAATTTACGAGGGTAAGTTTTAAACACATAAATATCAGGAATCAGGAAATGTACAAATCAACAACCTTTTCAACATTGGTGCAACTGCCGCACCACCCACCAACCATTGCACTTCGACTTAAACTTTGAGAAACGTTATTTTAAGAAACTCAAAACTAAAGCAAAACCTGGGGCTTCCTTCAGTATTTAGAGCAAACATAAAAATTTTACTGGTACTACCCTCCGAGTGCTGAGTAAGTATACGCAAAGTAAGTTTGATGTTGTCGCCGATATAAACTTGCTCTTGCTTTCGCTGTTTATGATCTGATCCACACGTGGGTTCATGCTATGCTCATCTTTATTTTTTTGTAAATTTCCATTCGTGATCACGTGCCTTTTTAAGAACTAAACTTTTGATAATCGCATGTCCGGCCTTCGGCGCGATTTCACAAGCCCCACTGACGACTTGCCTCTATAGTAAATAAGCTATGCTAGCTTTTTTCTTGTTTCACAAAGCCGCTGATGACATTTACCGTTGTAAATATTTAGCTTTCTGGCTTTACTGCAAGTGAATACCGGACAGTCCACCAATTAGTGAACTTTATGTGATTCCACTCACCGGGTATTTATGACGTTTTGATGAAAACGCTGCGATTTGATTGGTTTGCTATTGTCACCCTTTTTGACCTAAGTGGAAAGAGTAAATTGCAGTTCTAGTCAGCTAGGATAATGTTTCATTAACCATATTTACCTTATGTTACAGTCAGGTACTTTTGTATAAAGAAAAAAGTCTCACCAACGTTTTAAGGCTAAACTATGAGGACTTTTTCTTCATATACTTAAACAGCCTCTTTACAGACCCAACCGTTACTACTACCTTGATCACGTGACACGCAAAGCTACGACTACTTTTTGTCTTTGTTTGTTTGCAAGATCACAGGTTGCCAAAGTGGCAACCTGTGATTATTTTGAATGAACTTGAACGGAATCAGATGTGTTTTTCAAAGGTTGCAACAAAACAGAAGTTTTTATTTGGGAGTAAATACATCATTTTTTTTCATATTTTCAGCTCTGTTCGTCATCATAATTCATATTTTTGGAAACGATTTGGATTTGACAAGTTTGATTCTTTATAACTAAGTTATTCAAGTTATAACTCTAAGCATGAAACAAAAATCACCACATAATCGATCTTTATTACAGCACAGAAAAAAGAAAACAGTAGTCATAGGATGTTGAATTGTTACAAAATATGGCTTTGTTTATGCAGGCTTTCAACGTTCTCAAAGTTTTCAACTATCAATCCACTTGGCGAATTCTTAAAATTCCAAGGAAGAGCAGGCGTTGATACATGTCATGTCAAAACGTGTCACAGCATTTACTTCCAAGTTAGAGCTATTGGGCACATCTCAGGTTAACTTTAAGTTTTTCTTTTATTTTCAGCAATTAAACTTCGGACGTTTTACTTTTTTAGCATTTTTCTTGTAATTTATAACGCTTACTGATGTACATAGCTAGCAGCAGCTAGCAGTCCTGTAAGGCTTATCTCTGAATTTTTCAAAAAACCTTTGCAAATTGAAGCGATAAATCATTCAACTTATGGCGATTGACCCATTGCGAGTCAAAACACAGCACGTAACGCATTTAGCCAACCTATAGTGTACCGTCATATATTGCACCCATACTGCATTAACGGCATCAGCTTTCCATTTAACAACTACGTAAAAATTTAGATCAAACTCGGTACAACGCAGCATGCTTATTCCGTGACAACTGCACTACTCATTTCTCACTGTAGTTAAACAAATTTTTTGCGTTTTCATTTCAAGGTTTAACACGTAGACATGTAGCATTTTTCGCTCTATATACTGTACTGGTTGCAAATTCAGCATGCAGTGGACATGCAGAATGAGTGTTTGGGCGGCGTTTGTCGATATTAAAAGGAAATCCAACCTGTTTCGTCTTAAATTATCAAATCTAAATTCTATTATTAAGCAATGTTTATCAACGTGTTTTCTTTGAAATGGAAATTTGAAGGTTTTTAAACAAGTTGATTTTTAAGCTTACTTTTTAAAATTATGTCGTTTTTCCAAGATTTAGAAGTTAAAATATGAAACCATGACTAATTTCCGTATACAATAAAAATACCCTGCTAGTACTGTAATTCAATACAACGCAAGGCTGTTTAGAGCTGTGTTTAAAACCAATAACAATGTTTCTTATAATCATCAAATCACATAGTACATAGAACAAAGGTTTTCAACGGGCTTTGTTAATCGTTACCAGTACCACAGCATATATTTAGTCCTGCGCAATGTTTTAAAATTTGTAATATTTAACTTGAACAAACATTCAGCGGAACTTCCATATTTGGAAACCGAAAATTACTTTCCGCTTGATCGATTCCACGTCACCTTCTTTTTTTAAGGCCACACCCGTTAAAGCTGATGCAGTGAACACGAAACCGAGATGACATCGAATACAGTACTCCGGCAAAAACCGGCTTTAAACCAGTATCGTTTCCATGGAGACCCGCTTCGAACTGGCAGTGACTGATTCCAAACAACCGCTATTGTTTAACCTAAGATTTAACCATGGGGTTATCTTTAGAAAACGCGTCTTTTCACAACCTGTCTGCATAACTGAGTACCCAGTAAAGGTAAAGAACGTAGAAAAAAATTTTGGCCATAATCAGTTATTTACCAACACGAGTTATGCTGGTCTCTGTGGATTCAGCTATATTTTTGTGGACACAAAACGTTTGAAAGCGATCGTCAAGTTGAAACATCAAAACACGATGCAGGCATCGCATATCTGCTTATTTGTTTCTCGTTTTACAAGATCACTTTGATGTTATCAGCCTATTGCCATTTAATATTTAAATTTTACAACGTTTTGTTATTACTAACTTGAATAATCTTTAATTCGTTCGTGGGCGTTATTATGTAATCGCCATGTATTAAGAACAATTTGTATTTTGATCAACTCGTTCTAGCTTTTTACGAGAAACACGTATAAATGCTGAGTAGTCGCAAACAAACTCCGGTATGACCCAGCAAGAATTTCTCCCAAATTTTTTGACTTCTATGTTCTAAAATCATTAGTGGCACCACCTTCATTTGTGACCGTAGGTTATGGACCAGAATTAAACTCCATGACTTGGGGTTACACTTTTCGGCTATCTTAGATCTTACTCAAAATAAAATATGACGTCAACATTTGGTACCTACTCTTACGCTCTCACAGAAAGCAGTAAATAAAAAGGCAGGAAAAACAAAATATGTCGCGATATCAAAGAGCAGAACAAACTGCTGACAAAAGATCATATTACAGCCTTGGTGAAATACCTACATGACGAATGACGCCGAGATATTTGCGCCGAATTACAAAGCGCAATCACTAAATATGTAAAAATAAACCTTGAACGAACTTACCAAATATAAAGATATTTAGACCTTAAAGATGTTAACCAAGTTCTATCTAAAACATTACTATGTTTTGCGTTAACTTACAGAACAATCTTTGAAGCAGAATCGACTTCATTCCAGTGACGACAGCACCTCAATCATCTTATCTTATAACCTCTCAATGGTAAGTAACAAGTTCCAGGCGTGCTTTATGCCGGCCTTTGGTAAGAGCATATTATGTTAATGCAGTCACCTGTGTTTAGCCACCATACCTGTACTTCCTAAATGTCTAAAGAATTAGCTAAGTCTATACTCTTGTCACATCAAGCAAAATCCAAGTACCTCTTTTGAACTGACCGGCAGAAACTTGTTCATCATCAGGTGATGCATGGATTATGCTTTTCTGATTTCCCATTCCCTGTAATGAAGGCGTTAAATCACTGTGATCAGTGTTTAACAACAAACAATAGAAAACAAATCTATAAATTCGATAAAAACGAGAGCTATATTATTGCTGAACATACAAGTTTTTATAGTGAACTCAAAAATGAACTCTTCAATTTCTATTTTCATCAACTCGTTATAGCCTTCCATCGTCAAATCACCTGTAAACGCAAAGAAACTCCGACATTGTAACTGGAATATTTCTTCAAATTTTCTGACCTCCATCTTCTAAGGTCGTTAGTGGTGCCACCACTATATTTAACCACAGGTTATTTAACCACAGGTTATTTAACCGCAGGTTATTTAACCGCAGACCTGAATTAAACTCTAGGTATTGGAGTAACAGTTTTCAGCCACCTTACACATCTTAATCAAACAGAATGAGTCGTCAGTATTTGATACCAAAACCTCTTTCACCTCCACAGAACGTGGTGAATTAAAAACAGGAAAACTAAAATATGTCGCGACATCAAACACAAAAACGCAAAATGTTGACAAGCGTTTATTTTACTTTTTCTGCGACACATCTATGGGATGAATGACGCCGAGGCATCTGCACCGAATGATAAAGTGCCTTTGTTCTACGACAATGACAAAAATTTCATACGTCACCCAGACAAACACCTAAAATCACTTGACACAAATATAAGTTGAAAGCATTTAAACTTTTTTAAGATTATATGAGAGCTCAGAGCAAGCAACGCACAGCCCTTAATAGCAAACATAAAAATAAGGCTTAAACATATCTACCAAGTTCTATTGAAACTATGATTATTTTTTGCATTATGTTACAGTACAGTCTTCGTGGCAGAATTGACTCTTTCAAAGCGATGACACCATCTTCGTTCAATTTTTTTCGTATCACCTCTCAATGGTAAGTAACAAATTGCAAGCGTGCTTTTTGTACTAACCCAAAACTTGTTTATGATAAAGTGATGAATTTGGCATACTTTTCTAGTTTTCCGTTCCCTGCATTGAAAGCCTCAAATCACTGTAATTTGTGTTTAACAAGAAACAATCTAAAATCTAAAACTCAACGAAAACTAAAGCTATTTTACTGCTTAACATACAAGCTTTTATGTTGAAGTTAGCAATTTTCATTTTGCAAGCAAAACGGAATTGGATTGTGAGGAAAGCTCACGTGATTTTACCGGAAACATCATTTCCTCTTTGCTCTTCAGAGAAGAGATAATTTTATTATTTTTAAATAGCAGGCTGGATGGAAGAGATAAAAAGGTCGAATTAAGTGTCCATTTTGGACACTGAATTCAAAATGAGGGTGGTACAAAATAGCAATCCTGCCTCATACTAATCTGCTGCCAAATAAAAATGCTACCATTTGTTATAGCAATCCCAAAGCAATAAGTAGGCCCACAGTATGATGTGCAATGCAATATGTTTTAGGCTGCATTTGTAACGTCAACATACCTTCTCAAGCATTAATGATGATTGTAAATAGAGAAGCTTGGGGTCAGATTAAAACAGGTATCTAAGCCACATACAAAATCACCTTACTACTAAGCCTTTGCAGCCAAAAGAACGTTTCTTTTCCCAGAATGCACTGGGGTAGTCAGAATAAGGGGTTATCTGGGCTGGGGCCAATGCACCAGATTTAATTACAAACAAAATATATGTACTGTAAGGCTACAGAACTAAACTGAAATGCATTCGTATTATCAATGATCTGTTTTACAGCACGAAACCTTTAAGACTTTCTACAACTTATACTTGTTGTTGTCTAGCTAAAGGTACTGAACTGTCTTATTGTTTTGCTGAGTTTATTCATGCCAAGGATTTTAAAGTAAAAAACAAAAAATAAATCCTTTATTTCAACTATATGACATCTTCCGCAGCAGCTATAAACTTTTTATGTTGTAAAACATGAAAAAAAGGGTGTTGTCACGTGGAACGTTTGCGTTTTTCTTTCATGTCGGAAATTTTTTAATTTCTTTATTATTCCATTCGTCCAATCGGCGGTCGACGATAGAGGAGATAGGCGTTCCATCTACCAATGAAAGAGAATAGTTGGGCTTCATGCCAAGATGCATGACGTAATAAATCGTTTTTCCTTGCTTTCCTACGCTTTAGACCTTTGCCTTTCAATTACGTCATCGCTCTTCAACTCAGTAACAAAATAATGGCTGCAATAAATTACCGTCCCTTGAAATAGTCATATCCTGAAAATGCCATAGCCTGTCCTGAAAATGACACGTCCCGTAAAAGCGATCGCAAATTTGTGGATACATATTAAACTTCTGTTCTAATTTAAATAACAGACCAAGGTTTCACATAGCACCTTTGCCACGAAACAACAAATCTAATTGTCATATCGCTTCAAGTGATACCAAGAAACGACCTATTGAGAGGGTGCCCCAGAAATTCCTGGGTAAATGGTAGTTAAATAGTTTAATAGATACTGTTGTTACAGTAGATGAATATAGATATATAGTTGCAGCTATTCCTACAACAGTGGTTGTAAGAATACCGTCTTCTTTATTGTGACCAGTTTGTTATTGATAATGTTAATATGAAAAACAGAAATATAAAGCAAATGAGAAATCATGGAAAATAAAGAGACATCAGGCATAAATACTAGCAAAAAGTATTGCTATTAAATTGATCAATTTTTAAAATATTGCTATCTAATAAGTAAATAAAAAATAAGTGAAAACAAAAAAATATCTTCAGATCAAATGAAACAAACTTAGCATCTTCCTTTTTGGACAAAACAATGGCAGATGGGGTATGTGGTGAAATACCTCTTTACAGCAGTTCAAAGACGAACTTGTGGAAGTTTGGCGACCGAAAAGTGTTTGCCTGAAATTTACAGAAATTACAGAATACATTACATTTTTTCTGCATTTTGAGTAATTGTTTTGCTCACCACTTGATCTGCTGTAAGGTTGGCTTAAACATTTCTTCAAACTGCAAAATGCTACAAAAGTGGTTGCTATACTTTACTGTACTTGGTGTCTTTGAAAACTTGTGACAACACACAAGAGTCATCATAAAAATTGCAATTCTCTCATTATGTTTTTAGATTGCCTTTCCTTGAATTGGAAGAAGTAAAATGTCTGGGAAGTCAAAAGCACCTCAATGAAGAAACCGTTGTTGTGTATGACGTAAAGATTTTCCAAGTACATCTGCTAGGCTATAGCTATAGTTGGCACAACTGAATATTAAAATTGAAACTAAATTCAAAATAAGCATGTTGCATTACGTTGAATGAACTTATAAACATTAAAGAATAATAAACGCATATTTACGTATGTCTATTAGGTTATACAAATGTTTGACGTAACCAAAATGTTTTTACTTTATTTAAAGTAAATTTTGAGAATATCGAAAGTTTCTAATGACAAAGACTGGATTTTGTTTAGCAAATTAAGGACGAAGTTACTTAGAAGTAAAAATCCTTAGTAATATTTTACCGGTATTTTGGGTATTGGCATAATTAACAAAAGCATTAAAATGAGCATTTTAAAACATAACATAGAGTCGATGTTAAACTATTGACCACATTATCTTTGTATATTTTGCTTTACATGGCTATAGACTAAACACAAGAAGAATATGCAGCCACGTTTTGAACATTTATGAGTCACGTACGAGACACTCTATCTCCTAAGTAGCAGACGGTGCACCAAATGCCCTTTTCAATGGACTGAGCGTATTTGCGTGCCACGTATACCGGTTGGGGAATGTTGCGTAATCAACTGTCGAACCAGTTCAGGCAAGTTTAAGCCTGTTTAACGTTACAGCATGATGCAATGTTGAGTAAGTAAGGGCAGAACTTAACTGCCAGAAGTTTAAATTTTCAAAACCATGAATAAATGTAAAGTTATTGAAATAGTAATTCTTTTCAAGTAAAAGTTAAATTAATTAGCACTAGAGAAAATAAGGTTGGTTAATTTCTAAACGACGAGTGAAATCCCATTAAAAGTAGATGGGGCTACAAATGGACTTGTAAACATCATGAAAGGTAAAAGATGCTGCTTCATGCAACGTGCAAATATTTGCATGCAGTGACTCAGGTCAAAACCTAGCTTTGATATTTGAATGTATATGGCTCCTAACAAATGTTGTTTCTATACCCAGCATGTTCCCTGCCGTTGTTTTCTGTCATTGCAAACATTTGTAATATTAAAAACATGTTGCTGGGGGAATTGAGAATTTTCATGAAACATCCTTGAAAAGAGCTTTATTTTCAAAAGACAATTAACATAATAAAATAACGCTTTGACTATGCGGCGTCTCAGCAAACCAGGTTAAAGACATCAACGACTCGATTGCTTTAAAACAAATTTTTTAGATGATATTATTTTGTTTCAGGTGATATATCCAGATACAAGTATAAGCAAAGCTGCTGCGCAATGGGTGATAAATTCCTGAGAAGAAAACGAAATCATGCTGGAGGTCAAGCTACTACGTCATATCCAAAATTCTTCGAACATATCTTTGGTGTTGGAAAGATCCGCTCTCATCCACCCGGATACTCATTGACCAATCAGAACAAAAAACTTCAATCTTTTTCACTTGTCTCCAGCCACACATCTAGTTATTCTTATGGAGCTTATTGTTTTATAGCTTTTAATGCTTTTTCTTCCATCCGTGTGGTCTTGTTTTAAAGCTAACACTTCGTCACTGCAGTCTGCAGTAAATGTGTAACTATGCAGTTTCTACATGTATATTTTACATGTAATCAAAAGCATAACACTGTTTGTCTTCATATTTTCTCGCTTTAATATAATCATTTATGTCTTTAAAAATGTTCCACTTTTAAACTAACTGCTCACCAAAATATACCTTAATTTGGCAAAATATATCTGATTATAAGCTGATACGCCAAAGCGCGATTTTCCTCCTGACCGCGTAACCAAAAATTATCCAATCAGCGGCTGGCAGTAAATTTCAGCCACGTGTTGCGCTTCTCAGATGTTTTTGCGTTCCCGACTGCCATGTAATGACGCATATTCTTTCCAAATAATTCGAAAAGTTTTACGCAGTAATTCTTTAACTATATCACCTTGACAATTGCAATTATAGTCGTGCAATAATTGTCTTATAATCTTGTACTTGTTCATGAAGTAAATTTGTGGCAGTTTATATTTGAAATCGTTTGCCTGTTTAAGGTTTAGTGAAGATATGCATTTCTAGTTCTTGGTAAATTTTATATCCGTTAAAAATAAAAGATTTTAAAACTTTAATACAACAGTTAAACATAGATTTGACTATTTTTCTTGCCTTATGTTTGCATATTAAAACTGAGTTGTGAACGGTCAACAATACTATTTGCTTTTATGCCATATTTTGATGCTGGTATATTTCAGAAATAGTTCTGCTTAAAAACTTTAAATTGTATTTCCTGGACGTTTATGTACAAGATACATCAATAAATGCAGAGACAGATTATAATACGTGGACTGTTAATGACAAATCTTGAAATTTGAAAGTGTTGTAAGTGCCAATTGGTTACAGATAAAAAACTACTTATCGCCAGCATTTGGTAAAGAGTTAGCTCAGGCTATTTAATCAGCAAACTGCATAAACACACATGGACTTAATTGTCATAATTGATTATACAAAAACTTACTTTCCAGTCATTTCCAGCGCAGACACATTGTCTGTAGCAACTTAACGTCAACAGTTACCGTTAAAATTCTTTTTCACTAACTGTTCAGCATAATTTTGGAAGTAACTTAGTTGAACATGTTTTGGTTGCGATTATATGCTGTAAGCTATACCCAGAAAGCTGGGGAAAACTTATACACAAAATGTTCAGGCGCCAGTCATACATGGCAGGTAGCAGGCTAAAAGTAGCTTTTCTTTAGAGGCAAGCATTCCTTAAAGAGGACATAAGCATCTAAACCTTTCCAAGTACATAGAACTCTTCCGGCTTATCTCAGGTACGTTCTGTCCAGAAACGTCGCATCTCAGTTCCGCTTTCAAGAATGACATAGCAAAAAAATATTTTCATAAAATTGATAATAACACCTGTTTTTATGTGTTTAGTCAATGCTTGAACTTGGTTATAATCGCTACTTAAAGAAGTTAAACATTAAATAATGGTAGCGTTAAATAATGAAAATATTACAAATTTTTATTCCAGGTTTTTCAAACATTTTTCTGATTTCATTATTAGCTATTTTAATGCAAGCAAATATCTGGTAACAAAAATTATATGACTTATACATCAGTTGAAAGAACAAAAATATATTTAAGGAAGGATTTTTTTTGAATTAAATATTTTGTCAAAATTTTGGCTTTAAAAATGCTATTGCTTTAAATTAATATTTCTAAGTCTGTTTTTAAACATTTTGAAAAGTAATATTTTCTATTACAACCAAAAGTGTTTGTTAAATTGGCTGAAAATCACATTTTGAAGTACGGAACCAGGGCGCCACGTAGCGGCGGTAGGAAAACTGGAACATTATAGCCTAATTTTAACCTACCTCAATGTATAATGAGTGCAGCACGACAAAGTCAAAAACCGTTAATTTTCATCACCCTCATATAACCACTTTTGTAAAGTATTTCTAATAGGAAAATATAATGTGTCTTGTACAGCATAACGTCAGCAAACAAGGTATGCAGCAACAAAGTGATCTTTGCTTACGTTATTTCGACTTTTGGTAGACATTTGACAAAGCAGAAGAGACTGGGTCTCGAAGCCTCTATTTTCGTGATTATGTAAATTAACGAGGCGCTTTAAAGTAAATCAATAATTCTAATGATTATTGACAGAATAGAAATCTTTAGCTTTTATCTTACGTGAATGACTATAAAAGGAGTGCTGCTGATGGGGTCACAAATATATTAAGTCTTTCTGAACCACCTGCTGTGTAATGGTGAAGTTTAATTCGTTATAACGTTTGGTTGCACAGCTAAAACCTGTGTCACTCCTTTTTTGCGATCATTTCATTCATTATACACTAATCGATATTTAAAACAGATGTTTTATATAACTATGGTGGCATATCTCTTATACATATTTGTTGTATTTAAGCTGAAGTGTTTATTCTGTCCTCATTTAGACCACGCGACGTATTTATTTATTCAGTTTGTTCTTGCGAGGGGCTTCCCAAAGCGAAAAACTCCTTGCCCTCGATTTGATTAGTAACTGGCTTTAGAGAGACAAGCTCAGTTTTGTATACGAGACAACCAACGGCTCAAGCTCTTTTTAGCGTTGGCTGGGAAAGGTTACTTGATTGTTCTGTGCCTTTTCATATACGGCTTTATGTTAGCCTAAAAGCCTAATGCTTTTACATATTTCTCTCTTTGGGGTAATTTATTTGGAAGTTTGTCGGTAATCAATAAGGAAGCTTAGCTATAAGGACTGACCGTTATGACGTAGTAGTGACTGTTATGACGTTAACACATCGAAATCTGGTAGCAAAAAAATACAGTCATTTTTATACATGATACAGGCACGTGCTGTACACAATGCAACGCAAATCAATTTCTACCTTTTATTGAAACTACAATACTACTGTCGACGTTGTTAACAAAACCAGGAAATATCCGCATAGTCTATCTATACTTTGTACAGTAGCCTACATGATTGGTTGCTCCGCAATCAAGGAAGGATTTTTGTTAAAAACGGAAACAATACTATCATTCTGTCATCAAAAAGTACACAACGGGGTAAGCAGTTGCAAGAGTATATGTGACAATCCTATCCTTCTCCCTTCTAAACATTTAACAATTCAAGCCTTAATTTTAACCCTAACCCGAAAATTGCCGGGTTAGAATTTTCGCGACACCTTTGCGAGAAGAAGTAAGCTTTAAAAATCCTTTGGTGTCAAAACGTACCGTATTCAGGAAGCCATTAATCATTTTGTAAAACAATGATCAACAGCATGTGACAATCTTGTCTGAGTGCAATATCTCAACGTAGAATTTTGTCTTGTAGTAAAGGTTTTGTCTATTTCGATTGTAATCGTTACATAAAGAGATTGCACATGCAAAATATCTCTTTACATAACCAATATAAAAATAATGTATATCGTTTTAAGTTTTATGAGTAACTGGTAAAGCAAAACATGAAGCAAGCGTTGACCATTTTCTGAAAAAGTTTTTTTTCTACTTAAGCTGAACACAAAGCAAAACTAAAACTGTTTTGGAAATACCTGTTTTTCTGCACATTCGGTAAATTTGTCAATAATTAAAAGAGCGATGATAAGATGGAACCATTAAACGAGATCAATATATTTGTATAGCATTGAGCAGTAACGGAAAGGCTCGAAAAATATTCTCAAAATAGCAACAGTAAATGTCGCTATTATTTAACCGTACCATTAATAGATTACAGGCCATGATATGTGTGTTTAAAAGGCACCTGTTAAACCTTTGCAGAACTGCTACAAACCAAACGAATGAAGCGTTTAGCTGTACCTCGCTTCCGGTTACCACAGTCTATTCAGTTTCAAATAGAAATTGGAATGTTGACGCCACTCGTCTTCAAGATATAGTTGGCTATTAAGCGGCATAGCATGGGAAGGAAGTGGCATAGAGTGAATTTAAAATGGATGATGAACAGAACATACCGCTATTAACGTCTACTACATGTTTAATTTCGAAGAATTATTACATATTTTAAAACTGCAGCAAGTTATTGTATGACAAGACAAGTCATGTATACACAGTTAAGCGTCCGAAATTTAGTCGTAAAAGCTGATGAAAGTTAGCGTACGCCTATAGCAAAATAGAGCATATTTTCTGCTTTCGATTTCCTTTATTTTTAGCATGTATTATAGGAAAAATGAAATATGCTACCAAAAGACTCTTTGTCAAATGTCTGTTTTATGCTGTAAAACGCAAGTCTTTAGAAAAGATTTTTTTGGATCTATTGAGTTTGTTTATTTAAAATTAAAGTAATAACATATGCAAGATGAACTTGAGCGTAACAAGCACTGATGCCAGTACATCGACCGGGAATACAACAGGCCTAAATTCGGCGAGCAACGTGACACGATGTCAACCATTAGACTCCAAGTGGGTCTTGCCTTACGCCATAATTCCTTTCCTACAGGTAACACGAAAGTAATTAGAAACGTAAATATGTTTTTGGTGTATTTATGTACGGAGTCAGTATACAAAAATACAATACTGCTCATCATAATGACACGTATAATGATGAATTCAACAAGGCAGTGGACTGTGTTGTAACAACGCATTATTTTGTTTAAAGATATTTGTGTTCTGAATATTGAGAAAATTCAAATTGCTGGTTTAAGAGTTAAATTTGTAAATCGTTGATTTATCAATTTTAGTTAAAGTTTATGAACGTTTACAATACTACCTGTGTAGGTAGTACTGAACTCCATTGTAATCATTGCCACCGTACGGCATCGCAAAAAACTACGTCATAATTACGTATATGCGTACGTCATCAGTATGCTTTCTGGCAACGTGGTGTTCGGCGTGTTGTCGACGTACGATTACATCAACTACGGCTTCATCATCGAAAGAATGTGGTTTTCTGAATTGCAATTCAAGTAAGCTTGACGTACTTTTACCTTAAGCGCATGATTATGTTCTAAACGTACAAGTTTTGAAGTTGTGAAACGTGACGTCAAGACCCTGTAAAACCAGCTACTTAAAACAGTCAAAGCTATTATACTAATACCCTTAAAAGTTTAACATAAGAAACACATTGCTGTAATCGGAGTGATGGCTAAACATGTTCATTTCCAGCCTACTTACAATTAAGTTGCATTGTATTGCAACTATGTGAGCACACTAGACTTTTTTTTGGCAGTGTCGAGCCAGACAACCCTTACCACCAGGCGGTTCAAAAGTGGTGGTCTTTCAAGCGATCTCTATGCGTCGGGCTCTTCTTGGTGCTCAACGCAAATGTTTCTTCGCTCATTTATGGAATTCGAGAAAGTTCTTATTTTGTTGGAAGAATCTCGCATCCAGACAGGAACGAAAATGTAAAAACTTTTTTAAACATAGACCTATTGGCCTTAACATACTGTAGTAATAACTTCAATATTTTCAAAGTTTAACTGGAAACTGTTAGTGAAAACAGCAATTGACTTCAAATTAGAATGCTGTTAGCGAAATAATTTTTCGTAGAGCACGTTCTCTTTCCTGTCACTCTTGTACAAAATTAAAAAACAAAACCAACTTCAAAAGGCATAATGAAACCTAAGCATAATTCGATCACCTGAAATATAATGCAGCCTGTATTACATAGCGGACCAAATGACTTAAGACAAATCATCCAATACCTTTATGGCACTTGTGTTAGCTAGCTATTTCTTTACAAAAAATCTTGCATACACAAAGTTAAAGTGGCATTTATGGACGTCACCAGAAACTCAATGTGCGAAAGCGTAAATTAAGTGCTAATGAAGGACAACATCTTGGGGCTCTTCATTATTGCGCAACAATAGCGCCTGATCAGATCCGATGCATGTTTCTCAAGTACTACGCATTTTACTTTAGAAAATCACTCTCCGACGCAGAAGAAACATAGCAGCTGTCATAATTGCCTGCATTTGGCTTTTACCGATCTCCTTGTCGTTCAGTGGGTTAGGAGACTGGAATTGCTTGAAGTACTGCGATTGTGTGTTTGCTGATTACAAAGGCGATTTCCAGTATTGTGCAGCAGGTGAGATTGTGAAATCCACCTTATAAGCTACTTGATGCATTCCCTGTCCGTGCTGGACAAAGCATTAAGACTAGATTGCTTTTTATTTACAGATACACATCAGCGCTGTTCCAGGGTCTGGCAGCCCTTAACCGACAGTTTCCTTTTGATAATCGTTAGTTTGTGGTTATTGGAGATAATAGGTATTGTTGTCATGCTTATTACGTCAATAAGGAAGTCCTTATTGGTCATGAATCCAGCAAGCGGATCGATTTCATCACACAGCCTCTACATGAGTAATAGAAACGTATACGGAAGCAAGTCTACAGAGAACATGAGCAGTGGGTTTACTGGATATTATATTTTGTAAAATATGACTAATGAAGTTAAATACAGTATGTCTGTTTGTATCGTGCGTCTGTCAAAATGCAAAACAGAAACCGGAGGTTATAAGCTTTGAATTTAACATCCAATGTTATTGTTCAGCAATCAAGCAATTAATTTCTTTCGCCTTCCCTTTAGTTATTAATTAGGTGTTTTTTCGTCCAGATCTTGACAACACCGCTAACAGCATATCGGGGATTTCCCACTGCAGGAGTGTTTCGAATATGAACCTCGAGTCACCCAACACCCATCAGGTAAGCAGGAAAAAGATAAAATACATTTGTTAATGCTATACAGCGTAAATAAATTAACCTTTTTTTAAAATAAAGTCCTGTATATAGTTACTGCAAATAAAATTATAAAGCTTACACTGCATGACGTAAACTAACCTGCGATCTTGTAAACGTTTGTTAACAACAATAACTGTGTTACAGGGCGGTCGATTATCTTGCTGTTATTCTTGCAACGTAACAATAAAATTCCTGGTCATTATTTTTCTGCTCTTTCTGGCAACAACCTCGCCTGTCATCGTCGTCATTCTCATTGATGTAATAAGCAAAGATTACGTCTTACCACCCCACAGCGTCCCTTGGGTGGTGATGCTGAGCATGTGGTATGGCTTAATTTCCCCAGTCATCTTGGTATGTTACATGCCGAGGCTACGACTGGCTGTTCAAGGTCTGTTTGTGTCCATCAAATGCTGCACAAGAATTACAATCAGACAGGACAACAATAACGACAAGAAGTAGTGTTTCATTAAAAAAGTTGTTTCATATAGTTGTTTATGTTGTGTTGTATGAAATTGCAAACGTTTCAAGTCATTACTGCACTCATTTTCAAGCAACGCAAAACGTAATATTAATACTGTATGTGTATTCTATTTCTGTTTTGCGTTAAGATTGAGTAGTTAGACCTATTACAGAAAAGTTCGCATTAATCATATTTGCGTGTGATTACTGATTAGTCTCAAGCCTTTTTGTTTCGTAGCACTTGCTCTTCCCATCAATATACTTCAAAACAAGATAACATTTAAAATTTAAGCCACCGTGTCCTTGTGACAATATGTATACCTGACGTCATAATAAAACGCAGGCAGCTGGACCATTCTGCTGTGCAAGAGCCATCCCACACAGTTCCTGTTATAACAAGACAGCACAAATACCATTATTACCGTTGTGTGGGCTACCATTCTATTCAACACAAAATGCCTTACCAGCCTCACCACGCAAAAACCAAGTAGTCGCAGTTGATGTTAAGGGTTGTGAGAAAAAGCGTTTTTACAATTACAGTATTAGTAAATTGGCAGACACTAGCAGGTAGGCTAACGAGCGGATGTAATAGAACTGGGATTTCATAGCGTACCAGATAAAGCTCTTGACTTCTTGCTGGTTTCGAGGCCAAAGTTTTTTATAAACACAACGTTGACAGGGAACAGTTAATTCAGCCATTTATCGAAATGAATGAAAGCTTTTGGACCAATGTAACCAATAGAAAGTACAACTGCGAACCCCAGGACTCCACCTTCCTCAAGTACTATGTCATCTCTCCAATATTGCAAGTAAGTCAAAATGTAATCGCATTAGTTGTGGTTACAAAAGTTATTTTGCTTCGAATTTAGCTTTGACCTGCTTGCTCTTGCTTGCTATTGACTGACAGGCTGTTGTTGGTTACGTAACACCAGGTTGCTTTTGGTGACGTAATCAATAGCACTTTAGATTTTCAGCAAATTGGGCAGCTTATGTAGATTTTTTTCAAGAGTGTATACAGTATTAGGTTTTGGAAAAGAATATGAGCAGGGCTTTTTCGCTCTCGTATGGAGATTCTTAGCTTCGGAATTTTGGTTGGACTTGACCCGAAAACGTGTCAATTCTAAATGCAGTAAACGTAACTTGTACACGGTTGAGTAACTTCTCTGCAGTTATGACTCTGTCCGACTTTGTCCTTAGATTCTGTTAAATTTGATTCCTCTTCTCGCCATCTTCACCAGAGGCAAGCGGCTGAGTAAAATAGACAGCGTTTATGTTTTCGTCAAAAGTGCTCTTTGTGCCAACTGTTTGCTGGCGACAATGAGTGCTTACCTTATTTTCAACTATATCTTCGCCTTCGAAAGACCGCACGGTCAGAAAAATAAGACAACAAAAGAAATTTACAGGCAAGTAGCTTGATAAGTCGAAAAGGTGTTCGAAAGCATGATGCCATACAACTTATAGCAATAGTCCATAGTTACAGCATGCGTACTTATAGGGCAATGCAACGTTGTTCTTGCCAGATTTGATCAAAGCGACTCATTCCATCAGTTTATTATGCACTGGTACGCATTCCGTAAATCTTTCACAATTTGCCTTCTGCTGGTTATGTGCAATTGCGTCGCCGGGCTCACCTACGCACTGAAAAAGAAGCTGTTTTTGGCAAATCTACCACAAGATTCTGTCAAACGCACAGAGAGTTTCAGGAATGTTGTAGGAATAAGCGGGCTTTCCAAGTTCTTTGCAAGTAACAAAAGCCAAACCGATTCACCAAAAATGCAACGAAAAGCATACGTCAGTAGTCAAGTTGCTGTGCATGACAAAATTATGTTATGTTTCTGTCTGGTGTTCTGTGCAATGCATGGGATATTATTTGTTTCCTGCTGTTTTAGTCAAAGCGCGCAAAAGCTGTTGCGTTCGTCGCAGTTACGTGGAGTGCAGCGGTTACCTTGTCAATTGCTGGGATGGCGAAGTGGAATTGCCTTGAACACTGCCTCTGTCTGCCAGCTTACTATCTGTTCAGCAATTGCGCTTCGGGTAATATTTATCTACTTTAGGTCATAATCATTCATCATTGTAACCTAAATCCAAACAAGTTTAGCGGGTATTTTTTATTAAATAGAGATGAGTCATTGCTCTCGTCAATGGATGCCGTCATCCGATTCTTTTATCATCGCGATTGTGACGCTGTGGATATTTGAAGTCATTTTCATTTCAGTTATCCTCTTCAAAAGCGTACGAGCTTTCTACAGGTAGGGGAGACCGGGGTTAGTTGGAAAAATTTTTAGGAAAATTTAAACCACCAAAATTCAGAATGATCTTCGAAACCTTTATCTAGTCTGACATAATGACTACCCTGTTCTACAACCTATAGTCCTATACCATACCTATATGCCACAATGTTTCAATAGCGTGCTTATAATTGGCCGCATTTTCATGTTTGATGTTGCAACGTCCAGTTATTTTGCCCTCTTTAAAATATCATAATGAATAAAATTTTAATATTTATATGTTTTGTCATGACAAAATGTCCCCATTTGCAAATAGCAACGCTAATGTTATTAGTTTCTGTCTGTCATGACAGAAACGAGAACCCGGCCGGATCCGCAACTGAAATCATCATTGACGTTCCTTTAGACGTCACGCCTGCTAAAATAATACCACGTGCAGACTGCACGTTGAATTTCAGGGAGAGCAGAAAACTCCCGCAACGGAAAAACAATCTTCCATTTTCCATGAGAAAGGAAGGTTTTGGTAAGAGTTTGCTTTAACATAACACAGCACCTTGTAATCTATGTAATATAATCTATGTAAAGAGATTTTGTTATTTTCCAGGTTTAATGCGCAGGGTCCAAAAGCAGCGTGAAATCAGGTCGGTTGTAATAGAAGAACCACGAGCACCTGATAATGTGAATGACGTTGTTCAAACTTCGGTAAGTAAAAACTTTTAAAAGTGAAAACATCCTTGGTGTTCGAAGACGAGTGATTCTTTAGTTTAGAGTTGTGTTTATTCAGGCTCCATTTTCAGTAGCTAGATCCCTAGCTATCAACGATCAAATTGATGTGGTGGATCGCAGAAAAGCAAGAAGCAACACAACTTTTAGCATGGTAAGAATTGTTTTAGGCTTTTGAATCTGGTAGATGTATGCTACACCTCTTATCAATACCTTTCAGGCCCCAGTCGCACCAAGATTGAGTCCCTCTTTGAAGCTGGTCATTCTCTTGTCAGTTTTAGTAATTCTTTGTACGACTCCAGCCGTGACTTTCTATAGCCTGGACTTATATCTTTCTGAACGAATCAAGCCGTTGGCTATCTACATTGACATGACTGTAAATATCTCGATTTCATTCTATTGTATAGCTTGTCCGATTCTAATGGTAAAGTATTTAGCCGGTTTGAAAAAAGCTCTTATAAAAATGTTGCTAAAGTGCGACATTACGCGCATTCAAGTACCTAAAGACGGATCTTAAGGCATGTTAGCATAAAAAGCTGACATACCATCAGGTGAACTCTTTTTTATGTTCTTTATGTTGTCTTATGGGCCTATACCAGTATGTCATTTGCAAACATGCAAGGAAGTAAATGCATTGTTAACAACATGTCAAACTTTATAGGCTTGAGCCTCACTATATCTGAATTTAAGCATTCGGCAAGGTGAAATACTGAAATCTGTGCTAAAATGCGCCTGCAATCTCAATGGGATTTAGCTTCTAATGATGAACTGATATCATCACCGGAATTTGTTCAAATTTCCTTGAATAACTTACTCAAAGGATTAAGCTTTTACTTTTGTTCCAAACCCTGGCTTAAATACGCTTTTGGCTTTATTCTAATCATTGTGGCTGTTGTTCCAATGTTTGTGAATTTATTGCTGCGATAATTTTATCTCTGTTATAAAATTGATAAAGATTCCTCGTACAGCGTTTGCTTTAGGATCGCCAATTGCTGTACAGTATATAAACATGCGTGTAGCAGGTTTGTCAAACTATTTACTTCGCACATTCTTTAGGTTGGTTGAGTTTTGAACATTTTTATACCACATCTAAACGCCTTTGGCTACTTTTTCATCTCTTTCCGAATTCATAGTGCCACTTATAGGATACAAAACGGATCATTGTGTCTCAGGATTGAAGCAATAATAAACACATTGTTCGGGTAAAAATGATACCAATTACATTATCGATTATTATCGTTGTGACTGTTGTAAGATTTTAGTCTAGACCGAGAGCGATATTGATAAGATATAGCTTGTTCCGTGTAGTTGAATACATTGCTTTCATTGTCGTATTTCGTTTTTGGTAAAGCTGAATTTTGTTCCATGGCTCCGTCAATTTTAGAACCACTGCGTATAACAACTTGCTTTAAATTACATAGAATTAGAAATATCAAAACACTGAAACCAACATTTTCAATATCGTGACATTACACATGTTTGAGAGGTTTGAAGCGTTTTTATATTAACAGAAAAAAACATTATGGCTGGAATATTTTCACTAAAAATGAACTCAGGTACAATTCCTAAGTACTGCAGAGAATCCACTCGTTATGTTATTGTTCTTATTCCGCACCATGATCTTATTCTATTGTAATACTCTAGCAGTGCAACCTATTTCTTACTTGCTTCGGTCACCATCTTAATATTTTGTCCTTAAATGTAATTAATATGGACGCCATCCTACACAACCAGCTAATTTGTCACTAGACTGGAAATGTTACGTAACAAACGAGTTTGTTTTGTCAAAATGACAACTATTACGTCATTTGTTATCTTTGCCACTTCTGGAGGATTTCAGCCACGATCGACAACGATTCTGCCAAGCTAGTTTGTTCTGATTGGTCAACAACTCTTTCTTCGATTTTCTTCCCATTAGCATCAACCAGGCAAGCTTGTTCGTGCAGCACCAATCCGTGCTTCCAGGACTTAACGCCGATTGTCTTTTCAACTAATTTCTCCTCTTCAATAACTGTAATTAGTGTAATTGAACCAAAAGAACAAAACTTTGACCATGCCGAAAAGGAAAAATAAAGTTAGTTTTGAAACAATTTTACGTGTGATGCATCTTGTTGAGTGAGGACATAAAGCAAAGTAGAGAATGAATTACCTCTTGTGTCGGGCAACGTATATTTGTATACAGTCTCGGCGTGGTTCATCAGTTCTTGGTTGTACCTCTGGACGTCCTGCAGGTAGAGCGGTAGATTGGGGTTAACCTTTGGAAGGAGGTCAGGCAAAACTTCTCTACACCTGCCACCGAAGTACAAAGGATTAAAAAGACCTTACGTTAAGTGCAGTCGTTTAACGTGTAGCGCAGTGACTCTGCTTGCGTTTATCATCGCTTATTTTTACCTCCGACAACGTTTAATTGCTGGACTCAGGGACTGTAAGTGCTGATCCGACATCAAAAATGACTTTAAATTAGCTGAGAATACCGGATCCTGGTAAGCTTTTCCCTGCAATTGTGTCAAACGTTTTATGGCTGCATGTTAGCTGAGCTTATAACGAAGGGACTAATATGCCTGCTTCGCCAGTGTATTACGTTGTTGGAAAAAATTTAATACAAAACGTTTAGGGTGGACATAATCCATACGAGTGCCTATATGGTTGGGTTATGTAGCTGAACGAGAAGAGAAATTACTTAAGTTGGTAAAACTTCCATGAAACCGGTAAATATAAAATCAGTTTCGGTAAGCTCAATAGTAAAACAAGATCAGGTTAAGTTAATATATTGTTTGCATATTTCATCTTCGGTTAAAGTTTCAGAGAAATATCCAGAGAAAATGGCTTCAACTGACCAAAACTCGTTGGCTAAATTAAACACTCCGAACATTGCTCATCCTGCGGTGTAAATATAAATAACCTGACCGTGTAACGGGACTTTCTCCATAATGCCAGCGACGCTTGGGTCAGTTTCTCAGGAAAGTTGGCCTCTTCAGTCTCACATCCATCCATGACGAATTTATCTATCTGCCGGTACCTATCCCACAAAATGCTTTTAAAGAAAATTTGTTATAAAAACTCTACTAATTCCATCTCACTAGGACACTACATAGTGGGTTATGGGTTAATAAGCACGTATTGTGTCGTCACAATAGTTGCCATTGTGACAAAACTTCAAATGGTTTCTTGTTTGTTCAAGCTAAAGAAAATATTAATCTTTAACGTACACACCCTAGCACTCCATAATAGAGTTCAGTCAACACAAGTCAGCTCTGCGGTGAAGTGGTTCCTTAGGTCGTTATCAAATCATTGTAACTTTATACCTGCCATTCCTTGTCCTTTGTTTACAATACTTGTTCATACAAATGCTAGCAGTGTAAGATTGTAATGTAGCGCTTTTGTTAATTCACCCTCCAATAGTTTTTGTCTCTTCAAGCTAAGATCCCAACACATGTAAGCAAGTGATCTCTGTAATGATAACGCAAAAGCAACATGTTGCTCGTTTATCTATTTGAAAGCAAACTGCGTCGCACTTCCGTTTTAGTTTGTATAATTTACGAAATATTAGCTCTTTTTACACGCAGCTCTTCCTATATCAGACGAATACAAACACATCGGAAGTTCCGATATTGAACCAAATATCACTGCTCACGGCAATGCGTCGTAAGAACAAAGATGCAGTAACATTAGTCATGTCAAATACGAGCCAATCGTAACTATGGCGGCAACTGATTGTATCAACTATTGTACATTATAGTACTAAAGGTGATGCGCTGGTGCGGTACAGTAGAACTCGCCCGATTCGGCACTTTTGCCCAGTTTGTAGTCTCCTAAAAGTGTCGAGTTTAAATTCTACTCCATTAACAATACTTTCCTGTTTTTTTTTTTTTTTTTTTCGTTTAAACCCAAGTTTCTTCAGGTTACTTTTTTTGCCTTGTTTGCAGTTTACTGGAATATTCGATGGAATCCACTTTGCTACTTGTGGTATGGGGCCTCTTCGGTATTTGTGCATTAGATTGAACACTCAGCTGCTTCAAGTAGCCAGGTTTGAAAATATCAACCATCTCATTCCGAAAATGCCCGTCTTGTAAGACAGGAGGCAACAGGTTGCAGATTATTATTAAAAACAGACTAATGTGAAAGTTGGTGAATCAATTAGGTACAGATAAATTAATTTTTAGCTCAAGACATATCGTGCTGCCCCATCCCGGCAAATTCAGATTCTACAAACATGGTTATGTGAATGTCTGGTAACACACTACGTTGATCTTGTAAATTTGTTTTATGTTACAACGTACATGCTGTAATGATTGTAACTTCTATATGCTGCATTACATGCTCTACAAGAAATTTTTGTTGGCACCTAAACAGTTGGCAATTGGCATGAAGCTTCGAAGGTTTGACAGTCAATGTTTTTTGTGAGTCATTGTGTGTTTTTCCTGACGATTTTCAATGTGAAAGAAAAAATAGTTAAAGTTAACAAATCAAAAGCTTTCTGCATTATTTTTTAACAAAACCGACAACCGATTTTAGAAAAATGCAAGTCAAAAGTGGTAATGGAGCAAGATTTCTTAACACACAAAACAACACAAAGAATGTAGTCAAACAACTAGACGTGTGCGGTATACATACGTCACTAGGCTTTTGTCTAAATGATGCATATATTTTTGTCTCCATAAAAATGGCACATCGTGACCCAACACATATCCGCGTAGCCAAGTCAATCGTTATATGTTTGTTATGTTATAATTTTAACAGGCAGCATACACGTATAAGAAGTAATCTGAGTGAGAACTCTTTCAATTTTGTCAGTTGAGCGAAAATTGCTAGGTTAGTAAAGACATTTATTGACCCATTCAACCGATTAATTTTAAAGCCTTGTAAAGGTTGTGAGTTGCTTAGATCTGTGTGTTGGCATCGTATTTCGTGTGTTAAGTATGTTAAGCAAGGTTAGTAAAGCCTTACCTAAGAATGAGCTTTTTTCATGGAAACCGTTTATGAATAATTTATTATCAAGATAATGAGTTTTTAAGATGTTGTAAGTTTCCTGAAACTAAATTCTGTACCTGTTGAACTTACACCAGTTGGTCAGTGTTATTATTAAGTGGCAGGAATTATAATGAGGCTTTGTGCAAAATACATTAGCAACCCAAGGCATAGAGATCTCGAAGAAGTAGATAAAGGCAGTGTCTAAAGCACGTTTCTTTACCATCACAAACGCTGGATGATTTTTATTTCCTGCTTATAGGATGTTCGTTTTGACACCTACTGAAGAATAACTAATTTTCTGCCTTTTATCTGTGCTCTACGGTATAAGTGTTTCGGATCCAAATACCGCTCCGACATCAGAGTCTAAAACATAACATTTCTATGATAAAACGTTTGCAATTACGATAGATATGCGACCTTTTAGTGCAAGGGTGTCAAACTCAATCGAACCAGAGGCCAAATCTCAAAACTTATTTAACGCCGCGGGCCGTAAGGATGATAACTGTTTGAATGTTTCCTAACTTGACGTGACTTGATTGACCGTTTCCCGACACGAGTACATGAATTTGAACAGGCAGCGAAACAACACCAAGTTTTTGATGTTTAAAGCTCGGTGTATTATTCTTCTTCGAATACAAGTCCAACAAATATTGACGAAAAAAAGTAAAAATACGTCGCACTTGATAAACCATGAAATAGAATAAAAGCTTACCTACCACAAAGTAGGCTTATTATTGAAAACAAAGCTTTGGGAAAACCAGTGTATTTCACGGAAATTGGGCCGCGCAATCAGTTGGAACAACATGAATTGAAAAATATTTTATTAAGTCTGAGCCGCATTGTTGGATGTTTAAAGCTCACACGCTCACACGTTTAAAGCTCACACGTTTAACGCTCACAAATATGAGCACAAAGTAGACCGATAAAATGAATATGTAAAAAATGAATGTACACGACTTACGGTATGCTATATAACTGTAAGCTCATACGCAGATATGCAGTAATAAGATTCTGTCAAACACTACAGGTAGCCTGCATCTACAGGTAGCCTGCATCAAAAAATGTAAATGAAACCATGCATTTGAAAGTTAAAATTAGAAATTGCATTACAAAGTTTGGCCATATTGAAAGGTGCCTTACTATTAGACTTGCCAAAATTAAACTGACGCTGCTGAATAAGAGCAGTTTTGACTGGGCTACTTTTAATTATTCTGCTGTTGCAGCCCAGGTTACAAGCGATAGAATAATTCTATTTATTCTATCGTATGGTGGGGAAACTACTGTGCTAGTGTATTGTGCAATTTGTTATAATCTTGTTTCTTGCTTGAAAAAGTAAGTTATACTGTACAATGATCTCGCGGGCCGGAAATAGTTCAATGTATGAAATAACTACGCGGGCCAAATTTTATATTAAAGCGGGCCGGGAGTTTGACATGTATGTTTTAGTGTAAACACCAAAATGAAAAGAGATGTCAGTAGTTTCAGTTAGCAAGTCACTTAATACACCGCACGTGGTACTATAGGCAAGCAATTAAAGATGTGTCTTAGGTATAATTCACACAGCTACGCTGAGCTTAATCTGTAAAGTTTTTATTCTGCGCGTGGAGCGTAATTATATGGGCAGATGAAACAATACAACATGACTCGGTCTATCTAAATTTTTCATCCATTCATTTTATTTTTCGCCTTAAATGTGGTGAACGAAAAAATGTTCCAGCGCAACTCAAGTAGGCTAGGCTAAGCCATGCCTTGATACAAATCAGCAGCATTATCAGTTCAAGGAACTGAAACTAAGTTAATTGCTGAACCTAAAACTATCCCCTGATTTCATTAATTAATTTCAAATTTACACCCATTGGATCCCAACAACTGCACCGTAATAATAAAACTAATCTGTTCCGGCAGCAAACAGATCTGAAAATCATTATCGTCGTCCACATGTTTATTGTTATGCAGTGAACCGTGACTGTGTCGAAAGTAGAATATCCTCCAAGAGAATAAAAGAAACAAAAATGCAGAAGCGAAGTTTCTACTCATGTGTTTAAATCTCTTTGGTCTTCTAATACTCCTTGCGACTGGCACAAGCAAGTCTATAGGCTTATATTTTGGTATCTTTACTTAGCCTTTTTTAAATTCTTTAGCTTATTTAAACTTTCCTTGCATTTTACAAACTAAAATTTTAGAAGATAAACTTAAAATCTTCACAGGAATGCACAAACGTTTATGCTGGTATTCTCAGCGTTGCAACAAACAACATTTTTCCCTTCAATTCCGGTTATTTTGTAGCTTTGTTCGACGGGAATACGCGAAACGTGCAACAACATTATTCAACATTTAAAAAAAGTTTCAAGACAGTAACGACACTTGCTGTAAACTCTGTTACGCTTTCTCGCAAATACTAGAATAGGTAAAATGGAACGGGTTGTCAGTGCTTCACAGTTCAAATACAAGGCAACTAACCATACAACACGTGCCACCTATCTATAAAACCATAGAGCACTTTGCTGATCAAACTATGTATAATAATACGCACACATGTAATTGAGCAAACAGTAATTAATCATATGGCTAATATGATAGTATGGTTTAATGAGGCAGGGTACTCTGATATCGATATGTGTATACCACTGGTAAATGTATTCCATTACAGTAAGCGTATTAAACGTAACGTCCCCATATGTTTAAGAAAATTTGTAAAGTTCTGTGTTTGTAGCAACCAAGAAATAACTTAACCATAAGCGTGCGTGCTCTCGTGTCATAAACAGTAATTACATCACTTATAGGCCTAGTGGCCTGCACTTCACGCTTCGATTCCCTGGTCTACCCAAGCTGAACATGTCGTTATTTTTCTTCAACGGTTGAATAAATTTGTAGCCCCAAGTAAATCCCTTTGCATTGTTAGTAAATCACTCAAAATGGGCTTGTATAAAGTATTGTACAACTACAAAGTCATATAGATCAATTCCGTGTTTGTACGGAATAGCACTAGCTTTGTGGTTTCTGGCGACTCTTGTAAGTTGAAGGAGATAGCGTTGCGAAATTAGACCTGTCATGCTTTAACTGTTTGAATGTGTTCAATGTGTTTAAATCTTTTTGTGTAGAATAACAAGTTTTCGACCTTTTATCTGTGCTCTATGGTATAAGTGTTCCGGATCCGACATTAGAATCTAAAACAGTACATTTGTATGATAAAACTTTTGCAATTACGATAGATATGCGACTTTTTAGTGTAAACACCAAAATGAAAAGAGATGCCTATAGTTTGAGTTAGCAAGTCACTTAATTTAATATACCGTAAGTGGTACTATAGGCAAGCAATTAAAGATGTGTCTTAGGTATATTTCACACAGTTACGCTGAGTTTAAGGGAAACGATTTTGTTTTCATGACACGTACACTGTAGCCTATAGCTTAACTTCAACGTCCTGCTAGACATTTTTCATTAGTTCTAAAATTTTTCATATTTATATAACTTACAGTAATATCGATTTTAGTTTTTGGGATTTTCAGAACAATATGTTTATGCCTTGTCTGTGGAAAATTCATTTGTTCTTATTGCTGTGGACTTCTGTTGCCAAGTCTCAAGGTAAAATTTTAAAATAATATTCGACCAAAGACAAATTGGTTTGAAGCCTAAACTAAACTTTTATAACACAGGAAGCTTCTCGCAGTTTCATTGAGAAATGATATAGCTTACCTTGTTTTACTATTTAGATGTTGACTTAACTCAAGTCAAACTTAATCTAAACCATTTTTATAACGTTTGTGAATGACTTTTTTTCAACCTATAACTTTCAGTCTTAATCGATGGGTTGTGTGGTCTACTTTTATTTGCAAACTTTTTGCATTTGTAAAATGTTTCACGTTTTTTTAACGTTGTATTAATATTTTACTTTACGTAAAACAACTTTCAACAATTTTTGTGGTAAAATTTAGACAATGCCGGGTAAAACTACAGTTTTCCTTTTGTTAATCTTTTAGTTTCTTTTTTTGAAAAACTGCGACTATTGTAACTAAACTATATCAAACAGATCACACAACTGTGCATTCCGTTGGAACGTGATCGTCAAAATGCAATTAGCAAAGACAATAGTTACGTGTTTGTTATAATTTGATTTATACAAGATACATGAAGCTGCAAATTAACCAAAACACTTAGAGACATTTTTAACCAATCATAGGGCCTTTAGCACGACAATAAACAATTACGTGTCCGATAAAAGTCTATAAATAAACTGCTGTCTACATTTATCTTCATATAACAATAATATTAACCTCGGTTACATTATTTTTATTCTTTCCGAATTAACGAGACTTTTAACAGGCTTTATTGACATTGTTCATTGCAGATTGCAACAACCCTCCGTCGGTTGGAAACACAACAATTTTTACCAGTTCAACAGTCGAATATTCATTAGCTCGGTACATCTGCAATCCTGGATTATATACTTTAAACTTTACTTCCATCGTGTGCTTCCTTGGGAAATGGAGAAGCTTTGATGACGGATTACCATTTCCACCTGATGATCTTTCAGAATCAAGCCTATTGATCCCTCCAACTTGCGTGAAGCCAGCTGAAGGTATAATGTTTGTGATAGGTTGTAAGCTTTGCTCAAGTATATCCGTAACAAAGTTAAACAGGAATTTATTTTAAAAGGATGTGGAAACCCTCCGCTATTAATAAATGGAGCATATGAAAGTGAACGCCAAATAAATCATGTGCATGAAGTTGACCAAACGATAACCTACTCCTGTGTTGATGGATTCCAGCTATGGGCTCCAGTGGGAGAAAAGAGTATTTGCCTTATTGGAAACAAATGGAGCTTAGAAACGAGTGCATTTCCCAGATGTGAACCTGGTAAATCATTATTTTTTAGAGTTTTAAGAAATTGTTAGATAACTACAACAAACATTGAAATCAGTTGCATTACTCATCACAGCATTACATGGTATATTTTTTTTCTGTCGGTAGGTTTGTCGTTAAACATTTACCCAGAAACCGAACATTGACACAAACTTTAGTTTAGAAAATTTACCGTTTAGTTATATTTTTTATGAGAAAAAATATTTTAAATTTACTCAGATTGTGGAAATCCTCCACAAGCAGCAAATGCAACAATAAGAGTATCTTCAACAACTGAAGGATCGGTTGCTCACTACATTTGTAATCAAGGATTGTCCACAAGTGATATGACCACATCTACTTGCAGAAGAAAAGGAAACAAAGTTTATTGGGACCTCAACAAACTTCCATTATGTCGTTTTCCAGAACAAGGTAAAATGTTGTTCTTAAACGTTTTTCTTCAGCAGCGTTTTCCGTCAAATTTGATTTTCAATTAAAACTGTTTTTGGTTGAAATTTTGTTCATTTGCAAAAAATGTAAAATATGTATAAATAATGTAATGACTACTCACGACAAACAGCAAATTACGCACACATTATCATCAGCGTTATTCTCCTCTCCGCAAGTAATGATGAAAAATATACTGAGCGATACAAAATCTGTCGAAAAATATTCTTACATTCTTCATCACATAGGATGCGGAAATCCGCCTACGATTCAAAACGGATACCTTCTCAATATTCCTTCAAGCAATGAGGGCGATATTCTGACGTATACATGCTATGACGGGTATGGACTAATTGATCCCGATGGCCCTAATGTGATTTGTCGTAGTTCGTGGATTACGGAATCTGGATCCAAAATATTTCCCAAGTGTCGGCCTGGTAAAAATAACTTGTAGCTTTTAAGCAATATCTGTCAAGAATTAATACATAACGTTTGCATAAATGATGTAAAATCATTTTTCGTAAACTTTTACGTTGTTTTAAGTTGTCTTTATGCAGTTTGCGGTGCCCTGCCGACAGAGCCTTCGGGCGGGTCGTTTCTTCTGGACAAAGTACAAGGCTACAAGGAAGGGATGTCTTTCTCACATGGGGTCGAAGTTAGATTTAGCTGTAAACCGGAATATATTTTAGTGAGGAATGCAACACTTACATGTATTGAGGGGAATTGGAATTGGACGATTAACGGAGAAATAGGAAAACCTCCGCTATGTTACCAAGGTACAGAGTTGTAAAAGGAGCTCATGTTGTTAACCCGAATCATGCCCGAACCCGAACATTTGTTTGAAGCCCGAGTTTGGCCAAAAAGTTAAATTTATTGAATAAATCAGAGTCATTTTTTTATATAATTCTTTGATTTTCATCAATTGGTAAGCTACGCTTTGCTCTCTGGGGGAGGTTTATAGCATGCAGTCCACGCAGATGCAAATTCGTGCAAAGAAAATGAGATTACAACTTAAATATGGCAGAGTATGAGTATAAATTCGGGCGCGTATCTGACCGAATGTTTTGTCAATCTTAAATTCGAACCTAAACGCGATCCGCAAAGCCCGACTTGTAACTTTGTCAAGTGAGGCTTAATTATCACATATTAAGTAATGTTATACTTCTAGATGGGACTACTTTCCAAATTGTTTTTCATCAAGTAAGCTATAAATAGAAAGTTGTTTTGTGTTTGCAGACTGCGGCCCAACGCCATTGGAAGAAAATGCGGTTACTAACGCTCTATCTACGCTGCAAACGTGGACAGTTGACTACGCCTGCGAACCAGGCTTTTCTAATTTTCGTACTAAGACAATAGTATGTGATAGCGATGGAAAATGGGTTCCTTTGTTTCCAAAAGATGATGAGTCTCTTTCAGCATGTAAACTACCTCCTCCCCCAGGTAAATGAAAGGTCCAATGTAGGTTTGAACATCTTAAGAATCTGATTTGAATGCGAATGTCAACTCAAAGAAGGGTTGAAACTGAAAATGTTATCATTTGCTAACTTCTACATTTCCCACAACATTGTCAGGTTGTGGCAATCCACCGCCATTAAAAAACGGTCGATTTTACGAGCAGCAGGCCTACTACAATGAAAGCGACACTGTGACATACGTCTGCGATTATGGATTTACAATCGATAATCCTAGTGGCAGTACCAGCCGTTGTGTGGCAGGAAATATGTGGAGCCTGAGGCAAGGGTCGATTGAATTTCCCACTTGCAACAGCGGTAAAAATTGGTTTTTACCTTATTGCATTTTATAATTTTTGTTTCTGCATAATGCACAAGCTATTTTTGTTAAGGATGCGCTCAATTACCACCAGGATCAAGACATGGCTTGGAAATTGTAGCTCAATCATCAATAAATCCCTATGGCTTTGATTTTAGATCAGTTATAACTTACAAGTGCAAAAACGGGTTCAGTCTTATTGGAAGCCCAACACTGAGTTGCGATAACGGTGTGTGGACACCGGAACTACCATCTTGCGTAAAAGGTACAGTATTTTGCGCAGGTTATGTGATAGAGAAACGAATAGCAGAAGTATTTTTTATCATTAACTTTATTCAATTCATGCATTGTAGTCCAAACCATCATTGACATTGGTTTAATGCCCTAAAACAAAAACGGCATAAATTAAACCGAGTTACTTCAATAGACTGTCATTAAATATTTTTGCATTTGTTTAGTTTGTTATCCACCACCGCCTGTAGCTAACACAAATATCAAAGCTCTATCGAACACAGAAGGATCAAGCTATGAGTATGTTTGCAAACCAGGTCATTCAACGAACGATTCTACAATAACTACCTGTCTAGGAAACGGTTCTTGGAGCTTAGTTAAACCTCCGATATGTGGTATTCCTCAATCAGGTAGAAGTGATCACTTGTTTTCTGAAACGTTGGGAGCGTTGGTGGTTTAAAGGTTAATTAACATAACAGATGTTTTAGATTTCCCTAAATTTCTTTATGTGATAGACCAAAATAAAGTATTGTGTTAAATAACCAGTATCAATTCAAACAATCAAGAGACAACTGTCATCATAAGTCTATGTGTTCTAAGCTATACATAGACATTGGGGCAAGTTTGCGACTAAAACTGACAACACAATAAAAATGCAGGTTGTGGAAACCCACTGCCTTTACAAAATGGTAACTACTCCGGTAAATATCCATTCAACGAAGGTGCTTCGATAACTTATCACTGCCATGGTGACTTGGAGATGGTTGCTCCATATGGTTCTGTGAGTATTTGCCAAGCTGGTAACAAATGGAGCCTGGAGATGGAATCAGTCAACGAATTCCCAGTCTGTCGATCAGGTTTAGATATTGTTTGCATTAAAAACCATTTCAATCCTAAGTACTGTAGCTTATGAACTGTACAGTAGATCATGTATAGTTAATTAAGATTATGGACTTTATTCCTATTTTGTTATTTGTTGCATAATAACTATAAAATTTGTCCAAAATGTTAATTATTTTAATCGTATTTTTAGTTTGCAGAAGTAAACCTCCATCTCCTGGGAAAAATGTGCTTATTTTGAGTGAACCAACTCTGAATAAAAATGGATTCTATTCCTTGGAGAGCACAATAGTGTTTGCTTGCGAAGAATCTTTTTCTCTTGCCGGAAGTCCAACTATAACTTGTACAGGATATGGGTGGCTTCCGGACAGAACCTCCGCTGTTTGTTTCAAAAGTAATTTCGTTATTTTTTGCAATAAAGTCTACAGAGGGAACATAATGTTTTCACATGATTTTATTTTATAGCACTTCCTAATATCTTCATTCCCGTTACGTACACCTTTTTGGGACCGCGTAGAGCATTGGATGCAATTGACATCAACAACACAAGAGATCCTCAAAATGACCGAAATATCACAAATATCACAAGCATCTGCGGATATCCGGGGTTTTGCGTTGGATCCACTCCGGACATCCGTTATGAGTGCTTCGACAAACCCCTGTTAGAATGTCAAGCGTGCGGTATGGAAAAAGCAGGTCCATTTCTCTTTTTTGTTCTACTCTTTGGTTTGGCAATTTTTGTTTGCAATGCTTTGGTTATTTGGGTTGGATGCAAACGCCTCAACCGAGGAAAATCGTCTAAAATGGACATCTGCAAAACTTCTCTTGCATTTGCTGATATCTTGACAGGTGAGAATAGAGTTACCAAATGTCTTCCATTTTATTTCAACTTTATACCTCTTTTTATTTTTACACTTAATTTAAGTTTGATTTTGTACACACTTCTGCTTCAGGCATACAGATTTTGGTCGTGGTGAGCTTTAATTTCAGCTGGTCGATGACCTTGACTGCAGTTGAACTGAACGACCGGCAGTGGAAATTGCAAAGTTCTCCACAAGCTTATGTTGGCGCGATGTTTCTTATACTCACCTTTTCCTCTTCGCTTTACCACTTGGTTTATATGGGCGGCGAAAGGCTTTACGCTATTGTAAAGCCGATACACTACAAATGGCAACTGAATTCAGCAGTTTATCTAGGTCTGGGTGTAGTGTGGTCTTTAGCATTGTTAAGCGCCACTGTCCCGGGTAAGAAATTAAGCTAAGAAAAGTTATGTTTGTTCAATATGGAACAAAAATCGGTTTAAATTTCCTAAACACACTGATGTTACCTGTTTCTATTTCAGCTTGGTTTCCTGATCAGTTCATTTACACCTACTTCGCACCAACCTTCCTTTACTATCCTGCGCTTACCGAAGTTTCTTCAAACTTAGACTATTCTGCTGCAACTGTTGTCATGACAATTTTTTATGTTGTTCCTTTTGCCATACTCGTGAGTAATTTTCCTAGGGTATTAATCACTGTCTGTAAAATTTTCTAATATTTTTTGGATCAGAAAAATAAAACAATTGAATAGAACAGTTTTTGGCAATCATTTGACTTTTCAAATCATGTTTGTAAAATGGTGAAGATAATGTTATAGCTTGCAAAAGGAAATATGATTATGTTTAGCTATTATAAGTAAGCAAGATTTAAAGAAGGTCATTCTGTGCAAAATTTTACATCTGTTTCTTTTTATAGACTGCTTCTTGCCTCTTTACAGCAGCTTTTGTATACAAGGCGGATAAGCAAAAGAAAATAAACGCTAATGATCAATCTTCACCGACATCGAAACGTATGAGGAAACGAAAGTTGTCTGTGCTAAAGACTTTAGCAATCATGCAATTTGGATTCACAATTACATTAAGTACTTATAGCTGTGTTTATCGATGAAATTCGTATAACAACGTGATTTATTGAGCAAATTATGTGCGATTTGTGCTAATAATAATCAGATGAAATAAGCTAAGCTTTTCTTTTATATGCCTATCTATTTCTATCTATTTTCAACTAAAACCCGTTTTGAGTCGTTATTTCCCCATCTTGTTTAGTTCCTATCGTTGTCGTGGGTTCCTTATTCTATGCTGGTCAGTTAACTTGCGACAACATTGCACCACCTTTCTTGGTTTGCTTTTATCTCAGCATGACAAACAGGTTCTTTATTTATAAAGAATTATCAAGAATTTATCTTTAAAACTGCTTTCTTACAGCAAAATATGTTCAACCATTTATGTTTTGTTTCAGCTTAGTCAACGTCATTGTATACAGCGCGAGGGATGGCGAATTTCGGAATGAAATTGTGGATATTTTTAGACCTGGTTACCTGAAGCAACTGAATGTTCAGTCAGGTGTAGAGAAACCGAAAAAAGACCACATCACAAGTAACAAAGCAAATTCTTCAGAGACGGATCAGCCAAAAACATCAAAAGAAACCACGCTTTAGACAAAATATAAAAAATATATAACTGTATAGCAGCATCACATATTTTTGTGTTTTAACGTGCTGACAAAGGGTAAACGAATGTAATTGTATTAAGAGTTCGCTGGAAAGTTTCCATTAGTTTAGTTTTCAAAAGGTGAAGTCAATGGGTCAAAAAACACTTGTGTTTGGGCTTACTATGTAGAGAGACATAGTTTTTCGTTGGATGAATGAGACATCGGCAGAATCAAGCAATTAAATTTAAAGTGAATGTACGGCAAGAAAATAATGTGGGAAGTAATATTTGGTTATATGAGAATATCAAAACAGCTGATCGTCGTGGGGGAATTTAATAACATCCACTCGCACAAGATCATAACTTATATAGTTTATAATAATTTTTGCCCATATCAAAAACCATTTAGGTTTAAACAACAAACTTTGTATTTTATTGCAGTGGAAGAGGGTTCACAAAACGGAATTTTAGAATCAAGCAGAATAACGTCATTATAGTTAAAAATAAAAGAAACAGATTGACGATGAAAATACGTGAGAAAACTTGGACAGCTATGTAGTATATGCTATAATATCAAGGCCGAATTAACCAACTGCAGGCCCGTGGCAAATTTGAGCAGTTCTTTACAAAATGCTCTTTAAGTACAACATATATTCATTTTAAGCTGTTTCAAAATATTTTTAGAAAATTGATACACTCTATAGTTAAGCTAGCGCGTATTTTCGTACATTTACTTGTAAAAGTCTTTTAAAAATGACTGAAATTTTAGAAGCATTTAGTCTAGATAAGTAAATTACAACATCTTTCACTGAAGAAGGTTTTCAGCTGGAATCAAGATAAAAGTAACTTGTTCCAGGCCGTTGACAACTGCCTGTGTATGTTAAGATTGGTTTAAAAACTGAAAAACCAACTTTGTACTCTTTGCTAAAGCGACGTTTGCTTTCATTGTTGTGTGTTACCAGCTTCAATAATGTTCTCGCTAGAATCCACTTTTTTACTTGAGTTTCTACTCTTCTTCGGTGTTTGGGCATTAGATGGAAAACTCAGCTGCTTCAAGCAACCCGGTCTGAAAATATCGACGATCTCATTCCGAAAATCTTGATCTCTCGCGCTGTACACGATGAAGTTGAGAAACTAACTAAGAAAAAGACGAAAGTTGTGACAAATAATAATTATACTAGACAATTGTTATTAATTGCAACTTTAGATCTGGAAAGAGTGCTTGTGTAGCCATATCTTGAGTGGTCAACTGTAACTGTTGATGATTGTTTGGTCGAAAACGTTGTCGAACTAAAAAGATGTTTGGGCTCGGTAAAAAGATTACGGCTTGTTTGCGTGAAATCACCAGATGATATGAAGAAAGCAATATATTGTGGAGAAAGGATTCCAGAAACCCGGGTGTCACCTTCCCAAATTGTTTTTTAATAGGTTATGACAAACTCTATTTATTTCAATCTTTTTAGTTCGGAACCTCAATATCAAAAAACCTTTTCACCACTGGCTTAATTTTCCTGGATGCCTGGCAAAGGTTATGTTGCCCTCAAACTTTTTATATAGTTTGGACAATCAAATAGAGACATATCATATTCAGTAACACACATTAGTAATATGGATGGACTGAAGCAAACGCCAAACTTTTGAAAATACAAGAATTAATTTTAAAAATTGCTAAAGTTTGAATTTTTCGAGTATACTAGGTCTCTTCAAATGATTAATTTCAAACATTTAACACAATAGGGTATATCAGAGGTGTCTAACCTTTTTGGCCGAAGGGCCACATGCGATGTACGAATGTTTGCGCGGGCCACTTGAGTGTTTACTGCTAATTTCTAATTAAAACACTCACACCAAAATTCTAATCTTACAAATAAATTGTGATGCAATAAAATTAACTTGAACAGTTGTGCACCCCTGCACTAGAGACTATAGTATATTATCTATCTATTGCTCTATTATCTATATTATCTATTGCTCTACTATCTATTGCTCTATCTATAGTATAGAGCAATAGACAAAAACAGCATAGCCTACAATAAAAGCCAATTTCTCGGAATGTAAGTTCGCCATAAATTAAGTAGGCGATTCAGTTGATAATATAAGTCATTTCGAAAAATACCACCCGGGCCACTCAGAACCTTCCCGCGGGCCACGGGTTGGACACTCCTGGGCTATATGTTATGTAGAACATCAAGATCAAACATAATCCTGGCATATGCGGCCTGTACAGTAGCTTTGTTTATTGAAAAGGTCTAGTATGACAAGCTTATCTTGACCAGTTGTGTTCAGTAAGTATCAAGAAAAACTTGCGACAGTCGAAACTTAAAACGCTACACTAGCGTTATCGTATATACTGTATTTAATAAGGCCACGTTGTGACATAAAAAATATTTTAAGTGTAAGATTGTAATGTAGCGCTTTTGTTAATTCACCCTCCAACAGTTTTTGTCTCTTCAAGCTAAGATCCCAACACATGTAAGCAAGTGATCTCTGTAATGATAACGCAAAAGCAACATGTTGCTCGTTTATCTATTTGAAAGCAAACTGCGTCGCACTTCCGTTTTAGTTTGTATAATCTATGAAATATTAGCTCTTTTTACACTTAGCTCTTCGTATATCAGACGAATAAAAATACATTGGAAGTTCTTATATTGAACCAAATATCACTGCTCACGGCAATGCGTCCTAAGAACAAAGATGCAGTAACATTAGTCATGTCAAATACGAGCCAATCGTAACAATGGCGGCAATTGATTGTATCAACTATTGCGTACATTATAGTACTAAAAATTATGTGCGGGTGCGGTACAGTAGAACTCGCCCGATTCGGCACTTTTGCCCAATTTGTAGTCTCCTAAAAGTATCGAAATTAAATTCTACTGCATTAACAATACTTTCCTGCTTTTTTTTCTGTTTAAACCAAAACTTCTTCAGGTTACTTTTTTGCAGTTTACTGGAATATTCGATGGAATCCACTTTGCTACTTGTGGTATGGGGCCTCTTCGGTATTTGTGCATTAGATTGAACACTCAGCTGCTTCAGGTAGCCAGGTTTGAAAATATCAACCATCTCATTCCGAAAATGCCCGTCTTGTAAGACAGGAGGCCACAGGTTGCAGATTATTGTTAAAAACAGACTAATGTGAAAGTTTGTGAATCAATTAGGTACAGATACATTAATTTTTACCTCAAGACATATCGTGCTGCCCTATCCCGGCAAATTCAGATTCTACAAACATGGTTATGTGAATGTCTGGTAACACACTACGTTGATCTTGTAAATTTGTTTTATGTTACAACGTACATGCTGTAATGATTGTAACTTCTATATGCTGCATTACATGCTCTACAAGAAATTTTTGTTGGCACCTAAACAGTTGGCAATTGGCATGAAGCTTCGAAGGTTTGACAGTCAATGTTTTTGTGAGTCATTGTGTGTTTTTCCTGACGATTTTCAATGTGAAAGAAAAAATAGTTAAAGTTAACAAATCAAAAGCTTTCTGCATTATTTTTTAACAAAACCGACAACCGATTTTAGAAAAATGCAAGTCAAAAGTGGTAATGGAGCAAGATTTCTTAACACACAAAACAACACAAAGAATGTAGTCAAACAACTAGACGTGTGCGGTATACATACGTCACTAGGCTTTTGTCTAAATGATGCATATATTTTTGTCTCCATAAAAATGGCACATCGTGACCCAACACATATCCGCGTAGCCAAGTCAATCGTTATATGTTTGTTATGTTATAATTTTAACAGGCAGCATACACGTATAAGAAGTAATCTGAGTGAGAACTCTTTCAATTTTGTCAGTTGAGCGAAAATTGTTAGGTTAGTAAAGACATTTATTGATCCATTCAACCGATTCATTCTAAAGCCTTGTAAAGGTTGTGAGTTGTTTTGATCTGTGTGTTGGCATCGTATTTCGCGTTTTAGAACTGTGTATGTTAAGCAAGGTTAGTAAAGCCTTACCTAAGAATGAGCTTTTTTCATGGAAACCATTTATGAATAATTTATTATCAAGATAATGAGTTTTTAAGATGTTGTAAGTTTCCTGAAACTAAATTCTGTACATGTTGAAATTACTCCAGTTGTTCAGTGTTATTGTTAAGTGTCGGGAATTAAAGAATGAGGCTTTTTGCAAGATACATTAGCAACCCAAGGCATTGAGACCTAGAAGAAGCAAATAAAGGCAGTGTCTAAAGCACGTTTCTTTGGTGTACCGACACTTAATCACGCGACACTTAATCACGCGACACTTTATCACCGACACATAATCACTAGGACACTTAATCACGCGACACATAATCACTAGGACATTTAATCACGCGACACATAATCACTAGGACATTTAATCACGCGATTTGGATGCTTAATCACGCGACATTTAATCACGCGACACATAATCACTTGGATGCGACAGCACTTGGACAGAGCCTTTGTCTATAGCAGGGGTCGGCAACCTTTTGCTAGTCACAGGCCAAATGTCGAGTGTACAACTCTTTGGCGGGCCGGAACTTTCATTAATACTATAATTCACACTCATTTCAGTATATTACGCTACATTGCTGCAATCTCAATCATACCAATCACAAAAAGAGCAAAATATATGTATTCACACTTGAATAAGGTCCATTTGAAATTTTTCGGGAATGGTATTGGCGTCCACATCAAAAGGAGTACTGAATAGCCTGAATTTATTTTGTAGAGAACGAATATTGGAAAAGCGTGAGGAAAATTCAGTAATTCAAGCTCGTGTGCATCTCTCTGTAGGGATGGCGATGTGGATTGCTTTTAAGGTTGGCCTAAAGCCAAAGGCTATTAGTCTTTCTTTTAGAACTCCCCGACAATTGTCTTTGACTCTTTTTCGCCGGCTTTCTCTATAATGTTTCTTTAAATCAACACCAGCTTCATAAAGTCTAATTGTTATATTGTCCGAAATAAGTTGTATCACATTAGAAACATTTTCATCATCTTTTCACATTTAAACAAAACTATAACTCCAATTCAGTAATGAACAGTCCAGAAGGTAAAACTGATATTATGTGTAGAGACAAGAAGAGGAGATTTTAACCAAACCTTAGTTTTTATAGAAACACATTAGCCAATCAGGAAATAACATGTCATTTTGCATTGCTACGTATAACCTATGTAATATGTAACATTATTCTATTGTCACCGAAGCTCTTGATCAAAGTACCATCAAAACGGTTCTGACGTGAAGAAAAAACTTTTTACCTATTACCTTTCTTAAAACAAAGTTTTGCAAAAGCGAAGTACAACACATATACGCATAGATGGGTATCGCGACAATTCTAATTATAATTTAAATTAAACCGTCAAATTCAGAAAACATTGGTTTAAAGTTGACTTCCACCAGCTAGAAACTCTTTGTTATTTAGCCAGAAATATCACCAACACGATGACAGTCATCGTGTTGACACAGTTGACCGTTATCTGTCAAGCGAGATTTTAGTTTATCTTCGTGCAGTTGCTTACATTTCCCATGCATGACATTGTTACCTAGTGTGTACGGTAGCCGATACTGTAAATGTGTGATTAAATGTCGCGTGATTAAATGTCCTAGTGATTATGTGTCGCGTGATTAAATGTCCTAGTGATTATGTGTCGCGTGATTAAGAGTCGCGTGATTAAATGTCCTAGTGATTATGTGTCGGTGATTATGTGTCGCGTGATTAAGTGTCGCGTGATTAAGTGTCGCCAAACCGTTTCTTTACCATCACAAACGCGGTATGATTTTTATTTCCTGTTTATAGGATGTTCGTTTTGACGCCTACAGAAGAATAACAAATTTCCTGCCTTTTATCTGTGCTCTACGGTATAAGTGTTTCGGATCCAAATACCGCTCCGACATCAGAGTCTAAAACATAACATTTGTATGATAAAACGTTTGCAATTACGATAGATATGCGACCTTTTAGTGCAAGGGTGTCAAACTCAATCGCACCAAAGGCCAAATCTCAAAACTAATTTAACGCCGCGGGCCGTAAGGATGATAACTGTTTGAATGTTTCGTAACTTGACGTGACTTGACTGACCGTTTCCCGACACGAGTACATGAATTGGAACAGGCAGCGAAACAACACCAAGTTTTTGATGTTTAAAGCTCGGTGTATTATTCTTCTTCGAATACAACTCAAACAAATATTGACGAAAAAAAGTAAAAATACGTCGCACTCGATAAACCATGAAATAGAATAAAAGCTTACCTACCACGAAGTAGGCTTATTATTGAAAACAAGGCTTTGGGAAAATCAGTGTATTTCACGGAAATTGGGCCGCGCAATCAGTTGGAACAACATGAATTGAAAAATATTTTATTAAGTCTGAGCCGCATTGCTGGGTGTTTAAAGAAGCCGCTCGCAAATATGAGCACAAAGTAGACCGATAAAATAAACATGTAAAAAATGAATGTACACGGCTTACGGTATGCTATACAGCTATAGGCCTATAACCGTAAGCTCATACGCAGATATGCAGTAATAAGATTCTGTCAAACACGACCGTACTACAGGTAGCCTGCATCAAAAAATGTAAAGGAAACTATGCATTTGAAAGTTAAAATTAGAAATTGCATTACAAAGTTTGGCCATATTGAAAGGTGCCGTACTATTAGACTTGCCAAAATTAAACTGACGCTGCTGAATAAGAGCAGTTTTGACTGGGCTATTTTTAATTATTCTTCTGTTGCAGCCCAGGTTACAAGCGATAGAATAAAGCTATTTATTCTATCGTATGGTGGGGAAACTACTGTGCTAGTGTATTGTGCGATTTGTTATAATCTTGTTTCTTGCTTGAAAAAGTAAGTTATACTGTACAATGCTGATCTCGTGGGCCGGAAATAGTTCAATGTATGAAATAACTACGCGGACCAAATTTTATAGTAAAGCGGGCTGGATTTGGCCCGCGGGCCGGGAGTTTGACATGTATGTTTTAGTGTAAACACCAAAATGAAAAGAGATGCCAGTAGTTTCAGTTAGCAAGTCACTTAATACACCGCATATAGTACTATAGGCAAGCAATTAAAGATGCGTCTCAGGTATAATTCACACAGCTACGCTGATGTTAAGAAAAACGATTTTGTTTTCATGAAGCGTACACTGTAGCCTATAGTTTAACTTCAACGTCCTTGTAGACGTTTTTCATTACTTCTCAAATTTTTCATATTTATATAACTTACAGAAATATCGATTTTAGTTTTTGGGATTTTGGAAACAATATTTTTATGTCTTGTCTGTGGAATATTCATTTCTTCTTATTGCTGTGGACTTCTGTTGCCAAGTCTCAAGGTAAAATTTTAAAATAATATTCGACCAAAAACAAATTGGTTTGAAGCCTAAACTAAGCTTTTATAATACAGGAAGCTTCTCGCAGTTTCATTGACGAATGGTAGACCATGTTTTTACTATTTCGATGTTGACTTAACTCAAGTCGAAATTAATCTAAACCATTTTTATAACGTTTGTGAATGACGTTTTTTCAACCTACACCTGCCAGTCTTAATCAATGGGTTGTGTTGTCTACTTTTGTTGGCTAACTTTTTGCATTTGTAAAATTTTATACGTTTTTGTTAACGTTGTATTAATATTTAACTTTACGCAAAACAACTTTCAACAATTGTTATGGTAAAATTTTGACAATGCTGCGGGATTCTACAGTTTTCGTTTTGTTAATCTTTTAGTTTCTTTTTTTGAAAAACTGCGACTATTGTAACTAAACTATATCGAACAGATCACACAACTGTGCATTCCGTTGGAACGTGATCATCAAAATGGTATTAGCAAAGACTATGGTTACGTGTTTGTTAATATTTGATTGAGCAAGATACGTGAAGCTGCAAATTAACCAAAACACTTAGAAATATTTTTACCCAATCATAGGGCCTTTAACTGTTTAACACGAAAATAAACAATTACGTGTCCGATAAAAGCTTATAAATAAACTGCTGTCTACATTTATCTTCACATAACAATAATTTTAACCTCGGCTACATTAATTTTAATCTTTCCGAATTAACGAGACTTTTTACAGGCTTTATTGACATTGTGCATTGCAGATTGCAACAACCCTCCGTCGGTTGGAAACACAACAATTTTTACCAATTCAACAGTCGAATATTCATTAGCTCGGTACATCTGCAATCCTGGTTTATATACTTTAAACTTTACTTCCATCGTGTGCTTTCTTGGGGAATGGAGAAGCATTGATGACGGATTACCATTTCCACCTGATGATCTTTCAGAATCAAGCCTATTGATCTTCCCAACTTGTGTGAAGCCAGCTGAAGGTATAATGTTTGCGATAGTTTGGAAGCTTTGCTCAAGTATATCCGTAATAAAGTTAACCAGGCATTTATTTTAAAAGGATGTGGAAACCCTCCGCTATTAATAAATGGAGCATATGAAAGTGAACGCCAAATAAATCATGTGAATGAAGTTGACCAAACAATAACCTACTCTTGTGTTGATGGATTCCAACTATTGGCTCCATTGGGAAAAAAGAGTATTTGTCTTATTGGAAACAAATGGAGTTTAGAAAAGAGTGCATCAGATTTTCCCAGATGTGAACCCGGTAAATCATTATTTTTTAGAGTTTTAGGAAATTGTTAGATAACTACAACAAACATTGAAATCAGTTGCATTACTCATCACAGCATTAAGTTATATAGTATATTTTTTTCCGTCGGTAGGTTCGTTCGTTATACATTACTCTGAAACCAAACATTTGACACAAACATTCGTTTAGAAAATTAACCTTTAATAACTTTTATTGAGAAAAAAATATTTTTATTTTACTCAGACTGTGGAAATCCTCCAGAAGCAACAAATGCAACAGTAAGAGTATTTTCAACAATTGAAGGATCAGTTGCTCACTACATTTGTAATGAAGGATTGTCCACAAGTGACATGACCACATCTACTTGCAGAAGAAAAGGAAACAAACTTTATTGGGACCTCAAAAAACTTCCATTATGTCGTTTTCCAGAACAAGGTAAAAAGTTGTTCTTAAACGTTTTCCTTCAGCAGCGTTTTCCGTTAAATTTGATTTTCAATTAAAACTGTTTTTGGTTGAAGTTTTGTTCATTTGCAAAAGATGTAAAATATGTATAAATAATGTAATGACTACTCACGACAAACAGCAAATTACGCACAGTGAACATTATGATCGGCGTTTTTCTCCTCTCCGCAAATAATGATGAAAAATAAACTGAGCGATACAAAATCTGTCGAAAAATATTCTAACATTCTTCATCACCTAGGATGCGGAAATCCGCCTACGATTCAAAACGGATATCTACTCAATATTCCTTCAAACAATGAGGGCGATATTTTGACCTATACATGCTATGACGGATATGAACTAATTGATCCCGATGGCCCTAATGTGATTTGTCGTAGTTCCTGGATTACGGAATCTGGATCCAAAATATTTCCCAAGTGTCAACCTGGTAAAAAGAATGCGTAGCTAGGCTTTTAAGCAATATCTGTCAAGATTTAATACATAACGTTTGCATAAATGATGTAAAATCATTTTTCGTAAACTTTTACGTTGTTTTTATGCAGTTTGCGGTGCCCTGCCGACAGAGCCTTCGGGCGGGTTGTTTCTTCTCGACAAAGTACAAAGCTACAAGGAAGAAATGTCTTTGTCACATGGGGTCGAAGTTAGATTTACCTGTAAACCGGAATATATTTTAGTGAGGAATGCAACACTTACATGTATTGAAGGGAATTGGAATTGGACGATTAACGGAGAAATAGGAACTCCTCCGCTATGTTACCAAGGTACAGAGTTGTGAACGGACCTCATGTTGTTAACCCGAACCATGCCCGAACCCGAACATTTGTTTGAAGCCCGAGTTAGACCCAAAAGTTAAATTTATGGAATAAATCAGAGTCATCTTTTTATACAAGTCTTTGATTGTCAACAATTGGTAAGTTATGCTTTGCTCTCCGGGGGATAACATGCAGTCTACGCACAAGCAAATTGGTGTAAAGAAAGTGAGATACAACTTAAATATGGCAGAGTATGAGTATCAATTCGAGCGTGTAAATGGCCCGAATGTTTTGTCAACCTTAAGTCCGAACCCAAACGCGATCCGCAATGCCCGACTTGTAACTTTGCCAAGTGAAGCTTAATTATCACATATAAAGTAATGCTATACTTTTAGATTGGACTACTTTCCAAATTCTTTTTCATAAAGTAAGCTATAAATAGAAATTTATTTTGTGTTTGCAGACTGCGGCCCAACGCCATTGGAAGAAAATGCGGTTACTAACGCTCTATCTACGCTGCAAACATGGACAGTTGACTACGCCTGCGAACCAGGCTTTTCTAATTTTCGTACTAAGACAATAATATGTGATAGCGATGGAAAATGGGTTCCTTTGTTTCCAAAAGATGATGAGTCTCTTTCAGCATGTAAACTACCTCCACCCCCAGGTAAATGAAAGGTCCAATGTAGGTTTGAACATCTTAAGAATCTGATTTGAATGCGAATGTCAGCTCGAAGAAGGGTTGAAACTGAAAATGTTATCATTTGCTAACTTCTACATTTCCCACAACATTGTCAGGTTGTGGCAATCCACCGCCATTAAAAAACGGTAGATTTTACGAGCAGCAGGCCTACTACAATGAAAGCGACACTGTGACATATGTCTGCGATTATGGGTTTACAATCGATAATCCTAGTGGCAGTACCAGCCGTTGTGTGGCAGGAAATAGGTGGAGCCTGAGGCAAGGGTCGATTGAATTTCCCACTTGCAACAGCGGTAAAAATTGGTTTTTACCTTATTGCAGTTTATAAGTTTTGTTTCTGCATAATGCACAAGCTATTTTTGTTAAGGATGCGCTCAATTACCACCAGGATCAAGTCATGGCTTGGAAATTGTAGCTCAATCATCAATAAATCCCTATGGCTTTGATTTTAGATCAGTTATAACTTACAAGTGCAAAAACGGGTTCAGTCTTATTGGAAGCCCAACACTGAGTTGCGATAACGGTGTGTGGATACCGGAACTACCATCTTGCGTAAAAGGTACAGTATTTTGCGCAGGTTATGTGATAGAGAAACGAATAGCAGAAGTATTTTTTATCATTAACTTTATTCAATTCATGCATTGTAGTCCAAACCATCATTGACATTGGTTTTATGCCCTAAAACAAAAACGGCATAAATTAAACCGAGTTACTTCAATAGACTGTCATTAAATATTTTTGCATTTGTTTAGTTTGTTATCCACCACCGCCTGTAGCTAACACAAATATCAAAGCTCTATCGAACACAGAAGGATCAAGCTATGAGTATGTTTGCAAACCAGGTCATTCAACGAACGATTCTACAATAACTACCTGTCTAGGAAACGGTTCTTGGAGCTTAGTTAAACCTCCGATATGTGGTATTCCTCAATCAGGTAGAAGTGATCACTTGTTTTCTGAAACGTTGGGAGCGTTGGTGGTTTAAAGGTTAATTAACATAACAGATGTTTTAGATTTCCCTAAATTTCTTTATGTGATAGACCAAAATAAAGTATTGTGTTAAATAACCAGTATCAAATCAAACAATCAAGAGACAACTGTCATCATAAGTCTATGTGTTCTAAGCTATACATAGACATTGGGGCAAGTTTGCGACTAAAACTGACAACACAATAAAAATGCAGGTTGTGGAAACCCACTGCCTTTACAAAATGGTAACTACTCCGGTAAATATCCATTCAACGAAGGTGCTTCGATAACTTATCACTGCCATGGTGACTTGGAGATGGTTGCTCCATATGGTTCTGTGAGTATTTGCCAAGCTGGTAACAAATGGAGCCTGGAGATGGAATCAGTCAACGAATTCCCAGTCTGTCGATCAGGTTTAGATATTGTTTGCATTAAAAACCATTTCAATCCTAAATACTGTAGCTTATGAACTGTACAGTAGATCATGTATAGTTAATTAAGATTATGGACTTTATTCTTATTTGTTTATTTGTTGCATAATAACTATAAAATTTGTCCAAAATGTTAATTATTTTAATCGTATTTTTAGTTTGCAGAAGTAAACCTCCATCTCCTGGGAAAAATGTGCTTATTTTGAGTGAACCAACTCTGAATAAAAATGGATTCTATTCCTTGGAGAGCACAATAGTGTTTGCTTGCGAAGAATCTTTTTCTCTTGCCGGAAGTCCAACTATAACTTGTACAGGATATGGGTGGCTTCCGGGCAGCGCTCCCGCTTTTTGCGAGAAAAGTAATTCCGTTATTTTTTGCGATAAAGTCTACAGAGGGAACATAATGTTTTAAGATGATTTTATTTTATAGCACTTCCTAATATCTTCATTCCCGTTACGTACACCTTTTTGGGACCGCGTAGAGCATTGGATGCAATTGACATCAACAACACAAGAGATCCTCAAAATGACCGAAATATCACAAATATCACAAGCATCTGCGGATATCCGGGGTTTTGCGTTGGATCCACTCCGGACATCCGTTATGAGTGCTTCGACAAACCCCTGTTAGAATGTCAAGCGTGCGGTATGGAAAAAGCAGGTCCATTTCTCTTTTTTGTTCTACTCTTTGGTTTGGCAATTTTTGTTTGCAATGCTTTGGTTATTTGGGTTGGATGCAAACGCCTCAACCGAGGAAAATCGTCTAAAATGGACATCTGCAAAACTTCTCTTGCATTTGCTGATATCTTGACAGGTGAGAATTGATTTACCAAATGTCTTCCATTTTATTTCAACTTTATACCTCTTTTTATTTTTACACTTAATTTAAGTTTGATTTTGTACACACTGCTGCTTCAGGCATACAGATTTTGGTCGTGGTGAGCTTTAATTTCAGCTGGTCGATGACCTTGACTGCAGTTGAACTGAACGACCGGCAGTGGAAATTGCAAAGTTCTCCACAAGCTTATGTTGGCGCGATGTTTCTTATACTCACCTTTTCCTCTTCGCTTTACCACTTGGTTTATATGGGCGGCGAAAGGCTTTACGCTATTGTAAAGCCGATACACTACAAATGGCAACTGAATTCAGCAGTTTATCTAGGTCTGGGTGTAGTGTGGTCTTTAGCATTGTTAAGCGCCACTGTCCCGGGTAAGAAATTAAGCTAAGAAAAGTTATGTTTGTTCAATATGGAACAAAAATCGGTTTAAATTTCCTAAACACACTGATGTTACCTGTTTCTATTTCAGCTTGGTTTCCTGATCAGTTCATTTACACCTACTTCGCACCAACCTTCCTTTACTATCCTGCGCTTACCGAAGTTTCTTCAAACTTAGACTATTCTGCTGCAACTGTTGTCATGACAATTTTTTATGTTGTTCCTTTTGCCATACTCGTGAGTAATTTTCCTAGGGTATTAATCACTGTCTGTAAAATTTTCTAATATTTTTTGGATCAGAAAAATAAAACAATTGAATAGAACAGTTTTTGGCAATCATTTGACTTTTCAAATCATGTTTGTAAAATGGTGAAGATAATGTTATAGCTTGCAAAAGGAAATATGATTATGTTTAGCTATTATAAGTAAGCAAGATTTAAAGAAGGTCATTCTGTGCAAAATTTTACATCTGTTTCTTTTTATAGACTGCTTCTTGCCTCTTTACAGCAGCTTTTGTATATAAGGCGGATAAGCAAAAGAAAATGAACGCTAATGATCAATCTTCACCGACATCGAAACGTATGAGGAAACGAAAGTTGTCTGTGCTGAAGACTCTAGCAATCATGCAATTTGGATTCACAATTACATTAAGTACTTATTGCTGTGTTTATCGATGAAATTCGTTTAACAACGTGGTTTATTCAGCAAATTAAGTGCGATTTGTACTAATAATAACCAGATGAAATAAGCTAAGCTTTTCTTTTATATGCCTATCTATTTCTATCTATTTTCAACTAAAACCCGTTTTGAGTCGTAGTTTCCCCATCTTGTTTAGTTCCTATCATTGTCGTGGGTTCCTTATTCTATGCTGGTCAGTTAACTTGCGACAACATCGCATCACCTTTCTTGGTTTGCTTTTATCTCAGCATGACAAACAGGTTATTTATTTATAGAGACTTATCAAGATTTATTCTTTAAAACGTTTCCTTTGCTTTCATGCAGCAAAATATGTTCAACCATTTATGTTTTGTTTCAGCTTAGTCAACGTCATTGTATACAGCGCAAGGGATGGCGAATTTCGGAATGAAATCGTGGATATTTTTAGACCTGGTTACCTGAAGCAACTGAATGTTCAGTCGGGTGTAGAGAAACCGAAGAAAGACAACATCAAAAATAGCAAAGCGAATTCTTCAGAAATGGATCAGCAAAAATCATCAAAAGAAACCACGCTTTAGACAAAATATAAACAATACTTATATTTAATAACTGTATAGCAGCATCACCTATTTATGTGTTTTAACGTGCTGACAAACGGTAAACGAATGTAAAGACATTTATCCCAATAAAATTATTTGTTGGAAAGTTTCCATTAGTTTAGTTTTCAAAAGGTGAAGTCAGTGGAGCAAAAAACACCTGTAATTAGGGTTTACTATGTAGAGAGACATAGTTTTACGTTGGTTGAATGAGACATCGGCAGAATCAAGCAATTAAATTTAAAGTGAATGTACGGCAAGAAAATAATGTGGGAAGTAATATTTGGTTATATGAGAATATCAAAACAGCTGATCGTCGTGTGAACATTTAATGACATGCACTTGAATAAAATCGTAACTCATATAGCATACAATAATTTTTTCCCATATCGAAAGCCATTTTAGGTTTAAACAACAAATTTTGAATTTTACTGCACAGTGGAAGAGGGTTCAAAAAAGAAGAGTGTAATTTTAAATTACATTATTTGTTCTATTTAGATTTGAAGCTTAGATTTACTCAGGCAGTTGAGACCATGGCGATTGGTTAAAACGATCAATGAGGAGTGTACGAAGTACAATCTTAAGTGTATTTTTGGTCGATTTTGTAGGTTCAAACAACCATGGTGGTTGGTAAAATTGAATGTTAAAATTGGAATTCATTCAACCAATTATGTTGGGAGATTTTATTGATTCCTACCAATTTTCTCGTCTGGACATAGTTGATAATCAAAAACTGGCAAATAAAATCAAACGTTTGCTTACTTGCAACAATTATTTTCTAAAGTAGGCTATATGCTTATAGTTATCAATAACAATAACTGGAATAATACCATAGCAAAAACTATACTAGACAATTGTTATTAATTGCAACTTTAGACCTGGAAAGAGTGCTTGCGTAGCCATATCTTGAGTAGCCAACTGCAACTGTTAATAATACAAACTTACCAACGCGAAGCCTCCAGCCTTCGCCATACACCAGTTACCTTCGTTGACATGAGTGAAGTGCTTCAAAAGGCTGTAGCAGAAAAGCCAGTAACAATGGAAAACAGTTGATGATTGATCGGTCAGAAACGTTGTCGAACTAAATGGATATTTGGATTCGGTAAAAAGATTACGGCATGTTTGCGTGAAAACACCAGATGATATGCACAAAGCAATATATTGTGGAGAAAAATTTCAGAAACCTGGATGTCACCATCCCAAATTGTTTTTAACAGGTTATGACAAAGTCTTTTTGTTTCAATCTTTTTAGTTCGGAACCTCGTTATCAACAAACCTTTTCACCATTGGCTTGATTTTCCTTGATGCCTGGCAAAGTTTATGTTGCCCTCAAACTTTATATGTAGTTTGGACAATCAAATAAAGACATATCATATTCAGTAACACACATTAGTAATATGGAGGGACTGAAGCAAACGCCAAACTTTTGACAATACAAGAATTCATTTTAAAAATTTCCAAAGTTTGAATTTAAGAAATATAACAGGTCTCTTCAAACGATTAATTTCAAACATTTAACACAATAGGCTATATGCTATGTAGAACTTCAAGATCAAACGTAACCCTGGCATGTGCGGCCTGTCCAGTAACTTGTTTATTGAAAAGGTCCAACATGACAAGCTTATCTTGATCAGTTGTGTTCAGTAAGTATCAAGAAAAACTTGCAACAGTCGAAAGTTAAAACGCTACACTAGCGTTATCGTATGTATTTTATAAGGCCACATTGTGAAATAAAAAATATTTTTTCTTTTGATTGTCAAGCGTATCCATGCCTAAGAAAATTGCCAAACTGAAATTTTGTGTGATTGGTGAAGTTAATTGTTTTTACATATTTTTCAGTTTTCAAAGCAACGATTTTACTACACGCTGCTTTGGAACGGATGCTATTCTTAAGTTCAGCTGAACGGAGTTCAGATGGTACCGGATTGAAACATGACCAGCTGGCCTTGCTTTCATGGTTTACCTTTTTAATTCATGCTTTAACGGTTTTGTTGGATGATATATTGTAAAACGTGTTGAGCACGGTCATTAATCGTGTTCGTCTGGCGTAAAAACTTGTGGAATGTTTGTATTTTCAAACTCAATTAATCTTTGACAACGGAAATTATATGTCTTTGTTTAAATCAATCATTACTAGGTTTAAAAAAAAATTTGATTTATATGTTCAATATTACTAAACATTAAGCACACATTAAAAAGAGGAATTATGGCAAGTTTTTATCATTGATGCAGCCGACGTTGACTCTTGTACAAACGTAATTGTTTGCAGAGCACAAATGCTTTGATTAATTGATCAGAAACAGCAGACTACCTGGTATATGTGTAAATGCGGTGATGAAGTGCGTGCTTACCGTATATATGCTTACATTGCCTACCATATATGCGTATATACAGTACCTAAAGCGTATATACGCGAAGTTTAACGAGTGGAAATTTTTCACAAAAAATCAGCAAAGTAAGATTGGAAGTATACGAAGAAAAGTATCTGCCTCTCACCTAACTTATTTGAATGAAACCCTGTTATACTTATCTTTACGATCATTCAAAAGTAACGTCAGCTTGATTGCGACCATAGCAGGTACATAAAGTACAGTATGGTACTGTATTTGACAAAAACAGTTTTGAAATTCAGAGCAACAGAAAACATCAGTTTGAAAATAGAGGAATATAACGCAATGGAACTTTATAATATCATCAATATCTACCTATGCAGCAGGTGGCTATATTTAGCTGCCAGCAGTTTGAAAGATTTCAAGTGGTCAGCACAATATAACATTTCAGGTACATCGCTACACTTGTGACAAAGTTAGTCAGGAAGACTTTACGGTTATAGGAATTCATTCTAAGTTCAAAATTTATCTAGTGTTCAGAACGCAGGAAACGAAATATATGTCATGTAGATTTCAAAAGTAAATATTTGAATCATCGGAAGGTATCTATAGTTTGTGATGAGGCATGCTGCTAGTATTACCCTTTCCTTTTTCAAAAGGCGTTGGGGCACTTTTCATTTTCATTAACTTTTAACATCCAGGTCGTACCGTCGTGTCATGTATCATGTGGTTTGGGACGGCCAAGTCGTGTCACAAAAGAAATATTCCGAAAGTAACAAGTCACTTTCAAATAAATTCAAGTAAAACTTAGTGTCTCACACAACATTTAACGCAATGTTACTTGAAACGTAAGAGTTTCTCTCCAATAAAGGTATATTATCGGTACAGAATTTGTTATATATTTTTATATAAACCTGCCTTGTTTAAAAATCAAAACGTTCATGTCATTTTTCTGGAGAAGGGACTTGTTTGTCTGTGTGTGGTTTACACTCACCCAAGCTCAAGGTAAGTCACAAAGAAACAGCCAAGGTTGCTCATTTTTTTAATATGCTTGCTTTAGATTGCAACATAATGACGAAATTGTTGAATAGAGAATTCGTGTAGCAAACAACGTTCTCTGCAATGGCTTAGTTAATCACAATATAAGCAGACTGTTTTCGGTAGCCATGTCAGACAACGTATGTTCATTAATCACCAGATGTGCCAATAGAATGTATCAGCATTCGTCTCTCATTCATGTTGCAAATTTATTTTATTTCACAATTCGTTGTTATAATTATTATAATAAATAATATAATATTATCATTATTATTATGCTGAAAAAGTATTTTAAGATGAAAGTTGAAAACTTGAAATTAGATGTTGATGTAATGTTTTCAGAGAGGGTGATATAACCCAAAAAATAATCAAAAAAATATGGTTTAGTTCGTTTCTAGCCATTGTATTTTCAAAAAAGTATATTTATCTTTACCGTAGTTCACAAAATTTGCTGCTTCATTTAACATCCAGCTTATTAAACTCGACCTCTTTACTAAAGCGTATAAAAAAGCTGTAAATGCATGTAATTTGTTTGGTGACAAAAGTTAAGAGATATTATTTTACAAGATTGTTTGCGCTTATGATTTTACTGCATTACTGATTAATTATTTATGAAGCAGCATTTTATTGTTAATGACGAGACTAATTGCGCTCAGCATACTTTCATTAATCTTGTATCGTTTATCATCATTTATAAAGTTCTATGCTTCATCAAATTATAACATATGAGTTTATGCTTTAGTCTTTTATCACTATCTGCTGGTGGTACGAAGTTTCACTGATGATTCGCCTATTCGAATCTGTTACAGTCAACTACTAAAAACGTTCAAACCTTAATTGTAAACGAAAGGTAGAAGCAAGCGGCTGCACGTAAAACTGTACCAAATAATATACGATGCCACAATGGTGACGAGTCTTGTCTCACGTTGTCATCTTGCCTGATTGTCATTTTTACGATTCTCTTTGGGTGAAGACGAGGCGAGGTCCAGACCCACCCACATATGTAGTCATCTGTAGTCATTGTTTTTATGCTTACAACAATAAAAGTTTTTCTTTAGCAAAGTGGTAAAATATTCTTCGAGTTTAAAAACGCAAAAGATTTCTTCACCCATGCGTGCTTCAGTTGAAATGGTTATCTTTGCCGTTGTTCTCTGAAATATTTTGATATCTAAGATGGTCGTTTGCTTTTCCGGTTAATTCTTTTAAAACAAGTGTTTTATTATTATCAGTTTAATAAAAACTATTGTTATTCATTCCAGATTGCAAATTCCCCCCGCCTGTGAAAAACGCCAACATCTTTCCAACTTCAACAAAAGACGGTGCCCAGGCGGATTACTTTTGTGATCCTGGATTTTATACTTTCGATTCAACGTCAATCATCTGCTTTCAAGGAGAATGGAGAAATTCAATATTGCGCAGCCAGACATGGTTGATTTTGCCTTTATCTGAAGTAGAAGGAAAGTTGTTTCTACCTACTTGCGCGAAACCAATTGCCGGTGAAGTTTATACTCAAAATATGTGGTTTTAAAATATTGTCATTGAAAGTCATCATAAATCAAAGTCATACAAATTAAAATCCACAAGTATTCGATCAGGATGCGGGAATCCGCCACTTTTAACAAATGGAGCACATGTGGCTGAAAATCCACCGAATTTTAAACATGTTCTTGGCGCAAAGATTACTTACATTTGTATTGATGGTTTTCATCTCAACGCGCCTGAGGGGGCAGAAAGCATTTGTCTAGGTGGAAACAGATGGAGTTTAAACCAAACTGACTCAGAAAGTTTTCCTATATGTGAACCAGGTTAATGTTTAAACACTTAAATTATGACGAAGAAGGAAATTGAACTACATACTATAGTTTAATCGCATATTATAAATCAACAATAAGTTATTTCCGCGTTGTTCTCAGTTTGCGAACATCCTCCCAAAGCAAGAAACGCAACAGTTCGAGTATTTCCAACAACTGAACAATCAATTGCTCAATATATTTGCGATGAAGGATTATCCACCAACGACATAACAACGTTTACTTGCAGCAGAAATGGAATTATTGCGTCCTGGAACATAACGCAAGTGCCGGAATGTAATGTTTCAGAAACAGGTCAACTTTGTGCAGTATGGTGTCGTTTTGTATGGTATTGACACAAGCAGTAAATCTGTCAGTTGTAATCCAGCCGCCAAGAGAAGCTTCACAAACTATATTGTAAAGATAGGGCAATTCTTTGGAAAAGCAAATTGTTTGGACCATATTTTGTCTATATTTTACCTCTTTTAACGCGCATAATTCAAATTATAGGTTGCGGCAACCCACCGTTTATCAAACATGGGTACGCCGAACAAAGTCCTCCATTTAACGAAGGCGAGGTTGTGACGTACCAATGCTTTCACGGATATGAACTGATTGTGGTTGACAGTTCTCAAATTATATGCCGTGGGTCATGGATCACTGCGTCGGGATCACGGAAGTTTCCTTACTGTCGACCCGGTATAAAAACATATATTAATTTAAGAGCAAAATGTGAGATATATGGAATAATTGGAGACATTACATCAATTCATACATCAGTTCAAGTACTAGGTTTTTATACAACGTATGCAGCCGGATGTATGAATTCAATCTCTGTAGTTTATAATTTTACCAGGATGTCTTCCAGATTCTGCCGTTCGCTCCAGAGTATAATGTTTTCTTCTGTAGTTTGCTTTTCTGTGCGAAGACCACCAGCTAACGGGTTGTTTATTATCGATGAAACTGTTCGGAACAAAGACGGAATATCTTACTCAAATGGAACAACCATCTTCTTTAAATGTCAGACTGGATATCGCGTGGTAAGAGATGCCACTCTTACATGTGTTGATGGAGTTTGGAGTTGGACAGTGAAAGGAAAATTGACGAAAATAGTGCCACTATGCTACCGAGGTACAAAGACAAGGCAACGTTTCTTGTTAATATTTAAAACAACATACAGTATATTCGTAATGAATGTTTATTTGACTTTATTGAAAACCACATCGCAAAAATAATTGTTAAAACTAAAAGTTTTCAATAAGTTTTCAATTACATTTGTAGATTGCGGTCCACCGCCAAAAGTTTCAAATGCCTCTGTTATCGCTCTGGCAACGGTGGAAACATGGGTGGCTAGATATGTCTGTGAACCTAGATTCACTCTATTCGGTTCTTCGTCCGTAGTGTGTAACAGTAGTGGTAAATGGAACCCAAATGGGCAACAAGAATCATTTCCAATATGTATCAATACACATTCAGGTAAATGATTGGTTCTACAAACCTTGAAAGGTTCATTTCTCTTACAACTGAAGAACAACTTATACTAGTTAAAACTCTGATCATCGCATTTGCTTGTCTATAACATATATACCTATATACCTATATAGGCTGCGGCGATCCACCTTCTTTGGTAAATGGTGAGTTATTTTTTGACGACCCACGTACCAACAATACCATCACGTATTATTGCAGTGTTTCTTTTGCATTGTTTGCTCCTAGTGGGGCCATTAGCAATTGCATGGCAAACAATACTTGGAGTTTGAAACCAGGTTCTGAAGACTTTCCTATTTGCAGGAGAGGTAATTGCTGTAGTTTACTTCACACAAATTTTCGCGGTAGGTTTCCTTGTGATTTGCTTTAGTTGCTAAAGTGTATAGCATATACTGTATAAAATGAAATTCTGCCTATGCTCAGGATGTGTACAATCGCCTCCAGAACCAATTTTTCCTTTGGAAATTATTAGCAGACCGATCCGGAATTATTTTGGTTACACATTTGGGGTATTCGCAACGTATCATTGCAGCAAAGGGATTCTTGTTGGGAATTCAAACCTAACTTGCAATGATGGATTGTGGATCCCTGAACTTCCCACTTGTGTGCAATGTATTTAAAAATTAGTGTTAAATGTATGGTGCAAATTTTACTAAAAGTTATGCATAAGTTAAATAAGAATTTTACTTATATCGTAATAACGTTACTGTTCTTTTTCATTTGAAGCTTTGTTATTCGGTTACGTATGACTAAATTCAACTTTGGAATGGTGGAAGTTAACTAAATATGCCAAACGTTTGTGATAAGCACAGTTAACAAAGAGATATTCATAGTTTGATTGGTATAACTGAAAAAATAATTTTTTTCAAACAGGACTGTTCTTCTTCTTGTGGAGTGTAATATTTGAATGATAGAATGTCAATAATATAAATATATTTGGCAAAACCCACTGAGAAAAGAAAATACATGATCGTTAAAAAACCAGAGTCACGTGATAATAAATTTTCCGTGTGGTGGTTATGTTACAACCTTTTGATGAAAAACTATTGATGTATTCCATTATTTTAAACATATTAGTTTTTAGTTATACAAATAAAGAAAAACCTTTTTTGCGTTAGTTGTGCTTAAAGCAATGGCTTGATATTGACTAAACTTTATTTGCAATCGATCCAATGACTTCAGGAAATGACTTAGCAATGATTTACGTACGACAACCTTACTAACGTCAACTACAGATATTAAGGGATTAGTCTCAGCTTTGGCAATATGTATGCATGTATATAGACTGTCGGGCGCCACCACTTGTATCCAACGCAAACATCAGGCCAATGTCAATTTCAGAAGCACAAAGTTATGAGTATGTGTGTGAACCAGGATATTTTACCAACAACTCAACTACAATGACTTGCTTGGAAAATGGGTCCTGGAGTTTGAGCAGACTTCCCACATGCAACAAGCCGACATCAAGTAAAACTAATTCTATCATTTTTGCTTCTTTCAAATATTTCCGTTATTGGTTAAACAGCATCGAACTTGGTGGTACCGTTTTCGATTAACGTCATTGGACACTCTTGATCTCCAGTTAAAGCTATGACTTTGCTAATAAGTTATTTCCATTGCTATAAGTAACATATCCCAAATGATCCTAGGCCACGTGTTATTCTAGTTTGCAACTAATCGCAACAATGTAAATGCAGGATGCGGGAACCCACAGACTTTACACAATGGTGTTTTCTCTGGGGAAGCCCCCTTTGACCAAGGCACTTCTATAACATACCGATGCAATGATGACTTTGAGATGGTTGCTCCAAATGGTCCAGTGAGTATTTGCCAAGCTGGTAACAAGTGGAGTCTGGAGTTACATTCTCCAAGCAGTGTACCGGAATGTCGACCAGGTTTTTATGTGTTCATCATGTTTAAAATGTGGGGTATATATAGTTGAAAAGAGTCAATGCGTTTAGATGACATTTAAAGGAATTTTTGTGCATTTGACGGCTGTAATATTCAAGTACCACACCCCAAGCATTTTTTCTGCCACATACTTTTTTGCCGTGAAAACGACGCAACCACATTAATTTTGTTTTTACCCATTTCTCTGTTGTTAGTTTGCAAAAGTAAACCTCCAGTAGCGGACGAAAGTGTCCTTATCTTGAATCAACCCGTTTCAAGTAAAAACGGGTTTTTCTCTTGGGGATCCACAATAATTTATGGTTGCGAAAGAGGGTCTGAAAGTCCTTTTTTTGACGCTCGTGTCCGCACATGCATTGGATATGGCTGGTATCCCGATACAGGACCGTTTCGTTGTCTGAAAGGTATATACTTTTTCTGGAAATTTTAGTCCACATTTACTTCTTTAAAGTTATTTAAAAAAAAACAAAGAATACCGTGTTGTTTATAATAGTTGAATTTGTTTTGCAAGGAGAAACGTACGCACTCATTCCAGACCGATACACATTTTACGGACCACGAACAAAGTTAGGTGAGTCGGGAAAAGCAATTCCACCGGAAAGAAATTTTTCTGCTACAAACATAACCAACCGTGCCTTCAACGAAACCAGTTTTGTTCCTATTACAAGTGTCTGTGGATATCCAGGATTTTGTGTTGGAACTCCTTTCGAAATTTATCAAAACTGTTCAAACCAAACCTTGTTTGAATGTGAAGCCTGTGGGGTTGACAAAGCAGTCATATTTCTTTGTTTTGTCCTGTTGTTTGGTTTGGCGATTTGCTTCAGCAACGCTTTGGTGATATGGATAGGATTAAAACGCCTCAAACGTAGAAAAGCGACTAAAGTGGACATTTGCAAAACTTCTCTTGCAATAGCTGACATTCTAACTGGTGACAACATAGTATATAACCATCTTCGTATAAAACTCTAAATTGAACAAAAGTTAATTTAATAATTTTATAGATTCTGAAAAAAAGATTTTTAATATTTTCATTTGAGGTTCTATATCATTTTTCCTTAAGTTTTTTATGTGCAAATATTGCAGGTATACAAATCTTAGTAGTTGTGACCTACAACTTTAATTGGTCGATGAATTCAACTGCAGTTGAACTCAGCGACCTGCAGTCGACGTTGCGCTCTTCAACACAGGCTTATGTCGGAGGAATCTTTTTCTTTTTTGCAATTTCATCTTCGCTTTATCATCTAGTTTACATGGGCGGCGAAAGATTGTACGCAGTTGTAAAGCCCATACGCTACAAGTGGCAAACAAAAATGAAAGTTTACGTAGGCATTAGCTTTGTATGGATCCTGTCATTGCTGAGCGCAACAGTTCCAGGTAGCACAAGTGATATCCAAAAATCTCGTTTGTTCTTAACTAAAAGTACGATCAATACAGAAGAATTACAGTTTTTCTAGTTTTTTAGGTTCTTGATTTCTATTTCAGCTTGGTTTCCTGGTCAGTTTGTTTACACCTACTTGGCATCAACCTTCCTTTACTATCCAGCGCTTCGCGAAACTTCTTCCAATATAGATTATTCATCGGCAATTGCTTTCATGATAATATTTCATTTTCTGCCTTTTGCCTTACTCGTGAGTTAGTTTTCCTAAGTAGTGGCGTAATTATATACTTTAAAATATCTTGCTTTAAATCATTATTTACTACAGAAGAGCGTGTTTATCGAGCTGTGATATGAAAAGTATATGAAAAATTTTTCAATTATTCAGACAGCTTCCTGTTTAACTACAGCAGCGTTCGTGTACAATTCCGGTAAACGAGCAAACAAGCCAACCATTGGTCAACGTGTGGCTTCGCATAATTACAAACGCAAGTTGTCTGTTATGAAGACCATCGCAATCATGCAGACTGGATTTACAATTACTTTAAGTATGCGAGCTAAGTTTTATTCCAACCTTGATTGTTTACTCAAATCTCAGGCTTGTCCATGGGACATTTTTTTCTGTCCCATCCCATGCTATCCCATAGCAATTCATGCCTGTCCCATCCCATCCCATCCCATGGGATGGCCATCAAAATACAATTCAATAAATGTTATTAAATTTATGGAAATTTAAGTCTAATGTCTATTAGAATTGACTACATGTACAAAGAGAGATACAAAACGACAAAATTTATTGACTTTGTTAACTTTAAAGTTCAGAAAAGTTGTCTATCTATGACAATTTATTATCATTGGTACTCATATTATCATATCATTGGTACTCATGGGAATTGCAATTCGTGCTGTTCCATCCCATCCCATCCCATGGGACATTTCCCATGGACAAGCCTATCAAATATTCTTATTTGAGTGGATATATATTTTGTCATACTTTGCTTGCTTGACCATGTAACGTCATTCAATTTAAGCTGAATTGTCTAATCTCTATAAAGCATTATATGTTCTCGATCTGTAGTTCCAATACTTATCGCAAATTCGCTTTTCTATTCTGGTCACTTGGATTGCAACAACATCGCACAACCTTACATGATTTGCTTTTATTTTAGCATGACAAACAGGTGAATTCATCGAATGCAAATCTTGCGCACAATACATTAAAAAAAATGTTTTGGCAAATCTTGTAGCCGAACTTATTTCTAACAACACTCTTTTTAGAAGATATGCTTTGTTTCAGCTTAGTCAACTTCATCGTGTACAGCACAAGGGATCGCAATTTTCGAGACGAAGTCGTGGATATTTTCAGACCTGGCTACTTAAAAAAGCTGGCAGTACCGTCTTCAGCAGGCCGTACACCTGCTAAAGCATACCCCCGCAAGTAATGGACCGGATTCAAGAAACGTGTTCCACTAAAAGCAAACTACAAAACCATCCGAGCAGCAAGCTATAAGCTTTAATAAAAGGAAAATTACTTTATAACTGATGTGTTTCGAACTTTTTACTTTTATTAAGATCTACACCATCACTTTACTATTTGCTAACTTATTGCTTTTTCAAAATGTTAAGTGCGTCATGGTGATTTTTGTCAAAACTAAAACTCATTTCACGAAAAATATTTGTTGGCTATAATATAAGATACGCCAGTACGAATCATTAGCAAAGTTAAAAAAGCATATGTTTCTTATGATTTTACTGTGGACGAAAACTTGTGCATAAACTCTATGTTATAAGACGTCTTATTAAAACCTGTAAGATAAAAAAATGCAAAAATAAACAATAAAAACCAGAAAAACAAGAAGTTTTTACAGCACGCGGGAATATCTGCGGAGGAATTTCTTATAGTTTTAGTTGTTTTAGGCAATTTTAGTCACAACCATTTTGCCTGTTTGCTAAAAGGTAACAGAGTCAAGAATTAAGGATTTCCTTTCTGTGAAAAACTTTTAATTTAATCAACGTTTGTTGACCGTAACATCAAATCTGTTATTCTTTTACTGCTATGATGTACTGTACAGTTAACTAATTCGTTTCAGTCATCAAAACGTCAGTCAAACGTTTACCATATCTTTCATTGGAAAAGCGTTTTGTTTGGTGTAGCTTGAAAAGTACACGTTTTAGTTACACGTTTTAGTTACACGTTTTAGTTACACGTTTAAGTATCGGTAAAACGCAGTAAGAACTATAAACTTTCTCGTAACGAGGACATACACCGCTATGTTTTCCCAAACAAACTGAGTGCATTTGGTTCTGAGATTGTTGCAGAATGGCCGGTTGCCTATGAATTTGAGTGATGCATACCAATTATGCCTAATGCTTATTATGGGCAAACCTATACTGGCTGAGGTCAACTTAGATAACAAAAAAGATATAATCAATAACCACTTGAACCTTTCCGTTACGTTTAAAGTTTCCAAATATCTGATTTATTTCAAGCTTTGACAAATCAAAATATGTTCTATTTGATAGAGTTTCACGCAGAAATCGAAACTCCTTGTGATAGACTTATCGAAAGTTTTATCGTCGATCAAGTACACAATCGAAGTTCTTAAAATTCAGTTTTTAAAGTTTTTTGGCTCCTGTGAGTTATGCAAAACCTAAGCATTTGTTTCTGCCCGATTTATAGTTTGATGTTATATATTACAGTTCTATAATATTATTTTACCTATACAATTATAGATGGTGACCGTAAAAAGGTTGGTTTTTGATTTGCACGCTATATAAAAGAAATAACAAAAAAGTTAGAAAAATTCTAAAACCGCGTAAAGAGCAAAAGCGGTCACATGTCATAGCCTACGTTGTTGACATACGTCGCTTGATATGCTACCAGACGTTATGCAATGCTGTGTAATGCATGGTTATATGTTTATATGTAAAAGATTTCTAAAGGAAAACGTGATTAGTCGCATATTCACGTGGCGCAATTTTTACGTCAGGTTTTATTAGTTTAAATGAGTGTAGTCTGTGTATAAAAATCAGTTTTTTTTCTCTAAGAATTCATTCGATGACTGTGGTTCACTTCCGTAATTGCTTGGAAAGGTGGAAAACTAGTCAGAGTGTGTAGAACACCGAGAATACTTCAGAATTTGTTGCAAAACATCAGTGAGATCTCTGCGCAGAGCTCGACAGATATACCATCTTATATCGGTACAATGCGGGCTCTACATTATGGGATGATTTTTACGTTTTTCACCACTTAAGCTGAAATTGGAGTTGTTTGCTTAGACTGTAGTTTACGTATGTAGTACAAAATTATTAAAGTATAAGTATTATACTAACAGTCCTACAGTATGACTATTAAAGAGTGTTTTTCTTTTTAAATCGGAGCAAAAACAAAACAAGATAGACAATGTAGAGCAGCCTGAGGAATCCGGCATCATGACAAGTAGTTTAAATGGATTAAACCCTGTTTTTCGATGAATACAGGAAGTTTGTCCTTTGTGCATTGAATTACGCACGTTTATGTAAAACGGCGAGGCTGCAATTAAAAGATCTGCACCTTGGTACAGCAGGTTTATATATACTGTATAAGTTATATATATATAGGCGTATATATAGGCTCACATCGAAATTTCACGTGAAATCTCTGAATGAAGGCTTGGGTTCGAATCCCGTTTTTGATACCACGTAAAAAACATGCAGAGATCACCGTTTAGCGCTACCAACAATTCTGCGATTTAGTGGTATCTGCAATGGTAGACGGTTCTTATACGTGTCACTGAATGTTGGTTTGCCTGTGCAAGCTTTCTCGATATGTTTTACACGATCTCTTTCTTTGATTTCAAATTGCTGTAGCTAGGCTGTAATCGCCAGACATACCAAGAAATTAGAACGTATTTGAAAGCACGACTAAAGGACTAATACTCAGAACAAGAAAAATATACACAAAACGTTTAAACTATTTTAATTCCGCAAATGTTTGAGGCTTTATTTTACCCAAGAACAAACTCGGATAAATATAACTTACTTAACTAGTTATAAATAGGTACAAAAGAGCATGCCTTGTTCATTTCCTACAGTTAAAAATTCGTTTAGTTGTTATATGAGCGTTTTGGCTGATTCAGTAGAATTAATAGACGTATAATTTATATGCGTGTATGCGCAATCGCACCTATATGCCGACCGCCCAACATAGCGTTATTTTAAATGTTTTCTTAAACTGGTCGAGTTATACTTTTCAAAGTTTTATGTAAACATTAAAGCACAGTAAATTAAACCGGACGCTGATGTGCGCTGACGTGGGCGATCTACTGATTTTTGTATCAAGTTATCGTGACCAAGTTATTTATTTTTGCATTAGCGTTTGTAAGGATAAAGATTGATTATATTTTTCGTCTAACGCTAGTTTCTAGCCACAGAGCTTATGTTGCATAAAGTAATTTGTAAAAGTTTTCTTAACGATGCTAATTATTTTCTAGATACGCTGTTAAGTTTGTTGTACTAAGTTATTTGATTTTATAGACTGTCTATTGGCTGTGAAAAACAGTAGTATGATTTCTGTTTGGAAAAGTTATTTGTTTTACATAGTATGGATTTCACTCGCAAAAGCACAAGGTAAGAATCATCCGAAGCTGAATGTTGAAAGTTGCAGACGTTAGCGACATCATTTGCTAAAGATTTATCGAGACTTAATGAAATAAAAATTGAAACATAAACAGTTGCTTCAAATATGCGATTTTCGTTAGTTTGCAAATTGTGTTAGTTGTACTGTGCTGGGTGATTTCAATTCTCTACAACGATGGAGATTAATCGCTAAGCATTTAGGCATTACAACAAGAAAGATCATCATCATTTTAATTTTAAGAAATGTTTTCAAGATGGCTCGTATTAAATTAAATTTTACAGATTAATGTTCGATTAACAAGAGATTAGTAGTCATACTTACCAGTCATATTTTGTTCTGACGCAGAAACGTTGATATTTCCGAGAAATAGGTCTACATCGAAGAACCAAAACGGCTCAAACACAAATAGATTTTTGGTATATTAAATTGTCCATGAAATCCCATAACATGAGGCCCATTCGTGTGCACATTTCAGAAGTTCTTTCTGCGATAGTATTCCTATTTAGTAGTGGAAGGAATGTTTCAATAATTTCTACTCATAATGTGCCCGTAACTTTGTGTTGGACTGAAAAGTGACAATAAACTGAAAAGTACTTTATGTTCAGTGACATTTTTGCAACTACAATACTTTTCAAAACTTTTGGGATAAATTTAATTAACTTCCGTACACAAAAAAATAACTTATTCGAAGCACACTTGATCTATAGTATTCAGTTACTTGCAATTCCGTTTTTCAAAGTGATTTTTTTACAAAAACTATCAAAGAACCTTTTCTCGCTTTCACAAATAAAGCTGATAAGTAACATGATACGTTACGTTAGGTCTTACATTTTGGTTGTTGCATGTCACATTTAAATAATACATTTAGTTGCAATTATTTGTCTTGCCAGCGTAATATTCTCATTTTTGTGTTTACAAAGAAACGATTTACCATTTTTGGCAAGTTTTACTCGAATTCATTAGAGTTGAAAGAAAACTTTTATAAGCTTCCTACTATTACTTGTGCCTTCAATAAATTGCTAAGACGTATTCAAAGATATTTTAAATGTACGTATATAGCAAAAATAAAATTTTTAATTTAGCTTTTTGTTTTCATTTTTCAACTTACATTTGTTTGTTTGTTTCCCCTTTAGAATTTGAAAATGGCTCACCTTTTCCTGCTGCCCCATATCCCTTTCCACTATATACTATTCCAGCCGAGCCTTTTCCCTATTTTCCTGTTCCACCTACAAGGATCCAGCCAGGTCTTCTTATAGGCGCAATAACTTTGGCTTTAAGTTGAAGTATACGTAAAAGTCTAAAAAAATATTTTCAGTTTTGTTAAGGGTTTTGGGTTGTAAATTCCAATGAAAAAATAATTTCAGAATAACAGTACATATAAAAAATCAGCATACAACAATATGTTTGACATGTGTTTTTTCTAAGCATGTTTAGTTATTGTAATGAACAAGAATTAATCTATCTAAATTCTATTTCTATGTTTATTGCTCACCCTGAATGAATACAGATTTTGGTCCAATTGCTTTTCCCAGTCCAGGTAAGCAAATACTTTATATTTTTCTGATTGAATAATTGCCCGACAAAAATAACTGATGATAAAAGATGTTAAACACGCCCAGCAAAGCATGACACAAAGCGGCAATTTGTAATTAGACTGAAAACACAAAGACGTAAAAATAAAAAAAAATTCCTTTTAATGGTGCAATAATTGGAATATGTTTTTAGATTGTTTTCCACCACCACCTGGACCAAACAGTGAACTGTCCTCCTATGTCAATAGAAGTGTTATTCCAGTCAAAACCATAGTGAATTTCGCATGCAATCCTGACTTCTCTACTACTGGCCCAACCCAGTTTACCTGCCAAAATGGGAAATGGGATATTGAACTAAAGATTCCAAACTGCACGATACCCAAAACCGGTTCGTCTGTAGATATCTAGATTATACTTTATGTTTAAAAATGATCGCTTTGATTCTTGATTTAGATAGATTGTATAAGATTCCAAACTGCGCGATTTCTGGCACTGGTTTGTTAAAATATCCCTAAAATATTTCGGTTACATCAAACTATGTTTTAAATTTTGATATCGATGCAGGATGTGGAAATCCCTTTCCTCTGCCTGGTGGCGATATAATTGGAGACCCGCCGTACAATCTAAATGAAACAATATCCTATCGTTGCTCAGAAGGGTTTGAACTGGGCAACTTAAATGCGTCTTCCATCAGTCGATGTGAGCTTGGTAACCAATGGAGCTTACAAATACACGACGAAAACTTTCCAACATGTCTTCCAAATGAGCAAATAGGTATTGGTGTACTTTGTATAAATAATTGGTAATGGTTAAATTACGGACCAGGAAATAGACAATAACCCTCTTCAAGCGTTCAAGGTTTCATTACTGCCTTAATTTAGATGAAAAATGTAGAATTTCACCTGATACCTTGTTTTAGTTTGTTCTGTTCCCCCATCACCGCCTGATGGCGCAGTACTGCTATCTAGTGAAGAAATCTTTAACAGAGACACTTTTTCACTGGGAACAGAAGTGATATATGGTTGCGAAGATCCATTTTCAAAGCACGTACAAAACACATTCACTTGTACACCTTCAGGATGGCTTGGAAGATTTTCTTTCTGTCCATTGCGTAGGTTGAGTTGTACAATAAAACTCTGGCTGCTATTACGTGTGCAGTTGAACAACTTTTTTGTAATTCATGCACTTTCATAACAGCTTGATTTGAATTGCATCCATATATCTATAAAACTAACATTTTGTGATACAGATTGCGATAATCTTCCGTCTGCGACAAACGCGAGCATTTTTCCAATCTCGACAAGAGAATTCTCGCAAGCTCGGGTTTTTTGCGATCCTGGACTATTCACCTTGGATGTAGCAACACTTATCTACTGCATCAGGGGAGAATGGAAGAGTGCACCAGAACCTTTTCATCCTTTTGTTTATCAAGACGATTTGACGCTTCCCATTTGCATCGAGTCTGAAGAAGGTATAATTTTGACAAACTTTATTTCTTCAACGAGATACTTTTGAGTATAAGGAATCACTCACTCCCTTCAAATTGACCAGGCTGCGGGAACCCTCCACTTATAATTAATGGAGCATATGAAGCTGCAAAAAAACCCAATCGGGAACATTATATTCACGAGACCATTACTTACTTCTGTATCAGTGGATATTATTTAAACGCACCTGCGGGAGCAAGAAGTACATGTCTTGCTGGAAACCGCTGGAGTTTGAACGAAAGCGCTTCCAACTTTCCCATATGTGAACCAAGTGAACCATTGATCATTCATTTACCAATGTCGATTATAAGTTAATTCATGTATTTATACTTTCCTTGTATACTGTATATACTGTAGTAGGGCCTAGTCATATTTCACCTCTACTTGTTTTTTAGTTTGTGGATATCCTCCTGAAGCTATGAATGCAACAGTTAGAGTTTTCTCAACAACTGAAGGATCAATTGCTCACTACATTTGCGATGAAGGATTATCCACAAACGATGTAACAACATCCACTTGTAGAAGGAATGGAAATATCGTTTCATGGGACCTTGTTCAACTTCCACGTTGTACAATCCCCGAAAACGGTAAAAGTAGTTGGGTACATTACTGTAAAGCGTTTTGTCAATATTTAATATCAGGACAAATCAGTTTCTCAGTCAGTTCAATTTGAGATTACAGACAGTAGCCAATTGGTAGCTTTGTATATTTAAGGGTGATATAAGTGAGGAATAGATTTCTTGTATACACGTATATTTGCTCGAAATGAGCGCATTTGCATTGTAAGTACAATAACTATGCTGAGTTGTTGTACTTTTAGAAATATTGCGCTACACCTACTGTACTGTATATATATCATTTATATGAGTACAAAAAACTGGTTAAACTTAATTTTAACCAGGATGTGGCAATCCTCCAATGATCAGAAATGGATTTGTTGTGAGACTTCCTCCATATAAGGAGGGTGACATTGTGACGTATAATTGCTTTCAATATTATGAGCTGGATGCCCCTGGTGGTTTTCATTTCGTTTGTCGTCAAAATGAATGGATTAATGAGTCGGAATCACCAATGCGTCCTTTCTGTAGCCGTGGTAAATAAGCATGTTGTCTATCCATTAACTCAATTAACGCACATATTCATTTACACTGTTACTTGTGTTCCGTATACCATACTTGTATAATTTTTCTCTTTTGCCTGTACAATTTGAATTCTATAAAACCATAATTGTTACTGGTATAATTTTATAATTTGGAAACCATTCTGAAATTCATATTTTTTTTTCAGTTTGCTTATCACTGCCCACTTTGCCTCCGGGTGGTGTAGTACTAGTGGATGAAACTCTTCGCAACAAAGATGGAATATCATTTTCCCACGGAGTAGAACATAGTTTTGGTTGTCAACCGGGATATCGTTTGATTAGAGATGCAACGCTCACTTGTGTTGGGGGAGGTTGGTATTGGAGGGTCAATGGAAAATCGGCTTTGCCACCGCTCTGCTACCGAGGTATGTTGATAACTCGGACCTTATTGGCAACGTTTATGTTGCACTTGTCCATCGGGAAAAAAAACTTTGCATTACCTAAGTACTGCTTTTTTTTCTAAATTTAGACAAAAAATTTAGTAGTAAATTTAGTACAGATAAAATTTTGACATGCAACACGGGTGACTATTAATACTACAGCGTATAGTAATCATCTTCTTTCAGTTTAATTTAATTTAGTCTCTTTTTGTTATGGTTTCACCTGTGGTATGATGATTTTTATCATGGGACTGACGAAAAATTTTGCATGACTTAAACTCGACGATGATTCCTCATCGCTCAAGCGCCGGATACGGAGCTCGCCTTTGTGCGAGTTTCGATCAACATTTTTACTTGTTTATTTATTTATTTTTATATTTTTTATGTCGTTTGTCCGATCTTAGAATTGTTCACCAAGTTCACTGGACAGGAGTATACGAAGTTAATGCATTGCCCAAGGGCATAACACCGGTAGCGTCACTAGATATCGAACACAGTCCGCATTTTTGCAAGTTCAGTGCTCAACCGCACGGCCACAAAGCCGAAAAATAAAAGCTTGTGTATTTAAAGGTTGTGCTCAATCACCGCCAAAGGCAACATTCGGCTTGGAAATTGTAGATGAACCGTTTAGAGATACATTTGGATTTGGATTTGGATCCATCGTAACTTACCGTTGTAAAGAAGGGTCCATACTTATTGGGAGTACAACATTAAATTGCAGTAATGGGATGTGGCTACCTGACATACCCACATGTGTACAAAGTAGGAATTACTTTAAACAAAAATTTTGGTTTCAAATTTGGTAGATTTCTTAATGGATGCATTTCATTTCATATGTGCGGCAGTAAATTTACATAAGATATTGTTTATTCTTAGACTGTTAGTATTTCTTCAGTGGCATAAACATCAATTTTCATGTAGACTGCAGCGCGCCACCAACAGTACCAAACGCAAAATTTAGACGAACATCCAATTCCGAAGCACAAAGTTATGAGTATGTGTGCGATCCAAGTTTTTCTACCAACAATATCACAATAACCAATTGTCTTAATGATGGAACTTGGAGCTTAACCAGACTTCCCCAATGCACAGCTCCAAAACAAGGTGAATATCGCATACATACTGCTATTTATCGATACATTAATAATAGCTTTGAGACGATTTAAATCTCAAATTTTAATTTTCCAAAGATGTAGTATTTTCATCAGAAGAAATTATCATGTACCATTTCCACAAACACAATTTTCCCAAAGACCTTTCATAAAACCAGATTTTCTGAAGAGACATTTTACCAAGAGATTCCATCCAAAACTATTTCCTTTTTTCCATAACCTTATGCTATAGCCAATCAGAGTAGGCCACAGTTAAACGTCACATGCTATTGTCACAAAATATCTCCTTTGTAACCACTAACAATCTGACAACACTATACATTACAGAGATATCGTCAACAAGAATACTTCTTAATTCGTACAAGTCTAAGTGTACTACAAGCACTTGAAAAGCATGTCACTCTACCACATGGATACGGGTCATGTAGTTAAGCTGGACAGCTATGTATAGCAACGTAATAGAACAATCGAATATGTTAAATGGCACATTTTCCAAGTCCGAGAACACGCAATTGCTTACAAAAAACGTCAATTATCTAAATTATTACAATCTAATGTTACATTCACTATTAAAATTTACTATTACATTCACCATAGCTATGTGGTTGTTTACTTAATGTAACCTAACCAAATTTACAAAAGATGGCTTAAACACTTACGTCATTCTATGCAGACACAAAAACGCTGTGCAGGCTACTATGATCATATAAGTTATACTATATAGCATCTAATCAAATATATTCCCAATCCAGGTTGTGGAGGTCCAGCTTCCTTACACAATGGAAAGTACTCTGGTGAGGCTCCATTTGCAGAAGGTGCCTCTATAACATACCAATGCAAAGATGAATTTCGGATGGTTGCGCCAAATGGTGCTGTGAGTAATTGCCAGGCTGGTAACAAATGGAGTTTGGAGTTGAACCCAGTGAACTTTCCAGAATGTAGACTTGGTATTTAATGTTAGAGATTATGAGAAATAACAGTTGGTCTTCATAACAAATCAATACATTTGATGTTACAATCAATAGGCTAATCTAGTGTTTTGTGTAGTTGCACTTGTTGTTAGTCATAACAATGTAGTTTAATCCAAATTTTCTACAGATTGCAAAACTGCACCGCCAAGACTTTACAACGATGTAATAATTTTAAATGAGCCTGATCCGGACAATAATGGGTTCTATGCAATAGGCTCTACATTTATCTATGGTTGCGATTATGGCGGGAGTCTTATTGGACCGGACGTCAGTATCTGTTTTGGAAATGAGTGGCTACCAGATATCCTCGATTTACAATGTTTTCCTGGTATTTGTTGTTTTGAGAAGTATAACAAGATACAAAAAGGATTTAGCAGCAGTTTATTTGACTTATTATTTTTGTATTAAGCTACATTCAGCCTGTTTATTCCCGACACGTACGAATTTTACGGACCACGGAGAGCGTTGGATGTCGCTAAAACCAACGACTTCATTCAGCCTAACTTCTCTATTTCTACCAATATCACCAACTATACGGCTGCGAGCAGAACGAACGGCTCAGATTTAATTCCCATCACAAGTGTTTGTGGATATCCAGGATTTTGCGTTGGATCTCCTCCTGACATATATTTCAAATGCTTCAACCAAACTTTGTTCGAGTGTGAAATGTGCGGTGTGGGCCGAGCAGCAGTTTTCCTTTTTTTTGTTTTGCTTTTTGCTTTGACAATCTTTTTTGGCAATGCTTTAGTAATATGGGTAGGCTACAAACGCTTCAATCGAAGAACAGCTAACAAAATGGACATTTGCAAACTTTCCCTTGCAGTAGCTGATATTTTGACAGGTACTGTAAAATGCCTAAACAAATGAGTTTAATCTTGTCATGGTATTTTGTAAATAATTTTATTAAACAGAAAAAATACGTTTTATGGGGTTCAGTTACTAAATATTTTTGAAATAGAACTTGCTTTGTTTTTCAAGGAATACAAATCCTGGTTGTGGTGAGCTTCAACTTTACTTGGACAATGAACTCAACTCCAGTAGAACTTATCCAACAACAGTCAGCATTGCAGGGATCACCGCAAGCTTCTGTGGGAGGAATATTTTTTCTTTTCACTCTCACATCATCTCTATTTCATTTGGTCTATATGGGAGGAGAAAGATTATATGCAATAGCTAAGCCAATAAAGTACAAATGGCAAAAGAAGATGTCTGTTTATGTTGCTCATGGTATAGTGTGGATCCTGTCATTGTTAAGCGCAACAGTCCCAGGTAACTTATCAATGTTTCAAAGAAAGTTTTAATTTGTAAATGTATCGAAGAATATTACAGGTTTTTGCTATCTTTGTGTCGTTATTTATCTGTCAGCTTGGTTTCCCACTCAGTTGCATTTCACATATTTGTCACCGACGTTTCTGTATCAACCTGCCATCACAAGCTCTGCTTCAAACATGGATTACTCAGTTGCTATTGCTTTTATGATAATATTTTACCTTTTACCATTTATGTTGCTCGTAAGTTACTTGGATAGATTTATGTATTTCTGTTTGGTTCATCTTCTGATGATGAAGTGATAAAACAATATTTCGATCGTACCTGCTTATCTTTGTCCTAATGCGCTGGCGTTAATCTTTAAAAACATCTATTAAACAAATCACACTAACCATTTAAAATAATTATAAAAACGATACCGTGTTACAAAAATAAAGTATTTCTCTAATTTGTTTTTGCTTTTTTGTAGACTGCCTCTTGTTTGATTACGGCAATTTTTGTTTATAATGGTGGTAAGCCTAGATCGAATAACACTGGTACTGGACAATCAATTTCTTCCAACAATCGCAGAAACAAACGAAAATTGGCAGTCCTGAAAACAGTTGCAATTATGCAGTTCGGGTTCACAGCTACGCTGCGTAAGTCTGTGACGGTATAGCATCGTTTGTTTTAAATGTTTCTTTTTTGTTTTAAACAGATTTAATTTTTTTTGTTATTTTTTGGTTATTAAATTTTTATATGATTTAGTTCCAATCGTCGTCGCGGCTTCTTTATTCTATTCTGGTCACTTGGATTGCGACAACATCGCACAACCCTACATGATTTGCTTTTACTTTAGCATGACAAACAGGTATCTTTGACATAGCTAGAAATATATTAGGGACAATTTGTTCTGAGTATTATACATTCCCATGGTCTATTAATTGCTATCTGACAACTGCTGTCTCTTTCATAGCTTGGTCAACTTCATCGTTTACAGCGCGAGAGAACAAGGTTTTCGGAATGAGATCGTGGAGATTTTCCGACCCGGATATTTAAAGCAGCTGAGTGTTCAGTCTATAGCACAGACCCCTAGAAAGGGCGAGAATTCAAGTAAAAACGTGGATTCCAGTGAAAACGTTATTGAAACCTCTAAAACACAACAAACCAAACAAACATCGACTTCGTTGTGAATAAGATTTAATCTCTTTAAACTTAAAAATATATTTTCATTAATCGCATATTCTAGCATTGACAGCTGTGTTGTATCGCATATTTTAGCATTGCACTTTGATTTTTGTTTCGATATTATCTTTTCAGAGAAAAATAAAAAAAACAGCATACTGTAACGGACTTTGTTCCTCACATGTTGTGTTGTTGTTTATCGTGTTTTCGTTTGAAGCGTTTTTACCAATCAGCACCTTTTACGTGTTTGTTAACTATTTTAGTCACGTGATGTGTCACCCTTGTTATGTATAAAGATTGTGCGCTTTTTAGGGAGGTTGTCTTTTAGCCGGTGTCTTGCTGTGAGCGATTACAGATAGCTTTTCAAAAATCATCGGTATGTTATATTAACGTGATAACGCTACACTGTATACAGTTACTGGCAGTTAAGGGTGTTGTTGTTCACTGTAAATGTGAAGTGAAGCCAGGCAACATGAACGAGAAAATAATCGTTACAATACAACTATGTTATTTTCCCTTCCTCTTCTTTTGACAACCGTGTTATTCTGTTTAACTTGCTTGTGAACCATCTTATATTATGTGCAAATATTCAATACCTGTTGTTTTGAACTCATATGTAATTAAACTAATTACCTAGATTTATATTGTATGGTATGAGCCGTCGACATGATAGTTTTGGATGATCATACTCGAGCGAAATGTTATTTGTGAATGACTTTGACATGAGTAAACTTCCAAAATTAATCATTATGAAGATTGACAAACACATTATACAAAACCTATTATTTCTTTAATAGGGAGCAACAACGCCAGGTAGCACGTCTGATGCACTCGAGGTAGTTATAAATTTTAACAGCAGTGTAAAACCACCCGTAGATGGCGTCGGCTATCTATGTTGTGCCCTTTTACCTCGCTTAAGCTGTAAAAAGAACCCCATAACTTGCACTACAGCGTGCGTGTGTTACCGGCTTTTTCCTATTGCTGGTTCGAAAATATCTGCAGTTACTGTAAGTATATCAAATTGTATTTTAAAACGGTAAAAACTAAGTAGGCCTACAGCAGTACAGTGTCGGTAGAATCATCACTCGTTCGAAACGGGCAAGATTGGGGGACCAGTGAACAGAGACCTGCAGTTAACTATCGGATTGTACAAAGCAGTACAGGCTTCGGTCGAATGTCTGTTCCACCACAGGCTAGGCGTAATCACATTTATCAGTGCTTCTGGCCGAAGTCAGAAAATACAAAGGCACGACAAACCAAGCAGAAAACAACTTAACACTCCTCCCCAACCAACCAATCGCTTCGGCATTGTTTGAACGACATCAAATAGTATAACTGGCTATAGGCTAAGCATATGGTAAATACAATGATAAATTGGAATGTAATCACGAAGCAACAACCGCTATTTTGTTACCCAATAGAATTTATAAATTTAACTAATTAAGGGAACTCTTTTGACTACGTATACGATAATGGGCCAAAGAACAAAGGTTTACAAAAACGATTCTTTACACACAGCAAAATGGTGCACTAGTGACAGAAACTGCAATTATCACCCCAGCAATAAAAACTCGAATTTAACAAGGTACAGTATTTCTATACAAATAATGTAAACACAACATTATTTTGAAACTAGGGGAGGGTGGGGTAAAGTGGACCACCTAAGGCTTAATCGTTACAATTCACTGATTTCACCAAAACATTTGACTTGTTTGTTTTGAGAGTTAACTCTAAGGTATTTCGCTAATTTTTGAAGTGCCCTTTTATTGATTGCTTGCTTTCTTACATAAAAATTTTTTGATGTAAAAGCACCTCCAATAGTCCACCGTAAGTTTTTGAGTAAAGAAGGCAATTTGTTCCACATCACAATCAATTTATTTACAAATTGTCATCATAAGCGAAGTAGTTATGAAAGTAATCGAAGTTCACCATCAATTTTTAAAAACATAATTCACAAATAAAGTTGTCATCCTCTTCATTACACCCATCGCATGCATTTGGAGCACTGGATCCACCCATCATTCTCGGATGATTTGGAATACATTTCGTTGCAGTAAAAGCATTCTGCATCTACGTTGTTATCACTTTCATGGACTGTGTCCTTCTGCTGCATTGATGACCTGGAAACTTTAGCTTTCTTCATAGAACGCTTTTTCGATGAACTTGTTTTACTGCTGTTGCCAGATACCGCGGTCTGGCTACGATTCCTTGCAGCCAACTGCTTCTTGTATGGTGAACTGGTTAAAATAGCAGTTTCACCTGTCTTAGACTTCCTCTTTTGGCGAGTGTGATCTGCTTTCGGCATAGAAAGCAGTTCAACAGGACTTATAATTGTGAAACTGGAATTTGCATCTTCAGGAGAGGACGTTTGGGCTACATCTATTGGCTGTGCAGGTAACGATTCAGGCATCTCGGGAAGACCAGCCGCATCTAAGCCAATATTTCTGTCATCACACTAGTCAATGCTAGTTGAACTAACATTAAAAGAGAGTACAAAAAACGAATTCCGTGCCTTTTCTTGCCTTCTTTTCCACATAATCTCTTATAATGGCGTGTGCAACCACGTTATGTCATGCTTCACTAAACTTAGTTATATCTGCGCTGTTAAAAATCTTTATTAAGAAAATAAGAGGGTTGTGCCACTTTACCCCGTTGGTCCGCTTTACCCCACCTTCCCCCTACACTATAATTAAAATTAATTTGTTACAGGATAAATTTAGGCAGCATGACTATATTAACACAATAACATAAACAAAATAAAGAATATCGGTCGGTTACAAATCAAGCTTCATACCAATAACACTACAAAAGGTATAAAAACTTAAGATTGATGGTTAAGATAGGCCTTATATAAACGGATCCGAAATAAAATACAACCATACTTGAAACTGTGATTTTTAAAACGCAAATCATAGGAAAGTAGTCATAGACATAACATCAGCATTACACAAACAAACAATTAATACATTTCGACGTGTGAGTAACGAATTGGGCGACGTGGGCTTCGGCGAAGTCGATCGTTCTTTCGGGAAAGATTTTCTCCGGATTGCAGGGCACACCAGATTTTGCAACAACATGACCCAAGTACCTAACTTCTTTGAATAAATTGCATTTAGATGGTTTAAATTTGATGCCACCTGCAATTAGTCGGAAAAGTACGTCGTCCAAGCTGTACAAATGATTTCGAAAGGTGCGTACATATATGATGATGTCGTCCAGGTAAGCCAATGCATTATTCTATTCAACTTTATCGAGAACTATCCGCATCAAGTGCTGGATCGTGGCAGGTGCGTTGGATAGTCCCAAAGGCATCACATTAAAATCGAAAATCCTTTGATGGCACGTAAACGCTGTCTTTTCAAATACTATCAGTATTTGCCAGAAACCAGATTTAAGGTCCAGTGTGGTAGAATATTTGCACCCTGAAAGTTGATCCAAACTGTTATTGATCTGCGGCAAAGAAAAACTTTGCTTTTTAGCGCAATCGTTGACAGCCTTGTAGTCAATGCAAAACCTTACATTACCGTCCTTCATAATTAACAAACACAACTGGGCTAGATCAAGGCGACTGTGAGTGACTAATAGCGTTATCATTTAGCATATCTTTTAGCACTTCATCTACCTTTCGTTTGTTTTCTTCTAACATTCTATTCGGGTGTTAGCGTATCGGTGACGCGTCTCCCGTGTGAATATTGTGAGTAAGAATATTGATTTTGCCAAGATCACGTTTAGGGAGTGAAAAAGCAGCTTACCGTCTTCGAATCACTTCGACCACAGCTTCCCGCTCAACATCTGACAATTTGAGATCATTTAGATGCAATTGTTCAATGAGAGACGACACGTCATCTTCGGTTGGTGATTCGTCAACCTCTTCCAATTTGCGCCTAAAATTTTGTATTTGTCTAGTAGGCATGCAGACCTCTGTATAAAAACGTCGTAAGACTTGGACTTCATCCGACATTTAACATTACAAGGCAACAAAACCTTAGTAAACGCGTGGATAAGCAGTGACTCAATTAATGCAATCGAGGAACTGTTCAAAATAGCTGGTTCTCTCAATAGCGGTAATATTCCTCCACCAGCCTCATGAGTTTTCACATCACAGTCAATGATGCAAACATGGCCTTGAAGGAAATCCAAACCCAGAATGCAAGACTCCGATAAATTCTCTTCGACAAAGACGGCGCGAGTGGTCTCTAACCCGGCAACGGTGAAGTTTAGCTTTGCTTTACCTGCCATCGCGATAACGGTTCCGCTTGGCCAAAGAAATCGAACACTTGAAGGGCAATCTTTTAAATCTTAAGCGGAACATTCTTGGAAAACCAAATGTGATATGACGGTAATTGATGCACCTGTGTCAACAAGCGCAAATAAGAGTTTACCATGAGTTTACCAGTTTACAAGACGTCGTTAACGTACCATATTGTTCTGCAGAAACGGTCTGCATCTTGTAAGTAACCAATTATCGTTCACGTTGTGATGATGGGTTCAGGGGCGTTCACCCGTGCCTGCCCCGTTGGAGTTTCCCATCCGGTTATTTTGAGGACAACATCGCTTGCTGTGTCCTATTTCTATCCATGCAAAACACGTCCGTGACTTATGCAAGATGTCAACATCGTGCCGCAGATCCTAGATCATTTGTTTTATCTCTTCGCAAGTTGATAAAACTTGCTTTATGGTATGTATTGTGGAAACGTGCTGTTGCACTTGCGTAGGTTCCATCATTAATAGCTTTTTGACAGCATCAAGAAACGCCGGTCACTCTATCTTAATGTTGCACGTGACCAGCCTTTCTGCTTAATGGTTGTTACGCAATTCAACTTACAAAGTGTTATACAAGACGTCATTCTTCGTGCCTTCATCTTCCGGTTTCGGGTATGCAATTGCTCCGAAATTGACAAGAGCTTTGACGTAACTCCCATTCGTTTCAACTAATGCTTGGGTTCTTTGTATAAGCTGTTGTTCGGCCTTGTTACATCGAAGTGAGCAACAAGCAACTTCTTCAGCTTTGGACGTTATTTCTTCATAGTTCATGGTACCTACTTCTGCACCATTGCATTTCATTTCCAACTTAAACTCTTCTGGTAAACTCAGCATAAAATCAACAAATCATGTGCGTAATTACGAACATGCTAAATATACCATGCGCGCCACAAACGCGGCACACTTAAAGAAAATCAGGACATAATTTAAACAACAAGTGATATGCGGGGAAAACAGTTTGCGGCTACAATTTTACTGAATATCTTTCTAAAGTGCATAAAAAGATACATGAAAAGTTTGTGCATTGTTATACTCATATCGTTATTTTACGCTTTCCATGCTTATGCGAGGATCAACTACAGTATTTCGTAATGATGTACGTACTGAGTCTCAGCCACACTTCTTTCATCATGTCTTCAATTCTGTAAAATTCTATATAACGATGCAGTTTTGTAACATTCGTGCGTAATAGGATGTGGGTTGCGACACCCTGAAAATTTCCAAAAAACGTATTCAACTCCAATATATCCAGGTAATCAATGTAATGATTTTGTGATTGAAAGTTTGATGCTACAATACAATACAATACAACAATACAATACAATTGATACAGAAGAAAAGATGGCTTTCCATCAATTTAAAATATTTTTCCAGATATTTGTGAAATATACGAAAAAGATAATGAAGATTGTCCAACAATATTCTAGTATGAGACATATTTACCTAGACATAAATTAGATATTGTAGAAGATTTTTTAGAAAATAATTAGGATATTGTTAATTATGTAATTGAATCTCCATATTATGATATACTATTTAATAATAATATTGACTTTAGAATTTTTAATGATGATGATGATGATAATGATCCCGGTTATAAAAGTTTATAAGATTATTCGTACATATATAAAACATGAAGAATAAAATAAATATTCAATTTCTGCTTTTCAATTATCTATAAAGTCACGCAGTTAAACTATTCTCATACCCTCATACTATATGTAGTATTGCGTAAAGCGAACTCGGGATATTTTGATTACTTGTGTGAGTTTGCGAGCATATGGTGCGCTATGTGCCATACTACTGCAATTTTAGGCCAAACTATTTCGCCTGCTTGCCAAAAGGTAACAGAGTCATGAATTAAGGATTTCCTTTCTGCGAAAAGCTTTAAATCGAATCAACGTTTTGTTGACCCAAAAGATCAAACCTGTTATTATTTTACTGCTATGATGCATTGTACAGTTAGCTCACCCGTTTCAGTCATCAAAACGTCATGCAGTCAAACGTTTACCATATCTTTCATTGGAAAAGCGTCTTGTTTGGTGTAGCTTGAAAAACACACGTTTCAGTCGTTTTACAATTTCTATAATCTCGGTAAAACGCAGTAAGAAATATAATCTTTCTGGTAACGAGCCACTATGTTTTCCACAACTGACTAAGTGTGTTTGGCAATGAGGTAGTTGCAGAATTGCTGGTTGCAATAAATTTGAGTGATGCATCCCAATTATGCCTAATGCTTATTACGAGTAAACTTGTACTGGATACTGAGATAAATTTAGGTAAAAAAAAAGATATAAATAAATAAACGAGGTTCACTTGAACTTTTCCGTTGCGTTTAAAGTTTCCAAATATCTAATTTATTTCAAGCCATGACAAATAAAAATATGTTCTATTTGATACTATTTCACGCAGAAATCGAAACTCCTTGTGATCGACTTATCGAAAGTTTTATCGTCGATCAAGTACACAAACAAATGTCTTACAATTTAGTTTTTAGAAGATTTTTTTGGTTCATGTGAGTTATGCAAAACCTAAGCATTTGTTTATACCCGATTTATAGTTTGATGTTATATATTACAGTTCTAAAATATTATTTTACCTATACAATTATCGATGGTTGACCGTAAAAGGGTTGGTGCTTTTTTGTACGCTATATAAAAAAAAACACAAAAAAGTTAGAAAAATTCTAAAACCGCATAAAGAGCAATAAAGGTCACAAGTCACACGTTATTGGCAAAAGTCACTTGATCTGCTTTCAGACCTCATGCAATGCTACGTAATAATCATACGTTTATAAATAAAAGACTTCTAAAGAAAAACGTGATCAGTCGCATGTTCACGAAGCGCAGTTTTTTCGTCAAGTTTTATTAATTTAAATTTGTGTAGTCTATTTATAAAAATGAGTTTTTTTTCTCTAAGAATTCATTCGATGACTGTGGTTCACTTCCGTAAATGCTTGAAAAGCGGAAAACTAGTCAGAGAGTGTAGAGCACCGAAAATACTTTAAGTTCTGTTTAAACACATCAGTGAGGTCTCTGCGCAGAGTTCGACCGATATTACATCTTATATCGGTACAATGCGGCCTCTACATTATGAGATGGATTTCACGTTTTTCACCAGTTAAGCTGGTTTTTGAGTTGTTTGCTTACCGTGTAGTTCAACGTATGTAGTATTAAAGCATTAAAGTATGAGTATTATGTTCTACAGCATAAGTATTAAAAAGTAAATGTGTTTTTAAATCGAGGCAAACAAAACAAGATAGACAATGTAGAGCAGCCTGAGGAATCCGGCATCATGACAAGTAGTTTAAATGAATTAAACTTTTTTTTCGTTGACTACAGGAATTCCGTCCTCTGTGCATTAAACTACGCACGTTCATAAAAACCCCAAGATTGCAATTAAACGATCTGCTGCTTGGTAGGTCTAAAGCTTTCAATTCTTTAATTAAAACTGTGATTAAAAACTGTTGAAGATGAGCAGAAAGCAAACGTTGAATCTCTATCAGTTTGTTTTGTATGTTATTGTGCAGTTCGTAACCATTCGTAACGAACCAGAAGCGCTCGTAGCGTTACCTGAAATTCTACAATTTGTTGATATCTCTGTTAGAGCTCACATCGAAATCCCACGTGAAATCTCCGAATGAAGGCGTGGGTTCGAATCTCACTTTTTATACGATGTATAAACATGCAGAGATCAGCGCTTAGCGCTACCAACAATTCTGTGATTTAGTGGTATCTACAATGGTAGGCGGTTCCTGTATCTGTAACCGTATGCCGGTTTGCCTGTGCAAGCTTTCTTCATATGTCTTCCACGATCTCCTTTTTTCATTTCAAGTTTCTGTAGCTAGGCTGTAATCGCCAGACATACCTAAAAATGAGAACGTATTTGGAAGCACGACTGTGAGGACTAATACCCTGAAGAAGAAAATAATAGACAAAACGTTTAAACTATTTTAATTCTGCAAATGTTGGAAGAGTTATTTACCCCAAAGCAAACTACCGATAAATATAACTTACTTAACTAGTTATAAATAAGTAAAAAAGAGCATGCCTTGTACGTTTCATACACTTAAAAACTCTTTTAATTGTTATATAGGCGTTTTTGGTGATTCGATAGAATTTATAATTACACATATAATATATATGCATTTATCAACAATCGCACCTATATGTCGACCGCCCAACATAGCGTTATTTTAAATGTTTTCTTAAACACGGTCGAGTTATACTTTTCACAGTTTTACGTAAACATTAAAGCACAGTAAATTAAACCGGATGTTGATGTGCGCTGACGAGGGCATACTACTCATATTTGTATCAAGTTATTTCCGTGTACATTAGCGCTTGTAAGGATGAAGCTTGGTCATAGTTTTCGTCTAACGCTGGTTTCTAGCCACAGAGCGTATGTTGCATAAAAAATTTGTAAAAGTTTTCTTAACGATTCAAATTATTTTCTAGATACGGTGTTAAAGTTTGTTGTATTAAGTTATTTGATTTTATAGGCTGTGTTTACGGGAAGAAAAAGAGTAATATGTTTTCTGTTTGGAAAATTTACTTGTTTTATATATTATGGAATTCACTCACCAAAGCACAAGGTAAGAATCATCTAAAGCTGAATGTCGAGAGTTGCAAACTTTAGTGAAATAATTTGCTTAAGTTTTATCGAGACTTTATGAAATGAAAATTGAGAGATAAACAATTAATTTCTTCAAATATGCGTTTTTCGTCAGTTTGTAAATTGTGTTAGCTGTGCTATATGATCTCAATTCTCTACAACGATTGGGATTAATCGCTAAGCATTTAGGCATTACAACAAGAGAGATCACCATAATTTTATTTTTAAGAAATGTTTTCAAGATGATTCGTATAGAAGTAAAGTTTACAGACCGATGGTCGATTAACAAGAGATTTGTTGTCATATTTATCAGTCATGTTTTGTTCTGACGCAGAAGCGATGATATTGTTCATGAAAACCGACAACATCAGGCCCATTCGTAGGCACTTTTCAGAAGTTCTTTCTGCAACATTTTTCCTATTTAGTAGCGGAAGGAATGTTTCAATAATTTCTATTCATAACAAGAATGTGCCGGTAACATTGTGGCTGACTGAAAATTGACGATAAACTAAAAAGTGTACTATGGTCAGTAACATTTTTTGCAACAACTTGTCAAAACTTTTGGTTTAAACTTAATTAACCTTTTCATTCAAAAACAAAATAACTTACTCAAAATACACTTGATCTATCGTATTCAATTACTTGCAATTCCGTTTTTCAAAGTGATTTGTTTATAAAAACTATCAAGAACCATTTTTCCCGCTTTCATGAATAAATTTAAGCTGATAGGCAACATGATACATTACGATAGGTCTTACACTTTGGTTTTTGTATGTCACATCTAAATAAGTACATTTAGTTGCGATTATAATCGCGCAGATAATTATCTGTCTTGCCGGCATATTACTGTCAATCGGGCGTTCACAAACAAGCACTTAACCATTCTTGGCAAGTTTTAATCGAATTCATGAGAGTTGAAAAAAAATCTTTTACAAGCTCCCTACTTTTAATTAAGTCTTTTATAAAATGCTTAGACGCATTCAAAGATATTTCAAATGTATGTATATAATAAAAAGAAAACTTTCAATTTAGCTTTTTGTTATCATTTTCAACTGGCAGTTGCTTGTCTGGTTTCCCTTCTAGAACTTGAAATTGGCTCACCTTTTCCAGCTGCTCCAATACCATTGGATCGTATTTCTCCAAATTCCTTTCCACTAGACCCTATTCCAGCCGAGTCTTTCCCCTTTTTCCCTGATCCGCCTCCAAGGATCCAGCCAGGTCATCCTACAGGTATATTAACTTTGCTTCATCTTGAGGTATACGTAAAAGTCTAAAAAACATTTTTAGTTTTGTTAAGGGTCTTGGGCTGTAAGTTCCAATAAAAAATACTTTCCAAATTACGTTACATATAAAAAATCAGCATACAATAATATGTTGGTCTTTTGTTCTGTTCAACGGTGCTTTGTTTCTGTAATGAACAAGAATTAATCTTACTAAATTCTATTACCATGTCTATTGCTCACCCTGAATGAATGCAGATTTTGCTCCAATCGCTTTTCCTAGTCCAGGTAAGCAAATACTTTGAATTTTTCTTATTGAATAATTGCTGAGATGAAAATACCTGATGATAAAAGATGTTAAACACGCCCAGCAAAGCATGACACAAAGCGGCAATTTGTAATTAGACTGAAAACACAAAGATGTGAAAATAAAAAAACAAATTTTTCTTAATCGTGCAATAATAGGAATATGTTTTTAGATTGTTTTCCACCACCACCTGGACCAAACGGTGTGATTAACATTGATGTAAATAGCAGTGTCATTCCAGTCAAAACCACAGTAAAGTATGAATGCCATCCAGGCTTCTCTGCTACTGGCCCAACCCAATTTTCTTGTCAAAATGGGTCGTGGGATATTGAACTAAACATTCCAAATTGCACGATTCCTGAAACTGGTTTGTTAAATTATTTTAAACATTTGGCTGCTGTATCAAGCTTTGGTTTTAATTTTAATTTCGATGCAGGATGCGGAAATCCTCCTTTTCTGCTTCATGGCGATATAATTGGAGACCCACCGTATGATCTCAACGAAACAATATCCTATCGTTGCTTAAAAGGGTTTGAATTTGGCAACTCAAAGGCTTCTTCCATCAGTCGATGTGAGCCTGGTAACCAATGGGGCTTGCAAACACACGATGAGAACTTTCCAACATGTTTTCCAGGTGAGAAAATATGTATTGTTGTACTTAGTATAAGTAGTTGGCAATAGTTAAATTACGTGACAGGCGAAAGGCAATAAATCCATTTAAGTGCTCAAGGTTTAATTAATGCTTTACTTTAGACGAAGACTGTAAAATTTCATCTGATATATTGTTTTAGTTTGTTCTGTTCCTCCACCACCGCCTGTTGGCGCAGTACTGCTATCTAGTGAAAACATCTTTAACAGAGACACTTTTCCACTGGGAACGGAAGTGAGGTATGGTTGCGAAGATCAATTTTCAAAGCAAGTACTAAACACATTCACTTGTACACCTTCTGGATGGCTTGGTGGATTTCCTTCCTGTCCATTGCGTAGGTTAATTTGTAAAAGAAAACTCTGGCTGCTATTACGTGTGCAGATGAACCGCTTTTTTGTAATTCATGCAACGTCATAACAGCTTGGTTTGAAATGCGTCCATATATCCACCTAACTTACGTTTTGTTAAACAGTTTGCGATAATCCTCCGTCTGCGATAAACGCGAGCATTTTTCCAATCTCGACAAGAGAATTCTCGCAAGCTCGGTTTTTCTGTGATCCCGGACTTTTCACGTCGAATGCAACATTTATCTACTGCATCGGAGGAGAATGGAAGATTGCACATGAACGTTTTCACTCTTTTGAACCTGAAGGCGATTTGACGCTTCCCATTTGCGTCGAGCCATCTGAAGGTAAAATGTTTACAAAAGTTATTTCTTCAACGAGATAATTTTGTGTATAAGTAATCACCCCCTTCAAATTGACCAGGATGCGGGAACCCTCCACTTTTAATAAATGGAGCATATAAAGCTGAAAGTGAACCCAATCAAGAACATTATATTCACGAGACCATTACTTACTTCTGTATCAGTGGATATTATTTAAACGCACCAGCGGGAGCAAAAAGCACTTGTCTTGCTGGAAACCGCTGGAGTTTGAACGAAAGTGCTTCCAACTTTCCCATATGTGAACCAGGTGAACCATTGATAATTATAATTCCTTTACAAATGTTGATCATATGTTAATTCATGTATATATACATGCCTCATATATATAGTATTCATATTTTACATCTACTTGCTTCTCAGATTGTGGAAATCCTCCACAAGCAACAAACGCAACGGTGAGAGTATTTTCAACAATTGAAGGATCGGTTGCTCACTACATTTGCGATGAAGGATTATTCACAAATGATGAAACAACATCCACTTGTAGAAGGAATGGAACTGTCGTTTCATGGGACCTCGTTCAACTTCCACGATGTACGATCCCCGAAAACGGTAAGAGTAGTTGGGCGTATTACTGAATAGCGTTTTGTCAACATTAAATATCAGGTCAAATCAGTTTCTCAGTCATTTTCATTTGAAATGACAAACACTAACCTATAGGTAGCCTTGTATAATTAAGGATTATAGAACGAAGAAATAGTTGTCTTGTATACATGTATATTTTCTCGAAATTGGTGGATTTGCATTATAAGTACAATAACTTTGCTGAGTTACGGTTCTTTTAGAAATATTGCGCTATACCTACTGCGTAATCATCATTTATATGAATACAAAAAACTGCTCAAAATTAACTGTTACCAGGATGTGGCAATCCTCCAATGATCAACAATGGATATGCTGCGAGACTTCCTCCATATAAGGAAGGCGACATTGTGATGTATGATTGCTTCCAGGGTTATGAGCTGGTTGCCCCTGGTGGTTCTTATGTCGTTTGTCGTCAAAAGGAATGGGCCAATGAGTCGGAATCACCAATATTTCCTTTCTGTCGCCGTGGTAAATATGCATGTAGTCTATCATTTATTTCAATTAACACATAAAATCATGTAAACTGTAATTTGTTGTCCGTATACCATACTTGTATAAATGTATGATTTTGAAATTTTTCTTAAATTCATATTTTTTCTTTTCAGTTTGCTTATCACTGCCCACTTTGCCTCGGGGTGGTGTAGTACTAGTGGATGAAACTCTACGCAACAAAGACGGAATATCATTTTCCAACGGAGTCGAACATGGTTTTGGATGTCAACCGGGATATCGTTTGATTAGAGATGCAACGCTCACTTGTGTTGGAAGAGGTTGGTATTGGAGGTTCAATGGAAAACCGGCTAAGCCACCACTCTGTTACCGAGGTACCACTCTGTTGCACTTGTACATCCGGAAAAAAACTTACTTACGTACTGCATTCTTAAAATCTGTTTCTCACATTGCAATCTTTGCGACTTAAGTGCTTTATAAATGTTTTTTTTTCTAAATTTTTATGTAGATTGCGGTCCACCACCAGAAGTGGCAAATGCAACTGTCGACGCTCTGGCAACTGTAGAAACATGGGCAGTTGATTACATTTGCAATCCAGGCCTTTCCAGTTCTCTTTCAAAAACAATAGTATGCGATAGCAATGGCAAATGGGTTTCTTGGTCCCAAGAAGCTGAGTCTTTCCCAACATGTACTCTTCCATCTTTAGGTAGTAAATCATAAGGTTTTTAAATTATTTTGCCAAATGCCAAACAGATTATCTGGAACCAACACTGACGAATACAAAGTTAAATTGTTTTAACAATAATGCAGGTTGCGGGGACCCACCGGTTCTGAAAAACGGTTGGTTTTTCTTCGTCGGTCCACATTATAATGACACCGTGATATACCGATGCGATTTTGGCTTTGAAATCAGTGCTCCCAATGGAACTACGAGTACTTGCTTGCCAGGAAAAACGTGGAGACTTACTCCTGGGTCAGAGAACTTTCCGACGTGCAACACTGGTGACTATTAATACTACAGTGTAATAATCACCTTCTTTCAGTTTAACTTCATTTAGTTTCTCTATTTTATGGTTTCACCTAAGGTAAGATCATTTTTATCATGGTACTGACAAAAGTTTTTGCACGACTTATACTTGAATATGGTTTTTCATCGCTCAAGCGCCGGATACCGAGCTCGCATTTATGCTATAGTTTCGATTGACACTCATATTTTTATTAGTTTATTTTTCTATTTTTGCTGTCGCATTGTCCGATCTTTGAACTGTTCAATAAGTTTATTGGACAGGAGCATACATAGTTAATACCTTTCCCAAGGACATAACACCGGTAGCGTCACGAGATATCCGATACGGTCCGCATTGTTGCGAGTCCAGCGCTAAACCAAACGTCTACAAAGCCTAAAAATAATAGCTTGTGTATTTAAAGGTTGTGTTCAACCACCGCCAGAAGCAACATTTGATTTGGAAATTGTAGATGAACCGTTTAGAGATACATTTGGATTTGGATTTGGATCCATCGTAACTTACAGTTGTAAAGAAGGGTCCACACTTATTGGGAGTACAACATTAAGTTGCGGTAGTGGAATGTGGCTACCTGACTTACCCACATGTGTGCAAAGTAGGGATTACTTTAAACAAAAATGTTGTTTTCAAATTTACAAAATTTCTTAATGAATGCATTTTGTTTATTATGTCCTGCATTAAGTCTACAATATATATTTTTTATCTTTAGGCTGTTATTATCTTTTCAATGGCATAGACATATATTTTCATTTAGACTGCAGCGCGCCACCACCAGTACCAAACGCACAAATTAGACGAACACTAAACTCACAATCACAAAGTTATGAATATGTGTGCGATCAAGGTTTTTCTACCAACGATGTTACAATAACAAATTGCCTTGATGATGGAACTTGGAGCTTAAACAGGCTTCCCCGATGTACAGCACCCAAACAAGGTGAATACTGAAGAATACCTACTGCTATTATCGATACATTAGTAATTGCGTTGTGGTTGTTTACTTAATGTAACTTATCTAAATATACAAAACTTAGAGGAAAGTACTAAACTGCTGTGTTCAGATAACATTTACAATTTCATTCTTCTCTCTGTTTGTTATGAGTTGCGAGTTCATGCAGACACAAAAACGCTGTGCAGGCTACTATGATCATATATACTATATGGCATCTAGTGAAATATTCTCTGAATCCAGGTTGTGGAGGTCCAGCTCCCTTACAAAATGGAAAATACTCTGGTGAAGCTCCATTTGCAGAAGGTGCCTCTATAACATACCAATGCAAAGATGGCTTTAGGATTGTTGCGCCAAATGGTGCTGCGAGCACTTGCCAGGCTGGTAACAAATGGAGTCTCGAGTTGAACCCAGGCAACTTTCCAGAATGTAGACTTGGTATGTTAAGAATTATGAGAAATAAAAGTTGGCCTTCATAAAAACTCAATACATTTTGCTGCATAATAATCTACTGTTTTATATAGTTGCACTTGTTGCTAGTCATCATAATGTAGTTTAATCCAACTTATCTCCAGATTGCAAAACTGCACCGCCAAGGCCAAACAACGATGTACTAATTTTAAATGAGCCTGTTCCGGACAATAATGGTTTCTATGCAAAAGGCTCTGCTATAGTCTATGGTTGCGATTATCCTGGAAGTCTGACTGGATCGCCTGTCAGTTTTTGTCTTGGAAATGGGTGGTTTCCAGATATCCTCGATTTACGTTGTGTTTATGGTATGTTTTGTGTTGAGAAGTATGACAAGATACAAAAAGGATTTAGCAGTAGTTTATTTGAATTAATGTTTTTGCATTAAGCTGATTCCGCCGTGTTTATTCCGGACACGTACGTATTTTACGGACCACGGAGAAGGTTGGATGTCGCTAAAACCAACGACTTCATTCAACCAAACTCCTCTGTTACTACCAATATGACCAACTATACGGCTGCGAGCAGAACGAACGGTTCAGATTTAATTCCCATCACAAGTGTTTGTGGATATCCAGGATTTTGCGTTGGATCTCCTCCTGACATATATTTCAACTGCTTCAACCAAACTTTGTTCGAGTGTGAAATGTGTGGTGTGGGCCGAGCAGTGTCTTTCCTCTTTTTTGTTTTGCTTTTTGCTTTGACAATTTTTTTTGGCAATGCTTTGGTTATATGGGTAGGCTACAAACGCTTCAATCGGAAAAAAGCAAACAAAATGGACATTTGCAAACTTTCCCTTGCAGTAGCTGATATTTTGACAGGTACTGTAAATGGCCTGAACAATTGATTTTAATCTTGTCATATTATTTTGTAAATAAATACATAACAGAGAAAAAATACGTTTTATGGCTTTCAGTTACTAAAACTTTTAAAACAGAACTTGCTTTGTTTCTCAAGGAATACAAATCCTGGTTGTGGTGAGCTTCAACTTCACTTGGACAATGAACTCAACCGCAGTAGAACTTATCCAACAACAGTCAGCATTGCAGGGATCACCGCAAGCTTATGTGGGAGGAATCTTTTTTCTTTTCACTCTCACATCATCTCTATTTCATTTGGTCTATATGGGAGGAGAAAGATTATACGCCATTGTAAAGCCAATACACTACAAATGGCAAAAGAAAACATCTGTTTATGTCGGTCTCGGTGTAGTGTGGTTCCTATCATTTTTAAGCGCAACGGTTCCAGGTAAACATAGAATATTTGAAGAACTTTTAATTGTTTAAAAGATTAAACAAAAATTTAAGCAACTACGATTTCTTTTATCCTCTTTTCTTTGTTATTTTTTTTCAGGTTGGTTCCCCACTCAGTTGCATTTCACTTATTTGGCACCGACGTTTCTGTATCAACCTGCCATCACAAGCGCTGCTTCAAACATGGATTACTCAGTTGCTATTGCCTTTATGATAATATTTTACCTTTTACCATTTATGTTGCTTGTAAGTTACTTGGATAGATTTATGTACTTCTGTTTGAATGGACATTTATTAACTTTCTTTATCATTTGATGACGAAGTGATAAAAAACAATATTTCAATCGTATACCTGCTTAGTTTTTGTCCTATACCACTGTGGCTAATCTTTAAACACATACATTAATCAAAACACCTCAAGCATTTAACATAACTATAAAAACAATACCGTGTTACAAAATTAAACATTTTTCTAATTTTCTTCTGCTTTTTTGTAGACAGCGTCTTGTTTGATTACGGCAGTTTTCGTATATGCAGCTGGTAACCCAAGATCGAATAACACTGGTACTGAACAATCACAATCTTCCAACAATCGCAGAAACAAACGAAAACTGTCCGTCCTAAAAACAATTGCAATTATGCAGTTCGGGTTCACAGCGACGCTGCGTAAGTGTGTGTCGATATAGCATCGTTTGTTTTCATTGTTTTTTCTTTGGTTTAAACAGATTTAATTTTTATGTTATTTTTTCGTTTATTACATTTTTATTTGATCTAGTTCCAATCGTCGTGGCGGCTTCTTTGTTCTATTCTGGTCACTTGGATTGCGACGACATCGCACAACCTTACATGATTTGCTTTTACTTTAGCATGACAAACAGGTATCTTTAACATAGCTAGAAATATTATGGGTAATTTGTTACGAGTATTCGACATTCTCCTGATCAATTGTCTCTTCCATAGCTTGGTCAACTTCATCGTTTACAGCGCGAGAGAACGAGATTTTCGGAATGAGATAGTTGAAATTTTCAAACCCGGTTACTTAAAGCAGCTGAGTGTTCAATCTACAGCACAAACACCTGGGAAAGGCGACCATTCAAGTAAAAACGTTATTGAAACCTCTAAAACACAACAAACCAAGCAAACTTCGACTTCATTTTGAACAAGATTTAATCTCTTTAAATTTAGAAAAATATTTTGACAGCTGTGTAGTATCGTTTATTTTAGCATTGCATTTTGATTTTTGTTTCGATATGATCTTTTCAAAGATACAAAAACCAGTGAAGACACAATTGTGTTATATTTCTTCCTCTACTTTTGACAACCGTGTTATTTTGTTTAACTTGCTTGTGAACCATCTTATATTAAGTGCAAAAATTAAATACTTGTTGTTTTGAGCTCAAATATAGTTATTTAGGTTTATATTTTATGGTATGAGCAGCCAACATGATAGTTTTGGATGATCAAACTCTAGCGAAATGTTATTTGTGAATGACTTTGACATGAGTAAACTTCCAAAATTAATCATTATGAAGATAGAAAAACACATTATACAAAACGTTTTTTTTTTTTTACATAGAAGTAATAACGCCATGTAACACGTCTGATGCACTCGAGGTAGTTTCAAAATTTGACAGCAGTGTAAAACCACCCGTGGATGGCGTCGGCTATCTATGCTGTGCCCTTTTTACCTTGCTTAGGCTATAAAAAGTACCCCATAACTTGCCTTACAGAGTGCGTGTGTTACCCGCCTTTTTCTATTGCTGGTTCGAAGAGATCTGCAGTTAATTATATCAGATTGTATTTCAAACTGTAAAAACTAAGCACACCTACACAGCAGTACAGTGTCGGTAGAATCATCACTCGTTCGACAACGGTCAAGCTGTAATCACATTTATCAGTGCTTCTGGCCGAAGTCAGAAAATACAAAGACACGACAAACCAAGCATAAAACAACATAGGCCTTAACACTCCTCCCCAACCAATAAATTTCGATTCCGCATTGTTTGAACGACATTAAATAGTATAATTACCTATAGGCTAAGCATATGGTAAATACAATGACAAGCTGCAATGTAATCACGAAGCAACAACCACTATTTTGTTACCCAAATGAGTTTATAAATTATTTAAGGAGCACTTTCGACTACGTATACCATAATGGGCCACGGAACAAAGGTTTACAAAAACGATTCATTACACACGGCAAATTGGTGCACTAGTGACAGAAACTGCAATTATCACCCTAACAATAAAAACGCAAATTTAACAAGGTACAGTATTTCTATACAAATAATGTAAACACAACATTACTTTACAAACTACAATATACTTAAAATTAATTTGTTACAGGATAAATTTAGGCAGCATGACTATATTAACACAATAACATAAACACAATAAAGAATATCGGTGAGTTACAAATCAAACTTCATGCCAATAACACTACAAAAGGTATTAAAACATGAGATTGATGGCTAAGATAGGCCTTAAATAAACCGATCCGAAATAAAATACAACCATACTTGAAACTGTGATTTTTAAAACGCCAGTCATAGCAAAGTAGTCATAGACGTAACATCAGCATAACACAAACAAACAATTAATACATTTCGACGTCTGAGTAACGAATTGGGCGACGTGGGCTTCGGCAAAGTCGATCGTTATTTCGGGAGTTACTTAAGCTATTAAAATCGTTATCTTGTAGCGATTTGTATTTGATTGGTTATTAAACAAGTAAGCTCCAGTCAAGGGCATTTCCAATTGCCGGAGGACATCTTCTGGGCGACTATAGCTTGACTATGGGAAGGCATCCCTTTATGATAGTCTCTTCTGGTTAGCTTTTGCCTGTTAAAATCTATGCTTAACGTCCGTTCCTGATTGCGAATGAGATAATTTACGGGCGGCAAAGCTTCAACAACTTCGTAGGGACCTGAATAAGAGAGATGAAACTTTCGCTTTTCATCTTTTGACATGACAGTTGTTCGCAGCATGACCTTGTCTCCTACCTGAAACTTTGTTTGTCTCGACACCGACTTGTCGTAAAGTGCTTTCATGGATTGCCGACGTTGATCCAGTCCTGTTTTCACGACTTCGTGGACAATCCGGATGCGGTTTTGTAAATCGGTCTTGTCAGAAGGAAATGTGGAGAAACAACTGCCTCTTAGTGTCGACAGGCGTTATATTTTGCACAAATTGAGGAGAGGGATTCATCCCAGGATAGTGGATCACGCTGGACTTAATTCTACATGATGGAAAAGATTGTTCTGTTGGCTCTTTCCAAAGCGCCGTTCCCAGGAGGGTGGTATGTTGTGGTTCTTGATTTGTTGCAGCCGAGAAGATCAATAAGCTCCTTAAACAACTGGCTATCAAAGTTTCCTCATCGGTTGCTGTGAATACGCTCCGAAATACAATGAATCTTCATCCAGTTGTGAAAGAGAACAAATGCCGTTTCTTGCGCTGTATGTGAGGCTATTGACCAAGCCTGCATGTATTTAGTATACATATGTCAGTGGCTACCGGTATGTAACGGTTACCTGAATGTTTCACTGAAAATCCTTCCCGGATATCAATCTCTATTCTTTTCATCAGCTCACACTCTTCAGAAGGTACCAAGGACGGCTTTGGTGTTCTAGAAGGAGCTTTATGTAAATCACATAGTGTGCAACTCTCACAGTACTCACGGACATCCGTTTTCCAGCGTGGCTAGTAGAATCGTCTTGAAACTCTTTCAGCTGCTGTGTCGAAACCCATGTGTCCTCATCCATGCGATGCGTCATGTAGCTCATTCAAGACTCTGGGACGCATTTCTTTAGGAACAAGTAACTGAAGGCGTGTTCCTGCCAGTGCGTCTTCCAGACTGCGGTACAAGCACTGGTGTATTAATAAAGGCTCTCCAAACAAAGACCAGTAATGTCGAACCTTACTGCTCAATTTCATAAATTTCTTAAAAGGTGGCCTTGCGCCGGCTCTAATCCAACCCAGTACTTCGAAAAGATGTCCGTCGGACTTTTGAGCTTGTGAAGTTTTGTCATGAAACCAACCAACCAACCAAACAAAACCCTCATGATGATAAACACTTTCTGTCGAGTCCTCACCGGTTTAAAGTTTTCGTCAACTTCAAACGGATACTTATCAAGATTCGATTCGACGCTATTTGAATCACTCCTTTTTCTGCTCTGTGGCCTTCTACTAAGTGCGTCTGCATTGGAGTTCTTTGATCCAATGCGACGTATTATTTTAAAATCAAAATCAACCAATATCTCAAACCAGCGCGGACAATGACCGTATGTTTCTTTTGCTGTCCACAGCCACCGTAACGAAGTGTGGTCCGTGCGAAGATGAACAGGTGTGCCAAGTCAAAAACGAAATTTCTGCACACCATAAAAATTGGCAAGAGTTCCTTCGGCGTGGTGGAAAAATTTCTTTCTGCTTTCGTTAGAAATCTACTTGAGTACGAAACTGGGTGCTCTTCACAATCCACAATCTGTAACAAAACACAGCCAAGTGAAAAATTTGAAGCATCTCTATCGAGGATGAACTTCTGCGTAAAGTCCGGGTATCTCAATACAGGGCTTGTTACAAGTACGTCTCTCAACAAGTTGAATGAGTGTAAACATTTACAATTCCAGCAAAAGTGTTTTTGAGACTACGTCACATCGTACAGTGGGGCCGAAAATTTGGCAAATGTCTGACAAACTTGCGATAGTATGACGCGAGTCCCAAAAAATGCCTTACATCCTTTATCGAAGAGAGCACAGGCCAAATGGAAACCGGAAATATTTTCTCCGGCATGCAGGATACACCAGATTTTGAAACAACATGACCCAAGAACCTAACTTCTTTGAATAAATTGTATTTAGATGGTTTAAGTTTGATGCCACCTGCAATTAGTCGGAAAAAAACGTCGTCCAAACTGTGCAGATGATTTTGAAAGGTGCGTACATATATAATGATGTCGTCCAGGTAAGCCAATGCATTATTCTATTCAACTTTATCGAGAACTATCCGCATCAAGTGCTTGAACGTGGCAGGTGCGTTGGATAGTCCAAAAGGCATCACATTAAAATTAAAAAACCTTCGATGGCACGTAAACGCTGTCTTTCCACATTCATCTTCACTCATCAGTATTTGCCAGTAACCAGATTTAAGGTCCAGTGTGGTAAAATATTTGCACCCTGAAAGTTGATCCAAACTGTTATCGATCTGTGGCAAAGAAAAACTGCGCTTTTTAGCGCAATCGTTGACAGTCCTGTAGTCAATGCAAAACCTTACATTGCCGTCCTTCATATCTAACAAACACAACTGGGCTAGATCAAGGCGACTGTGAGTGACTAATAACGTTATCATTTAACATATCCTTTAGCAGTTCATCTTCTTTTCGTTTGTTTTCATCTGATATTCTATTCAGGTGTTAGCTCATAGGTGATTCGTTTCATGTGTCGATATTGTGAGTAAGAATATTGGTTTTGCCAAGACCACGTTTAGGGAGTGAAAAAGCAGCTAGCCGTCTTCGAATCACTTCGACCACAGTTTCCCGCTCAATATCTGACAAATTAAGATCATTTAGATGCAATTGTTCAATGAGAGACGACACGTCATCCTCGGTTGCTGACTCGTCAATCTCTTCCAATATACAACATAATGAGTAGGCATTAATGTACGAAACATTTTCTCTTACAACTGGTATTAAATCCGCAACAGTCGTCCCAGCCCGAATACATTTGCTTTTATTCGTTAAATTGGCAAGTCTAACTGGAAACAAATTGTCTTTTGTTACGTAATTTGCGCCTAAAAATTCGTATTTGTCTAGTAGGAATGCAGAACACTGTATAAAAACGTCGTAAGACTTGGACTTCGTCGGGCGTTTAACATTACAGGGCAACAAAACTTCAGTAAACGCGTGGATACGCGGTGACTCAATTAATGCAATCGAGGAACAGTGCAAAATACCATGTTTTCTCGATAGCGGTAATATTCCTCCACCAGCCTTGAGAGTCTTCACATCACAGTTAATGATGCAACAATGGCCTTGAAGGAAATCCAAACCCAGAATGCAAGACTCCGACAAATTCTCCCCGACAAAAACGGCGCGAGTGGTCTCTAATCCGGCAACGGCGAAGTTTAGCTTTGCTTTTCCTGCCATCGCGATAACGGTTCCGCTTGCCCAAAGAAATCGAACATTTGAAGGGCAGCTAGTCTTTTAAATCTTGAGCGGAACATTGCTGGAAAGCGAAATGTGATATGACTGTAATTGATGCACCAGTGTCAACAATCGAAAATGAGGACTTACCATTATAGACGTCGTTAACGTACTATATTTTTCTACAGAGACGGTGATCTTGTAAGTAACCAATTATCGTTCACGTTGTGGTGATAGATTCAGGGGTGGACACGTGTGCTTGCTTCGTTGGCGTTTCCCTGGCGGGTATGTTGAGGACAATATCACCTGATGTGTCCTATTTTCCCGCTTGCAAAACACGTGCATGATTCCATTGGACGAAAGGGATGATTGTAGTTAAGACGAGTCATCCGCGATATCTCTGATAGTGACTCAGGCAAGGAGTCAACTTCGTGCCGCAGATCTTGGAATATTTCTCTCATCCTTTCGCAAGCTGATGGGACTTGCTTTACGGGTTGTTTTGTGGAAACGTAATAGCTTTTTGACAGCATCAAGAAACGCCGATGTCTGTACCTCAATGTTTCGCTTGACCAGCCTTTCTGCTTCGTGTTTGTTACGCAGTTCAGCTATCAAAGCGTTATACAAGACATCATTTGTTGTGCCTTCATCTTCCGATTTCGGGTATGCAATTGCTCCCAAATTGACAAGAGCGTTGACTTAACTTCGATTCGTTTCACCTAAAGCTTGGGTTCTTTGTATAAGCTGTTGTTTAGCCTTGTTACATCGTAGTGAGCAACAAGCAACTTCCTCAGCTTTGGACTTTAGTTCTTCATAGTTCATGGTACCTACTTCTGCACCATTGCATTCCATTTCCAACTTAAACTCTTCCGGTAAACTCAGCATAGAAACATGTTTTCGACCAGCTGCTGTTGCGTCCACATTGTCGCAGAAACTTTTAAAATGTGAATAAAAACGAGCTAAACTTTTCTGCAAGTTCAAATTTCATAGAAGGATAAAGACAATCAATCGAGGATAAAACCTGACCCAAATCATTATCTTTATGCACGTTTTGAAACTACAGGTTCGCCGTGCTCGCCCAATGGTACCGGCCTTCTCCTATTGCTGGTTCGAAGAGACTTGCAGTAAACTATGTCAGATTGTATTTCAAACTGTAAAAACTAAGCACGTCTGCACAGCAGTACAGTGTCGGTAGAATCATCACTCGTTCGACAAGGGACAAGTTGTAATCACATTTATCGTTGCTTCTGGCCGAAGGCAGGACAAACCAAACAGAAAGCAACGTAACCTCTCTCGTCTTCATTGAAACCCCTTGATGACAAAGATTTAGTACAACAGCAGGAACCAACCCAACACAAAAGGAGAAAAACTAATATTTCGTAGCTGCCGAACAGCCGGTAATATTTCAACAGACTTAGGAAATAGCCACAACAAATCATGTGCGTAATCAAATCACACACGTCCTAATTACAAGATACGCGCCGCAAACGCGGCACATTTAAAAGTAATCAGGCCACAATTTAAACAACAAGTGATTGGAGGGAGAAACAGTTTGCGGCTAGAATTTTGCAGATATAGCTTTCCACAGTACATAAACAGATACATGAGAACTTTTGCATTGTTGTACGAGACATTTTGTGTTGTTAGATCGTTATTTTACACTTTCCATGCCTATGCGAGAATCAACTACAGTATTTGATAATGATCGATAAACGTAATGAGTCTCATCCACACGTCTTCGGATATCTTCGTCAATGTGGATGTTTAGACCACTCGTGTGAGTTTGCGAGCATATGGTGCGCTATATGCCATACTACTGCAATTTTGGTCACAACTATTTCGCCTGCTTGCCAAAAGGAAACTGATTCATGAACTAAGGATTTCCTTTCTGTGAAAAGCTTTTATCCGAATAAACGTTTTGTTGACCATAAGATCAAAGTTTGAAGTTTTCATTTGAAATTTTTTTGGCTCATGTGAGTTATGTAAAACCTAAGCATTTTTTTTCTGCCCGATTTATAGTTTGATACTATATATTATAGTTTTATAATATTATTTTACCTGGAAAATTATTGATGGTTGACCATGAAAAAGGTTGATGTTTGTTTTGTACGCTATATATTAAAAACACCAAAAATTAGAAAAATTTCAAAACCGCGTAAAGAGCAAAAAGGGTCATATGTCATACGTTATTGGCATAAGTCACTTGATATGCTTTCAGACGTCATACAAAGCTACGTAATAATCATACGTTTATAAATAAAAGACTTCTAAAGAAAAACGTGATCAGTCGCATGTTCACGTATCGCAGTTTTTACGTCAGGGTTTATTAGCTTAAATACGTGAAGTCTATTTATACAAGGGATTTTTTTTCTCTAAGAATTCATTCGATGACTGTGTTTTCACTTCTGTAAATGCTTGGAAAGAATTCATTCGATGACTGTGGTTTCACTTCTGTAAATGCTTAGTCAGAGAGTGTAAAACACCGTGAATACTATAAAAAAAAATTTAAAAACATCAGTGAGATCTCTGTGCAGATTTTGACCAATATTAGCCTACATGTTATATCGGTAAAATGTGGCCTCTATATTATGGAATGAATTTGAGGTTTTAGCTGGTTTTTGAGCTGTTTGCTTACCGTGTAGTTCAACGTATGCAGTATTAAACTTTAAGACTTTAGTAATTTAAGTATGAGTATTATGTTCTACAGCATAAGTATTAATAAGTACTTTTTTTACATCAGGGCAAATATAAAAGAAAATAGACAATGTAGAGCAACCTGGAGCATCCAGCATCATGACAAGTAGTTTAAATGAATTAAATTTTTTTTCGTTGACTATAGGAACTCCGTCCTCTTTTCGTTAAACTACACACGTTCCTATAAAACAGCGAAATTACAAGTAAATGATCTGCCGCTTGGTAGGTCTAAAGCTTTCAAGTTGTTAATAAAAACTTTGATCAAAAAATATTGAAGATAAGCAGAGAGCAAACGTTGAATCTCTATCAGTTTGTTTTGTATGTTATTGTGCAGTTCGTAACGAACCAAAAGCGCTCGTAGGGTTACCTAAAATTCTATAATTTGTTGATAACTCTGTTAGAGCTCACACCGAAATCCGAAGTGAAACCTCCGAATGAAGGCGTGGGCTCGAATACCACTTTTTATACGATGTATAAACATGCAGAGATCAACGTTTAGCGCTTCCAACAATTCTGTGATTTAGTGTTATTTACAATGGTAGGCGGTTCTTATACATGTAACCGAAAGCTGGTTTGCCTGTCCAAGCTTTCTCGATATGTTTTCCACGATCTCCTTTTTTGATTTCAAATTGCTGTAGCTAGGCTGTAATCGCCAGACATACCAAGAAATGAGAACGTATTTGAAAGCACGACTAAAGGACTAATACTCAGAACAAGAAAATAATAGACAAAACGTTTGAACTATTTTCATTCTGCAAATGTTTGAAACGTTATTTACCCAAGCACAAACTCGGATAAATATAACTTATTTAACTAGTTATAAATAGGTACAAAAGAGCATGCCTTGTACGTTTCATACACTTAAAAAATTTTCAATTGTTATATAGGCGTTTTTGGTGATTCGATAGAATTTATAATTATACATATAATATATATGCATTTATCAACAATCGCACCTATATGTCGACCGCCCAACATAGCGTTATTTTAAATGTTTTCTAAAACACGGTTGATTTATACCTTGCAAACTTTTATGTAAACATTAAAGCACAGTAAATTAAACCGGATGCTGATGTGCGCTGACGTGGGTAATCTACTCATTTTTGTATCAAGTTATCGAAGTTATTTCCGTGTACCTTAGCGCTTGTAAAAATAAAGCTTGAGCACAGTTTTCGTCTACCGCTAGTTTATAACCACAGACTTTATGGTGCATAAAAAAACTTGTTAAAGTTTTCATAACGATTCAAATTATTTTCTAGATACGGTGTTAAAGTTTGTTGTATTAAGTTATTTGATTTTATAGGCTGTGTTTACGGGAAGAAAAAGACTAGTACGTTTTCTGTTTGAAAAATGTACTTATTTTACATATTATTGATTTCACTCGCAAAAGCACAAGGTAAGAATTATCTAAAGCTGAATGTCAAAAGCTGCGAAAGAATTTGCTTAAAATTTTATCGAGACTTTATGAAATAAAAATTGGGAGATTCGGAGAGAAGGAACAGTTACTTCAAGTATGCGCTTGACATCAGTTTGCAAATTGTGTTATCTGTACTGTGCTATATGATTTCAATTCTCCACAACGATTGGGATTAATCGCTAAGCATTTAGGTATTACAACAAGAGAGATCACCATTATTTTATTTTTAAGAAATGTTTTCAAGATGATTCGTATAGAAGCAAAGTTTACAGACCGATGTTCGATTAACAGGAGATTTGTTGTCATGCTTATCAGTCATGTTTTGTTCTGACGCAGAAACGTTGATAATTCCGAGAAATAGGTCCACATCGAAAAACCAAAACTGCTCAAACACAAATAGATTTTTGGTGCATTAAATTATTCATGAAAACCGACAACATCAGGCCCATTCGTGTTCACATTTCAGAAGTTCTTTCAGCGATAGTTTTCCTATTTAGTAGTGGATAGAATGTTTCAATAATTTCTACTCATAACGTGCCCGTAACTTTGTGTTTGACTGAGCAGTGCATTATGGGCAGTGACATTTTTGCAACAACTTGTCAAAACGTTTTGGGGTAAATTTAATTAACTTCTGCATTCAAAAACAAAATAACTTACTCGAAACACACTTGATCTATCGTATTCAATTACTTGCAATTCCGTTTTTCAAAGTGATTTGTCTATAAAAACTATCAAGAACCATTTTTCCCACTTTCATAAATAAAATTGATGGGTAACATTATACGTTACGATGGGTCTTACACATTGTATTTTACATGTCACATCTAAATAAGCGCATTTAGTTGCGATTATAATCGCACAGATAATTATCTGTCATGCCGGCATATTACTGTCTATCGGGCGTTCACAAAGAAGCAATTAACCATTTTTGGCAAGTTTTAATTCAATTCATTAGATTTGAAAAAAAATCTTTTACAAGCTCCCTATTTTTACTTAAGCCTTTTATAAATTGCTTAGACGTATTCAAAGATATTTCTTATGTACGTATATAATAAAAAGAAAACTTTCAATTTAGCTTTATGTTTTCATTTTTCAACTTGCAGTCGCTTGTTTGTTTCCCCTCTAGAACTTCAAAACGGCTCACCTTTTCCAGCTTCTCCAATACCATTGGATCGTATTCCTCCAAATCCCTTTCCACTAGACCCTATTCCAGCCGAGTCTTTCCCCTTTTTCCCTGATCCACCTCCAAGGATCCAGCCAGGTCATCCTATAGGTATATTAACTTTGCTTCATCTTGAGGTATACGTAAAAGTCTGAAATATATTTTTAGTTTTGTTAAGGGTCTTGGGCTGTAAGTTCCAATAAAAAATACTTTCCAAATTACGGTACATATAACAAATCAGCATACAATAATATGTTGGTCTTTTGTTCTGTTCAATGGTGCTTTGTTTCTGTAATGAACAAGAATTAATCTAACTAAATTCTATTTCTATGTCTATTGCTCACCCTGAATGAATGCAGATTTTGCTCCAATCGCCTTTCCCAGTGCAGGTAAGCAAATACTTTATATTTTTCTTATTGAATAATTGCTGAGATAAAAATACCTGATGATAAAAGATGTTAAACACGCCCAGCAAACTATGACACAAAGTGGCATCTTTTAATTGGATTGAAAACACAAAGACGTGAAAATCAAAAACAAATTTTTTCTTAATCGTAGAATAATTGGAATATGTTTTTAGACTGTTTTCCACCGCCACCTGGACCAAACAGTGAACTGTCTTTCGATGTGAATAGCAGTGTCATTCCAGTCAAAACCACAGTAAAGTATGAATGCCATCCAGGCTTCTCTGCTACTGGCCCAACCCAATTTTCTTGTCAAAATGGGTCGTGGGATATTGAACTATTCATTCCAAATTGCACGATTCCTGATTCTGGTTTGTGAAATTATTTTCAACATTTAGCTGATGCATCAAGCATTGGTTTTAATTTTAATTTCGATGCAGGATGTGGAAATCCTCCTTTCCTGCTTGATGGCGATAGAGTAGGAGACCCCCCGTATGATATCAATGAAACAATATCCTATCGTTGCTTAGAGGGGTTTGAATTTATCAACCCAAATGCTTCTTCTATCAGTCGATGTGAGCCTGGTAACCAATGGAGCTTGCAAACCCACGACGAAAACTTTCCAACATGTTTTCCAGGTGAGTAAATAAGTATTGTTGAAGTCAGTATAGGTAAATGGCGGTATTTAAATTACGGGCCATGCAAAAGGCAAATGGCAATATATCTTTTTAAGTGTTCAAGGTTTAATTAATGCTTTACTTCGGATGAAAGTCGTATAATGTTATCTCATATATTTTTTTAGTTTGTTCTGTTCCTCCATCACCACCTGAGGACGTATTACTGCTATCTAGTGAAGAAATCTTTAACAGAGACACTTTTTCACTGGGAACAGAAGTGATATATGGTTGCGAAGATCCATTTTCAAAGCACGTACAAAACACATTCACTTGTACACCTTCTGGATGGCTTGGTGGATTTCCTTCCTGTCCATTGCGTAGGTTGAGTTGTAAAAGAAAACTCTGGCTGCTATTACGTGTGCAGATGAACCGCTTTTTGAAATTCATGCAATGTCATAACAACTTGGTTTAAAATGCGTCCATATATCCACTAAACTTACATTTTGTGATACAGATTGCGATAATCCTCCGTCTGCGATAAACGCGAGCATTTTTCCAATCTCGACAAGAGAATTCTCGCAAGCTCGGTTTTTCTGTGATCCCGGACTTTTCACGTCGAGTGCAACACTTATCTACTGCATTGGAGGAGAATGGAAGATTGCACCTGAACGTTTTCACTCTTTTGAACCTCAAGGCAATTTGACGCTTCCCATTTGCATCGAACCATCTGAAGGTAAAATGTTTACAAAAGTTTTTTCTTCAACGAGATGCTTTTGTGTATAAGGAATCACTTATCCCTTCAAATTGACCAGGATGCGGGAACCCTCCACTTTTAATAAATGGAGCATATGAAGCTGTAAGTGAACCCAATCAAGAACATTATATTCACGATACCATTACTTACTTCTGCATCAGTGGATATTATTTAAACGCACCTGCGGGATCAAAAAGCACTTGTCTTGCTGGAAACCGCTGGAGTTTGAACAAAAGTGCTTCCAGCTTTCCCATATGTGAACCAGGTGAACCATTGATCGTTCATTTACCAATGTTGATCATAAGTTAATTCATAGATATATATATATATGCATCGTATGTATAGAGTTCATATTTTACTTCTACTTGTTTCTCAGATTGTGGAAATCCTCCACAAGCAACAAACGCAACGATAAGAGTATTTTCAACAATTGAAGGATCAATTATTCACTACATTTGCGACGAAGGATTGTCCACAAATGATGTAACAACATCCACTTGTAGAAGGAATGAAAATGTCGTTTCATGGGACCTTGTTCAACTTCCACTGTGTAGGATCCCCGAAAACGGTAAGAGTAGTTGAGCATATTTCTGAACAGCGTTTTGTCAACATTAGACATCAGGTCAAATCAGTTTCTCAGTCAATTCTATTTGAGATGACACAAACTGGCCAATAGGCAGCCTTGTATATTTAAGGGTGATAGAACGAAGAAATTTTTTTTTTTGTATACACGTAAATTTTCTCGAAAAGGATTAATTTGCATTATAAGTACAATAACTAACTATGGTTCAATTAGAAATATTGTGCTATACCTACTGTATATTCATCATTTATATGAGTATAAAAAACTGGTTAAAATTAACTTTTACCAGGATGTGGCAATCCTCCAATGATCAATAATGGATTTGCTGTGAGAATTCCTCCATATAAGGAAGGCGACATTGTGACGTATAATTGCTTCCAGGGTTATGAGCTGGTTGCTCCTGGTGGTTTTTTTGTCGTTTGTCGTCAAAATGATTGGACTAATGAGTCGGAATCACAAACTCTTCCTTTTTGTCGCCGTGGTAAACAAGCATGTAGTCAATCAATTAACTCAATCAATGCATATAATCATGTCAACTGTTATTTGTTGTCCGTATACCATACTTGTATAATTTTTCTCTTTTGTCTGCACAATTTGAATTCTATAAAACCATAATTGCTTACTTGTATAATTTTATGATTCTGAAACTTTTCTGAAATTCATATTTTTTCTTTTCAGTTTGCTTATCCTTGCCCACTTTGCCTCGGGGTGGTGTAGTACTAGTGGATGAAACTCTACGCAACAAAGACGGAATATCATTTTCCAACGGAGTGGAACATGGTTTTGGATGTCAACCGGGATATCGTTTGGTTAGAGATGCAACGCTCACTTGTGTTGAAGGAGATTGGTATTGGAGGGTCAATAGAAAATCGGCTGAGCCACCGCTCTGCTACCGAGGTATTTTGATAACTCGGACATTGTTGTTAACATTTATGTTGCACTTGCCCATCCGAGAAAAAAAACCTTGTATTACCTAAGTACTGCTTTCCTAAAGACTGTTTCTCAGATTGCAATCTTTGCGAATTACAGTGCTTTGTAAATGTTTCGTTTTTCTATATTTCATGTAGATTGCGGTCCACCACCAGAAGTGGCAAATGCAACTGTCGACGCTCTGGCAACTGTAGAAACATGGGCCGTAGATTATGTCTGCAATCCAGGCCTTTCCACTTCTCCTTCAAAAACAATAGTATGCGATAGCAACGGAAAATGGGTTTCTCGGGCACAAGAGGCTGAGTCTTTCCCAACATGTACTCTTCCATCTTCAGGTAGTAAATCGAAAGGCTTTTAAATTATTTTGCCAAATATCAAACAACTTATCTTCAACCAACAGTGAAAAACACAAAGTTAATTTGTTTTAACAATAATGCAGGTTGCGGAGATCCACCGGTTCTGAAAAACGGTTGGTTTTTCTTCGTCGGTCCACATTATAATGACACCGTGACATACGGGTGCGATTTTGGCTTTGAAATAAGTGCTCCCAATGGAACTACTAGCACTTGCTTGCCAGGAAATACGTGGAGACTTACTCCTGGGTTAGAGAACTTTCCGACGTGCAACAGTGGTGAATATAAATACTACAGTGTAGTAATCACCTTCTTTCAGTTTAACTTGCGTTATTTCTCTCTGTTATGGTTGCGCCTGTGGTATGATACTTTTTATCATCGAACTGACGAAAGTGTTTGCACGACTGAAACTTGACTATGGTTTCTCATCGCTCAAGCGCAGGATACCGAGCTCGCTTTTGTGCAAGTTTCGATTGACATTCACATTTTTATTCGTTTTTTTTTCTATTTTTCTTGTCGTATTGTCCGGTCATAGAATTGTTCACCAAGTTCACCGTACAGGAGCATACATAGTTAATACCTTTCCCAAGGGCAAAACACCGGTAGCGTCACTAGATATCGAACACAGTCCGCAATGTTGCGAGTCCAGCGCTCAACCGCACGTCTACAAAGCCGAAAAATAAAACCTCGTATGTTTAAAGGTTGTGTTCAACCACCGCCAGAAGCAACATTTGGTTTGGAAGTTGAAGATGAACCGTTTAGATATGCATTTGGATTTGGATTTGGATCCATGGTAACTTACCGTTGTAAAGAAGGGTCCACACTTATTGGGAGTACAACATTAAGTTGCAGTAATGGAATGTGGCTACCTGACATACCCACATGTGCACAAAGTAGGGATTACTTTAAACAAAAATTTTGTTTTCAAATAGACAAAAGTTCTTAATGGATGCTTTTTGTTTATTATGTCCTGCATTAAGTCTACAGTATATATTTTTTATCTTTAGGCTGTTATTATCTTTTCAATGGCATAGACATATATTTTCATTTAGACTGCAGCGCGCCACCACCAGTACCAAACGCACAAATTAGACGAACACTAAATTCACAATCACAAAGTTATGAATATGTGTGCGAACAAGGTTTTTCTACCACTGATTTTACAATAACTATTTGCCTTGATGATGGAACATGGAGCTTAACGAGACTTCCCCGATGTACAGCACCAAAACAAGGTGAATACTGAGGAATACCTACTGCTATTATCGATATATTAATAATTGCTTTGTGATTGTTTACTTAATGCAACTTATCTAAATTTACAAAATTTAGAGGAAAGTACTAAACTGCTGCGTTTAGTTAAGAGCTACGAGTTCATTCTTCTCTCTGTTTGTTATGTGTTACGAGTTCATGCAAACACAAAAACGCTGTGCGGGCTACTATGATCATATATACTATGGCATCTAATAAATGTGCTCTGAGTCCAGGTTGTGGAAGTCCAGCTCCCTTACAAAATGGAAAATACTCTGGTGAAGCTCCATTTGCAGAAGGTGCCTCTATAACATACCAATGCAAAGATGGCTTTAGGATTGTTGCGCCAAATGGTGCTGCGAGCACGTGCCAGGCTGGTAACAAATGGAGTCTCGAGTTGAACCCAGGCAACTTTCCAGAATGTAGACTTGGTATATTAACAATTATGAGAAATAAATGTTGGTCTTCATAAAAAATCAATACATTTTGCTGCATAATAATCTAGTGTTTTATATAGTTGCACTTGTTGCTAGTCATCATAAACTAGTTTAATCCAACTTATCTCCAGATTGCAAAACTGCACCGCCAAGGCCAAACAACGATGTACTAATTTTAAATGAGCCTGTTCCGGACAATGATGGGTTCTATGCAAAAGGCTCTGCCATAGTCTATGGTTGCGATTTTCCTGGAAGTCTTACTGGATCGCCTGTCAGTATCTGTCTTGGAAATGGGTGGTTTCCAGATATCCTCGATTTACGTTGTGTTTATGGTATGTTTTGTGTTGAGACGTATGATAAAACACAAGAAGAATTTTGTAGTAGTTTATTTGATTTAATGTTTTTAAATTAAGCTTCATTCAGCCTGTTTATTCCCGACACGTACGTATTTTACGGACCACGGAGAAGGTTGGATGTCGCTAAAACCAACGACTTCATTCAACCAGACTTCTCTGATACTACCAATATGACCAACTATACGGCTGCGAGCAGAACGAACGGTTCAGATTTAATTCCCATCACAAGTGTTTGTGGATATCCAGGATTTTGCGTTGGATCTCCTCCTGACATATATTTCAAATGTTTCAGCCAAACTTTGTTCGAATGTGAAGCTTGTGGTGTAGGCCGTGCAGCGTCTTTCCTCTTTTTTGTTTTGCTTTTTGCTTTGACAATATTTTTTGGCAATGCTTTGGTTATATGGGTAGGCTACAAACGCTTCAATCGGAAAAAAGCAAACAAAATGGACATTTGCAAGCTTTCCCTTGCAGTAGCTGATATTTTGACAGGTACTGTAAATGGCCTAAAGCCCTAAACAATTGATTTTAATCTTGTCATATTATTTTGTAAATAAATACATAACAGAGAAAACATACGTTTTATGGCTTTCAGTTACTAAAACTTTTAAAACAGAACTTACTTTGTTTTTCAAGGAATACAAATCCTGGTTGTGGTGAGCTTCAACTTCACTTGGACAATGAACTCAACCCCAGTAGAACTTATCCAACAACAGTCAGCATTGCAAGGATCCACGCAAGCTTATGTGGGAGGAATCTTTTTTCTTTTCACTCTCACATCATCTCTATTTCATTTGGTCTATATGGGAGGAGAAAGATTATATGCCATTGTTAAGCCAATACGTTACAAATGGCAAAAGAAAACATCTGTTTATGTCGGTCTTGGTGCAGTGTGGTTCCTGTCATTTTTAAGCGCAACGGTTCCAGGTAAACATAGAATATTTGAAGAGCTTTCAGTCGTTTTAAAGATTAAACAGAAATTTAAGCAATTACTATTTCTTTTATCCTCTTTTCTTTGTTATTTATTTGTCAGCTTGGTTCCCCACTCAGTTGCATTTCACATATTTGGCACCGACGTTTCTGTATCAACCTGCCATCACAAGCACTGCTTCAAACATGGATTACTCAGTTGCTATTGCTTTTATGATAATATTTTACCTTTTACCATTTATGTTGCTTGTAAGTTACTTGGATACTTCTGTTTGTATGGACACTAGTTAACTTGCTTTATCTTCTGATGATGAAGTGATAAAATCGATATTTCGATCGTACCTGCTTATTTTTTACTATACCGCTGGTGTTAATCTTTAAAAACATCTATTAAACAACTCACACAAAGCGTTTAAAATAATTATAAAAACGATACCGTGTTACAAAAATTGAATATTTTTCTAATTTCTTTTTGCTTTTTTTAGACAGCGTCTTGTTTGTTCACGGCAGTTTTCGTATATGCAGCAGGTAACCCAAGGTCGAATAACACTGGTACCAAACAATCACAATCTTCGAACAATCGCAGAAACAAACGAAAACTGTCCGTCCTAAAAACAATTGCAATTATGCAGTTTGGTTTCACAGCTACGTTGCGTAAGTGTGTAACGATATAGCATCGTTTTTTTTGATTGGTTCTAACCTGTTTTAAACAGATTTAATTTTTTTTAATATTTTTTGTATAAGCTTATTACATTTTTATTTCATCTAGTTCCAATCGTCGTCGCGGCTTCTTTATTCTATTCTGGTCACTTGGATTGCAACGACATCGCACAACCTTACATGATTTGCTTTTACTTTAGCATGACAAACAGGTAACTTTGGCGTAGCTAGAAATAATATGGGCAATTTGTTATGAGTATTCGACATTCTCATGATCATTATTGTCTCTTCCATAGCTTGGTCAACTTCATCGTTTACAGCGCGAGAGAACGGGATTTTCGGAATGAGATGGTTGATATTTTTAAACCCGGTTACTTAAAGCAGCTGAGTGTTCAATCTACTGCACAAACACCACGGAAAGACGAGAATTCAAGTAAAAACGTGGATTCTAGTGAAAACGTTATTGAAACCTCTAAAACACAACAAACTAAGCAAACTTCGACTTCGTTTTGAACTACATTTAGTCTCTTTAAACTTAGAAATATATTTTGACAGCTGTGTAGTATGGCTTATTTTAGTATTGTATTTTGATTTTTGTTTCGATATTAACTTTTCAAAGAATCATAAACCGCTGAAGACACAATTGTGTTATTTTTCTTCTTCTAGTTTTGACAACCGTGTTATATTATGTGCAAAAATTCAATACCTGTTGTTTTGAGCTCATATATAGTTTTCTAGGTTTATATTCTATGGCAGACATGTGCAACCAGTGGACCGCGGCCCGCGTGGTGCTCAGCAAAATGTTAGAAGTTCATACTAGCCATCACTATTTGATGCAGTTTACATCAAAGCAATGGAAATTTTCGAAATTTTCGCATTTTCGTGTCGTGGACTACATTAAATCTATTTCTTAACTATATAAACTGCATAGGAAAGTCGTTTTATGATACTAATTTTTTCTGAAAAAATCATGTGGCCCGCGTTGTCATTCAAAATTTTGTATTTGGCCCTCCAGTGAAAAAGGTTGCACATGCCTGTTCTATGGTATGAGCCGCCGACATGATAGTTTTGGATGATCATACTCTAGCGAAATGTTATTTGTGAATGACTTTGACATGAGTAAACTTCGAAAAGTAATCATTTTGAAGATAGAAAAACACATTATACAAAACCTATTATTTCTTTACAAGAGGGTAATAACACCAGGTAACACGTCTGATGCACTCGAGGCGGTTTTAAATTTTTACAGCAGTGTAAAACCATCCGTGGATGGCGTCGGCTATCTATGCTGGGCTTCGCTACCTCGCTTAAGTTATGAAAAGTACCCCATAACTTGCACTACAGAGTGCGTGTGTTACCGGCCTTTTTTGTTGCTGGTTCGAAGTGACCTGCAGTTAATTATATCAGATTGTATTTCAAAACAGTAAAAACTAAGCACATCTACACAGCAGTACAGTGTCGGTAGAATCATCATTCGTTTGACAACGGGCAAAACGTAATCACATTTTTCAGTGCTTATGGAAGGTAGAACATACAAAGGCAGGACAAACCAATCAGAAAACAACGTAACATTTCTCCCCAACCAATAAATTTCGATTCGGCATTGTTTGAACGACATCAAATAACATAACTGGTTACAGGCCAAGCATATGGTAAATACATTGACAAACTGCAATGTAATCACGAACCAACAGCCACTATTTTGTTACCCAAATTAATTTATGAATTATTTAAGGAAACTATTTCAACTACCATATAACTCCATATTACGATGCAGCTTTGTAACATCTGTGGGTAATGTATAATTTTCAATTTTAAAGACAATCAAAAGATAATAATCCCAGTGATCGAATTTACCACAAAACTAGATCGCAAAGCCAAAAGAATGTTTTAGAAATTCTCTACTAACTGGAATATTGTGCAAAGCCCAGTTTCCGCAAATCCCAACAAAAATTCACAAATTGTTGAGTTTGTGTATAGTCTAGGATGAAGCCGATACTAATTTCCGGTAGGCTTTTAGCCACATTGTCGTCAATTAATCCTTCAGTAACTTTGCCTACGTTTTTGATCACAACTTTCAGGATTTCAGATTTTGCTAAACTTGTCGGAAACTTTTCGTTGCCTATCAGCTACACAAAAAAGCGTAACATAAAGAAAAGGTTTTCCAGGGCTCTACTTTTGACTAAAATAAATATTATATTCCTAATATATACTACACCTAAACATGGATAGTATATGATTTTCTTTTCCTGATTTTACAAAACCAAAATCAACATCATAGTTTTTATGCTTGTGGTAGACTATACAGTAAATTTTCACTAAAATATTTGTTATAAAAAATTATTTTCTATTGTTTGTGTCCAATTAGTTCGTTTTATGTAGCCTGTGTATTAACAAAACTTATCTCTAATTCTGCTAGTCTGTGTATGAACTTTGTAAGCTTTTCAACCTTTCCTAATTTCATTTGAAATGTATTTAAACTTTTGTTATCTGACCCAGCAATGAAGTAAAGTAAAAGTATAAACCTAACGCAGCCAGATGAAGCAAAGATAACCAGAACGAAATAACACATTTTAATTATGCGAAATAACATATTCACATAAAAAGCATAACCGTTCCAATTTATTTTCTACATTCCTCTGGAGTTGTAAACGTTTTTGTTCATCATTTGCTCTCATCGCACAATTGCTTGAAAGTGTGTTAATATTTATTCAGTATACTAAGTTATGCCATAAGAAGTTTTAGCGTAAACATTTATGTCAATCAGCATTTAAATCGGATGGTTGCGATGACGTATAATATACAGAGAGTGTATACTTGCTTTCATGTTAGGTAATCGTGACTAAACGTTTCTGTATTTCATGAAAGATTGATAACTTTAAGGCTTAGATCGTTTCCTCAGTTTCCTTTAGCTTTTTAAGTTGCCTAAAGCTGCTTTGTAGTGATATGGGACTTAATTTGTTGGAACTTAATCTAACGTATCGTAAATCTTTACATACCTCTATAGTTATTTTATAGGTAACCTGATGCAGTATATTACTATTTTTAACTGAGTTTCTGTGATTGCAAAACAAACATTTGGATGTCTTCGAATTGGCAAACATATTTGTGTCTCTTGATATGGATGTCATCTCTCACCAAAGCACAAGGTAATATTCATCTAAAACTGACTGTCGAGAGCTGTTAAGTTTAACAAAACAAAGAGTTAAAGCTTTATTAAGGCTTTACATAAGCATAAAACGAAATAACATTATTTTATATAAATGCTTCCATTCAACTTGTAAAACGTAGGTGATACCAGCGCCCTGATTTGGGGTAACCCTTTTTTGGTAATCGCAATAGCTGGTGACGGCATAATGATAAGCCATAAGCTCTGACTTAAACAGTGCTCGAATCTATCTCTGCGGCGAGCGAAGAAAGCGTCAAACAGTTGTTATATAAATAAAATATGAACCCATGCAAATGGACTATATTAATTGGGCTTACAAAATGGTCTCTTAAAGACTTTTTTTACTGGTTCCATGTAGTTATGTGCTATAACTCTTAACTGAATAACTTAACTGAATAATAACTCTGAACTGAAGTCCTTGCAATATGATAAAAAAAATAATTAATTGATCTATGTATAAATCGTATACATTTACAAACTAATGGTCCATAAACCTTTGATTTGTTTTTTTAGCAATCATTTTGGTAGGTTTTAGTAATTATAATCTGCTATTGAAAAATAAAAATGATAGTTGTTACTCTGGGTATGATGGGTAAGGTTTATTGAACTTTTAGTTTTGATGTGATGCTTTTCAAGCGTCCATCATTTGTTTTATTTGGTCTGCTAGAACTTGAAGATAGTCCACATAGTCCAGCTACTCCCACTTTAATTGAGTCGAGATCACGCACGAGCTGATAGCCAGGGAAGCAAATACAAGCAATTATCGCCATGGGGCCAGAAAATGCGTCCCTTATAAAACAACCATTTCGCACAAAATGTTTTATATCAAAATTTCACTTACAAGCGAGGGTCAAAATGCCATTTCAGAAAAATCCTAAGCGACATAGGTTCTCCAAGGGTCACCGCTTTTATGAAAGAAAGGAGTCAGTTCCACGTAGCTCAGCTGAGTCGAAATTGAAATGGAAAAGGCCATCAGGTAAGGAAGGCTTATAATGTTCTGCACAAAACTTACGTGAAGTTTGCCGGTAAGCGGTATGGGCGACTGATTCACCAGTAGCATATAAGCAAGCCGGTGTGCGCCATATCGCCTACCGCCAAAGTTTATGCATCCGTAGCCATCACCGGTTTTCGGCCCAATCCTGCTAAGGCAGCAAGCGTTTGGAGCTAACCGAACTCTATTACATCGTAAATATTCAATCGCGTTTTCCATTACCTGCATCGTACATTAAAATACAGAGTTATTTGTTCTAAAGTGTCTGGTTATTCCGATTTAAAGCTGTACGCTCCAAAACTTGTCCACAATTGCTGTAAAAAACACTCAATGCAACAGCAGGGCTTTGTTTTACCAAACCAAAGGTAATATAATAAACAAAAAAGAAATTAATCACGTCTAGTCACGGAAACCTTCTTCTTTCCAGGTTGTTTTACTAGGAAGCACTACAGCAAGGGTCAGTAAGCTAGGCTAAAAGCAGACTAGCAGTTTGAAAGAGTTTAACATTTCGCCTTGCAATTGCTATAATTTTCCTTTAGGGGCTGTAGGCCATGACAAATAAAATTGTGTTAATAAAAACTTCAAGCCATGACAAATAAAAATGTGTTCTATTTGATACAGTTTTACGCAGAAATCGACACTCCTTGTGATAGACTCATAGAAAATTCTGACGTCGATCAAATACACAAACAAACTTCTTACAATTTAGCTTTTAGAAGTTTTTTTTGGCTCATGTGAGTTATGCAAAACGTAAGCATTTGTTACTGCCCGATTTATAGTTTGATGTTATATATTACAGTTCTATAATACTATTTTACCTATACAATTATCGATGGTTGACCGTAAAATGGTTGGTGTTTGATTTGTACGCTATATATTATAAAAAAGCACAAAAAAGTTTTAAAAATTCTAAAAGCGCGTAAAGAGCAAAAGCGGTCACATGTCACACGTTATTGGCATATGTCACGTTATCTGCTATCTGACCTCATGCAATGCTGCGTAATGGTTATATGTTTATAAATAAAAGACTTCTAAAGAAAAACGTGATCAGGCGCATGTTCACGAAGCGCAGTTTTTACGTCAAGTTTTATTAATTTGAATTTGTGTAGTCTATTTATAAATCTGAGTTTATTTTTCTATAAGAATCCATTCGATGACTGTGGTTCACTTCCGTAAATGCTTGAAAAGCGGAAAACTAGTCAGAGAGTGTACAGTAGAGCACCGAAAATACTTTAAGGTTTGTTTAAAAACATCAGTGAGGTCTCTGCGCAGAGTTCGACCGATATTACATCTTATATCGGTACAATGCGGCCTCTACATTATACGATGGATTTCACGTTTTTCACCAGTTAAACTGGTTTTTGAGTTGTTTGCTTAGCGTGTAGTTTAACGTATGTAGTATTAAAGCATTAAAGTATGAGTATTATGTTCTACAGTATAAGTATTAAAAAGTATTTGTGTTTTTAAATCGAGGCAAACAAAACAAGATAGACAATGTAGAGCAGTCTGAGGAGTCCGGCATCATGACAATTAGTTTAAATGAATTAAACTTTTTTGTCGTTGACTACAGGACTTTCAACCTCTGTGCATTAAACTACGTACGTTCATAAAAAACTTCAAGATTACAATTAAACGATCTGCTGCTTGGTAGGTCTAAAGCTTTCAAGTCTTTAATTAAAACTTTGATTAAAAACTGTTGAAGATGAGCAGAAAGCAAACGTTGAATCTCTATAAGGTTGTTTTGTATGTTATTGTGCAGTTCGTAACCATTCGTAACGAACCAGAAGCGTTCGTAGAGTTAACTGAAATTCTATAATTTGTTGATATCTGTGTTAGAGCTCACATCGAAATCCCACGTGAAATCTCCGAATGAAGGCGTGGGTTCGAATCTCACTTTTTATACAATGTGTAAACATGCAGAGATCAGCGCTTAGCGCTACCAACAATTCTGTGATTTAGTGGTATCTACAATGGCAGGCGGTTCCTATATCTGTGACCGTATGCCGGTTTGCCTGTGCAAGCTTTCTCCATATGTTTTCCACGATCTCCTTTTATGATTTCAAATTGCTGTAGCGAGGCTGTACTCGCCAGACATATCTAAAAATGAGAACGTATTTGGTAGCACGACTAAATGACTAATACTCAGAACAAGAAAATAATAGACAAAACGTTTGAACTATTTTCATTCTGCAAATGTTTGAAACGTTATTTACCCAAGCACAAACTCGGATAAATATAACTTATTTAACTAGTTATAAATAGGTACAAAAGAGCATGCCTTGTACGTTTCATACACTTAAAAAATTTTCAATTGTTATATAGGCGTTTTTGGCTGATTCGATAGAATTTATAATTATACATATAATATATATGCATTTATCAACAATCGCTTCTATATGTCGACCGCCCAACAGAGCGTTATTTTAAATGTTTTCTAAAACACGGCCGAGTTATACCTTGCAAAGTTTTATGTAAACATTAAAGCACAGTAAATTAAACCGGATGCTGATGTGCGCTGACGTGGGTAATCTACTAATTTTTGTATCAAGTTATCGAAGTTATTTCCGTGTACCTTAGCGCTTGTAAAAATAAAGCTTGAGCACAGTTTTCGTCTACCGCTAGTTTATAACCACAGACTTTATGGTGCATAAAAAAACTTGTTAAAGTTTTCATAACGATTCAAATTACTTTCTAGATACGGTGTTAAAGTTTGTTGTATTAAGTTATTTGATTTTATAGGCTGTGTTTACGGGAAGAAAAAGACTAGTACGTTTTCTGTTTGGAAAATGTACTTATTTTACATATTATTGATTTCACTCGCAAAAGCACAAGGTAAGAATTATCTAAAGCTGAATGTCAAAAGCTGCGAAAGAATTTGCTTAAATTTTTATCGAGACTTTATAAAATAAAAATTGGGAGATTCGGAGAGAAGGAACAGTTCCTTCAAGTATGCGCTTGACATCAGTTTGCAAATTGTGTTATCTGTACTGTGCTATATGATTTCAATTCTCCACAACAATTGGGATTAATCGCTAAGCATTTAGGCATTACAACAAGAGAAATCACCATCATTTTATTTTTAAGAAATGTTTTCAAGATGATTCGTATAGAAGCAAAGTTTACAGACAGATGGTGGATTAACAGGAGATTTGTTGTCATGCTTATCAGTCATGTTTTGTTCTGACGCAGAAACGTTGATAATTCCGAGAAATAGGTCCACATCGAAAAACCAAAACTGCTTAAACACAAATAGATTTTTGGTGCATTAAATTGTTCATGAAAACCGACAACATCAGGCCCATTCGTGTTCACATTTCAGAAGTTCTTTCAGCGATATTTTTCCTATTTAGTAGTGGATAGAATGTTTTAATAATTTCTACTCATAACGTGCCCGTAACTTTGTGTTTGACTGAGCAGTGCATTATGGGCAGTGACATTTTTGCAACAACTTGTCAAAACGTTTTGGGGTAAATTTAATTAACTTCTGCATTCAAAAACAAAATAACTTACTCGAAACACACTTGATCTATCGTATTCAATTACTTGCAATTCCGTTTTTCAAAGTGATTTGCTTATAAAAACTATCAAGAACCATTTTTCCCACTTTCATAGATAAAATTGATAGGTAACATTATACATTACGATGGGTCTTACACATTGTATTTTACATGTCACATCTAAATAAGCCCATTTAGTTGCGATTATAATCGCACAGATAATTATCTGTCATGCCGGCATATTACTGTCTATCGGGCGTTCACAAAGAAGCAAGTTCACAAGTTTTAATTCAATTCATTAGATTTGAAAAAAAATCTTTTACAAGCTCCCTACTTTTACTTAAGCCTTTTATGAATTGCTTAGACGTATTCAAAGATATTTCTTATGTACGTATACAATAAAAAGAAAACTTTCAATTTAGCTTTATGTTTTCATTTTTCAACTTGCAGTCGCTTGTTTGTTTCCCCTCTAGAACTTCAAAACGGCTCACCTTTTCCAGCTTCTTCAATACCATTGGATCGTATTCCTCCAAATCCCTTTCCACTAGATCTTATTCCAGCCGAGCCTTTCTCCTTTTTCCCTGTTCCACCTCCAAGGATCCAGCCAGTTCTTCCTATAGGTATAATAACTTTGCTTCAACTTGAAGTATACTTAAAAATCTAAAAAACATTTTTAGTTTTGTTAAGGGTCTTGGGCTGTAAGTTCCAATAAAAAATACTTTCAAAAGAGCGGTACATATAAAAAGTCAGCATACAATAATATGTTGGCCATGTGTTTTTTCTAAACATGTTTAGTTATTGTAATGAACAAGAATTAATCTATCTAAATTCTATTTCTATTTTTATTGCTCACCTTGAATGAACGCAGATTTTGCTCCAATCGCCTTTCCCAGTGCAGGTAAGCAAATACTTTATATTTTTCTTATTGAATAATTGCTGAGATAAAAATACCTGATGATAAAAGATGTTAAACACGCCCAGCAAAGCATGACACAAAGTGGCATCTTTTAATTAGATTGAAAACACAAAGACATGAAAATCAAAAACAAATTTTTTCTTAATCGTAGAATAATTGGAATATGTTTTTAGACTGTTTTCCACCGCCACCTGGACCAAACAGTGAACTGTCTTTCGATGTGAATAGCAGTGTCATTCCAGTCAAAACCAAAGTAAAGTATGAATGCCATCCAGGCTTCTCTGCTACTGGCCCAACCCAATTTTCTTGTCAAAATGGGTCGTGGGATATTGAACTATTCATTCCAAATTGCACGATTCCTGATTCTGGTTTGTGAAATTATTTTCAACATTTAGCTGATGCATCAAGCATTGGTTTTAATTTTAATTTCGATGTAGGATGTGGAAATCCTCCTTTCCTGCTAGATGGCGATATAGTAGGAGACCCCCCGTATGATATCAATGAAACAATATCCTATCGTTGCTTAGAGGGGTTTGAATGTATCAACCCAAATGCTTCTTCTATCAGTCGATGTGAGCCTGGTAACCAATGGAGCTTGCAAACCCACGACGAAAACTTTCCAACATGTTTTCCAGGTGAGTAAATAAGTATTGTTAAAGTCAGTATAGGTAAATGGCGGTATTTAAATTACGGGCCATGCAAAACGCAAATGGCAATATATCTTTTTAAGTGTTCAAGGTTTAATTAATGCTTTACTTCGGATGAAAGTCGTAAAATGTTATCTCATATATTTTTTTAGTTTGTTCTGTTCCTCCATCACCACCTGAGGACGTATTACTGCTTTCTAGTGAAAACATCTTTAACAGAGACACTTTTCCACTGGGAACGGAAGTGATATATGGTTGCGAAGATCCATTTTCAAAGCACGTACAAAACACATTCACTTGTACAACTTCTGGATGGCTTGGTGGATTTCCTTTCTGTCCATTGCGTAGGTTGAGTTGTAAAAGAAAACTCTGGCTGCTATTACGTGTGCAGATGAACCGCTTTTTTGTAATTCATGCAACGTCATAACAGTCTGGTTTGAAATGCGTCCATATACCCTCCAAACTTACATTTTGTGATACAGATTGCGATAATCCTCCGTCTACGACAAACGCGAGCATTTTTCCAATCTCGACAAGAGAATTCTCGCAAGCTCGGTTTTTCTGTGATCCCGGACTTTTCACGTCGAATGCAACACTTATCTACTGCATTGGAGGAGAATGGAAGATTGCACCTGAACGTTTTCACTCTTTTGAACCTCAAGGCAATTTGACGCTTCCCATTTGCATCGAACCATCTGAAGGTAAAATGATTACAAAAGTTTTTTTCTTCAACGAGATGCTTTTGTGTATAAGTAATCACCCCCTTCAAATTGACCAGGATGCGGGAACCCTCCACTTTTAATAAATGGAGCATATGAAGCTGTAAGTGAACCCAATCAAGTACATTATATTCACGAGACCATTACTTACTTCTGCATCAGTGGATATTATTTAAACGCACCTGCGGGATCAAAAAGCACTTGTCTTGCTGGAAACCGCTGGAGTTTGAACGAAAGTGCATCCAGCTTTCCCATATGTGAACCAGGTGAACCATTGATCGTTCATTTACCAATGTTGATCATAAGTTAATTCATAGATATATATATATATATGCATCGTATGTATAGAGTTCATATTTTACTTCTACTTGTTTCTCAGATTGTGGAAATCCTCCACAAGCAACAAACGCAACGGTGAGAGTATTTTCAACAATTGAAGGATCAATTGCTCATTACATTTGCGACGAAGGATTGTCCACAAATGATGTAACAACATCCACTTGTAGAAGGAATGGAAATGTCGTTTCATGGGACCTTGTTCAACTTCCACTGTGTAGGATCCCCGAAAACGGTAAGAGTAGTTGAGCATATTTCTAAATAACGTTTTGTCAACATTAGACATCAAGTCAAATCAGTTTCTCAATCAGTTCTATTTGAGATGATACAAACTGGCCAATAGGCAGCCTTGTATACTTAAGGGTGATAGAAGAAGAAATACTTTTTTTTGTATACACGTAAATTTTCTCGAAATGGATGAATTTGCATTATAAGTACAATAACTAACTATGGTTCAATTAGAAATATTGTGCTATACCTACGGTATATTCATCATTTATATGAGTATAAAAAACTGGTTAAAATTAACTTTTACCAGGATGTGGCAATCCTCCAATGATCAATAATGGATTTGCTGTGAGTATTCCTCCATATAAGGAAGGCAACATTGTGACATATGATTGCTTCCAAGGTTATGAGTTGGTTGCTCCTGGTGGTTCTTATGTGGTTTGTCGTCAAAATGAATGGATTAATGAGTTGGAATCACCAATGCTTCCTTTTTGTCGTCGTGGTAAACAAGCATGTAGTCAATCAATTAACTCAATTAACGCATATAATCATGTAAACTGTTATTTTTTGTCTGTATACCATACTTGTATAATTTTTCTCTTTTGCCTGCACAATTTGAATTCTATAAAACCATAATTGCTTACTTGTATAATTTTATGATTTTGAAACTTTTCTGAAATTCATATTTTTTGTTATAGTTTGCTTATCACTGCCCACTTTGCCTCGGGGTGGCGTAGTACTGGTGGATGAAACTCTTCGCAACAAAGACGGAATATCATTTTCCAACGGAGTCGAACATGGTTTTGGATGTCAACCGGGATATCGTTTGGTTAGGGATGCAACGCTCACTTGTGTTGAAGGAGATTGGTATTGGAGGGTCAATAGAAAATCGGCTGAGCCACCGCTTTGCTACCGAGGTATTTTGATAACTCGGACATTGTTGTCAACATTTATGTTGCACTTGCCCATCCGAGAAAAAACCTTGCATTACCTGAGTACTGCTTTCTTAAAGTCTGTTTCTCAGATTGCAATCTTTGCGACTTACTTTGCTTTGTAAATGTTTCGTTTTTCTATATTTCATGTAGATTGCGGTCCACCACCGAAGGTAGCAAATGCAACTGTCGACGCTCTGGCAACTGTAGAAACATGGGCCGTAGATTATGTCTGCAATCCAGGCCTTTCCACTTCTCCTTCAAAAACAATAGTATGCGATAGCAACGGAAAATGGGTTTCTCGGGCTCAAGAGGCTGAGTCTTTCCCAACATGTACTCTTCCATCTTCAGGTAGAAAATGGAAAAATTTTTAAATTATTTTGCCAAATGTCAAACAAATTCCCTTCAACAAACAGTGAAAAACACAAGTTTTAATTGTTTTAACAATAATGCAGGTTGCGGGGACCCACCGGTTCTGAAAAACGGTTGGTTTTTCTTCGTCGGTCCACATTATAATGACACCGTGACATACCGATGCGATTTTGGCTATGAAATTAGTGCTCCCAATGGAGCTATGAGCACTTGCTTGCCAGAAAATACGTGGAGTCTTACTCCTGGGTCAGAGATCTTTCCGATATGCAACAGTGGTGAATATTAATACTACAGTGTAGTAATCATCTTCTTTCAGTTTACCTTGACTTAATTTCTCTCTGTTATGGTTGCGCTTGTGGTATGATAATTTTATCATCGAACTGACGAAAGTGTTTACACGACTGAAACTTGACCATGGTTTTTCATCACTCACGCGCTGGATACCGAGCTCGCCTATGTGCAAGTTTCGATTGACATTCATATTTTTATTCGTTTATTTTTCTTTTTTTTATGTCGTATTGTCCGGTCTTAGAACTTTTCACCAAGCTCACTGGACAGGAACACACATAGTTAATACCTTTCCCAAGGACATAACACCGGTAGCGTCACTTATAGATATCGAACACAGGCCGCATTGTTGTGAGTCCCCTCAACAGCACGGTCACAAAGCCGAAAACTAAAAGCATGTATGTTTAAAGGTTGCGTTCAATCACCGCCAGAAGCAACATATGGTTTGGAAATTGTAGATGAACCATTTAGATATACATTTGGATTTGGATTTGGATCCATCGTAACTTACCGTTGTAAAGAAGGGTCCACACTTATTGGGAGTACAACATTAAATTGCAGTAATGGGATGTGGCTACCTGATTTACCCACATGTGTGCAAAGTAGGGATTACTTTAAACAAAAATTTTGCTTTCAAATAGAAAAAAATTCTTAATGGATGCATTTTGTTTATTATGTCCTGCATTAAGTTTACAGTAGATATTGTTTATCGTTAGGCTGTGATTATGTTTTCAATGGCATAGACGTATATTTTCATGTAGACTGCAGCACGCCCCCACGAGTACAAAACGCACAAATTAGACGAGCACTAAATTCAGAATCACAAAGTTTTGAGTATATGTGCGATCCGGGTTTTTCTACCACTGATTTTACAATAACCATTTGCCTTGATGATGGAACTTGGAGCTTAAACAGACTTCCCCGATGTACAGCACCAAAACAAGGTGAATACTGAAGAATACCTACTGCTATTTATCGATACATCAGTAATTGCTTTATGATTGTTTACTTAATGTAACTTATCTAAATTTTTTAAATTAGAATTTAAAACTTAGAGGAAAGTACTAAACTGCTGCGTTTAGTTAAGAGCTACAAGTTCATTCTTCTCTCTGTTTGTTATGTGGTACGAGTTCATGCAGACAGAAAAACGCTGTGCAGGCTACTATGATCATATATACTATGGCATCTAATAAATGTGCTCTGAGTCCAGGTTGTGGAAGCCCAGCTTCCTTACAAAATGGAAAATACTCTGGTGAGGCTCCATTTGCAGAAGGTGCCTCTATAAAATACCAATGCAAAGATGACTTGCGGATGGTTGCGCCAAATGGTGCTGTGAGCACGTGCCAGGCTGGTAACAAATGGAGTCTCGAGTTGAACCGAGGCAACTTTCCAGAATGTAGACTTGGTATGTTAACAATTATGAGAAATAAAAGTTTCCCTTCATAAAAAATCAATACATTTTGCCGCATAATAATCTAGTGTTTTATATAGTTGCACTTGTTGCTAGTCATAAAAATGTATTTTAATCCAACTTATCTCCAGATTGCAAAACTGCACCGCCAAGGCCAAACAACGATGTACTAATTTTAAATGAGCCTGTTCCGGACAATGATGGTTTCTATGCAAAAGGCTCTGCCATAGTCTATGGTTGCGATTTTTCTGGAAGTCTTACTGGATCGCCTGTCAGTATCTGTCTTGGAAATGGGTGGTTTCCAGATATCCTCGATTTACGTTGTGTTTATGGTATGTTTTGTGTTGAGACGTATGATAAAACACAAGAAGAATTTTGTAGTAGTTTATTTGACTTAATGTTTTTAAATTAAGCTTCATTCAGCCTGTTTATTCCCGACACGTACGTATTTTACGGACCACGGAGAAGGTTGGATGTCGCTAAAACCAACGACTTCATTCAACCAAACTTCTCTATTTCTACCAATATGACCAACTATACGGCAGCGAGCAGAACGAACGGTTCAGATTTAATTCCCATCACAAGTGTTTGTGGATATCCAGGATTTTGCGTTGGATCTCCTCCTGACATATATTTCAAATGTTCCAACCATACTTTGTTCGAATGTGAAGCGTGTGGTGTGGGCCGAGCAGTGTCTTTCCTCTTTTTTGTTTTGCTTTTTGCTTTGACAATCTTTTTTGGCAATGCTTTGGTTATATGGGTGGGCTACAAACGCTTCAATCGGAAAAAAGCAAACAAAATGGACATTTGCAAACTTTCCCTTGCAGTAGCTGATATTTTGACAGGTACTGTAAATGGCCGGAACAATTGATTTTAATCTTGTCATATTATTTTGTAAATAAATACATAACAGAGAAAAAAATACGTTTTATGGCTTTCAGTTACTAAAACTTTTCAAATAGAACTTGCTTTGTTTCTCAAGGAATACAAATCCTGGTTGTGGTGAGCTTCAACTTCACTTGGACAATGAACTCAACCCCAGTAGAACTTATCCAACAACAGTCAGCATTGCAGGGATCACCGCAAGCTTATGTGGGAGGAATATTTTTTCTTTTCACTCTCACATCATCTCTGTTTCATTTGGTCTATATGGGAGGAGAAAGATTATATGCCATTGCTAAGCCAATACGTTACAAATGGCAAAAGAAAACATCTGTTTATGTCGGTCTTGGTGCAGTGTGGATCCTATCATTTTTAAGCGCAACGGTTCCAGGTAAACATAGAGTATTTGAAGAACTTTAAATCGTTTTAAGGATTAAACAAAAATTTAGGCAACTACGATTTCTTTTATCCTCTTTTCTTTGTTATTTATTTGTCAGCTTGGTTTCCCACTCAGTTGCATTTCACATATTTGGCACCGACGTTTCTGTATCAACCTGCCATCACAAGCACTGTTTCAAACATGGATTACTCAGTTGCTATTACGTTTATGATAATATTTTACCTTTTACCATTTATGTTGCTTGTAAGTTACTTGGATAAATGTATGTTTTTCTTTTAGCATGGACATTTATGAACATGCTTTATCTTCTGATGACGAAGTGATAAAAACAATATTTCGATCGTACATGCTTATTTATTTGCTATACCGCTGGTGTTAATCTTTAAAAACATCTATTAAACAAATAACACTAAGCGTTTAAAATAATTACAAAAACAATACCGTTTTACAAAAATTAAATATTTTTCTAATTTGTTTCTGCTTTTTTGTAGACAGCATCTTGTTTGTTCACGGCATTTTTCGTATATGCAGCTGGTAATCAAAGGTCGAATAACACTGGTACCAAACAATCACAATCTTCCAACAAACGCAGAAACAAACGAAAATTGACAGTCCTAAAAACAATTGCAATTATGCAGATCGGGTTCACAGCTACGCTGCGTAAGTGTGTAACGATATAGCATCGTTTTTTTAATTAGTTCTACCCTGTTTTAAACAGATTTAATTTTTTTGTTGTTGTATATTACATTTTTATTTCATCTAGTTCCAATCGTCGTGGCGGCTTCTTTATTCTATTCTGGTCACTTGGATTGCGACGACATTGCACAACCCTACATGGTTTGCTTTTACTTTAGCATGACAAACAGGTAACTTTGGCGTAGCTAGAAATAATATGGGCAATTTGTTACGAGTATTCGACATTCTCATGATCAATTGTCTCTTCCATAGCTTGGTCAACTTCATCGTTTACAGCGCGAGAGAACGGGATTTTCGGAATGAGATGGTTGATATTTTTAAACCCGGGTACTTAAAGCAGCTGAGTGTTCAATCTACTGCACAAAAACCACGGAAAGACGAGAATTCAAGTAAAAACGTGGATTCTAGTGAAAACGTTATTGAAACCTCTAAAACACCACAAACTAAGCAAACTTCGACTTCGTTTTGAACTACGTTTAGTCTCTTTAAACTTGGAAATATATTTTGACAGCTGTCTAGTATGGCTTATTTTAGTATTGTATTTTGATTTTTGTTTTGATATTAACTTTTCAAAGAATCAAAAACCGTTGAAGACACAATTGCATTATTTTTCTTCTTCTACTTTTGACAACCGTGTTATTTTGTTTAACTTGCTTGTGAACCATCTTATATTATGTGCAAAAATTCAATACCTGTTGTTTTGAGCTCATATATAGTTTTCTAGGTTTATATTCTATGGTATGAGCCGACGACATGATAGTTTTGGATGATCATACTCTAGCGAAATGTTGTTTGTGAAGGACTTTGTCATGAGTAAACTTCCAAAATTAATCATTATGAAGATAGAAAACACATTATACAAAACCTATTATTTCTTTACAAGGGGTTAATAACACCAGGTAACACGTCTGATGCACTCGAGGTAGTTTCAAAATTTGACAGCAGTGTAAAACCACCCATGGATGGCGTCGGTTATATATGCTGGGCCTTGCTAACTCGCTTAAGTTGTGAAAATTACCCCATAACTTGCAATACAGAGTGCGTGTGTTACCGTCCTTTTTTGTTGCTGGTTCTAAGTGACCTGCAGTTAATTATATCAGATTGTATTTCAAAACAGTAAAAACTAAGCACATCTACACAGCAGTACAGTGTCGGTAGAATCATCATTCGTTTGACAACGGGCAAAGCGTAATCACATTTTGCAGTGCTTATGGAAGGTAGAAAATACAAAGGCAGGACAAACCAATCAGAAAACAACGTAACATTCCTCCCCAACCAATAAATTTCGTTTCGGCATTGTTTGAACGACATCAAATAGTATAACTGGCTATAGGCTAAGCATATGGTAAATACAATTAAAAACTGCAATGTAACACGAAGCAACAGCCACTATTTTGTTACCCAAATGAATTTATGAATTATTTAAGGAAATTCTCATTCAACTACCATATAACTCCATATTACCATGCAGTTTTGTAACATCTGTGGGTAATGAGATGTCTGTTGCGGTATTCTGAAAATTTCCCACAAATTGCTGAAACTTGTTGCTAATTAAGTATAATTTTCAATTTTTAAGTCATTCAAATGATAATAATCCCAGTGATCGAACTTTACCACAAAACTAGATCTCAAAGCCAAGAGAATGTTTTAGAAATTCTCTGCTTACTGGAATATTGTGCAAAGTCCAGATTACGCAAATCCCAACACAAATTAGCATATTGTTGAGTTTGTCTAGGATGAAGCCGACACTAATTTCCGGTAGGCTTTTAGCCAGCTTGTTGTCAATTAATCATTCAGTAACTACGTTTTTGATCACAACTCGTGTTACACGGATTTCAGATTTTGCTAAACTTCTGGGAAACTTTTCCTTTCCGCCAAGCATACCATACAATGTCGCTAACGAAGGATAAATTATCTTTTTATAGGAGAGACTTTAATATAATCGCTGAGTTAAGCCTATATCGGTGAACTTCATCAAAGCACAAAACGGTTTACAGAAAAATTAGAAAAAACTAAAAAATTAAAATGATTTATAACACTGGTCAACACGATTTTTTGTGCCAAGGATTTGACAACGATTTTAGGCTAATTTGGGGTCGCTGATTTCGAAAATGACAATCATTTTTCTCAATTGGCTCTAGTTTTCGAGATATTTAGTTTTTTCACTTTCGGAAATTCCACTCATGTCACACATAACGCAATACTAGGTTTCAGGTCTCAGGCAACTGTAATACACTTGGACAATAGTCAGTAATATAGTCAAATGCATAAATATCACAATACTAAATCAATCAGTGCGTAATAAGTCTGTTTTTATATATAGTTGATGGCGAATCGCTTTTTGTATGACTTTCTTTTATGGCGGACGTCAGTACAATCGTGCTGAAAAACCAACATTAGTCTTCCATCAAGTTTTTCTCCCATTTGCCCTGGTATCATTCTTCCATCACCTTTATGTCCTGATGAAATCTCTCCCCTTGTTCTTCAGAAAAATCTCCCAATTTGTCAGGAAATTTTTCCAAATAGCTGTGGAGATAGTGCACTTAAATGCTCATATTTGCCCCTACCTGTTGGTAGGTCTCGAGCATATTTTCTACCAGCTCTGCATAGTTTTCTGCCTTGTGGTTTCCAAAAAAGTTCTTCACCACAGAAACAAAACAAGACCAAGCTTGGAATTCCACATTGTTCATGCTTGTTCCAAATTTGAGTCATTGATTAATTTGCGAATTTGAGGCCCATCAAAAATGCCTGCTTTCAATTTTTGGTTGTCAGTTTTGGAAAACATCTACAAAAATATTTAAAACAATCACCATCTTTATATAAAGACTTTACAAATTGTTTCATGAGCCCCAGCCTGACATAGAGAGGTGGTAAAATGATCTTCTTTCTTTGAAACAAAGGTTCCTTAATCACATTTGCTTTGCCTACTTCCACATTATCTCTTGTGAGCCATGCCTTTTTTACCCTGTGCTGGGTCTTTGCCCTGCTGTCTTACAAGCACATAAAGCAGGGATACTTAGTGTATCCACTTTGCTGTCCAAGCAAAAAGTTCACCATCTTTAAGTCAACACAAATTGACCACTGGTGCTCGGCATAGCAGATCTTCCGTAAAACTAATTTCACATTTTCATACTCTTCTTACAGTTTTGTTGAATGAGCAATTGGCAGAGATGAATAACAGTTGCCATTATGCAACAGAATGCATTTTAAACTTCTGGTAGAGCTGTCTATAAACAATCGCCAGTCTTCTTGTTTGTAGTCTAGGACTTTCATTTTGAGGAGAAGTCCAGTTGTATCATTTCAATATTCAAGGTCTGCATCTTGACTGAAGAAGGGAAAGAGTTCCTCTTCTCCAGTCCAGTAAGCTGTTATCTTTGTATCCGCCTTTAGCCAGTTCTTCTCCTTCAGTCTGAAAGGTAAAACCTTAGATGCTTCTTTTGATAAGTTAAAGTCTCTGATAAGATCATTAAGCTCCTTTTGTGTGAACTGTTCCGCAGTGAAAGAGCTTTCTTCGTAAATGTTTCATTTCATGCTTTTCCTCAATATCTGTTTCTTGTAAATCTGGTACTGATGTAAACGCATGTAAGGGAATGCTTTTGCAGTGCTCAACCGGTCGCCTTACTAACTAGTTTTAAGAAGATTAACGTTTTATTCACTTGCAACTCAAAAGAAGCAAACTTGATCAAGGTCAGCGATTCTTTCCTTCAGTGCATTAAATATTTCAAGAAATCATGAGAAATTAACGCATTTTTATCAGTACATTGACAAATAAGGCAGGTCTATTTGATGAGAATCACAATTGAGTCTATTCTGAGGTTTTAACCTAAACACAAACGATGACGTGATAGCTAAAACACTGTCACTAATGCCAGAAATAGTGAAAAATGCTGAAATAAAGAAAATAACCATATCTCGAAAACTAGAACCAATTCAGCAAAACCAATGCCAAATTCGGAATCAGCGACCTCAAATTACCCTAAATCCGTTGAAACATCGCTGGCACTTCAAAAAAAATGTTTTTTTGTTGGGCAGTGTAATCAATGAATTTTTTTGCAAACAGTCGGCGATCTGTGGTTAATAAATGAAGACTCTTACCTGAAGAACGTCCTTGCATTGAAAAGTATAGTTCCGTGTCAAGTTAATAGTGCACGTACTAGTCAGATTATAACCACTTTTTTGCCCATATTACGCAATTACCGAAGTAAAGCTGAATTTCTTGAAATGACTAGTTGGAAATAACTTGATTAATTACTTTAAGAAAGACCCAAAAGGAAATCTTTCCCATGCGAAATATGACGTTAAACTTGACCTATGCTCGGATATGTGGCTAATCACGTTTTCTTCCTGGACAATCTGAAGTCGCTGAAAGCGAAACGTAACGTTTTTATTGCATTCGTTCCTAGCAGACCGATTCTTCTTCAAGAGTGAACCGCTCCTCATGATTAACATAAACAGGGCTTATGATAGGTTACCGGGCTCCAGCTAAGACGTAAGAATGCTTGATAAGATAAGAAAAAACATGCAAAGTGATAAAACTACAACACACGCACAGATCAGGCAAAGACAATTAAAACATGGTAAAATGAGCTACATAGTAAAATCTGAATAAAAGTTTAACACATCGCTAAACAAAGAACTATTACGTGTTATTTGGGACCACACGTAAATTTCATGACTTACACGACACATGATGGCGCATGTCAAGCTGTTGTTGTCGCTCTTCTAGCTTTTTACGACATGCTAATGTATAGATGACGTTCTTGCGCATAGCCGAGAGAATTAAAGCTGTTAGGTCTATTGTCGTTTGACATAGTGTGACATAGTTTGACTGTAGCTCTAATGATCAAGCCATTATCACCTTTCATCGCTGAAGACGATTACTTACCTACTAAGATATCTTAGGTTGTTTGTTGTGATATTTGATAACTAACTGATGAAATCGATGTTCGTGGTAGGTGCCCCTTGTTTCTCTTTAATAATTAAATACGTATCTTTTGAAAGATTACCTTCGTAAGCCCATATCTTGGACCGCGATGGTATGCTGTATACTGGTACCAGGTCTTGCCAAATTACCAAGGTACAAACAATTAACAGAAACAAGTTAAATGTAAATACTGAGAAAATATTATTGAGACTTCTATGAACTACACAAAAAAGTAGAAAATATGGAAAGTGGTTTCCAGGGCTCTACTTTTGACTAAAATAAATTTTGTATTCCTAATATACTATACGAAAACATGGGTAGTATACGGTTTTCTTTTCCTGATTTTACAGAACCAAAATCTACAGCATAGCTTTTATGCTTGTGGTAGACTACACAGTAAATTTTCACTGAAATATTTGTTATGAAAATTTTTTTTTATTGTTTTGGTCCTATTAATTCGTTTTATGTAGCCTGCCTGTGTATTAACAGAATTTATATCTTAGCTCTGCTGGTCTGTGTATGAACTTTGTAAGCTTTTCAACGTTTGCTAATTTTATTTGAAATGTATTTAAACTTTTGTTATCGGACCTAGCAACGAAGTAAAGTAAAAGTATAAAACTAACGCACTCAGATGAAGCAAAGATAACCAGAACAGAATAACACATTTTAATTATGCAATATAAAAAAGCATACCCGTTCCAATTTATTTTCAACAATCCTCTAGAGTTGCAAACGTTTTTGTTTATCATTTTCTACCATGGCACAATTGCTTGAAAGTGTGTTTATATTTTATTCAGCATACTAAGTTATGCCATAAGAAGTTTTTGCGTAAATATTAATATTAATCAGCATTTGAATCGGATGGTTGCGATGATGTATAATATACAGAGAGTGTATGATTGCTTTCATGTTAGGTAATCGTGACTAAACGTTTCTGTCTTTCATGAAAGATCGATAGCTTTAAGGCTTAGATCGTTTCCTAAGCTTCCTTGTAGCTTTCTAGAGCTTTCTAAGTCGCCTAAAGCTTCTTTGTAGCGATATCGGACTTAATTTGTTGGAACTTAATCTAACGTATTGTAAATCTTCATAGGCCTATACCGTTATAGTTATTTTATAGGTAACTTGGTGCAGTACATTACTATTTTTAACTGAGTTGCTGTAATTGCAAAACAAACATTTGGATGTCTTCGAATTGGCGAACATATTTGTTTCTATTTATATGGGTGTCGTCACTCACCAAATAACAAGGTAAGATTCATCTAAAGCTGACTGTAGAGAGCTGCTAAGTTTAACAAAACAAAGATTTAAAGGTTTATTAAGGCTTTACTTAATCATAAAACAAAATTAACATTATTTTATATAAATGCTTCCATTCAACTTGTAACACGTAGGGGATACCAGCGCTTTGATTTGGGGTAAGTTTTTTTGGTAATCGCAAAAGCTGCATAGTTACGGCATAATGATAAGTCATAAGTTCTGACTTAAACAGTGCTCGAATCTATCTCTGCTGCGAGCAAAAAAAGCGTCAAATAGTTTTTATATAAATAAAATATGAACCCATGCAACTGGACTATATTAATTGAGCTCACAAATTGGACACATAAACTTGGTTTTACTAGTTCCATGTAATTATGTGCTCTAAATCTTAACTAATCTTAACTAACTAACTAACAACAAGCTAACTATATACTGAAAAATAATTATCCATACACACTGAATATTGGTAATAGTCGTTTGAGCTGCGTTGTTAAGCCCGCTTGGAACCAACAAATTCATCTTACCGTATGTTTGCCGAACTTGTTAAAATCGGTTAAACACCATCAAGTGTTCTAAAGTTTAGAGTCGTTTAGAGTCTAAACGACTTACCCAAGCATTAGGTATATTTTTGAAATGTCGTTACGACCCACACACGTCCCTTCTGTCGGTTATGCTTAGTTTTTTCTTGACATAGTTTGTCCAGAATATTCAGGGAATGTTGTTAGTGGTTTATCATATTGCAAGGTAATTTACAAGTCCTTGCAATATGATAAAATAATTGATCCTTGTATAAATCGCATACATTTACAAACTAATGGTCCATGAACTTTTGATTTGTTTTTTTAGCAATCATTTTGGTACGTTTTAGAAATTATAATCTGTTGTTGGAAAATAAAAGATGATATTTGTTTCTCTGGGTATCATAGGTTTGGTTTATTGAACTTTTAGTTTTAATGTGATGCTTTTCGAGCGTCCATCATTTGTTTTATTTGGTCTGCTAGAACTTGAAGATTACCCACATAGTCCAGCTAATACAACTTTAATTGAGCCTTGTCTTCAAGATCCAGTTCGACTGGTCTCTCTTTCCGTCGTCCCCTTCTTCAAACCAAATCCTCCTTCAGGTAAACTACTTTTTACTTCAACTTCGTAGCCCAAAAGTCTGGTAAAGCACCCTTAGCTTGCCCGAATAATTTTTCTATAAAGTCGTATTTGTTTCGATAATAATTATATAGGTTAACAGCAAACGTAGTCAACCAGAATAGGTTATAATGGTGTTTTCGGTGGCATGAAAATGTTTGGTAATAATGGACAAAGAATAATTTTTGAATAACCATTGCTTTTTTCTATTTATTGCCGATCGTAAACAAATGCAGAAAGGTCCGGCAACGGTTTACCCAGACTAGGTGAGTAAATTAATTCTCATTTTGTGCTCTTGAATAAATAAATAAACTGATTAAGTTGCGATGCGAGCCTGGTAACCAATGGAACTTAAAAATACACGACGAAAAATTTCCAGTATGTCTTCCAAGTGCGCAAATAGCTGTTGTTCTAAATTTATACTATAAGTTTCTAATGATTTTTTATGCCAAAAAGAGTCTATGACAGTCTTTGCAAAACTATTGCTGATGATGCATATGCATAAAATGTACAACATGTTTTAGTTTGTCTTGCTCCGCCACCAGCGCCTGATGGCTCAGTGTTACTTTCTGCTAACGAAATTTTGACGGAAATCACTTTTTCACTGGGAACGAAAGTGACGTATGGTTGTAAAGATCCGTGTTCAACGCACGTGAAAGACACATTCACTTGTACTCTTTGGGGTTGGATTGGAGAATTTTCTTCTTGTCCATTACGTGAGCTGACAAATGCATCATTGCAACTATAAAGTGATCCAAATTAATTAGAAACTTTGGAAAGCCGTTCTAATTTTCATTGTTGGCTGAGAAAACCCAGAAAACCGTGTAACGGTATCAAATCTTAGTTTATAATGTGTACACATATCTTTATGTTCTCTTATTTCGTAATGCAGATTGCAATAATCCCCCGAAAGTAGCACACGCTGGAAGATCTTTCATTTCAAAAAGAGAAGATTCACAAACACGATACTTCTGTGATCCTGGATATTTTACATCAAATCTTACACTCATCCAATGCATTCAAGGAAAATGGATAAGTTTAAGGGAAACTTTCCAGTATCTTGTATCTCCGTGACGCGACACCTTATCGAAAGACACTTTATCGAACGACACTTAATCGAACGACACTTTATCGAAAGACACTTAATCGAACGACACCTGATCGAAACGACACCTGATCGAAACGACAGTTGATCGAACGACACTTTATCGAACCGAAAGTTGATCAAACGACACTTTATCGAACCGACAGTTAATCAAAACGACAGTTGATCGAACGACACTTTATCGAAACGACAGTTCAAGCAAGATTTTTGCGTGTTTCTCAAACATTGAAACAATGGGTCATTGTGATGTTCAGCTATCTGTCCATGTTTGTTTGATAAAGTTGGATTTTGTAATTTTTGAGATATTGTGATAATTATATAATTTTGCTCTCTCTCCGCATTGAAACGTATTACTCATTTACGCACCAATAACTTGACTAACTATTCTTTTTCGTTCTCTTTTCACGGCGGGGGCGCGGCGTAACAAGAAGAATTTATAGAAATGTGTCACTTTTAGAAATACCTAATTTACACTAAATTCACTTTCTTTAGTTTTACAATTATGATGTATACAGGAAGCCAGATGATGTTTCTACTAACCTGTAATAATCTCATCGTCTACGACGCATAGGTTTCTAGTAATTAACGATTGCAAATGTGTGTGCGGGGTTGGCCACACCTAGTTTTTTTAGTAAACTCGCGAGCCTGGTTAGGATAGGGTTAAAAGATCCACAATTTATTGAAACAACTGACGATATGCACTGTTAAAAGAACGACAATTTATTAAAAGAACTGACAACATGCACTGTTAAAAGCACGACAACTGACGAAGTGCACATTTCAATCGCATTCATTTAATTACAAGTTGTGTGCAATTGCTCGAAGATAACTTTTTATGTCCATATTTGTTGAGTCATAATTTTCAACTATGCTCTTCAGCCGTTGGTTGACAGCGTCGTAGCGCTTCTTCCGAGGTGGGCCATCGATTCCAGCACTCAATTGCTCAATTAACATTTCGTTGGAACCTTGTTCCCGCTTAATTTTTTTGACGAGTCTTCGAAGCGTCGGATGGGATAATGAGACACGCTTGCTGAACGCATTGTGCCATCCTTCAATGCTATTATTCGTTCTTGGAAGGAAGCGGAATTAGCCATTGGCCAAAATGGAAAAGGCAGCCGAGAATTTCTGCCCGAGGGAAGCTGGAAGAAAGAGCATTATATGCTGCCATTTCAAAGTCTATTGTTACGGTTTCTGGGGCTATTCCTGGTCGCTGTTGTTCCAATAAACAAAAGATGCGATTGTACACAGCTTCAGATTTGTTCTCGGTAATGGTGTATACGAGTGGCACCGTGCGATTTTCATCGACCAGCGCGTGTATCGTGTACAACTGGTATCCAAGTGGGGCAACATCAAATGTACCGTCACAAAACCAATTAGCGCAGTTGTTCAGTATATCCAGATTCTTTTGAGATGCAAACATATAGAATTCGTTCTCATCGTCTTCCTCGATAACGAAGGCTTCTCCCCTCGGTGTATTAGCTGAGCGTGATCTTAGCTTGCTTTTCGTGAATTTCATTGTTGAAAATATTTTTCACATGTGTACGTGCTACCAAGCATCGAAGCCATTTATTTTGCGCTGTCGGTCAAGCTGGGATAAAGACTACTTTCAAGAAGCTACTTTGTGTAAAAGTCAGGCAGCGACATGCCCCTTGCTATAAAATTTTGCCTTCAATTCCTTACTCTTTGTATCTATAATGACTAGTCTAGTCTACTGTACAGACAATCTCGTACTTAGTAATTCTCGTGCGTATTCTTGTGATATCTTATTAATATGTGGGCGGGCCGGCCGCCATGCGAAATCGTACACTTTATGATACAAATATAAAATATAGATATAAAATATAAATCGTCAACTTTATGATATATACATCACAATTCATTAATGCACACCATTACAAAGACCGCACATCACAATGGCTCATTGTTTCAATGTTTGAGAAACACGCAAAAATCTTGCTTGAACTGTCGGTTCGATAAAGTGTCGTTCGATCAACTGTCGTTTTGATTAACTGTCGGTTCGATAAAGTGTCGTTCGATCAGCTGTCGTTTCGATAAAGTGTCGTTCGATCAACTGTCGGCTCGATTAACTGTCGTTCGATAAAGTGTCTTTCGATCAACTGTCGTTTCGATCAGGTGTCGTTCGATAAAGTGTCTTTCGATAAAGTGTCTTTCGATAAGGTGTCGTAGTACCTTGTATCTCAGTTCAAGTTGATTCTTCCAACTTGCATAGAGCCAACTGACGGTAAGATTTTTACAACATTCTCATCTTCCACGTTCCACATCTATAAGGAATCAATATATCCATTTCAAATTGAACAGGATGTGGAAATCCTCCACTCTTAATAAACGGAGCACATGAAAGTGAAAATAAATTCAATCAGAAACACGATTTTGATGATAAAATTACTTACTCTTGCATCGATGGATATTATTTAAATGCATCAGCGGGAGCAGAAAGTACTTGTCTTGATGGAAACCGATGGAGCTTGAACGAAAGTGCTTCCAACTTTCCCATATGTGAACCAGGTGAATCAATAGTTTCAGAGAGTTGCGCAATCGTGTACAGATAACGATTACTCAGAAAAAATTATATTTTTGCTCTTATCAAGCATACAAAATTCGAAATTACCACAAATTACTGCAGTATAGTCTTAAACATTGATTTATAGATTTTAAAATGATTAATTTATTTACGTGTATTTATGCACCCTTTATATAAGTTTTCATGTTCTGCAATATGCAAACATATTTCCAATTGTTTTTCAGACTGCGAAAATCCTCCACAATCAGCAAACGCTACAGTAATAATTTTTTCAACAACTGAAGGATCTGTTGCTCACTACATTTGCGATGAAGGATTATCCACAATTGATATTAAAACATCTACTTGCAGAAGAAATGGAACCGTCGTTTCGTGGGATCTTGTTCAGCTTCCACGGTGTAGGATTCCTGAAAATGGTAATGATAATAATATTCAGTAAAACTGGCTCATTATTGTCAGCTTTGGATATCAAGTCAAATAAACATTTTAATTATTTCAAATTGGGTTGAAAAGAAAGATATATTTTTACATGAAACGATGTGTAAAATATGGTACTACGACACCTTATCGAAAGACACTTTATCGAAAGACACTTTATCGAACGACACCTGATCGAAACGACAGCTGATCGAAAGACACTTTATCGAACGACAGTTAATCGAGCCGACAGTTGATCGAAAGACACTTTATCGAAACGACAGCTGATCGAACGACATTTTATCGAACCGACAGTTAATCAAAACGACAGTTGATCGAACGACACTTTATCGAACCGACAGTTCAAGCAAGATTTTAGCGTGTTTCTCAAACATTGGAAAAATGAGCCATTGTGATGTGCGGTCTTTGTAATGGTGTGCATTAATGAATTGTGATGTATATATCATAAAGTTGACGATTTATATTTTATATCTATATTTTATATTTGTATCATAAAGTGTACGATTTCGCATGGCGGCCGGCCCGCCCACATATTAATAAGATATCACAAGAATACGCACGAGAATTACTAAGTACGAGATTGTCTGTACAGTAGACTAGACTAGTCATTATAGATACAAAGAGTAAGGAATTGAAGGCAAAATTTAATAGCAAGGGGCATGTCGCTGTCTGACTTTTACACAAAGTAGCTTCTTGAAAGTGGTCTTTATCCCAGCTTGACCGACAGCGCAAAATAAATGGCTTCGATGCTTGGTAGCACGTACACATGTGAACAAATGTTTTCAACAATGAAATTCACGAAAAGCAAGCTAAGATCACGCATTTCCGACGCCTATTTAGAAAATGTTCTGGCTCTTGCTTCATATGACTTGCCACCAGATGTTGAAAAACTTTCACAAAGCAAGCAGCATCAAGTGTCACTTTAATGCTGTGTTGTTGAAGTGTGAACACAAATATTTTGCTCTTTTTGTGATTGGTACGATTGAGATTGCAGCAATGTGGTGTAATATACTGAAGTGAGTGTGAATTATAGTATTAATGAGGCATCAGGTAATTAATGAGGCATCAAGTTGTCAATGAGGCAAGTTGCAAAATAAAGGTCAAACTTTGCAAATTTTAAGGTCAAAGTTAAAAATTTTTGGGTCAAAAAACTGGTTGCCCTATTTATGAGTTATATGACTATTATAATTACATTATTTGATCATATTGTGTATACTTACATTTCCACACTATTTGATTTTAGACATCTTAAGAATTCTTGTAATTTTTTCCACGTTAATAACGATTGTATACATATCGAAATGGAATTCATTTTAAGTGATAAAGGCAAACGAAAGTTGGCCTTGGACGGTTTCTTGTACGTTCGTGACAAAACAACAAATGGCGTAACTTACTGGAGATGTGAGGACTACCTCAAATGCAAAAGCCGTCTATCCACAGCCGAGGACGACAGCCTCAAGAGAGCACCATCTGAACACAGTCATCCACCAAACCCTGCACGTGTTATAGTTGCAAGAGCACAAGCCAGCATGCGAGATCGAGCAATCAATTCAGATGAACGTACCTCAAACATTATTCAGAGGGAAACGCAGGATATATCCTTAGCCACCGCTGGTGCTCTCCCTAAAGCAACATCATTAAAGCGGATGATACAGCGAAAGCGCGTATGTCCAGAAGGAATCGGCTTGATGGATGAACTCCGCGTGACACCGAGGGGAGAAGCCTTCGTTATCGAGGAAGACGATGAGAACGAATTCTATATGTTTGCGTCTCAAAAGAATCTGGATATACTGAACAAATGCGCTAATTGGTTTTGTGACGGTACATTCGATGTTGCCCCACTTGGATACCAGCTGTACACGATACACGCGCTGGTCGATGAAAATCGCACGGTGCCACTCGTATACACCGTTACCGAGAACAAATCTGAAGCTGTGTACAATCGCATCTTTGGTTTATTGGAACAACAGCGACCAGGAATAGCCCCAGAAACCGTAACAATAGACTTTGAAATGGCAGCATATAATGCTCTTTCTTCCAGCTTCCCTCGGGCAGAAATTCTCGGCTGCCTTTTCCATTTTGGCCAATGTAGCTTCCGGAAAATTCAGGCTCTCTCTCTGCAGCGGTGGTTCAATGAAGATGCAGAGCACGCCCTTCGCATAAAATGCTTCCAGGCACTGGCATTCGTTCCGCCTGAAGACGTTGTACAACGGTTCGAGGACTTCCTGGCCACGTTCAGTGACGACGATGAGCAGCACTTGTCTGAATACATTGACTATTTTGAAAATACTTGGATTGGACGATTGTGTCGCAGGAATCGTCGTCAACCTCTATTTCCTATCCGATGTTGGAATGTCTTCCACCGGGTTCAAGATGACCTTCCAAGAACGAATAATAGCATTGAAGGATGGCACAATGCGTTCAGCAAGCGTGTCTCAATATCCCATCCGACGCTTCGCAGACTCGTCAAAAAAATTAAGCAGGAACAAGGTTCCGACGAATTGTTAATTGAACAATTGAGTGCTGGAATCGATGGCCCACCACGGAAGAAGCGCTACGACGCTGTCAACCAACGTCTGAGGAGCATAGTTGAAAATTATGACTCAACAAATATGGACATAAAAAGTTATCTTCGAGCAATTGCACACAACTTGTGATTAAATGAATGCGATTGAAATGTGCACTTCGTCAGTTGTCGTGCTTTTAACAGTGCATGTTGTCAGTTCTTTTAATAAATTGTCGTTCTTTTAACAGTGCATATCGTCAGTTGTTTCAATAAATTGTGGATCTTTTAACCCTATCCTAACCAGGCTCGCGAGTTTACTAAAAAAACTAGGTGTGGCCAACCCCGCACACACATTTGCAATCGTTAATTACTAGAAACCTATGCGTCGTAGACGATGAGATTATTACAGGTTAGTAGAAACATCATCTGGCTTCCTGTATACATCATAATTGTAAAACTAAAGAAAGTGAATTTAGTGTAAATTAGGTATTTCTAAAAGTGACACATTTCTATAAATTCTTCTTGTTACGCCGCGCCCCCGCTGTGAAAAGAGAACGAAAAAGAATAGTTAGTCAAGTTATTGGTGCGTAAATGAGTAATACGTTTCAATGCGGAGAGAGAGCAAAATTATATAAATATCACAATATCTCAAAAATTACAAAATCTAACTTTATCAAACAAACATGGACAGATAGCTGAACATCACAATGACCCATTGTTTCAATGTTTGAGAAACACGCAAAAATCTTGCTTGAACTGTCGGTTCGATAAAGTGTCGTTCGATCAACTGTCGTTTTGATTAACTGTCGGTTCGATAAAGTGTCGTTTGATCAACTTTCGGTTCGATAAAGTGTCTTTCGATCAACTGTCGTTTCGATCAGGTGTCGTTTCGATCAGGTGTCGTTCGATTAAGTGTCTTTCGATAAAGTGTCGTTCGATTAAGTGTCGTTCGATAAAGTGTCTTTCGATAAGGTGTCGGGTCACGGTAAAATATATTTCCCGCTGTATATTTTTTTGTGTATGAATTAACACTATACACAAGCATTCATTTTGATTGCAAACATGAGTTATGTGAATCGAAGTAAAATAACCCAAACGTTGATTTGGCAAACCAGGATGTGGCAATCCTCCAATGATCAACAATGGATTTGCTGTGAAACATCCTCCATATAATGAAGGCGATGCTGTGACGTATGATTGTTTCCATGGTTATGAACTGGTTGACCCTGGCGGTTTTTTTGTTGTTTGTCGTCAAAATGAATGGACCAATGAGTCGGAATCACAAAACTTTCCTTTTTGTCGCCGTGGTAAATAAACATGTTTCAACTCACTCAGTTTACAAATAAAATTATCAGAATATTTATATGTTGTCAGTTTCAACACACTTGCTTGTAGATTTAGCCATTACATCTTTTAGGTTGTGCAAATAAATATTCTTGCTTTTGGTGAAAGTTTGAAGGTTTAAAAATAGTTCCTGATCGTTACATGTTACCTCTGTTATAGTTTGCTTTTCACTGCCCACGACGCTGCCCCAGGCGGGAACATTACTCGTGGATGAAACTCTTCGTAACAAAGACGGAGTATCATTTTCCAACGGAGTAGAACATGGTTTCGGTTGTCAACCGGGATATCGTTTGGTTAGGGATGCAACGCTCACTTGTGTTGAAGGGAATTGGAATTGGACAGTCAATGGAAGACCGGCTAAGGCACCGCTTTGCTACCGAGGTATTTTGATAACATTAACTACATTTTGAACAATTATATTTTATTTGTGAAAGAATCAAATTTTCCGTATTAGATTGCGGTCCACCACCGGAAGTAGCAAATGCAACTGTCAACGCCCTGGTGACGGTAGAAAGGCATAGTGCAGATTATGTTTGCAACCCAGGCTTTTTTACTGTTGATTCAAAAAGAATAGAGTGTGATAGCAACGGCAAATGGATTGTTCAGTTACAAAAAAATGATACTTTACCAACATGCACTATTTCACCTTCAGGTATTAAGTTACAAATGTTTTCCTTGATTTCTAATTATTGTAGATATTTTGAAAATAATACTGGGATAACAGATGTATGTTATAAATATTGTTCTGAAAATAAGGCTGTGGAAATCCACCTCTTCTGAAGAACGGTTGGTTTTTCTTCATTGGTCCATATTATAATAATACCGTGACATACCGATGCAACTTCGGTTTTGATATTACTGCTCCCAATGGAACTACCAGCACTTGCACGCCTAGAAACACGTGGAGTCTTCCTCCAGAGTCTGCAAGCTTTCCTACTTGCAACCCCGGTAACTAAACTTTTAGTTGTTAACTTAATCTTCAAGGTAAATTTCTCAGGGAATGTTGAAAACTGAAGTCATCTTTTTAACGATTTTGTTGTGTGCTTGCAACACCGGTAGTTATAGGCTACTAATAATATTCTTCTGGTGTTCTTACTTTTTTAACTGTTTTATTGAAATCGAAACTTAATTATTTTAAAGGTTGTCTTCAAGCACCGCCAAAAGCAACAGGTGGTTTGGAAATTGTTGGTGAAAACCTATTTAAAAATTACGTTGGATTTCGATTTGGATCAACAGTAACTTATGGTTATAAAGAAGGGTCCACTCTTATTGGGAGTTCGATTTTGAAATGCAACAATAGACTGTGGGTCCCTAACTTACCCACATGTGTGCAAAGTAGGGATTACTTTTAATACCTACATGTAACTTAATGTTTTGAATTCAAGTAACAGTTAAACAGGTGAGTTTGTTAGTAAATATGTAAAAGTTCTCGATCTCGTTCCTTTTTTTTAGTATCTAAAACCATGGGCAATTTCTTTATATAGATTGCAGCGCGTTACCGCCAGTACCAAACTCAAAGATTAAAACTATACTGAATTTTGAAGCACAAAGTTATGAGTATGTGTGCGATCAAGGCTTCTCCACCGCCGATGTCACAATAACCAATTGCCTTGAAGATGGAACATGGAGCTTAACCAGACTTCCCCGATGTACAGTGCCTAGAAGAGGTGAATATCTTTAACTACTTTGGATTCTACTTACACTAATTTATTTAAACCTTTTGTATATAATTGCAAATTTCAAATTTATAAACGACCACGGTAGAGTTCAACAGCGCGACATTTGTTTGATCAAATACTACATTGCAGTTACAGAGACTCACAAAGGTTTTCACATGAAAGCTTTGTGAATTAAAATGAGATTACATCAACTTAAAATATGTAAACGCAGGTTGTGGAAATCCGTCACCTTTACAAAATGGCAAATATTCAGGTGAGGCTCCATTTCCAGAAGGAGCCATCATAACTTACCAATGCAAAGATGGCTTTCAGATGTTCGCGCCAAGTGGTGCTGTAAGCATTTGCCAGATTGGTAACAAATGGAGCTTTGAAGTCAACCAAAACAACTTTCCAGAATGTCAGCTTGGTGAGTAACTGAAACGAGAATTCAAAATATCAGAAATTCGACATTGCATTTGCTTCAACGAATTTCTTTCCAGGTTGCAAAACTGAACCACCAATACCTGACACTGATCCTGAAGAAAGTGTACTTATTCTAAAAGAACCTTATCCAGAAATTACTGGCATATACGCAATTGGTTCTAGAATTGTCTTTGGTTGCGACAAAAACAAGATTATTGATGGAGCATCTTTCAGCGAATGTTTTGGAAATGAGTGGTTTCCAGATGTAGGCGAGACATATTGCAGATCTAGTAAGTTTTCTGTTGTTTAAAACGAAAAGATACTTCAAGAAATACAGGTAAGTAGAGGTGTACAGTAGTTGACTAAACATATTTGACATTGAAGTTCCATTCCACGTGGTACCTCGGGGCTCATTCGTCTTTTATGGACCAAGGAGAGCGTTGGATGACGCTCAAAGCAACAACTTCATTCAATCAAACTTCTCTATTTCTACCAATATGACCAACTATACGGCTGCGAGCAGAACGAATGGTTCAGATATAATTCCCATCACAAGTGTTTGTGGATATCCAGGGTTTTGCGTTGGATCTCCTCCTGAAATATATTTCAAATGTTTAAACCAAACTTTGTTCGAGTGTGATATGTGTGGTGTGGACCGAGCAGCAGTTTTTTTGTTTTTTGTTTTGCTTTTTGGCTTGGCAATCTTTTTTGGCAATGCTTTAGTAATCTGGGTAGGCTACAAACGCTTAACTCGAAGAAAAGCAAACAAAATGGACATTTGCAAAACCTCTCTTGCAGTAGCTGATATCTTGACAGGTACAAAAGAATAAAAAAATTTTTGATTTTAATTTTCATAGATGAATGTGTTTTATACAAATAAATAACAGATTTATTCTAATTATGAATAACAAACATATTTTTGGTTTATTAATATTTTTGCTATGATTACATTAAAGTTGTAAGCTGTAATGCTTTTTAATTTTAAAATTATTCTAAAGAATACTTGCTTTTTTGCAAGGAATACAAATCCTGGTTGTAGTGAGCTTCAACTTCAGCTGGACAATGAACTCAACTCCAGAAGAACTTAATCAACAATATTCAATATTGCAAGGATCACCACAAGCTTATGTGGGAGGAATCTTTTTTCTTTTCACTCTCACCTCATCTTTATTTCATTTGGTCTATATGGGAGGAGAAAGATTATATGCCATTGCAAAACCAATACGTTATAAATGGCAAAAGAAAACATCAGTTAATGTAGGTCTTGGCGTGGTCTGGATCCTGTCATTGTTAAGCGCAACGGTTCCAGGTAACTTAGCAATATTCATGTGTTGAAATAATTTCTTCTTTTTTGAAAATGAAAGGAAAAAAGTAATGCTCATAGTAGGATTTTTGTTTTATTTTTTCCGTTAATTTCATATCAGCCTGGTTTCCTAATCAATTGGTTTTCGCTTATTTGGTACCGACACTTTTGTATTACCCTGCCATCGGGAATACTGCTTCAAATGTGGATTACTCAGCTCCTATTGTTGTTATGATTATATTTTACCTCCTGCCTTTTATATTGCTTGTAAGTTGTTTGAATTGAAAGTTTATGGGTTGCAGTTTTATCTTTTAAACTGTATAAAGTTATAGCAACCGTATGCTTTACCGTAATAATGCACTAAAACTTCCAAACATTATTTTAGAAAATGTAAAACACGTAAAATTGAAGACCAATATCGGTTTACAAGTATTTTTTTGCGCTGTATTACTTTTTGCAGACTGCATCTTGTTTGGCCACGATAATTTTTGTGTATAACGCCGGTAAGGATGGAATGAAGACGGCAAATGTTGAACGATCACTTTCTTCAAATAAACGCAGAAACAAAAGAAAATTAGCAGTCCTGAAGACAATTGCAATTATGCAGATCAGCTTCACAGTAACGTTGGGTAAGTATATGTCATTGGATTTTTTAAATTTCAAAAGATCGTGGGTTTTCTTTGTTTTATTTTCATTTTTGTTTTTGATTTAGTTCCATTAGCTGTTGCTGGTTCTCTGCTCTACTCTAATCACTTGGATTGCTACAACTTTGCTCAACCCTACATGGTTTGCTTTTATCTCAACATGACAAACAGGTATCGTTCAAAATGCTTTAACGTTTTGTTTTGTTTGCAATACCATGGATCAATTAGATCTGACAACTTTCGCCTTTTGCATAGCTTGGTCAACTTCATCGTGTACAGCGCGAGAGATCAAGATTTTCGGAATGAGATCGTCGATATTTTCAAACCTGGCTACTTGAAGCAGCTAAGTGTTCCATCCAATGCCCAAACACCGAAGAAGAGTGAAAACTCAAGTAAAAACGATTCTAGCGAGAACATTATTGAAGCTGGTAACGCACAACAAGCAAAACAAACTTCGCTTTAGCAAAAGTGTAAAAGGTTGTTTTATTTCAGTTTTTAAACCTACGTTAACCTATACAAGCGGTTGTCACCGACCTGGCTTGACCTGAGAAACCTTTTTCGTTTAACGATACAGTTATTTATTTACCTATAGGCGATACCTATAAAAACTTCCTACTATCTTAAAAAACTTTGCAAGTAGACGTTTGAAAATAAACACTCTTTTAACTATATATCCAGTTACGTACTTGGTGCTTGGTACCGTATGTCTCTTGCCTAAACAACGCAATTATACCGACTTGATTGCCAGTGTCTTTGTTAATATTTGCTTGTTATTTTCGTATTTTCAAGACTTCATGGCCACACGATTTTTTCGACTCGCTTCCTGTTCTTAGAATCAATCGTGCCCAACCATCGTATTCATACATGCGCGTTTATATACTCGTTTATATTCTGTATATAAAATACTGTTCATTTTGCAACATCGTTGGCTTAATATAGTTCGCTATGCAATATATTACTCCTCCCATTATGACATCATAAAAGTGCTTGTTTTTATGTTTTTCCTTATTCGTCTTGGAAAAACGTTTTTAGGTTAAAAACAGTAAAATAGTTTTCAAATGGGCAAAAGTTATTATTGGCTATATAAGTTACGATTTTATGCAAATGTATGTCATTAAATTGTCGCACGACAATCAGCTGTTTTGATATTCTTATATAACAAACGATTATCCACTTGTAGTATTTCGGATTTTGATTATAGATTCTACCCATGTATCATTCAAGAAACTGGAAAGCTACTGTACGCCTGTGTTGATGAACTATTCAAATCGTTAGTTTTTCCGTTTTTCTCTTGTCAATTGGCTTCCCATATTTTCAGCTTAATAAGTCATCAGCGCCCTGACCGTTGTTTCATGGAATCATTTCAAGTCGGCATAAAACCGTTGAAACATTTCCTTTTTTAGACCTTTTTCAAACAAATATTGTAGCTATATTAGCAATGATGAATTGTATGTTTGTATTTAGAAAAAGAAATGAAAACGAGAAATGGTCTTTATTGCTGATGCAGTGTACGCAAAGTTTAGAGCAAAACTAGTATATCATACATCTGTTTATAGGACTATCTGTGATTAGCGTATACATTTAATGGAATTAATCAGACTTATTTCCTATTACTTGTTGCTCCTCTTTTGAGAAAGAAGTTATGACGTCTGCAGTTAAGAAGGGATAGACGATGTGTATTAACCTACAAAGGAGACGTTTCTATTGCGACAAGTAACATTCGTCTACTGTTTGTCAGCCCAAGATGGCTGACACGTAGAACAAAGGATCCGTCAATAATGTGCATGTGCTTGCTTCCGCAAAACATGACGAGAGCAACAACACGCCTTGTCATACTAAACAACCTCAGAGCTTTGAACGGACAATACAGTGGCTTGTAGTTGCAGTTACTCTGAATATCGTAATATCTCATTACACATGCGGTGTATCGGCTCATTCTTTTTTAAAGATTTCACCTATATACGCTATATTCTTATGCTAACTACTGATTGCAATAAATTCAGGTAAAATATGGTCAACTTTAATACGAAAAGCAAAGTTAGGCAATTTGTCGTTAAAGTGTTCAACGGTTTGATTTACTTCAATTCCGGACAGACGTAAGTATGATTTTGTTCTGTAAAATAGTTCACAAAAGTTCAGAACTTTCTATAACAGACGTTTTTTAAGTCACATGACTATATATAGAAATGGATTTTTTAACACTAAAGCTGCTTGTTCTTTACTCGTCACTCACGTGATTTATGCCAAGGGTAAGCTTCTGTCTTTCTGCTAGCTTAGTTTCATCGGTGGTTCGTTTTGTATTAGTTTGACCATTAATCTTAAAACGTATTGATTTAGCTGTGTAGCATTGTACCTACAGTAGCCTATATAAAGAAACAAAATTTTATTATAGTATACAATTATACAGTTTGGAAATATTAAAGTTAATAAAAGTTATGAAAAGCAGAAAAGCGACAACAATAGTATGACAGGCGCCATGCGTCTTTTACGCTAAGGAAGTGGCCCGCAAAGAGATAGTTCTAGCGCTATAAAAGTTTTTATGAAGAAAAACGTGATTAGGCACATATCCGGACATAACTTAGATTTAGCGTCGCATTTGGCAGAGAAGAGACCTTTGTTGAAATAGAAACCTTCCTAGCAGTAGTTGGTCAAGTAAGGTCCAACTTGCCAAGTCAGGAAAGTTAGTTTGACTTCATATTCTCAGGGCATTACCAACAACCAGTGCAGGATTAAGGTGGATGCTATTGATGCTGCAGCATTAGGCCCATTCCTGAAATAGGCCCAGACGAAAACAGACGTGAATTTTCCGGACGCTGAACAGTTTTCCTTTGCTTAATTAACCCACAAATAATTCTTATTATGAAATTTGTAGTCCGACTTTCGCACGCCTAGGCACGGTGTTACGCCTAGGCACGTAAGATAAAGCAAGATTTTGGCATAGACTACTTATTTAAGATGAAAAATTATAACACTTTTCGAGCTGTTTCAGGGCCCTTCATTACTTCAGCCGCAGATAAGATGCACGGCTTTATTAACTCTTCCCCAATCGTGTATGCTTTTTTTGGTTTTAACTATTCGTAGAGAAACTAGATAGGATTCATGAAGAAAGGATTTTTCGGTAGTCGTCATCTTTTCATTTGCTTTTTTTAATCGTTCATATCAGAGAATATTCGTCCAAAATATTCAAGTGGCTTGCCTTCAAGATTGTTGTGCTTTGAATGAAAGTGACGAACAACTTTAGAAGGTTTCATAACGTCATTTGGCAGAATTTGGGAGCACACCAAACATTAGGGCCGTGACGATTGTTCACTACCCGGAACTATTGTAAAACCAAGCTCCAAGTATTTTTATTGTATTGCCTGACAAATTCCCCTTTTCGTTTCTTACTTCCCTCTGTGACACTCAACTTATCTGCATATGCCCTTTTCGTAGTTTACATTTGCACCTACTGATACTTGGTTCATTTCCATTTTGAGAATTATTTGTTTCAGAAGTCTTAGTTTTTTCCTTCTTGTTAAAATACACTTGTTGGTTCGTTGATTCCATATTAATCCTTCTGTAGTTTAACAGGACAAGCTATTGCAGCATCTGAAAAGTGAAGAATGACCTTGTATTACAAAACTTTTTGAAAGCTAGACGCAGTTTATGACGAAACAATCATAAACGGCACAAAATCTAGGTCATCGGAAGGTTAACCTTTATTATTAAACAGTTCTGCTGTATCAACGAAGGAGAGATAGGCTATGCCAGTTTTAGCCTACTGCTGTGAATCGGCCAAGCGTAAAATGAGTTTTACAGGAAGTATCAACTTTGCAATGCTTATGATTCCAGATTAAAATTAGCTTGGCAGAAAGTAAGATACGGTACTTCGCGGACCGGCGGTTGAGAACCACTGAGTTAGGCTAAGCCTTAGGAATAGATTAGGTTAAGGCAGTAAGATTAGTACTCATTATGGTTGGGAAAAGAGTTAGCAATCATTATTGTTGAGTTCAATGTTGTTTCATTGCCGATTCACAAGCTAACACCGTGCAAACAACTGCCGGTTCACAACAAAAAATGATGGAAACCAGTGTCAGTTTATAACAAAAAATGACGGAAAGCATTGGGGTTCACTTGGACGCTAGCGACTGCCTTAATTCTAAGACAATTGCTAATGTTTTTTTTTTGCACTGTGACGTAGGCTAAATATACGGCGTTGTGTTTATTGTAACGGAAGATTTCAAGTTAATGCGATAAATTTTACGGTTCCACAATTTACAAATTTAGCTGCGTTTTGTGCACGCTTGCTATGGCGTCTCAACTCAGTGGATGGGATAAAGCGAAAAAGAAAAGGAAAGAAGCAGCAGAACAAGAAAAGCTTCTGGCGAAAATTCCAAAACTGAGTTCATACTTTGGAATGCGAGCAGCTTCGTCTCAATTGCCTGCGTCGGATGCGATTGCGAATTCGAGCGCTCCTGAAGACCAGGCCAAGCAAGATGAACCTGATGAGGAAAGAGAGGATAAAGAGCGGGAAAGTTCAGCGGAGAGAGCAGAGGTGAAAGGAGACGCTATCACTGGCGAAGCACTGGCGCAAACGCTGGAGGATATCACCAATGATTTAGGACAGTGGGGTAAAATCAACGCTGACACTCGAGAATATTGGGCCAAGAAAGGTTCAAAACACTGCCAACACACTGAATCGATGTTTGAAGAGAGCGCCAGACAATACCTAGGTGAATCATTCCAACGTCGATGCACTAAGACCTTCTTCGTGCGTACGCATCCGCTCAATGGTGAAAAATCCTATAGACAATGGTTGTGCTACTCGCCTTCGACCGGGAAGGTGTTCTGCTTTGCATGCAAGTTGTTCGGTGGTAATGCTGTTCAAGCAACCAAGTTCGTATCCGGCGGTTTCGACAATTGGAGGACAGGCGAATCCAGAATAAAAATGCATGAAAGCAGCGATGGTCATCGCAAGGCTATGTTGTCTTTTGCGAGCCGACAGAGGGAGGCCGGTCGTGTTGACTACCTAGCCGCTAAACAGGTCGAGGAAGAGCGGTGTTACTGGCGCCAGATTGTAAAGCGGCTCATCGACGTTCTGATATTCCTAGCTAAGCGTGGCCTTGCTATAAGGGGCGCGGATGAGATCATAGGTTCCCCTCATAATGGTAACTACCTTGGCATCATTGAGTTGTTGGCGGAGTACGATACTCTGCTGGCTAGCCATATTAGAAAATATGCGAACTGCGGGAAAGGTCACATTTCTTATTTGTCATCCACAATTTGCGAGGAGCTGGTGCAGCTCATGGGACAAAAGGTGCAGGACACCATCCTGAAAGAAGCCAAGAAGGCGAAGTATTTCTCTGTCTCGATTGACTCTACACCTGACGTATCACACCTCGACCAGCTAACGATTGTTATTCGATATGTTCTGCCGTTGGGTCCAGTTGAACGGTTCCTGACATTCTTGCCTATGATGAGACACACCGCTACGCACATGGCTAGCATACTTCTGAACTTTCTGAAGGAAAATGGCTTGGATGTTACTAACTGCAGAGGCCAGTCGTATGACAATGCGTCAAACATGTCAGGACGGTACAACGGTGTCCAGGCAATTGTGAAGCGAGAATGTAAATATGCTGCTTTTATTCCATGCTGCAACCACAGTTTAAACCTGGTAGGAGACCAGGCTGTTAATAGCTGCGCTGGCTGTACCAGGTTTTTTCATTTTGTCAATGGACTATACGTTTTCCTGTCTGAATCGACATATCGCTGGCAGAAACTGAAGAATCGCTGCACATTAACGCTCAAAGGTTTGTCTGGAACCCGATGGTGTGAACGTGCAGATGCTGTCAAAGCGCTAGTAGAAGGGTGGAAGAGCATTCAAGAAGTCCTGGATGAGCTTGCGGCAGATAAGGAGCAGAAGGCCGATACGAGAAACCAGGCCGACGGATTTTCGCGCAGGATGGACGAACTTGAGACAGCAGTTATGGCGACTGCCTGGAACGATATCCTATGCCGTCTCAAGAGTACGAGCATTAGCCTCCAAGACCCTACAGTCAGTCTGAATACGGCAACTAGTTTATTGGCATCAATGGTCGACACGATTCAATTTGCACGGGACAGATTTGACGTGTATGAGCAGATGGCGATCGAAAAGGTTCCTCACGGCGAATACAAGGCTGAAGAACGTCGAGGCCGTAAGCGAAAGCGAATGCCTGATGAAGGAGCTGCAAACGAAGAAAACCTCACCCCTAGGGAAACATTCAAAACCCATATATATCTGGTCATGATCGACAGACTGTTAGCTGAACTGGAAAAGCGAATGAAGGCGTATGAGGATATATCTACAACATTCGGATTTCTTTCGGAGCTAACGTCATTGAGCATAAAGCAGATCGAGAATAAAGCTCAAAATCTCGTTTCCTCGTATCCAGATGACTTGGAAGACACGCTGGTGGCTGAGCTCATACAGTTTGCTGCATTTATGCGCACCCAGAAATCGGTGAGTGTGAACGAGTCAGCAGAGCTTACCATGTACAAGCTTTTGTCGTCGTTGAACCTTTCTCAAACATTTCCAAACGTCGAGATTGCTTTGCGCATCTATCTGTGCTTGATGGTGTCTAATGCCTCCGGCGAGCGGAGCTTCTCAAAACTGGGAATAGTCAAAGGAGAGCTGCGGTCCTCGATGAGGGAGGAAAGGCTAAACATGCTGGCGCTTATGAGCATTGAACATGAGGTGCTGAGCAGCCTTGACTGCACTGACATGATCGAAGATTTCGCGCTTGCTAAGGCTCGAAAAACAGTAGTATAAGTAAGCAGCACTAGCGCAGCATTGACAATATGCCAACGTTAAGTTGATCTGGATTAGCCTTTTCTTCATTAACTCCGCTTTTCAGGCAATATTGGTATTGAATTGTGTTGGTGTTACATAGCCTGATGTTACTCTCGAGTTTTTACGATAACACGTCGTTATTATTGTTCATGTTCATTAAAATTTGGCTGACTGCGTCGAAAGCAATAAAGGCTCTTTGGTCGGTCTGATTACGCGTGTACGGTGGAGTCAGAGTGTCGAATGCATATGTACCAATGCCTAGAAAAAATAGGCCTGTTTTTGCGCTGCAGCATCAGGCCCAGTTTCGTCTTAATCCGGCCCTGCCAACAACCAACATATTTGTGAAGAAACAGAGGTAAGAATAGTAAATTAACGCAGCGTAAAGCGAGGGTGAATATTTAGTAGGAGATGTTGAAACGGTACAATAAGGTGGTAGTTTATTTATTTCTTGTACAAAATAAGTAACGTTCTTTTACATATAGCCTAGATAAAACGGTCTGTACTATTGCTGTTTGACATAGTGCACTACTGTAGCGTCCATGCCCTAGCTAAAGTTTAACCGCTGAAGACATTTAATTACGTAACAAGAAAAATTAGGCTGCCTGAGATATTTGGTGAACAAATGATAATAACCAAGTAGGTGTCGCATTATTTCTTTTTGTTTACTGGTTATACCCATCCACAGTATACACAACTATACTGTACTACCATACACTACTATAAAACAACTGTTAACAAATGTTATATGTTACGTACAATCAGACAGAAATCACATTTTTGAAATTTAAACTGTAAACGTTTGAAGCTCTAAATACCGAAAACATACTCTAGTTGGTATTAAAAAGTATATTTCTTAGACTTAAATTGTGCACAATTTTTGAATCTATTGGCGTTTTTATTCAGTATATGCTAATTGGTAATAAAATTATCTCTAAATTTATTCAGTATACAAAGTTATTCCATAACAAATTTTGTTGCACATTAACGTGATTCTCCATTTAAACGGGATGGTCGCGATGACGTAGAGTGCAGCAGAAAGTCGTCTACACACTTTCTTTTATGTTATGTAGTCGTGACTAAACGTTTCCGTTTTTAGAGTAAAGTTGGTGATTTTAAACCTTAAATAGTTTCCAACACTTCTTTGTTGCTACGTGAGGCTTATTCTGTAAAGCTTTATATACCGTTAAAGTTTATTTACTAGATAACCCGCTGCAGTAAACTGTATTTTGTTTTTAACTGAGTTGCTGTGATCACAAAAAAACATTTGGATGTCTTCGAATTGGCGAACTTATTTGTTTCTCTTGATATGGGTGTCGTCACTCACCAAAGCACAAGGTAAGATTCATGTAAAGCTGACTGTCGAGACCTGCTAACTTTAACAAAACCAAAATTTAAAGCTTTATCTACGCTTTGGATAAAAATAAAAAGAACTAAGCATCCTCACAAATGCTTACATTCGTTTAGCAAAACGTTGGACAAACCAGCGCTATTAGTTCTAATAATTAATTATCCAATATAAACACTACTGAATTCAAATCTATTACTTGGGAAAACGACATACAACTAGACCATATACATTGGATTGACAAAATGACCACTTAAAAATTTCATTTTGTATGTTCCTTGATGGTGACCAATACGTTAATTGCATAAAAGGTATTAGCAAATAATTGACGATAAACACATGACTCGTCAAATTGAGCAAGTATTTTGGTGTGTGCAAGAAAGGTTAAATTTTCTGGGAAATCCACACACAATAAACATATAAAATAATACCTTTTGTACCCACATATGTATGAAGCATAATAATTTAATGCAATTCTATTTTATATAATGTTCATTATTCGACCAATACCTGTTTTATTTGGTCTGCTAGAACCCGAAAATGATCCACATATTTCAATCGCTCCCATTCCAAATGATCCTTGTCTTCAAGATCCAGATCAACTTGTGCCGTTTCCCATTATTAACGATTTCTTTGAAAATGCCCCTATAGGTGAGCTTTGGTTTTTACTTTAAGCTTGTAGACTTAAAATTTCATAAATCATTCCGAGCTAGTGTAACGTTTTGTTTTATATAAATTTTTATTTATGTCGATAATACTAATCTAGAATAACATCAAATGTAGTCAAACCGGCTGTAGTGGTGTTTTGTATAATTTTAAAATCATTGTCTGTAATGGAAAAAATTTAATCTGAGCTTTTTTCTCTATATTACTCATCGTAAACGAATGCAGAAAGGGTTTCAAACAATTTACCTAGTCCAGGTAGGCAAATTATTTCTGTTTTGTTGTCTTGACTAAATAGTGGCTTACATGTACACATATTAATACAGAATACTTTACATTGGGTGATAAATAGTTATATCAGCGATGTTTTTAATTTAAATTGGAATCATGAACACGTAAAATTTTTTTCAACATTCCTTTCAATTAGGCAATGATAGAATATGTTTTTAGGTTGTTTTCCACCACAACCCGGACCAAATAGTGTAGCTTCATTCGATGTTGACAGCCGCTTCAATCCATCCAAAACCACAGTTAAGTATCTTTGTGATCCTGGCTTCTCTTCTACAGGTCCAACCCAGTTTTCATGTCAATATGGAATGTGGAATGTTGAACTTAGGATACCAAACTGCACGATTCCTGAAACTGGTTTGTCAAACATTTTCAAAAAGTGACTGTTGCACCAAACTTTTGTTTCAATTTTTAATTTTGCTGCAGGGTGTGGAAACCCCCCCTTTCTGCCCGGGGGCGATATAGTTGGAGACCCGCCGTATTATCTCGATGAAAAAATATCCTATCGTTGCTCAGAAGGGTTTGAACTGGGAAACTTAAATGCGTCTTCCATCAGTCGATGTGAGCCTGGTAACCAATGGAGCTTGCAAAAACACGACGAAAACTTTCCAACATGTCTTCCAAGTGAGCAAATATTTAAGGTTCTAAAACTAACTTACGTTTTTTCAGTTATTAGGTCAGGTGCAACATCATGTAAAACCCTATTTAACTTACTGCATAATGTATCATTTTAGAAATTTCATTAATTTGTTTTAGCTTGTCATGCTCCGCTATCACCGCCTGATGGCGCAGTATTGCTCTCCGCTGACGAAATATTAAACAAAGAAACGTTTTCACTGGGAACAGAAGTGACATATGGTTGCAAAGATCCGTGTTCAACGCACGTGAAAGACACATTCACTTGTACTCCAAGGGGTTGGTCAGGAACGTTTTCTTCTTGTCCTTTAAGTGAGTTGACAAACAATTCATTGCAAATAAAAGTGATTCGTTTAAGACCCTAAATTGAATAAATAATGTAAAAATCAGATTTCTTTATTTTTTGGAACAACCTCTGTCTGCAAATATTGTGACTGTAAAAACTTTGGTTTATCATACTTGCACACACCTTCTGATGCACCAATGTCATAATGCAGATTGCAACAATCCACCGTCTGTAGCAAACGCAAGCATTTTTCCGACTTCGACAAGAGAAGAATCACAAGCTCGGTACTTCTGTGATCCTGGATATTACACTTCAGATGTTACACTCATACAATGCATTCATGGAGAATGGATAAGTTTAGAGGAACAATCTTGGTCTCTTGTATCACAATTCAAATTGATTCTTCCAAATTGCACTGAGCCGACTGACGGTATGTTTTCCAACATGTATATTTTCCATTATTTAAACTCGTAAGAAAGTGATATATTCATTTTAAATTGACCAGGATGCGGGAGTCCTCCACTGTTAATTAATGGCGCATTTGAGAGAAGCATATATAGAACATTTAATTGGAGAACACAGAGTCAACTCATTCAGAAATATGATACTTACAATAAAATTACTTACTTCTGTATCGATGGATATTACTTAAACGCACCAGCGGGATCAGTAAGTACTTGTCTTGCTGGAAACCGATGGAGCTTGAACAAAAGTGCTTCCAACTTCCCTATGTGTGAACCAGGTAAACTAATGATTTTTAGAGTGTTGCAAACATTTATCAAAATTATATGAATGTTGATAATATATGTTGTTGTTTTGGTGTCTCCCATGCTTAACATATGATATACAAAATTACCAAAACAACAAAGAAGACATAAAATTGATTTACGATTATTCGTATGATCTGTTGGTTTTAATGTTTAATTGTGTACGTGTTTACTTGTGTTTACGTGTAAAATTTTTGTTTATTTATTTAACTTGTATATTTCTTGTTTTGCAAGGTACAAGTTGTTTTTCATTTCTTTTTCAGATTGTGGAAATCCTTCAAAAGCAACAAACGCAACGATGAGAGTATTTTCAACAACTGAAGGATCAGTTGCTCACTACATTTGCGACGAAGGATTATCCACAAATGATGTAACAACATCCACTTGTAGAAGGAATGGAAATGTCGTTTTATGGGACCTTGTTCAACTTCCACGGTGTACGATCCCCATGCATGGTAAAGTTGATAAAATTTGCCAAAAAATGGTCTATTATTGTATCACGCTTTCTGACCGTTAGATGTCAGGTCAAATTAATATTTCAGTCATTTCAATTTCGGTTGAAAGAAAATAGAAATTTATGGGTGAAACGATGTGCTACAATATTTTTCTTTTTGTATGTTATTGTATATGATTTAAAACTTTACAGTTATTTTGTTTGATTACAAACATAATTTATGCAAATCTAAGTAAAAAAATCCAAAATTTGATTTTTCAAAACCAGGATGTGGCAATCCACCTTTGATTAACAACGGATTTGTTGTGAGACCTCCTCCATATAATGAAGGTGATGCTGTGACGTATGATTGCTTCCCGGGATATGAGCTTATTGCCACTGATGGATTTTACCTCTTGTGCCGTCAAGATTTATGGATCAATATGAGGGAATCACGGAATTTTCCTTTTTGTCGCCGTGGTAAATAAAAATATACCAACTTATTCATTAACTAAAGTTACTAAACCAATTTTTCTACATACAGTTAGTCAATATTTGTTGTCAGAAACAACTTTGATTAATTTTAACCTTTACCATTTTCGCCTGGGCTAATTGACGTATTGCTTTCCTGCAAAGTTTCAAATTTTTTTCAATATTTCTGAACATCAAATTTCGTTTTCTTAGTTTGTTTAGCACTGCCCACATTGCCTTCTGGTGGTGTACTACTAGTGGATGAAACTCGTCGCAACAAAGACGGAGTATCATTTTCCAACGGAGTAGAACAAGAATTTAGTTGTCAACCGGGATATCGTTTGGTTAGAGATGCAACGCTCACTTGTGTTGAAGGGAATTGGAATTGGACAGTCATTGGGAAACCGGCTAAGGCGCCGCTCTGCTACCGAGGTGTGCTGATAACCGTAATATTGTAACTACATTTTGAGAAACTTATATTTTGTTTATTAACCAATCAACACAAGACATTTTGCACTACATATTTCTGTAGGTATTCCTTAATTACGGCTTAATCACAGCTTTGTTTTCACTTGTAGTATAGTATCTATCATCAATAAAATATAATAAGCTTATTATACTTGTGTGTAGATTGCGGTCCACCACCAGAAGTGGCAAATGCAACAGTCAACGCCCTGGCGACGGTTGAAACGTGGATTGAAAATTATGTCTGCAATCCAGGTTTTTCTACGGTTGATACAAGAAGAATAGAATGTGATAGCAGCGGAAAATGGGTTGTTTGGTATCAGGAGACGAATACTTTACCAACATGCACTATGTCATCTTCGGGTATAAAACTACAAACATATCTTTAAATTGTTTTCTTTATTTTAACCTTCTTAAGATTTTGGAAAACTTCACTGGACACCGTAAAAATTTTTGCTTTAAAACTAAGGTTGCGGAAATCCTCCATTTTTGAAAAATGGTTCGTCTTACTTCGTTGATCCAGATAATGAAAATACCGTGAGGTATTTTTGCGATTATGGTTTTGGCATTCATGCTCCCAATGGAACTACCAGCACTTGCATATCGAAGAATAGGTGGAGTCTTATACCAGGATCAGCAAACTTTCCTACTTGCAACGCCGGTAATTACTAACAGTTGTCAACTCATTCTTCATGTTTTTCTAACTGTAGTTGTTGAAAATAAAGTTAATTGTTTTGAAGATTGCGTTCAACCACCGCCAGAACCAATAGGTGGTTTAGAAATTGTAAATAAAGACACAACAGACAACGATATTGGATTTGGATTTCAATCCATGGTAACTTACGGTTGTAAAGAAGGGTCCACTCTTATTGGAAGTACGACATTGAGTTGCAGCAATGGAATGTGGCTACCTGACTTACCCACTTGTGTGCAATGTGAGAATACTATTTAATAAAGATTGTAATTTTCGAAAACACCTAACAATTAAACTGATGCTATTTTGTAAATCACCAGCCTTTTGGGCTGATAGATCTCAAGTTTTTTTCTGAATAGAATGTATTTTTACGGCTTCAGTTTAACCAAGGTTATGTTTATAAATTTTCATATAGACTGCAGTGCGCCACCAACAGTACCAAACTCAAAATTCAGACGGACATCAAATTCAAGAGCACAAAGTTATGAGTATGCGTGCGATCCAGGTTTTTTTACCACTGATTTTACAGTAAACATTTGCCTTGATGATGGAACATGGAGTTTAACCAAACTTCCCCAGTGCACAGTGCCTAGAACAGGTAAAAGTCTCTATTTTGGGTATGTTTTTAGAACCTTTTGTTTGTAATTGTAAATTTCTGAATTTTCAGCTAGCGAATTGCGTACAGCACTGCTGCATTTTGTTAACAAATTTTACTGCAATGCATAGCTTTCATGAATTTCACATGAAAGCTTTGTGAGTTAAAATGACATTACATCAACTTAAAATATGTCAATGCAGGTTGTGGAAATCCATCACCTTTACAAAATGGCAAATATTCTGGTGAGGCTCCATTTCCAGAAGGAGCCACCGTAACTTACCAATGCAAAGATGGTTTTCGGATGGTCGCGCCAAGTGGTGCTGTAAGCACTTGCCAACCTGGTAATACATGGAGTCTCGAGATAAATCAGAAGAACTTTCCAGCATGTCAGCTGGGTGTGTAATTTCATGGAGTTTTAAAACATACTGGAAATGGCACAGGCAATCGAAAACAAAATATTTAAATACCTATAAATACATATCCATCTAAGATTTATTGGCAGTGGAATTAGTTAAAAAAACACGCAAACACAAAAAATCCAACATACCATATAAAGTTAAATGCTTAAAACAAGCTTAAACTTTCAACATTACTCTTGCCTCTACCAAATTTTTTGCAGGATGCAAGACTAAACCACCAAGACCTGACAATGGTGTGCTTATTTTAAATGAGCCTGTTCCAGATATAAATGGGTTGTATGCAATTGGTTCTGCAATTGCTTTTGGTTGCGATTATGACGAATACGTGATTGGACCATCTTTTAGCAAATGTTTTGGAATTGAGTGGTTTCCCAATGTGGACCATATAGATTGCATAATTGGTACGTCCTGTTGTGAATTATGATACCGTACTTCAAGAAATGAGTAGCAGAGTTTTTACTAAACCTTTTTTACGTTGAAGCGCCATCACAGGTGATTCCTCAGGACACATTCCAATTTTATGGACCAAGGAGAGCGTTGGATGTCGCTAAAACCAATGACTTCATTCAATCAAACTTTTTTATTTCTACCAATATGACCAACTATACAGCTGCGAGCAGAACGAACGGTTCAGATTTAATTCCCATCACAAGTGTTTGTGGATATCCAGGATTTTGCGTTGGATCTCCTCCTGACATATATTTCAAATGTTTCAGCCAAACTTTGTTCGAATGTGAAATGTGTGGTGTGGGCCGAGCAGCAGTTTTTTTGTTTTTTGTTTTGCTTTTTGGTTTGGCCATATTCTTCTGCAACGTTTTAGTTATTTGGGTAGGCTACAAACGCTTCAATCGAGGAAAAGGAAACAAAATGGACATCTGCAAAACCTCTCTGGCAGTGGCTGATTGTTTGACAGGTACTAACAGAATTTCAAATTTCTTAATTTTGGTTTATAAATCTTTTTTTTTTAATAAATAAAATTGTAAATACACTAATTAAAATTAAAGCTTTAAATATGTAAAACATAAATGTGTAAGCTGTAATGCTTTTTAATTTTCAAATACTGTGGTCATAGTATTTGTTTTCATGTTTAAGGAATACAAATCTTGGTTGTGGTGAGTTACAACTTCAGTTGGACAATGAACTCAAACCCAGAAGAGCTCAACCAACAACATTCAACATTGCGGGGATCGCCACAAGCTTATGTGGGAGGAATCCTTTTTGTTTTTACCGTCACATCATCTTTATTCCATTTAGTCTATATGGGTGGAGAAAGATTATATGCCATTGCAAAACCAATACGTTACAAATGGCAAAAGAAAACATCTGTTTATGTCGGTCTTGGCGTTGTGTGGATCCTATCGTTGTTAAGCGCAACGGTTCCAGGTAATCCAGCTATGTTCGAAGATGTTTCTGCTTTTAAAGTTTTAAAGAAAAAGTAATGTTAATAGGATTTTGTTTTATTTTCTACGTTATTTTCATTTTAGCCTGGTTTCCCAATCAATTGGTTTTCACCTGTTTGGTACCGACACTTTTGTTCTACCCTGCCATCAAAGATACAGCCTCGAACGTGGATTACTCAGCTCCTATTGTTGTTATGATTATATTTTACATCCTGCCTTTTTTATTGCTTGTAAGCTGTTTGGATTGAAAAGCTATGGGTTGCAGTCTAATCTTTTAAATCATAACAAACTGTTTCAAAACGTATAGGGTTTAGTCTTATAGTACATTAAGAACACACTAAGACTTTGGACACTTTTTATTATAAAATTGTAATTTCAGACCAATAAACCAATATATTGGATTACAAGCATTAGCTATTTTTAAAATTTTTGGTATGATTTCTTAGACTGTATCTTGTTTGGCGATGTCAATTCTCATTTTCACAAGTTCTTCGAACAAACGCAGAAACAAAAGAAAATTAGCAGTCCTGAAAACAATTACAATTATGCAGATCAGCTTCACAGTAACGTTGAGTAAGTGACAATAGCAACAACAATTTTATTGTTTTCCACGTTGTTTCAAATTTTACGTGCATTCTTTTTTTACTTGGATTTGTTTTGTTTATTTCATGTTTAGTCCCATTAGCTGTTGCCGGTTCTCTGCTCTACTCTAATCACTTGGATTGCTACAACTTCGCTCAACCCTACATGGTTTGCTTTTATCTCTACATGACAAACAGGTATCGTTCAAAATGCTTTAACGTTTTGTTTTGTTTGCAATACTATGGATCAATTAGATCTGACAACTTTCGCCTTTTGCATAGCTTGGTCAACTTCATCGTGTACAGCGCGAGAGATCAAGATTTTCGGAATGAGATCGTCGATATTTTCAGACCTGGCTACTTGAAGCAGCTGAGTTTTTCATCTAATGCCCAAACACCGAGAAAGAGTGAAAACTCAAGTAAAAAAGTGGATTCTAGCGAGAACGTTATTGAAGCTGGTAACACACAACAATCAAACCAAACGTCGCTTTAGCAAAGAATATAGACTTGTTTTTTCAGTTTTTAAATCAATCTTAACATGTACAGGCAGTTGTCACCGGCTTGGCACAAGTTACTTTTATGTTGACTCCAAGTGAAAAACTTTTTCATTCAAAAATGTTATAATTTACTTATCTAGGCTAAATGCTTGTAACATTTCAGTCATTTTTAAAAGGAATTGCAAGTAAATCTATAAAAATACGCACTATTTTAACTATATGCCGTATCAGTTTTCAAAAACGTTTTTGATACAGCTTAAAACTAATATATGCTGTACTTAAAGAACATTTTATATAGAACCGTATTTGGTGAACCATTGAACCATATTTTGTGTTTTGCCCCAATGTTGTTTCTTTTGTGTTTTCTTCAAATGATCCTCTTCTATTAAATTTATTGGGTAATCATATTAACAATATAACAAACTGCTTCAATTTTGCTACTTTGATTTTTCTACTTGATTGAATGTGATTTTAGACGCTTTTTATTCACTTGATAAAGCCATTATTGATTTCATGTTGTAGTTGGTATGTCTAACTTATGTCGTTAGGTCGTATTTGCTACTTTTTGGTTATCTTTATGCTTTGCGTATCCTAACATTTTCCTAAATCCACGCTTTCTGTATCTAAGTTGCTACACCAATGTACAAACCATGGTACAGTAGTTTAACCCTAGAATGGCCATACGGGTCCATTGGACCCGATCAGCAACTATGACGTACTGTTACGTTTTGCTTGTAGAGTTTGGCGGACCAAGGCTCCTTGTATTCCTAGAGCTAGGAAAGATGTTAAAACTAGTCTGATTGTTTATTCTGAAATGTTTTCAATAACTTAGAAAAAAAGAATATAGCATCTCTGAACATCCGGGTCCAATGGAACCGTATACAAATTTCCCATTTAAACTTGATCAGTTTTCCATTTAAACCTGAAACATTTGCAATTGTATACTAGCCATTGTATGATTAAGCGTCTATTACATCTTAAATTCTACCTTGGTATTTGCGTAAACCCATAGTAGTTTGACGTTCTTAGCCTATTCGTAAACCTGAGAGACCTGTTTAATCAATGTAGTTTGTTTTATGCAAAATCTATCCCTAGTTCTTTCATCTTATAACCCTAGCCTTCAGTCAAGGCATGGGCTGACCTTCATTGTTTTGCAGGTCAGTTCTGTGTAGTAACCTTGCTCTACCGGTATCCCAGCCTGTATCCCCAAAATTGCAACTTTGTGGACTAAGCAATTGCGTGTTTAGCAAGAATTGCCACACTACGGGTCCATTGGACCATTATGGTAAGAGACGCTATAAAGTTTTTCCGGCCATTCTAGGGTTAATATTTAACACTTGCCATTGTCTTTGTTATTATTTGTATTTCAGTTTTGTATTTATCTGGCTTTACGACTATACCATTTTCTGACTCACTTTTTGTTATGAGAGCCAATCGTGTCCATCCATCGTAGTCCAACGTGGGTATTTACACACTCATTCACATACTGTGTATAAAATGCTCTCCTTTATTCTGTAACAGCTTTCGCTTGCTAGTTCGCTATACCATATGCTACTCTTCCCTTTCTGACATCATAAAACTGCTGTCTATTTTTAATTAATCGCGGAGAATGTTTTTACGTTAAAAAGAGCGAAATAGTTCTCAAAATGGTCGAAAAATATTATTGGCTATATAAGTTATGATCTTGTGCAAGTGTAAATTAAATGGCCGCACGACAATTAGCTGTTTTGATATTTTCATATAAGTAAATATTACTTTCCGCATTGTTTGCTTGCCGTACATTCATTTTAAATTTAATTGCATGATTCTGCCGATGGCTCATTCAACCAAAGAAAAACTATGTCTCTCTACATAGAAAATCCTAACCATAAGTGATTTTTTGGTCCATTGACCTCATCTTTTGTAAACTAAACTAATGGAAACTTTCCGGCGAACACATTTATTGGGACAAATACAAGTACATTTGTGTAAAGTTTGTCAGCACGATGAAACACAGAAATAGGTGCTGCTGCTAAATTCTGCATGTGCACATACTTGAGCAAAACATCTAAGTTCAAAATACGTAGATTTGTACAACATGTACATTATATTTTATATATCATTTATATACATTTAGTACAGTTGAAATAGTATTTTCATTATACCGCAAGCATCTCAACCGATCTTTGACGAACTTGATGTCGCATTCGTATCTCTTGCATTCCTTGCATGTACTCGTTGTCGTGCAATGTCCTACAGATTATATGGTTGATTTATCTTGAATTCTTCACATATTTAAAGTTAAATATACGGTAAATACGTCATCCGTTGTACGCCGTTCGCACCTGCTTTTCAGGTAAGCGACTATTTAAAAATTTTTTTCCAATTACGTGTGCGGAGTTTGCAACGTCATACGATTATATAACGTAAGTTATCACTATCTGACGTATTACTGACGTAAGGAATGTCATAACACATTAAACGTTCCCTATAGGTGTGGGAGTAACAAAAACGTTTGGAAATTTACTGTAAGGAAACGGAAAGAGTGACAGACTGTAATAACACAAATTTTCTAATATAAATGGAAAAGCTATCACGTGAAATGCGTCATGTTTCGTTTAGGTTTTAATATTCACAATATCCTCCATTTGTGAGTAACATCTTCATGTTTATCCGCAAAAGCTTTATAAGGAAGAAAGATGTGATTAGCTGCATATTCTTGTGGTTCGGTTTTAGGATCAAATTGTTTTGACTGGGGAAAGGCACTCGCTCCTATATAAGCCGTTTCTGAAAGTGAGGAGCTCATTTGTCTCCAACTCGTTATTTGATGAGGGCCAGCTTCTTATTATCGTAATTGCACGTGAGTGTTACGGTTTTACTGTCCTCAGTCTTAGATACACAGTAGGCACATCTTTTATTAAAAGCAGCTCAGTTAAATTGTCATTTACAGCAGCTCATTCCAGGAGCTTAAATCAGGACTGACTCTACGAATACTTGGCTGGAATACGTCAAATGAAAAGACACGTGTGCTTAATCAAGCACGGAAAACGCAGTAGCCTCAAGAGAGAACGCGGCAGGGCAGACACAACGCAAAACAAATGCAACACTCTCCCCCCACCCACAAAATTGCAAACACTAAACAAATGCTTGTCCCGAAATACAACGCATGTCCTACAAAAACAAACCAAGTGAAAACCAGGAAGTGAACAATACAAAAATGACGTGCAAAAAAACGATCACCCAAATAGACACCCAAACAACTAATACATAAATCGCCTGTAAAATCGTAGTATAAACAAAATAATATAACAATATAAAAATATATAATCTCAAAATAAAACACGTATAAAAGCACGAAAACAAAACACAAAAATTTACTATTCATAACTCTATATAAACGTGCGTGAGTGATGAGAAAAGATGCGTCGATTATCGTATACTACCTTCGACATCTGGGTAAAAACAAGGTCTCCGTGTAATGCGTTGTGGACGGGTTGGAGAATGTAAAACATCGTCGGTTACTAAACTGTTATTCTGAACTGCGTTCTGAATATTTTCCGGCACTATGTACACCCCTGGTCGCAGCTGGTTATAATTAGTAGACGTTATTTCTGGTTCCGGGCTGCAGCATGCACGAAAGTGATGGCTGTTGTTTGTCGGATTTGTTGAGCGAGAATTTTGCCCTTCACTCTCGCTCACACCTTCTGAAGCAGGATTGTCCACCGGTCTGTAAAATTTGCCAAAACTTCTTTTCAGTCGATTAAAATGTACCGTACAGGTTTTACCTTCGCGATTTTCTATCATATAGTTTACAGGAGGAATAACTTTTTTAACCACGTAAGGGCCTTTATAAGGAAAGTGAAACTTTCTTGTTTCATGTTTTTGAAGAGCCTCGTCTCGCAACAGGACCGCATCACCCTCTTCATACCGATCGTCAGACGCCTTTTCGTCGTATCGTTTCTTCATTTGCAACCTACGTTTTCCCAACCTTGATTGAACTTTTTGGTGAACCAATTTCATTCTGTCTTGCAGATGAAGGATGTCTTCACACTTTGGGGTAAAAATTGGTGCTTTACTAATAAGATCTGCAGGCAACCTCAGATTCCTTCCGGTGAGTAAGTAATGAGGAGAAACTCCAGTTTCCTCGTGAACACTTGCATTGTAAGTAGCGCTAACCGATGAGAGCGCATCATCCCAAGAAGTTGGGTCAACCTGAACGTAATTTTTTAAAATCGCAATTATGGTCTGATTGTTTCTTTCCACACCACCGTTTCCCATTGCGTGATACGGGCTGGTTCTTGTCTTGTTGCAGCCCATTAAGCGTGAGAGCTCTTGAAAAAGAATACTTTCGAAATTCCGGCCCTGGTCGGAGTGAATTGTTTCTGGGACGCCATGTATCGTCACCCAACGGTGGTAAAGCAAATAAGCAGTATCTTTGGCATTTTGAAATTTCATTGGCCAACACTGCATGTATTTCGTGTAGGTGTCACAAACGACAAGAATATAACGGTTGCCGTTTCGTGTTTCGGGTAGACCGCTTAATACGTCGATTTCAACTTTCTGCATAGGTGTATTTTCTTCTGACGGAACTAATGGGGCACGAACAGTTCGCCTTGGCACTTTTCTTAAATCGCACAAGCAACACTCTTTGCAGTATGTTTCGACATCTTTGTGGCAAAATGGCCAGAAAAAACGCTCCTTTAACCTGACAAACGTCCTTTTGACACCCATGTGTCCACCTCCGTGGATCAAATCGTGAACAGACTTCAACACATCATTCTTCATTGTTGAGGGCACCAGCAACTGAGCATAAACTTCTTCCACAGAATTCTCGATTCTTCGACATAGCATACCATTATGTAGAAAAATCTCACCAAATATATTCCAATAGTGACGCAGGGCTTTGCTGTCATTTTTCACTTTTTTGAATGATGGTCGGCTTTCCTGGCTCATCCACTGAAACAGTCTTTTCAACACAGGATCATTTTGCTGCGCCTTAATAGTGTTTTCGGTTGACCATCCAGATGCTTCTGAAAAATCCATCAAACACACCTGGTAGATGTCCCGTGGTGGATTGCCGTTAGTTCCATGTACGTCAGAAGCACGTCGAAGGTTTCTTGCACGTTGCCTGTGACAGCGCCGAGCAATGTGACCATACCCCCCACAGTAAAAACACTGAAGTCTTCTTCTCTCTTGCCGAGGTTCTCTTGCTGTCTTCATTTCGTTTCGCAGCTGGGAAATTTCGTCGCGAAGTTTTTCGACAGTTAGTTTTAATTGGGATACGTCCTGGTGATCTCCCGCCACCGCTGCTACTTCTGACGTCATTATACGTGGTTCATGATGCGTCCGTTTTGCGTTTTCAATAATGTTCTTTGCTGTTGCGTAAAAATCCGGTTGCACATTTTTAGAGTTATCGCGTAAGATTTGAGAGGCTTGTTGACGATCTCTCAGTCCTCGAACAAGTAGGTTGTACAGCACACTGTTGCGCATTTCATGCTGTTCGTCGTTTGGATAAGCCATTTTTCCCAATTGAGCTATAGCTTCAAGAAAGTTTCTTACGGATTCGTCAAAACCTTGAGTGCGCTGAAAGAGTTGTTGCATGGCATGCTTTTGTGAAGATAGACCTGAAGCCGTGTCTTTTGCTTGTTGAATGAGTTCGTCATAACTGAGATCGTAGATTTCTTTACGACCATCGGTCATGGAGAATTTCATATCTTCCGGCAAACTTTGTAGAAATGCATGTTTCTTTGCCGCATCCGATGCTCTGACGCTGTCGCAGAAGGATTCAAATTCTTGTAGGAAAGATAAAAAACTATTGCCACGTTGGTAACGAGGCGGAGAATAAAAAAAATTCATGCTTCTTCAGTAAAACTTCATAAAATCTTCTGTGTATCTAAGAGGTCCTGCCGTGCTCGCCAGTGTTACGGTTTTACTGTCCTCAGTCTTAGATACACAGTAGGCACATCTTTTATTAAAAGCAGCTCAGTTAAATTGTCATTTACAGCAGCTCATTCCAGGAGCTTAAATCAGGACTGACTCTACGAATACTTGGCTGGAATACGTCAAATGAAAAGACACGTGTGCTTAATCAAGCACGGAAAACGCAGTAGCCTCAAGAGAGAACGCGGCAGGGCAGACACAACGCAAAACAAATGCAACATGAGCATAAAACTTAATCACAGAACAGAACCTTTTGCAGACGTTCAGTGGAATAAGGAGAGAAGTTTGCTATACTAGAAAATCAGCGATGCATTGAGAAGCGGTCTTTATTTGTATCAGATAGAAGAAAGTTTACAGCTATTACAGCTATGAAATTGCAACATACTGTACTATCTCAATTATTCTTTGTGTAAGTAATTTAAATGTTGTAGAAACTCAACAACCGGTTGATTTTATTGGTGTCAAAAATTAAGTTTACTTACTGAAGACCCCATTATAGGGCAACCATTGTCATCTGTATTAAGGCAGTCAGTTAGTTCATCAACTCAAAGCGTTTCTGGCTTATCTTTTTCTTTTTGTTGATATTATAGTTGCATCCGTTATTTGATTGCTTTCGTGTATAAGCGGTTACATTTAGGACCGCGAAGTTACGTGGTCGTGCTGCGAGGTCGGCCAAAGTTATCAAGGTTCAAAGTTTCATAGAAATATGTTACAGCTAAGCTGAGACAAAATGTTGAGGTTCATACTAAAAATAAGCAAAAGAGCCTAAATTATGTATCGGCAAATGTTCCCGATGCAGTAACTTTGATTAAATATCTTTATTGAAATTCTACAAGATACTGTTCATCATAACAAAATATGCAGTAAGTTATATCACACACAGATATAGATAAACCAGCAGTTGAAATGGATGTTGGTTGTGCGGTGAGTTTCTAACAACAAGACTTAAAGTTATATAACTGCCGGTTTTTTAAAGCCGTTATAGGAACTAATTTTTATCGAATATTTTGTAAAACGTTCAAGTTTACTTTTTAGATATTGTGTTTCTATATAAATGTTGTTATATACCTGATGTTTGTGTGAAAAAATCCTTTACATGTCTTCAAATTGGCAAACTTATTTGTTTCTCTTGATATGGGTGTCATCACTCACTAAAGGACAAGGTAAGATTCATAGATACCTGAATGTCGAAAGTAGAAAACTTCAACGAAATTAATTTAAAGTTTTATCCAGGCCTTCCATAAAACTTACGATAAGAATACGAAATTTCTTAAAATGAATGCTTGAATTTACATTGCAAAATGTGAAAGGCAGAAAGACTACTTCAACGGTGCATTTTTATGGTAATTGAAAGAACTAGCGACGACTGAAAATAATTAAAAAGCCGTATATTTTTTAAAATGCTCGTTTCGAACATATACTAAGTTGCAGTATATTTAGTTGAGGCAGGTTGAAATCAACGTTAAACATAAGGCCGGTTGTTTAAGTTGCTTGCTGTTTTATCATAAAGCGTCCTACAAACGTCAAATAAATAAAGTTTTTTCCATGCATCCAGGACTGATAATTTGGGCATTCAAAAATTGTATTTTACATATTTCACTATACTGCAATACAATTCTTAATTGAATATAGGTCAATTAGGAATAAGTATGGCTTACTGCATTCTCCAAAATTGTCGTCCTTTTTTGTTGATACGTGTTTGAATGGTTTTGTTGAACGTGCTTGGAATCACCACACTTGCTATGATGGTAGAACTGTTTTTGCCGATCTGGTTAGCATTGTTAGAATTTAATATTGGTGATAGGCAACGATTCCATCGGCACCAGAGTTAGTAGCAAGAGCAAATGAAAGAAGTTTTTAAGGTCATATGATGAAACAAACATAGGAATTTCTAATCACTTTCAGTTTGCTTTCATTTGTTGACTCGGCTGATTTTCGCCAAGACTAATCTTCTGTGTTTTTGTTTGCATAGTTATAATAAAGAAAAAGAAACGTTTAAAGAAATGATTTTAACTTTGTACACTCTAGGAAACGGAAGGGTTACATATATTATAATTAAATAAAAAACAAAAGTCTAAAAAGCAGAAAGATAACTACGTGATATGCTTCATGCGTCGTTTTATCATTAAAGTTGCTTGATATGTCCTACAAGGCGTAATATAATTCCACGTTTATCTGCATAAACCTTTTAAAAAAGAAAGACGTGATCATCTTTATATCCATGTGGTTTTACGAGCAGTTTTAGGATCATGATTTTGGCTGTGCAAAAAAGCTTGTTTGTATTGCAACCGTTGCTTAAAGTGAGTCCCCTTTATCTCCAACTTGTCACTGGATAATTACATCAACGTTAGCATAGAATTTATCGTAGAATTACGGTCAAAAATACTTGTCAAAAATACTTGCAAATTTATCAGAAAAAGGAAAGACGCCTCTTGAACCGCTAAAATATTGCGATGCAATGAGGAACGGGCTTCATTAATAACAATAAAGGTAGTTTTGTAGTAGTTTCGTTTATGATATTGCAAACATATTATCTCCGTCATTCCGTGTCTAAGTAATTTAGACCTTTTGCGTAATTCTGCGAAAACGGTGCATTGAAATAATTTTGTAGTAATAACCATAATGACAACTAAAACGACCACTATAGTTTTGCTTTTTTATGTCAGGCACAATTTTCAAAAATCATCAAGAAATTTCCTAAATCGTTAATTATTTATTACAAAAATAAAATTAAGGATCGTTTTATTCTGCGACAAATTTTCCAAATAAAATGTTGAAAAATGCTTATACCTAGTAATGGTCGGTAAAAATGAAATGCTTTGCAATTTCTATCATTGATTTGGAGCAGGAGAGGTTTTAAATTTCCGGAAAATCCACACGCAATAAAAGTAGAAGGACGTGTTTTTCGCATGTATTGTGTGTATACAAATTATTACAGTTCTAGTACTAATATGATATTTTTCAAGCGGCCATTACTTTTTAATTTGCTCTGTTAGGACAAGAAAATCCCCCACATAGTCTAGCTACTCCCATTCCCATTGATCATTGCCTGCTGGAACCAGATCAACTTGTCCCTCTTCCCGTCATCTTCAATGAACCTCTCGACTTCAAGGAAGATCCTCGCTATAATATAGGTAACGCTTTCTTTTCATTTCAAGTTACTATCAGTCTCAAGATTGAATCGATAAGAATGTTAGGATAAGGACCATGTAATTAAACTGAATAATTTGGTAAATTGTAGTTTTCTGAAATTAAAATAATTATACTTAACAATGAACAGCCTTAATCAATTTTTATGTATTTTTTTAATGAATGCAGAAAGTGACTCGGTCAGTAAACCCAGTTCAGGTAAGCTAAATAGTTCTATATCTATTCTCTTGACAGGATAATATACCAAATGTGAATAGGTCTACATGATAACGGAATATAATTAACACCTTTTGCGAACAATAACTAAAAACAATATTCTTATTCTTTACACCGTAAACTCTAAACTGTAAACAACAACGGCAATGTTTTTCGATGTAGTTTGGCACTAAAGTGCAATAAATATTTAGATTGTTCTCGACCATTACCTGGACCAAACAGTTACTTTTCTATTGATGTTGATAGCAGTGTCAATCCAGTCAGTCAAAACAGTAAAGTATAATTGCTATCCTGGCTTCTCTGCTACTGGCCCAACCCGATTTTCATGCCAAAATGGTACTTGGGATATTGAACTTCGAATTCCAAACTGCACGATTCCCAAAACAGGTTTGTAAAACATTTCCACAAACTAACCGTTGCGTCCAACTTTTGTTTAAACTCTTGATTTCTACGCAGGATGCGGAAATCCTCCTTTTCTACCAGGTGGCGATATAATAGGTGACCCGCCATATGATCTCAATGATACAATATCCTATCGTTGTTTAGAAGGGTTTGAACTAGGCAACTCAAATGCTTCTTCCACTAATCGATGTGAGCCTGGTAACCAATGGAGCTTGAAAACAAACGACGAAAAATTTCCAGTATGTCTTCCAGGTGAGCAAATAGCTATTCTGCAACTCCTATACCAGAAAATAAAATGCCAGCTCTTTATGAGCAACGATAAACAATGAAAAGTTTTTTCTAAACTAGGAAATATTTTATTTATTGTCTTACTGTAAATTAAAAATATACAATTTTCATCATTATACCGTTTTAGTTTGTTTTGTTCCCCCACCACCGCCTGATGGCACAATGCTGTTATCTAGTGAAGAAATCTTCAACAGAGACACTTTTTCACTGGGTACAGAAGTGACATTTGGTTGCGAAGATCCATGTTCAGCTCAAGTGAAAAGCACATTCACTTGTACTTATTCTGGTTGGCTAGGAGAATTTCCTTATTGTCTTTTAAGTGAGTTGACGAATAAATATTTTAGACTTTAGGAAATTTATTGAAAATAGTCAACTCAAAAGTACATTTACACTTGGATCTGATGTTCTGTTGGCTTAGTTTTACAAGCGGCTTGTTCTATACAGTAGTTCAACGCCAAACCGCAAAAAAGGATATTTTGTACTTTGGGCCGATAAAGGTTACATATTGTAATCAATTCTTAAATAAGCAGAAAGGCAAAAACGTGACATACCCCATTCGTCGATTGCTGTAGATGTGTAAATGTGCGTGACACCGCTTATGGTGCGTAATAGTTCTATGTTTAACAGCACCAGCCTTGTAGGAAAGATAGGCGTGATTAGCTACACATCAGAGTACGTCACCTTTCGGGTGGTGTTTGCATAGAAATCGTTTTTTGAAATGAGTAACCCATTTTTTTCCAACCAGTCATTCCATGACAGCCAGCTTCTTTATCGTAATTGCTTTATCGTGAAAATATACAGTCAAATTTATAGGCGGAAGCCAACAATGATATACATATAAGTTTAGCAGTTATGCGGGTAAAATAGCGATGCATTGGGTGGTGGTTTTTGATCATATGGCGCTTATATAAATGCTTTCTGTCTTCGTTGCTGTGTGAACTTACAAAAAATATCCTGGAAATTTAAGGAGAATATCTTAAAATTACAAATTTGGAAAAGCCGTTATTCTAGCAGAAAGAAAAACGTTATACAATCTTTATTTTCCTTTGTACAAAAAACCCCTGTTTGCAAACCACGTTCAAACGTTTACAAAATATTGTTTTAATTTAAAAAGTTTATTTATCTATGTTCATATTTTTGTAATTCAGGTTGCTATAATCCCCCGTCTGTAGCAAACGCAAGCATTTTTCCCACCTCGACAAGAGAGGGTTCACAAGCGCGGTACATCTGTGATTCTGGACTTCATACTTCGGACGCTACACTCACCCAATGCATTGAAGGAGAATGGAGGATTTTAGTTGAACATCCCCGGTTTCTTGAACCTCAGCGCGTGTTCAATTTTCCAACTTGCATTGAGTCAGCTAACGGTACGATCTTTACAGAACTTATATCTTCTATATCATATCATATTGCTTAAGAAATCAATTGAGTGCTTTAAATTGACCAGGATGCGGGAACCCTCCGCTTTTAATAAATGGAGCATATAAAGCTGAAAGTGAACCCAATCAACAACATTATATTCACGAGACCATTACTTACTTCTGCATCAGTGGATATTATTTAAACGCACCAGCGGGAGCAAAAAGCACTTGTCTTGCTGGAAACCGCTGGAGTTTGAACGAAAGTGCTTCGAATTTTCCTATGTGTGAACCAGGTGAATTATTGGTTTTTAGACTTTTGCTGAAAGTTGTTAAAAGTTACAATGATCTGTATATAAGCCTACATAGTACTTTTAGCTGTATTTTATGTTACCATAGCAAGGAATTTGCAGTTACCGGGTAATCACGTATAATATTTATTCCTCATTTGTAAAATGATCAATTTTTTTTCTGTAGTTGAATTCGAACCGGTTCATTAAAGTTACTGTTGGTTAAAATGGTTGGTTTGGTGACACTTAATCACGCGACACTTAATCACGCGACGCTTAATTACCGACACATAATCACTAGGACATTTAATCACGCGACACTTAATCACGCGACACATAATCACTAGGACATTTAATCACGCGACACATAATCACTTCTTAATTCGTGATTAGACTCCACAGAGAGATGCACACGAGCTTGAATCACTGAATTTTCCTCACGCTTTTCCGACATCGAAGTGATTATGTGTCGCGTGATTAAATGTCGCGTGATTAAGTATCAAGGTCGCGTGATTAAATGTCCTAGTGATTATGTGTCGCGTGATTAAATGTCCCAGTGATTATGTGTCGCGTGATTAAGTGTCCTAGTGATTAAGTGTTGCGTGATTAAGTGTCGGTACACCAAAATGGTTGATTGATTTATCAAATTAATCTTTTTGTTTATCAATATTTTTTTTTTGGTAAGTTGGTAACTATAATACGAAATTGTTTCCACTTGTTTTTTAGATTGTGGAAGTCCTGCTAGAGCAACAAACGCTACAGTTAGAGTGTTCTCAACAACTGAAGGATCTGTTGCTCACTACATTTGCGACGAAGGATTGTCCACAAATGATGTAACAACATCCACTTGCAGAAGAAACGGAAATGTTGTTTCATGGGACCTTGTTCAACTTCCACGATGTAGGATCTCCAAAAACGGTAAAAAGATCTTGCATTCACTTTACGGAACTTTGCGATTAGAACCTACACGATGAAATGTTGTGTCGTGTCGTCATCGTTGTCGTGCGAGCAGTCCTTCTGCAACCACAGTTAGATTTTGAAGCAGAAGTCGAGCAGCTGCATGGGTCGTTTGTCGTCCAAAGCTAACGAACCATGCATTTCGTAGGTAACATCGTAGATAGGATATGATGGGTAAATAGGACGTGATCTATATGATTTGCTACTTCTCGCTATTCTCAAAAGTTGTAGTCTGCAGTTTGGCCCTCATGTGGTTAAACCGTACCGTTGCAGTCTATCCTGGGCAGTAATGTTGTAGAGATCTTATTGGGTATAAATCGACGTTGGGGCTGAAAGTTTAAAGTGTGATAAAGTTTTTGTACCACTCTGTGTTCAGTTTGAAGTTCGCCCGACAAACCGTAATGAATCCATTCTATGCGTGTTTTAACTACTGCATTGCGGCCGTCACAATTAAGTGCATTGGTTTTACACCTCAGTTATGCCTATTTGCTGACAAAAAATAACTTTAAAAAAGTAGTTTTAAAAAATTGTTAGGGTAAATCGAAGTCTCGATGCCCGGCGGTAAATATAAAACGTTTATCGTGGCAATGCCTTGCCTGTTTGATTCTTCAAGGTTATATGGCCTATATGGAGGTTGTCCAGTGAGGTAGGAGGCAAACCACCAGTCACAATATTCAAAAGACTGTTTATTACTGGTTAGGTTTAGTGAGTATACTGAGACAACTTGCAGGCGAGTAGTGTTCAGCATTTGAGAAGTCTGACGTCAGAGATGCAATACGTGGAGTAGCAGTCCCAGCCTGAAACCAGTGTAGACTCTGGTGTATTTGCTTTGCATATTTTTTGATAATATTGCTATCTGAAAGGAAAGGCGATGAGACAGCGACTGCTTTTATGCTTTCGGGTCGCGTTTTGTTGGCTTTTGACATCTGGTCAAATTACAGTTTTAACCAGTTCATTTTAGATTGACTTAAATGTGTAAAACGATGCATGAACCATTGAATATATACATACTAAGCTTACAGTACATTTCCCCATATAAACTCATATTTTATTTATAGTAACTAAATGTATGATTTATGTGAGTACAACTAAAACTTACAAAACTTAATTTTAACCAGGATGTGGCAATCCTCCAATGATCAATAATGGATTTGCTGTGAGAATTCCTCCATATAATGAAGGCGACATTGTGATGTATGATTGCTTCCAAGGTTATGAGTTGGATGCTCCTGGTGGTTCTTATGTCGTTTGTCGTCAAAATGAATGGATTAATGAGTCGGAATCACCAATGCTTCCTTTTTGTCGTCGTGGTAAATAAACATGTATCGAATAACGTGCTCTTGCAACAAAACTGTCTAAACTGGTATTTGTTATTTACAATATGATTATAGCGTTATTGCTTTTGTCAGCTATGCTAGACGATATAAGGTCTTGCTTTCCGTAATAAATTTTGAAAAATTTCGAAACTTCGATTTTTTTCTTATAGTTTGCTTATCACTGCCCATTTTACCTCCGGGTGGTGTAGTACTGGTGGATGAAACTTTTCGCAACAAAGACAGAATATCATTTTCCAACGGAGTAGAACATGGTTTTGGTTGTCAACCGGGATATCGTTTGGTGAGTGATGCAGCAACGTTGACTTGTGATGAAGGAGATTGGAAATGGATTGCCAATGGAAAACCAGCTGACGAACCTTTGTGTTACCGAGGTATTTTGATAACGTAAACTTTATCGTCAAAGATTGAAGTTCATATGACAATCTAACATGCGATTTTGCATAAATTAATCTGTTCATTTTGGTGAGTTAAGTTTTGAAATTGTTCGCACGCATTGCAATTCCATCCAAATAAGTTATGAAGCTTCAGTTTCATAAGTTTTACTTAGATTGCGGTCCACCACCGAAGGTAGCAAATGCAACTGTCGACGCTTTGGCGACAGTGGAAACGTGGACTGTAAGTTATATCTGTAATCCATGCCTTTCCGCTTCCGATCAAAACACAATCAAACGCGATAGCAGCGGAAAATGGGTTTCTTTGTTCGAAGATGTTGGTGGGTCTTTGCCAACATGCAGTATTCCATCTTTAGGTAAGGTATAGAAGCACACTTTTAAGTTTTTATAGTCATCTGCTAAATAAGTTATTTGGAATCAACGCAATGATTAACTGAAATTTACCTTTTTTTCTATTTACAATATTACAGGTTGCGGAGATCCACCCTTTCTCAAAGAAGGCGAGTATTACTTCGAGGGTCCACATTATAATGACACCGTGACCTACCAATGCAACTTCGGCTTTGAGATTAGGGCTCCCAATGGAACTACCAGCACTTGCAAGCCAGGGAATACCTGGAGCCTTTCTCCAGAGTTAGCAAACTTTCCTACTTGCAACACCGGTAATTACTAAGATGTCCTCGCTAATAATAGGATAATTAATCATCTAGTTTTTTTTATCTTTTTTATCTGTTTTAGTTTTATGTTCGTATGTTCTATAGGTTGTGTTCAACCACCGCCAGAAGCAACAGGCGGTTTGGAAATTGTATTTAATACTTTAAGAGGTATGTTTGGTTATGGATTTGGGTCAATGACAACGTACGGTTGCGATAAAGGCTCTACTCTTATTGGGAGTCCCACTCTGACTTGTAAGAATGGAATGTGGCTCCCTGGCTTGCCTACATGTGTGCGAAGTACGTGTACGTTTTAGTAAAGCGCGTGGGTTTTAAAATGGCATAATACTTACGTTGATGCATTTTGTATAATTGTTCTGCGCGAGTTTAAACATATTATTTCTGCACTAGTTATAGGTTTTTCCTTAGTTGTCAGCAAAGGCAAAGCTAAATACATTTTTTGTTCAGACTGTAGAGCCCCACCGCCAGTAGCGAACTCAAAAATTAAACCATTATCCGGTTCTGATGCACAAAGTTATGAGTATGTTTGCGATCCAGGGTTTTATACTAACGATTTAAGAATAACTATTTGCCTTGTTAATGGAACTTGGAGTTTAAACAGACTTCCCAAATGCAAAGCCCCTAAAAGAGGTGAATATACCTTTAACATTTTTTGATACACGTTTTAACATATTCCTGGTTGTTTATTTATAGATAAATAATCCATTTCTTTAAAGTGCTGTAATATGCTGCAGTTTGTCAAGTAGGCATATAGCCTATATATTAACGTGCTATTTGCTTCTTGATATTGTTTCTAACCTGCTATTGCTATACTGCACAATTAAAACATTATGCACTAAAATCATGTTGTAGCCACTAATAATATATTAACGCAGGTTGTGGAAATCCATCGCCTTTGCAAAATGGTAAGTATTTTGGTGAAGCTCCATTTGCAGAAGGTGGCTCAGTAATTTATCGGTGCAAAGATGACTTTAAGATGGTGGCTCCAAATAGTTCTGTGAGCACTTGCCAAACTGATAACAAATGGAGTCTAGAAGTGTCTCCGGGCCATTTTCCCGAATGTCAAAGCGGTATGCAACCATAAGCCTACAGCAAATAAGAAGAAATAACATGGGACTTCAGAAGCAAAACCGTGCATGTCTAAGTTATATGGTGGTATATTAAGCCGGTTGAAAAGTAAAAGTGTGAAACCAAAGAAATCCTACGTGCTACTAATTTGCTTTAGACTACTTTACGAAAGATATTGTACTTTCAACATTTTCTTTGCATTAACAAAATTTTCTTTCAGGTTGCAAAACTAAACCAACAAGGCCTGACGGCAGTGTGATCACTTTAAGTGAGCCCGTTGCAGATAATAATGGATCCTACTCAAAAGGTTCCACAATTGTGTATGGTTGCAAAGAGTACAAAGACCTGAATGGGCCGGCGGCCAGTACATGTACTGAAAATGAGTGGTTTCCAGATATACATCAGATACATTGTTTTTCTGGTAAGCATTTTATTGTACAATATGAGAAGATACTATACAGAGTAAATGTAGCATCAGTTTTGATTTTATACGTTTTGAACTAAGCTGCATTCGGCATGTTTATTCCGGACACTTACGTCTTTTACGGGCCGCGGAGAGCGCTGGATGTTGTTCAAACCAACGACTTCATTCAACATGATTTTCCTATTTTCCCTATCATCGTCAACAATACCGCTGGCGACAGAACGAACGATTCAGATTTTGTTCCCATCATAAGTGTTTGTGGATATCCAGGATTTTGCGTTGGATCTCCTCCTGACATATATTTCAACTGTTTAAACCAAACTTTGTTCGAATGTGAAGCTTGTGGTGTAGGCCGTGCAGCGTCTTTCCTCTTTTTTGTTTTGCTTTTTGGTTTGGCAATCTTTGTTGGCAATGCATTAGTAATCTGGGTAGGCTACAAACGCTTTAATCGAGGAAAAGCAAACAAAATGGACATCTGCAAAACTTCTCTGGCAGTAGCTGATATTTTAACAGGTAATGAAGAAATGCCTTACTTAATTATTTTATTCTGGTTATTTTAATTACCTGAAATTGCACATTTCTCCCCCCTCTATCTGTATGTATCACAACCGAGTATTTTAAAAATAAGTATAATTCGTCTCGATAGTTTTATTGCTTTTCAATATTAAAATGCTTGTTAAGCTTTTTTTTCTTTTTCAGGAGTACAAATTCTGGTTGTAGTGACTTACAACTTTAGTTGGTCAATGAATTCAACACCAAAAGAACTTAATTAACAGCATTCAATATTGCGGGGATCACCACAAGCTTATGTGGGAGGAATATTTTTTCTTTTCACTCTCACATCATCTCTATTTCATTTGGTCTATCTGGGTGGAGAAAGATTATATGCAATCGCAAAACCAATACGTTATAAATGGCAAGAGAAAACGTCTGTTTATGTCGGCCTTGGTGTAGTGTGGATCCTGTCATTGTTAAGCGCAACGGCTCCAGGTAACTTATCAATGTTTCAAGAAATTTTTATTTTTAAAGGTATCGCAGAATATTACAGGTTTTATTTTTGTGTCGTTATTTTATCCTCTTTTCTTTGTTATTTATTCTTCAGCTTGGTTCCCCACTCATTTGCATTTCACCTATTTGACACCAATTTTTCTGTATCAACCTGCCATCACGAGCACTGCTTCAAACATGGATTACTCAGTTGCTATTGCCTTTATGATAATATTTTACCTTTTACCATTTATGTTGCTCGTAAGTTAGAGTGCTTGGATATATCTGTGTTATTCTATTTCTATAAACATATATTGTCTTTGTCTTCTGTGTTAGCAATGATATCTAAATCGTACTGCCTTATTTTTGTCGTATATTATATACTAGAATTGTAAAACCCTTCATTACCAGGCTATTTTTTGGCATTTTTAATAGTGGAGGATAATAAACTTTTGATAATATATTTTGCGATTTTCTTTTGTTTTATTAGACTGCGTCTTGTTTGGCGACGGCAGTTTTTATGTATAAAGCTGTAAAGCGAAGAACGAATATTACAAATGCAGATCAATCACATTCTCCAAACAAACGCAGAGACAATCCAAAATTGGCAGTTCTGAAAACGATAGCAATTATGCAGATCGGATTCACAACTACGCTGCGTAAGTCTTTTTGAAGATATACTAGCACTATTGTTTCTGGCTCTGTTTAAACTGTTTAAATTTCAAACGGTTTCATTTTTACAAAGCTTTTGTTGTTTGATACATGTTTGTTTGATTCAGTTCCATTAGTCATTGTAAGTTCTCTGTTCTATGCCGATTGCTTGGATTGCGACAACATTGCTCAACCCTACATTGTTTGCTTTTATCTCAGCATGACAAACAGGTATTAGTAGCTAACCATACAAGTTTTTAAAAGTATTTTGAGAGTTTATAATTCTCCAGCTCAACCCTTTGACAACTACTGTTTCGTTCAAAGTTTGGTCAACTTCGTCGTGTATAGCGCAAGGGAGCGTGATTTTTGGAACGAGGTTGTGGACATTTTCAGACCTGGCTACTTGAAGGAGCTGAGTGTTCACTCTGCTGCTCAATCACCAAGGAAGGGTAAAAACTTGAGTAAAAAGATGGATTCCTGCAGGACCGTTATTGAAACTTATAAAAGACAACAGCCAAAGTAAATTTCTATTTAAGAAAGAAAAAAACTTTTCTGACCGTTCTTAAATAATTTGTTCACCATGTTATTATACCGGGTTCATTGTACAGTAGCACTACTGTGTAAACATTTCGGTTATTGTTTGATATCTCTCTGACAGGGAAGAAGCAAGTACTGTTAGCACATATTCACTTAATTCGGCTTTTTTTTAAGTTTCTCTGACTGTTCGTCTGTACCATACAGAAAAACACAAAGTTTGTTTTGATCCCAATCGTTTTTCTTGATCTATTTCTCTTAACCTGATTCACCTACATGAATGTCGTTGAGTGTTCGTATTACAGCGAAGTGTTTTGTATGTAGATGTAACTTTTGTTTGATTGGACTTTCCAAAAATATCTCATCATGTAGCAAATAGAAAACAACACTATAAGTATTTTGAAACTTTTGTTGCTAATTTTTGTTGGTTTATATATAATATATATATTTTGTTGGTATACATTATGAATACACAGTGCTTTTAAATTGTATTATCCACAACTTTTCGCCATCTTTTTGTGGAAATAAGCTGTCGTCTATTAAGCATGCATATAGTGTAAATAAATATTTCATTATTTATGTTTCATCTTTTTTACACTTAAAATTCGTGTGTCGTTATTTGAATTTTATAATCCATAAATTTTCGCAACTGAATGCTGGGGAACGTCTGCCGCCTATTAAGTGTATACCGCCTATGAAATGTATGGTGTAAAAGATTATTTGATTATTTTTTTTTCATCTTAATTACACCAACTTTAACTTTAACCTTCGCTTTTATCTTCTGCTTTATTAAAGGAAATGTCTCAGCACACATCTTCTCGGAGCATTAGTATTTGTATTATTGCTTGTTTTACGATATATGTAATGTTGTAATTGTGTTAGCTTAGTATAAAGTCCCACCTGTCCAACAAATTTTCAGCTAATGCTGAAAACTTTTAGGTTTCGACGGTGCAAATAATGCAAGCAATGGGTTATGATCTTTTACTACATCAAATATGCGACCAAACAGATATTGTTGAAATTTCTGTAAAGTACAAAAAAGTCATATTTTTATTTGACTACAACTTCCTTGAGTTTCTGCTCGAGTTTATGTAACATTTACGATAGGGCGATCTCTTCCGTCAGGGAAGTAAGTCACGTAAAATAAGTGGAAAAGAGCAGCCAATACGTGACCTGCGTCGATTAAGCCATTAGACTTCTGTGTGCTACGCTAACCGCCTATCCGCGTAGTTCAGTAAGCATCATATTTTTGAACTGTGAAGGGAATTTTCTTTTTGTAGAAACCAAAGTTATTAATCATTACCGAACTATACTCTACTCCTCAATTGCTGATAGCCTGCTTCACGCTGTTACTTGCATTAATGTAAATAACTTTTTTGTTAATAATGAACCTTTTTTATTACCTGCAGAGTAACCAATAAAGTCAATATATGGTAATAGAAAATAAATAAATCGTTAACCGATAAATTGCTATAAAACGATGTTTTTAAGTTTATTTTGAAACATAATATTGAAAAAAAGAAATTGCTTGTAAGAATTGTTGAATATCGAGAAATATTTCCTGATATTGGATCGCATTTGCTATTCGAACATTTACTGCATGATGTCTTATTACACGTTTTTTTGGATCTCTTAACTGCACAATCTGAATTAAAGTAAAGTCCAAGAACTTTTTAACGCTTTAGTGCTTCAAAAATGTAATTCGAAAAGTGGTTGGGTGACACGTTTTAATCCTTATTTTGTAAGACGATATTGTAGTAAAGTTACCTTTTTAAAGTTGCCATATAAGTTGTTATTTTGCGTAAAAGAGAAGACGCAAATTTTACGATCGTTATTTTGATAAATTCGCTGTATTGAAATTGCGGTTTTCACAAACGTTGTTATTGCTATTCTGAACCCGAACCGTCCAATTCCTTTGTATATTGTTTTCTACCGCCACTTGGTCCCAATATTCTAACTACCTTTGATGTTGATAGCAGTGTCGTTCAAGTCAAATCCACAGTAAAGTTCGAATGAATAAAGTATTGGAAATGTCAAAATTGGAAATGGGATGTAACATACAGGATGCGGAAATCCCCTTCCTCTGCCTGGTGGCGATATAGTAGGAGACCAGCCGTATGATCTCAATGTCTATTTGGGGGTAATATTTTTATTTTCACTCTCACATCATCTTTATTTCATTTGGTCTACATGGGAGGAGAAAGATTATTATATGTAGATCGCAAAACCAATACGTTATAGATGGCAAACGAAAACGTATGTTTACGTCGGTATCGGTGTAGTGTGGATCCTATCATTGGTAAGCGCAACGGTACCAGATAAGTAATTTATCAATGTTCTTAGAAGTTTCATGTTTCAAGAGCATGTATTCTAAATGCTCTGGGGGAAACTTTTGTTGAACTTTCTATAGCAAGCATTTGTTATCTTCATGTTTTTGTTATTTTTATGTCAGCCTGGCTTCCCAATCAATTGCATTTCACTTATTTGGCACCCACTTTTCTTTATTATACTGCCATCGCGAGGTTTTCATCAAACGTAGATTACTAGGCTGCAATTGCTTTTTTGATGTTTGTAAATTTTGTGGATAGATGAACAGTATGGCCTCAATACTTTTAAAGTCAATTACTGCACTAAAGTAATTGCAACACGATAGCTTTCATCAAAGTAAATCATACTTTATTGTCAAAGTAATTATAGGATTTCACAAAATTAGCTAATGTACATTTACGAATATTACTTATGGCCTTTTGTTTCGTGTTTTCCGACTGCATCCTGCTTTTGAACTGCAATTTTCGTGTATAAAGCTGGTAAGCAAAATACAAGGAACACTGGCACAGAACCATCACAATCTTCCAACAAACGCAGGGACAAACGAAAACTTTCAGTCTTGAAAACGATTGCAATTATGCAGAACAGATTCACTGTTACTTTGAGTGAGTTTCCTCACGGTAACTCGACTCTTAAAATAAAAACTGTTTTACATTTTAGGCATTCATGGACTTTATCTCAAATTATTGATCGAAATCATTTTAGTTTTAATTTTTTTGTACATTATTTTTATTTGGTTTGGTTCCAATGGTCGTCTCGAGTTCTCTATTCTACACTCAACGCTTGGATTGCACCAACATTGCGCAACCTGTCTTAGTTTATTTGCTTTTATTTCAGCATGACAAACAGGTCTGGTCATGTTTAAAAAAGTTTTGGATGATTTTGTAAGTGTTTGCCCTTATCAATCTCTGTTTGTTGACAACTTCTGTCTTTTGCAAAGCTTGGTAAAAGGTCAAAGGCTGGTCGTGTACAACCTTGGTCAAAGGTTGGTCGTGTACAGAGCGAGAGAAGGAGAATTTTGGAATGAAATCGTGAACATTTTCAGACCCGGCTACTTGAGGCAGCTGAAAGTTCAAGACATGGTCCCTAATTCTAGAAATGACGAGAATTCAAGTCAACAAATGCATTCCAGCGTAAAGGTCATTGAAACTAATACAACATCGCTATCAAAGGAAACTTGAATTTAATACAAGATGTATATTTTTACCAAGTTTAATGCTGATTTTACAATGGTGTTTTATCGCGTACTGTATATCATTGTTGGGTTAATATTTCGGCTGTTGTTGTTTCGAAATCGTTTATATTGTACTGGAATAAATCGTTGGGTACAGTTAAAGCTTAAATTATTCATTAAAGCGTTAAACATTTTCTTGGTTGCTTACCATTATTGGCTGTGTTGACGTTGTTCCTTACGTGATGACTTGTGTTGACTTTGTTCCTTTGTTCCGTAATTGCACAGTTGATGCTAAAGGCTCAATTATCTAAGTTTTTCTTTGTGTTCTTTGTTGTGCTTTGACTGCTAACATCGTAACTTTGGCTCGGCAAAAAAGCAAAGTCAATACTTCGAGGTCGATAAGAATAAAATGAATACGATGCTTCTTAAAGTTAACGCCTCCGTGATACAATTTATCATGTTTGAACGAGTTAAAGTAAATGTTTGTGTGTGTGTGTGACTTATTTTTGAGTGGACGTAATAAAAAGTTCCAGTCGTGGAAAAGAAAATCAGTTAGTTACACCATAACTATTGCCGTTTTGTTTGCATTTATTGTATTCAGCTTAAGCTATCTGCAATTTTTTCATGCCATACAGTATTATAGCAATTTATCATTTCAATATTTTTGTTTATATTCTTTATAACAATGCTTTTGTACTTATTGATGGAAATGGTTAACGAAGTCGGAATATTTTGTAAAAACAGTTCCCAAAATTAGAGTTAGTGCAACGACATACATAAAAAACAATGACGTCATGAGTAAATTAGTAAGTTTATCATTCGCTCATTTTCGAATATCAGTTTTTTCAAATTCTCATTTCCTAACTAAGAGTCAATCTCAAGCTGTGTTGTTAACAATATAGGGCAAAGATGTTGATTATATTTTTTTGTCCAGACTTTGTGGTGTCTCTGTTGTGGTGAACTTCATACGGAATGCTTTGCTTCTTTGCATCATGATTGTTGATCTGACTCCGTAATTGCACGCGTTCTCTGCGTACATCTAAGTGCTTTAACAAAGTCAACAGTGTTGTTGAGAGAGAAGTCAAAACGCATTCTGCTTACATATAAATACTCCAAAAATATGCTTTCAATATCACTTCCAAACTTTACTGAATCAGAGAGAATTGTAATGTGCGCTGTGGTAACAGAATTTCCTAATCCCGGAAGTAATTCAAACGAAACTTGCATTAAACAAGGCCCAAAATATAACAGCGTTTAAGAGTAAAACAGCGCGCACTAATAGCACTAATACAGCACTAATAATATTAAAATTTTATATATGAAAGAGGAGGTGCAGGTAACATCGGACACTTTATCCCGAAATTCCCTTTTCGGATCTACGACAGAAAACCAACTTGTTTTACAAAAAGTTGACTTGTATGCAGTGCAGGATTAAGGTGGATGCTATTGATGCTGCAGCATTAGGCCCATTCCTGAAATAGGCCCAGACGAAAACAGACGTGAATTTTCCGGACGCTGAACAGTTTTCCTTTGCTTAATTAACCCACAAATAATTCTTATTATGAAATTTGTAGTCCGACTTTCGCACGCCTAGGCACGGTGTTACGCCTAGGCACGTAAGATAAAGCAAGATTTTGGCATAGACTACTTATTTAAGATGAAAAATTATAACACTTTTCGAGCTGTTTCAGGGCCCTTCATTACTTCAGCCGCAGATAAGATGCACGGCTTTATTAACTCTTCCCCAATCGTGTATGCTTTTTTTGGTTTTAACTATTCGTAGAGAAACTAGATAGGATTCATGAAGAAAGGATTTTTCGGTAGTCGTCATCTTTTCATTTGCTTTTTTTAATCGTTCATATCAGAGAATATTCGTCCAAAATATTCAAGTGGCTTGCCTTCAAGATTGTTGTGCTTTGAATGAAAGTGACGAACAACTTTAGAAGGTTTCATAACGTCATTTGGCAGAATTTGGGAGCACACCAAACATTAGGGCCGTGACGATTGTTCACTACCCGGAACTATTGTAAAACCAAGCTCCAAGTATTTTTATTGTATTGCCTGACAAATTCCCCTTTTCGTTTCTTACTTCCCTCTGTGACACTCAACTTATCTGCATATGCCCTTTTCGTAGTTTACATTTGCACCTACTGATACTTGGTTCATTTCCATTTTGAGAATTATTTGTTTCAGAAGTCTTAGTTTTTTCCTTCTTGTTAAAATACACTTGTTGGTTCGTTGATTCCATATTAATCCTTCTGTAGTTTAACAGGACAAGCTATTGCAGCATCTGAAAAGTGAAGAATGACCTTGTATTACAAAACTTTTTGAAAGCTAGACGCAGTTTATGACGAAACAATCATAAACGGCACAAAATCTAGGTCATCGGAAGGTTAACCTTTATTATTAAACAGTTCTGCTGTATCAACGAAGGAGAGATAGGCTATGCCAGTTTTAGCCTACTGCTGTGAATCGGCCAAGCGTAAAATGAGTTTTACAGGAAGTATCAACTTTGCAATGCTTATGATTCCAGATTAAAATTAGCTTGGCAGAAAGTAAGATACGGTACTTCGCGGACCGGCGGTTGAGAACCACTGAGTTAGGCTAAGCCTTAGGAATAGATTAGGTTAAGGCAGTAAGATTAGTACTCATTATGGTTGGGAAAAGAGTTAGCAATCATTATTGTTGAGTTCAATGTTGTTTCATTGCCGATTCACAAGCTAACACCGTGCAAACAACTGCCGGTTCACAACAAAAAATGATGGAAACCAGTGTCAGTTTATAACAAAAAATGACGGAAAGCATTGGGGTTCACTTGGACGCTAGCGACTGCCTTAATTCTAAGACAATTGCTAATGTTTTTTTTTTGCACTGTGACGTAGGCTAAATATACGGCGTTGTGTTTATTGTAACGGAAGATTTCAAGTTAATGCGATAAATTTTACGGTTCCACAATTTACAAATTTAGCTGCGTTTTGTGCACGCTTGCTATGGCGTCTCAACTCAGTGGATGGGATAAAGCGAAAAAGAAAAGGAAAGAAGCAGCAGAACAAGAAAAGCTTCTGGCGAAAATTCCAAAACTGAGTTCATACTTTGGAATGCGAGCAGCTTCGTCTCAATTGCCTGCGTCGGATGCGATTGCGAATTCGAGCGCTCCTGAAGACCAGGCCAAGCAAGATGAACCTGATGAGGAAAGAGAGGATAAAGAGCGGGAAAGTTCAGCGGAGAGAGCAGAGGTGAAAGGAGACGCTATCACTGGCGAAGCACTGGCGCAAACGCTGGAGGATATCACCAATGATTTAGGACAGTGGGGTAAAATCAACGCTGACACTCGAGAATATTGGGCCAAGAAAGGTTCAAAACACTGCCAACACACTGAATCGATGTTTGAAGAGAGCGCCAGACAATACCTAGGTGAATCATTCCAACGTCGATGCACTAAGACCTTCTTCGTGCGTACGCATCCGCTCAATGGTGAAAAATCCTATAGACAATGGTTGTGCTACTCGCCTTCGACCGGGAAGGTGTTCTGCTTTGCATGCAAGTTGTTCGGTGGTAATGCTGTTCAAGCAACCAAGTTCGTATCCGGCGGTTTCGACAATTGGAGGACAGGCGAATCCAGAATAAAAATGCATGAAAGCAGCGATGGTCATCGCAAGGCTATGTTGTCTTTTGCGAGCCGACAGAGGGAGGCCGGTCGTGTTGACTACCTAGCCGCTAAACAGGTCGAGGAAGAGCGGTGTTACTGGCGCCAGATTGTAAAGCGGCTCATCGACGTTCTGATATTCCTAGCTAAGCGTGGCCTTGCTATAAGGGGCGCGGATGAGATCATAGGTTCCCCTCATAATGGTAACTACCTTGGCATCATTGAGTTGTTGGCGGAGTACGATACTCTGCTGGCTAGCCATATTAGAAAATATGCGAACTGCGGGAAAGGTCACATTTCTTATTTGTCATCCACAATTTGCGAGGAGCTGGTGCAGCTCATGGGACAAAAGGTGCAGGACACCATCCTGAAAGAAGCCAAGAAGGCGAAGTATTTCTCTGTCTCGATTGACTCTACACCTGACGTATCACACCTCGACCAGCTAACGATTGTTATTCGATATGTTCTGCCGTTGGGTCCAGTTGAACGGTTCCTGACATTCTTGCCTATGATGAGACACACCGCTACGCACATGGCTAGCATACTTCTGAACTTTCTGAAGGAAAATGGCTTGGATGTTACTAACTGCAGAGGCCAGTCGTATGACAATGCGTCAAACATGTCAGGACGGTACAACGGTGTCCAGGCAATTGTGAAGCGAGAATGTAAATATGCTGCTTTTATTCCATGCTGCAACCACAGTTTAAACCTGGTAGGAGACCAGGCTGTTAATAGCTGCGCTGGCTGTACCAGGTTTTTTCATTTTGTCAATGGACTATACGTTTTCCTGTCTGAATCGACATATCGCTGGCAGAAACTGAAGAATCGCTGCACATTAACGCTCAAAGGTTTGTCTGGAACCCGATGGTGTGAACGTGCAGATGCTGTCAAAGCGCTAGTAGAAGGGTGGAAGAGCATTCAAGAAGTCCTGGATGAGCTTGCGGCAGATAAGGAGCAGAAGGCCGATACGAGAAACCAGGCCGACGGATTTTCGCGCAGGATGGACGAACTTGAGACAGCAGTTATGGCGACTGCCTGGAACGATATCCTATGCCGTCTCAAGAGTACGAGCATTAGCCTCCAAGACCCTACAGTCAGTCTGAATACGGCAACTAGTTTATTGGCATCAATGGTCGACACGATTCAATTTGCACGGGACAGATTTGACGTGTATGAGCAGATGGCGATCGAAAAGGTTCCTCACGGCGAATACAAGGCTGAAGAACGTCGAGGCCGTAAGCGAAAGCGAATGCCTGATGAAGGAGCTGCAAACGAAGAAAACCTCACCCCTAGGGAAACATTCAAAACCCATATATATCTGGTCATGATCGACAGACTGTTAGCTGAACTGGAAAAGCGAATGAAGGCGTATGAGGATATATCTACAACATTCGGATTTCTTTCGGAGCTAACGTCATTGAGCATAAAGCAGATCGAGAATAAAGCTCAAAATCTCGTTTCCTCGTATCCAGATGACTTGGAAGACACGCTGGTGGCTGAGCTCATACAGTTTGCTGCATTTATGCGCACCCAGAAATCGGTGAGTGTGAACGAGTCAGCAGAGCTTACCATGTACAAGCTTTTGTCGTCGTTGAACCTTTCTCAAACATTTCCAAACGTCGAGATTGCTTTGCGCATCTATCTGTGCTTGATGGTGTCTAATGCCTCCGGCGAGCGGAGCTTCTCAAAACTGGGAATAGTCAAAGGAGAGCTGCGGTCCTCGATGAGGGAGGAAAGGCTAAACATGCTGGCGCTTATGAGCATTGAACATGAGGTGCTGAGCAGCCTTGACTGCACTGACATGATCGAAGATTTCGCGCTTGCTAAGGCTCGAAAAACAGTAGTATAAGTAAGCAGCACTAGCGCAGCATTGACAATATGCCAACGTTAAGTTGATCTGGATTAGCCTTTTCTTCATTAACTCCGCTTTTCAGGCAATATTGGTATTGAATTGTGTTGGTGTTACATAGCCTGATGTTACTCTCGAGTTTTTACGATAACACGTCGTTATTATTGTTCATGTTCATTAAAATTTGGCTGACTGCGTCGAAAGCAATAAAGGCTCTTTGGTCGGTCTGATTACGCGTGTACGGTGGAGTCAGAGTGTCGAATGCATATGTACCAATGCCTAGAAAAAATAGGCCTGTTTTTGCGCTGCAGCATCAGGCCCAGTTTCGTCTTAATCCGGCCCTGCTTGTATGTAGATGCTTTAAACAATTTTTTTATACAGTTAACAAGTCATAGATGTAGAAGCTACGATGTAGTAGATCAAAAAAATTGAGAAACCATCCACAGCACTATGAAATAGCTCAACAGGCAATTCAGTAGAATAATGCATGACGGAATGTCGGTCGATATTTTATGGTAAATTAGTTCCTTTTAAACGTAAATATTTCAAGTGAGTTGTTTGCTGTACATAAATAATTGATAGTTAAGATTTCTTCAAGACAGCCTTAGTTAATCATTAACTACTGGGGCACTTATTATGCGGAGTGATCGCAATCGATGTACACATATGTCGCATATTTCTGCTTCAACGAAGTTATAGCCTTTCTTAAGATGGACGTGAATGCTCTGATGAAAACCATGTTTATTGACACCCGTTCTTTGAAGACTAGTTTTTTCAAGGTTAAAGTTGGGAGTTCTATTCTTATTGTGTTCTTGCTTGCAACACTATCTACTGCAATACGTAAGTTGAATGTGTATGACTTAACAGATCATTTGAGGTAGACTAAATGAACATTGTTATGTAGAAGGTTTTAGCTTAGCGTTGGACATAATTATGACTGCCCTACACTCGTCAATTTTATTGCAAAATTGTTTTACTGCATAGAAAATGAATAATGTATAGAGCAATTAAAATTCAAGGCCATAATGTTATTCTAACTTAAGCCAGTTTAAAAAGACCATAGAAACGACAAACACCGGCTAAATGTATCAATTTTACCGAGCAATTTATGAGTACATGATGAAAGCCAAGAGATGAGTTGTCTTCTAATGAAGCTAGGTACAGCCAAGGCATGGGTGATAGTTAAAGTCTAGAGCTAGCTAATAAACAAATGTCTGTTAAATTTTGATCGATGTTTGCGGTATATGTTGTAGTAACTTGATTAAAATGTTGCATCACATTCTGTGTATGCCTTAGCGTAGTTTAGACATATTGTAAAATATAAAGCGGTAGTAAACATGAACAGCAAGAGGTATGGCTTTACCACCTTAAAGTTCGAGTAATTAAGACCGTTGATAAAAATAGAATCGAACAAAGATGTGGAAAATTCCCTGTAGTTGCTAATGTTGACATAAATCGTTTCCTTATTTACTTTCAGTTTAAAGAACAAATACATCTATTTAAGTGACGTAAAGGAAAACAGATGTTTCCACGACGTCGTAACTCAAAATGAAAGCAGACTCAACAAATTAACATTTTTTGAAACAAACATTTGCAAGTGTAATTTTTTATTCAACGTTGTCTCAAAATGATCAGCATGATGATAGTATTTTTTTTTTAAATTAAATTTTACTTTTTTTTTATAAAAAAACATATTTCCTAATTATGAACATGTAATTATCCTTGCACAGGTGCAGTGATGTATTACATTTATCCGTTACTAACTATTGTGAACATTTTAATAACATAATTATTAAACGTATGGTAGCTCCAAAATTAGACTTAAAAATGAATTTTCAGTTAAAAAACTAAACATTTCAACTTTTACAACAAACGTAAATCCAAATCTGCTTGTTCTTAGTAACTGGGTACAAATTATCCTTTTAATATAGCCGGTTGAACACAGGATATGGTAATTCGTTCTAGATCATTTATGCTAACTGACAGAGGAAGGCTTGGCTAGTCGCAGTATAATCCTGATAATGTGAACAAAGCTTGTATGTCAAAGCTTTTCTGTCTATTTCTACAGAAAATACCACAGTTGAATCAACATTTGCAGCTGAAATATACACAACAGGTAAAGTGTTGTTCGCACAAATAAGATAAGTGAAATACAAAATTGTTCTGTGCACTTCTTTACCTTGCTTAGGCTTGGCAATCTCGATTTGCATCGTTTTATGTCACGTCATACTGACTTGCACGTTGAAGACAATGGCAGTAGAGTAAATCAGCCTAGCTTTTATATTACCTCTTTCGTTCCTCGCAGATCCAACAGTCTATCCTTCTACAACAACAGCGAAGGTGACGTCAGGTATACTTGTCAAAATTCATTGTAAATCCCTTAAATATCAACATCTACGGTAACCAAATCTTTCGCGAAAGTTAATTCTGTATGATGTTTCCATATTACAATTGAAAAAAGTGCCCTTCTTGTATTACAAGTATACTCAAATTTTATTAGATACAAGGTTTTATATCTCTAAGTCAACTACACCAACCATTACAAATTGTGACTTATTTTGACATAAATGTTTGCATTTCAATTGTTTCTATACATCTATAACAATATTTTTAAAATTCTGAAGTATATTATTAAACCTTCCTGCGTTGACGTAATATGTGGCGGATGTACTAATTGCGTTTACGACATTTACGTTTAATTGCTTGGTATTAAACTGCCTGCAAATTTTTATAAATCTCAAGTGAAATTCCATTTTGATAATTGTTTTATTTGATGCTTACTTTTTATGCGTGTAAAATTTAATAGCGGTGAATCTGTTGAGCAGATGCAAGAAACGATGCATTTTCAGGAGATTTTGCGACGTTATCCTTGGGTAAATAAATTTGTCTCACCAATAAATAATTATTACATTTCAGCCAGAAATTCAACCTAAAATGTTTTTTTTACACTAAATTATGTTATTCCTGCAAAAAAAGGTGCACATTTTTGAAACTATCTTTCAGTTTTATAACGATTTCTCGCAGTAATAATAAAGTCGGTATTATTATTGCTCTCACCGCAAATGCTTCATGAATTGAGGGCAAACGTCAATCCACATCTGCTTGTTCTTAGTTACGGGGTATAAAGAATCCTTTTAATATAGCTGGTCGAACACGGGATATGGTTTTCTATTCTAAATCATTTATGCTAACTGACTGAGGAAGGCTTGGCTAGACGCAGTATAATCCTGATACGCTCGTTTTACATAATTTTATCACGCTTGCAGGCTATAATTGTTAATTCAACAAAATCGACAACTTTTTGTAATTAAAGGAGTTTAATTAAAACCTTGTATGTTTATTTTTACAGAAAATACCACAGTTACATCAACATTTGCAGCTGCAATATACACAACAGGTAAAGTGTTTCTTGCACTGATAAAATGAGTGAAATTCATAAATTTTCTGTGCAATGTTTTACGTTGCTTATAGGCTTGGCAATCTCGTTTTGCGTCGTTTTATGTCACGTCATACTTAATTGCACGTTGATGACAATGGCAGTAGAGTAAATCAGCCTAACTAATATATTATCTCTTTGCTTCCTTGCAGATCCAGCAGTCTATCCTTCTACAACGACAGCGAAGATGACGTCAGGTATACATGTCAAAATTCATTGTAAAACCTCTAAATATGAACATCTAAGTTTACCAAATCTTTTGCAAAAGATTATTCTGTATTATGTTTCCATAAAACAATTTGAAAATGTGCCATTTTTCTACTACGAGTATACTCAGATTTTATTAGATACAAGGTTTTATGTCTGTAAGACAACTACACCTACCATTACAAATTGTGATTCATTTCGACATAAATGTTTGCATTTCAAATGTTTCTATTCATCAATTACAATATTTTTAGAATTCTGAAATATATTGTTAAACCTACCCGCGTTGACGTAATATGTGGCGGATGTACTAGTTGCGTTTACGACGTTTACGTTTAAATACGTGGAATTAAATAGCCTGCAAACGTTGGAAATACCAAATAAAAATCACATTTAATAATTTTTTTATATGATGCTTATTTTTTTTGTGTGTGTAAAATTTAATAGCGGTTAATCTGTTGAGCAGATGCAAGAAACGATGCATTTTCAGTATAGTTTGTGACGTCATTCTTGGGTAAATAAAATTTGTCCCACCAATAAATAAATATTACATTTGAGTCAGACATTTAGCCTAAAGTATTTTTTACAGTAAATTATGTCATTCCTGCAAAAAAAAAGGTGCACATTTTTGAAACTGTCTTTCAATTTTATAACAATTTCTCGCAGTTATAAAAAATTCGGTATGATTATTGCTCTCACCACAATTGCTTCATGAATTTATACCAAACGTTAATACATATCTGCTTGTTCTTAGTGACGGGGTACAAATAATCTTTTTATAATGGCTGATTGCACACAGGATATGGTATTCCATTCTATATCATTTATGCTAACTGACTGAGGAAGGCTTGGCTAGACGCAGTATAATCCTGATACGTTTGTTTTACATAATTTTATCACGCTTGCAGGCTATAATTTTTTATTCAACAAAATTGACAACTTTTCTAATTAAAGGGGTTCTATGAAATGGTTCTATGTCTATTTTTACAGAAAATACCACAGTTACATCAACATTTGCAGCTGAAATATACACAACAGGTAAAGTGTTTCTTGCACTGATAAAATGAGTGAAATTCATAAATTTTCTGTGCAATGTTTTACCTTGCTTAGGCTTGGCATTTTCGTGTAGCGTTGTTTTCTGTCACGTCATACTTACTCACACGTTGAAGACAATGGCAGTAGAGTAAATCAGCCTAACTAATATATTATCTCTTTGTTTCCTTGCAGATCCAACAGTCTATCCTTCTACAACGACAACGAAGTTGACGTCAGGTATACTTGTCAAAATTCGTTGTAATATTTCTAAATATGAAAATCTACGGTAACGAAATGTTTTGCGAAAGATTATTCTGTATGATGTTTCCATATTATAATTGAAAAAGTGCACGTTTTATACTACAAGTATACTCAAATTTTATTAGATACAAGGTTTTATATCTCTAAGTCAACTACACCAACCATTACAAATTGTGACTTATTTTGACATAAATGTTTGCATTTCAATTGTTTCTATACATCTATAACAATATTTTTAAAATTTTGAAATATATTGTTTAGCCTACCCGCGTTGATGCAATATGTGGCGGATGTACTAATTGCGTTTACGACGTTTACGTTTAATTACTTGGAATTAAATTGCCTGCAAATTTTTATAAATCTCAAGTGAAATTCCATTTTCATAATTGTTTTATTTGATGCTTACTTTTTATGCGTGTAAAATTTAATAGCGGGTAATCTGTTGCGCAGATGCAAGAAACGATGCATTTTCAGGAGATTTTGCGACGTTATCCTTGGGTAAATAAAATTTGTCTCACCAATAAATAAATATTACATTTCAGCCAGAAATTCAACCTAAAATGTTTTTTTTACACTAAATTATGTTATTCCTGCAAGAACAAAAGTTGCACAGCTTTGAAACTATCTTTCAGTTTTATAACGTTTTCTCGCAGTTATAAAAAATTCGGTATGATTATTATTGCTCTCACCACAATTGCTTCATGAATTTACAGCAAAAGTTAATCCACATCAGCTTGTTCTTAGTGACGGGGTACAAATAATCCTTTTAATATAGCTGGTCGCACACAGGATAATGCAGTGCATTCTAGATCATTTATACAAACTGACTAAGGAAGGCTTGGCTAGATGCAGTATAATCCTGATACGTTCGTTTTACATAATTTTATCACGCTTGCAGGCTATAATTGTTAATTCAACAAAATCGACAACTTTCTGTAATTAAAAAGGTTTCATTAATAGCTTGTATGTCTATTTTTACAGAAAATGCCACAGTTACATCAACATTTGCAGCTGCAATATACACAACAGGTAAAGTGTTTCTCGCACTGATAAAATGAGTGAAATTCATAAATTTTCTGTGCAATGTTTTACGTTGCTTATAGGCTTGGCAATCTCGTTTTGCGTCGTTTTATGTCACGTCATACTTACTTGCACATTGAAGACAATGGCAGTAGAGTAAATCAGCCTAACTATTATATTACCCCTTTTGTTCCTTGCAGATCCAACAGTCTATCCTTCTACAACAACAGCGAAGGTGACATCAGGTATACATGTCAAAATTCATTGTAAACCTATAATTTTGAACATCTACGGTTACCAAATCTTTTGCAAAAATTTATTCTGTATTATGTTTCCATATTAAAAATTGAAAAAGTGCTTTTTTTGTACTAGAATTATACTCACGTATTCAAGTGTACTCAGATTTATTTAGATGCAAGGAATTTCCTCTCTAACTCAACTACACCAACTTTGAAAAATTATGACTTAGACATAAATGTTTGGATTTCAATTTTTTCTATACATATATTACGGTTGATCAAAATTTCTTAAATATATTATTAAAGCTTCCTGCGTTGACGTAATCTGTGATGGATGCAGTAATTGCGTTTACGACAAGGCCAAAATATGTGTTTGCAAATGCATTTCTGGATATAAACAAAACACATTGGGACAGTGTGAAGCCGGTAACAATTTGTTGTTTACAGTTTATCGAGAAAAAAATGATTACATTTATCCTGCTGTTTGTTGAATATTTTTAACAATCTAGTCTAGACAAACAACTAAATATAGGTCATTTTCACGAGAGAGGAATTACTTTGTTTTTATAACAGTTTTGTGCCCTGAAGAAATGTTAAATTACCCCAATACACCTGGCATTGTGGTCACTTTTCCTTTTACGCAAGCAGGATATTCAAATGCATCGGTAGACACATGTCCAGATAAAACTTCAAACGGTAAAAGTTATAAGCGATTGTATTAAAACATTTCTTAAATCTATAAAAAGTAACAAAAACTTTTGATGTTTGAAGCTGTTATGAACGTTAAAAATTTTTCAGATGGTTTGCCTTATGGTAGCAGAGTATGTACCCTAAGCGGTCTTTGGCTTGCGCCTAATTGGCTCTCATCTTGCGACACGAATGCCCAGGTATATTCTTTGTTACGTCACTGCAGATAATTTCTCTCTGATGGTGAACTATCACTATGTGAAACCGAAAACTTTATGTGTTTATTTTTTTGCAGAGTTACATCGGTTTAACGTTTAATACGACAGAAGAACGTCAAGTTGCGGCAGATGATTTAAATATAATTACGTCAGACCCGTCATCCTTAAATGCAGATGATATCACAACAACCGTGCAAGCTTTAGATAATGTGATGGATGCGGAAAACTTGGATAAAAATGTATTGTATACTATAGATGTTTCGATGTTCACATATTCTTGTAATTGATACTTTATCAAAATCTTTGATTATTGTAGACTTCGTCTTCAGTTGTGGCCACAATTGGAAACTTGCTCGGTGTCTCCGAGAAGGAACTTCAACAGAGTGGTCAAGCTGTCAAGTATAACCTGGTTTAAATCCTTAGTTTATTACAAACCTCCTCTGTTCTTTGAGACTATAACATCCAACGATGACTATACTTCAATTTCAATTAGTTTGATGCAAACTTTGGATTCTGTTGGAGAAAAAGTCGAACTTAATGCAGGAGAAGAATTCCAGACTGTTAGCAGCACAGTAGCCATTGGGGTGGTACAGGGTAATTCAACTGGTATGTGTGGAAAAAATAAAACGAAACAATCATTGATTTTCTTTTAACAAATTAGGATAATTTAATTGCAGGCTTCAATAGCGGAATTGGATACAAGTTCTACTCTTTATCAACACCAACAGAACTTGGATTTCGATCAGATCAACTCGGTACATTCTACTCCAGCAAACCTGATGAACAAGCGTCCTCTTACATCGTTTTGCCTTTTGAAGTGCTCATGCAAAGTGAAGGTTCTATTATTACAGTATACATTTTACTACAACGGTGAACTTGGCTTCATGTACAGTGATCGAAATTAACTTAGTCGCCTATTTTTCGTTCAAAAATGTATTAATTGAACAAATAGATTTTTTTAAATTGCTGTGATTGCCGTCGTTGTGTGGGCCAGGTGTTAATCAGCCACCTAAGTTAATGTTGGGCACGTTTCGGACACCCACTGCGTCTCGATCTCATCCAAAATCGGTTTTGTTCCATTGCTGTGATAATTTGTAGGAAATCGAACGAGCTTCTATGCATTTCTTGACGATAAGCTTTTTCGAGCGTCAACCGCCACAGGAACCTATTCTGGAAATGACTATATTGGTTCTGAAGTTATCCTTTCAGCATCAGTAGTCAATGCAACCAAGGCTCAAAATCTTGAAACTCCAGTTGTATTGAAGTTTACATTCACACCGGTATGGGTCGTTATTTTATATCGGAAATATTATCATTTTAGAGCATACTACTTGACAGAGGTGGGCAGTAACGCGGAACTACTGTACCAAAGTACTGTACCGCGATACTTTTGTCGTACTAATACCAATACCGTTGGCACTTTTAGAAAAAAGTACCGGATCTCTGTACCGAATTACTTTTTTCAAGAAAAATAAGTCGGCCCCGATACTCAGTAAAAGTATACTTTTAAAATGATTACTTCAAGGTTTTGACAAGTATGTTTTTTAAAACTTCATTTTATTTAAAACTTAATGCCAATTTTAGCGTTTTTTATTTTTTTTAATCCACAAATGTCCGATAAAGGCGCAAAGAATGAGTAGCCAAGTGCCAAGAATGCCAAGTATTGGTACCGTTACCGACGGGACTTTCAAAGTACTGACTACCCATCTCTGCTACAGAAAAATCATAATGCAACTTATTGTTATTTTGAAAGCAAGTAAATGCATATAACAGTACTCCTTTGTGTGGCCGTGTTAGAACGCATGCAATCTTACAAACGTTGAAAGGATGTGCGCGTTTTGGAATGAAAATGAAAACGGATTTTGGTCAAGTGAAGGATTGATTCAGCAAAATATCACCAATGAGACAGCAGAATGTCATTTCAATCATCTCACAGATTTTGCTACATTGTTTGTCAGTATATCTATACGAATTTAATTATTTAATAACTTTGTGCCTTCGAATTGTTCCTAATTGGGAATTATTATCTGCAGTCCACGACTTCTATTTCCTTACCGGGTAGCGATCTTATCACCATTGTTGGATCGTCTATATCAGCTGCTTGTTTGATTCTTTTGGTGATCATTTTCACATTCAGCAGGTAACCCCAGTAGACTTATGTATAAACATAGATTATAGTTCGTACTATACAAATAGGAGAAATAGATGAAAAATGTTTGACCAACGTCGATGAAATTAACCATTGCTATACATTTTATTGAAATTGCAGGAAGTTAAAAGCAGGGAAAAAATTTCGTTCCGCATTTCTCTTGGTCAATCTTGGCATTGCACTTCTGATTTTCAACGTTTCAATGATCGTAAGCGAACAACCCTCGGTGCAGAAGTCTGGATGCGAAGTAATTGCAGTCTTCATCCATTTCTCCCTCCTTGCTTCTTTAGCTTGGATGATGGTGGAAGGAGTGGTTATCTACATAAACGTTGTTCACGTGAGTGAAAAATGCTTTAAAAGATGCTCAAAGCAACTCATTGATTTTTATACCAAATTGCTACAATTAACAAAGCGAAACTAGATTTATTCATAATATTTATTCAGAGACTAACATGTTTCGGAATGTCTGATGTATCGGAATAAACATTTTTGAGAAATCTGCTTTCATTTTACTATAGTTGTAGCAATTTCTTGCAACAATCTGTTTCAACTTTCCAAAGCTACACTATTTTATTGATTTTATAACAAGCTAGTTATAAAGGGAAGGTTAAAACTTGGATTTTTATAAATTAGTTTGACTGCTTATTGGTCAATATGTGCACTACGCAGGGTATTTACGCGCGTGTTCACGTCACCGACAGAAAAATGATAACTTCTTCACTTCTATGGGGATGGCTGATGCCTTTGATTTTTGTTGCTGTAGTAGCCGGTGTCGATATGGATAACTATTCTAGAGAAGATGCAGAGTATTTCACATATTCAAAGATTAGATTGTATATCTACAATAGATAATTATATATACAGTACAAAGTAGAACTTAATACAAATGTATTGCAAATAGATGCTGGTTGCGCCAAGATTTAGTTGTGTTCTTGGTCGTCATCCCTGCTGCGTTGATCCTGGGAATCAACTTGATTCTTTACATTTCCATTCTTACATTTATCCTGTTTCGACCACGGCCAAGATCAAGCGTAATGATGATTTTTGTCTACAGTGCTGGATTATATGTTATATTAGTAATTAAATGAAATTTACGAGAAGGCCAAGGCAAACACGAGCGGTAAAATGCAATTTGAACCATTGTTATTTGTTTAGAATCGGAAATCTGACGTTTGCAAGAACGTTGTTCTTTCTGTGACTTTGTTTGTAACCGTCGGTGGAACGTGGCTGTTTGGATTTGCCATCCCAGGCACTAGGACATACGATGAAAATGCTTCTAATATTTTTGCATACATTTTTACAATATCAAACGCTTTACAAGGTATGCTTACTGTTAGATTATGTCTATGACTCTATGTGCTCACGCTTCGAGCATAGTTACACCTTATCAGACCAATAACAGTACAACATTTCCTTGTTAACAAAAAGCAACTTATACGTGCATGTTTTGTTCCTGTTGTTTTGTTTATTTTTCGCAAATATTTTCCGTTTAGGATTTTTCTTGTTCGTTCTTTACGTTGTCAGGCAACATTTTACAGTGGATATCTTCAAGCAAGTCATTAACAAAACATTTTATCCGATTTCAAAATATCCAAAGTAACCAACATACAGTACTGTAGCACTCAGATAAGATTATGCTGTAAAAATATTTGGTTGACCTACCAATACATTATATAAAACTAAATCTCCTATGCAGTTTTTAGTACGATTCGGTTTTTGAAAATAAGTATTTCTATGTAGGCGAAACGATGATCATTTCAGTGGAACAGAAAAGCAGCAAAAAGCAAGCCACATAAACGATGGAATTGATTTGCAGTGTAAGCTTACTGATTTTGCTTACCGCGATACTTACAATAAGTAAACAACGCGTTATAAAGTGGAATATATTAAACATCATTCTTTTGAGTCAGTTCATTCTACTGTCTGCTTCCAATATCCTTGCAGTATATTTTGTTCTTCTGTGTTCGTGCTTTTGAGCTTTTTGATTTATCTTTTTATCATAAATTTTTGTCTCGCTTTCATCGTTGTACAAAGGAATGTGTACAAATTTACGTATACGATCTCCACGAAGTGTAATTTGCGGTCAGTTGTGCTATTGCGTTAATAAAATCGAAGCTACCCATATAGTGAATAAGTTTTTAAGATCTTCACTTTGAACAGAATTGCTGTGAATTCTTGATATCAGTTCATGAATTATATTTATATACCTTCATATAGAGTTTGCTATTTTACAACTACAGACGCTGGAAGTCCAGATTTCGCCAGTTAGGATTCATACTCATCAGAGTTGCTTTGACGCCCGTTGGACACACGACTGAAGTAACGCTTTGTGTCGTAAAATAAAAAAGCAATCGTCACTTTTTATAGTAATTAGTTTGCTTCCATTTTCTAAAAACCAAACAAACGTTAGGCAACATCATCAGCTTAACAACAACAAATTAGTTAATAGGCTCTGTGAAACAGTTATTATTCGTCCGTAAAACTGCACACATGAACATTCAATAACTTGAGGTTAATTTAGGCCTACGCAAAATCTTCCAAATCCGGAATAATACTTCGACGGTGATAAACACTTTAGATCCGTGCACTTGTCTTTAATGATGAATGATGCAATTTGTTGCATTTTCATTATTTCTTAGCCCTAGTTTCAAGTTAATAGATTTTTACAGTCTATGACATAGACTCTTTTCTGTTTCCTACAAAAAATAGTTAAAACACTCTTCAAACCACATTTTTCAGCCAGTATCAATGACCCTCTGTCGGCCCTCAATTTACACTCTAATTCTTTAATATCCTGGGCGCTCTGAAGATATCTTGTCTATAAGCTACATCCATGGAGGCGGACATGCTTAGTTGTAGGCAACAATAACGGAGCTGTATCTGTAACAGAACTTTTTCTTTCGTGTAGCCAGGCTCAATTTCCACATTCACGGTGAACCGCGACACCAACAGTAAAACCCAAGAAATCAACTCATTTTATTCAACGGCCTCTACGACCCAAAACCAAAACCGACCTGCTCAAATCACTTAACGAACGGCTTTTATAGGGTACAAAAGGCAAGGCGCCAAATTAGTGATAAGATAAAAGTGCACAAAACGTGAGACAAACAACGGTAATTGCAACCAATCAACGCACTAGAGAACAAACTCACAAAAACGGTAAAATACAAAATACTGTGAATAACGCGTGACATAATTTTCGTTACATATCTACATGCTTACAGTACCATCTGAAATTTACTGTTCCTGCACAAGAACGCAATGCTTACGGTATCCTAGCAATGCAGTACAGTCAACTAGATTTAACTCACCACAGATATTTTATTGTGGTAAAATTCTTTTACTTTTCCGTAGATTTCAATTTGCACAACTTAACACTTTTTCCTCACGCTAATAACATGTCGACGCAGCTATAAATTGAAAAACGTTATTGACAGGATCACACTCAGAAAACGAAATAGCCCTGATATACTCATATTGTCATCAAAGCCCAAAACGCAAGAATTTTTTTAAGAAAGGTATTGAAAAAAAGAATGTCAAACAAGCGTGAAAGACGAAAACTTAAACTAAAATTGCCAATGGCGTGGGCTGGTCGCCACAAGATTTAGTCAAGAAAAAATCATGAAAGATTGGGATAAAGCAATAACTGGATAGAATAAGACCAATAGTGTAATTAAGCACGGAAAAGAGACGAAAAGTTAATACTTAAATTGAATTATACAAGTGACTTTAAACTTTAAACTTTCCAGCGATGATATTACATTCTTTCATTGATGCAAAAATGCGTCGTTATAGAGCAGTTACTTACATAATTATTGATGAATAACGATTACAAAATGCTATACTCCAAAGGTTAGATACAAATGTATAGGAGTAAGTAACTATTGTTTGTACGAATTTCACCATGCAGATTTTCGGATTGTTGTTGTTTGGATTTTGAAACGCTATTTACTTACTTTTCTGTCTTCCCAGCTTTAGATCTCAGCGAAAATTATTCATATTAATGCTGAATGTCATATCACATTTCCAAATGTGATTTTAATAGGTCGGTCGGTGGTTTATATACAATCGTAAACCTTTTGCCATCAACCATATGATGAGAGCAATGACGTAATGCAAAGCTTCCATTAAAGTCCAATTAATGACGGTAAGTAGTTGGTAGTTTTATCCGGTCATACGTGCAAATGTTTTTATATAACACATTTTTCATGTTTAAAGGAAGCTATCTACTTGAAAATTGAAACATTTACAAGGCGATGATATACAGTTGTAAATATACAAAAGTATAAAGATAAGGAATGCTTGCTGAAGATTGAAAACACGCCGTGATGGTGCAACAAAATTTGGAAAAGATCTTGAAATAGATGTGGTAACACACAAGCCAAACCGCAACGTCGTTTAACATTATAGCGATGTTTTCTTTGTTGTCACACGATTTTATTGGCAAGTATCTAGCTATTGTTCGCCTTGGGTTTGTGCTCATAAATCCGGCATGTTCTTTGAAGTTATCGTGGTTAGTTATTAACTATAGAGGATTTACGTGTACCTGGAAAACATCGAATGAAAGCTGATTCAACGTTTATTTTCTGTTTGTAGTTTTAACAAGTGATACGCAAATTTCTTCAAGGAATTATATGTTTTTTTTTGGATCCTGTAAGTGTAAAAAGACCTCTCATGAAACGGATATGACGTTCTGCACTCTTGTTTTGACCTTGCTACTAACTACAGGTTTTATGACAGGTAAGTTCAAATGTTTTACATTTGCATGATGCGTTTCTATAGAAGTATATCAAGATATTAAAGCGTTTTAGGACGGTATTTCAGTAAGAATTGAGTAAAAAATGAAACTTAGAAACATGTTTTTATGCTATTTAGGCGTACGATTTCATTTATGGTTGAAAATTCATTTATAGCAAAGTTCTCAATACATAGATCCACAAGCCTTTGGCGGTTACTAAATAAAAAGTGATGACAGAAATAACTTGGAATAAAACATTTTACCGAGCAAGCCTGGAAGAACCTCCAAAAAATTATAAACGCAGTTCTCTTCTGCGTCTAGCAGTTACGTTTAATGAGTTAACTGGAAAGTTTTTTTATAATCACGACAACCACTGCAGCGTTTTAGGCTGAAGGTAGCGAGTTAAAAAAACAAAAGATTCATAGAAGCAATTATACACGACGGCGACGCTTTAGATAAATTTAAATGAATAGAATTGATTAATCCATTTTAAAATGCGACTTCAAAATGTTAGTGCTTTTAATGTGAAAGATTCCGCAAACAGTTTATGACAAGAAACTCCCACTGAAAAAGTAAACACAAGAAAGGGAAAACAATTACATATAGGCGTATATCGAGCAAAGGAAAAGTGTCGTTTAATATATATTGACAGGAAAAATGGAAATTCCAAGTTGATTTTTTATCAAATTAAAGGTTTATGGTTCGTTGTTTGTAACTTCAATATTCACCTTACATAACGCAACAAGTCAATTAAATTGGATGTAAATTACTATGGATGGGTATTTGAGTCACTAAACAGTCACGATTTTCGCTAAAATATCACAGGAAAAGTCACAATTAATGCATTTTGAATGATTAAAAAGTCACAGACTTGTGTCTTGTCAAATTTCAAGCCGTTTTACAACAATCGTAAATCAAAACATTTATGATTGAGCGTGCCTAATATGGCTCTTGGGCCGGGTATGACTCTTCAACTAATCGATGCCGTACTTTCATTCCCTGTTTACTTTCCACAACATTGTTGCGATAAGAACGCCTGTTATTCTGCATCTATCTTTATGTAGTCTTATTACAGCGAAAGGCAGGTTTATATGCCTAGACATTTGGTCCGTTATTATCGATGTGAAGTGTTCTTTCTAGTAATAAATTTCCACGTAACTCCGTTTATGCGCAATAATTAATTTTTTCGCCTTTTGTATATTCGTATTGAGAAAAAGTCACCTACTGATACAGCTTAGCAGATGGTCCTCAAAAATTAAGACCACACAACGTTACCCACTCCCGCCGTTGACAATTAGTGCAATGCAACTTAATGACCTATTGCTTTATTCTATGACTTTAATTAGTGCCTCCGCTTTTTTTTTTGCTGTGAGTTTTTACCCTCAACATTGTGTCGTGTTTTCTCCCCTCGACACGTTTCTGCTAAACATGTTGGAATCGAATATAGCTAAGTTCTTGGTAGGCCTACCATGTTTAGTTTTTATGCCATTTGACATCGCACCATGGTTTCTCATGGATGAGTCAGCTATGTCAGCCAACACACATACGGCAATTTGCATCATGGTTGAATATAATTATTGCAAAGTTTCCGATACATTATAACCAGTTAACTTATATTTTGCAAAATAAATAAAACTGAAGATTAGCAAACTACTGTGCAATATAAGTTTCATACGAAAGTTGTAATTATCCTGATAACTCATCTCCCATGTTTACAAACACTTCTCAAAGTAAAGTCACGCAAAAACACCATACTGTAATAACTTTACGATGTGTGTTACAATTTAAACAGTATGCTTGTTTTGGTTACTACACAGTGTGCAATTGATTAGATGATTTTATTGATGAACAATATTATGTTTCAGACGTACAAGCTGTAACCACATTCATCATTGAACCGCCATATAATCCATTAGTAACGGGTTTTAACAATGTTACTGTAAGAGCTCTGTTTCCCAAGCCGACCGAATCCGGTGATACATGTTCTTGGTTCTATGGAGGAGAGTTAGATAGTTTTCAGTTTTACTCACTTGGTGACTGTGATCTTGCACCATCAGGCATATATGACAGTATTAGCTGCACCAACCAAACAATTGCTGGAACCTCTCACATAATAACAGTGCTGACGACCACCCAGCCACTGGCCCCTGGAAATATTAATTTTGAAGTGAGGTGCGATATTGCAAACAACACAGGTCCTATCAGTACAACTGTGCAAGGGGAGTATTTAGTTTTTGTTTAATGCATATACTTGTTTCATGAAAGATCCCGTCCAGTGGCAAGCTTAAAGGGCGTGTCAGAAAATTCCTTTTGATGAGTGAGAAATTTTTGCAAGTAGTCCACAAAATAATAATCACGATAAAAATGCCTAATAAAATTAGAAAATATGGTCCTACTAGATAATAACGAGCTGTATAGGCAAAAACCTTTAATAAACAATATAGGTAATTTTTTTAAGTATTTTTATGGAGGCTTAGGCTAAACGTAAGTTAGTCCCTATTCATAATGTGTAAATGCAGTGTAGAATATTTGTCGTTTGATCTAAAATGTTTCTGCTACTGAAAACAAAGGTAGATTACTAATCTACTAAAAATTGTTGGTTTAGGCGTAACGTAAAGAATATGTTCAATTAAGAAATTTCCGATTTAACGATACAGTCCGAAGTTGGAAGCCGCTAAAAATGTCCGGTTGTTACTAACAATATGACGTTAACAGTAAATCAAATTTAGGGTCTAGCACAGTGCTCTTCAACCTTTTTGTCAACGCGGAACCCCTCTTGTACTTTCGCGTTTGTCACGGAACCCCACTAACAAAAGCTTAGAAATTACGAATTGCTTGGTCAGAAAATAAAATATTTCGTTATTACACTGTTACACTTCAAAAAATAATTACACATTTCAAAACATAAACAGTTATTACAAAAGTTATAAAGTCAGACATTTAATGACTCTGTTATTGTTGCTTTTCTTTTACAATCTTCTTAAATCGAGGCTCAACGTTGCTTAATGCAATTGTCATACACATATCGACACCCTTCAAGCAACTTCTGTTTTTGTTCTGTTTATGATTGTGATGCAACAATAACGTTCTTGTTAACAGCAAGTGACGCAACAATTATATTAATGTTTTGTTTGATTGTTGACTGCACTCAACTTCTTGTTTAACAAACTTGCCTACTTGGAGTATGAATGCTGTGCAGTGATCGAAAAATAAACGGAATGACGCATCAAAATGCTGAAGTAAGAAATCAATTTCCCTAAATAAACGAGGAACCCTCGCGGAACCCTTAAAACTCACGGAACCCCACTACATGTTGCGCGGAACCCTAGGGTTCCGCGGAACCCCTGTTGAAGAGCACTGGACTCTAGCAACAATCATGTCACTGCGCACCCCATTCGTCTGCTTTACGCCCATTAAAATGGGCCAGAGTACGGTAATTTTTTCCCATTGGAATGGTAGGAAGTATGCACTTCTAACTTTAGAGTAAGACGATTTGCATTTGGAATGGGGAAAACTTTACTTCGGCAGAAATATGATTCGTGGGAAACCCCATTGCTGAAAGCAGGTAAGTTCGTTCCGGTACTGTACAGCTTGCAGCGGTGTGTGCCGTATAACTATAGGCGTAGGCGTTTAGCTTAAAGCTTATGCCATATAACTATAGCCTACGCGTAGGCCTTTAGCTTAAGGCTTATACTGTATAATAGCAGTACCTTACAGATTGCAAGGTTTAGATAAAATTGCCGTAATTGCGCGTATAATAGAATTAACCGGCTATTAAATGTCCAACTTCCGGATCCGGGTAACAAAGGACGAACAGCGAACCAGTAAGTGTGTAACCGAAGGAAACAAGCACAAATAATAGCTTGCCGAGCCTATACGTTTCATTCTTTCAGTTTTCTATACTCTCAAGCACACTTACTCGCAAAATCTGGGTACAAGCATGCTCTATTAAAAAGCGTTTTTGGCTACATCTAATCTCACCTCCGGCAGATCCGGACATCCGCCTTTTACTGACTAGGCTATCGTATAAGCATATACTTTGTCACGGTTATCACCATAATAGAATCTTAGTTACCGTACTACCACTACTGCGGCCACTGAATGCTGAGCCTGCTCTGCTGGTCAACATATTTGAGAACCTGTCCGACCTTTGGATTTTGGTTGACTGTACCGTGTTTGGCCTTTTTTACTTAAGGTTTTCTCAAACTTTAGCGGGTTTTTCATGTTTCAGCATTGACTATAGGTTATTCTTGAGACTTTGAGGTATGAGCTATAGCCCCATCCGGAAAGTACGTCGTGCATGCAACTTACGCAAACTTTGGCGTTCACTGAAATCTCAATTCTTTGTTTGTTTATTATGAATGATAGTATGAAGATAACAAAGTTTGGTTTGCACATGAGCGCGTTGATGTCTCTTGCGTATATAGCGTATATACACACTTTTCACTGTGGGTTATAGCCTATTTTGTTTTCTTTGGTATTTTGTCATCTTTATTGGAAAACATGCATTTTAAACAGGGAGACTTACGGCCAAAAATTAGGATGTATGTTTTAGGCCACGCTAGTATTAAAACTCTAATTATTTTTTGTCACAACCACTTCTTATTCTAATAAATGGACTCGTTTCTATAGCTGTGTACATATTAACTAATATATGTAACTAGTGTAAGTATTAACATTGGTGTATATATTTCTTCTTGGTGTTCTTTTCTTTTTTGGTGCTTAGCATTTTGTTTTCTCTTAAACTGCTTGGGTTTAATGGCCGTGCTAACGTTTCATTGTTGTATCACCACTGTAGTTTACTTGTGGCGTATTTCAAGCTCTCGGGGCTTTGCCACGTTTTTCCGTTTGTTGTTTATTTGTGAGCATATTCTTGTTTGACCAGTCTACAACGAAGTTAGCACAATATTCTTTGCTCCCCACAGTCAATGGTGAAATATAAATAGTATGATAAGATAAAAAAAAAATTTTTGTACACTGAAATCTCAAATCAGTGCAAATCCAAACTTTGCAATCGTGCGCACTTTTAGGCTGCCAGGCGTTCTTGTTGATGCTTTAGCTGGCCCGTGTCTGCGAGAAAAAAAATAGCAATAAATCCTGTAAAAATGCATAAAAACGGTGTTCACAAATGATTAAATGCTTTGAAAATTCAGCTAAGTTCATATAAATGTGTTCAACATACCTGAAGTGTACTACTGAATATAATGATAACCGCACTTCAGTGTACTCTTGCCCAATTCTGTAGACTGCCTTTTTAAGTTGATTGAAGGTTTTACATAGCGATGTTTAAGTTGACATTCACATGTCAGTAAGCGCAGGAAAAATGCCAAGACTGATAAATGGAGTGCACCTAGCGCTTGACAGCGGCTTTTTTAAAAAAATGTTACTCATGCGTTTCGATGAAAAAATGCTTTTGCTTTTTTATACAAAAAAATGTGATCAATTTTTCACTCCCACTCTTTTTAACAATTTAAAGGTATTTTCATTTTGCCGCATTCTGGAACACGATGGTACATTTGCAAGATTGATTGGTTTTACAGTTTCCTATAATCCGGAGACCCCGCTAACCCGACATTTTATGACGAAACAATGTGGTCCGGATTAACGAGGTCCTACTGTACTTACGTGTAGTAAGCTTATGATTCTCTTTTAAATACTTTGTCCTAAAACCCGACCGACACTTTTTAAATGCTCAACCCAACTTCCGTTTCTTGTTTCAACGCTAAGTTATGTTGTTAATTAATAATGTTAGATTAGTACAAGGCAGGTTGATAAAAAATTATAATTTTTTATAGTAATTAAGGTGGTACTGTTTTGACCTACTGAAAATGCAGTATCTGTAATTTGATTTCATATTTGTATTTTGGTTTCAGATAAATGTTGCTATCATCCATAGGCTCTGTAATAGAATAAGTAATGCGTAAACTTAGCAAGAAATACTGTAGATGTAGAACGAAATGTTGTTGGCGAGGGGTGTTCAAATGATTTCTGCCATGATCCACCACAGCCAAACCTGACAACATGATGCTTCACTAAATACGAATAGTAAACATATTGGACATGCTTAAATTTTTATGGTGTTTTATTTATGTAAATTAACCCTACAACATATTAATAACTTTGTAAAAATCAAAAGTGAAGTGTGCTACAGTTGCAAGATTTGTTCATTGAGAAAAATGAAGAGTTGGTTTAGATCTCACAATAGCATCGAATGGGGGCTTTCTGTCACTTACTGATATCCTCAAAAGCTCATGAAGATGAGCATTTGTGAGCCTCGTTCTATGCTTGCAAAGGTACGTAGAAGCGAAGCAAGTAAGGACCCTTCTAGCCAGCCTGGTTATAACTGGGTACCTTTCCAAGGTTTCAAGTGATAACCAAAACACATTTGGATCTGCGATACAAATCTCATCTCCTATAAGATTACTTAGTTCTACCTGCATTTTAGACACCACCAATGCATATTCAGTGGAAAGTTGGGTTTTCCAAGTGTCATCAACATCAGCAGACAGTGGATGAGAGATTAGCTCTATAACTGAACTGATTTCATAAAATTCCTGTTACAAAACTCAGTGTCCAAATTTGACAAAACATGACAAATCATTATCACAGCTAACTTCTTGTAGAGTCACTTTCAAGCATGGAAAGTGGAGCATGTCTTTGGTGATAGTTGAAACGAATAGCAACAGCTGTTGCTTGAAAGATTTCTGGCCACAGTTGAATGATAGTATGCCCCTTGCCCTGGAGCTTCAAGTTCAGAGTATTTAGATGGGTAAAACGGTCAGCGAGAAAAGCAAAGTTACATAGATTGGTACCTTCAAGCAGAGTACTAGTTTGACCCTTGTCATTCAAAAACATGACCAACTCTTTACGAATTTCCCACAGCTTTTCAAAGCATTGCCCTTACTTAGCCATCTCTTGTTATTATGCGTGAGTACGTCACAAAATTCAGCGTTATGCTGATCTAGAAAGTTCCTTAGTTGCCGGTGCTTAAAAATCTTTTTTTTGTTCAATATTTATTTACACTAAAAGTATGAGAATACATATAATTTTATGCTATTAAAAATTCCAAAAATTAGTTTCAACGCTGACAATTGGTATCCACATGAAAATACTGTAAAAAGTTAATTTTTTTCAAGACTACATTGGAAGATCCACACAAAAAGTTGAAAAGATCCAGATCGAGATCCGCCATTTGAACCCCCCGTTGTAGGCTATGTTGACACAGTAGCTGAGTGATTAGAGCGCCAACCTTGCAATGGTGTGAATCCCTGCTTTATTCGTAGTGACTCTACTGTTGAAATGTTCCTGAGCAAGGCATAAAAAAAAATGTTTTCTCATTTGCAGTGATTCTGGTGAATAGTTTCGAATTTGGGCAGAACAAATAGCAAGTCAAAATATAACAGTGTACGCAGAATAGTAAGGTAGCCGAGCCAGTAGAAATCATTGTCTAGTGTAAGTGATATGAAGACTTCTGGGTCCTAGGATTGATAGTCCGGTACCATGTTAAAATTGACCTTGCAGTGTGTTGCTTTTTGTGATGTGTGTTTCAATTACATTTAATGATTTTTTGATGATACATTTTGTCATACATTTCATGATACATTTTGTGATATGTGCTTCAATACAATTGATGTGTTTTTTAATTTGCTTTTGAAATTAGTATGATATCAGGTAATAAAGAAACACTAGTTTTAAAAGGGATATTTTCCTTACATGGGCCTATCACAGAAAGTTGCCTAAGGGGCCCGTAGGTGTCTTGCTGAGCCTACGTATTCTACTATAATGGTGACAAGAATGTCAGTCTCTTGTCTGCATGGCAGTATATCAGTGTTTTCATTCCATCTTAACATTATTACCGTCTTTGCAGAAGTTTACCCATAATTTACGCATACAGGGGATTGAGCTGACAAGCAGTAAGATTGTTTAAAATTCTCCATGCCTTAAACTACAAATGGTAGAATTTGGTAGTATTAGAAACTCCCATCATTACTGTAGCTTTGGAGGTATTACATTCGGAATACTTACACAGTGAATAGTTAGTGTGTTTGCCAGATGAAACCATGTTGTTTGCTACAAATTGTAACACTAACAATGTATACTATATAAGTGTATACACTCTGAAGAAAATAAATTAGTCATGAGACCCTGCTGTGCAGTATTTAAAGTGTTAACTTCTAAAAAAACTGAATTTAATAATAATGTGAATGTTTTAGGTGTATGCTGTATTTAATTTAATTTTTAGGTTTTACTTAGTTTTTCAAAAGTGAAATGCCTAAAAGACAGAGGTAAGCATGATGCTCACACAAATGTATTCTTATATGTTTTAGCGTAACTTGTATACACGTAAGCAAGAATTACATTTGCAGAGTAGTTTGAATTTGTAGTCCAGTCATCCAACGTTTTCTTTGGTTAAGGTTGTATGATATTGTAATAGACTCGATCTGCTGGCTACTCAGGTAGAGCTACTGACTGAGTATTGGCAACAAGGAATGCGAGATCTTTCAGATCCCAGGGTTTCTGAAGCCGCTGTTTCAGCACATTTAACGGAGAATCAAGTGAAGGTACAAAAAGGTTAATCTTAGTAAAACCTAGAAAGGTTTAATAAATCATCGTTCAATTTGGAAGAACATTTTTTTGTATTTTAGGTCTGGATAAAAGATACGTGGACAAAAAATTCCACCAGCGCTAGTACCGTAGGAAAACTTACAAATATCTCTTGCAAAAGAAGAGTGTCAGGGTATAACCTGTATTCTTCTTCTCTTAAAAAGGACGGAATTGGTACATTGTTTTCTTTAGATTGTGTTAAAAATTGCAACAGAAATAGAAAAATTTGCATAATTGTGTAGTCTATAACTAATGAACAGCATATATTTCGTAATTGTGTTGCTTATCAATTATGATTTAACATTTGCATGTGCTATTTCTTCTAAGTAGCGTCACAGCTACATGGTATTGAAAAAAAACAACTGCTGGCAATTTTTCTAGTTTTCATCCCCCCTGAATAGTTTGGCTTGCCATTTTTCTCCAGAATAGTGTTTCTTGTTTCAATTGTTTAATTACTCTGTCTGGTTTTCTTTGCAAAAGTTTATTTGCAGTTTAATTTAAGGTTTTAGACAATGGGCAACAAAATGGAAACAACTGAGTGATGAGAAAAAGAAGTTTTGGGAAAAAGAAGGTCAGAAAGCAACTTTGGCAGAAAGGCTTGCTCCAATCACCGAAAAACGAATCAAGCATCTAAAAAACAGGCAGTTAAAAATTATAGATAATGCTGTGAGTAAACACTACTGCAAAGTACTTCAGTTCTTGTTATAACAAAAATGGGTAAAGAAGTAGAAATATAAATTATATATATGTTTGTTTTCTAACAAAATATTCAAAAGTTACATGCATATTAGTTTATTTTGTGTAGTGTTTAAAGTTGGAACAAGTTGGTTATGTAGCTGGTGGTGCTATTTACAAGGATGGGTTGTTTGATGTTTTTGGTTGCAAAACAGCCACTCATTTTTTTAGTGGTACATCTTTTCAAGAGGCTTTCATAAATGAAAACCATCTTGCTACCTTTCTAAGTGGTATGTATGAAATATGTACTTTTTGTAATTTAACTATTAGGATCAACAAATATTAGGAAAGCTTATTACCAGGATGATACCATTACTTTGATCGATGATTTTCTGTTAAAGCAGGTTTAACCAACTATATTAGCAACTTAACATTGCTCTACTGCAATTGCATTATTACATTTGACATTTTGATTTAAAATTGAAGCTTAAAAATGAAAGGTCACTGTTCAGGAACTGAGATATTTGCGGTACTAAAAATTGATCGTATCTACAGAAAAAATTTGAAAAAATGAAAGACTTTCAGAAATTACTTGCTTAACTATGGCAGTTATTGACAGTTTCAGTCTGTTTTTAGTCTCATTTATAGTATATATTAAAACCATATTTCAACTGTGAAGTGAACTTATTGCATTTTTGGAGCATTTTTATCAGACAGATTTTACATAGCTGCGATTGCTGTGTTGTCATTAATAATTGTGTTCAATTTTTTTTGGGATATTTTAGACAAACCATCCACTTCTAGAAGTTTGAAAATCCTAAAAAAAGAAGTCAGAGCAATATTTAATGAGAAATATTGTAAGTTTTTTCTTTTGTATTGTTTTAGTTTTACAGTTATTATGAAATAATTGTAGTGTTATTTATTAAATTCTTTAGCAGAAGCTGTGAAAAAAAACAACCAGCGGCTGCCATATTCTCATTCTCATTTATTGTATTTTTTTATTCATTTTTTGCTTTACTTTCTTTTACTGTATTATTCGCTGTCTACCAGTTGCATGGAATATAGTAGCGAACTTTGCTGATAAATTAATGATGTCCGCTTTGCCTCATGTTGTTATGCAATATTTTGCTGTTAATGTGCGTTTAGTGTTTTTTGTTGCTACACGTCTTCAGTTCTTTTGTAATAGTGCCTTTGCCTAAATTTGTTGCCAGTTTTGCAGCTGTATTTTCTGTAGGTCGTTTGAAAAATTCGTTATCGCAGCTTTCTTTCTTGCACTTTCAACGTTCGCTGTCTAGTTCCAAATAAACAAAGTACTGTGGTGTTTTTGGTGTGTGTTGCTGACCAATTGGTATCTTCTTAACAAATATTTTTGTAAAACTGGTGACTCGAAACAACTGTAATACTGTAACTGTATACTTTGCAGAAGAAATAGAGCAGGGGTGGGAAAGTTTTCAAATACTACATTGCAGTTATCTGGGAATCAGTTATTCTGTGGCTGTTTAACAAAATTATAACCTCTCCAGTAACTATTCCATCATTAGCAATTACGTATTTATCATGACGTCACGCGCTGTGCGTGGTATTGCATACGTTGGAATTTCCACCAAGTTATGTTTGCTGTATAGGCAACGACATCGTCATAAAGAGGTCATTCTACGACACATCATATAGTAACACGTGAATGTAAGCTTGTAGCAGCTAAACCATGTTTGCCCCGATCAATGCAGGTAATTTTTCGTGTTTTTAAGCGTCACGTTGCATATGACAATTTGAAACTTAACTTAACGTTTCTCCCTAAACTTGACAGCTTTGTTTTGTCTCTTAACCTAGAAAGCTTCGACGCTCGTCGTTTGATCACTTTAGGCCATCGATTTTAGTTGACGTTTGGACATTTTGTTTGCGCGAACAAGGAGTAGACAGCGAACTCCAGATTTAAGTTTGGTTCTCGTAACAGCTTTTCCCTCAAGAGACGTTGGAGTAATCCGGCATGTTATTCTGTCTATTATGATGGCGCTGCACAGTGTGCTAAACTCGCAAGAACGTGCTAGGAGCATTAGGTCTGTAGCGTACTCGCCCACAGATTCGTGGGGTTACTTGTGGAAAATGTGTGCCTTTCCACTGTGATGTTGCGTTTCAGGCTACAATACTATTCCAGCTTACCTAGCAAGGTTTTCATGATGCCTTTATGTTCGTCATTCAAACCCCAGGAATTGTAAATATTTCTGACGTCCTGACCAATGTAACAAATAGCTAACCTTTTCCGCCTCGATTTTTCTGTTTGCCGGACGCGCAGTGATGGACGTCACATAAACACTTGACCGTAATCCCTGTTCTTAGCAGCCCATATTTTTGGTTAAGACTTGAAAATTAAAAGTTTTGCTTTGTTTGTAAATGTGAATCGGAAAAGTTTCCTTGATTCTGTCATAGTTGGTGCAACACATAACAGCTAACTGTTCATGGTCTCGTGACAGATGGGACTACACGAAATAGCAGTTGTGTATGGTTGTGTTGAAAATTTATTTCACAACGCAGTATATGCTCAAAAACGTACCGTCACCAATTCTAGGGGACCTTGTCATTAGTACGTCATTGTCATTGTCATTCGAATCCCGAATCTGTTCCTATCAGCACCAAATGATAAAATTCCATCAAAAAGTCGCCAAATCTTGCTTGTAACGTGACGTAATTACTAAAAATTAATGATTAAATGGCGATTTGAAAAGTAAATTTCTTAAGAAAATGATTTTTGGTAAGAAATGTTGACTCTGGTTGAGCCAGGAAAATAGATCATTGCAAGTCGATAGATTTTTAAGTAGCATAGTAATTGGGTTAGCCATCATTAGGATTCGTGTTCGCCAGAATCTCCTACACAGGAGATATTCGGCGAATCTATGGCGGGTTTGGGTTCGTGTTGGCCCATCCCTACCAATTATTGATCGGAAAGAAGCCAATTGCAAAATTTACACACTATGCAGATGTTATTCATGCACACCGTAAGCAATACTTACTATACCGATTCTTAATACCGACTATGTATGCTTCCTTTATCGAAACATGAGAATAAATATAGTTTGCAAATAATTATAATAATTGGCCCCAGAATTGTAAACGGGCCTGATCGAACCCGATAATTTATTTGAAGAAATAATAATAAACTTATAGCGATAATTTATAAATTTATTCGCTTACATATAGGGCAGCGTGGTCCAACTTCTTTTCATCGCGGGCCAAAATCAAAAAAAAATTTTATCTTGCGGGCCAATGTTTTTAAATCAGAACTGAAGAAATGTGAAATTAGAACTGAAGAACAATGTGACATTGATATTAGAACTGAAAAAAGTTCTCTTTTTTAATTAAAACTGAAATTAGAATAGTTCAAAATTTTTAGCTGTTAATGCTGATCAATGTGACATCTGCGGTCGAGGTTCTTCCTCGACAATAGCGACTATCAAAGTTGACTATCAGTTCGCGGGCCAAAAAATCGGTGCTCGCGGGCCAAAGTTAGCCCGCGGGCCTGCAGTTGGACCACGCTGATATAGGGTATTGTCATAGAGTTTGTTATTGTCTACATTGTTTGCATGACCTGTGCTAACTGAAAGCTTTTGTTTATTAAATACTGTGATGAAATTTCTTCCAATATGGATCCCCTTCAGTATATGGTACCCATCAAGGCAAATCTTATGCGAGAGTAGGTTAAGGAGGCGTCTAACACAAAAATGCTATAAAATTCCTGTTTGTTTTGTTATACAGCGTATTTACTAAAAAACTGATTACTCGAAAAGTCCTCCATGGGGCTCTCTGAAATTTTGCCTTCATTCATTCCATAGAATGCCATCAAAAAACTATGATTCAAACTTTTTTGACATAGCTAAGCTTAAAATTGACACTGCAATTTTTTGGCTAAAACTCCGATTTTTATCGCAATTTTTAGTTTAATTATGCAAGCGACATAGGAAATCCAAACACGCCAACTGCTAGGGTAATTCCGAGGCTATCAATCAATCAATCATTTTATTTTTCGCCAAAAGCGGGGTGGGGACGAAAAATCAAGCCAGTTGTTACTAACACGCATCAATGAACAGGAAAGTGACAAAGCCGAAAAGGCTTAAAACGTGCCCAAGAGAAATATATTCTGGTAACAACTAGGGCACGGCCGGCCACTAAACCTATAATTAGTTAAATCCATAAAACATAAGTTGAAAAAGCGAAGTTAAGCAGACGAGCAGGTGGTGTGTTCAAGCAACTGATGAATGAAAATTGCTTCATTGCTGTACATCAGTGGATGGGAAAAGAAACCCCATCCAGGGCAAGAGCCTGGTTTTAGGTGGCCGTAGCACTGAAGAAGGGCGTTGTTGATTAGCCCGAGTTAGTACAGCAAGAATGCACACCAACTGGGTTCAGTTCAACTGGGATTTTACAAACAGTGCCATGTAGAATGTCAACCTGTCGTTGATAATAAAATAACGTGCCCAGCATATCTTGCTTGACAAGCTCAATTTCCTCTTTACATCGTTGAAGCAAATTGTAGCAATCCGTCCTTTGCTTGTCCAGTGAGGTTGGACAAGAATTGGATTTTCCAAAATCTTCTAAAGTCCGTGTCCTAGGCTGGTGTAATACTGGATAGTCTTACATTTCATTGTATTGTACAATCAGTTTGCGGAGATTTCGATTAATTTTTTGGATGTTTGTCATCAACCGGTTAACGATTGCTTGTCCGACTATAAAGTATAAACAAACAGTAAAAAAGGCGTTGTTTAACACACATTGAAAAAATTTATTTGAACAATTAAAATGCAACAGCAAAGGCTTACTTACAATTTCAAACTATGATCAAAAACAGATAACAATAATCATCCACCTGGATATTTTTTGACCAAGCTACTCAAAAACGTTTTTTCCACATTGAAGTTTAAAATTTTTTGGGTTATTTCCTGCCGCTTGTTTTCAGCGGCAACAGTAATAGTTTGAATAAAGATTTCATCCGAAGCATCCCAACGCGATATGCCAAGCTTTCTCTCCACAATAGTTAGCTCCTTATCAAGTCTGCACATATAATAGCAAGAGACATATATTTGACGACGTTTCAATATTCATAACCCACAGTAGCAAATCAATAAAGCAAACGTACTTCGCAATTGCACTTTGGTGCTCTGTTAGGTCGTTTTCGCTGTCAGTGATGTTGTTTACAAGATCTCTAAAAGGTTGATATGTTTTTAAATTAACACCTTTTGGGACGAACTTGGTAGCGCATAGATACTTACATGCGTTTGTAGTAATTTTTTAGATCGAGAGATTTTCATAACAAATTCATTTACTTTAAAGGTAAACTTTTTAAATCAACCTGTAAGTGTGATCTCAGTTTGCAAGCAATGTCATAACAAATCTTGAGATTTTTATTGGAAGACAACAGCTGATTTAGAATCCATACTGCATAACCCAACCTAACATCATAATAAAATCAGAGAAATCTTATTTTTTGAACCATATGCCTTCTTAACGGTGCATCAGATAATGTACACCAGCAAAACATGTATCAAACTTAGTACATTTTAAATTATCATATATAATTATTGCAACTTTAACCACCTTTCTCCATGTTTCATATCCAAGAACATTTTAGGAAACTCATGTCGGCAACAAGCACCAAACACCCCTTTTACATCCAATTTCGTACTTTTTTTCTTGGAACGAATCAAACTCCCAGCTTGAAAGTTACTACAATCCTTTGAATAGCATTTTAGGAACTAAAACTATCAAATACACTTTTGTAAATATTCCATGGAATTCCATTCCATTCAATATGGGCAAATTGTTATCACCTGATATATAATACCAAACCAAGGCTTAATCTTAGCAATAATGAACCGTTTAAGACTCAATTTTGTGCTGTAAATACATACAAACAATTTTGTCTCTTGTTCACTGTAATCATTCATAAATTTGTCAACTTCAACTTGGTTGCAAAAAAATCGTTCCTGGTGCCGAGGGAAGGCACTCTGTATGCCGGCAGTTTTGCGCCTCACCAAGCCAAAGTTTCCATCGAAACAGTATAAGTTGTTGTTTGCAACACTCTGCACAATGCAACAAACATACATTACGCACAAAAAATGTGTTTTTTCAATTATTAATAGCAGGAACTTAAGCTGATAAATATCAGAGTCAAACAAACCACTTCACATGCTGGACAAACTGCCCCTGAATCAATTCCTGATATACAGTAACCCGCATTTAAGTCCTGCATATGCTGCAATTGATAAACATGATGTCTGTATGCTTCAAACACTTCTTGCAACAGTATCCTTGAAAGTTTTTTCACCTTCAAAAACAGTGAAAACTATTAGAACTTAAATACCAAATGATTACAAAATAAACCTACAAGTACAAATTTATTTATAACAAGTCCTTATTGCCAAAATATGCTGTTTAATTTGCACTTGAACCCATTACCTTTAGTCAGGTAAGTGCCTTCTTTGAACAAATATTCAAAAAAATCATACATACTTTTGCTTTTTGACCTGGTGTTCGATGGTATCGATATTCCAACGCATTACAAAACCCCTCTGTCGAAACATGTTTTTCCAAACACAACACTCGAAGTAGTTCTAAAAGTTCTATGGAAACTGCAACTTGAGGAGATGTAGGAGAACAAGGCCATAAATTAGATCGAAGCAAGGTTTCTCCTTCAGATTCACAACCGCAAAATTCAACTAAAACATCATGCTGAATGCCTAGAATTTTCAGAAAAAAATCAAAAGTATTGATGTCAATTACTGGACTACATTACAACATTTCAAAAGTACAAGGTAGTGGTTTATATATTTGTCATTTTTGATTACGATTAAACGTTTAGGATAGAGCTTTTATATTACAGGAACAGAAACAATTGCTTCTTGGGCTTACTCACATTAAAACGTCTTATAACGTATATTAAAAAGCCTTATAGCTTAACAAACATTATTTTCTGCATATGTCTTTACAATAGAATGAGCATAACACACATAAAAAGAAAAATTTAAAACAATGAAATAAATGAATTCAGAAATTGTTTTATTTGTTTCAAATCGAACTAATAACTGAAAACTTTCCTGAACACCCTATCGCATTTAATGTAAAGTTTTGGCTAAGAAACACTTGGTGCCAATGGCGCAAAACATCAAAATGAAGCTGAGGCCTCTATGACAAAGGGGAACCTAACACATTTAAAAAAATTTCAGTAACTAGTTTTATAAAAAAAAATCTCCATTATGAAGCCAAAACACACCTTGGTTGTTGGCAACTGTCAAATGCTTGGTATACTGGCTGTTACACCGATGTTTATCAGAGCGCTTCATAGTACGTGGTTCAAGTGGCATCTTACAAAACATTTTTCCCTATATATCATGTAGAAATGTAAATTTAACAAACTTAATTGTACCATAGTGGGTCTGGTTCATACTGTACATATAAAATATTATTAACTTTGTACATTGTAAAGTACATAAACTATATGCTTAAACGTTTATGAAGTAGAAATTTCAATTCAACACAACGACTCACAAAATACATATTATACCTTCCAAATGTCTGGTGAATGGAACCAAACTGCATCATGACAAGTGTGCCAACAATCCAAACAAAAGTACTCGTCAGGTCCACAATCAGAACATCTTATTATTTCATCTACTTCTCTGTGGCAATGGCAACAGGTAGACGAAATACGATTGTCGCTTAATTACAAGCAATTTTTTTTCCAACTCCCTCCAATTCTTAGATAGTTTTTGTCTTTTCTCTGAATAGCACTGCTTTCCTAATGAAATAAATAAAAATACATTTACAAAAGTAACTAAATACAGTTAACTTCATATTAAGCAATTAAGTATAAACTCTACATGTCAGGTTTTTCTTTGTTGAAAATTCTAGAAATGAATCCAATAGCGTGCATTTGTTAACAACGATTACAGTTAGTTGCATTTTTAGCAAAAATTTACAAACAATATCACCTACCAATGGCCGAAGAATCATTATATCCACTGTAAGAGGCCGAACTGTCATTTAATTCAGAAGTATTTAAGGGTAATAAAGGGCTATCATTGGAGGCAGATAGAGCTGGAGTAAAGGTTTTGCAAAACAAAGAAACACTTCTTTTTCGTCTTCCTTTAATCTTAACACTGTATTTTGCCTTAAGTCGACGAATAATATTCTGTGGACCATAGAACAATTATGTCATTATCAGGAACTAAATAACATGTTTTTCATAGAGCAGATCGATTTCACACAATTAAACAAAAGTTACTTCCATAGTGAACCTTTCATTTTAAAGCGATTGTAAAATTTCCCATCTCCATAGCCCATAAACAATTTTAACACTCCTGAACTTGTAAACAAATTAAAAAACCAAATGTAAAATGTGTGTGTAGATTGGAACTTGCATAAAAAACAAGCTCGCGGTACCTAATCGAGGAAAGTTAAGTCATGCAAAGACTTTCTTCATTCTGAGGATAAAGATTGTGATAATATATCATACCAAATAACTTTGCTATTCTACTTTCACTCTCAATCTCAATTAGCGACAATCCAAACAAATTTTTTGTTTGGATTTGCCAAAGTAGTACTTTTATCAACTGCTTTAAATGAGTGTATACTATTATGTGAATAATTTATTATAACAAAACAATATAATAATGATCCGAATCAAAGAACCATGTTTGGCTGCGGTAGGTTAACATAAAAGTACTCTGCTTGACAGTAAACCAAAATAAAACAATATTATTCAAAACTGTTTTATCCTTGTGCTTGAAAAATGATAAATACAGTTCATACAATGGTTTGTCTAAATTACCATAAACTGCCAAAGTGTGCTGGGGAAAAATGAGCCACAACATAAATGTAAGGGTATGGATAAAAAGATATATCTTGTTATGACACATTTTAAAAAGCCAGAAAAAGTTTTTTTGCATTATTCAAATGCCCAACTTACCGATTTCGGAGCCATGACAATTTTGTGTACCAATATTGGGTAACTTTACAACGTTAAAATCAACACATAACATGTGTGTAAATATAAAGTACATATAACTATAAGTCACAATCAACTACTATCCTGCAGGTCAATTGAAATTGTTAGTAGTAAGTACTGGCAACTTGTAAGTGCAAAGGTTGTTCATCAAACAAAGCCAATAGGTAAAAACAGCATAATTTATGATGCAGACCTCTAACAAATATTTGTACAATTAAAATATTGCTGTTACTTCTATAACTTAAATGATGAATGCTTTGAAAGTGAATAATAGCCTTAGATTTAATGAAAGAATGTGGGCATCAATAATAATTGTAAAAGGTTCTACTCTAATTATCTGTGAATCATTTGTGGCAGATGTGACAAAAAACAAAATTCTTCAATATGGGCTTCCATGAAATCTCACAACATGTATTAGGCTACAGCAGGGGTCGGGAACCTTTTTAACTAAGGGAGCCATGAAAGCTACATATTTGTAATTGTATTTCCATCAGAGCCATGTAATATTTTTTAACACTTAATGCAACTAACGTGTGCATGTTTAAGCAAAACCAACAATTTTAGGCGACAATGAATGTCTGAAATTACTCTTTAATATCATGCTTCTTACTGTTAATGCGTTATGAAAAATTACAGAAAAAGTTTTGATCGTAACAGTCGTTCTGAGAAATGCCAGCTCAGATTTATTTGCGAGCCAGATGTCGTCATCAAAAGAGCCACATCTGGCTCGCGAGCCATAGGTTCCCGACCTCTGGGCTACAGTTAAACACACATACCACAATGCAATTTTGCAATTTACCAATGTCATTGATTTCCAAAATGCGGCAAAATAAAAATACCTTTGAATTGTTAAAAAGAGTGGGAGTGAAAAAATGATCATGCTCTTTTTGTATAAAAAAGCAAAAGCATTTTTCCATCGAAACACATGAGTAACACTTTTTTAAAAAAGCCGCTGTCAAGCGCTAGGTGCACTCCATTTAACAGTCTTGGCATTTTTCCTGCGCTTACTGACATGTGAATGTCAACTTAAACATCGCTATGTAAAACCTTCAATCAACTTAAAAAGGCAGTCTACAGAATTGGGCAAGAGTACATTTTACAGTGTTAAAATCTAGCCAGCTTGCTACTGGCGTGTCGAGATTTATGTTCAACTAGCCTACATACCGAGTGCTGTACCGTTACTAGCAGATATTTCGAAAATGATCTTATACAACCTTATACAGCCATGGATAAGCAAGATAAAGGCAAAAACAAAGAAAACAATATAGGTTATAGCCCATAATGGGAAGAGTGGCACCTGTACGCAAGAGACATCAACGTACAAGCCGAAATTTGGTATCTTCATGCTATCATGCATAATGAACCAAAAAGGATTGAGATTTCAGTGCACGGAAAAGTTTGCATTTTTACTTTATCGTACAACAATGTACCGAACCTTACAACAATGAAAGTTAGCACGGCCATTAAACCCAAGCAGTTTAAGAGAAAACAAAATGCTAAGCACCAAAAAAGAAAAGAACACCAAGAAGAAATATATACACCAATGTTAATACTTACACTAGTTACATATATTAGTTAATATGTACACAGCTATAGAAACGAGTCCATTTATTAGAATAAGAAGTGGTTGTGACAAAAAATAATTAGAGTTTTAATACTAGCGTGGCCTAAAACATACATCCTAATTTTTGGCCGTAAGTCTCCCTGTTTAAAATGCATGTTTTCCAATAAAGATGACAAAATACCAAAGAAAACAAAATAGGCTATAACCCACAGTGAAAAGTGTGTATATACGCTATATACGCAAGAGACATCAACGCGCTCATGTGCAAACCAAACTTTGTTATCTTCATACTATCATTCATAATAAACAAACAAAGAATTGAGATTTCAGTGAACGCCAAAGTTTGCGTAAGTTGCATGCACGACGTACTTTCCGGATGGGGCTATAGCTCATACCTCAAAGTCTCAAGAATAACCTATAGTCAATGCTGAAACATGAAAAACCCGCTAAAGTTTGAGAAAACCTTAAGTAAAAAAGGCCAAACACGGTACAGTCAACCAAAATCCAAAGGTCGGACAGGTTCTCAAATATGTTGACCAGCAGAGCAGGCTCAGCATTCAGTGGCCGCAGTAGTGGTAGTACGGTAACTAAGATTCTATTATGGTGATAACCGTGACAAAGTATATGCTTATACGATAGCCTAGTCAGTAAAAGGCGGATGTCCGGATCTGCCGGAGGTGAGATTAGATGTAGCCAAAAACGCTTTTTAATAGAGCATGCTTGTACCCAGATTTTGCGAGTAAGTGTGCTTGAGAGTATAGAAAACTGAAAGAATGAAACGTATAGGCTCGGCAAGCTATTATTTGTGCTTGTTTCCTTCGGTTACACACTTACTGGTTCGCTGTTCGTCCTTTGTTACCCGGATCCGGAAGTTGGACATTTAATAGCCGGTTAATTCTATTATACGCGCAATTACGGCAATTTTATCTAAACCTTGCAATCTGTAAGGTACTGCTATTATACAGTATAAGCCTTAAGCTAAAGGCCTACGCGTAGGCTATAGTTATATGGCATAAGCTTTAAGCTAAACGCCTACGCCTATAGTTATACGGCACACACCGCTGCAAGCTGTACAGTACCGGAACGAACTTACCTGCTTTCAGCAATGGGGTTTCCCACGAATCATATTTCTGCCGAAGTAAAGTTTTCCCCATTCCAAATGCAAATCGTCTTACTCTAAAGTTAGAAGTGCATACTTCCTACCATTCCAATGGGAAAAAATTACCGTACTCTGGCCCATTTTAATGGGCGGATAGTAGACGAATGGGGTGCACTGCGACTGAAGAAGGCTTGACAGTACCTGTACTAAATCCATTGCATAATTATTTTTGCATAAAAGTAATAAGTCCAAATAACAAGGCATAATAAACTAAGGTCTAATAATAATAAGACCTTAGTCCTGCTTAAGCAGAAACTTCATCGACACAGATTCAATCAATCATTTATTTTTCATGAAAAGCATGGTACGGACGAAAAATCAAGCCAGTTGTAGCTAACAGACGTCAATGAAATTTCTAACTACTAATTTTAGCTTTGTTTAAATTTAACCAGCTAAACTAGCAGACGGAAAATCAATTAGTGAAAAATATTGGTGTGAATCATAGATATTTAATATATAAATATTTGTATATGTAATATAGACCTAGACATTTAAAATAGAAACATATTTTCGATATCTATGGCAGGACAGACCTCTCAAAAATGGGGAATTCCCAACAACTAAACTCGTCTTAATGAAATTTTTAATTCCATGAATATAATGAGTCATTGTCATCGTAATGGTTATTTTTGTATTGTATTGTATTCTTAATTTTCTCCATTAGCTGTGCGGAACGAAAGTTAGGATGCTAACCGTTGTAGTTATAGCACAATAAAACACATGCTCACGAACAATTAACGAGCAGGAAAAAGTGGCAAAGCCCAAGGTCTTGAAACATGCAAAAATAACGATAATATAGAACTGTGCTATAAGATGGTAGGTTAGCATGGCCACCAAACCCACAAAGGAATTTCTAAGTTTAACGAATTTAAGACCAAACAATGAAATAACTACACTGTTGAAAGATGTAGAGGACATGTTCTTTAACATTAAAAACACATAGGCAAATAAATGGTTAAAGAAAACCGCACAAGAGAAACTCCATCCTAGGTACCAGAATCCGTTTCTATGGCCGAGAGAGGGCACAATATTAAGGCCCACAAGTGCACTAAAAGATAGACAGTAGTGTTTTTCTTGGTAAATTAAGGGTAGACATTTTGTTTTTACATGTATTCTTGTTCAAAAGACATGCAGTTGGCAATTTTGAAATCAAAATTTTTTGTATTTTAAGCTGTTTTGGAAGATTCTTTTAAATTTAAGCTAGGTTATACCCTATGTACATAGAAGCCCAGTATGACCAAACTGCAGAGTATGGCAGTTTTCACTGAGATCTTTGATGTGCAGAAATAAAATCCCGGTATCCTATGCAAGGAAACAGCTGGTGTGCACTGCAACTTGTGGCTCATGGCTGCCCAGCGTTTGTGCAGGCAAGGTACAGTTTTATACGATAGAAATCAGTGATTCTCTTTTTTTTCTTTATCAGAGATATCAGTTCTAAGCAATAAATTTGTAGTATAAATCGGAGAAAAAATTAGTGTCTCCTTTTTTCTTTTTTTTGGAGACACTGGTTTGCACTGGTGTCCAATGCCATTTTATAAAAAAAATTCAGGTGTGCTCTTGCCATACTCTGCAGTCTGATAACTTGTTAAACCTTAACTCTGGGAAAGAAAGACAACGTTTTGCTTTGATTTCATATTGTTATAATGATAATGTTGTCTAAATTAATGCAGATTGCCCCTCTATTCTTGAAAACAATGTAGCCGTGTATAACAGCAGTAGAACATTTAACTCAACTGGTGAATTTGCTTGCTCAAATGGGTTACTTTATTCAAATGGTACAAAGCTGACATCTAACAGCACACTTTGCTTGGCCACAGCAAAATGGAGGGGCCAGGACAATGTGCAATGTTTAACAGGTTTGTTGTGTGATTTCATTTAAAGTCTAACCGAGGGCTGAAAAATTAATAGTGGCATAATAATGTACAACTTACTGAGTGTATGCACTTATATAAACCTAGCATTTCAACAGTTAAAAGCCTATATGATCATGAAAGGCTGATTTAAAATTTTTATTTACTAGTGTTTATACATGACCTAGTTTGGTTTTATGGGTCTATTGCAGAAGTGCACAACTACAGGATGTGTTTGTACTTTCCAGCTACTAAATTATGACGTCATGATATTATTGATTAAATATTATTCAATGTGATTTTTGATAGTTATTACTTATTAGTTTAATGATGTACATTTTATCTTACAGTCATTTAATTCTTAACAGAATTAGTCAATTGCCAATTGGCAAACTTATTTCCATATTAAGCATATATGATAGTTTACAAAGGGGACTTTGCAATATAAGTCATTATACATGATATGTTACTATAGCCACTGTCATTATAGGCGATTTCTAATGTACATAATTTTGAAAACATTTTCTAGAGACCACACACACGCATCCGTCCATTTTGGCCAATACAACTGGTAGGTATTGTTTTTGTTGCTGCTATCGCAGGGGCGGGCAACTTCTTCGGTCGGCGGGCCTGATATGAGAAAATGAAGTACTTGGCGGGCCGGATTCCTGAATAGATTGGAATGCAGCGTTGTCTTATTAATGTTCATGGTCGAAAAATTTTGCTCACAAATGTATGTAGACCCGAACAGAACAAGTAGATTCATGGCCATCTTTCTCAGGTTGGCAAACTTGGACTTATTCAGTGACACAATACAGATATTGCGGCTGAATGTGGCCTCAGGCCACATTATCAAGTAAAACCGGAAACTGTCTGCGGGCCGCTCAAAATCCAGTCGCGGGCCGGATCCAGCCCGCGGGCCGTATGTTGCCCGCCCCTGTGCTATCGTGTCCATAACTTTCATTAAATTTTTGGTTTAATGTATGTGCACTTTTTCATCACACAAGAATTTAAATCAAATTGTTTTACATGAAATTAAGTTTAAACATAATTTATGATGTGGCATCATCAACTGCATATTGTATTTCTTATACCTGTGTATTGATAATCACATTATATTACTAGTTATTCGCTTTTTTCACTTTTCGAGTTTTGTTCAACACACTTCCACATGCAAGGTGATCTACATAAAACCCTTAAATGTCATTTTGATAACTGTATATTCGTTTTTGTCATCAAAATTTAAAACCAGTTTTTGTGCTAAAGTTCCCATATTTATTAATTCTATATAGTCATTTTTTTCTTCTTTAAAGTATTGGTCATGACCTCAGCTACTGTATAGTGATACCTTGCCGTGCATGCAAAGTTTAACAAAAGTTTTTTTTCAGATCGTAGCTCTGTCGCCACATCTTTAGCAGATACTACAGGTAAGTTTAACGAAAGGTTATTTATTAATTTGGAAACGTTGTGTTTTGCAAAAACTTTTCATCAAGTTTTCAGCATTTTTGTTGAAATCAAACAAATGTTTAAATTTTATGTTGTACTGTTTTGGTGGGATATCCTAATGTTACTGATGTGGTAACTTCAAATGCAAGAGATATAAGCAGTAGGCTTGAAATATAACAGCATGACACAACAGTTTAAAATCATAAATGCAATTGTAACCACAAAAACAGAAAACACTTTGCCAACTATAACTTTTGTATTTTGCAGATGTGACCACTTTATCGACAACTGTTTTAAACACAGCAGATGCCGGTAAGCTGTGTTTAAAACATCTATCATAATATTTTTGAATTTCATTCTAATGAACATTAATACACCTAACTCATAAATAAGTTTTAAGTATCACATAAAATTTAAACTACTTGCAAAAATTTTTGAGTTTTCTTTTTCTGTTTAATATTTAATTTCTGTTTTAGCAGTTGAAAACAATACTACCTTGCCCAACATTTCCACTTGGCCATGGTTAGGTAAAAGGCCTTTGCCTCTTTATCAAATGTTTTATAGTTATCTTTAATTTATTGTTATCCTTGACAAATTCAATACATCAAGAATTGATACTGATACTGCCTACACAATTGGAGCATGTTTTGACAATGGCTTGGGTTCCAAATAGCGACTGTCAGAACAGCGACTATCAATAGAGCGACCACACGACAGCGATTCATTTAAAACAGCGACTGTCAATAGAGCGACTACACGACAGCGATTCATTTAAAACAGCGACTGCCACAACAGCGACCTCACTTCTTTTATTAAATCCAAGGCTTACGCGCACACGCACTTCCATCCCCCACACCTCTCTACACACGTATGCACGCAGAAACAGGCAAATACTGCGTAGTGAAAGATTGAAACCAAAAGGGACTTTAAAACAACATTTTATTTGGACTATCCATAGTCACATGAAGTCACATGATTTAAAAAGCAATAAAATAAAATAAAAATGCCTGCTGCAACTTCTTCATTAACTTCGGTCAATGCATCCTGCACGATTCTTCGTGGTGGATCCCGTGTTCATACTGCAGCTGTTTTTACACTGTTTTCAACTCTCCTGGCTGCCACTTCCGTAGGGTTTGGTGGATGCCTGTAGACGCCACTGCTCACTGGGGGTTGTTGTTGCTCACGATACTGAAGGCTTGTCGTTAGCCGACCTTTACAACCTGTTTTAGCACATCTCCAATTGATTGTATTTAACTTTGTTTTGTCTTTCCTGTACAAAAAGCCTTCATAACTTATCATGTCACTTCCTTTTCTTGAAATTATAAAATCCATTGGGGCAAATTTTTCAAACAACCTTAAAATTAATGAAATTTTTCAAACAACCTTAAAATTAATGAAATTTTTCAAACGACCTTAAAATTAATGTGACACGTCATAGTGTTGCCTTCCATTTATAAATGCCTCATTCGACTCAGTGAATTCAACTCAGTGAACACGAGTTAAGTCTAGGCTTACCATACGTCCCGTTTTAGCCGGGACAGTCCCGCTTTTAAAGGCTTTGTCCTGGCGTCCCGATCAGTCAACTAAAAGTCCTGCTTTGGCATTTACTGACTACCCACAACATTTACCCACACTACACGAATATTAGCATGATGTGATTGGTTTGTTTAGCGGCTAACAGTGGTTCTCAACCTTCTGATCTTGGCGGACCCCTTTTGCTGCTGTCAAAGCAGTGGGGGACCCCTGAAGTTTAAGCAAACTAAGGGTTCCGAAACTGCACTTAAATATTTTTCTTTGCTTAGTTTTACTTAATAGTCTTGGTGCACAACTGCGCTATTCATTCAAAATAACATCAAACTATGCGGATATTTTTACTTAAAATCACTGTATCCAGCTGTCTTCTCGTATAATCCGCAATCTAGTGTATCACAATAGGCCTTCCCTGCGGGTGATAAATTTCAATAAGCTTTTGTATTGTCCCATCACAATAGGCAATTAAGCAAATGTTCAAGCCTATTTCAAAAAGCAATGATAAACAACAAAAAAATTTGGAAAAATGGAAAGCCTAGTTAAGTCGCTATCATAACAGTCGCTGTTTTAATGCGGTCGGCATTTAGACAATCGCTGTTTGGAATGTCGCTCACTTGATTACGTCGCTATTATGAAGTCGCCATCATGACAGTCGCTGTTTTAACAGTCGCTATCCTGCCTGGATGCCTTTGACAATTAATACTTTTTTTATGCAGATGTGACCACTTTTTTGCCAGATGCAACAAATACAACAGCTGCAGGTGAGCTATATGCAAAAAACTATCATCACAGCCGTTTTTTAGTTTCCTCTTTAATTAGCATTAACTTACGTAACAAATAAATGTTAACTATTGTATAAAATACAAACAAATTGTAAAGATTTTGCAAGTTTTGTTTTTCTTTTCACTCTAACATCAAAAACCTTTTTTGCAGTGCATGTTAATAACACTGATCCCACCACAAGCAATGACACAAATGTTGACGGTATGTTAACTTTGTTAGATTGTGTTGAACTGTTTTCAAACTTTTCCAACTGTTCCTCTTTATTTTTTATCAAATCCATTGTATAACTCTATGAATTTATCATGGAATATTTTTCGTTTTAGCAGTTGACAACACAACTACCTTGCCTAAAATTTCCACTTGGCCATGGTTAGGTAAAAGGCCTTTGCTTCTTTACTAAGTGTTTTACAATTATTTTTAATTTATCGTTATCCTTGACAAATTCAAAACATCAAAAATTGATAAATTTTAGATACCACATACACTTCTCTGCCCACTTTAGAAAATACAACAGGTAGGTATCATTGTTGTTGTTCCTATAAATTTTATTAAGTTGTTGTATAATGTGCAGTTTCTTTCACTACTTCCGAAACGTTTTAAATCAACCATTTTAAATAAAGAAAGATAATTGATTATTTAATGTGAGTATTTATAATTATATTAGTTTAATGATGAATATTTCTTATTACAGTCATTTAATTCTTAACAGTGTCGGATAATTACCTTAGTTGCTATATAGTGATACGACGACATGCATGGAAAGTTTAACAAAACTGCTTTTCAGGTTTTAGCTCGATTGCATCATCTTTAACAGATACAACTGGTAAGTTTGACAAAACTTGTTTTATTATTTTGCAAAGACTCTGTGTAATGACAATAGTTCATCAAGGTACTTGAACTTTTGTTGAAGTAAATGAAATCCCTAAACGACATGTTGTAATGTATTCGTAGAATATCTTGGTGTTACTAATGTGGGGACTGTTGGCGGAACAAACATAAACAGTAAGTTTTAAACTGAGTTTAGAACTGAGCACTTTTAATGCGTTTAAATTCAAATATCAAAGTGTGCTCTTGAAATCCCTAATGGTCTCAAATAACGTCGATTGGTTTAGTATGTTTTGTCAAATTGTTTGCCATATTGTTATGTAAGCTATCGCATATAAATTGATTTGAATAAATAATGGTGAAGTGATTTTACTCAGAATTCATAATACTGTGATTAAATTATAAACTTTTTACATCGCATTTGACAACATAGAATGTTTAAACTGTTTGCAGCTGATAGCAACACTTTATTCAACACATCCACAACAGCAGCAGTTTTGGGTAGGTTTTCAATTATAACTTTAGTCTAACTTGTTGAATGATACTACGTACAAAATTGGAGCATGTTTTGACAGTTAATTCTTTTCATTATGCAGATGTGACCAAGTTTTTGCCAGATGCAACAAATACAACAGCTGCAGGTGAGCTATATGCAAAAAACTATCATCACAGCATTTTTTTAATTTCCTCTTTAAATAGCATTAACTAACATAACTTGAAAATAAATGTTAACTATTGTATAAAATGCAAAAAATTGTAAAGATTTTGCAACTTTTGTTTTTCTTTTCACTCTAACATCTAAAACCTTTTTTCAGTGCATGCTAATATCACTGATCCCACCACAAACAATGACGCAAATGTTGGTGGTATGTTAACTTTGGTTAGGTTGTGTTAAACTGTTTCAGTTGTTCTGCATTTCCAAGTCTTTTTTAACTTTTCCAACTGTTCCACTTTATTTTTTATTAAATCTATTGTATAACTCTATGAATATATCTTGTAATATATTTTGTTTCAGCAGTTGACAACACTACTACCTTGCCCAACATTTCCACTTGGCCATCATTAGGTAAGAGGCCTTTGCTTCTTTACCAAATGTTTTACAATTATTTTTAATTTATCGTTATCCTTGACAAATTCAAAACATCAAAAATTGATAAATTTTAGATACCACATACACTCCTCTGCCCACTTTAGAAAATGCAACAGGTAGGTATCATTGTTGTTGTTCCTATAAATTTTATTAAGTTGTTGTATAATGTGCAGTTTCTTTTATTACTTCCGAAACGTTTTAAATCAAATCATTTTAACTAAAGAAAGATAATTGATTATTTAATGTGATTATTTATAGTTACATCAGTTTAATGATGAATATTTCTTATTACAGTCATTTAATTCTTAACAATGTTGGATAAGTGCCTTAATTGGTACACAGTGATACAACGACAGGCATGCAAAATTTAAAAAAAATGTTTTTCAGGTTTTAGTTCAATTGCGTCATCTTTAACACATACAACTGGTAAGTTTGACAAAACTTGTTTTATGGTTTTGCAAAGACTCTGTGTAACAAAAATATTTTCTTAAGTTCCTTGCACTTTTGTTGAAGTAAATGAAATCCCTAAACGGTATGTTGTAATGTTTTCGTAGAATATCTTGATGTTACTGATGTGGGGACTGTTGGTGGAACTAACGTAAACAGTAAGTTTAGAACTGATCATTTTTAATGCATTCAAATTCAAATATCAAAGTGTGCTCTTGAAATCCCTAATGGTCTCAAAGAACGTCGATTGGTTTGGTATATTTTGTCAAAATTTTAACCATATTGTTATGTAAGCTATCGTATGTAAATTGATTTGAATAAATAATGGTAAAGTGCTTTTTACTGAAAATCCATAATAATTAAATTGTTTGTGGTTAATGTTATTAACTTTTTACATCACATTTGACAACATTAAATGTTTTAAATGTTTGCAGCTGATAGTAACAGTTTATTCAACACTTCCACAGCAGCAGCAGTTATGGGTAGGTTTTCAATTATAACTTTAGTCTAACTTGTTGAACGATACTACGTACAAAAATGGAGCATGTTTTGACAATTAATACTTTTCTATTATGCAGATGTGACCACTTTTTTGCCAGATGCAACAAATACAACGGTTGCAGGTGAGCTATATGCAAAAAACTATCATCACAGCATTTTTTTAATTTCCTCTTTAAATAGCATTAACTAACATAACTTGAAAATAAATGTTAACTATTGTATAGAATGCAAACAAATTGTAAAGATTTTGCAAGTTTTATTTTTCTTTTCACTCTAACTTCAAAAATCATTTTTACAGTGCATGCTAATATCACTGATCCCACCACTAGCAATGACACAAATGTTGGCGGTATGTTAACTTTCGTCAGATGGTGTTGAACTGTTTCAGTTTTTTGCATTTCCAAGTCTTTTTTAACATTTCCAACTGTTCCTCTTTATTTTTTATCAAATCCATTGTGTAACTTTAGGAATATATCTTGGAATATATTTTGTTTTAGCAATTGACAACACAACTACCTTGCCCAACATTTCCACTTGGCCATCGTTAGGTAAGTGGCCTTTGCTTCTTTACCAAATGTTTTACAGTTATTTTTAATTTATCGTTATCCTTGACAAGTTTAAAACATCAAAAATTGATAATATTTAGATACCACATACACTCCTCTGCCAACTTTAGAAAATACAACAGGTAGGTATCATTATTGTTGTTCATATAAATTTTATTAAGTTGTTGTATAATGTGCAGTTTCTTTTATTACTTCCTAAACACTGTAAATCAAATCATTTTACATAAAATAAGATAATTGATTTTTATTGAATTTGATTAATTATTTATAATTATATTAGTTTTATGATGACTATTTCTTATTACATTTATTTAGTTCTTAACAGTGTTGGATAATTACCTTAGTTGCTACACAGTGATACAACGACATGCATGGAAAGTTTAACAAAACTGTTTTTCAGGTTTTAGCTCGATTGCATCATCTTTAACAGATACAACTGGTAAGCGTCACAAAACTTATTTTATTATTTTGTAAACATTCTGTATAGCGATAATATTTCATCAAGGTACTTGAACTTTTGTTGAAGGAATTGAAATTCCTAAATATCATGTTGTAATGTTTCTGTAGAATATCCTGAAGTTACTGATGTGGGGACTGGCAGTGGAACAAACATAAACAGTAAGTTTTAAACTCATCATTTTGAATGCATTTAAACTCAATTGTTTAAGTGTGCTCTTGAAATTACTAACAGTCTTGAAAGACATCGATTAGGTCGATAGATTTTGTCCAAATGTTAGCTGTCTTTTTATGTAACCTATTATATATAAATTGATTTGAATACATAACCGTGAAGTGTGTTTTATTCAGAATCCATAATAAATAAACAGTTTGTGTATAAACTTTTTATTTCGCGTTTGACAACACAAAATATTTAAAATTTTTGTGGCTGATAGCATCCATTTATTGAACACTTTCACAGCAGCAGTTATGAGTAGGTTTCCACCTATAAATTTTGTCTAACCCTTTGAACGATACTAACTACAGAAATGGAGCATATTTTGACAATTAATACTTTTCTATTATGCAGATGTGACCACTTTTTTGCCAGGTGCAACAAATACAACGGTTGCAGGTGAGCTCTATGCAAAAACTGTTTCAGTTTTTCTCAAATAAATTTGCAATTTATTCTTACTTTTTTGTTTGCAGTCAACCGTATGATAAATTTCGTGCAATATATTTTGTTTTTGCAGTTCAAAACACTACTACTTCATCTGACATTTCCACTACACCATCATTAGGCAAGACTAATTGCTTTATAACCAAATTATTATAAAATTTAAAGTTTTTAATTTTATGTGGGATTTAGTTAACACTTTCTTTCATAATGTCAAAGTATGTGAAACTGAGAACTTTTACAATACCTCCACATTTGCCCCTTTGTAACTTATACAACTGGTAGGTATCAGAATTATTGACCGCATCCAAATTTATGATTAATTTGTAGTTCTTGTAGCCTAGATATATAACTGGGAAGTTTCAGTTGCTCATTTTTAAGAAAAAACATTTTTAAATAGAACTGAATTTTTAGATTTTTGACAGCTGACATTTGCTTAATAATAACATTGCGGGGCTTTTTATCAAAGTTCCGTTTTAAAAGGTAATCATCTGTTTTTAATATGTACCATAATTTTTAAAACTGAAATGCATTTTTCTAATTATTACTTTAAATATTTGTAGGTTTGACCACTGCATCCATTTCCATAACAAATGCAACAGGTATTTTTAGATGAAGTCTAAAATTATTTTTAATACGTTTATCTAATACAGCATTCATATAATTGTAACAATTTTAGGTTATATGAATTTGATCAGCATTGTTTAAACAACCTTAATCTTCTTGAAAGTTTACATTTCAACAACTGGTGTTGCATGTTTTTATGGCAATTTCTGTTTATTTGCAGTATTTGATACCACTGATGTAACCACAACTATAAGAGGTATGTTAGTTTTCATATGTAGAAATGGTTCAAATAAACAAATTTCTTTTTGTGCAGTGTAAAACGTTTACTTTTCAATCCAATTTTACTGCAGTTGTAGGCGGTATGTTAATTTTGTGTACTACATAGTATTAGCCCAGTGTTTCTCAAACTTTTTGCGATCGCGTACCACTCATTCGTTTTTTTTGCTACACTGCGTACCACCTGGCTCCTGAATGACTTATTTTACTCAAATGTACCGGTATTTATTAGTTATTACCGTTATTACTATACCATAACACCAATGAATAGCAAGAAAACACAATTTAATTTGATAGAAGCAACTGTTTCTTCTGCACAAGCTTGTCTATCCGGGGCAACACATTACTCACAGCACATCGAAAATCATGTTCAGCGGTACGCGGTACCACTTAAAAATCTCTCGCGTACCACAGTTTGAGAACCACTGTATTAGCCTCTAATATATTTCTGGCACTTCTTAATTGATAGGTTTACTTTGCGTTGCATTTAAAAGTTTTATGTACTTTATAGCTCTTTTAGATTGTATTTAAAAGTTTTATATCTCTTTTTGTTTCTGCAGCTGAAAATACCACTATCTGGCCCAGCACTGCAACTATGTCATCATCAGGTAAATAAACCGCCACATATTTCTATTCAGTATGTAAATAAAGTTGCATGTATACATGTTTGTTTAAAGATAGTTTTGATTGTTGCTAAAAATAAAAACCTTTTTATTGTTACAATCATTACCACTCTTCCACCCACTCTGAAAGAGACAACCGATAGGTATCGGTAATGTTGTTCCTGCAATCGTTGTTGTAAATAATCGTTTGAGGATCATTTTCATAGTTACTTTGTGGGTAAATCTTTTTTTGTTGTTGTCTCTACATGCCCTTCCTACTACATTTATTGTTGCTCTGCAAACAAAATGCAAAAAACTTGGACTATGTTGTTTTAGATAAAGCTAAGCCGTTTTGCTTTCTGTCTCGCTTTAACAACTGGCACACTACCACTAATGTCATTGCAAAGCCGAAATGTTGTTTGCTTTGCCAATGCTTGGATTTGTTTGTTTTTTAAATAGTGACCTGAGCATATTTTACAATAATTCATATTAATCAATATTAAAATTCTATTATTATTTTCTTTTTTGATAGATACTCCAAAATTTTCTACCACACTGACTGAAAGTACCTCTACAAAAGGCAAGTTAACTATGTGGTTTAATTTTTGACTTAAAATGATCATGAATTTGGGAAACAATTTATTTTAACAGAAGCAACATCTTTCATTTCTACATCGTCCAGACCAACCACAGCAGATAGTGAGACAATGAATTTGTAGATTAATTTTTTCTTAAATTTTTTTTCACGAAAAACACCTAATAAATTGGTTCTTTTTTCTTGATGAAGGCTCTTGCATTGACACTATTTGTTATGGATGCGTAAGCTGCGATTATGACAAATTTGGAAATTGTCTATGTGAATGCATTACCGGATATAAACAAACTACATTGGGACAGTGTGAAGCCAGTAAGACATATTGTCATGTTTTAACCTAAAAAGTGGGATTCCTTATCACAAACAAACCTACTTAATACTTAAAACGTTTTCACATGCATATAATCGTGCAATAGCTTCTCAATGTTTTCTTTTTCAAGTTTTATGCCAGCAAGAAGCTGTTGAATACCCGAATGCTCCTGACATAAAAGTCACTTTTCCTTCAACACAAACCGGATTTTCAAACGCATCCGTGGATAAGTGTCCAGATGCCACTGCAAACCGTAAATCATTTTTAAACAATTCATTTTAGTATAACAGTTCTTAAAATTTCCTAATCAAGACCTTTAGTGATCATTTACCAAACTTTTCCAGAGGGTCTACCATATGGAAACAGAGCATGCACTCTAAATGGTACTTGGCTTGCTCCTAAATGGTTGTCATCTTGTGATGCAAATGCCGAGGTAGGTTAATCATTGCGAAAGTGGAAATCACCTTTCAAGGTGGTTTCATCCGATTAAATTGCGGTGCTTCTTCGTTTCTACTCTGAGTCCTTCTTAATACAAAATATAAGTATTAATAAATATAATATGTTCTACACATGCCCAGTGGCTGTATAGTGGTGAAGTCAGCAAGGTTCTACGCAGTGCGTGTTTCTTCTCTCGTTGCGTCGGAGCCTGGATTTAGTTTTCATACAAATCTGATCACCACCAATAATAATTGTCATGCAGAGTTTCGTCAACGTCACGTTCAACTCAACTACCGAGCGTCAGGAAGCAGCCAATAACTTAGAAGTAATTACGTCAGAGCCTGAAACCTTAACTGCAGATGATGTGACTACAACCACACAAGCTTTGGAAAATGTCGTCAACGCCGAAACTTTGGATCAAAAGGTATTTAATTCACATGTTTTTGCTTGAGGCACTCACATCATTCTGTTATTTCGTATTTTTGTTTATTTTATCATATAATCTGAACATTTTAGACTTCATCAGCGGTTGTCGCCACTGTTGGGAATTTACTCAGTGTTCCTGAGGAAGAACTGCAACAGAGTGGTCAGGCTGACAGGTAAACTGGTTTTATTTTAATGGAGCATTTTGTAAGAAACCCCGTCTATTCACTGCATGTTGACTTGAACTAGTTTGATGGAAACTCTGGATTCTGTTGGGGAAAAGATCGAGCTGAACGAAGGAGAAGAATATCAAGAAGTTAGCAGTACATTGGCTATAGCAGTGGTGCAGCCTGCTTTGACTGGTATGATGAAAAAAATGAAAGAAAGTATCGGCACAGTTTGTAAATTTAAATGTGCAATGAATTTTGATATCAACCAACATTTTCAGTTGTAGAAAACGGAATTGGATTTCAATTCAAATCTTTGTCAACTCCAACTGAACTTGGATTCCGGTCTGACCAATTGAGCACTTTTACTGGCAAACCTCAAAGAGAAGCGTCCTCTTACATACTGTTGCCACAACAGGCGTTTGCGCAAAGTCAAGGTTGTAGATAGAATTTAAGTTTGTGTTATTGATTGGTCGTTAAAACTCGAGTTCTCCTATAAAGATACATGTGTCGTTTTTTATTGTTTTTTTTTTATAGGCTAGTAAGTCGTTATAACAGTGCATTGGATGATCTTAATTTTACAGACAACCGAGTGAGCTTCTATGCTTTTCCTGATGATAAACTCTTTCGAGCTTCAACCACTGTAGGCACGAATGCATTTAATGATTTTATTGGTTCGGAGATCGTTCTTTCAGCTTCAGTTGTCAATTCTACAAACGTTCAAAATCTAGAAACACCCGTAGTAATACGACTTTCCTTTACAACGGTAATGAGCGCATATATTTTGTATACTATATACATGATTTTTGTAAGATAAATATTATCACTATTTTCTGCTAAATGACTATTATTATTATTTTCAATGTACCCCGGTAGTTACTAAGGATTTGGCATTTATTACTTTTGATATCTCTGTAGAATGCTTCGAACTCCGAAAATGTAGAAAAAATGTGCGTTTTTTGGGATGAGACTGGAAACGGATTTTGGTCAAGTAAAGGATTGATCGAACAAAATATCACCTATGAGACGGCAGAATGCAAATTTAATCATCTAACTAATTTTGCGACTTTATTTGTAAGTATGCTACGTGCAAACCTGTAAACATTTGGATGAAAGGAGATAATATGAAAACTCTCAATTTCTAAACCCATTTTTGGTTTATATTTAGTCTACGTCGTCTGTTAACACGCCAGCACTTGATCTCATAACCATTATCGGATCATCTATTTCAATCGTTTGCTTGGCACTTTTAGTAATCACTTTTGTGTTCAAGAGGTATGCTTAACTTTTTCATCGGACTTAAATTTGACAAAGTGTATTTGCAGTCTCCACAATGAGTACGGTTGGTGGTGGTGGTAACACAAAGCAATTTGCCGTAATATTTTCTTTGAAACTTCTGTAGAAAATTAAGAAAAGGAAGTGGGAAATTTCGTTCCGCATTTCTCTTGGTCAATCTTGGCATTGCACTTCTGATTTTCAACGTTTCATTGATCGTAAGTGAACAACCCTCGGTGCAGAAGTCTGGATGCGAAGTAATTGCAGTCTTCATCCATTTCTCCCTCCTTGCTTCTTTAGCTTGGATGATGATTGAAGGAGTGGTTATATACATCTCAGTCGTTCACGTAAGTTGGAAAACAGTCTAAATCCGTTTCTAGATCAGTTGCCTAACACCATTAGTCACAGATTCTATTTAATCATGCAACAGTACATTGTATGGTGAAGTCTTTATGTTTCTGCTACGAGTAGGTTTTATATGCTCATGCTCACATCACCGATCGACAAGTGATAGTTCTCTCCCTTGTATGGGGATGGCTGATGCCTGCTATCTTTGTTGCTGTTGTAGCTGGTGTTGACATAAGTAACTACACAAGAAACGACACAGAGTACGCTCTTCTTTCAAGATTAGTAATTATCATTTGAAAATGCTTTTTCATATTTTTTGTTTTACTATTTAAACTATTTTTGAGATGTTATATTTATTTAAAGTCATTTAAAAACAGAAACAGTCAGTCTATCTGTGCAACCATTATTGTACATGTAGGTGCTGGTTGCGCAAAGATTTAGTTGTCAACTTGGTCGTCATCCCAGCTGCAGTGATACTAGGAATTAACTTGCTACTTTATATCGCCACCGTTGCGTTCATTCTTTTTCGACGTCGACCTACTAAAGTCAACGTAATGAACAGTTTTTTGGCTCAACAATAACTTCAGTAAACTCAATGAAGATACGTTATGCATCGAGCAAATGAAATTGTTATGAAATGTCCATTGATTTACTACTTAATTGACAGGTTATTTTGTAGAGACGGTCATCAGACGTTCGTAAAAATATCGCCCTGTCTCTGACTTTGTTCGTGACTGTTGGTGGGACGTGGTTGTTTGGATTTGCAATCCCAGGCACCGAAACTTACGACCAAACAGCTTCTGTTGTGTTTGCATATATTTTCACAATCTTAAATGCTTTGCAAGGTACTTTGCTTGATGAAAGTGCTTGACAATTGTAAAGGGACTAGATAAAATGTAAACGGTCAATGGCATTTATTATATGCTATATTATACTTTGTATCGTTCTTTTCTTTTTGCATTAACAACATTCTTGCAGGATTGTTCTTGTTCGTTCTGTACGTGGTCAGGCAGCTTTTCACTGTGGACATGTTCAAGCAAGTCGTAAACAGAACGCTTGAACCATTGGCAAAAACGCTAAGGTTAGTCAATTGTTTTCAAGGGTAACAAGCCCTCCCTAATTTCGCAATTTACTGGGCAGGAAATAAACATGTTTGCGATTGCGAATAACTTATGAGTAAAGAAAGCATCTTGAACTTCACTGTTCGCTGCGCAAAAACAAAGGTTTTTGTCTGGTATCTTTGTGGCAGTATTCCATGCTTTTAACTTAGTTTCATGATACCTTGCCACAGTGGCCGGAAAATGCTTGCTTTATCTCGAGAGTTGTGTACATGCCCACTTGGTATTTGAAGTAAAATAAAACACAGGATATAGTTTGGAACTCGGAAGGTCTACAGGCCATCCGTCGTAGTCTTCCACCTAATGACACCTCACCTTCAGAGTGCCAAACTATATCCTTTTTTTATTTTACTTTAAAATTTGGTTAACACGGTTCAGACAACATCAGCTTGGTATTTGAAATAAGTGTTGATCTTAGATTAACGCCAACATGTCTGCAACTGTCGTCGACTATTATTGTGAACAGTTAATTCGCATAATCTTGCAGATAAATGCTAGGTCTATTTTTTATATTAGTTTTTACATTTCTGCTTGACACCTTTAACGCGGGGAAATGTAGTTTTCGAAAAAAACCCACGTTACATCTTAATTGGTGCTCACGCATGGTGATAGTCTGTACGTAGCGTTACAAGCTAATTCACTTCTTCTATCACTGTAAAATCTTGGTGTAGTTCTACGGTTGACAACAGCAATGGAGGAAGGTCAAGAAAGTCAGTCAACGCAGCACGTGGAGCGCCCTCACGAAGCGCGTCTTCTGGTTTCGATGTCTTAACCTGCACTGCCGAACTTACCCAGCGTAGGGATGAAATGTAATGACATTTTTTGCACAAATGTGATATCTAAAGTGAAATATGGCTGAAATTTGCTGCACAAAAAACTTCGTTACTTCGAGTTTGTATAAAACCTTTGCAAAATTAATTACGTTTCTTTTAGAAAACTTTTTACTTGTGTATATCAGCACGTTTTTTGAAAATTATTTTTCATGTTACACTAGTGTCTTGTATACGCTGCCCTACGTTATTATTATTGTTCTTCGGCGTATTCACAGTTTTCATATAAACCCATATATGGGCAAAACTCGTAAGCAGTGTATGCATGGATAAATGCATATCGTTGTTGTCTCCAATATCACCATCCCTTAGTGAAAAAGAGAATGTGTTGTGAGTTAATTATTCACAAATCGGATTTATTGAATATACTGGTGTATGTATAATTAATATACTTAATTAATTGAAACTGGGTTTATTGAATATACTTGGAGGTGCTACAAAACGCAGTGAGAAATATGTTTTCTGTAAAAACAACATGCTTGATCAATACCGTAAACAATAGCAGTAGTCAATACAAAAAATAAGTTTGCGAAATTTAAGCATTTTGTTTAAATTTAACTTCAAGATAGTGTTGAGATCATTACTTCACAAGCAACAAGTAATCGAATGAACGTTAGTTTGAAGTTGTTAACTTGATTTTGAATCTTTAATTATAGACTATTGTTTCAAATAAATCGAATAATTATGTAAACATTCATGCATTGTTGGATTGAAAAACATTTTTGCTAAATTTGTGGTCAATTAAATCAATAGCCTAAAGTCGGGCTTTTTAGACAACTTAATCGATTATTGTTTTTTTATGCATGGCAGTATGTGTATGGTCTATTTAGTTTCATTTAGAAATTAATCGAATGAAAGCAATCAAGTAAAGCCATGCTGTAATCAAATAAAGCTTTAACTCCAAAATAATTGCTAAAATTGTTATAGATTAGCTTTTAAGTAGCATAAACTGTGTTAAATAAAATTTAGAAAAACACGGGATTTCATCAAGTCAACTAAAACACCGTGCAAGACTTTAACAATATTGTAAATAAACGTTCGCAAAATTTACCCCTTCTAACATTTTCGCGATTTTAATTTATGATCATACACCACATCTTTTTCTGTATTTACCTAATTATGATGCATCAACGAGATCATTTAGATTTTAGAACAATAACTGATGCGTGATTAATCGAGCAGTCAGTTATTAATGCACTACGTTTTTTTACTTAAATATACAACGGATTGCTTTCGAAAACAAACCTGACCTCCCAAGAACACACGTACTATTATACATAGTAATTAGGCGATAATTTCTTCACAGGCAACAAAACGATATATATTGTCTGGTAAACTTTGCTGTCAAGCAGCACAGTATTAGAGGCCACTCATCTTCGCATTTTTTCTTCTTTCTTTCGGACTTTGCTTGCCTTTGTTGGCTGCTTGAATTGGATGGCGTTGTCTTCACCCGGAATCCATAGCGCCACTAGCATTTTAGTCAATTGTTCATTCATTTTCCTGCTGTAAGAATTTTTTAAACTGGATACTTCAAGAATTTTTGTAGATCTCTGCCGTAATTCGCTTCGCAACAAACCGCCAAATGCAACTTGTCTTTCGATGCTTGTCTGCTTTGCAATTTCTGGTCGTTCACTTGCGTCTTCAGAAGTACGGTGTTGTTCTCCTTCTAAGAAAGGTGAAGTCTCCAAACTGTAGCGTTTATATACGTATCAGCAAAAATTTATTCAAAATAATTTTGAGATGTTTTCCAAGCAATTAGCAAATAACGATTGTGATCAAAAACCCAGTATCTTCTGGCCCGTATCCAGTCGATAAAACCGTACATATTTTATATGTTGTGGTAACGTCGTACTTATTGTTGGTTTAAATGCTAATTACACCGCAGCCACTTGAAAAGTATTTCTATACACGCGTCATAGTTAAACTGAGCAAACTATTTTATATATTTAAAATGCTCGATCTCCTGTATCACCAAACTAACACAGCTATACTTAACACATAATGCGAATATTTCAAATAACTCTTTTCCCAGCTAGGAGAAAACACAACTTTCTTAATTAATGCGCCAATTTATAAATTAATTATAACAATTCACTACTAAAATCGCTTAAATTTCAAGCACAAGATTTATGCCTCGTTACGGTCAGTTCGATATTCTGTTAAAAGGAAAAGCGTGCAATTCATTTGTGGGTGGTAGATGGCGTAAAGTTTTCCATATCGTTAAATTTTAATACTTTCTTTCGTGTTCTTTATCAGCCACTAATCTTCACACAATATTTTACATATTTGTTAGACAAGGACAGGATATGGTTTCGACGAGGTTTACGCCATTTATGGGTATGCGATATGGGTAGGTATGGTCATTTACCAACCCGTATGTCCTTACGGAACTTAGGGTCAAATTCTCAGGCCACCTCTCTTACCGTTAAAACAATGACAATAAAATACATAGAAACGTTATTCTATAGGCGCTGAAGTCTATTTCAGATAAACCGTTTGGAATGGTGAGGAGTTGTGATTCCAAACAACATTTCTCAGACCGTGGGTGAAAACCGATACGTTCACACACCATGCCAGTTTTTCCTCGTAACAGCCGTGTCACAAACACAGCCAAGTATTTGCTGAAAGGTTTGAAATTGAGCTGGGTGAATATTGAATTTAAAAATAGGAAAGTGGTAGGTCGAATAGTGAGATTTGAGACGCTGACTGTAGCAATTGGGAAAATGCACAATTTTTAAGACGATTATAATATTAAAGCAAAACGATTTAACTCTAGGCCTACACCGATCAGTATTTGTAGCAAGAAAAAATAGGAACTGCTCTAGTAACGTCTAGTTTAGGTTTATGTAGGCTTTGAATGCTATAAAAAATTCCGAATATGATTTCTTTACAACCGGATCTTAAAGGTTGCTGTTTTTTTATTGTCTTGTTAGCACAAAGCTCTGTACAAAGTAAGTAAGCCTTTTGTTTACGTTTTTTGACTATATATGATTTTTGATATTTAATTTAGAAAATGTTGACTAATGCAGAAAATCGTGTCTTATTTTAACGTGAATTGTAATAAATTACTTTCCTCATAAAGTAAAACAACACGCGCGAGCAATGAAAAACTGAACATTGCTGATACAAGTTTTTGAATCAAACAAAATCAGAAAGTGAACACGATAACGTATGAGTTGTAATTGCATCTGTCACCATGTATATTTAAATGATATTAGTGAGTTGTCTGTCGTAGACTGTACCCTCAGAGCACCAGTACAAGAGTGGAGGTGTTAGGTTACCGCTATCAACTTAAACACAATACGCTACAACCCGACAAATATTGTATGCTGTCTAGCTTTTAACCGTTCTTTCTTGTATGCTATAACATTGTATTGATTGAGGTTCTGGTTTCTCTTATATAGCTTTCAAAGACCTACGTTCGGTGGTCTACCTAACTTTCACTTAGAGCGTATCACAACAGTACTTAAAGGATTTTTTTTCAAATTTTTTTAATTACTGTACTTTAAAAATGTTAGACTTAATCTCGTTCGGCAGGAGCCATGTAAAACGCCATTCGGTTTCAACCGAGTCCAGCAATAGAATGCATATTTATTTCAGCCTCAGGTTCCGTTGCAAGAAAGTATACTCAGAGCTGTACCACCCGATTTTCCAGCATCAATCTCATTAAAATGCTAATTATTAGAATCTTTTATGAACTTTATGATGGTATGTTTTCAAAATTTAAAACATGTGTGATGATTTATGGAAAAAACGGTCTCATACTTGTAACATGTGTTACGATCACCAAACCACATCTTTGATCTTCCAAGATTACCAAGAATTTTAATGCGAACTGTTTCGAGAATTTGGCTGGCTCTTGAGCGAGCAACATCTTGCTTAAGACTGCCCAGAGTGTGGCCCGCGGCCGGAATGCGGCCCACGCATAAGTTTTTCGGTCGTCGACCAGCCTCGCAATTTATGGTTGGTCTACTCTATAATTAAACCTAATTGTTTGAAACTGTTGCCGGTTAGTTTAAACTGGTTTTCCAGTTTACACTATGAAAAAGTGAGGAAATAAATAATTTTAACAGGATTGGTAAGGTATTGGCAGACACTTCTAACTTCAGTTGACTACCGCGCAAGGAAAGCAACAACATGCTGTCAAGCAACGTCACTAATCTATGACATATCAAGAACCTTCATCTACGTCACAATGAAGGCCAAAACTGAGACTTTTTGCGATTTACTTTTGTCGGTAACTAGCTAACTACCAATTAATTATTTTTCAAAAATATTTCACCAGAATGTTAAGTTAATAGTGTTCTTTCATACAATATCAACTTCTTCTTGGATTTGCCCTTCACTTAAACCGAATGGCATGATCAATTACGCAACACCAACTTCTACGCTGGCTCGCTCTCTTTTCAAAAACCTAATGCTCTTGAACAAAAACAAAGCACTTTGGAACATCTGGTTTGGAAGATGGGCGCCTTACCAAACTAGAGCGTTTAATAAGCGTAATTTTGCATTTTACATTTGACAAACTGAAATCACGCAGAAAATGTCAAATATGATTGCAAGATACATACATACAGTAGGCTATACTTATCGATTAACAACACGTCATAAACGTATTTCACAGCAACAATTACTATATTCGGAAGCTTGCCATGGCGCTCCGTCTTGTTTACTTCGGTTTGAGTAAGCAAAGCAGTGACAAGAAATTACAAAATTTTCTGATTTTTTAAGTTATTGTTCAGATTTTGGTAAATTATCCATCGGTCCGGTTTGGTTGTTAGGCCGATCGTTTGTCATCCCTGGGTAGCTATTGGGTTTGCCTGCCACTCGGTAATATCAAAGAGATTTGGCCGACTCACACCGCCATGAAGATGACCAACGTTTAAGTGTATATACCTCTAAGCTGTATAAACTTTGCTTTGTGATACCTTTTTAAAGCAAGTTTCTATATCTGAGTGACTTATTTTATTAGTAGAGCTTAAGAGAAATATTAATTCGTTATTGTATTACTTGTATGAAGTATTACACAACAACCATATTCGCCATAAAGACCGCGTACACTGGCGACTATTGTTACAATATGAGCGAGGACGATTGATGGCTGATAACTTGTTTTTCTTCTGACTCGATGGTATGAGTTCCCATTCCTCAAACGGCGTGACTATGCTGTTAGTTGCTTAAATTCTGTCTATACATATTACTAAATGATAAAGTTCCCATTTTTATGTATTATCAGACACAAAGGCTTTCACCTTTGGGCAAAACTTACTGAATGTTACATTGCGCAGTAGCAACAAGTGAAAGGGAAAAGGGTAAAAGGAAAGATTGCAAACATTACAACAGTATTTATATGTGGCACACCAGTTCAAGCGAGGTAATTTATCTGAACGTCATTAAGGCAAATTTAAGATTGGTCAGCAATTGAATCGCAAGATCCCAAAATAAAATTTCAGCATTTACAAAAAAACTCATGACTCATGACGTAACCGTCACAAGCTCTCAGATATTTATTAAATTAGTAACTGTACTAGCGCAACACTCTAAACTGTATTTTTATGTCCGGAATCACAGACGTAATTGCTGTGACCCCATAATGCATATTGTCATGTTAGTTGCTCGGCGTATGAATTGATATTTCAAAAAACCCTGAATACTAATTACCAAAGTTAAACCGACTGTTGACCTTTATATGTTCGACATTGACTCATTTATCTTTTTGTAAAGCTTCCGAATGTGAAACAGTTTTGGGTTATGAGTTTAATATGCGGTTAAATATGGATCAAGATTAAGAAATATAGTGTTTCATCTCATATTTCATGTATGCAGATTCTGGTCTAGCAACAGCAATTACAAACACCACATCATATATGATTACAAATTCTGAAATCGTGAACTGCTCAATAACAAGTAATTTGTAAATTGTGTTCTTGCTACATGTTGATTTTATCAAAATCGACGACTTATTAAAATAATACCAATAACTTCTTAATGAAATATTATGTTAATGTTTAAGACTTAAACATTTTTACATTAGTTCAATAGATTCTTCACAATCAAATGTATTGTTGATACATTAATTCGCAGGTACAACCAGTCACGAAAATACAACTGCAGATTTATCTTTCTATGGTATGTGTTGCAAATGGAAAACATTACCTAGCAAGCGTTTATTAATGAGTTTTATGTATAGATATATTAATGGAGGAAACATCATCATTGAAAATGAATTCACAAGACGCCAGCACTGAGTTGACCACAGTTTGTAAGCATTGTCTTTATGAATATAATTATCGTTTCTATTTTAGTTTAATCATAAGGTTTTTTATCTGCTAATTAAAACAGTATGCTTTAAAACATGTGTTTCATGATGTTTTGAAACATGCATGACCATATATAGCATGATCACATAAACAAAAGCAGCAATGCCAGGAATTTATACAGCTTTCTTGTACAGATGTTATAACATTAAACGAAACAACAGCAAGTACAGTCCCAGTATCTTATGACGACTTATTTGTCAACTTAACCACACCTGGTAAGTAATTATGCAGGAAGATTTTTGAATGAGATAAACTCCATGCGTGAGGCTTGTGGCCGGACTATCGAGATGATCAGTTTCAAAGTTTTGGTGGAGGAATGTTTTAATAGTTTATCTGTACATATCTGTCTGTAAAGTCGTGAATTTGCTCATGAAAAAGTTCCTCAGAAATTCAAATAACCTTGGTTACAACTTTCGTTGCAAATGATTTTTATAATCCAAACTGCATAATAAACTACTAGAAACACTTTTATTACTTGCCATGAGACCAATATTTTTTCAAAACCATTCTATTATTTGGTCATATTGAACTTTACACTTTTACTTAACACAATATTTTCTTTTCTTGTACAGCAAATAATACAGAATCTAATGTTTCCGAAGACTCAACCACTGATTTGACTACATTAAGTATATACTGGTTTGCTTAAAGATAAAATAGTGGCAATGTTGTTTTTGTAAAAGCTTTTTATCACTTTTTTTACATCCAGACACTGCAAATCTGATCAAACTTGTCAGTATTTCACAAAATTGACAGAATAGTTAGCGTTTCTGTGTATTATTTTTCAGATACAACAACTCAGATATATACAACTGTTAATTCAACATCTGCTGGTAGGAGCTTCATATTTTATATCACAATATAGATTAATTTACTGACTGACAAAGACTGGTTTATGATTCATTTTTCTCATAAATGTTCATATCTGTTTATATAGTCGTCAATCTGCACGCGATAAAGTTACTCAAAATTTGAAAAGAACTTTCGCTTTATTGAAAATTCTGTTACAAAATAAATTTTGTAATCCAAACTGCAAAATCAACTACTTCAAAATAAAACTGTTTTAGTACTTCGCTTGTAGACAACATTACTTGAACATTGTGCTAATTTATGGTCATATTAAATTTTACACATTAACTTTACTTTGTTATTTGCATTTTTATACAGCATATAATACAGAACCCAGTGTTTCCGAAGACTTAACTACCGATTTGACCACATTAAGTATGGACTGGTTTGCTTAAACATAAAAAATAGTAGCAATATTGTGTCTGTAAAATCATTTACTACTGTTTTTAAGTCTAAACACTACAATTATAACCACTCTTGCCAATACTTGACAAATTTTACAGAATAGTTTACTTTTTGTGTATTAATTTTCAGATACAACAACTCAAGAATATACAACTGTTATCTCAACATCTGCTGGTAATACTTCCATACTACAATATAGATTAACTTACTGACTGACAAAGATTGATTGTTGATTTTTTCTTTTATTTTTTCTTATCTGTTAGTATAGTGGTGCATTTGCACGTAATATAGTTATTCAGAATTTTAAAATAACTTTGAGTTTGTTAAAAATGTCTGTTACTAATGACTTTTATAATCCAAGCTGATAAATGAAAATAAATCACTTTTAATATTTCTCTTGTGAGCGACATTTCTTCAACATTGTGCTATTTTATAGCAGTATTGAATTTTACACATTCTCTTTACTATGTTATTTTCTTTTCTTGTACAGCATATAATACAGAATCTATTGTTTCCAAAGTTTCGACCACTGATTTGACCACATTAACTATATACTGGTTTCCTTAGAAATAAAAATAATGTCAATGTAGTTACTGTTAATTCTATTAACACTGTTTTAGGTCAAAACATTGCAAACTTGACCACTTTTACTGCTACAAGTGAAACAAGTGAGATGCTTTTTCAATGCTTGTGTTAATTATTATTAAGTTAATTCTTAACATGTATATCAAGCATTAGTGCTATGCTATATATTCCTTTGTACTACTAATAATTAATCAAAGTAATGGTTCTTTGAGAAAAACTATTCCTTGAAACTTAAAAAAATTGTATTTTTTCAACAGATTTAACAGCTACTGTTTCAAGTGACATCGACATTCCCAGTAATTTATTTGTGTTATGTTCAACTTATCTTAAGTAAACTGATTGCCTGACATAAATTGATTTCTGATTTACATATTTTTTCATATTTATTTAGGGGATAGTACATTTGCAAGTGATTAAGTTGTTTAGAATTTCAAGTGAAATTTTTACGTTTTTACTAATTTTATTGCAACTAAATAACACTTGTGAAAAAGATGTCTTTAACGCTGTTGTATATTTTGGTCATATAGCAATTTAAACATGCACGTTACCATGTTATTTGTTTCTTATGTACAGCATATAATACAGAATCTACTACTTCCGAAAACTCAACCACTGATTTGACTACTATAAGTATGTACTGGTTTGCCTAGAAATTTGATATAGGTTGGTTGCTTTGGTAAAATCTATTATCACTGTTTTTAGGTTCAATTATTGTAAATACGACCACTGTTGGTGCCACAAGTGAATTGGGTGGGATGATTGTTTAATGCTTATGTTGATGTAAAATTAATTTTAAGACTGTTTTTTAAGTAGTATTACCATGTCATATGTACTTTCGTGCTGGCACTCGGAGTACCTTTAGAAAACTTTTTTTGTTTAAAGTAATTAACATTTAACTGACCGATTTAACAGTAGCTGTTTCAGGTGATATCAACACAATTAGTCATATGTTTGTGTTTTCTTAAACTCAGTTTAGGTTAACTTAGTTACCAAGATTCCTATTTCCTTCGTTGATTCTATTCAAGAAACTCTGGAATGAGTGATTTAGTTTACCACTAACAAAAGATTATACAATCATCTGATTGTCTGCACTAATTGCTATGTTACTTATTAAGTCACATTGCATGGTCTTATGACTGGATATGATATTTAACATGCAGCAGGCTTTGATAATTAATATATGAATTAAATGAACTTCAGCATCCCTAAAATTTGTAATATTTATATTTGTTAATTTAAAAGTACTGAGTGGTAGAGTTAATTATGCAAATTGCAATTAAAGGTAACTTAACAACTTCCATAACTTTTTCAACACAAGCAGCACTTACTGGTAAGCATTTGTAATTTGTTTTAATATCAAACATTGCATGTGTTGATTATTATTAATTTGTGATACCCTAGAATAATAAATAGGTGATATATCTTGTGTCTCAAGAAACAAATTTCTTCTTTTTTTAAGAACCATGTGACCAAAGCTGTGATGGTTGTGCCGGTTGTGATTATAACAACATAAGTGAATGTGCTTGTGAATGTATTGTTGGATACCAGCCTACTAGAGATGGAAAGTGTGATCCTGGTGAGAGCTTTCAATTCTTGCAATTAATTGCAAAAAATACTGTTTTTGCAAAATTGTGTATGATAACAAAAACTTTGCCATAAGTAAAAGTGTAACGGCATTTAGCTTATTGTGAGACTCATGTACATGTCTTAGATTATTGTTTCAGTTTTCTGTCCACAAAGCACTGTAATGTATCCCAACAGTTCAGATCTCATAAATGTGACATTTCCTCAAACTCAATCTGGATTTCGAAATTCATCTGCAGAGAAATGTCCCATAAATACATCAAATTGTAAATATATTTTGAAGTGAGAAAAATTGATAAAGTTTAATATAAACTCAATATAAGCGAAAACCAGAATTAAATATTTTAGATAACAACAATAAAAATGATTTTGTCCCAGCGGGAAAACCATATGGAACTAGGTCATGCAGTGTAAATGGAACATGGAATCAACCAAAATGGCTTTCCTCATGTAACACAACTGCTGAGGTACCATGACATATGCAACTAAAGCTATAATTTCTAAAACCAAAGAAATGTAAATATTACAGTCTGTTTCAAAATATACTTTTAGAATTATATCAATGCAATTTTCATTTCAACGATGGAACAACAAGAGGCAGCTGATAATCTTGAAATTTTAACTTCAAGTCCAGACAGTTTAACCTCAAATGAGATTTCTTTAACTGTGGAAGCTTTAAATAATGTTGTTAATGTCGGGACATTGAATGATAAGGTTTGCATTTTATGACATTCTTTGTTCACAAAATAGGTGATCTGAAATGTCGGTTTTTCTAAGCACATGTGTTTATTTAACTTTCATTTTTGTTTTCAGATTTCATCTGCTGTTGTGGCCACAATTGGAAACTTACTCAGTGTATCTGAGGAGGACCTTCAGCAAAGTGGTCAAGCTGTAAGGTAAAATGACTTTCTTAAATGTAATGTAACATTTCATGCTTCATATTTTAAAATCAAATTGCTTAACCTTTAATAATTTTATACAAACATCTTTTTTTGTTTCCTAAAATCAGCTTAATGCAAACTCTGGATTCAGTTGGAGAAAAAGTTGAACTAAATGATGGCGAAATATTTCAAGAAATTAATCCCGCAGTGGCAGTTGTCGTAGTGCAACTTACAAGTGCAGGTGAAATGATGACAATTGTGATATTGCTTTCAAGTATCTCGTTTTCTGCAGTTTTTGTATGTAGATTCATGACTAGTGAAGATATAGATTTTAAATGTTGGGAAATATTTAGAGGCGCAAGGAAACATTGGATATCAGTTTGCTTCCTTACGAATTCCAAAAGAACTTGGCTTAAGGTCAGATCAACTGAGCTTATTTTTTGATGCACCAAGTTTAACTACGTCATCTTACATCCAAGTACCACCAAATGCACTGCAGACAACACTAGGTGATAGCATGTTACTGTATGTTTAAACATGCATGGTTTCAACTTGCAGTTTTTTAATTAATTTAGCTGCACTTTGAAAGATATAGTTGACCCTACTTAAAGTTTGTCATTGCTGTAAACTACAGATAACCGAGTGAGCTTCTATGCTTTTCCTGATGATAAACTTTTTCGAGCCACCGACACGAGCAACATGTATTCTGGAGATGAATTTGTTGCTTCGGAGGTCATCTTATCAGCTACAGTTGTCAATGCTACAGGACCTGTTGTAAATCTTGATGAACCAGTTGTAATGCAGTTCTTTTTAAATTCGGTAAAAAAGCAGTAAGCCTTAAAAGTAAACACTTTAATAACTTTCCTTATATTTGTAATTTCGTTTTAGTAATTTTTGGTTATCATATATGTTTATGCCAAGAGGCATGTTTGAAACTGTTTTGACAATCAGCTAACATACAGTACTTCTTGCTATTTGTGCAATTTTCGCAGACCATTACATCAAATATAACCCTTGAAGGAAAATGTGTGTTCTGGAATGAAACTGGAAATGGTTTCTGGTCAAATAAAAGCTTGGTTAGCCAGAATATCAGTAATGAGTTTGCTGAGTGTCGATTCAATCACCTCACCAACTTTGCCACGTTATTTGTAAGTACAGTGCACTGATGTGGTATATGTAAATGACATATGTAACATTTTAAGTAACGTATCTGCAAGTCTCCTATGTAACATTTTTGTGTTGTTGAAGTCCACGATACCCGTAGACACACCTGGACTTGACCTTGTTACAATTATTGGATCCTCTATTTCAATCTTTAGTTTGGTTCTGCTGGTAGCGACGTTTACATTTGTGAAGTAAGTGACGCTTTTCAATCTTTGTCTTAAGACATTTTTATTTTTGAAGACAACAGAAATTTGTTAAAGCAACAGATATACTATAAGTGACACTTTAAGTTTTAATATACATGACATATTTTTAGAAAAATGCGAACTCGAGGTAAATTCCGATCGGCATTTCTTTTGGTCAACCTTGGAATGGCGCTTTTGATCCTTAATATTTCACTGATCATAAGCGAGGCGCCGTCATTGCCAACGCCATCTACTGGATGCACAGCGATAGCGGTGCTAATTCACTTTTCTTTGCTTTCTTCATTAGCTTGGATGATGGTGGAAGGAGTAAACATTTACATTGTTGTTGTTCATGTAAGTAATGAAATTTGATCAATTCTTACCAACTATTATATTGATAGACGAAAGAAGTTGCGAAGTCACTTAAAGTAAAGTTGGCTGTCATACGTAGTAATCAACAAGATAGCCTACACATTTGAAAACTGTGTTTAAGTGTTATGCTTTCAGTTGTTGTTGGTGAAGGGTAAACTCTTAACATTAATCCAACAATCTTTTTCTTTATTCTGTTTGAATGGTATTGCAGACGATGTACGCTCGTATCCACATCACCAATCGACGAGTGATCATTCCTTCTCTTCTATGGGGTTGGTTGATGCCTGCAATCTTTGTCGCTATAGTCGCTGGTGTTGACATAAACAACTACACGAGAAATGATTCAGAGTAAGCAGATATGATGAAAATGATTCTTCTCATTCTGTATGTTGCAAATATCAAAGCAACTGCAATGACAAAATCGTTACTACCGTTACCAATTTATAGTTATTTTAAAACTGTTTTGCAGGTGTTGGTTATCTGTGGACGTGGAAATTTATTTGATCGTCATCCCGGCTGCAGTGATATTGGGCATTAATCTTTTCTTTTACATTGCAATTGTTGCACGTGTTGTGTGTTGTAGACGAAATTTGACTGCAGGCCAGGTAACTATGGTACCTATAGCCTACCTATTTTCAGTATTAGGCCTATGTTCGCTAGAAGATTAGATTATTTTTTACGTGATGCTTAAAATTATTGTTGTTTTAACTGGAAACTCGTGGTATCGCACAGTTCACGTGTATAATGACGTACAAAAGTAGTCAATGGATTTAGTAATTTCAGTTTCAGAATGTTGGGTGAAAATTTAAGTACCGTATATATATTATGCACTTAAGAATCGGACTTCAGAAACTCGCAAGAATGTGTTGTTTTCCATAACTCTGTTTATAACACTTGGAGGAACTTGGTTGATCGCATTTCCGATTTCAGCAATACAACACGCAGATGATAACGTTTCCATCGTATTTGCATACATTTTTAGCGTCCTAACTGCCCTGCAAGGTACACAACAAACTATTGCCATTATTCATCAAAAAGCAAGAATATTTGCGTTTTTTAATTTTCTAATGCTTTTCTTTTCGACCTTACGGGTAATAATTTATTTTATTAACTTTTGCAGGTTTCTTCTTGTTTTTGCTGTACGTGGTACGACAATATTTTACCAAAGATTTGTTTAAAGCTGTTGCTAGGCTATCATTTTCGAAATCTACCTCAACTTTCAGCAATCTGAATACGAACATGAGAAATTACCAGATTCCACGTCCAGATATTGTGTTGGAAAGGTTAGAAACTGTTTATTTCACTTGAATTTATTCCGATGTAAATTTAATCGTTGTTGTTTTGTGATTGACAATTAAGTTTCCTCATGAAATCTTTGTCAATGAATAAAAAACCAAGTTTCGTATTTGTATTGTAAAAATGATTATTTGTTCTTTAGGTCGACAGCAACGGATAGTTAAGCTCCATAGACAAGACAGAAAGACCCAATAATTCTTTTATGATGGAAGCTTAACACAAAAATCTTGCATAATTTCTACCAACATCTATTTTTCAGCTTTTCATCATTATCAGCTTTCGCAATTCTTGCTGGTGTCGTTTCGTAAAAACATGGACGTTTTTTAACTTAGTTTGTTGTAGAGAATAGCAATTTATAGTACGCACATTTTTAACATGTGTTTACTGTATTCTTAGTCGCTATTGGATTCGTTGTTAAAATGTGACCACTTAGCCGTAAATAGGTTAACTTCTATTAACCAGCAATTCAGTTTGTAGGCAAAATTGTTCGTTTTCATATTAATCGTCATATGTTGATAAGTTTCTGCTTGTTGAGGATATTTTAACTGGGATATTATTTTTACTTTTCTATCAATATTTTAAAATAACTTTTTACCGCTTGGCTGTCTGCGAGCAACAACATTTTGCTTAACGCCAAAAATTTCGTATTTGCATGTTTTTTGCCATAGACATATCTGCGGTATCATGCTTAGTTGTTTATAAGGTGTTCTGTATTTTAATTGAACATTGTTGAAAGTAACCAATCCAGATTGTATAATATGTCATGAATTTTTACCAGAGTGGATCCTCTTTGTGTGCTTTCATGTTGTGAGATGTTTTATTATTATACTCCCTACATTCAAACAGTAAAAACGAAATTATTTACAGTGAACAACGTTGCGATGCCTTTAACTCGGCACTTTTGAATAAACGCCATTCAAGAATTCGAACTTGGTGCCTATACTTTGTTTTTATTTCTTGAAACGGCACAGTGAAAATGATATCAAAAAAGAAAAAGGATTCTTCACTTGATTAATATAGTGGTTTCACGGGATTATTTTTATGCACCCGTTTTAGAGCCATCACATTGTACACTGTTTGTTCGCACTACTCTTATAAGTTAATTTAGTCAAATGTGTGGGTCAACTTCTGCTTTTATTCACATTGTGTCATTTGTATGTATGCTCGTCAGGTTTTCTTATGTTTGCTCACGTGCTGCCGTATTTTAACTATTCATATGTACACATGTTTTTAGTCTATTCCTTGTGACGTCTTACATCGTTACCCCTAGGGCCTAATTGGTATTTAGCGTCCCGCTTTTTTTTTCTGATTGTGTGACAACGGTGGAATCTGTGTTGAGGTGGTGTTGCGCTCCGCTGGGAAGTGCTGGGCGAGTGTTAATTCAGTCTACGCTTAGATTTTATAAAAGTAGGGTGGTTTTTTTTATCTAAGAAATGCTATTAAAAGTTAGTAAAGCAAAAGGAGCTAATTGACTAGCTGTAAAGCGAGAAGTTTCCTGGCTAAGGAAAAGTTTGGTTACAATTGGCGAGCGCACCAGGATCCCGCAATCACTGAAATTAATGGTCTAAACTTGTGGAATTTTCACGGTGGCTATCTACTTCGCTATTCCTCCACCCAAGTGTGAGTCCAACGAGGATTTCCGAAGCTTTTTTCAAACGTTTCGACGCTTATTGTACGATTATTGAAACAAATTCTGCTTTGAAGAAGCATCTATTGATTAACAGCTTTGATGAAGATTTAAGCTGGGACGTACAAGGTAGAGACTCGTCGCTTTTCGACTTAGAGTACGCTGAATTGGTGAGAAGAGGTACGAAAGCGAGAAAGCCCACTTATTCTACTGAAAGTGGCAATTATCGAGTATTAAATGGGACTCAATTCTCTGCCTATACAGCAAAACCTTCGTTTGCTTACGCAGTACAAAAAATTTATTTTGCGGAAGAAGCTGAAAGTCTGAAAGAAACAATGAGAGAGGCCCGGTATTTTGTGTTAGCATGCGATTTGCAACATGAAGAAACTGCGGGAGAATTATCGACCAACCGTATTTATGGTCAAGATGACTGCAAGTCGCGCACTGATGAGACAGCAGCTGATTAAGTAGAGCCGGTACCGATATGTGATGTTCCCGTTGCGGTCGGTGAGAAAAATACTGATTCCAACAAAGATGGATTGGTGGGCGCCAAAAACAAAACGTCTGTTTACACTCTAAAAAAACTTGAGTCAGTTTTTCCACTCGTGCGAAAGAGAGAACGGATTCTGACTCTTTCAAGAGTCGATTCTACTTTTTCCGCCTTCTCTCGTATTTTTTTGCTTGTGCAACACTTTATTTGAGTGGTGTCTTCACGGTTGGCTTGCGGCGTATTACGCAATGGAAATTTTTACCAAATTGTTACATCTAGGTTGTCTGTTTGTCGCACGTGTCATGGTATTCCGTTGGGCCTGTGCAAGTTAAACTGTAGTGAACAAATAGGTTTAGCCTATGGGCATGATGATTACAGTAGACTGAGCTAGGTCATTTAACTTTGAAGATAAATTAAAGCTAACAGCAAGCGTTGATGAAAACCTAGCTATTTGAAAAATAGGTAGCCCTATTTGTGTGTAGCCTAGAAATTAAGTAGGGTAGGCTAGCCAATATGCGAAAGTAGCCAGTAAGCGAAATTTTGCCAAAAATCGCTAATCAAATTTTAAGTTTTGTACATTTTGGACTAAAATTTCGTGTGCAACATTTTAACGCCCTTCTCTGTTAACATACAAATTTTCAAGTTTCTACCTACAAATTATCCTTGTTTTTTATATAGAGAAACACACCGTACTCAAAAAAAGCTAAATTTCTTGCTGAGGCAAGAAATTGCTCCCTGTACAAATCTTTTAATTTTTCGCGAATAATAGGAGCTAGAGAGCTCTTTTTTCGCACACTTGCGCAGCAGTTCCTCTTCTAACTCTCTTTAAATTTTCGTGGAGCTCTTTCATCTTTAAATTACTTTTTTAATCACTTTTTCTACGTTGGTCCAACTTTGATGCAGTAGCCAATATGCGAATGTAATTTCACAGAACTGTAAAATCGTTTGAGTCACACGTGGTTAGTTTCAGTGAATGGGTGTAGGACTGTAGGTGCGTCACATTGCTCTATAAATTTTTGCTTTGACATTTTTCAATAAACGTTCTTCTAAGGTACTTGAAAATTTCAAGACGTTTCTTTGGTATCTGTGAAGGATGCCTGGCCACCTTATCAAACAGGATTTTAGAACTATCGTCCTCTGCAGAGATCACAAAGTTGTACTTTTTAGCTTGCCCCCACATACGTCTCACGTATTGCAACCACTTGATAAAAGCTTTTTTGGCCCTCTAAAAGCCAAATGGAGATCAGCTTGCTTAACTTTTGTGAGGGACACTAAAGCACCTGTGACAAAATTCACGTTTGGTAAAGTACTTACCACAGCGTTGCAAAAAAGTTCACAGCCCGCGAATATCAAACAATCTTTCAAAGCTTGTGGTATATGGCCGATAGACGAAAATGCTGTTGATTACTCCCAGACGATTCCTTCACAAGGATTTTCTTTAGGGTCTGAGGACCCAATAACTTCTATCACTGCAATTCAGACATCAACTCCAGATGACAATGTACAGCCAGTTATTTTTAGTGACAAACACACGCAACGCGTTACTTCCAATGACCGATCGGAGGCGGCTTTCTCCTCCGACATTTGCAATGATGTGTTGACGTCTTCCCCATAGTGCTCCAATTACGTCAAAAAAAGGAGGCTAATATTCGTGAAAAACAGAAAAAAAGGATGAAAGAAAGATTTTGAGACTTTCCAAGACACAGAGAAAGAACAAAAAAAGAATAGGTAAGAAGCAATCTCCGAACGAAAGATCGATGACTATCTCCGAGGATATTTGTACAGAATGTTGTGTTGTGCAGTTTTCAGGGGGAAAAGACGAACCCAGGTGGGTAGATTGCGATAATTGCGATCGCTGGTATCACGTTAAATGTACCCACTTGGATCCCAATCTCACCCAGCATGACGTCGAACAGCTTACTTACCTCTGTCATAACTGTGAGTGAAGGCATATCTGAATGCTAGTTTCAGATGACAATTTGAATTTTAACTCTGGTTGCCATTCTTACTGTTGTTATTTTGAAGTTGTTTGCTTTCCATATTGTGATTCCGTTCAAGCGTGATATTTAAAATCATTCGTTGCAAAGGATTTTGCTATTTTCGTTGAAGTCTTTTAAAAAAAAAACACATTTTATACAAATACAATGCCTCTGATTGCACGTGGATGTTAAACATTGAAAGACGGTTGTGGATTGGTATGTTCCTTTATCTTAAGTTTCCGATGTTCGTTAGCCGTAAATAAAACGATTCGCTACTTCTGATTTCTCCGATTTCTTGGTATTTGGTTCTTTTTATTTTAAACTGGTCTTAATACTTTGGTGTATGCGGTATACCGTATAGTCCTATGTTTTAAACATTTATCGGTACATGTTTGGGCACGGTCTAAGAGTTTAACAAGAATAGCACCTTTATTTTCCAACCCTACAGTCAATGTCAAAAATTAACGATACGATTAGAAAACGCATTTGCTTAGAATCGGGGTACAAATCTAAAAAAGAATAAAGGTTATGGTTTCTGTTCGAAACATATGTAACTTACTATAGGTTTATTTTCGAAAAATGCCATTTTTATGGCAAATAATCGTCAGGGTTTTAAGCTAGAATGAATATTTGATGTCTATTTAATTAAAATTAACCAATCGGAATACAGTAAACTAGCTCGAATAAGTGTGAAATTCCTGTTTCTTCCATTCGCAAACTGGCGCAATTTTCGCACTCTGGCGCAAAATTTGCTGGTGCAACTTTTGCTACCACATGAAAGATATTTATTAAAAATTTACGGTTTTAAAGTATAACGTAAGGAATGAAAATACGCTTCTAATGATATAAAAATTATGGCTGTGTGATCAGTAGAACTTGTTTTATTTACGTTTTACTTTGCGTTATATGAAGTTATTCGCAAATTGGCTACCCTACCCTATACTAACCAGATATAGCCTAGGAAGCTACCGTAACTTTTCACCAGAAATCGTGCTGCAAAGGCCACAAGCTAGGCTAGCCAGAGTTTTTTGTTGGTTTTGAAAGCTATATAGGCCTATAAAGTTTTAAAAGAAAATCTTTATCAGTACTTTATTGCTAGATGGAGTTTGATGGTTTTGATATACGATTTTCAGTTGTGGAGCTATGTGACTACTTAATGAACAATTTCAAAATTCCTGAAGAAACTATACATTTGCTGCAAGGTAGGCAAATTTGTATTACGTCTATTTTGGTCTGTTTATATAGGTTTTAACTACTAGGGTTATTGCTTGCAATGCAATGTACGGTAATAAATGTATCTTTTTGTACTAAATTTGGTGGTAATGTGGAAAAAGTGACTAGCTGATAATTGACACGTTAGTAGATTTTACTTTGGCTGCCACTATTTCACCAGAAAAAATCACCTACCCACCTTACCTCCTGCATTTGTTGGATTTATATTATAGCTATTTGATATGTTTTCCTGTTCTTTTGACTGTAACTGGAAAAGCAATGATCTTTACGCTCTTTCACGACATCTTCGACAAACTCACCTAGTACAACAGAGTTGTTCATTAAGATGCATGCAAAGTGGCTGTCAAAGAACTTTCCAAAGACTTGATAACTTCCTTAAGCATTTAAAGAAGTTTCATATGCCGATTGGTACTAGTGATGCTGGTAACATCGCAGATGAGACTGTTTCATCAGTATTTAACACTGAACCAATACCTGTTTGTTCGGATAAACAATTACCAATTGTGGAGCTGATTCGAAATGACTTTGAGGAATTTTTTTTGGGATTAAGATGCAAAGCTAATATTAATCAGAAAACTGTTCTATTTTGTGTACAGTTTTTGGAGGTTTTGCTGAAAGATGTGAAGTGTTGCATAGAAGATGTTTTTGGCAAGGTTCCAAAATCGGTGATCGTCTTTATAACAATCCTTAATTTATGTTGCAGTTATCCTACAAAGGAAATGAAAATAAAGATGGCAGAGAGCATTGTCGAATCATTTCCTCAATTGAAATACAACAGGGACGGATCAGCTGGCTTCGTAAGTTTCCTGTTTAGTTTTTTATCATAGCATTTAGAATATAATGATTGAAATATTGTCGTTGGTATCAGTTGGTTGGTTTTGAACATAATTCTTTACTTGCAATAAACTGAAGTGGTATCAAAAACCAAAGAGGTTGATAAATTGTATATGAAGAATATTTATTAACTTCTTGCTTGCCTAGTGTAGGTGACTCACAAGGATCTGTTAAATTGATTTGTTTGCAGGAACATTTCTATGACCCTATCAAAGGAGGTGGCTACCTTAAAAACAGGTTGAAAATGACAATGGTTGGCAATGCGAAAACGAATGTCGCCTGAAGGAAAGGCGTACAAAAAACGAAGAAATGCAACAAAACGCAAAAATGAATCAGATACAGAGAGTTCAAGCGGAATGTCTGAATCCAGTGGAAGCAATGACATTCGCATGTTGCTGTCTGATTTAAAAGAAAAGGTTGTATTTGAGGAAATCTTTTGTTTACTATGTTCTATGCTTGTTTGCTTAATAAGTAAATTCCAGCCTCAGGCATTTAGTAAAGGAAAGGTTATGCAGTTGGTGGTTTAAGTACAGTTTATCACAATATCGGTACATCTCCTTTTTTTTAGAAGAAGATACTGCAAAATTTTGTTCCTTCTATAGCAAATAAGATGGAAATATTTGCCTTAACCGATGAAACATTTCAATTGAGACGACAAGACGTTGAGTTGGATAAGCTTTCCATGACGGAATTTCTAAAAGAATATCCAAGATTTTCAGATGTTAATGAAGGTATTTTGGTAAGTTTGAGGTTGAGAATGTAAATTTTCATTCAGTATAATAGTATTGATTGTTTAAAATTTTGTTCCAGTTTGAAAGAGAGTTTGAGTTAATGCATCCAGAAGCAAAAAGCCTGAGTCTGGTACTAGATGAAAAGTTTTGTAGAGCAGTAGAAAAAGTTGCACAGATACGTCTGAAGAATATAACATCAAGCAACATAACTGAGAGTAAGCAAGTAACTTTCTACTTTGGCGTAAGGTTAACGTGCTAGGATTTTGAAACTGACTCTCAGCAAAAAGATGACAGTTCTGGAGTCATGGCTTTCTATACGTCATGTGCTGTTGTTGCAAATTGCTTACATCTGGTGTTTGTAGTTACATTATATTCCAAATGGTCAATTATTTATATATTAATTAATTCATGAAGCTATACCACCTTGATAATTTTATTGTGCTCATGTTCTTCTGCACTAAACTTGATTTCCTTTTCTGATTGTTGTGTAAGTAACTTGTTTGCTTTTTCGCTGGCTTAAGTTTTTATTTTCTATGTAGACAAACTTCACACGATTCACATGTTGGAAAAGTTGCTTCCGCCATTGAACCTCCACAGAAAGGGTTATCAGTCAGCACAATCGCATGCTATTTTTCAATTTGCTGGGGTAAGTGATAGTGGCGGTTTGTGTTCGCATGACAACGTGTAATTTTTAACACCTTGCTGTATTGAAATAATTTTTGAACTTTAAATTTTAGGCTGGCACGGACCCAACAAACTTTGCCGTCCACAAAGATCCTGGACTGACTCAGCCATTCCTTTTAGCCGTGGGCAACAGCAGCCAACCTGATCAATATTACATTGTTGCCGATTTTGCCGTCATTTATGTTGGAAATGATGTGGTGCGTGCTTTGTACCGCTTGTTCTGTTCGTTTTGGGTATGTAATATCTCCTACTACCCCAGACTTGCACCATTCTACAATCTTCTTGAAGTGCTGGTTATAAACAAAACTCCAGTGTGCTCAGTTAAAACTGTTCTTGCTGCCATAAATGCTGTAGAAAACACTGCATGTACTGTAGATTGAGTTTTAAAAGTGCATTTTTAAGTGTAAATTCACTTGAGCAATAAATTCCACTGCGTAAAATTTGGAAGCTGGATGCTATTTTACCTTTTATATAGAGTGAACGTCACTTATTGTGCTAGTGAAGTTTTGTTACTTTGAAAAGAGTCAGATGTCGTTCACTCTTTCAAAGAGAGGGAGGATCTTTGAGTCACCAAAGAGTCAGTTGTGTGTCACTTGTTATAAGAGTGACCGTCACTCTTATCACGAGTGAGCAAGTGTTACTTTCAAAAGAGTCAGATACGTCGACTCTTTCAAAGAGAGGGAGGATCTTTGAGTCACCAAAGAGTCAGTTTTTTTTAGAGTGATACCGCACCGATAACTTATCTAGCGGGAAAGTGCCAGAACGAGTAATCACAAGTTTAAATGCAAGGATGTCGGATACATTAACAAGTGAAACGATGAAGCGTCATCAGTTGAATCAAAATAAAGTGACAACTGCCAGTTTTCCAGCCAGCAAGCAGCTCTTTTGGGGTGTAAGTTTGTCCTGGTATAATCATGAATAGAGCCTTTCAAGAGATTTATGTGCAGAAAAATCATCAGCGACACCAAGGAAGAAATATTAACCAAGCAGGACAATCGGATATCGTTGTTGTCTCCAATATCACCATCACTTTGTGAAAAAGAGAATGTGTTGTGTGCTAATTATTCATAAATTAGGTTTATGCAATGTACTTGGATGGAAGTGTTACAAAACGCAGTAAGAAATACGTTTTCTGTAAAAACAGCATGCTTGATCAATATTGTTAACAATAGCAGTAGTCAATAAGTTTGCGAAATTTAAGCATTTTGTTTAAATTTAACTTTAAGATTGTGTTAAGATCATTACTTCAAAATCAGCAAATAATTAATCGACTGAACGTTAATTTGAAATGGTTAAGTTGGTTTTAAATCTTTATTTATGGACTATTGTTACAAATAAATGGAATAATTATGTAAACATTTATGCATTGTTGGATTGAATAACATTTTTGCTAAATTTGTGGTCAATTAAATCAATTAAGTTGTGTCTTTTAGACAACTTCATCAATTAATTTTATGCATGTTTAAGGTTTACTTGGTTTCGTTTAGTAATTAATCGAATGAAACCAATCAAGTAAAGCGATGTTTTTCACGTCAAAATAATTGCTAAAATTGTTATATGTTAGCTTTCAAGCAGAATAAACTCTATTAAACTAAATTTGGACAATCGCAAGATTTCATCAAGCCAACTAAAACACCGTGCAAAACTTTAACAATATTGTAAATAAACGTTAGCAAAATTTACCCCTTCTAACATTTTCGCGATTCTAATTTATGATCATACACCGCGATTAATCGAGCAGTCAGTTATTAATGAACTACGATTTTTTTAAACTAAAACAAACCAGGCATTGCTTTCGAAAACAAACCTGAGCTCCCAAGAACACACATACTATTATACATAGTAATTAGGCGATAATTTCTTCACAGGCAACAAAACGATATATATTGTCTGGTAAACTTTGCTGTCAAGCAGCACAGTATTTGAGGCCATTTATCTTGACAATTTTCCTTCTTTCTTTCGGGCTATGCTTGCCTGTGATGGCTGTTTGAATTGGATGGCGTTGTCTTCACCCAGAATCCATAGCACCAGTGGCATTTTAGTGAATTGTTCATTCATTCTTCTGTTGTGAAAATTCCTTTACACTGGATACCTCGAGAATTTTTGCAGATCTCTGCCGTAACTCGCTTCCGAACGAACCGCCAAATACAACTTGTCTTTCGATGCTTGTCTGCTCCGCAATTTCTGGTCGCTTACTTGCGTCTTCACGAAGTACGGTGTTGTTCCTCCTCTAAGAAAGGTGAGGTCTCCAATATGTAGCGTTTATATACGTATCAGAAAAAACTTATTCAAAATATTTTTGAAATGTTTTCCAAACAATTAGCGAATAACGAATGTCTTCAAAACCCAGTATATTCTCGCCCTTGTCCAGTCGATAAAACCGTACATATTTTATATGTTGTCGTAACCAATCAAAAGTCGACACCAACGTAATGCGTCACAGAAATATATTATTTCAAATCAATGAAAATCTGACAGCAAGGTTACGTTAACAGAGAAATGTGAACAAGCAAACGTAGACTTCGAATATGTTCAAAAACCCAGTATCTTCTGCCCCGTATCCAGTCGATAAAACCGTACATACTTTACATGTTGTCATAACGTCGTACTTATTGTTGGTATAAATGCTACTTACACCGCCAACACTTGAAAAGTATTTCTATACACGCCAAAACACAACACATAATAAACGTTAGTCAAGGTTAGTTTTGAACATTATCATCTTCGTTTAGATAATTGTTCTCTTTTGAATTTTATTTGGTCTAAACTTGCTTGCAAAGTTTTCCATATCATTTAATCGTTAAATTTTATTACTTCCTTTGATTGTTCTTTTTCAGCCACTAATCTGCACACATTATTTTACATATTTGTTGTACAAGGACAGGTTATGGTTTCGGGTGTCGCCACTTATGTGTACACCAGCACGTATGCCGTTACGAAACTTAGAGTCGATTTCCTAAGCCCATCTCTATTACCGGTGAAACAATGACAATAAAATACATGGAAACTTTCGTCTTTCTATATGATGTTGAAAGCGTTTAAGTCAATTTCGGAAAAACCGTTTGGAATGGTGAGGAGACAACATTTCTCAGAGCGTGGATGAAAACCGATACTTTCGCACACCATGTCAGCTTTTCTTCGTAACAACTGTGTCACAAACACATTCAAGTATTTGCTGAAAGGTTTGAAATTGAGCTGGGTGAATATAAAATTTGAAAATATGAAAGTGGTGTGCAGAATAATGGCAAGATTTGAGATACCGACTGGAGAAATTGTGAAAATGCACAGTTTTTAAGACGATTTTAAACTTTAAGCAAACGACTGAGCTCTAGGCCTACACTGATCAGTATTTGTAGCAAGACAAACAGGAACTGCTCTAGTAACGTTTAGTTTAGGTTTATGTGGACTTTGATTGCTATAAAAAATTCCGAATATGATTTCTATACAACCGAATCTTAAAGGTTGCTGTTTTTTGATTGTCTTGTTAGCACAAAGCTCTGTACAAAGTAAGTAAACTTTTTGTTTACGTGTTTTGATAATGTATGATTTTTGATATTTAATTTAGAAAATGTTGACTAATGCAGAAAATCGTGTCTAATCTTAACGTGAATTCTAATAAATTACTTTCCCCGTAAAGTTAAGCAACACGCGCGAACAATGCAAAATAGGACGGTACTGATACAACTTTTCTGATAAAGCAAAGATCAGAAAGTGAACACGATAAGGTATGAGTTGTAATTGCATCTGTCACCATGTATATTTAAATGGTATTAGTGAGTTGTCTGTCGTAGACTGTACCCTCAGAGCACCAGTACAGGAGTGGAGGTGTTAGGTTACCGTTATCAACTTAAACACAATACACTACAACCGAGAATTATTGTATGCTGTCTAGCTTTTAACCGTTCTTTCTTGTATGCTATAACATTTTATTGATTGAGGTCCTGATTTCTCTTATATAGCTTTTAACGCCCTACGTTCGGTGGTCTACCTAACTTTCACTTAAAGCGTCTCACAACAGTACTTAAAGGAATTTAAAATTTTTTTTAAATCAGTTTAAAGATGTTAGACTCAATCTCGTTTGGCAAGAGCCATGTAAAACGCCATTCGGTTTCAATCAAGTCCAGCAATAAAATGCATATTTATTTCCGCCTCAGCTTCCATTGCAAAAATGCGTACTCAAAGCTTCACCACCCGATTAGCCAGCATCAATCTCATTTTAATGCTAGTTATTAGCCGAGGTGGGCAGTCGGTACTTTGAGAGTATCATCGGTACTGGTGCTTGGCAAAAACTGTACCGACGGTTCCGGTATTCGGTACTATTTTAAAAAAGTACTTTGGTACTTTGTCGGTACTCGGTTCCGGTACTTTTTGTGTAAAAGATGCTGCTGCAAATGCAATGTTTGCCGCTATTATGCCCCCGGAAAAGGTTATTCTAAGTCAAAACATGTGTGACGTTACTCGTTTGAAATTTTACTTGACATGTCTAGATTAATAAAGATCAACAGATACTAAAATTGATATTGAGGATTAATCGACATGAATATTTGAAAACATACTTGTTAAAATTTTGAAATTATCACGTGAAAAGTACCGAGTACCGGGACCGACGTAAATTTCTTGAAAAAAGAAATTCGATACTGAGATTCGGTATTTTTTTCAAAAGCACCGACGGTACCGGTAACGGTACTGAAAAAGTACTGCGGTATAGTAATTCGGTGTCATAGTACGGCGGCACTGCCCACCTATTGTTATTAGAATGTTTTATGAACTTTATGATGGTATGCTTTCAAATATTAAAACATGTGTGATGATTTATGGAAATAATGGTCTCACACTTGTAACATGTGTTACGATCACCAAGCCACATCTTTGATATTCCCAGATTACCAAGAATTTTAATGCGAATTGTCTCCAGAATTTGGCTCGCTCCCGAGCTCAAGACTGCTCAGAGTGTGGCCCGCGGACGGCCCACGCTTAAGTTTTTGCAGTGTTCGACCAGCGTCGCACTTTGTGATCGATCTATAATTATAATTGATTACATATTAATTATATATTATTACAATTATATATTATTATATATAATTACAATTAGGTTCAATTATAATTGAACCTAATTGTTTGAAATTGTTGCCGATTAATTCAATCTGGTTTACACTATCAAAAAGGAAGTAAACAATTTAACAGATTTGATAAGATATTGGCAGACAAGTCAAGGCGTTTAAACAGAGATTTTTGGATAAAAAATTTGAGCAAAATTATTTACCGCCCACTTAGGGCACAAGATTAATGTGGTGTGGCCTATTATTAATAACTATTAATGTAGTTGAGCTTCTTTAAAATAACTCTACTCCCTGAATATTCTGGTCAAATAGTTTTCAAAAATATATCTTGGTTAGGTAATTGCAAACAAAAGAAAATCTCAAACAGACCTTATTTGTGACGTAAATGAAGGCTCTTGTGATGTCATTTTTTATCACAGACCACATTCTCAAATTCATGAATTTAGCAATACGTGCTGTATATGACGTATGTATCTGTTACAGTTGTTAGAACCAGTAGGCTTGCGGTACCGGTTTGACTAGTAGCCTATCCCGTACAAAGAATACCGCAACGTAACGGACGCAAAAGATTGGACTACCGGATTTTTTATGTTTAAAACAATTGTATATAATTCAATTACAATACTTCCCCTAGCAAATTTGTTTACATGACGCCTAGTTGGACATAGGCTAAACTCTTTCAGGTAATTGTAAACTGAAATAAATTTCTGACTTTAGTTGTCCACCGTGCAAGGAAAACAACAGCATGTTGTCAAACAACGTCATTAATGCATAACATAACAAAAACATTGATCTACGCCACAATGAAGGCAAAAAACTGAAACTTCTTGCGATTTCCTTTTGCCGGTAACTACTTAACCACGAATTATTTTTTAAAAATATTTTACCAGAATGTTAAGTTAATGGTTTTCTTTCATATAAGATAAATTTGTTTTTGGAATTGCTTTAACTTTATACTTTAAACGACTGGAGTAATCAATTACGCAACACCAACTTCTACGTGAGCTCACTCTCTTTTCAAAATATTAATAATACAGAATAATTTTTAGTGTTTGATTTCAAATTTTCATATCTATGTATTATACAGTCAAAAACCTGCGATAGGAAAACTTACTCAAAATTTCAAATAAACTTTCGCTTTATTAAGAATTATTTTACAAAAGAGTTTTGTAATCCAAATTTCAAAATAATCTAATTTCCTACTAAAACTATTTTAGTACTTCACATGTGGAAAACATTTCATCAAAACTGTGCTACTTTATGGTCACATTGAAATTTTCACATAAAGTTTACGTTGTTATTCTCTTTTTATTCAAAGCTTATAATACAGAATCCAATGTTTTTGAAGACTCAATCACAGATTTGACCATTATAAGTATGTACTGGTTTCCTTAAAAATTGTAGCGATGTCTTTTCGTAAATACATTTTTCCACTGATTTTATGTCTAAACACTACAAATCTGACCACTCTTACCAACAATTTACAAATTTTACAAAACAGTGTACATTTTTTTGGATTCTTTTTAAGATACAACAACTCAGGAATATACAACTGTTACTTCAACATCTGCTGGTAGGAGCTTCATATTTTATATTACAATATAGATTAAATTAATGACTGACAAAGATTGATATTTATTTCATTTTCTCATATTTGTTCATATCTGTTTATATACCGGTAGTCGTCAATTTGCACGTGATGAAGTTACTCAAAAGTTCAAATAAACTTTTACTTTATTGAAACTTCTGTTACAAATGAGTTTTGTAATCTAAATTACAAGATATACTACTTCAAAATAAAAGTGTTTTAATACTTTGCTTGTGGACAGCATTTCTTCAACAATGTGTTACTTTATGGTCATTTTGAATTTTACACATTAACTTTACCTTATTATTTGCATTTTTCTCCAAAATATAATACAGAACCCAGTGTTTCTGAAGACTTAACTACCGATTTGACCACATTAAGTATGGACTGGTTTGCTTAAAAATAAAAAATAGTAGCAATATTGTGTCTGTAAAATCATTTACTACTGTTTTTAAGTCTAAACACTACAATTATGACCACTCTTGCCAATACTTGACAAATTTTACAGAATAGTTTACTTTTTGTGTATTATTTTTCAGATACAACAACTCAAGAATTTACAACTGTAATCTCAACATCTGCTGGTAAAAAAATCATTTTTTGTATTATAATTCAGATTAATTTACTGCTTGATTTCAAATTTTCATATCTGTTTATACAGTCAAAATCCTGCGATAGGAAAACTTACTCAAATTTCAAATAAACTTTCACTTTGTTTCAATTACTGCTGCAACTGTGTCTGTAATCCAAATTGCAAAATGAACCATTCCAAATTAAAACACTTTTATTATTTCGAATTTGAGCAACACTTCCTCAAGTTTGTGCTACTTTAAGATCGTATTGAATTTTACACATTTACTTTACCATGTTATTTGATTTTCATGTACAGCCTATAATACAGAATCCAATGTTTTTGAAGGCTCAAGCACAGGTTTGACCATTATCAGTATGTACTGGTTTCCTTAAAAATTGTAGCAATGTCTTTTCGTAAATACATTTTTCAACTGATTTTATGTCTAAACACTACAAACCTGACCACTCTTACCAACAATTTACAAATTTTACAAAACAGTGTACATTTTTTTGTATTCTTTTTAAGATACAACAACTCAGGAATATACAACTGTTACTTCAACATCTGCTGGTAGGAGCTTCATATTTTATATTACAATATATATAGATTAAATTAATGACTGACAAACATTGATATTTAGTTCAGTTTTCTCATATTTGTTCATATCTGTTTATATACCGGTAGTCGTCAATTTGCACGTGATGAAGTTACTCAAAATTTCAAATAAACTTTTACTTTATTGAAACTTCTGTTACAAATGAGTTTTGTAATCTAAATTACAAGATATACTACTTCAAAATAAAAGTGTTTTAGTACTTTGCTTGTGGACAGCATTTCTTCAACAATGTGTTACTTTATGGTCATTTTGAATTTTACACATTAACTTTACCTTATTATTTGCATTTTTCTCCAAAATATAATACAGAACCCAGTGTTTCTGAAGACTTAACTACCGATTTGACCACATTAAGTATGGACTGGTTTGCTTAAAAATAAAAAAATAGTAGCAATATTGTGTCTGTAAAATCACTACTGTTTGAAAGTCTAACCACTTCAATTATGACCAAACTTGCCAATACCTGAGAGATTTTACAAATTAGTTTACTTTTTGTGTATTATTTTTCAGATACAACAACTCAAGAATTTACAACTGTAATCTCAACATCTGCTGGTAAATATGTTATTTTTGATATTATAATTCAGATTAATTTACTGCTTGATTTCAAATTTTCATATCTGTTTATACAGTCAAAAACCTGCGATAGGAAAACTTACTCAAATTTCAAATAAACTTTCACTTTGTTTCAATTACTGCTGCAACTGTGTCTGTAATCCAAATTGCAAAATGAACCATTCCAAATTAAAACACTTTTATTATTTCGAATTTGAGCAACACTTCCTCAAGTTTGTGCTACTTTAAGATCGTATTGACTTTTACACATTAACTTTACCATGTTATTTGATTTTCATGTACAGCCTATAATACAGAATCCAATGTTTTTGAAGGCTCAAGCACAGGTTTGACCATTATCAGTATGTCCTGGTTTTCTTAAAAATTGTAGCAATATCTTTTCGTAAATACATTTTTCAACTGATTTTATGTCTAAACACTACAACCTGACCACTCTTACCAACAATTTACAAATTTTACAAAACAGTGTACATTTTTTTGTATTCTTTTTAAGATACAACAACTCAGGAATATACAACTGTTACTTCAACATCTGCTGGTAGGAGCTTCATATTTTATATTACAATATAGATTAAATTAATGACTGACAAAGATTGATATTTAGTTCAGTTTTCTCATATTTGTTCATATCTGTTTATATACCAGTAGTCGTCAATTTGCACGTGATGAAGTTACTCAAAATTTCAAATAAACTTTTACTTTATTGAAACTTCTGTTACAAATGAGTTTGGTAATCTAAATTACAAGATATACTACTTCAAAAAAAAGTGTTTTAATACTTTGCTTGTGGACAGCATTTCTTCAACAATGTGTTACTTTATGGTCATCTTGAATTTTACACATTAACTTTACCTTATTATTTGCATTTTTCTCCAGAATATAATACAGAACCCAGTGTTTCCGAAGACTTAACTACCGATTTGACCACATTAAGTATGGACTGGTTTGCTGAAAAATAAAAAAATAGTAGCAATATTGTGTCTGTAAAATCACTACTGTTTGAAAGTCTAACCACTTCAATTATGACCAAACTTGCCAATACTTGACAAATTTTACAGATTAGTTTACTTTTTGTGTATTATTTTTCAGATACAACAACTCAAGAATTTACAACTGTAATCTCAACATCTGCTGGTAAATATGTTATTTTTTATATTATAATTCAGATTAATTTACTGCTTGATTTCAATTTTTCATATCTGTTTATACAGTCAAAAACCTGCGATAGGAAAACTTACTCAAATTTCAAATAAACTTTCACTTTGTTTCAATTACTGCTGCAACTGTGTCTGTAATCCAAATTGCAAAATGAACCATTCCAAATTAAAACACTTTTATTATTTTGAATTTGAGCAACACTTCCTCAAGTTTGTGCTACTTTAAGATCGTATTGAATTTTACACATTAACTTTACCATGTTATTTGATTTTCATGTACAGCCTATAATACAGAATCCAATGTTTTTGAAGGCTCAAGCACAGGTTTGACCATTATCAGTATGTACTGGTTTCCTTAAAAATTGTAGCAATGTCTTTTCGTAAATACATTTTTCAACTGATTTTATGTCTAAACACTACAAACCTGACCACTCTTACCAACAATTTACAAATTTTACAAAACAGTGTACATTTTTTTGTATTCTTTTTAAGATACAACAACTCAGGAATATACAACTGTTACTTCAACATCTGCTGGTAGGAGCTTCATATTTTATATTACAATATAGATTAAATTAATGACTGACAAACATTGATATTTAGTTCAGTTTTCTCATATTTGTTCATATCTGTTTATATACCAGTAGTCGTCAATTTGCACGTGATGAAGTTACTCAAAATTTCAAATAAATTTTTACTTTGTTGAAACTTCTGTTACAAATGAGTTTTGTAATCTAAATTACAAGATATACTACTTCAAAATAAAAGTGTTTTAGTACTTTGCTTGTGGACAGCATTTCTTCAACAATGTGTTACTTTATGGTCATTTTGAATTTTACACATTAACTTTACCTTATTATTTGCATTTTTCTCCAGAATATAATACAGAACCCAGTGTTTCCGAAGACTTAACTACCGATTTGACCACATTAAGTATGGACTGGTTTGCTTAAAAATAAAAAAATAGTAGCAATATTGTGTCTGTAAAATCACTACTGTTTGAAAGTCTAACCACTTCAATTATGACCAAACTTGCCAATACCTGAGAGATTTTACAAATTAGTTTACTTTTTGTGTATTATTTTTCAGATACAACAACTCAAGAATTTACAACTGTAATCTCAACATCTGCTGGTAAATATGTTATTTTTGATATTATAATTCAGATTAATTTACTGCTTGATTTCAAATTTTCATATCTGTTTATACAGTCAAAAACCTGCGATAGGAAAACTTACTCAAATTTCAAATAAACTTTCACTTTGTTTCAATTACTGCTGCAACTGTGTCTGTAATCCAAATTGCAAAATGAACCATTCCAAATTAAAACACTTTTATTATTTCGAATTTGAGCAACACTTCCTCAAGTTTGTGCTACTTTAAGATCGTATTGACTTTTACACATTAACTTTACCATGTTATTTGATTTTCATGTACAGCCTATGATACAGAATCCAATGTTTTTGAAGGCTCAAGCACAGGTTTGACCATTATCAGTATGTCCTGGTTTTCTTAAAAATTGTAGCAATATCTTTTCGTAAATACATTTTTCAACTGATTTTATGTCTAAACACTACAACCTGACCACTCTTACCAACAATTTACAAATTTTACAAAACAGTGTACATTTTTTTGTATTCTTTTTAAGATACAACAACTCAGGAATATACAACTGTTACTTCAACATCTGCTGGTAGGAGCTTCATATTTTATATTACAATATAGATTAAATTAATGACTGACAAAGATTGATATTTAGTTCAGTTTTCTCATATTTGTTCATATCTGTTTATATACCAGTAGTCGTCAATTTGCACGTGATGAAGTTACTCAAAATTTCAAATAAACTTTTACTTTATTGAAACTTCTGTTACAAATGAGTTTGGTAATCTAAATTACAAGATATACTACTTCAAAAAAAAGTGTTTTAATACTTTGCTTGTGGACAGCATTTCTTCAACAATGTGTTACTTTATGGTCATCTTGAATTTTACACATTAACTTTACCTTATTATTTGCATTTTTCTCCAGAATATAATACAGAACCCAGTGTTTCCGAAGACTTAACTACCGATTTGACCACATTAAGTATGGACTGGATTGCTGAAAAATAAAAAAATAGTAGCAATATTGTGTCTGTAAAATCACTACTGTTTGAAAGTCTAACCACTTCAATTATGACCACTCTTGCCAATACTTGACAAATTTTACAGATTAGTTTACTTTTTGTGTATTATTTTTCAGATACAACAACTCAAGAATTTACAACTGTAATCTCAACATCTGCTGGTAAATATGTTATTTTTTATATTATAATTCAGATTAATTTACTGCTTGATTTCAATTTTTCATATCTGTTTATACAGTCAAAATCCTGCGATAGGAAAACTTACTCAAATTTCAAATAAACTTTCACTTTGTTTCAATTACTGCTGCAACTGTGTCTGTAATCCAAATTGCAAAATGAACCATTCCAAATTAAAACACTTTTATTATTTCGAATTTGAGCAACACTTCCTCAAGTTTGTGCTACTTTAAGATCGTATTGAATTTTACACATTAACTTTACCATGTTATTTGATTTTCATGTACAGCCTATAATACAGAATCCAATGTTTTTGAAGGCTCAAGCACAGGTTTGACCATTATCAGTATGTACTGGTTTCCTTAAAAATTGTAGCAATGTCTTTTCGTAAATACATTTTTCAACTGATTTTATGTCTAAACACTACAAACCTGACCACTCTTACCAACAATTTACAAATTTTACAAAACAGTGTACATTTTTTTGTATTCTTTTTAAGATACAACAACTCAGGAATATACAACTGTTACTTCAACATCTGCTGGTAGGAGCTTCATATTTTATATTACAATATAGATTAAATTAATGACTGACAAACATTGATATTTAGTTCAGTTTTCTCATATTTGTTCATATCTGTTTATATACCAGTAGTCGTCAATTTGCACGTGATGAAGTTACTCAAAATTTCAAATAAATTTTTACTTTGTTGAAACTTCTGTTACAAATGAGTTTTGTAATCTAAATTACAAGATATACTACTTCAAAATAAAAGTGTTTTAGTACTTTGCTTGTGGACAGCATTTCTTCAACAATGTGTTACTTTATGGTCATTTTGAATTTTACACATTAACTTTACCTTATTATTTGCATTTTTCTCCAAAATATAATACAGAACCCAGTGTTTCTGAAGACTTAACTACCGATTTGACCACATTAAGTATGGACTGGTTTGCTTAAAAATAAAAAAATAGTAGCAATATTGTGTCTGTAAAATCACTACTGTTTGAAAGTCTAACCACTTCAATTATGACCACTCTTGCCAATACTTGACAAATTTTACAGATTAGTTTACTTTTTGTGTATTATTTTTCAGATACAACAACTCAAGAATTTACAACTGTAATCTCAACATCTGCTGGTAAATATGTTATTTTTTATATTATAATTCAGATTAATTTACTGCTTGATTTCAATTTTTCATATCTGTTTATACAGTCAAAAACCTGCGATAGGAAAACTTACTCAAATTTCAAATAAACTTTCACTTTGTTTCAATTACTGCTGCAACTGTGTCTGTAATCCAAATTGCAAAATGAACCATTCCAAATTAAAACACTTTTATTATTTTGAATTTGAGCAACACTTCCTCAAGTTTGTGCTACTTTAAGATCGTATTGAATTTTACACATTAACTTTACCATGTTATTTGATTTTCATGTACAGCCTATAATACAGAATCCAATGTTTTTGAAGGCTCAAGCACAGGTTTGACCATTATCAGTATGTACTGGTTTCCTTAAAAATTGTAGCAATGTCTTTTCGTAAATACATTTTTCAACTGATTTTATGTCTAAACACTACAAACCTGACCACTCTTACCAACAATTTACAAATTTTACAAAACAGTGTACATTTTTTTGTATTCTTTTTAAGATACAACAACTCAGGAATATACAACTGTTACTTCAACATCTGCTGGTAGGAGCTTCATATTTTATATTACAATATAGATTAAATTAATGACTGACAAACATTGATATTTAGTTCAGTTTTCTCATATTTGTTCATATCTGTTTATATACCAGTAGTCGTCAATTTGCACGTGATGAAGTTACTCAAAATTTCAAATAAATTTTTACTTTGTTGAAACTTCTGTTACAAATGAGTTTTGTAATCTAAATTACAAGATATACTACTTCAAAATAAAAGAGTTTTAGTACTTTGCTTGTGGACAGCATTTCTTCAACAATGTGTTACTTTATGGTCATTTTGAATTTTACACATTAACTTTACCTTATTATTTGCATTTTTCTCCAAAATATAATACAGAACCCAGTGTTTCTGAAGACTTAACTACCGATTTGACCACATTAAGTATGGACTGGTTTGCTTAAAAATAAAAAAATAGTAGCAATATTGTGTCTGTAAAATCACTACTGTTTGAAAGTCTAACCACTTCAATTATGACCAAACTTGCCAATACCTGAGAGATTTTACAAATTAGTTTACTTTTTGTGTATTTATTTTTTAGATACAACAACTCAAGAATTTACAACTGTAATCTCAACATCTGCTGGTAAATATGTTATTTTTTATATTATAATTCAGATAAATTTACTGCTTGATTTCAAATTTTCATATCTGTTTATACAGTCAAAAACCTGCGATAGGAAAACTTATTCAAATTTCAAATAAACTTTCACTTTGTTTCAATTACTGCTGCAACTGTGTCTGTAATCCAAATTGCAAAATGAACCATTCCAAATTAAAACACTTTTATTATTTCGAATTTGAGCAACACTTCCTCAAGTTTGTGCTACTTTAAGATCGTATTGAATTTTACACATTAACTTTACCATGTTATTTGATTTTCATGTACAGCCTATAATACAGAATCCAATGTTTTTGAAGGCTCAAGCACAGGTTTGACCATTATCAGTATGTACTGGTTTCCTTAAAAATTGTAGCAATGTCTTTTCGTAAATACATTTTTCAACTGATTTTATGTCTAAACACTACAAACCTGACCACTCTTACCAACAATTTACAAATTTTACAAAACAGTGTACATTTTTTTGTATTCTTTTTAAGATACAACAACTCAGGAATATACAACTGTTACTTCAACATCTGCTGGTAGGAGCTTCATATTTTATATTACAATATAGATTAAATTAATGACTGACAAACATTGATATTTAGTTCAGTTTTCTCATATTTGTTCATATCTGTTTATATACCGGTAGTCGTCAATTTGCACGTGATGAAGTTACTCAAAATTTCAAATAAACTTTTACTTTATTGAAACTTCTGTTACAAATGAGTTTGGTAATCTAAATTACAAGATATACTACTTCAAAAAAAAGTGTTTTAGTACTTTGCTTGTGGACAGCATTTCTTCAACAATGTGTTACTTTATGGTCATCTTGAATTTTACACATTAACTTTACCTTATTATTTGCATTTTTCTCCAGAATATAATACAGAACCCAGTGTTTCCGAAGACTTAACTACCGATTTGACCACATTAAGTATGGACTGGTTTGCTGAAAAATAAAAAAATAGTAGCAATATTGTGTCTGTAAAATCACTACTGTTTGAAAGTCTAACCACTTCAATTATGACCACTCTTGCCAATACTTGACAAATTTTACAGATTAGTTTACTTTTTGTGTATTATTTTTCAGATACAACAACTCAAGAATTTACAGCTGTAATCTCAACATCTGCTGGTAAATATGTTATTTTTTATATTATAATTCAGATTAATTTACTGCTTGATTTCAAATTTTCATATCTGTTTATACAGTCAAAAACCTGCGATAGGAAAACTTACTCAAATTTCAAATAAACTTTCACTTTGTTTAAATTACTGCTGCAACTGTGTCTGTAATCCAAATTGCAAAATGAACCATTCCAAATTAAAACACTTTTATTTTTTCGAATTTGAGCAACACTTCCTCAAGTTTGTGCTACTTTAAGATCGTATTGAATTTTACACATTAACTTTACCATGTTATTTGATTTTCATGTACAGCCTATAATACAGAATCCAATGTTTTTGAAGGCTCAAGCACAGGTTTGACCATTATCAGTATGTACTGGTTTTCTTAAAAATTGTAGCAATGTCTTTTCGTAAATACATTTTTCAACTGATTTTATGTCTAAACACTACAAACCTGACCACTCTTACCAACAATTTACAAATTTTACAAAACAGTGTACATTTTTTTGTATTCTTTTTAAGATACAACAACTCAGGAATATACAACTGTTACTTCAACATCTGCTGGTAGGAGCTTCATATTTTATATTACAATATAGATTAAATTAATGACTGACAAAGATTGATATTTAGTTCAGTTTTCTCATATTTGTTCATATCTGTTTATATACCAGTAGTCGTCAATTTGCACGTGATGAAGTTACTCAAAATTTCAAATAAACTTTTACTTTATTGAAACTTCTGTTACAAATGAGTTTGGTAATCTAAATTACAAGATATACTACTTCAAAAAAAAGTGTTTTAGTACTTTGCTTGTGGACAGCATTTCTTCAACAATGTGTTACTTTATGGTCATCTTGAATTTTACACATTAACTTTACCTTATTATTTGCATTTTTCTCCAGAATATAATACAGAACCCAGTGTTTCCGAAGACTTAACTACCGATTTGACCACATTAAGTATGGACTGGTTTGCTGAAAAATAAAAAAATAGTAGCAATATTGTGTCTGTAAAATCACTACTGTTTGAAAGTCTAACCACTTCAATTATGACCACTCTTGCCAATACTTGACAAATTTTACAGATTAGTTTACTTTTTGTGTATTATTTTTCAGATACAACAACTCAAGAATTTACAACTGTAATCTCAACATCTGCTGGTAAATATGTTATTTTTTATATTATAATTCAGATTAATTTACTGCTTGATTTCAAATTTTCATATCTGTTTATACAGTCAAAAACCTGCGATAGGAAAACTTACTCAAATTTCAAATAATTTTCATTTTGTTACAATTACTGCTGCAACTGTGTCTGTAATCCAAATTGCAAAATGAACCATTCCAAATTAAAACACTTTTATTATTTCGAATTTGAGCAACACTTCCTCAAGTTTGTGCTACTTTAAGATCGTATTGACTTTTACACATTAACTTTACCATGTTATTTGATTTTCATGTACAGCCTATAATACAGAATCCAATGTTTTTGAAGGCTCAAGCACAGGTTTGACCATTATCAGTATGTACTGGTTTCCTTAAAAATTGTAGCAATGTCTTTTCGTAAATACATTTTTCAACTGATTTTATGTCTAAACACTACAAACCTGACCACTCTTACCAACAATTTACAAATTTTACAAAACAGTGTACATTTTTTTGTATTCTTTTTAAGATACAACAACTCAGGAATATACAACTGTTACTTCAACATCTGCTGGTAGGAGCTTCATATTTTATATTACAATATAGATTAAATTAATGACTGACAAACATTGATATTTAGTTCAGTTTTCTCATATTTGTTCATATCTGTTTATATACCAGTAGTCGTCAATTTGCACGTGATGAAGTTACTCAAAATTTCAAATAAACTTTTACTTTATTGAAACTTCTGTTACAAATGAGTTTGGTAATCTAAATTACAAGATATACTACTTCAAAAAAAAGTGTTTTAATACTTTGCTTGTGGACAGCATTTCTTCAACAATGTGTTACTTTATGGTCATCTTGAATTTTACACATTAACTTTACCTTATTATTTGCATTTTTCTCCAGAATATAATACAGAACCCAGTGTTTCCGAAGACTTAACTACCGATTTGACCACATTAAGTATGGACTGGTTTGCTGAAAAATAAAAAAATAGTAGCAATATTGTGTCTGTAAAATCACTACTGTTTGAAAGTCTAACCACTTCAATTATGACCACTCTTGCCAATACTTGACAAATTTTACAGATTAGTTTACTTTTTGTGTATTATTTTTCAGATACAACAACTCAAGAATTTACAACTGTAATCTCAACATCTGCTGGTAAATATGTTATTTTTTATATTATAATTCAGATTAATTTACTGCTTGATTTCAAATTTTCATATCTGTTTATACAGTCAAAAACCTGCGATAGGAAAACTTACTCAAATTTCAAATAAACTTTCACTTTGTTTCAATTACTGCTGCAACTGTGTCTGTAATCCAAATTGCAAAATGAACCATTCCAAATTAAAACACTTTTATTATTTCGAATTTGAGCAACACTTCCTCAAGTTTGTGCTACTTTAAGATCGTATTGACTTTTACACATTAACTTTACCATGTTATTTGATTTTCATGTACAGCCTATAATACAGAATCCAATGTTTTTGAAGGCTCAAGTACAGGTTTGACCATTATCAGTATGTCCTGGTTTTCTTAAAAATTGTAGCAATATCTTTTCGTAAATACATTTTTCAACTGATTTTATGTCTAAACACTACAACCTGACCACTCTTACCAACAATTTACAAATTTTACAAAACAGTGTACATTTTTTTGTATTCTTTTTAAGATACAACAACTCAGGAATATACAACTGTTACTTCAACATCTGCTGGTAGGAGCTTCATATTTTATATTACAATATAGATTAAATTAATGACTGACAAACATTGATATTTAGTTCAGTTTTCTCATATTTGTTCATATCTGTTTATATACCAGTAGTCGTCAATTTGCACGTGATGAAGTTACTCAAAATTTCAAATAAACTTTTACTTTATTGAAACTTCTGTTACAAATGAGTTTGGTAATCTAAATTACAAGATATACTACTTCAAAAAAAAGTGTTTTAATACTTTGCTTGTGGACAGCATTTCTTCAACAATGTGTTACTTTATGGTCATTTTGAATTTTACACATTAACTTTACCTTATTATTTGCATTTTTCTCCAAAATATAATACAGAACCCAGTGTTTCTGAAGACTTAACTACCGATTTGACCACATTAAGTATGGACTGGTTTGCTTAAAAATAAAAAAATAGTAGCAATATTGTGTCTGTAAAATCACTACTGTTTGAAAGTCTAACCACTTCAATTATGACCAAACTTGCCAATACCTGAGAGATTTTACAAATTAGTTTACTTTTTGTGTATTATTTTTCAGATACAACAACTCAAGAATTTACAACTGTAATCTCAACATCTGCTGGTAAATATGTTATTTTTGATATTATAATTCAGATTAATTTACTGCTTGATTTCAAATTTTCATATCTGTTTATACAGTCAAAAACCTGCGATAGGAAAACTTACTCAAATTTCAAATAAACTTTCACTTTGTTTCAATTACTGCTGCAACTGTGTCTGTAATCCAAATTGCAAAATGAACCATTCCAAATTAAAACACTTTTATTATTTCGAATTTGAGCAACACTTCCTCAAGTTTGTGCTACTTTAAGATTGTATTGACTTTTTCACATTAACTTTACCATGTTATTTGATTTTCATGTACAGCCTATAATACAGAATCCAATGTTTTTGAAGGCTCAAGCACAGGTTTGACCATTATCAGTATGTACTGGTTTTCTTAAAAATTGTAGCAATATCTTTTCGTAAATACATTTTTCAACTGATTTTATGTCTAAACACTACAAACCTGACCACTCTTACCAACAATTTACAAATTTTACAAAACAGTGTACATTTTTTTGTATTCTTTTTAAGATACAACAACTCAGGAATATACAACTGTTACTTCAACATCTGCTGGTAGGAGCTTCATATTTTATATTACAATATAGATTAAATTAATGACTGACAAACATTGATATTTAGTTCAGTTTTCTCATATTTGTTCATATCTGTTTATATACCAGTAGTCGTCAATTTGCACGTGATGAAGTTACTCAAAATTTCAAATAAACTTTTACTTTATTGAAACTTCTGTTACAAATGAGTTTGGTAATCTAAATTACAAGATATACTACTTCAAAAAAAAGTGTCTTAATACTTTGCTTGTGGACAGCATTTCTTCAACAATGTGTTACTTTATGGTCATCTTGAATTTTACACATTAACTTTACCTTATTATTTGCATTTTTCTCCAGCATATAATACAGAACCCAGTGTTTCCGAAGACTTAACTACCGATTTGACCACATTAAGTATGGACTGGATTGCTGAAAAATAAAAAAATAGTAGCAATATTGTGTCTGTAAAATCACTACTGTTTGAAAGTCTAACCACTTCAATTATGACCACTCTTGCCAATACTTGACAAATTTTACAGATTAGTTTACTTTTTGTGTATTATTTTTCAGATACAACAACTCAAGAATTTACAACTGTAATCTCAACATCTGCTGGTAAATATGTTATTTTTTATATTATAATTCAGATTAATTTACTGCTTGATTTCAAATTTTCATATCTGTTTATACAGTCAAAAACCTGCGATAGGAAAACTTACTCAAATTTCAAATAAACTTTCACTTTGTTTCAATTACTGCTGCAACTGTGTCTGTAATCCAAATTGCAAAATGAACCATTCCAAATTAAAAAACTTTTATTATTTCGAATTTGAGCAACACTTCCTCAAGTTTGTGCTACTTTAAGATCGTATTGAATTTTACACATTAACTTTACCATGTTATTTGATTTTCATGTACAGCCTATAATACAAAATCCAATGTTTTTGAAGGCTCAAGCACAGGTTTGACCATTATCAGTATGTACTGGTTTCCTTAAAAATTGTAGCAATGTCTTTTCGTAAATACATTTTTCAACTGATTTTATGTCTAAACACTACAAACCTGACCACTCTTACCAACAATTTACAAATTTTACAAAACAGTGTACATTTTTTTGTATTCTTTTTAAGATACAACAACTCAGGAATATACAACTGTTACTTCAACATCTGCTGGTAGGAGCTTCATATTTTATATTACAATATAGATTAAATTAATGACTGACAAACATTGATATTTAGTTCAGTTTTCTCATATTTGTTCATATCTGTTTATATACCGGTAGTCGTCAATTTGCACGTGATGAAGTTACTCAAAATTTCAAATAAACTTTTACTTTATTGAAACTTCTGTTACAAATGAGTTTGGTAATCTAAATTACAAGATATACTACTTCAAAAAAAAGTGTTTTAATACTTTGCTTGTGGACAGCATTTCTTCAACAATGTGTTACTTTATGGTCATCTTGAATTTTACACATTAACTTTACCTTATTATTTGCATTTTTCTCCAGCATATAATACAGAACCCAGTGTTTCCGAAGACTTAACTACCGATTTGACCACATTAAGTATGGACTGGTTTGCTGAAAAATAAAAAAATAGTAGCAATATTGTGTCTGTAAAATCACTACTGTTTGAAAGTCTAACCACTTCAATTATGACCACTCTTGCCAATACTTGACAAATTTTACAGATTAGTTTACTTTTTGTGTATTATTTTTCAGATACAACAACTCAAGAATTTACAACTGTAATCTCAACATCTGCTGGTAAATATGTTATTTTTTATATTATAATTCACATTAATTTACTGCTTGATTTCAATTTTTCATATCTGTTTATACAGTCAAAAACCTGCGATAGGAAAACTTACTCAAATTTCAAATAAACTTTCACTTTGTTTCAATTACTGCTGCAACTGTGTCTGTAATCCAAATTGCAAAATGAACCATTCCAAATTAAAACACTTTTATTATTTCGAATTTGAGCAACACTTCCTCAAGTTTGTGCTACTTTAAGATCGTATTGAATTTTACACATTAACTTTACCATGTTATTTGATTTTCATGTACAGCCTATAATACAGAATCCAATGTTTTTGAAGGCTCAAGCACAGGTTTGACCATTATCAGTATGTACTGGTTTCCTTAAAAATTGTAGCAATGTCTTTTCGTAAATACATTTTTCAACTGATTTTATGTCTAAACACTACAAACCTGACCACTCTTACCAACAATTTACAAATTTTACAAAACAGTGTACATTTTTTTGTATTCTTTTTAAGATACAACAACTCAGGAATATACAACTGTTACTTCAACATCTGCTGGTAGGAGCTTCATATTTTATATTACAATATAGATTAAATTAATGACTGACAAACATTGATATTTAGTTCAGTTTTCTCATATTTGTTCATATCTGTTTATATACCGGTAGTCGTCAATTTGCACGTGATGAAGTTACTCAAAATTTCAAATAAATTTTTACTTTATTGAAACTTCTGTTACAAATGAGTTTTGTAATCTAAATTACAAGATATACTACTTCAAAATAAAAGTGTTTTAGTACTTTGCTTGTGGACAGCATTTCTTCAACAATGTGTTACTTTATGGTCATTTTGAATTTTACACATTAACTTTACCTTATTATTTGCATTTTTCTCCAAAATATAATACAGAACCCAGTGTTTCTGAAGACTTAACTACCGATTTGACCACATTAAGTATGGACTGGTTTGCTTAAAAATAAAAAAATAGTAGCAATATTGTGTCTGTAAAATCACTACTGTTTGAAAGTCTAACCACTTCAATTATGACCAAACTTGCCAATACCTGAGAGATTTTACAAATTAGTTTACTTTTTGTGTATTATTTTTCAGATACAACAACTCAAGAATTTACAACTGTAATCTCAACATCTGCTGGTAAATATGTTATTTTTTATATTATAATTCAGATTAATTTACTGCTTGATTTCAAATTTTCATATCTGTTTATACAGTCAAAAACCTGCGATAGGAAAACTTACTCAAATTTCAAATAAACTTTCACTTTGTTTCAATTACTGCTGCAACTGTGTCTGTAATCCAAATTGCAAAATGAACCATTCCAAATTAAAACACTTTTATTATTTCGAATTTGAGCAACACTTCCTCAAGTTTGTGCTACTTTAAGATTGTATTGACTTTTTCACATTAACTTTACCATGTTATTTGATTTTCATGTACAGCCTATAATACAGAATCCAATGTTTTTGAAGGCTCAAGCACAGGTTTGACCATTATCAGTATGTACTGGTTTTCTTAAAAATTGTAGCAATATCTTTTCGTAAATACATTTTTCAACTGATTTTATGTCTAAACACTACAAACCTGACCACTCTTACCAACAATTTACAAATTTTACAAAACAGTGTACATTTTTTTGTATTCTTTTTAAGATACAACAACTCAGGAATATACAACTGTTACTTCAACATCTGCTGGTAGGAGCTTCATATTTTATATTACAATATAGATTAAATTAATGACTGACAAACATTGATATTTAGTTCAGTTTTCTCATATTTGTTCATATCTGTTTATATACCAGTAGTCGTCAATTTGCACGTGATGAAGTTACTCAAAATTTCAAATAAACTTTTACTTTATTGAAACTTCTGTTACAAATGAGTTTGGTAATCTAAATTACAAGATATACTACTTCAAAAAAAAGTGTCTTAATACTTTGCTTGTGGACAGCATTTCTTCAACAATGTGTTACTTTATGGTCATCTTGAATTTTACACATTAACTTTACCTTATTATTTGCATTTTTCTCCAGCATATAATACAGAACCCAGTGTTTCCGAAGACTTAACTACCGATTTGACCACATTAAGTATGGACTGGATTGCTGAAAAATAAAAAAATAGTAGCAATATTGTGTCTGTAAAATCACTACTGTTTGAAAGTCTAACCACTTCAATTATGACCACTCTTGCCAATACTTGACAAATTTTACAGATTAGTTTACTTTTTGTGTATTATTTTTCAGATACAACAACTCAAGAATTTACAACTGTAATCTCAACATCTGCTGGTAAATATGTTATTTTTTATATTATAATTCAGATTAATTTACTGCTTGATTTCAAATTTTCATATCTGTTTATACAGTCAAAAACCTGCGATAGGAAAACTTACTCAAATTTCAAATAAACTTTCACTTTGTTTCAATTACTGCTGCAACTGTGTCTGTAATCCAAATTGCAAAATGAACCATTCCAAATTAAAAAACTTTTATTATTTCGAATTTGAGCAACACTTCCTCAAGTTTGTGCTACTTTAAGATCGTATTGAATTTTACACATTAACTTTACCATGTTATTTGATTTTCATGTACAGCCTATAATACAGAATCCAATGTTTTTGAAGGCTCAAGCACAGGTTTGACCATTATCAGTATGTACTGGTTTCCTTAAAAATTGTAGCAATGTCTTTTCGTAAATACATTTTTCAACTGATTTTATGTCTAAACACTACAAACCTGACCACTCTTACCAACAATTTACAAATTTTACAAAACAGTGTACATTTTTTTGTATTCTTTTTAAGATACAACAACTCAGGAATATACAACTGTTACTTCAACATCTGCTGGTAGGAGCTTCATATTTTATATTACAATATAGATTAAATTAATGACTGACAAACATTGATATTTAGTTCAGTTTTCTCATATTTGTTCATATCTGTTTATATACCGGTAGTCGTCAATTTGCACGTGATGAAGTTACTCAAAATTTCAAATAAACTTTTACTTTATTGAAACTTCTGTTACAAATGAGTTTGGTAATCTAAATTACAAGATATACTACTTCAAAAAAAAGTGTTTTAATACTTTGCTTGTGGACAGCATTTCTTCAACAATGTGTTACTTTATGGTCATCTTGAATTTTACACATTAACTTTACCTTATTATTTGCATTTTTCTCCAGCATATAATACAGAACCCAGTGTTTCCGAAGACTTAACTACCGATTTGACCACATTAAGTATGGACTGGTTTGCTGAAAAATAAAAAAATAGTAGCAATATTGTGTCTGTAAAATCACTACTGTTTGAAAGTCTAACCACTTCAATTATGACCACTCTTGCCAATACTTGACAAATTTTACAGATTAGTTTACTTTTTGTGTATTATTTTTCAGATACAACAACTCAAGAATTTACAACTGTAATCTCAACATCTGCTGGTAAATATGTTATTTTTTATATTATAATTCACATTAATTTACTGCTTGATTTCAATTTTTCATATCTGTTTATACAGTCAAAAACCTGCGATAGGAAAACTTACTCAAATTTCAAATAAACTTTCACTTTGTTTCAATTACTGCTGCAACTGTGTCTGTAATCCAAATTGCAAAATGAACCATTCCAAATTAAAACACTTTTATTATTTCGAATTTGAGCAACACTTCCTCAAGTTTGTGCTACTTTAAGATCGTATTGAATTTTACACATTAACTTTACCATGTTATTTGATTTTCATGTACAGCCTATAATACAGAATCCAATGTTTTTGAAGGCTCAAGCACAGGTTTGACCATTATCAGTATGTACTGGTTTCCTTAAAAATTGTAGCAATGTCTTTTCGTAAATACATTTTTCAACTGATTTTATGTCTAAACACTACAAACCTGACCACTCTTACCAACAATTTACAAATTTTACAAAACAGTGTACATTTTTTTGTATTCTTTTTAAGATACAACAACTCAGGAATATACAACTGTTACTTCAACATCTGCTGGTAGGAGCTTCATATTTTATATTACAATATAGATTAAATTAATGACTGACAAACATTGATATTTAGTTCAGTTTTCTCATATTTGTTCATATCTGTTTATATACCGGTAGTCGTCAATTTGCACGTGATGAAGTTACTCAAAATTTCAAATAAATTTTTACTTTATTGAAACTTCTGTTACAAATGAGTTTTGTAATCTAAATTACAAGATATACTACTTCAAAATAAAAGTGTTTTAGTACTTTGCTTGTGGACAGCATTTCTTCAACAATGTGTTACTTTATGGTCATTTTGAATTTTACACATTAACTTTACCTTATTATTTGCATTTTTCTCCAAAATATAATACAGAACCCAGTGTTTCTGAAGACTTAACTACCGATTTGACCACATTAAGTATGGACTGGTTTGCTTAAAAATAAAAAAATAGTAGCAATATTGTGTCTGTAAAATCACTACTGTTTGAAAGTCTAACCACTTCAATTATGACCAAACTTGCCAATACCTGAGAGATTTTACAAATTAGTTTACTTTTTGTGTATTATTTTTTAGATACAACAACTCAAGAATTTACAACTGTAATCTCAACATCTGCTGGTAAATATGTTATTTTTTATATTATAATTCAGATTAATTTACTGCTTGATTTCAAATTTTCATATCTGTTTATACAGTCAAAAACCTGCGATAGGAAAACTTACTCAAATTTCAAATAAACTTTCATTTTGTTACAATTACTGCTGCAACTGTGTCTGTAATCCAAATTGCAAAATGAACCATTCCAAGTTAGAACACTTTTATTATTTCAAATTCGAGCAACACTTCCTCAAGTTTGTGCTACTTTAAGATCGTATTGAATTTTACACATTAACTTTACCATGTTATTTGATTTTCATGTACAGCCTATAATACAGAATCCAATGTTTTTGAAGGCTCAAGCACAGGTTTGACCATTATCAGTATGTACTGGTTTCCTTAAAAATTGTAGCAATGTCTTTTCGTAAATACATTTTTCAACTGATTTTATGTCTAAACACTACAAACCTGACCACTCTTACCAACAATTTACAAATTTTACAAAACAGTGTACATTTTTTTGTATTCTTTTTAAGATACAACAACTCAGGAATATACAACTGTTACTTCAACATCTGCTGGTAGGAGCTTCATATTTTATATTACAATATAGATTAAATTAATGACTGACAAACATTGATATTTAGTTCAGTTTTCTCATATTTGTTCATATCTGTTTATATACCAGTAGTCGTCAATTTGCACGTGATGAAGTTACTCAAAATTTCAAATAAACTTTTACTTTATTGAAACTTCTGTTACAAATGAGTTTGGTAATCTAAATTACAAGATATACTACTTCAAAAAAAAGTGTTTTAATACTTTGCTTGTGGACAGCATTTCTTCAACAATGTGTTACTTTATGGTCATCTTGAATTTTACACATTAACTTTACCTTATTATTTGCATTTTTCTCCAGCATATAATACAGAACCCAGTGTTTCCGAAGACTTAACTACCGATTTGACCACATTAAGTATGGACTGGTTTGCTGAAAAATAAAAAAATAGTAGCAATATTGTGTCTGTAAAATCACTACTGTTTGAAAGTCTAACCACTTCAATTATGACCACTCTTGCCAATACTTGACAAATTTTACAGATTAGTTTACTTTTTGTGTATTATTTTTCAGATACAACAACTCAAGAATTTACAACTGTAATCTCAACATCTGCTGGTAAATATGTTATTTTTTATATTATAATTCACATTAATTTACTGCTTGATTTCAATTTTTCATATCTGTTTATACAGTCAAAAACCTGCGATAGGAAAACTTACTCAAATTTCAAATAAACTTTCACTTTGTTTCAATTACTGCTGCAACTGTGTCTGTAATCCAAATTGCAAAATGAACCATTCCAAATTAAAACACTTTTATTATTTCGAATTTGAGCAACACTTCCTCAAGTTTGTGCTACTTTAAGATCGTATTGAATTTTACACATTAACTTTACCATGTTATTTGATTTTCATGTACAGCCTATAATACAGAATCCAATGTTTTTGAAGGCTCAAGCACAGGTTTGACCATTATCAGTATGTACTGGTTTCCTTAAAAATTGTAGCAATGTCTTTTCGTAAATACATTTTTCAACTGATTTTATGTCTAAACACTACAAACCTGACCACTCTTACCAACAATTTACAAATTTTACAAAACAGTGTACATTTTTTTGTATTCTTTTTAAGATACAACAACTCAGGAATATACAACTGTTACTTCAACATCTGCTGGTAGGAGCTTCATATTTTATATTACAATATAGATTAAATTAATGACTGACAAACATTGATATTTAGTTCAGTTTTCTCATATTTGTTCATATCTGTTTATATACCGGTAGTCGTCAATTTGCACGTGATGAAGTTACTCAAAATTTCAAATAAATTTTTACTTTATTGAAACTTCTGTTACAAATGAGTTTTGTAATCTAAATTACAAGATATACTACTTCAAAATAAAAGTGTTTTAGTACTTTGCTTGTGGACAGCATTTCTTCAACAATGTGTTACTTTATGGTCATTTTGAATTTTACACATTAACTTTACCTTATTATTTGCATTTTTCTCCAAAATATAATACAGAACCCAGTGTTTCTGAAGACTTAACTACCGATTTGACCACATTAAGTATGGACTGGTTTGCTTAAAAATAAAAAAATAGTAGCAATATTGTGTCTGTAAAATCACTACTGTTTGAAAGTCTAACCACTTCAATTATGACCAAACTTGCCAATACCTGAGAGATTTTACAAATTAGTTTACTTTTTGTGTATTATTTTTTAGATACAACAACTCAAGAATTTACAACTGTAATCTCAACATCTGCTGGTAAATATGTTATTTTTTATATTATAATTCAGATTAATTTACTGCTTGATTTCAAATTTTCATATCTGTTTATACAGTCAAAAACCTGCGATAGGAAAACTTACTCAAATTTCAAATAAACTTTCATTTTGTTACAATTACTGCTGCAACTGTGTCTGTAATCCAAATTGCAAAATGAACCATTCCAAGTTAGAACACTTTTATTATTTCAAATTCGAGCAACACTTCCTCAAGTTTGTGCTACTTTAAGATCGTATTGAATTTTACACATTAACTTTACCATGTTATTTGATTTTCATGTACAGCCTATAATACAGAATCCAATGTTTTTGAAGGCTCAAGCACAGGTTTGACCATTATCAGTATGTACTGGTTTCCTTAAAAATTGTAGCAATGTCTTTTCGTAAATACATTTTTCAACTGATTTTATGTCTAAACACTACAAACCTGACCACTCTTACCAACAATTTACAAATTTTACAAAACAGTGTACATTTTTTTGTATTCTTTTTAAGATACAACAACTCAGGAATATACAACTGTTACTTCAACATCTGCTGGTAGGAGCTTCATATTTTATATTACAATATAGATTAAATTAATGACTGACAAACATTGATATTTAGTTCAGTTTTCTCATATTTGTTCATATCTGTTTATATATTGGTAGTCGTCAATTTGCACGTGATGAAGTTACTCAAAATTTCAAATAAACTTTTACTTTATTGAAACTTCTGTTACAAATGAGTTTGGTAATCTAAATTACAAGATATACTACTTCAAAAAAAAGTGTTTTAATACTTTGCTTGTGGACAGCATTTCTTCAACAATGTGTTACTTTATGGTCATCTTGAATTTTACACATTAACTTTACCTTATTATTTGCATTTTTCTCCAGAATATAATACAGAACCCAGTGTTTCCGAAGACTTAACTACCGATTTGACCACATTAAGTATGGACTGGTTTGCTGAAAAATAAAAAAATAGTAGCAATATTGTGTCTGTAAAATCACTACTGTTTGAAAGTCTAACCACTTCAATTATGACCACTCTTGCCAATACTTGACAAATTTTACAGATTAGTTTATTTTTTGTGTATTATTTTTCAGATACAACAACTCAAGAATTTACAACTGTAATCTCAACATCTGCTGGTAAATATGTTATTTTTTATATTATAATTCAGATTAATTTACTGCTTGATTTCAAATTTTCATATCTGTTTATACAGTCAAAATCCTGCGATAGGAAAACTTACTCAAATTTCAAATAATTTTCATTTTGTTACAATTACTGCTGCAACTGTGTCTGTAATCCAAATTGCAAAATGAACCATTCCAAATTAAAACACTTTTATTATTTCGAATTTGAGCAACACTTCCTCAAGTTTGTGCTACTTTAAGATCGTATTGACTTTTACACATTAACTTTACCATGTTATTTGATTTTCATGTACAGCCTATAATACAGAATCCAATGTTTTTGAAGGCTCAAGCACAGGTTTGACCATTATCAGTATGTCTTGGTTTTCTTAAAAATTGTAGCAATGTCTTTTCGTAAATACATTTTTCAACTGATTTTATGTCTAAACACTACAAACCTGACCACTCTTACCAACAATTTACAAATTTTACAAAACAGTGTACATTTTTTTGTATTCTTTTTAAGATACAACAACTCAGGAATATACAACTGTTACTTCAACATCTGCTGGTAGGAGCTTCATATTTTATATTACAATATAGATTAAATTAATGACTGACAAACATTGATATTTAGTTCAGTTTTCTCATATTTGTTCATATCTGTTTATATACCAGTAGTCGTCAATTTGCACGTGATGAAGTTACTCAAAATTTCAAATAAACTTTTACTTTATTGAAACTTCTGTTACAAATGAGTTTGGTAATCTAAATTACAAGATATACTACTTCAAAAAAAAGTGTTTTAATACTTTGCTTGTGGACAGCATTTCTTCAACAATGTGTTACTTTATGGTCATCTTGAATTTTACACATTAACTTTACCTTATTATTTGCATTTTTCTCCAGAATATAATACAGAACCCAGTGTTTCCGAAGACTTAACTACCGATTTGACCACATTAAGTATGGACTGGTTTGCTTAAAAATAAAAAAATAGTAGTAATATTGTGTCTGTAAAATCACTACTGTTTGAAAGTCTAACCACTTCAATTATGACCACTCTTGCCAATACTTGACAAATTTTACAGATTAGTTTATTTTTTGTGTATTATTTTTCAGATACAACAACTCAAGAATTTACAACTGTAATCTCAACATCTGCTGGTAAATATGTTATTTTTTATGTTATAATTCAGATTAATTTACTGCTTGATTTCAAATTTTCATATCTGTTTATACAGTCAAAAACCTGCGATAGGAAAACTTACTCAAATTTCAAATAATTTTCATTTTGTTACAATTACTGCTGCAACTGTGTCTGTAATCCAAATTGCAAAATGAACCATTCCAAATTAAAACACTTTTATTATTTCGAATTTGAGCAACACTTCCTCAAGTTTGTGCTACTTTAAGATTGTATTGACTTTTACACATTAACTTTACCATGTTATTTGATTTTCATGTACAGCCTATAATACAGAATCCAATGTTTTTGAAGGCTCAAGCACAGGTTTGACCATTATCAGTATGTACTGGTTTTCTTAAAAATTGTAGCAATATCTTTTCGTAAATACATTTTTCAACTGATTTTATGTCTAAACACTACAAACCTGACCACTCTTACCAACAATTTACAAATTTTACAAAACAGTGTACATTTTTTTGTATTCTTTTTAAGATACAACAACTCAGGAATATACAACTGTTACTTCAACATCTGCTGGTAGGAGCTTCATATTTTATATTACAATATAGATTAAATTAATGACTGACAAACATTGATATTTAGTTCAGTTTTCTCATATTTGTTCATATCTGTTTATATACCAGTAGTCGTCAATTTGCACGTGATGAAGTTACTCAAAATTTCAAATAAACTTTTACTTTATTGAAACTTCTGTTACAAATGAGTTTGGTAATCTAAATTACAAGATATACTACTTCAAAAAAAAGTGTTTTAATACTTTGCTTGTGGACAGCATTTCTTCAACAATGTGTTACTTTATGGTCATCTTGAATTTTACACATTAACTTTACCTTATTATTTGCATTTTTCTCCAGAATATAATACAGAACCCAGTGTTTCCGAAGACTTAACTACCGATTTGACCACATTAAGTATGGACTGGTTTGCTTAAAAATAAAAAAATAGTAGTAATATTGTGTCTGTAAAATCACTACTGTTTGAAAGTCTAACCACTTCAATTATGACCACTCTTGCCAATACTTGACAAATTTTACAGATTAGTTTATTTTTTGTGTATTATTTTTCAGATACAACAACTCAAGAATTTACAACTGTAATCTCAACATCTGCTGGTAAATATGTTATTTTTTATATTATAATTCAGATTAATTTACTGCTTGATTTCAAATTTTCATATCTGTTTATACAGTCAAAAACCTGCGATAGGAAAACTTACTCAAATTTCAAATAATTTTCATTTTGTTACAATTACTGCTGCAACTGTGTCTGTAATCCAAATTGCAAAATGAACCATTCCAAATTAAAACACTTTTATTATTTCGAATTTGAGCAACACTTCCTCAAGTTTGTGCTACTTTAAGATGGTATTGACTTTTACACATTAACTTTACCATGTTATTTGATTTTCATGTACAGCCTATAATACAGAATCCAATGTTTTTGAAGGCTCAAGCACAGGTTTGACCATTATCAGTATGTACTGGTTTTCTTAAAAATTGTAGCAATGTCTTTTCGTAAATACATTTTTCAACTGATTTTATGTCTAAACACTACAAACCTGACCACTCTTACCAACAATTTACAAATTTTACAAAACAGTGTAAATTTTTTTGTATTCTTTTTAAGATACTACAGCTCAGGAATATACAACTGTTACTTCAACATCTGCTGGTAGGAGCTTCATATTTTATATTACAATATAGATTAAATTAATGACTGACAAAGATTGATATTTAGTTCAGTTTTCTCATATTTGTTCATATCTGTTTATATACCGGTAGTCGTCAATTTGCACGTGATGAAGTTACTCAAAATTTCAAATAAACTTTTACTTTATTGAAACTTCTGTTACAAATGAGTTTGGTAATCTAAATTACAAGATATACTACTTCAAAAAAAAGTGTTTTAATACTTTGCTTGTGGACAGCATTTCTTCAACAATGTATTACTTTATGGTCATCTTGAATTTTACACATTAACTTTACCTTATTATTTGCATTTTTCTCCAGAATATAATACAGAACCCAGTGTTTCCGAAGACTTAACTACCGATTTGACCACATTAAGTATGGACTGGTTTGCTTAAAAATAAAAAAATAGTAGTAATATTGTGTCTGTAAAATCACTACTGTTTGAAAGTCTAACCACTTCAATTATGACCACTCTTGCCAATACTTGACAAATTTTACAGATTAGTTTACTTTTTGTGTATTATTTTTCAGATACAACAACTCAAGAATTTACAACTGTAATCTCAACATCTGCTGGTAAATATGTTATTTTTTATATTATAATTCACATTAATTTACTGCTTGATTTCAATTTTTCATATCTGTTTATACAGTCAAAAACCTGCGATAGGAAAACTTACTCAAATTTCAAATAAACTTTCACTTTGTTACAATTACTGCTGCAACTGTGTCTGTAATCCAAATTGCAAAATGAACCATTCCAAATTAAAACACTTTTATTATTTCGAATTTGAGCAACACTTCCTCAAGTTTGTGCTACTTTAAGATTGTATTGACTTTTACACATTAACTTTACCATGTTATTTGATTTTCATGTACAGCCTATAATACAGAATCCAATGTTTTTGAAGGCTCAAGCACAGGTTTGACCATTATCAGTATGTACTGGTTTTCTTAAAAATTGTAGCAATATCTTTTCGTAAATACATTTTTCAACTGATTTTATGTCTAAACACTACAAACCTGACCACTCTTACCAACAATTTACAAATTTTACAAAACAGTGTACATTTTTTTGTATTCTTTTTCAGATACAACAACTCAGGAATATACAACTGTTACTTCAACATCTGCTGGTAGGAGCTTCATATTTTATATTACAATATAGATTAAATTAATGACTGACAAACATTGATATTTAGTTCAGTTTTCTCATATTTGTTCATATCTGTTTATATACCAGTAGTCGTCAATTTGCACGTGATGAAGTTACTCAAAATTTCAAATAAACTTTTACTTTATTGAAACTTCTGTTACAAATGAATTTGGTAATCTAAATTACAAGATATACTACTTCAAAAAAAGTGTTTTAATACTTTGCTTGTGGACAGCATTTCTTCAACAATGTGTTACTTTATGGTCATCTTGAATTTTACACATTAACTTTACCTTATTATTTGCATTTTTCTCCAAAATATAATACAGAACCCAGTGTTTCCGAAGACTTAACTACCGATTTGACCACATTAAGTATGGACTGGTTTGCTTAAAAATAAAAAAATAGTAGCAATATTGTGTCTGTAAAATCACTACTGTTTGAAAGTCTAACCACTTCAATTATGACCAAACTTGCCAATACCTGAGAGATTTTACAAATTAGTTTACTTTTTGTGTATTATTTTTTAGATACAACAACTCAAGAATTTACAACTGTAATCTCAACATCTGCTGGTAAATATGTTATTTTTTATATTATAATTCAGATTAATTTACTGCTTGATTTCAAATTTTCATATCTGTTTATACAGTCAAAAACCTGCGATAGGAAAACTTACTCAAATTTCAAATAGACTTTCATTTTGTTTCAATTACTGCTGCAACTGTGTCTGTAATCCAAATTGCAAAATGAACCATTCCAAGTTAGAACACTTTTATTATTTCAAATTCGAGCAACACTTCCTCAAGTTTGTGCTACTTTAAGATCGTATTGAATTTTACACATTAACTTTACCATGTTATTTGATTTTCATGTACAGCCTATAATACAGAATCCAATGTTTTTGAAGGCTCAAGCACAGGTTTGACCATTATCAGTATGTACTGGTTTCCTTAAAAATTGTAGCAATGTCTTTTCGTAAATACATTTTTCAACTGATTTTATGTCTAATCACTACAAACCTGACCACTCTTACCAACAATTTACAAATTTTACAAAACAGTGTACATTTTTTTGTATTCTTTTTAAGATACAACAACTCAGGAATATACAACTGTTACTTCAACATCTGCTGGTAGGAGCTTCATATTTTATATTACAATATAGATTAAATTAATGACTGACAAACATTGATATTTAGTTCAGTTTTCTCATATTTGTTCATATCTGTTTATATACCGGTAGTCGTCAATTTGCACGTGATGAAGTTACTCAAAATTTCAAATAAACTTTTACTTTATTGAAACTTCTGTTACAAATGAGTTTTGTAATCTAAATTACAAGATATACTACTTCAAAATAAAAGTGTTTTAGTACTTTGCTTGTGGACAGCATTTCTTCAACAATGTGTTACTTTATGGTCATCTTGAATTTTACACATTAACTTTACCTTATTATTTGCATTTTTCTCCAGCATATAATACAGAACCCAGTGTTTCCGAAGACTTAACTACCGATTTGACCACATTAAGTATGGACTGGTTTGCTGAAAAATAAAAAAATAGTAGCAATATTGTGTCTGTAAAATCACTACTGTTTGAAAGTCTAACCACTTCAATTATGACCACTCTTGCCAATACTTGACAAATTTTACAGATTAGTTTACTTTTTGTGTATTATTTTTCAGATACAACAACTCAAGAATTTACAACTGTAATCTCAACATCTGCTGGTAAATATGTTATTTTTTATATTATAATTCAGATTAATTTACTGCTTGATTTCAAATTTTCATATCTGTTTATACAGTCAAAAACCTGCGATAGGAAAACTTACTCAAATTTCAAATAAACTTTCACTTTGTTTCAATTACTGCTGCAACTGTGTCTGTAATCCAAATTGCAAAATGAACCATTCCAAATTAAAACACTTTTATTATTTCGAATTTGAGCAACACTTCCTCAAGTTTGTGCTACTTTAAGATCGTATTGAATTTTACACATTAACTTTACCATGTTATTTGATTTTCATGTACAGCCTATAATACAGAATCCAATGTTTTTGAAGGCTCAAGCACAGGTTTGACCATTATCAGTATGTACTGGTTTCCTTAAAAATTGTAGCAATGTCTTTTCGTAAATACATTTTTCAACTGATTTTATGTCTAAACACTACAAACCTGACCACTCTTACCAACAATTTACAAATTTTACAAAACAGTGTACATTTTTTTGTATTCTTTTTAAGATACAACAACTCAGGAATATACAACTGTTACTTCAACATCTGCTGGTAGGAGCTTCATATTTTATATTACAATATAGATTAAATTAATGACTGACAAACATTGATATTTAGTTCAGTTTTCTCATATTTGTTCATATCTGTTTATATACCAGTAGTCGTCAATTTGCACGTGATGAAGTTACTCAAAATTTCAAATAAACTTTTACTTTATTGAAACTTCTGTTACAAATGAGTTTGGTAATCTAAATTACAAGATATACTACTTCAAAAAAAAGTGTTTTAATACTTTGCTTGTGGACAGCATTTCTTCAACAATGTGTTACTTTATGGTCATCTTGAATTTTACACATTAACTTTACCTTATTATTTGCATTTTTCTCCAGCATATAATACAGAACCCAGTGTTTCCGAAGACTTAACTACCGATTTGACCACATTAAGTATGGACTGGTTTGCTGAAAAATAAAAAAATAGTAGCAATATTGTGTCTGTAAAATCACTACTGTTTGAAAGTCTAACCACTTCAATTATGACCACTCTTGCCAATACTTGACAAATTTTACAGATTAGTTTACTTTTTGTGTATTATTTTTCAGATACAACAACTCAAGAATTTACAACTGTAATCTCAACATCTGCTGGTAAATATGTTATTTTTTATATTATAATTCACATTAATTTACTGCTTGATTTCAATTTTTCATATCTGTTTATACAGTCAAAAACCTGCGATAGGAAAACTTACTCAAATTTCAAATAAACTTTCACTTTGTTTCAATTACTGCTGCAACTGTGTCTGTAATCCAAATTGCAAAATGAACCATTCCAAATTAAAACACTTTTATTATTTCGAATTTGAGCAACACTTCCTCAAGTTTGTGCTACTTTAAGATCGTATTGAATTTTACACATTAACTTTACCATGTTATTTGATTTTCATGTACAGCCTATAATACAGAATCCAATGTTTTTGAAGGCTCAAGCACAGGTTTGACCATTATCAGTATGTACTGGTTTCCTTAAAAATTGTAGCAATGTCTTTTCGTAAATACATTTTTCAACTGATTTTATGTCTAAACACTACAAACCTGACCACTCTTACCAACAATTTACAAATTTTACAAAACAGTGTACATTTTTTTGTATTCTTTTTAAGATACAACAACTCAGGAATATACAACTGTTACTTCAACATCTGCTGGTAGGAGCTTCATATTTTATATTACAATATAGATTAAATTAATGACTGACAAACATTGATATTTAGTTCAGTTTTCTCATATTTGTTCATATCTGTTTATATACCGGTAGTCGTCAATTTGCACGTGATGAAGTTACTCAAAATTTCAAATAAATTTTTACTTTATTGAAACTTCTGTTACAAATGAGTTTTGTAATCTAAATTACAAGATATACTACTTCAAAATAAAAGTGTTTTAGTACTTTGCTTGTGGACAGCATTTCTTCAACAATGTGTTACTTTATGGTCATTTTGAATTTTACACATTAACTTTACCTTATTATTTGCATTTTTCTCCAAAATATAATACAGAACCCAGTGTTTCTGAAGACTTAACTACCGATTTGACCACATTAAGTATGGACTGGTTTGCTTAAAAATAAAAAAATAGTAGCAATATTGTGTCTGTAAAATCACTACTGTTTGAAAGTCTAACCACTTCAATTATGACCAAACTTGCCAATACCTGAGAGATTTTACAAATTAGTTTACTTTTTGTGTATTATTTTTTAGATACAACAACTCAAGAATTTACAACTGTAATCTCAACATCTGCTGGTAAATATGTTATTTTTTATATTATAATTCAGATTAATTTACTGCTTGATTTCAAATTTTCATATCTGTTTATACAGTCAAAAACCTGCGATAGGAAAACTTACTCAAATTTCAAATAATTTTCATTTTGTTACAATTACTGCTGCAACTGTGTCTGTAATCCAAATTGCAAAATGAACCATTCCAAATTAAAACACTTTTATTATTTCGAATTTGAGCAACACTTCCTCAAGTTTGTGCTACTTTAAGATTGTATTGACTTTTACACATTAACTTTACCATGTTATTTGATTTTCATGTACAGCCTATAATACAGAATCCAATGTTTTTGAAGGCTCAAGCACAGGTTTGACCATTATCAGTATGTACTGGTTTTCTTAAAAATTGTAGCAATATCTTTTCGTAAATACATTTTTCAACTGATTTTATGTCTAAACACTACAAACCTGACCACTCTTACCAACAATTTACAAATTTTACAAAACAGTGTACATTTTTTTGTATTCTTTTTAAGATACAACAACTCAGGAATATACAACTGTTACTTCAACATCTGCTGGTAGGAGCTTCATATTTTATATTACAATATAGATTAAATTAATGACTGACAAACATTGATATTTAGTTCAGTTTTCTCATATTTGTTCATATCTGTTTATATACCAGTAGTCGTCAATTTGCACGTGATGAAGTTACTCAAAATTTCAAATAAACTTTTACTTTATTGAAACTTCTGTTACAAATGAGTTTGGTAATCTAAATTACAAGATATACTACTTCAAAAAAAAGTGTTTTAATACTTTGCTTGTGGACAGCATTTCTTCAACAATGTGTTACTTTATGGTCATCTTGAATTTTACACATTAACTTTACCTTATTATTTGCATTTTTCTCCAGAATATAATACAGAACCCAGTGTTTCCGAAGACTTAACTACCGATTTGACCACATTAAGTATGGACTGGTTTGCTTAAAAATAAAAAAATAGTAGTAATATTGTGTCTGTAAAATCACTACTGTTTGAAAGTCTAACCACTTCAATTATGACCACTCTTGCCAATACTTGACAAATTTTACAGATTAGTTTATTTTTTGTGTATTATTTTTCAGATACAACAACTCAAGAATTTACAACTGTAATCTCAACATCTGCTGGTAAATATGTTATTTTTTATATTATAATTCAGATTAATTTACTGCTTGATTTCAAATTTTCATATCTGTTTATACAGTCAAAAACCTGCGATAGGAAAACTTACTCAAATTTCAAATAATTTTCATTTTGTTACAATTACTGCTGCAACTGTGTCTGTAATCCAAATTGCAAAATGAACCATTCCAAATTAAAACACTTTTATTATTTCGAATTTGAGCAACACTTCCTCAAGTTTGTGCTACTTTAAGATTGTATTGACTTTTACACATTAACTTTACCATGTTATTTGATTTTCATGTACAGCCTATAATACAGAATCCAATGTTTTTGAAGGCTCAAGCACAGGTTTGACCATTATCAGTATGTACTGGTTTTCTTAAAAATTGTAGCAATGTCTTTTCGTAAATACCTTTTTCAACTGATTTTATGTCTAAACACTACAAACCTGACCACTCTTACCAACAATTTACAAATTTTACAAAACAGTGTACATTTTTTTGTATTCTTTTTAAGATACAACAACTCAGGAATATACAACTGTTACTTCAACATCTGCTGGTAGGAGCTTCATATTTTATATTACAATATAGATTAAATTAATGACTGACAAACATTGATATTTAGTTCAGTTTTCTCATATTTGTTCATATCTGTTTATATACCAGTAGTCGTCAATTTGCACGTGATGAAGTTACTCAAAATTTCAAATAAACTTTTACTTTATTGAAACTTCTGTTACAAATGAATTTGGTAATCTAAATTACAAGATATACTACTTCAAAAAAAGTGTTTTAATACTTTGCTTGTGGACAGCATTTCTTCAACAATGTGTTACTTTATGGTCATCTTGAATTTTACACATTAACTTTACCTTATTATTTGCATTTTTCTCCAAAATATAATACAGAACCCAGTGTTTCCGAAGACTTAACTACCGATTTGACCACATTAAGTATGGACTGGTTTGCTGAAAAATAAAAAAATAGTAGCAATATTGTGTCTGTAAAATCACTACTGTTTGAAAGTCTAACCACTTCAATTATGACCACTCTTGCCAATACTTGACAAATTTTACAGATTAGTTTACTTTTTGTGTATTATTTTTCAGATACAACAACTCAAGAATTTACAACTGTAATCTCAACATCTGCTGGTAAATATGTTATTTTTTATATTATAATTCAGATTAATTTACTGCTTGATTTCAAATTTTCATATCTGTTTATACAGTCAAAATCCTGCGATAGGAAAACTTACTCAAATTTCAAATAAACTTTCACTTTGTTTCAATTACTGCTGCAACTGTGTCTGTAATCCAAATTGCAAAATGAACCATTCCAAATTAAAACACTTTTATTATTTCGAATTTGAGCAACACTTCCTCAAGTTTGTGCTACTTTAAGATCGTATTGAATTTTACACATTAACTTTACCATGTTATTTGATTTTCATGTACAGCCTATAATACAGAATCCAATGTTTTTGAAGGCTCAAGCACAGGTTTGACCATTATCAGTATGTACTGGTTTCCTTAAAAATTGTAGCAATGTCTTTTCGTAAATACATTTTTCAACTGATTTTATGTCTAAACACTACAAACCTGACCACTCTTACCAACAATTTACAAATTTTACAAAACAGTGTAAATTTTTTTGTATTCTTTTTAAGATACTACAGCTCAGGAATATACAACTGTTACTTCAACATCTGCTGGTAGGAGCTTCATATTTTATATTACAATATAGATTAAATTAATGACTGACAAACATTGATATTTAGTTCAGTTTTCTCATATTTGTTCATATCTGTTTATATACCAGTAGTCGTCAATTTGCACGTGATGAAGTTACTCAAAATTTCAAATAAACTTTTACTTTATTGAAACTTCTGTTACAAATGAGTTTGGTAATCTAAATTACAAGATATACTACTTCAAAAAAAAGTGTTTTAATACTTTGCTTGTGGACAGCATTTCTTCAACAATGTGTTACTTTATGGTCATCTTGAATTTTACACATTAACTTTACCTTATTATTTGCATTTTTCTCCAGAATATAATACAGAACCCAGTGTTTCCGAAGACTTAACTACCGATTTGACCACATTAAGTATGGACTGGTTTGCTTAAAAATAAAAAAATAGTAGTAATATTGTGTCTGTAAAATCACTACTGTTTGAAAGTCTAACCACTTCAATTATGACCACTCTTGCCAATACTTGACAAATTTTACAGATTAGTTTATTTTTTGTGTATTATTTTTCAGATACAACAACTCAAGAATTTACAACTGTAATCTCAACATCTGCTGGTAAATATGTTATTTTTTATATTATAATTCAGATTAATTTACTGCTTGATTTCAAATTTTCATATCTGTTTATACAGTCAAAAACCTGCGATAGGAAAACTTACTCAAATTTCAAATAATTTTCATTTTGTTACAATTACTGCTGCAACTGTGTCTGTAATCCAAATTGCAAAATGAACCATTCCAAATTAAAACACTTTTATTATTTCGAATTTGAGCAACACTTCCTCAAGTTTGTGCTACTTTAAGATTGTATTGACTTTTACACATTAACTTTACCATGTTATTTGATTTTCATGTACAGCCTATAATACAGAATCCAATGTTTTTGAAGGCTCAAGCACAGGTTTGACCATTATCAGTATGTACTGGTTTTCTTAAAAATTGTAGCAATATCTTTTCGTAAATACCTTTTTCAACTGATTTTATGTCTAAACACTACAAACCTGACCACTCTTACCAACAATTTACAAATTTTACAAAACAGTGTACATTTTTTTGTATTCTTTTTAAGATACAACAACTCAGGAATATACAACTGTTACTTCAACATCTGCTGGTAGGAGCTTCATATTTTATATTACAATATAGATTAAATTAATGACTGACAAACATTGATATTTAGTTCAGTTTTCTCATATTTGTTCATATCTGTTTATATACCAGTAGTCGTCAATTTGCACGTGATGAAGTTACTCAAAATTTCAAATAAACTTTTACTTTATTGAAACTTCTGTTACAAATGAATTTGGTAATCTAAATTACAAGATATACTACTTCAAAAAAAGTGTTTTAATACTTTGCTTGTGGACAGCATTTCTTCAACAATGTGTTACTTTATGGTCATCTTGAATTTTACACATTAACTTTACCTTATTATTTGCATTTTTCTCCAGCATATAATACAGAACCCAGTGTTTCCGAAGACTTAACTACCGATTTGACCACATTAAGTATGGACTGGTTTGCTGAAAAATAAAAAAATAGTAGCAATATTGTGTCTGTAAAATCACTACTGTTTGAAAGTCTAACCACTTCAATTATGACCACTCTTGCCAATACTTGACAAATTTTACAGATTAGTTTATTTTTTGTGTATTATTTTTCAGATACAACAACTCAAGAATTTACAACTGTAATCTCAACATCTGCTGGTAAATATGTTATTTTTTATATTATAATTCAGATTAATTTACTGCTTGATTTCAAATTTTCATATCTGTTTATACAGTCAAAAACCTGCGATAGGAAAACTTACTCAAATTTCAAATAATTTTCATTTTGTTACAATTACTGCTGCAACTGTGTCTGTAATCCAAATTGCAAAATGAACCATTCCAAATTAAAACACTTTTATTATTTCGAATTTGAGCAACACTTCCTCAAGTTTGTGCTACTTTAAGATTGTATTGACTTTTACACATTAACTTTACCATGTTATTTGATTTTCATGTACAGCCTATAATACAGAATCCAATGTTTTTGAAGGCTCAAGCACAGGTTTGACCATTATCAGTATGTACTGGTTTTCTTAAAAATTGTAGCAATATCTTTTCGTAAATACCTTTTTCAACTGATTTTATGTCTAAACACTACAAACCTGACCACTCTTACCAACAATTTACAAATTTTACAAAACAGTGTACATTTTTTTGTATTCTTTTTAAGATACAACAACTCAGGAATATACAACTGTTACTTCAACATCTGCTGGTAGGAGCTTCATATTTTATATTACAATATAGATTAAATTAATGACTGACAAACATTGATATTTAGTTCAGTTTTCTCATATTTGTTCATATCTGTTTATATACCAGTAGTCGTCAATTTGCACGTGATGAAGTTACTCAAAATTTCAAATAAACTTTTACTTTATTGAAACTTCTGTTACAAATGAATTTGGTAATCTAAATTACAAGATATACTACTTCAAAAAAAGTGTTTTAATACTTTGCTTGTGGACAGCATTTCTTCAACAATGTGTTACTTTATGGTCATCTTGAATTTTACACATTAACTTTACCTTATTATTTGCATTTTTCTCCAAAATATAATACAGAACCCAGTGTTTCCGAAGACTTAACTACCGATTTGACCACATTAAGTATGGACTGGTTTGCTGAAAAATAAAAAAAAAGTAGCAATATTGTGTCTGTAAAATCACTACTGTTTGAAAGTCTAACCACTTCAATTATGACCACTCTTGCCAATACTTGACAAATTTTACAGATTAGTTTACTTTTTGTGTATTATTTTTCAGATACAACAACTCAAGAATTTACAACTGTAATCTCAACATCTGCTGGTAAATATGTTATTTTTTATATTATAATTCAGATTAATTTACTGCTTGATTTCAAATTTTCATATCTGTTTATACAGTCAAAATCCTGCGATAGGAAAACTTACTCAAATTTCAAATAAACTTTCACTTTGTTTCAATTACTGCTGCAACTGTGTCTGTAATCCAAATTGCAAAATGAACCATTCCAAATTAAAACACTTTTATTATTTCGAATTTGAGCAACACTTCCTCAAGTTTGTGCTACTTTAAGATCGTATTGAATTTTACACATTAACTTTACCATGTTATTTGATTTTCATGTACAGCCTATAATACAGAATCCAATGTTTTTGAAGGCTCAAGCACAGGTTTGACCATTATCAGTATGTCCTGGTTTTCTTAAAAATTGTAGCAATATCTTTTCGTAAATACATTTTTCAACTGATTTTATGTCTAAACACTACAAACCTGACCACTCTTACCAACAATTTACAAATTTTACAAAACAGTGTACATTTTTTTGTATTCTTTTTAAGATACAACAACTCAGGAATATACAACTGTTACTTCAACATCTGCTGGTAGGAGCTTCATATTTTATATTACAATATAGATTAAATTAATGACTGACAAACATTGATATTTAGTTCAGTTTTCTCATATTTGTTCATATCTGTTTATATACCAGTAGTCGTCAATTTGCACGTGATGAAGTTACTCAAAATTTCAAATAAACTTTTACTTTATTGAAACTTCTGTTACAAATGAGTTTGGTAATCTAAATTACAAGATATACTACTTCAAAAAAAAGTGTTTTAATACTTTGCTTGTGGACAGCATTTCTTCAACAATGTGTTACTTTATGGTCATCTTGAATTTTACACATTAACTTTACCTTATTATTTGCATTTTTCTCCAGAATATAATACAGAACCCAGTGTTTCCGAAGACTTAACTACCGATTTGACCACATTAAGTATGGACTGGTTTGCTGAAAAATAAAAAAATAGTAGCAATATTGTGTCTGTAAAATCACTACTGTTTGAAAGTCTAACCACTTCAATTATGACCACTCTTGCCAATACTTGACAAATTTTACAGATTAGTTTACTTTTTGTGTATTATTTTTCAGATACAACAACTCAAGAATTTACAACTGTAATCTCAACATCTGCTGGTAAATATGTTATTTTTTATATTATAATTCAGATTAATTTACTGCTTGATTTCAAATTTTCATATCTGTTTATACAGTCAAAAACCTGCGATAGGAAAACTTACTCAAATTTCAAATAAACTTTCACTTTGTTTAAATTACTGCTGCAACTGTGTCTGTAATCCAAATTGCAAAATGAACCATTCCAAATTAAAACACTTTTATTTTTTCGAATTTGAGCAACACTTCCTCAAGTTTGTGCTACTTTAAGATCGTATTGAATTTTACACATTAACTTTACCATGTTATTTGATTTTCATGTACAGCCTATAATACAGAATCCAATGTTTTTGAAGGCTCAAGCACAGGTTTGACCATTATCAGTATGTACTGGTTTCCTTAAAAATTGTAGCAATGTCTTTTCGTAAATACATTTTTCAACTGATTTTATGTCTAAACACTACAAACCTGACCACTCTTACCAACAATTTACAAATTTTACAAAACAGTGTACATTTTTTTGTATTCTTTTTAAGATACAACAACTCAGGAATATACAACTGTTACTTCAACATCTGCTGGTAGGAGCTTCATATTTTATATTACAATATAGATTAAATTAATGACTGACAAAGATTGATATTTAGTTCAGTTTTCTCATATTTGTTCATATCTGTTTATATACCAGTAGTCGTCAATTTGCACGTGATGAAGTTACTCAAAATTTCAAATAAACTTTTACTTTATTGAAACTTCTGTTACAAATGAGTTTGGTAATCTAAATTACAAGATATACTACTTCAAAAAAAAGTTTTTTAGTACTTTGCTTGTGGACAGCATTTCTTCAACAATGTGTTACTTTCTGGTCATCTTGAATTTTACACATTAACTTTACCTTATTATTTGCATTTTTCTCCAAAATATAATACAGAACCCAGTGTTTCCGAAGACTTAACTACCGATTTGACCACATTAAGTATGGACTGGTTTGCTTAAAAATAAAAAAATAGTAGCAATATTGTGTCTGTAAAATCATTTACTACTGTTTTTAAGTCTAAACACTACAATTATGACCACTCTTGCCAATACTTGACAAAGTTTACAGATTAGTTTACTTTTTGTGTATTATTGTTCAGATACAACAACTCAAGAATTTACAACTGTAATCTCAACATCTGCTGGTTAATATGTTATTTTTTATATTATAATTCAGATTAATTTACTGCTTGATTTCAAATTTTCATATCTGTTTATACAGTCAAAAACCTGCGATAGGAAAACTTACTCAAATTTCAAATAAACTTTCATTTTGTTACAATTACTGCTGCAACTGTGTCTGTAATCCAAATTGCAAAATGAACCATTCCAAATTAAAACACTTTTATTATTTCGAATTTGAGCAACACTTCCTCAAGTTTGTGCTACTTTAAGATCGTATTGACTTTTACACATTAACTTTACCATGTTATTTGATTTTCATGTACAGCCTATAATACAGAATCCAATGTTTTTGAAGGCTCAAGCACAGGTTTGACCATTATCAGTATGTACTGGTTTTCTTAAAAATTTTAGCAATATCTTTTCGTAAATACATTTTTCAACTGATTTTATGTCTAAACACTACAAACCTGACCACTCTTACCAACAATTTACAAATTTTACAAAACAGTGTACATTTTTTTGTATTCTTTTTAAGATACAACAACTCAGGAATATACAACTGTTACTTCAACATCTGCTGGTAGGAGCTTCATATTTTATATTACAATATAGATTAAATTAATGACTGACAAAGACTGATATTTAGTTCATTTTTCTCATATTTGTTCATATCTGTTTATATACCAGTAGTCGTCAATTTGCACGTGATGAAGTTACTCAAAATTTCAAATAAACTTTTACTTTATTGAAACTTCTGTTACAAATGGGTTTTGTAATCTAAATTACAAATCAGCCTATACTACTTCAAAATAAAAGTGTTTTAATACTTTGCTTGTGGTCAGCATTTCTTCAACAATGTGTTACTTTATGGTCATTTTGAATTTTACACATTAACTTTACATTATTATTTGCATTGTTCTCCAGAATATAATACAGAACCCAGTGTTTCCGAAGACTTAACTACTGATTTGACCACATTAAGTATGGACTGGTTTGCCTAAAAATAAAAAAAAGTAGCAATATTGTGTCTGTAAAATCATTTACTACTGTTTTTAAGTCTAACCACTTCAATTATGACCACTCTTGCCAATACTTGACAAATTTTACAGATTAGTTTACTTTTTGCTTATTATTTTTCAGATACAACAACTCAAGAATTTACAACTGTAATCTCAACATCTGCTGGTAAAAAAATAATTTTTTGTATTATAATTCAGATTGATTTACTGCTTGATTTCAATTTTTCATATCTGTTTATATACCAGTAGTCGTCAATTTGCACGTGATGAAGTTACTCAAAATTTCAAATAAACTTTTACTTTATTGAAACTTCTGTTACAAATGAGTTTTGTAATCTAAATTACAAGATATACTACTTCAAAATAAAAGTGTTTTAATACTTTGCTTGTGGACAGCATTTCTTCAACAATGTGTTACTTTATAGTCATTTTGAATTTTACACATTAACTTTACCTTATTATTTGCATTTTTCTCCAAAATATAATACAGAACCCAGTGTTTCCGAAGACTTAACTACCGATTTGACCACATTAAGTATGGACTGGTTTGCTTAAAAATAAAAAAATAGTAGCAATATTGTGTCTGTAAAATCATTTACTACTGTTTTTAAGTCTAAACACTACAATTATGACCACTCTTGCCAATACTTGACAAAGTTTACAGATTAGTTTACTTTTTGTGTATTATTGTTCAGATACAACAACTCAAGAATTTACAACTGTAATCTCAACATCTGCTGGTTAATATGTTATTTTTTATATTATAATTCAGATTAATTTACTGCTTGATTTCAAATTTTCATATCTGTTTATACAGTCAAAAACCTGCGATAGGAAAACTTACTCAAATTTCAAATAAACTTTCATTTTGTTACAATTACTGCTGCAACTGTGTCTGTAATCCAAATTGCAAAATGAACCATTCCAAATTAAAACACTTTTATTATTTCGAATTTGAGCAACACTTCCTCAAGTTTGTGCTACTTTAAGATCGTATTGACTTTTACACATTAACTTTACCATGTTATTTGATTTTCATGTACAGCCTATAATACAGAATCCAATGTTTTTGAAGGCTCAAGCACAGGTTTGACCATTATCAGTATGTACTGGTTTTCTTAAAAATTTTAGCAATATCTTTTCGTAAATACATTTTTCAACTGATTTTATGTCTAAACACTACAAACCTGACCACTCTTACCAACAATTTACAAATTTTACAAAACAGTGTACATTTTTTTGTATTCTTTTTAAGATACAACAACTCAGGAATATACAACTGTTACTTCAACATCTGCTGGTAGGAGCTTCATATTTTATATTACAATATAGATTAAATTAATGACTGACAAAGACTGATATTTAGTTCATTTTTCTCATATTTGTTCATATCTGTTTATATACCAGTAGTCGTCAATTTGCACGTGATGAAGTTACTCAAAATTTCAAATAAACTTTTACTTTATTGAAACTTCTGTTACAAATGGGTTTTGTAATCTAAATTACAAATCAGCCTATACTACTTCAAAATAAAAGTGTTTTAATACTTTGCTTGTGGTCAGCATTTCTTCAACAATGTGTTACTTTATGGTCATTTTGAATTTTACACATTAACTTTACATTATTATTTGCATTGTTCTCCAGAATATAATACAGAACCCAGTGTTTCCGAAGACTTAACTACTGATTTGACCACATTAAGTATGGACTGGTTTGCCTAAAAATAAAAAAAAGTAGCAATATTGTGTCTGTAAAATCATTTACTACTGTTTTTAAGTCTAACCACTTCAATTATGACCACTCTTGCCAATACTTGACAAATTTTACAGATTAGTTTACTTTTTGCTTATTATTTTTCAGATACAACAACTCAAGAATTTACAACTGTAATCTCAACATCTGCTGGTAAAAAAATAATTTTTTGTATTATAATTCAGATTGATTTACTGCTTGATTTCAATTTTTCATATCTGTTTATATACCAGTAGTCGTCAATTTGCACGTGATGAAGTTACTCAAAATTTCAAATAAACTTTTACTTTATTGAAACTTCTGTTACAAATGAGTTTTGTAATCTAAATTACAAGATATACTACTTCAAAATAAAAGTGTTTTAATACTTTGCTTGTGGACAGCATTTCTTCAACAATGTGTTACTTTATAGTCATTTTGAATTTTACACATTAACTTTACCTTATTATTTGCATTTTTCTCCAAAATATAATACAGAACCCAGTGTTTCCGAAGACTTAACTACCGATTTGACCACATTAAGTATGGACTGGTTTGCTTAAAAATAAAAAAAATAGTAGCAATATTGTGTCTGTAAAATCATTTACTACTGTTTTTAAGTCTAAACACTACAATTATGACCACTCTTGCCAATACTTGACAAATTTTACAGATTAGTTTACTTTTTGTGTATTATTTTTCAGATACAACAACTCAAGAATTTACAACTGTAATCTCAACATCTGCTGGTAAATATGTTATTTTTTATATTATATTTCAGATTAATTTACTGCTTGATTTCAAAATTTCATATCTGTTTATAGAGTCAAAAACCTGCGATAGGAAAACTTACTCAAATTTCAAATAAACTTTCATTTTGTTACAATTACTGCTGCAACTGTGTCTGTAATCCAAATTGCAAAATGAACCATTCCAAATTAGAACACTTTTATTATTTCAAATTTGAGCAACACTTCCTCAAGTTTGTGCTACTTTAAGATCGTATTGAATTTTACACATTAACTTTACCATGTTATTTGATTTTCATGTACAGCCTATAATACAGAATCCAATGTTTTTGAAGGCTCAAGCACAGGTTTGACCATTATCAGTATGTACTGGTTTTCTTAAAAATTGTAGCAATGTCTTTTCGTAAATACATTTTCCCACTGATTTTATGTCTAAAAACTAAAAACCTGAACACTTTTACCAACAATTAACAAATTTTACAAAACAGTGTACATTTTTTTGTATTCTTTTTAAGATACAACAACTCAGGAATATACAACTGTTACTTCAACATCTGCTGGTAGGAGCTTCATATTTTATATTACAATATAGATTAAATTAACGACTGACAAAGACTGATATTTAGTTCATTTTTCTCATATTTGTTCATATCTGTTTATATACCAGTAGTCGTCAATTTGCACGTGATGAAGTTACTCAAAATTTCAAATAAACTTTTACTTTATTGAAACTTCTGTTACAAATGGGTTTTGTAATCTAAATTACAAAATAGCCTATACTACTTCAAAATAAAAGTGTTTTAATATTTTGCTTGTGGTCAGCATTTCTTCAACAATGTGTTACTTTATGGTCATTTTGAATTTTACACATTAACTTTACATTATTATTTGTATTGTTCTCCAGAATATAATACAGAACCCAGTGTTTCCGAAGACTTAACTACTGACTTGACCACATTAAGTATGGACTGGTTTGCTTAAAAATAAAAAAAAAGTAGCAATATTGTGTCTGTAAAATCATTTACTACTGTTTTTAAGTCTAACCACTTCAATTATGACCACTCTTGCCAATACTTGACAAATTTTACAGATTAGTTTACTTTTTGCTTATTATTTTTCAGATACAACAACTCAAGAATTTACAACTGTAATCTCAACATCTGCTGGTAAAAAAATAATTTTTTGTATTATAATTCAGATTGATTTACTGCTTGATTTCAATTTTTCATATCTGTTTATACAGTCAAAAACCTGCGATAGGAAAACTTACTCAAAACTTCAAATAAACTTTCACTTTGTTTAAATTACTGCTGCAACTGTGTCTGTAATCCAAATTGCAAAATGAACCATTCCAAATTAAAACACTTTTATTATTTCGAATTTGAGCAACACTTCCTCAAGTTTGTGCTACTTTAAGATCGTATTGAATTTTACACATTAACTTTACCATGTTATTTGATTTTCATGTACAGCCTATAATACAGAATCCAATGTTTTTGAAGGCTCAAGCACAGGTTTGACCATTATCAGTATGTACTGGTTTCCTTAAAAATTGTAGCAATATGTTTTCGTAAATACATTTTTCAACTGATTTTATGTCTAAACACTACAAACCTGACCACTCTTACCAACAATTTACAAATTTTACAAAACAGTGTACATTTTTTTGTATTCTTTTTAAGATACAACAACTCAGGAATATACAACTGTTACTTCAACATCTGCTGGTAGGAGCTTCATTTTTTATATTACAATATAGATTAAATTAATGACTGACAAAGATTGATATTTAGTTCATTTTACTCATATCTGTTCATATCTGTTTATATACCGGTAGTCGTCAATTTGCACGTGATGAAGTTACTCAAAATTTCAAATAAACTTTTACTTTTTTGAAACTTCTGTTACAAATGAGTTTTGTAATCTAAATTACAAGATATACTACTTCAAAAAAAAGTGTTTTAATACTTTGCTTGTGGACAGCATTTCTTCAACAATGTGTTACTTTATGGTCATCTTGAAATTAACACATTAACTTTACCTTATTATTTGCATTTTTCTCCAAAATATAATACAGAACCCAGTGTTTCCGAAGACTTAACTACCGATTTGACCACATTAAGTATGGACTGGTTTGCTTAAAAATAAAAAAATAGTAGCAATATTGTGTCTGTAAAATCATTTACTACTGTTTTTAAGTCTAAACACTACAATTATGACCACTCTTGCCAATACTTGACAAATTTTACAGATTAGTTTACTTTTTGTGTAATATTTTTCAGATACAACAACTCAAGAATTTACAACTGTAATCTCAACATCTGCTGGTAAATATGTTATTTTTTATATTATATTTCAGATTAATTTACTGCTTGATTTCAAAATTTCATATCTGTTTATAGAGTCAAAAACCTGCGATAGGAAAACTTACTCAAATTTCAAATAAACTTTCATTTTGTTACAATTACTGCTGCAACTGTGTCTGTAATCCAAATTGCAAAATGAACCATTCCAAATTAGAACACTTTTATTATTTCAAATTTGAGCAACACTTCCTCAAGTTTGTGCTACTTTAAGATCGTATTGAATTTTACACATTAACTTTACCATGTTATTTGATTTTCATGTACAGCCTATAATACAGAATCCAATGTTTTTGAAGGCTCAAGCACAGGTTTGACCATTATCAGTATGTACTGGTTTTTTTAAAAATTGTAGCAATGTCTTTTCGTAAATACATTTTCCCACTGATTTTATGTCTAAACACTAAAAATCTGAACACTTTTACCAACAATTAACAAATTTTACAAAACAGTGTACATTTTTTTGTATTCTTTTTAAGATACAACAACTCAGGAATATACAACTGTTACTTCAACATCTGCTGGTAGGAGCTTCATATTTTATATTACAATATAGATTAAATTAATGACTGACAAAGACTGATATTTAGTTCATTTTTCTCATATTTGTTCATATCTGTTTATATACCAGTAGTCGTCAATTTGCACGTGATGAAGTTACTCAAAATTTCAAATAAACTTTTACTTTATTGAAACTTCTGTTACAAATGGGTTTTGTAATCTAAATTACAAAATAGCCTATACTACTTCAAAATAAAAGTGTTTTAATACTTTGCTTGTGGTCAGCATTTCTTCAACAATGTGTTACTTTATGGTCAATTTGAATTTTACACATTAACTTTACATTATTATTTGCATTGTTCTCCAGAATATAATACAGAACCCAGTGTTTCCGAAGACTTAACTACCGATTTGACCACATTAAGTATGGACTGGTTTGCTGAAAAATAAAAAAATAGTAGCAATATTGTGTCTGTAAAATCATTTACTACTGTTTTTAAGTCTAACCACTTCAATTATGACCACTCTTGCCAATACTTGACAAATTTTACAGATTAGTTTACTTTTTGCTTATTATTTTTCAGATACAACAACTCAAGAATTTACAACTGTAATCTCAACATCTGCTGGTAAAAAAATAATTTTTTGTATTATAATTCAGATTGATTTACTGCTTGATTTCAATTTTTCATATCTGTTTATACAGTCAAAAACCTGCGATAGGAAAACTTACTCAAAACTTCAAATAAACTTTCACTTTGTTACAATTACTGCTGCAACTGTGTCTGTAATCCAAATTGCAAAATGAACCATTCCAAATTAGAACACTTTTATTATTTCGAATTTGAGCAACACTTCCTCAAGTTTGTGCTACTTTAAGATCGTATTGAATTTTACACATTAACTTTACCATGTTATTTGATTTTCATGTACAGCCTATAATACAGAATCCAATGTTTTTGAAGGCTCAAGCACAGGTTTGACCATTATCAGTATGTACTGGTTTCCTTAAAAATTGTAGCAATGTCTTTTCGTAAATACATTTTTCAACTGATTTTTTGTCTAAACACTACAAACCTGACCACTCTTACCAACAATTTACAAATTTTACAAAACAGTGTACATTTTTTTGTATTCTTTTTAAGATACAACAACTCAGGAATATACAACTGTTACTTCAACATCTGCTGGTAGGAGCTTCATTTTTTATATTACAATATAGATTAAATTAATGACTGACAAAGATTGATATTTAGTTCATTTTTCTCATATCTGTTCATATCTGTTTATATACCGGTAGTCGTCAATTTGCACGTGATGAAGTTACTCAAAATTTCAAATAAACTTTTACTTTATTGAAACTTCTGTTACAAATGAGTTTTGTAATCTAAATTACAAGATATACTACTTCAAAATAAAAGTGTTTTAATACTTTGCTTGTGGACAGCATTTCTTCAACAATGTGTTACTTTATGGTCATCTTGAATTTTACACATTAACTTTACCTTATTATTTGCATTTTTCTCCAAAATATAATACAGAACCCAGTGTTTCCGAAGACTTAACTACCGATTTGACCACATTAAGTATGGACTGGTTTGCTTAAAAATAAAAAATTAGTAGCAATATTGTGTCTGTAAAATCATTTACTACTGTTTTTAAGTCTAAACACTACAATTATGACCACTCTTGCCAATACTTGACAAATTTTACAGATTAGTTTACTTTTTGTGTATTATTTTTCAGATACAACAACTCAAGAATTTACAACTGTAATCTCAACATCTGCTGGTAAATATGTTATTTTTTATATTATATTTCAGATTAATTTACTGCTTGATTTCAAAATTTCATATCTGTTTATACAGTCAAAAACCTGCGATAGGAAAACTTACTCAAATTTCAAATAAACTTTCATTTTGTTACAATTACTGCTGCAACTGTGTCTGTAATCCAAATTGCAAAATGAACCATTCCAAATTAGAACACTTTTATTATTTCAAATTTGAGCAACACTTCCTCAAGTTTGTGCTACTTTAAGATCGTATTGAATTTTACACATTAACTTTACCATGTTATTTGATTTTCATGTACAGCCTATAATACAGAATCCAATGTTTTTGAAGGCTCAAGCACAGGTTTGACCATTATCAGTATGTACTGGTTTTTTTAAAAATTGTAGCAATGTCTTTTCGTAAATACATTTTCCCACTGATTTTATGTCTAAACACTAAAAATCTGAACACTTTTACCAACAATTAACAAATTTTACAAAACAGTGTACATTTTTTTGTATTCTTTTTAAGATACAACAACTCAGGAATATACAACTGTTACTTCAACATCTGCTGGTAGGAGCTTCATATTTTATATTACAATATAGATTAAATTAATGACTGACAAAGACTGATATTTAGTTCATTTTTCTCATATTTGTTCATATCTGTTTATATACCAGTAGTCGTCAATTTGCACGTGATGAAGTTACTCAAAATTTCAAATAAACTTTTACTTTATTGAAACTTCTGTTACAAATGGGTTTTGTAATCTAAATTACAAAATAGCCTATACTACTTCAAAATAAAAGTGTTTTAATACTTTGCTTGTGGTCAGCATTTCTTCAACAATGTGTTACTTTATGGTCAATTTGAATTTTACACATTAACTTTACATTATTATTTGCATTGTTCTCCAGAATATAATACAGAACCCAGTGTTTCCGAAGACTTAACTACTGATTTGACCACATTAAGTATGGACTGGTTTGCTGAAAAATAAAAAAATAGTAGCAATATTGTGTCTGTAAAATAATTTACTACTGTTTTTAAGTCTAACCACTTCAATTATGACCACTCTTGCCAATACTTGACAAATTTTACAGATTAGTTTACTTTTTGCTTATTATTTTTCAGATACAACAACTCAAGAATTTACAACTGTAATCTCAACATCTGCTGGTAAAAAAATAATTTTTTGTATTATAATTCAGATTGATTTACTGCTTGATTTCAATTTTTCATATCTGTTTATACAGTCAAAAACCTGCGATAGGAAAACTTACTCAAAACTTCAAATAAACTTTCACTTTGTTACAATTACTGCTGCAACTGTGTCTGTAATCCAAATTGCAAAATGAACCATTCCAAATTAGAACACTTTTATTATTTCGAATTTGAGCAACACTTCCTCAAGTTTGTGCTACTTTAAGATCGTATTGAATTTTACACATTAACTTTACCATGTTATTTGATTTTCATGTACAGCCTATAATACAGAATCCAATGTTTTTGAAGGCTCAAGCACAGGTTTGACCATTATCAGTATGTACTGGTTTCCTTAAAAATTGTAGCAATGTCTTTTCGTAAATACATTTTTCAACTGATTTTTTGTCTAAACACTACAAACCTGACCACTCTTACCAACAATTTACAAATTTTACAAAACAGTGTACATTTTTTTGTATTCTTTTTAAGATACAACAACTCAGGAATATACAACTGTTACTTCAACATCTGCTGGTAGGAGCTTCATTTTTTATATTACAATATAGATTAAATTAATGACTGACAAAGATTGATATTTAGTTCATTTTTCTCATATCTGTTCATATCTGTTTATATACCGGTAGTCGTCAATTTGCACGTGATGAAGTTACTCAAAATTTCAAATAAACTTTTACTTTATTGAAACTTCTGTTACAAATGAGTTTTGTAATCTAAATTACAAGATATACTACTTCAAAATAAAAGTGTTTTAATACTTTGCTTGTGGACAGCATTTCTTCAACAATGTGTTACTTTATGGTCATCTTGAATTTTACACATTAACTTTACCTTATTATTTGCATTTTTCTCCAAAATATAATACAGAACCCAGTGTTTCCGAAGACTTAACTACCGATTTGACCACATTAAGTATGGACTGGTTTGCTTAAAAATAAAAAAATAGTAGCAATATTGTGTCTGTAAAATCATTTACTACTGTTTTTAAGTCTAAACACTACAATTATGACCACTCTTGCCAATACTTGACAAATTTTACAGATTAGTTTACTTTTTGTGTATTATTTTTCAGATACAACAACTCAAGAATTTACAACTGTAATCTCAACATCTGCTGGTAAATATGTTATTTTTTATATTATATTTCAGATTAATTTACTGCTTGATTTCAAAATTTCATATCTGTTTATACAGTCAAAAACCTGCGATAGGAAAACTTACTCAAATTTCAAATAAACTTTCATTTTGTTACAATTACTGCTGCAACTGTGTCTGTAATCCAAATTGCAAAATGAACCATTCCAAATTAGAACACTTTTATTATTTCAAATTTGAGCAACACTTCCTCAAGTTTGTGCTACTTTAAGATCGTATTGAATTTTACACATTAACTTTACCATGTTATTTGATTTTCATGTACAGCCTATAATACAGAATCCAATGTTTTTGAAGGCTCAAGCACAGGTTTGACCATTATCAGTATGTACTGGTTTTCTTAAAAATTGTAGCAATGTCTTTTCGTAAATACATTTTCCCACTGATTTTATGTCTAAACACTAAAAATCTGACCACTTTTACCAACAATTAACAAATTTTACAAAACAGTGTACATTTTTTTGTATTCTTTTTAAGATACAACAACTCAGGAATATACAACTGTTACTTCAACATCTGCTGGTAGGAGCTTCATATTTTATATTACAATATAGATTAAATTAATGACTGACAAAGACTGATATTTAGTTCATTTTTCTCATATTTGTTCATATCTGTTTATATACCAGTAGTCGTCAATTTGCACGTGATGAAGTTATTCAAAATTTCAAATAAACTTTTACTTTATTGAAACTTCTGTTACAAATGGGTTTTGTAATCTAAATTACAAAATAGCCTATACTACTTCAAAATAAAAGTGTTTTAATGCTTTGCTTGTGGTCAGCATTTCTTCAACAATGTGTTACTTTATGGTCATTTTGAATTTTACACATTAACTTTACATTATTATTTGCATTGTTCTCCAGAATATAATACAGAACCCAGTGTTTCCGAAGACTTAACTACTGATTTGACCACATTAAGTATGGACTGGTTTGCTTAAAAATAAAAAAATAGTAGCAATATTGTGTCTGTAAAATCATTTACTACTGTTTTTAAGTCTAACCACTTCAATTATGACCACTCTTGCCAATACTTGACAAATTTTACAGATTAGTTTACTTTTTGTGTATTATTTTTCAGATACAACAACTCAAGAATTTACAACTGTAATCTCAACATCTGCTGGTAAATATGTTATTTTTTATATTATAATTCAGATTAATTTACTGCTTGATTTCAAATTTTCATATCTGTTTATACAGTCAAAAACCTGCGATAGGAAAACTTACTCAAAACTTCAAATAAACTTTCACTTTGTTTCAATTACTGCTGCAACTGTGTCTGTAATCCAAATTGCAAAATGAACCATTCCAAATTAAAACACTTTTATTATTTCGAATTTGAGCAACACTTCCTCAAGTTTGTGCTACTTTAAGATCGTATTGACTTTTACACATTAACTTTACCATGTTATTTGATTTTCATGTACAGCCTATAATACAGAATCCAATGTTTTTGAAGGCTCAAGTACAGGTTTGACCATTATCAGTATGTCCTGGTTTTCTTAAAAATTGTAGCAATATCTTTTCGTAAATACATTTTTCAACTGATTTTATGTCTAAACACTACAACCTGACCACTCTTACCAACAATTTACAAATTTTACAAAACAGTGTACATTTTTTTGTATTCTTTTTAAGATACAACAACTCAGGAATATACAACTGTTACTTCAACATCTGCTGGTAGGAGCTTCATATTTTATATTACAATATAGATTAAATTAATGACTGACAAACATTGATATTTAGTTCAGTTTTCTCATATTTGTTCATATCTGTTTATATACCAGTAGTCGTCAATTTGCACGTGATGAAGTTACTCAAAATTTCAAATAAACTTTTACTTTATTGAAACTTCTGTTACAAATGAGTTTGGTAATCTAAATTACAAGATATACTACTTCAAAAAAAAGTGTTTTAATACTTTGCTTGTGGACAGCATTTCTTCAACAATGTGTTACTTTATGGTCATCTTGAATTTTACACATTAACTTTACCTTATTATTTGCATTTTTCTCCAGCATATAATACAGAACCCAGTGTTTCCGAAGACTTAACTACCGATTTGACCACATTAAGTATGGACTGGTTTGCTGAAAAATAAAAAAATAGTAGCAATATTGTGTCTGTAAAATCACTACTGTTTGAAAGTCTAACCACTTCAATTATGACCACTCTTGCCAATACTTGACAAATTTTACAGATTAGTTTACTTTTTGTGTATTATTTTTCAGATACAACAACTCAAGAATTTACAACTGTAATCTCAACATCTGCTGGTAAATATGTTATTTTTTATATTATAATTCAGATTAATTTACTGCTTGATTTCAATTTTTCATATCTGTTTATACAGTCAAAAACCTGCGATAGGAAAACTTACTCAAATTTCAAATAAACTTTCACTTTGTTTCAATTACTGCTGCAACTGTGTCTGTAATCCAAATTGCAAAATGAACCATTCCAAATTAAAACACTTTTATTGTTTCGAATTTGAGCAACACTTCCTCAAGTTTGTGCTACTTTAAGATCGTATTGAATTTTACACATTTACTTTACCATGTTATTTGATTTTCATGTACAGCCTATAATACAGAATCCAATGTTTTTGAAGGCTCAAGCACAGGTTTGACCATTATCAGTATGTACTGGTTTCCTTAAAAATTGTAGCAATGTCTTTTCGTAAATACATTTTTCAACTGATTTTATGTCTAAACACTACAAACCTGACCACTCTTACCAACAATTTACAAATTTTACAAAACAGTGTACATTTTTTTGTATTCTTTTTAAGATACAACAACTCAGGAATATACAACTGTTACTTCAACATCTGCTGGTAGGAGCTTCATATTTTATATTACAATATAGATTAAATTAATGACTGACAAACATTGATATTTAGTTCAGTTTTCTCATATTTGTTCATATCTGTTTATATACCAGTAGTCGTCAATTTGCACGTGATGAAGTTACTCAAAATTTCAAATAAACTTTTACTTTATTGAAACTTCTGTTACAAATGAGTTTGCTAATCTAAATTACAAGATATACTACTTCAAAAAAAAGTGTTTTAATACTTTGCTTGTGGACAGCATTTCTTCAACAATGTGTTACTTTATGGTCATCTTGAATTTTACACATTAACTTTACCTTATTATTTGCATTTTTCTCCAGCATATAATACAGAACCCAGTGTTTCCGAAGACTTAACTACCGATTTGACCACATTAAGTATGGACTGGTTTGCTGAAAAATAAAAAAATAGTAGCAATATTGTGTCTGTAAAATCACTACTGTTTGAAAGTCTAACCACTTCAATTATGACCACTCTTGCCAATACTTGACAAATTTTACAGATTAGTTTACTTTTTGTGTATTATTTTTCAGATACAACAACTCAAGAATTTACAACTGTAATCTCAACATCTGCTGGTAAATATGTTATTTTTTATATTATAATTCAGATTAATTTACTGCTTGATTTCAAATTTTCATATCTGTTTATACAGTCAAAAACCTGCGATAGGAAAACTTACTCAAATTTCAAATAAACTTTCACTTTGTTTCAATTACTGCTGCAACTGTGTCTGTAATCCAAATTGCAAAATGAACCATTCCAAATTAAAACACTTTTATTATTTCGAATTTGAGCAACACTTCTTCAAGTTTGTGCTACTTTAAGATCGTATTGAATTTTACACATTAACTTTACCATGTTATTTGATTTTCATGTACAGCCTATAATACAGAATCCAATGTTTTTGAAGGCTCAAGCACAGGTTTGACCATTATCAGTATGTACTGGTTTCCTTAAAAATTGTAGCAATGTCTTTTCGTAAATACATTTTTCAACTGATTTTATGTCTAAACACTACAAACCTGACCACTCTTACCAACAATTTACAAATTTTACAAAACAGTGTACATTTTTTTGTATTCTTTTTAAGATACAACAACTCAGGAATATACAACTGTTACTTCAACATCTGCTGGTAGGAGCTTCATATTTTATATTACAATATAGATTAAATTAATGACTGACAAACATTGATATTTAGTTCAGTTTTCTCATATTTGTTCATATCTGTTTATATACCAGTAGTCGTCAATTTGCACGTGATGAAGTTACTTAAAAGTTCAAATAAACTTTTACTTTATTGAAACTTCTGTTACAAATGGGTTTTGTAATCTAAATTACAAGATATACTACTTCAAAATAAAAGTGTTTTAATACTTTGCTTGTGGACAGCATTTCTTCAACAATGTGTTACTTTATGGTCATTTTGAATTTTACACATTAACTTTACCTTATTATTTGCATTTTTCTCCAGAATATAATACAGAACCCAGTGTTTCCGAAGACTTAACTACCGATGTGACCACATTAAGTATGGACTGGTTTGCTTAAAAATAAAAAAATAGTAGCAATATTGTGTCTGAAAAATCACTACTGTTTGAAAGTCTAACCACTACAATTATGACCACTCTTGCCAATACTTGACAAATTTTACAGAATAGTTTACTTTTTGTGTATTATTTTTCAGATACAACAACTCAAGAATTTACAACTGTAATCTCAACATCTGCTGGTAAAATTTTTATTTTTTGTATTAGTTTCATAAATTTCATTTTTCACTGATTTTATGTCTAAACACTACAAATCTGATCGCTCTTACCAATACTTGACATCTTTTACAAAACAGTGACCATTTATTTGTATTTTGTTGCAATTTGTCCATGCACTTTTCCATGTTATTTGTTTCTTATGTACTGCACATAATACAGAATCTACTATTTCCGAAAACTTAACTACCGATTTGACTATTATAAGTTTTTGCTGGTTTGACTAGAAACTTAATTTATTACGCTGGTTGGTTTTGTAAAACCTATTATCACTGTTTTTAGATTCAAACACTATAAATGCGACCACTATTGGTGCCACAACTGAAACAGGTGGGATGATTTTCTAATGCTTATGTTGATGTAAGTTTAATTTCAAGAATGTTTATTAAGTAGTATTGCCATGTCATATGTACTTTTGTGCTGGCACTCAAAGTATTTTTAGAAAATTTTTTTCTTTACAGCATTTAACATTTAACTGAAAGTATATTCATCTGATTGATTACACTAATTGCTATGTTATTTATTAAGTCACATTGCATGGTCTTATGACTGGATATGATATTAAACATGCAGCAGGCTTTGATAATAATTAATATATGAATTAAATGAACTTCAGCATCCCTAAAATTTGTAATATTTATATTTGTTATTTTAAAAGTACTAAGTGGTACAGTTAATTATGCAAATTGCAATTAAAGATAACTTAACAACTTCCATAACTTTGTCAACACAAGCAACACTTACTGGTAAGCATTTGTAATTTGTTTTAATATCATACATTGCATGTGTTGATTATTATTAATTTATGATGCCCTAGATTAATCAATAGGTGATATATCTTGTGTCTGAAGAAACAAATTTCTTATTTTTTTTAAGAACCATGTGACCAAAGCTGTGATGGTTGTGCCGGTTGTGATTATAACAACATAAGTGAATGTGCTTGTGAATGTATTGTTGGATACCAGCCTACGACAGACGGAAAGTGTGATCCTGGTGAGTGTTTTCAATTCTTGTAATAGTTGCATAAAATGCTGTTTTTGCAAAATTTTGTATGATAACAAAAACTTTGCCATAAGTAAAAGTGTAACAGCATTTAGCTTATTGTGAGACTCATGTTCATGTCTTCGACTATTATTTTAGTTTTCTGTCCACAAAGCACTATGATGTATCCCAACGATTCATATCTCATAAATGTGACATTTCCTCAAACTCAATCTGGATTTCGAAATTCTTCTGCAGAGAAATGTCCCATAAATACATCAAATTGTAAATATATTTTGAAATGAGAAAAATTGATAAAGTTTAATGTAAACTCAATATAAGCGAAAAGCCAGAATTAAATATTTTAGATAACAACAATAAAAATGATTTTGTCCCAGCGGGAAAACCATATGGAACTAGGTCATGCAGTGTAAGTGGAACATGGAATCAACCAAAATGGCTTTCCTCATGTAACACAACTGCTGAGGTAACATTACATATGCAACTAAAGCTATAATTTCTAAAATCCAACAAAGGTAAATATTACAGTCTGTTTCAAAATATACTTTTAGAATTATATCAATGCAATTTTCATTTCAACGATGGAACAACAAGAGGCTGCTGATAATCTTGAAGTTTTAACTTCAAATCCAGACAGTATAACCTCAAATGAGATTTCTTTAACTGTGGAAGTTTTAAATAATGTTGTTAATGTCGGGACATTGAATGCTGAGGTTTGGCATTTTATGACATTCTTTGTTCACAAAATAGGTGATCTGAAATGTCGGTTTCTCTAAGCACATGTGTTTATTTAACTTTCATTTTTGTTTTCAGATTTCATCTGCTGTTGTGGCCACAATTGGAAACTTACTCAGTGTCTCTGAGGAGGACCTTCAACAAAGTGGTCAAGCTGTAAGGTAAAATGACTTTCTTAAATGTAATGTAACATTTTATGGTTCATATTTTAAAATCAAATTGCTTAGCCTTTAATAATTTTTTACAAACGTCTTTTTTTGTTTCCTAAAATCAGCTTAATGCAAACTCTGGATTCACTTGGAGAAAAAGTTGAACTAAATGATGGCGAAATATTTCAAGAAATTAACCCCGCAGTGGCAGTTGTCGTAGTGCAACTTACAAGTGCAGGTGAAATGATGACAATTGTGATATTGCTTTCAAGTATCTCGTTTTCTGTAGTTTTTGTATGTAGATTCATGACTAGTGAAGATATAGATTTTAAATGTTGGGAAATATTTAGAGGCGCAAGGAAACATTGGATATCAGTTTGCTTCCTTACCAATTCCAAAAGAACTTGGCTTAAGGTCAGATCAACTGAGCTTATTTTTTGATGCACCAAGTTTAACTACGTCATCTTACATCCAAGTACCACCAAATGCACTGCAGACAACATTAGGTGATAGCATGTTACTGTATGTTTAAACATGCATGGTTTCAACTTGCAGTTTTTCAATTAATTCATCTGCACTTTGAAAGATATAGTTGACCCTACTTAAAGTTTGTCATTGCTGTAAACTACAGATAACCGAGTGAGCTTCTATGCTTTTCCTGATGATAAACTTTTTCGAGCCACCGACACGAGCAACATGTATTCTGGAGATGAATTTGTTGCTTCGGAGGTCATTTTATCAGCTACAGTTGTCAATGCTACAGGACCTGTTGTAAATCTTGATGAACCAGTTGTAATGCAGTTTTTTTTAAATTCGGTAAAAAAGCAGTAAGCCTTAAAAGTAAACACTTTAATAACTTTCCTTATATTTGTAATTTCGTTTTAGTAATTTTTGGTTATCATTTATGCCAAGAGGCATGTTTGAAACTGTTTTGACAATCAGCTAACATACAGTACTTCTTGCTATTTGTGCAATTTTCGCAGACCATTACATCAAATACAACCCTTGAAGGAAAATGTGTGTTCTGGAATGAAACTGGAAATGGTTTCTGGTCAAATAAAGGCTTGGTTAGCCAGAATATCAGTAATGAGTTTGCTGAGTGTCGATTCAATCACCTCACCAATTTTGCCACGTTATTTGTATGTACAGTGCACTGATTTGGTATATGTAAATGACATATGTAACATTTTAAGTAACGTATCTGCAAGTCTCGTATGTAACATTTTTGTGTTGTTGAAGTCCACGATACCCGTAGACACACCTGGACTTGACCTTGTTACAATTATTGGATCCTCTATTTCAATCTTTAGTTTGGTTCTGCTGGTAGCGACGTTTACATTTGTGAAGTAAGTGACGCTTTTCGATCTTTGTCTTTAGACATTTTTATTTTTGAAGACAACAGAAATTTGTTAAAGCAACAGATATACTATAAGTGACACGTTAAGTTCTAATATACATGACATATTTTTAGAAAAATGCGAACTCAAGGTAAATTCCGATCGGCATTTCTTTTGGTCAACCTTGGCATGGCGCTTTTGATCCTTAATATTTCACTGATCATAAGCGAGGCGCCGTCATTGGCAGCGCCATCTACTGGATGCACGGCGTTAGCGGTAATAATTCATTTTGCTCTGATTTCTTCATTAGCTTGGATGATGGTGGAAGGAGTGAACATTTACATAGTTGTCGTTCATGTAAGTAACGAAATTGGATCAATTCTTACCAACTACTGTATTATAATTGATGGATAAAGTTTCGAAGTCACTTAAAGTAAAATTGATTATCATACGTACTAATCAACAAGGTAACCTACAAAACTGCAAATTGTGTTTAAGTCGTATGCTTTTAGTTATTCTTGGTGAAGTGTAAACTCTTAAAGTTAATCCAACAATATTTTTCTTTATTCTGTTTTAATGGTATTCCAGACGATGTACGCTCGTATCCATATCACCAATCGACGAGTGATTATTCTCTCTCTTCTATGGGGCTGGCTGATGCCTGCAATCTTTGTCGCTATAGTCGCTGGTGTTGACATAAACAACTACACGAGAAATGATTCAGAGTAAGGAGATACGATGAAAATAATTCTTCTCATTCTGTATTTTGAAAATATCAAAGCAACTGCAATGAAAAAATCGTTAATAACGTTACCAATTTATAGTTATTTTAAAATTGTTTTGCAGGTGTTGGTTATCTGTGGACGTGGAAATTTATTTGATTGTCATTCCTGCTGCAGTGATAATGGGCGTTAATCTTTTCCTTTACATTGCAATTTTTGCACGTGTCGTGTGTTGTAGACGAAATTTGACTGCAAGCCAGGTAACTATGGTATCTATAGCCTACCTATTTTCAGTATTATATTCGCCAGAAGATTAGATTGTTTTCTACGTGATGCTTAAAATTATTGTTGTTTTAACTGGAAATTCGTGGTATCGCACGTGTATAATGACGTACAAAAGTAGTCAATGGATTTAGGAAATTGAGTTTCAGAATGTTGGGTGAAAATTTAAGTACCGTATATAATATATATTATGCACTTAAGAATCGGCGTTCAGAAACTCGCAAGAATGTGTTGTTTTCCATAACTCTGTTTATAACACTTGGAGGAACTTGGTTGATCGCATTTCCGATTTCAGCAATACAACACGCAGATGAAAATGTTTCCACCATATTTGCATACATTTTTAGCGTCCTAACTTCCCTGCAAGGTACACAGCAAACTATTGCCATTATTATCAAAAAGCAAGACTATTTGCTTTTTTCTTTCTAAAGCTTTTCTTTTCAACCTTACAGGTGATAATTTATTTTATTAACTTTTGCAGGTTTCTTCTTGTTTTTGCTGTACGTGGTACGACAATATTTCACCAAAGACTTGTTTAAAGCTGTTGCTAGGCTATCATTTTCGAAATCTAGGACAACATTCAGCAATCTGAATACGACCATGAGAAATTACCAGATTCCACGTCCAGATGTTGTGTTGGAAAGGTTAGAAACAGTTTATTTCAATTGAATTTATTCCGATATAAATTTAATCATTGTAGTTTTGTGATTGACAATTAAGTTTCCTCATGAAATCTTTGTCAATCAATAAAAAACCAAGTTTCGTATTTGTGTTGTAAAAATGATTATTTGTTCTTTAGGTCGACAGCAACGGAAAGTTAAGCCACATAGACAAGACAAAAAGACCCAATAACTCTTTTATGATGGAAGCTTAACACAAAAATCTTGCATAATTTCTACCAACATCTATTTTTCAGCTTTTCATCATTATCAGCTTTCGCAATTCTTGCTGGTGTCGTTTCGTAAAAACATGGACGTTTTTTAACTTAGTTTGTTGTAAAGAATAGGAATGTATAGTACGCACATTTTTAACATGTGTTTACTGTATTCTTAGTCGCTATTGGATTCGTTGTTAAAATGTGACCGCTTAGCCGTAAATAGGTTAACTTCTATTAACCAACAATTCAGTTTGTAGGCAAAATTGTTCGTTTTCATATTAATCGTCATATGTTGATAAGTTTCTGCTTGTTGAGGATATTTTAACTGGGATATTATTTTTACTTTTCTATCAATATTTTAAAATAACTTTTTACCGCTTGGCTGTCTGCGAGCAACAACATTTTGCTTAACGCCAAAAATTTCGTATTTGCATGTTTTTTGCCATAAACATAGCTGCGGTATCATGCTTAGTTGTTTATAAGGTGTTCTGTATTTTAATTGAACATTGTTGAAAGTAACCAATCCAGATTGTATAATATGTCATAAATTTTTACCAGAGTGGATCCTCTTTGTGTGCTTTCATGTTGTGAGTTGTTTTATTATTATACTCCCTACATTCAAACAGTAAAAACGAAATTATTTACAGTGAACAACGTTGCGATGCCTTTAACTCGGCACTTTTGAATAAACGCCGTTCAAGAATTCGAACTTGGTGCCTATACTTTGTTTTTATTTCTTGAAACGGCACAGTGAAAATGATATCAAAAAAGAAAAAGGATTCTTCACTTGATTAATATAGTTGAATATTGTACTATTTTAGTGACTAAGTTAAATGTACATGGAATCAATTACATAGCCGATGTTTACAAGAACTCCTCTATGGGCTACTGCTATCTTGTGGCAGAGGAGCTTGAATTCCCCGATGAAGTGTCGAAGTAAACTTGAGGAAGTTTTTTTCCAAAAAGAGTCTGGAGATGGAAAGTGAGAGAAGTTACAAACATTTTTGTTGTTTTTGGTATTGATGTGTTGCTTTATAGTCGTACAGCTCATCCAAATTAGTGTACACTTGGTCTTGGTTGCAAAATCTCTGCCTCGTGACCATGTTATTTTACGTGGAAAATTTGGTTATTTGAGCGATAGTGGAGCCTTTTTTGGCTTTCAGCGGTATAAAACCCTTTTTAACTGGTTTTAAACTGTTTTGTAAGATATGTCTCGGTTCTGTAATAGTTTCGAAAGTATTAAAGGTTTAATGATGCTGTTTGCTGATGGATCTTTTAGATAGCGTATCTGTTTAAGACATCAAAGCTCTGCCTTGTAACCACTATACCACCTTTCGCGAACACCTATCATATATTATATATTATCGAATACCATCATATATCGCCAACCAATTAGGCCTATAGCCTAATAGTTTTGGGAAAGTTCGAATATTTCCTCGGTAGCGTTCCAGGTTTAATTGCTAGAAGACTATAGGTCTTATTAAAAGTGGTTTAAGACGAAATATCGTGCGTCTTCAAACTGCATCACTCTTGTCTGCAAACTGCATTACTTAGTCTTAGAACTTTTGTTACCTATAAGATCACGTAAAACCAACCGATTTTGTAAAACCAATTGGTAAGCCTTAGCAGAGAAGGGTGTATACATTTGATATTTATTGTTGTTTTGTTTTTTACAAAGTCATACTTCCCAGTTTAAGTTAAGGTTAGAAGTTTGGATTTTCTTGGACCCAAGTTATGATCATACTTTGGCATCCTTAAGCTCATAACACACCATGCACAAAGCTGACCGTAATACATAAACTAACCACATTTCAAAATTAAATCTAAAACCTTTATTTTTTATGACTCTTTGCGTAACACTCTTTAACTTTTATCTCGTTCGACTAACCAGCTTCTTTCGATTTGAAGAAAGTAGATCAAGTACTGTAAAAATTGTAATGGGAAAGACACAAAGCAAGTACTGTAATTGCATTTAGCGCTTTAACATTTGTTGTTAGTTCTACAGTAGTTAATTCCTTGTTCCGTTGTGTAGATCAATGAAGGAAATTTAAGGCTAAAAGCTCGATAAATTGCTTCAATACATAAAAGCATTATTAAAATTCAATTGTGTCTACCAGGTCGCGATAAAAGCATTTGTTCTTTGGCTGAACTTTCTAAATTTATTTTTAAACAGACGCGTCCAATGGCAACAAAGTTATGCGATAGTACTGGTTTTACAAACAGAACAATGCATTTGGATCACAACATAGGCTGTATATAGAGCTCCGCACAAACTTTTAAACTCATACGTCAACCACCTCTATACGAATGTCAACATTGTCGGTTTAATTAATTTTTTGTTTTCAAATTGTGTAATACAAAAACATATTCATTTGTCCGAAATATGTACGTTTCGCAGCCGGTAACGAAATTATCGGTATTGAATCGCTGAATCTGAGTAGACATTGTGGTTTTATCATTATTATTATTATTGTGCTGATCGACATAAAACAATTAGCTTCAAACATGCTTTAATTAGTATTAAGCTTAATGCTCTCACCACTTTACCACTAAACAACAATACAAAGTTCACGTAAGCTCCTTCAGTACTTGAATCCCTTTTGAAATAGTTCACAAGTTTGTGTGTTTATTTTCAGATTTTACCACAATTAAATGTAGCGCTGGATGAGCTCGAACCACTCGAACTATCCGCTGGTTCGAGTTTCTCATTTTTGTTTATCGTATAGAGTAAATAAGTGCTTGGTGGAACCCAATTTATTTATGCCCAAATTATATTTCAATGTGAATGTGAATGTGCTTGTAAATGTATTGTTGGATACCAAGCAATAACAGATGGGAAGTGTGGACCCCGTGAGTTTTCTATTTGTGTAATCATTTTATCAAAAATAATGTGCGTGCAAAACGTATGTGGTAGCAAGTATGCTCAGCTAAAAGCTAAAGAATAATTGCAATAAGCGTTTATGTGAGTGTAAATTTCATGTTTTTGAATATTTTGGTTTTCTGTCTACAAAGTACTTTGATGTACCCCAACAGCTCAGATCCAATAAATGTGACATTTCCTCAAACTCAGTCTGGTTTTCAAAATTTCTCTCCTGATCAGTGTCCTCCGAATACTTTGAATTGTAAATATATTTCTAATTTAAAGTCAGTATTAATTATTTTGTATAGCAACGTTTAACGTTTTTTGCTGCAGCTGGAAAGCCATATGGTATGAGGTCATGCAGCGTCAAGAGCGTTTGGGACGCATCAAAATGGCTTTCCGAGTGTAATTCAACTGCTAATTAAGGTAAGTTCAAATTCAAATTCAACCTTTAAGCAGTAAACCTAACCTGTGATGTATAAAATAAACGGAAAATGAAATATTAAAGTCTATTTATAAAGTTACGTTTAGAATTACATCAATATATTGTTTAATTCAACGGAAGAACGTCAAGCAGCTGCTGCAAATCTTGAAATTCTAACATCAAATCCTGACAGTTTAACCTCAAATGAGATTGCGGTAACTTCTGAAGCTTTAAAAAATGTTGTTGATTCTTAAATATTGGATAATGAGGTTTGACGTTTTACAAAATCCTCGGTTTACAATATTAGATGGTCTGAAAGCTGGTTTTGTCAAGACAAAGTTATGCCTTTAAATTTAATTTTTCAGAATTTATCTGCTGTTGTGGCCACTATTGGAAACTTACTTAATGTCCCTCTGGAGGGACTTCAACAAAGTGGCCTAGTTACAAGGTATAATAAACTTTATAATTACAACATAATATTAGCATTGTAATTTAACAAAAGCCCAAGAGTCGGGAACGGCTAGATTCGTTATTTCCTGGGCCCCTATGTATTGAAGTTACCTACCCTTTTGTATTGTCATAAGTAGTCAAGAAATCAGAGATGACACTTGACATTCGTTCTTCTTTATGGAGGTAGCACATGATTGTCATCATCAATATTACATTATATGATCAATAAGCGCTAATGACTAAGACATTAATGATATTATTCAACTCAACTTCTCAACTCCGTTTCCTGCAATCAGTTTATTGCAAACTCTGGATTCGGTGGGAGAAAAAGTTGAAATAAATGAAGGTGATGGGTTCCAAGAAGTTAGCCGTGCAGTGGCCGTTAAAGTGATACAAGTGGTACTCTGGTAAAAAGATTCTGATTTGTTTTTTGCATCTTGTTTGCAACTGTTTTCTGTATTGTACATCATGATTAGCCAGAGCGGGACAATGTTCGCTTAAAGATACTTACGCTTTTCCATAAAAATTGACTCTTCTACTCACGCTCTTGAATGAGAGAAGAAGCGTAGGCTACTCGAGCTCATCATTTAAATCAAAGCCATTGTTGGCATGTCCGCCCATTTTTGAAAATTCAGTTACATTTGCATGTTGGAATTTAAAACTTATTCCCAATTGTACCCGTAACTTATGATCATTAGCCCTACTTCGGAAATATTTAAGATTTCCAGGAGAGTTCAGAGCAGGGAAAGCAGTTTACTACCTAATGCAGTAGTGAATTATTCTATATGTTCAGGAAGTTTTAATAAAAAATTATTTTACTGGCATCACGCACTTGATGCATGAGTTAACTATCGTGTTTATACCATCGTACCCCCTACTTTTGTTAGGTACCGTGCGATACTTTTTTGCAGCATTTACATACAGTAGATGGAAGGAGGTATGCGGTGTATGCCGTTTTAAATAAGTCAGGATCTATCCTACACTTAATTGTTTGGTGAAATAAGCCATAGGCCTATCACTGCTTTTGCTTTCGCACAGCTATCACGTGAAAATAGGTCTCAAAACAATGAAAACTTTTACAATTTATCAACTGCAAAGTGCGTTCATGGTTGTTTGAGGCTAGCAGACAAATGCGCAAATTGTGAGCACGCTACATTATGGCAAAATAATCCTGCTCCATCACTCCCTTGCAAAAATAGCGCGTTCTTGCCCAGCTGTCTGAATTTCCTTAGTCCAATTTTTAGAAGCAGAAAGAAGCATTGGATATCAATATACCTCCTTATCGATTCCAAATAAACTTGGTTTCAAACCAGATGAACTGAGCATATATTTTGATGAACCGAGTTTAACTGCTTCATCTTAAATTCAAGTACCAAAGAACACCAAGTGATAGCATGTTATGTTTAAACAACAATGGATTTAACTAATAATTTTTCAATTAACTTATACGCACTTTCATAATTACTTGAACTTGCGGTTTATGTGACTAATACTAATTATAATTAATATGTTATTTTCCCAATTGAACTTTTACGCGTATTTGTATCATTGACCTTTTTTGATTTAAATTTCCATGTATTCCTAAAATTTTGCTAAATGAGAAAATATTTTAACTTGAAAACTATTTTCGTTTTTGCACCAATTTCTTTTGGCACAAAGATTGGCCTAAGTTTTATAAGCAATATAAAATTACGTGCATCAAGGTTTGGCAAATTACTGTACATGTATTTTCGTCTTTGTGGTCGTTTTGAAGTTTCTGTTTGATAAAGTCCTCCATGGTATGCCGCTGTAACATTTCTTTAAAGCACTACCATTAATTACTTTGACTTAAAATGGAAGATAAGATTACAATGTGTAAAGTAGATTCACATTACAATTTGTTCAAATCACTGCACTTTGTGCTTTATGTCACGATTTTTGCAATTTCTTTTCAAGCGTCAATACTTTGCGGACACCTTTATTCTAATGAGCACTTAATGCAGCATCTTGTACTTTATTCCAATCAGTATTTAATGAGAAAACTAGTACAGTAATCGCCGCTTTATAAGACCGCGATTTATAGACATAGCCGCTTATAAAGCCCCAGTTATGCTTGGGTTCTATTTAATCAGTTTGTTGCTGAAGGAAAATAACCCGCTTCATAATTTCGAATCCTCGTCATATAAACTCATTTTTGAAACAGCAATCGCAGAAAATTGAGTACAAAGACGTAGTAATGGCTTTTGGCAAAGTGTACTTCAATACTATTATTACTATTATTCAATACTCCTATTACAATACTCCCCTACTTAGCATTTTTTCTGAGCCACAACCGTACTGTAGTTTCCATACCAACTGTTGCGCCACAAGCTCAGTTAAAACTAGGGATGTTTGAAATGGAAAAAGATTCGGATTCGTGAGAATACGAATAATAGATTTTAATATTCGTGCGAATCCGAACCGATAACGTTAAGGTATTATCGTCCTTAGATGGAGTAAGTATTCAACAAAACTGTCGCAGCCTTTTACCTGCTAAATAAATGTTTGAGATCAAATGATTTTTTATTATTTTCACTTGAACTTGATAATAAACAAACTCACGTCTTGTTACATTACATTCACTCGTTGGGTCCGTCTCATTAACAAAGCTTGTAAATACAAGTAAATACAATAATGGAGTACTCGACCGGATTGTGCTGTTAAAATTCGGATTAATGAGAAAGCAGTAAGGTCGATATTCGTTTTTAATATTAGGATTCGTGTTCGATTTGGTACATCCCTAGTTAAAACTAGTTGATCGTTTTACCTTAAAATAAAGTACCGGATGACAACAAATCTTGCTGAATAAAGCAAAAACCTTACCTTTTGTTTATACGCGTTGTGCACACTCATTTACATAGAAGATTGGTGTTTGCTACGCTAACTTCTCAACTAACATTTTATTTTAGTGGAACTATGTAAATAAAAAATTTTTATTGGGACGGTTTGGATAAATAAAATTTTAAGAATTTTATAATTCGATGTTTCTTGTAGGCTATTTTATTTAGTGTAGAACAATATAACCACCTAAAATTATAGAGGGTCAAACTAACCGTGGCTTAGACCGCCGCCATATCCTTTTACGTAAACAACAAAGCAACCAGACGTCAATTGTCAGTCTTTCTCAACGAGACACCAATCATACACAACCAGTTTCCTACATAATCAAGAGTGATGTTTGATCAAAGGCTCTTATAGATGCCCACCATGCCAAATTATCAGCACTAAACATCCTGCTGATATATCTGGCTGTTATCCTAGGGTTTTAGCGCCTGGGTACTCCGTACAAATGCCCATGCACTTACTTATATCGCACAGCTGAACATATCTCACCGTCTGGTGCCGCAGCGTACCGGCCGCCAAGATATAGATATCGCCCCGAACGACACTAGAGAATGCCCAGCGTATGTCTGCGCCCTATTACCACAAAGCTCCTGCCAGTATTATCAGGTATCGCCCCAGCCAGAGGGTCCAGAGAACAATTGTATACCACCTTACCCAACAATGCATGCTCCCCCTTTAAAACGTCTGGTTGTAGAGGGGCAACCCCTAATGCACCAACGACTAAAATCACGTCGTCACTTCTTACGACGTACCGCCACCCTTCAAGGCTCCAACTTTGATCTACTCTGTGCCTGGAGCAACATATGGGAAGAAACTGCAAAACTAACCAAACTAACAGTCCCCCGTAACACCAAAGCCCTGGCTCGTAAGGTTAGCGTGAGGCTTCATTGCCTTTTGCGTTGGAGTTGACCGTTTCAACAGCAACATGTTTGCATGGGGCCTTCTCGATCCTTTCCTCTCTGCAAATTTGGATCGGATCCGCAAACGACACAACATATATTTTACCAATATCCAATCTACTCACCTCGAGTTGCAAATGTGGACCTAACAGCTCTCGACAAAAAAAACAGTGCAATGGCTGCTGAGCCTGGACAAAATAATTACTCTGATGCCGCCTCACACGCAAGAAGAACATAACTGGTAGACGCATAAAAGATTATGGAAATTGCAGTCTCATAAAAAGTGATTGACTCATCGTTTCTTAGCCAAGACACGACAAAGGCAAGGGGGTATTTATTTTACTTCTGATATTTAACGGTATTTCGGTAGATGAGATGATATTTGTAGTTCAAACAACATACTTCATCCCACTTATAACTCAACAACGTCTGCTTACCGATGTCAACGTGTTCGAAATAATGACTTTCGCTCATTTCCATTAACAATCACAAGTAATAAAAACAAGCCTGGCATAGGCTACCTAAAAATTTATGGGTAAGGCAGTTAAGCTGAAGTTTGATTGAAAATAGATTCTGGAGATGAAATTTGGATTTAAAGACTATTTTGGGATAAGCTGAGCATTGTGGTGTATCAAAATTTATTTCGAGTAAATGTTGAGGCAAACTAACCAATATAAATCGCTTTAAAGGATTGCGTTTAATGGTAACGTATAGGCTATTGACAACCGAAGTACTGTTATGGTATACACTATACAGTATATGGCAAAACGTGCTGAAGTGTAGCCTATAAGTCAATTCTTTATTTAGTATTGGGAAATCGTGCCAGTGACTTTTTTCAGTCCGAAGGTTAAAACCAAAGATACCTTTGTATAACGGACCTTTACAGCAGCTTGAATTCGTTCTCCGTGACAAAAGTGTTGTAACAGTGGCTATTGTTGCTAGAGATTGCCGTTTGTGAATAGAATCGGGGAACGTCAAGTTATGCTATTGTTCGAAAGCAAGATTTCAAAAAAGGCGTCTGGCGCCACACGAAAAGATTCACATGTACATCGGGGATTTTTCGGATGAACATAGCTTTAAAGTGAGACAGCTGAATCCGCGTCAATCAGTATAACGGGATCATCAAAAGTTAATCTACAGTGTACGTACACATTGAATGTTTCAAGCAGATGACGAAAATGATCGCTTTAAAATTGGATTTTACTTGCTTTGTTTTCGTCATCCTGTTGACACAAGGCTCTGCTCAAAGTAAGTAAAATTTTAGCATTTTCTATAACTTTTACATCAAGCCTATGTCGATTTTTGCAAAAAATCGTACATCGTAGTTATATGAGTAGATTTGTAACAAAACTCATTCTCCTTCGGCAAAGCACCACGTACGTGAAATGAAGAACACGATAAAATGCTGATAAAATTTCCTTGTTTCAAACTATAATTCTTTTTTATAGACATATACCGTAGTAGCGAAAGTTTGTATTTTATTACTAGCTAATTTGGGTCATGGACTAAGTGAGTTGCGTATCTTTTAACTGTACTTTTAGCAAACATTTAAAGGAAAGGGAGCAGTATAGTCCACAAGCGATAAGTAAAATATCTTCTACGGTATTAGCAATTTTTCAGTGGTAGATTAATTATTTTCAGTTTCAGAAGCTTAACGCTAAAGTGCATTGACTTGTATGGGAAATGGTGGAAAAGGTGTAACTGCTACAGAAGTGACTTACTGTAAATATGTCTCGCCGTGACAATTACCCTTCGTCTTGTAATGTATAGGTTCACTTGTATATTGTTATGATTTTTAATTGATTGCTGTGAAGTGTAGGTAGATTCTTGAGTTAATGAAACGTTAAATTTGGGAGCGTTGCAATAGATATTACCTCTTTTTCTGATCCTTGAAGACTTGTAGACATATTTCCACTGTGCTACAATGCTTACCAAGTTATATTCTCGATTTTCGTAAATTGAAAGAATATTGCATACAATGCCATGGCCAATATGGTAAGTCAACCAAACGCTCCTGATTCGTTGTTTAGTTAGCTTGTTTGTCATAGATTTCACAGTAGAAATTCGTTAACTTTGTTGTCGTACGGGTAAATGTGTTTCGATATGATATTTATCTTTCAAGTGTTTGCACTCGATTTAAACCTCCCCATTAAAGTGTTCAAAAGTTTTCTATGAAAACGAATTGACTGTGGCCCACACGCAGCACTGTTTGTTTTATAACAGAACACAATAAAGGAGCTGGAAACTTATGATATGGTCTGCTTACCTTACATAGTTGGATTTGTTTTGTTGAGCGTAGGCCTTGCGACTAAAATGTTACCTTTTGTTTGATCTATCAACGCCTTTTTTCTATGAAAACTTAGCTTGGTGTTTTCTTATGTCAAAACACGTTTTTACTTACGACTGTTTATGCGGCGCTGTCAGTTTGCTCAAGAAATTGGGTAAATTTGAAAAAGTAACTAAATCCCGCAGAACATAAACTACAGTTTTATTAACCGTAAATACAGCAACGGTATTTTTGTCCCTTCTTTTTTTATTTAACCGCTTTCCTTCGTCAGCGATCTGTGTGACTCACTTTTACGGTAAAAAAGTCACTTCCAACGCATTGACTTTTTTTATAACTTTTCCTAGATATCCTTGACAATAATTAAGTCATGCGTTGTAAAGTTGCAAAAATTTAAAACTGTTTTCTGTTCGAACCTATGAGCTACGTAAGTGCTGAAAATGCTCTGCGTTAACTAGAGTGTAAATTCTTAAACTTATATCTTAATTGTAGCCAAATCTTTTTTTAAATTAGCGCCGCTTGCGTAGCTGATTTTGTGGTAATTATGACGTGTCTGATTGTTCGTTTCGTTCTGTTTTGTTGCGTGTTCTTGAGTCAGTTGTCATGTGTTTAAGCTGCGGCAACAGCTTAATTTTGAAACCATCTTTGATCTCGTTTTTGTCTGGTTGGTATTTATAGATAACAATATCTATGTACATCTTGGATCGAATGCACCAATCATTTGTTGTGGTATTAAAACTGCCTTGGTACAGCTTATAGGGCAGGAAAGCGTCCAAGCAAAGCCGAGTTTTTAGGATTGTGGTAATTGCATAGAGCCGGTGAAATCCACCCAGCGTCCCAGCGTCCCAGCGTCCCAGCTGTCGATATCAACGGGAGCATGTTATATTGCTTCAGATTCCTAGTTTCGACTGATTCCGTTTGATCGGCCTGGTTGGCGGTAGTTAGTTTCCAAACCTTGCCGTAGAGGTAGTTTTGGTTTCAAGCTCAAATTCGGTTCTAGTTTGGTTTGCCTGTTCGGCTATGGTTTTGCTTCGGCATCATGATTCAGGTTTTGGAATAGGTTCTCAACCCTATCAAGGAGGCAGTTGATTACACTAATAATTTTGTCAGCGTAGCTGGCGATAGTTCACTTCAAAGTGTTGCTGTAAAACCAATTACTCCCTGTTTCCTATAAATCTGAAATCTGCCGTGGAGGCACTTATTCCCGTTTTCATTTAGGTCTCAAACCCTTCCATGAAAGCAATTAATTCCGGTTTCATTTTTGGTTTATTTATTTAGAAATCTCAAACCCTGCCGTGGAGGCAATTGTGCTTTACGTTGGGTTTGCCTGGTTGGCAATAATAAGGTTCTGGTTTTCTACATTAATTGATCCCGAACCCTTTGTGGAAACAGTTGATTTCGGTATTTGATTCCTTTGGCGGGCCAGTTAGGATTAAAGGGTTTAAAATTTGTTTAATTCCAGTTTTTACTTCGCCAGGTTTACCATAACTTGATTCCGAACCTTCCCGTATTAGAGGCCGTTGGTTTCAGTTTTGCGACCACAAGGATCAATTGAGCCTACATAGCTTACCGTAAGGAATGTAAGCAAGTGTCACATATCCTTTCAAATATCGGTGTCACATTTATTCACTCATACAAAATATTAAAACAGTCTGCTTTAGTTTTGTTGAAATGGATCGTTTAATAGTTGGTGCTTAGAAGGTGGCGAGTCTGCAAAAAGTAACATTATCCACAATGTACACTTTCAGATGATTATAGTATTATCGACCAAAGAGTTCAGTAGAGCTTTAGGAATCTAAGCAAGTGTTATATGTCGGTTCAGAGATTTTTACACACGCAATATCAATAACTGTATGAATAAGTCTGCCATCTGTTTAGATGGCTCTCACGACAATTGCTTATATTAGTGGTTTGTCAGTCTGCATCTCCCCATAGCGTATTCATTTTAGGTACTGTAAATTTGACATTTTTGTTACCTAATTATTGCGAAGCACACTTTCTCACCACATGAGAAGTCTATGTTCAAACGCAATCTTTTAATTTTTCTCAGAGGAGAAAGTTGGCAAGAGTGGTTGTTAGTAAATACATTGGAGAAATGTAAGTAGTTATTGCTATAAATAAGTGGAAAAAAGAAAATTAATCGCCGAACTATGACGGCGGCCCTTATTAAGTCACCATAGAAGAACTGATCGGGAAAATTTGGGTATTACGATCAAGTGTAAATAGAATGTTTTGTGTGAATCGCAAGTAATATCTAATTAAAGCGTATATCTACGATTATAGCGATAACAGTAACATTTTGTGCTGAGTAAGCCTTAACTAACTTACCGTTGAGGTGTTTGTACTGAACTTTGAATACACTTCATTCTTGGCTGTTGGCTCCAGCTCAGTTTAGTCCGGTACCGGTAACTGCGGTTAAAACAGACATGCTTTACTACACCAGTTGATGTTGGTCTACTGTCATATGTGACAATGCCATGCTAGAAATAAACATTAGCCGCTACCAATCACCATAGAGACCTATTCCATCCAAAACGCGTTAGCTATAGCCTACCACTACTACTATACCTAATAAACTCCAGGCATTAACCTAATGTTTTTACCTTGTGATATCATACAATGTCCGCCATCTCCGTTAAAAAAAAGGTCAAATTTGCGATACAGTATTGGCAATAACTGCTTAAATCTTTTCGTATTAAAAGTCTTTTCTTCAGTATACTTACTGTCAAATATTTCGATATATTAGAAAATTAATTTGCCATAATCAAATTACTGCACAGATACTACTATATTTGAGGAATCCACAGAAGCCACGGAAACCACTCACTTGATTACAGCTGCAGGTAAGCATCGTGTCATTAAAATAATTTTCCCATGTTTATATGCAATCAGCATTCGTGTATTTTTATTAGCTTTTAGGGATTTTTAAGGGTATTTTTTGCCATTGAATCAAGACATTTTATGTAACACTGTAATGTATTAAATTATTTTTTTAGACCCTAACACTACAGATGCAATAACGCCTGTTAACGACACTGTCACAGGTTTGATATGAACCAGTATAATGATGTAATGTACATCATAAACTTTTAGTTAATTAAAAATTTAATTTGCTATAATTAACTTAATGTATAGGTCCTAATACATTTGAAGAATCAACAGAAGTCCCAGAAACTACTACCTTCATAACAACTGGTAAGCATCGTGACTGTAAGCGATTTTATCTGCCATGATTAAAAACTTGGTGCTTATGTTTACATACCGAATTAGCAAATACAAAAAGTACATCTATTTTTGTAAACGTTTTCAGATATTTTGTTCATCTGCGTTTAGAAAGTTCTCTTCAGCTCATTAGAAATTTAACTAACTGTAAGCAACTTCTCTATAGATGCTACTACACTTGATGAATCAACAGAAGCCTTAGAAACTACTCACTTGGTTACAGCTGGTAAGCATCTTTACCAAGTAACTTATATAACATAACAAATATTTAAATAAATATTTTGTTCTCATGTTTCTATGCAATTCGCAAATAAATAAATAAATCTATTTACACAACTGCATTCGTGTATTATTTTTAATAGCATTTTGAGATGGGATTCGCCCATTATAGTGACATTTTATGTAATATTGTTATGTAATGTGTAGTAATTCAGATTTTTTAGACATAATTATTTTAGAAACACGTACTTATGTGTCGTAATAATATCTTTTCAAGGTTCAAGCACTGCTGATTACACCACGCCGATTGGGGCAAATAAAACAGGTGAGTTAATTTTGCAATTCCCTTTAAAATATATAATTAATTTCAAGCTTTTTCATAGACCTTACTAATTGGTTGCTACTTAATATTTGCAAGTGAAATAGCAACTGGTTACAGTCGAATTATGCTATTCATCGTATTTACTTGTAATTACAAATATTAATTTATAGATACGACTACATTTCATGAATCAACAGAAGCTGCAGAAACTACTCACTTGATTACAGATGGTAAGCATCTGTCTATCATCAACTTGTTTTTATTGAAGTACTGTTCTTGTGTTCATATAAACTTGGCAAATACAAATATACACTTGCTTACAGGATAATATTCCACATATGCTTTAATACTTACTAAGTCTTTTGTTACCCGGATCCATCCACCACCGATTTTTTAACTTCTGCAGCCGGCACTGTCACCGGTATGTCTTAAGCCATTCTAATGATGTGCATCTTACCAGCTGCTGTACACATTTTTGAAAGACGTGCTATAATTCCGAAATAAAATTTTGCAAACTTAAAAACTTTTAAAAAATACAAAAACATGTAATCGTTATACGTCATTAATGCTAAATTTATTTCCATTAAATAATAAAGAGCTGCCTGCTTTAAACCAGCAACAACTGCGTTACTGTTGATACCCTTGTGTATTAAAATACTTCAAATTAGTTTACTGAAACAAAGAAAATTTTAACTCATTCTTTAGGTTAAAAATATTTCTTGATCATACGCTAAACACTCTTAGCTATTATTTAACTAATTAGCTTTCCAATTTATGTACAGATCCTACTACAATTGAGGAATCAACAGAAGCCCAAGAAACTACTTTCAACGTAACAGCTGGTAAGCATTATGGCTGTAACCAATTTTACTTATAATAATGTTTCAAAAACTTGGTTCTCCTGTTTGAATGCAGTAGGAAACACAAAAGAACATCTACTTGCATAACAGTTTTCAGATATGATATTCTTTAGTATTTAGAAGTTTTCAAGTGTTTTTAGCCGCGAGTGTGGAACTTCTTTTGTAGAGGTTGGGGTCGTTAGAATGTAGAAGTTGATGCCTCCAGATGCAGATGCAGAGTTTTATCGGTCTTAGCTTACGTTATTGACTTAGTTAACCTACTACATTAGTATCTGACTCTATTGTTGCGTGCGGTTAGAATTCTCTAACCTTTTTGACAGCCGAAAGTTCTTATTATATTATAAAAAATACAGTTTACCAGAAAAGGCTTTTATTGTAGGTGCTGTACACTTTCTCAATATTACTCATAACCAAAAGCATAGTAAAACCACTGCTAATAAGATGTCTATTGATTTGCAATCACCATGACTACCGTAGTACGGTATTACATCTGTCTATAACTTTACGTCTGCGCACATCTCGCGCAGAAGTTCGAGCTTATAAAACATTGTGCGATGTGCCGGAAATATACGACAAAAAAGGCATGAACATTTCAAGGCGTGTGAACGAGAAAAACAGTGCGTTTGCAATGCAAATTACATTCGGTTAAAGCTGGAAACAGTTTCTTGGAAGCGACCTGGTAAAGTACTAAAAGGAGTTTTCACACGAAGTTATTCAGAGCAAGTTTTCAAATATCCAACGATAATTGCAGTGTTTATCAAAAAGCTAGTTCATTAACTCAAATCAGTAACTGGGAAACTCTTTTCCAAGAATGACGTAATGGTATTACAAAGGCCACCCAGGCCGCCACACTTTTAAATATGATTTTGGTTTTTTTTTTGTTAAGACCAAGTTACAACTGATTTAATAACGTTTGCGCCCAACACTTTTACAGGTATGAAATATAATATTCTAAATTTATATATCTTGCTTGCTGTCCAAGCTACATATTTTGTTATAAACTATTTTACAAGCACCTAATTCCCCAAATACAACTATACCTCAGCAAAACCATTTTTCGTGTCTAATTTGAAATGGTGTCAACCTAAATTCTGATAATTTATGAAAGTTTACCTAAGACCATTTCCACAAATAAAACAGGTGTGGAGATTTTGCCATGCTAATAAGACTTATATTTTATTCCAAGCATACACTAAATATGAAACACTAATATTACGTTGGTCCTTAAATTAAGAACGATTTCAAAATGTCAATGAAGGCTGTTGTACAATCATTAAAATTTTTGCCAAATTTTAATTCAAATTTTCACAGGTCTGACATGCAACATTTTAATGATATACAGTACTTTGCATCATATTTATTACCTGTAATTATAAAACTATCACTTTTATAAACATTTTTAAACGACCTATCACGACAAATATTAGCATTTTTCAATATTGTCTGATACAAGCACCGTTACTGCAGAATTATGAAATATTGGTTTAATTGCAGACAGAATAAGTTGATGTGAATGAAATATAGTTATTTTAGAAACATCTACTTATGTGTTAACGTTACGTTAATAATATCTTTTCTAGGTTTAAGCACTGCTGATTACACCTCGCCGATTGGCACAAATAAAACAGGTGAGTTAATTTGGCAATTTCCTTTAAAATGTATAACTAATTTCAAGCTTTTTCATAGACCTTACTAATTGCTTGCTACTTAATATTTGCAAGTGAAATAGCAACTGGTTACAGTCGAATTATGCTATTCATCGTATTTACTTGTAATTACAAATATTAATTTATAGATACGACTACATTTCATGAATCAACAGAAGCTGCAGAAACTACTCACTTGATTACAGATGGTAAGCATCTGTCTTTCATCAACTTGTTTTTATTGAAGTACTGTTCTTGTGTTCATATAAACTTGGAAAATACAAATATGCACTTGCTTACAGGATAATATTCCACATGTGGTTTAATACTTACTAAGTCTTTTGTTACCCAGATCCATCCACCACCGATTTTTTAACTTCTGCAACCGGCAATGTCACCGGTATGTCTTCAGCGATTCTAATGATATACATCTTACCAGCTACTGTAAACATGTTTGAAAGACGTGACATAATTCCAAAATAATATTTTGAAAAATTACTAACTTTTACAAAATACAAAAAGATGTGAAACTGAATTGTTATACGTCATTAATTTTAAATTTATTTCCATCAAGTAATAAAGAACTACCTACTTTAAACCAGCAACAACTGCGTTACTGATAATACCCTGGTGTATTAAAATACTTCAAATTAGTTTACTGAAACAAAGAAAATTTTAACTCATTCTTTAGGTTAAAAATATTTCTTGATCATTCGCTAAACACTCTTAAGCTATTATTTAACTAATTAGCTTTCCAATTTATGTACAGATCCTACTACAATTGAGGAATCTACAGAAGCCCAAGAAACTACTTTCAACGTAACAGCTGGTAAGCATTATGGCTGTAACCAATTTTACTTATAATAATGTTTCAAAAACTTGGTTCTCCTGTTTGAATGCAGTAGGAAACACAAAAGAACATCTACTTGCATAACAGTTTTCAGATATGATATTCTTTAGTATTTAGAAGTTTTCAAGTGTTTTTAGCCGTGAGTGTAGAATTTCTTTTAAATATGATTTTGGTTTTTTTTTGTTAAGACCAAGTTACAACTGATTTAATAACGTTTGCGCCCAACACTTTTACAGGTATGAAATATAATATTCTAAATTTATATATCTTGCTTGCTGTCCAAGCTACATATTTTGTTATAAACTATTTTAGAAGCACCTAATTCCCCAAATACAACTATACCTCAGCAAAACCATTTTTCGTGTCTAATTTGAAATGGTGTCAACCTAAATTCTGATAATTTATGAAAGTTTACCTAAGACCATTTCCACAAATAAAACAGGTGTGGAGATTTTGCCATGCTAATAAGACTTATATTTTATTCCAAGCATACACTAAATATGAAACACTAATATTACGTTGGTCCTTAAATTAAGAACGATTTCAAAATGTCAATGAAGGCTGATGTACCATCATTAAAGTCGTTGCCAAATTTTAAAAACCTCCAATTTATTTTAACAGATACAACAGTTACTGCTTTGGGTGATGCCAACACAACTGGTAAAACATTCGTATATTAAAGTACAATGCAGAGTTGGTTACTTTAACTGACAAAGTCAAACTCAATCTTTAGGTTAAAAGTACTTTTAAGTTAATACTAAAGCGCGGTCAATTATGACCCTATGTTATATATATTTAAGCTTTTTATTTAACTAATAAAACTTTCACTTTTATATGATAAGGCAACGACACAAAAAAAAGGATTCCGAAATCCATAATTTTTTGGACATACGCCTGTTTAATGATATAAGTCTTACATAATGTTACAATAATGAAACGTTTTCAGCCACCAATAAAAAAATTACTTCACCACTTTTTGCGTATTAGAGCACCGTCTTGACTGTAGTCGTAGGCCTATTATGTTTACTCTTGTATTTTTGATCATAATTACAAAATATTAACTAGTTTAATTCATTTAAATATCAACTTAATCAGTTGAGATACACCGCTCTCTTTATCTTCTATCTCCTCTGTATCCGCATCCTCTGTATCTCCTTCCACTTATTAGGCTGAATTATTTCAAAATCTTAAATGGAAGGCTGTACAGAACATTGATTATAACATTTGCCAAACTTAAAACCTTCAATTTATTTTCAATAGCTACAACAATGACTACTTCGGGTGATACTAGCACAACTGGTAATACTTTTGTCTATTAGAGTATTTTAGAGTTTGTAATTTATTTAACATATTTTAGACTCAAACTCTTTCCTTAGTTTAATATAATTTTTTCAGTATTATAATATATTTAACCAGCTGCCATTTATGGCCATACACTGTACACAGTTGAGTTATTTAGTTAACTTGTGTGTACTATAGATGCTACTACAGATGAGGAATCGATGGAAGTCACGGAAACTACTAGCTTCATAACAATTGGTAAGCATCGTGGTTAAACTTATAGCTAATTTTATTTACCATGTTTCAAAAATTTGTTCTGATTTGCAATACCGTAGTGTTGCAATAAGCACGAGTGCAAAAATAGGCATCATTAACTTCAGTCACTCAGAGTAAAATGAATAGAATGGGAGTTTAATTTTTACCTAACTCGATGTGATGGTACAAAAACGGTTACTTTTTCAGAAGAATAATGCGCTAATCCCCTGATATTATTAGGTTGGTCCTTAAATCAAGAACGATTTCAAAATGTCAATGAAGGCTGTTGCACCATCATTAAAACCTTTGCCAAATTTTAAAAACCTCCCAATTTATTTTCAACTCACTCTTTAGGTTAAACGTACTTTTAAGTTAACACTAAACTTCGGCCAATTATGACCGTATGTTATACATATTTAAGCTTTTTATTTAACTAGTAAACTCTTTAGGCTTATATGATGAACTTATTGTATAGATATTACTACATTTGATGAATCAACAGTAGCTACAGGAACTACTAACCTGATTACAAACGGTAAGCATCGTGGGTGTAACACAATGTATTTAACATAATTAAAAACCTTTGTTCTCAAGTTTATATGCAATTAACAAGTAAGTACGTTTGACATTTAGATATTTTAAATATTTGGTAATACTTTTATGTATTAAATTAATTCAGTGTTGGATATAATTTACTTCAATCACCTTCTCAATTTTTAGTTTTCAGTTGTTTTTTTGTTTTTAACAAGCTGCGATTCATGCTTAAAATCTAGTCTCCAGACTGATTGGTTAAGTGTTTGGCTCACTCAGATTTTTTTCTGTAATGAAATTTATTTATAGACGCTACTACATTTGAAGATTCAACAGAAGCCACAGAAACTACTAACATCTTTCCAGAAGGTATTCATCGTGACTAAAAGCAACTTATTTTCCTTATTTTACATCGTTTTCAATATCTATTTTATGTACTATGGTCATTAGCATTAGACAATTTGTGAAATGTCTTCAGCCACCAATAAAGAAAAATCTATTTTGCATATATGAAGTATACACACTAAATAGAAAAATTACTTTACCACTTTTTGCTTATTAAAGCACCGTCTTAACTCTTGTATTTTTTATCATAATTACAAAATGTTAACTAGTTTAATTTATTTAAATATCAACTTAATCAGTTGAGATACACTGCTCTTATTCTCTCCTATCTCCTCTGTATCCTTCTTATCTCCTTCCACTTACTAGGCTGTTGTACAGAACATTGATTAATACATTTGCCAAACTTAAACCATTCAATTTATTTTCAATAGCTACAACAATGTCTGCTTCGGGTGATAATAGCACAACTGGTAATACCTTTGTCTATTAGAGTATTGTAGAGTTTGTAATTTATTTAACATATTTTAGACTCAAACTCTTTCCTTAGTTTAATATAATTTTTTCAGTATTATAATATATTTAACCAACTGCTCTTTATGGCAATACACTGTACACATTTGAGTTATTTATTTAACCTATATGTACTATAGATGCCACTCCAGATGAGGAATCGACGGAAGTCACGGAAACTACTAGCTTCATAACAATTGGTAAGCATTGTGGTTATAACTAATTTTATTTACCATGTTTCAAAAATTTGTTCTAATTTGCAATACAGTAGTGTTGCAATAAGCACCAGTGCAAAAATAGGCATCATTGTTTGTTATAAGAAACTGTCTAACAAGTTTCGGACCAACTTCAGTCCCTCAGAGTAAATTGAATAAAATGGGAATTGAATTGTTACATAACACGACAACGTAATGGTACAACAGCGGCTAACTTTTCAGAAAAACAATGCGCCAAGACCGAATAACGGCCACTATAATTGATGGCGACAAACAAATAAATAGTGTGGCATGACAATGAGCAGTAAAGTCCAGCATGTTAAGAACACATGACGCACAGCACTAATGCACAATACGTCACGAGATAAATAATTTGAGCAATGGTTATATTTAAGTCAATGATGTCATGCAAAGTTTTTTCTCTTCTGGTTTTCATACTTATTTGGTAAGTGCAGAAATGCATCTATTTCTATAACAGTTTTCAGATATAAACATTCAACAGCATTTAGAGGCTTTGAAGTGTGGTTAGCCATAAATGGTGAAATCTTTTTTGGATTTTTTTGTAATATAAATTCAGTTTCTTGTATTTAGATCCAAGCACCTCCGATCTAATAACATCTGCGATGGATACGTTTACAGGTATTGAATAATCCATTTATTACAGGTATTGATTAATCCAATTAATTCTAAATATACACATCATCCATGCTTTTCATTAAGATACTGTATCTTAATGTCATAAGTGATTTTGCAAGGACCTACTGTCCCAAACAGATGTTTTCCAACATAACCAATTTTCTTAAAGATAATTTGAAATGGCGACAACCTTAATTCTAGCGTTAATTAAACAAAACTTACTATAAAGGGTTAATAGTAAAAAATTCATTACATTAGTACTAGATTTGTTTGAAATTAATTTATTCTTTGTATTTATTAAATTTAATATTGGTGTTTCTAGATTCAAGTACCGTCATTTTGTCCACGTCAACAGCCATAAGTAAAACAGGTGGAAATATTTTGCAATGATTTTTAAGATATTTTATTTATATCCAAGCAAATACATCAAACACTGGTACGAGGTTTATACATACTGTTTGCAATTAAAATCACAATTTTAAATATACTGTAGTAAAATTTCATTGATTTCGTCTTTGTCAAAACAATGAACCAGTGTTGTTTCATTTTTTTAATATAAAAGTTTCCAAGTCATACTTTTCAGTTCTTCCTAATTTATTACTTAACACGCTGCCAGTTGTGTTAATAAGCTACACAGTTTTAAACAAAAGAGCGAAAACTATTTCAAATGCTACATGAAGGCTGTGGTGTACTTCAATTTGTTTTCAACAGATACAACAGTAACTACTTCGGGTGATTCCAGCACAACGGGTAATACGTTTGTATATTACAGTAATTCAGAGTTTCATTTTATTTCATTCTTTAGCTAAAATATTCTTTAATTGATACTTAGCCTACCCTGCTGCCAATTAGCGTGTTTGACTGCTAAATATTTTATGACTATGTGCTATATACATATTTAAGCTAATCATTTACCTGCAGTAATTAGACTTTGCTTTGCTGTAATCAACTTTATGTATAGATGCTACTACATTTGGAAAATCAACAGAAGTCATAGAAACTACTAGCTCCGTAACAGCTGGTAAACATTGAGGCTGTAAACAATTTTATTTACCATGTTTGCGAAATTCACATTTTATATGCAATTAGCAAATACAAAAAACTACTTGCATATTTTTCATGTATCATGGTAAAATCTGTTTTTAAATATGATTAGATTTCTTTTTTTTGTCTAGACCCAAGTACCACCAATTTGATAACGTCTACAACCGACACTTTTACAGGTATAGAAAATAACATAAATACCTGTATGCACACCTTGTATGCTGCTACTCTTCTTAGTGTCGCAAAATATTTTGTAAAACCCTCAAATCTTGTTATTTCTGAACTTTATCAATTTTCGTTGACTACACAAAAAAGTCAGTTGTATTCTTAGTTTCTGTAAATTATTTAGAATCAACTATTTTAGAAGGCCCATCTACCGATTTCACTACAAGTGGTATGTACTTTCGTTGTAGGCCTACTTGTACTACGTTTACGTCTTTACCTTTTCATTAGTTACTGCTCGAAATGCTGGATAAGTTAGTTATGGTAATGTATGATGTTTTTAATGGAATTACAGGCTCCACAACTGCCACAACAACAGCTACAAACGGTAGGCTTGAAACAAATTTAAACAAAAGCGAAACTTGTATAATCTGTATAACTGGACATTCCGAAACGTCTTAGACATACAGGCTTGCAAACTGGTTTTAACTGATGTAACCAACTTGACATAGCATCACAAAACTCTATACAAACGACATCTATCACTGCTATTGTCAGCAACTTTGTCTTAGTGTTATGACCTGTTTGTGTTAAGAACAATGTGACCAAGACTGTGATGGTTGTGCCAGCTGTGGTTTTAACATGGATAAATGTGTTTGCAAATGTATCATTGGATATCAACTTACAGGAAATGGGAAATGCGATCCTAGTGAGTTACATGTACTTCTTATACAATATATCTGTTTTAAGCAAGAAACGCAGCTGAATTAGAATAAATATCTGTCAGATTTCTTACCAAATTAATCGCTTTCATGTTTCGATCATTTCAGTTTTCTGCCAACAAAGTACATTGATGTACCCCAACAGTGTAGATCTAATAAATGTGACATTTCCCCAAACACAAGCTGGTTTCCAAAATCAATCTTCGGACAAATGTCCTCCAAATACGTCAAATCGTAAATAAGTATTTTGAAATAAGCATTGTCAAGCACGTTTAAATAGCTTCGGTAAACTATACTGTAGTATTTTCTACCGCAGCTGGAAAACCGTATGGTACGAGGTCATGCAATGTAGATGGCACTTGGAACCAGCCAAAATGGATTTCCTCATGTAACACAACAGCTGAGGTATTACAAGTTATTAACTTAAAGATCACTGTAAATCGTAATAAGACAATTTACAAACATTTTATGGTTATCTATGCACCTTTAGGATTACACCAACGTAAGCTTCAATTCAACGGAGGCTCGACAAGAAGCTGCTGATAATCTTGAAATTTTAACTTCAAGTCCAGACAATTTAACCTTAGATGAGGTTTTGTCAACTGTGGAAGCTTTAAACAATGTTGCTGATGCCGAAACACTGAATAATGAGGTTTAACGTTGTACCAAATATTCGCTTTAAAATTTAAAAACAACTTAACTGAAAAAATGAAAGCAGAAATAGAACAGCCAAAAGAATGTGATACATATTTGCAGGAAATGTTTTCTTTCTGTCAACAAATATTCTCAATGTTGATGATAGTAGCGCATGTAGAACCTACATAATCCTAGTGAGACAAACGGCTGTGTGTAAGTGAAATTCAAAATTTTATTTTTTTTTCAGACTTCCTCCGCTATTGTAGACACTATTGGAAACTTACTTAATGTTCCTGAAGAGCAATTTCAACAAAGCGGTCAAGCTGAAAAGTACTTAGAGCTCTTTAATATTTAAGTCAGGTGCAGGGTAAGTCTTGCAATGATCCTTTTCAGTTCAATCATTTCCAATTTTCCAAAACAGTTTACTTCAAACTTTGGATTCGGTTGGAGAAAAAGTAGAATTAGATGAAGGAGAAACGTTTCAAGAAGTTAACAGCAGAGTGGCCGTTGCTGTAGTACGACCTACTAGTAAAGGTTATAAACTGTAAATGTGTTATATTTCAAGTATTTCTTGGTTTCCAATTGCAAAGCTCATATATCACAAATCATGAACAGCAGATTTTGACTTAAAACTCTGGTGAAATTGGTAGAAGCAGAAAAAAACTTTGGATTCCAATACACCTCCTTGTCAATTCCGGATGAACTTGGTTTCAGATCCGATCAATTGATTACATTCTTTGACTCGCCAAGTGTAGCTGCTTCGTCTTATATTCAAGTACCGCCAGATGCACTGCAAGATACATCAGGTGATACCAAGTTTCATTTTGAAAGCTTAAAACTTACATTTAATTAGTAAGCGCTCTTCGAACTAGCTGTGTTAATTTTGTGTCGTTATCAGATAACCGAGTGAGCTTCTATGCTTTTCCTGATGACAAACTTTTTCAAGCCACCGACACAAGAGAAATTTATACTGAAAATAACATTCTGGGTTCAGACGTCGTCTTGTCAGCAACTGTAGTCAATGCCACGGAGCCTGTTTCCGACCTCAATGAACCAGTTGTAATGAAGTTTTCCTTAAACGCGGTAAATAAGTTTTAGTATCAAGTTTTAAGGAAAGTTATTTTAAATTTACCAATTTTAGTTTATGTTGTAGTATTTTTTTTCATGAGCATTTTTTTTTTCGTTTGACTACCATTTTTTGCACTTCCATAGAACGTGGCGTCAAACACAACTCTTGAAGGAAAATGTGTGTTCTGGAATGAAACTGGAAATGGTTTCTGGTCAAATGCAGGCTTGCTAAGCCAGAATTTTACTAACTTGTCTGCTGAATGTCGTTTCAAACACCTTACTAATTTCGCCACGCTTTTTGTAAGTAGGTTATACTGAAAGCGTTTGTAATTTTATTGATTAATGTATATTCTAACGGCCAATTTAACTCGATATATTTCTTTTCTTCTCATTGTTGCAGTCTGTCATTCCTGTCGATACAACTCCGCTTGACCTCATTACAATTATCGGATCTTCTATCTCAAGCTTTAGTTTGATTATTCTGCTGACAACGTTTATATTTGTTAGGTAGGTAATTTTGCTTTGTGCTTATTTTTCTCATTTTTAAATCAGATATTTGATCTCCAGTTATGCATATTCTCATGTGAATGTTGTTACAGAAAAATGCGAACTAAAGGTAAATTCCGATCGGCATTTCTTTTGGTCAATCTTGGAATTGCACTTTTGATTCTTAATATTTCACTGATCATAAGCGAGGTACCGTCATTGCCAACGCCATCTACTGGATGCACGGCGTTAGCGGTAATAATTCATTTTGCTCTGCTTTCTTCATTAGCTTGGATGATGGTGGAAGGAGTGAACATTTACATTGCGGTTGTTCATGTAAGTCATCATTCATTTCCATGTAACAAGAACGATCACTTTTTTGGAACTGAATGTCGCCATATTGTAACAAAAACACTCATTGAGAAAACGTTCAAATAAAAAATACTTTCTAGCAAAGTCATAAGTGCTGAATTGTTTGTCTCAATTACTGTAGTTACAGTATAACGACTACAAGGTCTCGATTATAGGATGTGGCTTTTATTTATATTTGTAAATATTCTACCTTCGCTACGGTCATTCTCACTTTTAATGAAGGCAATACAAATGTGAAAATTTATTTTGTTGCTGTACGTTTGACAGATAAAAACAAGCTTATTGCAGTCATTGTTATTATAAATAATTATTTAATGAATGCAAAGGCTAAAAAACATGCTACGTTGATGTGTTCAAAATACTTTAAATATTACAATTGATCAAATCCAAAGCGATGCGTAAAAAAGTTTAAAATTTTACAGCGACACTTTACTGAAAATATACAGCAAATTTTACACGAAATATTTTATTTCTGACTTAATTTTTTCGTAGTTTATTTTTCTGGTATAACGATGTTTTTTTTTATAGGAACGTTTTATCTAGTATTTTTTAAGCATTAGGTGTTTTACCTTTTGCGTTATTGCTTCTGTTACAAATAAGTTCCTAGCAAATATCTATGAAGTCTTTGTATTAATGTGTCTTGATGATCTTCCAGGTGATGTATGCTCGCGCCCGTATTAACAATCGTCGTATTGTGAGTTTTTCAATCCTGTGGGGATGGCTGATGCCTGCAATATTTGTCGCTATAGTCGCAGCCGTTAACATAGAAAACTACACAAGAAATGATTCAGAGTAAGCATATGAAATGAAATTTAATGTTCTCGTATCATATGAGGTAAGCGTAAGCAAGAAACTCTTAAGAAATCAATGTAAACGACTCAGGCATTTAAAACTTGAAGCCAAATTAACTTGCAGATGCTGGCTGTCCGTAGACGTGGAAATCTACTTAATAGCGATTCCTGCTGCAGTGATCCTGGGCATCAACCTCATTCTTTACGTTGTAATTTTTGCACGTGTTGTGTGCTTTCGGGAACTAAATGCAAACAAGGTAACTTACAACTACAATTGACACGTTATTAAGTTAAGAACATTTAGTGTTGCTTTTAGTAAAAATTATTATTGTTGTTGAAATAGAATCTGGTTCCTGCGTAGTATTCATCTTGAGTGTAGATGTACAGACGATAATGAATTGTTAAGTGAATAATTAGCAATTTGAGGGTGTTGGAATCGCAAACAGTTGCATGTTATGCATGCTATACATGCATTTTAGAATCATCGTGCAGACACTCGGAAAAATGTGCTGCTTTCTTTGATTCTCTTTACCACGCTTGGGGGTACTTGGTTGATCGCATTTCCAATGTTAGCAACACAAAACGCCAACGAAGTTGTTTCTACAGTGTTTGCATATATTTTTAGCATTTTAACTGCTTTACAAGGTACATTACTTTACAAAATATTTGCCATTGCTTCCAAGTTAAAGCTGTTTAAGTTCATGTATTCCATGGTATGCAACTTGTCTCTTACTCGTTGCATGTAATTGCTTAACTTTTCTTTTCTTGGCAGGTTTCTTTTTATTTTTGCTGTACGTTGTACGACAATATTTCACAGTGGATTTGTTTAAAGATGTTGCTAGGAAATCATTTTCAAAGCTAACGTCACCTTTCAGGTTAATTAGAAAATATCTTACCTCTTAATTTAGATTATTTTTGTAATCTTTTGTAAGTAAATCCAGCCACAACATTAAACGTTACATGCCAGGTTAAACATTCGCAATGTTATTTCAATACTGTTAAATTTGTTTTTACCAAAGTTTTTAGCGCTCCTCTTCATAATAAAAGTTATTTTACTAGCATTAAAAGGTGTTTTACCAGAAATGATACCTGTGTTACAGTAATTGGAATACCGCTACAAGTGCTACAGAAAACTATCAAATTCCACGTCCAGGCTTAGTGCTGGAAAGGTTAGTTACCTTTTGTACAATAAATCAGCAATTACGGACCTTTCAAAAATGACATTAAAGCTTAATTGAATCTTCACATTCTTTTATTTCGTAGATCTACATATACAGTTAAGATTTAATTCATTGTAAAAACAAGGTTTCTTATATGAAGTATGTTACTTTCACTTACAATTAAATTTATTCCGGTAAAAGTGAACGATCGATCTTTACAGTAGATCGGCATCAACTGAAGGAGAAGCAAGTGCATAAGGTGTAGAGTGGTAAAAAGCAATCCTTATGACGGAAACATTACAGAGATCTCTGAAGGCGTGTGTTAATGTTAAATAGAGCCAAGTACCATACAGCTATTTGTCAATTCATAATCTTTACAATTTAGATTTGCGATGTACATAAGCCTAGTGAGAAACTAACCAATGTGGGATGTGCCACGCGTGTTTTTCCAACAAGAGTCTTTGTTTGTTTTTGTAGTATGTACAGCAGGCCACAGGAAGGGACATGCTTGCTTTAGTAGTGTGTTTGATCAATAATAATTATACGTAACTACTGCTTTTTTAATTTCTATACTTTAAACAATGCTGCAATGTAACGTCTTAATAACGATAAATTAATTTTTTGCATTAGACATTTACAAACACGTCAAATTGAAGAGCTGATTATAAAAAGTACCCAAGTCAAAAAATGTCGGTTATAAGCTATTAGTATTTGACGTTTTTCAATTTTCCCTTGAATCAGCTGGATAAACAATTTTCGTTTCCTGTGGCATATTTCTGTGTGCTGTTCCATAACGATTGTTCCTAGATAAAAACCAGTCTCTGGCTCATTGCTGTTTTTGAGAAATTTCACAAAATATAATTGGTACTTTTTGCGTAAGTGTGACTAAGTACTTTTTTCTTAAAAAAAACGTCTGTTGCTATGGATTCCACTTGCGTGATTTTTGATAAAAATTACCGCCATATCGCCACCACTTGCGATATGGCGGTCCGAAACGAAATTGCGCGCAAAACTTGACGGCCAAAAAGACGCCGGGCTTCTAGGAAAGAACCCAATGCTCAATACAGGAGACACTTAAACGGAAAAATGGTGTCAAAGAATGCCAATAGGCCTAACAATGCGAAGTCACTAATCACTAACTTATCACCAAGATAGGACACAATGTGTGTTGGCATACTGTAACTTTATTCTTCTTCGTCTTCATCTTCATTGCCTTGACGTGCATGGCCTGTTGCACTTTAATTTGCATAATTATGTCATGTGTGCAGGCCCGGTGACATGCTTCAGAAGGTCCGTAACATATTTGAGCTTAGCCTCTTTAACAGGTAAGAATGCAGAGTAGGCATTGCGTAAGGCTAAAAAGCTAACATGCTTAACAGCTTCTCAAGTTAACATATCTTTTATTTCTTAATTTATAGGTGTTACGCGCCTTTCGCATAGTTGCATTTACAGATAGGCCAAGAAATTTCATAAGCGCTATCGTGAAAGCAGTTTTAGTAAGCACAAAACTGCATAATTTTTAGTGTAATTTTCACAATTTTCCACCTCATACACAAAGCAACATGCAAGTTTGTGAAGTAACTATTCGCCCCAATGCTAGGATAACAGTAAGTCCAGCAAGGGCAATACTATAGCAATATTAGTAGCTCCATGTAATATGCTGTATTGACAGTATGATTATGAACTAAAACCAAATTAAGGTTGGTTATGCTAGGCAATCATACAATAGCTAACTTGCACACTGAACTAGGCCTACATTAATCCCAGAATACATACAGACATATGCAAAGATTACAGAACAAACTACTATCAACAACTAGGCCTAGCCTATCTGCCTACTAAGAATGAGATACCAGTATTGAAGAAGGACGAAGGTTTCCAGCAAAACTTAGCAAGAACAAGACTCACAGCGGCATTCGTAGTCACGTGCTGTTAGCTGGGTCATCTGATTGGTTGTTAGGACTTCAGTCTTTCTTTCATTGCAGCTGTGGGCTTGAGTACATTTTGCACAAAAAACCCCCTATCCTGAGAAAAGGCGCTTCGTAATAGAGAGATTTCGATACATCTTCCAGTTAGGAAATTTTGGTAGGTGACTTAGGACGGTAAAGGCAGTCCAAAACAAGTACTAACTCCATTTCGCCCAAAATGTGACTTAGGTACATTTTGTAATCATCTCTTCAATTACATTATTATTTGGTTTCTTGCTTTCTTTGATGTTGGATTAAATTTTCACTTAAAGAACTATTTAACCATTGGCGAATATTTGCGCTGTAACGTAGCGCGTTCATTTCAAATGAGAAATTACCTTGCTTGTAAGTAATTGGATTAATATTTTGATTTTCTTAATGTTTATTAATGCAATTTAACAGTTTAAGTATGGTAATAATGGCAATCTGTGTTTTGACGGTTATGTTGTTGACTTGTATCGGTCTTTGATCGGTCTTGTATGCATCTTTGATATTCATTTAAATTTTCATCTATTTTATCATACTTTGTTATTTTTAGTAGAACTCTGAGCTTTGCCTGACCGCATGGTAAAGCGTTTTATCAAAGATAACAACAAAAAAGCTTACCATGTTCAATATTTTAGCTACATTTACGTAAATCTGTGATAAAACGTAATTTTTTTTGTCTTGGTTCTACAAACCACAAGGTTTTTAAGTGATGGGCATCATGAACTTAATGTTTATATGATACTTTATATAGGTCCCTGATAAGACAAGCAAAATGCAAATGTATTCACTATATAGTTCGTACAAATAAATTAAAGCAAACCCAAACCGCGGATCTTCTACCTGTTATAAAAGTAACCATTAGGTCGACTTTTGCTTTTAAGGATTGAAACATTTAGAACTTAAGTTTCATCGGACCATGGTGTATAGTACACTATACTATATTATAATAAGATAGGCCTAGCTTCGATCTTTAAAGAAAATATAAATACAATTTGACGTTGGAAACAGATACAGCTTAGCTGAAACAATTGCTTTGAAATAAATAGGAAATAAATATATAAAGTTAACGGCCGTGTTTAATTGGCAGACAGATTACTTATATATAAACCTATGTTTATTACGTAAGCAAGTGTAACGTGTTCCTAAAGTAATTTCCGGCTTTGCGATACTTCGTATTAAGTATTTAGAAAAAACACCTTTAAAACTTAACCAAGATAACTGGAAGTGATATTTTGGAAATATTTGCTAGCAAAGTGTTGAGAGCAAACAAGAGTAGTATTGCCTATGGAGTTTGAGGTAATGTTTTTTAATATAACATGATGTCAAAATTAGATGTAGCACTGTTAGCATGCAGTTTGATAAGCATCGCATTGATCACGGCTGCTGTAGCTTCTTTCTATACCGTGATCTAGTTGCCGTGCTAGTTGTTCATAGCAAGTTATTATCATTATTATTTTCATGCCCGTATAAAGATTTTTTGGTTTTGTCAATTGTTCCCGTGCATTGGCGTATGGCGTATGCTGGAGCAACCGGCTTTGATTTTTTGTCCCTCTCCTGTTTGCCAATCTTTTATGATACTATTATCACAGCGTCAGATTGTGCTCTCCTAGAAGCTAATCATGGTATTAGAACAACTATATTGTCAGATTTGAGGACATTTTTCTGTACAAAAGTCAAATGTTTAAAATCAATTTTAGCTATGTTTGTGCCTCATGTACAGTATAGGAAAAAGTCCATGTTTTTATTCGCTTGCACATCAAATCGACATATTTTTTTTGGAAAATCCAATCACTACTACATCGGTTTAAAAAATGTGATGACCTCATAGGCAACACGTTAGCTCAACAGTTAATTAATGATTTACCGGTAAGTTTGCAATGATGGTATCTAAGAGATGATGTAGCCTACAGTAGCTTGAACAGTACAGAACACGGCAAGAAAGGGTAGCTTACAAAGTTTATAATATAAACGAGGCATTTCTATAATGGAATGTCAAGTGATTATTCCCAAGCAATTATCTCTGATTGGCTTCTTATTTGCTACAAAGTTGGTACAAATTTACGCTGACAGTAAGTAAATTCATTTTATTGTGTTACAGCGCTTCGCGAATTGGTGTTCTTTGATTTTGTTTTGAGAAATAATGTTTGGTGATTTCAAATTAGTAATTTTCTTCTCCAAGTTAGGATTCATCACATTTTTTAATGGTGGTTTTTCACATTTCCATCTAAAAATATGGTAACATTTATATTGTATATTTTTAGGGATTGTTAAGCCTTTGTAGATGCGGTTTTATTAATAATTATCGTTGGGTGTTTGCTTTGTTGATATTTTACTTTCCACATATCATGGGTTAGAGTACTCGAAAGCATGGGATTCCCAACCCTTTTTTAGTCTGTGGCATCATTCTCAATAAAAACACTTTCGTGGCACCCTAATTTGCTTACCATCTTTTGTTTTTGCGTAGTTTATGAACAAGAACAAGCTGGTTACCAGCAACAGTAATGTACAAAAGTTGACTTCGGGGTTTTAAAAAAAACAAAATTGTTACAGTGATTAAGCATTACACGGTAAATTCTTTGTTTAGTCTGAAATCTTGTGGCACCTCGATTGGAAAACACTGCTTTAAATATGATCTTCTTCCAATTATGGTATACTGGGCTTCGTCAAATCGGCACATGTTTTAGCCCACACCAATCAATTGTCTGATATCTTTTTTAGATTGCAAGCAAGGTGGAGAAAAACGTCATATAAGAATTGTAACAGTAAAGTAATCAACAGTTTTGAAACTAAAAGTTTTAAATGGTGTTTTCGTGTAACGTTTTGTGAGATAACCATGTTACAAAAACAGTGCTTAACCAAACAATATAGACCTACAGTAAATCGGGCAGTGTTGTCCAAGCTTCGGTTTGTTCTCTGCATTAACTTAGAAAACATAACGATTTGCATGCTATTTCCTGTTGTTACGAGCCCTACAGTCTTTCGGTCAATCCGTTTGTCCCGCTCTGTGGTAAGCGTTTTCCTTATCAAAAATTATCTTAAGTAAACCTTTTACAATGTTTGACATATAAATTTACTTAAACCCTGATAAATGTGTTCGATAGTTTAATCGTTCAAACCCTTCAAAATTCTAAGCTTAAAGTAGAGAAGTCAATGCTCACAACGTTGCGCTGCTAGGCCAACAACAATGCAAATTAAATTGTGAACGTGTTATTGTTGGACTTTTCTCCATAAGTATATATTTGAGCCAAACAGAAAGCTTTTACAAGAACGACGAAGAGATTTTAAAATCATAAGAAATCTTTTCTTGCAAGCCGACATGATTTTTTTGCAGCATGATTTGCATTTTACCGGTATTGCAAATACTTCTGAAAAGTGCAAGAATAGCAAAATTAGTGAATGTAAAATGTTAGTGATTCGACTGATTGCAACCGCCGAATGGCTTGCCTGGTGATTTTTTGCGACTACTACGTCTTACTGCGTATTGAACCGGTCGCGATTAGGAAGATTTATCACCTTTACCACATCCGCTTTGATACTGTATTTCGATCTGAATTGAAGTTGGCTGGCCAACTACTAGTTCGGTTTGTATTTACTTCTAGTTGATTATTTTAAAGTTTACTTGACATGTAAAACAAAACTAGTCTAAGATGTAACGCGCTGCAGATAATACGCAAACTCATACCCATTTTACGTCGCATGTTTCGCTGACCTGAAGTATCTAGACGTCATATCGAACAAGTCCAGTGCGTAGGATTCAAACCACTTTAAAATAAGAACTATTAGACATATTTTCATTTTTTTTTCTACTGCGTAAAGGAATCCATATGTAACTCACCTGAGCGAAATTTATACAATCTAATGCCCAGAACTTTTGTAATTAAAAATAAGAATCAAAATGGATCGACAATTTCAATTGTTAAGTATAGGCGATTGAAAAAATCTTGCCACTCAAAAAATTGCGACGGTAACTCAAGGGTCTAAATTTGCAGTTGACATGGTTTTAATATGCTTTAGCCAAGGCGTGATTTGTTCCATGTCACATTGAAATCAAACAGAGATATCGCTGAGCGGTAAAGTAACAAATGACTGATTTTTACCAGCTTAACGGTTTGCTTTAGTAAAAGGATTTAGCCAATTATCCTGGTGTTTATTTAGGCTATCTGTTTTCCTATTTCAGCTCCAATAGCCCCAGAAATTGCCTCAATATCAAACATTCGTTCAAGCCAGTTCAATGTTAGTTGGACACATTTGGATAAAGGAGCAACTACAAAGTATCGAGTTGATTATTCTCCAATGGATGAAGGTAGTGGAGGTGGATTCAGAGAAACTACAGATGCTACAGAAACATCTTTGGTTATCCACACCAATGTGGAGGCAAATACTGAATACAGCATCACAGTTGTAGCGATTGTGTCATCTACAGCGGAAAGTGTTTCTAGTCCTGTTTGGGTAGCCACAGATGATTGGACCATAAAAAGAACTAGTATACTAGTTGGTACATTGGTGTTTTTTAATGTTTTGAGCTACTACACTACAGCTACTGTGTTTGAGATAAATCTGTTATAAGCTACTGCTATGTTATAGGGAAATTGTGTTACTTTTATTTGTAGTTTAAAAAGTTCAGTTTTAGTAATTAATATTCTTAAATAAATAGTTACGGTAAACTCTTGTTAATAAAGCGACCTACATTACAATCAAAGGAAATTATTCTTTACCATTGCTTCTTAACTGTTTTTAATTCGCAGCCCACTTTACCAACTATTTTTGTTTCATGGCCCACTAGTTTAGACATCTAAATTCCTTTTCCATTATCTTTTAGTTACGTAATACAAATGAGTCAAATTAAAAACAATATTTTTCCATAACTTTGTTTAAAATCGCTTGTATGTTTCGAATGGCCCTACTCTACGGTATTTACTTTGTGTACCGCAACTTTGTAATATGTTTGCCACTGTTAGTTGGTCACATTTGGATGAAGGAGCTAAATGAATAATATAAAGTTAACATTACTAAAATGCACTGGATGATGATTTCGATCTAGATGCTTTTGTTGTACGTTTAGGTCCTAAGAAACCGACCAACGTTGCAGTATCGCACGTGAGGACAAGCTCGTTGGAAGTTGATCGGAAACACTTGGACATTAAATCTATGACAACAAAACATCTCATCTATTACACTGATGAGATGGGCTCAACCGAGGTTTTAGAAACGGCGGAAGAAAGTGCTCTAGAAAAAAGTCTAAAGATCAAAAATTTGTCAGCAAACACTGTGCACACTATCGGAGTGGCAGCTGTGGTAATCGATGAAGGTCGTGAGGATGACGCCGGGGATGTGCTTAGCGACGAAAGTGCTGCTTCATCCTCAATGACAACAGGTGAGTTGTGTCATGAGTGTCAAAATAGTTGTTATTCCGAAAGCTAGTTTTTATGTCTAATACACTAGCGCACGCGTTATCGAATTCGTGTAACCGTAAACCTCCAATTCAAAGTTACGTTTCATGATCGAAACGGTTTACTTAACCTTTTAACGTATGACAGAAACCGCCGCCGATCTGCTTTAAACCGGTTTGCAATATGCTCCAAATTTACAAGGAGCGCTATTTTTTCAAAACTGCATTGTTCAATGTATGAGTAATTAGTCTTTATATTTAGGCTTAATAATTGGAATAATGTTTTTATAGTCTTCGACGTGTAGTTTAAGTTTCTGTTTACCATTTAAATATTTACGCTTCTTTGGATTGTTTGTGCAAGATAAAAACACTCCATCTGAAATTATTCTGGCTCAGTCGAAGAGGTGGTAAGAAAGGAGCAAAAAACATTATTAGAACGTCAAAATGAACTACTAGATCAGATATTATCAACAATGGTGACAATAAGCTTTGTAAAATTTTGGGTTTCATTTATTTGTTTCATATTTTTCATTATATTTCATTTATTTATTTCTCTGTGCAAAGTTTTGCTGAAGTTAGGTAATGGTGGGATAATTGTTTTAGTATGACCTATTTACCAACTAGTTCGAGAAGACTGTTAATAAGCTTATTATATAAACTTTATGCTGTTGGCAATAAAGTTAAAAATTATTGCATCATTTTATGAATTAGGCCTAATGGTCTCAAATGTGACTGGACAAAGTTGGAGTTGGGAGTTTAAGTTTCGTTTTTAAACTGTTAATCTGTTTAAATTTACTGATGGTAGATTGGTATGGTATGGTAGTGGTTTTGTCAAGCAAAGTTGTCGTAGATAATTGCGGAGCATTACTTTGATATTGATCGAGTAGATAAAGAGACATGTGATCTTCACACTCCGGACTTTGCCCCTTCCAAACAGGAACCAGAATTAGTTATATTAGGAACAATGTTTGAGGAACCAACATTTTAAGTTGAACGGTAACATAATGCATATGATTTGCAAAAGGTAAACTTTCCTGAACGTATTTTTACCAAGATTATAACAAGTAGCCTGTTGATAAACCTGTATGTAGTAGGCTACTATGCTTTTTTCATATATAAAGTAAAGAGTAAGTTTAAGTAAAAAACGACGTAAAAACTAGAGCAAATCCTAACTAATAACAAGGATGTTTGAATTGACATGTTAACAAATAAACTAGCTAAGATGATAGGCCAATATTAATGTCATATGAAAGCAAAAGTGTTTTATTATCAATAATATCATTGACTGCGAAATCGATTAAATGGTGTAGGCCAGAGGTCGGCAACCTGCGGCTCCGGAGCCGCATGCGGCTCTTTCAGCCCTCTGCTCTGGCTCCCGTGACTTTAAACACTGCGAGCTTGGGCAATACAAAAAAATTTGTTGTAAATTAATAACGACTCTATAGTTTAAACTAGTTTTGTTGAAAATTATGACTTACAAATCCGTTTAGTATGTTTTTTCATTAAGATTTAATGCTTTTATCTTGCTAAGAAAAAAAACCCTTCAGGACTGTTTGGAATAATGGCGGCTCATCACGGCTTACAATGCATGTATGCGGACAGATTCTGATTTGCCCGCCCCCCTCTGTGAAACGATAAAGAGCATATTGTTACGTGTTTACCGCACAATTAATGTTAGCATTATCTTATACCTGGCAGTGTCACGATGCAGTGTGTAGTAGCCTGTAGCATTTTGTAAACAGTTTAAAAGTGTCAGATACTCTTTGTTAAATATGTAAATCTGTAAGGTAAGTATCTTAAATATGTAAGGCCACGCTTCGTCAAAACCACAAATGGAGTGACCTTGAAAAGCTTCAAAAACCAGACAAGCTCGTGTTCGATACGTGGAATGCCATACCTGACTCTTACATGAACATGAAAAAATATGCATTTGGAGTTCTGTCGATATTTGGATCAACATATTTATGCGAACAAAGCTTTTCGGTCATGAATTACTTAAAAAATGAACAACGCTCACGCCTAACAGATGAGAGCTTGCAGTCCCAGATGAAACTCAAAGTGTCATCTTATCAAGCTAATGTAGATGTGCTGTGCAGTGAAATTCAGAAGCAAATATCGCATTAGCTGGGTGGAATAAATGATTATTTAAAAGTGTTGTGTTTAATAGTCGGGTTTTGTTTGTTGAAATTACAGAATATTCGCATGTACAAAGCAAAAATTTTAAGAAATTCTGCATGAAGTGTAGGCTATAATTACCTTTTGTTTTAGTGGCCAACTCGACAGTTACATGTTATGGCTCCGAATAGGTCTTAATTTAAATAAACTTGGGAACATTGGCTCTTTTAATGCTAAAGGTTGCCGACCTCTGGTGTAGGCCTATGCTATATTTTGCTATTGAATAATATTAGCAATATAGTGGACTGAAACCACAACTAGAAACAAATTTTATTTTTCTATTGTTATGGTTAGACAATTACATAAAAGTAGCCAGTAGTAACTAAATCATCAAATTCAAGTCGCAAGTCAAGTAATTTACCTTTTAACGCACAAGTCAAATGGAGTCTTTTGGTATAAATGACTCGATTAAAGCCGAGTTTTTGGTTAAGAAGACTTGAGTCAAGTCGGACCATAAATAAAGATTTGTTTTAACTCAACACCAAAACGTAATCAAAGCGAACCGACTCAAGTCAAATTGAGTCATTTGTGTACTTTTTGGAAAGCTACTCAAGTCAAGTTGAATCTTTGGAAAAAATGACTGAAGTAGAGGATTTATTTTTAAATCTATTTAAATATAATATTATTGTTCATTTAATCTATTCATTACTACTCTGAAAAGCAATTCAGTTCAGCAGTTTGAATGAAAACCGTTCAGTAGAAATTAATTTGTGTACTGTAGTCGGACAAATCTGGACACAAAATAGAAATTAAATACAAGGTATGCCTATTGATTAATCATTCGTAGGAATTATTGCTCTAAATTAAATATAGGCCCAATGTTTTTCAGTAAACACTATACTGTGTTTTTAGCTGATGAAAACATGATTACCTATAATGTCATATACTGTACTTTATATTCTAGGCAAAAATGACACTTTTTATTTTAGATCCGCATTCGCCATTTCAATTGTCTGTAAGCAAATAACAAACAGGCCAATTCTTTTGGAAATTAGTTGGTTTAACTCAGGAATAAAATTTATTTTATTGCAATAAAATTGTGAGATTCAGGATCTCCCTATAGTAAAGGGTGAATTTGGTGATCGGTATCCTGGTATATTGTTGAATTTTATTCAAAAAAAATGTTGGCTTTTGAGTTTCTAGCAATCCAATTGTTTTGTTTTAAATACAGAAAAATCGCAAGCGCTAAAACCAGAAACAGAATTATTTGGAGAAGGAAGTTCATTTGGATCTGGAGAGGGTACAGAATCAGTATTTACACATTTTACTACTGTAGCGTTAAACACACATAAAATTATAATGTTTTTTTAAATACTTTTACCTGATTTGTGCACTACAACTGCAATTAGTAAGCATGTGTCACTTTTGGGTAACAATGGTTTGTAAGTTTCTTTTCTATAGAAGATTTAAATGAGCAATAACCCGCTAACAAGTTTATATGTTAATATAATTCGTGATTAGGTATTTTTGTTTTATTTAAAATTAGCTTTTATAAAGTTTTTTGCTGAAATCTTTTTACACATACGCAAGAAATACGTCCTGATAACTGCAGTCATTTGCTTAATTTATTCCATGTGTAGATATTCTGATCAACTTTTTCTGGGATTGTGGACACTAATTGCGACCAAGTCGAAACATTGTGACATGACATTGTAATATTTGGAGGCGTTTTCCACAACAAAACCTAGTAATGATTTTATTATTACCTGATCATTTTTTATTTTAGATACTTCAACAAGTGATTTCAAAACATCATCCCCTGGATCTACAGGTATGTACAAAAATCATGCTATAGTTGTATGATTCATAAGAATTGAAATCCATATATACTACTGTAGATTCAACCGCTTCTTTTCATGCCACAAGCGCCTCCACCTCTGGCAAGTTCATCATTTTATAGCAATGTTGTTTTTATTGCTAACTATGTTCTAATGATTCCATGGAAATTGCTCTTAAAGTTATTTGTGTAATTTTATACTCTTTTATTTTGCATACAAAGCTCCATGCATTTCCAGTTGTGCAGGTTGCGAAAGCTGTCATCATGACGAGATGGGTGACTGCGTGTGTAAGTGTTTCATTGGATATAAACCAACAAATGGCAAGTGCAGTCCTTGTAAGTTATCGCTAAGGGCATTTGGCATTTACATTTTTTGTGAAGCCATGTATGGTATAACTTTGTGATTTAGACCAGGGTGGTCCAAACCTTGGCATGCAGGCCACACTTGGCCCTCGGACAGATTTTGTGCGGCTCGCAAATATTTCTGAAGTTTTGGTACGCTGTATTTTCCAGTGCAAAATCCGCAGTTGTTAAAATACACGTACGTTTTATTTAAATAGGTTGCATTAACCACAGCCTAATATAAGTCGCACATCATTGAGGAGCAACTCAATATGTGATTATTAAGAGGTGATGAAGCCTTTTTACGGCTAACACAATATTGTGTGACGATACATACTTGCGATAATTTTAACCTTTTGTTGCAAGTACAGTCGCAAACAAGTAGAAAGTATCAAGAATTGCGTTATTAGTCGTGCAGCAAACATCAAGTCGATTATAATAGTAAACTCAGTACTTTGCTAACGCTGGATTTTCGCTTATTTGTGTCTCGCTTCTCTTGTCAAACCATAAAGTGGCCCTTCATTCTCGCAGTCGTGGACCACCCTGATTTAGACAGTACCAATATGGATTGTTTAGCCATAGCAAAGTGGTCAGTAACTTTCATTCACCCATTCACAGATGATATTGAAGTATATTTGTACTTGATACAAAATGAAAATTTGTTATTTGCAAAGCAAGAGTTTAGTACTATGTAGCCTAGTAATAATTGCATTTTTTGGTATTTTAGTGTTCTGTACAACACAAACTTTGGATTATCCAAACAACGAAGATGAAATAAAAGTTACATTTCCCGATACTCAAGCTGGATATCAATCTTCTTCCATTGATAAATGTCCCGAGGATACTTCAAACGGTAATTGTTTTTTATTACTTATGTAAATTTAGACACAATTGGTAACCTATATAAAATACTTCGTGGTTTGACAGCTGGAAAACCCTATGGAACAGCATCATGCAGTATAGAAGGCACTTGGCTTCAACCAAAATGGCTTTCATCATGTAACACCGCAGCTGAGGTACAATTTTACTTCGCAAATACACTACAGTATTTATTCGATTGTAAGTGACAAAGTGATGATACAAAATACTTTATAAGCCGCAACTTACTATCGAGTATATACGGTAACTGGTATTTCTAAACCAAGTATATTTTCAGAGTTTCATAAATGCAACATTCAATTCTACGGAAGAACGTCAAGAGGCAGCTGATACCCTTGAAATTCTGACATCAGATCCAGGCAATTTGACGTCAGATGATGTTTCATCAACTGTGGAAGCTTTAAACAACGTTGTTGATGCAGAAACACTGGATCAAAATGTGGCGACGAAGAGTTGAATAATATGTGCTCATTTCACAATTGGTATTCACAATTTTTCTACAAACAGTTCTTTTTGTTTTATTCCAGACTTCATCTGCAGTTGTGGCTACAGTAGGTAATTTACTCAGTGTCCCTGAGGAAGAACTTCAACTGAGTGGTCAAGCGGAAAAGTAAAGTGGTGCATTTTCCCTTATTTGGATAGTAAGCAAATATTTATTTCATAAATATTTTAGCACATATTATATTGTAATAGCTTAATCTCAACTCTGGACTCGGTCGGAGAAAAAATTGAATTGAGTGATGGTGAAGAATATGAAGAAGTCAGCAGCACAGTTGCCATTGCAGTGGTGCAGCCAACCCTTCAAGGCAAATAAATCAAAACTTCGTATTCCAGTTGTATGTTGGTAACATCTATTGATGGTGGTAACATCTGTTTTTAATCCATACCTAAGTTAAAACATATGGGTGTGATATGTTTTGTCATTTTTGTTGTCAAAATGTAGATGCAGAATCTGACATTGGGTATCAATTTACATCCTTTTCGATACCAGATGAACTGGGTTTCAGATCAGATCAGCTGAGTACTTTTATCAATGAATCTAGTAAAACTGCATCATCTTACATTAAAGTACCACCAAGTGCCCGTCAACAAGGCTCAGGTATAAACATTCAAAATTTTTTCATTTTATTCCCCACTTTGGAACGAATTTTCCTCCATAAACTGATTATAAGGTTTAAATGTGCTGTTGCAAACTCGCTGTCTTCGAACGGTAAATATGTTATAAATGTCAAAATGTGTAAAGCTATAAGACTTTTTGTGTCTTTAAATACTTGTTCTCTTTCATTTGTATATAAATTTGTTTCATATTGCTTGTTTTCATGCAATAAAAAAATATATGTTTATTGAAAAATCTGGCAACTACTTAAAATATAAACTACTTTTACCTTCTGCAGATAATCGAGTCAGCTTCTATGCATTTCCCGATGACAAGCTTCTTCGAGTCACCTCCACAAGTGAAACATCTTCGTTAACCAATAATTTTATTGGTTCAGAAGTTGTCTTATCAGCTACAGTAGTTAACGCTACAAGGGCAATTGCAGATCTCATTGAACCCGTAATGATGCGATTTTCGTTTACTTCAGTAAGTGTTGTTTTGGCTATGATCTTGTCCAAATTCAAGTTATGTGAAGTTGTGTTATTATTATTTCAAGTTGTGTTAAGTTATGCCTGACGAAGCTAACCCAAATGGTTAAACAAAATATTGGCAAAAACAAATTTCTGTATTTTACGAATTGTTTCATGTATTTGATGTTCAAGTTGTTTATGTTATTGCCAAAATCACTCGAATTAAAATATAATTTGTACTTAACTTGATTTCATAGATTGTGACGTCAGATAAGAACCTTGAAGGCAAGTGCGTGTTTTGGAATGAGACAGGTAGTGGGTTTTGGTCGGTTGAGGGTTTGCTTAAACAAAATATCACCGCTGAGTCTGCTGAATGTCAATTCAACCATCTCACAAATTTTGCCACATTGTTTGTAAGTGCAATGACTAATCAAATTTAATGCATTTTATTAAAATGAGCTTTTGATTTCAATTTTGTTGTTTTTCTTTGCAGTCCACAACCTCGGTAAATACATTGGAACTTGATCTCATAACAATTATTGGATCTTCTGTTTCAATCTTTAGTTTGGTTTCCTTGTTGGGAGCATATGCGTTTGTAAAGTAGGTTGTGTAAATTTTCAAAGCAGCGTGTTCTGTTAATCTCACCGAATATGCCAAGTAGTTAGTTAGTTAGCCTATATGTAAAATTTATTTATACATCTGTCAAATTGGCTTTAATATATTTTGTCAGGAAAATGCGGTCTGCTAAAAAATTTCGCTCAGCCTTTTTGTTGGTCAATCTTGCCATGGCTTTGTTGGTTCTAAATATCTCTTTGATTTTAAGCGAACAGTCGTTTTTGCAGACATCAACAACATGGTGCATGGTGGTAGCGGTGATAATTCATTTTTCTTTGCTTGCTTCATTAGCTTGGATGATGGTGGAAGGAGTGAACATTTACGTTGCAGTCGTTCACGTTGGTGACCTGGTTTGGTTAAATCTGAGTCCACAGACATACATTTGACCTGTGTTACATTTTATTTTCAGCCACTGTATACCCGTACCGAGCTAACCAATTTAATGGTGATTATTCCTTCCATTTTATGGGGATGGCTGATGCCTGCAATCTTTGTTGCTGTAGTCGCTGGTGTTGACATAAACAACTACACAAGAAATGATGCCGAGTAATTCCCATTAATGTTGTTTTAATTGTATAAAATTTTTCATAAACTTTATACTGTTGATTACACTGGCCAACAAAAAAATTTTGGCATGGAAGGTAAGAACGATTTTAGAGTATATCAGGGGCGCTGAGCTCGAAAATGCCATTAGTTTTTGCAAATTGGCTCTAGTTTTTAAGATATTAGCGAATTTCGATATTTTTGGTACCTTGTAAATTTGAAACTAGGTTGCGTTTTATCTTTAGGAACAGCCTATATTAAATGTTGTAGTAAGTCTGTCTGCACTAAAACCACAAGAATGAGCAAAAGCTAAAATCACAATGAGATTAGCTAAATGAAGAAGTGCTGCATAAATCTATTTTTTTCCATATATTCAACACAAAAAATGCCCCATTTATTCGTATTTTCATCAGATTCTCCTGTTGCAATTTGTGAGACTAAGCTTCCAATACCACATTAAAACTTGCTTGAATTGAACAATAAATAGCAGCAATTTGGTAATAACAAACCAAGCATGCCTAAGCCAACACAAGAAAGACGACAATTTGTAAAAACAGACAAAATGAACAAGCAATCAATTTTTTTCATTTACCACGGAGTAGTCAAATTCATTTCACTTTACAAAGAAATATACCCATCTCAGGATGTGTATTAGTGAAGTTCTTAGATGCATTCTAGTTATTTACTCAAATTAGCTTGAAGTCATCTGCAGGAAAGTTCTCTTGTACGACTTTCGCCTGTAGTCTTGATGTGGACAGCTTCGCATTAGGCACCAGCAGTAATCTGCCATCATGTGAGATGTGAGTATCCCATCTACCTTGATATCTCTCTTCCATTAATTTGATATCTTGGTGAAACCTTTCACCTTGTTCTTCACTCATATTTCCGAGGTTTTCAGGGAAACGATCCGAGTGACTGAATGGATAGAAAAACTTGATCTTTAATTAATTTTCCTATTTGTGCCTCATCAAAAATTCCTGCTTTCAGCTTTTCAATACTGCGACCAGGAAATACTTTGCACAGGTAATCAAAACAAGCACCATCTTTATCTAAGGCCTTGAAAAATTGTTTCATCAAACCCAATTTGATGTGCAATGGGGGTAAAATGATGCGATCACGACAGACCAAAGGTTCGTTTACAATGTTTTTATCTCCGTGCACAAGCTGTTCACGTATGGGCCGTTCCTTTTTAATCCAGTGTTGATCGGTGGCTCGACTATCCCAATAACGAATAAAGCAGGGATACTTGGTGTGGCCGCCTTGTTGTCTTAAGAGAAAGTTGACCATTTTCAAATCAACGCATATCTCACAGTTATGCTCAATATAAGAAAGTTTCTTCAGGACCAGCGACCGTTAGTGCTTGATGGGAGATGATATAAACTAATCTAAGGCCTTATTTACCTCCCAAGAAAGCAATTTGTGCCAAACAACTCAACAATTGGGCAAAACTGAATAGCTGCTTCACATGGCTTCATTTTTTATTAACCTATGTTACTCTCTAGCATACATTTCTAACTTTTCATGGTATATGTAGGAAGAAGCAATATCTCAAAAACTAGAGCCAATTCAGCAAAAGTAATGGCATTTTCGGACTCAGCACCCCTGATATACCCCTAAATCGATCTAACATATCATGCCTTTTGAAAAAAAAATTTTTTTGTTGGCCTGTGTTATTATTTATGTCCATACTTATTAGCATCTCTTTTTAGGTACCGTAGTTACAGTTTTTTTGCATTTAGGTGCTGGTTGCGTGTTGATCAAGAACTTTATCTGATAATTATTCCTGCTGCTGTGATGTTAGGCGTCAATCTCATCCTTTACATTGTAATTTTGGCAAATGTTTTCTGCAGGCGCAGGCCCACTTTATATTCGGTAAGATTAAGCATGCATTGCATGAGTTTTTATGAGAAACAATTTTACGTACATGTTTTTATAAAAGGTCTATCTGATCATAGCTTAAAGCCGCAAAACAATTTTTGCTGTGAATTTGCTCTGTCGTAAAGTATTGCGTAGAAAGTGAAGTATTTTTACAGGTAAAGCGATTTTAAATTTTAGAAACAACAGTCGGAAATTCGTAAAAACTTTGGTTTGTCGGTGACTCTCTTTGTGACTATTGGAGGAACTTGGTTAATCGCATTCCCAATGACAGGATTGGAAACCACAAACAAAGACGTGTCCCTTGCCATTGCCTATGTTTTCAGTATCTTAACCGCTTTGCAAGGTATGGAAAAAATCGTGTTTTTCTTGCAAACTACTTTGTGATACAGTTGCTATTTTTTATGGTGACCCATGAATTTTGCTGACAAATAATATTACGTATGCCTGACAGTGCAATTAAACCGGTTTCAAAAAATACTCGTTGGTTTAAAAAGTCTATTTCTGATTTTTAGAAACTGACACTTTATTGAATTCGCTTATGTAACCAGATTTTTATTTTTGCTGGTGTTATAGTTACAGCAGGTGACTTTTAGTAAATAAGCGGCCTTGAAATGTTGACTTTCTTTTTGAAGATCGACTGCCATGCAGGATGTGTCAAACAATAAAAAACCTAAATTGTTCGTTTCATTATGCAGAGAGAGCTATAATAAACACATTTCCCCCAAAGTAGCGTCTGGGGCTCGTAAAACTTTGCATGTGGATTTAGTATGCTTTCTTATTAAACTACAACTTAATGAAATGCCTACAAAATTACCTACCTCAAACTGCCACACGGCTTTTCTAAAGCAATGGCCTTTTTTTACCAATTTTTATTTTACATTTAAAGTGTATGCGACCGGGAACCTTCAAATCCGCCAATTGCAAAATTAATTTTTATTCTGAAAAACAACACCTGGATGTGCTGCCTTCTGATTGGTCTAACTAACATGTTTACAGCATTAGAATTTTTTGTAACGTTCCAACAGTTTCATACAAATGTTTTGTACTTTTACGCAAACCACAGCTAAAGTCAGGTGTGTACTTCCACTTGAACAACTAACTATCAGGTAACAATAGCCAGAAACCGAATATATTATATTCGGTTTTACGTCTCATGTTAACATGGAACGGAAAAGAGCTTGCTGATGGCACCTGCCCAATTTTTCTCGGAGTAACCTTCGACAGAACATTTTTCTTCAAAGATCATATCCTAAAACTTAAAACAAAAATTGGCCAGCTCAAGTTGTGGAACAAACCCAAAGACTCTGCGATAAACAGCCCTGGCGTTGTAATTTTCCACTTCAGATTAATGCTCACCAGTATGGGCATAATCTTGTCATGCTCACGAAGCAGAGCCAAAGCTAGATAGAACAAATGATGCCGAAAAATAACTGGCACTTCAAAATCTACCCCACTCAAGGCCCTATGCAGAGCTACCTGTATAACTCCACCTAATCTTCACGACGAAACCACAGCAAAAATTGGAAGACATTAACCGGCCAATGATCTCAGACATCAACTTCTCCAAAGCAAATAAAACACGCGGCTAAAGTCTAGAAAATTTTGTCATTGTAGAAGAACTGGAGCCATTCCAGATAGGATAAAAAAAGTGTTAGGAAATGGACCACCAGCCACCCAACGACGCTTCACCTTGCACCGTCCAAAATTTATTTGCTGGATCAAACTTTTGCAAAAGGGCCTAGGTACGCCTCAATAGAACAAAAGTGAAAGTGGGCAGAACCGAAGACATGAGCTCCCATTGCACCGATAAAATAATTTTGAAGGCAAGAAATCAGGCAGCTCTCAACTGGATCAAACATTGGTGTGACACGATATGATGGTGGCATTGTCAATTTTTGATGTTTGACTTTTCCTTGCAATAACCATCGAAATGTAACAAGGAATTTCTGTAGAGAATTTTTTCCTTGTGAAATTCACCCGTACAACACAATATTTTCATGTCGTTAATTTTGTTGTCACTTGTCGATAAAAGAAGATTGTTGTGATAATACTGTTCAGACCAGCACTGTGGTTAAAGGCATATTAGTCTTTTAATCTACAAAACCAACCGAACCGACAGACAGACCGAATGCAAAACGGGTGCCATTGTAAAATTTCAGGCAACAAACCTCTTGATCCTCCAGAAATATTGGTTCTGTGCCATTATATTTGTCATGCTGGGTACTTCCCTTAATGAAAATTTTTGTAAGCACTTTAACTGCGTTTTACTTTCAGGTTTTTTCTTGTTCGTGCTTTTTGTTGTGCGGCAATACTTTACGGTGGACTTGTTTAAAGAATTTGCTAGGAAGGCCTACTCGGGTTTGACTTCGACTTTAAGGTGAATGTAACAATGTACCTGGAAGTAATTATTCAAATAATTTATATGTTTTTAGAAATAAGTTATTAGGATGCCCAATTTTAAGTCAAAGGTGGATCTGAAGCAACGTTATTAACATACATCATTCGTAACCAGCAATAAGATTAGCGCAATGTTCATAAGGATTTATCGACAGTGCAATTTCACTAACAGTGCTAAATGTTTATTCACGCTGGTTATTTAGCTTGGCAAGTGGTGTTGCAATCAATTTTCGAATACCTCGTCCCGATATGTCTGCCAGGTAAGTGAGATAGGTTCTAATCATTTTATGTTTATGTTAAATGCTTCATAACTCAATCTTGTTTTTTTCTAAAATAGCGTTTTTGCTTCGAGTTGCCATTTTTTTCTTGCAGTGTTGTAATTGAAAAAAATTTTTAGGACCTCCACCAATGAAGTTAAAACAACCAGTACATAGCGGGCTGCAAACGTTCCTGCGTTAACAACAAAACATAAATGCTTCCTAGAGTACTTAATGAATTGTAAAATTAAGATCCATCATATTGTTTTACTGATTTGTAGTCCATTTTATTCGGCGAAATATCAGAGTGAAAACTGAAACCATATAAGCAAGCACAAAGCTTCTGATTCTCACAAGATTTCATAACTAACTGTATCAATAATTATTATTATCAATATGTTGCTCTTGATTGGATATATGTTAAAACGTTCTGCAAGGGCTTTGGTCAGCGTTATTTTCGTAAATCGTTTTTTCCAAAGTTTTATGGCTAAATATTGTTTCTGCACGTATCGATATCAAACACGAGGTGATCTCGACGTAAGGAGTATGTCGTTTGTCTGAATCTATACCTGCTAATTTTTACAATTAAATAGTATTAGACATGTATGTTTGTTTGTTAATACTTTTTATCAACCCTTCCTGCTGTTTCTGTCATTTTTAATTTTGGCAGTACCTAACCGTGTATAAGTCGCTATTTACTTGTTAATTATTGACAATTATCTCGATTATAATATGAGGCAATGACACTAAACTGAGATTGACAAAGTATTGTGTGGATTGCACGTAGTTGTGGATTTAATGCTTGATTAAACATGGAATTATAAGGGTTTGCATACCAGATCGAATTTGCTGCTTTATTCTTGCTGTAATGTTAACGCAAAGTTCTGTTTTAAAGTGAGTTGTAGCCTATTTTAACATGTTACCAAGAAGTGTGGACAGTACTAACAGTTAAATTTTAAACAATTGCGAATTACTTGCAACATTTTGTTACAATAAGATACTAGCTTAGCAATAACGCTTAGCTACCAAATTGTTTCCATGTTTCAAATTCAGCGCTGAGTGCAATGAAGTTCTTTTGAGCAACACGTTTTTATACTCTTGCAAATCTTGTTTTAAAGTCATCAATTTGGTGATTAGCTGAAATTTTATGTATAAAAGCTGTTCTCAATTCATCGTATTGAGCTTTTTATATTCTTATCTGTCATTCCTGTAATCTAGCGAGATGAACAGTGAAGTTGAAGGCGTTAACAGCTATTCCTCGATACTGAAGAATCTCATCTCAAGACATGATTATTGCTGATTAGTAATTGTGCTAGGAATGACATGCATATGGTCAGATAAACACATATTAATTTTTAACTGTTTTATTTGTTCGACCGTCTGGGCTAATAGTCCGACATTTTAAACGTGGTCAATACGAACATACATCCTGAGTTCACTGTTAACAAACTAGGTGTGTTTGAGAAAGATAAGGTCCTGTTTAACCACCTCGGAGACAAAGCAGCGTAAAAGCAAGAGATTTGTAAAACCACTTTTAAACACAATTTGCCCAAGGGTAAGTATTATGTATAAGTTCTAAGACTTGCAACCTAATACGGGCATCGTAATGTAATCAAAGCCATCATTGTGACGGTTACGTCACAATAGCTAGATTGTTAATAAACTGTGAAAACGATTATATTATTCATCTTGGCTTTAATTTGATTTGGTGTCCGCTGTTTATTGCTATGGTGCCCAAATTGTCCACGTTTTAAGAACACTAATAAACAACCTGTTAGCAAGGTTTAATACACTAGTGCACAGGGTATCGACTTCGTGTAACTGTAAACCTGGTTGCAAACTGTGGTTTGCGAATTAAATAAACCTAGGCATACAACTAATACTAGCAAGTGAAAGAATTTAAGGTGCACTTAATTAGACGTGTAGCGCCCGACTTATCAGAGCAACCTTGATTGGTACCACAACAAGGAATTCCAATTAAAAGTTACGTTTCATGATCGAAACGGTTTGCTTAACCTCTTAACGTATGACAGAAACCGCCGCCCATCTGCTTTAAACCGGTTTGCAATAAGCTCCATGTTACAAGGAGCGCTATTTTTTCAAAACTGCATTGTTCAATGTATGAGTAATTAGTCTTTATATTTAGGCTTAATAATTGGAATAATGTTTTTATAGTCTTCGACGTGTAATTTAAGTTTCTGTTTACCATTGAAATATTTACGCTTCTTTGGATTGTTTGTGCAAGATAAAAACACTCCATCTGAAATTATTCTGGCGCAGTCGAATAGGTGGTAATAAAGGAACAAGAAACATTATTAGAACGTCAAAATGAACTACTAGATCAGATATTATCAACAATAGTGACAATAAGCTTTGTAAGATTGGTTTTCATTTAATTGCTATTTATTTCTTACAATTTTCTCTGTGCAAAGTTTTGCTGAAGTTAGGTAATGGTGAGATAATTGTTTTAGTGTGACCTATTTACCAACTAGTTCGAGAAGACTGTTACTAAGCTTATTATATAAACTTTATGCTGTTGGCAATAAAGTTAAAAATTATTGCATCATTTTATGAATTAATGCTGCCCTCAAATGTGACTGGACAAAGTTGGAGTGGGGAGTTTAAGTTTCGTTTTTAAACTGTTAATCTGTTTAAATTCACTGATGGTAGATTGGTATGGTATGGTAGTGGTTTTGTCAAGCAAAGTTGTCGTAGATAATTGCGGAGCATTACTTTGATATTGTTCGAGTAGATAAAGAGACATGTGATCTTCACACTCTGGACTTTGCCCCTTCCAAACAGGAACCAGAATTACTGTTATATTAGGAACAATGTTTGAGGAACCAACATTTTAAGTTGAACGGTAACATAATGCATTTGATTTGCAAAAAGTAAACTTTTCTGAACGTATATTTACCAAGATTATAACAAGTAGCCTGCTGATAAACCTGTATGTAGTAGGCTACTATGCTTTTTTCATATGTAAAGTAAAGAGTAAGTTTAAGTAAAAAACGACGTAAAAACTAGAGAAAATCCTAAGTAATAACAAGGATGTTTGAATTGGCATGTTAACAAATAAACTAGCTAAGATGATAGGCCAATATTAATGTCATATGAAAGCAAAAGTGTTTTATTATCAATAATATCATTGACTGCGAAATCGATTGAATGGTGTATGCTATATATTGCCATTGAATAATATTAGCAATATAGTGGACTGAAACCACAACTTGAAACAAATTTTATTTTTCTATTGTTATGGTTAGACAATTACATAAAAGTAGCCGAGTAGTAACTAAATCATCAAATTCAAGTCGCAAGTCAAGTCTTTTAGCTTTTAAGGCACAAGTCAAATGGAGTCTTTTGGTATAAATGACTCGATTAAAGCCGAGTTTATGGTTAATAAGACTTGAGTCAAGTCAAGTCAATTGATACTCGAAACCAAGCCAAACAGAAAGCAAAAATACCGTTTCAGTCAATCGCAAAAGCGGTTAAGTTTATTACAAAATTTGCTCCATTTGGTTGCATTGTACGCGTTCGTGGACAAATAAATCTATTTCAAGTTACACTTTAATGTGTTCGGACCATAAATAGGGATTTGTTTTACCTTAACACCAAAACGTAATCAAAGCGAACCGACTCAAGTCAAATCGAGTCATTTGTGTACTTTTTGGAAAGCTGCTCAATTCAAGTTGAATATTTTGAAAAAATGACTGAAGTGGAGGATTTAAGTTCAGTCACTTACTCTAATCATTATCACTCTGAAAAGCAATTCAGTTCAGCAGTTCGAATAAAAACTGTAGAATTTCATCAGAATACTGTAGTCGGACAAATCTGGACACAAAATAGAAATTGAATACAAGGTATGCCTATTGATTAATCATTCGTAAGAATTATTGCTCTAAATCAGAAGTAAGCCCAATGTTTTACAACAGCGTGGTCCAACTGCAGGCCCGCGGGCCAAAGTTGGCCCGCGAGCACCAATTTTTTGGCCCGCGAACTGATAGTCAGCTTTGATAGTCGCTATTGTCGAGGAAGAACCTCGACCGCAGATGTCACATTGATCAGCATTTAATAGCTAAATTTTGAACTATTCTAATTTCAGTTTTAATGAAACAAGAGAACTTTTTTCGGTTCTAATTTCAGTTCTAATATCAATGTCACATTGTTCTTCAGTTGTAATTTCACATTTCTTCAGTTTTAATTTAAAAACATTGGCCCGCAAGATAAAAAAATTTTCTGATTTTGGCCCGCGATGTAAAGAAGTTGGACCACGCTGTTTTACAATAAACACTATGCTTTGTTTTTAGCTGATGAAAACATGATTACCTATAATATCATATTCTGTACTGTAGGCCTATATTCTAGGCAAAAATGACACTTTATTTTGGATCCGCATTCGCCATTTCAGTTGTCTGTAAGCAAATAACATAAGACATAGAATTCTCATCTATCGAATCAGCGAAGCATAACACTGCGTGACGTAATCGATTGCTTCCTGGTTATTGGTGTGCATTTTGAGTTATTCATTCTTTTTCTTGCTATTACGAACAACGCCGCAACATGGACGTCTTTATGCTGTAGTTGCTGTACCAATGTTTTATCTAGATGTATTCGTTCAAAGAAGCTTCAATATAATCAGAATTGACAGTTGTCAAGGTGAACAATTAATTCTAAGATTAAGAAAAGCAGAACAACGACCTTGAGGCTCATTTATCATCGAGGATAATAAACAATTCAACTGACAAACATTGTATTGAAATGGTCAACCTTACAGGTTAAGGTAGAATAAACAACCATTTCATTACAGGTGAATTTGGTGATCCGTATTCCGGTGTATTGTTGAATTTTATTCTAAAAAAATGTTTGCTTTTGAGTTTCCTGCAAACCATTTGTTTTGTTTTAAATACAGAAAAATCGCAAGCACTAAAACCAGCAAAAGAATTATTTGGAGAAGGAAGGTCATTTGGATCTGGGGAGGGTACAGCACCAGTAGGCCTATTTACACATTTTATCACCGTAGCGTTATACACACATAAAATTATAATGCTTTTTAGCCTAATTAAGGGGCCGTATTTGCTATGAAATTGATTTAAGTTTGGTTTTAATGTTGATTAATAAAAAGCGCATTGCTTATATTATTAATATAAACTTATTGTTTATATTATCAGATGTAAGGCACAACTGGTGAATACAGAATTTCATTGTCTGCCGACGTCTCATAAACCCTTCGTTGAGGGCAATGGGAATAAAATCTGAACTTTGCGAAAATATAGAGAACAGCAATTGCTTGGTTACCTAGACACTAAAGTTTTGTATTTACCAGTTGTGCCTTATATTTGATGATTAATATGCCTGGTGGCAACCATAGTATATGTACTGTTTATATGTTATGCTGTTAGTTCCATTCAACTCTTGGTAATGCCACATTAAATTGCTCTTGTTTAGACACCTTATTATTTTGATCACTTTAAACCGTTTAGAGAAATGAAACCTAAATAGATAATACCAGGTTTTTCATATAAGAAGGATAAACTTGTATTTTAATGTTGTTAAAAAGCTAAATTTTGACTGCATGCACCATGTAGTAATATATGCAAACACTAATGTTATAAGAAAATTGCTAATGTTTGCTTAATTTTATGTTGTTTTATCATATCTCTAATTTATTTGCAAAACAAAATTTTTACAAACATAGCCTCTGTATAGCAATATTTTATTTTCATTTTTACTAAGCACAATGTGAGTCAAGTTGTAAAGGTTGTGACGGTGAAGGTGCATGTTGTGCACATGATGAGACGGGAGAATGTGTATGTAAAATATCCCTGGGTATAAACGACTGAAATCTACACTACAGGTAATTAAGCATAGACGGTTAGTAAGTACTACAGTACAAGAAAGTGCACTATAGTGGTATTAAAATGGTTGAAACCTCATTAAGTACTAGAAAGCTATATGTTTATTTTGTATTGTAATAGGTTAACAATTGTTTTATCTCTTATATATTTTTGGTTTTATAAGTATTTTTTAATAATTGTAGTTACTTGTCCTCAAGAAATTGAGCTTTATCAAAACAATACAGATGGAATGAAAATTACGTTTTCAGAAACACAACCTGGTTACCAAAATTCATCGTTTGAAAAATGCCCAGAAAATACCTCAAATGGTAACGTTTATACTTCACAAAAGTTTAACCGAGTAAATATTGCAACATATATACTAAATAGAATAACTCCTGCAGGCGAAGCTACTTAAAAAGTCATACATTTTTCATTGAACCTGATAACAGCCACTACGTAACAGACTAAACTTATTTTCTACGAGCCCAATCTCTGCAACATCTTTTATAGGACAGAGATTTTCATTTTGCTATACCATGTATGGTAACGTGTTTTCTGACAAGGGCCATCAACTAAATGTTTTCCATGGAGACAAAAACGTTAAAACTGAATACTGCACGGTCAAAATTCGCCATTTTATTTGTTATAATAGTGCCTCTTCTTTTGTTTCCAGAGGAGGTAAGTGCCCCATTTGCCCACCAGGAGCCCATGTTAATTTCATCAAAAAAATAAAAAAACAATAATAATTCACCAAAACAAAATGAAATTCGACATTTTAATTGCTATTAATTTGGCAAACTTGATATAGTTTGTTTCAAAAGCAAAGTAGCATTCTTTTCAAATATTTGAAAATATCACTGTGCAGTACTTAAGAATCCGATATGGGCACTTTTAGATATCCTAGATTAATTCTTAAATTAATTCATTAACTCAATTTCCTTGAAATGGCATTTAAATTAAAATTAACCGTTTTTATGTATGCAGTTGTAAAGCCATATGCAACAAGATCATGCAGTATAGATGGCATGTGGCTTCAACCAAAATGGGTTTCATCTTGTGATACAAATGCCGAGGTAAAATACTTTATACTGATGCATCATTAGTTCACTACGTATAATAAATTAAGTTTAAGTTATAGATCTTCTTTCAATTACAAAGGTCTTTTTTGCTTCACAAAACTGTCTTCAGAGTTATACCAACGCATCGCTCACTTCGGCAGAGAAACGACAAGAAGTAACTGATAATCTTGAAATTCTGGCACCAGGTCCAGGCAATTTAACCACTAGTGAAGTTTCATCAACGGTGGACGCATTAAACAATGTTGTAGACATAAAAACACTGGATCAGAATGTAATATAAGATAAAGCGTTTAATGGAACAGATTTACGTTTAGCTTGAAGGCATCAAACATTGAGTTGATACAGCTACTGGTTATATTTTGTTTCAATTTTAGATCTGTTCCATTTTTAACTTTATCAGCGGTTGTTGCCACTGTTGGAAGTTTCCTCAGTGTCCCTGAAAAGGAACTTCAACAGAGTGGTCAGGCTGACAGGTGACATTAACATTTTCCTTGTGGCTTGTGAGTGATAACTGAAACATTTTCATTAATGTTCCCTTGAATTTTTTCAAATACAGTGAGACCTCGTTAATCCTAACCCCGAACAACCGGAATCCCCGTTATCCGACGTAAAACTGCCAGGAACAGATTTATTCCTTTGCATTTTACCCCTTTAATCCGGAAACCCCGCAGTCCGACTCCAACATAAAAGTTTTGGAACAAATGTGCTAAATAAATAGCAATAAAATCCGATGAACCGGATTATTAAGAGTGAAGCGAAAATGATTCACGATTGTCTCAGATACACAGTAGTAGTTAGTTAACGAAAACAATAGCCGACTATCTATGCATAATAATGTTGCAGTTTCACTCTTTAAACTCCTACGCATACGCATAATTTGAATTTGAGTAAGGCCAGGATTAACGAGGTCTGACTGTAGTATAATCCAAGTTCTGGATTCTTTTGTAGAAAAAGTTAACATTAGTGATGGTGGAGATTATCAGAAAGTGAGTAGCACAGTGGTGATAGCTGTTGTCCAACCTATCATCAACGAAGGTAAACTAATGTGTTTCACTTTCTGCATCTATTGTTCAAGTATTTTGAAAAGAATGAATAAGTACCTCATTTGATAACTTTAGAATTTGTGGCAAGTATATGCACATCACGTACTGCATGAGGTACTTATTTATTTATGGGTTGTTTATTATATCTTTGCTTGTGTTTTGATAATTAAAATATTTGCTACATCTTAACGGCCTTAACACAAATTTAAAAGAAAAACGTTGCGTTAGATATCAGTTTCAATTTTACCTATACTGGATAAACTTAGCTTCAAATCAGATCAACTGAGTATATTTTTCAATGAACCAAGTGGAACAATTTCGTCGTTTATTCAACTACCACTAAGTACATTGAAAACAGCATCAAGTAAAACCCTTTAATAAGTTATCCTATCCATCTTTGAATCGTAGACTTGACCTAATGACATGACAAAATCCTTCAAATTTGCCATTGATACAACTAACTTTTTTAAAGTAATGAATATATTGATGACTGCAAGTTTTTAAAATTATTTGACCGGAGTCAAGTGCATTTTGTGGTCTTCAGATAATCGTGTAAGCTTTTACGCTTTTCCTGATGTTATAGTATTTCAAACGTTAACTTCGAGTGAATTCTATACCACAAATGACTACATCACTTTTTCCCTAACCCTGTGTGAACTTGGTTGATTGCATTTCCGATTACAGCAGCAGAAACAATAACTGAAGACGTTGTCCTGATCTTTGCATATGTTTTTTTGCATCTTAAACTGTTTTGCAAGCTAACAGTTTGGAACAAACCGTTTTTATTTTTACAAAACTGACTAGATGATATGCTGTTTTAATTATATCGTTACATCATACAAAAAAATCTAACACTTATATTTTTTCCCGCAAGTTTCTTCTTTTTGTTCTATATGTTGTAGGACAAAAGTTTTCCGTAAAATTGTTCAAAAAAATCGCCAGAAAATCGTTTTCTCACGGGACTAAACGTTTCAGGTAAAGAGGTTGATTTAATCGCTTCATTATTAATCTGATGACGGTGGCCTTAATGAAATAATCTTTTATACTTGCTACTGCCGTAACTGTAACACCATTCGCTATAGCTGCAGTATTAACACTCTCCCAGTTGTAGCAATAAGGAAATCCGATTGCTTGCATACATGGCCAAAATAGTTGGTTGGATGAAAAAGCAATAGCCTATGGTTATATAGTGTTTCAGTATGGTACACTGTGGCATGTAGAAGATGCGATTACTACTGTACAATACGTGTGTTTGTAGTTTGACAAAACACCAACAATATCCGCATTCACGATTGACGTCGGAAAGGTAAAATTAAAATTTTTCAGTGTCGATTTAAATACAATCATAATTTTACGTTTTTCAGAATTTTTTTGCATGCTATAGTTTGTGACGTAAAGTATGTTTTTCTCTGAATAATGCTAAGAAAAGTTCATCTGTTGACTAGATTCGTATACAGAACAACATCGTCTAATGGAAAAGCCATGCCTACGTTCTCAACGAAACAAATGTGACACTGACCTAAGTTAGAAGATATTACTGTATATAGCCTTTTCAATTTAACATTTAATTAATTTTCATCTGATATGTAAGCATCTTTGCTATCAATTGAATCACTAACCTGTTGAAGATGTGAAAACTGACGGTATTTTAATGAATAAGCAATTGTGTTTTTTCTGTGTGTGACGAAATCCGCTGATATTTTGATCTACTTCAGAGCTATTTCTGTTTCAAACTTTTTACAAAAGGAAAAAATGTATTTTGATTTCGATTTGTCTACTATTTTGTGATCAATATTTGATAATTATTTGCCTTATATTGCATCATTAGCCGAAAATAAAGATATCAATTTTGCCTCCTTATTTTGCCTTAATAAAATATGACACAGATATGAGTCTGGTATTTTTATTCGAGTTATTTCGTATAAGCATAATCCGTTGTTCGATTTTGATTGGATTGGTTTGCATTTGACTGGATTCTGTGGCCATGCTAACCTATCAGTTTTTTTATTGTACTTTTGCAGTTATTACATTTACATTTTAAACCTTAAAAACTTTGCAGATTTTGTCTGTTTCTGGATTGTTTGTGAGATTAATCTTCTTGTCTCATAAACTTTTCGCACCGCACTCTTCGCTTCCACAGCCGAACTGGCGAAAAGTTAACGCCATGACACAGTTGTAAACAGGGCTTATATTGTTAATCCGAACCCGATAATTTATAAGGAGGCCGATTTAAGCCCGAAGGTTAATTTGACTGAATGAATCAAAGTTATCTTTTCATTCCATTCTTTGATTGTCATTACTTTCTAAGTTGCGCGTTTCGCTCTGCGGGTTATTTGTAGAATTCTGCGCGCAATGCACGTTTGTGTAATGAAAGCGAAATTACGATGCAAAGCTGTCGTGGTTGTCGCATAGTTTGAGTATAGATTCGGATCCGAATCTTGCCCAATTTTCTTTCAAACTTAAGCCTGAATCCGACCCGAAAAGCCCGGTCCGACTTTCAACTCTGCTTCGATTAGGTTGTATTCTGCCTGCGAGCCCTTCTTGCAAGAGTAATAGTAGGCCTACGTGACGTTGTACAGTGAAAACACATAATGTCGTGTGAGATTTGTAATAATAATCTATATATTTTATCGTTATTAGAAGCAAGTTTAGTAAATTGTAGCCATTAAAACATTCTTAACACGAGAGGCCTGGATGTTACTGGTTTTATAACTGTCTATTCGGTTTTCCGTTAACCGAAGATAAACCATAATTGAATAAAAGAACATTTATTATCAGCGTCTGCGCTATTCAAAAACGGACCACAGCATGGAAGTGCGGCGTTTAGCGCCATCGCCGCTTCAAATACCACAGTATGGGCGTTTCCTTCTTATTTTCTGCTTTGCCAAATTTTTAACATCCTTCCGTTAACTATGTCAACTACTTTGCTTTAGCCTATAAATGCGTACGCCCACAGTACTTTTACATTTAGTGATCTATTCATTTCATTCAGTAGTTTGCCATCTGTTCAATAAAGTTTTTATGGTTTATACGTAATGGCGCATCTGCTGTTACAAAAATTGCTTGCCGAGATGATTAGGCAACCCCTGTTGAAGTTAGTTACGGTACCACCATATTTTGGAGTTATAACGGTTATATCAGTCATATAATCATGATCCTTAGGCAGTCTGTCAATAACCTACAGAAAGAGACACTTGTCACCCACTATGAATGGCGAACAACCGCAGAGGAATTGATATATATTCTGTAATTTTCCTGATTATTAGCTCCTTTTGTTTAGAAGCGGCAACATAACATGAAAAATAATTGCAGGCTTGATTAAAACGCTCGTGGTTTTGAGCCGGATTAAGTTATAGACTTAAATCTCGGTTAAAGTGGTTTAAAAGTAACCCTGTTGCTTACCCTATAAGCTGCAAAAAGAGAAATGAAACTAAAAGGCGTGGTGTTATTGAGGATATTATGATACAGAAATGTTTGCGACAAAACTTTCTGCATTACTCACAATGCTTAACATGGGAGTAATGAAAGTGCTTTGACAGAGGCGTGCAATCTGAGTTCTTGTCTGGTGTCATACTTGCATAGACTTTGATCGCGCATTTGCGGTAGTTTTATTATACGTAATGTGTTTAAGCTAACTATATTTAAGAAGCCGCCTTAAAAAATGTAAGCATATACATCTTTTAAAAGATTAGGCCAGGCTACATGACAGGTGATTTGCAGAACACGTGCGTTTTGACGACTTAACTGGTCTTGGCAACAACGGCGATGAGTGTCTATAAGATTGATAATACTGAAGAGCGGAAACGCTAGTGACGAAAGCATCTATTTCTAACTAAGGAGAAATTGCGTTAAACCTCAGTGTACTGTAATTTTCTCTTTCCAAAAGCCTTTACGTAGTTATGTTAACAAAACGCCTTCTATCACTGCACGAAATATCAATAGGCCTATAAGCTAAAGCTAACTGTGATGTAGCTATGAATAGAGATTATATTTTGGCATTGTCAGGTCATTGGCTGAGATGAGACAAATAACAACCTTTCCACCAACTTCATGTTCCCGCGACGTTAATCTAAAGCTTTGATGAGAATTGGAAAACAAGGTTTGTTTTTTTTGCTTTCCACGGCAGCTAGCATAGGTATAGTATTTCTTTTTGAAAATTTTTCTTTTTCGCGCTATTAGATCTTTTATTTCACATACTATGAATATACATTTACAAAACTATAAAACATTGTGTTTTGTAAACAGGCCTAGTAGCGCAAATGTTGCTGCAACTGCTAGGCTACTCATCTCAAACTAGAATAATTGCAAAATGTTTCAAGCTGATATATGCAGTTGCAAAATTTTATTTCCTTTATATCAAGTTTACTTTTGTCATGGTGTTTCTAACGATGTGGAAAGAATTGCTGAGTTCAAGATATTAGGAGATTACGTCATGCGCGACGTATTCATTACTCGAAATGAGGTGTGCTCGCGTTTGGGCCCAACCCTTAAATATTCATGAAAATATCTATTCAGGTGCCCTGTATTTGCACAAGGACGTTTCACGTGTTATAAGTTGGAAGTATTTTTGAAGCGGATGACGTAGCCTACAAGCCTGTTTATTTACTATTGATGACCAGCGAGTTTCAAGAGTTGGTACTGATACACATATTCCATTTCGTTATAGATCAATTTTTTGTCTGTTTTACAAAATAAAATGTAATGTTTTAATCTTTCAAAGATGAACAAAAACAGCAACGAACAATAAAAAATGGCTTGGTGTTGTTTTTATTCATCCGATATTATGTTGGCCACATTTCCAAGCGCATAACAAGCGAATTTATTATCACTAAATTTTCGTTCGGTTATTCTCAATAGTTGTCACGTCTTAAGCGCTATTTGTATTTGTGTAATCTCGCCTTTATCGTCGCTTCCTGTAGCACAGAGGTGATGATTATGCCGTCACATTGTCTGTCTGTGTACGGGGCCATGTGATCTAGTAACCGGAATTACCCTCTTTCAATAACACCGACAGAAGAATTTCTTTAATGTTGTGTAAGACCTATATGTACACACGCGGGTGGAGTTTGATAGAGCGCCGTTTACATACCGTTGCCAGGTCGTTAACCGCGTAGGCGTTTCTATTGTCGATGAAATTATTTAGAACTTTTTATTTGGAAGACTGGCAGAAATAATAATACCATACCTGAATACCGACTAGTCAGATTTAAGAAATTTTGATATTCAGGGAGGTTTGTGCCAAAAATAGTCTTTTGCCATCAGTAAGTAGTTTTGACAGTAGGTTTTACTATACGGTATAATGGTTTTGGTTGAATTATAGGGTGGTTTTAAAACTGTTTGTTAATTCTTTTGATCAACAGCCTTATCAGCAAGAATTAAACAATTGTCAGCCAAAGTTACTACCGGTAGTTACCCCCCTGCAAATTACGGGTCTAGTATACAAGTGCACAACCACAAGATGCTTTTGTATACTAGACCCCAGCTACTCGAATCGTGACGTCATCTGATTGTGCACTTGTACATTAGACCTCAAATTCCTTCTTGTTTATCACGTCATATGCTACCTTTTATACTAACTGCTTTCACACAGTGTTATCTATTCAGCTATCCTTCAGACTATAAGGCTGTGGTGATTATAAAAAGCACCTTGTAATTTGTGGTTTGGAAATCTTATCGGTATCCGGTCATAGATAATGGATAACCACTTATAAGAAGGAGTTTACTTTGGTCCAAATTTGACATGACAGGCATGTTGATTGTTAACATGAGCAGTTCAACAGCATTGATATATATATATATAGCCTATAGTAAATAGATGTTAGTGAAAGTAAGTTTATTGTTCATATAGCCATGTAGGGTTCTTGTCTGCCTGTAGCTGGCTAACTATCATACCTTTTAGATTGATATGTTGAGGGCAGCTGTGACAGTATATTATGGTATTGGCTTGATTTTGGCAACATAGAATTAATTTGTGTTGACTGCGAATTTTTATTAAACTTATTTTTTTAATGACCTTGTTGTTTGCATAAGATATGGTATGTTTATACGTATGCAAAAGCAAAGCTTAACTTTCTTGTAACCACTTGGAAATTACTTCTATGTTTACATTGAGATTAACTCATTTGGATACATGATGTAATTTAGGAAGAATTTAATTACTACTAATAAATTAATGATAATTTATGCACCAGTCCAATAAAAATTGAGTGCTTGGTTTTTCGATGCATATGAGTAATAAGTGGAATACTTGTGTTTAGTGTATATGTGTATATATTGCATTTATGTATAGGCCCACATTATATATATAAACAAATAGGCGAAGTATTTTGTCCCAAGGTAACCAAATGAAGAACTGAATAGTATTTTAAGTCTTAGATGACTTTACAAAATTTTATTATTTTCAGAAGAATTGCACAAATTTTTAACATGGTAATGTTTCCTAAATTTATTCTGATATGTTTTTCTGTGTACTGCCTAATAAACACTGCAGAGGGCCAGGATTGCAGACCGCACAGTGGTTTATCATTGGAGAAGATGGCTGTTTCTTCACATATTGTCATACAAGCAACTCCAAAGAAAATTACAGGAAAAGTAGGCAAGGGAAGCCATCAAATGTACAATATCACAGCCAAGGTGGCAAGTACTTTTGCTACCCACAATGGTGGATTTAAGAAGGGTGACAAAATAGAATTTGGCCCTGTTGGAAAATCTTCAGACTGCCAAGAAGTAAAACCAGGAAAGACAAAGTATTTATTATTTTTACAAAAACCTAATGACAACGATATGCTTTGGGTACAATACAATCCGATACGAAAAGTGAAGCGAAGAGATCTACGAAAGATTGGAAAACTTCTCTGCAAAAATTGCTTACAAGCACCAAAATTTAAACAAAGTGAGAAGACCTACAAGAAACAAGTTGGCGATAAAATTACAATAAAATGCAAGGTTTCTGGAAAGCCAAAACCGGGTGTTTCTTGGTACCACAACGGTAAGCTGTTGGACAAACATAACACACCGAAAGGTTTTAGAGTAAAAATACGAAAACGTGGTGGTGGTGGCACAATAAAGATTAAAAAACTAGAAGTCAAGCACAACAATAATATATTCACCTGCAGTGCCCAAAATGTTGCCTCTGATGTCATTGCCAACTACACCGTTACCCTTGTTGTTAAAGTCCCGATTCGCTGTGATCAGTGTTCAAAAGTAAATGCTGACTTATGCGGAAATCATGGCAACTGCTGTTTGGGAAGTGACAAAATTCCTTATTGTGAATGTTATGAGTCTTATAAAGGAACAAGATGTGATGAGAAGGCCTACAGAGAGTCAATAGATATCAAAGTTGAGGATGAATTTCGACATCGGCAGAGGGTTATAGCTGTATTGGGAATGTGCTTAGCACTTTTTGGCGTTTTGTTTCTCTGTATGGCTGTGTACTGCCTTTTTAAACTGAAAAGATTAAAGTCATCTCCTCCTTTTGTACAAATTGATGGCAGAACGTATACAAGAAAAACGTCTAACTATGAATTCACCCCAGGAAAAAACAGGCCTGGCCTTTCCTTTGAGAGTAATCAATATAATGCTCCTTCTCTGCAAAGTTTTAATGCAGTCAACCAAATTCACAAAGCTGGTACCAGCTCTGACATATCATCTGCTGGTGCCGTTCTTGATGAACCAGTGCAGCCAAGTTTGGCAACACGGAAGAAGATATACCCTAGAAACTTGAATGGTTATAACAACGTAAGGCCACGTTTAAATGGTACAGCTAAAAATGTTCGCAGTGGTTCCGGAATGCACCCAGCACCTTTTGGTCAACAGGAAAACGTGTCACATCAAATATCTACATCAGAACATGAGATAACATCCATGCAGGTAAATGTCAGGCCAGAAGAGAGGACTTCAGTTAAAAAGAGGTCGATTGCAGTAAGTCGAGCAACTCCTGACAATCATTATGAAAAAATATATTTGTCAGAAATTCATTCGTATCACTGCCAAACATGGGATGGAAAGCTCCCTCAATCCCACGTAGTGACTACTTTTCCACCAAACGGAGATATCAAGCAAGAAAATGTGGATGTGGGATCTTGCTCTCATGACCTTGCAGAATCTTCATTGTGCACAGACATGCATTGTTCTTCAACGGATGATTCTAGTCAAATGACCAATCAGCATGCCAATTTACCTCACACACTTCAAAATGTGCCTTCCGTTTCTGAAGACTCGCGGAGAGATTTCCGCATAACTAGTTCCAGTGAGCACACTCACAATTGCCAAGACTATGTTGTGCCACGAGGGAATAGAAGTCCTACCTCAACAGACGACCACGACGACCCATTTCGTGGTGTAGAAATACCTGATACGTCTTTGTGCTTCTGTAATAGTTCACCCTGTGAACACGATACTTTACAAGTACATTTACCGCAAAAGAATTCCACTACTGTGCCTAACATTTTATACGTATAAGCGTGCCTTTAGTGTGTAATTGCAAAATAGATAATTAAAAAGTATCCGTAGAATCAGGCTAAGGCGTGGTTAACTAGCCTATGCAGTATACATTATAAGATCGTTGTTTGACCGTTTTTGAAAAGAACAAAAAAGCAGTGAAAAAACTTTTTAGCTATAACTCTTTCCGTGGATTGCTTTACCGTTTCTCTTCACACTTATATCTGTTATTGCGTCATTTCATTGTATATTTGCACATGTCATTAAAATTGTATTTATACTTGAACGTGTAGCAGCATGTGGAAGTTATCAGACGTTCGTAGTCGATGGGAAAACTTGTCTAGATATCACCTTCATGAGCTGTAATGTTCTTACGTCAAGTGGTACATTTAATACTTGGATTTCGGATGTGATTCATTTTGGTTAAAGAGCGCGTCTAACATTTACTTCGGCAACCCGTAACGATGATTCATATCGTCAGTTAGGGCCGTTAAATGGTCTTGTTGGCGCCTCAAAACAAAGTTTACAAGGTTGTTACTACGTCGTGCCAATCACTATATAAGAAATGAAAATTGACTGTAAAAGTTTACGGTTAGGTCAACGATTAATACAAACTAAAGATATGGCAGGCAGAGATTACATAACCTCCCATATTGAAGCAAACTTCCAAAATTGAGCTGCTATTTAGTTTACCATTTGATTTTGCGGTTTCGTTCTTTGCAACGCCAAGCGAACGAGTTCAAAAAGACAGCAATTTGTGATAACAAAATCGCTATTAACAGAGAGAAAAAGGTGATAGATCGTAGACTAGAGAACTGTCTCTGCAATGAATGGAAACTTTACACCAGCACCTGCAGCTTAAGGTTATAAGGTGCAGTGAGAGGCAAACATGCGATCTTAACGCATGAGCTACCGTCTAAAAACTTATTCACCAATCTCATACGGACACATCGAACGCTTACGCACTGCGTATTATGGGCAAATACCAGTTCACCGAGAGATCAATGAGAACAGCGTGGGAATAAAAAAAACAAATAAGTACGGAATCCATTCAAATCCGTAAAGGATAAAATTTGTTCTTCCGTTCAAACCAGTTAATGATAACACCAAAGGGAACCACTATATTACTTTTCGTGTGCATCCTACTTTGGTCATCTGAGGATTTGAAAACCACTGCGCTCTCATTTTTGCCGGTTTCCGTTCTTGGTTTATAGGATGTGGACTCGCTTTATTGAGAAAACGGAGCGCACATCGGTGTTTTTTTTTATTTAACAGTTAAAATACTATTACCTTGCATGACGCGAATTTGAAGAAAACTTACTATAGTAGGTATAGTTTATTCTACATCAACATACAAACGACATAGTTCAACTGTAAAAATATAAAATTCCTGAAATACATTATTGCTAAATTTGACGAATTACACTACAAAATTGTACCGTATTTTATACCACTACCCTTGAACAAACGCATAGTCTATTGTGCAATAATACTAACTCAATAAAAAAGCAAAAAATCACAGTGAATAATTTGCGCTAAGAAACGTGGTTCATGACGACGTTAAAACATATACACACCTAAAAGAAGGTAGCAATAATAACAACGAAACTAACAGCTAATCTCTTCTAGTTCTTTACTTGAATAGTAGAACTCATTTATTAATATGCAATGGTAACACGTTATTTTCTAAACTAGTTTTCTATTGATTTGTTCTTGCATTCCTGTGTTGTTCACCGCACTTTTTATGACAAAATAAACGTCACAAAAACATGGTTAAAATTGCTTCGGATAGTGCATGGTAAACAGTGCGGAATATATAATCAAAATCAATGTTAAGTCTCTACACAGTCTAGTCTTATGGTATACATGGGAAAACCTCTTCAGGTTTTATTGCTCATTTTCATATACATTAAATACTTTCTGATAGGTTCATCAGTTTTTTTCTTTTCTTCGCAGCGGAATAAAGGACGGCTGACGTGCTTTCTAGTTTTCTGGCTGTGTGACCAAGAACCTCAGCTATCTTGTCAGAATTGCCATCACAAGAAGATAATCCTGTACATATAAGGTAACCAACAACATAATAATGTGTTTTTGTTGTAATAATTGACAAAGTCTTTGCAGATTGTGACAAATCCGAAGCAGTGTTGACATAACAAATGATTTTCGTAAATGATAGAAAGCATTGAGCTCAGAAATCTGTGACATACACAACAAAAACACTTTACCAAGTCATACACTTAGGCAAGCCATTGATCTAAATAGCGCCATACATAACAAGCGCAGGATCAACGGAAAAATCCATATCTTTACAACGATAACAAAGCTCTGTGTTTACACGGTCAACAAGTGTTCTCATTAACAAGAACGATCAATCAACAAGTTAGCAACCGCTTAAAGAAATTGACAGAGAGAAAGCAGTAGTCCAGTCAATGGCCAACTTGTCTGCAAATGTTTGAAATTTAACGGTTACAACCAGAACCGATTTGAAACTACCCCATGATTGAATAATACCGTATATACATACAACATAATAAAGGTATGGTATGGGGCCTGGGATATTTAAGTTGTATCTATTTTGATCTGGTTTTGAATTATACAGTAATTAGAACAGCTACCGAAAATGATACAACGAAATATCACACTTATATGGCAAGAAAATTACAGTACAGTCAGGTTTAAAATTTCATACCTGTTTGTGATGCATTGTCTTCATGCTGATGAACCTGGAAATACAAAGAACAATCCATGACAATATTTCTTGCACAACAAACGTTTCAACAAAAACTTCCTTCTGTGTAGTGTTAAAAAGTGCTTACAACTAAAATTAAAAAATAACTGAGTCAAACTTAAAAAATAACATACAGTATTTACCATAGCTTTCATTTCTACCTGATGTGGTTTCATTTGTGTTTCAGCTTGTGGTCTTGAGTGGTCGAAATCACCCCAAGCGCTGATTTCATTCGAAGCCCTATTCAAATTCCCCGAAAAGACAGAATAACGATTGGTTGGGATATCTGGTGGTAATGGATGGTAACTCTCTGAGCTTCCTGTACTAGATTTTGAAGCTGGCCCACGTGAGAATGAGGCGAGTGATTGTGAATAAAGCTGTGAAAGAGGTTTGGAAGCTGGTTCATCTAGCTGTGCTGAATGCTTGTAGTTCTGAGAAGTAACACCATTGCAAGGTGCTGAATTATATTTGCCCGGATAGTATGAGGAAGGTTCATAAGTGGATTTATATTGCTGCCTTAATGGACTGGTTAATAGAAGTCTCTTGGCATTGGTCAAGACAGAATTGCTTTTAGAAAGGTCTGATTGTAATTTGGCTTCAGCAAGCTTTTGTGACAACAGATAATCTAAGGATGGGTCAGTTGGGGGTGTGCAAACCCTGACATCTGTATTAGGTGGTTTTGTATAAAAATGGGCGCTTGGTTTCACACTGTAATCACAAAGAGGGTTTGGATATAAAGCAGTGTCATTACTTCCTGTATTTGATTTTCCTGCACTTGTAGCTATTGATTCAGGAAGGGTGCTTAAGCTGTGAACTCTAATATAATCTGTTGAAACTGACGGCTTTGACCCAAAGTCCAAACGTTCATGGATCAAATGAGAAACAGAAGAAGCATGGACTCTGGAGTTTGATTCTGCTTGACATGCATCAGTAACAAAATCCCGAAACTTATGGTCGAACTTTGAAGATCTATGTTGGACTCCAGCGTGTGGGGAAGCTAGTTCATAGACATAATTGTGTTGGGACAATTTTGTTGAAGTTTGGAGATGCTTTGACGCAGGGATGTGAGGTCGAAGTTGATCCATATCATGCAAAAGAGGTGGAATTTTTCTGTTGTACCTAACAACTTCTGGAGTGCTTATCTCTTGCTGTAGGTTATGTGAAACATATCGAACCTGATCACATGGAAGGGGCACATCATGCTGATTTCTTGACAACATAGAGTTGCTGAGAAGTTTATCATCGGCATTGGCTGATAATAAATTCAACTGGGGCTTCATATCTGGATGAGATGGTGCTGTCTTAGCATCTAAGTTAGTTAATTTTGGTGCTTCAACCAAATTTTCCCTTGTGACTGCATCGATTTTGCTTTGCTGAACATGGGGTCTTGAAGATCCAAGTTTTTGTGGTAAGTCTGAGTACAGAAATCGTATAATTTTATACATTAATAGTATAAAAAAAATATAAGGTTGATGATTTTACTCTAGCTGATGTAATAATGAATATCTTAACACCTGCTGGTGCTGCAGACCCAAGAGAATCGACAGAGTCGTGTGTTGTTGAACCAAGGTCAGACATATCCATCCTTGATACTCCATTTTCTTTTAGCTTTAACATCCAGTAATCAGGCAGGGGCATGGTCTCCAACAGCAAGATAACCTCCTTCAAGATACAAGCAATGACCAAGTAACATTTGTGTAATCAGGAGGTTAAGCTTCCACAAAATACAAACAAACAAGTAGTAATCTTAAATGACATGTCATATTATTATAAATTTTGAATGGGCACATTGAGATTTGTAGAAATCTTAGCAACCCTTAGAGAATCAAAAACTGTTGATTTAAACCTTAAATGCTGGTCTCTGCATAGGTGAGCTGTCCCAGCATTTTTCAATAAGAAGCTGCATGCTCTGTGGAAGGGTTTCAGGGAAATCAAGTCTCTTGCCAGTCTGGATCATATCCAACACCTGCAAATAAAAGTGACAAAATGTATGAAGCCAATATGAAGCAAAGACTGCCAGGAAAAGATCGCTACTAGAACAGTTGCACATGTAACCACGTGTTGTAAAGACTAGAGTCAAGCCTCGAGTCGCATTTTTGGTGACTCGACTCAAATCAAAGATACTAAATGACTTGGCTTGAGTCAAAGCCCAAACCAACTCAAGTCATGCTATGACAACTCTGACGGCAAGAAAACTTTAGGTAACAAAATTGAATATTTTTCTAAAAACTTGTAGACAGCTATGATGTTATAGTAACCAATTTCATGCAACACATAGTGTGACCTCAGAGTAGTTATTAAGTTAAAGGCATTGACTTGACTTGAGTCACAGTTTAAACCGAATAGACTTGATTCACAAATTAAACTAACTAGACTTAATTCAAGTCAGAAGAAAATAACTTGGTTACAACACTTTAACACTACATTAAACCTAACAACTAGAAGCAACAAACATGTTAAATAACTGTTACACACTTCTGAAGTGGTTCTTCCTTGCATGGGGTCTTCCCCTGTTGTCATTTGCCAAAGAAGAATAGCAAATGCAAATACATCTGTTTTGATGGTCAAATGAGCTGGGTACCTCATCAATTCAGGGGCTAGGTATGCCAGGTTGCTTGCATTTGAAACACCAGCATCCAGTCTAAGAGCATATAAAAATAGCTAAATACAGTTGGCAGAAACATTGCATGTAGCATTCATTTTGTCCCAAATACATTTTATATTCAGTTTAAATTAATTAATTATCTGTATATACAGAAAACATATTAACCTGATTTTTGAAAATCCAAAATCTGCTACTTTTGCTCTGCTATATGGGTCTACAAGCACATTTGAAGGTCTCAGGTTAAGATGCAGGATTGGTGGCTTTTGGGTATGTAAATAAGCCATGCCCAAAGCCACGTCTCTTGTTATAGAAAACAAACTGGCTGGGTCGAGTCCACCACCTTTCACACATACACAAATCAAATGAGTTCAGTTTAAACAGCAACATGTTATATATGATAAGATCAATGCCCAACAGAAACCTACCGATTACCGTATATATTAGAAATATTTGCAATTGAAATATGCTTTACCATACCTGCTCTCGTTACCATGTCTAAAACTGTTTTTCCATGAACAAATTCTGTGACAATTAATGGCTCCATAGGAGCAGTGCAAACACCCATGACACGCACAATATTCCGATGCTGAAGTAAAACAAGAAGCCCAGCTTCTGCAGCAAGATAACTTCTATCAGATGCAGTCATCAGTCCTGGCCTGACAAGCTTTTTCACTGCTACAGCCTTCCCATGGAGTGTACCTTCATACACATTTGCTATACGACCTTCACCAACCATGTCAGCATTGTAAAAGCACAAGTCATTGAGCATTATCTCAGGAGATTTTAGAAGTTTTTCTTTATTCCTTTTAACTATTTTTAGCTCTGTCTGTAGTTTTAAAACCCGCCGTTTATACTTATCTCTTTCAGTGTGCAACTTTCTTATGATGGACTCTGGTGTATTGGTAACAGGTGGATTTTCTACATTTTTATGAATGTTGCTGGTATCTAATAATGGTTGCTGTTTAGGTTGCACGTTAACCCTGATAATGGAATTTGGATGCAATGGATAACCTACAGAGTTTTCAGTATGATTTTCATTTTTTTTTGCACTTGCCGTATTGCTAGATAGTATTTGAGCTTTCACTTTCGAATTGTTTAAACCATCAACTCTGACGCTGTTATGGCCATGAGACATGGATACATCAGGTTTCATGCTTCTCATATGCTCATCAAAATTTTCTTGATGGGTTCGAAGTTCCTGTATCTGCTCCTTCAAAGTGTCACACATTTTTCTGGCTTCAATCAATGTTTCCTCATTTTTATCAAATTGACTTTTAGTAATAAAAGTACTGTTTAAAGCTATTTCTTGATCATTTCCATCAGCTTTGGGTGGAGTAACTCTACCATACATTTCCACTGCTGAGAACAAACGGCTACCAGTTTCCTGCATAGGACTTTTATTCCAGCTCAAGTTGTTCTTTTGATTAGCTTCTGCTTTTGATTTTCGTCCTTTCCTTTTTGATTTTTGATGATTACCAGACTGTTTTGTTGCACAGCGACGTTGGTAAGCCAAAGTGGGCTTCAAAAACCCAGCATGAGGTGAACATGCTTGACCATGTTTTTTGATTTTTCCAACCATTTTAACAATAGCAACAAAACCTACAAGTAACAGATTATCAACCAAAATATTTTTCCAGTTGACAAACAACCTTCAGTCTGTTAGCTAGTAAATACAAGATTTTTATAGTTGATTATACTGTATTTAGACTAGATAAAACCATGCAATATCCAGGCTTTCAATGTAGCCTAGTTATTGTTTCAGATAGCCAATTTTAACAAATTACAGCAACATGATTTCCATCGTTACGAAACTAGGAATGACAGTGACATTAAAATATGACTTTACGTAGAAGAAAAAACAAAAATAATAAAAGATCAAGTATTTGGGTAGCTGTAAATGGTTTTATGCAAATGTTGTTTCCACATGTGTGATTTAAAACTCCAAATAGAGAGTTTGCAAATTCTCCAACCTGCGGCAGGGATTTTAAGTTGGCGTATTATTTGGTCATATCACTTTCGACATTTGTTCCAATTCGGTTAAACAATTTGTAGTGTGCATTGTATCATTTATTTTTTTTCATTGAATGTGGCAGTGTGGGGAGCAAAAAGTATGTTGTTAACTTCATTGTCCTGCAGAGTGTAGCATAAACAGATAGGCTCGACTTGAAAGTATAGCAGTTTTCGATGAGAAATTGTGCATGCAAAGACACAAATTGCATCGTGATGGCGTGCATTAAATCCTAATTTTTTTTTGTTTCTTATAAAGGGGCATTCAAACAACCAGTTCTTCTTTGATATTATTATTATAAATAGCCGCGTGTAGATAACAAAGGTTGGCATGCACGTTGATGAACCTTGTGCATGCATGTGCAACACTTTCCACTATAACAGATAGGCACAACAGAAAGTGTTTTTCATTAGCTTCAATGGCGCACTTTAGGTGCGTAATTTTACACAATTTATGACTTGGACAGAACTTCTGTGCACTAAATTTTCTGTTGTAGGCCTATTAAAGATTGAATTAATCAAACTGCGTACATTTAGACATTGCATTACTGTGAAATTGCGCGCCTGGGGTGTACTTCCTGTGCTGTCAGTGTCACAATGCCCTTACATGCGTAAGGAACCAATCTATCTTGCGTTTAAATCCTAGACCAAAGCTTTGTTTTTTCAAATTTTATCTTAGCCTACCAATTTACCAGTTTAAATAATGTACGCTGCTGCCGTTGTTCTAGCTTGGAGTTAGTTGCAAGGGTAAGAGGGTAACATTAAAAAAAGTCTTTATTGTATGGTATTGTATTGTTTATTTTTTGCCATTAACCGTGCGGAACGAAAGTTACGATGCTAACCGTTGTAGTTACAGCACAATAAAACAAATGCTCACAAAAAGTTAACGAGCAGTAAAAAGTGTCAAAGTCCAAGGGTTTAAAACATGTAAGATAGCAATAAAGCAATTGTGCTTTAAGATGGTAGGTTAGCACGGCCACTAAAAACACAAAATAATAATACAATAATAATAACACAAACAACAATACAACTACACTGTTGGAAGATGTACATGACATGTTCCCTAACATTAATACACGTATATTATAAGCCGAAATAAATATATAAACTGACATGGTTAGATTAAAATGACAATAAATATCTTAAGTGCACAACAAATGGATGTTTAAAGAAAACCGCAGAAAAGAAACTCCATCCTAGGGACCGGAATCTCGTTTGTGTGGCCTTTGATTAGCAAATGTTGTTAATGCTTTCACATTTTGAAAGGCAAAACTTAAAATTATAGTAAAACTGTTGAAATTTGAGATGTGGGTTTGTAGGCCTATAAGGTGATGCATTTTTACTCAGACGATATATGTAATAACAAACATACAATATATTGCACCACTTTCTCCTTGCGCATAGTAACAGAAATCTGTAGCAGTTTTGATATGATGATTGGTATTGCAATTTTTTTACTCGGACTGTGAAAAGACTTTGCTCAATTTAAAATTTGCTATCGATCCTCATCCCTCATTCCTCGTTCCTCGACCCCCGACTAATCTAGCTTGCCTTGGTGCAAGTTCCGTTGGGTGCACACATATTTTTAAACGCTTTTTATTTTTTTAACAGTTTGGAACTGTTTGTCTGGATCACTAAAAAGGAGCAAGTATGGGTAGCGCTATGCCGAAAAGCTTTACTATGATAGCCTAGGAAAGTATTGAACACTGGTCACATTATTACGAACCCGGAGCTTTAATCGCATCGCTACTGAGTTGAATATTTCTGCTCTATTGAACAGTTATTCTTTAATTTTGTTTTTAAACGCTCTTTGATTTCAAGTTGTCTTTTATTAAAGTTAATCGTATGATGAAGTTGATTCTCTTATTAGTTCTTTAAAATATCACGTCATTACCACACGCTTATAATTGTTCCACATATAATTACAAACATGTGCACTAAAAGTACAAATTAATCTCAAAAGCATAAAATGCATTTCAAAGTACTGGGAATAATCAAGGAAAATAGCGACATTGCTACGTTGCATTAAACTCCCTACCGCTATTTAAAATCTGGTCACTTTCACTCTTTCTTCATTTTTACGCATGAATTTGAAAATTCGGTCCATTTTGATTTTTTAACTTTGTACGTTTGTAGCAAGGGTAACCAGATGTAGAACATTGTTAAATTAAAGGAATTATTTCTCTGTTTTACTGCTATCATAGTTATTTAATATTATAAGATAGTATGTAATTTTATTTATAAAAAAGTTAGAAATGAAAAGTACAACTCATTGTATTAGTAAAAGTTCTTTGCTTATATTGTTATAGAAGCTGGAAGCATTGTGTGCTGTTACGCTATTGCATTTAGTAATCAACTTTAGATTATGTGTCTTCAGCAGTACGAAATCAAAATGGAATCTTGAATACGTGATTCTTTTGGGTTTTTATGTTGAAAGGAAGTTTAGTTCTTACATTTGGCCTTTGAAGGTGGTTGTTGATTGAAAACATATGAAAATTTTTGTAAAGGTTACTATGCTCTTTGAAACCAGAACCAGAAAACCGTTTGTTTTTTGCTTTAATTGCTTGCATCAAGGATCATTGGATCAAGCTAGGCCTAGCTGAAAATTTATGGCTGACATATTTTTATGCCAAAATGAAAGGTAAAAGTTTGCAAAAAGTTTTTACCGGAATTAAGTTAGTTATAGATATATACATGTAAACGTAAATATATAATTGTATTTGTATGTGTAGGTTGCCTAGCCTAGGCTATAGGAAGCTCCAGATGTATATGGTGGAGGGGTTCAGCATTGGTGGCAATTATAATTTAAGCACATATGTGCCAAGTTTAGCTTTATGAACTACAACACCTTTTTGTTGGTCTAGTTGGGCTATCCAGCTGCTGTTATTGTTCAGTCGATAAAGAATTACCCAACTAGACTATAGGGTTGGGCAGCCTATCTACAAAAGTACCCATCAGTGTACGATTTTTAACAAGAATTGTTATTAAAAAAAACTAATAGAGTTTTTGCAGGTAGTAAGCAAAAATGCAAGATTTCTGTTTTAACTGTACACCAAATCTCAAGTCTTTATGTACATATACTTTTTCATTTTCATTGCGTTAAACTCATCCACCTAAAAAAAAACTTGATTTTCAAGCCTACATCGATGTCCAGTGCAAAAACTGTAATATCTCACGAAACACGCAGGTTAGAGAGCCCTTTTTTCACACACTTGTGCATTAATTCCTCCTCTATGCAAGTCTGTATTTCATTACAGGATTTGCCAAGATCTCAGGTGTACAGATGTGCTAACTTAAGTGTGCAGGTGTACAGCCAGTGAAGTTTGCAACTATTCTATCTTTCCCCAGTGCATTTCGTAGTTAGCACAATTTGTAACTTGGCTGGCTGGTAAATTTATCATTCGATCTCTGGCTATCTGTGAGTTGGATAAATTTTCATAGATTCCAATCAAAATTCCAGCAATCGTGACGGTTCAACATTGAATGAAGCATAGACTATGAATGAAGCCAATTTTCCCTATTCGTCACGCATTAATGATTTTAAACATTTTCACAGTGGTGATTATGACCTTTTCTCTGCTATGGTGTCCTTACTTGATGGCTTGGCCTTAGCATTATAAGGACTGGACTCGCCTGACACTAGATAACATCCAAACAGTTACGATGAAACAAATTACCCATGGTCGAATATATATAAGCTAACAAACAAACACTAATAAGCTGCATAAAATTTGTGCAACTACCATAAAATACAGGCAAGCCTCTATGTTTCTAAAAAATATTCACAAAGCTATCTTTTCTAAATGAGTTTCTTTTTTAACTACTTTTCTTCGCTTGGGACTGATTTTTGTGGCAAAGCCAGTGTACGAAAAAGATCGACCAAGGCAAAATGAATTGTTTTTGACAGCAAACTAATGTTACTTCATGTCTATGGAAAAGTAGTCACCACTCACCAATACTGGATACGTTAAAAAAGGTATTTATATACTGATCACATATATATTGAAACAAAATATTTAACAAACAGATTTACTTCCCTATTCTTATTTATCTTTGCATTGAAAAACAATTGAGACGATATGCCCATATTGTGATGACGATCTTTTTCATTTAGAATAAACCTGTAATGAAATGATTGTTTATCGTTCCTTAGCCTGTAAGGACGACCACTTCAATTACAAAGTTTGTCTGTAGAATTGTTGTCTGTCCTCGATGATAAATGAGTCTCAGGTCGTTGTTTCGCTTCTCTTAATCTTGGAATCAATTGTACACCTCGACAACTGTATAATCTGATTATATTGAAGTTTCATTGAACGAATAAATCAAGATAGAACATTGTGACAGCAACAGCACAAAGACATGTTGCGGCGTTGAACGTAGAAACCAAAAGGACTGAATAAATCAAAATGCACGCACAGGGGAGGCATCGATTACGTCACAAAGTGTTATGCTTCGCTGATTCGATAGACGAGAATTCTATGTCGTACACAATTTTATATTACATTAATTGATATATTTATCACAAACCTTACTTGCCAGTACGGAAACAGACCCAGGGAAAGCATTCTTGTGTAGTCAGCTTATATGTACTGTTGGTTTTTAATGTTTTGTTTGGCTTATTTAAAGTATCCCGCAACTTCCTGTTATACCGATCGTTTTCGTGTAACTTGCCATGCATCGTAAACCAAGTCTTTAACCACTGCATGACAGGAACAATTTGTTAATTTTACCTCACATTTTCCGGTGATGTTTGAAGAAAAGTTTTGCAGATTAAGGCTGAATTTTCTAATAAAAATTTGTTCAAAAATTTAATACTGAAAACATCTGATGTCTATGTTTAAAAAATCCACCAATCAGAAAGCGGCAAACTCAGCACAAGTACGTGTGAAACTGAAAAATTTTGTTTTGTACACTGGCGGAAATTTTGTTGACTGGCTCCATTCCAGGAAAAGCTGAGTACACTGAAAAAAAGTTACAATTACTTAAAAAGTTTTTGGCTGAATGACACAGTTCATAAGTATGTTATACAGGATGAAATTCTGCATGTGATAGATAAAATTTTATTGTGGTACATTGAGTAGAACTTGATTTATATGGGTTTGAATCAGCAAGATAGTGTTTTTTGTACACTGGCTACTCGACCCTACTTAAAATAACAGCGTCAGCATGAAATTATTAAAATACTGATAACCATCACTGTAATATTGTTTTAACAAGTAAAACTGTTTATAGTTAGCATGTAGCAGCATATTTAGGATTGCATTGAGGGGAGCCAAAACACTTTAAAAAGTAGTTTTAATATTCCTTAGCTCGTACACCCCATCCAGAATGCGCTAGCACAAAAATTTTGTGTTTTTGCGCCTTAAATACCGCTTTAAAACGCCTTAAAAATGAAATGTATTTTCATATCTATTATCATATCATGTAAACGAAATGTATTTTCATATCTATGTGGACAATACAGCAGCCAAATTATAGTTATAAGTTTCAAGACGCCGTATACAACTTGTAAGGTAGAATACATCGATTTTGAAATGCCATACTCTCGCCTATTACTCTACTACATTTTTCTGTGTAGGTTGTAGCTGAAAAGTAGTCGCAAACAAACAAATGCAATAACCGTAAAAGACTGAAAATGTAAAAAGGCCTTTGGTGTAAAAATGTTAGATTTATGAGGGGGTATGACCCTATGCCCCCTTCCTAATTATACTAGTGTTAGCATAAAATAGTATTTAAGAAGGTAAATGACAGATTCTCTGAAAATGTTTTAAGATTTTAACTTTTTTTCCGAACAGCATTTTTATGCCAATCTGCTGAAATAGATTATGCCAAAAATATTTAGAGGAGACGATTTCTATAGCAGGCTACACCATAATTAAGTTGGTGACATCAACAAAATTGTAATACTTTCTTGACCACTTATATTTTAAAATACAAATCTGGGCATAACTCTCATTGAAGCTTCTGTTGGGTAGCGGCCATAACCATACTTATTTCAAAATGAGTTTTGTATTACCATTTCCTTTCAACAAATTTTTTGGACAACATGGATAACCTTATTTTGCTTTTACAACTCGATCAAACAATGAACAACTCCGTATCAGCAACTGCAACTGTAGACTAGGCAATATGCGAAAATACCCAATGTGTGAAATTTGCCAAAAAAATGTTATTTGAAATTTTTTTTACCATTTTTAATGAATTTTCGTAGTCTAGATTAGCAACTCTTATTCTTTAAACATGTCAAGTTTCAAGTCGCTCTCTGCAAAATTTCCATTAATTTTATCCAGACAAACGCACTTATCTAAGAAAGTTAAATTTCCACTTGAAACAAAATGTGATCCATGCACAAACCTTTAAATTTTCAGAAATTGTAGAAGCTAGAGCTTTTTCGCGCAATTACCCTTCCATTCCTTCTCTAACTAACTTTAAATTTTCATGGAGCTACCTTATCTTTAAGTCTTTTTTTAATCACATCTTTTGTGTTGGTCTAACTTTGATAAGGTAGCCAATAGGCGAAAATGTTTCGTAAGTAAAACCTGTTGCTTGTTTGTGCTAAGAGGCTACATTTCTCTGTAAATACTCCTATAAAATCCTTACCTTAATGACTTGTAGGCTATACTTCGTAACATCAATTTGTCACTAACGATGTGAGATAAAGAAAAACGTGATGTTCATCGTGACGTCGAATTAAAATGTTGCAAGAAAGACAGTGCTAGCTGGGTTATTTGTAGCGACTTACCTATGACTACTACTCTGAAAGGTACCACAAATGCAAAGTATATGCATCGCATACATATATAAATTGCAAATTTCTATTAGTCTTTTGAGGAGTGAGTTAGAATTAATTATATCTATTTTCAACGTAGTTAGCTGGTGGCGGGTGATTCCAATTGCAAGGCCAAATCCATCCGTTCTAATTTCAATCTATTCAGATGCTCAGTCTAAACAGCTACTTTTACAAATTGTCTCCACTTGAAAGACTGTGTCTTGCTTGTTATTCTGTTCATTATTTTCCAAGTGAGTTATTAGGCTAGTTCGACTGAGTGTTGATGTGTATCATAACGCAAAACTTTATTTAAGTTTAAACAAACATATTAAACTTATTTCCTGAGGAAAAAATTACATAAAACAATAATAATCAAAATAAGCACTACTGCAAAGGAGACCTAAACGTTTATGTTCCGAGACAACGCACAAAACAACTCAACAGTTAAGAATAAGGATAAAATTCCGCTATTAATGATATAAATATCTTTATGATAATTCTTTACACCTTATGGATTCAATTGCACTGACCTTCAATAATATTCACAACGTACGAAAGCAAAACATAAGTACCGGTAGCTCACGAATATTACGAAGTAAACAACCGAAATTGAATGTCTGCCAAAAGCATTTCCATTATGTTGGCGTTCAATGATTTTCAGGAACAAGTCGAACAACGTCAGTGATTAATTAATAAATTGTAAATGAAATAAAACGCAAATTCCTTTGACATTGGCGTTTTAAAGGTAATGATATGTGCCTTGTTTATTGCACGTATTTCAGCGATGTGATATAAACGTTTTAATTCACACTTAAGTTCTGGCGTGTAAGCCCCATTTTGTTTTTGGCCCAAATTTTATTTCTGAAACGGGAGATTATAAATAAAAATATATATATATTATTGTCTTTTGCATTGTTGCGATCTCCTTATTTTTACGCTTTTTAATAGGAGAGTATGTATAAAGTAATCCGTTTTCGGGCACCACGAAGCATTGTACAAGCTTTAAATTATTGCGCAATCGTTTTGTTAAGAAAAGTGCCTGATATCGTCTCATCGAATTCAGCTTCAAACACCATCCGCATGTTAGTGCTAAAGCACCATTTTTTTAAAGTTGCAATACTAAATGACGCGATACTTCTTATCTAAACATTAAACTCCGAAGACAAGTAAATATTTCAATTCATCTTTATTACCCATGTGATACAGAAGCTTTTCGATTGTTTTGAACATGTTTGTGGCACGCGAAGTAACAGCGCTTTATAGAGCGACAATAATAAAAAGTTTAATTATTCTAACGTTGGACATATATTTGTATAGTCTTCTTAAACATAAAATAACTGCATAAACTTGGTCACTATACCTATACGCCGCGTCTTGGAAACTTCTGAAGAATCAGTTTAGTACAGCTGAAGGTCTACTTAAACACCTGTTGACCCCTGGCGAAATTTCGTCAAACTACTACCTGAAAAAAACAAACAAGCATGTCAGACTTACAAAGACCATATTATGTAATTACGCTTTTAGATGAACTTAAACAAAACGCTGTAACCGTATAGGCAGCTTATAACTATTGATTATATATCTTTTCAAGTCCCAGTACAAATAGACAATTGAAACAAAATTACCATCTCTTCATCAAGTAGAACATACCTGATACATTTGCTTGTTTACGAATAGCGGACTGTAAATAAATAAAGGCTTTGCAACGTAGAAATTGAAACTTTATTACACATGTTTGGTAATAGCAAATGTTTTAAAGTTTTGAGACATATCTGTCACAGCTCCAAAAATAAACATAATAATGTTATCGATAACAGCCCGATACTTGTCATGTTTTGGGACAAAGTATGAATTGTTTTTAATAGTTTGGAGGAAACTTTAGAGGACATAACCGCGCGCTATAGAAAAAATTAAACAAAGAGAAAGCTGATTGAGATATTCTTATCCCTACATTATCTTCCAGCAAACCTGTGGTGGCAGTACGGAGCCTGTGGTAAGTGTTTTTTGCAACTGAAAGTATTGCATCTTAGTTGTTGTGTACTTTGACTCACGCAAGATGCAATTATAGCATCGAATTATTGACCGCGACAGAAATGGTGTCGGCTTCCATTAGTGCGTTTCTATGAAAATGTCGTTGGTCGAATTTACCACCACAACTAATTTTAATTAGTTTTTTAACTGTTCGGATAGGGGAGTGGTTCTCAACCGGGGTACCATTTACGTTTCGCAATGGTGCCGCAAGTTATTGCGCACTAATCACTAGTCCTGGAAAACGGTTGCGAAAATTATTTGAAACAGTAGTTGCTTGATTATGATTTTTTTCTGCGGAAAATATTAGCATTGGACTTATGGGAATGTGCTTAAAATGAAATTACTATTTTTGGTAATTAAATCAGGAGCTTTTCGCAATGCCTATATCACATTTCTGGATGTTTCGTGCATACTTTGATACCATGTTATACCATTGCTTTTGTTTATTTTTTAACTTGGGCGACTCCTCTTCGTTAGAAAAGTAGATCAACGATTGCTAATGTTACCCTTAATATTTATTATTTCACGTTAAATTAACTCAGCGTAATGTAAGCGTTATTTGTGTGTTTGTTATGTCACTATTAAGCTCCAAAGAGCCTGCACACAAAAAGAAACATTTATAAATCATTTATGTTGATATAAATAGGTGGTAGGCAATACACAAAAGCACGCAGGTGTACAAAACGTCTGGGTTGATTGCAGTCGGATTTCGGAAGTGATTTACTCTGCGTGGTGGTAAAAACGGTTTGCGCTACGGTAGTATTTTTGCAAGGCTATGCCATCATGTATACCGTGGATAACTGGCCATGTTCAGCTTAACTACGTAAAGATTCTGATTACTCTAGAAAGGTTACTCACGGTCTATACATAAATTTAAAAATGACAAACAATATGTAAAAATAACTGACGCTAAGTATTTTTTCTGTGATCTTTGAAGGACACTGTATCGGTTAAAAATATGTTTAACGCGGCTTTTGCGCCCCTTGGCTAAATTGTCGAAAATATCGCGTGCTTGTTGTGTCAGTCAAAGGCACCTGGCTGAGATGGTACATTTAAACCATACATCGATTACATCGATAATATAATTTATCTTACACTAGAAATAGATCTATAACTCGTTAACATTGTGCTATGCGGAGAATGCCACTGACAATGCGCGTATGTTTTGATTAGGCATTTCGGTTGCGCTTTTGAGATCGTTGGTTATAGCGTTTATCCTATTTGTGTTTAAGTTGGCAAAATGTTGTTGAGTTTTGATGACGAAATGAAACGGAAAAAACGAACCAGACTTTACCTTTGTTCAAATACCTAATCCAACCGTCACATATGGCGTTTGTTGACGCAATCATGGCCAACAATAGGAAGGAAATGATTAAACTATTGAGGGTTGATACAAATGATTAATCTTACTGTACACGTGAGAATGATGTTGTTTACGTAGCACTTGCATCCATATCGTCCGTGTGTGTAACTGCGTGGTAAACATTGTCATTGTTCGCGCAAGACCCATTAATCTCGTAAACATACTACGAGTATAATGCTATCGTTATATTGCAATGTAAATTTGACTACGGTATTTGATGCTTGGTAAGAATTCCGTGAGTGATTGCTGTGCATTAGTAAGGAAGATTTTGCCAATTGCCAATCATTCTACCACCCGAGATGATTAGAAATTGAATGATTTTTTGTGTGTGACCACGACATTATGGTCCTTTGTTAAACATAGTCCCAGCTAAATCATGAGATGCTACTGGGTTAAGGAATTGGTGACTTGCGGTGTAGGCAGTTATTCAGCCGTCTTATCAAAAACATTTATGATATCGTTTAGAAAAAAGTCCAATTTAGCAATGTTATTTATTTTCTCCTTCGTTTGTCCAGAATTTGGTAACTCGCTGGCTTTTGTTATATTGCTAAGTGTCATTTGATGCCGTTTCGTCTTCTGTTACCTTAATTCCGGTCATGACACACAAAAATGTTGACCATCTGCAGTTTACAAAGCATTGATCACGTCCGCTTTCAAACTGGACTGATTTTTTGTCGAAAAACTTTGCCACTCAGCGAAAAAGTATTTTGCTACAGTCTCAAAGCGCAAACGCGTATTTGATGCCCGGAAAGTAGAAAACAAGCTATTTCGTTTGACATTTGGCACGCTTACAGCAGTAATTTCGACATACACCTTCTTATGCAAACAATCGATTGTTTTTTCGTTCGAATTCGTTGACCCAGAGAGCGAAGTCGTTTTCTTGTAGATAAAAAAAATGGTTACGGAACGCTTGGTAAACGTGATGTATTTTCGTATCGTCAGTTTTCTGTTTGGTATATCTATTAATTAACATTCATAAGAGCTTTTCAAAATACCGAGTATTATTGAACAACGCAGACTTCACGGGAACACTTCTTTTTTTGTGTGGTTGGCACACAACAATAAGGTGTGATAATTGGCCGTGGTATGCCAAAGGATATGCCACAGGGATCTTCAATTTCATATTAACCACCCACTAGAACCTGTACAGTAAGGCCCTAACTTGATGTCACTACTATGAATTCGAGTTAGTTGTAGTTGTTTAATACAGAGATATTGTGAGTGAAAGATTACCGATATGATTATGCTTCGAAAATAGCAAGTGATTTTAGGCCTTTTAGCACTAAATGTCGCTTTTGACACATTACTTGTGATTTCACCATATTGGGTAAGACTGCAACATTGTAATTTTACTTGTACCAGAACAGAGTCCAGTATTAACCCAATCATCCACGCGTATCGCGAAGATGAGAAATCTTTTTGACCTATACTATTACCACATCGCGTGCTATCGCTTCTCTGCGCCCTCTATCTGGGGAATGCTTTGGACAAGTGAGATATGATAACGTCAGATGCTTCAAATCCCAGCCAGTTACTATCCTACTTAAGATCTGAGGCGGCGAGCCAGGCACGGCTTCATGACATGTGTAGGTTGTAACTGTAGTGATGCCAAGCGTCCAAAAAACTCGTAACAGATGATTTGTAAGATTATAACCTGCGGAATCAACTTATGACGTCAATATTTTTGCCTAGCTGCACGCTATAGTTAGCGCTAATCTCGTCATAGCTAAGGCGCGATCGCGTAGAACTAGCTATTTTCTGCATGTGTGGAAAGTGTGTTAGTTGCTTCAATGCGCTTATTGGCTGCTGTGGCTTGGCTGTCAATTAGGTATGTCACTTGTTGTGCGTAACGCCCTTATTTGGCTGTATGATACAGTATGTACGTAAGGCCTTCACGGTTTTATTTCGGTACAAAAACTAACTTGAAAGACAAGAAGTAAACAATGCTGATATTCCCCAAATTTGGCGGAAATGTTGATGTTTGAAAGTACTGTGGCATTGACTATATTACAATAAAGTTTTTGTACCAGCCTCGACCCGCTACGGCCGCTAGTAACAAAGAGTTTACCTTCCTATAAACTCTGAACGCCCTCACTTGTTGAGCAGCAATGTTTTATTTCTTATATTGAATGTATTATTTTCACTGGACTGGAACATATCTGTCACTTGTTATACTTGTAGGTTAGTGCTTATTACTTGCTTGTTACTGCTGTATAACCAGTACATCAACAGGTTTCACTAATTTGATCTCATTCACGATATGGGAGTGAAGTTTGTGATTATTTTTGATGATGTCCATTTCAAATGAGTATGTTTTATTTCACTGCTATGAAATGAATAAATCACAGGGTGCTTAGTTAGCCCAAGACGTATAAAATGCAAAACTGACATGTACGACGTATAATACTCTCGCGGATATTAAACTGAGCGTTAATGAAAACGCAAGAAATTCAAAGCACTTTTATAGTCTTTTAGGTAGTTTTTGACGGTAGAGCAAAGTGCGACCCAATTCGGTGACAACTTCCAGTTCTTCCACTTGGTATCGTTACCCGTTTGTCCGATCCTTCGATAGTACCAAGCCCACGCCAACCAAAACTGTCATGACATCTAAAGCCTATACAGCTTATTCTGCCTTTTTTGACGAGAACCCTTCACCCTTAGTGTGGATGGATCTTCCTTTTACTTTCGAAATCATTTTTCCGCTGTCACTTGGTCGATGTATAGTTGCCAATCTTCCGACAAACTATCATATAAACATCGCACCTGTTCCTCGCCCAGTCGAAATTTTTCATCAAGTTCGCGTTGTTCAGCAATCAGAGTAGATTTCATTTCTATGTAGTGCTTGAAATCTGCAAACTGCGTAATAAAGGAGGTGATTAGGATAATCGACCTGTGACGAAGTAGGAAGGAAGTGAATACTTGAACGGGATTGTTTGTGGCGGTCTAAAATTATTCACGTTCTGATTTTTCTCACCTGCTCTTTGTCGAGATGACCAGCAAGGATCGATGATACCAAAGCTTGCCGTTTATCGCTGTTTAATTTCAGTTCTTCCGCTTCTTCTTTTTGCTTGTTAAGTTTGTCACGTTTTTGATAGAGAAGTCTCTGTAAGTTCAATCAATCTATTAAGTGAAAAGTTTTTTCAATAAAAACCAACGTTTTTATGCGAAATCCATATAATTGTAAGTCAGTGTCGGCCTTACCACTTCTTGCTCGTCTGCGCTAGTTGACAGCATGTTTATCGTGTTATCCACACACGCAAGTCTTCTGATGATTGAAAGTCGCAGATTAATAACTTTATCGATATCTTGAACCAGGATGTTGTATTTTTCTAATTCCCTTTGTGTACAAGCGCGCTTAGCTTGTTCGTGAATCTGCTTTCCTAAACATTCGTTTTCTCTCATTTCCACTTTTAGAAGAGCTTTCATGTACTCAAGGTCCTCAAGTTTTGACTTAATTCGTAAAATCAACTCCACCTGACGAAACAGTTGAAATTTGAATGAGATATCATCTGACATATCTTTAGATACTCGAAGAGCTGCTATAGTTTTTTTATTGACAATTTACTTCATAATGTTTACCTTTTTGTCAACAATATTTTCATGCGTTTCATTTTCCTCCACATCATCAATCGTCATGTTTTTTTGAACATGAAACAAGATCTGTGCTTTAGAGGCTGCCGACCTGTAATGGTTTTGCGAGGAGGCGGAAAATGTCTCGTTGTATGGGGTTCCACTGTTAGATCAAAAACATTTAATTTAATTTTTACTTCATTTCCACCAATTAATGTGGCATTAATGTAATCTGTTAAAATTGATCACGTTTTATGCTGTATTAATTGTCTAATGCTGCATTCAGCGATACTGTTTCCTGCACAACGCTTATCTGGTCGTTTTCTGTAAAATCGATTGTGGCGCCAGTAGATGGGTAATGATATGGTTCTTGGCGCTATGTCGTGTAGGTTTATGTATTAAAACTTTACAACCGATTAATTTAGGCTTTAAATCCGAACTAACCTTGTTATTTGCTTAACTTGAAGCAGTGAAGTTAAGAAACTGCAATCACGAAACGTTAAGCTCGTGAACAGTGCCTAGCATTAAGAAAGCACACAGACGGATTTGAGAGCGTTAGGGATTACAACACGTTTTTAAAGTGCAAGTTGTTAAAAGCACTGCCATCATAAGTAAGCCTTACTAAGCTTGAAACCTGACTTGTCAATCACCGCCAGTAAAAGTAATTCAATCGCACTGAAAGGCAAACCTTGTTGAATGCGATAAATAGTGTAGTTCTTTGTACAAACTTTTGTAACAGTGGCATGCTATTTTTTTGCACAGTTGCAATTTTTTGAAAACCGATATTTACAGCAAATGAATTTGTTTGCGTGAGGAGTCTACATGACCGTTGAAAGTACCAATTAACCCACCTTGTTTGCAGTAATCCAGCAACTTGGCACCACTGTGGTGATCCAGGGGGTGATAATGTACCTGGCGACGATGGACATGACACATACAAAAGTCTGTTTGATCGAGGGGCCATCACGATATGGTGATAAAGCTAGCTCAAATAAAGTAGTCTTAAGATATTCACTTATGCAGAAGAAATATTACTCTGTATTAACGTTTGCTATGTTAGCTGAAGAAATATTATTCTGTAAAAAAAGATAATTATTATTAACCTCTGAGCAGTGCTATACTCCTGTAGCAAGGATGATGCTACCTTCGCGTATGTGACAATAACTCGCGTCATGTATGTTGAGTGTACTCTTTGTCACCCTTTAAAGATTTCAAACATCTTGGCAAAACGCGTTCCCTTGTGTCGTACGTATCCCTGATATCACCACGTCAAGCAAGTGAACGTTTCTTACTATGGTATGATGGCGCCAACCCAAATATAAATAGGCCCGTAGAAAAACGTCACTACGTTTTTCAGTGTTGTCATTGCTGGCTTAATGGGGCGGGCGCTTGAAAAAAAGTGCTTTCGATGATCACGTGATTACTCAATGAGTTTTCCACAATCGGCCATAACAAGTGCATGAACTGTCTGGCTGCTGTCTGTTGATTAATCATCATTTTAATCAATCAAAATAATCACATCAGAAGATCAAGCGCTTATAACTATTTGTATAGAATACTGTTAGTGTATTAATATGTCACTAATGAAATATTAGTTACGTTTGGTTTTTGGTCACATTTTGTTTTGCTAGCTGCCATAACCACAATCTCTTCAACTCCTACTGACGAACAATGTCACGAGTTGACAAAAAGACTTCGAATAAAAATGACAAGTTCCTCGCAGTATATCTTTTTTCCTGAGTAAGGTGCGCTCATGTAATACATCTTGCTTATCATGCAGCTGTGACACCCTCAAACTCAATCATCGATGCAAATGCTCTCTTGTCTGGCGATAGAAAGATCACTTAATCTAAATCCTCTTTATCGTACTCTGAACTGGCTAGCTGGGTATAATAATAATAAAACTTCGTTGTAGCTTGCACGCAAACTCAAGGAAACCTGTTTGAAAAATTGCATGAGGCAATATTGTTTATTTTGCTCAGCCAAGGCACTTCGCACGCAAATGAAACGCCATGGGTGTAATAAAATAACATCGTCGCTTTGACACGTTTTTACAACTGCATGACGTCACGGCTACTCCACTTCGTTGTAAGGAATGCGAAACATGGTCAAAAGTTCGATTGCTCTAAACTGAAAAGTCATTTGTTGTTATTAAGGGTAGATTAGCAAAACGGAAGGGGATTTAATTTGAAGTTGATTTCACTTTTTCATAGTCAGGATGTTTGCTGTTGGGATTAGCGTTACTTGTCTAAACCGACTTTCACTAAAACACTAAATGGTGCATGCTACCCCGCTCTCAAATAGGTCATTTGCAAAAATTATTGTTTTCTTTACAAATTAGGTACCACTTCCACCACCACGAAAATAGTTCAACCACACCAATTTCGCCACTTTTTCAGCACATTAAGTGAAATGCGTTAATTTGTCCTCTACCAAAAATCGTTTTCTTATTTTTTTTACGAAATGACCTCGTGTGTTTGTCCGCGAAATCAACCAACGTCGCGTAACTATTAGCTGGTAATAGAACGCCGCTGCTATTGCAACGAATTAGTAAATAGCCTATCTAGCGCAGAAGTGCGACATCGGTTTTAGACCCACAGAAAGTGTTTCAGTTAACGTCCTGGGTGCCAGCAAAAGCTGAAATCCAGTGCACAAATTGTAATTAACACGAGTAGATATCTATTATTCATACATTTTCTCCAATGTTATACGTTACCAGAAACATAGTTGCATCAGCAAGGCCCTGTGATTATAATGATGACATCAGTAGGGTAAAAAGAATGGGATCATACCTTTTATGATTTCATTTTCTATGTTATGAGAACATTGTGTTGGTGATTATGATTTTTACTAACTACGTCAGTGTGAGAGCCTTAAGTTTTAATTCGGTTGCATCTATGATAATAATTTATCATTCATAAACATGTCAAGTATCACTAGTTAAGTTATGTTTTTTTTTAATAACTCAGATAAACGTACCTGATACGCTCAGGTAAACGCTGCGCCTGTTAAAGCAAACCGAGTTCACCAAATGTTTTCCAGATACGACTTTAGATGAAACACTGGTAAACAAGATTTCAATGCGTTAAGCAACAGACAACAACACGGAGGCCATAACCTCATATCGCCCTCAAATTCAACTGATGTCTGATTCCTGGTTCCAACTGCGAGAATTGTGTAAATAACGACTTTGCTGGGTCATTGCACCAGAACGATCTGTGTTTACACAAAATATACTTTGTTGAAACAGAAATATTTACTCCTAACATTTCTTCGAGAGTTCTTACCTATTGTGTCTTAAACTAACTGTTAAACCGGATTCATCATTACGCAATTTCGCCTAAAAGCAGATTGACGCACCGTCTTCGTTTATTTAACATGCAGGTAGAAAACAGTCACTCTCTCGAATTTAGTCTTAATATGGTAAAAAGCATTTGTCCACTACTTCTAATGATCGACTCAATGCGACAGTTCATCATAATGACGTCAAGTTTCACGCTTTTGAATTCAAATAATGGATTGTCTTCGGTTGTACGCGTGTTTTGTCATGTAATTTCTTACATTTAAGTCTTGTTTAATAGGTTTTTAAAGGCTTATATGCGTTTGCAACTTTGTTAATCATTTTGGGTTCCAATTATAGGTTCCTACAAACACTATTCTGGCAGATAATTAGTATGATGTGGGGATTTTGCATTAGTATCGTTCTGTGGGTTATCCTTGTGTCATGCCTCATCTGTCATGCGGTGTTTATACCCCATTTGTCACCAAATTATTAATGTACTACTCGATTGCAAATTTATGTTTGGGTCTTGTCAACTTTGTTAGTGATCATTAGCATCATAAAATTGCACGCTCATTACATTCCTTGATATCTGATCAAGGCTTTTTCAAGTGATGAGAATGTAGTTTTACTTGGAAGTAATCAGGCAACTGTAGACGAATTTGTTGTAATCACTTATTAATCGATGTCTAACGTATGATATGTTGTGCTGTTCCGACAAGTTTGTTTTGTTATCGTTTACTAATAACTTGGGGTACGAGGAATGCATTTAATTGGTATCTCGTATAATGTCACTGCAACTGTTATCACCACGATGCTTCGTCTATACAATGTTTCCGGAAATGATAAAAAGCTGTTCCCTCTTTGTTGTCGTTAGCATTGACTATTGTATGTTTTTTCAGGAGCATATTGTTTTGCGGAAGTTGGGTATTGTCTGACTACACTGTCTTGCAGCAGAAACATTTAAAAAGAAAGGAAACTTTAATTAACAAGATTTTTATTTGTAGATGTGAAATACTTGTGTGTTTCGCAAACAACGTGGTTTTATGATTCTTTGTTCAAATAAAAGCAGTCATTTACCTCTCACTGTACAACGAAGTGAATGAACTGGAGTTTAACGTATTAAAGTCACTGTTTTTTTATCCCTCATTGTTCCCTTCTCCTCATCGTTCGGTACACATGGGAGCGCAATTGTGACCTTGCGCGAAAGCTGTAGATTACTTTGGCATTAACTTGGCACCGTTTCGTTGTCAAGATTTGCAACCAGAAATGTCCTCCAGTGGTCACTTTGAATATGTGTAGGCGTTGCCATCTTAAGAAAAGAAATATAACGTACTTTCTCCGTACTTACAAAGTATATAATAACCTAGTCCTGCGGATTAGGTGACGTTTTATTGCCCGGAAGTATTTCATTTTGCAACTTTTAGCAAATATATTTCTGATGATGCAATATCAGAAGAAGGCGTGGGCTCATTTGAGAAATCAATGCTCCTTTTTCTTTTAGTTTTGTTTTCTTATTGGAGATGATTGTTTTTTTTATTGTTTTACCGTCAACTTAGAAAAGTGTTGTCTATTTATGGTCAAGAGAAGTGCTTAGCGTTCTTTCCGCCACACTTCTTTACGCGCTTCTGTCTTATATAATTCACCTCACATTTCTCCTCGTCGTTTTCTACAAATTTTTGTCCATACTATATATGCCATATAAAGCAAGCATGGGCACGAAAAGAATTCGGTACAGTTTCGAATAATTCGCTAAGCAAGACATTCAACGAGCTTGCTTTTTTGTTTATTGTTATGTATTACTATTTGTTTAATACTCTCGAACTTTCCGCTTTTCTTCGTTTAGGGTTAATACCAATAGTTAATTTCCATTTTCGATTATCGCCCAACGTAATGGCATATTATTGTGTTCATCTCATCTTCAATGGATGTAAGGGAAATGAAGAAAATGCTGTCTCTGCAATCACATTGTGCGTAGTTATTGACGGTTATCGTCACACTGCAAAGCATCTTGTCCACGATCAGTGTTAAATCTTTTTGTCATGTTAGTTGTGCATCAAAGCGCACATGTCTACCCAATGCGTACTGTTATGTTATATAAGGCAAATACCGCGCTTTATGCCTACTTTATACCTACTTTACTTTATAACCAAACGAAACTGACGCCATAATCAAATCCCCAAGTTTCTGAAAGTTAATATGAAGTCAATGATATTCTTACATAGCCTATTTTTTGTATTCCGTCATGTACGTCATATTGCTTCCTTGTAAAGCATTGCAGATTCTGTGGCTCACTTCTGCTTGATTTCCTGTGAAATTGGGATTTTCGTGTTCGTTTTCGTAGCAGCTTTTGAAAGTCAGAAAATGATATTTTGTTACAACAAAAATAACAGCACAGCTTTTTTCCAATTAACATGGTCCTGATCAAGCGAATTCTGACTGATATGTATCAATGCTGATAAAAACTACGATGTCATAAGCTCATTTATTTCAAAAAATCTCATGTTAGTTGAACTTCTGTGGCGATAATCAAGGCCTTGGTACGTTCCATGCAGTCAAGAAAACAAAAAAGATTTTGACAAGTTGTGTCGGAAATAATATGCAAAAATCTAATTATAAGATTTTATCAATTATTATCAGTAACGTTATTGCCGGTTAAAATATGTAACACCTATCAGTAGATATCAAATTTGTTTCTTATTTCAAAATCTCTTCCACAGATCCACATTCTTGATTATGCTTGACATTGTGCATAACGTCGGAAGTCATTAAACATACCGACTCGACGATAACAGTAGAGATAGGCTTTTCACGCCCGCCTTGGTGAAACTATTTGAAAACATGCACATCTACTTAAGCCTAAGCGCTCTCCTATCGGATCAAACGATTTAATGACTAGATAGTGTTTGAGATATTTCAACTTCGACATTATTTCTTGTTGATAAATGTGTCACAACACTGCCATTGTGTACAAGATAGATGAATCAAAAACCAAAAGCTCCGATTACCGGATGTTACTGCAAAAGTTACCGGCCACGTGCCATCGGCTGACGTCAGATATGCTATTGATCTTTTCACTGTCATCAGTAGGATATGTTAAGCACATATATTTATGTTTCATGAATGCACAAAAAATATGTCTATGGTTATAGCAATGAAGTTCTGTTCTATACGCAGGCTGGTTCCAAAGAAGACAATTTTACTCTGTTAAAGATTGAGTGCACTTTTTGCAATGCTTGCTTCGGTCTTGCATAAAATGCAGTTGTGTTCATGGCATTGAACCGCCACCGATTCCTGTTTGGTGTTTTGTTCCGGTTGCTGGCTACGTATGTTTATACTTTATCATGACGCGTGTGTTGCGTAAAAACTTTTTGATTTGATGACGTAACTTATTCACTTAACCATTAATTAACCTCTATGAGCAGTGTGTATTTATTTACCCAAGATTATGATAGGTAAATATTGTTTTTTTTTGGTAGAAATCATGTTTACGAAAACTTAACGCATTTTGGGCAAACGACATTATCAACAAACTCTTGTCGAACTTGGTTAGTGCAAGTTTACGCCAGTTCGAATTTCGTAGTTCAGCTAAGCCGCTTGGGCGTCTATAAATAGAAACTTATCATAACCCACCCATTCGATTCGCACTCTGCAGTCCCCATTATATTTACCAGTTACCAAAAATATCCAAACGCGTGTGAGTTTATCTTGACTTATTGCGGAACGTTTTACAGGTCACTGTTAAATGATTTACGAACCGTGTAATTGAGCAACATGAGCCCTGGTGCTTGTATGGTGGTGTTAATTGGGGCTTATCAGTTTGGGGAATTAAGCGGTGCAGTTTTGTTATGCGTAAAACGCATGCGATCTTCATATTAACCTTTAGTTATACTACTCTCAGATGCGAGATTATTTGATTTATATATGGAAACAGAAAAGACAGTTTTTCTGTTGTTTTTCTTTTAGGATATTCCAAGTTGAAAGTTTTACATTCATGTCGACATTTTCCTTTGAAAACGCTTTCTTTTTGATCGAGGCAATTGACTTTGTGTCAATGACATTTTGTAAATTAAAAATTGATGTACTGCTAGAGATAATAAACGAAAAGGCAAATGAAACTCGCTTCTTTAATGAAAATCGCCTGAAGCAGATACTTTTAAAATACACCTATAAAGATAGGTGATGTAATGTCTAAAGTATTATCAATTAAACAATTTATTTTGTTGTGTGATATCCTGTTTGGCATTAAGAGGGCGTTTCTTCCATACACTTATCTAGTTTGGTAGTTGTTAAGAATACGACTTCAAATTCTTGTAGACCAACAAGTTGCGATTTCTACTTCTCCATATTATGCTTCCACACTTTTCGCCACAACGTTGATGTCGTAAGTTGTTTTGTTGTTAGGTAACATGCGTCAATGACGTTTGGAAACTTAACGGCTATCGTGCTAATAGCAGAGAACTAATACAATTACAGTATAAACCAGCAATAATAATGTCGCAAGGTTGTTGTGTTTCCTGCCAATTAAAATTTCTTGGTTAGTTTGGTAAGAAACTAGACACACTTCCTGTCAATACGAAACTAACAAAGGAATGACTACAACAAAATTGTCATTGTCAAGTTTAAGAGGAAACTTATGTCAATAATGGGATTACCCAGTTTCAGAATCGTATCATTCGGTAAAATATTGTACAACAATTGCTTTATGTATCAATATTTATCATTATTCTTTTTGCCTATATTTGTGTGAGGAGAAATATGTTTAATTGCTCACAATTAGGAGAAGAACCCTCTATGTCTATAGTGACCGAAATACTTGGTAAATTTTTCTACAAAACAACTTTTGTCATCAGTTGGTATTGTTTTTGTTTCATGTTAACTATGAAATCACCGTCACGTTTTCAATTATAAACTCACCAACTATACGTTAATTCTTTGCTTGGTGAGATTTCAGATAATGTGCATGTTTTTGAATAGTAAACACACAAAAATCTTGTTCGGTTTTTATTACAATACAGTTGACAATATCGTAATACTTCAAATAAATAATAAAAAAGCATAAAATTATACGACATAGTGGGCAGTAATTATAATTTAAACAACAATAGGAAAACAGATAAGATTTAAGTTCACGTATGTTTATGTGTTATATCACTTCTTTCACGCATAACTTTTGCATAGCACATTTTCCACACAATATTCAAGGCCAGGTCATTTTAAGGAAAAATTACACTGGTCTACACAAAATTTCAGGTTTGGGTTTTGACAACTCATTTTAGCTAATTTTGGGGCGCTGAATCCGAAAATGAACTCAGATTTTTTCTATCACATCACGTTTTTGAGATATGAAATATCCCTAATTTTTGAAAAAAATCAATTTTTGCCCCCCCTCTGTTGTCAAAACAAGGAATTCTGATGCAATAAACACTGTTTTACCTGCAATAATCTAGCTTTAATTAGCAAACAAGCATTCTATATTATATTCACACAAATTTGCGTTGTCTTTATTAAAATTTCATGTTTTGGAATAAAAAATAGGCATACAAAAGAGCAACCATAATAACATGAAACGCTACATTATGCTGACGAACCTGTCGATAGGACAGTGACAAGGTATTATCTGAATTATAGCCTACAGTTCACACAATATGCACATAGACAACGGAGTGCAGAAATTCTGAAGACACACACAGAAATAGCAAAGTGCCAAAATAAAGATTGACTCAAAGGGACTTGGGCAGGGCGAGTTCAGAAACAGTCAACAAAAGAGCTTTCATAAAATATGAACTCTTCACTTATAAGCTTAAAAATGCTCTTTTGAGGGACTTTCTTTTATGAGCAGCATCTGGAATTTCTCTTTTCAAACTCCAGCAATAGTCGGCCATCATATGACAATCCCACCGACCTTGATAACGTTCCTCCATAATTTTAATATCCTGGTGGAAACGTTCACCCTGTTCTTCACTAACTTTCCTAAGGTTTTCTGGAAACTCATCCGCATGGCTCTTCAAGTAGTGAACTTTGATGCTCATCCTGCATCCCAAATCTTCAAAACTAAGCAGTAGCTCCCTTAAGAGATCTTTATAATTTTCTGCTTTTCTGTTTCCCAAAAAATGGAAGGATATAAGTATAGTTATAGTTCTGGAAGTGATATAAATACTGGCAGTGGCTTTTCATCACTGTGAGGAACTGGCCGCAATGCCGAATCCAGATTTGGATATTTCAAACGATGTTTACTCTTTTTGTTATACCCTTTCACACTAACAAGACAAAAATAACAATCGTCAACATGATTTCGTTGCTCTCGCCAAATCATGGGTATTCCAAATTTCATTTGTGAACCTTTTCCTTGCGACCAACTTCTCAGACATTCAACGCAGGTCTTGCACGCTTTATGAGGAGCCCAGCTTTTGTCCTGGTCCCCTAACTTGACTTTAAAGTAAGCAAGATATGCCCTTTTTACAAACGTGGTAATATTGCATTGTTGAGACTTCAACATGAAGCATCCACAAATGTAACAAAATATATCCGGATCATTACAACATTTTCTTCTTTTGCTGGAAGCAGACATAGCTTGAGATCAAATATAACCTTTCTTTGTTAGTAGTTTTCTAAGAGCAAGTTTTTCCACAGAAACACCACTATACCAAAAACTCTAACCGACTTGAACTCAAACTTATATAGTATGAAAATACCTTTTCCTTCTACAAACCACTTTTCAGCTTGAACTCTGATGTTGGTCTGTACAATGTACATGTGCTTTATGAAACTTCTAAATAAATCTTCCTTACTAAGCAAGAATTTATTACTAAGTCAAATCTACTCCCACCAGCTGTCTTCCTACGATATTCCAGCTGCACAGAGATAGCAGCTGACCCACAGATAACGCCTGAGAAGCCAAGACAGGGAGTTCAAGCCAGCATGGAAAAACTCTACGCGAGCAATTTCAACTATGTCCTATTATGATATCATAACAGGATTTTTTTTATTTTAGAGGAAATCTGAACCAATTTATGAATTTAGTGCAAAAATATCTCTATGTTTGAAAGTTTATAGCTGTCAGAAAATAATTATATTTGACATTTTACTGTAAAAAGGGTAAAATTGGTCAATTTCATAAAATAATGACACCGATAGAAAGAAAACTTGATGTGATAGAGAAAATCTGAGTTCATTTTCGGATTCAGCGCCCCAAAATTAGCTACAATCAGTTGTCAAAACCCAAACCTGAAAAAAAAAGTTGAAATTTGTAGACCAGTGTTATCATTCTTTAGTTGAACGTTTCTGGAAGACTGTCCCGAAGTATCTTAATGTGGTCCTCGCTCAGTTTAATTTTTTCGTCAACCTGTCTTTGCTCAATGATCAGTGCCGTTTTGACTTCGATGTAATGCAGAAAGTTTGCAAACTGCGCAAAATAAGTGCCATAATGTGAGTAAGAATCCTAACTTGTAAGGCTATCGTTTCCTCTTTTTATTTCGTTATCTTTTTCTCAAAGGCAAAAGGTCGAAAAAACTGACGATTGACAGAATAGAAACCAACCTGAATTTCACTAAAGTGATGAGAAAGTATTTGGCAAATGTTTTCTTTTCTTTTGTCGCAGTTTTCTTTGAGTTCTTTGGCGTCGACATATTGATAGCTAAGCTTTTTCCTTTTTTTGCACAAGCAAATCTAAACAAGTAGTTCATGTTACAATAAGGTGTTGATTAACCTGTAAAATTGTTCAACAGACTCCATTGTGTATCAACTTTGACACAGCTAGCCATACGCAAATTTTTACCTACCAGTTCGTCTTTTTCTGCGTCCATCGGAAGATTTTTTATGGCGTTTTCTACTCTCGATAATCTTCCAGTTAGCGAGAGAAGAAGATTTACGATTTTGTCAACGTCCTTCACGAAAATGAAATATTTTTCTTGTTCCCTGTCGCTACACATGTTTTTTGCTAGGTCGTATATGTGCGCTCCAAGTCTTTCATTTTCTCGGATCTCGATTTGGATCATCGTTGACATGTTTCTCAGTTGATTCACCTGGGCCGTGACATCCACAATTAATTTGGTCTATTGAAAAGACGCTGTTTATTAGCTATTTTGCTATTGCAAATTTAACTTGCATGATATTTTATTTGATTTCTATGCTTTGTATAGTTAGTATATATCATAAAAAAGTTCGAAACTTGTAAAATGTTCTTCTAGAAAACATACCGTTTTGTTTTCGTCGGCACATGCTGACATTTCTTCCCGTGTCATAATAAGATTTTTTTCAAAATATACGATTTCTTTTTCTCGAATCTTTCTATCAAGAAATAGTCGATTTCTGCAGAGAAAATGTGTTCAATCACAATAATGCTCAACATAACTTAGTATAATTAATCGGCAGTGATAGACATTCTAACTTTGTGGCCACGATTTTTGTAACAAACCGGTTTCTTACATTTTACATGAAATTGATTATTATCAACCTGACATACTATCATTCACATCATAATTTTCGTAGAAGTAGAAAACTTTGCAACCGCAAATTATTGACTTAAAAAGTAAAACTTTAAAAAAATTCCGATTTAACAAAAATTTTAGTGGTCATCAGTAGACGTGTCGCCTTAGTATTTAAGTCCTAAAATTTTGCGTCACTACTCAGTTTTAATTTTGTTCAATTCACAGGCTTAATTCGTGTTGTTGTACTGTATATAGACTAGTCGCGCTAAGCTGATTGTGGGTTTCTCATCAGATTAAGTTAAAAACTCTGAGAAGTTTTAGGAACGCTTTGCAAACTTTCCATTGGCGTTAACCGTATGCCTGAAGTTAAAATACATTTGGCGTAAATTAATGCAAGAAAATGACCGCAGACATTACTTCTATGTATGGTATTGTAACTTGACCAATTACCGCACACTGTCTTACCTTCTCATTCTTCGTCGACGAGTTGTTTCAAAAGTTGTATCTAGCAAGCTACGGTCGTGAGCGAATATTAAACACGATGGTCTTGGAGACATTATTCTTTTACAATGTAATAAACTTGGCAATGTGTGGAAAATTTCTGCACGAGATATCGGTTAACCTTTAGCGTAATCTGATGACTAAGTGTACTTGTGGTTATTTAAACGTTTCTAACACCTACTACTATATGTAGTCTTCCCTTGCCTCATCGACATCTCACTGCCATTAACCCAGTCGATTTAAGCCTTACACTTTTTAAGTTACCCGAAGTCGTTTTGAAATAATTAAGTTAACTGTACACATGCCTTTTCCGTATATTTTACACTAATATTTCAAAATTTGTTGCCATTAAAATTGGTTGGATTACCATTTATTTGTAACATGCTGGCTGCAATGTGTGACCGATCGGGACGTACTGCCAATATAAGCGGTTGAGCCAGCGTTTGGTATGCGAAAGAAAAACATAACTCAAAGGAGAATGTCGTTTCTGCATAATCGTATGCACCCAACGTTTAGCTGAAGCAATAAAATTCATTGCACTTAATGAATTAATTTGTATGTCTTTGCCCTCGCTTAACAGTTAAAAGTGCGTCAACTGTACGCGATAATTGCAAGCAATTACCTCACATTATCGATATAAAAAAAACAATCGTAATGATACTGGAGAAAGGTAGTCGTCTTGTTGTCTATCGGTCTATCCCACCTAATAATAACAATTATTAACATTGCTGCAATGTTACCTGAAAAAAAAACATTTGCTCATGTGTGAACAAAATAACTTGATTTAGTATTTTGATCTAAGCGGTTGGTTAGAAAGTTGTATTTCGCACAAACGCTGCATCATGTAGTTGGTACATGTGACAACCATTATTATTATTATTAGTAGTCTGGTTAAATACGATTTAGAGTTATTCAAAAATAACCTTTCTGGTGATATATTTAGTTTACCTGGCACGAGGTTGGTATTAAAAATAAAACCCCGCTTTAAAAATTATCATTAAAGCAAATATTCTCCGCACTTTTTGCTAAAAGCGGCACTACGTGATAGTATATTGTGGTTCATGGTTTTATTTAGAGAACGGTTCTGCATTAAGGATACTTTTCGTTAATTTGAGTCACAATCTTGATCTAAATTGAAATGTCGATTGCATCTACCGATGCATTGATTCGTCAAACTCCGGATAATTCGTTTGTGTTTGCACACGAGCTTCATAGCTTCTGTTTACTGAACGTCATAACCTATTCTTATGGAGAACCTTCCAATTAGCACTGCAAGTGGCAGACAGAAGGTGAATAAATTGTAGTTTGCTTCGGACAATTTTCGACCGTATTTTCAGAAAAAACGTGTTTACAGCTGTTGTAAATTAGCAGAGTTGAGTTGCTCGTATAGCTATGGCGAAACATTGAAGGTAAAGTTCACTGGAGCGCGAAAGAAAGCAAATCTCACAGATAGAAAACTATTAACAGCTGCTTGGCACTCGCACTCGTCTCAACTTTTTGTTGTTCAAAAAAGGACGTCATCATTAAGCGCATTGCGTTGGTTGGGTATAACGGCGTAGGGAGAGAGAAGACGACATCCACAACAAAAATATTTTGTGCTCAGGCACGTGAATTGAGAAGTCTGTTGTTGTACATAGAGGTTTACAAACCAGTGGGTACAACTGAGTGCAAGTAGACCAAGTGGTATATGTGATTTATTGCGTAATCATGGTGGAATTCCAATTTTGTTGTTTTTCTCTGCTGTTGACGTAAATGTAAATTTTCTATACAACGTCTTCGCTAATGCTATACGGAATGTATCACTTGCCATGTGACTGTGGCAAAATAAATTGCTCTCTTAGTCGGCTTCAGACGTATGTCACGATCGAGTTTACGTTGTACGCTGAACAAAAAGCAATGCAATATCATCCGATAAATATACTTTCGGTTGTGTGACGAAATATATTATCATAATGTTGTGGTAAAGTAATCCTGTTCATATAGGCCCATGCGTCTGTGTTAGTCAGAAATTTTATGAAGACATTGGTGAAAATTCAGCATATCACGTGTAGACTTTTGCGTTTTGTTGAGCTATTGCGATCATGTGGTGCCTGGTGTTTGTGTTCATCGAAAGCACCTTTACTTCACGTGGACTGTAATACCTTTGTGAATGTTCCGTTGTTAGATAAACATTCCAACCCTGTTAAAAGAACATTTCAAAGGTGTCGGAACCTGGTTCTTCATAACGACCTTGTACAAATTTGCAAAATTTTACTTTAGCAATATTTGTTAACCTAATCATCGGTCAGACTAATTCAGCAATTGTTTTTTCGACAACAGTGTCACCGATTAACTGGAAATCGGTCCTTGGGATCATGCTGTTCATGTGGTTTTGTTTTACACGGTTCACTGCAGTCATCTTATAAATTGTTGTGCAATAATCCACTTTGATAAATGCTTTCACGTGCTATGGTCTTGTGATCAGTGACGGAAACATTTTTGACCAGCTAATGGTGACAATTTCTAAAAATAATCCAAGTAAAAAGATGTTTCCTAGAAAATTGTGCGGAATTTTGTATTGAAACTAATGCCCCGTATAACTGCAAGTTATAAATGCTGTTTAAAAATTTTCAACCTTGAATGTTTGTATTGCACATTGGGGAATATAGGAGTTATGAAAAAGAAGTGGTAATTATTTCTTATCCGTTATTTTTTCGCTGTTGCACTGACATGTATTATCATGTCGTTTAATTTGCACTGCTGTTGTAACTGGTACGTTTATTTTGAAAAGCGACTAAAATTCTCCATTTCTTAATTTGTCTAACATTGCGGAGAGCACGCGAACGTCGTGCTTGACACCACCTAATTGTGTCAGTTGCGATGGCTGGAAACTGGTTTTCCCGCACTGTTATGCTATCGGCGGGTAAACAATTAGTATACTGATTCATATTTCTGGGTATTAGCATACCTGAAAACCGCGTCGTTTCTTTAATTTTTATAGGTTTGCTTTGGCTTATAAAAAGTCCAACATTGTGTTTTCGGTCACGAGGTAAATTACTACTAATTGACGTAAATTTCCTTAATAAATGGATATGTTTTTATTCAGGAGCCTGGCCTTCAGTAGGCCGAATTCCCAACTTCTTGTGACGCGCGTAAACGTCTCAAATAAAGCTCTAGTCTTGTTTCGGTAGGATGGTACATCGACGTCACAATATCTTTTGCCACGAGGCCAAAACTATTAACGCCTGTCACCTTACTTTAAATATAATTCTTTGTAAATAAGGTCTAACTGCGTGATAAAACAGATATACTATGACTAATCATTGTCAGTTCATGTGTTCTTTAATGTAACTACATTAATTAACATGTAAATTTATTTTCGTATAAGTTTCGCTAGAGGTTACAAGTGAGATTAATTTAGTGGAAATGACGTGAATTTTGTGTGACGACAAGTTGCCCTCAGTAATGGCCCACTCGATGTCTCTAAAAGTAATTGCACATCACATGGTTTACCCCAAATTGTTCTAGTCCATTTATTTTTACGGTTTTTTTAGTACATTTGGATAACATTGAACAGATTGTTCTTGGCAGCTAAGTTAAAGATCTTCGTCGTCGAATTGAATGTATCATGCACAGGAATAAAATCGATTTAACATACTTATTCAATTATAAATCGCATGTTTATGTTGAAACTCCAAATGCTCCATTAACAAAGTACTGTAATATGTAAACCACTTTTTAGAAACGTTTTGTTTTACGGTTGCCCAGTAGTCTACTGTAATGTCAAAATTCAATAGCGTAGAATATTTAACTCACCCTGAACACTGACTCAGTTAACTAATTATAACTGACATCAGAAGAAAAAGTGAAAACGATGCTTAGCCACTCCTTACCTCACGTCATAGAAATGAGTACATAAATAATACAGACCACCACTCCTGTAAGCATCAAAAGCGTCCGCATGGTCTTAAAAACTTCCAAATCCGATGACCCTTACCCTTGTTTCAGGTGTGGCCCCTGACGACAGGAGCAAATTGATCTGTTTGGTTTGATTAAAACGCACTATTGGGGCGCAAATTTATGCATTTTATGACTTTTATGTGTGCATTTCCAGAACTAAAATTATATTAGTAAAGCGTTAAAGTTTGAAAATAGTTTGCTGTGAAATATGAAGTATTTTTTGCTACGACTTTCAAAAGTGATCTTACAATGATAGAGCGAAAAATGTGCCTATAGTATAGTGACTAATAATAGTAATAAAGTATTTCGTGAATTTTTGTAAGTTATAATGTAATGAAATGAGACCACTCCCGTTGCGAATGATTATTACCTCAGCGACACAATTATGCTCCCAGAACTTTTGTTATAAAAGATTAACATAACTACGTTCTTCAGTTCCCATTAGATTGCTTGCAAATTAAATTTTGACACGGTTTGTGTTGGGGGTTTTGCTAGTCTAGGTTTATCCAGAAATATTGCTAAAAACGATCTCGATAGAGTCAACAAAAGTTGGTATCCTTTTATTTTCCAAAATAAAAATATGGTCGTACCGGTACTCATCTTTTTGACTCATTATCGTATGTTTCTATTCTTTGCTAAATTTTGATTAAAGTGTTACTGATATAGCTGACGTTGTATTGTCGTCACTCACGGTGTAAAATTACACATTCACTTAAGTTACAAGTGTTTCGTCACCTTGGGGAAAGTTACTTTTTACCGTTTTATTAATAGAACGGTCATTCATAAACTAGAAGCACGTGGACATTTTTTGCGGTGTCATCACGAAATCAAAGCAAACGTATGAAAAAATCAGACCACTTTTGACGTAAGAGAACTATGGAAGGTTTTTTGTTACCCTTAAACTGGTCATTTTATGGCGTATTTCAACTTGATCAGATATTACAAAACTAGTTTTGTTGATATTACAAATAATCACTTCTATCGGCAAAGTCTGTATTTGAAGACTTCTCTGTTTAATGATAAATAAATTGCAGTGTATTTGTGGTAGTGGATAGTGGTATGAATCACCTTAGTACAACGTCAAACTTAAATCATCCATTAAATGTTCGGATTGAGTTATGTTTGCTAGGTGATTATAGATCAGTTTTTAGTGATATAATGTTTTGCACCATTTGAAAAAGGGTGGCAATTTACTGCTTTTGGTAATCGTAAACGAGGAGAATTTCGTCACCCCAAAAATATATTCCCGATGCTTTTTTCGATGTTTTGTTCTGGTAAAAGTTGCCGACTGAGCGTGCACTGAGAAAAGTTAGCGCATTTCAACAATGCAATTTATCAAACAATAGTAATGAAGAAAAGTGTAAGTAACCTACTTATTTTTGCTGTCATGCGTAGAAATCTTGTCTCCGGTGTTCGTGGGGGTCGCCAATGTTGGGAGAAAGGAATTGCTAGAAACTTTCAATAATCCCAAACAATACGACTGCACGTAAGTGCATCGTGGCATTTTCTTTAAATGGTTACCAATCATTACATGGTTCATAGCAAACCGAAATAATGTTCCGTAATGATATATGGCAACAAGTTAAAAGGTTAGCGTATTTTCGTTTGTTTTGTATCGCTAATACTTGAAGCATTATCTACTTCCGTGTGGGATGTTATCCTGCCGCACAATACGTGTCGAAGGAAGTTTCCAGAACTTATTTATTTGCTAAGTTCATTTTTATTGTTTTATGCGCTCAAACCTTGACATCGTTAATCTGTATGATAATTGTTAGTTAACCATCTTCAACGTTCATCGAATACCAGTTTAATTCTTTCGCTTTCAAGTGGTGCAAGTTCTGGAGAGATTATACGGCACATACTTGAAACGTTCTTAGAGCTCCATGGAAATGAAGCTAAGATAAAAAAGTGTGTCTTGAAACTTTTGCACGCGATGTTCGTTATACCCTGTTTAATGATATGTTAAGATGCTAAGTGCGATTGAAACGCTTTAATGCCACAAGTCAGTGTCATCTAAAGAACATACGTTAAAGGTTGAAGCATTTTTTCAGGTGATACCACTTTTGATGCAATTTTAATTGCATACTTGTAGCCACAATAGATATGGTGGGTAAAATACTGATTAACGATTGACGTAGTTGTAATTCGACTTAAAGTTAATAGAGTGGTTCAACTTTTCATACCTATACCACACTTCTGTTAGTCTGCAATCCGTTTTGCTTGCATTTCTTTGTCTCACTATACTTTTGTTGGAACACAACTTCCACCGTAGTAATTGTTATGAAAATAACCGGTATACTCGTATATATTATTAGGATGATTTTGTACTTGCTACAAATGGGGTAGTAATATGAGCTTACCGTTACAAACATTGAAACGTTGAGTTTACTTTAGAGCAAAATTTGTTTCTTTGTACTGAATACTACAAATTTTGCAAAGTTATTTAGCTTAGCTTGCAATTGTGTAAATGCTCGTGGCTATTACCTGGGACAGTTGTGATTGACGGCGACAAGTTGTATTTTTGTCTGTGACCATCGCGTGCTGTTGTGATTCATTTAACCGTTGATAAGTCTTAGTCCGCTCATCACCTCACACTGAGGCTTAGAATAATTGAGCCAATATTGACTTGATCTTTAACCAAACCCGAGAACGCTCACCGCGAAAATGTTTTGTGTTTAGTCACTGTAATTAGGAATTTAGTGATAATGTTGGCAACAATCATTTAACGCCTATTTGCGTTGCTAATCCGTGTAACTTGAAGCCGACGCAAACAAGATCTGGCTTCGAGCGACTCTGTTGTTTTTAAGTATAGCATTGAAAAAAACTTTCCACAAGCTTACGGGTCATTAATTTGCCGTCTTTAACTGCACTCATTGAAAACATTTTGCAAGATTTTTTGTCTTTGTTGGTTTTCCACTGGTGCAGTTGAGACTGTTTTGACGGCTACAGTTACACCGAATTTCATTCTATTCGAAAGAATTGGGTAAAACGCACTTAAATTTGGACCATGTCTTGCCTATTTTACATGCTTCGTTTGCTCCGACTTTCACCGACGTAGTAGTGAAGTTTTCTACGGTTTAAATTTTAGGTGGTTTTCCTTATAGTCGAAACTTATTTCCCTGTCGCCGATGTTTTTAATTTTTTTTCTCACCAGTGAGTTGTCTTTAAATTTTTCAGATGTACATATTTGATCAAATTTCCACATTTATTTCACAAACTCTGACAAGCTCTACTAAAACATTTTACGAAAATACAACTTTATTGCTTCAATACAAAAATGGAAAAAAAAACTTTTACAAAGAAATTGAAGAATATTTTACGATGTAAGAGCTTGCGATGGTGCAACTTAGTTCAGATTACAAATACGATTGTAATTAAAACTGTTCAGCACAAAAGCAAGTCCTACAACGGAACGTCAATAGAGTTTAGTAAGAAATATATCGTCGTCAATGGTTAATTGTCGCGGCTATGGCCCAGTTTTACTGTTGCCATGTGTGCGAAACAAACAAAAAACTAATGAAAATTCAACAATAGGACGTTTACTTTCATTAAAATGAGACGTCCGAATGTCATAAAGTTGAGTGATCGGTGTCGCAATTCTATCGTTTTAAAGAGATTGATAAAAAGAGCATTGAACGGGACAAGTAACGCCTTTGTCGATAAAAATCGGTTAATAATTCGCAAGCTGCGATGTACACACAAATACAAAAGACATCATCAAATTTTCTTCGAATCACTGAATAATAAAGTCTAACGACCGTCGTAGAACTACAGCACTTGTGTTTGCGTTGCGACTGATGTAATCCCTTTCTTTCTCGTGCTGCAGCTTCGGACTTCCGTTGTTGTCTGGAGGGTGTCGCCTCTGTCTTCTGCATTGCCTTTGCGTTTCAACACGCGGTCCTGCCCTCACGCCATGAACTCTCCACTATTTCGTCATCTGCTGTTGCGTTGTGAGATGCAACTTTTCCATTGCATGTCGTGCACCACATTGGTGAGGCATGTCATAACGTGCGCTAGTCTATAATCGCGTGTGTATAGGTAGCATGTCGGCTTGGTCCCACCACTTTGACAGCCTACTCGTCAAGCATCTTATCGAGCTTGATCTGCAACTCTTCTGGCAAGCTGTCGCGCAGGTTTTCAATCTGTTTCTCGCCCCGCCTACACTGTTCCTCGAGCTCGCGTTGTTCCGCTATTAACGCTGACTTCATTTTCATGTACAGCTCGAAGTTGGCGTACTGTAAGATTAAAGAAAAGCGTTTACAAATATTCTTTGTGTCGTGTAATTCCATCAAATTTATCATGGAATTTAACAACATTTTAACCAAACGTCATTTTATCACCTGTTTTGATGTTAAACAGCTGGTCAAGATTTCTGAGACAGTTCTCTGTCTTCTGTCGTGATTTTCTTTTAAGTCTTTGGCGTCATTGTATTGACCGCTTAGCCTTCTTCGCTTTCTGCACAGTGAAACCTGTAAAGACGAAAACCCGTTTGTCAAAATATATCAATTGTAGTTTGCTGTGAATGCAATTGAACTGAAATTATTATGTGCGCCACACCGCATGAAGGTAGACAGTAACCTACCAATTCCTCTTTTTCGGCATCGCATGGCAGCTTCTTGATTTCGTTTTCAACGCGTGAAAGTCTTTGAGAGACTGACAAAAGAAGGTTGATGACTTTGTCGGAATCTTTAACGAATGTGTTGTACTTTTCTACTTCTTTTTCGTTGCAAGCCTTTTTGACGATATTGTGCAATTGGTTACCAAGGCCTTCGTTTTGTTCCATTTCAATGTCGACGAGATCTTTCAAAATTTTAAGCTCGTCTGTTTGTAGCCTGAGGTTTAAGGCCATGTTGATCTGCAATGAAAATTCCTATGGTAAATTGTTGTTTGTGTTAATTAGTTATGAGCATAGTAGCGCATTTAAAAAAGTGCGATTTCACTGACAAAGAAATTGCTTTGATTACCTTTGCATGGATTTTGTCCTCATCAAAGTTGCAGTTGGTCGTAGCAAAAGCCGTTGGTGTTGGTAAAAATTCGCAGCTTTTGGTTTGCTTCCTGAAACAAACATAAATAGAATTAAGATTAAGAACTCATATAATTAAGAACATATTAACTTCAATGATTTAGGAAGATGGTATTTCAATGTTAAAAGTTGTACAAACCTCTTTCTGTATCGCCTTCGTCGAGTTGGCAATTCGCATTGTGGTGAAGTGATGTCTGGCGAAGATGGTCGCGAGTAGATAAGCTCACAAGACAGTTTTGGTGCCATTGTCGTAGTTTAAACTTTTTTTCAGCAGCACAGTCAATGGTTTTCAAATAAAGTATGTCACTAAATGTCGCTAAAAATGCAAAAAGAAAATTTAGACCCTTGTTTTATAAGATGTTTTCTGATTTAAACTGTTCTCCAGTATGCCTCAATAACTCTTCTGTTAGCACGAGGCTTTTTTCAGCCAGGTTTCTGACAAGTTCGCTTTCTGGTTTCTAGACCTCACGTACGTTGACGAATACTTGCCTGTCACAGGTCTGTCGCCTTTTTATGGGGTGTACAGACACGCGAGAAAAAGGCTTCGTTGTTGATTTTTTTGGCAACGAAGAGAAAATAGGCGAAAGGAAAGTACCCGAGAGATTTTGCGTTTCATCACACTTGTTTTGTCATTCAACACCAGGTTCAGTAATATTCCACCGATTTACGAAAGCACATTCAAAAATCACGTTTTGAGTATTCTGTCACTGGAACTTTGTCAGATTTTATTGTATACACATGGAAATTGAGTTTATTTATATACCCATCAGGTTTTTCACAACCACGTTAGTGAAATATACACAGCTACAGTCTGTAATTTTTTGTCTACTGGGTTCTAGATGCGCTATATCTGTCAGCAAGACGCAAGCTTTTTTCCGCTTAATTTAGCGCTTTACTTGAACGTTGAAAAGGCCTATGCCCTATAGCATATAGATAACCCTTAACTTTGCTGTGTAACGAAGGCATGGCGTTTGCCGCACGAGAAAGGTACCCGCCCATCTATTTGCGCAGCATATCATTTATGTTAACGGCTTTTTCTAAACATAACCCTGATGAGATGCCATTTATTTATAACTAAATGTTATGTTGTATTCGCACGCATTTCACCTCCCTATCCGTGTAATAAATAGGTCCTAGCATCGAAATTTCTTGTTTTAGACACAAGTTTTAGGTTTCCATGACCTAGTTAATGATTTACAAAATGAAGGGTTATTCGTGTACATTTATCCAGGAATATGTTGGGCCAGGCTTTATTGCTAAACCTGCCGTCAAAAACAGCGACGTAAAAATTAATTGCCATTGTTTTCAGTTGAGAAAAGCAAATATCGTTTTTGTGTCAAAGATATTTTTGAAGAAGTAATAACTTATCACCTCAAACGCAAATATTTTGACATCTCCTCGATTTCCTAAATTACTAAATTTTGACCTCCAGTGCCAAATTTAGATTAATATTGGTTTACCCCATGCGACTTGAGGCTTGCAAAAGCAGTCTTTTGTTCTTGAAAGAAGCAAAAACAGTGGCAAGATAAAACGATATTTTGAACGGCTTTGTTTTGAAGTGTCAGCCTGTTTACAAAAAACTGTGCAGCGTTTCAGTACGTCATACACCAAGTCGTGTAAGCTATGTCACAGCCCATCCTATAATACTAATGGCCATCTCGATTAGGAACGCTACCAGAAATGGTTACATGGTTGACCTCGTAATGAGAATTCCAATTAATGATACATGTCTATACCTTTTATCTATTTACAGTTGCTAGAGCAGCAGTAGTACTGCAGAAGGTATCAAGGAAAATTTCTAGATGATTATTGACATGACTTTCGACATGTTTAAAGTGGCCGGTGTTGTTGAAGTAATTAATTAGTCGTCCTACATTTACTTTACCGATACTTCAGGGAAAGCGATGACTGTATATTATATACCAAGTGCGAAAACCTCAACAAAATAAAGATTGATTTACTCCGCTGCAAGTCCGGGAATTATTTCCAGTCATAATGAGCAGCGCGATGTTTACGAAAAAATAATCATGCCCGCAAAAAAACAGAGCAACAAAACTTACGTAATTTTCTCTGCGAGTAATACAATAATTATTAGTGTTCCAAATTTGACATGGTAACTTAAATTGAACGCAATCATCAAAATCATTGCTTACAATTAGTATTATTATCTTTCACAAATGCAAAGGATCCTAAATGAAAATGTCAAAAGTCCGCAAGGTATGAAAAGTTCTGATTGGATTAATCACAGCCTGTCAAACTTAATAGCACAGGTAACGTTTTTCTGCTTCGTAATAGCTACAGATAACTGCGATGTATTGCGTCGGTTTACACCGGTGCTGAGTTTGAACGCGTTATGCTATTTACGGTGCCTTGTTTGTTTCGTTGAGATATAATTTGTGCTCCAGATATATCAGTCTAACAGTTGACAGAAAGTACAATTACTTTGCACACGCCTACTCCGCAAATAACTTTTACTATATGCATCAATGACGAGCAAGTTTGCTGCAATTTTTAATAATATCCAGTTCCAGGCGTGTTGTGATATATTCCATTAATTTATTTAATGAAAGTCTTCGTAAATTCGCATACGAATACGATTAGTTGTGTTGTATGTGGTGTCATAGTTACATCTACCGCACCCAAGCTGTATTGGATAAACATGAGGAATATAATCATTCTTTCTCGGAGATACATCACATGCAATTATTATCTGTAGAGCATCAGCACGTTTAGGCAAATGCAGGTAAATTGAGGGTGGAACAAACCTCAAAATTTACTAGTTATTCTTGCCGCTAATGTTTCTTCTTGATGATGACTATCAACTTCTTTGAAGGTGAAATAACTTCGTGTCGCAATTGCTTATTTTTGCATTATCTTGGGGCGAGTACTTGTTTAGGTAACGATTGCATTGCGTCATAAGAACAGCAGATGTATATGTTTTTGCAAGCATACCAAACTCCCTTTCGAAAATAGTTGTCACTAAAAACAGTGGCAGCATGACTCCCGTTTTTCACTTACAACGGTTCAGACGGCCGGCTAGCTACTTTAGTGTTGGCTGTAGTTACCAACATGTGAGTTTAAAAGCGACGCGAAGTTGGCTGTCAATATAACAAATACTGAACGTGACCAGACGGCTTGTCGCAAAGTTTGTTTCACAGAAATAGGATTGCTAACTCATTGTTGAAATACCCGAAGTAGGTTGTTATGTTTTCATATAACTCATCATAAATTTAAACATTTTTAGCACATTGCATTGAAGGTGGTAAAAGTGGCATTTCCAAATTTTTTGGAGCAAGCTCCTGGTTTGTTTTGTAAAAATGCATTTTACGATACGTCAAATCAAGATTGCATCAATGACGTATGTGCGTTCATGGAGTTTACGGCGTATAAGTTTTTTTTCAATCATTTTTACAACTTGATTACGGCACAAAACTTAGTTCATAAATATTATGGAGCATGAAGGGTAATACTTACCACACGAAACATGTTAATCATCCTCACCATAATTTGTCGAATGTTTGTTTCAGTAACCGATCTCTTATTTTCTCTTAGATTCTCTTAGATATAATCGTAGTTCGTAACCGTTGTTTTCAGTTACTATCTGCTTCATAACATATGCAAGGCAACGGTATAGACTTGGCTACATACAGTATAATAACTTTTACCGCAGCAACGTTATCAACAGCGAGCGGTTGCCATGATGCTAAAGTCGTTAAACTTACGATTGTTAAGGGGAGATCCGGAATCATTAATGTTCTATATTTATAGGTTGTCAAGTGGAGGGTCTCGAAATTCACATGACCTGGAGTATGGGTAACTACCACCGCCTAACATTTGTTCTTCCCGTTTTGCGAGTAAGCACAACATAGAACAATTTTAGTTTAAATGGGAAGTTGTAAACACCTGACAGCAATGTCGCGCAAATCGGCAGCCTAAAGTGTTTTAGGCTCTTCGTAAAATTAAATTACTACATTAATCTATTGATTATATGGTCATTGACGTATATGAAGAAAGTAGTGTGTGTCACGTCTATAAAGGGGTCTGTAAAATTTACGATTTATTACAACGCAAGTGTTTCACTCTAACGTCAAACTCGGTATCGATTTCAAAGTCGCAATAACATCTATTATGTTCTGTCAGTATATGGGACTGTCATCTGCCTGGTAAATCGTCGTTTTATTGTCATCTCAGTTTCATATTGCAGTAATTATTCAAGTGGCCAATGACAGGGATCTCGTAAATAACTCTGCAAATATGGTCGGCGAAAGCTTTGATAACGACAATCGTTAATCCGCCCTAAGGTCTGGTGGCCTTGTATGATGCCGAATTTTTGTTTTACTCACTACTTTTGAAAACAAATTATTTTTCACTTTCCTATCTTAAGTATCTCAATTTTACGAGTTTTTAATTTTAAGACAGTTACGACAAATGGAACGTACCCAAAAGTAGTTGACAGTTCTCTTTGCCCTATTTTGAATTAAAATTAATGAATATTTCGGAGTGTTATTTAATGCCTCCCGTTCGCTGTTCGAGTGTTTTTCCTCACCTTCTGCCACCTTGGCAAGGGTTTAGCGATAAAACAGATCCTATGACGTGAGCATACCGTAACAGCTAACCGGATACAAATTTTTTTGCTACTAGACATTTTTGAGTGGAGATGTGGCGTGCTTTACAGTGCCTATTATGTGTTGGATGTTTGCTATCGGAAGATTTGGATTTTTGTCTAATCAAGATCTGTTGCTTGATTTCAGTTCTATTTTTGTTAGAACCAACGCCCTTTTAACTGGTTTGTCTTTGTTTTACATATCCCTATCGTTTCTCCAAGTTCACTGATGATCATCGTGCGAAAGTTTTTCGCAGTTTGGAAAGCTTTTTCAGGATACGTCAAGTAACAGCAAATGTCTGTAATTGACTTGCAGAATAAACTTGATGAAGGTGCGTATGAGTCATAGCTCACTGCGATTACACACTTAATTTAGACCAGGAAGATCGTTTGCCTTTGCTTCTATAAGCCCTTATACCAACAAGGATTTTGGGGAGTTCCTACTGGACGAAAAATCGGTTGCCACCTAAGGTAGACATATGAAGTTTTGTCAATCATCTACTGTGTACATTAAGACTATGAGTTAAGCGTTTTTATAGTTCTATCTGGTCAATTCAACAAACACTACCACATCCTTTAATACACTTTGGAAAGACTCTCACGAAAGTTTTTCTCACATAAGTAAATATTATGATGCGTGTAGGCGTTGAAGCGCATTTAATTAACGTTTAAGTTAATGTGGGAACTTTCTGAAAAGTCTGCATTTGTGTCGTAGGGTAAGAAATAAAGGTCCAGTTTAGTTTGCCCAAACTTGAAATTTGTTGAAAATTCGATTACTGTTTGAGTTGTCATTTGGCCACCACCAATTTATTGGAAATGTTTTACTTCTTTTGGTTCTACTGATCTATTGAAAGCATTCTTCTTACTTTGTGGGATTGAAGTAATCTTTTTACGTAAAAGTACTTGATTCGAAGTTTTGATTGAACGACCAAAGCGTCGAAAATAGATTTATGAGTTTGTGGTTAGAACCTGTGAGAATACAAGAGATGCTTATCCATTTTTCAGAACAATTCCTGGTCCTTGTCGGTCCCAAAATACATTAAGTGCCTCATTTGATCCCCAAAAATGTTTGTTTTGTGACGTTTTCTATCCGCAAATCCCCATCATTAGTCATTTGCTGTTTCAAGATATTATTATATCGCTGTAGGTGGTATGGCAACAACCCAATGAGAGCACACGCAAAACTATGTTAATATTTTCAAGTTTTTGTTTCAACAGCTTTGTCCAAACAAACTAAATTGTTGGTTCAATTTTTAGTAAAGAGTTGTATGGAAGTTTTTTACCACTTGCGAAGAAAATTTTTGTAGGCTCATTGTGAGATAAAGATCATAATTAATATCTAAAGTTTAAATTGTGACATTTAGGTAATTTGCGGCTTTGCCCATTTATGCCATTCAGGGTTTGATTCGATGGTCCTGCTTTCAATGTGGTGATGTCGTAGAAAGCTTGCATTTCAACTGTATTTAGTTTATTCATTGCATTTTGCAGTTGTGATGCTAGTCAGAACGTAACATCACTCTACGCGGTGGTAGTGGCATCTAGCTATAAACAACTTTGAATCTAATGATGATTAAGTTGGGGAATATGCGATTGCATTGCGAGGATCGCTTAGTCACTGATCATTTCAATGACACACACTTCTCGCTAATGAGTATTAAATTTCGTTTAAGCAGCTTTAGAAAATAGAGCTAATTGCTCGATCCACTGACTCCGACGAAGTTCACTGGCACAACACCTCAACCTGTTAAATGTGGTTATGCGTTGAACGTCGTTTGACAGTGATGATTGATTAAACCTTAACAAAAGAGAATGACCATTGTCGTAAGAAGATGCCCTTGTAGCTCTTCGAAGCATTGCAGCATAATTTTAAGTACTCCATAACGAAAGTCACAATTGCTAGTTGCTAGAAGTTGATTCACTATCCAAACAAACTATTTAACTTCGCAAAATGAAACCACAACGAAAATGAGTTCCCATTATAGCCTGTCATTCGCATCAAAGTGTCTTAATAGCTTCAGAGCTTTGCCCAAATAATGACAAACAAGTTTCGTTTGACCTGTTGATCTTGTTGATTCAGAGCGCAAAACTTCACGTACATTGCAACTCAAATCAAGTACAAAAATCTTTGCTGCGAAATCAAGTCTGGAGAGTGGTGAAATTTTTATCATGTTTTTGTATGAAAATAATATATTTCTTTTCTCAACGGCGGAACAATTGAGCTGCATTGAAAGTTTGAATAAGTACAAGTCAACCGATATTGCTTTTCAGAATGTTATAGATATTTGTATGGGTCGTAACGCATTGTAAGCTGTAATCAGTTTTGTAGTGAGCGGCGAATCACCAAACGCATTGTAAGGAAAATTCAAGTTAAAATTTGATGTGGACAAAGTTAATTTCCCGAGCAGCTTTTTCCAGCTGGTACGTAAGTATAAAACAATGCTTAGCGATGGGTTCTTCATCTTTCACAATCTTTTTCAAATTTTGTCTGTCTCTTACCAGGTGCATGAAGAAAGAGGCTCTGACGTGGAATAATTTTGGCTTTTCCCGTCGCTTTTACTAACAATTATATGGCGTACATTCATGTTAACTTGGCAAACGTTCAGCTCGTAAGGGGAAGCCCTGACAAAACGCAGAGGTGGAGTTTTTATCACAAAGGTAAAATAATCAAATTACGCATTATCGATAAACGCTTATGTACGCCCAAAACATTAACGAACGTCGGGTTTTAACAATTTTACTATTCTTTCAACTTGAAGAAGAACATAATTTTAAGCACCTTTGTTGCTGGTGTTTTGGATTTTTGCTGGTAAACATAAGTTACAGCTACGTAATGCAGTGATAGTGCCTCGTGCACGATATGGCGCCGTGCTTTGTTGACTCATTGCCGTGAAATTAATATTTACCCCAATAGCAAAACCTCAAATTCTTTCCAGGATATGCTGAAATTAAATCGTTTTTTAGGGAGTAATCTTCGGTGAGCCAGCGTACAATGATTAATGGGTTAGGTTTCTGCGAAATGTCGTAATTTACATTAAATGACTAATTAGTCCTAAGACCAAGATGGTTTATTGGAGGGTTGTCAGACATCAGGATTTTCCCTGACATGTACCGGATTTTAGTGTTTAAATCGGCGTCAGAGAGAAATGTTAAAAAGTGCTTAAATGTACGAGATTTTTGAATAATGCATTTTATGAAATTTAACTGGCAGTATTTTCACGGTAAGAGTTTGTTATTGTTTTACTTATGAAAATGGCCAACCGAAAATGCAAGTTTACTGACGAGATGCAGGCAAGCTCCTTCTAGGAGCAGACCGAGATGTAGGCCTAGCTCGTCTAGGCCTATCGGCTAAAAGACATCGCCTTAACGCCAGTCTAGTGTGATTTTTAGTTAACTTTGTTTTGTGACATACTAATTTTCACTATTCGGTAATTATGCGAATTGGCCTTTATTTTTCGAGTCATTTGACTAGGCTAGTTTATTTTGTTTATTTTTACATACTGTAAACTGTAGTATAGCGCGTGTATTGTGTCGGGAAAGGTGGTCATTAAGACCGTCAGGAATTTGGCCATTTTCAGACATGGTAACTCTAGTTTATTGCCAATTCATGTGCAGTGTGCTTAAACACTCATTGTTTATAAACAATTATATACATATATAAAGATTTGGTCTCGGTAAAGTGTAATTTTTATTCATGTGAATTAAATATAAACAGGCCTACTTTAACATTAAAGCCGTTTAATTTTATAAAGATATAGATTCTTCTTTGGGGTCATGGGCGTTCGCCTAAAAAATTGAATTTCTCTCTGGATGTGTGTGTTTTGGCATCTCAGGGGATCTGTTAATCCTTAAAGTGGATTTTCATAATCGTAGTCATTGCAGGGGTTTCACGTGGAATACCTTTGAGTTGTAGGCCTACAAACGACTTTTGTGACGTGTTTTATGTACTTTTAGCCATAGTTGGTTTAACTGATGTTTCCTTTACGATTTACGAAGCATGTTTACTGCTAACACATTTTCTTAATACCTTGAGTGATTAAGTTCGAACCCTTTGTTCATTCTGAAGCTTTGTCAGTCTTAATTTCTGACATAACAACTTAAGGTCAACGGTTTTATTGTTTGGCTTCAGTGGTTTGGTATCCTTTGCACACGTAATGGAGTAAAATGCGGTGGTGAGGTTAATTAAGCCAAAAACAAGCTGGGATGTTTGCAAAATTTTTCACCAATAATATGTTTGAATTTGCAATAGTAATTGAATAACACGTTTTGCACAGTTTCGCAAAGTGAATTCACGTGTGCCACACACACAGTTGCCACTGTTTGATAACAAGTGACTAACTGTGGGTTTTTAATGCAACGTTTTCGTCACTAGTCAAACAGACTGCATACGCAATAACTGCTTTGTTATTACCTAGGTCACTTTGTGGTCGACCATAATAACCGAAAGCGATTGACCGAGTCCGCACTTTAATTGGAAAATGCTTGTTTGTCACCCCAACACATCGCTGAAATACAAAACCGTAACGTCTTGTTTTAAGTGTTTTTGATTAAATCTGTCTTCAGCTTACTTTGGATGGACATAATAGAAATACTAATAGATCTACTATTTAAAAACGAAAACAACGGTACTTGTTTTGCATTTTTGACTTTCTTTGTTCAGGCTTAGGCAAGGAAGACTCAAATTTATAGGAACTTCACTTTAACAGGCATCGATATATTAGAAACCTTAAAACGTGAAGAAGCAAATTAACGGGTTTAAAATTTGATTGCGCATAATTACGTATTCGGTTTGGCTGGCGAGCTTTACAAGATTTCTAAAGAAAATTATTGGATTTGATTTCAAGAACTTGTTAAAGTAATAAAAACTATCTACATGATTTCTGTCACAGATACTTGTCTCTTTTTAAACCTTTTTAACGAGTTACGCTTTCTTCTGTTTTCCACTGGTTTCATATTCGTAAGGAGAAAATTACACTTTGGAAACAATTCCCTATTCAATAAAAATTATTTTGCTACATGCTCTTGTTCTTGTGCACATGTTTTCTGGGAAGTTTTTCCGCTAGTATATATATAAAAAACATATTTATTTACTGCGATCTACAATAATATCGGTAGTGCCACAAATGGACAGAACTATACAATTACAGTGATGGTGCGCTGTTCTTTTTTGGCATACCCTATCCCATTAAGAAATGTTATACGTTGAGATAAACGAGTTTACGCGCAGATGACTACAAGATTACTCCATTTGTCACCGTATTTTGTAGCTTTCAAGTTTCTGCCTACGTGCGTATAGTATACGCTCTTGAATTTACAGTGGCATATCATACACGCTACATTTCTATAGCAATAAAGATATAGTAATTTTGGACAACCTGTGTGCCAGCACGATTGAAAAAAGATTTTTCACTACATTCATTTTGTCGTATTATTTGGTCACGTACCAATGGTAGTGAAAAATCAATTAAAAAAGCATTTACTAGTAACTGCTTCGGAACATTTCAAATGTGAAAGCCTTAATTAACAGTCGATAACAAATATGTGTCGTGTTTTCGCTGATATCAACCATAAATTCGCCATTGAGTATGCAAGGCCCTGTTGCAGCAATGATGCAGTTTTTGGTCACATTAACTATGAAGCCGATGTTAAACGTTAGAAACTAGCCGCGCGAGCTGCTTGAAAATGTGGAGGTTTTTGACGAATTCGGTCATTATCACAATACTTAATTTACGTGCCTTGCGATAGCATCAACATCGGCACTTGTGTGGAATCGCCCAGTTAGATAGGAAACATCTAATCGTCGCAACTCAGTATTCGACTAGACGTTAGATAATGTCTTGTACATTCAGATTCTTTTTATCGGCCATTAATTGATATAACACATTTCTATAAAGCCTAAAAGTTTGGCAAACAACATCGCTGTATGGCCTTCAATGGCGGAGTTTGTGACAGTAATTCCTTGGTAACCATTAACGTACTGTCTAGTCCTATTACGTTATATCTCTAAGGTTAAGTCGTATATTTTTGTGCAAAATAATCTTTTTTGTCCAAAGATTAACCGTTACGCGATAGTTGATTTAATTTTACGTCAACATGAGTATTACCTGCTTTATCATCACTTGCTAATGAGAGAACTGCGTAAATACTTGAATTCAAATGAATCCCGTTCAAACCTTCACACCTGAATTGGTTTATTTATTATCAGGTTTTAAGTGGCTTTCATTAAAAATACCAGCGGTTTTGACACTGGCAAATGCTAAAGGTCAGGTTTTATGAATTAAAAGCTTTAACGTCCAACAGTTGATAATCACTATTTACCTAATTTATTTTACAGACATATCCTACCCTGTAATCTTTCAATGTTAAACAGTCAATTGAACTAGGTCATTGTATTAGCGATGCCGGCAAACGTTTGTCATTGTTACGGTGTATCACGTAGATTAACTATGTTCGGCTTGTATACCTATTCATTTGTACTGGAAGGCGCTTTTACTTACTCATTTAACAATTGCAAACATGTCTACAAACCGAAGTGCTTGAGTTAACGGTTTGAAAATATTGCAAAATCATGATCAATTTGATTTCGTGGACCTTTTCAAACACCTGGTGAGACACAGACCTCATTATACAAATAAAGAATTCATTCTGCTTTCATCAATCTTTATATTGACCTGAAATATGGGATAGGTCGCCACTTGAGTTGTTTTCTTGATTTCCAAGCAAGATTTCCGGAAACCCTATGTTTATTTCAGCAGAAACTTTGCAATAATGTACAACTGTAAATGTCCAAGCATATGTCTTGAAATAAATAAATTAGTAGTAGCAGGTAAGTTGTGGTGTTATTGCTTAACACTTTCGTGGCTCTGCAAAAAAATCTGTGGTTTACAATCCAATCAAGTAAAGGCTTGCCCATACAAATAATTACCGGACGGTTTCAGGTTGTGTTACGAGTCAAAATTCAAATAAGGGAATAGATCTAGAAAGCTTAGAAAATTCCAGTTTGGGCAGCTTTTAGAAAGACCGATTCTAGTACATCGTTGATTTTTGCTCTATATATAAAAAGTAATTCGTACTTAGAAAGATCGGGCTGTTACGTACACGAAGGTGTTTACCTCGCCGTCGATTCTCTTAAGGCAACAAACTAACAATTATGGACATCCCTTTTTCTCTATATACCGTAAAGCAGTTATATAAGGTCCAAGTCTCAGTAGACAGTCAGCTATTGACAGAACAGGGACGACTTGCACCAACCTGTAATGTCTGTGTAAGAGTCGGATAGAAAGCCTACTTAGAACTGCTCCCGTATAAACTTTTCTAATCTAAACTATTGAACGAACAAGAAGCTACATGAAAGATTATTTACGGCTGTGTTGTTGAGGTGTTCGGTAATTAGTGAATATGGTCTAACATCTAACTTAAACCTCATTGATTTATGTTCAGTGAAACTAAGAGAATATAACACGCTCTGTGTAATTTGCGAAAGCGAAAATCGGTAGAAGTAACGCAGTATGACTCCAAAGTTGACTTACGACATTTTCTCATCACGCTCGACATCTCCGGACGCAGCATCTACAAAGATGTCCAGTCGCAGACGACGTTACAGGTATTTGTTCTTGTCTATGCTGTGCTTAACACAAAATGATGTTTCATGTTTTTGAGTTTTGATGTATAGTTTATATCTTGTTTCTTTCCATAGACGCGGAACCAAAAGTTGTGATGTTTTACCTGTCAAAGCAGTAACGCAAGACTTACAGGAAAGCATTACTCAAAAAAAGGTAATTCGCTTGAACTTTTTTGACATCGGGTCTGTGTGGTTTCAATTTTTAAGCTCTTGATTAGAAGTTTAAAAAATATCCCATAAACGCAACATATTTACTATCTCAGCTCAAACTTATTTCAAACCTGAAACTGAAGACCGACGAAATCCATGCTATGAGAGATTTGCTTGATATTGAAATACATCAAAACGAATGTCTGGGACAAGAAGTACTCGACCTTGTCCAATCTCGTTGTAACGAGAAGGAATTAGAAAAATACAATCATTTCATCGAAGACGCTAACAATATTACAAATTTGTTGCTCTCGCTCTCTGGCAGATTATCTCTTGTTGAAAACGCCATAAAGATGAACGTAGGAATGGCAAAGGACCAGATGGTAAGTTATATAACGTTTGTGTTAACAGTAAGGTTTTGAAGTTATTTTTCTTATTATCTTTGTCGTTAAGTTATTTTTGCTTAAAATCCCTTTGTTTTTATTTAAAGAAATTCCTTTGCCAAAAACGCGCAAAGCTACTCGAGCAGTTTAACGACGCGAAAGACCTGAAAATATTCACCGACAAACAACAACAAATCGTTTCTGAGTTCCTACTTAGACAATTTAGCCGTAAACAGGTGAGGCATTTCTTGTAATATTGTAGAAATTGCTATGCACAATCTATCATCTTGGTTTGATAAATCAGAAATTTGGTGCTTTCATGCAAACATGTTTTGATCTGTTCTCACGTTTTTCCTCAGATGAGCCTGTTTGAAAGATATATAAAAATGAAATCTTCTCTTATTGTTGAACAACGCGAACTTGACGACAAAGCTCGACTCATCGAGATGCAAATGCAGTGCTTACGTGACAGTATACCAGAGAGCGAACAATTCCGACTACAGCCGATTCTAGATAAAGCTTTGCTGTGAAAAACTGCTTGTGTTGTAAGCATTGCTCAAACTTGGTTACCAATCAAACCATGCTCGAAATCCTCCTATTTAAGATCAAAGTCGAAGAGGAACCCAATAGGAGAAGTGATCAATCCGGTCAAGCTAGAGTTTGACAAGTTTGACTGAAAAGGTTAACGTGATGTAGCAACAAAGAAACTTGTTCAGACTCTATAAAAGCCTATTCTTTTTACTATTATTTTCTGTACCTGTAACGTCAGAAATGATATCAACCGCTTGTACCGATATGATTAGATGAAAAGCGGGACACTAAACACCGACGCAAGTTACTTCGCATTTGCATGATCTGCTTTTGCCCAGTAATTGACCGATTTGGTCGTTACTAATTCGCTGTTTTTGCAATGTGAAACAATTTATGTATTGAGACGATGACAAAACTTAACAAGATCTTTTGTCTTATATTCCATACTGTTGTGATGCATATTGAGTACTTTTGTCTCAAAATGGTCTTACATAAATTTTTAGTATAAAATTAAAAAATGTATTACTGTTACAAATTACGTTAAACTACTGATGGATTGACAACGTTTTTCTGTGCTGAACAGCATGACATGTACATACAACGCAAACTTTTTAAATTACGATTTATTTAAATAGAAACAACCAATAAACTATATTGAATGTTCTGCAGAATAAAAATTTTATTGCATCAACATTTGTTGTCTCCTTGGCGAGTTTACATAATAAGGTATTAAAATTCAATTGCGTGCGGAAATATGATTCATCGTCACCAACATTACAAGATATGGTGTTTATAATGATAACGATTGCTTTCTGCGATGTTACATCTTATGAAATTATAACTTTTACGCTGTGCTAGAACCAAAAGGCAAGCATAATCTTTAAATTTGTTTATCCATCCATGTCCCACTTTATTTCTTACATGACGGCTTGTCTAATAGCGAAAAACAATTAATCCAAAGTGTTTACCCATAAATTTTGAAACGAATTATGACTAAGCCAGTAAATATAAGGGCAGACAACCTGTCGTCAAAATTGGCCGTCGTATGTGTGGACCTTATACTCAACATTTATTACTAAAATATTTTTTTGTAGAAATAATCTTGTCATGTCACGTTGAACCCCGAGTTCCACTAATCCAAAAGCTGAACACGTGATTTTCAGGGCATTTCAAATTTGCCTTATTTTGCGCAGTGTAAAAATAACTAGTACGTTTTTTTACACATTTTGCCTTGTTTTTGATACTCTCTTCTTTCTAATTGTCGCATTGAAGTTAATCACTAAATATAATTGGTTTTAAAAATAAAACGCTTTGAGAATGTCTTACTGGACACAAATGCTTGTCCTCAAAGTACACCTGGTGGTACAAATAGCTACTTTGTATTACTACGAAATGTTGGTTGGCCTCGGCAGAACACAACGTGGAATTAAGAGCTTCGTTTACTTTTCACCAAGCAAGTTTTGCCTTTGGGGCAATACGATTCTGCTTTTTGTACAAAAAAACACACCGAACTTGATGTGTACGCCTTTGGTGCAAAGTGTGAAAACGTAAGCTGGAGAATGTGACGCAAAACGTGCATAATAACGCGTAGTACATCTTGGTTATCTATTATATAATTATGAAATGGCTTGTAGTATATTTTGAATAAATGCTTGGTGGTTTATGTAGTTTGTTTAGCAGAAACAAGTTGAAGCTTACTTCTAACCCATCATTAATCATGTTCAGGCTCGTGGCTGAAGCATGCATTCATTTGACATGTTCGAGCCATTTTTATTTTCAAGAAAGCTAAGACCTTATTACGTGTATGTTATTTAGCAGTTGAATTGCTTTGTTTTGTTGTTACCATGTAACATATCTTGCGATGTTATCTTTTGCAGATAAACGGAAGAAAATCCTATTCCTTTGAAAAATGGTACATAAATTTGGGGCATGCCAAATATGGTTCGTTAGCGACATCAAGCGCATATGAAAAATTTCCCAACAAGGACTGTTGCCGAGACTGAGGCGTGATTAGCGCAATGATTGTAGAAAATAAATGATGATGCAATATTTGAAATGCTAAATTTATTTTCTTATCAATGCCTTGGGATTAGGGTCTGATATCAGCCCCTTAGTTGATTGTGGAAACACTGTTCTGCTATCAATCAGCGAAACATGACAAGGGTCAAGGACTTGATAACCTTCCACCTGGATTTTTAAAGCACTGTGATTGCAAATCGCTGATGGCTTGGTTGACGAAAATCTACTCAGCTTGTTTGAAGTATTAGTACCTTTTGAAAAAAGAAGCGACGGTTGTTGCCTTACTCAAATCAAACAAACCAAGCCAAAGGGTCACGGCCCTGTTTTATTTCTCTGCGTCCTTACAAGACTTTTGAACGCCTTATTTTTGCTAAGCTAGACCCAGTGATCGATCCTCGACTGTCTAAAGCAGGGGTTCTTAAACTTTTTGGCACACGCCCCCCTTAACAGTACCTAAAAATTTCGCGCCCCCCCTCATTGCAAAATAAAAAAGCATTAAACAAAAAAGCAATTTATTTTCAATTAACTTTAACTGATGTGAAGGATGTAGTTGTTTTTTGGAAACCAAACGTTTAATTCGAGGCTTTGTAGAAGATAATGCACATCTAAGGTCGGCTTCACAGTCAAGTTTGTTCCTAGGTTTTGTCTTTATATTCATGAAGATGACGCTGCAAACGACTTGGTCTCAAAACGTCGTTGCTTAGCTTTTCTAAGCATATCACGCATTGCGGTACGACTTTTCCGTTCACTGTGGTATCTATAAAGCCATACTTCAGATAATTTTGGTCATACTTTCTCTTTTTTCCACTCATTTTGTGTCAATACAATTAGTTTAATTACTAAAATACCTGGTTATTAAATCAATACTAAAATTAAATTTTACTTCATTTTACGGTTTTAATATTGGCTGACGTTGGTTTTACCCTATTTAAACCGGGTGCGCGACATTACTATTTTTATTATGTGTGGCCGACACTGCACACAAATTTTCAATCGTTAATGACTCGAAAATTATACGTCGTAAACTGATCGGATATTTACAGGTTAGTAGCAAAAACATCTGGCTTCCTGTATACATCATAATTGTAAAACTAAAGAAAATGCATTTAGTGTAAATTAAGTATTTCTACAAGTGATACATTTGTAAAAGTTTTTCTTGTTACGCCGCCCCCCCGTTGTGAGAAAAAACAGGTCACTGCAAAAAGAGAACACAAGAGAACAGTTAGTCGAGCTAGGAGTGCATGAATGAGTAAACGAAAACAATACGCTTCAATGCGGAGAAACACCAAATATTATGACGTAACAATTGACGTATTTCAGAATCCAAATTTCAAAAATACAATTGCCATGGTGACACACTTTAAAATTTTAGTAAAAATGAACCTATAGTGAAAGTCAAGAAAGCATGTTTAGACATAGCTCATATAATAGACAGTTTGTCATCTCTCGCGCCCCCCTTACGAATGTTGCGCGCCCCCCAGTTTAAGAACCACTGGTCTAAAGGAAAAATTCGATTTCGACCCGGATATTGCACCACCTATATACAAGTTAGCCAACGATATTGAGGTTGATGTTGAGAAGGATGGTTTGTTTGGAACATTTTGCTTGAGTTTGCACTTGAACAAATTATACGCCTATTGCCTTATCTTCATCAAGGGTAGTAGGGCATGTTGCAAATGCTTCCCGTGCTTTGAAAAATAGACTTATCTGAATGAGATACCTTATGTATACTAAATGTGCTCTGACAGTAAAAACACATTTTCATATTTACCATCACTGTGAGATGCAATGACAAGTTTTGTTTGGATTATCGTCTTTCAACAACCTGTTTCTATGAAGCTGTAGAGTGTAGAGTGGCTTTGCCAAATACCTTACTTCTGGATGTCTTTCTTATAAAAGATAATTATAATCAATTTCTTCGATTGTAACGATGAAGATGGTGATGATGTTTCAAACCTGACGGCACTGAGCAAATAGTTTGTGATCATGGAAATGCTCTGGAGAAAAACTAAATGGGAATAGGTAACTCCGAACCAGAACGCAGAAACCCAACGCAACCCTGAACTCGTGATGATGATGAAGAAATCATCGGGATATAAAAGCAAATTATAACTGTGTAACCTACAAGTAAGTGCAAATAAAATATTAACAAAATCCCTGCTCACTTATTTTCAATGGTTTCCTTTACTTATTTGCTACGTAGTCGTAGCCCATATAAAATACCTAGTTAACATACACCATTTGGTATAATTATTAACTACCGGTTTCCTTCTGGACGTCATTTACAAGGTTACGAGCTTAGATAAAGTTATAAAGAATGAAACGAATGCAACTATTATTTTTAGGCAATCGGGTATGTAAACTTTTGGAAATACTTCACAGATTGGTATCGCTATTTATATTGCATGCCCTTTTTTATAGTATTGTTGTAATTACAAACCAGAAATAAAAAAATCTGGCGCTATAACAAGCAACGAAAGAATGATCGCTAGTGGGTGTTTGAAGGTAAAAAACATTTCCTCGATTATTGCCATGGAGTATTTCAACCTGTTGCTTGGCTTGCTATGAATGCGGATAAAGATTCGCTAAAATGATATTTCTACGGTTTAACGTTAAAAGCTGTTGTATTATTTACACGAAAGAAAATTTTCTTAAACATATTTTGCAAAGAGCTTTTCCCAAATGTTTTGCTATTTAAATTTAATTCCAGAACAAATATGTTCATGCTCTTGTCAAAATCAAATAAAACCAGCATCGAAACTAGGGTTGGATTATCCGGATAACGGTTAACCGATTAACCACAGTTTTTTTTTCTATCTGATATCCGGATATAATTCTGCCGGTTAACCGGCTAAAAGAGTATCGTTGCTAATGCGTTTTACACTTTTTAGTAAGTTTGAACATTCTTTGTTACGTAGAGGCTGACTCCCGCTGAGCGCAATTAAACCTTTGTTCACACTTATATTGTCTTATACTTTCAACTACGGTACTCGTAAAATGCACGAGGGAAATTTACTACTATCACGTCACAAAGAAAGCATAATGAATGATTCTTTTAATAGAAGACTGCATTCTCATGGCAAGGTAAAGTCTGTGAAGTGTCAGTTGAAAAGCTTTGACTACAACCTAGTTTGAAGTGACTAAATTTAAGAGATGGAATTTAAATGCATGTGGACTCTTTGTTACAAAACTCCGGTCCCGTCTACAGGATTCCACAATTGATGCATTGTGCTTTATAAGGAGGACGTTGCAGAAGCAGTGAACATTAAATTTACGTGATTTTTCTCGTATTCGCTCGTACTGCGCGTGTACGTAGATCTACAATAAAACTGTGTAATGATTTTACAATCCATTTTTCATGCAAACCTCGTGAAATCGATTGTTTCACTTAGCAGTTATTATCCGGTTAACCGGTTAGACAAATACCAAATATACGGATATATCCGTTATCCGGATAGTAAAAATTATTGATATCCGAATTAACCCTAATCGAAACGACAAAGCAAACGTTTACGTCTAACAAGGTATAGAAGAAATTGATTAATTGAAAAAATTAAGGCATGTGACTACGGTAGAAAGACAACACAGAATTGTTTGCAAATTCAAAAAGTTCAATCGAAACCTCCCACCTGTTTCCTGTCAAGTGATAATGTGAACTTACAGTGACGTGCAAATAGTTACCATTTTGTCTCTATGATCAGAGTTCTCGTTGTTAATCTTACAACAATGGCTAGTCGTCTAGTTTTAGCCGAAGGTATATGTGCCTTTACATTACATGATGTCACAACACTATTTGGCGAGATCACTCTGGATTAAAAGCTGAACAGACATTGGAAAAAAAACGGGACATGCTTTTATGTAGAGCCATAATGTTACAAGTTCAAAATCATTAAACGGTTCGCCCACCTTACGAGGTAGCGTTTTAGATAACACGTTACCCGACAAGGTGCGGAAATCCAGAAAAACAGAGGACTCAAAATAATTTCTTCACTCACATAATTGGTCACGATTACAGCATCGCAGTCTCAATACTTTCATGTTGCGCATTGTTTAGCTAATTACAATTCGCATTTTTAAATCAACTAATTTTCATTTTTAACCCTTTCGAACTCAACTTCATTCAATTAAGAAAGAAGTCATTTGGTTTAAAGTATAGTATCTTTATATTATAGGGCAACTTCTCAAAAAAAAAGCAGACACATTAATTCAGCAATACATGATCATTTGCTAAGTGTTTAATAACGTAATTGCTTCCACCACTTAATTTATTTATCACAAGACGCCAAAACAAGCAGTTTTATATTTGTCAACATTTTCAACCAAGTGCACGTTATTTAAGACAACAGCTTAATATGTTTCAAAAAAAGTGATTACCGCTAAATTTTTTTACGAAACTTAGTGAAATAATGCAAAACTATTTGGTGCAATCTGTAAATAAAACTAATTCCTAATTTGTTTGCACTGAGGTCACGTTTTGGGCAATTGCAGCATGGGATTTTTTTAGGCTTATCTTTCATCATACATTAATTTTGAATTATGATTGATATTAGGATATTGCTATGACATCAAAATCGGAAATATTTTAGCCTGATCTTTTTCACCGTAATTTCCCGCCGCGTTGGCAGCAAGTCAAAACTTTGAAAATCAGGCTTATGTGAACATGCCGTGTAGTGTTGCATAAATAGTGTCAGTGTAAATTTATTTGCTAAGTTTATGATCACAGTTGATGCTTTCATCAGTTGCAAAGAGTATTATTTATTATCCCACCTGTTGCTTGCAATTTTGGCACGTTATCCGCTACACTTTATAACACAGTATACAGTACTATTCTGTAGCCTAAAAAGACGATTTATGAAATCACACAAGAAAAGAATTATTTCTTTCATTAAACGATGTTAAACGAGAACTAAATAATGAAATTTTACAATATATAATCTTAATGCAAAAGGTGGCCCCTAATTTAAATTGTTAAAACTTAATTGTTACCGTTACGTTAGTCTTACCGTTACTTCCGTGCCGCTCCCAAAAATGTTACTAGATTACGCAAAACATTTAAAATTTTTATCTTAATATGTGATACTCTTAATTAAATACTGATATGAAAAACACCAGGTACAAGTTGAAGGTTCAAAGTTATACACGATTACAATAACATTTACACAACCGCATTTTCAAATACGCACGTTATTGGATATGGTACACTTCAGATTTTTTGCCGTATAATTATACGTTCATCATATGCATGTAGGCCTACGTATGCTACATTTTAAGCCAACTATGATTTAATAGTTTGTACTACCAAAGTCATTGTCGTAGAAAAACGGCAGGTGTTCATATATAACATTCCCAAAGATCAGTATTTATACGAACTTATATTTACCTGTTATAAACTTTATACATGCTCCACGATATTTCTTTGCAGTGCTGATGGCAAAGTGAGCAAAGCTAAGGTTTACCGCAATGCCAAATCAAACTTTTGCACTGGTTAATCGCTTTCCGAGTACTGTGCTTTTGCTTACGAAGCTGTTTTTAGTAAATTTCACCCGCTAGACAACGTGGGCGATAGACTTCATGCCGTCGCGTTTATGTAAATACATGTCATTGTTAATAACTTTCGTGCTGCTCTCTTCCTTGTAAATCTTGCAAAACAATATTTTGAAGTTGGTGTGTGTAATGAATTCCCACGCAATATCAAATAAGTATAGTGAAGTGAAATTTGCCACATTAAGAGGATTTAGTTTCAGACAAGTGAGAGGTCAAAGCGGGTATTTTCTTTACAAAGCATCTGTTTTCAAAACAGCTTTTGGTGCAATGTTAATTCTTTCCAAAGCATTTTAACGTGAATTTGCGTTTGGCTCAAATGACATTTTGCCAAATTAGTATATTTCTTGAGGCAGCAGTTGTTGCGGACGCCAACTTAGGCAGGAATATATCCTATCTACAAGGTTTAGTTTTGAACTGATTTATTAATGTTCTTATTTTATTTTTGTCTATTGCAACGTAGGGTTTTCGTTTTTTGTCCCTGTTAGTCAAACCATAAACAGTAATGTAAACACTTCCAACGTTTTGCGGTACAAGGTAATACGTTTAGCACAAACAAAATCCTCGTCTTAGTGATTTTTAAACAATACTTTTTTGTAGGTTTTCGACTAGAATAATTTTCTTGTTCGTACCGCACTAACAATCGATATTATGATTGCTGTATTTCCTTTTAAAGGCATCAACATATCATTGTATCTATACACACTTACATGTAATATTTACTATAGAAACATTATTGTGCATGACGCACTCCCAAGAATCCAATAAACTTTTTTTCAGCAATTCAAATCCATAATCTACCACGACATTAATCCACCGACCACCTCGCCTGAATTTCTAGCTTCATAAACGAGATCTACACGGCACCTAATATTCAAACTTGGCACTCAAAGTTTCAATTTTTATTTAACACAGGTTTATTACACCTGTTAAAGTAAATATCACAACATACTCTTCTCCACGCCTAATCCTTCACAGGTGGCAGAAAAACTATGCAATATGCAGATTAAATCAAAGTTGTAACATCTATATGCAGATGAGTTTACCAATTAAGTAAAAGAACTGCCTTGCTCACAGATCTTATAGATATAAGTTTGACAGTTTATTTTTTGTTTTTATTTGATTTATGTGCAACATTATTTTATTTTTACTTGCATTTAACACTTATTTTCCAAACATACTGTACACTTAAAATACTACTGAAAATACTTCATAAATACTTAAAATACTGTACATTTAAAGTCAAGGAGAATGCTTAATATGAAATTTATCAAACTTATAAACGCTAAAAGAATACCTTGCAAAGTTGATTTAGTTAGTACCCAAGACCAGACATACATTTGTCGCATTTTGTTTTCCTTCGAAATGTTTGTTATTATGCAAAACCAATTAGGCTAACCATACTAGGTGGATAGTTTTGCAACCTTTACGCATCTTTTACAGTTGAATTCGAATTCGGAATAGTGCCAGTTCAGGTTTGTACAGTTTACGGGTTGGTTTTTCGTAATCTGGCTTAGAAATGAAAAGCTTTCTTCATGAAAAAAAAGTTGAAATAACGTTTCCAATGTATAATATAACTGGCTTTGTTAGGCTATCTTCGTGTATCTACGTAGTGTCCGTGACAATATAATGAAGTAAATTGTTGCTTTGTGTGGTAATTGCTGCCCACCAAATTTTTAATTAAAAGTGGTTACGGTATATCTTTGGCAGACATTTTTTGCCATACAGAGAAATTAAAAAAATACTTACAAAATTGTGATGACAGCATCGACAACTTATCTGAATCTTCTCGTTAACGTTACGCTATTCTTACAAAATTAATAAACCGCACTAGGCGGTAAAAAACCTGCAAAATATGCTGCGCTTAATTTTTACTCATAATCCCGCTAAAAAGTTATGATGTCAGTCAGCGATAATCCTAACAAAGCGTCTGACACGTATTGTATTTCTTTTGATAGGTTGTTATGGGTTTTGTCAGTTAAGTCTGCTCTAGCGTTTCTCGTGTTATGCAATGCTGCCACGTTTACGTAGTTTTCGCTTTAACAGAACAAGTTGTTCTTGTACGAATACTTATGCTTTTTATTTTGCGCGCAACCTGACACCGCTGTGTTCTTCAAAGTAGGGATCATTGAGGGTATAACAGTATAAGAGTTTTATAAACGCATGAGCAGCTACCTAATTTTGGATCTGTCAAGTGCACCGGCGATCACCAAACAAAGTTAAGTAGTTGTCTGGGAAAAACGTTTTGGTAATTTTTGCCGAATGTAACTAAATATTTCTCGCCCATGCATCCACAAAGTTCCCAGTAAACGCGTGCTCGAAAGGCGATATAGCCGGGCGTATTTTAGTGGGGTTAGTTTTCACGGACAAACATAACAGCAAAAAAGATCCCTCGACAACATTTGTTTATGGTAACCAGGAATGATGCAACGGCTAGGAAAAATCAATTGAAACAAAAAGAAATTTTTTACCGCAAAAGTCGTTCTTATTTCCACAGAAATTGCATTATATATAAGAGCGGGATGCTAACTATCCTAGTGACATGAAGATTTTGATCAATTCTGCGCTAGTGTTATCGAAGTAGCACCCTTTGTGGGGATAGAGCTTGCATATTTTTGTTGACTGCGCTGTTTTGATAAAACAACTCAGATAAACTTTTGCGGAAAGAAATTACTTCTGAAATCATAGAGAAAGAATTATTCTTGCTACACAACCGTCGTCAAACACGGCCAGATGTAGGCAAAGCACGATTTTCTGCAGACAAGAAAAGAGAATTGTGTTGCGGTGGAAAAATCAGCGTACACCGCATTGTAGACTATGCCAAGTTGAAAGTGCCTATTAGCAAGGTAAAGTCATAAAAATGATTACCTTCCAGCGAAGTGTACATTTCGTGATATATGTGTTGGTCTTTTCTGTGAAACTGAGATTCAAAACATTTTGTAGCAGCAGGCAATAGAGATTAAAACTGATTAAGTCTCGCGAAGATGCTGAAGTTTGTATAAACCCGGTAAAACATGACAACAAAACGAGAATGTAAAAACCCGATACTAAGGACCAAGATCGAGCCTTTGACAAAATACTAACCGCAGTGAGTTGAAAAAGATGCTTTGCCTTGACACGGGTAAACATGAATATCATGGTCGTGGTGGTCATCGTCAGTAAAACAACATGTTACTTTCAATATGACTACGAATGCTTGAGTTTAAGCTGAAAGAGAGTGGTAATAATGTTTTATAAGAAAAAATTAAACGATTATATTTAAAGCTAAAATTTATGAGACTAACAATGTTGCATGGTAAGTCCAGTTGCTGAAAATTAAGTTATTGTGAGAAAATCGTAACTTGGGCAATTAAGCATCGAGACAGTTACAGTACTGTTTTGAAGTGAAGCCATTTAGATTTCAACATTTTCGTAAAATGTTTTAACATTATTTTGCATGTTCGAAGTGACTACTGAGTGAGCGACAGATTTCTAACCTGCGTTGTGTGATGACTCGGATTATTTACACTTCGACATTGGTATTGATATTTGATGCCGCGGTTTGAAAGTTATGGCATGTAGAATGCTTTTAAGATGGTATGCGGATTAATTTCACTTTTTACACGATGTCCTCATAATGCAGCCGGCGTCCGACATTGACTTATATCCGCTGATCACGATGTGAGTTTAAGTGTAAGTTGGGTTCAAGTTCATGTCCTTAGAAACAAAATATGCGTTTTATCCTGCGGCATCGTGATGTTTTTAAAGGGCTTTGTAAAATTGTTTGTGCGCATTTTGAAAAGTGGAGGTGAATTCGTTCAGAAAATCTGCGTGCTTTTTAGAAATTGACTAACTTTAAAATAAAACCAAAGCAGGCATTGTATAAGATGCTTTAAACATAGCGACCGAAGAGAAGATCGTCCAGGGTTGACGAATGTTGAAAGTACTGTAGTGTACGACTAAATCTCTTTATAAGTTCATATAGTATAATATACATATGCAGTACAAGCCAAGATTTTCGGCCGATGACGCAAATGATTCTCGTCGCCAACGTAATTGCACTCCATAAATGTCTGTATACAAAACACTAACAACCTTAAGCAGTAATGGATTTGTAAGATATTTTCCATATTATTTTATTTACTGATATTTTAACAAGCTCGCAAAGTATAACATGCCATGCAAATGTAAGCTGAGGGACGATTTATAGCAACTATGCATAGCTATGCGTATGATTTATAGCAGCTATAAACTCGCTATGCATAAGTTGAAAAGTTTGAAAGGTTTATACAGAAGTATGACAGCTATATAGGTGAACACCTGTTCCAAAATAGTTTAGTGTTGAGATGGTAACGAAATGCTGAATATTAAGTCCGGGCAAAAACTCTCAAGTGTGCGAATATGATCATACCAGAGAGTGAATGCACGGCATTTAAAAATATGGTTGGCAACTTGCAGTGAACCATCCCAGAAAACACAACCAAGAGATTTATCAAGTTGAAAAATTTAAGTTTCAACACATTCGCTTTGTTCATTTTTCTGTAAATGAACTTCGGAAAAAAAACGCAATCAGAGCGCTGGTTAATTTAGCAGATGTTTATTTTCCAGCTATAATATGTACCGACTTACGTAATCACTAATTGTCTTTTTAAAAAATAATAGCTAGCCTTAAGATGTTTAACTTTGTTATTGCAATGCTCCAAATCAGTCGAATTCAATGCTTTTTCTTTCTTTTACTCTCCACCTGTTTGTTCTTATCAACTCTGATTCCGAACACAATTGCCAATCCAACAACGGATACATGCAGCCATCTGCTTGACCATTTACGAAAAATGTGCGACGGCTTGAAATCTTTCTCACAACGCGGTATGTGATGTATTTCGTTTAATTCCTTTACAGCAAAAGCAAAGCTTTGTACCAGCATACTACTGTATTTTGGTTGACTAATACTTGGTAGCTATTTCCATGCATTTAGCACACATTAGTTCGTGTCCAACAAACTTGGTTGTGTTTACTGATTTAAAGATTGTAAGGTTAGTTATTTATTGATAGTACCTTTTTAAGTGACGTCAACTATTACTAAAGGTACAAAGTTTAGTCATAGGTCTGCCGTTTTAAAATAAACTAACTTTTTATCCTATTCTGATACAGTGCACGAGGATAATTTGAATAACAAGTATGGGCCTAGACATAGCAGTAAATCACACCGAATCACAATTCTTTCTCAGCGGCCTCGCCTGTCGGACATGTGCTGCAATAAACGCTGCCAACCAGAGGATATCGCTCAGTACGAGTTTACTTTCCAAATCAATTGCAATTAAATCTTGCTTATGCTTCCAACATTAATTATAAGTTTATGTAAATGTTGACCATCCCTGTTTGATCTATTAAACGGAATATGTTATAATTAACTATACGCTCAAATAAAATTATACGGAATATGTTTTATATTTCCAGAATTTGCGGGAGAGACTACGTGGATACGCATAAAACTTCCATAGACAACAAACTTTTTAAACCCTCGTCTTATGACGGTCCCACACCACCAAGTCCATACAACGTAGGATTGCCATCTACAGAAGTAAGAGAATTTATCAATTTTGCAAAAGTTTAATGAAAGACCACATTGCTTGCAATTGCTTGGCGGTGAAACAAGAAAATACGACCTACTTATGGGTTCATTCAGACCGAAACCTTTATTGCTGCCTTGGCAAAATTTTCTGCAAAAAATGAAACGAGTTTGATGCGCGTTTCTTATGTTGCCCTAATAATGAATATTTACACTATAACCCCCCAAGTAATGGAATCATGCAAAACCCAATGCGAAAACAAACACGAGGAACCATTGACTTTCGAACGAATAAATCCGCTACAATATGAGAAAACATCCGAAATAAAAAACGATTTTCCCCTTAAAAGTAAGCTGTTATATAACTGTATAACTTGATCTGTTTACGTTTGTTAACCATATTTTGAAGAGTTCGTTTTTTACACTTTATTTTCTTATTTATCCTTGGGAATAACGTTTACGGTGACATATTATTTAGAAGCAGTATGTAGGAATCAGGGGAATATCGGAGAATAAACTCTAGTATTACGAAATTCCTGCGAAATTGTTGTGTAGATTTTACAAAAATGATTGTTACATTTTGACAGCAATATTTGTTCTTCATTAATATTATTGTTTTGTTTATTTTGGTTAATCGTCTCGTACCGAAAACTCATCCAACTTTATAATCCATCCTTGGATTGGTTTGCCACAATCGGACATTTTTAATTTTTTATGCACCCATTTGTATTTCAATGTCAGCTGATGTACAGATGTCAAGTTTGAAACAAGCCATTTCTTTCAATCGTTTACCTTTTTAGATTACCGTGGGAACGGCACTGTGCCTCGAAATCGCACATAAATTGAAAGCAATACTTATAGCTTCTCCTGAGTTCATGGCACGTTATAGGCAACATCTGGATGAAATTCATAACATTCTGAGGGACCCTCCTCGTTCCACCCGGCGTCGCCAACCTCATAAACCTGTACAGTGCCACATCAGCAGGGAGCCAAAACATCGCATAAAAAAAAGTGTATTCCGTTTAATGTCGGCCACTACGAGAAAGCCGGAATATCGGTAATATGCTATTTCAAGGTATGAATTTTCACTTCAAGCAAAGGGTGCTTTACTGAAGCTTTCCACAGGACCATGTGTGGGACTTGATGACGAACATTTCAAAGCAAGACATTTGTTTGAACCACTAAGCTTGTTATCTTGACAGCTGTCGTAGACATACCAAGGTTGGCACTTACCGTAGTTGTTATAACTGGGAACGCACATTCATTACTCTTTTCCGTAAGAGGCAATGTCATGTTATTGCTGCATTTTTATTGCTCAATCACTTGGCATTGCATTGATCTTCCGCGTTATCCAAATAGTTGTACAGTTGTTCCACAATATTTACAAACTGGTGTTGGTTGTTGCTGCAACATACCTGTTGGACGAGGTAACGGCATGCTTATTTATTGTTTTTTATTTTGAAGTTTCTAATGTTTACGTAATATGCACACTAAGTTTATAGAAAGCATGGGCATGGTTTTGTTTGTCTGGAAAAATATTTACTTTCTACTGAACAAATTAAAATCCCTAATTTTTTGTCTGTCTCGTTTTCGCAAAATAAAACAGAATTTAAAGAATTTCGTTTGACGAAACTTGTAATACCTTGAAATTATATAATATGGCACAACGTGGTCAGAAGGTTTTAAAAGAAGAGTGGCTAAAAAGCAGCCTTTTTTATATTTATCTGTGAAGTGGCGGTAGTAGAGACATTTTGAAATCCTGTGTACTTAACTTGTAGAGCCCGACTGGTCTGCCTAACATTTATGTTCATTACATTTCAACGATAAATTATACTTTAGGTTAACCTGTACCTATAAGATACGTTTTCCATTTTTGAGCGTAAATAGCTACGGAGAGATTATTTTCTTGTTCTAAACGTTGTGTATTGTTGCCCAATACATTTTAGGTTCAAATAATCAATCAGATGTGCCACAGCAATAAGACACGAAAAATTTAAAACGTAAAAAGTAATTTAACTGTTTAAGACAGCACACGTTAAGGAGAAAACAACATGATTTTATTTAAGCATGATCGGAGTATTTAAACGTCGGCGAAGACGTTTGCGTGTTTTACGGGAATATTATAAAACAGTTTGGTTTGTAGAAACAAAATTAAGACTAAACTTTTCTACGCACTTTTCGTCATTGCTCAGAAGTCCAAACATTATTTAATATATGCCTACAAGTTTTACACAACTTGAAATTTGTTTATAATCAGAATGGCAAAATAAAAAACGCCATTTGAATCTGTGGAAAGCGGCTTCAGCCTCTGCAGCGCAAGATTGTGGATATTATTAACGAAGCAAATAAACTTTCGGCGTTAACCACATTGGAGGCTAAGATTGTGATATTCCAACTTTGCAAGGATAAAGAAAGGAATTTGGGCATTTTTCACTTGATGTTTAGTAGCAAAATTTTGATAATTCACAAGTTTGATTGTATGCGTATTTAAGTGCAAAGCTTCAAACTTGAAAAGGCGATGGTGAGTCTTATGGCACCATTAAGTTCTGGTAAGAAAATGTTTCCATAATGATTTAGAGTAGTAGTGGTGCAAGACAAACATGTTTCGAAATTAAAACTTTGACTGAAATTTATTTAAAAAACTCTTGCATGTAATAATTGAATTATCACTTTGCACTCTGAAGCATATAAGAAGATACATTTTTATCCAATGCAGACTTAAACCTACTTCTTTAAGAACTTAATCCTACCGGTAAAAATTTGGATTAAACATGCGCGGAGCGGAATGAAGCCAATCTTTGTGTCCTCCTTCAGGAATGTGTATAAGAATATATTTTACCAACCGAAAAGAAATAATATTGGTCTGTAGAAGTTAAATCCTTTTGCGAGACATAACGATAAAGACAATAAAGGTTGCAAGAGTTTAAATTGGGCGATGTTTTTATGACTGAAATTAGGGTTGTTTTTTTATAACGATTAACTCAAATAAGTTGTCTGGGTCCACTGTAGTAACAATGGTTCCGTTGGTGCAAGTATTTACAAGTAGTTTTTAAAGAAACTTTTGATTTCAGATCTACTGTGCAGGCAACTTTCTTTGAGCTATATTGCAAATATTCTCATTTAATATCATAATTTTTATTTTTAATTTTTTTTACTATCCGATTTTATTCATTTTTCTGTAAATGACAATCAGTTAAAATAACCCAATCAGAGCGCTGGTTAAATTAGCAGATGTTTATGTTCCAGTTATAAAATGTTCCGACTTACGTAATCACTAATCAGTAACCGTATTTAAAAAAGAAATAATAGCTAGCCTTTGGACGTTTAAGGTTGTTATTGCAATGCTCCAAATCAGTCGACTTCAATGCTTTTTCTTTCGTTTACTCTCCAACTGTATGTTCTTATTAACTCTGTTTCCGGTCATAATTGCCAATCCAACGTCGGGTACATGCGACAATCTGCTTGACCAGTTACGAACCATTTACGACGGCTTCATGCATATCTCATAAACAGGGTATGAGATGTACTACGTTTAATTCCTTTGCAGCAAAAGCAAAGCTTTATACCAGCATACTACAGTATTTTGGTTGACCAATAGTAGGTAACCATTTCCATGCATTTACTACCCACTAGTTCGTGTCCAACAAGCCCGGTTGTGTATACTGATTTAAAGATTGTAACGTTAGCTATTGACAGTAGTAGATTTCTAAGTAAAGTCAACTATTACCGTAGGTACAAAGTTTATTCATACTGGGTCTGCCGGTTTAAAATAGCTAACTTTTTGAAATGTTCTGCTACAGCGTTCCTGATTGTTTTCTATCACAAGTATGCCTACCGTCTTGCTGGTAACAACAATTCTAGCGAAGTTAACAATCCTTCCCAGCGACCTCGCCTTTCAAACACGTGCTGCCATTACCAATGCATCCCAGAGGACCTGGCTTAGTACGAGTTTACTTTCCAAATCAATTGCAATTAAATCTTGCTAATGCTTCCAACATTAATTATAAGTTTATGTACATGTTCACCATCCCTGTTTGATCTATTTAGCGGAATATGTTTTAATTAACTATACGCTCAAATAAAATCATGTTTTATATTTCCAGTGTTTGCGGAAGAGACTACATGAATACGCATAACACTTCCAGAAAAAAAACAACTTTTTAAACACCCGTCTTATAACGGTGCCGCATCTCCGAATCTAAAAGGACTAGGATTACCAGGCTTGTCCATGGGAAATGTCCCATGGGATGGGATGGGATGGGACAGCACGAATTGCAATTCCCATGGCATTGAAAATTTGCTAAATGAGCACAGTGACTCGGAATATGAGTACCAATGATAATAAATTGTCATAGATAGACAACTTTTCTGAACTTTAAAGTTAACAAAGTCAATAAATTTTGTCGTTTTGTATCTCTCTTTGTACATGTAGTCAATTCTAATAGACATTAGACTTAAATTTCCATAAATTTAATAACATTTATTGAATTGTATTTTGATGGGATGGCATGGGATGGGATGGGATGGGATGGGACAAGCATGAATTGCTATGGGATGGGATGGGATGGGACAGAAAAAAATGTCCCATGGACAAGCCTGATTGGATTACCATCGACAAAAGTGAGATAATCTATAAATTTTGCAAAAATTATTGAAATAATGCAAAACTATTTGGCACAATCTGCAAATAAAACTAATTCCTAATTTGGTTGCACTTAGGTCACGTTTTGGGCAATTGCAGCATGGGAATTTTTAGGCTTATCTTTGATAATAAAATAATTTTGAAGTATGATTGATATTAGGATATTGCTATAACATCAAAATCGGAAATACGTATATTAGCCTGATCTTTTTTACCGTAATTTGGTCCTGCCGCGCTGGCAGCAAGTCAAAACCTTGAAAATCAGGCTTATGTGAACATGCCGTGTAGTGTTGCATAAATAGTGTCAGTGTAAATATTTATTTGCTAAAGTTAAGATCACAGTTGATGTTATCATCAGTTGCAAAGAGTATTATTTATTATCCCACCTGTTGCTAGAATTAGACTAAAACAATTACACTAAAACAATTAAACGTTTTAGCTTAACATGTGATATATACTCTTAATTAAATACTGATATGAAAAACACCACGTACAAGTCCAAGGTTCAAAGTTATACGCGATTATATACAATTACATTTACACAACACCGCATTTTCAAATACGCACATCATTGGATATGGTACACGTCAGATTTTTTGTCGTATAATTTGGAATCCCATCATCACGTATGCTAAAGTTAAGCCAACTACAATTAAATAATTTGTGCTACCAAAGTCATTGTCGTGGAGAAACGTCAAGCGTTCATATATAACATTCCCAAAGATCAGTATCTAAACGAACTTATATTCAACTGTTATAAACTTTATACATGCTCCACGATATTTCTTTGCAGTGTTGGTGGCAAAGTGAGCAAAGCTAAGGCATACCGCAATTCCAAATCAAACTTTTGCACTGGTTAATCGCTTTCCGAGTACTGTGCTTTTGCTTATGAAGCTGTCTTTAGTAAATTTCACCAGCTAGACAACGTGGGCGATAGACTTCATGCCGTCGCGTTTATGTAAATACATGTCATTGTTAATACCTTTCGTGCCGCTCTCCTCCTTGTAAATCTTGCAAAACAATATTTTGAAGTTGGTGTGTGTAATGAATTCCCACGCAATATCAAATAAGTGTTCTGAAGTGAAATTTGCCACATTAAGAGGATTTAGTTTCAGACAAGTGAGAAGTTAAAGCGGGTATTTTCTTTTACAAAGCATCTCTTTTCAAAACAGCCTTTGGTGCAATATTAATTCTTTCCAAAGCATTTTAACTTGGACTTGCGTTTGGCTCAAACGACATTTTGCCAAATTACTATATTTCTTAAGGCAGCAGTTGTTGCGGACGCCAACTTAGGCAGGAATATCTCCTACCTACAAGGTTTAGTTTAGAACTGATTTATTGATGTTCTTATTTTATTTTTGCATATTGCAACATCGGGTTTTCGGTGTTTGTCCCTGTTAGTCAAACCATAAATAGTAATGTAAACAAACACATCCAACGTTTTGCGGTACAAGGTGATACGTTTAGCACAAACAAAATCCTCGTCTTAGTGATTTTTAAACAATAGTTTTTGTAGGTTTTCCACTAGAATAATTTTCTTGTTCGTACCGCACTAACAATCGATATTATGATTGCTGTATTTCCTTTTAAGGACATCAACATATCATCGGTCTCTATAGACGTTTACTTGTCATATTTACAATAGAAACATTATTGTGCATGACGCAGACCCAGGAATCCAATAAACTTTTTGTCATCAATTCAAATCCATAATCCACCACGACATTAATACACCGACCACCTCGCATGGATTTCTATCATCGTAAACGAGAAATACAAGATATCTAATATTCAAACTTGGCACTCAAAGTTTCAATTTTTATTTAATATAGGTTTTTTTCTCCTGTTAAAATAAATATCACAACATACTCTCTTCCACGCCTAATCCTTCACAGGTGTCAGAAAAACTATGCAATATGCAGATTAAATCAAAATTGTAACTTTAATATGCAGATGAGTTTACCAATTAAGTAAAAGAACTGTCTTGCACACAAATCTTATAGATATAAGTTTGACAGTTTATTTTTTGTTTTTAGTTGATTTATGTGCAACATTATTTTATTTTTACATGTAATTAACACTTATTTTCCAAACATACTGTACATTTAAAGTCAAGGAGAATGCTTAATAATAAATTTATTAAAGTTTTAAACGCTAAAAGAATACCTTGCAAAGTTGATTTAGTTAGTACCCAAGACCAGACATACATTTGTCGCATTTTGTTTTCCTTCGAAATGTTTGTTATTATGCAAAACCAATTAGGCTAACCATACTAGGTGGATAGCTTTGCAACCTTTACGCATCTTTTACAGTTGAATTCGAATTCGGAATAGTGCCAGTTCAGGTTTGTACGGATTGGTTTTTCGTTATTTGGCTTAGAAATGAAGAGCTTTCTTCATGAAAAAAAAAAGTTGAAATAACGTGTCCAGTATATAGTATAACTGGCTTTGTTAGGTGATCTTCGTGTATCTACGCAATATCCGTAACAATATAATGAAGTAAATTGTTGGTTTGTGTGGTATTTGCTGCCCAGCAAATTTTTAATTAAAAGTGGTTACGATATATCTTTGGCAGAAATTGTTTGCCATACAGAGAAATTAAAAAAATGCTTACAAAATTGTGATGACAGCGTCGACAACTTATTTGAAACTTCTCGTTAACGTTACGCTATTCTTACAAAATTAAAAAAAAGCACTAGGCAGTGAAATACCTGCAAAATATGCTGCGCTTAATTTTTACTCATAATCCCGCAAAAAAAGTGATCACGTCAGTCGACGATAATCCTAACAAAGGGTCGGACAGGTATTGTATTTCTTTTGATAGGTTCTTATGGGTTTTGTCAGTTAGGTCTGCTCTAACTTTCCATTGTTATGCAATGCTGCCACGTTTACGTAGTTTTCGCTTTAATAGAACAAGTTGTTCTTGTACGAATATTTACGCTTTTCATTTTGCGCGCAACCTTGACACCTCAGTATTGTTCAAAGTAGGGTTCATTGAGAGTATAACAGTATTAGAGTTTTGTAAACGCATGAGCAGCTGCCTAATTTAGGACGTGTCAAGTGCAATGGCGATCACCAAACAAAGTTAAGGAGTTTTTTCTGGGAAAACAGAGAATCAGTAAAAGCTGTTTTGGTAATTTTTGCCGAATGTAACTAAATATTTCTCGCCCATGCAAGCACACTGTAGCTGGCAAACGCGTGCTCGAAAGGCGATATACCCGGGCGTATTTTAGTCTGGTTAGTTTTCGCGGACTAATATAACAGCAAGAAAGATCCCTCGACAACGTTTGTTTATGGTAACCAGGCATGACGTAAAGGCTATGAAAAAACAACCAAAACAACAAGAATTTTTTTACCGAAAAAGCCATTCAAATTGCCATAGAAATCGCATTATATATAAGAGCGGAATGCTAATTATCCTGGTTTACATGAAGATTTTGATCAATTCTGAGCTAGTATTATCGAAGTAGCACCCTTTGTGGGGATAGAGCTTGCATATTTTCGTTGACTGCACTGTTTTGCTAAAATAACTCAGATAAACTTTTGCGGAAGGAAATTAATTACGAAATCATAGAGAAAGAATTATTTTTTCTACACAAGCGTCGTCAAAAACTGCTAGAGGTAGGCAAAGCACGATTTTCTGCAGACAAGAAAAGAAAATTGTGTTTCGGTGGAGAAATCAACATACGCCGCATTGTAGACTATGCCAAGTTGAAAGTGCCCAGTAACAACGTAAAGTCATAAAAATGATTACCTTCCCGTGTACATTTCGTGATATATGTGTTGGTCGTTTCTGTGAAACTGAGATTCAAAACATTTTGTAGCAGCAGGCAATAGAGATTAAAACTGACTAAGTCTCGCGAAGATGCTGAAGTTTGTATAAACCCGGTAAAACATGACAACAAAACGAGAATGTAAAAACCCGGTAATAAGGACTAAGATCGGGCCTTTGACAAAACACTAACCGCAATGGGTTGAAAAAGGTGCTTTGCCTTGACACGGGTAAACATGAATATCATGGTCGTGGTGGTTATCGTCAGTAAAACAACATGTTACTTTGAACACGACTATGAATGCTTGAGTTTAGGCTGAAAGAGATTGGTTGTAATGTTTTATAAGAAAAAAATTAAACGATTATATTTAAAGCATTATTTTATGAGACAAACAATGTTACATGGTAAGTTCAGTTGCTGAAAATTAAGTTATTGTAAGAAAATCGTAACGTGGGTAATTAAGCATCGAGACAGTTACAGCACAGTTTTGGAGTGAAGCCGTTTAGATTTCAACATTTTCGTAAAATGTTTTAACATTATTTTGCATGTTCGAAGTGACTACTGAGTGAGCGACAGATTTCTAACCTGCGTTGTATGATGACTCGGATTATTTACACCGCGACATTGGTATTGCTATTTGATGCTGCGGTTTGAACGTTGTGGCATGTAGAATGCTTTTAAGATGGTAGGCGGATTAAATTCACTTTTTACACGATGTCCTCATAATGCAGCCGGCGTCCGACATCGATTTATATCCGCTGATCACGATGTGAGTTGGTTTCAAGTTCATGTCTTTAGAAACAAAAGCTGCGTTTTATCCTGCGGCATCGTGATGTTTTTAAAGGGATTTGTAAAATTGTTTGTGCGCATTTTGAAAAGTGAAGGTAAATTCATCTGGAAAGTCTGAGTGCTTTTTAGAAATTGACTAACTTTAAAATGAAGCTAAAGCAGGCATTGTATAAGACGCTTTAAACATACCGACCGAAGGGAAGATCGTTCAGGGTTGACGAATGTTGAAAGTACTGTAGTGTACGACTAAATCTCTTTATAAGATCATATAGTATAATATACATATGCAGTACAAGCCAAGATTGTCGGCCGATGACGCAAACGATTCCCCTCGCCAACGTAATTGCACTCCATAAATGTCTGTATTCAAAAAACTAACAACCCTTGGACTTGCAAGATATTTTCCATATTATTTTATTTACTGATATTTTAACACACTTGCAAAGTATAACATGCTATGCAAATGTAAGCTGAGGGACGATTTATAGCAGCTATGCATAGCTATGCATATGATTTATAGCAGCTATAAACTCGCTATGCATAAGTTGAAAAGTTTGCAAGTTTTATACAGACGTATGACAGATATATAGGTGAACACCTGTTTCGAAATAGTTTAGTGTTCAGATGGTAACAAAATGCTAAATATTAAGTCTGGGCAAATACTTTAAGTGTGCGAATAGGATCATACCAGAGAGTGAATGCACGGCATTTAAAATATGTTTGGCAACTTGCAGTGAACCATCACAGAAAGCACAACCAAAAGATTTTTCAAGTTAAAAAATTTAAGTTTCAACACATTCGTTCTGTTCATTATTCTGTAAATGAACTTCGGATAAAATAACGCAATCAGAGCGCTGGTTAAATTAGCAGATGTTTATTTTCCAACTATAAAATGTACCGACTTACGTAATCACTCACCGTCTTTTTAAAAAATAATAGCTAGCCTTCGGACATTTAAGTTTGTTATTGCAATGCTCAAAATCAGTCGACTTCAATGTTCTTTCTTTCTTTTACTCTCCACCTGTTTGTTCTTATCAACTCTGATTCCGATCACAATCGCCAATCCAAGGTCGCGTGCATGCAATATGGTTGACATATTACGAAGCATTTGCAAGGACTTGATACCTATCTCACAACGGGGTATGTGATGTATTTCGTTTAATTCCTTTACAGCAAAAGCTTTGTACCAGCATACTACTGTATTTTGGTTGACTAATACTTGGTAGCTATTTCCATGTGTTTACCACACATTAGCGCGTGCCAAAGAAACTTGGTTGTGTATAATGATTTAAAGATTGAAAGGTTAATGATTGGAAGTGGTACCTTTCTAAGTGAAGTCAACTATTACTCTAGGTACTAAGTGTAGTCTACCGTTTTAAAATAAACTAACTTTTTATCGTATTCTGATGCAGTGCACACGGAAGCTTTAAAAAACAAGTACCGGCCGAGACATAGCAGAAAATCACCCCGAATCACAATTATTTCCCAGGGGCCTCGCCTGTCGGACATGTGCTGCAGCAAACCCTGCCAACCAGAGGATTACGCTCAGTACGAGTTTACTTTCAAAATAAAATGCAATTAAATCTTGCTTATGCTTCCAACATTAATTATAAGTTTATGTAAATGTTGATTATCCCTGTTTGATTTATTATACGGAATATGTTTTATATTTCCAGAATTTGCGGGAGAGACTACGTGGACACGCATAAAACTTCCATAGACAACCAACTTTTCGAACGCTCGTCTTATAACGGTGCCGCACCTCCAAATCTACAAAACCTAGGATTGTCATCAACAGAAGTAAGAGAATTTATATGTTTTGCAAAAAATTAATGAAAGACCGCATTGCTTGCAATTGCTTGGCGGTGACACAAGAAAATACAACCTACTTTTGGGTCCATTCAGACCGAAACCTTTATTGCTGCCTTGGCAAAATTTTCTGGAAAACTTGATATGGGTTTGATGTGCGCTTCTTATGTTGCCCTAATAATGAATATTTACACTACTACCCCAAAGTAACGGAATCATGCAAAACCCATTGCGAAAACAAACACCAGGAAGCATTGACTTTCGAACGATTAAATCCGTTATTATACGAGAAAACATCCGAAATGAAACGATTTTCCCCTTTACACATAAGCTGTTATAACTATATAACTTGATCTCTTTACGTTTGTTAACCATATTCTCAAGTGTTTGTTTGATATTCTTTATTTTCTTATTTTTCCTTCGTTTATCGTTTACAGTGACATATTATTTAGAAGCAGTATGTAGGAATCATGGCAATATCGGAGAATAAACTCTAGTATTACAAAATTCCTGCGAAATTGTTGTGTACATTTTACAAAAATGATTGTTAGATTTTGACAGCAATATTTGTTCTTCATTAGTATTATTGTTTTGGTTATTTTGGTAAATCTTCTCGAACCCAAAACTCATCCAACTTTATAATCTATGCTTGGATTGGTTTGCCACAATCGGACATTTTTCATTTATTATGCACCCTTTTGTATTTCATTCTCAGCTGATGTACAGATGTCAAGTTTGAAACAAGCAATTTCTTTCAATCGTTTACCTTTTTAGATTACCGTGGGAACGGCACTGTGTCTCGAAATCGCACATAAATTGAAAGCAATACTTATAGCTTCTCCTGAGTTCATGGCACGTTATAGCAATCATCGGGATGAATTTCATAACATTTTGAGGGAGCCTCCTCGTTCCACCCGGCGTCGCCAACCTCATAAACCTGTACAGTGCCACATCAGCGGGGAGCCAAAACATCGCAGCAAAAAAAGTGTATTCCGTTTAAACTCGGCCACCACGGAAAAGCCGGAATATCGGTAATATGCTATTTCCAGGTGTGAATTTTCACTTCAAGCAAAGGGTGCTTTACTGAAGCCTTCCACAGGACCATGTGTGGGACTTGATGATGAACATTTCAAAGCAAGACATTTGTATGAACCACTAAGCTTGTTATCTTGACAGCTGTCGTCGACATACCAGTTCTGGCACTTACCGTAGTTGTTATAACTGGGAACGCACATTCGTTAGTTCCTTCCGTAAGAGGCAGGCAATGTCATGTTATTGCTGCATTTTTATTGCTCAATCACCCGGCATTACATTGATCTTCCCCGTTATCCAAATAGTTGTACAGTTGTTCCACAATATTTACAAACTGGTGTTGGTTGTTGCTGCAACTTACCTTTCGGAAGAGGTAACAACATGCTTGTTTATTGTTTTTTATTTTGAAGTTTCCAATGTTTACGTAATATGCACACTAAGTTTATAGAAAGCATGAGTATGTTTTTGTTTCACCCCAAAAATATTTACTTTCTGCTGAATAAATTAAAATCCCGTATGTTTGTCTGTCTCATTTTTGCAAAATAAAACAAACTTTAAGGAATTTCATTTGACAAAACTTGTAATACCTTGAAATTAGATAATATAGCACAACGTGGTCAGAAGGTTTTAAAAGAAACAGGTGGCTAAAAAGCAGCCTTTTTGTTTAATTTATCTGTGAAGCGGTGGTAGTAGAAACATGTTCAAATCCTGTGTACAACTTGTTGAGCCCGACTGGTCTGCCTAACATTTATGTTCATTACATTGCAATGATAAATTATTCTTTAGGTTAACCTGTGCCTATAAGATACGTTTCCAATTTTTGAGCGTAAATAGCTACGGAAGAATATTTTCTTGTTCTAAACGTTGTGTATTGTTGACCAATAATTTTAGGTTCAAATATTCAATCAAATGTGTCATTGCAATAACGAATTTAAAACGTAAAAAAAAATTACTGTTTAAGACAGCACACAATAAGTAGAAACAACATGGTTTTATTTAAGCATGATCGGATTATTTAAACGTCAAGACAATATGGCGTTTGCATGTTTTACGGGGATATAACAGCTGTAGATATTGTAGAAACAAAATTAGGAGTAAACTGCTCTACGCACTTTTGTAATTGTTTAGAAGTCCAAACATGATTTAATATATACCTACAAGTTTTATACAACTTGAAATTTGTTTATAATCAGAATGGCAAACTGAAAGAACACCATTTGAATCTGTGGAAAGCGACTTCAGTCTCCGCAGCGCAAGATTGTGGATATTATTAACGAAGCAAATAAACTTTCGGCGTTAGCCACATTGGAGGCTAAGATTGTGATATTCCAACTTTGCAAGGATAAAGAAAGGAATTTGGGCATTTTTCGCATGATGTTTAGTAGAAAAATTTTGATAATTTACAAGTTTGATTGTATGCGTATTTAAGTGTGTAGCTTCAAACTTGAAAACGCGATGGTGAGTCTTATGGCACCATTTGGTTCTGGTAAGAAAATGTTTCCATAATTATTTAGCATTGTAGTGGTGCAAAGCAAACATGTTTCGAAATTAAAACTTTGACTGATATTATTTAAAAAACCTTTTGCATGTAATAATTGAATTATCACTTTGCACACTGAAGCGTATAGGAAGACACATTTTTTATCAAATACAGACTTAAACTTACTTATTTAAGAACTTAATCCTACCGGTGAAGATTTGGATTAAACATGTGGGAAGCGGAATGAAGCCAATTTTTATGCCCACCTTCAGGAATGTGTATAAGAAGATATTTTACCAACCGAAAGAGATTAATATAGGTCTGTAGGAGTTAAATCTTTTTGCGAGACATAACGATAAAGACAATAAAGGTTGTATGAGTTTAAATTGGGCGAGGTTTTTATGACTGAAATTAGGGTTGTTTTTTTATAACGATCAACTCAAATAAGTTGTCTGGGCCCACTGTAGTAACATTGGTTCCGTTGGGGCAAGTATTTACAAGTAGTTTTTAAAGCAACTTTTGATTCCAAATCTACTGTGCAGTCAACTTTCTCTGAGCTATATTGCAAAACTTCTCATTTAATATCATGATTGTTATTTTTAATTATTTTGTTTTTTACGATCCATATGTATTGTAGGCCGTATCAATTTTTAGTTTGATTTTGGATTTGGAGATGGCCATCTGAATGGAAATAAACAATGGTGATCAAATAGCATTATAATTTCATTTTTGAAAAGTTTTAAAAAATTGAAGATGCAATCAATAGAATTACATACATATAGAGCTATATGGCAATACAAAAAGTGGTTGTTAACTTGAAGTGAGTCATCACAATAAGCACAACCAAAAGATTTTTCAACACATTCGTTTTGTTCATTTTTCTGTAAATGACGATCAGTTAAAATAACGCAATCAGAGCGCTGGTTAATTTAGCAGATGTTTATGTTCCAGCTATAAAATGTACCGACTTACGTAATCACTAAATGTCTTTAAAAAAATAATAGCTAGCTTTCAGACGTTTAATTTTCTTATTGCAATGCTCAAAATCATTCGAATTCAATGTTCTTTCTTTCTTTTACTCTCCACCTGTTTGTTCTTATCAACTCTGATTCCGATCACAATTGCCAATCCTACAACGGATATTAGATGCGAAAATCTGCTTGACTATTTACGAACCATTTGCAACAACGTCACAACTATCTCACAACGCGGTATGTGATGTATTTCGTTTAATTCCTTTACAGCAAAAGCAAAGCTTTTTACCAGCAATTTGAGTACTTTGGTTGATTAATTCTTTGTAACCATTTCCATGCATTTATCACACACTAGCGCGTGTCCAACAAACTTGGTCATGTGTATACTGAATTAAAAATTGAAAGGTTAATGATTGGTAGTAGTACCTTTCTAAGTGAAGTCAACTATTACTATAGGTACTAAGTTTATTCATACTGTAGGTTTGCCGTTTTAAAATAAACTAACTTTTTGTCATATTCTGCTACAGTGCTCCGGATAGCTTTAGATCAAAAGTACTCTCTTACACATATCCGCCATCCTATGCGTTTCACAATGTTCTTTCCCGGTTGCCTGCATGACCTTTCGGACATGTGTTGTCATAACCACTGCTCCCCAACCGACATAGCTCAGTACGAGTTTACTTTCCAAATCAAATGCAATTAAATCTTGCTAATGCATCCAACATTAATTATATATTTATGTAAATGTTGACCATCCTTGTTTGATCTATTTAGTGGAATATGTTTTAATTAACTATAAGCTCAAATAAAATCATGTTTTATATTTCCAGAATTTGCGGGAGAGACTTCGTGATTATGCATAACACTTCCAGAGACAACCAACTTTTTAAAAGCTCGTCTTATAACGGTGCCGCATCTCCAAATCTAAAAGAACTAGTATTGGCATCAACAAAAGTAAGAGAATCTATAAATTTTGCAAAAATTAGTGAAATAATGCAAAACTATTTGGCGCAATCTGTAAATAAAACTAATTCCTAATTTGGTTGCACTGATATCACGTTTTGGGCAATTGCGGCATGGGATTTTTTTAGGCTTATCTTTCATAATACATTAATTTTGAAGTATGATTGATATTTGGATATTGCTATAACATCAAAAACCTAAATATTGTAGCCTGATCTTTTTCACCTTAACTTAGACCCGTCGCGTTGGCAGCAAGTCAAAACCTAGAAAATCGGGCTTATGTGAACATACCGTGTAGTGTTGCATAAATAGTGTCAGTGTAAGTATTTATTTGCTGCGTTTAAGATCACAGTTGATATTTTCATCAGTTGCAAAGAGTATTATTTATTGTTCCATCTGTTTCTTGCAATTTTGACACGTTTTTCGCTACATTTTATAACACAAAATAAAATTCTGTAGCCTAAAAAAAACGATTTATGAAATCACACAAGAAAAAGAATATTTCCTTAATTAAACGAGAACTAAATAATGAAATGTTACAATATATAATCTTAATGCAAAAGGTAGCCCTTAATTTAAATTGTTAAAACTAATGCTACTGTTACTTCCGTGCCGCTCCCAAAAATATTACTAGATTACGCAAAAAAATAAACTTTTTATCTTAACATGTGATATATACTCTTAATTAAATACTGATATGAAAAACACCACGTACAAGTTCAAGGTTCAAAGTTATAGACGATTACAATTACATTTACACAACACCGCATTTTCAAAAAACGTTATTGGATAAGGTACACTTCAGATTTTTTGCCGTATAATTTAGAATCCCATCATCACGTATGCTACAAGTTAAGCCAACTACGATTAAATAATTTGTTCTACCAAAGTCATTGTCGTAGAAAAACGTCAAGCGTTCATATATAACATTCCCAAAGATCAGTATCTATACGAACTTATATTCACCTGTATATAAACTTTGTACATGCTCCACGATATTTCTTTGCAGTGTTGATGGCAAAGTGAGCAAAGCTAAGGCATACCGCAATGCCAAATCAAACTTTTGCACTGGTTAATCGCTTTCCGAGTACTGTGCTTTTGCTTACGAAGCTGTTTTTAGTAAATTTCACCCGCTAGACAACGTGGGCGATAGACTTCATGCCGTCGCGTTTACGTAAATACATGGCATTGTTAATAACTTTCGTGCCGCTCTCTTCCTTGTAAATCTTGCAAAACAATATTTTGAAGTTGGTGTGTGTAATGAATTTCCACGCAATATCAAATAAGTATAGTGAAGTGAAATTTGCCACATTATGAGGATTTAGTTTCAGACAAGTGAGAGGTCAAAGCTGGTATTTTCTTTTACAAAGTACCTGTTTTCAAAACAGCCTTTTGTGCAATGTTAATTCTTTCCAAAGCATTTTAACGTGGACTTGCGTTTGGCTCAAATGAGTCATATGAAATTTGGCCAAATTATTGTATTTCCTGAGGCTAGCAGTTGTTGCGGACGACAACTTATGCCACACCCTACCTATAAGGTTTAGTTTTTAACTGATTTATTCATGTTCTTATTTTATTTTTACTTATTGCAACATAGGGTTTTCGGTGTTTGTCCCTGTTAGTCAAACCAGAACCAATAATGTAAACAAACACATCCAACGTTTTGCGGTACAAGGTGATACGTTTAGCACAAACAAAACCCTTGTCATAGTGATTTTTAAACAATACTTTTTTGTAAGTTTTCGACTAGAATAATTTTCTTGCTCGTACCGCACTAACAATCGATATTATGATTGCTGTATTTCCTTTTAAGGGCATCGACATATCATCGGTATCTATACACGCTTACTTGTCATATTTACAATAGAAACATTATTGTGTATGACGCACTCCCAAGAATCCAATAAACTTTTTTTTCAGCAATCCAAATCCTTAATCTACCACGAAATTTATCCACCGACCACCTCGCATGGATTTCTATCATCATAAACAAGATCTACACGGTACCTAAACTCAAACTTGGCACCTAACGTTTCAATTTTTACTTAACGTAGGTTTATTTCTCTTGTTAAAGTAAATATCACAACATACTCTTCTCCACGCCTAATCCTTCACAGGTGGCAGAAAAACTATGCAATATGCAGATTACATCAAAATTGTAACCTCTATAAGCAGATGAGTTTACTAATTAAGTAAAAAATATACCTTTCACACAAATCTTTTAAATATAAGTTTGACAATTTCTTTTTTGTTTTTATTGTATTTATGTCCAATATTTTTTTATTTTTACATGTATTTAACACTTATTTTCCAAACATACTATACACTTAAATTCAAGGAAAATGCTTATGAAGAAAATTAAATTAAAAAAGTAAAGATAAATTTAAAAAATGCTTACAAAATTGTTATAACAGCATCGACAACTTATTTGAATCTTCTCGTTAACGTTACGCTATTCTTACCAAATTAATAAACCGCACTAGGCGGTGAAATACTTGCAAAATATGCTGCGCTTAATTTTTACTCATAATCCCGCAAAATTTATGACGTCAGTCGACGATAATCCTAATAAAGCGTCTGACACGTATTGTATTTCTTTTGATAGGTTCTTATGGGTTTTGTCAGTTAGGTCTGCTCTAGCGTTTCTCGTGTTATGCAATACTGCCACGTTTACGTAGTTTTCGCTTTAACAGAACAAGTTGTTCTTGTACGAATACTTATGCTTTTTATTTTGCGCGCAACCTTGACATCTCAGTGTTCTTCAAAGTAGGGTTCATTGAGAGTATAACAGTATAAGAGTTTTGTAAACGCATGAGCAGCTACCTAATTTTGGATCTGTCAAGTGCACCGGCGATCACCAAACAAAGTTAAGTAGTTTTTTCTGGGAAAACAGAGAATCGGTAAAAGCCGTTTTGGTAATTTTTGCCGAATGTAACTAAATATTTCTCGTGCATGCATGCACAAAGTTCCCGGTAAACGCGTGCTCGAAAGGTGATATAGCCGGGCGTATTTTAGTCTGGTTAGTTTTCACGGACAAACATAACAGCAAAAAAGATCCCTCGACAACGTTTGTTTATGGTAACCAGGAATGGTGCAAAGGCTATGAAAAACAAACTAAAACAACAAGAAATTTTTAACGAAAAAGCCGTTCTTATTTCCACAGAAATCGCATTATGTATAAGAGCGGGATGCTAATTATCCTAGTTACACGAAGATTTTGATCAATTCTGAGCTAGTATTATCGAAGTAGCACCCTTCTTGAGGATAGAGCTTGCATATTTTCGTTGACTGCACTGTTTTGCTAAAATAACTCAGATAAACTTTCGCGGAAGGAAATTAATTCTGAAATCATATCAAAGAATTATTCTTGCTACACAAGCGTCGTCAAAAACGGCCAGATGTAGGCAAAGCACGATTTTCTGCAGACAAGAAAAGAAAATTGTGTTTCGGTGGAGAAATCAGCATACGCCGCATTGTAGACTATGCCAAGTTGAAAGTGCCCAGTAACAAGGTAAAGTCATAAAAATGATTACCTTCCAGCGAAGTGTACATTTCGTGATATATGTGTTGGTCTTTTATGTGAAATTGAGATTCAAAACATTTTGTAGCAGCAGGCAATAGAGATTAAAACTGACTAAGTCTCGCAAAGATGCTGAAGTTTGTATAAACCCGGTAAAACATGACAACAAAACGAGAATGTAAAAACCCGATACTAAGGACTAAAATTGGGCCTTTGACAAAACACTAACCGCAGTGGGTTGAAAAAGGTGCTTTGCCTTGACACGGGTAAACATGAATATCATGGTCGTGGTAGTCATCGTCAGTAAAACAACACGTTACTTTCAACACGACTACGAATGCTTGAGTTTAGGCTGCAAGAGAGTGGTAATAATGTTTTATAACAAAAAAATATACGATTATATTTAAAGCTAAAATTTATGAGACTAACAATGTTGCATGGTAAGTCCCGTTGCTGAAAATTAAGTTATTGTGAGAAAATCGTAACTTGGGCAATTAAGCATAGACAGTTACAGTACTGTTTTGAAGTGAAGCCATTTAGATTTCAACTTTTTCGTAAAATGTTTTAACATTATTTTGCATGTTCGAAGTGACTACTGAGTGAGCGACAGATTTCTAACCTGCGTTGTGTGATGACTCGGATTATTTACACTTCGACATTGGTATTGATATTTGATGCTGCGGTTTGAAAGTTGTGACATGTAGAATGCTTTTAAGATGGTATGCGGATTAATGTCGCTTTTTACACAATGTCCTCATAATGCAGCCGGCGTCCGATGTTGATTTATATCCGCCGATCACGATGTGACTTTAAGTGCCAGTTGGGTTCAAGTTCATGTTTTTAGAAACTAAATATGCGTTTTATCCTGCGGCATCGTGATGTTTTAAAGGGCTTTGTAAAATTGTTTGTGCGCATTTTGAAAAGTGAATGTAAATTCATCCGGAATATCTGCGTGCTTTTTAGAAATAGACTAACTTTAAAATGAAACCAAAGCAGACATCGTATAGACGGTTTAAACATAGCGACCGAAGGGAAGATCGTCCAGGGTTGACGAATGTTGAAAGTAGTGTACGATTAAATCTCTTTATCAGTTCATATACATATGCAGTACAAGTCAAGGTTTGCGGCCGATGACGCAAGCGATTCGTCTCGCCAACGTAATTGCACTTCATAAATACGTGTTTACAAATGGGTAGCTACCCTTAGCAGTAAGGGATTTGCAAAATATTTTCCATATTATTTATTTACTGATATTTCTACCACACTTGTAATCACTAACTGTCTTTTTAAAATATAATAGCTAGTCTTCGGATGTTTAAGGTTGTTATTGCAATGCTCCAAATCAGTCGAATTCAATGTTCTTTCTTTCTTTTACTCTCCACCTGTTTGTTCTTATCAACGCTGATTCCGATCACAATTGCCAATCCAACATCGGATATTAGGTGCGACAATATGCTTGACTATTTACGAAGCATTTGCAACAACGTCACAACTATCTCACAACGGGGTATGTGATGTATTTCGTTTAATTCCTTTACAGCAAAAGCAAAGCTTTGTACCAGCATACTACTGTATTTTGGTTGACTAATACTTGGTAGTTATTTCCATGCATTTAGCACACATTAGTTCGTGTCCAACAAACTTGGTTGTGTTTACTGATTTAAAGATTCTAAGGTTAGTTATTGATAGTAGTACCTTTCTAAGTTAAGTCAACTATTATTATAGGTACAAAGTTTAGTCATAGGTCTGCCGTTTTAAAATAAACTAACTTTTTATCCTATTCTGATACAGTGCATGAGGATAATTTGAATAACAAGTATGGGCCTAGACATAGCAGAAAATCACGCCGAATCACAATTATTTCCCAGCGGCCTCGCCTGTCGGACATGTGCTGCAATAAACGCTGCCAACCAGAGGATTACGCTCAGTACGAGTTTACTTTCCAAATCAATTGCAATTAAATCTTGCTTATGATTCCAACATTAATTATAAGTTTATGTAAATGTTGACCATCCCTGTTTGATCTATTAAACGGAATATGTTTTAATTAACTATAAGCTCAAATAAAATCACGTTTTATATTTCCAGAATTTGCGGGAGAGACTACGTGGATACGCATAAAACTTCCATAGACAACAAAGTTTTTAAAAGCTCGTCTTATAACGGTGCCACACCTCCAAATCTAAAAAAACTAGGATTGGAATCAGCAGAAGTAAGAGAATTTATACGTTTTGCAAAAATTTAATGAAAGACCGCATTGCTTGCAATTGCTTGGCAGTGACACAAGAAAATACGACCTACTTTTGGGTTCATTCAGACCGAAACCTTTATTGCTGCCTTGACAAAATTTTCTGCATAAAATGATGCGCGTTTCTTATGTTGCCCTATTAATGAATATTTACACTGTTACCTCAAAGTAACGGAATCATGCAAAAACCCATTGTGAAAACAAACACCAGGAAGCATTGACTTTCGAACGATTAAATCCGTTATTATACGAGAAAACATCCGAAATGAAACGATTTTCTTTTTAAACATAAGCTGTTATAACTATATAACTTGAACTGTTTAGCGTTTGTTAACCATTTTTTCAAGTGTTCGTTTGATATTCTTTATTTTCTTATTTTTCCTTCGGTATATCGTTTACGGTGACATATTATTTAGAAGCAGTATGTAGGAATCAGGGGAATATCGGAGAATAAACTCTAGTATTACGAAATTCCTGCGAAATTGTTGTGTACATTTTACAAAAATGATTGTTACATTTTGACAGCAATATTTGTTCTTCATTAATATTATTGTTTTGTTTATTTTGCTTAATCGTCTCGAACCGAAAACTCATCCAACTTTATAATCTATCCTTGGATTGGTTTGCCACAATCGGACATTTTTAATTTTTTATGCACCCATTTGTATTTCATTCTCAGCTGATGTACAGATGTCAAGTTTGAAACAAGCCATTTCTTTCAATCGTTTACATTTTTAGGTTACCATGGGAACGGTACTGTGTCTCGAAATCGCAAGTAAGTTGAAAGAAAGACTAGCTTCTCCTGAGTTCAGGTCACGTTATGGTCAACATCTGGATGAATTTTATAACATTGTGAGGAACCCTTCTCATTCCGGCCGGTATCGTCATAAATCTGTACCGTGCCACATCAGCAGGAAGTTGAAACATCGCCGCAAAAACAGTGTATTCCGTTTAACCTCGGCCACCACGGGAAAACCTGAATATCGGTAATATGCTATTTCAAGGTATGAATTTTCACTTCAAGCAAAGGGTGCTTTACTGAAGCCTTTCACAGGACCATGTGTGGGACTTGATGACGAACATTTCAAAGCAAGACATTTGTTTGAACCAATAAGCTTGTTATCTTGACAGCTGTCGTCGACATACCAGTTCTGGCACTTACCGTAGTTGTTATAACTGGGAACGCACATTCGTTAGTTTTTTCTGTAAGAGGCAATGTCATGTTATTGCTGCATTTTTTTGCTCAATCACCCGGCAGTACATTGATCTTCCGCGTTATCCAAATAGTTGTACAGTTGTTTCACATTATTTACAAACTGGTTTTGGTTGTTACTGCAACTTACCTGTTGGACGAGGTAACGGCATGCTTATTTATTGTTTTTTATTCTAAATTCTGCAATGTTTACGTAATATGTACACTAAGTTTATAGAAAGCATGGGCATGTTTTTGTTTGACTCGGAAAATATTTACTTTCTGCTAAACAAATTAAAATCCCTAATTTTTGTCTGTCTCATTTTTGCAAAATAAAACGAAAATTAAGGAATTTTTTTAGTGACTTTCAAAAGAAAGCTGATTATAGCGAGCTTTTGACGAAACTTGTAATATCTTGATATTAAATGATTTTGCACAGCATGGTCAGAAAGTTTTAAGAGAAACAGCCTTTTTGTTTTGTAGATGTGTATCGCAGTGGTAGTAGAAAAATGTTGCAATCCTGTGTACAACATGTTGAACTCGACTGGTCTGCCTAACATCCATGTTCATTACATTGCAATGTCAGTTGTTAGGGACATAATAATACAAATTAGATAATCAGTATTACAAAACTATGCCGATGTACTTGAATTACCACATAAATTTAAAAACGATTGTTCCTGAATGATAAATTATTCTTTAGGTTAACCTGTGCCTAGAAGGTACTTTTCTCATGTTTGAGCGTAAATAATTACGGAGAGATTATTTTCTTATTCTAAACGTTGTGTATTGTTGCACAATACATTTTAGGTTCAATTAATCAATCAAATGTGCCATTGCAATAAGACACGAAGAATTTAAAACGTAAAAAATAATTTTACTGTTTAAGACAGCACACGTTAAACAGAAAACAACATGATTTTATTCAAGCATGATCGGAATATTTAAAGGTCAGCGCATTTAGACGTTTGTGTGTTTTACGGGAATATTATAAAACAGTTTGGATTGTAGAAACAAAATTAAGACTAAACTCATCTACGTGCTTTTCGTCATGGTTTAGAAGTCCAAACATGATTTAATATATGCCTACAAGTTTTACACAACTTGAAATTTGTTTATAATCAGAATGGCAAACTAAAAGAACGCCATTTGAATCTGTGGAAAGCGACTTCAGTCTCCGCAGCGCAAGATTGTGGATACTATTAACGAAGCAAATAAACTTTCGGCGTTAGCCACATTGGAGGTTAAGATTGTGATATTCCACCTTTGCAAGGATAAAGAAAGGAATTTTATGCATTTTTCACTTGATGTTTATAGTAGCAATCTATTGATGATGAGTCACAAGTTTGATTGTATGCGTATTTAAGTGCAAAGCTTCAAACTTGAAAAGGCGATGGTGAGGATTATGGCACCATTTGGTTCTGGTAAGAAAATAATTCCATAATGATTTAGCATTGTCGTGGTGCAAAGCAAACATGTTTGGAAATTAAAACTTTGACTGAAATTTATTTAAAAAATTTTTGCATGTAATAATTGAATTATCACTTTGCACACTGAAGCGTATAAGAAGACACATTTTTTATCAAATACAGACTTAAACTTACTTATTTAAGAACTTAATCCTACCGGTGAAGATTTGGATTAAACATGTGGGAAGCGGAATGAAGCCAATTTTTATGCCCACCTTCAGGAATGTGTATAAGAAGATATTTTACCAACCGAAAGAGATTAATATAGGTGTGTAGGAGTTAAATCCTTTAGCGATACATAACGATAAAGACAATAAAGGTTGTATGAGTTTAAATTGGGCGATGTTTTTATGACTGAAATTAGGGTTGTTTTTTTATAACGATCAACTTAAATAAGTTGTCTGGGCCCAATGCAGTAACATTGGTTCCGTTGGGGCAAGTATTAATTTTGAGTTTGGAGACGGTCATCTGCACATTTTGTAGGTGCTATCCACTAATTGAGCGTATTACACGGTAAAGGTTGGTACCATCTTTTTCTCAAACCGCTGTCAATGGTAAAGAATAAACGACCGATTCAATCTTTTAACCTATTTAACTTTTTCTTTAGCAATTTCCTCGTCTTAACTGACAAGCTTTAAGTGACGGAATGCTTTAAAGTGTTACACCCCACGGCATAGATGGTTTGGTTACTGAGTTATGATATGCTGCACTACGCGTATTTTGCACGTTTTATTTAAACATGCTTGTTTTCAACACACTTCTATGAGCTTAAGTCGGTACAATCACTATTTGATATAACATCCCTATAGATCCTACGATACAGTTACTTACTAAGGAGAAAAGTTACAGGTTTTATGATTTAAAAAAAAACTGACAATTTTCGAAGCTTTAACGCGTATTTGTGTAACTTTTGTAAACTTCATGTTACAAAATTACATTGTAATACTCTACATCGCTCATTCAAATTTATTGGCAACGTTTTTGTTTTTCCAACTGTTTTGCTTACCCGTGCTTGTGCTAAGTATGTGCAAATTTGACACTCAATAATTAAATAAACATTTGACACAAAACAACAAGTAAAGTTAATTCAGCCATAAAAAGAATGGTCAGAATTTTATAATGCAGCCTTTTCGGTGAATGTGTTCGACGGCTTCCACATCTGCGGCCAGTAACATCACTTGCTAGGTCTGGTTAATGACATAAATCGTACTTAAGTAGTGTTTTTGTAATATAATACTGCGGTTGACACGTTATGGCAATAGAAAACTTCTAAAAGTTGGATTAATACTTTTCAAAAGATATTACATCTAGCGCAGCGGCGTCACGTTCTGATTTATATCTTTTAATCGCGCAATGCCTGCAAATGCTGTCTAAATCAGGTTTAAGGTCATGTTTTAGCAACAAAAACTCCATTTTTCTGCATCATCCAGATCTTTTTATGGTATGTTGTTAGCGCACATTTTGAAAGTTCTTTTTATCAGAAAGCCTTGCGAGTTTTATAAGTACATTGGCATTAAATTTTGACTTGGAATTTGGCAATAAACTTCTACATGATTCAAAAATACCGACTAAGGTAAAGTTTATCGAAGGTTGAGGTGTGTTTAAAGTAGCGAGGTTTAATCGCTTCATCATTTATCAAGCAGATAGCGTGACCAAGTGATTGATCACGATAATGCAAGTGTGCAGTGTAAATAATTGCATGTCTTTTGGCCAACCGAGGCCTATTTTGATAACGCATCCGCTGTAACGAAATATTTCACCTTATGCCTCGACATGCCACCGATGTGACGTTAAATTAGCAGACAAGCCTGATACGCTCTGCAAATGTTTGTCTATCGCAGATCTGACATAGCATCATGCCTGGTACGGACAAATATTAGCTGACGACTAAGCATGAGTAGAAGCACACATTGCATGTTCTTGAATAGGAAATAAGTATGATAAAAGAACCATTATTAGAAGGTGTGACACTTAGAAAAATGGAAATCATTTAGTTATTAAGGTTAAGATAAAAACGGCAATAAATCATTCAGTAAGCTGCCATGCCTAGAAAATCAATTAACACATGCTGTTAAAAGTAATAAGATGGCTGAAGATTAGAACTGTGCCATAGAGCAGCGCGACACAACCGATTGGCCGTGGCCCGCTGCTTCGCCGAGAAGCATGTCAAAAAGTTGCTGTAGAAAAAGCGATTACAGTAAAGTGGGGCCTTTCAGAAAGTAGGTGTTATTGTAAACAAACTTTTTTGGAAAAGTTTATTTTTAATTTGATTCATTTTTATAATATGATTAAAAATATTATCAGTAAGATTTAGAGATCTAACTTAGTGAGCTTCAAACAAAAATGTTCAGAAACAATAGGCTACCAGATGGAAAAGCTCTACCATAGAGGGTACGGTCTACAGACTTTTTCGATATACTTTTGCATCTTAGTATACTTTATCAGTATGTTTTGGATATATTTTTATAATTAAAAAATTATTAAGAGATATTGTAATATTTGTAAACTTGTATTTTTGTGAATGGCGGCTGTACTAAAGGCTTTCACAGCATTTGCATGAATTTATGTCATATCTTTTTCAGGAGCTACCCATATAACTGTTTAGAAATTTTTCGACAACTATTGGCTATAACAGTTGGACGATTTAGTTTTGTATAGTAAATGCAATTCACAATGACGAAAATCAATCGATTTCAGCTTGCCATGTTCGTTGTTTTATATGTTCCAAATTTTCTTTTCTTGTCAACGATCACTGCTGTCAGCACGGTCAATTCGAGGAAAACTAACAATGTCACTCCGGACCCACATAATCTCGATTATTATCGGAATGGCCCGAATGCCTTGTCACAGAAAACTATGGAATCCAAGCAAAATTATACAGTGAACAACACGAATGCCATGTTATTTGACAAGGATTCCTATTCGGAGGACACAATTCCAGACCTAAACAAATTATTTCCAGGAACTTCGGTAGGTGTTTCCTGAAAATTGTTAAGTTTTAACAACGAATATTGTGCACGTCTTTAATCAATAGCACCTGGGTTATCTGTCATTCTTGTTTGGTCAAACTACAGGAGCGTATAACATCGCTTCTTATGATATATAGATAAGAATGTTTCTTGAAATGATACTATTTTAGCAGCACTTGCAAATTTGCCTAAAGTGTCCCCTTCAATCGCCAATTAGTTTAATATAGCGATTGGAGCGCTGGACTCGCAATTTGGTCGTTGTTACCAACGTGATTCTGTACCAGTGGTCCTAATGAACAGTTTTAAGTTCTGATAACCTACGATATAAAAAAATTAATAAAACGTATATGTGCCTATGGAAGTTTAAACAAAGACTAGCTCAGTAACCGCGGGGCGCACTAAACATAATTTGAAGACATAGTTACGATATACTGGTATATGTTGAAATAAACTACAAACTATGTAACCCCCGCCGGGAAAACCAACATGTTTTACATCTATTAGTTTTTCATACATTTTGCAGAACAGCATAGCAATGTACAACCAGCTTTGAATGTTAGGTTTGCAGCAAAAGATGAAGCATTAAAAAACAGCGAAGCTTTAACCGGTAATGACTTAACTGGATCAGATTTAGCTAGTTCCAATATTTAGTAGTTTCAGGTCAATATGTATTGTTGTAGATAAGCAATTTTCCGTTTAAGTAAATAGACAATACAGAATTATATAATAATAAAATAATATCCAAATACTATTAAATTTAAAACGCTTGCTTCATATACCAACGGCGGCCAGGATATCATAAGAAGTGTTGATTACTTCATTTGTTCCACAGAGCAGATCTCTAATAAGTAAAAAACACTACAAAGATTATGTCAGGTTCGCGGTAATATAGCGCCTATAACGTTCTCAGGTAAATGTGCGTACTTCTCAAGATGTCGGTTTGCTTAGTTTTGTTGATTTTTAGAAGACTAAATTCAAACAGTTGAATTGATTGTTGGGAATTGATAGAGAAGTTTGAAAGTTTTTCGGATTTACGTCTGTATTTTGTAATTAAGTGGTCCCGTTCTTTGATCATGCGGTGTTCTATAAAGCATAAATTTTTAATTCACTGCACCTTCAATTTTTTTAAACTTTTCAAAAATTAAGCTATACTGCTGTTTAATCACTAATGTTTATTTCAACTTTGCAGGAACCTCTGTCGAACCAACAAATTAACGGTGATGTGTCACCGAACATTCCCAATAAGGACAATGCCCGTTCTACAGAGAAACATAGCGGAAGACTAACCAATTGTAATCGACATTCTGTGACAAGGACGTCTCAAAATTCCCATCGGAAGATTGCTTCTGATATTGCATCGCACCAACGTAGAAATCGTCGTAGAAATTGTCGTAGAAATCGTCGTAGAAATTGTCGTAGAAATCGTCGTAGAAATCGTCGTAGAAATTGTCGTAGAAATCGTCGTAGAAATCGTGGTAGAAATCGTGATAGAAATCGTCGTAGAAATCATGAAACGCATGATTTAGGTTTCACGTCAACCTCAACAGAAACGTACAGATAATAAAATTACGTGACTCTAAAATATCTACATTTGGAGCAGACTGTTCTTTGCTGACAATTTTGAAAGAAACATGGGATTTTAAACCAACATATCTTTTTTGGGCCTTGCAATAAGCGTATTTAGACTATCATGGAGACGGATCTTTGAGACCTACCGAATCTTGTTCTTACTTAAAAACCATGGGACGTCAGTTTCTTTCTTATTAAATAGTTAGTATTTAGCGTTCGTAACTCGCGGCCGTATTTACACTATGTGTGGCCGACCCTGCACACAGTCACAGCAAAACGTAGCAACCAGTTGCATTGTTTGCTGTATAAACTTGAAATATGATGACTTTTCCTAAAAACAGTTCCGCTATTTGCCCATGTTTGTTCTATAAAGTTTGATTTTGTAATTTTTGGAATATTGTCATGTTTTCATAACTTTGGTCTCTCTCTGTATTGAAGCATATCGTTTTCGTTTCCTCATTTACTCACAACTAACTCAACTAATTATTCTCTTGCGTTCTATTCTCCGCGGTCAGCTGGTTTTCTTCCGCACAGAGGGGTGTGGCGTAACAAGAAAAACTTTTAGATATGTACCACTTCTAGAAATACTAAATGCACTTTCTTTAGTTTTACAATTATGATGTATACGGGAAGCGGATGCTTTTGCAACTAACCTGTAAAAATTCAATCAGTCTAAGATGAAAAGTTTTTGAGTAATTAACAATTGAAAATTTGTGTACAGTGTGGGCCAAACATAGTTAAGTAGTAATGTCGCGCACCCGGGTTAGATAGGGTCAACTCAACAACCCAACAGCAAGTTTATCTTATAAGCGTAATTCAATTTGATGCACCGCTGAGTGTCGACCTTGTTTTTTACATTTGTGTTGAAAATGATCTGCCATTTTGTTCATTTATTTTTTTGCCTTGACATCCTACACCATACAATGAACGCATGGTGATAATGTCTTTAATATATTTCCTGATACTTAAACGGCCAAAACTTTCTATTGTTCAACAATAACTATTATCTACATGAAACCAAAACTGCTGAAGTGTTTTGTACGTTTGTTTGCTTTTGTGACATAAAAATAACTGCCATGGTAATGTTTTGAGGAAAAGCCATCCGGAAGACCAACGAAACTAACTAACTAAAAGGGACTTAAAACATGTTTTGCTGTTATTGGTTTAAACCTGTATCCAATTTGACACTTGAAATATGATTTAATTACTTTCATATTGGATAATGTCTTACAAGTTTCAGGAGGTTTTTAAAAGGAGAGTGCTGGTATCATAGCAGTCATAGTCCCGCAGTTGTGGTTATTTGCAGTGTTGTTTTGAACGAACATACGTCACGTCTGTGTACATTTTGCTTGTTGTCTGTCTATAGCGTTTCTGTCCAAAGGTTATCATGTAATATAAGTTGCAAAATATAAATAACGATGAGAGCGTGACCAGCAATGACAATTGTTGCGAAATTAAGCAATGAACTTTGTTCGGGAATAAATGGATCACTTAAAATCGCTTTAATTGTTTCATTTAATTATTTTACTGATGCAAAATCATAAAGATTCTTGGAGGGTTGCAAGCAACACAGCAACACACATAACACGACATTCTTTACCCCCGTTGAACATTAACTGTGATTGTAAGATAACGTCGGATATTGTTGTTGCGCAATACATCGCAGAAATCTGGTTCAAAAGTTTAACTAAAGGTACGACTTATAATATCCAAGGAATTGTATATTGTCAATACAAATAACTTGTATTAGGACATAGAAGATCTGCAAACGTTAAACACGCGATTATGGCTTGATTTTGTTCGTGCAAGCGACACAATATCTTTTCTAATATTCAATCAATATGCTGTTCATTTTATTGCATCCGACAATGATCTTATTCAAGTATTAATGCTTTTGTTCCGGAGATACAGTAATACAATTAAGTTAATCAAATCTATATGGTCGCCTTGGGCAACATCGTTTTGAAGACTTTGCAATATCTTAGTGAAAGCTAAAAGTGTCGAATTAAACCTAAAACTGAAACGCACAAAAAATCAAATTGTTGAAGATATATGAAAAAATACATGCCGCGTTGTACAAAAAAGTTACGCCACGCAGTCAAAAAATCTGAATGCAACCTGCGTGGCTTGAAATAATAATTTAAGTCACTGTCAAAATCCAACGTATGTTTGCGCTCTGAACTAAAACCAAAATTGTGAGTACAGACAAGACGTTACTTTTATACTCCGGAAGTGTATGGCCAACGCTATTTGAATCTCTGCAGTGCAAGGTTGCGGATACACTTGTTTTTTAGAAATACTCCAAACAGAAGACTTGAAAATATCTAGAAAGGTTTTGTTCATTTAAACCACTTTTTCCAAATTCAAACTTTATTTCACAGTGTTTATCAAAACTAAATGAACTAAATTTGGTGTGTAACAATATGTTTAACAAACCGAAATTGGAATGCTGGGTGAACTATATTTCCCAATTTCCTCATTCTTCACAACAGAAGCCATCAAGTGAAACAAATAACGATGTAAAAGGCACCCAAGAAGCCAAGACTAACTTGATCGCTTTGCAAAATACGTAAATTGTACGATGTCTTGCAGAAAAAAGAGAAGTAAACAAATTCCTTTCAACAGTATCACAAATTGTTTGCTGACGCAAACGTTTGATTGGCACATGCCGCGGTGTAGGTTATCAATTGGCTGGTAGCTTAACCGGCTTGTTCAATGATCGACGCATAACTAAGTGTTCAAGTCATACTCTGGTATCACCATCAACTTAACCTGACCTGATGATATATAAACAACGTTCTCCTTAGTTTGCGCTGTGACTCGTCCATTTGCCGTTATAATGTATTTTAAAGAACAATGCCAGTGTGAAATTTTAATGGCAAACTATAGGAGTTTTCCAAACGCAATAACCGCAACCTCCTTTTTATCATCGCTTTCTGGTGCATATCTTGGCTGGGAACTTGCGAACTCAAAATGACCTTTCTCGAAAATGATGATAATGCTGTGTTTGCTTATAGTGCTAGGGTTTGACCGAGTTGGTTTAAGGTCGATTTTTTGCCGAATACCTTTTCAAGGAGGTCATGCTTTAGTTATTCATTGGTCTGAAGCTTTTTAGGGTGCTATGACTTATTATGCCGCGGTAAAAACACAGTTACAATTCCGGTTGGCTTACTCTATGGATTTCATGGATTCCAAGGTTTCTATTGTGTGACCATTTCTGCCACTGTTGGTTAAAGCAAACTGGTAACATTTGCTTGTTTCAGTTTTGTACAATTTTTTTTTCGACCTTTAAAACCAAGGCAGCTTCATGTGAAACAGAGTAGTTCAAACAGCAACCCACTACGTCGCGCAGATGTATGTTGAATTGTTGGCATCTTGTACAATGTACAGTGATGTTTGCAAACATAATATCTTACTTCAGGGAACATCTTGCTTCTCGACTAGACAGTCTAGAAAAGGAGTCAAAAGGTTATGTTTTTCTATGCCCGAAAGGATATTATCGACATATCAAAAGCACAAGATCAGTGTTGCAAAAGCAAACATTCCTGTACTTACAATATTCTCCGCCGGTGACATTGACTGACAAGTATAATTTACAAAACACTAACGTTAGACGATAAACCTCTCAGAAATGTTGAATTTCCCAAGAAAGCGGGTGTTATTGCATCACAATACATTTTGAGGTTCAAATAATCGGATAAACGTGTGACTTATCACAAACGATCTCAAACTGTTAAAACAAACAAGTTTGTTTTATGACTAAACTAACGGTAAATTGCATAGTCATTGTAAAACCGAACTGTGCTATGTCCAAAAATTGCCAATTGAGAAAAATGGAAAAGAAGTAAAAATTTTAAATTTAATTTTACTAAAGAAGTGCTATACTGCTCTGAAACTTAGCGTATTTGTTGTACTCCATAAACTGTAAATTAATAATTTTACAACGTACCCCACTTCTCTTTCATCATCTCTTTATGAACATGTACTTCTTTTGATCTTTAGGGTACAGTATGTGCTGCTTTGAAACATTAACTGGACGTTAGCCATCATAGGTTACTCCATGTTTTATGGCTCAAATTGGAGCACATCATATTATACTTATATAACAAACAATAAGTTATATCGAATGCAATCATTAACTCATATAAACGTCAGTTTCATGACATGAATCTATTTTTAATTCCTAGAGTCATACGGTATTTGAAAATTATTACGGCTTTAGGCTAATTAAAAGCTAAAACTATTTATGTTCAATATAAATGGACAAAAATTCGTAGACCATTGGTGAAACCTAAGTACAATGAGTTATATTATACGTCCATATTTATAAGCATTAGACATAGACAATTTTTGTTGTCAGCCAAAACCAGGAATTTCGACAGAGCTACACTTCCGTCATCAAAACCTGACTACTTACAAATTAGTGAAGCAGAAAGAGCTATGTCCGGAGTCATAAAAACTAAAAAAAAGCAGAAATCTTAAAAATTGGACAAAAATCAGTTTGGTGTTTCACTGACCAAGTTGAGTTTAGTTTATAAGTAACATTTTATGTTTTAAATATAAAAAGCCTGACGTCATTAACTTTTCAAATACTGTTATTAAACAATTTACATCTACGACATTATATGGACAATTACAGCAAAAGCTATGAAGAATTGAGCATGCATACATGAAATAGAACCATATTACACTGGCACTGATATATAAATCCATGTCACCTCAGTATTAAAAAGGTTCCAAGCGTGACTTAACTCAAAGCTTTAGCCGAAATACACACTTCGATCCCAGATATTTCATCACAAAAAATGTCAAGTAGAGTTTTAATTTAGGAAGATTTGTAAAAACTAGTTTAATCTCCGCAGCGCCAGATTGCGGAAATTTGTTAAAATCTTAAGCCCAAGATTAAAAAGGTGGTATTCAATGTAAGGGTTATAAAATATTAATTGGGAGGCTACCTGTTAAAAATTGTTCAAAAATAGATTTTTTAATGTCTCTCCAAGCTTGTCGGTCTCTAGTCAGGGTTTCCAATATAACGGAAACGATGTAAAACCATGTCATCGCATCTCGGAGCTCTAGGAGGCTAACATTGTTGGAAACGTCCAATGGGCCTGGAACCAGAAATGAGTTAAGGTTGTTCTCTGGAAGCTGACTATGGAAAAGCTTGTGAATAAAGCCTGTAAACAACCACTTGAGACGTCCTGTATTGGGATATAAAGGGAAGTAGAAATACCCAATTCAATCTGTCTTGCTGCTCTTTCTTGTCTTGACGCGTCATGTCTCAGAAAAAGCCTGCAAAGGTATCAAACGTTTTATTCTGACGCGTAGGCAATATGAGAGCCATATTCTCAAATCATAGGCTACATGAAAACGCCAAGGACACGGTATCCTATGGATAACGGGGATGTTGGTTTTGGTGTAATCTGCCAAGTTAGGTACTGTAGTAATTATTACAATCTGGAGCGCGTAGTTGCAGCTTTGCCAACAACTGTTTGGAGCGCATCGTCCAGAGAAGAGTCCTTCGTTGCTATAAAATATCGGAAAAAGCTTACATCTTTCCACATTTTTAAGTTAAATTTCATTTTGTAGTTGGTATTGTCCATTTCTGCGTTGCAACCTGACAACTGTTGATCAATAAAAACTACTCGCATGCGCCCGCAAAAATATCCATAAGCATGAGATTTTGAAGTCTGTCAGTGTCTTAGGAGTGGGATACAGCAGTCTTCTTGACGTTAAAGTTTAACAAACAATTAGGCTATAACATTTAAACAAATTGTCGTCTGCTCTTGTATGGAGGTAAACCTCATTTTCATCCTCAAGATTTATTGAAAGACTAATTCAGTAAGGCTGAGAAGAAGATATTAAATTATGTGAATGCTAGAACATGTCTTGTCATTGACCATTGGCCTTTGTCCAATTGAGTTATTCTCCATAAACGTAAAGGACGTCATCATCAAAGTCGTAACCAAGTCATCAAACTCGAGTCGCAAGTCAAGTCTAGTCATTTGCCTTTTAAGACTCAAGGCAAGTCGAGTCTGTCAGTACAAGTGACTCGATTCGAGTCAAATCGAGTCGAGTCTTTGAAAAAAGTGACTCAAGTCATTACGACTCTGCTCATCATTAACATGAACATCATCTAGGCATACGCATCTATCAAAGAATAGTCCGGATACCGAAATGACAAAGTTTTTTCAGTCATCACCAAATTCCGGATGTCAAAAAAAGTCTAAAACAGGACCATTGGAATTCTATGATCTCTAGTGATAGGTGATACAAAGCAGAAATTAGATTAAGAACTGCACAAGTCAACAATGCATTTTGCCAACTGAGACTCATTCTGTCTAGCAAAAAACATTGTTGTCTAACACGCGTCCTCATACAGTTCTGTGCTATGCTGCTTCTCCTAAGGGTGCGAGCGCTGGACTATTACAAAGAAACTTTAACCAACACAAATACTCTAAAAATATCGGGATCATGCGACGCATGTAAAGAATAGCTCAGGAACTAATGAAAATGTAGCTATCGATGGATAAGCATTCTCTAAACATGCTCCTAAAATGTAGCTTGCTTTCTAAGAAGTGATTAGGAAGACGCTTAACAAGCATTGCTTAATGTCTATGCCATAGGCATTAAATAATGGCCATGGCCCTATGGCCTATGACATTGTGACAACCGAACCGCAACCACGTGATTCTATGTTATGTCATAAGCCTACGTGTGGAAAACATCCGCATCGGAAATGATCATGTGAAGACCGCGTGATCAGAAGCGAAGAGAAAAGACCTTACCTCAATTGAACTGGCACAACGATTGGTAAACACACACGTGGGAATTGAGAGGCCAAAATTAGCCAAGATGGTGCAACTTTTCGAAGTCAACAACACAATGAACAGAAGAAGGATTTATGCATCACAAAGAAGTTACGTCATCATATAAATAAGCGATGAATTCCATTTTTAAGCAGAGAGAGAGAGAGACGAGAAGAGAGGAGAAAACCAAAAATTAATTTTCACAGTGAATTAAGTGCATTCAAGGCAAAACGTCATTACCACGATTATAATATCGGGCGACTGGAAGCTGTAAATAAAAGTGTATTCTGTTTGCTGCTGTTGTGTTCATTTCCTTGCAGGCAATTAAATCAATAAGTAAGTGTGCGCTAAATTAGGCCTACATTTACATATTGATGCAAACGGAATAATCGACTTTCATGGTTAGAAGAGAGAGACTCATCAGCCAACAAAGAAGATAGCCAAATCAAAGACAGCTATCAATTGTGGCGATTGGTGGACATTGCTTAAGTCGTTATAAATAATAGTGACACCATAATTACGTCAAGTACGACTAGGCAACCATCCTAAACGTCATAACATCAGGAGAGAGAAAGCTCCGTCATGACTTCGAGATAACCCGACTTTTGCAAAAGTTCCGCGTCCTTCTAGAGTATCACTGCATGTAGGCACGCGTTACCAAGGAAATCAATGACAGATTAGGCTTGTATTGAACAAATGTAAACGAAAATGATTCAAACGAACTGAACACTTTTTGTGCAAGATGCACGCGTTTATACAACCATTGAATTGACCAAATAGCTGTAGCCTACACAAAAAATGAATGCGGGGTTAAAAGTCGATATACCAAACTGGCACGAATGTCTAACGTCAATTGCCACAAAGAAATAGGTTTTTGAATTCGGAAACAAATCGAACAATCTCGGACACTTATTAAAACAACCAAAAACAGACCATATGAATTTTTGGACACTCGATACGAAAAAACAAACTACAATCAATTGCTCCAACAGGAAAAAATTTATTGAATCAGGCCAGTGGTAGCCTGGATAAAGAAGGTTTATCTCAAACCAAACTTACGGAAAACTTAAACTAAGTTAGAACAACATAAGCACAATGTTTTTACTGGGAAAAAACAGAGAAGAATAGAAAAAGCGATGCAGTGAAAATGATGTCAACCGATTTCCGAAGCTTAGTTCGGACAAGGGACCCAAAGAAGAAGAAGAAAACACATCCCTGTTTAGCTTCACTGGGTAAAATAAAGTGTTCTAAGGAGGGCAACCGATCTGTTGCAAAATGGTGTAGACTAGAGTGTATACTATACACTTTCACTGCTGACCAGAGCCAAGGTTTTTATTACGTCAATAAAACGAAGCGCAATAAGCGTTGATGTTTGCGACACTTTTCCTGGATTTTCAATTCTTGTCTGGTGATAATAATAATATCCAAATTTCTGAACATCGAAGTGGTTAAATTCACAAAGCAGCAAATTTTAACAGCGAGCGATTTATGGTAAGCTCAAAGCAAGCAGTCCCTATTGTTTCGAGTTTCGATAAACTGATATGATTTATTGTTATCGTTTCATGCCGCATTACTTTATTATTTTTCGATTCATCCAGACGTATTTAACGTTAGGTATAAGCTATAAGGTATTATAACGTTTAGGTTAGGTATTTAACGTTAGGTGTAAGGATTTAATTATAATCCACGTTTTTCAAAAGTGATTTTTTGTCTTTTTCCGAACTATGATTAAGTTATCACCTGCATGTCATGCTTTGTGAAACATCGCTCATGAAAGAAGCTACCGGTAGCCTATTTCTACCTTGTTGTGCATAGGCTGACAGCTGAGGTTTTGCCCAACCTTGCAGAATGCACCTCAAAAATGTTGTTGAATAATCTTTCCCAGTGTGGCAATTTCTGACGAGACGCTGCTGAATCACAAAATTGACAGCGTCTCTTTCACCGGCTGCCGTTTACCTATTTCGGATAAAGCTACTTTGGTAAACGGCTAGCCGGTTACACAATTGCATTTTCTTACTTCTGTAAACGGTGGCCGGTGAAGTAGGCACTTATTTTACAGGTCGCCGTTTACCAAAGTATGAAATTTAGAATACGGGAAACGGCAATTACGCTTGGCAGTGAATTGAAATGTATAGGCCTACTAATTTTCAAGTTAAATTGACGTAGCCTAGGCCTACTGATATTTCCAAAGTATAAATTAACCTAAAACTAATCCCTTCCGACCCAAAGTCTCACTTCTCATAATTAAATTACCAAGCTAGACTTCAAATTGAAATAAATACTATTTTTCAATTTAAAGTCACATTATTTTCCAAAATCGAAACTTGCCTAATCCCCTCTAAGTTCCAACCCCAACTTTCAAATTAGATCAAAAATAAATTTGGATAAAAAAGTGAAGCTAAACAATAATAAGATTCGAACTCGAGACCCCTAGCACAGGAACATCCACTGCACCACCGCATTACTTTTCTTATCTAGCCTATAACAAGAGTGATAAACCAATAAGCGAAAATTTGCTGGTCACTGTATTGTGATTCAGCAACTTTGGTAAACAGACGCTGGTAAACTAGTCACTTCGCACAAAATTAGGTGTAAACACTGTAACATGTGAACAATTGCGAACTGTCTGACTAGAGTCTAGGCCTAGTCACTAGACTAACTGACTATCGTAGCTATTTGCATCATTGACTGCAAGACTGTCAGACAATATAGCATCAATTTTTGCTTATTTATTATAAATTTGCATATAAATAATTAATAAGCTTTGCCATGTTTATTGATTAGGTTAGGTTATACATTGGCAAGAACAAAACTTGGTGTGCATTTTCGTATCGTTTAGCCTACTTTTCACGATTTATTTTGCAGAGTAAAGATCGCAATGCTAAGCATTATAGTTGTAGCACTATAAAGAACATGCTTAAGAGCAATTAATCAACAGGAAAAAGCGGCAAAGCCCAAGGGTTTAAAACAGGCATGATCGCAATACTAGTGCAGTTGTGCGAAAACAGTCTGAACATAATAAGATGATAGGCAAGGTTGTATTGCATGTGAGTTATGTACATGAGTTACATCTTGTTACAACCGTGGCAACTGCGAATTCACTTTGCTCTGTTTTTTGTTTCCTTGTTTAGATTGAAAGAACACAGTGTCCCACAGTGTTTTTCTGATCGCACTTGGTGTAACATCTTTGGAGTTTGTGTAATCTGCGGCGAACTGGCCTTCAGCTCATACAGATGGTTCAGTTGGTTTGCATGGCCACCAAACCTATAAATTAGTTAAATTCTAATGTTTTTCAAACAGCTTACGACAAACAAAGTATTACAAGCAACAAAAAATGTAGTGAGCATGCTCACTAAAACCTGAACTAGAACTAAAGACACTGTTATTAACAACAAAAATAGATTATAAACAGGAATGCGATTTACTTTGCGGAGCGAACGTTACGATGCTAACCGATTTAGTTATAGCGCTATAAAACACGTGCTCATGAACAAAAGTTTATATATATACAGTCAAATCTCGTTACAATGCCACCCGTCAGGACCGAGAGGAAGTGGCATAGTAACAAGAGTGATATAGTAGCGAGGGTTTGTAAAACGGCTACGATAGATCAGCCTTGTTATGTGACAAAGTAATGCAGCATCTAACTTTTCGAATTTTAAATTTTGTTTCACATTCAGAAATTAGCCCATAATGTCAACTAGAAAGCGCAAGCGAACCGACTTTACTTTGCATGCAGCAAAGAAGTGGGAAGCTCAGGGTGATGCAAGCCTGCAATCGGCTAGAAGACGAGATCTGCCGAAAGAACATGCGCCAGGTGATGATTCTTCAGAGTTTTGGGCTGAGTTAGATAACTTGAGAGAATACATTACATGTAAATGTAGCATTTTTGTTTCGTTAATACAGTTACAGTACTCTCAGGTGTGACATAGTAGCGAGATTAAGGGGTGGCATAGTAAATATATTTTCCTTTGTTGGAGATAGTTGTAGAGGATCAAAGTGGTATAGTAGCGAGGTGACAGAGTAACGAGATTTGACTGTATATAACATAGTTTTAATACATTAGAAAAAAAATGTTTTAAACGCACAGTTTTGATGATGTAGAGCTCTTTTATTTCACCAGCTGCTGGTCATTGAATTTGAAAAAAGCAACTTCTAAGCTAAGCTAGTTGAATGGTTAGCCGGTTTTGCAATAGTTATTCTCTTACTTCAGTAAATGGCAGCTAATGAAGTAGACACTTATTTTTACCAGCTGTCGGTTACCAAGGTATCAGTATGGATTCCATGCAAAGTTGTTTGCTTAATACCTATTACTAATAAATAAACAAAGAATTAAGACTTCTGTACATGCGATCATGCCAAAATTTGTTTCTTTGCATGCACGATTTCTTGTCAAAAACTGCCTTAGCCTACTGTCCAGTTGGGTCTGTTATGACATTTTACTACAAAATTTTTAGATGTTTATTACACTACCTTCAAACTTCATGTTGTTGTAGGAGTAATGAGATAAGTGTTTATTCTACAATGGATGTTGGAGAATTGCTTTCATTTAAGCCAAGTGTTAATGCAAAACGAGATTATCAAACCGACAACAATGAGCAAGACACGTCACGTAAAAAGAAACTTAAACTCGGAGGGTTTGGTCAAAGCAGTGGTGAAGCAATGGGCAAGGACTTGGATGCTTTCTTCAGCAGTGCTAAGCAAAAAGTTGCAGTCGATGATAAACCCAAGAAAAAGTCTACTCGGCTGCAGCTTGACGCTGGTGGTGCCGTAAGCTCTGGAATGAAGCGAACTGTAAATATCGCAGCTCCTACTCCTGTTGCATCTAATGTGAATCATGAGGTCGCGACACAGAGTGAGGTTCCAGAAGAAACTGAAGAAGAGAGGCAACTTAGATTGCTTGAAATGTGGGAAGAAAAGGTTCAGAAAAATCAAGGAGAATCAAATGAAGTTGAAGAGTATGATGACCAACGTGTCAAAAAACTAATCTTAACATTTGAGAAGAAAGTTTTCAGGAATCAGGAAATGCGAATTAAATTCCCAGACAACCCAGAAAAGTTTATGGAATCTGAACTTGATCTAAATGATGTTATCAGTGAGATGAAAACACTTGCAACCATGCCAGAACAGTATCATTATCTTGTAGAACTACGAGCCATTAACTCACTGCTAACACTATTGAACCATGCAAATTCTGACATTTCAATAGCTGTAATAGATCTTCTTCAAGAACTCACTGATGTTGATACAATGACAGAAAACGAAGAAGGTGCTGAAGTTTTGATTGATGCTCTGACTGATGGCCAGGCTGGTGCTCTTATTGTACAAAATTTAGAACGTCTTGATGAATCTGTAAAGGAAGAAGCAACAGGTGTACATAACTCACTTGCAGTGATCGAAAATATTTTGGAACTGAAACCGGAGCTATGTGCTACTCTTTCAAGGCAGGGACTTCTTGCCTGGATCCTGAAACGTCTTAAAGCCAAAATCCCATTTGATTCAAACAAGCTCTATTGTTCAGAAATTTTGTCTATAATTTTGCAGAGCCATGATGAAACTCGGCAACAAATTGGTGACATGGATGGCATTGATGCAATTTTGCAACAGCTGGCATCTTTCAAGAGGCATGATCCTAAGTCTGCTGAAGAAATAGAACTGATGGAGAATTTGTTTAATTGCTTGTGTTCATCGTTACTCTATTCTACAAACAAGAACAAGTTTTTGAATGGTGAAGGCTTACAGTTGATGAATTTAATGCTACGCGAAAAGAAAATGTCTAGAAGCAGTGCACTGAAAGTTCTTGACCACGCAATGAGTGGGAGTGATGGCAGCAGCAATTGTGCAAAATTTGTTGAAATTTTGGGCTTGAGAACACTTTTCCCACTCTTTATGAAGCCCCCAAAGAAAACGAAAAAGATAGGCACCTCCACAAAAGAACATGAAGAACATGTTGTTTCAATCATAGCATCAATGCTGCGAAACCTGAAAACTTCACAACGGCAACGTCTCTTGGCAAAATTTTCAGAAAATGACTTTGCCAAAGTAGACCGGCTAATGGAACTTCATTTCAAGTACTATGATCGTGTTCTGGCTGTTGACAATCGTCTTGAGGAAGAGAAATCAAAGTTACAGCAAGATGAAGATTTTGATTTGGAGGAATTGGAGGATGACTTTTATCTGCGCAGACTTGATGCAGGTCTTTTCACATTGCAGCACACAGACTATGTCATTGTTGACATTTGTGCCTCTGCTTCATCACAAATTAAACAGCGTGTCTTACAGATTCTTAATCTCAGAGGAGGATCTGTAAAAAGCATAAGGTCTGTGATAAGGGAATATGCAGGAAGCATTGGCGATAAGGACGGTGCATCAGTGGAAGTAGAACAACAAAGAATTATGGGTTTAGCTGACAAGTTCTAATTTCATACCGATATAGTGAATTGTGATATGTTTCCTTGTATATTCCGATTCATCTTTATTTTGTTTGTGTGGAAATTGTTGAATTGTTCACGTCTGAAGTGTAATATGCTGTTTTCCGTGGTTATGTTGTTGTGTATAGACTTGTATCAGTGATGATGATGTGAACTTATTCGTCATGTTTAGCTACGTTATTCAATTAGCTAAAACTGCAATATTTGTCACAATATTTGTGATGCAACGATATGATTTTTTATTTGTGATGCGACATATTTCTGCCAAAATTCAGTAACTTTGCATTTCGATCAAAACATGGACTTTTGGGAGCTGATATATTTTATGTATAATGTATTATAATTATATATATCATACTTAAAGTTGGCTTGCATGCAGTTATCAACAGCATGAATTATAACTTTTAAACTTAAGCTCTTAATAATAAAAGTTTGAAATGTGTACACTTAACATATGTTTTCTTATGTGCTATTTCCAGGTACCCACCTTAAAGTTTCAGGTTTTGTCTGTTAACAAACAAAAAGATGAACTTTGAGCAGTCAACCGCCAGTTCGAACCCATTTACTGCTGCCTTGTTAAAACCAGCTTTATCAGAAAAATGTCAACTGCTAACAAAACTAATTCAAGAAAGCAACATTAAAGTCTTGCATCAAAATTTTTCTGCTTTGGTACAAGATATCTTTGGTCTCCACTCATCTGGTTGGGGTATTCAACACATTAATCCACAACAATGCTCATTTGAATGCAATATCTTGAAGGAATTTCTTAGTTGTAAAGGGCCAATGCTACGGCTTGTGCATAAGCTTCAAGCGGAGAGTATGCTCTTTCGCTATGACTTTCCTTATTCACTCTTGCCACCAACTTTTGTCAATGTTCCCGATGGTCAACAACGAATTATGCAACAGATTCAGAATATTTCTTTCGGAGCAACTCAGTTTAGCAATGGTACATCAAATTTGAAAGGGCAAGCATGCATTCGTGTTTCTGCATTTGAATTTTATTTTTATCATTTTGCTTACTGCATAACTTTCGCGACACCTCTTCCACCTTCACAACAGCAGCCTCACTTATATCAGCAGATGAACTTAAAGCCAGACGAAAATTTATATTTTTCATTGGTTGATGATTACTTAATGTACTTTTTACCCTTGGATGGCTCTTGTCCTCCAAACATGCGCTCTCCTGAGACAAATACGCAAAGTACTTTGCGTTCTCAGTGGATGCCAAATGTAAGTTCAATGCTCCGTAAGACAGCGGCGGAACAGACAAACAGGCTTGGTGTAACTACAAACGAAATCTGGCGATCTGATCTTCTTGTTCATATAATGGTTGAGTTCTGGTTAGGGCAATGCCATGTGCAAAAGCAATCTGCTCGAACTCAACTTCCACCAACTGAAGATCTGTTGCGAGCTGTTCGTCGCTTGGTGAAACACATGCACTACTTCGTTAACGTCAATACTTCATCATTGGTTTTATCACAGTTAAATGATTCTCAAATGGATCAGTTCAAGCAAAATATTATGTGCAACTGTTTACAGCCACGTTTGTTTGAATTTCTTAGCTATTGCTTTGATATATGGCCTTTAAATAACACTTTTAGAATTGTTCTAGAAACTTGGCTGAGCTATATTCAGCCTTGGAGGTATATAAATATATCTAACCCTGATGGGCAAGGAGAGCAAAGACTAAGTGACAGCAGAGAGGTAGCCAATGTTTGGTATCATTTTATTGCTAGCAATCTTCAGTTTTATAATAAGCTCTTTTACGATTCCATCACTCGCTTTCTGCGGATGGATTTAAGCAGACAAGCCAACTCAATGCTGCTCTATCGAGTCGCAAAAATATTTTCACAACCCAATCTTCTGTCAATGATTGAGGAAGCGGAGGCTGCAACATATGGTGGTGAATATCAACCAATGTATTGTCCATCTCCTGGGAGTTACATTGCTCTTCCTCGTTCTGTTGAAGTTACTCGTCCACCATACTTGATCAGCTCTGAGGAACTACGCAAAGTTGTAAATCAGCTACTTATTGTGTGTCAGCAAGCTCTGGGAACAGTAAAGATCAATACAAAGCAACAAGCCCCTGATTCAGCTTCACGCATTTTAGGGTTTATTGGCTTAAGTTCTCTGGCTGATGTTGGAGACAGAAACTTTTCAGATTCAAGCTGGAAGAAATCCGAACAGCAAATAAACGATTCCATGCTCATGTTTGTTGCTATGTTTGATTTGGGTTTACCAGACTTAGACAGAAGCTATCATTGGGAAAATGATTGTGGAAATCCATTGGGACCTGAAGCCCCTGATTGTTCTATTGGTGAGGATGGTAATATTCATTTGTCGCAACTCGGACGATATGAACTAATGAACAACATAAAGAAACTGCCGGTTCAACCTAATTGTGACCCTGAACTGCAACCGATTAGAAGTTTTGAAAACCCTACTCTCGTCAGATTGTGTTATAAAGTGTCAACAGAAATTAATAAAAAATATGGTCACATGTTTCAAGGCTGGTCTTCTCGCAATGACTTTGTGGGTAAGCTAGCAAAGCATTGTTTGAATCCTTATGCATTTGATGACAATTCTCCACACAAATACCAACAAGCTGCACAGAAAGTGCTACCGCCTGCTCGTTTGAGTTTGCGATTTGTGGCTCATTACCGAATCATATCATACATTTTACTCTACTTTTTATTTGGCTGGCTCTTTGGTACGAGCATAATTTCATCTTTGTTTTTCTTAGTAGTCATCTGTATATTGTATTGCATTTTGAAGGTATTTGTGACTGAGTATATTTTTAAACCGTAATATAATGAAGCTAAAACATTATTTTAAACTTTTTTGAATTTCTATCAAGAACTGCCCTCTGTGTTACTGGAACAGATTATTTGTATTTTACATATAAGCTGTGTTGTGTCATTAGGTTAAAACTTGAAAAAAAACGCATGACTATATTTCAAAGTCTTTTCTGTACCTACTGCCTGAGTGCCTGTACTCTTAGCTTGATTTAGTTGTTTTAATGTGAAAATCTGCTGCTCAATTAAGTTATATTTTGTTTTTATTTCTAGCTTTTTATTAAACCAAAATCATATATCAATATTCAGTGGTTGTGAAACAGACATAGTGTGCTTTTGTATGCGAAATGAGGCAAAACATACTGAAGAGATCTTTCCATCAGGCAAAGGTGGTTGATCATGGAGGCTAAAATGCATTATGTATTTGTAACTAACTTTAGAGTGATTATGATTTTAGAGGTATCAAACATCACAAGGGCTCACTTACTAGCTTTAAAGGCTCCGTTTAACTTAAACTATATGAGCGTAGGATAATGTTTAGGTTAATCAATGTTTGTTTATGTAGGAATTCATTGTTTACAAACGGTACCATTCGCATGCATTTTTTTCATAACGTATGGACTTTAATTAAAGGTTGTTGCTGACAGTTATGGAAAGGAAAAAGCCCCACCATTGCCACCACTTCCAACTGTTAGCCAGTTGGTTAAACTATACCAGGTCCGAGCTACCAAACATCTTTCGCAGAATTTCTTGTATGATCCAGCCATTGTGAGTAAGTCTAGCACAATCTTTTTAAAAGTAAGTGCATGCATAATGTATTTGTTAGTTTACACATGTCTACAATTACAGGACGATTTGTGAGTTGTCTGTCAAACAAGCTAAATGGCATGCATGTGTGTGAGGTGGGACCTGGACCCGGTTCGATCACTCGTGAGATTTTGCACAGGGAGGGAGAACACTTAACTGTTGTAGAAAAGGACAAACGATTTTTGCCATTGCTTCAAGTAAGATTTTATTCAAAGTCAACTGTTGTGCACAGAAATAAATTTTGAGTTATCACCACTTTTAAGGACTAATGCTAATTTTCTGTTCTGTTGCAAAACTATAAATTTTGAGAGACAGTTGGGAAAATTTAAAAGGCCATTTCCATACCTAAAACAGTTTAAAATTACTGGTTGTGCATTAGGGTTATGACTAGGAAATTTTTTTTTGCCTGTAGCAGGAATCAATGAACATTTTGGTATAAATTTGGAAAATTATAATTTTTTCGTTCAAATCGTAAAAAATATCCCGCACAAACTGACTTTAATTTTTGACATTGGTCTAAATGTAAAAAAAAATTTACAATTCAAAACTTCATTTTTGCTACAAATTTAATGTTCAAATATTTGTCCTTTTTTGCACTTCTGGTAAAGTTCTTCCATCATTTGACTCCCCTTTCTGCAATTATGTTAGTGCGTGGCCGTGGGTCATCTACAACGGACTTATCCAAATTCCAATGGGTTTTAAGGCACTTGAAGGCTGCAGGACATTCGAGCTCAAAGATAGCATCAAATAATCTTTGGTATATTCCATCTTTAAACCTTTTGTTAGAAAACGAGGCTTCCTGCCACACATTTGCAATGAATGATGATGAATGATGCCACACACTTGCAATGATATCTCCAGAGTTAATCTCCATCTAGGGATGAGGAAGTAGGCAATCATAGCATAAATGGCTCTTGAATTCCATCTAGCATTGTGTAGAGATGGAAATTTATGCCATTTGATTAGTGGAAATCTACCATTTTCTTTGAAGAAGCGGAATGCTCTGCACAACTCAAAGAGAAACTTAAAATCATCCATCCTGGGTTTTCAACCATTTCAATCTCCATTTCTGGCTTGTAGGATTGCTGCAAGTTTTCGTAGTGTTTCACCACATCATCTACAAATTTGTAGTTGAGAGTTGGTTTTGTTGAAGACATTGGATTGAAGAACTATAATACATGCTTTAAGACTCTATCAAGAATATGATGTTTGCAACCAATATACTGTGGTTTATCAAAACCCTTGCTGATCATTGCATTTTGCAGTTTCACAACAAAGCCATTCAGCCGTCCAGTATTAACAGATGTTGTGTCACATATGATCATTTTCAAATTTTTCCATGCATCATATTCATCTAGTAGGTTTTCTAGGCTGCTGAAAATATCTTGAGCTGTTCCACTTTCGAATTTTAGAACACCCAGTTTGAATTCTCTTGATGGAATTTTCAAGCATACTACCTGATATTCATGTTTGCCAATCTTTTTTCCATCAAAGTGTAAACAGAAATTATTTTCCTCTTTCATAACTGATTTTAATTTTAGCTTTGCATTGTTGCCATCTCTTATAACTGCTCACACAATTTACCAAAATAAAATTTCAAATCTTCGCAATTAAAATTATGTCAGGCAATTTCAAATTAGTCGATATATATATATATATATTACATTGAAAACTGGAAAAATTTGGTGCGGGAGATTTTTGTTTAAACAGTCTTAACTTTTGTGAGTTTTCAAATCAGGACATAAAAGTTCATCATTTGTAACTACAGGACACACAAAATTTAAAATTTTTTTTTTAAGTCATAACCCTATTGTGCATACTTTAGTATGCTTCCAAACAATGGGTATTCTACGTTATAGTGTCACATTTTAAGTTTTGTAAATGCAATTATGACAGCAAATTAATTGCAGTATTATTAGCTGACTAATATTATTATTATTAATTACAAGTATATATCTGATGTCATGCCTAACAAGATGACAATCGTACACGGAGATATTCTGCAATATGACATATCACAAGCATTTCCAAACGAACTTGCTAAGTCATGGAAGGACGGTGGGTTTCGTCATATGAAATTTACATACCAAACATAAATGATGCTTATTTATTTCCTATTAGACCCTCCTCCATTTTGTGTCTTTGGAAATTTGCCGTTCAATATTTCATTGCCGCTTCTTTTTAAGTGGCTTGATTTAATTTCTCGACAAGAGGGAGTGTTTGAGCTTGGAAGAATTCCATTTGTGTTGACCTTTCAGGCTGAAGTTGCTGAAGTAAGGAACATGTTTACTTTTGCAATATATAGTAACGACAAAATAAAGTAATTAATGCAATGCAATATGTTTAATTTGTGATCGATATATTTCATTCTGTATGTAGTGGTAGAAACAAAAGTTTTAAACTAGTTTCTTTTAAAAAGGTGGTTTGTTGAGAATCAATCAAGTTTTTGATAGTGGTAATCTACTTTTTCAGAGGCTTGTTGCACCACCAGGAACTCCCCAAAGATCAAGACTATCCATTTTATCGCAATATCTTTGTGACATAGACTATCGTTTTGTAATAAAAGGAAGATCTTTTATACCACCGCCTAAAGTGAGGATTACTAGGAAATTATTCTTTTTTATTGTGATATAGTATTTTGTAACGTACTAATAATAGTTGTGCTTTAATAACAGGTTGAAGTTGGGGCCGTGAAAATTACACCATTAAAAAAACGTGAGATTGACCTTCCATTTCATTCAGTGGATATGGTTGTGAAGCATGTCATATCCGGCCAACGACAGAGACCATGCAAAAAAGGGGCTTCGTATGTTACCATTTACATTTTTTTGTTCACTACACTGTTATGTTTGTGTGTTCCAAACAATAAGGTAGTAGTAGTGGTAATTTTATTTTTTTATTTAGTGATAATTTCCGAGATATTTATTCCTATTATTTATATGATATTAATGTTTGTAGGACTTTATTCCCACCAAGAAGAAAAGATTTAGTGGAAGAGATCTTTCAAATATCGGGTGTAACGCCATCTACAAGAGCTTACATGCTAGACAACTTGCATTTTAGAGATTTATGCTACGCATATGAAGATATCGCTAAGCGAATCCCACAGCTCAAACTGGTGGATACGTTTGACCCTAACATGTGGTCTAAGACATATTTTGATAAGGATGGAAATCCAAGAAATAACATTAACGTTGAAGCATTGGGTGACTAAAATTTAACCATAATGATTTTGAAGAATTTTTTATTTCTTGTGACTAACGAATAATAAACTATATAACTATTTGACTCCTGCGTCAGAGAATGCAAACAGCGATGTTGAAAATAAATGTTTATTGCCCATTTTGCAACGTTTATACCAGGGGTGTCCAACCCGTGGCCCGCGCGGTATTTGTCGAAATGAGGTATATTATCAACTGAATCGCCTACGTAATTTATGGCGAACTTGCAATTGGCATTGTTTGTTTACTAATTTCTGACAGCCATATGGAAAACTCGCATTGCATTGCTACATCGTCCATCTCACCGAATATTGCCAACGTGTTAGAGAAAAACAGTGCCTAACTTCACATTGAAATGTCGACGTGTAGTAAAAACTTTATTGAATTTACTATATCTTGGTATGTTTAATGTTCTTATAACTGTAAAAGAGGATAATACGTATTTCTAAGGTTAGAATTTTGGTGTGAGGGTTTTAATTAGCAGTAAACACTCAAGTGACCCGCGAGTGCAATCATTCGTAAATCGCATGTGGCCCTTTGGCCAAAAAGTTGGCCGCCCCTGGTTTATACAGTTTTCCAAAAGTGTCTGAATAGTGGTGGTTCTGCAAGAAAAATATGCAATACAATGCTGTAAATTTTCTAAGAAAAGTATTTCAACAAATTTGAAAAACGGTAATCTCTAACATGTTAGTTATACAAACTGTACATGACTAAGGCTAATCGTCGGGTCCTTTACAGGCAATGCATTTGAGAAACACTGATATACACAATTAAGATAAAAATAAAACAATAGAAATAAATTGCTAAAATATTGCACAAAAATTACATAAGAGCAACAAGCATGCAAAGCAGGCTACATTGTTGAAGAAGTTCACCAGCAAAAATAAAAATCATCTTAAAACTAAATATTCTTCTTTTTGGAGATCCCTTCCTGATTCAGTTGCAGTTGAAACCAGTGAGATAATTTGATGGACAAAAAGCGGGGCGTCACTTTCAGAAACCAAGTCTGAAAAAAAAACAGTAATTCTAATATCTGCCATTGAATGATGTATCACCAAAATACTTACTTGCACAGTATGTGGAAAATAGCCAGTATTAACTCTGTATAATCCCAGAGTTCGCATAGCTTGGTTTACATAGGTCACTGGAGTAGGTGTGATCAGCGAAGACTGATTTAAAATCTTTGAGAAACTTGTCATATTGGTAGCAACATACATGGGCATTAGAGATTGAACATGGATATTGTATTGCTTCATTTCATAATGCAGAGACTCAGAAAAATGGCTGATGAACTCCTGGAAAAATAAATCCAGTCAGTAAGGTGAGCAATCTTTTCTGTTGGAAATAAAATAACACATTGATTTGTTAAACATTTCTGCATGTATGTACCTTTGTTGCAGAGTAAAGAGCTATATATGGAATAGGCAAGCATGCTGCTCCTGATGACATGTTGACTACAAGACCACGCTTTCTCTTTATCATGCCAGGTAAAACAGCATGGGTGAGTGAAACAGTTGTTCGTATGTTGACCTGAATGAGTGAATGTGTTCTTTCTTCATCAACCTTCATAAATAAAGCATAGCATAAAAATTGCCATGCCGCGTGACTTTCCGGTACTAATCGTAGTTGAATCACCACAACTTAAATGCAGCATATCAACGACTTGACTTCAATTAGGTTATTTTAGTTACAGATTGCACCTTTTATTTTATTTTGATTACTTGCAACATCACCAATTTAATAAAACATGCAACAAGACACAAAGGACTTCAGACTTATCATTTTCTGTTCAGAGACTCAGAGAAGAGTTGATTAGTAAATTTGGTATAGATGACTTAAAGACATCTCCGCGTGTTAATGTAACAAAATATAAATTCACTTACAAAATCAAATCTCATGGGAAAGTCATAATGTATTCCAACATTGTTAATGAGAATTCCAATATCCAGTTTGTTGAAAATCTCTTTTATTTCTTTCATTGAATCCAAAGATACATTCGCAAAGTCTTGCTCCAAGATAAGAGTGTGTACATTGTACATGTTTTCGATATAACTTTAATAAATACAAGAAAAATGAATGAAAAAAACATAACTAGATGTAAATGGACACATTTAAGGATATACAACACATTACCAGAAAGTCAATTTTAACCTTTTAAATGTGAGATATGGATTGCTTGGTCTACCACTGTAATCGTTAAGTTGACTTCTACAAATAGTTTAGATTGCAAAACAATCTTCATTGTTTGATACAAAAACTTTTCCTTTCCCACAACTAGCAGTCCAAGCTCAAGCATATTTAAGGAATCTATGTATTTCGATAGCAATGAATATTTCTTATATATCATACCTGGATTCTACCTTCAAGGCAGTGCTATTTCGAGATATTAGGATAATATTTAAACCTTCAGAAGCTAATCTTCTGGCAAAAGATTGTCCAATGCCTGATGTGCATCCTACAAATATAAAATGTAGTTACGATATAAATTATTTACTAATCAACCAATGTTGCAACTTTCTGCCTGCGATATTAATCTGATTCATGAAATCGTTCATATTCAAGAAATCAGAAATACAGTGACTTGCGCTATACCTGTTACTACGGCCCATTGACCATATGATTTGATGTAATTTCTTCTAAATGATGATGTCACACATTTAGCTGAAGTGACAAACCAAGATCCAACTTTCACAGACAAACGAAATGTATACCACGCACCAATCAGTGCAAGAACATTGGTTGTGTTTGTAGAAATATAGTTTAGGTCATGAGAGATTTGCTTCAGTAGGAAGAAAAATGAATCACAAGTGCTTATTAGAGCTGACATGTTTCTTCCAGGTTACGCATTAATTCTACAAAATATTCAGAAAACTATGATGGTATTTTGTTCAATTGACCAATAAGTTAATTAACTGTCTGTGATTAATCAACACTTTTGTTAGAAAAGAAGCACAAGTGGTAAAAGTAGTCATCACTCACTTCAAGACTTCCGAAACACAAAATGTTAGGTAGGCTATACAGTCTATAACAGGGGTGGCCAACCAGTCAGAGACTAAGAGCCTCACTTCTTACTGTGTTAACCGCAATGAGCCACATCATACACATTATGATTTATGGCGCTTTTTCTTATTACGTCATAATACTGCATCAGATTTTGTTTCAGTTTCATCATCTTTATTCTGGGTCGAAATCTGATGTAATCAGTCATTATTTAGCAAATATCAATTGAACATTAGCCAGTAGAGATTACTTTTCTGTATTATTAATCTGCTTAAAATGTACTCTCTTTCAGAGGTTCAATTTGAACGAAAGAGTCGCATGCGGGTTGGCCAGGCCTGGTCTATAGGAAGATAAACATTCTGATACACATCTGTTTAGTTGTTTCCTTTCTTTTACCATCTGATACAATTTAGTTCTATCTTACCTATGGTACAAATGCAATTGACCTGACTCTGTCAGTCAATAAGCTTAATTTGACTTTAATCTAATATATATTAGCCTATATGTACAAGTTTGGTGTGTATTTGGGTTTGGTCGTTGTGCTGCTGATAAAGTTCTATCTTACTCAGATTGTATTACTGTAGGTTTTTACTCTCAAGGCCTTGACATATTTGCTTGTCTAAGTTGTGGAAGTTACAATAACTTGTTACACCTACACGTTTGCAACCACATGCTTCAGCAAAACTTTTAGACCACCTACAATTAAGCGTTTTACAGTTTTATCAATTTATTCACCATTTCGCAGTGAAAATAACAAATTTTTAAATCTTTAAGAACCGAATTTGGGCAGCAAAGAACGAAAGTAAAGTACAGCGATCCAGTACAGCCGTAGCGCTAGTAACTGATGCCTGTTGGAGGGTAGCCTACAGCAAGCCAGAATCCATAAGGTTTTGTTCTTTCAGTTTTCTATAATAGAATTAGCGTATTCTCACTGATCATGTGATCCACTGTAAAATTAGGAAAAACCGAGGTATGTTCAGTTAAAATGCGTTTGTGTTTATACCAATCGGCCCATAACCTATCGTTTCAGTTTGCAAAACGACCTTTTCTCTTTTGATAACCTTACTGTTGACTAGGGAAAGCCCCTATTCCACGCAAAATTGCTTCCAATCTATTTACACAGTCATTGTCACATTAGCAAAAATAATTATTTAAGACTCTTTTCAAAAATGTAACATTACTGTTTTGTTGTACTTTCAACAAATGTTCTCACAAAAAAATTTTCAAGGAGAAAGTTTTTGTTTTAACTTACTAAAAGGAAAATTTAAGGCATGCAAACAGCTATACATTAAATTATTTATCAATAATTTAATTTTTGGTTAAAAGCGCGGTGGGGACAAAAATATGAAGCCAGTTGTCATTAGCATGCGCTAATGATCGCAAAGAAGTAACAAAGCCAAAAAAGTTTAAAACGTGCTAAAAATAATTAAGGTAATAATTGCTGGTAGCAACTAGCACGGCTATTAAACCCATAATTAGTTAAATCCACAAAACAAAAGTTAAAAAGCGAACTAGAGCACACGAGCAGGTGGTATGTTCATGTGGAATGTTCAAGAAACAGATGATTGAGAATTGCTTCAATGCTGTACATTAATGAATGGGAAAAGAAATCCCATCCCGGACAGGAGCTTTTCTATAGTGGCCATGACAATAATGTAGGACGTTGTTGATGAGCTCGAGTTTGTACAGCAAATATATTCACTCCTGAAGATCTTCGGAAGATGTGAGGATGTGCTAAATGTCATAACTAGCCCTTATTCCTACGGAATTCTCATGCAGATCTGATGATGGATGATGTTATAATGTTATTTGTGTTTTATTTCGTGTGTTCATCAACAAGCGCTGTACTATATTTTGGCCGTGTTTAGTATACACGATCCGGTTTTGATTACTTCTGAATTACGTCATTCGTACTACATCGCTCAACGTTATCAACTCATCATACATTTTCACGCATTGAATTGTATATAAATGAACAGCCCATTCGTCAAACAATTACTTTAAAAGATGGAATTATTCCTTTGCGCCCATACGAAAGGCTAATCCGTGTATTCCATTTTTCCTTTCGTATGGGTTAATCCTTGACGAAGCGGGTGAAATGAAGCTATGTATTCTACTGTTCTGTTGATCATAGATATCTTATATTAATGATTAACTGCGGATGGCAAGGAAATGTTTCGTCTATTCGTCTAAAGTTTAGACTGTAAAATGAAAACGGTCTTACAGAGTTACAGGTCTTACTGATGATCTGATGCTAGCCTGTGGGTTGTATTATACTTTTGCACCCCGACTTGAAGGAAATCATGACGTGACAATTCCTCAATACTCGATTTTAATATGAGAGTGCAAAAGTGAAAGAGACCCGCTAGGCTGTCGACATTTTTTGCAGGGCAGCTGGGTAGGCAGGCTAAATTTCAGGGGACGGTCCATTGGGCGTAGCCTTTACTACTAGGCGCGCAAATTTTATTAAATTAAATTGAATTTTTAGGTGCAATTTGAGTTTGCAAAGTTACTCTGTTGCTGAAAATAGGTCGATTTTATCTTTCATTACACTGTTACAACAGCAAACTGGAAAATATTGAACAACATTACACGCTAAACATAGGCCTATTCTGAATTATATAAAAGTCAAGAAAAGAATCACACAGATAGACAGAGATTATTTTTTTTACTTTTTTGGGATGTCTTTTGTGAATATTTTGGATTGAGACATTTCTCGTTGATATTAGTTTCATATTTTCTTTTTTCATTTTACAAGGTTTTAATTCCAGATTGAAAAATTTGCTGTTTTTAGTGAGAAATCTCCCACAGAATCAAGTTGACACAATTAGGCTCTTTGTGCACTTAGCAAACTTTCCAATCTGGCTTTAATTGACCTGTTTTTTTTTAGATAACATAGTAGGCCGTAGTGGAAAGTGTGGCTCTTAAACGCACAAGACTCATCAGTCTGCACTTAAAAATTTTTTTCATTTTTACACCAATTTATTGTAAACAACCAAGGCAAATTAGATTGATTCCGTTAAGTCAATAGCATTTGAATATTCCAACAGCTTTTTAGTTGTTACTTGATTACCCACCAGAAAGATAGATCGTGGAATGTGAGTCATTGCTGTCGGTAACAGAAAGTTGTTATTTATTTTATATTTTTTGAAAAGCGCAAGGTAAATGAAACCTGTGAATCGAGTAATGCAAGTTATGTAACCATAAATTAAACTAAAAATGTTATGTCCATGATGTCTGCTTAATGCTATAAATATTGCAATATTAAAGTGCACCATCCGTTTTATGTGTGGTATGCAAAAAATTACAGAAGTTATATATTAGTAATTTTGTCAAAATTTTCAATCCAATCAAATTATGTCTTATCAATCCTATGTACTGAGCAGCAACACAGTATCACACATGGTTTTTTGCTTATTCAACCTTATCATGCTTGAGAACCGAGAAAAATCAAAAACCGCTTTGCAAAAGAGTAGTACAAAAATTATGTTTTGTCTATGTCAGTGAGTATGCAACAAATATGAAAGGTTAGTTAAGCAAGGTAGATGTACACTCCTGTCTTGCTGATGCATCAATTCTTTTTTAATACGTATTGTGAAATAGCATTGAAACAGCCAAATCTCTGCCTGATTTGCTATTAAGTCAATGGGTAGTTAAATCGTTTACATTCTAAACCCTGGAAGCGCCTGCATAAAGAACTGGTATACCCTGCTGTCTATTATGAGCACCATATCATACATTTTTAACTTCTTTGTATTTTTGTATGCATTTTAAGTTAGTGCTGTCAGAGCTATGGGTGATCAGAATATTGGCAATTTGGAGGAAGAGGCAAGAAAGCGGAAAGAGCGTCTAAAAGCCTTGCGGGAGCAACGTAAAGGCAATGAACCAGCTGCTAAAAAAGAGAAGGTTGACTTACCAAAGCCGGAGTTAAAATTACGAAATTATGAACCTGTAACAGAGGATTTAAAAACAACTCAATTGAGTAATGCTAAGCCAGGCATCGTGGAAGACCACATAAAGGTACGTACATGTAACGGTTGTATCTGTGGTGCCATATCATTGCTTTGGCTGTAGTGCCATATATTTTACTGTACAGTGTTTATGTTACGTACTTAACAAGATAATTCGTATGCTTCTAAATTTAGCTAGCATTTTAGAGATACAGTAAATTTTATTTTGTCGTATTTCTTCAATGTTTGCCCACCAGAATAGATGCTGTATGTATTACGTGTTCGTGCATGTCAACCTGTAGTGAAATACACTTCATGTATATACATGTTTTTCTTTAAAATTTGGAAGTTTTAAAAAGTTTCTAATTAATCCTTATATTTAACATTTCGTCATTCAGGAGCAGACAGAGAGTGGGTTACCTCAACCAACAATAACTGATGATGTAGACTTACTCAATCTTGCACCACGCAAACCTGACTGGGATTTGAAACGTGACATTAAAGCAAAACTTGAACGTTTAGAAAGAAGGACTCAACGTGCCATCACAGAACTTATTAGAGAACGTTTAAAAGAATCTGCTAAAAAGGATCCTTCAAACATTGCTGCTGCCCCCGATGTTTCTCAGGAAGGCTATGAATCTGACTAATGTTAACTTTGTTCTATTAAGTAGGAGTCAGAGTGAAATTGAGAAAACCAGTGGGTATATGCTACTGTCTCTACTTCTCACAAAGAGTAAAGTGATGACCATCAGTTTATCGACAGAAGTATGTCGCTTAGTGTGTTCCAGCTGCTCAAGTTTTATATTTTAACAGACACAAATATGTTGAAACATCTATGAATTGGACGTTGACATGTGTTATGTGTACCATGTTTTTCACAATATAATGCAGAAACGGAAACCTTTTTGGCCTCAAAATTTATCTAAAGCCTGTTTTCGTAGTTGCACTTGTATTACAGTCATCTAAATCTTCCACCAAGCAACAGTAATTTTTAATGGTGATGTATGCTCAGAATAGTGTGTTTGAAGTAATTCAATAACTTAAAAGTGAAACTAACGCTAAAGGGCAAGACACCAAACTGGTACTTGCTGAGTTCCAATATACTCTTTCAGTAAGCCTTATTTTGCAGGAGTAACTTTAAATATTGCCAGGGTTTACTTTCAGGGTAGGTCTCATTATATGGAAACCATGGTACTAACTTAGCAATAATATAGCGTACTGGTAACTTGTGCTTGAGCTTTCAATTTCACTGTTTAACCGCATATGGTAGATATAGAGATGATATTTAAAATTTGAATGGAAATGATGCCATTGTTAAAATTTTACCGTGTGTAAATGTTGATCAAGGTTGCATTTTCATGCCTTTGTTTTTATTGTTTTGATATTACTATTTTACTTGTAGTATCATTTTCATATAACGACATAGAACTTAATTGAACCAACACTTGCATGGGTCCATCCATGAGAGATATTTTCCATCCATCTTCTGGTTAAAAGGGTCAAATAACTTGTTAACTTTAATTTGCTGCTTTTTATATGAACAGATTTTTTGGGCAATGTTAGATAATTTTATTGGTAAAAGACTAAATTTGCTAATGAACACTGACAAATGAATCCGTCCACTGAGGAAGATAACCAAGAAGAATATGAGATACTGGATGTAACTGAAAATGCACAACAACGAATGTCTGCTTTTATTGAATACGTCGGAAGAGTTCCGCAACTCATTTCCCGTGTCCCTCATTCAGATGTGGCGGTTGCAGGCCTTGGTGGTTGGGCTGTTGGGTATTTGTTCAAAAAAGTTGGACGAGTAGCTGCCACTAGTGTTGGCGGTGGATTGTGTTTGATGCAGCTTGCTTATCAAAGCGGTTACATAACCATTAACTGGAACAAATTAAATAGGGACATGAACCGAACCCAACGAATTGTAAATTCTACAATAAACGAAAACCAAACTGAAATCCAAACAACAATACATAAAGTCAAAAGGTTTTTCAAGAAAAACGTACCTTTGTCGGTGGGGTTTGCTGGCGGATTTTTAATTGGAATGGCAACATAAACGCAATCGTCAATTTTTTAAGTTAAACCAATTATATAAAAAAAGATAACTGTTAGTGTTATATTGGTACAATGACCTACTGTATCGCTTGGCACATTTATTTTGGGAGAATGAAAAACACTTTTGCCTGTCATTATTTTGCTTCAATTTCAGGTCGATTATATGGTTAATTTAGTGAAAATTGTGCCCCGATACTCTGACATGTGGAAACTCGGTTACTGATGTTATTCAAGTACGCTTAATTTTTTCTTGTACATGCAATTTTCCATTGCAAAATTATCTGAAAACTGCCGTAACGCAAATGTTATATATAAAGTTCTCACATTAAACTACTTTATTGTTGATACCAAATACCACATTATTAAGTAGCTACGCATTGGTTTTGTCAAAGAAATACTTGAACGTACATAAAGTGCTTTACGAGTTGGCTGTTGGCCATTGATCGGTATGGTACTAGGTTCTATTTAACCAGAGGCGTGTGACCAAAATCCAACCCCTTTTTTCTTGGCCCCCATTGCAGATTTAATCTGTTTATGCTAACTGCTGGCACGTAGGAGACAGTAAGTTGAGGTAAATTTAATTACATGTGTTACCAACCAGTATGACCCAAGCAGGTTTAAAAATCAAAAGAAACGTTGAGATGATGACTCTGACTTCTAGGTGGTGGACAGTTTTGGGAATAAGTGTAACTTCACTCCAACACGTTCGTTTTTTCAAACCTGAAACATAAGAAAAATGTGTTATTAATTAATAATTTGGTTGTTCTCAATCAGTCGATATTCTTTGCGTAAAAAAAAACAAATTAGAAACTTCGAACTGGTCATTCTCAATATAATTCCAAGAGCTGAGACAGTGCCGCATGGAATACCTGGAACAAACTGATGGCGGTAGTGAGCCGAATTATGCTGTTTGAATCCGGAGCGAACCTTTTTTCTTGTTTGTCCAGGTTGTCAACATACTTTTCACTCACCACAGTGGATGGGGAAAATATACGACACGAACCGCAGGTGCGAAAGCAGACCCGGATTAAGACGATTGTGGTCCTGAGCAGCGACGGATTTACATGGTAAAGTGCCCTGGTTCCTAGCTATGGTGGGGTCCCTTTCTTTCAAGCGCATATTCTCCAAGTTTAGCGTTATAAACTCCATCAAAGCGTTTCATAACAGACTAGAGCCAGCTTTTGTTGCATTACGGTAAAGACTTCTGCAAAAACTTAAATAACAGCGTCGGCTTAACAGTAAAAAAATATACCGGTAACAGAAATATTACGTGCAATAAACTGATTCTAGTGCCACCCTTGACTAAAGCTAAGAGGGTAGGATATGCTTTTTTGCTAAACATAGGCCAATGTCGTTACCGAATTCCGCGGAGCGCAAAAATTTTCCTTTTACGCCCGAAAATCTTCCAAATGAACTGTATATAATCCTGTTCTCATACTTAATTGTACAGTACGAAATCAAGATGCAATGGGTAACGCAATAACAATTTATAGCTACTGTAGGCTATCTTTTTGTACCATTTTGGATGACACTGTAATTTTAAGGAAGCCATAAAATGACAAGGAAATACCAAATCGATTGAGAAATATATACGCTCCGTAACAAGAACTCGAAAACGTAAAACGGTTCGCTCCGCAGCGATCATTGAAACCATCGCCGAATTTAAGTCTTACAAAAACTGTTATCAGCAGTGTTATAATGACTCGAGTCACGTTTTTAAATTACTTCACTTGACTCGAGTCTCGGAATATAACTTGACCCAAGTCATTAAATGTTAGTTGTTATTTTATTGATCAACTGAATTACAGACATTTGATTTTGTTGCGAAGGATCGGTTAAAGGTATAGCCAATGACATCATTTGATTTGACTTGCCTTATATTTTCACTTGACTTGATTCAATTAGTAATTTGATTTGACTTGACTTGACCCGAGTTTTAAAAAATGACTTGATTACAGCACTGGTTATCAGTCCCAAGGATGACAACGGTATAATTAATTAATAAACCACAGACATTCCAACACCATACACTTTACCACTGCAAAGTTTAAAAAGTCTTGGTCAAGTACTGTAACCTTCATTTTGGTTACGAGATTTATGTCTAAGTTTAAAAAAACTTCCTCAGCCTACTCGTAAGCAAAGGTTTGGCAATTAACATAACCGTCGCCGTTCTATAATAGAATAAGCGATTCAAGTCAAAGTAAGTTTTATGTAGAATCAAGAAATTTTAGCATCTAATTTACCATTTTTACTTGGGGCAAAGTTTTAGAAAAATCGCTTTAGATAGAGATGGAATCAGAGAAACATTCAGAGATGGAAAAAGTCGAGCGAGGTTTTTGAAAAGACTTAACTTGACTTGTGTTTTATTCCTTAAAAGACTCGACTTGACTCGTGTTAACGTGAAAATTTCGATTGACTTGACTCGAGTTACGAAATAAATTATTTCAAATCGATATTGAATCTGTGTTTATATTGTGAAAGAGTTTACTACGCAAAATATTCCACTGAATGTGCGTAGGAGAATGGGGTAAAATCAGATTTTATGGTTATATTTCCATGACGAGTTTTCGAAAGTTTATTATTTATCGACCTAAAACGAAAAGTAAATGGATAATACAGTAGTGACTTGGTATGTGTTCAGACTTGCACTTGACCATATTAACGTTATTGACTCGACTAGATTTTAGTTGGCAATGTAATCAAAATGACTCCGCTTGACTTGGACTTGCACTGTTAGTGACTTGAACTGTGTCACGACCATTTAGACTTGTTTCCATCACTGTTAGATACATGAAGACTACGCTTCGAATTTATTTGCGATATTCATTTGAAAAGTTGTTGCTGTAGTAGCCTAATTGTAGCCTGTTCAGTCAATATTTGTTTCACCAACAAACCACTAACATATATATAGATTTTTGTTCTAAATATGCTTATTTTCTACAAAGGCATAACTTTTCGTATTGCAGTGGGATAGATGAACTACAGATTTTCATATTTTTCAAAGGTGGTATGTCCCTACTCCCTAACATAATCCTAATCGAAAAAATCGGCTTATTGATCAAACACTAATGCGAAAACTTTTAAACTTATTCTAAGGCACAGAAATTATCGGTATATTTCTAAATTTTGCCTTCTAGGGTATAACCTATCTTACCCTAAATCTTTTACCTTAAAATTTACGGTCTGTATTTCTTTATTATAGTTGGGCTTCCGTTTTCAAATGCAATTTGGCAATTTGGCACTAAGTGACCCTAGTGAAAGTTGTTGTGCGGATGACGATTACCAATAAGAAAATAATGCCCCGAGTGAGGATCGAACTCACGACCTTGAGATTATGAGACTCACGCGCTGCCTACTGCGCCATCGAGGCTACGAGACATTTTACATGTAAACCTCTACTAATTCGCCTTGGGGGGCTTTTTCCGTGGCATTGCTGTGGCGGTTGGAAGTTGGGAATCGTTAGCAACATACAACGCATTGAACACAAATTAAGTATAAAGTAATATATCATCTTTTTACTTTCAAAGAAATATGGTCTAATCATAAAATCGCATTTCATGATAATTTACGATCGAAATAAAGTTTCTGATAAATGACGAAATGACTGAAAGTCCTTTAAATTTTTCGTTGCAGTCAAATACGCAATGTCGCATATTGCAAAACTATAAAAAAGTATCGTGCACTATACCTATTTGTTTGGCAATACAAAATCATTTCTATAAAGATCTGCATAGAAGTAAACATACACCACTGTCGATAGGCCTTTTCCACGCTCCGTTTACTCGTTTTATATTGAAAAGGCGAAGTCGTGCGTGTAATTTCCAGGTCTTTACATTTGCAAAAAAAACATTATTAAACTTATACTTCCGAGCTAACGCAAGCAGCACAAAATCAGGATTGCTCTTTGAGTGGATACTTTGGTAAATAATTTCAAATGGGAAATTTTTTCGCAAAGTCAAAGAAAGGTGAGTAAAACTATCAATTTGCATAACCATATTGCAATTAATATGTGCTATAGTCTACAATAGCTTATAATATAACCGGCCAAGGCTAACATGGGTACCATGCCGTTTTAGCGACTGATGACTGATTTTTGAGGTAACCAGACTTGAAAAATGCACTCGAATGCGTGATTTAGCGTCGTTGTGTGTTATGATATGACGTCCTGGCTGCGAAATCTCGAAAGCAGGACAATAGCAGAAAAAAGCAATGATATTATTAACTGATAACTCTAAATCCGCCTCCAGCGTTTTATGGCAGCTGTGACCCTTAATTTGGGTGTGGATATAGGTCAGATTTGAAAGATGAAGTATTGTTCAGTAAAATTATTTCACTTTGCAAGGAACATTTATTTAAATTTGTAGTTTCAGATATAGCACAATATTATTGGTATCTTTAATTCAAATACGTGAAGAAAAGATCGTTTGCATTTTTTGCGAAAACGTAGAAGGCCATACAAGTCTGAAAACGTTTTCATAGTACTGGCCTTCCTATGGCTTAAGTAGCATGCTTGTCAAATTTTAGATGCCCATAGGCTGAAGTAGCCGATATAGGACTTGATTGTTTTATTAGGTTCACCACTTCAAGAGCTTATGTTCTCTAAGTGGCTCTCTTGCGTTCGTGAGGTACAATTTGAGCAGCGTGCAATGAAAACGCTTATAAGCAGACGTAGTTATTTGTGGCAATTACAAAGAAACTTGCCAAATGTGATTAAAACTCTATACAAAACTAAGGTGATAGGAACTCGTTTAAAACTAGCTCGTAAACACTTAAAATTAAAGCGTCGTGCTTACGAGAAGCGCAGAGTAGTTTAGAAAACGTACAGGAATTACAGGAATTAAATTTATTTTGAAGGCAAACGTAAACAGATTTAATTGTCAGTTTAGCAACAATTACACATGATACACAGTATGCTACATCGTATATGTGAGTAATGTGTTAGACGACTTTTGCTTGAGGTAAAGTTATTTTAACCAGAACAACGACCTAAAGCTATGCGTTTTATCGCGCTCAACCGTAAAATATTTTACGTTGGAGTCACGGTAATATAGCTAATGGTCTCCACAACGTTTGAGGTATAATTTTTGTAAAACTTCAGTTGGTACTGTACAAACCTGTAAGTCGTCAACCTAAGATTATATAGGGTAGTTTTAACATGGGTAATTTCTTTGGAAAAAAGAAGAAGGCAACAATTAGTACAAGTAAGTTATACAGTTTTATTTGTTGATTTCGAAAAAGATCTTGGATAAAGTACAAATAATTAATCTCGACTTGCCGTTGGTATAGTTATTGGAAGTCAAAGGGAAAATTCAGTAACCTACACAAAAGTCTTGCTGACGTTTTGTAAAAACAAAATCATTTTTTTACATTGTCAGCTGAGCCTCCTACAGAGACAAATGACGCAACTAAAAAGCCCAGCCCGACCGGTAATTTCGCCCAAGATCTATTAAAAGCCCAAAACGATATGAGGGCCAAGCATGGGGTTCCGACGATGACTCTGAGTACCAAATTAAATGAAGACGCGCAAAGGTTAAACAGTAGAAATTGTTTTTTACTCCGTAATGACTGTAATGTCATAATTTCTGCAACAAGATGATGTATATAGGCTATTTTTAACGGACTAATGTACTTAACAATAGTGTAAGTCGCACTACAGTAAATGATATGATATATACCATTAACAGATGGGCGGACGATATAGCAAGCAGAGATGTTCTTGCCCATTGTGAAGAACGCAATGGGCAAGGAGAAAATTTGGCCTGGGCTTCGGGAGATATTGGCGCAGATGAAACTGCTAAAATGTGGTATGATGAAATCAATGACTATGACTTTAGCAAACCGGGTTACAATGGTAAAACTGGTAAGTACTGACAGCGCATGTCAGCTTTAATTTGAACTTGGATAGTTATACCAAATTAAATTATCTAGCGAAGCAAGTCATACGTAGCGAAATTTACTCTTATGTGAATTTTATTCATTCTTTAGGCCATTTTACCCAGATGACCTGGAAATCTTCAACTGAATTCGGTGCTGGATTTGCCAAATCATCAGGAGGCGCCACTTATGTTGTAGGGCGCTACCTGCCGGCTGGAAATATGACAATGACGGGCGAGTTCGAGAAAAACGTTTTGCCTGTTTCCTAAATGTTTGGAGACAACTAAGAGCAACCACCAAACAGATTTTAGATAAAAAAGTCATTCTCATAAATAACAAAAGTAGTTGGTTTTTGTGCTGTCCTTATTTTTAATGCATGTACAGAAATCAACTGCATGTCTGCCATTCAGTTTTAATATTTTTGCCGCTGATGGTCGCGCTGGTGCGTATTAACCGTCCACGTTTAACTTTGGCGCTTTTCGCTTTACTACAAATGCAGCCCACGTCATATTTGTGAAGTAGAGTGCAGATATCTCCCATTTCTATTACCATATTTTGCAGTGCCTCTTAATGCCGTTGTTTATATGCGACAACTAACGATTGTGAAACATTACCGCTTTTAATAAGTAAATGGATCTCACAAATCTTGAGGTTATTATTTCATTTTTGTAAGAGTGTATAGCATGAACGCAAAATAAAATCGATTTAGCTGAGCAGTGTTGCTTCAGTTGATTTTCTCGGCATCTAGCAGCAAAGACCATACTCAGCATACAAAGCTACACTTTGTATATATTTGAGACCGCGTTCTCATTACAATTCGACTTCTTCATTTTTTTCTCAGACCCATTTCCAGTGTCGTATCAGATTTAATGTTTTTGCAATGCTAATTAATACAATAGAACTAATAAGAATCAACAACCACAAAACAATTGTGTAAAATATTTCTTTTGGCGTTGCGATAATGAAAACAAAACATAAAATATTAACTAAACTTATGAAGTTTAAACCTTAACGAAAACGAAACTCTTTTCATTTCTTGTAACTCTGTTTAACACTTCTTACCGCCTTATCATTTATGACAACCTGTCGTTTACGTTTAAAATTTCAAACAAAACATATTAACATGCGACTTTTTCGCTTTTAACATGAAGCGTAAGTAATATCAGTACGAATGACGGCGCTGTGTTCCAGCACTTGGGAAGAGGAACGCGCCAGAATAATACCTATCAATACCATCATTGCAGCAACCCATGCAATGTAAAAAGAGTATCCAAACACTGGATTAACATCTTAAAGAGTTTCCTTCATCTTCGATTCGTGCGTGCGGAGCTTAGTCAAAGAGCTATATATGGCGATGTTCATGACGTCTCTATTTTGTTACGTATGATCATGATGTCACATAAACAAGCAGTTTACATAAACGAGAATTAGGTATTACTGGAATATTGTTGGTATTATACCTGGAGCAAGCTAGATATACCTGCTGTTTACCTACATTTATCCAGTGCGGGCCTCTTTTACAGTAACCAAGACTATATAGCAAATATACTTTAGCATACAAATTTACCCTCCATATATAACTCAAATATTTTATCGCTCCATTAGGCATATTTGCCACAATGCTGTTCTCTGAGCTATGTTCGATGTTGAATGGGATGCAAAAATTTTTGCATTGATACATTTCTTACATTATATTTACAATAAGCTTTCACGAAATGAATGTTTGACATGTTAAATGTGAACGCAAACAAGACAAACAAAATCAGCACATGGACTTCAATACAAATTTCACTTCAGGCAGAACACCTGTTACAAGTTGAGTTTTCACTTTTCATAATTTCAAACACATATTTAACATGTGACTCAATCGTTCTTAATGCAAAGCAAGACAGTAAGCCTAAGCGTAACAATATTTACAAGCAATGAAGGTCAAGTTTGTCTATCCACTAATTTCCAGCAAGTTAACTTTTTGTAGTCTATCTTTTATTTACAAACCAAAGCTTGTCACTTTCCTTTCGCTTCAGACCAATGGAACATGTCCAACGTCGACTTTGTCCGCCAGTGATATGGAAGCAAGTCGTACCAAGATAACCGCGATCAACGCCATCACCACAGCAACCCAGGCAAGATAAAAGGAGTAGCCAAACATTGGATCGACACCTTGAAGCATTTCTTTCGCCTTTGATTGCAAATCTTGCATGCTGTCGGGACTTAATCCCAAAGATCCAGGCTCCTGTGGATAAAGAGCATCACGTTTCTTCCTTCCCTGGATGCCGTATGAACTAAGGTCGACGTTAGATGGCGCAGTCGATCCAGAAAGCATCTGAGAGAATATTTTCTGCGATACCGTTCCAATCTCGGAAAAGAAACGTATCGGGTTGTGCACTGTTTGGGCTTGAGGAATTGTGTATGTCAGCATACCAGACAAGAGAAGTGAAGCTGTAAAAACAGCAAACAAAACATAATCATGAAGGTTAAGTTAGTCTTACTGATGGCTGATAACACGCAACATTCTATTACTTACCACCGACAGCAATAACAATACGGCCAATCTGATGGCTTTTACGTGAAGATGATTTATTATACACGCTTTCGGATTGACTGAGTGCGCTTTTTGCAACAAAGATCATTCCAATGAAGAGACATATCACCCCAGCAATCAAAAATCCAGCGGTAGCCGTGATGAAGTAATCCACGGAGCCAACTGTCGAAAGAAAATGGAATAAACATCGTGATATAGTTAATAACGCAACGTATATAAGATGTCTTTCATTCTGTTTAATCTTTTCGAATATTTTATTATAACTACGATTAAAAATTGTTCATGGCTACTTGTTACTTACTGTCCATGGGGAAACTGTAGGACATCAAAGACGGCACATCAAAGCCCAGCTTAAACAATCCCAATTGGTAGCACAAGCTCTTTCCTTGAAATAACGCCTTGGCGCCAGATATGCTTTGTTGCAAACTTGAACTCATTTTGCTGCTGCTTAAAACGGATTCAGCCATATCAAAGACTTTGGAAAATCCCATGCAGGCCTAAAGGTGTAAAATATATTTGGATCACCAAGGTAATTTTTCTTGTTTCTCTTTTTCAAGTGAAATTAAAACGTTTGTTTGAACAACCAGTCCGACTATTTATTTACCGTTGACTATTTGTTTATATTAAACATTTCTTAGAACACTGGCGTGAAGCGAAAGATATTGCTTTCAGAATTCAATTCAATTAGTATAGGGTAGTATAGGCGTTACTCCATGACGTACGTTATACATACAATAGGTAAAGCGAAAAATATACTGTAACTGGTTTGCTACAGGTATTGTTGTCATTTTTGTGCTGGTCAAGTCATTCTTTGGCTTCAATAAACTGTGGGCTTTCTAACTGTGCGACCAAAAGTACCGTAAAACCTCTATTTCACCGCCATGGCGCTCTATTTTTCAACTCTTGTTTAAAAGTGGCGTTCTATTAGAGGTGACGTTCAATTAGAGGTTGGCGCTCTATTTTTCAACCCTTCTTTAAATACAATTAATACAATACCTGCTAATACAATTCCGCCGCTAAAAGTGGTGTTCTATTAGAGGTGGCGTTCAATTAGAGGGAGGCGCTCAAATAGAGGTTTTATGGTAATTCAATTTACGTTTGATTGAATTTTACGGTATATTTGATCCTGGGTCGATCCATAATGTCTTTGGAGCGTTCAATATACCATAGGTAACAATCTAATGGCGCTGTTTTCTGCTTGAAATTTCTTGCCAATAAAATTTACATTTGTTTAACTTAATCGTATTGTATTAACTATAACGCGTTAAACCAAACTAAAAGTCGTTTTCGAACCATTTCTGTGTGGGTATACGCATGTCTTCTTCGAAATAATCTCATAACACAGAGAAAAGAAGTGCAAAATATAAAACTGGTCAAATTTATTTCGTTACCGTGTTGATCTTGTTTCTTTAATGAAATTATTACAGGCCCCAAATGCCATACCTTAAAAACTTACCAACGCAACCCATTACGACGTATAATTGATTAATTAGCAATGCCTTGCATATTCTTGCAGTTTATTTAAAAGAAAACTAAATCAATGCAAATATAATGTTAAGTTGGAGGAGGCTAAGCAGTATCCAATAAATGGGGTGGAAGGTTTTATTTTTTGTTTCTTCTAAAGTACAAACGATAGCCTGATGTGATATAAGTTAGAAAAACTAGTAGTTGCTTATTTATTGTGTTCAATAACAGCACACGTGATTGCGACATCTTTGATGGAGGGTTTTTATCACCAACAATACTGTTTAAAACAATCGAAAACATTTATCTTTTGTATTATGTTCTCCGGTAAGGGCTTTCACAACAAATAACTTTATGCTATAATTTACAAGGAAGTAAAAGTTATTAGTCATGTCATCATCACGTGTACATTATTGGCAGCTGGTATAACTCCTTAAATCAGCCATGAAACGACGCAACCTCTGATAATTGTAAAAACTAGTAATGAATAATTTATTGTCAAGCCATTAGTTGATCGCTTAAGGTTTGGCGTATCCACTTAATCACGAAACAAAAGCACATACCTTCATCCATGACGTAGTAGCCAGTGCTGAAATTGTCATCGCAATTGCAACAAAAACGCAGACGATGGCGGCTACTTGAAGGGTTTTGGACATCTTGCGTGTTTGCTTGATTTCGCGCTGAGATATCTAATGTTTTTAGGTTAAATTATACCAAAAACGACAGCTACTTATGAATAATATTCTTTACGTGTAAAAAAAGAACGTTAAGTGATTACGTATTGTGTAACCAAATTATTATAACTATAGCAGAAATAGTTAAAAAATACATTGATCAAAATGCAATCTGAGTACATTATTAACAAACACTATACTCATACTCAAGCTAATTCATGCCAATAGACTTTACTCGTGTGTAACTCGAAATACACTTTAATTCTATCATTTAACGATAAGAATTGAATTTGGCCACACTCTAAAGCAGTGGTTCCAAAACTTTTTCACCTTGTGGCACACTTGGAAAATTATAAAACGCTCGCGGCACACTTACAAAAGAAGAAAGGTTGCTTTAAAAAATTTATTTTCAAGTTAATGACGTGGCAATTACCCTACTACATCAGCATTGCCAATATAGGTTTCATCGTCATATGTGCTTATTAATCAGCTATTGAAGCATTTAGACCGCTTTTAAGTCGCATATGCTTGTCTGCATGCCTTGTTTTAAATATTTATACAGTTCTTTTCCAAAATTTTAAAAAGATTCGCGGCGCACAGTTTGGGAATCACTGTTCTAAAGTTTAAATTCTACTCTGTAGCCTACCATATTTCAATGTTTACTCAGCTTAAAACTAAAAAGCATTTCAAAACCTAACATCCCTATCATATTCAATGCAGGTATTAATACAGCAATTGTTCTCGTCAAGCAACCAGGTGTTACAATAAAACAAGTGCAATGAAACATGATTTGAAAGTTTCGACCTGATTTTGTTCTTGACATCATGTTGGTGTCCCACATTAACTTTTTCGCAATTCAATCGCTATATCACGCTTTTGTTGTAAACTTAAGGACTAAATGCTTAACACCTTCCCCGTCTGAAAATATCTTTTGTCACCTCCAAACCTGAGCCTTCACGGCAATGCTTTGGTATTTTCATCGACTGACTGATCACTCCACCCACTGCACGTTTTTACTCATACAAGTCTTTAGTTTCACATCACGATTCACGTCACATAGCGTGAGACGGTGCTGGTTTTGCTTGGCTGACTTCTTCTTTTCCGTGGTCTGGTATACAAGTGCGAAACCAGATGACGTCACAATTTGAGTAACTAAAGTCTAGTATACAAAAGCATTCTGTGGCTGTACACTTGCATACTAGACCCCTTTTTCGGACATATCTGTACACCTCTTGTGCTTACATCTATACTTAGGCTTGAATCAAATTGAAAAGTATAGCACGGTTGTTCTGTTTTTTTTTGCCCAAGTACAAGTTATCTGTAAAAATGAAAGCTTATTAACGCACGCCTTTATCAAAGCAACCTTCTCTAACCAAAATCCGTCTTACACTTCTGCGGTTTTGACCTGCCTGTAAATATCGTAACGCAGCAACGCAAACATCTGAACTAGTTAAACATTAAACCATCGCTGATCAATATCAAGTCGTAGAATACAGTACTGTGTAGATTTCCCAAAATTTATCTGCTATATGTCCGAATTTATCAATGTTTGCAACGCTTTTGCGATGTATCAGCTGAAACTTCTGTTTTGTTTGAAAGCAACATTAGTTTAATTTTAATACACATGCACATGTTTAAATGCACAACCAATTACGCTTGGGTTTCACGTTGGGCGAGGGGTTATGCTTTAATGATACAACCACCCGTTGTGAGCTATAGGGGAAATAACTAATTTTTGCAATGACAAAAGACCTGTCATTGGATACTACACGCTACAGGATGACGCCGATTTTCCAAAGCCCTAAAAACAGGGAATCCTATAGATCAGACCAAACCTTATATGAATCTGCCCCTTATAATTGTGGTGTGGTTATCTGTATGTTGCTTTTAGCTCTACTACTAAATTTTGGAAAAAGAATTTTCTTTTCGTTCAAGGTCGATGTTTTAACTCTATTTTTATACGAATAAGTCAGATGCAGCGACGCGTTCTTGAGTGGTTAGATAACAATTTCTTGTTTAACTTACAAAAATTAACGCTTGGCTAACCACGCGAACTGCCACGTCGTTTGACTAGCAACTAAGTAAGGCGATCAAGCTTGCAGGAATTCGATTTGCTGAATTTACTTTCTTGGAACTTAACGGAGGCAAGATTTGTTTCCATGATTTTTTTATACTTTTATTTGCTTTTAAAATGAATAAACGCATGTTGTATAACTCATTGCTTTTGGAATTTGCTTGTTTATATGTGTTGTTCTGTAGGTGGTGTATCATTCACTCAGAAGGTATTAATCATTATACCCTGTGTACTTCCACAACAAACTCTAAGAGCGCTGTGAAGTATAAACTGCACCGTTTACTTTATCGAAGTCACTATATTACCGCATATCGGTCACGAATATGGTGTATCGTTTTCTTTTCATTTTTAAGTCACTCCAGACACCAAGTTTCTGTTACATTATTGCGCTATTATTATTGTTATCAATAACAATATTACTATTAATAATATTGCAACAATACAATATTGCGCTATTATTATTGTAATTGTTATCAATAACAATATTATTATTAATAATATAGCAACAATACACTATTGCGCTATTATTATTGTTATCAGTCCATCTATGGACTGAAAACAATTGTTGTACTACTTAAACTCGGCGATGATTTTACTGATCGCTACGGAGCGAACCGTTTTGCGTTTTTGAGTTTTTGCTACAGAGCGTGTATTTCTCAATCGATTTGATAATTTAGTTTCCATTATATGGTTTTCCTTGAAATTGTAATCGAAAATGGTACAAAGAGCATACAGTAGCTATAAATTGATGTTGCTCTACCCATTGCTGTTTGCTTTCCTGCCAGCTGAAGACAGATACAAACGTATGTAGGCTAGATGGCAAGCCCGTTGTTGCATCTCGTTTAAACCCATGAACAGCGATGAACTTATTGAACTCATGAATAATACCATGTTTAGACTTCGTTTGACTGGCATTTTCGAAAGGCAAGTTTGTTTTGCAAAACTAACTTCATTTGGATCTTAATCCTTTAACATCACATCTTTACTGTTAAACCAAACTTGGCTCGTCGCTTTCATCGGTAGCGCGCGGAAAGTCAGGCTTGGTTGCATCATAACGAACTAAAATTTACCGTTATTACAACAATTAAACTGTAGAAAGAATTTTTGTATAGACGTACTAGAAATTTAGCAAATAAGCATCTTGGTTTATAAGATATGCTGTATGTTATGTCGATGAATGTATTTGTATTAATGTATTTGATTCCAATTGCGCTGGCAGATAATTCCCCTAATGTGAAACTATAGGTCAAAGTAGTGGTGCTCGACTCAGTGCTGGTCCGTGAGAAATTTTTACTGGGCCTCGCTAAAATAGCACATTAGTAACACAGAAAGACTGTTTTATAAGCGTGGGGCCCGTTGCCAACAAAATTCAAGTAAACCGCCTTAATCATCATCATTGGTTGTGTCAAATGCGTATCCCTAAAATCTGGAGAAGAGCCCTTGTGGTTGCAGTCCCTAATCCCAAGAAGCCTCCAGGGGATCCAAAGAGCTACCGCCCCATCTCCCTGCTCTGCATCCCCTTCAAGATCCTCGAAAGACTCATCTACGCCCGTGTCGAACCGATAATAGACCCACAGCTCTCTCGGGAACAAGCTGGCTTCCGACACGGAAGATCAACCGTAGACCAGGTCACACTTATGACCCAAGACATCGAGGACAGCTTCTCAGCTAAGAAGAAGGTCGGAGCCGTGTTTGTTGATCTCTCGGCTGCCTATGACACCGTGTGGCACAACGGTCTTACCTGCAAGCTACTCCGTCTACTTTCTGACAGGCACATGGTCCACATGATTATGGAACTCGTACAAAACCGTAGTTTCACCCTCACCACCGGCAGCGGCCCACGAAGTAGACTACGCCGACTCAGAAACGGCGTCCCACAGGGCTTCGTCTTGGCTCCCCTCCTGTTCAACATATAGGCCTACACCTACGACCTGCCCACCACCACCTCCAGGAAGTATGCCTATGCAGATGACCTGGCATTCCTGCATTCTGCCGGAGACTGGCAGTCGATGGAGAGGTATCTTAGCCAAAACATGCAAACAATAACTGCATATCTCCAGAAATGGAAGCTGCAGCTCAGCAAGGCAAAGACAGTTTCAGCGGCCTTCCACCTTAACAACAAGGAAGCACAGCGTGAGATAAGCATCAGTATTGATGGGGAACACGTGCCCTACAGCGCCGAGCCTACCTACCTCGGCGTCACCTTGGACAGGGCACTCACGTATCTTCGACACTTGGAGTCACTGCGCAATAAACTATCTGTGCGCGTCGCACTCCTACGGCAGCTGGCGGGTTCAGGCTGTGGGGCCTGCGCAAAAACCCTTCGCACGGCTACCCTGGCACTTGTCCACTCTACCGCCGAGTACTGCGCACCAGTGTGGTGTCGTAGCTCTCACACCCGCCACATCAACAACGCCATCAACGACGCGCTGCGTATTCTGACTGGTTGCCTGCGTCCCACTCCAACGGACTACTTACCAATCCTTGCAGGCATCCAACCTGCTGAGCTACGCCGCAAAGGAGCCATGATTTCTCTCGCTCGCCGCGCTTTGGACCCTGAACACCTTCTCCATACCCCACTCCAGCGACCACCATCTGGAAAGCAGCGACTGAAATCAAGACACCCCTTTGTGCCAGCTGCACAACAGCTACTCAGTAGCGCAGAAGACCTCGGACTAAGTGTGGCGCACTGGACGAACCACATGTGGAGCACAGAGTGTGGTGCCACAGAGCAGACAGTAGACCATGTCATCAATAACTGCCCAATCCATCGGCCCCCACGTGGTGTGCGTGGTCTGAAAAGATTGGACGAAGATACAATCACATGGCTGATGACCTCATGCCCGGAAATCTAGTCTGGAAGTGGAAAGAAGAAACGCTCAAACGACGAAGAAGAATTGGTTGTGTCGTTGTAACAATGGACATCGTTTTTCAGTAATGTGTAGTGTGGTTATTTGATAGCAGCAATTTGAGGCAGCAGGGGTTCATGTCATGGTCAATCAATCAATCAATCAATCAATGTCATGGTAACAGACGACCACTGCCTTAAACCATTAATAGCGGTAGCCTTTATTAGCTTTATTAAACATCAAAGTTTTTTAACAAGATTTATAGGAAATGTTTTTTAATGGAATATTTAAAAATAAGAAATTTTTATCACATGTTTGGGGAACAATGGCTGTAAGTATTCTGTATGCATTTCGTTTAAGTCATATCAAAATAGTAGCGACAGAATTCTGTATCAGCCCCGAGATACCTTTTAGCCCCAGGCGCACATCATGACCTTAATCCGGCTCTGAACCCGGTGTATGTTTTATTAGTGCACTCCCGTATTGACCTCTCGCCAACAAAATCTTGCTGTATTCAACGACGACCCTGCAGCAAGCGCGGGGCCCAGTGCAAGAACTGATGACGTGCCCCTTGTCCATTTCAACCAACCTAATAAACTAATAATAACGTAAACCAAATACCAACTCTTTGCCAATCAGCTTTCATAGAATGCTTGGTGATATACTTTCACCAAAACGTATTCTTTTGAGAACAAATTGTGAAATAACACTGCGATGTAGACCAAATTAAAGCTAAATAGTTACTTTTGTTTCGGTGCTAAGCAGCGCGGACCCCGTGAAAGTAGCGAAGCCCAACCCTGTCGCATCACTCGCATTGGCCTAAGGCCGGTCACGACTGCAAAGCATCAGGACGAAAGCAAACCAGACTCCGATCGAATTAAGAAACTTATTAATTGTTCCACAATCTTTTTTAAACTTCCCAATGTACCGTAGCACTGCGGTTGCAGTTAAGCGTGCACTGTCAGGCAAGGGTAGTTACCAACACGGCTTAGTAATGAACCGATAATGACAATAGTTCCCATTCACTATTGGTTTGTCAAAATCCAGTTGTCATATTATTTCAATGCCAACATGGAGGGATAATATTGCTTGCTTGCCGCAGGACGCATAAGAGTTGGGTTTATAGATGTTTAATTTCTTGATCTTCCGTTACATAAAAACCTAAAGTTAACACAAAAAGCAATTTTTACAGTTCGAAAGACGAACTTTTTGCAGGTCTAGTGCAACACCACGTGATACATTTGTATATTGGTCCCCACAACCTAAATTGTAACAACATTTGGTTTTGAACTTCTGCACTATACTAGATATCCATTCGCGGTGTTAGAAATGTTTTAATTCTTGGAATCGCATATAAGCGCCTGGATGGTACACTGAATGTTTTTATATTCCGTACGCATGAATAACAATCTACATACTTTAAATCTATATTTTATATCGTAAAAGCTAAAAATCGCGTTTTATTAACTTTATCAGGCACACACCTGATTTGGCCATTAAGCCATAACTCTTTTCCGAACATCATGATAGCCTATTCTCCATGCTTGGTATTAAATGTACGGTAGGTTATACACGTATTACAGGCTATACAGTGTAATTATTTTCTGTTCATCCACGTACATTTGTGCAGCGCAAACTTCTGTTGCAACAGTCAAGGCTTTAGCATAAAAGATGGACAGACCTTAGCACACAAATTTACTTTGCAGGCTGTATTTAATATCTAGTCGCTCCGCCACGTTCACCTGCATAATCTTCTTCTTTGAGCCATTTTCAATGATGTATTGGGTGCAATTAGTTGGATAGTAATATATTGTAGTTTAATTACGAACGGTTTTCACAGAACCAATGTAATTGGTTTAATTTTTAATAATTTTTCTGCTAACACGTGAACGCAAACGAAACATAAACAACCATTAAATAAGCTTTTATGTAAACGGAATCTCACTTTGCAGAAAAAAGTTTTGACAATTTAATGCGATTTCAAATTTTTTTCCTTTTTACACTTTCAAACAGCGTATTTAACAGGTAACTTCTTCTCAATTGTTATGAAGTTAATGCAAGGAAGTGCAAACCTGAGTGCCTGTTTTATTTCCAGGAAACGTCCCTGAAGTCTATTGTTTATTTACAATCCAAATTTTTTCTCCTCACTTAGCTTTTAACCAACGGAACACGTCCTATGTCGACATTTTCCATCATTGTTTCGGAAGTCAGTTTTGCCAGGATGCCCGCGATAAACGCCATCACAACAGCAACCCAGGCAAGATAAAAGGAGTAGCCAAACATTGGATCGACACCTTGAAGCATTTCTTCCGCCTTTGATTGCAAATCTTGCTTGATGTCGGGGCTTGATCCCAGAGATCCAGGCTCCTGTGGATAAAGAGCATCACGTTTCTTCCTTCCCTGGATGCCGTATGAACTAAGGTCGACGTTAGATGGCGCAATCGATCCAGAAAGCATCTGAGAGAATATTTTCTGCGATACTGTTCCAATCTCGGAAAAGAAGCGTATCGGGTTGTGCACTGTTTGGGCTTGAGGAATTGTGTATGTCAGCATACCAGCCAAGAGAAGTGAAGCTGACAAAAATAAAACATTCATATACTGCGACAAGTTATAGCTTTATTGTTACGCTAACAGGTGGGATTTAATGGTATTGCGTAGTACGTGCCGTTACGACTAACGTGATGCCCACACAATAATGATTAATTTTCCGCTACAAACACACATTCAATTACTTACCACCGAGTGATATTGCAACACGGCCAATTTTATGACTTGCTTTTGCAGTTGATTTATTATTATACGAGCTTTCAGATTGACTAAAAGCGCATTTTGCAACAAAGATCATCCCAATGAACAGACATATCAACCCAGCAATCAAAAATCCTACCGTGGCTCTTATAAAGTCGTCTTCGGAGTAAACTGTCGAAACAAAATGCAACACACAACACCATAAGATTTATAACGAGTTATATATAAAAAGAACAGATAATTTGTTAATATAGCAAGCAGAGATGTTCTTGCCCATTGTGAAGAACGCAATGGGGAAGGAAAAAATTTGGCCTGGGCTTTGGTAGATATTGGCGCAGATGAAACTGCTAAAATGTGGTATGATGAAATCAAAAACTATGACTTTAGCAAACCGGGTTACAATGATAAAACTGGTAAGTACTGACAGCGCATGTCAGCTTTAATTTGAATTTGGGCAATTATACAGACCTAAATTATCTAGCGAAGCAAGTCATACGTAGCGTAATTTACTCTTATTTGAATTTTATTCATTCTTTAGGCCATTTTACCCAGATGACTTGGAAATCTTCAACTGAATTCGGCGCTGGATTTGCCAAATCATCAGGAGGCGCCACTTATGTTGTAGGGCGCTACCTGCCGGCTGGAAATATGACAATGGCGAGCGAGTTCGAGAAAAACGTCTTGCCTGTTTCCTAAATGTTTGGAGACAACTAAGAGCAACCACCAAACAGATTTTAAATAAAAACGTTCATCCTGATCAATAGCAAAAGTAGTTGGTTTTTTTGCTGTCCTTATTTTTAGCCTAATGCATGTACAGAAAAAAATCAACTGCATGTCTGCTATTCAGTTTTATTATTTTTTGCCACTGATGGTCGCGCTGGTGCATATTAACCGTCCACGTTTAACTTTAGTACAACTGCAGCCCACGTCATATTTGTGAAGTACAGTGCAGATATCTCCCGTTTCTACTACCATATTTTGCAGTGCCAGTTAATGCCGTTGTTTATATGTGACAGCTAACGATTGTGAAAAATTACAGCTTTTAATAAGTAAATGGATGTCACAAATCTTGAGGTTATTATTTCCTTTTTGTAAGAGCGTATAGCATGAACGCAAAATAAAATCGATTTAGCTGAGCAGTGTTGCTTCAGTTGATTTTCTCGGCATCTAGCAGCAAAGATCATACTCAGCATACAAAGCTACACTTTCTATATATTTGAGACCGCGTTCTCATTACGATTCGACATCTTCATTTTTTTTCTTAGACCCATTTCCAGTGTCGTATCGGATTTAATATTTTTGCAATGCTAATTAATACAATAAAAATAATAAGAATCAACAACCACAAAACAATTGTGTAAAATATTTCTTCTGCCAATGCAATAATGAAAACAAAACATAAAATATTAACTAAACTTATGAAGTTTAAACCTTTACGAAAACGAAACTCATTTCATTTCTTGTAACTCTGTTTAACAAATCTTACCACCTTATAATTTATAACAACCAGCCGTTTACTTTTCAAATTTGAAAAAAAACTTTAACATGCGACTTTTTCACTTTTAACATGAAGCGTAAGTAATATTAGTACGCATGACGGCGCTGTGTTCCAGCACTGTGGAAGAGGAACGCGCCAGAATACTCCCCATAAATGCCATCACCGCAACAACCCATGCAATGTAAAAAGAGTATCCAAACACTGGATTAACATCTTGAAGAATTTCCTTCATCTTCGATTTCGATTCGTGCGTGCGGAGCTTAGTCAAAGAGCTATACATGGCGATGTTCATGACGTCTCTATTTTGTTACGTATGATCATGATGTCACATAAACAAGTAGCTTACATAAACGAGAATTAGGTATTACTGGATTATTGTTGGTAGTATATCTGAAACAAGCTAGATATACCTGCTGTTTTTCTACATTTGTCCAGTGCGGGCCTCTTTTACAGTAACCAAGACTATATAGCAAATATACTTTAGCATACAAATTTACCCTCCATATATAACTAAAATATTTTATCGCTCCATTAGGCATATTTGCATCAATGTTGTTCTCTGAGTTATGTTCGATGTTGAATTGGATGCAAAAAGTTTTACATTGGTACATTTCTTATACTATATTTACAATAAGCTTTCACGAAATGAATGTTTGACATGTCAAATGTGAACGCAATCAAAACAAACAAAATCTGCACATGAATTTTATCGAATACAAATTTCACTTCAGGCAGAACATTTGTTACAAGTTGAGTTTTCACTTTTCATAATTTCAAACACATATTTAACATGTGACTCAATCGTTCTTAATGCAAAGCAAGAAAGTAGGCCTAAGCGTAACAATATTTACAAGCAATAAATGTCAAGTTTGTTTGTCCACTTATTTCCAGCAAGTTAACTTTTTGTAGTCTATCTTTTATTTACAAACCAATTAAAGCTTGTCACTTTCCTTTCGCTTCAAACCAATGGACCATGTCCCGCGTCGACATTGTCCGCCATTGATATGGAAGCGAGTTGTCCCGAGATAACCGCGATCAACGCCATAACCACAGCAAACCAGGCAAGATAAAAGGAGTAGCCAAACACTGGATCGACACCTTGAAGCATTTCTTTCGCCTTTGATTGCAAATCTTGCATGCTGTCGGGACTCAATCCCAGAGATCCAGGCTCCTGTGAATAAAGAGCATCACGTTTCTTCCTTCCCTGGATGCCGTATGAACTAAGGTCGACGTTAGATGGCGCAGTCGATCCAGAAAGCATCTGAGAGAATATTTTCTGCGATACTGTTTCAATCTCGGAAAAGAAACGTATCGGGTTGTGCACTGTTCGGGCTTGGTTGATTGTGTATGTCAGCATACCAGACAAGAGAAGTGAAGCTGTAAAAACAACAAACAAAACATAATCATGAAGGTTAAGTTAGTCTTAATGATGGCTGATAACACGCAACATTCTATTACTTACCACCGACAGCAATAACAATACGGCCAATTTGATGGCTTTTACGTGCAGATGATTTATTGTACACGCTTTCGCATTGAATGAACGCGCTTTTTGCAACATAAATCATTCCAATGAGCATACATATCACCCCAATAATCAATAATCCAGATGTAGCCGTGATGAAGAAGTCCACGGAGCCAACTGTCGAAAGAAAATGGAATAAACATCGTTATATAGTTAATAACGCAACGTATATAAGATGTCTTTCATTCTGTTCAATCTTTTAGAGTATTTTTATAAAATTACGATTAAAAATTGTTTATGGTTACTTGTTGCTTACTGTCCATGGGGAAACTGTAGGACATCAAAGACGGCACATCAAAGCCCAGCTTAAACAATCCCAATTGGTAGCAAAAGGTCCTTCCTTGAAATAACGCCTTGGCGCTAGATATGCTTTGTTGCAAACTTGAACCCATTTTGCCGCTGCTTAAAACGGATTCAGCCATGTCACAGAGTTTGGAAACTCCCATGCAGACCTAAAGGTGTAAAGTATATTTGGATCACGAAGGTAATTTTTCTTGTTTCTCTTTTTCAAGTGAAATTAAAACGTTTGTTTGAACAACCAGTCTGACTATTTATTTACCGTTGACTATTTGTTTATATTAAACATTTCTTAGAACACTGGCGTGAAGCGAAAGATATTGCTTTCAGAATTCAATTCAATTAGTATAGGGTAGTATAGGCGTCACTCCATGACGTACATGCATATAATCGGTAAAGCGAAAAATATACTTTAACTGGTTTGCTACAAGTATTGTTGTCATTTTTGTGCTGGTCAAGCCAAAAATTGCTTTCTTTGGCTTCAATAAACTGTGGGCTTTCTAACTGTGCGATCAAAATTAATTCAATTTACGTTTGATTGAATTTTACGGTATATTTGCTCCTGGGTCGATCCATAATGTTTTTGGAGCGTTCAATATACCATCGGTAACAATCTAATGGCGCTGTTTTCTGCTTGAAATTTCTTGCCAACAAAATTTACGTTTGTTTAACTGATATGCTCTGTTGCACACTGGAGCTAATTTTGCTGCTGTCCAGCAAGGAATCGATCTCTTCAAAGATTTTTTAGAACCAATGAAGCTCTGCAGTTAAGTCATAAAGTATATTATATTATTATATAATATATATATATATTAATATTTATATATTATATATAGGTCATCAAAGCTTTGATAAAATATTAAAATAATGCATTAGATCCAAGTTAGTTTTTTATTCGATTACTCGCTCGGCCGTTGCATATTTTATCACTAAAATAGTCCAGATCAGAATCGCTACTTACACTCCATGTTATGCAAGTATAGTTGTTCCGTAGATTGGCTAGTTTCTTGTTTATTTTTATTTGTAGGCTAAACGATCTCCAAAATCCCAAATGATTGAGTAAGCTTAAGCTAAGCATTTTTATGTAATAGATTTTTCTCAAACCAAAAACACAAACCTTCATCCATGACGTAGTGGCCAATGCTGTAATAGTCAGTGCAATTGCCAATAAAACGGAGACGGTTGCGGCTACTTGAAGATGTTTTAAGATAATTATCAACTGAATCGCCTACGTAACATTCTGAGAAATTGGCATTTATTGTTTGCTTTCTTTGTCTATTGCACTATAGTCTATAATCTATAGTCTATACTATAAACTGCTAAATGCTCATGTCGTATGTCGTACGTTATAAAAACAATTATGTATGTAAGGGTAGCTGATTAATTTTCCTTAATAAAAAAGGCTACTATCTTACGAGAAAGTAAATTTATAATTTTAGACGGCCATCACTCTTTTGTCAAGTAAAAGTAAGGACCGCCAACTGTAAGATATCAATAAACAAGACTTCAATGAATAACTGGGAAACACAAAACACAATAAATGGTATTAACAATGTCACCCAGGCCGCTACAAATCTACGTTATCTGACTACGATAGAAGAAGCATACTCTCTTCATTCTCATTCAGGACATTTGACGTCCAAAAATGCTAAGTAAGATAAAACAAAATTATTAATGAAGACCAAAAATCTCAAAATGAAACGGCAACGTAAATTTTAATCATGATATGAACCAATTGCATCAATTTATAGCGCAGAGTTTGTAAAGGAAGAAAGTCAAAAATGTAATTCAACCAACACAACGGGAAACTGAAACTGGCCAGTTGGAAAAAAATCGCGATAAAACGTTTCGTCATAAGTTTCACGCGTAACAACATTTCCTGGACTACTGTCACATTTAGCAGATATTCGTGTGCTCGTGTTTCATGTGTTTTTAGATCAGCATCTATTTGACATTTTTTGGATGCAAATATACCACAATCGTGATTTGTTGGGTCATGCAAATGAAATGTGGAAAAAGCTTTTACATCAACTAGAGGTTAAGGACAAGGATACAAAATATCAATTCAAACACTTCTGCTATGCTCCAGATTACATACAAAACAATATGCGCTGTTCACATAACTTATTATAGATTGATCATTAAGGTTTGGTGACACTTAATCACGCGACATATAATCACGCGACACTTAATCACCGACACTTAATCATTAGGACACTTAATCACGCGACACATAATCACTGGGACACTTAATCACGCGACACATAATCACTAGGACATTTAATCACGCGACACATAATCACTGGGACACTTAATCACGCGACATTTAATCACATATTTACAGTATGGAAAATTGCATGTCTACACACGAAAAACAAATATAAACCTGAAAAGAAATTGTTAAAATGATTAAACATTGTCTGCGCAGATAAGCCTACCGTACAGTGGCGTACACACTAGGTAACAATGTCATCTATGGGAAATGTGAGCAACTGCACGAAGATAAACTAAAATCTCGCTTGACAGATAACGTTCAACTGTGTTTTGCACGCGCAGTTTCAGTGCCTTGTACCGCATTGGAATAGAAGGTTGAGTACCAGCAATTCCTTGCAGAAAGGTTGTATTTGAAGGTATTTTTCAATTCCCTGCATGAAAGTCCACAATGTCGGGTGGTGGCATTGAAAAAGCGTTTGGAGACCAAAATGCCAACCTTCGACTGCGTTCGTGGTTCTTGCAATGCAACCTGCCCCGGCTTCGTAATGGTTCCAACTTTCGATTGGAAAGATGGCTGAGCCGTAATTTTCACCACGTCCCGGACGTCGTTTGCCTCTGATATATGTGTGTTCGAAATACAAAAGCAGCTCAGGCATCTTCTCGTGATCGGGCATGCTATCAGCTAAGATCAGAAATGACGCGACTACGTCAGAGGAAGGGACCATGGCTAAGGCTGGTAAACACCGAACAGCTGTTCTTAATTCGTCATCAGACTCATAGTCACATTTCATGCCAATTTCATTAACTTTGCGCAGGACGCTTTGCGTAAGGTGAAAAAAACAACTCCTAACATTTGCAGTAGGAAATGCGGAAATGCAGGGGCAGGCTATAGAAAAAAGGCGCTGTCCTAGTGCTGTCGCGTCCAAGTGATCATGTGTCGCGATTTACATCGGTAAGACAGCGGCAGGCTATAGACAAAGGCGCTGTCCAAGTGATTATATGTGGCGTGATTAAATGTCCTAGTGATTATGTGTCGGTGATTAAGTGACGCGTGATCAAGTGTCGCGTGATTAAGTGTCGGTACACCGATCATTAAAGCTTGAAATTTACGATAATGTACAGCAAAGGCAATTAAAGGCTCGCTCTGGTCTATAGTTTTCACTCAAACGAAAGCATCATAAATATTAAAATACACTTATGCTGATATGTGTACAGCATACCTATGTAGTTGGAATTATACCAGTGTTTGAAACGTACGCATTACGCAGCCGTCTGACCAAAAGAAGCAATAACAATTTGTAAATTGGTTGCTATTGTTTCATTTATCTTTACATCACATGTATATTGCTTTATGCGCTAGTTAGCATTATTGTTTTTGTCATTTTGTTACGTAATATATCTCATTACAATTAATGGGTTACGCAAACTGTGATAGCATCATTAAACTCGTTAGCTACACGTGGTACATAGTAGCTACATTAGGTAAACAATTTACATTAGCTTCATTTTGGTATTTAATAACTATGCTATTAGGGACGTTAGTTACATGAGGAACAATATGATGTATAGTATGGCTAGTTTAACTACATTATGGCATGCTGAATAGTTCAGACGCAATACGATTTGAGTTCTCCAGTGACTACCTGCTTATAGCCAACAACTGCCGAGCAGGGTGATACTTGATTTTTCTTTTTAGTAAGTTATTCTTTGAACGCATCATAGCTATTGGATGATGCGATGACAAGTAGGATAGATTGCTAAAAGAGTTCATTTTATTTAGTTCTAATTTAAAGGTGCAACGGTTTTTAACAGCATAGTCATCAACTGGGTTTTTTATTTTTTTAACATAACCTACAGTATATATAGCTTAGAATGCAAAATTTTTGACTTCAACTTTGTATCCTCCTAAAGTCATAAAAATTTTTACAATTGTCGTTCTAAGTAAGTCATGGCAAAAGAAACCCAAAACTATCAACAAATCAACATTTACGAAATTGAAAGTCTTTTCGAGTAAAATGATTTTACGACATATAATTTTAATTTTTATGGTTTCTAACAACATTTTCAAATCGTGTGTCTTCACATTTTTTAAAACGAAAATATTTACAAGCAATGAAGGGCAAATTTGTGTGTCTGTTTATTTGTGTCCCAGAAACTAAGTTTCCTGTAGTTTGTTGTTTGTTTACAAACGAAAGCTGACCTTCTCTTTTTAGCTTCAGACCAATAGACCATGCCCTATGTCAACATCTTTCTTTTTCGTTGCTGGGGAAGCAAACGCAGAAATAACAGCAATAAACGCCATCACCACAGCAACCCAGGCAAGGTAAAATGAGTAGCCAAACACGGGATCGACACCTTGAAGCATTTCTTTAATATTTGATTCCAAATCTTGCATGCTACTGTAACTTGACTTAAGAGACTCATCATGTGTTTCATAATTCGATTCTAAATCTGTCATGCTGCTGTAACTTGATCCAAGAGATTCATTTTCTTCCCAGTTTATTTCCAAATCTGCCATGAGGCTCAAACTTGATCCAACAGATTTAGGTTCCTCCCAATTTGATTCTAAATCTGGCAAGGGGCTGGAACTTGATCCAAGAGGTTCATGTTCTTCCATAATTAATTCCAAATCTGGCATGCTGCTAGAACTTGATTCAAGATTTTCTGGGTCTTCCATAATTGATTCCAAATCTGGTATGCTGCTGGAACTTGATCCAAGAGAATCAAGTCCTTCCCAGCTTGATTCCAAATCTGGCATGTTGTTGGAAGTTGGTTGAAGAGATTCTAGGTCTTCCATTATTGATTCCAAACCTGGTATGCTGCTAGATTTTGCTCCAAGAGTTTCTGGGTCTTCCATAATTGATTCCAAATCTGGTATGCTGCTAGAATTTGTTCCAAGAGTTTCTGGGTCTTCTATAATAGATTCCAAATCTGATATGCTGCTAGAACTTGATCCAGTCGACTCTGAGTCTTCCATAAAAGATTCCAAATCTGGCATGTTGTTGGAAGTTGGTTCAGGAGATTCTGGGTTTTCCATAATTGATTCAAAATCTGGCATGCTCTTGGAAGTTGATTCAAGAGATTCTGGGTCTTCCATAATTGATTCCAAATCTGGTATGCTGCTGGAATTTGGTCCAAGAGTTTCTGGCTCTTCCATAATTGATTCCAAATCTGGTATGCTGCTGGAATTTGGTCCAAGAGTTTCTGGCTCTTCCATAATTGATTCCAAATCTGGTATGCTGCTGGAATTTGGTCCAAGAGTTTCTGGCTCTTCCATAATTGATTCCAAATCTGGTATGCTGCTAGAACTTGATCCAATAGACTCTGAGCCTTCCATTATTGATTCCAAACCTGGTTTGCTGCTAGAACTTGATCCAAGAGAATCAAATCCTTCCCAGCTTGATTCCAAATCTGGCATGTTGTTGGAAGTTGGTTCAAGAAATTCTGGGTCTTCCATAATTGATTCCAAATCTTGCATGATGCTGGAACTTGATCCAAGAGGTTCAGGTTCTTGTAGAGAGAGAACATCGCGTTTCTTTTTATCTTGGATATCATATGAACTAAAGTCGACGTTAGATGTTGGAGATGGTCTAGAAAGCAGGCTAGAATATATTTGTTTTGATGCCGCGCCAAATTCGGAGAAGAAACCGTCTGGGTTGTACACTGTTTGGATGAGAGGAATTGTGTAAATTGTCATACCAATTAAGAGAAATGCCGCTGCAAAACATAAAACAAAATCCATGAAAACCATAAAGAAGCAAGGCCGCAACTATATTTTTTGGACAATATGTGGCATAATATCAACAGGTTTGTTAGGCCTGGCGTACGTTCAATGACTTACCACCGACTGCAATGAAAACACCTCCAGTTTTAGGGTATTTACGTGGGGAAGATTTAGTATACATGTTTTTGGATTGACTGAACGCGTTTATTGCAACAGAGATCATTCCAATAAACAGAAATATCAAACCGATGATCAAAAATCCAGCCATGGCGATTATGAAAACGTCAAACGAACCAGCTGCTAGAAAAAATGCAAATAACTGAACGATATAGTGTATGACGCAAGTGATGAAAAGCATTTAATTCTGTCCAATTTAAAAAAATATATAATCTTGCAAGTAAAATGTTACTGTGTAACTTGTAATATTGATGTTCATACCTATGAAATGTGTTTATTGTTGATATTGTGGGTTCGTGTGTTTATTTCTTGATCTTACTTAAGTTGTTACTTACTGTCAATGAGGAAATCGTAGGACATAAAAGACGGTACATCAACACTCAGCTTAAACAATCCCAATTTGTAGCACAAGCTTCTTCCTTGAAGTAATGGTTTCGCCCTGGATATACTTCGTTGCATACTTGAACTCATTTTGCCGCTGTCCAAGGAGGAATCCATCTTTTCAAAGATTTCTGAAAATCCCATGCAGGCCTGCCGATAAAAAGTATTATTGAAACATCAAGCTAACTGAAGATTACAATAGTGTATTGCAGTAGATGAGAGTTAGTTTAGTTTTTCGATTGCACGCTCAGTCATTGTGCTCATTCCGAATCACCATCCCCGTTCGATGTTATGCGATACCCAGTGTATGTCTTAGATTGTGTTATTTCGTTGTATGTTTTAACATGTACGTGATCTCAAGAAAACTCTTAACAATTTATTCTGAAAACCGACCCAAAATGAAAACTCCCATGATCCCACTGCTCAACATTGGCCAAGAACAAGTTTTTTGTATTCGCGGTATACGTTGTCGTGATACTTTCATCATCTTTTTAACTAGATTGTTGATAGCAATGTGTTTTTATTTTATTTCATAGCACAACATGTTCCGGCTTCATAATAGGCTGGGGCTGTAAGATCACAAAACACGCAATATTTGTGTAATGTGTGCGCAATATGTTATAAAAAAGCCTCTTTGCTGAAAAAATTCAATTACTTTCTTATCGTTTTTCAATTACCTAGTTTATACCTTTTATTCGGTGTTCCAAAAACTTTCACAAATTGTATAGAAACTTTGCTTAAATTTACAAAAGGAGTAAAGGTTTATTGAATTCGACTAAGGTATACATGTTAAGAGCCTAAAGGGCAATTGTTGAAAACATTCTGTGGAAGTAAACAAAGCCAGCACCCACGTTTATAACGTCTGAAAAACCATGAAGCTCCAACACGCGGCATCATGAAAAGACTTAACGTCCGAGGCATGAGTTGAATAATAATTTATTTTATTTTCATCGCATTCCTTGATCGCGTAAGCTTTTACGTAACCGACCATGCATAAGTACATACCTTCATCCATGACGTAGTGGTCAGTGCTGAAATTGTCAGTGCAATTGCCACAAAGGCGCAGGCGACGGCGGCAAGTTGAAGAGCTTTTGACATCTTTCGAGTTTGCTCAACTTTGCGCTGAGATATCTAATATTACTTGCTCAAATGTTTACCAAAAATGACAGTTACTTATGAATGATATGTTTTGTCTTAAACGAATTATTAAGTGTCACAATTTGCTCAACAAAATTATAAAAAAGCATAATATTAAAACGAACGTTGTGATCGAATCCTATGCAGACATGATATAAACTATCCGCACTAAAATTAATTTTTTCCAATAAACTTTGCTTGACTGGCACATTTCACCAGCCCTGCTTTTAATGACACGTTAACAAGTGATCGAACTCTTAAAAATTGCAGAAACAGCAAGATATTTTGGTTTTTCATTTGCAACATAACATTAATGTTTTGAAACGTATATTTACTGTAAAGCGAAAAACATTTATTTCTACAAATTACACAGTCGTCAATATAACGCTTAAAATATGGTGCCAACTCGGTTTGACGACAGCAGTTGATAAGCTAAGGAGCAGACCTTATAGGTCCAAATGTCAATGATGGAATTTTCTCTTTTCTGTCTGTAGCAGCCATTGACTCACTTCCGTGTACGGTAGATGACTAATTATCAAGAGACATCGAAACTTGGCGTGATACGGAACGGAACTAGCTCGAGTATTACTCCAGAAACCGTTATAAAGTAAATGTGGAAAAGACATTAGATAAAAAATTTTAATTTTTTAAAAAACATTTTACGTTTCTACGATAGATAATGCCATTGTAGCTTCCATTTTTATTTGTTGTGAGCATGGAATCGACCACAGCTTAGGCGAAATAGGGTTAAAAGCATTTAAATTCTATAATTTAACGATAAGAATTGAAATTCACCAAACTTTGAATTCTACTCTGCATCATATTTTACACTTTACTCAACTTAAAATTAAAAAATGTAAAATTAGAATTAACAGTTTGACATCTTTACCATGATCAAGCAAAAACCGTTTTCTTTAAACAAGGTTTTGCATAAAAACAAGTAGACTGAAACATGAATAGTATAAATTTAGACTAATTTTTATATCCGATATCAACATGTTTCTCATTAAAGTTTTTGCTAAACTCTATATTTTGTATCGTACTTTTGTTACGAGCCTTTTCTTTAACTTTTTCCAGTTTCTAAGCACACCTTCTATTGTCTCGAAATCTTTTTTGATTTGACTTAACACTTTCTAGAAAATGAATTTTCTCTGATATTGTATTTTCTTGTTTCAAGTTTACCGACTTGGTTAAATCTGTTCTGGAATTTTTCAGACTCCCTCCCCAGAAGTAAAAACTATCTATTTCAAGAAGTGTAGCATTTCCAATAAGCGTAGCTACAGATAATGTTTATACAGTAAATAGCATTATACAGCAAAGTATCATGAAGTTAACAACAAATGTTTCTGTTTGCTGAAAATGTTACTGTCTATGTCGTATGTAAGCTTATATAATTTTATCTGCCCGATGTCAACCCTCCAAAAAACTGAAAGCTACACGGACGTCAGTGAACTGACCAGCATTACTTTATCTATAATGTAATATCTATATTATAATGTAATAGAAACGTGATATGAACTTATACACTTACGACAAAATTTTTATACATAGCAAATTTTCTAAAGCTATAATTAGTATAGATAAAATAACGTTAGACTGAAACTGGGCCGTAGTAATATCACGTATTTTTGAATCAACATTGTTTTTTGCGTTTTTATTATATGTGGGATTGTATGTACCTATGAGTCTGGAAATGTGTGTCAACGCAGAGGCCAGCACTCCGGTGACACACAGCGCGTTGTTTACTTTCCTCTGACCTCTTTGCCAATATCTTACCGATAGCGGGCTTTCTAACCACTTGGTCATCAGGCGGTGCTTTGGGTTTTGTCGCTTGGAAATAGACCACAAACATGGTGCGTTTCGTTATCACGCCGTTGTAGAGTGAAAAACAACTTCACATAAGTTGGAGACTAACCAAACGAATACATGCAAAATCGCAATTCTAAATTTGGGCACGGCTCTATACTGTTTTGCCGTATAGCGCCGGGCATTTTCGCTGTATTCTGTAGAAATGGGGGGTGGGGGGAGGCGGAGGAGCAAAGCACAGATCATATTATATCCGATTGTTCTACATACCACGTCCTCACCGAATGTATGTGAATGGCCTGCGAGCTTCAGATGACAGCACGACGACGTGGTTAACTCGTGCCCCGACATTCAGCCTAGGCAGCTGAATAATATCTGCCTCAAAACACGACTATAACGAGCAAGATATTTTGAGAAAGTGTTTCTGTTATTGGTTTGATTGAGTCATGTTAACATGTTTTGGAATGAGTCTTTGATTGTGTCATATGACGTTATGTTCCTTGATAACACCACTACACTGTGGTCTATAAATCTAATGTCATGTAAAATCTATAATGACAAATATTTCAAGAAATTTTATGTGTGAAGTACCTACAAATGTTATTTTCGTGTTTTTGAAGTAAAGCTAAGGTTACATAAATTTTTAAACATCTGCAATAAGGAGAACCAGCCCGCCGTGCTTTTATTTGTGGTAAAAACCAAAACTTATAACTTACTTAAACATATACAAACCATGACATGTAGCTACTCATACTATCGTACACTGCTGGTAATGCTCAAAGCCTTGCTGCGTTTTATTTGACGCAACGTTTTTTATTGGAAAAAGCTTTCTAACAATTAATTTCTACTACTGCACCAGCTAAATATCTTAAGCAGAGTGGATTTTATTATTACAACTTTTACTTTTTGCAATTTCGAACACCTACAATTTTAGTACAAGCAGTAATTACAAGCTATGGAGGCAAAATTTACGTGCCCACTTTATTCCAGCAGGATCACTTTTTTCTTCGTTTTTGTTTGGATTTATACTATCCAGCAGTTTCTACCTCACTTCGACCAGGGGAACATGCTGTTCTGCGTAATTTTTTTCTTTTACAGTAGAGGGTGCGCGTCTTGCCAGAATTACCGCGATCAACGCCATCACCACAGCAACCCAGGCAAGATAAAAAGAGTAGCCGAAGACCGGATTAACATTCTGAAGAATATTTTTCACTTGCGATTCCAAATCTTGCAGGCTGTCGGAGCTTAATCCCAGAGATCCAGGCTCCAGTGGATAAAGGGCATGGTGTTTCTTCCTTCCATGGATCCCGTATTCACCAAGATTGGCGTAATATGGGGCAGATGATTTAGAAAGCAGGCGAGAATATATTTGTTGTGACGCTGCTCCAATCTCGGAAAAGAAACGTAAGGGGTTGTGCACCGTTTTAGCTTGAGCAATTGTATAAGTTAGCATACCAATTAAGAGAAACGTTGCTGCAAAAGAAAACATAAAACCCATGAAAAGAATAAAGGACCAGAGTGCAGGTTTGTTATTTGTGCAATATGCGGCACTTTATGTGAATGTATGTGGTGGGTGTCATTGCAAGTAACTGCACACCCATTCAATAATAAAAACTGATTTGTTAGTTACTGCATGCCTTAAATTACTTACCACCGATCGTAATAACAACATGGCTAATTTTGTGATTTTTACGTGAAGATGATTTACTATGCATAATCTTGGATTCAATAAGCACGCTTCGTACAACAACGATCTTCCCAACAACGAGACATATCACCCCAGCTATCAGAAATCCAGCAGTGGTTTTTATAAATTTTCCGGTAGAGCCAACTGTTGAATATATACTGTATGCAATGAATATAGTGATACATTTTATAATGCCCGTTATTATAAGCTATATTACAATCCGTCCTATGTAGCCAAAAATATTAAAAATAACGTTCTTACGATTACAATGCTTGGTGTACTTACTGTCGACTGGAAAACTGTATGACATCAGAGACGGCATATCAATGCCCCACGAAAACAATCCAATCTGGAAGTACAGATGTTTTTCTTGCAGTAAAGTGCTGGCAGTGGATACTGTGGATAAGCCGCCTTGCACGCTAGAACTCATTTTGCCACTACGCAACAAGAAATCGATCGTTTCATAGATTTTTGAAAATTTCATGCACACCTGCAGGGAAAAAGAATAACTATTGGTCTTCATTCTTTTTCCAACGCATTGCTGAAGCATGTAAGCATAAATGTTTCAGCAATTTATTAAAATATACATGCACATACACCTTCATCCATGACGAAGTAGCAAGTGCTGAAATTGTTAGGGTAATTGCCACAAAAACGCTGACGATGGTGGCTACTTGAAGCACTCTGGACATCATGAATGGTTGATTCTTGAATTTAACACCGCGTGGTCAGTAGTGAAATGTTTAATATTCTTAGGTCATATTTTTACCAAAACAACCTTAAATTATAATATTTTTATGCTGAAAGAAAAATAGTCCCTGTTGTAAGTGGTGCTATTTGTTTAAACCAATTATAACTATAAACAAGTTTTGCGAAAAGTTTAGCTTTCCGTTTTTGACGAAATACTTTATGTAGCTTACACAGTTTTTACACAATCTTTTTATACTTAAAGAATTTCTCGCCAGTTAACTTTGCTCATGTGTACCCCTTTCTTATATACTCCCTCTTTTAGAAACCACCTTAATTAGGAATGGGCCAGCTGGCATCTAATTCAAAATATCCGGCAAGAGCTTGCGTAATTTTTAATCCAGCAGTACTTATTTTTTTCTTCGCCTAAATCTACAGCACAAGTAGAGTGGTGTTGTAATAAAACGGCCTTGTACCTATCATATAGGGCTAGGCCTACCGCACAACCAGTACCAGTAGGCCTAATTTTTACAAAGTGTTGTACATTCTGATGCGAAGGCTTTGCCTATAACATTCGTTGATATCTGCCTAATTTAGGATTTAGGCTTAATCTTATTCGTAATTTGTAAGACTTAGTTGCTCTGATTTGTCCTAACTGTTTTCTAACCATTGACATTCTGAAGGATGGCCAACAAAATTAATCAAACAGCGACATATTACTGCTTGAATTAACGTAGTTAAACTGCTTAGGATGTTGCAGTTATATGCAGTAACAGACAGTATACAATTACCGTGTTTTGTACAAATATGAATGAGCCGATTCGCTTCTTTTCAGAAATTTGTTTTGACCTGCCGGATGCACTAAACTTCGAGAAACACCTAAATCCGGCTGAGTAGAGAAATTCTATTTCTTTGCCAGCCCATCCCCAACTATTCCATATCAATAACTATGTCCACAAAGTTGTATCAACATCAATATAAAAAGAAAAACAGATTTCAAGTCTTGTTTTCGCAATTAAAACACAAAATAAAATCCAAACGAAACCGAAGATCGCACCAGACTCAGGACGGCTCACGCATACCATACTCAGGAATGAAAGAGTCAACTAAAATATTCTGAACAAACGACTTCACCAGTCGAAAGCCTTTCCCTACCAACTGTAGGAACGCGAGAATGTACAAGCTTCTGCAACACACAGTGAAAAATTTCGTGGGAAGCAAAACACGGAGGTAATAATTGCCGCAAGATTGGAGTGGCTTCATAAGTTGTATTTGCAGCGCATATGATGACCAAGAACGAAGTGGCGTGAAAACGCAACCAGTGTGCCGTAGTCATAGAACCAACGTGTCTGAAGTGAAGAGTAAAATGTTGAAAGCTTAAAAGCAAAAAGAGATAAAAACACATAACAACAAATACAGACAAATGAGCTTATACCCACAACGGCTGGATATATACCAATCCGGTTTGTGCAGTATAAAAGTTTTTTCAAAGTTCAAAATTCGTTCTTAAACCTGACATTTCTGCAATGCCCGAAGCTGTCGTCGTATAACAACAATTTGACACATAAGAAAAAAGTAAATCGCCATGTAATTTATAAATTTTGTCCCAATCTTAATCTAGTTGACAACATGTCTCTCATTAACTGTCTCATAACCATATCGCTGACTTAATTTAACGTACTTTGTGCGACACGAACACTCAAACTATGGATGTAGGTTATATGTATAGCAAGCACTTTTATTCTGAACAAAATCATGACAAGTATTATATTACAGACGATTTTTGACTTTCTGTGTTAGATGATGTTTTAGAGACATTAATAACTTTCTTAGTTTTCAGAAAAACAGCAAAACTAAAGCAAGCAGATACAATAGCACAAATGACAACCACCCAGCCCAGGTAATATGACCAATCGAACACTGGTTTTAGAAGCTTAACCAAGTTAAAGTAAGAGCCATAGATTACTGAGCTGGAAAAAGAACTGTTTCTGAAGTTATCACTAATTGATTGATCTACAACTGCAGGGCCAACTTCTAAAGCCGATTGACCTTTCGGTCTTGCGTGGTTGGCGCCATCTACTGGTGGCATGTAGCCTTTGTTCTGTGACTTAGGTGCAAGGCTGAAAAGGGAAGAAAAAAGCTTTGCAACAGCTGGTTCGTAGCGAGCGTTGAACACGTACGGTTCATAAACCACATCGCTTTGTTGGACTGTAAAAACGATCATCCCTCCTGTGAGCAACAGACCTGCGATATACAACAAAAGTACTACAGTTAATTTTTATGTTGCCGCAAAAAGGTTACCAACACACCAGATCCCTAAACACCTGCAACGAATATTGCTATCAAGCCAAGCTTGCTGGAATCGTAGATTGGTTCATCTGGATCATTTGCCAAGTCCTTGATGAGACGAAACGTAAATCCAAACCCAACAATTAGAAGTACCAAGCTTAAGAGGAATAATGCAGCTGTGACCTCAACAAAATCACTTTCGTTTTCTAAACCAAAAAAAGCTTTAGACAAATGTCTTTAAAAAGTGACACCGCAAAACAAGGCTTTTCGGTAGAAATGAATAGCGCTGTTTGTTTTCGTTGTAGCCCAGTTTACTCACTTGGAAGGGGTGTAGTGACTGTTTTTGTGTTTATTTTAGAAGCAGTCTCGATTTGTATTCCAAATAACCCAAAATTTATGCACCCCTTTATGCCGTCAAAGTAGCTTAGGAATTGTAGATCTGCGGTCACACCATCAGAAACGGTCAAAGACTCAAGAGATTCTTTTAAGTTTATGCAAATCTGTAAAAACAACGATGTGCTAAATATTTTGGCGTTCACCTTCATTGTGACCACTTATACCATCAAACACAACATGGAAATAAAAATAGAAAAGCAATGTAATGACATGCATCGCTGCATTGTAGGCTGTAATATACCACAACATATTTTGATTGCAATATTCTCAAATACTAACATTTGCATTTCTCAAATACTAAAAAAGACTGATCATAATTTGTAAGTAGGCAACGATTCGAGTTTACTCTTACTTGAATCCAGTGAGAAGAAGCTACAGCCGCCGTGATCAAGGCGATGCTTATCGAAATGCATGCTAACAGTGCTACATATAATTTTGTCATCATGTTATATGAAAAAACATTACTGTACCTAAAACTTCTAGGCAAAACTAATCTTGTTTATTCTCGACACTTTGCTAGCAAGTGTTTTCAAAATAACACTTCCAGTTATCTTGGTTAAGTTTTAATGTGCCTTTTCTACAAACTTGCGAAGTATCGCAAAGCCGGAAATTGCTTTAGGAACACATGACAGGTTGCTTACGTAATAAACATAGGTCTATATATGGCGATTGGCGACATAAGTAGCCTATCCCCCAATTAAACATGGCCGTTAACTTTACAAATTTATTTCCTATTTCTTTCAAAGCAATTATTTTAGCAGCATTTTGCTGGTTACAAGACAGAAAGTTAGGCGTCTAGGTTAAAAGAAAGGAATCTACTGTTAAACTTAAGTATGTTCACAACCACTAAGTGGAATTTAAGTTAGCTCAGTCTTTTTGATAACGTTCAAAATAACTTAGGATTTCAAGGAATATAATACTTTAAAATGTACAATTTTGGTGGTGAAACAGATGCTGGCTAATCGTTTTCATTTACGTTCAATTAAACAACACATCCGTTTGTTTGCTATAATTGCTATTGTCTGTATGTAATAATATCTGTATGCTAATCTAACAGAAATCGCTGAAAGCGACAAAATTCGGAGAACTGACCAAAATATTCTGATATGGGTAGTTGCTGAAGAAGAAAACGTGACTACGCTTTACGTCATCAATATCATGCATGACAACCCTTCCTGATGTATGTTTGTCAGATATACGTGACTCTCACTGGGCCGTTGTATGATGTGTTTTTGAATCAACTTTGTTTAAGTTTTTGCTTCCTGCAAACATATCGTAAACGTTTCATGTACATGATGCATTGCACTACGCTGGGCCAGGCATTATAGCCTAAAGCTATTTTAAATTGTTTCTTCAAACTTGAAATAAATTAAAAAATTGCTTCTCTTCACAAGGCTGTTTGACCTTTGATGTTGACACATTTTGCGCTGATTCTTTTTTTCTAGTAAAATCTACAAAACTAAGGAAAGTCCGTAAAATCATTTTCAATTGCACTTTGCCTGTTCTACGAATTGAAAACTCACTGGGCTCAATTGTTTGCCCCGATAAATCTGCTGGTCTTAAAGAGTAAATATTAAAGTGCAGCGCACCAACAGCGACGGCTATTTATTAATGCGGTCTAGTTAAAATGGAATTTGGTAAGCAGTTAGAACGTATCAGCTTATGTTTGTTTATATCAGAAAAAGTTGAACTTGAATTTTTTATGAAAGTTTTTTCTTATAACTACACTCTTTGCTGTTATTTATGCTCAAAACCAATTGATTACTTAGGTCTAATAGTTAATTGTTATATGAACACAATTACAAATCGCGTCTTAGGGAAGGAGGAGAAACTGGCCCGCAACTGCAAAGCAGTAATACAAAGTAAAATGTTTAGAATTTTCCAACTTGGAAACACTGGTGTTTTTAGCTAAATTTAGCCTACCCCTCACTATCATAAAATTTCTCTTATTTTTATGATTTAGCTAAAACACTCCAAATGTAAGCTATTTTTTGTCTGAAAATTGTATTATTGAATTGTATATTGAATATTGCTGAGCTACAGAGCTACCGATAAATTTGTAAGCACTAAGCCTATAGAGAAAAATAAGTTTCTTCAAAAATTATGTAAAAACTTCATTATTTTCAGTAATTTGCAGTAACGCCATGTTTTAATGTAGACAAAAAGGCTCAATTTGGTCATTTTTTCAACAAATTGATTATATCGATACACTTTTAACATTAAACAAGGTTTTCTTTTAAAAAAAGACCTGCTCAAGATCAAAGCAAAAGAATTGGATGTCAATTTGTAGAAGTATAGTTTTACTAGGACGTGTAGTTTTAGATACTTTACGGACTGATATATGCATTGTCATAAGCGTCAGAGAAGTCCTGAGTGGTAAAACATTGAAAGTTAGGCTGTGCTGAGGGAATATAGCCTGCTCTACAACAATAAATGGACCAGGGTATGCGTGTTTCGAAAAAAAAAGTCCAACATTTTTTGTTTCTCAAAATTGAAAAGGCTAACAAAAAAGACATCTCCATTGAAAAAGATAGGCGATTCAGCAAAAGATTACCAAGTAATTCGACAATTAAGCCAATTGTCATGAAAAAGTATCACGTGACTTAAATCTTAATTCAAGCGGTTTTAGTGTGATGTTTATAGTACTCAAGCAAAGAGTGCTCTTGCGGCGTGTTATCTGAATTCTGTAGAATTCCTAGATTCGATTCATTTTTTTGTTTTCGCTGCGTGAGTTGCATTGTCTTTTAAGCTGGAAGTGTGGTGACGCTAAATGGCAAGTAGAAACTGAATGTTATCTTTTAATCTTAGTCTCAATGATGTTGCTAGTAAAGTGGTGTAGACTATATCCAGTTCTTTCAGTAGGCATACTGAGATTTATAATTTTTGGTAAACTTGCTTTTGAACAAATTAAGCACAACGTAGATTAAAATTGAAAGAAAATTAGGGTCTCTTGTTTTTTGCACTCGGACTTGTCGGTCTGAAGGGGAAGTGGTTATAAGGTAATAGAAAGATAATGACGTAATAATTCCTCAACACTTTGTCCTGATGCAGGAGTGCAAAAGTAAAGGGGACCCGAAAATTTATGGTTTTAATTGACAAGAGCGTGAGAACTGAAGATGAGAAAGTTGATACACTGAATAAATCCCAGTTATTAGGCTTGTCTTCGTGAAAATTCCGATATTTTTTATTTGCGTTTACTTTTCTATTGTACCGTATTAATTACCTGGACTTAAAACTGTTCACCATCCTCCACTGCACCAGGGCCACTGAAGTTACTGAACAGGAGCAAGCTTCGTTAGTGCCTTGCTCACGGTCATTGCAACAGCAGTGCAGTTGGGTATCGAAGCCGGGTCTAATTAACGCAAGTCGCGCGCTCTACTTCCGTAATCCCTCCGTCACCATGACCTTAACCTTTAACCTTAGAAACAATCATACCCTTATGCCCTTGCCAACTATGATTGTAGTTGTACTACAATGTCAAAGGTAGCGGGTGGTCAAGCAAAGGACTACTGGACAAATTTAGTTGAACGAATAGCTTGAGATAAGGCCTTGATGGCACACATGGGCTATAATTGCAGAAAGATGAGAATAAATAGCCTAGTGATGCTCTGGATGGTAGGCCTAAATCTGTAGATACAAAAGTAAGAAATAAACAGTATAGGCTAATGCTATAGCATATGGCAGGCCTATAGGCCTATGTCTTTATGCTATGCAGCTATGGTATAGTACATATACGTAACTTCAACCGTACATTGCATTGGGATAATTGTATAGGCTACAATTTGAATATATATGAACTAGGCTGACACTAAGTAATAAATTTGCCAGTAGCCTACTGACATCATCTTTTACATTAATTTCATGGATCTAACATACAAGTGCACTACCACAGTATGCATTTGTATACTAAGCTAGACCCCAGCTACTCCAATTGTGATGTCATCTGGTTTTGCACTTGTATACTAAAAGTTTTATTATAAATATTGTAAAAAATGGGTGCTCATAATCATAACCGACCAGACTGCAGTGTATGGCAAGAGCACACCCGATATTTTTTCTAAACCCATTGCACACCAGGCCAGTCTCCAAAAAAAAGGAGACACTAATTTTTGCTCAGATTTATACTGCAAAATTAGTGTTTAACACCGATATCTCAAAAAAAAAGAGAGGAACACTAATTTTTCTCACTATTTCTGTCATGTGGGGTCTCTCCTTGCCTGCACAAACGCAGGTCAGCCTTGGTCCACGAGTCGCAGTGCACACCAGGTGCTTCCTTGCACACTGTAATTTTGCTTCTGCACACTTGAGATCTTGGCGAAAACTGTCATACTCTGCAGTCTAGATAAATGATACAGTAGAATTATCCTATATCGACACTGAAGGGGCTGAAGAAAAAGTGTTGATATAGAAGAATCAATATAAATTGTTCCTAAATTCCGGTTTTAGTTCAATGTAAGGGCCTGGTAAGGGTTAAATGTGTACTCTAATCAGCACTGGCCCTTAATTGTATGTTTTCGCGTACACTACGGCAAAGAACAATACAAGATCGTGAAAAATAATGGTAGTTGTATTTACACGAAATACGCACGCAGATGGTACTAATGCGGATTATTGGGCGACTGGAAGCTGTAAATAAAAGTGGTGTTCCATTTGCTGCTGTGGTGTTCATTTCTTTGCAGGCAATCTAATCGATAAGTAAGTGTGTGTTAAATTGCATTTACATATTGATATAAAACGGAATAGACAAATTCCTCGGTGAGAAGATAGAGACTCATCAGCCGACTAAGACGATAGCCAAACCAAAGAAAGCTATCCAACATGACAATGCTTTAATGTGGACACTGCTTTAGTCGTAATAAGTCATCGTGACATCATAAATACATGCATCAAATACGACTAGACAACCTAAACCAGTAATTGCCAAACTGTGTGCCGCGGTACACCCGCCACAGATTCTCAGGTGTGCCACAAATCTTTTTGGAATTTTAGAAAAGAACTGTTTAAATATTTATAATAAGGCATGCAGACAAGCATATGTGACTTAAAAGCGCTCTAACTGCTTCAATAGCTGATAAATAAGCACATGTCCATCCGATCAGCACATCCATCGCATTAACACGTGAAAATAAATTTTTTTAAAGCAACTTTTCTTCTCTTGTAAGCAGGGTTGCCATCGGTCTGGACTAAAAAATAAGGACGAACAGGAAACAAAAGAAGAATACTACCTTAAACAGTGCACAACAGGCAATCAATGTTCCAAAAATGAAAAAACGAGATACTATTTGCATGTTTTCAATTTTTGTATCTCTTTGATACAAAATGGTATACTAAAGGTGTCAAAATGCCCAAAATACAAACCTCTGCCCAAACATAGGACAAAAATAAGGACGCAAGTGAAAATAAGGACGTTTCTTAGAAAAAAGGACAAAACTATTTTCTAAGACACGGACCTTTAAAATAAGTACTGTATAAATCTTAGAAATAAGGATGGTATGGCAACCCTGCTTGTAAGTGTGCCGCGAGCGTTTTATAATTACGTCTCGAAGTGAAAAGAAGAGCTACAACTGTCATCATAAACGAACAAGATGCTCTGGGGGATCAAAATAGGTGTCAATATTGGCGAACTGTCAATATAGGCAAACTCGAATGTACATAAAAGATAGGAATTTTGCCAGGACCAACGAAAAAGTGTCGATATAGGCGAATTCTACTGCATATATAAACAGTGCTTTTTTGTTGGGAAATCCACGCTTTGTCAAACGTATATCTGGCAATTCTGCAGAACCTTTCATCAGGCAGACTGGTGTAGCTAGCGAGTGCTGTTCATCAAAGCTTATTTTGCTATTATGTGACTTCCAAGTTAACCATATGTGTCTAACCACATTATTTTGAAGTTTAGTTGTATATTTTACGCCACTGCAAGTAAAAGGTGGTGGCTAACATACTTAACTAATTTATGTTATTGTAATAGTATTTTTATCTGTTGCTATATTCAGGTTACAATCCAGCAATTTTGAAATATTTTTGATAAGATATATATTTGTTGTATTACTTTTTTCATACTTTGCCATGGCTTCCTTAGTGAGAAAGTCAATGACACGTTATTTGCCATCGTTTGTGGGAAGATGCGGATTCTCTTCCACTTCAAAAACAACTGCTTCAACGGTGCCACCTACAGAAAAGGATCAAGTTTGCACGTTGATTCCCGGTGATGGAATCGGCCCAGAAATATCCGACGCTGTCATGAAAATTTTTGATGCCGCTGGTGCACCAATTAGTTGGGAAGAAAGAAATGTTATGGCAACCAAAGGACCTGGTGGTAAATGGATAATTCCACTTGATGCTCAAGAGTCAATTAATAAAAATAAGGTTGGCTTGAAGGGTCCGCTTGGCACACCAATCGCTGCTGGACATCCATCCATGAATTTGCTTCTGAGAAAAACATTTGACTTGTATGCAAATGTGAGGCCATGTGTTTCTCTGGAAGGATACCAGACTCCTTATGATGGTGTCAATCTGGTCACCATTCGGGAAAACACGGAAGGTGAATACTCTGGCATTGAGCACGAAATTGTCGATGGTGTGGTACAGAGCATCAAACTCATCACTGAAGATGCCTCTAGAAAAGTGGCTGAATTTGCTTTTGATTATGCGCGGAAGAATTCCAGGAAAAACGTCACCGTTGTGCACAAAGCCAACATCATGAGAATGAGTGATGGTTTGTTTTTGAAGTGTTGCCGAGAAACAGCAGAGAAGAACCGAGATATAAAATTCAACGAAATGTACCTGGACACAGTCTGTCTGAACATTGTACAGGATCCCACTCAATTCGATGTTTTAGTCATGCCGAATCTGTATGGAGACATTTTAAGCGACTTATGTGCTGGTCTGATTGGCGGACTTGGAGTTACTCCCAGTGGAAATATAGGAGCTAATGGCACAGCCCTCTTTGAGTCCGTGCACGGTACGGCTCCAGATATTGCCGGGAAGGATCTTGCGAACCCAACTGCTTTGCTGCTCTCTGCCATAATGATGCTTCGTCACCTTGGAATGATGAACTATGCCGGTCGTATTGAGCAAGCTTGCTTTGATGCAATTAAGGATAAAAAGTCGCGCACTAAAGACCTCGGTGGAGACGCAACTTGCTCCAAATTTACCGATGAAGTTTGCAGACGAGTCAAGGACTTGTAATCGCTTTAATGGAGCTGTTTTGTGGATGTTCTTCACACTGTTTTTCATTAATTAGTTTTGCATTGTTGCACGTATTAATGTTGAGTTCCAGCTTGTCTTCGTTTACACATTTATTTATGTCTTTATTGATATTGTTTTTCAACTACTGTATTTATCACCAGTTGCTGCCCTGTTGGTGTTAGCTATGTCTGTTATGATTTGCTAAGTTTATTTAATAGTTTGCAGTACTATGAAAATTCATTTGCTTTTTGATGTTTATGAAGTTCGGTTCTATATGTATGATACAGATTACTTGCCTGGGTGTGACAACTTATTATTATCCTTGACATACACAAATCCACATGATAGTTTTCAGTTTATCCAAAACATTTCACCTCAAGACAAAACATTTTTCTTTTACAGCTTTTTGTTCAAGAGTTATAGAAGCAAATTTTGTTTTCTACAGCATGGATAAAATTTGTAACAGTAGTTTGAAATTAAACCAGTTCTACACAAAAAAGCGATGATTTAGCATTGTGTAAGATGAAATGCATCCTGTAAGTGTAAAGGGCATAAAAAGGTGGTCTGAGCATTTTTAAGATGTACGACTAAACGCTGGACCTCGAAATTAACAACAGAAATATTGGTTTTATGTTGTTAATGTCGGTACCTCAAACCCTAAATCTTAGCGATGTTTATTAAACAAATGGACTCCTATTTTTCTGCCAGTAGGTGCAGTAAATTAGAAAAAGCAGCCTACTGCTACTTTATTCTTTGCCGGGGCGTGGCAAAATTGGATACTGTGCTGTGCTCGGCAATCTCATTTTAACGAAAATTATAACTTGTCTTAATTTTTTCAAGTGTTTTAACTTCCAAAAATACGTGAAAAAGACGATCGACGTATTGTCGTGTTTTTATCCCTCGCCAATGTCGAAACGTTTTCTGTACAGGCTTCGATAGCTTGAGGTCGTTGTAACTGAGTTGCTTGCAAGGAGCAAGTTGTTTTTTTTAAACCTCTGTCAAGCTATCTTCTGCTTTTGCAACAAATTAACCCTGGAATCAAGTACTGTATTTTCATTTAATCGTACCAGGGTATCCTACATCGGCAGCTCGGAAACAAAACCGAACAGGACCGCATTGAATCGAATCTCTCCGGCTCCATGCAACCTAATAAAACCTAAGCTTGTTAGCCTCCTTGATATGATTTATAATACTTTTAAATAACGCTCATCTTTGGTGTTAAGCGGCTCCTGACGTAAGCTTTCGTACTTGCTCAGTAAGGTTTCAATTCCACATTTTTAATCAAGGTTTATAACGGCTAACCAGACGGAAACAAATTTGGCTGATGTTTACTGTTATAACTGGCAAGCAAATCTTATAGATGATAAATTGTTAGTTTAACAAACCGATTGGGATTTGAACCCACTACCACAGGTTGATAATAATAATCCAGCGCTTTACCACACACGACTCCTGAGCTCAGAAACGTTGCTAAGGTATGGGAAATGCCGCTAATTTTGCGATCTTATACGTGATGTGGTTCTCACAACTTGCGATTTTTACGTGATTAGACTGAAACATCAATGAACAAAAATAAAGTTTGTATATTTTTATGGTATCGTATTTTACCCACTGAATTATTTTCTATATTCCTAAAATTTACCGCAAGATTAGTTGCCGTTCATTTAGGCTATACCGCAAAAAGATTTTGAGCAAGTAGCCTATGACACGTAGTAAGATTAAAAGTTGACGAGCAGTATAAAAGAGTTGACAAAATAAAGTCGGGATTATCGATTTTGCTTGATTACTGTAGAGAAATTGGGGCACTACCATTAATGTTGACAAATGTTGAAAACCGACATGCCACAACCGTGTTTGTGATGCGGTTGTACGATAAACGCCTTTCAAAAATAGTCAGGAAATCTAACAAGTTATAATAAAGCTATTCAACAAAATACGTTCTTTCAGAGCTTTTATAATGACTTCTATTTGAATAAAATTATGTTCTCGTGTAGAACGTAGTATTGCACTAAAGCAAACATAAATATATAAGTTCTGTAGCGACACACCATTTACAAATCTTCAGCAACGAAAAAAAAATACACTAGTACCATATACGGTTTTGGACTCTGATAATTACAGCGTTGCTAATCGGAACCAACATGCAACAATCAAAAAAGGGTACATTCTAGCTAAGAATACAGAAGTCAGTAAATATATAAAATTTCCAAGGAAGCGCTACACTAAATTAATCTACGTAAATAAAAATTAAACCGATGTGCAGCATCATCATGTGGTGGGTTCTTGGCACGGTATATGATCGGTGGATGGCATCGAGGTTACAAATGAATGATAGCTGGTCAACTCAAAGTAGCGTTTAGATGAATAAATACTCGCGATTGGCAGTTTGTTCTACACATTAATGGTTCCAGAGTTCTTGGTGTCTCCAGCCCAATCCTAAAAAAAGATGGAACAATTTTTGCGTAAAGCACAACTGAGATATTATTTAGCTAAGTGTCAACATTTTGTATTTAGACTAGCCCGGTGTGTTACAATCAATTACACTAATAGAACGTTGCAAGTGAAGTTCCTTAATTCTGACGCCATGCACTTGGTGAATTATTTCATACAAATAACAAATGAATCAAGAATATGGTAACAGTGGTTGATAAGCCACTGCGGAGAAAAAATGCAGATAGCTAGCAATTGTGTGAAGGTGAAAATATTCTAGCGTATGGTTTCAAAACAAATCGAGCAAGAACTAAAATGTGATAATTATTATTAATTATATTGCTCAGGTATCTAACAACGACAAACGTACTTTGAAGTTTCGTGCATAGTCAATGTAGAATTTAGACAAGGCCCGTCAATTCTAAAGAAAAGAAACGCTAAATTAGTCGATGAAGCAAACAAAAAACACTAAAGAACTAAGTAGGAAATTATCACAACTAAACCGACAAATCAAATGCAGTTATTCAAAAATAGCCTTCTACAAACTACCACGATGAAATTGACCACGTGCAAATACAAACAGGAGTCAAAATAATAAAACGTCATGACACATACGAGTCATACGAAAAAATTTCAAGTTGGAATGCTATGATTTTCATTCTACTTGGAAATTTAAGGAGAAAGTCTACTAACCCAAAACAAAGCTTTAAAAATATTCGTGCTCATAATGGAATGCAACAGAAATGCTCTGGAAGCAATGAACAAGTTGAAGATGGTGAAATTGATACAATGCAATTGAAGTCAATATTGCCACATATATAACATTCTCAAGCGTAACCAGGATTTTTTAAAGTGTTTTTGGTGACCGACACGGGAACTAAACGGTCTCATGCAATTTATACTTCTGCAATCACAGCAGATAATTAGCAGTTAATCTTTAAAGGTCACGGCCTCTTAAAATGTGTTAGCGGTCGCAATAAAAAAAAGCAAAACGCTGGTTTTAGCTTACCGGTGGTAGTTTGTGTTTCTCCAGTATCCTTTGAGCTTCGCCAGGAGGGTATTGCAATAGAACAACCAGAACCTTTGCCATGGTCTGCAAAAGCAAAGAAGTCCAATCGCTACATCGTACAAGCCATGCAAGCAACAAAGCTTGTCGAGATTTAATTCAAATTTAGTTGCGACAATTACACATGTAGTCATTGCTTACCTTGCCATCCGAGCCCATCATGTACTGATAAAGGACTTGTCGCAGATACTGCATCTTCTCGGGGTCGGCGAGTGGCGAGTTGTAGGACAATTTTCTCCGCGCATCTTCTAACCTCAACTCTGTTGTTCGTTGCGCTTGCTGGGATTGAGACAAGTGCTTCGATAGCTCATTCACTTGAAGCTGGAATTGTAAAGATTGCAAATTATTGTATTAATAGTCTCGCTTCATCGCCGTAACGATACAGAACAAAGAATTAGTTGAATGATATAATTAATCAATTAGTCTGCCCCTGCCATGTTGTTAATTGATTCCAACCGCTGCCTTTTATTGTTCTAATACTAACTATTGGAGAATGTATTATCATTTGCGCACCTGCAGTGTGTTTATCTTCTCATCAAATCCGGCTTCCTGTAGTTTCTTTTCGGCGGATAAAGCACGATATGTCGCCTTGTCCACCTGTTCCGACATCTCCGATTCTCTGCTGTTAAGCTCGCCTTCATACCTGGAATATATTTGCAACCCTTATATCCAGGAATGAAGACACAATCATTCTCACATGTTTGTCAAAATTTTTGTAAAAATATTTAAATTCATGATGAACGAATTCCATCAGAGTTTGAAAACAATCCAAAATGCCTGGAATTTCTTGAGTTTGTTGAAATATTAAAGTTTTGGAGAGAAATCTCAAAAATTCTCTCGATTGTTTGGCAGTGCAAAGTCACATTGCTTGTACTTTCAAGAAAAAAGAACTTACTTGTCTACGACACTTTCCAGTTCTTTTTCATACTTCAAGATTTCCTTCTGCATAGTGTTGATCTCTTCGTGATGTTGTTCACGAGTTTGTCGATCTGCCAGAGCAGACTTTTCACGAATCTGCTTCATTTCATCCTTCAAATTATCCAATAGAAATTAAATCATATTTTAAGAACTGGCTAGTACTGTGAAATGAAAGCGAAAAGGTGAACACAAAACAACGATGAAAATGAAGTGAAAAAGTTAAGTTTTTACCACCCATGAAATTAAGGCCTGGATTATTACGTAAATTATAACATGGCATTCCCCTGTAAAGTAGACTCTATAGTCAATCTATGAAACGTACTACTATGATGAACCATAACATGACATGAAAAATTCTATCACGAAGTACCGCATGATCCTCTTCGAGTTTCATTTTCTCCGTCTCATAATTCTTGACAAGCTGCTTCACTTTGTCCTCCTGCTCTCCCTCTTTTTCCTTGATCCTGCGATCATAGTCCTCCTGAAGATTGCGCAATTTTTGCTCCGTTTCTGCAGCCGCATCCTCCACTGATGAGCGAGATAAAACCTCAAGTTGTTGCTTTAAAGATGATACCTCGTCTGCAACATGTCAAACAACAATGGTAATTTTCATCGAAATACCGTCTTTCCGATCAGTGCTTGAACGACAGTATAACACCATTGTGATTTATGTCGAAACGAACATTTTCGTCATTAGATTTTTAAATACAGTGTTGTAACAATGGGGTCTCAGAATGGGAACAGCTGGCGTTAAAACAATCATATTGATCATTAAATATGGCTTCAATTACCGGAAAGAGCCTGTTTTTCTTCACCATGGACTTTGTTTCTTTCCTTCATCTGTGCTTTGAGCGTTTCCCTGCTCTTTTCTAACTTCTCCACACGCTTCTTGGAAGAATTCAACTAAGGATAAACCAAAGCACAATTAAAATAAATAAACTGGAAACACTTTTTGAAGAGCGTGGTGATATGAAGTAAGCTGTATACCTCCTGGTTTATTCTTGCCATCTCCTCTGTGTGGTGGTCTTTTTCGGTTTCTTCTGTCGCCGCCAAGGCTTCAATCCTACTTCGCATCTCTTCAATTCGCTTGCTTTGTTCTGAAGCAATGATTATTACAATTAACAACTTACTCAAATTAAGGCAGTTTATCTGCCAGAGTTGGTTTCAAAACAATCTAACACAACAATGTGAACCTAACGATGTGAAATGCAATGAACACTGTTTTGAAGTGTGAGAGAACAACGTTTGATTTAAATTGAAATCATTCAAACACCTTCATTCAAGTTTTGCAGATTTTCTTTTTCTACTTTTAGCTTTTCCTGCATCTCTTGCTCTTTGGCAAGTTTGTTCACAGCCAACATCTTCCTCTCACGCTCCTCCAACAAGGAGGCTTCAAAGTTATCTTTCTCTTCTTGGAGGCGAATTTCTGCGTCTTTCAGCTTTGTGTGTGCCTCTTCTAAAACAGCCTGGAAAATAACACGTTTTGTAACTCAGTTGCGTGACTAATTTTCATTCAAGAATGCCGAGATGAAATCCACCAAAGACACAAATCCAAAGATAAAAATGCGCGAGGCCGAAACCAAAGTCAAATATTCATGAGTTATGTAGATGAGGATCCAAATGGGCTTAAGAAAAAGGAAAGTTTCGAAAATTAACTGACCTCAAGGTGATCTTTGACCTCAGCGAGTTGAAGTTTTTCCTGATCATATCGAGCTCTATCTTCCTTTTGCTCTTTTTCAGCCTGAGACACAAATCGTGGGAAATGAAATCAACACTACTCGCAACTTTTACACATTTGATTAGCTTCTGACAAGCAATGTGGTATGACTTATGTGGTACATGCAAATTATACGCATTTATATAATGATACAAGACCTACGTTGTTTTTAGGGACAGTTTAAGAAGTTATTCGTGTTTCCCTTCGAGAACTTTGTGTCTATTGTGACACATAATATCCAGTGGTTGATAAAATCTTAATTACTCACATTTTCTGTGTTTTCTTTAATTTGCGCCTCTAACGTGGCCACCTGCTCTTCTAACTGCAGTTTTTCCTCCCTCAATTTCTCATCCCATTTTTCATTTGCAGACTCTTCTTTTCTTTTCATCTCCTCCCTAAGGATCTCCCTTTCCTCCTCCAGGGACTTAATATTTTCAGACATCTCGGATATTTGACCAAGTTTGTCTTCCAACTGGGATCCAAATGTCTTTTTGATTTGAGTCAGTCTCTGTTCGGCTTTTCTTTTCAACTCGCTTATCTGGAAATAAGCAAAATGAAATTTAAATAATCGGTGAGGCTCCAAAAGTAAAGTTGGATCTCCCTTCTGGAACATGCTGTATTGGTCATTAACATAGTTTTAGGGTAAATATACCTTTGTTTGGCTTTCTTTGTTGACATCGGCAATTGCGTTTTCTAAACGATTTTCAGCATCTTTTTCCTTGAATGTCATTTCGCCTACAAAACAGTTATATCTGTTCATATTGCACAAACATTGTACACTATGCTATCTTTTAATGTGTACAAATTTAAAATCACGTGCAAAAAATGAACTGAATGTCACCCTTTGTTGTTGCCAACTCCTCCTTCAATTTGCTGATTTCTTCATGTAGTAATTGTGACAAAGCGGCAGACTTTTCATTGTCGTTATGAAAAGTTTCCCGTTTTTTATTAAGGTCAGAGTTTTCTTTTTCTAAATTTTCTAAGGATTTTTTGAGATTTCCATGTTCTGTGTTTAGTTTTTCAATTTGCTCCTTCAAGCTCACGATTTCCACAGCATCAGCTTTTGATTGAGCTTGTCGTTGATGTATTTCTTCTTCTTTTTCTTTCATCTTCTTTCCAATGTCAGACAAACCGGACATCTTTTTCTTAAATAAAGATTAAAAAATAAATTGCTTAGTCACTAATTATTATCAATATGTTCCGGATCTTACATCATCATTGATGTGAATAACTCATCTTACTTTTAAATTCACTTTTAGCTGCTCATTTTTCTTTTGCAAAACTTCTAATTTAGACAATCGGTCTGAGAGAGCTTCCTCGCAATTTTTTACTTCTTTTTCCCTCTCAGCTAAAGATGTCTTTACAGTGTTCAACTCATCTAGGAGCACTTTACTCGATGCGACTTCATTTTGATGAAGATTAGCGGCTTCATCTCGTTGAGTAGCGAGTTCTTTCAGTGACTGCTTAGCAGATTGCAGCTGACTCGTCAGCTTTTCAACATGACTCGACTTGCCTTGAAGTTGCTCAGAAACCTAAAGCACAAGACAAAAACTTGTTTCACAAACTGGCACAGAGAAATCTAATTTTTCATTTATGGGGGTGGGATCACAGTTGTTTAGAAACATGAGCAGAAAACTTTCAGAGTAATAAATTAGTTTGGGTAAAATGCAGACTTCTATTGATTGCATTTTAACTGACGTGTTAATTGAACAAAAACTTTGCAGACTGGAAGACTTAAGTCTACAGTTAATACTTTAATTTCAAATGGCCTGAAGATAGGAGATAAAACTAAAAAGGATGGGATATGAAAATGGGGGGGAATTATTAAACATAATTTAAAAATCACCAATTTTATGTTGTTCATTTCGTCTTCCATTTTCTGTGTGGTGACCTTCTTTTCATCTTCTTGTGCCAACATCTTCTCTTTTCCCGCATCAACTTCTGCTTGTTGTTCTTTAATCTTCGATTGAAGTTGGGCTATTTTCTGCTCAGCCTGGATAATCATATAAAATCTTCACTGGTCGTATAATCTACCAGATGTGTTAAAGTGTTGTACACTGAATGTGCATGTGATGCAGCAAGGCAGTGCAGGCATAAGACAAAAATGCAAGGAAACGTATGTCAAGTTGCACGCACACCCACTTGCCCGCCTACTTAATAGTCAGCAAGCATACAATGGTGACTGCTAGGTGATATCCAGTCCTACGTCCACCTTGAATCACATTCAGTGTAATCGCCATGTCACAAATGGCCTCCACTCTTTCAGTTAACAATAGATTTAAACACTAAACATAGATTCAGATCTATCTCAACTAACCTTTAATTTCAAGTCTGTATATTTGTTTTTCCATTCTTCTTTCATTTTCACTTTTTCTTCAGCAAATTTTTCATTCAAACTTCTCGTTAAATCATTTTCAAGTCCCTTTTTCTCTTTTGTTGCTTCCTTTGACAAACTGGCCTCCAGTTCAGTTTTTGACGTTTCAAACTCTTCTGTCATTTTCTGCTTTTCCTCTTCAAATTCGTTCTTCAGGTTCGAAATAGTTGCTTGGTGCTATTATATGCGAAACAGTAGAAGCGATAGGTGAGTATACTGTTAGCTATATGTCATGGCAATTTTACTGTTATTATTAAAACAAGTCCTAACAGAGTTACAAAAATCTCTCAAAAAACATGAAATAATTGGCAATAACAGGTAGTTCAAAAAAATGTATCAACCAATCAGATTGAAATTGAATGTGTTTTGTAAAAGCACCTTGACTTGACTTTCTTTGTTACTATCAGCGAGCGCAGTTTCCAAATGACTTTTGGCTTCTTCGGCCATGGATGCCATTTTGTCTGTAACAATATCATATAAGTTTACCTAACACAGTACTTACTTCATGTTAAGCTTGATACCGGTGCAACAAAATTCTACCTTTCATTGCCAGCAATTCATCTGTTTTTGCTTTTACTCTCTGTTCAGTTTCAGAACATTCATCAATCTTTTTCTTAAAAAATAATGAGGTTGATTATTTTACGCTTATAATAAGCCTTTATGATGTAAAATTCTCCGACTATCTTACATGTAGGTTGAGTTTTAGGTCATCATTCTCTTTGCGAAGAGCTTCAAATTTTGAAGAATGGTGGGATAATGTTTCGTCGGAACTTTTCAACTTGGTCTCTACTTCCACGAGAGATGTTTTTAAAGTATTCAGCTCATCGTGGAGTGCTTTACTTGATGCGACTTCATTTTGATGAAGATTAACTGCTTCATCTCGCTCAGCTGTGAGCTCTTCCAATGACTGCTTGACAGACTGCAACTGACTCGTCAGCTTTTCAACATGACTCGACTTGCCTTGAAGTTGCTCAGAAACCTGACCAACCAGAATAGAAAAAACTTGAAATATTCTCGACATGTATATGAGCACGACAAAAATAAATTCAGAAAAATCACCAATTTTATGTTGTTCATTTCGTCTTCCATTTTCTGTGTGGTGACCTTCTTTTCCTCTTCTTGTGCCAACATCTTCTCTTTTCCCGCATCAACTTCTGCTTGTTGTTCTTTAATCTTTGATTGAAGTTGGGCTATTTTCTGTTCAGCCTGGATATAAAAATAGATAGTAAATATATACAGTGCGATATATTCATTTTATGTATTAAAAGTTAGCATGAGATAAACTTCTGATAAGTTTTCCGCTGCTAAGTTTCTGATTATAATTGGACAGTTTCAATTCACCTTTGATTTCAAGTCTGTATATTTATTTTTCCATTCCTCTTTCATTTTCACTTTTTCTTCAGCAAATTTTTCATTCAAACTTCTCGTTAAATCATTTTCAAGTCCTTTTTTCTCTTTTGTAGCTTCTTTTGACAAACTGGCCTCCAGTTCAGTTTTTGACGTTTCAAACTCTTTTGTCATTTTCTGCTTTTCTTCTTCAAATTCTTTCTTCAGGTTCGAAATAATTGTTTCACGCTGTTTTGTTGGGGACAGTACAAAGCACATTTTTAAAGTTTGTTGACAAAAAAATTAAAAGAAATCATGATATAAATTTAAAGATACAAGCTCGCTTTCTATCAGAAATTTTGCTTTGAAACGTGTAGCACATTAATGCTATTTCGGCCAACCCACATAAAAGAGCAAAACGTGCAAGATATGCATGTGACAAATTAGAAAAACTTTGTTAATGTTTATTTTATTAAATTGCAATTAGTCCAATTACCATTCCTAAAATTTTCTTGGTTTTTACAACAATATCTCATAAAATATTTCTCACAAAGCATCGTAAGTGTACATTTAATCTATACTAAAAATATCTGTTTTGAAGTAAGTGTATACCAATATTGAAGATATACTAAATGAGGCCTAAAATAATAGTTATAAATAATAATAATATAATAGTTAAACAGGATGGAGATACCTTGGTACGAAGCTCTGTGACTTTCTTGTTCCACGCCTCCTTATACCTCGCTATCTCCTTTTGGTAAGATTCTTTACTGTCTTCGCATTCTTTTGATTTATTTGAGAGATCTTCATTGAGTTTGTTCATCTCAGATGTCCTGTTGTCTAAATCAGATTTCAGAGCAGTTATTTCATCAGTTTTTTCTTGCACAACAGTCCTGATGGCTTCTAACTCTGATCTTTCCTTCGTCAGGCTCTCCATAAGGTTCTCCCTTTCCCTCTCAGAATTCTGCAATAAATCTGCTTTCAAACGCAGACTGTTTACATTTGACTCTAGTTCAATTCTCTTCTTGACAAATTCGGATCGAATGTTATTCAGCTCACTGATGTGTTTCTCCAGCTCAGAACGAGTACGTTGAAGTTCATCTCCGACTGTTTTCGATTCAAGATGAGCAGATTGAAGTTCTTCTTGACGTTTTTCGAGCTCCTGTCTAAGAGAGCTGTGCTTGCTGTCCAGCTGAATGATCTGCGCGTCTTTATCAGCCAATGACTCGTTGAGAATGTTTATTTCTTCGGTTTTTGACGTCATGGCTCTCTGCAAATTTTGTAATTGCATCATGATTTCTGCTTCACGTTCCGATGTTTCTTTGTTTTCTGATTGCATTTTTGCCTGGATTTCAACTTTCTCACTCTCAAACGTAGCTCTGAGAGTTTCTTCTTGAGCACTAAGTTGTTGCTTTATTTTCAACTCGTGTTCGATGTGAAGTTGAGACTTTTCAGTCAGGAAATTCTCTTGCAACTCGGCAGTTAGAGCTTCCTTTTGATCAGCCGAGTCTTTTTCAAAACTTTGCTTTAGTCTGTGTATTTTGTCCTTGAATTCTGAAGACAAGGATGATTTCATTTCTGTCAGGTCATCAACGTACTTCTTCTTACTCTCTTCCATAAGGTTTTCCATTTTTTGAACATTTTCTCGTTCTTTCAAGAGCTGCTCCTGCAAGGTGTAAGTTACTGTCTCGATTTCCTTTATTTTTCTTTCATGCTCCTCAACACTTGATTGATGTTCTTTCATGGTTAATAAAGCATTCTCTTCCATCTGTTTGATTTGCTCTTTCGTTTCATTTAGTTTGACCTATAAGTATAACGGAAATAAAAAGTGTGTTAGAAATAGACTTAAATTGAAATTACCTGCAGTATGTGCAGTACGTACTTTAAAAAAATGGTAATAATAATTTGTGCAAATGGAGTAGCAGGCTCTGTAGAACTTTAGCACAAAAACACAAATTTTTTCAGGATTACATTTTAAGTTGAGCATTTAAAAACTAAGATCAAAAGTGTGCACACCTCTGCTGTAGGAACAAGGCTAAATGCCAAAACAGCAACAAACTTGTTGAAATTTGATTGCAATTAGTATATAAACATGCAAACCTATTCCAGTGTTTTTGCCTACTTTGGTTATGTTTTTTTCTTAGCTCTCAGGATAACAAGCAAAAATAATTACACACTAGTGACCATTAGTGATGTGCCAAAATGAAAATGATTCCAGTAAAACAAACAAAACACACTTTATCCATTCCACTAAATACTCTGATTCTAGGTCCTCCACATTTCTACGAGTTCCCTGGGCCCCTTAGATGCTGCATTCTACATCGTTAATTCGAAGAAGCCCAGAATACTTGTAATCTTTGGAGAGATCACACATTGCGTCATTTACCTGAAGTTCTGATTTTTCTTCTTCCAGCTCTTTTCTATTCTTTTCTAAATTCTCTTCCGAATAATTAATATTTTGAAGCAGATTTTCTGAGTGGATTTTATGTTCAGCTTTCAGTTGTTCCACAGTTTGTACATTGATGTCCTTGGCCTTGTAAAAAATGCAAAAAAAAGAAAAACAGCATAAACTTTAACAGAACCTTTTTCCTTTGAAAAGCAGTATAAAAAAGAAAGTTTTTGTCAGAAAAAATTACGAGAACTTTCAAACCTTTTCAAGTTGTTCTTCCAATTTGGTAGATTTGGTCTGCAAGTCTTCCACGATTTGCTGTAATTGTTCCACTTGATGGCTATGATTTTGTGCCATATTTTTCTTGTCAGACTCTAAGCTCTCAATTATCTTTTCATCAGCATCCTTCCAAAACAAAGTAATGAAAACAACACACAATCACCCAGAAAAGAACAGTTACTAAGGATCAGGAACTCTTACAAGAAGTAATAACAATATTTAAAAAAAAACAAAGGAAAGAATGACATGACAAGGAACACCAACATGTTTGAGTTTCGCTTCATTTAAGCTCTCCTCAAATGAAGCGATCTGTTCCTTGGTGCTGTTTTTCAACTGGAGGACTTTGTCGCGATGTTTCTTCAATTCAACTTCCAGTTCTTTTGCTTCTTCTGTTACCCTGCCATGCTGCAAACATTTGGTTAACCATTAAAAGTTGAGATTTGATATGATGAACACAACATTAAACCAGAAAAAAGATGCATGAAGTTACATAAGTTGGAAAAAAATGTGAGCAAAATTAGCAACAAATACACTTTATTCACACAAATAATAGTAAAACTTGCAAGAATGCTTACTTCCGATTCAAGTTCACTGATTTTTGAGGCTTGTTGTTGAAAGAGGTTTGTCTTCTCACTCATATCCTGTTCCTGCCGGCTGTGAATTGTCTGCAGTTCCTGGACATGACAAGCCTCTACTTTCTGAAACAACAGACAACGAGATACTTATTCAAGAAAATCCAATGCAAGATATTAGAACTGTTGGAGAAATCAATTGTCTAATATTTGTATGAATTTGTTGTATTTACAAGTTTTAAGAAAAACACCTTAAGTCTCTCTTCCCACTGTGCTTCAAGCTTCGTAACATCCTCTTGTCTCAGTTGTTCAAGGTCGCTGATTTGGCCTTTTAGTTCACGGACATTTGAAGACAACTTTTCTTCCCATTCTTTATTCAGGCCACAGATCATCTCCTTGTGAGAAATTTCAAGCTCCTGAACACACACACACAAATACTAAAAGCAGTTTTCAAAAAAAAAGAATTCAATTTTAGTGACCAAAAACTATACAGTATTCATGTTTTCTAGTAGTATGTAAATAAAAGTGTATACCACATATTCACATTAACATTACTCTACTAGACCACTACATCGATAAAATAATTATTGGATAACTACTATCGTAAGAAAACCCATAACACTGCCACAGAAAAGTTCTGGAAAAACATTGGTTTTGGACATGTTTCAGTCAACTGGATGTCTTACCTTTCGTCGATCTTCAGCATTCGTCTTCATCATGTCGCATCTTTCTTCAGCCTCAGCTGTTTTGGCTCTCTGATCTTCTAGATCATTTCTACAGGTTCTCAGTTCATCTTCACGCTGAGACAAAAGATTCTGCATCTCGTCATCTTGCTTCGAAACGGCAGCCATCTTGCTTAGTTCTCGCTCCTCAATCGCCAATCTCATCTGAGATTCGTTTTCAGCAGCAACCTGGCTTGCCAACATAATTTGCGAATAAAAAGGCAGATTTTGCTAACTCAGAAATTGGTAATAGGACGTTGCAACTTTGCAAGTGAAACAAAACTTCTTCTTCACCATATACGAGCTATATACGATATAGCTTGTTAGCTATACAATATATACAAGCAGCTGTCATAGACCAGATAATTTAATAAATGGCTCTTGGAATTGCAAGTCTTGTGAAAATGTTCATGAATAGCTTAATCTACACAGATGAGGGCAAAAGCAAGTCTGACACCAAGACCTCTTCTAGAATTATCTGTCAAATATATTTAGGGGTACATAGATTTGTGAGGTTATCAGTTCTTTACATAACAGATTGGGAACCTTTTTACTAGGGAGGGATATTTGGATTCTGGTTTATCTTTTGGGCTGTGAAAAATTTTTGAACATGAGTCAAAAACAGATCAGTTTATTACACCTAAAACGGAATGGTTAAAAATTCTTCTCATTTTTAAAGCGTCCAATAACAACTAGGTTATATTCTTGCATATAAAAGATATTTATTGTAACTTTCTGTCGCTAAGTTTACCAAAGAAATTGCATCAAAGCAACCCACAGTCACACTTGCTTAGCAGACCATTTCCAAGCCCTTGCTTTACATGTATGAGAACAAAAGAAGTGCTAATTTCAAAGTGCATAAAGTGACACTCGATCACAAGGCTTGATAAGGTAAACATACTATTTACATTTTAACACATGATACAATGCTATAGTATGACGCAAAGCAATTGAGGCTTGCCTGTTCAAGCTTAGCATTCATCTTTGTCTGAAGTTCAGCAAGAGCCGCTTCCCGATCCTCATCTTTCTCTTTCAATGCACTCTCATGCTCTTCCTTAACGGAGGAGAGTTTCTGAAAAAAATGAAATCACCATGAGAATAACGGCAGATCCCAGCAAGCTGCAATCATGACTAAGTGAACTTGGTAGGTTTAAACGCGAAGGATGATTTTGATCATGTCTAAGACAAACTAGAGGTTAAAAGGTATCAAAATCGAAATATCCCAGAACCAAAACATAGGGTGCCCTTTTAACCTTTAGTACCTAGTGTGCACCATATTCCTTGCAATCTCAGTATACATAGTATGCAATACATACATGGCAATAAAAACACATGCTACAGTATGATTTAAGAGCTCTTTAAATTCTGGAAACATCAGGCATTTGTAGATACAAAAAACACCATTAAGTTGTGTGGGCCGTTTCAGGGCAGAGACATATACAGAGATATCATCATCATGGATTACTTGTGCATGGTCACTTTCAATTTGTTCGATGTTAAGCCGATGTTTTTCTTCCATCTTGCGAAGCATTTCTTCCTTGTCGTCTTCGGCAATTTTTAGCCGTTCCTGGGATTGTTTCTGCAAAAATACAACCTCGCTTGAAGAAAATAACAAGTCAAGGTCAAGGTCAAGGTCAAGGTCAGTTTTTAAAATTAGAAAAATAGTGGCTTAGCAATGATTCATGCAAAAACCCAAGTAAAAAAGGTTCACACCATTAACTAAAATTCAAGAAACCTTTAGCAATTTCAAATACACCGAATGTATGGATTCAGTAAATTCAGAATTTCAAACATTAAATAAAACGTTGAAAATAATTTTTGTTTCCAACTTACATCGATTACCAAAATTAACCATTTAAATTAGCATTTGTACGCCTTGGTACACTTTTTAAGCTTTTTTACTTGTTTGTCAAACCTTTAGGTCCTGAACTTTGCAGCATGCATTTCAAGCGTCCGCTTAAAAAAATACATGCAAATTAATAAGCATGCAATCACCATATAGTTATGTACACACAGCATACAAAACCAAGTAAGGTTAAAAAATACTACGTAGGTGAAATTTAAATTGCCAAATTAATAACGAAACAAACCACAGGTTCAGTTGCAAGTGCATCAACCCATAATTTCTTTGCTAACAAATCAAGAAATGCCCATTGGCCTTTTTAAGTTTCAAAATTAAACTCAACAAACCTGCATAAGTTTCAGGACTTCGGCCTTCCCACGAGACACATCGGCTACAAGACTTTTTCTTTCATCGTCTAAAGTTCTTTCTACCTGTTTGATTTGATCTTCCAAATGCATCTTTGTCTTCTCAGCTTCCTCCGTAATCAACTTCTTTTCCTCCTCCAGTTTCTGAATGTTTGCCAGCGCAATTTCTAGCTCCTCAAACATGGATTTCTCCTTTAATTTGCAACATTTAAGTGAAAACACCCAAGAAATGGTGATTATGGTTTCATGAAGTTTTTGAGATCAATAAAACCTCCCGAACTCAGAAAGCAATTAAACATCATTGATTTGTGCATGCAATATATGGTTTAGCATTTAATTAAAATGATAGGGCACTACTCGCGATCACGTAACTCCTTAAAGTTTTCAGGATTTTATTGCAATCATTGCTGACAATTGTGCTTTTTGCCCACAAAATTGAGAACATGTAATACAAGAAGTTGAGCACAAGACCAAGAGAAATGTAAATATCATGAAACCGTTGTTAGCAAAGTCGTTTGACAAATCAATGTTATTTAACAAAACTTTTCAATGCAGGAGGCAACATTGCATAACAACGCCAATGATGTTTAGTTTCAATGCTAGCTTTTATGCTGTTGAAATAAATTATCACTGTGCTTCTCACTTTTGAATCTTTTTTCTCCGCAAGCAAACTCATTTCTTGTTGTGATGTTTGAATTTGCTGCCTAAGCTGCATGAGCTGTAATTAAAGCAAACCAAAGTATAATCAGCAAAATTACAAAGAAATCATTTGAAGGAAAGAATTATGCAAAAAAAATTACAGAAAACACAAGCACACCGCATAGGACAGAATTAATATAAGTATGACCGACCCGACCCCGACCAAAATATAGGTACTACGACACCTTATCGAAAGACACTTTATCGAAAGACACTTTATCGAACGACACCTGATCGAAACGACAGCTGATCGAAAGACACTTTATCGAACGACAGTTAATCGAGCCGACAGTTGATCGAACGACACTTTATCGAAACGACAGCTGATCGAACGACACTTTATCGAACCGACAGTTAATCAAAACGACAGTTGATCGAACGACACTTTATCGAACCGACAGTTCAAGCAAGATTTTTGCGTGTTTCTCAAACATTGAAACAATGAGCCATTGTGAATTGTGATGTGCGGTCTTTGTAATCGTGTGCATTAATGAATTGTGATGTATATATCATAAAGTTGACGATTTATATTTTATATCTATATTTTATATTTGTATCATAAAGTGTTCGATTTCGCATGGCGGCCGGCCCGCCCACATATTAATAAGATATCACAAGAATACGCACGAGAATTACTAAGTACGAGATTGTCTGTACAGTAGACTAGACTAGTCATTATAGATACAAAGAGTAAGGAATTGAAGGCAAAATTTTATAGCAAGGGGCATGTCGCTGCCTGACTTTTACACAAAGTAGCTTCTTGAAAGTAGTCTCTTGACCGACAGCGCAAAATAAATGGCTTCGATGCTTGGTAGCACGTACACATGTGAACAAATATTTTCAACAATGAAATTCACGAAAAGCAAGCTAAGATCACGCATTTCCGACGCCTATTTAGAAAATGTTCTGGTTCTTGCTTCATGAACACAGTCATCCACCAAACCCTGCACGTGTTATAGTTGCAAGAGCACAAGCCAGCATGCGAAATCGAGCAGTCAATTCAGATGAACGTACCTCAAACATTATTCAGAGCGAAACGCAGGATATATCCTTAGCCACCGCTGGTGCTCTCCCTAAAGCAACATCATTAAAGCGGATGATACAGCGAAAGCGCGAATGTCCAGAAGGAAACGGCTTGATGGATGAACTCCGCGTGACACCGAGGGGAGAAGCCTTCGTTATCGAGGAAGACGATGAGAACGAATTCTATATGTTTGCATCTCAAAAGAATCTGGATATACTGAACAACTGCGCTAATTGGTTTTGTGACGGTACATTTGATGTTGCCCCACTTGGATACCAGCTGTACACGATACACGCGCTGGTCGATGAAAATCGCACGGTGCCACTCGTATACACCGTTACCGAGAACAAATCTGAAGCTGTGTACAATCGCAACTTTTGTTTATTGGAACAACAGCGACCAGGAATAGCCCCAGAAACCGTAACAATAGACTTTGAAATGGCAGCATATAATGCTCTTTCTTCCAGCTTCCCTCGGGCAGAAATTCTCGGCTGCCTTTTCCATTTTGGCCAATGTAGCTTCCGGAAAATTCAGGCTCTCTCTCTGCAGCGGTGGTTCAATGAAGATGCAGAGCACGCCCTTCGCATAAAATGCTTCCAGGCACTGGCATTCGTTCCGCCTGACGACGTTGTACAACGGTTCGAGGCCACGTTCAGTGACGACGATGAGCAGCACTTGTCTGAATACATTGACTATTTTGAAATTACTTGGATTGGACGATTGTGTCGCAGGAATCGTCGTCAACCTCTATTTCCTATCCGGTGTTGGAATGTTTTCCACCGGGTTCAAGATGACCTTCCACGAACGAATAATAGCATTGAAGGATGGCACAATGCGTTCAGCAAGCGTGTCTCATTATCCCATCCGACGCTTCGAAGACTCGTCAAAAAAATTAAGCAGGAACAAGGTTCCAACGAAATGTTAATTGAGCAATTGAGTGCTGGAATCGATGGCCCACCTCGGAAGAAGCGCTACGACGCTGTCAACCAACGGCTGAAGAGCATAGTTGAAAATTATGACTCAACAAATATGGACATAAAAAGTTATCTTCGAGCAATTGCACACAACTTGTAATTAAATGAATGCGATTGAAATGTGCACTTCGTCAGTTGTCGTGCTTTTAACAGTGCATGTTGTCAGTTCTTTTAATAAATTGTCGTTCTTTTAACAGTGCATATCGTCAGTTGTTTCAATAAATTGTGGATCTTTTAACCCTATCCTAACCAGGCTCGCGAGTTTACTAAAAAAACTAGGTGTGGCCAACCCCGCACACACATTTGCAATCGTTAATTGGATGAGACTGATGAGATTATTAATAGACTGATGAGATTATTACAGGTTAGTAGAAACATCATCTGGCTTCCTGTATACATCATAATTGTAAAACTAAAGAAAGTGAATTTATTGTAAATTAGGTATTTCTAAAAGTGACACATTTCTATAAATTCTTCTTGTTACGCCGCGCCCCCGCTGTGAAAAGAGAACGAAAAAGAATAGTTAGTCAAGTTATTGGTGCGTAAATGAGTAATACGCTTCAATGCGGAGAGAGAGCAAAATTATATAAATATCACAATATCTCAAAAATTACAAAATCCAATTTTATCAAACAAACATGGACAGATAACTGAACATCACAATGACCCATTGTTTCAATGTTTGAGAAACACGCAACAAAAATCTTGCTTGAACTGTCGGTTCGATAAAGTGTCGTTCGATCAACTGTCGTTTTGATTAACTGTCGGTTCGATAAAGTGTCGTTTGATCAACTTTCGGTTCGATAAAGTGTCGTTCGATCAACTGTCGTTTCGATCAGGTGTCGTTTCGATCAGGTGTCGTTCGATTAAGTGTCTTTCGATAAAGTGTCGTTCGATTAAGTGTCGTTCGATAAAGTGTCTTTCGATAAGGTGTCGCGTCACGCAAAATATAAGTAGCCAAGTTTGTGTACATGAATTGTGGATGTACTTTGCTTTAGAACAGCGGTCGGCAAACTATGGGCCGCGCCCCAAATGTGGATCTTTAAGCAAAATATATTGGGCCGCATATTGTATCCTGTAATCAAGTAAATGTGGGCTGAGTGATAGTATCAGTGTATTTTTTCCTATTAGCCTGGTTAACTTGGAGCGCTACCAATCTATTTCTTGATGTTTTTTCCATCTTAAGTAAAGGTTAACTATAGCTATAACGGCAAACATCTGCAAAAAACTACCAGTAACCTTCCATTCATATAGCATTAATTTTTACATCATATTGAGAATGCAAGTCCATTTTTATTTATAACGCTAATCCTTCACTACCCTACAACTTATCTTTAGCAATTGTGACTTGGACAATAGTTAACTAATTCACAGTGAGTGTTCGAAGGATATCTAAGTCACACTTCAGTCAGTGAAAAGTTATATACAGAGGTTCAAGCTTTATTTCATCAGTAACGTTGAAACGATAATTTCCAACAACATGGGAAAGCTGAATCTAAATTTAATATCTCATAATTAATTTTCTAAATTAAAAGTAGTGAGAACTGACTGCTATAGTCAGCTAGTGGGATTTCAACCCACGCTCGCACAAGCCAATGCATGTTTCAGCTTCAAGGCCGCAATACGACTTAACACAAGGGATACGAGTTAACTGTCTGTTAATTGCAGGTTTCCGTATATTGCTAAAGCCTGTGAAAAGCATGTAATTACATTAAAAGTTAATTCAAGTTATCCTAATAGCTTCAACAGATAATGTCTGCTGCGAAAAGCAAATTAAAATAATTAGTTAGTTAGTAATATTTACTGCATTAAGTATATTTCACATTTGATGCTGGGCCTTCATTTACTAATGAAGTGAAAATTTGGGCCATTGTAGTAAAAGTTTGCCAACCACTGCTTTAGAACTACAGTAGTAGCTCCAGCTATTTTAGGTAGCTACACAGTATACAGAACGTTACTACTTATTTTGGTTGAAGTTATTGTGTCATACTCTTTTCATAACCAAGTTTGGATCGTGAAGTTAAAAAATGGTTGAAGTGGTTGAACAAATTGCATATGGAAACATGAGGAAATCCCTGTGACAACTTGTGCATTTCAGGTGACTGCTAATAATAATTATTCATTACTAATAAGTGTTGAATGATTGGATGGATATCGCAAAAATCACAATTCAATTAAACACACTAAAGCAGAATAAAATTAAAAACATACACAGTATAACGGTTTTTTGAAACAAAGTGTGACACATGCTACACAATGACTTTGGCAAAATGAAATTTCATATTGCCTGATTACAAAATGTTTATAATATGCAGCCATGTTAGTGCAATCGGTTGGTTAGTTGGCATCATACCTCTGCATCTTTCACTTCCATTGCTTCATGCGTTAAGCGTTTTGCTTCTGCAAGTGCCATACCCTTGTCTTGTTCCAGCTGTTCAACAAGAATTTTTGCTTGCTTAAGCTGGCCTATTAGCTTCGATTTTTCTTCCATGTGAGATTGCTGAAAAAATTACCAGCAATAAAAGTTTATAAAAATAAAGTAAAGTAGGTTATTTCATCAAATCAAGAAAAAAATATATGTGTAATTGTTTTTATACATCTATAATAAGATTTATCAAAAACATAAAGTCACATCAACAATAAAATGTAAATTATAGCCATTTTGCTCAATGCGTCGTTAAAACCAATACCTATTTCCTCTATATATACACTCCATTTGACAAATGGCAAACGTAAAACCTATTGTTTTAGAGTACAGTGCACGCGGCATGCTGCCTGTCTCAATACCCTTGTTTTAGTTTTAATAATATTCTCTGATCTAGGTGAAAATTCACTGACAGGAATTTCGTACATTATACTCGTATTAATGATAAACTGCAAAAGACTGTTCATTTGTAGAATAAAATTTGATATAATTTAAACAAAATTTGTAGAATTAATTTCCAATATAATTAGTCCACTAAACGCAAACCAGAAACACTTGGATATGAGATCTTAATCATCACAGCTAAGCAACGTCACAAATGTTTTGTGTTGAACATTTTACCTTTATTTTCTCTGAAGTTGCCTCTTTTTCAAGTAAGTCCTGCTGCAGTGATTTAATCTGCTCTGCCTGTTTATCTAATTCCTGCTGTAACTTCTGCAGGTCAATGCCACCTGTGTAGGCTGTGTCAACTTGCTTCTGGGGTGGATCCTCTCCTTTTTTGAGCAGTTTTACCTGGATGTAAACATAATTTATGGTAACACCTGCGAACGACAGTATAATGAGAGACTTCATAATATATATACTGTACAAAATCTGATCCTTTCACTCTGTTATTAAACTGATTATAATTATTTTGCAACTTGTGTTAAAAAAGACCATAGATTTGGACTCAACCATAATCTCAAAATGAAAATCTGCAAACCTTGCCAATACGACAACACCTATAAGTACCTGAGTCTGTAGCACTTGGATTCTTTGTTCTTTTTCTTCAATCGATGAAGTCAGTTCTTCTTCTAAATGCATTTTAGCCTGCCTGTCCAATTCTGCAGCCTGTTCATAAAGCATAAACGTTTCCATGAGTATTACATTAGCCTGTGGTTCATTGTATCACTAAATCAAATGAAGTAAACCAAAACTATTACACAGTATACATGCTCAAATAGAATTATATTTAAAAAGTACAACAATTTAACAAAAATGAAAGAAAAAAACAAGGTTTTACATTGGACTATAAAACAAGTATTTGCAACTATTACCCATCACTATGAGGATTTTAGACTTAAAATAAAATTCACTGATTTAGACCTAAAAAATAAGACATTTGGAACCTAAAAGTGAACAATTTGTACCACTTTTGAACCTAAAAACTAGCTTTGTGTCTCTCTTTTGTCCACAGCTTTAGCAAAAATATAAATTTTTACCAAAATTTTTGAAAGTTGATCAATCTAAAACAAAAAAATTGAACTGTTTTGCCCTAAAAAAACTTAAATGAGAAGTGTAAATGACAAAAACATCCCATCAAAGAGTTAAATGAGTTTCTACGTTTAAATATTTTTAAACTCTTTCCAAGTTTACTCCTACTTTCCACAAGGTATATATAGGCTGCATATATACTTTTTAATTTTATGGATGTGCGCAAATAGAACAGCAAAGAAACATACCTCTTGCATTTCACTAATACGCCGCTTGTGTTTGTCTTGTAATTGTTGCATAAACGCTCTCATTTTTTCATTATCCTTCATGGTGGTTTGAAAATTCCCCATCACTTCAGAATATTTATCACGGTACTTGTGCAAAGTTTTTTCCAGTCTAGTTTGGTAAAAATATGTTTACACTTAATGACATACATATAACCACTAATTGCAATTACATATTAATTACAAAATTTACTATACCACAAATATATACCTGATGGTTAATATGGTAGTATGAAAATCTCTATCTTTGCCTAATACAAATTCAATTACTTAAAATGTTTAACATGCATTTAGTTACCAGGACCAGGAATTTCATTCAAAATAAACAGTACTCAGCATTAGTAACAAAATACACAAAAAAAATGACACCAAAAACACATTTCTTGCCTTAAGATCTTGTTTAAAAGCTGCTCTTTCGGAATATCACTGACAGTGATACCAGGGTTGTCACCGGCATCGGTAGCAGCATGTGACTCATTGAGATGAACATTTGAGCCCTGGTTTAACTAAAACAAAAACATAGGAATCGTCACAACTCCAGCAAGAATCATTGTCGTAAAAGTGGTGAGAAGTAACATCTGCATCAAACCTGTTCGTTTTGTTCTCCTTCTGAAGAGTGATTTTGGTTGCTATTTTTGTTTGGTGTTGAACCAGGTGTTTTTATTTCTTCAACCATGGAATTAATAGATTCCCGACTTTCTGTCAATTTTGCTGCAACCTGCGTGATGGACATCGCAACATGTCATGGCAAGAAGCCACTAAAATACAAGCTGTTTTACACTACTGTCCGCCAAACAATAACCTGGTCTTTCAATGGTGTTAAAAATTCTAGCCTTTTGAAAAATCCCTGCGATTGTTGTGCAACTGGTGTTGATGCTTCCCCGTCAGATTCTGCTTCACTTTTGACATTTTCTATGAGAAAACAATTTCAAGATAATAAACTGAGCCTAGAAAAGTTAAAGATTACATAAAAGGTAGTGAAAGCCCATATGGATAAAAACAAGCAAGCCAAATGCATTCCAGCTAAAATAAACACTATCTACAGTACCAGGTTTGCTTGTGGTAGGCGTTCTATCTGGAGTAAACTCTAGCGATTTCTGAGCTCCATTGCCTGCCTAAAATGTAAAAAATTGCAATGTAAAACTCTTGTTTGGTAAAATGAGTCAAAGTAAAAAACTAATATTTGAAGTTCTATAAAAGTTCTATCAAGAAAATCATTGCATGTAATGATCAACGTGATCCAAATTGTAGTTTGTATCATTCCTAAAGAATATATATCTTATAATCTACATAACGTAGACAGAATAAAATCTGGCTAACAAATTGAACCGCTGCAGCACCGTGCCAACTTTAACCTAATATTTTAATCTGTAGAAACCTTGTATTGAAACAATATTGAAAACAACTTACTGTTTTGGGGGTACTTGGGGTTCCACTGGGCGAACCACGTCGAGTGTCATTAGCAATTCGATCTTTCAGCCCTCTAAACATCACTTATTGTACGATGAACTTTGGTACATTTGTATACTCTCTAGCCTTATTACTTACTCTGTCATTTAGCTTATACACTTATAACATCTATCCCTGAAAATAACAACATCAGCATGGGCTATGGTGGTTTGATATTGCACATCATTGCATGAATTTAACTCGGGAGATGCATTCTGACTTTGACTTGTCACAAATTTGAAACTGTTCACCAGGCTGCCATCCGGACTGCAGAGTAATGGAGTATTGCTATTTTCAGCAAGATCTTGGGTGCATGGGCACCAAGCAACCATAAATGACAAGTGTGGTGCACAAAAATGTTCAGATGCAGTAGAAGTGTGTAATTACACAGTAATGTATGCAGTTTGTGACCTTTAAATCAATTGAAAATTGAGCAGAACTAGCAGAAGTTCTGTTCAAATCGTTAAGTGCAAAATAGCACCTTAAGTGTGGCATAGAAGCTCATGAAAAGCAGCATTGAGTGTGTCTATACATAATTATGCAGTCTGGGATGCCAAGAATACTGAACAAAAGTATTGTGCTAGTGAAGCCTTGCCTTTCAACAAGATACAGCATTGTGCCACTGTCATGTAAACTTAATTCTTCCAATTGTGCGCCTGAATAAATGTTCTGTCAAAATTTGTACCAATCCAATGTAATATCCAATGAAATAATATGGAAAATTGGGTAAAACAGCCATTCATAAAATAGGCGCAAAAGTCGGCCGGTGGAATAACAGTGGTGTCTGAAATTAATGAAACTAAGTTCACTGTATTAACAAAGCTCACCTGGAATTTAAAAAAAAACGTTGTTATCACATTGCTCTGTTGTTACTTAGACTCAGAGCCTCACTTGAGCTATATCCTAGTAACTATAATATATATACTGTATAGCCTAACTTCTGAAATTATGACCTATCAAACTTACAGGCTGAGGTACTTCCAATTTACCATCTTGCAGAGCCGAATCAGTAATGACAACGCGCCAGTTTTACGCGTCATAAATGTGGCTTGTATGAGCAGCAAATTTTGCACATTTAAGTATAATGTCACAAAGAGATTTAAACACTGTTTAAATCTCTTTGAATGTCAGCAGAATGAAATTTCGTAAAACTCATTTAAGTATGTTTTGCGGAAAGTTGCGAGGTAACTATTCTTTCGTTGCAACTACAAACATTCAATAGATGTACTGTAGGTTGTTACGGTGTTACTGCCACCATTTCACCAGAAAAGCTCGTACGTTCTAAGCTAATTTTCACATTTTTTTCTTCACTTAACTTAAATTTTATAACAAAGTAGCCTAAACTTAACCTGAAGTTAAATTATAATTTAAATTTAACTCCAATAAAATCCAAAATAGCTTAAATCGACTTTTTACATACCTATTCTCATAACCTTACCGCCTATTTTTAACAGCCAGCTGCATGACCTAGATACGGTGAAATAGTTACTTCGTACAGTATTGTACGTAGTTACGTACACAATGTTTCCTTGGGAAAAATTTACACTTTAGATTGAGTTATTTCTTGTTAGAATCAGTTATTTTCGTTCGTTTTTATTTATATCAGTAAAGACTTCGTCATGCAGACGTCACATTTAACAGGCGCCATAGCACCAAAAAAAATCGGGCTAGTTTTGCTTTGTTGTTTGCCAGTAGTTTACGCCGGCCGGCACCACGGGTGAAATAGGAGTATAGGACTGGTTAACGGGATATATGATTAATATAAATGATGATGATTGTGGTGAATAGATCTTCTTAAAATGTTAAATTTCTGCAGTTAATACTACAATGTATGAAAAAATGCTATTGATATTTCTCGATATAAGCCTATTATGATTTACAGCTTTAGTGTCAGGTTGGCAGAAAAATGATTTGACTCCACTGTGATTGTGTACGACAAATTCAAACGAAGTTTTTGTCAAACTTTTCACGTAAATTCATGGCATCCTCGCCACCACACAAATATCAGCATTAAGTATTGCTAGAATTATGCAAAAGCTGTCACTATTTCACTTAAATGTTATAACTTAGTAAACTAACCTAAATCTACCTTCTAATCTAAATATAACTCCAATAAAACCTTAAATAGCTGAAATCAACTTTTTGGATGACCTTTCTCCTTACCTAATCGACTATCTTTTACAACAGGCTGGGTGACCTACATATGGTGAAATAGTCAGAGACTTATGCAAAACATAACATACTGACAAAATAATTCTCCAATATACAAACTTTCTATTGAATAAAGTTGGATAAGTTTAGTCTGTTATTGACCAATAAATTTCCAATTGTTAATAGTTATGACGCAATTCGTTTGCTGGATTCCTAAGATCCTTTTTTTCAGAGCTATGAAAATTTAATCATAATACTTTTTTAATTTTCTCTTGATGACTTTTCAAAACTTTTCTGCACCAACTTTTAAAGTTATTCACCATTAAACCCAACATTAATTGAAGAATCTAACTACACCTGTCCTTTGGTTTTAGTGTGCCAAATGTACCTTGGTTCACCAGCAAAAACATAAAGATTGGAAGACATTGCTATATACCAAACCATATATTTGAAGTTGAAAGTAGCTAAACCAGCCTTCTGATACCTCTACACTTAAAAAAAAGCTTTATTTGCTTCATAAAATTTATATATATTAAAAAGCTTTGTATACCTTTTAGTCTGGTTCGTCCGATAGCTTTATCACAACTATTTTTTATGATAGATAGTGCTGCTAGTATATAACCTGATAACCTTACATTTGTTATTGTGCTGCGACTTGTCTGCTAATGTTTGCCCAAGTTGACTTTGCTCTCTTTTTCTGTGTGAAGTTTTAGCATAGGCTGTTACTTTAACACCTAATAGTTGGCAAGTTGTAGTAATGGTAGACCGACAGGTCCATGCTGAACCAGAGGCTGGTTTGATACCAGTATCTGGTCAAAAATCAGTGTACAGTGTCCTTGCCACCTACTTCAACAATGCTGAAAAAAATGGATTGTATGTAAAAGGTTTTGTTGATGGAGAAGACACATTTCAATCTTTCATGTGCGAGTTCAATGCAGTTTGCAAAACAAAATTTATTATCAGAACTTCATGGAGGAAAAATGCATCTGCTCTTCCAAGACGATCACGTTATGGCAAAGAAGGTGAAACGATCTTGAACTTGACTTTAAAATGAATTGAAGATTTGCTTGAATTATATTGTTACCCTATCAATTAGTGGCCCATGTGCACATCGATGGTATTGTATACTATTTTGCAATATTCTCAAACCGGCCAAAGTTTTAGTAGACCTCAACTTGCTAATGTTTCCTCGCCGCTCAAGTCCTGGTTACTGATATCGTAGAGCTGCATTTTTATATTTGTATACATAGATATACAGTGAGACCTCGTTAATCCGGACCACTTCGTTTCGTCAAAAAATGTCAGTTTAGCGGGGTATCCGGATTATCGGAAAGTAAAAAATCAATCAATCTTGCAAATGCAGTACCGTGTTCAAAACGCAGTGTGCACCTTACTCCAATTCTAAGTACCGAGTTTCTGGCTGGACAGCAACTAAAATAAAATTATATTTATTGTATGATCCGACCCAGTGTCGAACCCCAGAACCACCATATTAAAGACGAATGCTCTAAGCCAGAAGTGACGAACATGCGGCCGCAAATCGGTTTGAAAACCACTCTTGCATGGCGAAGCATTCCGGCGGGACCAGCAGTCTTGAACTTTCTTTGACCTGTTTCTAATCTTTGTTGTTCTTTCTAATACTGTATATCAAAAGCTGATAGCACGATTGAGTTGCAGCAGTATGTCTTCAATAGATTGCCGGACTCAACCGATGTAGCCTACTGTACGTATTTTTTTGCGACCGCGGAAGCGTTGTTTGTTACTGTTGATAAACAATTTATTTTTTCGTTTCTAAATTTTTTTACAAAGCGCAATGCTGTATAGTACTGTACTTTTGAATCAATAAAGACCGCAACGTTATTATGCGTAGATAATCGGCTATTGTTTCGTCAACTAACTACATACTGTATTAGGACAATCGTGAATCATTTTCGCTTAACTGTTAATAATCCGGTTTATCGGATTTTATTGCTATTGATTTAGCACATTTGTTCCAAAACTTTTGTGTCGGAGTCGGACAGCGGGGTTTCCGGATTAAAGGGGTAAAATGCATAGGAAGAAATCCGTTCCCGGCAGTTTTGTGTCGGATAGCGGGGATTCTGGTTCATCGGGGTACGGATTAACGAGGTCTCACAGTATTATATATAGTCAGTTGGGGCAAAAAAAAACATAGGGGTACTTGGGGTAAAAAAGGACAGCCCCCCCAACTCCCCCTAAGAATGATTTTTTTGAAAAAGCTTTGCATGGTTAGAAACATCATTTATTTGCATAGTTTTTTAACATACAATACAGGTCTAGAGGTAAGTACTCTTCAGGAACTATGCAAATCACTAAATTGACCCAAAAACGGTCCAAAAAAACTTTTTTTGCTCTTTACTAAACTTTTTGTGGATCGAAAACGATGGTTAAAAATCACAATCTTTTTATGTGTATCTACATGATATTTTAGTATGATTGTACTCCAGTACTTCAATTTTGATTGCTGTTAACCTTTCATTCTATTTTATGTTGTCTTTTTTTACCCCAAAACTACACAATGTGTTGGGGCAAAAAAAGACAGTTGTTTTTATTTTCCCTGTGCTTGTTTTTTTTTACCCCATCTTTAATAACTTTCATTTTAGAACGATTTTGGTTGCTATAAGGAATTAAACTACCACTTTAATGCTTTACTTGCATTGTCTCAGTTTCCTGATCTCTAGTAAATACATTAATCCTAATGTACTGATGATTCATTTGAAATTAAGTTAAGTTAAGCGAGTGAAGTTAAGCGTTAAGTTTTACTCTCCAATCATTTTGTGTTGTTCTTTGTAGTTAATTGATTTATGTACCATTCCACTTTGTTGAACTCCTGCCAAATAGCTATTCAAAAGCTTAACCTTCTTGTAAGCATTTACCAGTTTCAGAAGTCTCTGTTCAGTAGTAGTTTAACCAGTCCTGGTAGCATTGTGTTTCTCCAAAAGATGAAGAACGCAATCCAATTTTGGAAAAGACCAGTCCACAGGAAACTGAACGGTCAAGTAATGTGGAAGAAATGCCATCCACCTCATCAATCCGCAACATTTAAGCTGTTTCCACACCGTCGACGAGCACCACAGTACAATCACGGATCAGAACAACAAAGGACATCATCAATGAGTTGCAACTTCACGCTCCCGAAGGGATGAAGTATGAAATACGGCTTGTGTCAAACGATGAATCGGTTTCGATAGAAAGTGTGTTAAAATCAACGGGACGACAAACAAATGACAAGAAGAAAAAAAGAAAAAAGAGTGAAGATGAATGGAAGCATTTTAACAAATGAAGAATTTAACGAGCAAGTTGAAAACTTTGAAGCAAATGGAACAATTGCAAAAAAGAGAAAAGCTGGGAGAAGGAAAAGGAACGCAGACGAAGATGAAGAAATAAATTTACTGGACTTGGAGGAGGAGGAAGAAATAGAAAGAAGGATGGAGCGGGAAATTCAAAGACATGAGGAGAGTAGATACAGAGGATGAGATGGTAGAAGAGTCTGACGATGAATCTGAAGAAATGAATGACAAAACAAGAGAAGACACAGTTGTTAGAATGGAAGATGTAGAGGAAGAGAGAAGAGATGTAACTGAAGAAAGTGTAAACGAACAGAAGAAAGAAAAGAGAAAATTTAAATTGGAAATAAACAAAAAGCAAGTTGGAAAGTACTTTGCAGTGTTTTGGGAGAAGCCAAAAACATATTATTGGGGAAAACTTCTGAAGGTCTTCAGAGACGAGGAGGATGGAAAAATTGAGCAAGCTGAATTTAAGTTTTGGGACAAGAAATCAACTTCAGAAGATGCAGTGTATTGGGACTGGCAAACAAAAGAAGACATAGATATAGTCACCGTTGAAAATTGTTTTTGGGGTCCTTCAACCGCAGTGTAAACTTCTGTCGGTCGTGCAAAATCATATTTTGGTTTTGCCGAAGAAGAGGAAGTGAAAGAAAAATTTGTGTTCCTCAGCAAATATGGACTTCATAATGCATAAACTTTTTTGTTTGTTTGAACAAGATGTTACAGTTTCATCCTCATCTGTATATATTGCTATTTCTTCTGCTTTGTGTTGCTTTTAATAAACAAAATTTGCTGTCGAAATTGATTGTTTTTTTTTTACCCCGAGCATGGTTTTTATTGCCCCAAACACTGGGGAAAAAAGAGCAACACAAAATATTCGATAAAAATAAAAAGAATAAACATAATGCTCCAATTTTTTGGATACATCAATGGAATATTAATATTGATCAATAGAGGGTAAAACTTGACTTTTTGGCCCATTTTTTAGCGAGAAAATCAAAAGTTTGTCAATTTTGCATTTTTTTGCCCCACTTGACTATACTTTACATCTATATATATAGTTTTTTGTGACTGGTGAAATTTCCTCAGTGTTCTTTAGAACTAGGGAAGACTTTAAATGCATTAAATAGCCAAGCTCATAACTATGTACAATAGAAAAGCATCATCGTAGCGTAATGTTCGATGGATTATTTGATTGGAACCCTAGCACTGTAATCATTGCTTTCAACACACTTAGCAATACAATTTTTATTGATACATATATACCGTGAATAAACACTTGATTGAAACCTTTTTAATGTTCTGCTTTTGTTTTTTGAAAATATTTCAGAACGAATATACTGGGAATATAACTCTGGAAATTTAGAAGTTCCATTTACCGGAGTCCCTTTTGTAGTACGAAGCTGTCTCACAAAGCACTGTCAGTATGGCTCTCACTATTACAAAACGACCGCTGAAAGGGTTTCTGTAAGTAGTCCATAGTACTTTTGTCTGAACTTGCAATAATGTTTTTATGTGGTTAGTTTTAAAGTGTTTGAGTTGATATTTTTTTCAAGAACAACAATTACTATTGAATAGGAATAAAATAGAATAAAACATGTTTGTTTATACATGATTTGATGAAGTGTAGCCTTGGTTCATTACCAGGAAGCTCTCTAATAGCGAAATTGCCTTGGTTATCTAATTATGTTTTTTTGCCCCAAATGTTACATTACCATGTTTAATAATTTCACTAGTGCAACCAGTCTCATTGTGTTTAATGTTGAATAATAATGTCATAATAATGTTTAATGTCATGGAGGTTAGAACCATGCAGTTGATGATGACAATTTGAAAAAAACGTTATGATATATATAATTATGGCAGTGTTTCATAACCTAGTCTTGGTTCATTCACCCGTTTTAGACGCCTTCAAATCTATTCACCCCTTTTTAATAAGAAATGATCAGGCACTAATTTATATGATTGATCCTAACATTGACAATGAAACTTACCTTAAAGATTGAAACAAAACACTACACTGCCATTTACTGAGCTCTATAGATGATATTGTACTGTATATAATAAAGTTGGAAGAATCACAAATAACAATACTTCGCACAATTTTTGATAGGTTCACATTTTTTATGCTCCTAAGTTGAGTTTGAAAATCGTGTTCTTTTTTCCTGTCATCAGTACGTTTTGATATATTCACAGTTTTTGCTTTGTCCGACTTACTATTTAACTTGTTGTATGCATTTTTTCATAGTACTCATGTAATAGATTTAATTCGTAGTGACCCATTTTTGGGTTTATTTAAAGATACAACAGTCATAATTAAACTAAATTCTGAAAGTATCACAAAACGCTCTTTTCAAAGAATAAAAACTTTTAAAAATGAACTGTTGAACAAGTTTTTCTTCTATGACCAGAAGTATCTTCCCTTATCAAAAACCAGATGTAATCCCCATTATTGCAGTGTCCCAGCGGCTCTAATACTGTCTTTCCATGGCCTGAATATCTTGGTGAAATCTTTCGCCGTATTTCTTGCTAAAAACCCAAGATTTTCTTGAACGAACTCAAAATGAAAATGTAAAAAATGAAGTTCAAAGGACATGTGACATCCCATCTGTTCATAGCAGGTGACAAGATTCTTTACTAACTCTTTGTAATTTGGATCTTTCTTTCTTGTTTCTTAAAAAATCGTCAACCAAACCTCGAAATGCTTGCCATGCGTTTCTTTCTGTCACAGTCGTTTTTTCCTCCAGGGTTCTTGATTTCAACATGGAACTTATTTGGGGACCAAGAAATATTTATTCGTTTAGTTTGGAACCTGGCAAATTCTGAAACATTCCTCTGATTTCTTGCAAAATGTCTCCTTTGTAATCCAAAGCCTTAACAAATTGCTACACTAAACCTAATTTTATACATATAGAGGCGATAATAAAACTTTTTCCCAGCTTCAAAATGGCTCTTTGATGACATAGTAACTTTCTGGCGTTATTTCTTTCCATGGCGGTCACTGAATCTTTTGGTAGTGCTGTCCATCAGCTCTGCTGTTCCACAAGCAAAGAAATCAGAAGTATTTAGCGTTGGAGGAGGAGTAGCAAATCATCCCGCCAACTTAAATTGTGCCAACCCTGCTTTAGACCATTGTAACAACGTCAGTACAAACTTCTTGGGCTCAAGGATGGTTGTACAGATCACGCTATCAAGAACCCACTGTATAAATCAATTTTTGATACTTTTATGTAAATTCTAAGGTAACAATAATACCTTGCAAAAACGTTAATAAATTTCTTTTCACACAATCTGTTTTGCCGGTAACTGTTATGCTAATATACTATTCACAATAAACTTAACTTTGATTCCGCTGGTGTATCTTGAAGCTCAGATCACAACTGTCAGTGTTTCTTTAAATCTTATGTTCTGATGCTGCTATTAGTGTTAGTGTTCACCTTTGCACCATATCTCTCATGTGTCTGCTTTATTCTCAGTAAATGTAAAGTTGTTTATGTTACCCGAGTTTTGAATATTTCAACTTCTAGGCATTTGATTTAATTTTGTTTCGTTTTGCAGAAACAATATCTTGATCATCAAGTAGACCCCACCCTTCCTTTACCTGAAGTTAAGAAACGAAGAAACAAACCTTCAAAGAAGAGAAATTGTCCTGCGATTATGCACGTTCGAGAAGTTGTACTTTTTCCTGATTTTGCCCTCGATATGGAGAGGATGTTCGATACCAAGTATCACGTGCGACAAGAAAAATCACAACTCCTGTTAAAACTCAAAGAAGCATTGGGCCACGGCGAAAGCCTCCCAAGTTCAATCCGACAAACACAGCGTTTTTACATCAATCTTCCTCTACCAGAAGTCCATATAGGACACCCCCAACCGTGTGGTGGAATAAGTCCCACGATTCATCCATCAGTAACAGGAAAGATTGATGAACTTTTGTCTATGGGTATATACGATGCAAGACATGTTCGCATTATTGTGCATGATTTTGTTAAGGAAGTTTTGCTAAAAAGAGGGGACACCCATGCATATCACTATAATGTGGTACTCTATCCATCAGAACATGACATTGCTGATTACATTTACATGTCTTCAATTACCGCTAAACCCACAGTCATTGTTGAAAATGACTGTTACCAAACAGATACTCGTGGGATTAAGGGTGAAATGGCAGGCAGCATCAATGAACTCATGGGTCTTCTTCAGAGCTGCCAAAACCCAGAAGCACTTGCTGAAGTGAAGGACGGCATGAAAAGAATCATAAAAACCGTGAAAAACAAAACTGCTCCTGACGGTTCCAGCCAAAAAAAGAAGCGAAAAGTAGCTCACAAGACTAATGATGAAAACGTCACAGAACTGGTTAATATTATTGATATGGATGAACCAGACATGGACAATCTGACTGAAGTTGTCATATTTCATCAAAAATCTCTTGATGAGGAGAATGGGTAGATAAGTGGCCCATTTTTATCGTAGCTTGAAGATTATTAATTAATTATTCTTTATTTTGCTTGCATCATTTACAGTACTACATATAAAATGCATAAAACCGTGAAACTTTAACTTTTCCCTTCTTGTGTTCATTTCCAAGTAATACTCTAAAGCATGGCAAGTGCTGTGACAGGTATTATTTTGCTAGAAATATAAAAGGCGGTAAATAAGCGACTTCGTCTGGTTTTCTGTATACAGCAAGTCTAAATTGGTTTGCACAATTCCTGGGATATAAGTGATTACATACTTGACGTATTTTACAACTAACTGTCTTGGTGGAAAAGTAACAGTGACGTTGTGGTCGTCCTTTACCAGAGGCAAAGTTCAGCGCAATGTTACATCGGTATGAAAATTTGAAAATATTGAGTAGCTATAACTTATAAGGGTGTTTAAATTCCCGCTGGATGGCGGTAGATATCCGAAAACGTTCAATCACGACACAAGAGACCAATTGGTTGGGTTGGGATTCCTCAACTCCTTACACTCTTACAGAGACGCAACATGTTTAGCGGCTATTTTTCTATTGTCTTTTAGCTCTTTTGTGCCAGACAACCATACACCTAACGATGGTATTTGCAAAGAGAAAGACGAAAGTATGGGTATTTAAAATTTACCTTTGAACATATTGTCTATGTGGTGGCCGGCAACAGGCCCCATTCGCAAAAAAGTTACGCATTTAAGTTTGCCTGGATGGTCATTGTCCGTGGACCTAGAGATGGAATTGGTTCAGGCCAACCTCAGGAATACAGCATTGAATCAACTAGCGACCAAAGTAGCCTACTCCTGGATATATTTTTAAACTCTCTTGTTTTAAACTATAACGGGAAAAACACGGTCATGCCATAGCTGCTTTACATGTTTTTTTGGCAGCGGAAGGAACTCGTTTTGCGTTTTTTGAACTTTTCGGTTGCTAAGTCAACTGCAGATGCCACCACTTAGCCTATTCTTACTCGTTTTGAAAGATTTATTTGCCTTAGGGTGAAGATGAATCGATATGTCTTTATCTTTACGAATCGTGTAATCCGCGGTTGAGGAACGCAAAGTTATGAGCGTGTTGTAATTTTTCACAAAAAACTAACCCGCCAAAATTGTGCACAGTTTACTTGCGAATTTCCCAGGAATTAAAAAAATAAACAAGGCATGATATGCAGTCATAGGCCAATAACCAACAACAAGGAAAATTCTCGCCTACAGTAAACTCCAATCGCACGAATTTTTAATGTGACTAGAATGGACAGTTTAACCATATTAACATATTTAACCGTATGGGAAACTTCATCATAAATTAACCGATTGAGTGTAATTATACTCAAAATGCATCCATGGCCATAAAAATACTTGAACCGGCTTTCAATATAGGGGCCGAAGTTCGTAAGTTTTCGAAGCACTCGCCTATGCCGACAAAAATTCAATAAAACCGTTATTATTTATTACTACCTTCACAGACAGAGTTGATACCGACGTTTGTTTGTAGTTACATCGTAACCAAATAACAGGTATATCACTGTGGCCTGCCCTTAGGTAAAAATATCTCGAGGTGGTCGGTGATTGGTAACGACAACGCCGAAGCTACAGAAAAACTTGCGCTTGCTCGCAAACACGGTTTTAATGATTTTGTCCGAGCCCTATCAGCTGAGTTGTATCACGGCAGTTGACCTTTTCAAAAAACGTGATAAGAATTTCAAGTTTGCAGTTCAAGCAATTTGCTGAAACAGCAATCCTTTTAATATTATTCGCAAAATCAACTTAAACTTTTCAATTTAACTTTACTTTTATAAGAATTGTTAATAAAAGTCAATTTATAATATGCTGATTTTTTTGAGAGTTTACTCCAGTATACAGGCTTCCAACCTGTGTTGTGATTATCTTAACGTTGTCCTAAGTCCTAACTAACCCATATACGCCTCAACAATATACAGACTTTTTACATAGACATTCATCTCTATACAACAAACGTTTCGGAATAAGATTATGACAGTACAGTGCTTTGAAATGCCGATGGGTTTTTCGAGTGAGGTCACTCAAGCGCGATTTACAAATATGCTTAAATGATACGCGCACTCCATAATGACATCATAATAATAAGTAGCCAACCACAAAAATCACAAATAAAATGTAGTCAAAAATTGAAATGTCCAGGGGCCGACATCTGGCAAATAAGCCACTTCATTCGAAAAAAGTCTACACGCAATTTTTTATCAATTATAACATTGTTTCAAAGTGAGATGGCGTATTTTTTACTTAAACAGAAACATATATTTGCGAGTGTTTGAGTTATAGTTGTGAAAGACAATAGCCAAGAATAGTATACAATATACTATAGCATGCGGAGTATTGTTGATAAATTTTCTTCATTGTAATAAGGCTTGTTGTTAAGTGTTAATTTTGTGAACAGTCTTGCACTAAAAAGCAAGAAACGTTCATAAGTGCAACTTACGTTTAAGTGCATACGCACGAAAATTCACGGCCATTATGTAATATTGCGTGTGGATATTTTAGAGTAAAATACGTCAGAATGTTATACAACAATCTACTATAGTTTGGTTGTTGATTGGTTCAAAACTTTTGCTGTGCGTATACATATACAGTACTCGGTTTACCATATATTTGTCCGGGTTTGGGAATCATTTCCTATTAATTGTTTTTCGATTTAATCTTTGATTAACAGCAGGGGATGTGACGTATGTCATGTGAATTTCTATTGGTGATACCAATCCACTTAATCTTTTCAAAGTTTTCGGACCATTTTAAATCATTTTGCTTTTTGATATTCTATAAACTTGAGTTTGTTCTACTGCACGTTGTAGAATTCAAATCGTGTGTTTATGCCCACCTTGACCGACTTGCTCATTGTCATGTCATAAAGCGCATTGTTGCCGATTTTGCTTAGGTATCTCGTTTATAGCTCAGAAAATATGATAAGTTTATCCTTGAACTTGAGTTGATACGTTCAAAGTTTCGGAAAAGACATGCAATATTTTGCACAATAAATACCCAAACAACCCATTCTAACTTGTGCCTGAAGGTATTTTATGAAGACTCGGCACTTATCGCACCGTGAATGAAAGTCACAATGCAACGCATTGGGTTTTAAAAGGCTAATCAGATACAGTATAAAAGATCTTTTTTTATTAAAAACTTTCACTTGATTCGTATATTAGAACAGCATTCTATCACTGAAATGTTTTTAACAAATATGTTAATGCCTTATGGCTGGAAAATATGGCAATCGTATCTTTGAACCTCACTTTGACTTGTATTCATCCATTAAAAACCTCGGTAATGACGCTTGAAATATTTTGAGCAGCAAATTCCCAGCTCAGTCATTCTGACATGCGCCTGAAGGCATGCTAAATACGCACCCTGCATATACTGCCCTGTGAATGAATGTTACAATACAAGATCTTGCGTTCAAAAAGTTACATCAGAAATAAGGGATCTTTCCCGGTAATAGACATTCCTTCGTTTTTTTATTGTAGAGCGGCATTTCATGTTCAAATTGTTTCCAACAACGAATCCTGAATAAGTGACATAGTTCTACTAAACAAAATTAGTTATTGATAGCTTTATAGCTATAATGTTAATGTACATCAACGCAATCATCATCATAACATCAACGTACAATTTACGTTTTAAACCCAATGTAATGGTTAATCTTCTAAGGCTCTTAATCAAAGAGGTCTATACGTAATAAAAAATAATCTTGGCAAACAGGTACAGTGAGAACGTTTTTCTTACTTTTTTTATTTGTTTTATACTTCTTATACCGGTAAAACATGTTGCTAATAGCGGCAAGTTAGAAACTATACGTCATCAGTGAAAATTAGTCGTACGTAATTGGTAAACGTTGCACTAATTTTGAATTACGAGTCTAACAAAATACCAAATATAATACAAATCATTATGTTAAGCTATGAAAGTCAAGTGAAATATACTTAATAGTCAATTTTGTAGCCACTTGTTACATGCTTGCTGATAAACTAATCTTTTATCTTCAGAAAACAGTGAAGCTTGTTCTTACTGGATGTTATTTGAAAGTATCCAGACTAAAACTCAAAATATTCTTAAGGTTTAGTTTCAATGGTGATAGGGCCAAAGGCGTAAGAAAGGAATGCTCTCAAAGTATATTCACTATGATGGCATTGAAAATGTTTGGCCATCATATCTCTTATATTTCCACTTATTGAAAAGTATTAAAAGGTCATATTTGACGACTTACTCATCGGCATATCTCTTAATAAATTCCTGTATCTAACATGGCAAATGGCAAGTTTAACCTAAACTCACTGATTCCATTTTTATATTTCTTTTAAGGTAATATAATGGTCGTAAAAGTTTAGCATTTGCTGTTTAGTATTCTAAATAATTATGTGCTAGCTGTAAAAATTCGACTAGAAGCCATTTTATTATCTATCTAAAGTTTGTAGTGTAATATAAGTATAAATGGTTTTATTTTACGCTAAGCTTGTGAATATGTATATAGTAACAATGTGAATGTACGGCCGGGTGAGTAAGAACCGCATTGCGCATTCAGTCGCTTCCAGATGAGGTCTTCGTAATGTGGATGAAACAGAGAAAATGGTTTATTTTTTATACTAAAACAAAGAAGGCCCTTATATTCATATTTTTGAAACTATTCAAGACAAATTTTTGTGCTCACGCTTTAAACTGCCTCACGGCAAGTAAAAGAGACAAATAACGCCCAAAGTCGTCACCCCGTTACAAAAAAAGAAAAACACACGCAAAAGTTGGTTCCGTACAAAAAAAAATCATAACCGTATGATGTGCTCTATAAGACAGGGAAAAGGAAGTGATTCTTCCGAAAACTGCTTATGCAAAGTGCAAGTTTAATATATATTTCACACAGAAAGAACCTTGCTGGGCGTTTTAGCCAGCATACGTGGTTTTGCATCCAACATGGATGTGCCCAGGCTTTACATTCTCATTGGTTTGGTAGCCTTTGCTGCAGTAGATCATGTAGCTTCCCAAACTGACGAAGAATGCAGATTTTCGTCCTCGGCTAGAAGAAGACGTTGTCCATTTGGAGTCAGACGAGGTGATCGGATTGGCTGTATTAGACAGTAAGCTCTATTTTAAATGTTACATCTCGAATAAAAGTACAAATGACAGTTCATAATGATCAAGAGTCAGTATTATTGAAATAGATTTGACCCTATAATCAATAATTAAACTCTATTATGTAACACTATGTTACGAAAGCTGTTGACAAGACCAAAATGAGGCAGGACTGTGTATAGGAGGCGAACGTAGCTCCAGCTATTTGGCGATTGTCGGAAAGTTCACATACAGCACATGGACGTACACGTAAACGTGGAAATAAAAATGATTAATCAACCTCAACAAGAAACGACTGATTTTGAAGTTGCAGTAATCCATATCGCATGAAAGCACGACAGCTTGCACTTGCTGAATTGTCGACATTTTCTCATCGGTTGTTACATGCTAGCTTGCGCCATTATGTCACACACCAATGAAAATGTCAGTTAGTGTTTTCACATGCGAGTACAGGCTCAATGGCTCGTTCACAACAGCCCCACCGATATGGACAACTTTTTGTTTAAAAATAAAAAGTAAAAGAAAGTTTTTTACCACGTCTTAAATTTGAATTCAAACAATAAGCTACTAGAATATGGATGATTCTATCTTAATAGTAGGCCACAATAATTTTGCATGTAAGCAGTGGTGTGTTCCTAAAAAAGAAGCAGGGGTTCGCGGTCAAGCAGATATGGTATTGTATCCAAATGTCGTTTTCAAATGTATATGAAGATGAGGATAAAATGACGCAAGAAAAAGTGAGAGGATCGCGATCCCCCTCCAATAAACCACTGCATGTTGGCCTATACACCAAATCCAGAAAACGTCTACTACGCACTACTACAAACTGTTTGACACAAGTGGCTTCTTAGCTAAACCCGAACACTGAACGAAAATAAATCGCCGCCACGCTACAATAAAAGAGATGATTTAGTTGTTGAAAGTAATTGAAGTCAGTTTGAACTCAGACGGAAAAATATTTTTTTGCAAAATACAGCAATATTTTGACAAATCAGACAAATCAGACTTTTACTTGATTTAAGTTGCGCTAGCGTCAGCTGAATGCCTTAAGGTATAAATTCTTTTAACTGTGCGTTGTATACTTACGGTAAAATGACGTTACATGTGGCGAAGCATATTTAACAGTTAACTATTAATTTTCTCATACAAATTTGTTTTAAAACTGCATTTTAGCTAATAGAAAGTTGTTTATCGAAAATTAGTCGAGAGGAAATACTATAGAATGCAAACGTAATAAAATTTTCAATGATCTCATTGTTCTGGTCGTAAATTTTGTACGAAGCATGTAAAAGATTTTCTCAACAATATCCCTTCTTTGATGTCTGTAATTATTTTTTACGTTCGACGTTTTACTTTTTTTGATTGGTTAACAATGATCATAACGACGTCTGCGATAGCTGTGCAATTTTGGATCCCAGCTGATGGCCATTTCTTGCCTTAGTTATGTGGTTAATAGTGTGGAACTATGTAAAACTGTTGTAAAGACAATGAAAGTCAATCAGTTTAATTTATGCAGTACAGTAAATGGCTTTCATTAGCTAGTATTTGGCGAAACTGACATCAACGCTATTTACCATGAGCCTTCTGGTCGGAGATACCTGACAAATTGCGGTACGTTACCGGTAAATTAAATATCGGTATCGGTATTTATTATTGGGGTCTAGGATACAAGTGCACAACCACATCATGCCTTCGTATGCTAGACCAGCCACTCAAATTGTGACGTCATCTGGTTGTGCACTTGCATACTAGACTCTATTATTATACCGGGAGGCTAGCCTACTAGTAAGAGGCTACAACCTGCGGGCACCGATATGTAGTGTGGTTGTCATGCCTGTGGCACAACGTATTCGTTAATTGTAGCTAGCAGTTTTCGTGCTATGCTTGGTGTTCGCTTGTGTTCGTTTTGGAATTAGCTTCACTGACTGCTTTTCCCAGTCATGTCAAGTGCTTATATAGGCTACCGGTAATCATGTAGGCCAGTCGCCTCGGTGTATTGGAATTTTGTTACTCATTTAGGCTAAAATGTAAATGTGACGTATGTACAGTTAGCCATGTGTGTCAGAATTCGTTTTAATCAGCGTGTACGTAAATTTCAAATGCGTTCACAAAATGCATATGATATTTTGCCTGGTCGATAGGTTCATAACAACGTGTTCATAAATTGCATTCACGCTAAACTAATGTTTAAAAAACATGGCTTTGTCGGCCGAACAGGTCATTATTACACACAATTGTAAATTGTGAACGTGTTTGTAATTTGTGTACACGTTGGTTATTTGTGAACATGTTTGCAATTTTTCAACGCGTTCGCAGATTAAATTATTATCTTCTAGTAATCTAGTTGGAGGCCTTGTGCTTAATGTGATGAAATACGCTCATCTACTATCCTGTAATCAGCAGAAATGGCTATTAGATTTTCAAGTTATTTGCACTTTATAAAATATTTTTGACAAAGTTTTTTTGTACGCTTTATTTCACAAAAAGATGTACTTAAGCGTCCCAATCACTTGTGTGTGAAACGATTAGGATATGTACAACCATCATGTAATCAATGGCGGAAGTACCGTAAGCCAATGACTATCTTGACACATTAAACTCTATGCGTTGACAAATTGCGAACGCGTACCCAAATAAGGTACACATTCACTACTTACAATAATCTCTAGTTGAGCTAATAGTGACCTGTTTGGCCAACACAGTTAATTTTTTTGCCCGACAATTCAGCGTGCATGCAACTTTTGAAGGCGTATGTAATTTACTAATGCATTAATATGACCCTTTCGACTAGACAGAAAATCAAACCAACGCGTTTGTATGTTGTGAATACGCAGAGTTGGGCAAGGATGTACGGTACTCAAAGGCGGATTTCATGATATTTGGTAGATTCAATCTTGGTTGGAATTATACATCAATGAAATACATGCAAGTTTCCCATTTTGTTAATACAGAAATTGAACCCCCAAAATATCATAGTCATGTTTCATGAAGAGCCGTTTTTGGTATTTTTACTTTCAAGGAACATTCTGAATGCCACAAAATGCGTTGAAATATCGTCACCTAGGAAAAGAATTTGAAACAATTTACTTGGTAACTGGTACCGCATTATCTTTAGGTCTCCTAAAATGTGATAACAAACGATCACATGAGATTAATTATAGGAAACCTTTGCTTTTCTGCTTTATTGCTCTCTGAACTATAATGGAAAAACGTTGTTAAACGGTCGAAAGGTAGTAATGAAAAGAAATATACGAATTTTAAGAAATTAGTTGGTTTAATTAAAAAAAGTTGATTTGAGAAGTTTACAAAGCCAGGCTTATATGAAATAACTTGTCAAAAGGTATTTTAATTTCCTGTTACTTTAACCAGCCAACCTTATTTGCAGGGGATGCTGTTACGATGAGAGCGTCAGTTCGAGAGCTTCAGTACGTATTCAGTGTTATCAAAAGGGTAAGTTAGTCGTTAAAGGGGTCAGATTTTTGTTGCTTTACAGTAGTGTGTGATTGCATATGTCCTATGCCTTTTTTAACAAACGAATAAATCAGTTTCAGTATTAGGGTTATACAATCAAAATACTAAAGTAATAGAAATACTGTATAAAAATAAAAAGTTAGTCAAAAAAATATTAGCCTAATACAAAATATTCATTGATATGGTTAAAATGTGTCTTTACAGAATATGCCATTGCCAAACAGAAAAACGATGTTGCCGTCCAACAAAGCTATATTTTAACTTCCATAATAAATCGAATTTAAAAAATTTTTCTAATCTTAGTCGAAATTTTTGCCAATGATGTACAGTACCACGCATGCCCCTTTGTTTTCTTTGTAACCAAAAATCTTTAAGGTTAATTAATTATTTTCAAAATATTTTATTTATAAAATACCACATTTTTTAACATTTGCGATTAGAGGGTTTTTAAATTATTTTTGCTTCAAGTTTCCAGTTTTTAATTCATTTCTGTTTATAGAAAGACCTCTGAGTTTCGGGTTTGGTACAACTACCCAACCGCCTGCACTTCAAAATCAAAACAGTGGCAAGTGAAAATGTTTTTACTTTGCTTGTTAAGGTAGCAAAATTGGTCAACTAATTACAGTTTCTTATGGTTTTGTATTAGGACCACAGTCATTCTATAGTCTAGTGACTAGACTCGACTATAGACTCTAGTCTAAACACTAGCTACTTTTTATGAAAATTTGTTGTCACAAAGAACAGTTAAATAGATAAAAGAAAAGGCGATGCTGTATTACTTACTGATTGACAACAGATTACACACGAGTATAATGAATCTTTGGCAGCAGGTTATCTAAATTTTGGAGGCGAACCCGGTTACCCAGGATCAACTCTTATTAAACGCTGCAGCGGGGGTCCATGTTTTGGTTTTCAAAGTCTTCCCAGGTACCGACGAATTAATTATGCATCCTAATAACAGCGATCAATCTTGGAGGCCAAAACAACTATTAGTTTATATGTGTTTTACAGAGGCTTCTGTAGCCGAATAGGATGTTGCTACGATGCTCAAAGACGCCAGTGCTTTTCAAATATATTCACCTGTGAGCTGCAAAAATCTGCAGTAGATATTTTTAGGCGTTTTGTAATGATCTTGTTGTATAGATTCCACTTCATATATATCAACCGATATCAAAAACAAAACTTAAAACAATAACACCACTGTGTTTTTCAGTTATTCGTCTGAGACCAAATTGTAGGCCTGGTTTTGAGAATGCACCAAGCTGTCGAGGTGGGTTTTAAGTTTAGAATTTATGTCAATACGAAAGCGGTATTTAAAAACAGTTTGAATTTTTCTTTACTCCTCCAGAGATAAATGAATGCGATCCTAATCCCTGCGTAAATGGAGTAAACTGTATTGATCTGATCAATGATTTTCTTTGCTGTGTCGGCGAGCCAGAAGGACAAACTTGCGACCAAGGTTAGAAAGACAAAAGAAAATATTTCAAGGCATATGCTCTGAAAGTACACTGTTTACACTTGGAAAAATGACGCATTGGTCTCTAACTAGTTTGTTCACAATTTGCATAACAAAAAGCTCCTTTTTTGTAATTTACATTAAACCTTTTCTGCCTTAAAAACCTCAATCACTTAAATAATAGTTTGTCCGTTTCCGACTTTGACATCAACCGATGGAGGTCTTACGCCAGTTTTTGGTGGCCCGTTTGGACTTGGTGAGACTTTATCGTTTTCATGCGAGATTGAAGGTTACACCATATCGGGCTCTGTCACGCTCACATGTACGAAGAATGGTGCCTTCGACAATTCAGCGCCAACGTGCGAAAGTCTTCGTAAGTAACTTTATCGTGCATGTAGGCTGTGACCTTTTTCCGTATTAATACGTATTACGTTCTTGAAATTGTACGCGCGAGTGATCACAGTCACAGCCAGACGAAATAGAAAAAGAGATAAATTGCATTGAAATTGTCTCTCAGTTTATTGCACGTTGAGTTAAAATTTACTTAAAACAGTTTTAAACAATAAGTTGTTAGTTGGAAATCCGGAGTATGGCGAATGGTTAACAATTGTTTTTCTTTTAGCCTGTACCTCCCCACCGGCACCTTTTGGGGTTACAACGAGACCGATTAGAACAGAATACTCTGTCTTTTCGGTTGTGCAATACTCGTGCATCAATGGCCTGCCCATCATAGCCGGGGAACCAACAAGCAATACATGTTTACCTGGCGGCGACTGGGAATTTACATCTGGTCCTACATGTACTGGTTAGTATATTCCTTATTTATATCAATTTTCTGTTAAAAATGACGGCGTTCTTCTTCGATTGCCCAAAAACGTTATCTGATAGACAGGAGAAAGCTATCTACTTTTTAAGTAGTTGCAAGAACCTTTGTAAACGTATTTACATCACTTCATACTTTGTGGTCCAGTACATATGCTGAAATCATGATATGCTTTTCTCATGTCAACAGGTTGTCCTCGTCCTAACGACGTAACCGGCGGAACATTTGGTTCGGATGAAAATGTTTTTGCAGTAAACGAAATGTTAACGTTTTCTTGTAACGTTGGCTTCACCATTAGCACGGGCGGAACCACAAGTGCTACCTGCCAAGCTGGGACATTTCTTTTTAATCCTTCGTTTAGTGGAACCCAATGTTTCCCGAGTAAGCCAAAAACTTTGTCCGAATGCAAACGTTTTACTCAAAGCTTTGGATTTATAACAGCGAAATTAAATTAATTTAAATACATACCTTTTTGTTTAAAATCGAAAATTAAATAATTTTCCACTATATTTTTGACAAGAAGTTCAGAAGAAATGCATGGAATAAGATTTGTTTTAATCCAATTATAGGAATAACATTAAATGTGTGTTCGTTTGTAGATTGCGCTCAAGACGACGCTACACTTGACCCTCTCGGCAACTTAGATATAGACCCAAACCAGCCTGCTACCGGAAATGGGTATTCATTTGGTACCGTTCTTACGTATAGTTGTACGGATACCAGTCAAGCATTCGTTGGGGAAAGCACGCTTACTTGCCAAACGAACGGAAATTATGATAATCCCGTGCCCACTTGCTCTCAAGGTTGTAGCTATTTCTTTATAAATGGTTATATTTTTATACTGAATAATGGAACAAATTGCAATAAGCTACTGCTTCCATAAAAAAGAAATTGTGGGTAAATGTGAAAAGTTTGTGACATAGGTTTTGAAAACAAATGTTTGCGAAATTTAAATGTTGACAAACATTTCTGTAAGATCGATGCCTTCTTTCACCTGATTGTTGCTAAAAATTTGTTTCGCTTATTTTTACAGGTTGTCCCCGGCCAAGCGATATAACCGGCGGAACATTTGGTTCGGATGAAAATTTTTTTGCAGTAGACGAAATGTTAACGTTTTCTTGTAACGTTGGCTTCACCATTAGCACGGGCGGAACCACAAGTGCTACCTGCCAAGCTGGGACATTTCTTTTTAATCCTTCGTTTAGTGGAACACAATGTTTCCCGAGTAAGCCAAAAACTTTGTCCGAATGCAAACGTTTTACTCAAAGCTTTGGATTTATAAAAGCGAAATTAAATTAATTTTAAAACATACGTTTTTGTTTAAAATCGTAAATGAAATAGTTTTGAACTGTATTTTTGACAAGAAGTTCAGAAGAAATGCATGGAATAAGAATTGTTTTAATCCAATTATAGGAATAACGTTAAATGTGTGTTCGTTTGTAGATTGCGCTCAAGACGACGCTACACTTGACCCTCTCGGCAACTTAGATATAGACCCAAGCCAGCCTGCTACCGGAAATGGGTATTCATTTGATATCGTTCTTACGTATAGTTGTACGGATACCAGTCAAGCATTCGTTGGGGAAAGCACGCTTACTTGCCAAACGAACGGAAATTATGACAATCCCGTGCCCACTTGCTCTCAAGGTTGTAGCTATTTCTTTATAAATGGTTATATTTTTATACTATATAACTGAACAAATTGCAATAAGTTACTGCTTCCATAAAAAAGAAATTGTGGGTAAATGTGAAAAGTTTGTGACATAGGTTTTGAAAACAAATGTTTGCTAAATTTAAATGTTGACAAACATTTCTGTAAGATCGATGCTTTCTTTCACCTTATTGTTGCTAAAACTTAGTTTCGCAATTTTTTACAGGTTGTCCCCGGCCAAGCGATATAACCGGCGGTTCATTTAGTTCCGATGAAAATGTTTTTGCAGTAGACGAAATGTTAACGTTTTCTTGTAACGTTGGCTTCACCATTAGCACGGGCGGAACCACAAGTGCTACCTGCCAAGCTGGGACATTTCTTTTTAATCCTTCGTTTAGTGGAACACAATGTTTCCCGAGTAAGCCAAAAACTTTGTCCGAATGCAAACGTTTTACTCAAAGCTTTGGATTTATAAAAGCGAAATTAAATTAATTTTAAAACATACCTTTTTGTTTAAAATCGTAAATGAAATAGTTTTCCACTGTATTTTTGACAAGAACTTCAGAAGAAATGCATGGAATAAGATTTGTTTTAATCCAATTATAGGAATAACATTAAATGTGTGTTCGTTTGTAGATTGCGCTCAAGACGACGCTACACTTGACCCTCTCGGCAACTTAGATATAAACCCAAACCAGCCTGTTACCGGAAATGGGTATTCATTTGGTACCGTTCTTACGTATAGTTGTACGGATACCAGTCAAGCATTCGTTGGGGAAAGCACGCTTACTTGCCAAACGAACGGAAATTATGATAATCCCGTGCCCACTTGCTCTCGAGGTTGTAGCTATTTCTTTATAAATGGTTATATTTTTATACTGAATAATGGAACAAATTGCAATAAGCTACTGCTTCCATAAAAAAGAAATTGTGGGTAAATGTGAAAAGTTTGTGACATAGGTTTTGAAAACAAATGTTTGCGAAATTTAAATGTTGACAAACATTTCTGTAAGATCGATGCCTTCTTTCACCTGATTGTTGCTAAAAATTTGTTTCGCTTATTTTTACAGGTTGTCCCCGGCCAAGCGATATAACCGGCGGAACATTTGGTTCGGATGAAAATGTTTTTGCAGTAGACGAAATGTTAACGTTTTCTTGTAACGTTGGCTTCACCATTAGCACGGGCGGAACCACAAGTGCTACCTGCCAAGCTGGGACATTTCTTTTTAATCCTTCGTTTAGTGGAACACAATGTTTCCCGAGTAAGCCAAAAACTTTGTCCGAATGCAAACGTTTTACTCAAAGCTTTGGATTTATAAAAGCGAAATTAAATTAATTTTAAAACATACGTTTTTGTTTAAAATCGTAAATGAAATAGTTTTCCACTGTATTTTTGACAAGAAGTTCAGAAGAAATGCATGGAATAAGAATTGTTTTAATCCAATTATAGGAATAACGTTAAATGTGTGTTCGTTTGTAGATTGCGCTCAAGACGACGCTACACTTGACCCTCTCGGCAACTTAGATATAGACCCAAGCCAGCCTGCTACCGGAAATGGGTATTCATTTGATACCGTTCTTACGTATAGTTGTACGGATACCAGTCAAGCATTCGTTGGGGAAAGCACGCTTACTTGCCAAACGAACGGAAATTATGACAATCCCGTGCCCACTTGCTCTCAAGGTTGTAGCTATTTCTTTATAAATGGTTATATTTTTATACTATATAACTGAACAAATTGCAATAAGTTACTGCTTCCATAAAAAAGAAATTGTGGGTAAATGTGAAAAGTTTGTGACATAGGTTTTGAAAACAAATGTTTGCGAAATTTAAATGTTGACAAACATTTCTGTAAGATCGATGCTTTCTTTCACCTTATTGTTGCTAAAACTTAGTTTGGCAATTTTTTACAGGTTGTCCCCGGCCAAGCGATATAACCGGCGGTTCATTTAGTTCCGATGAAAATGTTTTTGCAGTAGACGAAATGTTAACGTTTTCTTGTAACGTTGGCTTCACCATTAGCACGGGCGGAACCACAAGTGCTACCTGCCAAGCTGGGACATTTCTTTTTAATCCTTCGTTTAGTGGAACACAATGTTTCCCGAGTAAGCCAAAAACTTTGTCCGAATGCAAACGTTTTACTCAAAGCTTTGGATTTATAAAAGCGAAATTAAATTAATTTTAAAACATACCTTTTTGTTTAAAATCGTAAATGAAATAGTTTTCCACTATATTTTTGACAAGAACTTCAGAAGAAATGCATGGAATAAGATTTGTTTTAATCCAATTATAGGAATAACGTTAAATGTGTGTTCGTTTGTAGATTGCGCTCAAGACGACGCTACACTTGACCCTCTCGGCAACTTAGATATAGACCCAAGCCAGCCTGCTACCGGAAATGGGTATTCATTTGATACCGTTCTTACGTATAGTTGTACGGATACCAGTCAAGCATTCGTTGGGGAAAGCACGCTTACTTGCCAAACGAACGGAAATTATGACAATCCCGTGCCCACTTGCTCTCAAGGTTGTAGCTATTTCTTTATAAATGGTTATATTTTTATACTATATAACTGAACAAATTGCAATAAGTTACTGCTTCCATAAAAAAGAAATTGTGGGTAAATGTGAAAAGTTTGTGACATAGGTTTTGAAAACAAATGTTTGCGAAATTTAAATGTTGACAAACATTTCTGTAAGATCGATGCTTTCTTTCACCTTTTTGTTGCTAAAACTTAGTTTCGCAATTTTTTACAGGTTGTCCCCGGCCAAGCGATATAACCGGCGGTTCATTTAGTTCCGATGAAAATGTTTTTGCAGTAGACGAAATGTTAACGTTTTCTTGTAACGTTGGCTTCACCATTAGCACGGGCGGAACCACAAGTGCTACCTGCCAAGCTGGGACATTTCTTTTTAATCCTTCGTTTAGTGGAACACAATGTTTCCCGAGTAAGCCAAAATCTTTGTCCGAATGCAAACGTTTTACTCAAAGCTTTGGATTTATAAAAGCGAAATTAAATTAATTTTAAAACATACCTTTTTGTTTAAAATCGTAAATGAAATAGTTTTCCACTGTATTTTTGACAAGAACTTCAGAAGAAATGCATGGAATAAGAATTATTTTAATCCAATTATAGGAATAACGTTAAGTGTGTGTTCGTTTGTAGATTGCGCTCAAGACGACGCTACACTTGACCCTCTCGGCAACTTAGATATAGACCCAAACCAGCCTGCTACCGGAAATGGGTATTCATTTGATACCGTTCTTACGTATAGTTGTACGGATACCAGTCAAGCATTCGTTGGGGAAAGCACGCTTACTTGCCAAACGAACGGAAATTATGACAATCCCGTGCCCACTTGCTCTCAAGGTTGTAGCTATTTCTTTAAAATTGGTTATATTTTTTATACTGTATAATTTGACAAATTGCAATAAGTTACTGCTTCCATAAAATTAAAAATGTGGGTAAATGTGAAAAGTTTTTGACATCGGTTTTAAAAACTAATTTTTACCAATTTTAAAAAGTTGTCAAACATTTTTTGTAAGATCGATATTTTCTTTCACCTTATTGTTGCTAAAATTTTGTTTCGCTTATTTTTACAGGTTGTCCCCGGCCAAGCGATATAACTGGCGGAACATTTGGTTCGGATGAAAATGTTTTTGCAGTAGACGAAATGTTAACGTTTTCTTGTAACGTTGGCTTCACCATTAGCACGGGCGGAACCACAAGTGCTACCTGCCAAGCTGGGACATTTCTTTTTAATCCTTCGTTTAGTGGAACACAATGTTTCCCGAGTAAGCCAAAAACTTTGTCCGAATGCAAACGTTTTACTCAAAGCGTTGGATTTATAAAAGCGAATTTGCTTAAATTGTAAAGCATATGCGTTTTTCTAAGAAATCGTAAATGAAATAGTTTTCCACTGTATTTTTGACAAGAAGTTCGGAAGAAATGCATGGAATAAGTATTGTTTTAATCCAATTATAGGAATAACATTAAATGTGTGTTCGTTTGTAGATTGCGCTCAAGACGACGCTACACTTGACCCTCTCGGCAACTTAGATATAGACCCAAGCCAGCCTGCTACCGGAAATGGGTATTCATTTGATACCGTTCTTACGTATAGTTGTACGGATACCAGTCAACCATTCGTTGGGGAAAGCACGCTTACTTGCCAAACGAACGGAAATTATGACAATCCCGTGCCCAATTGCTCTCAAGGTTGTAGCTATTTCTTTAAAAATGGTTATATTTTTATACTATATAACTGAACAAATTGCAATAAGTTACTGCTTCCATAAAAATGAAAATGTTGGTAAATGTGAAAAGTTTTTGACATCAGTTTTGAAAACAAATGTTTGCCAATTTTAAAAAGTTAACAAACAGTTTTTGTAAGATCGATATTTTCTTTCACCTTATTGTTGCTAAAAATTTGTTTCGCCTTATTTTACAGGTTGTCCCCGGCCAAGCGATATAACCGGCGGAACATTTGGTTCGGATGAAAATGTTTTTGCAGTAGACGAAATGTTAACGTTTTCTTGTAACGTTGGCTTTACCATTAGCACGGGCGGAACCACAAGTGCTACCTGCCAAGCTGGGACATTTCTTTTTAATCCTTCGTTTAGTGGAACACAATGTTTCCCGAGTAAGCAAAAACTTTGTCCGAATGCAAACGTTTTACTCAAAGCGTTGGATTTATAACAGCGAAATTGATTAAATTGTAAAGCATGCGGTTTTATAAGAAATCGTAAATTAAATAGTTTTGAACTGTATTTTTGACAAGAGGTTGTGAAGTAACGCATGGAATAAGAATTGTTTTAATCCAATTATAGGAATAACATTAAATGTGTGTTCGTTTGTAGATTGCGCTCAAGACGACGCTACACTTGACCCTCTCGGCAACTTAGATATAGACCCAAGCCTGCCTGCTACCGGAAATGGGTATTCATTTGATACCGTTCTTACGTATAGTTGTACAGATACCAGTCAAGCATTCGTTGGGGAAAGCACGCTTACTTGCCAAACGAACGGAAATTATGACAATCCCGTGCCCACTTGCTCTCAAGGTTGTAGCTATTTCTTTATAAATGGTTATATTTTTATACTATATAATTGAACAAATTGCAATAAGCTACTGCTTCCATAAAAAAGAAATTGTGGGTAAATGTGAAAAGTTTTTGACATTGGTTTTGAAAACAAATGTTTGCGAATTTAAAATGTTGGCAAACATTTTTGTAAGATCGATGCCTTCTTTCACCTTATTGTTGCTAAAATTTCGTTTCGCTTTTTTTACAGGTTGTCCCCGGCCAAGCGATATAACTGGCGGTTCATTTAGTTCCGATGAAAATGTTTTTGCAGTAGACGAAATGTTAACGTTTTCTTGTAACGTTGGCTTCACCATTAGCACGGGCGGAACCACAAGTGCTACCTGCCAAGCTGGGACATTTCTTTTTAATCCTTCGTTTAGTGGAACACAATGTTTCCCGAGTAAGCCAAAAACTTTGTCCGAATGCAAACGTTTTACTCAAAGCGTTGGATTTATAACAGCGAATTTGCTTAAATTGTAAAGCATGAGTTTCTCTCAGAAATCGTAAATGAAATAGTTTTGAACTGTATTTTTGACAAGAAGTTCAGAAGAAATGCATGGAATAAGAATTGTTTTAACCGAATTATAGGAATAACGTTAAATGTTTGTTCGTTTGTAGATTGCGCTCAAGACGACGCTACACTTGACCCTCTCGGCACCTTAAATATAGACCCAAGCCTGCCTGCTACCGGAAATGGGTATTCATTTGATACCGTTCTTACGTATAGTTGTACGGATACCAGTCAAGCATTCGTTGGGGAAAGCACGCTTACTTGCCAAACGAACGGAAATTATGACAATCCCGTGCCCACTTGCTCTCAAGGTTGTAGCTATTTCTTTATAAATGGTTATCTTTTTTAAACTGTATAATTTGACAAATTGCTATATGTTACTGCTTCCAAAAAAAAGAAATTGTGGGTAAATATGAAAAGTTTGTTACATCGGTTTTAAAAACTAATCTTTGCCAATTTTAAAAAGTTGACAAACATGTTTTGTAAGATCGATATTTTCTTTCACCTTATTGTTGCTAAAATTTTGATTCGCAATTTTTTACAGGTTGTCCCCGGCCAAGCGATATAACCGGCGGTTCATTTGGTTCCGATGAAAATGTTTTTGCAGTAGACGAAATGTTAACGTTTTCTTGTAACGTTGGCTTCACCATTAGCACGGGCGGAACCACAAGTGCTACCTGCCAAGTTGGGACATTTCTTTTTAATCCTTTGTTTAGTGGAACACAATGTTTCCCGAGTAAGCCAAAAACTTTGTCCAAATGCAAACGTTTTACTCAAAGCGTTGCATTTTGTAAAACGAGAATGATTAAATTTTAGTACATACGCTTTTATAAGAAATCGTAAGTTAAATAGTTTTGAACTGTATTTTTGACAAGAGGTTGTAAAGAAACGCATGGAATAAGATTTGCTTTAATCCATATGAAGGAATAACGATAAATGTGTGTTCGTTTGTAGATTGCGCTCAAGACGACGCTACACTTGACCCTCTCGGCAACTTAGATATAGACCCAAGCCAGCCTGCTACCGGAAATGGGTATTCATTTGATACCGTTCTTACGTATAGTTGTACGGATACCAGTCAAGCATTCGTTGGGGAAAGCACGCTTACTTGCCAAACGAACGGAAATTATGACAATCCCGTGCCCACTTGCTCTCAAGGTTGTAGCTATTTCTTTAAAATTGGTTATATTTTTTATACTGTATAATTTGACAAATTGCAATAAGTTACTGCTTCCATAAAATTAAAAATGTGGGTAAATGTGAAAAGTTTGTGACATCGGTTTTAAAAACTAATCTTTGCCAATTTTAAAAATTTAACAAACATTTTTTGTAAGATCGATATTTTCTTTTATCTTATTGTTGCTAAAAATTTTGTTTTGCATTTTTTTACAGGTTGTCCCCGGCCAAGCGATATAACTGGCGGAACATTTAGTTCGGATGAAAATGTTTTTGCAGTAGACGAAATGTTAACGTTTTCTTGTAACGTTGGCTTCACCATTAGCACGGGCGGAACCACAAGTGCTACCTGCCAAGCTGGGACATTTCTTTTTAATCCTTCGTTTAGTGGAACACAATGTTTCCCGAGTAAGCCAAGAACTTTGTCCGAATGCAAACGTTTTACTCAAAGCGTTGGATTTATAACAGCGAATTTGCTTAAATTGTAAAGCATGAGTTTCTCTCAGAAATCGTAAATGAAATAGTTTTGAACTGTATTTTTGACAAGAAGTTCAGAAGAAATGCATGGAATAAGAATTGTTTTAATCCAATTATAGGAATAACGTTAAATGTGTGTTCGTTTGTAGATTGCGCTCAAGACGACGCTACACTTGACCCTCTCGGCAACTTAGATATAGACCCAAGCCAGCCTGCTACCGGAAATGGGTATTCATTTGATACCGTTCTTACGTATAGTTGTACGGATACCAGTCAAGCATTCGTTGGGGAAAGCACGCTTACTTGCCAAACGAACGGAAATTATGACAATCCCGTGCCCACTTGCTCTCAAGGTTGTAGCTATTTCTTTATAAATGGTTATATTTTTCATACTGTATAATTGAAAATATTGCAATAAGTTACTGCTTCCATAAAAATGAAATTGTGGGTAAATCTGAAAAGTTTGTGACATCGGTTTTAAAAACTAATCTTTGCCAATTTTAAAAATTTGACAAACATTTTTGTAAGATCGATATTTTCTTTCACTTTATTGTTGCTAAAAATTTCGTTTCGCTTTTTTTACAGGTTGTCCCCGGCCAAGCGATATAACTGGCGGATCATTTGGTTCCGATGAAAATGTTTTTGCAGTAGACGAAATGTTAACGTTTTCTTGTAACGTTGGCTTCACCATTAGCACGGGCGGAACCACAAGTGCTACCTGCCAAGCTGGGACATTTCTTTTTAATCCTTCGTTTAGTGGAACACAATGTTTCCCGAGTAAGCCAAAAACTTTGTCCGAATGCAAACGTTTTACTCAAAGCGTTGGATTTATAACAGCGAATTTGCTTAAATTGTAAAGCATGAGTTTCTCTCAGAAATCGTAAATGAAATAGTTTTGAACTGTATTTTTGACAAGAAGTTCAGAAGAAATGCATGGAATAAGAATTGTTTTAACCGAATTATAGGAATAACGTTAAATGTTTGTTCGTTTGTAGATTGCGCTCAAGACGACGCTACACTTGACCCTCTCGGCACCTTAAATATAGACCCAAGCCTGCCTGCTACCGGAAATGGGTATTCATTTGATACCGTTCTTACGTATAGTTGTACGGATACCAGTCAAGCATTCGTTGGGGAAAGCACGCTTACTTGCCAAACGAACGGAAATTATGACAATCCCGTGCCCACTTGCTCTCAAGGTTGTAGCTATTTCTTTATAAATGGTTATCTTTTTTAAACTGTATAATTTGACAAATTGCTATATGTTACTGCTTCCAAAAAAAAGAAATTGTGGGTAAATATGAAAAGTTTGTTACATCGGTTTTAAAAACTAATCTTTGCCAATTTTAAAAAGTTGACAAACATGTTTTGTAAGATCGATATTTTCTTTCACCTTATTGTTGCTAAAATTTTGATTCGCAATTTTTTACAGGTTGTCCCCGGCCAAGCGATATAACCGGCGGTTCATTTGGTTCCGATGAAAATGTTTTTGCAGTAGACGAAATGTTAACGTTTTCTTGTAACGTTGGCTTCACCATTAGCACGGGCGGAACCACAAGTGCTACCTGCCAAGTTGGGACATTTCTTTTTAATCCTTTGTTTAGTGGAACACAATGTTTCCCGAGTAAGCCAAAAACTTTGTCCAAATGCAAACGTTTTACTCAAAGCGTTGCATTTTGTAAAACGAGAATGATTAAATTTTAGTACATACGCTTTTATAAGAAATCGTAAGTTAAATAGTTTTGAACTGTATTTTTGACAAGAGGTTGTAAAGAAACGCATGGAATAAGATTTGCTTTAATCCATATGAAGGAATAACGATAAATGTGTGTTCGTTTGTAGATTGCGCTCAAGACGACGCTACACTTGACCCTCTCGGCAACTTAGATATAGACCCAAGCCAGCCTGCTACCGGAAATGGGTATTCATTTGATACCGTTCTTACGTATAGTTGTACGGATACCAGTCAAGCATTCGTTGGGGAAAGCACGCTTACTTGCCAAACGAACGGAAATTATGACAATCCCGTGCCCACTTGCTCTCAAGGTTGTAGCTATTTCTTTAAAATTGGTTATATTTTTTATACTGTATAATTTGACAAATTGCAATAAGTTACTGCTTCCATAAAATTAAAAATGTGGGTAAATGTGAAAAGTTTGTGACATCGGTTTTAAAAACTAATCTTTGCCAATTTTAAAAATTTAACAAACATTTTTTGTAAGATCGATATTTTCTTTTATCTTATTGTTGCTAAAAATTTTGTTTTGCATTTTTTTACAGGTTGTCCCCGGCCAAGCGATATAACTGGCGGAACATTTAGTTCGGATGAAAATGTTTTTGCAGTAGACGAAATGTTAACGTTTTCTTGTAACGTTGGCTTCACCATTAGCACGGGCGGAACCACAAGTGCTACCTGCCAAGCTGGGACATTTCTTTTTAATCCTTCGTTTAGTGGAACACAATGTTTCCCGAGTAAGCCAAGAACTTTGTCCGAATGCAAACGTTTTACTCAAAGCGTTGGATTTATAACAGCGAATTTGCTTAAATTGTAAAGCATGAGTTTCTCTCAGAAATCGTAAATGAAATAGTTTTGAACTGTATTTTTGACAAGAAGTTCAGAAGAAATGCATGGAATAAGAATTGTTTTAATCCAATTATAGGAATAACGTTAAATGTGTGTTCGTTTGTAGATTGCGCTCAAGACGACGCTACACTTGACCCTCTCGGCAACTTAGATATAGACCCAAGCCAGCCTGCTACCGGAAATGGGTATTCATTTGATACCGTTCTTACGTATAGTTGTACGGATACCAGTCAAGCATTCGTTGGGGAAAGCACGCTTACTTGCCAAACGAACGGAAATTATGACAATCCCGTGCCCACTTGCTCTCAAGGTTGTAGCTATTTCTTTATAAATGGTTATATTTTTCATACTGTATAATTGAAAATATTGCAATAAGTTACTGCTTCCATAAAAATGAAATTGTGGGTAAATCTGAAAAGTTTGTGACATCGGTTTTAAAAACTAATCTTTGCCAATTTTAAAAATTTGACAAACATTTTTGTAAGATCGATATTTTCTTTCACTTTATTGTTGCTAAAAATTTCGTTTCGCTTTTTTTACAGGTTGTCCCCGGCCAAGCGATATAACTGGCGGATCATTTGGTTCCGATGAAAATGTTTTTGCAGTAGACGAAATGTTAACGTTTTCTTGTAACGTTGGCTTCACCATTAGCACGGGCGGAACCACAAGTGCTACCTGCCAAGCTGGGACATTTCTTTTTAATCCTTCGTTTAGTGGAACACAATGTTTCCCGAGTAAGCCAAAAACTTTGTCCGAATGCAAACGTTTTACTCAAAGCTTTGGATTTATAAAAGCGAAATTAAATTAATTTTAAAACATACTTTTTTGTTTAAAATCGTAAATGAAATAGTTTTCCACTGTATTTTTGACAAGAAGTTCAGAAGAAATGCATGGAATAAGAATTATTTTACTCCAATTATAGGAATAACGTTAAATGTGTGTTCGTTTGTAGATTGCGCTCAAGACGACGCTACACTTGACCCTCTCGGCAACTTAGATATAGACCCAAACCAGCCTGCTACCGGAAATGGGTATTCATTTGATACCGTTCTTACGTATAGTTGTACGGATACCAGTCAAGCATTCGTTGGGGAAAGCACGCTTACTTGCCAAACGAACGGAAATTATGACAATCCCGTGCCCACTTGCTCTCAAGGTTGTAGCTATTTCTTTAAAATTGGTTATATTTTTTATACTGTATAATTTGACAAATTGCAATAAGTTACTGCTTCCATAAAATTAAAAATGTGGGTAAATGTGAAAAGTTTGTGACATCGGTTTTAAAAACTAATTTTTACCAATTTTAAAAAGTTGTCAAACATTTTTTGTAAGATCGATATTTTCTTTCACCTTATTGTTGCTAAAATTTTGTTTCGCTTATTTTTACAGGTTGTCCCCGGCCAAGCGATATAACCGGCGGAACATTTGGTTCGGATGAAAATGTTTTTGCAGTAGACGAAATGTTAACGTTTTCTTGTAACGTTGGCTTCACCATTAGCACGGGCGGAACCACAAGTGCTACTTGCCAAGCTGGGACATTTCTTTTTAATCCTTCGTTTAGTGGAACACAATGTTTCCCGAGTAAGCCAAAAACTTTGTCCGAATGCAAACGTTTTACTCAAAGCATTGGATTTATAAAAGCGAATTTGCTTAAATTGTAAAGCATATGCGTTTTTCTAAGAAATCGTAAATGAAATAGTTTTCCACTGTATTTTTGACAAGAAGTTCGGAAGAAATGCATGGAATAAGTATTGTTTTAATCCAATTATAGGAATAACATTAAATGTGTGTTCGTTTGTAGATTGCGCTCAAGACGACGCTACACTTGACCCTCTCGGCAACTTAGATATAGACCCAAGCCAGCCTGCTACCGGAAATGGGTATTCATTTGATACCGTTCTTACGTATAGTTGTACGGATACCAGTCAACCATTCGTTGGGGAAAGCACGCTTACTTGCCAAACGAACGGAAATTATGACAATCCCGTGCCCAATTGCTCTCAAGGTTGTAGCTATTTCTTTAAAAATGGTTATATTTTTATACTATATAACTGAACAAATTGCAATAAGTTACTGCTTCCATAAAAATGAAAATGTTGGTAAATGTGAAAAGTTTTTGACATCAGTTTTGAAAACAAATGTTTGCCAATTTTAAAAAGTTCACGAACAGTTTTTGTAAGATCGATATTTTCTTTCACCTTATTGTTGCTAAAAATTTGTTTCGCCTTATTTTACAGGTTGTCCCCGGCCAAGCGATATAACCGGCGGAACATTTGGTTCGGATGAAAATGTTTTTGCAGTAGACGAAATGTTAACGTTTTCTTGTAACGTTGGCTTTACCATTAGCACGGGCGGAACCACAAGTGCTACCTGCCAAGCTGGGACATTTCTTTTTAATCCTTCGTTTAGTGGAACACAATGTTTCCCGAGTAAGCAAAAACTTTGTCCGAATGCAAACGTTTTACTCAAAGCGTTGGATTTATAACAGCGAAATTGATTAAATTGTAAAGCATGCGGTTTTATAAGAAATCGTAAATTAAATAGTTTTGAACTGTATTTTTGACAAGAGGTTGTGAAGTAACGCATGGAATAAGAATTGTTTTAATCCAATTATAGGAATAACATTAAATGTGTGTTCGTTTGTAGATTGCGCTCAAGACGACGCTACACTTGACCCTCTCGGCAACTTAGATATAGACCCAAGCCTGCCTGCTACCGGAAATGGGTATTCATTTGATACCGTTCTTACGTATAGTTGTACAGATACCAGTCAAGCATTCGTTGGGGAAAGCACGCTTACTTGCCAAACGAACGGAAATTATGACAATCCCGTGCCCACTTGCTCTCAAGGTTGTAGCTATTTCTTTATAAATGGTTATATTTTTATACTATATAATTGAACAAATTGCAATAAGCTACTGCTTCCATAAAAAAGAAATTGTGGGTAAATGTGAAAAGTTTTTGACATTGGTTTTGAAAACAAATGTTTGCGAATTTAAAATGTTGGCAAACATTTTTGTAAGATCGATGCCTTCTTTCACCTTATTGTTGCTAAAATTTCGTTTCGCTTTTTTTACAGGTTGTCCCCGGCCAAGCGATATAACTGGCGGTTCATTTAGTTCCGATGAAAATGTTTTTGCAGTAGACGAAATGTTAACGTTTTCTTGTAACGTTGGCTTCACCATTAGCACGGGCGGAACCACAAGTGCTACCTGCCAAGCTGGGACATTTCTTTTTAATCCTTCGTTTAGTGGAACACAATGTTTCCCGAGTAAGCCAAAAACTTTGTCCGAATGCAAACGTTTTACTCAAAGCGTTGGATTTATAACAGCGAATTTGCTTAAATTGTAAAGCATGAGTTTCTCTCAGAAATCGTAAATGAAATAGTTTTGAACTGTATTTTTGACAAGAAGTTCAGAAGAAATGCATGGAATAAGAATTGTTTTAACCGAATTATAGGAATAACGTTAAATGTTTGTTCGTTTGTAGATTGCGCTCAAGACGACGCTACACTTGACCCTCTCGGCACCTTAAATATAGACCCAAGCCTGCCTGCTACCGGAAATGGGTATTCATTTGATACCGTTCTTACGTATAGTTGTACGGATACCAGTCAAGCATTCGTTGGGGAAAGCACGCTTACTTGCCAAACGAACGGAAATTATGACAATCCCGTGCCCACTTGCTCTCAAGGTTGTAGCTATTTCTTTATAAATGGTTATATTTTTTAAACTGTATAATTTGACAAATTGCTATATGTTACTGCTTCCAAAAAAAAGAAATTGTGGGTAAATATGAAAAGTTTGTTACATCGGTTTTAAAAACTAATCTTTGCCAATTTTAAAAAGTTGACAAACATGTTTTGTAAGATCGATATTTTCTTTCACCTTATTGTTGCTAAAATTTTGATTCGCAATTTTTTACAGGTTGTCCCCGGCCAAGCGATATAACCGGCGGTTCATTTGGTTCCGATGAAAATGTTTTTGCAGTAGACGAAATGTTAACGTTTTCTTGTAACGTTGGCTTCACCATTAGCACGGGCGGAACCACAAGTGCTACCTGCCAAGTTGGGACATTTCTTTTTAATCCTTTGTTTAGTGGAACAGAATGTTTCCCGAGTAAGCCAAAAACTTTTGTCCAAATGCAAACGTTTTACTCAAAGCGTTGCATTTTGTAAAACGAGAATGATTAAATTTTAATACATACGCTTTTATAAGAAATCGTAAGTTAAATAGTTTTGAACTGTATTTTTGACAAGAGGTTGTAAAGAAACGCATGGAATAAGATTTGCTTTAATCCATATGAAGGAATAACGATAAATGTGTGTTCGTTTGTAGATTGCGCTCAAGACGACGCTACACTTGACCCTCTCGGCAACTTAGATATAGACCCAAGCCAGCCTGCTACCGGAAATGGGTATTCATTTGATACCGTTCTTACGTATAGTTGTACGGATACCAGTCAAGCATTCGTTGGGGAAAGCACGCTTACTTGCCAAACGAACGGAAATTATGACAATCCCGTGCCCACTTGCTCTCAAGGTTGTAGCTATTTCTTTAAAATTGGTTATATTTTTTATACTGTATAATTTGACAAATTGCAATAAGTTACTGCTTCCATAAAATTAAAAATGTGGGTAAATGTGAAAAGTTTGTGACATCGGTTTTAAAAACTAATCTTTGCCAATTTTAAAAATTTAACAAACATTTTTTGTAAGATCGATATTTTCTTTTATCTTATTGTTGCTAAAAATTTTGTTTTGCATTTTTTTACAGGTTGTCCCCGGCCAAGCGATATAACTGGCGGAACATTTAGTTCGGATGAAAATGTTTTTGCAGTAGACGAAATGTTAACGTTTTCTTGTAACGTTGGCTTCACCATTAGCACGGGCGGAACCACAAGTGCTACCTGCCAAGCTGGGACATTTCTTTTTAATCCTTCGTTTAGTGGAACACAATGTTTCCCGAGTAAGCCAAGAACTTTGTCCGAATGCAAACGTTTTACTCAAAGCGTTGGATTTATAACAGCGAATTTGCTTAAATTGTAAAGCATGAGTTTCTCTCAGAAATCGTAAATGAAATAGTTTTGAACTGTATTTTTGACAAGAAGTTCAGAAGAAATGCATGGAATAAGAATTGTTTTAATCCAATTATAGGAATAACGTTAAATGTGTGTTCGTTTGTAGATTGCGCTCAAGACGACGCTACACTTGACCCTCTCGGCAACTTAGATATAGACCCAAGCCAGCCTGCTACCGGAAATGGGTATTCATTTGATACCGTTCTTACGTATAGTTGTACGGATACCAGTCAAGCATTCGTTGGGGAAAGCACGCTTACTTGCCAAACGAACGGAAATTATGACAATCCCGTGCCCACTTGCTCTCAAGGTTGTAGCTATTTCTTTATAAATGGTTATATTTTTCATACTGTATAATTTGACAAATTGCAATAAGCTACTGCTTCCATAATATTAGAATTGTGGGTAAATGTGAAAAGTTTGTGACATCGGTTTTAAAAACTAATCTTTGCCAATTTTAAAAAGTTGACAAACATTTTTGTAAGATCGATATTTTCTTTCACCTTATTGTTGCTAAAAATGTCGTTACCTTTTTTTTACAGGTTGTACCCGGCCAAGCGATATAAGCGGCGGATCATTTGGTTCCGATGAAAATGTTTTTGCAGTAGACGAAATGTTAACGTTTTCTTGTAACGTTGGCTTCACCATTAGTACGGGTGGAACCACAAGTGCTACCTGCCAAGTTGGAACATTTCTTTTTAATCCTTCGTTTAGTGGAACACAATGTTTCCCGAGTAAGCCAAAAACTTTGTCCGAATGCAAACGTTTTATTCAAAGCTTTGGTTTTATAACAGCGAAATTAAATTAATTTTAAAACATACGTTTTTGTTTAAAATCGTAAGTTAAATAGTTTTGAACTGTATTTTTGACAAGAAGTTCAGAAGAAACGCATGGAATAAGATTTGTTTTAATCCAATTATAGGAATAACGTTAAATGTGTGTTCGTTTGTAGATTGCGCTCAAGACGACGCTACACTTGACCCTCTCGGCAACTTAGATATAGACCCAAGCCAGCCTGCTACCGGAAATGGGTATTCATTTGATACCGTTCTTACGTATAGTTGTACGGATACCAGTCAAGCATTCGTTGGGGAAAGCACGCTTACTTGCCAAACGAACGGAAATTATGACAATCCCATGCCCACTTGCTCTCAAGGTTGTAGCTATTTCTTTATAAATGGTTATAATTTTTATACTGTATAATTGAAAAAATTGCAATAAGTGACTGCTTCCATAAAATTAAAATTGTGGGTAAATGTGAAAAGTTTGTGACATCGGTTTTAAAAACTAATCTTTGCCAATTTTAAAAAGTTGACAAACATTTTTTGTAAGATCGATATTTTCTTTCACCTTATTGTTGCTAAAAATGTCGTTACCTTTTTTTTACAGGTTGTACCCGGCCAAGCGATATAAGCGGCGGATCATTTGGTTCCGATGAAAATGTTTTTGCAGTAGACGAAATGTTAACGTTTTCTTGTAATGTTGGCTTCACCATTAGCACGGGCGGAACCACAAGTGCTACGTGCCAAGCTGGAACATTTCTTTTTAATCCTTTGTTTAGTGGAACACAATGTTTCCCAAGTAAGCCAAAAACTTTGTCCGAATGCAAACGTTTTACTCAAAGCTTTGGATTTATAACAGCGAAATTAAATTAATTTTAAAACATACGTTTTTGTAAAAAATCGTAAATGAAATAGTTTTGAACTGTATTTTTGACAAGAAGTTCAGAAGAAATGCATGGAATAAGATTTGTTTTAATCCAATTATAGGAATAACGTTAAATGTGTGTTCGTTTGTAGATTGCGCTCAAGACGACGCTACACTTGACCCTCTCGGCAACTTAGATATAAACCCAAGCCAGCCTGCTACCGGAAATGGGTATTCATTTGATACCGTTCTTACGTATAGTTGTACGGATACCAGTCAAGCATTCGTTGGAGAAAGCACGCTTACTTGCCAAACGAACGGAAATTATGACAATCCCGTGCCCGCTTGTGTTGCAGGTCAGTTAAAGTTAATGAAAATAAGGTTTTTGAACTTTTTCGATTGTTCTTATGTAAGAGATTTGTTACTTTTCATAGTAACTTTTTTCTTTTTTAAACTTGAATATTAGTTAGTTATTTTTGGTCTTCTCAGGGTTTTCAATTTTCTTTTGATAAATCACAAGGGTAAAATTATGCAAAAAGAACATTGTCCTTTTTTATAAATTAGGAAACATTGCAAACTTGTGCTTGGCACAACGCCATGTGAAGACAGTCCGGACATATAGTTACACGAATACACGTAGACTTAATAGGTCCTGAGTCTTTGTTAATGTTCCCGCAATTTATGAAAAAAAGTCAGCTCCAATGTGCATAGCCCCACAGCCTATGGTGTTCAGTTTCGAGAAGCCAGTTTCATAGAAGACTTTTTGCAAAACTTTCAATGCTAAGAGCAAATATGCGTCACGATAGTCCTTAGATAGACCGCCCTAACCGCCTCACCTCCAGGTGAACCAAGATGAAAATGTGTAACACCCTGGTCTCCTTAATCCACTTTTACGGATCAGTGACATGGCTTCTCAAACTGCAACAAGTCATGCAGAAAACCAGATGCCTTTGGTTTAAAGTGATTTTTTCATCTTGAAAATGTTAACTGGTTCAACTTTATGCGCAACTTTACCATTGATCTTCTGATAACTTTGATAGCCCAAAGACAGCAAGATGTTGAGCAATAAGCCATAAATCAAAAAATTATCAACACCGTCGAACTGTATGTAACCACGTATGTAAATCGTTTGTGCTTGTCTAATTCTTATTAACTTTCGTAATTTACGGTATCAAGCATGACAAATTACCGTACAATATGGCATATTACCGTATAAGCTAATATTCGCTTCCCTATACGCATCAGCTCAGTAGTGTACGAAGTCTATCTGTACAATGATTACATTACGATTTATTTTCAGATTGTGGAGCTCCGCCCACCGTCGGAAGTGCTGTTCTCACTTCAGGGATCGGCGAAACCACTCAAGGCACAGTTGTACGATACTCTTGTATTGTTGGTTTATTCCCACCTGCAGACACTACGACTACGTGTGAAGCATCAGGAAATTGGAATCCTGGTACATTAAGCGATTGTGCTGGTGAACCATTTCCAGGACGTGAGTAATTAATTATTTCTGTACAAGCGAACAGAAATTAGATTTTTGATTAAACTTGCGTACATCGATCATCATGCAAGTGCTGTGACATCACTCAACACTATTTCATTTATTCTGTCTTTGCAATCCTATTCTATGACAAGGACAGCATTGGTACACTTAGTGGAACGGCCCGGTATATGCTTTATATTAACTTCAAATACATAATATATAGAACGCGCAACATACTGCACACCAGAGTGTGTTTTACACAGTAAAATGTATTTACACATCATTCTTTGTATTTATTGCTTCATAACTCCAATGTAAAACAATTCATTTTTCATCTAGTTTGCGGCAGCCCATATCCTCTTGTTAACGGAGAATATTCTGCCTCTCTGCCGGTATCTGTGGGGACCACAATCATGTATCAGTGCTTAGATGGCTTTAGTCTCGCGCCTGGCTCTATAGATATGACGACGTGCGAATCAGGAAACGACTATAGCCTTAAACCCATTGACCCTAACTTTCCACAATGCATTTAAAAGTAAGTGATATTTTTGTTGAATTTGGTATATACCGACAGTGAATAAGCTTGTAAGTTCAGGGAAATCACCGTGTCAGTTCATTCAGGAAAAATTACCGCTACTTTTCTATTTGACCTTTGTGCCCTACTGTACTTTGTTTCAGTCGCCTACCTTATCGGAAGAGTCTACTCATGGCTAGGGCATTGGACAGTTATCACTTTCTTGAGTGTATTTTCGATTCCCTAAATGAACCCCTCCCCCTTCTTACATCACACCTATCCGTAATCAGTATGTTGTCTGACTAAACGTTGCGCAGACAAAAGCTTCCCTGCTAGAGTAGAGCATCTCTTTGTGTGGTTTGATTAGTAAGCGGCCGGCCTCGTTCGCGTATAAAATGCATGTTGGCGGTTGATCTCGGTGTTATGATTTATGTATAGCATAACTCAGTTCCCATGGTTTGCTTTAGTAGCGATTGCCTTGTTGGTGGCCAATCACGTTTTTGTGGCTTGCTTTTTTCTTGACGTTGTCTCTGCTCCTGTGTTTTGCATTCTTGTTGCTTGTTTCTCGCAACCTCCCTGGCAAACTATCTTGTTTGTAGCGCCAAACTGGTCAGGTTTCTGTCCTTAGTCAGGCTTCATTACCTGGGATGTCAGAGCAACTCGCGTCAGGTCGCACATCAGATACCATCCACCCGTTTTCTTTAGTTGCTTTAGCTGCTAGTTCTTTAGCCTCTGACAATTAGTCAAACATCCGTTACCGAAAAAATATTTAAAAAAAAACACTAAAACCACAACTACATTCGCCGAAACGAGTCTGGCAACAGCGACTTTCCATTGATTTGATTGATTTGCGCTTGAACCATGATCGAACACCAACAACCTTAGTGACGTCACATCGTCCGCTCCTCGCACAGTTTTTTGAAAATTGATTTTTCGGAATCAGCGTATTTTTATCCCTTTTTACAAAATGGGTTGAAAATGACTTCAGTTCCCCTTTAATTTAAATAACTTCTAACGGATTGTGATATTTTTCAGTATAGCCCGGAAATGATGCAAGAAAAAGATGAAAGATTCAACTTCGGTGTTGATCGCTTTCCCAATGCAGCTGTTGAAGGAGTCCCACATATTTGCGTCTTCCAGTCCGAGATTTTGTTGATGGCAAAAAACTTGAAGAAAATGCAGAGAAAACTTTCTAATATTTTTAATAAAAATAGCCTACAAAGGTATACATGAAAATTCGTGTTAATGTACAACTCAAAGCATTTTGTTCTACACTGGATAATAGATTTAAACGACAGGTTTGTGTTAACAATGTCTGACAAGGTTTGGTGCATTTTATACACACGACCTGTTACGAAAATACACAATAACAATGCACGGTATGAATTCAGTTCCACCAAAGACATTCACACTCAATATACAGTATTATCGTCATAACATATATCATGACATCATATGACCCGTATTTGGAACCAATCACCAGGTTACAATTTACCTGTTAAATTAAATTATCTGACTATATTGTTGCGTGCAGTTAGAATACTCTAACCAAATGGTTCTCAAAGTTTTTTTCCGATTCCTCCTTTACCAACCCAAACACCGTCAATTCCTCCCCCCAAAAAATAATTGCCAAAATTTTACACTTCCTGAATATTATCCCTGGATGATGTCTTTTGAGGATTTATCTCAGAATAAAATTAAAAGGACATTAGGACAGCAATTATTACTCATTACTGTTAAGTTTTGCTAAAAATTACTGTCCATTAGAAAAAATTAGCTATAGCAGTCTATTTTTTCCGCTTTTTGAATGGTGCAGCTATTTACACAATGAAAGCTAAGCAATTTAATATCTAATTAATCTCATAAACCTCCTAATCTAATCTACCTTACTTACTAGCTAGTTCTATACGTACCTTACTAACAATAAAGAGAAAACAATAGCCATTATGAACCAAACAAACACGTCAAAACAACCTCTTCGTGCGGATTTTTCTGTTACAAATAAAATTAAAAAATTAAGGTTTTTTTTCATCTTCAGTATTTCCTCCCCAATTCCTCCCTGGAACTAAAAGTTCCTCCTTTAGTGAGCCAAGTGGCCCGGTTTGAGAAGCACTGCGTCTAACCTTTTGTCAGCCGAAAGGTTTTAATATTACAACAGACATAGTTTACAAGAAAAGGTTTTTATTGTGGGTGCTGTACACTTTCTCAATATTACGCATAACCAAGAACATAGTAATACACTGCTTATAATATTTCTATTGAGTTGCAATCACCATGACTAGCGTGGAAAGCTCATCTGTTCGTTTCGGTGATTTTCTCTCTCTGCTCGCTGGCAGAAGTGCGAGCTTATAAAACGTGAAGCGATGGGAGTCAAATTGTTCGACAAGAAAAACGCAGCATTTCAGAACATGTGCAGCGAGGAAAACGTTGACAATGGGAGTTACATGTAGTTGAAGCTGACACGTAGATAAATTATTATCAGTATAAAGTTAAACAGGCATTTGCAATAATAAAGATTTCTTATCAGCACAGATGCTGGAAACAACCTGGGAACGTACTAAAAGGAGTTTTCACACGAAGTTATTCAGAGTAGGTTTCCAAATATCAAACGACAGTTGAAGTGTTATCAAAAAAACAAGTTCATAAACTTCAATCAATAACTGGAAAACACTTTTCCAAGAAATGATGTAATGGTATTAAAAATGCCACCCAGGCCGCTGCAGTTCAAAGATACTGTAGATTCTTGTCCGTCGGGCCGTCGGACGCGTGCATCCGTTGGATTCGTATCTATCAATTCAACTTCGTCCACCAAGGGATCGTATTTACTGTTGCGTACAAAACGTCGGAGGTGTAGCGGCCTGGGTGGCATTTTTAATACCATTACATCATTCTGGGAAAAGTGTTTTCCAGTTACTAATTGAAGTTGTTTTTAGATAACATTTACATTGTCGTTTGGTAACTTGCTCTGAATAACGTCGTGTGAAAACTCCCTTCAGTAATTTGCCAACGCATTGTTTTCTAGTTTCACACTTTGTGCGATTTTTATGTCGAATATTTCCATTCTTAACGTCACGTTTTATAAGCTCGAACTCCTACGCGAGACTGCCAGACTTGCACTGCTCGAGACATGCACTGCACGCCAGACGGAGAAATACAGAGTCGTACGAGTATATTACGCTAGTTATAATTTTTGCTACGCTTTTGTGATTATGTTTAATATTTGTAGAGTGTACAGCACTTTCAATAAAATACCCTTTTTGGGTAACTCGCGTTTGTTGGAACAGTAAAAGCTTACCTCTGACAAGAGGTTAGAGGTTTCTAACCGCACGCAACGATAGAGTCAGATAATTAATTCAACAGGTACAATAAGTTAATAAAGCATAGGTTAATACAGATAATCTCTGAACCTGCTGTAATAACGGATAATCTATGAACCTGCTGTAATAACGGATAATCTCTGAACCTGCTGTAATAACGGATACATTTTGATAACATCGACGTCGAATACTTCTACATTTTGGTGAACACAACCTCCGCAATTTGATGACCAATATCTCCACATTTTGATGATCTCGACGACCCGACTTCCTCATAGGTACACTTTATTGGGAGCGATCAGCCATGATGGTGTTGATGGCCCCCCCGAGGTAGAGCGTCGGTCAAAGGAGAAAAATCTTTGGTGAGGTGTCGCATTTGTTGCCGTGCAGAACAGCGACCTTATGGAATGTAATGCTTCAGGCAACACTAGTTCCCACTGGGACAATGGAAGTGTTCTTGACTTGAGTATAAACGTAACTATTTTCCAGATGATACCGTTGTATCTCCTGGGAATTTCCAGTGGGGTGATATGGGGTCGATGAGCTTGTTGCTATTCCCAAGTTTCGAAGATGAGTGGGAAGTTCGTGTGAAAGGAGAGGGTCCACGGTCAGAGTGAATATAACTGGGTAATCCAGTGAGGGTAAACAGTTGATTCAGGCCTTGAATCACTGTTGTCGAGTTCATATTTGGACACGGCACAGCGAACGGAAATGGTGAGTAATCATCGATTATGGTTAAAATATACTTGTTCTTAGACGATGAAGGTATCGGTCCTTTTAAGTCGATGCTAATTCGTTCCATTGGCTTTGTAGCTTTTATTAACGCCGTCTGGGGAAGTCTGTAAAATCTTGGTTTATTTTCAGCGCATATCTTACAGTTCGAAAATAGCTTCCGTATTTCCTCGGTTGAAAAGGGTAAGTTCTTCATATATAAAAATGCAATGAATAAAGTACAACATTCTCGTTACTCCAGGATAGCCCAGGATATTATGGATGTCTTCTAGTTGACTTGTTTGATTGATAGAGGCGCTAGTTGATCTTGAGAGACAGTCTGCGACCGGGTTCATTGTGCCAGGACGGTAGCGAATTGAGTAATTAAGAGAGGCAAGTTTCAAATGCCAAGTTTGGATTTTATTGTTTTTGATTTTCGTGCGACGACGATTGTCAAGCATGTAAGCTACAGATCGTTGGTCAGTTACTAATTCGAAACTTTGGCGTTGTAAAAGATCTTTCCATTTCCGAGTAGCTTCGATGATTGCAGTCGCTTCTTTTTCTATAGCTGGATAATTCAATTCACTTCCGCGCAAACTACGTGACATGATAGTGACCGGTCGTACACCTTGATTTAGAGATGCCGATACAGCAATATCTGAAGCGTCGCACTCGACAACAAATGGCGTAGTCTCATCAATGGACTGTAATGAGGTGGTGGCCAGTTCCGTTATAAGCTGGTGAAACGCTTGCTCGGTATCTTCACTGAGGGGAAAGGACTGGACTGTCGTTAGTGGAATATCCACTTCCAATAATAAGACAGGAAGCCAAGAAGGCGTTGTAGAGCCTTTTTGTTCTGTGGGCGAGGATATTCTTGAAGTGGCTGTAGTCGATCACGATCTGGTTTGATTTTTTTTGTGTTAGACTTGGTAACCAAGAACGTTGATTTGAGAAACTGATTTGACAGTCTTGCTTTCATTGAATGTTAAATTTCGGCGTTTGAATACGGTAAGCAGTTTTTCGATATTATCGTCATGTTTTTCTTGTGTCCTGCCGCAGACCGTGACGTCATCTTGGTATGCGAAAACGTCGTTCAGATTTTCTTCATCAATGATACGGTCAATTGCTCTTTGGAAGTTGATCCCTCCGTTTGTGACGCCATACGGAAATCTTTTGTATTGCCGTAACTTGCCGTCAGTTTCGAACGCTGTGTAGACACGATCGGTTTCTAATATTAGGAACTGATGATATGCGAATTTCAAGTCGAATTTTGAGAAGACGGAGTACTTTGCAAGTTTATTTATCAGGTCATCTATTCTTGGAAAATGATATGCATCTACGTGAGTAGAAAGGTTCATCGTTTGTGAGTAGTCCACACACATTCGTTTTTTTTTCCTTTTTTCCTTCAGAACAACTACTATCTGTGCTCGCCACGGAGACCGACTGGGTTCAACTACATCATCATCTTGCATTTTTTTGATTTCTTCTCGAATAAATTGTTCGTCTGGTTTGCTATGTCGTCGTGATTTGACTGCAATAGGTTTGCAAAATTTTGGTAGTTGTGGAAATAAGGTTTCAGTTGCAATAGTGGCCACTGGTAAGGCACAGACTATAGGTTTGGATAATGTAAAGTCTTCCTCACTACCCCCGTATTTGATTATATGAGCCGATTATGCCGTTTCTGGAATGCTTGGCCTAAGATCACGTCGCTGCGTAAGTTGTCCATGACACCGAGTTGAACGTTTTCGCATTTGCGATTGTTAACGACTATTTCGGTTGCGCAGGAAACTTGATGTGTTGAGGTTATTGGAAGATTGAGTGATTTTGCGGTGACGGCATTAATATAGTTATCGTAACTTCCAGAGTCAAGCAGTGCGCATAGGTTTTGATCACGTATTGATATCAATAGCGTTGCTTCAAGTAGGTTGTGCTGATAAATGGCACACAAGGTCAGTGCAGCTTTTGCTATTGTAGCGACGGTTTTCGAAGGAAAATTTCTTTTACATACCTTCATGAAATGTCCTATTTTCTCGCTAGACAAGATTTTTTCTCATGGAAATCATCACCGCAGAAGCAGCACTTTTTCTTATTGAAAGAAGCTGCGATGTACATCGTTGTCTCGTTAAGCTGCTCTCCTTGATCCTCTATTTCATTTCTGAGATGAAGACTTTGCGGGTTTGTGGAGGCCGATGAGCATGTTGTGCTGTATTCAAAGGCATTCTTGATCGCCATGTCTAATGCGTTTGCTTGATGTACTGCTGATTTGAGAGAAAGATTCGTATTTTCTAGAAGTCTTTGACGGATGAAGGGAGATGAGAGACCGTGAATAAATGTATCTCTACAGAGTTATTTGTGGTATTGTTCCCAGTAACATCATCGCACTGGCAGTTTTTGCTGAGAATTTGCATAAACTGCGTTGGGACTCGCTTGGTTGCTGCTTTCTGGTTGCCAATAAGTGGCGAGCAAAGATTTCGTTCGGTTTCTTGACAAGTAAATTCTGCAAGATTTCAACAACAGAGTCCTTTGTATTGCAATCTTCTATGAATGCAAATATCTCCGCGGAAACAAAATTCGTCAATAGTTGCAGTTTGTTGATAGTAGGAGCTGTAAGATTTAGTTCTCGTGAAAGTTTAGCTAGAAAGCTATCAAACGTTCTTTTCCATAATTTGTTGGCAGTTTCGCAGTTGATGTCAACTTCTAGCTTGGCAGGTTTCAGGGCACTTGTTTTAGACATGTTATTATGACTTTTAATAAATTGTACTAAATGATGCCGTTATACTTAGCTTTATTAAACGTAAGATCATTCATCTGAAATAATAGAATAAGGATGAGCAAAGTAACACAACCTCACAGCTCAAAAGATGTTCGTTTGTCACAATGCAAACCGTGAAGCAGTGGTAGTCTACAACGAAGAAAAACAAGCTTGTCCGAAGCAGAAACAAAACACAAGAAATAGTTAAAATAAAACGAGGCGAGTTAAGAAAGGAATTTTCTTTCAAGGCCGTAGCCAGAGTAATATTTTTACCAATGGGAACATGTGAAATAGGTTCTTGGTTAAGTATGTTATAAAAATGTAACTTAACACTAAAAAAATTTTGTGAATTCCAGAAAGTTTACATAGGCAAGTTTCTCAATGTAGTTACGGCCTAGGTATTGCACGGAAAAGCAAATCATAATGTGAGTGTTTCTTGCAATGATGGTTATTTCAGTCTTATATCTAATTGGTTATTTGATTTTCCGTGTTGTTAAGTATTCTTTGTATATGAATAAGTGATGTTTACTATCTTGAGTTTAGCAAGTTGTAGTTCCTCCTTCCTAGACTTGCGTTTTAAACAGTGCACTTTGGCAGGAGACTGCTGTTGTTTGATTCTTTTACCAGCAGTCTTGTAGAATGCTTTATTGCAACAGACTTGTGGTAAAACGAAAGGTTTATTTGGGATTTACAAAAGTGCTTGTACGGTACTATATTTTGGAAATATCTGTATGATGACGAATGTGGCATTTGAACGTCATGTGACTGAAAATGCATTTACCAGTCTTACGAAATTTTAATTATGCGTTCTTCCAAAAAGGTAAAAGAAAACAAAAAAGCGATTACTTTCACAATCGGCTTGATTCCGTCTACCAAAAGCTACGAGAAAGAAAACAACGAGAAGGGCATATAGACAAATGAAAATCATATGCAAATACAATAATGATAATGTCTACTCTTTACTAATTTACTAAAAACGCTCCACTTTTTAAACTAATGTAGGCCAATGCTACCGCTACAACTTTAAAATTCCTTTGAAATTGTATCGGCACGCAATTACATCCAAGCAAAACTTACAGAAAACCTACATTCATGCATACTCAATTCAATACAAAATGCTTTAATTTAACTATAAATTAAACTATACTCTTTTAAAGTAGCGTAATTAAAATTTCAGAGTTTAAAAGAAAGATCTAAAACAATTATGTGCATCATCAGGTACAATGCAGAGGCGAATCCAGAAAAATGTGTGTGGAGGGGAAACGTTCAAGTGAAAATTGTTATTTTGGTTAATATGATAATATCGTACATTGGATATGAGCGACAAGTAAACTCAGACAACAAACAAAACTTAACAAAAACAAAAATACTCAAAAAGTTCGGCAATGTCGGTTATGCACTGCAAAAATAATAAAAACGTTACAACAATAATGCTGATACGATTCTGTGTCTTATGTTTACTAACAATAAACAGCATAGCCTGTTTTTTTTTAATTTTTATTCTTATGTTAATGAAATAATAGTTAAAACTATGTGACCTGTTCTTTCAACTTGTATGATGGGTAATATTCTAAAGTCCCCACAGTGCGTACTTCGTCGCCAGAAAATATTTTCATAAATTCCTTCCCCTTCTTTACGCTATTAATGACGTTTCTTCATCTTCTTGACGCTATTAATGACGTTTCTTCATCTTCTTGACGCTGTTAATGACGATTCTTCCTCTTCTTAACGCTATTAATGACGTTTCTTCATCTTCTTGATGCTATTAATGACTTTTCTTACCTTTCTTGACGCTATAATGACGTTTCTTCCCCTTCTTGACGCTATTAATGACGTTTCTTTTCCTTCTTAACGCTATAATGACGTTTCTTCCCCTTCTTGACGCTATTAATGACGTTTCTTCTCCTTCTTGACGCTATTAATGACGTTTCTTCTCCTTCTTAACGCTATTAATGACGTTATGTTGCCTTTTTTCGAAGTTGGCGCCATTGTGAATTTATTAAAAGCCGCCATTTGGTTGTTGAATCGCTTTCGGATGTAACAGCGCAACAGTGCACGGTTCTCCTGCTGACTTCGTTGTGGGGTCAGAGTTCAAAATGTGCACGAGTAGTCTATATTTCGTATATACCAATTTATGCATCTGAAAGATAAATTTCAGTATGCTTGTCGAATGATATCATTTAACGTGTCTATTTAAATTTACCAATAGCGAGTGCGTATACTCTGGACGTAACTTTTTACTCTACAGCACTGGTTTGAAACCTTTTTTAGTTTGCGGCACACTTTTTCAATATAAACAATTTCGTAGAGCCCAAATTTCCTTATCATATTCTGTTTATGCGTTGTTTATAACGAAGCTGGTTACCTGTAATGTGAAAGAGGTCTACTTCTGAGCTTAAAAGATGTTATGTCACCCCATTTTGGACACATTGCTGTACAAAATATTTATAAAAGCATTTTGAGTAGATTTAAATTTCTTTGCTTTTTTTTATGACGTCATACGTTTTGTGACATACGTCGGACAGTTTTAACAACCATAACTAAAAGGTGAATGTTGGAATATATTTAACTGCTCACCAGTTTGACTCAAGTATTAACTGATTTGGATTAATTGGTATGCACGATGTTTGACCTATAGCCTAAGTCTTGCATTATCTTTATTGCAACATTGATATTAAGGGTCTTTGTTTGTATTTGTATGTTTATACCGATTAACAGCTGCGTTCAAATGACTCGTAATTGTAGCATGGTTAGTGACCTTGTTACGCCAGTGACGTTGTCGAGCCAGGTTAATTAACCTCTATATATATAACAAACATAATTCATGTTTGATGCCTTGAAGAGGTTGTGGCGGCGACGTACGCCACACAGGTATCTTGCACGTTACGTTAAAAAAGTGAAACCTACATATTTACACCTTGAAATAAAACTTTGTATGGCGTGTGCCAACCGTCATATCAGATCCAGGAGTTTTGAACGTCTGGCAATTCGGTTAAACGCTTGTCGAGGTCATGCATATATACGAGTACGTGCATTTCTTTGGCGTTTGTTGCCGTTGACGATATAGAATTGTAGATGAATTGAACGACGCTATGTAAACAGTCTATTTTGATGTTACAGTATTTCCAGTCTGCAAAGAAGCTGCTGATCGTGTTTTTGCTGGTATACATCGCCTACGATTGCCCGGAGTTCAAACAAACCTTTGGGCTCTTCAACTCGAAACATCGTGCGACCCGCCCTCAGGAACACAAACTTATTGACGTGTTGTTTTTTTAAAAGAAGCGGTTTGAAAATATTTCGCATATTTTTCTTTCCAGTTTTCCGAAGTTCAAGTTAAATCTGAATAAAAAGACGCAAACGATATTCCTATGCTACAGTATGGGAAAATAATTCTACGCAAAAGGAGCTATTTTGTTTATTTCAATTTTTTATCACATTACATTGAAGTAAAGTACGTGAAGTTTGCCAGAGCTATGTTTTAATAACGATGGTGCCTGGTCACGTGCGTGAAGGTGACCTGCCCTAGAGGGAAATACTTCAGGGTGATTGGCAGCGACAACGCCAGGTCGATGCGGTTCTAAACAAGTGAGAAGATGTGCCGTGGCCTCGTCTTGTTACAAAGACAAGATTTGTACTTGCGGTCACAACACGATTCTACATGCTACTGTATATAGAGAGTGCGTGCTTCCTGCACCCAATTTTACATCTTCACCAAAGTGAATTACTCTTTGCTTATGTGGTAGGCTACAATTCTTGCTTATCCGTTTTAGACCACGATTTTTGGGCAATTATATTGATGAATTTCTATGTAGAAGGTAAAGGTGTTATAGGATTTCCGCGGTCAAGGATAACAACTATCGATCTGATATCGCCTTTTCACACTGAATTACTAATTAGTAGATTTCATGAATCAGTCACAGTGTTGGCTGCATATGACGTTATACGGTACATCGAACATATATCGTTAAATAGGTTGATGTTATGCATTGACGCGTGTTAGGTTATTTGCAATCTACAAAGCAAGCAATCTGTTTAGACAACGTGTTACACAAAGGTCGTGCGTTTAACAATAAATTACGATTGATTTCTAGAAAAACCGCAGCGGCCAGCATACGCACTTTTGCTTGGGCGTGTTATTTATTGCTCATTTCAGATAAGTATGACTTAATAATAGTAGCGGTTTTGTGATTTTGTTCATGGCTTTGTATAATATAGATATTATGCCATAGATGTCACGGTAATATTTTCACGCACGCGTTTTAGAACTAACACATTTTAATATTGCTTCACCAAATTTGTAAGTCACTTGTTTGAGGTGTGAATTGTTACCTGTTCTAGATAGACTGCATTTTAAATGAACAATTAGAGAGTAAATTGTTCACATTGTACACTGCTTGTTCGCACCACTCTTGCAGGTTAATTTAACGCAATGTGTGTGTCAACTTCTGCTTTTATTTGCGCTGTGCATTGTTTCATTCACATGTATATGCCCGTCAGGTTTTTTTATGTTTGCTCACGTGTTGTCGCATTTCTTACCTATTCACATGTGCATATATTTTTGGTCGATCTCTTGTGACGACTTACATCGCTACCCCTAGGGCCTAATTGGCAATTATCGTCCCGCGTTTATTTTCTAATTGCGTGCCAACGATGGAATCTGTTTTTTGGTGTTGCGCTCGTCTGAAAAGTGCTGGACTTGGGTTGATTCAGTCTACAATTGGGTTTTATCACAAGAAAGACCTTGGTTTTGTTAAAGGAATGCTCAGAAAAGATAGAAGAGCAGAAAACGGCTAATCGACCAGCTGTAAGAGCGGAGGGTTTGCTGGCCTAAGAAAATCTTGGATATATATATTGTAGATATAGTTATATACAGATTACTATAATGTAAATGATATTTCGTAGCGCAACTTGAAAACAAACTCAACGTCATAATCTTAGCTAGAGAAAAGGCGTGCATAAAAATTGTGCGCTTAGTAAATAGTTTGATGCGCCATAGATGCAACCCGGACCTTGTTTCGATACATCAACGACCTTGGTGTTGACACTTCAGGTATTTTTCACAACTCTCACCAGAACAGATCATCCTTGAATTTACGCCCCGAAGGCATGGGCTAATAACCGGAACTCATATCAACGGCATCGTGAACAAATGCTTGGATTCAAAGTCGCGCATATAAATTGTTTTTCAAAAATTTCTTGATACACGTTTTGTATCATTTGTATATTAGACCACGTAATAGGCAAAACGTTGTCAACAGAAATCGGTATTTAGTGCATAACAAATCATAAATAAACTATACAATTCAATTTAAATATATATATTATCCATTTAATAACTCACACCTTTAACTCTGGGATTGCTAAGTTTTCAAGACTCTATGTTAAAGGAACTTACTGGAAATATTGTTACGCATGTTGTACGCATTTGCTACGTCACTCCACGTGTTTCGCTGCGTTCGTTTCAACTGTGAACTGGGATACGAAACGCGTTTTGATGTACTTGGACTAGTTAGAGCTGAGTGAAGTTTTCATTCATAACCTACTGGTGAAGTTCTTTAATTGACTTAAATTTCAAACAATTCCTTGCAGATGACTTTCATACCAGTCAGGCTTATAAACACATTGTTACATATATTCAGCATAGGCGTAGCTTAGAATAGCGTGGCTTGCACTTTCACAACATCATTTACAAATTTTACTTTCTAGGCTGCAAGTGTTTGAGTTATTGAAATGGCGAATGAACGAAATGTGAAACGCTTTAATTTGAAAGCATAATTAATTAATTACTACGCAACGCAACAAAACACAACTTATTAACTCCATTTTATACAATCCCCCACCCATGGTTTATCATAGCATTGAATTAATTAGCCTATATGGTATTTATTAATAACTAATCCTTTTAGTCTCATTTTTCTTAACTAATTTAAACATACGACTGAGCATTCACAATCGCAAATCTCACGCAAATTGCTTGATTGCAGTATTTGATATTTTTCAATTCTTATACTTTAATTATGGTTACATCATGTTCAGCATTCAGTATCTTTTGCATCAAAATAGGCTTTGTAGTGGTAGTCGAAAACGACTTCAGGAAGTCTTATCATTTGCGCAAAGAATATGAATGTTTTTGAAATAATGGACACGAATTGTGTTTTAAGGTTAACAGTGGCGTTGATGTTGTTGGGCCAAAAAAAAAAACTTTAGCCAAGTAATGTGAGCGATTATACAACCAGATTTATATTTCTTTATTTTATTTTTTCAATAAAGTAACGCTCATACCTAAAGCATCACCGCTAGGAAAATGACGCCCAAAGCGGTTAATATGTTACAAAAAAAAAGAAGAAGAAAACACGTGAAAAGCGAGATGCGTATAAAAGTGTGTAAGTGAAATGGTTCTGGGAGAAAAAAGAAAAATATTTGTTTTAGTCAAAAAGACTTCACAGTGCGTCTCAGTCAGCTGAAAATCGGGCTTTAAACAGAGCATGGATAAGTTTCAGCTATACGTTATTATCGGTTTGGTAGCTTTTGCTGTAGTTCGTGATGTTGTTTCTCAAACTGACGAAGGCTGCAAATTTTCGTCCTTGACTCCAAGAAAGCGTTGTCCCTATCGAGTCAGACGAGGTGACGAGAGCGAATGTGTGGACGCGTAAGCTTTTTTGCATATGTTACTTTGGAATAAATGATAGGTCTAAGTCTTGAAGCTATAACTAGCAAATGCTTTATAAGGGTTTCATAATGAAATCAAACCCCTAGTGTCCAGGTACAACAGTTCAAATTAATTAAGGATCTTTGTTGAAATTAAGGTCATTCGATTGGTTGAAGTTAAATATATTCTAATCACACATTATTTTTGTAAAAGATATTGTGCAAATGTTTAACGAAATATTTAATGAGCGGAACGTTATGAACAAGATTCATTGGAGCCATATCCATATATAAAAAAGAAAACTTACAAAGTTTTTTTTTTTAATTGGCGATGGTAATTATGAATCAACCTTTGGTTTAGTCAAAACAGTTGCCGCAGAAAGGAACTTTTGATCTATTTCATGACCAACAAGTCCGAAACAATACTTTGTCCCCCAAATTGTCTGCCAATTCGACGTTAATCAAATTTATTAGTTAGTATTACAAATGCCGTTTTAACAATCAGTGATTTAATTCTGATATAAAATCTTGAATGCTTTTGTTGTTTCGGGCGTTGACTTTAGCGGGAGCCAGGATCTTTTTTTGGTACCTACAATATCGGCGATTTGGCTTGAGGCGTTAAGTGAATACAATCAGTGACATCTGTTCTACAAACCTGACCTCAGGCAGCTGACGGCTCCTGGTACTCACTTTCTTGCCTGTCAGTGCATATTTTATGTTGAACGTGAAATGTGTTTCCTAATAAATTTCCTTTTTAGAAGGTTTGTTTCAACCTGACCAATATTGCTCTTCCTGTCAATATTATCCAGTGTTCATCCAGGTCTAATTTACGATAATTTGAAGTAAAATTCATTGGAAATATCATTTGTTGATACAAATCAATCAAATCGAATCCTCCAAATAATCTATTTGTGTTTTATAAAAAGCGTTTCTCCCAGTTTTGTTAAAGTTGCTTCAAACGAGCGTTCTGAATGCCACAAATCGCGATGCAATGCCATGGCCTCGGGGCGAAACTTTGAAAAGTTTGTCGGTAACTGGCACTCCACTGTTGAATACACGGGCCCTAAAATATAATAACAAAAGATCACGCAATGAAGTATTCAACATTTTTGCTAATTTGCTGTATTGGCCTCAAAACAGAAATTGAATAAAAATCTGTTTAATTGCCGAAAATTGGTTGTAATATTAAAAAGAAAATACTTAAAAACGTAGTTATAAACAGAATTATTCTAGAGTGTTTATAAGATGAATGATCATTTTGAAATGTTTTGTAATAATAATTTGCAGGGGATGCTGTTTCGATGCAAGCGCGAAATACGGTTTGTTTTGCTTCCGAAAAGGTAAGTAAATTATAAGAAAATATTGTCGGAAGTAACCATCGAAGTGTAACGTCGTGCGTTTTTTATGATCTCAATTTTTATTGGTTACATTTTACAGTGAGAGTGAAAACCATTAAATCTTTTTTTTTAATTGTTGATTGAACGAGCAGAGAAAAGTATTACCACAACCAGCTTGTTATTAATATAAAAACACACAAAATCTTTTACCGTGCGGTTATAAATACGTGACAAAAGGATGTGTTACACTCAACATTCAAAAAGTTACTTCCGATAGATTTTAGTACGATATATAGATAAACGTACTTTTAACTAGATATGCCCTTTCGTTTCTTTCTAAACCTAATCGATTGTGACTATTTATTTTTAAATTATTTTGTTTTTGTTTACGAAAACGTTAATAGTAAATTTTTGAAGTTAGCTTTGTTTTCATAATTTCTAAACATACCAAAGAAAATGAAATTTTAAACTCACAAGCATTTAATGCATTTTACGTTTGTAGAGAGATCTCTGAGTTTCGGGTTTGGCGTGACGATCGAACCACCTGGACTTCAAAATCAAAACAGTGGTAATTGAAAATGTTTTAACTTGCAATGATAAGCAGCTAAATGATAAAGTAAACATTGCATTGTGTATAAACAAGATTTTACGTAAATGAGACAAAACATGTAAAGAAACAGTTTAATGAATACGAAAATGCGATGCTGTTAACTGAGTGACAGCGTCTTACATACAAATATAATGCATCTTTTTGGCAACAGGTTATCTCAATTTTGGAGGCGAACCCGGTTACCCAGGATCATCTCTTATTAAACGCTGTAGTGATAGTCCGTGTCTTGGTTTTCCAAACATGCAAAGGTACCAACTATTTGTGAGTTCTAACAATACCAATTTTGGTGGCTTAAACAAAAATTAATTTTTGTACGTTTTACAGCGACACCTGTGTTCGTTTGGGATGCTGCTACGACTTTCAACGACGCGGTTGCTTCTATAATTCGTTTAACTGTAAGTATTTACTTTTGGGTTATCACATTATCAATTAATGTGCAAAAAAGAAATTTAGTGTAAAATTATGCTACCGCTGTGTCTTTCAGTTATTCGCCTGAGGCCAAATTGTAGGCCTGGTTTTGAAGATGCACCGAGTTGTCGAGGTGGGTTTTAAACGTTTTTAATTTATTACAACAGATTTCTGTTGCAGTGTATTTGGTAAACGGATGTTTCATAATTGTTCAATGTTCCTTTGATTATTCAGATATAAATGAATGCGATCCTAATCCCTGCGTAAACGGTGGAACCTGCGTTAATCTGATCAATGATTTTCTTTGCTGTATCGACGAGCCAGAGGGACAGACTTGCGACCAAGGTTACAAATATACATTTAGAATTTGCTAATGTCTGAAAGCTTATGCACATACGTTATATAAGTAGATCGATTATAATGCTGAGATTAAGACACAGCTAGGATCACTTATCAAGTGCCATATCATTTTTTGTTTGCAACTCGTAAACTGTCAGAAGTTTCACATAATCGAATTTCGGATATTGTGGCATTCTCTATTATAGGGTTATTGAAATACGAAATAGATCCGGGCTCGTGTGAACCCAGCTTTTGACTAACGTTCGTGCAAACCCGACACGAGCTTAACTTTACGAAAGAAACAAATCGTACGAAAGAAATTAAAATGTAGAAGAGCGCTTTATATTTATTGAAAACCGCACACCCTGGCAGGCCATACGTTCAACGTTTATATTCTTTCAACTTGTAAATTGAGGTTGTTGCATTGAACAAAATCATTTGACAAACATAAGTTGCGACATAGTTTTTTTAAGAACATGCACTAATACGTAATACATTTTTTAAGCAAGTTTTCAATTAAAATCGACCGCAAAATTGTGGTCAGACATATCCAGTTACGCTCGTGATAGAGTGAAAAAACGCTGGCTGCAAATCAACAAACATCAAATTTGTTCGAAAGTAAACGCATTGTTATTGATAATAAATTTCATAAACAATATTTTTTGGATTTTTACTACGATATAACCTAAGTAATGCACATCCATACTTCTGCATTAAATCCTTTTCTCGGTTGTTTAACAGCAACATTTCTTGCAATATCTGTCATACTTTCATCTCTTTTATCTTTGTTTTCATTGTTCATCTCTTCTATTCCCTCCTTTTTCACAAGAGAGTCTGCTCATCATGACCGACGTCACGTGTTAAAGGAGGCCAGCACGTAGCATAAGTAGGCTTAACCGAAGTATGCGTTAAAATTGCCTAGTATAGCAATTGACAGACTGCTTTATTAAAAAGATGAAGTTTTCGTTTGCTTTTGAAAGAATACGACTATAAATAAGGCTATTGCTATTTCACCGAAAAAAATCGTACGTTTAAAGCTTTTTTCACACTTTCTTGATAACCTAACTTACATGTTTACAACATAGCAAACTAAATCTTCCTTCTAACCAAATGTAACTTCGACTAAACCCTAAATAGCTCAGTTAGACGTTTTACGTGTATCCACTCGCTTAACCTAACCAGCTATAGTTTACAATTGGCTGCGTGACCTAGTTTCGGTGAAATATTCACTTTTGATAAATAATGCTTTTTGTTCGGACAACTACGACGAAAGGTTCGGAGAAACATCGGATTGATGCTCGGATTTGTAAGAACATTTACGTTTAACGACGTTTACCATATTCAAGGTTCAAATTCATCTGCAAGTAAAACCTCAATCATTTTGCTATTAGTTTGTCCGTTTCCGACTTTGACATCGACCGATGGAGGTCTTACGCCAACTTCTGGCGGCCCGTATGGACTGGGTGATACTATAACGTTTTTATGCGCGGAAGCCGGTTATACACTGACAGGATTTGATACAATCACATGCATGAACAATGGGGCCTTTGACAACTCAGCACCAGTCTGTCTTAACACACGTAAGTTGGATTGTCGAACATGTCGACTTGAAACAATTATATTTCTTAATTAGTGCTTGAAATATGCCGGTTTGTGTAGTGTAGAAATACGACGTTCGCGGCGAGCGTACGAGCTCGTGTTCGGAGCGCTCCTGATATTCAGTGTTCAAATTCCTCTGCAAGTAAAACCCCAATCATTTTGTTATTAGAGTGTCTGTTTCCGACTTTGACATCGACCAATGGAGGTCTTACGCCAACTTCAGGCGGCCCGTATGGAGTGGATGAAACCATTTTATTTTCATGCACGGATCCCGCTTTTGCACTGACAGGGTCTGATACGCTCACATGCATGAACAATGGCGCCTTTGACAACTCAGCACCAGTCTGTCTTAGCACACGTAAGTTGGATTGTCGGACATGTCGACTTGAAACAATTATATTTATTAATTAGTGCGTGAAATATGACGTGAATCTTGTTTTGACTAAAGGATTATGCCGACCAAGACAACGCGTTTTTTTTATTGCACATAAGAAAAATAAAAAAAGATCCCATTCACCAACCATCTATTATCCTTTGTCGTGTATCATTTAAGATTCGCTTAATTTTTATTTCCTTTTTCAAAGAAAATATTTGAATTATGCAACTATTTGTAAGTTGGAAGTTCAGCTACAGATGAAAAGGCGTAGGCAAAGTCAACGAAAACCTCTTTTTCAGCCTGTTCGTCTCCACCAGCACCTATCAATGTATTGACCGATCCAGTTCAGACCACGTACAATCCCCTTGACGAAGTTACATACTCGTGCGCCGATGGTTCCCCCATCCCGGCTGGTGAACCCACTAGCAATCGATGCCTTCCTACTGGCCTCTGGGAATCTGCGTCCGGACCTGATTGTCCAAGTAAGCTAGCTTGTCCAAATATTCCAGCAGTTATCATGTACTTATTGATTTTTAAGTTGATGTTTTCCTAAATTTCATTGGTTAGTGCAGCTATGCTGTCCTACTGTATCACCTGAAGCTTATCCACTTATAAATTGCTACTATAAATTTTCATTTTGCTTGTCTGTTTACATTTAATTTGGATGTTTTTATCACCATTCATTGCTATTCCGCCGCTCCTGTCTGTATCATTGCTTGCCTAGCATTTCTCACTATAAATGAATTAAAGTAACCCAACAACTTAACTTGGGCTTGTTGGTCAGATTTCAGCATTAGGTAAAACAAGGTTTTGTTTCTTTTGTCCAAACGCGATACTAACTGAAATAAAGTTAGTCTACGAACGCACATACGGGGCTACAAAACGAAGCAATTTTTCAAAAAGTCAAAACGTTTTTTAGTGTTGAGCGAAACGGTGTTTTTGCTTTCTGTGTAAGAGTAGACTTCAGATATAGTTTGACTTGACGTAAATCTTAAAAAGTAAATGACTTCACTCGACTTGAGACTCAAGTTTGATATATTGGTTACGATTCTGTCGCACTGCAAAAGTCAGTGGATGCTTCGGCTTAACAAAACGGTCATACGTTGCATTTCCTGGTTCAAAAACAAATGATAAAACAGTTTTCGAAAGACTAAGACGAAAATTAAGCTACCGAAAAAAGCAATATGGCAACTTATTTCGAAATTTAAATTCTTCAATTCTCGCTAACCTCGGACTAAAGCGTAACAACAACAAATGTTTTGAAAGTTTTATTTAAATGCCTGTTATCACGGATAAGGCGTCGTTTTGCGCAGAATTTGTACTGCTTGCCATTGGCTGCAACAGTAATAAACGGCCCACAACAAAAAGACTGAACACATTTGCCGTAAAAAAGCTTTTGTGCACAGACTGGAGAAGAAATTTTAACAAATAGTTGATAAGGAACGTAATTGTATTGGTTCCAGTTCGGATCTCCCCAAATACATCTTGGCTTATTATACTTTGTTATTCTTATTACCCTCGGAAGTCTTGCACATCACGTGTATGAAGTCATTCCACTTTTGGCGTTCAACTGGGAAGGAGGATTAATTAGTTATGTTTGTCACTTTTGCATGAATTCTTTTATCTGTAAGAAAGAATATTTTACCAGTTTGTCCGGGGAGTGCTTTAGTGATTACTAGGAGAAATCATGGCTATATAGTGATAGCAGTGATAAAATAATGCACGAAACCTGGCAAGGAGATAAACATAACGTGACATAACGATGGCTTCTATAATAAACTGAAATATTAGTCAGTGTATAAAACCAAGGCTTGCATGAAGTTCAAAATCGTTTACTATATCGCCCAACACAAAATGGATTCTTGTAACGCATTGCTTTCAAATTACAGCAACCCAATGTGCAGTACCTGGAGATATTGCCGGAGGCACTTTTACCCCGTCCGGAGTGACCTCGATTGACTCAGGAGCAACGTTATCGTTTGCTTGTGACATTGGCTTCACCATTAGCACGGGAGGAGTTACAAGTTCTATCTGCCAAGCTGGGACATTTGTGTTTGACCCTTTGTTTGATGGAACTGAATGTTTCCGGAGTAAGTCCTTGAAAAGTACTTAGCTACTGTTGTATCGGCATAAAACCGATTATGCGTTAATGTGACCAAGCAAGATTTCTTCTGTTTACATAACAAAGCATATATCCATTTTTTTGTATCAAGAATTTAAGATAAAATACATGGAATAAGAATTGATATCAGACAAATACCGTACCAGTAATTTTGATTTTGCGTTCGTTTGTAGATTGCGCTCAAGACGACGCTACACTTAACCCTATAGCCAACTTAATTGTAAACCCAAGCCAGGCTTCTACCGGAAATGGGTATTCATTTGGTACCATGTTATCCTATAGTTGTTCGGATGCCACTCAAGTTTTCACTGGTTCTGCCACGCTCACTTGCCAAACGGATGGAAGTTATGACAATCCCGTCCCATCCTGCATTACAGGTCTATTTTATAAATACAACAATGTAAATGCTGCGATTTGTAACGTTGAACATAAAACAGCATTGCTGTTATTCCATGTCTTTATCATGATATTTGCACCTTTATTAGTGCGAAATACTGTATAGGCCAGGGCTGGGCAAACGTCATAACAAAGGAGACAGAGTGGGCGTTGATCTTTCTCAAGTGGCTAGATAGGTCCAATTAAAACATGGAAGAATATTCTCGAGAAAGCGTTTGTTAAAAACAAACTAAGATGTGATTGCGTGCATTTTCAATCAGTGGCGTATTTGGATTGCTTTGAGGCGGGCTAAACGTTTACCAAACTGCGTCTGAAATTGCCGTGCATGACCGTCGCACCCAAATTGCGCACGGCGCAAAAATTTGGGGTTTTTTGTCTCAAAAACGCTTTAAAACGTTTTAAAATGGAAAGTATTTTTACAATTGTACGTAGAATAGCTGACAATTCATGGTGTACACTTTCCTTACGCCGTGTACAACGAATTTGTAAGCTGTAAGGTCGTATATCCAACGCCTTTGGAACGCCGTATACCCGCTTATTTTGTTTTCCTACAGCTTGTAGTTGATAAAAAGTATCGCAAACAAGGAAATGCGCTGTACACAACATCATGAGGACGTAAAACACTATGACCAAAAAAGGTCGAGTTCCTGAAAGCTTTCCATCATTAACAATCACAGTTCTAGTGTCACGAACTCTCATAACTGGAATATTATTTGCAAAAATTATAAAATGGTATGTAGGCTAACTATTTAGATTAGTGGTGTCAAACTCGCAGCTGGACAAGCAGGTGTGTACATTTACAGTAACAAATTGTTCTCATGAATGAACAATAGTAATCTCACAGCTCTGCTTAAGAGTAAGGGTAACGTGCTTAAAAGTGAAATAACTATAGGTTCATCTCATGCGCCATTACATAAGATCGAGTGGTAGGCTTAAATGTTTGCGTTGTTATAACGCAGCAACCAGCAGATGAATGACTTAACAAGTACAATAAAATGAAAGAGTAATGTTTGAAACATTATACATTGTGTTAATGCGATAACGGTAGAAACAATAGGTAATGAAAACCTTTGGAAAAACTGGATAAAGTATTTGCTACAGCCAGAAACTTGTTGAAAATTCACGATTAAACGCAGGCTGTCAATTGTAGCGGTTGAAACGTTGAAAATATTCATCTTCCAAACTATATAATTGTTTTTGCCTTAACAATGGGGTAAGAAATCGAGTCGTGTCTGTACATCAAGCGTTTCTACATATGTCGCATCTTGCGTTACATTCACTAATTAACTATTATTAGAACTGCGTATGTCTGGCGACAACGTTCAAGTATACTCCACGTTGATATAACCAAGAACTTTAGTGTTGTGGAATACACTTGGTGGAAAACAGAAACAGAGATCACGTTCCAACCAACGCCATTTTTCAATTTTATATAAACAAAATGGTACTAAAAATTTTCTGAGCAATCTAAGCGTTGGATACGGGAGAGTTCAGCTCATCTAACTTAACATTGTTCTTAAGATAAAAAAATATAGTAAAATAAATAGCTAATCAAGCTACAATGACGTACATAATACGTTTTATTTCAGATTGTGGTGCCCCTCCTACCAGTGGTAACACTAGGGTTATCACTTCATGGAACGGCCAAACTACAGAAGGCACAGTCATAGAATACACGTGTGACACTGGTGGAGTTGGTTCAACTACGATTACCTGTACGTCATCTGGTTGGGATCCTACTGATCCTGCTGAATGCTTTCCTGCAGGCTCAGGCAGTGAGTAATTTTAAGTTTTATTTGTAAATTAAATTGTATACAATAAACAAATACATACATGTATGTAAGCATGTAGAATGTAGATTATAGGCACAAGGATCATTTTCATATTAGAGTGACAGCTGTAGAATGTGTGGTATAAGTTTAATGATTTTACACTAGTGAAAGCTTTACATGAGGACGCAAAGCGTAAAGTACATGATATTGTGTCATGTGTGTATGAGTGTTTTTTTACAAATTTAAGCATTTAAAATTGCTAATAGTTTTTTAATTTTCGTTAAGCTTGCGGTAACCCACCGCTTTTGCCAAACGGTGAATTTATCGGCACCATACCAGCAACTCCGGTGGCTATTATCACGTACCAGTGTTTAGCTGGCTTTACGATTGCGCCTGGTTCTACAGCGTCAACGGTATGCCAAACAGGAGGTGACTACGATTTATCAGAATCCGACGACAACTTTCCGGAATGTACAAGCAGTAAGCGCTAACTACTTTCAATGAACTATTTTTATATGGGTTTACAACTATCAGAAAGTTATACTGCGCCATTTCATTTAAGTAAAACCACAGGACACGTTACCAACGAGGTTTATCGGTTGTTCAAAATGCCGAGACACGAAAAGGCAGCGCTAATTTAACGACTTGGAAACGGTTACATGTTTTTTTATTTGGCAGATTCGGTGGCGAATTCATGAAAATCTATAAAAGCTCTCAGAGGGCGTAGGCCACCTCCAAAACAATTCTTTAGTTTCCTTTAGCAATGCCTGGCAGCGTTGCTGGCAAAATGAATATTTTCGCAGTAATTGAATGGTGAAATTATATTGCTCTACTACATATACATTATACAATAATAATAATTCTGTTGCTCTGCAACTGCGGTAGTTACGTTACTGTATAGTTAACAAAACAAATTTCCAAAAGTTCTTTGCAACAAATTAGGCAGTTCATGTCTAAGAGTGAATTAAAGTTAAATGAAAAATCACTAGAATAAATAACTTTGATCGTTAAATTGTTTCCGGTGACTTCGAGAAAATCGACACGAGAAGATCGAAAGTAAATGTCAAACCGCTAACTCAAGAAATAGTTTAAAATATTCTTAAATTCAGACAGTAATCTCAATCACTCTCAAAATGAAACTATAGTTTTTTAACCAATCGTGTGTATAACTTATTACTTAGGAATTTCTATGAACTTTTGAGTTTTGGACCACGTTTCCAATCTGTACATCCTAGGTTTTTCACGTTGTAATACGTTGTGACGTTCTTTTCAGCAAGCGCTTGCACCGTACCTCACATCCCGGGAGCAGTATTTGATCCCGAGCAAACAAGTTTTGCTGCTGGTGAATCGTTAAGTTTAACTTGCGAAGAGGGAACGCCAACTGGAACAACTATGGCGACCTGTCAAGACGGAACTTTTCAATTCAATCCTTCGTTCGATTCGACGGAATGCATTACCGGTATGCACAAAATATCTGTAATTATTACTTTAGATTACCACTAAAATTGGTATTTTGAGCGGTTTTTAATTTATCTCCACAACTTTTTAATTCAATGCATTTTAGATTTTCTGCTTGTTTATACGTCACCCTATTACTTAATAATGGGTGTAGAACGGTTTCCAAAAAAATGTGTTTCCATAATTGACGATTTTTCGTATGTTGTAATATCTTGTGTACAGTATGATATATGACAATCCAGAATGCCGACCTCTCGCAATATAATAACGTTTATAGCGCCTTATAATGTGAAGTTGATTCGGGTTAATTTATTCGAATGCTTAACTTGCGTTCAAGTCTTTGCTTGTATGTTTTTAACTATAAGGCATTCACTGTGTGGCAACTGCCACAACTTTGATACTTTACCGATTATGTTTTAAACTTGATCTCAATGGCGGGTCTTGTTTCTTTTTGTCCGATTTGTTCAAACGTCAGCGCAAAATCCCTTGGGAAATTAGATGCATTTAACATTTTCCATCGATCTATCGTTTTTCGTTTGTCAACGATAAGAAATTATGTATACGACGTCTTTATGTTTTATTTTCAGATCGGGACCTCAACCTTATAATAGTTTTGGATGACACGTCCGCGTTGGATGATTGCAGTAGTATTTTATCAGCACCGCCTTTTTCACAAGGAAATACAGAGACTCCCAACTTTAATCAGCAATTCGATTTCATAAAAATGTTCGTGTAACTATATTTTAATGAAAATGTAGAAACGGTTTTATTTTGTTTAATTCTATTACTGTATATATGAAATGTCTTGAACATCTTTTAGGATAAGTCGCGTCAAGTATTGAACTGTTGCGGTTTATTATTTTTTGGTTGGTAAAACGTTTAGCTTCCTTAATCGTAAAAATCTTAAATGCATGATATCTTAAAATTTTTAATTATAAACTTAAATCTTGAGAGGATATGCCTATTGTCATGTTGCTTTTCTTCAGACAATTTAAATATTGTTATTTCATCCATTTGGTTTTATCATAATACCCTACAATTAACAAAGGCATTTGCTTTACGACGTCATAGACCGTATACGATTGATAGCCATACCGCAGCAAGTAATTTACTTCAACATACAGTATAACAGTATACGATAATTATACAATCAAAGTATATTTGCAGGCTCATAAGCTCATGGGTCACGATTGACCAGGCGGCTAATTCTCGTGTTGCAGTTGTTAGACACTCGGCGGCTTGCACCGGCACCTTGTCGGTAATTTCGGATTTTACTGACGACACTGCTACCCGTGATACCAAGGTAAAATTAATAACATCAGTAACATTTAGAATGAAGCCTAGTCTTATCAGCTAACTAATAGTACGTATCATTTTGTTGTTTACTATAACTAACTAACAAGTAGGCCTACTTAAATTCAAGATTCCTAGAACTCAGAAACATATTGTGAATATTTTACCAAATAGTGTTAATCAATATGCGACGGTGTTGGTGGGTCTATGCCTTCTATGGCATTCATTAATATTACCCTCAACGCAAAGTTATCCTAGTTTAGTCGTGCCCTAATGATCGTATTAATTACTTTTCTGCAGACTAAACTAAAAGACATCGCGCCATGAAACATTGTGTGAAACTGTGGATTGTCTTGTCGGCAATTCCTTAAAATTAATAACCATATGCTGCGACTTGTTGCAAAGGTTGACCAAGCCCCCATCGAAATAATCTTACCGTGCAAGAAATGCCTGGCTAGAAATAGAAACTTGTCAGTAATTTCAAACTTTTCGTATAATTTTCAGAGTTTGAGTTAGTTTGGGCATTTTCTGTTGAATAAGTTTGAAGAATTTGCTTAAACATTTCAATTAGGATTCTTATTGCGGAGGTTAGATAATTCTGGCTTTGGAAATTGGGATAAAAATGTAAGAATTCGTTTCAAGAACGATGATGAATGAGGTTACGTCTAGTAACAAGAGCCTCCATAAAGTTTCATTGTTACCTACAGGGTTAATCACGTCTTAGCACAAAGGCCACAACCGATAATAAAAATGTGTACACACATCATCAGCACAGGTGGGAGATTCGTCACTGAATTTAAAAGTTAAGGTTATAAACAATTTTAAAAATAGATTCAATGCGGGGTGGCAAAACTTTTTTTTAGTGAACATGCACTTGAAAAATCCTGGAATATGGCAAAAATTATAAGAACAACCACATAATCTTGGCACGGAAGCTTTTTTGCTTGCCAAACAAATTTTCTTCATACGTTTGACTGTGACTTAAATCCAGCAAAAGTAAAATGTGACGTTCCGACAAAATAGGACAAGTTTTTCGGGTGAGACATTTGTAAGACCCGGGCCATCTGAGATTTATCAGGCCTATATTGGCTTATTTGGGGCACTGATACTCTTGTGTGGATCGACATTAGATCTACAAATACAGACAAACCTTATTACTATTGGTATGTACTCTGCTTATGACGTTTACAGTTCACATCTATAACGTCAAATTTTCAAGTCATGAGTTTAGCTAATGGATTATGCCTATGTGTACAATATTATGCGTTGAAAATTTTATTTCGATAACATCCATGCATACATTTTTATCCGCCATCTTACAAGCATCCAAAAACTAGAGAATAAAAAATAAAACTCATTGTAAGAAAATACCTACAATTTGCGCCAACCTTGGCAGTCGGTGGCCAAGACTCAAGGGATTACAAATATGATGAGGGAATAAATATCAAAATACTTTAGCTGAGGCCTTTTCTTAACTAAATCGGATTTCTTAAAATTCCTTGTACAGTTGGATGCTGAACAATACACTTGTGGTTCCGGTAATCAAATCGCATTGGCGTTCTGTTTGAATAATGACCGAAGTTCCATCCCTGGTTTTGACTCCACCAAAGCCACAGTAGTTATCGACCTGGTGGCAGATGTTGGAACTACAGATACAGGTACCAAGTATCAAGATATTTCTGACTAACTGTTTGTGGAAATAACTATATAAGACAGCAAGACCTCGGTTTGAATCAGAGCAGTTTGTGCAAAGTTATGAGGTAGGTGCGAACTTAGCAATTATGGTTTTGTAAATGCAGCACTGCACGTATCGACACGTGTCTATACAATGGGCGTATTATTATTTATAATATAATGTATCATAAAAAACAACCATAAACCCGTAACTGAACATGGCCATAGCATTAACGCTTCGTCAGCGCACCACTCCCTTCTTTAATTGCATTAATGACGGTCTTTACAAAGGTGCCGGTTTTATGGGACTTTATAAATAAATATTCATTATTTGACTTTGATACAGCTTTATTCCCGTTTTCCTTTCATTGACCAATTGATTTTATTTTGCTACGTCATTAAGTATTTTGTGATTGCTTCGATCCATGCAGTTATTTCGTCACATTTCCGTTTGTTTTTCTGAGCAGACCTTTACCTGTAGTAATTTTGAAATATATTTTGCCATTTTGCAGTATACTTGAAGAAGCAAGCTTATGCTTGCGAAAGCTCGTGTAGAAAAATATAAATAAAGTTAACCTTTAGAGTGCCTAACTATAACCTTTGTTTTTTAAATTTTTTTCCTTTAAAATTTGGTTAACACGGTTCAGACAACATCAACTTTATAAGGTATACAAATATACATTTGCGAAAGAAAAACTGGCGCTGACCAGTAACCATTCAAGACGGCTGGATGCCTAATTAAATGAAGTTGGCCTAATTTATTTTTGAGCACAATAGAAGCAATTTGTAAATATATTATATATTTCACTTTTTTGACGACAAGTTGACATTTTTGATTTGCTGAAAGTATCAATAAACTTCTGAAAAAGCTGAATGTAGATTATGTGGTATATTTTTGCAAATTTAACCGATATGTTACTGTATATGCTTCGCACCATTGTGTTTTATTTTGATATGGTAACCCCACAGACGAGAAAATGTCCTATCTATTAAAGATATTTTTATATTAGATTATTGCCTATGAATCAGGTTCATGACAAAAGATACGATTTCCTCTTGAGCTATTTGCCTAAGATGTTACTGGAAAATTAAATTTTAATTTATTGTTGTAAGTGTGTTTGAATTTCATATGTTTCTGCTCTGTAGATGCATTGACTACTTCTTTAATCACGAATGTCGGTGAAGTTCGATCTCCGCCTCCGGAAGCAACAGATCCGGCTGAGAGCATTTTTCTCTACCTGGTGACAACGATCCCGACAACTTCCAGCGACCTTGCAACAAACGTAGCTTGTAAGAATTTCAATTACTGTATTTGACGTCTATTACAAGTGTACACTTTTTTTTACAAAACAAATGTTGATAAATATATTATTTGCTTTTTCACAACTTTCAACAGATTTTTATGTAAAGTCATTTTTAATAAATCGTATCGTAATCTGTGATTAAAAAGATATAGATATAGTTTGCTGGCAATGAGTCCAGACCGACACTTTCATAAGTTAGTATATTTTTATTCAATTTCTTCATGTTATTCGATTTCAATTGTTTTATGTTTTTTTGCTAGTTCTGGAGTCTTATGCCGGCGCTTCGTACAGGTATGTTGGATCTACCTATGAGGGACCTTTAATAGTGCTTCCTAGAATTCGAGATGGACTTGAGTCGGATTGTGTTACTGCTACAACTTGTTAAACAAAAACATAAAAATATTATTTTGTGAAAATGTTTGTTTCAAATAACGTATTAAGTAGAATAACGCTTTCAAATGATAAAAAATGCCTTCGTATTTTGTAACGTATAATTTGTTTGTAGATGAACGTTACCCAGGTGTAGTTAACAAAGTTTTTTTAAACGAAAATACATTCAATAATGATTTACTGAAGGTACATCGAATTCCATGACATAGTATCAGTAGGGGCGACCTATACGACTGCAGAGCACTTTGCCTTAGCTTAGCTTATGGTTTACTGAGATTTGGCTTAAGATGGTATATTTAACTTATTTACCTATTGAATTATCTCACTGTATTATTGCGTGCGCTGAGAATACTACCTACCACATCTAATAATTTAATTGTTAAACAAAAACATAAATCGCTTGTACAACGCACTAGATTGCTATTAATACTTTGGTACTTTCTCAGATTATCGCACTACCAAAAGCCACAGATAAAAATTGCGTTTTTTAACAGGAATTTCGGGTCAAAAAGAAACAAAACAACGATAACAAAAAGTAAAAAATCAAAAATCGTAATTGCAGCTTCCTCGGTTGAAGGCAAAGCAAATCGATTTACGGAATTTGACATTAAGTTAACAAAATACTGATATTACTCGCACACACCATTCTTAGTAATAAATACATTATAAAATACAGTATAATGAATATATGGCTATCACACGGCCCACAACTACATGATAAAACTGAGATAATAATTAATAGCTCGCGGCCCACTAAAAATTGGAGGCCCACAATTTTCCGACCACTGCTCTAACCCTTTGTAAGCCGAAAGGTTTTAATGTTACAACAAAAATAGTTTAAAAGAAAATATTTTTTATGTGCTGTACACTTTCTCAATACTACGCATAACCAAGAATATAAGTAATACTACTGCATATAGGCCTAAGATGTCTAATGTATGAATTGCAATAACCCTGACTAGCTCAGACAGCTCGTCTTTTGATTTCGCTGATTCAAGCAGTAAACGCTTTCTATCTCGATGATCCATTTGGCTAAATCTCGATCTCTGCTCGCTGATAGAAGTGCGAGCTTATAAAACGTGAAGCGATGGGAGTTAAGATGTTCGACAAGAAAAACACAGCATTTCATAACATGTGCAGCAATGAAAACATTATGTTGGCAATGGGAGTTACATGTATAGTTAAGCTGACACGTAGTTAAGAAGCGGGCACTTCCAATAAAGACTTCTTATCAGCACAGGTGCTGGAAACAACCTGAGAATATGCAAAAAGAAGTGTTCACACAAAGTTATTCCGAGCAATTTTATAAATATCAGACGACAGTTGAAGTGTTTATCAAAAAACAAGTTTATAAACTTCAATCAATTAAAAAACACTTTTCCAAGAAATGACGTTTTGCTAACACTTCCATCGCTTGGAAGTCGTAGACATGTTAACAACCTCAACATAAAGATAAACCAAGAAAAAGTTTCACAAACAATAAGCTGTAAACTTCTGAACCTCGAACACATTAACTAACATTCCTGTTAAAAAACTAATGTTGTTACAGTCAGACATATGTTTGAAAATGACAACATTTCTTAGCCCTACTGTGGCGTTTCGTAAAACGTTAGTTCAAAACGGGCTTTAGATGGGATTTGGTTAATAACAAAAAGTCTAAAACCAGCCCACAAACTAAAAGTTAAAGTTTATATTAACTATAACACTTCATTCAGAATTAGTTACTACACGTTTGACCAAGTTACCTAAATATAAAATCACCGGCATTGAAGTAACATATAGCAAGCTGGTTTCTCTTATATATATAACGACGCAGAATAAAACACGTGCTTACTGATGAATAACAGTTAAAGACGCCGGCTTATTAGACGTGGGACTCTGATCATAAAAAACAGCAGTCGAAAAAACAATGAATTTCTGTGTTTGACATGATAGCATTTATTACTGATGGTGAGGAACAAAACCCAGAGTTCGCGTTCCTCAGTTTCCTTATTCCGTAATTTAGTGTTGTCCCCATGGCTCGCATTCAGAGTTCAGACCGGGACTGAGGAGGTGTAGTAGCAGGATGGCATGGCGCATAATATTGCACTGGTATCAGATTTCTTTTACCCAAATGTTGGTGGTGTTGAAAATCACATGTTTCAGTTGGCACAATGTTTAAAGAAGAGAGGACACAAGGTAAGCAAGTACAGAGATGTTGGCATTTAGAGCGTTGTAACGACTATGGCACACATACGCTTCTGTCTGGAAAGTTTGCATATTAACACAGGGAGATTTACGCCAGAAAATTGAGCCTATGTAGCCTACTTAATTCCCTCCGCAACAGGGCCTAGCCTAACTCATAGTCTAATGAATGATGCCGATTGCCGCGAGTGCAAAGCTGTTGGCTTGCATTTGCAATTTTTGTATTTGTATGCTTGTTTTTTTGTGACAGAATTTTGTGACGCCACGGTAAAAAGGCTAAAGCTGATATTTACCCCAGCGACATAACGAACTTTCTACTTTGCCATGGTGAAAATCTCCGTCTATCATACATACGTTTCATACAGGAACACGATGTAGAAAGTTATTTGCACAGAATAAATACCTATATGATTGTTAGCGTCTATTTCATCGACTGCTGGTTACTGAATTTGGAAAAAGCTACTTTGATATACGGTTAGCCCAGACTGCACTTTTGTCGATATTGGAGAATATATCTCTTGCGCAAAATGCTTGGATTCCAGCTGCACCCGCTCAAATCGTATGTGCATCCGTGGTTTTGTACTTCTCTTTAGTTTTTTCTGATGCCACTCAACTGGAACTTGAGGAAATATGGCAAAAAATTTAGCCTGCATAACAATGTATAGGAAGTAGACTAAGTGGTATCCACGCAATTTTGTTCCGAAATTAATTAGGAAATTGGTCAACATCACATTTCAAAAGTACAAAATTTATGTCCGCCATGCAGTATGCAAAGAATGCAGCATACTGCACAATTTTTATTTTCTTACTTCAATAAACGGCAGCCGGAGAAGTAGCCAAAACACTTATTTACTGGAGGTCATTTTATTTACACCCTCTGGAAACTTTGCTTGCAAATGTAATACTTATAACATAGAATCTAGGACAAAATGGCAATTCTGTGCCAGAAAATTCACACAAGCAAACTTTCTGCTCCTAAGAAATTCGACAAAATATAGTAAGAGCCTACACCAGTTGATATCGTAGAAAAACTATTTTAATCAGGTATTTCTATTGCAAATTTGCAAGAGATTGATGCCAGCCTGGTCAAACCCTGTTAGAAATCGAGAAAAAACGCACAGCATTGTGCTGACTGTTCTGCCAATGATCAGTGCTCATGTGCAGGTGACACGTTCAGGAGACAAGAAAATATATAAGAAGAGTTACAAACATGTACAAAGCATAACTTTTAAAAGCATCAGGATAAACAATTCAAAGTTATTGGTATTTGCAACAGACTAAATGAGTCAAACTGTGTACAGTACTTTACTATGTAATTGTGCACTTTAAATGCACTCAAACATTTTCGCGCGCTCGCACTTGTGGTTTTTGGTTGCACTTGCACGATCTTGTTGAAAACGATCATACTCTGCAGTCTGGTACACCAGGTTTTCTCCAAATATTGTAATCGCTCCAGCACAAGAAACTCGTTAACGTTCAAGTCAAAGTTTTTCATGTTCACGCCAATTCATACTCAACCCAGATTGGAAAGTTTGCTAAGTGTGCAAGAGACGAAAAGTTTAGGGGTTGTTGGCCATTAACATATACAGTATGCTATGTTTAGTTTTAAAATAAATCAAAAACGCAAAGTTTGTCAAAAGCACTATGCTTCTATTGCAATCGACCAAGAAAAAATCCTACCTGCACAATTCTTTCGTGAAATAAATTTGTTAAAAGTTTGGATATCCTTTTTTAGGCATGTTGCTGTTATTCTTTTGGACTCTACCACAGAATGTAAGGGCGTAAAGATACAGGAGACATCACATGCTAGTGACTGCATCATAAATTGCTCATATCTATTTATGGCAAGTCTATCAGGACTTAAACAGCAAAGTTTATTTACAGGTTATCATCATTACACATGCCTATGGAAAGAGAAGTGGTGTTCAGTTTTTAAGTGGAATGTTGAAGGTCTACTATTTACCTCTCATCGTGTTCTACAATCAATGTGTGCTCCCAACTATATTTGGAGCTATGCCAGTCATAAGGTAAACCTAGTTTTTTTGCTTTTCCTCGTATTGAAGAGTAAAATCTAATTCTTGCCGGGCTTTCGTTTTGTTCTATCAGAAATATGCACAAATGTTTACGTGCAGTACATACCAAAGTTTGCACTGTGATACTGAGATGTGTTAAATGGTCGTCTTGACAAAACCAACTAAATTTAAAATATATGTATATTTTTTGTTACATATCTTTGTGGCTGGTCTGTTGTCTTCTGTCAGTTCAATCCCATTCTGGATTGAATAATTTCCAAAATAGCTTAATTATTACCAATGGTTGAATTGGCATGGAATCAATTATCAAGGGTTTATGAAAAAGTTATTGTTTTACTCATGAACAAATAATGAAAAATTCTGACCTATTAACTGCTTTAAATGCAATTGTATTCGTTTAATTGTTGCTAACATCACATTAATTGCAAGCAGCTAAATCATAATCCAGCTTTTGAGAGAAGGAAATTAAGGGAAACTTTCAATAGTTCAAATACGTAACGTGTCAAATACATGTCTTAAATGTTTTTAGCAAGCATCGCCGATAACCAAGTGTGCTTTATCACTACAGAAATTTGTTCATAAACTCTTTAATTAAATCACTGTTGAATTTGGCCAGCTCTATTTTAATTGATTTCTTATCACGAAAGGGAGTTTTGAAAAAAGTTGTAAAAAAAATTTATTTCAGTTTCACATGCTAACTAACATGCTTTTGTACGATGCAGAACGATATTGCTTGCTGAAAAAATCACCATAGTCCATGGACATTCATCGTTCTCTACACTTGCTCATGAAGGAATGTTTCATGCAAAGTCACTCGGTATTCGGACTGTATTTACTGACCATTCCTTGTTTGGATTTGCCGATACAAGCTCGATTTTGACAAATAGGTTACTGGAATGGTCATTGGCTGACACTAACTGTGTGATTTGTGTTTCACATACAAGCAAAGTAAGCTTAGATATGTAAGTAGTAAAGTAAACAAGGGATCATAACACAGACCTTTGATGTCAAGTGCAGTTGATTGTTTAATAATGAGATTTTACCTTCGACTTCAGGAAAATACAGTGCTACGAGCAAATCTTGATCCTGGAGACGTTTTTGTAATTCCCAATGCAGTTGATCCAACAGTTTTTATTCCATCAACATCAGACAATAAAAACAATGACAAAATTTATATTGTAGTGATGAGCAGGCTGGTTTATAGAAAAGGTAAATAGTTCACAATTCTTGTATCATAAGAAGTAAAGAGTATTTCAGTTTTTGTTTGGCGTTTGCACTATTTCACATTTATAATGTTATTAGGCATGGATCTCTTGGCAACCATCATACCTGAAATATGCAACACTTTTGATGATGTCGACTTCATTATTGGTGGTGATGGCCCGAAACGCCTACTTTTAGATGAAGTATGTGAACAATATCAGCTACAAGATCGGATCACTTTTCTGGGTTCTGTTCCTCACCACGAGTAATAAAGGATATTATGTCAAACTCGGACATTCATCTGTTTTTCAACTGCTGTTTTTTTATGATCAGAGTCCCAGGTGTACTAAGACGGGGTCACATTTTCCTTAATACCTCTTTAACAGAAGCTTTTTGTATGGCAATTGTTGAAGCTGCATGCTGTGGACTTCACGTCATCAGCACAAGGTAACTATCTGTCTATCACTGGAACCATCAAAAACAAACGTACTGCACTGCCTGCAGTTACCATCTTTGTTAATATGTTACCGAAAAAATTGTTAGTTGGAATGAACAATAACGTGATAGGGGGCCATTCAGATCATTTTTTACCCCAAGAGAATAATTGAAAAACGAAGGTGCCCATAGAAATATTAGACTGCCCATAAATGTTATTCGTCTACTACTTAAAAACAAGCTTCGATCACATTCTTAAAAATGCATGTATTGTTCATTTATTAAAGAAATCTAAGAAGAAATAATTTATTTAGAAAAGAATTTTTTGTTTGCCCAAGTAAATTTTGCATTTGTGTATTACATATTACTGCAAATGTATTTTGGGAGGATTTGAAAACGTTTGGGATTAGTAAGGTAGGAATACAAAATAAAAGTTGGAAGCCAATGGTAAACTCTTCATACCTGCTGATATGTTTTCTTTTGTTCTTCCCCCTTCATGTTTTGTTAGATATTCATGACTTTAGGTGATAATTAGGGCGATTATTTTTTGACTTGTCAAAAATTTGTCAAATTTACATCATTAGGTCAAAAATTGTCAAAATTTTTTACCAAGTCAAAATTTTTTACAAACTGCATTGTCTTGGTGTCATAGAGGTTGCACTGTAGGTGAACTTGTCATTTTACATTGTACACCTTGTAAAGTTGTAACCTACTTTATACTGTTGTAAATGGCCCATTGTCTACTTATTGTGAATTAGCTCTTGCTTCCGTTTTGCTTTAGATACTTCATGTATCTTTAGTTTAGACAAATGTATTGAACAGTTTTTGTTGTGTCTCAGTTGCAGTTTTTTGGCAGTGATTTGTAATTAGCTCATTTCCCTTTTCAGAATAGGCTAGGTCTATGTTCAGATTTTTGCCCTTCTTTACTACAATAAATTTTAACTTTTTGTACAAAAATGCGTAATTTAACTACTTACGTCAAAATTTGTCAAAAAAAAGTTTTTTAATGTCAAAATTTTCAATTTTTAGGTCAAAAACTTTCGTTTTTTAGGTCAAAAAATAATCGCCCTAGTGAAAATATACTATTAACAACGTATTTAATTCCATTATCTGTTGTCATTTAAATTTTCATTTATTCAGTGTTGGAGGCATCCCGGAAGTGTTACCAGAGGATCTCGTGCACCTTGCACACCCTAACGCTAAATCATTGCTGTCCACTGTAATAGAAGCAGTAAATAAATTAAAATCAGGTCAACTCTTAACCAAGGAAGACATACACAAGAAGGTGGCACATTTATATACTTGGCCAAAGGTAAGAAATGTCTCTTTTACTGAGCATATGGTATGTAAAACAACTCGTGCTTGCATTGTAAGGTTGCAAAAAGAACGGAAAGGGTCTATGATGCGGTCATGAACAAAGATCAACCCACCGTTAAACATAGAATGTTTAAATTGTCAAAATGTGGACCTGTCATAGGTGAGTAACTTTTTCTTGAGATTCATGACGTGGGAAAAAGATTAATTTACTTGTTTTCTGACGTTGCAGGCAAAGTATTCATCCTTTTTTTGTTGATTAATGAATTGCTGCTGAAGCTAATGGACTGGTTTCAACCGAGGCGTCGTCTGCATAACTTAATGAAGCAGAAGCACACAAACTAGAGATTTATTCAATGTTTATTGCGCAGATTAAATGCAGTTGTTTTTTAATTGCCTGGTACATTTCCTTGTTCTAGTATTTCTGGAAATACTTCTTCCATTATCTCAGCCAGTAAGTTCTATAACAAGTATAAATGATAAATCGAGCAATAATGCTTACTCCTGTTCAAACAGGTTGAAAAATTGCAATTCAGAAACAAAGGAGATAATATGACACCTTATCTTACATAAAACAAATGCTTGTTTAGACGCTTGTCTTGCAGTGCATGGAAAATTTTCAATACGCCCCGTTTCCCGTTCTCTTGTCCCACTAAACCATTTAGGGCTTCCGGAATATTACGCAGAATTTCAACCTGTAACTCTAGCTTGGTTTGTGTCTTCTCCTACAGAAAATCGAGATATACAATATACATGTATCAACAGAAATTTACATAGTTGCAACGTTTAAATCAGGAACGTCTTTTTACATCATCGGTTCTGGATGGAACTTGCTCGGCTAGTTTTCCATTAGGCCACATCGAATCCAAAAAAGCTTGTAAATAAAACCCCAGCATTGGTTCTGATACAAGCCATTCAGATACTTCTCGCACCTGCCTGTAACACCAAATTATAAATTTAAATGTGATTCTGGGTGACTACATCCAACCAGTTACTGCACCTGTTAATGCTTCTCCCAAAGGCCACCCTTACAAATACAATCAAGCTTCTACGGAGAAAACGAAATAGCCCATGCAACTCAAACACTTCACTAATTAGCAAGTATAGAGGTTCAGCAACAGAATCACGGGCCAAGGTGCTGCAAACAATTACACCAATCTTTAGAGTGATTAAAGTCAAACAAAGCAATACCTAAATTAAAGCGAACTATTATTTATTTAAATTAACCTGTCTTCATCCAAAAGATCATCTGTGTCGTCTTCCTCAGCTAGCTGGTTCACAACTCGATCCAATAGATCTTTCGGAACTCGCTTAAAAAAACCACCAACACCTGTAAAAATTTTATTGTCAGCTGCTTCCTCTTCACTACTTTTTGAAAGATTTGTTCCATCTGGTCCAGGACTGAGAAAACCATACACAGTTTGGCTGCACCTTAAGATTTCATCCTAAACAAGATGGTGACTTAATTAGGGCAAGCAATTTAGCCGGATGGCGGCTAGTTGCTAATTGTAATGTCACATTGTTAATTGCTGGTAAAACTGCTCTTAATAATTAAGAAATGTGATGAAAAGGGTTGTATTAGCAATTTATGTCATGCAAGTCCACAAACTTTGTCAGGAAAACAAAGTATTCAAGCATTAAAATGATTAAAATCAGCAAATTTCCTTGAATCAGTGGATTACCAAAAATGTTGCCCCAAATTCACTCCAACATGTACGTTTTCAGCTAATGGTACACAAAACTTTAGTCACTAACAGGTTTTAACCGCTAGCGGCTAATAACTTGCCAATTTTCCACCCTATTGTAGTATCCTAGTATCAAATGTTTTAACATTTAACGATTTAAGGCATGGCGGTTTAGGTACCTTGAGTATATCATTTAGATATGCATCCAGTGATTCTTTTGAATTGTTTAAGAACTTATCAGTAAGCCCTCTAAGTCGAAACATTGGCACTTTTGGCAAGGAATGCTTCTTCAGCCAAGGACTACACTGAAAAAACCAATTCACAATATTTTAGCATTTGGCTCTAGAGTAAAGTACCGTCTAGCCATAACAAATATCAATGTGCTAAAATGATGTTCCCAAACCTCTTTTAGTCGCTGATGCAAGTCATGAAATTCATTTAAAGATCTTGCCACAATCCAGCCAGAAACATCATCTGTGGTTTCGTAGAAGGGCACACCTGAACACTGGACAATAATTGTGTAGACAGGTGTTGCTAGACCTGAGTAATCAAATGTAAAATTACTGCAATGTGGTTTGATGAGTGAACACAGTCTGCTGCAGTAAAACTGACCATCTGTTTGGGACGCATGAACTTTTTCAATGGATGCATTCCACATGCCCATATGGTCCCACCAAGCACTGGTTCGTTCTATGTGAAGCTGCTGCATGCATTTGGCATGCTGGAGTTTCTGTATATCGCGATTTAGTTGATCTTTTACCTACAAAATGAACTACACATTAAGCAGAACTTCTTAGCAAGTATAATGCCAATAACTACTTCAGTCACAATTTTGGCTTTTCCAACTAACCTTTGAATCAACTTTTGTAGCAGACATTAAGCTTTCCAAAGCCTGAGCTTTGTACTCGAGCTTCTCCTCAATTCTGCGCAATCTTTCAAGAGACGCATCAGATGAATGGCCACCACCAAATGCTAAAAACAAGGAAGCTTAAAATCAAAGCAGCAAGTACAAGCTCTGTGTTAATCAGTTTATGGCTCAGAACTAATTCGTTTTTATGAGTTTAGAAATCCGCAGTGTTAGGTTTTCTCAGATGAAAATTTCATTAATATTACAACTATTAGGTTATTTCATTTATATCAAACCTGCTTTTGACAAATCTTGTTCCGAAGCAGTGAGACTTTTTTCAAAGCTTTGATCCAATATTTCAGGCATCAGTTGATAAGAATAGACATCACTTACCACAAATGATGGATAGTGATCTTTTTGCATTATATCATAAACCTGACAAAGCAATGTAGGGATAAAATAATCATTTCAAAACAACAACTATGTGCAAAGTTGAAGATTTATTCTTATAAGGTTAGTTGGTTGGTTGGTAAGTATCCTTACTTGTTTTTGTACTTGAAAAAAATCATCAGGTGGCTTGTTACCGATGACACAATCTTGCATTCCTCTAATGCTGCTTTTTTCAATGGAAACTTGTTCAAGCGGATTGTTTATAATATGAGTTTGAAAAACATGGCTGAGTATTTTTGCAAGTTCCTTTCCCGAAGGATTAGTTGTTTTTACAATTTCAATCTGCAAAGAGTTTTGTGGTTGAAAGAAGTGAGTGCTAGCAACACAAAGATGGCCAACTCATTTTATCGTATTCAGCTAGGCAAGGGTTGACTGAAGTGCTTATTACCGCAACATCAACCGGTTATCTTAAGTTGGTAAACTTGGCTGCAAATATCCATGAAAATGAAACAGGGCATTGAATTAACAAATTAACTTTATAGCGTGATCATAATTTTGTATGTTTCACAGTGCGACTGTTAGTAAGGTGAATCATTTTTTGATTGGTACCAAGGTAGTGTGTGTTGGCGGTTGTATATCATCTGAGTGACAGTTTATTTGAGTGACAGATTGACATTTGTTGTTTAAGTTGCAGTTGTTGTTAATTAGTAAGTACACAGATGACAACACACAGAAGATAAAGTTTAGAATACTATCCACAAAAAAACAACTAAGAATCCTCAACGATCTCATCCAATTCTTCTGTTAGTTCCGCAGTTGGTCCGATCTTCAAATTACGCGCAATTCGGTGGTAGAATACTTCCTTTGAAAATGCTTTGGTGGTATCAGTTGACAATTGCATTGAAGCGGTGATGCCAGGCCTCCTGGATGTTATTTGTACGAGCAAGACCCGATTGTTGCATTACTGTAGTTTGAACAGTACTCACCAATGTGTCACTCAAATGAACTGTCACTCAGTTGAGCATGAGTTATTTGTCACTCAAATGAACGTTAAAAGAATGTGTCACTCAAATGAGCTGTCACTCAAATGAAGTGTCACTCAGTTGATCAACTACCGTGTTGGGGTAAACAAATAGATTAAGATTGCAATGTATAAGGATGCATATTGCATAGTACAGTAAGTACACTGTACTGTATATACAAGTGCACGGGGAAAAGTGAGAAAATAGAACAGTCACAGACAGCCTTATTATCAGAAAAGCAATACCTGATTCCAAAAGCTGAGTAAAGATGCTTTACCGATCTTTTTGAGATATTTTAGGAAGAAACTTCTTGCAATGGGTGAGTTCATTATCTCTTCAAATGATAGCAACTGACAAAAGTGAAGCACATTCTGAAATTCTAATTTGGCAACAAGCATTTGCAAAAAGTAAATAACGAAATAAAAGAATTGATGCCGCTCAACAGTTAAAACACTTTGGCTTAACAGTAATTACGTAGAAACTTCAGGCAGTTGAGTTGTGGTATTTATGAAACTTTAAATCTTCCCACAGTAATATAGTTCCAATCAACATGCTCATGTAAGGGTTTTACTATGATTAGTCGATGCTTGTTATTTGTTTTCCACATCAATACTGTTGTTTTCTTGCAATAAGATTTTAGTTTTCAATGCACAATCATACCTGGCTTTCCATCAGTCCTCCTTCAGACTGAGCATACTTTCCACCATAATCTTCCCCACCAAGCGCACTGAAATTTCAAATTAACACCAACAATAAAATTTCATCAATCATTCAATACCAAATCTGATTTCATCATTAATGTGTCTACTGCACATAAAGCAAAGCTGACAAAACAAATAACTACCGAATCTTCTTTTCACATTGTTGCTTTGCAACTTGACACTGGTTGATGTAACGTTTCAAATCACGATTTATAAGAAGCTCTCCCTACACGAGAAACATTACAACAGAATAAGTTTTGATTAAAGGCGGTCAAGTTGTACAGTTACCTATACACATTAACACCAAAGATAAACTTTGCTGATCACCTTGTCCAAACTTCGGGCTTTTCCAGCTTTGCTTTGATCCTTTTTAAGGCTGCTAATCGTAGTGGCATGAATGATCTCAGTCATTATGCGATACCTTATATGTTAAAAAATGGAGTTTCACCATAAAAGGATAAACTGTCGATATGTTGATTTTGTCTGAGACACCAGAAGTAATCTTAAAGGCAAGCTACTAATCTTAATTTTACCAGAAGGTACCTAATTTGCGAAAGAGCTTGAACACTTTTGCAATCATTTATTATCTTTATGAAATCTTCATATGTAGCTGCATAGGCATAAGCTCGACTTTGCTCTTCTTGAGCATTATCTTTCCATTGCAAATAAGATAAAATGGTGCGATTTATATAGTCAGGATCACATAAAGTTTCAACCATCGGAAGGAAAGCTGCAAAAAAATTATTGCATTGGTAGCAATGAAATAACAACTTTTCAGAAACCACAACTGGTAATTATTTTGCATTACCTAAACCTGCAAGAACTTCACGCAGTATGTAGCGTAAGCTGGTGATGCGGGCAGATTCTGGTGGAAGTGTCAGGATCAGAATATAGTCGCAGATCTGGCGCAAGTAACCAAGTTCAGTGTTGCGATCCCGTAAACAAGGGTGTAAAGTAAACATAGGTTTTTGTTCACTGGGATGCCTGCAAATCAAGTTAACAGAAAACGGATCACTTAAAGTACATCAATCTATGAACCAGATACAGCTATGTCGTTCACAGCTCACGACTGTCTTAGTATAAACAGAAAAGAAGTACATACATTTTAGCTGTACGTTTCAGTTCATCCATGTGCTCATGCACACATTTCACAAAGCGATTCATAATCAGGTTGACAGTATCTACTTTTGCAAGACGTTCCGAAAATGCTTTCACAACAACCCAATAATCTGCTCGGATCATTTTATGAAAGTTTCCACGGTCACTGCTCACTTTACTGTACCTGGGTGTACAAGAAATATAAAATACAACCAAGGACTTTGGATTAGCTGTACAGCACTTATTTTAGCCACCATGCCCTTGTTTTTTGAACCACACCCAGTTGTTCACTCCTAGCCACTTTTTTATGAGCATGACAACATGTTAATTAGTAAACAAATCCACAGGGTCACTGAGCTTTTTAAACCATTGCACACTTCATTTAAACCACAGTAACAGAGAAACAAGTGGCTTATATCATAAGAATGGTTTTATTGTTCTATTGTTTTTATCAAAACTCCAAATGCACAGCGTAATACTCAATCAGTGCACTGGTGATTAGTTATTATCATACATTTCCCAATAAACCAAGCTACAAGCATACTAGACCCCCACATCTGTGTAGATTCTCAAATACATGTCAACCTTGGATTTACCATGATACTTCATGTAGCTACTGTATTTTTAACTTGAATTTGATGGGCACACAAACTAAAATAAGTACTTCTTACAACAGTACAAACAATGGAAAAACATAACAATCTATTACAATTTTTAATTTGTCTGTAAAAGTACATTTAACTCTTACCATGTTTCAACATAGTCCCTGTAGGTGTATTCGAAAACATTATGCATAATTTCATCGATGTTCGGTGAAACGCAAGTTTTAGTGCCAGACTGATATGAGCTTGGTCCATAGGGACTACAAAGCATTTCCTCCGGAGTTTTTCCATAAGGATGAATAATTTCAAATACTCCTCGGGCTTGAGCAGGACGATTGTTGCCAGTGTCTATGTTGCCTGTCTGTGCTTGAATTAATGGGGATCGAGCGAGCCTTATGGCAACATTAGCAAGAAAGAGTTTGCTTCTGGTGTAAAACCAAAAGCTAAGTGCTCTCAAATAAAATTTAGCTGAAAATCGAGATGGCAAATTTGCTCTTTGTTCCAAGGCAACACCCTGAGTTCGTTGTACACATTGGTCACTTTCCTGCTCAAGATAGAGTTTGTGTTTCTCAATATAGTTAAGAAGCAAATAAATAAGAAAAACACCAATTAAACTTCCAAGTACAATGGCAACAAGGGATGTAATAAGATTGATCAGAATGCTTACAACCCACGGATTGGCAATGCACAGAGCAAGCACTAAACAAAGCACAAAGCCCAAAATTAGAGTCTGACCGATTGTCATGCTTGAATTTACTATTTATCTCAGTTTATGTCCGTGACGAAAAATGAAAAAATGTTTAATCCTTTTTGGGTTTGATTGGAATATCTTCTGTATATGCAGCATAAACAAAAAGTCCAAGTACAACATGCACCATTACTACTGCTGTAAGGGCAGAAGGAACAATGCTATCAGGATCCTTAATGCCCATAAAACCTTCATAAACAAATGTCCTGAAATGCAAAGAAAACAGTTAACGATTAAATTATCAAAGAAGCCAGTTGCAAAGTATCCGAGGTGATGATTTTAAGTTTGATGTACATTGTCCTTTGTGGATTCATTAAACAATAAAAATTTACTTACTTGGAAATGAAATAGGATGAAATTGGGAGTGTCACCATTAAAAATGTGTAAAATAACAATCTTATGAAAGTGCCCCGGGAGACTACAGAATCATCTTTTGTAGGTGCTTGTAGATTTCTAGACAATTAAAATAAGCAGTGTTGCAACATTTCATTACGAAAGGTACACCTGCATTATATCGACATAATATCTTATGTATAGTCAAACGTCCTAAATCGGGCGCACACTGTTTTGCCCCCAAAAAATGTGCAACGGTTATTATAAGAAATAAACAAAAAATAAATTATCGCGTTTTATGTCCTTTTGTTAACCTATCTTTCATCTAACCATATGCTAAAGATAAGCTCATTGCATGTGGTCTGATCTTCTCATCTGAACGTATTTTGTCAGGCTATTGATTTTAGGCCAATAACATGTTTCGCATTGGCTGTCTGAACTTTGTTGTGGCACGTTCTACACTGGTAAATTTGAAAAAGTTTTTATGTCATTGACTAGCGGAAGTCTTCGTCTTCAATCACAGGTAAAACATTTCTAAATCTTCCGCAGAGTCAAAAGCAATAACGTGCGTTTGAATTTGGTACGCATTTTGCGGTTTGCACATTAAAAAATGCAGGTCACCTGAGTGGTCTTGTAACGACTCTTCGAGTCACTGAAGTTTTTTCCTTTTTTCTTTGGTGGCTTTTAAAATGTAAATCGTTATTTTATATGTTAAACATGTTTTATAAAGCAGTTTATTTCCACCCATGTCCACCGCAAAAGCCTAATAAAGTGGACTTACTGAACTAGGAAATAGGATGGCCTTTAACCATTTGAGACATGAAAAGGGGGTCGCTACTTTAGAATTGTGGACGAAAAGCTACATTGTAATTGTCGCTAAAAGGCACAACAATTTTACTGCTGGCATTAAAGCGCCTATTGCCTTTTCAAAATACTTCAAAATCACTCAGCCTTACCATTTTCACTTTCAGCGTGGTGAGCAATAAAAGCTTTCCCGACTGGAATGCAAAACATGATATCATAATTGTGGTGACCGTAAAAAGAGAAAAGTTATTGGAGTATCGTTACGGCTTAATCGAGATTAGGGGAGACACTTAGTCTAGCCTCGCAATTTCAGAATTTAGTGGTGAATGTTTAAACTGAAATATACCGGAGGGTTCCACAAAATGAGGACGCAAAAATGCTGTCCGCAAATGCTGTTCCACAAAATGAGGACGCAAATAAGGTCGTCCGATACAGAATAAGTTGAAAAAGGCTACACGCCAAGAAATTCAAAGAGGCAGATAATTGATTTTAATATTTACAGCACGCCATTCTATTGTTGGCAGACAATACTATTTGCGATATTTACATTTTACCTTCACCTAACATCACACATATTAACAAAAAGTAGTGAGTCTTAATTGGAACCGTAAGTGGCATTGCGACTTAACAGCATTAGGCCTACGAAGTAATAAACAAAGAAAGTTGCAGATTTATCAGAGTGAGTAATTAATTTCTGAGCTAGTTAGGTACCGAGAATAGTCAACATTATCGTATTTAGTTGTGCATCGTCTGCTCGTTTATTTGGCACGTGCCTCATGAAACTAATCGAGTAAATCGTTTTTTTAACATCTATACTCACCGCTTACGTTTGGGAACCAGTGCGGCTAAATTGAGGGTTTTGGCCCGCAATAAAATCGCAGTGCAAATTGCTAATTACACGAAAAGTAGTTGCTGTTATTTAAAACTTTTATTATTACTAAGTGTAGGTAGGTACTATCTTCCACCCAAGTGTGACTTATTGCAAGCTGGTGCACAAGCAAACTTGTAATTGGATAGTTTCCAAAAACGTGCGTCTAATTAGGGCGTTTGACCATATTAGTCAGTATTGTAAACAGATGACTATGACGCAACATTAAACATTCGCTTGGAGACCATCTATGCCAATGGTGGCTCATGGCGCCACCAGTTTGAATTGACAATGCGGCCCATCATGTAACCATTCTGTATGGTTTGATGATGAAAGCGTTCAAGATATATGCTAAGTTTCTAGCAGCAACGATCGTCGATTACATGATGGTAACAAACAAATAGGAAAGATTTTTGGGTAAAGTGCAGAAGTGCGCAACCAAATGACGTCACAATCTGAGTAACTGGGGTCTAGTTTACAAATGCATCCTGTGCCTTATGGTTGCTGTGCACTTCTGCACTAGAGCCAGATTTTTTCTTGCATTAGGCTAACGATTCGTGAATCGTGGTACAGTAAGTGACAGGCTAACTACTATAGACAATAGCACTTACAGTTTTGCTAGGTTTTCATTTTTTCTTAAAGACATCTTCTAAATTCCAAAATCATTCGTGTTCACTACAATCAACAAGAACATTCAAGACTGCATAGTATGATACACGTTAAATGCAATAGTGAACGCGAGTCAACCCCGTGATCAACATGTATCTTACATGTGACGGTTAGCGCCAGGTCACATAACAATTTTTTTCTTGGTATACTTGTATTTGTTGTGTGGTCTGCACTCAGCATAGTTTATTAATTGTGGGGATCGAGCAAAAAAATATGAAGCGAAGCTTTTTATTGCACAATAAACTATAAAAGAATGCACATAATCAACCAGTAGACGGAAAAAACGGCACTGTGTGAAATTATGCCAATTAGATGTTTACTACAGTGTTGTCATAAGGAATTAAGGCAAACACGGCGACCAAGTTTAGGATCAATTTTTGCGTTTATTTGCGGCGTTTCTCACGTTTTTTCCTATTATTAAAGACATTAACTTATTGATAAACTATTGTGGTGTTTAGATAGCGCCAGTGGAAGCGTGAAGGCGCCGATCTAGTAATGACGGAATCCGTGTTTGATACCCTAAGCCAGGGGCGGGCAACTTTTTCGTTCGGCGGGCCTGATATGAGAAAATAAAGTACTTGGCGGGCCGGATTCCTGAATCGATACATTAATTGTGTATTGATCCACCTATGCAAGGAATAAATCGTATTTAATGTAAACTTTAAGTTTTAAGCATAGAGACCAAAAACAGTATTTAATGAATTTATTAACGAATAATGTACTTCAATAGCTGCTGAAGTCAAAACTGAACTGCTAAGCTGAACTGCTGAACTGTCTGCGGGCCGCTCAAAATCCCGTCGCGGGCCGGGTCCGGCCCGCGGGCCGTATGTTGCCCACCCCTGCCCTAAGCCCTAAGGCATGATGGGGTTGATGATGATGGGATGATAAGTACGGGTTATAATTTTGGTGTGTTTCTTATATCAAAAATTTGGATCTTTTTAAAGTTAAGGCAGACATTGCATTAAAATCCTCAAAGACAAAAAAAATATCACCATCTTCCAAGAAAAATAGTTTGACGTCGTTTGAACTTTTCACGCGTTTACCAATGACATTAATTGTAATTTAAATAAAAAAATCCTCTGCTTCTGGTCACCATGTTAGTGTGTCCAATGTCCATGTTTTACTCCGTTCCAGCGTGTTATCTGCAACTTTTCTACGTCATCAACTAAAGAAAATATAAAGTCCGCTCGCGAATTTCTCGGTAAGCATTCCTATTTTGTTGTGGCTCCCAGTCGGCTGTCTGCTTCACACATGTACATGCTTTTTTACTAGCATATGAAATTTGTCGATACTGCCTGGGTTATACTTAATGTATGTTTAACCTAATATCATAACATGCTTCCAGCTTATTCAATGTATACAAAGAAAGTAGGAAAATGGAATGAAATGCAACAATATTAAAATCACTACCACTAAAAAAGGAGAAAATAATTGGCATACAGATGTGTAACCGCACAAATAAAGATAGCCTACCTATTACTGCACGTGTGCTTAAACAAATCAGGCTATTATACTCAGTATGTGCTTATGTTTTCACAGAAAATTAAAGTGGGTATGTTTATGAACTTATAGAAAGAAAAACATGTAGCACAGATATTTCGATTTTATTATGACAGAAAACATATGGGTATTTTGCACTAAAATTAGCTAAATCTTACCTAATTTAAGTCGAGAAAAGACAACATTTAAAGCCTAATTGAAATAAATACGTACGATTAAAAATGTATAGTACGTCCAACAACATCAACAATGAAATCCAGACATATTCAACACTCATTTTGTGAAAGAAGCACATAAAAAACTTTCAACCTTAAAAGCGCATAGTTTAACGTGAAACCATAATAGATGAATGCAAAAATGAGACTTGTTTAATAAGTGCAGATAAATTTCTTAAATGATTCTTCCAACTGTAAAAAAGTTGTTTCAAATACAGATGAAAAATTGCACATAGGGAATATGTACCATGGCATCTGCTTAATAAAAGCAGTACCCGTATGATGACAATTCACACACAGCAAAAATACATAAAATTTATCTAGGTAAAACAGAAACAGATGTGATGACAACATCGTACCAAAAATTAACAAAAACATGGAAACCAGAGCCAAATAATGGAACAGTTTACATCAATCTAGTGCACAATTATGATATATCTGCTAATTTATGTCACATAAAAAGAATTACACTGATTTTATAATCAATAAAGTGAAACGGATGAATCGTACCAAATTAACAACGTTTTTACATTAACTGATGCCACAGGCCATATAAATGCAGAGCTTGGGTATTCCCCCATTTGAATACTGAAGTAAAAAACATAAGTATCTATATGAATGGCATAAGTATCTATTAAAACGAAAAGCCTTGATTATCAGCCTGTCTTTGGTCAGCAAAGGTGCTCACAACATTATCTAACCAGCGAGCAGCATTTACAATACCGATAGTTTGATTTTGTCCGAGCTTCGATATGTTTTTATGTCCTCTGTTTTCCAAGCTGCTTTGCAAACCAGCAGGTTTATCATCTGAAAGTTAACAAGTTAATATTATTATCCAACTATACGAAGTCGCCGTGTATTTAATATGGAAGCCTCACCTTCCATTGATATGTAAAAAGGAACTAGTTGCTGATGTATTCGAGGTCTTGCGATGCTATCTTTCAAATTCATTGAGGCTTTGTTCAATATAACTTGAGCGAGACCTGGATGTTATTTAACAAAGAGAACGATGTGAAAATATAAGTTAGAATTTCAACAACGGCCAAGTTAAGAATTACCATACAGGAACCTACTTGACACTGAACGGTAGCCGGGTGTTGCTGCAGGGATGATGTAGGTGCCACATTTTGTTGCAGTTGGAATAATAACAACCGGGACCAGGGATGACATTGGACGTAACCCACCAGAGACGTAGTTTGCCTGTTTGCAAAGGTTTTTCAGTAAAATGACTTTTTTATTTCACCCTTCCGTTCGTTGATTATGTGTGTATTCTTTTTGTACAATTACAGAGAAATTGATAAACCTACCACAAGCAATATAAAGAAAGGAAGTAACACTCTAAATGTGTGTGTGATCAAACGTATAGCTTTTATGGTTAAAAATTCATATCTATTGGAGAAGTGTTAATTACCTGTGAAGGGACCAAGCCACCAGTGTCCATGTTTCTACCCTTCCATGAAAAGTCGATCATGGCATTATTAAGTATAAAGCCCGATGCCATTTGCTTTGAACCGAATAAAGAACCAATGCTCCTGAAAATGTATCACAGTTAGCGATAATTTCATATCATTTTCCTATGTGTTAATGTATTGGTGACAAGTTCAACACCAACAGAAAGGGCAAAAAAACTACTTTACACGCAAGATTTTTAAATCCTAAAAACTTCAATGTAATTTTGTTCACATTATTGCACATGCAAGTTATTAAATTTTATACAAAGTAAAATGAAAATTAGAGTAACGGCAAAGAACGCTGAAGGAAATCAGTTGCATCACTAACATCGATATGGTAACGATAACGGCATCGTCTCCCACGACTGACACATGTTGTTGTCCATCTGTGGTCAGTTGTAGAGGTTGATGCCCAGATAAATAACTTTCCAACGGGTATGATTCATTATCCTTTATCTTTGATCTGAACGCCTCTCCTATTCTTGTACTGTTCAGATAAAAACGAATGTTTTTTGCATAAATACATACTCTTAATGCAAACATGCTGTACAAGATTGCTCACCTGTTGTAGTACAAGGAAGAGAAGTTTCGACGAGATAGGTCTCCTAATTCGGTTTGTAGACCAAAAGAATATTTCAATGATTCTGCCAGATGATGCATCTGCAAAGGTTGAGATTAGTAAACAAGGTTTGGCATCAGTTTTGTCATGAGTCTGTCACCAAGCCCACCTGAAGGAAATAAGCATCTTCGGTCTGATCGGAAACATCAAACTGAGCCAATGTACTCATGACAGTGTGAAGCGCTGGGCCAAATGATGGTGGGGCAGCGGTTATAATTTTCATGTCTAACGATAAAAGTGACATCAGTTTTACTCGAAATTAACTGAGAATTTTATCGGTCATGTGAAAGTTCTTCTTATGTGACAATGTAAATCTGGTTTATTTGCAAACTGGCAGACGATACACTTAACATGCTGTTGAATTACCTGAATATTTGGTTTCATTAATACTACGAGACTTCAACACTTCATAGTTCTTCATATCATCCTTGGTGAGGAACCCACCAGCATTGGAAACCTCATCCACAAATGCATCTGTAAGTTTTCCACTATAAAGAGCATCAGCTCCGTATTTTCCGACAGTCTGAAAATATTTAATCAATTAACATTTAGTTCATTTTCTCGACAACATGGAAAGGTAAGGATTCGGTTTATAATGCAACTGAAATGTATGATCCTGAACGATTAAAATTCGCACGAACAAGAAATTGATAAAAATAACAATGTTCGCAACAACAACTTAGAACTGACTTCAAGAGTTTGGGCGAGTTTTGGTTGTTTTAAGATGTCTCCTTTTTTCAGTTTCGCTCCATCTGTCACAACCAAAGATTTCAAATCTGAGGGAAGAGCGTCCACATCAAGTGCTTCGATCGCAGCAGCTAAATCTTCAGACACAGGCACACCAACTCGTGCTAAAGACACAGCTTGATCCAGAAGAACATTCCAAGGAGTTCTTTGTATGAATAAAAAGTCACAGATTTTTACATATCTCCAATCCAGTCCAATCACATTTCATTTGAACGCGTATATCGTTTTATTACATAAGAATAACCAACAAAATGGATATGCAACAAACCAATTATGTCTCTATAACTATAAACTGCTTATTAATCATGCACCAATAACAGCTTTCAAGTTGCTATATTACCTTCCATGCTCTTGGTGCAAGGCTTGCAAACCCATCAAATATCCAGGCACAGCAATGGATGCACCTGCTGCAATTTCCTGCATTGTTTTGTTTTCAAAATTTGATGCAATCAAAGAAGCTTCATTAAACCTCTGCGAGCTGACTTCACGGAAATCAAATACTTGGTTTGCGTTCTCCACAAGCTTTTGCTGATGGACTAATGCAAAGCCACCTCTAAAAATAAATGTAGATTGAGAGGGGATATAAAACAATTTTCCATAAACTACACTTAAGCTTTTACACATAACGTAGAGAAATTTTTCCATTGCTCTTTACCCTCCTATGCTTGCTGCGTGAGGTTGGGAGATGGCAATACAAAGCGATACTAAGATTGCCACATCTACAGTTGAAGCTTGACCAGTTTCTAGAAGTTTCTTCCCGTGCTCTGAGCAATTTGGGCTGCTTGATACAACGCCACCGTGTGGTGTGAACTGCAAAATAATTCCTGATTTGTCACAGAATGCTTACAGATTTTCAAAATGTAATTTACAGCAAAAAAAACAAAAGTTTAATTGTTAAATCAGTTTGATAAAAAAAAACATAGATAAGTCATACGCACTGGTGGTGGGGCAACGTATATAGTTATGATCAGGGCCACCGTAATGCTGATTGAAAAGACTACCATCACTGTGATAATCATACACAGACCACTAGCATATCGCAACCATCTGCAACAAAAATAAACGTCATTGTTTTGCTTTTATTTATAAAGACAAAGGTTTTTTAACACCATACCAGAATACCAGAGTAGACAAACAGATAATTGGAACTAACCAAATGATAGTAACGCTATCTTGGCAATTTTTCAAGGGCTTGCAAAAAGTTTAATGCAGTTTTACCCTTCTTGCGCTAAAACACACAAAAGTTTGTATTGTTTTTGTATAAAGTTTTTTGCTTTGTCAACTGATTGTTATTATTGTTATTATTATTATTACAGATCAGCAATCACTAAACAACTCACAAAAAATCCAAAGATATTAAAATTGTAGATTTTACCAATTCTTGTCATTTGTTGGGTGATTAACGTGATTTGAAAAAAAACACTTTTAAATGCTCTTCTAAACTTGCACCATGAGGTAAAAATAATGTGTAGTGAAAGCTGAGAGGCAGTCTATGAAAGCATACATAGCTATACTCATGCATTTCGTTTCCTGTTGAAATTAGTTGGACAAAGCACAATATAGGGGGTCAGTCAACAGACATGGTTTGCATTCCTTGAAGTACTCCTTTATTTTTGCAATAATATTACTGGTACAACAGAAAACAGAAGTATGATGCAGTACTGTTATAACTTTGTTTACAAATGCTACATGTCTTTTAGATATAAAATAATGTATTGCTTTCTCTCATCGCTCTCAACAAAAGAATTGCAAAACGTTTGGAACAAACTTAAGATAAGAACAGTGCCAAATAACTGTATTGAGGAACATTTAGGTTATACACGATTCATTACAAAATGCAAAATATCGTATAGACGCATTATATCAAAAATTAACTGTTATGAACTGTTGCAAAAAAAACAACTTTGGTAAGTCTGAAATGGAAAATTCAAGCCATTGGTGAGAGAAGCATATTTGAAAAAAATATTCACTCCTTGAGAAAGGCAGTCAGCAATGTGGGATAAAACTTTATTTATTAAGTGTATTGCCATTGCCTGGTAATGGAATGGAAAGAAAGATGTGACTTGCCATTTTATCAGATATATGATATGTAAATAAATCTAATATACTTTTTTCCCTAATTGTAAGCGAGGCGATAAAGCAGTAAATACTTTTATAGAAGGGTAATAATGTAAGCCGACAACTTCATACACGGCTGTTAAAACTTTCTCTCTCCAATTCTTAAAAAAACTTTAGGACGTTTTTTGCACAAAAAATTGGTAATTGGTAAACAAATTGTTAAAACTTTAATTATTTTATACTTGATAAATATTGTTTTATTCCTAGGACAAATATGTGGTTATGACGCAGTATACAATATACCATACACCAAATTACACATTGCAATATACCTAGGCTTTGAAAATGGGTCAGAATGGGTTTCCTTCAAGGGTGAGCTTTCCATTGGAGTTCGAGTCATTATTAAGACGTTAGTTGAAGATTCAGTACTCGTTGATAGTGACCTTTCGGGGTGTTGTTTGTTATCTTCAAATGAAACAGATACAAAACCTAATGAAGAAATGCATTATCAGCTGCGAATTTGGAAGCATCTGATGGCGCTATTTGTGCACAAAGATCTTTTTTAACTATTGTGCGATTTAGTACTAGAGTATTTCTTACCAGGCAAATAGTAAGCATATCTGAAAACAAACCATCATGCAAATCATAAGTTCAAATGTTATACATTTGATTGCTAAACAGTACATTCATTCCTATTGCAAAAACAAGATTAAATCAAAATGCACAAACATAGGTAAATTAAAATTAACAGGGCAGCAAAGTTTAATGAGGTTATTTTCTGCTTACAAAAGGGTTTCTGAGTAATTTGTTGAAACAGCACTTCTTGATGTCAACACCACGAGTGAGCAGACATTGCGGCACAAAATACTGTGGTTAATCATAAACTAAACTGAGTGTGCATGGCTTGCAAATAAAGCTGCCACAATTATCACAGAATTACACAGTGCATGGTGGCTGGCTGGTGTAGCTGAGATTGTGTAAAAGACAGAAAAAACATGAGGTGTTAATTTGCTTAAAAGCAAACGTTGTATAAGTTACTGATTTGGGATGTTTGAAGACAGTAATTAAAGCTAAAATCTAATGCTTGTTAATTAACAACGGCGTGCATATTAAATTAAAAATTGTCTCTATCCTTTGTTCTAAATTAGTTGAACAAAGCACAATATAAAGGATCAGGCAACAGGCCGGGTTTGCAGACCTACATTCAATTTATTCCTTTAATCACAGGATTTGAAATTTCTAAATACAAATAAAAAGGTTAGCAAACTAAATTATTTTGCCAATTCTTATATCTTGTTCTAAATTAAAAACTAACCTTCAATTATATTCAGGTTACATTTTAATAAAGATACAATTTTATATTAAATGTCTTGCAATCAATATGATATATCAAATTACGTTTGGTGCACAGAGTATATGTTGAATTATGTAATTATAAGCAAGTATATTTTGAAGCAATAAATATCAAAGCTTAATTATGATGTGTGACAATTAGGTTGTGATATGACTTGTAAGTGCTGTCGTGATCAAAGACAAAGAAAAACTCAAGCTAACTTTCTCACCCAACTCTGCTACAGAACGTTTTATTGTCACTTGATGGTTTCTTAAAACATTTCTGGAAACATGAAAACCATTATAAATTTTAGAATAAAAGGCTTAATGTATATCTTGTGCTTTCTATGCATCTTGGCAACATACAGCTGGTTGCTGGTTTGGTCGACCAAAGCAATCATTCATCAAATGGAAAAACCCTTACCAATGGGTGAAAAAGCAATAACTGAACACACTGTCGATATGGATGAAGAAATCGGGACTGAGAAAACATTTAAGTTCAATGGAAACATGTCACTAACGTTAGAGGATGAAGAACCACAAAGTAAATGTAAAAAACAGTTATCGCTTCCGCAAAAAAGATGGTTGAGCGCTCGATACAATAGCAACATTGCACCAATATGGACTGAAAATAACCTAGAACTAGACTACCAAGTTTTAGACTGGTGGCTTACGCTTCAGTCCAGTATAGGGATGGATACAGGAAAGTTGATGCACAAACTATTTGACTTTGGAATTCCGGAGAAAAATCCTTTCTATCGCAGCAATAAAGAAATATCTGAAAAATGCCGACGTTGTGCGGTTGTAGGCAATTCAGGAAATCTTAAGTCATCAAACTATGGCAAGGTAAACCACTTTTCAAATTATGCAAAAACATTAGGAAATAGATGTAATCAATCAACGACAATCAAAAGAAGAAAAAGATCTTATTGTATCTTCTACAGTATCATTAATATGGCTAAACTTTTTCAGGAAATAGATTCACATGATTTCATAATTCGAATGAATCGAGCCCCAACTACTGGATTTGAGAATGATGTTGGAAGCAAAACAACGCACCGCTTTATGTATCCTGAAAGTGCAATTAAATACTTACCAAAAGGTAAAAATTAAAATAATTTATATATTAACTCTGTATGCATGTTGAGCTGTTTATAACATATTCGAAAACGAGTAACTGAAAACACCTGAAGCTTTAAACCAGTAAGCAGTTTACCACATAACATGCATTTTAGCATATAGGTAGGTAATCCACAAATACAACACCAAGTAAAAACAATGTCATACAACTTCATGCCAAAAATTCATGTCAATGGGTACCTACTATGTCAGACACTGCAACTTCAATCTCTATAATTCTGATGACATATTTACAAATCATTTGTTAATAAATTAAAATGATTCTGTGTAGAAATGAAGACAGATGTGAATATTATATATGGCATATATAGCTATCAAAATACGTATACGATAAATAATAAGTAAACAATTGCTTTAAAAATAAAAACAAAACGCAATTGCATATAGTTTAGGGACCTTATGTAATATTATATACATATGTGATACAAGATGATAAGATAATGACATGGTATAATATAATAGACATGGTATGATATGATTTAATATATAATTATGTAGTGATGATGATCCATTGAATTCAGGTGTTAGTTTTGTGTTGACTCCGTTTAAACCGTTGGATATAAAATGGTTACTGAGCGCACTAACTACAGGAGAAATCACCAAAACATATGCAGCAGTGCCAAACAAAGTTATCTGTGACAAGTCCAAAATTATTGTCATAAACCCTGGGTTTATCAAGTACGTTAATTAGTTGTATAGGTTAAAAAAGAAAAGCAAAATACTGTTAAAAAGTTTTGATCTTAATCTTTTCTCTAAAAATTTCATAAAAAAGCTTATTAAAAGGTTTATTCCTAAGGATTATTAAAGCAATAAAGCAGATTTGCTTGGCTTATATTTGCTGTACATATTATACAGATATGATATATAAACAATTTTGGAAATGCATTTTTATTTTAAATTCATTTTCATAGGTACATCTATGATAGATGGACACAACATAATGGTCGATATCCATCCACTGGAATGCTAGCTGTGATATACGCACTTCATGAATGTGATGAGGTTGAGCTGTATGGGTTTGGGGCAGACAATAATGGCAATTGGCATCATTATTGGGAAGAGCTGCCAAAAACTTTGTCTGGTGCTTTCAAATCAACTGGTGTACATGACTCAGAATGGGAAAAAACAATACTACAGCACCTTGAGAAAAATGAATTCATAAAAATACATATTCCTTCCACTTCGTAGTTATTACTTTTAAAGCGCAAGTTTTCAAACACTTCTGAAAGAAACAAATGTGCAAGATTTTGTTTTCAATTAGTTCAAAAAATTTTTTTTAAATTGTATTATTGTAAGCGTTTGCTCAGTTTGCTTAAAATATCCAACCATTCCAACCATCATTATCAATTAAGGATGTGCCGCAACAAAAAAGCCATGAATTTGTGGTAATAAAAATACTTTGATGTTCATGTGAATCCAAATCTATCACCCTCACCCACTGCACTAAATCAACATATGTCGGTATCTGATAAGTAAGAAATCAAGCTTAAACTTGATATATCAAAGAAGAATTCAATCAATGATTAGAAATCGATCTATTTTTTCACTTATACGCATACAAACAATACTACCAAAAATTTACACAATCATTCAACCACTTTAAAAGTCATTAAAAACACTGTTAACTATTGCTGTTGTTTTCTTACTATAAGATAAAGGTTTGGACTCCAATCTAACAGCAAGATACAAGTTTATGAAGGAAAGAAAAATGAGATGGTATTATATGCAAAAAGAACAAAGTAATATATATTAATGTAAATAACAAAATTGAGAACAAACCTGGATCATTTCCATCAGTTTCGTGAATATTTCTTTGAAATAAAACCGTGGAATCAGTCATGATGCGCTCGGCAGTTATTTGAAATAATTTATATGTAGATATTATAGAATCTTAGAAAAATACCAGCATAAAATGCAAGAATAACACCAAGGCTAATTAGTAATATTAAACCAGCTTCCTTCGCATCTTTTGCAAAAGTTAACAGGAAATTATATGGTAGTAAACAAATTGTCTCTACTGCGTTCTGCCAAGACTGCCATCTCTATTTTAGTATTTTCACAGTTCCTGCCAAGTGACAAAAATATCTGAATAAGTTTGTCCGCTATTAGCGCTATCTGCACTAGGCAACGGGATGAAGAATGATGATTAGCTTACTCCTCATTTGTTACTTTACTACAGTCTACACTCTACAGTACTACATTCCGACAGTTATATATTGCTTTAATAATCTGAAGAAATACTTAACCTGTCCTACATAATTCTTAAAACTGCATAAAGTGCACAAAATACACATTATAATCCGCTTAGTGTGTCCGCACAGAGCGTGTATATACTTACCCTAATGCACAAAGCTCGGGTAGTGGTATACGCAGCGGAGCGCACATTATTTTTTACGTTAGATTCTTTAGTTAGAAGAACCGCCCAGGAAAATATAGGGCTAAGTCAAGCCTCGGTTTTGCAGGGAGCGAACTGCAAAGGAATAGAATCACAAACGACATTGTATCATATAATAGGCCTAACTGTAATTAGATACTTACGCTACCTGCCAGATGCTTGGCAATAAGCCCAATAAATTAACATACGATCGTGAAAGACATGTATCGATCACTGGCGTACGCAGAAAATTTTCATGGTTAGAGTTTTGCCAGATTTCATAACATATCTCACGATAGTTACAGTAGTCTACATATTACACGTAAAGTGCCAACGAAAGGGAAACTGGAAGATTTTTAATTTCAAAACCCTCCTTTTGAGTACGTAATGGTACCGATACAAATCCAATATACAAATAAAAGAATTTCACTGTTTATGGAAATGATGTGATTTTACTTATTAAATTAATATCCCTGTGTTAACAAGTATTTAGGATAAGTTACTCGTGACAGGGAATTCCCAACATTCGGATCTCTAATTGACGCCAGCAACGAGTTTAAATTGAAGTTAGTTTTGATTTAATTATAATTTCAATCCAACTTCACATATCTAGCTTAGCTTGTCCAATGTACAAAGATACAAGCTCCGTTGCGTCCGGAAATAATGAAATGCACAAAATGACGAATTAAGTCAGGATCGATAAAGTCACAATCATTTGTGTTGGTATATTTGAGATATAGGCAGGGTTGCCATCAGTCTCAACTGAAAAATAAGGACGACTAGAAAATGAAAGACGAATACCACCTTAAACAGTGTACAACAGGAGAAAGCAACCAATGTTCCTAAAAAAAAAAAAAAAAAAAAAAAAAACAAGACACTATCTGCATGTTCATAATTTTGGTATCTCTTTGGTACAAAATGGTATCGTAAAGGTGACAAAATGCCCAAAATACGAACCTCCGCCCTAAAAATAAGGACGAAAGTGAAAATAAGGACATTTCTTAGAAAAAAGGACAAACATATTTTCTAAGGCACGGACCTTTAAAATAAGGACAAATCTTAGAAATAAGGACGGTATGGCAACCCTGGATATAGGCCTACTGTAAATGCTATTTTTCGTGACACTTTAAATTAAATAAAACATACCCTAATGTTTAAAAAAAAACTAAATAAATTTATGGGGCGAATACCCGATTGTAGATGACTCTTTTATGGTTCATCAAAGGGGTCAAAATTCACGATTTTAAACATGTACCCAGATCATGAGCTCAAAGCAACAAAAACGTGGCGGCAAAATTGCATCGCTTACGCCCATAATATGAGGATAGGTCTGGCATTTTATACCAATTAACTTACCAAAGCTTTGATGGTCATAAGGTGAATTAACAAGGTTGTGATGTATGGCGCATATTATACCACACAGATGGAAAATAATATATACTTCCTGGTTTGGGAAATCTACTTTGCGAAGCGTTGCTTGTCGCCTAGTAATGACTTCCTGTCATCGTTTTAAATCTTGACGTGAGTTATTCTTTCATTCATTCTTTTGTGTGCTAAGAAGATGGCTGCAACATAGTTCCAGCAGTGCCAGCTTTTTGCTGTTGCTGCTGTGGCAATGTTTTATCTAAATGTATTCGTTCAAAGAAGCTTCAATATAATCAGTATATACAGTTGTCATTCTTGTGAAACTACTCTTGAATTCAATTTAAAGAAGGTCAGTGTCAAGTTAGTCAACTTTGTTGTCACCTTCACAAGACAATAATTCGATAAAGTGAACAATTAAGTCCGAGGTTGAGAAAAGCAGACAACGACCTTATTAGACTCATACATCATCACTCGCAATAAACAATTCAACTAGCAAACATTGTAGTGAAGTGGATCAACCTTACAGGTTAAGGTACCATATATCCACTTTTCATTACAAGGTAGTTTAATTTACGTGAATACAATGAAAACTCCGAATTGCGAAGTTATGCCCTGGTGGTCAACCATAACCTACTGATTAGTGATTACTCATTGCCTGTAAATAATTATCGTACAAGTACTTTCCCCAGCATGAGAATAATTTCCTATGCAATACTGCTATGTGCAACAAATCATCGACTTTTTTACAGAATTTTACTACTTTCCAACTGCTTTCAACTATGCAACGTATGAAGATAGAGCTTCTGTGGTATATTTTCATAGTAAACTTACAGTGGATGGAAGTGCAACTGCAGAAAAGGCTACAATGCGAACTAAGCAACAAGAGAAATATCTGAAAAAAGACATAGCCTAAATAAAGTTAGCAATGATAGCAATTACCATGTTCAAATCACGGAAATTATTTCTTACACATGATTTTCTAAGTAGCTTTTATTCGTGGTAAACATATGTATCATTATCGTTTATCTGATCAGAAGTAATTCCATGTTAAAAAGAAAAAATACTAGCTATTACTAGTCAAATTACAAGTTATTTACTGCACTTGACTGCTTAAATGTGCAAATCTAATAACAACAAGAAACGTGAGGATACAGGACAGTGTGAAAAATTGAAATAATGCACAAAAAGAAACATAAAAATGATAAATTACAAACTAACCTTCCCCAAAATAGGTGGAATTAAATTCCAGCCACAACAAAAAAGTGTTTGTAATGTCACGTTGTACTGCCCTTTTAGATCACAAAATAAACAAATTGATTATTGAAACATTAAAATACTGTTTGGGTACGGTATGCAGAAAGGCTAGAATTATAGCAGGGGTGCACATGTGGTTTGTTAAAGCACTAGATAGGTGAAGGTATACATCTGAACACACGTCATCATTCAAGCCTTGTTGTTTGCCCGACTTGGCTTAATGCTTCTGTCATCTTTCAGCTGAGCAACTTCTACAGCACATCAATAAACTGATTTTACACCTCTAGTTGAACTATTGATAATGTTTATCATGGGCTAAAGCCAAAATTTTATTTTATATCGTAAAATATTTACAGATTTCAGGCTCTTCCAGGACGATTCAACAAACAAGTGTGGGTTGAATAGTCCCTGGGCTGAATCGACCGACCCCAATACTTTCATAATCAAATTAAACAAAATTGTGAAATTAAAGATTCTATGGATGATGTTGACTGTTCATATTTACCGAGTTGAAGTTTTGTATTGTTCTCCATCATTTCGGTATTGCGTGCATTTAAAAACACAGCGTCTTGGATTGCATCATCAAGTAAGCCCCTCCATCTATTTTCAAGCTCTACTTTGAACTCTTCAAACACCTGAGTTTTAGAGGTAAAGCCAAGGCAAAACTTTAAAACATTTCATTTTTACTACAAGTCACATAATAGTTGTCTATGGGTAGTTAAATAGAGCTTAATCTAAAGCACGACACTACATTAGTCTGAGGCCTGTAAGAAATTATGTACCCTAATGTAATTAATCAGTAGTTGTCACATGCTTAGCAGGAAAAATTAATTTATGGTGATTTGTAGAGAATATATGTGTTATACTTCTCGATAAGCACGAAATGTTTGTAGACTTTGTAGCTGTTGTATTTCCATTTCTCGAGAATGCTTTTCAGCCAAAATTCGCATTTGATCTTCCATTTGACTTTTTTCATGTTTCAATGCATCCAACTACACCGTGAGATGATAAAAACCTCAGTAAAACGTAGAAAATTTATCTAATTTTCTGTACCGCAAAATGCAGACGAGCTACTATTGCATTATAACATTACTGTCGCATTATAATTTCACCATGATTAGTTATTATTATAATAAAAGCTTTGAAATAACATCTTTGAGTTAAAATCTAGCAGGAACACGTATACTACTTGTGCCAACAAAATATAAGTTAACATTGCAAGTACTCTTAAGCAAAAGCAACCTGAGTGGTTATGACTATTTTTTCCGAACGCAAAGTAGCAAGTTCTATTGCATGAGTGAGGACTTCATCGTTGGACTGCACCAAAGAATTTGATGAAAATCTCATCTGAAGCTCTGCTTTTGCGTGATCAACATCTATCTTTAAAGTGGCAAAATTGTTCGCAAAAAATAAATTTGTTGTACAACTAAACCTACCTGATGACTAGATGCAACACTAATGTCACTAAACACGACTCACTTTCATTTTTTCAAGTTCTTCTTCGACAAGTTGGTGATTTTCCTGTTTTAGTTTTTCTCTTTCCTCGACCATTGCTCGAAAGACAACATCAAACGAGGATGAAGATTCTTCCAAACCCTCCTGCGTTTGTACAAAAAACATACAATCATGCCAAATGATTGGTAATATTTTATAACATAGGCATATAATATTAAACTTCTAAAGTAAAGCAAAGAAGCATAAGTTGTAAGTTAGCATGAGTCTTCGTCTCACAAAACAAAAAGTCGACAAAAAAACTCACTTGTCTCTCCTTCATAAGTTTTTCTTCAAATGCTTTTTGTTTTGTTTCAATTTCTTTCAGTTTATCGGTCTCCTTTCGAAATTGTTCCTTAAGCTCTTGAATTTTAGCCACCCGAGATTTATCATCTTTATCATCTTGCCTGCCTGCAAATTCAGCAAAACTATTGTGTTGTAGTTGAAATGATTGATTTGAAATAATAAAAATATAACAACATAGGCAAATGCAATTATGCATGGAGTCTCCTAATGAACTCCGTTGCTCGTCACAAATACCTGACTTAACAGCCTGTGTGTAGTCATCAATGTGCATTTTCAACTCTGCGCTGAGTTTTGACGTTATTTGCCGTTGATTTTTGTATTCTTCAACCAGCTACACAACAGAAGTAAACATTTGCATTAAAAATTATGGTGAACAATTACTACAACCAGTATCAAAAAATTTTCGCACAGGTAAAATTAACACCTTGTCACGCCTCCTTTGAAGTTCCAATAATTTCTCCCGATTGGCAGGCTTCGTAGATTCCAAAATCCAAAGCAAGCCTCTACAAGTTAATGAAATCTACTGTAACTGCAATGTAATCTAATGCAATCTACCTACATGCACAGTTACACACCAACAACGTTTATTGTACAAACACTAAACTACAACCTTAACCAAACAACAAGACACTACTGAATTTATATTTCCTCATATTTCAGTAAAGTTTCGCCTACTTGTTTGAGTAACTTGTTTTTCTTTCTTCATAAAATTGCTCTGATCTCAATATGATTTGATCCCAGGCACTCTTTTTTGTTTGATCCAAATCATGCACAAGATTTTCCATTTGAGATATGTCAGCTGTGACAACAGATACAACATTACTAACAACAGACGACAACTCTTAATCAAGCATTTTGTCAGATTTCATGAAAAACACTGCTTCTATTAGTTGGCGTTAACGTTTTGTAGATCGTAGCAATTTCTCCAAAGTTGTACAACATCACCTTTGTTTGGCACAGACTGGGCTGCAAGTCGGTTTCTCACACTTGCTATTTCTTGTCTCAATCGTTGTAATATTACCAAGTTATCATGATGAACTTCCTTTGGTGGAGAACCAACTCCAGATAGGGGCTGGATCGCTGAGAGGAGCATTTCATTTTCATCTAAATCCATCGACAGTGATCAAAAAAACTTCATGTTTTTTGTACTACACTAACGAGTAGTTTATAACATATTCATGGATTTTGAAGTCTTTCGCCAAAAGTATACCCATCCATAACCATGTGACATACAGCATAATTTGTTTTCTACAGTACAAAGTAACTCAGAATTTCTAGAAATGGAAATTCTTAATTGAGAAACTATTTTAATGGCCCAGGATACTTACAAAGCCCTGGATAAAGTCACAGTTTAAGACAAAAGAGATAAGTCACATCTCTGACACATACGCAAACAGGACGTGGTTATAAAAGAATATGAAGATAAATATAAAACTAAAACTGATAAGACAAAATAAAGATAGTTCATAATAATAAAATTATGCAAGTTCACGCTATCACAAATTAACCACTACTTGCAATGATTGCTGATATTATTACCCTTTCCGAAAACAGATGCTATCAGGAATGAATCTACATTGCCAACAAGCGCAACCATTAGCAAACTTTCCGTAATTGGCTTGCTGACATCGAAACCATGACTTTTCCTCTGTGCAGCAGTTGATAGAATGGCAAGGACGCTGTTAAAGTAATTAAAATTTCAAGATAGTTGTTGGACAACGTATTCTGGCCAAGTAATACTGTTTGTACTTGTGGCATAAAACAACCCAATTCCACATTTTAAAATACAACAGTCAACCCACTTTGGCAAATGTTTCTTTTCAGCAAAAATCCTGACAAACTTCAAGGAACCAATAGAACTGTTGCCTTTCCTGCCAGCTGCAGTTACAAAACTTAGATTAACACAAATGTTATTCAGGTTATATGAAATTATATACTTTTATAAGAAACTGATGATGCCTTTTGGGGCAAAATATATGTTTCTGAAAATCACAACATTTCGATTGATTCGATAATTTTGTTGAATTTTCTTATTCTGGTTGTATTTACATCATTTTAAGTTGAAATAGAAACAAGGAGGTAAACAAAGAGAACTGATGTGTGAAAACCTTTCCGAGTAGTCTGCTTTGGTATCAAATTGACCAAAAAAAAGTTACCCTTTGGCTGCTTTAAGACATGAACTGTAAAATATGTCATGAATGGAGTGAGCTTCAACGAGTTTTCAACCTGGCAACCATCTTCAAACAACCTCAAGGTATCTTCAGAAGAAGGGCAAACCAAAAATGAAAGACCATCAACGTAACTGCAAAAAGTTCAAAATTTTGCAAGACACCGTTTCATACTGGTCTGCTTGCATAAAATACTCACAGGCCTTGATGAGAATGATTTTGAAGTTCAAGTTTTCTCCCCGATGGATTCAAGAGATCTGTACATTTTCCATCATTTTTTACCTTAAGGATGCAAAAATACAGGCTAATAAGCATGTCTAAGCACATCTTGATGATCTTGATTAATTCGGTAATGATCACAATACAAATAAATGACACCATAATAAAAATAATATTATAATGAGACAAATTTAAGCTGGTATTAAACCTGTAGCATGGATACAGACACAAGATATTCGAAGTCTGTAGTCTTTCCAATTTGTTGAAAAATCTCGCGTAACCCCAAAGCAACCAATCCAGAGTCTCCTTCAAATATTGAATTTTTTGCTGAAAATTTAGTAAAAACAAAAGTTTAAACATGAAAGTTTAATTTTTTCGTTAATTGTTTTCATGCTGAACTAAAAATGACAAAATACAAGAATCCTATCATACCTATCATATTTTGGGAAAATCCAACAATTGAAACATTATGTCCAGATAAAACTTTTTGTGTAGGTTTGCTCATATGTTGTGAAAATGCTTGTGTATAACCAGATTCCGCGAGATATGAGCCATCCAACTTGTATGACTTTTCACTCTGAAGTTATAGCCAATTAATATCAAAACTCACACTAAATTTTATTTAAGCCATGATGTTCCCAAGTATGAACATTACTACTAGTTTAAATCACCGTAAGCATTATGTTTTAAAATGATTCTTAAAAGTAATATGCCAAGAATTAGTGACTTTTTTGGAGTTTCGGCCAGTATCTTATCAGAGAATACCAAAATCAGCAATTTCACAAAACTTTCAATGGTTTCATCTCCCGTTTAGTCAAATGAACTTTTATAATTTATCTAGCATTTCAGCCTTCTACTTTTTGAATGTTTAAGTTTATTTAAAGTAAATAAAGTCATAATACTGTTTTCTTGCTTTAAAACAAACGACTTTCGGGGATTTTTCAACGTTTGGTCCTAAAAACAGTAAAATCAGTGTTTAAAATGAGGATTGCGATAGACCTGTTTTTTACCAGTGACTTTAACAATTTAGGTCATGTATATACCATTAAAATTAACCTTACTAAAATAATTAACTTAAATTCAATTTGTAAACACAAAAACAAACATAAACACTTTTTCAACAGATCGAGCCAAATCGCTACATTTTTCTTGATGATCGGCTTATTTCGGTCAACTTTCACTGGCCAGAGTTTTCTCAAAAACTATCCTCTGCTTATTAAATTAAAGAGTAATTACCATTACTGGGCATACATAACAACGAAAACCTTTCATTAGGCCACAAAAACTAAAATACATTGCAAAGTACAACTTTGTAAAATATGGTTATGTTTGTTTCACTGTTATAGAGCAAATTTATATCGTGTTGATACTATTTTAACTACTTTTAGTAAAACAGATGGATTTTAATCACATAATATTGTTAAAATGGGTTAGTAAATCTTTTACACTGTTATAGAGCAAATTTATATCGTGTTGATACTATTTTAACTACTTTTAGTAAAACAGATGGATTTTAATCACATAATATTGTTAAAATGGGTTAGTAAATCTTTTACAACCTTATTTCAGAAAAATTAAAACCAGAAACAGGAAAGTTAAAACATTCAAACAGTAGAGAAGGCTTCAAGACTGCAATTATGTAAGAGCTACGAGAATCTGTTAAATCAAAGTGGAGATGAGTTAGGTGAAATATATGATTTCGGTATTCTTTCCCAAGCTTGCTTCCCATGATAAGATAGTGGTTGGAACTCCAAAAAGATCTTTTGAAGCTAAGTTGACTAATGGAAATACCTTTTGTTGAGAAACCAAAGTTACAGTCTTTTCCTTCACTCTTATCCCAGGTGATGTCTCCGTGAATGCAAGTGTTTTGATGGTCATTTTTTTAATTAGGGTATAACACAACTGTTAGATCTTTTGTTACCATATATTTATATATACCAGCTTTTAACTGTATTAAAATTAAATCTGATCATAATGTACAAAAATTTTTTAAAATGCTTATAACATCTTAAGAGTATAACTTACAAAAGTCACAAATCATGACAAATGTAACCTAACTACCACACATTTTCTTAGGTTTGATGGCTTTGCTAACCTTCCATTCTCATAGCACCATTAATTTCAGATTGTCTACTGGTCAGCGGGTGTATACCGGTTACCATAACAACCTGAGTCAAGCTAGCCAAAAGTGTTTTGCGAATTGGCGAACTTTTTTTTTAATAAAACCAAAAAAAGCAGAACACAAAAGTAAAAAGATCTAACATTACAAAATAGTGCAGAAAATATTATTCAACCTAAAACGTTCGTTCATTTAAAAAACTTTTTACTTTTGTAAAGCAAGCGAATTGTGTTCACCAAACACCTGCATGGAAAGCTTGCATTCTAGCACAGGGATATTTATGCCAAATAAATTGGGATCTACGTTTTTTGCGCCATGCCAAATGCCAATATTAAAAATCTAATATTATCTACAGCCACTAAGCCTAGCCTAATTCTTAGTTTAATGAATGAAGCCGATTCGAAAGCTGTTGGCTTTGCACTTGCAATCTTTAGACCTTTATGCTTGTTTCTTGTGACATTTTGTGATACGATTTCGTGAAGCTACGTCAGAAAGGCTGAAGCGGATATTTACGCCAGTGGCGTAATGTTATTTGCTCCTCCACCATGCTGGAAATCTCCGGCGTATCATACAAACTTTTCATTTATTTTTTTTTTGAGCATGGTTCGGTTGTTATTACGATATTGTAAGGTTAGCGCCAAACTTTTCGCTCCCACATTCATTGGCAAAAAATTAATGTTACGATATGGGTTGCCGTTTCGCGTCAAGGATGGTAGGCCTATATTAGCGGCAAATTGGTGCAAATCTATAGGACCTAACACCAATATAGGCGATTGGCGACCTGGCCTGGGTCTATCGGTCTACTTTTTTTCAAATTTTGAAGTCTTGCTCTCGCTTTGAAATGAAGTAATACATTCATGCGACTATAAAAGTATAATTAGAACATTTATCATGATCTTATACTAAGAAATGACAAACAACGACATTAAAGAAAGGAACAATTACCCGATCTGGAGATAGCAATAACATGCTAGTTAATTATTAGTGGCGTCGGTTTGCTTTGGTAACCTTTTCTTTTTCTAATTAAATCATATATTCGATAAAACTTATGATTCAAAGCTATGATTTTGTCTTGGGTTTTCAAGTTGTTCTTGCAAGCATCAAGATTACGTTTTATAAAAACAATTTTTGTCTACTGTAATTAACTTTTATTGTTTTTCCTCCACTCTTCAGGTAATACTGATAAATTAGAATTGTTAAATAGATTTCATTCACAATTACCTTTTAATGAAACATACCTTTCACACATCAAAATCATAGAAATCTCATCATAGAAATGAGTGTCGTTGGATGAGTACAGAAATGAGTATCGATAGATCTATAGTATATCATATCATATCGATAAGAAATCTCTATAATATTAAAGTTAAATTATCATAAAAATATCTCTATTATCTTTTGTGAAGTAAAACCATTGTATTGTATACCAAACTCTATCGCGTAGACAGTTTTTGCATGACGAAGGTTAAACTTGGCTGTTACTCTTCAGTGCATCAAGCTCCGAGAACCGAGTTTGTCTGGGTGAATTTTTCCAGTAGGCGTATTTTCTAACTTGTCTCCGAATTTAAACCGTTCTCGTTCACCAAAAATAAGGAAAAGGAGCAAGTGTCACTAATGTCTTGTAAAGTCATGTGGGATGTAGTCATGTAATCGCATTGGTAAAAATCGGGTTTCAGAAAAGCATTTTATACTTGGCTTTAACCACTCTATTCTACCGAGCCGACTGACGTCAAATTTATAACACTTCGTAGTTTTAAAATTTTGCTTTTTCACGTAGGCCGTAAACCGAGCTGCTATTTGAAATTGTTTGAAAAACTTTGATGAATGTCAAATGTCGCTCATAACAAAAACAATTACGTAACAAAATCGCGTGATAGTGGTAGGATTAAGAAATAGTATGTTTCGGCCAAATTTATTACTACGATGATTCCAATGAAACAATTTTAAAACAATGTAGGCTAAGATTAAGAGGTGACAGAATTATTGTTTCGCACACAACATGAAAGGCTTTACAATGAATTGGTTTCTACCACAATGCTTTGTTTTTATTGGCTTATCCATTGGCTATGATGTCATCAAATGATATCATAACTTCCTTCTATTGTTAATAGTCAAACTATGGTGGATTTCCCTTTAGCTATTCCTTCACAAAATAGGTTAGGCTTAAGTACACTGCAAATTTGGACCTTTGTTTTGTCACTTGATAGCGTGGGCTTCATTCTTTTTCACAAGACCGAAGTTGCCCATACAGTAAGTGGTCCATGCTAAAACCTTTATTTGGAAAAACAAATAGACCTATGCTCTATTTCCGTTTGGCAACGCACGTGATTCAAATTGGCGTAACGTCCTGTGGGTGGTATAAAGATAAAGTCTAAATTTAAACTCAACGTTGTGGAATGGTGCCATAAAGGAAGTTGACTATATAGGTTATACCTTTTGCAAAAGACGATTTGAAAAATAGTTTTTCTGCGATATTATATATTCATACTGCTTTTATATTAGTACCATAACGTATTGAACGGTCTTGGCTGAACCTTGATTTATTGAGTGGATAAGAGTTTAGAATTCCCAAAGTCAGGAATAGTGTTTGCAACAATAGAATACATCTCCAATGAAGCAATGTTAATTACTTTATACCATGCTGAGTTTGCTGAAGCTTAATTAGCCTAGACTCGTCGGCACATACCATGTCATAGCCATACTTCAGAAAGCGGAATTTTTAACTCTGCTGAAACATGTTATTTCTATTTGCGAAGGTTAAAGATTGTGAAACTCATCTTAAATGATAGAGAGTGACATGGTAATATACAAGGTTATAAGTGAAGGATTCTTTTCTTAATGCTCGGCTAAACACATAGAATTTATGTCTGTACACACACGCAACAACAACAACAAATGTTTTCAGGATTATTCAATGTGTTGCATAACATGACTTTACTTTATAGGCTACGTTAGGCCCGCAATGGCCTTCATAGTCAACCGGAAGTTGCATCATGTAGGGCAAATCGGACCGTTTCTTTAAAATCGCACATTTTGCATTGTTATCGCCAGCACAAACTAAGGAGATTAAATAGACTAAATGTTTGTTTAACAAGTGCAAGTGTTTACTAACTGTTTAGTGTTTAACAAGGTGCATATGGTCGATGTAATGTTTAACCTTTGCCTTTTAATTAGAATTTAGGCTAGAAAAGTCAAAACAGAAAAGTCGAATTCTTTTCAAAGGATGGCAAACGAGACAAATGTTACAAATGATCTGTCCATTTCTTCTACAACAAGCATAATAGGTGTTTCATTGAACGGATTGTTTGGAGTTTTCGCCGTCTACCTCACTATTTCACTCGTATGTTTTGAGGTGAGAGATATAAATACGACCACCTCGTCCAGGGCAAGATTTCTCCGCGCACTCTGCATTGTGTGTTCATTGATTGCCATTGTGCATTATTGGGGCGAATTTGCAAGTTATTTCATCGGGAATTCCCCGTCCAGTTGCTATGCCTTAAGCCTAGTTTGGCTCGGGACATACACTTTTGGTGTACTCATCACGTACATATTTCTTTGGACGCGACAACACATCATCAACAACAGTCCAAGCCTTACTTACAATCATAAGAAACGATTGTCTGTTGCCAGTTGTACAGTTTTGATCTTATTAATCCTGGGCATTGTCATGGCTTTCTTGGCCGGATCAAGATTAATCTTTTTCTCCAGTTGTTCAAATCAGACTGACAACGCACTACTGAAGCTGTATACGATCATATTATCGGGGATACTGCTAGCAATAACTGTGATCGGACAGACCATGCTATTACTATTGTTCATTGCGCCGTTGTTGAAGCACAAGAAACAATGCAAGACCACTTTGAGGAGGACGCGAAGTTCGATCAAAAACTGCAGCTCAAACATGATTTTGGTGCGTCGTTGCGTAAGCGTGGCTATTGTATCAGTCATTACAGATGTCATTGCCGCTATCGTGACGATGACCGTACAGCACCCGTCAGCAAAACTCGTGTACGATTTTAATCTTCTTGTTAATATAGTTTGCTGCCTTGTAAGCTTTCGAAATTGGGAACAGATGGTATTACCTTGTCTACCACAAGTAGATTCGACTGCGATTAACTCAGCAACAGAACAAGAAATTCAAACTGAAGAATATTCTTCCAGAGTTTAGATTGTAAGCGCCAAGGATTGACCGAGCTCTATTTAAAATACATGCAAGAAGATCTGAGAAGCACCTGTCTGTTTAGCGAGCCGCTTGTAAAACCGGTTTCTTTCAAAAATATGTTAATTAGCCAGGATTATCAATGGATATTGTAATTTCAAACTGTAATGGAATACTGAGAGACCACTATAGGCAGGGTTGCCATCAGTCTCAACTCAAAAATAAGGACGACTAGAAAGTGAACGAGGAATACCACCTTAAACAGTGTACAACAAGAGAAAGCAACCAATGTTCCTAAAAAAAAAAAAAAAAAAAAAAACAAGACACTATCTGCATGTTCATAATTTTGGTATCTCTTTGGTACAAAATGGTATCGTAAGGTGACAAAATGCCCAAAATAAGGACAAAAGTGCCCACATCCGCCCTAAAAATAAGGACGAAAGTGAAAATAAGGACATTTCTTAGAAATAAGGACAAACATATTTTCTAAGACACGGACCTTTAAAATAAGGACAAATCTTATAAATAAGGACGGTATGGCAACCCTGACTATAGGGGATACCTACTATCTTGCTATTGTAAACTAGCGATTTTTAGTGATTAGGCTACATCAAAAAATGAAGTGCTCAGTTGGACGTCGTTTCAAAGTAGTTTACGCGTTTTGACTATATATTTATTAATTGGCTCTGTTTTTCTTCCCATTGTATTGCATCATACCAGTATTACATAATGTTGTTTAAATGAGAGCACGTGTAACTATTTTAAGGTTTGTGTGTGTTGTCTGTTTTATGTTAACCTTTACAACCATAATTACAATAAATCGACCACAATCGTGTGAACCATCAATAAATCATATTATTTTTCGTCAGTGGCGGCGTGCAGAAGAAAAATCAATAGGTTGCTAGTTGTTAGTAGAATGCGCTAACGTTTTGCGAAAAAGAAATGATACCGTGTTTTTACGAAAACAAGACCTTCCCTAAAAATAAGACCTAGCCTGAATTTCAAGAATGATTTTAATATAAGCCATACCTTTAATCCTATTCTAACTAGGCTTGGCTTCTCCCGCACACTGTCATAGCAAAACGTGGCGTACAGTTGCATTGTTTGCTGTAGAAACTTGAAATTTGGTGACTTTTCCTAAAAAATGTTCAGCTATCTGTCCATGTTTGTTTGATAAAGTTGGATTTTGTAATTTTTAAGATATTGCGATATTTTCATAATTTTCCTCTGCTTTGCTCTGCTCTCCGCATTGAAGCGTATTACTCATTTACGCACCAATAACTCGACTAACTATTCTCTTTCGTTCTCTTCTCGCGGTCAGCTGGTTTTCCGCACAGCGGGGACGCGGCGTAACAAGAAGAATTTCTAGAAATGTGTCACTTTTAGAAATACTTAATTTACACTAAATTCACTTTCTTTAGTTTTACAATTATGATGTATACAGGAAGCCAGATGATTTTTCTACTAACCTGTAAAAATCCGATAAGTTTACGACGTATAGTTTTCTAGTAATTAACGATTGAAAATGTGTGTGCGGGGTCGGCCACACCTAGTTTTTTAGTAAACTCGCGAGCCTGGTTAGGATAGGGTTAAGGGGTCACTTCCCAATAAAACGACAATTTTGAGCCGGCAACACAGTGATTGTGACCGTGTCGCACAATGCATCTAGTACTCCAGTACCATTAACATTACCCAACAGATTTCGAGTCTGTCGCCATAACCGCTAGGGCGGCTAGGCCAAGAAAACTATGCTTAATGATCTATGTATAAAGGAAATCATTAAAGTGGCACTTTTCTCAGTATACTTGTGAATTTGCAAAATTAATATCGCCGTTGTCGGCAGGATTCGAACCTACGAGGGCAGAGCCCAACAGATTTCTAGTCTGTCGCCTTAACCACTCGGCCACGACAACTGTGCCTAATGTTCAATGCAAATAAATAAGATCGCACTTTTCTCGAATCTCTTATGAAAACATAATTTCAATTCCGCGTTGTCGACAGGATTCGAACCTACGCGGGCAGAGCCCAACACATTTCAAGTCTGTCGCCTTAACCACTCGGCCACGACAACTGTGCTTAATGTGCAATGCAAATAGATAAAATCCCACTTTTTCTCGAATCACTAGATAGATTCCACCATGTCGGTGTTTCCGGAATCTTCTCCTGACTTTCAAATCTGACAAGATGAAAATCAAGCTAGCGTAGTCTAGATGAAAATCAAGCCAGCGTAGTCTAGATGAAAATCAAGCCGATTTCGTGACCTAGCTACGCCTACGTCTCCACGGTGAATTGAACCGTTTGCACGTCACAAGCTTTTGTGGCGGTTAACATGAGCGAATCGAGGATAAATACAGCGAAGCAGGCCAAGTTGTTTCATTCTAGAATTACTTTGTGGAAGACGTAGACGATGATGTTAACGGTATGCTCATTTTAGGATGAAACTATGTACAGTTAAGTGATAAGATTTTAAAAATATTAAGCCAATCATCCCTGCCGGGACTCGAACCCGGAACCTCTGGATTAGAAGTCCAGTGCGCTAATCCATTGCGCCACAGAGACAAACTCATACCAACCTTTAACATTTTCACGCTTTAAAAAACAATCCAGCCTAGAAAGTCGGAAAAAGTTACTTGATCGAACCGTTTTTGAACTAAGACATAAGTTTCTCAATGTTCGATTTTACTATCCGCTTCAATGCAATCCGACACAAAGTTAGCATATATGTGAAGTAAAACTTTCCAAAGCTACTGTCAGAAGTAGGATTCGAACCCACTCCTCCATTTGGAGACCAGAACACCCTAGAGCCGCACAAAGCGACTAAGCTTCTGCTTGAGTCTGGCGCCTTAGACCACTCGGCCATCCTGACCTCGTTGATTTGTATGCATCTCCGTTCTTATAATACTTACCACAAAACCAGGAAAAGGCTTAATTTAGCACTAATATCACGGTTGTTTTTCCTCGTGGCTGTATAAAATTCACAGATGCATGCAACGATGTTTAATCGAGGATAAATACAGCGAAGCAGGCCAAGTTGTTTCATTCTAGAATTACTTTGTGGAAGACGTAGACGATGATGTTAACGGTATGCTCATTTTAGGATGAAACTATGTACAGTTAAGTGATAAGATTTAAAAAATATTAAGCCAATCATCCCTGCCGGGACTCGAACCCGGAACCTCTGGATTAGAAGTCCAGCGCGCTAATCCATTGCGCCACAGAGACAAACTCATACCAACCTTTAACATTTTCACGCTTTAAAAAACAATCCAGCCTAGAAAGTCGGAAAAAGTTACTTGATCGAACCGTTTTGAACTAAGACATAAGTTTCTCAATGTTCGATTTTACTATCCGCTTCAATGCAATCCGACACAAAGTTAGCATATATGTGAAGTAAAACTTTCCAAAGCTACTGTCAGAAGTAGGATTCGAACCCACTCCTCCATTCGGAGACCAGAACACCCTAGAGCCGCACAAAGCGACTAAGCTTCTGCTTGAGTCTGGCGCCTTAGACCACTCGGCCATCCTGACCTCGTTGATTTGTATGCATCTCCGTTCTTATAATACTTACCACAAAACCAGGAAAAGGCTTAATTTAGCACTAATATCACGGTTGTTTTTCCTCGTGGCTGTATAAAATTCACAGATGCATGCAACGATGTTTAATCGAGGATAAATACAGCGAAGCAGGCCAAGTTGTTTCATTCTAGAATTACTTTGTGGAAGACGTATAAACGATGATGTTAACGGTATGCTCATTTTAGGATGAAACTATGTACAGTTAAGTGATAAGATTTTTAAAATATTAAGCCAATCATCTCTGCCGGGACTCGAACCCGGAACCTCTGGATTAGAAGTCCAGGGCGCTAATCCATTGCGCCACAGAGACAAACTCATACCAACCTTTAACATTTTCACGCTTTAAAAAACAATCCAGCCTAGAAAGTCGGAAAAAGTTACTTGATCGAACCGTTTTTGAACTAAGACATAAGTTTCTCAATGTTCGATTTTACTATCCGCTTCAATGCAATCCGACACAAAGTTAGCATATATGTGAAGTAAAACTTTCCAAAGCTACAGTCAGAAGTGGGATTCGAACCCACGCCTCCATTCGGAGACCAGAACACCCTAGAGCAGCACAAAGCGACTAAGCTTCTGCTTGAGTCTGGCGCCTTACACCACTCGGCCATCCTGACCTCGTTGTTTTGTATGCATCTCCGTTCTTATAATACTTACCACAAAACCAGGAAAAGGCTTAATTTAGCACTAATATCACGGTTGTTTTTCCTCGTGGCTGTATAAAATTCACAGATGCATGCAACGATGTTTAATCGAGGATAAATACAACGAAGCAGGCCAAGTTGTTTCATTCTAGTTTTACTTTATGGAAGACGTAGACGATGATGTTAACGGTATGCTCATTTTAGGATGAAACTATGTACAGTTAAGTGATAAGATTTAAAAAATATTAAGCCAATCATCCCTTCTGGGACTCGAACCCGGAACCTCTGGATTAGAAGTCCAGCGCGCTAATCAATTGCGCCACAGAGACAAACTCATACCAACCTTTAACATTTTCACGCTTTAAAAAACAATCCAGCCTAGAAAGTCGAAAAAAGTTACTTGAACGAACCGTTTTTGAACTAAGACATAAGTTTCTCAATGTTCGATTTTACTATCCGCTTCAATGCAATCCGACACAAAGTTAGCATATATGTGAAGTAAAACTTTCCAAAGCTACTGTCAGAAGTGGGATTTGAACCCACGCCTCCATTCGGAGACCAGAACACCCTAAAGCCGCACAAAGCGACTAAGCTTTTGCTTGAGTCTGGCGCCTTAGACCACTCGGCCATCCTGACCTCGTTGTTTTGTATGCATCTCCGTTCTTATTATACTTACCACAAAACCAGGAAAAGGCTTAATTTAGCACTAATATCACGGTTGTTTTTCCTCGTGGCTGTATAAAATTCACAGATGCATGCAACGATGTTTAATCGAGGATAAATACAACGAAGCAGGCCAAGTTGTTTCAATCTAGAATTACTTTGTGGAAGACGTAGACGATGATGTTAACGGTATGCTCATTTTAGGATGAAACTATGTACAGTTAAGTGATAAGATTTTAAAAATATTAAGCCAATCATCCCTGCCGGGACTCGAACCCGGAACCTCTGGATTAGAAGTCCAGCGCGCTAATCCATTGCGCCACAGAGACAAACTCATACCAACCTTTAACATTTTCACGCTTTAAAAAACAATCCAGCCTAGAAAGTCGGAAAAAGTTACTTGATCGAACCGTTTTGAACTAAGACATAAGTTTCTCAATGTTCGATTTTACTATCCGCTTCAATGCAATCCGACACAAAGTTAGCATATATGTGAAGTAAAACTTTCCAAAGCTACTGTCAGAAGTAGGATTCGAACCCACTCCTCCATTCGGAGACCAGAACACCCTAGAGCCGCACAAAGCGACTAAGCTTCTGCTTGAGTCTGGCGCCTTAGACCACTCGGCCATCCTGACCTCGTTGATTTGTATGCATCTCCGTTCTTATAATACTTACCACAAAACCAGGAAAAGGCTTAATTTAGGACTAATATCACGGTTGTTTTTCCTCGTGGCTGTATAAAATTCACAGATGCATGCAACGATGTTTAATCGAGGATAAATACAGCGAAGCAGGCCAAGTTGTTTCATTCTAGAATTACTTTGTGGAAGACGTAGACGATGATGTTAACGGTATGCTCATTTTAGGATGAAACTATGTACAGTTAAGTGATAAGATTTTTAAAATATTAAGCCAATCATCCCTGCCGGGACTCGAACCCGGAACCTCTGGATTAGAAGTCCAGTGCGCTAATCCATTGCGCCACAGAGACAAACTCATACCAACCTTTAACATTTTCACGCTTTAAAAAACAATCCAGCCTAGAAAGTCGGAAAAAGTTACTTGATCGAACCGTTTTTGAACTAAGACATAAGTTTCTCAATGTTCGATTTTACTATCCGCTTCAATGCAATCCGACACAAAGTTAGCATATATGTGAAGTAAAACTTTCCAAAGCTACAGTCAGAAGTGGGATTCGAACCCACGCCTCCATTCGGAGACCAGAACACCCTAGAGCAGCACAAAGCGACTAAGCTTCTGCTTGAGTCTGGCGCCTTACACCACTCGGCCATCCTGACCTCGTTGTTTTGTATGCATCTCCGTTCTTATAATACTTACCACAAAACCAGGAAAAGGCTTAATTTAGCACTAATATCACGGTTGTTTTTCCTCGTGGCTGTATAAAATTCACAGATGCATGCAACGATGTTTAATCGAGGATAAATACAACGAAGCAGGCCAAGTTGTTTCATTCTAGTTTTACTTTATGGAAGACGTAGACGATGATGTTAACGGTATGCTCATTTTAGGATGAAACTATGTACAGTTAAGTGATAAGATTTAAAAAATATTAAGCCAATCATCCCTGCCGGGACTCGAACCCGGAACCTCTGGATTAGAAGTCCAGCGCGCTAATCCATTGCGCCACAGAGACAAACTCATACCAACCTTTAACATTTTCACGCTTTAAAAAACAATCCAGCCTAGAAAGTCGAAAAAAGTTACTTGATCGAACCGTTTTTGAACTAAGACATAAGTTTCTCAATGTTCGATTTTACTATCCGCTTCAATGCAATCCGACACAAAGTTAGCATATATGTGAAGTAAAACTTTCCAAAGCTACTGTCAGAAGTGGGATTTGAACCCACGCCTCCATTCGGAGACCAGAACACCCTAAAGCCGCACAAAGCGACTAAGCTTTTGCTTGAGTCTGGCGCCTTAGACCACTCGGCCATCCTGACCTCGTTGTTTTGTATGCATCTCCGTTCTTATTATACTTACCACAAAACCAGGAAAAGGCTTAATTTAGCACTAATATCACGGTTGTTTTTCCTCGTGGCTGTATAAAATTCACAGATGCATGCAACGATGTTTAATCGAGGATAAATACAACGAAGCAGGCCAAGTTGTTTCATTCTAGAATTACTTTGTGGAAGACGTAGACGATGATGTTAACGGTATGCTCATTTTAGGATGAAACTATGTACAGTTAAGTGATAAGATTTAAAAAATATTAAGCCAATCATCCCTGCCGGGACTCGAACCCGGAACCTCTGGATTAGAAGTCCAGCGCGCTAATCCATTGCGCCACAGAGACAAACTCATACCAACCTTTAACATTTTCACGCTTTAAAAAACAATCCAGCCTAGAAAGTCGGAAAAAGTTACTTGATCGAACCGTTTTGAACTAAGACATAAGTTTCTCAATGTTCGATTTTACTATCCGCTTCAATGCAATCCGACACAAAGTTAGCATATATGTGAAGTAAAACTTTCCAAAGCTACTGTCAGAAGTAGGATTCGAACCCACTCCTCCATTCGGAGACCAGAACACCCTAGAGCCGCACAAAGCGACTAAGCTTCTGCTTGAGTCTGGCGCCTTAGACCACTCGGCCATCCTGACCTCGTTGATTTGTATGCATCTCCGTTCTTATAATACTTACCACAAAACCAGGAAAAGGCTTAATTTAGCACTAATATCACGGTTGTTTTTCCTCGTGGCTGTATAAAATTCACAGATGCATGCAACGATGTTTAATCGAGGATAAATACAGCGAAGCAGGCCAAGTTGTTTCATTCTAGAATTACTTTGTGGAAGACGTAGACGATGATGTTAACGGTATGCTCATTTTAGGATGAAACTATGTACAGTTAAGTGATAAGATTTTAAAAATATTAAGCCAATCATCCCTGCCGAGACTCGAACCCGGAACCTCTGGATTAGAAGTCCAGTGCGCTAATCCATTGCGCCACAGAGACAAACTCATACCAACCTTTAACATTTTCACGCTTTAAAAAACAATCCAGCCTAGAAAGTCGGAAAAAGTTACTTGATCGAACCGTTTTTGAACTAAGACATAAGTTTCTCAATGTTCGATTTTACTATCCGCTTCAATGCAATCCGACACAAAGTTAGCATATATGTGAAGTAAAACTTTCCAAAGCTACAGTCAGAAGTGGGATTCGAACCCACGCCTCCATTCGGAGACCAGAACACCCTAGAGCAGCACAAAGCGACTAAGCTTCTGCTTGAGTCTGGCGCCTTACACCACTCGGCCATCCTGACCTCGTTGTTTTGTATGCATCTCCGTTCTTATAATACTTACCACAAAACCAGGAAAAGGCTTAATTTAGCACTAATATCACGGTTGTTTTTCCTCGTGGCTGTATAAAATTCACAGATGCATGCAACGATGTTTAATCGAGGATAAATACAACGAAGCAGGCCAAGTTGTTTCATTCTAGTTTTACTTTATGGAAGACGTAGACGATGATGTTAACGGTATGCTCATTTTAGGATGAAACTATGTACAGTTAAGTGATAAGATTTAAAAAATATTAAGCCAATCATCCCTGCCGGGACTCGAACCCGGAACCTCTGGATTAGAAGTCCAGCGCGCTAATCCATTGCGCCACAGAGACAAACTCATACCAACCTTTAACATTTTCACGCTTTAAAAAACAATCCAGCCTAGAAAGTCGAAAAAAGTTACTTGATCGAACCGTTTTTGAACTAAGACATAAGTTTCTCAATGTTCGATTTTACTATCCGCTTCAATGCAATCCGACACAAAGTTAGCATATATGTGAAGTAAAACTTTCCAAAGCTACTGTCAGAAGTGGGATTTGAACCCACGCCTCCATTCGGAGACCAGAACACCCTATAGCCGCACAAAGCGACTAAGCTTTTGCTTGAGTCTGGCGCCTTAGACCACTCGGCCATCCTGACCTCGTTGTTTTGTATGCATCTCCGTTCTTATTATACTTACCACAAAACCAGGAAAAGGCTTAATTTAGCACTAATATCACGGTTGTTTTTCCTCGTGGCTGTATAAAATTCACAGATGCATGCAACGATGTTTAATCGAGGATAAATACAGCGAAGCAGGCCAAGTTGTTTCATTCTAGAATTACTTTGTGGAAGACGTAGACGATGATGTTAACGGTATGCTCATTTTAGGATGAAACTATGTACAGTTAAGTGATAAGATTTTAAAAATATTAAGCCAATCATCCCTGCCGAGACTCGAACCCGGAACCTCTGGATTAGAAGTCCAGTGCGCTAATCCATTGCGCCACAGAGACAAACTCATACCAACCTTTAACATTTTCACGCTTTAAAAAACAATCCAGCCTAGAAAGTCGGAAAAAGTTACTTGATCGAACCGTTTTTGAACTAAGACATAAGTTTCTCAATGTTCGATTTTACTATCCGCTTCAATGCAATCCGACACAAAGTTAGCATATATGTGAAGTAAAACTTTCCAAAGCTACAGTCAGAAGTGGGATTCGAACCCACGCCTCCATTCGGAGACCAGAACACCCTAGAGCAGCACAAAGCGACTAAGCTTCTGCTTGAGTCTGGCGCCTTACACCACTCGGCCATCCTGACCTCGTTGTTTTGTATGCATCTCCGTTCTTATAATACTTACCACAAAACCAGGAAAAGGCTTAATTTAGCACTAATATCACGGTTGTTTTTCCTCGTGGCTGTATAAAATTCACAGATGCATGCAACGATGTTTAATCGAGGATAAATACAACGAAGCAGGCCAAGTTGTTTCATTCTAGTTTTACTTTATGGAAGACGTAGACGATGATGTTAACGGTATGCTCATTTTAGGATGAAACTATGTACAGTTAAGTGATAAGATTTAAAAAATATTAAGCCAATCATCCCTGCCGGGACTCGAACCCGGAACCTCTGGATTAGAAGTCCAGCGCGCTAATCCATTGCGCCACAGAGACAAACTCATACCAACCTTTAACATTTTCACGCTTTAAAAAACAATCCAGCCTAGAAAGTCGAAAAAAGTTACTTGATCGAACCGTTTTTGAACTAAGACATAAGTTTCTCAATGTTCGATTTTACTATCCGCTTCAATGCAATCCGACACAAAGTTAGCATATATGTGAAGTAAAACTTTCCAAAGCTACTGTCAGAAGTGGGATTTGAACCCACGCCTCCATTCGGAGACCAGAACACCCTATAGCCGCACAAAGCGACTAAGCTTTTGCTTGAGTCTGGCGCCTTAGACCACTCGGCCATCCTGACCTCGTTGTTTTGTATGCATCTCCGTTCTTATTATACTTACCACAAAACCAGGAAAAGGCTTAATTTAGCACTAATATCACGGTTGTTTTTCCTCGTGGCTGTATAAAATTCACAGATGCATGCAACGATGTTTAATCGAGGATAAATACAACGAAGCAGGCCAAGTTGTTTCATTCTAGAATTACTTTGTGGAAGACGTAGACGATGATGTTAACGGTATGCTCATTTTAGGATGAAACTATGTACAGTTAAGTGATAAGATTTAAAAAATATTAAGCCAATCATCCCTGCCGGGACTCGAACCCGGAACCTCTGGATTAGAAGTCCAGCGCGCTAATCCATTGCGCCACAGAGACAAACTCATACCAACCTTTAACATTTTCACGCTTTAAAAAACAATCCAGCCTAGAAAGTCGGAAAAAGTTACTTGATCGAACCGTTTTGAACTAAGACATAAGTTTCTCAATGTTCGATTTTACTATCCGCTTCAATGCAATCCGACACAAAGTTAGCATATATGTGAAGTAAAACTTTCCAAAGCTACTGTCAGAAGTAGGATTCGAACCCACTCCTCCATTCGGAGACCAGAACACCCTAGAGCCGCACAAAGCGACTAAGCTTCTGCTTGAGTCTGGCGCCTTAGACCACTCGGCCATCCTGACCTCGTTGATTTGTATGCATCTCCGTTCTTATAATACTTACCACAAAACCAGGAAAAGGCTTAATTTAGCACTAATATCACGGTTGTTTTTCCTCGTGGCTGTATAAAATTCACAGATGCATGCAACGATGTTTAATCGAGGATAAATACAGCGAAGCAGGCCAAGTTGTTTCATTCTAGAATTACTTTGTGGAAGACGTAGACGATGATGTTAACGGTATGCTCATTTTAGGATGAAACTATGTACAGTTAAGTGATAAGATTTTAAAAATATTAAGCCAATCATCCCTGCCGAGACTCGAACCCGGAACCTCTGGATTAGAAGTCCAGTGCGCTAATCCATTGCGCCACAGAGACAAACTCATACCAACCTTTAACATTTTCACGCTTTAAAAAACAATCCAGCCTAGAAAGTCGGAAAAAGTTACTTGATCGAACCGTTTTTGAACTAAGACATAAGTTTCTCAATGTTCGATTTTACTATCCGCTTCAATGCAATCCGACACAAAGTTAGCATATATGTGAAGTAAAACTTTCCAAAGCTACAGTCAGAAGTGGGATTCGAACCCACGCCTCCATTCGGAGACCAGAATACCCTAGAGCCGCACAAAGCGACTAAGCTTCTGCTTGAGTCTGGCGCCTTACACCACTCGGCCATCCTGACCTCGTTGTTTTGTATGCATCTCCGTTCTTATAATACTTACCACAAAACCAGGAAAAGGCTTAATTTAGCACTAATATCACGGTTGTTTTTCCTCGTGGCTGTATAAAATTCACAGATGCATGCAACGATGTTTAATCGAGGATAAATACAACGAAGCAGGCCAAGTTGTTTCATTCTAGTTTTACTTTATGGAAGACGTAGACGATGATGTTAACGGTATGCTCATTTTAGGATGAAACTATGTACAGTTAAGTGATAAGATTTTAAAAATATTAAGCCAATCATCCCTGCCGGGACTCGAACCCGGAACCTCTGGATTAGAAGTCCAGCGCGCTAATCCATTGCGCCACAGAGACAAACTCATACCAACCTTTAACATTTTCACGCTTTAAAAAACAATCCAGCCTAGAAAGTCGAAAAAAGTTACTTGATCGAACCGTTTTTGAACTAAGACATAAGTTTCTCAATGTTCGATTTTACTATCCGCTTCAATGCAATCCGACACAAAGTTAGCATATATGTGAAGTAAAACTTTCCAAAGCTACTGTCAGAAGTGGGATTTGAACCCACGCCTCCATTCGGAGACCAGAACACCCTAAAGCCGCACAAAGCGACTAAGCTTTTGCTTGAGTCTGGCGCCTTAGACCACTCGGCCATCCTGACCTCGTTGTTTTGTATGCATCTCCGTTCTTATTATACTTACCACAAAACCAGGAAAAGGCTTAATTTAGCACTAATATCACGGTTGTTTTTCCTCGTGGCTGTATAAAATTCACAGATGCATGCAACGATATTTAATCGAGGATAAATACAACGAAGCAGGCCAAGTTGTTTCATTCTAGAATTACTTTGTGGAAGACGTAGACGATGATGTTAACGGTATGCTCATTTTAGGATGAAACTATGTACAGTTAAGTGATAAGATTTAAAAAATATTAAGCCAATCATCCCTGCCGGGACTCGAACCCGGAACCTCTGGATTAGAAGTCCAGCGCGCTAATCCATTGCGCCACAGAGACAAACTCATACCAACCTTTAACATTTTCACGCTTTAAAAAACAATCCAGCCTAGAAAGTCGGAAAAAGTTACTTGATCGAACCGTTTTGAACTAAGACATAAGTTTCTCAATGTTCGATTTTACTATCCGCTTCAATGCAATCCGACACAAAGTTAGCATATATGTGAAGTAAAACTTTCCAAAGCTACTGTCAGAAGTAGGATTCGAACCCACTCCTCCATTCGGAGACCAGAACACCCTAGAGCCGCACAAAGCGACTAAGCTTCTGCTTGAGTCTGGCGCCTTAGACCACTCGGCCATCCTGACCTCGTTGATTTGTATGCATCTCCGTTCTTATAATACTTACCACAAAACCAGGAAAAGGCTTAATTTAGCACTAATATCACGGTTGTTTTTCCTCGTGGCTGTATAAAATTCACAGATGCATGCAACGATGTTTAATCGAGGATAAATACAGCGAAGCAGGCCAAGTTGTTTCATTCTAGAATTACTTTGTGGAAGACGTAGACGATGATGTTAACGGTATGCTCATTTTAGGATGAAACTATGTACAGTTAAGTGATAAGATTTTTAAAATATTAAGCCAATCATCCCTGCCGGGACTCGAACCCGGAACCTCTGGATTAGAAGTCCAGTGCGCTAATCCATTGCGCCACAGAGACAAACTCATACCAACCTTTAACATTTTCACGCTTTAAAAAACAATCCAGCCTAGAAAGTCGGAAAAAGTTACTTGATCGAACCGTTTTTGAACTAAGACATAAGTTTCTCAATGTTCGATTTTACTATCCGCTTCAATGCAATCCGACACAAAGTTAGCATATATGTGAAGTAAAACTTTCCAAAGCTACTGTCAGAAGTAGGATTCGAACCCACTCCTCCATTCGGAGACCAGAACACCCTAGAGCCGCACAAAGCGACTAAGCTTCTGCTTGAGTCTGGCGCCTTAGACCACTCGGCCATCCTGACCTCGTTGATTTGTATGCATCTCCGTTCTTATAATACTTACCACAAAACCAGGAAAAGGCTTAATTTAGCACTAATATCACGGTTGTTTTTCCTCGTGGCTGTATAAAATTCACAGATGCATGCAACGATGTTTAATCGAGGATAAATACAGCGAAGCAGGCCAAGTTGTTTCATTCTAGAATTACTTTGTGGAAGACGTAGACGATGATGTTAACGGTATGCTCATTTTAGGATGAAACTATGTACAGTTAAGTGATAAGATTTTAAAAATATTAAGCCAATCATCCCTGCCGAGACTCGAACCCGGAACCTCTGGATTAGAAGTCCAGTGCGCTAATCCATTGCGCCACAGAGACAAACTCATACCAACCTTTAACATTTTCACGCTTTAAAAAACAATCCAGCCTAGAAAGTCGGAAAAAGTTACTTGATCGAACCGTTTTTGAACTAAGACATAAGTTTCTCAATGTTCGATTTTACTATCCGCTTCAATGCAATCCGACACAAAGTTAGCATATATGTGAAGTAAAACTTTCCAAAGCTACAGTCAGAAGTGGGATTCGAACCCACGCCTCCATTCGGAGACCAGAATACCCTAGAGCCGCACAAAGCGACTAAGCTTCTGCTTGAGTCTGGCGCCTTACACCACTCGGCCATCCTGACCTCGTTGTTTTGTATGCATCTCCGTTCTTATAATACTTACCACAAAACCAGGAAAAGGCTTAATTTAGCACTAATATCACGGTTGTTTTTCCTCGTGGCTGTATAAAATTCACAGATGCATGCAACGATGTTTAATCGAGGATAAATACAACGAAGCAGGCCAAGTTGTTTCATTCTAGTTTTACTTTATGGAAGACGTAGACGATGATGTTAACGGTATGCTCATTTTAGGATGAAACTATGTACAGTTAAGTGATAAGATTTTAAAAATATTAAGCCAATCATCCCTGCCGGGACTCGAACCCGGAACCTCTGGATTAGAAGTCCAGCGCGCTAATCCATTGCGCCACAGAGACAAACTCATACCAACCTTTAACATTTTCACGCTTTAAAAAACAATCCAGCCTAGAAAGTCGAAAAAAGTTACTTGATCGAACCGTTTTTGAACTAAGACATAAGTTTCTCAATGTTCGATTTTACTATCCGCTTCAATGCAATCCGACACAAAGTTAGCATATATGTGAAGTAAAACTTTCCAAAGCTACTGTCAGAAGTGGGATTTGAACCCACGCCTCCATTCGGAGACCAGAACACCCTAAAGCCGCACAAAGCGACTAAGCTTTTGCTTGAGTCTGGCGCCTTAGACCACTCGGCCATCCTGACCTCGTTGTTTTGTATGCATCTCCGTTCTTATTATACTTACCACAAAACCAGGAAAAGGCTTAATTTAGCACTAATATCACGGTTGTTTTTCCTCGTGGCTGTATAAAATTCACAGATGCATGCAACGATATTTAATCGAGGATAAATACAACGAAGCAGGCCAAGTTGTTTCATTCTAGAATTACTTTGTGGAAGACGTAGACGATGATGTTAACGGTATGCTCATTTTAGGATGAAACTATGTACAGTTAAGTGATAAGATTTAAAAAATATTAAGCCAATCATCCCTGCCGGGACTCGAACCCGGAACCTCTGGATTAGAAGTCCAGCGCGCTAATCCATTGCGCCACAGAGACAAACTCATACCAACCTTTAACATTTTCACGCTTTAAAAAACAATCCAGCCTAGAAAGTCGGAAAAAGTTACTTGATCGAACCGTTTTGAACTAAGACATAAGTTTCTCAATGTTCGATTTTACTATCCGCTTCAATGCAATCCGACACAAAGTTAGCATATATGTGAAGTAAAACTTTCCAAAGCTACTGTCAGAAGTAGGATTCGAACCCACTCCTCCATTCGGAGACCAGAACACCCTAGAGCCGCACAAAGCGACTAAGCTTCTGCTTGAGTCTGGCGCCTTAGACCACTCGGCCATCCTGACCTCGTTGATTTGTATGCATCTCCGTTCTTATAATACTTACCACAAAACCAGGAAAAGGCTTAATTTAGCACTAATATCACGGTTGTTTTTCCTCGTGGCTGTATAAAATTCACAGATGCATGCAACGATGTTTAATCGAGGATAAATACAGCGAAGCAGGCCAAGTTGTTTCATTCTAGAATTACTTTGTGGAAGACGTAGACGATGATGTTAACGGTATGCTCATTTTAGGATGAAACTATGTACAGTTAAGTGATAAGATTTTTAAAATATTAAGCCAATCATCCCTGCCGGGACTCGAACCCGGAACCTCTGGATTAGAAGTCCAGTGCGCTAATCCATTGCGCCACAGAGACAAACTCATACCAACCTTTAACATTTTCACGCTTTAAAAAGCAATCCAGCCTAGAAAGTCGGAAAAAGTTACTTGATCGAACCGTTTTTGAACTAAGACATAAGTTTCTCAATGTTCGATTTTACTATCCGCTTCAATGCAATCCGACACAAAGTTAGCATATATGTGAAGTAAAACTTTCCAAAGCTACAGTCAGAAGTGGGATTCGAACCCACGCCTCCATTCGGAGACCAGAACACCCTAGAGCAGCACAAAGCGACTAAGCTTCTGCTTGAGTCTGGCGCCTTACACCACTCGGCCATCCTGACCTCGTTGTTTTGTATGCATCTCCGTTCTTATAATACTTACCACAAAACCAGGAAAAGGCTTAATTTAGCACTAATATCACGGTTGTTTTTCCTCGTGGCTGTATAAAATTCACAGATGCATGCAACGATGTTTAATCGAGGATAAATACAACGAAGCAGGCCAAGTTGTTTCATTCTAGTTTTACTTTATGGAAGACGTAGACGATGATGTTAACGGTATGCTCATTTTAGGATGAAACTATGTACAGTTAAGTGATAAGATTTAAAAAATATTAAGCCAATCATCCCTGCCGGGACTCGAACCCGGAACCTCTGGATTAGAAGTCCAGCGCGCTAATCCATTGCGCCACAGAGACAAACTCATACCAACCTTTAACATTTTCACGCTTTAAAAAACAATCCAGCCTAGAAAGTCGAAAAAAGTTACTTGATCGAACCGTTTTTGAACTAAGACATAAGTTTCTCAATGTTCGATTTTACTATCCGCTTCAATGCAATCCGACACAAAGTTAGCATATATGTGAAGTAAAACTTTCCAAAGCTACTGTCAGAAGTGGGATTTGAACCCACGCCTCCATTCGGAGACCAGAACACCCTAAAGCCGCACAAAGCGACTAAGCTTCTGCTTGAGTCTGGCGCCTTAGACCACTCGGCCATCCTGACCTCGTTGTTTTGTATGCATCTCCGTTCTTATTATACTTACCACAAAACCAGGAAAAGGCTTAATTTAGCACTAATATCACGGTTGTTTTTCCTCGTGGCTGTATAAAATTCACAGATGCATGCAACGATATTTAATCGAGGATAAATACAACGAAGCAGGCCAAGTTGTTTCATTCTAGAATTATTTTGTGGAAGACGTATAGACGATGATGTTAACGGTATGCTCATTTTAGGATGAAACTATGTACAGTTAAGTGATAAGATTTAAAAAATATTAAGCCAATCATCCCTGCCGGGACTCGAACCCGGAACCTCTGGATTAGAAGTCCAGCGCGCTAATCCATTGCGTCACAGAGACAAACTCATACCAACCTTTAACATTTTCACGCTTTAAAAAACAATCCAGCCTAGAAAGTCGGAAAAAGTTACTTGATCGAACCGTTTTTGAACTAAGACATAAGTTTCTCAATGTTCGATTTTACTATCCGCTTCAATGCAATCCGACACAAAGTTAGCATATATGTGAAGTAAAACTTTCCAAAGCTACAGTCAGAAGTGGGATTCGAACCCACGCCTCCATTCGGAGACCAGAACACCCTAGAGCCGCACAAAGCGACTAAGCTTCTGCTTGAGTCTGGCGCCTTACACCACTCGGCCATCCTGACCTCGTTGTTTTGTATGCATCTCCGTTCTTATAATACTTACCACAAAACCAGGAAAAGGCTTAATTTAGCACTAATATCACGGTTGTTTTTCCTCGTGGCTGTATAAAATTCACAGATGCATGCAACGATGTTTAATCGAGGATAAATACAACGAAGCAGGCCAAGTTGTTTCATTCTAGTTTTACTTTATGGAAGACGTAGACGATGATGTTAACGGTATGCTCATTTTAGGATGAAACTATGTACAGTTAAGTGATAAGATTTAAAAAATATTAAGCCAATCATCCCTGCCGGGACTCGAACCCGGAACCTCTGGATTAGAAGTCCAGCGCGCTAATCCATTGCGCCACAGAGACAAACTCATACCAACCTTTAACATTTTCACGCTTTAAAAAACAATCCAGCCTAGAAAGTCGAAAAAAGTTACTTGATCGAACCGTTTTTGAACTAAGACATAAGTTTCTCAATGTTCGATTTTACTATCCGCTTCAATGCAATCCGACACAAAGTTAGCATATATGTGAAGTAAAACTTTCCAAAGCTACTGTCAGAAGTGGGATTTGAACCCACGCCTCCATTCGGAGACCAGAACACCCTAAAGCCGCACAAAGCGACTAAGCTTCTGCTTGAGTCTGGCGCCTTAGACCACTCGGCCATCCTGACCTCGTTGTTTTGTATGCATCTCCGTTCTTATTATACTTACCACAAAACCAGGAAAAGGCTTAATTTAGCACTAATATCACGGTTGTTTTTCCTCGTGGCTGTATAAAATTCACAGATGCATGCAACGATATTTAATCGAGGATAAATACAACGAAGCAGGCCAAGTTGTTTCATTCTAGAATTATTTTGTGGAAGACGTATAGACGATGATGTTAACGGTATGCTCATTTTAGGATGAAACTATGTACAGTTAAGTGATAAGATTTTAAAAATATTAAGCCAATCATCCCTGCCGGGACTCGAACCCGGAACCTCTGGATTAGAAGTCCAGCGCGCTAATCCATTGCGCCACAGAGACAAACTCATACCAACCTTTAACATTTTCACGCTTTAAAAAACAATCCAGCCTAGAAAGTCGAAAAAAGTTACTTGATCGAACCGTTTTTGAACTAAGACATAAGTTTCTCAATGTTCGATTTTACTATCCGCTTCAATGCAATCCGACACAAAGTTAGCATATATGTGAAGTAAAACTTTCCAAAGCTACTGTCAGAAGTGGGATTTGAACCCACGCCTCCATTCGGAGACCAGAACACCCTAAAGCCGCACAAAGCGACTAAGCTTTTGCTTGAATCTGGCGCCTTAGACCACTCGGCCATCCTGACCTCGTTGTTTTGCATGCAACTCCGTTCTTATTATACTTACCACAAAACCAGGAAAAGGCTTAATTTAGCACTAATATCACGGTTGTTTTTCCTCGTGGCTGTATAAAATTCACAGATGCATGCAACGATGTTTAATCGAGGATAAATACAGCGAAGCAGGCCAAGTTGTTTCATTCTAGAATTACTTTGTGGAAGACGTAGACGATGATGTTAACGGTATGCTCATTTTAGGATGAAACTATGTACAGTTAAGTGATAAGATTTTTAAAATATTAAGCCAATCATCCCTGCCGGGACTCGAACCCGGAACCTCTGGATTAGAAGTCCAGTGCGCTAATCCATTGCGCCACAGAGACAAACTCATACCAACCTTTAACATTTTCACGCTTTAAAAAACAATCCAGCCTAGAAAGTCGGAAAAAGTTACTTGATCGAACCGTTTTTGAACTAAGACATAAGTTTCTCAATGTTCGATTTTACTATCCGCTTCAATGCAATCCGACACAAAGTTAGCATATATGTGAAGTAAAACTTTCCAAAGCTACAGTCAGAAGTGGGATTCGAACCCACGCCTCCATTCGGAGACCAGAACACCCTAGAGCCGCACAAAGCGACTAAGCTTCTGCTTGAGTCTGGCGCCTTACACCACTCGGCCATCCTGACCTCGTTGTTTTGTATGCATCTCCGTTCTTATAATACTTACCACAAAACCAGGAAAAGGCTTAATTTAGCACTAATATCACGGTTGTTTTTCCTCGTGGCTGTATAAAATTCACAGATGCATGCAACGATGTTTAATCGAGGATAAATACAACGAAGCAGGCCAAGTTGTTTCATTCTAGTTTTACTTTATGGAAGACGTAGACGATGATGTTAACGGTATGCTCATTTTAGGATGAAACTATGTACAGTTAAGTGATAAGATTTAAAAAATATTAAGCCAATCATCCCTGCCGGGACTCGAACCCGGAACCTCTGGATTAGAAGTCCAGCGCGCTAATCCATTGCGCCACAGAGACAAACTCATACCAACCTTTAACATTTTCACGCTTTAAAAAACAATCCAGCCTAGAAAGTCGAAAAAAGTTACTTGATCGAACCGTTTTTGAACTAAGACATAAGTTTCTCAATGTTCGATTTTACTATCCGCTTCAATGCAATCCGACACAAAGTTAGCATATATGTGAAGTAAAACTTTCCAAAGCTACTGTCAGAAGTGGGATTTGAACCCACGCCTCCATTCGGAGACCAGAACACCCTAAAGCCGCACAAAGCGACTAAGCTTCTGCTTGAGTCTGGCGCCTTAGACCACTCGGCCATCCTGACCTCGTTGTTTTGTATGCATCTCCGTTCTTATTATACTTACCACAAAACCAGGAAAAGGCTTAATTTAGCACTAATATCACGGTTGTTTTTCCTCGTGGCTGTATAAAATTCACAGATGCATGCAACGATATTTAATCGAGGATAAATACAACGAAGCAGGCCAAGTTGTTTCATTCTAGAATTATTTTGTGGAAGACGTATAGACGATGATGTTAACGGTATGCTCATTTTAGGATGAAACTATGTACAGTTAAGTGATAAGATTTAAAAAATATTAAGCCAATCATCCCTGCCGGGACTCGAACCCGGAACCTCTGGATTAGAAGTCCAGCGCGCTAATCCATTGCGCCACAGAGACAAACTCATACCAACCTTTAACATTTTCACGCTTTAAAAAACAATCCAGCCTAGAAAGTCGGAAAAAGTTACTTGATCGAACCGTTTTTGAACTAAGACATAAGTTTCTCAATGTTCGATTTTACTATCCGCTTCAATGCAATCCGACACAAAGTTAGCATATATGTGAAGTAAAACTTTCCAAAGCTACAGTCAGAAGTGGGATTCGAACCCACGCCTCCATTCGGAGACCAGAACACCCTAGAGCCGCACAAAGCGACTAAGCTTCTGCTTGAGTCTGGCGCCTTACACCACTCGGCCATCCTGACCTCGTTGTTTTGTATGCATCTCCGTTCTTATAATACTTACCACAAAACCAGGAAAAGGCTTAATTTAGCACTAATATCACGGTTGTTTTTCCTCGTGGCTGTATAAAATTCACAGATGCATGCAACGATGTTTAATCGAGGATAAATACAACGAAGCAGGCCAAGTTGTTTCATTCTAGTTTTACTTTATGGAAGACGTAGACGATGATGTTAACGGTATGCTCATTTTAGGATGAAACTATGTACAGTTAAGTGATAAGATTTAAAAAATATTAAGCCAATCATCCCTGCCGGGACTCGAACCCGGAACCTCTGGATTAGAAGTCCAGCGCGCTAATCCATTGCGCCACAGAGACAAACTCATACCAACCTTTAACATTTTCACGCTTTAAAAAACAATCCAGCCTAGAAAGTCGGAAAAAGTTACTTGATCGAACCGTTTTTGAACTAAGACATAAGTTTCTCAATGTTCGATTTTACTATCCGCTTCAATGCAATCCGACACAAAGTTAGCATATATGTGAAGTAAAACTTTCCAAAGCTACAGTCAGAAGTGGGATTCGAACCCACGCCTCCATTCGGAGACCAGAACACCCTAGAGCCGCACAAAGCGACTAAGCTTCTGCTTGAGTCTGGCGCCTTACACCACTCGGCCATCCTGACCTCGTTGTTTTGTATGCATCTCCGTTCTTATAATACTTACCACAAAACCAGGAAAAGGCTTAATTTAGCACTAATATCACGGTTGTTTTTCCTCGTGGCTGTATAAAATTCACAGATGCATGCAACGATGTTTAATCGAGGATAAATACAACGAAGCAGGCCAAGTTGTTTCATTCTAGTTTTACTTTATGGAAGACGTAGACGATGATGTTAACGGTATGCTCATTTTAGGATGAAACTATGTACAGTTAAGTGATAAGATTTAAAAAATATTAAGCCAATCATCCCTGCCGGGACTCGAACCCGGAACCTCTGGATTAGAAGTCCAGCGCGCTAATCCATTGCGCCACAGAGACAAACTCATACCAACCTTTAACATTTTCACGCTTTAAAAAACAATCCAGCCTAGAAAGTCGAAAAAAGTTACTTGATCGAACCGTTTTTGAACTAAGACATAAGTTTCTCAATGTTCGATTTTACTATCCGCTTCAATGCAATCCGACACAAAGTTAGCATATATGTGAAGTAAAACTTTCCAAAGCTACTGTCAGAAGTGGGATTTGAACCCACGCCTCCATTCGGAGACCAGAACACCCTAAAGCCGCACAAAGCGACTAAGCTTCTGCTTGAGTCTGGCGCCTTAGACCACTCGGCCATCCTGACCTCGTTGTTTTGTATGCATCTCCGTTCTTATTATACTTACCACAAAACCAGGAAAAGGCTTAATTTAGCACTAATATCACGGTTGTTTTTCCTCGTGGCTGTATAAAATTCACAGATGCATGCAACGATATTTAATCGAGGATAAATACAACGAAGCAGGCCAAGTTGTTTCATTCTAGAATTATTTTGTGGAAGACGTATAGACGATGATGTTAACGGTATGCTCATTTTAGGATGAAACTATGTACAGTTAAGTGATAAGATTTTAAAAATATTAAGCCAATCATCCCTGCCGGGACTCGAACCCGGAACCTCTGGATTAGAAGTCCAGCGCGCTAATCCATTGCGCCACAGAGACAAACTCATACCAACCTTTAACATTTTCACGCTTTAAAAAACAATCCAGCCTAGAAAGTCGAAAAAAGTTACTTGATCGAACCGTTTTTGAACTAAGACATAAGTTTCTCAATGTTCGATTTTACTATCCGCTTCAATGCAATCCGACACAAAGTTAGCATATATGTGAAGTAAAACTTTCCAAAGCTACTGTCAGAAGTGGGATTTGAACCCACGCCTCCATTCGGAGACCAGAACACCCTAAAGCCGCACAAAGCGACTAAGCTTTTGCTTGAATCTGGCGCCTTAGACCACTCGGCCATCCTGACCTCGTTGTTTTGCATGCAACTCCGTTCTTATTATACTTACCACAAAACCAGGAAAAGGCTTAATTTAGCACTAATATCACGGTTGTTTTTCCTCGTGGCTGTATAAAATTCACAGATGCATGCAACGATGTTTAATCGAGGATAAATACAGCGAAGCAGGCCAAGTTGTTTCATTCTAGAATTACTTTGTGGAAGACGTAGACGATGATGTTAACGGTATGCTCATTTTAGGATGAAACTATGTACAGTTAAGTGATAAGATTTTTAAAATATTAAGCCAATCATCCCTGCCGGGACTCGAACCCGGAACCTCTGGATTAGAAGTCCAGTGCGCTAATCCATTGCGCCACAGAGACAAACTCATACCAACCTTTAACATTTTCACGCTTTAAAAAACAATCCAGCCTAGAAAGTCGGAAAAAGTTACTTGATCGAACCGTTTTTGAACTAAGACATAAGTTTCTCAATGTTCGATTTTACTATCCGCTTCAATGCAATCCGACACAAAGTTAGCATATATGTGAAGTAAAACTTTCCAAAGCTACAGTCAGAAGTGGGATTCGAACCCACGCCTCCATTCGGAGACCAGAACACCCTAGAGCCGCACAAAGCGACTAAGCTTCTGCTTGAGTCTGGCGCCTTACACCACTCGGCCATCCTGACCTCGTTGTTTTGTATGCATCTCCGTTCTTATAATACTTACCACAAAACCAGGAAAAGGCTTAATTTAGCACTAATATCACGGTTGTTTTTCCTCGTGGCTGTATAAAATTCACAGATGCATGCAACGATGTTTAATCGAGGATAAATACAACGAAGCAGGCCAAGTTGTTTCATTCTAGTTTTACTTTATGGAAGACGTAGACGATGATGTTAACGGTATGCTCATTTTAGGATGAAACTATGTACAGTTAAGTGATAAGATTTAAAAAATATTAAGCCAATCATCCCTGCCGGGACTCGAACCCGGAACCTCTGGATTAGAAGTCCAGCGCGCTAATCCATTGCGCCACAGAGACAAACTCATACCAACCTTTAACATTTTCACGCTTTAAAAAACAATCCAGCCTAGAAAGTCGAAAAAAGTTACTTGATCGAACCGTTTTTGAACTAAGACATAAGTTTCTCAATGTTCGATTTTACTATCCGCTTCAATGCAATCCGACACAAAGTTAGCATATATGTGAAGTAAAACTTTCCAAAGCTACTGTCAGAAGTGGGATTTGAACCCACGCCTCCATTCGGAGACCAGAACACCCTAAAGCCGCACAAAGCGACTAAGCTTCTGCTTGAGTCTGGCGCCTTAGACCACTCGGCCATCCTGACCTCGTTGTTTTGTATGCATCTCCGTTCTTATTATACTTACCACAAAACCAGGAAAAGGCTTAATTTAGCACTAATATCACGGTTGTTTTTCCTCGTGGCTGTATAAAATTCACAGATGCATGCAACGATATTTAATCGAGGATAAATACAACGAAGCAGGCCAAGTTGTTTCATTCTAGAATTATTTTGTGGAAGACGTATAGACGATGATGTTAACGGTATGCTCATTTTAGGATGAAACTATGTACAGTTAAGTGATAAGATTTAAAAAATATTAAGCCAATCATCCCTGCCGGGACTCGAACCCGGAACCTCTGGATTAGAAGTCCAGCGCGCTAATCCATTGCGCCACAGAGACAAACTCATACCAACCTTTAACATTTTCACGCTTTAAAAAACAATCCAGCCTAGAAAGTCGGAAAAAGTTACTTGATCGAACCGTTTTTGAACTAAGACATAAGTTTCTCAATGTTCGATTTTACTATCCGCTTCAATGCAATCCGACACAAAGTTAGCATATATGTGAAGTAAAACTTTCCAAAGCTACAGTCAGAAGTGGGATTCGAACCCACGCCTCCATTCGGAGACCAGAACACCCTAGAGCCGCACAAAGCGACTAAGCTTCTGCTTGAGTCTGGCGCCTTACACCACTCGGCCATCCTGACCTCGTTGTTTTGTATGCATCTCCGTTCTTATAATACTTACCACAAAACCAGGAAAAGGCTTAATTTAGCACTAATATCACGGTTGTTTTTCCTCGTGGCTGTATAAAATTCACAGATGCATGCAACGATGTTTAATCGAGGATAAATACAACGAAGCAGGCCAAGTTGTTTCATTCTAGTTTTACTTTATGGAAGACGTAGACGATGATGTTAACGGTATGCTCATTTTAGGATGAAACTATGTACAGTTAAGTGATAAGATTTAAAAAATATTAAGCCAATCATCCCTGCCGGGACTCGAACCCGGAACCTCTGGATTAGAAGTCCAGCGCGCTAATCCATTGCGCCACAGAGACAAACTCATACCAACCTTTAACATTTTCACGCTTTAAAAAACAATCCAGCCTAGAAAGTCGAAAAAAGTTACTTGATCGAACCGTTTTTGAACTAAGACATAAGTTTCTCAATGTTCGATTTTACTATCCGCTTCAATGCAATCCGACACAAAGTTAGCATATATGTGAAGTAAAACTTTCCAAAGCTACTGTCAGAAGTGGGATTTGAACCCACGCCTCCATTCGGAGACCAGAACACCCTAAAGCCGCACAAAGCGACTAAGCTTCTGCTTGAGTCTGGCGCCTTAGACCACTCGGCCATCCTGACCTCGTTGTTTTGTATGCATCTCCGTTCTTATTATACTTACCACAAAACCAGGAAAAGGCTTAATTTAGCACTAATATCACGGTTGTTTTTCCTCGTGGCTGTATAAAATTCACAGATGCATGCAACGATATTTAATCGAGGATAAATACAACGAAGCAGGCCAAGTTGTTTCATTCTAGAATTATTTTGTGGAAGACGTATAGACGATGATGTTAACGGTATGCTCATTTTAGGATGAAACTATGTACAGTTAAGTGATAAGATTTTAAAAATATTAAGCCAATCATCCCTGCCGGGACTCGAACCCGGAACCTCTGGATTAGAAGTCCAGCGCGCTAATCCATTGCGCCACAGAGACAAACTCATACCAACCTTTAACATTTTCACGCTTTAAAAAACAATCCAGCCTAGAAAGTCGAAAAAAGTTACTTGATCGAACCGTTTTTGAACTAAGACATAAGTTTCTCAATGTTCGATTTTACTATCCGCTTCAATGCAATCCGACACAAAGTTAGCATATATGTGAAGTAAAACTTTCCAAAGCTACTGTCAGAAGTGGGATTTGAACCCACGCCTCCATTCGGAGACCAGAACACCCTAAAGCCGCACAAAGCGACTAAGCTTTTGCTTGAATCTGGCGCCTTAGACCACTCGGCCATCCTGACCTCGTTGTTTTGCATGCAACTCCGTTCTTATTATACTTACCACAAAACCAGGAAAAGGCTTAATTTAGCACTAATATCACGGTTGTTTTTCCTCGTGGCTGTATAAAATTCACAGATGCATGCAACGATGTTTAATCGAGGATAAATACAGCGAAGCAGGCCAAGTTGTTTCATTCTAGAATTACTTTGTGGAAGACGTAGACGATGATGTTAACGGTATGCTCATTTTAGGATGAAACTATGTACAGTTAAGTGATAAGATTTTTAAAATATTAAGCCAATCATCCCTGCCGGGACTCGAACCCGGAACCTCTGGATTAGAAGTCCAGTGCGCTAATCCATTGCGCCACAGAGACAAACTCATACCAACCTTTAACATTTTCACGCTTTAAAAAACAATCCAGCCTAGAAAGTCGGAAAAAGTTACTTGATCGAACCGTTTTTGAACTAAGACATAAGTTTCTCAATGTTCGATTTTACTATCCGCTTCAATGCAATCCGACACAAAGTTAGCATATATGTGAAGTAAAACTTTCCAAAGCTACAGTCAGAAGTGGGATTCGAACCCACGCCTCCATTCGGAGACCAGAACACCCTAGAGCCGCACAAAGCGACTAAGCTTCTGCTTGAGTCTGGCGCCTTACACCACTCGGCCATCCTGACCTCGTTGTTTTGTATGCATCTCCGTTCTTATAATACTTACCACAAAACCAGGAAAAGGCTTAATTTAGCACTAATATCACGGTTGTTTTTCCTCGTGGCTGTATAAAATTCACAGATGCATGCAACGATGTTTAATCGAGGATAAATACAACGAAGCAGGCCAAGTTGTTTCATTCTAGTTTTACTTTATGGAAGACGTAGACGATGATGTTAACGGTATGCTCATTTTAGGATGAAACTATGTACAGTTAAGTGATAAGATTTAAAAAATATTAAGCCAATCATCCCTGCCGGGACTCGAACCCGGAACCTCTGGATTAGAAGTCCAGCGCGCTAATCCATTGCGCCACAGAGACAAACTCATACCAACCTTTAACATTTTCACGCTTTAAAAAACAATCCAGCCTAGAAAGTCGAAAAAAGTTACTTGATCGAACCGTTTTTGAACTAAGACATAAGTTTCTCAATGTTCGATTTTACTATCCGCTTCAATGCAATCCGACACAAAGTTAGCATATATGTGAAGTAAAACTTTCCAAAGCTACTGTCAGAAGTGGGATTTGAACCCACGCCTCCATTCGGAGACCAGAACACCCTAAAGCCGCACAAAGCGACTAAGCTTCTGCTTGAGTCTGGCGCCTTAGACCACTCGGCCATCCTGACCTCGTTGTTTTGTATGCATCTCCGTTCTTATTATACTTACCACAAAACCAGGAAAAGGCTTAATTTAGCACTAATATCACGGTTGTTTTTCCTCGTGGCTGTATAAAATTCACAGATGCATGCAACGATATTTAATCGAGGATAAATACAACGAAGCAGGCCAAGTTGTTTCATTCTAGAATTATTTTGTGGAAGACGTATAGACGATGATGTTAACGGTATGCTCATTTTAGGATGAAACTATGTACAGTTAAGTGATAAGATTTAAAAAATATTAAGCCAATCATCCCTGCCGGGACTCGAACCCGGAACCTCTGGATTAGAAGTCCAGCGCGCTAATCCATTGCGTCACAGAGACAAACTCATACCAACCTTTAACATTTTCACGCTTTAAAAAACAATCCAGCCTAGAAAGTCGGAAAAAGTTACTTGATCGAACCGTTTTTGAACTAAGACATAAGTTTCTCAATGTTCGATTTTACTATCCGCTTCAATGCAATCCGACACAAAGTTAGCATATATGTGAAGTAAAACTTTCCAAAGCTACAGTCAGAAGTGGGATTCGAACCCACGCCTCCATTCGGAGACCAGAACACCCTAGAGCCGCACAAAGCGACTAAGCTTCTGCTTGAGTCTGGCGCCTTACACCACTCGGCCATCCTGACCTCGTTGTTTTGTATGCATCTCCGTTCTTATAATACTTACCACAAAACCAGGAAAAGGCTTAATTTAGCACTAATATCACGGTTGTTTTTCCTCGTGGCTGTATAAAATTCACAGATGCATGCAACGATGTTTAATCGAGGATAAATACAACGAAGCAGGCCAAGTTGTTTCATTCTAGTTTTACTTTATGGAAGACGTAGACGATGATGTTAACGGTATGCTCATTTTAGGATGAAACTATGTACAGTTAAGTGATAAGATTTAAAAAATATTAAGCCAATCATCCCTGCCGGGACTCGAACCCGGAACCTCTGGATTAGAAGTCCAGCGCGCTAATCCATTGCGCCACAGAGACAAACTCATACCAACCTTTAACATTTTCACGCTTTAAAAAACAATCCAGCCTAGAAAGTCGAAAAAAGTTACTTGATCGAACCGTTTTTGAACTAAGACATAAGTTTCTCAATGTTCGATTTTACTATCCGCTTCAATGCAATCCGACACAAAGTTAGCATATATGTGAAGTAAAACTTTCCAAAGCTACTGTCAGAAGTGGGATTTGAACCCACGCCTCCATTCGGAGACCAGAACACCCTAAAGCCGCACAAAGCGACTAAGCTTCTGCTTGAGTCTGGCGCCTTAGACCACTCGGCCATCCTGACCTCGTTGTTTTGTATGCATCTCCGTTCTTATTATACTTACCACAAAACCAGGAAAAGGCTTAATTTAGCACTAATATCACGGTTGTTTTTCCTCGTGGCTGTATAAAATTCACAGATGCATGCAACGATATTTAATCGAGGATAAATACAACGAAGCAGGCCAAGTTGTTTCATTCTAGAATTATTTTGTGGAAGACGTATAGACGATGATGTTAACGGTATGCTCATTTTAGGATGAAACTATGTACAGTTAAGTGATAAGATTTTAAAAATATTAAGCCAATCATCCCTGCCGGGACTCGAACCCGGAACCTCTGGATTAGAAGTCCAGCGCGCTAATCCATTGCGCCACAGAGACAAACTCATACCAACCTTTAACATTTTCACGCTTTAAAAAACAATCCAGCCTAGAAAGTCGAAAAAAGTTACTTGATCGAACCGTTTTTGAACTAAGACATAAGTTTCTCAATGTTCGATTTTACTATCCGCTTCAATGCAATCCGACACAAAGTTAGCATATATGTGAAGTAAAACTTTCCAAAGCTACTGTCAGAAGTGGGATTTGAACCCACGCCTCCATTCGGAGACCAGAACACCCTAAAGCCGCACAAAGCGACTAAGCTTTTGCTTGAATCTGGCGCCTTAGACCACTCGGCCATCCTGACCTCGTTGTTTTGTATGCATCTCCGTTCTTATTATACTTACCACAAAACCAGGAAAAGGCTTAATTTAGCACTAATATCACGGTTGTTTTTCCTCGTGGCTGTATAAAATTCACAGATGCATGCAACGATATTTAATCGAGGATAAATACAACGAAGCAGGCCAAGTTGTTTCATTCTAGAATTATTTTGTGGAAGACGTATAGACGATGATGTTAACGGTATGCTCATTTTAGGATGAAACTATGTACAGTTAAGTGATAAGATTTAAAAAATATTAAGCCAATCATCCCTGCCGGGACTCGAACCCGGAACCTCTGGATTAGAAGTCCAGCGCGCTAATCCATTGCGCCACAGAGACAAACTCATACCAACCTTTAACATTTTCACGCTTTAAAAAACAATCCAGCCTAGAAAGTCGGAAAAAGTTACTTGATCGAACCGTTTTTGAACTAAGACATAAGTTTCTCAATGTTCGATTTTACTATCCGCTTCAATGCAATCCGACACAAAGTTAGCATATATGTGAAGTAAAACTTTCCAAAGCTACAGTCAGAAGTGGGATTCGAACCCACGCCTCCATTCGGAGACCAGAACACCCTAGAGCCGCACAAAGCGACTAAGCTTCTGCTTGAGTCTGGCGCCTTACACCACTCGGCCATCCTGACCTCGTTGTTTTGTATGCATCTCCGTTCTTATAATACTTACCACAAAACCAGGAAAAGGCTTAATTTAGCACTAATATCACGGTTGTTTTTCCTCGTGGCTGTATAAAATTCACAGATGCATGCAACGATGTTTAATCGAGGATAAATACAACGAAGCAGGCCAAGTTGTTTCATTCTAGTTTTACTTTATGGAAGACGTAGACGATGATGTTAACGGTATGCTCATTTTAGGATGAAACTATGTACAGTTAAGTGATAAGATTTAAAAAATATTAAGCCAATCATCCCTGCCGGGACTCGAACCCGGAACCTCTGGATTAGAAGTCCAGCGCGCTAATCCATTGCGCCACAGAGACAAACTCATACCAACCTTTAACATTTTCACGCTTTAAAAAACAATCCAGCCTAGAAAGTCGAAAAAAGTTACTTGATCGAACCGTTTTTGAACTAAGACATAAGTTTCTCAATGTTCGATTTTACTATCCGCTTCAATGCAATCCGACACAAAGTTAGCATATATGTGAAGTAAAACTTTCCAAAGCTACTGTCAGAAGTGGGATTTGAACCCACGCCTCCATTCGGAGACCAGAACACCCTAAAGCCGCACAAAGCGACTAAGCTTTTGCTTGAATCTGGCGCCTTAGACCACTCGGCCATCCTGACCTCGTTGTTTTGTATGCATCTCCGTTCTTATTATACTTACCACAAAACCAGGAAAAGGCTTAATTTAGCACTAATATCACGGTTGTTTTTCCTCGTGGCTGTATAAAATTCACAGATGCATGCAACGATATTTAATCGAGGATAAATACAACGAAGCAGGCCAAGTTGTTTCATTCTAGAATTATTTTGTGGAAGACGTATAGACGATGATGTTAACGGTATGCTCATTTTAGGATGAAACTATGTACAGTTAAGTGATAAGATTTAAAAAATATTAAGCCAATCATCCCTGCCGGGACTCGAACCCGGAACCTCTGGATTAGAAGTCCAGCGCGCTAATCCATTGCGCCACAGAGACAAACTCATACCAACCTTTAACATTTTCACGCTTTAAAAAACAATCCAGCCTAGAAAGTCGGAAAAAGTTACTTGATCGAACCGTTTTTGAACTAAGACATAAGTTTCTCAATGTTCGATTTTACTATCCGCTTCAATGCAATCCGACACAAAGTTAGCATATATGTGAAGTAAAACTTTCCAAAGCTACAGTCAGAAGTGGGATTCGAACCCACGCCTCCATTCGGAGACCAGAACACCCTAGAGCCGCACAAAGCGACTAAGCTTCTGCTTGAGTCTGGCGCCTTACACCACTCGGCCATCCTGACCTCGTTGTTTTGTATGCATCTCCGTTCTTATAATACTTACCACAAAACCAGGAAAAGGCTTAATTTAGCACTAATATCACGGTTGTTTTTCCTCGTGGCTGTATAAAATTCACAGATGCATGCAACGATGTTTAATCGAGGATAAATACAACGAAGCAGGCCAAGTTGTTTCATTCTAGTTTTACTTTATGGAAGACGTAGACGATGATGTTAACGGTATGCTCATTTTAGGATGAAACTATGTACAGTTAAGTGATAAGATTTAAAAAATATTAAGCCAATCATCCCTGCCGGGACTCGAACCCGGAACCTCTGGATTAGAAGTCCAGCGCGCTAATCCATTGCGCCACAGAGACAAACTCATACCAACCTTTAACATTTTCACGCTTTAAAAAACAATCCAGCCTAGAAAGTCGAAAAAAGTTACTTGATCGAACCGTTTTTGAACTAAGACATAAGTTTCTCAATGTTCGATTTTACTATCCGCTTCAATGCAATCCGACACAAAGTTAGCATATATGTGAAGTAAAACTTTCCAAAGCTACTGTCAGAAGTGGGATTTGAACCCACGCCTCCATTCGGAGACCAGAACACCCTAAAGCCGCACAAAGCGACTAAGCTTCTGCTTGAGTCTGGCGCCTTAGACCACTCGGCCATCCTGACCTCGTTGTTTTGTATGCATCTCCGTTCTTATTATACTTACCACAAAACCAGGAAAAGGCTTAATTTAGCACTAATATCACGGTTGTTTTTCCTCGTGGCTGTATAAAATTCACAGATGCATGCAACGATATTTAATCGAGGATAAATACAACGAAGCAGGCCAAGTTGTTTCATTCTAGAATTATTTTGTGGAAGACGTATAGACGATGATGTTAACGGTATGCTCATTTTAGGATGAAACTATGTACAGTTAAGTGATAAGATTTTAAAAATATTAAGCCAATCATCCCTGCCGGGACTCGAACCCGGAACCTCTGGATTAGAAGTCCAGCGCGCTAATCCATTGCGCCACAGAGACAAACTCATACCAACCTTTAACATTTTCACGCTTTAAAAAACAATCCAGCCTAGAAAGTCGAAAAAAGTTACTTGATCGAACCGTTTTTGAACTAAGACATAAGTTTCTCAATGTTCGATTTTACTATCCGCTTCAATGCAATCCGACACAAAGTTAGCATATATGTGAAGTAAAACTTTCCAAAGCTACTGTCAGAAGTGGGATTTGAACCCACGCCTCCATTTGGAGACCAGAACACCCTAAAGCCGCACAAAGCGACTAAGCTTTTGCTTGAATCTGGCGCCTTAGACCACTCGGCCATCCTGACCTCGTTGTTTTGCATGCAACTCCGTTCTTATTATACTTACCACAAAACCAGGAAAAGGCTTAATTTAGCACTAATATCACGGTTGTTTTTCCTCGTGGCTGTATAAAATTCACAGATGCATGCAACGATGTTTAATCGAGGATAAATACAGCGAAGCAGGCCAAGTTGTTTCATTCTAGAATTACTTTGTGGAAGACGTAGACGATGATGTTAACGGTATGCTCATTTTAGGATGAAACTATGTACAGTTAAGTGATAAGATTTTTAAAATATTAAGCCAATCATCCCTGCCGGGACTCGAACCCGGAACCTCTGGATTAGAAGTCCAGTGCGCTAATCCATTGCGCCACAGAGACAAACTCATACCAACCTTTAACATTTTCACGCTTTAAAAAACAATCCAGCCTAGAAAGTCGGAAAAAGTTACTTGATCGAACCGTTTTTGAACTAAGACATAAGTTTCTCAATGTTCGATTTTACTATCCGCTTCAATGCAATCCGACACAAAGTTAGCATATATGTGAAGTAAAACTTTCCAAAGCTACAGTCAGAAGTGGGATTCGAACCCACGCCTCCATTCGGAGACCAGAACACCCTAGAGCCGCACAAAGCGACTAAGCTTCTGCTTGAGTCTGGCGCCTTACACCACTCGGCCATCCTGACCTCGTTGTTTTGTATGCATCTCCGTTCTTATAATACTTACCACAAAACCAGGAAAAGGCTTAATTTAGCACTAATATCACGGTTGTTTTTCCTCGTGGCTGTATAAAATTCACAGATGCATGCAATGATGTTTAATCGAGGATAAATACAACGAAGCAGGCCAAGTTGTTTCATTCTAGTTTTACTTTATGGAAGACGTAGACGATGATGTTAACGGTATGCTCATTTTAGGATGAAACTATGTACAGTTAAGTGATAAGATTTAAAAAATATTAAGCCAATCATCCCTGCCGGGACTCGAACCCGGAACCTCTGGATTAGAAGTCCAGCGCGCTAATCCATTGCGCCACAGAGACAAACTCATACCAACCTTTAACATTTTCACGCTTTAAAAAACAATCCAGCCTAGAAAGTCGAAAAAAGTTACTTGATCGAACCGTTTTTGAACTAAGACATAAGTTTCTCAATGTTCGATTTTACTATCCGCTTCAATGCAATCCGACACAAAGTTAGCATATATGTGAAGTAAAACTTTCCAAAGCTACTGTCAGAAGTGGGATTTGAACCCACGCCTCCATTCGGAGACCAGAACACCCTAAAGCCGCACAAAGCGACTAAGCTTCTGCTTGAGTCTGGCGCCTTAGACCACTCGGCCATCCTGACCTCGTTGTTTTGTATGCATCTCCGTTCTTATTATACTTACCACAAAACCAGGAAAAGGCTTAATTTAGCACTAATATCACGGTTGTTTTTCCTCGTGGCTGTATAAAATTCACAGATGCATGCAACGATATTTAATCGAGGATAAATACAACGAAGCAGGCCAAGTTGTTTCATTCTAGAATTATTTTGTGGAAGACGTATAGACGATGATGTTAACGGTATGCTCATTTTAGGATGAAACTATGTACAGTTAAGTGATAAGATTTAAAAAATATTAAGCCAATCATCCCTGCCGGGACTCGAACCCGGAACCTCTGGATTAGAAGTCCAGCGCGCTAATCCATTGCGCCACAGAGACAAACTCATACCAACCTTTAACATTTTCACGCTTTAAAAAACAATCCAGCCTAGAAAGTCGGAAAAAGTTACTTGATCGAACCGTTTTTGAACTAAGACATAAGTTTCTCAATGTTCGATTTTACTATCCGCTTCAATGCAATCCGACACAAAGTTAGCATATATGTGAAGTAAAACTTTCCAAAGCTACAGTCAGAAGTGGGATTCGAACCCACGCCTCCATTCGGAGACCAGAACACCCTAGAGCCGCACAAAGCGACTAAGCTTCTGCTTGAGTCTGGCGCCTTACACCACTCGGCCATCCTGACCTCGTTGTTTTGTATGCATCTCCGTTCTTATAATACTTACCACAAAACCAGGAAAAGGCTTAATTTAGCACTAATATCACGGTTGTTTTTCCTCGTGGCTGTATAAAATTCACAGATGCATGCAACGATGTTTAATCGAGGATAAATACAACGAAGCAGGCCAAGTTGTTTCATTCTAGTTTTACTTTATGGAAGACGTAGACGATGATGTTAACGGTATGCTCATTTTAGGATGAAACTATGTACAGTTAAGTGATAAGATTTAAAAAATATTAAGCCAATCATCCCTGCCGGGACTCGAACCCGGAACCTCTGGATTAGAAGTCCAGCGCGCTAATCCATTGCGCCACAGAGACAAACTCATACCAACCTTTAACATTTTCACGCTTTAAAAAACAATCCAGCCTAGAAAGTCGAAAAAAGTTACTTGATCGAACCGTTTTTGAACTAAGACATAAGTTTCTCAATGTTCGATTTTACTATCCGCTTCAATGCAATCCGACACAAAGTTAGCATATATGTGAAGTAAAACTTTCCAAAGCTACTGTCAGAAGTGGGATTTGAACCCACGCCTCCATTCGGAGACCAGAACACCCTAAAGCCGCACAAAGCGACTAAGCTTCTGCTTGAGTCTGGCGCCTTAGACCACTCGGCCATCCTGACCTCGTTGTTTTGTATGCATCTCCGTTCTTATTATACTTACCACAAAACCAGGAAAAGGCTTAATTTAGCACTAATATCACGGTTGTTTTTCCTCGTGGCTGTATAAAATTCACAGATGCATGCAACGATATTTAATCGAGGATAAATACAACGAAGCAGGCCAAGTTGTTTCATTCTAGAATTATTTTGTGGAAGACGTATAGACGATGATGTTAACGGTATGCTCATTTTAGGATGAAACTATGTACAGTTAAGTGATAAGATTTTAAAAATATTAAGCCAATCATCCCTGCCGGGACTCGAACCCGGAACCTCTGGATTAGAAGTCCAGCGCGCTAATCCATTGCGCCACAGAGACAAACTCATACCAACCTTTAACATTTTCACGCTTTAAAAAACAATCCAGCCTAGAAAGTCGAAAAAAGTTACTTGATCGAACCGTTTTTGAACTAAGACATAAGTTTCTCAATGTTCGATTTTACTATCCGCTTCAATGCAATCCGACACAAAGTTAGCATATATGTGAAGTAAAACTTTCCAAAGCTACTGTCAGAAGTGGGATTTGAACCCACGCCTCCATTCGGAGACCAGAACACCCTAAAGCCGCACAAAGCGACTAAGCTTTTGCTTGAATCTGGCGCCTTAGACCACTCGGCCATCCTGACCTCGTTGTTTTGCATGCAACTCCGTTCTTATTATACTTACCACAAAACCAGGAAAAGGCTTAATTTAGCACTAATATCACGGTTGTTTTTCCTCGTGGCTGTATAAAATTCACAGATGCATGCAACGATGTTTAATCGAGGATAAATACAGCGAAGCAGGCCAAGTTGTTTCATTCTAGAATTACTTTGTGGAAGACGTAGACGATGATGTTAACGGTATGCTCATTTTAGGATGAAACTATGTACAGTTAAGTGATAAGATTTTTAAAATATTAAGCCAATCATCCCTGCCGGGACTCGAACCCGGAACCTCTGGATTAGAAGTCCAGTGCGCTAATCCATTGCGCCACAGAGACAAACTCATACCAACCTTTAACATTTTCACGCTTTAAAAAACAATCCAGCCTAGAAAGTCGGAAAAAGTTACTTGATCGAACCGTTTTTGAACTAAGACATAAGTTTCTCAATGTTCGATTTTACTATCCGCTTCAATGCAATCCGACACAAAGTTAGCATATATGTGAAGTAAAACTTTCCAAAGCTACAGTCAGAAGTGGGATTCGAACCCACGCCTCCATTCGGAGACCAGAACACCCTAGAGCCGCACAAAGCGACTAAGCTTCTGCTTGAGTCTGGCGCCTTACACCACTCGGCCATCCTGACCTCGTTGTTTTGTATGCATCTCCGTTCTTATAATACTTACCACAAAACCAGGAAAAGGCTTAATTTAGCACTAATATCACGGTTGTTTTTCCTCGTGGCTGTATAAAATTCACAGATGCATGCAACGATGTTTAATCGAGGATAAATACAACGAAGCAGGCCAAGTTGTTTCATTCTAGTTTTACTTTATGGAAGACGTAGACGATGATGTTAACGGTATGCTCATTTTAGGATGAAACTATGTACAGTTAAGTGATAAGATTTAAAAAATATTAAGCCAATCATCCCTGCCGGGACTCGAACCCGGAACCTCTGGATTAGAAGTCCAGCGCGCTAATCCATTGCGCCACAGAGACAAACTCATACCAACCTTTAACATTTTCACGCTTTAAAAAACAATCCAGCCTAGAAAGTCGAAAAAAGTTACTTGATCGAACCGTTTTTGAACTAAGACATAAGTTTCTCAATGTTCGATTTTACTATCCGCTTCAATGCAATCCGACACAAAGTTAGCATATATGTGAAGTAAAACTTTCCAAAGCTACTGTCAGAAGTGGGATTTGAACCCACGCCTCCATTCGGAGACCAGAACACCCTAAAGCCGCACAAAGCGACTAAGCTTCTGCTTGAGTCTGGCGCCTTAGACCACTCGGCCATCCTGACCTCGTTGTTTTGTATGCATCTCCGTTCTTATTATACTTACCACAAAACCAGGAAAAGGCTTAATTTAGCACTAATATCACGGTTGTTTTTCCTCGTGGCTGTATAAAATTCACAGATGCATGCAACGATATTTAATCGAGGATAAATACAACGAAGCAGGCCAAGTTGTTTCATTCTAGAATTATTTTGTGGAAGACGTATAGACGATGATGTTAACGGTATGCTCATTTTAGGATGAAACTATGTACAGTTAAGTGATAAGATTTAAAAAATATTAAGCCAATCATCCCTGCCGGGACTCGAACCCGGAACCTCTGGATTAGAAGTCCAGCGCGCTAATCCATTGCGTCACAGAGACAAACTCATACCAACCTTTAACATTTTCACGCTTTAAAAAACAATCCAGCCTAGAAAGTCGGAAAAAGTTACTTGATCGAACCGTTTTTGAACTAAGACATAAGTTTCTCAATGTTCGATTTTACTATCCGCTTCAATGCAATCCGACACAAAGTTAGCATATATGTGAAGTAAAACTTTCCAAAGCTACAGTCAGAAGTGGGATTCGAACCCACGCCTCCATTCGGAGACCAGAACACCCTAGAGCCGCACAAAGCGACTAAGCTTCTGCTTGAGTCTGGCGCCTTACACCACTCGGCCATCCTGACCTCGTTGTTTTGTATGCATCTCCGTTCTTATAATACTTACCACAAAACCAGGAAAAGGCTTAATTTAGCACTAATATCACGGTTGTTTTTCCTCGTGGCTGTATAAAATTCACAGATGCATGCAACGATGTTTAATCGAGGATAAATACAACGAAGCAGGCCAAGTTGTTTCATTCTAGTTTTACTTTATGGAAGACGTAGACGATGATGTTAACGGTATGCTCATTTTAGGATGAAACTATGTACAGTTAAGTGATAAGATTTAAAAAATATTAAGCCAATCATCCCTGCCGGGACTCGAACCCGGAACCTCTGGATTAGAAGTCCAGCGCGCTAATCCATTGCGCCACAGAGACAAACTCATACCAACCTTTAACATTTTCACGCTTTAAAAAACAATCCAGCCTAGAAAGTCGAAAAAAGTTACTTGATCGAACCGTTTTTGAACTAAGACATAAGTTTCTCAATGTTCGATTTTACTATCCGCTTCAATGCAATCCGACACAAAGTTAGCATATATGTGAAGTAAAACTTTCCAAAGCTACTGTCAGAAGTGGGATTTGAACCCACGCCTCCATTCGGAGACCAGAACACCCTAAAGCCGCACAAAGCGACTAAGCTTCTGCTTGAGTCTGGCGCCTTAGACCACTCGGCCATCCTGACCTCGTTGTTTTGTATGCATCTCCGTTCTTATTATACTTACCACAAAACCAGGAAAAGGCTTAATTTAGCACTAATATCACGGTTGTTTTTCCTCGTGGCTGTATAAAATTCACAGATGCATGCAACGATATTTAATCGAGGATAAATACAACGAAGCAGGCCAAGTTGTTTCATTCTAGAATTATTTTGTGGAAGACGTATAGACGATGATGTTAACGGTATGCTCATTTTAGGATGAAACTATGTACAGTTAAGTGATAAGATTTTAAAAATATTAAGCCAATCATCCCTGCCGGGACTCGAACCCGGAACCTCTGGATTAGAAGTCCAGCGCGCTAATCCATTGCGCCACAGAGACAAACTCATACCAACCTTTAACATTTTCACGCTTTAAAAAACAATCCAGCCTAGAAAGTCGAAAAAAGTTACTTGATCGAACCGTTTTTGAACTAAGACATAAGTTTCTCAATGTTCGATTTTACTATCCGCTTCAATGCAATCCGACACAAAGTTAGCATATATGTGAAGTAAAACTTTCCAAAGCTACTGTCAGAAGTGGGATTTGAACCCACGCCTCCATTCGGAGACCAGAACACCCTAAAGCCGCACAAAGCGACTAAGCTTCTGCTTGAGTCTGGCGCCTTAGACCACTCGGCCATCCTGACCTCGTTGTTTTGTATGCATCTCCGTTCTTATTATACTTACCACAAAACCAGGAAAAGGCTTAATTTAGCACTAATATCACGGTTGTTTTTCCTCGTGGCTGTATAAAATTCACAGATGCATGCAACGATATTTAATCGAGGATAAATACAACGAAGCAGGCCAAGTTGTTTCATTCTAGAATTATTTTGTGGAAGACGTATAGACGATGATGTTAACGGTATGCTCATTTTAGGATGAAACTATGTACAGTTAAGTGATAAGATTTAAAAAATATTAAGCCAATCATCCCTGCCGGGACTCGAACCCGGAACCTCTGGATTAGAAGTCCAGCGCGCTAATCCATTGCGCCACAGAGACAAACTCATACCAACCTTTAACATTTTCACGCTTTAAAAAACAATCCAGCCTAGAAAGTCGGAAAAAGTTACTTGATCGAACCGTTTTTGAACTAAGACATAAGTTTCTCAATGTTCGATTTTACTATCCGCTTCAATGCAATCCGACACAAAGTTAGCATATATGTGAAGTAAAACTTTCCAAAGCTACAGTCAGAAGTGGGATTCGAACCCACGCCTCCATTCGGAGACCAGAACACCCTAGAGCCGCACAAAGCGACTAAGCTTCTGCTTGAGTCTGGCGCCTTACACCACTCGGCCATCCTGACCTCGTTGTTTTGTATGCATCTCCGTTCTTATAATACTTACCACAAAACCAGGAAAAGGCTTAATTTAGCACTAATATCACGGTTGTTTTTCCTCGTGGCTGTATAAAATTCACAGATGCATGCAACGATGTTTAATCGAGGATAAATACAACGAAGCAGGCCAAGTTGTTTCATTCTAGTTTTACTTTATGGAAGACGTAGACGATGATGTTAACGGTATGCTCATTTTAGGATGAAACTATGTACAGTTAAGTGATAAGATTTAAAAAATATTAAGCCAATCATCCCTGCCGGGACTCGAACCCGGAACCTCTGGATTAGAAGTCCAGCGCGCTAATCCATTGCGCCACAGAGACAAACTCATACCAACCTTTAACATTTTCACGCTTTAAAAAACAATCCAGCCTAGAAAGTCGAAAAAAGTTACTTGATCGAACCGTTTTTGAACTAAGACATAAGTTTCTCAATGTTCGATTTTACTATCCGCTTCAATGCAATCCGACACAAAGTTAGCATATATGTGAAGTAAAACTTTCCAAAGCTACTGTCAGAAGTGGGATTTGAACCCACGCCTCCATTCGGAGACCAGAACACCCTAAAGCCGCACAAAGCGACTAAGCTTCTGCTTGAGTCTGGCGCCTTAGACCACTCGGCCATCCTGACCTCGTTGTTTTGTATGCATCTCCGTTCTTATTATACTTACCACAAAACCAGGAAAAGGCTTAATTTAGCACTAATATCACGGTTGTTTTTCCTCGTGGCTGTATAAAATTCACAGATGCATGCAACGATATTTAATCGAGGATAAATACAACGAAGCAGGCCAAGTTGTTTCATTCTAGAATTATTTTGTGGAAGACGTATAGACGATGATGTTAACGGTATGCTCATTTTAGGATGAAACTATGTACAGTTAAGTGATAAGATTTTAAAAATATTAAGCCAATCATCCCTGCCGGGACTCGAACCCGGAACCTCTGGATTAGAAGTCCAGCGCGCTAATCCATTGCGCCACAGAGACAAACTCATACCAACCTTTAACATTTTCACGCTTTAAAAAACAATCCAGCCTAGAAAGTCGAAAAAAGTTACTTGATCGAACCGTTTTTGAACTAAGACATAAGTTTCTCAATGTTCGATTTTACTATCCGCTTCAATGCAATCCGACACAAAGTTAGCATATATGTGAAGTAAAACTTTCCAAAGCTACTGTCAGAAGTGGGATTTGAACCCACGCCTCCATTCGGAGACCAGAACACCCTAAAGCCGCACAAAGCGACTAAGCTTTTGCTTGAATCTGGCGCCTTAGACCACTCGGCCATCCTGACCTCGTTGTTTTGCATGCAACTCCGTTCTTATTATACTTACCACAAAACCAGGAAAAGGCTTAATTTAGCACTAATATCACGGTTGTTTTTCCTCGTGGCTGTATAAAATTCACAGATGCATGCAACGATGTTTAATCGAGGATAAATACAGCGAAGCAGGCCAAGTTGTTTCATTCTAGAATTACTTTGTGGAAGACGTAGACGATGATGTTAACGGTATGCTCATTTTAGGATGAAACTATGTACAGTTAAGTGATAAGATTTTTAAAATATTAAGCCAATCATCCCTGCCGGGACTCGAACCCGGAACCTCTGGATTAGAAGTCCAGTGCGCTAATCCATTGCGCCACAGAGACAAACTCATACCAACCTTTAACATTTTCACGCTTTAAAAAACAATCCAGCCTAGAAAGTCGGAAAAAGTTACTTGATCGAACCGTTTTTGAACTAAGACATAAGTTTCTCAATGTTCGATTTTACTATCCGCTTCAATGCAATCCGACACAAAGTTAGCATATATGTGAAGTAAAACTTTCCAAAGCTACAGTCAGAAGTGGGATTCGAACCCACGCCTCCATTCGGAGACCAGAACACCCTAGAGCCGCACAAAGCGACTAAGCTTCTGCTTGAGTCTGGCGCCTTACACCACTCGGCCATCCTGACCTCGTTGTTTTGTATGCATCTCCGTTCTTATAATACTTACCACAAAACCAGGAAAAGGCTTAATTTAGCACTAATATCACGGTTGTTTTTCCTCGTGGCTGTATAAAATTCACAGATGCATGCAACGATGTTTAATCGAGGATAAATACAACGAAGCAGGCCAAGTTGTTTCATTCTAGTTTTACTTTATGGAAGACGTAGACGATGATGTTAACGGTATGCTCATTTTAGGATGAAACTATGTACAGTTAAGTGATAAGATTTAAAAAATATTAAGCCAATCATCCCTGCCGGGACTCGAACCCGGAACCTCTGGATTAGAAGTCCAGCGCGCTAATCCATTGCGCCACAGAGACAAACTCATACCAACCTTTAACATTTTCACGCTTTAAAAAACAATCCAGCCTAGAAAGTCGAAAAAAGTTACTTGATCGAACCGTTTTTGAACTAAGACATAAGTTTCTCAATGTTCGATTTTACTATCCGCTTCAATGCAATCCGACACAAAGTTAGCATATATGTGAAGTAAAACTTTCCAAAGCTACTGTCAGAAGTGGGATTTGAACCCACGCCTCCATTCGGAGACCAGAACACCCTAAAGCCGCACAAAGCGACTAAGCTTCTGCTTGAGTCTGGCGCCTTAGACCACTCGGCCATCCTGACCTCGTTGTTTTGTATGCATCTCCGTTCTTATTATACTTACCACAAAACCAGGAAAAGGCTTAATTTAGCACTAATATCACGGTTGTTTTTCCTCGTGGCTGTATAAAATTCACAGATGCATGCAACGATATTTAATCGAGGATAAATACAACGAAGCAGGCCAAGTTGTTTCATTCTAGAATTATTTTGTGGAAGACGTATAGACGATGATGTTAACGGTATGCTCATTTTAGGATGAAACTATGTACAGTTAAGTGATAAGATTTTAAAAATATTAAGCCAATCATCCCTGCCGGGACTCGAACCCGGAACCTCTGGATTAGAAGTCCAGCGCGCTAATCCATTGCGCCACAGAGACAAACTCATACCAACCTTTAACATTTTCACGCTTTAAAAAACAATCCAGCCTAGAAAGTCGGAAAAAGTTACTTGATCGAACCGTTTTTGAACTAAGACATAAGTTTCTCAATGTTCGATTTTACTATCCGCTTCAATGCAATCCGACACAAAGTTAGCATATATGTGAAGTAAAACTTTCCAAAGCTACAGTCAGAAGTGGGATTCGAACCCACGCCTCCATTCGGAGACCAGAACACCCTAGAGCCGCACAAAGCGACTAAGCTTCTGCTTGAGTCTGGCGCCTTACACCACTCGGCCATCCTGACCTCGTTGTTTTGTATGCATCTCCGTTCTTATTATACTTACCACAAAACCAGGAAAAGGCTTAATTTAGCACTAATATCACGGTTGTTTTTCCTCGTGGCTGTATAAAATTCACAGATGCATGCAACGATATTTAATCGAGGATAAATACAACGAAGCAGGCCAAGTTGTTTCATTCTAGAATTATTTTGTGGAAGACGTATAGACGATGATGTTAACGGTATGCTCATTTTAGGATGAAACTATGTACAGTTAAGTGATAAGATTTTAAAAATATTAAGCCAATCATCCCTGCCGGGACTCGAACCCGGAACCTCTGGATTAGAAGTCCAGCGCGCTAATCCATTGCGCCACAGAGACAAACTCATACCAACCTTTAACATTTTCACGCTTTAAAAAACAATCCAGCCTAGAAAGTCGGAAAAAGTTACTTGATCGAACCGTTTTTGAACTAAGACATAAGTTTCTCAATGTTCGATTTTACTATCCGCTTCAATGCAATCCGACACAAAGTTAGCATATATGTGAAGTAAAACTTTCCAAAGCTACAGTCAGAAGTGGGATTCGAACCCACGCCTCCATTCGGAGACCAGAACACCCTAGAGCCGCACAAAGCGACTAAGCTTCTGCTTGAGTCTGGCGCCTTACACCACTCGGCCATCCTGACCTCGTTGTTTTGTATGCATCTCCGTTCTTATAATACTTACCACAAAACCAGGAAAAGGCTTAATTTAGCACTAATATCACGGTTGTTTTTCCTCGTGGCTGTATAAAATTCACAGATGCATGCAACGATGTTTAATCGAGGATAAATACAACGAAGCAGGCCAAGTTGTTTCATTCTAGTTTTACTTTATGGAAGACGTAGACGATGATGTTAACGGTATGCTCATTTTAGGATGAAACTATGTACAGTTAAGTGATAAGATTTAAAAAATATTAAGCCAATCATCCCTGCCGGGACTCGAACCCGGAACCTCTGGATTAGAAGTCCAGCGCGCTAATCCATTGCGCCACAGAGACAAACTCATACCAACCTTTAACATTTTCACGCTTTAAAAAACAATCCAGCCTAGAAAGTCGAAAAAAGTTACTTGATCGAACCGTTTTTGAACTAAGACATAAGTTTCTCAATGTTCGATTTTACTATCCGCTTCAATGCAATCCGACACAAAGTTAGCATATATGTGAAGTAAAACTTTCCAAAGCTACTGTCAGAAGTGGGATTTGAACCCACGCCTCCATTCGGAGACCAGAACACCCTAAAGCCGCACAAAGCGACTAAGCTTCTGCTTGAGTCTGGCGCCTTAGACCACTCGGCCATCCTGACCTCGTTGTTTTGTATGCATCTCCGTTCTTATTATACTTACCACAAAACCAGGAAAAGGCTTAATTTAGCACTAATATCACGGTTGTTTTTCCTCGTGGCTGTATAAAATTCACAGATGCATGCAACGATATTTAATCGAGGATAAATACAACGAAGCAGGCCAAGTTGTTTCATTCTAGAATTATTTTGTGGAAGACGTATAGACGATGATGTTAACGGTATGCTCATTTTAGGATGAAACTATGTACAGTTAAGTGATAACATTTTAAAAATATTAAGCCAATCATCCCTGCCGGGACTCGAACCCGGAACCTCTGGATTAGAAGTCCAGCGCGCTAATCCATTGCGCCACAGAGACAAACTCATACCAACCTTTAACATTTTCACGCTTTAAAAAACAATCCAGCCTAGAAAGTCGAAAAAAGTTACTTGATCGAACCGTTTTTGAACTAAGACATAAGTTTCTCAATGTTCGATTTTACTATCCGCTTCAATGCAATCCGACACAAAGTTAGCATATATGTGAAGTAAAACTTTCCAAAGCTACTGTCAGAAGTGGGATTTGAACCCACGCCTCCATTCGGAGACCAGAACACCCTAAAGCCGCACAAAGCGACTAAGCTTTTGCTTGAATCTGGCGCCTTAGACCACTCGGCCATCCTGACCTCGTTGTTTTGTATGCATCTCCGTTCTTATTATACTTACCACAAAACCAGGAAAAGGCTTAATTTAGCACTAATATCACGGTTGTTTTTCCTCGTGGCTGTATAAAATTCACAGATGCATGCAACGATATTTAATCGAGGATAAATACAACGAAGCAGGCCAAGTTGTTTCATTCTAGAATTATTTTGTGGAAGACGTATAGACGATGATGTTAACGGTATGCTCATTTTAGGATGAAACTATGTACAGTTAAGTGATAAGATTTAAAAAATATTAAGCCAATCATCCCTGCCGGGACTCGAACCCGGAACCTCTGGATTAGAAGTCCAGCGCGCTAATCCATTGCGCCACAGAGACAAACTCATACCAACCTTTAACATTTTCACGCTTTAAAAAACAATCCAGCCTAGAAAGTCGGAAAAAGTTACTTGATCGAACCGTTTTTGAACTAAGACATAAGTTTCTCAATGTTCGATTTTACTATCCGCTTCAATGCAATCCGACACAAAGTTAGCATATATGTGAAGTAAAACTTTCCAAAGCTACAGTCAGAAGTGGGATTCGAACCCACGCCTCCATTCGGAGACCAGAACACCCTAGAGCCGCACAAAGCGACTAAGCTTCTGCTTGAGTCTGGCGCCTTACACCACTCGGCCATCCTGACCTCGTTGTTTTGTATGCATCTCCGTTCTTATAATACTTACCACAAAACCAGGAAAAGGCTTAATTTAGCACTAATATCACGGTTGTTTTTCCTCGTGGCTGTATAAAATTCACAGATGCATGCAACGATGTTTAATCGAGGATAAATACAACGAAGCAGGCCAAGTTGTTTCATTCTAGTTTTACTTTATGGAAGACGTAGACGATGATGTTAACGGTATGCTCATTTTAGGATGAAACTATGTACAGTTAAGTGATAAGATTTAAAAAATATTAAGCCAATCATCCCTGCCGGGACTCGAACCCGGAACCTCTGGATTAGAAGTCCAGCGCGCTAATCCATTGCGCCACAGAGACAAACTCATACCAACCTTTAACATTTTCACGCTTTAAAAAACAATCCAGCCTAGAAAGTCGAAAAAAGTTACTTGATCGAACCGTTTTTGAACTAAGACATAAGTTTCTCAATGTTCGATTTTACTATCCGCTTCAATGCAATCCGACACAAAGTTAGCATATATGTGAAGTAAAACTTTCCAAAGCTACTGTCAGAAGTGGGATTTGAACCCACGCCTCCATTCGGAGACCAGAACACCCTAAAGCCGCACAAAGCGACTAAGCTTCTGCTTGAGTCTGGCGCCTTAGACCACTCGGCCATCCTGACCTCGTTGTTTTGTATGCATCTCCGTTCTTATTATACTTACCACAAAACCAGGAAAAGGCTTAATTTAGCACTAATATCACGGTTGTTTTTCCTCGTGGCTGTATAAAATTCACAGATGCATGCAACGATATTTAATCGAGGATAAATACAACGAAGCAGGCCAAGTTGTTTCATTCTAGAATTATTTTGTGGAAGACGTATAGACGATGATGTTAACGGTATGCTCATTTTAGGATGAAACTATGTACAGTTAAGTGATAACATTTTAAAAATATTAAGCCAATCATCCCTGCCGGGACTCGAACCCGGAACCTCTGGATTAGAAGTCCAGCGCGCTAATCCATTGCGCCACAGAGACAAACTCATACCAACCTTTAACATTTTCACGCTTTAAAAAACAATCCAGCCTAGAAAGTCGAAAAAAGTTACTTGATCGAACCGTTTTTGAACTAAGACATAAGTTTCTCAATGTTCGATTTTACTATCCGCTTCAATGCAATCCGACACAAAGTTAGCATATATGTGAAGTAAAACTTTCCAAAGCTACTGTCAGAAGTGGGATTCGAACCCACGCCTCCATTCGGAGACCAGAACACCGTAGAGCCGCACAAAGCGGATAGTTAGCTAGTTAGCTATTTAGTTAGCTAGTTAGCTAGTTAGCTAGTTAGCTAGTTAGCTTGTTAGCTAGTTAGCTAGTTAGCTAGTTAGCTAGTTAGCTAGTTAGCTAGTTAGCTAGTTAGCTAGTTAACTAGTTAGCTAGTTAGCTAGTTAGCTGGTTAGCTAAAAGCTAGTTAGCTAAAATAAAAGACATCCCCTAAAATAAGCCCTAGCGTAATATTTTTAACCAAAAAATAATATAAGCCCTGTCTTATTTTCGGGGAAACACGGCAGTAGGCTAATTGGTTAAAAATGTTCTGACGCTACACGCTACTACGCTAGCTGTATTCGGTAGCCTACTGCTTCAAAAATGTTTTTCGGTACCGGTACTTTTTGTATAAACACCAAAGAGATCTTTTTGCAAGTCTAGAGCTTTAGTTGGCAGCTTGGAGAAATAAAACCAACCTTGCCACCTTTATATTTTTAGAGAACTTATTTGTTGCTCCCGTCTAGGCCTAGTTTTCTACATCTACTATTATAAGGCTGTCGAAAACATGTAATTTTCACATGTAGATTCCAGCCGATTACTTGGCTATAGGGCCTGTAGGGCCATCCGAAGCCCTATCTAAAACAATGCAAAGTACCATATTTCAATTTGAATTTGCTTCTAAACAAGCCCGGTCACCTGGCTGAGTTTTTGTATCCGCCGAGATGTAGGACAAAAGGACTTAACGCAGTATTTTGAGCAAATTCTCGTATCTGGAATTCTCACAGCAAATGCTTCAACTTTTTAACAACTTTTTTCCTTGTATTTTTCCAAAAAATCAGCCAAAAAGCCTTAACTTTGAACCAACACAAAACGTCAACTTTAGCCTGAATCTACACTCCGCACACGCCATAACAACAGCAAACATTCACAATTTGAGGTCGCGTGCGCACTGGACCGGAACCATTGCTACTTTTTCTATAGTGACGTCTTGCATAAGACCTTCGTCACAATCGCCGGGTTGCCGTTTTAAAACTGTTGAAAATGGTACTGCAGGCCCTATAAGTTTAGCTGCCACAAATCCTACTCGTTTCAAAACGAACGCGTTGTACCGGTATTTCACGGACAAATTTCGAAACGTTCTTCTTTTTTCTGTCACATTTTCTTTCAAAAATTTTCGAAAAAAACTTGGCAACAAATTGCAAACAAATTAGTTATTTTGTTTTTAGATGTAATCAATAGAAAGACCATGAGAGCAAACAAACGTTTGAGACTTACGTCAGCATCAAAACTTGCATATCAGTGATAGGCTATCATAGACGGCCTTGTCATAAGTGCAGCATTGTTTCGTTACAAATGAATGTTCAAACATCAGATAGGAATCTATTTTTGTCTAAAAAAACGTCACTTTTCCGACTACCGTAGCGGTTAACGGTCATAAAAGCAGATAAATAGGTAGAAAAGATACTTTACCTTTTTAAAAACGTTTTAATTTCGGTCGTCTGTTTTAAGAAATCACAACATGCTTAGTATTTCGGTCGACATGTTTGCTGCTTTCTCACGTCTTTACGAACGTTTTTTGCAGTAAACGATAAAAAGGGCTCCTGACGTTTCTACTTCTACTACAACATAATCCCGGAACTTAATCAGCTTCAAAATTTGATTAGCTGTTCCTTGGATCATTCGTTAATGGTATCGGTAATCAAAAAGTACAGTAGTGTTGCCTACCTCTGCGAATATACACACATAAAACATATCGTAATTTATGAGAAGGTAAATGTGCGCAGAAATTTTACAACGCGAGAAAACGTATAGCGTCTTTTATGGACTTTAAAGTTTTATAGACAATCCGTTAAAAATCGTCATTCATTCATTATCCTTTTCATGCAATGTGGTAGGCCTTTTGTGGATGTTATGTTCCAGAGAGATGAAAAAATTTAACATGACCAGTTAGCCTACATTTACTCATAGGTGGGCAGTACCGCGGTACTACGTACCGAATCTATGTACCGAATAACTTTTATCAAGAAATTTCAATCGGTCTCGGTATTTTTCATATAACAATTTAAAAATTTTAACAAGTATGTTTTCGAAAATACATGTTAATTAATCCTTAATACTAATTTTAGCATCTGTTGATCTTTTTTAAACAAGAAATGTCAAGTAAAATTGCAAGCGATTACCATCACATATGTTTTGACCTGGAGTAACCTTTACCGTGGGCATAAAGCGCCAAACATTGCAGTTGCAGCGTAATCTTTTACACAAAAAGTACTGGTACCGAGTACGGAACTACTTTTTTAAAATAGTACCGAATACCGGACTGCCCACCTCTGCATTTACTATAGCTTTCTAATTGAAGTATACAATACATAGGATATTACACTGAGAAGTACGAACACAAATTGTATCATTCTAAAACGTATGGCTCGAACGTATGGCATAAATTATAACTTATTATCGTACAGAACCTACGCTAATAAGGCCAAAACTGTTACAAGTTCTAAAATTAAAGCTTTCAAAGCAAAAAATGACTAGGCTACCAGAAAACGTTACTAATGAGCATACAGAGTCTTAACTTATATTATTTTTACTTAATTTAGTTTACCTGTTGAATTATTTTACTCGGTTGTTGCATACGGTTAGAGTACTCTAACCTTTTGTCAGCCGAAAGGTTTTAATATTACAACAGAAATAGTTTACAACAAAAGGTTTTTATTGTAGGTGCTGTACACTTTCTCAAAATTACAAATTACCAAGAAGATAGTCATACCACTGCTTATAAGATGTTTATTGAGTTGCAATCACTGTGTCTAGCTCAGACCAAAGAGATTTAAACATTATTAGTAGGAAATTTACAAATTATTTTTATAATACAAATTTTTAGTAGGAATACACTCCTTCATTGATTATCCCTACCTCGTTTAACCAACATTCGATTAATTAAGTTATCGGGTCGCCGGATAAAGCTGCTTAATGACGTAACAATGCAATAATGCAAACAAACTGTTAAGCCTCTTGTTGCTTTAGCTATGCAGTGTGTTTGATATAGCCTACTCTCATTAATGTTATCGTACTTGCAGTTCATTCTTAAAAACAATATCATATTCTGTATTCTATAGCATTTTGAAATGGTTTTATTTTCAAAATATGACGTAAAGCAATTATTTTATCTCTTAAATTGTACTGTATTTGGTGTTACATGATGAGTAGACAGTGATTGTTTCTTTGCTGTCAGGTTAATTATCTTATTTATCTTAGATATAGGCTGATTTAATAGTTGCAAAATAGCTTTGCGAAGCATGTAAATAATTGCAAAATTCAATAATGGCATTAATGTGTACAGGCCGCAATAAAAAGTAATTGTTTAGTTAATGTACAAAGGTTTTGTAAAGGTTGGCACTGTCAAAATGTTACATGGAAGTAAAGAAGTGAGAAAACGATAAAAATCCCTGGTCTACACCAGAGTTGGATCAATTGTAATTTGTAATTGAGCTGAATGTAATTAATTACATTTTTCATGTAATTGTAATTGTAATTGAAGCATTTTTATTTTGTGTAATCGTAATTGTAATTTGATAAAATTTTTACCTAATTACAATTTCAATTACATTGTTATTGAGACCTGACAAGCACAACATAAAATAATTAAGCCTATTTACATAGGTGTGCTATGCGTGCCTCGTTAACTAGATAATTTAGCCATGCTAAGCTAAACTGTTTCCCATACTTCAGCAGCAACAGAAAACTTAGTAAATTACAATATAGTCTAAATCTTAATATTTCAAAAATGGATGAACAGCAAATAAACTCTTCCGAAACCTGTGCTGAACCCTTTCCTACGCCACAGTCAGAGTTTTTTAAATCTTTGACCAGTACTGAGGCTTGCTGCAACAATTGTAAAAAGAAATTCAAGTTTTCAACCAAGGCTTCATCAAACTTGATCACGCATTTGAAGAGATGTTCTCCCAATCTTTATCCTAAATATATAAACCTCAAAAGAAAACACCAGGAAAACACGAAGAAGACAGATAGATAGATAGGTAGATCAGAGTCAACCACCTATCAAGTCATTTTTTCAAACTTCTTCTTCCCAGCGATTTGCTTCATATGATGCCACTCAAAAAGCATTAACAAAAGCTCTACTCAAATCAATAGCTTGTGATCAGTTACCATTAAGTATTGTAGATAGTCAAACATTCAGAAATCTGTTGTTGACTGCTGAACCAAGATATATAATACCAAGCCGCTCCACATTTAGAAATTCCCTTATACCAACGGTTATTCAGCAAATGGAAGAAGAGATGAGACGTGAAATTGCACGTTTGTCAAATGTTTACTTGACAATTGATCTCTGGACTAACCGCAACATGACAAGTTTCTTGGGCATCACTATGCATTTTGTTGATGCAGAATGGAAGCTACGAAGCTTTGTCCTGGCAGTGGACTCATTTTTAGGACGGCATACAGCTGAAAACATTGCTGAGGCTTATGACAACGTAATAGAAAAGTTTAGATTTACAACAAAAGTAAAAAAGGTTGTGTCAGACAATGCTTTCTCCATGATAAAATCATTTCAGGTTTCCCTTCCTTAGTTCACATAAAAACTGGTATATAACTGGCATAAAACTGGTGAAGAAATCAATGAGGACAATGAGAAACAGTTGAATCCTGATCCTGAACAAGAAATATCCGAGGAGGGTGCTGATTTACATGCTCTTCTCACTTACTTACCAGAAAGAGTAAGCTGTTTTGCTCATACACAACAACTTTGTATTAAGGATTGTCTGCAACATTTGGAGTTTGCTAAGTCTTACGGTGGGAAGCAGCTGGGAAAGGTGGCCAAAATTGTAAATTCAGTAAGAAAATCTGTAAATGCTACCTCTTATTTGCAACGTAAAAAAATAACGTTAAGAGCACAGAATGTGACAAGATGGAATTCGCAGCTTGTTATGTTGCAAAGTGTCTTAAAGGATCACGAAGAAGTTAACGCGGCTCTCACCTTGATCCAGTCACGGGAAAAAATAACAAATCAAGATTATTTGGCATTGAGTGAGCTCGTGAGTGTGCTACTGCCTTTCAAGGAAGCAATGCAGCAAGTTGAAGGAGAAAATATTGTAACATCCTCTTGCATTTGTCCGGTAGTGCTTGGCTTACTGAAAGCAATGGAACTACTAAAAAACTCAAATCTCCACTATTGCCAGAAACTGGCAGCTAATCTTAAAGACTCTGTTTCTAAAAGGTTGTTGCCATATATAAATTCTCCGGACAACAGACTTGCATCTCTTCTTGATCCACGATTTAAAAACAGCTGGATTGAAGATGACGTTGAAAAAGAAGAAGCAATACGTTTGCTAAAAACTCCTGTGGCAAGTAGACTTGGCAAGGATGACGAAGAGAGTTGTAGCAAAGAGGATGAAAACCCTGCAAAAAAGCCAAAGCTATTTAACTTTATGGCAGAAGGCTTAAAAAAGAAAAGACCGAGAAATTCAATAAGTGAAGTCGACAGCTATTTGGGGGTAGAAACCATGCATTTCGATGAAGACCCACTAATGTATTGGAAGAAGAAGTCAGAAGAACTTCCCACGCTTTCTACTTTAGCCAAGGATTATTTGGGACTAACAGCAACATCAGCCCCGTCAGAAAGAATATTTTCAATTGCGGGTAACTTTTATACGGCAAGAAGAAATTTACTGGGGCCAGAAACTTTTCGCACCCTAATGTTCATCAAATGCAATCCAACAGTTTTTGAGCAAGTGAAAATGTAAATGCGAACCAAAATTTTGTAATTTGTAGTTATCAGGAGCTTCTTTCCTTTTGCATTTATTTTTATTTTACACACCTTATCGCTGGCGCCTTACCGCTATCAGCTTTGTGTATTCGTTTGATTACATTTCATTGCCTGTCTTGTAGCCTATTCGTTGTTAGTCGTTGCCAATCGCTCAAATTTTTGGTTGTTAACAGTCGCTTAAAAAATTTTTCTGTGTTTGTATTTCTCAGTACTCATGATTAGGAATAGTTGAAATATTCGAAAACGTTCGAGTTTTTTTTAATTAAAGAGTATTCTACGTATCGTGAATGAAACATGAATAGTTTGTGATTGTTGCTAATTACGTCGCTACGGTTTTCAAAGAGCACCTCTCTACCGAAGTTGAATTTATGATTAATCAATTACATGTTTAACAGTAATTATAATTGTAATTGTAATTGTAATTTGATATTTTTAGCACGGAGTAATTGTAATTGTAATGTAATTGAAACATGTAAGGAAGTAATTGTAATTGTAATTGAACTGAAATAATGTAATTGATCCAACTCTGGTCTACACTGTGATACTGATTAAGTGTCATAAATAAGTTTGATTTTTTTATCTTACGCTCTAAATGCTTGTCTTTCAATATGCTTCGTTCTTTACGTTTTGGAGAATTAATTACTTCCTATATGTATTAGGTTAGGTTTCCTGCTCAGCTGCTGATGCGTTTTCAGTCATTACAGGTTGCCCTTAATCTAAATCATGTGGTAAGAGGCAAATGGGCAAAGGAAATACTTCGTTGTTCAAACGCATAACATGTATTTCTATTTTGGTTAGTGGACTGTTGCTAATTCTGAAGTCCAGTTCCAGCTGTAAGGTAAGTGCAAGGTCATTGGACATAGTTCTAATAGTGATAGCATGATACCAAAACAGTTGCTAAGCTTGATACGTCATTTTTGTATGTATTCTTGGAGTGTATGATATGTTACAGAACAATACTATTTACAGTGTCGTGATAACAAAATTATCAGCTGTGGTTTACTGTATCCTAACTCAACAAATTAAGCTGTCTGGCAAGATAAAATATATAGCTATGATACCTAAATATGCGTTTGGTATTATTGACTTTAAAAGTTTATTGTATAACTAGGAATTAGTTGTACGTGTTTTTAAAATCTTTTTGCTAGGCAAAGAAGTTTATTTTACGGAGGCTACCAGCCCCAGAGGTATTGATGCCATAGCTGTCTTTTGTAACCTTTAAATGTTGTTTTTGCAGGCCTTTCCTCAATGTTGCTTTGATGGAGAAAGCTGGTGTTACTATAGTATTTTGATTCCACTCACAATTCCTGTGGTGTTGTTCTTTGTATTCATTAACTGGTTGGGTATTATGTACTTTAAGCACAATTAACCCAATTAGCTCATACCTGTGTTATGCCTTCATCGTACAGTGTAGCCAGATTTTTTCTGCCTAAATCTTTAAAAATTAGTTTATTGTTGTTTTCATTTTGTTTTATGTTTTGTGTGCATAATATTGCCATAGTAAACAGGTCTTTTGTCCTGCATAGCATCGTGGCCAGTGTAGCGAGGTATATACGTATTCCAACCAGTAATGAAATTCATCAGAATCCAGCATTTGGTGTTGTTTCATTTGATATTTTTAATCTGGACTACAAAATCAACAATGTTACATGCTGTGTTGTCAAGAAACCATTTCTGGTAATATTTGTGAAGAGCCAAGCAACAAATTTTGAACAGCGCGCTGCCATTAGAAGAAGTTGGGGCGATTCTCAAACTTGGAAGATCGATGCAGCTTATGAGTTCATTGTAATGTTTATCGTCGGTCTTGCAGAGAAAACGATTACAGATGTTCAGCGAAAACTGGTCCATGAAAATAGCAAACACCATGATATCGTGCAAATAAATGTGGTTGAAAGCTTTTACACCTTAACTTATAAGCTCATCGGACAATTTAAGTGGGTTACTAAATATTGTACCAGCGCTAAGTATTTCATGACCACTGATGATGATGTTTTTGTTCATGTTCAAAACCTTGTCACTTACTTAGTTAAATTTAAGGAAAAAAATTTATACCTAGGTTGTGTTCATTCAGGATCGCCTCCTATTCGAAATCCTTCCAGCAAATATTACGTTCCATATTCTGTTTACAGTGGGCTTTACTTTCCTGATTACTGCCCCGGAGCTGGTTATGTATTATCACTGCATTCGTTACAACTGCTGTTTGCACAAGCATCTTCCCTACCATTGCTATACATTGATGATGTGTATGCTGGTTTACTGGCTAATATTGCTAAAATTAAGCCAACTGTATCTTTGCGATTTTACTGTGAGTTTAGAGTACCCGATGACCCCTGCTTTCTTCAATATTTTATTACTTCGCACTCGCATAGTCCTACAGAACTACTCAAAATGAGCACTGTTGTAAAATCAACTGAACAAGGTGGATATCTGTGTCGTGAAAAAATTTTTTTCCGTGAAGTTCTGCGTTTTCCATTATAAAATTTTTTTGAAAGGTTAATAACGCTGCCTGTAGTAATAATAATGTAATTGCAATATTATTTTGGAACAAACACATTCATCAGCCTGCAGTGTACATAGAAGTTTAATACTAATAACCTTGATGACTTTCCGAAACAATGTAAGTGGAAAGTGCAATATTTGCATTAATGCAGTACGTTGATCTACCACGCTTTACCTTGTCACTGGTGTGTTTTAGAGATACTGATGATTTTAGATGATAGTTAAGTCTAATTGCGTTGATCATTAACTGGTGTAAGTTTGGCGTCTGGTTGCAAATATTTGTGTAAATTAATTTTTTTGTTAGATTTTTTCACAATCTGCTATGCAATATTTTAATGGTTTGTAAAATTATTTGCATTAGAACCATTCTCATTTTGCATGTTGCATTAATGTACGCTGTAGCTTACACATTAGCTTTTTTACTAGGTATCATCCGGCTATTTTTGTTACTAGTTGCGGTTTGACTTCAATTACAAAATAATTTGCTTTGTGCAATAATCATTAATATTCTGCAATAGCATAATCTGTCGTTAGATGTATTCAAACCTGTTAAACATATTACTCCTTTTTAAAATATTTGCATCTAGCTTCTTAGAGTGAGTGGTAACTAGTAATACACTTCGGTTTGTTATGTGTAGCGTTACATTGGTTGGTACAATGTTTTTGTAGTGCTTTATGGAAAACTATTCTGGTGGTTGATTTGTTTATACTGCAGTGGTATTCAACTTTTTAAGATATATTTTGTTAAGTATTCTATCACATAAAATGGCAAACAAGCTGGAAATAATGTTTAGTATGATGTTGCAGTAGTGTCGCATGTCAGGTCATTCATTTTATATTTCGTCTTCCATGTGGTCGCAAACATGTTAGTAGTTATGATAATAATTTCCACAAATTAGACAGGCAAATGTAGCAAGGCCTCAAGGGCAAAAATGTGCATTACGAACTAATATGCAAATGTAAAAAAGTTAACGTGTCAGCACTGCCACCAAACCCAAATTACAAAAAAAACATAATTTAAACACTTTAATATAAAACAAAAGTTAAGCTGATAGTTTGGCAGAAAATAAGCGTTATGTCACCGTCATGATGGAATCGACTTCTGAGTTTGGATGGAAGAAAAAAATCCACAGGACCCGAGTCTCGTTCAGTTTGCCTGTGGAGAGTACACGGTAAGAATCTTTTACACAAAACGCTTGTGAGAGGAAATAGAAACATTGATAATTATAATACATTTACGAGAGACCTGATGATAATATTTTAATTACAGGGTGTCGCTACACATGAAGTGCCGACAGCTGAATAGCCACTTCCTGCATGGCAACATATCTGAAGGTGCAAATTAAAAAGGGATATATGAGAAGAGAAGTAATATTAATGATGAATTGTTTTGGGTGTCAACTGTCAACCCATAGTAATATACACAGCTTTTCTGGTTAGTACAGGAAAACACATCACAACGAAATAAATATATAAGCGACATGAAGCGCAGCGGTTAGAACTTAAATACGTTAGCTGTTAGACACGTCATAGTTTCCTGTGATTACAGTAAAACACTTTATAACTCCAGGTAATCTACCTTCCGATTAGGTAGTAAACTTAGTTTACTAAGTTTCTACTAAGGTTTTTTTTACAGGTGAAACTCACTGATCTTAATCACTTCGAAGGTTTTTGTGTCGGTCACATGAGTTTAAACGATATAAACATTCATCCATTCATTCTCCATTGTGTGGCGCGTCGTTGACGCCACCTTATCGGGATTCCCCTTCACTTTTTAAGCTGGGGTCACGAGCATGGAGTGATTTCTACAGGTGGTGGGCGAAAACGTAGCATAACTGCAGCAGGGAGATTGTTGGCCGTTTGGTTAAGTTTAAGGTTGTGATTTCTACTTCATAAATATCTGCGTTTATTAACTGAAATGTATTAGAGATTTCAAAAATGTTTGGTTTTGCTTTTGTGGCTTTGGTCTGAAAGTTACTGACGTCGATACATGTTTTGCTTAAATTTGCGACTCGGTAACGTAATAGCCTACTATAATAATATAAAATATAGGGCAAGGCGGCAATATGATATAAAATGCGGCATAGGCCAAAAAACCTGAGGTGGAAAGTGTGGCATCCGCCACTACATGCACACCGAATATTTTACTCATAACGTCAATTTATAATAAATAAACAAAGAATTTAGGTCTTGGTGCATGCATGATTTCTTGTCGAAAATGCCGTACTTTCAATTCGGGTAATAAGCCAACTTTCTTCGCCTGAGAAGTTCGGCACGTCATACAGACTTTTCATTAGGGACGTTAATGCATAGCCAATAAGGGTTAGGACTTAGGACTAGGATATTTTCTTAGATGTCAGCCGACAATAAAGCTATGTTTAGGGCTATTTTTCATAGTTTCTTGTTAGCTTAACTTAAATCTTTCTGTTAATCTAGATTTAACTTGAACATTAAATCAGTGTTTCTCAACCTTTGTCATTTTTTCAGTTAACATACCCCCATATAGGATCCCAGAAACTTATTACTTTTGTTGGTTGTAATACAGAATATTTGCTATATTACAAGCCTTCTGTAAAATCTAAGCATCTTTTAAACGTTTTACTGTAGTGAACTACTTTTGCAGCATAAAACCACCTTTATGTTTTACATACCTGTTGCATTCAGCTTCACAATAAAATATATTGTTGATCTTTACTACTACAGATTCAACAAAGCTTTAGTCATCAATTTATAAACCTGTCTAGCTATATACAGGCCACCATAACTGAACGAAATTAACTCGTTTTGATTAATCACCTAAAGTTCATTATAACATTGATGAACCACATAAAAAATTTTAGCGGACCACCAAGTGTTCTATTTACCCATTTACTTACTGTGAAATAACCATTTTGTATTTTATGACCCATCATATTTCAACGTAACTGATAATGAGGGCAAATTTGGTAATTTTAAGGTAGTTGTGCTTGTGTGCCATTGTGGTAACTGGAAAGTGTGGCACCTGGAACGTTTGGCACTTTTACGCGTGAGATACATAAATGTGCACTGCACTGCCGATTAGTAACATATAAACATAGAAAAACTGGTTTCTTAAATGCCAATTAATAATATATAAATGAAGAGCAAAGGCTTCAGTGCACAATATCACACCAAAATTTGCATGATTTTTCATCAAAAAATGCTGTACTTTCTAGTCGGACTTGTGTGTCTATGTGGTAAATGTCGAAATATGATCCACATTGTTGGTGTTCTTGGGTTGTAATCTTAATGTGTAGATATTTAAAATTTTTTGAAACCCACTCGTTTTGTTCTAAGACTTGAACTAATGTTATATAACCAATAATTTAATCATTCATAAATGAACAATGTTGTTGGGTTTGGTGGCAATCTTTACCTGCCATGATTATAGCAGTTCGCTATCTTAATCTTAATGCTGGAATACTTGAAACTTAATAACACAAATCCTAACTTGTATGATGTCATAACCTTTATACTCAGACTGAGGAAAGTCATTGTACAACTACAATGATTATATATTATTTATCATTCGAGTCCAAGTTACTGAGCTAGTCTTCGTGAAAGTTTTGATTGATCCACATATTTTTTGTTTTATTTCATTTTTTACTGTATTGCCCAAATTTGGAACTTTCATCAGGAGCAAGCATTGTTAATGCCTGGCCTAAAGGCATTGCAAAGTTAGTGCCCCTGGTTATCAAACAAGTTCCCTATTGCTCCAAAACTAAAAATTGTTGGCAAATACTCCAATTTAATACAGTACTAATGTTCAAACTTTTAAAATTGAAGAAAAGCTTTGGAATTGTTTACTTTTCCTTTTTTTGTCACATTTTTGATTCCCACACTTAATGGCTTGAAAGAGAGTATAACGCAAATCGTTTGTTGCTGGAATTGTTTTCTTACAAATCATCGTAGTTTGGCGTAGTGCAACTATGGTTGATTCAACACAGATTTTCTTGCACGTATTTATTGCTTTATTTTTGTAATAAACTCATGCATATTTTGGTTAGAGGAGCATTAGTTGTCCCTCATTTTACATGGCGTCTTGCAGCAGACCATGGAAGTCCATGCCGTGGTACTTTTCATTCCTTCACCAACGATGCACAAATTTAGAACTTTTGTTCAAATCATAACTTTGGTAATGCTAATTTTGAAAGGTTAGGAACCACTGCTTTGTTGTACACAAACTGCCAATGAAATGCTCAAGTGTTGAAAGTTGAACTAACCCATTATTTTAGAAGGTATTGTTTGGTTTGTAAGTAAAAACAAGTCACAATGCCTTGGTTTGGTGAAAAGGGCATGCCAGCCATGCCCCATGTGTTTGGGACACACTATGCCCTCACTGTTAATGAATTTCGGAAAACATCACATCCTATTGAAATTTTGAACCCTGCGTCTGTAGTACTAGGATTTATTGGTGGTGCAGCTGCTCCTTTGTCAAACCACATGTCAAATCTTCCATTGCTTCTTGGTTTGTATAAGCTTTAACATTTTTTTTCTGACTAAACAATTATTATCTCTTACATTTACTACTTCAGAGTTCAGACACTTAAATTATATCTTAACTCATGTTGATATTTTACTTTTTAGGTGGCCCAAGAATTGTTCTTGGTGCAGCAGCTGGTATTTGGCTTGGTTATTATGCCTCAAGAGCACATGGTCAATATTACCTTGGAAAATTTAAATACTGTTTGGAGTATGCTCTGAGTAGAAGTGACCATTTCCCACTGAAAGGTAAAAGATTTTTGACATGTGGCATTTAAAATATTAAAATCAATGTTGAAAACTAAACATGATAAAGAAGAGTTGAAAGAGAAGAAGTAAGCTAATTACAGCAAAATCATGTCTTGTTTTGTTGTATTTATAGTTCCTCAGAAATTCTCGGATCCTGCAATTTTGGACCACTGGCAACCTGTCCGATAGAACTCTTTCTTTTTTTTAACTTTTTGTTTGTGCTAATAAAGTATCAATGAGTATACCATAATGGTGATTTGGCAGAAGCTGTATTAAATGAGATCACAGTGGTGCTATATCCTCAGCAAAAAAGTCACAGTACTACATACAAATGGACTAAAAAAAAGGAATAAACGTCTATAAAATCTCCACAAGATTTACACGATAAACGAAAAAAGGCAGCCCAAATCTATGGTATTACTCAAGTACACACTCTCTACTAGATCTATAGATATTCTCAGTTACGCCTCTGTTTTGTAATTTTGGCAACATTTGGCTTCTGGCCATCGTCCTTATGTTTCAAGATGGTGGTTCTTGGCGGCAACCTAGAAGACTATAAGATTCAGCATGTTTCTTATTGCTGCATTAGTTTCCACACATGCAAATAGTATAAGCGTGTGTCTACAATATGGACATACTTGTGACAACTCCTTGTTGGTACCACATAAATCTATTGGACAAAAATACTTTTTACTTCCAACGTTCATTCTGGATCCATTTTTGAATTTGGGTCTTATAATATGTAGCATAAAACAGATGACATAAATTAATGGTTGCCTTCAATGAAACTTAAGTATCACTAGTATGTTGCCTATTGCTTATGTAATTTGTACTGTTGGGTCATTGAAATTGTGTGTAATGGATATGTCCACAGAATATTTCAAACTCGGAATTAGAACCAAGGGTATAGGAACATAAGGAGTAAAATAGCTAATAAGTTAAGTAAACTATGCAAAATTGCATTTCAGAAAAATGAAAGTTTAACTTTCCCAGTTAGCACAGTTTGCTTTCAAGGACAGTATGATCTCCATGGACAATCCCTAAGGGGAATAAGTGCAAGACTTACAGCGTTAAGTAAAGAAATACCTTCTGGTAACAACTTTTGGATGTGCTCTTTTCCCTTGCAAACGCTCATATGAATCCAGATGAAAAGTGGCTTCATTGATTTCAGTTATATATTTCTTCCGGCCATCGTTGGCTTTGTGTAGTGCTTTTGATTCCTACTTTAAAAAATTCTCACATTAAAAGTAAATGGCCCAGTGTTAATGGAATATTGCGATGAATACGGAAACCTGGTCCAGCCTCCATTCCATGTCACGCAGTTGACCTTGCAAACTAAACTTTTCTTTTTCTAACTGCCTCACGAGACCGTTCCAGCCAGCCTGTAGAATAAAGTTCGCAACTTTAATAAAATAAAATAACTGTGCATAGTTGGGTTTGTATAGTTATAACCGATTTTAACAGATTCAGTTAAGATTATTATGAATATGTAGTTAAAAATGCACAGTCATGAGTTCATGTGCAATTCCTGGAAACCTTGCAGTTAGGTGCTGACTGAGAATAAAAAATATCCAACTTCTATTACAAACATTACATAATAATCAATCGTACATACATCGGACATTTCTTCCATATTCTTCAAGACCACCATATCCCTTTTGTTAGCTCCATTATGTTTTTGTATCTTGTCTTTCAAAACTTCCAATTGCCTTTCCAGTTGCCTGTTCATTTCTTGTTGTGTTTCAAACCTGAAATATAAATAACAAGCAGCATTATCATGCAATCAGTAATAAAGAATCTAAAAAATGCTCATACAAATCGATTTTGATTCACAACCAGAAGCATATATTAGATGCTGCACAGAGAAAAAACACTGAGCAGGCCCAGATGCCACAGGTATAAATAATATATTTTGCCACATTAGATACTTTCACCATACCTTGTCTTCCATTCGTTTCCTTCTGTGTCAACTTGTTCATATTTTGTCTCAAGGTCATCAACAGTTGCCTTTAGGTCAATAACGGATTGATCTAGCATTTTCCTAAATAGAATTTCAAGTTAAATACTTTTATTATTATTACCAAGCAGTTCAACTCAAACAACAATTCCAAGTTCTTACTTCATTTGTGTTTCTTGGTCAGTTTCAGCCTGAAGCTCCTCCAGTGTATAATCATCTAACCTGTCACCCATTTTGGACTAAATATTGTTATATAAACCACAACCTAATAGAATATGAACAAATTTAACATTATGCAAATAGAGCTTGGTAATAACCAATGTATATAATAAACTCAGCCCAGTGAGAAAAGGATAACAATGCATTTTGTTAGCATAATGGCTATCATGTAAAAATATTTTACCTTTTAAATTAGTAACAGCAATAAGTTATCTTAAATTATACTGGCATTTCTATGGATTTCGGTTTGTTTTTGACATAACCACCAAGCAACTTAATTGTTCATAAAAACAATTACATATCTGTGATTTTCACTGTTAACAAACATAGCACAATTTACAAATTATACAATCACAAAATGATGATCAAAACACATATATACAAATGCAACACTTCCGTTACAGTTAAATACATATTTGGACTTTTTGAAAATACACTGCAAGAATAAATGATAGAACTCACAAATCCATGTTTAGAAGCTTCTTTGGTAAACTCAAATCATGTTCCACTAACAAAAAATCACTCAGCCAAGCTTTTCTGCTGCAAGCCATGCAAGACCATTATGTCCCCTTTCATAAGATTATACCAGCCTTAAGGCCATCGCAACTTTGCCAAAGACTTTAAGTATATACAACTCTATTAGCGTGGCCATTGCTTGTGCTGGTCAGTAAGAGGGATATAGACCACCTTCATCATATCTTGCTTTCGCAATTTACCTTCTTCATCTTTATCCCATTGCTGGAAGGTCTGAGTGGCTCCTGCTTCTCCGACTGGGAGAATCAAACGGCCCCCACGTTTTAATTGGTCAAGTAGATGAGTTGGAACCTGGGCAGCTGCCGCACCTACATGAATTGCATCGTAAAGTTCGAACTTCTTGTTCTCTGGGTCATAGCCAAGTCGGCCATCTCCTTGTTTTAGCACAACTCTTCCATTGTGCAAGAGATTACTGTCATCACGTTTTATGTTCTCTACTGACTTATTTACAAGTTCCCCAATGTGTTCAATGCCAAATGCTCTGCCACTTTCTCCCATCATCCGAGCAAAACAAGCTGTTAAATAACCACTGCCAGACCCAACATCTAAAGCCGCAGCATTTGTTTTACCACTCAGTTGCTCATGTAAGATCTCCAAAGCATAAGCATGCATATGAGGCGCACTGATTGTTGCTTGGTACCCAATTGACTGGGGACTATCATTGTATGGATTACCAGACACATAGTGCTTGCGATCTGTTAGCTTCATTGCCTCGTATACAGCTTCACTTTTAATTATACCATTTCTTCGCAGGTTGTTTACCAAATCCAGGTTGCTTTTCCCATGTGATCTCCAGGCCATTGCAAAGTATATTAAAAGAAAAATATACAGTACATGCACGCTATGTAGAATATTCATATTCATTAAAGTATGTTGAATTGCATTTAAAATATGTTATAGTTATACACATACATACAGTTATCGGCGAAACGTTGTTAGTTAACAGTGAAAAGTTATCTTGGTAAAGTAAATAAAACGACGCTCACTAATCTTATAAGCCGGCCTAGTGTTTTTACAGTTTTATTTCAACCGTCCTTACGAAAAAGTAGAAATGCATAAAAAATAACATCTGCATTAGAACAAAGAACACAGATTGAAATAGCATATGCATGAAATTACTAGTTTCCAACCTGCACCTGTGTTCATGCGGACTATCAGCAGTTACTTGAGAGATTTTTCATGTTCTATTACCGCCACCACATGGAATGTTTCGAACAACATATTTACCGCAAACAGCGCTAAACGTTTAACTTGTCCAAATCTGTCCGAATTTAGAACTGTCCACCAGTTCCACTGAGCAGGGGCAAGCGTCGTTACTGCCTTGGCCAAGGGCGTTGGAACGGTTTGGCGCCACTGCATATCGAACGCGGAACCTGGGCCGCATGTTTTACGTAGCCAACTTTCGAATCACTCGGCTAACGAGCCGGCAAATTACAGTCAAACTTATTCAGGTTTTAAGCATGAAAAACTGTAAATGTGGTAAAAAAATAAGACTTGAATTAGAATAAAACTAAACCTGGTAAAGTTAGAAACTGTTTTGTGGGTTTGGTGGCCATTCTAACCTACCATCATATAGCACAAATCTATCTTGCATGTTTTAAGAGACGCTGTATCACCACACGCCACATTCTTATGCGGCAATGTCTGGTGAGTATGGTGCGTGTAGATAGAACGTGACATTATATGAAGTGGCGCGTATGGCGTATTTTAGACCCAGTTCTTGCACATTGCACAATATCTTGTCATGTCACCTTGGCAATAGTTTACTGGAAAGTTGTAGTAGTCACAAGATGGTACATCTGCTTGATTCAGCATGCAATCAGCTTGTGAGGGAGGCTAGTACCGGTACTGTATACGATAGACGACTCATTTAGTTGCGAAGTGACTATTTAACCGTTCGTAGGTCATGCAGCTTGTTGCATTTAAAGATAGGCGGTTAGAGTTATTATCACCTTCTGCGTAGTGTATATATACCACCTAACCGGTAACCACCATAGACTACTAACTAGAATTAGATCATGCCATGAGAAAAGAAGATGTCTCTGGCTGATTTAATCTATTATTATGGATAAGACTGATAAATTATGATTATTGTCAACAAGACGACGGTTCCGCACAAACTAATTCTATCCTGAACGTGTAACGGTATACTACTGTGTAGTAGGCGTAGATAAATTTACATTTGGAGCTCTACAAAGAAACCTTGTGCCACAAAACAAGTTAAAAATACTCTGGAATTTGATTTGGCAACCTGTTGTATTTAGCGAATGTGTTAAAATATTTTGCAACTCCTCTTCGTTAAAGATGGTTGAGAACATGAGCCCTGAGAGAAAAATTGAGTTGTAAAAATTGACATATATGTACGGTATGCATTCTGAATAACTTTTAAGAAATTGTAAATCATACAAAACTTTTTCAATTTTCAATGCAAAAACAAAAATGCAATTCTTTGGCCAAGTGCAAGAGCAGCTGAAATTGAAATCATTGTCAATGTTTTATTGAGTCTCAAGGTCAATGCTTTACTGCAACCATAGAAAAGATTCGAAACTCTTTATTTAATGAAATTAATCAGACAATTTCCGCTTACTCAGTGATCATGTCATTCTGTCGGTGGTGTACAAAAACATACTTGCATACATACAGTGTCTGTAACAAACCTTTTTAGTTTATTATACAGCTTTGCTACATATTATATATATATATAAACTCTTGAAAACTATGCTATCAAAAGCCCTCACTCGAACAGTGAGATTGTTCTACTGTCATGGAAATTGCATCAATCGAACAACTCCATCAGCCATAAGAAGTTATAGCAATGAATCGACTGACCTAAGACCAGAAATAAAACGATTTAATCCATCTCTTGGTGCTTCAGGAGAGACCACAATTATAACAGAGAAAATGAACATACCAGAACCTAGAACCGTTGAAGAGATCATAGCTGAGAAACAGCAGAAGCGTAAAGAATCGCAACAGAAAGTCAGGAAATTGTATATTTGGGACAAATGGATATTGGTAAAAATGGGAAAATACAAACAAATTAGTGATGTACCCAATAAAATTGTCTTTCGACAGAAGAAAACAAGCAAAGAATTACATGATCAGATAAGAGCAGAAATGGCAGAGCGTGGCTTTAAAGGGCTAGTGGGCGTGGAATATCTTGGATGGTTAATTTGCATTGGATTATGTGGAACTGCATACTATGCTTACCAACATTCAAAGAAATCAGACAATACAGTAATTAGTAATGAAATCGGTGCTGTCAAAACATAACGGTAGAAGTTGAATTCTCAAGAAACTACTATGGACACAATTTTTGTTCTTTTCATGCCTCAGTCCTGTTCAAAAAATTGAATTGGTGAATTAAAGAGTGACACTGCTTTTCTCTTTTACTTTTAAAAGTGCAGCTCTGTCTAATACATTAAATTGTAAACTATACATTTGTTATTGTGGAGTTTTTAAGTGATTTGGTTAACGTTGAGTAGGCTATATTTGTCTTTTCTTTGCTCTTGTAAATATATCACATGTTTTTAGTATTGGTCTTGTTCATCTTGAATTGCTCTTCCATTGTTGTTTTAAGTTAATTGAAAAGAATTCAAAACTGTGCTACATAACAAATAATTATGAATGTTTTTAGTCATTAGCTTCAGTGAAGGTTCAATGAAAATAAAACTAATAGATAAAGGATGTCAGAACAAAAGCCAAACTATCGTGTTTACTTTCAGTCACGTCCTGGCGTAAATAGCGCACCCACTGTTTCAAATTTCGGTTATGAGCCTTGCACTTACCCGGAATCACCCAAAAACAGACATTTGGTTGTTGAAACAAAGTATATTAGTGTTGACCCATACATGCGATGTAGGATGAATGTAGACAGCGGAGTCGATTATGCAAAAGCATGGGGAATTGGGGAAACGATAAGCGGCTTTGCTGTTGGAAGAGTTTTACAAAGCACTAATGAAAGTTACAAGAAAGGTGACCTAGTTACATCCACTGACATGTCTTGGCAATGGAAAAAATTTACCGTAGTGCATTCTGAAAGCATTCGCAAAATTGATGGCATATCTGAAGAACAGAGCTCACTTACACTTGGCATTTTCGGGTTGACTGGTCTCACTGGGGCAATTGGTGTGATGGAACAAGGAAACATACAATCAGATTTATTTCAGACAGTCGTTGTAAGTGGTGCAGCTGGCGCATGTGGCTGTGTTGCGGGTCAAGTTGCCAAATTACTCGGGTGCAAAAAGATAATTGGCATTTGTGGTACGCAAGAAAAGTGCTCTTTCTTGGAAGAGGATTTGAAATTTAATGGTGCTGTTTGCTACAAGTCAGAAAATGTGAAACAGCGATTAGCAGAGTTATGCCCTGATGGAGTAGATGTGTATTTTGATAATGTTGGGGGCAACATAAGTGATGATGTTATATCACACATGAATAAATGCTCAACAGTTATATTATGCGGACAAATCTCAACCTACAACTCTGATGTTCCTTACCCCCCTCCATTGAACCAAGCTTCAGCCAAGTTGGTTCATGCTAACTCCATTAACCGTGAACGGTTTCTCGTTCTCAGTTATGCTAACAAATTTCCAAGCACCTTGGCATTTCTCAGTAAGGCCTATGCTGAAGGAAAACTTGTTAGCAAAGAAACAATTTCCCATGGACTTCAAAATGCTGGAAATGCTTTTGTGCAAATGATGTCAGGTTATAACATTGGGAAACAAATAGTGAAAGTATAGAGATTTCATCTAAGCAAAGCTTGGTTTAATTTTAATCATGGATATTAGTGGTACGTAATTGCACTGGTAATTTTTTTTGCAATTTTGATGATGCAATCTTGATAAATCTGCAATTTTGTGTTTTGATTGCTACCAATGTAGGCCATTGGGTGAGGTACCATACTTCCACTGACTTTTGTGTGTAGGAAGGAGATTTAATAGCAAATTCAGTTTAATCTCATTTGAAAAAAACTGTGAAAGAATTTTAAATAAAGCACTATTGTGATGTGATGGTAGTGAAGCGTTGTTTATTCAAATACCAAAATCTAAGATTGCAAACTGAAATAAAAGTGCACCTTCTTTCGATGACGCCATATCTATTCTTTGCCAGAACTACTTAAATGAAGGTATTATGTTTATACAGTTGCTACACTGACCTTTACAAGTGTATGGCATTACAGCGTGTGCAGTGTCCTGTTTTGATGTAGCTATTGTTTCTGATCTGTAAAATTCCAGTACTACTGTTCATCTTACCCCAAACCCAACTCATACTACATATAGTCAGTAAAAAACATGCTAAATGAAATGAACACATCCTATAACTATTTGAAATAGGCAAGAGCTATCAGTGATCAGTTGCATCATTTATGTTTTGTTTGGACAAAGGATAACATCAATTTACTTGAATAACAAAAGCAATATGACTTCATAACAAACACTACAACGTTTTGACAAAGTCATGCAATTCACTTAAATAGTGAACAAAGGCGTTGGCTTTCCAAGAAAAATCAACCTGTTAGCGCGTAACATAAAACAAACATCCAAAGACACTGCTTGTGGGTTAAGATATCAATTTACACAGGTATACAGCAATGCAGAAGAAGCATAATATGCATGACTTGAAGCTCTATCAGCACAGTGAAGTACAATCATTGAAGCTATGGCATTTCTTAAATTAAAAATTGCACAAGATCATAACATTTCAAGAAATAGGAATATATCTAAAGAAGTAAGATACAGTATAACATACAACACAATTTCAGCATCATTTGTTAGTATGGTACATTTTCACACTCCCTACAAATGCACCAAGAGGTTTCGTCAATGTATGGAACTAAGAAAGCATAAACTTATCAGGAAGAATTCAAAATAGCAGGCATTCTTTTTACACAATTTTCATTGAAACTGACCACCAAACCTGAGTATATACATGAAGACTTAATACATATCAATAACTGCTTGCAAAGTAGGTTACTGTAGCAGAGAACGAAATATTTAAAAAGATACAATACAATAGTTGATCTTGTGTATTCAAAGTATGCTTTCTCAAAGCATCTGTGTATCATAGAATACTTGCATGCACAAAACATGATAACTTTTACTTAGAATAGAGTAAGTTGAACATTAAATCAAACAAAAAATAATGCTTTAAGCTGGCAAGATTCCATAGGGGCAGAACAAACTACATGACCAGGAAGTAAACATGAAAATATATGACCCCTGGTTGCATAATACACTGTGAAAACAATACATAATGCACGTAGAACATGATAATCTCATTGCAAAGCAAACATAATGTTTTCTTGCTATGATTCAGAGCTTGAATCATTCTGAAGTGGATTGTAACCTGGATGGGCACGAGACTGTCCATAAGGTTTGCTGGATCCTTTTTTAACGGCAGTAATGAATCCCTTGTAGTGGTCAGACTTAAGAAATCTTGCGTAACTATCATTCTTCATCAAGTGATATATATGTTCCTGTGCTTGTTCAAAGCAATAACGATCGGGGACCTCCATGTTTTTATCTGTGATTTCCATTATTTTGGAATCAATGTTAATGGGATGTGGACTATCATCAGACAGAAAATCTTTGTATATCTTACGTATCAATTCTTTTGCTTTTTTCACAGGTTGCATTTTTAGATCCTTGCATGCCAAATAAAAATCTAAGTTTTCAGCTGAATATTCTTTCTGAAGAAACTTTCGGAATTGCTGACGTCCTTGCTCGTCCTTCAACAGTTCACCAAAGGAAAATTTCCACCTGGTGGCACGACGTGGTGTGATGTCTTTCGCTCGACTTTCAGTCCAATAGGTATCTTCATTGGTAACCCAAGGATTAGAGGGTTCAACTGGCGTCATCTGTGGATCATAACCTTTTTGCTGTTCTGTGTAGCTAATCAAAGACTCGCAGACTTTGGACATTTTCAAACAATGTCTGTCCAATTGTCTCTGAAGACTTTTTATTAAAACTTGAATGGCATCTCTCGTTTCTGCTTCCGTGGGAGCATTGACAGTAACTTTTTCAGTGGATTTTCTGGGTGAGGAATTGTAAACAGACTTTTTTGTTCTATCCTTATACCAGTATGCCTTTTTAATGTCAACTTCACAAGTGTTCACACAACCAGGAACTGGGCGATGGACATCCCAAAATGCTCTCTCTTGGCTGTCAAAAACCTTGCGCTGAATTTTGTCTCTTTTTCTGTCACCTTTTGCTTCTTTTTCAGCCCTAGCAAATATCACTTCCCAGTTTTTTGAAAACGACCGCTGTAAACGAGCAAGGTTCTCAGCTTCATAATCAGCCAATTCTAACCGGGCTTTATTTTGCATTGTACGTTTGCATAAGTAGACCGCATATTCTGTATTTTCAGGATCCCAACCTTTTGAAGGCCAATAAAATTGGCGTTGAAACCTATAAAATGAACCATCATTCTTTAACGTTATAACGTGATCATCAATAGGGAAGAAGTAACCATGCGATGCAATAAGTGAACCTAAATGAATGGCTTCATCCTGATCAGTTATTTCAAGATTGTTTATCAGCCACAGAACCAAATCTTCGCCACTGAAGACATCTGGTATTTTTGTCAAGAGGCTTTTTACTGTTTTGATGGGCACTCCAGTTTTATCGTCCTGCATTTTATCAATGAGATGTTCCATTTTGTTGTATAAGATCTTGTTTGGCGAATCTCTCACAGCAGTCGCCTCATTCTGTGAGGGAGTCAGGTTGGTGCTTGATTTGTCGGTCATAGCCAAGGTTTTAAATGTTAACAATTAAATTACCATGATACATGTACTACTTACCAGCACATTCCTGCATCTAAAAACAGAAAAACATAGGTAAGAAATAAAAACAACCACATGAAATTACGTTTTTAGCTTTGCAGCTCTTTTCTTGTAATCCGGTTCAGTTAGCACATACGCCCAGTGCAGCAAAACTTGTCTAACTACAGGTGAGATGCTTTTGTCATTGTAATGGCCGTGCGCTCGAAAAATTTTTCCTATGAGGTTATTTCTCCACCTTCCAGTTTCTCCTGCACATCGAAGCCATCTGCTAATTTGACGTTTATCATCATCCGATCTCCGTCCAAGAAAAAATCTGCAGTACCACTGAAACCAGCCGTACGGATCCTGCGCTTTAATCCAGTTAGAAGACTCCCACATCTCCAGTGAGCCACCACACTTAACTTTGTATTTATTTACATTAACGTCATAATTGGGTGATGCAACTTGTTTCTTAATGTTCAAACCTTTAAGCCAGTCTTTGGGAAGTTCTTCCCAAACTTCGGGTCCATAGCTTTCCTTTGTTACACCAGACTTAATAGGCCGATAGTAAGTGCCACCAAAACTACCAGCTTGCAAAACTTCTTTTGGTGATAAATTTGGCTTAAACTCAGGATGATCTTGAAAAATAAATACTCCGTTATTTTCTCTAATTGGAACAGAAAATTTTGATGTCTTTGGTGATTTATTGTCTAGCTGGTTTTCGGAAAACTCTGGCAATATTTTTTCTTCAACTTTTTTTCGTTTTAAAGGTTTTGTTGGTTTTCCTTTAGGCTTGGATGTCCTAGTACTACTGTTTGCAGACGTAGACATGATTGTACTTGTTGAAAGCTTACAAAAGCGCAGTAGAGAGTAAATTAAACCTACATTTCCAGTAGTATGAAGTAAAATAGACAATGTTGTGCAATTATTCATTGTATTTATAACCTTCTAAAGAAGAAAATATGCTGGCACACATTTGCAGTAGGAAGATTTTGTGTGCAGAAAGTCTTTCTTAGTTCAAATTGAAAAATTCTGCACAGTGGGTGCTACATAAGTACGATCACAGCACAGCCACACAAAACTTTTTTGAGAACTGTTAATGCTATTCAATCTATTTTATCGTACCAGAATAGCTTGTTATTTCTGTTTACAGAATAATGCTTATCAGTTAACTATTTTACACATAAAAGCTTTTGAGAAAAAAATTATCCATGCAAGAGGCATCGCAAATTAATGCAAAAATTATACATATCACAAACAGTTTACAAACCTGTCAATCTGGCATCCATCCTCATTTATTTAATCATAGGTTTGTTTTGAACATTTAAGACCTCTTACTTGGTAATAAAGTTAAATCTTAGGTCAATTTTTTATAAACAGATAATACGCTTTATACAATTCTGGTAAACGAGTGCACTTTTGTCTCTACTTTGAACATTTAAAACGATTCCAGTGAGCATTCCAAGTGAGTTAGGCATGACCTTCATGCACCGTAAATTTGGGTAGGCTTTGGTGTGGCACAGAGCAACTGCAAGGAAGGGGTGCTCTTTAAAAAAGGACTATTATAATTCACAACTCGATTCCTCTAAATGCTCTGGGTTCCCTGAAGCAAAGATTTTTTAAATGGTTTAATTAAGTGTGAAACTTTTTTATCATAAATTTCAAGAAATGTAAGGAAATCTAACAAATCTCATGAAACCTAGGAAAGAACAATGAAACCAAGGAAACCCAGAATATTTAGAGGTACCCATTCAAATGTGTCCATTTTTCGAAGATTGCAGTTGTCATAGCAAATCTTTGGTGTAAGCATCGCAATGAATGCATTCTGTCAACAATTTTTGCTATTTTTATCATTAATGCTTTTCATATTTGAAATGACGAACATTGTTATTTTGGTTTGTAATGGAAAGTTTGAAACACTCAAGCATGAGACTTATTAACATGCACAGAAAAATTTTTCATCTTTAACAGACTGTAAGGCCAACAGCTAGGAAACCAACAAGGCAAGTTAGCTGTTTGAATGCCAATTTATAACAAATAAACAAAGACATAAAACACAATTTCTCATCAAAAACTTTCATAACTTTTATCAAAGTTATAGGCATTGTATTTGGAAAATCAATTGCAAACATTGGATAGAACCAACCTAGGCATATATGTCGCCCTAGGTTAAGTGACAGTAACATTAGTACATCAACATAAGGTATCTATTCTGGCATTGCATCTAATTACGTATACCATTATCACATTCTTCCACCCTAACATATGGTTTTGTGGCAAACGTTGAAGTTTGGTAAGGTATGCTTTACTATACAGCCTATTTAAGTAAACAAATTACCAAAAACTAACTTTTCAGGAAAAAAGATATAATGCCCACAAGCCTTGAATTGGCAGCATCTCGCCAGCTAACAAATGTCTAACAAAATCCACTACAACTAGCGTGATGTCAATGGATCCCAGGCAGATAGTACTCCATTAGAAATCCAGCAAAAAAGCAGGGAGGAAACGACATTGTTCTGACTGTTCTAGTGGTGATTATTAGTAACTGATTACAGTTATCACTGTTATTAACAAACTAATGCAAGTTTTGTCGACAGCAATGACGGACAATAGTGGAAAGTGTGGCAGTTGCATGCACGAGATTCATCAATGTGCATGCTGAATTTTTTGTCTTCATGCATTCATAATAAGCAAAAGTTAGTCGATTGCCAATGCCAATTTATAATAATTACATATAATAAGTATTAAGATTTTAGTGCATGTAAAAACTTGTGTCTTTGCAGCTCAATTTCCTGTTGAAAACTGTTGTACTTTGCAATCAGGATGAAAGGTTCGATCAGATATAGTTGTTTGTAATGTGTTAGCGCAAGAACTTTTTCTACTTGGCAGGTAGGCCTTTAAGTTAGTAACTTATTACTGATCACGAGAAGATTCATTTTTAACCATCTGCTGCTTGAACACACCAAAAGATTGCCTGCTTATTTGGTGGATAAAACAACTGCATTGATTTTGTTCCAAATCTTGTTTTTAATGCCAAATAAAAAGATTGATTGATAAAGGATCTATGTTAAAAGCATGTTTACTGTTTATGTTTTCACTGTATTTTTATTTCATTGTAAAAAATACCCTAAACTCTGCACGATCATAGGCTAATCAGCCAAATTGGAAAGTTTGCAGTTTTTGAGTGAGAGATATCCTGCGAAGTTAAGATAACAGCCATTATATGCTTGAATGAATTTTATTCCCCACAGAGTTACAGACTTAGCAAACTTTCCAATGTGGTTAATCACTATTAAGTTGTTAACAACTGCCCACAAAACAGACGCAAAACAGGCATAATGCTGTGGTACCACGCTTTTCTGTCGATATCCAGCAGAGTACGACTGTTCTGGTAGGGTTAGATAGCCAGTCTACGAAAGTATCCAGTGTCCTAATTTTACCAAAAATTCACTATTTTAATATTAATTTTTGGTGCAAGTTCATGGAATTTACGCAGGTAATAAGCACGTTTCTTTTTATAACTGTACACCAAGTTTCTTTAGACACAATACTTTTTTAACTTCTATCGTATCAAACTCACCCACTTAAGAAAAACTTTATCTTCAAGCTTAAAAGGAAATTTTTATGTCCTGTGCAGAAACTGTACGATCTCACGAAAGTAAGCTACAGAACCCTTTTTCGCACAAAAAAAAAATTCATACTGGTGTTCGGCCAAATTTGTTCCTGCCAATGCAACATAGAGGTTTGGCATGACTCGGCGTAAATTTTCCGCTGGAAAACCTTTGAGATATATTTTTGGGTTCAGGGAAAACTTACAAGGTTAACTTTCTTACTTAACTTACAAACAAGAAAACAATACAAACTCACAATGCCCGGAACAAATTTGGCACAGCACTGGTACCATTGACCATTTCAAATTGGTTTTTACAAACCACATTTTGCACGTAGGCTAAGCTAGGCCTACCAGCCCAAGGCCAATGAAAAATATTGCTCGGTAACGAGAAACAAGTAAAAAAGTAACAAAAAATGCCATAAAATAAACTAACAGCGTAATAAAGCTTCATCCAACTTGGTAAATGACCACTAGCCGCCGTAACTTTAAAAAGTATCTGCTTTACTTGCTTATTTAATACAAAAAACCTCCACCCTAATTCACATAACAACTTACTTCCGCATGTCGATGATTTTGATTTACCCAGTAGCCTAGGGCGTGACCTGTACAGTGTACATTAGTCTCAAAAAGGATTGCCAGTCAAACAGCCGGTGCTTTTTGGCTGCGTTGAGATTATTGCGAAGATTGATTTTTTTTTAGCTGCCAGCTTTTTTCTTGTAAACAAAATAAAATGTTATTTTTGCTCCATTTTAAATTTTTAAAAAAGTATTTCTGTGTCAGTATATTTTATTATGAACGAATACAGTCAGCGTTGGGTCTGCTACAAATACATAAAATTGTAAGGTCCTTCAAGGGGGTTGATAACGTAGGTTAGGGAAATACCCTAGTGTAACTTGAAATTTATGTTGTATTGATGTTATTCTTCTTTCATCTGATAAAAGAGTTTATTTTGTTCAATTAATTGTTATTGTTATACTACGGTGTAGTGTCGAAACATGTCCGTCTTGTGACGTCATAAATTCAAACCAAATTATGGTTTTTGACTCAGCAGAAAAGGAGCCGTAATCTGACTAGCGCAGTTTGGATATTGAACACTTTGTCCTCCATTTCATCTAAGGCCTGAGTTCTTGGCACTGAGCAGTGATTTTTAACTCAACAAGAGTTGGGATGAGTATAAATACGGTTGACTGCTGAGTATAATATAGCTTTTTTGTTTGTTTATTTAAAGCCATTCGTTTGACTGCTTAGCGTAAGCTTGAGTTTGGTTGAGCTTGTGATCATATTTTTAATATAGCCTACAGATAAGATATAGAATTCTCGTCTTCGAGTATCGAATCAGCGAAGCATAACATGACGTATCAATGATTTCCTGCCTATCGTTTGAAGTCGTGGCATTAAATATCATGCCTATATTACATGATTTATACACAGTTGTTCATTCATTATTATTATTGCAATCAACGCTGTAACATGGAGGTTTTTATGCTGTTGCTGTGCCAATGTTCTGTTCAAATGTAATCGTTTCAAGAAGGTTCAATATAATCAGTTTATACAGTTGTCATTCCTATGTAACCATTGTTGAATTCAGTTTGAAGACGTTCAGTATCAAGTTAAACAACTTTGTTGTCATCTTCATAAGACAATAAGCAGTTAAGGTGAACAATTAAGTCCGAGGTTGAGAAAAGCAGACAACGACCTTATGATACTCATATACCAATATCATCACCCGCAATAAACAATTCAACAAGCAAACATTGTAGTGAAGTGGGTCAACCTTACAAGTTAAGGTATCATATCCACTTTTCGTTACAAGCTATTCCTGATCTACGACTACGGCTAGCTTGATATCATTTTCATTCATTTATTTATTTTTTCGTCTTCAATGTGGGGGACGAAAAATTGTGCCGACCCAAATGGTCGCAAACATTTTAGCAGTTAATGACAATATTTTCCACAAATTGACGGACAAATGTGTAAAGGCCTCGAAAGCAAAAACGTGCATTACCGATTGATATGAGAACGTAAAAAAAGTTAATAGCATCAGCACGGCCACCAAACCCAAATTAAAAAACACATAATTTGAACACATTAAATATAAATAAAGTAAAGCTGATAGTTTGGCAGGATATAATCGTCGTGTCACCGTCAAGACAGACGTTTATTTGCAAATAACATGTGCCGAAGCGCATGTATAACTTGATGCGAATAGAGACGTCTCAAAAAGAGCGTCTGTATGCCTCCATGTCAAAAAGACGACCGATTCAAAATGCGAACAAAGAATAAACAGAAAAAACACAATAATTCTTTGGGCAAATAAACGTAATATCCTTCCACTATAAAGCAGACAAGGTAGTGAACGCTACAAAACACATCAGGGGAAATTAACAAAGAATTTTTTTCCAATTCCCATTGAGTTCATCACAAAATTAGGTCTTCGTTTCCCACTATAAATCTTTTTTTGACTTCTGCAAGACGTGAAGGCACTTATCAAGAGTCAAAGCAGTTGGTTAGCCGTTATGTAAAAATCTTGTAATACCCAACACGGACCGGCGCCGCGTAGATTATTGGATATTCCAAAATGTTAAAAATTCTCTGCCTTTCGGAATTATGAATTTCATTTATAGTTTTTGTTATCTCTTATGCATTTGAATGTTCCCGTTATCTGTTAAAAAATTCTATCCCTTTTATTTTGTTAGCTTGATTGGTATGAAATTATCAGATATTGTCTGTCAGAAAGTTTTTGCTCACTTGATGCGGGCAGGTGACTGCATGGAAGGTGGAAAGGAGTAAACTTATTAACTTAGCTGACATCTACCTGCCTAAAGCACACCTACTCCCAATTTTTTTGCTTTTACACCGATTTAGATTAAAGACAAATGGAACAAAGTAGGCTGTTTTGGCGCCAATTTGACATAGGCCTAAATACGAATTGGGTATACTGTAAGTGTACAAGTTCACAACCATGAGATGACGTCTTAATTTAAGTAGCAGGGTTCTAGTATACAAAAGCATCTTGTGGTTGTGCACTCGTCTCCTAGACCCCCTAACTTAATTGTATACAACGTAGTAACCTACGTACCGGTACCTAACCTAAATCTACCTTCTAATCTGAATTTAACTCCAAAAAAAACTTAAATCACTAAAATGAACTTTTTGCATACCCATTTTCCTAACCTAACTGTCTGTCTTTAACAACAGGCTGCGTGACCTACATACGCTTAAATAGGCTAGTCACTTTGAATAACTAAACAAGATTTAATACTGCACGCTGACCAGACTGCTTTGTTTGACAAGATCTTGGGTACGCAAAAGGTGCACAGAGCACTCACAGACTGCCAGCTGTTGGTTTGACACCTTAGCAAACCTCTGTCTGCTAGTCTAGAAAAACTTGCTGTAAATCATTCAACAATGAGTAAAATCTGTGTCCAAAGTTGATTAAATGCATACAAATACAGCAAAGTACACATATAAGCCTAATTCTCTTATAAACGCTCCTTACTCTCCCTAAACGTGCTACTGACAAACTAAATATAATTGTAGCCTCACTTGAGTGTGCTCTTGCCGCACTCTGTATTTCGTAGCAGCATTCGCCGAGATCTCTGGTGTTCAGAAGTACTAACTCAAGTGTGCAACAGCTAGGCCTATAGCCAACTGCACCTATTTAATCTTTCTTCAGTGAATTTCTAGGCTAACACTTTCAACTAGCCCATAGATTACTGAATCAATTTATCTGTGGGCTGGATAAATTTTCATTGATTTTTATTGAAATTGGGCCAATTTTTATGGCTGATTGCTAACGCTTCGATGATCGTAAACGTTTTTCACACATCACATGTGCCTTTTTTCTCTACTGTGAATATGTTTTTACTCATGCTTCATGCAATGCGTTGTAGTGATTGTATTTGCTTGCCAAAACTGCGCAAACTGTCATACCCCAATATATATACTAATAAACTGCATATAAATTTTCATTTGAGGTCCCTTCTTAAAGTGATACCGTAGGGGGTAAACAAGTTGCTATATCGAGATAGCGTCTCTGTTTGTTGGTACCAAAAATAAAAAATGGTCACATAAGATTATAACCCATTTCAACAAACTTTTATGTGGTAGTAAATTTATATCATTAGGCATCTATGTACGTAACACAGTCAGGTGTGCAGGAAGTTTACTTAAAATTTATCTGGGATGTGCAGCTGCTATGAAAAACAAACCGGCACGCAAAGAAATGCTTAGTAGAATGGGTTTGAAAATTTTTTTTGTCAAATGCTGCCATACTCTTCAGTTAAGATGTGAAACCACTCGGTTTTTAATGCCAGGATCTCTCTCTCCTGGCACTCTTCCAAAAGACTCATCTCACCCTGCCCACTTGAACGAATCTCTTATGACTGGGGAAATTTGGACTACTGTATTAAGCGAGTTTTTCTTACAAATGAAGACTCAAAATGTACGAACTTAGTCAACGGAATGGTTGTTTTAGGCCAGGGATGTCCAACCTTTTATTATAGTGGGCCGCATTGTCACTTGAAATAATTGAATGGGCCGCAAAACCTATTAAATTTCAAGAAAAATGGGTACATAAAGTACATACTTTTGGAGTGAAAATGACTAGCGGGCCGCACAAAAATCTCAGGCGGGCCGCACTGTGGCCCGCGGGCCGCAGGTTGGACATCCCTGTTTTAGGCAATAGCACACATGAGTAACCGGTGGTTTGACACTGTTTTTTATAATTTCTGTTATAGTTTGAAATAGTGTAGAATAATTTTACTTTTACCTTTTCTGAAAGAACAGAAGCAGAAATATGACGACTAAATTTCCTGAAAAGGTATGCCTAATTTTAGTATATGTGTATACCGTATATATACAATATAGCCTAAACAGTACATGGCATTCTGAAAATTTTGTTTAGTAACATTATTTTGTTTTATTTGAGCTCTTGTGTTGGAAATAATGCTTGGTTTCTTTAGTGCCCTTGCATTAAAATAGCCTATTAAAGTTCAAGATAGTTATTGTATGTGGTTTTAATTTGTAGTTGGCTATGCGGTGCACCAAATGCGGTTCAAAACTAAAGGCTGTTATGTTTGGCCTATTTGCGGTGCCATCATGTTGATGTGAGAAGTCACAAACAGTTTTCGATTCTGTATTTTTCTGATGCCTATAACATTAAGTGAAAGGGGAACTTAAGTCATTTCTAAACTATTTCTTTAAAAAAATGATAAAAATACGCTGACTGTTGCAAGACGGCAAAAAAATTTTTTTTTAATTTTTTGGTTTTCAAGTTATTTTCATAACTATTTGGGGAGCTGGAAAATTTAAGTGATAATGTTTGGCTTCATTCCTTCTCCTCACCTCTCAAATAAAGGACATTCCAGTTTCCACCAGTAAGCCTTAAAATATTTTTGAGCAAAAATGCATAGAATCTTCAAGGGTATAAGTTCTGTGCTCTGCACCAGTCATCTCCTCAAATGTATAGCAAATGCATTGGTAGGTTTTTGACTACAAGTGGTTGTTGGAGAAGATGGTAGTTAACTCTTCATATGAGCCTCTTTGCCTAAAGCTTAAATGAGTTCCCTGTTAACTCACAAGACAAAACGTGGTGTGTGATTGACATCTTGTGCATATTTGTAGTTGTTGGTTTTGGTTCACCTTTACTCTTACTTCTTACTTTCAACCTATCTTGCCATGGATGTATCGTAGAATACAGAGTTTTCTCCAGTTTACTTCTTAAGTAATCCTCTATCAATTCAACCTAGGGCAAATAAACCAAGGGCAATTCAACCAATGGAAGATTGATTCCAGGACGATTATACCCAAGGTTTCTTCAACGCGCAGATGTTGGCGTCCTGGGATAAGTCGTCCTTGGTTGAATCGTCTGTAGATTGAATTGACCTGGAACTGTACTCCTCTGCCACGACAGGGCAAGAGTCCTCAGTGGAAGTTTTTTTTTGTGAATTGTCATGACCAATCTCACTAAAGTTACTTCTATGAAGGGAACTAAACGAAAAGTGAGCACAGAGGCGGATGAAAATATCGTGAAGAAGTCAATATTAGGTGATCTTGAAGAAGATTATGCATCTGGTGACGAAGCATATGAAGTCGACATTCCAAAAATAGATCGCAGCCGGAGTTGTCCTTATCTAGATACCATCAATAGGTTTGCAAATGACAATTTAGTACAGTTATGCAAAAATAAAATTTCAAAATAAGTTTATTCTGATCTATGCTTGGCAATTTTGTGCTTAATGCTAATTTAAGGTTTTTAAATTGACCAATTTTATTTCAGGAGTTTGTTGGATTTTGATTTTGAGAAGCTTTGTTCAGTATCACTTTCTCATTTAAATGTTTATGCTTGTCTTGTTTGTGGAAAGTATTTTCAAGTATGTGATCATCGACTTTCTATTTTGTAGAAATTCATAGAATGTATGGTAATCAGTCAATGATATATTAACAGGAATTGACCAAAATTAATACATTTAAGCCAGTATTCCTTAATTTTTTAATCAGTTCAATGTTGATAATTATCATTAATTAACAATTAACATTAATGTTATGCATAAATCACTTAGATTATATATCTGTTATCAGTTAAAACAGTGATTCTCAAACTTTTTTCGTTACGATGCCTTTGGAAAAGTTTGCTGGAGTTGCTACGCACCAGCGGTAAGAATGTAATAAAGACGCTTATTATCAAAGTTGCATTTATTGATACAACAAAAAAAGAAATATGAATGTCCAAAAAAGAAAACAAATATGATACAACAAAAAATGAAATATGAATGAAAAAGAATGTCATTTAATATGATGTTTGGGCTTGCTTGCTTTCGCAAAGTTTATCGAATCTTGGGAGATGGAGAATTCATGTGTCAGGAGATAGAAAATTATTGTGCGACAAAACTATATATTGTTATGAGCTGATATAAATTTAGCTACGAAACAGAATTATTGTGTAACGCTCTTGGAAAATTAAAACGACGCACCAGGGCGTCGCAAGTTTGAGAACCACTGAGTTAAAACAAATTTCTTTCTTGTGTGATACACTCTACAACATTTTGCTTCTATACTTCTTTTAGGGCCGTGGGAGAAAGTCACATGCAAATACCCATTCAGTTGAAGTCAATCATCATGTCTTTCTTAATCTTTATACTTTGAAATTTTATTGCTTACCAGACAACTACCAAATCATTGATTCTTCACTTGAAGACATAACAGTGATTAGTTTTTAATTGGTGTGTTTGCTACCTCGGAACTATCAACCTTGTCATCAATTTCTTACTCTTGTTGCAGTTTGTCCTGAATCCCACATTCACAAAAGTACAAATAAAGCAAATTGCATCAGAGTCAAAGCTATCCAGAGCTTATGACGGTACAACTTACTTACCTGGTATCGTTGGCTTGAACAATATCAAAGCTAATGATTACTGCAATGTTGTTTTGCAGGTACAGTGATTCTAGCATGGGAATAAAATTTTTGATAAGTTTTGCCATCTTCTTTATTTGTCTTGAAAAATATCACATATAAAGATTATAATGATGCACCAACCATGCAATACTATAGCATTGATGTTTTTAGGTGCTTGGTTTTTTGCATTATAATGAAACCAATATTTTTAGGCTTTATCCAATGTACCTCCTTTGCGAAATTACTTCTTGCGTGAGGAGAATTACTCACACATTAAAAGACCACCAGGCGATATTATGATATTGCTGTCTCAACGGTAAATATACAGGCGGTACAAAGAAATTTCAAAACTTGTATTTTCTTATATTGATGTGTTTTTCATCTTCTCAGGTTTGGAGAACTCATCAGGAAGCTTTGGAATCCTCGGAATTTTAAAGTAAGGTCGTGCTTGATTAAACTCAACTTGACCCAGACTTTTTGTGTTTTGTAGTTTTCATTGAACTGCAATATGACAAATCACCAGCAATATGTTGTACATTGGTGATTACTAGGGCCATTTTTATATGACCTTGTCATTGTTGTGTTGTTGTCAAATGAATGTTAAAATGTGCTTTTAGGCCCATGTTTCACCTCATGAGATGTTGCAAAGCATAGTTTTGTGTTCAAGAAAAAGATTTCAAATCACTAAGCAGGGAGATCCCCTGGATTTACTTGCATGGTTTATGAATTCACTACACGTTGCTTTAAATGGCACAAAAAAGCGTAGCAGCAGTAAGAAGTTCATAGCTTGTCAGCAAAAGGGTGTAATTTATATTAGCATATTTTGTTTTAATTAAAGTTTGTTTATTCCATATATGAGCCGGAGTAAAATCTTGAAACTTTGAAGTAACGCCATTTAAATCACTTTGTATTCCATACAGGTATCGTTACTAAAACATTTCAAGGCGAAATGAAAGTTTTCTCCAGGAAAATTCCTAATCCAGAGTTTGTAAGTAAACTATTTTAACAAACATTCCAATGTTAACACAGTAAACCTTGCAGTGTCCATACCATGGTGTAGTGACTACATTTGCAAATTATTTTATTCTTGTGTTTATTTAGTCAGATGAGCAGAAAAAGAAACTACTAGAGACTGAAGAGTACCAGGAGACGATGGTAAAAGCACCCTTCCTCTACTTGACCCTTGACCTTCCATCAGCTCCACTCTACAAAGATGAATTGGAGCACAACATCATTCCCCAAATCCCACTTTCCATGTTACTAGCCAAATTCAATGGAATGACTGAAAAGGTTAGTTTACTCTTATTCACGAATAAGTGCTAAATTGCAATAATTTCCGTGATTGATATATCGGTTTTAAACAGGAGTACAAGGGGAAACGGGATTCCACAATGAAGCGATTTGAGATCACAAAACTGCCTCCGTACTTGATATTTTACATCAAGCGGTTTACGAAGAATCTATTTTTTACAGAAAAGAATCCCACTATTGTGAACTTCCCAGTCAAGTTTGTTCCTTTTGTTGTTCTTTATGTGATATATTAAGTGGTTGGCAGAACTTCAGTACGTTTTTGTATTGATATCAATCTCGTTGGTACTTTGTTCCATAAGAAGTACGGCATTGCCTCTATTGCATTTAGGTAACTTGAGCAGTGGTACTTGACGCATCTAAACAAACTGCCTCCTCTGGTTACAATACAAAATGTTCAGTATATTTACTGACTAGTTTGAAAGCAGCGTAAGGGCTTTCCTGTTTCGATACCGTATAAAATTTGAAAATATTTTATCCTTAGAAATATTGATCTCGAGGAACTAGTTGCTGCTGATGCCAAATGCCCCAACACTTGTTATGATCTGATGGCAAATATTGTTCATGATGGGGAACCCAATGAAGGAAAAGGATCTTATAGAGTTCACATACTCCACCAGGTGATAAAAGTTTCATTCCTATCACGTTGCAACATGGATAAATAAAAACTTATAGTCTTAATTAAATAATGTGGCAGAAATTTTTTCTTCCTATCTTGTCATAATAATTCTGAGCAATTAATTAAGATTTTTATTTCTGTGCTAGTCAACGTCTGTGTGCTCGAATGCAGTGTTGTAGGTTAATCTATTGATCAATATGACCGTTAACCTTCATACAATTACATTAAACAGGGCTCAAACTTATGGTATGAGATGCAGGACCTTCACGTAACCGATATCCTTCCACAGATGATAACCTTATCAGAGGCCTACATACAAATATGGGCTCTGAGAAAAACAGCCAACACCAATGACCAACAGCAGATGGAAACCTGAAATTTGTGCTGTTGTTAATTCACAATAAAGTTGAACCATACGTTATACTGATATGAAAGTTCAATTAGCAATTTATTGAAAGTCTTCAGAGCGGATCTACAAACTTATCGTTTACAATCAGTGTTTTCCCTAACATTTTTTTAACTTGTAGGTTTTTATTGATCATCGATGATAAGTGCATTAGTAGTAATTAACAAATACTAGTACAATTACAAAACAATAAAATGAAAAAGTTTTTATAGTCATCTCATAAACTTCTTTAAAATGAATTTAATTTCAATAGTTACTATAGGTTCGTGCTTTAATGCAAATAGAAGAATCATTTTTCCTTTTAGGTATACCATAACCTTTAGCCTAAACTATGGCGCTTAATGTGGGAAAACTGATAGTACTGCTTGCAGTAAGCACTTTTCTCTAATTCAACTTGAACCTTTTAACGACGAATACAGCAACAAAAAGTTAAACAATATTGCTTAACATATCGCTGATAGCCAGGATAAATACAGCATATCTAGCGAAAGCTTGACAGTGTTTTTTATATTGCTTCATGCCGTTGAAATGTCTTGGCTCCACCAGAAACAGTAACATAGACTTGAATGTTGCTTTTATGATAAGGCCATTGAAAGAATATGTACAAAATGATTATAACAAGACCGTAACCATAAATAATAGTTACCATGATATTGTCGCAAAAATCTATACAAGTATGCCAGCACAGCACCAAACACTAAAAACAGAAGATAGGAACGACACATTTTGGGTCTTCTTTGAAAGAAAAGACGAACCAAGTACAGCTTTATGTTTGTGTATGGTGGATAACGTGAAGAAAAAAGAACATCAGGAGTTCTATCAATGACGCAGCTTCTCTTGTGGGTAAAAGCATCAAAGCCAAATTTGCCATGATATGAACCCATACCACTATTGCCAACACCACCAAATGGAAGATTGTGAGGAATGTAATGAGCAAGGACATCGTTGACTGTGACTCCTCCACTTAATGTGTTATTTAGCATGCAATTTGTTGCTTCTCTATCTTTGGAAAACATATAAAGTGCAAGTGGCTTCTCCAATGCATTTATTACAGAGATGGCTGTTTGAAGACTTGGTACTGTGAGAATGGGCATTATGGGGCCAAATATTTCCTCTTGCATGAATGGTGAACTGGGATCAATGTCAACCACAACAGTGGGCGCGATGTACATTTCATTCTCATCCATATCACCACCGATAACAATCCTGCCACTGCCCGACTCCAGAAGTTGTTTCAATCTGTTAAACTGACGTTTGTTAATGATTCTTCCATAGTCACTGGATGTTTTTGGATTGTTTCCATAAAATTCTTTTACTGCAGCTTCCACTTCAACTAGAAATTTGTCACAAATACTTTCGTTTATTACAACATAATCAGGAGCAAGACATATCTGCCCTGCATTGGTATACCGACCCCAAACAATTCGACGTGCAGCAACATGTAAATTGCATGTTGGGTCAACATAACATGGATTTTTGCCACCAAGTTCCAGAACCACTGGTGTGAGGTATTCAGCAGCAGCTTTCATCACACACCTTCCCACGGCTGTACCACCGGTAAAGAAGATCAAATCAAAACGATGGGTTTTAATGAAATTCGCAGACTGTGTTGCGTCAAGATCAAGCACAGGATAGCAAGATGTGTCAAGATATTTAGGAAGAATCTTACGTAAGATAGCAGCACTATTTGAAGCACTTTCACTTGGTTTGACAACAGCACAGTTTCCAGCAGTAATAGCTGCAACCAAAGGTGCAAGTAAAAGGACCAGAGGGAAGTTCCAGGCTGACATTATGAGACACACGCCATATGGTTCTTTCCTAATGCAAGTATTCGTAAACATGTTTAAAATATTTGTACTGCAGGCTTCATCCATGGCCCAGGAGTCAATATTTTCCAAGGCATATACTATTTCATTTGTAGTAATAATTATCTCTGCTAGGACTGCTTCCAGTTTTGGTTTGTGCAGATCTTTTTCAAGCGCTATGCATAATTCTTTCTCATTTGTTTTAAGACACTTGAAAAGTGCTTTAAGCTGTTGTTTTCTAAATCCCAAAGGTTTTGTTTTTCCATCAGCAAATGCTTGCTTAGCATTCTCAACGGCTTTGGAACAGACGTCTGTCATTTTTGCTCATGTAACACTGTTGAGTGTTGACAAATATATTTTTTTGTAATCTTTAGAAAAATTGAATTAGGTAAATGAACTTACTTTGTTTTAACAGTAAGTTAAAGAGACCCTGCCAGTTTGAAATAACGAAGATTATTACTGTGCCATAAGATGTAACTTAAACATACTTTTTGTCAGTACTTGTAAATGAGTTTCAGGTGATATCATTTCCTTTTATCTTCGACAGCTTAAAGTAAAAACTGGCCTAAGAATGAAAGTAGGTAAGCTACCGCAGTGCTGTGCAACCTTTACTCTTGCTCAATTGCAAAATATTTACAAAACTTTTAAAATGCGACAACACGCTCTAACTACCAATACACCAAAAAAATATGGGAAATACTAAGACACTATCATTTATTTTAATGAGATATTTGTCAGTTCGTATTTGTTTGAATCAAACTGAGCGCAATCACTATTTTTTCAACTCAGTGATTGAAGTTGTCGTTTGTTACTAATTTTGGGTTGTTACCATTTTTTTAGTGGCTTACTCTGCTCAAAGAGATTTAAACACATGAGTAGAAACTTCTCTTTTGCGCATTACGTCATGTTTGTTTCTTTTATTCTCTTGGAGCATATTCTACTTTCTCCACGGTCACGGTTCACTACATAACAATAAACATGCAGACGACGACAATGATTTTCAGATCTGTTTGCTGCTGGAACAGATTAGTCTTATTATTAGGGTGCAGTTGTTGGGATCCAAATCCAATAGGTGTTAACTTTAATTGAAATTAATTAATGAAATCAGGTGAGAGTTTTAGGTTCAGCAATTAACTTATTTTCAGTTCCTTGAACTGATAATGCTGCTGTTTTGTATCAAGGCATGGCTTAGCCTACTTGAGTTGCGCGGGAAGATTTTTTCGTTCACCACATTTAAGGTGAAAAATAAAATGAATGGATGAAAAATTTAGATAGACCGAGTCATATTGTATTGTTTCATCTGCGCATAAAATTTCGCTCCACGCGCAGAATAAAAACTTTACAGATTAAGACTCAATAGTACAGGTCTTATGTTGCAGGCTTTAAGTTATTGAAATAAGCTAAATAGTCTGAAATAATGGTAAATTTGTGCTGTTTACCAATGTGCAACAACAGGTCACCTGCCGTGACTCTGTTTAAGATACCTTCGAGAAAATTTGTAAAAAAGGAGAAGGAAAGCTGGGCAGAAAGGTTGGAGTGTATCGTGCTGGCTTGCAGAAGCGACGAGCACATAAAAAATCTATTTGCTCGAGATGCTGTGAAAATGTGTGAAGTGCATTTTGAAAGATCTGACATTGTTTTAAGTAAAATTTGTTCTACATAGACTTACATGCAGTGTAACTAGTGTATTGAGGAAAGATATTTAATGTAATGGCATATCTAGCGTTTGATGCAGTGTTTGTTTTCCATGAGATGGTTTGATGCAGAACTTCATTAAATTTACTAGCGAGTGAGCACAGCATAACACTGCATCTGTGACAAGCTATTAGTGCAAACCTTCACTGTGGTTTCAGATTAATATATGTACCATTACAAGTATCAAAATTGACAGACAATAGTCGACAAGACAATCCAAAAAGGAAGCTCCTGCCACACATGCCCTACAATTTTATGGTAGGAGTATCCTCAGCAATTTTTCCCGGCCTATTGTTTTTTATGCCACCAAGAATACAAAGGCATTTCACTTGGTTAGCATGTTCTGGGAAGTGGTTGAATCCTTGGCCGGATGTGGTCTTACAGTCTTAGCACTTGTTGCTGATGGTGCATCCTGCAATCGAAAATTGTTCCAATTGCTCAATAATTCCAATTTGACCGTCCCCTACAAGTGCATTAATATTTATCAGCCAGAAATGCCTATTTATTTGATTAGTGACCCTCCACACTTGCTGAAGACAGCCTGTAACTGTGTGAGATCCAGCCGTCCAGGTGGAGCTAGAATGATGAAGTACAATCAACATTTCATTTTGTGGAAGCATTTTTGCCATGTTCCCTACCTATTTGAAAGTTCAGAGTTGAGAAGTTGCAAGTTGACTGATGGCCATTTTTCCCATAAGAGTTACGCAAAAATGCGGGTTTGCTATGCCGCACAATTGCTCTCTGGAACTGTCTCCAGTTTAATGAAGAGTCGTGGTGGAGAAGAAATGAAGATGAGTGCGTGGTTTGCTGGTTTGATGAATAAGTGGTTTGACCTCATGAACACCAGATTAAATTATTCATACAACCCTGACTTGAAACCATATACAACGATTGATGATCCTCGTCTGAAATGGCTTAATACATTCCTTTCAGAGTTAAAACAATGGAAAAGCAGTTTAACTGGGTCCGTTTCCGAACAGTCAAAGCAGTTTCTGAGCCATCAAACCTACGACGGTTTAGTTTCCACATCCATGGCCATTGCTGAATTGGTGAAATTCTTGTTGGAGAACAGCCCAGAAGGTTCATACGTCTTAACTAAGCGCTTAAACCAAGACCCATTGGAGGCCTATTTCGGTCATATGAGACAAACTGGCCGTCGAAATGAAGTGCCTGATATTCACCAATATGCACAATTTGAAAATGTGCAAAAAGAATATCAAGTCACTTAAGGGGTCAAATGTAAATCACGTTATTGACTGGAAACATGGTGATGTTTGCGATGATCCAATGCCGAAGCGAAAAAAAATAACTTGATTTCGAGTGTTTTGACAGTCTGCTTACAATACAGTAACACTTAATCCTTCTTGAGCTAAAACTGACGAAGTACATGTAAGAAGACAACTATGTAATGTACATTCATTTTAATGATTTTCTCAGACTTACATTTTGATCAGAGGTTACATGCAGTACTGAATTTAAATGATTGGCTTTTTGATAGCATCTAATCTTCACGTAAAATTTACATATTTTCATGCACAATTTTTGCAAACATTCATCAAAAACAAGATTTTCAAATATATCTTTTATGTTACAAACACTCAAAGAAGACATGCAACTTTCCATGATGTGCTCCTTTATGTCTTGTTTCCTAAAGACACTTTCTACATACATCAACAATTTCACTAGTGATTTCGCTGGAACTGTAAGATGTCCATAATTGTTATTATTTAAAGCGGAAATCAAGGAACTATTAGTGGTTTCATTACTATAATCAGTTAAACAAGACAATAGATCTATTTCTCTCGGATTTATACAGCGCTTAGTGAGTTTCTGCAAAATATAACCACCTATGTACTGAATTATGAATTCTTCGTCTCGGGTTAACTTGTGTAATGTCAAGTGTTTCCCCTTTTTGTTGTGTGCAACAGTGGTAACGTGTGATAAAAATACATCAAACAATTTTCGTGTTAAACATAGTGACAATTTTCTTGGCAAGAAAAATAGTGATGGGATGCACGTAATTCCATCACAGGAGAATTTATGAAACAGTTCATCCGGTGAACTGTACGAAGAAAATAGCTTCATAAAATAGTTAACCGCATCTGCAGTTAGATCTGTTTTAACGCCACCCACTGTTTCCCACCATTCCATCAGCTTTTCTCTTGTAACATTATTGCAAGAAGATTCTGCAAGACAAGTGTAAAATTAAGTTTGTTTGATTTTTTTAATCGGAATCTGCCAATGATAGAGCTCAAAATGAAATAAGTTTCAAACAAAAAACAAATATACCGTGAGCAGTTTTTTGATGAGCCAGCAAAGTTTCATTACTTGTGCAGTTATGCAAACATTGTCCACATCTGCAAATAAATATTTTCATTATCAGATTAAATTTTATCAATATATCAGTACAGTATTACTTCAAATACTCGTTACGACTTACATTAATTTGCTGTTTTGCTTGGCTGTTTATTATAAATTGGCGAGAACGTACACTCTGGGTGACCGCCATACAGGACAAGCTCAACAGCAGTTGGCTAATTGATTAATAGGCATATCGTATCTTACATGAAGTTTACTGCATCGTCTTCTGGGTCACAATCTATTTCAATAATTAACTTCAAGTTGACATCCATTAGATCCCAACAACTGCACCACAATAACAAGATCTGAAATCAGACTTTCAGTAGCCTATTTTAATGACACAACACCTGCAACATAAGGCCTATGCTAATGAGTTTAGTTGCTAATTGCCTGGTCGAAGGTAAATGTGGTGAACGAAAAAATCTTCCCGCGCAACTCTAGTAGGCTAAGCCATGCCTTGATACAAAACAGCAGCATTATCAGTTCAAGGAACTGAAACTAAGTTAATTGCTGAACCTAAAACTCTCACCTGATTTCAATAATTAATTTCAATTAAAATTAACACCCAATGGATCCCAATAACTGCACCCTAATAATAAGACTAATCTGTTCCAGCAGCAAACAGATCTGAAAATCATTGTCGTCGTCTGCATGTTTATTGTTATGTAGTGAACCGTGACCGTGGAGAAAGTAGAATATGCTCCAAGAGAATAAAAGAAACAAACATGACGTCATGCGCAAAAGAGAAGTTTCTACTCATGTGTTTAAATCTCTTTGCTCTGCTGGAATAAAATAAAGCTTTACCCGCAGGGAAAATACAGTTTGTGCAATAGAAAAAATTTGCATAAAGATAAGGTTACTATTACTGAGTAAGCTGGGGTCTAGTGTAGACGTGCAAAACCAAATTTGAGTAGCTGGGGTCTAGTATACAAATGTATCTTGTGGTTGCGCACTTCTGCACAGACCCTTAACTTGCGTTTCACTTTGTCAATCGCTTTGTTTTTCATTTCCATTTCCGGGTAAATAAATTCAAAGTTAAATTTATAGTAGTAAATACGTTTACGTGATTTAATACTACTATGTTCTAACCTTGAAAGCAGGCCAACATGGAACTATAAACAATGATGTGTCAAGTCCGGTAAAGTCTGACGGAGACTTAGGAAGTACAGTTTTTGGTTTCTTTTCAAAACAACAGAAAACTTACCTATCTCATTTCAAACATAGGGAAGTTCCCCAATTCGAGCCTTGTAAAAGGAAAGTTATGATGAAAAATATAACAGGGGTCTTAGGCTAAGCAGCTAGGTTATAACAGAGACATGTTCGCTGCAAGTTATTATGACAAAGCAAGTGGTTATGTTATGTTATGACCAGCAGTCAATTTTCGAATGTTTTCAAGTGTAAATCAAGATAAGTTTGTGTAACTTTAAAATGACCTCAAAAAGGTTTAAGAAACATATCATTTTGCTGCGTCTTTTCTTGGTATAGGTTGAGGTTTTATTTATTTTGCCTTATAACCAACTAGCTTGGATTGTGTGTCCTTAAAATCAACGTTCTTCTTAGCGTTTATTTGCTGGTAAGTCAAAATAACTAGGAGTGGACCTAGGCTATGTCCTGCTCGTGCATCACTGCAAACTGTTACTCAGATCTTTGCTGCTGAATTGGTATTGCCACCGAGTAGTATAAAAAAATTAATTGGTAATGGTAAGTTGTTTGCTTGTGTAGATACAAAAATGTTATCAATCTAGAAATAAAGGGTATAGTGCACAGCCACATAGTGCATTTTTACCACCTTCGCAAATTTTGACGTCATCACCTTTTTTACACTTCTGCACTAGATCCGAAATAAATCTATTGATCTAGATGCTATTATAGTTTTTACTGTATTACAGTGGTTCAAGACAAAAGAAAGTGCACTGCAAGCTATAGAAGACTATCAGCAATTCACATTGACCAGATTTATAGTGGAATACAATCACCATTACAGTAATACAATAAATATCACAACAGAAATAACTCAAAATAAAGCGATGCTCTTCTTAAATTTGCACTGCTATGTATAGAGGAAACTCGAAAGCGTATTCGTTGGGATGCGGACTCTGGTATACCTTACATCATTACTATCTCTACCAGGTTGGAATGTCAACATGGCAAAGACAGAAATATTTCGAAAAAAAGGAAGGTTTGTTTTTTGTCAATTTTATTAATTTTTTAATGTCAATGCTACTGCTTTGATTGAAATATTAAATTGTTATGAGTCAATTACATTGTATTAGCTGAGCAATATATTACAAGTTCTATCTGTATATAAAAGTTTTTTTTGTTTAACACCACCCAACAGCTTTGCAAGCATTGAAAGCAACAATGTTACCAATAAAAACATATATATTAAAGGTATTAGTATTACTATTACGTTATTATTATTTCTACTTTTTATATAACATTGTACTACTTTTTTTCATGTGCGAAAAATCAGATTAAGTCCAGTGTATATTTTAGCGAGTAGAACATAATCCTCACAAAAAGACCTACTGTTGTGTCCAAGCGACGAAGAAGAAAGACTGCGGTGCAAAAATCTACATCGTAGAAGTTCTGCAGTTTCCTCAATATCAGGTTAGGAAACGAGAAGTTTACAACTTGACTTTCCCAAAAAAGAATTAAAAATGTTGTTTTTCTTCCATGAAATTATTCCTTGTGTTGCAGCTTAAATTGCCAATGTCTTACCAGCATCGAATTTATTCACGTAAAATTCATCAAATGCTACACATAAAAAATGATGACCTTCTGAGCATATACATGTGTAAAGTTGAGTTTCCTGCCAGAGGTGCACACTCTGGTCATGTGGTACAAGAGGTATAGCGCTATATATAATACTTAAGATTATGGTACAAGAGTTTGGAGATTAATTGGAGTTATTGTTTGTTAGATAGATGAAAATCTTTCCTTCTGGTAATTGTAAGCTAGTTGCATCATGTAATTTGTACTGTATTATATTTTTGACTATGAACTTGCATCTTATGTAAAGTATCCTGTCTTTAATTCTTATCCTGTAGTACTTGTTTACAGATTGAATGCAATGTCAGATCATACAGCCAGGCATCAGATTTATATCCAGTATCTTCATCATTTTATACCACAACAAATGGAACGTTGACCACAAATGTAGGCTGTAAAAGTGAAATACCTAAACTTTTGCTACAGATTCAGAATATAACTGCCAACATGACATCATCTGATGCTTTGGATAAAGTTAAAACAAAACTAAACACAATTCTCAATGAGCTGCAGTGGAACAACATGTTATTACCTGAAATAGGAATTGCAGCAAGTGAAGCTGTTGCACAAACTGCTGATTTTTGTGTACATAATCGAGCAGAAAACACAAGAATTGTCCCCAACATTATTGAACTGAATCAACCTTCCCAAACTGCACTTCGCTTGAAAAATGGACCACACTCGTTATCACTTCTCCAGATATTGTCACTAGAACCAAACCTTAGTCTTGAAGAAACTTGTTTTGCACAATCACTGGACCCTACGTTTTGCAAAGGCTGCTTGAATGAAGAAGTTATAAATAGTTACCTATGGTGGCTGAGTAATTGTGATAATAAGATACTCTATGCCTGTTCATCGTCAGTTAATTTGATGCAAAACTTCCAACGTACAAAACAACTTTGGGAAGGAAAATCTTTCAGAGATAAAAAGTATGTTTTTATCCCGTGGAATCCTGATGGACTCCACTGGATTCTGCTAGCCGTGGATGTAGTAAAGAGTGCATTATTGTATTTAGATCCATTAAGAATGGATCTGGAGGAGTCTAAGGAACATGTGGTCACCGCCAGAAATTTTGTCAGCCGAATTTTATTGGATAAATTTGGTTTTATTTTAAACTTTGTGGAATCTCCAATTAGAACCCTTCAATCTAATACTGTTGATTGTGGAATGTTTGTATGTATGTACGCTAATTGGCTAGCTCACGGTGAAGACCTTAATCAAAATATTTCGGGTACTGTTTGCCGAAAGCATATTTATGATGCAGTTGCAGGAAATTGTTTACAGGGCATTGAAAACGCATACAAAAAATCAATATGCAAGATTTGTAATTTGGCTATAAACGGTTTTTGGGTAGATTGCGTAAGGTGCCAGCAGTGGTACCATACTAAATGTGTCGGGTGGCCATTATCAAAAGCAGAAAATGTAAAGCATTTTCATTGCCCTTAATCCCAAAACTGTTTGATGCTGTTCCATTCAATGATGTTTACAAACTTTTTAGTTATCACCATTATTTATTATTGAAACCAATTGTGTTATGAAGCCATATTCTTGTTTAGTAACATTAACTTACTGAAGTAGCTTTATTCATTCATATTTTGTATCCTGAGATTAAACATAGGCCTCTTACAAAATTTTTCTGTGCATGAGTCTGATAGCCCAATGTGTGATTTCCAGTGTGAGGTGGCACTGGGCACATCTTCTGCTTCTGCCGTCTATGACCTGTGCAAGATGTATTCGTAATGAGTTTTTTATTTTTCATTATTGGCTCCATGGCGAAACAGAAAATAGAGTTAACCTTGTTACGTCATACATGTTACATTGCTTACAAACAAAATGCGGTATATTAACCCTATTTTCACTAGGTGTGGCTTCTCCTGCACACAGTCACAAAAAACGTGGCGTACAGTTGCATTGTTTGCTGTAGAAGCTTGAATTTTGGTGACTTTTCCTAAAAAATGTTCAGCTATCTGTCCATGCTTGTTTTATAAAGTTGGATTTTGTAATTTTTGAGATATTTTCATAATTATGCTCTCTCTCCGCATTGAAGCGTATCGTTTTCGTTTACTCATTTACGCACCACTAACTCGACTAACTATTCTCTTGCGTTCTCTTCTCGCGGTCAGCTGGTTTTCCGCACAGCGCGTGCGCGGCGTAACAAGAAAAATTTCTAGAAATGTATCACTTTTAGAAATACTTAATTTACACTCAATTCACTTTAATTTTACAATTATGATGTATACAGGAAGCCAGATGTTTTTGCTACTAATCCTGTAAAAATCCGAACAGTTTACGACGTATAGTTTTCGAGTAATTAACGATTGAAAATGTGTGTGCAGTGTCGGCCACACCTAGTTAAAATCGTAAAGTCGCGATTCAGGTTTGGATAGGGTTAAAACAGGAATAAAAACTAACACCAAAACAGAAATAGAAAACAGATGTCACTATTACTAATGTTAATAAGACATTCTACTGTAACTTTGTAACAATGACGTTAAATTCAAGCTGTATTTTCTGCACGTGGGTGGTGAAAATTAAACACCATCCAAGGGCCGAGGTCTTCTATCTGTGGCTAGATTAAGGGCGATACTCGTGGACGGTCACAGTGATTGCTTTGATTGCATAACGATGCCCGTATTTGGTTGTAAATCTTAGTACTGTAACGGAAAGTGGGTATATGGCACTTTAACTTGAGAGATTGCCCCACTCCACTACAATAAGTACTTATTGAAATGTTTATTGATGGTGATGATGTATGAGTCTCATGAGGTCGTCTGCTTTTCTTACCCTCAGATTTAATTGTTCACCTTTACGGCTTAATTGTCTTGTGAAGATGACAACAAAGTTGTCTATCTTAACACTGAACTTCTTCAAATTGAATTCAACAATGGTTACACAGGAATGACAAATGTATATACTGATTAAATTATATTGAAGTTTCTTTGAACAAATACATTTAGACAAAACATTGGAACAGCAACAGCACAAAAATTTCCACGTTGCAGCGATGATCTTAGTAGACTGTATGCATTGAACAACTGTGAATAATAATGCACGCAAGATAAGCAGGCACGACATCTATTTCACGACTTAAAACGGAAAACAGGAAGTTATCGGTACGAAATGTTATCTATCATTAACGTCACGTTTCGTAAAGCACACATCTGAAAATAAGAATTCTGTATTGTATTCGATTTTTATATTATTATATCCCTTTATCATCACAGTACTATTTACTCTCGGACAAATGGAGATAGAAACTGGTTTTACAAGAGGATATTGCGTTTGTGAGTTACCACTTACCGGTACCAATAGATTTGAGAAAGAATAAACACGAGTTATATGATTTAACAATAGTTGTTATATATGTGTGGTAGGCTATATACTGTAGACTAAGTGTAGAGTGTATAGAATGTAGATTGCAGAGACTAAGATCTTAAATATAAACACTAAAAACATTGATTGTTACTAAGGGAAATCCCCGTCATCGATGAACAGTGAAATTGTACTGTATACAGGGTAGTACTATAGTATTGTTGTGTTCATTTTTCGCCATTAACTGTGCGGAGCCAGAGTTATGAAGCTAAGTTTGTAAAAGCAGCATACGCAAGGAGCCTACTGTATAGGCTAGTGTATACTGTACTGATAGCTCAGCAAAGTTTTTAACGTGTCTCAATATTCCCGGTTTGTCTGAATTCACACACTATTAAAAGTGGGGTCTAGTATACAAGTGCACAACCACTGGATACCTTTGTATACTAGACCCCAGCTACCCTAATTGAGACGTCATTTGGTTGTGCACTTGTATACTAGGCCCAAAGTGTTCCCAGTTTTAGTGGATGGTTTATAAACTGTTTTTCTTGCTGTTATAGGTTTAATTTCTCGTTTTGATTTGACCCCACCAATTTTTTTTACAAGCTGCTTACAATGGAAAACCTTGACGAAATTTTAAAGTTTGGAAAAGCACTGGCGGAAAAGGCCGGAGAGGTAAGTTAAAGTTACCTACTAAAATATTGGCTGCCTTTTTCCTTCTTAAACATATCTCGTTTGATTGTATGACAGCATAGGCCAGGGGTGTTCAAATGATTTCTGCCATGATCCACCACAGCCAAACCTGACAACATGATAATCCACTAAATACGAATAGTAAACATATTGGACATGCTTTAATTTTTATGGTGATTTATTTATGGGTCCTACAACATATTAATAACTTTGTAAAATCAAAAGTGAAGTGTGCTACAGGGGCAAGATTGTTTCAGTGAGAAAAAGGATGAGTTGGTTTAGATCTCACAACAGCATTGAAACAGGGCTTTCTGTCACTTTCTGTTACTAATGTTACTGATATCCTCAAAAGGTCATGAAAATGAGCATTTATGACTCTCGTTCTATGCTTGTTTTTCAAATAATTCAATGATGAAAACAACGACTAACAAAGGTACATAGAAGCGAAGCAAGTAAGATCCACACAAAAAGTTGAAAAGATCCGGATCGAGATCCGCCATTTGAACGCCCCCGGCATAGGCTATAAGTACGCTAACTGTTTAGGCCTATATTTTATAGGAAATTAAAGCCGCATTTTTGCAAGAGAAGAAAATTGAAACAAAGGCAGGATGTGCAGACTTGGTGACAGAAACTGATAAGAAAGTTGAATGTATGATTATAGATGAGATAAAAAAAACATACCCCCACCATCAGTAAGTAATTTGGTAATAGTTTTTGTCTGAAAGACTTGAGCTTTTTATGTGAAGGTCTGAGGTCTGTTTACAGATGCATATGTATTGTATATATTAAGACTATGCATCTCTGCTTCAAATTCATCTAAAACTTAGGATATGGTAGAGTTTATGAATGCTCGAATAATCTTTTTCATACTTGCATATCTTTTCACACTTATGTTTGTATTTTCATGTAATAATTTTATAATTGAGTTGATATGTATATTAGGTAGCTGATCACCCTATGAGTGACATATAGTATAAACTCATTGTCTTTACTGCTTTTATATTAATATTGTTGTATGTGTAATGGTTAGTATCATATTTTCCCCATTAACCCATTATGTAGGTGTTGTTTCAATCTACTTTGAAATATTTTTTGTCATAAACACCCATACCTAACATACACACCTTACACACACATGCACATAACTTATTTTTTTGTCTCACTCATTTCTACCTTACTGCACAGCAACTGACAGTCTTTGATATATCAAAACTTTCAAAAATTTCAATATTGTACTACAATTGCAATTGTTGCATGTGTTAACATATCAGCCAGTCCTATTGAGTATCACGCTTGCATATGGTAGCTTAATTACCTACCTATAAGCGATTGCTTCATAGTGACCGTTGTTTTCCGAACATTTGAGTGTTAAATGAAAAAATGGTGTAATAACTGATGATGATGGCTAAGTGCATGACGTTTTACAGATCAAGTTACCAGTACGCTTATAATTAATTATTTAATTTCTTCACATATCGCTGTATTTAACGTGGAAGTGAATTGACAATTATAAAGAAGAATGTTTATCTGTGTTACTAATGTTTTAATCTATGCAATTGATTGACGCTACTATCAGCAAACATACAAAGTTCAACAACTTTCAGGGTACATTTTTCCCTATTTTTGATAATGGTTTTATCTTGCATGAGAATTTGGCTTTAAACATGCTTTTCGGTTTATGACTGACTGAATAAATCTCACAAAATATATAAACACTAGAAGGTCACCATTTGCTAAGCGGCTTATCTCCTTTGCTAACCAATTTCTTGTTTAATTATTGAAATGCAATAAGTCATGAGATTTTGTTAATTTTATTGTTTTCACTGTGTACAACACCGCCACATGTTGGGGTTGCAAAGCATTACAAACCTGCATTCAGGTTCCATTCAGTTACACTTACCTTTTCGCTAATAAAAAAGCAAGATAAAAGATGACATTTTAAGGTTAACTTTATTTTTAATTTCTCAATATAAGCTTTTGCAAGCATAAGCTCGCTTCATCTACTAAGACACGGCAAAAAATGAATTCGCCATCTACTTTTTCACTGCTAACCAAGGATCTAGCAACTCACACAGGCCTTTGTGTTGTTTCATTTGATTGCTAACATGACATAGCAATGCTCGCAAGCCAAAATGTGAACTTTTTTGTCAGGTTTATTGGAGAGGAATCTGTGGCAGGAGGATTAAAATGCAACCTAACTGATGCACCAACGTGGATTGTTGATCCTGTGGATGGCACCACCAACTTTGTGCACAGGTGGCTGATTGGGCAGAAGCCTTGACTTGATATTATTGCTCCGTTATAATATCATACGTCTTTTCAAATATGCTAACTTGACAGTTTATATAGAGGTGTACTAATTCGTACTTTTGAAACTTTTTAACTGTTTTTGAAAATTCCGTTGGAATTGCATGAATACAAAATTTATACCCATACTCAATTAAAGATTTTGTTTTAATAACAACTAACCTCATAAGATGCTAATTGCAATTAGAGCAGGTTACAAAATTTGGCCACAAAAAGTTCATGCCAATGGCCCTGGGTGTCATATCATAATTACTGTTTATAAGATATTGGTATGTTAAAGTATCTCTTGTTTACCGTTTTTCTGTTTTGCATTGCTTTTTCAGGTATCCGTATGTAGCTGTATGTCTTGGTTTTTGTGTAAACAAAATACCAGTCCTAGGTGTTGTCTACAATGCTATAAGTGGTGAAATGTTTGCTGCAATAAAAGGAAAAGGGGCATTTTGTAATGAAAGGAAAATCCAGGTATCCAAGGAGACAGGTACATACAGCTAACTTTATATATATTACTGTGGAAGATATGCTCTCATAAGGAAAATACCTTACAGATCTTAAAAAGTCTTTGATAATGGCTGAGTTTGGTTCAGCGCGGGATCCTGAAAGACTTGATTTTGTTTTAAACAACTTACGATCAATAATATCAACTCCAGTTCATTCGTAAGTTTCAAACTTAATATTATGAAAAGAACTGAAACGCTGAACTGCAGCGTAGGAACGCATGCTCAGTGGAAATTAAAAGTAGAACATCTCTTCATCCTAATCCGACCCAATTCAGTTTGAATATACCAAAATTACTGCATTTGTATTTCAGAATACACTGCATGGGCTCTGCAGCTTTAAATATATGTGCAGTTGCATCAGGCCAAGCAGAAGCATATGTAGAGTTTGGCATCCACTGTTGGGATTATTGTGCAGCTTCAGTTATCCTTGAGGAAGCGGGAGGGCTGGCATTGGACACCACTTGTAAGTGAGCCTTCTTGTTTATGCAGGGGAATCCATTATTGATTAAAACTTTATTTAATAAATTGATAAGGAAATTTTAAGTTGTATAATTTGATGGAAATTATTACTTTTATGATAATAAAACTTAGTTTAAAGCTAAACTTTTTTTTTAGTTTGTCTGATTTACTCAGCAATTTTTTTTTACTGACAGGTACGCCGTTAGATTTAATGGCGCGTAGGATACTGGCGGCGTGCAATATGGACATTGCTCAAGGGCTAAGTAGTCGACTAACCCATATCGAGTTGCCAAGGGATTGACCCACAGTTGATATGTTTTCCATTTTCTCATAATGTAAAGAATATTAAACAATGCTATATAAGGAGTAACAAATGTTAAAATGCAGAGTACACAACTATAATCAAGCAGTAATCATGCAATGATTTGTGGTGTGCAGAAAAATTTTATTTCACGCTTCAAGCATGTGTTTGAGGACAACAGTAATATTCAATGTGTCAATGTATCGCTGGAAGTAAATGAAGTTAAAATAGTATGCATCAATAGCTTAAAAACTGAGAAAAAACTTGAAATGTTAAAAAAGATAGATCATTATTTTATAAAGTTATGCTTATTATAATTTGATTGGCATAATAAAATATAAAGAATTTAAAAAATGAAATGGGACTGCTTTTTTGAAATACAGTATATCAATTGATACTTTCATTACATGCATTGTAAGGTAGCGGACAAGTTTTTAATAGACTAGGAAATAATCTTCAAATAGTTCTGAAGGAAAACAATTGTCGTTAGTAGTATTCCGGTTTCATACTTCAGTAAGCAATTATGAATCTTTTCACAAGATATCCTACCATATACACATACTTGTAAGTTAACTCTGAATAAAGTGCCATTAATAATAACAGAAGGGAAAGTTTCAACTATTTAACTTGAAGGAGTGGCTGGGTATCAGATTCATATTCATCGTTTGAAGCAGAATTATTCGCTGGCAAACGTGATGCATCGGACCGTGTAGATTGGGATAAAGACAACATTGCAGCTCTTGCTTTAGCCACTTTGATTTTCTTATGCACGTCAACATAGACATCAGTTTCATCAATGATCTCTTCTTGAATAAGCTCTTCGATGACATCTTCCAAAGTGATAATGCCGATAACTTCATCATTGTATTTTAATTCCGAGCATTCACTGTCAGTTAACTCATTTGCATGTACCACGACAAACATATGGCTTTTTCCTGTTTGAAATAAATTTAACACATCATAGAGCTGCTTCTTTTCAGATACTTTTAGCAAGGGTCTTCTGTGTTCTTGAAACACTTCTCGCAATGGAAGATTATCATCAGGATCAATTTTGATCAGATTTTTAACCAATACTAATCCAAGTAAATTCTGCTTAGATTCTTCATAGATAGGAACTCTTGAATGTCCCTTCGTCAGCAACAGATTCATTGTTTCTTTATCCATAATTTTATTGATGTTCAAAGCAAAGACACTTTCCAGTGGCGTACAAATCTGTCCAACCGCTTTATCTCTCATGGACAGAGCTCCTTTGATGATCATTGCCTCATCTGCTGTTAAAGGATCTTCATTTTCTTCATCAGTTTCCTTGTGCAAATCCACCAGAACACTTAGCTCAGCTCTACGGAAAAACGTCCCATGTTCTGTGCCCAAGATACAGTCAAGCAGTTTTGAAAGTGGCCAAGAAATAGGAAGACTAATTATCATTAGTAATATGACCAATGGTGAAAGTGTTGCTCCAATAGCTAGACCATATCGTGTGCAAATAGCTTGTGGCACCACTTCTCCAAATATTAAAACTGCCGTTACTGACACAACTATTGCAATGACTGGACTCGATATTTTATCAAGAAACAATGGCATACTTTCCACCGCAGCTGCATTTGATAGAAGTAGTGTTACCAAAAGCAGATGATGGCGCTTCACCAATGGCAAAATTTTCTTCGCATACTTCTGCTCATGTGGTTTTCCTCCATCCGCAAGGACTGTTAAACTCATCACATCCAAAGAGAGCAAACCCATTGTGAGTCCACTCATGAGGCCAGCAACTAACACAAGTGCAACATAAATTGCAAGGTAAATCCAGAAAAGTTTATCGTGGTAAGTCAATCTATCGCTTTCGTCAAAAACAGTATTGTTGCACAAGATTTCATTTTCGTTTAAAATAATACAGCTGATGTTTTGTGATGTTGATGCCATGATACCATTCAGCCTATTATATCTAAATTGGAAAATGGATATCTGTAGGTCATTATCTCAAACCTTTGAAATATATATATAAAATATAGGTTTTTCAGCCAGATTGTAAAGTTTGCTATACGCGTGGGAGATTAAAATTAAATGCCCATATCTTGTTGCGCAGGGGATTTTTCACCTAATAACAGCGGTATCTTGTGAGGAATAAAGTGAAATTCCTCAGTTTTTTGTCTGGGACAATTTGTTGGGGATAAGAAGAACAGACAGTACAGTATTTTGAATATGTTTAGCACAGAGCCTACACAAAACTCACAACCATATTTATGAAAAAAATTGTTACTAAATTATTATAGTGGGGTTTTCTACCTTCTGAAACTATTCTCCTCATCGTCAAATGATTGTCTGTTGCTGCGTTGCAGTCTTGTGCTGATAACCTGGGTGATGTAGCTGGTCTGTTCAAGTCTTGAAAACTACCAAACGTTTTTAATCTTAAAGACTGCTTGATAGATTGCTGTCTCGCTCAACTTATGAGTAGATAGTTTTCAGTACTCAGTTTTTGAGATATCTTCTTTTCTGAGTACCGCACTTTGTGCAATGTAACAAATTTCGACTTCTTAGCAGCTGGTAAATCCCTCTTTTTGCTCATATTTTCAGCAGCGAAAATTGAAACGAAATGCTGAAATGTGAATTACCGGTATTCATTTCCAAAATAAACATTTCATTCTTATAAGTTGTAACATAACAAAGTGATGACGACATAAAAGAAAGCGTGGTATAAAACTTGACAAATTTTCTATCTTATTGCCGAATCGTAATAATCCAAGCTTTAGGTGCCGCCGCCGCCGTGCCGGTAGCTTAATTAGTTTTAACTTGTGGGCGCGCCTGTACTTGTCTCGTCAGATATGTATATTCTGTTTGACTTGTTATGGTTGTGCTTGGGGGGAAATTGTCAATTTTAGCTAGCGACATCTTATGAATCGTTAAGTTTAAATTTGATTTTTTATGATTTTTAGAGTTTTACTGCAAAAACCCGAAGAAGCATCTTCATTTTTTATTATTACTATTTAACATTAACTTTTTTTTAGTCTTGATTTTTTTTATATTGCTTTCTTGTCTATTTGCATGAACAAAAATCTTCAAATGTTGTATTGGTTATTCATCATTTATATACTTTTTGTCAAGCGAATATTTTTAAAATTGATTGTTTTTCATGATCTTTGTTGCGGTAAAAACATTGTCAGTGTTTTTCGACAAAAATATTGTAGCCTTCTGATCTATGTTCCGCATTGCAAACGAAGCTCTGTTTTTTTTCATTGCATTGCAGTCTAAATGTTAAAAGCTGATTTTAAATAACTTTCTGGAACACTTCAAGACAGCAAAGCTGTTTCACCCAAAGGCCTGAAGTCTTCCTGCAAGTTGGCGCTAAAGGACAACTAGGCCAACTGGCTTTTTTGACAGGTTCTGACGTAGCCTTGGCACAGCAGTGCAATAGCAGTTCAGCAGATCAGACATGTAGCAATCAATTTCCGGTTTAATACTACGCTTGGCCGGCTGCTAGGCTATGTTTATCGCAAAAAGGCCAAAGTACAGCAGTTGAACTTACATAAAAGTTGGCAATCCAACCATTGGGGTCATGTTTGAAAACAGTCAGTACGGTAATCACGGATTAACAGCCTTACTCTAAGGAAGACTTTGCATAGTGCATACCAAAAACTGAATTACGGTACTGTACTGCACAAAAATACACATTACAAGGTCGATATCTGGCGGACCAGAACTCAAGCGGTGAAAAATCACTGCTTACGGTAGTTTAAGTTTTGCAAAGACTTTCATTCGTCTCTTGATGAAAAATGTAGCACAAGCCAAGCACAAAAGTTGTTACTTTGCACACCGAATTTTGGGGTCTAGAGCAGAAGTGCACTACCAAATGACATCACCATTTGAATAGCTGGGGCTTAGTATACTAGTGCGTTTTGTGGTTGTGCACTAGACCCTAATTTTACTCTTATAGGCAAGGCAATCTTGTCTTCGACTAGTCAGCACTAACCTAGTTTATGTTACTGCTAACTAAAGAAATAAGGAGAACGGTGTATGCTGTCTTGCCAAAATTTTTGCTACTGTTTGCTAGCACGATATCATGTCGGAACTGCAATAGCTTATAGCCTAAAGCTTTACAGGATTTTTGGGTCTGCTGGCCTCAGTCTGAGGACGTGTTTTCTCATATAGTACACGATAGGTTACCATGAATTACTGAACTACTGAGAAAACCGTAGCCTATGAGGGTGTAGTGCCAGTTTCATTGTTCTGTTGCAGGTTAGATAGGTAAAATATTTGCTATGTGTAATTAAGTTCTGTAAATCTGTAAATTATACCAACTCATTGCAAAATGGATGTTATTTACGGCTCTGAGCAGGAATTGAACAGTGGTTTGTCATCAGAGAAGGTGAATATAGTTTGTTTCTGTTTTATTTGTTATTTTAGAAAATGTTGCAACCATTTATGTACAATTTTACAGTTGCATGATTCACTGCAATTATACGAGTGGGTGTATATATTTGTCTGATATATATAAATATACAAGAAGGACAACCAATTTCTGGGCGACACATATTCTTAACATATTGCCCGTTTCTTTATTATATAATTACAGCCATCAGCCACGTAACAGTATAATTCTACTTTTACACCACCTCATATGCTGCAAAGTTTTTGGATGGAATTTTATTGTCTTTGTTAAAATCTTTACAAGCTCATTTATAAATGCTCTATGAAAGCAAAATTAACTAATAAACCGGGGTTTCGAAAATCCTTTGTTACGTATAAGCCCACTTGCGTTTTTCTCCTTCCTGCCAGAATGAACGATATTCGTATGTACATGTATGTTTCAACATTATTTGCTTACACACTCCTTAGCTGTGCTCATTGTTGCAATTGGATAGATCAGAACGGACAAGTTTGGTTGCGGTAACATAACGGCATTTCATTGAATAATTATCGTGCATTGGACCCATGGTCAAGGCATTAATGATCTTGCGTAAAATGAAGGTTTTTGGTTAGGCCCCAAGTTCTGTTATCGGTACTCAGATACTACCATTACCTTTCCTCTCGTAACAACTAACTGTGCAGTTAATACCCTTAACTGTTTTTAGTAAATGACGTTGGGCATCCTGGCTTTGTAAAAATGGATGACCCTCAAAAAACTCGGATGCCTTACTCTGCCAAACTAAGCTTACTGCCACAATCAAACAATACAGTGTTTTTAGGTCTAAAGTTTAATAAGCACTCTACTCTTTTTCTCTCCTATGCTTTGGTCACAACTGCCAGGGTCATTTCCTGCAAATATATCTCCTAATACGGTACAATCTCTTCATGCTGTGCGCATAGCATGGTCTGGTAAGTAGCATTACCATTGAATTGAACTGTTATTGAACGGCATTATCCAGATTTCAGTCAAAAGGGCAACTTCTTTATGCAGTGAAGACCAGTCATTAAAAAAACAATGGGTGAGTGAGCATCAATTCAGCTCAATGTTGGATGCTTAATTCAAAATTTGGCTGCCATAGCTCCCTGACACTCACTATAACCTGACTCTGCTGTGCCACATTATGTCAAGCTTGTAGCAATTTCGCTACATACATTTTGCAATAGAACTAAGTAAAGCATACATGCTTATATATAAGCCTGCTGCTGCTTTTTTGGACTTACAAATATACAGTACTTTTGGGATATTGAATCAACAAAGTTAAAAAATCCCATGTATGTCCTCAGCCGGGAAATCAGTTTTTGTGGTTGTGCTTCTTTTTTAGTGATTTATTTTGGGCAAGACTGTTAGATGTTTAACTTAGCGCATAACTTGTTATGCTAAAGCACATGTTGATTTTTATGTGTTATATGGATAAAATAATTAAAAATTAAATAACATAACAATTGTGTCTGATGAAGTGTCTCTCTATAAACACAAAAATGGAGTTTGTTATATTTATATAAGTGTGATTTTGCTCAAGTGCAATATTTCACTGAGCAGTGTTAAAATACCCAGAAATGTATTTTGCACCGTAATTTCTTGCAGTAATAATTATATTTATACAGTTATGATAATACCCTGTTACTATGTTCATAATATATCCATGGATTCCTTGCAATATTAATTTTGTGCAAACATTTACAAAAAGATACCTAGTCCTGAAATTCCAATGCAGGTATGCATTTGTTGTATTTTCGTTGTCTTGTTACGAATGTTCATATTGTTAATTGCCTGGTAGAATTGCCAGATATGTATGAAAAATGTCGCTGTTGGCGTGCATATATTTACATGGAGAGGTATATGTCTTTGGTTTGTGCTTAGTAAAGATAAATATATATGTATTTAACCATGTTCACTGCCGTTTGGTTATGGTGTTGTTGTGTGTTTTTTGGGTCACAGCAACAGAACTTCGGCATCAGTACCAAGCTTGCCCTTACATCATAAAATATTTTCATTGTTATTATGCATTAGTCTCACTTGTATTGGAATTAAACTGTGTTGTGTCATCTTACACATAATTAATATAATCAATGACAATTGCTTATGATTCTACTGAGATTTTCAATTACCCTGCTTTTAGGTGCAAGCCATGGCAAACAATGTCTATTCTGAGTTTCAAAGAATGATGGCATTATATGGAGAAGACGTCATAAAGGAGCTCATGCCCTTGATCGTAACTATTTTGGAAGCTTTGGATCATGCATTAACTGATTGTAATGGTAGGTTTGTCTATTGGCCTATTCCATGTACATATAACGCTGTCATATAGAGTACATAAATGTGCTTGTTAAAAGAAAGAAAAAGAAAAGCTCCATTAACTGTTCTGGTTGTAGTATGATCTAGTGTGGTTTATACCAATCACTTATACTTTTTTGAAGTTGTGTGTGTTGATTTTATTGATTGCAATTGAAGCAATACTAGCCAAAAGAGAAGCAAATGACGTAATTCTTGTCATCTATTATGCATGGGGTACTTTTCTTCATGCTAAAGAACGTTGCTAATATTGATTAGGTGACATTCCACCCAGCATTTGTTAAATTATATTTGCTGTGTCTCCCACCGTGTGTTTAAATCTTGTTTTGTTTGCAGAGGGAAACTTTTACAAACAAAACATCTAAATTTATCTTTTGATATAAAGCTTTTCATAAATGTACCGATGCTGTCATGTATAGTTAAAACCATTATCGTGTGCGTTTGACAATAAAATATCCATCACTTTTCAATCCAGCAAAACAAAATTACGCCTTTTTGCAAACACCAGAATTGTCCAAATTTTCCACCTACAAGTAATTTCTTGCAGTAGATGTACAGTTCTTGTGTAATGGTTTGATTGTTACAGAGAGTGCAGTGGAAATTGAAATGCTTAAGGATGATAACGAACAACTCGTGACACAATATGATCGAGAGCGTCAACTTCGTCGCACTTCAGAACAGAGGTTACTGGAGTACGAAGATCAGCACGAAGTTGCAAATCGAGAAATCCGCTCAAGAGCAGATGGCTTGGAAACTGCAGCCAGACATCTGGAGTTAAAATGCAAAAACTATTCGGATCAAGGTATCCTTGAGCATATTCTTGCATGCTGAGTTGTTATGAACTAAAGATTAATTTCTGTATCCCTAAACCTGTTTTGAAGTTTCCTGTGTATGCAGATAAACTTTTTCCACATAATATTACTGTGTATTGATATAAGGTCACTTGTTGCATGCTGAAATTTTCTGGCTAGTTCAATTTACAAAACTTTTTGTTTGTAGTTATAACTGTATTACCTGGAAATATGAAAATCGGATAAATAATAATCAATGATATATATATGTTAAAACTGATATATATAGATATACTTAATATTTTTTTGAAAATTGTAAACTTATTTCTTTAAAGTATTTTTATGATCATAGTTGAGCGCTTGCAAGAGCGTGAAGCAGAATTTAAACGCGAGTATTCAGTTTTACACGACCGACATACAGAAGTAGGTACCATCAGTTGTTAAGAGGCTTGCTAAGCATTGGCAAGTGATATACACAAGAGATGTTTATAATAGATTTGTGTTTGTTAAACATCTGGTCTAAGTTGTTGCAGTAATTTTACATCATTATGTGCTTGTTAATTAATATGCTACATTCTATGTTCATCTTGTAAACTTTGTTCAGATGATACAATCGTACATGGAACATATTGAGAAAACCAAAACATTGCAACAGCAGGTTTCATTCAACGAACTTTCACAAAGTCCTGTTGTAAAGTAAGTTTGAAATTTTTGGAGAGTTATCATGAACCCATTTCTTTAACATGGTACATACGTATATTTTGTTATTTATGTTTATATATTTGTAATATCTGCTTGTCTAATGCCACCCTGGCCATATAAGTAAGATTATTTATTGTGATTATATATCTATCTGCATTTAATTATTTTGTTCCCTACCGTTTCATTCAAGCTTCGTTGACTGGTACAGGTAAATTACTCATTGGTTTTACAACTTTATTCGGTTTGTTTCCTTGACTTTTTTGTGCTGTTGTGCTCTTCTTGGTTTATAGGTTGTTCTCATATTTGTAAATATTTTTGTTTGGTAAAGATGTCTTTTGTGGTAGATGGGACTACAGTGTGTATATATTTTGTCATTTATTATTAACTACGTCCGGTTATTAAATAGACTATTGACTTATTAGCTTAATTGCAGGCTGCATTACAATTTTTACCAGTTTCAATTTTGCAGTTTATTTTATCAGAATGAAATGGTTTGGTTATAGCTTTGCATGCACATCAAAAGGCTGTGTCTGGGTTGTAGACTTGTAGCTACAATTTATGTGTATTATTGTATATGTTTGCTGCAGTTTGAATATACGTCATGGCCTAGAAATTCAAATTGTTGAAGATAATATTCAACTTGACTATTCTATACCACCCCAACAATGCAGAAATATTTTTAAATTTTTAGAAAGGATCTTACGCCGGGTGGCAGCACCATTTCCCCAGCAGAGTCAACAGAGTTTCAAGGTTTCACTCCAGATCAAAATCAAAATATTGTACAAAGTCCTGTCGTTTCACAACCCGGCTTTACATCTACTCCTGGAGGCGAAAGATCCCATGTGTCTTTACAAGTATAACATTATAAATAATTTTCCACAAATCTAATGTTCTTATCATGAATTGAGATTGTCTATCAGTCTCCCAATTTGGCACTTGTGTAAATTATTGCTGTTTGCTTCCCTTACTGCTTCATAGGATGAATTGCCTAAATCTGTTGCCAACATACCAACATCTCCTGCAGCATCTGATGTTAGACCAAAAGTACCCAGCGAGTTACCATTGGAAATAATGGGTAAGTATGTGAAAGAGTGAATAATGGATGTTATTGGCTGCTCGGAATACAACAACATGTGAATATATGAACAATTGTACCTGTTAAGTCGTCATATCTTTTACGGCCTTTTAACACCCAATCATATGGTAAATGTAATGCTGGTATAATAAATTGCAAGATGTTGAACCAACAGTAATATTTACCACGTTTTCAAATCTAGCCAGTTAAGTCTTTTACTCCTCAGAAAGTAAAAAATATCAAGTAGATTTAGGACAGCTTTTAAACTTTTCTTCTCTGCAGATGCTGAAGTAGGTGGTGTCACTGTGTATGAGCCTTTAGCTAGCTCAACACCAAATACCGAAAAGCGCCTATCACACAAAAATGTCAAAAAACCTCTTAAACATGACAACTTGATCGAAAACACTGCTGCAAAGTCAATTGAGGTCGTGGTAGATCCACAAAACACCTCATCTTTACAACCATCTGCACAAATTATCACCGACGATGTGGAAAATTTTCATGAAATTTCTAATAAATCCAGTGAGAATTCTAAAAGAAGGCTATCTGGCTTATCCAAAACCAATATCGTTTCTGATAAAGATGCAACAACACTGCCAGGTTGTGTTTATATTAGGATGGTAGTCAGGACGTGAATTTTAGTTTTCTTTTCAATAATAATCATTCAATAATCAAGACTGCCAAAACAAATTTTAGTTTTTTGGTTTTGTTTTCGATAATTATTTGATAATAATCACCACTGCCATAAAATTTTCATCTGGCAAACGTATTATTGTTTAAGCAATTGGCAAACGTAGCTTTCCGGGCACTTGAAGCGCAGCTAAGAAACCTCAGCAAGACCATGTTTGTTTTTTGAATGATCAATGCTTGACTGTAGTTACCACGACCTAATTACTTCAGAAGTAAAGTAATTAAAAGTGATTGAGCCGGCACTAGATAATATGGCAATTTACTATACTTTGTAGAAACCTTATGTACCGATATTTGTAGTTGCATGTGGGGTAGGTTTAAATTTTTTTTAATTGTTCACGACTATAATGGTTTATGCTGCATTTGCATGTTGCAATCTGTGTTACTTAATTAACACTCAATTGTTAAACACAAACTCATTGGTTTAATTGGTTAATCATGAGAAACTAAAGGTCTGGTTGTGAAAAGCATGAGTTTTCTCACATGAGAAAGTTAAAATCAGCATCAGTAAACAAAGAGCTGGCAGTTGAAGATATGACTAGTTTCTTTGATCATAACACAACTGCCGCAAATTAAGTTCGAAACAAGCATGTGTACTACACAATCCACAAACGCTATAATTCAAAAACACACTTTATATTCAAACTCTAATTATTATCTTCCAAAATGTTGTAACTGGCTTCGACTTATTAGCACTCACTTCTTCTGCCCAATTAATGCTTCTTGTTCATAGATCTTGGCTCCCCTTCAGTTGAGAGTGAGGGTGCAGAATGGGTGATGTCAAGTGCGGTTGAAGATTATCGAAATGAAACACCAGAACTTGAAAAACGTGCTCCCAACGCCAACACAGAAGACGTAGATAGGTGTGCTTCGGTTTAACTTACACCATAACCAGTTAAAAGTCACTTCTGAAACCATTTCTAACAATAAACAATTTCGCAGCCCCGTGGGAAGTAGAGTTTATGAGAAGAACCAAGTGACCAATGAGAGCTCTCTTTACGCTGAGCTTTCCCAGCAAGACATCGGAGACGTAGACGAAGGAGCAGATATTTTAGGTAACTTGTTATTGACGTTATGCATGAGTGTGCAGTACTGTATCATCATGCCATATTTGCGGGTATCATGTACTATATTTACTGCATGTGATCCAATTAGTCAAATATTATCGCATATATCTTCTGCGATGTAATGCCATACCATCGTAGTAGCCTACATGTACATATGACGATAATAATGTCAGTATCTTTCAAATGCAGCAGAACAAATAGGCTACATTTTGGTAGTACAGCATAGACAAAATAAGATTAAACCACTTATGTGATCATGAAACTTTTCTTTAACGCTGTCAAGTAGCTGCATTTGAAGAGAACAGCTTCTACCCTCCATATTCAGCTAATCATGTTACTGATTCTGGTTTTAGTGAATTTAACGGTACAAACTTGCCTGCAAATGTTCCATGTTATGTGTTTGGTAAATGGTGATGTCTACCACGTTACTAACTTTTTGAACGGTGTGTAATTGTGTGATAAGTCAAAAAGTCACCTTTGTTTGGCAACTGATTAATAATTCATTGTTTAGCCTCACCAAGTATGAATTCGTTGTCTTGTTCAAGTACGTGACTTAATAATGGTTTTGTTAACGGTGCTAACTTTAAATGTTTGCAGTGTCGTTAAAATGTCACTCAGAAAACATTAATTAAAATGAGCTGTAAACTATGTCATAGAGCTTCTTTTGACATTTAGATTTCAGTGAACCCACTGACCATTTTAACTGATATTTGAGACCATGAATTTCTTTCTACGTTATGTGTGTGGAGTAGGATTTTTTGTTATGAACACGGTAAATGTGTTGTTTGCATAAAGATTTCTTTATGTGCATGAACATTGTAGATTGTTACTTCTTCAAAGCCCTTTAATTGACGTTATGTACTCAACTGCAATTACATTGAGACCAGAATGTTTATTGTGATCCCTAATTTTCAGCATTCTGTACCGTACTGCTTTTATGGGTCACCTTTTTTCCTAGGTATGAGCAAAGAGGTTGAAAACTTAATCCTTGAAAACACCAAACTTCTTGCCACGAAGAATGCACTGAACGTTGTCAAAGACGACCTCATACAGCAAGTAGACCAACTTTCGACGCAGCATACTTTGCTCAGGTTTTTATTCAGCTCTCATTTGTTATAAAATATCAACTTGCAATTTCAAAATGCCAATATACATTTCACATATCACAGTCCTGCATACGCCGAAAAGCCAAACAAAGACTCTATGTGTTAAGACTTTATGAGTATATCTTCTTGTGCTGTGCATACAGGGAAGAATTGAAATGTTCAGAGAATGCTAAAACCAATCTGACCGAGAAAGTGAAGGAACTGGAGTCACAATTAAGTAAATTACAACATGACTTGAAAAAGACTGCAATTGGAGCCACCACAAATACAACTTCAAAACAAATTGAAGAAGAGGTTTGTGTTCATGGTTCATTTGCTGTGTATATTTTTATTTGCTGTGATTGTGGATCAATTTATTACATAATTGTCTTTGTAATAATCCAGCAACTATGTGCAGAATCACAATAGAGTTTACAAGAATCCATTTATAATTTTTTTTAAATTTATTAATCTTAATAAGTGAGTAACTATGTCATTCCCAAAGTATATCCAACAATAATAACACTTTACTTCGAATGACTTTTAACGTTCGTGTTATGCTCTTAGGATGTTTTGCCATTGTCACAAAGAAAGCGCTTCACGAGGGTGGAAATGGCTCGAGTTCTGATGGAACGAAACCAATACAAGGAAAGACTCATGGAGTTGCAGGAAGCTGTTCGGTGGACTGAAACCCTCCGAGCATCGCGAAATCATCCAGACGTTAATCAAAATAAAAACAAAAATAAATCAACAATATTCCATTTGTGAGTTCTTAATTGCGTTTGTCGGCATTTCCTGTTTGTGCGCTACTTAAGCAACATGTTTATTTGAATTCATTGTTTATGATTGTTAAAATTGTTTAGTTTATGCATTCAGATGAATACCATTATTCTGCAGCAATATTATAGCCAAGATATTTGTGTAAAGCACCAACAGACATTCAATTTCTCCTGAAAATGCCAATAGTCTACTCACATACATTCAAGTAATACTATTGCTGCGGTTATGACTTACTCACAATTGTCTGCAGTTTCAGTCGTCTTTTCACGTCTGGAAATAACAATGAATCGTCATCCCAAACGTCAGAGATGCAAGGTCGGAACATGCGGCGTTCGATGGGCTCCGATATGTCGATAAGCATGGCTTACAATGCCCCGAGTTCAAAGGTCATTCCAAGGTCACATAGTTCAACCATTTCAATGTACGGGCGTTCACCTACCATTGATGCCTTGAGAGAAGAGTAAGTGTTAATTACTTAGTTATTCGCTTAACAGTAGTGTAGTTAGTTAACAACACTATTAATTGTTATCCTATTAACAATTTCACTGTCCCTCGCTGTAACCTAGATGCATGTAAGTAGTTCACAAGTCTGTAGTGTTGGTTTGTTTAGTATATCTTGCAGATTAAGTCTTCGTGATTATTGGTAATATCCCCTACTATCGGACAGACTTACCCGTAGATTAGTATTTATCAAGCCCAGCAAGCAACTGAACATTCACCGCGGTTTAGGGTGAGTGATTTGTTCAGCAAAGCGCGCAATTTTAAACCCTAATTCTTGACGGGTTTCATCAAATTCGCTTTGTTATTGAAGCTTCACTAATAATTGGCGTAATATTAAAAATATTGTCTCTGCAGATGCTACAAAGCCCGTCGATTATTATCGGAAGCATTTTGTTAGGCTTATTGGACAACTTGCATGGTGTAACAATTTCCTGCTCATATTGCACTGGCCTAAATGGCAACAGTTATTTTGTGACCATTACATTGCACTTTTACCATAAATTCAAACAGTTTACTGCATTTCTGTGCCTCATTCTAGTGAATTTGGTCGGTATTGGACATGCATACAATTCAGTGGTGTCTAATGTCAACATGTTGTGTCCAGCAGTATACAGTAATAGAATTAAGTATCGTCACAATAGTGTTATATACCATAATAACTCCTTTAGATCAATATATAGATTGACTTAATCGTATAAATGGTCATACTACATGCTGATGAGACCTTTAATTTTATGCGGATATTCCAATTAAGCTCGCTCGCAAATTCACCAATGTTTACAACATTAACATGTCAAAAGCTGTATAACAATATTTCAGCATTGTTAATAGAACTTAGTTCCTTCTTTATTCAGCATTGCTAGTAATTTTAATTAAACCCTTAGATAATGCACTGTCTTTATCAGCACTCAAATGAAGTGTAAATTTTTGTGTCCCCACAGCGTAGCTGTCTTTGCTGCATGAAATGCTTGGCATCAGTGTTATACACGCATACTGGTGTAGCGCCATCTGCCATTTAGAAATCAATATGTGTATTTGTAATTGGCTAGCTTAGTTGGAAGGGGTAGCTGTTTTTAATTCTTCAGCGTTTTCAATACAGTATTTCCATTGTTAAGATCTTTCTGTATGCCATGTAACGAGGGTAAGAAAATCAGACGAGCTTGGCCGTTAATTAAGCTGGCTGATACATCTGAGCAGAATATTTGCTTTAAACTTTGCTAAATATGTAAGTTTCTTATGAAACTTTGTACCGTAAATATTTTCTAAAGCATGAAATCTGTGAAATTTGCGAGAGCCTTCATTGTTATGGCCTCAGAGTTCAACACTTTTGCTATACAGTGGAATCTTGCTAACATAATCAACCTTGGGACCAACAAAATCTGGTCCCATTGCTGAGCATTCTTATTTCCAGGATAAGGTCTAGTGTTAGGCTGACCAACTTAACAGCATATTCTATTATCTATTCTCAAGATTAGCTGAATTTCCATTTCAGCAAACTACCCCTGATGCTAGCGACATTTAAAGACACCATTTTAACTATTTTTTAAATTGACATCTTTGAACTTTAATGCATCAATGAAAGAAAAGCATTTACATAAGTGTGGTGGTGTTATTATCATTTGTCAACCAAGGTGCCACTGTATTTGAAATATATTATGCCAAAATCTTACTGTGTTTTCATTTTTTGGCGTGCTATTGTTCCCTTTTGTGAGCTCATTAACACGATGAGATTGTTACAGAATTAAACGCAGAAGAGCTATCTCAGAATGTGATGCTGGCGTTCCAGTTATATTAAGCAGGTTGCGGCATGAGATATTTTTTCATAGTTATATACTGTTTACAATTATCGCGATAATAACAATTTGGTTTGTTTCTGATTTGGGCATTTTCACTTAAAAAAAGAATGCATAATTTGTTGGGCATAATTCTTATTTTTAGCAATTTTCTTGCTAGATAGACCTAACTTAACCTAAAATGTAGGGTAAATGTAATCGTACTCATTGTCTATCTTTTAATCATGTAACGACCCTGAGCTTGTCTACATTTATTTACTAAATGAGTTTGCACTTCTGCCTATCTTTGGTAGTGTTATGTGTGACCTACTTCGAACAAAATAGGTACTTCAAGTAATTTGTTGTTTAAAATTGTTCTCATATCAGTTGGTTCAATATTTTTTTTGAAGTAACAGTCTACTATATCTGATGATATATATAGTTGAGAGTATGATATAGTTGAGAACCATGAAAATGATCACACAATTACAATAATCTGTTGATCAATTGCTGAAACGCTGATTTTTCTTTCATTGCCAGACTGAAATTGCAATTTATTCATAATGTCCTTTTATTGGTTAAACATTGTAATTGTACTACGTGTCACAAGTATTTTGAAAAACAACTATCTCAAATTAATTATTTTTGAAGGTTTTAAGATATGGTCGTTGATAATTAATCATTTGATTAGTAACAGCGCATCAGTTTGTTAAAATTCACTCATTTAATAACACTGGTATCAGTGTGTGATCAAATATTTTTATGTAGCATTCATTAACTGAATCAACGTCGAGGAATAAGTTGATAATACAAGACAATTATTGTTGATTTAAATGACAACTATTGTTGATTTAAATGACAATTATTGTTGATTTAAATGAGAATTATTGTTGATAAATATTGTAATTGTGACTTTGATTCAATGTGGACTTGTCATTTTTATGAGTTAAACAAAATTTGCACAATTTTGTTCTCTTATCTTTTGTCGATTAATGTTAATTATGATGTAATGATATAATGTTATTATGTTTACATTTGTTTCAAAAATTACAGTAATGAATAAAGTAGAGCATTGCTGGTTCTTTTGCTTACAAATTTTATTTGTCAAACCTTCCTTATAGTACATTTCTTGTATGTAGCTCCCCGTCGAAACGTGATGGAACGCGACGAGAAGTTCAGTCAAAGATAAATGACAACAGCAGACTTCAGGTTTGTTGTTTACACTTTTTGGTTGAAATTTTCATGTCGGACTCTTTAAGCCGTGTTTGTAAGGTTTCATAAACAATTAAATATTTTCATGTTTTGGTAAGTTTGTCCGATTACGTCTAGGATTTTAACATCTTTTACCACACAGGCATGTGGATGGAGTTTACCAAACAGCCCAGCTTCACCGAAAGAGGGTTCAAGGACTGTTCCTGTACCAGTTTATTGTGCCCCCATGCTGGATAACGACAATAATATGAAAGTGAGTTACTTTTAGTTACAGCATGTTTACGTTGACTGTGTGAAATACTTAACAGTACATACCATACAGTGGTACTTAAATGAATACTAATTCCAATGCTTGTACCATTCATAGTTATGGTGTGCAACTGCCGTGAATATATCCGATGGACGGACAAAAGACGGTGGAGCCGTGGTAGGAACAGGGAGTGTGTTTTATGACAATTCAGAAAACATCGAAAACAATGAAGATAGCAACAGAAAATCACCTGGCAGCTTGGAAAAATTGGATGAGGTGCAAAGTGGCTTACTTGTAATTAAGCAAGCGGTGACGCACTAAAATTGAGATGCTAAAGAATTGATCTGACTTTAATGCTGATTGGCTTAAGTTTGTATATGGCTAACAATAAATCTTCGCTTCAGGAAATCGAGACACAAAAACAATACTTTAAAACGGACTCGAAGCACAACATGTTAAGTTCATATGTGTGGCTCATATCTGGCGATTCTAAAAGTGGCACTACGAGCAAAGGCAGCATGGTGACCATAGTTGATGCCTCTGAGCCCAATCGATGCATAGATAAATTTTCTGTCGGAGTCTACGACACTCATATTCTTTGCATTACAAGTGTACCAGGTAAAATTAACTCTTTTTATTATTAGCATTGGTAACCATCAATGTATTTCAATTTAATATTACTGAGAAAATACTATTCTTAACTAATAAAAAAGTGATGTTGGATGTTATAAGGAGCTTCAAAAGACGACTACATCAGAGCAGAAGACAGTGACCTCACTTCCAAAGGTATTCAGTCACATTTCTTACAGCTGCATTGTTAGAAATTTCATTAAAGTCAGTGTGTTTCAATTTTCAGTTTAGCATCAGTTTATTCGTCTATTTTATCCAATATTTTGAGCTTTTTCCGTCTTTTGCAGCCGGCACAACAGGTTTCACTGCTGGTCCGTCTTCAGCCAACCTAACCACGTCATGTAATCAGGAGCTGGCCACTGAAGCAACTGAAGAAACGGTTTTAACTTCTACAGCTAAATCAAATAAACGTGGTGGTAAGTACTTTCACGTTTTGATTACCACAAGTTGCCTTTTTCGACTGTACCTTACCCTTTTTTTTTAAATTGTTGTCGGTTGTCACCCTGTACAATTTATGTGAGATTTCTCTGTTATCGTTTTAACTTGATTCTTCAGTGACTGAACATGTATTCACCGACCCAAACAGCATTCATCCAACCTCGTCAACCAACGTGGTTGATGGTTCATCTGATGATCCGGAGGTCAGCTTCTCATCTATTCGCATCTCGTCATAGCATCATCTATGCATGGCATAATATAATACATTTAAAGGAAAATCACTTTCTTGTTCTGCAATTTGTTTTGTTTGTGGCTGCCATATTCGTCGTTGAAAGTTAGCGATATTCATATTTGAATTTTCCCTTTGCTGGAGAAAATTATCACTCATCTTGTACCATTTACACTTGAGACTATTTCTTCCCATAGATTGGAAAAGTGGAAAAAGTTCAGTCTCCAGTTATAACGCCTGATCAAATGACAGCAGACCTAGCATCTGGTGACAGCAAAGTTGACTGCCCACTTGATGCCACACGACTTGCCAGTCTACAACCGACCATGTGGTTAGGAGCTCAAAGCGGATAGTACGTCCAATTCGTTTATCGCTTGCTATGTTACATTTTATGTTGCGCGTTGACTCCTATTGTCATGTTTTCATGTACTGTATCGTGTTATCCGTGTGACTAGCGATATCGTTAATGTGATGACGATCTATTGGTAAATAACAAACATTTTGAGCATATTTTTTATATTTTGCAGTGTGTATGTCCATTCTGCAATTAGCAATTGGAAGAAATGCCTGCACCAGATTCGACTAAAGGACTCCGTTTTGGCCATAGTCCACTTGAAGGGACGTACCCTTGCCGCTCTTGCTGATGGTACCGTGGCAATATTTCGTCGAAACACAGGTACCTTCAACGTCCCTGAACCCTATTTTGCGTAGAACATCTCATAACTAGCAAGTATATGAGAGAAACGAATTGTTGCTCGATCTTATGTCGTTAGACGGAGTCTGGAATCTTTCCAATTACCACTTGCTTGACCTCGGCCGACCCCACCATTCAATAAGATGCATGTCGGTGGTTTACAATCACGTGTGGTGCGCTTATCGGAACAAAATCCATATCGTGGAACCACAGTCTATAAGAATCTTTGTGAGTATAGGATTGGTTAACGACTATTAATTTGCACCTTTTACTGCAGCTAAAAGGTTAAATGTGAGTGGCTGGAACTTGCATGCATTGTGAACGTCCTTAAAGTAAACGCCAAGTAAGCCTAAAGTCAAGTTAAAAACTAGCGGTTTGTTTTCAGAAATCATTCGACGCGCACCCACGCAGAGAATCTCAAGTTCGGCAGCTCGCGTGGGCTGGAGACGGGGTGTGGGTCTCTATACGCCTTGACTCCACCGTTCGACTTTACCACGCCCGGACCTTACAACATTTGCAAGATGTCGATGTCGAACCTTACGTGAGCAAAGTTCTGGGATCTGGCAAACTTGGCTTCTCCTTTGTCAGGTGTGTTGGTTGGCTTGAAAAATTATTCATTCAACTATTTATTTTAATTTGTCATTGATTTTAATTTATTGAAATTATTTTATATTGTTTTTACTAAGGCTTGCTGGTAATGAAAAGTTAAGAATTTAGTATTTGATGTTTTCTCAGAATAACTTCGCTGATGATTTCAAACTATAGACTGTGGATTGGGACAGGAAATGGAGTTGTCATGTCTGTTCCGCTCTCAGAAGGTGATATCGCACTTAAGAGCACATTTCATATGTTCAAATGATACTGCATGTGCAATGTAATAGGCATACAACCCTTGCATTAAGATTGAAACCAAAATTGAGCAATTGTTTATACACTGTTTACATAGCTACGTCATCAGCTTGACTTTATGTAGCGGCTCAGCAAAGTAAAAATCAGTAAAATCAGGTAGAAAGTTGCGTTTCTGATCAGGTCGAGCAAAAACAACGACGTTAGAAAGACGACACTCGTGTATTAAGTACCAGGACACGATTGCACAATGTGGCGTGGCAAGAATGAGATGCCTCGTATGCAGCAAGATATTGGTGCCAGTTGACGGAGGAGATTCCGGGACTGTTGTTGCGGATCAGTGTGTTTGCAGAAGAGATCTTTATAAAGTTAGGGAGGTATCTCCCCGTAAAAGAACCACAAAAATGAACAAGAAAGCGGGCAGGTTACTCAGGCTCAAGTTTTTAAAGGGAAAAGGTCAGGAAGTTTGCATTAAAAACAGATTTTAGCAAAAATATTGTTTTAAATTTTTGCAATCTTTCATCAGTAATTCCCTAAAAGTTAAAATATTATTGCAATTTGTGAAAGTGGAAGTAGCGCAAATAACAACTGAGGTAACTACTGTACAGCAGAAAGCATAGTTCTGAGGAAATTATTTCTTAGCTATTCACACCGGTCAAGTTTATCCGATGTCAAACTCCAAAAGGTGACAAATAATGTTATTTTTGGTCTTTTACTTTATCACCTCATGTCATTTCAGGCGCAAAAACAAGTACATCGAGTCCAATACTGTCGTCATCACCACGTAATCAATCTGGTGAGGTCATTCGGGTTTACAGCGACCCTGTTACCGAAAAAGTAACCCCTGGGACTTTCATTCCCTATTGTTCCATGGCCAACGCGCAACTCAGCTTCCATGGTTATCGGGATGCGGTGAAATTCTTTGTTGCAATTCCAGGTTTGAAATCGCTACATGTTTTTGTGTATTTTGTTTTGGGGTTTCTTGTAAAATTTACCACCAGTGGGTTTATCCTGTTAGTGATACCAGTTTGGTGTAGGCAGCTAAATTCTAGTCATTTTTAAAGCTTCCTTCTGCTCTTGTGATTGCATTTCTTTCTTTTCTCGTAATGTCGGGTTTCTCATTGGTTATCTGTACAGGAATGTACTTGAAACATTTGTACGCACATTAATTTTTATTGTAACTAATTAAACCATCTTGCTGGCTGTCACATAAATTTCCAAATATTTCAGGTTGTGTAACTACGTCATCTTCCGGAAATACGACAAATCTTTCCCCGCCAAAACAGCAGCCTGCTCTCAATAACGACGGGGTTCTAGTTATAAGCGGTGGCGAGGGTTACGTTGACTTTAGGAAGGGTGATCTTGGTGCAATTTCGCCAGAGGAAAAGCATTCTGTCCATAGTCAGAGGCTACAGAGCGCTCTTCAGAACAGTCACATCATTATATGGCAACTCACACATTCCTAAGCAAAAAAGATTATGGACGTTCAATCTGCTTAAGTTGTTTTGTGGAGTTTACAACTCGTGGTGTATTTTTATTCGACGATTTCACAAAAAGTTCGGTCTAGTAGCGGTTAGCCAGGCCTGGTGTTTTTCATGCGTAGACTTTGATTTTCTATGGCAAAACTAAATGTCTTTTATAAGCTTATGTCACCGAGCTGCATTCTGTCAGCACAAAACCGTGGTCCCCGCTTTTCAGTAGCTACAATGCTACATGCATGTGATAACTTACAGATTCTTTGTATCGATACAAACTTATTTATGCAGTAGAAAAACTATCTGAAGGTAAATTCGATCAAAAATTTTGCCCAAAAAAGAAAGTTCATTTAATTTAAGTAACACCATACACTGTCGTTACTTTACCGTTGTTTTAAGTATAAGGATCGCGTAAAATTGAGGATTTTCTTACATTGCATGAGCTTTATCTTAGTCGTATTTCTATCTATCGTCGAATATTTACTGTAAATATAAATTTTGTTGCTGTTCTTATTAGTTCCAGTTTAAGAGTTCATTCTATGTACCACGCTACTTGGCGAACGGGTCGTTTTAAGTGTTTCTTGTTGTTTGACTTCGTTTTTCGCTCTCCAAGTTCTTCAAGGTGGTTATGAATGTCGTTGTTTCCTGTTGTCAAAAACGCACTTTCCAACCTACAGTATTTGCCTATCTAAGACGAAACTAACCCGATTTTAGCAGCCTGTAACTTAACAATAACAGTTCAGTAGACTTTGAATCTAAATAACACACAACAAACTGCTAGGTAGATTTTACTTTTACAATGCATTTGTCGTCGATTGTATTTGAAACTATTTAACGTTTGATGATAACTGTATGTGTACATTTTGCCTGGCAGTTTTTATTTATTTTAATTTTTTTATGCTTTTTTGTGTTATCTTTTAATATCCGACATATAATATATGCATTTATTAACTTAAACTAATTTCAAACGTTCAGCGCATAATATGTCAAAAACCGTGCATGTCAATAGCTAAAGATTTAGGAAATCCAATTCTGTCTAGTTGAAAATCACACTGTGTACACCACAATTAATCACTCAGTAGTTTCTCCCCATTCCGCCGTACAATCAGTTATTTTTCTGTTGCACATTCGAAACTCTTGTGCAATTGATTTTAAGTTTGTATTTCTTAAAGAAATTTTAAGTGTTGCAAATTTGCATGTTATTGATATTGTCACTGCTTCGAATACACTTATTGTGTGGTCGTTTGATTATTCTGGTTTATTTTAAGGAAGAACTGAGTGTTGCCTTTATTTAGTGATTTGCATAAAGCAGTAGCTTAGATTAGGTTGCTTTCGAAATAGGCGTAAAGCAGTAGTTTAGATTAGGTTGCTTTCGGAATAGGCAAAAGACTGAAAGTGACCATGATGTAGTTGTAATTATTAAACCGCTAGTGGGCACTAAGTAGTACCCATAATGCGTAAGCAATTTTTATTATCATATGATTGACTCAGCACTTTTCGCGAACTTTCTTACGTCATTTAAATATCCCCCTCCGCAATAAGAATACCCCTTTGTTACATGGTAAAACATTTGTTTGAGAAATTGAGAATACCTGTCAGCGTAGTTCTTACGACCTTACGTAAGATAGTTTAAGCACAGGTTTAAATTTGGCCATTTTTTGTTAAAAGTTACCATTCTATTAACATTTTTCTTAGTTTTACTATCTGAAGGTTTGGTAACTGCACTTTTTGTAGGCTTTGCTAGTTATAGTGTACCGAGTATACCTGTTTCTCTCGAATATTTTCCTTCTTGCAGTCTTTAGTATAGTTCGATTCGATCATAATGGAGTTTCCAGATCTTGGCCAGCACTGCTCCGAAAGCATCTGTAGAAAACTTGGTAAGTTTTTTGTTTATGTAGGCCTAGTCGTAAATTCAGATGGATATTAATTAGATATTATAATTCAGAGGTTATATTCTGATATAAGCCTAGGTCTATGCTACCAGAAGTAATGTTTTCCAGTGTTTACCCATCTGGTTTGACCTATAATATAACTTAAGTATTTATAGTCAGTTGAATGAGAAGAAATAAAGTTTTGTACGTTAAAAATTGGGGTCTTTTAAACTTTTGCACACTGAAATTAACCAATAGCATACCAGTCAAAGTCAATGAGAGTTTTTACGCAACATTTTAAACTTACATGTAGCCTACATACTTTTAAAGCAAGTCAAGAAAAACTTCAATTAAAAGCGTTTGAAAACAATAATGTTATGTTACAAACAAGACAAAATTTATTGCTTAAACACAATTACATTAAATGAATAAAGAAATGAGGCTTCAGTGCACACTGTCATGCCAAAATTCCTGTTGCTTTGTTTATTTTTTGGTCTAATTCCTGCAGGTTATACATATTAAGGGCAGCTTACGTTTGTCTATTACTGTCTGCCTATGCCTACTTTAACACAATAATCCAGGGGTGGGCAACCTTTTTGAACCCGAGGGCCGCTTTGGTTGTTAAATTTTTACTGATGAGCCGAGTCATAAGAACTTATGATGTCATAAATACTTTATGTCGTTTAATTGTTCCATATCTGCATTCCTCAATCTAAAAATATCATTAAATTGTGGATAATCAACATCTTGTGATCAATGCTGGCCTAAATAAAGAAAAGAAAAAGAGAGAAACATTCATAAACGGTACTCTTGGTAGCCTTTACAATTTTTTAGGAATTTTATGATTCGACTAGAAGAGCCACAAAAAACATGCCGGCGAGCCGCAGTTTGCCCACCACTGCAATAATCAAATGTTGTGAGAATGTATCTCCTAATACAGATTCACCCACAGTGGGTTCTACCATTCCACGTATGAAAGCCAGGTGTATGGCCTTGCGAGATGAAATGAGGGTTAGTGTCACTGCTTCCTGATAAATCATAATATTTAGTGCTGCTTATAAGGACAGAAGTTTGGTGTATATGTGCTAATTACGCTATAAAATGATTTAAGTTATGGTATACTAATAATATTGATTTCATGACAGATTTTACTGAAAACATAGGTGTAAAGAACTGCAAAAGTTATGTAGGATTTCATCATGTCCTGTAGTTTATGTGTAAAAATCGTTTATAAAAAGCCTGTATTTTGGAGCATTTTAAAAAAATTATTGCAAAATAAATAATTCCAATGTTTTGTACTTTTTACCCATTTTTTACCTTTTTGCTCTGAGCCAAATAGCGGAACTAAGAAAAAATCTTCTAAACAGTTAATGCACAAAAGCTTGCGAAATAACAAACCGCATTGAAATAATTTACAAGCATATACGCTAAATTTTACACCACTGGTATATTCATGCAATGCTTGTGACAACGCCAGAGATCTCCAAATTTTTCTTACAGGTAAAAATTATTTTAAAGATGAAATTATGTGTGGATTTGACTGATGAAATCATTCTCAGACTGTGCGAATTTGCCATAAAGTTCAGGCTGGATCCTTATTGACATTACAATGATGCCATAAACAATGACCTTTTACCTTGTAAAGCTGCATAGAAAAAACTTTGAAATTGTTATCTAAAACTGTTTTATTTTTTGTTATCCAGACTTTTTACCAGTGAAATGTGATGCATGTGATGAAGTATTTTGGTAAGTTTGTGGATTTAGGTTAAAACCTTAGCTGGCACTGTAGTTTGGATGATTCATTAAACTTTGAAGCCATCTTTTTCTTAATATTTGATTTACTTATCATAATAACATTCTTAACTTGAGTATATACATCTGTATGTTCTTTTGGAAACTTTCCAAATATGTATTTTGGTTGTTGGATTGATGGAATATGTTGTATATTCATTGTTTAATCTGTGGTAAATGAATGTATGAAAGAAAGAATATAGGTACGCATATCATTCAAAATGATTGATCATTGCCAATAAACAACTTTTTCAGTAAAGATCACATACGATATGATGATCATCATTGCTCATCTGCCTACAAGAAGAACGTCCAAGTTCCGGTGTGTCCGTTGTGTGGGCAGCCTGTTCCTGTTCCAAGAGGAGAGACCCCGGATATAAAAGTGGGGGAACACATTGACAGAGATTGTCAATCTGATCCTGCCAAAAAGAAACGAAAGGTAGGTAGACAATTTCCTTGTACGGCTGTAGTTGATGCCTTTTTTCTTGGAGTTTTTTGGTGGAGTCAATTTTTTCTTTAAAAATGATAATTCCGATTTTTGATAATGGTTCAAAAGCTCCTAGACCAATATTTATCCAAGCTTTAGCTTTCAGTATCATGCATCATAACTGGTGTGTAAGATACTTTGTCTGACTTTATTGATTTTCATAAGTACCAACACTCACTGCCCACTTGAAATTCTAACCTCAGATATTTCAGTACAAGAGGTTTGTTAGTTGTAGACTGTAGTTACATCAGCAGTGAATTCAAGTGAGTGCAAATGAATTCTAAACTTTTACCGAGACATCACTTGCCAAGAGTGAATGTTAGGAGAGTTTTGAGGAATGTAAGGCCAAAAGCTGTTCTAAAACAACCTGGATACATTGCCAGTTTCTTCATTTGGTTTCGTTCAGCCATCTTGGGTCTACAGAAGTTTTTCCGATGTTTTCACTATTTTACTGAACCCTACAAGGAAATTTTACCCTGGAATATATTTTTTACATGTGTTTTCCTGATAATTTTTAAACTTATCTTGCAAATAATACTGAAGGTAAATAATTAATAATCCATATTGCACGTAAGTTTGCAATTTTAGTCTTGTTCCTTAAAACAGTATTTCTCCAACAGTGGATTGCTTGGGTCGTACTAACTGGTCACAAATATTTTTTACTGTAAAGTGGCCGAAGTTGTATAATAGCTATACACTATATAGTTTTAAAATATAAATATAAATTTTGTCATATGTCCTTGTATCAAACTGGGTTCACTTTTGATTTCGGTTGGTAAAAGTTTGATTGAGAAATGCTGCCCTAAAGAATTAGATATGTAGTCGCATTATATGGTCATACTAAATGTGCCGTTTGGTCAAAACGTTATTAAATTACGAGGCATGATGTGCATACAGCTTATTACAAACTGTTGCTTTGAACCTGTTCCAAACTCACTTTTGAAGGCCTTCAGCAATCGATGTTCAGCGCCAAGGTGCAAGCAGCACGAGTTGATGCCGGTGGTCTGTTCAGAATGCCGATTAAATTTTTGTTTGCGTCATCGTCACCCACAAGACCATGGATGCAGAGGGTTTCAAGGAACTGGCAGATCGGTCTCAAACACTGGGTGAGATTGCGCTGTGGTATCGGAAATTATCAATGTTCTGTCAATAACATCTGTTCGCTAGCATGCGTTTCTAACATATTATTCGAAATTATAGCGCTGCTGCCATACAGAGGTCACAAGCAGCTTCCTCATCAAAACAGCGCACAAATGTGTCAAAAATTATATCACGTCCACCGCAGCAAACATACATGCATGGAATGGGGAGAGATTTAGACAAGTATTGAATTATTTATGATTTATTTTTTAGGCCAAAATAATTTGTATTCTAGATTTATGTTTTTTATTTACCAGTACTTTCTTCCCAATTTGCATTCATTACTTTTCTGCTAAGGCTGCTTAATAAACTAATGTTAATTATATGCAGCTCTCCATTAGGGTTATTAAAAGTATTATATGAGAGCAACTATTTTAAATGAGTTTTGTAATTGATATTGGATGTACGTGTCTACACTACATATCTAACACCTTTCATTCTCATTGACTACTTGTGCTTTCGTGCTTGCCTTACTTACAAAAATATAAGGTTATGCCTTATGGTACGACAATCTTCACACTATGATGTTGTCTTTTCCAGGGAAAGAAGACAGCGGCAACAACAAAATGCAAGACAAATGCAGAGTAACATGGTGAATTCAATTGCCATACGGCTATTTTGTCTGATAAATTGATAAATACACATAATTATGAAATGTATTACCGTATTCGAAACAGACATTGATTATGACATCATAATTAAAACGCAGAGCGAAGACGAAGCACTTGCAAGAGCTCTTCAAATGTCACAGGAAGAACACCAGAATAAACCGTGAGTAAAATGTTGGCGTAAATGAGCAAAAAAGCCTCCAAATTTACCTGTATCTGTAAATTGCAGTTAACTCTGTTTACACTTCACAGTAATGTGTTTTTGCTTCCACTGCTTTTTAGGATGACGCAGGAGGAAAAAGATCTTGCTCTTGCTCGACAGCTTCAGGAGGAAGAAGAGGAAAACAGAAGAAGGTTAAGAAGAGCGGAGAGAGAAAGGAATAAGTCCGAGTCAAGCTGCAAGCTATCGTAACCATCCTGGCCGTGCATTTAACTAATGGAAAGTCTGTTTTTGATGCATGTTACTAAACTGTTCCAAATAGTCTACAGTTGTTTCTGATTAGTGATTAGCAATAATACCCGTAAAACACGTTCGACTAATTGCTTGTGTTTTAGCCGAAACATTTTCCAGTCAACCTTTTTTCCTTGTTCATGTTATTCATTTAAATTATTATGCTAATATGTTACATTGATAAGGATTTGTGTTTGACTTAACTGTTTTCTGTAGCATTATTTTTTTATTATTTATTTCAATCTACTAAATCAATGCACCAGTACCTAGACTTACAATTAGTTCTTAAAAAATTTCAAGTTTCTTTTGAGACTGCAAAATATATTCCTAACTATTGTTAATATTGGTGTAAAAACATCATTTCTTTTTGCACTTGTAATAAATGTTAGCATGATATCATCGATGTTGATCGCTTGCATTGCAATTGTTTTTGAAGCCCTGATACACGTTGAGTATTTTATTCAAAAAATTGTGTTTTATTACGTTCGTATTTGAAGTATTTTTTGGAAAGTGTTGGTGTTTTTGTGGTTGTAAATGTGCATTAACAGCAATATTAATAAAATCTTTTTTACTTTAAAACTTGTAGGAAGGGTACCGAAATCGCTTAGGATTGGTGGAACAAAATACATCAATCTTTGCTTTGCATATAGGGTTTTTTGACCTGCTTTCTAATACTATAAAAATGTACTTTACGTAGCGTCGGACAATGCTCCACGCGTTGAGGAAAAGCCGCAATATGTTCTGTGTTGGACAATGAACATGTGCATTGACTGTTTCACCCACTTTTGTGAGAACAAAGTTTTGCAAAGCTTCAGATTAAACTGATCACGCCATCATCCATCAGCATAAGATATATATGTCAGTTATGTAAGATATCCGTATCAAACAGCAATACTTTGTCATTTTCTGCAGTTTTATTTTGCATCAGCAAGCACAGTTTGCAGCGTTGCTACTGGGCCACTGAAAATCATTGAATCAATTTGAAAGCGTTCGGTATTTAATCCAGTTTCACCACACATGTCAGAGCGTTGTAACGTGATTTACTATTCTGGATATTGATGGTCAATACATATTTTTGCATTCCTATCGTTTTTCCTCCGTTAAGTAAAGATAAATACCATATTTTGTAAGTTTCAAGCGAAAAAGTCAAACATCGATAAATCACATAACCATAGTTAACCGCATGATGGTGATAAAGAACAAGGTTGTGCATGTCTGCAGGAATGAGTGACTTCTCCATTTGAGTGGAGAAGTCCGTCATTTTGAAAAACGATGGTTAGGAGGTGGTGACTGATGATTGTACTTACAGTGGCGACATAGCGGGTAGCTTATTACGCCCTTCTGGTTGCGCTTTTGTCAGTCACAGATTGAATGCCGCTTTTTGCAGAAATTAATAACCAATAACGCTTCAATTATTATATATGCAAAAGTATAAGCCTCTGAGTACAGCCAAGTTGGAAGAACAGAGTACCACAATAAATGAGGTGCTCAATGCTTACCACAATGCCCTTGTGAGTTCCGAGAATTCATACATTCAAATCTTGATTTCTATTTTTGAGCGTTGTCGAGTTACTACTGTAGTTGTTTTTTTGCACTTGATTGTTAGAAATCTAGACTGTCTGTTACCAGCTTGCGTTTAGTCTTGCCTTATTTAACTGACAATGATACACCGGTAGCCTGTAACGTCTTAAAGTACAGCTAAGCTTATACGCTAGCAGGTTAGTAAGAAACATTGTAGATGAGACAGATAACTCGATAAGGGACCATTTTGCTGAATTTTTTTTAGCTGTCCAGCAGTCTGTGGAAGCTAGAGCCGCTAGACAGTGTTTATAAGGTTGTAAGGTGCTGTACAGTTACTATGGTTGGCGTTACTGTGAATTTTTGCTTGTGTCCAACAATAAAGATAACTTAAGGAGCGTTGAAATAAGTGGTTTCAGCAGAAACTTCATATTGTTTTACAGAAGTATGACCATATTGTCTTGGGCAGTCAGCACTGAATCGATTTGGCTTTATTTCAGTTAATTTATAATTTGATGTGAACATAAAAAACTATGTTTTTTTGTCAACTAATGTTTCCAGGTTGCATATAATATTTCAAAACTTTAAACAATATGTTTCAGAATATTTAGTTTCAAACAAATGTTTTTATTATTACAGTATTCAGATACTACCATCAGAGTCACTGTTAGTTAAATATTTTTCAGTCAATTATTTTGGACAGTCACACAAGTTTTGTCAATTTCAGCTGTATGAGTATCGTGTAGATGTAAATTTCATGTATTGGATATAAAATGTACACCCGCATACCAAATTCGCAAGCGATAAAGAAGTCTGTCCAACATCTCGATGAAGTGGGTTCATCAAGTCAGGAAATAAATGGCAGAATGAATGAAACTTCAAATGTTTTAACAACATACAGGTGAAGACGTACTTGTATAAATATGTTATGTGTTTGCTACAAAAGTAAAGTATTCTAAAAGATTTAACAGTTCTGTATAGATACTTAATTGGTACTTTAAGTTCCATATGTTGTGTGTCAAATTATCAAAAGCTTACAAAGTTATATTTTGTGCCTTCGTCTTATATGTTCATTTTCAAATCATAATGTAGCAAATGGGAATAACTAATATATTCAGTGGCTACACTTACCTTAATTCATGCACTGACAAAACCAGAAGATGAAATAAAAATCTTTGACCCTTTGAATTGTATACTCATTATTTTATATTACAGCCCAAGACAACTGTAACCGCAAACTTCTAAACATTTTGATCATGTTATAAAAACAAATTCTTTTCTTAAAAACTTAACCATTTTATGGTCAAGTTTTCTTACCCAGAATTGCTGCTTGTCAAAAACTTGGTTGTCATGAAACTCTTTAGCTTGCCAAACACATGGTGATTTATGTTGGTGTTAACTTGCTTGTAAGAAGCACCATGTTTGTTTCAATGTTATTTTAGTCAAAGAACCTTTCTGGAGAGACAAAAGATAATGACATAGCAACACCTTTTTTCATCAGCAAACCAGGCTCAGGTGTATAATTTATAGCTACATTGGATTTGTGTTTAGTTAGTGACCTAAGTCGACCAAGCATTTGAATGAAACTGTGAGCCAGTACATTGACTCACTCAGTGCTTATCGCAGAACACGCGTGAGAATGTGTCCGTTTTCCCACGCCCAATCCCGCCATTTTTACGTTCATCTTGTATTAATCTTAAGTCTAGTTAGTAATTTTACGAGCGGTGTGTACGCAGTGACGGCGATAAAACCGCATTAGCCAATATCTTACGAACTACTTGACTTTGCTCTACAAATAAGATTCATGTCGCCGTATTAATTCGAATTTTATTGCCTGAGTTAGGCGGATTTTTAACTTGTTTTCGTTTGTGCGACGTCGTCGTTAGCGTACTGGAAAGAAACCAATTCGCGTTCTTTTGTTTGTCGGTTGGAGCGCGCCTTAAAATATCTAATATTATTACTTTCTGTGGGTTGCCTCAAGACGAGAATGGTGTCGGTTGATCTACGTTAGGTGTAATTACAGCATTTTTATTTGTAAACTAATTACTTTTTATGTATAACTTGCTGACCAGTGATTTGGTCGGAATATTTAAAAGTGATTGTTAAACCATCAGAAACGTCCGGATAATAAATATTTTCTATTGTTTTGACATTAGTATTCGTTATGCCTAAATGGTTTTGGATAATTCCATTACCTCATTTAAAGCGGAATATAATTGCTGAGTGGAAAAGGCAAGGTCAACTGTGCCACAAGGTCAGAAACTGGTAAACAGTTTACATATGACATCAGTGAATTTGGTTACTTGCGCTACATGCGCCGATTTCGCGCATTTTCACACGCAACCATTGGCCGTGTAATATATTGGTGGTTTTAATTTATGGATTATGAAAAAACTAATGCCTTTAACAGAAAACGCTTTGTTCGCTACGGTGGGAAATTACATCGTGGGAAAAAGAGTAAAGGTTTTCCCACCGCCAAAGCTCGCTATTATTAGCTTGAAGCAGAGAGAATGACTGGTGAGAACCGATGCGAAATCTTTCTCTCTTTATTATTTATGCCTGCCAGCCTTATCGTTTCCCTCTGCGTTCGGTCACGCTTTGAGAACTGGCGCGGACCCCGTTCCGCTCCACTAACTCTGGATGGAAAGATAAACGAAGAGCAGCCCCTTCTGAGGCCCACTTATCTCTGTCTTATCCATTTTTCTTTCTAAATGCGCGCTGTTGTTTCGTTCCCCGCTCGAATATCGAATGAGTACTGTTTGTCGTGTGACTGGCTGGGATTTGTAGTAGCAGGCCTGAGTAGGATTTTCTATGGAAAAGCAAACACAATAGAATGCCCTAGGCCTGCTCGTCACACACACTCCAGGTAACGCCTGTCTCACTTTCTTCGTCGTCGTTTTAATGCTCTTCTCTCGACGCCCTGAATTTTTGCCTACTTGCCTCTCCGTGGTAACTAAGTTGTGTGTGAATTTCGGGGAGTAAACACCATCAGTTTGACCGCGCCATCGCATTGCCGTTTTGTTTCTCGCCTCGATCTCGCGCAGAGCGTTGTTAATATTTGATTAATTTTCTAACACCGTTACACCTCTGCGATGCGTCGCTGATAGCGTGGTGATGCGAATTGCGAAGATTTTGTTTACTGCGCAATGACCGCACTCAAATCGCTTCGCGGATTTTGCTGCTAATTCTACGACACACTGAACTTTCATGTTCCTTCAATAGCAAACGAGACGCCTGATATGTTTATGTATTTAACAATGCATGTTCCGATTTTGTCGTCGTGTGAACGATCGGCAAATTTTGCTTACGTTACAAGAAACCATATGCCGCCTATCACAGGTTGTTCCACTGACATTTGTACTGTAGCAATATCCCGTGTAACTGTGAATTCGCTCCTTCCCACGCTAGGCTAGCGTTGAAAAATACTCCACCGCCTTCTCCGATTTCAATTCACAGCCAACCTGGACACTGATTAACCGGAAGTTAGGGCAACCACAAAACAAATCATTGGGTCGTATCTGCTGGTGTCTACTTTCAATTCGCTTTGCGGCTCAACACTTGAGGCCGACAAAAGCTGCCTAACGACACACAATAGCCGACTGAAACGAGTCAACTTCCGAAATTCGCACAGATGGTAAAGAAATCCTCTGTTTTGTTTCTTCGCGTCTTATTGCCCTCACCTATTGTAATGAAAATTGTTGCGACATTTTTTTGCTATCACTGGAAAGTCTTGGAATTCTTACCACGATCGATCAGCGTTGGGAACCGCTTTAGCCCGCGATAGGCCTGTGAGTTTTTCCCATTGGTCAGTATCGTCTCACACTATGCTCTACTATGCTTGGTATTTTTTTTAAATTTTGTTTACCGGTCAAGCGCACAGAGAAAGCGACATTCCATTTTCTCAGCGTGAACACACAATGATTGCGTTTCCAGTAAACTTCATGTCTTGGAAAATAGGACGTAGTTAGTCCTATCTAATTTCACACAGTGATTTTCAACCATGCAAACAAAACATTTTCAAAGAAAAAACGATCTGGCTTTCATACTCTTCGGTTTTCATAGCCATTTCCGCACGGTCTATGTTATTTAGAATTTGCGTGATTGCGTGTTTAGGCCTGCGTAAAAGCGTTGTGAAACAGGAACCATATTCATAATTTTTATCATGATGATTTGCTCATAGCATAATATGTAAACCCGTTAATGTTTTCGCTTTTTGTATTCTGAGAAAGCGAATAACTCAGTAATTCACCTGTCTGGAGGTGCTATCTACTTCCTTTGTGTCGTGTTATGTTTACCCAACGCTCTTTGCCGTTTGTCACGTAATTAGTGTGCATGGCACCTCATTCGTGACCGCAGCGCGTCTCGCGCGGATATCATAAACGAGATATAGGTCTTTAAAGATGGAATTTTCAAGCTTTCGCACCAGCTCCTTCCTTGCTTACTGACGTCTCCGTTTGAACTACTACAGGCGTACAGTATGGCAGGAAACCCAAGCATCAATTCAATCGATTCGACGGTCATTATCAACTCAATTGTATTCGCTTTCGCTATGAAAATACCTTTCCCCACAAGCGAATTAACGTCCTAATAATGCTTGGTGTTCGCTATGGTCAACAATCAGGTCGTATAAGCAAACTAGAACAGCATTCCACGACCAAATGATTTCATGCATGTCATTTTATGTGGTAGTAGCAACTATCCAAGGGTTGTATGTTTTATTTTCGGAATATAATATAAGGTATAAAAGTCCTGAATATAAAGTCCTACGTAATGATCGACGTAGGGCTTTGGTGGGCTTCCATAGACACCAGAAAGCTTTAAAATCTGTGCTCTGGACATGATTCATAGGATCCAGAAACTGCGGATATAATTAGAAGAAACTTGCTTTCGATTTTTATCTTTTAAAAAGAGACCAAGTATTTTGCTGTGAAACCGGAACAGCTACATCCTGCCCTAGATATTTCCTCAGTTAATAAGAAGGCTTTAAGGATGTTTTTACCAACAAAAGTGCGTGGACATATAGGTAAGGATTTCATGTTCACTGCGGGCCATTTAGGATTTTTGCAGACCTTGGAAGATTGAATACAGAATTCCGCTTTCATAACCGAGGAAAATGTTTGGACTTCGACATCAATTCCAAACCATTGTGTTATCTTGGTATTTAATTAATTTTTTTCAAATATCCGTTAACGCGAAAAAAATTTCTTATGTACCGAGTACCAGGAGAATAATCATTGCACAAAGAATTCCAAACAGTGAGACCTTTGTGAATAGGAACAGTGAACGCTAGCCATTACACCGGTTTAACTTTTAAAATGCATCAGCACTTTAAACTTATGCATTTTTAGCTGTTGTCTTTGATTTTGTATCGCTTCCCCTGTTAACAGCGTTTCTTTCGAACATTGATTTTTTACAATGTTTAATTAATTGATACAGCCCTGACATAAACAATGCGCTCGTGCAAGCCGGTGTTAATTATTCTGGTTAGTTGCGATGCGCATTACTTCGTCATACTCGCCAGATTGTGACGTGATTCGCGCGTTCCTTGTATAACCCTGTCATGGCTTAAATAATTTATTTATTTCTCGCAGAGTCGCTGACACTTGCTTGGTTGTTTAAATGTTACTGTGCTTGCGAGAAAAACAATTACCTTGCGAGAAAAACTTAGGTCTACAATCTATCAAGCGATTTGGCATTTATTTGCTCCCGAGCGCCCTCGGCTGGAATAATACGTTTGTCGTGTTCTGCTGTTAATATTTTAATTCTATGTTTGCAAATTTAATTTGCTCTTTCAAATATCCGGGTGGTTTATTTAGTTCAAGTAAGGTTACTCCGTCCGCCTTTCCATTAACTATACCTTTTGACAGACGCGTGTTACATATCATGGACGGGTTATGTTTAATTGCCGTTGATAAATCAATCACCAGTTGCATTGTCTTTCTTCAGTGCAAAAATACTGCAATGGACAGGGCTTTGTTTACAAGTTTTTCTTTTCACATTTTTACCAATTCTCGAAAGAGAAACGTTGTTTTGGGTCAGAAACCCCGAGAAATGAAAACAATGTAAACACGTTTGAATTATCTGTTTTTCTTTCTTTCCCGTAAAACAATTCTTATAGTTTTTTCAGTAACTTTCCATTTATTTCGTAGTCGTTGAGAATAAAGCGGTGGTATTGCACTCTACCGTGCCCTCATTAATAACCGCTTGTAGCAGAGTTGAAGGGGCAGGATATGGTAACAGTTGAGGTTTGTCGGTTCTATTGTTTTACGGTTTCATTCTCGTAATCGACTTTCAGCTCGTCCATGTCTTCTTAAAGCCCACATTGTCGGCCTTGATCTCTGATGATTACCATTCGTTCTAGAACATTCCACCCATGACAAAGGGTCGAACGGCGTCGGTTTATTCTATACGCCACTTTATACCGGGCAGTAAACACGAGATCGGCGTCGAGAGTTGTTTTATCTTGCCGCTGCCTTCGGCGGACGACTCGACATCGTTTTAATTGTGCTTGGCTAGAAACTTTTTCTCGTTTGGATTCCAATTTCACTTGTAATGCTTCCAGCGTATTTTATGCATAGCCGTGTGTTTACGCGGACGTGCTTACCGTTTCGAAAAGCAATCTACTTCAAACAGAGAAAAGGGCTACGAAATCTTCGGCGAGCGTTGTATGACGACAGCGACTAGCATATGCTCGATTTCAAATTGTAACCTTTTAACAACTGGGCATTGAAAGAACGCGCGTTGTGATGAAACCATCCTTCAACTCTCGTCATTCTCAAATAGCACTGGCCTATGCGCGTGCCCTACTTTTAAAATGGAAAATATGTCTATGGCGTTTTTGAGCTAATTCGTCAAACGTTTGTCGTTTTTGGCAGCTAATACAACTGTTTATGGGTTTGGAAGGAAACGTTTTACAAAACCCGTCAGAATACCGTGGAAATAAGCTTACGCTCCCACTATACCACTGTTGTTTCAGATTTTAGAAAAGATGAAAGGGTTTATGTAGTCAGGTGGAACTAATTTTCACAGCATGATTTACTCCTGGTGATTCCATTATCTTAAATTGGTCCGACCAAGCGAATCTACACACTCAACGTTTTCATAATTTTGATTGACTCTTATTAATGTGCGCGTGACGTAATTACAGCCACACCTCTTATTGGTTAATAGCCTTCAGTTATTGTTAAACATTAAAAAATATTTCCAGTGTTCAACAATATACATTGATTTTATTTGGACGTATAACTAGAAAAGATGAATACCAACGGCGCATTCATTTGTACAGCTCATTATACTTTGGAATCGGGGCGAGGTATAATCTGAATTTGACAATTTTTAAAAGGGAAAACGGTAAACGAAATCTATTTAAGTTGACATTGTGAACGAATTATGATTTCACACGACGTACCTGTTTTTTATGTATTCGTCTGAATTTGACCGTTTGGATTGCGCAATTCACTTTCCGAGAAACAGGTTTGTTTTTGGCCCAACAAGATCGAGAAGACGATACGTTCAAGACAATCAGTCTTCATCGAGAATATTCACACGCTTCTTGCCTTTCCTGGATTCTGCGCCAAATGTGCGAAATCTCTGATCGCGCGTCTCCGTTCGTTGCCCGGTTCCCGCTTTAAAGGTAGCGGACAGGTGGTGAGAGTGGTTTCCGAGTTACATTCTTTTCATTATTCCCCACCGCTTAAAGGAGCTTGCCTCGATTAATTTCATACCAAGATGGTTAAATTGCTATATACGCGATAATGCCGGTTTTTGGTCTCAATACACACGGTTTCGTGTCGATATGAACGAATAGATATTTAGGCCGGTTGGTGCTGATAATTGTGGCCCGTCGTTTCTAACCCCGCTTCATTTCCATTCGCTTAAACTGACTCATAATGACTAAGATGTTTTGTTACAGTTTATTTCAGTGATGCCACGTTTTTCTCCCATTGCTTTTGTTATTTTTCCCGACTTTAGAATTTGATAATCGCTTGTTTAGAAGCGGTAGCCCGAGCAATTTCTTCATTGCTTAGGAATGAGCAAAGAAAACGTGGCCCAGTACATCAACGACGACTTTCGTGTTTTTGAAGTCGAGTTGTTCTGTTTTGAAACGTCACACATAAGGGGCAAGTAATTGTCCTGAAGATGATTACGCGTGTATTAAAAATTCTTAAATATTACCGCTATCTATACAAACAATTTTTCTAAAATATATAAAATCTATGAAACGTCATACAGAAAACGTGACGTCGGAAATCGACCGTCAACGTCATTTTTTCAAAAACAAAAAAAATTCACCAGCGAATGAACCAGGTCGCACGCAACGTGTCAGTTTTAACCATAATTCCCTTGAAAGAGAGGAATTCTTGGGCTGCAATCAACTGGAAACAAGTTTCTTTTCGGCTTTATGGGTCAGTTCAGTTTATGCAGCTTGTTTGTCGGTCACTTGCACATGCCAACAGATAGTACAAGATGTGCTGGTAAATGTTTACATTTTAACAGCCCGTTTGTTTTTCTAAACTTGAAAAATTGTGAGTATTGCTGTAGAATTTGGGCCGAATTCCCGCTAGACCTTGTGTTTTGAACGTCCAATTTTGCTGCACTTTTTGTCAGTGAATCTTTGCAGCGTCAAACGTATCGCTAAGTTCTTTGTGTTTTGTTAAAATGCCGTTTGATAAGGCCGAGCTCCGGAAAGTATGATGAACGACTCCCACCATGAACGCAAAAGGTTCAAGCGCCGAATTGTACAAGATCAGCAAAATTTTCTTCCGCAAGCCACGCGTTCGTGCTTTGTCGCCGTCAAACTACTCCGTGCAAGCCGGGATGTTACTGTTCTCATCATGATACATTTGTCACCGCAAATGCGTTCCACGATATATCTCCCTCCTTTTCTTATTACTTGGTATTTCCATCTTTCTTTGCTTTCAAACAGATTGCAGATTAAGCGGCATTCTCTTTCGACGTTTCCTTAGCATGCGTTTGACGAACTCAATCAAATGTTTTCTATTTTCAAGGCATTTCCTTTAAACTGATATGCCAAAATTTTATCTTAAGCCGAACAAATTTGCAAAATATTTGTCTGCACTCTGCGCTCCTGCACTGTACTCCTCTTTGAGTTAGAACATTTTGATCAAGATTACTCTGTTTAACATGTAACCATGATTGATTGAATACTCGCTTTGGCAGGTGGAAGTAATTTGGAACTACTTTTGGCATCACTGCTGTTTTGGGTTGATACAATTATATCAATCATTATTTTAGCTACAGATGTGCGATGGCCAATACTTAATCACTATTTTTCATTTTTAAATGAATTGCCACGTTCATTTAGCGATGACTTAAGGTAGCGCCGTTTAAAAAGTTAACTAAGACATAACACACTTATATCACAGACAGAATTTTAAATTTCTTGATAGGCCTTTGATTTAATACCAATATATTAGGTTATGTGGTTCCCCAATAATCCTTACTGTGACAATTTCTAATCTACGTGTATCAGTATTTTTTATGAGGGAATACGCTCTGTGGTTCCAACTACCGGCCGTGTATTTTCAAGTAACATTTTCAATATTTTCTTTGCAGGTCGCCAGGAGAAAAATGGCCCCCGCAGAAGTTGACGAGGTAGGGATTGCCATTTTTTGTTATCATTTCTTGTGCTATGTGCTTAAATATGGGCGTGTTTTGGCATGTTTTACATCCACTAAGCGCGGGAAAGTCCAGGCTATTACCAAGCGTATAGCAATTAGGAATTGTTCTTATTATCAAACTTCTTCAACTCTCATCATACTGGCTTCCGCAGAAAAGTTAAACGTTAATTAAGTACTTTGTCTGACATCCCAATTACTGCTTATCACGTCACAATCCAAAACTTACAAAGCTTCAGGTTAATGATTTATTTATAATCTTCCCGCAAATCAATAGCTGCTCAGCTGTCCGACCGCAGCCTTGTCTTGCGGGAATACCCGCGACTCATTTCAAGACGTGTTTCTATGTTATTACAATACAGTGCATGTCTAATAATAATCCTCGCGCATTAATTTATTGATAAAATGGCGGTCGCCAATTCGCCAGAAACAATTGTACGTTTGAAGCTAAGTTTCTGAGGTCTTTGTTAAGCGGAGTTGAATGTTTAAAACATAGCATCCTAAACTTAGCCTTATGTATCTTCTAACTAATCTAAATCTAACAATTGAACCGTTTCGCGTAAGTGACATAACCCATTGCCTTTTGACGTGACCTTTAACAAAGAGCTGCGTGACTTATTGTGAAATAGTCACTTCCCAATAAAACACTTACACCGAAAAATTCTCACTACATGAAATAGCGTCGTAAAATTAAAGCTTGTTGAAAATTACTTTCGATGTTTTATGAAAAATTTGAGGTTTGGAGTTAGTACCGCAGATAGAATTAAAGAAGTTGGCAAAATAGGCTACTGGGATTCTTGTCTTGTAGTTTGGTTCATTCTGATTTGGGGGCTAGGCCAGAGGTCTCTTTTGAAGTACCAATAAAAGTATTAATTTACCCACCGTGAAGTACACTGTCATGTTTTCCTCTTGTTACTGTTTACTGTTATTCTTAGTACACCCGAAGAAGCAAGCTTATGTTTGCGAAAGCTCGTGTAGAAAAATCAAAACTAAAGTTAAATTTCAGAGTGCCAACCTATATCTTGTTTTTTATTTTACTATATACTAGGTTAACACGGTTCAGCCAGCATCAAGTTCGTTATGTTATGCATAGTCGCAGTTTACGTAACGGTTCGTCGTTTTTTGCAGAGAGGCAATGCGTCGTTATTTGAAGGAAAGAAATGACCAGACTCTTGTGGTGCTTCATGCAAAAGTCGCCCAGAAGTCTTACGGAAACGAAAAACGGTAAATTGCCTTCTGTTTATTGGCCCATGGCGCCAAGCTACGAAGACTTTATAAATAGATGGCGCGTGCCATTTCAAAAGCGTTGGTGTTTTTAATCCGACCAGAGAGAACAACAGAATACAAAATCTGTTTATATTCCAACTCTACACGTTTGATGTAAAGTACTTACAGGTGTTTTAATTAAAGCTACTTTCAGCAAGTATAAGTGCTTAATGAAGAAATTATAATTTATACCATTGTTTCTACACAATATGTTGTCACGTGCCGATAATTTCAGTTGTAATACAAATTACAATTGCACTATCATCTATTCATTCTATTGCATAGTTACAGCATAACGACACAATTATGCTATTTTTGTTATTATTTCAGATTCTTTTGTCCACCGCCTTGCATGTACCTGTTAGGAAGTGGGTGGAAGAGAAAACAACAGCAGTTTGAAGATGACGGAGGTCAGGAAGCTGGTCAAGTACACGCCTTTATCGGTATAGGGAGTAGCGAACAGGAAATGCAACAGCTGCATTTAGACGGCAAGGTATGAACATGGTGTATGTTGATTTAATAATTTTAATTATTTTAATTAGTATATTTGACATAGCTTTGTGTCTGGATTAGACTGCGTCTGGATTAAACGTTTGAAATAATTGCAGTAGTATTATAGCATTCAGTACATCAAACACAAACAAGCTAAAACAGGAGAACTTCTTACTTGAATAATGTAATTTAATAAATCGGTATCCCTTGTGCATTGTCATTACACTATGCTAGGAATATTGTAACTCAGTCGCAAAGGAAAGAGACCATGAAATAAATCTCATTTTACATCATTTACCAGCATAGTCGCGGACTTACAGTAGTAATACAAAACGACTGCATTTCCTGACTTGTTCTAAACAGAAACAGCGATTTCATTTCGAAATTTTACTGTAAGCAGATCGATAATAACATGCAAATATACATGTATCTATAGCTTACTTGATGCTCAATAACTGCTGGTAATTTTCAGGCCATCCGAATTCATAGGCAAATTACTGCAGATAGACGTTTCCCGATGATATCTTATTTCTGTACAAATAGTTCAAAATGCCAGAAATTTAGTATTTTTTTCTCGTCGTTTCAGCTTGCAGGTTTATTTCTTTTAAAATTTAGTTGTTTATGTCGATGGAACGTTTTAATGCAATGTCGTTTTAAACAATAAATTTTTAGCATTTGTTTGCAACTCCATATAACTGAAAAATCGCAGGAATGATGCATCGGTCAGACTTTACAACCAAAATTGATTTACTCTCAGCCACTAGCTTGGCTAATTAAGCCGGTTTGAAGTCGTTTTACTGTTTATCTTGTGTAAAGTGAAATACCGTAACACAAGATCGATTCCCTCAACTCGTACCGAGCATGCGTCATTGACCCACCACAAACATTGGGAGTTGGCTAATTAACATGCATTTATGTACCATTGTGACGTCACAAAGACCAATCGTTAAAAGGCATTACGCATTTGCTAATTCAGAAATCGTCAGCAAATTTTTAATGGGTGTATAAATTTACGTTTTTCGGAAAATTTTTGTAAAAAAAATGTTTCTCCAGAATTTTTGCACGGCCAAAACTCTCTACATCTCGGACACGGATAAGAGGAAGCACTTCATGCTCCACGTGAAGATGTTCTTCGGGAACGGCACAGATGTTGGACAGTTTTGTAGCAAGAGAATCAAAGTCATCAGCAAACCATCGAAAAAGAAACAATCCCTGAAAAATGCTGACTGTGAGTTGCTTTACTTGATTATATTTTGCCTTTCATAGACTCTGCATACTGTACCAAAGATTCTGCATCGTCTTCTGTACACTGTAGAAATTTTTCCTCGTGTAGATCTAATACGTTCAAAAAACGTTTGCTTTTTACTGGAAATCATAACTAATAGATTATAATGTTTCTATGAAGTGTGCATCGCATCCGGCACCAAGGTGGCGCTCTTCAACAGACTTCGATCGCAGACAGTGAGCACAAGATATCTTCACGTTGAGAAAGGAAACTTTCACGCTAGCTCCATCCAGTGGGGTTGTTTTACCATTCACCTACGTGGGTCAAGTTTATTTTATTGGGTTAGCTCTTGGTAATTGGACGTTTGATAATGCCAACGCTAAATGTCAGCAACGCCTTTATGGCAATAAACAAACTTTAAAGTTATGTTGTGTTCTCGTCATAACTATTTGAGCAGCTTCGCTTGTGTGAGTATGTGTAAGCGTTAGTGTCTCATTGTTATACAGTGAGCGACTGGTTGCGAAATAAATATCAACCGCACATCGTCTTTATAATATGTAGCACCACACTCCTTTCTGATATCTGCAAACAGTTTTCATCACTGCCACCAGCCAGTAGCATACAAACCCTTGTTTCTGCTCAATTCTATTTGATTGTTAGAACTATATGCGAGCACATTTGTATGATTGTGACGTTTAAAACTTGTTTATGACGTAATAGTGGACGACGATGAGCTGGAATCGGAGGAATTCAGCGTCATGGACGGCTACATACATTATGGACAAACTGTCAAGCTCGTCTGTTCCAACACAGGAATGGCACTTCCTAGACTTATCATAAGAAAGGTGAACGAACCCCTATGAATTGATAATTACCGTTTATGACGTAAAAATGAGAGGAATTTCGAATTACCTCCGTAGTACTGTAATTGTGCTGTAGTTTCTGCGTCATAATTATGCCTTTTCCTTTTGAAGGTGGACAAGCAAACCGCCATCTTGGACGCCGATGACCCGGTCTCACAATTGCACAAGTGCGCCTTCTACCTCAAAGACACGGAGCGAATGTACTTGTGTCTCTCTCAGGAGAGGATTATTCAGTTTCAGGTGAGAGCTTTCAGCCCCGCTGCCTGTCACTGCTTTTTACTGAGTTGTAATAAGCGATGCTGTAATCAGACGCTTTAGTGGTTTAAAGCTTAAGATTAAAAGGGTTAATGAACGCAATTGGTTTTAACAAAGTATTAATAATTCTCTCACGCCTAAAACCTCATCCTATGTGACCGCAAAGGACCCATTTACACCAGCCCATGATGCCATTCCCACCGATTCACTCTGCTCTCATTTTTCAGGCCACTCCATGTCCGAAGGAAACGAACAAGGAAATGATAAACGACGGAGCGTCGTGGACAATCATAAGTACGGATAAAGCGGAGTACACTTTCTGTGACGGGATGGGGCCAACCGCGGAGGGAGTGACCCCGGTACCGAGTGTCCACAGGTTGCAGGTCAGTCGCTGAATTCAACGTTTATTTTGAGTAGAAGTGACACCTTCTAATTGTACTGTTATTTACGACTTTAAAATTATCAGTATGTTATTGTTTTGTAACAGTTCACTTATTAACCGGGAAACTATGATGTTAATACTAATATTATTAACCATTTTGTGTAGAAAGTTTTCAAAAGTTTGTAGTTTGTAGGTTTGTTTAATTATAAAACAATATATTTGTATAAATAGACCGAATTTTAGTCAATATCAGACATTGCACATATCAGTCTTGAACTCAATTGAACTGCTTGTTTCCAACAGTTAAACGGAGGCGGCGACGTTGCGATGCTCGAAGTAAATGGAGAAAATTTCACCTCAAATTTGAAAGTCTGGTTCGGGGATGTAGAAGCGGAGACGATGTACAGGTGTGAGGAGGGCCTCCTCTGTGTAGTGCCTGAAATCTCAGCGTTCAGGGAAGGTTGGAAATACGTGAAAGAAACAGTTCAGGTTCGGTGCAACTGGTTTTAAGTTTGTTGCTATGTCTCTATTAACTGCTTAAGGAGCCGTCAAACACCAAAAACTGCCGTAAAAGTCTTGTCTGTTTTATTATATAGTGAATTTACTAAAAAACTAATTGTGAAAACTGAAAATCTGTTGCAATATTCGTGTTGGATTTGGGACATCCCTAGGATGGTTTCAGATACCTATTTCCATGAAGTGAATGAGACAACTTATATAAATGGTCACGAGCACTAAATACAACTTGTCTAATTTTATTGCAGGTTCCGATTAACCTAGTTCGAAACGACGGGATAATTTACCCCACCAACCTAACTTTCACATTTACTCCTGAACCGGGCCCCAGGCAGCATTGCCCCGCAGCTCAGGAGATCCTGCACAAGCGCCCCTCCTGCCCCATGCCTCCTACGCCTGTTTCGGAGGACGACGTTGGAAGGGGTCCCGATTCAGATGCCCCTACACCGATAAAGAGACAAGCGATAGACATGCACGGTCGCCCTCTAGCGTCCGACTCCGCGGCCCTAAACGGCGCAAATATGAGTATGTTGAGGACAGCTTCGTGACGTCATAACGAGTGACGTCAGTAGTGAAAAATCAGGGAAGCAGCGTACCAAATGCCTGACAGCGGAGTTTGGTCGCGCGTGCGCTCACGCAAGTCTCCACGGCCAACGAGTTTGAACGGAGGAAGCGGTTCTTCAAAATTTCTCGGTGCATCCCCGTCTTAAGAAGCCTTAACCTCCGTCTTCACTTCCTCCTCACGTGATCAAGGATGGTCGTCCTCGGATGTGGAAAGATCATATTCTCATAACGAATGATGATAATGTCGCTCCAACATGTTGCAATATTTTTTTTGAAAATAAAATTCTTCTCATTCAACGCGAATTATTACGATGCAAATAAGATGCACAACAATTCAGGCGCAAGTTGTTTGAGCGGATTCAATTTGAAACGCCGGGACGTCATTATACAAGTCACAGGTTGAAAGCGATGACAGATTTGCGATATATGTAGAAATTCTCTTTGAAGAATCCTAAAGCTTTCTTGTGGAAGTTGTCAAAATGAAAGATTTCCTTTTCAACAGATTACCGCGCAAGAGTAACTTCTATTTACTGTAGTTATTTTCCAAGCAAAACCAATCCAGCATTTTGACTGGCTGGTAATATGGTTCAATGATAATACAATTAGCCCGTCGTAAATAAAAAATACAGCAATGCCGTATTTTGAAATCACCTAAACTTTAGCAGCCGTGAAAGCTTCTTTGCCGCGATGACAAATGAGAGATTAAGCGCAGTAGGTGGAGCAAGCGATATCAATTGAAATTGCTCTGGAAGCTTATACTGTAATGTTAATGCATAACCATTTAACTGTTATCCTTGTTTTTTGTGGATCTATTACGTAGTCATTCGGTTGCTCTATGAAAACATCATCATTCTCGATTCATACAGAGTAATGGAAGAAAATATTATAGAATCTATTTTTGATACTAAACTTTCATACCAGGCAATGTGAATGTTGGACGAGCATTGAAGCAAGCTTCCCCAGTTAGCTTATAATTTTATTTGTATACGTCTCGTGAATTTGAAAGTTAGTGACATATCAGCATGCAGATCACATAATAAAAGGGATGAAGGCTTTGCGGTTGAGTGGATAATCCTTGAACTTTTTCTTGTAGTAGCTATAAAAATTAAACGAGATGTAAAATACGGTAGGGTAGCAGTAGCTTGCCACGTGTTATGAGTTAGCCTAGTAGCTATTTGAAACCTTGATGATCTTACTTGTGATGAGCAAGGGATCTTGTTCCTATATTTCCCGTGGTTGCAAGGGCGAAACACGTGACCGGAAAATGAAACCCGGATGCAATTGCGAGTCCCCACCACTCGACGATCTCACCGAAATAATTTGCCCCTGACACAAACTCAAACGCTCCACCTCGCGGAATTTTATAATCCGTATCACCAGGCTTCCTAAGGTTTCTCAAGATGCGGTCGCTGTGAACGTTTATGGAAAATCCGAGAAGCCAAATCAACACACCTATGATGTAACACCCGCTTTAACAACAAATTTATTGTTAGCATTCGCGGAAACATCGACATCATTTCACGCAAAAAGTAGCTCTCAAAATGCTTTTTTGACTAGAATTTAATACCTGCGTTAAATTGAAGAGAACTCGTCCAGGTATCTGGTAGTTTTCCAAAGAACACTTCGTAGTTTGCGATGGCGTAACCGTTCATGGAAGTAAATATAATACCAAACAGCATCACGCGCACGGAGAAAGGCTTGCTGTTCTTGTTCATTATAAGAATGGGATAAATGAACGACCTGTTGAAATCAATCATTAGAGCTGATTACCATGACTTGTGACCGAGATAATAATGTATAAGCTATCTAAGCAGAGTAAGGTTTTATAAGCATTATACAGACAAACCTGAAGAAGTAATGTGCCATGAACAGGCCCACTATCACTTTGTTTGCATATCCGATGTTTTCAAAACCTGCCTGATTGGTCACGCTGAAGGCTATAAGGAATGAAGGCGCCTCTTGTATAATCCATGCCAGTCTGGCGTCAATAACTAAAACAGGGTAAACTGTTACGAAGCTCTATATTATGGAAGTTATTTGTGAATGACCTGTTCTTGCTACCCTTACCAGTGTTCCCTTCTCTGCTGTGCTTACCATAAGCTGCAGCAATATCTTTGTTGTAAGCTACAATGGAGATTAGAGCGGAAAAAAGTTCTAATACAGAAAACACATAAACAAGAGTTTCTACGTCTGGCATTTTTAAGGCTAGCGTAGTAATCTACTTGTGATGGGCCTAAATGATTTCAGAGCTTTGGGCATTAAACCTTTTACGCGTAAGCGAGTTGTAACACTGGTGTTGTGGCTTATGGTGTTGTGGGCTTATCGTCGCGAAGTTCTAGTAAAACACGAAGTCAATCATTAACTGATTTTTCGAACCTGTCTTAAATTACCGTAAAACCTCTATTTGAGCGCCACCTCTATTTGAACGCCACCTCTAATAGAACACCACTTTTAGCGGCGGAATTGTATTAGCAGGTATTGTATTAATTGTATTTAAAGAAGGGTTGAAAAATAGAGCGCCAACCTCTAATTGAACGTCACCTCTAATAGAACGCCACTTTTAAACAAGAGTTGAAAAATAGAGCGCTATGGCGGTGAAATAGAGGTTTTACGGTAGTTTGTAAAGTTCGCTTTATAAACCACAGTGGCACTATATTAGGTAAATAATTTTATAAAAACCATTCTTCTAGTTGGATTCTGTCAGCCTACAGTAGGCTGAGCTTATATGTAAACATGGCAAACTTTGCTCGCAATAATGTAATTGCAGATAAGAAATGTGACGTAGACTTGGGGTGCATATATTTGCAAACGGTAGAACTAAACATTTGACCTAAAACGAGTCAACATAAATTTCATAAACACACTTACTGTATGCACCAGGCTCAACAACAGTCCTGTAAGTGCTGCATATTCAAAAATACGCTATCATACCAATAAAAACGAAAAAGCTTTGAGCAACATACAACGGTTCGAAGAGCTGTAGTAACATAAAAAACACCAAATTATTCAAAATAAACAGATATCGTATGCAATATCTCTGGGAGAAATTGTGATCACAAAGCAACGTTTTGTGTCTGCCACTGACCCTAAAACACTTTCCGAATTTATTCACTCACAGAGTTCATGCCAGGCTGGCATTGGCAGCTGCTCTGATTCAGCTTTAACTCTCCCATTGTTTTGACTTATATATACGGACGCGACGCACATATCAATTTACGGCTTTATTAAACTAACGGAGAAAATGGTTAACAAAGGTACCGTATTACGTACATTATGAAGTGATTTTTACAAGCAAGTTAGGTTTCTGTTTCAAGAGAATGTCTTGGATTTTAGCATCAAGTTTTTTCAACTTGGATGCATTCTGAAGATTTAGACCTTGGCTTTCCATTGTCTTCATCTCTTTCCAAAAAGTCGGTAGAATTCTCGTTTGACTGTAACACAAAAAAGTAAACCATGCTCAAAGAGATCTTGATAGCACATACGTTTTATCATTATTATTGTTACGATAGTATTTTATTGTTTGAGCTTAGTCCAGGTTAACGATTGCAGCTTTTGATAAGGTCTGACCTTGTCGCAATTCTTGATGCAGGTTTGGTGATTACTGCTGCTGTAATGACAGCTCTCTTTTATAATGTTTTCATCTGTTTTTTCACAAATGGATTGTGGCTTGAATCCTAAAAAATAGACAAAAAGTTAAATGCCAAGACCTTTAGACGCTTGCGAGGAAGTAGCAGGAATGTAGGCGTGAGGTTTTAAGTATGAACAAGTATACTTTCGGGAGGAAAAGCCGTTGAAGTTCCTTTTCCGTGTGGATTTTTCATCACTAAAGGTCGTTCAAGGCCTTGCGTCATCTTATTCTATTATCATGCATCATACAGTTTTCATATCATATAGGTTATATCATATCAACATCACAGGCATTTAATAGAATGCAAGTCAAATTTTAGTGCTCGGCTTAATACCAATAATGTAACTGGGTCTTCACAAACCATACCTGATCATTAGTTGGTAATATTGTTATCCATGTCAGTATGAGGACGAACCAAACTGCAATTAGAATAAACATTTCACGACGTGCTGGTTCCATTTCTCAGTCTATCTTCAAAAACTTATTCAGTGAATTTTTCACGTTATCTTCGACACTAATTTGTAACTTGACATCCCAGTGCCTTATATGTTGTCACTGGGACTGTCATATTTCCGATTTTACGCAGGGTATTCACCGGGGTCTGTCTGACAAATTTCAAACGTTGTTGCAAATATTTCTTGGGCTTGCGTAACAAATAAAAATTCGAATATATAGTAACTGACACCATAACTTAAAAAATCTTGATGATGCAATAAGCTTAGGTAAAACAGGCAACACCTTCAGAGAAATATCACAGCCTGAATCATTTTTTTACTTTTGCTCTCCAACCAGCTAGCTACCTTAGATCTTCAACGCTTTTGTGTGCGAGAAAGTCTTTTGTTTGTAAAATTAACAGCCAATAAAACGACTTACGGCATAACACGTGATGAGGATTCTCTCTATTGACAGTATTGTTTCAAAAGTGTTTTATTTTAATTTTATTTGTATTTCTGAATTAAGTTTGTGCGTTTTGTTAGGTTTATATGAATGGAAACGTAAACTTACCTGGCGGCCACTATCATGGTACTTGCAAGTAATTTAGTTCGTTCAACTCTGCTTTATTCCGTCCGACTTTTTCAGCTAATACAATTAGCCTAGAAACTTATTTTTATCATTCACAGCTCCTTTATATTTTCAAGTTCTGAGGTTTTCAGAATCAATTATATTTTACAGTATATTCAGCTACTGCACGCGAAAATTTTACTATTTTACACATGAGATATTTGGAGATACACACAGGGTTAGCAGGTCAGTCAGAGAGTTGAACGTCGAACAAAATACAGCTAATAAAGCACAAATACAACCATACTGTTCATTTTTTCCAAAAAAAAACACCACACGTGTTAGAACTGCAGAGTTGTCTATATGGACTAATTTCTGAAAGAATATAAGTGCATTGATAGATTTGCGTCAAAGATAAACTTACAAGCAAAAGTCACGTTTAATTAATACAACGTACAGAAAGCAAAATTCAACTATTTCGACCGCGTTGCAAGCGAATTCAAAGATACCCTTTGTCGTTCCCATGAAAACTATTTTGACGTATCATCTTTCTTTTATGGTGTAACGTTTGTTTTAAATAACAAAAACTAATCTCAGAAGTTTTCGAAATGGTGGCTGTAACTAGGGCCTTGGAATTTATTCAATGTTGAACAAGCTTTGTCAACGGAATTGGTCATAGGAGACGGCCCACAGCTAAATACGCCGAATTTTTTCACCTGAGAATGTAAACGTTAGAGATTTCCAGAATTTGAACGCAGTGTATTAGAAATGGCAGTAGTAACAGTCGAGTAACAATATCTTGTGTATAATGGTATATTACGTAACAATATCTTATTGTGAAAACATGATCTTACCGCAGTATGCTCGTCCGCCAACGAAATTAAGAAATGTTTGAAGTCGGGGCGTCCGAAATGGGTGGTCGCTCGAAGTCCCGTAAAGAGGGATTTCCCCGCAAACTTTTGGAAATGCTGCTCACAGATGTACTGGAAAAGGAAAGAGCGTGGTACAAAACCAAGCAATCATGTTTGATACTGTCTATAATCTTAACCATTTCTGCCTATACCGAGAGAATCAAATCGAATCGTACCCTTTAGGACAGGTTGGTCCAAGACTGCCAGCAAAAAGGGCCACATTAAGGTTTTAGTAAAACATTGCGGGCCGCAAATAGGAAAAACTCTAGTCTAATGCAAGCAAAGGATTGAATTTACTGATCAAAACGACTTAATATTTTGCCGCACTTCTTGATAAGCAAAAATCATCGCATACGCGTGTGTCTTACACAATACAGTGGCGTTAGCCGCCCGCGTGCCCGGGTTTGGACCATCCTGCTTTAGAATATCCAATTTATTTTAATCACTTCGGAGCCTTAAAGCCACATTAAAATCATACTTATCGTATAGCGTAATATACCACGATAAACTATAAGATATCTATGTACCAGCATGGTAGTCCTGAGGTCAAACTTCTGAGGAAACTGCGTAATGAAAATATGAGTGTTCAGGATCATCTTTTTGTCCTTACTCTCCACTTCTGCAATGATGTCGGTCAGCCATTCGTATTGCTTTTGATCCCGAGTCACCCAAATAAAGTAAACCTGGCACAAAAAAATAGTAAGTTACTTATTACATCACAAATCACCGCGTTTGTTTCCTTGGTTTCGTTTTCTTATTCTTGAAACTGCATGGTCAAGGCCTCTAGGGTTTAGATGTTGTTGTTATTATAAACAGCTGAAAAATGTTCTCATTTGGACTAGAGAGATGATTTAGAAAGTAACTGTAAATCTTTGAAATTGTTTCTACTCACCGCCTTGCACGTAACAGCTTTTCCGGACTGGGTCGTGTTGACCAAATCTTTCAGAATGGAAGCAAATGGGGTGACTCCGATACCACCTCCCACCAACACCGACACATCGTATTTGTACCAGTCCTGGTGACCTTCGCCGAAAGGACCGTCCAGAAAAAGCTGATGAAAGTATCGTGCAGGACCATTAGCCATTAAGGAATCAATTAGATTAAGGTTGTGAGAATGCTTGCCTTGGGGTAAGGTGAATCTCCCAAAGTCTCTCGGTTATAAATGCTCCGGAGGTTCATGGTCCATGGTCCAACCGCCCTGATGTGCAGCTTGAGGGTTTCCTCGTGGGGGGCTGAGGATAGGGTGAATGGGTGATACTCGGAGGGGGATTGTGCTAAACACGCAATACGAACCTATAAAACAGGGTCCCGGTTTTAACTTTCTAAACAGTTGCTGAGTATGATTGCTATATTGCCCAACTATAAACTGACCAATACTTGCAAACATGATATTAACTCATTAAAGTTTAGCCATACCCACTGTCCAGCTTTGTAGTCGAAGTTGGACGGCCGTTTGAACTCCAAATGTGTGACGTCAGAAGGAAGTAGCTCCGCCTTCACGACGGCAATCTCGATTCTTTTCCTGCTGATGCTGTACAACGTATCCAGGGTGTAGATCATCCCGAAAGGTAAGAAGTAGAGATAAAATCTCGGTGACTATGGACAAAAATAGTTAATTTGATTCTTTGAGTTTTGGAAACGACAAAAAGGTAAAGCTTTAGACGGAAAGCTCTTACTGATATAAGGGTCCCACTTCCGTGAAGAACGCTGAAAAAGTAAAGAGCAACGAAACCAAACTTGTGTGTCAGTTGGAACCAGTGGAATATCTTTCTACGAGCAAAATCACTGGCAAAGATATACCTGGAAAAGTTTATTTCTATTTCAGCGTCTGTGTGCAATTGTAAATGCAACACGCAATGAAACTGAGAAATTGAGAAAGAAACTGAAAGATTTGATGCAAGAGTTGGTACAGAAAACAAAAATCTTTGAAGAAAGGCCGAAAATGATGCTTAAACTAAAGTTAAATTATGGCATCTACCGTAGGCTATGTGCTTACATCACAATAACTATAAGTGTGAGGATAATTCCTGTGATTCCAGTGATGGTCTGAAAAGCCCAGAAGACGAAACTGGGTAGATAGTTGCTAGGATACCAGTAATCTCGAAAAAGACACAATAGATCAGCCGGGGATTGAGTGGAAATGGAATAAAAATTGATCCCGTGAGCTATCACATGAACTCCTAGCGAAAACAATGTGTTGTAGAAGCTTGTTCACATTTGTTCTTTGCTGTTGTTTATATTTATCGCCTAATTTTCGTGTTGAATTTCGCCCACAACACATTCATATTTGAATGGTAACATCAGTATCTGAAATAAGTAAACTGTTAATTTACCCGTGAAGAAAAGCGCCATCCAGGCCACAAGTTTGTGCATTGGTATGGCGGAGTCGAAGGGAATGTAAAGATGCAGGAAAGTTTCCCTGAGGAGCGTGATCGTGTTCCTGCTCATTGTGAGGAGGAGCGTAGAGAAGTTGAACATCAGTCCCGCAGCGGAGGCACGCGCAAGGGCCATCACCCAACTTCCGATCCGTGACAAGCCTGACGCTTGGTTTGAAGCCACGGCAACTGTAGAGTTTCATAAACTATTGTAGTTATTCGCTGCAACGTTGTAAACCATGCTGGTTGTGGTATACGGTCGCATATATACTCGCGACATCAGGTGTTACAAACACCGTTGTATTTATTGCTCCCATATCACCGACAACAGCTTTTTCCAGAGTTTTTCAGAGATTTCTGGGTTTAAGTTTTCAATATTTTGAAAACAATGAATCAATAGAATTTTGCTCTGCAAAATGTTTGAGTCAATCTTAGTTTTCAGTTCAACTCACAACTTACAAAAAGCCTGGAGAAAGACTCCGGCTGTGAGGAGAATGTACAAAGTTGCCCAAAATATCTGCTGACTGTTATTCTGGTTCCACTTGATAAAGGCGATCCAACGTCTTTTAAGTTTACTTTCAGTATATTCCTCTTGAACGACTTGGACTGATTTAACGTGTTTGGTGTGACGTCTTTGTATTGGAACTTCGCTGCTTTCCCTGTTTCATATCAAAATGATAAAGTTTATGCAAAATAATTTCCATAAAACAGTATCAACAATGTAGGACAATATGCCAAGACCTGAAAAATCTGCCATGAAAATTCAATATTTTACACTTTCCCATCCAATGTTAAACTATACAAACAAGCGTACATTTTCATAAGACATACCTTTCAAGACGCTTCAACGTCATGCGAGCTTTTCTGATCTTGGTCGTCCCTGTAGTTTTTTGATACTTAGGCTTCGGCTTCTCCGCACTTTCCTGGTTGGGATTGGCTATCGGACCAGTTATAGAAATGGAAAGATTGGCCCTGGGAGCGGTGTTGCCTAACAAGAAGTCAAATCAGAAAATTGCAAAAATCTTTTAGAGATCAGGCGATACGTTGTTTAATAAATCGTGGATCCGCAAGCAAAAGCTTATCGAGTAATAATGTCAATATTATTAACTACTAATTATTATTATTATTATTATTATTAACTATTCATAACAAAGTTACCGGGGATATTGAGGGAAGCTTCGCTTAAGTCGCTCGAATATTGTGACATCATCTTCTGAAAATCTTCCAAAGTCAAACTCTGCTTAGATCCCAAGCCGTATGACGTCATCATTTGTTTAACCAACTCATCAATTTGTTCCGGTTCAACAGAAGCGTCCACCATCTCGACCATGGACCTTGAAGGAAGAGGCGTTGAAAGGTTTTGTAAAGATTGTATGCAGTGTAATCATTTAAACTAGTTTTAATAACTATCCGACTATACTGCTAAGATCTAAATCAATGGGGTAAGGAAGCACAATGTTTGTAATTATCATCTAAGCTTACTTGAGCATCACTTGGAACTCTTCCCTTGATAACTCGCCGCTCTTGTCCAAGTCGTACATGTCGAACATGAGGCGAGCTTTGTCTTTCGCTGATCCTTAAATAGTTTCCACAAATTAACTTACAAAAGAGTTCTTGCTGATTACACAAAACAAACAAACAAACAAACAACTAAACAATCTTCGCAGAAGTTCTGAAAACCCACAACCAACCCCATGTTGTAATCACAACGCTATAGCAGTCCCACTTAAACAGTTATAGCAAAAGCAGTTGATTTTTCAAACCTTTTGTAAATAAAACAACGATGTTGAGAAACTCCCTGAATGATACTTCTCCATCGTCATCAACATCAGCCACAGAGAACATCTGTTCCACGAAAGAGCTGTTCGGCTTCAATTTCAAGTACTGAGCAAACTCCTCCTTGCTGATCCCAACGTTGATCAACTTGGCAGCTTCCTTGCTCCAGGTCCATCCTACTGAGCGATCTTTGCTCATCTTTACCGCCTGATGATGTTAATAATATTTGCTTACATCAAGGTATATGCGTTGTTTTTATCTAAAAATATTCTTTGTTTATTCCTTGTTCGTTTTTACCTAATCAATGGTAAAATTGCTCACGTAAGAAATGAGCTTGGTGCACTCGAAGAGCAAAGCGGAGTTCCAAAACACGCCAAAAACGTCAAAAACATTGAAAGAGCTTAACAAAATGCGGCATTTGGCGTGATTAAGAAAGTTCTGCAGAATTAAAAGTTTCTTTTGTGGAACTGACCTGAGCCAGGGCAGCCTTGAAGAAGATTTTTAAAAGCTCATCTCTCTTCTGCTTGGTGTTCGCTTCTTGGAGGAGAACGCGATACGATCCCAGATCCTCTTCTTTTGCGTCCACGCCGTGTGACGTAACAAAGGACTTCAACTTGGCGACGAATTCATACAAAGAGTCGAGGTCGGTAAATGAGAGAACCTGTCGTGAAATTGGAAGTAGTAAAAATCTTTATTATTTAGTTGAAAAAGAATTTGGACGAGAATGAAAAGAAAATGCCGCAGAAAAGTCTTCGCCTTTTTTCAGCATTTAATTTTATTTATTTTGCACAGTTAAAGTAGAAACGAGTATTTTTTCTGCAAAAACTAAACTTTTCTCCAAGTATATTTCTTGTTTAGCATAAAGTGCTACAAACCATGTCGTATGTTGCCTTCTTCGTTCTAACAAACATGGAGGTGCCGGTAGTAGTTGTATAAATTTCAATGTTGTCATCCAACATAAATGTTTGTAACTTGCGATTCCCGGTTGCATTTTTCACCACGATTTGTTTGGAGGGCCCAAGAATAACCTGAAAAAACGTTTGCAACCTTTCACAATTAATTTAGCCACTGAGTCCTTTTTAGGTTGATTACGGAATTTAAGTATAGCATCATGACAGCGTGGAAATTTGAACCGCTTGAATCAATGAATCGGAAAGCCAATCGCAAGCGAGGTGAGAAGGTCAAGTAGGTATAGGTAAGAAGAATGAGCAAAAGTCCATTACCTGGACTTCTTGTGTTTTGTTCTCTCCCAGTATTTCGATGGCAAACGTTGCTTCAATTCCACTGTTACGCAAGCTGACCTTGTGTTTGGAGATAACCCGTTTTTTAAGGCTCAAAACTCTCTTCTCCTGACGCTTTCCAAGCAGGTACATCAACAAGAGCGACACTACAAAGCAAAATCTTTATCAAACTAAAAAAAACGGTAAAAAACGATTATTTACAATATAATTTTAAAGAAGTTAGTTGGTTATCTCTTTTGCATAACCTATTGGTAACGTGACTGCAATCGCATTTCTATCATTCTATTTAAATATGTTCATTACACCATAACGATATATCCAAGCGAGAAAATTTCATGAACAACTCACACAAAACAAACAATGCAATGGCGGCGAACACAATGGCGTAAGAAGCTTCGCTCCCCGAGAAATAGTCGTAAGTTTCCAGCGTAGTGCACGTCGTTGTCCAGGTGTGATTCGGACCGTCTATCTGAAACGGTTGCGGACACAACAGCCTCGTGTCGTCTGCAAGGATATGATTACGTGATCAGTGTGACGTAGTTTAAAAATATCCAACACCTTCAGTCACTCACTCATTGAGTTCCAGAAAAATGGGTTGTCCTGGATGTCTACACTTTCGTTGAGACTCGGATTGGTTCGTAATATGACGTCTCGAAATGTGACTTGGTGTATTGCCGCTACTTCGGTTTCGTTAAACAAACTGAAATATGCGTCATAAAAACGTCACAGCTTCATCGTCATAAAACGATGTCATTAAAGAGTGACGTCAATCCTCACCTATTACGAGTGTTCTCGAACCAGAAACGATCCCCGTTCCTCAACCTCACGAATTGATCCTGTATGATCAGCCGGAAGAGTTCTCCAGGCTTATCGTCTCCCGTCTCCAGCATACCTCCGACGAAGAGGTCCAAAGAACCGAGATCTCCTCCGTAGATTGTCTCCATCCAACTCAGCAGCTTGTTTGTGAAATTACAACCCCAGTTCACCATAAAGACGTTTATTGTATGTCATATGTCATATCGCTGGTCAGAGATGAACTTGGATTTCCGCGCAATGATTTGGCAAGCGATATAATGACTACATAGTACTTACGCTGGGATATGAAGCGAACAAGGTCGGATTGATTTCTTCAAATGTCGATCTCCTGGTTAGACCCAACTCTTCTCTGGCTGTGTTGTAATCAGGAAGACCGTGATCTCTTCCTTGCTGGACAAATGCATCAAAATCGCCGTTGAAACTAGTGGCTACAAAACGCTCGATGCAAAACATCCATGGCCTTATTACGTCAAGTTTTGTTGCCAAGGCTGATTGATTCGATGTTGTTATTTTGAGTACGGTCTTGTAATGGTATTTTGTACGAAAGAGAATAAATCTATGTCTATATGCAGAGATGTTAGCAGAAAAGTCTTGCATTATATAATTTTATCTTCTTAATTTGCACTTCCCTGTGGTTCTCAGCGCCCAAACTGCCATTGTGGCGTCACTGGTCTGTAGTTAACGTTCGGCGTGGTTGCGTTTGAATAAAGAACATGAGCATTGCTTGCTAATTTTAGAGCAATAGTTTGCACGCGCGTATTACAACAAGCCACACCTGAATTATCAAAGCGACCAGATCTCTTCTTGAAAATTCCAGCGGACCATGATAGAAATTGAGTAGGTCTGACGTCACAATGTGATCTTCCTTTTCTAGAATTTGACTGGCCATTCCCATTATTACCTCGGCAATGTTGCTTTCTTGGAACATTTCCTAAAAAGAAATTACGTTACTTACATAAATAATGTTTATATTTTGGACTTGCTTAAAAACTTTTCCAACTGTTTTAGCAAATCTTAGGGGAAAGTGGGGACAATACGGACCCGTTAAGGGAAAAAGAGGTTTTCTCTCGGATTTCAACGCGAATTAAAACAATAAATCTGGCAATGGATAGAACTGTAACAGAGTTAAAACCTTTAAAATAACAGAATTCGTAGAAGAAGATTCTATGCAAAACTTCACTTTCAAATTTTATGCCGACCTAATAGGTTCATTTTACCCCAATGAAGTTAATTTTAATGTCAATGTCAATGTTAATGTCATTTTACCCCAGTGAAGTTAGTAAATGAAGTTAATGTCCTCACTATTTCATAGCAGTATAGAACCCCTTAATTCACTGAATAACATTTCTATGAAACGAGCCAAAAGTAGATTCTTTGCTATGACTCCAGCCTTGGAAATTTAGAAGATTGCATTTTGCATCCCAAGTTCCCTTGTCGGAAAAGTGTTGCACCTGCAAAACCGTGGTGACGCTGCAATTCGTCGTTATTTTTTAAAACGCACGTTCCGTTTTGTCCCACTTTCCCCCAATGTTGTGTTATAAGTTATATAACTCTTTCGTCACTGAGACCTATACCATTTAAACGTATACGTAACGTGATACTCACATTTCCATTCCAGTAAGTATTGCAAACTCTAAGCGGGTCTGACGATGTATTCCGGAACACGCAACCACCACTAAAATAAGCAAAATCGTGAGATCTAAATATCTCGTTCGCTTTATTAATATCAAATTTCCTTTCCTACAGTAATTCTTGTATTTGTGCATAAAAAAGCCAACAAAAAGTTGTACTTATTGTATTTGCTCCTTCTGAATACACCAGGTGGTGCCATCGTGACGTCATAATGTTTAGCAGCTGCTTCGAATACATTTGAAATTCCCACAGATACTCCGTTACTGTATTCTGTTTACAAAAATTTCTTAAAGGAACAACAGTTCACCCTAAATCTCATCTACAGCAAAGCTAAGAGGCAAGGGAAGCCTAGGTACCTGTATAAGCAGTCAGGTTTTGGCACATTTCAGAAGACATTGTTGGGCAGCTTCCAAGAAGATATGGCAACCAATCGTAGAAGACGATTTTCTGTGAATGGAAAATCGTTATACTTGAAATAAAATATCATTGCTTAATTAGCTTGGAAATACACCCGTTTTTTCTTCCAAATCGATTAGATTCTTTTTATACTGCATACTAATACAACTATAACATCATATTACACCAAACCTGGTAGGTTGCGACATTTTGAATTCTCGCTTCCTGGAAAACTTTCTCTTCTGACCAGTCGGAATGGAGTTTACCAATATTGCGCGCCAACCAGTTGTGATGACGAAACCATATTACGTCAATGGCGAGCAGGAAAGGATTTTCGTTGATATTTCTACCGCCGGTCTCTACAAATACCAAGAACTTATCTAATATACACCGCCTTATATGTTTTGACCTAATGATGACTCATGAAATAGATTTATGTCACACCCCTTTGTCATAAGCAGAGAGTATTATTTTTTATAACGGGCTTAGAGGACTGGTTGTAGGTTAGAAATTTAGCAAGCAATTAAGGACGTGATAAGGAAAGAATGTTTGCAACAAATTGAATATCATTATTGTACGTACGATGAAGTCTTTTAGCGTCTTGAACGTTTCTTGTTGTCGGTGGAACAGGGTTATTTAAAGGAAGACCCTGGATGTTCAATTCGGGAAATTCGCCTAAGTCGTTCACAGATCTTAGTTCTCCTCTGCAATCGGCAGTGCCGTACTGCGTAAAAACGTAAACGTAAGAACGTCAAATTTACAATCATCAACAAACTCATAATAAAAACGTGAACTTCTACGTCGCATTTTACACCTAATTACCTGGCTGGCAAATATATTTGTGTCTGGGCGGTTGGTACAATTTCTGGCAAAAAGTCTTAGCTTGTCCACCCACGCTCTAGCGTGCCCGTAGATGGCGCTACCGTCAAGAAACGACGTCACTTCGTTCAGCTGATCACGTGGATGATTAGGGGAATAGCCGGAATTGCTAGTTTGATACCTCGACCTCTGATAGGGCATTGCAACTGTACCAGTGTTTCCAGGGTCAAAACTCGAATCTCCAGCTGGAATTCTAATATTAAAAAATTCAGGCGGGCAACCCGGCCTTGTGGAATCAACGATTTCCTGCATGACGTGTTGACCTTTACAAGAATGATTGAAATTATCATATATTTGATCAATGTTTAAGTAAAAGTTTCCTAAAAACTAGAAGTTATGTCTATATGACTATAGATCTTCGTAGATTGATTGGAAAATTAAAAATAAACAAATTTAAATCTGATTTTTGCTCGCTGTTTACAAAACCAACCAAAAAAATAAAACAGCGCTGTTTTTCCGTCACTCGATTGTAACCCTGGAGTCCCGGATGTTAAATTTAAGCTTATCGTTCGCGGATTCGGTCGATTCCATCCGCTTGGGAAGTAGACTCCGTCCTGATAATGAGGAGAAAGTCGCCGGGAGAGAATCGAATCTGGGAGCAGGAAAAAAGAAGCTGCGTGAAGTAATAAATGCATTTAAAACATGCAGAGCTTGCTTTACATTTTGGTCTCCTATTTTGCAATGTCAGCATAATAACAATCGTTGACAAAGCCGTCAATATCACGTTGGTGTATATAGAAACAAAATTTTTTAAACTAAATTACGCGGCTACCAGCTCCAAGAGTACATGTACGGCTTATGTTTAAATGGGACACCCTTCAGAGCAAGCAATGTACGTCAGTCAGCGTTAAGTATCCAAAGATAAATTTCATGGTTGCTTGCCACCAGAATAATGTACTATAAGCCTATATTGAAGATAAAATTACAGCATTTTGACCCATTTGCTGGAAAAAGATCGTTCTGGTCGCCGCTGCGTTTACGCATGGTTAATCTTTAAAAATAAAGCCCACACTTAAACGCAGGTGCAATTTTGTGACAAATGTTGTGGGAACGGTACACAACCCGTCTTAAAAACGGAGATATCGCGGTAATATCAAGTGTTTTTACCACAAACATGACATCTTGACACGAAGACACCAAAATTATAAAAGATTAAATTAAAACTTCCATATTTTCTTTGAAACTATATTACCGTCGTGTTCGAGTGCCACTTAATGACCTTGTGACGTGCTAAAAGCGCGTCTTTCACAAATAGCAAATTTTTAGCTCCATGAACTACAAAACTCACGACGGATCTATTTATAAGTTACACGAACATTAACAAACATAGGCTACATAAAAATAGTACGTTATAATACATCTATTACTAGCAAAATGTCGCAATCAGTATAAATACTTTTAATGAACTAGACGTCAATTGACATGTGACGTAGATATATACGGAAACTGATATATAACGAAACTCCAGAAATAACATGTATGAGCATGGCGGCAGAAACCAACTTGCAACGTCACTCACTTGGGTTTTAATAGATATGTCATAGATATTATGACGTTTATGTTTGACAACATTAAACTTTAATAGAGATTACGACGGAGCAAAGTATTTTGTTTGCGAATCTTCGAAAACCCCTCCTCATCAGTCGCGTATTGTTTGTCGATAAATCTTTAACTGGACTAATAGTATACGGTCCATGTACATTTAACCATATCATCGTCAAACTAAAGCATGAGACATGTCCTTTTAGAGTTGTTTTTATAGTTTTATTATATTTGCAAAGAAATAAAATAAGTTTTCTATGAAGTCACGGACTTTCTTTCATTTTCTGCCTCATATAACCTTACGTACATATATATATATATATATATATATATATATATATATTTGGGTATACACGTTAGGGTATCTTTTTCACTATGCAAACAATATTAACATTTATTTAACCGCCAAGTACAATATGTTTGCCGCTTGGATTTACATGGACTAAACTGAAAAACACCAAAATCGTAACATGTCAGATACAGTAAATTAACTTTCCGATTTGTTGAATTATGATTCGTCTGAATCAACAGACTTTGACTACAACAGTATACTTCGTAGTTCGTACACTTAGAATTGCCATCGCCAAAATTTTCCATAAACGCAATTAACCTGGAGTTCCTGAATCAGGGTTCCCTCTGTTGTTGAACCAGCCGTTATATGGAGGAAACTCCTTACCTGCAATAAATTATTACGTCACAATACTTTACCCACAAAACTTCAATTTAAAAAATAAAAGCGACAATGATAAGAATGCATGAATTTGCTTACCTTGTACAGCTATGGCTGCAAAATGCAGCACAAATACAGTGTAGAACATTTTAAAACTTCAAGTTTTTGCCGCTCAGTCAGCCATTAGTTGAAGTATTTTATCGCTAGCTGATTATAATGCTCAGTCGCTGCAATTGCCTAGTGTTACAAATCAGTCATGTGTAAAACTACATGAATTAGACCAGGACTTCTCAAACTTTTTGTTCTGCAACCCAATTTTAGAAAAGATATTCTAAATGAACCCGTGAGATGAGTGGCCGTAGCCCATACGCGTTAATGATATTAAAACAATAAATCACCCATCACGAATGTCAAGTGGTATTTTTGTCTATGGCGAAATCATACAAACGCAGACATTTCACGAAAGTAACTGCGCAGTAATAAAAGAACCACGCAATGGAAACAGTAAAGTGAATCAAAAATTAACAAAGAATTCAATTGATAAAATTGAACTTGTTTCGCGATTTCAAAATTACATTTTGCGACTCCGTTTGCGAATTTGTTTCTCGACCCATAGTTTGAGAAGCCCTGAATCAGACGGCTACATTTTAAACATTGAAGTAATATGATAGATAATAATTTATTTACAAAAATTATTTATTTATTTACATTTCTGTTTAAAGACTGACTTTCAGGAAAAATTGCTTTCAACGCTTGTAGTGTATGGATAGAAAAACTTTTAAAGCTATCTGGCTGTTTAACAGTTTAACAATTTTGAATATTTTACTTCAATTTGGCTCTCTCCTGCTTCGGGCAGACTTTTCTCTATTCTCTGAGGCACGATTGATGACAACACAAAATGAATTGTTATTCATTCAACTAGTCTTAACCATGAAAAAGAATTACAACAGAGAGCACAATTGTATAAATGAGGTAATACTTCCTTGCATGTATTTACTTAGTTAAACAAACTAAAACGAACGTTTTTATCGCTTTTCTCTTTCATCCTTATCTATTGTTCTGTCTTTTTATTTACTTCTATTTTTCAGCTTTTCACAAAACCATCCACAGTTCGGGCACGTTAGGTCTTTCAGTGCAACGCGCCGGTTGTTTCTTTACGGCGCTGTTGGTCATTGTAAACGCTACATCACGCCCCTTCCAAATACTTGCCTCGTCTACTGTAATTACTACTTTCAGGTTCAGCCTGACACAAGCTCACGGACACGCAACCTCACGAGTCACGACCCACCGTGAACCTGACCAAGAACTAACCTGACTTATTTTTATTGGAACGCAAACGAAGGTCGATCGCCAGCAGCTTTTCCAAAGTATAGTAATCGAATTTACAGCCACCATATCAAGAAATGCGTTTGTGGCTGTTATGCCTCGACTCGACACGGTTTACAGATTGGGTAGTGAGTTAACTATTAGAGTAATCTCCAGCTCATACGTACGCAACCGTTTAAAAGCTCAACTCGCGGACAAGTACGCACAAATTTGGATTCAGGATTACCAACGGTGTTCTTGTTACGAGCACTGAACATTGCGATAAAAAGTAGAAAAAAGTCCCCTTTGCCTAACATGATGCAAAAAATTGTCGACTGCAGTGCTTTACCATTTAGCAAAGGTGGGCAAACTGCGGCCCACCGACATGTTTTTTGTGGCTCTTCTAGCTGAATAGTGATATACATTATTGTTCATTATCCATGCATTGTTTACCGTATTTGTATTAACATTACTGATTTTGCGGCTCGCTACTGTTTGTAGTTTTCCGCAAGTGACTCTTTCATTGAACAAGTTTCCCCACCCCTGCTATATAGTCTATAGTCTATACTATAGGTTACCGTTATAATAAGGCTTTTATTACTGTGTTTATCCATTATGCTACGACATAAACAGCGTCCCTGCATCTTTTTTATCTGCTGTCATTCTCGCTCTTTCTTTCATCACAGTCAGTAATTATTTTTAACACAGCATGCAAGCTTACGTTATTTAAAGGTTGGTTTGACACTAACTCCTTATGTCATTTGTTTTGTGTCTCTGCTTGTGACGTAATGATAGACAAGCCGCAACTTCTAAGCCTAAGTACAACAGCACCTACAGTACGACGTAGGGAAATTCTTGTATTAGTTGCTGGGTAAGTAATCTTCAAATCCAATGTGGAAAGCGCTTTGAGACGACACACGCTTTAAAAGCCACCATAGAAAAAAATTGCAAATAAAATTTGACAAAAAATAACACTCTACCTTTTACGGGTCGTTTTCAATACACACAGACCTATAGATTTGCGCTTATATGCAAGTAGTGTTCAATTTAAAAATTAAGGCATCAAACTAGCCGTAACGTTATGGAGTTGACGACTTCACATCAACAAACTACTGCAGGCACTGAGAATTATCCTATGGTTCCAACTGTACTTGCAACATTAGTCACTTAACTTCAACAGACGTTTTTTCCCTTAACCCTGGTTTGAAAAGCGCAGACTTTACTGCAGTTGTCAACCTCAGTTTATTAAATTTACGCATTTAAGCTCATTTGATATAGAAACCTCCTCACCGTGATTAATGACGGCTGCAATGGTCTATTGAGATTTTATTTCCGCTCACCATTATGATTTAGCAACGTAGCGGTAGTGTAAATAGCATCATTAAGTCAGAGGTTATAGATTTTTACGTAGTACAAGCTACGATTAAACAATATGAAAGTCTTTTTAAAAAATAGTAAGTAAAAATGTCTGTTTCGTTTGTTGGATCTATTTACTTTGAACTGAGAAAAGAATTGATTTAAGACTTAAATCGCGCAGGACGTCGCGATTCTAGAAAATCGGTTTACCACTCATGGTGCGACTGGGAAACTGGAAACGCACCTCACAGAATTGTTTATTTACGGCAATTTTAAGTAGTTTTATTCGATGTTTGGGGTCTGTTGTTACCAAATACTTAAAGAATATTTTAGTATAACTATCATCAAACACGCCTTCTTTTCTCAATTTATAGTTTATATAACTCTGGCTTTAATAAACTAATTGTACCTCTATCATGACCTTCATTACCATGTCCTTATTAACCAAAAATGATAAAAACTTAACAAAACAAGATTGGTAGCCTACAAGTCCCTGCACAGAATTTAGCTTGAAAAAATAAAGCTACTGAAAGAAGCTTCGCCATCTGCTAGGTAGCATACCTCCCAATCTAAACAAATTCTTGTTCTACTCCTAATTTAAATTATAATTATCCACCATTGCTGGACCATAGTTTACAATAAAGTCAAGTACACTTGACCAGTTGCACTGCAGACCGTCTCCATTACATCCTGTTAAATTATCATGTTTATTACGTTGTTGTTCTCACTGCCATTTGATGACACTGTATGGTAATGCCCCGTTGAAAAAAATACATTCTGCTACATGTAATCCCTTTAACCTTTTGGTGAGCACTCTCTTTGTTCAACCCGTATTGCCCAAAACACTTTTTCTGCACACGTGTTTGGACCCGTTATTTTAATACTGCTGTCTATCACCCAATTTGTGGAATATCGCTTTATGGTGTGAGCTCCTGCAAAATGATTGATTGTTTCTATCCCCACTGTTTTCATTGAAGCCGCAGTTATGTACTATATAGTAAGTGTGCACTGTTTATTTTATCATAACAATTATCCACTATCATAACATAAACGAATATTTTTAAATGGCTGGTTTAATTTGTACTGTAGGCCTATATTAAGCTATTCTATTTTAGGCTATATTTATTGGTTTTGATAATTTTAACATTTTTACACTTCATTCACTATCCACACCTGTGTGATTCTCATTTATTTATTGATTCACTATTGTGTTGACTGATTCACTTATTGTGAAGATGGTTTATAATAAAACTTTACGCTTGTGAAGCCTAACGCCAAACTTTGTGTTGGTTTCACAGGGTGCAGACGTACCATTTTCCTGCCCACACTGCGTTGAATTTATAAGTGGTTTATGAGCACAGCGTGAAATGAATTCTGATAATAACAACTCTTGTTTATGCCAACCTAGGCGATGTGCTGTAAGTGTTAATATGTAAATATGTTTTTTAAAACAAAAAAAAACGTCAGAGAAGAAAAGTACTCGCTCATTGTTTTCAGCGTTGGTTCAGACTACTGCTTGTTCAGGGTCGTTGCGTTTTAACTAATGCAAGATGACTTACAGTATCGTTCTTTGGCGTTAGGAGTCGATAGACACCCGCACCGTCCATAGAAATGTCAGACGCCACTACGACTTTTATTATTTGTGTGCTTTTTTATGGGTAGTGTAGCTAAAGTTCGTGTGACCGCAAGGTAACTCATTGACCATGCAATTTTTCTGGCTTCCTGAGCCATTCTACTCGTGACATCAGCACAGACGGTGGTGTCCTTTCTACGCAATACAAGCTCTACGTAGTGAGTATATTATTTGAAGCAAATAAATAGTGCTGCCTGGGAAGAACAGTTTCTTTTTGATTTAAGAGTCACAACCAGTCAGTAGAAGCCCGTTAGTTTATCAGACTTATAACATAAACCACCAAGAACCCTCCATTGGTGACCCCGACGTGGTTTGAACTCGCAACCTTCTGATGGAAAATTGTTAACATCAGTGCTGCATAATGCAGACAAAGCATTATTCTGAAAAACTCTGCCTGTGGCCAAATGCTCAAACATGACAGCCTTGATCTAAGTTCCCACTAAACTACATTAGCCACTACCCGGAGCTTCATCTAACGAAGTAGCCTAGTTTATGTATTTGCTGGAAGAGATAGCATTTCCATTGCGACGCATTTTACTGAGAACCTATCTTCGCAGCAACTGAAGTTACGATAGTAGGGTTTTTAATTAGGTCAACGGCTGTCCAAGTCTCGCTAAAAAGTACTCTACAGACAAGCAAACGCCATAAAAAAAATTGCAAAAATATCAAGTTTTTATTAAAATTTATCAGGGTTTTGGAAAATGTAACGCTTTTGCGACCATTAAAAATGCTATATAAATATACTAATGCATAAATATTTCGTGGTTTTCCTTTTCGAAAATAGGATTGGGAATGTTAGATCCCAGCATCCTACATGGTTATAAAAAAGAATATTATTCCGGTTAGTTTATCCAGAGATATATAAACTAGTCATATACCTATGCATTTAGTTATAAGGTAGTTTATATTATATAAATTACATAAAATTATATATCTCAGGGGTATCTCCGTTTGAAGTAATTACATTTACATATATATAGAAATGTCGCTTGTTTAGCGGTTTCAGGCGTATGCTATGAATATATGAGACAATCTGACAAAAGACGTAGTTAACTATTTTAAATTTTATTGTTCATTTTTGTTAATGAGCACTTTTCATAAAAACGCCTTTAGAATCTAAATCCTTGCAAGAGTTTGTACTTGTACTTGATTTACAGAATGATTTCCAAATTGATTTATGACATCTTAGGCCAAATTATAGCCAACTCTTGCAAGAAAACCTTACCGAGTTTATGAAATATTACCTGGGTGAAGGAATCGTTTTGAAGACTGATTTGAACATCTTCCAAACTTTAACAACTGCAAAGCAGTGTCTGACAGTCTGAGGAGTGAGGACTGAGAATTTTCCAGATTATATGCGCATTATACATCTGTAAATTGGTAAAGTTAGGAAAATCATTGAAAAAAATATGATACCAATATGTGTTTGTATATACTAACATTCGTTGTAGCTTATACACTAAACACTGCCGTCGGTAGTTGTATAGGCGAGTAGGCCTACAAACACTAAGATAAAGATTACCAGTATATTTATGAACCGTATGATGCTGACGTACTTGTTAGCAAACTTAAATTGTTATACTATGGTCTTATTGGTCTAGGCCAGTTTATAGTGTCTTCAATGTTTGAATATGGTAGGTTAAGCCTATAATAGGTTAGTCTGAGGATCTGCACCAGACAGTATTTTAAAACCTTTAAATATATTACACAACAAAATAGTAGCCTAAGACTAAAAAGTAAGTAAGACCTTTAGTAACAAATAGCCGGATTTAGTATGCAACTGCACAACCACAAGATGCCTTTGTATACTAGAACCCAGCTACTCAAATTGTGACATCATCTGGTTGTGCACTTGTATACTAGACTCAAATAGCCCGCCGAAAGTTAAAAAAATTTTTATGGGGAAAATGATATCCTAAAGATATCCCAAATCTATCAATAACAGACAAGGAAATTCATGCATAACTATTGTACATACTGATTTTCTACCCCATATATTCAACAATTATTTTTGTGAAATACAAACAGTTCAATACCAGATCATCACATGGTCAAGACAACCTATTTTTGCCCAAACCAAAACCGAAAAAGGCAAAAAGACCTTAATGTTTAGAGGTGCCAATTTTTGGAATAAATTGTGAAGTAAGTTGAAAAATATTCAATCATACAAATGCTTCTCTAAACAATTGAGTTCTAAATTGCTGCAGGGATAGTGCTGTTGAGGTGAATATATATAATTGTAAATGTTTTTGCAACATTTATTTTTTGTGCATGAGGACAGCCTCACCTATTCTTTAATTTACTATAGAATTTAGGGTGGCAGACTTCAATGACCGCAAGGTCTTTCGCCGTCCCACGCCAAGCATTTGTCAATTCTTATTAAGCTGTGCTATTTATTTACTTACTTGACAAAATATATTCTCTCTCTTCTCTTAAACTTATTTGGGCTTTGTGGCCATGTTAATCTGTCAGTTGTTGCAACTGCCAAACTCAGAGCAAAGTTAGGTTTAGGGCTAGAGATGCAGCTTTGAACCCAAGCTTTTGCTATTTATTGCAACCCAATTTGGAAAGTGTGTTACTTACACACGAGGTTCATAACATGCACCCCAAACTTTTTAATCTTCATGCTGACTTACAATAAATAAACAAAGAAAAGCTGGTTTTTTGAACGCCAGTATATAATAAATAATCATAAATAAACAAAGAATTGAGCTTGCAGTGCATGCCATCACGCTGAATATTGCATCTTTGCGCAGACAATTTCTCACTGAAAACTGTCACACTTTCTGGCCGGGATTGCATTAGTGAAATGTTACTGTATTATGCTAATTGTAAAGGGAATAGTACCATAACATGCAACGTTTATTAACTACCGTTGCATTGTTTGCACTGGGCTAAAGCCGTTGCATTTGTTTATTATGACTTTATTATGTCGGCTTGGTAACTGAGTGGTTTAAGAACTGGCCTTGCAAAAAATGGGGCTTGTGTTTTGTGTTTGATACCCATTGGTGCTATACTGTTGCAATGCCTTTGGGCAAGGCATCAATAAAACTTGCTCCTGCTCAGTGGACCTGATGGTCAGATCTAATTTCGTGCAATATATTCCATATAAAAAAATCAAAAACCCAAAATAAAAATGTGTGACAGTCGGAAATTGCAAAAGGCTAGCTTGGTATCCGGGACTCAAGCGATAAGGAATCATCGACCGGTTTAAGTTGTGCAAAGGCTTTCCTCAATCCGAGGATGAAAATTATCATATCGCCACTTACAGTAAAATGCAGTGTGATGCAAAATGCGACAACAGTCATAGTGGAAAATGTGGCAACTGCATGCACTGGGCTCATCAACCTGCAAACGAAACTTTTTTTATGGTGCTTGATAATTGTCATACATTTTGAAAACTAATTATAGATATATAGAATTGTTGTGTTTGTAGGGCAGTTAATATATTCATAGTAACATCAGAATACGGTAACTGATTTGATTTTAATTAGTTTTATATATTTTTTAGATATAACTTAACTTGTGTAGAGAAAAATGACATCGTTGTTTGATGATCCGTCAATAATTGCATCGTATCAAGAATATCCTACAAGAAGACCATTTCTCAATAGTGAAATGACTCGTACACCGGATAAGAAAATCAATGCCTGTCCTGAAAGCAGCAGCCAAGCTGTGTTATCAGCTCTAAAGGGCTTACAGGATAAAATTCACAACCTGGAAATGGATCGATCCAAAGCTGAAAGAAATCTTAAATCCCTTGCTGCTGAAACAAGCTTATACAAAGATATGCTCAAGGATACCAAAAGGATGTCTCCTGCTGCCAACAAGCCACCACGGACAAACCAAATGCGTGTCACTACTCTCCAGCCACCACCTGCTAGTCGACAACCTGTTACTAGTCAACGTGGAAGCGCAGTAAGAAAAGAAGCTGAAGAAAACAGCGTTGAAGTTGAATCTCAGCTTCGTAATGCAGACACACGATGCAGATTGTTGGAACGCCAATTGGAAAATATGCGGCGTATGGTGCAACAGGCAGAACGTGAGAGAAGTGATGCTCTTGAGCGACAGGTAGCTCTTGAAAGGGAAAGAGGAAGAATGACTGCTGAAAACATGGATGCTTATGCCAAGCTGAACAAACTGGAAGAGATTCATGATAGATTTGATGATTTGCTCTCAAGAAAAGAGAAGTCTGAACAAAAAGTTAAGGAACTGGAGGAGAAACTTAAAATGGAAATACATCAAAAAAAGTTACTCTCGGATCAAACTGCTCAGATTCAGTCGCAAGCACAGGCAAATCAAATTTTGATGAAGCACGAAGCAAAAAAACCACCTAAACCAAAACGGAAAACTTTGAAGAAAAAGAAACGCCAAGCAACTACCACCACCAATAAAGCAGTATCAGCACCAAGTAAACCTCCTTTATCCAAACAAAACATTGCTGGTCAACCTCATTATCGAGTGAATTTAGCTGACATTCCGTTTGTTACTGGAACATCCACGTCCCCTAGTCATGCAGTGTCTGCCAATGTCCAGAAGCTACTTCATCGTTTGAAACACCATAGTCCTTTATATTGTAATGATCAGGTAGTATGTGACGAGATACAATCGTCAGATAATAATTCAGGTGATGATGAGCCTACTGTTAATCAGAACAAAATCAAATTGAAACCTGCTAGCAGAAAACTCTCCTCAACAGAAGAAGATTTATCTGATCTTCTCGTGGCTTTGCAAGATGAATTTGGTCGAATGACTTTTGAGCACCAAGCATTAGCAAAGCAAATGGCAAATACATCTGATGACGAAGTGTCTATGGATTTGCAGTGTGAGTTGGACGCTCTTGTTCAAAAGATGGATAAAAAAGGAGAGCAAATTGCGACAGTTCGACGGCACCGTGCTCAACTTGATAAAAGTAGAAGAAACAAATTGAAACAGTCAAATTCAAAAGCAGCAAGTGCAACAGTTAACGGCCGCTCGTCATCTGTCCCCTGTACTACTAGGAAAGGTAGAATTGCTGGTCGTCCCGCCTCTGCTACTACATCACCCCGTCAAAGTCCCGGTGATTTACGGCAGAAGAGAATTGCTTTTCTTCGAGATATGCGCACTGTCCGTTCAGCCTTAAAAGAAAATGACTTGAGTTGGGATTGATGAGTAGTTTATGCCGTTTCGTGTTTATTCAGTATTATTCGGATTACTCAGTTCAGTTTCTGTTAAACTATATTTCTGCGTGAAGCGTATGTGTACTAGTTTTGTAGTCAGAAAATTTTCATTGTTTGACTTTTCATGTCACCAATGATCTGCTTTACTTTTTTGCTCCTGGGCAACGATAGTCTGCATATTAGCAAAAAGCATTGAAACTAATAGGCTAAATATGTATGGATTGTATGCTTGGTGTATGCGACCTTTTTAGTGTAATATCTGTAATTGGCGTTAATACTATTAACCTTGTTAACACACATGTATTGTAAATAATTATGACACATTTTATAAGTAATTCAGAGTTTTATGATATATTTTGCGTAGATAAAACAATAGGATTAAAATAAAATGTACACAAGTTAAAAGATGGAAACTCTTGTGAAGATTTCATCACTTCTTCGCTGTCGTTTTTATGCAGCTACTACCCAGAGTAAGTTGGTAGCGTTTTTTTCTGTATTTTTATCTGCTTCAATAAAAACTGTATTATCAATCAACCATTTGATTAATTCGTGTTGTACAAGGTGCTCTGACAAAATGCAGAAAAGTCCACACAACAAGCCACGTTCAAAATAACGCACATCACAAGACGAGGTTTGAGATATTATGTGAACTGAACAAAACACTTTACATTCATCGGAATGCTCAATTTGGTGTTCAACCCATTTTCTATCGAGGCAATAGAAAAATTGACATGTGGGAAAGGTGAAAATGATCTTTCTTATGCACATATCACAATTATTTATTTGTGCACCTTTAAAATCAATGTGCCAATGTCTTTTTTATAAACGTTAAGTTATGTTATATCCCTTAGAAGTACATAATAATTTTAACTTCAACAACAGACACCAAGAGAAGTTGCGTCGTCATCAGGAATGGAAGACATTCTCACGTCAGATCGACATTTTGGAAGCACCTGTTGATGATGTTTATCTGAAAGAAATGTACAAAGCCGAAGTTTATTCCCCAAAGCAAGGCATCAAAATGCTAAAAAATTATGCCAAGCTGGATATGGTTAACATGGATTCAATAATCACTTTAAGGCTTGGCCTTAAAACTATAAAACGAAAGAAGGCCAAAGGCAAACGTGCGGGAAAGGTTAGAATTTAGAACGCCTTTATTACTGTATTGCGTAGGGCTCCTATGCCTTAGTGGTTGCAATACCACTTTTGCATTATATGCTACCACTAAATCCACTTTACAACTATGTTGTGGTGTTACTGCTAATGTCTTCTTTAAGTTGATAATAATAATTGTTAATGTCTTTCACAAACACTCACAGAATTTGACCTTCTGCAAATCGACAACCTTGCCACATTCATTCAATCATAGGAACAAAGTCTGTTACTTCACAGACGACAAGGAGGTGGCGGCAGAAGCATTGCATGCTGGTGTGTATGCAGCGGGCGCATCGGACCTTATAACCAAAGTAATTCATTAATTAATCAATGTAATTCCTGATGCAATTTCTATATTCTTTTATGCTGCATCAGACGCGATATTTCTATTTCTATTCAGGTATTAAACCACTCCGTAAAAGGCAATATATATTTCTGCACTTCCTCTTATGCAAATGTCATCACAACTCACGAAGATTTAACCAAGAAGTTGGGAAACTTTTTGCCCAATAAATTTTTTGGAATCGCTGATGATATTGATACTGTGAGCAAATACATCAACGAAACCATCTATAGCAATTTTTCTGGAGAAAACACTCATTGCTTGGTTAAGGTTGGCAAAGTAAGTCGGTTTTCATTGAATAATGTTTAAGACAACCAAAATATTTATGTGTAAAACATAATGACTTCAGTAGCTATTTGTTATTACCGAAACCCATAGTGGAATGTTAACTTGATAGCAGCTATAATATAACAAAAGCCAAAGTCAACAAGATAGCCTTTATAGTTCTTTTTGAATGAATAGCCTTGTCAATCAGTGTAAAACGCTGATGCACAATTGATCGTGGCAGAGAAGTACTTTAGCAAAACTAGTTTTAAACAGCTATTGCCTGTTGTTACCATGTTTAATGTTTATGACTGGTATTCATACACTATATGTTGAAGTTATTTTAAAAGCTGGCAAAGTAGTTATAGGACTGTAGTCTGTAGCAATGTGGTAATTCCATTTGCTTGCCAAAATTGATTTTTTGTTTTATGCAATTAAGTTGAGGTTACAACTCTGGAGAGCTTCTGTAAAATTACCCCTAACTGAGAATTTAATAAAGCTAATATGAGCGCCTGACTTAAGTTGACTTTGTGTCTTCATTGGTTGATTTGCACCAATCCTGGCTGAGAATGGTCTAATATTGACAACGTGACACTCTTTGATCCTGAGATTATACATGTCAATTCGTAACCTAATTTACAAACTCTCTTTAAGCGTCCAAGGATATTTGTAAAATTGTATATGTTCTCCTAATCTATTGGAAAGTAAGTTTGTTATATATACTAGGATGGTGACTTCAAATAGCATTGATTCCACCTTTCCTCATGCAGATCAAAAGTTTTGTAATTTGTTGTATGTCTCAAAAGCTCAACATTGCTGTCTCATATAATGGTTTTTATTTAACTCTAAACGACCTTACAAGATCTTGTGTTGGGCTGACCAAGTAGTCATAAATGACATCAGAATGCTTAAAAATATTCGCTGTTAATAATATTTGAAATTGCATGATCATTAATCATTATAATTATTGCCAAGAAATGATGAATGGTCAATTTTTAAGATTCTGGGGTCAAGCTAGGTCACTTACGAGAAGGCGGAAAAATTTGAAACTCATTATTATTTTTCCTTGGAGTAACCGCAAATCCAGAGTATTAAACAAAAAATCAATTTGACAAGCAACTTCGACAAAATGACAAGTCATATCGCGCTACCAGTTTCAAACTAAGCTCTTTTAGAACTTACGATTTTTGTTTCAGCTCGATCAAGGGATTGATGAAATTTTTGAGAACATAGTCCATATAGTCCGAGTGGTTAACGAGCAGGACAAAGGAGGTTTGGTTTTAAATGCTGACTTAAGCTGCATGGCAGATCCGTTAACAATCGACATCACAGACGTTTTATCGGATAAGGATGATGATATTTAGTCGATGCTTTGTATTATTCTGCTAATATTGAAGTTGCGTGCCTCGAAAAAATAAAATCCAACCTATAATCAAGCTTAATAAAAACAGCCATTTCAATTTTTAAGGATGGTAGCAGCTGCTCGAATAAATTTGATTAAACCAGGGCTTCCAAAACTTTTTTGCTGGCGACCCAGACCAGTAATTGCAGCCAACGTTGAAAAAGCAGACTTGCATAAATACTTTGAAACAAATTGCAGGAGTACAGCTACCCAAGGTAAAGCTAAGACTTTTTCCTTTGTGACGTGGTGCCTACAATTTGTGGCGTGTAACAAAATTACTTCAAACAAAGCTGGAAATGAAAAAAAAACGCAAAATACGCATCAGTTGGCAACAAAACATCTTAAATCAAAAATATACGGCTTATCTTGCCAGTTTATCCTTTAATTCCATTTAAATATTTCGCATAGTATCTTCAATATGCTGCTAAATTAATCACTAATTAAATACGATTCCGCATTGACAAAACAAAAATTTTTTCTACACGCTTGTCTATCTTTCTCATCTATCACTGTAAAATGAGAAATTATAAAATTGACTGGCATTATTTTTCATTTTATATTCAAACTAATTAACGACTTGACTTTGGTCCTCACCGCTCACAAACGGTCGCTTGCATTGAAAGGGCCAAACTACGCATCAAATATAACGGCTCGAAAACTTACTTTCCGCAAATATTTTCAAATAAATTTTCATTACACTTGTTTATCGATCACTCCAGATTAAAAAACTATTAAAATTGCTGGCATTATTTTTCATTTCATATTCAAATTAATTGCGGTTGTGACTTTGGTCCTCGCCCTTCGCAAGCCGTCATTTGCATTGATCAGGGTCAAATATATCGGCTCGAAAAATCTCTTTAATTAATCCACAAGTACAGGTCTACATAACAAAAATTTAAATTTTTTTCATCTCCGCGCTAAAGAAATATTGAAGAAGCACACATATAAAGACAAATTAATAAGTTAATAAAATAAATGAAATTGCAGATTGGATACGATAACTGCACGATAAGTACCAAGTACCACAGTAGCTGTCTGGGGATGACAGATGACGAACTCGAAACTGCGTTTATTTCACAAAATTGGAAATGTATCTTTTGCACATAAAAATAAAAAATGAATGCAAGGCAAAGCATTTATTAAAAATGTCGTGTATTATAATTATTATCAGTGTAAATGAAGGTTTGCGAGCGGTGGGGACCAGCGTTAATTAATTTCATCAGCTACTGCCTTTCCGTGAACAATTGCATTCTTTTTAATTGTGAATGGTAAACAAACTTCTTGACCAATGATGTACGGTTCCTAAGCTTTAGCAATCAGCCAAGATCCCTCAAACGATGCTCTTGTGCACTTCTCCTGACTCAGAAACTCTCTTTCAAACGATCGTCGTTGTTTTTCTGTTGTTCTCAATAAGCGTTGAAAAAACTCTACAAGTTTATTGCAGTAAGAATCGTGTTTCGCCTTAAGATGTCCTTTCAACTTGCCAGGTTTAAGACTTTCATTTGCCAATATTTCATTTTAGATGAAAGAGAGTTGGCGCTACTCATCGTTTTCTGATAGGAAAGTAAATCCATACTGAAAAAAAAATGCGTTTAACTTTAGTAATCCTTTTATTTAGAAACGTGAACAAAGTCGCACCACGATAGCGTAGTGTTGACAAACTATAGTGTGCAGAGTACGGATTATAAGTGAACTTTAATAATTGTTGGAAACAATGCCGATAAAGGAAAGAATCATCTAATTTTAGGTGGCTTCGTTGTACGGTCGTACTTTTTTGTGAAATTGAGGTACTGTTTGTGACCCCTTGCCGGCTCGCAACCCCCGGTTTGGGAAGCTCTGGTTTAAACAACTCTGTTGCATTCACGTGGTGGCAGCAGAGATACAGTTATCCACCCACATTCGGTATCGATGCGGCTGTCATGTTATTGTAAAATGTAGTACCAGTGCTGGTCTTTCCGGAGTGCACAACTACGCTAAAGCAGACATTAGAAAAAAAACGTAAAGAACTGCCTCCGTTTTCGGCTAAGACAGAAACTTTTTTGCCGTGGGCCAAGTTCCTATTAATTATATGCTTGCAGGTATCACCAAGGAAGTTTGGTCGACATCACACACAAAACCTGAACCAGCGTACGATTTTACGAAAAATTCAGACTAAATTCTGCAATTGACAGCTTAAAACTATTCAAAAACGACGAATGTTGGGATCGGATGGATTCCCATAAAAGTAGAATACTGAAACCGCCAAATCTTGTAAAACGAATATGGTCTACATTATGCAATGCAACCATTTCTTTTTAATAATAGACTCGCCACAGAGAGTTTAACACTATTACGTCATAACAGTTACCGAAAAGGACAACCCGATTTCGAGCTATCTGATTCAGTGGCTTCCAATCTTTTCCTTGCGGATCCCAATAGCTACAATAATTCCTTTCTCGTGGGCCCCCAACTTCAAAATTGTTAGATAGCCTACTCAATAGGTTATTTACGAGAAATTAAAGTAGAATTCGCGGACACCACGTTGTGAACCACTAATCCAAATAAACGATTTGGAAATTTTGTCACAGAGAACAGGACAAAGTTATTGAATTTGTGGTGAGGTAGGCAAAGTTGAACGAAATGGTCCAGAAAATAAATTAATATTTCACTCCAAATGCTGATTTTACCATACGTAGATGATGCAGCCCGTTGGTGGGCGGTTAGCTTAGAAGAATGGTCAGAAGTTCAGGTTCAAATTATAAACGAAGTACGATCCGCTGGTATGCGTAATTGCCGTACTATTAGTACTATTGGCTTAATTGGATCATTGTTTCCAGTATTCAGGCTAAACGCCGCACCCCAGCAAATCCGGTCCAAAGTTTACACAGTGTCACAATCTAACAACCTCTCCCCTCTCTTTATCTTCACCAACTTATTGCTTTGTTGACATTCGTCAGCAAACAAAATACACGTATGGTGCTTTTGTTTGGCAATAGGTGCTTGAGACTCTTGGATTCGCACTATACCTCTTTACAGCGAGCACGTAAAAGACGAGTGAATAATCTTTCCACTGCTGCTTCGTTTAGCGAAGGACGGCTGGAAAAGGTCGTTGTTTTGTTGTACATTTGTGATAGTTTCCTGATCAGGCATCCTACCTTGAAATTATATTTTTAACGAAAATGATCGTTTCTTTTTTATTAGCTAAGAGAGACTTTTGTTTAGAGTTAGACGATATTTTTAGAAGACTTTTCGGTTATAGAAAGTTGGACTGGTAATTTTGTCAATGAACTAAATAACTGTACGTGGCCTTAGAATAGGCCCGGGAATGTTATGGAATATCGTTTGGCCAGATTACACGGAGTAATATTTGTCAGAAAAGCATGAAAATCAGCAGGAAATTATAACAGCGATTCATAAAAATAATGATGCTGTAAAACGTTCTTCACACATCGCACGCTGGTGGACTTTGTCAACATCAAAAATGATTGGGTTGTAATTTTCTATGAATGTTTGCTTAGTTTCTGATCCTAGGCGTTTCCGCGTATTGTTGTAAGTTGTGTGATTTCGCTCTTTAAAAGTTTAATTATATAGGAGAGGTTAAAGGTTAACTAAGTGGATTTATCCATATATTTATATAGGTTATCCAAACGGGTAGGATGATTTATATATACTACATCACTTCTACGTGGATAAAATACGAAAGTGGTTGATTTCAATTAATCAGCTTGGTGGCTTATTTTGTGCTGACCGAGCTATATCTTTCTCATTAAAATAAATAGGCTACAATAGTAAGATGTTTTTTTGAACATTCGTAGAATACAATATCTTGCAAGATCTGATTAAACGAACGCTTTGTTGCTATAATAGATTCAGTTACGATGGCAATGTTTCTATTAGACTTGCAATTCAAACTATACATTGACTACAGAGAAGGTTTTACGTTGTAAAAGATAACAAGAGAAAAAGAGTGAAATGTTCAGGTTGATCGTTTCATTCCATGAGAAGTTAGCAGGCCTGTTTAGTGAATACAGAAAGAAAAGCTTCGAGTTGTGAATTACACTGGCAGATTGCTTCGACTCGGTTAATGATATAAAAGCACATAGTAATCAGTAATTTGAATGCAGTTGCATATTATGTACTTAATGATAGAAATGGCAATGGTTACATAAGTAACGGCTGTAAAGTTGATTTCGGGTTACCTGGTTTCTTCTTCGTTTTCGAAAAATTACTTTGTCTGCAAATAAGTAGCCAACTACTGTGATACGCAGTCAACTTTATTCGCAGATGCAGACTAGACCAGCTGAATAACCGCATCTAACGTAGCCTATAACAGAATTTACGTTTTCATTTAGTAACCTGTAACCATACCCAGTGAACCTGTAAACATCCTTGCACCAGTTAATGAATTTTCGTCTGCATAACAGGGAAGCACACTGTAGCCTATAAATATTTCATGCAAGCTAAACACGCAAAAAAGTTTACAAGGATGTTTCGAATAATATATTAGCACTGGAACTGGTCGCTGTCGTTGTAGGTACTAAAAGATCGAGTAAGCCTTCCTACAAGTACAGGTAGTGTAAGGCTAAGAATTTCTATTAGGTAGGCCTAAATGTGTAGTATGTACAAGTAGTAGACTACAGTATCTGGAATTGCATTCTTTTAACGGCATGGCAGGCATTCGAGTTAATCCTAGCCTTAGCACACCGATGGCAAAACTTTGATGCATTGCTGACAGTGACATGAACTAATAAAATAGAGCTGAGAAATAGGTTACGGAATATAGTTGCAGCCTTGGAACTGCGATATGAAGTTAGAATGGCACCGAAGTGCACCGAAAATCTAAATCGATATAATCATGTATCGATCGTCAATCGGTCAAATCTTTGGTTTATTATGCAATTTTGCGTTTCTTACTTCAAAATTCCATACATTAAAATCGTTTCCCAGCGTATTGCTCGTATCTAGGTAATTTGATATGTTTGTAATTTTCAAAAATATTTCTTATTCTCTTATTGTAATCTGTCCTGACGAAGCTCACCCGCATGGGTTTGCGAAACGTTAGGTCACAAAAGAATTCATTCGCCGGCTGAACACCTTTTGTTAATGGGCAAACTTTGATGATGCCTGGCCCAAGGGCGTAAATATGACAGTTCTGCGCAGCCGAATATACCATAATGCGGTAGCTCGAATGGCAATTAATTTAAAAATCTGTCCTGTATATAGATCGGGTTCTTTTCATTCGTTGAGCCAATGACTAGATGACGTACAACTGATTTTCATCCTTTAACATATCCTACTTGTCAGACCGTGTGATGCTCAAATCGTTTGCGCTTAGTTTTTAAGCATTCTTTATCCTGCATCTTCGTTGCCGATAAATTACCGTTTAATCTTGCTAATGTAAAATGTATACAGTCATACGGTAACCAAATATAAGGAAATTGGCGCAATGAAAATAATTTCACCGCAAATGCAACATTACAAGTAAAAGATACGGTAGTGTACATACTCTAATTCAAAACGCTTGGAATATTTGACTTTTGCTTTTACCCTTTCGTTGTTTGTTTGCGGGGTTATTATGTTAACTCACTAAATAGATGTTCAGCAATTTATGTTTGGCTTCCCACTCGCAATGACGAAAAATAAGCGATACGATGCCGTTTGTTCAGGACTCTTCATCATGCAAGCAGGGCTTTCGGCCTATGAGTGAGTCAAATTTGGCCAACGTCAAATGCAAGTTGAAATTACTACTCGCTTTGATACTTATTTACATGAGTTAATTTCTGGTTAGCGGAAAGTCGTGGGGCCTCAAGCAAAATGCACCGCTAAAACTTCGCCAAGAACTTTACTTCCAATAAAGTCAAATTTAAAAATCAACACACGTGCAAATAATTACCCACAATGCCGAGTTACACTTCTTCATAGGGTTATTTACTATTGTCAAAGGGGGTTAGTTAGTGTTTAAGCGTGTTCACGAATTCTCAATTTTTATTCTAATTCTTCAGAAAACAAATAACTCATCAATATTCTGTGATATTGCGGAACAATATCTCAACCCGCTTCAAAACGTCACATTCACGTCATTCATATGAGTCAAGTTGACCTGATCAGGCAGACGCATGGACTCGCTTTATTCTTTATGAATTTGCGAAACCGCGGAAAATCGCGTTATTTTACTCAAAGTGACTCTTTTACCGTATGTCGGTCACGCAGCCTGTTGTAAAAGAGAAGTGGTTAGGTGAGGAGCATGGGGTATGCAAAAAGCTGATTTTAGCTATTTAAGTTTTTTTTGGAGTTAGATTTAGATTAAAAACTAGATTTAGGTTAAGTTTAGGTTACTATGTTATAAAATTGAAGTTGGGTTAAAAAACTGTGAAAAATAGCTTCAAACGCACGATTTTTTCCGGTGAAATACTGGCAGTCTATTTGACTGGGGTGTTATGGTCAGTCAATTTAGAATTTAAAAATACTGTGCAACAACAAAAATACCTTTTTTTAACCGAGGGCCGCATTGCGTGTTGAGATATTTCAGGCGAGCGAAATCATAAAATCTTATGAGGTCATGATTAGATCGTGCCCTTGCTTAGTCTCATACTGGTGTTGTCTTGATCCAAAAAATAATTGGCAGCAATAGCATCGCAACAGAATAACCTCCAGGTAATCATTTTTTTTATATTTACCAATTCAAACGTGGTATATCTAAGTTAAGCAATGACAGGCCAGATATCAATATGGATTATAAACTTCGGTTATTTGAAACCTAATTGTACAATCGTAGCATCATAGTTATGTTCAAAACTAGCCCAAACTTTAAATTTTATTATAATATGCAACTTTAAGCATATATTTAAAACAATTTTAATGTTAACGATGCTATTTGTTTAATTTTTCCCATGTTAGCTGTAGTTAGCATGCATAGACTATTGTGTTTACCACTACAGAGACACTTGTTCCAGAAAAAACATTATATTGTGGTTGTATCTTTTTCCTCACAACAGTCGCTTTAATCTAAACAGAACTTTGTACCAACTAATTGGATACTGTACAGTACATTGCATTGGTTGTACTTATTCCACAGCGTTCATCATGGAAGCCAGACAAACTTTAGGCTTATTTGAAAAGCGCGCTATGATTGTGTTATTGGTGATGTCGTTTTTTAGTGCTAATGTAATTGTGCACTGCAATGTTTTCGTACTTTATTCCCCGCCGCACAGGTGCTATGTGTCAGGAATTGATGGCTCTAACATAAGCGGTACTACCGTCGCTGAGCTGCCACCAACACCAACGTAACAGTTTTAAATATGTTAAAAAAATTATTCAACAGCTTACTAAATATGTTAAGTACTCATCTGCAGGACACCATGTTGTCTTATTATTCAGTCAATCATGCAAAATTTTCATTTCAGAAACAGTTCTTCTGGAAATGAGCTTTATATGTTCATCCCAACAAAGAAATCAAATAATGATGAAACGACGATGTGGTGGGATCAGTGTCATCGTTACAATTATGACGAAATTCAAGGTAATACTATGTTTAATATTAAAACGAAGCTGCGTTTACTCGATAGATAATTGCGTCATAATTGCAGATAATGCAACGTCTGCTACCAATGTAAACTTGACAATTGGAGGTTGCGATGAAGGCTGGAAGTATTATGCAAATAATGGGGAAATTTCAGCCGTAATGGAGGTTAGATACTAAAATTGCCTAGGCTTACTTCCAAATTAAAAATATTTGAATTTGTTCCACCTTTGTTCCGCGGAAGTAAACATTAAAATATTTTATTCAGTTCGATTTAGTCTGCAATGACGCCTGGCTGGCTCCGTTGGCCCCTTCTTTTGTAATGTTTGGGTTTATGGCTGGATCCATGATTGGGAGTTTTCTTTCAGATAGGTGTGTCTTGTCATGTCTTACCTTGTAGACTGTAAAGGTTTCAAACGTTATGAAACCATTAAAGATTAGTGTAGCTTTATTGAACAGCTTATTACTTTGCTGTGGTTGTATGACAATTGTTACAAATGGCGAATTGCTGACTAATAACAATAGGGTCGTTTATTTGTCAGTGTAGGGTAGGCCTATATAAAGGGCTTCCATAACGTCTTTATTTCTAAGATTTGTCCTTATTTTTAAATTCTACATCGTAGAAAATATTATTGTCCTTATTTCTAAAAAATATCCTTGCTTTTGGCCTGCGTCCTTATTTTGTCTTATTTTCAACAAAGCAACAATTATGAATGTAAACCATTTTCATCCAGTTCTAAATTCTTTGCAGTCAAAGCTTTGTGACATCATAAAAGCAACACAATCTTATTTGGAACACAAAGAACCAAGGCGTAGGATAGGCATGAAGCATTGTTAGCACTTCAGGCTGTCTAGGTTAAATAGGAAGGCTAGTTCTGTGGACTACAGACTGCAGTAAAGGTTGTGTATTTCCTCGATAAACAACTTATTTTAGCCTAAATTTAAAAATGAGCAAACGTAAAAACGTTTTCCTTGATGAGTACGAGAGAAAATTCAATAAAGTTAAACGAAGATTGAAGGGTGAGTGCTTCGCTCACTGTGACGTCTGTAATTGTGACATTAACCTGGAGGCCATAGGAACTTTTTACCAGTCGTCCTTATTTTGGGTTCCAGATCGATGGAAGCCCTGTCTATACATCTTGCATCTATGCAAATACTATAGCATAAAAGCATTGGCATATAGAAGTTGAGCTAGAAATATTAGGCCTATATATTCTTAAAATGTAGCATATTTTCCACAAGTTAAAGGGCCAGGAGCAGTATATATGGCTCCAATACAATTTGGTCACTGATTCTGTCTTAACAATTGCAACCTATTCACCATTTTGATTTCATTTTCACTTCAATATCTTTTGTTGATTCCTGACTGAACATTTGACCGCTTAGGTATTATCGGCGTAAAGCAGTTATTGGATGTTGTTATTACAAATTGGCATAGGCTGCACACCAGTCGTACCGTTCGTACGTAACTGTTTGTCATATTTCGTGATGTATTTGGTAAGTTGGACTGACTCTTGTTTACATTTTACTTTTTCAATATTTCAAGGTATGGACGACGTTTTGCTTTGATATTAACATGGGTAGTCTTATCCCTTTCGACGTTAGTATTGGCTGTTACACCCTTTTGGAGCATTAGCTATGTACTGTGGTTTCTTATTGGCTTCTGTACCATAACTCGAGCGACAACATCTATGGTTATAGGTAAGAATAACTTGTCCAATCGACGTTGTTTGGTCATTTTAAATAAAATTTGTTTTAGTAAACGAGTTAACACCGGAAAAGTATCGGCGCCTAACAAGTAGCGTTATGATGGCTGTTTGTTCGTTTGGGTACATGGCGACACCGCTAATGGCTTACGTTTTACCCAACTGGCGTCACCAACTGATACTCTTAGGAGGCGCCCAGTTGTCCTTACTCTTGCCTTGTATATGGTCAGTTATAGTTGTAATATTTTAACTTTTAATAAAGTAATAACTTTCTTTGATCAACCATAGGTAGTCAGTTAAAGAGCTTTCTTTTTGTTTACAGTTACGTAAAAGAATCATTGCATTGGCTGATACAAAATAAAAAATACGAAGCTGCTACTATCTTATTACAAGAAATTTCCCGCATAAATAAAAAAGAATATGAAGAACCTCAACTACTTCTGGCTACCCAAGCTACAGAGCTAAACGTAGTTACTTTATTTTGCTATTTTTCATAACTGCCTGCATAGATTTCACTTTCGTTTTATAACCAACGTATATACATATATATATTAATATATATGCATAAAGCTTATATGTTACATGGGCTTATTTATTTTCAAAACTTTAGGAAAATCAAGTTAAAGAAAGCAAAAACAAAAAGCAAACATCCTACATCGATTTCGTTAAATATTCTTTTCTAAGAAGACGTGTTTTAATTTTCAGCATGGCTTGGTTAGTATATTGTTTAGGCCTTACGCTATTTGTTGGATCCAGCACATAGCTCAATTAAATATTTGGCTACGTTGCAAACTTACCAAGGTTATGTGATCAGTTTTTATTGTCTTATTTTGTTATACCAGGTTTAGTACCACTGTATCTTATTACGGACTCTCTCTTAATACCAATAATCTCGGAGGCAACCGATATTTGACATGTTTCATAGCCGGAGCAGTAGATTTCCCGGGCGATCTTCTATGTTTCTTTTTGATTAAAAAAATTGGTGGACGTCTGTCATTTGTCACAATGGCTGGAGTTTGTAGCATTTGCTTACTGATGACACCAATTTTGTCATCCGGTAAAGTCTTCCTTATGTCTTAATATATTTTTTTGTTTGGTATTCGATTTTAAAATCATTTAACCCCTCAATTTTATGTTGAAGCCAAATGGGTTGCGGTTACAATTAGTATGATCGGAAAACTTTTTATTGCTGGTGCATTTGCCAACAATTACCTTTTCACCGGAGATTTATTTCCCACACTTCACAGAAGTCAGTCGTATGGGGCTTGCTCCTTCATTTCTCGAATCGGGGGAATTCTTGTTCCGTTTATGTTACAATTAGGTAGGCTATTAAAGATGATATCTATTTATTTTTATGCTATTAGTTACAGCTTTTACCCGGATGGTAGTTTTTAATCATTCAATTCTTTTCATCAGGACAATCTGTGCACGAATCGATTCCTTATTTTGTTTGTGGCACCGTCACACTTTTTGCGACAATGGCAATGTATTTTTTGCCAGAAACCAAGTCAATGCCACTGCCAGATACCATGGAAGATGCAAAATTACAAGACAGGTAAGTTAAAAAATTTTAAATTTTTTATTTTTAGTTATGTTTACTTGTTGTTGTAAGTTACATCCAACTTTGAACTGTATCGAATAAGCTAAATTTATTTAAACGCACAAAAAAGTTTTTTTTTTTAATTAAACCTTAACCTGGTCTAGTCTACTATTTCTTATTCACTGCAGGCTAGTGTCACTCTACAAACGGTGTACTTAAAATAACTGTATATAATTATATATGACCGTTACTTTTTCTAGGAATTCTGCGCGAGTTTTGTGTTATCGAAACTCAGGGAAAAAACAAGAAAATAAAGAGACAGAAATTGATTCAGCAAACGATGAATTAACGCGGCAGGAGACTAAAGAAGTTTAATTGCTGTATTATTAATGAATTATAGACCAGGCTACAATATGAGTTCGGCGTACACTTGGTAGTAGTTTATTTCTGATTGAAGTTGATTAAACAAGATCGACTCAAATCTGCTTCATGTAACGCCCTTCACAATGCCATTTTATAGACGTCATCAAGAATGCTTATAAATAGCTTCAGTGGTTCATTTGCTTATGAATGTTTTATAATCAGTTAATCACTATTCAGTACAGAGTTGCTTTTTCATTAAACTTTTTCAATTTTTGCGGCAAGAGAATATCTAAATTGAAGCCCTCTGCAATTAAGTCTGGCGAAACAAGTTAAAGCTTGTAAAAACTCGTGTGTTAATAAAAAAGGACGAGTTAAACTTTAAAGGTGCTTTTGGTTAGTAGTTTTTGCCTCTATGAGTGTTGTCAGCAACAGTCTGCGAAACAAGAAACTCAATTTCAGAAAAGCAGAAACTCCTTGGTGGAGGTAGAACTTGGAAAACTTTCTTTTATGAATACAGCAAGTTAGAAATCTTAGAATTTGATGCGTTAGATTTTAGGCGGTGTTACTTAACCGTTTTTTGGGTTACGAAGTTATGGACCACTTTGCAAGAAACACATTGCATTGATACCATTTCACAGCAGAAAACACATGTACGCTAAGGCCAAACTTATAACAGTAGTGTAGCCATTGTGTATTATTGCATCCTAAAGGCGGTTTTGTGGAGTGGAATAACGACCTTATGGACAGAAAAAAATAAATGGATTTTCGAAATATTGGATTGATTTCGTTTCATGGACCCCGTAAAGTATCTTCTCGAATCCCAAATTAAGCACTCTTGTTATAAAGTATCAAATCACGATCGAACTGTCCAAATTCAGGGGTAGCACTTTTGCATCTTTGGGAATTCCCCAAGTTTAGATATACAGTATATATAAACATTGAAGCTTTGTCGCATATATCACAGTATCGTTTTTACGGTAAATACATTTTGTTGAAATCAATAAAAATATTAATAACAAAATGTTCTGTGGTCTGTTAACACACTGTTTTTTTTGCTCCACGGCCTGAAAATGTTGTGAACCACTATGGTAGTTGAGTAGTTGTAGTTGATTCAGATGGGCAAATGCCAAATAGCTGTTATCAAGGATTTTACTTTCACATGGTTTTCAAGGATTTTACTTCATATTAGCCTCAAATTTATCTTAAATAACAGAAAATATGTCTTTGCAATAATTACTTAAGCACTAAGTTTTATTGCAAAATTTTGTTTATGGTCTGTTTATTGATAAACGTTTTTTTATTTTTAAAGGTTAACTTGCTTAGCATTTACACTTCACCATAATATCTTTACCAAACGCTAAAGAAAAAAATTGACTGTTAAAACTCTATTTATACATTGTTTACAATCAGTTGAAATATTCGTAAATATGTCTTTCGTTATCAATGTTTATTGTGAAATGTGACTTTTTGCACACAAGCAGATACAACCCTGTCAAATGATTACGAAAAATAAATTTGTAAAATAACAGTTTAAACTCACGGTATTAAGTTTTTACATGTTTGACATGTGGGTTTACAGAAATCTCAAGATGACTAGCCTAGTGAGAGAATTAGGAAACAAAAAATTTCGCAGAAAAACCAAAAGTATTGTTAACCTTCAGTGCCAATTTATATCTTATTTTTTATTTTACTAAAAAATTTGTTGTTATGGTTATGAGTAATATACTTTAAAATTACGGTTTTTGATGAGAAATCATGCGATCTGCAGAAGCTGACATGAAGGCTTGCCGGTCTCTAGGCCTAGCTTAGAACATGGAAGTCTTGACGAAAATCTCGTGGGTACAGAGACATAATTCTGGTGTGCGGGTTTACAAGGAAGCAGCTGTTGTGCACTGCAACTTGTGGCCCAAGACTGGTCGGCGTTTGAGCAGCCAGTGGAGGCAAGGGTGCGGCCTTTTGTTTAGAAATCGAACGAAAATCAGTGTTTCCCTTTTTGCTTTTTGGTGTGTTTTGACGTGCAGGCGGTGTGTTCAAACAACTGATGAATGAAAATTGCTTCAGTGCTGTAAGTGGATGGGAAAAAAACCACCGTAAAAGAAACCCCATATTGGGCAAGAGCTCGGTTTATTTTTTTATTTATTAAAATAGGTTTTGAATTGGCGTTGACCTAATTTAGTCATTAGAAATGAGAGTGTTGGTCAGAGGGGATTAGTTTTAAATTAATGTAGACTTTGGAAAAAAAGTGATTTTAAATTGAAAAATAGTGTTTATTTCAATTTGCAGCCTATTAATAACTTAATCATGAAATGTGGGAGTTTGACTCGGGAAGAGATTAGTTTTAGGTTAATTTACACTTGGAAAATTTAGTACTTTGTTTTAAGTTAAAAATTAGTATAGATTTTAATTCATTGACTAGTGTAATTGCCGTTTAGGCTAATGTATTTGTATGTTCCTACTTTGGTTAACGACGACTGGTAAATAAGCGTCTACTTTCCCGGCTGCCATTTACTGAAGTAGCTTTTCCAAATTCGGTAATCGGCTGCTGGTGAAGTAGACGTTGCCTGTAATAAATTGGCACTCAAGCAACCAGCTTTTCTTTGTTTATTATAAATCGGCGTAAAGATAATTGCGACAATTTTCAACCTTTTTTTTATTTTTTTCAAACAATTAATTGAGTTTACCTAATTTGACTATGCTGATTCCGAATTTGCTGTCAGAATTCACCCATCACGTCACACTTTTTTGCAAAAATTGAATAAAAATTTTACTCAATTGGATTTGAGATTTTGTTAGCTTAAACCTTAACCCTCTAAACCTAAACCCTAGACCCCAGTAGCACATAATTATGTTCATTTGCTCAATAAACTTTTGATTCAAACAACTTTTCTTTCTTATTTCTTATAGGTGTTTGGCATGAATTTTCTTCTTTTAGCTTTTCTCGCAGCCTCACTATTCTCTCAGTCGCGTTTCAGGCACCAACAATAGTCCGCCATCATCTTTACATCCCATCGCCCTTGATACCGCGTTTCCATGGCTTTGATGTCCTGGTGAAAACGTTCACCATGCTCCTCACTCATGTCACCCAAGTTTTTAGGAAAATTGTCCAAATGTGCGCGTAGAAAATGAACCTTTAAACTCATTAGACATCCAAGTGCTTGATAAGAAACCAACATGTTTTCTACAATATTTTGGTAATCCGGATCTTTAGTATTTCCAAGAAATTTAGATACAACTTCGGTGAAAGAGAGCCATGCTTTTTTTTCCACATCCGTCATGGTAATAAGAAATTGGGGGTCTTCGGTGAGTGTTCTGATTTGAGGTCCAACAAATACACCCTCTTTAACTTTCTCGGCACTCAAGTGAGGAAACTTTTCCCGAATGTATTTAAAACATACACCTTCTTTGTTGAGAGCTTTTACAAACTGTTTCATGAGACCCAGTTTAATATGCAATGGTGGAAGTATAACATTAGATCTGTCGATAAGAGCAGGCTGTAAAACATTTTTATAGCCTGGTGTAAGATACTCCCTCAACGGCCACTCACGTTTAATCCAATGATTTCTCCTGTCTCGGCTGTCCCATTCACACATAAAACAAGGGTACTTTGTAAATCCAGATTGTTGACCCAGTAGCATATTTAGGACTTTAAAATCAACGCAAACTTTCCATGTATGAGTGCTATATTGCAACTTCGAAATAAAAAGTTTCATATTTTCGTAAGACTCCTTCATGCTAGTTGAATGAGCTACAGGGATAGGCCTAGAAGCAAATTGATTTGTATTGTGCAACAATACAGCTTTTAGGCTTGACTTTGATATGCACAAGCTGGCATATGGTACTGTGCATGTGCTTGTATGTAGCCTGGTTTACTCACAATAAAATTATTATGACGTCACAATGATGTATAATGGCTATGACAATAGTAACTATGACCCAACAACGAGGAATACTTCATAGAACAGGCTGTTATTAGTAGTGAAGTGCAAAAATTTAAATCACAAATTATAAAAAATCTTGACGTGATAGAAAAAAAGCGACTTCATATTCGTAATCAGCGTGAGCAAATTATCTTAGAAGTCACCATTTTTGCCAGAAAATAAAAATCATGTCGACCAGTGTAATGAATTCAGTGTGCACGTTGATGAATCTCGTATGTGTAGCTGCCAGCCTTTCCACTAATTGGACAATTGACATTACAGGCAGCTAGGCTATTTTCGGCAGTTTGCCAGTAAATTATGTTATGTTAATGTGCTTAAATAGATAAATATATAACAATGGCTACTCCACCAAATATATTATATCCGTTTGTTTATAAGTTTCTTGTGGATTGCAAGTTTAAAAAGTTGGCAAAAGACTTCAAAGATCTCTCAAAAATCGTGAGTACGGGTATTTGTGAAACTGAGAAAAACAAGACCTGATGGATAATTTTTGTATGCTACTGCTATTTGAATAACGTATATCATTGCATTGTTTAGTTGCTATTTGAGTAGCAAAAAGTGTGCCTTTTTCTCACCACTGCAGTTTTCGGGTCTCTTGTAGTCCTGCACGATAATAAAGTGTTTTTTCAAATTGCAGAGCGCTCCAATAGTTAAACATCCCACCTTGTATGATCTCTATGGAGCGTGGACAAAAGCCGAAACTGAAGCCAGCGCTTCAAAAACGACCAGTAGTCAAGTTGTTGTCGAACAAAAAACTGTGACAAAGGCAAATCCAGCCCCAAAGAGGAAAGCTGATCCGGTTTCAAGCGAAGAATCTTCAACGGATGAGGAGGAACCTGTGGTACGTTAACATTGATAACTCATTTGGTTATGGAATAATCTAAAGGTGTTATTTTATTAAATTGTCAGTTTTTTATGTACATAGTTGCAATTTACTGGTTGCAGTATATAATGATTAGCTGTTGTAATTTTGTAGAATGTCAAACTTCCACCAAAGAGAGCAAAACTAGGTATATATAAATCTACTGTATACAGTAAAAATAAATTGCAAGTATATATTTAGTTATAATGTAAGTGATACAGATTGTTATATTACCAGAAACAGCTTAGAATAACTTTACTGCAACTTAACAGACTTAAAATAGCAGTTTTCAAAAATAATTCCTACATGAATACTTATACAGAGGCTGCCAAACAAGATTCATCAGATTCTGATGATACAAGCGACGAAAGTTTATCTGACGAAGGTTGCTTAGAATTTTTTATGTGTACTACTCTCATGTATCACGTAAACCATTTCCAGGTTTTTGTAGTTGCTAAATATATGGTAGTTTATACCATATGTATTCCGCTGCATCTTACAAGGTTGTGTAAAGTAATTTTATAAATTTTTACACAGAGAAGGCACCAAAGGCCAAACCAGTAGTCCAGAAAGCCGTCGCCAAGTCCACAAAACCAGAAGATAGTTCTTCTTCAGAAGAAACTTCTTCGAGTGACGAGGAACCAACTCCTCCAGCAAAATCCAGAAAGGTTAAATTTCCTGTTTTGCATGTAACAGACAAATTGTCACAGTTAGGCAAACTTAGGCAGTACCGTGGTATTATAGCACCGAATTTCACTTGTTCACCATTAATACAGAGCATTAGATGTTAATTTCGTTTCAGGAAACTCCTAAAAGCAAACCTCAGCCATCAGGCCAGAAACCTGTTTCATCCTCGGAAGATAGTAGTGAAGATTCCGACAGCAGTGATGAAGATAAAGGCAAAAATATTGCTGTCAAACCTGTTTCTAAGGTAGTATGAACAACTTATGAAAGTTAAAACAAAATTTAGCATCAACTATGTTCTGTTTCCTGCCAATCATCAATAATAAACATGGTTTGATGGAACAACACTTTGTAAGAATGTCTTCTCTTTAGACTCCAGCTTCGACCAAAAAACAAGTGGCCAGTAAAACTGCTGAGTCATCATCGGAAGACAGCAGTGATGAGTCAGACAGCAGTGAAGAAGAAAAGACTCCGATTGTCAAACCTGTTGTAAGGAAATTATTCTACATTAATCATTTCTTAAAAATCATTGTGTATATTATTTTATATAAATTATTATTGTATATATTATTCTTGTGTTCAGACAAATATCAATGAGTGTTGCGTGATAGTGGCGTTATAATATATTTTTGATGCAGTAACGTTAGCAAAATGAAATGCTAAGACAAACAGTAAGGTATGACAACATGGTATTCTATTTAGGTAAAACCTTCTGGAAAGCCGACACAAAAAGCACAGTCATCATCAGAAGAAAGCAGTGATGATTCTGATAGTAGTGAGGATAATAATGTAGCCTTGTTGACCCCTATCAAGCTACCACAAAAGGTAAGTGTATGGATTCAAGTCAGCTTTATTTTATTGTTTTTTTCAATTTAATTATACTCATAAATGAATTTTTTTTGAAACCTTTATGTTAATTTTTCTGTTTTAAAATCACCATAGTTTTTGCAATTTGCAAATACCTGTACTTCTTTAAAAGTGTCAACAACTGGTTAATTTTACCATTTAATTTTTAAAAGTCAAGTTTAATGGAATATTTATTCAGGCGAAAGCTCAATCATCATCAGAAGATAGCAGTGATGATTCCGATAGTAGTGAAGATAACGGTCTTGCTTCATTGTCTCCTGTCAAGCTGCCAGGAAAAGTAATTTCGTGGATTGTAAACCACTTTGTGATTTTGTGTCATTTTTTGTAGATTTCAAAGTTCTGTTTATGTCACAATGCACACATTTGTCATTTAGGCTACAACTGCTCCTAAAAAGGCTGAATCTTCTTCATCGGATGATAGCAGCGATGACTCTGATGATTCTACTGAAAACCAGAAAAAAGTCCCAGCCAAAGTGAAAAAGGTTAATAATAGGGATGGGCCGGTACGAACCCAAACGTAAATTCAATGCATTTAAATCCGATTTTAAAAATCTTTTTATGTACAGTTTTGATTTGCTTAAAAAAGTTTTGATATTTTCATGAAATTAAATATATTAACACAGCCTGTTGAAAAGAAAAAAGCTGACTCGTCATCAGAAGAGAGTAGTGACGATTCTGATAGCAGCGATGATGATGTGGCAAAAGCTGCACAAACAAGCAAAACAAAGGTAAATTTTAATACTTGTCCCTAGTAAAGACACCCGAAGACAATTGTGCAAAAAGTCACTTGCTAACCAAGTCATTATAATACTACACGCTAGAGTATTATTAGCACAGTATAAACTGCCTAAAATAGACCGGCATTCAGTTAACGTAGGGACCCCAAATAAAAAGTAAAGGTTGATTTGTTCAATACAACAGCAATGTTTCTGTTATTTAGCTTGTTGCCACAAAACAGAAAGCAGTTGTTACTAAGGCACCTGCAACATCTGCAAAGCGTGAAGACAGTTCATCTTCAGAAGATAGTAGTGATGACGACTCTGAGAGCAGTGAAGATGAAACTGCCCAAAAACAAGCTTCAAAGCAAGTATGTGGAACTTACAAGACATTTTTCGATGTTGCTAAAGACAGTTTTTTCATTAATGAAAGGGCCTTCTTTCTCTGTTACTTTCGACAACAAGCTATTTCAGTCTGCAAAATACATTTTCTTAAGCAGTGATAGATCAGTAGTATAATAAACTTTTTAAAATTCTCCATTGTTTTTGATTGTCTATTTCAGACAATCTCCGTACCAGTTGCTGCTGTGAAACCAAAGCAAGTTGCCGAATCATCTTCATCTGATGATGATAGCAGTGATGATGACAGTAGTGAAGAAGAAGCGAAACCCCAATTAAAGACGCCGACTACATCAGCGAAGAAATCGACAAACTCAAGTTCAAGTGACAGTGATGATGAGGATTCGGACAGTGATGAGGATGAAATGCCGAAGAAGAAAGTCCTGACCAAGAAAGCTCCGCAGACACAATCCAGCGATGATTCTGATTCTGACGATTCAAGCGATGACGAAAAAGGTAAAACTAAATTGATCTAAAAATAACTGTTAAATATAAGTTACTCACTACATTCCGCTGCAATGCCGTACCACACAGATATCTTGTCAGTTCTCTACATATGTCTACGAAAAGTTTGTTTGTCAATAAAGTTAACAATTTTAATTAAAGTTTTGTTTTTTTAAATACATTTTTAAAAATTTTGTTTGTATGAATTTCTTATAATTACTTTGCAGCTGTGACTCCTGCTAAACAGGCAACTGTTGCTAAGCAACAAAAAGATGAGAGTTCATCATCTGAAGAGGATTCATCTGAAAGCGAGGAAGAGAGGTCATGTGCTCCTAAAGCTGCAATCCCACCACCATCATCATATGACACTGGTGAGCTGTCAAAGTTAAAATAAACCAAAAATTCTTGCAAGTTATTGCATACAATAACTAAAATCTCTAGTCTTTTTGTTGACGATTTGCTATATTATATATATTATAGAAAACGCATTCTATTTCGATTATATACTGATGATGCCATTCAGGCAAAATATATGGTATCTCTAAGATCCAAGTAAAATTAATCAGTTGGCAGATTCGTAAACTACTTCTTCTGTTATTGCAACTTCAAATGAAAAATAGTTTAAATTGAACACAATTAAGAAAAGCACACATGGGAATATCTTTGTGGTGCAACAGACACCGATGCGATTTTGAACATCTGGTTTCGGCGATAGTTTTGATAACATTCTATTCCTGACATCGACCTAATTGCTTACCCAGATATGACCAAAAAGCCAGTAGCAGTCGTGAAGGGACAACAGAAGATGGAACAGAGCAATGACTCTTCTTCTTCAGAGGAATCAAGTGATGAGGATAGCTCCGATGATGAGATGACTCCTGAACCACCGAGTAAGTGGTAGAATATGTTACAACAATGTATGATATGAAAGATATGATATGATATGAAAGCTATATCATATGTCTGACAAAAAATGTCGGCAACTTCATTCCATTTCACCAATATAATAATTTGTGAAAACTATTTATTGGTTTTTCGCTTGTTTCGTTTCGTTTTCTTTCGATAATTGCTTCGGTGTTTTACAAAGATTTTTTGGCGTGGTTGCTTGTAGTAAATTTTACTAAAACAGGTTTCTGTATTCCCAACAGAGCAAGCCAAGAAAACTCTTCCACTGAAGAAAGCGGAGTCAAGCTCATCGGACGACTCATCCAGCGGCGATGAAAGTGAAGAAGAATCCAAATATTTAACCAACGGGAACTTATCTCTGATCAAGGTGGTTGAAAATTCTGATACCACTTTTAGGCAAAAAAGTGGAAAAGTGTGGAGACATTTTTTCGTTTGGTACTCCTTAATTTCTTTAAATGAAAGTCGTGCTGTGTTTTTGCAGACACCAATGGCAAAGTCAACGCCAAAGCAGGGTCAAAATACCGCTCAATCATCAACATCGAAATCATTGAAACGCAAAGGTTTGAACAGTTACCACTTCTAGTACTATATATAATACACATGCCGACTTTTGCCCTGTTGTGATTAGTCGGTTTAATCCTAAACGTGTTAGTAAGGTACTCCTTGCTACCGATCAATAAACAGCCTGAAAACTAATCACTTGCATGACAGCTGCCAACTGCATGTACAAAATGGCAATCGTGGTATTGCACCCATGGCATAATTTGCTGTGTTGGTTACTCTTAGTAACTGGTTTTGTTGTAAATATTATTTTAAAAACCTGATTATGATTTTCTGTCAAAATTAAACGTTTATCAAGTGGGTATGCCAGATTTAAAAGGCAATGACACGGGTGCAATTCCAAGGGAACCGTACGAAAATAACACCCCTTGATTGCTGATTCCCCATATTACAGTCGCAAAGCTGAGTACATACGTTTCTTTTTCAGCCACTTCACAAACAGAAACTCCAGTTAAAAAGCAAAAGAAAGAAGTTGTCGGTGAGATTAAGTCTTTTTCATTATCACTATGTATAAAATATGTGCGATGTGAAACAACGAGTGCAAAATCTTTTTCTGCCTTCTAGCTCAAGTCACTTCGTTTGCCACGCCTACAACGAGTAACAGCGCTACTCCAAAGTCAGGGAAGAAGTCTGACAGAAAGGTAGAGATCATATTGTTGCTGTTCTATAACGGCACGCAGCAAACAAGTGGCATGGTATGCTAGTAAGTTTGTCTGAAATTAAATTGGTCATTTCTTTAGGGAACTCCCAGCACTCCTTTTCGGCGCGTACGCGAAGAAGAAATTGATATCCATGCAAAATTGTCCAGCAATTCGTTTGAAACGAAGGTTTGTTGTCCCAAACAATTCTCCTCTTGTTTGGCATTGTATCTACAGTCCCTACTACCGTGTATTTTACAGTTAACCTTAAAGCTTAAACCTTCCGTTCGCAGAATGATTCATGGGGAAAAGCTGCATACAACACCCTAAAACATACAAAAGGAAAAAGTTTTCGTCACGAGAAAACCAAGAAAAAGCGCGGCAGTTATCGCGGTGGAAGCATTGATTCAAATACTGTAAATTCAATAAAGTTTGATAGCGATTAAAGCACTCATACATCGCACATGAAAAAATGAGGTCTACTGCACCCTTGCATTTCTAAGTATCGGATCGTACGATGTGTGCATATAGATTTTTTAGTGTTTTAACATTTCCATCATTTTTGTGGTGCATTTTGAGGAAACCGACTTAAACCGTTCGTTTTACTATGGCATTGTGTTTGATGAATAGTAATGGTATATGGTGCAAAATTAAAGTCTCTCCTTTTAAAAAATCTTTGTTACTTGCATTATCTGTGATAGTGAAAGTTTTCTTTATTTAATGAGGATTATTTCAATTTTTCAGAATTAAAAGATTTTGAGGTTTGGCAGCGTAATATGTTGACCCAGGTAGCATTAATTTTGTACCTGTATGAATAGAACGCCAGCTTCAAAGCCAAGGAAAACGCAACAGAAAAAGTAGTTAAACATTTATTGCGTGTTCGAATTTTAAATCGCAGCAGCATCATTATTCTAGGACCTAGGTTAATATCATCAAATAGAAACCATATCTTTCGGTGAAGAATTTTTATTTTTAAATTAGTAATTTCAATATTAAATGAAAGCCGTTTAACAATTTATGAAACACTTTCAAAAATAAGTGTAGTTGTTGGAATACAGAAGTACGATTGCAAACGTATAAAAACAGCAATGACCTATAGGCGTACGATCGATTAAAAAATTTGCTTGAGACTTATTACGGCATTTTTTTGAAAATTGTTAACCTTTAGCAAAATACAACTTTTTTCCGTGTTCTTTTATATTTCTAAGCATTTGGTAAAGCCATAGATTATACATTACACAGACTATAGTTACATAGATTATAAATTACATGTAATGTCTTTGATAAAGCAAAGTTTGTGTTTTGTCAAATGCATACATCTTTCCAAACAGTGTGTTAAGGTTACCCAGGTTCGAAGTTTTTCTATTACTTCACTTTAATTGACAAAATAGGCAACTTAAAAACTTCAACATTCCTTTGCCCTTAAATTTGTTTGTTTTCTGGCACAAGTCATTTTTATTCTTAGTTTTTTGGGGATAACAGCAGTAATGTTTCATTCAATCCACATTTTCGTTTTTTGTTTTATATTAATCACTATAAAGACTAATACACTATATGTCCTCTGTTTCCGATCTTCCATGAACTGAAGTAGCCGGATCTACACGCAAACTACTGTATAACCAGTGTAAGCCGACCTCTCACGCTTGACGTACTTAAAACCCTATCTATGCTAAAATGCTTTTTGTTTTTATAAATTTTCTCTTTTTTCTGTAAATCAGTATTAACGAAATTCCGTAATGCCCCAGATTCCTCACTTTCCGTAAATCGTACCATAATACATATTGCGTTTTTCACTTTCCGCAGTCCACAGACTCCACACTTAAGTTTACTTTGATGGGTCTTTGGTGGCTTTGTCAAAGCTGGACAGCACACTCTGACACTGCAGTATAGTTTGTTTGGATCTTTGAGGCTGAAAATGCCCAATCGCCTGACGGGCGATCGCTCCGCACTTTCAAAAACACATCCTAGGCCTACGTCAGGCTATAGCAGCCATAATTCTATTTTTATCTTGGTGATGGCGAAATCATGATGTAAGTTTTGACATCAGGCTGATGCTTTCATCTCATGGTCTTAACCGCAGTCAGGAATCCTGACTCAGGATAGGGTAACTGTCGAGACTTCAAAAATTCCGCGATCACTGTACCGGTTTTAGCTTCAAAATGCTTGCTATTACTGATGATGTATCAATCCGCACAACGCTCTTGAATATCTTACCAATATTTTATTTTTGCTTACTATATTTCTGCGGTGTTGATTGGTACTAGCAGCACCAATTCTACGCTATATATGAGTGTGCTCACAGAGTAACAGTTACCGTACACTTCTCTGTCAAATTTTTGTCAGCCTGAGTTTAACACTCTGTGTAGGCTAGCCTAACTCGAGCACTTCTGGGAAGAATACCTATTTAAAAGTCTGGTTGTCTGAGCTGTGTAAGTCTGTGTACCATTTGATATTTCCGTTATCTGTATTATAGTAGGCTCTGTAATTCTGGCATTACGAGAGATAAAAGTGTTATAAAACTATAATTGCTGAGCTCAGAAAGACTGTGTAGTCTGATATGGCTCCAATGGCTGTATAGTCTGGTTCAGAAAGACTTAGGCCTATAGATATAAGTTAGGTTTTACTGTCGTAGAGACAAGACTGCTGGTCAAATTAAATCTAACATTAATTATCTTGTTGGCTTGGTAGCAGAGTGGTTAGAGAGCCGGGCTCGCTATTAACCGTCCTGTTTTCGATCCTAAATGGCGCTACCATTGTAATCCAGATTGGAAAATTTGCTATTTTTGGGTGTAAAATCCCTCGCGCAACAAGATGAAATAATACCCATTTATGTGCTATTAATTTTTCTCCTCTGCACACTTAGCAAACTTCCTAATCTGGGTAGTAACCCCTTCGGCCCAGACTGCAGAATATGCCACTTTTCGACGAGATATCCGGTGTGCAAAGACAATGGCTGTGGTGAGCCGGTTTTCAGCAACGATGCGTGGTGTGCTGGCGAAAAAAGTGACCAGATATCCTACTTCATTTACTTAAAAACTTAAATAATAGCAGAGCAATCCAAACCGAAAGGCAAAATTTCTATTAGATAAATTATTGGCTTCTTCCTATGTTGTGTTAAATACTATATATATGCATGAAGGCACTAAGGTACTACTTTCATCTTCGTCACCGGTAAACGACAAAAATAGCCACCAGTTGGCGCAATGTGAAACAACCTGATAAAGTGGTGAGCTGGTGTGCAGGTTATTTTGCACCGAAAAATCTCCGGTGTGCAGGTGAAATACTCTGCAGTCTGGCCTTTGGCAAGGCATTAGCAATGCTTGCTTTTGTGCAGTGGTCCTAGTGAAATGTTCTAACTTCAAGCAATACTATATAAGAATTTCAAGATATAAAATAAACGTGTGTTCCTTTCAAAACTTGCACAAAGTCTAGTTCGGTAACCGGGGCTCGAATGATGAGGATTTATCATTGAGTTTTAGTTGTGCAAAGGCTTCATTCATTCATTTTCCTTCATTCAATGATAAAGATTGTGATACCCGTAATCTACCACACTGCACATAGCAATTCAACAAGTTCAATCAATTGCTCTTTGCGAGCAATCAATATCCTGCCAAAAACAAGCATATACACAATTTTTTCTTAAAATATCAAGTCCATTTCCTAAAATTCGACAATTCCGCTTTAGTGTTTTATTTAAGCTATGATGAATTATGTTTCAAGAAGCCAAGCTTGCCTTGTTTGTTTATTGTAAATAGGAATGTGTGTAAAAAAGTAAAATTAACTAACAAGCTAAGATAGTTAGCATTTTTAACTTTGATTCACTTTTTAAGTGAGCCTGTTTTAGGCTCAGGTTTTGTGTTAGGAAATGAAACCACATGTCTCAAATATTCGTTTTATTGTTCAACCATTGGCGAAGACAAATCAAACTGATTTTGTAGAAGAAGAAAAATTTCAGGAAAAGTAAGCAAAAGCTTCTCCTTGAACGTATGTATATTTTTTTTAGCTTAAGGAAGAAATAGTTCAGTTTTTACAGTCAGCAAGATACTACAATTTGGGGACCTTTGGATACCTATTTACTGTGATATAGACTGTATATGATATACACTGTATGTGTGTTTTAAATTTTCAGACTCCTACGTTTATCGGAAAGTGCCTTTTCAACGTATTCTAGCGATGTTTCGCCAACATTAAAACTCTTGCAAGAAAATGTGATTAAAGACTGTGCAGTTGGTCCAGCACACTTAGCTTTTCTCCTGGATGATGGCAGAGTTTGCAGAACATCGTACACAGTTTCCACAAAGTCTGCTAATGCCCAGAAGTTACCAGACGAATCTTATAAAGATAAACAATCTGGATCCAAATCGGGTATATATATATATATAGTCTTGTATTTTGTTGACCGAAAATTGAGACCAAACTTTTCAGATTGACCATTTTGCTTATGTTTCAATGCTTTGTAGATGGCGCAGTTGAGCTAAGTCAAATATTTAATTTTTTCATAATAAGGATTTGCAGAAGCGTGCTTATTGTTTCGAATAATAAATTTTCACTTTACAGAAAGTAGATCATCCAAACTTTTACGAGCTTGCAGCAGTCATGTGAACCCATACAACATGGACTTCCTTGGTGTGGCTGGATCTGGCTCATGGAGTAGGTGGGGAAATCGGATCGGGGTCATCAGATCATCTTCATCCAATTCAGGAACTGCCAGTTCTACGTCTGCTCGGAAGACTACGAGGCCGTCTAATGCTAGTTCTGGTGATAATGTCACTGGATCTGGTATAAGACTCGTTAGGGCAGGTCAGATGCGAGGTCGTAACCTTCCTTTGCTCTCTGGAGGTCAAAGAGTGATGGTACCGGCTTCACATGTGCCTGAAGAATTGATAAATCAAGTGCAGGTGAATCATAGAATCAATGCAAAAACTTCAACACTCAAATATGCATGTACTTAAATGTAATGTAAACATTTAATATAAATGTCATAGCTTTTGAAAGTAATTTTTTGCAAACAAGAGCTTTTTTGATACAATGGTTATCTGCATTTGCTTATATTTTCAGGGAGTTTTGCAGGGAAAGTCTAGGTCTGTTATTGTAAGGGAATTGCAGAGAACTAACTTAGATGTTAATCTTGCCGTAAACAATTTGCTGAGTCGGGATGACGAAGACAATGATGACTTAGATGATGGAGGTAAGTAATATTGTTATTAGCGAACTTCGCAAATATGTCTTCTCATTTCTTCTTTTTGACCTTCAGTCCTCACACCTCGAATGATTTAGTTCCTGGATTATTAATTAAAATAATGTTTTGAAAGTGTTATCATGATAACACTTAGCAACTCTCCTATCACCACGTGCTAGAGTTTTACTTATCAATGGAAAGTTTTGTTGTCCACCAGTGAGCGATTACATTCCTGGAGAAGAGCTGATGTCATTACTAGATGGAGGAGGGCAACCTGGCGAGCATCCTCGAGTTGTGATTGATGCTGACACTATGCTTGCTGAGGATTTACTCGGATACACATTGAGGTTGTTTTGGTTCAGCTCTTAGTAGTGAATACTTATTAGTGATTATAAAACTATCTGGCTTTCTACCATGCTTGTATGTCCCATTTGCATGTTTGTTTCACCCCTCTTATTCACTTTTTTAACTAATTACTTTCCCTGCTGTAAGTTTTGTGAACTTGATTTTTATGCAGCCGTGCTCCATCAAATCGAAATCTGGGTGCGCCACCTGGTGACAAGGATGACGGTGATGATACCATGTCTCGTTATGGAAATTCGCAATGGAGTGATCAACTCAAGAATTCAGATGGTTCTTCTAAATCAAAACCTGGTTGGTAATTTTGATTTTTTTCATCCTGCAGCTGTGCTTACATATTTTTTAGATTGTCTGTTTGTGTTTTTTTATTTGAGAGTTCTTGACTTAGTTGTTTTATTTGTGTTCTAACATGACTTTTTTTTCAAAAACAATATTAAAGGCTACTAAGCATCTAGAAACAAAGAAACAAGTCTGTTTTTTTTCCTTTGTGCATTCAGACTGCTTTATGATATTAAAAACTCGTAATGTCCATTTTATTTTCGTCAGGCGGTTGTGAATGCTTGTTGGGTGACGAGCTTCAGTGGTGGACTGAAGAAGACGGAACACCAGTAAAGTTCAAGGTATTATTGCGGCTTGTTGTTTAAATCTCTGTAAATTGTTACTTACTTCTTGTATGTTAATGCTTGCTTATTTTGCAAGTGCTCAGTGATGCTAACTTGTTACCTGTTTATGGTGCACTTAATATTTTCTGTACTTCAGCTTGTTGGAGCAATGTACAGTGACTTGGTAGCTGTCGATTTAAACGGAAAGCTTCGCCAGTGGAAATGGGTTTGTAAGGTGCCACACAGAGGAGCGACTTTTCACTCTCGATCGACGTCGCTGAAGCTTGATAACGAGAAGGTAAAAATCACATAAAATCTGAAAAACTTGTAACTTCAACCGAGAACTGATATATAATTATATATCTGGACAATAAAAATAATAGTCTTCTACTTTGTGACAATGAACATCACTTGCCGAAACATAGCAGCAGCATCATGCTGTACAGATTATATCAAACTCTGACTGTACAATGTACAAATATAAGTGTTCAGCTTCTAGTGCGATTAAAATGGTAATATTTCATTAATTAGATTGCACTTCTTTCCGCTTGCTCAATACAAGCATCTGTGGTGACAGAGGAGGGATGTGTTTCAACGTGGATGGATGATAGTGTGGCCAAGCATACGATGTCTCTGGACTTGCCCTGCTTTGTCTCAGAACCTATCAAAACTGAACGAGCAAAGTGTCTTCACGTCTGTTCACTTTACTCCGTTGTACTGACCGATTTGGGTTAGTATTTTTCATAAAAAATATTGCCTTTATTATGTGCGTCTGACGGCTGACGATTTCACTTGTTTGTAGAGGTGTCAAAATCTACTTTAGGAATCGGATTCTATTTGACTTTCAAAGTAAATAAATGTTGTAGATAAATAAATTATTATTGAATGAGGATCAAATTATGCGCAAACAGTTAACACATGTTGGATTTGAGTTTTTGTAGTTTATCCAAGTTATCTGGGCATAAATGCTTGCATTGTTTCAATGAAGCTAGAAAAAACTGCATCCTACCACTGTTGTGTCACACCATTGCGTTTCTTCTAGTGGGTTAGATGTGAAATTTTATACAACTGCTTACTTCTTTCAGGGGTTGGCGTAACAATGCTGTTTCATCAATTTTTGTTAAATGGTTGTTTTGAACATTGTACAGTTATGTCAGTTGAATTTTGAATGTTTAGTAAATTTTGATGATTTGTGATAAACTTTTAAATTTTGGGATTATGTCAATGATTTTATGAATGTCAGTGAATGTCAATTCCCTGGAATTCCCTGAAAACACGAATTGCATTTAAATATTATTGATCAGCAGCAACAGTCATCCTCAATATTCAGCTCTAGCAAAACCTTTACTTGGATATGTGCTATGCAGTTACGACGCAAAGTATCTGGGGAACTTCTGTGATTTTCGGCACATTGCCTAAAATATCAAAACTTATTGCCAGATAACTGTTTGAAATTGCTACGTTAATCTTCTTATGAAACCAGAGCCTAGATGAGGAGATTTGTTATAAGTACAACATCTGTGCAAAATGTTTGCTCCGTCTTGGAGTTGACCGGTCAACAACTGGTTTATTCTTCGGTTTGTAACTTATTTTTTTCTTCATCTCAGGACGTTTATATTGGTGGGGTGTATTGCCGTTTAACCAACGAAAGAAGATTCTAGAGAAATCACAAAACACTCTGCAGCAAAACGCCGACAAAGATTCAGATTCCAGCAATGCTGAGGCACGTCGTATTTGAAGGCTTCATTACTTTTTGTACCTTTACAATCATTTGTTATGCAAAATGTAAAAACACAATTGTGATCTTGAATACAATGCTGAGATGTACAAATATTATTGACATATTATTTCATTGCAAATAGTATTTCATGTGGAAAATTTAATGTTTCACAGTTGGTAGTTGGAAGCCAGGTATGTCTTCGTAATTTCCCGATATATCATGCCGGTGCGATTGCTATAAATGTTGCCAATGGGACACCAAAAGTTGGTCGATTGTTACAATCCGTGTGGAATCTGGAAAAGAAAAGTTCTTTTCAAATTTTAACATCAAAATCAACTGAGCATAAGACTGGTAAGACAGTGGTGTTTTGTTAGGGTTTGATTTTAGTATCCTTTAGAGAACTGGTTTCTGCTACAAAATAGATAAATATTGCGATTGTCAGAGTAGCTTATGTCACTAGCTTTCACAATGCGGTGAGGTAAAATATTATATAATCTTACATGCACACAGAAACAAATACTTCTCTCGATTCAAATGGAAATGTGACAAGTATGGTGGATTCAGCGTAAGTCTAACTTTATTCTTGTGCATTTTTATTATCCTTTGCTTAATGACTCCTACCTGTTGTTTAAAAAATATTGCTTCTCAAGAATGCAGCTATTCAATGACACATCACTTTTTTAATCAAAGAATTTATGCTTGTTGTTGTGACAGCGCAAACTCAAATAAAAGAAAGCGGTCGTTTGATGACGACGAATCAGAGGACTTGGACGTAGAAGAAGATTGGGAGCTGAAGGAAGTTGTTTTTGTTGAAGACGTTCGTTCTGTGCCAGTTGGCCGAGTAACTAAGGTTGGGATAATATCTCTGACAACGCTGTCTGTGTTACTTGTTGTGTAGTTTATTTCTTCATGACTACTTTAGCTATTTTATACAGGTCAGAATACGAATAAATAAAAAAGCTTCAGTAATTCTTCCCAATGGTTAAAACACTTTTACTCATGTTTTGTGTCACAATGTCTTTAGTGTAATTTGTTATGTTTAGTTCCTGATTTTCATCGTGTTAAAACTTGCAGGTTGATAAAAGCATCGTGGCCGTGTATTTCTCGAACGATCAACAAAAAGCAACAGAAGAAGACGCTACAACCAACTTGAACTCGTGCAGACTCTTGCATAAAGATGACGTCGTAGTTATGAAATCAAATGCACCACGTGTGCTAGATTGCATACAGAAGACACCCAGAAGACTGCAAGTACGATTATTTCACATTCACTTGGTATAGGTCATGGCACTGCATTGTTATTGTTATTCTTTTTTCTATATTTAATTGTCAAATGGTAAATAAACGGTGTTTGAAATTTTTACTTTTATCGGGTGTTTGTTTTTTTAAAAAAATTGTATGAAATCCTCAGATCTAAGCCTTTACAGTTTACAGTAGTAAAAGTAAATATCAGGATAAAATCATTGCTTTTTATTAGTTTGATTCTCGTCTGAAATTGCACTGTGTGAATGCCATGGAGAGTGGTGTTGGTGCCATAGCGAGTACAAGCAGTGGAAAACTTACCTGTTTCAAACTCAGTTTAAATTCCGGAAAAATGACATCTCAAAGGAGATTCCCAACAAAGCCAGAGTCATTCTATGGTAATAATTGTCACAAATGTTAAGACTATGTTATTGTGTTATGTATGTATGTTAGACTATGTATGTTAATGTTATTTTTATTTAACATTTGTAAATTTTTTACAATTTTTAATTCATTTTGAATTGAACTTTCTTCTAAGCTAACAAAGAAAATGAAGAGGGATGTTCAAGCAAGACCCCAAAGACGTGCAAGTTACTGAATTGTGGACGAGTAAGTCAGTCAGTCAGTTTTTGCTCCAGCACACCTGCTGCTTGATTTAGTGACTTGACTTAATAGTTCTGGTTTAGTGCTGTCTACCGAATACTTTCTGTGCTGTTGTGTGTTAAGCGCACCAAGTAACCATGCTTTGAGTGTACGTATTTGTTAATGTACATGTTTACTTGAATAATTGAAAGCGTAATTGTTTATTACAGGCCAGTCCCATGCTTCTGCAAGATTATAATGCCATGCTCTACCCTTTAATTGCCGATGAAAATGGGGGAATAAAAGATCCGATTTGGGCCGATCTTCCACCTTTATTTGCCTCCGGAATGGGCATTTTTGCTGATTCTTCTGGAAATAGGTGAAATGAGTTTGAAATGTGGTCTTACTCGCACCATCATGTAAATTTTAACTGATTCTGCATCATTGTAGTAAAATATAGAAGCAAATGCATCTTCATTTACTCATTTTTTTCCATCTATTAAAGTTTTTAGCTCTAATAAGATAACAGATTAATTACATGAATAACAATTACAATACTCCGCTACTGTTTCAGCCACAGTGCATTTGCAATATACATAATGTGTATAATATGCGAAACTGTCAAGTTTGTAATTTATTCACCACAGACACACTGTGAGTGTGTTGGCGTTTCAAAGTCAGCTTTTAATGCCGCTTGTGATGAGACGAGATATAAAAGGATTCGAAACACTCGTATCAAGTGCTGAAGAAAGCAAAAATGTTGCCTGGACTGATGTCTTCTATCAAGTAATGCTTAGTTTTGGAGTTAAACAAATAGAATTAAATTAGTGCCACCACTTAAGTACGTAAATTAAAAAAAATCAGGTTAATGAGCATAAGTGCACTTCCTGTCCCACTTGTTGCATATCGTGTTTTATTTTTACATATAACTTGTTGCAATTGAAATGGGGAAAATATTTTTTCACCTTTTGTTGTAGCTTAAATATATGAACGTTAAATATGAGTTGACAATCCGGCATTTACTACTGGTTTGTATTTCCTTTTCCCAAAGTCCCTGTGCAACGAGAGGTGCGATGGGCAACGCAACATCCTCCACATGTGCATTGAGATGACAATCCCATCTTCCAACAAGGAGCAGAAAGATGATGAAAAGATCAAAGAGGAGAGAAGCAAGCTCCTTGCTTCCTCTTTCAAAACTAAAAAAGAATTAAATACAGAATCAAGTTCGAAGCATTTTTCTTATTGCGTACTAGCGTATCATTAGTGTCTAAATACGTAGCTAGTGTAACTGGAAGCTTGGTTACGTAATTTACGCACCACACCGTCACCACCACCATAAGTCTTTTTTGTAGGTTAGATACTACGTCGACAAACATACAATACGCAATTAATCTGGGGAAATGTTTGTCGGAAGATAAGTCTGATCAACTGAAATTAGAGTAAAAAAATTTGTTTATTTTTCAACTTGCATTTATGACATAAAACAACTAAAATTTTTTTACTGTTACTGTAGTTGATCAGACATATCTCTCGACAAACATTTCCCCAAATTAATTGCGTATTGTATCTTTGTCGACGTAGTATCTGACCTACAAAAAAGCGTGTGTCGAACGAGATTCCTCTTGTGCTTTATGCGGTAAGACTGTAATTTTAATGGTATCATCACCATACATTTTACACTTGATTTATTTTTAGTAACTGTATATAATATCCAGGTTTTACTTAAGACTATTTGGCCTTAGCGATTAAGGATCTTGATGACCCTAACTTGCACTAGTATCTGTATCACTAGCAGTATCAGGATAATGGTAATACAAATAACATCGAGATGAACTTGATTGTAATCTGTTATTCTTTAATAATCAGCCTCATCATCCCAGTCCTCATCATCAACCATCTCAACCCCTTCACCAAGCACCAGCTCTCAGTTTATGTCTTCCTGGGAGAGGATGAATGCAGTGAACGCGATAGCAAATGCTGTTACGTTTGCCAAGAATACTCCCAAACCTCAGACCTCTCCCGTCCGTCCTGTTGATGGGTAATTGTTTCATCAGTCTAAGTGTGGACTAGCTGTTGTTTTGGATGTTGTTACAAATGACGTCTTGTTCTAATTTAACAAACGTTTATTATTATATTTGTTCTGTTTCCGCCATTTAATAGAGCTTAGGAGCAGGAAACGCAAACTTTATTTTTTTGTCCAAATGTCTTTTGTTTTAGTTGTTTCAATTTTAAAAATGATAAAATCTTTCATTGTAGATCTTCATCATCAAGAACAGCTTCATCGCAACCTCCACCTTATGACGTCTTTCGCCTGATTCCTTTCTCGGTGAGTTCAATCACTCTTTGTCAAGCACTTTTGTCTAACAATGTTGGAGCTTCCAGGCCCACTTTGATGTCCTTAACTTGTTTTGTTTTTCTTTCAGGACGGCTACCATCCTCCAGCCAGTCCTCTCGCCAGTCCTGTGTCATCCTGGCCTCCTGATCCTCCATATGCAGATGCGGACATGGGTGATTATATTTTCATTCACAGATATTTGCTTGTTTGGGCTAAAATATATAATTTAAACTGTGTAAATATTGAGAAATGCAAATGCATGTTGGTCATATATATTTGTATATTGTCGATTTTTTGAGCAGCCGTGTTTCACAGAACTGCTTTGTAAAACCCAAAATTATGTCTCGCTTGTAATTGGGGCTGTACATCGAATTACTTATAACACCTTACAAAGTTGAAATTAGTTTCTGTGAAAAACAGAATGTACTGGAAACTTTTGTTGAACAGTTGGTTGAACTTTTCGGTAAAACTAGTCTGAGTTGGCGATAAGCATAAAGAAAAGTTGACAGTATACTATAGTGTGCAAGCAAAAGAACAAAAGCCTTTAACTGGGTCGCTGACAACCTCTGTAGGCTCGATATAGCTGTATATAGAAAGCTGTATATAGAAACTAGCAATATATATATATATATATATACAATTATATATATCTTCGCGTCACCACAGAATGATGACTGCAAATAAGCTGATTGTTAGTTTTTTGGACTCTAGTTGTTTGAGTTCTGATTGTTTCATCTTTTTGTTTTTCCATGCAGAAGCAGAGGAAGGGATGAATTTATCAATGTCTGGCAGCCAGAAGAAGAAGAATCTCGAGAAGTCTTCCAGCCAACTCGGTGGATGGAGCGAAGTGTCGGGAGTAAAAGATCGGGGAAGTCGAGCGGATGCTTTGGAAATCCTCAAGCTGATCTGCAAGTCCAACTGCACAGAACCATACTTGAAAAAATTACTGTCTCACAAGTAATAGCAAATGTAGATAGTTATCTTGCAACATTGGATAATTTAATTGATAAGTATCTTAATTAAACGATAAAAAATATTTTTGTTTTCTGGAGGCACTTCATTGATAGTTTTTTCGTGCAGTTCACAGGCAATGAAATGTAACGAGCAAGTTACGTTTTCGCCGTAGTGTAAACCCACCGGATGCTTGTATAGTGTATAAGGTTCAGTTTATTCGACAGAGACTCATCAGGCTATACACCTTTCATGTTTGCCGTTGCACATCGAGCATATCCTGCTGCTCTCATCATATTCAAGGCCGCCTTGAACCTGACTATGGAGACGTGCTGTGGGAAGAACAAAGAAACAAAAGAAAATAATCAAAGTAATATCTCCAATTGCTTCCATACGGATTTGTTGAATACCACCTGTGTTATACAGTGGGGTGTTAAGAACAATATACAGATGTTTTGTGATCGTTTTTAATCCATTAAATGCTCTTGGAATTACTTCAACGTTGTCTAGATTACACATTCTCCGAGTTCTCGCTCAACGAAGTGGAGCAGAAAGAGCTTCAGACGATGATCTACCCGTCTGATTCAGACGCGGATGACAACCCTTTGTATATGCTTTGTTGCAATGATACTTGTAGTTTTACTTGGACTGGCGTCGAACACATCAACCAGGTTTCTTATTTGCTGTTGGCTTCATGTTGTAAACTTGTGATTGCTTGTTTTATAAGCTTTTAACTATGACAAGGATAAGGTCACTTTCTGCATTGGATCTGAGGCAAAAGTCTAATAAAGGCATTTTAGGTTTAATCAATTTTTTTGCTCGCTATCTTAATATCTTTTGTCCCTTCACTTTATTGCAGAATATTTTTGAATGTCTCACGTGTGGCTTGACGGAAAGATTATGTTGCTGTACAGAATGTGCGATGGTTTGCCATAAGGGACATGACTGCAAGTGAGTAACTGCATTATAACCATCGTTCTTATCAAACCTTTACCAAAATATCTTAATATGAACCAAGCCCAAGACAATGTTTTTCAGATTTTAAAAGCAGTGTGTGGTGATATGCATACCTAAGTTAGTTTTGTCGCTAGAAACCTAAAAAAAAAATTTCTTTCTGCTAATTTAGATTGAAAAAAACAAGCCCCACTGCTTACTGTGACTGCTGGGAAAAGTGCGCTTGCAAGACTCTTGTTGAAGGAGATAACACGGATCGCATGTCATTGCTTCGAATGCTTTTAGCCACCTCAAGCTTGTATGAGGAATATAATTCCAGTGGCCAGCACATCGTGCAATTTCTGGTACGACCAGCTGTCTAGACTTGGTTTTTAATGGAAATAAAGTCAGGAAATATCATCTTTACTGTGGCTTTTAGTTGTTGTGCATTGTAAGATTTCTGTGGAACCAGTCTTGTTTAAAACTCATTTTTACGTAGGTTCAAACTGTCGCTCGCCAATGCGAAGAGCAACGTCAGTATCGGCCGACTTCACGCTCTGCACGAATGTCAACGTCATCGCTTCGTTCTCGTGTTTCGAGAATGTCTGCCAAATTTGCATCACAAGGAAGTGAACATGATACACCTGAGCATGACCTTCGACCTCCGCAGTAAGTGTGAATATTTTTGTTTCTTTCATTGTATATTTCTTGTGGTTTATGAAAATGGCAATTTTTAATCTTCTTAGACAAGCTTATTGCTCTTTTCATGTGTAACATGTAGATCAAGTAAACGTGAAAAAGTTATGTTAACCTTTTAAAACATGGTCCGATATGAAGGAATTTAATTAGTGTTTTATCAGATGCAAATGAGAATGAAGTTTTCAAAACTGCATGTGCTGCTAGCATCTGTCTACTTTTTGCGGAGCACCGATAGCATAAGCATCGTGTTTTACTCAGGTTTTGTCGAGAAGCCTTGCTGCAAATGCTCAGTGACTGGAATGCTGTTTACTCCCTGCTCATGGGCGGCTTCAAGGGTCGTCGTGACAACCTTTCAATGAGCTCTCGTTTAGATGGGAGGGAGCACTCTTCCAGCTTTGCTACCCTCCACCCTGAAGATGAGGATGTAATAGCTAAACAAAGTGGTGGGAATTACTCCGTAATTCAGTTGTTTGTCTGTCAATGCACGTCATTTTAAATTGATTAGTTTTAAGCTGACTGACTGGCATTTTGCATTTTTTTCAAGTATTTAATAATTACAATTTTTACGTCAAGAGTTATAAAATCAGTTTGCTTTCCTTGCTCATGAATGGCTCATTGGCCCAAGCTTACAGGCAAAATTGCCTCATTATATTGTGGCATTAAGTCTTTATCTTTATTTCTTGTTTATGTAGGCACTATAAGACTGGATATGTTTACCCACACGCTCATTGTCAAGTGTTCGGGTGCTGAATACCTCGATCGTCTGCTCGAGACTTTAATACACACGGTGCAAGCAACGAAGCATAAAAATCACAAAGAAGGAGTGATGATGGCGCAGAGATTTCTCCGTTCGGTCATCAGAGTTTTTGTCATCCTCACTGCTCAATCCACCCCGGATAAGCTGGCTTCGAGGGCAACACTCTACAACCAACCGGCAGTTTCAAAATGCAGAAGAGTGTTCATGGTAACATTAACCACTCAAGATCTTAAATATTCATTAATTTGACTACATTAAACTTAACTGCTTTCTATTTTGTGATATTAACCGCTATGATAAGTGGTCAAATGTGGGTAGGTTAAATTGTTCTGGAAATTGTTTTTGGTTCAGTATTTCAAGTTGCTCGAGTTTATCAAACTATGTAGTGGTTGCTTTTCTATTGCGTTGTTTTTATAGGCTTCCCAATACTATAAGTTCCAATTCTGTAGTTAACTTAGTACTTTAACAATTAACCCTATTGCGTATGTTTAACTAGGCTCTGATAACGTTATCAGTTGAGGAGCTGTGTGAGGTAGCAGAGTCTTTAATCGCCCCGGTTCGAATGGGTGTAGCCAGGCCCACCACTCCTTATATGCTAGGTGCCACTAATGCTGATGTTATAAATGGAAGCACTGCCACGTTTTCCAGACTTCCTTTCCCGCCAAGGTATCAATAGTTACAGTTACAAAAAATACTAATTGGGTTGATTTTATGGAGATTTTAGCTTTGTAAATAAAATGCTTCTTTCCAAAGGAATGATGCCTCTGATGACGATGATGATGGAAAGGACACAAGTAGACAGGTGCCATTGTTAATTTAAGTCGACTTTGCTCGACTAGCTGAAATCACATACGACTCGGCGTTGTTATTAACTGATAATGACACCTACTTTCAAATGTCTGCACTTTTCCACTGAAAACGAGCTAAAAATTGACTTCCTATTTGCCTGTATTAGTTGACAACAGTTTTAAATCCTTATCTTACAACTATGTCTAGGCCAAAACATCCAAGGTTCGCAAACGAAATAAGCATTCTTCAAGATATCGGAGGTTGAGTTCACGGCGTGCCCACAGGAATCAGGAGTCAGAGGTGAGAAGTCAAGAGGTCAATGATGAAGAATCGGTCGACCTGGTGGTGGTATCACAAGACACACAACCCGTGGATGATGAGTCGGTCGACATACCGTTAACGTCAAACGAGAACCAGGGTGCTGAAGAAGAGAGACAATTCAACCTCTACCCAGTGCGTTGAAACTCTCTCATATTTAGGAAGACTTTAATTCTGTTCTGATCTTACTGCTTCATTCCTGGTATCATTTTTCTGACGTGTTTTTTTATCGTACAGATCTAGAAATGGTAATTTGTACGTGTCTCCAAGTACATACTACAGGTTACCTCAGGTTAGGTTATGCCGAGTATCAACTGCCTCTTCCTTTTCAGACTGGAGGAGATGGAAATGAGCCGGATGTTGTGGAAGACGAGTCAGACATGGATCTCACTGATCTCGACCTTAACATTGAGAGCGAAAGTGATATTATGGACAGCGATGGAAGCGAATCGGTTCGTTAGCAACTACAAAACACTATCTTACTAGTGGTACAGTAGCAAAAGTTTGTCGAACAATATAATGAGTGTGAGCAACATACTCGTTATGAAAAGTTCTTTAAACTTTGATCAATCTACAGTGCTAAAAGTTTTGTTTTTATTGTTAATATTAACTCTTCCTGGCAGGGCACTGTATTCGCGAGTGGTTCCTTCACATATGAAGAGGATGATGACACCAAGACTCTTGATGGAAGATCCCTGCCTGATCGTCAGAAGGTCACAAAACATGATGATGAAGACACCGATTCAGATCACTGGCAGGATGAAGTAAATCTGGAAAGGTAGTTTGGAAATTTTTTTTTAGTAATTTTGTGTTTTGTTCTAATCCTCATTAACTTTGCTCACCTCCATCAACTTGTACTTTTAACCATTTTGAACTGGGAACTGTTCCCATAACTTGGCCACACATTGAACTTTTTTTTTATAAGTTGTACCGGTAATCTTATTTATTGGTTGTCAGTAGTGCATAGTTAGTGACATGTTAATAATTGTCATAGCACTAACCGTATCAATAACTTATCTTCATGGCCACAATTGTTTTCACCGACTTTCAGGCGATCAACCAGGGAGCAACGAGCTAAGGCCCGTCAGCAACCTCACACCATGCAATGGGCAATGGGTACAAGCTCAATGATTCCCATTAAAGGGGTTTCTGGTGGGGCAAGACCTCCAAATGATGGGTTGGGAACAAATCCGGGTAATCCTGGCGTTTCAGGATTTAGTGCTGGTTAGAAGTGTTCTACCGTTCTGTTTTGTGTGACCTGCTTTAAGCTGTTTTATTTTCAGATAACAAAGGAATAATTTACTACCGATTAGAAGTAGCGTTAAAGCCATTTGTATTGGCTTCTGTTGTACCCTTTTCAAGTGGAATTGAAAGTGGTGTTGTTATTTAGTTTGGATGAACAACACACGTAACTACGTTCACCAAAAGCGACCAAAGCACGCTGCTGCTGATGAAATACGAATGAGTTCTTTGTCTGTAACTAAAGCCCAACTTTCAAGATTGTTTGCTACCTGCATTAGGGAAATCACCCATCTGCTTACCACTCTCAGAAGAGGGGATTATCTTACGGAAATTCCCACTCTTTCCACAGTCTTGGAAATTTCTTATAAGGTAATTCAGAGATAACAATCATGGTGGGATTTTTGAATCCTTTCAATCATCAAATCGTTTAAAGTTTTTTCTCCAAATCTTTCTAAAAATCTGTTGTTCTGTTGGAACATTTATTCATATTTTGTGAAACTTATTAAGAAAACAGTGACAGGTCATAAAGATTTAACCATCTCCCATAGGATTCAAAATTTCTGAGCAATTTTGTCCAACGCTTCATGAGGACAACGTGGACCTGGTTGTTGACGATTGTTGAGTCGACCGAATGTCAACTTCGGTACGGACAAGTGCTTTCCATGGCATCCAGCCCGTCTCACCTTGAGCATCCTCATCACAAACGCAGGGGTGAGATGTTCGGAAACCATGAACAAAGACATGATTTTTATGTAGTTACTTATCTCTATCTTATTTTCACAGCAAGTGGTGCACCTCATCGACCAAGAGATGCTTCTCGAGGTCATGGTAGTCTCAGTACAAGTGAAGATATCGCTGCCAGACAGGTATATGTATTGTAAAGCTTTGTTTAAACTACTCACCTGACAACATGTTATCATTTCAATAAAATAGTTTAATGTACTTTTTATCGTTCCTATGCCGGAACATTAGGCAATAAATTGTTTCTATTTCAGTTGGTCATTGACGGCTTTTCTCACTTCCCTGCCCGTTATCTCCATATTTTGAATAGTTTTAAAACTTAATCGCTTGCAATTTTTTAGGACTTTCTATCCTATATCCTCTCCTTGATGCGTTCCCATAGCAACGAGCATTCTGATCTGCTTCCTATCGTGGATGTGTCATCGCTGAAGCATATTGCTTATGTCCTCGATGCTTACATTTATTACTTGAGGGCGCTATCAGATAACGAACTGGATGACGATGCAAAGAAGGAAGCAGCTGCATCGAGACTACAGAACATGTCGCTCGATATTGGGTGACTGAATCATTTTAATAAATTGCTCTGAAACAAAGAAAAATATTTTAAAAATCCAGCTTAACAATTTAATTGGCAATGGTGAAAAGGCATATTGGTTGCAAAGCAAAGTATAATTGGCATTTCGTTACTATCTTTCTAATTTCCGCCATAAATTATACTTTAATGCATCAGAGTATAATAATATGCCTCTTAATTTTTGCATATTCCTTCGTAGCTATGACAACAGTGATAATGAAGAAGAAGATGAGGAATACATGAGTTGTCACGAGGATTTGTATTCTGTCGCGCTTCAGTCTGATCCAGTCAAGCCCGGAGCTCACGTGATCAGTGATGCGGACATGAGTACATTTTCTCAATCATTGTCGTCATTTTTTCGTCGCTCAGAATCTATGACTTTTCTGGGATGTGCCGATCCAAATGCATTTGAGGTGACATAACTTTGTTACTGACCTCACTTCGGTTTTCTCTTTTTTATTTCTCACTTGAGTTTTCTACTTTTTACGTGGAATGCTTCTCAATAAGAATTAGGTTTGGTTGAATGTTAGCGACTAAAGTGCTGTAAATGCAATTAATGCTTCGGAAGGGTTACGAGAAGACTTTACTTTTACTAAATTTGTAGTTTGCATTTTCCGTTTTTATGTAGGTTCCGCTCGCGGTAGCTCTTCCACTTGCGGAGAAACCTCATCTTCTGCAGCCTTCATCCAGGAAGGAGGAGTTGTTCGGCCGACCAAGGATGGATGACAACAGTAGCTCTCTTGGATCACTGTCCATGGGTGTTTCAAGGAGGATGAATGCTGCTGATAGGAGTAAGAAAGATGAAGTGGAAAAGAAGCAGGTAGATGCAGTCGTAAGTGATCTTTCTTCGGCTTAATTAGAATTTGGAGAAGGAGTAAAATTTAAGTCAAGGTTTTAAAGATTTTTAGGGTTAGGCTAAAAGTTGATTTTGGGAATTATTAGTAATTTAAGGTTCATGAAAAGTTTTTTCTTTTGAAGTTTACCTCACAGACTCAAGACAGTATATTGATGTCATTTAATGATTATTTTCGAATTTTACTTGGGAACGAAATTTTAATTCAAATATTGTCACTGCTGTTTCAGCCTGCAATTACTGAGCCAAGGATGCCACTAAAAGAACAAGTCGTTGATGGGAAAGAAGAGCCACCTGAATCTCCAACTGTTCAGGATTTATCAAAAACTGCTCCTTCGACAGAATATGCCACAACAAAGAAACCAACAGAGGAAATGGAAACAGAACCAGTCGATCTTGCAACGAAACATGTTGCACCAACAGAAGGTTGGTTGTTGTGACTTTATTTGCAAATGAATATTTTCCTACAGTGACATTGCCTAGGATACATAAGTTTACTGTTGACCATTGGCAAGTTGTTACAATCTGTGTATGTTGTCCATCATATCAAAAAGAAACTCGTGTGTTTGCTTATGAATATATAACTATTTGTTTTTTGTGGAATATTATTTTTAAAGCAAATTAGGCTGTTGCAAAGTTACTTAATGAAAGCAAAGTTGTGGGGTGTTTAAATATTTTTTTACAAATCCCTGAAAGCCCCTTCTGTAGCCCAGGCACTTGGGGCCGGGATCGCTGTATTATGTAATCTTCCAAAGTTTCTTTCAATTCCTTTTTAATCATTTAGAAGTTGCTGTTGAAACCCCACCACCCGCTGTGACAGTTACAGTTGCTGATGATGTTTCAACCGATGTTGCGTCGTGTTCAACTATGGCTTCAGAGGTTTGAGAAAAACTGACTTGTCGTTTCTCGAGTGGATTTTCGTACGGTTGCAATAATTGTTTTTTAAATCTTGTAGAACAACATCAGTGATGAAATCGTCTGTGCCCATAAAGTCCTCGGAAAATGTCGCTTAACCTTGGAATTGTTCAGCAGGATATTTCTCGACACTGTTGGCGCTGAGCCAAAGTCAATCCTCTATGAACTCGGGGGATTTGAGGTGATGAAATTTGGTTGATGACATAGACACATTATGTAGGATTGACGTAATAACGTACATATGATTGGAAAATGCTATTTTTAAAAGCCATGCATGCAGAGAACTCGTTTTCCCTCCTTCAGGTTCGCGAGACAAAATTTCGCAAGGAAATGGAAAGGCTGCGAACCTCGCAGACGACAGATCTTCAGTTGAACGTGGAGAGAGGTAGATCGCTCCTCATCCAACAAACCTTCAAGCATCTCAACCAACATGCTAAAAGAAAGGCAGGATCCTCGCAGCCCTTGGCAGTGCTTAGAGTAAGTTCCCGATTACATTTCACTGTAGAATGGAGCGCACATGTTTGCATGCGGCTGCATGTTAATACTGTAAGCATTTTAGTCGCTCGTTTTAACTTTTGATGGAGTTAGACACAATGGGACAATCAAACTTTTATCACCGATTGCAGAGTGTCTTAAATCTCTGCTACGATTCATATTATTGTGGTTTACATTCTGTGCAACAGCCAAACACTCAACACTAGTATCGAGATACCAAATTGACCGACACCTGAAAGTCTTAAACTTTCAGGTGTCGGTCAATTTGAGATGTCAGAAGACACAGAAGTTTTACTTCAATTTTATCGCATTTTTCAACCGTCACGCAGGTTAAAGTTTTGTTTGAGAATGAACCAGGGGAAGGCACCGGGGTGGCAAGGAGTTTCTACACCGCCATATCCGAAGCTCTTCTCTCGTCTGAGCGTCTCCCGTCGCTGGAAGGCTTGCTACCCGGAAGCAGCTCTTCCACTTCAAGGAAGGCGGCATCGATGCATCACTCGCTCGTCGCTCGACTTTGTAAAAGAGAGAGAGAGAGAGAAGATAGAGCAAGAGGAGGTGAGAGAGTTTGTGATAAGACAAATGAAAGTGAAAAAGGTTTTCAACATTTGGAATCACATCAAAATAGCGAGTCAAACGTCATAATTTATGGGATTTGTTAAAACTGTGATGGAAACCAAGACTTTGTAGGAGAAAAAACACCTCATTGATATGAATAAAATATACGTTTTCTATAAATTTTAAAATTAGTTACAGACTGCTGTAAAGTATACAGATAGTGACATTTTCTTATCATCGTAATGTATTTACCTTGTCGTAATACTATCAGCCATCTCACCCCCTTTCTTGCAGGGACTACATCGGCAACCAACTCGGGGAGTAGGAACATCAATCTTCGATCTTTCCTCACCGCCAGGTACAGAGAATTCTCCGCCGGGGCCCGTCGTAGCGGTTCCGAGTCGTTGTCGATCTCTGCTTCCCCCTATGTCAAGTGGTCACCAGGCAGAGGTAAGTTACTGATCACGTTCATGGCCAGAAGCATGGGATAAACAGAATCGGGTTCATGGACAACGTCCTGTTATTCCATCTCCGTGGACACTTACAGAGAAACTTGTTGGTGGTCAACATTCAGGCATTGTTAAATATTGCTTTTATTATTTTTTTTTTCGACTTCTGTGCAGCTCGGAGCAACCAGTATTCGATGGATCGCAGCAAGCAAGCGATCGGCGATCGTCTCTACCCGAAAGTGGTAACGTTCCACTCTGGGTGGGCCGCCAAAATCACCGGAATGTTACTTGGTCAGTGTTGGCTTCAGCCGAAAATTAATATGTTGCATGATTAAATTTAATGGCAAATCACTAAACCTTTTCCAAGACATATCCACTTCCTTCATTACACCATACTACTACCAGTACATGTTTAATTCTTTCATAACGCTAAACTAACTCCATCTTTTTTATTTTTGTGTTGTGTCATTATCTAAAATTATGTCGGTCATTGCGCACTCCAGCAATTTATCACTTTTTTCAATTTCTTAGAGCTCCCAGCCTACGAGCTCCTCCACCTCCTGAGGAATGAGCACACGCTCCAGAATCGTGTAAACGAAGCTGTCGAGCTACTCACGTCCAGTAATTATGAGTCGGATCAACAGGAGTCGGCCGACAGACGTGACAGCAGCAGCAGTGAGGCCGGAACCGCAACAGGGGAATCCCGGGACGAAAGTGCTAAGACTTCGGATGAAAAAGACACAAAGGATTCTGTTGGAAAAGGTGACCTGTGCCGACTTTTTACCATTTTTTACTGCAAAGTATTGCTAAAAAATAGTCACTGTTGCAACTGTTATTATTTTAATAAGTGAATTTGGGTGGATGATTTTTTATACTATTTTCGTCTTAATTTAAAAATGTGACTTCTTACATCAGATGAAGATCGTTCTAGCGAAGAAAATGATGGTGGCCCAGCACTTTTCTACCAACCTGGTAAGCGTGGCGTGTATGCCGTGGCATCGTGGGGTGACGCCACAGACGCCAGGTTTAACGCTTATCGCAACGTGGGAAGGATCATAGGATTGTGTCTCCTGCAAAATGAGCTCTGCCCTTTGCCCTTGTGTCGTCACGTACTAAAGGTTATTTTGGGGCGAAAGGTCAGTGTCACACTTGTCTGTCATATTGTATGGTTTTTTTTGGATCAGAGTGCAGATGAGCGCTCTTACATCACAATGCACATAGAAGATAAGCTGATTTACATAGTCAGGCAGCAGCAAGTCAAGAAACATGTCTACATTTGTGCTTTCTGTCGTTAATCCCATATTTGTATCAATGTGGAATTCGAATGTAAAAATTGAAGTCAATGACTTCAAAAGTCGTTCACAAAATGACCTACATTGAGCGTAAATTTATAACGGCAGCTAGGTTCACTGCTTTATTATGATTTAGTACCAAATTCGTACCGAGGTGCGAAGTACTTTGGCTATGGAAACATTATGGATTTGACGGTTCTTGGTTGAAACTAAGCCTATATGGTTTGCTGCTGTTCGTAGTAAACTTTTTAATTGGAACAAATTAATTTGGTTACTAGTGTTTTAGTTTATCAGATTATCATCAAAATTTTAACCTAAGTGTTTGACAGTCCTCTTTGTCGAATGCTTAAATATCGCTGAAATGGATCAAGTCGACTTGGCTCGATTTTTAAAGACATCTCACGTTTAACTGAACTAACCTTCAGGCGCGACAAAGAAAACAAGCACGGTGTAATATCGGCCACGAACAATCATTAATTTTCGTGGTAGATATCTTTCGAGGGAGGGTGCTGTTTACTGAAAATTGCCTTTGTGACCACAATAAAGTTCTTGCCTTCGAATTCCGCGCTTGCTGTTACCTGTTATCTGTTATATCTGCTTTGAACTGAACACAGACGTTTATAACCGCTTTTGTTTACCACAAGCCTTCTGTGATCTCACGTCAAAACACGCTATTCATTGAAATTTATGTGAGCCCATGAAGCTCTTCTTTCGCGATATTTACTTTCCTGCTTTGCTCTGTGTCGTAATAAATTAGAATTGTGAGCTCCATGCGCCATCTATCTTGACGTAGAAAGTAAGCAACTGAACTTCACCAAAGTGGCGCAATTGAAAGTAACTTTTTCATTTAGTTGGAACAATTCAAAAATCGTAAGTTACCGGAAAACATATGTAACAGAAACTTTTATGACGTAATAATATTATTTAGATCCACTGGCACGACCTTGCATTTTTCGATCCGACTCTATACGAGAGCTTGCGACAGTTGGTCCTGGATGTAGAGTCCGGTGTTGGCGATGAAGTCCTGGAAGATCTGGATCTGAACTTCACCGTCGATCCGCCGAACGAAGAGGGAGGCCAACAGGTAGGTGGCGCTCGAGAGTAGTCTTTTGCTTTTCTGACTCTTCATGGATTTGCAAACAAGCAAATAACAAAATTAATCTTAATCCATAACAAGCGAACATTTCAAAGTCGTGCTTAGAACTTTTTTTAGAAACTACCCGTAAGCATTCAATTACTGTGCATGCTCAGCTGTGAAGGATAATCGGTTCATCTGTGTTTTATGCTGTTAGGTGGTCTCACATAACTTTCGTAATTTTAACTAGGTTTGGAATTGCAAACCCTTCTAATGTAATTCCGCGATAAAAAATTAATTTCGTTTTGCAAGCTATAATCTGCAACCAGGAGCGGCTCTGATTAACCATATTTGCTCTGATTGTGTAAAGATAGAATGATTTTTAGCCGATATACGAACGTTGGCTTAGCTAGAAATAACTGTTTGGAAAGTGTTCAACTACTACTTGGTTTTGCCTGACCAACTTTCTATCACCAGGTTGAGCTTCTTCCAGATGGGAGTTCTATTTCCGTTACCAGGGATAACCTGCTCGATTATGTGCGTCGCTACGCCCTCCAGCGGATGGTGGGATGCTGCAGAAAGCAACTGGAAAAGGTGAGAAGGACTTGACATAAATTGTAAAGTTTCAAAAGTTTTCTAAATTTTATTGCTAAAAGAAAACGAATCTTGTTCAACCAGTTTCGAAACCCTCAAAAGTCAATCGCAAAGTTGCACATGGGCGTAGGACACCCTTGTTAAAACGAGTTGTTTTGCAAACTCGTGGCATTAACCTTCTATACATAACGACGTGATATGTTCGAATTGTTTTGCTAAGTGCGACAGTGTAATTCCCCTTTGAACAGATGAGCGAGCAATTTTCACATAAAAACCATGTTAAAATGGGTTTGGCATTAAACATAAAAAGGCCAACCAACAAAATTGGTGCATTTCATGGCGATAAGTGACCTTCTAGCGGAGCCACCTGTTACAACTCTCAGCCGTGAACAGATGCATTTCGAGGTCTTCGATATAATTAAGGTCACTCGTACCCGTGTTAAACTTGAGCCAAATTTGTTGAATATTAAGGGATTACATGTAACCTAATTATAGCTTCGTGAAAAAAGCAAGCTTTAAAGTGTTGAAAGTATGCCGAGAATTTTGTTATCTAACGTCCCCTCAAGGTCTGTTCTTGGTATCAAGATATCCGGTACAGCCTACAGTTGTTGTCTGGGATCAGTTTAAATTAATCTTAGTACAAATACTGGATAAAAATACGTTACCTGGCACCCTTTAATACACCAAAATAACCATTCTTGTGTATTACGCAGTTACGTCAAGGCGTTTATGACGTGTTGCCGAGGTCAGCCATGCAGAACCTCACCGCAGAAGACCTTCGTTTATTGGTCAATGGCTGCGGTAATGTGGACGTGCACACCTTGATCAGTTATACCCTGTTCAACGATGAGAGCGGAAAGACTGGTGAGTGGTTATTTTTGAGTGGTTACATTGTGCGGTTGACTGTGGAATGCCTGCTACCAGTAGCGGAGTTGTACGGCGCACTGCCGCTAAAATATCGCCGCGAGTGAAATTCCAGATCGACCAACTTGTTTTCAGTTTTTTATCGCTTTAGCGAGGTCAATGCTGTTACTTTAATTTATCGCGATCATTAATCGGCATCGGTTTACCCGGTGGCCAAATATGATCCTGGCATTTTGCTTAGTATTAAAATAAATAAATAAAACTTTGTTTCGACTAAGTACGTACTAAATATAGCACAATAGAAGGGTTTATAATAAAATCTTACTATATGCGACAGTTTGCGCCCACGTAATTGGCAATTTAATGCCTGCATACGCATGTTCTTTCAAATTTTTGATAGAATGTTTTTTTCATGTTTTACTATTATTGTTGATGAGATGTATTTTTACGCTACTTTAAATAGCATTTTCGCGGTACAAGTAATGGGGCCACGACCCAAACCGTTTGGCTTTTTTTGGTTGCGACTACAGTTTCAGGTTGTTTCCACCGGAACAGTAGATGTTAAAATCGTAGTAAATAAAATTTGCAAAAATATGTTACATTTTAAAAATACGAGTTGCGAAAACTTGTCAACCATTGCAACTGCAGGTCACATGTTAATAATACATCGAAAATTTGGCGGAATCGTTTCGGTTCAGTACGAAATTTTTGAGGACAATTTATCAGCACGCAAAAGCAATGCAACAAATTTTTCGTTACATAATTTACCGTAACAAGCGAAACTAACCAAATAACTGATGAAAAAGTGCGTTTAAACAAACATTTTTAACTCCAGGTGCCTCCACCGAAAAGTTGACTCAGTTTAAGCGCTGGTTCTGGGCGGTTGTTGATCGCTTCAACTCCTCCGAGAGACAGGAGCTTCTTTACTTCTGGACCGGATCACCTGCTCTTCCTGCCAGCGAGGACGGATTTCAACCGATGCCAACCATCACCATCCGTCCTCCTGATGATCATCATCTTCCCACCGCCAACACCTGCATCTCCCGGCTTTACGTGCCTCTGTATTCCACCAAGTAAGTGTTGACGCATGCGGCCATTTTTGATATAGATAATGGTCGCCGTGATTACTTTAAAGGTCAGTGAGTTTGAACTATTTAGTTGAAAATTATCGTAACGAAAGTGTTAGAAGTTAGATCATCGAGACGTTACAAGAGTTTTACGCTTGTAGTTTAAATTTCAACACTGCCTGTGTCTTGTTTGCGTTTCTTCGAACGTGACATTTTGCATTCGCCTTTGTTCCAACCGGTTTTTGAGTTCCTTGAAACAGAGTAAAATATCGATTAAATGCTCCCCACGCTTGAGATGCCCACGGCAGTTGGTCAGTTGTTATCTTTTTTCGTGTTTTCATTGCACAAACTCAACACAGCTGACTCACAACACCTGATTTTATTTTATTTGCTTTTGCTAACCTGGTAAACGCGATATGGATCATAACGCGGTACCCGTTTGTTCTGTGGTGACGACAACTGCGACAACCCTGTCACGGTTTCCCTCACGCCGACAAAGCGCTTGCTTCTTTCCATTCAAGATGACCTTGATTTTAGCACTTTTATGCAATAGGCTGGCTTGCTTGTGACTTACCTACAGTGCTGGTGACAAAGTCCTGTTTGTTATGATGAAGAATTATGTCGCGATGGAGATTTGTTAATACAGAAGACGTTGATATTAATAAACAGGATGTGGTATACATAGCCTAGGATTGTAGCTTATAGCTATAGGAAGATTTATTACATTGCTACTTAGTACACCAGGCATTGTACTGTAAGGAAAGAAGTTTATCGGAAATTTCTTGAGACAACATACTTCCATTTGTTAAAAGCAACTGACTTTTAATAAAATTCTCAGTAAGATTGCGAGGAAGAAATTAAATGGAATTAAAATTGAAATTGAAATAAAATTTCATTTTTAAAACATCGGGTCATCGGCTTCTAATTATACTTGGGCCTTGCTGCCACGAAATTGTAGTTAAAGCTGTCCTGCCCGTGAGCCAAAATAACTTTGTAATATTTTTTCAGGCAAATTCTGAAACAGAAACTGTCCATCGCGATAAAGACAAAGAACTTCGGGTTCGTATAAAGAAAGGATTTCATGGAAATCATCGGTTTCTTGACGCCTTTAATCAACTTCAAGACCTATTTGGCGCTTTGGAACAGTGTGCTGCTCTTTGTAACATAGCATTCAAACGAACCTAACGCCTACGTGGTGTTTGTGACAAAATAAACCAGTTTGAACTGTCACCCATGCACATTGTGTTGAGTCTTTTCGTCAGAGCAGCTTTAAGACACCTGACACTTTTAGGGGCCAGGTTTGCGGCAACGTTTGTATTTTAGATCGGTGGTTAATTTATTCAAGTCACGACCGGTCTGTATTACTATGCCCGGGGCAGCTCGGTTCTTGCTGCATTATCTTCTCCGTGGCCGAGCGGTTTTCCTTGTGGCCTATTTGGAGCTTAACATGGCAATTTCGGATGAGTAAAAATATGTGATTATATTGGGCTATGTTGGAGGCTTTTTTAACGCTAGACTTTGCAGTACCGTCATAAAATAATACTTTGGGCATTTAAAACTCTTGGAAAACATGTATTTTTTTCAACAACAGAAATACAGTGGGTCGAACGGGGACCAAAACTTTTTGACAGCTGGCCAAAAAAATCGACGTTTGTCTACTCCTACCCAAATGAGTGAAGCCCAAAACAGTTCACTCATCAAAAAACGCCTTGAAATGAAATGTATTCTCATGTTTAAGCGTAGGCCTACTAAAATTGTCGTAGAATCACTTAACTCCGCCAAATTGAATTAGTAAGAAAAAAAGTCTGGCAATTTTTGGCGTACAATTTTGAAACGCCGCACAACCCGCTTATTACAGTAAATTTGTTTCAAAGATCAGTTAAAAAACAACCTAGTATTGCCTAGACGCCGTAATTGTTTTTCATGTCTTAGTAAGTTATGCAACGTATTTTTTCACAAAATCTATCTTGGAAAATATAAATAACCTGAATTTGCTTTTCCTACTCGATTTAACAACAAACAACAACGCCGTATCAACAGCTACAATGCGCGGTTTGTTGTATTGAAAGTAGGCGATCGAATTTTTCTCACAATGCTTGACAAGCAATCTGCTGTGTTGTGCGATCAGCCAACTTTTTTTCATGAATGTGGTCATTATTTTATAACAATGCTGTCGACAGCTTTCAGAGTACAATATTGCAATAGTTACAAGGAGTCGCAAGCAAGAAAACGTGATAAAGGAAAAGAATTGAAAACGTAAAAAGTCTCTGGCTCCCAGCAATTGGGTTCGTGGGGAGCGGTCATAGCCCAATACCCCATTCCCTTTATACGTTATTGAGTAGCACCGTAGTTTCTTAGAAGTCCTAAATTACTTTTTTATTATAGTTTAATGGTGAAATTGTGTGAATATTTGCAAGTCATGATTTTATTTACAAATCTGTTTGTTGTACGGACGACGCGCAGCTAATTAGGCTATAATTAGCTGGATCATATATAACAATCATACATTATATATAATGAATATATATCATATATAAAAATTAGATGGTTGATAGGAACTTGTGCAGTTTAGAGTTGTCATCCCATGACTTCTAGTCTTTTATGGATTTCTTTCAATTCAACAAACCAGATATTGCCGACGGAAAATTATATAGGCGGGAACAGACGCAGTAGCGCAGATGCCATATTTTATCTCCTCCAAAGAGGTTTCGACGGTAATGTAGCGAGTTTTGGAGAGTGCACTAAGCCCCAGGGCTAGGCTAAAGTTTGTGAGAAAGGGTTGACGCTTGTTTCGTTTAAATATGCTGAGATCATAGACATTTTTTGGAATTGAAAGACACCGAGAGACGATTTAGATCAAATCTTCGACCCTTCTTTTGCAGACTCAGAAAATTTTAATTCACGATTTTCGTCAAGATAATTTGCACGACAGTGCCAGTGTTGTTAGGCTCGTTTGTTGCTAATTTGCATTATCTTGTCCCGACCGAAAGCTGTGTGCAGGTTGTTCTCTGTTACAAGCTATTTTATCAGATAAGGGCTGGCCAGGGTTCAAGAATGCAAAGATTGTAATAAACGAACAGTCGCGAAGAACCACGTGTTAGATCTTATAATCACCACGCCATAAATTACCGGATATTGCGCTCAATGCAAGTGTAAGCTCGAGTGAGGAACGACATGCGATGCAGAATTGCATGTTGGTGGCAGTATTTTGAGAATTATTCTATTAAATAATTACACAGCAAACTAAAACATAAAATTTTACTAAGTTATAATTTAATAATGCTTTTGTTCAGGGCCGAGAAGGTTTTTGTAGCTTACAGGCAGGTAAAACGGCTACATCCTCTTGGTGGGCTATAGATCATTTTCACAGAGTTAAAATGCGTGGAAAAGGATTTTTTGGACAACATTTTCCCAAATTATTTGGTGCTATCGTTCTGGTTACATTCTTACTTGCTCTTGCCAACGCTCAAGAATCAACTGGTTGGTTTATTTTTGTTTTGATATAGACTAATATTTGCTACAAGGATCCAATTTTTTATTCTTAACGTTACTGCCTTGATAAGCGAAGTTTACATTTAAACGTACGTTTGTTGTTTTTGCCTGACCTTATTTATTTTGAAGTTAAAATTGTATAACCCGACTCAAACTTTTCATCAAAGTCACTTTATGACGTTCAAACATGTCATTAACGAATACATATTACCTTATAAAGAAACTTAACCGGTTTTTCGAGCAAATATCACGAACTTAATCCGCAGTAATGCAAATGAAGTAACGACGAAGGTTGTTTGCATACAGGTTTATTTAGAAAACACAACAAAATGATTTCTATGTCGATTGTTAACAATTGCAAAAGCCTTTTATAATTTAGTTGTATGTACATTTCGATTCATCATTTTAATTTTATCAGTCCCTCGTAGAAGGACAAGACATTTCAAGAAATGCCAAAATATCACGCGGATCAACAGATATTTTTGAGAAATCTAATTGCAGTTTTTCTGTTTTTTTTTTTCAGAACGAATATTTTAAGGTTTAGCCTTTTCGATCAAAATATTCAATGATGTTCTTTTCAGCAAAGATGTGACACGCAAATAACTTTTTAACGTATCAATTATTTACCGCATCAACCTTTTTTCAAGATTACGATCTGCTTTTTATAAAGGTCGATGCGAATTGAAACGTCATGAAAAGATACCTTGTGCAAATTGGACGTACGGAGAGGAAAATTGTTTGAACTTGAATTGTTGCTATGACAGAAGAACTTTCCCATTCTGCTATTATCCCGGCGGTTAGTCGATTTTATGTTCAAAATTTGTGTTCTAATTATAATCTGTCGGAAACAATTATTATAGCTCTTAATGTGATTTTTCTTTGAAAATGCTTCAAAGCGTTTGATAAAAAATTAATTAATTAATGGATTAACAACAGATGTTACAGTTGTTCAAAACAGAAACATTTGTAATATTTCCATCAACTTCTTTCTGATCTATAAACAGGAATAATGCTGTAATTATTCCGGGAACTATTTTTGCAGAACGATACTACGCATCTATAGATCTCTCTTTGCAGCTGCGTAATATAGCAAATAGAGCTCCTATATTGTTCTTACAACAATTGAAGCATTTTATTTCAGAAAGTAACGTCACTCTTCCGACTGCTGGGACTCTAGAACTTCCCGAGAGCGATTACCTTCTGCCCTGGGGTCCCGATCAAATCTTCTTTATACCGGAGAATGACACCTTGGGACGCTCGGAGTGTGACGCGAGCCCCGCTAGGATACCGTGCGCTGACACACAGCCTACTAGGTACACATAATTTATAAATAGACTTTTAAAAATATTTTCTAGCATGGCAGCAGTAGGATTTTGATAAAATATGCCTTTGAATATCTTAAATTCTTAACACATTGCAATAATATACACAGTTTAGTTCAACAAACAATTATTTTCGAAAAAGTATTCCTTTTACGCCTGCATTATATTCACAGGGATCGATGTATTGAATCATCTTGTTGCTGGAACCCAGGGGCAGGATTTCCCTTTTGTTTTCATCCTATCTCCAGCTCCAATAGTGACGACATAGTTTTAGGTAAGCTGGGCTTGTAATGAACTATGCCATCATTCAGAAGTTAACCATGAGCCACTTATCGTGTCGTTGTGATCAGATCAACTATCGGTTGGTTATACTTTGATTTTATCGCCTTCTGAGTGCTTTCGTGTTTGCTGGTGACCACTTAATTACTTTATCATGATCATGATATGTAAATGATCACTCACACGTTAATTCTGATGCACCTACGGGCTATGACTTGTGTTTCTTTCGTTCACTTATTTTTAGCAACATCTAACACACGTTTATATGTCAGTAACGCTGTTGTATTATTTCCTGTCCGACAAGTAATTTATGGTTTTTCTTCTGGGAAAACCTACGTCGTTTTTCGTAATAAAAATTATATCTATCCCAGAGTGTGTTTGCTCCGCCACGGAAACAGAAAAAACTCCCTGCCCGGCCGGAGAAGATCTTTCGGAGAGGACTTGTCTCATCAACAATTGTTGTCATTCTCCAACTGAAGACGAGTCGATTCCGACTTGCTTTAAAAGGATGGGTTAGTGTTCGGCCTTTGTCCATTAAAATTCTTGTTTTTACTCGTTGTAGCCTCTAGGTTAAGCCTACATCGTAACTGTAGCTAGCCGTCATCAAAGAACAGCTATTGTAATAACCGATTTATATTGGTTTTGTTTATCTTGCGTCAAAATCTAATTGGAAGCGACTTTGTATTGAACAGAAACCGTCGACGCCTGCGCGGAAGAGTGTCGCCTGCAAAGGCATGAGAAGATATCTTGTGGGAACTGGACATTGGGAGAAGATGTCTGTCACGGGTTAGGATGTTGCTACCACTCTTCATCTTTTCCATTCTGCTATTATCCAAGAGGTGGATCATTCTTAAACGATGCTGTTTTCCTAGAATAATCTTTCATTTAGATTAAACACAAAATTTGAGTTGTTAAATTGATATATCATAGCAGTAAGTGATCTTTGACATATTTCAATGTGCAACATAACCTACAAAACATTTAAAATAAATTCATTGTACTCCAGGGAAGGACATCAGCCTCCCCACAGCTCCTGTCACCACCGCTTCTAGCGACTTTTTTATCCCCGTGAATCCCACTCGAACTTTCTTCAACCCCGGAATTAGAAATCTAGTTGTTTTGCAGTGCGCCTCTGACACCAATGCTTCGAGGCGGCCTTGTACAACAGATGGAAGAATTACTAGGTTGGATTAGTTCTTTATTATGTAGTTTTGGCGTTTATCACTGTTCTAGTACTAGGCTATTGGGTTTACTTGAAATAGGAATTTTCTTGAAATTCTTTAACGCCTGATTCTCACCGCAATGGTAATACAAGATGCGGTTATTAATATTTTTAACGAAAACAACTAATAATGTTGTCTGTAATTACCACATAAGATTAAGCGGTTAGATGGTTTGCAAAGGTTAAACTTGCCATAATATACTTTGATGGGGTCTCGCCTTATCTCAACGGCGGGATAATCTAAATTCTGTAAGAAGAACGCTAACTGAAAACGTTTGACAAATTCTGCAATAGTATTCTAAGCTAAGCTTAGTGCCCAAATTAACCTTACCTCTTAAAACGACTCAAAAACTTTGAGATAATTGACAAGTTTTTATTTTTATCCTTCTATCGCTCATGTGCTACAATGGAATTATTTCTGTTTATTTGCATATTGCTACTGGGTTCTCCTTTAGCAGCGGTGGGATTCAATTATTTTAACATCCGGTTCTCTCACTAGCAGCATGTCATATTGACCCGGGGCCGATATACACATAGGCCTATATATATGCTTATTAACAACCGGTTCGCGGAGGTCATTACAATTCCAAGAACCTGCTGAGTCCCACCACTACCCTTTAGTGATGTTGTGACAAAATGAAATTTATCAAGACCATGAGTTTAATTGTTTGACTTGCAGGGAGGCTTGTTTGGAGTTGTCGTGCTGTTGGAATCCAAACCTTGACGAACCATATTGCTTCGAGCTGGAACCCGTTTTAAATTCTGAAAATAGTGCAGTTTTAGGTAAGATTTTGATGAAAATCTATCGTCTGGCGACCCTTCGAAAATTAATTATCATACAATCTAATCTTCGATATCATTTCAAAGCATGTAAGTACTAGCACATCAAAAACAAAACGCGCTTTGTTAGACAAATGAAAATTTTCCGTAAAACATGACGTATCTGCCGCAAAGATCACCACGTAATTAAACCTACCTTTTTTGGTTAACTGACAAACCGACTAGCACAGTGTTAAAAGATCGCGTGACCAATGTTCACTACGATGCGCCACCTCACGGCTAACCGGCGGCTGACACGGACGTAGCTTATTCTAGTTGCTTGCTGTTTACACAAAAGTCATAAATTCCAAGACCGGGATTCTTGTTGTCATTCCACGAATGGGTTTCGTTGATGTTGCTGTTTGATGATTCTTTGGTTTATAAACGGTCGTACTTGCTTCAGTCTTTTATTTATCTCATTAAATTGTCAGTGTTGTGATTGATGCAAACGTTATTGTATACTTTGCTTGGCTCGCCTGTAATACTATGTTATTACTGCTTCTGGGACCGTTCCAATTTAAAATGATCGAGTTTACTTTTTATTGATTATAAATTAATTATTAATACGTTATAAAGTAGCATCGCTGATAACAGCTTGGCTTCTGTTATTTTGAAACCTTTGTCACGTTTAACGTTTAAACAATTATCGTCTGGTGACCCTTCGAAAATTAATTATCATACAATCTAATCTTCGATATCATTTCAAAGCATGTAAGTGCTAGCACATCAAAAGCAAAACGCGCTTTGTTAGACGGATGAAAATTTTGCGTAAAACATGACGTATCTGCCGCAAAGATCACCACGTAATTAAACCTACCTCTGTTGGTAAACTTACAAACCTACCACCGCAGTGTTAAATGATCGAGTTTACATTTTATTGATTATAAAATAATTATTAATACGTCATAAAGTAGCATCGCTGATAACAGCTTGGCTTCTGTCATTTTGAAACCTTTTTCACGTTTAACTAACGTTTTAACGTTTACTCCAGTTAAAAAATTGTATTATTTTTTTTATAAAAAGGTGTTCTTAATTGATACATTTAGCTCAAATTCTCGCCACTTTGGACGAACAGCTTAACGGCAGGATCACGGACAATGACGTCAATAGTACTGAGGAAGCTTCCCCGACCAGTAGATATAGTTACGAAAACTTCAGTGTTGTCCTGGAATGTCCCCCATCAGGTAGCGACGAACCAACCGAGTCAGAAGAATCACCGAGCATGGTTGCTTCATGCGTCGGAGACAACAGGTGTGTCTTGGTACTATTTAGCATTTGACGTTTTCGTTTGCATTTTCAAAAAAAGGGATAGTCTTACATTTTACTGCTGCGTGTTAAATCTTCTGTTTGATTATTGTAAACTTAACAGCTGCACCATGAATTACCTATTGTTTTCTTAAAAGATCCTAAACTAGTAGATCTGAGCTAAGCATATCATAAACAAGCCTTTTAGAAAACGCTGTTTGGACCAGGCTTGTTGTTGGGATGGCCAGAATTGTTTCTCTCCTTTGTCGCGTTTCACCTCACCAGACGGATACCTACCAAACGGTTTGTATGCTAATATCTCACATATCACTTTCGATTCTTAGTTATAATAAAACATTGTTAATTCAAGAGAAGTACAATTTACAAAACTAACTGCTTTGGCAAATATAAATCCTAGAGCCTAATAACAATTGACCATCTGAAGCACTGAAAATGCTTACAGCCAGGTTTTTCCTGTAAAAGCTATTTCGATTTTACTCTAAATAACCAATCACAGTCATCAATTGTTATAGGTCCTGATCTTCCAATTGACGCAAGAAGAGCAGATTTTTGGATTCCAGCTCAAGTAGATCTTCCAGTGATCTCGCTTGAGGAGGAAGAGAATCCGTTTTGGGTTGGATGCGACATCGGCGAAGCTGCCATTCCTTGTAGCTCCTCCTCTACCATCACCAGGTAAAATGTTTTCGAAACTTTACAACGTTTCAGATAATTTTTGTTGGAAACTATTCCAAGTAGTTGTTCATTAGAGATGTGCCCAAGCCAATATTTTCATGGATATCGACCGTTTCTGTTTTCTCACAAAACCGAATCTTGCAGAGTAGATTTGATCCGAGTCTTTTAACGGAAACGTTTTAGGTCTGAATGCATAGCGCTGGGATGCTGCTGGAACCCAGGTGTCATTCTGAGGGGTAAAATGGAAAGCATCTGCTCACTTCCAGCAGTATTGCAACCTGACGCAAGAGAGAATAGACGAAGTAAACAGTGATAAGATTTTTTTTGGGATTCCTAGATAAATAATTTCCTACGAACCATAAAGTTACATACTGATATGTTGCAGATGAAGAAAACATCGCGGAGTGGAATTCTTGGAGGGAGTGGTCTCCTTGTACAGCCACTCAGCCATGTTCCGAAGGAGGGATAAGGAGAAGAAGACGACGATGCGAAGGTTTAATTTCCAACACAAGCTTCGGTAGGACGAGACAAGCTTTTCTCACAGAAGCATGCACTGGTCCCGCAACTGAGACTGAAGTTTGCCAGAATCCGTCGCAGTGTAATGTCGCATCTTGGGAAATATGGTCCGATTGGGAAAAATGTTCAGACTCCTGCGGGCCAGGCACACAATCACGCAGTAGACGTTGTGTCCTCTCCTCTTCTGAAGGTACTGTCATTACTTATGTAAGACTTGAGACTATCAACTCAGTGAACTTATAAAAGAAGGTTCTTCAAACGTACAAAAAGTTGTGGTAGTGACGGCTGTGGCACAACCTACCATAAAATAAATTAGCATTAGTTATCTGAAACATGTTGATGTATACCTCACAGCCACCTATAAAATTCTTATGCTTATATAATATCTACGCAGGAATTGACACCGGATGTGAGCAACTAACGGATGCTGTTAAGTTCGTTCCTCTTGATGTAGAAAATGGTCTATGCAACCAAGAACTTTGCAATTCTTGGTCAGGTTGGTCGAATGCATCAGCGTGCAATGCATCATGCAGGACAAAAGGAGTCCGAACTGAGGAAAGAACATGTTTGGATAATTTAGCATACCAAATAATACATAATGGAAGTTGCTACTTAAAAACCATTCAGTGTAATGGGGCTCCCACATGTCCTCCTTCATGGGATAATTGGCAGAGCTGGTCTGAATGCTCTGAAAGTTGTTCTTCAGGAAGAAAATCAAGGGAACGAATTTGTAGAAATGAAAACTCAACAATCGTATCATCTGATGACTGTGATGGATCACCCAATGATGTAGAAACATGCAATGCAGATCTTTGTAATGTTTGGGGAGAATGGGAGTTGACTGGCGAATGTGATGCTCGTTGTGAGGAGAATGGAACAGAAATTCATACAAGGATTTGCAATAATCCTTCCAACGTAACGTTTCCCACAGACGTTTGCAACACTCGTGAAATGAGCTGTGTAGGAGAGTTATGTCCAGGCGAATGGGGACGATGGAATGATTGGAGTGAATGCGGAGATGTATGTGGACCTTCCACGAGAAATCGGGACAGAAGTTGTTATGTGAAAGGTGATGAAATCGATGATATCACTCGTTGCCAAGCAGATGATCCAACTTCTGAACCAACGGAAATGGAATTGTGCAACAACAATTTATGCCCAGATTGGGGAGAATGGACACTCAACGATGATTGTGATGCTTCATGCAGAGGAAATGGAACTCAAACCAGAACTAGACCTTGTGTTGATCAAAATATTTTGCTGAAATTGCACGAACAATCTTGCCACAGTTTGTCATTGTTTTGTCTAGGAGCACCCGTATGTCCTCCTTCATGGGATAATTGGCAGAGCTGGTCCGAATGCTCTGAAAGTTGTTCTACAGGAAGAAAATCAAGAGAACGAATTTGTAGAAATGAAAACTCAACAATCGTAACATCTGATGAATGTGATGGATCACCCAATGAAGTAGAAACATGCAATGAAGATCTTTGTAATGTTTGGGGAGAATGGGAGTTGACTGGAGAATGTGATGCTCGTTGTGAGGAGAATGGAACAGAAATTCATACGAGGATTTGCAATAATCCTTCCAACATAACGTTTCCCTCAGATGTTTGCAACACCCATGAAATGAGCTGTGTAGGAGAGTTATGTCCAGGCGAATGGGGACGATGGAATGATTGGAGTGCATGCGGAGATGTTTGTGGACCTTCCACGAGAAATCGGGACAGAAGTTGTTATGTCAAAGGTGATGAAATCGATGATATCACTCGTTGCCAAGCAGATGATCCAACTTCTGAACCAACGGAAATTGAATCGTGCAATGACCACTTATGTCCAGATTGGGGAGAATGGACACTCAATGATGATTGTGATGCTCCATGCAGAGGAAATGGAACTCGAACCAGAACTAGACCTTGTATTGATCAAGATATTTTGCTGGAATTTCACGAACACACTTGCTACAGTTTGTCATTGTTCTGTCTAGGAGCACCCGTATGTCCTCCTTCATGGGATAATTGGCATGGTTGGTCCGAATGCTCTGAAAGTTGTTCTTCAGGAAGAAAATCAAGAGAACGAATTTGTAGAAATGAAAACTCAACAATCGTAACATCTGATGAATGTGATGGATCACCCAATGATGTAGAAACATGCAATGCAGATCTTTGTAATGTTTGGGGAGAATGGGAGTTGACTGGCGAATGTGATGCTCGTTGTGAAGAGAATGGAACAGAAATTCATACAAGGATTTGCAATAATCCTTCCAACGCAACGTTTCCCTCAGATGTTTGCAACACTCTTGAAATGAGCTGCGTAGGAGAGTTATGTCCAGGCGAATGGGGACGATGGAATGATTGGAGTGAATGCGGAGATGTTTGTGGACCTTCCACGAGAAGTCGGGACAGAAGTTGTTATGTGAAAGGTGATGAAATCGATGATATCACACGTTGCCAAGCAGATGATCCAACTTCTGAACCAACGGAAATTGAATCGTGCAATGACCATTTATGCCCAGATTGGGGAGAATGGACACTCAATGATGATTGTGATGCTCCATGCAGAGGAAATGGAACTCGAACCAGAACTAGACCTTGTATTGATCAAGATATTTTGCTGGAATTTCACGAACAATCTTGCTACAGTTTGTCATTGTTCTGTCTAGGAGCACCCGTATGTCCTCCTTCATGGGATAATTGGCAGGGTTGGTCCGAATGCTCTGAAAGTTGTTCTTCAGGAAGAAAATCAAGAGAACGAATTTGTAGAAATGAAAACTCAACAATCGTAACATCTGATGAATGTGATGGATCACCCAATGATGTAGAAACATGCAATGCAGATCTTTGTAATGTTTGGGGAGAATGGGAGTTGATTGGGGAATGTGATGCTCGTTGTGAGGAGAATGGAACAGCAATTCATACGAGGATTTGCATGAACCCCTCAAATGCAACGTTTCCCTCAGATGTTTGCAACACTCTTGAAATGAGCTGTGTAGGAGTGTTATGTCCAGGCGAATGGGGACGATGGAATGATTGGAGTGCATGCGGAGATGTTTGCGGACCTTCCACCAGAAGTCGGGACAGAAATTGTTATGTCAAAGGTGACGAAATCGATGATATCACACGTTGCCAAGCAGATGATCCAACTTCTGAACCAACGGAAATTGAATTGTGCAATGACCATTTATGCCCAGATTGGGGAGAATGGACACTCAATGATGATTGTGATGCTCCATGCAGAGGAAATGGAACTCAAACCAGAACTAGACCTTGTGTTGATCAAGATATTTTGCTGGAATTTCACGAACAATCTTGCCACAGTTTGTCATTGTTTTGTCTAGGAGCACCCATATGTCCTCCTTCATGGGATAATTGGCAGAGCTGGTCCGAATGCTCTGAAAGTTGTTCTTCAGGAAGAAAATCAAGAGAACGAATTTGTAGAAATGAAAACTCAACAATCGTAACATCTGATGAATGTGATGGATCACCCAATGAAGTGAAAACATGCAATGCCGATCTTTGTAATGTTTGGGGAGAATGGGAGTTGACTGGAGAATGTGATGCTCGTTGTGAGGAGAATGGAACAGAAATTCATACGAGGATTTGCAATAATCCTTCCAACATAACGTTTCCCTCAGATGTTTGCAACACCCATGAAATGAGCTGTGTAGGAGAGTTATGTCCAGGCGAATGGGGACGATGGAATGATTGGAGTGCATGCGGAGATGTTTGTGGACCTTCCACGAGAAATCGGGACAGAAGTTGTTATGTCAAAGGTGATGAAATCGATGATATCACTCGTTGCCAAGCAGATGATCCAACTTCTGAACCAACGGAAATTGAATCGTGCAATGACCACTTATGTCCAGATTGGGGAGAATGGACACTCAATGATGATTGTGATGCTCCATGCAGAGGAAATGGAACTCGAACCAGAACTAGACCTTGTATTGATCAAGATATTTTGCTGGAATTTCACGAACACACTTGCTACAGTTTGTCATTGTTCTGTCTAGGAGCACCCGTATGTCCTCCTTCATGGGATAATTGGCATGGTTGGTCCGAATGCTCTGAAAGTTGTTCTTCAGGAAGAAAATCAAGAGAACGAATTTGTAGAAATGAAAACTCAACAATCGTAACATCTGATGAATGTGATGGATCACCCAATGATGTAGAAACATGCAATGCAGATCTTTGTAATGTTTGGGGAGAATGGGAGTTGACTGGCGAATGTGATGCTCGTTGTGAGGAGAATGGAAGAGAAATTCATACAAGGATTTGCAATAATCCTTCCAACGCAACGTTTCCCACAGATGTTTGCAACACTCGTGAAATGAGCTGTGTAGGAGAGTTATGTCCAGGCGAATGGGGACGATGGAATGATTGGAGTGAATGCGGAGATGTTTGTGGACCTTCCACGAGAAGTCGGGACAGAAGTTGTTATGTCAACAGTGAAGAAATCGATGATATCACTCGTTGCCAAGCTGATGATCCAACTTCTGAACCAACGGAAATTGAATTGTGCAATGACCACTTATGTCCAGATTGGGGAGCATGGACACTCAATGATGATTGTGATGCTCCATGCAAGGGAAATGGAACTCAAACCAGAACTAGACCTTGTGTTGATCAAGATATTTTGCTGGAATTTCACGAACAATCTTGCCACAGTTTGTCATTGTTCTGTCTAGGAGCACCTATATGTCCTCCTTCATGGGATAATTGGCAGAGCTGGTCCGAATGCTCTGAAAGTTGTTCTTCAGGAAGAAAATCAAGAGAGCGAATTTGTAGAAATGAAAACTCAACAATCGTAACATCTGATGATTGTGGTGGATCACCCAATGATGTAGAAACATGCAATGCAGATCTTTGTAATGTTTGGGGAGAATGGGAGTTGACTGGAGAATGTGATGCTCGATGTGAGGAGAATGGAACAGCAATTCATACGAGGATTTGCATGAACCCCTCAAATGCAACGTTTCCCTCAGATGTTTGCAACACTCTTGAAATGAGCTGTGTAGGAGAGTTATGTCCAGTCGAATGGGGACGATGGAATGATTGGAGTGAATGCGGAGATGTTTGTGGACCTTCCACGAGAAGTCGGGACAGAAATTGTTATGTCAAAGGTGACGAAATCGATGATATCACACGTTGCCAAGCAGATGATCCAACTTCTGAACCAACGGAAATTGAATTGTGCAATGACCATTTATGCCCAGATTGGGGAGAATGGACACTCAATGATGATTGTGATGCTCCATGCAGAGGAAATGGAACTCAAACCAGAACTAGACCTTGTGTTGATCAAGATATTTTGCTGGAATTTCACGAACAATCTTGCCACAGTTTGTCATTGTTTTGTCTAGGAGCACCCATATGTCCTCCTTCATGGGATAATTGGCAGAGCTGGTCCGAATGCTCTGAAAGTTGTTCTTCAGGAAGAAAATCAAGAGAACGAATTTGTAGAAATGAAAACTCAACAATCGTATCATCTGATGAATGTGATGGATCACCCAATGAAGTAGAAACATGCAATGCAGATCTTTGTAATGTTTGGGGAGAATGGGAGTTGACTGGAGAATGTGATGCTCGTTGTGAGGAAAATGGAACAGAAATCCATATGAGAATGTGTAATAATCCTTCCAACGCAACGTTTCCCTCAGATGTTTGCAACACTCTTGAAATGAGCTGCGTAGGAGAGTTATGTCCAGTCGAATGGGGACGATGGAATGATTGGAGTGAATGCGGAGATGTTTGTGGACCTTCCACGAGAAATCGGGACAGAAATTGTTATGTCAAAGGTGAAGAAATCGATGATATCACTCGTTGCCAAACAGATGATCCAACTTCTGAACCAACGGAAATTGAATCGTGCAATGATCTCTTCTGTCCATCCTGGGGAGAATGGACACTCAATGATGATTGTGATGCTCCATGCAGAGGAAATGGAACTCAAACCAGAACTAGACCTTGTATTGATCAAGATATTTTGCTGGAATTTCACGAACAATCTTGCTACAGTTTGTCATTGTTCTGTCTAGGAGCACCTGTATGTCCTCCTTCATGGGATAATTGGCAGGGTTGGTCCGAATGCTCTGAAAGTTGTTCTTCAGGAAGAAAATTAAGAGAACGAATTTGTAGAAATGAAAACTCAACAATCGTATCATCTGATGAATGTGGTGGATCACCCAATGATGTAGAAACATGCAATGCAGATCTTTGTAATTTTTGGGGAGAATGGGAGTTGACTGGAGAATGTGATGCTCGTTGTGAGGAGAATGGAACAGAAATTCATACAAGGATTTGCAATAATCCTTCCAACATAACGTTTCCCACAGACGTTTGCAACACTCGTGAAATGAGCTGTGTAGGAGAGTTATGTCCAGGCGAATGGGGACGATGGAATGATTGGAGTGAATGCGGAGATGTTTGTGGACCTTCCACGAGAAGTCGGGACAGAAATTGTTATGTCAAAGGTGATGAAATCGATGATATCACTCGTTGCCAAGCAGATGATCCAACTTCTGAACCAACGGAAATTGAATCGTGCAATGACCATTTATGCCCAGATTGGGGAGAATGGACACTCAATGATGATTGTGATGCTTCATGCAGAGGAAATGGAACTCGAACCAGAACTAGACCTTGTGTTGATCAAGATATTTTGCTGGAATTGCACGAACAATCTTGCTACAGTTTGTCATTGTTCTGTCTAGGAGCACCCGTATGTCCTCCTTCATGGGATAATTGGCAGAGCTGGTCCGAATGCTCTGAAAGTTGTTCTTCAGGAAAAAATTCAAGAGAACGAATTTGTAGAAATGAAAACTCAACAATCGTAACATCTGATGAATGTGATGGATCACCCAATGAAGTAGAAACATGCAATGCAGATCTTTGTAATGTTTGGGGAGAATGGGAGTTGACTGGAGAATGTGATGCTCTTTGTGAGGAAAATGGAACAGAAATCCATATGAGAATGTGTAATAATCCTTCCAACGCAACGTTTCCCACAGATGTTTGCAACACTCTTGAAATGAGCTGTGTAGGAGAGTTATGTCCAGGCGAATGGGGACGATGGAATGATTGGAGTGAATGCGGAGATGTTTGTGGACCTTCCACGAGAAGTCGGGACAGAAGTTGTTATGTCAAAGGTGAAGAAATCGATGATATCACTCGTTGCCAAACAGATGATCCAACTTCTGAACCAACGGAAATTGAATCGTGCAATGACCATTTATGCCCAGATTGGGGAGAATGGACATTCAATGATGATTGTGATGCTCCATGCAGAGGAAATGGAACTCAATCCAGAACTAGACCTTGTGTTGATCAAGATATTTTGCTGGAATTGCACGAACAATCTTGCCACAGTTTGTCATTGTTCTGTCTAGGAGCACCTATATGTCCTCCTTCATGGGATAATTGGCAGAGCTGGTCCGAATGCTCTGAAAGTTGTTCTTCAGGAAGAAAATCAAGAGAACGAATTTGTAGAAATGAAAACTCAACAATCGTATCATCTGATGAATGTGGTGGATCACCCAATGAAGTAGAAACATGCAATGCAGATCTTTGTAATGTTTGGGGAGAATGGGAGTTGACTGGCGAATGTGATGCTCGTTGTGAAGAACTTGGAACTTATAGTTTTACTCGTTTATGTTTGGATCCGTCTGATTTATCTTTTGTTACTGACGTTTGCAATACTGGCTCAGAAAACTGCTCTGGTGAACTTTGTCCAGGTGACTGGGGAAATTGGCAAGCGTGGTCGGATTGCCTTGAAGTTTGTGGACCATCAGTAAGGAGCCGTTCGCGGTCTTGCTTTGTGAAAGGTGTGTCATCACAATCTTCTCGTTGTTTGATTGGCTCCGATTACGAAGAGGAAACTTGTAATGATCTCTTCTGTCCATCCTGGGGGGAATGGTTTTCGTCCAACTGTACCGGTATTTGTGGAGTGACTGGGGTTTATCTTCGAACAAGGGACTGTATAATCGATGGAGGACTTGTCTCCGAAAATGACATCAGTACTACCTTTGTTGGGACTCCAGAGAGCTGTTTCCTGGAAATACATAATTGCATTCCTGAATGTGTTCCTTTTTGGCTTCCGTGGAGAGACTTCACTGAATGTTCAAGTCGTTGTGAACCTGGAAATATGACTCGAACAAGGGAATGCTTCTTCAATGAAAGTATTTCTCATCCCTCTCTGTGTTCAGATTATAACCGGGACCACGAAATAGTGGATGATGTTGAAGGTGCGCTGAGTGACTACGATAGTGTTAATACCGTTACGTGCAATAATGACATTTGTTTGACGTGGTCACCGTGGGCTGAGACGTCTTGTTCTGGTGAATGTGACGTTCCCGGAACACTAACTCGCAGCAGAACTTGCCGCTTTTCTCTTGTGTCGGGAGAAATCACAGCGGATCGGACGCGTAGATGCAGTCAAGAAGTTGTTCCTTGTATTGGCCGTTGTAGGACTTCGTGGTCCTTGTGGAGCTCTTGGAGTCGTTGCTCTGAAACCTGCGGCGCTGGGATGAACATACAAAGTCGAATCTGTCGGAAGGAAGGTTTGGAAGCTGAGCCTGAGGTTTGTTTTGGGGGCACCGGTCTTGATCCCAATGTTCATCGCCGAACACGGCCTTGCAACACTCAGGTTTGCAATGCCTGGAGCACTTGGACTCTCGGCGATTGTACGAAAGAATGTGGCGGAGGTGGAAAAAGGCAGAAGAGACGTGAATGCGTCGGAAAAGGATTAACGGCTCCGATTACAGCCCCTGCCAAGGATCTATCTTGTCACTTCGTTATAGAGGAGTGTGGGAATGAACCATGCGATGCCGCTTATTTGCCATGGAGCGCATGGACACGGTGCACAAGTCCTTGCGGTTCTGGAACTAGAAGAAGGCGACGAAGGTGTATAAGTAAAAGAGGCGGGTTTGCAACTGTGGCAGACTGCTTGGTCATAGGCCCCTACCAGGAGCGTGTACCATGCACCACAGGGTGTCGAGAGTGGTCTACATGGAGTGCATCCGGGTGCTCAGTTACATGTGGAACAGGTTCTGCAGCGAGAACTCGAACGTGTGCGGTTGCTACAGGTAACCTAGCCCCGAACATTCCCCGGTCTTGCACTAGACTGACAGGTCGCTGTAACGCGGGTCCATGCCGGTAAATAACGTTTATTGGTGCATGCAATCATGGTTATTTGGTTCTTGTACTTACTTCTCTTTTTGATATTAAAGTACGACCTGTAATGAAGAATAATTTATTTTAAACATTGCCAGCGTATGACGAAAAAACAGTGAAACCAGATCTTGTTATGTTGATGCATTTCACTATACTGTATTTTTCGGTATTCGTTACTTTATGATAATATTGATGGTTCTACAACAATACCGTGCTGTAGACTTTTGCTATGTTTTCTTTGCTATGTTTTATTTATGTTTTTATTTTGTTATTTATTTTTTTTGTGTTGTTTATTATAAAGTTCTGTCTTGCCTGCTGCTATGAAACACTAACAAGTTTTGTAAATCTACTTTTGTAACATGAAGGTGCAGCACTTGCCGATTGCCTTTTGCTACGTCAAGAAAATCAAATATGAAATTTTTTAATTTAAAACGCCACATCCCGTGCAGTATAGGACTTTTAAGGGATATATCATTACTTTACAATTTTTTCAGTATAATCTGTCTCGTGTACGCATGCTATCTAGATTAAGATGCACATGTTGTATAATTTATGGATTACAGAAAATCTTAACAGAATTCAGGACCCCAAAACACCACCATTATTGCTTGAAAACCTATCATACGATGTTGTAATGTCGATGGCGTGCACCTCTCCATCGCCTTCCCCTTCGCTGCTGACAGCCTGGACCTGGACAGACCGTTAACGTTACGTCCGTTAACTGACGCAGGATTTTACTGCTCAGCTCTGTGCAAATGGGAAACGGCAATTTTTTTAGTTTTAGACGGCAACCCATCATAATCGTTACTTGGCTCATGTCTCGACAGCTGGTCGGGTGTTCGAATATAACATTCGGCACTTACAAACAATGACAGAAGATGGAGAGATTGAGTGACATACTGACAGTCAGTTTGATAACGAGGAACACTAGGCTACATTTTTACACTTGACCATAAAATGGATTTTTTTGAGTGCATTGAAAAAACCATAATGTAATTAAAATTAAAGCATAAAATGACTTGTTTGTAGCCGATGACGGTTTTACCATTCTTTGGTAATTCCATTCATGCAATCAAAAGCTCATACACGTCTTTTGCAAAGACACATAAAGTAGTGTATGTAAAGCATTAAAAAACAGGTGTTAGTAACAGTTTTTTAATATAATCATATGAGCGGTTTAGAAGTGCCTGGCTCTTTGTTTGTTTTATTTAGCCTTTCCTTGGCAAATTAAGAACCTTCCAAGCTATTGGAAACGTTCAAATATGTATTTAGTAATTTGATTCGCTCATCAGATGTGAGAAAACCACAAACTGCCCACAACAGCGCTTACATACACTTTTCTCAAATAATTGCCTAACCACTTAGACTACACAATATACACCCATCTCTTTGAAAGACGAAGTGATGTTGGATGTTTCTTGTCTGAAGAAACTTTCAACTGTTTGCCCTTAATCATTTATCGATTGCAACATGGGAATGTAGTGTTGTGTAGTGGTGTTGATGCTGTTGATGCTCATTATTGCGGCTGTTGAAGGAAAGGTTTTCTCTTTTCCACAATCAGCAGATATTGCGTCACATCGCATGCATTTAAGCCTGATCGGAATTAGTCAGTTGCTCGGAACAGTTGATTCGAATTATGATTAAGCTGTAGCTTTTTGCATTCTTAACGTTGAATTAGAAGTTTGCTTAATGTTATCCACCCGGTCTGCCAAATCAGACTAAGACATTTCTGGCCAGGCGCTTAATATTTTCCTCTCACACAAAGGCAAGCTTTTCACAAACAACATTTTTGCATTAGGGTTATTATGTCGGGTGCATATCAATAGAAATATATAGTGAAAGGTAAAATCAAAGTGTAACGACGAGTGAAAGAAGACAATAAATTCCCCGATCCCTACATTTTATTGTGCCAAGTAAATAGAGTGATGTGGACTCATTCAATTAAATCATACACCGTTGTTAATGCAACACAACTTCGGAAAAATATCATTGCTTTACGGCTCCAGTGTCGCACAAGCTACACTCATGATATCTAGATTAAGATGCACATTCATGGATTACAGAAAATCTTAACAGAATCCAGGACCCCAAACGCCGCCATTATTGCTTGGCAACCCATTGTCCGATGTTGTGCTGTCTATGGCGTGCACTGCCTTCCCCTTCGCTGCTGACAGCCTGGTCAGCATCAGAGATAAATTTGTGATGTCTGTAGCGGCAATATTATTTGTCTCGTACGGGTCCTCTGTAGAAAAATCACATGATAAAATTTTTATAAAAAATTGTTGAAATTTAAGGCACTCTATAATTTTTTAAACGCAAGTGCGTTGTTTACCTTTGTACTAACAAGCTTGCCATCGTCTAAAACCATAACTTGAAAATGTTTTTGAATATCTAAACTCTAAAGTCTTACCTTCAAGGTCGAAGAGGTAATAGTCGTAACTACCGATAGTGTGGGCGTTCATATTTGCTGGCGTTCCAATCACGTCTGTGGAATTTTCTGGAGGTGTTATCCAGTCGTTCACTGTAATAGGACAAAAAATATCATGATATATTACCTGATATTGACCTGCAAGCAATTTGAAACTTGGTTATTGACTGACCATTTAACAGCTATGCAGGTCTTTCGTTCGTATATAGCTAAATATTCCAGTCATTAAGTTGACGTAATGAAATAAGCCAAACTGAAATAAGCACAGGTGATATCAAATATAAACCCAACGTGACAAAATGCTTTGTGCTATCATTTGTTAAACATTATTTTTGGAATTGTTTTCAATTAGGCGAGTTTATTTTGCTTTTTTAATTAGTTTGGAAATTTTATATCTGTGGCTTTTTTTTGGAAAATTTTTGCAAAAAAATAATGTGTGTAAGACTATGATAAAAAGTTTGGAATTCTTACGTCCTCCGAAACCTACGGACACTCCGGCATCTATTTCAATCAACTTATAGTTGTTGTATCTGATAGCGGCTTGTTCAACGACCCTTGCTGGTGGTTTGGACGAAGTTGAATGTTCGATGATGTTGTACACCAGCTCATTTCTAAAGGACAATAGTTACTTTTTCTCATAGTTGTCAATCATCATGTATATAAAAGAAACTATGTGATCAATTTTTTTGCCTTGGGGAAACCGAATTATCAGAGATGGACTCCCAGATATTCATTCCGTCGATACCGGAGGGAACTGCATACGCATCTTTTCCACTTGCCAAGTATACGAAAGTGGCAAAAAGATCCGACACGTGAAACAACCTGAATAAACATGTAGAAGGAATTTGACACATAGACTATAAGATTCCCTTCGAGTAGATTGTTATCTATTTCACGAGTATTTGCGTATAAAGCAATATAGGTTACCCGTTATGTGAGTAACCACTGTTCGTTAGGAGTGGGCTGTGAAAAAATGCCGGAACTCTGTATCCGCCATCCCATAAAGTGTCCTTTTTTCCTCTTAATGGATAATTGTTACCGCTCTGTCCGTTTCTTCTGGTGCCCCCGCCGTTCTATTCGATGAAGACGTGATGTTAAAATTTGCAGCTTCAAACAATTGCTTTCAAACTATAATTTTTAACCTTTTTTGCAAGTAACAGAACCATATAAGATGCTGGAATTGAATTAAAGATTACTTGATAATTAGAACGTGTACTTATGTATAATCTGGTGACTATTGTTAAACATTGCGTTGGCTCTCACATTCTAAAATCACTTACATCGGAATAAAAAACGAATACTGTGTTGTCCCACATTTCTCGGTCAACAAGAGCACTTTTCAGTCCTCCAACTTGCTCATCGAGGGCGGTTATCATTCCTAAATAAATCTTCCGTTTCCCGCCTCTGAGTTTTGTGTACAAGTTGGAATATTTGGCGTCAACCTGGCATGTAACAGAACCGGGAAATGTAAGCACGCAATTGATTATGTTCTCATTTTTAGATAAAACCGTTCCAAGTCCACTAAATTCAACCTACGTTGAAGTCATGGAAACTCATGTCCATTTAATTAACGGAATAGTATTATCACTGGAATGAAATCATTAAGTACTGTTATAAGACTATCTACAACCGAATGAAACAGGGCCATTTGCATATTGATTTGGCAATACCATAAAGATATATGTAGTTATTCGTTTGACGAAATTAGTCGACCATTCTGAACTCATTTCAGTGATGGAATTATTTTGTTACTTATATCAAAACGCGTCCCGGAAAATAACACGAGTTTTGATAAACCTTGAAGTCAAATTAAGTCGGTAAATTCGGTCATTGGCAACACCCTTTGATTGCCAGTTTGCTTTTACCTCAAACGGCGAGTGAGGAGCATTGTAAGCCATGTAGAGAAACATTGGTTCATCTGGATTTTGATTTTCTATAAACTCGATCGCAGCATCAGTGAGATCCGTGGTCGCATATTTGTTATAGGCAGCATAATTGACAGTAGTATCATTTCTGTAGTCGATGGCAGCTGGAAGAAAAAATATCAACTCATTTCTGCTTGAATATCCGCGTCCTAAGTGCTGGGACTACTTTTCCACCAGCAACAACAACGATGGCTTTTGCTGCCGAAACGTCAGGAGTACGCAGAATTTTTGGTAAATTGACATCATTTTGATACCGAACTGGGGGCTGTATAACATTCGCGCACAGTATAACCTTACTTTCTCCCGTTTCTCCAACCATGTGGTCATAATATCCAATGTGACCGTTGTAAAATCCATAATGTTTTGAGAATCCTCTGAATGCAAAATATAACGGTTATTAGGTTCATGCATTGAAGCCTTAAGCTACCGAAACCGGGAACATATTTTCCGTTGTGTATAAACTAGAACTATTTGTGCAAAATTTGTATATTTGTATAAAATTATTTGTGCTATATACACGGACCTTCCAAGTGGGGTGTACTTCGTATTGCAAAATCCCAAATGCCACTTTCCGGCCACGTAACTCGTGTAGTTTCCGACTTGCTGCAAATATTCCGGAAGTAACTTTAAATTTAACGGAAGTCCTTTTATCTGCGTTGCCGTCACGACGCCTTCCTACATGATACGTCAGCACAAAGAAAACACGTAAAATGACTTCGAGCGTGCTTAATGTGTTAGTGCACGAATATTAGGTGTAAATGAAAACAGAGATAACAGAAGTGCGAGTCATAACATAACTCAGCGGAAACTGGTCAATAAACAAAAACAAATGAAACCGGAAAAACGCCAGGTAAAATCTTGGTTACTTTTAATTGATGTTTGATACAATTCACCTGCATTCCAATGCTTACTGGGTAGTATCCAGTAAGCATTGCGGCACGCGAAGGAGTACAAAGTTGTTGGGCGTACGCTTGCTCGAGTATGACACCGTTTTCGGCCAGACTTTACAAATTTGGCATCAGGACCTGAGGGTTGTGCCAGCTCACATCGTTGAAGCCTAAGCGAAGGCGAATATCTTTACTCGGCTTAAAAGTATGCACTGTAAGTATCATAAGTAAATATCTGTTGCTTGGCACATTTTGCCGGCTCAGTAGCCAAGTGCATGGTTAGAGCGCTGTACTCGCAAAATTCGTGTTCGGCACAAAGTGACGCTACCATTTTAATGCTCTCAGGCAAGGAATTTACGACACTTGATCCTGAAGCCAGTGGTCTTTGTGAAAGGTTTTACATTCGGGCGATATATGACATATGAAAAGATATAAAACGTGTGACAATCCGAACTTGCACCAAGGCGAGCTCGGTAACCGGAGCTCGAGTGATGAGGAATCATCGCAGGGTTTAAGTCGTGCAAAGACTTTCCTCAGCCCGAGGATAAAGATTAACATATAATATATATCATACCTCTCTGCGTTTAAATTTTAATTAAAGAATTGTTTTGCAAAATATCGTCTAGAACTTACCTAAGTCGTCGGCAAATACCAACACGATATGAGGAGGTGTTGCCTTGTTACCTGATGGTTAAAATACAGTCATCATATTAATACTTAATTTTGTAAACAATTTTTCCCAAATAAAAAACATTAATAGCAGCAAAGCAGTATACAAGTCTGCAATAACAGCAGAGTATCACTACATATTATATAGGTTGTAGTGAAAAAGGGCAACTGGTTACACGCATGAAAAACATCCAGTGTTAAAGGAAGTGGTATCAAAGCAAACATCCAGTGATTTTGCACCAACCTTTGCAGAAGACAAAACTTCCCAATATGAAAAGCTCGACGAGTAGCTTCGTCGTTTGTGCAGTTAATATCATTTTAAACTTAGCTTAACAAATATGAAGGAAAATTAGTGCTCCAAATTTCTCAAATTTAGTTGTAAAACAGTATTAAATCCTATTTGTGACTTCTTTCCTGCAACTGCATGTACTCCTGCGCACCCTGCTCGGCTTAGTTTTGGTGATCTGTTTTGCTTTTTCAACTTAACAAACGGACTGGCATTTTGCAAAGTCGTGCAAAACCTTTTCTGCAAGGACCAGTGAATAATCAGTTCTTGCTTTATGTTCATTTTACTGCTTGTTGTTAAACCTTTATATATATGATGCTGTAAGGCAGGTGTCTGCTTTAGCAGCAAATAATTTGTCAGAAATAAAACCGCGTAAATTTTTATTATGCGATTACGCGACTTCATAATACAACCGGCCTTAGGCACCAAAACGCCAGCGATAAGAAAAGTGCTAAAGTGGTGAAAAATTTTCTTCGTGCTCTGAATAGTGTCAAACAAAGACAAACGGAAAAACCATTATCGAAATAATGAAGCCGGGCAAACAGCGGAATACCTATTTGGAATAAAATTAACACGTTTGCGAAAAATACCATGTTACGTCATATTTAAATCAAACCATGGAGAATTGGAAACTTTTTAACAATACCTGTGCTTTGTATGCGTGCTGTATGGTCCGACATAAAATCTGGCTATGTTTCTTTCTGTCCTTTGCAGTATGTTGGAGTTCAATTTAATTTAAAACTTTTACAACACGACGTTCACCTTATTTGAATAAAATTGTTACCAAGGGTATATAAAAAGTTATGGCCAACTACAAATCTTTATGACTTACTACATTCTATAAAATGGCTCTATGGACTATAGAGCAGTGGTTCCCAAACTTTTTTAGCTTGTGGCACACTAGAAAAATTATGAAACGCTCGCGGCACACTTACAAGAGAAGAAAATTTGCTTTAAAAATTTATTTTCACGTGTTAATGCGATGGATGTGCTTATTGGATGGACTTGTGCTTATTTATCAGCTATTGAAGCAGTTAGAGCGCTTTTAAGTCGCATATGCTTGTCTGCATGCCTTATTTTAACAATTTATACAGTTCTTTTCCCAAATTCCAAAAAGATTCGCGGCACACCTGAGAATCTGTGGCGGCACACAGTTTGGGAATCACTGCTATAGAGTGTCATAAGCTAAAAACCTATTAGCCTCTATTGATTTTCGGTCAAGTCCGTTTGTTTTCCATTTTGACAATCCGCTGAACCAGGCGAGGTAGTAAAATAACAAGAACAACTTCCAAAATGTCCAATCTTACTGCGACCTGAACCATTATAGCCAAATCACCTGCAAACGACCCAACACAGTACACGCGCTGCATTTGCCTGCATTATGGTTGCACAAGCTCGACATCGTTACATGTGTTCTCTCTGCCGACAAAATACTTACGACATGAAACTGCGGCATACGACAGATAACTATATACAGTAGTACAAACGTCATCCAGTAAATGGATGGACCGAAATGTTTACAACACAATATGTGATAAAATAAAGGTAGCTAGATAAAAGAGTAGAGATAAATGAATGGATTAGAATTAGATCATAAAAAGCAACCAGAGACACCAGGGTTAATTGAGAAAGTCAACAGCGAGAGCCTGTAATTACACAAAAGAAAGAATGATTTTGATGGTTTGTTTCATAACTTAGACAGTGACGTCAGCGCTTTGGTGAATTGCATTTTTCAATTTGATCCTTATCACTAAGGTGAAGAATGACCTCGCACTTGCGAAACTTTGAGCTGTTCTTGAATCGGATAAAGGAGCCTTTGTCCATCAACTGAAATATGATTTCTTGCGCGTCGTTAAAGATTTCAGCTTCGCATGTTTTAAGGTCTCTTTCCATTTGCTTGCGAACGGAAAAATCCAAATTAACCTTAAAACAAAAACAAAAATTGTCGATATATTTCACTGTCATGTGTTTACGAGGTTAAGATTGGTCGCAAAAAACTGCAACGAATAGTTCGCTGACCAACGCTGTTTCCAGTTACGTTTTGACGGTGGGCGCTATGTGATCGATCAGAATAATAAAAAGAGCAGACTAACGGCAAATCTTTTTTGACAACGCTACTAACCGTTAATGGCCAGCATTGCTCAATACAGTCAAAGCTCGTTAACAACGCTGTTTTTAAAACCCTTGTGTAAAATTTATAGGTTATGTAACGTGTAAGATTTATACGTATCGATGTTTTATGCCCATAGCAAGCCAGGTCTACCAGTTTACATTGCGACATATATTTTTTCTGACTACCAACTGCAGTTTGGTCAACTTCATGGTGTACATTATGTAAGCAGTCTTTGGTAATTGTTAACAAAGTTATATTGAAACATAAGCAAGTACTTCTCGTTTGGAAGATTCCTTGATGAAACGAGAATAGATTTTTTGAGCGTGTTTCTTCTTCTTTTTTGTCGATTCCTCACGAAAAGTGTTGACATCCGACCAGAACTCCAGATTTTCGTCGCTATGTTCATCTTCCAAGAATTGCTCAAAGATTTTATAAGTCTCTGAACGTTTGCTTCAAGTTATTTGTACTTGTGCGGTTATACATCGATGGGTATACAAATTTTAGTTTAACATTATTCATTCTCAGATAATAACTAACCAAGTAGACTACAATTATTCTACTAATTGATTATAAAGTTAAAGTTAATAGAAATGCTATGCTGGGGCTACATCATTAGGCATCGTACTATTAAAGAAACTTTAACTAGATTCTAAGCTATACTTACGTTTGTTGTTCAAGATCATACGCAAAGTCACGACTTTCATAACTTTCATATCAGATGTTTGTTTTGTCCTGTCAGGAAAACAAAGAATGTATGTAGCACTGGTGAATAAACAGAGATACTGTGTCGGGAGTCGGGTGTTAATTAATTATCTTTTACAATATTTGTATAAGTTATATTAAAATACCGCATAATGTTATTGTCAATTGCAATCGGCTTCTACTGGAAAACACTTTGTGAACTCCTCATAATAGTATAAGTATAAAGAAATTCAAATCAGTTAGTACGTAGAATTTTAATGAACCAAAATTACTTTTTATGCCTAACAACGGCATCATCAGTTTCTGTGTAAATGTTTTTATGTTTTAGACCAAGTATTATTCTAAGTACTAGTTACTTTTTAAACGCGCAAAGGCTTAGAGGGCCTATAGCTAGTGCTAAAACAATTTCATCTTATGCTAAAATGCTCTATTAACTGATTAAACTGGTCAAACAATTTGGAAAAAATGTTTATTGCGGTTTTTAACAATTTATTCAGTTATAGTGAGTTGCTCTATTTATATAAAATTCTTTTACACTATTAGTCCTTGTTTAATGTTTCAATTAAACTAAATTGAATTTTATGATAAAATTCGAATAAATATAGTTGTATATAAAACAAATTAATGGAACAAAAAATTTTAAATACTTACTGCATTTGGCCAGCATTACTATTTCTCAGAGCTTTTCTCGTACAGCAGAAGGAAGCAGTTTTTGGAAAATCGTTGTCGTTGCTACGTTGGAACTTTGTCGAAAACGTGGAAAAGTCTGATGAACGTCTGATTATCGGCATAATTTTTAAAATTCTCTATTAATACTGTATAATATTTTCTGACTAATATTTCAAGTATAACTGAGAATAAAATTTGGAAATAAATATAATATTGTGCAACATATATTTTTTGCTTTTTAATTTGTTTCCTGCAAAGCTTTTAAGAGACGATAATATTTAAAACGAAAAGCTCATATTTGTCTAAACTTGTTGCAGACAACAAAGAAATAGGCTATGATTCTGCAGCTATAAAATTCATACATTCATCTTCAATGTGCAATCGACATTTTCAATGCAAACCTACAATTTAGCGACTTTAGGCATGCTCAGACTGGAGAAAAACAAGTGATATTTCTTAAAGCTCGGATTTTGAAATACAAATTTTTATCCCTGTAGCGACTTGCTTCCACTTGGAACATGCCAGGTGTTTTAATCAGGTAGGCTAGCCTACGCCAAAGTACATTTACATTTTTTTCTTTTATCTCAAGTGGATGGCAAAATTGTATTGGGGAAAATTTAGCTTTCAGCTGCTCATTATCAGCGCTGAACAAGAAAAAGCATAAATAATTAATTTAGAAAAGCTGCAGCTGAGCGTTTTTGTTTTCAACCAACCTTATCTGACCTCTGGTACCCGGGTTTGAAACATGTTTTCCACATCAAGTTAAACGCGGGTACTCAGCTCTTTCAAGATGTTCAATATTCTAGCATAATAAATCTGGAGGCTATTTTTCTGTAAGAGAATTAACCACCAGGTCAAATTTTAGCTTCCATAAACAACGCAGTGTTTTTATAGAAAAATTGTTTTAGTCCAACTCAATTTTTAAATTTCTACTCGTTCTTTTTTGTACACAAATCGATTGTTTGTTGTGCTGCTTTTAAAAACAACATCTACAAAATTGTATGACTATATATAAAACTTTGTGGTATTTTCCAATTCCGTTGTTTCCATAACTGAAAACGTACTTTCCTTCCTTTATAGTTTAGTAAACTTTTAGTTTAAAATAAATTAGGAAACTTTCATTAATATATAGCCGACTATAAATCTTATTCCTAATCTCAGAAGTTACAAAGGACAATTAAGCTACTATAAGCTACTATAGCTACTAAGTTATTCTTTCTTATATTTATTGACTTTGAATTTTTCTGAGCATCCTTAGAATATTTAACAATTTAAAAACCCTGTATAAGATAGCAAGCAACAAATATCAAATAAAGTCAGAATTAAAAGTCGTCGCGAAATCAAAGTGCAAAGGTGAATGAGTATCAAAGTACTCTAGCTTTATAGGGAAGTAGTCAAATTGCTTGATGAATAATTAATCGTAACAATATCTACTTTACATCGTAGGCTACGTTCTACATATCCATGTCAAAATTTGTCGTTTTATTTTACGTGAAATTTCCTTTACAGTGATACTGACACGATGTCGGGAATAAAAAAATCTTTTATGACATGCTAATAATTTTTATCGTGAACATGCATCGTTCTTAGCTGTTCAGCTGTACAGGTAGATTTTTCTTGAGCACCCATCAACTTCATCTTTTTTATTATTATTAACATCAATGTATCGTTTTTATCATAAAACTCAACTTGGTGTACGCCAGGTGTAAACAACTTTAGTTTGTGTTATTATAAGGAGCTGCTCCAAGCTGAATTGAGTTGAGGCAAGTGTAAACGCAACATAATATCCATCTCCAAAAATGCGCTTTTCGTAGGAAGTGAGAAAGAAAAAGAAAACAGATGACTACAAACTAATAGACAGTAGGCCAGTACGAGATCAAATTCAGTCATTGTTTTTTTTAATTTGCATGTTGAAATTAGCCATTGATGTTAAACTTATACTACATGGCTTAAATTGATCATAAATTTTGAATTTTTCAATTTCTTTATCGCGCCAAGCTGTTGATCTGATGAACACTTGATGAATGATGACGCATCATAAAATACAGCTTTAATGTTGTTAGATTTCTATGAACGCATAGCATCAGCTGTAAGTTTGTTGCCAAGTGCCGCACTCCAGCTTATCGCTACAAAAGGTATCCTAAGCCTGTTACACTTCACAATGGCGACGCCATTGCGTGGTATTGTTAGTAATGTTAGTATCACTGAGTTACCGATAGTACCTCACTTTTGCATAGGCCATAGGGTCTGGTACACAAGTGCACAACCACAGGATGCCTTTGTATATTAGACCTGAGATACTCAAATTGTGACGTCATCTGATTGCGCACTTGCATACTAGACCCACAGTTTATTTCTAAAATAAAGGATTCTTTCTGTTAGCCTAAGTCTAGAGCTCAATTTGACATCAGTTAGCCAAACAAAATCGGTGTGAGTGTGACCATGTGCATTTTGCAGTCTGCAAAGAAGGATTGAAGGCAAGCCTTAATATTTTTTGAAAGATTATCGTCTATTTTTTGTTTTTTGGCAAGAAGTAATGGGCTGACTTCCCCATTTTATCAGAAAAACTCCCTTAAGCCATAGCTGAACTAAGGTGTTTAACAAAGAATTGAACGTTGATCTCTACTTGCAAGTATTGGAGGAGCACATGCTGAATTTATTCCACATCCATGGCTATAAGATTGATATGCAAGATAACTTTTCTACAACTCCAGACTACGCTGCTAGCCTGCTGTTATAATGGAAAGTGTGGCACTTGCATGCACGAGATTGATCAACATATAAGCCGAATATTTTACGTAAATGGTTTTAAAAAACAAGACAAGTATGAAGTATGACCAAATAATAATGTTTGTTGTTAGTTTCCAGAAATATTCGTAGTTCAGACTAAAGTTATGATTCTAGTGGAAAAATGTAGCACATTCTTAATCATTTTGTAGCAGATATAGTTTGTAATGGAAAGTGAAAAATGTGAGGGTCTATGGCCCAGAGACTAAGATACCCTGTACACTCTCAGTTTGCATAAATAGTAGTTGGACTTGCTCAGTTTTCTCATTTTGTAAAATGCTAAATTATACAGTGTAGATATTTTACAGCGTTAATTGATGAAGTGTGTAAAGGTACAAAGAGTCCTTGCATATTTGTCTGTTTAGAATTAATTAAGAACTACCAAATTTCTTACTTTGGTACACCGAAAGTTTTATTTTTTTTATATATTATTTTTGATAAACAAAAGTAGTTTAGCTTGTGTCTGTAGTTAATGAAAAAATACCATTATGGCTTATTTTGCTTTCACGTACGCAGTATTTTTTGACAGCAAAATAGGTGCATAATTTAGGATGTTTTACTGTCTTAATTTCTGCTGATACTCAAGTGTGAGATGTAGACTTTCAAAAGCAAAATCAGAGAGGTGTATTGTCTTTCCAAATGAACAAGTACGATGTATTGGGAATTGTTGGAGAAGGTTAGTATGGATGAATCATGCATAATTATGTTGTATTTTCTTTCTTGATGTGTATTCTGCAGACTGTGTAAAGAATCTTACATGTTAAAGACTTGAGTTATATATGGTTATGGTTGGCTCGTTACAACCCTGGAATTGTGTACTCATATAACGCTGTCACACTGACCAATGGTGGTTAATCTTTTTGTCAATCTTTGACATTTAAAGACTTTGTTAAAGTTAAGTGATAATGCATTTTTGCATTACTCTTTGTAATACTTAAAGTCATATTTCATTTCACATTGCACAGATACATATACATTTTGTTTTATGCAGGAGCGTATGGTGTTGTGTTGAAATGCAAGCATAAGGTATGTAAAAAGAGTTTCATGAATTGTGTTAACATGCTATTTCTTTGCAATTATTTTTTAAGCAAATTGACAATGGCAAGCAGGATTTATTCGACTGCAAACACTATTTACTACAAGGTTACACTAAAAGGAAATGTGTATATATATATATATATATAATTATTTTAAATATGTCTGTACTTTTGCTTGTAGCTTGACGTGTGTTATCCTTACATTGTTCCTTTCAAAAGGTTATTTTTTTTATTCGTTTTGTTTTCAATGCATGCATTTATTTATACATTATAAATTGCTTTTAACTCAACATTTCATTTTACATATAATTATATATTGGTGTTTTAACAGCTCATTCTTTTAGTTGCTAAGTAAAAATATTAGCAACTCTTTGTGGGAAGTTAAATTTTCCATAAAAGAAGCTTTTGCTTGTTTGAAGTGGCTTTTAAATATAGATTTTCAATGGCTCTTAGGCATATAATTTTACTTCACGGTAGGAATGTAACTATAACTATTTGAGCTATTTACTTTTGTCAAAGTACACAAGGGTACAGTTGACTTGCTTTATTTGCTCACTCCCCTTCTGTCTGGTTTTGTTTCTTTTGTTCGATCAGTTGCCTTTCTGAATGGAAGACAGCGCTTTGTGAACACAACACACATTGCTCAATATTCTTTTATTATCACAGTTGGAATAATATAGTCGCCTTAACTTATATATTATTCCTTTGTTGCCTTTACTTAAAAAGTCTGTTTGAAAACTCTATATGATATTATTTGAAATGAATCACTGGATCACTTGGATTACAGATTTTGCTGTGGTGTATAAAGTACAATTGTCCACATTTCAAATTATTGAGTGCATTGAAGCTTAGGATTTACTATCAACAAGTCTTTGGATTTCTCTGTAGTATGTTTAGAATGTTTTCCCAAACGTTAATTACTGTATCTTTTCCAAATATTTATATTCAACCTTTTCCTTGCAGGAAACGCAAGCTCTTGTGGCAATTAAAAAATTCAAAGATAAAGAAGGTATGCATGTTAAACCATGAATAGTGCGTGTCGTATCTTGTGGTAGTACATGTCAAATTCATAATTATCTTTCAATCTGTCTTCTACTCATAAATAATGAATCTAAAAAAACACGGTTTGCACCTACTGCTTAAAAGTGAAATCAGTTATTTTTGAAAACCAGCTGCGATGAACTAACCTATGAACACCCGATAGCAATTTGTCGTGTGCAAAACTCTTGTTTATTATTTAAATGAAATCTTTAAAAATAATTAACTAATGAACAACTGTGTGCAAATAATATGCTTTATTTAGACAACGAAGATGTTCAGAAGACCACTCTGCGTGAGCTCAAGATGCTCAAATCCCTTAAGCAGGAAAATATTGTTGAGTTGAAAGAGGCATTTAGACGTCGTGGCAAGCTCTTTCTTGTATTTGAATATGTGGAAAAGGTTTGTTTATCTTTTCTTTGTCAGTTATATTGTTATATTTACTTTGGTATATATAACGCATTTTACGATGGTATGATGATGTCTATGTGATGATGTTATGTCAGTTATAAATATGCAAATACCGGTAATGCTAACTTAAAAACTTGTTGTAAACTTTACGTCATTATATAGTTTCCAAATAAGCCAGCTTAAAATAAACAATAGTTGCTTTGTGAACAGAGTGAGCAATTCAAGATTCTAAACCTACAATGTGAAACACGTCAAGCATTTGTGCGATACATTTTGCTAATCTTGACGAGTGCTTAATGAACCTGTCTTGTTAATGATGTTGTAATGGTCAACTAAGTGTACTTGTCTTACAGAATATGCTTGAAGTTTTGGAGGAGAGACCTAATGGTGTGTCTCAAGAGAGAGCAAGGTGAATGAATTAAGACAAGCATGAAATTATGTCTGCTCGCTTTTACATGACTGATTTGTCAGCTTGGTGAAATGCTGCAATTTTGAATATTATGCCACTGCCATAGTTACTGACTTGTATCTAACATGGTTTGTTCTTAACATTTGACACAAAACACTTTCAATTTACAAAATACATTATAAATAATAGAAGTAAATAATGCTTACAAGAAGATGGGAGTTATTTGTCCATTATACACAATTGTCCGGTAGTTTTCCGACATTTTGCTTATAAGATTTAAGATAATGGAGATAAACGTAGATTGGGTAAATATCTACTGTGATTGGTTTGTGGCTTAAATATATTTGCTTTCCAATGAATCAATGGGCTTGGTTGTAAACTGCGTCAATGCAAATATACTCAGTGTAGTGTAAATTGTTCGTTTCTGTTTACTCGTGTCATGTCCATAGAAGTTTTAAGTTTGCTTTTCTTAGAACAGAAAGTAAATGACGCAGTTTTGTTTTTATAAACGCAGTTGCCTTGCTACTCAGTGATTTTATACTAGATCGTAAATTTTCATACACACTCAAATCTTATCCAGTTGTAATGGCAGTGGACTTTGTGTTGAACACGAGTTATTGAATCATTTATGGAAAGTTTCTTATCATATTGGTGTCATTTTTATTTGGTTGTTTCATGAGAATATGGAATCATTTTTTAAAAAAATTTTCTTTTGCTGTGAGAAATCTTATGTTTTTCTTCTATTATTCACTTTGGTTTCACCTATACAATTTTGATACTGGATGATACAATGCATTTGATTGTATTTTACAACTTTTTTCTGTTTGTTGCACTTATTTGGTAGAGCTTATCAGTAGCATATTGCTCTAGCGCTGCCTGTTTTCCTGATCAAGCTCTCGTTAACTTTTTTAGAAGTGCCTCTTCATCTCTAATGTTGAAAGGTTCTTTTTCAGTTTAATAGGCAGGAGCTGAGCATAGAAAGCATGAATTACGAATTGATTACTGCTTTGGTCTAATCACATTGATGTAAGTTATTGTTAATCCTCATTTTTTACCTTTGTAGGAGCTACATTTATCAGCTGCTGAAAGCCGTACACTGGTGTCATGCAAACAACGTCATTCATCGAGACATAAAACCTGAAAACCTTCTTATCAGTAACGATGGAGTGCTTAAGTTATGTGATTTTGGATTTGCTCGACAAGTTTCGATGACAAATCGTTCAACATATACTGATTATGTTGCCACTAGGTGGTACCGCTCACCAGAACTTCTCTTGGGGTAATAATATGTCTATTTATTGACAAATATATTTGGTTGTAAATTTATTGTTTATTTTTCTTTTGTAGGTGTTATTCTCAAAGCAAGTTTATTTTAGTAATAGGGCTAGAAAAAAATCCTTAGTTCTAATTTAAATTATTTCAGGACAATTGTAATTAAATATTTTAGATTGTTTGGTGGAACATTTATGTCTTTTCTTAGTTTAAGATATGACAAGGGCGTTGATGTTTGGTCAATTGGCTGCATTTTGGGGGAGCTCAGTGATGGTCAACCGCTCTTCCCCGGAGAAAGTGAGATAGATCAACTCTTCACCATCCAGAAGATGTTGGGAGCCCCGCCTCCTGATCAGATGAAGGCCATGTTCACTGCCCATAGATTTCGAGGATTAAAGGTGGATGGTTGTCACTTCATCATCTCTGAAGTGATATCTATCAATTTATTAACTAACTATTAACTAGTGTCACTTGCTGCTTTGTGCTTCTGTTATTTTCAAATTTTTCATAACTATTTTTTTCTGGAGACCACCTTTTATTTTTCAACAGTTTCCTGTGACTGCGACATCAGAGTCGCTTGAGCAACGGTATTGCGGTATAATAAATGGGATAATGTTGGACTTCATGGCAAAAACCCTCACTATGGACCCAAAGAAACGTTTTACAACTGCCCAAGGTCTTGAGCACCCTGCGTTTCAGGTGAAGCAGCACAGAACATCAGAGTACTTGCATTTCTGATCGAGTGATGATTTCAGATCTTAAATCATACAAAGCAGTTTGCATAATTATTATAACAATTGGTATAATATTTAAGGTTTGTTTTAAAAGCTGTATGCTGGTGATATATGTTAGTAATTATTTCTGGAATTAGTCAAACGATCACAGCAATATCTTCTTTAGATTGAAGGGCTCAAAGACAAAAATCTGGATTTTTTCAAGGAAACTTCTAAACTTGCCAAAGCACAGTCTGCTAAAAGTAGGTTCATGTTTGTTACAGTAATTTTTAATGTAATCTATGTTTATGCGAACTTTTTGTCATGCCATGTCAGCATGACACTGATGATTGATTGATTTATAATTCATCTGCATGGCCTGTTTTCAAGAAACAATGTAGTTCAAAAATGCCATTCATCTTCCACTTATTGTTTGTTTACTATTTCTGTTTGTATATTGCTGCAGGTCTATCAAGGAAAAATAAAAACTTGGACGACTTAGACACCTTAAATATTTCTGAAGTACCCTCTAATGTGGACCTGCTTACCTACCAGCCTAATAATAAGCAGAAGCAGCAAGCTGATTTAAATAAGAATGGAGTTTTGAGCAGAAAAAACAAGAAGAGTGCCAAACTTCTTCATATGTTGAAAGCTCAGGGTGATACAAAGTCAGAAGCTCAAAAGAGCAACAGTGATATAGCTCTGCCTGATCCGGCCAATGCATATTCCTATGGCAGTGACAGTAGTATCTTGGACAATGCTGCTGCGGACCAGAACGGCTCATTTTATACAAAAAGTCTGAATTCTTCTTCTGATGCTGATAATGAGACGTCAAAAAGTGTGAATCACAAATTGAACAGTTTGAAATGGGCTCAAGCCACAACACCAGTCGGCAACAATCTTCGCAATCCCTATCCAGGGGATGATTTTTCTGGAGATGTTGGAGACGGAAGAAGTCACAATGTTACTGAGGTCCTTGATGAAGGAAATGCTTCAAAAAAGATCACCTTTAAAAACTGCTCCTCGTCGCCTGAGGATGATGCTGAGGACAGCAGTTGGTTTTTGAAAAAGAGCATCCTGAAACCTAATTTCGCTGAGGATATCAGCGAGGAAGATGATAACGTCTTCTTAAAACGAAATAACAGCAAGAAATTGGACAATAAAGAGAATCTTTACAGAGAATGCAAGTCTTCCCTGGCCCATCAAAACATGGGAAAACTGCATCCAGATTCAGATCTGTCTCCTCAAGAAGATTTTTATCATTCACCACGAGATGCAGGTTGTGGAAGATTTAGCGACTTTTTCCAAAAACACGATGCAAGCACTCAATTGAACAAAAGTAAAACTCCGCTGATGACAGAAAACAACATAAGAGCTGCCATTGCCGCTACCCTACAGATGCCAACAATTAATTTTAGAGGTAAAACAAAAAAACAGATATTTCCAAAAAATCTTTGCAATTAAAGCAAATGTAAAAATATTCAAAACTATGACAGCAAGACTAAGATGCTTTGGTCTTGCCTAGTCTTTGATCTCGAGAGTACAGTGCCCGACAACATACTATCGTGACTACGGCCATTTTCACTGAAAGTCAAAGCCTGTAAAATTAGTGAACATATCGTTTAATGAAAATTGTTTTAGTTGTGTTGATTGAAACAGTTTGGTGCTACAAAACTAATTTCAACCCTAACCAAATGATAAGTTAGCATTTAGCCAGTAGATTAGCTGCGAGTGAGTAATGAATTTTGTGGTGTAGGTGGTCAATTTGACCAGATGAAAAAGACATCTGAGAGCAAGGATTTACCTTCATCTACTGTCAAGGTAATGATTTCTTCCACTCGACTACCTCATAGTAATATTTTTATAGTCCGTAATGAATAGCTGAAATTCGTTTCTTCTCATTCTACTTAGCACCGCAGTTTTTAATATATTTGTATAATTCTGCTTGATGAACATTAGCATGGTACGCAGAGTTCCAAGTCTAACTTTTTGGGCAAATCGAAAACATCACTGAAAGAGAAACATTCCAAAGAAGACAAGTTAAATCCCATGAAGGAAAACAATGATTATCCCAGCCAGCAGAGCACCACCAAAGGGGTGGTGAACAGCGTGAAAAGCTTTATGACATCAATACCAGTTGAAGAAAGTTCCCATCAAAAGGCAAGATGTTACAGCTTGCAAGTTGTTTGTCGGTCTATTTAAAATGTTGTATGGCGTTTGGTATATTGGATTCAGTTTAAAACTGGTGTTTTCTAACTTTTTATGTATGACCACAGAACCGGTTTACAGAACTTTCCGATTATAAAAAAGAACTAAAACGAATAAAATCAAGCTTTCTCAGAAAGAAGATCGATCCTGACAAATCAAAACTATCAAGTGATAAACTTTAAAGACACATTTTACATTGAAAAAAAGCATAAAAGTCAGCTTTATCACAATCAACGATTTTTCTTCACAGAGCTGCAAAGGCACGAATCTCTCGACTCAAATCATTCCTCATCAAGTACTGGAAGCGGAGTGCATCATCGTTACCATGGAAGCGACGGCACCAACAGCCACCTTCCGCAAGCATCCATGTCAACTCTTGTCGAAGGCGGCCATCACTATCACGCACAGCAACACTCCGACCTGACTGGCCTGTCGAGCACCTTAGCAGGCAATCTGCACGGCCAGCAATCTTCTACTCCTAGGACACCAAAGGAAGGAAAAAAGGCGAAGGAAAAAAGAGCGAAAAGCCACTACAATGGTAAACCTTCAAGTTTTTATGGTATATTACTTTAAGGTACTACTTCAGTTCAAAGTATGTTGAAATTAAGGCTTGAAATTTAGTACTGATTGTAAGAGATGTGTTGATTGATTAAGTATTTTACTTGGAAGATTCCATGCTTGATAATGACAAATCATCTCTGGGAACTTCGTTTGTTGCAAGGGCCTACTCCCGACTCCATCATCTGCATGGAGAGGAATCAAGTCCTTACGATAATAGGTAAAATATTGGAGTTCTTCAAGCACAGTTTGTCGATAAACTCTGTGTATTTTTGTCTATTTTAGTGAATCTTCTCGGAGAGAGCCTGCTATCACAGCGAGTAAAAGCACCATTCCTGGCATTATGCCAAAAAAGAAAAAGGGAAGAAAAAATAAAGTATTGAAAATTACATTTTTTATCTTTTGTTTCACTCAATCTCATTCCTTCCAGTTTTCTCGGATGTGAGGAACACATTTGTGCTTTTGATGTAATTTATTAATTTACGAATAACATCACTAATTTGTTAGCAAGCAGATCTTAGCTCAGTTACTTCAATTTGTTTTTGTGCTGGCTTAAGTCTGACGAAACAAACAAAAGTATGCAAAAGCTCGTGTATTAACAAAGAAAGTTCTGCTAAGACTAAAAGCAGATCAAAGCATTTATTTACAGCCGTTTCAAGTTTAGTAACTGTACTCAAATTCAATGCAAGGTAGAACTAACTAGGCGATGCGCATATTTACTACTTATGGGGACAGAACGTGTTAAAAAACAGGAGTGAAATTGACTTACTGTAAATGCGTAAGGATTAAGGCTTTGATTTCATGTCAATATCGTGGTTGTAGGTGCTTGACGATATCTATCTTAACAATGTATATGCATTTTTTTGCTCAAACGTTTATTGATATTTAGGTGAGCAATGTACTTGATGACCGGGCAAGCTTTCAAAATTCTGGAATAGTTAAACAGCATATTGCCTTATGGGATAACAGGTGTGAAGACTGATATAGTTGAGTGTCACAGAGCTCTCAATGAGCACATTGACATTATATCTTGAAACGTTTTAGCATTTTAAAGAAAGCCTGTTTCTTTGTCATCAAAATTCAATATACATGTCATGGTATCAGTAATTTAATTGATAAACTTTTAAGGTTTGTCTTACTCGCTTACTTCAGGGCAAATGAAGTGCAGCAAAACTCCTCCACTAGAGGGAAAAAAAGTGTTGCTGGAGTGGGAAATCCGTCCAAAAGCTATCGTAAATTGATGCAAACTCCTGTCCACATTTGCGATACAATGCCACAACACCAGCCCACGTATCCGAATCAACAATTTCCATACATCAACCAGGTCTGTGAGCAATTTTGTCAATAGATGCTTTTTATTATCACGTTTGTAAGGGTGAAGAAGTCTAAACTCATGATTTTCTGTATAAGGTTGTCTGAGGGTAAGAGTGCTCATTATAAAAAGTATGCAGTAGGCATATTTCTGAACGCATACTTTTTGCAGAACAATTTGCAGTTAACAAATTACCAAAGTGGTCCAACAGAATCCAGATTAAGCCATGCAAGGAACAGCAATTCACATCTACCCAGAACTGACAAAAAAAACTTAGGTATGACCTTTGCTGTGTAAGTTTTGTAGACAAATTATCAAGCATGCTACATTCAGAACGTATGGTTTTCTCCGCCAGACAAGAAGTTTTATGTTGGTTGATGTTTGGCAAAGTGCATTTAATTCAAACTTCTTATCAGACTATTCACTGGAGGATCAACTTAACGCAGATTTGCATATTTCTTCAAACAACGGAGTTCACTTTGAGGCGTCGCCACGAAACCACAACGCAATGTTGAATTCAATGAAAAGTGCAAAGCGGCGAAAAATACCAGACTATAATGCCAGCTAAAATGTAGCAACTCTAATTAACGAACAAAGGTAGCAGTGTTGAATCATTTAAAAGCACTTGCAAGTGTTACTTTTTGGTAACCAACAAGCTCAACGCACATCCAGGTCTTTTGTATTTTTTCTGCCGTCCTCAGTGCAACTATATTACATGTGATAACTTTACCATAGCCTTTTCTGCTTTCCTCATGGTGTCTCTGTAAACATTCCCACCAAAAGAACAAATCTCTGTAAGTTCTTGCATTCAAAGTTTTATTTTTGTATGTTGTTTTTTATTTTTGTATCAGATGTTACTCACAGCTAAATTTATTTAATAAACGTTGTTATAATTGTTAATTCGCACTGTTTTCGGGTTGAACTTTCTTTCTTTTCGGCTGCAGCCAGATGGCTGTGATAATTCCAAGTGAAAGTATTACGCCAAACCATCGGTTCATGTCAAAGGCAGCCCAACATGATGCACGACTGGCTACATTTAGAAAGTAAAGCTGAAAGGAAATGAAAACCCAATAAATGCTGATCTGAACTTTTTATATGTATGTCAATACTAAAAATGATATAATGAAGTCTTTACCATTTCAATAAGCTCTCACTACACATAGACACATGTAACTACATCATGCAAGGATGGTAGGTATTACCTGTTCTGCATACTTTACCCCACTTATAATAAGCGCAAGGATAAATGGTCCATCAAGGAATCTTGGTAAGCCGGCAACATAAATGAAGACAAAATGCATGATGGCTGCAGTTGATAGAAATGTAATGATTCTATGCTGCTGTTGCTTTAACTCCTCCAGTCTTTAAAAGTGAAAGAGGATATGTAACACAGTCTTAATACACAAGGTCTAAAAGCTATGCTATCTCACCGGTCCGGTAAAGCCTTTTCTTTTAATTCATCGGCACTATCTTTCATGAACAAGAGAGGCACCGACTTAATACCTGCTTTTGGATCATCCAAAACATCCTATAAACAGGGATTTGTTGTGTAAGATAAAATATGCACAGAAATATATAAATTGAAACCACTGCTACCTGGAATCCATAAATGGTATCATAGTACATTGTCCAAAAAAAACAGCTGATGTACAAAGGTCCAACTATTGTCCAGTCAATGTAACCAGTTACAGCAGGGAACCCCATGATTGCTCCTATGTTGAAGGTCAAGCCCAAAACTGCTTGGGGAGTAGACATAAATCGCTTTGCAAGTGGATAGAGAACAACTAGGATCATCGATGCGAAACCAATCATGATACTGGAAGATGTAAGTAAGTTAATTTAGATTTTAATAACATACACCAGACTACTAAAAGGTTGTTCTCAACGAAATGCTACAAAATTTACTTGCGTGAAATTGCAAGCAGAGTTATTACCAAGTAGAATTAAGTGACAAAAGTATGCCCAGAGACAGTGTAAGCTGAACCGCAAGAGCTTTCAGAGCGTCGTTTCCACTTATTTTTCTAGATGCAATTGGCCTATCTTTAGTTCTTTCCACATGCTTGTCAAGGTCACGATCCCACAAATCATTTATGATACAACCGGATCCACGCATAAGCATAGCGCCGATGCCAAACAACCCTGAGGACGATAACAATTCAAGAATCAAATTTTACACGTTTTCATCACCTGCACTTATCTAATGATACATAGCAACATAAAAAGTTTCTTAACATACCCAGATAATATAAACTTGGTAATTCCCCAGATGGAGTTGCGAGGCAAATGCTGTAAACGCATGGAAAGTAAAGCAATAATGTTCCAATTGGTTTATCTAACCTGTTTAACTGCAGATAAGGCTTTATATGTTCTGGTGCCATGTCAACAAATGTCTTAGCAGTGTAACGTTGAAAAAAGTTTTCAACTTTATCTTCAAATTGGCTTCGTTTTTCATAAAAAGATGATAGAATAGGAACATCTTTAACTGGCTTTTTAAATTGTTTGGTTGGTTTATTGTTACAACAATGTGAAGTATGAAGATTTGCTATGGAAGTGAGCTTCAACCAAGGCTTAAGATTGGTCATAAATAAGTTCCGTTTCGCTGCTCCATAACTTGCAGGATTACTACAACTGAGAGACCTCGCATTGTTACACCAGGCTTTTGGAGCTTGCATAAATTTGTGTGACGTCATCGCATGTTTAAACATACTTTTCTCCAGCAATCTCACAAATAGCGACATTTCAAATCAGCAACTTGACCATCACAATGTCATACTTTCAGACAACCAAACATTGTAAGATAAATGAATGTAGCCTATTATTCATATCATTGCATGTAGCCAAACAGCTGCAATGCCTAAAACAACTATCTGCTGCTGATATAAGACAACCGGAATTAAAATCTTATTCACCGCCTTCAAGATTATGGTGAACTACTGTCTGACTGTACACAGATTAGATGCGTGATAAGATGGATAAGGGGTCTGCTTGAATTTTGTACTCTTATACAATAACAGTCTCACTTCTGATCGAGTAGAAATTATAATAATGTCTTTTCTATTATCTCATAACTTCTTCCCTTCATCTCAAGTTGGAGAGACCCCTCAAATCGCCGAATCCTCAATAGGTACAAAACGACTGGGCTACCAAACCTCAAACTTCACTGAAGTTGTTGCATTCGTATCGTTTATTGCTTGTAGGGGTGCAAAAGCAGTCTTTTCCTCGTTCAACGACAGAAAGATCAGGCAATCTAGCGATAAGGGGTTAAACATCTGAAATCTTCCAATTCTATGCAGGCAACAACAACAACAACACGCGCATGCATGTTACGAACGCCGCATGAAGCTCACGCCAAAGTTTCCTGTGGCAAACGCCAACAACAGTTCTGCCAAATTAGCGCTGCCTAACTAATTGCTCTTTAATGAATTCCGAAATGAAAACATTCATTCAATAATTTTTGAAAAACAATAAAGAATAACTAAGCGTTTTGCAGGTTCATTAAAAACTTGGTTGTAAATTCAGTTTCAAACCAGTTTTAAATTCAAACATCTTATGTCTTTTACGGCGTTGTAAAGAGGGTCATGCTTCGTCGACCCATTTGACGTCACAATTGTAGCTACGTTTAGTCTGGATGTCGCATTTAATCATTGAATGGAGTGTTTCCGTTCGTTGTAACGATTAGCAAAGATGCCTATAGTGGAGGTTAAAGTGTTTTTGGATGATGTCAGTTTATGTAGTATATTTACCAGGAGATTGTAGGGATATAAATACGGAACAGTGTTTCACTTTGTATGGTGAACGTATTTACTAAATGTAAAACTTTTATAACTGGTGTGAGTTATTCCTTTACCAATTGGGATTTTCTTTACTTTTATATCAGGATTTAGTATTAAGGATGTATTACGTCATAACTTTTGCCTATTCTGGCTTTGATGTCCTGATGTAGGGCTGCAAAAGTACCATGGACACAAATATTTTTAACGAGTCTAGTATACAAATGCACAACCACAGGATGCCTTTGTTGACTATAGACCCCAGCTGCTCAAATTGTGACGTCATCTGGTTGTGCACTTGTATACTAGACCCTTTTTAACGCCCTATACAACTTGATACTTGTTGACTTTGGTTCAATTTTACATATTTTACTCTTGCTAGTGCAGTACTGCCGATCCAGCGGTCATTTGATATTTTCTTGCCGCTTTGTAGTATTAGATCCAGTGTTTGACTGTTTATGCAAAAGTTTAGTTATTATTACCGGTAGTTATTACACTTCCCATATTATTAAAATAATGGTCAACTTTCTGGCTTTACATACTTTGTCGTTGGCTTGGAAGCAAGGTGGTTCAAGCACTGGCCTTGCAATAAATGTGGATTGTGTTCCATGTTCGATACCCAGTGGCGCCATACAGCTGTAATATTTTTGGGCAAGGCGATAACGACACTTGCTCTTATTCAGTGGGCCCAGTGGACAGTTCTAAATTCGGGCAGTAGCCACCGTACTACATGAAAAATCAAAAAAACCAAAATAAAAAATGTGTGACAAATTGAACTTGCGCAAAGGCTAACTTGGTGATCGAGGCTCGAACGATGAGGAATTATCAACGACATTAATTCGTGCCAAGACTTTTCTCAGTCTGAGGATAAATATTATCATACCATATAACCATACCATGTTTGGAAAATCATGAATGATTAAAAGTATGTTTGAAATGGTGTTTAGATGCTTATTTTTATAAAGATACTCTTTTGTGATAAAAATGAATATGTTGTAAATTTGAAGTTTTTTAGTTGCTGGGCAAGTACTGTGAACCTAGAATATAAAGTGTAGATTAAAATAAGTTAAATCAATTGATCTATTACATGCTGGGTATGGTAAAATGCTCATCTCACTTAGCCCTTGTGTGGCAAACACTGAAAATTTCTATGAAAAATAATATAATACCATGAGGATTAGCATGAAGTGTGTTTGAAAAACGTTATTTTGACAATTTTTAGTTTAAGATTATGATAACAAAGGTCTCAAGGTATATCATAGTTAAGTTGAACTTGCCCCTAAAAATTCCAGATTTGCTTAGCAATCAGGTCCATTCTCAAAGGCTGATTGAAAATTTTCCAGTTTTTTATTGGTAAATTTCATGCATGCACAACTAGTTCATCAAAAAGTACAGCAAATATATTTTCGTAGATTTTCTCTGCAAATGGAATTTTGTATGTATACATCACTTGCGCAGTTTATAAACTTGAAACAAACTGATGCCAGTGAGTATCCGCTCAAAAAAGTGAAGGATATTCCCTGCGTTTTGCTCTGCCATTTTTGCTTTTGAACTAAGCGGTTTATCATATTGTTAGTTTTTCTGAAATAAAAAAGCTGTTGGTTGGTTTGTTAATAATAATACTTCTGAGTAACCAAATTAACAATACCATACAGTCCTGGTAGTGTGTTAGGTGGCAGTATGTTACTATGTGGTATATACATATATCAGCCCTCTTTGATCATCTTTGTTTTTTGGTTTATTGCTTTACAATCATAGCTTTTAATCTTAAAATCATGACTTTTTCTTTAAAACGTTTTTAAGAAAAGTATATACCTGATGACCTTGTCTATTATCTTATATTTTTTAGATATATATAGTTATTGAATATAAGTATTATAATATATTATTAAAATACAAGTTGTTTATTTGATTGTTAATCTGCTTTTATTCCATAAAAGCATTAAAAATTTATTTATATTAAACTATGCACGGTTCAAGTGATGGGACAAAAAGCACGTTTAAAGTTTTTGGAAATATTTTTATTTCATTTATTGGAGCCGGAGTCTTAGGTCTTCCATATGCCTTTAAAGAGGCAAGTATGTATTGATGACAATTTTGGTTACTGAACCGAATTGTGTAATATTTGTAGTAGCATCGTGATTTGTTATACTCTATTAAAAGAAGATTTGTTAATATTTTAGGCAGGTATCCTGGAAGGTATCTTGATAATGAGTTTAGTGGGATATTTAAGGTTTGTTGCATTGATGGACTGAATTGCTGGTACCAATTATTTGTAAAATTTATACTAAAATGATTGACATTTTGTAAAATAAGTTGGACCGGTTTCTGGTTCATTCATGTTTTTCATCTTTCAGTGTTTGTGCAATGATGCTGCTCATCGATTGCAAGGATTTTATGCAATCTCACAAATTGTCACGCACATTACAGTCGAGGGAAGCTTGGTCCGATGATATTTCACAAACCACCTCCCTCATAGCAAATGGCAGCCCTGGAAGCAGTGCTGACTTGGAAGAAGCAAAATTTAATTCTAATGAGGTACCGGTAGTAACTCTACCATGGACAAGTATATAAATTCTTTTATGTTATAGGCTGTTTTGTATTTACGAATATACGCACTTTTTATTGCATGGCATTGGTTTTATAATTTGAATTAAAATTTCTAGAGTTATTCTAGAAAATGTCTGGAAACTGTTTAAATTAAATCTTGCTTCTTATTCCCCCTGAGGCCTGAGGTGTAGAAATATATAACTGCCTGGTTGCCTTTAATACCTAGTTGTTCAACGAACAGTTTAAACCCTGTAACTTGTAGCAAATGCTGTATACCCAGAAGTAATGGTAAATGTAGTTGTCAAGCAAAGAAATGCATAACAAACCCTTTTATTGTCAAACTAGTTTGTCGTTCAAGATTTTTATTGGTATCTTGTGTTTATATTCTGGCTTGTTGACTTCCAGTTTGTATTTTAATAACTTTAGAAATTGAAGTTCACAGTTTGAAATGAAGTTCAGGCAACGTTAACATAATCCTGACCTGAAAAGTATTGGTTGATACATATATATACCATCATTCATTTTTGAGCCATCAATTTTATTGATACGTGTCACATTACAACTATTATTCTTTGTTATTTTAGCAGAAATCAAAAGACAAAAACAACCGTGACATTGGTTATGGTGACGTGGGTTATTATGCATATGGTCAGTCTGGTTCAGCGCTTGTTGATGTCGCTATTATTGTTTCACAAACAGGTAAGAACAAATAAATTGATTACTTGGTGTTTAGATAAATTTATAACTAACTGCTGGTAAGAGCAACGTTTTTAAGGTGTTTTGAGTGACCGAAATGCTCTTTTAAATTTTGTACTTTTGCAACTAAAACAGAAAATTAGCAGATAGTCCTAAAAAGTTAAATAAAAGTCTTTCTTAATGATCAGCAAAGCCAGACTTAAAAAATTCCTTCGTAAGAATATCACAGATTTACAGTCAACTAAGTCTGACTAATTAACCAATTTATTTTATTGTTGACTCTGCACTGAATTATATATTTTATTTAGGTTTCTGTTGTGCATATCTCATATTTATCATTGAAAACATGGCCCAGTATATCTCTTCGTCCAATCAAATGGGAGGTTTAAATGTCCAAAAGTTGATTCTGGCATCTCTCCTCCTTCCACTTTGTTTCCTCTGCTTTCTGCGTCACCTTCACAAATTAGCTGTCTTTAGGTATCAGGCTCCGCTATTTGTGTGTTCATTGAGTGTTTTTTTCATTTAAGTATTTTTATGCATCAGAATGATTTATAGAAGTATCGTATAGGGATGCACAATACAGAATATCGAATCTTAGAGATTCGAATCTCAATGTATTCGAATCTTATTTGCGGATTCGAAATTAAATCTGTTAAATGAACAATGTGCGATGTTAAGCAAATGTCAAGTTGATATTTTCCGTCTTGCGCGCCGCCTTTTTTCTTCCTTCATAGGGTTCACGCAGTTATCAGAACTGCAGAGTGCAGACACGCAGTGCGTTCCCGTACGAGTAAATAATTTGTCCTGCCTAGATTTTAGTTTAATCATCCGTAACGAAAAACGCCAAGAAAAAGCTTAAGTTTGCACGCGCTGCATGTGTGTGCGGGCGAATGATTCATTACGTGTGCTGTGCAGTGCAGTCGCGCGCGCATTGATTCACTCACCAACCATGCGCTTGAGATTCGTAAACAAGTAAGCAGTAGACTGTATGTAAGTGTAGAGGAATAAGGTAATCTATTAATTATTATCACTGCGTCATGTCGACTGGTCGTGGGCGAAAAAAAAGTTCCAGCGTGTGGGAACATTTTTGTAAGCCAGATGAAAAGAATAGCGTGGTTTGTCGCCATTGCAAGGCAATTTTATCATATTGCAACAGTACTGGCAGTCTGTTGAAGCACTTGAAGAAAAAGCATGTGTTCTTAAATATCAGCGGAATTGAAGGCAGTCTCTCTTCAAGCGCAAATAACAACAGTAGGAAGTAGGAACAACACCAGTAGGAATTACAACAGTCCAAGGGCTCGTGGAAGAACTGTTACCTCTAAAGGTGGCCAGTGACTTTATTGAAGGAGATAAACATGTGACAACTGCAGGTCTGCAGCCATTATACCATTAATTAAAGGGCTGTTGAGTAACTACTCAAGCTCCTTCTCTACAAGCAGTGCTAGTGTGCATATTTCTGCATTTAGACAAAAGATTAAATCTGCTATAGAATGCAGATTTGACTTTGCTGTTGCATCTGATGATGTTCCATTTCCATCTTTATTTGATATGGCAACATGGCTTCACCCAGCATACAAAGAAAAGTATTTTAAACCGCATCATGCTACAAGGGTTCACCTGCATTTAAAATCAGAAATGATTTCTGACACAACCATAGCAGTGATAGCACCACCCCGTAATCCCATTCCTGTTGGCGACAGCACCACCAGTTCTGTTTCCATGATGGAAAATTAGTTTAATTTAGGAATGGAGGTGCAACAAAGCAACCAAGAAGATGCAGATGATGAGGGAGCTGACATTGACACTATCATAACTAATAAGGTTTCAGCCTACCTAAAAGATAACTCCAATAAAACAGACGTGTTGGAGTATTGGAACTTAAAAAAAAGAATTACCGAAAGTCACTTAGAAGCACTGAATATCCTACATTGCAACAAGCAGCTTCTTGATTAATTTGATGATTCGATGTGTAAATGTGTTACCTCCGAAAAGTATGGTATTAAGACTGTTGGTAGTGCAGGTGACAAGAACTACACGGCTCTATGCTTTAATATGAATCGTATGATGCTTGATTTAGCATATGTTATACTGTTTGTCATGTGATACTAATACAATTCAAAATAATGTACAAATATTTTTGCTTTTTGTTCGTTATTATTTGGAAAAAATTGCCTAGAAAAAATTGCCGCGTAATTTCAGAATAGATTCGAAATTCTGGATTCGAAATTAAGTATTCTAGAATATTCTAGAATAGCCAGGTATTCTGTATTGTGCATCCCTAGTATCGTACTAATTATATCTAAGTATATTGTTCCGGAGGTATATGAACTGTGTATGTTATTTAAGTGTGTATATATCCATATGCATTAATAGCATATATGATTGCGTTTGTCTATATTTCTTATTATTAAATTGATTTTTTTGTTTAGTTTGTTTGCTGATTTTGCCAACATTTTTGCATATTCCATTGTATTTTGGTTTGATTTTGAAGAAAAACATACAGTTAGGTAAGTTCAATTGTGAATTACCTTAGTCGTAATTTATTTTGTATTCTGTTATTTTTGTAACCTGGGAAAGATGCGTAAAATAAAGTATTAAATGAAGTAAACCATGCTGCATATATTTTATATTTAACTTAACATCATGTCCAATCTTTCAGTGTTCATCCCAAAGAAATGGATCTCACCGGGTTCCCATTTTTTGCTGGAATGGCAGTTTATTGCTATGAGGTTGACGATTTACAGTTTTATGTTAAATTTTTACCATAACTTATACTTGGTGATTTTTTCATATTCAAATCTTGTATTTTAAGTGATAAAAATCTGATATAGATGTACACTGCGATACTCCTGGAAAAAGCTACATGTTTAAAATGATTTTGGTTTTTCTATGACAAAAGTTGTTTTCTTGTGTCTGACAATCGCATCGGTCCACCATTAAATTAGTTTAACTTTTTACAAGGGTGCTGGAATGATATTGTCACTTGAATCATCAATGGCTGTTGAAGTTCGTTCAAAGTTTAGACCGTAAGTATTAGATAAAACAACTTCAGTTTGTTATTTAAATAACTGCATTTAAACATTTTATTAAAAAAGATTATTTTCAAATTTCCAACATAAAGACTATTACGATTTACGAATGCAAATATTTTGTTAGCTAGCTACTCGCAAGTAACTGTAATAGGTAAAAAATATTTGCCTAAGTTAATTGTTTAATTTTATTGTAATTGAGCTAATAATTTTGATATATTGCACAGGATTTTTAAGGGAGCGATGCTGCTTATTACAACTCTGTATATTGTCTTTGGCATATGTGGCTACTTGGTTAGTATGGAACAAAATATGGCCAACGTCAACGTGGCATATCTATTATTTCAGTAGTGGGTGGTTTTGTTTATTTATATGAAGTGTAAATATGGGTGGAGTAAATTTCTTTGTTGGTTGTGCTAACTCGGTAACTCCCTGTAACTGCAAACATAGGTGCTTATTTTGTGACCTGATCATAGTTCAATTTGGTTCCTTCTGAAGCTAAAAAAAAAATTTTTGGTTTTATATGTTTGTGGAAAGAAATGTGTAGTTAATTTCCCATTGAAATCAGTCAAAACTGAATATGTAATTTTTTTTCAGTCTTTTGGATCAGATACAAATCAAATAATCACTTTGAATTTGCCAAAAGGTAAAATCTTGTTACAAATTAATCAATTTTGCCTGTTTGTAAAAATATCATTTGGGCGACGTTTCTGTCCTGCTACTGCACTTGTTTCAATTGTCTATTGAACTATTTTCTACCTTTGTAATGCTTCATATAATTTTGTTTGCAGGAGTTTTTCCGCTGCTTGTCAAGATGTGTTTATGTTTTTCTTTATTTTTTACTTATCCCGTTATGATGTTTCCAGTCATTCAAATCATAGAGAAACGTTGTGGCTCTACCTTTTCATCATTTATGGCTGGGGTAAGACTATGGGCAGCTTCTGTTCTCAACTTTAATTCACAAAACAAACTTGCCGCTAGGATGCTAGATTATATATTTTCGTTACAACATATTACTCCTAGTCATGCTCAACTTAACATTTTTTTAGAACTTGCTTCGAGCCGGAATGGTGATGGTCACCGGTCTCATCGTCCTAATCATTCCCTCGTTTTCAACTCTAATGTCGCTTGTAGGTGCCACATTTTGCAGTTTGCTTGCTTTTATCATGCCTGCTTTATTTCATATGAAAATTTTTAAAAGGTAAGTTTTTTCCATGTATCATTTATATTGATAAAGATGTAATGCATGCTTAGTACACTTTGACTTTTGCTTGACTGTATTGAACATATACTTAACTTATTATTATGGTTGGTCTACAATACATTGTTTTTTTATAGTGACATGACTAAAAGTAAGCGCTTTTTGGACTACACCCTCATATTTGTTGGAATGGGCGCGTAAGTACTGTAGACGATCGATAATTTCATAAACCTTTTGTAAACTTTGTCTCGCACTGCCTGAGATTACATGTATCAGTATTTATTTAACAAAATTTGATTTTTATAGTTCTACCATAAAACTTTGAAATGTGATGTAATAATATAATGCTTTATGTTAGAGATTGAACAGGTTTGTTTTTGAGTTTTTTTTTAAAGCAATTTTTATTACAGAACAATAATTGGTACAATAGACTCTTTGAAAAGACTCGGGATTATACCGGAAGCACAGGAAATTGTCAGCAATATAACTTCTTCAACATCTGTCTGACCTGAAACCTGGTCACGCTGTTATATTTTATTTACCTGTACTAAGTTAAATGCTGTAAAATCTGGTTCAATTTTCTATAACAGCATATAGCGTAACAATTTAAGTCTCTGTTATTGTTGAGCTGGACACGTGACAGTTGGGCTGGCAATGGCAGGCCCGAAATGAGTTTATTTAATGTACTTTAACCTCCAGTAAGCTAAGGGTTGATTGGACTCACTTGTACGTTTACGGTAGGTGAATGGACGGTATTACGGACGGTACTTGAATGCATATGTTGCTATTTTTTTAGAAAAATTTAAGATATCTGTACTACCTATATTTAGCCTTGAAACTGAAAATGCATCATTGCAACCTGTTTAGCTTTAGTTATTTTCAATACTTTGTTTGACCGGATATTTAAAAAGCGACAAGACCGCCAACTATCAGAGACATTATACCCGGTACAGCAATTGTCTATGTTTTGTATGTTTTGATAATTTTACCTCCATACAAAAATGAACACCACTTATGAAGTTATTTACTTGGTTTGCAGCTAGTTTACCGATATTAAGATGTCGATACCGAGTAAACCCACACATAAATATTGCGCTATTTATTATTAGACGTCCCTTATGTGCGTGTGGTTTCACTACAGCAAGTTATTGGTGACATTTCTTTGCTTCCATGAGTTGTATGTACTAAGCTTGTCACCTTTTTTATATTCTTCTATACTTGTAATCGTGAAGCAAGTTTCATATACAGTACATATTGTATTTTTTCCTGAGGTTATCAGTGTATATACATCAAGTGCCTCACATTTTACTTTCGCAACTTATGTGCCTTCCTATTGACCCACACGGCTGTGTGGAATGATTTTGATTTCGTTTTCTGGTCTATAGACATGTTAACAACTCGTTTCATCTTGATAACTTGCCCAGTATCAGCTCTTTTACGCCCTTTTGGTGAATAACTGTAACTAAAACTGATGATGTTTAGCCATGACGATGATTTAGATGATGGCAAGACCGAGTAGAAATGGGCGCATTGCGTGAAGATGTTCCTGGTTGTATTGATATTATTGCATCTCCTATGTGACTGTATGAATCCCATGCGGTTTTAACCTGTATGTTTTTACTTACATTTTTCGACGCGTTCCATAACTTTTCCTTGTCTTGAAATCTTAATATTTGCACATCGTTTGAAGGTCTAGTGGGGTTTACTTCTCCTTATGATCAAACAACTTGTGGCCATCAAAATCCGTCTTGCAATGCCATCTTACCGGGAACGCTCAAACATACCTACTCTGGAATAGTCCCATTATACGCGAGTAACAGCAGGTGAAAATTAAAGCAATGCCATTATTTTATAATGACAATTTAAAAAGTTTGGGCAAAATTTTTAAATGTTTTAAGTTTTTAAATTGAAAAAGTTGCCGAAAAATTTAGTTAGATATCTTGGTGTGTGGATTATTCCGGCGTTAGGATTGGGTTAAGGATCGTTTTCGCGATTATGGTGATATTCTTAAAGATAATACACGAACGCCGCGCATACAGACGGGGCTGAAGAACTATTCTAATAGGGAACAAGCTTCCGGTACTGAAGAATTTTAAAACGTCGTTGTGACCGGGACCTATCTTTTTTGGATTTTACGAAGTCGTTCACGCTTTAGATCCAAATGCAGTGCGTCACCCTACCTGTGAAGTTGCTTAGGAGGCAAAAAGTCGTGCTTTAATTTTCCTTTTTGCGCTGTAACGTGGTGATTGCTTTGGTACTTTCTTCTGGTGTTCAATTGAGTCTTTTACGCAGTGCAATGTAAAACAATTTTCCGGTCCTTTTCTCAACAGCCTATGTAGAAATAAAATTTAACAGGTTGATTACAGCGATATTTTATCTTAGTGGGAATTGACTGTGAAGACCATATCTTTTCTTTTTACCCAGTACTGTACAAACTTATAACTTATAGGTAAGTTTAACTACAACAAGGATGGTAGGTAGGCTATACGCCTACTAAGTTTTGGTGATTACATTTTTAGTATAATTTTATTTTAAGGGAAGTCATGTATATTGGACTTCTTAACCGAAAATTAATATATTTATTTAAGTAATGCTTTATTAGAAACGGGGTCTGGCGTTTTGGTTGAGGTATACCAATGCCTCTTTACCACAAACTCAAAAAAACGAAACTAGCTTGCACATGAGTTGGTAAGGCCAGTTGAAATTTTGTTAGGTAAGTTCAATTGTGAATTACCTTAATCGTAATTTATTTTGTATTCTGTTATTTTTGTAACCTGGGAAAGATGCGTAAAATAAAGTATTAAATGAAGTAAACCATGCTACATATATTTTATATTTAACTTAACATCATGGCCAATCTTTCAGTGTTCATCCCAAAGAAATGGATCTCACCGGGTTCCCATTTTTTGCTGGAATGGCAGTTTATTGCTATGAGGTTGACGATTTACAGTTTTATGTTAAATTTTTACCATAACTTATACTTGGTGATCTTTTCATATTCAAATCTTGTATTTTAAGTGATAAAAATCTGATATAGATGCACACTGCGATGCTCCTGGAAAAAGCTACAAGTTTAAAATGATTTTGGTTTTTCTATGACAAAAGTTGTTTTCTTGTGTCTGACAATCGCATCAGTCCACCATTAAATTAGTTTAACTTTTTACAAGGGTGCTGGAATAGCTTGCACATGAGTTGGTAAGGCCAGTTGAAATTTTGTTAAGAGGTGGTCCAATTCACACAGCCCTTGTGGAAATTGGACCACAACAGCGTGTAATTTGAACACCTTAGCACGTAATGATTTGCTAAATTTAACAATGCAATGCAGATAGACAGTTGTCTTATATTCAAGGTCCCCGACAGAAATGAATTAAATTACACAGTTTTATTGAAATGGGGAAAGAAAAAACGCCAAATGAATTGTTATTAATAACAACAAAATGAACAAGTCTCAAACGAAGTTGAAATCAAAAATAACAACCACAAGACCAATCACAATTGTCAAAATAGTAGTGTTTTTTATTTGTGTTATTTGTCTTCATCCTTTACATCGTCTGCACTTCATCCCAGTTTTCATCATGACTTTCCCCACACACCAAGCAAAAGTATTTTTTAAAGCCTTTGGTGTGCTTTTAAAGCACTGCTTTTTAGCAGAGTTTTTGTGAGATTTTGTATAATAGTTTTGTTAGTAGTAGCTAGCTTTGACTTTGCTGCAAGTGTAACTGCACGCTTGTGTGGAGAAGAAGTCAATTCCGTAGACTTGGAAGATCTTCAATCTTGCCAACTGCAACTATACTTTTTGGAAGAGGGCTCACTTCTTCTACAGTTACAAAGACATTTGACCCTGAAGTGGGCCCACTGTCTGCAGTCAGAATGCTTGAACTGTTACCGATGGTTGGATTTGGTCTGTATGTGATCTCTGGTGGACAAAAATCAGATGCGGCTTTATTCACTCGAACTCTTACCTATAGTAGGATCTAGTCCACCGGAGAGCTCTTCTGGAGAAAAATCAGATGCTGCTTCACTTAAACCGTTACAAACAGTTACCCTCAGTAAGATCGCAAAAACACATACTTCCAGGTTGCACACCTTCTTGAATTTCCAGCTTCATTCGACACAGTTGAAATATTACGCCAGGTGGAATATAACTGCCTATGGCAGTGGTTCGTAATCTTTTTTTGCCGCGACCCAAAAATTCACACCAATGAATAATCTTTGAAAGATGTGATGACAATACTGCTCCTTGCAAGATGAAATTTTTTCTGGTACGTCGACAGTGATTGATGGAGTAAGATGTCAATGCTGTCCAATAGATGGTAGTGCTGAAAGGAAACCCCTCTTATTCCGAAGCTGTCAAATTTATTTACGACTTAAACTGCAAAATATCAAAGGTATTGTAATAAAAGGTGATCGAACTAAAGCAATAGTAAAAAGCTTCAATGCGCCAGCTGGCGAGAAGAAATATTTTTATAAATGGCCACTGCAGAGTAATTACTAGTTGAAATTAAGCAATTTAACATATTTCGTTGCAAAAAAGTAATGTAACACTCTTTTTTGTCAAGAGAGACGCCTACTTTTAACTATACCCAGTGTTATATTATGAATGATAAGGTACTTCAGAGAAGCCAAAATAAAGTCAAATCTAGTTGGCTTCCAGCAGTTCCAATTTGAAAGTCATGCAGTAATAAACGAGCCAAATTTCTGAAATTTGGCCTCCAAGGAAGCCAAATGGCAACCCTGGCGTTGTTGGTGTCAACGACTAAGAAGGAGCTATTTCAAACAGAATACATGACGTTTTTTGTTTTGACAAACCTATTGCTTTTATTTTTTCACTGCATAAAACGAGACCGCGTGGCAAGTAATAGAATTTTCGAACAGGACAAAGTAAAATAAGAAATCACTCAAAATCTGGAGAAAAATTGAAGCAGCGCGAAACTAGTAAGAAAAAGATAACACGATGTTGAACAAGCGAAAGCATAAGGGTTTGGCTTTATATAAGCTTGGAGATAAATAAAGCAATAAATAAAGAGCGGTTAAAGCAAGACAGTTCTACGCGTAGCCAAACCCAACAACCGAGGCTATGCTGATTCCTATGTATAAGCGACTAGAGATAAACGACAAAGGATAAAAAGCAATCGTGACTGGTTCCACCAAATTTGGAATCATGGTTTTGCCCCAATTCGATATTTTTTGGGGTGAGTGCAGTTTGACATGTACCGTAATGACATATTATTATAACAGGCAAACGAAGCTTTAGAATACAATATTCTTTTGGCGTGAAAACCATAACACGAAATCAAGTCAGAGATCGATTTTAAAACATTTTTGATGTAAATAAAAGGAATGGTAACATTGAAGATATGGGCCTGCTCTGCAATGACCCATATAAGCCTAGATATCAGCCTGGGTCAAGTCGACTTGTAAAAATTTTGCGCTCGGTTACAAAAACCGTCTCGTCTCCCGAAAGAAAATATCGATTATCGATCACCGATAACACTGAAACGTATGCTGTAGATTACATTGCGAAATTACGATCAAACGCAGGTAATTCGCCAATGATCGTCGATAGTCTCTTCTCTTCACCAGCGAGATTGATCCACAACCTCCTACTCCTCCAAAGCCACCATTTTCTGGCTCTTTTGAGCCTTGCGTCGGACTAATACGAGTTGCTTGTCTTCCGGCTGTAGGCCCCTAGTAATGCGCACCCTGAAAGGGGTACGGGTTTATGTCCTGGTCTACCTCCCGGCGGAGGAAGTGACTGAATTTGTGTTTCTCGCTTGTTCTGCATCCCGGTCTTGGCCTTCCGTTCTTGCCGATGGTGAGGTAGCAGGATCGTTTATTGTGATGCCTTGACCTGATGGCGGAGTACGTGTTGTATTTATTCTCTTCAAGGTTTTCTTCAAAGATTCCCTCCGCAGTAACGTTCCTCTGCAATTGAAAGAAAAACTCTTATTAAACAAGCCAGCGTCCTAATGTAGATTTTCCGCAGAGATAACCTCATTACAAATACATTCCGCCCCAGAAACACTTTACGAAGTATTTTCTGTTACATGCACGACGCCTTGGGCAAATATATTGATTCGTGTGACTCGGGGCTTGCCTGTGGGTTGCGACCCGTGAAATAGTTTTATTCTCGCCCTTTCAAGCGGTTGCAAACGCCTTCTGCCGGCACGTAGCGGTGGAAGTCGTGGGAACGCAAAACCAAAAAGACATGGTGTTAACTGACAGATAACGACGACGGTTATCGAATTTCGCAGCACGAAAACAACTTTGATACACTTCATATGGTCCCGCCAGTCTTTCATCTCAGTCGCTTTCAAGCAGTTCGCATGCGACTTGTGCATTGCGTGCCGCGCCCTACAACACAAAAATAACAAAGCGCCGCTCGCTGTAGATGAGCGTGACATATCTGGAACGTGGGACGACCCGAAAGCGAGTCTTCATTTGGGTAAAAGTGCAACAGAAGATGGACGCTTCTGACGCTAAAATTCTGATAGAATTGAAAGGGAAACCCTACAATAACCGCGCGTGGCGGCGTCGTTACATTGCTCTGACACCTGATACAAGCGAATGGGTGAGTAATTCGCCCATTGATAAAACCCTTATCGCGATTTTGCGCGCGGAATTCATTTCATAGGACGAAAGACCTTTGTGGAGGTAATTGAAAGCACATAACGGTCAATTGGGAAAAGCGTTAGGGTAATTAACTTGCTCAAGGTACGCCGACACCACTATTAGAAGTTCGCTGACACATCAAGCATTGGAATGCCAGGTATTTCTTTTACTACGTACTCCGAGTCACGTGTAACACTACCCCGTGTGTATTCTGGCCATTGTCATCAAACGATATGCGTAAGAGTTCAACTTACCGTGCCGTACAGTCGTCCCTTGTTGTTCATATTGAGAAAAAGTCCGCTTTCAACCCCTCTTATTCTGATCAGACCGATCCCGATTGAAATAAATTCGAGGATTGCTGCAATGAAATAAATTTGGAATGTTAATGACAAGCTCGATTACGTGATGTGAGATCTTTATGACGTCAAGAGATTCACAAATCTTATTTACAGGACCAGCAAGACAATGAAAATAAAAGAATGGGCTTTATACCGTAACAGGTGGCACGAATAGGGCAACAAGCTGACAAGAGTCCCGAAAATTTTTACACGAGTTCCAGTCGCGTTTGGACAAGACTTGTTGCTTTATTGGGCAGGGTACACAACATTCTAAACGCTCCACCACAACAATGGGCAACCAATTCAATAACAAGAAAAGTTTCTGCCCTACCATCGCACAATTCACGCACTAAATACTCGTAGCGATAATACCGAATATCCCGTAGCGATTGCAAAGCCTTGCACTGCGCTTTTGTGAGCCAGACTGAACAGAACAGCTTGGGAATCAACGCACAATCTCTGCGGAATTAACACGATTTTTTAATTACTTTGTTACAGCGATTTGCGACAACGTGAAGTCGTGCTGAGCTTGGACAACTAATGAAAAAGTTGTCCAAGGCCACCTGAGGTTTTTCACAGTCTTTTGCGGAGCAGGCGAAAGTCAATTTACGCAACTGTAACAAAAAATCCTTGAAATGTTTGCAAGGAATTCGCCCATTAAAAACCACTAATCACCGATATCGGTCGGCGAGCGACGGGGTTTGAAACAGTATCCAAGAGACACGTTTTGTAAAGCACGGCCTTGGGGCGATTGCATCTAATTTGTTCGTGCTTAGTGACTTATTTACTTTTTAAACGGCGATAATTTGCTTCGTTTTGTAAGTCGACAAATGCGTCATATTTTTGTGACGTATGAAACGCCACTGTTAGTGATGGATTGCGGCGCTTTAAATCTATTATTTACTTAAGAACGTCGTCCCGAGACCTTCAATCTTTTCCAAATAATTCAGCATCTCCCGAAACCGTTATTTGCGGCGATTTAACGCATATTTTCGAAATTATGACCCCGATTCGATTAACACGTGCAAAGTGAGTAAAACGTATTCGATACCACGGCATTCAATACCAATTTTTAGACTTGAAAATGCGTCTTCTCACGCTTCCGAACTACCTAGCAATCAGACACGCTAAATTCAACTTTGGAAAATTCACTTAGAAGCCGTACAATTTCATCAATCCGGAAACATCTTGTCGCGTTGAACCCTTTATCGGTTGCTAACGCAGACCCACAGTAGATTACGACGCTCAAGGTATTTTTATCTCCGCCAGATCACGAAAAGTTGAGGTAAATATCTTTAACAAAAAAGTTATCTAATAGGTTTATGAGCATTTGTTCGCCGCAAATAGGGCGCGAACGGGCCCGTAAATGTCGATAAAGTGACGCGAGAAAGCTGCTGGGTTTCATCGTAAGACGCAGCAAATTTACGAGCGAAGCCTGTCCGGGGTATTAAGGCGTGTTTAATGCAGACCTCTGCCGTATTTACAAGTTCTGAAGTGTGACCGATATTGCACTTTTCGGCACCGCTACCAGTATTACTCTTGCAGGCGTAAGTATATACCACGCTGTGCGTCTAGACAGCATACTGATCAATAGGCTATGCTGCTTAATGACATAATTCTCCTGATCACAATTTGAAAAGTATATGCAAGCAACTTACCGAATTTGTCATTGTTGCTACGGGTTCCTGTGACTCGACCATTTTGCAGAAGTTGAATGTGAAAACCCGTGGAGCAATACAGCTGAAAGTAAATGACGCTGCCCAGTTCGGCTAAACCAACGATTTGTCGTTTTCTTCTCGATAAAGATTTCGAGGAGCCCTTTTCGTCCTTTAGCGTTGAAGTCCGGCTTCTTCTAACCTTTCTTGTTGTTTTGGTGTGAACTTTTGTTGGTTTCTGTTGCACATTATCTTCGGTTTTCATTTTCGTTTCTTTTTCTCGAAGGTCTTCGTCAATTTTATTCCACAGTGATAGATCGGGAAGACGGTCGTGAACCACCGGCATGGACTCTTCCGAGAGCCGCTGGGGTAAGGATTCTTTGCCAGCATCATGAGACTCACTCTTCCTATCTGAACCAGGTTTCCTCCAACTTCTTACAGGCATGCGCGACATCGAACCCTCTATGGCGTCTGACGGCTTTGAATGCGTTTCGTTTGCCGTCGATCGTTTGCCTCTCGCTCGGGCTATTGCCGCGACAAGTAGCGATCCCAATGTGCTTGTTGCCGAAAAAGCTGAATTAAAATGACTTTGTACAGCAATTTGGTTGCTGTTAACAATATTGCTCAACGAAGGCATCTTGTTCCTCACTAACGAAATTCTTCTGTAGTTCAAGTAAAGTTTTGCGAGTTTTTGGTAATAGATTGTTCTATCGATCCTCTCTTAATCTCGTATGGTCAGAAATGAATGAGTGTCGCGTGCTGTTGGTGGTTTTCAAAGAACAGCGGGTGTCGTTGGGAAGAAGGCGGCGACTTGAATGGTGTCCTGATCGCTTCAAGCTTAATCAGTCCCTAAGAACTTGACCGTATAGCGATAAAATTGCCAATGTTTACCGACTCGGGCCTTGAGATTTAGTCGATGTTTCTAATTGTGTCTGATATTTATCTTAAAGGGAATCTTGTATTAGAGTCGATCGAAGATTTATTGATGTAACTGAACTATACTTTCTCTGTTGATTTAGAAAAGTGTCAATTAGAAATGGTTAATAAAAAGAAAAAATAAATTACTCACATACACGATTATTGTTGTAAGACATTTACAACTCTAAAATTTTATATACTATAATTCCTTGCATATAGATTATTATATGGCCTATACATATTCACAGAGATTGCGTAAATATGGTTGGGCTGTAAACTCATCAATTTTGCATAACCCAGCAGACAGCAATCTCGAAGAAGTTACTATAATAACAAATCACGTAATTCTATTTTTTTTTCTTTAAACCTGTATTACAGTTAACAGGTAAGAGGATTCGAGGTGGTTACATTCTCTGCAAGAAAATCTGAGCTCCGCGCTTAGATAGGAATCTCTTTTCCGTTCTAAGATTTACAAAATATACGAAAATGTCATGGTTCTGCTATCATAAGTATTCGCCTACAAGCACTTTATTCTGCTGGCAGCACATCGCATACTATAGCTGATGGCCACGTTTGACTTTGCTAATAGACGTTTTCATAGCTTATGGCAAAACAAAGAATTTTGTCCCTCGTAATAGTTACTGACATATCAGGTTTGCAATTTTTTAACAAAGTGAACATCGCCGGACTCCAAATGTCGCAAGAACTGATGAAAAATTTCTGAAACCAATCCTCAGTTAAATCCCATTTTCTGCCAATTTCAAAATCGCTGTGAGAAATTGCATTTCTATGCTAGTATAGAGAAAATGCTTTGAACAAACTAAATGGCAAAGTAGCGTGACGTTGCCGGTCAAGACACGCAAATCTTTTCTGGGGCTTTTGAGCTTGCTAACCCAACCTTTTATAAGAGTTTGATTACGCAACGACACGATGATGTTTATAGGGGACCGCTTTGTCAAGTCGTATACATCATCGATTAGTAAGTTGCTATACTGTATAAACAAACATAAGCATTGCAAACTACAAGCTGAGCAAAAACAAAGGGCTTAAACCCTGGCCGAAATAATTGCAGCACTATACAAAACACGATTTGGTTATTTCCAAACACAGAATGGAAAACTATCAGATTTTTAATGGCATTCTGCAACGATTTTAGCCGAAAATAACGTCAAGGAACTAACATCCGAATAGATTCATAAAATTAAAATCGCGTGCAAATTTTCCCGTAAACTCGTAAAGTCCGGCTGAATATCAGGCAGCTGAACAACATTATTATATAGACACGTTGAAGTGCAAATTACGGCGGTGACGTAAAATCAATAATGCTATAACATCGCGCTGAACTTTCATTCAGGCATCTTAGCAATTGCTAGAGTATAGGCTACCGGCTCACAATACCTCGACGACGAATGGCTATAATTTCGGCTCGTAATAAATATAGAATGACGCTGCAAACTCTCTCACGGCGATGCTTTAGTTCATTCGAACCACCTTCGCTGCTAGTGGACCAAACCGCTGTAACTTACTTTGCTCAGTCCGGGGGTATTTATGGTCCCCGTTAGTCGGAAAAGGTGGGTGGTTTTGCGTCCATGACTAACCGAAGACCCTTGAAGTTCATATTAAACAAAAAAGAGCTTATCGGAAACCAACAAAGGAGTTGGGAAGATCTATCAATATGCAGTAGAAGAAAATCTCCTTTTGAATAAATGAATCAGGTTGATCCGGTTAACAACTTTTTTGATGACCCTTTCATCGAAATCACGATTGTTAAAACTTCTTCCGCCGTATCACTGTCGTTGCGGTCGATTTCGCTAAAAGTTTTTGGTGATTAACTGCGTGCCTAATATTAGCCTACTACGTTTTAAATGTTTATATTTTTCTTGGTGAAACTTTCCAGACATTGTCGCGTGAACTTGGTTTTTGCAACAAGACCAACCGCGTCGTTTTAACGCTGACGCGGTTTTTTTCTCATTACCAATGACACAAATGGTTTTTCCCTCACTTCGTCTAACTGCGTCTACAGTGGTTTGCAGGTACGACAGTTTGTGAAAAAAATTTTCTTAAGCAAAACTCAAAGGTTCCTTTTATAAATTCGATCGCATTCTGCATAACAACAGCAAACACAACGCTGCGCACTTTCAGTTGGAGATGTTGTCCAAAAATGCAAATCACACAACCAACGCAAGGAAGCGTGTTACGTTTGCACAAGAAGCGATCAGTGGCACATAAACGCCATAAAGTCGGTGTGCTGGACGATTGGCAGGATCAATTTTATTATGAGTCAGACCAAGTATTAACAGAATCTTTGTTTGGGGCACGTTCGCCCAATGATACTTTCACTCCTAGTTTGATGGAAAATAATTGCGTCACTTACCTGGCGACATTCCAAACCTTTCTTCAAAGGCATAGTGACGTTATTCTGTGAATAATGACGCGATATTTAGTAGCCCGATCCAATCAGGCTAAATTGGGGCAAAAATTTCAAATCAATCGTCACCAAAAAAGTTGGTTTTCTGTGAGAAAAGGAACCAAACCAAAGTCAATAACCACCCAAGCAGCCTACTCCTATACACGTCATTTCTGTGTCTATAACATTGTATAATTGACATTCCAAATAACTTACAAACACTGTTTCCCCAAACTCCCGCCGTATAGTTTATTTGCCCAACTATTAAATATATTTGTACATCTTCGGGGCTTCACACTCAACCCCTGGCGCGTCAGGTATCACACAGAGGGGACAATTCATTTTGATATTGTTTTCCATTTTTACCTTTTTTTTTAATCTCCCCGCCTTCTATACGAGCTGTTTACAATCTCAAGCCCGTCCACGATGGCTCGACTTGGTTTTGTTTTTGTCGACGAGAAGTCTAGATGAAAAGGCCCGCGCGAGTCAACTTAATTTTGTATCCACGCGACCGACGGCCGCAGTATCATCACCTTATCGTAGGCGAAAGCTGTTCTTTGCCTGTTTGTTCTTGCGCATTTTAAACTTTACCGTGCCTCTTTTGTATTTATGCGAATTTGAATTTTAGAAAGTGACTTCATTATTGCGTTCGCTGCAGCGCGTTCAACAGGGAAAACTCGCCGTATTTGCTCAATGTATTTTGTGGTTAAGGCTACAGTGCGTAAATACGGTAGATTTAATCCATTACTGTTGACCGTGCCGGTGGTTAGAAGGATTAATATAAGCCATGTTAAACATACTGAAATTGCTGTCACAACAGAATTTCAAGTTATTGTCATTGCTCGTTGTAATTGTCTCGACTTGGTAATGGAAGAATAGAAAGAGTTTTATCTCAACTACACAGGTATTAGACCACGGATAAAAATAGTTTTACATCGTTATACTTGGATTTTCAAATAAAAAGCGTAAACCAGCCTTCTGGAATCAACGGAAAGACTGGCCTCATTTTCCCAAAGCAGCATGCACATGTTTTTTACGAAAGTCACCCGCCAAGGACTTATACAACGAAAACAAGAGAATTAGAAACTAATTAATGATTATATCTCTCACGTACCTAATTGACTAATTACGGAGAATGACGTTTTGGTTAATAAAGCTGTGCGTTGAAGGACAAGTATAAATTTGTTTGTGATACATTTTTAGGAATATCGTCCAACGACGAGATAAAATTGCAATTAAACTTCTGACGCAATGAAAATTATTCCACCTTCGAGGCGTCTTTGATCTTGTAACAGATGTTTCCGCTTATCTTTTGAAAAATTTCAGCAGAATTACGCTTTACAATAACGTTTTAGTCACTGTATATAATTCTTATCTTACTTCCTTACTTTCAAACCTATGTTTGTCAACTGTGCGTCAAAGACCCTGTATTTCATTATACGCCGGTCACTATTCGACCGCAAATAATGACACCTTTCGTAAGAAATGACTTCACGTTTTGCTCAGCACAACGCGATAAACTATCTTGGTGGAATAGGCTTCTTCAAGCCTGCACATTGAATCTGTTGGAAAGTGAATTAACCATTCACGCGTGTGAGATGAAAATCGAACTCAAAGGCAATGGATCAAGACGAGTAGTAATCATTATCGCATTAAGAGTGGATTCCCGCGGCGATGCATTCACCATCGGCAGGTTCGCCATTGAATGCAAAGCAATGACCCCAGTAACAAATTGGATGACTTAAAAGCAGAGATTATTGAATCGTAATGCGCTCATACCGATCGCGTGTATCAAAAGCCTATAATGAATCTCTACAAATGTCGATCAGATAAGGGCCGTGAAAAGCATGAATTGTCTTTATTAACAACTCAACTATCGCCACTTGACAAGATATCTGCAAATATACGTTGTCAATTACGAATGCTTTATGATCTTGTCATCATTTATACTATAGCCTTCGTTTAGGTTAATTGTTTAGAATGCCAATGTTGGCTATGTCATCTCTGGGGGAATTTGCTGAAACTTACGCCGGAACCATGCCGGAGTCTTTGAACCTCAAGTTTTATATGTACGGTTTCATTATTCAAAGTACAGTTTATGTAATTTCACATTCACATATAACTCATTCAATAGCAAATCGAAATATCTTTGAAATGATTAGGCTACCTCTTGGTTGTCGATTTTGTTGTAAGATGACAGGAAAGTTACAACAGAGATGCTGTTTTAAAGATAAACAAACAACTTTCTAATAGACTTCTGCTTACTTATTGGAGCTGTTGGTTAAAATATCGATAAAATTTGATGACAAAAAAAATAAATTTTGCCTAAAACTTGGTCATTTGTTAGGTTTAATGAACTCATTTTTAGTTCCTGTTGAACGGTGACGTCATAAACCTCGATACCAAAGCATCATTTTCGGTTGTGGAGGTGGAATAATGCATTAATATTGTTTAGTGGACAGATAAGGCTTGCCTTGGTTGCTTGTTTTTATTGTGAAAATCTGCAGAAATGTCTGGATTCAGAAGTTGGAAAAGGCTTTTTCCAAATTTACAGAATGCAGTTACCAAACGAAATGTTCTGGTCGGAATATGTACGGTTTGTGGTTCAAGTGTGGCACTTTATTCTATGAGAAATGTTACCGGTTATCAGGATTCAGCTTCCAGCATGTTGCAAAAATCATTGTTTAAATCGATGGTGGTTTATGCTGCAAAACCAGTAGAGCCTACCACCAGCATTGCGAGCCAAAAACAAGTAAGTTCAATTCATGAATTCAATTCATAAAGTTTTATTAACAAGTAGTCTAATGCCTTTGATCAGAAGTGCCCTAAATCTGTGACCTTGTGAGCTACTTTTTCAAAGACACGTTAAATTGATCGACCAATAAAGAAAATCTTGTACAAAATGCTAATTATATGTACATTTTTGAGTGCTTAGTTTGTTTTACACGTAAAATATTCAATGATCCTGACTTAAAAAAGCTCTAAAAATAGAACAGAACGAGCTTCTCTGTTGAAAAATGAACGAAAACTTAATTATAAATGAATGTGTATTAAAGTTTTGAAGGATGTGTGGTAGACTTGAAGCGGCTATGCTGTCAATGTATTCAGCATCCCTGCTAGTGACACTAGATTTACTTGCCTGTTTTTATGTGTCCATCTATTTATTTATGACAAGAACACCAGACTGAAATTTTTCCAAAATCGGGAAAATGTGCTGTACTGATGTGAATTTTTTCTAAGAAAATGTGCTATCAAATAAGTGAATGCAGCAAAATTTTGTAAAGTAAAAACATAAAAAAGGCTTGCATGTATGTTCCAAAAGAAGCATATAGGACCTATACATTGGTATGAATGAAGTGACTTTCATTTAACATCTGGACGTATTGCTGTAAATGAGATTAAAACTAGAGGCCGAAAAGCCAACCACGGATTGCAGACTTTGAAATCTTGTCAACAAGTTGGCTAAAAGTATACCCGACTGAAAAGTATCTACATATGCATACTAATTTTTTACTTTCCACCAATGTTCCCTCTAAGCTGCGCGCGTGCGCAAATGCGCACTGCTGACACGGTCTCCGCGCACCGAAAATCTGTGCTGTGCACAAGAAAAAATTCCAACCTGAATTGAAAATAAAATAAACGCATAATAATGGCCACAGTGCGCACGTCTGATGTTGCTCACAGTGGTCCAAGAGACCGCTCAGGGAGTTAGTGTGTTTGCTCAGACTCGTGAAAAATTAGAGGGAACATTGCTTTCCACGTCGTTACGTATGAAGTTGTTCTTGTAACATATGTTTGCATTAAGCTGTTATCTGACATTGCACAAATTTGCAAATCTACTTGGTCACTTTTCATTGTCCATGGACTCTCTATAAAACACCTACCACTGGCAGACCTACATATTTACATACTGTATGTACAAGTTAATTGTTTTCTTCCACTTTATTTTATCCTTTCTTGCATATGTTGTGGTGTTGAAAATCTTGAGTATGAACTTCAGGTACACCCTTTTACATAGACTATGTATATATTGGTAAAAGCTAACAAATTTTTTGTTATTGCAAGCATTGTGATATTTTTAGAACTTTACAGTGCTACATGTCTGCAATATGTACTAGGTTGATAAACCTGCATATTGTTGTTGCTGAAATTGCTTAGACGCTTGTATATTTGAAAGCAGATGGTTTCGTCAACCGAGTTCTGGACTGAAATTTTTGCTAATTCAGTGGCTGAGGTGTAGTTAACTGTGCGGTCCAAACCAATTTGTTTGAAAAGTGGCTACAATTCTAATTTTCAAACATTGATATAAAGTTATGCTGTCTTTCAAATTGTGGATGCATGTGCACAGTTTTTGTCCAAAATTTGCAGCTATAGGCAAAGTTTAAACGGGGAATTATTGTGGTGTACTTGTCAATTTTTTGTTGATGGAAGGAAGACACACATGCCATTCCACAAAAATATTTGTAGAGGAAGAACTTTCTGGTTGTGCTTTGTTGACTGCTCACTATTGCGATCCGTAATCATGATGCACAGATTCTGTGAGTCAAAGAAAAGAAACAAGTTTTACTTTCTTATTTATGGAAGACTGGAAATTGCATTTCATGTCAGAACCATGTCTCAATACCAGTTTTCATAGTTTATATAAAGCCCTGTTGAACCTTCTTGATTACTTCAGCTTGGCTAGCACCAAATTCTGGCTAAAATGTGCAATATCTTTGTTCAACGATCTAGCAAACAAAGAAACTGAATCCTATGAATGCAAGTGAGTAAATATGCTACCGACTGGCTTGTAAATTTCCATACATGTGTAAAAAAGGGTTAAATCGCCTTCTCTTGCCAAAACATTTAGTTTCCCTAGCATTACTTGTAGTGGGAAAAATAAGTCTCATAAATACATCATGTGCATAACTGTTATACAGTACGTATACTGGTATTTTAAAAGTTATATACATGATAGAAGATGGAGAGTAGGTAGGGACTAGCATGAAGTCACGGCTAAAATACCAGTACTGTAATTTATTTGTGCCATAGCCATATACTGCTTTGTATGACCCAAATCTTCAATGGTCTACAGCACCAGTTGGACATATCATAAAATATTTTTAAAACATATTTTATGCTGTAACATTTTTACTCGGACTTCTGACGATTCATATCCATGATTTCTTTGCTGTGCATTGGGAAAGACACATGTTTATAATTTTAGTTAGTGCAATGATATAAGCTCTCAGTGCTTGGTGCATAGATTTGGTGTGTTGGCTTGGTGTGTATGAACAGTCTTTGCTCTGTGCCAAGTGCTACATATACTCAGTAAATTGTGTAGACTGTAGAGCGTACATTGACCTAGCTCAGTTGTATCGGGCAATCAGTTATTTTTGTGATAATCCATGCAATATATGCATGTTGCTTATAAAACTACTTTAATCAGTGTATCATGCCCCTTCATCCTATATATTTCGACCTGCGTATTTGTTAAAATTTGATGTTTTTCAAAGATGGTTTATTGTATGTTTTTCAAACGATAATTCTCTTTTGTAAGTTATTTTGTTGTATCACGTAATTTAGAAAATAAGATATTTTTGTTTGAAAATTAGAAGTATATATTTGAGTATATATATATATACTCAGGGTTGCCATACTGTCCTTATTTCTAAGTGTTGTCTTTATTTTGAAGGTCCGTGTCTTAGAATATATTTTTGTCCTTTTTTCTAAGAAATGTCCTTATTTTCACTTTCGACCGTCCTTATTTTCGTCTTATTTTTAGGGCAAAGGTTCATATTTTGGGCATTTTGACACTTTTAGTATACCATTTTGTACCAAAGAGATACTTATATAACATGCAAATAATATCTCGTTTTTTCATTTTTGGAACATTGATTGGTAAGTTGTGCACTGTTTAAGGTAGTATTCTTCTTTTGTTTCCTGTTCGTCCTTATTTTTGAGTCCAGACCGATGGCAACCCTGTATATACTCTTTGCACAACTTACGTATATACCCAATGCTGTAGTCTAATGTTATAATGAGCTTGCCAAATGATGCTATTGGTAATATTGTTAAGGTTTGTTTGATGATGCAGTTGATTGCTCTATAGCTTGTTAAAACAGAAACTCTAGGGTTAAATATTCTTGACATACTGTAGATCGGTTCAGTAGATCAAATCTTGCCACGGCAGTTTTCACCTAATTAATGTAGTTGTTGTGTTTCATAAGAATTTTTATCATTGAATGACATTTTAAGAATTTTTTCACTTTTTTGTTTGTGTGGATGTTACCATGTTGCCTGGTAGCATAAAGTTACACACAATTTCTTCCCAGAAAGATAAGTTATAGAAATAGAATCAACAAACATAGGTTGTAGATTGTGGGTGTCTATCTCACGCTAATCTCATTTGTGAGTAAATTTTTCTGAGTGACCTGCTGAAGAAATAGGGAAAATGAAAATAAATAAATAAGTAAATAATCTATCTAGTAAATATCTCCAGTGATGTACAAAACCACCACTGCTTATACATACCGTAATTATGCAAATAGTGGTTCACTAAGTTGTTATTTATTTATCTGCTGAGGTACTTTGCTTTAAAAAAGTTTAACGTCCCAGCTCTAGTTGAGAATTAAGATACTCTGTTACACTGCACATCTGCAGCTGCATTTCAAACATGCAGATTTTGCTCTTAGTCATTTGAGGAAACCATAGTTTGTGTAAGGTACCAGTCTTTGGTACGTATAGAATAAGATTTTAGAGGAAAACGTGTTAATTGGTGTAAGTCGGAGTGTGCCGGCTGACGTAGATGTGATTTTTTAATACTGTAATCACTTGCTGCAGATGACGAACCATAATTGAGTGTAAAGACATAATCACATAAACTTGTTGGCTAATTGCCTGCTGTGATTGAGCATCAACCATAAATTTACATCATTATGTAGGATTACACGATTTATGATCTTTTGAAATGATTTCTGGGAATGGTGTATATAAAGAAATGTATTAACCTTAAATATATCCTAAAAAGTTTAATGATCCCTAGAGATTTCAGATCTAGTTACAAGCTGGCCCCAAATTTGCCACATCCTAAAAAAAGCTTTTTAATATAACTGGATTTGTGTTTAGCCAGAGGACCTATCAGTATTAAAGTAGAATAACCAGTAATGATGCAGATAGCTCGCATGCCACTGCCATGTCAAAAGGTCTCTTTCTGTGCCAGTCAGTTATGATAAGTATAATTTTATACGTATACATTCTACTACTTTTATGCTCATTAATTATCGTAATACGGAAGAAATACACATTATTTGGAGGAAATGGCGACAACTCCCAACTTATTCATATCTTGAGTTTCCGTTTTTTCTGCAGTTTTAATAGTTTTGTCATGTTCAATATAAAAAAGTTTTCCAATAATTATTATAAATAAATACCCAAAGGTATGTTTAATATGTATATTATAAGACTCGAAGTGCCATTATTTTCAATCCAAGCAAATGTTCACAATTATCTCGTACTTGCAAAGTGAATTAAATAAATATTTTAAGCAGAAAGGTTTGATGGACTTCTCAATTCGAACGGACGCAAAAAATTTTGGTTTGAAGTTTGAAGTTTTTGCATAAATTGATAGAAAGTTAAATGGTTTTACTTGATTTTTATCACTCTCCAAATCGGTGAAACCATGTTGTTTTTATGATTTTTTTATCAAAAGAATAGCAAACCGTACTGCATTTATTGTAATGTATATAATGTTAAAATGCCATAAGGTCAGCACAAATATTGCCATCTAGTGGAGAAATGTAGAGATGCAATATATTGAGTTCAGCTTGATATTTTCCAATAATTTTTTGTATTATTCATCATACTATACTTCCTCCTACAGCATTTCAAAATTCTATATATTATGAGAACTGAAGGTGTTCATCATTAATTGAATTAAAATGGAATTACCCTTTGCAACCCATATGAGACGTTTGTCAATGTCATCCTGTTTGTCTCGATATTAAGTTATATCTCACCTTCTTGGGAATCTTGAAAGCTTCAAATCAGATAAGTTCTGTGTCATTTGGCTCATATGAGTTGCCCAGGACCTGAGAACAAATGAAGTTTGTGACTTGGTTTTGCTTCTCTGGATATATGTCTCAAGAACAGAACTTTTATGCCCACATGTCTGATTCTTGTGATTCACATAACTGAAATTGGAAGAGACACGATTAAGATAGCAATTTTGGCTGTCAAAAAATCAAGGATTTTTTTGTTTTTGACAGTAAGAAAATTTTCCAAGCTAAGGTGTGTTCGCTTGCTTAGATGACACCTTACACAATGAGTAGGTTTTACACAGGACTGTAATCATTCTTTTTGCTAAATGCTAACCTTTTTAATGCAGCAGTCTGAATATAAGTGTAAGAAGACCACTTAAAGTTTTTGTCTAATTTGCATATGTTTTTGTGACCAAATTATATGCGCAGAATTGGTCTGCGTTTAATTGGTGTAGCTTTTTTAATGCTTGTAATGATTTGCGAAGTTGACAATGAAATTTCTACAGTGTACCCAAACATATGTTTGCCCTCACTTGACTTTTTATCTCATCATACATTTTTTTGATTTCATTTACAAGAAAGTATATTGCACTAAGCATTGATTTAGATGCCACTCATTCTCTGTACGGCAGAAGTTGCGGTTTCCAGTCATGTAAAGTGTACAGAGCAATCTCATCGCTTGCCAGTAAAATACAGAAGTTGGCCAAAAAACCTGAAATTAATATTTCCTTTAAAACCACTTGTCATAATTATACTTATTAAGTTATGGAGACGCCCTTTTATGATTTTCCTGGGAAGAGTTAACCCGTGCGCTCTTTAGATTAAGAAGATTAAAACTAGGTATTCTGCAACATAACCCATGATCAGGGTGCATTGCTGTCAGTCTTACAGATTTAATTACTAGATGTAAGTAGCTGGATTGTTCCACCCACAAAAGTACCAATAAAAGTTTTTGCAACACGTGTCTGCGGTGAACGATTGGTAAGCCGTTGTAATTGCACTCCAGAGGTGTGGACTGTCTGTAGATGCCATCCAAGTTGGTAGTTTAACATGTGCTACCTGGCCAAGATCGACTGGCCGCAAGACATCTAGATTTAGACGCAATTTTCTAGTGGGCTATTTGACGGTTTAATTGCTTCTGTTCCCTTCTGCTCTTAAGTGGTTTTCATTTGATGGTAACTAGATTGTATTCGGTGGCGTAAATTTCAAGCTATCAATGATAGCTCAGCGGGAGCTTTGAACTACAAATTTTGGTATTATTAACTTTTGTCAGGTGCCCTGAATTAAAGCGATCCTTGACTTATTACTTCTGATAATCGTTGGGGTCACCAAACGTCTTTGCAATGCACTTGACGTGCAGAAAAGAATACAATGCAACCATCTGCTTGTCAACTTCATAAACCCCTTCAGAATACAAAATGATACATTCCAACAGGTTGTTAATTTATTTCGTGCACAGAAGCTCGTTAACTGTAGTAAACGACGTCACTGTTTTTCTTCCAACGTCATTTTCCACGGATTTCGAGATTGTTTGAAGAAAAAAATGTGTTTATGCCAACGTGTAAAACTTCGAAATTCTTTCTCGTTCGTTCTAATTCTTTGTATTTTTTGGTCTCAGGTTATACCAGGGTCACATGTTCAACAAGGACGTATGAGCAAGATTTTTTTGCAGTTTTGCAGAAATAAGCGAAAAGCTGTTCAGTTGCAAGTTCAACACGGGTTGCGTGAGCGTATCTTTTGAAACGGAGAAGCGCGCATGTAATAAGTGTATTGTGGAGGAATATGTTCGGTCGCTACGGCTCATCAAGCCCAATTTAATATTGTTATGTAAAATATTTTTTTAATCGTGCTTTGATCAAAATGGCACCTTACACTTGGGTTTCAGGGAGAGTTTTAATTTAAACTTATTTTGTAAGGTGGGGTTTCGTAATAAATTGTTGCTCCCTTAAATCTTTTTCCAATAACTGTCGTGTTTACTGCTCCATCCCAATCGTTGTGAAAAGTGATACGGTAAGAGCCCTAATATCGCTCAACATTTTGCTCGCCACCCCTTTGAAAATTTGCCTGGATTGTGATAGCGTAGGCTAGGCTTGTCGTGATTTTTTCCTAATCTCCATTATTCCCCTGTATCCGGTGTATTTTGCACGCAATGGCAACAGGCAAGTTCCAGTAATGTCTTTGCCTGTCGCTAGTTGTAATCGAGCAGCTTTCTAGGGTTATAATAACTTTTTCTTCTCCCGTCATCAAATGTATCTCGAATGACCGATTATTATCGACCTTCGCCATACTTTAATCCAATTTTATGCGGTATTTAGTTCATAGAAAAGTTGGCCAAGCTCATCGAAGTCTGATCTTTCGGATGAGTTAAATAGACCGTTAATCTATTCGCCTATGACTAAGCGTAATGTTCCAAGTAAAAGCATTAAGCGCTTGTAAATTCAGATATCGTTGGCGCTATGGTCTGATACGCTAATACCGAATGGTGCGTGTCTAAAAAAACCATTGCTTCTAAAAATGTTTTGTTAGCAATGTCGCAGTTGTTGCAATGAAAGTCGGTCTGCCCTTGTCCAACTTTGCCCTCATCATGCGGCGTATTGGGAAGACAGCAGCAGCTTCGCGAAGAGGCGTGTTTATGTAGTAACACGCATAACAATACAAACATTTAAACAACAATGTAACCATTGCGTCACCACTGATTACGTGTTGGTTTTATCAGAGTGATCACTCTCCCCAAAAAATTAATACTGTTGACTTGATAGTAAGCTCTTGAAGGGTCGCTCGCACACACCGAATTAGAATCAAAAGCTACTTCACACACGGACAATGGACCGATGGCTATCTCTACTACTAAACGGGTAATATAAATAGGCGGAGTAGCGAAGAATTTATCGCAGAAAACAAACCCATTAAGTGTTTGTTTACTTGACAATGCTGCACCTTTTGCGTACTGTTTTATAAGGCCGTTCTCGCGACATACAAGCAACGTTTCAACCTTATCTATAGATGGATGGGCGTATAATGAAGTCGTGAACCGGTTACCAGCTCTTTTCTGTGCTCTAAGTTAATCGTTTTCTGTCATCTCGAGAAGGTTATTTCGCGTTTGTAGTGTTCATTTTTTTCTCCATTAATCCGGACAATCAATCTTTACAACCTGTAACCATGCCAGCTGCTCTTCAATATCAAATTTCTCAGCTATCATAAAAACTTGATTACAGTTTAACACCTAAGTGTTACATGATTTGTCTGGGAGTCTTAAGGAGTTTTAATTTGACTATATTGTGCCCGAAAAGTCCCTTAGTATGCGACATTTTAATATACTCAAAGCTTTGCTTTCCTGTCAAAAGCATTGTGAGTGGCAAAGTTTATCAGGTGATGGATATTGGCCAACCGCTCCGCTTCAGCAAAACCACGTCAATCAGACCGCAAGTGCCCAAACCGATCTGGGTATAATTACAATAATCTTGTAGTTGCGGTACCGTCTGACACCTTTAGAGCTTCGTTGATTGACAGCCATTTCAATCTCCTGCCAAACTTTTACTGGTACCCGCCCCTGTATGCTTGCAAGGGCACAATTATTGAGATGCTAATTACGCTAACGCCGACTTATAATCTCTACCAGTGCCGATTCAGCACATGCCCAAATGCGCCGATAGAGACATTATAATAATTCAGTTCCGGGAACCTTTAAGTGTTATATTGCAAAAAATCGCAACACACAAATTTTGGCAACTAAGATTTTTCTTCAAACCTAAGTCTGGCGGTCATGATTATAAATTAGGTTTTTGTATATCATTATCTTCGACCCTCTATGATTAGCTTAAGTGTTACTCGGATACCATCACATGTGTGCAGGGTACTTGCGTCAGCCGAATTATTCACACCCACATCAAGCTGATATTGACGCACCAACGCTTCTGTAGGAATTTCTTAAACGTTCGGATTTCCTATGTGGATGTAGTTATTGCAACCAAACGAACAGCACGACCCGATTTCTTTTCTAATTTCTAAGAATTAATGAAAGAATTGTTAAACTTTGTCTTATTTTCTCCAAAAAGGCAGGAGAAACAACGCTACTGACGCGGGAAAAACGATTCTATGATTTCGCCTCCGTAGAGTACGAAGGAGAGCTCTTCATGACTCCTCAGGACTTCCTGGAGTCTGTTACTGACGACGATCCGAGACGTAAGTCACTTATCCTAAATTTTATTGAGCCTAACTTCATTTAAACAAACGGTACATTTCTTTGGGTCTTCGTGTGCTTTGGAAATTGAAATGTCTGCCGCTGTTGATATACTTACCTGAATACGAATTATCAACTAATTTTGTGATTATTTGGCGCTGATGAGGATGTTACCGGCTTTTAGTTCAGTTTCCCTTGCAACTTTATTAAAACCGTTCTGTTAAACCAAGCGTTAAAATCAAACGACTTTTTGTAGATTCTGAATTTGTTTTTCCTGTATATTGGCTGGCAATGTCCAGAAACGCTTTTCAGAAACGGCTTGTTATGTAAATAGCGTGCCCGTAAATTTTTTTCCTGAAGAAACTAAAACTCATTGGCTTTTTCAATTATTCATAGTCCGGAAAAGTAATGTGTCTTACACAATTATACCGCTATTTATAACGCATTCGCAAGCAATTGTGCCGGCTCAAACGTGTTTCTTTTTTGCATCGCCGCTTGAGATTTCTGAGGCGGCTTTGTGACTTGCTCTGTACTTCGCTGCGCACTCACGCAATGTCATTTATTAGGCTTTGATGATGATTTTGACAACAATGAGGAACTGAACCAAATGAAGCAAATTAAAATAAAATATGGTTTATTAGTGTTTTGTTCAGGATCATCGTTTACAGTTGGGCTACACGTGTATGATGTGGTGAAACCGAAGTTAAATGAAATCTCTGAAATGTGGCAAAACTGCTCATAGGCAACGGGTGGCCTAATTTTTCCGTCGTAACAGCAACTTTGTTATTTACATTCCAACACTGCTGCACATCACAAATTTAGTGTCACAGATGGATTCGCATCTCAACACATTCGTTGTGCAGACAAATGCGGATACGCGTCTACATGCAACAACAGGCTGACCATCACTTTGCTAGCGACATGGTTTTGTGATTGTGTTACCGTTTGGATTCCCAATCGCATCCAGTGTATGGTTGCCATGAAAAGCACGCTTTGCTAAATTTACATAAAATAATTTTGAAAGCGTGCGCAGCTTATTATAAAACCTCAGCTAGAAAAATTGTTTATTACTAAAAGTAGTTCACATCAACCTACCGTGTTAGCAACGCGTTTATTTATATCAAGTTTTGCTAAATTTGTAACATTGGTGGCGTTTTACAAAAGCTTTTTTCAGCCCGCAACTACTTTTAACCCTCTGGGTCGATCACGGCCCCCGTTCTACTAACACGACTTGCGTCGTTCATCACCCGTTTCTCATGTCATCGGGTTTTAATTTACCCCACACCCCTATCACGACTTTCTAAATGAGGGGGCACGTGTGTAACATTCTCGGCCCATGATTCTGCATGTTCCTTGCTTAGTGTCAAAGCGATTATGTATCGCTGCCTTCGTAGGAACGTGCGGTATTTTTCGCTGCCAGTTTATCCCTAACTCGGGTCAAACCTCACGAAATCTGAACATATATCGCATTTTTAACCGTTGTTGTAGATCTATTAGCATGTTAAGGCACAACGTTTGCCCCGATAACCCAAATGTTGACATAGTAACCCTTCTAGTAACGTTCTATCATCACCTTAAAGTCGAACAAAATTGCATTAACTCAAAACCCGGAAATTACCCTTCGGTTAAAAATTACTAATTGCAATCGTCAGCGCTAATGGAGAGATACTTCAGCTCAGTGGAGATTGGTGCCCACGTGTGAAATGTCCTGATCATTTTACCCTATTTTTAAAGCTTCGGGTCCTTTCGTCTTATTTTTAGGGATTAATTTCTTCCAGTTCGAGTACCTGTTGGCGTCATGTTGGGGCGCCCCGACGCTTGATAAACTGGAAGACACGTGTCGTTTGCTGATGGTTTTACTACAAGTCCCGAAAACACGTTTAGAGTCTTCCAGAAAAATTACAAACGTTTTAACTCTTAGTTTTCTTTCAATAATACGCTAACACTTGTTTACCAACCTATTTTGAAAAAATTAAAACTTTTACTATTTTTGAAACTAAATCCGAAGGAAAAAGCGCTGATAATATGGGAGTTCGTTCTGCCGGAAAATATATTAATAATGTTCCCGCGCATGTTTTATTGACCCAGAGAGACGTTCCAAGTGAATGAATGTCAGAGAGATAGAGCCGAAGGTAGCGACAGATGCTTTTGCTGCGAATTTTCCCACAAAATCGCTTATCTTGACCAAACCCATACGTCATCATCAACGATTTGTTAATACCATGGCCACAAGTGGTTGCTGGTTTGTAATGTTTGGACCGATTTGACTCAAATTCTTTTCTTTGCAATCCGATTTTTGATAGCGCGGTAATGTCCATATCCTAGCGTTCTGCGCACACCAACTTATACGAGATGATTGTCTTATCTTTTCCGGTCCTGAGCCTGAATTTTGACATCGACCCAAATGTTAACTAAGATCGTCAGTTGCTCATACATATGTACCAGACATTCACAAGAGAAGTTTAGCCGATTTTATCGTGGTACCTAATCGTTATTGTAAGGTTGTTTAAGCGTAAAGAGATACGCGGAGTTAAGCAGGCATGCGTGCGATCTGAGTTAAGTTGAAACATTACGCGAAGAAGGGAACACGCAGGAATCGAGTTACACTTTCTCGGTAGCGAACAGTTCGTAGAAAACCGACATCTAATTTGCCAGGGCACGCAAGGTTCACTTACGCAAGCACCATGAATAGCGCTGTCCTATTTTAGTCCTAGCGTTCCCTTTGCCTTTCTCGCGCGCCCACCGCATAGTTATTACACCTGACCACATCTGGTTGTGCCACAGACCTCTTTGCACCAAAATTCATTTCTGGTTTAAAACCCTGCTCTCACGGGTGTGACTTATCCGTAATTTTGCAAGAGTTCACGGAGCGGTTACTTTGGATTATAGTTTGTCGAGAGATACCGAAAAAGACTTTGCTCAATTTCAACTAATCGTTACTTTGTACCAATTAGCTACACCTCCTTAGCATGCCAACGCTGCCCGCTTTCGATATAATTACAACCACAAACACTTATAGGGAACGAAGCGCATTTATCTCCGATGAAGCCGTACCGGCCTGGCATGGGGTAGACGGGATAATTTGCCTTGCTTTGACAATGCTACTTTTTCTTGAAGCAAAACCTCCAAAAACACCACTCCTGTGCAGTACGCGTACTATTAATTTCAGCGAATTATAATCATTTGGAATTCGGATAGGTCCTTTTATGTGAAATGCTTCTTATTCTTTCATTTGGACGGGTTTGATTTTTTTTGATTGCTACTTTTTCTAAATCCAAAAAAAATGAATAGCAAAATCATCTAAAATTTCGTTCAAGGCACCGTTTAACTGGCCGACAATATTTCAACTGTGTAAGTTCGAATAAAGCTTATTGTGTTGCCAGTGGATCCAAGAACACACGAGCCCAAAAACATGTTTATGTATGTAGGTTAAGCACTTATGTTAGTTCGTAAATCTGAAGATGGTCTGTTTTTTTAATTTTTGAATCATCTTGCAGAGAAATCCTTTGGGTCGTACAGTATGTGATTCAGTGTTGATAATATTTGTTATGTTTCATTAAGAAATCGTGTAATCCATAAATTCTACTGTATTAGTCATGGCAGGCTGTCACTTGTCGAGTGCATTGTTACGTTGAAACACTTACATGTGCATTTTCACACAGGCGCAGTATTAAGTGGAAAACGTCAGAAAGTTGGTCGAAATTATTGACTTCCGAATCCTTATTTGATCGCAAGATAGTCGCGAACCGGCACGTTTGGTCAGGACACATCGATCGTCACTATAGAAACGTAATAAACGACATTTACGTACGGGGGCTCGTCTAATTGTCTTTGATAAAAATCTGGGTCTTTGCTTTTACCAAATATGAGATAAAGTCGTTGTGTTTTCATTTTGTATCAAGAACGGCCGAATCAGCGAAATATCATGCGAAGAATGTCCAACGTCTAGCGGCCACAAAGTGTGGGCAGCGTCGTGTAAAATTAAGACGCTTGGAAAGTTAGACCCTGTCTATGACGGGGTCACTAGTCATGACCCAGCCGTAAAATGACGTAAACTATTTATTGAAAGCGAAACGCCAGCGAAATGCTCTCGTAAACAATCTCTCGGACAACGTCGTGATCCGATACACAGTTTCGTTCACATTGCCTGGGTAAAATACGCGCCTTACCCGCTCCTAAGTGCAGGTTACCTTGGGTTACTTGCACCCCGTCTCGAAATGAGGCAAACAAAGTGATTCAAATTAGTGTTTACCCATAGCAAGTAAATTTGATGGCAGTATACGCAAAGGAGTGATAATTGTCGCCCCAGCGTGGTGTGTTTTCTATAATTTGACACTCTTCTTGCGCTGTTTTAGGCTGTCAATCACACAGAGACATTCCTAATACCGCTCGGCTAAAAAACAAGATCAGACGGTTAACGAACTTGGTCAATATATTTCTATGACGCCACGAAAAAATTTTCGCCACCAGCTTCATTATCTTCTACGATTACCAACACTTGAACAGTTGATGGAAGCTTCACTATTCTTTTTGGCAGAATTTTGGTACAAAATCTTGTGTTTTTGAGGCTCGAGTGACAATGCATCTTTATTTGGTCGCCGATTTTTCGAATTCCCGGAAAATCCCGTCGTGTTATTCCACTTTCGCGCTCGGCTGTGACTGGTAATATGACTGTGGTCAAAATCTTTTCATATCGATAAACAAATGTGACAACCGCACAAGACAAACGCTCTTTTATCTCTGCTATTACGTAACAGCCCGCAGACGGTGTGGTTTGATATTCCTAGTATTTTCTTACAGATGTACAAAAATAACTTTTGGCGCTGGTGTATTTTTTCGCCGATTTTCTTATCAAATTCGATACAACGAAGAACGATGACATCGGAGATAAGCTCTGAGCCTAAACATCATGAAATTTTCCGTTTTGCAACGCTCACATAGTCATGCATTGAATGTCAGTTTACACCAAACGCCCAATGAATCAGTGTCTAATCCGCTGGATTGTCTAACCCACAATCCAGCTGTTATTGTGAAGATTACTCAAGTTAATATTCCAGTAATTCTGTGCCATAAATAGCAATGGCACTCGCCGGCTATTGTGTAAGATAAACGAGCAATGACACTGTTTGTAAACCAGCGCTTTGCACTCATAACTGAATCATAGAAACTCGTCCAGATGGTAATTGTTGTTTAGCTAGTCCTTAAGTTTATCCCCTAATTAGCCCCTCGAAAACACCCGTCAAACGTTACTAAAACGTAAATAGTGAATCTCAAAAAACACCAGGTTTTTCCGGGTCTCCGACATTCGAATTTTCATCGTTCTTTTTAAAATGAAATTATGGAGAAAAATTTCCCGGAAGATCGGACTAGAACATCTGCCAACGTGGTCGGCCAAAAAACCTGGACGTCTGTCGAATTTCCTAACTACAGACGCGTCTAAGTGCAATTAACAAATTAAGCATGCCATGTAGTAGTTGACACTTGAGCAGAAGGCGTTGGTTTCACCTCAAATGCCACGTACTCCACCATATTATCACAATTAAATGATGAACCTGATGAGCTTAATAGCGGAGAAGCCTGTCTGTAGCCTTAACATACGACGCTAATTAAATACAGACGCAACGACCCCTACGTAAAACATCACCTTGACTTAATATGGCAATGTTGCATAATGAAACAAGCTTCATAACCCAAACACAACAGTTGCTTAAACAAGAGTTTTAGCTGGCGCGGTTAGGATTTTCGCTTTGTTCTCGAGCTTAAAATGCTTCAGGTAATTCCCAAAGACGTTGCAAAACCATGTAATCTGATTGGCCATGTACCAAGCCGCGTGCCAACTTGACCAATTGTGAGACTGTGCATTTGTTATATTTTGTCATGTTTGAGTCTGCTTACTTTAATTGATTCTTTAATAAACCGATTTTATTATACAACCACCAACATTAGACAAGCGTAATTATGAGTTGGCGCAATTTTTGACGAGCTTGGACAATTTTATCCGCCTTTAATTATAAAAAAACGTATTTTGTGTATGATCTCTCGCTGTTGCAGAACTCACTCTATGCGCATCAGCATTTTTGCGAACACTCCAAGTAAACACCGGTTCGATATAGTTCAGGCGTAGAGCTCCAAACGCCCCCTCCTAACAAAACAAGTAAGCTACTACAGCTTTACCTGTTAAGAACCGAAGGACCCAACTCGCATTAACACCAAACATGTCCATGGCATGTTTCTTTCTGTTTGTTGGTTTACGGTTACTGCAAAAACATACCACTTCAAAGTGCATCTGATGCTAATTACCCCTTGTTGGAATGTCGTTCAAGTTTTAAGCCGTTACATATCTTTTAGCAACCTGGAATTTGAGGCACCCAGTTTTGGTTAGCTCAGTATGGTTTTGACATTTTGTCTCGGCAAGTTGCTACTTGTCAGAAGTGTTATAGCCCTTGCTGAGGTATTTGCTAAACCAATCGCAAGTAATCATACCTTGTATGGTGAAGAACGTTTTCTTGAGCCTGGTTTGGAAAAATATTAATTTAACTTGTAATTTCGATGCGAAAGAGTTTTACGGGATTTGATTCACCCGAATTGGCCGCCTTTCAACTTAAATTATTTGGGTTACGACACGTGAGAAGAATTTTATAGGCGCAGGATACAAGAGCGCCAGAAGTAGTATTTCAGATATTCGGGAACAAAACCTTTACTTCCACTGTAACATTATATAGCTTCATTATTAGATAAACTTGTCTGGGCCGTTTTCTCCCTTAATTTGGGTGCTGGCTTGTATAGAATAAATACAGCTTGTGCACGAATCAGTGTGACGATAGCTGATATGTTACTAAATTGAGCGCGCTTGCTGCAGGAGTTGTAAGGAAGGCGGCTGACACCTTATACTTGGCCAAATTTACTCGCGTCCGTCTGTTATCCACTGTCAAGCGGCCAGACCTCAAGGGCCAGTTCCTTTTCGTTTTGTTTTTTCTCCATAGACGGGTGGCAACCCCATTCAGAGGCAGTTTGCGTTTCATCCCGGTTGGAATTCTTGTCGGTTAGTAAGCAGCGAGTTATCCGTCCTTTTTTTCTTCCTTAACGTCGCACTCGGAAGACCTTTTGTGATTACTGGGACTTTGTTTGAAAGTCGGGAATTACCTGATAACAACACACTATGACCGCGTCTTCGAAAATCGATCAACGTCTTTTCAAACTGAGCAAAGGGCATCGATGACAGCAGATGGTAATTCATTAAACCACACTCTACTTATCTGCCACTTTCACTCCAACCCTTCAACGCCCTCTTGTGAGGTGGTTTTTAATGTTACCAATTATTACTTTTCTCTTGACTTTTGCACAAAGTCAATGGCAAAACGGTACCTTCTTGCCATGTTCTTTGTTTATACTTTGCGAACGAATGTTTTCAAACGGTTTCTTGTACGGACTATTCCAGTCACGCAACGGGATGTTGATTATGTTTTGGAAAAACGACCTTTTCGTCGATGCACTTGTTTTTTCTTCACTGTCGACGTTATTTATGTGTCGCGGCTTTATATCTTAAGAGCGTGATCATGTTTTGACGAATGTCGTGCGCATATGATTATGTTGTGTACTTGTCTTCCAGTAAACTAAGCCTTTTTCTTATCTTGCCTTTCTTAAAATCACAGTAAGCCGCCGAGTGACAGTCTGCACTGCGTAGATAGTAAGACGCGAGCTGAAGTTTACGAAAACGCACGTAGTTATTTCAGTGTTGTTGCCAGTTCTTCTTGGATGACTCATTCACGTATCAAGCGCTGTGTCGCCATCTAATCGCGACACTGAACGCCCCATGTCAATTTAAAAACCTCTTTTGAGGCCATTTTGTTTGAATAGATCCATATTCTTATTGTGAGCGACAACAAATTATAGCTACGTCCTGTCACGGAAGAACCAGTCGTCTTTCCATAACGAGCTATGCTGCATACTCTAAACACACCAGTAATTGGGTCACACAAATAACAAAGACACCCAAAATTTGAAGTATTTTTATCCTTCATTACATTGTTTTAACCACGTTCTCCGTATATAGCTCGGTTAAATTGCTAGCAGCATTGTCAGGAAAGCAAGTTTTTCGAATTCGTGTAACATAATTCCGTTCTTCCCGTGGACACGCTTAATAAGGCGGTCCACAAACAGGAAACTTGGAATGTTTTTCAATTAAGTGAGGGCACGTAGCGGGATGGTCTCACGCAATATCAGTCCGTTGTTTTTGGTTTTGAAAGAAGACAGTAGATGGACACTTTTTTACTCCATTCCTTTCAAACAGTTTCGTCATACCAAAATAGGAAAGGTTACATAGTGTCGCCGCACTCGGCATCATATGATGGTAGTGCCAGTGCCCGTTAAAGGACGAAGAGATTAACCCCGGGTCAGATACGCCCTTCACGTGACAAAGGGAATTAACCGGATTTCAAAACACAAATTCCAACAGATGTAAACAATGCTTGAGCTGCTTACCATACACACATTAAGAACCTGCACGTCTTAGATTACTTCCCGAGCCGTTGTTACAGTAACACGCGACACCCAAGGACACAGTATGTTCGGCTTCTCCCCCGTTTTCCGTATCTCGCGTGATTCAGAGCACGACCAACACCCCCCTTATACCCCTATGATTCTTTCTACGATACTACGAACTTCAAACCATCGTTCTTGGCATATAGCGCGTATAGGCATGTATGGCTGGGGCCACCATAGAAAGCGGATACCTTGAAGTGTCTGCGGAAATGGGGAGTCAACCGCGAGTGTGGGCGAAACCTCCCAACCACCCCGTTTTCCCATGAGCGCAACACAGCGCAAGTAACAAAGTCGTCATGTTTATTTATAGCTGCAAGGTGACTGCTGTATGTACAGCACAATTATGAAACATTTCGTCTTTCCAGACAAGCTCTCACAAAATCAAGCAGGTTGTTTGTTGAACGCTGCTGCGTCTTCTCAAATTTCACCACTAATTGTTGCTTTTTTGCCTAAACTTGAACGAAGTAGGAGTTTAAAGCAACCAGTCACTTTATACAGCAGTAACATAAACAGAAACTGTCTGAACAAACGATGTTTTGCACTAACATATCATTATCAAGTACCACATATCGCCGTATGTCGCTGGCGCAGCGTGTGGTCTTGCCGCAAACATTTTTTTATGGACATTGGATTTTAGCCGGGTCTGATTTTTTTCAGTTAACACCATCCCAGTGTTTAGGGCGGGTGACAAGCTCGTTCTGGTTTAAGGTCAAAGGTTAACGGTTTAAAGGTCCAAACGGAAAGCCCCCCCTCCCCCCATGCTCGCAGCAACCCCTTTCTCATTGTCCGAGTCGGCGGCTAGCTCTTGTCTTTCGTGTAATATTTGCCAAGCTTTGTCGAACAGACAGTTCACAAACAAATGTAATCAATTAATGCAAATGCTCGCACGACGAGGTAGCACTCTCGCCCAAACAGTCGCTATAACCTTTGATGACGCACTTCCCGGGTCCATCTATGTTGTGGACATATTTCTATTACAATTATCATGAATCAAAAACATTGACACTAGGATTATGGTTTGTCACCTTTCGATGACGTGTCTGCCTAACCGTCGTCTGCAATGTGGAAACCCTAAAGATTTTTATCTCCGAATGTTTGATAGATTCACACACGTACAGGTAAAACACCATTAAGAACACGATTTCGTTACCCTTTCTATATTTCCCGAAAACTGGTCGTGGGAATCAAACTCGTTCGTTTCGATATTTCAATGAATCGATGATTTTTCACCAAGTGCCTTTCATCTCAGTCTATCTTACACCATAAAGTTTGCTTTTTGTCGCTGCCGGTTTTGCATCGTTTCATTCGTTTCGTTTTCTGCCGTGTCAGGTAAAGTGCAGACGCTTTTGATGACGGAGTACCGCCTTTGATACGATGACGTCATGTTAACGTCATAACGAGAACCCAACCCCAGTCTTGTCGGTTTCTGTTTTTGTTGCATAGTTGTAGTCGGTCATTATCGTCAGGTGTAGAATTTGCGGGCGTGAAGAAATAGTTTTAAATTTTCTTATCCGTCTTTATTCCAGTTGGCGATATCAAAAATACGCTCAAACACAATCTAACTAAACGGCTGAATCACCGGTTCCGTAGTTTATTTTATGCACTTGAGTTTATGAATTATGGATTGTGCTTTTCCGTACCCGAAGCGCCCGAACTTAAGTGTTTGCTTCGATTGAAATCCGACAACTCCGGACGTCTGCACGTCCCGTGACGTCACAAAAGCTATGCAACCCGATCCCCGGAAAGCATGGGGCAGTTATTCAGCGTTTCCGCCAATTTTTAAAAACTACCAAACACGGTATTGTTGCGTTATAAAGTTTTCATTTTCATGACACAATTTGTTTTTCACGTTTTCGCCACCACCTGAACACTTTGTTTGTTATTTGACCGCATTTACAACCTCTGACAATCACTTGCGTTGTCACTGGGCTATTTTCAATAAACGCTTCTACAATGCGACAATTACAAATGATCAATTTGAAACCGTTTGATGTTAAGCACCCATCGTTTAGAACCTATTTTTTTCACGGGACATTTGCACAGATCTTACGTGGGCTGTCAATTTTCTCACCCGTAAGGGTGACGAGTTTACGCTTACAATTCGGGGTAACGGTCGATCTACCTTCGATTTACGTCGTGCGTGAAAAGACGCGTGGTTTGTGTTTGGTTTTCATGACTACCATCTCTGACTTGTAACATGTCAAATGTGATTTCATTTTATAATCGCCTACCTTTGTGACATCACAATGAAAGATTGTTACATTGTTTCGACACCGTGTTCTCGTTCCGGTCCGCTTTGATGCGACAGATCCACGCAGATTTGCTTGTTGACCTAGCTCTGATATCAGGGGCTTATCACCAAGATCGCGTTAGACCCCAACGACCTTTCCGTGTAATCCAACACCTTAATTATAGCCCGTTACGTCACTACTGAGCGGAGTTAGACGAGGACTAAGTGATTTATCAAAGTATCAAATGTAAATGTTCGATTATTTGTATTGTATCTCCATATATTATCCCAACGTTGGAAAAATGATGTCTTTCCGGTAAAGAAACGAATCCGTATCATTGCGATAATGCTAATGTGGCCTCACACCTGGATGTGACATAGGCGTGTATTGGTGAATAGAATCTGTTTTCGTTAAACGGAAATTTACGTGCTGGGCTTTCTTTGTAAACTTGATGGATTATATGTATTGTTGTGATTGCAATGAAAAAAAAAACTGCTCTCAGATTGGATGACTAAACTCGTAATACTTGTTGTTGCTACTTGGTGGTGAAATACATTTTAAATGGTTTCTGTTATACCAGTCTACGTAACCAACACAGAGGAACAAAAGCCTTATTGTCGTTAAATTTTCAAAATTCACAGCACACCACCACAATAATCATCATCATTATTGTCATCATCATCTGTTTTATAGCTCGGATCGGTCATTTGAAACTAACGGAAGCGGAAGTCGAAAAGATGCTGAAGCGGACTCCGGACAGGAAGAAGAACTCGTCCAGGTTTTTCAGGGACCTGCACAATTTGGGGTTGATCTCCTACACGGAGTATCTTTTCTTCTTGTGTATTCTGACAAGTAAGTCGTTTTCAGTTCAATTCAACACAATGATAAGAGATAGGATTGAATGCGAAAAATCTAATTAAATTCGAATTAGCTTACACTGGATTTAACTGGGATTAATTAAGCCACGTTAGCTGTGTCGTTCGGGTCTCAGACAGCGGCCAAGTGCCGCTGTACGATATTGGTAAGCTATTGCTTGTTGTAGAACATTCCTAGTTATCTTCGGGCCAGTCTTTGTCATCGTTCAGGGACGCCTGAAATAAATTGCCAACCTAACCTATCACACCGATATACAACTAGGCGGCCTATACGTCCTACGAAGGCCGCACGGTGCTGCACTGTCGCTGGAATTAAAAAAGGGCGCCGGCATCACATGTGACGTAGTTAATCCGTTGTTAATCTGGGGTTAGCTAATTCGACTTTCTGCATTCCGCCTGTAAAACCACAAATGATGCCAGTGAGAACGCCTAAAAGATTAATCGCTTTCGCCTGCAGAACCGAATGCCGGCTTCAACATCGCTTTCAACATGTTTGATGCTGATGGCAACCAAAGAGTGGATAAGAAAGAATTCATGGTGGTAAGTTTAAAAAATTTCAAGGAAAACTATGCCTGCTTCTACACAGCACTATGATATATTTATATTATTTTCCTCTTGATAATGTTAAGACGTTTTTCTGACATTTTTAGTTAGGTGAAATCTTTCGCAAGAGTACCGAAAATATTTCCTCTGTGGACCAGGAGGTAGGAATAAGTTTAATTATTACGTCATAACACTTATACTGAGAAGTCACTTTTAATACGTAAAATCGAAGATCCCGTTACAACGACTTTACCGAACAGATTTTGTGTTTATAAGAGCTCCCTGAATTAGAATTGGAACTATTGCTACTGCCATAAGCATTGGGAGTAAACCATTCGTTAGAAAACGACTAAAACGTCGTTGTAAAGGACCTTTATACTTGCATTCTCCACGTTATTTGACTTAAAGTTTTTCGAAAATATTTTTAATTGCTAACACTGTACAATATCACTAATATGATGTAAGGATATTAAGTTTGAGTGTATGTTCTAAACATTGTGGAAGAATTTTTATAACTACGATTTCTTGATCAAAGTGCTACATTTTATACTAAACTTTTACCTAATATAACCTAATATATGGCATGTTGACCGGTTGGTGGCCATTTAATGCTTAAGTCTAATTTTTTTATAAAACTTGTGTCTATGATATCCTGGGAAGCGTAGCAGTAAATAAAGAAACTTTTACGTATATTATGTGGTGTAATGTTGTCGGTGGGATCTATTAATATTAAATGTATAACTCCAACGTTATAGACAGTTGCACATCTGTTAGATACGGCCTTGTAATGTGATAAACTTTTAGACGTAATTCAAACATGTGAACTTTGGTACTAGTTGGTGTGCAAAGAATATACAAATGCATGTTTTGTTACTCTGTTGCGTGTATGAGAGTTCCTATACTCCTATAATGAATGCATAGTGCACTATACCACGATGTGACACTCTTTCAACCTTAGAGCGTTTTCCAGCCGAAAGACTTCGTGTCGGTCGAACAATCCAGCGAACCATCTGTTGGTCACTTTTTGGTATGGCCAACTCAACGCTGTATTGCATGTGGCACGAAAACTAACCACCACCAATGACGAACCTTGCTCAAAGTTAACCGCACATAGCATGCCGTCTCGCTTCAGTATTGTGACCGCCACATTCCATGCTTCCATCGTAACGATTACTTTCCCTGATTTTATGTCTGAAACTTAAACTCTGTCAGTCATTACGCATGCTAGAATGACACATTATACCTTCTCGACTAACGAAAATGAACGGCTTACGTATCGGCTTTATTAGGATTGCCAGGGCGGGCTTAGCAATTACGCAGTAAATAAAATTTCCTAATTTATTTACAATCAAACTAACCCGACCAGGCATGCATAATGACCATTAATGGACATGGCGTCACGCCTATTTTATCCACCATCTTTATGACATCACAGTGGCAAAGGACGACCAAGTACGAAAAGAAGGGACAAACTATGGGTGAACTGCGACGGGTATTCAACTTCATTGCGCTTATTTTTTGCTTAACTGTTGCCTAGTGACATCCAACCTCGCTAAAGCGCAATTGTGTAGATAGCAGCGTTTAAGCTGTAACGTGTTATACTAGGATGTTAGCTGTAGTTATTACACTTTTTGGTCAACTTAATCAATCATCTATCTCTTATCTTTGACATCACACGCAACAATTTAGTTGTCATTGAAAGTTAACTAGGCACAGCCGCTGTGCATTTAAGTTAATTTTGTTGACACATTTATGTAATTCTCACTGCATGATACATCCATCACTCACATTAGTTTAAATTTGCTTCGTTTGTTGCGTTTTTATTGGCTGAAACGCGCCATCTAGCGTAGGGTATGGTATATCTCGCAACACCACTAAGTAGAACACTTCGCTAACTGAATCTTTTAACTGACAGGCTATCAAAGAGGGTGAAGTGAAGCACAAAGATACATCCCTCTTGATACATTTGTTCGGCAAAAATGGGCAAAATGACCTACGTTATGAAGATTTCTGCAGGTATTACGTTACATTATAATCCCCAGTGTATAATAAAATGTAGTCAAATACTATCGTAGTTTACTGACACTCTTAACGGTTACACGGCTAGAGCGCTCTCTGACGGAAACATACTTGAGTATTTGGTTAATGTCACATATAGCTACGTAGATAGTGTAGATGTTAAACATTTTCTTTCTTTCCCACTAATCAAATGCCCATTTCAGATTTATGGAAAACCTCCAAACAGAAGTCCTGGAAATAGAAATATCCTTTGTAGCGTCGAAAATTTACGCAAATATTAACGTGGTGTATTCAAACCAGATAAAAGATATTAACCTTACCATGTAGTTATGTCCTTAACAAGATCCTCACTTTCTGGCATATAGCCGCGGTATGGTGACAATATCCGAGGTTGACTTCGCCCGCATGGTGCTCAAATACACTGATGTTGTGAATACCGAGGAGTATATTGAAAATGTCACTAAGCGTATTCCTGAGGAGAAGGCAGGAATTGTTTATTAACGTTTATTTGCTTGATATGATTTTTTTGGTGCTTTTTTCTTGGGTTGTTTTTTGAAAAACGCTTCAGTTAATATGGACTAATGTTACTATAAGTTTAGTATTAACTGAAACGATGCGGTTTTTATGTGTTTTTACTCACTCCATCATAACTATTATCAATATTTTCAGGGGATCACGTTTGAAGATTTCCGATCTTTTTTTCTATTTCTCAACAATCTCGAAGATTTTGCAATCGCCATGCAAATGTACACCCTGACTGGACGCTCGATAGGTCAAGGTTTGTGATGGTGGTGGTCCAATACGACTTGACTTTTGTAAAATCATGTTTCGAGATAAATTTCAGATATCGCGTTCGAATTTATTCGCTGAACTTGCGAAAGTGTATACAATGTTTTGCTTAAAATATATTATTTAAATTTAAAAGTAAAAACGCTTGCTATTAAGTTTTTTCCTTTATAACTAACTAACCAAAGGCAAAAAGCGGAGATTACATCCTAATTTTTCTGAAGTAATTTTTAGTTTAATCAGAAGCAATGTCGTTTATTGAATCTCAAAATCTGATCTCACCGGAAAATATTGTCTTCTTCGTCCGCAGCCGAGTTCAAAAGGGCCGTGAAGGTCTCCACCGGGCACGAACTATCCGAGCACCTGGTTGACACGCTCTTCCAGCTCTTCGACAAAGACGGTGACAACAGGTTGAGTCAAACGGAGTTTATCGGAGTCATGAAGGATCGGATTCATCGAGGCTTTCGGGTAAGTTGGCCCCGATGTTGCAGAAGTAAAGCGATGCCGGGGCGCTGAGCTATACTTAAAGTTAGAACATGAACTTGGGTGATGTCACGCAACTTTATTTCGCTGCAACTTTTTTATTATTTTTTCAACTAAACGTGCTCTGGTTTGTCATTTCTTTTGTGATTAAACACCGTCTCACTTGATTTCTTTTTGTTTTATTTTGGGAAGCTTTGTAATAAAAAGGTAAGATATAGGCATGAAGCACATTGTTTCGTAACTTGGTTCACGTTAGATGTTGTGTGCACGTCGTAGTCATCACTTGCCCTGAGTTATTCTGCGTTGGATTTTGTAGAATTTATTTGTGGCTTCTTAAAATTTAAACCTTTTCATTCGAAAATTCGATAAGGTTTTTAATGCAAGGTCAGAAAACATTTGTTACAAACATACATCTGTTTGCTAGATTGTAACCATTTCCTCGTAGTGCTTAGTCCACGATTTTTCTGATTTTCTCCACCAAATAGGTTCATATGTTTCTTGTTCACCCGCATCTTATAACCGCGCTCCAACAGTTGTCGACTGTCAATGAGTCAACGTTATACCTTTAAACTTAATGCTTGTTACCTAACTATAAGTGCGGGGCCACGGCAAGATTCTTTTATTTTCTTTCAGCGTCACGGACTCCAGCGACAATACATTGGCCTGGAAGGATACGCGCGTTGCGTATCTAAGCATCTTCGTGCGTTTATTCGTCAGCTCGCTACTCACTCACAACCGAATAGAAACTTTTAGATCATAAATCTTATCGTTCATCTTTGCGTATTTTATCCACTAGCTCTATAATTTTTTACTTTCGTCACTTCAGTCATCAGCCATATATAGTAGTAGCCAAGTTAGCAAGCTTTTTGTACGGATTGTCTGCTTTTGTAATTAATGGTGCTTTTTTCAGATCGGTTGTTTATTTGTTACTTGCTGTGTGAGTTTCTTTGGTTGTGTGTTCTTCTTGAAATGAAAATTAAAACTAAATCAATTACTCATGGACATGTTTAATGTTGTTTGCCGTGACATTTTTTGTTTCCTTAGTTCACTTACAAAACTCCCAGCATATTGTGACAGCATGAGTACAATCAGTGTAATGACGAAGCCAGTAGTTAGTAGTGATTACAGAAAAGATTGCAAAAATCGTGAAAGTTTTCATTTAGTTTGTACGTGTGTCGTTTAAGAAGTATGCCAGTATATGTTAAGATAACTTCAAGTCAACTTTTAAGTTATTTGAAAATGTTAGTTGTTTAGACAAACTGTATTTTTATTGCTTGCATGGCGTTAGTTAGGTAAGTGCATGACTCCCAAGTCTATTTGCATGATGTATTCACAGGATATTATAGTTTAGAGCAACAGGGTTAAGCAAAATTTCGAAGGCATCATCTCACCAGTCGTATTTTCATATATTCATTTATTCCTCCCTCGTTTTCACTTTGTCTTTGGGACTTCAATCGTTTCTGGCTTTTTTCATTTTTTTTTCATCACATCCCTCTTTCGCTGTTCTTGCCTTTCTTCATTTCACAAAAGGTTCATAAAAGCGACCGCCGGCGTGGATGGAAAGACTTCAAGCACTGTCTGCAGCATAGATTGACTCACGAGTAAGGGAAGATTGTCTGCAAACTACCAGGTGTGCACAAGTTTGCTGTGAAACACTTTTTTTTAACCTTTGCTTCAAACCTGTCTTCATTTATCAGCATGAGGTTTACTTTTGTATCTTTTTTCTTTGCTTACAGGCTACACCTTTGCTTTGTATGCTGCCAATGAAATTTGCTGTAATTATTTCTTTACCTTCAAAATTCTATTTTAAATGATTTAAACTTGCAATTCCAAACAGTTTTCTAGAATTTGCAAACAGTGCATATTTGTTATCAATCAATTCATAGTTGGTGCATGTACGCTTCGCTTAGTCGTTTGGTAGAATTTATTCAAATTTACTTTAAAATTGCACAGCTTTCTGTTTAAAGAAATATAATCCAAATTTCCTTTGCCCAACTTGGCTGTAAGCTCCTTCAGTTCGAACGTTATAACTGTCCGTCATGACTTCAACGAGATTATCTCATAAATCAATATTTTTTGCACTATACACGCTTTCTTGCAAATGCGTTGTTACTTGTTACCTCCTTTTTAGGGACCATTTCTCATTTTCTTTTCTCTAATGACCAATTCTCTCCTGTGTTTGCAGGCGAACAATTCCGCATATAATGGATGGCCAGGCTTTCAGAAATGTATTCGGGCAACCTTGAGACAATCAAAAGCTTGATAACGTCATCAACAAAGCTTAGTATTAGTATCTTGTGATCGTGCACTTAAAAGTGGATTAGATAGCTTTTGTTGCTTGTTGTATCTTTGTTTGTACAGTATATACGCATTAAAGGTTAAGTTGAGGTGTGTTTTCAAATCGCATCCGAATAATTATATTTGCGCTTAATTCAAATCAATTATTTCAGCTAAAATTCATGCGTGGTATGGGAATTTGTCCCATCTTTACCTGATCATATTTTTAACTTGTGACGTATTTTTGTGCTATACCATGTTTCAACATTGTGTACTGTAGTTCAGTAGCTTGTGTAATTGTGTTGCATTAAAATCATTATATATTGTAGTCTGCACGTAAAGGAAGTAATTTAAAGCGTGCAGTTATATTACGATTGACTGGTGGCGATTTTCGAATCGGTTATCGTTTACCAATAGTTTTTTCAAGAATACATTCTAGTCTGATTTTATTTTTCTGAGTTACTATCTTCGCTCTAAAAGAGACTGCTAATGCTGCTAAGTTTGGTTTCAATATCCAATCTACAGCGCAGAACGCATATTAGCCAATGGTCGAAGTCAAAGCTGTCGAGGCTATGTCCATTACTCTGAATAGGTCGTTCCAGCTAACCACTTGTCCAGTGGTAGCCTAATGGAAGCGATGGGCAATGATCGAAGCTGAACAGAACATGGGATTAAGGTTTCTGCATGACGTCAAAGGAAGCCGTCAAACTGGGTAAAACTAAGATCTCTGATTTTTTTGGAATCTTACAAAAGTTTTTAAATACCTGGCTAGACCAATCAGATCAGTCTGTAAGGTTGTTCTTTAGTCCGGGTCGGGTACAGATTTAGTTTTATAAGCCAAAAACTCTGCATAGTTTAAAAAATGTTTTTTGATGGCATTTTATGGTATATTGATCCAAAGCATACTAAAACAATGTGCAAAATTTTAGAAATCCTTATGCGAAATTTTTTGAGTAATTACTTTTTTAGTAAATTCGCTGTGTAATAAAATAAACAAGACTTTTATGGCATTTCTGGCGTTTGACAGCTCCTGAATTCAAATGGTATGTAGATGTCACTTTGCTTTATTGTACAGCAAATTTACTAAAAAGTAATTACTCGAAAAATTGGCTGAGATCATAGAAATAAAACAGACATTGCCCTTAGGCCCTCCTGCTATCAAAAGTGAAAATAATGCGTTATATGCAAACGGGTATGAGGTCAAAAATTGAAAAACGTGTAGTTTGAAAATTTTATATTTAAGATCGTGATAGACCACCTGCTCTAAAGTTATTTTAGTTTATATCAGCTAATATTTTTCATAGAATGCAGTATTTGTTTGCAAACTGCTTTTAATTAAAAAAAAGTCTTGTCACCGTTTGCAATCAAGTAAGTCACGAGACTGAAATGAACCGAATTGTACTTTCGCAGTTGGATTAGAAGGCAGGAAATGATGACGAACGTAATGCATGTCACTGTTTTTGCTAGCCTAAGGGTTTATGGTTAATATCGGTTTAGTTTAGGTTTATAGTTATGGTTAATCTCATAATCTAAAGTAAAAATTAACAAAATAAATAATATTACCTTAGCAATAATTAATTGAGAGATACGTTGTTACTTGTTAGACCAAGCGTTCAGTTAATTGTGGAATTAGTACCATACCGTATAATATTACTTACCGGCTGTAGGCTAAGTTGCCGCACCGTATGTAAGTGCACAATCCCCTATGGAAAGAAAACGTAGCTATCTAGTGAACAAAATGGGTCAAAAAAGCTACGTTGTAAACGAAGTAATTCCCAAACATTGATATTTGGTACACACTCCACATACTGGCTCACATTTTTTGTTGCCTATTGGTGCACAACAGCGTTTGAAAATTACATTTTCAGGTGCACAACCATGTAAAAATAAGGTAGTGACGTCACATTTAGGAGTGTTAGATATAGGCCTAGTAGCGCACTTTGAGTATAGTTTTGCACTTTTCGAATTTCGACTCGTTTTTTCTAGCATGGTAGCAGAGCAGACTAGCCAATTCACGAAAATTTTTCTTTGAAGTTTGGCTAAAACTTAAAAGTTTCAATTTACAAATCGTACAGTAAAGATTTTTACATCATTAGAAATGTAATTTCATTCTCTAGGCTATATCGTATATTTAAAGTGGTTTATGCTACTTATACAGTGTACAATTGCAGAACGACACAAGAGTATATCAATATTAACTTAGATAGGGTTTCAGAGCTTTGCATCCGATTGTAAGTGGTGAAGAGGTGAAGGTTGTCTCAATTATGCTGAAATAATGTGGTGTTGCAGGAGATGTTTCGGAAATGACAATGATGTGAGAACCGCAGTAGATATATGAATAGTTATTAAAATTGTATTCTATGAGTGTAGGCTATTTAATCACTTTTGTTGGTTTATATGAGTGTATTTTTATGGAATCTTTTGAGTTACTTCTTTTCAAAACTTTGGGCTGCAAACAAATAAAGGATTAAAATCGTGGAAACTACTTTTGTATCCGGGTTTCTTGAACGGATTGCATTTAGCTTACAGTGTCTGGTGAATGCAAGGCTAAAATGAAAAGTTATTGAATACCCTTGCCAAACGTATTTACAATCTTAGTTTTTGTAAAGTTTGTTAAATTCAAACATAATTATAATTGCACTTTTTTCATTTAGTATTCCCCACTCGATCAGCAGACCAACCAAATTGACTCCATAAATTCCACTGATCCAGTGAATACGCCAGATTACCACGATTCCAGTCCTGTTGGCAGTGCTCCTCACAGCAAGCATGATGAGCAATCTATACTTTCTGGAATAATCACCCAGTACAATCAGTAAGTTAAATACTTGACTGCTTTCTGTCATAGTTGTTCGCTTGCTGAGCTCTTATGCTTGAAATCTATTTCTACCATAGTAATGTTTTTCAGTGACGTCATAGACATGACAGCGCTAGATTCGAAGATAGATGCTGTTGAATACATGAACAGAGTGCAGTTATACAAGTATGCTTTTTTATATGTTTCACAATGGTAGTCGCTTATTTGATGCCCACAGACTGCAATTGAAACATTGATTTAACTTTCCATATTCATAGCTTTGGAAAAAAATGTACATAGTTTATGATAGGGGTGTACCGAAGATTGTGTTTTTAGATTTGGTCCGAAATCGAGTGTTTGGAAAAAGTATACAACTGAATTATTTCAGTCGAATCCAGCAATATAGTATCGCAAATATTGTTATCGCAAAAGTGAACAAAACAGTGCTTATACAGCGTGACATATAATTAAAGAAGTATGATACAGTAGTTGAGTTAAAGTATACTTAGTTGTAATGTTTTACTTGCAACGGAAAAGTATATAAATGATATGCTTAGATTTTCTGTTACATGCACAATTATATCTGCTGTTGTTGTAATTTTCCTTCAATGAAGGAGTTTTCAGCCTAATTTCTTTATTTTTATTTTACAATTGAACGATTTTGCTTGGTTTAGCCGAATTAATTCCACCTGCCAAATATTTGGTGTTCCTCTAGTTTATGATATAAATATATTTTACTTTGTTATTTGTTCATAATTTACTTGTAATTCATGCAGTCGGAAGGTGGCGACATTAACCAGTGGAACTCGTTACAAACAACCCAGTCTTCGATCAGCCGGAAATAATCCTGCATTGATCTTAAAAGCCAAGTCAGTTGATTTTGAAGATGTCTGTATGGTACGTACTGCAAATACTACATTCACCCTGTACATACTGTAGTTACGTCAATTGTACTAGTGATGCATGAGTTATGTATTATTTACTGTCTCAATAATTATGGTGTCAATGTCGCCCCATATTTTGTGGAAATCGACATAAAATGAGGTTGCTTGCAGATCACAGAATTGGCAGGAAACGTACGAAGTGCAATGAATGCGGTGAAAGTCGAAAAACATAAAGATTTGGTTTTGAGTCTCCAACATCGATAATATCTGGGACCCTTCGAAGCGGGAAATACATCAATGAAGCTGTATTACCTGGGATATATCTTGGCAATAGTTGTGCAAGGACACACCGTACCATTTGCTATAGCACCTCGACTTATACACATCAACATTTTTAAAAAATTGACATACATTATGCTGACAGTGGCATTGACTTGTTTTTTATATTGTTGTGTGCAATATGCTGATTAAGCATATTTGCTTTTTCTTTTAGTCCTTGCAAAGTTAGTGCTTCCTGTCATTGATTCATTGAAGTCCAGTGCACTAAGATCCTGGTATGCCAACTCCAATGCAATAAAGTGTCAATTGCATTCTCAGCAAGTTACTCAGCCATTTACTTTTCATTTAACATATCCGTTTTACGTGGGCAAGCCACAAAATAATGAAAGCAATAATAAATTTTTCTTGTCTGAGCAAGACATCGTTTATTTCGATGTAATCAATACATTTACAGCACATTACAGTCACAGTGTACAGAGCACTCTAAAAGTCTAAGATAGTAGGAAAAGCATGCTATGAATGAGAAAATTACAAAGTGGTTTAATCAGGTAATGCTTCTTTCATGTTACAGTCTTATAGCACCACAAATATAAGACTGTGAGAATTTGGTCCGCTAAAAAACACTGCAGTTTGCAAACTTACTGCTTTCTAACCCTGGAATGACTGATTATGATTTGGATGAATAATGCTCACCAGGATTCCTGCCAAGCAGGACGCACTGGCTTTCGGCGGCTTTCCCTCAGACCCATCACTTCCTGCACAACTTCTGCATTTCTGGTCAGTTCTGGAAAATTTAGGAAGATAGTAAGATGGAGTTTAATCAAATGACGTTAATTACAAGCAAGCCAGTTGAGTACCATTCGCTTTCCTTGTTGACATTCCGTTCCTGTCTATGGTTGTCCCTATATATTCTGCCTGTCTTTTATGGTCTGCTAACTGGCGCTGTCGCTGCATTCCAGGAGTAGCCTTCGCTGAATTAAGCCTTTTAAGAAGTTGCTGAAAGGGAATGACATTTATTTGAATTACAACAAATTTGTTTATTGCCATGGGCAGCAGATTTCAATGTGGTATTACTCACCATATTTTCCCGTTCAATCTGCCTTTGTTGTTGAATTCTATTGATTGCTGTGTGGTATAATTTGACCGGCTTTTCACTCGGTCTTCTTCCACTACTCATTCTACTTAACCTTGAAGACGTGCTACGGCTGCAATGGAACAAAGGGTGATGTTATACGATGATGGATTGCCACTATTTTACCCCAAGGTGTTTACAAAGCTACTGATTACTAAATACCTGCTGCATTTACTGTTCAATGAAGTATTTGAGGCATAGCTGGCATTAGACCGGACACTTGATGCACTAGATGGCCGTGATTGCCTTGTAATTTGTTTCAGGAGACGCTGGTTTTCCTGATCTATTTCGCGAACCTGGTTCAAAAAGTATTTTCATTGTAGGCGCACTCAAGAACTTAATTATGTTGTAAATATCCTCATTTTTACAGCACAACCAGTTACATAAAAGCTACTAGCTATTAATTATTCATGAATCATATAAAATAGACCAAAGGCAAGAAAGTAGTATTTGGTTACATACTGTATTGTAATGTACATGTTACCTTGTCATTGGTAAAGGACATATTCTTTCTGCCAAAATGTTCTGGTCTATGGATTAAATTGTCCCCAATTCTGTAGTTCATAGGTTGATGCATTCTATGTGTCACCTAGGGTATAAACACTTACTTGTTAATTAGGATTCCCCCAACATTGCTCCCCGTTAAAAAGTTGTGCTCAAATATACAAATGTTCATTGCTACCTTTTAACTGATGGTAACTGAATGTTGCATCTTAGCATTAACAAAGCCCATGGTTATTGTGCCGAAAAACAGTACCCTCCAATGTAGTTTAAACAGCATAATCGATGTTGATAACAAGTTTAATTAAATAATCCCCAAAATTTAGGTCGCTGTATTTGAAAAATATTTACCTCATGTTGGATTGGGAATGGGACACCATTTACTTAAGTAAGTTTCTCACACACTTCACAAGTTGAGTAAACAAACATTGAATGTTCAATAATTGTCACATAAAAACTCACACTTAACACTGACTCCATCATTCAAAAGCAAATGGGCACAGTTGCTGATAGTTCAGTTATTTGCAATGTTGCAATCACTGTCAACTAGCAATGCCGATGAATAACAAAGTTGTTGTATAATGTATAAGTAAATAAACTGGGAGCCAATTAAAAAGTTAGAAAACTACACAACAATTTTACCTGTCTATTATAATTCTTCTGTTCAAATTCAAGAACAGTCTCCAGCAAGCTGCTAATGTCCATGGAGCCTCGAGCTGCAGAATCAAGAAGTCGTCTTCTGTGGTCGGTCATTGCACTTTGCTGTCTTGTCTTAAATAAACCTTGTTTTTCGTGACCACTCTGATGATGATGTTCTCCAAAATCATCATCACTATCACTTAAGTATTCCTTTTTCCACTTGGGACTTCGAACTCGTGGTGATTTCTTCCTCAAAGAGCTGGTGCGTTGGCTGTTCTTTTTGATAGAACTATTGTGCCTTGACTTATCCATTTTCTCCATAGAAGATGAATTTTTGAATGTAACGTTCAGTTTTGTAATATGGCGCACTTGACTATTTTGAGCTTCATTGCTAGATGTATTGTGAAAGGTTTCATTACTTGGATTTTCGTTTGCACCACGACGTCGAATTTGTGGCGAGCCATCTGGTGAAGTGAGAGGAGAAACATCAGTGACAGAGTCGGAAGAAAATCCATCTCCGTCCGCTTGTATATCATGGGATTTTACATTGGATGTGTCCCTTGATTTTTTTGATGGTCGTTGTTGGCGTTTGGATGAGTTTTCGGAATCATTAGCATTAGAATGACCATGGCGTTCTGCTTTGGAAATTTCACTTCCACTAGATGTCACATTTCTCTCAGAATCTGTACAGGAAGTATCATCTGTTGATTCTCTTCTCATAATCTTTTTGCTTGAATCAGTTGCTGCTGAACAACTCATATTACTGTCACTTTCATTAGTTCCGTGGAGTTGACTATGATGATTATTGCTAGTCACTGTTTCGGAGTCAGATGAACTGTGAGACTCTGTACTTCGACTGTTATGTGACCGATGTCTGTGTTTATTGTCGTTGGCTTTTACTGCTTCATACGTAACTCCTGAAAAAAACAAAACTTTTTAGAGATATATTTTATCAACCACCATGTTGAAAGTACTTGAAAGAATACGCAGGTTGTGGTTTAGTCAACTTCAGTTGCTAAGTAGGAGGGTGGTAGTACGGTGTCATAATTTTTATTCTCGGATTTAGGAAAGTCTTTGCACAACTAAAACTCGCTTGGGCAAGCCAAGTTAGCGAGCTAGCCGTTGTGAAATTCCTATTGATATACGTTTTTTATTGGATTTATATGGTATTTCTTGTACTTGGAACTGTTCACTAGGTCCATTGAATAGGAACACACATCGCTAATGCATTGCACTAGGGCATTACAACAGTAGCACCACCAACTGTCGAAAATGAGACGATTTATTGCAAGCCTGGGCTAAATTATTGCCAGCATGTCACTTTCAGATGAGATCTCGAGACAGCTAAAATCGAGGTGCATTGGGTGCAAAATGGTGTACTAGGCGCACTTTTCGGTCTGTATTGAGCACTAGCTTTAACACAAAGCCTGTGGTCCTGTTTTTTGGCGGTATAAATGGAAACATTCGGGTACACCAAGCACAGTCTTGAAAATTCTCGAGGGTGCAGTTTCCATTCTGTCAACTAGCCTATGGCCCAGTGCTCTAACCACTCGGCTGTTGAGTTGACAATTATGTGTTAAGTTTGTAAGGTGTGTGCGGATTATGCGTCTTTGTCACTCAACCCCAGAAACGTAATTGTACCAAGGAAGTGCGTCCGAATATGACTACTAATAAAATGGCTAATACTATTTGTGCATCAACATAAGGCTAGGAAACTGTATTTCTGCTATTTCTATACATTATAGAATTGCGTCTAGTGCAGAAGTGCACAATCAAATAAAGAACAATTTGAGTAGCAGGAGTCTATAGCAAACAAATGAATCACGTATGGTTCTCCACCGATGCACTAAACTAACAAAATTAACTATTTCTGTTTGGCAGCAAACAAGGGCAACACATGTTAAACAAGTTTTCTAATTATGTAATTGCCGGTAGCTTATACCTGTAGGCCTAGTACTGATAGATGATCCGGTACCGACACCATCACTGTCATTACCATCAAAAAAGTCGAAATCTATTGCTTCCTCCATGGCGCGATCAAATAACAAAAAGAATAAAAGCGCTAGACTTTGTAGTTAATAACCGTTAATCGACAATGACATATTTATCTTAAATCAATAACTCAAGATAACTTTCGTAAACAAAATTATCCAATCATCATTTAGGTTGTCAAACGAAGAAAACTGAAAGAAAATCTGTTGTAGCAACTATTTTGAAAACAGCGACACTTAGTGATGTAGAAAAAACTGAGTATTTTTTTATGTTTGCAAGGGCAAGGTTAGGCTTGAAGCAAAAAATAGAATAAGCAAGCATACAATATTTAAATGAATTAATACAATAAAATAAAGCGCACAATGTTGTCTAATCAATGATAACTATTTAGTTAAAAAAATGTTTTTTTTTAAATCAGCTAAGAAAGCAAAATTCAGGTCAAAATTTTTTGGATAGGACCGGTGTTGTGCAAAAGTATTTTTTGACTGATTCGCTAATTTTTGAAAAAAGTTTTTGCGGATAACTACATAAAATTTACGAACTGGGAATTAGGAAATTGGAACCACAGATAAAATAAGCTCAAACACACTTTTCGTGACTTGTTTTTTTAAATTTCTGGTCGCTTTAAACAAAATAACATTTCGTACAGCTGCATAAAAATACGACGAACTACGTCAACCAAAAATACAATGAAATTTCTTGCACTTCAAGAAGATACATTTATAACGATGCATTAATTACTTTCTAAAAACGTGTCAGTTGCGGAAGCTAGAGTTCGATTAAGCAATAACAGCAATACTGTTTTCATTGTAGCGATTTCTCATTTGCCATAACTTGCATGCATTTGCGTTTAAGATCTGCTGAAAACTCAAGTTCTTTTATAGTAGGGTATCGTAACTGTGTCACTGAGGTTTAAGCTTTCAGTTGTAACAACCTGCAATACAGCTTAAAATCAGCTTCCAAACGCTCATTTGGAGGTGTTCTTCCACCAAGGGGCCACTTAAAGCAGTAGTTTCAACTAGAAGATCTTTTGTCTAAGCTTTACTTGTACTGGGAGCATCATCCGGTGGACTATCTTTTTGTGTAGAAAAGCCACTTGATATCAAACCCTGGCCAAGTTCAAGTTCATAAATTCGTCTTTTAAATCTTTTTTCGGAAGATGCAAACTCAGCTAGAAGATGTGAAAGCTGCCTTTGTATCTTTGTAAGTTTCTTTTCTAAGCTTCTAACTTTTTGAGAAACTTCGATTTCATTCATGCCTTCCTCGCCCTGGAAAGCAGATACCAACTTGACACAACCATGATAAAATGCAGAAAGTAGTTTATGTTTGCAACCATATCCCGATTACGATTAGATTAGATGTTCTTGAAGACGACTTACCTCCTCTTCCTTTTTATCAACCAAACCATCCTTCATTAACATCTTCTTGCCTTTCTCCTCCAGGATCGCTTTTGCACTAGGATATTCCGATAGTACCTCCAGCAAATCATCTTTGGAAAGACAGAACAAATCCGTATATCTGAGAAAAACGAAATATAAAAATTTTGCTAAAGGCAGATGGTGATGTTTCCGTTAAAACTGTACTTCTAAAAACATACCCGATGCTTCGTATATTCGCAGTCCTTCTGTTTCCAGTTTTAGTTCCAGATATGTTAAGGATGCTAATTTCCCCAAAATAAGCACCATCATCTAAAACTGCAAATTGAGTGACTCCATCGTCTCCAACAACACCTAATTTACCTGAAAAATTAAAATGCAAAGGATTGGTATAAGTCCGGTTTAAGTTATTGACGTTATTTTCCTATATGCAGAAGTTTTCTCACGCAAACCTTCTTTCACAATATACATCTCTTTTCCGACGTCTCCTTTCCGGCAAATATAATCACCGGGACTGAACACTTGTGGACGTAATTTTAGTACAAGTTCTATTAAAAAACCTGGTTCACAATCCTAAACCGTAAAGAGAAAGTAGGTTACATTATTGTGATCGAAAGCTTTTAATACACAAGTGAAGACCTTATCAATACTATATTAGGACTTATGATAAGCTACATCTACAACAAGCTTAACAAGAATTAGAAAACAATACGTACTTGGAAGATGCTAACTTGTTTCAGAGTTTCCAGGTGAACACTAATTGCAATCTCTGCCCGGAGCGTATCTGGCAGCAAACTCAAAACAGCCTGCTCGTCAGTGGACTTTTTGTTAGTCCACAAATAATCGAACCATTTGATCACACGCTTTTGTAAGGTTTTGCTCACTGCTCGAAACTGAAATGTTCAACCAAGAAGGGAAATAATTTGCCAAAGCCAACTTTTATACTAATTCTGAGTGGATGGATGGACTAAGGAACATGAAACAAACATAAGTGTTGTGCAAAACAAAAGTAGCGTCCTATATTTTACCACTTATGAATTAACAGATGTTTTTCTCTACCTGCATATATTGTTTGATAGAATCAATCTTGCTTTGAAACTCGGTCCTTGCAGCGTTCATGTTACTGATCATGGAACCAACATTACCAACAATTGTAGCAAATATCAAGACTCCGACCAAAAAATCAAACACCTAAGCACATCAGTGAAACATAAATTACAAACGTTGTCACAAAGATTACAATTTCGTCCCCTTACTTGAAACAAATATTCCACATCTGTTTCAGGCATGGGAGTTTCCCCGATCGTTGTAAGAGTGAGAGCAGACCAATAGAGACTGTAAACATACTTTCGTAACATTGTGTCAAATGGTGGTTCGGTTGGATCCGGGTACACCCAAGAATCGCTACCAAACCTGCGGAGAACGAAATGAATGTAGACTAGCATGTATCGGTTGCCAGTGTAAACGTGAAAGAACACTTCAAATTGCTATGGATTTTTGAAGAACTATGACTTTAGTAAAACGATCGATTTACAACGATTTACAACTTTCAGTAAAACGATCTCAATATCTAAAACCATACAAATATAACCCACCCGATTGCCTTTGATATCGCGTAGTAGATGCAAGCATTCCAGTGGATAGTAATAATGATATAGAAAATTAGAATGGATATTCGAAAAAGATTCGGGTAAGGAGTCCTCGTCTCAACTCGATCGAAACATTCAAACATCCTCGGAAAACGTAAAACGCGATTAAATCTACAAAATAGGACGCCTTCATTGGACAAAGAGTCGCTTAGGTGGCTCACCAAAAAGACATTTAAACGCTTCACGAGACCAAATACATGAGTTGCACAAATTTTTCTTTGAAGAGTAATCTTCTGATTTATTCTGTTATCTTGACATCATGTTTTGGTTTTGTTTCACTCGGGCGCTTTTGTTTAAAATTGGATGTGTTTTTGGGCACGGTGGTCCATGATAATGTCTTTGTCAGTCGTCAGGCTTTGTGGAGTTTGCATTAACCAATAACGCCTTTTATTCTTTAGATAAAATTGTTTAAATAATGCGAGTGAAGCGCGCTAACTCCTCAAAATAAAATATTGGATTTGTGCAACATTTTTGATCTCTTGAAACAATTACATAATTTATCTGTTACGCGCTCCTATGCTGAGTATATTCCAATCGCATGCAATTAGACAACCCAAAACGGCAAACTATATACAGTATGTTTCGGAAATGTTTAGTGACGATTGAAAATTATATATATATTCCCAATTTTACCTTAATTCAGTGCGATCTGGTCCAAAAAATATATATCCTAGATCAGTCGGCAAAATCGAAAATAAGTCAACGTAAAACTGAATGCTTTTTCGGTAAGATTTTTTTAAGCGTTCCGGATCTTTGACCAAAAGACCCTGTTCCAGAAAACCTAAAACAGGCACAAAGATTAACTAAAATTTCTTTGAAATTATAAGGCAAGATTCTATAATATAGCTACAAAGGTTCAATAACGTTATCAGATGATAAAAATATTTCCTCGACTTAAACGTTCAAGTCGACACCTGTTTTTTGTCGGACAATCATGTCCAGAATATATGCGATATCACATAAATAGTCAAACGGAATCCAGAGCAAAGTATATCGCGCTTGCAAGTCACCGAAACAGGAGCGAGCTATCACGAAGACCAAATTATAGAAGACAGCACAAGTGATGATGAGAAGCCACCAAAAATAAAAGCCCTCTGCCGGATCAATGACCCAATGTTTGTTTTTCGGTTTCTTCGGTTTTGGTTCACCCCTGGAAAGAATCGTTAAAGGTTTGATATACTGTAGATGCTTCGTTGAAATACGGTTCACGGTTCTGTCAACTTTAATATGTTATTATACTTCTTGTATATATCTATATATATATATATTTTACAACATCATCAGTATCTAAGATAGTTGGAGAAATAGTATCGGAGATATTAACCCGAATCAGGTGATTTTAGCCTTAATGTTACAGTAGATTAATAATGTAATAAAAAAGTAGCTTTTAGTCTAAATTCTTATATTTGTTTTGGATGTAAAATCATTAAAACTTAACCCACTCTTTTGAAGGAGAATTATCCTTGTCTCCGTCTTTATCCGTGGTGGATGACGCCATCGATGACGTAGCCATAGGAGGCCCTTGGATACGCAACATCATTGGATCCGTGGTAGATTCGTTTTTTTTCTTTCTTGTATTTAACCATTTACGGAACCTGTTTGCAGTGGTCATTCGCAGCTATTATACAACATTATACTTACTAGATGTTTGTATTTCAAAATAACTAATTGCATGCTGTATATGCTTGTATGTGCTTTAATGCTTTAAGTTGGTAATGTTTGAAACCTGATACAATAGGCTACGCTAACTTTACCCACTTTTATTTAACCACAAACCAGAACAATTTGCTAAGCACAATTTGTTCGTTTTTTTATTGGATTTTTTTATCTCATCCGCACCTCACCTGACAAGAAAAGAGATGACCGAAGCAAAATTTGATTTTTTCACTCTTACTGAAGCTTCTACGTCAGTGACTGAATTTGATTCATTGCTATTGCTAATAGAAAACAAAGCATGAAAATAATGCTCCATACATTGGACTGAAGTTTAACTGAAATAAAATTCACTAATTTTATCATAAATTAAACGTAAATTTGGATTTACTACAGTTGAAGTCTGCAAAATATTCTGATGTGTTTCTACAGCCGTGAACTATTTACTTTCAAAAAACCTTACTAGCATGAAATTGGCGAAGAACTTCGATCAAAATCTGTCGAAGAAATTCTCAGGGAACTGGTGAAACTGCTGCTGTAGCAGGCAGGAAGTTCTCTTATGTTCCTCGACTCATCCGGAAATATTTTATTTGACATCTCGAAGTTAAACGTTAGCAGTCAGCAAGTAAAACTCACTATCCAGTTGTTTCCGGTTACAAGTTGCTTGCAGTAAGACCGGTTTTATGCATGGTTACCTTTCTCACAGAATGATGTCTCCAATAAATTTGTAGTTACCAAATAAAGAATCTGTTTGGTACAACGCCCTAGCTAATAACGTATACATAGGCCTACACCGCAACACAGGCAAATTCTGTGTAAATTATTACTCCACTGCATGTACGCTGTGTTCTATAACTAGTTCATATACCAACTGTAGTATGCGATTTTTGCAGCCGCTGCTACAAAGGATCGATAATTATCACAATAGAATAAATAGTCCAATGGTGCGGGAAGCATGTTCGTCAATCTGCCCTTGTCAATACGCCTTTTAATCCGCTGCTGACGACGCTGTTGGGTTCGAAAAATTGTCTGATTATTGAAACGTTTTGTTGATTTTTTTAACAATTAACTCTCATGTTAGTAGCTTATAAACTTACAACAGTTTTCTGTTTTTGTCCGCAATATTGTATATTTTCCATTGGATTATAGCTGGGAAATATATAGTAATCCTTACGCGCTGCACCTCTTTGGACCATTGGTGCCAGTAAATGAATAATGGAGATGTTAAAAATAGACATTATTTTGCTTTCCGTCTTTCCGCAGTGCAAAGCCAGTATAATAAGCTTCATCTTTATTTTTCACAGAACCGCTACAAATAAAGATGACGTCATTCGTAATATTTCTGATCTCACTTTTCGTCGTTGTCGAGTGAAAGATTTTGTTGAATGCTGATATGCTTCGCAGAGGAAGTGAAACGACGAGAATGTAATGTGCCTAAAAATATATTCGTGGGACACGTAATGCGATAAAAGGCGATGGAACGACAAAATGTTAACTTCTGTTCAAAGACTGTCTAATAAATTAGCAATATAATCTTTAAAAAGTTGATATAGCCTAAACCCGCACTGCACATTGACTGAGAAAACGTGTGGGGCTTATACATTTTCCAAAGAATTTACAGCGTGTGTTAATACCAAGCTAGAATCTTGATAAAACTTATAAAGTAAATGGAATTGCATCTCGCTTGCTTTTGCTCAAAGGTTTTCAAGTAATAACTCGTGTGTTGCGTCACGATTTTCAAGCCGTTATAGATTGGAATCGTGCTCAGTACATCCCGTACGCTTCGACCTATGGGGAAATAGAAGCGAGCGTTGTTGGTACACAAGACAGAAAAGTCTGTTTGAACTGAGTTTCTGTAAATAGGTTAATGTGTAGAAATGGTTGATGCGTAGTAAGGCAAATACGTTCATATGAAATATGAACGATTAGTTTTGCTAGTTGGTTATTTCCTGAAACCTGTATCGGCAGGAAATCTCGTCGATCATTCTGGTATGATTTGTACAAACAAACCGTTACTGTTTCTGAACAATTTCGGGCTGAGAAAGAGAAGATAGCAGGCGAGTGTGGAGTAGCCTGCTATTTGTATAGAGTCTTAATATCAACGCTTTCCTTATTTCCAAAACCTGTAGTTTTTATGTCGTTGTGACACAACCGTGAACCAATCGAGAAGTTTTTGTGTGGTTGTTGTTGTTGATGTAAAGAGTAAACATATTCATTGCAAATACAGGAAAACCTTTTTGCTACTACATTCATGTTTACTAGTTTTCGCAAAAGGCAGGAAGTTTCAACGTGACCAGAACTACGATTTGAATTTAAAAGGGAGAAATCTGATACCACAGGAAATTATCCGTCACATTATTCCAAGAGTACAGTTTGCATTACCGGATCCCTGTTCTGGAGAATTGGTGACTTCTGAAGATGTCACTTGCACTTCCCAACGCAAAGGGCACAAAACATGGCGGAAAATCGTTTGGAAAAATCAGTCGAACCAGACCAGCCACTACAGGAAACGTGTATGAGCTTTCATCCGTAGGACTAACTTCAATGAGTCGTGCTGAGCTAACTATACTATATTTGCCATGTTAAAAATGCCAGCCGCGATGCTAGCAATGAAAATTTGGTTTTATATTCGACAGGAAAAACAAAAAACTTTCCCCAGAACACAACCTCACCTCGTCGTCCTCAATGAAAGACATTGTGACGTCAGATGAAGTGTTGTTGGAGGCAAGTACGCGTCGGAAAAGGTGAAGTATTTGCAAGATGTTTTTGGTTATAGCCCAAGTGCAATTTACAGGAAAAGCAAGCCACAATTGGGAGGAGAAAGATGATATCCAGGCCCCTCGACATGACATCGAGTGCTGATGCAATGGATGAAAGCAGGAGAAAATATTCCGTCACTTCAATGTCACCAAGCAAAGAATTTTCAACAGGTTTTGGAAAAGTTTTGTCATAGCTGTTTACGGCAATAGTTCGGACTAGCCCACTTTTCATAAACAAAACAGCCAATTGCAAAGTGTTTTATATTTGAATAAATCTGCATTTAGATTACGTTGTTTATGCGAATGCATCAACGTAAATGGCCACTTTCTATGCATAAATTAACGTAATTTGCTGACATGTTTGATCCATAGTGTTTTGTATGCATATCAGTGCCAGATATAATTCTGCTTCCATAATTAAAAAACTGTTAATTTTTCAGATGATCAACAACCCAGTACGAGCATTAAACAAAAGAAGGCTTCACAAAACGACAGGTAATGTTATTATAACTTTTTTTTGTAATCTTAATAGCTTGTGTTGAAAATTACAGTTCTCCATCTAAGCTTTAGTCCCGTAAAATCTTGTATAAATACAGTTAACTATGGACATTTTCTACCTTTTAAAGTGCCAAGAATTTTTGGCATTGCAATACTCAAGGCAAGTAACTTTCATTCCATAAAACGTAGAGTAGTTTTTCGAAACCAAATTGTTTTGCCGCAGTTAAATCGCTTGGCTCATACCCAGGCTTACTCATAAAACATATTTATCTTTTAGGACTTATGGTCATATATTGACTGTAGAGATACATCTGTTTAAAGTTTATTTATCATATATTGTTCAGCAAAGCTCAAAAATACATTTTAGATATCATATATTGTACACTGCACTGTATAGTATAGTTGCAATTAGTAGTTGGTACACTAAAGCAAATAGGCTCATAACAATACACATTAAATTGTTACGATATAAAAAATTAGTTTTTACGTATAGCATATATGTCCTTTACTAAGCTAAAATAAAAATGAAAACTGAAAAGGAAACGCAATTCAACCCATGAAACATTTGAAAGTTTTAAACTATGAACATAAAAAGCAAAACGGTTTGATAGATATTTTGACGAAAATCAAGCTTGGGAAAGATAAAGACAAAAAATAGCCGAATGTAACGTCATTACCAATGACCAATGGACGAAAAATATACGATAATGAACGAAAAGAAAACAAACCTATAAAGATAAACGAATGGTTTAATAATAAATAATACTTCTTTTGATGCAAAGTTTTCGTTGCCACAATATCGATGAAAAGTATTGTTCATTTTTGTGCGTTATTTAATCAGTTTTAAAAATGCTCATTGGTTCATTGTTACATCCGTTAGAATTCATGATAATTCTTGATTAGATATCCGTTGAAACATCAGTTTTTGCCTGGTAAATAAATGTTTTAATATGATTCCAGCTGATTTAGTTGTACAAATCGAGACTAAATGTTATGTTTCAGTAATATATCAATCTCAGGCAGAATTTGCTGCAATCCTATACAAGGACCACTAACCGCAGGATTTGTCATCAGAATCGAAGAGTAGAACACATAATTAATAGCATACATTACTTCAATGAATGATTGCAATTTTACAAAATTCACACTATGAATAAAATTTTTAACGCTTTATGTGCATGCAGCAGTGGAGCGGCTTTTATAGATACTAGAAAAGATATTATTTTTTCTTTTGCGTTTGCATCGTATTGATCCTTGTATACATCCTTCCTTGCGGCCTACCTTATATAGTACCGTATAGAAGTAAACGGGTTGCTGTGAAATTCAACTATGTACAAAGCGTATATATATTGACAGTAAGACATGGTGCTATGCTCTATGGATCTAACCTTAACTAGTAAAAGTACAACCTAGTTTACCAATTTGAATACTTGAAGCGACTCGCTCCGTCAATTTTATGTTACTCAATCTTTTAATACCACACCGTATTTATTTCTGCAGTTTTGTCCATTATGCCGCGCTCGATTCCAATATCAACGATTGGTACAAAGTTGTTGAACAACGAAAAATAATCATGCCTGCTCCTGTGCTTGGAATTTCTTCGTCGTATTTATTACCATCTCAATTTTTGACGTCATGTACGGACGGCTCCGTCCACACCCACAATATCAAAAGCGGAAAAGTTCTAAATAGTTTGAATATAGAATCATGGGGTAATTCGCGGCAGGTTGGTTTATAGCTTTATGATACGACACTTTGCTTTAGAAACCACCAATAATTTAGGCCTATAATTAAATTAAATTCGAATCAATCACTCATTTATCTGCACTTCTAACATTGGTTTAAACGCTAAACTATAACTAATAGAAATACCAAGCGTTTATGACGAAGGACGGCAGTATCCTGACGGCAAGCGGAGAAAGTGTCTCACTCTGGTCGAAGAAAGGAAAAATTCTGCAAGAATATGGACGAAAAGTTTTCAAATGTTGCAAAAATATTGACTTACATGATGACGGTGCGTCCACAGTGTAATAAAATTTTATAAACATTACCATATGCTAGTTAGCCACATACACCTCTATGGTATGACTGGCTTGGTTTATAACCTATACTTTGCACGGGTTTGACAATGTGATGCTATGAGGTCTGCGAAAGATATAAACAATTTTCGTATTTGTTATTCTAAGTAAAGACTCAAATTTAATGCTTGATTTTAACATTGATATTAACGAAGTTTCACGAAAAGTCATTTTTACAGAGATTATCGCTGCCACTGACCCAGACAATAATTGTGCTGCCATCATATCGTTAGCTGGCAACTTATTTCATAAGTTGGGGAGCAGCGGAACCGGCAAAGGGGAATTTAAATGCCCCACCGGGGTCACTATCTTAAATAACGGTGACGTAGTTGTGGCTGATTGGTCGTGTAGGGTACAGGTAAGTTATTAATTTTTTTCTGGGTGATAACTGGTAGAAGATTACCATGAAGACTAATGATTTACCTAGAACATAAATTAGTAAATGTCATGTCTTTGTCAGGTATTTGATCGACAAGGCCGATTCAAGTTCCAGTTTGGAAGTAAAGGAAATCGTGACGGAGAATTTGACCTTCCTTACGGAGTGACGCACGATTCGCTTGATAATATTATCATTGCCGATTGGTGGAATGATCGGTATATAAGATACAACATGTTAAGCAACTCATAACTACACGCATATACTGCATACGGGGATGGCCTTTGCGAGCGCGGGGCCCAATGCAAGAACTGATAGCAATGATTCAATCTTGCCGATTTTAAATACCGTAGCTTAATGTAATAATAATATTAATAATAACAAAATGTAAATCAAATATCAACTCTTTGCAAAACAGGTCCCATCAAATCATGATATACTTTTACCAAACAGTTTCTTTCGAGAACAAATTGAGAAATACCACTGTGATTTGCGCGAACTAAAAGCTAATTTGTTATTTTGTTTTGGGTTTAAGTAGGAAATAGCGAGGACCAACTCGCATTTGCCCAACATTGCTCGCATTTACCTAAGGCCGGTCCTGACTGCTTATCAAAATAACTGATAGGCCTTGCGGGCAATTATATAGTAACCCGTAGGCTACACTGTTGTCGTGTAGGCCTAATTGTTACTGTTGAATTTGGACATCTTTTGCTATAGGGTCTCAGCATTCCGAAGCGATGGTACATTCATAAAGCATTTGCTCACATTAAATGATGAAATAAAGATGCCAGCTTACGTTTGCATTCCAGACAGAGGAAATCAACTCATTTTGTCTGAATTCGGAAATTCTTCAATTAAAATATTTTATTTTTAAAGCCAACGATTTAATTTGGTCTATAAAACATGCGTTTGATGTGTGCAATATAATATAACGCGTTTATTTTCGATGTTGGTGTTTGTTAAAGATTTTTTAAATTTTCTTTTAGTTTAGTTAAATATTTTCTTTTCGTTATTAATAAAAACTTTTCAAGCAGATTCAGGCGTTCAGTTGCTTTAGCCTAAGGTACACTTTTTGAGTAAAACATCAAAATAAGCTACTTATGGTTTTATTTTTATAGCTTGTTTCTAATTCTAATAATTAATTGGTACGAAAGACTCGTCTCGTTTGTTTTCTTTTTTAGTAAAATTAACTGTGGGGAGCAAAATATAGTACTACTACTAACTGTTGTTTAAGCACAACAATAATTAACGCTCACGAGAAATTAATGGATAGAAATTGACAAACTTCTAAGGACTAAAAACATGGAATACAGGCAATTAACTAAGATTGTACCATAATGATGAAAGTTTTAACTGTGGCACCATACGCTGAACACAATTGTGCCATAACTATAATCAGATAAAACTTCCCCCAAAACAAACAAAAAAAAATTAAGGAATGTATAATTTTTATTAGGGCATGATGTGAGAATGGTACATAGAAATTCGTGTTCAGAAATAGAATTTTGAAATATATTCTTTTGAATAGTTGTATCCCTTAAAGTCTGGGAGAAATTTAATCGTCACCTGACTAAAGAAAAGGATGTCGCACTTTGAGCAGATTTGTAGTAAATGACGTCATAAATGTCTGTCACAGATGGGACTCTAGTCTTCAGTCCACTTCGTACTGTAGTGATAGCCTGGAAAGTGGTGTCTATGAGCGCATAGGATCTGTTTTACTTTTTCACCTACTGAAAGCTTGAATGAGAAGGAATGACAAACAAATAAAGAAATAATGATGCATTACTTTTTCCACAGCTTAGCCTAGTCGATCCAGATTGGCAAGCTAGGATCGTTTGGTATGTCATAATGACATTGTCGTTTAGTCAATGCCGTATATGTGAGTGAAGAAGTACACCTATACCTGTATACTGTCAGACTGTATTGGTGTAAGCCGTAGTGGGAAGTATGACACCTGTACGCACAAAGTTTAAAAACTTAAATGCCGAAATGGTTTTTATCTTCGCGTCAATTTATAATAAAATACAAAGAGATGTGCCTTCAGCGGATGCCTACACATCAAGTTTTGGGTCTTTCTACTCACGATTGTTGTACTTTCCACTTGAGGGTGTAGGGTCTACGTTTGAGATCGTATCCTTTATTTTTTACCATTGATTGTGGGGAGCGAAAAGTATGCACTGGTCAAGATACGTCACGTCAGATAATCAAGTTCAAGACGGTGAGACCCAGCAAATTCATGCATACTGTACATCAGATGGCTGGATTGACAGTTGTGGAAAATGTGGTGTCTGAATGCACGGCATGAGATTTATCCGGTCTAGTGCAGAAGTGCACAACCACAGGGTGACTTTGCATACTAAACCCCAGCTACTCAAATTGTGATTTCATCTAGTTGTGCACCTCTGCACCTGACCCGATTTATCAACGTACTTACGCACACCAAACTTTTTCATCTTCACATCGATTTATAAATAAACAATGAAAAGGTTGTTGCTTGGTTGCCAATTTATATAGCCTGTGATAATGTATAAATAAGCAAATAAAATGATTCCCAGTGGCACTAGCCTGCCTGCCTACTGAGCACTATGAACAAACAAATTTTATTGCCAAACCAACCAGAATTTAGGCTAAATCCCAACCACAGTAACCACATTGCAATCCCTATAATGTAGGTTTGGCATACACTACACTTATAAATGTCCAATGTATATATTTCATATTTACATTTTAATGATAAACAGAATTCATGCCAAAAAAGTTCTGAGTTGAATATTGTGATTTTTGTGCTTCCAGGCTTATACTTTAAACTGTAACATTTGTAGTAGTGCTGACCAAGTGTTTGAATGTGAAGTCTGTACCAAAAGGACCAAGATATTAAACGTACCTAACTTCAGCAAGCTTCGATCTGAATATCTTTAATGGCACACTTAGGTGTTGCGCAGAGATTTTGGAACACTGTTAATGGAATTGTAACACGAGCGTTTCCTTCAGTGATACAGTATCAAAAATTAAGCACCAATACACCATCAGCGAATCTCAGTGGTCGGTTTCGTAGTTTTGTCTGGGACCCAGCGTTGATCTTGGCACAGATGATTACCATGCAATGTCTTCATTACGCAACTCTTGGACTTTTGTCAGCATTATGTTTAGCGCTAGGCAGTTACTCCCCATCTCTCCATTATATATTTGACTCCGGGGCAATTCACTATTACGGACAAGCAAATCGACTTGTGTTAATAGCACATATTACAAACTCTGCATTTGGTGCACTTGCACTGTGGTACGTTGTGCAAAAAGCGAAGCAGTGTTTGGATTTTACTTGCACTTTGCACCTGTTTCATTTCTTAATTTGCTGTATTTATTCACGCCACTTTCCCACCCAGTTAGCTTGGTGGTTAGTTCAGATTGTTTGTATTGTTTTAATGGTTGTCATAGGCGAATACCTTTGTTTTAAGAGTGATATGAAGGATATTCCTCTTGTTGGTGCTAAGGCAGACGTCTGAATTTAAGTTTTTTATTTCTTAAACCAGGAAAATGATCTAATTTCTAAAGCAAAACACTTGAGTTTATATGTTCACCTGTTCTTTTACATGCATTGTTTGACTTATAATGCTTATCAATTATTGTTGGTTTTATTTTTCGCAAAAGTTCTCTATATTGCATGAGTTGGTACTCACAGTGAGGTATTGTTTAACTACATTAATTTATAGAGGTGATGCATTTCATCCATAATTTTTTTATCTGAAACAGTGGCAATATATTTTACTCTTACGTCAATGTAAAGTTTATTTTAGTTTTTGGGGAGCTATATGTAACTTTCCTGACTTTGACATTTTGGACGTAATTATGATTTGAATTTTATTGCACTTTTGAAAATATATGCTGTAATACCAACTATAATGTGTATTTAGGATTCCTGATTGTAAATATGAATGTGTCACTGCACGTGTTTCTTCTTCTGACACAAGATATATTGTGGTGGCATGCTTTGTGAAAAATTTTTATCTTTTTCTTAACACTAGTGAAAATTGATGTAAATATTTCAAAAACCTGACAGCGTATAAGCTATGATCTTGAATACATTGCTAAGATAAGGATTAAATTTATTTCTTTTGCGAAAAGAGTACACTGATAGTTGTAATTTTGAGAATGAAAGGGTTGCATGAGACATCTTCTGCTGTTATTTTTTTATTATAAAAACCTTACCAACGTTACAAAAAAGAAATTTTATCGTAACAAAATAAGACAGTGTTATGTAATTGTATGTTTTCTCTGGTGTAAAGGTTTGCTATATAGACGTTGCCTGTGCATTTCCTGACTGTTGTATGAAAATCTTTAGCCTACATAAAATGAAGTTTTATTTCGCTGTGGTGTCAGTCAGGACCTTTGGATAAAATCAATAATGGGTGTAAAAGGTTTGTGGAAACTGCTTGAAGGCACAGGCAGACCTGTAACCCTGGAGTCACTTGAAGGCAAAATCCTTGCCGTAGGTTTGTAATTTTGCATCTTAAATTTGAAACCCGTCATCGCTTATGTAAAAAATTAGTACTAAAAGTGTTCAATGTAAATATACCTGTACAAATTGACTTGTATAGTTATTATTACTATCAACATTCACAATTTCTTTACAAATCTCTGATGTGGATATTAACTGCTTACGTGGTAGCAATGTTTTTCTTTGTTTTACCCGTTTTAGATATTAGCATATGGCTCAATATGGCTGTGAAAGGCATGAGAGATTTGCATGGATACAGCGCAAACAATGCCCACTTGATCACACTTTTCAACAGGTCTGAATCATGGCATATGTCGAGATTAGCATAAGCATAAGATGATATTTGTAAAGGAATTCATAAGTGTGTAGTAAAATTGTGTGTAAAATTCATAATGCATAGCCTAATACATTCAAATATCTTGCTTCAATGTTTGCTTTTTTGTATATGTCATCTTGATTGTATGTCTAATGTTTGTTTTACTTCTACAGAATATGCAAACTTCTTTACTTTGGTGTGAAACCAGTATTTGTTTTTGATGGTCAAGCTCCATTGCTTAAGCAACAAACACTCAATGATCGCCGACAAAAGAAGTATTCTCAAATAAAAGAGAAAAAATCTGCTACAGAAAAGTTGCTGCAGAATTATCTCAAACGACGAGTTCTTGAATTGACAAAGCCAAAGGGGTGAGTTAAATAAAAGCCAACTTTGTAGTCAGTTGTGCTTAACTGTCACAACCTCACAGGTTCGGATTAGTGAAAGTTGATTAATAGGCCGATTTATGTCAATTATTACAGACCAGGCAAGGACACTGGTGATGAAGACACGAAGGAAAAAGCTTTAAATATAGATGCGGCAACAAAAGCCGTCCAAGAAGCAAGTAACTACTGCCACATTAATGAACACAAGAGGATGTTTACGGCCATTCAATAGACAATGTTTTTAGGAAAAGTTAACCAGGAAGATGACATTTTTAAACTTCCTGATGCAAAAAATCCATTGGAAAACTCCTTGGATAGCTCTGATGAGGAGAGGGAGGAGCAATGGAGGAAAAGAGCATCCACCAGGGAAGCCGTTTATGGAGCAGCAATGTCTGTGAGTGTCAAATTTTTTACTTTTTTATATAAAACACATAAAACATAATATATATATATATCTTAAAAAGTTTTATATAAATTAGAAAAACTTGTAAATAACCTCCATGAGAGTTTTTACATTTTTTCTTTAATATATAAGACATACATTAAATTGAAGCTGAAGAGCAAGTGGCAATGATTTGAAGTCTCCGTGTTGTATCATGTAGTACCTTCCAGCTCTTTTTACGTTGCAAATTCACATTAAAATGGCTGTGTTTTGTCCGAAAACTTGGGGCGCAAAGTTATTTGCGCATGCTATATACTACCAGTCATATTTTAGGAAGAAAACGGTTACAAGTTAATTATGTTTACCGAATCATTGTCTTTATATTTAATTGTTCACAATATCTAATTGAAGTAATTTTTTTGGCGAATTGTGTAGTTAGATGTCGGCAGCTGGTATATGATAAAAGACACGCAAAAAGTTAAATGTCATTAATATCTTGTTAGATTAATAACTAATAATCTCAATAACTTGTTAGATTAAGGTTTAGGAGTTAGTTAGGTTTGAGGTGATAGTTTGGGTTACATTGAGGTTAGCATGAGTTAACCGTCTGGAATCTGGATGGTTAACGTTGATGTAAGAAATATGCTTTAAAAGATTTTTTCCGGTGAAACTATACTCTGCCAGAACTAATACAGTAGAAGCAAGTTAATAAATCCATCTGTCAAATCCAATTTGCCTTGAGATGAAATTTTCCTATTTAAAGTACATTGTAAAATCCCTAGTTAGTAAACTTATTTTTTATTCTATTTTTTATTTACAATTCTATGTGCACTTTTTTTTAATTACTGATGCTTGCTTTTAAACATACTACCAATGGTATGATACTTAAACAAACCATTTTGCGACATTTTTTTTGTTTTGAATAAGGAATTGGTGGCATTTTTACCATCAGGTTAGTTGTTTTGTTGCTGGTCTAGCTGCGCCAGTGATTGGCTGGGACCAGGTTGGATGTTTTGAGTGATACCTACTGTATCACTAAGCTTAAAATTAGAAAAAACTATACTAAGATGATTGGAATGCTAACTCTTACAAATTTAATACTACATTACCAAGGCTGTATGTATGTTTGATATTTCCATATTTTGCTGCTTTTTATTACAAATGCTATATAAGTTATCATGTGATATATGTTTGAACTTACTTCGTCTGGCAGGGTGATTTTCAACAAATGATGGCAATTGATTTTACTTCGGATGACTTCAAAGCCCTTCCTCAAGACATACAACATGAATTGTTACATGACATAAAAGAAATTAGAAAACGACGTAGAACACAAATTGAAACAATGCCTGATAATTCTGAATCCTTCTCCAGCTATCAGTTAAAAGGTTAATTGGTAATCACTTTAACCATGTATCTTTGACATGTTATTCCAAATGTAACATCGTTTAAACTTTAAAAGTAATGTCACAAATATAATTTTTGTAAATACGGCAATTATGAATAATTCAGATCAAGACCAATAAAGTAAAAGTTACTCTTCCCATCTTCAGCTGCTTTCGTTTTTGGCAGGGCTATTGGCAAAGAGAAATATTTCGGAAAGGATTGAAAAAATTGAGCACAAAATGGAAATGGATAATGCCATGTCTATGGAAGAACTTGGATTTAATGCTCGGTATGAGATGCAGAGTATTGAGGCAAAGAAAATAAGTTCTGATGACACAACCCACTACATCTTGATCAAAGGCTTGAAAAAGAAACTCAATGATAACGTAAGCTGCCATTGATAAACAATTAAATACTTTGAGTTAAGGCCACGTCATATAGAGATTTATAATGAAAACAGTTTCTTGTATTTTAAATATGTTATTTGAAGTCTCAATTCCAATGGCTTTGGCTCGAATATGATATTTTTGTGTTTGCTAAATATGTGAAAATGCAAAGTTTTACTTTTACATTTCTTCTATGCTGAAGGATAAGGATGCAGATTTGCCAACCCCATCCTCCTCAAAGGAAGTGCACTTGACTGTGGGCTCACCGGAACCTAACAACTCTGCACAACTGTTGAAAGATGATATGAGTTCTGAAAGCAGCAACGAAGATATTACGGAGATTAGGCCCTCCTTGAGTGACAGAAGTGCTTTTGAAGAAAAAGAAGATTCAAATGGTGAAAATGGAAACGTTATAGAACTTACTGACCAAACTTTGCCATGCTCAGATAAAGTCAATCCCATCGTTTCAATCAGCTCACCGGATCATACTGCAGGGTTAGGTACGATAAATACAAGTATAAGCAAGGAGCAGGTCATTGTGAACAAGCATGATTGGAAATATGTCCAGGATGTTGCAGTTGCTGCTATCAAGGTGGATCAAGTGTTTTCAGATAGATTACAGGCAAAAGGAAATATTTTTGAAGTTGAAGGTTCTTTGCTCAAGGATTCGGACCTAACCGCTTTTAAGAAAATTCATAAAAATGACGTGACTATTCCAAAACATGTGAGCATAACTGATAATCCTATAAATGGAAATGACAAACAAAGAAGAAACGATGAAGAAGTCAAACAACTGCTAAGCAGTGATGAGGATTTTGTTCCAGTCGATGAGGAAGGTTCTCTCACTCTGTCTGAAACTTCTTCCCAAGAAGAGAAGGGTGTAAAGGAAATCAGGTGAAGCTCATTAAATGACTAAAAGATAGCTGAGCTTTGAAAATCCTGCTCACATTGTTCATTTTGCATTTTGTTAGGCACCCGAACAAAATAAATAGGCTGCAATGGTAAAAAGTTAAGTTTGCTAATTGTGTTGATTTGTGGTTTTATATTAACCTCTATGGCTTTACCGCTTTCAATTATATATACATGTATTTTCATATAGCCAAAGCAAAAGCGAGATCAATCCATGGCAAGGACTTGATGAGGAGGATTTAGCATTTATCGGAGAGAAATTGGACCTTGAAGATGCTGCTCTGTTAGAAAGGATAAAAACTTCTGCTAGAGCTGCAAGAGACGTTTCGAATACGGCAACAGTGGAGTGCCAAAATCTTCTCCAGCTCTTCGGGGTTCCTTACATCATCAGTCCTCAGGAGGCGGAATCTCAATGTGCGTTTCTTGAAAATGCTGGACTCACCATGGGTACTATCACGGAAGATTCTGATATCTGGCTTTTTGGTGGCAAGTTCGTGCTTAAAGATGTTTTCGACAAGAAGCGGAATCCATCCTCCTACTCATTTGTGGACATAAAAGCTGAGTTGGGACTCGAACAAAGTCATTTCATAAACATTGCTTTGTGCAGTGGCTGCGATTATACATCCGGTACGAATGTCATTAAATTCAACTGTGATGATTAATATTCATATTGGAGTGCACTCGCATCAATCTCTGAGGTTGTTTCTTGTATGTCTGCCAGTACTTAAATTATTTATTGCAGGGATTGATGGAGTTGGTCCAGTGAAAGCACTCGAGATTATGAAAGAATTTCCTGGCCAAGGCATAGAGAGTCTATTGCAGTTCAAACAGTGGTGGCAATTGGCTCATAAACAGGTTGTAAAATTTTTTATAACACTGCTGACAATAATGTAACTGAGATGTTTTACAAACTAAACATAAGAAGTTAAGGCGCCGTCAAAAATAGCCATAAAATTCCTGTTTGGTTTATTATACAATTAATTTAATAAAAAAACTGATTACTTGAAAAATCCTCCATGGAGCTCTCTGCAATTTTGCATGACACTTTGGTATGCTTTGGACTATCATTCCATAAACCGCCATTAAAAAACAATGATTCAAATTTTTTTTAACAGAGGCGCAAAATCGACACTAGAATTTTTGGCCTAAAAAACAATTTCAGCTACTTTCATGACAATTTTTAGCCTAATTCTGCACGCGACGTAGGACATTGAAGCATGCCAACTGCTAAGGTAATTCCCAGGCTAGAAAACAACACCAACCATGGCGCCTTCTGATTCGTCTAAACAGGTTTTTTAAAGCCCTACGTAAGAGTCCAACAAAATCATAGAGATCTTAGTTTTACCTGTTTGACGGCCTCTTAAGTTGTGTAAGAGAAAAGTATCTTCAGAAGTTTTAAATCATATATTTTTGTGCAGGTTAATTTGATTGTTAAGGAAACTAAGATAAAGGGGCAACTGCGCAAGGTTAATCTACCTTCAAGTTTTCCCTCACAGATGGTGGTAGATGCATACATAAAACCAGTTGTAAATGAATCCAAGGAAACTTTCAGCTGGGGATTGCCTGATCTGGATGGTATTCGGGATTTTGCCTCGGAAAGACTTAAATGGGCCAGGTAATGAATTTTTCAACCTAAACGATGTGTCAAATGTGAAAACTTAAAATAGTTTCCATTTCAACACTTTTGCTCTAATTTTGTTCTATGTCAGAGGGAGGGTGGACGAAGCATTGCTTCCGATTTTGAAGAGAGCATCAGAAAGAAATGCCAAACAGCAGCAGATACTAACAACTTATTTTCCAAGAGTTACTGTCCTGCCAAGAACTCTAAAAACAAAAAGCAAAAGGGTAATGAGAGCGGTTGCCCCACTTCTCGGAACAGGGTCGGACAAGGGAGAAAAACAAACTACTAACAAAGAAAGCAACAAACATCTAATAAAAACAAAACCTACAAAACGCAGGAATAACCAGAGAAAGGTGGTTATTCCAAACAAAACAATGAAAAATAATGTGCTTGCTCTTTCTGAATCATCTAGTTCAGAAAATGACTAATGCCGTCATGTTTATGTTTGCTACCTCTGTTTTCGATGAGTACATCATATGCAAATCATACATTTATTTAAAAAGCAACTGGAATTAGCCAAATATAACAATAGCACTTGACTGATCATCATTAATGAAGATGCCATACACAGTTTGCAAAAGGTAGTAGTTGTGACAGAAAAAACTGTCTCTGGCAGCATTTTTATATTTATAACATAACTTGCATTTTCTAAGAAATTCTAGCCATAATTGAACTTTAACTCAATGCGGACAGGAGTGCGGAAAACATACAGATACACTTTATTATGCAAGTGAATTATTGCTTGATTACAAAATTAAAATTGACTAATTCTATAAGGCATAGTAAAAATTGCACACACAATCTTAAGCATTAAGGAACTTGGCGTGATGATTGATATGGTCCTCCATGAAAGAAGACATGAAGAAGTAACTATGGTCGTATCCCTGGAAAAGTATCAAAGCTAATTAATTCAAATAAAAAGGCATTTTTCCAAAAGTGGCAAAAAATAATTATCCCAATACATTCAGAATTACATAATTATACCTCTTGAATTCTCAGTTGCAATGGCATTCCAGCATCTGCACATGCAGTGACAAAATGGTCCGGTAGAAGTTGTTCTTGCAAGAATTGATCGCTACTGCCTTGATCAACTAATATCTCTAACTTTGGACCTTTGTACTTCCTCACAAGGTGACACGAGTCATACTCCTAGAAATTACAAAATAATAAGGTTGTGAATTTTGATTGAATAACTGCACATGATCAACAGGCAGTCCTGAGTTAATTTTTTGGAGAACAAGGCATGTGCCTCAGGACCAAACAAAAATCCAAGCCAAAGATTGATGTCACAAAATATCGGTAGTTGCTTTGTTTAGGAAAAAAATATTTTTTGTGCAAAAATTTCATTGTTGTCAATTTATTTCATCAAATTGCATTATGCACAAAACACAAGGCTAATGGTGAGTAGTGTCGTGTAACGATTGTCTGCTTTGAAAGCTGTTGTGCATGTTATCATTGTTTTTTTTTTGGTAGGACACCTGCCAATCAAGCAGAGGCAATGGAGATAAATTATGAACAAGATGACAATTTGATAAGAACTATTGCTTGTAATGTTGTAATGCACCAAAAAACAAAAGCCATTACAACTTCTGATTAGCGTAATCATGTGCAAAAGTGAAAATGTACCACTTGACTTTTTAAAAATCTGATACTGAACGAATTTCCAAAAACAAAAAATCTGGTGAGATTATTTGTTGTGGCTCTGACTGACCCGTCCTTTATATTTAGGGTAATTTTGTTAGCTAACTAATAAACTTAGTGTCACTATGATAACAATTTTCAGACAATTACCAAAACGCGTCTTAAATCCAAAAAGGCTTTAATCTGGCACCATTTATATTGGCATGAATAAGTGAATTTACCTCATGTGTGCTCTTGTTTGTGCCAAGATATCCCCCCAAAGCTTTCTGGCCCCACCCACACTGGGTTGGATTGGTTATTGGGGCAAATGCTGACACCGACTGTAAGATGCAAAAAGATCTACAGTATGTTCTTTGATTACCAGCTTTTTATGAATTTTGAAGTAAATATTGTTGTACAGTGCAAGTTGAAAGTGTAATGAATAGTCTACTGGTACCTTATACTTGCCGGGTTGCTTAAGAGCAAGAACCAAAGCTCCGTGGCCACCCATGCTAAACAATAAAAATACACTATACCTGGAGAAATTCAGTCCATTACATATTTACCATTTCAAAGTTTTATGTAAAAGTTATGCAAAAGAAAATAATCAACTTTGCAGAGTTCTTACCTGTGCCCAAACACAGACATCTTGTCTGCATCAACTTTACTTGTGAAGTTGGAATTTATCACCTGAACCAGCTGCAAAATAAATTCAATAGAGCTCATATAACACAGCAAAAATATGTTTCAAATGTAATTACAAAGAAACAATCAGACTTACCTCTTTAGTTACATAAGAATACATTCTGTAATTTGTCTTCCATTTGGGCTCTGTGGCGTCAACATAAAATCCTGCTCCAGACCCAAAATCATAAGAATCATCTTCACCATCTATCTTGCATCCTCCTGCAAAAGAAACCAAACATATATCAATCCAGTTTTTTGGATTTTGTTTATCATTTGGCTGTTGTAGGTCATTTGATAAAGAGTAGCAACTATAATGATTGTGAAACAACAAGAAAGTTTTGGGCAATTACAAATTCCAGTAAGTAAATTCAGATGAACTGCCATACTTGGACTGGTGTCTGGAGTGACAATGATAATACCATTCTTTGCAGCTGGTCCTTGAGTCCCACCTTTTGTAACAACATTTTGCTCTGTGCAGGTCAGTCCAGAGAGGTAATAAAGAACAGGACACTTTTTTGTTTCCGCCTGGATGACAATATGTACTAACGCATGACAGTTTGTTAATGGCAAATGAAACCGATTTTGTATATAGCCACACCCACATAAGAAATAAAATATCACTCTTATGCAATGCAACATGCAATTATGATCTTACGGCTGACTACAACAAATACAAACCTGGGGTGGAAAGTAAACACCAAAACGCATCATACATTTGCATTCTTCACTTTCGTGTTCGTAAACTTTCTGGTAACCGCCAAAGCTTTTGTTACTTGCAACCTCTTTTACACCCATTTTGTTCAGGAATTGTCTAATGACCTTAAAGTTTGAACTATATTTTATGCTTTTCTTGCTGTAGAAAATTGGTTTGACAATCAGTGACAGCATTACATCTGGAAATGGTGGTATGACATCAAATCATTCATCCCCAGACTCAGAAAAGCCTTTGTGCAACTTAAACTTAGTAATAATTCTGTAGTTCCTGACCTTGCCACCAGTTAGAAGTCTGGGTATATGTACTTATTTTTATTTGAAACTATTGGAATTGGAAACTATTCACGAGGAAGGACAGGAAAAGAAGTAAAGTAACCCGCTAGCTTTTCAGCTTATAGCCTACTTAGATAGTGGTGCATGAGTGCCGACACGGCTGATCTGCAGACCAGACGGCAGAGTTTGGCAAAGGCGCACTCAGTACTGTTTTTTTTGGTATGGCAATGCACCCAGGCGTGGAGCTGCACTGTCGCAGGCTTTCGCTTGCAAAAGATTGAGAAACGTGCAGCAATTCGCAATCAAGCAGAAATGTTACTTAATTGAAAGACATCATATAATCAATGATATTGGCAAAAACCCTTGTTTACTGGCATTTAAAAAAACTTATTCCAGTAAAGTTAAATTTTCAAAAAACCTTTGATACTCAAAATATTTATTCTATATTACATACACGTTCTACTTTAAGAATAATCTCCTTGGACATGTTTTGATAGAAAATCATAATAATTAAAACAATTTTCACCGAAATAGCACGGAAGGGGGTTACCCAAAATAAGCACAAATATTTTACAAAAACAACAAACAAACATCTTTAGTTTTGGACTTATGCAGATGTTGCTGCATTTTTACACAACGGATATCTTCTAAAACTGAAATATAGCAAACTACATATCGAGGAATGTTTTAAATGGTCTCATAAAAACCCGTTGCCTACGTCAAGGGATACCATTACGACATCAACAAAAAAAAGCTGTTTGAGTCATCCCAATTAAATTTCGCTATCAAGCCGTTGCCTCATAGGGCAATTCAAGGGCTTGCATAAATCAATCTAAAACAAACTAAATTTTACAAAAATAAGCTCAGATATAATAAACCTGACCGTGTTGTTACTGTTGTATCTTACAACGTATGTAAGTCTTGTGTGGAACAACGTCTTTGTAGTGGTGAAACTTGGTTAATCTAACTTTGCTAGTACACTTAGGTGAGTTAAACAAATATAACACGTGCAGACGGGAAATCGATGCGCGGGCAAGGCTTATCTGCCTTTTTCCCCGAAACTAGTTTGTTTATTGATCTGAATATATCATCAATGAATTAAGGATCACAGTCAGTCTACAGCAGCCACGAAGTAGAAGTGCTCCATATGGAACCGCACTGAATATTTTCTAGCGTTTGGTTCCATCGCACCTAAAACTGGCTGTCACTTTCAAACCAACGCAGAGGTTTAGTCAAAATTATCACTATTCCCGTGACAAAGGCAAATTTAGACTAAACTGAGGTTCTTTATTTGTAAAAATTTAATAACATGCTAAAATACCGAATAAAAATGTAAGTAATAGCAACTGGTGTCACATAATTATCTATTGCAAATGTTGTGAAAATGCAATTTTCCCAACCCGAGCATTGCAATTTCAACACTGTTTATTGCAAAGCTGTGTTAAACAACTTATAACTGTCGTTTTAACAAATTCAGGATGTTTATCAATAATCAACCCTTTTCCACAAACGTTCACTTTTCAATCGATTTGAAAAGAATAAAATTCATTCAATGGAAACGACAGATTAAGAGCAAAACCTACATGAATACACGAATAAAGTATAACAAAACCAGCAGTACACGAAGCTAAATAAAAAATTGCTTCACCAGACATCTGCAATAAAAGAAATATGCCACATTATAGACAAAACATTGAAATATTTACTACACAAATATTTGTATGAAACATGCAACTGTGCTCACCATTTACTATTTTATGCTGTGAGAATTTACCAACCAAACCAGCTACATTTCTTGTGAGAAGCATAATAATGTAACCGATTTTACTTACGTAGACCATGGTACGACCATGTAAATCAACACCTATTAATACTGATGTTTCTTAAGTTTGGATGGAGAAAGGAATTGGAAAGCATAACATGTTGCGCAATGATTGCAAACTAACATTACAGATGAATAATTTGTTTTTCTTTGAGAGAACCACACAATCACTGGCAAGTTCATCAGACTGGTGATCCTTGAAGCAGCCTCACTCTCCTGGTGGATATGGGTTGGGTTCGTCAGGTTTTCGATTACTTAGTTCATGATTTACAGTTCGATGGTGAGCCTCATCTGCCCTTATAGCTAAGATGACATCGCGCATCATTGCATCATCCTGGAGGCAATATATAAACGTTAATATTATGATTCTATTACCGAAATGTGCAAATAGATCGCCTTCGCTATTTAGCACCCTTACTTTTAGTTTCCAATACTCCACTGCTATTTCTGGAGCCTTCATGCGGCTCCACATTTTCAGCTCTCCGGTGTCAATAGCAGCAAGACAATCGGTGTATGTTACTACTGCTTGTTCCTCCAAATAGCCAACAAATCGATGACAAAATCGAGGAGATATGAAATATGCGAGGGAAAAAGCAACAACAAAAACACCTGGCAAAACACAAGTGTAAAAATGGTTTTCACAACAATTTATATTCTTGCCACTAGGTGGTGAAATTTGAAAGACAAATATTACTCCAGAAGTGGCATGAAACCAACCAAGTGCTTCAAGGCTAAACAGTCTGTTCGATATTGAGTGGGTACATACGCAATACACTTATACAACAATTTTTTGACTACCAACAACCAAAATCATAGATCATGAAGAGACACGGACCATTACCAACAACAAGAACAATCAAAACAGCAAAAATAACACCTGTTGAAATCTATATTTACTGTGTAGGACAGGGTGGTCCAAGAATGCCAGCAAAAAGGGCCACATTAAGGTTTGAGGAAAACATTGCGGGCCGCAAATAGCGGAAACTCTATAGTCTAATGCAAGCAAAGGACTAAATTTATTGATCAAAATAATGTAATGTTTTGTTGTATGACAAATAATGCACTTCTTGTTACTTTCTACCCGTTTGCCACTGCATCTGCAGCAAAGAGCAAAAATCATCACATGTGTGTGTCGTCACACAATACTGTGACGTTCACCGTAAAAATGCATTCTTACTCCTTAATAATCGCATATTGACTTGCACTTCAATGATGTGTGACTTATCTCAGGCTGTGGGCTTATATAATGGATTTAAATAAAACTTAGTTGTATTTTAACAAACCGATGATTTTGTACTGGAAAATACGGTGGACTGAAAGTATTTGCGGGCTGCACAAAATCTGTCCACGGGCTGCATGCGGCGCGCATGTGGACCACTCTAGTGTCGGGCATATAAGAAGACACAAGAAATATTACCTTGTGCACCAACAACAGCTGCTTTCATTATAAAGCCAGGGTTGGCAATTCGCATAGCTGTCATTAAGTGCATGCGTTCATTTTCTGCTTCTTCAAGTAACGTGTGTATCCATCCTTGGTCTCGCTTGAATCTACGTAGAGAAATCAGGTGTCGTACCATTGCGCCTACCATACCTGCAAAATAAATCACATCATAGATATAACATAAAGGTAAGTTTGCAAAGCAAACCAATAGAGGTTGCTAAATTTGATGGCAGTGACGAAGGCAGATATAGAAAATGAGTTGATGCACCAAAGAATGACTAATTGGCTATGCTGGCAATACTGGTAGTGAGCAATGGTAGAACTGTAAGTTGGACTACTGGTTAGCTATATAACCACTATATAGAAATCATTTTCTGATATTCTCAATTTCCAAATACACTAGCATTGGAAATGCCTCTGAGCCAGTAGTATTGAAAATTTAGAATGACCTTCATTAAATCCACATAATTCACCCAAAGTTTTTCATGAATGCCTTTGGCCAAAATTACAACAGTTATACATAAGATATATATACAGACTTTACCTGGAACACCGGCAATGGTTTCTAAAAACATAATTCGTTTAATCCATTGTTTTTCATCTAAACTTCCTCTCCATTTTCCTAATGAATATCCTGAGAAAACATCAAAACTTTGCCTTAAAGCCTTCACAGTGTAGAAGGCCATTTTGTCCACTTTCTGCAAAGAAAGCAGTGGAAAAATAGTTATTTTTTCAAAATAGCAATATAGAGACTAAAGAGTATGTGAAAGTTTATCTACAGACCGCAACATAATAATATCATCACCACAACAACTTCAAAATACAGTACAGCTATAAATAAGTTCATAGAATATCTTTTCTGGCCTTAATTCAATATATACTCTAATTGGTAATTGCCTTAATATTCATTATAGCATTTTCATATAATTTCCTTCTTGGGATAATCTTATTCCTTTGACAAAATTAACATGGACAATACAAGCAATGATCGATACAAGGTCATACAGCAATGTAAAAGACAACCATTTAAAGCACAATAGCCTATGGCAATCAAATAAATAACAAAGCAATCTTTGCAATATATCTATGTACATGGGCAATGAGCAGGAATTATATACACACCGTTTGCGGAGGTCGATGAGTAACTTTGACAGATTCCACTTCTTCATTACTCCATATTGGATGCGGAAGTCGATAACCACCATCCTGTATCGATCTTGCCTCCAATATGTCAGGATGGATTTCAGTGTCTTGCTTTGCGATTTTGGTTTCCTTTTGTGGCAGCGTAATATCATCTTCTGCTATCAAGCGTTCACGAAAGTGTGGAAGTTTCTCGAACTGCAGGTTTGGAACAGGATGACTTGCATCATCATGTTTATCACCAACTTGTTTTTCTTTGTCTATCTTTGTGTACAAACTGTTCGATGAATGTAGCCACCTTGTGCCCATCGCCTAATGAAAAAAATAACAAATGATAAAATAACTTTCTGCTTAATAAAAATAAACAGATCTTCACAAGGATACTTTTCAATACAAAGAAGAAAATAATGCTTGTGTTACATATGACATCATACCTGGCAAGTAGTTGGGAGATGGAAGGAAGAGTATAACATGGTTTTAATTTCATGATAGTTTCCATGACTGTTTTGCAACAAAGTTCTGCTGACACTCGCAGGAGAAGATAAGGCCATACGACCAACGATTAGCATTTTTGAAGCTACCAGTAATCAATGCTACTCTGCACACACTAAGTGCCAATATTTGCAAAATTAAACATTTACAAAAAGATGTGTTTCTATGTATTTCAATTGCATTAAAAGATGAACTGTATATTTTACACAGAACAAAACAACAGCAAGATAATAATAGCGTTCTGAAGTCCTTACAAAATTCTTGTAATTTAAAACTTTTTCCTAAGTTTTTTGTCTTCTATTTTGCATCAACTCGCTAATAAAAATTTGCGTTAAACGCAAGCTAAGCTACAGACCAAAACACTCCTATGCAGAAACATTAGTATGTTATATACCCAGTACTGTACATAGTGCACTTATACATGTTGTGCGTCACCATCTAACAAGACTATGTTCGTTTGCTTACATAAGATTTGTTTAAAAAGATTAATAGTGCGCGTTCTCTGCTATGTTTGCTAGCTAGCGTATATAACTTATAAGCAGGGTTGCCAGACCGTCCTTATTTCTAAGATTTGTCCTTATTTTGAAAGTCCATGTCTTTGAAAATATTTTTGTCCTTTTTTCTAAGAAATGTCCTTATTTTCACTTGCGTCCTTATTTTCATCTTATTTTTAGGGTAGAGGTTCGTATTTTGGGCATTTTGACACCTTTAGTATACCATTTTGTACCAAAGAGATACAAAAATTGAGAACATGCAAATAGTGTCTCGTTTTTTCATTTTCGGAACATTGATTGCTTTCTCCTGTTGTGCACTGTGTAAAGTAGTATTCTTCTTTTGTTTCCTAGTCGTCCTTATTTTTGAGTCCAGACCGTTGGCAACCCTGCTTATAAGGCTAGTAGCTTAACGCTTACATTACAGTATTTCTATTACGTCATAAGTGATAAGTCTGAGTGACCAGGTCTACCATGCAGTTAATTGCCACAAGCCTGTTCTTGATCACAACCGCCCAATTACTGTATATGGTAGGCCTACTTGGTTAACTTTTTAGACTTTATAGCATTATTCTCAGGAAGCACCTGGTCTAATGCACCGGGATACGTCACTAGCCGGAAACTGCATTCGTTCAGGCTATCCTGGCTATGCCATGCTATTTGTTCAAGAATGAAAATTTCCGTATGCAATCACAACTATGACAAACATGACGATACCACCAGAGATAAACAACTTAGTTGGTATCTTGCGGTAAGTTTCCCTTGCGGCGGTTTATGAATTGTTTGACAAAGCAAGCAGTTTATTGATTCTCGCGCAAGCTTCTGCTTAACAGATTGGAGACAAACCTTTATAAAGCCTTTTGCTGAAGGGCTACTGGTAAATACAACATTCTGTAGGCACGTTCACTTTCTTTGACAAAACAGGCATGATATAGCAAAACGCAAAAAAGGAAGTGATGTATGTATGACGAAATAGGTCGTGTGACGTTTGCTTCTTGCTGAATATTGCATCAGCAAATCTCTGATGATGTCAAGCCGTCTGACGTCATCGCGAAGCTATGAGGTCACGCCGATCTTTTTTCTCCCATCTATAAATTGTAATCACCACACTGCCTTAGACTTCGCCCCTCAATATCTAATTACAAACTATGATAGGCTATTGTTTAAGTTTTTTTGTATTTATCGGCATTGTTTTATTTTTCTGCCTTCTTGTTTGTGTATAATATTTGTATGTCGGGTTTAATGACCCTGCCGATCAATAACTATATTAATCATTGTTATCAAGTCATTTATTAATTCATGTACGTTTTAAATCATTGGGCTTTGCTGCCCTTTCTCGCTCATTGTTTGCTGGTGGAATTTTTATTTCATCATTCAATATTTATTTTTTATTTTAACAACATTTTATTTTTCGCCCTCCCTCCCCCTTCGGCTAATGACCTAAAATAAACGACACAATACGATATCGAAAAAATCGATTTTAAGATCGTTTCTCGCGTAGAAAAGCACAATTGCCTATTTTCAGTGTCTGAAAATATAATAGAACTCACTAAATTCGGCAGTTTGTCTGATTCGTTAACTCTTCGTCGGTCCTGGCAAAATTATGTTCATTCTTGATCGATTAATTCGGCACCTTATACTCTCACCCCCGAGAAACATTGTGTCAGATTTATAAGGAATAAAGAATTTTGTCATGGGCTATGAGTAAATGTGAGCATGGCCTAAGCATGTTTAATCTATGATGTAAGAAAACTCAATTGACGAACGGCGAACACATTATAAGCAAATTCTAGGTTATGAATGTACGATTGTTCGTGTTTGTAGTGAACGCATTTTGGTTAGATCCCGTGTCATATGTTGAGGATGTATTTGCTTTATAAAGAGATTAAAAAATGATCAAAAATAAAAAGTTGCAAACTATGCATTAATTGTCTTAAACACCAAGTTACGGTAGTATCTACCGTACTGTCGGTCTCCAAAGCATTTAAGAAGGCTATTAGGCCTATAGCTTTTTTTGCCTGCCTCATAGCATTACGGCCTGTCAATGTATAAATCCTTTACGTGTTTTAAGTCTTGAGGGGGTTCCTTTAATATTGCTATCGCCTACTAGACCTAGTTAGCATTTTATTTTCGCTCCCAAGCACAATGCAGTAAGATAAACGAAACTAAAGAAATTAGCCTACTTGTAGGCCTACAGTCTGCAAATTTGTATACGAAATTTACAGGAAAGAAGCCGGTATAACTGATTGCATGCAAATATACTGCATGGGAGCATTCGCTAAATAGATTCCATAATATAGCTAAGAGCTAATGAAGTTTATTTAAGCAAACATAACAGTTTTGTAGCTACCTAATAACTATCAATACGTCACGGTTTAACACTTCCACCTAGCGGCTTTAATAAATTACTAGATTTCATCGGATGCAAAGGTCGAATTTTTACGTCAATACTTCAATAAGTCATAAACGACAGTGGGTATGGCCTTCGAATAATAACAAAACACACTCTTAATGTGTCAAACACTTCACATTTATGTAATTAACATACTACTTGGTTAAAGCTTTTCAAACAGTTTTAAAATGTTATTTTACCCTTTTATGTAAATTTGAATACAAAGAAAATTAAGTTATGCTTGTTTTAATGTATACTTCATATAGTACTGTACGTTGAATTGGATTTCGCAAGAAAAAACTATTTAAAATCCTCCTTTTTAGTTATATAATTACTGTGGACCATTCTTTCATTTAAGGTCAAGTTGTTTTTTCAGTAAATACCCTAAGCCTAAAGTATAAGTTACTTATAAGTACCATATAGTTTTCAGCTTGCGCTTGATCCGGCAAAGATTCTTTATTCTTTTAAAATCTTCCGTTTTGGAAAAATTCGCCGTCACTGAACTCATTGTTTTACTTTCGCCTGCGGCGGCAAAACAATGCTCTATAAATATGGAATCGAGTCATTGCAATTAAGACCTCAGTTGTATAAACGTTGTGCTCAATGTCACGTTAATTCACGAACACGTGTCACCCCGGCAGTGCAAACATTACATTAATGAAGGCTAAATACAGTTAAGAGTTTCCATGTTACACTAAAATTATTACTTTACTCTCAGCAATCGCAATTTAAGTTTGAAAATTTCTCAAGCATCATAAAACAGAAGTAAAATCCAATATTGCAGTAGTAGTCTACACTCTACAGTCTGTAAAAAAATAAAATATTGGACAAAACAACGTATACAGAAGTGAAATGCAAAGACTACAAAGCAATATCTGCATCAACCGACGGCGGAGAGATCATAATTTGCCGTTAAACTTAAATTGATGTAAAGTTTCTGCCTACAATTACAAACAAATCCTCTGCCAACGCATAGGTTAAGCGTTTGGGAATTTTTTACGGCAATGACGTATATCGAGACCTTTTTTCTTGTGGAAATCTATTTTAAATTTTTCTCGCGTGGTAGGGTACAATTGTAAATTTCCTGATCTTATACAAATGTTTTTAGCTTATATTTTGAAATAGTTTTGCCATAGCCAAAGGGGCTATTATATCAACTTATTATCTCTGATATTTTTGGTGTTTCATATTTGCATCGCATTTTCGTTTAAAATATGTAGTATATAGTATAGTATACATCAAAAGAAACCAAACTTCGGTTAAAACAACAAGTGGGTTTTACTGTCAAATGGCATTTTCAGTATATATATTTTTATATAATGATGAAAAATATAGTCAAACGGTAAGCTCTCATTTATATTAAAACTTACAGCAGTTAATCTTATGCGTCTTTTAAATTATTAAAGTAAATAAAGTTTTTCGTTTGCTATTCAGTCTTGCTTATCACATTTACATTCCATATACGTTTCTGTTTCTGGTGATATATTGAAATGCATCTATAATTTGGCGAACCATTGAAAGTAAACTTTCCAAGTTGGTTTTATTTTATTCGCTATTGATATTTTGAGCAGTCTGCAATCATCTTTTTGATTTCGATCATTCTCGTTGACGTCAATGAGGGAATTCAAGGTGGACACGGCAGCAAGAAATGTGACGTTCATGACGTAAGTGTTTATGGATGAGGCATGTGTGTAAGACCTACAGTAACATGCGTAAATGCGATATTGCACGTCCGGCATTCCTGGTTTACTTTGAAGTGTTTCCTTTATTTATAAACTGTTCACATGGCAATAATAATATTTTCGGTTGCCGAACACGGTTGCTTTTCGGTTAGTCATCATGGACTTAGTACTACCGCAGAAAAATTGCGGTTTAGCTTGGCTCTATGACGTTAATCTTTTCCAATTATTGCCTCAGTCTGGTTTCGAGCCCTTACCCTATATAAGTCATTACCATGTCTTAGACTCGCACATGGCGTTCATCTTATACTGGTATTGTTCTTAGAGAACTTGTAGGTAGGAATTTAGCAGAAATTTTCACGACAGATAGTCGAAAGATAAAAACATATTAACATTGTAAAATGAAAGTATCTTATTTTGTGTACTTAACAATCATCTTTGTTTTTCTGGAAAACGTCAACTTGACCAATGGATCTGCAGCTCGTGCTGATATGAGCAGCGTTAAGGTGAAAAGGTGTCTTTGTGACTTTTTATGACAAAACAGTTCTTGTTATATAACGTAGGAAGAGTATAAGTCGACTTCAAATAACATAAAGTTGCAAACAAAGCAACTAGCGCAGGAAACATAATTTTTTAACAACGCACCAGAACTAACATGTTTCGTACATGAACATATGTCCTTCATCAGAGTAGGAAACAGACTTAAATGTTACAAATCAAAGTTGTGTAAATATTAATAACGACTCCGTACGGAAGTAGCTTACAGATTCTCTCACCACAGCCTGTTATTTTGAAAAATGCCTTTGCACCTATTATGGTTTACTACTATATATCGTCTTGACTGTGTACTGTAAGCTCTAAATTTCGCGTTCTTTTTCCTCGCAGCTACTTCTGTAAGGTGTCGTTATAAATATTTCCGCAACTTTGGTTTTAACATTTACATTTATTTCTTAGTTTGAGTTCATGTCCGTAACATATTAGTTCTCGTACACTGTTAATAAACTATGTTTCCTGTGCTATAGTTGCTATGTCTGCAACTTTGTGGTACTACCTGTTATCTTGGCAGCGTCACAAATTACATGATACTGCAAGATTGTTTTATACGTTACAGGGATATTTTACCACCTCAAAAGATTCAAAAGAATTTTTTAATTTATTTCATTTAGGTTGAACGCGCTTCCCGACGACGAAGAAACGTATGGCAATTTGGAAAAATCATTCAATGCGTGCAAAATAGTGAATCACACTTTCCATGGTGGGCGTTTACTCACCTCACAGATTATGGCTGTTTCTGCGGTTTCGGTGGACAAGGGCAACCAGTTGATGACATTGATAGGCGAGTATTGCATCCCATGTGTGGTTTTCTTAAGCTTATTACATCTTTTTGCTGATTTGCAGCCTAGATTTTACCATCAGGAAATTAGGTTACGCCAGCCAAGCTGATGCGAATAAATCTAACTAATATTTCTCTAAGCTTCGTGTAATTGTTGCAGGTGCTGCTATTCACATGACAAGTGCTACTACCGCGTAAGAAATAAGTATAACCTGTGGTGGTGGCAGGTTCATCTTTTCTCTTATGATTATTCGTGTTCAGAAGGCACGGCTATTTGCGGTAAGGCGGCTGCAAAATTACAGTAAATTCTTGTGAAAAACTCCCAGAAAAGCAACTAAACGGATGTATCTACTATAGTAATTACTTAAGCTTTCCACGAAGTCTATGTCATTTAAGACCTTTTATTTCAAGTTTGCATAACAACTTGGTCTCAGTGAAACGTCATTATCTTATTTCTTTAGGTGACACAATCCCATGGAAGCAAAAGTTGTGTTCTTGTGACGTCACCGCAGCTTTGTGTATAAAACGTCATAAGGAGAAATACAACAGTTCCTACGTAGACTACAACGATGTTGATAATCGTTGTACATGATAGTTCGTTTAATTATTTCCAATGCTAATTTTGTATTTAACAATATCACTTTTTCGTACTATGCGTCATTTTTGGGGATGTTTTTGCATTAGCTTTTTAGGCGTATTACAACTAACACCTAGCGCTTAGACGCGTCGAGTTGTCTTTTTTGACATTCTACAGTGGTTACTGAGCGAAATTGCGAGTAACGCTAAGAGTAGTTAAGGGTCTACTTCGATGCTAAGAAATTTAATTTCAGGGCATGATTAAAGCTGATTAGTTATTGTCTTAAATACGGGTTGCATGTTGCCAGATAAATACATTTCATTAAAAAAAAATTTTTCAGTAAAGTTACTAATGGAGACCATCCTTTCATTAAAGATAAATTTGTTTTATTCACTTTCCCCTTTACTTTAAGCATTACTCAGCAAGTACTTTACAAATTTTAACTATGTAGACAAATGTCACATTCGACAAAATGTATCGAAACTCATATTCGAAAAACACTACATATAAAGTTAAGAGGGCATTTCAATGTTAAAATAAGTTTAACCAAAAGCAAAAGTTTAGAATAAGTTATTAAGCTACTTCAGGCTCAGAATTCGCTATTTAAATTGGAAATATTCTCAAAAATATACACAGTAAATCCCACCTCTACAAATCACATCAGCAAATGCAGGAATTAATCGTTCAAGCGAGAAAAGCTTTTCTCAACGCGTGCGTGAAGTTGCCTGTTGTCTTGAAACAGATAAAATGTGTGTCCAACACTGCAGCAGTAGCCTACATAGTATAGCACGATTCAATGAAACATGAAGGAAAGCGTGATGTATGCACAATTTTCCGGCGGGGAACACACATAATTTGCCACAAAACTTAAATTAGAATAAAATTCCTGTTTAACTACAGATGAATTCTCTGCCTACGTCAATAGTTTGAAATTTCGAATGTCTTTTCTACAAGATGCTGTCAGAAATCCGACTCCTTCGACATTTGTGAATATTTTTTTCAAAATTCAAACCACCGCTGATAAGAGCTTTTATATCAACATTCTTGTTGTGACAAGTTTTGACCTGCTTGGCACCTTTAACTAAACCTGAAGGTGCTTGAAACGAAAGCAAACATAATTCTTGGATATGGAAAAATATCCATTACATTGATTAAGAGAGTTGTAAACGTAATTGCCATTGTTATTTGGCTGATTTATCTATACGTGATTTGAGATTGCAAAATGAAGATATATTGTTTTGTATGCTTACCCCTCATCTTCATTTATCTGGAAACCGTCGAGTTGACAAATGGATCTGCAGCTGGTGATGATATGAGCCGCCTTAAGGTGAAAGATCTCATTGTGACTTTTGATAACAAAACATTTCTTAATATCTGGAGAGCGTCAAAAAGTACACTTTATATTGAATTATATTATTAATTTTACCACTGTTAGTACGGCTCCATTTAAAATAATGTTTTTAATCTATTTCACTGAGACAGGTTGAACGCGCTTCTCGCCAACGAAGGAACTTATGGCAGTTTGGAATAGTTATCCAATACGTTCAAAATATTGAATCTCCCTTTCCTTGGTGGGCTTTAATTCATCTCCGAGATTATGGCTACTTCAGCGGTTGTAGTGGACAATGACAACCGGTTGATGATATCGAAATGTGATTTTTTTTGGCGCAGTTTTATTATGTTTATGATATATTTTTTATTGATTTGCAGCCTTGTTTTTTTACGATCATGAAATTACACTACGTCGGCCAAGCTAATGCAAAAAAATCTAACTATAATATTTGTTTATGCTTAGAATATTTTTCTTTGCTGCAGGTGCTGCTATTTCCATGAAAAGTGCTACAGTCTTGTGACAAGCAAGTACAACCTCTGGTGGTGGCACGTTTACCTTATCCCTTACGATTACTCGTGTTCTCGCGGAAAGCTTCTATACGCAGTAAGGCTGACCTTTTGCACAATTACACGCAGTGTCATGTGTAAAACTTACAGAAAATAAACATAAGTATGCGTATCTACAGCAGTAGTTTATACTTGTATCATTGAAGAAAGTCTTTGTAATTTAACAAGGTATATTTCATATTAAGACATAACCACTTGTTGTCAGCAAAGCCTTTTCATTTATTTCTTTAGGCGACAAAATCCCATGAAAGCAAGATTTGTTTTCTTGGGACGTCAATGCAGTTTTCTGCATTGAATGTCATAAGGAAAAATACAACAGTGCTTACGTAGCTATCAGTGACGTTGATTTTCGCTGCACATAATGCAGTTGGTTTTAATATTTCCTAAAGTATTTTTGAAAAATATCAACTATTTGTTTAACCATGCCACCTTTCCTTGTTATGTCTAATTTTGCATTTTTACTATTATTGAAAAATTTTTTCACCTGGTTAATGTGATGACGTGCATGTAGCGGTTGAATTCATTTATATACAAAAATAAACTTAGTTTGATCTGATCAAGACAAACAGCGGAACATTTGGTTCATTTTGAAAAAAGAAGCTTGAAGTTCAGAAACTATCAGAGAAGTAAATCCGAAAAAGTAAAAGCAAAACAGGAAGTCTTTAAACGTCAATTTATGAGAACGAATTTGAAGTAGATTTGGTAAACAATAAGGCAAAGCAACGATTTCAAACGATGTCTGAAAAAAAATGATGATGATGATGTCTGACTGCGCAGTTTTATCCAATCACTTTCAGTGGCAAACGAAGACTATGTTTGAAATATTTTAGCTATGGTTCAAAAACCTGCCAAGCCATAGTTACTTGAGTCCTGCGTCCTGGTTATTTTATAGTTGTGGAAAACTTTGTTTGGACAATTCTGAAATCTGAATTACCTTTTAATTGAAATCGAGACAGCGTTTCCGTATATTGAGAATGCGCGAAAAACGTTCTACGGTAATTGTGTTGGCATAGCATTACAAATGTTGAGGACGGAGAGTCTACGAAGTTGGGAGTAATTGGCAAATTTACAGTTGTCCCTTTCTCATTTATTGTTTTTGCTATGCAACTGCAGTTTAAATCATCGAGTTTTTATCAGTTTGAAAGCTTTGCGTGCATAAACATCTTACTGCTATCAATGTCGTTGAGGTTGGTTGATCCAAAGGTGTAATACCCTACTTCGTTTGACAAAAAGATTATATTAGCTTACAAGGTACTCTGCATAAACATGTTTACCATTACTACATATGCCATAGCATAGATTATAGTCGCTTTGTAAAGCACAATTCAGTTCGTAAACTGCTCTAGAAGCTGATGTTTATTGTTTGCTTTTAGTTTCACCAGCCCTTTTGTTATGCTGTTCAGTGGGCCTAATTTTTTTCAGCTTCTGATGAGAAAATCGTCATTAATCGCTTCCTGGTTTCGATTGCTTGCACTTCTGATTCAATTTCGATGTTGTTCAACTTCCAATCATGTCAGCAGCGGCAAATGCCAAGTGGGCCAAAACAGATGACAATAGCTGTGGTATTGGAAGAATAATATTGCAGATCTTACGAGTAAACAGGAAATGCAACGTCGCCATTTTCAACGAAGTCACTTATTAAGTTTTCATTTGTCTGATAAGACTCTCCGAGCTGAAGAAGCTGTAGCATTTAACCTTGCGCAAATCTGAAAGGGCTACAGGGCTAATATTGCCAAGGTCTCATGATTCAGATCACTTTGGAAAACCAGAAGTACTTTCGGTCCAGTGCACATATGTGACGTTGTCGTGTGGTGCTTTGTTGTTATTATAGCCTTTGCAGGGTGCGGGCCTAGGTTACAATTCCCATTTTGTGTTAGGTCAAAATTTAGGTATTTGTAAGGTTTTGTTTCAACATTTTGAGATAAAAACTTGCGGTAAACTTTTCACGTTTGATGATGGAGTTTCCTATACGACAATAGGTTCTTCTATCCGACATCTTGTTCCATACAAGTTACCTAATTATATTGCTGTTTGCAGTATCTGTGTGCCAACGTCGTTTAACGACGCCAGTCTGAAGATCAGAATGAGTAGGGTTTATGACGACATAATTTCTCAACACTAGGTCCTGTTTTTAGGTGATCGGGTAAACTAGAGTCTAGACTAGACTATACTACAGTTTATACTAAACCCTTTCCTGCTAGTTTGAAAATATTTGAGAGCTCTAATGAAAGGTTTGTTGATTGTGTACTTGCTGTTCGTCTGCTACTCACACGTCTGTGAAAGCCAACAACAAAGTGGTAAGGTCTTGTGTGATCACAAGGTTGTTACAAATTAAATGCTTTGATCAAGCCAAAAGTGTTTTGCACATTAAATCATGAGATGTTAAAAGTAGAACTAACACTTTAACGAACTTACAAAACTAATAATCGTTTTAAGAAGTTGAACGTTTCAGCGACGATTATGTGACATTTATCGCTTGTCCACAACCTGTATAATTTGGCAAACTTAAGCTTGCAAGTAAATAACAAACAGTTAAATACTTTGTGAAAATTATTTTATCTGTTGTGGTTTGTTCGTACCAACGATCAAGTATAAACTTGTAGGCCTATAGTTTATTGATAACAAAGATTTGCATTGAACCAGAAAATTAATCTCCATCAGGCCTCTGTCCAACACGTGATCAAGACGCAGCAAATGCTGTTGGGAGAGGAAAATGCAGAAAACCTTGTTTTCGGCTTGGACAAGACCGGCGTTGCAAAAATCGAAAAATATGCACCTGCGACCATGAATGCGGTCTATCTTGTATAAACGAGAGTAAGGAACGAATGTAGAGTGGAATGTATAACATAAGTTTATTGTTCTCTAAAAAGTTTCAATACCTTCGGCTGGGTGTGTAGTGTTTTCAAAACATACCATATGTACTTGACTGAAAACAACTTCTGCTTGTAAGCCGCAATCGATTGTAAGCCGCATGAAATGGTACAGGGAACCGCATCGGAACATAAGCTACAGCTGTAACCTGCTGAAATATACATTCTATGCATATGAAAATATCACTATGAGCAAAATAAAAAAATAAAAACAGTTTTGTTAACTAAATGTGGCCAAAAAAGCGCCAATTAAAATTTCGGTTTGATAAGAAATATGAAAACCGCAAAACGGTTAATAGAAAATTTTGTATGCCGCCTTCGATAGCAAAAGGTTTTGCAGACGTAATGTTCCTTGTTTGTTATATGCTCGATATCTCTAAGCCAAATGTTGGTGGTAAAGTAGGTGCTAAAACAAGTGCCACAACAAAACTTTGGCTTTGCAGACAACGAATGCGAGGCTTTGCCCCGGATTGAAAACATGGCCAGGATAGTAGTAAGGAAGAAGGACGATGACAATGAATACGTGCACGAGGCAACGGAGCCGTACCGATACGACGATAAGGCGATGTACGAATGTGATCCAGGGTATACACTTGTACCTGATGGTGTTGTACATCTATGTCACGGGCGAAGAAACTGGACGCACTTTGACGTTTCACAATGTGCACGTAGGTTATATTTCGTACCTTTGATAACTTAATTTGTTGAAGATCAACTCACAAAACATAACACGTTGTTGGGTTTAGTGGCTTGCAGTCCGCTTAACGAGAGAGAAGTCTTAGAAAACAACATGCGGTGTGGACCGTCTTGTGCCACAGACCGTCAATGCTCGGTGGGAATGAAATGTCGATGTGATGGGCCTTGTGGTCGTACCTGTGTGCGTCTAGGTGTGCAAACTTAACTATAAAACATTCAGAATTATTTCGAAGGTTGAGGTAAAGAGATGGCTGATTACACAAAGCGGGGCTATTTTCGATTGATCTTTGGTCACCAATTAACCAGAAACGATTGTAAAAATTTTAATGTATAATAGTATGATAGTGGTTCTAATCCATGATAGTAATGTCTTCGCAGACGTCGATTGTGGTCCGGCGCCAAATGCAAGCAACTCTGTGATACGTTACACCGGAGCGGGGTTCGACAAGGTGGCGCACTTTAGGTGCTTGCAAGGTTATTTTGTAAGATCCGGATCGGTGGTAAGGAGGTGTACAGCAGGAGGGACGTGGGACGGCCAACGACTGATCTGCGGAAGTAAGTGGTTGTTGTCGTTGTCAGAATAAATCATGAAAGTCGTTACCGCTTTTGGTCAAAGGATTGTCTTTGTAGCTTTAAGGTTAGTTTTAGTGGGTAAAAATTAGAAAATCGCCCACTAAACAATACGAACGCTTTATATTTGTACATACGAGTCTGTATTACATAAACACGGTGGATTCGTTAAGGGGTTACGTGTGGTGATCCGCAGCCAGCAATTGAGGCCATGAGCGGTGAAATGCTCGATTGGAGACCTAGATACTACGTTGGTCAAAACGTGACCATGAGATGCATGTTTGGCCGCAGACTCCTTGGCAGCAGCGTAAGGACTTGCCAAAGCAATGGACGCTGGAGTGGCGTGGAAACAGCTTGCGACGCCATCGATGAATTTGGTACGTTTACGTGTGAGTTTAAATTTGTGACGATTGACATGTTCGTGACCGTTTTGCTCTTAGCCGCGGAAGAGGGCTGTCCTCATCCGGGAGTGCCCATTAACGGGAAACTGCTCCGTCATCGAGGCTTCGGAGTTGGAAGCGTGGTTGAGTTTCAGTGCAACAGAGGATACGCAATGATAGGAGAGAGAAGACAGGAGTGTCTTTACTTTCTCCAGTGGGACGGAGATGGTGCCCCTTTGTGTGTCGGTAAGAAAATCCAAAATCGTAAAATAAGTCATAAAATGAGAAGCAGCAAAGCTCCTCGTGCCCATCAGCTAGCTATTCGTCGGAAAACAATTTTGCAGATCCCCGATTTAGAGACACGGATATCTCAGCGTTAGAAAAACTCACCGAAAGCACAAGACACATAAAAGCGACATTGCCAAACGTAGGTCGCACCGTCGACAACACTTTTGCTGGCGGACATGAAATATACTTCGTCATAGATCTTTCTGGCAGCATCCGGTCATCTGATCTCAAGAGCCTGCTCGGTTTCTGCAAGAAACTCATCCTGAGAGTAAGACAAATAAGAAAATGAATATAACATATAAAAAAAGGAAGTCGTTTGACCATAAGAGAGCTGCCTCACAATGTAGCGTTTTTTGTTTGTTTTATTCTTCCTCCACTGTTAATGCTCAATGCCGTGACGTATTTTTCATACTACGACACACTTCACAAGATTCAATAAGCTTATACTTTTTTGTTTAAAAACTACATTTTTTGCAACATTTTTTTCAATGCAGCTTTCTGCCAATGCCACTGGAGATATCGATTACGGTGTAATAGTTTTTGCTACAAATAGCTCGGTGAGGGTGGATATCAAAGAGAAAAAGAGTGCGGAATCGGTTATAAATGACTTGAATTCTATCGAAAAGGAAAGAGGTAAGTAAAAAGCTGTAACTGGAGCATGTGCATAAACAGTAAAACAAAGGATTTTCATGAAAATGCATTCAGTTGCTATATTTTGGGTTAGAAAACATAAAGAAAGACATCAGGATTGGAACCAACACTGACAGGGCACTACAATTGCTAAGGGATCAGGTTGAGTTTTCTTACGCAAAGGACAAAAAAATTTCCGGAGGTGAATTACGCAGACAGCGACATGTGTTTATCCTAACTGATGGTAAGAGAAGAGTAATTAAACAACGCCCGGCTTATTGTATTACTTAAAGTAATATTGCTATATGAACGGTAAAAATGTTTGTAATTCTAAACAACTATATACTTTGGCTGTGTGATAAGCTGCGTTAACTTGATAAAGGTGGACACAACGAAGGAGCCGATCCGCAAAATATTTTACAAGAAATGATTCAGCGAACGGAGAATCCCCCCACAGTTAGTTCAATTTTGTAAAAAGACTTAACCACTGGTCTTAACTTTTTGCTTATACCCAAAATTGGCTTGAAGCGACTTAACAAGAAAATAAAGCTTTAGATCTTTTATTTCTAATTTTGTGATCGTGTTTATGATTTAGTTTTAGCTTAATTATTGCGTAAAAATTTTCACTTCTAACAGTAACATTTGCTATGTTGAGTGACAAGTCAAAAGAAATTTGGATTTCTTTTATAGTTTTATAGTGTCAGTACATGTAAAAACTGTAACCTAAAAGGCTCGAAGGCATACGAAGAACTTATGGGTCTGGCACTGGGAAAAACGGAAAATTTCATATATATTGACGATTTTTATAACCTCGAGCAAGCCCTGAACAAAGCAACCTATGCTCGATACGGTAAGTTGGAAAGTTATTTTGTAACTGCAACTCCCTTTCTTGAAACGTCGCCATCTGATCATCCGCATTGATCAATTTCTCATGGGGCGCTTGTCTTGAGTTATTATTATTATCATTATTATTATTATTATTATTATTATATCACAATTATTTTGTTGTTTAATTAGTTGTTATGGGCTGACGCGAAACGTCACATTAGATACTGTAATATGCCACAGCTTTTAGTTTCTGTCCGGTGGAACTTAAAAACAATTGTTAGGAAACGTTTGTTGCTAACTGGCGTGATGAATATTGTCTCCTTGCAAAGCCAATATACTGTCATTAATCACGCATCAGACAAAGCCATTGGTAGTAAAGCCTATACTACCTAAAAAATAATCCTTTTCTTTATAATGAACTAAAGAGTGGTCTGCAGAACTCGTAAATATTGCAGTTTTTAGCCCTGTCTTTCAATCAAGCTTGCTCGGTAGTAATTGTTTTGCATAGCAAATTGCTCGGATACTAAATAAAATACATGGCGTTTTTAACGCATTAACTATTTCTGTTATCTAATTTGTTAGCAAATTCTTAATAAAGAACAATGGCTAAGCTAAATTGCAAAGAAGGATTTTGATTGATTGATTGTGTAGGGGCTGGTTTGCATGTAAAAAAATTTGGGAAAAATTAAGGACTGGAAAAAATGGACGTTTTACCTAAACCCTATTGTTACCGGGGTGTGGTGAAATAAGGTTTTGCCGTTACACTTAGAAGCGTTTTTCTCCAGTAATATTTCTTACGTCATTACGTGCTACAGTATATTGATAAAGATTACAGCCAGTGTGGACAAGCCGGTGACATCGAAAGCCTTAAACAGAGAGCCAAGGTGGGTCGGGTGATTGGTGGAACGAACGCCGCGATAAGATCCTGGCCATGGCAAGTCTATATATCAAAATATAGCAAGGATATAAAGAAGGTAAATCGCCCAGAAGTGGACGTTTTTGTATCCAAAAGTTTTATTTTAACTTGCTTATAGACTATAAGCTTCACACGTATACTTAAAAACTCGCTGTTACATATTTGTGTCACTCTTTTAATTATTCCGCCGATAAAACGGTACTATAAAATGAATATCTTCTGCACAGACGTACGATGAAAAAAATGCCATAGGAGGGGGAAGCGTGATTAATAACCAATGGATTTTAACTGCTGCTCACTTATTTTATGAAAATGATGAGTTTCTGGGGGATGTACCAGAAAAATATGTTGTCACTTATGGTAGGTGGAAAATTGCTAATTTATAGTTTTTTTTTCTGTTTTTTTTGAAATGCATATTTCAATGAGAACCAATGCAATTTACGCTGCCTGCAGAAAGAACAGTCAATAACTATAATCCATACAAAAATCATTTTAACTGCTTGAGTATACTTTATGCTTTGTTATTCTGTTTTTATTTTTAAAAGTTTTCGTTAAATTTGACAGATTATTGTCATATATACTGATTAGGACTAAAATGATGGTCTATATTTCACCGAGACCAACTAAAATTATTTATATATACAACGCATTAACAATCAAATATCAAAAATTAACTCTCATTTTGAAGGTGTCCATAAGCTGCCCACAAACGGAATACTTTTGCCAATAACAAGAGTATATAGAGCAGCCCGAATAATCACACACGAAAATTTCGACCCACATTCTTTCAACAATGATATTGCCTTGGTAAGAGTATTCGCTGTAGCGTAGATTTATGCAGCAAACACATTCAACGACGGTTGGTGATAAACTTCTTATGTAACAAAGTAAAATAGTCGCCCACAGTATAGTTCCCATAAAAGCTCAACTGCTCATAGGTCAAGATTGGAAATCGACAAGTACAACAAAATAAATTTGGGACGAGATGGGAAAATTCCATCGAAGGCCATGGTCGGGTTTCTTACAGCGACTATATCAGACCAGTTTGCCTGCCGTGCGTGGAAAACAACTTCCTAGAAAATTATGTCAAGCTAAACAAGAACGAAACGTTTAACGAAAGTTGCAGAACACAAGGTGAGTGAAAAATGTAGACAAGCACACAAGGCCTATAAGAAGACTGCTGTCGCATTTCACGTGGTTCATTTATAATAGCTAATGTCACTTTGTAATTTAAAGGTGAGTTTCTTTTTCAAACAAACAAAGATAAGTAAAGCATTTTTTTGGTGGTAACGGGATTTGGCCACACGGCAGGTAGAGGTTTGGATCATGAAGGATTATTATCAAAGGGAGCCATTTCTATCTCGAAAAACTTGAAGCAAGGGTTATTAAAAATAGAAGGCAGAGAAACGTAAGTTTGCCGGACTGATGTATGTACTGCCGGATAACTAAAAGTGTTTTGTAGGTATAGTTAAAAAGATTAAGAGAACTCATACATGGATACAAAGTTCAAAATTGACCGCTAAATTTGACTGTTTGTGCAGATGTCAATACGTGGTGCGTAACATGAGCCAGGTGAGTAACATGAGCCAGGCATTTCACAATGCGCACCCATATTTTGCGGAAAACTCTGAATTCACAGAAAACATGTTTTGCGCTGTGAGTGGCAAAGACAATGAAACCATCGATGCCTGCAATGGAGACAGTGGTGGTCCAGTCGTGAGACAAGTATGTTGTTATTAGTTTATTACCGTATATTGTTCAATATAGGCTACATACATTATCATTGAATATAACTTCGTCGAAGGAAACTTATCCTGAAGAAATTTGCTAAGGAGAATGTCACTTTTGCGATAAATGTGTGGAGAAAATTACGCATGTAGAAAACAAAAGATAAATTGAAATCTTTAAAAAAACGCTGGTGCGGCGTAAACTTGGATCTACACTATGAACTTGCTTGTCTATAGGTACATGATGAATCAACCAAGAAATCCAGCTGGCTTCAGGTTGGCATTGTAAGTTGGGGATTAGCCGGTACCTGTGGGCAGTATTACAACGACAGTGCTGGCAACAGGAGACAAGTACCTGGGTTTTACACAAATCTAGTCAAACTCATGCCGTGGGTAAAACAAAAAATGACTAAATAATTTTAAATCTGTCCTGCCTCTCAGATGTCACCAACATGACACATTATTATACGTCATAATTGCCATTGGAATGCTATTAACTTTTACATCGTTTACTACTGTATAATTGTTTCCACTGCAAGCATATTTTATAAAAAGACGAAAAAAGTTCTACTGAAGCGCACCTCGTTCTTTTTGCCGTCTTTAACATCGCAAAATGTGGAAATGGCTTAACCAAGTTTTAATGTAACTTATAAAAAGCTTATACTTGTTTGCACTTTCTATCCTTTAAAGTTCAATACTAATTGAAGTTGCAGTTAGGCAACTCTATCACATGATTATGTGGCATAACGGCATTTTACTTACAACTTTTCTTGAAATTATTTTTATCGGAGTCGTCTTGTTTCAAAAATACGTAACCCCTAACACAATAAGGTTCAAAAGGTTAACAAAGTCTATGCTTTTAATGAGCTTGTCACTGTAATTCCAAGTAAATACGTGAACCTCATACCCAGGCAAGCATCTTCCTGAAACCTGTTGACGATGCCGTGTTACTCAATCAAATAAAAGGATAAGATAGCGTATAAGCAGCTTTATACACAAGGTTCCAAGCTTTGCTTTAACTGCCAACTACTTTCCAAAAAGTGCAAGCAAAAATAAACATGGAGGTCTCACTTACACAGTAAGATTATGGCATGCAACAATCATTGTGACGTAATGCAGCAAACAGTAGCTTATATCGATAAGAACCTTTCTCCCTTCACAAAACAGTTTCTCTGTTTGTTTTATTATGACGCCATAGGTTCAGGCTCGGGTTCGCACTAGCCCGAGCTATTTTTGATTTGTCCACAAGTTTGTGCTGGTTGCGAATTCTTTTGAGAAATATGATCGGTTGAGACTTTTGGGTGGAACTTAAAGAAACAGCCATGACAGAGTAGCAGCGTACATTACGGAAAACCACTGGGGTTAAAACGGCTGACATAAATAAGCTCGTGAACAACTGTGCAAGTTTGTGAAGAGGTAACAATGAACGGGACTATAGGCTACGACCTGCAGCAAAGGAAATGTGCACAAACGCTGCTCATTATTTTATGCTTTAGACTGATTGAGTATTCACCGAGATCCGAGGTTAAGGATTTCCTCACAGCGGTGGCATTGGCTCTGTTGACACCTCGTAAATAACCGGGTTTGAATACGTCAGGTACTTGTTGTCGGAAATCTAGCTCTCTCATGCTGTAGACCACAATGTTTACCACACTGGAAAAAAGAGTTACGGGGTTGTTATTGAAGCCATTTAGAAGTGAAAGGTCGCGTCACATTTCCATACTTTTTAATTTTTTACCTGATCGCGTTACGTTCAAAATAATACAAACGTATTGAGGTTGGCTTAGCAGATCTATACATGTTGAATGTTTACCTATTTGCCATGCTAAGATAGAAGCAAACCAAATATAGCGAGGATAAGTTGCTGTAATAGAGATTACCAGCGTAGTACATTACAACGACGACCACAAGCGGAACTCGAAAAATAGCGATAAGTTGACCACCGCCATGGTGAAATGCTGCCATGGCGTTTTTGTCATGTGTTTAGGTCGATTAAAATAATATACAGGTTTACGCAGATACTTAGAGTCATTGTAAATCGCAACTGCGTAAAAAGAATGGTTTTCAAAATAAAGATCTTCTTTTGTTTTGCGTCCGAAATCATTTTACTTTCTTCATCAGTCTTTTTTGCTTTCATTCTTCCGGTGCTATAGATGTAAACAACTGCGATTATGCTGGAGGCAGTCTGTAAAATATTTTAGAATTGTATCTTTTCGTTACTTCGAACAATAAAAAATGAAGCAGTCAGAAAGATAATGTTATCCCTAACATTTCTAAATAACTTATTTTAGTTTTGTCTGTGTAAAATATTGGACAAAATAACAACGAAAGGCACCGAATAGTGGTTATTAAATAACATTTCTTAAGTATTTACATGTATAGAATCAGAATCTAGTCAAGGCAAGAACAACTTTAAAAATAATAAACGCTCAATACTTTTTACAATTTTAATACTTGAATGAAAACGGTCAGGTCTGTTTTTGCTCAGCGAGCTTTTCGTTGGAAGGAAAATTTCTGTTTTAATAAGTTAAGAAAGCTATTCTAGAAGATTGTTTTGAAAATTGAAGAAATTAAAAGAGTTAAATTACCGTAGAAGCTTCTATTCAAATTTCTTATAAAATGAGTGTATTTCTGTTTGCTGCACATTAATAAAATACTTACCAACAATAAGAACGGCAAGACGTAACATACTGCATCAACGATAATAGCGGCCGTAAAATTTCCGTCAGTCGAAGTATTTCTGCGCGCCGGATAATATTGAAAAGTAGATATCATGTACGTGTACACAAAGATCCGCCGAAACCAAGCTAAAAAGCGCAAAATGATTTTCATCACAATCTTTAGCATTTTCAAAAGAATGTCTTCTGATTCTGAAAAGAAAAGCTGCAACGACCACTGGTCAAGATATTGCTTGATGACCTGTCCAAAAGTTAACATCGGAAAATTTGTCTGGCAAAAAGTTTAATCAAAGAAACATAGGGGAAAAAAACAAATTTACAGAAGCATGAAAGTCCTGGAGAAACATATACTGGGAAAGGCAGTAGTGTGAAGTATAAAGAAGAGAAAGATTAGTGTGTTATTCTAGCACTCCCGCACTTCCCTGGGTCAGTGTTGACAGTTAGACTACTAACCGAAGACAGATAACCAGACCATTGCAAGACCGACGTATATTGATCGTTTGTTCTGCAACCTGTATTTAGTTGGCCGTGTGACGTCATAAATTCTCTCCAGTGCAATAAAAATGAGATGGCAAAGTGATGATGTGAAAGTGAAGATAAAAATATTCCATCCAAAATTGCTTGAGACGTATCTCGAAGTTCATGTTTGACGTCATTGAGCTCGGCAGGTGTCAACTTCAATGACCAGTTGAAGTTGTAAATCAGCACCACCAGTATTGACAAACCCGTTCAATTTATTGCAAGTTTTTCTGTGACTGTTCAGGTTTTATATGGAGCAAATTATATTAAACTTCGACTACAAACAAATTGGCTCACAATCATAATCAGGCTGGCATTACCAACGACAGGTGGTGGCGTACATTCTTAAAAAAGCGTATTTAGCTTGTTTCGAAAATAACATGTTAAGTTATATTTTTTGCTCGTTTGGAGTGCAATATTACAGATTAGGTACCATCCCTATATTATCAAAACTCAACTTGTTTTCAAACTGACAAATGTTTGTGTTTCCACGTGTAAAGTTTAAATAGTAACGATCAAAACAAGAATATCTAATTTCTTCGAACTAGGTATATGCCGAATTTGGCAATTTTGCACCAAGGATTTTACCGTGGTCGAATATAGATTCCAACAACCTTTGTCAAAAGATTATCTCAACAACGATAAGAGCATTATAAATTAACGATGCTATAAGTAACGTTGGATGAAGGAAGATGAACGCATGAAGGAAGTTCTTCCAAAGACCAGTTTTCTCTCACGCATTTCGACTCGGTCACGTCATACGTTATCAAACCAGTATCGCAATAGCAGCTGGCTTTGGAAAACTTCACCAGTGACGAGTACTGTACAGTAGCATTTGCTACTATGGTTGGCGGCGTATTACAATCTATAGTCATATAGTGTATTAGATTAAAGGGTATCTAAAGAAATACACTTTGTTCGGTACCGCATGTAGGTACGATATTATGAGTATTACCACAATACCAACTTTCAAAACAATACAGAGGATTGGGAAACCACATCCCGTGGATAAACTTGACAACTTCACTTCCCCACCCCGACCCCGACAATCGCGTGTCTAGTTCACACCCGCACCGTAAATTAGTGCCTTTGGGAAAAGTGGTGAGCGTGGCTTCAACGTCTGCATCGATATAGATGTAGAAGCCTTCCACGAGGTATTCAACCATCCAAGGCGGTTGTGGTGGAAAGCATTCTGCAGTACAGAGGAATAACAAAGTGAATGAAATCCGGTACTGGTGAAAAAAGCGTAAGAAAAGTCAGTTTTTACTTACTGTATAGTGTAGCTACAGTGAGCAGAAAATGGAGAGAATTATAGAGAGAAAGAAATGTAGAGAGGAAGACGGAAAGAGGAAAAGAGAGAACCAAAATGAGTCATATAAGATGGTAAGTATTCACAGTTTTTTGTTAAAAGTACCGTAAATCTTACCTTTAACTAATACCGCAGGCAATTTTGTTTTTGTAAAACAATAATTCAACTTTAATCTCGTTAAGATAATGTATTTTACAAATACATTAAAGCGAAAGTAACACTTACTAATATAATCAAACAAAAAATATAAGCTTATTCCTAATGGTTTATACCTAAAAATGAATTCGGAACCCAGCTTTAGTTTTTGAGTTGGCAAACTGGAAAACCACAACCAAAGCTGAGTAATTGAAAATGATTGAATTTGGCAAGTCGTTGCTTTTAAGCTCACCAAGAATATTGTGGTTGCAATTTCGAACCTGAATTGACCCAACTCATGGTAAAACGCTTTTTATAGTGGTTCAAGACCACAAACGGTATCTCAGAGTAGTCGTTTATTGCTGTATTAAAAAACAAAAAGTTCAGCTGGATTTAATTTTCATTGGGTGATGTTATCCTCCAAACGCAGAAAAGGTTGTTTCTGTAGTTACTAGATGACCAACCCGGTATCACCAATTCCTGATATTTTTCTGCTGCAACAGCGTCGAAACCACACTGCTCTAAATAAAAACCATTTATTATCAAATACTTCTAAAATTTTCAAAACTCTTGTATAGTGATCAGAACCTTGATTTTAGCCGGGTTTAGCAATTAAAAACGAATATTTAAGTTATTTATTGAACACACATTTAGCCTTGACCACAACTAAGCACAGGAAGATAATAAAGATAAGCTTATTAAACGCTGCTTGCCCCATTGTTTCCTAAATAACTCACACGTTTGTATCTGAAATAATCATCCATTAATGTAAATTTTCTAATAAATGTGATTTTAAGCGTCAAAGCCGCTAAAAAGTACAGTTTTGCAAAATATAACCCTGCTGATAATGTGATGGTTCGATTGTTTATATCAAAAGCATACCCGTTAAATGCAAGCTTTGTTGCACAATGTTGAATCCCTTTAAAGCTTATGGTTGACCTATGCTTGCCATCAACTAACTGTACGTGTTTACTAACTATCTGCACTTTCAACCGTTTGACCTTATTTTGGTTTTGTTATTCGAGCTAACCTTCCAACGTCATGGCACCACTGTATGGTTAAAGCTTTGCATATTTTAAGCTTCTACGGTTTTGCCGCTTTTTTCCCGCTCGTTCACGTCAGCGTCTTTCTTGCTATGTCTCGCTATAACAGGATTAGCACCAATCTTTTCGCTCCCCACATTCAATGGCGAAAAGATGAAGCAAAAGATAAAATAAAATTTGTGATCATGAATATCCAAGTTATCGTTAAATCACAATTCATCCAAGTCTGCAAACCAATTTCCTAATTTTACATTAAATGCAGTTAAGGACGGCAATGTTGTTCCCGTTGTTCTTATAAAGCAACCCGTCTGCAGACTCTTGATAATTTCTCAGCGCAGCGAGTTGGTGCCGAAGTGCCTTGGGTGATACGCCTGTGTTATTTATTACCTTTTCAAGTCACCATCGTTCCAAACAACCTACCACGTACATTTTATTTGCAAATTACTCGGCAAAAGTTAAGCTATGAGTTGGCTACTTGATATTGGGAAACACAATTACAAATTTCTATAACAAAGGTGCTATGCAACGTAATTGCTGTGGTGCAATCAATAACCAAAGGCTTTAAGCCAACCTACAATGAAAAAAAAGGAATGATAAAACATGTTTTTGTTTCAACACTTTCAAATTCACACAACTTGCGCTCATATTGTCATCCAGTGTAAATTTATAGCTGCAACCAAGTCAACTGGAATACAAACACAGGAAATTTGCAAGTGATGTACCTATTGTATATAACTTGTTTTGTAATGAGCCGTTTTCCTTTATTCTGCTTTGATATTATACTGATAATAACGTACGAAAAAACTGGTACTGCGGTAACCGAAAAAACAATTCTGTAAAAACGACTCTATGTCGGAACAACAAAACGTTTTCATCTGGCGCATTCAAACAAACATCACAAAGTCGAAAATTGTATCTAAGCTACCCTTTCCAGAGAAAACTCGAAGATAAAATTGAAAAAACTGAAATATTTAAATAAACTCTTCCGTATACCACAAACAAATCACGATAGTAGAATGCAATGTAAAATATTGAAATCTTGCAACTAAATGTCTTTTGTGCCTTGAGCTTTTTCCATTAATTAGGTTCCAGAGATTGAGCTTGCCACGGACGTTATACTCGTTAAAGGATTGCCCTTCTTGTTGAGAGATGAAACACTTGCGGATGAACTACGAACAACGTATTTAAATCGATTAAAAGCAAACCACTAAATTATTATCTTTATAGTTTCTTTTTTTTGCATTTATTTTGCTCAAGGTCAGTTAAAAAACCAAAGCTATAATTGTGTGTTTATCAAGACTTAATGTTAATTATTTTTGTAATAGCAAAACTCCATATTAGCATCCGGATAAAATGTTACAGACCCTTACAACAAAGTTATCTTAACGATTATTTAATCGTTTCAAGACAAATATCTACCTCAGATGTTTCGACATTGGATAAAAGGTTTTACCCAGGACACGTGTGACGATGCTTTTTGTAAAAAATTGTCTAACCACGTAAAGTATGAACAAGAAACATCCTGTAAAACAAAACATAGTTTCGGATACTTAAACCCAAAGACATCAAAATCTTGTCAAAAATGGTTGCTAAATTTGCAGTATGAAGAAAATCAAACAACATGTAGAAAACCTTGCAATGCATTAAAGATGGTGAAAATATAGGCAAAGGCAATGGAAGCATCTTTATTGTAACTTTCGCTGGCTGGTATAGCAAATCCAAACAACCACGTCCCACCAAGTGATACAAAAAGGGTAACAGAAACACCAAGGTTTTTGTGGAAATCTTTTATCCATTCCTAAAGCACAAAAAAGTTTTAGCACCAAAGCGTTGTACAAAATGCAGCTTTTGTAATGTCTATAAATTGAACGTCGTCAAAAGTAAATGCAAGTTGATAAAGAAAACAGCTTATGCTTACTTTGCTTTCTGTGTTTGAGCGGCGAACAAACATTAGCATTATGGCGACATACAATGCAAAATTGATAAATAATATTACAGCAGCAGGGATGATCACAACGTATATTACCAAATCCTTGCGTAACCAGCATCTGCAGTATAAAAATGCATAAGCCTATCTGTACACATTAGGCTTTGTTGCAAGCATAAGTGTGTGAGGCAATCGTCAAGAAAGAAATTGCTAATTCAGAAATGACCGGAATTGTTAAAACCGTTAATAACAAAATTTGTTTTATTTTCATCTGAAGACAATGATCTGCTCACTCGGCATCGTCTCTTGAATAACTGTTTCTGTCAACACCAGCGACTACGCCGACAAACAGTGCTGGCATCATCCAACCCCATAGAAGCGAAGCGGCTAAAACACGTCGAACGTTGACAGTCTTAACGAAAAATAAAATAACAGCAAAAACTTCCATTCCTTAATACATGGCAAGCATAGTCTAATTACGTTTCATAATGTATAATGTTGAATAAAGTACAGGATTCATAACGGTTCTGTCATTTACCAACTAACTGTAACAGAACTAAATCAAGATTTGTCATAAAAACCTACTAAAAATGCGACCACGTAAACGTACAACCCTTCCACCATCATCCAGGCTAAAGAAGCGAGGAGTGAAAAATGGATAAATCCTGCGATAACTTCACATCCCGACCCCTTCACAGATGGTATCTCGCTGATGATCAAGCTGATGTTGAGGAGCAGCAGGGCACTAGCAAGGTTGATTAAAAGCACTGCGGAGCACAACTTTATTTTGCCTCGCCTCGCTTCTCTGAACAATATTGGAAATATTTTTGACAATTAAAAAAGATAGATAGATCAAAAACTTACCAAAGTCTATAGCATGATGAACTCGAACCAGCATGGTGACATATTTAAACATAATGTTAGTTTATTTGTATTTTAAATGTCGTTATCGTTAATAGACGTGTACCGTTTGATTATAAATGTGATCACCAATAAACCCAGGAAAAAAATTGAAAACGATGATCCAACTATGCTAATGACGTCAAGAGCCCGGATGTCTACAGAGGTGGTGGACTTAAAACAAAGAATGTTAAAAATGACAGAATAAAAGTCACACCTTGGAATTTAATGTCGGTTTTCACACACCAAAACTTACAAACAAAGTGGCAAAGTTTGTCAGATGATTGAAATGACATTCTGCAGTCTCGTAGGTTACATTTTGCTGAATCAATCCTTCACTTGACCAAAATCCGTTTTCACTCTCATCCCAAAACACGCAAGTTGCTTTAAAGTTTTCGAGATCTAACCAACTCTATTATCGAAGTGAAGTTCATTTGCAAAACTTTATTTTGAAAACTGTGCTGTGTGCAGTAAGAAAAAGTTTGCAACTTCTGATTACCCGGCTTAATCCCAATCTTACGACGACTGGGTCTTCAAGATTTCGTATCTCTGTGACATTGACTATTCTCGCTGAAAGAATGACCTCTGAACCGATGAAATCATTTCCAGAATTAGCTCCTGTGGTCGTTGTGGCTCGAAAGATTTTGTCATCAGGATAAGCAGCAAAGCTCACACGGTTGTCTTTGAAACGTACGTTTGCATAGACTTAGATTGAAGTACTTTATTCAATAACTGCTTTAAGGTAATGCACAATAAATTAAAGAGTATAAAAGTTAAGGGCAAATAAGTTGTTTAAGATGTATATCTTGTACCTGGACTCTGACTAAATGCTTGGAAGGGTAACACTATATAGGACGAAGCTTCACCATTCGGTTTCGTTTGAAATGTGCTCAACTGATCCGACCGAAATCCAAGTTCGCTAGGTGTCGCCAACGAATTGTACTGGTAACCAATCCCACTTTTTGCCACTGAAGCATATGTTTTGAGTAGTTGAAATACTTTTCATTAATATAATTGAATAATCCATACGTTTCTTTGTTGAATAAATCTGAATTTGCTGTAGTTTAAATTCAGTGGAAATAAGTGCAACAAGTAGCCTGGACCTAAATTAAAAGCCTTTAGAGATTAAAAGTCCTAGTAATCTCAATAAAACTTAAAGTACAAAGCTGGTACCACGTGGATATTTACGTTACTTAATAATATCTATACAGTAGTACGTCTATATTGGGAGCAAATTGTACACTAACTAAGTTATCCACCTGTCTGGTTTGGTTGCAATACTGCTATAGCCACTGACATGCTAACTTCTTCATACACCTCATTACTATCGAGTTCAACTTTTTCACCAACAGTATTCAAGATTTGGATTAAACTGTTTGAAAAACAGAATAAAATTTTTCCGAAGGTGATTTTAGTATGATGGGATTTTACCTATCTGCTTGGCCACTTAGTTGAAATTCCTCCTCAGGCGCCCCGAGCAAATTTCCAACTGTGGCTACAATTGAAGACGAAGTCTAGGACAATTGAAGTAAGTCAAAATTTAGATTATGCAAAAACTGGTTGCTAAAATTTACAAGCTATTTTTGTTTTACTTGTTGATTCAGTGTTTTCGTGTCAACTACGTTTTCCAAAGCTTGCACCGATGTTGTGACGTTATCTGAGGTTAATGTCTCTGGCTCTGACGTAATTATTTCCAGGTTGTCAGCTGCTTCTTGGCGCTCCTCAGTTGAATTAAACGTCACGTTGACGTAACTCTAGCAAGTAATTTGATCTTACGGCTATTAGTACGTTGATGAAAGTTATTTTAGGTGCACAAATCTAATAACTAACATACCTGGGCATTCGTGTCACAAGAAGACAACCATTTCGGTGAAAGCCAAGTACCATTTAGAGAACAGGTTCTGCTGCCATACGGCACCCCGCCTGGTTAAGTTAAGAAGGTAACGTCAAAATTAATTTTAGGGTAAACTAACAAAAAAATACCAATCAATTACAAAAAGATGATTATTTAGAATGAATTTTCTTTAAACGCATTCATATGATTACAATCGTTGTTATTTACTATTGGCGGTGTGAGCTGAACATTTTTCCAGACTTGCATTTGAATATCCTGCTTGTGTCAAAGGAAACGTAACAGCAAAATTTGAAACATGTGGGTAAAGGATTTTGTCATCTGAACAGAAAACTATAACATAAAAGAGAAAATCTGAAAATTTTATCAATTTGCATTATGGCTAAAATCATAAGACAAGTGAAAGCGGCATATAAACGTCTACTTTACAACAGGCACAGGATTTGCATAATCAACCGCATTTATTGTTATACATTTAGAAATCACAAACAAAGCACATTCCTAAATGGGGACCGTGAATTGCTGGTAAAGATCTCTGCAATGCTAATCGCCATTAATGCAGCATCACAGATTTTTTCTGTGCAAGGTACTTCAAAAATGAAACAGACACGACGGCAATATTGCCCGACCAATGAAATGTTCCACTTATGGTGAATGTAAACCCCAGAAATATCAACAAGCTCACGTAAAGACGGAGTTGTTTGACATGTGAACAACTATAGTTGTACTTTTAAGTGTAAATTTAAAATAATGCAGCAAACTTTTTTAGGATTTAGTGTACACATAAGTGAGATAATACATGACGTATAGACGGTAAAGGTAAACAGAAATGTCAGCAAACCCATTGCATTTGTTGATGTCGGTGAAAAGGATGATGTCTGGGAAGTGAAACCTGTAAAGGACATTCCATTTAAAGCAGATGAATCTGAGAGATAGGAAAACTTTAACTGGTTTTTCTTCAAACGTAGCAGTTATACCAATGAAGTATTAACAAAACCACTGTGAGCAGAATTATCATGCGTAGAAGTGTTGAAGCTTACCTCCTGTTGTTTCTTTAGTTGTTGTAAAAGTGGTGTATTCAGCTATAAAAAATAAATTAAATAAACACATGAGTATGTAGATATAGATGAAAAGATAAAAAATGTATGAACCAAGTAGGATACAAGATAACTATAAAGGAAATAACTGTTTGCGTAAACATCATTGCCAAATGCAATTGTAGTTGTTGATGCCTAGTTTTTATAACGCCCCTATTTGCTTATGACGGCAGCAAGCAACCTACTCCGTTTATAACAACAAATCACAAAACTCACTATTTGTGACGACAGAGTTGTTTGATGTATGGGCAATCGTTGTTGTACCTGTCAGTGTAAATTCAAAATACTGTAGCGATAGCATTAAAGCTTTCTTACCATTTTGTGTGCACGTAAGTAAATAACAATCTTAGCATACCGGTTGCATTTGTTGATGTTGGTGTAGAAGATGAAGCTTTGGAAGTGAAACCTGTAAAAGACATTCCATTGAAAACATGTGAGTCTGAGAGATACGAAAACGCCAATTAGTTTTACTTCAAGTAGCAGTTACATGTCAATGAAAAATCTTGAAACAAGCTGTCAGCAGAACTGCCGTACATAGAAGTGCTAAACTTACTTGCTGTTGCGGATCCTTCAAATGTGGAAGAAGTGGTGAATTCAACTGAAGAACATGGATAAATAAGCATAGAAAATAAATAAAAATAAAAATTTTTTTATTAAAAGTTCATTTCAAAGTAGAGTTGCAACATCATTTCAAATTCTTGAAACAAAAACTTAAACGTAACGCAAGAAAGTTAAGCTTAATCTCAATATTATAACGCTAACGTTATTATAACGCTGTATGTCTAGATTTTATGACTACATTATAACGCCTATGTTTGCCATGGATTACAGCAGGTAACCCACTCAATTTATTATACAGTAGGCATTCGTACGAGATATTACAACTGAAACTTCCAACGACAGGTGACTCAATAAGTAGGTGAATAGATGAATCGAACTTCCAGCTCGATTGCCATTTACTGTTGATTAGAAAACTAGCAGTTGTTAGTCTAATTGTTTTGAGACTCCATGGTTCGTTATACTGCCAATGACGATTCACTGCAGGTAATTCTCGTCAAATGAGAATATTTTATATTGGCCTTCAAAAAATTCCTCCAGAGCGACGTATGAAAACATTGGTGTCTTTTGTTTGGTTTAAATTAGTAAATCTAAAATCGCAAAAGCTTCTGAGCCAAGCTAAAGCTATAGAACTTGTCTTGCGTGAGGCGCTTATCATGCGTTTATACTTGAAACAATACAATAATCGTCACCTAAAACAATAATCGTCACCTCAAACAATAATCGTCACCTCAAACAATAATCGTCACCTAAAACTCTACGTCACCTAAAACTTATCGTCACCTAAAATTTATCGTCACCTAAAATTTATCGTCACCTAACACTTTACAATGGTAATTATAAAAGAAAATGAATGGATTCCGTTATGCTCAAGACATACGTTTCTAGAAATTCAAAAATTGTTGCCTTAAATACGATACTTACTATATGATATTAACTGCACTCACCCTTTTTACAAACTGCTTCATCAACAAAAGTACAATCAGCACCACAAGTTGTAGTAACATTAGATCGTGTATAACCGTTTGAACACGATAAATTGGCAATGGCATTGTATTCACATGGTAGGGTACAAGATGCAATTGCTTCCGGGAAGAGGGTGGAATTCAAGCTACATGCTGTAATTGTCGACTAATTTCAAATGTTTCAATAAATTTATTTACCTTTACTTAGAATCTTAGATCATATGGAAATCTATTTGTGGAGTGGCAATTGTAAAAAATGTGAATAGCCGACGTAAAACAATTACCAGAACCTAGACAGTGAAAATCTATTCGTCTCGTTCCCGCAATTTTTTCTATGCGTATGAGTCGTTATTCTAAACACTTTGTTACTAAAATATGAATATATTTTCAGGTAGATGTTTTAACCAACGCCAAATTAAGTAAGCATGTTGGCACGATAGACCGTAGTTGATTGATTGACTGATAAAGGAGCTCTAGTTTCAAAATAGTAGATCTGTAAAAATTAATTAGTATTGCAAAAATTGTTTAAACTAACATGCCATATTGTTTCAAAGTAAGTAGTTTTATATTAATGGGTTCTTCAAATTCTGAAGAACTTCAAGGTAAAATCAGAGACAGAATTAACATACGTTTAACGCTTCGTGAAATTGAAGGTGTGTCAATGGGAAGAAATTCTGTATCAACGCAAGAAACTTCAAAGAAAAGATTTCTTGAGCTCAAAGGTCCACTAACGGTGAGATTGGTTGAAATGTGTTCGGTGCCATCTATGGTTTCTTCGGCACAAACGACTGTATCACTTCCAATGGTAATACTACTTCCACAACTTCCATTGTAAAATGTGGAACCTTCCAATGGACCGTAGTAAGACCATACACAAGAACTAGCATTTTGTTTGCTAAATTTTGCTTCAACAAGCAGACTGGTTAAACCGGTTGTTAAACATGTCGAGCTAGAAGGATTCGTAGTGATTGTTGTAATTGATTGTGTTCCTAAAAGAAAAAGTTTTATTTCAGTAATATATTAATATAAGTAGTTGTAAAATTTTAACTTACAATTTTTCTGTATACCTTGAATTGACTATACCTCTAAAATCGACAAGCTAATATTAAATCATGAAAACTTAAACCAAAAAAAAGATTAAGTAATTCAAAACGTTTGTGACAATGAGCAAACATCACTCAGAACCCATCACGAGCTAAGTGACAAGCGGGTACTGTATAACCATTTCAGCAAAATGTCCAGCTATAATAATTCCTTGTTGATAATATCATTATTACTACTTGGTATCACGTATATAAACTCATAAACCTACCTTGTATAGATAGTGCTGCAAACAGTAGAAAATATTCTAAATTATTTTGAAAGATAATATTCCGATTCCAACTCATCTTAGCTTATCTGTTAGTATACACTTTGTTATTTCCAAAACCTGACCGGTTTTTAAGTTGGAACCACTGAGAGACTTGTGTTTGATGCGATGTTCCATAAACCTTACGATCAGCAAAGCAAACATGAGCTGGTGAAGTGACTTTGTACGTACTACAAACTACAAACAAGTAGCAACTGGAGCAAACTCACATAAAAGAAGTTTTAAAAGCAATAAACTGCGGTCTGAAATTATGAGATAGAAGTCTCGCAGTTGAACAAACTTAAGGGCGCGGTAAAGGCGAATGTGTTTAACGTATACATAAACTTTATGTCCTTGTAAAACGTGTTGGACTTACCACGGCGTCCGGAATTCTCTTGTTATGCAGTGACCATGATCAATAAAGGTATATGACTTGAAAATTTTTACATAGACTTAAATCAAGTATTTAAATAGAAACTGCTTCAAAATCTTGACAAGTGCAACTAAATTATGTGTAAAACTGGCCATAAACTAAGAATTTAAAGTCTTTAGTGTTTCCAGCGAGTTTCTCAGCAAATTATTTTGCAGAGCAAAGTTGTTGAAATATTAAAAGTTAAGAATATGCTTTTGCATTCTTTAAATCCAACAATTTGACCAAGTTGTTTCATGTCTGCATCACTCGATATCACAACATCACCAACAATTCACTGCAAATTACAATTGACTAGATTGAGAAACTTTTAAATCCATTAATAGAAAGCAGGATGATAGAGACTTGTGATACACTAAATTTGCGTAGCAATTATAATATCTATTGGGTCAATATAATGCAGTCGGTAACACATAACCTTTTTCCTTGTACACCTATAATTACCAAAAAAAACTGGAGTTCATCCAAAATTGGCTCACATTCTATGACAAGGTCGTGTTGTAAATTAAGTAAAATCTGTAAAATCGAATGATCGCATTCAACCACCCTTTCATGACGCTGGTAAAAAAAGTTACGCAACGTTTATAGCAAAAGTCATTAAAAGGCTTAACCACTGCTTCTGTTGTAAGGAATTTTTCTTAGACTTGGGCCAAAGACTATAAAAAGGCATAATGATTCAACGCAATAGCGGTTTTCCCATTAGCCAGATGGTTTACTTGCACATATCGAGGCGAGTTGAGTCCATTGCAAACTTGCAACTCCTAAAATATAATTTAAAAAGTAACTTCAGTCATACAAAAACGTTACTCGGTTTGTTCCTTGATAATAATCAGCCAAAAAACTATAACTTTAAGTAAATTTTTTTAACGAGTTTTAACATTTTTCCCAATTTTCGATATCAATTGAAAGCAAGGAATCCAACATAATGACGTCATTTATCACGTTATAAAAAACATCGCTTAGTAACGAAAAGTGAACATTGAACAACGTTTGCAAATACTCCTTCACTCAATGTTTTGCTGAATAATTTAGGAAGATATTCATAAAGATAAAAACACGTAAAAAGGAAACATGCAGACTTACAACATAACCTTTCAAATCAATTTAACGGTTTGTTAATAATTATTTTTAAGTGTTTTTAAATTTTTTTTATGAGATCGAATGCAAAAGTGATCACCAACAAACCCACGACAAAATTGAAAGCAATGACCCTAATACCCAATAACCAATATCGCACGTAAAGGTGCAGGAACTTTGCCATAAATTGAAGTTGGTACAAACAACGCTACCATTTTCCTGTTCTTGATGAGATGTCAGAGAGAATATTCTCACGCATTAGAAATACACATTTTATTCTATTTAAAACAGTTTCTTTAAATGGTTTACTTCACCCAAACCTAAGAAGAACAACACCTAAACAAATAAAACTATATATATACAACAAGGTAAATACAATAGGTATATATATCGGCGTCCTAGAGCTACGCATACCAACTCAATCACTACCTAGTACGGTGTTTAGAGATGTGCAAAGTAAAATGGTTTACTACTGTCGAATAATTTTTTTCGGTTTCAAAATTTGGAATCCTATTTCTGAATTTTTAAAAACAAATAGCAACTATATGCACTCTTTTTTATGAAAAACATTTTGTCTAATAATAGTTGTTCTAGGAAGTTTAATAAACTCCAAAGAAATTATTGCAAATAACTTTATATCCGAAATGGAAAGATTGGCCATGATCAGTTAAATAGTCATGGTAAGGTCGTGTCAGATCCTCAGCCTGTGATAAATCATTGCTCCACATCAATGTGCAGCGGTTAGAGCAATATTATGTAACTCAAATCGAACTTCTTTAAACGCGTGTGTCAATGCACATAAACTCTCCACATTTTGTTTCTTTGGTGCGATGATGATGATTTTCGTCGTTACGATTAAATGCTTTTGATTTCACGGTAAGCGGTCGCGTTTGCGAGTGGCGTTACCCACCGCATATAACGTAGCTACTGTAAGTCTGCATGGGGAGGATTGTTGTCATCAGAACAGTAGCAGTTCAAGAAATGAGAACGGGATATTTCTATTCTATAAGGCAATTCAAAAATTTCTATTCCTAGTTGTGATGAAGTATATCAACGTAATAAGAACTTACTTTCACATTTAGGAATAAACGACCATGCTGGTCCACTGGAGCTCAAATATAGCAAGAGGCATCGAACATTTCTTCCAGCAAGCCGTAACCGGGATCACAAGTTAATCTACAATGATATATAATCATTTGCTACAACTTACCAAAGTCAAAGGAATGTAAGAAATAAATGAAGTTATAGAGTTAATAGAACATAACTAAATGTTGTGTACTGTCTTTAGGTGACTGTTTAACTACAATAACTAAGTGCAAGGGGTCATTAACCTGCAAATGCTATTGAGCTGATTGTTGTTACTGCACGAGAGAGTGCCAAATGAACTAACAAGTTGAGCAAAATCGCATCCAACAAATTGGCACGTTTGGGACTAATTGCGACCGACTATCGGTCGCTATGATATGTCATTGCAATCAATTTGGTGTGAAATAAAAAATCATATGGATTAAGTAATAATAACAATCAGCATAGGTAACCCAATTAAATACTTTCCTTTTGTATTTCTATTTGTTCACAAAATATGGGTTGCTATTATTACATAAGCGCTACTATATTATTTATTATCGGCATTGTATTACATGTGCTATTACACTCACTGCAAGTTATATGTGTTGTTCCCAGCAAGTTATATCCTTCATCGCATTGGAAGATGCAGATACTTCCAATCGATATTCCACTGCACCATCCCGATGGAAAAGAGTACGTTTAGGAGGAAAATCGTTTTCTGAAACTAAAACAAAACGATTAATTATAATTTAATTATATAAGCACTTGTTGGATTAGAGCACAAGCGTCATTTCTTGCAGCGCGATTGTCAGATGATGATGATTAGCCCCAAGGCAAAAGTTTATCAAATGTTTACAAAATAAACAATTATTACAGTTTTGTGACATGTTAAACAAACAAAGCTATACGGTATTGTTAAGTCGAACTTTGTTAGTTAAAAGAGAGTAAAAAGTATATTCAACCGGTGAAAGACACCCACTTATTCAAGTTGGGGTTCGATTGTTGCAAATAATTGCTCCTTCTATATCTGAGCACGTCTTGGTGTCCGACACATCAAGTGTCTATCCTAAATATTAACAAACTATTTACTTAACCAGTTTCTTGCTCTTTTTTCGAGTTTTTGGGCTAAATATAATAATATTTGTTATTTTGTGAATTACGGAAACGCACTTACCTGGTTCACATGTAAAATGGCAAACTGTCCCCACTTCCTGAATTTCTTCGGAGAAAACATAACGTTTTAGCCCAAACTTTAAGGCCGAAATTGGCTGACACAAAAAACCATCACTTCTGCAAGAAACATTATTTGCAGGCTTTGTTATAAACTTTAACTTTCTGACTAAAATTTAACTGAAGTTTTTTTGTGTTAAAGGTGCTTTAAACGTTGCTGCCGGTGCTATAAAGTGGCAAAAAGGCTTCTGGTGTTTACCATCATTTCCTGGTTTATTCAAACAAAATAATGCGCTGGCACTACAGGCGTCGGTGTCGCAACAGCATCTGCAGACAGAGTTGCGGAACGAGGGTTCTGAGCGATGTTAGGCAAAGTTTTAAATTTCTTATTTGTTTGTAATAAAAATTAAATAAAAAGACAGTGCAATAAAATTAAAATAAAGACTTACTTAGGACCTTCCCCATCGATTGGCGAGCACGTATCGACATACCTGTATGGCGTCATTCTCACATGCTAGAAGTTGTTTGCAAAATTTTGTAATCAAGGTTCTTAGGTGATAAGTTTATATAAGGTTTTGACAAGACAACTAAAGAAAAAACAACTTGCAGATATAGATACGCTTTAAAATATGACACCGGTTAATTTGCAACAAAACAAAAGAGATAAAAATTACACCCTTTAACCATACAAAGAAAAGAAAAATGTAAGTCAATGCAACGGCTATGAGCTTTTGGAATACGTTACTTCCTTGCTAAGACACGTCTTTAATTTACCGTTTAAGATACAAGCTTCACCGGACGATTGGTTGAAGCAAGTCCAGCATTGTAAGCCTAAGGAGCATAACACTAAGATTGAAACTAACCTTCGCTTAATACTAAAAATGTTATTGCGGTATCGCTATAGAAGCTGATCTTCTAAACAAATTATTGAAGCGACAAGGAACAAACTTTGCTTAACCATTAGGTGCATTTGGTTGCACTGATACAGTGTACATTCTACACTACTTTTGACGACATGTTTTGTACATTAAGTGCGATCCTTTTTTAACAAAAGAGTAATATTTCTAAACGTGTTTATTTTGAATTGCAACGGCAGCTACAAGAGAAAACTGGAACCCACAAAATACTTTCAATGTTAAAAAGCAAACAAAAAGCTAGAGACGATATTAACTAAAGCAATTCGAAGAAAACAATTCGAATATTTGGCAATGTTTTTGGTTATTACCGTGTTTACGAGAGCATTGGTCTACTGCTGACAACTTGAGAATTTTCGTCAGGTTTATTGTCTGATTATAATTGTATAAATAAATGCCACGTCTTCCTAAAAACTTTCGTCCGATTAAATCGCCGGTTTAGCAAGATCAAGCAAAAAAGAAGATTTTTACAAATACGCATATTATAAATGTAAAACTTAACCAATGGTAATACAAATAGATGCATAATAATTTTTCAAATGTTTTCCTACTGCAATCTTTATGAGTTATCACCATTACATTAGCTAAATTTATAAAGTTGAATAATTGAGCGGGAAATTTTCATTCACAATAATTAACACATTGTCTAGCAAACTTTCAACAGAACAGAAATAACCCCAAAAATGTTCGCTTCGTTACATGACGCAAGATAACATCTACAGTTCGAGCATATGAATAGAATATACTTGTCAGGCGGATGGTTCTTTGACCTGGTGTACGTGAAATTCTATGTTTGACAGCTTAGATGGCAATCAAGGACCAAAAATTAGTTATGAAGCTCTTCTTTCGAGATTTGAAGAAAGGTTAAGGCTAAAATCTCTGACAAAAATGCCACTGTATAATCACAAGGAACGTCTGTGCTCTATGTTTTGCCAACGCTATTTATGCGAAGATGGAAAGGCTTAATAAACTTTCTGACAATATGCTAAGAAAAAGAAAATCTTTTGTACAAAAACGTAGTCACTGGCATTTCAAATCTTTAATGATGTCGAGACAACTCTTCATGTGGACGATTAAGCTGACGGGAATATCGTAAAAAAACACCCGAAATTATGAGATGAAGATGGTAATTAAAAGAGTGACTGTAGACAAACTGGCGTCTTTTTCACGAATTCAACTCACGCCTTTAATCCGACACCCAAGATTATAATGGCATCTGCGTCAGAAATGACGCAGTTTTTCATCCATAAATAGACGTTTAAAAAGAATGTTAGGTAAAGGATAACCAAAGTCAAAAAAATACGTTAAATGTTAATTTTGTTATGCATACGTGCGCACCACATATAGCGTAAAATTCTTTTGTTTTTTATGTTTAGAAAATATAGTCTTGCTGGCGCAGAGATTGATAAAAAGTGAACTCACAACAAACATATAGTAAGTTACAATAAACATAGAAAAGAGATAAAAATTGTAGGTATTTTTAAAGTATAGAGTTGCTGTACATACTGAAAATGAGTTACTGTACATGCTGTACTTGAGTTACTGTAAAGAATTAAAAAATGCAAAGTCAATTTAATTGTAACCAAGTTCAGCGAAAAAATAAACATCAAACTTGCATATTTAAGACAAACGTATAAGAAGCCTTGGCAATAATTTTCAAGCAACAATTCTGCACCTTTTTTATTTGATTTTATCAGTAAGAAATGTCAAAGATCTTCATTTAAAATTATGTTCGGTTGTCAGGCAATAGCCCTGGTTGTCTATCAGACTGCCAGCGCAGACAAAGATGGGAGACGAGATGCCAAAGGCAGAAAAAGTTTGGCGAACAGTCTGAATCACAAGAGATCAATGTTTTATTTTCAATTAACGAAAGAAAATAAATTTGCGTACTGATGACTCATTTTCGGTTTCCTAGACCTAAAGCAAATCCCCTGCAATTATTTTAAGCACAGTAGGTCTACAAGAAACACAGACGAAATGCAATTTTAGGGTTTTTAAAATGATTTTTTAAACAGTTTTATATTCGATGTCAACCAAACGTGAAAAAAAGGAAAAAGTAACCATGCGCTAGAAAGAACACAACTACAAAGATTCTGATCGAAATAGCAAACTTGTCTAAAAGGAACTATATGTGCATTAATGTTCTATAACTTCATCCCACTGATATGTACATTTACAATAACCATAGCCTATATCGTTTGGTACAAGCGGAATTGTTAAAGAATTAAAAAAACTTCAAGTCAAAAAACATTTTCTGTGTTAATGAAAAATTGGGCAAGCGTGTAAAAACGACCGTACCATAACGATCAAGGACACTTTACAGTTTCAAGCAAGAATCACGACATGTTTACGTCATTCATGACGTCGCTACAATAGTTGTCGCTAAAACAAAAGGATTACTGGCATAGATACAATCTAACATTTTGGTGTAAATCTCGCTTTACGGGTGAAGCTGCCAATCGACATTGAGCGATTTATAACAGTGCAAAATGAAGAGCTTGCGTTCATCTCGATTTGTGTTGTTAATTATGCGATATGATGGTTTGCCACGCGACCGACAAACCGGCATGTTATTATAGTATAAACTTCAAAACATTGTTGCGAGATAAAGATCAAAAATATAGTTTTGTTCAAAAACGGATACCCGTCTTGCGTCATATTAATATTTTAAATGAAGTCTAGCCTAATGACGTAAGTGATTTTTTTTGATGTCATGAAAGATGTTCAACTTTGTAGACAGTACTTTGTGACTCATAAAAAAGCAGGTCAAAGTGCTGAAGATTGCAGTTGAAATACATTTAACTCCACTCACATTAATCTATCTTAACATTTTCTTTGAAAAGCTCAATTATTGCTGCAAGCGTAAAACAAAGCCTTTTTTATGTGAACCGCGCAAAAAACACTTCTTGCCCGAGCGAATAATTCATCATTAGCGTGCGAGTGCGTGTTGTCATAATAAGCGATTTATAACCATAGTTATGTGACAACCTATCTCTTCAAAATTTGATCGCAATTCTAATCAACATTTCCCGGGCAGGTTGCTGCCCCAAAGTGTATTTTCCACCGGTAAAAAGAACAGTGTAAAAATAACGTCGAAAAATTTCATGATCAACGCCGGTAACACTCAAAGACACACAAAAATATGCTGATCTGACAGATCGTGATCAAATTTGTATTTCGGATAAAACGAAAAATATCTCCTATAGGCATACATTAGTACAGAATGTTGGTTAGCGCAATGCTTGATGCAAAATAACCTGCTTGCCGTTAAACTTAATTAAAAACGAGAAGAAAAAATAGAGCGGAACAGTAAACACAGGGCAGACAAAAACTGTTTTTTTGCTGGAAATAAGTGGAATATTTTCGGTTAACGCAAAGGTGGGAGATAACAATCAATGAATTTTTTGTGAAACAATTAATTAAAAAAACTGAAATTTGAAGGCTTTTGTCATAGAATAATGTACGCAATTAAAATGGAAAAATTATAAACACAAGTGGTAATTACGTATATAGGGGACTTGGCTGTAACAGCTTAAACGACAAAGGTCGAAAAAATAAAGCAAAAATTTGTGGTATGTGCGCCTAAATACTTTTAAGACGTCGTGGAATCATAATAATCAGTGTCTGCTGTAATACAGAAACCTAAACATAGAGATCTTATTCGGTTTAGATTGTAGAAGTGATTAAATTTGCGTCGGATGAAATTTGCCAGAAATTAATCACTCATTAAGTCTAGTATGACGTCATCGCGACGCACATTACAAGGCTTTTTCTTCCAAGATTTTTTTCGGGACGCTTTAACCAAAAAAAATGACTAATATGGACCACAGGCATTAAAGGTCACTTATACATAAGTCAGGGCTCTTCCGAAAATCTGCCACTTGTCGTACTTTAACGCAAGTATCAAAGATCAAGGAACCCAGGTTTAAACACGAGGAGGAAAAATGTTCCGGTTAAAATTTCTTCTTTTGTTGTCTTTGCTGTTTAGCGTTGAAGGTAATTTGAATGCTAAGTGTTTTTAGATGTTTTTTTATGCTAAATTACAGTTTTAACTTCAGTGAAAAATTGTTTTGAAAATATTTGAAAAAAGTCCTTTAACGTTGGAGTGGAAATTTTTAGTGTAAAAGAAGAATAAAACTAGCGTGTATATAGTTTCGATGCAGTTATCAGATGTTTCTGCGTAAAGCTTTTCAGCGACCTGCAATAAGTTTTGCATTTGTTTTCCAGCTTTGCAATGCTGGGTATGTGAAAATGCCATCAACAACGCCGACTGTTTGGAAAATGGACGTATGCAAAGATGCCAGGATAATCAGGTGAGGAGCGATAGGCGACTAATGAGTAAAACAACGGAATATTTGCTGCGTGGATGTCCAAGCTTAGGTTGCTATATAGTTTGTCTAAGTATTATATAGACGATATTTCTTTTTTAACTATTGACATATTAGCTTAACCAAAAGTTACTCTGGAATTAGCAAACTGGACTAAGCAAGACATATTAATACAAGGCATAAATTAATATCCCAAAACACATTTATAAATATGTACTGAATATAAATCAAAACGGGCATATACGGCATAGTAATCAGTTTTGAAATAAATGAGAAAATCTTTTATACGGGTATAGGCCTAGTCTATGTAATACCAATGTAACAGATCTTATTTAACAAATAGTTAAGCTAGCAAAAAAATGATTGTTAATTTATTATTAAAGAATTTGGACATTGTTCTTCAATATAGAGTATAAAAATGTTTTGTCAAGACTTTCCATTAAAATTGCTAAACCATCGCCAAAATCAGAAACAGACAAGTTTAGAAAGTTCCAGCCAGTGAACTTGAGAAAATGTAATTTATTTTAGATGAAAAATTTCTTGTGTGATTTGTTTTCGACTTGCTGTCATAGTTATTTTAATAAGTCTGTGTTGTAAAGGTTTTGTAAGGAATAACTCCAACTTTAAAAATCCAGTTAAAAAGTTTATAACTAAAACATTTTCTCACTTAAATTGGCTTGGTAATGTGTTTAGAAACACCCAACGCTCAATCACGTTTGTTCGTGTTACCTTAGTTAAACGCGCAAACTCAATCAACAAAATGTCACGCCTCTTGAAAAGCGTGCGCGATGTCATCCATCTGCTGATCTTTCAGAGATAAAGCTGGAAGATCTGGCATATGAGACTTCCATATTTGAGCAACAAGAAGATGCTTTAATTTGTTTTTAAATCGCTGGATAAAATATTTGCAAAATCAATTACCGTATATACTCAATAAATCAATTGCAATTAGGGCCAAAATCATCGTCCGCGTAGATTTGCTGTTCGTTGTATTGTACAGTATGCTAAACTTTATATACTGACATCAATTCGGACTGACATCAGAAATAAATACAAGTACTTGATATTGTTATTTCATCCAGAGTTTTATCAATAACTTTAAGTTGTTTTGCTTGGTTGAAATATTCTAGAACGCCTGTCAGAATGAAGTGCGTCGAGGAAGCGATGGTTTAAGGGTGACCAAAAGATGTAAACAAGAACATGCTTGCGACAATAATTTCATACAGGTAATTAGAAAAGTACATTTCGAAACCGAAGAGGCACACAGCGTTAGGAAACCAATTATTTTATCGCAGAATCCCAAAGCGGCTTGGGCTCCAACTCAGTGTAACTCAAGAACGCCGAGTTCGGTTTGTCGTTGCTGCTGTAATTTTGACGAATGTAACAGAGATCAACTGGAATGTCTTGATGGTAAGCAGCTCCACAGAACGTTCTTAAAAACAGCAACAACAACAGTCGTTCGACTATTTTGACGATATTAGCCTAAAACTTTCTACATTTGTTTAGCAAACATTGACAGTAAGAAGAACTGCCGACCAATATAATCGTACTTTTCCACACTAATCATTTTTAAACGCTCTCAGTCAAATTATATATAACAATTTTTGTTAAAGTTGTTGTCCTATATGTGAAAAATAAAGTTCTGTTTTTTACGTAAAGAGTTAAACAGTAGAGAAAAGACCATTTAATTGTTTGTTTTACGTGGAAATATAAGATTCGAAGCTTATCACAGATATTGTGCTTTTAGTCATTAATGGAACTGCGGAACAGACATTTGTTGGCTTTTTTGACGAAACCCCTTTTTGTGAGCCACTTAAAGCACCGCGCTTTGGTAGAATGGCGTGCTCACCTCAGCAACAACCTATAGAAGCTGGAGCTTTGTGCGTATTTCGGTGCTTACCGGGTAAGTGTAACATAGAATTTTTTTCCAAAAAAAGCGGTTAGACATAAGTTAAATCAAAAATGCATAATTTACGTAAATCTGAGTCAACAATACAACAAGGTTATTTAAACTTTTTTAGGATATGAAATGCGTGGGGCACAACGAAGTAAATGTATTTTGAACCAGAGTAAAAAAGTGGCCGTTTTCAGCAGACCTCCTCCAACTTGCGAACGTAAGTCTCGCTAAAGTAATTTCCTAAAGCAATTTACACTTTCCTCTTTCACCCTCATCAAATAAATAACTTTTCCCTTTATGTAAAATGTGAAACTGTTTTGCAGCAAAACCTTGTCCCATCTTAACGGCCCCTAGAAATGGCTCCATGTCATGTTCAAATGAGAATCGTTATGCAAGTATCTGCGCTTTCACCTGCGAAAATGGCTACGTGCTCGAAGGAAGTCTTGCCCTACGGTGCCGTAAGTAAATAATATTCGAAGAATGTATAAGGCCAAATAAGGACGAGTGATGAACGATTTCTTTTAACAACTAGGGTCGAATGAGAAATGGAACCGAGCGCCGCCATCTTGCGTTAAACCACAATGTCAACCACCTCCAGAAGACCTTTTAAACGGTAGCGTCACCTGCACCGACGGACATAATGCCGACAGTGAATGCAGGCGAGTACTCAACTAACAATTAATTTGTAGCTTGGAGTTATAATGCTTCAAGGTTCATCGTCGTAACCTTACTGTTGTAGGTTCACTTGCAATTTCGGCTACGCACTGATTGGAACAAGCATGACAAAATGCGTCTACCAGCCCAGTTTGTCAAGTTTAGCGCAGTGGAATAACGAGCCTCCTGTTTGTAAAGGTTAGCACAATCACGCTTTGTCCGATCTAATTTTAGTGGATGCTCGTTCGTGTTTGTTGTGGACACATGATATCGCATTCTTTGCAGAAATAACATGTCCCGTCCGACACGAGCCTGGAAATGGGGCGGCCTCATGCACAACTGGGCAAAATCTAGGAAGCTTTTGCGTGTTCGCCTGCGACGAAGGATATTTTCTGGAGGGTGAAGTTCAATCAATTTGCTTAGACGATTTTGATGACGATGCCGATGGTGTTTGGAGTTCACCGGTCCCATCTTGCTTACGTAGGAAAACTAAATTGCATAAACCGTGCGTTTAATCTCAAAACATGTAAATGTAAAACCATACTTCAAATTTTTCAAAACCTATTACAACTGACGACACTGTGATGTCAATATTCACCACAGCCAAAACCTGCGACCCACCCCACGTAGCGCCAGGAAACGGAAGTGTGACTTGCGAGAATGAGAACTACGTCGGATATGGTTGTAATTTTGTTTGCGATGAGGGGTTCGCTCTGGAAGGATCACATGTTTCCATGTGCTTGGATGATGTTGATTCCCCCACCGGCGATTGGAGTGAACAGGCCCCAATTTGTACTCGTAAGATGATCTTGCGTTATCTGATGTGGCTAATAAAAGCGTTTTTACAATGTATTTTTATACTATTAATGAATTAATAACGGACTCAGAAAAAAGGGGATTTATCTTTTTATAAACAGCATACACTGCAAAAATTATCAAACAAAGTTATAACTGTTTTTACAGCTATAATGTGCCAGCCTTTAGGAGAACTGGAAAACGGCGAAGTTATTTGCACCAACACACTTTTTCACAACAGCATCTGCGCCTTTTCCTGTAACCGAGCCTATCTGCTAGATGGGCCAGAGATATCGGAGTGCCTTAACGGTACTTGGAATAATCCGTTACCAACATGCAATCGTAAGTAACTTCACGTCGGCGGTCTATTTATAAATGAAAGTGCAAGGGCAAATGAAAGCCATTGCTTAAGTTATTTTGTGGAACATTGAATTTCGCTTATACCAGGAATTGTTTTTAGCGCTTACTTGTTCGCCATCGCATACAGCTCCTGATAGTGGAACCGTGTCTTGTAGTGACAACAGCAAGATCGACAGTGAATGCATCTTCATCTGCGATGAAGGGCATTCCTTGGTAGGACTACCACAATCAACTTGTTTAATTACTCAAGACTGGGATTCTCCGGCGCCTGTTTGTGCTCGTGAGTTTTAGTGATGAACGCAGACACCGATTATATTTGAAGTAACAAAACATAAAATTATCTACCTAAAAGTAGGATGCAATTTTGGATAAATGTTCCATTAAACATTTTATTTGTAAAACAGCTATTGCATGTCCCGAACGACCACCGGTGGAAAATGGGAAAACTGAATGCACTGATGAAAATGCCTTTGGAAGTATTTGCATGGTAACTTGTAACGAACATTATGAATTGGAAGGTGAAATGCAATCAACATGCTTAGACAAAAAGGGCGACCCTATTGGAATGTGGAGCATGCCGTTGCCCTCTTGCCAAGGTAAATTTGACATATTGCGTTTCAGATTACCGATAAATATTTACAACTTGAAGTAAGCTTACCGAACAACCGCAATCACGCAAGGACTTTTGCGCTGTTAAACGACTGCAACAGCATCTTTGTGTGTTCATCTATTTTGCCGGGTTTTTTAAAGCGTAATGGAAAAACCGAAAACCTCGACAAAAACATCATAACAGTATTTCACACAGCAACCAAAATCATTTACAAACAATTAAGTAATTACCTTTTTCGAGCAGTCTTGCCTTGCTTTCCACCTCACTCTCCACCAGATGGCGGTAGTATACTGTGTAGCGACAGCAACAATGTTGATGGTGTTTGCAGCTTCAGTTGCGATGATGGACGTGCCTTGGTCGGGGAGCCAGAATCTACTTGCCTCGTGGGCCAGCGGTGGAGCTCCCTTGCGCCAAGATGCTTACGTAAGCGCCTATAAAACTCTTCCATGGTGGTTTTTATTCAAGTAAAACATTACACAAACGCGAACGAAAACAATTTTTGTCGTTACACAGCAATTACTTGTCTAATTCGACCGCCGGTTGAAAATGGAAGAACCGAATGCAGTGACGGAAACGCGTTTGGAAGTGTTTGCGAGGTTTTATGTGATCGACGATACGAGTTAGAAGGCGAAGAACAATCACAATGCTTGGATGATGATGGCGATCAGCTTGGAACGTGGAGTGCTCTTTTGCCTTCGTGTAAAGGTAAATATACAAATAATTTATAATTCCGTCTCAACTCTCAAGCGAAAAGCTCGTTGCAGTTTTAAATTTGGAGTAAGTGCTTGCTTTAACATTCTTGCAATTATTTTCATGGTGCTCTCTATAGGGCAAAAAACTAAAACAAAACTAAAAACAAAAATTCCAAGGACCCAAACTTTTTACAAATTCAATGAACTATTTTGCATTTAGAAGATTCCTGACAGTTCTTATCAATGATCTTCTCTTTTGTGTAGCATTGCTATGTGAACCAGCACATTCGTCACAAGACAATGGAAGCGTTTCTTGCAGTGACAACAACAAAATCGACAGCGTATGCAGCTTCACTTGTGACATTGGTCATGCTCTTGTTGGACGACAACAATCTACGTGTTTAATCACTCAAAACTGGAGTTCACCACCGCCAGTTTGTATACGTAAGCCTAGTATAAGTTTTTATTCCCTTTCTAACGGTTTTAGTAAAGGCATATTTTGAAGAATTCAAAAGATTTTTTCCACACAGCAATTGTATGTCCAAACCGTTCACTCGTGATAAATGGAAGAACTACTTGCACGAATGAAAACGCTGTTGGAAGTGTATGCACTGTCGTATGCATTGAACGCTTTGGATTGGACGGTGAAGAGCAATCAATGTGTTTGGACGATAATGGCGATCCCCTGGGTTCATGGAGTGCCCCATTACCGACGTGCAATGGTAAGATAATAACATTACAGTAGTATTTAAAAAAATAAAGGACATGATACCGCTGGTTAGATCAACTTTGAATAACATTTATATTTACACTTAAAATTTAATTAGCCTACACCTAATCCTGTGTAGGTTACCTTAAAAAAGATATTTTCTATTTGTTTTACATTTTAAAACGAAAGATTTTGAGGTCGTTAATACTATACCCTTGACCGAAACATCACCTATAGTGCGGAATAACATCCATCTTAATCTGTACGAAATTATGCTACAAAACTTTTACGTACAGCACTTAGGTGTGCACCATCACTTGCTGCACCAGACAGTGGAAGCGTTTCTTGCAGTGACAGCAACAAAATTGACAGCATTTGCAGCTTCACCTGCGACGAAGGACATTCTATCATGGGACAATCCCAACCGACTTGCTTGATCACTCAAAACTGGAGTTCTCCGGCCCCAATATGCATACGTAAGCATTGGTTCTGTCGTTGGAATCCAGCCGGAAAACAAACATTCAAAAACTGGTTGTAATTTGTGTTGCTTAGCAATTGTATGTTCTGGTCGGCCGCCTGTACCAAACGGAAGAACTGACTGTACAAATGACAATGCCTACGGAAGTGTTTGTACGGTTGTTTGTGATGATCAATTCGAACGAGTAGGTGAGGAGCAATACAAATGCACAGATGAAAACAGCAGCCCCCTTGGTGTGTGGAATAAGCCGTCGCCTTCTTGCGATGGTAAGTTCATTTTTTCTTACTTGTATAAAAAGGGTAAAAGAAGTTCTTTGTGAGATTAGAACACTATAGTTTCTGTAATTCAACAGTAAAAGCCCTTATCGATTTGAAAGAGCTTACAGGCAACCAACAAGTGACAGAAATTGCAGTTTTTAATTCAAAATTTTCACATCTTTTTCTTCAGCCATGACATGTGAACCATCGCATTCGTCACCAGACAACGGTAAACTTTCTTGCAGTGACAGCAACAAAATTGAAAGCGTATGCAGCTTCACTTGCGATGAGGGTCATTCGTTGATGGGACAACCACAATCTACTTGTTTGTCCAATCGAAACTGGGACATCCCAGCCCCGATATGTATACGTAAGCATTGGTTACGTCCAAGCAATTCTAACTAGATCTACCGTACAGTGATATACGGTGACCCTTTATATCTTGTTTCACGCAGCAATTGTATGTCCTAACCGGTTACCGGTACCAAATGGAAGTACTGAATGTACCGACGAAACTGCTTTCGGAAGTATATGTATTGTCACATGTGATGAACACTATGAGCTGGTGGGTGAAGAGCGATCCAAGTGCGTAGATGATAATGGTGATCCCCTTGGTATATGGGACGAAGCTTTGCCTACATGCATTGGTAACTTAGTAATGCTATGGTTTTGATTTACCACGTTCTGCCTTGAGAAAATTTTTTTTTAGCTAATGTGAGTTACGATATTGAAGTTACTCACGTTGCGCCTTCATGCGGTGGCCAGTTATATATCTTAGAGTTGTTAATGGTAGCAAATATATTCCTCACAAATTTAGCTAAGTTTATATTGTTCAGTGTTTAGAATATTTCCCATATTATTGACAAAATGACAGTTCTTACTTCAAAATTCGCAAATCTTTTCGTTCAGCCATGACGTGTGAACCGGCACATTCGTCACCAGACAGTGGAAGTGTTTCTTGCAGTGACAGCAACAAAATTCACAGCGTATGCAGCTTCACTTGTGACGTCGGTCATTCCCTGATGGGTCAGCCACAATCAACTTGTTTCATCACCACAGACTGGAGCTCGCCAGCCCCAGTATGCTCGCGTAAGTTTTGATTCTGATTAAATATTTGAACAAATAAAACGCAGAAATGTATTTGTGAGTATATGTAAAACAGACCAATACGCGCTGGCTTTTGTTTGTTGATCTGATGCTTATTTCTTCTTGCAGCAATAACATGTCCCAGCCTACTACCCGTTCTAAACGGAAGAATTCGGTGCTCTGAAGAAAACGCCTTTGGAAGTATTTGTGAAGTCGTATGTGATGAGCACTATGAATTAGTAGGTGAAGAGCAAGTTATGTGCATTGACGACAACTCTGACCCACATGGTGTATGGAGCAACCCTCTACCTTCTTGCGTTGGTAAGACTGAGGCAAACATCAGTAATATAAATACAGTATGATAATTAATCCATGGTATTATTGTACGTAAACAAGGCACACTGAGTATACTGAAAAGTGATACAAAACAAGTTATGCTGTAGTGAGTCATAGTTAAGGTAAAAGTTTTTACTTGCGTCTTATATCCAGCTCGTAGGTGTGCACCAGAACATTCGACACCCGAAAATGGAAACGTTTCTTGCAGCGACAGCAACAAAATCGACAGCGTATGCAGTTTCACTTGCGATGTTGGTCAGTCGCTGGTAGGACAACCACAATCAACTTGTTTGATAACCCAAGACTGGAGTTCTCCAACACCAACATGCTTGCGTAAGCTTTTTTCATTCTTTGATTCTAGTTATAAGAAAAGTGTTGACATCAAAGATCTGATAATATTGACATTTTTCATTCATACACAGCTATTATTTGCTCGAGCCGGCCACCAGTAGCCAATGGAAGAATTGAATGTACTGACAATAATGCTTTTGAAAGTGTCTGTATCGTTGTTTGTGATGAGAATTATGAACTGGTAGGCAAAGCGCAATCAAATTGCCTGGACGACAACGGTGACCCATTAGGCGTATGGAGTGAACCGTTGCCTCAATGCAAAGGTGAAATAGCAAGCTTAAACTGATAAATATAACTAAAAACTTCATTGTTCGAGAAATCAGTATTTCTTTCCTCAAATCTAGTAGCAACTATAAACTAAGCTACTTTGTTCTATATGCAGCCTTGCGGTGTGCGCCAGAACATTTGTCACCAGACAGTGGAAAGGTTTCCTGCAGCGACAGCAACAAAATCGACAGTATATGCAGCTTCACTTGCGACGAAGGACATTCCTTGATTGGTCAGTCACAAGCTACGTGTTTGATGGGTCAGGAGTGGGAGTATCCAGCACCAGCTTGCACGCGTGAGTACAGACAAGGGTCAAACCTCATAAACGTGAGGTCTTTCCATGAGCAAGAATGTGCCTAATTTCTTCCATGTGATCACAGCAATTGTGTGTGAAAACCGTTTGCTGGTACCAAATGGAAGCACTGAATGCAGCGACGGAACTGCTTTGGGAAGTGTGTGCATTGTGACTTGCAATCGACGCTACGAACTTGAAGGTGCTGAGCAAGCCACGTGCATAGATGATGATGCCGACCCATTTGGCGTTTGGACAGCACCTGTGCCTTCATGCAACAGTATGTTAGTTATAGCCGACGGGAATCAAAAGTAGCCAAACAAAATCTATTTTCACTTGCAAGAATAAACATACAAATGCTTTCTTGCAGTTCGCAAATGTATGCCGCATCACCTACCGCCAGATGGCGGCAGTATGCTCTGTAGCGACAGGAACAATGTGGACAGCGCATGTAGCTTCACCTGTGCTGATGGACACACCCTGGAAGGTCAACCACAATCCACTTGTTTCATTACTCAAGACTGGAGCTCTCCGGCACCAACTTGTACCCGTAAGAAGCTTAGTCCTCATAGAATCTCTGTCTCATTGGGTCAGCTTGTTTCAGGTTTAGAAAAAGCTTTTGTCTTATGCAGCTATCATTTGTCAAAGTCTCCCGCCGCTGCAAAACGGAAGATCCGACTGCACGGAGGACGGAGCCCTGGGAAGTGTTTGTGACTTTATTTGCGATGAAGGCTTTGCATTGGAAGGCGAAATCGAAACGACTTGCTTAGACGACGACGGCGATCGCTTGGGAGTTTGGAGTAATCCTTTGCCTACCTGCCGAGGTAAAATATACTCACACGAACAACATAGTATGTCAAAAACATAGTCCTAGGTAACATTTGGTAAATTCAAACATACCCACAGAGATCGTTTGTAATCCCTTAACACCCTTGCAAGACGGTAATGTGTCCTGCTCCAGCGAAAACCGTTACAACTCTGTCTGTAGTTTTCGGTGCGACGAAGAAAGAGGATTTGAGCTTTATCCAACAAGCCTCACCCAGACCGTTTGCCTTGATGACACAACCTGGAGCCTGCCTCAGCCTTGCTGCGCACGTAAGAACTCAATAAAAAAAAACTGCAGCTAGAAAAGAGACACATGAAGCGGTAGACACAAAGTGTTGAATTCTTCTTGCAGGTAGTTGTCCTCCATATGCTCACATGGACTTGGTCATTGTCCTTGATTCTTCTTCATCAATTTTCCAAGAGAACTGGGTCAGACTGAAGGCGTTTGGCAGAAGAATTATCGAGTAATCGAACGTTTGTCAAACGAATGACAATTATTTTCGTGAATAATACTGTAGTAGTGGAGAAGGTATTGCGTAATAACTTCCATAAACTTACATTTGAACAGATCTTTTATAATATCGTCCGACGTGGCAAGAATTTCGGTATTCAGATATAATCGGCGAATCGATAGACGATCTCAAATTCTCCTGAAAGACTTTCCGGAAGACAAAGAGGGCCTGCTACGGGCCTACGACGCTATACCATACAATGGCAAAGGTGCAATTATGCATATATACAATTACAGCTATAAAAACGTCATCTTTGCTTTAGTGTGCTGCCTAATTTGCGCTAATAATTGAATTTTATTAACAAAAAACAAAAATTTACAAACCGCAAACTTCTACTTGTGAAGAGTATCGCTTTAGTGATATAACTATAACTAATCCATTTGCGTCAATTTTGGCAGGTACCAAGACCGGACAGGCAATACAGCACGTCACCAGAGTTATTTTGACAGAAGAAAATGGTGATAGACCAGATGTGACAGACGTTGTTCTTGTGATTACTGATGGACGTTCTCAGGATGAAGTCGACAAAGTTTCGGCAGAGTTAAGAGAACACGGGGCCTTGGTAAGATAAAAGAACTTCAAACACAAACATGTATATACAGTAGCTTGATAGGAAAAAACCTTTTAATGATTTTGCCCAGTCAATAACAATGAAATGCAATAGCAGAGGACAGGTATACAGCTTACGATACCCAATCTAGTTATTGCCTCATGCTATGTCGAGTGTACATACGAAAATATAGCTTTAAAGTTTTCACAGCGCCTTGTTTGTTTTTAGACGTATGCTATTGGTGTAGTGCCACGTCGCGGAAGGCTCGATATGGACCAGCTGATGCATATTGCTGGATCCAGCGACCACCTCTTGATTGCTGAAAGTGGATTCACTGGTTTAGATGGTTCTTTATCCCACAAAATTACCGAAAACATCTGCACCAATAGATGCGTGGAAGGTTTCGACAGCCACGGTCATGTAATAAACCCGGAAAACTTTGATATCGCAAAGCGACCGGCTACTCCCCCTCCAATGGATATAGAGATTGAGATTTAAATTGCGCAGAAAGTGTTAAGTTAATGTTATCATCCACATTCTTGCCCATCAATTGACAGACAAGTAAACTGTTACAAGCGTCTTGCCAAAAAGCCATTGTTTTTGTAAATATTATTTCATATATACAAGAAAACTAATCATTACATTCTTAGCTTTTTCTCACTACAACGAAAATGAAACAAGACGGCTTGTGAATATCGTATGCATTCCATACACGAGCTGTTTTTATGGAATAAACAAGATTTTCATCTTTTAAATACGTAGCATAGTTCTGAAGATTAGCATTTCAAAACGTTTGTACAGAGTAAATCACATGGAAATTATAAGCTAAAGTCTACTGAATTATTCGATGTTTTTGTAAGTCACGTTACTTATTGTCAATAAGAGTTTATTAAAAAAAGCAAAAGTTCAATTTTTTTCTATTTGTTACGCTGGTTGTTGCTTGTATAGGCGTTTATACAGTAACAGTTGTGTTGTTTGAAGAAATGAGTGTTTTATGTTGTGTTTCGTAGTTGTGATTTATATTACCAAACACAAAATTCATGTTTCTTGCAAGATAATGCTTAAAATAAATATTGTCTGTAATACACAGCTGTATACACACAAGACAATATCCATAATTGTATAATACGTATCTTCAGTAAAATACTGTACTACATTCGTTAAACCACATCAGCAAAAAACGTCCACTACACAATATCGTTAGATTTATTATTATTACATTTTTTTAAATGTTTTTTTTGAAACAAGCATTTAACATTTATATGTTTCAACGCAAATGATCTGGGCATAACAAACCGCAGTAATGACTATGCATAGGCTGACGTTGTTTGTAGTAACATTTTTTTATCTAAAAAGGAAAATTTTTTGTTAAATCACTTCCGCTGCCATATATGACAAAAAAAACAAGCCTTAAATTCCTCTTATAAATGAATAAAACATTCCCAGCTTCCGTCATTGGTTTGTTTGTCAGACCGTAAGCTCACGAAAAATTAGGTTATTGCTGTATAAGAATGATTATGACCTTATAAAAATAATTCGCACAGACTAAAAATAACTTGCTACAGAGAAATAAAGTTGTTGACTTTGTTCACGACTGCCATCCACTCTGCAATTGCATGTGAGCGTTTACTACACATTTATTTTCTCACCCGGCCTCCAGTTCTGCGCGACCGTGCCGGCTATTTATAGTTCTACTAAATTTACCAAATAAAGAGAAGCGTGCTCGCTTTTTGGCAAGACACGTTCGAAGCAAATAATGTAAAGATCGTTCGCAGCAGAAATAAAACAGTCAAAATACGTTTAAACATAGCTGTGGAAGATGTATCATTTCTGTCTTTAAAGATATTCAGTGTTTATATCCGTAGACACAATACAGAGAAAAGTATTCTAATCACCGATTTCCTTCCTAAAAACGGTCAAAAACAGTTCAACTCAGACAGCAGGAAAGGCGATAACAATATAGTCCGTACTTCGTAAGATAAAGTTTTTCAAACGTAGTCCGTTGGCGGAGATGTGTTTTCCTTTTAAGCATATGAAAACGCTAAACAATAAAGATATTTTCAAGAACTGGGAAAAAAACTGTGATTAATACGCAATTTATGCTAAAGATACCATTGTGACGTAATGGCGTATATTATTGTTTGCTAGCTGATTCATAAGGTTTCCATAGGTCACGCGGTTTCGGCGTAAAACAAAAAAAAAACATTCACCAGATCATAACTGGACGCGCCTGGTGATTATAAGTATCATTTACAAAGTACGACTTCCTACTTTATCCGAGGCTGTTCGAGAATGAGAAGTTATTGTTCAAAAAAGTTGGATACAATGAAGAGCTTAGTAGTTCTAATCGTTATCTTATTCATTTTTAACGTTGAAGGTAAGATACGTAGAAATATGCAGTATGCAGAATAAAAAGCGTACATAATTCTGTGATTAGCATTCTTAGAGCCAGAAAAATTGTAATTAAATTTGAGTCATTTTTCAAAAGAACTTTTAACCTTTAACAGGGCTGCGATGTTGGATTTGTGTAAACGCTCCCAGTGACATAGCTTGCATGTTGAATGGAACTATGGAACGATGCCAGCCAAACCAGGTAAATTAGTCTAGTACAAAAGCGGCATGTTATAATTTGGCCTCCACTGTATATACAGTAGGGATGGGCCGATACGAACCCAAAACCGAATAGATTCGCCGAATACCGACTTTGTTAAAAAATGATGAATGATCTAGTTTCCCGACGAAGCTAAAATTGAGTCAGCAATATTTACAATAAAGGTCGTTTTCCTAACGATTTTGCTTTTTCAATCGTTTTTTAAACACTGTTTTTTTGAAAGAAAGCGACTTGTTTATAGATTACGTCATGTTACAAGCAAGACTTAACAGCTTTTAGATGAAACTTTATTGTTTGGTTCTAATACGAATAGATTCGGGATTCGTTCGTGTCGACCTTCATGAAATTCGGGTTCGCACGAACCCGAATAATCTTCCTCGCGGCACATCCCTAGTATACAGGCAATAAAAAGAAAAACTATTTACAGTTATAGCAAATGTTTCGTAAAATGGACTGTTTAACCAAGCAATAAGAATATAATGTTTTCTTTATAAGAATATAGTAGTTGTTAAAAATGAGAAACGAGTGATGGTAATGTAGTAATGATGTGCAATAAACCTAATCACTAATCGCTGTTTCAATCAACTTAAAGCTCGCTTGCCAGAACGAGGTACGACGGTACGGCAACGGTGTAAGAGTGACGAAACGATGCAAGCAAGCAGAAGCATGCGAGAATAATTTAGATCAAGTAAGTCAGGGGATGTTAGCCTTTTCCGTTGTTTTAACTTGGCATTAAAACTTTTGTGCTGTTGTAATTGTAAATTATACATGTATTGTCTAGAACACAAGGGCCCCGTTTTCGCAGTGCAACGCAAAAAATCCAGCGTCGGTTTGCAGGTGCTGCTGCAACTCGGATGGTTGCAACGCGATGTCTTTGGATTGCCATGACTGTAAGTGGTGACTTTTCTATAGCCATGACGTTTTGTTGCGATCTATTTGTTGCGTTTGTGCCAAGAGCTATAAGTTTTACGTAAAAACAGCTTTGTTACATGTTATTCAATACAAATGGATGCCCAGCAATTGTTATGGTTTATGAGAAATAAAAATACCCCCGGCATCAATCGCATTTTTTATCAATGACTAACTTATAGGGAAAGTACGTTGCCCATAGTTAGTTTAGTAGCAAGTTATTGCCATCATATCATGCGACGTTTTACGGAACATCTGTGATTCTCTATGCTGCTACATGTCAGACCACAAACAATAAACAAATTTTGATTGGATCTTCACAAATTAGTTGTTTCTATTTTATAAAGTGCAGAAAAGTATCGTGTTGAAGAAAACTATCTTTGGTACGATAGACGCCAGACCAACGTGCACGGATATTGGTACGCCAGAAAATGGGCGCAAAATCTGCACCCCCAAGCAGGTTCCGGCTGAGATTGGGACAAGATGCCGATTCCGGTGCAATTATGGTAAAATATAATTAAGAACAAATGCCATCTGTGTATATTACAATGTCTGCGGTACGTCTCGCGTACTCATCTAAACCCGTTTGCACGTTATTTCTGCTTTTTGAAGTGGGGGGACCACCATCTACGTCTGTATTGATCACGATTCTCCGACATTAAAAATCCTGTCACGAAACTAAGTAAAGCAAAAAGCTTAACTTAAAACAAGCAAATTAGTCATTTTTATGAGTGTTAATTCCTGAAAACAAAAGGTTTATTTTCAGCCTTGAGCAAAATAAGATGTGACCACACTTCCCACATACACGTTGTTAAAGCTTGTAAAGGCGTTTATGTCATGATTGTAAAGGGAAAAATTACAACGTTTAACAGTTGCCTAATTAATCCTTTGATTTATTTACTTTGTATCCACCTGTTCACTTATATGAATCTTCCAAATACTTTACTGTATATATTAAAAAATTTAAAAAAATACGTTTTAAAAAATCATTTTACAATTGAGAAATAACGCAGGATACCGTTTGGTTGGAGCGGTAAGAAGTTTGTGTGATTTCGACCCGTTCGGCAAAGGAGCAATCTTTAACAAACCAAAACCTTTTTGTGAACGTAAGTAATCGTTAGGCCTACATCTATATCATAGTTATTAGCTCGACATCACATACTGTAGCACGTAATATTATAACACATATAATCTCAAATGCCTCTTAACTGATAAATTAACGCTTCTGTATCAATACGCAGGAAGAACGTGTCATACAAGACAGTCAGATCCCGAAAATGGTCGTGTTGTATGCACTGACTTAAATAGAGTTGGCAGCGTTTGTAATTTTACTTGCGATCCCGGTCACAAATTACTCGGAAGACCCTCCACTGAATGCTGTAAGTTAAATTTTGTCACTTTTAATTGTTTATTTAATGTAGCTTTTTCGGCAATTTTTACTCGTTACGACATGCGTTAAACGAAAATCAACAATTTTCTAGCCATGTGTCCAAATGTACGTTTACATCTGGATCGAGTATTAAAAAATATTTTCAAAATAGTCTCATTTCGGACTTCATGTGAAGTTGCAATTGAATATTTAACACCAATTTTCTTTTTCAATCGTAGGCCCGCGGGGCCAGTGGAATAGAAAACAACCAATTTGTGTTAAAGCAACCTGCAATCCAGGGTTTGAGAATCCGCCTAACGGCCGCGTGCAATGCACTGATGGAAGCTATGTGGGAAGCCACTGCACGTAAGTTCTTACAGCAATAAAACCGACAGAAGTACGGCAAATTATTGTGCAAGAATCATCAAATTTTCAACGTTTCCTCAGATTTGAATGCACTTACGGTTTCGCGTTGATTGGTCCGAGCTACGCCACGTGCGTGGCACATATAGATCACCCATACGAAGTCCGTTGGAGTAATGGTGCACATTTATGTGAAAGTAAGCAGAAATTTCTAACCCTGAAAAGTGTAGACTATACGAAAAGGTTTTGAATATATTTTCGCTAAGTTTCATCTTCATCAACTCAACAATAAAATCTTTCTTGTTCAATATGTGCAATGAAGTTTGGTGCTTTGAAAAATTGTTTTAACTGACTAGCATTATTTTGATCATCGTCCAATAGAGCTATCATGTGAACCTTCTCCTGTGGCGCCTGAAAATGGAAATACCATCTGTGAGAGGGAAGGATCAGGGGGGAAAGAGTGCGCCTTCTCTTGTGATGAAGGATTCATGTTGGTTGGATCTTCTTCCACTCGATGCATAAACTTGGATGGAGGGAATGTTGGAATCTGGACCTTCCCAGCACCAGTTTGCGAAAGTAAGTTTGAAGACACGATGATTAATTTATAATCACTAATTAATTGACTGAGCAATGAATTGATGCTACTCTTCGCGTACTTTCCCATAAACACCAGATGTGAATGGTCATGGAGAGGTTCATTTTCAAGTGTCAACACTATAATAGCGCCCTTTGTCAACTCGTACCTTATCATTATAGCAGGATCACTTCCTCAACTACCGAGTGTGGTAATTACGGCACATCAATAAGTTTCCGCAGGATTCGTATACGCTTTTTTTTACACAGTTTGATGGTCTGCTTCAGGCATTTTTTTTTCTGAAAAGACTTTTTTAGTTTTCAAGCAATATTTGTCGTGATATTGTTTCTACAAAAATAATGGCAGAAGAATTTACAGTACTGTATGTTAAATTTTAGGAATTGCTTGCCTGAAACACAGCCCGTTAACCAATGGCAACGTAGCATGCACTGACGAAAATTTCGTGAGCAGTATTTGTTCTTTTACCTGTGATCGTGGATATGAAATGGACGGAATGCTTGTTTCTATTTGTGAAATATTGGACGATGGTGCAATGTCACAAGTTGCTAAATGGAGTGAAACAGCGCCCACGTGTGAACGTAAGTTATAGTTACAATGACCACTAGACCACTGTAAGCGTCAGTGAGCAAAAATTCTTACTAATACTTGGCTTACATTTTTATTCAATCATATTTTATAGCATGTACAGTAATAATGTGCCACGCTAATGGTAATCCGATATTGACGCACTTATTTGATGTTATCTTAAAGCGAGGAGGTGCTCCCCTTTGAATGACGTGTCGGAAACCATAGCAACAACATGCGACAACCATGAATTTGTCGGCTCTACATGTCATTTTTATTGCGATGATAACTTTGCCCTAAAGGGGAACGAGTCAGTAATTTGTTTACCGTCAGAAGAATCTAACGGCATTTGGAGCAGCGATATGCCACGATGTGAATGTAAGTTTGCATTATAGCCTACAGTACTTAATACCGCATGTATTAAAATAAAATTGTGTCATATAACGCTGTTACGAAAGGGTAGGTTTACAAATCCTTTAATTTTTGCTTTTTTGCTTAATAGTGATTCGCTGTCCTTATCTGGAATCACCAGAAAATGGCGAAATGATGTGTTCAAATGAGAATTTTGCAAACAGCGTCTGCGGTGTTTCTTGTGATACTGGATTTGAGCTTGTAGGTCCCGAAGCTACAAGATGCGAAGCCTTAACCACAATCGGTGTTTGGAATCAGCCAATTCCATTCTGCCAACGTAAGTATTGCTGTTTCTTATTTATAACAGCCAATTGGTGAAAGCCATGTTATGTTGGTTTTTCGTGTTGAGATTAATTTTAGAACAACCAAACGGACAAAATAAGTCAGATTAAGATATGCAATAAATGTTAACCGTAGTACAGTTCGTGGTAATCTGCTACTTAAGCTAAAACTATACAGTGTTGTTGAGGTTTACAAGCGTCATAAAATTGACTTTATTTTATTGAGTTATATTAATTTCGTTGGAGAATGTTACATTAATGACGTTTCTGAAATTGGAAACAAGCGCTCACATGACAGAAAATTAAATTTAGCAAAGGTTTCCATAACTTTGTGCGGTTATGTCGCAGCCCACACATTAGTAATTCAAGTGACCATTTAATCAATTCAGATTATATCTAAAGTGGTTGACTTGGTCGTAGATTAGATTCTAAGTGTATGAAAGTAACTCGGTACAGTATTTCCAAGCATTTTTTGTTACCGAAAATATCCTGATCCTAGTCATACAGTTTCTCAAATTTTCAGCAATTTCGTGCCTTTCTGCACATATTTCTCCTGAACACGGAAGCGTCGTGTGTACTGATGAAAATAACATCGACAGCATGTGCTTTTTCTCATGTAATTCCGGATACTCATTGGCCGGCCTTCCCACTTCCACCTGCTTGTTGGACGCCAGTTGGAGCTCGCCAGCAGCAGTATGCAAGCGTAGGTTGCTTTTATCGCATACTTAACAAGCTTATCTTAAATTCTTTGCAAAAATTTCACACACATGCTGCAACAGTCGAGTTATGCTTTTAGGTGGAACGATGACGATATACACACGGTTTAAATATTCATCCTTGTGTGAAGTAAAAGCATAGTGTTATTTTTATCAATATGTTATTTATTATGCAGCCACTATCTGCAAAGAGATCCCACCTATAAGAAATGGCCGAGTTGTCTGTACTGACTCGAACCGACATAGTTCAGTTTGCAACTTTCGCTGTAACGAAGAAGAAGGGTATTCCCTTTACCCTCCAGAGCATGACCAAATTATGTGTCTCAACGATTCTTTATGGAATCATCCTCAGCCCTGCTGCGCCCGTGAGTAAAATATTAAATATTCCTGTGTAATTATAGGAAACATTGCTATGTGATTGAGTGCTAACTAAGCAAGTATACAACATATTTGTAGGTGACTGCCCACCATATGCAGTGATGGATTTGGTCGTCATGTTTGACTTGTCATCCTTTATCGCATCTTCAACCTGGATGAAAATCAAAGCATCCGTCCGTCAAATTATCGAGTAATTTGTGCTTTAAATGACCAATTAATTGCATATTTACTATTGCTCTTGTGCTGTTGGTTTTGCTGAGTATAACTTGAAAATATTTTTTGCAGCTCATTCGTAGTGAGTCCAAACTTCAGTAGGATTGGGGTTCTTAGGCGCCATCGCATTGCAGATAAGCAAACAGAAATCCTTCTAAGACAATTTCCTGGAGATAAGGCTGGCTTGTTGGAAGCGTATGACGACATTCCTTACATCGGGGAAGGTATTTATTAAGAGCTTAACGATTAAGACTTACTTGTGTCACGAGATTATTTTATGCACCTGTTTTGTAGACACCACATTATACACCGTCTTTTCTTTGCATTGTGTTGTTTTTATGCATGTTCACGGTCTGCCGTATTTTACTTGTTTATGTTCTTTTACTTGTTCTTGTACACCTGTTTTTATCAAATCTCTTGTGACGTCTCACGTAGTTACCCCAAAGGCTAAATTAGTATCGTGTTTTACGTTCCACGTTGATTCCTTCATCGCGTGGAATTTGTTTGGTGTAGTACTGTGCTCGGCTGGGCGACGGTGGTCGGCAGTTACGTTTTGGGTTTTTAGAGGAAGGTGGATGTTTTTATGAAAGAAAATGGCATTAAAAGAGAACAAGGCAAAACTGGCTAATTGACTAGCCGTTAGAGCGGGAAGATTCCTGGTCAAAGAAAGTTTGGTTACAATTGGCGAGCGCGCCAGGATCCCGCAGTCAACGAAACTATTCTCATAAACGTTTGGAAGTTTCACGATGTCCAGCATCTACTTTGCTATTCCGCCGCCAAAATATGAGCCCAACGAAGATTTCCTAAGCTTCTTCAACCGCTTCGACGCTTTTTGTGCGATGATTGAAGCGAATCCCGCTTTAAGGAAACATCTTTTAATTAACAGCTTGGATGAAGATTTAAGCTGGGATGTACGAGGCAGAGACTTGTCGCTTTTCGACTTGGAGTACGATGAGTTGGTGAAAAGAGGTACCGAAGCGAGGCCGCCCATTTGTTCTACGGAAAGTAACAAATGTCGAGTATTAAAGGGGACTCAATTCGATGCCGACAGAGCAATATCTTCATTGGCTTTCGCTGTCCGAAAACGTATATGTGCGGTAGAAGCTATTGAAACTCCCGCTCCCGAAGAGCAGGCTGCTGAGTCTGCTCCAGCTGAAGAAGCTATCGAAACTCCCGCTCCCGAAGAGCAGGCCGCTGAGTCCGCTCCAGCCGAAGAAGCTGCCGAGACTCCCGCTCCCGAAGAGCAGGCCGCTGAGTCTGCTCCAGCACAACAAGCTGTTGAAACTCCCGCTCCCGAAGAGCAGGCTGCTGAGTCTGCTCCAGCTGAAGAAGCTATCGAAACTCCCGCTCCCGAAGAACAGGCCGCTGAGTCCGCTCCAGCCGAAGAAGCTGCCGAGACTCCCGCTCCCGAAGAGCAGGCCGCTGAATCAGCTTTAGCACAACAAGCTGTTGAAACTCCCGCTCCCGTAGAGCAGGCCGCTGAGTCTGCTCCAGCCAGCAAGCAGCTCATTAGGGGCGTAAGTTTGTCTCGGTACGATCACGAAGTGAGCCAATCGAGTGATCTTTGTGCAGTGGAGTCGTCAGCGACACCAGGGGACGGATGTTCACCAAGCTGGACGGTCGGTTTGGGTTGCGGGGTGCTCATCAACAACGGAGCGCCAAACGATTAGAGCTACGAACGATGGTCGTTTACCCGGATATTGAATAACTTTTCCGGGGACGAAAAAGAACTGAACGGGGGGGCGATGTCACGAGATTATTTTATGCACCTGTTTTGTAGACACCACATTATACACCGTCTTTTCTTTGCATTGTGTTGTTTTTATGCATGTTCACGGTCTGCCGTATTTTACTTGTTTATGTTCTTTTACTTGTTCTTGTACACCTGTTTTTATCAAATCTCTTGTGACGTCTCACGTAGTTACCCCAAAGGCTAAATTAGTATCGTGTTTTACGTTCCACGTTGATTCCTTCATCGCGTGGAATTTGTTTGGTGTAGTACTGTGCTCGGCTGGGCGACGGTGGTCGGCAGTTACGTTTTGGGTTTTTAGAGGAAGGTGGATGTTTTTATGAAAGAAAATGGCATTAAAAGAGAACAAGGCAAAACTGGCTAATTGACTAGCCGTTAGAGCGGGAAGATTCCTGGTCAAAGAAAGTTTGGTTACACTTGCAGTAACTGTATAGTGTTCTTGCTTGCTTAATTGTAGACATTTAATGGAAACTGAAGATTGACTCAAAAAACATATAACCATAAGTTCTTTTAACAGACACCTACACTACTGAAGCGTTCACTCACGTCTCTGAAAAAGTTCTGGTCAAAGATAACGGAGACAGGCCGGATGTTCAGGATGTTTTGCTTGTTGTCAGTGACGGTCACTCACAAGATGACGTAGCAAGCATAGCGGAGCAACTTCGATCAAATGGCGCACAGGTAAGATAATATGGTATAGTTCAGACAATGCAGCAGTTTGTTTCGTTATTGGCCAAAGCAATACTATATACTTGCATCGACGCAAATCTGCCATTAACCGCAAGAAAATATCGATCAAACAGTAAATTTTTGTTTTTTTTTTCAGATTTTTGTAGTCGGTGTACAATCAGGGGACGAAGGAGATGTTAACAAACAGCAACTGCTACATATTGCCGGCACAGAAGAAAACCTTGTGTTAGCGGAAAACAATCGCAAGGGACTCAGCGACGAAGTTCTTGCAAAAATAACTAAAAAACTTTGTACCAACAGATGTTAAGAAAAACAGCTAAAACGCGAAGACCAGAGAGAAAATTTCTCCCAAAAATCTCAGCCATGGTTAACTTTACGTTGTAAAATTCCGACATCAGTCAACTCCAAATTGGGAAAAAAAAGTGAATCCTGTCGAAATGTTTTACATTTTATTATGTGTAAGCACTTTTATATGCGTTGTGTCAATTGATGTTTTTTTTGAAATCCTGCATCTGGAATTATCTATTTTTTCCAATTTTTCGCTTTCCGTTTGTTATTTATATTGTATTTTCATTGTAAAGATGAAACATTCCTTCCATATTTATTTATTACTTCTGTTTGCTTCTTCATCGTGATGGTGCATTGCGAGCAAATAAATCTATAACGTTTAATATCTCATGCTGCCTTGTAATGTTTATAAAAGCCTAAAGCAAAGTCAAACTCAAGTATAGCAATGGAAGAATTTAGACAATTGTGTTTTGTTTTTCTGCACCAATGGTCTGCTAATTTGTTTCAGGGTAATTATGTTATTTCATATTTTGTTCTTACTGCCATTACTTTAACTGTGTAAGTGCGCGTTAATGGAGTTATGCATTCTCGGTCAATAAAACGTTAAACTGTATTCGTGTAAGCTGTTTCGTAAAGCATGAGCGACCAGAAATACTGGTTCAGAAAACCTCTATCTATAGGGATATACATGTACACGTCGAACTTTACATGTACATTCTGACATGTACATGTTCAAACAAAACTGGCACAAACATTGTAGTTTTTAAGCGTTTTGCCTGTCCACATAGCATGTTTATAACATATTGTATTACATGAAATAGGTGTCAGAGTAATCCCTGATTAGTAAGTGCCTCGTAAATTGTGGAGATTATCCATAGTATAGTTTATTAGAAAAATATGTTCACATTTCGCTATACAGTCGTGGCCAAAAGTTTAAGACCAGACTTGATTTAGGGCGTTTTTTCTTATCACGTCAAAATTGCTGAAAAACATCCCTCGAGTATTCCTTCCCTGATTGAAGCAATCAAATTAGTCTGGATCGTGAAATTCCTGAAGAACTTTGTAAAAATTTATCGAAAATATGCCCAGACGTATCAAGGCCGTTATCAAAGCTAAAGGAGGAAAAAAACAAATATTAAAAATTTGAGATTTTGATGCAAAATACAATATAAATGCTTATTACCTTGTCTTATATATAGTTTAGCAAGAAATAAGTAAAAAGGCGACAAGAAATAGGACAGAGAACTGTTTTTGTCGAAATTCGCGGTTTGGTCTTAAACTTTAATTGGCCACGACTGTATGTCGACATTAAGTGTTTTTTCTTAAAAGCAAATAAAACTTTTCTTTTAAATTTTACGTTAAGAGTGCACAAATACGTTACATAGGCTATAACCCCAATAATGTTTGAAGTATAAGTTATAGAGCAAAATGATCTTAAATTGTACGAAGTCATAGAAACAAAAATAACGTTTTAACCACTGGCATGTGAACCATGCTTACTGTTAAAGTGATCACTATTTCACAAACTTTTGCAAAACAACAATAGTTCGCGGCTGGTTCAAAACCTATTCTTTAGAATCTGGTAGGATATTTGGTTTGGATTAGGAACTTATGAATGTTACCAAGAAATTCGAATCGGCAAAAGCGAAGAGTTAGAGCTAAACAGCTTATCTCCTTTTGTTGCAAAACCATAAATCAATGCTTGTTGTAAGAGTAAACAAGTTTAACAAAATGCATGCGTTACATATACATACCTTAAGATTTACATGACTTTGCAAGATGGATATTCTGCGATCTTATTGTCACTGTCTCAGGTCTGGGCAAGTTATCCTTTTTTTCGGCTTTCAAACTCCATGACTGAACATCCATGTAGTCCAAACCCTTTCCACAAAATCAGTCAGCTTTGCTTGACAAGTCGGCATGGGCGTTTAGAACTATCGACACAAAATGATTCAAAGCAAGTATCTTATTAAACGATATTAAGGTATTATCATTAAGGTAATAGACATATTACTTCAAGGCCTTTTAAGTACAGGACGTATTATATTAGTTTTCTACGCTATACAAATATATATGAAAAGGTAAGAAATAATAAAAGGTTATCAAATTACTTAACTCCTTTTCAGGAAATGACCGTTCAATTTTTTTAAATGACGACAAAGTTCCATAAAGCGACTTGAAAATTTTCAGTTTATAAGCCTGAAATTTTAGAAGTTGAAACAGTTTTCTGACCGAAATTGGCTTTACTTGTATAAACAAAAGAAGCAAATTAAATAAAATTACAGGGAGAAATTAAATGTCGTATCTACAGTCATAAAAGTTACAAAACTAGGTTTGGTATAAGCAATTACATTTTATGAAATTGTGCTTTGGAAGCATACGGTGAGATTAACTCTTGGCTGTATCTCAGTTGAAGTGTCTTTGGATAATTATGTTTTTTTTAATGCGGTCAACTGAAACACTACATGTATGCAAATTGTCCTAATAACTTCAAATAAAGTCAAACGAGCAACAAAAATTAATTAGAAAATTTTTAAATGATGGACTTGTTTCAGTAACATATTTACATTTAGGAAAAAACAAGCGAAAAGTTTAATGAATATTTAGTACTATTGTAACGAAATTATGTCACTCGTTATTTACAGCATTTTGTATTTTACCGTTTTTATGGTGAGTTTATTCTCTAGTGCGTTGATTACTTCACGGTGTTTTGGTTTTAGATGATTAATTGTAATTACCGTTGTTTATCTCACGTTTTGTGCACTTTTATCTTATCAATAGTTTGGCACCTTGCCTTTTGTATCCTATAAAAGCCGTTTGTTGAGTGATTTGAGGAGCTCGGTTTTGGTCTTGGGTCGTGGAGGCTGTTCAATAAAATGAGTTCATTTCTTGGGCTTTACTGGTGGTGCCGCGGTTCACCGTGAATGTGGGATGGCAGCCTGGCATACGAAAGCAAGGAAATTCGGTTACACTATTTCATAATCGACATAGCATGATTGACTTTCAAGTAATCCACAGTAAGCCTAATGCCTGATAAATGCAATTGTAGCAGCTTATTATCAACATACGAAAGCATAATCGCAAACAGATACTTAAACCAGATAGTCGCCGATAATTGCTAGTCAACTGATCGGCGGAACGCACGTTTCGGTAAATTCTGTTTTTTTATTAATGCTTTGCTAATTTGAAACAATATCTGTCGTTATGTACCTTTCCAGCTCTCATTTCTTGGAACCTTTGAAAACCAACTCACGAGGACTGTTTGCTACATGGTCGTCAGCAAAGATGTCAAAAAAAAACAGGCGACCATCATCATAGTTTAGCATCCATGTGTAGCATTACTGTTTGAATAAAAATCAACAAAAACACTTAATGCGAAATAGTCAATTAAATAAATCAATAATGCAAAGAAGCTAGTCAAATTGAAATCCGAAGAGAGCACGAAATAGTGAAAATAAGCAAACGGTGCAAATGGGCACATGCTTGTGACAATAAATACGTGCAGGTAAGTAGAGTGAGGTTTTCTGCCGACAGAGCTTTGGATTCTTCAAAGATGCCTTTTTTCCCTCGCTTTTTATTACACGTGACGCACTGAAATGACACAACGACAATTATTATAGCACATATTTAAAGATTTAAATCAGATTTAACACTTGTCAAACCTGTTTCGTTTTTCCTGTTGTATATCGCAGTTCCAATCAGATTTGAACTGATTACGAAATAGTAGACGACGCCAGAACTTTAAAAACTAAACATACCCAGCAACAAGTGCACTCGCCTCACGCGTTCATACACATACTAAAATATGTATACTTTGTACGTACGAGTAAGTTCAATGTTTGTTTATATAGACATTGTTGTAAGAATCCAAACGGCGCATCGGAACCGGTACTACGACACCTTATCGAAAGACACTTTATCGAAAGACACTTTATCGAACGACACCTGATCGAAACGACAGCTGATCGAAAGACACTTTATCGAACGACAGTTAATCGAGCCGACAGTTGATCGAACGACACTTTATCGAAACGACAGCTGATCGAACGACACTTTATCGAACCGACAGTTAATCAAAACGACAGTTGATCGAACGACACTTTATCGAACCGACAGTTCAACAACTGTAAAACTAAAGAAAGTGAATTTATTGTAAATTAGGTATTTCTAAAAGTGACACATTTCTATAAATTCTTCTTGTTACGCCGCGCCCCCGCTGTGAAAAGAGAACGAAAAAGAATAGTTAGTCAAGTTATTGGTGCGTAAATGAGTAATACGCTTCAATGCGGAGAGAGAGCAAAATTATATAAATATCACAATATCTCAAAAATTACAAAATCCAATTTTATCAAACAAACATGGACAGATAACTGAACATCACAATGACCCATTGTTTCAATGTTTGAGAAACACGCAACAAAAATCTTGCTTGAACTGTCGGTTCGATAAAGTGTCGTTCGATCAACTGTCGTTTTGATTAACTGTCGGTTCGATAAAGTGTCGTTTGATCAAATTTCGGTTCGATAAAGTGTCGTTTGATCAAATTTCGGTTCGATAAAGTGTCGTTCGATCAACTGTCGTTTCGATCAGGTGTCGTTTCGATCAGGTGTCGTTCGATTAAGTGTCTTTCGATAAAGTGTCGTTCGATAAAGTGTCTTTCGATAAGGTGTCGCGTCACGATCGGAACCACGCCAGTGCAAAGAACTACATTCTGCAGAAGTGTCTGCATGTCGTTGTTGTTGTGGAAAAGATTTGTGCGACCACCTTGAGCAATTTTGCATTGGAAGTACGAGTTTGTGCCGTTGGTGCAAGAAACTTGTTTTACGATTAATTGAGAAAGCACTGAAAGCGTTCTCTTCTTCATGGCAAACAATGAATCCAACTGTTTTTGTATGATAAAATGTTTGACAACAAGAACTTCTGGATCAACGAAATTTATTTACCTAAGTTGCAACCGAAGACATGATAACGGTACGGGTATTACAATATAACTGTTAAAACCAAACCAATGGGATTGCTTTTTTGTGCGTCTGGATTCAGGTCCCGTAAACTCTAGGGTAACTATACAGATGAAGCGTTTTGCTCTCTTCAAAGTGTTTCAGATCAAAGAAGTGAACATTATACTCCCAAAGAAGATACCGTGAAAGTACTTCTGGAGACAGCTTGTGCACATTTGAGTGCAAAAATGTACCACTGACGATTTACAAATGTATATAAATGTATATAAATTTACAAATGTATGTACAACGTTACTACAAAATAAAGTTTAATTTGTAAAGTAGCACATAGCACGTAAAACAAGTTAAAAATATCTTTTCTGTATCTACAGTCGTGACCCGACACCTTATCGAAAGACACTTTATCGAACGACACTTAATCGAACGACACTTTATCGAAAGACACTTAATCGAACGACACCTGATCGAAACGACACCTGATCGAAACGACAGTTGATCGAAAGACACTTTATCGAACCGAAAGTTGATCAAACGACACTTTATCGAACCGACAGCTGATGAAAGCGACAGTTGATCGAACGACACTTTATCGAACCGACAGTTCAAGCAAGATTTTTGCGTGTTTCTCAAACATTGAAACAATGGGTCATTGTGATGTTCAGCTATCTGTCCATGTTTGTTTGATAAAGTTGGATTTTGTAATTTTTGAGATATTGTGATATTTATATAATTTTGCTCTCTCTCCGCATTGAAACGTATTACTCATTTACGCACCAATAACTTGACTAACTATTCTTTTTCGTTCTCTTTTCACAGCGGGGGCGCGGCGTAACAAGAAGAATTTATAGAAATGTGCCACTTTTAGAAATACCTAATTTACACTAAATTCACTTTCTTTAGTTTTACAATTATGATGTATACAGGAAGCCAGATGATGTTTCTACTAACCTGTAATAATGTCATCGTCTACGACGCATAGGTTTCTAGTAATTAACGATTGCAAATGTGTGTGCGGGGTTGGCCACACCTAGTTTTTTTAGTAAACTCGCGAGCCTGGTTAGGATAGAGTTAAAAGATCCACAATTTATTGAAACAACTGACGATATGCACTGTTAAAAGAACGACAATTTATTAAAAGAACTGGCAACATGCACTGTTAAAAGCACGACAACTGACGAAGTGCACATTTCAATCGCATTCATTTAATTACAAGTTGTGTGCAATTGCTCGAAGATAACTTTTTATGTCCATATTTGTTGAGTCATAATTTTCAACTATGCTCTTCAGCCGTTGGTTGACAGCGTCGTAGCGCTTCTTCCGTGGTGGGCCATCGATTCCAGCACTCAATTGTTCAATTAACATTTCGTTGGAACCTTCCTGCTTAACCAGACAGCGACATGCCCCTTGCTATTAAATTTTGCCTTCAATTCCTTACTCTTTGTATCTATAATGACTAGTCTAGTCTACTGTACAGACAATCTCGTACTTAGTAATTCTCGTGCGTATTCTTGTGATATCTTATTAATATGTGGGCGGGCCGGCCGCCATGCGAAATCGAACACTTTATGATACAAATATAAAATATAGATATAAAATATAAATCGTCAACTTTATGATATATACATCACAATTCATTAATGCACACCATTACAAAGACCGCACATCACAATGGCTCATTGTTCCAATGTTTGAGAAACACGCTAAAATCTTGCTTGAACTGTCGGTTCGATAAAGTGTCGTTCGATCAACTGTCGTTTTGATTAACTGTCGGTTCGATAAAATGTCGTTCGATCAGCTGTCGTTTCGATAAAGTGTCTTTCGATCAACTGTCGGCTCGATTAACTGTCGTTCGATAAAGTGTCTTTCGATCAGCTGTCGTTTCGATCAGGTGTCGTTCGATAAAGTGTCTTTCGATAAAGTGTCTTTCGATAAGGTGTCGTAGTACCATCTACAGTAAATTTGCAAATACAATATTTCACTAAGTGCAAGTGGTAAGCTTCGGATTTTATTAAGGTCATTTACTCGTTTGAGGACCTGTTAGCATCTGTGAGTTGATGCCAGAACGTCAACTCGGGTAGGACGACCCAGCGCTTTACCAACAAACGTAAATAGGAATTTTATAGGAAGCGTTTTCCCACAAGGGCTAAAATGTTTATGTTACACTTGTTTTTGCTCTGTATCTGTTGCGTTTCTCCCTTGCGGCCGATTGTGCGTTTCCGTGGTTAATTAAGTACATGTGTCTTTTTATGGACGTGTTCCCGTCAAGTAGTTGGACTGACAGTTTGGTATTGGAGCTCCTGATATGAGCTGTGTGAACAGAAACTTGACTTAACTGGGCTGTAATGATGTGCCTGTAATTCTAAGAGTGAGGACAAAAAACGTAACATTTACAATGTAAGGTGGACAGCTATACGGTACAACATTCTTGCCGTTATACTGTAATACATTATGAAAAGATTAACGTCATATTGAGTGTAAACCATCTTTCTCAACCATCAACAGCTGAACCAAAAAGTAATCGGCTTTCAAGTCCGATAAACGGAGTTACCAATTGCACACAAGATGGCAGCCGAGTTAAATTGGAACCGTTTGCACATACACTTGTAACGAAGGTAATACAAGTAGCTGAGAGTATTTGTCACATGCTCTAATTAAACAAAAGTGATAGTTATTAAATGTTTTCAAGGTTATAATACATATAAATTAACCCGGTAATTTTCTCGGAGACTCGTTCAGAAAATTACAAAGTACTATAAAGTAATAAGATAATTAACAACTTATGATCGCTTAATTATAGGATAGGAGGTTGTGTGAGGTTTTTTTGTACCAAAGGTTATATTTGGGTTGTCTCAAAACGAAACACCTGCCGCCCGGACACGCCCAAATTACTCACAGCAAGTCTTGACAAGTCGGTTCCAAGCCGCACTGTTACGTGACGGGACAAAATTGACAAAAGGCTTGACAATTTAAGTCTTAAGAAGTGTATTGCATAGAATTTAGCTGGGTTGTTAGCTGGGTTGCTCATCCGATGTGGTGGAAAATATTTTGTACATGATTTGTTCCTAATTTTCAATGCACAATTTTTTAATACGTAGAGATATAACAAACCTTTTAAGCTAAAAACGATTTTAAGATTGACAAGTTTTCTTCTCCACATGCAAGATAATTTAACATTATTATTGTTCCATAACAGAAATTTCATAGCTCAGAAAATAGGAATCTTAGAATCTCATAAAATTTGAAATTCTAATAATGTGCATAAATGTTGATGTTAGAACTTTAAGGACTTGAGATTTTACACGACATACTTTGTATTAATAAAAAAGGATTCATTCTCATTGGTTGAAATAAAAATAGGAGTAAATAAAGTGCTTCATGGACAGCTTTGGTGTCTATAGGTTGTGTGATTTTACCTGCGCGCCTCCTTTTACAGATTAGTGTTTGCCCTGCATATGATAGACAACTCATAGCTTTACCATTGTTCAAATTTAAAGGTTTTGTGTTAAGTATAATTAAAACTGATGTCGGTTAAAGAAATTACAATAAAATTTAACAAATGTTCTTAACCAAACACCTGGAGGAGTGCGACAATCCTCAACCATCTCCAAATAGCGAAGTAACATGCAGTATGGCTAACCGTTTAAATTCAGAATGTACCTCTTATTAATACGCAAACGTTTGGAGACTGTGTCTCCTATACCTGGTTCCATTGGTATGGGCGAGTTAGCGCAATTTACTGGCGGTCCGGAAAGGGTTCGGTTTCTAGATGACGGTTACTCCGGTCTCGACAAGCATTTCACAGAAAATTTGTTTAAGTTTATCGGCGGCGAGGAGAAATTTAATTAAAGAAGTTCCATGCGCAAAAAGTCAGGCTAATTTATCGCTTTTAGGCTGAATACTGACTGAATTAACATAAAAAAACTGTAAAATGTAATATTACAAGGTACCGTATGATTAGTTACAAAATTGTTTTTGTTAAAATTGTATTGTATCAATCGGAGTTCTGCCATGTAGTTTACGAAATGCAGTAACTGATAAAGCTTCGAACAAACGTGACAAACATACCCAAATAAACTGGTGTACTTTACTTCACATCGGCTTAGGACCACACAGTAGTTGCCTTACAAAACCATAAGAAAAATAAAAACCAGTAAAAATCCGAAACTTGACAACAACAAAAATGTGCACTATATATACGGTACACGGCGTATCAACAGCTTTACGAGTTAATCTACTTCAGATACCATGACGTCTGAAAGGACATGACGAAGAAAGCATCAGCAATCACAAATAACTTCGGGCGTATTTCCCTTTGAGCGACGAATCAAATATAAGTAATATAAGTTGATAAAATTACGATTGTTTAGCCACAAGACCCGTTTTGCGATGTAAAACGTTTTTAGAGCACCAACGTCAAGAAACATGACTTTTTTTGAGGTTGGAACACTCAAAAAAGATTTACCTGGTAGCCAGTTTTCAAAAATAGATACCAAAGCGCACTATGGCACTTATTAGATTCTCTTCGATGATATATGAGGTATCACAGCGTCGTTATTATTGCATCCTAAATAAATGAACTTGCGATTTTAATTAATTTCTTAGCACATTTTGTTGTTGTCGTCGTCAAACTAATATTTTGAAGCGCATTTAGCGATGTCGCTAATCCAAAAACAAAATAAATTTAATATTATTTAAAGTTTTTATTTTATTAACACCAATACAATATATAATATATAGTAATTCGAAAAACGTAATAGAACGTATTGGGTTGAAAACACAGCAAAAGAATCATTGTCATAAATTTATAAGGGATAAGTTTGGGGCACGTTAATGCATTTTAAAAGGAAAAAACCAACCAGTGTAATAAAAACCGTTTGCATAAAACAACAAAGAATTTTAATGATTGCCTTGAAACGAAAATATGTTTACGCACACGCTCTAAGTAAACTAGTTCGCCAACGCTGACTCAGCGTTTTTTTTTTACTTTCTCATCGCATCGATTTGAAGTCTTGAACGCAATTGTGTGAAAAAAACGACCCTATGCACAGATCCTGGCTCAGCAACCGCTGTTTTCCGATTGCTAATGTGCTTCCAAACAATCTGCATACTGTGTCTTGTCCTCATGTAACGTGGAGTTTTGGTCTTGCGTATCCTGATAACGAATTCCTTGATTATCCAAGTGATAGTGATGATGATAGTGATCCAACGAAAACAGCCTAAGTCTTTAAATAGTTTGTTGACAGAAAAATATTTCTTTTTGACAAAAAGCTTGTATTGTCAATCCCGTTTTAGGTCTTGTCAACCATTAACTAAAAATTCTCTGTACCTTTCATCACCATTTTGTAAAGATAGAAAACTACACCTTTTAAAGCATATTTGGTTATTAGTTTATTACTGTATTAGTAGACCACAAAACAGTTTTTGGTAATATATTGTGAAGACTGTGTCCAGTGAGCTGAATCGCATTTAAAATGCATTACAGTCGTTTTTCGAATTGAACCTGACAAAAACTTGGGGAATTCTCCTCGATTCCGCTCAACTCTGATAAGTCAATATTGGATATCCTACTCCTGCTGTACACACGTTTTTTCCGTGTCCAGTATGTATATCGTAACAGTAGATAGTACATCAAATAGTTGATAAAAACACGAGTTCACATTTAGCAAAACACAATAAAAAGCATCATGCGCTATACAGACGTCGAGTCAAACGCATGAAAGCCGACCTTTAAATTACAAACGATAAAGCATGTTAGACAGGGTTAAATAAAATAATTTAAGATTAATTTTTCTCAAAGCTGGCATTTTCGGCATTTTTGTTCGATTTTTTGTAATATACGTAAACTTCATGCACATTTGTTTCGTCTCGTGGCACAATGCGTATAGAGCACTCAGTATATTTACGAAACCAGACTAACAATGATGGTCAAACTTGACTTGTGGCCAAATTAAGCTGGTTTTACGGCAAGAGGCTAAGTCTGTGTTGAAGCCCCGGGCAACAGTACAACTGTACATAATTATTTCGATATGGTAATTACAAAACGATGCTGAAAAAATATATTTTATCAGGGAGGCGACGGTTATGTGTCGTCAATCGAATACCATTCCGATCGCCAGTCGCAAAAATGAATTCAGCTGTAATACTGCATAAAACCGTTTCGTCTAAATAAACCAGACGACTTGGCAATTTATGAATGAATAAAAATCAATCATTGAAAATTAAATGAAAAATAGAAAAAATAAAACGGGGTGGAATGTTTAGGAATACTCTAATGCTGACTTTGCAAAGATATTCAAAGTTTATGCCAATCAAGTGCTACATTAAAGCCGTCAAAGTAACCCAACGTTTCTAAAAACTACTAAAGTTTAGTTTTAAAAGTTTATTCAATATGTATTTATATGGTGAGGTACAGTGAGATCCGTGTCCTATGGTAAGGACTTTATTTCGGGTCCAAAGATGGAAAATTTTTCTTAGTACTTCGAGTCGAGAACAGCGCGACCATTCAAAGGCGTCGACGATCCGGTTTTATTTTTTCTATTGGAGCAGCGGTTTATATAAAGTGCGACGATTTCAAAGATGCTAATTTGCGCAAACCAAACGGCGGGTGGTCATCTGTACAAAGAAGTTCCAGTTTTGGAAGGTTTCACAATTACTCCGCAAAAACTTCGAAGATTTACTTGAAGTCAGTTTTAGAGTTATCTTAGATTTCTGCGACCACCTTGGATTTATTTTGTAAAATGGACATTCGACATTATTGATGATGATGTCATCATCCGATATTATTGATGATGATGATGATGTCATCATTCGACATTATTGCACTTTTCAAAATAATAAGACGGAAATATTTAAGGCTGCAAATTCTGTGTAATCAAACACTTCATCAAAACTCAATGTTTTATTGCTTACTAAGTATTTATCAATGGCGTTAATTTGTTTCAGCAACGAACCGTCAATAGAGTAATTTTGTTGTCAGTGAATTGTTATGCAAATCTGCTAGCAGGACAAAAAAATTTTAAACAAACTTTTAAGCATGAAAACCATTTTATCATTATGCGCATTGGCGTTCATAACATGGACATGCAATGGTAAGTTTTGTAAAAAATTTAAGACTATAATAACATGCTTGCAGTATATATACTGTAGTTACCTATAATTATAGAAACAACGTGTTTATACTGCAAAGTTTATTTGTAATATTATTTGCCAGGAACATAAAAGTGTAAAGGTTTTCTTCATGATTGTAACGTATCTGACGCATGAACGCCTAGAAATAAAACTGTTTGGCATGTTTCACGTTTGCAAAAATGTTTTTTGCTTGAGCAAGGATATTAGACCTTTATGTAGATTTTTATAAAATGTACATCATGTATAAAATAAAAAGCCTTCATCAACAAAGGAGAAAAATGCAATCTGTGTGAAGGAATGATGCCGCTTATGTCCGATTTTCAATTTCTTTGTCTGACATAATCGCGTTTTAACAATGGCAAAAACTGATTACATGTTTCCCTATTCTTAAACTTATTTTTACATTCGTTCCCAGGTCTTACATGCTGGGAATGTCAGAATCAGCCCACTAATGACGAATGCTTAACAAAGGGTATCATGAAAAAATGCCAACCAAACCAGGTCAAAAATTCCAAAATTATGATTTCAGTTTATCTCACTAACCAAAAAGATTCGAAAAGCTAATTTAAAGACTTGGATGAAAAGATTTGGATTGAAATGTCATACGAAAACGAAAATAAAGTTTTAATAAAAATATTTAACGAAAAAATGTTGTTTCTATTCCCGATATTCAACAGGATTCTTGCCAAAACGAAGTAAGGAAAGAACACGGCAAGGTGTTTATAACAAAACGTTGCAAGCAGGCACACGCTTGCGGAAATAACTTCGCCCAAGTAAGTGCTAGTGACGCTGTCAACTAAGATCAAACTGAATGCGGTATACGGAGGCGTATCTTCATTTGTAATTACCAAACTTGTTTAGCCAGAAAAAATAAATCACGTTTGTAGTTTGACACAAAGTTAATCGCTACTTCACTTTCTCAACAAGCATCGTGCTTTGTCGTATGATTTCACTTAAAATTCTTGTACGTTTGTTCATTTTAATTACAAACTTAAAACCTTTATGCCTAAGGCCAGAAAGATTAATTTATACAGTCTACGTCAAAGCTTTCGTTCTTTTAATCAACCGATGTGACTGCATTCTCTATTCGCCCCTAATCTCGACTAAGCATGAAATCAACCAGGAGCAATAATATTTACGCTTTCTGTCAGAATGAAAAGGTGGCGTGGGAGCCGAGTCAATGTAATGATCTTGAACTTTCCGAAGTGTCTCTCTGCCGGTGTTGTTGCAAAGAAGATCTGTGTAACGAGCCAGAGCAATTTTGCATTGGAGGCAAGCTAAGTTATGACCTTCGAACTATTACGCATTTTCTACAAAAACGGACCTCGAAAACTAAAAAGCGCCGTTTCGAAGAAGTAGCAAAATCAACCAGGACAGTTTTTAAAAATGCAAACTAAAACCTGCACACGCACCATAGAGTAATATCATCGCATATGTAACTTGTTCATCACAGGACCCCAAAATCCCTATCCAACGGTGGCGCCGGAATGCAAAGCATTGAAAGTTCCGCAACATGGTTCAAAAACTTGTTCGCCGATGGAAATGAACATGAAGGCTTCGTTGGAAACTGTTTGCGAATTTGAGTGCAACAATGGTAAATTTAAGTATGTTTCAAAAACACGAAGCCTTTTCTTTTTATACGCATTCAAATCCCGTTACAGGTTATTTGTTGGTTGGTATGCCGACAAGCACATGTTTATTTGGCAGAAACAAACGGCCGGAGTTTGACAACCCTGCACCTTATTGCAAACGTAAGTATTTAATATAGTCATTACCGCTACAATGCTACTGTAGAGCCGTTTTGGTGTAAAATATAATCACAAACGCAAGCACTTGAACTTTATGGTGACGGAAATTGCATAGTAAATGCTAACAGATCATTGTCGCCATCGAGCGGTAATAAGATTTTAGCATTACACTTACCTGTTACAGCAAACCCTCAATGTAAACGTTTACGAACACCAAAATATGGAAGCAAGACTTGTTCCAAGAATGGTCTGAACGGTTCACCAACGGGAACAGTCTGCTCGTTCAAATGTGACGATGGTAAAGTGGATTAAAGATAAACATCGCATTCAATCTACAACTGTCTGTTCCTGTATACTATTTGCCTGTTTACGTTATTATGCATTATGAAGGATACATCTTGAGAGGAGCTCCTAAGAGTGTTTGCATGAAAACAGTTCAACCAATGAGAGTTTACTGGACCCATAAAGTACCATTGTGCAGACGTATGATACGGATTTTATTTCTATATATGCGGTGGTAAAGTCAAAATGCAGTAGCAAGATGAAATGTTTTCGATGAAACTAAGAAATTTTGCTTCAATTTTACAGCTAATCCACGCTGTGACCCAGTGGGTGTACCTCGTTTTGGAAGAGCGTCATGCTCCAGATCCGTCACAGGAGGCACACCGCCCGGAGCTGTCTGTACATTTTCTTGTCGCAGAGGTAAGTCAGCCGAATGTATTCGTAAAAACTTGTCGAATCTTCATCGCATTGTCGAATAGCTAATCTTAACATTTATACAGGCTACAAGCTTGAAGGGGATGAAGAAACGAGATGTGTAATAGGACCAAAACCGACCGAAGCTTACTATTCTAAACCAGTTCCAACATGCGTTCGTAAGTAGGCTACTACATATGGGAAACAAATTTTGCTTGTGCCAGAAATAAAACGACAGTAACAAACTTTTTATTGCCGTAACAAGTGACTATAGGTTGAACATGTTACGGCTCAATGCAGTAAACAGTTCGTTATTCTTTCCAGCCGATCCAAAGTGTTCGGAAATTGCAGCGCCTGAAAACGGAGGGAAAAAATGCTCTCAAGATGGAGAGCTCGTTGATGTAGGGACAGTTTGTGAGTTCAACTGCGACAAAGGTATTTAGACAACAAAGCATGTAACTTTATCTGCATAAATATACGAACTTGATACCACTGAAAACGCTAAACTTTTTTTGTCGGACAGACTTTGAGTTGGTTGGCTTCACATCAAGCGCTTGTTTGAAAGGAGCTAGGGCCAACGATGCTTTCTTCGACAAAAAAACGCCGACTTGTGAACGTATGTTTTTCCAACGGGTTAGCTTGGATTTATATTTTTTTGATCAACTAATCAACTGTTTATTTTTCTTCAGCAAGATGTCGCCTTCCGGGAACGCCTGAGAATGGCAAGAAAGAATGCACACAAGAAAACCGTCGTGTCCCACCTGGTACCGTGTGTACCTATGAGTGCAACGAAGGTAAAGTAAAGCTTTATCTCAAACCCAACGCGATCCGTGGTTTGCTAGTAATATCCCTTTACTGTGTATGTAGCTTATATACTTGAGGGCCTTGAAAGGGATGAATGTGATATTAGACTCGAGCCTTATAGGGCGATATTTGACAGTGAAGAAGAAGGACTCCCAAGATGTAGACGTGAGTTTGTTAAAGAATCTACACTATGTTTTTATCTAAAAGAGTTGTGCTTGAAAATACGCCGTGTGCTTGCATCAGCTTATCATACCTTCGCTTTTTAGCGGACCCAAAATGTGATAGAATCGGCGAACCTGAAAACGGACAAACAACCTGCACAAACCCAGGTGATCTCGTTCCACCGAGAACCATTTGCAGCTTCCGATGCGATCCAGGTATAAAAATATTTATTTAAAGATTTCACCAAGATTTTAAATTTAGAATAAGACAAACTAATATTTTATAGCTGTGTTTTTTTATCAGGTTATTTCATAAGTGACGATAGACGAAGCACCTGTCGAGTTAGCCCCGCAGACGAGACCAAAGCAGAATTTGATAACCTCGTACCTCAGTGCTTACGTAAGCGTAAACGTAATAAAATGTCATAAACTTTAGATTAAGTTATGATATTTGCTATTGTGTTCGTGTTTAAACAGCCGATCCTAAGTGTGACATAATCGGAACACCGGGACATGGAAGCAAGTCATGCACGAGCAATCGACCAAGAGTAGACACAGGAACAGTTTGCAGGTTCGACTGCAACCCAGGTGAATTAAGCAATAAGAAAGATAGGTTTTGTAAATGACAGGACTTGCACATCGAACGTCTTCTTTTGTCCATGAAAAGTAATTCTAAAGCAGAAAATTAAGTGTCAAAACACAATTAACTATAAAACAGCAAATTCCCAATGGAAAAAATTTCTTGACAACAAGTCGAATTTTATAACACATGTTTCCAAGTTTCACGAAAGATAAGCGTTCCCGTTTCTATTTAGGTTACATCCTGGTAGGAGCTCAAAGAAGTACATGTCGGGTCGGAGCAGTACCAACAGTTGCTGATTTTGACAATGATGTTCCCATCTGCAACCGTAAGAAAAATGTTTCGCTTTCACACCGTAGCTCGTTTGGAATGTACTCTTTTGTTTTGCGGGTTTTATGCATCGCGTTTTTGTATTAAATAAGCTATAGGTATTGAAACAGTACTAACTTTAGCAAACCCGAAATGTCCGCCAATCGGCACACCGCGTTTTGGAAGCAAATCATGTAGCCAAACTACTCGTCTAGTCGATCCTGGAACCACCTGTGACTTCGATTGCAACCCAGGTAAGTAAAACTAGTTTTGTAGGCAGTAGTTAAACGAAAAATGGTAAAAAAATTACAGAAAAAAATTTGAACGTAGGTCTACTTACATAGAAAAATGTCTTTAACAGGGTACATGCTAATCGGCTCTACAAGAAGCACATGTCGTGAAGGGGCAACACCTCTTGAATCATCTTATGACAATCCGGTACCAATTTGTCAACGTAAGTAAAAGGCAAAACTTATTTAACAGATTTTGAAATACGGGATGTAATTAAAAAAAATGAGTGTTCGGTATTCAACCAACGGTCAAAGGACTGTCCAACCCAGAACGATTAAATCCAGCACAAACTGCATCAATGGACAATAATCCAAGCACTATTCAACCCAGAGATATCATGGGTTTAGTTGTTCTGCTTGAATCGTCCGTGGGTTAAAACGATCAGAAACCAAAAAAATTAATCCATGACTTGTAATATTACTCATAGCGAATCCGAAATGCGATTTGATCGGAATCCCAACCAACGGAACAAGGCAATGTGTACCGCAAAAAACTCCGAAAGTTGATATAGGAACACTTTGCTCCTTCGATTGCAATGAAGGCTAGTAATAATTTCAAGTTTATCAAGACACACTAATTGCATTATTTTAAGTTCTGCAGGCCTATATGTATACAATAAGTTTAACATGGTATTTTTTAAAGTAGCCAAGCGTAGTTTGTTGTATAGGTAGTGCAAGTAATGTCGTAAAAGATGCTGTAACATAACGTAATCTTGTATGGCAGGCTATATACTGGAGGGTGCGAGTGTGAGCTTGTGCACTGAAGGAGCGACTCCGTTGGATGCGTCGTTTAGCAATCCAGTGCCAAATTGCAAACGTAAGTTTTAAGTGATTCTGTACAAATTACTTTGTTTGCAAGTTTGCTAACCCATTAAATACATGCTTACTTGTTTACAGCAAACCCAAAATGTGATCGCATTGGTATTCCAAGATTCGGTACACGAAATTGCACACCACCGCTGTTGCGGGTGTTACGGGCTGATCCGGAGACAGTTTGCAATTTTAAATGTAACCCAGGTACTCGCGCAAATGTTACTGAGTAGTCAAGAACATCACAGATTTCTAAGCTGTGTTTAAACCGGTTTAATTTTGAAGGATACATCTTGCGTGGTGATAAGATAAGTACTTGCGTGGAAGCTGACAATCCCCTGGATTCTAAGTTTGATAATCCCATCCCGGTTTGCATGCGTAAGTTTGCTATAGTTGGCCTACATAGGACGAAAATACTGACATAGTTACATTTTTATCTTTATCCTCTGTATTTGTGCCTAACAGCTGATCCGATGTGCACCATGATTAGAACTCCAAGAAATGGTAAAAAAAATTGTTCAGAAAATGGTGAAGTGGTTCCGGCTGGTACCGTCTGTAACTTCGAGTGCGATGGAGGTAACATAACCAGTTTAACTGCTGTAGTTATAATTACATCAATTAACTTCGCAAGAAATCAGTAAACGTGTTATACGTGGGTGCATAGCGCTAAATTATCGACAAATATATGAAACTGACAATACTAACCATGAAAGATTTGATTCGAAAACAGAACTACATACATAATACAACCGTGCGCGTCTTATATGAATAACGAAAACCTTAACTAATCACCAAACAGTTTACAACCCAAAACTTTAGGTATTTATGATAATACCTTGCTCTGCCAGGTTACGTACTGGAAGGCTCTCCAGTGAGCACATGTAATGAAGCTTTGAATCCGATTGATTCTTCTTTTGACAATCCAGTTCCATTCTGCAGACGTATGTATCCTTAAACCGCATTCAACGTAGCAAAGCAATTTCTTACAGAAATCGACTAGAACACAAAGTGTTACGTTTCTGTTGTGCAGCAAATCCAATGTGTGACCTCATTGGCAGTCCAATAAATGGCGACAAGGTTTGTGACCAGGAAACCCCAAGAGTTCCACCAGGAACCAAGTGCGACTTCACATGCGATGAAGGTTTTATTTGCAATGTGATTTCTATTCGTTGGAGATACAGTATAACTAAGAAAGAAAAAGTGTGCTTGTCTGCTGCACTTGTTGACTACATCGAAACTAAATTCTATTATAATTTAAAAAGTTCAAAAACTTTATTACGAAATTCATATTGAATTTGTTAGGCTACTTACTACGAGGGGCTACAAGAAGCACTTGTAGAGCTGATCCCAATCCACTGGATTCTGTTTTCGACAGACCGGTACCCACTTGCAGATGTAAGTTATAAATCAACTACAGTTGATAAGTCCGTCACAAAAGTCGCAATGTTTCTTATAATGACATGTGAGAATTAATTTCAGCTAACCCAATGTGTGAAATAATCGGTACTCCTGAAAACGGAAAGAAGACGTGCTCCGAAGATGGATTAGTTGTTCCTCCAGAAACAACCTGCATTTTTGAATGCGACAACGGTATCTTTTTCTAGGCTGACACTTAATTGACATTAGATATGTAGCTGTAATAGGTGTTAAACATTTCAATATTCGAACACAACTTAAGAGAGTTGAACCTTCTAACAGGCTACATCCTGACGGGTGCAGACATGAGCACTTGCCAAGCCGCAGCTAACCCAGTTGACTCTGCATTCGACAATGAAGTTCCAATTTGTAAACGTAAGCAGTACACAACCTGAACAACTTTCATGTCGTTTTACATCAAAGTATCAAGCTTTTGTTTACTTGTAAAAACTGTATTCTGTCAGCCGATCCGATGTGTGATATTATCGGGATCCCTGAGTTTGGAAGCAAGTCTTGTACGCCAGAAGAAGCACCTCGAGTGAAGCCAGGAACAGTATGCACTTTTGACTGTAACAAAGGTTCGATCAGTTAACGTCGGTGTTTACTTGCAGCTGGATAACTGTACATTGCTGTTACATTTGAAATTCGTGTTTTTGTTTCAGGGTATCTATTACAAGGAAGGCCAAGAAGCACATGCCGTAAGGCACCAAATCCATTGAAGTCTGCTTTTGATAATCCAGTGCCGCGTTGTACAGGTGTGCAGCAAATTTATCAAAATTAGAGCTGGGAAAACTTATCTGGCTATTAACCGCAAACGGCTAAAAGCTCTTAACAACTAAACATTGTGTTAACCGAAAACACACATCTTAAGACAAACCTCTGAGCAAAATGATTGGTTATTCATCCACTCATAGAAATCTGTTTCTTTCTTAATCATTTTAATGTTTGAATAGTCTTATCCTTGATATATTTTGGATTTTAGCATGACATACGTTGTCAATATAACTCTCTTAATCACGCTTGTTAATAATAAATGCCCTGTTGCCTACATTAAATCATGTGACTTGCCATTTAGTGAATATGACAAGCTAACCGCCAGCTAACGGCTAAAACATTAACTACATTTCCAAACCTAATCAAAATATACCGCACAGACTCAATATGATCTAACTGTACGTTCTCATTCCTTTTCAGCTAATCCCATGTGTGAACTTATCGGTACACCAGAAAATGGAGATAAAAATTGTTCTGTTTTCGATGATGTTGTTCCACCGGGAAGCTTTTGTGAGTTTACTTGCGAAGAAGGTTCGTTTATTTTGTAAGAATTGATGTTTATCATCACGGATATCTGCGCAAAATGATTAACTTGATATTCTTGAATTGCCCTCCAGGATATGTACTTGATGGTGATGTTAGGAGCACTTGCGAGGTTACGTCCGTGCCAACAGTAGCCAAGTTTAACAGGCCTGTCCCTCGATGCCGACGTCAGTATTTAATACAACTTGCGTACCAACAATCGACGAATTTAAATCAAGTTATTTTGAGTGTTCTCAGACGGAGCTGAGAGGCCCCAGCACGCAGTAAATAATTTCATCATTAATACTTATATGCAGCAAACCCAATGTGCGAAACTATTGGTACTCCCGAAAATGGAGACAAAAGTTGTTCACCAAGAGAGGAAGATACCGTACGACCTGATACTGTGTGTTCGTTTACCTGTGATCTAGGTTGTTACAAACAAAGCATTTTAAAACTACAGTATATGAGTATTAAATTGCATACAGCATCGTATCGAAAAAATCGTTTACTTAAACATGAGAAAGAGTTATTATCAAAATGTGTTAATTATTTTAAACGAAATACTGTAAATCAAAACATCTCCCAAAAATCAAACAACTTTTGTAGGATACAAGCTAGAAGGAGATAACAAGAGTACTTGTACGGTAAGCGATGCGGACGAAACCAAAGCTGATTTCGACAAACCAGCACCAACTTGCAGACGTAAGTTCAGGTCAGATGATTTATCAACTAAGCATACATACGTCGCCTAACTCTCATCATTATTTAACATGCAGCCGATCCGATGTGTGATATTATCGGGATCCCTGAGTTTGGAAGCAAGTCTTGTACGCCAGAAGAAGCACCTCGAGTGAAGCCAGGAACAGTATGCACTTTTGACTGTAACGAAGGTTCGACCAGTTAACGTCGGTGTTTACTTGCAGCTAGATAACTGTACATAATTGCTGTTACATTTGAAATTCGTGTTTTTGTTTCAGGGTATCTATTACAAGGAAGTCCAAGAAGCACATGCCACGAGGCACCAAATCCATTGAAGTCTGCTTTTGATAATCCAGTACCGCGTTGTACAGGTGTGTTTATCGACATTATACAAGTGTGCAGCAAATTTATCAAAATTAGAGCTGGGAAAACTTATCTGGCTATTAACCGCAAACGGCTAAAAGCTCTTAACAACTAAACATTGTGTTAACCGAAAACACACATCTTAAGACAAACCTCTGAGCAAAATGATTGGTTATTCATCCACTCATAGAAATCTGTTTCTTTCTTAATCATTTTAATGTTTGAATAGTCTTATCCTTGATATATTTTGGATTTTAGCATGACATACGTTGTCAATATAACTCTCTTAATCACGCTTTTTAATAATAAATGCCCTGTTGCCTACATTAAATCATGTGACTTGCCATTTAGTGACTATGACAAGCTAACCGCCAGCTAACGGCTACAAACATTAACTAAATTTCCAAACCTAATCAAAATATACCGCACAGACTCAATATGATCTAACTGTACGTTTCCACTCCTTTCCAGCTAATCCCATGTGTGAACTTATCGGTACACCAGAAAATGGAGATAAAAATTGTTCTGTTTTCGATGATGTTGTTCCACCGGGAAGCTTTTGTGAGTTTACTTGCGAAGAAGGTTCGTTTATTTTGTAAGAATTGATGTTTATCATCACGGATATCTGCGCAAAATGATTAACTTGATCTTCTTGAATTGCCTTCCAGGATATGTACTTGATGGTGATGTTAGGAGCACTTGCGAGGTTACGTCCGTGCTAACAGTAGCCAAGTTTAACAGGCCTGTCCCTCGATGCCGACGTCAGTATTTAATACAACTTGCGTACCAACAATCGACGAATTTAAATCAAGTTATTTTGAGTGTTCTCAGACGGAGCTGAGAGGCCCCAGCACGTAGTAAATAATTTCGTCATTAATATTTATATGCAGCAAACCCAATGTGCGAAATTATTGGCACTCCCGAAAATGGAGACAAAAGTTGTTCACCAAGAGAGGAAGATACCGTACGACCTGATACTGTGTGTTCGTTTACCTGTGATCCAGGTTTGTTACAAACAAAGCATTTTAAAACTACAGTATATGGGTATTAAATTGCATACAGCATCGTATCGGAAAAATCGTTTACTTAAACATGAGAAATAGTTATATTATCAAAATGTGTTAATTATTTTAAACGAAATACTGTAAATCAAAACATCTCCCAAAAATCAAACAACTTTTGTAGGATACAAGCTAGAAGGAGATAACAAGAGTACTTGTACGGTAAGCGATGCGGACGAAACCAAAGCTGATTTCGACAAACCAGCACCAACTTGCAGACGTAAGTTCAGGTCAGATGATTTATCAACTAAGCATACATACGTCGCCTAACTCTCATCATTATTTAACATGCAGCCGATCCGATGTGTGATATTATCGGGATCCCTGAGTTTGGAAGCAAGTCTTGTACGCCAGAAGAAGCACCTCGAGTGAAGCCAGGAACAGTATGCACTTTTGACTGTAACGAAGGTTCGACCAGTTAACGTCGGTGTTTACTTGCAGCTAGATAACTGTACATAATTGCTGTTACATTTGAAATTCGTGTTTTTGTTTCAGGGTATCTATTACAAGGAAGTCCAAGAAGCACATGCCACGAGGCACCAAATCCATTGAAGTCTGCTTTTGATAATCCAGTACCGCGTTGTACAGGTGTGTTTATCGACATTATACAAGTGTGCAGCAAATTTATCAAAATTAGAGCTGGGAAAACTTATCTGGCTATTAACCGCAAACGGCTAAAAGCTCTTAACAACTAAACATTGTGTTAACCGAAAACACACATCTTAAGAGAAAACTCCGAGCAAAATGATTGGTTATTCATCCACTCATAGAAATCTGTTTCTTTCTTAATCATTTTAATGCTTGAATAGTCTTATCCTTGATACATTTTGGATTTTAGCATGACATACGTTGTCAATATAACTCTTTTAATCAGGCTTTTTAATAATAAATGCCCTGTTGCCTACATTTAATCATGTGACTTGCCATTTAGTGACTATGGCAAGCTAACCGCCAGCCAACGGCTAAAAACATTGACTAAATTTCCAAACCTAATCAAAATATACTGCACAGACTCAATATGATCTAATTATACGTTTCCACTCCTTTCCAGCTAATCCCATGTGTGAACTTATCGGTACACCAGAAAATGGAGATAAAAATTGTTCTGTTTTCGATGATATTGTTCCACCGGGAAGCTTTTGTGAGTTTACTTGTGAAAAAGGTTCGTTTATTTTGTAAGAATTGATGTTTATCATCACGGATATCTGCGCAAAATGATTAACTTGATATTCTTGAATTGCCTTCCAGGATATGTACTTGATGGTGATGTTAGGAGCACTTGCGAGGTTACGTCCGTGCCAACAGTAGCCAAGTTTAACAGGCCTGTCCCTCGATGCCGACGTCAGTATTTAATATAAAGTTTAAGAAAAACAATTTAAAGTGAAAAGCTTAAGTTTTATTTTGCAATAGCAAATCCGATGTGCGACTTGATAAGATCTTGATAAGATAACTCGTAAGTTTGTATATTTCACAAGCTAAAAGAAGTCATGCGTTAACATTCACCAATCAAAACCCGGTTTCGGTACTAACTGCCAATCTGAGTTTTGCTGCTAACTTGCGTACCCAACAATCGACGAATTTATTTTCAAGTTATGTTGAGTGAACTCAGACGGAACTGAGATACTATAAATAATTTCGTCATTAATATTTATATGCAGCAAACCCAATGTGCGAAATTATTGGCACTCCCGAAAATGGAGACAAAAGTTGTTCACCAAGAGAGGAAGATATCGTACGACCTGATACTGTGTGTTCGTTTACTTGTGATCCAGGTTTGTTACAAAAAAGCATTTTAAAGCTACCGTATATGGGTATTAAATTGCATACTATGCATACAGCATCGTATCGGACAAATCGTTTACTTAAACATGAAAAATAATTATTATTATTGTCAAAATGTGTTACTTTTTTTAAACGAAATAAACCAAAATATCTCCCAAATATCACACATTTTTTGTAGGATACGAGCTAGTAGGAGACAACAAGAGTACTTGTACGGTAAGCGATGCTGACGAAACCAAAGCTGGTTTCGACAAACCAGTACCGACTTGCAGACGTAAGTTCAGGTCAGATGACTTATCAACTAAGCATACATGCGCTGCCTAACTCCTATCATTATTTAATATGCAGCTGATCCAATGTGCGACCGGATCGGAATTCCACGCAACGGTGAAAGAACATGCCAGCCTACGAACTTGCCGCAAGTACCCCCAGACACAGTATGTTCATTTACATGCAATGATGGTAAGTGAATTTATTCCAGTGAAGCTGTTGTATAAATAAGCTTAATCTTTGAATTTCTAACGTCTTCACTTTACAGGATATAGTCTTGTTGGTTCTGTTCGAAGCACTTGCAGAGAAGCAGCGAATCCATTGAACTCTCAATTTGATGAACCCGTGCCAAGATGCACCGGTAAAATTTTTACTTCAAACAACTTTTAATGTCGGCATCAAATTAAAAACTCCCCGTAACCAATGTCAAATAGGTTTACATATCTTGGTGATAACATACAAAAACAATGAGTCAAACTGTCCTCCTAACATATCCAAACTTAATTTTATTTTGTTTAGCCAATCCTATGTGCCCGATCATCAGGGCACCGGAAAATGGACGAAGATCTTGTGACCAAAAAGGCGACCTTGTCCCTCCAGGGACGCAATGCTCATTTGGTTGTGATTCAGGTTAGTTTCTGTATGTAAGTCCAAGCACATTTAACACATTAGAGTCTAGTAGACAAATAAGCGATTTGGAAGTTTTCCTTTCTCTTAACCTTCTGATCTTTGCACTACTGCCGTTAATATTTGAAGGATATGTTCGTGTTGGACCAGAAACCAGCGTATGCTTGGTGACAGATGTAGAAACCATAGCCGAATTCAATCGACCGGTTCCGATATGTCGCCGTAAGTATCATCATATCAAAGTGCAGGTTTATAAAAGTAAGTTGTAGTCACTTAGGTGAATCAGTAGTTTCTTCTTCCAGCTAATCCGATGTGTGAAATAATCGGAGCACCCGAGAATGGAGATAAGACATGTACACAACAGAGAGACTTGGTTTTGCCTGACACTATTTGCAATTTCACTTGCGACGATGGTGAGCTTTATATGCAACAGAAGCGGTGATAATTTGGCAACTATAATTACGGATATTTCTTCTCGATCAGGATATCGTCTTGACGGAAGTATCGAAAGCGTCTGTCTAGTAACTGACGTGGAAACAGAAGCCGAATTCAACAACCCTGTACCGACATGTAGACGTGAGTGTTCTATTAGTTAATGCTGCAACTATCCTGGTGTTGTAAAAAGTAAACGTATATGAGCTTATTTTACTAAGTCGCCGATAAAAATCATTGTGATTATATCATTTATATCAAATGATTGTGATTGTCAAGCTTTAGCAATGTCATGTAAAGCGCTATGCCGTATACAGTACGGCATACGCTTCATGGAAATTTCCATAATGAAATGAAAGCTAATCATGCATTTAGCCAATCCCATGTGTGACATCATTGGAACACCTACGAACGGTGATAAAACTTGCACACAAGATGGAGACGTTGTTCGACCCGATACTGTCTGTGAATTTACTTGTGACCGAGGTAAGTTTCCAAAAGTCAAATCTGTTTAACGGTTTCAGTCTGAAACCACATTTTTTTAACGAAACATTAGTTTACAATTTCAACCGTGTCGCAGGATACTTGTTAACTGGAAGTGAGAAAAGTACATGTGTTGTTGGACCACGGCCTATTGACGCCAGTTTTGATAACGACGTTCCAGTGTGCACACGTAAATTTTAAAGAAATTTAACATTAAAGTGAATTATAAATCTTAGTTTATAACCGATTTATTGAAACTTTGTTCATGTACAACGGTAACCTGCCAAGCCGAGTTTTTATGTACGAATGCGAAAATTGCAACCGTTTATTACATTTTTAAGCTAATCCAAAATGCAACCTTATTGGTACACCTGTCAACGGTGAAAAGGTCTGTACACCTTCCGAAGCTCGTGTAGTCGATCCAGGAACAGTATGCAACTTTGGGTGCAACGAAGGTAACGCTGGTGTAAAAAATAAGGAAAAGACAGATCTTTAACACAACTTGGTCACTAACAAGATGATAGGCCTATACGTAGGCCTAACAACAATAGGGTATTTAACAACAGCATCTAATGCAGGCCAAACACATACAACGTTTTTCTAAATCTTTGTGCAGGATACGTCTTGCAAGGAGAAAAAATAAGTACATGCGTAGAAGGACGAACACCACTCGATGCCGCATTCGATAACCCCGTACCCATATGCAGACGTGAGCCTGTTAAAGTTTTGATGTTAAACACGTATTAACATTATTCATACCGGACAAATGTGCAACTGTTATCGGTATGCCAAGAAACCAATTTCAACAACCAACATATAAGATTGTATGGACAACTAATTGTGCTAAAGGAGAAATTACAAGCAATTTGTTCTTTGTAGCTCTACCGGAATGCGATGCTCTTGGAAACCCAATAAATGGAGTGACGACATGCACTCAGACCGGGGCAACAGTCGATCTTGACACAGTGTGCACATTTACTTGTAATGCAGGTAAGCCAATTTAGAATTAACTTTTGCAAAAGCATCTCTAGGTTTCAACAAATCAGTAAAAAATTACTTACAAAAGGAGCTTTCTAAATGCAAAACAAATGCATGCAGAGATATGATTTTATTGAAGTTCTTGTCTTTTGGTTTTATCTATACAGCAATATCTGAATTAACCACGGGAAAAAATTCTCAAAATTATATAAAAACCTTGTAAGCAAATTAGTTTCAAAAAATTTCACAAGAGTAAATCGACAAAGCAATTTTGAGAAATAACGTGGATTGCCTTAAATATATACAGCAGATCAAAATTATCCAGTAAATGTAACATAAAATAATACCACGTACAAGATATATTGTAGATAGAATATAGATGTAATAATTAATATCACAGGAGGTAAAGCAATGATCATAGGTGGAAGGATTGCCTTAAAGTTTTGAATTTTTAAGGAACAAGCAACATTATGGACAACTTTTTTGTTTGCCTAAATTTTTTACTGCACTTTGTGCGTTCTTTATCATTTGTCTCTTTACGGCAAACTTTTCCCAAAATCGATCTAAAGTGACTGTAATGCAAAAAGCAGGCATACCAACGTAAAAGCACTTCATGCCGTGTGGGCATTTGAACTGGTACCCTACTTTTGACAAGTGCCGTAACACTAAGCATTGCAGTTAGAAAATTAACTGCCTGATAGACTTAAACTTCTTTTGAAGGGAGTGACAACATTATTTTCGAATACTGTTGGGAAAGTTTGCCAAAGTAAAGTATCCCTTTCATATCAATCAATCAATCGTTTCTTGTTGTGTCCTTTAGTGCGTTGTTATAGTTAATTTCGAGGTAAAGAAACTCAACAGCTTTGCCAAACATTTGTAGAAGGTACAGTAGCAATCGCTTTTCAATATTTTTCGAAAATTATTTTCTTCCATTTTAACTGCTGTGTTATTCAAGAAAATTGTCAACAAATGGTGTAGTATAGTAGAAGGTTATTTATGTAAAGTTTATTTAACGTCATGTAGCCTTGTTCCCTCTTGCGGGCTTAAGTAGACAATGCTCGCTCTTGAACGTATAACACAAATCGAGTAATGGACTTTTTTCAGAAAATATAACATGTGTCAACGCTGTCAAATGCAACATATGTGACAAAGACTTGATCTGTTGAAAGAACGAAATAACTCATAAATCTGCCAACTAAAACCTTGTAATTTTGTCAGGTTTTACAAGAACTGGCCCAGAGCGCAGCACCTGTTTACCAGAGACACCGGAACAGCTAACAGCGAAATTCGACAATCCTTTACCGAGCTGCGTCGGTTCGTAAAAAGAAGTCAATGACTCAGCTCTAACATCAAACGACCACTAAATGCAATTTTAATTGTACAGCTGGAGAATGCGACGAGCTCAAACCTGAACCAAATGCCGAAATTGATTGCACTGATGCCAACAACTTGAACTCGGTTTGTACATACATATGCGAGGAAGATAGAGGCTTCATGCTATTCCCCAGCGATTTAAGCTCCACGAAATGTCTGCCTGAAAACGCTACTTGGAGTAAACCATTACCTTGCTGCGTCCGTAAGCAAACTAGTTTTAAACTGGCAAAAGACTTTCTTGCTAAACACAAAAGTACAATGTAACTGTAAGTAAACCACGTGTTATTTTTACGGAACGTTTTAATATACTTACATCAGATATACTAATTTAAAACACGAGAAATATTAAGCCTAAAACTACAGTTTTCACTTCTTTTTTCAGCGAATTGCCCGATGGTTTACATGGATTTAGTATTAGTTCTGGACTCATCCGGATCGATAGGCCAAACTCCCTGGGGGCTACTGCTGGCTTTTGTTGAAAGATTTATCAGGCAAGTAACCAACATCTTTATTTCAAATTAAAACACGAAAGTCCGACATTTCCATAAACTATTTGGTAACGATTTCCTCTAATTGTGGTAAGCAAAACATCGTGATTAATTTGTTTAGAGGTCTCGACATAGGGCCTGATCGAACAGAGGTTGCCATCTTCACCTTCAGTGACGATGTGGACAAGAGGCATGCAATAGAGCTTTCAGATAACAAACGCTCAATTATACGAAGAGTCAGGAGATTGCCATGGCTCGCAGGCGGTTCGTAAAACTATGTAACTTAAAATTTCTAGTAAATTACTGCAAGTGTTGTGTTTTGTCTAAAACCAAACAGAAAATATCATGCTACAAAACTAACTAAGAATTCTGTTAACTCGTCTACCGCACTTTAAGAATATAAAATTTAACCTTTTGAACAGAAACTAACACGGGTGCTGCGTTAAGATACACCAGGCAAGAAGTTCTCAGGCATGACCATTCAATTCGGGCTGACCCTGAATATAGGTCTGAGGTAGTCGATGTCACGCTGTTGATTACCGATGGGCAGGCTACAGATACTGTCCTTCCCCATGCTAGAAGATTACGTTCTATTGCAGACGTGAGTTTTACAAAATCAATGTTAACTAAGACAAACCGAGATCGTGTAAAATTGTACATTTACAAAGTAATCCATACTGTATATCTGCGTGTTATACATCTCATATATGCAATGCATATTAAAGCCAGTGAAAACCAATGCTGTTTTCCTGTTAAAAATGCTTCTCCCAGAAAATTTCAAAGACGTAGAAAATACATTTATACGTACGTCTGTCGAAAACATTTTAAGAACTCTTTGTGTATAAACAAAAAGTTTTGCCATTTAGCATGCACTTGCACTGCAATGTCGTTATCAGCAGATTAGCACATATTAGCATTAGCTAGATTATTAGATTAGCATTAGCAGATTATAGCAGGTTAATCGTTGACATGATTGTGCAGGTCTATGTAGTCGGTGTGGAACCATCAGTGGGTTTCATCAACAGACAAGAACTCAACGCCATGGCTGGTGACCCAAGAAGAGTCCGATTTGTTGACGAGGGTTACGCAGGTCTGACCGAGGATTTCGCTATGGATCTAATGGCACTTATTTGTGGAGAACCAAAATGTGATCGGGAAGAATAAGCCAGTTATTGCGATTTGTACTTTAAAAGTGATTAATAAGCATCCTTTCCTTCTGTACAATAACGTGATGGCCAGCAAATTATTATGTTCCAAAGGCATTTTACTGTAGAATAACAATATCTGCGCTGAAAACGCGAAAACAGAATTTATACGTTAGAAGCAAAAAGTGAAATAAATGATGAGAAATTGATCTTTGTAAATTGGTTTATACATCATTGATAGCGATAAAACGTTACAAGACAAACAACATGAACGCCTTTTTTACTGAAAGCGCTTATAGCAAGACCTCTTTCCAGATAGCCTATATAACTATATGTGACAATGTACTTGTGGAAGATATGATGGTTTGAACCTTTTCTCCAACAAAGATTGTTACGCTAAATTTCTAAATCTCTATAGGTTTGGTTTTCCCGTTCTAACGACTGGTCACAAAACCAAAGCAAGCCGAGTTGTAAATAAAAACAAACCAAGACCGCTTGGACATGTTCAAAATAGATCACGCACGTAGCGTGATAACGTACATAACATAACGTGATCACGCAGGTTGCGTGATCTAGATTCTAGACCAGGGGTCGGGATCCTTCTTGGCTAAGGGAGCCATAAAGCTACATACTTGAATTGTACAGTACTTCCATGAGAGCCATATTAACACTTAATGCAACTAACATGTGCATTTTTAAGCAAAACCAACCATTTTACACAACGGTAAATGAGTGAATTTACTCTTTAATAACAAGCTTTTTACTGTTTATGCGACTTACAACTACAGAAAAAGTTTTCTTCATAACAATCGTGATAAGAAATGTCAACTTAGATTTATCTGCGAGCCAGGTGCCGTAAATAAAACAGCCACCTCTGGCTCTCGAGCCGTAGTTTCCGACTTCAAACCCCGCATCTCACAACTAATCAAATACGATTCAACTAAGGCGAACGGCGTTTCGCGCATCGAGGAGGAAAGACGCGAATGACAAAGTGCACGTAAAAAAAGTAAAATCGACGTATGGACCAAAATTTTAGAGATTAATCTAAAAGTATCTAAGATAAATATAAAAACACAGCTGGACTATACAAGTAAATCCTGCACCTCCTCAATGCTCTGGAATTAAAAAACAATCTAAACAAAAGCTTAACAAACATAGGAACTACCGCCTTTACCTGGAGACCACAACCTTCCTATACAATGAACCGTTGTATCTACGGTTTGAATTTGAATTGGGACTGAAATTGAATTGAAATAGATCGTTTAAAGCGGAACTGAACGACAAACTCAACATCGTGTCCTCACAAACAAAATCGTGAAAATTTTTGCAGAAATTTAAAAGTTATATACATAAAGAAGCTTTGATCACAACCATCACAAAAATAAAGACATCAATTCTACGTAACACAAGTCATTAGTTTCAAGTCAACGTATATTGTGGTAAACAATCACCACTTGCTAGCAGGAAAGATTAATACCACACACGTCACAGCATTGTCTGCCACTGTTCCAGCAAAAGAAACGAGCGTTTGGAAAATTAATTTTATGGTTACTACAGTCACAAACCCATGTTTAAACGCTAATACATTTCTATAAGCAAGCGTGTTCAAATCTCATGGATAGACACACTAAAAACTCATCGCCAACACAGAGAAAAGTGCAGTATGCCAAACCTGCTGAATTAAATCAGATAAACTATAGTTAAATCAGATAACTACTTGTACCACTCATATATTTACTTGCTTGCTCTCAGCAATCCAAACGAAGGAGAAAAAGTTGATTATACTTGGCCTCAGTACGACTCTGAATCTAAAAGATATCTCACAGTTCAAATGCCAATCGGTGAGGGCTCGCGATTACACGAAGATCGTTACAAACTGTGGCAAGAAACCATCAAATCTATTTAGAAAGAAATAATTTATGTGTCATAATTAAAAATGCAAAATTTTCGAAAAGAATACAGCAAGTTTCATTTCATAAACTTGTCAAATAATGACAACATGACCACTTGCTTCAAAAATTGCTTTTAACCACTGGAAATAAATAAATAAAGGATAGTCTATTCTGTATACTGTAGTTCATAATGTAAATTTGTGTTCTTTAAACCTTTTGCTCTACATAACAAGTCTATAGCGATATAACTAAAACAATAAAAGGAATACACTGTTTTTGAACAACGTCATGCCCATTCCTTATAGTGAAAAATTTGTAGCATTATGGTGGCTGACTCTTGACATAAAAATTTTTGTTAATTTTGCAATTTTTTGGAAAAACTTTTATTACTTTTGCATTCTTGTTTATTATTTTATAGCTTATTTTTTTTACAAATTTTTACATTACATTATATATTTATGCCCTTTTAGTTTTCTTTTTTTTTAAGTTCCAAAATTAACAAAACACTCCCTTGTCATGTGTCGGCCGCCACGCTTCTTGGTCTGTTAAAGCAATAAGATGCCTAGTGCAGGTGGCCCTCTATATGTGTCATCGCTGGCATGATTTCAAACAAAACCTTACTCAGACTAGAAAAATTATCACACTTTTCTAAATCTGTGTAAAATAGATCTGTTTCTCAGTAAGATCTAATTCTATGTAAAATCTTTTCTAGATGTGTGCAAGCTCTGTTAGATATCATCGGAAGCGGTTAGCAATGAAAAACAAGCAAAATATAAAGTTTTACAGCTCCTTTCCTTTTATTGGTTTACAATATGTTCAGTACTTGTAATAAAATATCCTTAGAATAACATTTAGTGATCGTACAATTTTCAGTGGTGACTGTCATGTTACGGTACTTGTAATTAGTGAAGAGATTATTTATTCGACTCTGTTGTTGCGTGTTTGTATGACCCGTTTAAAAAGTACAGAAGTTTACAGTCAATCTTTCAGAATGTTGAGTCAGGCGAAGGTTGTTGCTGCATTTTTGTTGTGTTGATTAAGCCAAACGAATACTGATTTCAGAATGTCAATTACCCTGAAATATATAAAGAGTAACATTGCTCAAACAAAACTAAAAAGTTTGACCTCTTTGAGAACTAACACATAATGCATCACACATAGTTGGAATTAATCATCAGAGTTACGTAATCCGGATATAATTCAAACAAAGAACGAACTAAACTCTTAATAAATGCAAAACACATCTACCGCGCTATACTCTAGGTCTAGGGCATGCAGCTATTTCAAAGTCCATGTCAATATTTATTTTCAGTTAAGTACACATGGATCGCAAACTTTGTGATCGTTATAGCACAATGGCTACATGACATAAAGCTTTACAGAAAAGATTACTAGGTGATTGAAAAAAATTTAAAGGTAAACGCAGGATGTTTTTGATTTTGTGGGAAGAAACGCTATAGCGTAGTTCCAGCGTTGCAAAATATTTGATTAGATATTTTTATAAACATAATATTGTAAGAAAAACATTTGCTCTGTTGTATTTGCAACTATTGACTCAGCTCGTTTCAAGTTCAAGTTTTTTTGGGTTTTTGTTAGGTAATTTTGAGGTTTTAGCTTAACTATAGCATAAAGTATTTTGAAATATGTCCGATTGTCCTGTTATTAGCACTGCCTATGGCAAGGTCAAGGGTAAAACTTGTTTGAAAGCTAAAGCCAAAAATGCTAAGCAGGTTTTCAGATATTCCAAAATACCTTTTGGAAAACCTCCTATTGGAGAACTTCGATTCGAACCTCCTCAGAAGTAAGTTAAATTTAGTTCATTCTACATTTCCGTGATTTTATGTCATAGTTATTTCGTGCTGTGATTATAAGAGGTATGATGTAGAACGTGGTTGTTTTACTTGGATTTGTACATTTATTATATTACGCAGGTGTGAAAGTTGGGAGGGCGTAAGAGATGCAACAAAACCGTCTCCACATCCAGAACAAGATGAAAATATGTTGGAGCCTCTTGTCAAGTATTTCCCGGCCATACAAGAATTTAAAGAGGAAGAAACCGTGGAAGAAGATTGCCTTTATCTTGATGTATATACAACAAACCCGAATAATAAAGCCAAAATGCCGGTAAGAAAGTTATATATAACCAACAGATAGACTTAGAGTTGGCATTTTGTTTGTATAGTATTTCGAACCATGATATATAGTAGAATACTGTAAATGCTATAATTTGATGTAATTTCTGTCGACCAACTAATTTCTTTGCTATCTGGATTGTATTGAATTGTTCTATTATGCACTGATTTTTTTGATTACTTACAGTATTTGTTTGATTGAAGTTCAAATATAGTAACTTTAATCTTCAAATTATAATATTCTTCAGGTGATGTTTTTCATTTACGGAGGCGGATTACAAAGCGGTTCTTCAGCTTTCTACAGTGGACAAGTACTTTGTGGACTGCAAGATGTTGTGTTAGTCATTCCCAATTACCGAGTTAATATCTTTGGTTTCCTAGCAACTGGTAAAAATACAGCTTATCCTGGTAACATGGGATTACTCGACCAAGTATTAGCTTTAGAGTGAGTAGCATGTGTCACACCTAATGATAATCAAATGCAAACAAATTCAATTAAAGTAATTTATATATTTATCAAATTTGTGTAAAAAACATAAAAAATATTTAATATTTTAATAAAAACATCTTTAAAGAAGACAAATTACTTTACTTTGTACAGATGGACACGTGACAACATTGTAAACTTTGGTGGTGATCCTGATAACGTCACAATCTTCGGAGAAAGCGCAGGAGCCGTTTCAGTATCTTTACACATGTTATCTCCTCTTTCAAGAGGTTTATTTCACAAAGCTATTCAAAACAGTGGAACATCAACATTTCCAGGTTTTGATAAGAATTCTTAAAAATGGTTGTTTTAGATAAAAATGTCTGTTTTGAGAATGAGCTTGATCATATTATTTAATCAATAATGTTTTAACAATTTATAAAAACTCTTTGCTGATTTTAAAAGGCATGGTATCATCTGATTATAGCCATGTGTTCAAGCAATTGGCAGATGCGTTTGATATGCCTGATGCAGATGTGGATAATCTGATTCAAAAACTTAAGTCAATGCCGGCAAATGAATTACGTTCTACGGTTGGAGAACTCGCTAAGGTCAGCCAATATTTAAACGGCTTTTATTGCAAATCAAAAATAAAAACAAAGTACATTTTTCATCACTTGCTTTTGTGCAGAAATTTGTTTCTTTTTTTGCAACTGTGGACGGGAAGTTTTTGCCGGACTTGCCTGAAAATTTGCTTAAATCAAATCAATTGGCCCCTGTACCATGCATCATTGGTTGCAACAACTCAGAAGGACAAGGGATGTTAGCTCTAAACAATCCTCCATCGTTTTTTGAAGGTTTTTCGGAGGAAGAATTTAGGAATACGATGAAAGGCATTATTGGATTCTCGTTTCCTCAAAAGGTGTTAACTGAGCGATTTTGCATTTTCATTAAAAACTTTTCACAAATAAATCAATTAAATTTGTATTAGATTGAGCAAGCTGACAAGATAATAGACACTTTGAAATCGTTTTACAATGGCAAATTTCTGTTTAATGACAACATGAGGTGGTCAAAGATGTTCGGAGAAATAAATGGTGATATTTGGTTTCTTGTGCCGTCCATTGAAAATGCCTTGATTCATTCCGGTGGGATATTACAATTAAACGTTATAATACGGTACTGTACAACTGCTTATAACTAAACTCAAACTGATTTTATTAAACTTTACATTGATGCAGCCACCGGGAAGCCAACTTACTTCTATTACATGACCCAACAACCCAAGTTTAATCATGATGACGAATACGCCATAAAAATGAAGAAAAAGATGGAACATTGTGAATGCGATCACGGGGACGATTTGATGTTTACATTTGGTCTTCCGTTCATGAATGGGTTTATGCTGAATGAATTCCGGATGAGCAAAGAAGAAGAAGAACTGAGCAAATCGTGGATGACCTACATCACCAACTTTGCAAAATCTGGGTAAACATAACGTTGATTAATTGTTATCGAGATGTGTACATTTTTCACTTTCTTGTACCACTCGTATTTTTATTACTTGCTTTCAGCAATCCGAACGAAGGAGAAAAAGTTGATTATACTTGGCCTCAGTACGACTCTGAATCCAAAAGACATCTTACAGTGCAAATGCCAATCGGTGAGGGCTCGCAATTAAATGAAGATCGTTACAAACTGTGGCAAGAAACCATCAAATCTATTTAGAAAGAATTTTAATTTTTATGTCACAATTGAACGTAGAAATGACTAATTTGAGATTTATTCCAACGACGAATCAATCAGGCTTGTCCATGGGAATGGGATTCCCACGGGAATCCCATGGGAAATGTCCCATGGGATGGGATGGGATGGAACAGAACGAATTGCAATTCCCATGGTCAATAAATTTTGTCGTTTTGTATCTCTCTTTGTACATGTAGTCAATTCTAATAGACATTAGACTTAAATTTCCATAAATTTAATAACATTTATTGAATTGTATTTTGATGGGAATCCCATGGGATGGGATGGGATGGGATGGGACAGAAAAAAATGTCCCATGGACAAGCCTGCGAATCATACAATGACAACGTAATTATATACGCTTATTGTGATTGCTATACATTAACCAATACAAATAAATAAACTGTTGATATTAGTTCTTTTGGTAAGATTGAGGTATTTGTAATTGTATCAGATGAAAAAGAAGTTAAGAAAACAGTTAAATTTCTAACAGCATTTACATACAGCACCAAAATATGTCAAAGATGTTTCCAAACATTGTCAATTGAAAAATGCGGATAGCAATCTATGCTTGTGTTTTGTTGAACAATATCTTTACAGTTTCGTGGATTGGATTGCGAAACTAAACGATATTTCTACACTTTGAGAATAGTTATGCCAGGAATTGACATTGATCTATTTATAACATTATAATAGTATAACCGAAAAATTCTAATACATATAAGGTGCAGCATATCTGTAGTAAAGCTACCAGTTGCAAGAAAACACAGAGTCCATGTTGCTGCACTTTAAGTTCAATTCAGCAACTCAGTTGTTCACACAAGCATTGAACCAAGACCAACGAGTATTTTAACGGAGAGCACTTACTCAAAACTAAGCTCTGTAAGGACAAACGCTTTTCTCTAAAGACCGCTCCTTTCTTTAATCAAAAATTGCTGTTGTGTATGCGACAGCTAAATGTGTATCATACTTTACTGACAAAAGAATTTTTCTGTGATGCTGTCATGTTACGGTACTTGTAATTAGTGAAGAGATTATTTATTCGATTCCGTTGTTGCGTGTTTGTATGACCCACTTAAAAATTACAGAGTTTAGTCAATCATTTAGAATGCTGAGCCAGGCGAAGGTTGTTGCTGAATTCGTGTTGTGTTGATTAAGCTAAACGAATACTGATGTCACAACTTCAATTACCCTAAATATATCAACAGTAACATTGCTCAGATAAAATTAAAAAATTTGACCTCGTTGAGAACTTAACGCACACTGCATCACACATAGTTGGAATTAATCGACAGAGTTACGTAACCCGGATGTAACTCAAACGGAGAACGCCCTAAACCTCTAATAAGTGCAACACAAATCGTGAGTGTTAAAGCTTATATACTTTTCTCCCTTGATAAGTAACATCTCACCATATAAAGCATTCATACTCTACGGCGCTTACCTATTTCAAAGTCCATGTCAATATTTATTTTCAGCTAGGTACACATGGATCGCAAACTTTGTGAACGTTATAGCACAATGGCTACATGTACTAGACTCTAGTAACTCTAGTAACTAAAGCTTTGCAGAATAGGTTACGAGGGTGATTGAAAATAATTTAAAGGGAATACAGTTTTTTTTATTTTGTGGGAAGCAACGCTATAGTCTATTGAGTGCAAGATTGGGTATTGTTATAAACATAATTCTGTAAGAAAAACTTTTGTTCTGCTCTATTTGCAAATATTGACTCAGCTCGTTTCAGGTCCAAGTTTTTTGGTTTTTTGTTAGATAATTTCGAGGTTTTTAGCTTAACTATAGCATTAAGTATTTTGAAATATGTCCGATTGTCCGGTTGTTAGCACTGTCTATGGCAAAGTCAAGGGTAAAACTTGTTTGAAAGCGAAAGCCAAAAATGCTAAGCAGGTTTTCAGATATTCCAAAATACCTTTTGGAAAACCTCCTGTTGGAGAACTTCGATTCGAACCTCCTCAGAAGTAAGTTAAATCTAGTTTATTGTACATTTCTGTGATTTTGAGTCATAGTTATTTCGTTCTGTGATAATAAGAGGTATGATGTAGAAATTGGTTGTTTTACTTGGATTTGTACATTTATTATATTACGCAGGTGTGAAAGCTGGGAGGGTGTAAGAGATGCAACAAAACCGTCCCCAAATCCAGAACAAGATGAAAATATGTTGAAGCAACTTATCGACTACTTCCCGGCCATACAAGAATTTAAAGAGGAAGAAACCGTGGAAGAAGATTGTCTTTATCTTGATGTATATACAACAAGCCCGAATAATAAAGCCAAAATGCCTGTAAGAAAGTTATATATAACCAATAGATAGACTTAGAGTTGGCATTTCGTTCGTATAGTATTTCGAACCTTGAAATATAGTAAGTTACTGTAAATGCTTTAATTTCATGTGATTTGTGTCTACGAATTACTTTTTGTGTTAGTTAGATTATGTTGCACTATTTAATTATGCACTGATGTATTGGATTACTTACAGTAATTCCTTGATTGAAGCTGATGTACAGTAGCTTCAATCTTCAAATTATAATATTTCTTCAGGTGATGTTTTACATTTTCGGAGGTGGATTTCAGGGCGGTTCTTCAGCTTTCTACAGTGGACAAGTAATTTGTGGACTGCAGGATGTTGTGTTGGTCATTCCCAATTACCGAGTTAATGTCTTTGGTTTCTTATCAACTGGTAAAAATACAGCTTATCCTGGTAACATGGGATTTCTCGACCAAGTATTAGCTTTAGAGTGAGTAGCATGTTTCACACCTAAGGATCATCAAATGCAAACAAATTCAATTAAAGTCTTTTATATATATTTATCATTTTTTTGTTAAAAACATAAAAAGCATTTAACGTTTTATAAAAATATCTTTAAAAAAGACATTTTGCTTTACTTTGTGCAGATGGACACGTGACAACATTATAAACTTTGGTGGTGATCCTGATAACGTCACAATCTTCGGAGAAAGTGCAGGAGCCGTTTCAGTATCTTTACACATGTTATCTCCTCTTTCAAGGGGTTTATTTCACAAAGCTATTCAAAACAGTGGAACATCAACAATTCCAGGTTTTGATAAAAAATTTAAATATAGTTGTTTTAGATATAAATGTCTGTTTTGAGAATGAGCTGCTTGATAATATTATTTAATCAACAATGTTTTATCAATTTATAAAAACTTAAAAGGTACCGTGAGATCTGATCAAACCCATGTCTTCAAAGAATTGTCAAATGTCTTCGATATGCCTGATGCAGATGTGGATAATTTGATTGAAAAACTTAAGTCAACTCCAGCAAAGGAATTACGTTCAACATTTGGAGAACTGGCAAAGGTCATTTGATAATTGAACGCCTTTTCAATACAAATCAAAAACGAAAACAAAGTACATTTTTTACAATTTGCTTTTGTGCAGAAATTTCTTGCTTTTAGTCCAACTGTGGACGGGAAGTTTTTGCCGGACTTGCCTGAAAATTTGCTTAAATCAAATCAATTGGCCCCTGTACCATGCATCATTGGTTGCAACAACTCAGAAGGACATGGGATTTTAGCTCTAAACAATCCTCCATCGTTTTTTGAAGGTTTTTCGGAGGAAGATTTCAGGAATATGATGAAAAACATACTTTCATTCACGTTTCCTCAAAAGGTGTTAACTTTGAAGAAAATTTGTGTTTTTTAGAAGTAGCGTTCCACAAATATATCAAATAAATTTGTATTAGATTGAGCAAGCTGACAAGATAGTAGACACTTTAGAATCCTTTTACAATAACGTGTTTTCGGTTGACGACAAAATGAGGTGGTCAAAGATGTTCGGAGAAATAAATGGTGACAGTTGGTTTCTTGTGCCGTCCATTGAAAATGCCTTGATTTATTCCGGTGGGATATTACAATTAAACGTTACAATACGGTACTGTACAACTGCTCATAAGTTTAAACATAACAACAGTTTTTCAAATGTGACTAAACTGAAACTGATTTTATTAAACTTTACATTGATGCAGCCACCGGGAAGCCAACTTACTTCTATTACATGACCCAACAACCCAAGTTTAATCATGATGACGAATACGCCATAGAAATCAAGAAAAAGATGGAACATTGCGAATGCGATCACGGGGACGATTTGATGTTTACATTTGGTCTTCCGTTCATGAATGGGTTTATGCTGAATGAATTCCGGATGAGCAAAGAAGAAGAAGAACTGAGCAAATCGTGGATGACCTACATCACCAACTTTGCAAAATTTGGGTAAACATGACGTTGATTAATTGTTAGCGAGATGTGTACATTTTCCACTTTTTTGTGCCACTCACATGTTTACTTGCTTGCTCTCAGCAATCCGAACGAAGGAGAAAAAGTTGATTATACTTGGCCTCAGTACGACTCTGAATCTAAAAGACATCTCACAGTGCAAATGCCAATCGGTGAGGGCTCGCGATTACACGAAGATCGTTACAAGCTGTGGCAAGAAACCATCAAATCTATTTAGAAAAAAAAATAATTTTTAAGCTACCATTTTCAAGCAAACACAGAGTGAATGTTGCTGCACCTTAAGTTCAATTCAGCAAAACAATTGTTCACAAAAGCATTGAAATAAGATCAATGAATATTTGAGCAGAGTATATTTGCTCAAAACTAAGCTCTGTTAGGACAAAAAGCTTTTCTCTTATAATAGTGTTACGTTGGTGTCGAAAACAAATGAGTGATTAACAAATACGTGGTCCACAAATAAAACGTCACAGCTTGCTCTTTGTCTGTGTTTGTGTTCCGGAACGTGCCTGGAACGAGTCCAGACGAACTCTTATGTTACCTTTGTCCTACTCCCTCTTATCCTGCTTTCACGGCCGACTTAATCCTAATATATAAGGCACAAGTTGTCCTTGGACTTATATCTAACATCAAGCAATCGTACCTGACATTAGCATAAATGTTTCAAAAGTAACAACTGGAAAACCATAGATACATCGGTCTCTGTGCATTCACGTGCATAACTAGAACGGCGGCCATCAAGTGTCATTTGTCCTTCCTCCCTTTTTGTTACCAATAGTCATCGATAGTCACCGATATTCACCGATAGTCACCGATGACACTGTCACTCAACAACAACAAACAAAAAACAGGACACACAACTGTCACAACAACAAACAGGATGGTGATGCGTATAGGACTTGATGGAACAGCCCGTTAGTCGTAGGGAGAAATGAAACGTAACGGAGGCGGTGAGGTAACAGTCTTAATTGAACGAGTAAACAAAGATTTGATTATACTTAAATAAATTATCATAAATATACTTAAATCAATTACATTAAATTATCACAATAATGCTGTTATAACTGAGATGTATAAAACGCAATATAATGATAATAATAAACAACAAAAACATTAAAGGTAAGCAAGCAAAGTAAAAAGCAATTGAAAATAATAACCGTACTTGTATAAGCAAAAAAAGTTATCTTCACTTGGTAAAATCGTGGCAAATTTCTTCCAACACTGAAGATTGACTGCTCTTTACAGCGGACTTCGCTCATTTATTTGTACTATACCCACAGAAAGTCTAATGACTTTAAGTGTTTAAAAACGGGTTGAAAACTTCAAATGCAAATTTCTGTATCCCTGAGCAGTTCTATATAATAAAGGATAAATGATTACTGGCCGCCCTTTGAGAATGCATATATACTGTATAGTGTAGACTCATCGCAAGGAAGACTTTGTTGTTACAAAATCCGACAATGAAAGACGCGTTTGCTCTACACAGACTGTGTTTACCATCAAAGAATGTTACCTAATTATTGCACTAAACTTATCTAAAACCTGTACGTCAGTATAGTTGTTTTCCGATTGTTAATTATTTATCAACGCAATTTGGGTGGACAATGAAGACTGTCTGAATAATAAGTGACCGGAGCACTAGACATGGAATTTACGGAACATATTTCCGGGTGCAATTCAACGCAGAATATTCCAGGCGAGCGCCAAATATGCCATAATGCCAGGATATATTTTGAAAATTGTTGCGGCATAAATGTTTGCAACATGCCTTGATTCTTGAAGCAAATAAAACTTCTTGGTGTGGATTTCAGTGAATGAGTCAGTGCTCGTATGAAGCTACAGCATACGCTCAACATCTGGAAACTTAAGAGGATCCTGTTCTGTAAGCCGGAAGCAATAAAGTGGAATGAACGCACTGCAGGTTGTCTCAGCTTTAGTGTTTCGGCTTATGATACGGCTATCTTTACGGTACGGCTATTTAAGCTTGATCGGTGTAAATATCACGGGTAGTTGTTAGATTAACCGAGAAAGAAGCGAGCTATGGCTGACTGCCCTGTCGTTAATACTTTTTGTGGAAAGGTGAAGGGTCGACTATGTCTGAAAGCAAAGTCGCCAGATGCAAAACAAGTCTTTCGGTTTTCATCAATTCCATTTGCAAAACCGCCCGTAGGACAACTTCGATTTGAACCGCCGCAAAAGTAGGAAAACTTTTTCTCAAATTGTAACTCAGAATGCTGTTACATGCACTGATGGAAAGATAACAAACATGCTTGACATATTTCTGCCAAACTTTAACATAAGTGAATTCCTTGCAAACAATTACGCATATTCAGTCGTTTTTGTCAGATGTGAACAATGGGAAGGAATAAGAGACGCCACGAAACCGTCATCGGTGTCTGTGCAGGATCAACATACTTGCGAGGTAGTGCGGCCTTACGCGATAATCGTAGACGAATTCGAAGAAGGATTTAGCCAAGCTGGAGAAGATTGCTTGTACCTGGATGTTTATACGGCGAATCCTAGCAAAGACGCTAACCTACCAGTAAAAAAAACTTCTATATACAGACTGTATACATATATATATATACTGTATATAACTGTATACAGAAAATAAAAAAAATTACATGCATTGCATTCAACGTTGATGTGCTATACAGTCTAAGCTTGGCATATGGTTGGTATTTTGGCTTCTTGGTATTTCAGGTTAGAATGTTTTTATAGGTGTTATTTTGGCTTAATGGCGAAATAACCTCTGCTGGAACTAAAAGCGGATGTGATGGTCAAGCAATCTGTGGATTACATGACGTAGTTCTGGTAACGCCAAACTACAGGACTGAAATATTTGGATTTTTTACCACTGGAAAAAACACTTCATACCCGGGGAATATGGCTTTGCTGGATCAAGTCATGGCGTTAGAGTACGTTTCTTAACTAAAGCATCAACATATTTTAAACCAAATGCCCAAAGTTAAAAAAATTTTCATTGATGCATTGTGCTTGGTTGATGTCAAGAACGCGTAATATATGGGTTGTGCAGATAATACTTTGCAAATTATAGCAAATTGCACATATAAATCATTCTAACAAAAAATTAAAATTCTTTCTAGATGGACGCGTGATAATATAGAAAATTTTGGTGGAAACCCTTCAAATATCACTTTGTGCGGAGTAGGTCTGGGCGCTTCGTCCGTGGGACTGCACATGATTTCTCCTATGTCAAAAGGATTATTCCACAAAGCAATACAACACAGCGGTACATGCATTGCTCCAGGTGAAGTAAATCAACTGCACAATAAGTTATATCAAAGCAAAATAAGTTAACTATAAAGGAAAAAAACAAAGGTTTCAAAAACTATTTTTCGTCCGTGTAGGATTGTTAAAGCAAGATTGCAGTCTTATGGTAAAAGAATTAGGAAAAGTTTTAGATTTGCCAAATGCTGAGCCTGCAGACATCGTCAAGAAATTAAAATTCATTCCTGCGAGGAAACTTATCGAGTTGTGTTCAGAATTAGCAAAGGCAAGTATTGCTGCTGAAATATGCTTTTTATGTATTACGTTTTTACCAGGTTATTCATGTCTTAATAATGCACTTGGCATTAACACCTATACTTCATATTTTGACAGGTGATAGGTTATTTTACGGTCACTGCTGATGGAAAATTTATCAGCGATACCCCGAGGAATTTAATTCAAAAAGGCGCTATTTCAAATGTTCCCTCAATTATTGGATGCAACAGCACCGAAACGAACGGAATCATGAACTGGTTATTTCCACCAGCATTTTCCGCTGGTTTCACACAAGAAGAATCAAAGGAAACGTTGGAGATGTTTGTAACGTTTCTTTACGACGGAAAGGTCAGATGCAACTTTTGTATAGTTGCTCTGTTGTTTAGTGCATACCCTGCTTGTCCCTGACATTTTCATTTTGCTTCGGTTTCAGTCCGAAAACACGCCAAAAGTCTTGAAGAAGCTGAAGGACTACAAAAAGAACTTTCCGGACCATGATAAATTAAAGTGGTCTAAGATTGCCGGACAAATTTGTGGGGATGCTTGGTATGTCGTACCCTGTATCGAACAAGCAATTCGACGTGCTGGTAAGTACGACAAGAACTGTTTGTTAGAGAAATTTCAAAAGAAACGTTCTTTCTACAATCAACTTTAAACTTCCTAAGATGCTAAAATATCTGGGTTACATATGAAATACCTGTTATTTGCAGGCTGGTCCTTTCAAATAGGGTCTTACTTTATATGGGCCAGTAAACTTGGGATCTGTTACAAGTCCCAAAAACCGCTTTTAAGATAGCGACATGTAATAAAAATTAGACCGGAATTAGTTTTGTTTGTACTTTTTTATTTTTTAGATTTTTACCAGAATTTTTTTATTTCAAATATAATTGTCGCACTGTAATTAATATATGTATTTTTGTACCATTATGTATAATAAAAAAATCGTTAATTGAATATCTTTCTATGTGCTGCGTAAAGAGAAGACGTATAGGCTCTCTATAAAGAGTATGAAGCTATAACTTACCGGTCATGATATACTGCTATTACCCTTCGTATTATTGTAATAATTAGTTTTGTGGGAATTCTATAGGTTGGGATGAAACAGCCTTAAAATAGCAGAGGATAAGATGGGCGTGTTCCGGGCAAAAAGTGTCCCATGGACAAGCTTGATTTTTCTTTACGCTGTTTCAGAGGATAGTGAACCAGTGTACATGTACTACATGAAACAACAGCTAAGATGCCATCACGAAGACGAGTATTCAATAGATTTGCAAAAGAAAGTCACTTTCTGCGAATGCGATCACGGTGATGACGTAGTGTTCACATTTGGTGTGCCGTTGATGAACGGAAAGATGATGACGCAATGCAAGTTTAGTGAAGAAGAAAAAGAACTCACCAAAGCGTGGATGACGTACATCACCAACTTTGCAACAAACGGGTGTGTAAGAAGTCTATTAACTATTATTATTAACTGCACTATCAAATATTAATATCAAGTGTAGTGCCACAGTTTTAATGTACTACCTGTATAAAAATCTACAATGAGATAGGGTATTTACGACTGGTTTAACTATAGGCTCGATTGTGTACATAAAATACAAGCAATAAACAAAAATCCATATGTTGCAAATCTGTAAAAATATATTTCAGGGATCCAAATAAGGGGAAATTGGTCCACTGTCAATGGCCACCTTATGTTCTTGGTGCACAGCGACATTTAACGGTGCAAATGCCGTTGTGTGAAGATGACCATTTGATTGAAGATCGCTTTAAATTGTGGACAGAAAACATTGCTTTCATTTAAACAACTTTCTTTGCCTCCACAGTATTGCATTTTGTAGTTGGTTTGTTTATGTTCTTGACTACGGCTTATATATCTCTGTATAGCAAAAACTTCGTACTAAATAGGCAAATTTCCACTGACACAAAACAGCGTTAAAAATTGTCACCTTAAAATTACGTCCAGTATATGGTTTTGTGATAAACTGTTTATCTGGTCTCATCGGCAAAATATTTCTGTACAGAGATGGTATAACTGACTATTGAAGTGGTTGATACCCTTGCAGGAATTTTGAATAAGATTGGTAGAACATGTATATACTTTAGAATTGCATTTAATATTCAAAGGTATAAATACAATTGCACAAAAAGAATAGAATTTAAGAGTGAAATTGCAATCAGTAGCATATGAAGGAAAAGGCAATATACAAGAGCATATTTAAATTGAACTTCAAGAACAAGTGAATAAAATTTGAACTAATATCTACTCAGATCTGATAAGGTTACAAGCTTACTATACATGAAATTTATTTGCTAAATTACTTGGTCAAAGTTAAAGGTATAAAGCGTTTCCAGCTAAAGCATCTTGAATGTAAAACAATTGTGACAACTTTAGTGTTTAACCATGTATTGTAAAACTTTGGTATTAATGTATCAAGGACTACGGCAAGGTGACAAAATATCTTCTTAAGTATGTCTTATCTATAGTTATTATAGGTTTGAGAAATGGGGCTACAACAAAATGCTAATAAGTTTTGTGAGGTCTTTTTAATGCTGCTTTAAACATAGAATTACCATATGGGTACTATATTGTACTGTTGCAAACCGAAACCATCCAATGTAAAACTGTCGGCGGTGAACCAAGTTAAATAAGGACATTCACATAGGTTTTGCGTGAAAACAGATGCAAAAAATCATGTTACTTTCGGACAAGTTGGCGAACCACAGACAAGTTCTGTTAATTCCGTCGCAAAGTTGTTATTTAACTCTTCATAGCCGTCGGCAAGAAAAAGAACTCTCTTGTGGTCTCCGGCAATTTCACTTAGCTCGCTTCTTTTGATAAATCCAAGAGCGGGTTGTACGCCAACAACAAATACCTGAAAATGAAAAAGGTAACTCAATGTTTAACGTCAGTTTAGCAAATTTCACCAATACATGAAAACAAATTCACTTTGAGGATTGGACCGCAAACTTACCCGCTGTGTTACACCAATATCATACACCTAATACATACCGTTGCCTCTCTACGCAATTTTATGGCCGGTCCAATCGCGTTGTCACTGGCTGCGCCATCCGTTATAAGGACAACAATGTTCTGGAGACTTCCTTCCTCCTCTGGTATCCGAGAACGATCATATCTTCTTATGCTCACACGAGCCCGCCTAAGAGCTTTGCCGGTCGAAGTTTCTACGTAAGATTAATCGTATTTATTCGTGTTAAAATAAGCAACATTTGTAGTTTAAAGCCAGCATGAAACTTGGTATAAACTCTACGTTATTCTTACCCAACCCAAGCCAAGGTAGTTTCTTTATTCGATTTTTAAGTCTAGATTTGTCTGCGGTTAAACGGATTTGGTTTTTAACGTCAACGTCATCACTATATGTTAAGACAGCGACTTTTGTCTTGTCTTCGGCCAATTCTAATAATCTGAAACGTTTGTATTTGATATTTTAAATTAAATCACAATTATCTTAAAGTTTTCTATAAAATCTCAAACAAACTTTACCCCACAAAGTAGGCAGCAAATCGCAATAAAGTTTGCCAGTTTTCTTCACCAATCGATCCCGACGAGTCAAGAATTAAGACAAGGTTCATAAAAATGTTTGGGCAAACATCTGAGAAAATGTATAGTAATGCAAAAAATATTTATTCTAGGCTATTTTAGTGTGTTGTATAGACTACACCAATCAAGGTGTTAGAGTATGAGGATTTTAGTACAAAAATTCGGACTTCATTGAAAAAGAAAACGCACAAACGCAACACGGGCTCGGTGAACTCCAAGCATTGGATGCAACCTCACAGACAGTTTCAGTGCGATTGGCAGGATATAACATCAAACCACTATCGCATTCGAATTGACATGCGGAACCGACGCGATTTTCCATTGTACAAGATATGCTGCCTTTATCAATGGGCTCCAATTCTTTGCATTGTTCAGCTAAATTTACTGCCATAGATTGAAGATTTTAGCAAATTTGCATTGACATAGCAATGCAGACAGCAAAACTTTTATTGTTATTAAATTTATATGTAGTAACTAAGGTTTATAAATTAAACAATAAAACAAGTATTATTCCTGGAAACATTGTACCAACTAACAACTAAAATAAAATTTAATGATAAAATGAAAAATAAATTTTATCGGCCAATGTAAAAAAAATTCTTAATTTAAATTTTATTTTCCATTCTATCACGCACATCTATGACCAATTCCTATGTTTGCAGAGACGAATTCGATATATTGACAACTACCTTTACAAGTTGGAATGGAATTATCAAACGAAGCTGAAAGAAAATCTTTATCTGCCATGCACGTGCTATTGCTGGCACCTTCTACTGTAAAACCTTGAAACAAACATTCCAATAAATCATCTTTTACGATATAAATGAAAAATATAGTTGCCAGATAAGAGAGTAAAGAGAAACTGTAGACCAAGAGTAATGTCGGTTTCCTTACCAACATCGCAAAAAAAGTTGCAAATTGTTCCGAGTTCAAAGGTGGTTCCGGTTTGTGAACAAACTACCGTTCCATTTTGCAGAGAACTAACTTTAGCACATCTTGGTTCAGCTACAGACACAAAAATGAAGGGTAATGGACTGTTATGCGGTTGGATTGTAAAAATTCTTTTAGCATCAGTTGAAAGAGCTTGTCAGGATTTAAGGTATAACATCATGTGAGCAAGCTAATTCTCATGCTCAACCTTACGTTTGCAGTTGGGAACTGGCTTGTCAAAAGCTGCATGAAGCCCGTTCGCTTCTGTTTTGCACGTGCTTTTGTGGCTTCCTTCCAAATAATGCCCTGGTAAAAATGCAAGTTTATAAAGAGATGTGCATTCGTTTGTCCAGTTAAAACAGTTTTGTTGGAGGCGGCGTTATACATGTGTTTACATTTGTATATATGGAATGCTGTATGTATTGCTACTTGGTAGGTTTTTCTTATACACTGTGGAGCTTTACTCACCAGCATTACACGAAAATGTGCATACGGTCTCCGGGCTAACTTTGCTCCCCTTCTTAGTGCAAATCTTAGATCCAAACTGTGGGCTGCTGATAACGTTACACATAGGATTCGCTGTGGACGTACAATGTCGATATTTTAAACGCACAGTTGTTTCATCTTACAAGAACATAGTAAAGATGCAAGTTAAAGACATTTCTGCGTCCGTTTATCAATCACCTTTGCAAATTGGTACGGGGTTGTTGAATACTGCTTCAGTTGGTGAAAATCCTTCCCCGCAAACGCTAAAAGTATGTCCCACCAATAAGTAACCTATGAAAGCAATTTGAGATAATACTGTTTTTCAGTGTGAGTCACTGACTACTCGTGTAACGTATATTGGTGGCAAAATTTTGAAAGTTTGATGTTAAGTGTTATTAAAAAGTATTTGCCTTCGTTGCATTCGAATGTACACATTACGCCAATATCGACTTCTACGCCATCTTGAGTACAACGTTTCTGACCAAATTCAGGGCTTTCCATGGAAACGCATTTAGGCTTGGCTGAAAAGAAACAAGAAAAAATTTTTTTGTTTCAGAATTAGGTAACGCAAGCGTCTTACGTTTTACGTCCTATGTGTTATCCGTTGCCTATCTTTATATATACTCACGGAAACAGAAAGGAGCCAGATGGTCAAAATTAGGTTCCAAAGGAACTTCTCCCTCCTGGCAAATTACTTCTGCGTCACCAACCAGCACATATCCTGTGAACAGCGGAGGTTTTGTCACGTTACATGCCCGATTATATAGAGAATAGATTCAAGGCAATAAAGCTGTCTTGAACTCTATTGAACTCTAACCTTCGTCACAGCTAAACTGGCATGTTGTTCCAGTATCAACATCGGTGCCTTCTTGTGAGCAGGCTATATTCCCGAAACGAGGGCTATCATGAACAGGACATTTTGGTTTAGCTGTAAAAAACAACTGCTCAATTAAAAAGCTTGGGGTCACAAGGTGGTCTCGGGATTCTAAGGTCACTTGTGTTTTTAAATGGTTGCTTAAATTTATATGGAATTTAAATAAGTTATTTTTATATATGACGTCATACAAATAATTACTTACGTGCGCACATCGGAATAGGATTATTGAACGTTGCGTCTAGCGGATGATTTAGCACGCAGGAGGAATTTTCCTGACCTTGCAGTACATACCCTACAAAAGACTTGGATGGTTTGTTTTACAAAAGCAACATTTTGCTGGTTACACTTTACAAATGTTTTACCCTCGTCGCAGAAAAATGTGCAAATGGTTCCGGGGGAAACCAGAAAATTATCCTGGGTGCAGTTTTTACTTCCGTGCTCCGGAGTTGCGATCAGCTCACACATGGGGTTGGCTGTGTCAAACAAGGCAGTGATATAATTAAAGATACCATATGCATAAGATTTAGTATAATAGTTTATAAAGAGCTCAAACAGCTTACGAATGCAAAGTGGGGTTGGATTGTCGAATGATGCATCGAGTGGATTCGTAGCATCTCTACAGGTGCTAACATGAAGCCCTTGCAACAGGAATCCTGCAAGAAAAAACATATACAGTCTTAATCGTGCTACAATTTTGCTGAAACTTAAGGTACAATTTGTTACCTTCGTCGCATTCGAATGTACACACTGTCCCTGGATTAACTTTAGCGTCTTCCTTTGTGCACGATTTGCTGCCATTTTGAGGGGTTGCAACGAGATCGCATAAAGGGTTAGCTGTAAAATTCTATATGGTAATTACAATGTATTAACACACACAATTAGGCATTAAACCAGCATCTTACGCAAACAAGTAGGAATAGGATTGTCGAAAGATGCTTCCAAAGGATTTTCGGCGTCTCTACAAGTACTCACAAGATGCCCTTGTAGTAAATAACCTAATCATATTAAATTTAGAAAATTTAAAATCATATTTTAAATAATTAAATTAGGAAAATTTCGTTATAGTTTGCTGGGAGTCTGTAGCAAAGTTGATTCTGGTAATAATAATTTTCCTGCTTTACCTTCATCGCAATGAAACGAACAAACGGTGCCGGGCGAAACAAGATTCTTTTTCTGTGTGCAGAGTTTACTTCCGTGTTCAGGTGTTCCAATAAGCTCACACATGGGATTAGCTGGAGTAACAATTCGTGTTTTATTATAAATCAAAGCAAGTCGCAATTTGATTTGTTAACTGAAGAGAGATGAAAACTTACGTATGCAGACTGGGACAGGATTGTCAAAAGCAGCATCGACCGGATTCTCTGCGTCTCTACATGTGCTCACTTGTTCTCCTTCCATAACAAACCCTAAAATAAATCGATACAAAACCGACAAAATGTTAAAGATAATGTAAGAAATCTTTATTTCATATAACACAATCTACTCCTTGTACGAACCTTCATTGCACTGGAATGTGCAAACTGTCCCAGGTATGAGAAAATTTCCTTCCCGGGTGCAGGATTTTCCACCATGCTTTGGTATTCCAACAACATCGCACAAAGGATTGGCTGTAAAGCCACGTGTCGGTAAGGTATTGACGTAATGGATTGGTTGAACATGTAACTAATACTACCAATCATCTAGCCAAACTTACGAATACAAATAGGTATTGGATTGTTGAAAGCGGCATCCAAAGGGTCTTCAGCATCTTTGCAAGTAGCTGTTTGATTTCCTTGAAGCAGATAACCTAAAGAATGTTTGTTGCGTCAATACATTTATGTAATTATTCTTTATAAATTTTACTCTCTAGTAAATTGACTAGAGTTCGTTCTTTCCATGCTGCCTATATTCCAAAGCGTTGTATGTAAAACCTCCAAGAGAAAAATTCAATCTTGGTCACCTTTGTCACATTGAAAAGTGCAAACTGTTCCAGGGATGACAAGATCTTCTTCCAGGGTGCAGGATTTGCTGCCATGTTGCGGTGTTCCAACAATAGCACACAAAGGATTACCTAGAACAAATTAATATGAAGTTGAATTATTGCTGAAATATGACAACTTTTCAGGTCATCTAACAACACTTACGGATGCAAACTGGAACTGGGTTATCAAACGCTGCATCTAAAGGATTTTTCGCATCTTTGCAAGTACTCAATTTGTGTCCTTGAAGTAAATAACCTAGAAGAAGCCACAGTATAGTCGTTTATGCAAGAATTTGTTTTGTAAACGCAGAAATTGACTTTGCATATCATTAGTTTTAATTCACCTGCGTTGCACTGGAATGCACAAGCTGTTTCAGGAAAAACTTGAGAACCTCCTTCAGAACAAGTTTTGCGACCATGCTTGGGTGTTGCGATGATCTCACACATAGGATTAGCTAAAGTTAAAAAATATTTTCAAAAGACAAAAAAGTTGTGATAGTCTCGTTTGGGAAAGAATCTTCTTACGCTTGCATATAGGAATTGGGTTGTCAAAGGCTGCGTCCAGTGGATTTACTGCGTCTTTACATGTGCTTATTCTGCGGCCTTGCAGAAGGTATCCTAAATTTTTAAAACGTGTCAAAGTAGTCAAGTAATTTCTACATACCCAATTGTAGGTACCTTCATCACATCCAAACTGGCAAATGGTTCCAGGTGTAACCTGATCATTTTCGTCAGTGCAAGATATACTGCCGTGTTGTGGAGTTGCTAGCGTATCACACAAGGGATTAGCTATAACAATGCAAATCGAAACAAAATAAAGAAATTGTTTCATGATGCAGGAATTGTTACAGCAGTAATGCAGTGCAGCTTACGCCCGCAAGTGGGGGTGGGATTATCGAACGCGGCCTCCAAAGGATTCACAGCGTCTCTGCAGGTACTTGTGAGATATCCTTGCAGCAAATATCCTAAACAAGACAAAGTTACTTAAAACTACTTAAGTTCCACTATAAAATAGTTTCTAACTTTTAGTACAAGAAAGCTTATTAACCTTCGTCGCAATAGAAAGTGCACGTTGTTCCAGGTAAAACCAGGGCTTTTTCTTGAGTACAGATCTTGCCTCCGTGTTTTGGAGATTGGATAAGATGACACATAGGATCAGCTGCGCGTGGAGAAAAGCAAGACAGTAATATTTCAAATCTTTCTGCACAAAATGAACGAGATTGTTCAACAATTGGCAGTTGACCAACTTACGCATACAAACCGGAACTGGGTTATCAAACGCTGCATCAAGAGGATTCGGTGCGTTTTTACAAGTGCTTGCGTTCTCCCCTTGCATGAGAAACCCTAAATGTAATGAAGATGTTGTAAAAGTTTCTTGTCATGTTTTTGAGAAGTTATAGTAAAGCTACAGCACTTAAATGCTTTTCTGACCTTCGTCACATTGAAACGTGCATACTGTCCCTGGTATGACGGTATTGTTTTCTTGGCTGCACGACTTACTGCCGTTTTGTGGAGTTCCAACAAGATCGCACAAGGGGTTAGCTGTAAGGTAAATTCTAATCCAAATGAAAGAATTATACTAAACAGCAAAAAGGTGGAAAAGGTTATGTATAGGTATTTCTCTCACCGATACAAATAGGAACAGGATTGTTAAATGCTGCGTCTATAGGATTCCTGGCGGTTCTGCAAATACTTCTTTGGTGACCTTGCAGTAAATAACCTGAAAGATATACGCACTCATTTACAGTGAGTATAGTAAATATTGTCAACAGCGTTTGTCGTGAAAATTTTACCTTCATTGCATTTGAAGGTGCAAATGGTTCCAGGTAAGACCAGGGGTCTTTTTTGCGTGCAGGTTTTGCTTCCGTGCTGGGGATTTCCGATGAGTTCACACATAGGATTAGCTGTAATAGACGATAACGAAGCGAAATTCTGGTCACTAAATGCTAGATGAAAGATGTAGAAAGATTAAAATACTTACGTGAGCAAACTGGAGTCGGATTATCAAACGCAGCATCAAGGGGATCGTCAGCGTCACGGCACGTGCTCACAGGGTCTCCTTGCATAAGGAATCCTAAAAACATGTGTTATAGTTGTAGTGATAATACGTGCTATACGCGGTAGATTCTTGTACTAACCTTCGTCGCATTGAAACGTGCACAGTGTTCCAGGAATAACTTGGTGTTCTTCCTGAGTGCAAGATCTGTTACCATGTCGTGGGGTTTCAATAAGGTCACACAAAGGGTTACCTGCAATGGCAGTTGATGAAATTAGAACAATTGTTAACGAAGATGATAATCATGATCAATATACTTACGGGTGCAGTTAGGTAAAGAGTGGTCAAACGCTGCGTCCAAAGGATTCTCCGCATCTCTACAAGTGCTAGTTTGATGTCCTTCTAGCGAATAGCCTACAGGAATACAAATGTTTGATAAACTGTGTTGATTACGCCATTGAAATTGCTTATTTACGAATCGGCATATATTCATCTTACCTTTATCACAACGAAATGTACAAACGGTTTCAGGTAAAACCAGGGATTGTTCTTCAGTGCAACGTTTACTTCCGTGCTGCGGAGTTGCGATAAGAGCACACCTGGGGTTGGCTATCATTATGTAGAATATGGAAATATCATTTGTTCGACCGATCAATGTAATATTAAAGCACATGGGCAATGCTTAAATGTAGGAATACTCACGTATGCAAACCGGAATTGAATTATCAAAAGCAGCATCGAATGGATTTTTTGCATCCCGACATGTGCTAGCTTGACTTCCTTGCAGAAGAAATCCTTAATGGACGTTATTGATCTGTTACCATAAAGGTTCTTTCCGAAAGCAACTTCATAAACTATGTAGCCCCACCTTGGTCGCACTGAAATGTGCAAACTGTTCCGGGAACGACTTGATGATTTTCTTGGGTGCAGGATTTATTGCCGTTTCGTGGCGTGGCAATAAGACTGCACATAGCATTTCCTACGAATATTTGTAAATTCACATTATTATTATTCACAAACGAATATTTGTAGACAATGCTTTCTGAAACTGATAAGTTTACTGTGTTTTTTATTATTTAGAGTCGCAAGCAAATGTACTACTCTATTCCATTAGCTGCTAGGTACTGTAAATTATCAGTAAATATAAATTAGAAATAGATAAATCAAATGAATATTTCAACATTTCGCTTACGTAAACATGTTGGTGTCGGATGGTCAAAAGTAGATTCGCCTGGGTTTTTTGCTCTCTTGCATATACTGTTGGAGAATCCATCCAATACGTAACCTGCAAAGTAAACAAATTTCCTGACTTGAAAAAGTTGTGCTTGCAAAACACCCATGACAACTTTTAGATCATCCTGAACTTTATAATGGCCATTCCTATTTATGTGGCAGTCCGAAAACTTCCTTTACAGCTTAATCCCTTCTTAAAAAGGTACAATGCACGCTTGATAAAGTTTTCTGTATCAACTAACCTTCTTCGCAGCGGAAAAAGCAACGTGTTCCCGCACGAACTGTCTTCCCTTCCCTTGTACACGTTCTTCTGCCGTTCGGTGGCGTTGCTATCATAGCGCAAGTTGGATTCGCTGTAACGGTAACATCGGTAAGTTTTGCTATAATGCCAGAAGTTTGACTGAGTTGTTTTCGATTGAATTCATCTATTTCAAGTCTTACCTTGACAAATAGGAACTGGGTTATCAAAGGTAGATTTTAAAGGATTTTTGTTTTCACGACAGGTGCTTTTCCCTAAACCTCTCAGAATGTAACCTGTAATATACAAAAATGTTTTCTAAAAAGAGAGAATTTTATCTAAAAAAAATTAATGAACGTGTCATGTGCATTGACATCAACTGAAAGGTACTTACCGTTTTTGCATCGAAAATTGCACACTGCTCCTGGTGTCACCTTTTGCTCAAGTTGTGTGCAAATTTTCTCACCGTTTTGCGGAGTTCCAATGATGTCACACATGGGATTCGCTGTATAATGAGAATAGCAAACATGTGATAGTGAGCAAGATAACAAAGAAAAGAGACAAAACAGTCTAATTACAGCATACAGAATGCTAATTGCCAATGCCACAACTTATACCTATGCATGAAGGCGCCGGATTATCAAAATAAGGTTTGTTTCGAGCCTCTTCCATCAGGCAGGTGCTTCTCGGTTTTCCGCTGATAAGATAACCTAAATTTGTCGAGAGTGAAAAGACTGTAAATTAGAGTGTGTGCTCATGCAATATTAAGGATCCTGATATTGTACTTTACCTTCTTTACAGCTGAACAAACATTCCGTTTCAAGCGGAACGCGTGGTCTTTCATCTGTACATTCTTTTAGGCCAAATGAAGGAGTTACCAGAATATCACACATGGGATCAGCTGCAAAGAACAACTATCAAGAAAACGAACACGTACGGGTAAAAGTTGGCAGAACTTAGGCCTTTGCTCTTCCTGATAGCCTACTTACGAACACACGAAGGAACTGGATTGTTGAATGAAGCCTTGGTACGAATAGGTCCCACTTTGCACGTTGTTAATCTTTTGCCAACCATTCTGTACCCTAAAAAATATGGAAATAGAACTTTACCGTAAAACTATATGTATTACATACGTACATTAAAAGTGTAAAGTATAACAATATAATTTTTGTTTTAATTTTTGAAAACGTTACCTTTGGTGCAAGAAAATGAACATACCGCTCTTGGCGGTATACCACCTGGTATAAGTCTAGAACATTTTACATTTCCAAACCTTGGCTTTATCACACGATCGCAGATCGGGTTAGCTGGAACAAAATCATACGTAACATTGAAGAGTCGCATTTGAAATTCGTTTCCAGATGTCAAACTGACACAAGTATACTTACGCCTACACTGCGGCGGCTTATTGTTGAATTTTGCAACTGTTGGGTTTGCCGTCCTCATACAAACAGCAGTGCGTGTTCCTCGGAGGATGTATCCTGTTTTCAAACGGTACATGAGTTATTATAAACTGCCGTAACAGTTTAAAATATCTTGAAGTATTTAAGAGTGTGACTTGCGCAATCTTCGATTGAGTAATCGCACCTGGATTGCAAGAAAACGTGCAGAATGTCCCCGGAGGAGCTCTGCCTTTGTCATCTTTATCGCATGACTTTTTTCCCCAACGTGGAGGATGAGGAGAAGTACACGTAGGATTAGCTGATAACCAGAAAGAAAACATGATAAACCAATGTTGATCGTTCAATATTTTGCTGTTATTTTCTTCAAAGTTACAATTTTTGCTAAAATTGATAATTTGTTCTACCTTTGCAAATTGGTGAAGGATGTTCAAAGCTAGCGCGGCCATTTCGTAACAGACATGTGCTACTTTGATGACCCACAAGTTTATAATCTGTTAATAAATGATGTTTACGGAGCCACAAATAAAGAACTGGCATGTAATGTAAAATAATTGTTTCCAAAAAAAAAATTTAACTATAGTAAATCTTCAAGATGTTTATCACGGCCTATTCTTGCATATTGAACACTCACCTTTGTCACATTTGAACGTACACACAGTCTCGAGTAGAGTGTGTTGATTTCCGCCTTCGGGAAAGCAAGTTTTCGAACCGTGTTGCGGTGTATCAAGTGCCGAGCAAACTGGTAAAGCTGTTGGATAAGGGTTTCCTGGGCCTACAAATAAAACAAAGATATAAGAAAGGTTTATCACAGAATAGTAACGAAACAAATTAAAGTTTAATAAATTCGAATCGGTTATTGGGCCACAAACTACTTTTTGTCACAAATCTGTTCCCAATACAGGAGTCTAGCATGCCATACTGCTAGATTTTTTTGCATTTATGGCAAATTTTGCAACCTACCACCAACGCATGTTTGTTCGGGATGATTGCATTGATCGGTGTCACAACAGCATCGACAAACTGATACATCAGCAACTTCAAGGTTATTACACTGCGTTGGTTCCCAAGCCGGCTGTCGATTCTATAGTATAAGGCAATCAGATACTATACAAAGTATACAGTTACCAACTAAACAAGTAGTTGACTCGGTTGTTAAAGGTGACGTTGAAAGATAGAGTATGCAAAAATCTTAATATTAGTATGAATACTGTAGCTCTAAAAGTAGGTTCGAGTGGAGTTCAATTATTCTAATATTTAATAGAAATAACTTGGTCATAAATATACGCATCGGCTGGAATGACATAACTTTTCAGAACGGTTAACTTTCAAGTCGAAAAGTTCGCTTCAAGCGCAGTAATTGTTGCGATAAATAATGAAAACCATTTCAAAAAGTTTATAAACAAGCCTTTGCGCATTAAGCTTGTTTTTTATGTGTTCTACAAACAATAAAAAAAAGTTTTTTAAGGTATAAAGAAAATAAATACTTCAAAACATATTTACCACACGAATGAAGCTTCGAGTAAATAAGAACCACAGCCAAATGGTTATAGTAATAACCGACTTATAAACTAGTAAAAATATAACAATTATTGTTACTATCTCGACAGACCGGTATGTCGCCTTCAAGTGTGTAATTTAGTCATCAATTTATACAATCTATAAACCATTCAGACCGCAAGTTTTCTCGCGAAATATATTTTGTCAACTACGGGTGGAGGTCGCGAGACGCCTGAATCCAAAAAATTATCATTGTAATGCTTAGACTGGAATAGCGAGTGGGCCACGATAATTGAAGGTCAGAGTGACTCATTGCCCTATCATCACTTTCGCTGGGATGTTGCACAACAAGTAATACAACCTTGACGTTGCAGAACGTGATATCGGCGCAAAGAATGGATAACATGCCGTCGATATACATATAAAGTATTACCTTCGGAAAATTTATTTTGGGTAACGTACGCGACAAATTAATTACAGTAGTTATCAAGCTTGCACCAGTGACTGACACTGCGTCTAAACCAAACTATTTAAGGATATACGTTTAAGGATATACATATACGTATACTATTACTATTAATTAAAATTTTATTATACATATACTATTTAAGGATATACATATACGAGGAAAAATTTGCGACAAAATTAAACCGGCATAAAATAAAAATACGCAACTTGTTCATTGCACGGTCGTTATAGATAGCTTTTTTATAGAATTGACATTCATGCTAATATAGAATGTCCAATGAATCACAATGCTGCTATAAACATGGCACAGAGTTTGTCTTACCTGAGCGAAGTTGTTGCCACAAGCGTGTGCTTGTTTGCATCGTTTTGTGATCCTTGTTACTCCATGTTCTTTCCTTATTTCATTTTGACAAGCATCCTTTTTAAAAGAAGATCGACTTTATCGAGTTCAAAGCTTAATCATATTTCAGATCAGTGGCCACTGTAGTTATTTGATGGAAACTTCGTAGTTTAAAATGAGAATGTAGAGAATTCGAAAACATTCAAAAGATCTTTTTCACGGTTTGACATTTCGCACTAAACCGTGTTCACATTAGCAACAGCATTATCATAAAACGCGGTTAAGTAGAAAGAGCAATTAGTGTCATTGACAAATGCATCACCCTTTCTCTGCGCACGATGTAAAGCGGAGTCAGGCGGCGCAACAATTATGAGTCATGGTCATAAAAATTTAAGTTCTAGGGAAAGTTCGTACCAAGGCTACAAGATTTATATCTATAACATTTTGCTATCTTTATCTTTTGTAAAAGTATTGTCTTGTACGTTTACAAAGATATTTGATCGATGATTTCATCAAATACTCACTTGGCCAGCAGCGCATCTCTTCATTCCGCCATTACGTAAACAATGGTCGTTGCTCGGCTGGTTTTGACAAACCCAGCAAACGAGAGCTGATGAATAAATGAGATTTGGTCAAGTGTTTTTAGTTTGTGAAATTAGTGAGCAAGTTGAATTGGGATTAAAGATATTTTTAATTTAGTTTTAAAAATTAAAGCACAGAGTTACCTTTTGTTTTACAGCAAAGAAACGTCGCCAACAAAAAATAAATTATAGTTCTCCTCATATTTTGCCAATACAATGTATAAAATTTAAAGTATCTGAAAAGGCGAAAAATAACTTTGGAACGAAAACTGAAAAGTGTTACTGTTGTCAGATTTATGAAAATAATTATTGGTTTCCATGGAAATTTGTATACTTACTTAGTTTTATAAAAATGACTTGCTTTTCAAAATATTTTCTCTAAAATTGGTTATATCTTCTATAATACGAGTCTTCCTAATTTTTTCCCTAATCTTTCAACAAATACTGAAGTTATCCTGATAACACCTGTGCCCATAAATTTACAGCTCGCCTTTATATGCCGACACATTGAATACATTCTGACACCGAGGAAATTAAGCCTGAAACTTCAATACTGGCGCAAAGGTTAAGCGAAAGCTTTCACTAACAAAGAGGACTTTACTCGTTGTTTTGTCTACAGTTTGAGCCCGGTATAATCACATAAGCGAATCACTTTAATTTATGCCTATCCGAGTGCAATTATGTCGAAGAGGAGGATTTTTTGTCACCAACACCTATATTACGCCTTTTTTCGAGAACGTTTCTTTCAACAAGACATATAATTAAAGCCAAACATATCAGCATCTTCATACTAAATACTTTACAACACTTACAACACCCACATAATTTTCGTCTTTTATTTTAATACAAAGAGCAATATCCATCTGTTACCAGTTATTACTATTCGTCATCGTATACATAAGGCACAATTTAACCCACAACACGGTGTATGCCTATTATAAACCAATTTACGATCTTCTGTGACGGGTGTGATTTTCGATAAGATTAGAAGCCTCTCATATACATTTACGCTTGATATATATACAATTATTTCATATTCTACAAGAAAACAAATAATTTATATAACATTCATGATAGATGTATGATACAATCAATACTGGATTGGGTAAAAATATACTTGGGTGAAAACATGGAGCAGCAGCAAGTACGTATGCTGGAAAGGGTGCCATTTATAATAGCAGTTAATCCTAATGTTTTTCATTGCTTGCAGCTTTACTGACCCCCGCGGGTCTATAACTTTATACGTTGTTTACGGGCTTAGGTTTTGTCGTTTGCGCATAGGATTTAGTTATTTACGCCAAGATAGCTAAAATTATGTCGCTGAAATTTTTTTTTTGTCTTCTTTCAGTTTGAATGTAAATAGAAGACTTCGCACATAATTTTATCCAAATCACCGAATATAGAAATATTTTTCAATTTATTTTCTTTGAAAATATCCACACAGTGGGATCTTAACAGTGGGATCTTTGCTTAATCAACACGATTCTTCTGTTCGTCTTGCGAGACATCAAGTTGGTGTAAATGGATGTGAAATTAAGTCACATTAAACTCTAAGCCAACAAAGACGTAGTGTTATGGCCATGGCCTCAAAGAACGTGAACCATCTAAAGCTATGCTTGTATGTAATTTCGTAATCATACGTGTTGTGAAGTACTTAACGTGCTTCAAAGCTAAGGTTGTTAATGTTGAATTTCAGAGATTAAAGTGTGCTTTCAGACTTGAAACCAGACCAAATAAAGACGGCATAATTTTTATCATCGCATTTTTAACCAGAGCGATCCCACTAATTAAAATTTTCAACCTTTACTGTGTTACGTCATTCTCGTAACGCAGACGCTTTGATCTACAAACGTCTATTAATTATCACAAACTAACTCAATTAATGAATAAGCTTTGCTTAGATTGTACGAAGGCTCTTGATGTTGTAAAAATCTCTCATTCGCTTTTTTGTGGTTTTTTATCTATCAGATGATCGTTAGAGATAGCATCATGTCTCGTATGAAATATGCTCTATATTGTTGGGTTCCCTTTTATGTAGTCGGGCTGTAAATATACACTATAGCTTGCTCTTTACTTGAACCCTATCGCTTGTGTACACTTTAAAATTGGTTCTGACTTTTCGTCGGGTTTAATCATACAACTTGGTAACATTCAACGGCATTTTCTCTTGATGCTGTTGGGAATATCTATATACAGTACAATAGACTGTAATCTCTTGCACTTTGTTTATGTATATTATTGCTGTTGAAAAAGCATACTATTACAACCAACAGTTACGATAGTTCGTTAACAATACAGCACATCAGTTGAACGAGAGCATTCTAAACTGATATAAAGATATATTCAAGTGATCTTTGATTATAGGGACAACATTAATCTTATCATGAGCAAAATAACACAAGTCCGTTTAATCAAAAAACTATAAAGTAAGAAATCGATTTTTTCTACTTAAACCGTTTATTTTGTCTATAGAAGTTGTAAAATAGCACCATAATGCATGCAACTAGCAGCTTTTAACTGCGTCAACTTATATGCTAGGATAATCTCTACCCTAAAAAGTTACACTAACCAAACCACCCCTGATTGTTTTAACCAAGTTGTTAAAATGCTATCGTAGGATTTAAACGCTTTCATAGAGATCTTAATATTTAGCTATTTGAAGGTTCTTTGCCATACAACAGTTAAAAGCCAAATGTCCTATATGCTAAGGCTTCTGTCACATTGTTAAGATATTTAGGTTTTACATTTAGTAATTTCAGGTTAGGAACAAATATAGGCTACCGTGAGCAAAATTAAGAAACTCCGTTTAATTAAGCAAATAGCGACTAATTATTAAAATAAAAATTATATTTTCCTGCTTAAGCAGTTTATTATGTTTGTAGAATTAGTTAGTCTATACAATAGCATAAGTATAGATCTCATAGTCCCAGTATTGTCTTTTGCCAGAGTTTACAACGTTCTTCTATCAGGTGATCGTCCACAGCCATCTCCATCTGCACCTTTAAATGTTGCTTCGAATTCAAATCGTACAGTGGCCACTTCACGTCAACTTTCTTTCCTTTGTTTGGATTTCTGTAAAATTGCGTCTTTTAGTTTTACCTTCCTTTCCATCCAAACTATCTTGATTTAAAATCTTAAAGTCTAGGACGTAGACTATGTGTATCTAACAAAACAAGTTTACTATACAATAACATCTTGTATAAAAAAAAAACGCATTTAGTGGACAATAAACTAAATCGAAAACCTGCTGCAGCATTTTTTTTTCAAAACTTCAAAATCAAAACAACATTTTTAATTTTAAGGTTAGACACGATGCTTCACTCACCCAGTAGTAGCAAAATTCACAAGGTATTTTATCCACGCTTTGCTGAGTTCAATTTCATCGGAAGAAAATTTACATTTGGTGAGCAATTCACCATTCATTAGAGGCATCCCGAATGTAAACACTATATCATCTTCGTGGTCGCATTGGCAGAAATCAGGCTTTTTCTTCATATTCACAGCGTATTCGTCGTCATGGTGACATTTCAACTGTTGCGTCATGACGTACATGTAGGTAGGTTGTTTCCTTCCTGAAATCATTCATATTATAGCCATTATTTAACAACTTAATTTTTTCTGAATTACAAATTCTTTGCAATGCTGTGTTAACTTGCTCGAAACTGAACTTGAGCCAAGGTATGCAGCGTGGAGTAGAAATCGTGCTGGAAATCACAAGTAAATCTTGACCATCTTAGTCTGTCGTTTTTGGCAAGATCCTTCGTATAAGCTGATTTGACCGTTTCCACAGCTTTATCAATATCCTTAATCTAACGACATGTCCATAAAAGAATATCAAATTAAAAAGTTAACATTTCTTTATTTTCCGAAATTAGCAACAAGCCTAACATAAAATTTTAGACGTTCTCTACCTCTTGACCGCTGCAAGTTGAAATAACCATTTTACATAACTCAGTTGCTTCTTCTTCTGAATACCCTTCATAAAATTTGGGCGGACTCATAAAAATGTGTACCCCGCCATGCATTTCCGTGTTGTTGCATCCATTAATTGTAGGAATCGAGGACGATGGTTCGTTTTGCATCAACTTCTCCGGCCAGTCAGGTAAAAACTTACCGTCGATACAAATCGTGAAATTCATATACTAAGAAGCATTAACGGAAAATTTTAATAAAAAGGAGAGGAGACATAAAAATTATGCGTTTACTAAACTATTTACCTAAATTGAATAAAGATTAATAAAATTATCGATACTATCTTATGCCAAAAGCGTTTTGTTTATGTGAGTTCAATTATGACATGTTTAGGCGAAAATTTCTAAACAAACCGGAAATCCTATTATTCCTGCTTTTGACAAAGATTCAGCAGGTAAACACTTCAACTTCTGTAAAATGATGTCGGGCTTTGACTCTGTGATATTCAGTTCTTCCAAAAACATTTTTAAAAAGTCGTTGTTGTCTTCTTTTATGATTTCTTATTAAAACAAATGTTGCCATGAAATTCACAAAAAGTTAAATGTTTATATACGAAACTATTGGCAATTAGCAAAATATACCAGGCATCGAAAAAGTGCCACTGTGCTGTATAGCTTTATGAAACAATCCTTTCGACAATGGTGAAACCATATGCAAGTCAGAAGATATCGCCCCCATACTTTCTCCAAATATCGTCACATTATCAGAGTTTCCACCAAAGTTTTTTATGTTACCCTTCACCCATCTACAAATAAAATACATTGTCTGCTTTGGTGCATCAACCAGCAGGGCAAGTACATAAACAGCATGCTTACTGCAAAGCCATGACTTGGTCCAACATTCCGAAATTTCCTGGACACGCCGTGTCTCTGCCCAGACTCAAAAATCCGAAGACACTCACGCGATAATTGGGCACAACCAGCACCACGTCATGTAGACCGCAAATCACCTGTCCATTAGAAGCTCCGTTGTTACCGAACAGAAATGCGCCTCCATAGAACCAAACCATAACCTTGAAATGAATTTCAGTTGGTGGAAATTTGCAACCTTTGTATATAGAGACTGGGCTTGAAAAGTATAATCCTACTACAGCAACCAGCATGCTTACTGGCATATCTGCTTTTTTGTTGGGATTATTGGTGTAAACTCTCAAATACAAGCAGTCTTCATCCACAAGTTCATTGTCATTCTCAAACTCTTGCACTTCCGGATGGTAAAAATTTAATTCTTTTATAGCATCAATGCTCTGTTGGGGAATTGGATCTCCTTCCACGCAATCCCTTATTCCATCCCATGGCTCACATCTGCAGCAACAAATATTCAAAATGTTTAACTAAGACCTATTTACATTGGTCAAATAATTGTTTACACACTTGTCTGGTGGCTCAAATCGAAGATCATCCACCGGCGGCTTCGCAAATGGTATTCTTGAATATCTCAATATCTCAATATCTCTAAGGAGTACTCTCATAAAAGTTTGCTTCAATTTTTATTGAGATTCAAGATGGTTATAGTATGAAAGTTGTACGAACCAATTTGTTAATTTAGCCAATGTTCAATCAGCAAGTGGTTCGACAAATTTCTTGTTAAAACTTATCCAGTATAGTATTACAGAATCCCTTTTTTATTGAAATCTGCAGTTTTAAGCATCTATGAAGTTTGCGATATTATTTTGCCGCAATTCCGTTAAACTTATCACGTGACCTTTTGCAAATTTTAATACAAGCCATAAGATTAAATCTGTATATAAAATATAAACAATTTCAATATCACTACTGCTCATTTTTCATTAGGTTTTAGTAACCTATCATTCGGTCTTTCCTATATGGTTAATAGGCTTTCGCATTGCAAGACCAACTTTGCTGCAAATTCTTTTTTCTGCAAGGATCGAAGTTTTGGGTTATTTCTAAACACCATATGCTTTTTATTATCTGTGACTTGACGCTAATCGTGACTTCCTAAAAGCTGGTAATAATGTTGTTTTATCGTAAACTGTAACTGGAGCCGAACAGACATAAGCTATCATCAACAGATAGTGCATCTCCGAAAATCATTTCTGCCATACAATATCTATTATGGCTCCGTATAACCATAGACTTTGGTCAAAAATTATTTTTTTGTTTGTATATGTTTTTGTTGTGGGGGGGATGGGGGGAGAACAAACTCGTTTATCGATTTTTGTAAAAAAAAAAAGCGACAAAGTGAGGCAACTGAATTTCCAAATATTCCTTTAGTGTTCGCATATGGAAAAGCTGATAGACGTATTCTTGTTCCAAAAATCTGCTTTCGAGATTAAAAAAGCCCAACGTAGCAAACTTAGCGGTTGTACAACCGATCTTATATGTTTTGGAGGAAACAGAGACAACAGTGTAACCGAGCTAATATGTGATTATAAAACCAATGTTTATTCAAATCGCTCGAAGGACTGCAATTTTCTATCTATAAATAGCTTATTTGAAAATAAAATATGCACCACCATGTTCAAAGCCAAGCATCAATTGCTTCCTCCATTATTTTCAGATTTTTTCCTAATAAATTTATCGAGATATGCTAATTCACTAAGAAATCAAAACAATTTTTGCCTTCCCTTTTACAGTAAATCCTTAACCCAACAAACTATTCGATATATAGGACCAAAAATTGGAATTCTCTGCCTAAGGATTTGAAACTTTTGGAAAATAAGACAACTTTTTATAAAAAATTGAAAATTTATTTTGCTTCATCATCACACTTGTATGACACTATGTGGCAATTGTAAATATACACTGTGTAAATCTGCACTCCAGCACCAAGCACTTTCATATATTTTATTGCGCTATACACTTGTTTTTCTCTTTATTATTTATATATTTTCAATTGTATTTCACTAATGGATGTTTACTGACTTTAAGTCACATTCAATGTTATTGAGTTTAGGCAAATTTTAGTAATACTGGAACTGTAATCATATTGACGAGGTTTCACTGAATTTTAAAAAACACGTTCAATTGCAGTAGCCTATCTCTCTTTTAACTTCAAAATATTTAAAGCTTTCCTCACCACTTGCCACCAAATTTGTTGTTGCCAAACTTTAGACGTAGGCAGTAAGCATCCAGCATGCGCACGACAAGTAGGCTACCTTTTGATAAAGCACTTTGATAAGATGATGGTATTGGAAATTTCGAATCGGATTAAGAAAATTATACGTCAGTCTGTTTATTTTATTAACTTGTAAATTTTCAAATCTCAAAAAACAACTAAAAGACTGGAACCAGTTACTGGATTGAAACGTCACTACTAGCGCCACTCAAGGCTTCAGCTTCGGACCAAGAGGGGTTACTTTTCAGCACTGCCATCTATTGGACAGCATTGGCATCTTTTTCCGTACATCATTGTCGATGTACCTGTGAAGTTTCCATCTTACAACGACAAGTATTGTCATCACATCTTCCAAAGTGTATCATTGGTGTGCATTCTTGCTGTACAAACTCGGGCTAATCAACAACGTTCTTCCTTAGTGCTATGGCCATCAGAAACCGGGCTATTGCCCAGGATAGGGTTTCTTTTCCCATCCACTGATGTACAGGACTGAAGCAATTTTCATTCATCAGTTGCTTGAACACACCACCTGCTCGTTTGCTTAATTTTCGCTTTTTCAATTTATGTTTTATGGATTTAACTAATTATAGGTATAGTGGCCGTGCTAGTTGTTACCAGCAAATATCAACGTTATTTCTCTTGAGAACGTTTTAAAGCTTTTCGGCTTTGTCACTTTTTTCTGTTCATTGGCGCGTGTTAGTAACAACTGGCTTGATTTTTCGTCCACACCGCGCTTTTGGCGAAAAATAAAATGATTGATTGATTGAAACACGCATTTTGTCCAACTCAGAAATGGTGCAAAAGATTGCTCATCGTACGATCGAATTTCGACTCTCACGATTAGACCAATACTTTCTGCATGCACTTACCTCAAGGAATAACACTCATGGATGTCTTCACTAGGTTTGCATGTCATTTTTTTCAGCTACAGGCATGTGTCCGCATATGCAACTCTAAAAGCATATGCCGACATGTAGGCTACGGTATGGAAATTTACAGTAAACTTAAGATATTATATTTCAGAATCTATAAACGAAAACCGTTATATTGTCAGTGGTGGCGCCAAGGGTGGCTTTATCCGGTCAAAAAATAGATCATGCGGTAGCAGTAACATATTGTTTTACTCGGATCAACTGGAATGTAAAAGTTTAATCTATTATGCTTATTGTCTATTACTGCAAACTTCTACGCACAAATAACTGCAGCTCCATTTCAAATAGGCGAATAATATCCACAAATCACAGCAACAAAGTAACTCACGTTTCCTGAATTAAGGTATAACAGAAATATCACATTTCTACTATGTAACACCCAGCATACATACATACATACATACATCCGGCTTCATCGCAAAAATCGCCAAAAGGGCGTAAGAACTGTTTCTAATTGTTTTAATTAACGCTCTGGCAATACGAATAAATAAGTAATGAACGAAATTTCATAGTGCAGGTAGTGTTTTATTCAACAATTTGTAACGATCTCGAATCAAATGATCACTAACTGCCAACGGGAATCGCACATTCAGATGACGCTGCGAGTCGAAATCATACTGAGGCCATTCCACATCGACTTTCTTTCCTTTATTTGGATTTCTATGGATTGTGACAACAAAAAATGTGGATACAACACTAAACCATCCATACATGGTTTTAAGTATAATATCCTAAAATACTTTGCAAGTAAGCCTATAAATTTATGTTATACATATTTACTTTGCAAGTGTATATTTTATTAACAAAAATATCCTAGCCATAGTCTGCTGTAATCTATCTTAATTGTTGAGAAATGTTCAGAATTAAAGAACTAACCCAGTGGTAGCAAAATTCAAAAGGTAAGTCATCCAAGCTTTGCTGAGAGCTACTTCGTCCGAAGAAAATTTGCATTTTTTCGACATTTTCCCGTTCATTAAAGGTTTTCCGAAGGTGTACACAAAATCGTCGGAATGGTCGCATTCGCAAAAGTCCGGTTTCTTCTTCATTTCCATAAGGAAGTCGGCGTCGTGGTGACATTTCATTCGTTGCGTCATAAAGTATAAGTAAGATGGTTGTCCTGTTCCTGAAACGAAAGTGACTTCAAAATGTATTTTGGCTCTCGGATTTATCGGATTATCATATTGCGTTAGCAGAAAAATGTTTCAAAGCTCACTCACTACTTTGGTTTCGGACTTGCTCAAGGGCAGGAACTGTGAAGAAAACATCTCTTTGGAATTGGCAAGGGATCTTAGACCAACGAAGCTTGTCGTTGGCTGAAAAATCCTTTGCATAACTTGACTTGACAAGACCCACGGCTTCATCAAACTGATCCACCTGAACAGTTCTTGAAAGTCAAATCTCATTAGGCCTATACTGTATTCCAAAAACAGAAAAAATATCTACAGAAAAGACATCGTATTTGCACTTGGATACCAAAAATTTACAAAGCTAATAGAAAAAATGCGACTATAGTTTATCATATCAGTTTATAAGTAATATCGCTTTTATAAGAACCCAAAAATTTACAACGTGCTTGGTCACCTGGCGGCATAAGAGAGGTATCCACATTTTACACATTCTGGAACCTTCTTCTTCAGAAAAACCTTCGAAGAATTGAGGAGGGTTATAGATAGTCAACATCCCGCTTGTTTCGCTGTTGTTACAACCAACAATCGAAGGAACAGTTGCAGCAGCGCCATCTTTCAACAAATTCTCCGGCGGTTTGGGCAAAAATTTGCCGTCAACAACTGCACCAAAAGTTTGCATTTTCTGCCACGTAAATAAGGACAATGTTGAAAATACAAATAAATGTTTGTAAGACCAAAAACATGGTTTACATGGTTTATAATTAGGTTTCGGCTACGCTTAAACAAACAAAACAAACAAATGAATTTCCATAAAGTGCGAATTAACAACATTGACTGTACATATATTTCGAGTGCAGCAAAAATGTTATACCGACCGCTAATCCTTTTACGGCTGCTTCTGCTACCTCTTGGGCCGGTAAAGACTTTAACTTTTGTACGATAGCTTCTGGATCTGTTTCTGCGATCTTCAGATGTTGCAAAAACATCTTCAAAACAACGCTATTGTCTTCTTTTACCAAACCTATAGTTATTTCAAAACAGTATATAGTTACAGAAAGTTTTTCCAAATGCTTTGCGGAGCAAGACAATGTGTAAGTACCGGGCAAACGGACGGTGCCACTGTGCTGTATAGCTTTATGAAATAATCCTTTCGACAAAGGTGACAAAAGATGCAAAGCCACAGACGTTGCCCCGGCACTTTCTCCAAATATGGTCACGTTATCAGAGTTTCCACCAAAATTCTTTATGTTGTCTTGCACCCATCTACAAAAGAAGGCTTTAAATGGTTGTGAAAACAATTTACTCCTGTAAGAGTTATATAGACCTGTTCTATGAAAAGGTGCTTGTATTACTATATATATCTTAAATCTGACTGCCTTAGAAAACTCTCGATAAGAACATCTATAATTTTCACGACGAGCCTCTTTGACAATGGAACTGCTCACATTTTGTAAACAAACAACAGTGGATATAGCCTATACTTACCGTAAAGCCATTAGTTGATCTAACATTCCAACATTTCCTGAATACGAGGTGGCTTTTCCCAGACTAAGAAATCCGAAAACATTAACGCGATAGTTGGGTACAACCAGGACCACGTCATGTAAACCGCAAAGGACCTGCCCAGGATAAAATCCACTTTCGCCGAATTGAAAACCGCCACCATAGAACCAAACCATAACCTATATAGAGATAAATAGATCGGCAGCGGGAACTCAATTGTGCTTAATGTTTGGTTTAAGTATAATCACGATCATTTACTGGCATATTTGCAGCATTTGAAGGGCTAGCTGTATAAACCCTCAAGTATAAACAATCTTCATTCACTGATGCATCCATGTCGCTTTCGAATTCGCGGATATCTGGGAGATACGAAGAAAATTGATGACCAAGCTCATGCACTTGCATCGGAATTGGTTCCGGTTTAGTGCATTCTTTCACACTATCCCACGAGTCGCATCTGACAAAGCATGTATTATTGGAAGAAACTTCTGTTAAAATTCTTAAAAGTACGTCAATTTTACACACTTCTCTGGAGGCTCAAAACGTAGATCACCCACTGGCGGCTTCGCAAATGGTATTCTTGAATATCTGAAAACTTGTTTTGCTTCTTGTGCTTTCGCTAGAGGGCAGGCTCTACCTTTGACCTTGCCATAAACAGTTTCAACAATCGGACATTCAGTCATGGTTGATTTATTGTAGGCCTACTGAAATATCCAACATTTAGATTCGTTATACCATATACGTTATATAAACAAAAATGCGTTTCTATTCGCAAACTTTAATGTGTTTTTTTCGAAACTGTTTTATTGCAGTGTAGACTATTTGAAAAAAAAAGTTCACATGCAGCACGTTATACTACGCTTATTTTCGATGCTTCCAATTTTGATGGAAGAAAACAAGCGTGTCCAAAAGCTTTTGTAATACAGACGGTAGAATTGTTTTCCCAACAAAACGGATTTTTTTCGAAAACCTTTCCGCAAATATTTTCTACGAATGGCTGTACACAGCGGTTAAGTGCAATTACCGAAGTTCCTGTTGCACAGCAGAATAATCAGTTGTCAACAAGCGCTTGAGCTTTAGCAGAAATCAAGCGTTTACAGTACGCAAGCATTGACAAATTGAATGTCAGATGTTTCTTGGCGATTTAGCAAAGTCCCACGCATCTTTCTTAAGTTGTTTTTTAGAAATAGCTCATAACGCTTTCCTTAGCAACTTGTTGCTCTGCTGGTGTTACGTTTCGTCACGCTTGGTTGGCGATCGGTGATACATGCACGCGTGCATTGTTTTGAGCTCATACAAACAACAGAATAGTTCTTGTAAAGAGACGTTTCAGTAATGTTGTCAGTTTATACCTCGAACAAATAACTATACAAGCATATGATTATTTATAGACAAATCAGATCATTACATCAAAATCGAGAAGTGTTGTGTCAGGCTACTCCTTTAGTCAGAAATCCTAAAGAATGAAAGGTATCGAATCCGATGAACTAGAAATTTAAGTAAGGTTTACCACACATTCTTAGTTGCTCTACAAGAACGTCTGCAGCAATCTGAGAGAATTCGCCCTCCACAATCCGCCCATGCACAGCGAAGCCGATGAATCCGTATATTTTACTGCTTGTTATGCGCTTAATCACTCATTACATTTCTCTGTAAACAAATTTTGAAATTATTGATCGATGTTTATATAACCTTGCGCTATTACTCACTGATACTGTAATCCCAGTTTGTTTTTCGATAAAAACATAATATAGCTGCTACTAAAGCCAACTGTACAGTAACTTGGTCGCTTGTTTTGAACGGCCTAAGGCTAAGCCTACACACTTTGCTACATAAAGCTCCAGCGAGCGTAGGAGAGAAAGTGAGGAATCAACTAAATAAAGGCGCTGGTTTGAGAGAATGGGAATCGGATTTAACTTTGTTTTGCTATCAAGGGAACGAAAGGCTATGGCTTGTGTTAGCATGAAATTCATTACAAAGCTGGCAAAGTTTTCTTCCACATCTTGTATCGTTCTTCAATCAAATGATCATCTTCCTTGATCGGGACGTCTACCGATAAATGTAGTCTTCCGTGTGGTTCATATTTGGGCCATTCGTGATCCACTTTTTCTCCCATATTGGGGTCTCTGTATTTTAAAGGTAGGTGGTATTTCGAGACGTTGAAAAATGTGAATTATTTGCAAAGTATTAGGAAATGAGAACCGTTCGGAGAATAAACACCAAAGTTAAATACAGGTAACCAATAACCACTAATTTATATCTTCGCATAAATAACAAGTGAAAGTTAACTCAAAACGTCAGTAAATAAAATGAGTGCTGATTTCCAATTAAACTGCCATCTAATGTCATCAAAAGACATTTGATCGCAGCATTATACGCGTTATAACTTAATTCTTGAATTAAGTTTAATACTAACTTGTTTGAATAATTTAGAGTGTTTTCTTAGCTCACCCGGTCAGAGCAAAATTTGCAATGTACTTCATCCAGATCACGCTCAAATTCTCTTCATCTTCGCTAAACCTACACTCACGTGACTTGTTCCCCTGCATCAAGGGCACACCGAATGTGAAATAGATGTCGTCAGAGTGATCACATTCGCAGAATTCATCTCTCTTCTTCATCTCCATCGAAAAGTCATCGTCGTAGTAGCATTTCATGCGGTGTTTCATGAAGTAGAAATAGGTCGGGTGACCGTTTCCTGCAAATTAAATCTTTTCGAGTTACTACTGTACAAATCCTTGTTGAAATGATAAACAAGAATAAAAGTAAGTTAACACCAGAATGCAATAAAGCCTGGCTGATGGAAGGCACGAGAAAAAGAGGGTCGCTGACAAAAGCCGAAGCCATTCTTTCCCACTTCAGCGGGTCGTTGTCAGAAAAATCTTTTTCGTAAATGCTTTTCACAGTTTCTAAGGCCTGGTCAACTTTCTCTAGCTGTATACAAACAAAAATCTACTTCAGTTGCATCGCTTAGTGAGCAAGTTATTGCCGGTCACCAAGATCTAACCGTATGGAATCATACAAAGAAAGAATGATTTTAATGAGGACATGTATCATCTACCTTATATTGCATGTTGTCTAACATAAAAACTTTCGCTTTTTCGAACCAAGCCTTTTCCGTGCTTGAGCTGAAAAAGATTTTTGGTCGAGTAGTCCTCAACAAACAGGCCCCTTCTGTGCTATTACAGCCAATTATTGACGGGACAGGGGTAGTATGACCTTGTTGCAGCAGCTTGCTCGGGTGCTCAATTACGAAATCTCCATCTACAACGACTGCAAATATGTCCAGTTTCTGCATGCAAGTGAATTGAAACCAGGTTTGTCAAGGCAGAGGAGTTTAGACTATTCACTGACATTATGATCCGAAACATGTTTGTTGTGTAATAATGTGTACATCTAAAACGATTATACCGGTCCAAGTGATTTCGTTTTTTCAATAATTTCTTGAGCTGGAAGCCTTTTTAGATGAGCAATAATATCTGTTTGATTGGTAGCAGTAATATGAAGGGCCTTCAAGTAGGCTTTCAAAGCCCCAGTATATTCTTTTCTGACAATATCTGAGAGCAAAAAATTAACTTGGGGTTATACTAAAACCAATGAGTACCGGAAGGCCATAAATTAAAACAAATCCTTTTGCATACACTATCTACAAATCATCATTGGTTTATTGCTATATAGTCATTTTCTACAAACTAATTGTTGGAAGAACTTCGGAGAACTATTAAGGCCCATTGTTAGAAGCACTAATTAACAACTTATTTAAAAGTAAATATTAGAGCGTTATGGTTAGGCTACAAAGTCAATAGGCTACATTGCAAGTTAGCAGCTCCGCTATGTTGCATGGCTCGATGAAACAATCCTCTCGACACCGGAGAAAAAAGATGCAGACCAACCGACACGGCACCTGCGCTCTCGCCGAATATGGTAACATTTTCGGGGTCACCTCCAAACTCGCGAATGTTGTCACGTGTCCACCTATATAACCATCGAGTACAGCGCTATATAAATAGGAGATCATCACGGTTTGTGATTGTCTATACTATTACTCGGTGACCAAAAGAGAAAGTTTTCCACATATCTGCCTGATCTCAGTCTTACTGCAAAGCCATGACTTGGTCCCATAGACCCATATTCCCTGGATAGGCTGTCTCTCTTCCCATTGTGAAAAAACCAAAGATGTTGACGCGGTAATTCGGGACAACAACTACCACGTCATGCAAACCGCAAAGTGCTTGAGCGTCGTAGCCGCTTGCACCACCCGTTTGAAATCCACCACCGAAAATCCAATACAACACCTGATGAAGAAAACAGTATCTTTCTTATTTTATGAAAGAAACAATTTATTGCCAAATAGTATAAATTTGCAGGGGAAACCCGATGATAGCCTACACAAAAGCTTTAACCTTGATAAAAAAATTAGGCTTATTGTTATAGCCCAACTACTGTAGGCCTACATCTTTGTCACGTATGAAATAGTTGAGTCGACAATTTAGGTTTTCATCTTTCAGTATAAACATACCGGCATATTTGCTGTTTTGCTCGGGTTTGTAGTGTACACGGTCACGTGCAGACAATCCTCATCCAGCTTAGAAAAAGGTTCATCAAACTGATTCACTGTTGTTAGAAGGTGGTCGGTAGCTTTTCCGGCGTCAGCATTTTGCATTGGACAAGGAGGCATTTCAACAGCCGCCAAGACTCCATTCCACGAACTACATCTACAGAAGAAAAGATGCTTTGCTATGGCCACAAGTATTGTTGCCGATATAATCACTTCTTCTATTTCTTACCTTTGCGGTCGTTCAAAACGCAGCTCTCTTGTCGGGGGCTTGGCGTAGGGAATACCAGCATATCTAAATACCTGCTTTGACCTCTTCGGTTTTGCTCGTAAACAAGATCGACCTTCGATATTACCACAAGCAATTTGAACTACCGGACATTCAGCCATTCAAAACGCTGTCGCTATACCTGCGTAGACGCCAAACAATGCAACAATATTTTAGGCCTACAGCTTTAAGTGTGGGGCTAGTGGCTAGCACAAATAAAAGATTATTTAATATCAAAGAAGTACGTTAGGCCTGCAGCCTAAACAAATTGACTAAAGAACTTTGAAAAGAATAGTCACTCTTCAGGTAATTGTCGCCAAAAATCCGTCCCAGACTTGCCATCCTTGTAACGCAATACTCGGCATTTGTGACGTTTTAAAAACGACTTTGAGTAACCACAAGCCGCTTGCAAACCGGAAGCCTATGTTTATATCAATTCAGTGCAAACCAGCTACGATTTTAAAAGAAAGATCGTTTGTTGTTCACATGATTTAATAGGTTGGGTAAACGATATAATCAAAGAGTGATTATTTATTTTGTTGAACAAAGGAAGTAGCCTAAAAAAGTTATGGTTGAAATGGTTAGCGACAGCTTAGTTCCATACTTGTATAACCTACTGTAGAAAGCCTACGTATGTTACTTATAAGCAGTTTGTGGTCGATTATGTCTACCAAGTAATCGAGTAAACGTTAATTTAATGGTTTTATTTGATTCGCAATCGGCCTTTGTGGACTATATTGTTACGAATAAATCGAAAAATTACGCAAAAACTCAGGCATTACTCAATTAATTCGTCGACTTTTCTAAGATTTTAGTCAATTAATTCGAATAAACTGTGTGTTTTGAACAAATACATCGATTACTTTTCATAACCATAAACCTCATATAGCTTATATAATTAGGCTACTTCTAGAACGTTAATCAAATAACCGATCGAGTAAAGCAGTGATTTCAACTTATAACTTTGTTACATTAGCTTCGAAATATAACAGGAAAAATAGTAGGCCTATAACTAAGCTTTAACTCTGACTACGACAGGTTTTATATATATCACACCTAAAAAACCCTGGGGAGCATTTTGGAAATATTGTAGCCTAGGCTCGATAAACCTCCGTAAGTTGTGACCCCTTCTAAAAGTTTTGCTGTTTTAATTCATATTTATGCAGTAGCATGTCGTTCTCCATTTACGTTATTGTGATGCGTCACTGACATTGTTCGCAGCAATATAGGTGATGCTTGATTGACCGTGCAGTCTGTTGTGTCCTAAAAAAAAACTATTTATTGTTGTCCACACCAAACTGCCAAGACGCTAACCACTAAATTCATTTCTACTTGGGATAAAATTAATCGTTAAATATGGCTGGGAAATCGATTACAGTTGGACTTAATATGACGTACTACGAATAAATCGATTAGTTTTACTTTGGTACACTACAAGTCGAATGATAATCAACCGATTACTACAGACGAATCCTGAATTTATTCGATTACCAATAAAATGCTAACGATTGACTACGATCGATTACGAATAACGTTTATCCCAATCCTGCTTGTAGAAGGTTAAGTGTAGCCCTGCTTAACTATTACAAATAAACCGTCATATATACAGCATTTGCTTTAAAATAAACTTCACCAATTACTGTTGCTATTTAACTATCTATTTCTGTACACAAAAACTAAATCTTAAAAATAAGAGGTAAAAATTAATAAAAGTTTGCAAATAGTATCAAGTACATGAACACGGGCTTAAGGCAAATAATAATCGTCACGCCGACGACAATTAGATTGTTGTGTTAGTTAATCATTAACTTTAGAAGGTAAACTCTACGGACAATCAAAAACTTTTGTGGCTTTTCTTATATTCGAAGATCCATTCAACTGGGAACGATGAAAACATCATTTTACTCACTGTAGGCTATCTATTTTTGAAATCAAAATTCGGCACACTTCAATACTATGCCGAAGGTTTATTACAGTGCTGTTGATCACAAACAATAACGAATTTTGATGATTTTATCATTAAGTAAAGAAAGCGCCAAAATAAAATGCAAAATGGGAAATTAATACAGACATTTGTATTAATATTAATACATATTTGAAAGCAAGTGTCGTTAGTTGCCAAAATCTTCGTTGAATGATCTCCACCACTTGTAGCGGTCATGGACCAAGTGATCACCTTCCGCAAGGGGCACTCGAACCACCAAATGACGTCTGGATTTAACATCGTATTGCGGCCATTGCATTGCAACTGGTTCTCCTTTGTTAGGATTTCTAAAAATGATGTCACGTTAAGTTAAAACGGAAGTGGGCTCTATATGTACAGTAAACATGGACAAACTATTTCTCACCCGTAAGTAGCAAAATTGGAAAGATACGTCATCCAAATTCGAGCCAATTTCTCCTCTTCTCCAGTAAACTTGCATTGCTTGCGCTTCTTTCCGTTAGCGAGCGGAATTCCAAAGGTAAATAACAAGCAATCGCAATGGTCACATTCACAATAATCGTCCTTTTTTCTCGTCTCAATCGCGTACTCATCATCATGAAAACATTTCAGTTTTTGCCTCATTTGATACAAAAAGCTGGCATGGCCACGTTCTGTGACAACAAATTGAAACAACTGGCTGCGAATTATGTAAGTTCCGCACTATCAAGTAATGCATGATAATAACCGACGCTTCCACCTGCATGTAACGTCGCCTGTTCAATCATGGGTAAAACAAAATCAGGATCGGCAACAAAAGCACTTATTTTTCTCTGCGGATTATAAGCGTCTTCCCCCGGGAATGATTTTGCATAAAGTGCATTTATTGTTTCCACCAAGTTTTCAAGTTCCTGAAATCAATGATCAGTCTTATGAAACCAAGGTCGTGTTAACAATTGTTGTTTAGTTCAAACTAATATGATTAGTGCAAATTTTGGCAATTACTGAAGTCGGGATGTTACAGAAGATGTTAAATCACTGAAACGTAACTACGATTTGATCTGGAAAGAAGTGAATTCTCTAATCATACCGTGAAAAGTGTTAACACTTGCAGCGGTACGCTTCCCGGCATTTAGTCACTACGAATTAGGCAAGCGAACGTGAATATTTCTCAATTCGACGTAACGATAATGCAAAACGCCAGATTCGCAGTAATTGGTTTGGAACATTAGCATTAGGACATTACCACCCACACATTCATCATTTAACAATTCAATACATGCTTCTGTGGAATATGCGCAATGGACAACCCTGAGACTCACTTTGCCGTCTAGAGACGGCTTGAAGGTAGAAAGAACTCTTTTAGCTTCATCAGACCATTCCTCCTCGGAATAAGCACTGGGAAATGCAACAGGAACGGCATCTTTAAGTACGCCTGCACCTTCGCTGCTCGTGCATCCAAGCAAGATCGGCACTGGAGCCAGGAATTCAGGAGCAAAGTTTGGTTTTGAAGGAAGTGTTTTAAGAAATTGCCCGTCTACTGACACGAAGAAATCTTGCATGATCTAAAAGTTTTACAATTTCATTTCATTGAAAAATGCTGACTATGAAACTGAGACGTGCATCACAGGGCCGAAGTTAGTGCAGCGATAGGAAACATGCGAACACGTTTCCAATGGATTTTTTTAAAGAAAGCCTTCTGTTTATACGTTACATCTAAGTGCTTTGTCTTCTCACGAATTTCTTCAGCTGAAATTGACTTTAGCTTGGCTGCAATTGCGCTTGGGTCCGTTTCTTTAATTCCAAAAGCTTCCATTAGTAGTTTGAATACTTCACTGTAGTCTTCTTTAATCAGATCTGAAAAAACGCAGGTAATGTTTGAAAGCCTAATTAGTGTATATGTCAATGCATGTCAACCGCACTAAGTATATGCAGACAAGTAAACATCTTACTGGGTGAGGTGGCGGCTCCACTACATAAAATAGCTTTATGGAATAATCCCTGTGACATTGGTGATATCATGTGCAGACCAGCCGATATTGCTCCAACACTCTAACCGACCGCCGTTATATTATTCGGGTCACCGCCAAATGCTCCAATGTTATCACGCGTCCATCTCAAACATACAATTGGTCACACTAAAATGCTAAATAAACTAAATAACACAAAAGTAGCGTTAACCTAAAGTGGTGACTAACATTATTTACTGACGAAACAACAGTAGTTCAACACCTATGTAATGGAACAGAAATGTTTTGATAAAATTTGTTCCCTATGATAGTTAGTAATCGGAAATGTTCTACTTATAAATTGGTAATAGAATAGTTTGATTGGAAATGCTTACTCAAATGCCATAATCTGATCTAATAAGCCCATATTTCCAGGATATTCTGTGTTTTTGCCAGTGGTAAAAAATCCATACATTAATAGGCGATAAGTAGGAACCACAAGAACCAAATCGTGCAAGCCGCAGAGAACCTGACCATCGCGAAGTGAACCTCCGCCCACAAAAGCTCCTCCATAGATCCAAACAATCACCTGCGGCGTAGGGTTATCCATACAGCTATGGTGAATGACAGACAAGCTACTTGTAAGCCTACTTGTTGCTGTGGATTTAAAATTCCATAAAACTATCTATACCGGCATATTGGCCGTCGTTGATGGATTGGACGTATAAACCGTGAGGTAAAGACAATCTTCACTAAAATCGCTGAGATTTTCTTCAAACTGATTCAACAGAGGAAGATTTCCATAAAGCTCTTCCTCAAATGCTTCATCTTGCAAAGGCCGAGGACTCATTTTTGTCCCATCTAAAATACCTTGCCATGGTTCGCACCTGAGCAGAAACGCCCATAAAAAATCAAACTAAATATTGCAAAATGTCTTGTCATACTAAATTGCTTGCTGAATAAAATACGAAACAGTTACCATGAATGTAACTTACTGTAGGTTATCTCAACAGTAAAACACAAATTCTTTAAAACGTATTATTGTTGAAAACCTTTCAGGTGGTTCAAATCGTAGCTCTCCGAGTGGTGGCTTTGCAAAAGGTATGCTTGCATATCTAAATACTTGATTTGACTCATTTGGTTTCGCTTTCAAACATGCATTGCCTTTAACTTTTCCATTGACAGTTTGGACTATTGGACATTCAGACATTTTACGGACGAAAAAACTGAAAAAGTAAGTATATGGGACTATAAAGCACATGTAAAACGTTTTGCCTACAGTCAACGGGTTGAAGACTGCCAGGACTGTCACTTAAAATAACTGATTACAATTTACTATTTCAGCATTAGGAGGCGATAGCCTGGATATCTCTAGCTAGGTATTCCAGGTTACTCCGATTCTTTGCACCATTTTGCAGTTCCGCCTTGTTCTAAATTTTTATTTGAAATTTGCTTTGACAAATTTTATTTCATTTTATTCATTACTTGTTCAAATATTTCAAGTCTTTTACCTTTCTGTTGCCATTTTACATTTTCTATACTTACCACCTTCAATTGTTTCCAGTTTTTTTGTTGTTTGGAAAATTCTATTTTGTTAAATTCCATCCTGAAATTTCAGAGCAAGACTACTGTCACTTGTTGTTTTCTGGTTCGAAATTTTTCAGTTTAGTCAATTTTATACGGATATTTTATGCTGACCAGTATTTTTTTGTATGAAATTATCTAATCTAGTAATTTTCTGTTTGGAATTAGAATATTTATATGGATCAATTTCTGATCTGGCCCACATTTCGGCCTTTTTATTTTTGTTTTTTTTTGTTTAAGGGTATAATGTATTAATATGGTTTATTTAATTTTATTTTAGATTTTTCAATTTTCTAATTTCTTGGGATGGTAATCTTTATTCTGGGACTGAGGAAAGTCTTTGCATGATTTAAACCTAGCGATGATCTTCATCGCTCGATGATCTTCATCGCCCGGTTACTGAGCTTGCCTTTGTGCAAGTTTTGATAAATACAAACATTTTATATGTATTTTTTTTTTTTTTTTTCACATTGCCCGAATTTGGAACTGTTCATCAGGAGCAAGCATCGTTAATGCCCTGCTCAAGGGCATGACTACTATACTGGTGCCAATGCTACTAAAGTTAAAATAATTCAAACAGCAGCCATCAAGCATGCTGATTTCACATTGTGACGTCATAATCAACGCCGCAGTACATTTTCGGCATTAATTGTTTATTTACTTGGTACTATGAAAAAGTCTTTGGTATACTTATTGAAAACTAATCTTTGATTTAAAGTCAATTTTTTTCTTTTTCCCCCTTTGACTTCAACATTCACGAACTTCAGCCGTGACTACTCTGTCGGTACATTAGATGCAAGCCAGACCGAAATGCACGCGCAATAGCCACAACACCTATCGGGAATTACAAGCAAAGTAGAGACGTTGAAAACACATAGCACATGCTATTTGTTGTTTCTTAACTTTATTACAATTCAAGAATATCATCTTATCGCATTTGGTTACAATTGCGTTATATTGCGTCGCATCGTTGCTCTCCAAAAAAGAAACATACAACTAGCTTACGACAGAGAACACAATACACATCACTCGGTGAACTGATCAACAGCTACATACATACAAAGTAGTTTAAAGTTCAAATTGCACTCATAAAAGGTTTACGCCAAGTTTGTTTAACAGATATTACATTTATAGCTTTTCCGTTACACCTGCGTGTGAATAGACTGACAATATAATAAGCTTACAAAAATAAATAACAAAATAGCTACATGGCCACAATAAAGTCAATCTTCAGCACTCATTCTTGCTAAACTGTTAAATGCGTGGCGGCCAAACCGGTGAATATAAACAAAAATTTTTTCTCAGATTGCTTATGACGTAATAGAGTATCATGCCTACTCCGCATGATCAGGTAACCGTTTACCTAACACTTAGATAACCAATGATAGAGTGCAGCCTTCTGAATGGTGGGCTAAGGTAAATAGCAAAAGTCTGCCATGCTTCGATGCTTGCCAGCTAAAACTCAAAGTTAAGTTAGCATAACATGATGTACGTTCATTGAAAGTCTCAGTAAATAACATATGAATTCTATTACACGATAAAGAAGAAATATTGACAATATGTTACCTAGTTTTTGCTTTACAGCGGTTTGAATCCTACGCAATGGACGTCTAGATACCTGGTCAGCTAAGCATGCGACGTAAAACGCGTAAGCTACCATATGTTTGCAGTTAATAACTTAAGTATTTAAAGATTGTATATTTTCCTTGCAGGCTAACCCAATTCGTAATGAACCTTGCCCACTCTGTTTGGGCACAGCCTTCAGGCCTAGGCCGCTACTACGTGCTTTGCCTCAGCTTATTGCATCTTCAAAATGACCATAAAGACGATCCCGGCCCACAAGTGGAAGGTCTCGTTGCAGCAGGATGAAGTTAAGTTATCCAATATCAATGCAGTGTAGCACTAGCCTATCAGCAGTATTGACTGGTTGTTTCACAACAGCAGAAAGCCATGACATGCTGCACACTTTTGTACGATTTCGGGCCGCTACTGCTGCACCTCAAAACTAACAAAAACGCCCAAACCACCAGCTATTTTGCTACCTTCTTGCTAACAGGGAATTTCCCTTCTGCGAGTCGAAGAACAACTACAAAACAAAACCACACATAAACACCAAATGACGAAGAAACATGACCAAAACCCACTTTCCGACACAGCACAAGTGTTTCCTATTAAAAACATTATAGAAAAAAAATTAAAATTATTGAACGTTTTGAAAGAAGAAAAGTAAACTAAAACATGTTGGCGTTTTTTTTATTTGACCTAGGCAAAAATTACAGCAGGTAATGCACGAGCCAATGTACGACCCGCCCCTGATTTTAGCTACTTATTTTATTTACTACTAGCCTAGCTTACTATATTTACTACTACTACTACCACTACTACTAAGTTACTATTACTACTAAAGTCTTGCTCAAGTTGTATGAAGACATAGGAAATCTTAGTCTATGGAGCACAAGAACAGTGAAATCATAGTAATTGAAATTGTTTCATTGAGATTTGACTGGCACAACCTTACAACAGTCGCAGTGTTATGACAATTGCTTGCTTTGTTCAATAATAAAAACCAAAAACTAATTGGAGTATTGGCGTGAAGCTAATATAGCAAGATATGCTGCTCTTTAAAATGAAATAGTGTTCGTATTACTGTTTCGTTTTGCATGTTTAGATATCCAACGATCGAAACAAGTGTCATAAGTTCATAACACTGCGAGTATTGTTACATCGTTAATGATTATTTACTCTCATTGTCAGAGAATTCTCAATAAAAACAATTCTAGTAATTGATTTTGTTGTATATGAGCACTATAGAGTAAAATGTTTATGTTTGCATGTGGTGGTTACTATTGTTTTTTACAGTAACTACCAAATTATGGAAAATTAATATATTGCAATCTGACTCTTATAAACGATTAGAAAGTTGCGAATTCTGTCTAGAGATTCCTAAACTTAAGTTGAATAGTTTATATAATTTTAAACACTGAGAATCTGATTAATATCGATTTTAATATTCTTCATTATTACTTCAAACAAACACTAAATATTACAACAATATTATTATTATACAAAAAGGATTTTAAGAATTAATTAGCAATAAAAGCGCATCACTCTACATTTCACATCGACTTAAGGAATTATTCACAGAGTTATTACGATTTATATCTTCCCATTCATTGAACTTTAAAACTCTAAACTGAACACTGAAGAACAAATACTAAACAAAACCAAAACCAATCTCTCTCTCTAATCATAGTGTAATGAAATGGTTGTTTATCATACCTTAATCTGTAACGTTGACCACTTCACTACAATGTTTGTCAGTTGAATTGTTTATTGCGCTCGATGGTAAATGAGTCTCAAAGGTCGTTGTTCTGCTTTTCTTAATCTTAGAATTAATTGTTCACCTTGACAACTGTATGTTCTGATTATATTGAAGCTTCTTTGAACGAATACATCTAGAATTCTAGATAAAACATTGGTACAGCAACGCTGCAACGGCATAAAGACGTACATGTTGCGGCGTTGATCGTAAAAGCAAGAAAAAATGAATAACTCCAAATGCACACACAATAACCAGGAAGCAATCGATTACGTCACGCAGTGTTATGCTTCGCTGATTCGTTATTTAAAAACGAGAATTCCAAATGTCACACAATCTGTACATTATTTTATAATATTATCACAATAGCATGCAACGATAGATTTATACCCTGAAGGAGATAATAAAGAAACACAAATTCAATTTGAGGCGCAATGCGTTTATCACTGACAGGAAATGATTTGGACTTTAGACTCGAAGTATTACAGGTCAGGTGATAATTTCGATTAGAAGTTTTCAATAAAGAAAGCAATATGTCAATCAGCATTGTCTATTTTTATCTTAACAATGTTGTTAATAGGAGGTCAATCGTGCAGATAATCATTTTTACCAATTTATTTGTCAATTACATAGGTGTTATTTCGAATTCGTCAAGCTCATAATGTAATGTAATTAACATGTTTACAAAATAGGATGACAAGTATGGGGTTATCAAAGTGCAATAAGTTCAAAAGTGCAGGGCAGAAGGCATGTTTACGGAACTGATTGTCAATCAACTATACTTCGGTAAGTCTGCAATTATACCGTGAACTATGATTGAACTTATGGCAAGTATGACGTTATGTAATAGTGCGGAAAATAGCAGAATATAATTATAACGACACAACTTGGAAGACAATGAAAACAGTGTCTTCCACATGCAACTTGAGCAATGCCTTTATGGCGTCGATAGTTGTAAATAATCAATAATAGTATCAAATAAGCAGTTATAAAAGCATTTAGATGAATTAATCAAGAGATGTGGAATGAACGTGCGTCATGTTATGCTCGAGTGATTTTGAGTGTCAGTGTGCAAGCACGGCAGAACTTCTATTTACTTTTGTTCAGGCCGCATTCTCTCCTTCGCTTTCTGGGTTTTGAGATAAGCAAAAGGGAGTGCAGAACATTTTCTTTATCGAGCCCTAGGTGTAGGGCAGTAGGTACTGATCGCTGCCATTCATCTATTTTATTGCTTGTATACATAAGCTTATGTTATATTGTCAGTATATTCACACGCAGGTGTAACTGAAAAGCTATAAATGCAAAATCTGCAAAAGAAACCTGGTTTGAGCGTTTTGTTGGTGCTATTTGAACTTTAAACTATTTTGTATGTATGTAGTAGTCGATCAGTTCACCAAGTTATGTTAGTTGTATTCTCTATGGCCAGCTATAGTAAGCTAATTGTATGTTTCGTTTTAAAAAGCAACAACGTGACGTAACATATTAGGTGATAACCGCACGTTAACACGCAGTGATAACCAAATACAATAGTGCGGAACAGACAGGCTTTGAATGTAGTCACAACTGAAGTTATGAATGTTAAACTCAGGGGTGGGGACGCAAAAACAAGTTGACCTTAAATCAAAAATTAGATTAGGTCAGTTAAGGCCCCAGAGTAGGTAAACGCCAACAGGCAAGATTAAACTAAGGTTGGGAATTGAGCTGGTTTCCTTCCGCCGTTAACTGGCGCTTAACCAAATTTTGAACTAGAAAAGAATTATTACATGAAAACAAAAATATATAAAATGGAACTTTCCAAACAAGAAAATTAGAGAAACAATTGAAAGTTGAGTGTAATAGAAATGGAAAAAAAAAAGAATTGTGAGAAAGCAGATTGGAAATACCCAAACCAAACAAGAAATGAATAAACTGCATAAAATAAAACGAAAATTTGTCAGAGCAAATTCAACGAAAAAAAATTGCAAAAGGCAGATTTATGATACGTCCTGCGGAACCGGGGTAACCTGGAGTATACTTAGCTAAAGGCACCTAGGCTATTGCCTCGTTATGCTAAAATGACGTATTGTTATATCAGTTGTTTTAACTGTAAAACTTTGATGGTCTTGACTCGTTAATTTTAGGCAAAACTTCGTTCATGTGCTTTGTTGTTTCACAAGCTTACTTTTTCAGCTTTTTTGTCTGTAAAATGTCTGAATGTCCAATAGTGCAAACTGTCAATGGAAAAGTTAAAGGCAAAGCATGTTTGAAAGCGAAACCAAACGAGTCAAATCAAGTATTTAGATATGCAAGCATACCTTTTGCAAAGCCACCACTCGGAGAGCTACGATTTGAACCACCTGAAAGGTTTTCAACAATAATACGTTTTAAAGAATTTGTGTTTTACCATTGAGATAACCTACAGTAAGTTACATTCATGGTAACAGTTTCGTATTTTATTCAGCAAGCAATTAAGTATGACAAGACATTTTGCAATATTTAGTTTGATATTTTATGGGCGTTTCTGCTCAGGTCTGAACCATGGCAAGGTATTTTAGATGGGACAAAAATGAGTCCTCGGCCTTTGCAAGATGAAGCATTTGAGGAAGAGCTTTATGGAAATCTTCCTCTGTTGAATCAGTTTGAAGAAAATCTCAGCGATTTTAGTGAAGATTGTCTTTACCTCACGGTTTATACGTCCAATCCATCAGCGACGGCCAATATGCCGGTACAATAAAAGTTTTATACAATTTACAATCCACTTTAAAATTCATAGATTACCATAGTCGCCTACACCAAGCATGTCAATTCGTAGTTTACCGGGGATGTGCCGCGAGAAAGATTATTCGTGTTCGTGCGAACCCAAATATCATGAAGGTCGACACGAACGAATCCCGAATCTATTCGTATTAGATCCAAACAATAAAATTTCCTCCAAAAGTTGTCCAGTCTTGCCTCTAAAATGACGTAATCGATAAACAAATCGCTTTCTTTCGAAAAATAGTGTTTAAAAAACGATTGAAAAAGCAAAATCGTTAGAAAAACAACCTTCATTATAAGTACTGGTGACTCTAATTTAGCATTGTCAGGAAACTAGATCATCATTTTTTACGAAAGTAAGTAAATTTATAAGTAATAATGTATTCGGGTTCGCCATTGTTGGTACTCGTGTTCGCCCGAATCTTCCATAAAGGCGATATTCGGCGAATCTATTCGGGTTTGGGTTCATATCGGCCCATCCCTGTAGTGTACCATCTATCGCAGGTGATCGTTTGGATACCTGGCGGCGCTTTCCTAGTAGGCGGAGGTTCACTTCGCGATGGTCAGGTTCTCTGCGGCTTGCACGATTTGGTTCTTGTGGTTCCTAATTATCGCCTATCGTTGTACGGCTTTTTTACCACTGGCAAAAACACAAAATATCCTGGAAATATGGGCTTATTAGATCAGATTATGGCATTTGAGTAAGATTTATTTCACAATTTATGCAGTACGTAGTAATAATTAATATACTAACAACTTATTTTGAAAATTTTCTATCAGCTTGCTTTATTAAAGTAGACTATATGTTTTAGAGCTAAATATTGCTTTATATAAACAAATATATTGTTTTGTATTGCAGTAGAACCCTCCCAATAAATTTTTCTTTGTGCCAGACGATTTTAAATTTAATAAAGAAAAGTTTTATAAATCAAAACGCATCTAAAATATGCCGTAAAACCGAGTAAAACACGGCCAGAATTGCAAAAACTCGTAATAAGAACATGGTTAGTGAGTTAAACTAACATAATTTTGCTAATTGACGGGAATGCAAACAGATATTTACTGCAAATTTAGTTCAAGACCAATTTTTTGTATTCTGTTTGTAAAACTATTCTACCTCAGTGTATTGATATCTCATTATTTCAAACATATATTTGTTTCTCAGATGGACGCGTGATAACATTCAAAAATTCGGTGGTGACCCGAATAATATTACAGTGGCCGGTCAAAGTGCTGGAGCAGTATCGGTTGGTCTGCACATGATATCACCAATGTCACAGAGATTATTTCATAAAGCTATTTTATGTAGCTGTGCAGCTACTTCACCCTGTATGTTGCTTACTTAATATTATGCGTTTATTCATTGTAGTTAACGTGTATACTCTTGTATTTACATTTTTAAGGTTAAATTGTGTTTTGTTTTAGGCTTACTGAAGGACAATTACAGCGAAATATTGAAGCTACATTTAGAAGCTCTTGGTGTCAAAGAAACGGAACCAAGCGCCATTGCAGCCAAGCTGAAGTCAATTTCAGCTGAAGAAATTCGTGAGAAGACTAAGCACTTACATGTAACATATAAAACAATAAGCTTTCGCTTTAAAAACATTTGTTTAGAAACGTGTTCCCTATTTTAGGCATCAGCCTCCTTCACCTTGTGGAGCGTTATTGCTGTTTAGTGTTTTGTTAGTTTTGTAATAATCAACATTTTCTAACGCTTATGTTGAGCTGTAACGTGTAACTCTTATAAATGTCGGAATTTTAGATTTTGCAGAGTTTCTTCGTGTCAGTAGACGGGCAATTTCTTAAAACACTTCCTTCAAAACCAAACTTTGCTCCTGAATTCCTGGCTCCAGTGCCAATCTTGCTCGGTTGCACGAGCAGCGAAGGTGCAGGCATGCTTAAAGATGCTTTTTCTGTTATATTTCCCAGCGCGCATTCCGAGGAGGAATGGTCTGATGAAGCTAAAAAAGCTCTTCTTACCATCAAGCCGTCTCTAAATGATAAGGTGCTTGAATTTTGGCCTTGGGTTTGTCCATCAGAATTACGTTTATAAATACTAGGAAAATGTGTGTTTAATTGTTAATAATTGAATCGTTTATAATAAAGATGCAAATAATTAGCAAGCACTAAGTACTTTTTCTCAATACTTGCACAGGTATGTTAAATTAAATGTGCTCATTAGTAAAAAAAAATTCTTCTGAACTCTCTAGGGTCGGCCCTATGCAAGGCAATACTGCTGCATCGATAATTTAATAATAATTACTTATTTTTATTTCTTTAATATATGATAACAAAGAACAACAATGTGGTATAAACTTACTTGAATTATTACAAAACACTTTTCAGCAGCATATTAAAACTATAAACACAATGACAATTTTTCTATGATTTAATTTAATTATATAAATGGTCTAAAAAATATAGAAAAAGTACGTTTTATACTTCTATATACTTTACGTATAAGGATACTTAAAGCTTGGTGCTCATGCTTAAAACTTGCTCTGAAAAGTAAAAAGTTTTATTGCATGAAGTTTCCTTTGAGCAAAGCCTGCAAAGGTGCACTGACTACGTTGACTGAAATACTTTTTGCAATATTATTTCCAATATTAAATGTCTCAATAAATATTTCACTTTGCAATTGTGGCGACCGAAATGAGATATTTTTCTTTCAGCACAAATTTATATAAAAAGATAAATTATAACTTATATATATAAATTTGTAAGATTATTTCATTTGGATTGTTGCTTTCAGGAACTAGAAAATGTGGTGGAAAGATTGAATGCAATTTATGCAAAATCATTCCCGGGGGAAGACGCTCATAACCCGCAGAGAAAAATAAGTGCTCTTGCTTCCGACCCAGAGTTTTTGTTTCCAGCGATCGAACTTGCATCGCTACAATCAGGTGAGGGCTTTAAGCTTTCAGGTGCAGCTTTCAATTTATGAAGATATTTGCTCTCAAACTTATTTTAGCCGTTTCTGTTTCGATTTGTCGGATTGTGTCTTTCTTGGCAACGCTGTGTTTAATTCTTAAACGTAAATTTTAACTAAATCTATGATAATTTATTATACGGTAATATTTGGCAGACCGTGGTCATGGAAGTTTTTTGTATCAAATGACGCAAAAACTGAAATGTTTTCATGATGATGAGTACGCGATTGAGACGAGAAAAAAGGACGATTTTTGTGAATGTGACCATTGCGATTGCTTGTTATTTACCTTTGGAATTTCGCTCGCTAACGGAAAGAAGCGCAAGCAATGCAAGTTTACTGGAGAAGAGGAGAAATTGGCTCGAATTTGGATGACGTATCTTTCCAATTTTGCTGCTTACGGGTGCGAAATATTTTATCCAAATTTACTGTACATATAGGGCCCACTTCAGTTTTAACTTAACGTGACATCATTTTTAGAAATCCTAACAAAGGAGAAGCAGTTGAAATGCAATGGCCGCAATACGATGTTAAATCCAGACGTCATTTGGTGGTTCGAGTGCCCCTTGCAGAAGATAATCACCTTGTCCATGACCGCTACCAGTGGTGGAAATCATTCAACGATGATGATTTTGGCAACTAACGACACTTGAAATGTTGGGCTTGCGTGCTTTCAAATATTTATTAATTATTAATTTTATTAAAATGTTAATTAATATTAAATCATGTTAATACAAATGTCTGTATTAATTTCCCGTTTTCCATGTATATCGCGTAGTGCAGTTATAAGAAATATAACATCGACATGTGAACAACATACTTCAATTGTGTGCATCGCGTTTTCACACCTAAACTATTGTTTTTTACCATATCTCGTATTTCTTTATAAGATATATGTTAGTATTAGCATTTTTCGTACCAAGCGACACTGAACACGTAGACTATAAACCATGTTTTCAATAACATTACTTACAAGAAATAGAAAGTGACTATAATAAACGATGTGAAAGACACTGTCTGGTTCGAACCGGTAATCAACTTTACTTCACACAGAGTATGCAATCCAAACAACATCATTTGCACACAAAACAACTTATAAAATCATAAGAATCGGTTCAACATGTTCAAACTAATTAATCTTATGTTTCAATTGCAGAGGTTATTAATGCAGATGCAGAACTTATCTGTCTTAACTTATGTTATATTAACTTAATTTACCTGTTGAATTAATTATCTGGCTCTATTGTTGCGTGCGGTTAGAATTCTCTAACCTCTTGTCAGCCGAAAGCTTTTAATATTACAACAGATATAGTTTACAAGAAAAGGTTTTTATTGTAGGTGCTGTACACTTTCTCAATATTACGCATAATCAAAAACATAGTAATACCACTGCTTATAAGATGTCTATTGAGTTGCAAACACCATGACTAGCGTAGTAAGCTTATATGACTCTCTCTGTATCTCTCTGTCTGTCTGTGTGTGTGTTCGCCGGTAAAAGTGCGAGCTTATAAAACGTGAAGCGATGGGAGTGAAAATGTTCGACAAGAAAAACGCAGCATTTCAGAACATGTGCAGTGAGGAAAACAAAGGGAGTTACATGTAGTTCAAGCTGACGTGTAGATAAATACAATCAGTATAAAGTTAAGAAGCGGCCATTTGCAATAAAGAGTTCTTATCAGCACAGGTGCTGGAAACAACCTGGGAACGTACTAAAAGGAGTTTTCACATGAAAAACGTGTCACAAGGTTGAAGGTGCTACTGCTAAATAAAGTAACTGCGTTAAACACGTTTAAAAATACATGTTTATAAAAACGAAAATTTATTGTTTCATACTTTTAACTTTTATATGTTACATGTAAGTGCTTTGTCTTCTCACGAATTTCTTCAGCTGAAATTGACTTAAGCTTGCCTGCAATGGCGCTTGGTTCCGTTGCTTTGACACCAAGAGCTTCTAAATGTAGCTTCAATATTTCGCTGTAATTCTCTTTCACTAAGCCTAAAACAAAAAACAATTTAACCTTAAAAAAATGTAAATACAAGAGTATACATGTTAACTACAATGAATAAACGCATAATATTAAGTAAGCAACATACAGGGTGAAGTAGCCGCACAGCTACATAAAATAGCTTTATGAAATAATCTCTGTGACATTGGTGATATCATGTGCAGACCAACCGATACTGCTCCAGCACTTTGACCGGCCACTGTAATATTATTCGCGTCACCACCAAATTCTTGAATGTTATCACGCGTCCATCTGCGACAAAATACGAGTACACCTGGGTAAAATATAATCTACAACTACGTTTTACTAACTAAGCACAACAAAATCCAATGAATGCATTCACTATCCGCTTGTTTTTATTATGACCACTGTACAGTATCTTGTTGAAAAACCTGTACAATTGCAAAAGCATCAACTATTCGATCTAAAGTTTGCTTTAAAAATTAATTAAATTCGTGTATTTACCCAAAAATAGTAAGTTATAGTGTGAACCAACCAAACATGACGGTGCGTGGTTTTCTTTGGTACAAGGGATAAATTAAACAAAATACTGAGTTATTTGAGATTTTAATTTTAATCTTTTTATTGTAGTTTTGTCCGCCGTGTAAACTTGGCTTACAAATTTTCCATTAAGGAAATTGAGAACCGTCTAGCACCGACAAAGATTTGTTAGGCGGATTTTGCTTCAGTATAGCCGATGGTTTTTAAAACGTAACAGACCCATAACGTGAAGCTGCTAAAACTGTCAATGATGAGGTAATTAGAAATTAGAAATTAGAAATTACAGTAGAAATTAAAAAAAAAACATTATAAAAATTAATTACATAAATCGTGAAAAAAATCTTACTCAAATGCCATAATCTAATCTAACAAGCCCATATTTCCAGGATATTTTGTGTTTTTGCCAGTGGTAAAAAAGCCGTACAACGATAGGCGATAATTAGGAATAACAAGAACCAAATCGTGCAGGCCGCAGAGAACCTGACCATCGCGAAGTGAACCTCCGCCTACTAGGAAAGCGCCGCCAGGAATCCAAACAGTCACCTGCGATAGATGGTAAACTATGTATTGACATGTTTGGTATAGGCGACTATGGTAATCTATGAATTCTAAAGTGGATTGTAAATTGCATAAAACTTTTATTGTACCGGCATATTGGCCGTCGTTGATGGATTGGACGTATAAACCGTGAGGTAAAGACAATCTTCACTAAAATGGCTGAGATTTTCTTCAAACTGATTTAACAGAAGAAGATTTCCATAAAGCTCTTCCTCAAATGCGTCATCTTGCAAAGGCCGAGGACTCATTTTTGTTCCGTCTAAAATACCTTGCCATGGTTCGCACCTGAGATAAAACAAATTTGGTTTACATTCCATTTTCAGTATAGGTGTTAACCAAAAAATGTAATTCTATTAGTTTCGTGCAATACGTAATTGTTTGTCTTGTGTCACAACAACTAAAGTTTTTAAGATATGGTCATTAACCTTTCAGGTGGCTCAAATCGTAACTGTCCAAGTGGCGGCTTTGCAAAAGGTACGCTTCCATATCTAAATACTTGCTTTGATTTTTTAGGTTCCGCTTTCAAACATGCTCTGCCCTTTACTTTTCCACGGACAGTTTGCACAACTGGACACTCAGTCATTTTAAAGAAATAGAAGCTGAAAAGCTATCAGGATTTCTGCAAAACTATCAGGTCGCCTATTACTCACTGGCATAGACCTACGCATTGATACGGTTTTTGTATTTTTAATGTAACAAAAAGTTTGCATTACTTTTCGACTCACTTTCGTATATAGGCTACGTTCCTGAAAACTGAAGCTAAAGATTTGTGGTAAGCATATTATACGTCTAACGGTATTTACTTCAGCGTCAGATATTCTGGGTGTACCTATATTCATTTATCCGGTCCCAACGGCCTTAATGTTGTTCTAAGATGGGGGTACAAGAATAATTTTTGCAACAAAAATTGCAAAATTATTTCAATCAGCTATATGCGCCATATACCTAACGCAACGACAATGACGCAAGGACTGAGTGTTGGATATAGGCTATTAGCATTTATATCGTTGCTTGGCAATATGTTGTCATACATGGGCTTATATATGATACTTAAGCTATTTGGCGCAATTTTGTTATCAAAACTGTTGTGGCCGGTCATTGTAGAGTTTGTTACAACAAAATGTAGAATTTCTCTTGCAAGAAGTGCGGAAGTCTGCTTCGTCGGCCTTCATGTAGCGACTTCAGCAAATCTCTCGCTCTTTGCGGTTTTTCATTCAAACAGCGCGAAATGTTCAAACTATTCGCTCAAAACAAGACGTATGTGGACGCTACCTGCCAATGTTCTCAAACTGTTGGTCGTGTCAGACGACAAGTTGTAAAACCTAGAACTTGAAATCCATGCCATTGTGATCGAACAATTTGGAGTTGCAGCATAAAAATGTTACCTGCGTGACAGTAAGCTGTCAGTTTTGAGGTTTGACCTCTTATTTTGAAACTAAGTTTGAAAATATTTTATTTCACCAGACTTTTAGTAACAGAATGACATAAAATAGCGGACGGCATATCTTCACAAATTTAAGAATTTTGAACAGTTCTCTACATTGAGTTAAGAAGTTATGAGAAACGAGAGCGTTACGTGATTATAACAGTTGGGTTCAGCACTGTCATTGCAGTCAGGTTTTTACCATAGTAAAACCCCTCAAAAAAGTGTAACCAATAAACAGCCTACACTGTCATTCATGTGTTTAAAATTTAAACACAATTTTACTTTTTTAAACATGTTAAAGTGTTTAATTATGTGTTTAAGTGTATAAATTTTGTTAATTTGACAAAATTTAAACACTTTATGGGTTAAACACCACAATCCATGACACGTTTAATAATGATTTATGCCTATTCTACACTTTTTCCACGCTTTAGGCGTTTAAATGTTAAACACATAACACAAAGATTACAAAATGTGTCAAACAAAAAGGTGTTTAGGAGGAATGTGTTTATTTTGATGAGTTTTATTGAATTATATCTTATACTTTAAGTTGCTTTAGAAAGAATCTATCAAAAACAGTTCGGTACTATATGCTTTAGACTTGTTCGCATTACCCAATTACACGAGCTATTGTTCGGTATAAATTTGTATCTCGGACTCAATTCTTAGGTTTAAAGTTGGCAACTTGAAGTCGTTTTAAAAATTTTCCTGTAAAAATTTTCCTGGAGTGGCTGAACACTAAATTGTATTGTTCAGGCCTTACTGTAGGCTATATTTCAAAGAGGTGAAAGGGGCCTTGGCCACCCCGCCCCCATATTTTGTGTCTATAGGTTTCTACATCGAGTGGCGGTGTCTTAAAACTAACAATTTGTATAGTTCTCTTTGTAATCTCATGAAATATTTGACCCCCCCCCCCCAATTTTTTTCCGGCTACGCCACTGGCTGTGATTGGTTTTCAAGTAAAGCCATTCACCCAGGAATGGAGGGTGAAAAACCAATTACCATACTTTGCCCATCAAAGTTTGAAATTACTCGGGCATGGCCTAACGTGGGCGTTCTCTTCTCGTCGTTTGATTGAAAAGTAAATGACAAGCGTTCACCATCAGTTAGTGGAACGTCTGAATAACGTTTGTTCATATAATGTAGATTGTGTATCTGAAAATAGTAAGTTATAACTATTTATTCCGTGTTTAAATAACTCAAAACCTAAAATATTAAAATAAAAAAGCTTTCATAACATTACATTAAACTTTATGTTTTACATTAGAACAAGTAATTGTTGTTTTTATTTGCTTTTTATCCAGCAAGTTTGCTATTTCAAAATTATTTTAAGTTCTATGAAATAATATGTTAAGTTCCACCATTGTCAAAAATGTGGGCGCGCATTTACCACCTTCAGGAGTTCAGAGTCAGACGGCTACAAGCTATCTCTAAAATCTGAATCCACTTTTCAGCTTACATAAAGACAGCGAATTGTTTTATGACGTTTCGTAGGGCTGTAGCTTATTGTCACAGTTTGTTTTCTGTAGCCTATACAGGTAGCCTGGTGTAGCGTATTTCGCTGTATGGTTCAGGTTTGTTACTGCAAGGCCTAGGCTATATTCCAGGCATAAAGGTTTACAGAGTTACAGACAATAACAAATACTTATAGCATGTTTTCGATACCCGGTGGTGCCATACCGTTGTAATGCTCTTGGGAAAGGCAATGGCCTTCGGTAAGCATTTGATTTTGATAATTTAGTACTGTAGAAAGAAAATTGTTGTAATAACTGTAATGATAAATTTCCTAGCCTACAATATAAAATATTTTGTACTCTGTAGTTTATAACAGTTTATACTAAGCTGTTTCTTTACAGGCGTTTTCTGTAGAAAGTTATTGGAAAAACTTAGAAACTTATGTTGGAAGAGAAGCCATCCACCTGCTGTGCCATCACTTATGGTATAGCCAAGTAAACAACCCTCATCATTAGGTTTCCTTCAGCTACACTGGCAGGTGATGCAGAATTATATATTTATGATCCACATGACATTTTTATTATTAACAATATTGAGTTAATTTTAAAATATACTGTGCATGCCAAAAAGTGTTGCTTCAGTGGTGGATTGGCTTAGCACCAGGTTCAAACAATGCGGACTTATTGCAAATGTCCAGTGTTACTACTTTTGTAATGTTCTTGGGTAAGGCATTATTAATCTTTACTCTTCTGGTCCTGGTGAGCAGTGTCAGGGTTGGTCAATATGTTATAAAATTCAATAAACAAATGAAAATTGAGTTTTTGTGGAAAACTGCAGAGAGTGGAGGAATCATTGCCGAGTCCAAGTCTTCCAAAGACGTTCGAGAAGAAAGATTCTGACACCGTATCAAAAAGCTTGATTACATCTCACTACTGTTTTAAAAGCTATATTGTTTAGTTTTATATTTTTAATCACTGTAGATTCAGAAAAGGGCTACTGAAGCTACGGACAAAAAAGGGCTACTGAAGTTATTAGATATCATTTAGAAAAGGAAGAATCAGAATGGGAATACGGTCTACTAAAACAGGTATTTAAGACCAATGTCTGTCTTTCACCCAGAAGCAATTAGTTTAATGTAAAGATGGATGCATTAGTGGAATCATTGAAAAGTTTTCATTATTAGGACAAATGCCTTTTGTTAGTGTTTGAAAGAAACTTATTATAAGGTGTTTTAGATTTTCATGCTTTTGTAAGAGAATACAGTTGTAGATCATGTTTAGAGGCTGCAACATGGTTATTGATATAGTGATAAATTTTGCAGATTGAGGAAAAATTCAGAAATGTTTATCAATTTGATTACAATACGATTTAAGACGCTTGCGTAAGCATGCTAACCACGCTAGACAACAAATGTAACAGCAATGTTGAGCGGCAATGCCGTAAGACTGAGGTGAGCAGTCTCAGCATTCATCCAGCAATTAACAAAAATCAAATTTGGTTGTTTGTGTATTAGTTTATTGCTTTGTTGTAGAATAATGTGTTCAGATACTTGATATATATTGAGGGAAAAATAAAGTCATTATTATTAACAGTGTAAAAACCTAACAAAACTTTTGACTTAGGATCCATCATCAGAGAAAGAACTTAATCTCATTTTGAGGTCACAAAAACAACTTTGGCCAATCCGCAAAACAAATCTTTTTGATGCAATGCAGACTGTTAATGTGAGTTGTAGTTGCTTTATTTAACTGGTGGCTTTACAGAACAATTTGTATACATTGACATTTTTGTTTTAATTTTTTAGGCATTTCGGATTAGTTTAATCTCCAGAAAGAAAACACTGCCAAGTTTGCTTGTTTCTTATAACGAAGCCGGAACCATGAAAACATTCATTGTTGCTGATTCAATCCACTTCAGATGTAACAACGATTCGAGGGTGGTGTTAGGCTATTTAATGCAACTTATCGGTTGTTATTATTATTATTACTCACGGATGCCGGAAGAGGAAAGGCAGAGAGGCCATCGCCCCCTTTTCTTTCTTTATTTTCCAAAATGACATTCAAAAAGTGCCCTTTTTTCGAATTTTGCCCCTTGCCAAAAATAATTCCGGCGCCCGTGATTGTACCTGCCTTGTTTCTGTTGCACTGCTGTAATAAACGCTATTTTGGAAATTTTGACTGCCAAGTAACAATACGCATAAAATAGTAAACACCTAGTTAGTAAATACCAAAGATAATAAACACCTAGTTAGTAAACACCTACAACATTTAAACACAAAACAGAATAAACATGTGCGATTTAAACATGTAACCATTTTAGGTGTTTCTTTTCGGCCTCACTTTTCGTGTTTAATTAAAGTGTTTAACAAAATGACAGTGTATGATAAATAATAGAAACTAGTTATACTATACGTCAGTGGATGTGATTGCTGTGTTGTTTGCAGCCTACTCAACCAACACTTTGCCAAAAAACATAAATACATAATTTTGAATATAAATACATAAAAACATAATTTTTCAAACATAATAACATAAATGCAATTTTTCCGCAAATATAATGAGCCTGGTTATTTTATTGCTACATACAGGAAACTTCATCTGCTCCATTTCTAGTGTACAAAAATGTCGTTTACATTTTCTACCTCTTATAAAAACAAGCGCTTGTAGGTGTTTTTATGGTAGGTTTCAAATCTTGGCTATGGCTATACCAGCCAGCACGAACAACCAAGACGGTCTTTCACCGATCACGTTTGCGTTAACGCGCGGTGTGATTTTGCATTTTGATGAACCAACACGATTAGAACAAAACGAAGCCCACGTTTGGCAGCATAAATATTTCTATCGCGCTTTCTCTTCTGTAAAGGTGTTATTGTAGTAGATGTAGTATGGGATTATACGTATATCCCACTACATCAGTCGTCATGCCATGCCGTAGCATGGGGATGTCCAGTCCCTCTCCAGCCAATTTTATGTGTTTGTAGTTGCTGACTTAATCGATTACGTGCTACAGTGTCGAACGCGTAGCAGCTACACTGTAGGTCGTAGGAGCTGCACTGTAGGAGCTACACGAAATTGTAAGTTCCCATTAATTAAATCGTGACACGTGTTTTTTTAAGTTAAAACTGTAATTAATTTATATAACTTTTTCAGCAATATATGCCCAACCAAGAACAGTTGCATCAATCAAACTGTAACTAAAACAAAGGCATTTTCTTAGATACAGCATGTAGGTGTAAAATTATTTTCGAAATACAGTTGTTTAAAATGAGGACAAATTTCAAAAATATCGTAAACGCGATCTTGGCACTCTTATTTGCCTCATGCCAGTCCCATTATAACGTAACTAGCAAATGCATTGGCCCTTGCGCTTTTTAAAATTAAACGAATCGGCGACATTGTCATCTTAATTGCGTGTAAGCTTAGTTCGCTTCTTCGGTGCGGATTAAGTATTCTTTAGACACAAACTCAACAAAACAGTTGATTATTCAAAACCTTTTTTTCTGAGTGCATTAATAATAACGAAAACAGAATTTAATCGTGCCCAAGGCAAGAGTTAATGCTCTCTTATGAGTTAAATCTGTACAGACAAATCTTCAGCAAATCTAGACAGAGGTTTCAGATCTGCATTGTTTGAAAGTGGCCTATTGCAGTAAAGATTCAATTGTAACTACCCTAGCGACGCCTTGTATCAACTTTCCCATCATGCTTGATAAAACTAATGCTATTCAAATTATTACTATTTAGAAACACTTTGTAAATACATTCATGCGTTTCAATGTCCAATATTCGTGTATACTGGTTGTTAACCCAATCAGTAATTGTTGTTATTCGTAGCTGGTGTATGCCAACAACTTTAGAAAGAGTAACGTTCTGAAATATACTGCAGCTGTTTAAACTTTAATATAAGTAGTCAATTTTTGACTGTTTTTTTTTTATAACTTATGAATTATACTTAAGACAAAGCCAGGCTGTGGCACAAGTGTATTACGTCCTGAAAATACATCAGTTACTTTATCCGGTGAACAATTGATGGGTTTGTCTTTCAACAGCATAAGTTGGGTCCAATAATTTAATTAATTAGTGTTCCCTGATATTAAAATTTCTATGGGAGAAGTGTTATTAATAACGTTATGATAATATCTATATGATTTAGATACTCATTATAGCGTCGGCCTAACGTGTTTAGTAATTGTAGCTCTATACAGTATAGATTGTGTTATACCTAGCATCAATATATATATAAAAAGAAGAAGTATAAACTTTGGTTTCATTTATTAAAACCTTGCTTTTCTTAAGCTGGGAAATGCTTGAAATTTTAAAGTGAAATAGAAAAAATGTTGAACGAATTAAAAGTTCACTTCGAAAGATTTCTTGCAAGTCCTATCGCACCCAGCGAAAATTAACACGTGGAGAAAGTAAACCATGATTCGAACTCATGTAACTTGACCATATGACACTCCTCAGTTGACTTTCTTGTTTTTCATGTTTTAAATTAATTTTCTCAGATTCGTTTCCATTAATTGCAAGACAAAATCCATTCTTCGTCGAATCGAGCTCTGCGACCAAGAAAAATTTTGTTGTTGGTCGTTTAACTGTGCTTACGTCATATTGGGCAAGATGACTCAATTACATGGCAAAAATTGACGACATTGCTGTCGATGGTTTGAAGGGTGCGACTTTTCGTATATTTATCGATATAAACGGTCTTATTTTTAGCTGAAGTTCTGCCTAATAAAAACTAAAATTTTAGTTTAACCTACTTATTAAGCACTTAACATATAGGCATAAAACCATTATAACAATAAAGTTTTATTATAGCTAAATGTTTTTTAGCATAACAAAATAAATACGTCTTTCTTTCTTTTAATGACCTTGTGAGTACATCCGTTAAAAGTATTTTATCGACCTTCTACTCAGGCCAGTCTCTGAAAACACTCCACGTTTTTATTATGAAGTCAAAGACGATACGCAATTCGCCCATGACATGAAGGCCAAGCTTGGCAAAGTTTAAAATCTTGAAAACGAATTTTTTTACCTTAAGGTTGGTCATAACATTACAAAATGTTTACACAAAAAATTCTAACTTGTGCAGCGGAATATTATTTAGCTGTACGAAATCTTTCGCATGACATCATTTCTCACGTTTGAACAAGTCGTTAAGGTTGACCGCATCAAGCTGCACGTGACTATGGTCGGCAATTACGTTGGATCAGGCATGCACCCTCTGAAGAAAGCGCAAAAATATCAAGATAAGCATCGAAACAACAATGTTATTTTTTCTGTGATTATTAATATTGTCATTTTGCGCCGTTTTTGCCATGATCGTATGCACTGTGAAGAAATGCTGACCAAGGTCAAGTTCATTTCGCACTCTGGCATATATTTGGAAATAGGGGGTGTCCCTTGAAAATCTCACTTAAACTTCAAATTTTTGAAAACATTTTGCTTTAATATTTTATAACTTTGCAGGTTGGAATTGCTCGTTCAACTTGAAATGCTTATTGTTTAGTTCTCTATTTTAAATTTTATTTTTTCTTATATAGATTTGTAGAAAGATTATGTAATTAAGTACAACATTTTGCTTTACCGCAGCAAAATAAAATCCTAAGAAAATTTTCTACCCAGGTTTTCTGTATAGTTGTCGATGTATTAAATTAATTCGGTTTGTTGTTTTTCAAATGACAGACGAAACGTCAACGTAAAAATCGATTTCGCAATGGTCATTCATAAGTTTATTGTAAGCTATATATATTTTTTTGAACAGGATAATGTTTATGTTAAATTTATTACTACATCAGCACAATTCTAAGTGCATTGAGATGAAGACGGCATGCATCACAGAAAAAGCATAACTTAAAGTTTTTAATGGCTCCCTTGTTGTCGTAGCGGTTATGGATTAAGTGATCTTCTTCCGCTAGAGGCACTCAAACCACCAATTGACCTGGTTTAACAACATATTCTGGTCATTTCCACTCCGATATCTCGAACTACAGTTTATATTTTACAGTTTTTTTCGGAAAAAAATTTGGATTGTTTGTTTTTTGACCCTCTTTCAGTTAACATCCACTTTTCCGTCACCAATTTTTACGAAACGGAAAAAACGCGAAATAAAACAACAAGCCAAATTAACATAATCTAGCAAAAAAATTCTACTGGTTCACCTTGCCTGATGTTCGAGGCAAGATTACAGAAGAAATTCAATTTTGAAGCTGAAGTGAACTCTGAGCTTAGTTAAAATTTCCCATCTCAACATTGTCGCAAAAACTTAGAAGAAAAGCAAGAATAAAGGTATATGACGTAGGATTTGTTGTGACGTTCGGTCGTTCAGGGAAGGTATATTCCACTTTAAATGATTAGTTGATTATTGATAATTTCATTAAGTCGCCCTGGGTGCTGAGCGTGTTTGCATGAAAGGTTACCAGTGCTTCGACAGGCAAACTTTTCGACCTCATGTAAGTCAGTTTTTTTCATTTATTCGAAAGTTTCCCATCTGAAGGTGAACCTTTAATAGTATATAGACGACAAACTGTCCATGTCATTATCCAACGACCAAGTTCAACTCAGTACTTGGTAAGCTTTACAAACTTAAGTTTTATTTTCAAAGAAGACAAGTTCAAGCGAAAAATGTAACATTAGAAATAGTATAGGCCAATAAAGCACAAGAATTGTACCGTATTTTAGAAAAATACAAAACGCTGGATGACGCTGTGATGTCAACCAGTGTACGAAGACATCCAACAGACGAACTCAAAAGTTAGTTTCAATCATATGAATTTTCTTGTTAGCAGTCAAGGCATCGGATTCAGTGAATATTTTGACGCTGCTAATTGAGACATCGCGCACAGTGTTACAATGGAATGTTTTACGTGAGAACACTCGTACGAGTGAATTGGTTTGAAATTTTGACTGAATTTCGTCTTGCTATTCATCCAAACGAGTCTTCGCCTTGGCGCATACTCCAACGAAAATGCATCGAAGGAAAATAGGAAAGTGGTAGTAGGGCTACGGCATGAGGTAAACAGATTCACCTTGCATGACATAGCTAGTATTTCGGTACCAGATAAAATATCTCCATGTCTTCATCAGAAATTCATAAAATGGAACTAAACAAAAGCGGAGATCTGTAATTATGAGGCCGTGGCACGTACGACATAAGACAATTCGAAACAGGAAAACAACTAGAGATGATACGGACAACAGGAAAATAAAAATTGAACTTTCCTCGGTGGAATAAACTTTCCTTTCGCTTGGATGCGCCAAATCTTTCCTTCGAGAAATAATCTGTTATTAAGACATCGTCACAAAAGATACCGCAGCGTTTAAACAAACATCATCACGCTGGGTTCGTCGAAATCACAAAACGGCAATGAAGAAAGAAAAACGTGAATCGAAAAATTGAAACGCATAGCTACCGTAGTTTAGTAAAACGCTGGTAAAATTAACAGATATAAGCAAACCGCTAAAAATGCACTCAAGAAACACGACGGCTCTACACAATAAAAGGGGCAGTATCCCTTGTCGCGTCATCACGAGAGTTAACGTTTTCTGAGTTGTCCGATTTTTCCGTGGAGCTTATATTTGATGTCGATGAAGCGGAGGGCTTGCGATCCGTCCCGCTATCGGAGCTTGCGGAGCCAAAATCCGCTTCTTTCAGTCCTCCCTGCCTTAGGGCGCTGAGTGTTTTGCGCACGCGGAGTATGGAGAGTCTCGATTCCGGTCTGGATTTCCAGCATTCTTGCATCGTCGTGCCGTAGCTTGACATGATCTGGGAACGGATGAAAAAATTATTACGTTTTGGAGCAAGAAGTTCGGCGCTGCGACATGTACGAAACCCTAAGACGAAACTTTGTGTGTAAATTTATTCCATCGCGGATATGAGGTAGTTGTTGCAGCGTAATGTTAAGAGTAAGGATAATTCAACTGCAACAAAAATACAGAGGTTACTGCTTCACCGTAAGTATGTGACGCAGCAAATAGGTTTACAGTCAGAGCTTAGATTTAGACATAAAGTTGTTTTTTGGTTGTTTAGGATTATCGGGGGTAAATTTAAGTTGTTTTGTTAAGTCATCGGTTTCAAACTGAAAAACATACGGCAAACACTTCCAGTATTAAAATCCACCAAATTGAATAAGAAGTGAATTCTCTATAAACCACCCAGACACCAGCATTGGCAAGCGGAGGCAAAAATCATAAGTATTCGATAGATCATTCTCTATCTCTGTCACCTCAGTCAAGATATCTATCGGGTACAAATGAGAACGACCATTTGCTAAAAGAACGGATTATAAGCGCTCTTTGATTACTCCCAATAGAATAGATCAATCTACGTGTGGCTATTCAACAGCCTAACACAAAAACCTCGCCAAGCTGTTAAGTAAACACGTGGTCTCAATCCCGGCGTGTACCGATGGAACGTAATCATGGAAAGATTTCGCTTACCCTGTGGCCCGCCCATTGTGGCAAAATTTCAGGTCTTATTTTCTCAATCACCACAACCTTCCACATTTCGTCAAAGTCCGGATTAGGTTCAACGACGTCGTAATACGGGACGTGATAATCTTCGACGATGCCTGGTAGAAAAATATGATGGATACGTAAGTTAATGAACTACAAGCAATGCACATACAGTATATGATTGTCATATGACCTATTACCAACGTTTTGGCAAGGTTTTATGTGCGCAAAACGGGAGTTTATGAAAGCAAACCGCAAAGATATGGTACAAAGCCAAAGTGGGAGAGGTGCTGACGTGATATCGTGAACTATTAAACTGGAGGAACGTGGGCAATGGGCATATTGTGCGAATTATGCAAACAAACCAGCAGCCATATTGGAACTTTTTAAGCTTATCTGCCTAAAATCGAATTCAACAGGAGGCATTTGGTTTATTCGCTCAATATTTCATTTTTGGTGGTTAAATGCGGGTAAGAGGCGCCAGAAGTGTTCGGATAAAAGTCAGCACGTGCCACGAGTTAAACACACACAACTCTCATCCCGAATAACCCATTCACGCTATGAATTCGAAAATTTCGTTGCGATTTCATGGCGTTTGCTTCATAAAAATATATGCTACAAAGGCACTGTTTTTAGCCGATCAAGATGTCGCAGATGAAAACCTGGGCGAGAAACCGCATCATCCGTAGCATGACGTACCTTTAACTATGGTGCGATTTGCAATCTCCCACATAACAAGCGCAAAGCTGTAGACATCGGCAAAAATGTAAGCTTCGAATGAGTCTGGACGGTAGGTCTGGGCCAGTACTTCGGGCGCCATATAGCGCTTCGTACCCTGGCGTCGCGAACGGTCGTATGACCCAATATCGACTTTACCCTGTGACCTGCCCGGGTTAAAAAAAGAACAATTGGTTACGACGAACTTTGGGAGATCCAAACTTTTGAACCAAACTTTGCCAAAGTTGCAGGTTTTGGCGATGTTTAAAGTTGCGATGTTTTAGTCTATATACAGTGCCATGCCAACGCAAGGGTGATGTAGTAACGTCCATACCTTGAATATCGGACAGCAAGTCCCATGTCAGCGATACAACACTGACCGTCTCTCTTCACTAAGATATTCTTCGATTTTATGTCCCTATGGGCGATGGCGGGTTTGCCTTGGGTGCCGGTTATTTCAGTGTGAAGATGTGCCAATCCTACATGCACAACGGTACAGGTAAGCATGAAACAATGTGTGAAATCTATCGTGTTTAAGGCGGTAGTTCACAGCAAACAAATTAAGACTATAATATCATTTTTTGAGGCACCAGTTACGTACCGCAACAAGCGGAATGAGAAAGTTTTAGCGCCTCAGCAACGCCCAACATGTTGTTTTGAAGGTAGTCGAAGAGTGAACCGCGTTCGTGGTATTCTGTTATGAGGTACAATTGCGTACACGAACCCGAACCTGAAATGTCGGCCGCTATAAAACCTGTAAAAATTTGAAAGGATGTCGTAAGCCAAATACCTCTACTTTGACGGAATGTAAGAAACCGATGGTTTATAAAATACGTTATCTTAGTTCGTGTTAGATCTGGATCAAACAGGTTTTCACTTTTACTATGCACTAATTATTACCGGTAGTTTTACCGGCTTTTTGTTGTTGGTGACTACAGTTTATTTACCTAAAATATTTTCATGTCTAAGCATAACAGTTTGGTAGATTTCAGTTTCTCTGAACCAACTATCTTCATCTTTTGAGAAAAAGATTTTGATTGCCACCTTCTCTTCTCGCCACTTGCCCAGTTTGACCTGAAGAAAATAAATTATTGCGCAATCGTCCATCACAATCTAGATTGGATTGACCCCGCGGTAACAAGCCGGATCTACTGTATATAAAGATTCATAAAACCAATAAATATTATTATCTTGTGGCGTTGTTAATCCTTGTAAAAACTTTCCAACATCTATTAGTGTAAATTACTCAGCTTAATAGCTGAAAACAAGCTTGTGTCCAAGCTAAGCACCGTATTAAATTAATAACTTATGAGTAAACAAAAATTAGAAACTGTAAATTAAGTTGTGTCCATCTCTATGATGGTTACATTAAATTCAACATCCAAGTGCCACTTCATATAAACAACAGGAATTAATCCCTCCGACAAAAACGCGACGAAATTACCGTTCCGTATCTGCCGGCTCCGATGTCTCCGACGATTTCGACTTGTTTTGAGATGGTGCGCTGAACCAGGAGAGGCATCCCTGATCCGGATGACATTCCGAGTGATGACCATTCGTCCATCATGTCTCTGATCGCTTTGTGTTTCCCGTTTTGAAGACAATGCCTCTTGTCGCCGTATATCACCGGACATTCGCCGTGCCGGTTTTCAACTTCAATCTGGCGCCTGCGCTCTGATTCACGTCGACATAATCTTCATAAAATAACAACGTGTTGGCAGCTAACCTGGGTAAAATTTGACACCAAACTACATCATATTACAAGGAAGGCAAACGGCTTGCATTATGAGTGTTAGAGGCAAAAGAGTGTAGAACCTAAAAATATCACTTTAACAACGCAATCTATAAAACTACAAAAACCCAAGGGACAGAAAAACCAGCAAAAACAAACAGGTGTATAGTATCGGCAATACCAGTTTATGGAAACTAAAATATTGTCTGCTTAAATTAAACGTTTTTGTTCGCTCTTAGCCAACCCCTAATTTCGGGATGAGTTTGTGAGACACTCAATAGCACTTCAATAAAGCTGCACAATGATGTACGACACAAAACGATCGGGTAACATCAGGTAAAAATTAGCAAGTATTGTACAAACACCTGGCTCACATCTGCGTCAGCCAAGGACTAATGTAGAAGAATGGGATCTAGTATTACTACCTAAATGAAGGCTGAAGAAAAATAAATTACCGACATATCGGCATTATTGGAAAATTCTCACAATTCCACTTTAGCCCATTTAACTGTTGACAAATAATTTCAAATTATATGTAAAAATGTTCACAATAAACAGAAATTTTTGTGGAGTTAACGTATAAATGTAGTTGGCTGACTGTTTTGAACCCAATGTTCAAAAGTGTTAATATCATGGTTAAAAGTACAATAAGTTACGGATGACTGATCTAAACAAGCCAGTAGAGATAGCAAAAAACATCGGTGACGTTTTTAAAAACAATAACTCGAAACATGAATCAAGCGTTCTCGGGGGAAGTTTGTAATCATGAAAATACGTGAAGTGTGCTACATTCTCATACGTCATATTCGTTTTCAAGATCTCCACAGAAGTTGATATAACATAACAGCAGACAAGCAAATGGTGTGAGAAAAGTAGTTGAAACAAGCGGGTACAGGTTGGCGTGACAAGCGATTTGTTATCCCATACAAAAGAGCTATCTAATGAAAAGCCCAGATAACAAAAAGCAGAGAGATCCTCGCCACAAGCAGCCATTATATGGGTAAAGTTAGCAACACGTGCTCGTTTGAAATACGATTAACCTTACATTGGTTAAGGCTGCTAAAAGCTTGTTTGAAAAGGTGTGAGGGTGGTGTCGATTACTACTCACGGTTTGTTGCTATTAATCACTGACGTAGGCACTGTTTAATCTTAATGACTGCGAGTCGAAGAGACAGAATGATGTGGTTATTACGTCAGCAAATGCTGTACGACGCACACGGCATAGACGCGCTCTAGGGTCAGGTGCGGCGCATGTGCTTTTCAGTAATCATTCACCTGAAAATCTACTGCATCGGTTAATGATAGCTTTCAGGGGAAGGGCTCAGTGCGTTTATGCAACTTCATCAAAAACTAACAACATAACAGCATCAAAGCCAAAACTGCCGTTGGCGCCATTCGTATGTTAAACTCATGTAAATATGCCAGACCAGAAACAAATAAAATAATTTTATGGACCCCTAGCGTACCGAATTTCCTGAAAGACTATACCAAAATATGTACAGAAATACCAGGGACTCAATTAACAGAGAATAATTATGGAGCAATATTTGTTGTTTTCTTTTCTACAATACAGAAAAAAATCAAACATATATGACAAATGCTTTGTTTGACTACCCTTAAGCAAGTTATAACTTTTGCTGGTTACAATACAAACAATAGGAGTACAAATACAAAATATATGTTTAAAACATGTTGTCACTCTTATATATTTGGAACATGTGAACAAGCTTATAAATAAGCAAACCAAAAATCAAATTCTTTTACTGGTAAATCTGTCTTATTGGAAGCATTTTTGACTTCAATAAAAATACATGGTAAAATTGGTAAAACATTTCAGTATGGTGCCCCTCTTCCAAGGGTACACTGTGTCAGAAAGAAAGTTTTTATTGAAGTATGAATGGAATGGTTTTATCTTGCCCTTGCTCTAATCTAAACTAATTTTAACCAAACAGTTACCAAATATGTCATTAAAAGATAAAATGTATGGTCTTTCAACAAACAAAACTGTATAACTTACACAGCTGTGCAGAACACCAGGAATGACAACAGCAATATTTTCATAAGCACCAATATAACAAAGTCAAACTTTGGTTAAGATAGCACTTGTCTCTACCAGTTTACTTAGTAAGTGTTTATTAACAAGTGTGTTAGCTTACCTTAGGCAGTACAAAGTTATGAAACCTCCAAATATAAAGAAGAATATTAAAACCGAAACCGCAATCACTATGACCATGTCCATGTTGAATTCTGTAACAAAAAAACAGAAACTGTTCAACAGGGCAGAGTTAAATTACAAGTAGGCAGGTAAGAAAGATCTATAATTATCTTGTGCATCTTAGTTAGGCTAAATTACGATACATCAGAGACGATACATCCAGACCTTAAAAACGGTAATGCATTGTAGCTTAACCAGATCACTAAGTCTTGCTCCTGTTTTGTCAACAATTAATTGTTCTTATATAATTATTGTATCAACAGTGTTTTTTATGCAATTTGTGGCACACAGGATCCAAGATATGTGGTGCAATTTTGCAAACTTTAAGACAACTTAACTTTGATGAATGGCTATTTCTAGCAATTGCTTACCATTTTAGCAGGGCAGGTCTAATTATTTCAAAGTTAATGAGATACTCAGTTTAAGAGTAATTAGCTAAAATATAAAATTGAAACGTTAATTGGACCACTAAAAATTAAATACACATCACACATGTTTTCATTTCATATATTAACAAAACTACATTAAAGAAAATATCAAGCGTACCATAACCCGTTTCTTTTAAATCATCTTTAGGAAGGTGAAGGTCAAGAAAGTCGTTGCACATTGTGACATTATTACAACATTCCAACATAGTAGGTCTTTCAAATGTTGGATCGGCAAATTTCTGTTAAAAAATGAGCCATTGAAATGAACTTGACTTTTTACTCCAAGAATCAGGTTGATGTTTAAATATAATACACAAACTTTTTTAAAGATTTTAAATTACAATTGTACTCATAACAAAATTACCACAATGCAAAATCTACTAACTTATGACATCATGTTTAAATTAATGCAAAAAATATCTTTATAAAACTATTTATAAGTCAAAAACATACACTACATTGGTCCAAGTTTTCGTCCAGACTACCCAAACAACCAGCACGGACCTCGTCTTCCCCATAGTCATTCCGGAAAACTTTCTTGAAGCATTTAGCTGTTATGACAAAATACCGCATTAAACACCATCATGCATACCAGGATCTGATCTTTTCACAAAACAGCCTATATTTACAGCCTATACTAAACATAAAACTCACCATTTGGTTTCAAAATACATGTCGAATTATCAGTACCATCTGGGCAATCAAGCAAACAACGGCACCTCATAACTCCACCATCCATATCTCAGGATATTTTTAATTTATGAACATGAAAAATAGATTTACTTTCCAAATCAAATTTATATAATTTAAATGCGAAAGTGTCTGCATCTGCAAAGAAATAAAGTCTTAGTTTTTCAATTATCAAAAATAAACATGAAGTTAAACAACAGTAAAGCTTGTACTACCCTCGCTTCGGTTCAAACCAATTGAAAAGGTGAGCTAATTGGTAATAACGACTTCCAATCTCATGTACGGTTTGCCAGACCGCTGGCATTGTGTCAAACACCTATTCTGGTCTTGCTTCAAAACCAAAAGCACTTAAATCAAAACCCAAATGTAAAACTCATGTTGTGAGCGATGCTTTGGGAATGAAATCAAAGCAATACTAGCGCTAAACAAGCTTCAATTGCTTCCCTTCTACTTCCTCTATTGCAAAGGATAATTGGAGTAAAAATGTGGTGCATTTTCATGGACTTGCTTTATTAGAGCCAAGAAAAGCAGCAGAATATTTGGCTTTTCTTCTCCAAAGTGAGACTTCCCAGTAGACGAAAAGTCTGGACGCTCATATCGGGACTAAGAGGGCATGTTGTCCATTGAATAATACTGCGACAAAATTATCATCTTATTTCAGCGATGTCAGCTTCAAATGACAGCGTCCCTTCTGGGCAGCTCTTATAATAAGGAAAAAAACTTAGAAGTCACATTCGCTCTTAAAAACGAGCGCCATTTAAGCTTGCATCTGTAGCGTTTGCGTCCAAAAAGCAACTAACAAACATAGCCAAGAGTGTAAATACGCCAACAGGCTAAATACGCCCCGGGGAGCAAACGATTATGTGCTTAGGCAGAAGCGTTAATTTCTGCATATCTCGCTCATGTAGCTTCCGTTGTGGCTCGGTCGGTGGTCGTACTGGTATCAGTGGTATGTTTAGCATTTCGTACAAGGAAATATACAAATAAATTACATCCATGCAGAGAAGCAAATTATACGTTTCGCGTATGCTCTGCGCACTTGGAATAATCGCGAAAGAAGCTTATCCCAAATACCGACGTTACGGCGCGGAGTGGTTCTAACTTCGCTAATTGGCTACATTCCTTCACCGAAAATTTGCTGCTTTTTCTCCGTAACTTTCGTCGTGTTGCGATTTTCGAAACACAAAACCAGATATCGCTCGCTACAACGGCAGTCTTACAATTTAACGACCTATTGCTTATTTCTTTTTGTTGTAAATGATAACTAGCACTAAAACCAAGTAAACTTATAGAGAAAAAAAAAACAGACAAAAAGTCACAACACTTGACTAAGAATTAATGCCAGGCCACAAAGGCGACAACTCGTTACTCGTCCGAAAGTAAAAACAGGCAAGAGTTATATTCTGACTGGCATCATGTTACTTTAAAAAAAGTCTGACTAGTTCCTTAGTTGGCCACCCGTCTTTGTTTAGTGCGAACGCTTTTAAATCACCGAGTAATCTCATCCACGACCAGGAGACACTTACACCATCTTTCAAAGACTATCACTGAATACAGTTTGACACTATGTAAACCCGAAAATTCGAGCTAACTGCAAAATGTCCTCCTTCGGTGCTGCATTAAGCCGAAGTAATAGCTTGTTTGGAGGTAATCACGCCGTTTATAATCGCCAACGTGTGTTACCAATTCCCACGAAATGCAAAGCCAAGCAGGAAACACTATCCCTGGCATTTGACAGAATGCTAAAAGGAAATTATAAAATGACCACACATCAATGCCGGCCGACGACCACGGTCAAGACGACGGGGAGTCGGCACGAACACAATTTCACTTCCTTTTCCGTAATTAGAACAGCATTAAAGTAATTAGCAGCAAATGTTTAAATGGATTCGGTCAACGCACTTGTCTCGAAAATGGTACGTGAACAAGAGGCGAAACGGATAGGTAAAAAATCTCAAAGATACGGAAACATAATTCAGGCAGTGACTACCCATCTAGTTCGGTCAAATCTCGTAACAAAAAGACTTAAGTCGCGAAAGTCATACGCCAGTTTGTGAGCGACTGAAAGCGCTCAGTATTTTTTAAAGCTTTTTTTGTATGGTGACGCACAATCACGAACGTTCAAACGCCATTGTAAACACGTAACGGGCGAGTGCGCCTGGCAGTCTGGCGCCCTGGAGACGGCTGTATTAGGTTATCACGCTCTACTTGGGCCCAGTGTGCTTTGTCGGCATTGGCCATTATATCGATCAGCTACATGAATAGCATCGACACGGGGAAAGATTAAAAAGTAGTAGTGCGCAATCAATGCCCTGTTAGTACTTAGTAGATTAACGTTCCAATCGAATTACAATAATTAATAGGCCTGCGGTAGGTAGGCATCCACCTTTCTAAGGTCTGTCAAGCAGTGGTGTTCAATAGCACTAAATATTATATAACAACATATTGTTAAATAATTAATCGATTGACTGTGGATCATGAAAAAGTATGAGTAACAACCGCGGCCATTTATCTACCCACCACACAGCTTAAGTGTGGAAGCTTGCCGTGAATAAGATCAAGTGTTTTTATCATTTCATCCTGTAACCAAAACGCTATTCCAAAGAAAATTATGCCAATACAATGAAATATACTGATTGTATATATAATATAGAAAAAACTATAAAACACACGCAATAAATGGACAAAACACCATTACTAGTATCATAGTTCTTAGGAATTAACCTCAATAATCAAATCAACAAAACAAATCTATATATATATGCAGTATACATATTATTTTCCAGTTTCAGTTCTCAAAGCGTTCCTTTCAACAACTATCAATAATTGATAAGTACAAGATTACAAATGTAACAGAAATTAAAAAAAAACTTTAACAGAAATAGGGTGCAAAAAAATTAAAATTTTGTTAAACAATAACAACAAAAATTTTAAGAACCTTATAGCTAAATAAATGAGCTTTGTGGTTACTTTAACACACTTCCTTTGAACTACAAAGTTGTTATCAAAAGTTGAAAACGCCATTTTTTTGAATTTACTACAGCCTGAGCAAAGTACCAGATCAATCTTTCTGTTAGTACAAGCGCACATATTATTTACTACCTAGGCTATGTAGCATGTACATAAAATAACTGAAGAAATTACAGGAGTCAAATGTTCTTCACAATTTAATTTTCAAAGTAAATAAAATCCTTGTATCCTACTGACCTAAGTAAAGATTTTAATTTAATACTTGTGTGCACTGCACTTATAAAGAATACACAGTATAACTAATATACTTGGCGAAAGTTGAATACACGTTGTACAAGTGGTATGCAAGGTTTTGGGTATCTAGCTGAGATCAGCCAGTCACTCAACACCTTTACTTTGAGCTCAAGTTTGTCACAGTGATATTAGTTGTAGAAAGACTACAAGATCTTGCAATTAGTTTAAATTCCATGGGATGCTTATCACAAAGTGCGATTACTGTATCAAAAAACATACTGCAAATCTTAAGCAATCACAGATATCAGGCATGTATGTATATTATATAATGCACACTTATTTTTGTTCGAAATAGTCTAAAAAACAATATACGATGTTTCTCATGAGATACTAAGATTACACTACTGGATACACTATTAAACAACCAAAACAAGCACACCTGTCCTACTTCACTTTTCAAACATCATATAAAAATATTCTACAGCATTGACACAAACAACATATATATACATGTTAAACAGTTTTTCTGCATAAAAATGAAGTTAACCGATATCCTATTCAAACCAACAATGAATTCATTAGGATAAAAAGTATTTTTATTTCACAGAGAAGTTCAGCTAGAGTATTGGTAAACATCTAAAGTAACTCACCTAACCAAAGCTGTGTACACAGCTATCAAAGTAAGCATTTAAAAATAGTAAGGAAAAAAAAAAGAGATAAAACAGGCTATAAAGCAGGACTTCGCCTTTTGGAGGCAAGTACACAGTAAAAGCAGGTTTTGGTGAAAAGTCAAGTACATGCAGAGTTCAAAATTATGAAGTATATCGATTGTCAAGAAAATATCATGCATGTAGAAACAAAAATTTTGGTGTGATGGGGTGGATCGCCATCAAAATTTCTACTTAGCTGTCAATTATCATAAATCAGAATCAGCATCTAAACTGCCAATCATAGCTAGTTTTTTTTTTTATAAACCAACACATTCGTGACATAATTTGGAGCACACCTACAGTGATCGAGTTTCGAGTCCGCCACAAAATTTACTTCAACATCATACTACGGCATCTGGGAATACAATAGCAGTAGACTTTAAATGGGTGTGCAACAAGGTAGATTTGCTTTGCTTGTATACCACCGATATATACTATATATAAATGGGTGAAAAAAGCTGGTGCAAAAACCATGAAATGTAGGATATCAAGTTATTGTTCTTCCATTTTCTACCCAGTGAAAAGCATGGCACATGCACAGATTATGATTCAATTTTGTCATCTTAACTTGCAAAGAATCAAATAAGTTTCCCTTGCCCACCTATTCACAAATTTGATCATTATTGTATACCAACATAAATAACACTCTGAAGCTACACAGTACAAACATAACATTATCGCAATGCAGTGATATTGTAATACTGTATTTTTGTTATAATATTTTGCAACATTGCATACATTGCATTACAGGGTTTTGCAATTTTAAATTGCATATATATATATACTTATCAAGAGCACAAAATAATTTTCTTTTTTTTCTTTCCGCCCCTAATCCAGCTTGCCACACGCAGTAACAAAAAAATTTAACTCTTTGTTCAACTCAAGTTTTAGCGCTGCACACAGGATATCTTGATGGCAACTCTCGTATTTACTATTCTGGCTTTCCACTACACCCCAGGCCCCATGAGTGGGAAGTACGTCAGTTTTCGACAAAAAACTTTACATACAAAGACGCAAATTTTGGTGTGACAACGTGCACTAAAGGCTTAGTTCTTTATTTATTTATTATACATAAATTTGCCTTCAATCAACCAGCTTTTATTTGTTAATTGGGGTCTAGTATACAAATGCACAAGCAGATGACGTCACAATTTGAGTGGCTAGGGTCTAGCCTAGTACATAAAGGCACCCTGTGGTTGTGCACTTGGATACAAGACCCGTTTATTGATAATAATTATATACCAACATGAAATAAATAATTAGCATGCACGTTAATAATCCTCGTACGTGCAGCTGTCAAACCTTTCACGAGGCTCACGCAATTGGGCCTAGGGTTAACCTATTATCCTATATCGCATAGACCTAGGCCTATATATAGGCTAGCCCAAATCTTTGAGAAATTTCATGTTGTTATTTCGGGTCTCTTTTACTTTTACACTCCCATATCATGATCGATTATTTAAGAAGTATTACGTCACTTTTTCTTTCCTATTGCCTCATAACTCCTTCCCATTGAGGTCTTTAAGTCGAAGTGCAAAAGCATAAGAGACCTCTAATTTCTACATACCGATAGACTATTTACCAGAGAAATAACATTAAATTACACATTTGAGATTTTAAAACCTGGGGTTAAGCACACATACGGTTTCGTCCGCAGGTACCAGTACCGAATAACTTCCGTTCCTCACCATATCTCAAAGTGGTCAAGTTGACAAAACAAGGGCTACTCTAGCCTGGTCGGCTATGAACGAAATGGAACATAAACTCAACTTGCAACTCTTTACCGCCCTCTGTGAAGCAGTTGACAGTTTAGATTGGAAGTAAACAATAAATCTTCTGTTAAATGTTTTTTTTTAAAAAGCTCGTTTATTACTTCACATTTGTTGGACGCTATTACATATAGCCAAGATAACCTGTTCATTACGACTATGGCGCTATGCCCAACTATTTAAAAACGCAAATTGAAAAATGAAAGTGACGTGCAGTGCCATCTGTGCTTTAAGATTTCTTTGTAATTAAACAATTTCGTGATTTTGGTATGAACGTTTTTCGTGCTTGAACATTATTTAAAACGATCCGCGTTCAAACCGCACATAGTCTTGGATAATAGAATAAGATATGGTTAGATTTTGGTTAGTTTCCTGCCTTTTCGACTTTTTAGGCGCTTGTGAGTCTGGAGTGGTCAAACGCTGCAAGGAGTGAACGGAGTTTTAAAGATACAATTAATGGCGGCGTTTCAAGTGACGGAAACAAATCTTAACGTTCGTCAAACAAGTCAAGTCGTAAACAGCGCAAGTCTAATTCACGTCGAGCCATGTTTATAACATTCCCAAGTCTATTCAAGCCGAGTCAGTAACGTTTATCAAGTCAAGTCTCAGTCTCAACACATGCCAAGTCACATACTGTAAGTTACTATTTAGTTTTCGTTTTAAGTCGATAATAAACGACTTTATGAATACTCGTAACGTAAATATAAGCACAAAATCTGATTTTATCCAACTTGGACGTTTTGGCTTATTCAACAAAATGTAGGCCTATTGCATAACGATTCTGGAGTAAATAGAGGAAGCGGAATAGTAATATCAGAACCATAGATAACGGGCAGAAGAGCTGAAGGGCAAACTAGATATTCAACCTTTGACTTGTTTTTGCGCGAAAATCCTTTGATGTTTGTCACCCAAAAGTAACAGTCCGAGTGATAGTTACTTTGCTAAGGCCGTTTCATTGACACAGCAAAAGGCATCGCCTTACTTTTACCGTCAAGCCATAGCAGAAGGCCTGTTCTGCACTGATTGCAACAAATATGTGGGGTCCACCTCTTATCTTGATCACCAACTTCACATCCAAAGTAGTACTTGTAGGCAAACTTGATTCTGGTGGATAGTTTCATAGAGTGAGAAGGTGGAGTGTACTCTCTGCATATGTAGCAAAATTTGTCTGGGTGGTTCAAGCAACCACGTCTTGAGGTAGGCCTACTTGGTCTAGAACTCTTACTTCTTCCAGTTTCTATTGCTAGCTACGTTAATAACAAAAATATAGCAACCTGAAAAGATACCTAGTGAAAGTAAAGCCTCCAAAAATAATAGTAAACTAAACCAAGCACACAAGCTGCGTAAAACTACAACACAAACATGGCAACAACCTCAAAATCAATGACAATGACACAGTCACTTGATATAGGCTACCACCTTGAACTGGATGTAATCAGCTGTCCATTATCATAGATAATGGTGTCACAAAAGCGAAAAATTCTAAGCAGTATTTTAAAACAATTACAAGCTTTACTTCTAAAATTATTATTACGTTGTAATGAAATGTGGATATATGGTACCTTAACCTGTAAGGTTGTAGGCTACTTGACAGGTTGATTCACTTCACTACAATGTTTGCTTGTTGAATTGTTTATTGTGGGTGATGATGTATGAGTTTCATAAGGTTGTTGTCTGCTTTTCTTACCCACAGACTTAATTGTTCACCTTAACGAATTATTGTCTTGTGAAAGTGACAACAAAGTTTACTAACTTGACAATGAATTTCTTTAAATTGAATTCAACAGTAGCTTCACAAGAAGGACAACTGTATATACTGATTATATTGAAGCTTCTTTGAACGAATACATTTAGATAAAACATTGCAACAGCAGCTACAGCATAAAGCTGCCACTGCTGGAACTATGTTGCAGCCATCTTCTTAGCACACAAAAGAATGAATGAAAGAATAACTCACGTCACGATTTAAAACGATACACAGAAAGTCATGAATAGGCAACACGCAACGCTTCGCAAAGTAGATTTCCCAAACCAGAAACTATATATTTGGATTCCATCTGTGTGGTATAATATGCGCTGTAGGCCTACATCACAACGTCATTAGTACCTTGCTGGAGACAATTAACTATAAAACCATGAAATTGTTTACCAGAAAAAGAACAAAAGTGTAATTATCTTGAAATCCTGAGGTGATAGGAAAATTCTGACTTCAGATTCGAGCTCAGCATATACGAATTACCTAGAAATGGTTGTTAGTTTACCTTGTAAAACTTCTTATTGACCTGTGTAATTTTTGCATACCGGGCTGCTTGATGTTGCTCATTGTGTGAAATAAAACATAAATTAACACCTTATATAAAAAAGTTAATTTTCAAGTAACCATCAGCGTCTAACTACCACTTCCAAATAAATAAAAATAAATTCCTCTTAAATACTAGCTATCAATACATTACTTTTGACTAGTTATGAAAGTTGTTCGAGCAAAATGTGAATTCGTAAAAGTCCGGATATAGTAATCTGTATCAGTAGGCTACATACCTGGGTTTTCTCTGCTAGGTTGGACTACCACTTGTTCTGGATGATTCGAAGCTAGCACCAAAGAGAAAAATTTATATTTTTCTCATAACTTATATTGTACTTTATACTTGCACTGAAGGTTGCTGCATATGATGCGATATGTTTCTTTCTTTACAGGACACAATGGCTGTACAAGGTGGACACGGAGGGCATAGTCTTTTGTTATTGCTGCCAACAATTCTCGGATTTCTTAATCGTTTTCATCAAACAAAAATCTATTCTTATCATACTACTTCGGATATTTCCAGTTGATTGATTTCTTCTGCAATTGTTTCCAATTTTTTGTTTTTTATTTTTATAAAATTCTAGTTTGTTTAAATCTGTAAAGGAATTTTACGCCCTCTTCTTTTAGTTAAATTTCCAAAAAGAAACACTGTTCCAGCCATCCACATGTCCCAATTTTGTATTGTTCCGCAACCGGCGCACCGAACAAGTCTAGGCTATCAGAACTCAGAAGACTAGGCTAGTAGGCTAGCCCATGTGTTGCATTTACACCTCGGAAGAAACTACCAATGGTTGAATACATACTATTAAGCTTTACAGACTTTGCGGTTTGGTCCCTTCTTAGAGTTGTACCAGGTAGCTACAGACTACAGTGTATAGATCTGTATAGGTAGCGTTTTGCTTTGGTATAGGTACGGTAACCACAAATGCAAAGTTGCTGTGTACGATTGTATACCATTCGAACGAATCTTTGTGTAAAGGTAAATTTAAACTATTAGATGGCTATTTATTTTACAAACTCAATTGTCCAGAAAGTTTACTTAAATTTTTTTTTGGTTTGTCACGAATTACAGACCGGGCCCTAAACCCGACTGCAAGGAAAGCATGGCAGTTTTCAATGAAAAATCGTACGTTCAAAGAAACAAGGTTTGTTGTGCACTGAAAGGTCATCTCTTAGTTTATTGATTAGTTATAAATCGACGTTCAAACAACTAACAATTTTTTTCAGTAATTTATTATAAATCGGCGTTAAGATGAAAGAATTCGATTTGCAGTAGGCTAGCCTAGCTGACATGTTTTAAATGGAATATGATACGTTTCCATATGGAGGGCACTCATCACAGCTATGATAGGCCATAGTGGAAAGTGTGGCCTTTGCACGCACAAGATTCCGTATTGCACATGCCAAACTTAATCTTGTTGTCGATTTATAATAAATAAACAAGAATAAGTTAAGAAAAACATTTTTAACATGTGAGTTACATGGCGTTTCAAAATTTTACACCTTAAATTAATAGTTATTATCGCCGTAAACCCCACCTACGCCTCTGTTCTGGTAGCGTTTTTTTTATTCCCTATTTAAAATTGCAAAGGAGATGGTCACTTCTTTCAAATGGTAGGTTTATCGGAAAAAGTAGAAATGAAGTTACTGAGAAGCTAAGAGCTCAAACATGATTTTGAATTACAAAATAATATCGAATTTAAAGAATATTTTGAAGTGGTGGTTGCACAATTACTGCGAAAATGGTTCACATTTTCTTGTTTTATTTTAATGAATTGTGAGTCTCATAAACAGTTAACATAGCCTTTTCAGTTCTTGGTAAGATTGATGCTTTTTGTATAGGCGTAGGCTTGGGAATTTAGATGGAATAATGGTCTCTTCCATTCAGGTACTGTGGTTTTTTCACCAGCAATTACAGGCTTACGGCTATTTAACCACTGTGGTTGTCTGACTGCTGTTTTATATTGCAGGGCAGTAGGTTTATTGTTGTAAGTGAAATATGAGAGTTGAAACCTGTTCATTCTGCTCATCTCCAGTTTATCCTGGCCATGGAATGAATTTTGTCAGGAACGACTGTAAAGTTTTCAGGTTTTGTCGTGGAAAATGTCATAAAGCTTTCAAAAAGAAGAGAAACCCTAGAAAGGTACCATATTTTGGACATGGGACAGAACACTGAAGGAAATCACTTATCGAATATACTACTGTTTAAAGCAGGGGTTCTCAACCTTTTTATAGTTATGGCCGATGTTTTATATTTTGTTATCAAAATATCAAACACTTATCAAAGTCAGAGCATAAATGGGTTATAGAATTGTTAATTTTTGCTGACTGCCTCACTAGTAAATTTACAAACCTTTACTTTCTAACCTAAGGTCGGACTCAGCTTTAATGCTAAAACAAGACTAAAATTCTGCAATATGTATAACGTCTGAAATAAAGGAACAGACTGAGATTTTAAAAAGTGGAGACATATATAATCTGGTAATAAACATAAATAGCCTGGCCGACTGGTAGAAAACCGCCGGTTTAAAGTTGGCCATTACAATAAATTGAGTGTCTGGTATGTCATAGTAGAAATATATACGTGGAAGATGGGGTTAATAACTTGTATTATTTCTAGGTAAAATGGACGAAGGCATATCGAAGGTCTCATGGAAAAGAACTAACTAATGACGCATCCTTGGAATTTGAAAAGAAACGAAACAACCCCGTTAAATATGATCGTGAAACTTGGCAGAAAACCGTCCATGCAATTCGTAGAATAGAAGAAATAAAAACCAAACGACACAATCACTTCATAATGAACAGGTAAGTTACTACCGACAAGTGAACAACCAGCTTGATTACAAATTTTTCCACCAGTTAGTTAGTAATAGTATTAAGTATAATTTCTTAATGTTTTGAAGGCTAAAGGTTGGAAAGAAGGTGGAAACAGAAGCGGACATACGTGAAGTAAAACAGAACATTAACCTGATAAAATCTCCTGCTGCCGGACTCTTGCAAAAGCGACAGGAAGAGGAACTTGTTGAAGTCTTACCAGAAGATGATCAGGAAATGGAGAATGTGGAATAAATTGATTCAATACTTGGTACAGAACATTTTCGGTGTGGTGGATTTTAAAAATTCAACCATTCAAACAATGCAAGATGTCTTCTGGGTACACATGCATTGCTTATCCCACGTCTATTAAAGCAACTTCACGAGCTTGCTATGAAAATGTTTGCCAGAGCTAAACTTTCATATTGACCACTTGCTTGATTTACTTTTAATTGCATTTGATTCTACTGGGAAATACAATACATTATTCGGTTTACTAAACAAAAGTGAATTAAAAGTTGAAATCATAGATTTTGCACGTTCGATTACACTTCAAAAAATTATAACAATTTGCGATAGCATAAGTTAAAACAAATCAATCTTCTCATTGGGTTAACAACATCTCGCTGTTTAAGCTTTTAAGTTGCAACCGGAACATAATATTTGGCAATGTGAAAGCGACTACAGCTGGGCTTTCCATAATTACTGCATCTGATTAATTAATATTTTCACTCTTTCAGCAAAATATCAGGGGAGATAATTCACAATTAAATTATATACAATTGCAAAGAATGCTGTAAAGTTGCAAAATTGATGCAACAAGTTAAGTACCAAGAACATACAGTGTATGACTAAGACAAATCTTTGAAGACTGTGTAGGTTTACTGCACGACGAATGCAAATAGCATCTTGACTAAAAAGCTTCATCCTATAAAAACTTCTATAATGCACAACATTAAAACAAATAGGCACACAACCTTCGAAGTAAAAAAAATTCATGGGAACCATGTTGGCTTTTTTTAAGCAGTAGGTAAAAAGCAATGCACCATAATGTGTAAGCTACAATAAAAGCAGTGAAAATTTGTAATAAATATATATAGCTAATTTTGCTACAGTTTTAAAGTTTAAAGAATTGGCCAAATCTGCTTCAAGGGAGCACTCTGGACGTGGGTGACAAGATGTTCTGTGAAGAACCCACATGAAACTGTCCTTCTTTACCGTAACACTTTCCAATCATTTCCACCTAACAATGAAATGTTTTGATGTCATTAGTACTTCTACACACATTATTGCACTTACACAATATTGGGGTAGCTAACAGACATGTGGAGTCAAGAGTGGGTAAAAATTTTACATGACTCCATTCAACAACAGTCCAATGCAAGGATTTGGATTTCACGTGGCAATAACCTTCTGGTGCACATTCATTCTTATAATCATTTATCCTTTTTATAAACTATTTGTATTTTGTTTTCTAATGGTAAAGATATTTGGTGGCCTGAATAGGTAAGATTTACAAGTATTTAAAAGGTTAGAGCCAAAATCGACAGTTTTGTGTACCGATTCCATAGCCCTGTGTGTTACTGATCAGTCATTTGACTGAACTGTTTTAAAAAAGATTTTGGGTGGCAGAAAAATTTTATTGAGAAACACCATGTTTATCCATTAAACCAATCACCTGGTATCCGATTTCAGCCAACTTTTTATGCGGAAGTATTCCTCTTCCATCAAAAACAAATGCTGGTTTCAACATTTTTTCAAAGATTCTTTGATAATCCAAAGTCTGATTAGAGAGAGCGAATGAAAATTGTATGTCATATGATACCACTTTAGTATCAACTACTGCATGTTTTTAAAATCGTAACTCTAATGCCAGATGCTTGTTGAGTCATAATAGTATCAGTTGGAATATTATAGGCATATCATACATAATTATTCTATTGAGCATAGTGCCAATTAGAACCTTGTGGTTCAGTTCTTATTATTATTTAGCTTCTTTATTTACCCAGAATAACTAGCAGCAAAGCATAAAAAATACCACCCTCGTGTGAGATTGGTCAATGCTTGATTATATTTTATACCTTAAACATATCCCATTCAGTGCATACAGCAATAGCGTGAGAACCTTCACATGCTAAATAAGGATCATCGGCTACTTCAACTAACTGGGACACACGGTCCGAGGAGTCACATATGGTTGGATGTTGAAGTTCACTAAAACAATTATAAAAGAAAAATAATTGAAAAATATTTTTCGCAGTGTAGTTGGAGCACTGATGATGAAATGATACGACATGCAAGAAACATATCATAAGAATTCCATTTAAAATAAACCTTCTCACCGAATAACTTGCTTCTTTGGTACTTTGGGGTCATAAATTACCAAATGTGCCCCTTCATCCATTAAATATTTTGACACATATATTGCAGAAGATTCTCTAGTGTCGCCTGAAATGACACAAAATTTAATGATAAAATAAGGTAGAAAACTGTTGTTTTCCTGAACTTTCAAACTGAATTAATCTGTACATATTTGCAAAAGTTCAAAACAAATTGTCAAACCTGTATCCTTTTTAAAAGCAAAGCCCAAAAGTGTTATGCGTTTTCCAAATACGGTATTGAAAAGGCAGCCAATAATTCTACTTGCAAAGCGTCTTCTTTGAAAGTCATTTATTTCAATCACCTGTCAACGAAAGATGTAATGCTGTACAACCTACAGGTGCATACCAAGATTTTATATCAAGAGAACATACGATACAACCATGCAGCTGACTATTTTCAGGTGAGTGCATAACCCAACCAAAATTTACCTGTTGCCAATATCTTGCTACTTCTGGAAGATTCAAAGACTCACATAGATATACAAGATTAAGAACATCTTTTTGAAAGCAGCTGCCCCCAAATCCAACAGAAGCTTGAAGGAATTTGTTCCCTGAAAGCAAAAGTATCAGTTTGTTTGCAACGATAACAAATTATGAACTATTTTGAAAACAAATATTACAACTTTTACCTATTCGTGAGTCTGTTCCAATAGCATTCGCCACTTCACTAACATCAGCCCCAGTTACTTCACAAACTGCACTCATTGCATTGATACTGCTTATTCTTTGAGCAAGGAAAGCATTGGCTGCCTACATGTAATATTTAAAAGGTTTAAAAGATTTTTCACATTACAATATTTGCACCAAATTCCAACAAAGCACTGACTTACTAGTTTTGATAACTCTGATGACCATGTGTTGGTTTCAATAATTTTCTCAACAGGTACCCAATGAGCATATATTGATGACAAAGCTTTTATAGCTCTGTGCCCGTTCTCAGATTGTTCCCCTCCAATTAATACTCTATCTGGGTTTAACAGATCTCTCACTGCGGTCCCTTCTGCTAAGAATTCAGGATTGGACAAAACCTACAGAACAGTGAAAATTTTATTATGCTAAAATGACATAACACAAATCTAGTACTGACACAGGCGCTGTAATATATATAACTTTTACTGGTTACTTGACAAACAACTAAATATGAGGAGCTGTAATATATTTAATGCAAATTAGATAAGCAACAAATTACAGAATAACCAAAATCGAATAACAGGAGGTTATAGAAACTGTATATATATCTAATAAGTGTATGCTAGCAAGATAGTATCATACACTAAAAAGATTAGTACCAAAGTTAAGTAACCGATACTTTAATCGAGTAAAGCAATCCTGATAAACAGGCCATATGTAGTTAGCTGTTTTCAAAGTTCAGCTAACCTGATAAGTTGAATTTCGCTTGGTGTTAGCATGCAATATCCGACTTATACTGGCAGCAGCACGTACTGGAACAGTGCTTTTTTCAACAACAACCTTATGCCCAGTCGATACAGATGCTATATGACGCGCACATGATTCAACATATTTGAGGTCAGCTGCCCGGCCTTTTCCAAGACCATATGTTTTGGTTGGTGTGTTTACCTGAAAAGAAATTTGACAAAACATATATTTCATCACTTACAAAAATGTCAATCTAATTGTTATAATTTGTCTATGCAATATATGTATATATACATATATATATGATATAAACCGTGTCTATTCTGGTCTATCGATATTTTATGTTTATAGATTTTGATTTAATGTACTATAACCTGCATTTGGAAAATTAAACACATTTTTTATTACAAAAACTGGTAAATTGTTTGTATGTCTATCTCAAAAGACTTACTGATATAAAAATGAGGTCTGCAGCTTGAATCGCACCATCAATGTCAGTTGAAAAGAACAGATTTTGGCCTCTGCATTTCATCACAATCTCATCCAAGCCAGGCTTTAAAAGAGTTCAGCAGCATAAGATAACAAATCGTATAAACAACATAAAACTTTTGATTTAAAAAGGATGCAAAATAAAACCTCATAGATGGGAAGTTCTTCTGAATTCCAAGCATTTATTCTTTCTTTGTTTATATCCACAACCGTAACTTCAATATCGCGACACTTGTAAGCAATCACAGAACAAGTTGGGCCGCCAACATAACCAGCACCAATACAACAAACTTTTTTCACAGCCATATTATATAAGAATAAATAATCTATAATATGTGAGTGGTTATTCTTTTGCTACAACAGATAAATTGCTTTTTTTGGTGTAAGTGGGGTCTAGTGCAGAAGTGCACAACCAAAGGATATTACAATTTCGGTAGCAGAGGTCTAGTATATATACAAATGCATCACGTAGTTAAGCAATTCTGCACCACCCTCAACCCGCAAAGTTTTGAGACTTACGACTGACACACACATCAAATACCAAAAATATATTTATTTTAGTATTTTCTAGACATAAACGTAAACTTCGATGTTACAACTATTTATCAATGATATGAGCCAGATGGGAAAGTTTGCTGTTTTCGGGTGAGAAGTCCCCCATGTAACCATTAAAAAACAGTAGCTATTATACAGGCAATTAACTTTTAACCCCCAAGCACTTAGCAAACTTTCCAATCTGGGTACTTAAAATAGACCCTTTCCAAGCTACAATCTGGGTGGCAATATTTTTTGGATATTTTATACTTAACAATGGAAAACGTCGACCCACTTTCATTCTTTTTTAAATTACAAGTGTTCTGGTCATTAGATTGTTAAGATTTCGTTCAGGTGAGTTGCATATGAATTCCTTTGTCACGCGATAAAAAAAATTAAAAATATGTTGCCTAGCCTAGTTCTTATTTTATAGTGGTTTGAATCCTACGCACTGAACTAGTTCGATAAAAAAATCACGTTTGTGTAATCGAATTCATATAAAACTCACCTGAGCGAAATTTTTCAAACCAATGCCTAGAACGTTTGTAAAGTGGGTCGACAATTTCCATTGTTAAGTATAGGCGATCGAAAAAATATTGCCGCCTAAAAAAATTGGCAACGGTAACTCGGAAATGATCGATTTTACAATGATAGATACATACCAAGCTATGTTTGCATAATAGTTTGTTACTTCTCTGGTACACTGATAAATAAATGGTAATGGTTGTAGATGTAGAATCAACTAAAACATTTGGAATCTGAACGATAACTATTCCTTCTAATGTTCTTGGTTTTCGTTCTGAAAAACTGTTTTTCCCCCAATTCATAACCTGATCCACTAGCAGCAAACGTACTAGGCCTATAGGTTAATATTTCCACCGAAGCCAAGAAAAAATCTGCCACGTTTTACTGTGTTAACAAACGGTCAACGCCTATATTTTATATGTCAGTATGTGGGTGTTGGTATGTGAGCTTTGACCAAATATTTACTCAGTAAACTGAGGCAAACTATTGCTTTTTTCACATCATTATAGGCCTAGTAATTTTTGAGCAACTTTTGATCTTTAGCTTTCTCTCCATAGAGTGGACTGCAGGAACATATTAAAGACCATCAACTCGCATCGCATTAACAGACAACACTAACCTGCGGAAGCGAAGTGGTAACCCAGCCACGCGTAGAAAGGAAACCAGTATACAACAAAGATTAATGAAAAATCTTTCATTACCGCAGTATTAAAACTTCTATTCAGCCAGCTGGGGGAATGCCGATTGTCTCAGTCACGCATCAATACTCGGGCGTAATTATTGTTTCTTCCCCATTCATATTTCTAAAATAAAAAGTTTAACTATTAACATCAAACTTGCTACGATTAAATTAAAACTACTACAAGTTTTTTACATGTCGAATTTTTATGTCCTTTATCAGTTGTTACAAGTTTATGTGTAATAAAAAAAAACGTAAAAAGACTTAATTCTGTAGCGTACACCGCCACTTATCTGTTGATTAGTTGTATATTTTAAGATGTTTGTGTTCATGTTGAAATTATGACGTAATTGGAATGAGCTTTGATTGTGTGCGTTCCACATTCACTATAGATCGGACACATTACACTGACTACACTCGTGATAGCAGCATAGGCTACCTGCTGTTATTGACTCGATTAAAATCCGCCTGTGAGCTGGAGTGGAGACGATATATTAATTGTCAGAGTTAAGCCACTCACCACTACTGTAGTCAGTTCGGTGGCATACTACGCGTGGCAAACCTCTCCGATACGTTACAATTCAAAGAATATAAAAGCCTTTTATACTCTGCTTCATTTAAGTTAAATCATAAATTTCAAGTGAACTGCTATATGTAGGCCTACCATATTTTCATCGCCATAAAAAAGCACAATTTCTCCAGCAAGTACAATGCAAATAAAGTTTTACGTTTAAAGAATTTATCACATGTTTTTGGATAATTATACGCATATGCACAAGTAATGCATTCAGTTTCAAAATCATTATGTCCATTTCTGAAACAAGGATACTTCTGCCGCAGTTCACCAGAAAACACAGTGTTCGTCTTTGGCATTATTGCTTAGCTTTATTTAGATTTTAAGTTTGTCTAAATTAAAAGAATGATAAGAAAAATGATTAGACCTCATGCCGTTGCTGAAAAGTCATTTGACTTAACTTAGGCCTCATGCTGAAAAGTCACATAAACATATATATCTGTTGAAAATATAAGAAGAAAGCGCAAAATGCATAAAAGGAGGACATTTGGGTATTTTTCAGTGTCCTCGGAGGACAATTCATTTTTCTTTATAAAAGAGGACAAATCTTCCTAAAAGTGGACATATGGTAGCCCTAGCTATATGAAGCAAAAGGGTGATATGAGAATTTTTTTTATTTCAAGATTTTAAGTGACAACTAAGCATCGTAAGCTTGTTATGGGGTGACATATGAATGATAAATAATTAATTGATGATACACACTTAACAACAACCGTTTTAGTTTGAGGTTAGGCGGAAGAAAAAGAAACGTTGTTGCTTTATAATAGCATAAGATTAAAGATAGGCTATAACGTTCTTGTAACTATCAATGATCAAACAAGAAATTTTTGAAATAAAAACAAACGTTTCTGTGTCGGATCAAATATTTGAAACATTTTGCTTTTGTACAAGACCTAAAATCCAATTATTCTTGAATTACTGATCGACATATGTAAAGCAATCGTTGCTAGTATTACATTTAAGTCTAAAAATACGCTTAAGAAATCATCGTCAAGTTTAAGTCGTGCAACAGACTATTTTAGTCTAAGAATACAGATTGTTATTAGCTATTTCCGGGTTAGTGATTAGTAAAGGAAAGCGGAAAAGTAAATATCTTTCAGATTTAATTCTTTTAGAAAATAACAATAACTTTAAAAATTGTTCCAATGATAACTTTAAATTTTAATAACGTAATATAGTAATATTATGCTAAAAGTTTATGTTGTCCTTGTTCCATTCTGTTTTTTTTTTTTTAGCCTGAATTACTGTATCCGCCTGTTGTCGCTACCGTGCTCAAAATGTGGTCGGCAAGCAATGTGGTTCTCAGTCAATCTGGCCTTAGCATATGGTACGGTAATGTAGTAAGATAGGGGTAGGCTTTGTTAAGTCAAGGAAACCGCCCAGGTAAATGACGGTTACGAATAGACGATGAAAGTATGACCTGTGGTGGTCGGGGTTTCGGGTCTAGTATACAAGTGCTTAATCACAGAATGCCTGTGCATGCTAGACCCCAGCTACTCAAATTGTGACGTCACTTGCATTCTATACAAAGATAGACGTGCACTTGTATAATAGACCCTTATTTTTAAGGTTTTATTCGAAAACTGGTCCTGAATAGTACAAAATTTAAGTAAGACATCGGAAAAATTAAAAAGGAAAACACAGGGAAATGTAGCCATTATAGCCTAATGCACATAATCCTGAAGCCAGATTGGGAAGTTTCCTGTTTTTGGGTGAGAAGTCCCCCGCGTAATCAATATGAAAGAATAGGTATTATGGGCACAATTTCTACCCCCCAACAAACTTTCCAATCTGATACTTATGAATCATCTTTTGGTTTAAGTGGTGCAAAAACCTTCTTCAGCGTAAAGAAGTAGGTTAATGAAAATAACTATTCAGGAAAACCAGCTCCAATAAGTGTGGGATTTGTTTTTAGCATGCTTCGCATATTGGTGCAAAAACTGCCGGTAAAACATCATGTTCCACCTAAAAGCCAATGTTTGGAATGCTGTCGTTTTAAAGTATGTTAAAGAGAATGAAATTACGCTTATAATAATGTAAAAATCTTTGCTGTATGATTTGTGTTCAAGTTTTAATCGACCTGGAAGAGAATTTTTCGCATATTGGCTCGTCTACCCTACAATGTTATACCGTACCATGTTTCATTTTCAGTGTGCCACAATATAGGTTGCCTGGTTTTCTTATTTAAAGTAATTAAACTTTGCCAATTAGATGATATTTCAGTGAATTCTGGAGAAAACTGCAACTACAATATATCAAAGGAATTAAAAAAAAAATCTTGCTGTTAATCAAAATGCCTTCCAGTCAACCACTGCCGCCGAAAGAGAAAACTCTTTTCAATCGGATATTGGTCAGTAAATTTTATTATAATGTTATGCTGTAGGCATATACATCCATCAAAGGAGTTTTATGTAACGTATACTGCACTGTCATAGTGTAAATTGTGGCAGATGTACGCTCGAGATTCATCAACATGTACGCCAAATATTTACAAGTTATAAGCCTAATAAACAAATTGGGGAAAGTTGGTAGCTTGAACGCTGATTTATGATTAATAAACCAAGAATTAGAGCTTCAGTGCACGCCATCACGCCAAAAATTGTGTCTTTCCATGGACAATTTCTCGTCGATAACTACCATACTTTCTAATTGGGCTGCACTGATGCTTTTCATTATAATCTCGTATAATATCACTCAATATTATGTCGTTATAAATTTTTGTTAAAAGTAAAACAAATTTCTTCCAAACATATATATATATATATATCATATATAATACATGTGAAGTAAATTATGCTTCTTAGAAATGCTATGAGCAGAAGCAGTACAAAAATGGTTTGAAATTTGCAAAGCAAATTTTGTCCAATCCTAAATTTGCTGATCATGGTGGTGAGTTAGTTTTTTATTACATATATAAATTAAGGAAAAGTCTATTTTCTAGAAGCAAGTGATTTGTGAATAGTGAATAATAATAGCAAACAGTTTGAGTTGAAAAGCAAAGTAAATGAGTACTACTGTATTTTCTAAACAAATTTGCTGCTGAAAGTAACAAGACAAATAGTTCAAAATATTTTTCTTGGATTTAACATTGACAGAAACACTGGCCATGAAAGGCCTTACTTTAAACTGTACTGGAAAGAAGGACGAGGCATATGAGTTGGTTAAAAAAGGTCTTAAAAATGATCTGAAATCTCACGTTTGCTGGCATGTTTATGGCTTGCTTCAGCGTTCTGACAAGAAGTATGATGAAGCAATAAAGTGTTATCGAAATGCACTGAGATGGGACAAAGTGAGACATTTATACTATTCAAAAGCTCGCTCTGTTTATGTACATGTATATAAGAGGTCTAGTTTCCTAAAACATTATTACAAGCTAGGATGGTGGAATTGTGCAAGGCAATATTTCTAAGAGAAGGATAGTATTCAATCACCAAAAGTTAACTATATGTATTATTTTTCATTGTTTTAAGGAAAACTTACACATTCTAAGAGATCTATCCATGCTACAAGTACATATGAGGGACTTGGAAGGATACAGGGTAAGAAGTGCTTGCATTTTGAATTTAAAAGTATAGCATCATCTCGAAAAAGTGCAACTGTATTCCAAGGTTTGTTCTTTATTAGGAAACACGCTATACACTTCTTCAATTGAAACCTGGACAGAGAGCGTCATGGATTGGATATGCGATTGCAAACCACTTACTCAAAGACTACATGGTCGCTTTCAAGGTTTTAGAAGAGTTTGGCAAAACTCAGCAGGTGACACACACAACCCATTCCAACCGAACTGTATTCTTCATTGGAAATTGACGTCATCATAGAGCTAATTTCTAATAGCCTGTATGTAGAAACTATTTGAAGATTTGTTGTATGTTTTTATGACATAAGGTGTTTTCTTTTGTGCAGTCTCAGGACAATCAGTATGAGCACAGTGAACTGTTGCTGTATCAAACCGATATCTTAGTTGAAGCTGGGTTGCACCAGCGGGCTCTTGAGCATCTTGAGGGTAATAAAGATAGAATTGTTGACAAACTTACCTGGCTCGAAACAAAAGGTAGGAGATTGGTTAGGCAGCTTTTTTGCAATCAAAGTTTTGTTTTGCCATGAAATTCTATTATTTACTTGAACTTTAGGAGATCTTTTCATTAAACTTCAAAACCTTGATGAAGCTGAAGAGATTTTTACTGACCTTGTTTATCGAAATCCAGAAAATCACAGGTTTAATTTGATTTTTATTAACTATAGACATCCCTCATACTTCTATTTCTCAGCAGTGTCCAATACTAACTTTGCAAATATATAATAGGTATCTTAAAAAACTTGAAGAGATAGTAAACCCTTCAACTTTAGAAGAGCGTCTGCAGTTATATCAGTCTGTTACAACTGTGTTCCCCAAAGCAGATTCTCCAAAGTTTATTCCTCTAACATTTTCTACAGGTGCAAACATTTACACTTTGCCTTTCACTTAAAGTTTTCAGACGGTGTATATTATCAAAGACTCTGTTGTTTAGGTTCTACTTTTCAGAACCTCATTGACAAGTTCATGCGATCCCAGTTAAAACGTGGAGTTCCTCCACTTTTCACCAGTTTAAAACCTTTGTATTCTGATCCTGAAAAGGTCCGGTTTATCACAGCTACTGTAGAAAGCTACATCAGTAGCTTGGAAAGCTGTGAAAAGTTTTCAGAAGCAGGTAACAATTATAAGTAATGATTTAACAACAACCTTACATCACCGATAGTGATACATCGAATTCCCTGACTCCAATACTAATAAAGTTTTTCTTTTAAATTACTTTGGTGTTTTTTTTATAGATGAGGAAACTGAACCGCCCACTACCATTTTGTGGACCAAATATTTCTATGCACTGCATTTGGATGCTTTAAAGGAATACGAGAAAGCACTTTCGGTTCTTAACCAATCACTAGAACACACCCCAACACTTATCGAACTACATGTTGCGAAAGCCAAAGTCTTGAAAGTAAGCTTATTATTGCTATTTCAGGAAATATTTGATGTAGTATATATAGATGTATCTTTTCAAATCATCAGATATCTTGTATTACATTAAACTGTTATCCTCCATTTCTTTTTAGCATTTGGGAGATATAGCAGGTGCAGTTGCCTGCATGGATGAAGCACAATCGTTAGATACAGCTGATCGATTTATCAACTGCAAGTGTGCATGCTACATGATACGAAATGACATGATTTCGGAGGCAGAGGAAACTGCATCAAAGTTTACACGGGTAAGCAGGACATGACATTGTGTGGAGCAGAAGTTCTACGAATGGAATTTGTAGTTTACATGGAATTCTACCTAAAATTGGTTACAGCTTTTTAATAATACATTAGATTATAGGAATTATTATCTGCAGGAAAATATCAGTGTTGAAGAGTATTTAAAAGAAATGCAATGTATGTGGTATGAGGTTGAATGTGCAAATGCCCACACTAGAGCCAAGCGGTTTGGAGAAGCCTTGCAAAAGTGCCATGAAGTGGATAGGGTACGAGAAACTCAAGAAAACCGTTTATCATTTTATGATATTGAAGACAACTGAGCCTTGATAATTTATCTTAAATTACTTTCTGGTGTAAGCATAGTTTATTGTGACACATACCAGCTGTAATAATTCTTTTAACGTTTTAGCATTTCAGTGAAATTGTTGAGGATCAATTTGACTTCCATCAGTACTGCATGAGGAAAATGACCTTGAGGTCTTATGTTAAAATGCTTAAGTTGGAAGACTCACTCAGATCACATCGATTTTACTTTGAAGCAGCAAGAATTGCTATAAAAGTATGGAAAGATCACCATATGGAAGATTTACCATTTCTGACCCAGCACTTGAAGTTGTGCAAACATTAATCTCATCTAACCAATATAAATTATACTGCTGGTGCCTTTATCCCCATTTCATCGTTGTCCAGGTTTACATCAATCTTCATGATGAGCCATACAAGCCAGGGGACAGGAAGACCATAGAAGGGGAATCGTCCATGAGCAGTGCCGAGTTGAAGAAACTGAGAAACAAACAAAGACGACAGGAAAGAAAGAAGGCTGCCCAGGAAGAAAAGAGAAAACAAGAAGAAAAGGCGAATAGAAAAAAGTGAGAAATGTGAAAGTCCTTCGTAAAGTTAACGCAAACAATAACGTTTTTTAAGAATTTTATAAAGTGGAGTAAAATATCTTATATGGAAAATGGGTCATTTTAGACAACAGCAGCAGAGGAAGAATGATGATGAAGGTGATACGAAGAAAGAAGAAGAATTTCAACCTGAAAAATTAGTGTCAGTAAGTATCTTGACAAACGTCAATCACCCAACAACATATCACTTGGCTACGCAGCTAGCAAGATCGTAATATCATTGATGCGTTTTTATAACAAGACCAGAAGAATATCATAATCTGAACAATTTCATCAAATAATAAGTTCTCGTATCTTTTCCAAACTTGCCTAAATATGATCTTGGTCGTATATCGTGGAACCCTTAGCTGCAATCTTGACTATCTTTTTTCTACTTCAGGTTTCCGATCCACTAGATCAAGCTCAGAAGTTTTTGGTTCCGTTAGAATTGCATTGCTACAACCGATTCGACACCCACATGTTTGCATTCCAGATTGCCGAGAGGCGCAGTAGGCTACTGGTCATGCTTCGTGCATTGCTGAGAGCGCAGAAAGCTGCTTCAAATGGCGATCCGGCAGAATTACACTTCTGCAAAGTTCGTTTTGCCAAAAAAGGTACAATTGTGCATCTGTTTCAACTTAGTTCTATGCACATCATTGACCAATGAACATTACAACATTCCTGTGCAACCTGTTTCACGTCTAGGAATATCGTGACTTGTTAGTTGGAATTTTTTTGCAGTGCGTGACACTAATGGTGTTTCATCTGCTGTGAATGATGTAATTGGAAAACATTTCGGAAACATCTACGGTGATGTAGGACTGGAAGAGTTCAATCAGAGGTTTCTTGATGAAAATAATGACTCTCTAGCACACATTTATGCCGGTACGATATGCTTGACTATTTTTTGTTTTAAAAACAACTGCAAGGTTTGCGCAGTGAGTTTTCAGGTCATGTGATGCTTCTTGTAATTTCCTTTAACATAGGCTCAAAAGCAATGTATCATCTTGACAACGCCAAAAAAGATGAAGCTCTTTTAAAGTTATTGAATTTTTCTACGGAAACCAAAAACGTTACCATCCAGGTGAATAATTGTCACTACTGTGCAATATATGTTATTATATATGGCTCTGAGTTTGTTATGTTGAATGCAAATTAGTCAAAATACGCAGTCAAATTCTTAAGTCCAATTTGTGGTTGGTTTTTTACTTGGTCGTTGGTAATTATTTTTGCCGTAGCGTGTTATTAGAATTTTTTTGTGCGTCTCACGGCTTATTTTACCACAGATCTGTGAGGACATTTTGACATCGCTTAGAAGCAAACTGGTCTATGGTCAAGTACCTGAAGACTTTTTAAAAGACTTCACAGAGAAATGCAGAGACTTTTTCCCCAGAGCATGCAGTTTCAAACCACCTGGTTCAACAGTTACAGCAAAAGTGAATGGTATTGATCATTGTTCTGCTGGTGACCCCACAAATGCTGGAGATATAGCCATGGCGGAGATATCTATGGAAAGTTCCAAAGCTGATGAACATAAAATGAACGCTGATCAAAACTACGATACTTCGGAGACAATAGAAAATCACTGTTCAAACGGAATGTAGATTTCTTTTCTAGCGTATTATGGATGCAAAGTTTTGACTTTGTTTTATACAGTGCATAATGACAACGGCTTTGACTTGACACTGTTTTAGCTCTGCTTTTGCGTAAATTATCGGCTGGTTTGTTCATCTTAACTTTGCTGTGATTTGAGAGAGTAGACCAGGAATTTTATGACTTGCCATATCATTTTTATTGGCAAAGATGGACGTTTTCTTTAAAGCCAATTGAAACTATGACCTTAAAGATGGTTTTTAGCAAAATGCAGTCTATGATATAATAGCTACAACCAAGAACCAATCGTCTGGTTGAATGTAACGGTTAATAAATTATAATAATTCTTTTTAAAATAAATTATTTTAAATGTACCAAATGAAAGGTTCTACTATATACAATGTATTTACACCTCATTGCGACGCTATTTTTGCTAGTGTTTTGATAATGATACTCCGTGCTGAATGACTTAACATTGCAAACACAGTGATCCACACATGAATTTTAAATAATTGGCTGATATTCCGACTAAAACTAAGTAAGCGTGGTTGTTTCTCATTATACACAGCAACACTATATTGAGATCACTTTCGGTCTGTTTTTATAACAACACATTTTTATACCTAGTCTGAAAACACTCTTAAAAACTTGATATTTGTGGGAACTTGTTGTTTGCATTAGCTTGCAGTTGCAATAAGTCCGCCCCCCTTTTTAGCCAAAATAATAATTTAGGGTTAGCCCTTTGTTCATGGATGCTTCTTCATTGTTGCCTACCCTAAGTAGCACTATGATATGCACTATCTGGTCCTGGTCTTCTAAGATTGGCAATGTCTGTATCGTACTTTAGCTTTGTAAAGAAGCTCCTTTCATGTGTGATGTTTTTTTTTATAAATTTATTGCAATGGATGCATGAGCTTATTACACTGGAACAAAATTGCTTGAGTGAACATTTGCGTACATACATGATGCCTTCAATGTTTTGGTTTTACAAAGCTTTTTTTATCATCTGTAACTACCAAAAAATCGTAAACTGTATCATGAGATACCCGGCCCAACTTGAGAAATTTTTTTTCACGTAGTTGCAAGCTTGCAGCACAGTGTTTTGCATGATTGTATTTTGTTGGACTGGACATTGTTCGTCTTTGGTTAAGACCATTTATCCATTACCGGTAATTGCAAGATTTTCATTTTATTGCGCCGTTCTTGGTTTTGCGTTTGAAGTCGGTCGCATAGTAATTATTTATTGTCCAAGTGTGATTTCTGTGTTTGCCCTTCATTGACATACAAAACAATGTGACAGTTTACTCATTTCTGCGTTTTTAGACATGTAGCCTACTGGGTCAGAAAAGTGAGAAACGGAAGAAGAATATCGCCAACATTGATTTACAGGAAGTAAGGAATTACGCAACATCTTGTTGTAACGTTTGTACTGGAACATAGCCCAGTGTACTGCATGCACACAGAGTCAATATAGCCTACTAGAGTTACGACGCCCGCAAATTAATTATGAATATCGATAAGATAATAGGTCGTCATTATTCTGCTAAAATGTTTTTTGAGTTTTATCAGGCGAAAAGTTTTTTTTTCTCACTTGGCCGAGGGCACGGCAATGAAAATCTTAAAGCTTGCCCGATTCACTCCAACACTGAATCTGTGATGTGGTGGTAAAGTTGTTATTGAATTCGTTTATTTAAAGTATGTTTGTCTCACCAACAACTTAATGTTTTGTGGCTCAGCCTTTCCTTTGCCAAAAAACGGAAATGATTAAATGCAAACAATCCATACAACGCAGGACTTCTTCAAATCGGGTCTGTGGACCCTTGGATGGGTCTGTGGACTCCGTGGATGAGTTTCAAAAAACGGGTCAGTGTTTATGTCAAGAATACCTTAAGTCTGTTATTCGGTGGGAAACTGTGACGTTTGTTTTTAAAGCAAAGAAAAAGCTTGTTCTAGAGATCCGTGAGAATCAAAACAAAACTATTTAGGAGACTGTTAAAAAAAGTTATAGAGTGAGTGCTCCAGCTACAGAGTGTTGGATAGAGAGAGTTTATATAATTTGAAGACCTATATAAATTGATCAGTCTCGTATGGTATGCTATCACCTCGTGTTTGTTTGTCTGTTTCACGTCATTTTGATCATTCTCAAGTTGTCGATGGCACAATCCTTGATCTCAATTGGAAAAACTTGTTATGAACTTGCAATCATGGTTTAGCAAATTCTTTAAACCGATGCATGATTCCCAATTTTGCTTGTTTTGTTATTTGTAGTATCGTTTTTTATTATGTGGTGCTCACATAAATTTGAAGAAAATTCATAAAGCGAATTTGAACGAAATGAACACCATAGAACATTTGACTGTAACAGTCAGCAATGTAATCTGTATAATTTTTCTATAATGTAAAATTACTTTTACATCTAAAAAATGGAAGATTTTAGACTACCTTAAAAATATGCTCAGTGCTTTTATTTCCTTTACCGTACGAAACTTCTTCTGTCGTTGGTTGTTGAAAACATGTTTCAATCGTTGTGCTTATAACGATGTCGGAAGAGTTCCAATTTCAAAATCGGTTTTGCGTCGATGAGTTTCAATTAGCTTCTGAGTTGACGCTAATTGTTGTTACTGGTTGGTGATTGTAGCGAGTTTTTCTTTCCAGCGATCTTTTTTCTTTGTTTTAGTTTTGAATAGCTGTAAAGAGGAGCAATAGTTGTAGAGAAGGCTGAAGGAGATAACGTATGCCGTACGGAATACTGGACTTGATAACAAGGAACTCTGCGTATATTGCTGCATTGCAGCCGTTCAAGCTTCATACAAATGAAATGTTTGTTGTATCAACAGTTAAGAAGTTCCTGGTATATATGTGTAAGGTCTATATATCTGCACTGTAAGTTAAACTTAACGACTCAGCTGGTTGAGGTATTGATATGAAGAACTGTGTTTGAGAGAAGTTGAAACAAGCCTGGACATGCACCCTGTTTTTTCCTCATCATCAATGAAAGAAGATTTTTAAGAAATGAAGTCAGGATTTGGCTAGAAGCTGGATCTAATTTATAATTTAGTAAGTCAGGTTTGCAGATGACTGTTTTTAGGTCTATTTAATATTTTTTTAAATAATTTCTGTTTGGTTTATTTTGGTAAACTTTTTATGCAGTTTATTTTTATATATTTATGTATATCAGTTATATAGCTTATTACATTATATTCAGTACAAAGAGATGCCATTCTAAAGAGTAATGAAGGAGCATAGTTGAAATAAGGTTTAAACGTGTATTGTGCACTCATAGTAGAAAGTGTGGCATCTGCACAGATACGGTTCATCAATGTGCGTGCCAAACTTTTTTATCTTCAAGCTGATTAATTATAAATTAACAAAGAAAAACTAGTCGTCTGAACCCCAATTTATAATAAGTAAACAAAGAATTGAGTTGAGAATTGAAAAGAAACGAATTTAAAATCCAGTGTACACCATCACGCCAATATTCACGGCTTTGCACCCATAAGTTCCCATCAAAAACTGCCATACTTTCTAGTTGAGTTGTGCCCTAATTGGAAAGTTTGCTTTTAGTGCGCTGGATAAATATGCCAATTAAAATAATGCCAAAATTTGCGCCAAGCTTAAGTAATGCTTTAATGTAGAATATAAGCCTAAACAGCTAATCTACAGATGCCAGAAAATTAATCAAATACATATCATTTGTTTTGTTTGTAAGCTAAACGAATTGAATTTGGTCTAATTTTATTTTACATTATCATACCTTTGATAGAATGTGGTTTTCTTGGTGTTTGTTTTACTTTGTTGTTGTAGTTGAGGTCTAATTTAATCATTTTAGGTCATAACCATACATACGGAAGCAAGGAAACTAATTAGCCAGTTCACTTGCTTAATAAAATGTTGGAAATGTTAAAAAAATGAACTAAAAGTAGGAAATATATGCAAATCAAACATCCTTCAAACATGACAAAAAATATAGTCTTAAATCAAAATAGGCTATTTAACAAATATGATACTTCTAACAACTATTGATAAAGCATCACTAGTGATGCACTTGATTTTAACACACAATATATATGATACAAATTAGGTGTGGGCAATATATTTTGTCTTAGATGATATTTTGACATATTTTCATATATGGTATTAGGTTGTGTATTATAATAGTTGCTGTTAGTGTTGTTTAAAAACTATGAAGAGAAAAATGTGATATGTGGCTATCTAAGTTTGTAAAGTTTGTCACAGGGAGTAACTGGAATATAGGTATGTTCATAAATTTGTCAAATTAGAATTGTCAATTTTTAAAGGAAATATAGTAGGCCTACCACTTTTATGTGTTTAATAAAATCTGTTGAATTAAAGTGGTATTTCTAAGTTATTTACATTCTTTTGAGAATATATATTCATCATATTCAATTTGAATACTGTAAAATGCCTATATACACATAACTCCTTGGAACAAGAAGTGTTTTAAAAACTTGAGTTTTCAAGATGATCAAAGCATTGTTATCAGGCCCAATTGCCTTTGGTATATTCATTCCATTACCTGTAACAGATGATTTAGGATATTTATCAAGGACTTTAATTAAATTAATTTAAATTTTTAAATTCCTGCCAGGATCTGTGCTATCTTGATTTTCATTGCAAGGATTAAGTAATTGAAAGTTAATTGGTGAAAATAACTTATTGTGATTTCACTGTGATACAATACGTACCACAATATCAGTACCAAAATTATTAACTTTTATCCAATGTCAGATAGTTACTCTTATACGTTGAAATTTTCAGGTAACTTTGAGTTTCATCAGCTTTCACATATTGCAAACTTTCTTCTTGGCATGCCTCATAAGATTGCAAAGATGTGTTCCACTGCTCCCAACTTTGGAGGCAGCATCGCAGATTATGAGGTCTTGAATTTGATAGGGCGAGGTGCCTTTGCATGCGTGTATCGTGCAAAATGCAGGAGGTCTGGTCGTGATATTGCCATAAAAATGATTGACAAGCGAAGTATGAGGAAGTCCGGCATGGTCTCAAGAGTCCGAAGTGAAGTGGAGATCCATGCTCAATTAAAACATCCTTCCGTTTTGGAGCTTTTTCACTGTTTTGAGGACTCAGACCACGTCTACCTGGTCGTAGAATTATGTCTCAAAGGAGAGTTGAATCGGTTTTTGAAAACTCAAGGAAACGTTCTGTCAGAAAACCAAGGTATTTTTGGTACCTTTGCAATTAAATTTCTGTTTCATTGAATGAAGAACGTGAGATTCAGGTTAAAGTTTAATTTAAAAAAAATATTTCTGCAGTACAAAATAGTTAATTCCCTAAAAGGAGTCATTTCCTAAACAACAGTTTTGTTTTTCAGTAAGAGAATTTTTGACCCAGATCGTCGAGGGCATGTTGTACCTACATGCTCACGGCATACTGCATCGTGACTTGACTCTTGCAAACATGCTCTTGGATGACACCTGCCACATAAAAATCGCCGACTTCGGACTGGCCACCAGACTGGCGCTTCCAACCGATAAACACTTTACTATGTGTGGCACCCCGAATTTCATTTCTCCGTAAGTTGATTGCTTTATTAGGAAAATTGTTGCAATTTTGTTGCAAAACGAAACGTAGTAGTTATCACCATGATGTAAACATTACTTTTACCTATCACTTAGGAAAGCCTTTTTGACATATTTCTTGTAAACGAAATATTGGAAGCATTTACTAGCCTAGTTTTATACATCAAGTCAATACGAAGACTGTTAACCGAATATTTCCGTAATACATTACCTTGAATGGATTTAAAGTTTTGCGGTTTGTTTACGCAAAGCGCAACGGTCGGATATTCACGACCCTTATAATGACGTAAGCAAAATAATAAAACCTCTGCGCTCTAGGTACCCTCAAGTCAGACCCTACCTTTTGTTAGCTTTGTAATAATGCAAACACTCCATAAAGTGACAGGGAGATGGCCATTTGTCAAAGTTTTTCATTAAAATATGTGCGACCGTTGGTCATTTATTTGCTTGAACCACACTTTGGTTTTACGCCTGAGCCCGTCCCCAGGATTATGTGGGTGCAAGTGCATTATGCGCCAAGAGTAATTTTCTGCGTGCATTATGTGAAAATATGTATAGTTTTTTTTTATGTTTTTAGTTACCAAATTTTCTTGCAATAAACGTATCAAGTTGAAAACTTATTATTCTCGTGATACACAAAAGTCGATTTTGTATTTCCATTGTCCTTCATCCTACGCTATGTTACAGATTATTGAATTGTTTTTAAAATTTAAAACAAATTAAATGGATGATATCACCCAACGTCATCGACGGTTGATGAGGTTTAAATCACCACCCGTTCTTTAATGGAAATATTTGACGCCGTTAGTTGTGGCCCCGGACCTGCCCGAACACGAACCCGCAATTTTTTTTGCTGCTAGACAGCGCTGTAGTTTGCCGTATAGTTAACCATTGCCAAGGGATATCGCCTTCTTTCATCCCCTTTCTCTTCTTTTTGATGTTAGCTTTTTGTTACGTCATCTCTCTTTCTCCACAACGAACGATGTTAGATTCGACTTACATCACTTCCAAGCGAAGATTGCTGAGATTAGTTATACAATGAAGTCTACCGGGCGATACCTTGTTTGGTCTGGGCTTGTCTAAATCATGTTTTTAAATTTTCTCAGACTACCCCAAGCACGTGTTGATGGAATCTTTAACGGTTTAAATGTTATTAAAACAAATCTCTTTTTTACACAACTCGTCGCAAAGTTTTTGTATTCTTTATGGACAGTTGTTAATACAAATATTTTTAGTCTACGTATAGCGACTTTAAACGTTTATAATGTTTTGATGATGTTGTTGTTTACCGTCCCGATGGCTCGAAAATAAGCATTTGAATAATTTAAAATTAAACGAAATTATATAATTGAAATCGTATTTCAAACTGTATTATACAACGAAAATCATGTAAAACGTTTAACTGTATAGAAGTATATGATATATCTATACTTTTGATTGAAAATGCGAAAATAATAACTTTCTGAAAGCGTAGTTGCATAATATCATTAATCGGATCAAATATCACTATTTATTAACACAAATATCGTTGGAACGCTTCACTTTGACGGTTAAATTCCTCGATATATGTGAAGAACGACCGCCCCTTATGTTTTTGGAGTGCCCAACCCCAGTTAGCAAATAGTTAAACCGTTTTATATACTTCAACAATTATTTGAACGTTATTCCTCATATAACTGACCCTGTTCAAACAATGATTTTTTGTGGTTATGTTACTCTTTGTGTTAACTCACATAAAGCTCACTACCGGTAATATTAAAGTACCTCGTTAATTAAATGTCCTGTTTGCGTTAGATTTTATCGCAAATGGCGACTCCGTTTGCTTTTTCGCTTTGCGGTTTAAACGGCTGGAGTTTGAATACCGAATAAAAAATTCGGCACACTTACTGTTCGTGGATCGAAATTTGTTACGTAATCGTCACTGATGGACAGAAATCCCGCTAAATGTGATTTGGTGTCGAACCGGTCGGTAATTTTGTAAATAAAAATAAAAACAACCGCGAACTCTAGTTTCACCGCAGCTCTACTTTGTCTGTAAATGACGTGATCGTGGTTAGCGGTGGCCTTGTTATTGAAATGAAAAAGTCTCTACTATAGCCCGCCTGTAATACGGTTCTACTGTAGTTTGTCTGTTTTGTCTTATGTTTACGTTATCAAGTGATTGTTGGTATCACGTTTTACTACAGACTCGTTAAGCGTCCAGTAACTTGTTACAGGTCGTGCATGCTTGGGCAGGGTTAGCTAAAACAATGCTTTACCGTTTTTTTTGCGATAGGGATGGCATTTCGGGGCATTGTTATCGAACAAAGCCGTCTGTTACATAGGTATTACGTAGTCTCTCGCCGTGTTTAATGACGTTGTTCACTTTGCGGTCAGTTTTTATTCGAACCCTTAAGTTTTCAACAAGGGTATTGAGGTATTGCAAGAGTTCGTTGAGGAAGTATGTTTCAAGACCAGTGTTGTTGCAAGATATTTCATGATGTATAACAGTGCTGTATGCTTTTATTGAGCGCCGTTAAAAAAAATACATAAGTAAATTACTCAGGGAGGTGTATAATGTGTATATATAATTAACAATGCTCAAAAAAGATTGTGCCATCAAGTTTTGTTTTATTTGTATATATTAAGTAATTTTAGAAGTTTTGCTTTAAATCGTCAAGAGTTTTCAGCAAAGTTTTAATGCATTTGTAGCGAAATAGCAACGAGAAGTGCGCATGGATTAGAATCTGATGTCTGGTCATTAGGTTGTATGCTCTACACGTTTTTGGTAGGAACCCCACCATTTGATGTAAGTATAATGAAACATGTTTTGTATAGCTTATATGGCTGCAAGTGTAGAATGCTAAGTTATGTGAATGCTTCATGTTTTTATTCATTTTTTTAAAAGTAATTTTGTCCATGAGTTCTGTCAAGCAAATAATCCACTTTTCTAATAACTAAACTAAAATTTTAAGTTAACTCAATAAAGTTTCGGCCATCATACGTCATGTAACGAAATTCTCCTTACTTCAGACCGACGCTGTGAAGAGCACATTGAACAAGGTTGTTCTCGGAAGTTACAAAATCCCTGAACACGTTTCAAATGAAGCGAGAGATCTTATCCAGGACATGCTCCAAAAAGATCCAAGAGAGAGGATCACTTTATCTGCCGTGTTAGAACATCCCTTCATGGTAACTTCGGAAATTTTACTCTTGTAAAGATCTCTGTCAACCTTATGTTGTTAAAGCTAGTCTGGAGCAATTTAAGATTACATTCCCAATTTACAGAGGCCAGAAACTTGGAAGGGTGCGCATAGGGAAAGGTCAGTAGACAGTGGCCATGCTACAATGACCACAAATTCTACCAACAACTACAGCAGGCAGGGAACGCTGCATAATACATGTCACCAGCAGTCAGTGAATGGATCAACTAACACAGCAGATACTGCAGTGTCCAGATTACCGCCACGAACACGTCCCGTGGTTGCCTTACCTCCAAGTAAACTGGAAACAGTGCCAGATGTTGATCCTGGTACCTCATTTAATGATACTTACAATCGTAAAGCAGATCACAGAGTAGACAACGCACATGTTAAAGATCGCAGTAAAATGTGTAAAGTGAATTCAATGGACTATAAAGATGAAAACGATGGACTGTGGGCATCTCGAACCCAAGACATGCCCGGCAATCGTCCACCTATGTGGAGACAAAATATTGCTGATAACACTGGACACTCTCGTCGACATCATTCCAGTCGGGAAGAGAAACGCCAAAAAGATAGATCAAAATCTTCATCTTCACGGCATAGAGGTGATTCTCCTGCAGAAGTTTCGACTTTGCTTCCTTCTAAACCCTCCTTTAGGAATAGTCGCCATGAATACCACGCAAGCACTCACAAGCGAAGAGATCAGGGTGGCTCTTACATCCGTTCAGGACGCAATCCGTACAACTCTATAGATAGTGATTCAACCGGGAGCTCTAGACCATACGGGACAAGATACACTGCATCTACTGACTCCACTGGGTGCGACGATACACATTACTCCTCTCGATATCCAGATGCGTCGACCATGCGTCCAGATGACTTATTCTACCCACCAGGTGGAAGTTTTCAACCTTATGAAGCAAAGTACGAACCCGGATGTTACAAATCCTCATCTCACAGCACATCAAACAGGCCCAGACATCCACCGTCTCCTCCTGTGCGAGATGTTCCTCCACCTTCAAGAACTTGCAAGGAAAATTGGGTCGAAGACTTGGAGCAGAGACATAATCGTTACCTGGATAAAGAACATTATCGTTGTGATGAACGACTTGATCGCAATCATCCAGAAAATGGTATAAATCGTTCTTCATCAATGCAAAATATATCACAGTGCGAACCAGTAGATTCAAGTAACTATGGATCAAACAGAAGATTAAGTCGATCGGCGTCATCACATAGAACAAAGCACTTGCAAGAAAAGCCACCACACTCCAGAAGCAAACCATCTGCTGATAGGACATATGACAGTGGCAGCAGCAAGCATTCATCATGCTACAATGACCCATATGCTGCGGAACAATCTAGGGGTCGATCGCTCCTCCGCACGAAAGGTGAATCGAAGACATTTTCTTCTACACATTCCCAAGTTAGTGACTCTCAGTATCAAAATTGTCATCCAAGTGAAACTTTTTCAAAGTCGTCGAAGTTCGATGACAAGGATCATCGAAAAAAGATTGACTCTAATAACAGTAAAAGTGCCCATCGAACTACAGAAAGTCTGGTACAGAGTAACGGACATAAACAGGTAAAAGTTTTATGGTACAGTATCAGGCATTTTGTATCTCTTGAGTCCAGTGATTATGCAATAATAATCCTGTGATAAACAAATAATTGCTTTGAGAGTTTTATCAATTTTAATTTTCTTTATAGCCATCCCACGCTCATTCTCGACCTGTTGATAAGAGTCATCATTCTAACTCTTCTTCACATAGCAAAGCAAAAAACCTTCCATCTATAGACTCACGCCGATTGAGGCCTATTCGGCAGAAAGCAAAAAATTCAATGGTACGAGTGCTGGAAGCATTCCATTAAGTTGCAAATAATTTAACTTCTTTTATTTTGTTTTTCTTTAAATTCTTATATTTAACAACATTTTTGTCGTCTTCAGGTTAGCATTTTAGAAAATGGGGAAGTTTGTCTCGAAATTATATCAAGCAAATCTGGCAGTGATGCCGTTACTGAAGTACTGAGAGTTTCTGGAAATGGGAAAACAATCAAGGTCAGTTGAAATTTTTCGCAACTGCAGACGTGTTGCAACTGTTTCTTTTATAATTGTCCTTTCTGTTAGATTTTTTCACCTGAAAGCAAAGATGGCAAAAATGGTCATGTGCTTTCTCGTCGTCCACCCGTTGCTCCGGACAACGCTTGTATTTATTCGTACACCAACTTACCTGACAAATATTGCAATAAATACAAGTATTTGGCCAGGTACGTGGTTTTGGATAAACTGCCAGTATTTTGAAATGACCTTTCAACACCCTTAACTTTATTACCTTCGTGACTGCAGGTTTGTTCAGCTTGTCCGGTCTAAAACTCCGAAAGTGACGTTGTTCACAAATACAGCCAAATGCATGCTGATGGAAAACGACCCAGATGCTGATCTTGAAGTGTGCTTCTATAATGGTAAAGGAGATAAAGTTCCTGGTGCAACAGTAAAATTTGTATGAAGTTTTAAGTTCCAGGTGCATTTTCTTTCAGTTTTTAAACTCCACTGAATATTTGTTTAGGCGCAAAAATTCAGCAGACTAAAGGGAAAACTCAGATAATTGACATCTCCGGAAAACTGGTCACTTTGAGCAGCAAAGTGCTATCACAGGCCCTACTACAGGATAATCTATCTCCACAGGAGCTAGAAAAACTGACTCCAGAAATTCTGAAGATGTTGGAACATGCTCAGAGTGCACGCCAGAGATCAATGGACATAGAATCCTCAATTTCTGTTGTAGAGGAAAATTCTGATGGCACCGTTTCCTACTTTCCTATCACTGTGTCCAGGTGTGCATTTTAGAAATAGGTTGAAACTTTAAACGTAATACCATGTTCAAAGTTGCCGTTGTTTTAATTGAAATTTTGACTAAAAATGTTTATACGTAGGAGACCAAACTCAAGTTCATCATCATCTTCAACAAGTTCATCAAAAACAAGTTCCAAAGAAACCTCAAACGCAAATCAAGAAAATAACAACAAGAATGTTTATCAGACTCCCACCCGAAATGATGTGGGTCAAAGCTGTCAGTCACCGAGGACTCCCGACAGCTTACCGTCCCCCTCAATCGCGCCTACAACCTCACCCAGCACTGCTCCTCCGATCCGATTCACAGAATCTGTTCTCTCCTTTCGCTCAAATGCAACAGCCATGAGCAGGAGCAAAAGTGTCGTCACGGCAACAAGGAAGTTAGAAAGTTCCTCCTCTTTGAAGAGAGGTAAGATCCTGCTCTTTTATTCAACAAGGCCATGTCCCATTCAAATAAAAATTCATCCGTTTTTACTTCCCAAGAAACTATGTTGAGATTTTTCTCCAGATCCCAAGAATTTCGCAAAATTGGAGCCACTTGCAGACCAGCAGAAGATTGCTAAAGCTGTTGAAGTGCCTGGGATAGGACGGGCCTCCCATCTTACAACAGGCGATATTTGGGTCGTGTATAATGACAAGTCTCAAATCCTGGTCCAGTCTTCCACTACTTCAGTAGTATACGCTGACCCAGACGGTGTTCAAGAAAAGTAAGTTAATTCGAAGGAAATGAACAGTTTAATTTTTTTATGGTACAGTCACATTTTGAATGAGTGTAACATCTTGGTTTATTGACTAGGTTTGGGCAATCCGCACGTTTGCCAGATTATGTGAAGGCAAAGTTATCCGAGTTGCCATCTATCGTCGAAATGCTCGTGAAAGTTTCTAAAGAATGTTCCTCAACAGTTCATACACGCACCTGACCTGGACTCTTGGACCAAACCCGTTGTTTAACAGATCCATGCAAATACCGCCTCGTCACGCTGTCTTATCTGTAGTTGCTGCTACAATGAACCCAGGTGCTTCGTTTCAATTGATTCCTAGCTAGTGCAGTATGTCTTTTGTTGTTGGTGGTGTATTTTGTTGCTTTGAATGTGCTTTTATTTGAACCTGGCTGTTACTAAGATGTTTTATTCTCGTTTTTTACCCACTTACAGACTGTGCTTTCAACTTAGTTGTTATACATGTATCTTAGTGTTATGAAAAATATTTAAGTTGCATTATGTAGCTACTACACTCACACGTTGTTAGTTTGCACAAGGTAACACGTAAATTTGTACTGCAGTAATATAAATGTTGCTGCTATGACTGAAAAGTGCTCTTTAATAAAATTTTCCAGAAACGTTTTAAGCTTAAATGTTGTGTTGATAATAGTTTGACGTGTACCAGTGCAGTACAAACAAGTCAAAAAGGGTCTACCAACTTTTAATGCAATTAAATTAACGCTTCTTATTCACAGTTAACTAGGCAGTATGGTTGTAACTAGACTGATACCAGAAAAGAAACATTTATATTAGTGAAAAACTCGGAAGAAAGATAGAATCGCAATGCAGCAAAGATTATACTCAGTTTTGACTAAACCCGCGCAGTGTGTCTTTGTTTTAAACCTGTCCAGTAATCAACATTAGTGTCATGTAATTCCTGCACGACGGGCATTGGCTGCGTCGACGAGCATTTGACCTTCATCAACATGCACATGGCTATAATGGAATCCCTACATCTTGCCATCCCATCTCGAAGTTCATCCAATTTCAATTTTCCTCCAAATCCCCTTTTTACGTCGTCAGCCTAAAGGCATGTTTCTTAGGATTAATAAATACACAGGAACCACGTAATTAGGGTTAGTTCGGATAACAATCGTATTTACTATTCAGATATTTCTGTTTTAGCTAACCGGATAATAGACGGTAAGGACAAAGCAACCCTTTTATCCTAATTTTTAGTAAAACATAATGTGTTGATTGTAAACACGTTTAAGTGTGACGTAGTTTTTCATGAAAAAACAAATATATGTCCAAAAGTTCACAAATTTTTAATGTTTATTTAGTATTTTTATTCTATTATTATAATTTATTTTTAAACTTAGTAAATTCAGAAGCGTGCAATAGATCTCAAACAGCTTTCTTTAGAAAATAGCCCAGTGCTCACCATGCAATGCATCTAATAAAGTGTTAATGCCTTGAGAATAACTTATAATTCTACTTGCGAAATTGATCGATTTGTGTATTTTTTGTGACATAACAGAACAAATTGTTTCAACATTTAACGCTTTGTAGAGAATAGAGGACAAAAAGCTGTGAACCAAGTTTTAAATTAAGTTCAACATGGAGTCAAACACCACTTCTGTTCCGCTAAACCGCCCGTTTCTGAAAACAGATGAATTCAAAATTTGTTATAAAGGCATAAAAACGTACTAACAACGTTATGCATTTGTTATCCGGTTAACCGATATCCGGATAGTCCAACCCTATACGTAATCCATATGCGATATATCAATGCAATATCAAAGTTCATCTAGCAATAAATAAACATTGCCTTCAGGTATAAACCATCTGAATATGAAAATTATTTAACTTAATGGGATCCATATTATACCTGGTTTGATGAGAAACCAATCAAGTCTGTTAAAACTTCATCAGAAAACTGCACATCCAGGACACCAGTGCCATCACAAATACGAGCTTGAAGGGTCCATCCTCCTACGGGATTAGCATGTAATTTTGACAGAAGAGTAACGATAAATGCTTTGACTGTGAATATCAATTCAGGAGGCTAAACATAACAAGGAAAGTAAGAAATTCAGAAATACACAGAAAATGAATGTAAACGCTATAAGGTGCGAGCATGAACGTTCCAAACATGAATTTAAGCAAAGTATACTTCCTTGTAAGAATACCTGAAGTTCCATCTTCACCTTGGCTTGACATAAATATATAATGACTTGACTTGAAGGTTTCATGGAACTTGGACGTGACTCAGATTTAACATTCAATGCTGAACTCTTGACAGTCTCGAATGATGGTAGGTTATGACTTGAGGAAGTTGATGATTCGCTTCTTGGTTGCTTCTTTAATCTTGTTAGAAGTGATGGACACACATCGTTACTAGAGTATGACATGCTCTCAGTCTTTTTAAGCGGCTCGTAAGATTTCATTGGATTTTGATTATCGATTTTGGGTGAAGGTTTCAAAGTAGACAGTATACTTTGTGAACAAGTATTCTTCGCAGTTTTGGAGGCTACGGGATTCCATGGCATACTGTTTGGTGTTTTGAAATTATTACAATCTAGTGTTTCAGCCTTAATAGCTGTTGTTTTTCCTGACGACGTTGTCTTGCTAACAAAAGGCTGTAAGTGTTTTGGCAGTGGTTTGAAATTTTGCTTAAATGCATCTTCTATACAAACTTGTCTTGCAGATGATGATGACGCAGCTTTCTTGGGTTTTGTTGAAGATAAGCCACTTGTTTTTTCAATTGCCTCTGAAAGAAAAATTGACCCATACAAAAACATCCCTACAAATGTAATAATTAGTAACAATGTCACGCTTTTAAACTTATATGCGTGAGGTGCTAACCTAAGGTTGTAGATTGCAAGAGAATATCGTCATCGTGCATGTCTCCCCACGGATCTATATTTTGTTTAACAGAATCTCTCTTTTCTTGTGTCTGGTGACGAGAATTATTTCTGCCAGTATAATTCACTGCAGCCTAAAGAAAATGAATTATACCTGATAAACTAATACAGTAAAAACTTGCACGCAATGCCAGAAAATTATGACCAGTTTGCCTGACATTTTCACTTTCAATTCTTTCCATTTCCTGTACCATGTCATCATCAAGAATTTCAATTGGCTCAACATCATTTTGAGATCTTGCTCTGTTGGCACTACTGGATGAGTTAGCGGCCCCAACCGTCAAATAACCAGAATCACCAAAATCGTCATCAGTCAACTGATTTATCAAATCTTGTGGCAAATCAACATCTATCGCATTTTGCTGAGGATTAGGCACCGATGTGTCTGCTTGAACTGCAGTTTGTGAAGGAGGAGGCATACTCAGCCTTCGGCAAACTATTGCCTCCCTGCTGTTGGTTATCGAAAGGTTCTCTACATCTCCACCAAGAAATTGTATATTACTTGCAGCTAACAGAAGAGTTCCACGCTTGCATATTATAGGTCCTTTGACTCGAATCTGCCACAAATCCAGTATTGGTTGTTGTACCATTTAAAACTTATATAATATATTTACCGCATGTCTACGTCTTGTACTTTAATTTACGGAGCTACCTTGCAGCCAGGCAACATGTTTTCATTAATACAAGTTATATTTGTGTATTCCATTCCCGAAACTTCAACAACTCCATCAGTTAGCTGCATCATAAGCATCCTTGAGGCCTTTGTTTCCCATGGCTGCAATTCAAAATAACACATGTCGCCTTGTACTAAAATATAATTAATATTTATGCAATCGCAAAAATTATTTTACTGAAAAGACGCGTATCTATACATTGGCTACATCAGAAGTGGGTAAACTTTATAAACAGAGGGCTATATTGGGTGTTGAATTTTGATAGGTGAGGAAAGTAACTAGAATTTATGCCGTCATAATTAGTTTGTGATGTCACTTGATCCTGTACCTGCGTTCCATAGTAAAATTTATTTCTTGGTAGCCATAACATTACAGTAAAAGCAACTTTTACCAAAAAATTTCAAAATTTCCCCTTTCTTGTCTGTGTTAGTTACACACAGGACACTCAAATCAACAAAAATCCTTCACAAGTTGTTTGTTTACAAAATAAGAACATGAAGTGACTTTTCATTTAACAATATATGCTTGAAAAAACTGGATTTATGTCCAAATGTGATTTCTGACATTATAGCATGTACATATCTTTCTGATGGCCTATAAGTTAAGTAAATTACTTTTCTTTGTTTCCAAAAAACGCAAACTGTGAGCAAGATAGCAAGATTCACAGAAATTCAGGGCAAGCTGGAATTAGCTCACGGGCCGTAGTTCACTTACCTCTGTGGTATAAACATGCCAACACATATTTTTACATTATTTAAGCGCAAACCAGTCATCCTACCTTTTGTGTTGCTTGAGTTTCTGCTGAAACAAGAGAGTTAGAGTTGTCAAGGCTTTTCATCTGCTGCAGCTGACCATACAATGGCTGAGAAACATCAAGAACTGAATTCACTTGCAAGCAATACCTGTAACACCACAAAGCATGGAATTTTCCATTTTCAGCAAACACATAAAAACTGTGATCAAGACTTTTTTTCATATAGACATACAACCATGATAGTGCTACAAAATAATTATAATAAATTGTAACCAATGGCAACTGCAACAAGATTTTAGTTGTTCACATTTGATTATTATTGGTCGAAAGATGAATGTTGTTGCAATAGCTCACATTCCAGTTAAGGTATATTTCTGATTGAAGATATCTCTTGGTAATGTGGAATGGGAAAGTTCGTTAAGATCTGTCATGAGCCATTGCTGGTACACTTGCTTTTGTAGCTGTGGTGCTGAAAAGCTTCCAACCTTGCAAGAAAATTGAGTTTAAATGTCAAGAATGTTCAGTGTGTGCTATTTATGATTGTTTTCAGACAATTGTTGGTCATTGCAGCTTATGTGAGCATAAATGATAAACTGAAAAGTAACTATACTGGGTGTTTATCTTTAAATGTGTATATGCCGGCCATATATTCGGTAATATTGTATGTTCGGTGTATACTCGGCAATATAAGTATCAGACAGGTAAAAACGTATGAAAACCATAATTTAGCCACAATGTAAATGCTTTTATAAGTATACATACAGGATTTTCACATTTAATCCATTCTATGCAAGCATCTAACCAATCCCTGGGAACTTTAATCTGTTGATCATCAAGCCATTTGTAGACTGCATTTGATTGCAGCACAGTCATAATGTAAAAAACAGGGCATAGGCTATGTTCTATGTGAAGAATATTAAATGATCTAAACAGAAGAAGCAAAAGGTTTATTTAAAAAAGAGCCAAAAATAAACTAGTTTGTATTGTAAAATATACATTTCACAAGGTCAGTTACCGAAATCTTAATGCTCAAATTGAAGGAAGATTTTGCACGATTTTCTCTAGGCCTAGTAATCTCAATGATGGTTTCTAATTGCTCACACCAGAGTAACTGAACCTGTCTACATGCGTTTTCTGAATGATGAATTTTATGTTAGTTTTTTGTGGTCTTGCCTGAGTTTAGAATTGTTTAACAAGACAAGAGCAAGTGTTGTTAATGTCTTGCCCAAGGCCCATTACAACAATAACGAAGGAACATCAAATGACCTATCACCTAGCATCAAACTCTTGTTTGTAAAATTGCGTGGATAACACAGTTTGAATTCAAGACATTGCATGCAAATTGGTCCGACAGGCTTCATTATTTTTCTCTCATAGTTTAAGCTTTACAGTTTAGATCAAATTATTCAAACATAATTCACATAATTACAAGTCACTTGGCTAAACTGCCTGGCCAATTAGAAAATATAACTTACATGTTACGGTATCTAAGCTCTTTATTGCTAATGATGGTATAAGCCATAAGGGGAGGCTCCATACTGTAGCTTAGGCTGCATCCTAACCTGACCAATCTACGTGCTGACATGTAATTGAAAACTGAATTTGGATTGAAATGTTGTAGGTTGCTAGCAAAGTATATTATGGTAGTTTCGGTTATGGTGGGAATAAAATACTCACCCAACCGTTAAATTGATTAGCTTAACAGAGTCTAGAGTCTAATTAACAGAGCTTAACCAGTCTAGCCTAACAGAGCAGTGTCGTCAGCGTGTTTTAATGAGTCAATAAACCTCCAAAAATTGGGTCTAGTGTAAAAGTGCACAACTACAGGATGTATTTGTATTGGCCTACTAGGCCCCAGTTACTCAAACTGTGACGTCAGTTTGTTGTGCACTAAACCCCAAAAATTTTTCCTCCGAATAATTTCCTACATGTACGTTTTCGGTTAATGGTTATTAAACCACCTGACATGCTCACGAAAAGTTTTCGCTGCCAAGTTCTCTTTTTAATTTTGCACACTTTCGATGCAACTAAATGAAGACAAGATATCTATAACGGGAAATCCCCACTCTGCAAACCCAGCGAAATTCATATTCAAATGGCCAAACGTTAACTGTTTTATACTTTTTTTGCTATTTGTATGAATATTGCACAATTATTTTTGTGAACTTTATTTGTGTAACAAAAAAGTTCTTATTAATCTGATTATGCAAAATTTTTTATACAAACTTTATTCTTAGTTTTTGTATTTCAACAAAAAGTTAGCAAGAATGAATTTTTATTACAAACAGGCCAATTGGCTGAGGCATGGGAAGTTGTAATGGAATTTTACATTGTATAGAAGTTCTACATTTATTGATACAAATTACAAAATTTTGGTTCGCATTTACATTTTCACTTGCTCAAAAACTGTTGGATTGCATTTGATGAACATTAGGGTGCGAAAAGTTTCTGGCCCCAGTAAATTTTTTCTTGCCGTATAAAAGTTACCTACAATTGAAAATATTCTTTCTGACGGGGCTGATGTTGCTGTTAGTCCCAAATAATCCTTGGCTAAAGAAGCAAGCGTGGGAAGTTCTTCTGACTTCTTCTTCCAATACATTAGTGGGTCTTCATCGAAATGCATGGTTTCTACCCCCAAATAGCTGTCGACTTCACTTATTGAATTTCTCGGTCTTTTCTTTTTTAAGCCTTCTGCCATAAAGTTAAATAGCTTTGGCTTTTTTGCAGGGTTTTCATCCTCTGTGCTACAACTCTCTTCGTCATCCTTGCCAAGTCTACTTGCCACATGAGTTTTTAGCAAACGTATTGCTTCTTCTTTTTCAACGTCATCTTCAACCCAGCTGTTTTTAAATCGTGGATCAAGAAGAGATGCAAGTCTGTTTTCCGGAGAATTTATATATGGCAACAACCTTTTAGAAACAGAGTCTTTAAGATTAGCTGCCAGTTTCTGGCAATAGTGGAGATTTGAGTTTTTTAGTTGTTCCATTGCTTTCAGTAAGCCAAGCACTACCGGACAAATGCAAGAGGATGTTACAATATTTTCTCCTTCAACTTGCTGCATTGCTTCCTTGAAAGGCAGTAGCACACTCACGAGCTCACTCAATGCCAAATAATCTTGATTTGTTATTTTTTCCCGTGACTCGATCAAGGTGAGAGCCGCGTTAACTTCTTCGTGGTCCTTTAAGACACTTTGCAACATAACAAGCTGCGAATTCCATCTTGTCACATTCTGTGCTCTTAACGTTATTTTTTTACGTTGCAAATAAGAGGTAGCATTTACAGATTTTCTTACTGAATTTACAATTTTGGCCACCTTTCCCAGCTGCTTCCCAACGTAAGACTTAGCAAACTCCGAATGTTGCAGACAATCCTTAATACAAAGTTGTTGTGAATGAGCAAAACAGCTTACTCTTTCTGGTAAGTAAGTGAGAAGAGCATGTAAATCAGCACCCTCCTCGGACATTTCTTGTTCAGGATCAGGATTCAACTGTTTTTCATTGTCCTCATTGATTTCTTCACCAGTTTTATGCAGTTTGAACTCAGGAAGGGAAACCTGAAATGCTTTTATCATGGAGGAAGCATTGTCTGACACAACCTTTTTTACTTTTGTTGTAAGTCTAAACTTTTCTATTACGTTGTCATAAGCCTCAGCAATGTTTTCAGCTGTATGCCGTCCTAAAAATGAGTCCACTGCCAGGACAAAGCTGCGTAGCTTCCATTCTGCATCAACAAAATGCATAGTGATGCCTAAGAAACTTGTCTTGTTGCGGTTAGTCCAGAGATCAATTGTCAAGTAAACATTTGACAAACGTTCAATTTCACGTCTCATCTCTTCTTCCATTTGCTGAATAACTGTTGGTATAAGGGAATTTCTAAATGTGGAGCGGCTTGGTATTACATATCTTGGATCAGCAGTCAACAACAGATTTCTGAATGTTTGACTATCTACAATACTTAATGGTAACTGATCACAAGCTATTGATTTGAGTAGAGCTTTTGTTAATGCTTTTTGAGTGGCATCATATGAAGCAAATCGTTGGGAAGAAGAAGGTTGAAAAAATGACTTGATAGGTGGTTGACTCTGATCTACCTTTGTCTTCTTCGTGTTTTCCTGGTGTTTTCTTTTGAGGTTTATATATTTAGGATAAAGATTGGGAGAACATCTCTTCAAATGCGTGATCAAGTTTGATGAAACCTTGGTTGAAAACTTGAATTTCTTTTTGCAATTGTTGCAGCAAGCCTCAGTACTGGTCAAAGATTTAAAAAACTCTGACAGTGGTGTAGGAAATGGTTCAGCACAGGTTTCGGAAGAGTTTATTTGCTGTTCATCCATTTTTGAAATATTAAGATTTAGACTATATTGTAATTTACTAAGTTTTCTGTTGCTGCTGAAGTATGGGAAACAGTTTAGCATGGTTGAATTATCTAGTTAACGAGGCACGCATAGCACACCTATGTAAATAGGCTTAATTATTTTATGTTGTGCTTGTCAGGTCTCAATAACAATGTAATTGAAATTGTAATTAGGCAAAAATTTTATCAAATTACAATTACACAAAATAAAAATGCTTCAATTACAATTACAATCACAATTACATGAAAAATGTAATTAATTACATTCAGCTCAATTACAAATTACAATTGATCCAACTCTGTATAGAATACCTATTTATACCTATAGAACGCTGTTCTTACATCACATACCTTCTATAAATGTTTGAAACTGCTTTTCTATGAACAGAACTCACCACTCTATTTTAAATACACCCACTGGCTCTTTGGACTTGTTTTACTAACATTTGGTTAACTTTAGTTGAACGCTAGTTAGACCTTCCTTCAAAACTTGCCTGCCCAGTAGGAAAGACATATTCGACCACAAATGAACGCAACAAAAAATTCCAATGATTATCACATATATTAAACAGTCTACATTTATTAAGCATCTACCTTAAATACACACAAAAAATGTAAGTATACTATAGTTAGCTACCTTTTCTGAAACCATATAATCCAACTAACATAAAGTCAATATACATCCAAATACTTTGCAATAGAATAAAAACCGCTCATGATGTTTTCTTTAAATAAACATAATACATGCTATATTTAGTCTATGTCCATGCTTATTTTCTACTCAATGGTATACAACAATATTTTCAATTTTAAGTGGTCAGAGATTCACAAGAACCAAAACAACCTGATTGGTCTAACATGGAACGATCTTTATTCCATACAACGTGTGAACTTAATACTTAAAATCATGTTCATAGCACCAATATTTACCTTTTTCAACAAGGTGGTGCAAATAAAAGGCAATAAAAATTAAACTACAAAATTTAGCTTATTTTGTATATGAAATACATTCATGAAAGCAGGCGAACAAATCAAAACAACATTTTGTGAAGTACATGTCAGGGCCCGAAATAGTTGTGTGAAAAGACAAGTTTGTCAAAATGCATAATGTGGCAATCAGTACACAAAGATTGAATCTCTTTACGAAGAAATTTCTCTTCACACAGTTTACACTCTTTAGCGACGTCCTAATGATAAAAGTGGAACTATATTTCTCTCTCTGTGCCCAGCGATGAAAGTGTCTTGCAATGTCCTATCAAGCTCTTCCCATTTGGCTAGGTCCTGATTCAGTTTTGGTAATTGCGTTCCTTGAGCTATATGTTTGTCAGCCAAAACAACAAGCACAGTGAATCCAATACCATCTTGATTTTCACTGGAATTTCCTTTGTGTTCAACATCTAAAATTCCTACAATTGTGGGCTGCCATGCGTTTACATCTGACAAACATCTACCTAAAGTGCGAAGTATGGAATCTTCTATTCTAATGTCAAACAAGGAAAAGTATGTTGTTGGGAGCAAAGTCTTCCACTGGTCCGAATCTTCATGGCAACTTTCTTTAATGCTTAAAATATGCAACAATTGATTCAATTCGCTCAAAATTACAGATCTTACAACTATTGATTTGTGGGAGATTATTTTTGGTAATAATGTTGTTGATCTTTCACTATTATCTTCTTTTAAGCATCGATAGTAAGTTTTTGCTTGTGTGATAAGTCTCAGTATGTCTCTAGCCCGTAGTTTTTCTGATTCATAATCAGCAAACCATTTCGCTTGCAAGGACTCTTTGTCTGATTTGTCTTGAGTTTTAAGTGAACCCCCTGTAATTTTTCCACCAAACGTGAAACGAATCCAACCGGCCCCATTTTCTTCAATGCATATTAAGCCTGTTGGTTCGAAATTACAACCAGCTTCTTCCAGAACTTCACGTTTAACCGCATCTGTTAACGTTTCGTCAGGTTCTACTCGTCCGGCCGGCAAGTACCACTGTCCATAACACGAAACTTTTGCTTCCTGAATGAGTAAAACCTCATTATTGTCATTAATCAGGACTGCAGCGACAATATAACACACCGTACGGCCGAGTTCAATCACATCAACGTTCTCGCCGACATCAGTATGACCATCAATACTAGCGGTGTTTTTTATCGGTGGTATGGTTTTATTGATTATAATACTACTCAGTTCATCGCACATTTTAATATATGTGTATCTATCTTTAAACTAATGGATCATCTACCAGAAGTCAAATCATTGGATCCGTTCACGACAATAATCGCATAACGACAGCCGACATAATATGTACAAGTTTGTAACCCAACTTGATGACTTAACTGCAACAGAACGTTCACCACTAGGCTGTCACTACAGCGCACCGAATGCTAAAGTTTTTAATGCGATCTTCAGCGCACAACTTTGTTTTGCCTGATGTTGAAATTGGCGCACTGGCGCACATGAGCAGATACTCAAAAAGAAAAGAGATTATTCTCTTGTCGGAGACGAAAGGTACATTCAATCCATACCTGATAATTCAGTAAAGAGAAACTACTTGTCACCCTGGTTGCAGAGGGTTGATGGTTTGTCAGTGTTAATGCACTTTGCACAGCGATTAAATCAAATTTTTAATATTAACTGTTAGCAAAGAAGTAACATAAATTAAAATACAGATCACTCTTGGAGTAATCACTTTTTGAGTAATAATTTGATTTATTTTGTGAGTGATGTGATAAAAACGGGACGTTTTGCTTTAACTTATTATTCATCATTGCAGTCAAGAAGCAAATCTCGCCATGTTGGCGTTGGGCACTCCCCGGGTGGAATTTCTGCAATGACGTCAACGAAATCTTCACGAGCTGACAACCAAGTGCTGTAGAAGAATTGTTGAAAACAGCTGCAATTTGTATCGAATGCCTGCAAATGATGTATCAGATTATTTATAACTTTACTTGATATCTGGAATCAATTTCTTTTCCTATGGCATATTGTTGAACAATAAATATTCCGTGACAAAATACGTCAGAAGTAAATTTTCCAGGTAATATGGAATAAGTAACAACACATAATCTTGCCTCCATTGTAGACCTGCACTTTCTAGTTTCAGAACCGATAAATATAGACACGATGCAACTGTTTTCGTTCATGTAATTATTCTTTACTTTCTCAGGGGATGGGCCAGGGCCATTGGCGCAACTGAAAAAAAACATAGACCTATAAGTAAATTTTTTTTAATTTTCTAAAAGTTACAGCTGTGATATTTAGATAGAGAAACAAATAATTTTGAAGATTTGTGTTAATTCGGAGTCAGTTTGACATCAAAATAGGCTCACCCGTCGGAAATTACAAATATCATCTTCCGAACTCTTGGGTTATTATGCCGTGCACCACGAGTGTTGTCTCGCAGCATTTCAGTCCTCGTGCGTTCCATGGCTGTTGTCAAATGAGTCCGACCACCGTATTTGATACTTTGTTTTCAAAAAACATATTTTTGCTTCAGTATTGTAAAAGCGTTTAAAGAAGTTCATTTGTAATCTTTGATTACAGCAAACTGTGTGTTTTTCGAACTTGGCAAAAATTAATAAGCTGATATTAATAAGACATCCTGTATTAATAAGCTGATTTAACTTACGGCAAATTTTTGATAGCGTTTTCTAACTCGGCTTTGCTTCCCTCATTGGTGTACTGGTCTAGTTCAATAAGCCGATAGAAACCATGGTCAAAAGCTGCAACTCCAATTCTAGTTCTGTCAGAACTCAGCGCAATGTTGTCACAAATGGCTGTGTCAAATTGTATATAATAAATTACTGGGCAAAGCTCCTTTTTTTATTTTTGCAGAAAATTATAACTTATTTGAATTCAGTTTGAAAATAGGGCAATAGTGAAGTGTAAACAAGGCTTTAAAGTAGGCTTAAACTAATCTAAATATAAAATATGAAAAACGTAACTTTGATATTTAATAGTTAACTAATGGATGGATCTATAGACATTAACAATACACACGTTTACCTTACACGTGTTTACTTTATACATCGATAAAATCACTTAAGCTTTGCCCGTTTTGCTTGGCAAAGAATATATCTGTAACTATATCGAATAAGAGCGTGTTTAAGTATAATATTTTGATTTACCTTTTGTAGAACGTAGGCCTACCCTAATATGTAAAACTAAGAAAAACAACATTTGATAAACAAGAATTAGTACAGTAGTACTATAATAACCCTTTCATTTTTCCTACCATGTACAATAGCGGCGGCAATATCTTTGACTGTTTGCATGTTTTCACGCGATCTGATGCTTCCACTTTTGTCCATTAAAATCACCACATCTCTAAGTTTTTCTTCCTGCAATTGAACATAATGCATCGAGTACACTATGTGCTCATAATATTTAATTGAAGACACTCAAACTAATCTGATGGCGTACGTACCGTTAATTGCCTTCGGAATCGTTTTGAGAAAGACCTGAACCAGGTGGTATTATCGTCAACAGAACGTTTCCTAATACCCCTTCTTGGTCCACAACTTCCCGACGCAATAACCTCCCCATTGCTGTTCTTAATGACATTGCAATATTTTCCTCCTGAGCTTCCTTCTCTGGGCATGTTCGAATTCTCACTACTGGGGACTCCCCGAAGCGATGAGGAGGAAAACGATGACGACATCAGAGCGGTAATGGTCGTCTGCAGAACAATGGTTGCAACTTTATTTGATGGACTTCCACCAGGCGATGAAGAGCAGTCTATAGATAACAAATACATTTTTAGACCCCTTTACCAATTGGAATTGAGCCATATACCAACACCATTTAATTAATAAACAGTCCTCTCAGTCGTATTTAGGCTACCTACATTGAAGAGCAGCCAAACTGCATAAGCATTGTACCGTAATAATAATAACTCTTTTATGATAACGATATTTTTACCCCTGGTTTCTTCTGTGTTTGTGTTGGGTTTACAAACTTTCCCACCATTGCGAGCCGGTGATAAGTATCTTGTACGCGTTTCTACTGATCTACCTGTCGGCAACGGGCGGCAGTTCTTCCAGCTAGTCCAAGGAGTTACCGTGCAATGATCTGCAAATGATGGTTCAAGTCAATATAGTATTGAAAGCCAGTTACAAACCAGCATAACTCAAATTTATTTTAACACATCAACAAATTAATTATATTTTATAAAATGGTTCGCTTCACCACAATCTTTGCTAAATTTCTAAATCTAGTGAGACATCGCAAATTTTACGATGTATAGGCCTATACTTGCTTGGAAATGGGAAAGGAAGATTAGACTAGCTGCTTAATAACTTGACAATAAAAATATGAAAATACAAAATTTAAAAAATAGTCTTAAATATCAGTCTCACGTTTTCTGTTTTTCCTTCGAAACAGGAACCCTTCAGACCCCATCAAGTGAGCAAAAAGCAGCAGTAACAGCAAGCTTTTGAAGGCGGATAACTCAAACATATTGTCTTCAGTGTTCTTCACAAGTGGTAGATTTCTGTAATTACTCTATAACTTTGAATGATGATGACAATCTGAAGGAGGAACCCTTTTATAGTTTTTGTGATCACACACTGGCAAACAACAATCGAAATCATTAATCTAAATAAAATACCTTTTACTAATATAGATGATGGTATAAAAGTGCTAATTAACCTCTTAAGATTCAAAAACAGGAAGCAATTATAGTATTTATTTGTTAACTAAGGTGTTTTAATTTCAACCCAAGTTTTACACCATTTAGCCAACCTTTGAAATTAAATTTGTTCTTTATCTTTTGTAACAACAGGTCCTTTGTTGGATACAAGCAATTATTTTATCAACGAATTAAGACCAAAACCTGAGCAAAATAACAAATATTGGAGTAGAAAACAACGATTTTGTTTAACCATACAAAAGAAAACGTGAAGCATATGTTTGAAAAAATTACATTAGCCATATTAAACTTTTTGTTGTTATAAAAATTTTATGTTTTTGGAATAAATACGCATCGTTCATTCTTCATCAATATCAAGTACGTAGTTATTTGTATAATGTTGTTTGCAGTTGAACAAAATAATCGTTAAAAGGCTCTTATAGCAAGGGGACGTTGAATTTGATTGCTTTTTTTGTCCAACATCACTACAATTTATCCGAAAGGTACACATGCTCTTAACGTATAACAGCATGCAACCAATCTACTGTACTATGTTGTATATGGCAATTGCTTTGTACATTGTCTTTCCAACGAAAAGACCGCTGCCTTGCGGGCATTGTGATCAAAAGTAACCTCGTTAAGAAAACAGCTGTTGTTCAAAATACACTTGACGTGACTTTCTGCACGTGAAGTAAAAATTACGTAATACTATAAGTCGGCCAAAACCAATTTCTCCTAAGCTTGATTACTTTGTTTATATCCGATTATTTCGACAGAGAACGTTTGAAAACTCACGTTAACTTTGATGCAAGAAATGGTACATTTTGATTAATAGTAGACTTTTTATGGGGAAGGTGGGGTAAAGCGGACCAACGGGGTAAAGTGGAACACCCCTCTTATTTTCTTAATAAAGTTTTTAACCCCGCGGATACCATTAAGTTTAGTGAAGCATGATATAACGTGGTTGCACACGCCATTACTCGAGGTTACGTGGAAAAGTAGGCAAGAAAAGGCACGGAATTCGTTTTTTGTACTCTCTGATCTATTGAAAGGTATGTCTTGCAACTTAGATTTTATTTTACATGCATAAGGTAGAAGTTTGGTTGAATGGTAGAAAGGAGTTTTACTGTATCACGTACGCATTACATAAGTTCATTTCGCTTACTGACTAGCCAAAATTTGGCCAACAGTCAAAATAATAGTAACCAAGGGGTGGGGGTAAAGTGGACCAGCGGTGGTCCACTTTACCCCGTCGTTAACTTTTTCTTGTTTATAGTTTCATGACCGAATTGGGTGGTGTTTATCTTGTAATCCTGTTTTGTAGAATGCTTCGTAACCGCCAAAGGACATCAACTTAACAATCTTGGACGAAGAGGCTATGACTATCGCCATTCGGGCAGTAAATGAAAAGAGAATGGGCTACCATAAAGCAAGCAAAGAGTATGGAGTTCCCAAAACGACACTCATAAGAAGGGTCCAAGGAGATAATATTAATGCTACTGGGAGCAAAAAGGGACTTGGAAAGTTTCATTCCACATTTTCCGAAGCCCAAGAAAAAGAGTTAGTTGCACATGTGCTCGAACTTGAGCGGCGATTCTTTGGGGTCACTAGGAAACATCTTTAATCACTTGCATTTGAATTGGCAGAAAAAAATCATATTAAGCACAGGTTCAACATGGAAAAGAGACTTGCTGGTGCTGATTGGGTAAGTGGATTTCTTCAACGCAATCCACAATTAAGCCTTCGCACCCCAGAGCCTACATCTGCTGCTCGTGCTAGAGGGTTTAATCGTGTGAGCGTCGGCAAGTTTTTTGCTCTCATGGGAGAAGTGATGGACTTGCATCATTTTACATCATCATCATCATTGCATCGTTACCTGCACAGCCAATAGATGTAGCCCAACCGTCCTCTCCTGAAGATGCAAATTCCAGTTTCACAATTATAAGTCCTGTTGAACTGCTTCCTATGCCGAAAGCAGCTCACACTCGCCAAAAGAGGAAGTCTAAGAGAGGTGCAAGTACTATTTTAACCAGTTCACCATACAAGAAGCAGTTGGCTGCAACGAATAGTAGCCAATCCGCGGTATCTGGCAACAGCAGTAAAACAAGTCCATCGAAAAAGCGTTCTATGAAGAAAGCTAATGTTTCCAGGTCATCAATGCAGCAGAAGGACACAGTCGATGAAAGTGATAACAACGTAGATGCAGAATGCTTTTACTGCAACGAAATATATTCCAAATCATCCGAGAATGATGGGTGGATCCAGTGCTCCAAATGCATGCGATGAGCGCATGAAGCCTGCTCTGGGTGTAGCCTAATGAAGAGGATGACAACTTTATTTGTGAATTATGTTTTTTTAAATTGATGGTGAACTGCGATTACTTTCATAACTACTTCGCTTATGATGACAATTTGTAAATATATTGATTGTGATGTAGAACAAATTGCCTTGTTTACTCAAAACTTACGGTGGTCCACTTTACCCCACACATGTGGGGTAAAGTGGACTATTGAAGGTGCTTTTAAATCAAAAAAATAATTATGTAAGAAAGCAAGCAATCAATAAAAGGGCACTTCAAAAATTAGCGAAATACCTCAGAGTTAACTCTCAAAACAAACAAGTCAAATGTTTTGGTGAAATCAGTGAACTGTAACGATTTAAGCCTTAGGTGGTCCGCTTTACCCCACCCTCCCCTATATAGTCTAATTTTTTAGCATAGGCGTTGCACTCATAAACATCAAACTATATGTCAGAAGTTTTTAGAGCTGTTTGCCGATGTTGACTAAATCTTGTGACACCAAATCCATTTAGCAAAAGAAACGTGATTTGTCATGAAGATTCTTAATTATATACGTGATACAAATAAAATAATTTGTTGTGTTACTATGTAGACTACTAGTCTCTTGAGTTGTTACGCTAAAAAAATTGACGAAAAGCGCAACACAAAAACACTAAAGGATGTGCTTATTGGCTGGGCTTCATTGCTACTCTGGAAGGTATTTTCTCCAAACTAGTTTTATGATAATTTTTCCACAAAATTGTGGTAGATTATATTTGTGATATCAATGTGGTCTCACGTATGAAAAGGTTCAGCCTTTTGTTTTTTGTGTGCGTGGATAACTGTACGTGAAAGGAGGGAAAGTCATTATTCGTTTTCGAGCTATCAGTTGCAATCTTTCTATCCCAAAGTGCTGCTTTTGGTAAAGGCGTAAACGGTTTGGTGACACTTAATCACGCGACACTTAATCACGCGACGCTTAATCACCGACACATAATCACTTGGACATTTAATCACGCGACACATAATCACTTGGACATTTAATCACGCGACACATAATCACTTGCACATTTAATCACAAATTTACAGTATCGAAAATTGCATGTCTACACACGAAAAACAAATATAAACCTGAAAAGAAATTGTTAAAATGATTAAACATTGTTTGCGCAGAGAAGGCTACCGTAAACACTAGGTAACAATGTCAGATAACGGTAAAGTGTGTTTTTGCACGCGAAGTTTCATTGCCTTGTACCGCAATGGAATAGAAAGTTGAGTACCAGCAATTTCTTGCAGAAACGTTGCACGTTGCATGTGAATGTCTTTTTTAATTCCCTGTATGAAAGTCCACAATGTCGGGTGGTGGCATTGAAAAAGCGCTTGGAGACCAAAATGCCAACCTTCGACAGACAGCGGAAGGCCATAGACAAAGGCGCTGTCCAAGTGCTGTCGCGTTCAAGTGATTATGTGTCGCGTGATTAAATGTCGCGTGATTAAGTGTCCAAGTGATTATGTGTCGCGTGATTAAATGTCCAAGTGATTATGTGTCGGTGATTAAGTGTCGCGTGATTAAATGTCGCGTGATTAAGTGTCGGTACACCGTGCACTCCTTCCTTCCAGCCAATGGACCCCTGACCGGCTTTCTGCTTTCTCGGAAGCTTGCAGTTGAGTTTATATTGTTCTACAAACTGCGTAATGGTATTGGCTTAAACTACAATAATGAAAAATATATATTCTGGATATTCTATGATGATTTTATTTTAAATAGACAGAACAATTGACACCAAGGGTATTTTCATTCAACAGCAGAAGCACTGATTTATTAACAGCTAACAGAACCATGAATTGACCACAACCATAAAAATGACAGAACAACATGTTTATTTGTCATTGCACAAAATGTTCGTAGCCAGTTGTTTGAAATAGTGTTATTGCACGATAAACAACACGTAGCAAATGTGTCAGTGTAAGAAGTTTGTATTATAGCTAAACCAAATCGGGTTTGTTTGTCAAATCACAAAACGCCGACATATACTAGCCGCTGCATTGAAACATTACTAAGTGGATCCGTATACGTATAAGAAAATTTCATTTTATGGAAATTATGTCAAATAATGATTGATTCGCACTGTATGAAAGTTATTAAATGTGCCTCTAAAGAAACACTGCTTAGTACCCACTTCAAGTGTGCGGAGAAACACTGAAGTAATTGGAGAAGTTCGAATGCTTTTTTGGCGATAGCGCTCAGTGATTGAAAAAAAACGAGGTCTAAATCACTCTTTGTCAACACCAAGTGAATGGGTAACAATGTAAAATTTTAAAATGCAGTTCCGATATTCATTGACGAGTATTTGTTACTAGATTTCAGCGCCGTAAAAATTCGAGTCAATCCATGACTCGGCTCGAGTCTGACTTGCACTTTTGAAAGACTTGATTTGAATTTCTTTCTAGAAAATAGGTTAAAGGGACTCGACTTGGTCCGAGTCAATCTTTGAAAAGACTCGACTTGACTCGAATCGGTCCTTGTTGATTAGATTTCAGTTTTAGGTAAAACGATTTTTTTTGTCCAAACCATTAAGTTGTACCTTGAAAAGTTTGTTTTTTTACAAACGCGTTCAGGGCCGCAAGACAAAGTAAATTTCCAAAGATTTACTTGTCTGATTGACCGAAACGATTCTTTGCGTTCTGTATATGGCTTGGCTTCAGTTATCAACTAACTTCACGATTATTATGTTTCAATCAGTTTTCTTTCTAATTTTATCCATATGGACGTGTATTAGCGTGTCTTTATAATGTTGAACTTTTTTCGTTTTAACAGGATTGAAGCAGGTTGCTATAGATTCGTGGTTACCTATTCATTGTCGGCAAGTAATTGGTCTTTGTCTTACAGACGAAGGCATAATTAGATACTGCCGTTCAGTACTTGCTTCAGGGTGAAGCGACTGCCTCGCTCGCCTCGGGCCCTCTTCTATGGGGGTTCCCCTATTTTTGTATTCGCATTCTAATAGAACAAACACTGCATACAAGTACTGTATTATTGTTAACTAGTTGTAGTTCTTCAGGACAGGAGTCATCCACAGGTTCATCCTAATTAGCCGTATCAACTGTATTTAAAATAGGGGAAAATTGTGTGAAGTGAACCTCCGTGTAAATTGGTCCTCTCTTGCTTTAAGATTGCTTTCATATAGCTTGATGCTTAAACGGTCACGTTATTTAAAACATGTTGCCAAGACAAAGAAAAAGTTCTATTATCTGCTGGCATTCTCAGCGATATTAATTAAGCGCTCGATAGCAACAAAGAAATGAAAAGTGTGAGAGCCTGGGGGCCATAAAGCAAGATTTAGGGAGCCAAAGACTGAGAAGAAATGCACAAACATTTATCATGCAGTGTGTTTTGAAAAGCTTGTGAAAAGCCAAATTTTATGGATTTTTGACAATCTAAATTCAGAAATTTTTAAAGGGCATACCCCCGGAAAACTTATAATTGACTGCTACGTCTCCCGTAATTAGGGAACCCCCAAATTTAAGTGGCACCATATCTCGCCTTGCCCCTCTCCCCGAACCTAACGCCACAACTGCTGCCGTTTGTTAAAAGTGTAAATGTACTGAAATAATAACTTATACTGAAAGACTGAGGCTTTTTCCATATTTTAGTTTGATTATTTTGAATAATGTTCTTCAGTTTGTTGATTCATTGATTGTGGGATAACCAAGATTTAAAATTTTTATGGAAGCGAAAACAAGTGCAGTATCACATCTCAGATGACGTCAAACTTAATCAAGCTTGTAACGTCATAATAGTAATGCATCATAATGTCGATAGAATGGCGGGAACTAGTTTTGAATGAGTTTGCGATTGTTACGTTGAGCGCCGGTTAGGGTGTATTTACTGTATGCAGAATAGACGGAATAGCTATGGTAAGCAAGCAGTTAGGATTATTATGCCTGCTTTCTGCATGTATTATTATTATTAGGCTATGTTTGTGGTTGTTTTTATCGTCGACCTGCGATGAAATTGTTGATGAGTGGACTAACCCGAGCACCTTGTTTAATTTTGTTCAAGTTACATGTACCGTATAGTTTGCTATAATAAGATACATGGGTGATTTTAGAATCCGTCATTTACAGCTTGCTTTAATGAAGCCACCTTAACATCATTGAAGTTTCGTTATTGGACGTGGACTTATAGCAGTTAACTGATGGTCAAGGCTCGTTTTTGACTAAGATACCTCACGTAGCTCCATGCGTTTATGGCGCAGGGTTATAGGTGGTTGCTATATATACCAATAAATATATACACTACTAAAATATCAGCGTAATTAAGTGTAAAACATGGTATCTTAGAAAACACATTTTCATCGCAACACTTAAGCTTTGAAGTAGGCTAGTTTACTTCACAAGTTAAATGCAAAATTAAGCTTTCTTAGTTAGCTAATTATTTTTAACCAAGGAGGCAAACATTGGCTTGAAATATAAAAATATTTCTCATTCACCCTCTATTCCTCGAAACTAACCCAAGCTTCTAAAAATGTTTGTCACATGTAGTTTAATGTTATGTTTTGTGTAACATGTATCGGCAGATTTATTCCAGCTTAAGGATAGGAACGTAGTCTTTTTGAGAAATCTAATATTTTCCATCGTATCAATACTGGACGAAACCTAGTGGGTACCGTGAAAACACTTTGTGCAGTTTTCAAATGAAATGTTTATAGTCAACTGTCAGCCAAAAAAAGAAATATAAACGCACTACGACAATTGCTTTTGACCTGATATTTTTATTAAATGTGTGACGTGATGAAAACATGACGTTTCATGCCTTAAATTAAGCATTGCTTAAAACTTCAGGTTTTAGCAGCTGAGCAGCAAATCCTGCCATGTTGGCCTCGGGCAATCCCCGGGTGAAATTCCTGCAATCACGTCGACGAAATCTTCGCGCGCTGACAACCAGCTTCTATAGAAGAATTGTTGAAAGCAGCTACATTTCGTATCAAATGCCTGCAAAAGATGAGTTGGATTCTTCATAGCTTCCGTTAAAGTAGATGAAAGATTTTCTTTCTTTTGACATGTTGTTGCACAAAAATATTTTATGACGAAACGTCAGAAGTAAATTTTCCAGCTTATAGAAAACATGCAACTAAACACGATCTTGCCTCCATAGTTGCCCTGCAACTGCCAGTCGCTGCACCGATAAAAATAGACACGATGCAACTGTTTTCGTTCATGTAATTGTCCTTCACTTGTTCAGCAGATATACCAGGGCCATTGGAGCAACTGAGCAAAACAACTTTCACTTAAACTTTTAAAAGTTTTAACTTTGATATTTATCTTGAATGAAATGCTGAACATTGATGTTAATTTGGGGTCAGCTTGTTGTTAAAAACCTCACCCGTCGGAAATTACAAATACCATCTTTCGAACTCTAGGATCACCATGACGTGCGCCATTGGCATTATCTCTCAACATTTCAGTCCTGGTGCGTTCCATGGCTGTTGACAAGTGAGTTGAGCCGCCGCTTTTTATACTTTGTTGAGTAAAAAGAGATGCATGTTTGTTTTTCAATGCTTTAAAGGTGTTCATTTGTAATCTTTGATTATACCTTGTCCTTAATGCCTTTATATGAATCAAAATATCAACGGCAAATCATGTACTTTACGGACTTTGCAAAGTACGGTCATTTATTCAACAATTTACGACATATTAATAAGTTTATTTTACTTACGGTAAATCTTTTATGGCCTTCTCTAATGTCGCCTTGCTTCCCGTAGTGCTGTATTGGTTTAGTTCAATAAGCCGATAGAAACCATGGTCAAAAGCTGCAACTCCAATTCTAGTTCGGTCAGAACTTAGGGCAATATTATCACAAATGGCTGTGTCAAATTGTAAACAGGTTAGCAAGTTTCATTATAGTCATAGGTGGACAGTACCGCGGTACTATAGTACCGAATTACTGTAACGCGGTACTTTTTCAGTACCGATACCGGTACCTTTGTACCGAATAAGTTTTTTCAAGAAATTTCAATCGGTCCTGGTACTCGGTACTTTTCACGTGATAATTTCAAAATTTTAACAAGTATGTTTTTGAAAACACGTGTTAATTATTCCTTAATATTAATTTTACCATATGTTGATCCTTTTTAATCTATAAATGTCAAGTAAAATTGCAAGCGATTAACGTCACATATGTTTTGACCTGGAGTAACCTCTACCGGGGACGTAATTGCGGCAGACATGCATTTGCAGCAGCATCTTTTACACAAAAAGTACCGGTACCGAGTACCGACACAGTACCGAACTACATTTTTAAAATAGTACCGAATACCGGAACCATCGGTACAATTTTTGCCAAGTATCGGTACCGTTACCGACGGTACTTTCAAAGTACCGACTGCCCACCTCTGATTATAGTGTGGTATGTTTGCGGCAAATAAGACTAAAATTCAGTTGAAATTATAGTAGTCACTGAAGTGTAAATTAATAAAAATAAATAAAAAATAAAACGCTAAAGTAAATTATAGTACAGTATAACCATAAATTGTGTAATACGCATAGTTAAAATATCTACGTATGTTTTAACTGAAAACACACACAATTGTCAGAAAAATATAATTAATCATAGAATTTTACATTCCCCGAAAAATGATGTTGATTTCCAAACTTATAAGGTATGTACAACCAAGAGCAGCAGCTTGCTTCTCAAGTACTTCACAGATTTTAAGTTAAAACATGGGTGGATATAATTATACACACGAAGATACCTTATAGCTTTAAGATAAAGTTACTTAAACCTTGCCCTTTCAACTTGGTAAAGGTTATTTCTACGACTATCCAAGCGAAGTTTGTTTTAACATTTATGTTTTATAGAAAGCACTAGACTGTAATATTTAAAACTAAGGCAACCAACATTTGATTAACCAGAATAAGTACATTATATCCCTTTCTGTTTCTCCTACCATGCACAATAGCGGCGCCAATATCTTTGACTGTCTGCATGTTTACGTCCGATCCAATGCTTCCACTTTTGTCCATTAATATCACCACATCTCTGACTTTTTCTTCCTGCGATTGAACATGATGGATTCACTGTGTGCTAATGCAGCTTGTGTTGTGTATGCTCATAATATTTGATGAAAAACTGCGGTTGAAAACAAAAAAATAAATCTGATAGCATACGTACCGTTAATTGCCTTCGGAATCTGTTGGTGAAAGAACTGAACCAGTCGGTATCATCGTCAACAGAACGCTTTGAAACAACACTATTTGTTCCACAATTTCCCGACGCAATAACTTCTCCATTGCTGTTTTTTATAACGTCGCAATATTTTCCATCCGAGTTTTTCTCTCTAGGCAACTTTGAATTCTTGCTACTGGGAACTCCCCGCAGCGATGACGAGGAAAACGATGACGACATCAGAGCGGTGATGGTCGTCTGCAGAACAGTGGTTGCCACTTTATTTGATGGTCTTCCACCAGGCGATGAAGAGCAGTCTATAGATAACAAATACATTTTTAGACCTCATTACCAACCTTGTGATACAATGCCAAAATCATTTAATTAATAAACAGTTTTTTAGTCGTATTCACATTGAAGATCAGTTAACCTGTAGACATTATACCGTAATAATAATAACTCTTTTATAATAACGATGTTTTTACCCCTGGTTTCTTGTGTGTTTGTGTTGGGTGTACAAACATTCCCACCATTGCGAGCTGGTGATAAGTATCTTGTACGCGTTTCTACTGATCTACCTGTCGGCAACGGGCGGCAGTTCTTCCAGTTACTCCAAGGAGTTACCGTGCAATCACCTGCAAATAATAATTCAAGTCAATTTCTTAATAAAACAAGCTAACAGCTAGAAAACTTTGAGTTTGTCGTAACGCAAGTACATGTTAATTATGGTTTAAAATGGATTATAAAATTTTGCTAAATTTCTGAACCTATAGAATTACGTTTTGGCAACTATTTCATTTTTGGGGCTACACCCGATTTTTGTTTGTAGGCTATAGCTTTTTTTAAATTCAAAACAATTACGTAACAAACGTTTTGTTTGCTTATAATCATCTTCAATACGCAAAAGTACAACGAGAAAAATAAAGAGGTTTTTTAATAACTTTACACCAACATTTAATATACAGTACAAGTATATTTTATAAGAAAATAGTCTTAAATATCAGTCTCACGTTTTCTGTTATTGGTTGGAAACAGAAAGCCTTCAGACTTCATCAAGTGAGTGAAAAGAAGCAGTAACAGCAAGATTTTGAAGGAGTCTGTTTCAACCATATTGTCTTCAGTGTTCCAACAGTGAATTGTAGATTTCTGATATCGTTGTATAACTTTAAATGATGGTGATAATTTGAAGAAGAAGCCTTTTTATAGTTTTTGTGATCACAAGCTGACAAACAACATTCGAAATCGAAAATGTAAACATGATACGTAACCTACGCTTTTATGATATGCTGGGTTGCGGAAATTTTAAGATTCAAAAATAGTAAAAAGATATCACCTTGGATGAACCTAGTTTTCTTGATTGCCACACGAGCTTTGACAAGCTTTAGTTTGGAGTGAATAAGTTTGAGTCTAATGTTTTTGACTCTTTTCTAACCAAAGAGAAGGTTAATTTTGTGCCTTTGCGCTTTTTTGGTCTCTGTGGGTAAAAAATATAAATCATCAAATTCGCAATACTACACCGTCATTAATCGAAAACAGATAAAATTCCCGAATCGACCTTAATTGCTCGACTGCGTCATATGTTAATATGCCCTTTGGTTAAATTCTTAGAAAGGTTGTTTGCGCTCTTCTTGTTTTGTAGATTTTATGCAAATGTGTTAGGACTGGTATGTTTTTACTTCATTTTTATGTTACTTTACCTTTTTCACAAATTCTTGATATCGAAAAGGTAAAGTTAATTGTATATAGACGTTTAAAATCAGTATAGAATATCTGAGGCCCAGAGATGTAAGTGGAGCCAGGCTTTTCGGTTCGTGTTCGGGCTTAATTCTTAAAACAAATTCGAGTCCGAATTCATACTCACAATATACCACACTTGCGTCGTAATTTCACATTCTTTACACACATGCGCACAGAGTGCTAAAAACCTTCCGCAAAAGCAAAGCGCAACTCTGGAAAAGATGTCAAAGAAAGACGTCAAAATCTGACTTTGATTCATTCAGTAAATTTAACTTTAAACTTTCAAATAAATTTTTGGGTTCAGGTTAAAAGTAAAAGGCCCGTTTATAACTGAAACCATTTGTTCATCGATTGCCATTACATGCTATTAGTTCTCTCGCCTCACATCAAAAACGATTTGTGCGTTATAATTTAGGGAACTTTTAAATTTATTTTTGGAAAACTACGAATATTGTACTGTGTATATATGTATATATATACACAAAGCTATTGATACAATATAAGCAGCACATGAACATCAAAGTTTAATTTGTGGCAAGAGAACATTTTGCTGACATTTTTGTTCTGTTCAACGCTAAACCATACAAGATATTGGAATGCACAAATATTCTCAACGTATAACAACATGCAACCAATATGCTATGTAGTATAACAAGGACTTCATCGCAACGTCGGTGCCTTGCGTACGTTGTGGTAAAAGAATAGACGTTTTGAGAAACATTTGTTGCCTAAAATGTATAGGTTATGATATAATTTTTGTAAACTGAAAGTCGCTTCACCAGCAATCTGACCGAAACTAAGTTCTTCTGAGCTTTCTGAAATTTATGTTTTGCCCGTTTATTTCGAAAGCGAAGGTTTTGAAACCCACGTCGAACTTTGATACAAAACGTGGTAAATTTTGACTTACCCGCTATGTATTGTAAGAGTATAATCAAACGTTTTAGCATAATTTACTGTACTACAGCCGTAAACGTCTTATGTTATCAAAAGTTGTAATTACGTATTTTTGTGCCGTTGGCAATTGCTGAGTCAAGTTTGTAAAGCAAATTATTTAATAGGCTGAAATGAATGTAAATTGTAATGATAATTTTTATTTAAAAGTGAGAAAAATAAAAAATTTGTTGTACAGTATTTATCATTTCCTCTAGTTGCTATACGACAAAAAGTGCATAACAAAAAAGGATTCGGTTATAAGTTTGATTTTATTGTTACTCTGGAAATGTTTGTTAAATACTTGTTAATGGAATTACGTTTGATTATACTTGGAAAGGAAAATGAGTAAAACGTCAAATATAGAAGTTTAATTTTTCAGCCGGGCATAGTTTCACAATGATTTTATCTGAGTTTTCAATTGCCTTTACTTCTTAATCGCATTTTATGATCAAATATAGAATTGCTTTTCGTGTTGAATAACACTCGAAAACATTGTCCACGATTGCCCAAAGCTGAAAAAACGTAATCAATTCGTTACTGTTTTAGATCTTTCTTATTGTTAGTTTCATTTTATATAATTTTTACCACAGAGCAATTTTTTGTAAAGCTAACCCTTGTTGTATAAATTGAAAGGTTTTTATGGATGTCATTGTTTTCTGCATTTTAAACTTAATTGTTTTGAAACGTCTACCTTTTACTCAGGTCAAGTGCCAGTCGCTATTCAACAAACGCGTTGACTTAACCCGGTCTTATTTACTGTTTGGCTGAGGCTTGTCACAGGTCACATAACTTGGAACTGAGGAAGAAATAGAGCAACTGTATGTAAGCTTTCAAATTTCATAATTTTTTATATTTCCTTTTTAAGTTGATTACCAAGCCAAGCGTATACCGTAATTAGTTATAGCGTAACTAACATTTTTTTGAAGCGTACGTTTTTCAGTCTATGCAGTCCTTGCAAAAACGTTGCCTACATGCCCACAAGGCACTATATCGCGCAACATTGTTCTATTTTGGTTTTTAAACAAACCGCACAGAGTCGCTTATCGCTGACAAACTGACGGTTGTTTTCAGACAAAAATAAACCATTTAACGCATTATCATTTTCCTGCACTTTTACTTCGTTTGGTTCGGCAGCTGGTGCGTGATGGTGGTGAAATGCTCAATGTGGTGCTTTGCAGCTTGCAAATGTTCGGCAACGGAGTAACAATTCTCTGCGGATTTGCTTATGCAGACGCGGAGTTGACGGTGGCGTGAATTGTATTTAAATTTCTTCCTCTCGGTAATCTGTACACCTTTTAGTAGTTCGATGTTGTCAATCTCTGTGGTTTTTGCAGCATGCATCATTTTCACAAAAGCGAACCGATTTGGATGAATTCCAAAAAAGCGAAGTAGGTTGTCGTAGAAACGTTCAGCGTTATTGAAGGACAACCAAACATTTCTTAAAGTCAATTTGGACGAATCCTTGGCAGCTAATATTCATGTATATCGTAATACAATCAGTATCGAAAGCACTGTAATAAGTTTGAACAAGGCATACTCAATCTTCCATTGCATCGGCAAGAAGCAATGGCAAATACATTGCCTTTTTGATGAAATGATTTACAGATTGGTTGTCGACTGTAAAGCAAATGTTTTCAGACCCAATTTAAATTACCAAAGTTTTCTGTGCAATATTTTGCTGTAGTGGAACCAGCATCCGTGCAGTGCATATTATCTTGCATAATCTTTTATGAACACTTTCGCCAAAGTGAATTCAAAATTGTTCATACATGTTATAAACCAATATCTCTGCAACATATGTTTTTACGAAACTCGTAAAACTGTTTTACAAAATTCAAAACATTACTTTGTAGACGTTTGAATGTTTTATCACTTTGCATCACATTATCAAATAAAGCGTGTGGTGTGATCTGTTTTCACTGGATTCACTGCACGGATCTGATCCGTATTTGCAGTGTCTGGCTGAAAATAAGAGCCGTTTTGGTAAGTTTGTACAGATAAGCAAAACACGGTTTATTGCACCACTGCCAATATTTGGCTGCAAGCACACAATCAAGAAATCAAACTTGTTATGCGTCAAATACAGTCGAAGCACACAATATTGACGTCATCTGGGTAAGGTAAATGATGTATAGCTATGATATATTATAGCTTGATTTAGTTTAGAGAAAAACGGCAATTTTGACCATACATTATTATAATCGGCTGTACACTGCTTTTTAGTTTTGCAAAAACCGAAAAAAGTAATAAACGAGATATGCATAAAAATAAGATTTCAGTAATTTTCGGACCACAAGCAAGTTAGAAACTAATGCAAGCACGGAGAACAGATCTGCTGAGCCTGGCAAGCGGTTAAAAACAAAAAGTTCTTAGCTCAGGCTAATCGGTCATATCTGCTTAACAGCTACACGCCCAATTCTACAGTACAAGGTCACGATGTCCGCCGAAGGTCTGGCAACGGCCGAGAAATTGGCAACAATTTTGAAGATAACTTTCAAGGCTTTCTTTTATATCAAAATTCTTTCACAAGAAACAAACTTGTGTGCGCACAACAGGGTTGTGGAAAAATCTCGGATTCGAGCCCAAGACGTCATAATAAAACAAACAAGGAAACTGATTCTAGAAGGCAGGAATGTTTTTATTGAAATATTGCTGGCTACATCCAAAGCCTATGTCCTCGAGATATGCATTACTTGTAGTTGATGTAATAACAGAAACCATTTCACAAAGAGATTTTTTCAGGCCCATATACTAATAGTGTATTGTATAAAACATATTGGCGTAAAAAGAACAGAAATATTTCAGTGGCACCGCCTATATGCGTGACCTTATAATTATGCACTAATTGTTTGAACTTAATGACAGGATGAGCAAGATTAAAAACTATTCCCGCAGTAGAAAATCATGGAATAACTAATACGTTTTTATTTTTGGTCGAAAAAACAAAAGTTCGGATTAAACCAAAAATAAAGCTCAGTTTGTGAGAAAATTAAAAAATGGTGACGTTTGGGATCGGCACGTCCCAAACGAACAAGCAAAAACACTATTTATTTGCTTGCTGCAACAGCCAATACTACATCATGTAAATTCGCCATAAAGGTCCTCCATTCATCTCGTCGGGGGTTGTATGCATGGACTATGAGCTTGTCCTTGTAACCATCCAGTTTTGACCTGAAAAATTAACGTTATTAGTATTTCTGGTTGCAAACGGTTTTTATGATCTAATGCCTATGATGTCTTTATGATCTTATCATTAATTTATTTAAGTAGAAGTATTAGTTATCGGTAATATTGCTTGCAAAATGTGAAAGCACAAGCATCCTACATTAAAAATGTGAGAATTAAAGCAAAGTAACCAGCGTTGCAATAACTCGGAACAATGAAATCAATTGTCTGAAAAGACTGAAACAAGTTGACATGACTAGAGTCAAGCTAGAGTGACTGCCACAGTCAAAAATCATACCTATTAGTGTCCATGTGAATAAACATAGCTGGCTGTTATGTTCAGCAAATGCTTACACTTACCCAAAAACTTAAGCTAGGTATGCTTATTAAAAAAGCGAAGTTACTATTTCACAGTACGTAGGTCATGCAGCCTGTTGTTAAAGATAGGCGGTCAGAAGGATGGGTATGCAAAAAGTTGATCTTAGCTATTTAAGGTTTTATTGGAGTTAGATTTAGATTAGAAGATAGCCTTAGATTATTATGTTAGAAAATTTAAGTTAGGTTAAAAAGAAAATGTGAAAATTAGCTTCGAAAACATGATTTTTCCAGCGAAATAGTGGTAGCCAAAAATAGCATGTGGTCTAATTTATAGAAAATGGCAAAACAGCTACTTTGTAAAATGCAACCAAATATTGAATCTGAACAGGTCTTACATTTCAAAGAAATAAAACTTATCTTTATAAATACATGACCAACAGGGCGGATAGGTAGGATCCGTCATGGGAATTTTCTGGCATCCTTTCCAAAAACTTTCTTCTGTGTCATATGCTTTCACTTCTGTCGTGTTTGGGCCTGGAAAAATAATTGTCCTGGTATCTGAATTTATTTTGTCTATCATTGCCTGCTAAGATCAGGATTAACTTACATGCAAAATATATCTTGTTCTTGAACCAAAATACATGTATCTCAGAATGTTTTTCAAAAGTAAGTTGAAGGCTTTCATTTCTGTTTGAAAAATTGAATGTCCATTCATACACAGTCGAAACATTAGACATCAAACCAAGTTTGTAAAAAGTAGAGTTGCGCTTCTTGCGGTCAATTTCTAGTGGTTTATGAAACTTGATTTTTTTTGAATACCATAGCATGCCATCTACAGAAACATTAAACCATACAATACCAATTAAAAAAAACTTTCTTAAAATGCACATACACAAACAATAACTAAAAATGCATACACACATGAAAATAACACGATTAGTAATAAACAATTATTCAACAGATCAATAAACAATTTGTGAATATGCCTAGCTAGTAAGCCAATGGGTTACTGTCTATTGCAGTGTTTCTCAACAGGGGCGATAAATCTTGTTCTGAAAGTCATTAGTAAGCCACTATCTAAAAGTTATAGCTATTTCTATATAAAAATAATATATTCCCCATCCAAAACATTCGATCAGATATTTTCAAAAGCCTATATTTTATTTTTGTTTTCCCAAGGTAAACTCTCACTTGACTTTTGGGTCCCCAAATCTCACAGGCGTCTCACCCACATTGGGAAAAGCTGGGTGAATATTTGTGTGAAAATCCAGATGGTTGTTACCTTTTAAATGCATTTACCAGTGCCGTCCCTACTTGGAATGAATTTGAATTTTTTCCCAAACACGAGTGCATTCAACCTAATCAAAGAGGAAGCAAAAACGTGTTATAAATGGTTAAAATTACAAACTGGTGAGTTAATCAGTTTGGGCCTTAAAAAATACTAAATGCTTTCTGTGAACCACACTGGGCAATTTACTATTGGAAGAAAAAATATATGTAGGCTATGCTGCAAGGCTCGATTTACTAATTGTTTTTACGGGTCAGAAACAGGGATTCTTGATTAAGGGGACATCTTCCTACCAAAAACTTTTTAAAATTAATTTTTGAATTACTTACCTAGACTTTTCAAAGTAACCTAATTTCTTGAACATGGGGCCATAGAGATTCAAAATTATAAAATTCGTCAGATAAGATCGACAAACTACCTATTGAAAAGGCCATAGCTGGGCTGTGAGTCAAGTTAAAATTTCTTTTACCTAACTCTGCAAATTACTTAGACTTCAAGACGATAAACTGAATGGATCATTAAAAATCGCCTGATGTAATAAATGTCAATACAAACAGGTTACAATATCAGCACCACACTATTGCATTCAAAATAAACCTGTTGCTTTAATCTATTCTATTGTTAGTATTGGACCTACCGTGTCTACTTGATTTAAAGTTGCCTTGATTTGAAGGCAAATGAAATGATGCTAAAAATTACCAAATTAAAAGCATCTTTTAGGAATGTAAAATCGTTGTCTTATTAACAAAGAAGACTTGAAAGAGGTGAGTAAAATTACCCTACAAACGTAACTATTGATCAACACGATCACCAACACATTACCTGTGATACATATGATAAGCTTACTGATTACTTATTTATTGAAGTTTATTATGGCAAAAAATAAAGATGCTGCCCTGATTAGAGCTGCTACCACACATAGAATCTTGGCTAGTTTTATACATGGCTTATTATACAGATTTGTGCGGTATTACACATTATACTCAACTTCATATATGACATATTTATATACCCACCAGCATGGTCATCCATTCTTGGGAAATCAAACCTTAATCCAGACATGCCACTTTCATATGTCCATGTATCTGCCGCAATGTCATAAGATTCAGTGCTCACAAGCAAAGAATTGGCATAGGCAAAATTGTTGCGCAATATAACTGCAAAAACAACAAATAGATATTAGTACGACAATACAGTGTTAAGTAATAGAGTGCTTAAAAATGTATGTCAAAAAGGATATATGAATCAAAGTATCTATCAAGCAGACAGTCTTTGTTTAAAGTCTTTTTACAGTCAGTCTGATTTTTTACAGCATTGGCTACATGTATATACTACTTGTCACAGTGGTTCTTGCCTGACGAAGGTTGGAATGACAGTGCATCGAAATCTATATCCTTGACCTTAGTCTAGGAAGTTTATGAACTCTTAAACTTAGCAATGATTTTTCATTTTTCAATGCAATGATTTTTCAACTCCAGTTCCAGTTACTAAGTTTGTTTGCACGCATTTGTCTGATAGATATATTTCCTTTATTGTTTTTTTAAACAGTCGACTAAGACTGTTCAAAAGTGTAAGAGTTGAGTATGTATGAGTTTTGAAATTGAAAAATTTGTTTACTGGTGCTCATTTCCTGGTATAGCCATTTAATTTCTCGAGCTTTGAGGTAAACGCCTGGTGCGTTTCACCCAATTTGAACTGTTGCTAAATTTATTAAAAATACATTTGAAAGCTATGTCGAAAAATACATTTAAAAGCTACTTTTGAAAGCTATATGAAAACTAGTATCAAAACTGTTCAATCATTTCAAAGTTTTGAAAAGGCTGAAATTGCTTTTAAATAAAGTACAATCATAACTATGTCTGCTACCAACGTACTAACTCCATTCGAATTTGATCTCTGTATTTTAATATCAAAACTGATATATCTCAGACATTTGAAAAAAAGGCCCCACTTTTTAGTGCCGGCATGTTCTGTAACACTTTTTCCAGTACCGTCATTTTTTTCGTAACATACTTACAAATTAAAAAATTCGGCAGTATAGCTCTTTTAAAAATATACCTAAAAACATAGGGAACAGGAAAACGCATCATAATTTATTTTATAAAGATATTTTTTTCTTGTTTTAAGCACAGTTGCTGAACTTTTAGCTCAGTGTTAAATAGAGCAACTTGATGTTATTGTTTGTTTACTTCGTTATCATTTTGGGTTGCTACCATTTCGGTCGTTCCTCCTTTACATCAATTATTTACTCTACTGAAGAAAGTCAAAGCTTTATCCAAATACATAACATGGGGAAGCTTTAACCACAAGGTAAAATGCAGGTTCCACAAGAAAAATGGTGCACAATAAATGTTCAAGTTTTTACTGTAAGGTGTTTTGTGTCCCAAATTGTGAATTGCTCTGTTGTGTAACAAAACTGTTAAAAGGTCTTCTTTATCAGAAGAAAAGCATGTCCAGGTTTTACTGTGACACTTCTAGCGCTAGCAGTGCCTGACATCGTGACACGACATACTACATCAGTTGTGGGGCACTGGATTAGGCTAAAGCTGGGATGTTGTGACATCTTTATCCACTTTAGGCGCCTTACTGGAACAACTAGGATTTTCAAGTCTAGTCAAAATATCAAAATACAAGTTTTGGATACTTTGATTAAAAACTCAGTTTTTTCCGGTGTTTAAAGATATTAATTTTTTCACGATAAAAAACTTGATAATACAGCAAAAATCGCTAATATATTCAGCTTGTCTTTTAGTAACGAATTAGTAATTAAGCATTGATTTCTGAAGCACAGTCTTCATTGATTCTTGCAGTACTGATGCAAAGAAGTTAAAGCCTCAAGACTCACGTCCTTCAATCTGTTCCCGATTTTCTTGAAAAATAGACACATGGCTTGAAAAGCCCTTTCTCGGTGCATTAATGTCGACTTGATGATAATAAAAACCAATCTATTGTTTAATCATAAATACCAAAATACTTGTCATGATTAAATTGACATGAAAAAGTGAAAACCGGACCATGGACTTTTGCAAGCGTAGTGTGAAAAGGATCTGCACAAAGTCATATAAAGTAAAGGTTTTCTTCCCGTATCGTTCTGTGATTTTTACCATGGTTGTATTGATCTTGATTGGCGTACGAGACTGTGGCCTTTTTCCTCTCAAACGTAAAAACAACCTTGATTTGTCATTAAATAAAAAACCAGAGTGTTTAAATTTTAAAACTTAACTTTCGGGCTGCACAAAAAATGGGTTCAAGAAAACCTGGGTTGGAAACACCGATGACAACCTACTACCGATAAAGATGAAAACAGCTCAGTATCATTTCACTGCTGTAACTAGTTCCAATTGGAAATATTTTGATGTTTACTTTGAACGCCACAAAACTCACCTAAATCTTTCACACTTTGAAAAATCGTTGGCGTTTCTTTCCTTTTGCTCTGTCCACCAATGACATAGATTTTGCCTACATCAACAACAAATCATAAAAGACAAGGAAGCAAAGCAATGATATCGCCAGACAGACATTTACCGTAACTAATTTCTAATGTTACGAAAAACAGTTACAGTCTAAAGTAATACAAAAAATTACAAGATGTTTAATTCTAAAAGGACCTTTAAACACAACAGCTGAGAGACACATTCTTGGCTCATTCATTGACTTTTTTTCCGTCCATTTGGGATTTTCTTCATCAGTATCGATACAGTACACTCGTGGTCCAAGTAGGAACACTTTGTTTCCTGCTGCAACCATGATGCCCAGGTTACCATCGACATAAAAACTCTAAATATGAAGAAGCACAACTTTTTAAAAACTGAATATATATATTATATTGTAAGAGCAAAAAAACAAGTAAACTGGTGCTAGTTAACTCTATTATTTAAAATTTGAGTTATCTGATCTTGCTTAACTTGATAATGAAGCTGCCCATTAAACTGATATTTTGTTGAAATAATTGCACCAATTAAACTTCAAAACCTATTTCATACATTTGAAAGAGCAGCTGCATACACTTTAAGATAACCTGATGAATGTTTTTTTGACTGATTTTGAGACAAATACTGTTAATAGTATATTTCTTCGCACTGACAAAAATATTTTGAAAAAAGATTTGCATATTCCACTTGATTAAAGTTAAACATAGGTATATTTCTGGCTACATAGCCTTACCGGTTTTGGCAAAAGAATAATAAAAATATGTCTATGTTTAACTTTTATTAATTGGAATTTGCAAATCTTTTTTCAAAATATTTTTGTTAGTGCGAAGATATATACTATTGTTTATACTATATACTAAACGTATGTTTAGTTGAGTGAAGTAAATTAAGGAGTTTCCGCTGCACGCAAATAAGATTAGGCCATGCTATACAATAAATACTGCTATTAAGTTATTAAAAAATAATCTAATGTAAAGATTGAAGAATTAAATTTGAAATGGTTGTAATAATATCAATAAATGGCTGTAATAAAATTCAAAAAACATCATCTACAGTTGACACTAATACCGGGAAAATGAAAACCAAAACGACGTTCAGTTGAAAACCAAAACGACGACGACAAGTTTGATATATGTTGTTACAAAACTTCCTGAATTTAACTTTAAGTTATAATTTATATTTCACACCATATATACAATATGTTTCAGATTTATATTAAAAATTATAAACATACAGAAATTAACTCAAGCTTGGGTGGCGAGGTTTGAAATTTCTGCAGGTGGTAGGGAATTTCTGCAGGTGGCCCATGTCGGTATCTTTCCATTACAGATGAAATGACAAAAATTGACTCTGCATGAAGAAATATATTAATTGTACAAACTTCTGTGAACTCTATTTTTGTCCAGGTATTCTACATGCACACTTGTATGTATACGCTTGATACAATCAGCTACTATCATGTCTGGTGTGTATGCAGAATGAATGCCTTTTGCCTAGTACAGTTAACACTTAATTACTTTATTCAAGTTGGTTGGCTACAGTCGCAGAACAAATTTTGTATGACTTTTTCACCAAAAAAAGGGAACATCCTGTACACAGGAGCAACTTAATGATACACATTAACTTTTAAGTTTTTTTCTAAATTCAGAAACTTGTGTACAATCGATCTCAAACTTTTCAGCTGAACCCTGGGGAACTACTCAGTTTTTGCCTTGCAATGCATCTACATTACATGCAAGTTTCCCACGGAACAAAATTCAATAATCCTACGTTCATTAGCTTCAAAACGTCTTGATTGGAGTTTGAAATGCTACATACCTGAAATAATTGCATCATTTTCTCTTGCATGAATGCTTGTCAATGGCAACTCCACAGGCTTGGGTTTTGGTCTCTCAGTGTATGCAACTAACAAAAAAATTAATAAGCAGGTATATAAAATGGCAGATGTTAAATTTTGTGTGTCTGGTTTAAGTTAGTTATTAATCACAATTAAGAAGCTTGTGTAGACTCCTACATAATGTGGCTAGAAAAAAAAAACAGTGCAAAAAATACAGGTTGTTAGTTAAATATTATATATATAAGTACACCGCAGCTATATACACAATTAATATTTTGTGATAAAATCAATATTGTAAGGTTTAAACTAAATGCTCTTCACACACCGTCTTCTTTGAAATCAGTTGATTGTGTTATCTTCTCAAATGGAAAACTGAAACAATGCAAACCTACATAGCTTTCATCATCATTATGTTCTACAGGAATGGGCTCCATTTCACTTAAGACTTGAGTTACCATTTGTGGGAGTTGCCTCTCAAAGTCGTTCTTGTCGTTCATTGCTTTAAGCTCATCTTGAACTTGAAATATATTATAATAGTAATTTAAAACTATACAAGAAGTAATTCTTGCTTCCAGTTGCAAATTTGTGGTATAATTGCTGCAACATATTTGAGTATCGCACAAGTCCTGTGCTTGACCTGATTCAATTTGAGGTCGATCACAAGGATTTTTAGCCCAACATCTTTCCATAATGCTTTTTAAAGTTGTAAAAATTTCACGATCCCCAGGCTCTAAAGTTTCCTGCACTTTGTCGTTTGTCTAAGTATTTTGAAGACGGTCTCTGTCCTTGAGAAATAATCGCACTAACCACTACATGTACATGAACTGTGGCTCCATGAAACACCACCAGTCTTGTTAAAAGCTCATACAAAATCATCCCGTAACTGTATAATGCAATTTTAAAATTACAAGTTTTGTTAACAACTTAAACAACAATAAATATTCTATTTGTATTTGAACAGAAAAAAGTCCTAAAAAAGCATGAAGGTAAACAGCAAAATTAACACAATGTAAGCATGGAGCGCACAAAATTTTCAAGGTTTGTTCCCAATAAAATCAAAGTGTAAATATGCAACATATAACATGTATATATCTTACCTGTAAACATCCATCTTGGTAGTTCGTTTTGTTTGACAAACATCTTTCAAAAACTCCGGAGCAGTGTACAAAGGAGTGTGTTGGGTATTGCTTGGCACTGTAGTTGACATTGATGATGCACCAGTAAATGCAATCAAAGTAACCGAACCAAAATCTCCTAACTTTGCCCTCAGATCATCAGTAATTAGAATATTTTGTGGTTTTAGATCTCCATGAACAAGTGCTTTTGATCGCTTATAGTTATGAAGAAAAGAAAGAGCTTGGCTGATTTCTATGGCAATTCGTAATCTAAGAGGCCAGGGAATGTCTTTTAATTTATTAGATTTCAACAACAAATCTTCCAGATTTCCATATTTAAAGAAGTCTGTTATAATACCCATGGAGTTTGACCAACTTGTAACCCCATGAACTTGCATAATGTTCTTGTGGGTCATGTTTTGTAATATTTTAGCTTCAGTTAATATTCTGAAAAAGAACAGTGTGTAATCATTGCAGGTGTAATCATCATTCATGCAGTATATTATAGTACAGTACTACTCAATTACAGCATATCTATATCTAGGATTATTTGTTTAAGCTTGTTAATAAAAATACTTTTAAAAAACAGCAAAAGATTAGTCATGTTTAACTTTTGAACCGGAACAGTAAACTTTTCTGTAATAAGCTATCAAAGTACCGGCAAACAAGTTTACTCTCACTTTTTGTGGTGACATTCCAATGTATTAACATTCCTTTGTTTACGCCTTGCCTCACGCTTTAATTGTTTACGCCTTGCCTCACGCCTTAATTGCTTCGCCGCCTTAAATAGAACTGTAGAACGTCATTTCAGTAGCAAGCGCAGTGTCGGTGGGTCGGCTGCTTAATAGTATAAGTTCACATATATAAATGTTATATAGCTGTCACGTTTCGCCTAACTGATTCTATTTGTTTTAGGTCTGTTCAATTCTGTTTTTAATAAAGCCTAAGTTGCTCGAATTTAGTGTTTGAGTTTCAAGGTTATGACACTTTTTTTTCCTTTCCTCAATCAACTGTGCATCTCCTGATATGGCAAAGCATTTTACCGCACATTCACCGAGTTGTTTATGTCTGCAGTATCTGATTCTTCCACTGCTTCCATATCCAACCACACCTTTGTTAGTTGGATGTGTCAAAATTTCAGCAGCTTTAAAAATTGGTAAACCTTCCATGGAAACAGCAAGCTACATAGAATTGTAGGAACGATTTGATAAAGCAGTAATGTGGGAATAAAGGGTTTTGTTTACCCAGAGCAAACAATAAGGAAATCGTAATTAATTTTTTTAGTTCTAACTGGGTTTTGCAAAATAGACCAATAGAATTTGCAACTTTGAAGCTCTTGGACTAAGATTGTGTTCATAAATACACTGTCTGATGCAGCAATAGAGATCGTACACAGCATGACAACAATAGAACCGTCATGATGTTATTTACCAGTTCAGTAGTTTTGGTTACTTTTCACAGTGAAAGTTAGTAATTGGTTAAATATTCAAAACGTGAAGTTAGTTACCGGTATCCTGGTTAATTAGTTAAAGTTGTTTACCGATTCTTTGGCCAGCCACAAGGCTATGTTATATATTCAGAATAACCTATATACTAACCAGTTGGCCTAGATCAGTTAACTCAGAGGCTTCCAAACTCTTGGGGGGGACCATTACGTCAAATTACCACACAATACGTTAATAATTCCTATTTAATATGATTCATCCTATTGTAACATCTTAAATTGATTTATCTTGTACAGTAGGCTACTCACTTCTCAGTAGACTACAGTTGTTTCAAGTAACGTACATTCTTACAAACATATTTATCAATAAATTCTGTACGACGTCTACTCTGTACTGTACTATAAAGTAAGGGTTTCGGAATGAGGGAATCTCTAAACTCTATAATCTATATCAAACAATCGCCCAAAAATAGATAATTTAGAGTCGGCTTGTTGTTAAAAACCTCACCCGTCGGAAATTACAAATACCATCTTTCGAACTCTTGGATCACCATGACGTGCGCATTGGCATTATCTCTCAACATTTCAGTCCTGGTGCGTTCCATGGCTTTTGACAAGTGAGTTGAGCCGCCGCTTTTTATACTTTGTTGAGTAAAAAGAGATGCATGTTTGTTTTTCAATGCTTTGTGATAAATATATCGATTAATGTAACATAAAATTGTGTACGACATAGAATTCTCGTCTATCGAATCAGCGAAGCATAACACTGCGTGACGTAATCGATTGCTTCTCTCTTACTGTGCGTGCATTACGAGTCATCACTTTACAGTCTACGTCTACGAAGTTAACCCTAGAAAGTGGTCGACTTTATTATGTAGCTGTCCCAATGTCTTATTTAATGTAATCGTTTAAACAAGAAACAATATAAACAGTTTATACAGTTGTCATGGTGTACAATTGATTCTAAGATTAAGAGAAGCGAAACAACGACCTGAGACTCATTTATCATCGAGGACGACAATTCAAGAGACAAACTTTGTAATTGAAGTGGTCGCCCTTACAGGCTAAGGAACGATAAACAATCATTTCATTACAGCTTTAAAGGTGTTCATTTGTAATATTTGATTATACCTTAACGCCTTTATATGAATCAAAATATCAACGGCAGATCATGTACTTTACGGAGTTTGCAAAGTACGGTCATTTATTCAACAATTTACGACATATTAATAAGTTTATTTTACTTACGGTAAATCTTTTATGGCCTGCTCTAATGTAGCCTTGTTTCCCGTAGTGCTGTATTGGTTTAGTTCAATAAGCCGATAGAAACCATGGTCAAAAGCTGCTACTCCAATTCTAGTTCAGTCAAAACTTAGGGCAATATTATCACAAATGGCTGTGTTAAATTCTAAACAGGTTAGCAAGTTTTATTATAGTCATAGGTGGACAGTATCGCGGTACTATAGTACCGAATTACTGTAACGCGGTACTTCTTCAGTGCTGATACCGGTACCTCTGTACCAAATTAGTTTTTTCAAGAAATTTCTGACGGTTGTTTTCAGACAAAAATGGACCATTTAACGCATTACCGTGTTCCGCCACTTGGTTGTCGACTGTAAAGCAAATGTTTACAGACCCAATTTAAATTACCAAAGTTTTCTGTGCAGCATTTTACTGAAGTGGAACCAGCATCCGTGCAGTGCTTATATCTTGCATATAATCTTTTATGAACACTTTCGCTAAAGTGAATTCAAAATTGCTCATAGGCTACATATTATAAACCAATATCTCTCCAACATATTTTTTTACGAAACTCGTAAAACTATTTTACAGAATTCAAAACATTACGTAACATTACTTTGTAGACGTTTGAATGTTTTATCACTTTACGTCGCATTATCAAATAAAGCAAGCGTGTGGTGTGATCTGCTTTCATTGGATTCACTTCACGGATTTAATCCGTATTTGCATTGTCTGTCTGAAAATAAGAGCCGTTTTGGTAAGTTTGTACAGATAAGCAAAACACGGTTTATTCAACACGGTTCAAAACACTGTCAATAATTGGCTGCAATCAAGTACACAATCAAGAAATCAAACTGGTTACTCTGGAAAGTCAACGTACTTCTGAATGATACAAAAGCACCTCGTGATCTGACCCAAGTTCCCGGCAGAGAGCTTTGAAGATACGATGATTAATGGCTCGGCTTCTGATAAAATTAACCATTTTCACACAAACTGACAGAACTTGTTTGAGAGTTAATGGCAAACTTTTTGCTGCTAAGTCATGCCTGTGCAGCATGCAAAGAGTAACGTTTACATTAGGAGCTTCGTTTTTGACTAAAGTGGCAAAACCCGATTTATTTCCGAGCATCGCTGGTGCTCCATCTGTACAAATTGAGCCCAATTTATTTTTCCAGTCAAAATTTTGCTTGACGAAAAATTTGTTTACCATTCTAAATACAGCACTAGCCTTTGCAGTTTCCAAAAGAGTTTCACAAAACAAAAATTCTTCTTTGATTTTATCGCCATTAACTTAACGCACATAACTTAAGAGCTGACTGCAATAAGAAACATTAATGCTTTCGTCAAGCTGCAAGCTAATTGGAAAAGGAGATGATGCCAATTCTTCCATCACTTGTTTGAGAATATTTTCTGAAATATCATCTATTCTCGATTTAACAACGTTATTTGATATAACAACGGTATACTTTCAAGTTTTTTTCTCTGTTCTGAGCCACAAACTATTTCGGTCATTACTAGAGCACAGCAGGGTTTTATTATTAGTGTTTCGGCAATAGTGTGCGGCTTTTTTCCTTGGCAATCCGAAAAGTAACTTTGTAACTTGCTTCAAGCAAAGGCTTTTACAGTTGGAATAAACCCGTACTTATCTAAAGTTTCGCCGCTTTCCAATCTTGCCTTCTTTTGCAAAAATGTGTCGCCGCTGTCGGAACGTTTTCCCGGGTGATTAGCGTTTAGGTGTTCCTTTAGGTTACTGGCTTCATGCTGCTATTAGCCAGAACTTTTCCACAAAGGAAACATTGAGGTTTTCCATACCATCGCGATCCAAAGTAACGGTAAATCCGTATGATATGTATTCTTCATTATATTTTCTTTTTTTAGCCGCCATTTCAACCTGTCCTTTTGCTAAGCTTTATTGCAAACTCTCCTTTTGCTAAACAACCCGTCCTATTGCTAATATCTGATCTGCTACTAATGCTTGGCATTTTGAACCAGGAGAAATTGTGACATCATAAAGACTATGGTTCCACATGTAATTTCAATCTCTGAGTTTGGATAAACGTCACAATCAGCAAAAAAAGAAAACAAAATCACATCTCTTAACCAAATATGGAAACAATTGACGGCGCTACATTATTTTCCCACCTACAAGTTGTTGCCTTACATCCACGTGAAATTAATTGAATATTGTTGTTAAATTCTGTCAATTTCCAGTACACTCACGGACCTCCTGCAACCTCATCACGGAACCCAAGGGTCCGTGGATCCCTGGTTGGAAACCACTGTTCTAGAATGAAAGCGTTTTGATTACTTAGTTTTGTCACGTTGCAAAAACAGCCAAACGACACACGACCGTTATAGATATTTCTTATTTTCACCTGCTGTTAATGTAGTAAGTATTTCTTTGCGTATAACTTTCGTATAGCACGTACAATACTATACACCAAAAATATTAGTTGTCCAATATGACCGGTGTCGGTTATCGTCTCAGAAAACTGTTTTTACTAAAATGTCGACTGGTAGCTCTCCAATGATGAAAAGAAACTCCCATCTAAGCCCCATCATTTTCAACTTAAATAGGATATCCGCTTCCAGTTACAGCATAGGTTAAGACATTGCATGCCTACGCTCCCTTTGCTTGTACTGTACGATGGTGATTTCCGCTCGTCAACAATATAGTTGTTACCAGCTATTAAAAGAGTTTTGTTTACTACGTAGTGGAGTTCTGTCTAATGTGGCCCACATGTAGGACAAGCATAAACCAATGCAACAATAATACTTGTTAAGATGTATCATTATAACCTATTAATTGTGCTGTGCTTTTTAGTACTGTATATGTATGTTTCTGGCGGTCTATATGTCGCCACACGACCTTACAATAATATTGCACCGTTGTTTAAAGAGTATATTTGTCACTTATCGTGTTACTACACAAATGAATGGTCATGTTGGCCTCTTAATGTCTTTTCTCGTGACCTGAGCGGCGCATATCACACACTGCGGTTTTTGCGTGCATAATTAAATAGTGCTTGCGGTAACACTGTCATTTCCAAGTATGTTATGTTGTGGCATGGTATCATGATTAATCTTTATTCTATAACTAAGGAAAGTCTTTACACGACTTAAAGTCGACGATGATTCTTTATCGCTCGAGACCCGGTTACCGAATTAGCCTTTGTGCAAGTTCCGATTGATACACACTAATTGACTAATATACTAATATATTAATAACTGTTCGAATTACTTGCTTATTATTTACAAATCATTACTTTTTCTCACGTCTGGTGACTTTCCTCTCGTCGCAATACATTACAAAAGTCAATAAAAAAAAGAAACATTTTCAGATGAAAGTACAATAATTTTATTTCTTTATAATATTATTGATGTAAAGATCGTTTTAAGTGGAAATAAAAGACAACGTTGAGGGTTAACATGTTAGCAACAGCGAATTCCATGTAGGAGCAGCGCAGTACCCAGAAGGTACCGAATTGACTACATCAACAAGATTTTTCTTTGCATCCTCAAAACTGGAGTAGAAGAATTGTTGGAAACATGTACATTCCGTATCAAATGCCTGTTATAAATCAATCAATTATTCTGTGCTTCTTGCAATGTAACTTAAAAGTTGTAAATAACATGTAAAAATGACAGGATAAATTTATTTGGGTTTATTTTGATTTCTGTTTTATATTGCATACCTCCATGTGAGATTTGCAATTTTGATTATTTCCGATGAAAATGGAGACGATGCAGCTTCCTTCGGACTTGTAGTGGTCTCTTACCATTTGCGGAGTCAGGTTAGGATTATTGTTTCCACAACTGCAAGCGAAAGTAAAAATCTAATATCAACGACCAGCAGCGACGCTTTAACAAACCGCTGCATATTTATTTATGTACAATGGCAATGCTATATCTGACAAGCAACTACATAATAAATACGATCATGCACGAGAACAACTCCGATGAAATTTCTTACCCGTCTGAAATAACAAATGTCATTTGTTTCACATTTGGATTCTTGTAACGTGATCCTTTGGATGTATCGTGAAGCACAAGAGTTCTCGCCTGGTCTACTGCCTCGTTCAACGCAGTTCCACCACCAGGACTTATGCTATTTGAAAACATTTAAATTTAAGACTGTTACAATGACTGCCGAAAGACTGCGAAAACTATATACAGTACGCTACATACTTTGCTAAGCCAATTCTTACAAGTATTTGTTTAGATTGGGAAACTTTCAGATAGAAACTTAATTACCTCAAATTTTTGATGGCAGCTTCAAGTGCTACTTTTTGGTCTTGTCTCGGAAATTGATTCATTTCAATAAGACGGCGGAAAGTGTTATCGAAGGAGGCCACGGCAACTCTTGTTCGGTCGGAACTAACCTCAATGGCGCCGCAAATTACTGTAAAAACAACACTGCTTTTAAAAGTTTTAGCTGCACACAACTAAAGAAAAACTGTTTTCAGGCTACTGTTATTTAATAGTTAACGAGTTTGTCCGTTTTAAGGTAAAAAATGACCAAAGAAATTAATATACCTATAGCACAATATCTTTTTAAATTTATGTTGATTTACTTCAAACAATTGGGATAAAAATGAAGTATTTTTAAAGGTGGATCTATACCGTGTACAATAGCAGCTGCTACGTCCTTGACAACCTGCATGTTATTAGCTGTTCCGATGCTTCCACTTTTATCAAGCACCAGAACAATGTCGCTAAACTGTTCGACCTATGTACAAAAATATAACAAATAAGTATGAACAAAGTTGTGTTTTAAAAAAATATTAATTCATATAAGTTTTACATCCTCTTGAACGACGAAACAAGTTTGTGGTGAATTTAAAAATGCAAGAAAATAAAAGGAAAATGTTTACTGTCAGAGAGATTCCTCTTCAGTCTTAACACATCGAAAAATGTGCCTTATAAATGAACTTAAAAAGAATAAATTCTTTTTATTATTAATGAAATATAGTCGGTCATCACTTACAGTCTGTCGACGAAATCTTTTCAAAAAGGATCCGAAAGTTTCTTCTTCCTGGTTCAGCGACCTCCTGCGACGGTTCAGATCAGGACTACAATTTCCAGACGCAAGAACATTTCCTGAAGGAGTCTTTATGACGTCACAATAATCACCATTGGCGTTCCTTTCACGAGGTAACTTGGTGGTACCGGTACCGAGCGTTCCCGTCGAAGACGAAAATGCGGAAGTGAGTGAAGAAACGGCTGTTAGCAGGATGTTGGTCGCTACTTGGCTTTCTCCTCCAGGAATTGAACCACAGGCTGCGTAAGAAAATGCTGGTTATACTGGGCAAGATACCATTTTTTGGTTACGACTTACAGTACATTGCTTATTGCCCGCTGCTTTGATATTGATAATTTTTTTACCCTTTTACACTCCAAGTAGCCTAAGTTTTCTATTTACGGTTTAATTGTGTAAACCCACCTCTTGTGTCTTTCGTTTTTAGGTTTGCAGCGCAAGGCTTTCCACCACCGCTAGCTGGGGTCACGTACCTAACTCTCGTTTCCACGGATGTTCCATCTGCCAACGGACGACAGTTTCTGAAGTCCGTCCATGGAGTAACAAAACAGTCACCTTTGGTACAAATGTCAGCATTTTAACGCATCTTAACACATTATGACATAACAACACAGGTATATCGTAGAATCCAAGGGTGAACAATTTCTAAAACTGCTTACGTGGTTTTCCTGGGTTGAAGAGAAATGCGTTGGTGATTAGGCATTGACTGCAAAGAACTAAAAGCAGCAGTTCACATACACGGTTTTTTTCGACCATCTTTGTTGAAATAGATTCTGGCAAGTCTTGAACAACGTAAATTTGTAAAAGAGACTGATATGACATCCATAGAAGACGTTTTCCTTTATATAACGTTTTTGAGGAAAATTTTATAAAAAAAATTTGTCTTTTAGTGTAAATAGAGTACAACAAGCAAAAAAACAAGTTTTACAGAACAGACTTGAAGAAATGACAGATTTGATTATAATTTCCAGCCCCTGGGCAATTGCGAAAACTGTTTTTAACTTCATGTTGTTTGACAACGAATGGTATTTCTTAATTATAAAATTATGCTCTCAGAGAGTAAACGCAAGACAGAAATTTTCACAAACAAATCTTTACATACTACAGTTTGAAAGAAATAGTTAAAATTTCGGGAATTTTGTTTATTTTTTTATGTTGAATGAAATGTTTTCTTACTTTCACGCAACTGCATTACTTATAAATTGTTATGACCGTTGATTCATTCATTCATAAATTGAACTTTTTACTCCACAATTTTGAATAAATGTCTGCTTTCTCGTACTATATACCACAATTATATGGTTTACCATACTGTGAATACAAACATTGCGTTTCCAGAGCTTCATCCAGCAAAGAGACAAAAAAGATTAAAAACTACAATTAAAATTCTTTGCGTCGTCAAATATTTACGAGTGCTGTAAATTATATCAAAACTGATTAGATTATTATGCAACAACTACGTTAAACTTTCCCACTTGTTTTGTTTGATTTGGCGTTTGTGTGAAAATTCTTTTGTGAAAACTACGCCGCTTGAAGCAACGTTTTATCAACATTCAGAAGATTGTGGTCTGGACCGATTACAACGTCACTTTCCCATCGATGAGGTCATGCACGGGTACTTAAAGCGAGTTTCGTATTCTCATGACGATTATTTCCGTAACAACACCCCGAGGCAACACAGTTAAACGTCATCGCTTTGGCGGAGTGTTGGTATTCGTTGCCTTAGTTAAGTATGTTAAGGACAGTTTGCGCAGGTGGATGGGACGGTCCAAAGGCGAGTTAAACAGCACGATATCAATGATTGTACAATGTGTAGTGTATTTGTTTAGAACACTTGAACGACCTTACCATCAAAATATAGAAACCGTTTTTCATCACAGCAGACATGTGCGGTGAAAGTGAAATTTGCAGCCCTACGGATATATTTTTATGAAAATGGGCATAAAGTCTTCTGAACGTCATTGAACATTAGCAAAAAATTTGGTAAAGTTTCGAACTTGTTCGATTAACTCTATCTAGCGTCAGACATCGTGACAACACAAGTTTTCAGAAATAATTATGACTCATTACTGACGAATCACAAGGTTCATTTTATGATGTTCATGAAACTCCCCACATAGACAATTATGGCAACGACTGCCATTCCATAGTTTAAGATGAATTACATAATAACTTCATCATAAAAAGAATTAATAGAAAGTACAAGAAATCAGGTTTCGGTTCCAGACAAATTTGTCAATTTATAGCTTTTAAACTTTCCTGACCGCAAAGATCTATCCCATACAATTCGGGCCAAAAATAATTTTGAAAAAGACTCCGACAAGCTTGGAGTGAAACTTTTGACCGTCTAATTAAGTAATTAAGATATTCAACAAACGTGAAGTGAAGTATTACTCCAATATTTACTTGCTATTAATTAGCTAGTTTTGATTAATTAACAATTAGTTATTGATATAACACCTCGACAATAAACAAGTGTTTCGGTAGCAAATGAAAAGATACAAGAAACGACTTGTTTAAAACAATATTTGACAAATAAACTTTTGTCAGAAGTACTGCTCACGTACTGTTTATCAAGAAAATGTTCGACAGAAGAAAATGAAGAAGAACATCACAAGAATGTCAAACAATGGGTCTATTAATTATTATTTCTAAATAAAAATGATTCCATTGATATTTGATACATTCTTGTTCGTATATTGAATGTCACCAAATTTCATGTTTGATAATTCTTTGTATATTAACCATGCTGACAGGGGTGTTAATGTAGCACTGCACATTGATATGTATTTAGTTGTATAGTTAGATGTATATTCCACGATGTGTTTTTAGATTTATATTAAGATGTATTCCATCCGTATTGTTGTGGCCATAATGTGTGATTGCATGTTTATGTAGTATTAGTCATTTATCGGTATGCCACTTGTGAATCCTTTAATTGTTAGTAAGTTTACTACACACGTACACGGTTTACTCCTTTACCCACAACTCCCCCCGAGGTATGTTACGCTGCCCGCAATTTCCAATCTCACACCCTAATGATAATTCAATTGATGACGCTGTGGTTTGTTGGAGAAGAGTTGATTCATTTGGTTTCAATACAAGAAAGACGTTTTTTTTATTAAAGGAATGCTCATAAAGTACTGTGACATACCCGATGACGCTAAACCGTTGTAATGCACTTAGAGTTGCGCTACTCCTATGTTGGTTGAATGAATTAAGATTTTGAGCGCCGTGTAGGCTTTTATGAATTCAAACAACTACAATTATACATTAGTGATTACTGCAAATACAGTAGTGACAGAACACCGTTTATGATTTATATGTTCTGGGAGATAGTAAGCTAAGTAGCCTATATAACCAGTTATCCACAGCACAAGCTATGAATAATCTTGATGAAGTGCATGCAGCGGCCATTATTTTATACTAATCTAATCAATTCATTTATCGATAGAACTTGTTTACCGCCTGACGCAAACTGACAATTCACGAAGATGTTCGGTAGATGAATTTCAATTTCCTGGTGAGAGTTAAAAATGAATCGTTTGGCAAGCGAACTTGCGTATGTACAAATTTTATTACAATTAAACAAGTGACAAACAAAAAACAAAGATAAAACGAAATTTTTTTCACATCCAACGAGAAATGCATTTTTGTAAAATGTTCGAACTTGTAGAAACGCCGTGTTTGCCGGCTTTCGAGCTCCAATATTGTTATGAGAAACACAAAACATTATTTTGCAGAATTGGATAGCTAATGAAAAAAAATTCGACAAACCTTATTGTTATTGAATAGTTATTGTTATTGTTATTAAACAACTAGTTATTGCAAAGTTTTTTTATAAATATTTCAACACGACAGAATTTTGCTCAACAATATATATATAATTTAGTCAATGACGCTTTGTATACGTTATACAGTACATTAGCAGGCAGGTAATAGATCATCCCATGTCGGAACAGCGCAAAACCCTTCTGGTAGGTTATTGATGATGTCAACAAAATTTGATCTTGCGTCGGCAAAACTTGAAAAGAAGAATTGTTGAAAACACAAGCAATTCGTATCAAACGCCTGCAGCAATAAAGTTCATGTACATAGTAGGGCATAAAACATACCTTAGGGTACACTGACGTTTTCAAATTATTTTTGCCCAAAGCACCCTACACAACATAACTTAAATTTATGATAATACACAACATAAATTCCACACGAGGCGCGCTTCAGTGATTTCGCCATTCTTGTCGATCTTGACGTAATAAGTTTAATGATGTTTCAAAACACCAGAATATAGATGAACTATGAACTTATTGTCAAACTTAAAAGTTAACTTTTTATAGGTACTAAAGTATAAGTAATTTTAAGTAGCTTTGAAGTATTTCTTACTGTTTATCAACACAGGGGGATTTGGTCACAATAAGAATAAAGAATTAATCTCATTGTGGCACAACCGTACTTCAGGGTTAACAAGATTACGAAATATAGTACTTTACAGTTAGCAAGTTATTGCTATTTTGGCCGTGTAGTATTTGATTAACGTTGTTTTTTTAGTAAAAAAATTGCTAAAGCAATTTCAAAAGTTTTGCCGCACACTTGTGACGTAAGTACCGCACACGATTTGGGAAACCTTGCTTTTCAGGATTCTTAAAAAATTACCTGTGAGAAACTAATGAACTTCGTCTATTAGCTATACCTGCAACGTTGCTCGACAGATTGAATGATTTCCGATAGAAATCAAAACAATACAGCTTCCATCAGCTACGTAGTTGTCTCTGACCTGTTTCGGAGTTAAACCACTCCGTGAGGTCGCACATCTAAACATTAGAAAATCCGCGTGCATTAGTTTTTCAAATTTATTGCCAGTTTTACAGATCAATAGCAACATTGTAGGCCTATATGTAGGGTACAAGGTCCACTACATTCGATATTTTAATGCGGGCCTAATGCTTCTGCATATTATTGTATATGATTCCAAACATGACGTTTCTTATGCTTACGTCAAGTTGATTTCTTACAGATACTAACCCGTCCGTTATTACAAAGGTTGTTCGTTTCACTCGTGGATCCCCGTAACGAGCTCCTTTGGTCGTATCGTGTAGAATTAATCTTCGAGCATTTTCCAAGGCTACATTTAATGACGAGCTTCCGCCAGGACTGATTCTGAAAAATTAAACCTGGTAACGCTGGTAAAAGTGAAGTTGAAAGTCATTTTGTAATTGGTGCGGTCTTTAGTGAATTATAATTATTCATACAAAAATTAACAGTTTAATTAACGTTGCCTTGAGACACTTTTGTGTCGTTACTTTTAATGGAAAGCTGTCTTAGACGTGCAAGTATAACTAAATTTTATGTACTATACTCACCGTGTGACTGTGGAGTATAAATAAAGGTTTACTTTTTCAAAATCCTATATAAACATTTCAATTGTTGGGTACACTGTACCTCAATTGCTTGATAGCAGTCTCTAGTTTTGCCTTTTGTCCAGGTCTCACATACTGATTCATTTCAATGTGGCGGTGAATGGCATTGTCGAATAAAGCAACAGCAACTCTCGTTTTGTCGGAACTTACTTCAATGGCTCCGCAAATGACTGTTAAGTTTTAAATAAGATATTATAAGTTTTATGTTTATAAGAATTTTTGATTAATTCACAATATCTTACCAATTTCAAAAACAGTATACGCAATTTTTCCAGCTTAACAAAATTAAGTTGTTTGGGGAAATTTTCGATTTTGTAACTTAGTACAAACTACAAGTTGTGTGCAATATGCATGCTCAACATTCAATTACTATGGTTAAAAAGTAGAACGTTTTGTTCCGACTTGCGAAAAAGTATAATATTCACCATGCACAATAGCCGCTGCCATGTCTTTGACGACCTGCATGTTTTCGGTGCTTCCAATGCTTCCACTTTTGTCCAACAGGAAAACGACATCTCGTGCTGTTTCTTAATGAATGTGACAAATGTGACTTCTTAAATAAGCAAGTTTTGCGGTAAAATGAAAAACTTTACACAAGATGTATTGTTGCTTGATCTTCGACAGTGCTTACCAAAATCGATTTCTCCTCCGTGGATGAGAATAGTTTGGCAATAAATGACGCCAATGAGAAATGCAAATACAAGCCTTCTTCCTGCCATGGTTCTTCAGATATCTTGCATAAAAAAAAAACAACTCAAATTTCCAATTCAACTTTAAACTTTATGCTGAAGTATTAGAGACACAGAAAGAGTTCGATGCTATTATATAAAGAAGCTGGTATCAAAAAATCCCCTCATAATACAGATTTGTGTGAGTGTCTTTATGTCAATTTTGAAGGAGAATTTCGCAAATGTTTCTTAACTTATGCTCCTGGCTGTAACTGTTCTGAAAAAAACAAACCAGGCTATTAACATGAGAGTTTTGGCACGTATTTTGGATTTTGTGGTCGGTAACTCGTTACAACTTTGTTTTTACGGTTACTTATTCAGTCTAAACTGCAAAGTGTCTGAGTAGCATGATTGTTTAAAAATCAAAATGATTTTATACTATCAAGAATGCATCAAATGTCAATGGAATCATTTTTATTGGGAAATAATAGACCCATTGTTTGACATTCTTGTGATGTTCTTCTTCATTTTCTTCTGCCGAACATTTTCTTGATAAATAATACGTGAGCAGTACTTCTGACAAAAGTCTATTTGTCAAATACTGTTTTAAACAAGTCGTTTCTTGTCTCTTTTCATTTGCTACAGAAACACTTGTTTATTGTCGAGGTGTTATATCAATAACTAATTGCTAATTAATCAAAACTAGCTAATTAATAGTAACTAAATACTGGAGTAATACTTCACTTCACGTTTGTTGAATATCTTCATTACGTAATTAGACGTTCAAACGTTGCACTCTAAGCTTGGAAGAGTCTTTTTCAAAATTTTTTTTTGCCCAATTTGTGTGAGGAAGAACTTTGTGGTCAGGAAAGTTTAAAAGCTATAAATTGACAAATTTGTCTTGAACCGAAACCTGATTTCTTGTACTTTCTATTAATTCATTTTATGATGAAGTTATTATGTAATTCATCTTAAACTAAGGAACGACAGTCGTTGCCATAATTGTCTATGTGGGGGAGTTTTATGAACTTTAAAAATGAACCTTTTGATTCATCAGTAATGAGTCATAATTATTTCTGAAAACTTGTGATGTCACAATGTCTGACGTCAGATAAAGTTAAGCAAACAAGTCCGAAACTTTACCGAAATGTTTGCTAACGTTCAATGGCGTTCAGAAGACTTATGCTCGTTTTCATAAAAATATAACCGTGGGGCTGCAAATTTCGCTTTCACCGCACATGTCTGCTGTGATGAAAAACGGTTTCTATATTTTGATGGTAAGGTCGTTCAAGTGTTCTAAACAAATACGCAACGCATTTATACAATCATTGGTATCATAACTCGCCTTTACACCGTCCCATCCACCCGCGCAAACTCTCCTTAACATACTAAGGCAGTGGTTCTTAACGTGGGCGCTACCGCCCCCCAGTGGGCGTTTTTGATTTTTAGAGGGGCGGAAATACTCAGGGGGCGCTATGGGGGGCGCTATATTCAGAGCGAAAGTGTCGCAATACTCAAGTGAATACTTAAAATATGGTGTTATTCCTTCTGTGACTAATGGACAATTACCAACGTTTTTAATATGCGAGAAAACTTTTACAAATGAAGGAATGAAACCTTCGAGAATGATTGATCATTTGAAGACAAAGCATCCCGAAAAAGCAAACAAGGATGTTGCATACTTTCGTGATCTGAAAGAAAAATTTGAAAAACGCTCCACCATAGGAGCACTATTCAAATTAAGCAGAAATGAAGTTGAGAAAGGTCTTATTGCATCTTACAAAGTTTCAAAGCTCATTGCAAAATGTGGAAAATCGCACACTATTGGTGAAGAACTTATTATACCAGCTGTGAAAGAAATCAACAGTACTATGATGGCCACTCAAAAAGATGTAACACCTTCGATTCCACTGAACAATAGTACTGTGTCTTCCAGAATTGATGAAATGGCAATTGACATTGAAAATAAACTTTGTGATGAACTCAAAACAACACAATTTTCTTTACAGATGCATGTTTGTTTTTCAATGCTTTAAAGGTGTCCATTTGTAATATTTGATTATACCTTAACGCCTTTATATGAATCAAAATATCAACGGCAAATCATGTACTTTACAGACTTTGCAAAGTACGGTCATTTATTCAACAATTTACGACAAATTAATAAGTTTATTTTACTTACGGTAAATCTTTTATGGCCTTCTCTAATGTCGCCTTGCTTCCCGTAGTGCTGTATTGGTTTAGTTCAATAAGCCGATAAAAATCATGGTCGAAAGCTGCTACTCCAATTCTATTTCGGTCAAAACTTAGGGCAATATTATCACAAATGGCTGTGTTAAATTGTAAACAGGTTAGCAAGTTTCATTATAGTCATAGGTGGACAGTACCGCTGTACTCTAGTACCGAATTACTGTAACGCGGTACTTCTTCAGTGCTGCATGATACCGGTACCTCTGTACCGAATTAGTTTTTTCAAGAAATTTCTGACAGTTGTTTTCAGACAAAAATGGACCATTTAACGCTTTACCGTGTTCCGCCACTTTAATTGGTTGTCGACTGTAAAGCAAATGTTTTCAGACCCAATTTAAATTACCAAAGTTTTCTGTGCAAAATTTTGCTGCAGTGGAACAAGCATCCGTGAAGTGCTTATAGGCCTATCTTGCATAATCTTTCGCTGAAGTGGATTCAAAATTGCTCATACATGTTCATATGTTCATACATGCTCATACATCATACATGTTATAAACCAATATCTCTCCAACATATTTTCTTACGAAACTCGTAAAACTATTTCACAAAATTCAAAACATTACGCAACATTACTTTGTAAACGATTGAATGTTTTATAACTTTGCGTCGCACTATCAAATAAAGCGTGTGGATTCACTTGACGGATCTGATCCGTATTTGCAGTGTTTGGCTGAAAATAAGAGCCGTTTTGGTAAGTTTGCACAAATTAGCAAACCACGGTTTATTGCACCACTGCCAATAATTGGCTGAAGTCAAGAACACAACCAAGAAATCAAGCTTGTTACGCATCAGATACAGTCAAAGCACACAATATTGACGTCATTAGTGTAAGATAAATAATGTATAGTTATTTTATTATATATTATAGCTTCATTTAGTATAGAGAAAAACCGCAATTTTGACCATACATTACTATAATCGGCTGTAAACTGCTTTTTAGTTTTGCAAAAACCGAAAAAAGTAATAAACGAGATATGCATAAAAATAAGATTTCAGTAATTTTCAGACCACAAGCAAGTTAGAAACTAATGCAAGCACGAAGAATAGATCTGCGGAGCCTGGCAAGCAGTTAAAAATAAAAAGTTCTTAGCTCAGGCTAATCGGGCATATCTGCATAACAGCTAGTCCGCTACACGCCCAATTCTACGCAGTACAAGGTGACGATGTCCTCCGAAGTTCTTGCAACGGCCGAGAAATTGGCAACAATTTTGACGATAACTTTCAAGGCTTTCTTTTATTTCAAACTCTTTCACAAGAAACAAACTTGTGTGCGCACAACAGATTCGTGGAAAAATGTCGGATTCGAGCCTAAGACGTCATAATAAAACAAACAAGGAAACTGATTCTAGAAGGCTAGATTCTAGATTCTAGAAGAATTAAGACTATACACCAAAAATATTAGTTGGCAATATGACCGGTGTCGGTTTTCGTCTCAGAAAACTGTTTTTACTAAAATGTCGACTGGTAGCTCTCCAATGATGAAAAGAAACTCCCATCTAAGCCCCATCATTTACAACTTAAATAGCATATCCACTTCCAGTTACAGCATAGGTTACGACATTGCATGCCTACGCTACTTTTGCTTTTACTGTACGATGGTGATTTCCGCTCGTCAACAATATAGTTGTTACCAGCTATTGAAAGAGTTTTGTTTACTGCGTAGTGGATTTCTTTCTAATGTGGCCCACATGTAGGACAAACGTAAGCCAATGCAACACTAATACTTGTAAAGATGTATCATTATAACGTATTCATTGTGCTGTGCTTCTTTGTACTGTATATGTATGTTTCTGGCGGTCTATATGTCGCCACACGGATTTACAATAATATTGCACCGTTGTTTAAGGAGTATATTTATCACTTATATTGTTACTACACAAATGAATGGTCATGTTGGCCTCTTAATGTCTTTTCTCGTGACCTGAGCGGCGCATCACACACTGCGGTTTTTGCGTGTATAATTAAATAGTGCTTGCGGTAACATTGTCATTTCCAAGTATGTTATGTTACGGTATGGTATCATGATTAATCTTTGTCCCAGAACTAAGGAAAGCCTTTACACGACTTAAAGTCGACGATGATTCTTTATCGCTCGAGACCCGATTACCGAACTAGCGTTTGTGCAAGTTCCGATTGATACACACTAATTGACTAATATACTAATATATTAATAACTGTTCGAATTACTTGCTTATTATTTACAAATCATTACTTTTTCTCACGTCTGGTGACTTTCCTCTCGTTGCAATACATTACAAAATGTCAATAAAAAAAAGAAACATTTTCAGATGAAAGTGCAATGATTTTATTTCTTTATAATATTATTGATGTAAAGATCGTTTTAACTGGAAATAAGGGACAACTTTGCGGGTTAGCATGTTAGCAACAGCGAATTCCATGTAGGAGCAGCGCAGTACCCAGACGGTACCGAATTGACTACATCAACAAGATTTTTCTTTGCGTCATCAAAACTGGAGTAGAAGAATTGTTGGAAACATGTACATTCCGTATCAAACGCCTGCAGCAATAAAGTTCATGTACATAGTAATGCATAAAATATACCTTAGCGTACACTGACGTTTTGAAATTATTTTTGTCCAAGGCGCCCTACACAACATAACTTAAATTTATAATAAGACACAACATAAATCCCACACGAGGGGCGATTCAGTGATTTCGCCATTCTTGCCGATCGTGACGTAATAAGTTTAATGATGTTTCAAAACACCAGAATGTAGATGAACTATGAACTTATTGTCAAACTTAAAATTTAACTTTTTATAGGTACTAAAGTATAAGTAATTTTAAGTAGCTTTGAAGTATTTCTTACTGTTTATCAACACAGGGTGATTTGGTCACAATAAGAATAAAGAATTAATCTCATTGTGGCACAACCGTACTTCAGCGTTAACAAGATTACGAAATATAGTACTTTACAGTTAGCAAGTTATTGCTATTTTGGCCGTGTAGTATTTGATTAACGTTGTTTTTTTAGTAAAAAAATTGCTAAAGCAATTTCAAAAGTTTTGCCGCACACTTGTGACGTAAGTACCGCACACGATTTGGGAAACCTTGCTTTTCAGGATTCTTGAAAAATTACCTGTGAGAAACTAATGAACTTCGTCTATTAGCTATACCTGCAACCTTGCTTTACAGATTGAATGATTTCCGATAGAAATGAAAACAATACAGCTTCCATCAGCTACGTAGTTGTCTCTGACCTGTTTCGGAGTTAAACCACTCCGTGAGGTCGCACATCTAAACATTAGAAAATCCGCGTGCATTAGTTTTTCAAATTTATTGCCAGTTTTACAGATCAATAGCAACATTGTAGGCCTATATGTAGGGTACAAGGTCCACTACATTCGATATTTTAATGCGGGCCTAATGCTTCTGCATATTATTGTATATGATTCCAAACATGACGTTTCTTATGCTTACGTCAAGTTGATTTCTTACAGATACTAACCCGTCCGTTATTACAAAGGTTGTTCGTTTCACTCGTGGATCTCCATAACGAGCTCCTTTGGTCGTATCGTGTAGAATTAATCTTCGAGCATTTTCCAAGGCAACATTTAATGACGAGCTTCCGCCAGGACTGACTCTGAAAAATAAAACCTGGTAACGCTGGTAAAAGTGCAGTTGAAAGTCATTTTGTAATTGGTGCGGTCTTTAGTGAATTATAATTATTCATACAAAAATTAACAGTTTAACGTTGCCTTGAGACACTTTTGTGTCGTTACTTTTAATGGAAAGCTGTCTTAGACGTGCAAGTATAACTAAATTTTATGTACTATACTCACCGTGTGACTGTGGAGTATAAATATAGGTTTACTTTTTCAAAATCCTATATAAACATTTCAATTGTTGGGTACACTGTACCTCAATTGCTTGATAGCAGTCTCTAGTTTTGCCTTTTGTCCAGGTCTCACATACTGATTCATTTCAATGTGGCGGTGAATGGCATTGTCGAATGAAGCAACAGCAACTCTCGTTCGGTCGGAACTTACTTCAATGGCTCCGCAAATGACTATTAAGTTTCAAATAAGACATTATAAGTTTTATGTTTATAAAAATTTTGGATTAATTCACAATATCTTACCAATTTCAAAAACAGTATACGCAATTTTTCCAGCTTAACAAAATTAAGTTGTTTGGGGAAATTTTCGATTTTGTAACTTAGTACAAACTACAAGTTGTGTGCAATATGCATGCTCAACATTCAATTACTATGGTTAAAAAGTAAAACGATTTGTTCCGACTTGCGAAAAAGTATAATATTCACCATGCACAATAGCCGCTGCCATGTCTTTGACGACCTGCATGTTTTCGGTGCTTCCAATGCTTCCACTTTTGTCCAACAGGAAAACGACATCTCGTGCTGTTTCTTAATGAATGTGACAAATGTGACTTCTTAAATAAGCAAGTTTTGCGGTAAAATGAAAAACTTTACGCAAGATGTATTGTTGCTTGATCTTCGACAGTGCTTACCAAAATCGATTTCTCCTCCGTGGATGAGAATAGTTTGGCAATAAATGACGCCAATGAGAAATGAAAATACAAGCCTTCTTCCTGCCATGGTTCTTCAGATATCTTGCATAAAAAAAACAACTCAAATTTCCAATTTAACTTTAAACTTTATGCTGAAGTATAAGAGACACAGAAAGAGTTCGATGTTATATAAAGAAGCTGGTATCGAAAAATCCCCTCATAATACAGATTTGTGCGAGTGTCTTTATGTCAATTTTGAAGGAGAATTTCGCAAATGTTTCTTAACTTATGCTCCTGGCTGTAACTGTTCTGAGAAAACCAAACCAGGCTATTAACATGAGTGTTTTTGCACGTATTTTGGATTTTGTGGTCGGTAACTCGTTACAATTTTGTTTTTACGGTTACTTATTCAGTCTAAACTGCAAAGTGTCCAAGTAGCATGATTGTTTAAAAACCAAAATGATTTTATACCATCAAGAATGCATCAAATAGCAATGGAATCATTTTTATTGGGAAATAATAGACCCATTGTTTGACATTCTTGTGATGTTCTTCTTCATTTTCTTCTGTCGAACATTTTCTTGATAAACAGTACGTGAGCAGTACTTCTGACAAAAGTTTATTTGTCAAATACTGTTTTAAACAAGTCGTTTCTTGTCTCTTTTCATTTGCTACAGAAACACTTGTTTATTGTCGAGGTGTTATATCAATAACTATTTGTTAATTAATCAAAACTAACTAATTAATAGCAAGTAAATAATTGAGCAATACTTCACTTCACGTTTGTTGAATATCTCCATTACTTAATTAGACGGTCAAAAGTTTCACTTTAAGCTTGACAGAGTCTTTTTCAAAATTATTTTTGGCCCGAAATGTATGGGAAAGATCTTTGCGGTCAGGAAAGTTTAAAAGCTATAAATTGACAAATTTGTCTGGAACCGAAACCTGATTTCTTGTACTTTCTATTAATTCTTTTTATGGTGAAGTTATTATGTAAGTCATCTTAAACTATGGAATGACAGTCGTTGCCATAATTGTCTATGTGGGGGAGTTTTATGGGAGTTTTAGTTTGATTCATCAGTAATGAGTCATAATTATTTCTGAAAACTTGTGTTGTCACGATGTCTGATGTCAGATAAAGTTAACCGAACAAGTTTGAAACTTTACCAAATTTTTTGCTAATGTTTAATGACGTTCAGAAGACCTTATGCCCATTTTCATAAAAATATATCCGTGGGGCTGCAAATTTCGCTTCTACCACACATGTCTGCTGTGATGAAAAACGGTTTCTATATTTTGATGGTAAAGTCGTTCAAGTGTTCTAAACAAATACACTACACATTTGTACAATCATTGATATCGTGTTGTTTAACTCGCCTTTGGACCGTCCCATCCACCTGCGCAAACTGTCCTTAACATACTAAGGCAGTGCTTCTCAACCCCTGGGTCGCGACCCAAAAGTGGGTCGCCATTTGGTTGGTTTGGGTCGCCGTCGCCAATTAAACTAGTCCACAAAGCCGTTCGATAACTGAGTACCTTACTCTATTCACTGCATATTGACTGTTTATTGACGTCATAGTGCATTGTTGCGGAAACACTAGTGAAGAAGTATGGTGATGATTATTTGCTGTGAGACTTTAGATTAGCTACGTTCGAGTCAAGGCTAAATATTTGTAAATACCCATATTTTGGGAAAAAAAATTGGGTCGCCTCAGCATCGCTATTAATTTATGTTTAATATTTGGGTCGCCGCAAAAAAAGGTTGAGAAGCACTGTACTAAGGCAACGAATACCAATACTTCGCCAAAGTGATGACGTTTAACTGTGTTGCCTCGCGGGTGTTGTTATGGAAATAATCTTCAGGAAAATACGAAACTCGCTTTAAGTACCGGGCATGACCTCATCGATCGGAAAGTGACGTTTGTAATCGGTCCAGGCCACAATCTTCTGAATGTTGATAAAAAGTTGCTTCAGGCGGGTAGTTTTCGCAAAAGAATTTCCACACAAACGCCAAATAAAACAAAACAAGTGGGAAAGTTTGACATTGTTGTTACATAATAATCTAATCAGTTTTGATATAATTTACAGCACTCGTAAATATTTGACGACGTAAAGAATTTTAATTGTAGTTTTTAATCTTTTTTGTCTCCTTGCTGGATGAAGCTCTGGAAACGCAATGTTTGTATTCACAGTATAGTAAACCATATAATTGTGGTATATAGTATGAGAAAGCAGACATTTATTCAAAATTGTGGAGTAAAAGATTCAATTTATGAATGAATGAATCAATGGTCATAACAATTTATAAGTAATACAGTTGTGTGATAGTAAGAAAACATTTCATTCAACATAGAAAAATAAACAAAATTCCCGAAAATTTAACTATTTCTTTCAAACTGTAGTTTGTAAATATTTGTTTGTGAAAATTTCTATCTTGCGTTTACTCTCTGAGCGCATAATTTTATAATTAAGAAATGCCATTCGCTGTCAAACAACATGAAGTTAAAAACAGTTTTCGCAATTGCCCACGGGCTGGAAATTATAATCAAACTTGTCATTTCTTCAAATTTGTCCTGTAAAACTTTTTTTTTGCTTGTTGTAGTCTAATTACATTAAAAAACAAATTTTTTTATAAAATATTCCTCAAAAACGCTATATAAAGGAAAACGTCTTCTGTGGATGTCATATCAGTCTCTTTTACAAATTTACGTTGTTCAAGACTTTACCAGAATCTATTTCAACAAAGATGGTCGAAAAAAACCGTGTTTGTGAACTGCTGTTTTTAGTTCTTTGCAGTCAATGCCTAATCACCAACGCATTTCTCTTCAACCCAGGAAGACCACGTAAGTAGTTTTAGAAATTGTTCACACTTGGATTCTACAATATACCTGTGTTGTTATGTCATAATGTATAAAGATGCGTTAAAATGCTGACATTTGTACCAAAGGTGACTGTTTTGTTACTCCATGGACGGACTTCAGAAACTGTCGTCCGTTGGCAGATGGAACATCCGTGGAAACGAGAGTTAGGTACGTGACCCCAGCTAGCGGTGGTGGAATGCCTTGCGCTGCAAACCTAAAAACGAAAGACACAAGAGGTGAGCTTACACAATTAAACCATAAACAGAAAACTTAGGGCAGTTTGAGTATAGAGAGGAAAACAAAATTATCAATATAAAAGCAGCGGGCAATAAGCAATGTACGTAACCAAGTCGTAACCAAAAAATGGTATCTTGCCCAGTATAACCAGCATTTTCTTACGCAGCCTGTGCTTCAACTCCTGGAGGAGAAAGCCAAGTAGCGACCAACATCCTGCTAACAGCCGTTTCTTCACTCACTTCCGCATTTTCGTCTTCGAAGGGATCGCTCGGTTCCGGTGCCACCAAGTTACCTCGTGAAAGGAACGCCAATGGTGATTATTGTGACGTCATAAAGACTCCTTCAGGAAATGTTCTTGCGTCTGGAAATTGTAGTCCTGATCCGAACCGTCGCAGGAGGTCGCTGAACCAGGAAGAAGAAACTTTCGGATCCTTTTTGAAAAGATTTCGTCGACAGACTGTAAGTGATGCCCAACTATATTTCATTAATAATAAAAAGAATTTATTCTTTTTAAGTTCATTTATAAGGCACATTTTTCGATGTGTTAAGACTGAAGAGGAATCTCTCTAACAGTAAACATTTTCTTTTTATTTTCTCGCAATTTTAAATTCACCACAAACTTGTTCCGTCGTTCAAGAGGATGTAAGACTTTTATGAATTAACATTTTTTTAAAACACAACTTTGTTCATATTTATTTGTTATATTTTTGCACATAGGTCGAACAGTTTAGCGACATTGTTCTGGTGCTTGATAAAAGTGGAAGCATCAGAACAGCTGATAACATGCAGGTTGTCAAGGACGTAGCAGCTGCTATTGTACACGGTATAGATCTGCCTTTAAAAATACCTCATTTTTGTCCCAATTGTTTGAAGTAAATCAACATAAATTTAAAAAGATATTGTGCTATAGGTATTAATTTCTTTGGTCATTTTTTGCCTTAAAACGGACAAACTCGTTAACTATTAAATAACACTAGCCTGAAAATAGTTCTGCTTTAGTTGTGTAGAGCAAAAAATTTTAAAAAGCAGTTTTGTTTTTACAGTAATTTGCGGCGCCATTGAGGTTAGTTCCGACCGAACAAGAGTCGCCGTGGCCTCCTTCGATAACACTTTCCGCCGCCATATTGAAATGAATCAATTTCCGAGACAAGACCAAAAAGTAGCACTTGAAGCTGCCATCAAAACTTTGAGGTAAGTTTCTAACTGAAAGTTTCCAAATCTAAACAAACGCTCGTAAGGTTTGGCTTGGCAAAGTATGTAGCGAACTGGATATAGTTTTCGCTCTAAACAATTGGATAGAATTATTTGGTGACAGCTCAATTACCATACATTTGCATAATACAAATGTTTTCGCTAAAAATTTCATCTTATTTCAAATGGATAAAAAAAATGGAAAAGTTTACCCATAACCCTACCGTATCACACATGATTTAGAACTCTATATTTAGGTAACAGTCTTAAATTGAAATGTTTTCAAATAGCATAAGTCCTGGTGGTGGAACTGCGTTGGACCAGGCAGTAGACCAGGCCAGAACTCTTGTGCTTCACGATACATCCAAAGGATCACGTTACAAGAATCCAAATGTGAAACAAATGACATTTGTTATTTCAGACGGGTGAGAAATTTCATCGGAGTTGTTCTTGTGCATGCTCGTATTTATTATGTAGTTGCTTGTCAGATATAGCATTGCCATTGTACATAAATAAATATACAGCGGTTTGTTAAAACGTCGCTGATGCTGGTCATTGATATTAGATTTTAACTTTCGCTTGCAGCTGTGGAAACAATAATCCTAACTTGACTCCGCAAATGGTAAGAGACCGCTACATGTCCGAAGGAAGTTGTATCGTCTCCATTTTCATCGGAAATAATCAAAATTGCAAATCTCATATGGAGGTATGGAATATAAAATGGAAATCAAAATAAACCCAAATAAATCTATCCTGTCATTTTTACATGTCGTTTACAAATTTTAAGTTACATTCCAAGAAGCACAGAGTAATTTATTGATTTATAACAGGCATTTGATACGGAATGTACATGTTTCCAACAATTCTTCTACTCCAGTTTTGAGGACGCAAAGAAAAATCTTGTTGATAAAGTCAATTCCGTACCGTCTGGGTATTGCGCTGCTCCTACATGGAATTCGCTGTTGCTAACATGCTAACCCGCAAAGTTGTCCTTTAGTGACATTTAAAATGATGTTTGCATCAATAATAGTATAAGGAAATAAAATCATTGCACTTTTATCTGAAAATGTTTCTGGTGTTTTTATTGACATTTTGTAATGTATTGCGACGAGAGGAAAGTCACCAGTCGTGAGAAAATAATCATCATAAATCATCTTAAAGAATCATCGCCGACTTTAAGTCGTGTAAAGGCTTTCCTTAGTTATAGAATAAAGATTAATCATGATACCATACCATAACCTAACATACTTGTTAATGACAACGTTGCCGCAAGCACAATTTAATTATACACGCAAAAATCGCAGTGTTTGATGCGCGGATCTGGTCACAAGAAAAGACATTAAGAGGCAAGCATGACCATTCATTTGTGTAGTAACATGATATGTGACAAATATACTCCTTAAACAACGTTGCAATAATATTGTAAATGCGTATGGCGACATATAGACCGCCAGAAACATACATATACAGTACAAAAAAGCACAGCAAAATTAATAGGTTTTAATGATACATCCTAACAAGTATTAATGTTGCATTGGCCACGATAGAAAGAACTCCACTACGCAGTAAACAAAACTCTTTCAATAGCTGGTAACAATTATATTGTTGACGAGCGGAAATCACCATCGAACAGTACAAGCAAATTGGCATGCAATGTCTTAACACTCTCTTAACCTATGCTGTAACTGGAAGTGGATATCCTATTTAAATTGTAAATGATGGGGCTTAGATGGGAGTTTCTTTTCATCATTGGAAAATTTCCAGACGGTGTTTTAGTAAAAATATTACTCTGAGACGATAACTGACACCGGTCATATTGGGCAATTAATATTTTTGCTGTATAGTATTGTACGTGCAATACGAAAGTTATACGCAAACAAACACTTACTACATTAGGTAGCAGATGAAAATAAGAAATATGTATATTAAACGGTCGTGTGTCGTTTGGCTGTTTTTGCAACGTGACAAAACTAAGTAATCAAAACGCTTTCATTCTAGAACAACAAATACTGTACACTATATACGTCACGGTCACGAGCGTGGCGAACTCATGACGTCCTTCGAGGAACTCGAGACGATTTACTGTTGGTGATCGTAGATCTATTATGTTTTTCGTATTGTTTTGAAAGCGTGATGGAACTAACGTCAAAAACACGTGGAAAACGTTTACAGACTTTGTCTTTTTGTTCAATTTAATGCGAACGCGCAATCAAGGCAACATAACAAACTCTTCATAACATTGTATGTGCTTTACGAAAGGTAAACGCAAAAAAATACTTACTACATTAACAGCAGGTGAAAATAAGAAATATGCATATTAAACGGTCGTGTGTAGTTTGGCTGTTTTTGCAACGTGAAAAAATAAGTAATCAAAACGCTTTCATTTTAGAACAACAAATACTGCATATACGTCACGGTCACGAGCGTGACGAAGTCATGACGTCCTTCGAGGAACTCGATACGATTTACTGTTGGTGGTCGAAGATCTAATATGTCTTTCGTATTGTTTTGAAAGCGTGATGGAACTTGTCTTTTCCTTACATCTGTCCTGTAAAACTTGTTTTTTGCTTGTTGTAGTCTAATTACACTAAAAAACAAATTATTTTTATAAAATTTTCCTCAAAAACGCTATATAAAGGAAAACGTCTTTTGTGGATGTCATTCCAGTCTGTTTTACAAATTTACGTTGTTCAAGACTTTACCAGAACCTATTTCAACAAAGATGGTCGAAAAAAACCGTGTTTGTGAACTGCTGCTTTTAGTTCTTTGCAGTCAATGCCTAATCACCAACGCATTTCTCTTCAACCCAGGAAAACCACGTAAGCAATTTTAGAAATTGTTCATTTTTGGATTCTACAATATTTCTGTATTGTTATGTCATAATGTGTTAAGATGCGTTATAATGCTGACATTTGTACCAAAGGTAACTGTTTTGTTACTCCATGGACGGACTTCAGAAACTGTCGTCCGTTGGCAGATGGAACATCCGTGGAAACGAGAGTTAGGTACGTGACCCCAGCTAGCGGTGGTGGAATGCCTTGCGCTTCAAACCTAAAAACGAAAGACACAAGAGGTGGGTTTACACAATTAAACCATAAACAGAAGACTTAGGGCACTTGGAGTATAGAGGGGAAACAAAATTAGCAATATAAAAGCAGCGGCAAATAAGCAATGTACGTAACCAAGTCGTAACCAAAAAATGGTATCTTGCCTAGTATAACCAGCATTTTCTTACGCAGTCTGTGCTTCAACTCCTGGAGGAGAAAGCCAAGTAGCGACCAACATCCTGCTAACAGCCGTTTCTTCACTCACTTCCGCATTTTCGTCTTCGACGGGAACGCTCGGTTCCGGTGCCACCAAGTTACCTCGTGAACAGAACGTCAATGGTGATTATTGTGACGTCATAAAGACTCCTTCAGGAAATGTTCTTGCGTCTGGAAACTGTAGTCCTAATCTGAACCGTCGCAGGAGGTCGCTGAACCAGGAAGAAGAAACTTTCGGATCCTTCTTGAAAAGATTTCGTCGACAGACTGTAAGTGATGCCCAACTATATTTCATTAATAATAAAAAGAATTCGTTTTTTTTAAGTTCATTTATAAGGCACATTTTTCGATGTGTTAAGACTGAAGAGGAATCTCTCTGACAGTAAACATTTTCCTTTTATTTTTTCGCATTTTTAAATTTACCACAAACTTGTTTCGACGTTCAAGAAGATGTAAAACTTAAATGAATTAACATATTTCTAAAACACTATTCTTTTAATAATAATTTTTTTTGTACATAGGTCGAACAGTTTAGCGACATTGTTCTGGTGCTTGATAAAAGTGGAAGCATCGGAACAGCTGATAACATGTAGGTTGTCAAGGACGTAGCAGCTGCTATTGTACACGGTATGGATCTACCTTTAAAAATACCTCATTTTTATCCCAATTGCTTGAAGTATATCAACATAAATTTAAAAAGAATTTGTGCTATTTATAGGTAATAATTTCTTTGGTTATTTTTTTGTCTTAAAACGGACAAACTCGTTAACTATTAAATAACACTAGCCTGAAAATAGTTCTGCTTTAGTTGTGTACATCAAAAAAATTTAAAAACCGTTTGTTTTTACAGTAATTTGCGGCGCCATTGAGGTTAGTTCCGACCGAACAAAAGTTGCCGTGGCCTCCTTCGATAACACTTTCCGCCGTCTTATTGAAATGAATCAATTTCCGAGACAAGACCAAAAAGTAGCACTTGAAGCTGCCATCAAAAATTTGAGGTAATTAAGTTTCTAACTGAAAGTTTCCAAATCTAAACAAACGCTCGTAAGGTTTGGCTTGGCAAAGTATGTAGCGTACTGCATGGATATAGTTTTCGCTCTAACCAATAGGATAGAATTATTTGGTGACAGCTCAATTACCATACATTTGCATAATACAAATGTTTTCGCTAAAAATTTCATCTTATTTCAAATGGTTACAAACAAATGGAAAAGTTTACCCATAACCCTACCGTATCACACATGATTTAGAACTCTATATTTAGGTTACAGCGTTAAATTGAAATATTTTCAAATAGCATAAGTCCTGGTGGTGGAACTGCGTTGGACCAGGCAGTAGACCAGGCGAGAACTCTTGTGCTTCACGACACATCCAAAGGATCACGTTACAAGAACCCAAATGTGAAACAAATGACATTTGTTATTTCAGACGGGTGAGAAATTTAATCGGAGTTGTTCTTGTGCATGCTCGGATTTATTATGTAGTTGCTTGTCAGATATAGCATTGCCATTGTATATAAATAAATATACAGGAGTTTGTTAAAGCGTCGTTGCTGGTCGTTGATATTAGATTTTAACTTTCGCTTGCAGCTGTGGACGCAATAATCCTAACCTGACTCCACAAATGGTAAGAGACCGCTACATGTCCGAAGGAAGCTGCATCGTCTCCATTTTCATCGGAAATAATCAAAATTGCAAATCTCACATGGAGGTATGCAATATAAAACAGAAATCAAAATAAACCCAAATAAATTTATCCTGTCATTTTTACATGTCGTTTACAACTTTTAAGTTACATCCCAAGAAGCACAGAATAATTTATTGATTTATAACAGGCATTTGATACGGAATGTACATGTTTCCAACAATTCTTCTACTCCAGTTTTAAGGACGCAAAGAAAAATCTTGTTGATGTAGTCAATTCCGTACCGTCTGGGTACTGCGCTGCTCCTACATGGAATTCGCTGTTGCTAACATGCTAACCCGCAAAGTTGTCCTTTAGTGACATTTAAAATGATGTTTACATCAATAATAGTATAAGGAAATAAACACATTGCACTTTCATCTGAAAATGTTTCTGGTGTTTTTATTGACATTTTGTAATGTATTGCGACGAGAGAAAAGTCACCAGTCATGAGAAAGTAATCATCATAAATCATCATAAAGAATCATCGCCGACTTTAAGTCGTGTAAAGACTTTCCTTAGTTCTAGGACAAAGATTAGTCATGATACCATACCATAACATAACATACTTGTTAATGACAATTTTGCCGCAAGCACTATTTAACTATACACGCAAAAACCGCAGTGTGTGATGCGCCGCTCAAGTCACGAGGAAAGACATCAAGACCCCAACATGACCATTCATTTGTGTAGTAACATGATAAGTGACAAATATACTCCTTAAACAACGGTGCAATATTATTGTAAGGTCGTGTGGCGACATATAGACCGCCAGAAACATACATATACAGTACTAAAAAGCACAGCACAATTAATAGGTTATAATGATACATCTTAACAAGTATTAATGTTGCATTGGCTTACGCTTGTCCTACATGTGGGCCATATTAAAAAGAACTCCACTACGCAGTAAACAAAACTCTTTCAATAGCTGGTAACAACTATATTGTTGACGAGCGGAAATCACCATCGTACAGTACAAGCAAAGGGAGCGTAGGCATACAATGTCTTAACCTATGCTGTAACTGGAAGTGGGTATCCTATTTAAATTGTAAATGATGGGGCTTAGATGGGAGTTTTTTTTTCATGATTGGAAAATTTCCAGACGGTGTTTCAGTAAAAATATTTCTCTGAGACGATAACCGACACCGGTCATATTGGGCAATTAATATTTTTGGTGTATAGTATTGTACGTGCTATACGAAAGTTATACGCAAAGAAATACTTACTACATTAACAGCCGGTGAAAATAAGAAATATGTATATTAAACGGTCGTGTGTCGTTTGGCTGTTTTTGCAACGTGACAAAACTAAGTAATCAAAACGCTTTCATTCTAGAACAACAAATACTGCATATACGTCACGGTCACGAGCATGACGAACTCATGACGTCCTTTAAGGAACTCGATACGATTTACTGTTGGTGATCGTAAATCTATTATGTTTTTCGTATTGGCTTGAAAGCGTGATGGAACTAACGTCAAAAACACGTGGAAAACGTTTACAGACTTTGTCTTTTTGTTCAATTTAATGCGAACGCGCAATCAAGGCAACATAACAAACTCTCCATAACATTCAAAACATTTTCTGCAAGTTCCATTACCATTCCAAAAAGCGGAAACAGTGATTTCAAAACATACGTTAAACCGTTTCAGACAACATATAAAAATGCATAAAAATGTTAGCAAGTTATTGAAAATTGTTAATACAAGTGTGTGATATTGCAATGTAAATTTTGATATAAATAGAAACACTTAAATTTGTTTTTGAATTTGATGGAAAGAAATTCTTAAATCACAACAGCAATTTAAACTTTTAACAAAACAAGTTCAGCCATAGTCACGTTGCCGGAAAATAGTCAATGCCATAATGTGTGAAAACAACCGCATAAACAAGTCAAAGGATGTTGTGTTAAATCCCCCTCGAGTAAATTAGAATAAAAGAATAAAGTTAAATTTCAAAGTGAATTTAGCAATGGGAAAATCTTCTATTTTGCGCAAAACATTGTACGGAAAAATGGAAATAAATCCCGGTTTTGAAATAAAATTGTTTTGATGAAACCTTTTGCAGTTTCGATAATTTTATTCCCAAGACATTTACAAGCATCTCACCATAAATATCCCGTTGTAACCTCTGACACGGGTTAATATGAAGTTTTGATTACTTGAGGCAAAAAGTTTTTACGAACTTTTTATTGTTTCTCTGTCACTTTCGGGTCACTTACGAGCATAAATTGAGCAATTTAGGAATGTGATTCCCCTCAGAAATCAGTATAAAAACCCAAAACATTTCTATCGATCTCATACCTAAAACGTATTTTGAAGACTTAATAGTCGTTTTGCATAAAATGTCAAGGAACGTGGCAGACAAAGTGGTTATGTTACCGTTGCTACTCGGTATCTTTGGAAGCCAATTCTTCTTCGCCAATGGCTTTCTATTCGGAGGAGGTTCGACAAGACGTAAGCAGTTATATCTATTTGAAACGGACTTTTAATACGACCAAATGTGCTTCTTATCTTTCAAAAATTCACATTTTTCCTTCAAGGTGATTGTTACATTACTCCGTGGACGAACTGGAAGAACTGTCGGCCACTGCCCGACGGAACATCTGTAGAGACGAGAATCAGATACGTGACGCCAGCTAGCGGTGGTGGAAAGGCTTGCAGCCCAAATTTGCAAACAAAGGAAACAAGACGTATGTAGATAAACGGCCGCAAGTTTCTTACAATAAGCAGTGATGTATGATAAAGCTAAACACGTGTTTGTATACAGCTTGTGGTCAATCCCCTGGTGAAGAGAGCAAAGTGGCGACCAACGTCCTGCTAACCGCCGTGGCTTCACTTACTTCACCCTTCGCGTCTTCTAAAGGAACGTTGAGTTCTGGGGCTACTAACTTACCTCGCGAAAAAAACTCCAAAGGTGAATATTGTGATGTCATAAAGACGCCTGCAGGACAAGTTCTTGCGTCTGGAAACTGTAGTCCGCACAAGAGTCGTAAGAGAAGATCGGTGGATGAAGAAGAAACTCTGGCATCGTTTTTGAAGCGTTTCCGCCGACAAATTGTGAGTATGCTTCAGTATTATGTAGGTGGCAATGTCAGCAATACAGCTGTTCTTACATAGTCTTGTTTAAAGATAACTCCACGCTCACTGACGTTTTTAGCTCTAGAAAAACAATACAAAAAACTTTTTTTTTTTTTTCAAAAAAAGATGATTTGATTCAGGATGACTTTGTGATATATGAAATTTGATGAATACATTTCACTTTGCTTTTATGCACAGCTCGAACAATTTAGCGACATTGTTTTGCTGATGGACAAGAGTAGAAGTATAAGTAGTTCCAGTAACATGCAGGTTATCAAGGAGGTTGCAGCTTCTATTGTACACGGTATAGTAGCCTATTTCGAGTTATACGTGTTGGTGTTTTATATTTTGTAACCCTAGAAATCGAAAAAGTGCTTGTTCAATTTCAAATAAAATACATAAATTTAAAGCAGCGATCACAAACGTTCAAACTAAACCTCAAAACGTTATAGGATGTGATAAATTTCTGCCCTCAGGACAGTTATTAGCGTGGGCCATTTGTAGATGCAGAAAACATTCCCATATCACTTTTTTACAGTCATTTGCCAAGCAATTGACCTAAGTTCAGACCGTACCAGGGTAGCAGTGGCTTCCTTTGATACTGGGTTCCATCGCCATATTGAAATGAACCGATTTGCAAGGGAAGACCAAAAACCAGCTCTCGAAGCCGCTATCAAAGGTTTGAAGTAAGTTTTGTGCCGAAATTCATGTCAACACATGCTGAGACATTTCAAGGTTACTAGTAGGGATTGACTAAATCTAGTTAGTTGCATATGCAGGTAATATGCTGCATGTTCGGGATTGTGAACATTTTCGTTCTGTTCTGTAGGATAAGTCCAAATGGTGGAACTGCTTTGAATGCAGCCGTAGACAAGGCTCGATCAAATATCCTCCACGATAAATCAAAAGGATCACGCTACAGAGATCCAAGAGTAAGACAAATGACCTTCGTCATTTCAGACGGGTGAGAAATTGAAATGTTGTTAATGCTGTAACAAATCAGATTCGTAAGATCAGAAAATCACGCTCAATGTTGAATGACTGCAATTTTTCTTCTAACATTTTTCTCTCATTTGCGGTACTGTCAGTTTGTCTAAAGTTATTATTATGGTTTACTTATACAGCTGCGGAAATGGTAACGATAACTTGACACCAGAGATAGTGAGAGATCGCTACAAAGCCGAAGGAAGCTGCATCGTGTCGGTTTTTATCGGGAATGATAAAAATTGCAAAGACCACATGCAGGTAGGCGTATATTCGTAAACGGAAAACTTGGACTGAGAAAAAGGAAATCCTATTCTTTTTTAAAGCAAGTGTCCCTAGCGAAAGCAGCACTAATTACACGCTTTCAACCTTTCACAGGCTTTTGACACGAAATGTACTTGTTTCCAACAATTCTTTTACTCAAGTTTTGCGGACGCAAAGAAAAATCTTGTGGACGAGATTAACAAGATACCGGCAGGATTTTGCGCTGCTCCTACTTGGAACGACTTGTTGCTGAAATGTTAACTCATAGAAATCTTATTTTAACTTCTACTTGGCCTTTAGTTGAGCAGGCAAACTCTGTTGATTTTGTGTGGCAGTTTATCTTATGACGAATGCTTACAATGAGTGGGCAAATAAAATACCATAGCTTACGTCTTTTAAGACATGTTTTGAAAGCACTAGTCCAAACCCTTCGTATATCAAAAGTTCTTATAGTTAGTACAGAGAAAAAATAGAACTCCTAACAAATGTTCGAAACAAGACGCTTATACACAAAGGCGTCACGAAACCACGGAAACAACTACGCGGTTTTGTAATATTGTTTATCAGCCGATTCCGCTGATTCAATCAGAATGAAACGGAAGCAATCGGTTTTGGTCAGCGTTCGTACCGTAGTGATTTCAATAAAGCCTACAGCAGCCTGTTAGCGTAGATACTACCATACCAAACGTAGCTCATTAAGTCATTGAAGTAAAGTTGCCAAATTAATTGAAAAATCAAAGGAATAGGTATGGACTACGCCGCGACGCATTATGCACGTAGTGTGGATGGCAAAATGTACGAAAACATTTATGTTCAACGGAATTTCCTGGTGTGCCCAAGACCTGTATAGTGACGCAAATAAAGGAGATCAAAGGAAGTTGATGGTGTATGACTGTATGATAAACAAACTTTTTTTAGTTCTATGTCCTGATTCCTTCAACAAACCAAAGAAAAGTCCCGCGGACATACAGGAATCAACAATCTTTTGTGAATATGGTTTCACAATCTATACCCGCGCACTGTGAAACGTTTTCTTGAACCATTTTAAACGTGCGGCTATGATTTCTTAGCCCTGGAGCCGAGATTGTTGTTATATCGCCCGAATTTGGAACTGTTTACCAGGACCACTGAGCAAAAGCAAGCGTCGTTCCTACCTTGCTCAAGGATATTACAACGATAGCGCAACTGGAAATTGATCCCGGCTCGCAATGTATGGTTCGGCATGCCAATCGCTCCGCCAACAAGACACCAAGCCGATTATAAACAATGCATAACATAAAACGCCTTTCAACAAGCGAGGTGCTACATTTCGTGTACAACTGTAGATGAATAAAATCTTGTTTCACATTACGTCATCCAACATTTAAACGCAATTGCTTCGTTAGTTGTTTGAAAACTACTTTGATGCTTTGAGGAAACTATGACGCCGTCATTGTATTTTTAAAGCATTGATGCTTACGTATATATTTGCCTCAGCCTGTATTTGGTAACTCACGAGCATTTCACACATGACGGTCCACTTTCGAAACTGTGGAAACGTGAGGATTGTCAGAAAGTCTGTGACGTATTCTGCTGTTTAGGTGTTTTTAAATTGCCGGATTTCAGAATTTGCCTTTCTTACGCGAACGTCATGAGTTTGAGTCATACGTCATCACCAAGTAAACTCAGTTCGACCTTCATCGACGCATCGACCAACCTTCCAAGTTTCCACATGAAATGAGCCTTTAACGTTGCCGATACTAATTAATATCAAACCGTAATACTCTTCCTGTTTTACTGAGCCTAAATACCAACTTTTAACTCTCACACTTCTCCCGTTTACATGCACGACGTTTACATTCGGTATAAAAGCAAAAAAAAATGATTTTTATGTTGATGACATCGCATGTGCAGCAGTGACCTGATAAGATTTTTGTTTAAATTTTGCAAATGCAGATGATAATGAAAAACACAAAACTCCCAGTTGAAATTGCAAACAAGTAACATTGTTCTTGCTTTCCTGCAGTTTGCAGTGCATTGGACAAACGTAGAAAATAAAACAATTTTTGCAGGCTCGCGAATTGGGTTACGCCTAAGTTTGTCACCTAACATAGCCTGGTTAGCCTCACGCAATAGCAGGCAGAGCAACCAAAATGCCATTTTACTGGTCTAACGAATGCCTGGCGTTCACAGAAAAGTTTCAACTTCCGCTGCTTTACTGTAAAATTCCGTGCAATATTACAGTCTGTGCGTCGACTTATTACGGCTACTCCAGTTCATACCTACATATGACGTCATTTCAGACTGCCTTTTAAAACTGGTTCTTCTCGATGAATAAATTGACGTTACCCATTGAAATTTTTACAAACATATTTTTAAATGACTTCATCTTACAAGACGTAGTTCATAGGGTGCACGTGTAACAACACGTCGGTTTGGAAGACACGTAAAATTGAGGTTGGTTTACTATTACATAAAATTTTCAAAACTGCAGAAAATTTTGCTGCATATAGTGGACTTTTATTTGAAAAAATAAAGCCTAGAGATCCTGTTCAAAGAATAATGTAGGTAAATATACCCCGAGCGTTTGCGTTTACGTTTTTCCGTTGCACGTCAAAAAACGACATGCATGGACTTTCTGAAGTCGTCTGATAACGCTTTGTACGGTTCTAATGACGAGCACCGAAACATTCGAATTATTGCATCAAACTATGTGATAAAATTATCGGGTGCATGTCGGAAATATCGAACAAAAGCGACTCTATCCTAAAAACATTTATTGTATATCTTAAAGCAAAGGCCTTGTTTGTGTGTTGTTAAAAGCTTCCTTCCGTACTTTTTAATAATAGTATGACGTAATACGGTAATTCGTGAAGTGTTGCTTGAAAATATTACAGAAAATGTTGTTTATGACGTAACACAAGGAAATGCAGGCTGGTAACGTACAGTACACCTACGTCAAATTTTCGGTCGATTACGAAAGAAAGCGCGTCGTTAAAAACATATGTTGCAATGTGTTTGGCATGAACGAAGCTTGCCACTGTTTATATCTAAACTAAACCCGATAGATGGATAGATAGCTGTTACCAGAAAAATTTTTTGGACGACGTTCATTTTGTTTTAGTGAGGTTATAACCGTAGCAGTGATGTTTTATGAAGGTATCGCATTAGAATTCATAGGTTTAACTATACGCAGTAGCTCATTCAACCACTGAAGTTGGAAATGTGAGCAGCAAAAATTCAAATACCGATGAGTGCCTGATGCTTGTAAAGCGAATAAGCTTTGAGAATGAAGTCAGATTATAATTAATGCATGCGAGGTGATTTTTCATGACCCAAAAAAGCCATTGCGCTAACCATGATGTGTGAGTTACTGTAGTAGTTAATAGTATCTCAAGAATACCTTGTACGAAGGGTTAAGCTATAAACATTATATGCAAAGCATTACATCACTTTTTTTGCAAGCGAGAAAGAATCGACTTTGAGTTCCTCAGAATCAGGAAATTAATCATCATAACTTCGCGTAAGTTATGTTGTTCAGAACAAAACTTTTTTTTTTTAGCCGCGACGTGAGCTGTATAGTTTTGTGTGTGCTCAGCATGCTCAATGCACGCAAGTCAAAGGTGGCAATATAGTGCATGAGGAGAGTGCTTCCTCAGTAGGTAGAAGAAATATTGAAAGTTGCTTTCATGAAATATATGCAGATGGATAGCTGAAGTTTACAGAAATTTCAAAAGCAATAGGCCGAATTAAGATATGTAGCCTACACATATAATGTATATATGTATACTACATATATGTTTATATGATTAATGGCAGTGAACCTTATCTAATAAACGGCTGAACTTGCTAATCTGAACAAACATTTTTCTATTTATTTTTCACATTTGTCGCTAAGATTCCGGTATCGATTAAATGAACATCCAAAAATTAAAGAATGTCACGCCTTTTTGTTCAATCAAGTGTTTTAATTCTTCTGGATTGGCGTATCTTTGAAATTAACTAAGTTTGTTTGCTTGTTTTGTCGAGATAAAAATCGCCACTTACTGTAATAACTAGGCTATATATTCATTTCATGGTCGGGTATCATGCGCTGGCATGAATCGCTGACTTGTACACTGATATTATCTAAAAATGTATTATTGACTCATAAACAATCACGAAAACCTTTTTGTGTTTAGCTGCAATGACAACAATAAAAAAATAAACTATAAACGCATTCACAGCCTCGGCTTAAACTAGTGTGACATCATTGTCATAAGTGTCTCTTCTTGCAGGAGTTACTTTCATTAAAAGATTTGAAGTGATAAAATATTAGGCAGAATTATTGTAAAAAAATTGTTTGCTATGTCTTCAAACACAACCGCAGCTGTAGGGGGAATGAAAATTCTTTCTACTTTAGCCATATTGACAGAACAGAGCTCATACACTGGGTAAAATTACTGTTTTGTAACTTTGCAATGTAGCCCACAGTTTGTACTTTTTATCTATTCCTATATGCTTTGTTTAAAGTTCACCTAACGATATGGATACTCTGTAATAACGTTTTTGTAAAATTGGTAAATTAATTATTAAATCGATAATCGATTATTCTTTTAACTGCGTTGACAGTTTTACAAACTTATACATACCTGCTTTTAATTCATATAAAAACAGAACGACCAATGGCAGCGAAGAAATTCTTTATTGCCAGAAGGACACAAGAATATTTCGTACAGTTGAACTGGTGGTCGCCGTTATTTCGGTCATATGCCACTTCTTCATTTGTGCAGCATTTGCGTTTCACGGGTAAGATTTGTCAGGGTCTGCTTCAGAGTGACTTAAATGAAACACCTATAAACTTTTTGCAGGAAGAACCTCCGACAAAATTTGGTAAACATATACGCGGTTAATCTGATCGTCGCCAACTTCCTTTCAGCAGTCAGCCGAGTATTTTCAAACTGGTCAAAACATTTCGAAGATATACAAGTTCCATTTCCTGACGATCGCTATAACAACCAAACCGGACTAGCCCTACAGTTCACATGGCTCTTTTCAAACGTCGTGGTTCTGATATTATTTCTCGGTGAGAATGGATGTTAACAATAACTATATGGTTGAGCAACTGTAAATTCAAAGTGTGTTTTGTACACTGAACGCGTTTTTGAAACATATCCCAGCACAGTTTTTTAAAATCTTTTCTCCTACAAAGTTGTCACTGCTGGAATATCTCTCGTGATCATGTCGCTCCGAGATAACCTCTTCCGTATTCATGAGATGGTTGCCGGACTGAGAAGACCCTCCAATGTATTTGGTGAACAGTCATCTACTGGTTGCGTTAGCCGGTAAGTAAAATTGATAGACATCTACTGTATAATGTTTCTATAACAAGCCTATGCTTCGCGTTTATTAGACTATTGTATAAAATTATCAACACAACTGTTGTATTTGAACTTTTTAATATTTTTTTTGGTGCTGTAGCTGTTGGTGTTTTAAATTACTGTAATCAACGTTGGAAATTTTCCTTCTGTTTTGAAGACTCAACTTCTGATTGCCTTTTTAGCTACAAGCAATGGCTCAGAAATAACCCGCGCACTTACGCCACTTGCCTTATTGTGATGTCCTGGTGTTTGCCTATTTTAATCGCGCTCTTGTCTGCATCTACTGGAGGTTGTATTCGCAAATGTGATTGCGTGTTTGACTACGTTCCATCTGATCAAAGACCTGCTTGTCCAACATCTCAGGGTATATTTCTTGAAAGAGCAATATGTTTCGAAAACAAGCGTTTGTTTACAGATTAATTGTAAAGTAATGACTAAAGTAAAATTAGACGCCCATGGTTGCCACCACCTGTCAACCAAGTGTACATATAGGCCTAAACTGTTGAAAATAAAATGAGAAAAATCACTGATAAATTTAATGAATTAAAAACAAGACCCTACTCAAGATGTATGATAAACCTTATTAATCAGAAAATATTTGGTGATAATGTCACGCTTCTTATAACGTGGGCCAAAGCTCAAAAAGTACTGGTAAATTATGCTAATTTTTGAATTTGAATTTACCGTTTCTGTATGTAAAATTATCACCCCGTTGATTTTAAAAGTTTTAAACATTTATCGTGTTTAGGCTGTCATATGTTCTGGACCCCTATGACAAACCGTGTCGTCATAGTTCAAGTTTCAATTTGGATGCTCTTTGTTCTCATTCTCATCTACTTCCTGGTGCGTTCCTTGATAGACTTGCGCCACCTTACGGCTAAAAGGGCAACGGCTGTTTCCTCTTACAAGAATTCGAAGGAGACTCATTTCGGAAATTCCATGTTTTCCGAGTCAGAACAAGACCCAAATAAAATTCAACTGGAACACACTGAACCAAACAATCCCAATTCATTGCCGGGCCTGATTTCAACGGATTCGGCCACTTGCAGTGACGATTCTGGTTTAGGAGCTGAAACTAGCAGCATTTTCTTGAAAAGTGTCAAGAAGAACATCATTTATCTTTCCGCCTTATCTGTCCTCTTCATCGTAGGTTCTGGTCTGGTGAGCATCCCTTCACTTATAATTGCCGTTTATTCACAAGGCGTGGGGAACATCAACGACGCACTGCTTATTCCGATGTACACAACTTCAATTGTGATTGAGACTATAATATCCATCATAGTCTGCTATGGCTCCAATCGCCTTCGAAGGGCCGTGTCAAAAATGCTGATCTCCATTTATGCTTGTATTTCCTGCTCTTGCCTTAAAAGGCGTTAAAAGCGTGATTCAGTTTCTCGTATACTATGTATAGAATTAAAACTGACGAACTGTTAAATTTTTTACAGCGTGTTCCTAGCAACGCCTTGTGGTCGGCTCATCTATTTTGTATCGTTTTTCACTCTGCGTCATGTTCAAGAAAATCCGGGGTGTTTAAGATCAGCAGATATTATTGTGTTTTTAGTTACGTCTTGTAGATTTCTGTTCAAAATGTTTAAGGTCTCGTTTATATCGGGCGACGGTAAAGCGGAAATTTTTCCACATTCTTGTGTCTTATTGATCGTAAAAGTTCATTTTTGCATATTGTTGTGAACAGCAGTCGTGTACTGTATTTTTATTTCGCATCATACTGTGCATATGTTGTAGCCTTAACTTTTTTCGAAAAGATATACTCTTCCGTTGGAGCTTACTGAAATTTTTTATTTGTAAAAAACATTGTAACGAGTAGTGTATATGGTCGCTGGCGTAAGAGCGGACGACGGATGTCCCAGCAAAAGGTTTCTGCTGTTTATCGTTATAGTGCGGTTAGTCGATTGATATACAAGTATATATGATCGTGCTCTTTTTCCGCTCACTTCCAGATCACTTTTGGGGGCGGTTTTACCAGCATAGTTTACACTAAAATGATTTAACCAGTTTTGTTAACAAAATACAAACAATGAAAAGTAATCAAGAGAAATATATAAGTGATATATATTAATCTAATATTAATTCCGAACGGAAAAGAGTCCATGCTTTATGCTTTCATAATTATAGTGAGCAATTAAAGCAAGCAGTGAATAACCAAAGTTCCGGGTATTATTATCACAGTTTTTCAGCTTTCGTAAGTATTGTTTATCGCCCGGTCATGCAAATATAGGCTACATTTATTGGTTGCTGTAGTTTGCTAAAACAGGGCGATCAGTGATGCCTTTATAAGGGTCTGTACAAAGCTCCGTGGAGAAATAAATAGACGACTAGTGTTGTTGCGAACAGCCGTCGTAACTACATTGATGTAAGCATAGTCGTCAGCGTCTTGAAGCGAGAGTTACGATTTCTTGAAAGGTTGAAGAAAACTTCTACTAAATTTGCACAAATAATTGTAGATGAAAAAAATTTTGTAATTATTTTGTACCGAAGAGTGATTTGGTATAAATAATGAGTTATTCAGAAAGCATGCGATAAAATAACTTTTAATTTAATGGTTGGGTTTATTTTTGTCTCAGTATGGCAACTTTCGTAACTATTGAGTAAAACCATGTTTTAGGAATAACTATATCGAAAACATTCGAATATTTCTTTGGATGAGATTGTAGCAGATGAATATATTAGCGATATGTGACGTCGTTTTTCCTTTGCAAACAAATATAACCTTATTTCATAACATCAACGTTTGCTTTGTGTTGAACATGTACCTCATTTGATATTAAATACAAAATTACCCGTAACAACAAATGTAACGGGGTAATCAAACAACTGATATTTTTGACTTAATTTAATTTTTTATTTTTAGGCTTTCAGTTTTAATCTATCAGAAATATCAACAACAACAAAATGATGAATAGCAGCCAGAATCAGACAAATTCCAGTGATGGCTCCCTATGCCAGCAAGATAAATCAGTATATCGTTATGTAGAAGCGGCATTTGCATCTATTTCTGTTGCTATGCATATTTTCATTTTGTTATCAATTCTGATTTATGGGTAAGACCATCACATTAACTTATGCTTATTTTAAGAAAACAGCGTAAATTGCGTTGGGATTTTCATTAGGCTTATTTTAACTCCATTTACAGAAAACATTTTCGTCAAAAACCTACAAATATCTACGCGACAAACTTAATTGTTGCCAACTTCATGGCAGGCTTGATAAGAATATTCTCAAACTTTTCTTGGTTTTTCAACGAGGAAACAGTTGCAGCTTACAATCATCTTAACCGAAAAAAAATCCATTACCACCTTTACAAGAATGAGTCCTTGTTGATGCTTTGGTACGCGGTGGCCGTATTAAACCTTATGCTTTTTCTAGGTGAGTAAAAGAGTTTTATTAGTAAATGCTAGCAAAACTTTAGAAACAAGAAACTGGCGTTTGTTTCATTAAATAAAGATAAAAGTAAAGTTTGTGGAATTTATTTTAACACTTTATTTGATTTTAGAAGCATATACACTGCTTGAAAGTGCTACGTAGTTGTTTAGTTTATGTTCAACGTAAGCGTATTTAAAGTTAAAAAAAAAACTCGTATAGTATTTTTAACATCTTTTTTGAAAAGTTATTACTGCTGCAATGTGTCTTCTGGTCAATTCTTTGCGGATAAATATCTTCCAAATTAATAACTCAAGATCGGGACAAGGAAGATCTTCAGTTCAGGAACATGCAGAAATCTGCAGAGGAATTTGCAAGTACAGATCCCTTCATATTTTTTTATAACCATAGGGATTCCATATTATATAGAAAGTATATAGTACAGTATATAGGCTCTATAGCACAAAAGGTATAATAGTAGGTTAAATGAAAGCCTATAAAAGAGGGTCCAGTTTTCTAAAACGCTCGCAGTATTTGCTCTATCTCTTCAAAATAAAACAGCGTAAAACTGATTTGTTTATTCAAATAGCTTCCTTGTCTGCCTCAAGACAAGACCTCGAGCAGTTGCCCTATGGTGTATATTCTTGTCATGGTTGATACCTATTCTTGGTGCGGTAGTCGTTGTCTTGATGGGGAATAATTGTGTTTTCACCTGCCACTGTGTGTTTAACTACCTTCCTCTTGATACGTCACTGGCGGTTTGCCCTCCGATAGAAAGTAATAAATATACTTCACTGAAAACTAAAGTTGTTACTTTGCCGTAAGAATTAAAACAAGGAACGAGATATAGGTCAAAAATAAAATTTTAAAATAAGTTACATACGCAAAACTAAAATTGCTAAAATTTTCTGCTTCTGTTTTGACTTCGGTACAGGTTGCCACCAACTCTTGATTCCAATGACGAACTATGCTGTCATAGTTGGAGTAGTAATTTGGCTGGTTTTCGCAATAGTTCTTGGATGCATTCTGATACTTTCCTGCAAAGATTTCCAACACTTCAAACTTCAAAGGAAAAACGCTCTCAGAGTCTCTTACAAGCACAAAGATGATTCAGATGATCATGTATTAGAAATTACAAGTCCAAACGGCGAGGAGGAGCCAGACAAAGATGAGCAGAATTCCCTTGATCTTGAGACTTCAAAACCTATTTCCAATGAAAATTCTAGCAAAATTCTAACAAAATTTCCAAAGCAGTTTAACTTGAAAGATCAATCAGGCAGCATTTTTCTTGAAAGTGTTAGGAAGAATTTAATATATCTTTTCATTTTATCAATCGCTTTTGTGATTGGTTATGGATTTATATGCATACCTTCGTTAGTTATTGCTATTGACCCACAAAGTTTGAATTATTTTTCAATTGGCTTTCTGACTATTATGTACTGGATATCACTCGAAATAGAAATGTTGTTATCAATAATAACATGTTGTGTTACACCTGGTCTTAAACGATCCGTTAAAAAGCTGTGTTTTGTTATACTGTCTTGTAGTAGATACAATTATGTAACTTGACATTTTCTTGTATCCAATGCCAAAACAATACTATACTATGGCGTATGTTTATTGGACAACTTTTTGCATGAAAATAAAGAAATTTTAAAGCTATTTTACAAAACGTTTTTACCAAGCTGTTCTATATCGATTATAGTGTTTCATTTAATTGTATTGATTAATTTTTTATTCACTACTCATCATATATTCGGAAGTCATATTGCTATAATTATAAATTTGTATAAACAAATGTACTGTGAGGCGTTTTTTGAATTTTATGTTGATGTTGTTTGAGAATTAAACAGAACATTAATAAAATTGAACTTCATTAGAATGACTTCTCCACGTACAAAAAGTAGCCTCATTTTCTTATTTTAGGAAATTTGCATAAACCATGCATGATACAGTTGCGTTGTCCTGTATAAAAGATTAACTTTTTAAAAGTATGCAAAGTATTGATGGAGATTTAAATAAACAGAAGGATCTAACCGAATCACAAACAATAATTTCAAGTCTCTGGTAACATAGCTGCGCAATTGTTTCTTTTCGACGTGAATTGTTTGTCGTTCATCAATTACAAGAAAATGCACAAAAACAAGGCGAGATTAGGCATGATTCTATATATATATATTCGTATTCTATACACAATCACATATAGACGATTCGCAGACTGCGTGACAAAAAATCCAATATTGCCAGGTCAAAGAAAGATCAGTCGCGCGATCTTTTTAATGATAATAATGAGTTTTTTTAGAGATAAGCTACAGGATATAAACATTGCCACAAATAAACTAACAGACGGATAAAAGTTATACATATTGGGAAAGAAATTAATCTACTAAAAACTCATGCTCACGGATGTCTAAAAGCTACTGATCGTATTGAAACCTGTCCTAACAATTTGTAGGCAATGGACTCGAGAGTAATCCCCTGCATCAATCGCCTCGTGGTGTTGAGTTTAGGAACAAAACCTGCAAATGGGTGTCATCATACCAATATACACAGGAAGAATGTTAAGAAAAGCGTTTTAATTACTCGGCCATTTGTTTGTAAATTAGCCTGGCAATGTGTGTGTTGTGTGCCATGTGCCATGCTGTGAGGTAGTTTCGTAACGGATTTAGATGCATGAAGTGCGTCAAAGAAATTTGAATTTTTGCAGTCATGCAGTTGATTGCATGTAAATCCAATTTTGCATGTTATCTTCAAAACCCTGGTGCATGAACTTTATTTTATGTAGATTGCATATGATAACCTTCCTCATGAATCTAAGTTCTTTATTTAGAACCTAATTTGCTTTAAGACAAAAAACATGTCAACCCAACACCACAAAGTGCTTTCGCGAGCAGCACAACGCTGGATGAGAAGCTCCTTGTGGACGAGGAATGACAAAACAATATTCAGTTCATTTGGTTTGGTGACAACACATTTCTACGTTTTTCGACAGTGAAGGGCAAGAATAGTTACTTTTTTGAAGATCGAAAGGCCATTACTTCTACTCGATGCACACCCCGTAATTGTATTCCAGGAATTGGTTAAACCTAAAAGTTGGCCTTTATGAACATTATTGAAAAGCTGAAAGCCAAATAAAACTGTATTTAGCGTCTGAGCGCTAGGCTTAGACTACTTAGAGCTAAAGCCACACAATGCACATACAAATAATACTGTTTAATTAAAAACGCCTTTTATAATTATTTGTCAATCATTCATTACTGAAAAAATACTTAAAAAATGTCCGACACGAAAACGTGTCGGACGAAAAATACATTCACCGAAACGAGTCTTGCAACAGCAAGTTCCCATTCATCGATGAAGCGCTTGAAGCATGCTCGAATATCAACAACCCTGGTGACGTCACATCCGCTCTTTGTACAGGATTTTGAAAACGGTTTTACCAATGACTCATTAACGAAAAAAGAGAGAAACTTCGTTTATATTTTCGGAATCAGCGTATTTTCATCCTTTCCAAGAAAGTAGGTTAAAAATGACTTCAGTTTCCCTGAAAACATGCTGCATACTAAGATCATGCACCATAGCCGGCATGAAACTGAAGTGGTTTCGACTTGGAAAAATGGAAAGCAGGAGACACACTGCTGGCTGCTGTATGGTTGTTTGCCAACGGAAGAAATCAAGAGAAAAGGTTCAAAGATGATCTCTATTGAAAACCTGAACTGCTAACAGTATGCTTATAACCGCGACTTATGAGATAAACTTAATTTCAAATATGCTCCACACATATTTTTGAGCACTGCGAACAATGGCCATTATCCACCTTTGTGTAGGCCTATATAAATATTACTTTCACAAATAGATTATTCAAACCACCTCAGGACTCAGGTTAACAGAAAATAAAAATAGCAGGTAATACTGAAATATGTTACCGGATTTTTCTATTGCTGGTTCGATCAGACCTGAAGATTACTACAACAGATTGTCTTCTATCGCTCAAAATTACTTGCTACAACACACAGGCAAGAAGTAGTTAAATTAATCAGTGCTTTTGCCCGGAGGTGGAAAGGATTGTGGCACTGCGTTACAGAGATATTTCTGCCTGACATCTTGTGACAAAAACATGTAAATTTGTGAAAAAGATATATACCGTGATCAACGTCAGTCGAAAAAATTCACACTGGGTACAAATGGAACGAGTCGTTACTTTAATAATTTTACGAAAAATATATAAAAGAATGCAATACAAACAAACAACGCACTTATTTATTTCCATAAAACATGTACGAAAAGTAGAGATGTACAGCCATGTACAGGTTTTGAAACAAGCAAAGTAAACTTTGAAACAACACAACTTCATCGAAGACCAGTACGTTGTGAAACACAGTAAATTTTTCAGCCCATCACAAATATGGAAAAGCGTAACCTGATTTTGCCACAAAAATGGCTGCTGAGTATTTGGCTACTCATTTATTCATAACGCTGCTGTGAGAGCATGAACAAAAAGGTTGCTGATCCCTGAACATGGAGCAGAACCAACAGTTCTCTAAACGGAGCTGTGTTATACCCCAAAATGGCTGAGTGGTGCAGCATGAGTGCAAAATTTAACGATATGTGGCAATCACAAGCATGTGCAAACTCTTCACATTTTTTTTAGCTTCTGAGACAGCACCACTGTAAAAGTATTCTTCTTTCTAAGCAAACACTGACCACTATATCACACGTTTTCGCTTGTACTTTGGACTTGAGACACAATGCTCCTCTGTTGCGTCTTTACCCCACCTTTACATATCTTCAAAAGAAGGCTGCTAATAGCTGATCTGTTAAAAATATACTATAGTATAAACGTTTATAAAATTGAGGATTATTATTACACACATTCATAAATTGTAACAGTTTGGCAACGACCAACGACCTCAATTGGATGTTATTTAACAATGTTTAATTCTTTACCGATAACAAAGATCTGAGACGGTAAAAGTAAATAATTAAATAAATACCCTAAATAACAAATAAATAACAATAATAGGCTACAAAATAAAAAGTTATGAAAGAGTATCAAGTATCCACCTTATTCCAGGTAAGCATCGAGTTAAGAGCAATGGACAAATCCAACAATACGCAAAAGAGACGCATAAGCATCCGTTTCCAAGCGCCATGCTAGGATTAGTGTCGGAGAAAAAGTCGTACAGCATGAGCACCATGGCGGGAGAGGTGCAGACAACAAAAAGAACAGTGATCCAAATGAGGTATCTCAAACTGCTTAAAGTACGACCCTGTAGCAAATGCACTGTAATAGCCTCCTGTAGTGGTATATTTATAACTAGATCTCGAGGAGATATCTTGTTATAAGTCGCAAAAGATAAAAGGTTCATCACTGTTTTCAAAAATCGCTGCATTTTACCGAAACTTGACGTGACCGCATCAGAGAACGATGACGTGGACTTTTAACGTAGGATACCGGTGGAATATCGTCACAAATGTTCTGGTTCACGACAGATGTGTTCCCGTTTACCACCCTTCAGCGATATTATAATCTGTCACTGCAAAAGTTGTTTGCACAAGGCCTTGCATTGACATGAGTACTTACCTGTCCTGACAGAATTGAAAGTGCCGCTTGGTGGCAGTAAAGGCTCGCCAGGAGATAGCCACGACGACAAATACGCATATCACCCAGGCCGTCACTCCCACAAACAACCAGTCGTGACGCATTGGAGGCCACACCCTCGAGCAGTGTCGATGTGACAAAGTGTCAAGCTGCGAATGCTGGTAACAACCTACACAAAAACAAGTTTATTATAAAACCTTGCTTGTAGCCTGGATCTAGATCGGGAATTGCCGCAGAAATTTTCAGTGCTTCCTTATTACCCAGTAGAAACGATGGCGTATATGATATATGTGTTTAGATCTTTTCGGCTGCATTCTACGTGGTAAGTTTTGGCTGCAGGCAAAAGCACCCACCTGACAAGCAAATACACGACCAACCGCAACTCCAGCCCAGCGGGGCGCTGATGACGTACAATAGAGGTAGGAGCCAGACGAAGAAAATATAAAACCATGTCCGTCTTTGACGTCGCTTCCGGTCAAAACCGGACAGCATTTTAGCAAGTTTACGCCCGTGATCCATCCGATTTTTATTGAAAAGCTCCAAAGCTCGAGATCCGAAAAGCAACGGACCGTGGCTGGTGTCTCTGATGGCCGATACTAGGACACCAATATTTCCGCACATCACAAGAAACATCGCCGTCAACATGGCTCTAAATTAAAAAAGAAAGAAAGTAAATAAAGTATCAGATAGATCATTTTCACAGCGCAAGCTGCCATTTAGTGGTGGACATACATTGTGCGAAAAGTTACATCACGCTTTCCCTTTATAGGTAGAAAAGATCCTTATAACAGGATGAAAACTTCACTGCAGAAACCGAGTAGGTTTCATTTAAGACACGACCAGGCAGGGATCGCAAAAACTCTTTCCAATAAGGCAAAATTGTGGCAAGCTGTACTACTTTCAATGGGTGTTATTCAGGTTTGAATCATATAAAGCCCACTTAAGTTGTACTTGTCACAGCATGGTACAATGACAGGTTGTGGTAATAGGTTATGAAATTATGATGTACATTAGATGTCGACCTTTTGTTCAAGGAGACGATGGCGCCCCTTCTTGTAGTGCATGCATAAATTTAAGTCAGCTCATCTTAAGCAAGGGTATAGTAACGCCTGTTTTAAGTCACCAAGTACCGTATCACACGTTTTACCTGTAGAATGCCCACCATAATCTTGCATCGTTTCGAACGACTCCCTGCTTTTCGACGGCTTCTGTGTCCGGGTAACCATCCAGGGCAAAGTACAAGTTAAGAATTTGGTACAGAGCTAACAGAGAAAAGATCATATTTGTCAGGAGGGTATTTCCAACCAAACAGTACACGTGGTTCTGACGCAACTTATGGCGATACAGTACAATAGCTAGGAGAATAAATCCGTTTATGACGATTGATAATGTCGGCAAAACCGAAAAAACCAGGAAGGTCGGTGTTCGGCGACTCTGACATTCTGTATGGGTTGAATTTTCGTGAATTGCATCTGTGGTACCAAATAGCCCGTGAGGACTGGAAGTTGAATACATTTACCACAACTTTGGTCAATGCAGCAAATTTCAGGTTCTTAATAAAGTGTCGGCTTCGCTTTTTCACTTCAGTCTCGACCATTTAGAACTTGGACTATTGCTAACCTAAACAATTGCCGGAATTAGTTTATATTAAAACAAAAACTATGATAAATATATTTAATTTTCATGGCACTTTGCAAAAGTCATTCTCAACCTCGAGTCCGCAAAAAGAATCTTCAAATCAACAAAAGTCTTTCAGTGAATGCGTAGATAATCAAACATAGTTTCAGGTACTACAAGCTATAATCTTGGACTTTTCTACTTACTATAATTAATCATTGCTTGTTTATGCAACATAGTTGCGTTTCTAACGTACAATATCGCCGTTAATGCTACATACCTTAAAGCTGCACTTCATGGCCTGTAAGGAGAGCTACTGAGCAGTTGACATTCAATACCGGTTCCTTTTGATTAAATTAAACGTAAATCCAGATGACTGAAAAAATCCGGCCACAATGGTTAAAAATCGCAGTATAAAAAAGACAAAGTTTGTACACTTCGTTTAATTTGACTCTGCAAAATCCTATGCTTGCAAGGAAATAGTCTGGTCTGAAAACGTCAAGAGACACATACTGCGTTATGACCATCGTGGACAATTCATTCGAATTCCCAAATTATTACTCACGCGATCAGTTCCTGCAATTAATTAATGCTGTTACGCACGTATTAACGCAATTAATATACTGCACAGTGTATCTAACTTTGACCCGATACGACATATGCGAAACCATGGTAGGCATCTGTAAGCACCATCGTCAATATTAGTAGGTTAACAAAAACCTTTTGTAAACTCCCAATGCTATATAGTATTATCAACCATTTAAAGAATATTACACAGCGGCCGCAGGCTACCTCGACTGAGGCATTCAGATTCTATGGTAAATAACGTAACCCTAATAATAATATATAAGCATTACGGATGATTTCCTTTATTTGTTGTTGGAAGCGATGCATAGCGTAGTAAGCAGGGTCTCGATTTTCGTTTCAAAACGCTTTCTATGGTCGTTCAGTGACTGAGTGACGTTTCCGCTTTAATATCATGCTCATTACCTTGTTCTCTTACCTTGCGAAGCACGGGAAGTCCGTGAAATTGTCAAGTCATCGCCCGCAGAAGGTGCAACGTTGCAGATTGAATCTCCCAAAACACATCTCAAAAACACAAGCTGTTGTTTATTGTCGAACGCAGAACCTGAACGTGTCAATACAATTGCAATTTTAGCTTTATTTTAGCTTATTAGGTCTAAGGAACATGTTTACGACAAATGGCCCTCAGCACCTATACGTATTATACAGAGTATGTAAAATAATTATGTATTAAGATGTATCTTTCACCATCGCAAGCAAACCCTGGCAGTACCACTTTAAAGTTATCATTGTTTGTTGCTTATATGAAAAGTGCATCTGGTAAATTGCTCGAAAATGCTTTTTATCACAAGCAGGTGCTGATTTCAAAAAACTATAAATGACTCGAGTAGTGACCATACAGGATCATATGCCGTTTACAACACAAATATATTTACTACAAACACCGACACACTTTTGTCATTTCGGGAAAAAGGTAAGATTTTTAAAATGAAGGTATTTTCCATATATCCATAACATAACCATAATTTTCTCCGGAAAAATTCCGTTGAAGCACCTGCGGTAATTTCTAGTAAATACCAAATTCCCCGTTGTCTGCTTCAGGACACAATGATGGCGAAAGTGTCGCGGTAGGAATACATCAAAATTTTGAAACAATGTAGTTTGCTACTTCTAATATTCCAGGCATTGTTTCGACAAATTTGGTGTAGCACCCCTCTCCAAGCAGACCGTACAAGTGTTTACGTTATTGATCACAGAAGTACGCAATACGCTCACAAACACTATACTTCCATCAACTGAACAAATAAGGGTTGTAAAGCAGTCAAAGGATACCACTAAACAAGAACGAATGAGAGATAAGTGGTTTTTCAATGAGCCCTCTATGGGGCGAGGATGCTTTCAGTTGTGAAGCTAAAACTCGATCCAACATCGTCTTTCAGTGAAAGTGGCTCCGATGCGGTTAGTATCGCCATATACAAGCATATGTTCTTACGTGGAGCTTTTTCATTATTAAGGTGGAGTTATCCAGGAATAATTGAAAAGTCATTCCAGTGCAGAAGTTATGGTGCGAAGGTCGAATACTGTTAGATCTTTAGCAAACCTTTTTATTTACAGGTTTTTGTAGCACTCGTTCATTGTCTAAAGCATTAATTTGTATTAACTTTAATTTGTTTCGCTATTTGCTTGCTGACATGTCGTCCACCATGCGGTTCTGGCTTCATGTTTTACTTCTGTGGAATGTTTCTCAATCTATGAACGGTAACAGCTTTTAAACCGTAAAATATAATTCAACTAATAAAAATGGTATAAACTCGACAACAACTTTCCTCGTGTGTTCTAGATTTTATTTGTGACAACGGTCAGATAATCAAAAGAGAATATTTCTGCGATGGACGATACGATTGTTCGGATAAAAGCGACGAAATCGTCACCGATAGAAGATGTAGTAATTGTTCAGACTTGCAAGTGAGGTAAACATCAAAAACTTTGTTGACAACAGAAACGAGCTCAGAGTCTACAATAAAAGCAGAAACAATAGTTCTAAAAATGAAATACAATACAGCAAAACGCAACCAGTCACCTACTAAAAATCATTATAATGTTAATAAGTATGTTATCTATAAGAATAAAAAATAAATAATAGGCTTATGTGTATATACAATATTTTGCAGCTGTCACTCAACGGAAAATCCTATCAACCTGACTTGTGCAGCGAAGAAGGAGACATATTGTAAGGCGCTACTTTCTTGCCATGACGTAGATCCTTGTGACGTGGGCTGTGCGACACACTACCGTTGTCAGGGTGACGCGAGTTGTCGTCCTCGTTCGACGATCTGCGATGGTAATAGCTGTAACGGATGTGACGAAGATACTGAGTGGACTTCCGGTGTGGGATTTAAATGCGTTAGGAATGGAAAGCCGTGTCTCATCCCTCAACAACTCCTACATGACAACGTCAAGGATTGTGACAACGGCGAAGATCTATGTTTCATTAAATCGGGGTAACTACTTATACGCCTCAAATATAGTCTTGATCGCTTATTCAGTACGTAGCCTTGACCTTTATAGTATAATGGTATATTCCGCTTCTTCTTCCTCATTTTGTACAGGTCTCTTTCTATTCTTGACTCATCACTCTGTTTTCAATGCTTTCTGGGTGGAGTCATTATCCCACGCAACAAAATATGCGACGGAATAATCGATTGTCCCGACCTCTCTGACGAATGCTTGTGCCAGGGCAACGTTCCCAGAATTTGTAATGACGTCATTTTAACGCACCCGCCTCTGCGCAACTCAAGGTGAAATTACTAAAAGTTAGAATGGGCGAAAAAATTAAAATTTAGCAAATACAGTCAGCGGTAGTCATCGCGAAAAATCTTTATAAATTAAGTAACCATGCAGTTACAAATGGGACTGCATTGCAGACTATGCTGCAATTTTTTTCTGTGGACGGTATGATTGTGACTTGTACTTAATTTGACTGAATTTTAGCGACAACAATCTATGTGAGATTGGGCAGGTCACGTGCGGGGACGGAAAGTGCTTGAACAGATCATCGGTTTGTGACGGAACAAGAGACTGCTATGACGGAAGAGACGAAATGTAATGATGTTGTTAATTTATAATTACAATATGTACTAATAGCCGGATATTTACGTGACAAAACACGAAAGACAATCTCAAAATTACTTTAAATGCTTATTTAAAGGTACGAATATTGTCGGGGAACGTTGAAATGTTCGGAAGGAACGTTTGAAACCATAAATCAGACCTGCCGGTATAGTAATTCAAGAACAACTGAATGTATTTTTGCCTGAAATGCATTAAAGTGATAATTTTGTGTATAAGAATAAATATAAAGAATAGAGCAAGCTATAAAGAGCTATAATAAAATAAAAATAAGCTTCAGAAAAGGCTTTAGCATACAATTGGAGTATTATGATTTAAACAAGTAACACAATCTCAGTGTGTCCACTGTCAATCAAACGCTATTATTATGTGGCGCTTACTACGGCGAGTTTCGTTTTAACTCGTACGAGTCGTTGCAGTTGTGACAAACCGTGTAAGAGTCTATATGGAGTCATGTGTGACGGACAAGGAGAATGCCCCGTGCCTTCTGAACGTGATATACAGTGGCCGGACAAACCCGGACACCCGATCGACGAATGCACGGGTGCTTGCTACCATCCAGATGTGATGAAATTTACCTGCACTACACCATACTTACTAGACATCCCATTGACTGATGTTGATTTTAAAATGATCCAATGCCAGTTTGAGGTAAGGATTTAATTTTTGAAATTAAGTGTCAGGTTTAATGAAACAATAACAGAAAACACAGTTGTCGGGTATATATATAATCTATAAGAGAATTGAATTGCGTTTGCACAATTGCGGGAACACATCCGCATATCGACACCGAAACTCTTTCACGATATCAAAAGGAGGATAGAAAGTAAACAAACTGTCAATATTTCCCAAATGTTCTGATATTTTTGAAGTTTTGGGTTAGTTTATGCAAGTTTATTTCTGGTTTGTTTATGCAAGTTTATTACCACAAATCGGTTTATTTCTGCGTTGGGATTAGGGCATAAGCACCTCAACTTGCGCATGTCTTCAGATGATGTTTTCTCCTGCTTGTAAATAGATTCCCACCCCACCAGACATGCCGACGATGATTCACTACGCTGTGGTCGTCCAGGATCAAATCTGTGACGGATTCGTAGATTGCTTGGACGGCCAGGAAGATGAGAAAGAAGATTTGTGTCCCGATCGATTCTATTGCAAGGCAGGAAACTTGATAAGCATCCATAAATCAAAAGTTTGTGACGGTTATCCCGACTGCGATGATCTTTCGGACGAGATTAATGATACTTGCTCGGACAGATTCTACTGCCCGGTTTTGGGTGGCGCTAAAGTACAAATTGTTTTTGCCACAAAACTTGCTTTTATATTTTTGTTGAAATTGGCATTGTTGTAACGCCCGTATACGGATTTTCATTGAGTTGTTCATACCAGATTTCAATCGAGCGAAAGTTTGTTTGCGATTTCAACGTCAATTGTGACGACGGAAGTGACGAAAAGAATTGTGAAGGTGATGGTAGATTTTATTGTGAAAATGAAAAGCCGCTGTTCGTAACGGAACGACAAGTGAGTGAAGAACTAAAACGCCAAAAAATGATTCTTATTGCTGTCAGTATAATGAAAGTTATACACTGCTGGCAAAACAGCATCCAAAGTTATTCTGACCTTAACGATTTGACAGAAATTTGACGGCCGGTGTGACTGTTCAGATTGGAGTGATGAGTGTCCGATAAAGTCAAAACCGCCAGACCACAACATTTTTTCATCGAGATATGAGCTCATTGGCAGTCCTGTACTTAGAGTCTTTGTGTGGGTTATGGGAATTTTTGCCATTTGTGGTAACTTGGTAAGTCTCGTGCAGTTTCATAGCCTATACCTTACTATAATAGTTACCTTTTTTGGTCTAAGTGTTAACAATGAGAATTGCAAGGACATAACCTTAGCTCTAAGGTGCTACATAGCCTACAGTATAAATTACCATAGAAAACAATGACTTTCGAAGTAAACGTGTATTGTGATGAGAAAAACAAATATGTTGTTTTTCGCAGTGCGTGATGTTCGAAGAAAGCAAGGCCTTGCATCGTATCATGAAAAAATCAGACGTGTCTGCTTCGTTACGTACCAACCATATACTGGTCTTTAATCTCGCCCTTGCCGATTTCCTCATGGGCGTGTATCTAATAATTCTGGGGGCGACTGGGATCTTCTACAGTGGAATTTACTGCGCTAATAGGCTAAACTGGTTATCGAGCCATACTTGCGCAGTCATGGGTATACTGGTAGTGATTTCCTCCGAAACCTCTGTTATGACCATGCTCATGCTTACAATCTTTAGGCTGTATGCTGTCATCAAGGTAAGAGGATAACTTACGAATGTTCCAGTCCCAGCAAAGAGCATGAACTGATAATGAACGAATAGAGAATCGAACTGTGATCTTTTGTTATTGTTTAGCAGGTTTTATTAAAACATACTCTTGTTTATAACAGCCATTCGACTCGTCCACGCGACCTAACGCAAAATTGGTTATGAGCTTAGTCTTTTTCGCTTGGATAATATCACTTCTCCTGGCAATTCTTCCACTTTTGGATGAGCTTCATTCAGTCTTTGAGCAAAGCGCAGTGATCCGAGCAAACCCATTTTTTGCCAACGCCACAGTGGACTTTGATTCTGCAAAATTGTTTGCTGAAAAGCTTGTCGTTTTTGACCAGATACCGGCAAATGTTACAACTCGCTTTGAACAAGTTCTAGCAGCGGAGTCATGGCAAACATTGATGGCGGTGGTTTCACGTCACAGCAACCATCCTCAGTATTTAGAAGCAACAGGATGGCTAGGGTAAGAAACCGATAGGAGTACGGCAAAACTATTGCACAACACAATAATTAACATAGTCTTGGATTCTTTTTTATCATTTCAAGGTACTATAGCGCCAACAGTGTGTGCATTCCCAAATTATTCGTGACACAAAATGTCGCTTCTTCGTCATATTCCTTCACCATAACATTGTTTAACTTCCTATCCTTTGTATTCGTCTCATCGGCCTACGTCGCCATCTTTATGAAATCCAAATCAAGCTCGAGCTTGCACAGGACACGATCAGTGAAAAACCAAAAACATTCAAAAGGTAAAAGAACCATAACATTACCAACCAACTATGGCCATCTTTTGTTGGTGATATGGTTTGTATTAGATTTATTCACTTCTTTGTCTAGTCTTAACTCTTAAACTAGGTAATTAAGCAAGAAATAATTATTTTGAAAACAGTACATTTTAGCATACATGGTCACCGTAGAATCCTATACTGTATACGCTAATACAATTCTTCTTCTTTTTACAGTTTTGCAACGAAAAATCATCCGTCTAATCGCATCTGATTTTTGCTGCTGGGTTCCAGTCTCCATCATGACGTTTTTGAACATGGGCGGGATCAAGCTGCCGTCAATTGCTTACGTCATATCGGCAGTCATTTTGTTGCCTGTTAACAGTTCACTGAATCCGATACTTTACAGCAGTTTCATGGACAGGTATTTGGACAAAGCTTGGAGTAGGACACGGACTTTAAAATCGTCTCTGCGAACAAATGAAACCACATTGACAACGAAACGAAAACTTTCTTCTACCAGAGTGTAATATAAGTGTAAACCTGGCAGTTCACGTTCATTGTGTATAGGCTTTGTGTTTACTGGTGGATACAACAGGTTACAACGAATGTATTTCGCGTTTTTAGTTTATCACGTAACGTTGCTAGTTGGCTGCTTTGTTTAGATTGCCTTTCGATGTATTTCCCCGGTGTTAAGAGTCCCATTGTAATTTGTAACAACTTTTGCAGTCTTTAAGTGAATAGACTTATTACGATATAATGAAAAACTTTATAGAGACGACGGAGCACCGATATTGTTGCTTTATTGATCATCCGTCAGTAAAGCATACTCGCAGGTCTGAAGTCTTTTTGTCGGGTTGTTTCCTTTAAGTTTGGTTAAAAGTACGCCGTTCGACATCAAAGAAAGCATATCTCTAACAGCATTTTGTAAATTTCTCACGAGTTATTAATATAATCTAAAACTTTTACCGCGTATAAAGCCAATATAAACAGAGGACCGTGTTAAACAATCCATTTATGGGTATCATAAAAATATCATTACTGTTTGCTTACGGACTTTAATCTCACGTGACAGCAACTAAATATGACCAGGCGTATTCTGTCATCGCGTCAGCTCAGCACCCAAAGAGAAACAATAATTATTCTCCTTGTAATAACTTTCGGGTGAATTAGGCAAACAAGCTTACAGCATTGAGCAAGCGAAGAACACATGTCAGCAGCTCGAGAAGTGGGTCGTGCAGCGGGTTGATAGGCGTTAAGGTTATGAGAAAAGATATGTAAAACGTTGGTTTGAGTTATTTGGATTTGATCGCAAGTTAGATTTCGATTGGAAGAAGAATTATAGGTTAAGTTATTATGGACATGTGGTTAGGATGACAAACATCTTATTTTTCATCTGATTGAAGATTTTAGATACATGTCATAGGTTTGACATAACGTAACAATCCTGTTTAAATTATGCCTTTTTTGCCACCGTCCCCGGGGCAAAAGGGCATGGGCGAGCCGAGTCGTCTCTGGCGCCTCTAGTTACAGTATGGTCGTTATAGTTACAGCTCAGCCATTGAGGATTGCCAATACACTTATAGTTTAATTTTGGCGACAATTCCAAAAGTTTCATTAAGTTTCCACCATGCTAAGCGACCATAAGATATTAAGTTATTACCGCTCTGTGCGTGGGTATCTGGATGAACAATGGGAGAAAGTGCTGCATCTCTTCGGTGATAATGATTGGAAGGTGTTTGTCGGAGGTATGCCTACCAATTACGTGACAATTAAATTAGTTTACCCTTTCAAGTTCAACTTTTTTTTAAATGATTATATAATTATGATATGACCAGGTACCTAACTGTCCAGGGGCAAACTTTGTTCGTAAGGGCATCGGATTGAATGCAGTAAATATTTTGATAGGTAACTTCCTGCAAGCACAAAACGGTAACTGAGGAAAGAGGAGGAAGGAAGTCTTAAGGCCAGCGCCAACTAACGACAACTTTTGCATCTGAAGGAACCAGTTTCGTTCTTATAATATCGTATTTGATAGTCGGCCCTTTCTTTGTGTTCTTCGACTACACGGGGCCCCGAAGTTCATAAAAAATACAAGATTCAAAAAGACAAAAATGTCCCGGTTAGTTAGCGCCTTTAGTATTAGCTTTTAGCTATAGTCGTTTTGATAGTATTATTGTTAACTTATTAACTACGTAAGTGTTTTTAATAGGTTGAACCAAAGCGTTTCTTTAAGTGCTATCTGATCTCTTTCGCTAACCAGGTAATCACTTGCCTATGCATATGGTTTATGTATCCGTTGATGAAGTACTGCGACTTGTCTTGTAAAACTCCATTACCACATCTGTATTACATATTGACTTGTAACATATATTGTATGTATTACTATTGTCAATATTACATATTGATATATTGACTTGACTATTACATACATACTTACACAAGAGAAATAACCTTCTACGACGGCCTCACATAAAATCGATCCTAAAAAACTTCTGTTTCAAACAGTATTGTGTGCGTAGTTAACCACGGCGGTCATGTTAAAGTGAGAACTATAGGCCTAATTAATGATGAAATTACTTGCCTAAACGCTTACCATATTCTATTCAATATCTAAAAGTTCAGCTGTGTTTGGTTTTAACAGACCCTTTCATTGGGGCCCGCTGTCTTTCTATGGTCTCCGCAATATCACAATTTTCATCACTTAAGGTACGCATTCTTTGTTTTGCTTCAGCTGTTGTCAAAGGAGAATAATTAAAAAAAATTTCAAAAACAATCACCAACTAACTTATAGCAAATTATTACTAAAATAATTATAAACATGATATATTAATAAATTCCAAACAAAGTAGTTAACCTACCAAAATAGTTATACAAATTTTCCGGCAAAATCTTTAGGTTTAACCAATGCTATAGCGGCAGCCTTCTGGATTGGTTACATGGCACCTATGAAAAATTTCAGAAATCAGCTTACAGAAGGAGGCATGTGGTGTTTTACGGTCTGAAACCAATAACGGAGAGTTCCAAGTCATCTTGAAAATAAAAACTGAACTTTATTGCGAAATTCCTTTTCTTCCTCAACCCAAATGTTGTAGTCAAAGTGGTGTTGAAAATTTTTTAATCTGGGCCATAAAATAATTTCCGTTTGCTGTATACAGATTGATTTGTGTAGTATGGTTGTTCACTCTGCAATATTCCGGAATAAAGGTGTTTTAAGAATTGCTCCTATTCAACTTCAAACCAATAATTAGCATTTCGTAAAAGAAAAAAAAACGTTAGAATCTTGCGAAACATACCGAACTGTGAGATATTAAGCTATTGTTCATCGTCATTAGCCTAAGCCTGACTGCTAGACGGTTACGCTGTCTACGATAGTACATAGGCTATCCTACTCTATGATCAGTCCGTTGCATTGAATTTTGTAGCTACTCAGCGAGTTGTAGAAGATGAATGAAGCTGTCCTATTCACCAAAGCTTAGGCAAATATCTTAGCTTAGCTTCTACAAATGGTTCCGCTAACAATTGGATTTTACAGCAAGGTGTTTAAAGCAGGAAAAGACCAAGCGGCAAACGTTATTAGTTCTTCAGGGCTTAAGAAAGAAGGCCCTTGCCCCTTTTGCTTCAATATCCAAACGCAAATGCTCTTACGAGAAAATAAAAACGCAAACAGACTTTTCCCGATGAATTGAGGTGTTTAAATAGAGTCAGGCTGCCAGGCTTCCACAAAATGAAAACTTTATCGTGGTAGCAAGATGTAGCCGAAGGGCTAACGAAATAAAAAATTTACTCTGCAAAGGTTGATCATATGTCTCTGCCAGGACTTAAAGGAGAGGTGTAACAAACTATTTAGCTCAAAAAGATTGTTTAGCAGATAATACTTTTCTTCAGCAACCAGTAATTGCGTTTTTTCAAAAGCTTTTACCCCTCAGTTTAAACACTCAAACAGTACAGGAGTGGTTTGTAAATACACCCACAAGTCCTGCATGCTTTCAGATTTTTAGCACATTAATTAAGGAGTGCTGGGGAAAGCTGTATCGCAGGTTCAGCAAAGCTACTAATGACTACCATATTAGGTGCGGTGAGTTAGCTGGCTAACTTTGTTTGTTCTGCAGGCAAGTCACTTACTTCGATCTGTGCAGAAGTTCACTATCTTAAACACAATGGATTTCTTAATATCGCTAGTAGACATGTATTACATGGCACACGGCTATCTGTGTGAACAATGGGGAAAAGTTTTAAGTCTTTTTGGAAATGATGACCATCTGGTATTTTGTGCAGGTAAAGTATTTTGGGTAAATTGATGATAATTTCGTCAAGTAGTGATATGCAATCTCGCATTTTACATAATTTACTATGAAACAATTAAAAGAATTGTTTTTCCCGATTCTCCGCCTAGTCCTAGGTTATACACACCCAGAAAGATTTCAGCTTGTAAGAAAACATAGCAATAGTAACCGTTGTGTTTGCAATCCATGCAGGTACAACTCTAATCCTGGTCACCTCGTTCATGTTGGTAAATTCCTTTTTCATGTACTTGGACTACACCGGAAAACCAGCGTTCATGCACCGATACAAGATTCGCAAAGACAAAAATATACCAGTAACATATGACTTAAAAGCACCAGCGGATCAAGTTTAATCGTAAAAATACTGAATTTGTTACGCAAATTTTTAGGTTGAAAAGAGCCGTTTTATCCGATGCTGTATAGTTTCCTTCGGCAATCATTTTGTCACCTGCTTGTGCGTTTGGTTGCTTTACCCAGTAATGAAATACACCGGTATGTCAGCCAGCCAGGAACTTCCACACATATGGCGAGTCTACTTGGAATACCAGGCCTGCGTAATCATTGACGAAATCGTGTTTTATTATACCCACAGGTAGGCTTTGATATTTTTCCGATTGTAATAAACCAAAAATTCTTTAAAAAAGTACAATAGCATGTGTAACATTTTAACTCCTCTGATTTAGCTAATTTTATAGGATAATAACGTAGCTGAGGTTAAGTCACGCAAAAGTAACTGGTTACAAATCAGTCTCATATAAGAATTGATAAATGAATTAGATCATGCTATTTACAATTGGTTTTCTGATAACCCGGTTCAGTTTAAATCGAAATACTAAAATTCTTTTGTGTACTGGTTTGTAAGCAGAACCTGAAATTGCCACAAGGTGAAACATATTTTTGCTGTGCAACGCAACGGCTGATTCGCGTATTTATCTTTTAGAATGTTGGTCAAATATTAACTTCAGCGATTTTATTTTCATGGCAGACTTATGCACTGGCCTCCATTTTACAAAGCTATGCACAAATGGCATCACGAGTGGGTGGCTCCAATAAGCATTGCCGCAATCTACAACCATCCCGTTGAACATCTGGTATGTGGACTAAAACAGATTTCCACTCTCACTCTCCCATGAAAAGTAGATTTTACGAAGAGTAAAGCTTTGAATTTTATTCACTTGTCAAAATAGGTATCCCATGTTGCACCTCTTCTCAGCGGTCCTATTCTGGTCGGCTGCCATTTGTCCTTGGCTTGGTATTGGATTTTCAACTTCCAAGTTCAAGCTTGTCTTCATCATAGCAATTATCACCTTCCATTCTTCTCATCTCCCCAGTTCCACGATTATCATCATTACAAGTTCGCCAGCCTCTACATAGCTGATTAATTTTTGCAGTAGGCTACTGCTGTTTCATGAAAAGACAGTTGCAAGCATTTCCATTATACAGGATGGTTACGCATATTAAATGTTTAGTACCTTTCTCACAATAACACATCTTCACTATTTATAGCCAATAGTGACAAGAAATTATTTTTCAGGTTCACCGAATGTTTCGGATCCGGAGTGTTTCTTGACCGGTTTCATAAGACCGACAAAGATTACCAGAAGTCCATCCAATTCAAAAGAAACGTTCCATTTTACAGTCTCTCACCAATAACTGAATTAATTCCTGACTCTAACAGAAAAAAAAATTAAATTTAAAGCAACCAAAATGGAAGCCAAAATGGATTGCTTATTTAAAAAAACAATCCTCACAATGTGGTTATGCATACTGTCAACGTAAATAGCGAAATATAGTAACGTACCAACTATCAAATATCAATTAAAAATAGCTTGTTGTGGCAAGTCGAAATCAATACATGAAATACTCTTAAAATTAATCACGTCTTGCTACATTTTGTGGTGTACGTAACGTGCGACAAGAACGTGAACAGTAGCCTACCCTGTCTGACAAACTGAGATACTGCAGCCCGTGACGTCGTTTCGCATATTCTCGGTCACCGGAATCGTATTTCTGCTCAATTCGCTTAGGCAGAGAAGAATTTGTTAAACAAGCCGAAATGTAAATAGAACCGCAATTAAGCCATGTTACACAACGCTGTTAGTAAATGGTGATAGTTGTAGGCTACGTCGGAGAAGGTTAGGGTAACTAACATTGACATATTTGCAGCAAAGTATCTTAGCTCAGGTCTTAGTTGTAGTTGCCCAATTGCAGTGCAGTGCTCAAGTTATTAATACGTGGTCACTGAGCAGCTATGCAGTTGTCAACTACAGCCGTGAACATTAATGTTCAAACAACTTAATGCGAATTTTACTTGTTTGCTCGTGTAAGCTATGTAGGTAGGCCTATACTGTACCTGCTAATGGCCTTTGAAGAATCAAGACCAAAGAAACACATCAGCAACATATGACTTGATAAAGCATTTTACAGTTTGCATCGGTCGGCAGCTGGTCCAATATGTAGCCTACACATGCAGAGAAAACTGGTTAATTCGTGTTCAAAGACACCGATTAATATACTTCGAGTTATTCAAAATTGGAAACAGAGTTGTAATACGAAGTTATGTTTTTCTGACTCGAGTCAAACCATGTTCATAAACCTTACTGAATTTGATCAGGCGCTGCACCAAGTTGGTTACCATTCACCATCGCAAACTTTTTTGTTTAAACTTTTAAGGTAATAGGCCTATCACAAATTTTTTCGTAGAACACTATGTTTGGCCTTACACAATTAGCTTAACTTTTTTTTAATCAATTGAGTCACGTCATTGCAAAACAGAATAAAATACAGCAATTGACCTTACCGTAAACAGCCTATTTTTACATTTGCTGTGACCAGCTACGTTCAACTACTTTCAGTTATTCAAGTTAATCGAAGCTGCTGAGGTAATGACCTATTCCTCAAGGCTACGTTAGTTGTCTTTTTGTAGGATTTCGATAGCCCACTTTAAAATCTAAAAGGGTTCTGAAATAAAAATAGGTTACATGGAGTTTCTGAGTGCGGCAAGAAGCTTCTTTGAATTGCAATGGTCGAAAGTGTTGGACATGTTTGACAATGACGAAAAGTCCGTTTTCGTAATTGGTATGCCATAGGCTACAGCTAATTGTAGATATCCATGCAATACTTGCTGAACAATTTGCTTGTAGTAATTTAAACTTGCGTAATATTTACAGGCACGTCAATGGTACTTTTTCTTTCTTTTTGTGCAATCAATTCTTTTTTCATGGTGCTTGATTTGAGTGGAAAGCCGAAATTTCTTCACAGATACAAAATTCAAAAGGACAAGAATATACCGGTACAGCTGGTTTTATTTGAATGCTTTTACAATACATTTTGTAGCATACTCCTTTTTTCTTTTTAGGTTGATGCATCTCGGTATATCCAGTGCTGTAGGGTCTCCCTCACAAATGAACTTTTGTCATGCCTGATGATATGGCTCTTATATCCAATTATGCGAGAGAGTGGGATGTCGTGTCAGAATCGGTTGCCGCCGATATGGCGGCTTCCCATAGATTTTTATGCATTTCTCATTGTGGTCGAAATAATGTTTTATTATTCACACAGGTAACACAACAGCTATTATAAGTTTACACAATACTCGCATAAGCTTCCATATCTTGTTTTAGACCCACGTTCAGTAGACAATATAGCCTGCGTAGATGGAATACAATTGTTAGGGACATTTATATTAGGCCTAAGATTAAGGGGTTTTTGGACTGCAAAAAGTTACCGACGTTTGAACCTAAAAATCGCCTACTTGTATCACTTGCAAACCTAAAAACTTGCTTTACTTTTCTCAAAAAACTCCAAAAAGACACGATAATAGCCTAATTTTAGTTCAAACTTTCGGGCATTTGTTTATTATCAACGAAAACTTCGCATGCTTGAGCAATTTTCAGTCCACTAGAAAAGATACGTCTTGATTTTGATGATAAAAACAACCACTTGTGTCGTGAAACTGCGGTTCTTTGTCAATATCCTGTCTACCCTTAATTTTTACCAAAAAATTTTACTACAAGCAATAAAAAAGTTTAATAAACTAAAAATTTTTAAGTGTTGTAAAATTATTGCATTAAATACGTATGAGGGTTTTTACGCTTCCATATCTTTCAAGGATTGGCTCCCTAGCTACGACTTTCTTTCCAGATTTTTTCATTTACCGTGGATCTACAAATACATCCACAAAAAACATCACGAATGGATTGCGCCGATCAGTCTGGCTGCTTCATATGCACACCCAGTTGAACACCTGGTAAAACTTGCATTAATTTATTACCTAGCCCAGGTTTATTTTACTTTAAAAAATTCTGCAAATATTCTAAACATATAATGTCAATAATTTAATCAGCGTCTTAGCAAACAAATTTGCTCCAAAATATTAAGTTGGTTTTTACTAATTAATATTGCAAGGTTTCCAACTTTTTCCCGTTGATTGTCGGCCCAATCCTCATGGGGTCACATCTAAGCATTGTATGGATATGGCTGGCAATGTCGCAGATTTCAACATGTCTAAACCACTCCGATTACCATTTTCCGTTTCAATCCTCCCCGCAATTTCACGATTACCACCACATCAAGTAAGTGTAATTGAATAAAGGTATGACACTAGCCAAAGCTTTTCCCTTTGTCATATTGTACGTCAGTCCACGAAGGGCATCATAATTTATTGAATATCTCTTGCACCCTATTGATGTTCGATAGGTTCAACGAATGCTATGGTGTAACTGGATGGTTGGATAACTTCCACAAAACGAGCGTCCAGTTCAAGGAATCAATTTACTGCAAACGTCACGTAACATTTTACGGATTAACTCCAATCACTGAACGATTTCCCAGTAAACATAAAAAAGAAAACTAGAACACCCAGTGACAAACTGTGTTACTGATGCGACTTCGTTTTTATGGATGAAGTTTTAAACCATTTGCTTCAAAATTTTGTTGAATGTTAATCCTTATTTCAAGTACAATTTGCCGTTCAGTCGTTGATTAAATTCATAGCCAAAATGCTAATTAATTGCAAAACAAACTTAGTTGTGCTACGAAATTGAATTATTTTGCCACATCTTGTCTGCTGAATTAGGAATTTCAAAAGCATTGGTAATTAATAATTATATCCCACTGGGTGATGTAAGCTCTTTTAAGGTAAAAAACATATTTTTCTTATCCTCTTGTGCGTCGTGTTGTTGACGTTTAACTGTGATTCACGAAATACATAATTAACGAAAGCTGTTTGATTGATTGACGAAAGCAATTAGTCATCAACGCAAAGTAAGCAACCAATCAGTTGAAGTTATTGCAAACAGGGCAAAAGTGATTCTGCAGCCATAGTTCAATAAAACTTGCAAAATTACATTTTAATCATTAACAGTTAGTATGCAACAAATCCGGGGGCTCTAAGCGCTGCAAAAACAAATTCTTTGCAAATTAGAAACGGTTTCCCTGAAATTAAGTTATAAAAATAGACAACGATGGTTACATGAGGTTAAACAAACAAACGTTAACTTTGCAGCACCTATGTTTAATCATTTACTCAATACAAACATATACAACCATTCAACACTACACCTGTGTTGCACAAGTAACTGCTAAAAGTGAGTAGATAACCACTAGCAGAAGTGAGAACTTAAAAACTGAATTTTAATTATTTGTTTTTCTTCTATTAAAAGTTACACATCAAAAAAAACCAATTGTATGAATAACATCACAGTACTATGGAAAATTAAAACAAGGATTAATCTTAGAGAGAAAAAATCAAACAATTAAGGAAGCATAGCAAGCAGTCATGAAAACAAGTCTTAATGGTGTAACACAAGTAAAGCCACTAACAGCGCAAATCAAAGTCAAGCCGAGTCATTTTAATTACATTCTCAAGTCAAGTCGAGTCAGTAACGTTTATTCAAGTCTTCACACATGCCAAGTCACAAGCAAGTTACTATTTACATTTTATTTTTCATTTTAGTTCTGTAATAAATGGTTCTCTGAATACTTGTAACGTAAATATAAGCATCGGAAAATTTGTTTTTGACACTTTTGCATATTCAGTAGAATGTATTGCATAGTGAGTTTTGAATAAATTCTTTCACATCTAAAAAACTGATTCTATAACGGTTTAAAATATTTTGGTTTGTAACACGAATCAAGTCAGCCTAAAATTTCTCGTTATCACGAGTCAGTCATGTCTTTCGTCGTTTAAGTACTAAAAAGTCCAGACTTTGTAAAAACTGACTCAAGTTAAGTCATTCATTCCAGTCCTTTGGTCTCTGATAGCAAGTTGAAAGAAATGATATGAAGTGCTGTGGTAAATTTGAGTATTTAAAAATGGTTCTCAAGTTAACACATCACTCCGGTGAATAAGTCCAAAAAACTTCCCAATGGACAGATGTCCTTGAAAGTAAAAAATTGCCATTCATCCAATATTTCACAGTTGAAAAATAAAGCAACCTTACTTTATCACTATTATCAAGGGCAAATATCAGATAAGCCTAACATATTAACAATGGGAAGAGATTCAAATATCCTTTTTAGTGTGCTCTTGTTGGGAGGTATAGCAGACTTTCTCTTTAATGGATATTTTACAAGGTGAGATAAAGTACTTGTTATAAACTTGAATAAGTTAAGATTAGACTTCAAGAAAACCGTTACTCTTAATAACAAGAGTGAATCATGTATGTATAGTGAAAGCTTGTTTTCTTGAAGCTGAAGAGACTTGTATAATTAATTATATTTGAGCCAAACAAAGTATGCCCTTACTACATAGGCCTTTCCTGGAACCAGTAAAGTTACTATGAATTATTCTAACATTTGAGATTAGGAAAGCTTTTATTGTGTATGTTTAAGATTTCTCAAGATTGGAGGAGAGTGGTACATAAGTGGATGGCTTCAGCTATTGCAGCTGTTTGGACACAGCAGGGTGTTTCTGTTTATAATTGGTAAGCTTTTATAAAAAAATGGTACGGTTACTGATAAAGTTAAAGCTTTGCATCATTATTGATCATCAAAAGATCCTCTCAGCTTTCACGAAATCACATATGTTTGTAAATTCACAGCAACCATGGCATCACTTGGAATTCCGTTTTGGACAATCAATTTGTTTTTCATGTCACTTGACTTAAAAGGAAAACCAGCGTTTCTGAGAAAATACAAGATTCAGTCAGACAAAAACATTCCGGTAGTTGTTCACATATATAAGTACAACTTTTCAAACTTATGCATGCTAAGTTTGGATTTTCTAAAACAAAGGTTGACTGGAAACTTTACAAGAAATGTATCACCGTGATCAACAAGAATCAGCTTATTGCCACTATTCTTGTAATTCTTATGTATCCAGCTACTCAGTGGGGTGGAATGAAGTACGAAGCAGAAGATCTTCCCAGCTTGCCTAGATTTTTTTCTGAAATGTTGTACTTTGCAATTGTTCAAGAGATTGCCTTTTACTATTTGCACAGGTAGGCTACATTATAAACTTTGTATAAATAATTGTCTACAAAATTATCAAAAGCTTGCACCTATTAAATTTTAAACAAACAAGCACCACAATGGCAGCATTGCTTATCTAGCTACATCTAATGCCACATACAAATTAGTAAGGTGTTTTTTTTTTCAAGACAAGTTTTTATTTTTTTCTTGCAGGCTAATGCATTATCCAGCCTTATACAAACATATCCATAAGGTTCACCACGAGTGGACGGCACCAATTAGTATGGCAGTGGTGTATGTGCATCCAATTGAACACATTGTTAGTGTTATAACTTTATAAGTTATAATAGTAAAATAACTAAATGAATATATAGGCTATTAGCCACAAAAATAAAAAACTTACAATGCGATGACCTGTTACAGGTTGTGAACATGATTCCTATACTTCTCTCCCCGGTATTGATTGGAGCTCATATATCTACAGCCTGCATATGGTATATGGCTGCAACCTTTGTATCTACCATTCACCACAGTGGATATCATTTTCCAGGGTTTCCTTCACCGCAGTTTCATGACTACCATCACTTAAAGTAAAACTAACTAATAATACAGTGAAAATGTCTATCCCTGCCTTGTGGGATGATAATAATCGTTATTTTTAGATTTAATCAGTGTTATGGTGTACTTGGCTGGTTGGATCGCCTGCACAATACTGATTCACAATTCAGAAAATCACTTAACTATAAGTGGGATTCCATGTACTTCACACTAAAGCCTATTTGGATGGACGGTTAGAAATTTCTGATGAACACCTTTTTTAATTGGCAATGTTCAATTTCAATTGAAGTTTAGTTGAATACAATTCATTCTGTTATTGTCTCATATGACATTATCAATTGTAAAGTTTTTTACTACTTTTTCCATATTTACTGAACAAAAAAATTGTCCAAATATGTATTGCTTGTTTTATTGTCAGGAGCATAGGTTACTAACTTTTACTAGTATATATTTAAGTTAGGATATTAATAATCGTTTTAGCCAATAAAATAAATTTCAACACAACCAAAGCAAAAAATACTGCAATTTCTGCTTAACTTTTTTGCTTTTCAGCTTCATGTAAAACATGATAGGCCTACCAATGTTACCAGTATTTAATGCCGACTGATTTAATGAATAAAAATATGTCTAATAATTTAATAATAATAAAAATAATGTAATTGACTGGATCAGAAACAAGTGAGAAGCTTCTGTGTATTAGTTAAAATTAATCACCATATCACCTAATGTAGAAACGTAGTAACGAAAATACACGCTTTTAACCTTGCAAAAGACAACTATTTAACTCACATAGCTTGGCCACACCGTACGCAATCAAAAGTGCCAGCCAGTAGACCAGTGGTGACGAACCCGTTCGCTGTCGCGGGCCACTTCATTAGTTACAGCTGAGTAAGCGGGCCGCACAACTTTTAAGTCATATGACTATGTAGTTTTTTTATAAACGATTAGAAATAGTTTATCAACAATAAGGAACAACAAACAAAAGTAATAAAAATCCCATGCGAATCATACAGTTGAAGCTATTTTATGTAGTATTGAAACATAAAATAACAAAAAATAAAAAGAAAGATTTAATAAAGTTTCTTGCTTAGTGAGATTTTTGGAAATTTTTTCTCTTGACTAAGCGTTCAATATTAGGTCGAACCGACGATGTAGCAACTCTCAACTGCATACTAAGATTTTCGTCTGTTAACCTCGACCTGTAACGACTTTTTGTAATGTTCAGTTTAGAAAAGAACTGTTCGCATAGGTACGTGCTGCCGAAAACAGATAACCATTTGAGAGCGAAAGCTCTCAAGTTTGGAAACTCTTCCTTTGAAAAATATACTCGATAAAATTCAAGCAGCGGCTTGTTCAGATACATCGCTTTTAGCGCGTCATCACTCTGTAGTTTTATCAGTTCAAGTTGGAGCTCAGAGGGTGCAGAAGCAGGTGTAACATTAAAGGGGATGGAGAAGATATCAAGCTCCAGTTGTTTGCTTTTGATATCCTGAAATCTAGCTTTAAAGCTCTCCAAAAGACTTGAACATTCCAAAGCATACTGAGTACATGAAGTTGGATTGTGTTGTTTTAATGTGGGAAAATGTGTGCAGTTGTTATCTTTCAACTGATTTTCCCAAAGGCTCAGCATTGACATGAAAGATTTGATCTTGGAAAACATCGTGTGCAACAGTTGATTTGGCCCTTGGAGTTGTACATTTAATTCGTTTAAATATTTCGTGAAATCTACCATAAATCCTAAATCGCACAACCAGTTTTCATCTTCTATCTCAGTGAGAGGACACTTCTTCAAATTTCTAAATTCAATAAATTCTGGTAGAAGAGAATAAAAGCGTCTGAGCATATTACCACAACTTGTCCAACGAACAGCACAGTAATAAAGTAGATCATCATAGTCAGCATCAAAATCTTTGAGAACTTGCTTGAATATGCGGTTGTTTAGATCCCTTTTTTTAATGAAGTTAATACTACCGATATCACATGATCAAACTTCACCGATTTTGCACAAAGGCTTTGCTGGTGAATAATGCAATGGCAAAATACCAATCCATCATGTCTAATTCCTTTTGCACCCATTTCCTTCTTCAACAATGATACCAACCCTTTATGTTTCCCAACCATTGCTGGTGCGCCATCAGTAGCAACACCACACAGCTTATCTAATGGCAGGTTGAACTTGCCTAAGGCTTGGAGAAGCTTCTGTAGCAGATCCTCTCCACGAGTAGTTCCGTGTATCGACTCGAGAGATAATAAGTTCTCTTCAATATGGAAATCTGATGTTATCCCTCGAAAAAAGATTGCCAGCTGCGCAATGTTTAACCCTAAATTCCGGACATGTCCGGAATTTTCCGGACGGTATGGCAACCCTAATTTCCTATAAGTCCTATATGCCTTGCATGTATGGGCGTTTGTCAAATCGTTTGGTGGGCCGCACAAAATTGTTTGGCGGGCCGCAGGTTCGTCACCTCTGCAGTAGACGAAGACTATGGCAGAGGGAAAAATGAAGGCTCAAAAACAATGGAGACGTGTTACGTCATATATTGGCAGCATAGCAAAAACCACAAATATGTCGTCAGCTTCCCTCTTTCGCGTTTGTGAGGACAGAGATGAGCGGAGATAATTTTTAAGTCACCGGAGTCAGATAGGCTGTCAATTGTGATGATGCCGTGAAGAGAAGTAAAATATAAAAAAAAATTTTTTTTTAGCATGAACATAGTTCTCAGCCGACTTCTATTTGTTGCTGTAATGATGAGAGTAACCACACATCTCAACATGCTATTTCGAAACTGACCTCGCCATTCCTTAAGATACGATTTCTCTTTTTAATTTCCTTTCAAACAAAGGATTATTGCTTACAATTCCTTTGCTCATCAAATTTGTTTCAAAAGCGTAGCCTACAGTTTAAACTTTAAACAAAACCCGATTTATTTTCTACCTTTTGTGGTTTATAAATTAGATAAACTTAACTTGCTTAGTGTGCGACATTGGTTTATATTCTATTTATTAATACAGTAGAAAACGATCAGACTTTTGTTTCACAATCAACTGAACTTACTGTTTATTAGGGATGTGCCGTGAGGAAGATTATTTGGGTTCGTGCGAACCCGAATATCATGAAGGTCGACACGAACGAATCCCGAATCTATTCGTATTAGAACCAAACAATAAAGTTTCATCCAAAAGTTGTCAAGTCTTGCTTGTAACATGATGTAATCGATAAACAAATCGCTTTCTTTTGAAAAATAGTGTTTAAAAAACGATTGAAAAAGCAAAATCGTTAGGAAAACGACCTTCATTGTAAGTACTGCTGATTCTAGTTTAGCTTTGTCGGAAAACTAGATCATCATTTTTAACAAAAGTCAGTAAATTTATAAGTAATATTGTACTCGGGTTCGCCATTGTTGGTATTCGTGTTCGCCCGAATCTTCCATAAAGGCGGTATTCGGCGAATCTATTCGGGTTTGGGTTCGTGTCGGCCCATCTCTACTGTTTATATCGTTGAAATAAATAAATAGTATAGGCCTACATGCCCGCCTACCGGTGGTGGGATTCAGCTGGTTCGCACCGATTCGCGTGAACCGCTTCCTAAAAATAAAAAAGTTCGCAGAACCGGTTCCTGGCCAACTTCCTCCAGTGTACCTAATATAATCACCGTACGCATGGTTGCCAGGTGTGGCTAATTTTAGCCAAAGGAGCTAATCTGCATGCAGCGTGGCGAAAAATATTTAGAAAAATTAACCAATTTTCATTGGTAATTTACATGCATAATTTATATAATGTATATATAAAACCTATTTATATATGTACAAATCATATTATTATTGTAACATATTATTGTAACAGCCGCCTTTTCGAGTCAGGAATGAGATTTACCTCATCGCATAGGTCCTTAGGACAACCTAACAACCATAACTTCGCTCATATATTAAAACAGTCATAACTCATAACCTTATAAGCTCAACACTTTTCTGGAATTACGGTCAAAACCGAAAACAGTAGATAAGAAAGGCAAACGAAAATGCAATGAGAAAAAATCACGATTTCAACCTAAAATGCGGGGAGAAGCTTAAGGGCGCCAAAGAGCGAAAAACTAAGCTGCACTTAATGGCCGCTACAAGTGTTTAAGCCTACGTATAAATTCCTTACTTACAGTCGACTCCGCTTAATTCGGACACTTTGGGTCCGCTCACTTTTGGCCGAATTAAGCGGAGAAACGGCTTTGTCCGAATTAAGCGGAAAATCAATTGTTCGTTTCATGGTCATGCGTAAAGGCAGACAACGCAAACAAATACTGTACTGTTGCGTAATAAATGAATTGCAGCTGGGCTATACTGCAGTAATTGGCACTGATCGCATAAAACGTCTTTGTTTACTTTAGTGAGCAATTTCAATTTTTCTGCTAAACTTTGCTGTACCATTCTGTTCTACAAGATGGACGCAATTGTACCGAAGTAAAAGCGACTATGAAATTGGCGCGTCCTTATATGAGTTTATTGTCGATTGTTACTGCATGGATCGTCATTGTTTCACCATGATCACTCATAATGCAATTGCATCTTGTGTTAAAACGAACGAAGTACTGTTTATTGTGTCATAAACTCATAACCTAACGATAGGAATTGCCAACCCGTGTCCGAATTAAGCGGAGAATTGTCCGAATTAACGGGAGTTTTTTACATTCAATTTTTACTTTTGTTCCGTTCCCGAGCATTTTGGCCGAATAAAGCGGTTGTCCGGGTTATCCGGTGTCCGAATTAAGCGGATTCGACTGTATATCCTATTTCTTTACGAATCAAAGAAATCATCGAAATTGAGTGATATTGGGATTTAAAAATCTAAGCCCGTGTCTAAGCGTGTTAAACCAAGTTATTTATGCGAGTCGAGTTGACACGTTGTAAGCAAAGTGAGTTGAACTCGCTTAAAGTCGCCATGTAAAAAGGGTTAGTGAATAAAGGGATAGGTGGTATAGTAGCGTTCCCCACCGTGTCCGCTAAGTAACGGCAGGACATCGCGTTTATTTGCCTAAAAAGTCATTGTATTTTTCTCCATTTCACAGTTCGTATTGCATAGGCCTACTATATTTTCATCGCCTAAAAAGAGGACAATTTCGCCAGCTAGTACAATGCAAATAGAGTTTTACGTTTAAAGAATTTATCACATGTTTTTGGATAACTATACGCATATGCACAAGTAATGCATTCAGCTTCAAAATCATTACATCCTTTTCTGAAACAAGGATACTTTTGCCGCAGTTCATCAGAAAACACAGTATATTTCTTTGGCGTTATTGCTTAGCTTTATTCAGCTTTTGTGGTTGTCTAAATCAAAACAATGATAACAAAAATGGTTAGACCTCATGCTGTCGCCGAAAAGTCACTTGACTTAGGCCTCATGCCAAAAAGTCACATAAAAATATAATTGTGTTGAAAATATAAGCAAGAAAGCGAAAAATGCAAAAAAGAGGACATTTTGACATTTTTCAGTAGGCTATACTTTGAGCACAATTCATTTTTCTTTAGAAAAGAGAATATATGGTAGCCCTAAGTAATACTAATAGTAGGCTAGGCCTACAAAACTCACACCTTTGCTTTATTAATGGGCCTTTTTACATGTGAGGTTCTGTTGCAATTTTTCTAGCGCAAGTTTGAACTTAACAGACCCCAAGTTCGAACTTAACTCAACATGCGCGCATGTAAAACCACGAACTTGTCGAGACGACTAGCGGTACTTTCGTTACGGTCTGTTAAGTTCGAGCTCGTGCCAGAAAAATTGCGACAGATCCTCGCATGTTAAAAGGCCCAAATGTTACAGAGAACGTCGAACAATGTTTGCAATAACAACCAAGAAGGTCGGGCTGGTAGGGCAATTTGTTGGAAAACATTTTTTAAACCAGCAATTCATCATGTTTCATGGCTACAGTAATTTTTTGGAAATAAATACAACGTCTCGCCTAAAAGTTTTGTTGAAAGTATAAGCAACTAACTCAAAATGCGAAAAAAGAGGACATTTGGGCATTTTTTAGCGTCCTTGGAGGACCATTCGCTTTTCTTGAAAAAAGAGGACAAATCCTCCTAAAAGAAGACGTATGGTAGGCCTAGTATTGCATCATCGTCTTTTGGACAAGGAGGCACACAGACAGTATTATGAGACGTCTCTACTCGTCAAGTTGTGCCTGTGCTTCGGCATATGTTATTTGCCAAGAAAATAATATCAAGTTAGACGCAGTCGTGCATAAGGAAAAGCCCAACAACAATACATATAGCATAATGTCTTCCGTTTTGCTACAGCATTTATTTTACTTGTCTCTTTCTTGAATTGAAGTTATCTCGGCTTCGCTAGACCTACCTAGGTATTTTGATGTTAGAATTAAAACAATACATCATGACAAAAAAGCCAATATACCTCTTGATTGACCCGGGGTTGAAACGCGAAAGTCTAATAAGCAACAATAAAAGTATTCGACTTGAATAAAAAACAAAACGAAATGCAAAAGTTGTAAAAACTTCCGAATAGAATGTCTAAAACAATGTTGGAAACACAGGCAGACCGCACCAAGCGCAGTCATTTTCCTGTCACACTGTCACGTCACGCATGACGCATAAGTTTCGTCCTGGAGCAAGGGTTTGACGTACGCCGGACGTTACATTACGTCCGTAGAAGACTGGAAATAGATTCCGGGTTAGTTTCAGTACACAAAACACTGGAAGTTACGTGTGCTGATGAGAAAGAAAACTTCCGAGTGATAGCTCACGACAAGGAAGAGAGTGGTTTAATACTTTTTACCAACTGCCAACCGAAAGTCAACTTTTCAATGTTGTCACCGGCCAAAGAAATTCTTGCCAACCTCAGAGTTGTCTTGGCAAGTTCTTCCCCTCAACGAAAAGCAATTTTACAACAACTAGTAAGTATCTGTTTGCCCTGATGACTTATTTCTGATAAAAATTCCGTGAACATCAAATTCAGTACAATAGCCTATCTCAAAAATGTTTATGTCAGTAAGCTGTGTTGTTGATTTGCGTTAGATTTGGCTAAAGCCTAAGCTCGTGGTAATAAAATTTCAAGTACATTACAACAGTCTGCCATCAACTCAACGAAATAAAGTGAGACAATTTTCCAGCTAAAGAAAGTTTAACTTTGTGGTTATCTCATAACATTACTAGGCCTAGGACCTACATACTGTACTTCCTCATGAAACTCTTCCATGTAACTAATTAAATCAAGTGAAGTGTCTAAATACTGTAGTAAATACAACCTTTTACTACATCTTCTCTCTCAAATTGAACAATTACTCCATGAACTTACATATATGTTGCTTTGGTTTTTTACTTACCGGTATATTAAAATTTTAGTTGAAATCGGGCCTTTAGTGTTGGGCCAGATTATATAGACACTGCATTTGCATGTTACAGTACGAAAAAAGTGAAGTTATTCAATATTTCCATGGTGAATTACCACAATGAGCTTGATATATACCTCGATCTTTTACAGGGAGTTAAGTTTGATGTCATTCCATCGCCATTTTACGAAGAAACAGTTGACAAAAATGCTTTCTCTGATGCAAGAGATTATGTGAAGTCATTGGCGCACCAAAAGGCACTTGCTGTTGCAGAACAGTTTCAAAACACAAACGAAGAAATTCTGGTTGTCGGAGCAGATACAGTTATAGTTGGTAACAGTTGTTTTAATGTACTGTCTTTAATAATGCAATTTAAAAGGTTTCAGGTTCTGCTATCATAAGGATTTTATTTTAAATGAAACATAAATGCTCTTTTACTTAGATACATGATGACAAAATTATTGGAAAACCACATAAACATGAAACCGCAGTTGAAACATTAAACATGTTGAACAATGGATGCCATCAAGTGTGTACAGGCGTTTCCTTGATAAAAGTGTATTCAAAAAAACATGAAGAAACACTGTTTACTGAAACAACAAGGGTCACGTTTGGAAAGCTGACACAGGAACAAATTAGGAGCTATGTGGACACTGGTGAACCTCTGTAAGTTGCAACTCAATTAACCACAATACATGAAACAATTTTGTGGAAGTGTTACACAAAATTAACTTTACTTTAATACCTGCAACTTACAGGAACAAAGCTGGTGCTTATGGAATACAAGGTCTGGGCGCTTTGCTTGTGGAAAAGATCGATGGAGATTATTATAATGTTGTTGGATTTCCAGCTTATAAATTTTTCACCGAGCTGGTAAAATTCACCAACAACAATTGAACATTGTGAAACTTATTTTATTGCTGGTTAAAGTCACGACACAACAATCGTCTTAAAAGTACAGTTATTTCTTTAATAGGGATCTGCTTTCAAATAGAAATCCTTCTCTTGTCTAGTCCAATATGTCTTCATCTGTGTGTTGCAAGTTTATGACGAACTAAGAAATTTGAAATTACTTGTGCTACTTTATCCGGAATATCTTCGTGTAAAGCATGTCCACTTTTTTCCATGATCTATAATTAACATTTTATAAGTTAAATGCAAAGTTTTATTCAAAGTGAACACCTCAATGCATCTGCCAACCTGCATTTGAAATTTTCCTTGCATCTGTCCTATAGATAGCTCTCGATCCAGGCGATCAACACCTAACAATAAACCAACCATTATTATTGTTAATAAAAAAGTTGATAGCACAGCTCACATAAAAACTGCTGTAATTTTCCACAAAGCGTGGTAGCATGTAATAGCAAACAAATGATTTGCTGTGTATGTATAATTGTATAGGCTTAATAGAAACTGAAACGTTTTAATAATTAATGAAGACTTTTGTATTGGCTTTTTCACAGCAGTTCACTCCAAAACTGCAAATGAAACATGCTTTTTTGTGATGAGTGTGACCACAAAAGAGTTTAAAAATGAAAGTGTTATGATATTGCCTTGAAAACAGCCTAAATTGCTAAAATGATACAACCACAAAGCTGAAGGAAAAAGGCTAAACATAGAAGAGATAGTTAAAATACACAGCATTCCTTCAAATTGATTGTGGAAAAAGTTGTATATCAAACCTGCTAACATCAACATTTTTGGGACCGGTACAGCCAGAAACGAACTTGACAATCCCCGGAACCAACCTTCCCAAAATTTTTCTGTTTTAGACAAGTCAATCCTCCAGCAATATTTCATTGAATCTGAGCTGCAATAATACAAAAAGAATTAAACGCCAGAAAAAAGTTCTCAAACTTAAAAACAAAAAAGAACAAACACTTTGAAATGTTGCAGTTACATGATCGCACTGTTATGACATGACAGATAATTTGACCTTTACTCTGTAAAAAGCTACAGCATGACACACATAATGGGCCCTTTATTCCGGGAAAATTACTGACACTAAATATGGTTCAGGAAAAGCTTAAACTTGAAAATTTCCATTGAAACAACGAAATGACTTCTTTGCTATAAATGTTGACACATGCCTATATGCTTATTACACTATTACTATAAAGCTAAAAATTTTTGTTAAAAAAACGCAAAGGAACATAAAAATAAACAGCATCTTATGAGTAAACTGGTAGTAGTATTCGCAATAACACGAACGCCATTTATACTGAAGAGCAAAACTACTCATACCACGAACATATATGAGTAAGACCACACAACGGTGACGATAAGACCATTGTATCGCGTGCCGTGGATTAAACATACGTCCAAGATGGACGATTGTGTGTGGGTGATCGGTACATTTTTTACATCATAGTCGGTATTTTACATCATGAATGACAAAATTAAACTAGTGATGTCTTCGTTGACCTGATTGTTCATGCTATGCTTGTGACATAACCAATAGAAAGATTTGAATGGAGCTGTGGCGGCAACCTTATATTTAAGAATAATGTCATGTTACGGTATGCCAAATAGCTGTTAGGTTGGTATAAAATAGTTACTATTGAAAGTTTCAGTTTAATAGACAGCTTCTAATGAAACAACTTTGTGTAGTTTTACAGAAACAGCTTATTTTATAATAAGAAAATAAGCTGTAGTTAACGAGCAATTTAGGTGTTAACAGGGCCTCCAATACAGAAACCAGCACACACTTCACAGACTACAATGACGTGACTATGTAAAAAAGTTTTTGCCTCAAGGGCATATTTTGCACACAACACGCTCGTATCATATAGTGCGCAAAAACTGTTTCCATTTCCACAGGATGACGTAGGTCGTAGGTGTAGACAGCGTAATGTTGCAGTAGCACAACAGCTAATGGCAATCTTTTACAAAGGAACTAGAAAATGCTTTCTGTAACTAGCAAGGACATTGAGTGGATGAAATGAAAATTAAAGTATTTTATAAAGATTCAGCAACAATTTCAACTTTGCAAACAAAAGTTACTGTTTTAAACAACAATGTCAGGCAATTACAATTTTGCTAAGGATTTTGAAAAAAACAATGTAGATTAGTTTAAATATGCATGTATTTACCTGTACAATCAAGGCTGTATAAATAATGATGTAACAGAAACCTGAGACGGTTTTGTTTCAAGAAATTGGACTGGACTAGTATGGTTAAAGGAGTCAAAAAGTCCTATAACTTCCTGTTGTATTAAATGAATCGGACAAAATTTTCTTTGCAAAGTTGCGTTTAATTGTGGTGCATATGTAATGACATTTTTTGCAGTCAGTCTTTCGGGCAAAGTTCATATGATGCGCAACATTGTATCGTTCATCATTCGTTTTTTGTTCAAAATTTACAATACAATTATAACACATTACAAATTACATAATAAACATACATAACAAATTACAACGTGATTACAACACAAAAAATTTTAAGATTAACCTGCTGTTGCCGTTTTCTTCATCTATATTATTTTCTTCCTCTTCGTTGACCACAGCAAGTGACGACATGGTCATCCTTTCTGCAGTCATTAATTTCCGTTCTTGCCATTCCTGTCTAAAAAGTAAACATAGTAAGAAAACTCTCTAAAATTTTGAAGAAAAGGTTTTTGATATCAGCTAAGGAGTTATGTTATTTTAACAGCTTCTAAAATAGTTAAACATAATTGTAACGTTAAGGAATTTTGATAAAAAAAAAAAAACAGAATTGAAAAATGGCAACAACACCATTACATTAAAAAAAAAACTTTTAAACGCTTAGTAAAAATTTTGATGAAATTTATAAGCAGTATCGTTTCATAGTACAGTACAGTTTCATACACAAAACAATGAGTAATAGCACAAAAGCCAGCGCATTTCCAAATCCGTATAAAAACTTAACTAGCATATACAAAAAAGTTCATATGAAGCTTTCACTATTGCATTAAGAGGAAAGAGAGTCCACCACAGGAAGCTGTCTCATAGAAGGAGACGTTGATTAATAAATCCCTCAGAAGTGTTAGGTCGGTTTTAATAAGTCAAGAAGACCTGGCTGAATGAAAAACATACAGGAAAAAGTTATGTTATGAGACAGTACTGCAAGCCTATCTAAGCAAAATCTGCAGTGAAAAATTTTTGCTTTATTAGTTTGAATTTTATGTGAGTCTTGAAATACTGATCAGATAATTAATTCAACAATTGAAAACACAAGTTTACTCATGTGAGGAATAAATTTTTAGTGACATAAGAGGCACAAGTCGTAAAATAACTCTATACATTGTGCCTGAGGCGTTTTGTAATATTAGATATGTGAATTAATATGACCAATAAATGAAAAATGTTTGAGGCAGTTTAAACATATTATATCAAACAGGTTATGTGCATTTTAGACTTGTGCTCAATTTCATAAATAAGATTTTATGAGTGAAACAAGTCATCAAATAAAAATGGACATTGAATTAACAGAAAATCTCACGAATTTGAAAAATTTGTCTGATTGGGAAAAGGCAGCAATTCTTCAGGTAAATGTTTTGTAGTAAGGAAAATATACAGTTTTGCATGGAAATAGATTAGCACATAAGATTAAAAATAAATGATAAATGATACTTTATCGGAGGAAGCGAGAACAAAACCTTTCTGATCACAAAGACTAAGATCTTGAAACATTTAACAAGGTCTTTATGTTAATAGGTTTTAAAAAGAAATAAAGCAATTAAGCAGAGGGAAGAACGTAGAGTTGCACAACTTGCTGTTCGTATTCAACTTCAAAGAATGGATGAATATATGTCAATCCACGATGATTGGTAAGATCAGTTTGAATATCATATACAAGCATTATGTCATCAACGCCAAACTGAACTGACAAGTTTGTTTAAATTACAAGCACAATACATTTATGCCATATTACACACTCATTCATATTACACAATATGGATGATAAAATGTGTATCAATGCATTTACAACTTATGCACAAGTCACTACATACAAAATTATTTCAATTAATATTTATTGATATGGTGGTTCAAACGGTTTCAAAATGACTTTTAAATGTCCTCCATAGAGTGACTTAGCAAATTCTGGTATGATCCACTGACTTCCTGACAGGAAATTTATAAGGGTCACGAGGTTTGCTCTATTAAAAAATCGTTTCATAAAAATTCAATTCTTTTAAAAGTGAAGATACCACAGGTGAAATAAAGGCAAAAAAATATGGCAAAATTTTTACATAAAATATGAGATATAAGCAAAAGTTGTTGTTATATGTAGTTGAATTGATTTACTTTGTTTAAACCCAGACTCTTTTTTTAAGCGAACTAAAAACAAAAACGGGACAATGGCACGAAGATCTTGTTTATAAGCGCTGCAAACAATCACCGACCGAACTACACAGCACCCTGTATCGTCAACTCTCATCAGATCTTATTTCATCAGGAAGCCAAAAGTCAAGTCCTGAGCCGTCAACAAGTTCAAAACAATCGATAAACTCAAAAGGATCAGACAAATGTTTCTACTCAAACAATAAAGGCTTAGACATGAAGAGTGTCAAGGAATGGATTGACAAACATTCACAATATAGTCACGGTTCTGAAGAGGAAAACGAAAATTCTAACATTGCAAATGAAAACAATAATCTCCACAATGACTATCCGAAGGAAAGAGTTATAAACCATAACAATAGCTGAAAATTTGGAATACCCAGAAAGTAAATAGTACCGTTTTGCCTTTTGTGAATGCAATTCTGCGGCAAGAACATCGTTCAGCATACATTATTTATAATTTAATGTTCTTACTTGATACATGAAAACTGTGTACATGAAAACTCTCATATATTGGGAAATGTCTCCAATATATGAGAGTCCAATCTGATAACACAATGTTATCTTACTTTATTTTGTATCTCATTGAGGAACATAGTATTCTGTTATATTTTCCTTTCTGGTTTCATTACGAATCACCCTATAGCATTAATTATCATTAAATGCTGTGCATAATCAGAATGTGCACTATCAAATCAAGTAATGCTCATGTTTTACCAGAAATAACAAGAGATAACTAAAGTATTTGCAAATTGAAAGAATCAAGATGTGTAAAACTGCTAATAGATCTTACGCAATATATTTACAATGAATGAAAGCATATGTTTTTAAAAATTTGCCTCACCAACAAATCTTGCATCTTTAAATCAAAATCACTGTAAATGATGTGCTACAAAAATATGACTACTTCTTGATTCTTTCTTGGCTAACAAATTAAAAAATATCTTTGAATGTTGTTTGTAGTTCCTACCGGTACCAGTACATCTGTTTTACATTGTATGGCAAATGTTTGTACTGGAAGACAAGACATGAAGTTTGCTGTTTGCATAATTCATGTTCTGACAGATAAGAATTATATGGTATACTGGTAACACATCGCTCTTATTGCCTAATTTCTGCAGAAACTTATGAAAAGCCACTCTTTGTTTTTTGTGACCAAGTAAAGAGATGTTATATTAACAAGTGAAATAAATCACATAAAGAACAACTTTTGGACTCGTCAAAAAATAAGCAACGTCAGGACTTACGTCAAAGTTATAGGATTTTACACAAACCAGGTGACATCACGCTTTCAATTAAGTAAATCACATCCAAGTTAAATAACAATGTGATGCATGAGCAAGATACCAAGCGCAGACAACTAATCTGTTTTCAGTCCAAATTAGAAAGAGAGAGAACGTTACATGGACAAATAAATTATTTACTAAAACATAAAGGGCACAAACTAAAGAACTTATCATTATGTTCATCCTTTTCATGATCTATTTTCTCACACTATTATTCCAAATAATGCAATCACACACCATTGTATGTAAGCATTACACACTACCTCACAATAAATAAAGGGCTTGTATGTTCAAAAATTAAAATATCTTTCCCGGTAATATGACTCCTTTATATCACAATAGAAAGACAAAAACACAACCCAAAAACAAACCTTTTTAGCTGTCCAATCATTGAGACACGTGCTGATTCCAAATTTCGAATGTATCCTGACCGAACACTACAAGACAGAAGTAGTGACACAAATGGATATTTAATATGATAAGCCATATTGGACAAAAGTGAAAATCGTTACATGTAAGGCATTGGGTTGGCCAAGTGGGTGAGTTGTTGGCTAAAGTGGACAGAAACATCACATACAGAGACAAAAAAGTTTGGCGTGGACGTTGATGAATCTCGTGCGTGTAGGTGCTACAATTTCCTCTATGCTAGCCTAACCCCAACCTGAAATTGCAAGTACATTGCAGCCACCAACCTAGACAGACTAAAACATTTCAATCCACTTCGGCCAACATCGATCCCAACTCAGCACTCCAATCTTTGTTAACTTGTTATTTCCAGCAAATACTTGTTTTTTGTCCCACTTGGCCAACCCAATACCTTACATAACACCGTTTTCACTTTTGTCCAGTATGGCTTGCCATAATATGAAGAATATTTTAAACAACCTCTAACGGCAAAAGCTGATTTATTAAATACAGTTAGAAAATATTCATTTTGCGAACTAACTTACAACAAAGTCAATCAAAAAACTTGTCACACAAGCTTGATGATTAAAGAATGATGAACAAAAAACTGAAGGACATTATTGAATAACCATACGTACCACCACTCATTTGCTTTTTCTATTGACTCAAAACAGCTTGGACGATTTTGCAGTACATGATGCATTGTATGAAGAGATTCTAGCGCCGTTCCTGAACAAATTACAGCATGAAAACCCTGTGTTGCCATGTTAAAACTACAGTATTATCATCGTCATCAATGGCACTAGATCATTAGAAGTGTTATAAAATGTTGCCGTTTCCTGTAAGGCATGTAAAATGAAGCACCAAAGCAAATCTACAATGTGCCAAAACCAAATTTGACAAACAAGTACGTAACATTACGTTTCACATGATACTAATTACCTTCAACAACATCAATTACTACCAGACCAGCCAAAGAATGCAAACGATTGGTATTTGCAGCATGCACAGCAATTGCTCCACCCATGCTGTGCCCAATCAGAATAAGATGAGAAGGATCGCTTATAGTGCTAATAATGTCACAGACATCGCTGCAATGAAGAAGAATGATAATAAATGAGTCTGCAATGGCATATGTCCTTGGCAAACTTATCTGCAGGATTGTGTGATTTTTATATTTATGATGTTGTCTAACTGTATTTTTTATATAAACGCGATCACAAAAACAACACCTGATAAGACTTCATCAAATGATGTTTCTTGCTATGTAACATTTTTAACTAAAATCTTTTCCAGCAAAATCAGTAAGAAATCCCTACCGAACATTTACCCAGCCAGTGTCTCAGCTGACAAATTGTAATCATCATGAGTTGCAGTTTCTCCGTGGCCCCGAAAATCAATTGCAACACAACGACATTCAACCAATGATGTCAAGTGTTTCTACAAAAACAATTGATACGTTTTATCAACTACAAAGATGGGGGTTTTGTGCCAAGCCTGATTCTCACACTTTTATCTCATTGCACTCACAGTAAGAAGGGCCCAGCTTAGACCAGAAAATCCTCCACCATGTAAAAAGACTATGAGAGGACCGGAGTTTCCGTTGCAGTAAATGTTAAACTTGCTTAAGCCAACCTCTATTGTTTTGCTCTCATCAAAGTAATCTTTCCAGTGCTTAAGAGAAAAATCCTTTTTTCCTTTCTGTAGCCTGAACAGGATTAAGAAAAGTTATTGGAATGAATCAACATTGATTAATTATCACAACAACAACAGAAACTACAATTTTTATGCATCATCACACACCTGCCTCTGCTAGAATGTGACGACGACGACATTGGCAGTGGTGGTAAGCCCTTACTCTGCAGACGTTTCTGAAGTGCGGACATTTTACAAGTCACATGAGTATTAATTTAGTTTGTCTAACTCTAATATCATGTTGCGGTCTGTGGAAACGAATATGAGTTAAAACATAAATGAAAAAAATCAAACACTTCAGTCAAACGAAAGTATTTTGAGCGCGAAAATAATCAAAACAACAATAAAGTGATTTTGACCGATCAAAAAGTTAGTTCTATATGCCATCAAGCATAGAAGGATATATGGCTTGACTGATATTAGCTGTAGCACATATCAGATCATACGAATCACCTGACAATGAAAATTTGAGCAAATGGTGGTGACATGCTACTACTAGTCTGCAATAATGAGATACTTTGACTGCAGGTATTGTAATAAAAATAAACAGTGACAAGAAAAATCTTTTGACAATATCGGCACTGTTAAAGTTATTGCACAAATATGAAATTGAAAGAAGATTTTGCGTAAAGACATTTAGAAAGAAGGAGATTAATGTTCCATACGAATTATCTGAGCGATACCAAGATATCGCAGCAACAAATAAACTCATGGTAATGCTCAAATGTTGCTGAATGCAGCAATGGCATCATTATTTTGCATTGAAATGTGGTTAAAACATTTACTTTTGCAAAAAATTGAAAAGTATCAACAAAATTTCGCATTGAACTTGATTGAAAAAATTGCATAAATTTAACGTTCTTTCAATTGCTTCATTAAAATTGCATTTTCCTTTTTCATTTCCTTGAAATCTTTCATAATCTTAGCAAGATTTTCCTCAGCATTCTTCTTTGTTTCAGCGTTGATCTTGAATGCAAAAAATTTGTTCAATATAACCGCGCGACTAATATAGCTAGTTAACTAATTGAATGTCTCTAACCTGATCTTCCAAATCACGAATTTCACGCATGATTGCACCAGTAGCTTCGACAGTTTGTATGAGAGCATTACAGTTATCGTGTAATGAAACAAGATACTTGTAGGCCTGCTTAACATTCACATCTTTTTTTGCATCCTGGAATGAATAATATGACATTAGCTTTCACCAACAGCCTGCCAACAGCTTTATAATTGCCAGGCATCCAACAACCATATTTCATTTCTAAACCTGACACAGTGCAGGATCACCTTAAAAATTATTTCATCAGCAGCAGTAAACGTTCTATCAATTCTTCCTCTCATCTGATTTATTTGCTTCTGCACTGCTCTGGTGTCAGCAATAACACGTTGAATTTGTAGTTGTTGCTTGTGAATGCTGGAAACAATCTCCAGGATCCTCTTAGTATAGGATTGCCTTGAAACATCCCGTTTCATTGATTCAAGTTCAGTTGTCTGAAGGAAAACGAACCTTGTTGTCAGCAGTAGAACAATTACCACACACCAGAAATCAATCAAAGCTCAGGACGAAACTAACAGGACTCTTTTTACAAATTCATTTGAAAAAATTATCGTACCAGTTGTTTCATTAACTGCTCCTTTTTCTTAGTTTCCTCGCTCGCTTCTTTCATTCTTTTCCGAAGTGTTTTGATTTCTTCCAACTTGCTTTCCGTATCAACCTGTGACAGTATTTCTGTTCAGTCATTCAGAACATCACAAGTATAAGCTGATCAATTTGAATATAAATGTTGCAAATCAGGGAAATGAGAACATTTTTATGCACAAGTATTGCTTGCCTGGGAGGCAGAGCCCCTCTGTTTAAGTTCACGAATTTCTTCTATTAAAGGTACTCTTCGCTCTTCCCAGAGTTTGCCGAGCCCAATAAGTCTTTGTGAATTCTTCTCCACCAGGGCCTTTATCGTACGAAAAAGAATAAAAAAGATGTTGGCTTAATGAACAAATGACTGATAATGATCATTGTATGCCCAGGGTAAGGTCATTGCATGCTTAATGGTGAAACTTATCATACATTGCAACACAATACGTAATAATTATTCCTCTACTAACACCAAGTGAGCATAAAAACAATAGAACACCTTCAGCTTTTCTATGTTTTCTTCAGCATTCGGCAGCAAGTGCACTGTTTTCTCCTTCAAGTTTATTTGTTGTTTTTCTTCGTCAATGGTGGAGTCAAGTTCACCAATTTCAAGTTTCATCTGCAAAATTAAAAAATTATTTATGAAAATGCGTTTTCATATTACTCTGTCACAGTGTTGTACCCAAGTCATTTTTTCTGACTTGAGTCAAGTCGAGTCAATTTATTTTGTGATACGAGTGAAGTCAAGTCGGTTTAAATTGTAAATCGAGTTAAATCTAATGAAGTCATAGCAACACTGCTTTCTAATACCACGTTCAACACCTGAAGTTCAGCACCATTTTATTAACTGCTGCCTTTACATAAAATATGTCTCACTTGTTTTATTTTGGCTTCCACATTTCTGATTTCATCTCTGTTGCTTTCTTGTTGTTGATCTGCTTGGGAAATTACCTCCTTCAGTTCATTTTCTTCTCTTTCAAACCGTTCTTCTTCTGTTTCGACAGTGATCTCCTTGCCATCCTCAACTTGTTCTTCCACAATTTCCTAAAAGTTGGATCATCTTTGTAAGAAGATTAATTTGCTTCTTTCTTATCAAGTAAGCTATTTTATTAGTTGTTGTAAAACTAGTTACATGAGTTTTCTTTAACAGCAGCTACTTGAATATTCTGAATTCAGTTTTTATTTTGTAACTAAATGAAACCACCCTCAGGAAAAGCTTAAATTTGTAAAACTTCTGTAATCTAACGTATCAAATTTCATGGAAGTCAATAAGATTTTATGGAAAAAATATCAAACAATTCTGTCATTATAATTAAATAATATACAAGAATTCTTTGCATCAAAAACCAACTCTGGTTGTTGCCATTTCTTCGGGAAGAAGTGTGGATGACTCAAGTTTTGTTGCATTGTCGTTTGTTCGCTCTCTTGATAAATGTTTTGGTTTCTTTGGGACAGATGGACGAACTGCTGACACATTTTGAAAGGTAGGCTCTGTCTGTCCAAATGAATTGTACAATTTGTGAAAATCCTACACGATTCATGAATTGGTTAGGAATTTTCATGTACAATAACAACAGTATTATATTTACGAACTGATGTAAACTGCAACTTTTTTGCATGAGCAAATCTTGATTGTTTGCTCTGCTTGCTTTGCCCACTGACAACTTGAATGACTTCATCAAAGCTAGAACTGAGAGAGAGGTCATCTGAAACGAAACAACTCTGTTCACTATAATACAGAGTATTCTACTTGGAAAACATCTAAACAGCATGTAACTAGTATGAGGAAATGCTCACAAGCCACAATAACTGTGGAGTTCTGTAAAATTTTAATACAAATGAAAACGTTAACAAAGCTATGGCTCTACATGTTTATAAATTGATTCTTTCATTTGATAGTTATATATTTGTTTGTGATACTGCTATGTATTCAAAGATACTGAACATACGTATAGTCTCAAGAGCAATCACAACTCTCACAATTGCTGAGTTACCTGGAACAAGACAACGCTGCTTCCACTGAAATGATTCTTTCAAAACTTTCTTTCCAGAAACTTCTTTCTGTACAACAATGAAATCAAATAATTGTAAACAATTTCATTTGATCCAAATATTTTGGAAATGTGTAATTTGAAATATCTGTGTGTCCTTAAAAATTGGATACCTGAATCAATGCTGCACTGGACTGCGCCAATCCATTTGCATTAAGTTCCAGTATGGATGGCACTAGTCTATCATGGTGAGAAATTTGCTCATATATGAATAAAGTTTTGTCAGCATCAACTACAAAAATAAAGCAGACGATTTAAATTTGAAATGTGAAAATATGCAAAAAATCTTAAAAGGAAAGAAATATGAAAGCAAATGAGATAAAATTTAAAAGTTTTATCATTTAAACAAAATTAATCCTCCTTACTCACTTTTGTTTTTCTTGCTAAATGCCGGAACGTGAACATTTTCTGTGATAAATTGAACACTTTTTTGATCCTCTTTGCAGTAAGCAGGCATCCACAGTGTGCCGCATTGTTCTCGAAGAACTTGCCCAATCCTTCGTTTAAGAACTGATGTGGCTTCGACTGTGAAAGGAACCAAGAGGAACAGTTTGACCATGAAGATCACTTTTAGTTAAAACTGTGGTAACATATACAATTGGTTAGTTAGTCTGCTTAACATCTCAAAGAAAGTCGACCATGCAACTTCATGATGAACTGCATCGCCAAAATATAAACATGCATTTTTAGTATGCATAAGTGAAATCTTCAATGACATGAACCAAGACACCCAAGAACAAGCAATCTTACTTTTGTCTAATCCTTAGGATGTAGATACAGCGTAGAAATAATTTTTTAGGAAGATGCAGTAGAATATGATGTCAAAAACAAACCTTCATCCTCCTTTACACCTTCCTTCCTTGGCAGCTTTTCCACCAGGAACATGAATATTTTGCGAATATCACTCTCTGACGAGTACAGAAACGTTTCATATCCTATACTGTCACGGTATCCAACATTCTGACAGGCTTGGGCTATTGCACTGCCCACTCTGAATCTAGCTGACATGCCTAATAAACATAATAAATTAAAAACTACATACAGTACACATCACGTAACTCACAATTATTCAATATTCAAAATTGAAAAAAAATTATCACAATAACATTATAAAGCTTACCAGGAGGCATAATATGAGACATCTTAAAGTCTGGGTTTATTGTTCTTATACATTTCACTGAAGCTTCAATGACATCTTCTGTTGTTAATTGCTTTAGACTTTTAAGACCTTCAGCAAACTCGCTACGACAAACATTTTGCAATTATAAGTAACTTTAGTGTTGTTTCTTTGCAAAGTGTTAGCTTATATTAAGGAAAATATCATACATACCATCCAATGTTCAAAAATGAATGCAGAATAATTTGATCAACTTCTTCCATACTGCGGGCTCTATATGGTAATCAATAGTACTTACTACTTACAGTATAAACATTGCTGTATAAATTTCTTGCACTTAACCTATCAACTGGTAAAAATATCATACGATTGCAAGTCAAAAATTCATGCAAAATTGAAAGCAACTGCATCCACAGTTGGAATGGTACTGGTAGTAATTGGACCGTCTGATTCACAGTATTGTTCAGACTCCCAAGAATAGATATGTACTAACAGAAACAGTAATAGATTTTCATATTTATGCGAATTTGAATCTGCCCCTACTGTCCTACTAAATAATTGGTATGATGCACCAGGAAAATTTGGCTCATGCGTCCACTTTTTTTGCGCAAATGGTTAGCTCTGTATTTTATTCCTTACATATATCTTTACGTTTGATATGATATTTCCGAATTACTTTTTTCAAGAAATTTCAGTCGGTCCCGGTACTCGATACTTTTCACATGATTATTTCAAAATTTTAACAAGTATGTTTTCAAAATTACATGTTAATTAATCCTTAGAACTAATTTTAGCATCTGTAGTTATTTTTTAATCTGGAAATGTCAAGTAAAATTGCAAGCAATTAAGGTCAAATATGTTTTGACCTGGAGTAACCTTTATCGGGAGCATAATAAATAATAACATTGCATTTGCAGCACCATCTTTTACACAAAAAGTACCCGAACTGAACTACTTTTTTGAAATAGTACCGAATAGCGGAACCGTCCGTACATTTTTGCCAAATACCGTTATCGGCGGTACTTTTAAAGTACCAACTGCCCACCACTGGTGACTCCTATAGGCTACATAGCCTATATAGCCCAGCCTGCCCAGGGTCGAAACTTAGCCCACAATTGTGGGATTTTATCCACAATCCGCGCAATTTCGGAGCTTTTCTCCAAACATCCGGGAGAGACAAATGAATCCGGGGTTCTTTTTGTGAAAATTTTTAATTCCTCCTGTGGTCTTACGAAGCATAAGCTACAAAACTGTGTGAACACGAATCCACGACCTTAAATACTCTTTTTCACAAGCCACAATGCCATTGTGCTATGTGCTGAAATTGTGCCAAGACACGATTAAAGCTGGGGTTATAAGATGTCGGTAGCAATAACAAACTTGAAACAGCTGCGGTATATAAATCTAACAACAGTTGTTATTTCGAGGTTATGGCAACCCTACAACCTTTCCTGCTCAAGCTCTAAGTCTAGAATATCGCCGCAATTGTATTTTTACGCACCAAACTTATGTTGTTAAACTGATCAATTTTAGAAATACTGTAAAACAAAAAAAACAAGACATAGGTTGATGCTTTGAAGGTTAACTTTATTATTGATTTTACTACACGAGCTTTCGCAAACGTAAGCTTGCTTCAATAAATATACTATGGTTGCCACCAGGCATAATGATCATCAAATACAAGGCACAACTGGTGAAAACAGAAACTTTATTTTCTACCGACGTTTCATTAACCCTGATAAAGTTAACCGGAATGGGTTAATGAAACCTAAGCAGAAAATAAAGTTTCTAAAGCTGAAAAACTAGGGTAAAATCCATAAACACTCTACTTTCTACTAGGTGCAACGAGCAGCTCGCTAAATTGATGTCTTGTTCGAGTACCTCGTGGTGCTACTGTTGTAATGCACTTGGACAAGGCGTTAACGACAATTGCTGTTGTTCACGGCACCTGGTGAACAGTTGCAAAGACAAGCTTGATAACCCGGGAACTCATTGCCTGGTTTAAGTCGTTGAAAGATGAGGTCTGAGGACAAAGATCATTATGTTACCATATCCAACCGAATAAAAAGAAGAGTAATCTACGCAAAGAAGTGGAGCTTTTGCAACTGCAAAGAAACTTTGTTTTTAATTTTTATTGGCACATACATTTAAAATTTTTTCAAAGCAACCGTTCGGAATTCAATAGAAGGTCCAACAGGCAAAAGGTTTTTTCCTATAGCTACCCAAGTTGTAGGACTGCAAAGCTTTGACAGCACACTCAAAGCAACTAGTGAATAGTAGCAACAGTGTGTAACATTTTCTATTCTTAAAACATGCAGTACTAAAAAAAACGTGCATTTGAAACAACTACTTTAAATTCCTGCAGCATGCTGCATTTTTACAGCAATGCTTGCAAGTTTAATTTATTGCACAGTAATCTTCCATATCCGGATAATTTTTGTAAATGAAAGCCCTGAAAGCTGGTTGAAATCAGGAGTGCCCATGCAAAATAACATAGTCTGATTAATAAGCAGAGATGGAACGTTTTTCACTCAACGTATCAGCAAACTGTATGGATAACTTTGGTATTTTCTTCGAAAGACTGATATCAATAGACTGAAGAAGAATACAACCATGACTAAACCTCCAATGGCGAAAACTAAACAAAAATAAAAATTATTTCTCAAGCATTTCAGCTGCATTTTAAATAGTTTACTGTATATCAAGGGCAATTGAAGAAATTCTACCTCTTCGTTTTGAAACTTCCATTTCAGGATTATGCACCTCACTAAGAAGAGCAAACCCAACCACAATGGCAGCATTAATGAGCATAACAAGGTGGGTTTCTGCTACAAGTTGGCCTTGACTGCTTCCATGAATATAATGAATGGCACCGTTCTGCGGGTTACGGTGATAATATGGTGGCCCACGTATATGGTTCCACATTTGACCCGATGTCATTCCAAGCACAATGAACTACAAAGAAATTTTACCATAACCAAACTGGAGTAGTTTGCCTAATTCCACAATGTTGGAATTCACAAGTCTTATGTTATACAAATATAAAAGTCAATAAAACACACTTCTAACGTCATAAGCAGAAGCTTGAATTAAAACTACAACGAACAGAAATATAAAAACTTGCATTGACAATGGTTGTACAAGCGAAACGTGTATAACTGTATATACTATTTATGCCATTTTTATGATGTTTCATCCTTGTCTGGCTCCTCAAATTACTTTGTGTATTCATTTTACTTATTATGTATAAATTATTCTTCAAAAATACATTTTAGTATTAGAAGCAAAATATCGGTAATAAAAGAATAAACTAGTTGTGATAACCTACAATTGAGAGAACGCCCCAAAAGGTTTTGTTGTAGAAGAAATCTAAACTATTGCGTCTGACATACAGCAAGCCACCAGCCAGCGAAAAGAGCAGCACCAAAACTACTGTGCCCATATAATTTGGAGGTCGGAATATGCGAACCTAAGAGAACAAAAGTACATGTGCATAAAAATAAATGGAGCATACCTACTTATATATATATAATATGTACATAAATAATTAGTTGTAATGATTGCATAAGTTTGGTAGACTATACAAGTTAATATCAAATCTACCGAAAGTATACAAATAATTTGAAAAAAAGTTTAGAGGTCATTTTTCACATACATTAAAACATGCATTAAGTAACAAAAATAAAAACCTAAAGCACTTTACAGTTAGCAGTGTGAGTTGGTTCACCGATCTAGCAAATCCAATTGTTACACACTCCATCCATCATTACAGAGTTTAACTTACAACTATTTCTGTTCGTTCTGCCATCCATTTTGCAATGTTGTCGGCATGAAAACCATATCTTTGAATGTCATAGGTGTCAACAGCCTTACGCTTACCTTTTGCTGGGAAGTGTATAAAAGCAGGGGCAGAATTAAGACCAAGCTGCAAGAAAGAGAATATAATGATTTGCTTTCAAATTAAAAATTACTTAAACATCAAGTGAGCGTTTCGTAGCACAATTATTAAAGTTAGTAACTAATCTATTACATTGTTTACTTATCTAAACAACACCAGTACGTAAATTACGACAGCAGAATTAATTACAGTTCTAAATATATCTTGACCATCATCGAAATCGACAACACCGAAAAACAGAGAATTGCTATATGCTGGGGAAAAGCGATAAGAATTGGCTAAAATTGTAAATTCATCACTGGCTTCTTGGCATACAGAGCAGCCTCTTTTGGGATTAAGAGCAGTGAACATGACAATCACAGAATAATTTCTTGGTTTACTTCTGTAATAAAAAATACATAAATTCAACCACTCTGCTTCCATTGTTTAAATCATTCCTAATGCATTATTTTCCTCACTTGACATAATTAGCAAATTTGCTGCCGCCCATTTGAATGACTGTTCTTCGATTACTCCATTCCATAAGTTGATGCACCTTTTCTTGAAGAACCTCCTGAAATTAACAAGCAAATTTTAAGCATCATTGACCTAATCACATCTTCTCTAGAACAGTAAACTATATACCAATTTCCAAATATATAAACTGTATTTCCAACTCCAATAACATACATTGAGCATTACATATGGGTATGCATGGCAGAACCAGAATTATAGCTAAGGTCTAAAATAGACCATTTTGTTGCTTATTAATGCCACAAAACGGAAAAGCAATCAAAGCAAAGATTAACTGTTGTCAACAAATTTTTCTTAAAGTGAGTGGCAAGCGCTGAAACAAGCTGCCCTTTATGCATATTATTAGAACAGCTTTCAGTAAGTCAAATCCGTAAAGAATTTTTCTCTAATATTTGATGGTTAAGCAGTTATTGACGAAAGTTTATCTTTCAAACTCACCGCTATTTATGATATAAGGGAGTTGACGATTATGACATAAGGGAGTTGACGATTATGACATCACAATGTGAAATCAGCATCCTTGAATATTGGTGATGTTGATTTCATGTTGTGATGTTTATGTCAAGTTTGATACTACAGTAGTAATAGAATGAATGTCTCAAACAAAAACAATCAAACCGTACAGAAAACATTTTCATTCTGTCACATGGCTTACACACACAAAAGCCAAAACATTTCTTGAACAGTTATACAACAATCGTTAACTAGCCTATACCATATAAAGTTTAAACAATTGTTGCATTAAACAATCACTGTTAACTAATCAATAAGTGATTTTTCATAAGTGTATTGGCAGAAGTATAAAGTTAACCAAAATCAGCGAAAAAGTGACAGATTGCTGCCATAAGGAAGTGTCAAGCAACCATTGGGGCAGTGCAGTGCTTTTTACAGCAAAACAGTGCTCCACAACGAATAGCTTGACTAATGCCCAAAATGTGCAGATACGGCTGAAAATAAGTGCAAAATGAGTGTCTGATGAATTAGCCTAATTGTCATACAAGCTACTACTAAAATGACATTCGTTCTTACCTGCTTTGTCTTTGGGCTTGCCGTATGACAAAACAAACCTATAATAAACAAAATCAAACTTCCTTTAATGGCATTCATGGTTTTCAAATGCGTCGAATATCCAGTGTGTTTTATGCCACTGTGTCAAGTCAGCCAGTATTAAACAGTTCTTAAATGTCCTTCTGTAAACAGATTGATGGACCTAAGATAAAGTCAACAAAACATTAACGGAAATATTAAATGTTAGAGTGGATTTAGATCTATTTAATGAATTCATTTATTGTCTAGATCACATTCCTCCAGGTCCTAATAATACTAATTTCTATTGTACTATGACAACCTTGTCCATTGGAATCACATATTTGCTCTCCACAGCTAATTGCCAGACTGCAGAATTCGGTTAAGGCGCACTCAATAAATATTGTTTTTCATGAACAACAGTGGCGCATTTTATATGTGTGTTTTTGCACTTATTGACTGGGACAGTCCTTTGCAAATTTAATGTTTTGTTCATTAAGAGATTGAATCAGTCAATTTCTATGTAAATGCGCACCTAATTGTGCACTGTAAGTGTGTCGGGGCATTTTTGTGTACCAGCACATTTCATTTTTGCTTTTTTGCCACACATAAGATATTGCTGAAAATATCCATACTCTGCAGGCTAAGCCAACAATAAACCAGACTGTTTAGGCAAGCAGTTAAAATAGGTGTGCTGTTCAGTGCCCACTTATTTGCAGCATTAATGGCAATGCAAAGCCGATTGCAATTTACAACTGAACCAGACAGAGACCGAGCTCCGAGAACGAAATGTGTGACCACCAGATTTGAAAATTTGCTGTTTTTCGGAAAGAATCCCCCACACAATCAAAATGAAACAATAGCCATTATACTTGCAATTTATTTTTATCTCCCGCACGCTAAGCAAACTTTCCAATCTGGTGTGACAAAACGTTCCCTGAATGAAAAATTTGCAAAGTACATAGACTAGGCCCTGACTCCAGATTATAGCCATTTTCAGCAAGATCTTGGGTGTGCCAAAGAATTAAAAATGGCAAGTGTAGTGTGCAATAATGTTTGGATGCAATAAAGTGCGCAACTACACATTTTTAATAATTCCATCAACATTTGAGCTCAAAGAAGCTCTGTCCAAGTATTTAAGTCCAAATGAAAAGTCACCTTAGGTGCGGCACTGAAGCTCATGAAAAGAAATATTGAGTGCAGGTATGCAAAACTCAGCAGTATGCTCCCTACAACTCCTTATATATGTGTTCAATGGAAATTTTTTTGATGGTTTGATGCGAAGAAATGTACGGAAGCCGCCCCTTACTGTACCAGACCGGAAAGTACGGCAGTTTTCAACGAGAAATTGTGCATGCAAAGACGCAAATTTTAGCGTGTGGTGCATTAAAGCTGCAAAGCAGTACGTTGGACGTGATGGCAGAAATGCAGTAAGGTGTGCATAGCATGATACTATAATTATTATAAATCCGTTAATTGGCGTAAATAACCAGCTTTTCATTGCATGCAGGCGATGCAGCTGTCACACTTTCAACTACGGCTTTTGTACAGGCTCCCAGTAGGTGCGAAAGTACCGGTATAAGATATCCGGTTCTTTGTTCTTTTTTGTCCAAGTTGTTTATACGTCAAAACATTTTCGTTGCAAAACCTACAAAACGTATAGCCTAGTCCCACAGCGCATAAATGCAATGTAGTGTGGATCTTTCCCTGGCAGGCGGCATTTTGCTATATGGCGTTTGCAGGTTGTGACGTGTCACTTTTCTTGAAAATGGTATCATAAAAATTTGAAGTCACAAAAACTAAAATATTAGACTAAAAATAGTGCAATAACCGAATTAACGGCAAAAATGTAAATTTAGTTAAACTACTGTACATATTCAGAAAGCTACCAGGTTCGACAACTAACTGTGGCTTGTGTTCCGTATTCGAAACCCAATGGTGCCATCAACGATATAAAGAACTATTCTTTAGAAGATGATTATAAGAAGTTCTTTATATCGTTGGTGCCATACTGTTGAAATCTCTTTGGGCAAAGGAGATTACAGATTATTATCGACACTTGCCCCTGTTTAGTGGACCTACAGTTCTATATTCGGACAACACTACATAAAAATATTTAAAAAAAAAACAAAAGAAAAAATGTGTGACGATCGGAACTTGCTCAAAGACTAGCTCTGTGATCAGGACTCGAGTGATGAAGATCCCCGGATGTCGTACAAAGACTTTCCTACGTCTGAGGGTTGTATTTTTCGCCTTTAACTGTGCGGCGTAAGTATTTATGTATGAGTTAGACGTAATATAAGTTATAAACATAAGTTAGAAAAGCGAAGTTAAATAGATGAGCGATGGTACGATAATGAGATCTAGTGCGGAAGTGCACAACCACAGGATGCATTTGTATACTAGACCCCAGCTACTCAAACTGTAACGTCATTTATATTGTGCACTTCTTCACTAGACCCTGATAACCTAATCTTGTTCTCGGACGGGAGAAATTTTTTGCACAACTTAAAATCAATGATGATTTCTCATCGATCGAGTTTCGATTGGCATACATTTTTTATTTTGTTTTATTGATTTTTTGTATAGTTATGGCAAAGATAAGTTGTTGTTGCGTTGTTCCGTTGTTGACTCCTTGTTTCAGAAGGTTGCTGTTTTAGTTGTATGCCAGTTTTGTTCATATATTAAAGTAAATGAACACCACCTTCTTAGTTCAACCTTTATTTAATCTTGCGTCCTGTGCTCAAGCAGTGCATAAACGAATGGGGTAGTAAAACGAACGTACAGTGCGGAAATCAACACGTGCTGGGAGCATCCCGAGGGCGCCAACCAGCGACAAACTAAAAAGTCCCCCAACGGCCGCTACATAGTAATGCCCGAATTTAAAACTGTCCTTATTACAGTACGGTATTGCTTGCTGTAAAAAGCACTAGGCTAGCCTGAAGCTAGCTAGGCTAGGCTAGCTGTAAAAAGCAATAGGCACGAACTTAAAGTGATCATAACAAACGTAATGGTGTTTGTGATGTTAGTGAAATTGTGGATGCACTAGCGGACCAGCCTGATTGACTAATACGTTAAGTTACTGCAGATTTTTTATAGGTACTGGTACTCTATTGTTGGAATTGAGAACTTGAGCATTCATTACCGTCCCCTGTAAAAGATCAATCTTATGAAATACATTTCACGCTGTCGTTGATGTGGGAGGCCTATTGGTGTTAATTTTCCAAACCAGTCTGCCCGTGGTGAACTTGGCTTTGAAAAAGCTGTTAAAATATGGTAAGTACTTAGTACACTGGCCTTGTGGGCCGAAGGGGAAAATGTTGCACCTGTACGCACAAGATTCATCACCATTACATGCATACCAAATATTTACATCATGCGGATTTATAATCAATAAACAAAGAAAAATCAATAAACACGTTGTTTGAACGCCAATTTATGGTAAATATAGAATTGAGGCTTCAGTGCACGCCATCATGCCAAAATTTGCATATTTGTAAACATGATTTTTCGTCAAAACTTGCCATAATTTCCAGTCAATCTAATGGGTGTTAAGTTTTGTGCCACTGCCATAGACTGGTACCAGTGCTAGGCTATTTTTAAATACGATAAACTATAAAATGCTACTTTCAAAAACCTTGCTTTGTGATGAATATATGACGCCTTGAACTTTTACCATGTTGCAGCCAAAAGCACCTAAACAAAAGTCAAAGTCGTTGATCCATCCAAACAGTCGCAAAGCTTTGCAATTAGCGAGATCAACTCACAAGCATCATAAGAAATTGGACAAAATCAAGGAAAAAGCATCAAAACTTGATGGGGTGGTGAAAAAGCTGTTATGGTTTCAAGAAAATATGGATGACCAAATTACCTACTATGACAGACCAATTTTAGAAGACTTGGTAGAAAGGTTTGTTAGGCAATGACACTAACCTATTGTTAAATGTGCCTGTATTAATTTATGTATATACGTATACCAAATACATCAGGGCTACGTAGACTACACACTATTATTTGTACAAAAAACTTTGGGCTGAAGCTTCTGATTGTAGGTGGCCTTCACTTTCTCAAGCTTTGGTAAAAATGCTTTTGAAATGTTTTAAGAGTATTCATTAACCTATGACCTGCTTTTCAATGAAAGACCACTGAACAAAGGCAGAATTAGCCTTTTTCAGTTAAGAAAATGTTAAAATTGGAGTTTGACGGCAATGCTTTAAACATAGCCATACGATTTTGATCATGTCAAATTTAAAACCAGAGCAACAATAACGAATGACAAAAATGTTTGTCCCGATGCTAAAGTTTCAAAGCTTGTAGAAACTTGAGGTCTTTACGGTTTCTTAAATAAAAAATGTCTGTATGGGTTCATAGTTTTTACAATTGCGTGAAAAGGTCACCAACCAAGTACTAATTTTACCCCAACAAATATTTAAGCTACAGATATGTTTAAACCATTTTAGGTACCTTCAGCGTTTCACAGATGAATTGGAACAAATCAGTATTATCCAAAATGTGGGATGTAGAAATTCCACACAACATCATGCCAGGGAGCGTGCAATAACCATAGCACAGGAACATGAGGCCATGCTGTTCAACTCTGCTGGGATTGAGATACCTGATTTACTAAATGCGGAGTTTGTTCGGTGGGTGCCTCATTATTGTTTGATTCAATATTTGGTTCCCCAGATATTTCACTAAATATCATTTGGATTTTAGAAAATTCAAAACTTGGAATGGTGAAGCCAAATCTCTGCCCAAGTTGAAATTGATAAAATTTGCCAAAGCGAAAAGTAATACCATTGTTAATACATCAAGATCCTGACATTTATTGCTCTGTTGCTGTTTCAATGAAGACGTTACACATTGTGATACAGAAAGTGATATTGGTTACATTCTTACTTCAAAATATAAACCATTGCATGAGCCGTATGTAAATGCATGCATTTGCTGATTCTGTTTACAATAGTTCACAAACAGCATAGACCATTCAAAAAGAAAACTTAACAAGTATCATAACAACTATAATATATTATAATATAAATGGAACAGAAACATATGATTTATAGCTCATGCTATAAAATAGTGCTTATGGAAAGTTGATGCCGCTGAATTTTTTCATGACTTAGTTATAACGATACAAATAAATTTTTCTGTCAAATGCATCAAAATCAGTAGTAGGTAATAACAAGCAAATAAATTGCAAAACTATAACGGTTCATACAAAAGAAATTACCACTTTGCTCTTTGTAAATATTGGCAGTTGCTTTAACCTGGACACCGCTCATTGGGTAATGTAACTGGCAGGTTAAAGAATAAAGACATAGATATGTTAATATAATAACTTTTTAACCGCGTACAACTACGAATTTTGACAACGATATGTTAACAACAAATAATAAACAAGACACGAAGTAGTGAATTAAATTATGTAGCATTACTTTTTTATCTAAGCATCCCAGTACAACACGTACGCTGACAATGTATAGCTTTTGCACATATGAATTGCGTAAACAAACGATCTTGCGACAATGACTGACTGCTTGTAGGCATATATGAAAACAACTGTCAAAGAGAAAAATGTTGAGAAATTTCAATTTCCTTCTGGTTTACTTCGCTCGGAATTGTATTGGCGAATTAAGTCTGATTGAGAGACAACACCACCCTCTTCCTGAGAAAATGCAAATCCCAGGTTTGGATCTTGCAACGATCTTACTGATGAAGATATTGGCCTGTGTTCTTCTGATATTTCAAGGGGTATATCGCCGGCAACACTTCTACCCGAGACTCCGAACATGTTCTTTAACAGATGAGCTTTTTCTGAGAGGCTGGAATAAAACGCAGATTTACCACCTGGTTATATATAAACGTTAAATTTATGTAAAGCAGCATTCTACAATGATATATGCTACGAAGCACACTGCAAACACATTCAATTAATCATGAGAAAATTATCATGATTCCGTTTTAAAAGTATTTCTTTCAAAGTATGGGTAGAGGTATAAAGACCCCTTATCAGCTTCCAGTGAATTTTTATTTGATGTCTATCTAGAGCAAAGTAATTTATTGAAAATCATCAGCATGACAAGCTTTTCGCACAAATTAACTTCATGCATTTCTTTTCAAACCACACACAATGCACACCATACTCAACTCAGAAATATTGAAATTCAATGCAAAAAGTAAAAATGATCGGTGAAAATTGATGTTAAGTTAGTTTCAGTTTTGTTAATAATGACAAGATTTTGCCTGATAGGTGGTCACTAACTAAACCAAATGTTTATAACTTGAAATAATTAGAGTACGGTATGTTTTACCAGATTCAATCTTAATTCTTAACACATCAAAGCGCGGTGTAAAGTTCAAGTCTCATAAACCCAACAGCAATGGATTAATTGGATAACCGAACCATAACTTTCAGCTCGCATTACACCACTAGCATAATTTCTACCCCACTATACTAGTAAAACATACAGTATAGTGCGAAGGTACAAATAATGTCATAGCCAGCCGTGGTTAGATGTTTATGAGGGCCATCTACCGCCACACTGCTAATCTATTACTACTCCATGCAAGCATTAATGCAGCACTGTTGGTATTTACATGAAATATCCACATCATTCTAAAGCAGATACCTATCCCGAAATTAGACCTAATTAGGGAACATTAGTTCAAATGGGCAATTCATAAACTTCCACCACCATTTAACTAAGCCACGACCAAGCTGCTAATAATCAATTTTAGCAGCAAGCTGTAATTCTCACCAATACAAATTAACATTGAGTGCTAGGCAGGGTGTCCAAACTGATATTCAGAAAGCGGTCACTGTAAAGAGTCAAAAAGAATTAAGAGCCTTCAGATATCTACACCTATACGAAGCAAAAAGTATTGTGCGCTCAATAGATAATAATAAGAAGTGTCCTTAATGGTTAAATAACTCTGAATGCCAACAAATTGGCATGCAAAACAAAACCATGGGCGTAAGTAAAAAACAAGGTTCCACAAGCATGAACTGTTCTTCAACAAGTAAAACAGGTTTAAGGTGTAAAAGTGGACAATCCAAGTCCTAACGTGAACATTGCCTCAAGTTTGTTATAATGATAAATGCCTATGAACAATTAGTTCTAGTACTTCCAACACTTGAATACCAGGCTTGAATTGTATTAGGACAGCTTAGCGTAGCTGTATTTTGTTATGTCTTTTGTCATGCACATGAAACTTTGTTATTTCATGCAGAACTCACAAAAATGCCAAGCGTGGGTCACGAAAGCTTCAAGACATCTAAATCCTACAATTTTGAAAGATACAATATTCGATTTCAAATTTTTTCTCTTTGCGTGACCTTTCTTGGAAAGCAAGAGCAGCATGCTTGTTCCACCCACCTCTGTTTGGCCGCTTGCATGATGGTGTTGGTCGGATCAATATGCTCCATCTCCATCTCCTGGACTTCCTCAACGACTGATTTCCGAAATCTTCGCCGGAATCTTAGAAGGGATCGACAAACTTAAAGAGGGATGTCACATGACCTTGCTAGACACAACGAACAGATTTTAGCTTACACTTTCCAAAGCAGGTCTCGGAAAAGCACAGCAGGTGGGAGGAGTATCAAACCAAACCAGAATAATGGGGACGCGAGGACATTATCTGCCTGGCCCAACATCTCAGCACCGATTGGTATCACGGGAAAGAAGTGGGAATAAGCTCCGAAAAATGCAAACCACACTATTATGCTGCCCCAGACCGATAAGTGTGTAAACTAAAAATACAAGCAAGCTTTTATGATGTTGTGCGACGCAAAGCACAACTGCACAAGCGAGAGGGAGCACTGCTCTCATTGCAACTGAGTGTAAGCACTAGAATAATATGACTTTGAGAAGATTAGTAATTAACACAAAGGCTGTAATTGAACAAGGAACTTACTATAGTCCAAGTGGCCGACTCCATTCCAGCTTTAAGGCATACAGTAATCACCACATACTGGAACAGAAACGTGTTAGATTTAGTCTCAAAATTTTGCAACGGTTGCCTATTAACAACAAGTCACTGTAACTTACCGTATAAACAAAGTTTCCTAAAAACAAATATCCGCCAACTTTACCATCGGAAAAGGCAACATCTGAAAATATAAAGTTGATTGTTACCGAGAATAATTACCACAGCATACGCAGATCAATAGTCACATTGTCTCACAAGTTTTACCTGTCTGTTTTACAGGTACTGACCTTGCCATAGCAAAAAAGTGGGCAGGAAGAATAGAAGCAATGAATGGACCGTTGAATTGGCAAACATTTTCCAGAACACTCCAGCGTTGTATTTGACAGCACGTTGTGATATAGAATAGAGCTGTGGGTACTTCATCATGTTCTCGCTGCTGCACGTCCGCTCAAACAAGCCAAGTGATAACGGTGGCAGGGAAGTGAAAAACTAAAAATTTTAAAATGGCATTTTTAATATTTCCCTTGATAATTATATTCATTCATATTTTCTTAATAGCTTGTACTTCAAATAGTGTAAAACCTACCATATTATAAAAGGATATGGTCCATCTGTCAAAGAGAATCTGACCGGAAAATCCATTGAAAAACGCAAACCACAGCTGTAATTTGAGAAAAACTATAGAATTAAAACCACAAATTACATAACTACAATTCGAAATCTATTCATAAAATATTTAACATTATATTCAGTTATTGTGTCACTTATGCTGTGAACATAGATAAAATATTTGACTTACTTCAATAAGATAAAGACAGATGTTTTTGTAAAATGAAAACAATATGCATTTGGCAAGACGGTTGTAATTCCATGCACCATGTACAAGCAGTAATTTTTGAAGATAGGCAAACTGCAAACACGATTTAGCATAAATGTTGCCACTGATAAGTTAACATTCTGTCTTGTTTAGCTTTCTATTTTTTTTAACTAGGTTGCAGTTCACATCGCTATTATTAAATGAAACCTTTAAACTATTAGGAAAAACCTGTGCTATGGAGTAATCAGAAGAATTTGCAGCTTGTAAACCCTCGTGGCCGCTTATTCCCACACCTACGTGTGCTGCTTGGATCATGCTGACGTCATTGGCCCCATCACCGATAGCGAGTGTTATTGCTTTGCATCTGTGCTTCACCTGTTAATGATAAGAAGCAACATAATACAACTTAAAACTAGGAGCGAAATTTCTAGGAAGATCGAGTAATTCGGAGCAAAAAACGGTTGCGCAAGAGTAGATGCAAACACTTTAATTGCAGAAGTTGAAAGTAATAGCTAATACTCATTCTCAATAATCTTCGACAATGTGATCAATGTCTACTTATATGCAGGTCTAATGGTCTATAGTAGTAAACATATAACTTCAATATTTTTACTAATCAATTTCATGAAACCCATGGGTTTCTTTTTCGATGCTTTAAAATAAATAATAAAATACTAACCACAATAAAGCGAAGCAACATGGTGAGTATTTTCATCAAAGCTTTGCAAAATAGATACTCACCAAGTCGACTATTTCAGCTTTTTGTATGGGTGAAACCCTACAACAAACAACAGCCTTGCAAGAGAGGGCAAGGTCCAGGAATGATGACTGGACATCAGCGCAGAGTGCGTGCTTCAGAGTCATTCCACTCACGATAAGAGCAACATCATTTTCCTGCCTCAAGAATTCTGATCCAATCTCGTTTAAAGCTTCCATTATCGTCTCTCGAACACCCTGCGGTCATACGTAGCCATTTGTTTGTGAATAAATTACCTGAGTAGATCGAGTAGCTTGTGGTTGTCAATCTTATTTTGAAATACCATTTTGTATTTGTTCAAAAACCTTCACCCCTCATGTGCTAATCTAAATTGCCTGGCAGTACTCATTTTCTTGACATACGCTAATCTTAAAAGCATTCGTGATATTTCTCTTATTTACGAAAATAATCTTGAGAGCTATCTGATAAAGTAAAATTTTCAAAAATCAGAAAGTGTTAACAAAGATTTGGTAAACCCCTGCATTTTACACTCCTAAAAGATTTTCGTACGCTTTGGGGCGTGTTACACAACTGATTGACAAGCGAAGTACTAAGGTTTTTTTTACACCAATTCTAGTTCTAATGCAAAAATTGCACTTACATCTAATGTTGTTTCATTTAAGATAATCAAAGACATCTTTTCAGTAATCAGTTTGCAGGAATAGGCAATATTTATCGCGGTTTCCTGTTTATCACCAGTTAGCACCCAGATTTTAATATCTGCTTTTGCTAAAGTTGCAATTGTCTCGGGAACTCCATCTTGCAGCTTGTCTTCTATTGCAGATGCGCCAATAAGGTCAAGATTCTGTGTTCAACAAGATTGATGCACACTTAGAACAAAGGTCACACAAGCAATGAATTAAGAAAGGATACATGGACATATCTTGTAGCAGCACACTCGCTCGAATGGCCGATGCTGTTGTAATTGTTTGCAATAGAAGTTAAAATTCCCCACCTTCTCCACTAAGTCATATGCAGCTTCTAGTTGGCCCTCTCTGTCAATGACCGCTGTGCTTGCCTTATAAAATGCACCTTTGTTCCACTCCTGGTTATAAAAATCAACATTGCGGATCACTATACGAGTTCTCATGAAGACATAGAGCTTTACAATAGAAAAAAACCTATAACAGGTTTACCATGTAGGCGTCTTCATCCAACTCGGTCTGGGCAAAACAAAGAGTTCTCAGTCCTTCCCTCGCGAATTCCCGCAGATGATTCTCTGTTTCCACTGAAAAAACCAACATCATGTAACAACTGTACTCAACTGTGTTGGAAATTAGCGTACTATCGATACCTATTATAATAGTTTACACGGTGCATATGTGTAGCATTTTTCTTATTATTTTCAAGCCGTTCATACTTACATTGAAAATGTGAGTCAGGGGAGAGCCTTTCACAGATAACATTGTCTGCTCCTTTACATAAGAGCCTAATAACGCCATCCGGACACCGAACGATCACAGACATTCGCTTGCGAGTGCTAGAAAATTCCAGTACGTTCAGAATCTCATAACTTTCATCTTTACCAAGCTGCAAGATAAAAAAACACTTTTCTGCAAGATCGTGACATACAGAGAAGATCAGGGGACTGATTTGACAACTTACAGCTTTTACAGTGACGTGTGTTGGGGTCCTTATGCTAAAAATAAAACCCATTTTACGAGCAGCTTTCACAATAGCAGCTTCATCGGGTGAAGACGACTGATACCTTTAACAAAAACAGCATTGAACAAGGTGAATTGTATGCACAACAGCACAAGTTTTTGGCAAGAGGCTATTGCAGGATACATGATATTTCGACAAGCTTCATAGCCGAACATCTACAGATCAGTGCAAATCAAACTTTAGCGACATTTCTATCTTTACATAGCATATGAGCTTAGTTTAGCACGACATGTACTGATGATAATAGGAATTCATAAATGTACTGGATATTATCCATGTCCAGGTCGAAATCTGTTTCATCACGGTTTGATATAGAATTGGAGTTTAGTTTCTTTACATGTTCTGGCACCACGGTGTGGCAGACCGACATTATTGTGATAAACTTGCGGACATAATCATCTTGATCCACCTGCTTGCACAACACAGCCGTCAAAATAATAATTTCTGTGCCGGCAGTATTTTATTTCATTTTGCAGAATGATTAATTTATTAAAAGTGTGAATGAGAACAAACAGGAGGTGAAACAAGTCCAATGCTAATACCTTTGGATTATGTACTCTTTCGAGAAAGTCTTCATCAGAAAACGTGTCACCATTCTGATTGGCTGTCTCCCTAATTAATACAAACAAACAACAACTTCAATAGCCTTTATCTATAGAGGCATATTCACGGAAAAACTTTGCAAAACTTACCCGTACTTAACACCAGCAATTGAACATTTTTTAAATTCCATGTAATTTTGGGTTAGGGTACCAGTTTTATCTGAAAAAATATATTTCACTTGTCCAAGCTCTTCGTTGAGATTTGATGTCCGTGCCATTGCAGGAGTGTCCGACGGCTCATAGTACATGTCTAAATCCTGACACAAAATATCTATCATTACTGAGAGGAATTTACGATAACATTTTATGACGAAAAACTGTTTTGAACGTGTAACTTTTACTGGTAGAGTAAGTGTTATCATTCTGTTACAAAAATTGATGGCGTAGAGAAATTGAGCAGTAAAAGCACTTACACAATTAATAAAGACAGCCTGAATTGCCTTTACTAGTTCCAATGTGACAAGAAGCGATATAGGGACGAGGTTATTGTAGAGAATAATGAAGGTTAACAACTCCATAAAAAAGCCTCGAGCTCCACTACCTGCCAAAAACAAACTCAAATGAAATATTTTTGTTTAGAGGTTGCAGGTATAGATATCGTGATGCACCTAAATGCAAAAAATTTGGAGACAAATTTCTTGGGGTATTTTCAAAAACTTACCAATATCATCAATATACCATCTATCAACTGGCATCTTTTTCCAAACTTCACTACCAATTGCTGAAGCAAGCGAGATTATTATTAAGATCACCATTAGAAACCAAATCTGTATGGTATAAGGAAAAGTTAGGACATAACCGCAAGTAACTAAAGGTCTTCAGTTATATACCGTTGGCCTTAAGCAATGCTTAGTTTTTCAAAGAAGTAGATTTTTGAACGAAGCAAAATTGCAGTGGTGGTGTGAAGAAAACAGTAGGAATAATTGGCCTATTCTACAGTAACTACTGCATCAATAAACAACAGAAGAGCAAACTTCCATAATCTAAAATATCCTATTGTTAAGCAATATACCCGCTATTGTCAAGAAAGAAATTTGCTATTGTTAAGCGATTTACTCGCTATTATTAGCACATTGAATGTACATAGCCAGGAAACCCCCAAGCATAACTTCAAACGCCCACACTTTCTCACTGCTTAAACATGATAGATGGTTATATATCTATGGTTAACATCCTGCTCCTAGGTTTTGCAACTACAATATATGGCGGAGGCAAGGCAAGACAGTAGAGTATAGTTTAGATGTACACCATAATAAAAACTCATTTGAACTACCAACCTGCATGTTGGTAGTCCTGTCTAAGTTTGACATTTTTAGTGGAGCCCTTTTGGCATTTTTCATCAATTTTGATTCATGTCCAGTATAAACCACAACTCCATATATCCACTGAGTATTTCTCAACATGGCTCCTCTAAGGAGCATTTGATCTGGACCAAGTGGTATTGACCTTGATGTAAAAATAAAATTCAATTTGATTATTTATTAAACATCATGAAATTTGAAAATTATTGTACAAGACTATAACATATGATTGTATTTTAATGGGTGGTAAGAACTTGACATAAGTGCAAAAATTTCTGGAGCAATGCTTTCTGAAGGTGATTTGGGACCTTCAGGTTGGCTTTTATGAAAATTTTTTATAAAAAGGTAATAGTCTGTGCCTTATGCAATTCATAATGCCGCAGCCGACAGCAGACTTAAATGCGGTTTAATTGATGTGATATTTTTATTTACAGGTAACCTTTCTGGAGCAAAGTCAACAACGTGTTATAATTGGTAAAGGGTGAATCGTCAAAAAAGCGATGGTTACATAAGGAAGGTTGAGAAACGCTGTTCTAGAGGTTGAAACTCCACTATACTCAATGTATCTTTACCTGCCACTATCGCCACCAAGTTTAATGTTGCCACAGAAATCATATAAGTGTCTGTTAGGGCCTTCGCACTCAATGGAACCAGATAGGGAGTTTAAATCTTCACTGCACTGCAATCCAGTGGTTGCAGGAATTCCCTGGTATCGATGAAACAGCGAGGTAAATGCAATGTAAACGATGAAGCCAAGTAGCTCAAAACATGAAATTGATAAAGTTCAAACAAAAGTGCTTGTTCCGTCACAAAAAACTTTAAACCTGTCTGATTTTCAGGTTGGTTTCTCCGTCTAAGTTTGAAGTTTCAATATAACACATTGCTTGTGGTTCACTTGATGAAAGCAGTACAAGGTCGCCAGGGAAAAAATTGCCATTAACAACCTTTACAATGTCACCAACAATCACCTACACAAACAAAAATCAAAGAAATTGTCATTGCGAAATAGTCAGTAGCATATAACCTTAATCGATGTGAAACCTCCAATTTCAGCAGTCAAACTATGAAAAAGGATGCAACAACATGAATCCATTCATCGGAATTGTATTCAAGCAAACTTAAAAAACAAACAAATTTAAAAGTATCTACAGCTTTGAAATGTGATAATATGTTGGGTTATTGGGTATCTAAATATTAAAAATGAAGCTATCCCGGCATATGGCAAGTTTCAAGATACTGATAAACATCATTCATCACATAATTTATTTATATAAAAAGGTCACATGATCTCCATATTTAATAGGTTTTCTTAGAGGCTAACACGTTCTTGCTTCTACCCGGAACAATCTAAATTTGTTTGCCCTAAACAAGTCTATTTCAAACTGCATCAATGTTAAGAATCGGGCAAAATGTGAAATATGGCTCTGTTACCTGTGTCCACCGCAATTCAGTAAATTTTCCTTCTCGAAAAACTTCGATCAAACGGTTGTTAACAGCATCATCGGCCCTGTGGCGTTTCTGGTCAAATAATGGGGAATAGTTATAAGTTTAATATGTTATCACAAAACTGGCCACTTTATACATTGCTACAACAAGTTCCAGTATAAAGTGGGGGGAGAATTTAATATTTTATATGGATGCTTCTAAGCAGCTGTAAACACTGCATTTATTACCGTACTATGATTGAGAAACAATGTAAGGCATCAAGTAATAAATTTTCCTACAAACGTATGCTACATGGCAACGTACTCATTACAGCCAACAACATGATGATCAAAATTATAATGCTATTACAAGAACAGCATGCGTTGCAGCAAAACTAATTATAGAAATGAAATTTAACAACATGTATTCTAACTTTAAAGCGTCTTAATAATTCACTGAGCAGTGCAGAGGCTAAAAGTCACACATAAATAAATGCATATGGCATGTTTGAGCATGTCGGAATATGAGGACCAATAAATCCAAGTTAATGGGCCTGTGATTTACAAGCATCTGTCAAAACATACTTCATAAATGCAGCAACGAAGTTTGTTACATTGCTGGTCCATGAAGGAGATGAAAACAGCCAAGTATAATGTGATAATGTACTTACATAGTCTTCAATTATTTCTTTAATAGCGGCAACCAACAGGATGAAAGTCAGAGGCACTATGGTGGTGTATCTTCCAGTTGGTGAAACTCCAGGAATTTGCTAAAAGAAATATTTGGAAGTAGGATGATTATTATTTATGATTTGTAACAAGTTTTTCTTGCATAAATATACACGTAAGTTGATAAATGCGAAATAAAATTTTAACAATGCAGAAACTTTTCTTTTCTATGGACATACAAAGACCAAACAAATCATATAACCAACAAGCTCCATATTGCAGCTGAATTTGAAAATTGCAGCAGATTATAGCAAATTTTTAAAATAAATTTTGGGAAATAAAAAATAACTGATAAAGCAATCATCCATCACATGGTAGCTAACTCCTAACCTCAACCAATCTTGGATGAAAAAAATGTCCAAACAAGAACTACTGGAACTAGCACAGCCTTAACAGAGTATCATTATTTATGGGCCTGTTTGCTGTTTGATTTTCACAGACGGCATGAGTTCAATAGGCAATGTAAACATTTAAAGTGTAAAAAAATTGTTACCTGCAGAATGCATATAATGAGAAAGAATATATTGAAGGCTTTACGGAATTGTTCAAACAAAAATAGTGGGATAAAGGTAGCAAAATTGTACTTTCCAGTGCTGCAAATGTAAATAACACCGGTTAAATATTCATATCACTTATGGGCTTTTGGCTATATTTAAACATCCAACACGCTCACCTAATTCTGTTACGCTCAAAAGACTGTTCAACATTTGGGCAATTAAAGTGAAGTGTCCTTGTACCCAGGTTTTCTTGTGATGAGGAATCAGAGGAGCCTTTAAAAAGCAGAATACCTTGAGTAAACAAATGATTATAAAAGTTGAAGTATAGTGTGACTAAAAGTCCTTTCTCCATACTGAGGTATGACTCATTCAAGTAGGAAATACCTTTGATGGTAACTACATACTTAACTGAATTCAGCAGTGGATTTCTGTCAATTCAGTCATGATATATAAGCATTATGTATTTTGTAAGCACAACAAGCAGTTTTAGGTTTCACCAGAAAATGTTAAAACAAATGCTTGGCAAAGTATTTACAGTGAATAACATCAAATGGAATTATTTCTACCAGTTGAAGAATCTCAAGCAAAACACACTACTGTGAAATTTGTGATTATAATGCACAATTTCTGTTTGCATACAAGCACAAACAACAAAAGTCATCATTCTACAATGCAACCATAGAACTCAAAATTGAAACAAAAATAAGAATGATTTTGGACATGGAACAAAAAGTTATCATATATATAAGTCTTCTAAGTGAATTACCATTACTACAGAAAAATAAATCATAGAACGAAATGGCATGCATACATGATTGATGAAATGACTTGCCTGACTGAGGAACTACACTGTTTGAAGGCATTTGGAAATCAAGTTCAACTTCCTCCATAACTAGTCACGTCAATGGTATTAGAAACTGCAACAGTTTCACAAACTAATAAACCCATTCACAATGACTGTGTGTACATAAAACTAAACCGATGTCACAGTCCCATTGTCCCAATACCTGGTCAGGAATGCATGCATTTAATTATCACCTGTTTATATTAATTTGAATCATTCCTCTATTGCATCAACCTAAAAATCTACCAAAATTTACTGCATCAATCAACCTTATGAACTTCAACAGAATTAACATTCAACAATGATTCAACTGCACATTGGTTGACTAGTAAGCTGCTGCACTGCCTCACAACCAACAGTTGACAAATCGAACTAAAATTGGTAACCACAAAATTTGCAAGAAATACAGTTCTTTTGTTCTAGAAAACTGGTTACTCTCCAATACGTTGCGACAAATTGAACAAATTAAAAAGATGTATCACAAATCAATAGATCTGTTTCACTTACAAGCTACCAGTTTACCAGGGAAATTTTTTAATCAATAAAAGTGTCACACCTTACGACCAGATTACCGTACCAGGAACACTGCATGCTTATAACATGTAAATGTTCTTCAACTGAACAACTAAACCTACAGGTGCCAATGTCCGCTATAAAATATGCCCATGTAACATGCCATGCAAAATTGCAAACATTGTAGAAATGTAAAAGCATGCAGAACAACAACCAGAAAATATATACAAAAAAATTTAAACCATCAACTAAGTTGAAGTTTATTGCACAGGGTAGCCTATATACTGAATATAAATTGTTCTTTCTGCATTAGAGGTTGTAATGATTAATGCAACGCCCCGCGCAATCATTAATCAACGCCCCGTGTAGCTCCGCCGCATATCTCGTAATGATGTTCTCAGTTCAGCCCCTCAGTTCTCTTCAGTTCTTTTCAGTTGCGTGATTGCGATTCATCATTTTAAGATTACCAGTTTCCTTTTATGGTTTGTTTAATTTTACTTGTTGTGTTTCAGCCTAGTTTAGTTTTTTGTCTCTTAAAGCTGTGCAATTAGAATACGATTATTTACAACTGTCTGTTCAGTTCAGAGGTTGAAGCTAAATAAAGCTACCAAAATATAATAGCTGGACAAAGGGAAAACTACATTAGTGCAGCAACTAATTATTTGCAGTCAGTAAGTATACATATATATATAAATTATTACTTATATTATGATACCAACCAAGGGTGTATTGCTAAGATAAAAACTTCTTACCTGTCAAAACACTAAATTGGGAACGAATCCGCTCCATCTTTCAGAATTACATTAACAATCTAAGCATATCTAACAGGACCTGTTCAGAGAATTCAAAGCAAAATGAAGCCAAAAAACAACTCACTCTGTTTCCATTTCATAGCAAATAAACACACATAATTACATTAACTTTAACAATTCAAAACTATGAGCTGGCTTTACCACCTTGGAGCGCTAATTATAACGCCAATTTAAGTTACCATAAATTTTTTAAGTCATTATGACATATCAAAGCATGACTAACTGAAGTGCAGTCAAAATGCCAAAAACAGACAGTACTTTTGTCTTTACAGCTGTAATCAAGACAAAAATTCTAAATGCCATTCTATTAGTGAAGAATAAATGATTTAAATTTTTAATCAATTATACCTTATTACACAAAATTTTGACACACTTCACAACAGGATTTATCACAGCAATATACTTAACGAAAACCACACAATATGGAAATTCTAAAGCATGTGACAAGCCAAATCAGCCAAAACCAGCACTAGGGTTGTGTGTTATAACCATCATGTGTACATTATATGTACGCTTGGAAAAACAAAACACGACACAAATGTTAACTATGCATATTATTTATTATTAGCTGAAGTATACACCAAGTGTGTACATTTTACTTAATAAAAACACCCTAAAAAGACATCAAAACTATTGCCCATTAATTACAATTACGTGTTTTATAGTGTAAGTATCAATATTCAAAATAAGGGCGATTTTAATAAAAATTCTTCAACTTTCACCAACCATCTTCAATTCGTTTTCTTCTTCCAATAGTGGGCTTTTCAGAGTTACTTTAATAGAATTCACTGTTTCCGGTTCTTGCTTTTGCAAAATGATGTCAACAACACTAAAGACTTCAATAACTTGTTCCACACCTTCCACTGATTCGTCATATGAGTTATCTTCAGCTGCAGGCGCATTGTCTGGGCAGTTTTTCAGCCATTTTATTTTCAGTACATTTACTTTTAGATTTTTTCCTGTCACAGGACCTTCTTCGAGTTTATATTGTGTGCCTGGTATTGAATCCACATAAACCCTTCGTTTCACACCATATTCAACGGAAAGCAAGTCAAAACTGTGGTCGTAAACATATATTACCATACCCTTCCCTTCTAGTGGCCCATATTTGTTAACCAGCAAATTGAAAAACAATTCAATGCTGAGTTCTTGGGCAACCTTTGAATTGTACTTACGTTGATTGCACAATTCTGCTTGTGTCTGAAGTTCTTCAGCCGGCAGCAACATTTCTTCCCTTTTGTTAATATCTTCCAACACATAAGCAAGTTGCCGATGAACAATAACATCTGCATAACGTCTTATTGGTGAGGTAAAATGAGTGTAAAGCGGGGCATTCAAAGCATAATGACGATATTTAGATTCGTCGCTTTCCATCCCAGAGCACAGATATATAGCTAACTGCTGAGGCTTGATAGCAAGAAAGAAGAGAGCTTGTTGCCGTAAAGTTGCCAAAGCATCATTGCCACAACATGATTGTATGGTTCTGGCCAAATTTCCAGAGGAGCTGGCATCTAGATCAAGTCCAATTGAGTTGCAGTGATTGACAACATCATCCATCATCATTTCTTTCGGTTCGGGATGAGAGCGCAGAAATGCATGTGTAGGAACGGCTTTATATATTTTATGAGCGACAGCCATATTTGCAAGTAACATAAACTCTTCAATTAATTCATTGCTGCTCTTGCGTTCAAAGGCAAAACATCCACTAGGAAATCCTGTTTCAGCATCAAGCATGTATGAAAGCTTGACTTGATCGAGCCGCAATGCTCCGTTATCGAATCTCTGCTTCCTTAAGCTCTGACTGATAACAAAAAGATCCAAAATTTTCTCTTTTATTTCATTTAAACTGAAACGTCCGTCAATGGCTGGAAATTTTCCATCGCTCGATTGCTCAGAGTCATCATAATCATAATCAGGATTCTCAATCATGGTCTGCGCATGATCATAACTAAACTTGGTACAAGACTTGATGACAGACCTTCCCATCCACTCTGATAAGATCCTTCCATTTCTGGCAAGCTTCCAAACAACGGAAAAAGCAAGTCTTTCTGTTCCTGGATTTAAGCTACATAACTCCTCACACAACAGATGTGGCAACATAGGGATCACTTGTTGAACTAGGTACACTGACGTACATCGCTGGCTGGCAATCTTATCCAAAGCAGTGGCAGACTTTACAAAGTAACTAACATCGGCAATGTGCACACCAACTTCAAAATTTCCGTCTGAAAGCCTTTTGCAGTGCAGAGCATCATCAAGGTCTCTGGCAGTAGCAGGATCAATAGTAAATATGCATTCATTTGTAAAATCTCTTCGTTTTTGCTTCTCTTCTCCTGGAATCGTCCAAGGTAAATTTTTAGGTAAACAAGCAAGAACCTCTTCAGAAAATTCTTCATGGTCGATGTCATTATCAATCAAGATGCGTTTTGTTTCAGCTTTTATGTCCCCACTTTGTCCCACTGCTTCACAAAGTTCACCTAAAGGTAGTTTGCTGGTAGCTGGCCATCCGGTCACCTTAACAGCAAACAAAATCTTTTCACAATCTTGCTTCGAGATAACATCTGTCAAACTTGACATTGACACATAAACTCTCGGAAATGCATTTGAGCGTGGGGAAAATGTAGCAAACTCATACTTCAGTTTTTTGGCTTCGTCAACTTTAATCACACCAACAGCAGTACGATGATTCTTTTGTTCCAAAATAGCCACCACAACACCAGTCATTCTTGTACCACTGAGACTGGAGTCTGACAAGATTGAAGACTCTTGAAAAGGTTTGTTTTCCTCCATTGACATGTTTTCCACCTTGCTGGCAGCAGTTTCCACTCTTTTTTCAAAATTCGATTCCTGTACCCAATCACTTTTTTCTTTTATTTTTATGGCAACAATATCACCATCAAATGCACGGTTCCTATCCCTTAACCCATCAATCAAAATGTCTTTGCCAGTTTCATAAGATATAAAGGCATGCGTATATTTCTTTGAGTTTACTCGAAGTGCACCAGTAACAATTTCACCATTTGCTATGCCCTTGTCAACATCATCCTTTGACATGTATTCATCATAGAGTAATTTATTTTTGCGCTGTGGAGTATTTTGCTTTGGTCCCCTTGGACTTAGCATATAAGACTGATCTGGAGTCACCGATATTATGTCTGGAGGTAGATTTTTATTGTACTTCTGCCAGACCTTTTCAGCTTCAGAACTACTTCCCATTTGAACTTTTGTGAGAAACTGGGCTTTATAAGGGATAATCATTCTTTCTTTGACAGTTCCAATCCCTTCGGTTAGTTTGTCAACATCAACAAGGTTGCATTTTGGGTGCAAAAAATTTACAACACAGTGTTTATTACTGGGCCATTTATTTGGAAAGTTATTAGACCGAGACGGCTGGTGCTGATTTCTGCTTCTGTATCGATTTCTTTTGTTTTTTTCATTAGATTTAGAAGCATGTTGTTGTGTTGAGACGGACATTTCAGAACTCATTCTGTGCTTTAAACTTTGAAAACAGTTTATTCTTGTAAACATTCAAAACCTGTTTCAGTTGTACGACTGACACTTCAGTAATTAATAAAATACGCCAGTCAATCTGAAATATTGCACGAAAAATAAAGCACTGTACACATCCGGCCAACAATAACCTACAATCCATTTTATTGATAGTCGAAACAATAATACAATTATAAAACCTTGACTTTCATAGCAAAATATAACATTACACTGAAAAAATGGGGGTTTGGATCTTTCAATCCCAACAGATCTACTTACTCAATCATCAGCCATATTGAAATGAACGTGACTACTCCAATAGACAGTCTGACGAGCCAGCTGTTAAAGACCTGGGTGATAAGCTTCACTGCAAAGTTTGCATTACGTAACCAGTATGGTGAGAATTTTGGTATTACATTTATAGATGATTACATTAATACTATTTCACAAGAAAAATCGTGCGTTTGAAGCTATTTTTTAGTTTCTTGTTAACCTAATGTAAATGTTATAACATAGAAAACTAACCTAAATCTACTTTTTAATCAATTCAAACCCTGAATGGAAAGTTTGTATGATACGCCGGAGATCTCCAGCGTGGCAAAGGAGCAAATATTGTTATGCCATCGGTGTAAATATCAGCTATACAGCCTTTTTGGCATGGTGTCACAAAATCGTGTCACTATAAACAAGCATTCACAAATTGCAAGTGCAAGCCAATTTACCGCTTTCCAATCAGCTCTATTCATAAAGATTAAACTAATAATTAAGCTAACTCTAGCCTAGCCTAGTTACGGCAGAAAATAACTAGAGTATTAATATTGTGGCATAAACATCGACCTTAATTTTTTGGGTGTAAATGTCCCTGTGCTAAAATGCAAACTTGCCATGACAGGGCTCAAATTTCAATAAAACCTTAAATAGGCCAGCTAAAATAAACTTTTTGCATTGCCTATACCAATTGCAGTTTTAGGTTCAAACCGGCTGCATGCGTGACTAGTTTCGCTGAAATATTTACTCTCTTATATTTATTGGCGCATTTATCCGGAGAACTCAAAGCAAAGTATCCAATAGCAAGAGAGGCGATTAGGTGAGGACACTGAGCATGCACAAAATAATTTTAGATATGTAGGGTCAGCCTATAGGCATAGGGCTTTTGAAACACACTCAAAAAAGTTCTAGTACACAAGTCCACAATCAGATGACATCACGATTTGAGGAGTTGTGGTTCGAGGCCTACTATACAATGGCATCCTGTGGCTGTGCACTTCTACACCAGACCCCTCAAAAAGTGTCACTGTAGAACATCTTACGTGGGCGGCCTGGCTTTACTGCCTTGATAGAGTGGGGTAATAGACAGAATCGGTAAGGACTTTTATGGATGCCGTAAAAAAGGTAAAATACGGACTTTTAGGAACAAATACAAGTTTATAAATCTTAAAGAATATTCAAAAGCAAGATTTTCTAACAAAAAAACAAAGGAACAGCGACAAAAAAAACAGCAATGTTATTCAACATTCTCAAATAATTTTTTTAGCTCAATCCAATTGCATACTTATAGCTAGGATTGCCATCGGTCATGACTCAATAATAAGGACGACTAGGAAGCGAAAGAAGAATACTACCTTAAACAGTGCACAACAGGAGAAGGCAATCAATGTTCCTATGTTTTTGATTTTGGTATCTCTTTTGTACAAAATGGCATACTAAAGTGTCGAAATACGCAAAATAGGCTCTCTGTCTTAAAAATAAGACAAAAATAAGGACGTTGCTTAGAAAAAAGGACATTAATATTTTTTAAGACAAACACCTTCGAAATAAGGACAAAACTTAGAAATAAGAACGGTATGTTAACCCTGTTTATAGTATAGTATACTAAAACATGTCTATTAGTATGTTATGCTTATAGAGTTCGTCATTCTGACCGCTTGTTAACGGCAAAGTTCATAGAAACTTTGGGTAACGGTGTCGTGCCAAATAATGACCCCTTGCAAAATATTGAACCCCCTTTGTTACGTAGTAAATTTATTCGGTGGTCGGACGATTCAACCTTTGAACTGATTGACGAACAGAGTATTCTTGTGGCAGTGTGGACTTGTAGCCAGTGGTATAGGTGTGTTATATTGCTATATCGCGGCCGAGGTCTTTAGGCAACTTTTCTGTGAAGTGACCCATAAGGAAAATTTCCCTTTAAGAACAACTTCTTTGTTTACGATTAATTAATGGACTTTCTGATCTTTTCTGTTATGCTCGTATCAATTTAGTTTTAAATGTTTTTTTGTAGTAGGCCTAATTGTTGTTTTGAATATGGATGTTTCGTAATAAAGCGACTGCAGATCATATTAACCTGATATTGTTACGCTTAATAATTTCGTAAAAAGTATGATGTTGGCTGATATAGTATACAGTAAAATAAAATAAAATTCGTAAAATACAATTAGGCTACATTAGCAATCGTAATTGTAATAGCAGTCGTAGGCTATAGTTTGCAGTGATTTTGTGATCCTTAAGTTATAAACAGCTCTCGTTTTGCATTTACTGCTACAAATATTATGTGCTAGTTTTTAGTTATTTTCTGGCAATTTTTTCCAACTTTAAACTACTTTCTTTAAAAAGTTTTGCCAAAGTTACATAATTGATCATGGTAAAGCATATCTTAGCTTGTACAGTAGAAACTAACCACAACGAAATAAGCAGACTATAGCTCACAGAATCCCTCTCTCTGCTATAGGAAAGGTTATTCGTTTATTTTCGAAATAATAAATTGACTGGAGACAATAGACTTATACTATTCTCAAAATGTTCGATCTCCAGCTTCAAACTTATTTTGCGGGCAGTCTTAATTTTCATCAGCAAACAGTTGTCTCTAAGGTTTCACTTTTAAGTTAATCAACGTTTAGGCTTTATTTATCTTTCGTTAAGCAGGCCTACTCATTACAACACGATACGTAAACTTGTTTTCATTTCAACAGAAGATGTGTATTGGTATACGATTCTAGGTCGATTCAACCCACGGACCTTTTGTGGTGACATTCCGCCGGTGACATACCTTCGTTTACACTAGTTTGCTTGGAGCGTAATCACGCCTCCTTAATTGCCTTAATTGCTTCTCCGCCTTATATGTGCTGGTCCCATCGATAAAACGTCATTCCAGTAGTAAGCGCAGTGTCGGTGGGTCGGCTGTTCAATAGTATGAGTTCAGATATATAAGTGTTATATATCTTTCATGTTTTGCCTAACTGATTCTATTTGTTTTTAGGACTGTTCGGTTTTGTTTTAATAAAACCTAAGTTACTTGAATTACTGTTTGAGTTTCGAGGTCATGACACCTTTCAACCCACGGACCTTTCAACCCACGGACGATTCACATCACAGACGATTCAACATGTGTACAAAAACGTCTACGCAGTTCCGTATCAGGCCCGGATGCCGCTTTTACCATTATACCAATGGTGGTCGGACCTTTCAACCCACGGACGATTCAACCTAGGACCATTCAAACCAGAACGATTCACATCACAGACGATTCAACATGTGTACAAAAACGTCTACGCAGTTCCGTATCAGGCCCGGATGCCGCTTTTACCACTATACCAATTGTGGTCAGACGATTCAACCCAGGAAAGTTCAATCCAGGACCTTTCAACCTAGAACGATTCAACCCACGGATGATTCAACTCACGGACGGTTCAACCCGGACGATTCAACCCCGCGGACGATTCAACCCACGGACTTTTCAAACCACGAACTATTCAAACCACGAACTATTCAACCAACGGACGATTTAACCTACGGACCTTTAAACCCACGGACGATTTAACCCGTTTACAAAATCGTCTACGCAGTTTGTTATCAGGCGTTTGTTTTAGGGTTGAATCGTCCGTTGGTTGAATAGTCCGTGGGTTCAATCGACCTAGAACCGTTGCAAAGACCTTTCAAATGCTAGTTTCAGAGTGTTGATTGTTAACGAAAAAAAATTGTTAGAAGTCCTAATAGAAACTTGAAGTTATCGTTTATAGGCCTATATTTTAAAATTAAAATTGTGGTACATAGTTATTATGGTCTGTCAAACAATGTGTTTATTAATTAATAGAAAGTTATCATGAGATGTGTTGTTTTACTGTTGCTGACTATTTTGTCTTGACGTAAGTTATTTTGCGAAACATTCTGTAACAACCTTGAGAATATCATAAGTGAGGTTTTATTCCTTAACGGAATATACATCAACTGAAAAAGATTAAAATGACCCGAATAATAATTAGCAATTGATATAAGAATATTTTCCAGTTATTTTTCTTTATTGATGTTATTCCATTCGATGATAGACTTAGCTTATTTCCAGTGGCCAATAGGCTGCATAGGCAACTCGTGTTTTTGCTCTGGTAATAACCCCTCATCTCTTTGATGGAATTGATATTAGCGATGAAACGAAATAGTTTGGTGCTTATACGTAGTAAGTTATATGATATATAACTTATAGAAGACCGAAAATAGTGGATTACCTCGGATAGTAGCGTTTCTCGTTAATAACATGATAATCTGAATATGACGAGTCGGAAAAATCGGGTAAGCTTCAGAAATTAGAACACATAATAATTTGCTCAAGAATGCCCCAGTTCATTGGCTAAGTTCGAGCTAAACTTGTAAAGAAAATACAAAAACGACTTCGATCCGAAATGTGTTGCTCTTGATTTTTTACAATCTTCAAACTGCTTGGGTGTTGTCTTCGGATCGCAAAACTTGTCATGATAAATATGGACCTGTGCTGGTTCCGTGCTTTGAAAAATGTCCAAACCGGCCTTTTGTACTTCGGCAACCTGAGGATATATTGACCATAGAAAGTTTGCGTTATGAAATGGTGTAACTTATATTGGATGACATAATTTGCAACAGCTTAAAATCGCTTCCCTTCCTAGAGTAAAGGGTCACAAAATAATTTTACCATTTTGAGATCTTCCAAACCCCAGCCATGAATGCTTGTGTCAAAACCTCCAGTTTTCTCAAAGTCGCTTTTGTAAATTGCAAACATTCCAAAGCTGAAATATCTCCAAAACCCGCTGATGTCGTCAAAGTGGAAATGACTAAGAGGCGAACCTTTGTCGGCGTAGACGATTTTTGGATCGTACTGACTGAAAAACACTGGATAATACACTCGATGTCCTTGTTGTACATTACGTCTTATGCGTGTAAGAATTTCTGGTCTAAAAATGAGGTCGATATCGCAAAAAAACAAAATCTCGTTTGGGTTGTTGATCTGTTTGCTTGCTGCTTGCAACCCCACCCCTCGAGAAAACTTGAACGTTGTATTCAGAAGCAGTATTTGCAATTTCAATTCCAAATATTTTTGCTGTAGGTTTTCAATAATTTCGGTAGCGAAGGCAGCAGAGTTAGCGCTTTGTTCAAATAAAGTCACGAATAGGTTAACGTTCTCTCCACGCTTTAAGAACGTGGTCTCAAAATTCTCAATGAACCGTAGAAAATTCGATGCTCGTCCGCTCAATGTCGTCACAAAGTTAATTGTCGTGTCGTCTTCACTTCGCAGAGGCTTGCTTGGTATTGAGGAGCTTGGCATCAAGGAAAGCCATAAGTAGCGCTCGATTGTTCGGTTATTGACTGCACTAACGTTAACTTCGTAGGGTTCGTGCAGGAAATGAACAGAATTGCAAATGTATTGTCTTTGATGGACATTAAGCGTTCTAGTTGGGTAGTTTAAATCGGCATAAGCAGTCGAAGATGGTTGATAAGATCCTTCAAACCATGATATTATGTCCATTGAAAGATTTCCATTCAACGTACGGTAGGAGTGTAGATGTTTAACTGACGATAGCTTGCCATGTGGTACGTCTCTGTTATTTTCCATACTTCTTATGAATTCCATTGTATTTGCGGCCAGCCTTGCTTTCAGTGTGCTGTGAGTTCCTCTGGAAAGCACTCTTTCACTTGACCCGAACGAAGTGTCGCCAACTAGCGCACTCCATCTGATGTTTTCGTTTACATTGACAGCCTAAAAGTTATAAATTTCTATAAACCTTTCCTTAACAAACAGGCAAAAAATCTGAAACTTGCGACGCAACCCTTACGGGATTCTCCGTATCTTTTTCCGGCCAAGTCACTCTTCTAATTTCTTTCTGACGATGGCTTATGTAGTCCAACTTTAGAACAATTCTGCGCTGCAGCAGCAATTTTTGAAAGTTGTATTGATATTCGGGTTCCTTGTTTGCGTGAAAAATAACTCCAGTGTCTAAAAATTGTCAACAATAATCCTGAACAAATTTTGCTTTATGCAAGTTTAGCGTTGTAAGCCTTTAGCAAGAACATCTTAATTTCTTTCTTTCCTTCTACCCCTTGCTTTGTATGGATAACCTGTTATGCGTAGTCTCTGTTTATGATTGTTATCCCACCCTCAGCAGTAGCTTTACGCACCCCAACGAGACAACGCATGGGTGCGTGAACCCACAATTGGAAAGCCCTGGCCTATGCAATCTAAACTTATTCACAATTACTGGGTGCCCCAAATAAAACCCATAACTTTAATTTTGATAACAATCAAAAAGTAAAAACATAAAACAAAATTTAAGGTATTATGTGGGGCACCCTGTATGATAGGCCTAAGTTATAAACAAATTCACAGTAACGTTCTGTGACGTCATATCTTAGCACCATGTCAAAACACCACACTTACCTATTTTGTGGGGTGATATGTGCTTAATATTTGGTGCGTAACCTCCTTTGTAAAAATTCTGGAAGAACAGTTCTCTCATTTGCCAGTTTGTAGCACACTTCACACCACCTAATTTAAAAACGCATCTTCCTAGTTCCAGATCCTCGTGTTCGGTTAGCAAATTTAGGAGACAGTCACTTAGTTTTGGCCCTATTTTGCGAAGTAAGCCCCTGGAAAATACCATACCGGGACCGCCCTACGCAGAAACGCACATTGTTGGTCAAGGTTATGAGCAAACAATGAACAATTATGTTGTGAGAAAGAGCGAATTAGCTTTTATGACTGAACGTAATTACCATGCAGTAGTTTTCATCATATTCCATGTAATCTTCTTGGTGTTTCCCGAATCCCACACCACCCAGGTAAAAAGGTTTCGAGGAATTGATCGAATTTAGCAAAAGGTTTAAGTACTCTCCGTTGACGAATGCGTCGTCATCCAAGCGAACGAACCAATCATAACTTAGCCGACAATAAAAAATGCAATCGCCAGTAGAGGTTAATTTTGGAAACACTATATGTGTACGGCACTGTTTTTGACTTACTCATTGATGTGTTCAGCGTACAAGTAATTAAGCATGGCAAAACTCTTCTTCTGCGGAGGATAAACGTAATCAGTTACTCCTGCAAGTTGTATAACTGGCACCCCATTTTCAAGAATAGTCACGCGCTCGTTTCGAGAATTCAGCGTGCCGTTGTTGTTTGCAAAAACAGCAACGGTTATTTCAGCACGTTTCATCCAAGTATCAACCGCCGCTTTCACCCGACTGTTTAAATACTTGTCCATCGACATCATACCTTTACAATAAAAACACGTTTAAATTTTGAAGCGGATCAGTGTTCATGTCAAACTGTTACACATTCCTAGTTGCGATAGACATACAAGCTGCCTGTATAGTCAATAATTTTTTTTGCCCAGATAAATTAGGAACTTTTAATATTTTGCGAAAAGCCAGTTGCTAAATAATGTACTGTAGGCTATATGAAAAAAGTGATCGTCGAAGGCTAATGGCGGAGTGCAACCTCTTACCTACAAATATTCTGGCGTGGCTGTGGGTTGTTGTCTGAGAAGATCTTTCTCCGTCGCAATTAGAATCGAGAAGCATTTTGTCACAAGACCAAAATCCCAACAAGTATCCAACCAAGAACCTAAAAATATGCGTTAAGGAAAATTTATAATTGTCAACTTGACGTTTAGATAGACAACGATAGCTCATATGCATTTTGCTAAAAGCTCCTAGATTGGTGGCGTTTTGTAGAACATTTGATCAATTAGTTTCAATCATTATAATACAACTTGTAGTTAGTTAAGGACAATGAAACATCTGCAAACAAGGGAAATGAATCTAGGATTACTTTAAAAGTATGGTCACTCGCTTGATCTGAAATTTCCTGCAACAAAAACGGCGCCTTAGAAAAGTCATGACTGCAAAACCAGCTGTTGCCACTTTTCCAAAAAAATATCAACCTTCAAGTCCAACTTATCTTTTGCTCCATTCTGAGACAAAAATCACCAAAGATCTTTTTGCATCAACAATTGATAAAAAAATCATAATGAGACTAATAATACAATCTAATAAAAAGGCCTTTCATAATAAGTTTAGCTAAGTTTGCAAATCTGTCAGAAAGTTTTTATTTCGTTATTAAAATAGTTAATTTGCTCTGAAAGGTATTGTCCGGTTCTGTTAGCAACAAGTCAATAGTATAATAAACTCACAAGCAGAGGGAACAACTATAGTCCGTGGCACTGTGAAATAATGCCATGAATCACAACATTCAAGTTATGATTTATACAGTTTACCTTAGTTTATTCAACAGACTGCTTGTCTAACGCAGAAACTGACCATGCATATTTCTATTTTTACGAAGTATATTTTCCTGAAATAAAAACTTTCTGATAGATTTGTGAGGTTAATTCAATTTTCTTTGAGAATACACAAATACGGATCATCAGAACCACGCTTGACTATACATTATATTCTGAAAATTCCTATATAAACACTGTCATATTTGACCAAACCTTCCATCTTTAACAACAACAAATCTTTCCTGTCTTTACACATTACGAAGCTACCAACCGTTATTTACATATAGTAATTAAAAAAGCAACCTTTGATACGGAAAAGCTAGTCAATGAAGGCTTAGGCGATATCTTTCGGTAAGGCAGAATTAAATCGCTCATAACTATAGCATAGTAATTGTTTGTTCCGTACCCGATGTGCCGTCGGATGTTGAACTGAACATTGCGGCATTGTTCTGCAGGCGCTGTAAATCATCGTGTACCTATTAATTGGAAAGAAGAAAACAATAGCAATGCTCGAATCACGGCAGGTATACTAATGCGTGTTGATTCTTTTCGATTCAAAATCTTGTATGCTAAACCGGTATCTATATGATGGCACCCACACGCTTTTTTCAATAAAACTTTCTTCTGAAATGGAAACCGTACAGACTTTCTATTTCATACAGAGAAAACCAGCGCAACAACGCTACTATTCAGTTGTGTAACATCACGCAACGTTAATTAAAGATAAAGCAAATTCTCAGAGAAATAACTTAATCAGTTTCTGGCAATACTCTAGCCTACTATTGATCTATTCTCGATTTCGTGTGAGCCAGATGTTATTCAACAACCCAAATTTGATGCCGTAGCACAAGTTGAGTAACCGCTAGGTTGTGCTGCCATCCAAAACTCGCAGGCCATGTATTCCGTTGGGTAGGCCTACGTGATAATGGTGATCATGGTGCAGAACAGGTAAATATACCATCGTCTACGACTCTACGGTACGTTTCTCGGCGACACGCCCACAAGCGGCAGAGACTGCCTATCCCCATTTGAACAGAGTTGAACGCAAACATGTCGGACACCAATTGGCTGGCGATTAAGCTGAGTAGAAGGCCATCCGAGGCAGTGCAAGTTCGAAGAGGTGATAGTCGGCATCTGTGATAAAGCTGTGATGACAGGATTTTTCTGTCACTTTTAGTTTATCACCACATTATCGAGCTGTTTTGAAAAATGATCAAAATCCTTTGCAACTTTGCACATCATTGTAACTGTTGCAAACAAACAAGGAACTTTGGTAAAAATGAAATCTTTTAGTGGCAAAAACTTGTGGTATTTAAAGTAAATCTTTATTTAGCAAGAATATAGAAATCATCTTAAGTATTCGAGACGACTAAATCCTTAACTGTTTATATAGTAAGCTTTCGGCGGCGATACCTGTTCTCCGTCTGAAAGTAATAATACAGCAGCTCGACACAAATAGATAAATGGGCAAATAAAATGGAAAAGAAAAATTCTTGAATTTTATAGGCAATGTATTTATTAGAACGTCCTTATTCAATGATACTTTTTGATTAACATGCGCATGCGGTCATGCTTTAAGCGTATGCAAGATTGGTAGCACCAGCGGTAATAAACTTCAGTTGAATAGCCTATCCTAGGAGGAGTTCATTCACTGTGATTGATAAGCTTCGCTATTAATTACGTAACATGCTTCAATTTATTGATTTTAATAATCACAAAAAGATTATTTTAAAACGAATAAGTTACAACTATTTTGGCATAAGCCTAACTTGAAGGTTTTAAAGTTAGACTTATACCAAATACCGCAAAACTCAGCATTATGCCTTAGCGTTATAGATATTTGAAGTGAAGTGGCTGTCACAAGCACAGCAAAAATATTGCAAAAGACGTTTGTTTCATTAAAATTGTCACCAGTGAAATTGTCAGCGATCGGCTGCATCAGTACGAATTTTACATCTTTACTGAAAAACAAAGTGATAATTTTAGATTACTACTGATGGAGCCACACCTTAGCTATGGCAACTGAGTTTCTATAAAACATTGCGGTTTAACACTTTCAGTTTAACTGGAGTAACCCAAAGTAGACGCGTAGCTTAAGATACACTAACTACTTCCTTACGCCCACAGTTAAACCGGCCTTATGTTGAACTTTTACTTTGACTATCCGCATTTGTATAATTTAGACATGTATACATGATAGTTAAATAATAAACGTAACAAGCAAGCGCAAGAATGTATACTGATGTGACAAAACAAGATTTGTAAATACGATAGTAGTTGTAACGCAGAGATACAGGTTACTCCAGGTCAAAATATATGTGACGTCAAACCTTACGACTTTTTCCGTCATTTGCAAATTAAAAGGAACAAGTAAGGTTGAACTAAAATAAACTTTTGAAAAATACACCACACACAAAACCTTGAGACAATCACTTCAAAATACCGAGTACTTGTGCGGCAAGGTATGTTGCTGGGATGTTATATCCCGCAAAGTAGATCTGATTCCTAACTCCAAAAGGCTGCTACTACAGTAGTACGCTATCCTCGCTCATATATTAAATAAATAATATCCTCCTGAGCTCAACACTTTAATAGCGTAACAGTCGAATCGTAAACTAAATAGAATGAATGGCAAACGTACATGCAGTGATTAAATACCTCGATTTTATACCAAATGCGGGGAGTAGCTTAAGGGCGCTAACCAGCGACAAACTAAGAAATAGTTAATGGCCGCTACACTGTGACCAACTAAAATTTATTGAAAAAAGCAGTTAGGAAAAGGGTCTGGGAAGGCAACTTTTGGAAAAAAGTAACGACGGTATCGGTGCAGAAAAAGTCGTGCAGTGCAGTAACTTCATGCTATAGTACTGCCTACCTCTGAGCATAAGTCATTTTCAAAAAACGCCTCTGATGAAATGATATCAATGCAGTATGGATTGCTTATATGCTAAACAGAGGTTTTCCAGATCGAGAAACTTTAATTGCGTGCTTCATCTTGTTTGAAATAATTCAACAAGCAGTGTGATTTTTGATACAAGTAGCTAAAGTAACTTTACCGTTAATCATCTCGTTGCATGTGTCTTGTTTGATCACAAACTACTATAAGAGACCATTTACTTATAGTAGTTTGTGGTTTGACAATGCTTGCCTACAACCACGTGACTGACACAGAGTAACCTCATAAGCTGAGCGTAATTCCTTCCGCCGGCCGGTTGAGGTCCGTGCGCCAGACTGTTGCCATTAAATTATTCATTGTAGGCCTGCGTACGCCGTTATTTTGTGATGGGCTTGTCACACATGAGATTGAAAAGTCAGACGAGTTGAGCATTGGATACGCATCGGTAAATTTATAGCGATAGGTACGTGACTTAAAGCGTTTTTAGTTCTTTCTTGAAAACGTCAACTTTTGTGGTAATGATTATCTTGCACGTCTCTGTCAATAACTTTGATCTCATATCCAGAAGCGGGCAGGTGACGCAGACATCAGACGTGTTAGTTAAATGTGATGACGAAGCGTAGAAAAAGAGAACTCGAGTATCAGGTCGTAGAGTAACCTATGGTAACCTCCAGCAGAAGTGACGTGTCATATTCATACACAGGAGATTGTGTCAGTGAACGACTTAGGAAGTAGTAAATATAGAGTGCTCAAGAGTTTTAATTTAAACGTAAAGAACAAATTGCAAGAAAATAGCAAAAGTTACAGCAGAAAAAACAAGATTAAGAACAATTTAGCAAAACGGCTTTGAGTTTATAAAAATTAACTTATCAAATCTAATTATTCTCTCATTTTATGGCATAGCTTTGTCTTGTTTATAACACCTATTGTAAGGCTGGTTGGAGTGATACAATGATTAGACGGCGGCTGTTCTTACTCACCTACATCACCACCGTATTAACATCGTCACTGTACGTGGAGGGTGTGCCCAGACCCATCGAATATCTTCAAGAAGGTTTGAAACTCGTTTCTTATCTTTGTGTACAGAACAAACGATCACAGATAGTGTTCATTATTTTCTTGTTGCATGATGAATAAAAAGTAAACCGAACGTAGCCTACGCGGAAATTGTTGTTGCTTGAATAAACCGTTGTTAATAAATTAATATTTACATTTTAGCCTACGATAATATCAACTACTGAATATTCGCACATTTTCCTATGAATAAACACAAATCTATCAAGTTATTCTCTACATGACTTGTATATTACAGTGGGAAACCAAATAAGCAAAAGAATAAAGCGAGGAGCCATCGGTTTTCACCGAGCGATAAGCTGCCATCAACCTGATATTATAATACTGGGAACATACGGTAGTTATGGATGTTTCTGCGGCTTTTCCGGCAAAGGTGTGCCCATTGATGACACCGATAAGTAAGTTAACCATTAGATTGAGTAATACAACAAGAATGCTATTATGAGTCAAAAACAACAGGTCGTAGCTGTGCGACTGTTACATCATGGTCCAGCAAGCATTGATAACGGCCTTGTTTTCCCGCCATTCCCTTAAAGTATTTACTTTCATGTGTTTTAAGTTAACCAGTGGCGTATAGGACCAGCTGGCTATGTGTATGCTATATAGCCTATATAAATATAACATGCATAGTACACTACGAATGGAGTGCCTCTTTAAAGGCTGAGCGTGTTTTACGGAAAACAATTAGTAATTACACCCCTCTTACAACAGCTCTTAAGCGACTTTTTATTTTCATATCTAACCGTATTTATGCATCCCTGCAAATATTTTATGTTGTGACATTAAATCAACAAATTTTACTGCCATTCGATTATGAGGTCGATGACCTTACGGGGACGCATATGCAGAATTTGCAAATATCTTACTGGCATTTTCAGGAGGAATTACTGAAAATTCTTGCTAAAAATACGCAAAAAAAAAACAACAAAAACAACCGTTACGGGCCATTTGTCGTAGGAAGGCCTCCGCGACACGCACCTTACGATGGCCAATGGCCAAAAATGTCACGGCGATTTACGCAAAAATTTCAAATATTTTACTGGCATTTTCAATAGGAGTAATTTAAAATCCTTGCTTAAGGTAAGTGAAAAAAACGCACCATTACGCAACGCGGAGGTCCGTATCGAGTAGGCCTTCCTGTAGTAAATGGCTCATTTGTTATAGGAAGGCCTCCTCGGTACGGATCTCCACGTACGCTATACTGTACGTTCGCCGACCCAATTAATTGTGGTCTCGTATTCTGTTTTTTAATTTCAATGTGCTGCGAAGGAATTAAAAGATTTTCGAAGTTAAAAGTATAAAATATATGTCCAGGCCATACGTAGAGTCTTGCCGGTGTCAAAGCGATGGGTCGCTTCTATTCATGAACAACTGTAAAGCCCAGCCTAACTCTTTCGGTCACTTTATAAAGGAAACTGCTTTTCCACTAATAATACGTAAGTGCAATGTAATTTATATTTGCATTGCATTAATAATAATGTTGCCTTGTAGCGGCTCGTGACGTTTTTATTCTAGTTTGCAGCCATATTTTATTGCGCCCCCGTTTTTGAGAGTTTTGTTTGCGTTTTTCCATGATTTATGCAGACTGACAGGCCATTTTACTGTTGTAGTTTTGAGCAGTTTATATCGCAAGTCAATCGTTGCCATTATAATTCTCACAAACATATCCCAAAAATAATAATTGATACAATGGACAAAACAATCGCATGAAACTGTTTGCTCAGACTGTTGTTGAGCGAGTTTAACGCTGTTAATAAAACACTTGAACCGTCATACAGACTAGACGCCGTTTTCATTGCGGACGTTTCGAATGACAGCACTACTCATTACCGGTGTGAAACAGGAGAAACACGCAATTAAAATTATAGCCTACAGCTTGCATATACGAACGAAGTATTTGTTCTCCGTATTCACTTGATAAATGCGTTTGTAGAATACGTCGTAATTTCATCCGAGCTCATGTAGCAATAGAAAACACCTTTGCCAACAAAGCCCATAATCTCAATCATTATTTCTAATATCAATTATGTTGTCGTATTTTTCGTTGCCATGTTTTAACTCGATTATTTAAGTCTATATAGCTTAGGGGTTATAATTTAAGTGAGTTATCATATTCGTCATATTGTTAATATTTGAGGGTAACTTATCATTACTTTTAGCGTTTGCTTTGCATGTGAGATAACCGTGACGCAATAACCTCATAACCTTAAGTAATACTGCACCCAATATTTTGTTTCAAATTTATGCATGATTCTCTCTCCCAACCTATGCTTGCACATCTCTAAACAGCACAAGAAGCAAAACCTAATTCGACTGAGATAAAAGTTATGTCATTTTTTTATCTTTATAATTACTAAATGTGGCTTGTATTCAAGACACGACAATTTTTAACGCTTTATGAGCTGATTCGTGTGGTTTAAAAACAAAGTATAGGTTTATGATGTGTGCCATTACGACACGTTAAGTTGCTCTTGACAAATGACCGTTGAGGGTTTGTGTCTTTCTCGAACGTCTGCACGTCGTCATATTTTTTTCTGCTGTTAGTTGCATGTCTGCTGTCTGCTCGTGCTATTTCTCTCGCAAGGGTTTATCAACAACCCAACATCTAATCAGTTTTTCCTCTTGTCATTGATAAAAGCTATACAGATTTTTTTATTGAAAACGGGGTATAAGCTTTTGAGTAAAGACTAGGGTTGCCATATCTGTCAAGTTACAGTAAAACACATAAGAATATTGCTAGAATTATTTTGTCTGGTCTATATGACGCTTGCCCAAAAAAAATAGTTCCCGTAAATGGCAATATCGTGAAAACTAAGGATCCCAAATCAAAACTTCCTAACGTGCTCTATGTTTGTGGTTTGGAGAGCGATCGTCAGAATGTACGGATACTGTTAGGTTGAAGGAGGCTTAAACGCGCCCTGGTGCAGCTAACCCGAAGGAGTTCATGAAACATTGGCAAAAGTAAATTTCTTTATTGCATCAGTTGTGCGTTGTAGTTCCTGTTAAAGGCTTGTCCAAGTTGTACATCCCACTTTCATTTTGAGAGTGAAAAATTGACACACCAGCAGTCGTATAATTAAGCTAAAGAATTTTCAAATAAATTATATTTGATACCTCAATAAAAAGCAACGCTAGGTAAAAGGCTGTTCTTTGAAATAAAGGACGTTTGGTAACCAAACTAATATAATGCTAACAGACAGAAAACCAAAGATACAAACAGAGATTCCCTATATAGGAAAACACAACTTCCTTGAAAGAATCAACAACATCTTGAGTTAAAAGTTGTAACATTTTTAATCGTAAAATATTAAACCATCCGTCTGATATCAATTTTATCGCAATATAGGTGCTGCAAGAGACATGACGAATGTTACGCAGAAGCAGAAAACATAACGAAAACCTTCTTGGAAAGTCTCATCATCATTGGCTCGACCATATTTACGTCGTACGACAGCGAGTGCCGGGAAGGAAAAGTTGTTTGCGGTGTGTCTATGAGCACATAATGCTCCAAGGAAGGACATGTTTTTACATTAGATTGCGTGACTTTGTTTCCCAGATACGCAACGTTTTCTTTTTCACACCAGATGATTGTCGTGCTTTCAACCATTATTGCATAATCGACCACAACCATAACAAAATTTCTTTTCTTTGCAGCAAAAAACTCGCCGTTCAAAGACAAACTCTGCAATTGCGACAAAGAAGCTGCCCTATGCTTTCATAAAGCAAGTGCCTCTTTCCATCCACAACTAATGAAAATTGATACTGAAAAATATTGTAAGTCGGATATATATTTTTTTAAATAAGCCTATTAAATATGTAGGCTACTGTACACAAATTGATTTAGGCTTAGTTTCGTATGCGCCATTGTTTTATCGATGCCTGGAAAGGACATGATTAAGCAGGAAATATTTTTCAGGCAAGGCTGGTTGTGACTTATCAGATCTCAATTTAACGACGCATTTCGAAGATCGTTGTGAGTTTAAAATATTCCTGATTAGCTTATATAGTTGTGTTTTTGTGTAAGTTATAGGCTATTATATATTCTGTTTTGGAAAGCAAGTTGGTTTTTGTACTATGCCTATTACTTCTAATTTTATCTTTGTTTTGTATTTCTTTTCATTTGTTTCTGGTGTTGATATAACCAGCATAAAGAGACATATAAATAATGGACTTAAAACGTTGGCGTCGAAACCGGATGTTACACGTTATTGTCAAATAATAATAGATTGCTTAGCAATCTTGTAGTGTGTGCAGGAATGTTAATAGTACGTCAATTAGTTTAATCGGAATCAAGACTGATTGCTCTTATCAATATAGATCACAAGACAAACCTTTCGACGAGTGGCAATAATACGAAGAAAGCTGTGAAGTTATGCGATCTTGACGAAAATGCAAACGATAGGCAATATCACCAAATTCAACCAATAGCACACGATACCCATAAAATCTCCGAAGTAACAACTACAAGTGACACTGAGGGTCCAACAACAACAGAAGAAAACGTTGTCAAAGGTAATCAGCTCGCCAGCACGACGTCAGCCATACATGCGTCCCCAACTGAAATACCTAGTAATTCCAAAGCCCCTTCAAAAGCAGGAGAGGGAGACACTTTAGATTATCAGACCACAATGACGATAAGCACACTTGACAACCTCACCGAAAGATCTACTAGCGACAGCAGAACACCAACTTCAAAAGTAGATCATAGACAACATCATCACAAGAAAAGGCCCAAGCACAAAATCAAACAAGATTTACTAGAGAGGTCTACAAGTAGCACGAAGGCACCGGTAACAACCGATACTCCCAAAGTAGAAATGATTGAAATGTCAACCAAACCCAATGTTGCCCCGACACCCATGCCTTCGCTTTTCGATGTCAAGGACCACAAGGACGATGGTATTGCGGTCAAAACGCAAACGGGCACTATTCCTGAAAATAAGCAAGTAGATGACTATTTTGACATTCAAGAAAACGCGAAAAATGAGTCGAAGACATCAAAACCTGCTCCCCCATCAGACGACCTTGACAAAAGCACTGATCTGGTTGTACCTGCGTTACGTAATTTACATAACAACGATCCAGACGAGCTTCTGGACATAGTTGAGTCCATAGAAAAAGATTTAAGGAAGAATAGCTCAGGTCCTGTCGGGCTTCCAAAAGTTTCCAGTTTGTATTCAAACCCAAAGCCCCGGCTTTCCGATGCCAATGATCACGGTGGTGGTGGACAAAAAGGTTTGCGTTCCAGCTTTACTATGACGTGGTACGCAGCGTATTCACTTATTGTCATAATGCTCACCATAGCCCAGTAAATTCGTTATCAAGTGCAATATCTATATAGGCCTATGCTGTTAATAGATGCGCGCAATCAGGACAAAATTTATGCAAAGTATTTTACTGTCTTTTCGCTCTTAACGTCCTATTCTGTTTTACATCCAGTATATTTTTCAATCGCCTACAAGCTCTAATTTATTTTCGTTTCATTGCAAGTCCAGTTGAACGTATAACATAAGTTCCCATATCGAAATAAAAAGTTCCATGCATATTACCTACTGCTGTAGCCAACGAAATAATAGTCTACCAGTGGTTATCAGTGTGTATATATTCTCGTGTTTCTTTGTATCATTCATTCATTTTATTTTTCGTCAAAAGCGTGGTGGGAACAAATAATCAAACCAGTAATTACTAACACGCGCCAATGAACAAGAAAAAGTGACAAAGCTGAAAAGGCTTGAAACGTGCTCAAGAAAAATAACGTTAATACAGTATTTGCTGGTAACAACTAGCACGGCCACTAAACCTATGATTAGTTAAGTCCATAAAACATAAATTGAAAAGCGAAAATTAAGCAGACGAGCAGATCGTGTGTTCAAGCAACTGATGAATGAAAATTGCTTCAAGGCTGTACATCAGTGGATGGGAAAAGAAAACCCACTGTAAAAAAAACCATCCCGGGCAAGAGCTCGGTTTCTGGTGGCCATGGCACTAAGGAAGGGCGTTGTTGATTAGCCCGAGTTGTACAGCAAGAATGCACACCAATGATAATCTTCGGAAGATGTAATGACAATACTGCTCGTTACAAGATGTAATCCTCTCTGGTACATCGACAGTGATGTACAGAAAAAGATGCCAATGATGTCTAATAAATGGTAGTGCTGAAAAGTAACCCCTCTTGATCCGAAGTTGAAGACTTGAGTGGCGCTGGTGGTGACGTTTCAATCCAGTAACTGGTCCTAGTCGTTTATCTTGAAAATATGTAAGAGCGATCTGCAGTAATTGCAGTTAACATCCGAAATAGTTGTGTAATGAGTGTTGAAAATTTGCAAGTTACTTAACAAATAAACAGATTGACGTATAATTTTCTTGGTCCGATTATAAATTTTCCAATACCATCATCTTATCAAAGTGCTTTATCAAAAGGTACTTGTTGTGCGCATGATGGATGCTTACTGCCTATGTCTAGAATTTGGCAAATAAAAAAATTTGGTGGCAGGTGGTTGAGGAAGGCTTCAATTATTTTCAAGTTGAAAGAAAAATACAGCACATGAGTGTGTATTAAAAATTCTGTGAAACCTCGTCAACGTGATTACAGTTACAGTAGCCTATTACTAAATGTTGCTTGCACTCAATAACATAGAATGTGACTTATAACCAACAAGCATCCATTTATGAAATACAATTGAATATATATACATAATAAAGAGAAAAACAAGTGTATAGTGCAATAAAATATATAGAAGTGCTTGGTGCTGGAGTGCAGATTTACACAGTGTATATTTACACAAATAAGAAACAAAAATCGTCTAAAACATTGTCACATAGTGTCATGCAAGTGTGATTGAGGAAGTAAAATAATTTTAAATTTTTTATAAAAATTGTCTGATTTTTTTGAAGTTTCAAGTCATTAGGCAGAGAATTTCAAACTATTGGTTCCATATATCGAATCCTTTTTTAGGTTAAAGATTTACTGTAAAAGGGAAAGGGAAATTGTTTGATTTCATAGTGAATTGGTATAGCTCGATGAATTTGTTTGGACAAAATTGAACATAATGGAGTGTACTGTAATAACTGTTATCTTTTATAATATTATTTCCTTTTTAATCTTTTATTTGCTTTTAGATTTGTGTTCTATTTTAAGTTAATCAAAACCCTAAAACATGGGTCTTGAATAGTCTGCTTATTACATTAACTTACCATCTTATAGCAAAATTCCTTTATTGCCATCTTGCATGCTTTAAGTGCTTGGGCTTTACCACTTTTTCCTGCTCGTTAATTGTTTGTGAGCATGTAATTTATTTTACTACGGCAAACATCCTAACTTTTGCTCCGCAAAGTTAATGGCGAAAAATAAACAACACAATACAATAAAACATTGTTGTTAGATTTCTATAGTTTCTCAGATTCCTCACTCCTCAGTTTCTCCATTTCGTAAATTAATGTAGCCCAACTAAGCGTCTTAAATCTAAATATTCTAATCAATTAACATTCTAATTTCTAGTTTCTAATCTAATGATATAGGCTTAATGCATGAATGCAAATCCAAAGTATTCCGAACCAGAGTAGAAGCTGAAAATTTAGGTCAACATCAATCTACGGAAGTACAGAAGTAATAACACTAAACTACAACAGTGAAGAAGTTACAATACAATATAGCCTAGGCCTACTAGACGACATCTGTTACAATACAACACTAAACTACAACAGTGAAGAAGTTACAATACAATACAATACTAGACGACATCTGGGTAGTCTGGAAAGTATGGTAGTTTTTAACGAGAAATCGTTCGTGCAAAGACGCAACTTTTGGTGTGATGTCATACACCAGGGGTGGGCAAACTGCGGCTCGCCGGCATGTTTTTTGTGGCTCTTCTAGTCGAATCGTAAAATTCCAAAAAAATTGTAAAGGCTACCAAGAGTACCGTTTATGAACGTTTCTGTCTATTTTTTTCTATTTAGGCCAGCATTTCGTTGATAACGTAACAGTAGACATAGAATCCGACATTGTTTTCAGGTATAGATTCTATACTCTATGGCAAAGGTGGTCAAAGTGCGCCTCGCCGACATGTTTTTTATGGGTCTTCTAGCTGAAAAGTAATATCCCAAAATGACTACTAATAATATAATAACCAAATTGACAATCATTACTGACTTTGCGGCTCGCTGGTGTTTATAGTTTTCCGCAAGTGACTCTTTCATTGAATAAGTTTGCCCACCCCTGGCATACACTGAAGCCTCAGTTCTTTGTGTGTTTATTGTATTATAAACTGATGTGCAAACAACTAGCTTTTCTTTGTTTCTTTATTATAAATTAACATGTACGTTAATGAATCTCCGGCATGTAGGTGCCATACTTTCCACTTTGGATTGTAACTGCAACACAAAGCCAATAAAAACTTTCTAATATTTAGTTGAAGCCCCAAAAGAAGAACTAAAATGTTGATTAACATAAAGTATTTTGTTGTCTGTAGGACATAAATACCTATGTTAGACTGAAATTGCTACATGCTGTTGAACGTTCTTAGTGTTATGCCTAATGCAATTGTTACACTGAACACTGCCTTTAGATTTAACAGGTATTAAATTTTATATCAAAACGAAACTATAAAAAATTGTTGATTGATAGCTAAAATGCATCTAATATCCCTCAGTCATGTTTTCATGGTTATGGACAGTACCGCTAGTTTGACTAACTTCAGATAACTTATTTGTTTAATTAGACCTTTTGATGTCAAGTTAATGCACTTTTATTATAATGTATTTTTAACTAATTACATGTTTTGTGTATAAACCCGCATTGATCAAACTCACACCTAGCTAATTGTAGGCCCATGAGTGACTTTGATTTAAACTTCTGTTAACATAAGGTGAAGCTTCCCTGAAGCTGCAAGTTGAGAAGTTTTGCAATGTTGTAATATGGGGTTATATTATGTTGTACATGGCGCTTTACTTTTCTTCATTTGTTATTGTTTTCAGTTTGCGCTGTAAGTAATGTATTGATGCATATTGCTGATTGTTTATTTAATGAAAAATGAAAGCCAACTGTAAGCAAGATGTAAGAAATTTGTCCATATATCCACAAAAAGAAGATGTACTCATCAACAATGCGCAGGATTCTGCAACATACAACCATTCAAGTCGAAGTGTCGGAACAAGTGTTATGAATCTTGTGGCTGAAGTTAAAGAAAAGTATCGAAATACAGTGAAGCAAATAACAGATTTTAAACAGTATGCTACAAGCACAGAGGGAAAAGTAAAATTTAGCATTATGGCTGGTGGTTTAGCCACAGGTTTATTCTTGGCATTTAGATCCCCTTCAAAACGATTGTACTACAAAAGAGCTTTGCCTCTTGGAACACTTACTCTTGCAGCAGCTGCATGCTACCCTTACCAAACTTATGACATATCAAAAACAATTGCTAGATTTTCTTATTACGGATCAGTAATGGTATACAATGGTTCAAAAGCAAGTTACACATATATCTATGAGAGAATGAAGAAACTGGAAGACGATGAAAATGCTTCCAACAAAACTACTTCTACAGAACAAGAAACTGTAAGCATTGTGAATAAATATTTATTATATTGTATTGTATTGTAAATTTTGCAGATTAGGAACAGTTGAACATAACTGTGTTTGTTATATATATTTCAGGCCTATGTTATCGATGAAAGAGGTATTGTTGATGTCAGTGGTGAGGACCAGAACTTGAATAAAGATTTAAATAAAGTTGGTTCTGAGATTTCTGATGATACGAACAATGTAAAGGCAGCGGAATCAAAACCTGAAATTACCAACAGTCCTTCAGACAACTTACTCAAAAGTCCTGCTATATTGAATATTCTTCCCATGACTCCGTCAAATTCTGCCGTAAAAACTGATTCAGCAGTAGCTGGAGACTTTGGCCAATCATCTCCTGAAGATTCTGACCTTTACACTACTAGGTCGTAACCTGAGTTCCTTGTGCACATGCTAACAGTGTTATTTTAGTCATTACTCCAATTAGCAAGCTGGCTTTATGCGTCGTATTCATTCAGTCGGTGGTTTGTTTTGTTTTACAATACCTGTAAAGCCTACGTGCTGTATGTTATATTCAGGTGTTCTTTCGAATGGAATGGCCTATTCAAAGTTAAAAAATTTTAACATGCTTTCACAATGCTTCCCTGAGTTCCTAATAAAGAATTCTTATATCTCTGTCCAATTAGAACGAAAACGAATGTCAATTTTATAACATAGTTACGCAAAGAGTGAATCTGACCGCGTGTCCAATTGATGTGGAATCTAATTGAAACAAACATACGTCCAGGGTTTTGTTTGCTTAAGCAAGTAGGCCTCTGGAGACGCTGGTTACCGGGCTGTGAGTACCAAAGGAAATTCTTAAGCAAGTTAAGGTCCTATTTCGAAGACTTCAAACAAGTCACAAACCTAGTTTCGTGAAGTTTTGTTTCACTTTGAATTGACATTTGTGTTATTTCGTTCTCAAGAATTACATTTACTTAAGTGTTGATTACTTGTTTCAACTTTATATTGCTCTAACGGGCAAACTGGTTTCAATTTTTCAAGCCGCCGTTGCGTTATGATGCAGTGAACACCACGCATAGCGTTAACGCTTTGTTTGTCATGTGCTAATTGTGTGATGGTCCAACCATAAATCTGTCGAAAAATGTTCATGTAAGCTGGTGTTTGTTCCACTTCTTAGCGCGCAACATAAATTCAGAAAACAAGTGGTTCCTGTGATTGCAAATAGAAGCATCAACAAAACGTTACAATCTTAAGTTAATAATTGACAAGGCACAGACTAAACTATAGTTATTCATTACTAGCTAAAGGTTACTACCTATTACCTGCCGCAAGGTTAGCAGCATACGTACCAGCACTGAGCGCCAGCAAGTCAAAAGCAACAACCTTGTCACATTAAATTAAGCAATGTCGTTGAGATTAGGCGGAAGAGGATATTTATTGCTTGCGTTAGCCGCAACCTTCGTTTTGATGTTTTATTTCTATTTTGACAATGCCACCGGCATATATGGGGGTAAGAATTGTTATAAAACTACACGTCACACAAAGACCTCAGTTTGAATTGATAAAAAGATACCAAAGCTATATTTTTTAATGACGTTTTTGTAAAGTAATGTAAAATTTAACACCAAAACGGATTATCCTTAAAAACAGTTTTTCTCTGTGGCAGGACACGACCATGACTTTGGCCTCGTTTATTATACCAGCAGTCGAGAACAAGAGACTAACATGACGGCGTTGGTACACCCAAAAACGACACTCTTACGATTTCAACATAGATTGCAGCATATGCATGAAATTTGTGAAAACGGCAAAGAATTGTGGAGTAGAACTGAAGCAGAAAAGTACAGAAGCTCTTGGGTGAGAAATGACAATTTCGTCATCGTTCCAGGCCGTCCCTTTCTGGTTTGCGTCCTGCCAAAGTGTGGCAGTTCTAGTTGGCATTGGCTGGCACGGGATATGCGCGAGCCATTGGCAGCAGGACACGAGTTCGGTTGGCAGGACAGACAGAAAAACACCGAAATCTCTCAGCAGCTGGACTCAAAATCCGGACTTCATCTCTTGACCAACAAGAACGCCTTTCTGGCAATTGCAGTTCGACATCCTTTTGGGAAATTGATTTCAGGTTGGAATGAAAAGTTAACCCGCGACAACACCTATGCTAGTTTTTTACTTGAAGCTTATCCTCTGATGAAGAATTACGTTAGTGATAAAGACAAAGACCACGTGATCAGCTTTGACGATTTTGCTTTGTACCTTGCCTACCACGGTAAAGATTACAAAAACTTAGACTATCACTTTTTGCCAATGAATCATCTGTGCCAACCATGTCTTTATCCATACAACCATGTTGTCAAATTGGAGTCCTTATCTTTAGATGAAGGGTTGTTGAAAAAAGAACTGAATGTATCTAACTTTCCGTGGCAACTAAAAGGGACTGGATATGTTACCAAAGAAAATAGAAATTCCATTGAGATTATACGGACGTATTTCAAATCCATGAGTAAGTCTACTATTCTTAAATTAATTGATATATACTACTACGACTTTGTCCTGTTTGGATACACGTTCGACGTTGACAGCTTAACAGCAGGGGGATTTTTGTAACATCAAAATGATTAATGTACGATTGTCTGGCTGTGTTTAACGAAATATTTTCTTCATGGCTCCCCTCTCCTCGGCAAGCTCAGATATAGTTTCAGGGCACCAACCATAATTATACTGTTAAAATATCACAAACCACCTAATGAAGTATTAACTGTACAACTGTGGTAATTCTTTAAGTTTTATACAAAATCAATTCCCAAATTCTCAGTATCAGGCAACCTAAAATATAAAATTTATCAAAAAGTTTTAATCTCGAATCAATGTATAACGGAGTTATTTCGGTGTACGTGTGTGTTCACGGCGACGGATACGAAAATTCAAATATAGGCTAAACAAGTTTAAAATGCCTGAAAATTATGTAACGTCAAGATTATGTTAATTGAATTACAAGCATCTTTTTTCTTGTGTTTTTCCTGTGGTAACCTTGCTAACTATTTATTTAAGGTTCTCATGGTAATGCATATAACCTAGCTCTGTTGTTTCTTTTTCGTAGTAGCCTGCATAGCTTACCTTTAATTACACGTATTAAATTGGTTTTAGCATTTCCTTATGTCTATTACAGGTTAAATAAAAGTTCTAATGAGCTAAATGACAACTCATCAGAATCATTACTGTGGATATTAGTCTCTTAGGGAATAGCTTACTATATGTTTATCAAAGAAATCAGCTGTTCAGCCAATCTCAGATTAATCTAGTTAATTGGTGGCCGCGTTAACATTTTATCGTCAGAGCCAGTTTCACCGATTTTTGGAATCTGGGCCTCGCGTACGTACTAAAGCATAAAATCAAACGTTCCGAACTTGCTCTTTTTTATCAGAGAATTCTAGATAATCACATGATAAGCGATTAATATGGAGTTACAAAATTGAAATATGGTGAAGGAGGGCCAAAATGTGTCACCTGCAGTGGTTTATTACGTTACTTTGAAAAGAGATAAAACAACTAAATCAGCTTTTTAGAACAGACGGTTCAGCTCCTCATCTCGTTGACGAAAGCGATATTATTTCACTTTTTTCGGTTACGTAATGCCAAGTGCTAACACGGAAACACACTATTATACTAACTTATATTTCATCGTGTAAATTGTGATATGGCAGAGAAAAGTAGCTTTATGAAATTTCCCGTACGTTTGAATAAGTTATGAAAATTGATTTTGAGGCGTTTATTGAGGCAAGTGTTGAAGCGGAAAATCACAAAATCTTTGGACTATTCAACGCAATCCTAGGTGTAAGGTTTAGCAGTATATCGAATTAAAGGTCTGACTTACAAAATGTTTCCTACTGTTTTGGCATATTTATTCGTTTTACTTATTAAATCTTGTGTTTATACTAAGATATGTTTCGTTCAACTACATCACTAGGCCTATTTGCTGATGATACAGTATTATACAACTCGTATTGACATATTGCAGAAATTGAAAATCAAATCACAATCGAACTTGATAAAGTAAATAATTGGCTAAAAATTAACAAGCTTTCTTTAAATTACAGTAAAACGTTTTTCATGATAACAACACCTAAATTCTGCAAATGGCAATAAGTAAACCTGGCGATAAATGGCAAGAAAATAAAAAGGGCTACCAAAATTAAATATCTAGGCATAATTCTAGAATGTAGATGAACATTTTAAATTGAATTATCATGTTAAAGATCTTTGCAATAAACTGCCGAGAATCTGTGGTGTCTTGTACAAAATTCGTCAATTTACCAATAAAAACGTTCTGATGGTGTTATTACAGGTGTGATAATATTGTGATTATAACCAAAACTAATATACAGATTATGTGAGATTTCAATTCTAATACTTAAGGGTCGCTTTAGCAAAGTGTAACACGACCCGCAATCACTTCCTGTACCATTGTTGTGACGTAATATTTTCGCCTTTTTCGCATGCGTTCAGTTTGTCGAAAATAACTTTGTTAGCGTATGTCAGTTCGAAGTAACAAGTCTGGGTATAATCAGCAATCAACAATTTAATGCAGTTGAATATAGCTAAGCCAAAATGCTATTACATTGACTGTTGAATGAAGTGCTGTTGATGTGCCAATGTTCTGTCAATTTGTAATCGTACAACGAAGAATCAATATAACCAGTTTATACAATCAACAATTTGTGCAAACTATTGAACAGTACAATTTAAGACAAGCTCAGTGTCAGGTCAGACAACTCTGCTTGTCGGCTTTACAAGACAATCAGCTTTTAGCTGAACAAACGAGTCTAGGATTGATTAAGCAAACAACGGCCTTGAGACTCATTATATCGAGGACAATAAACATTCAGACAATCAAAGATTGTATTGGAGTGACTGGTAAAGTCAAGTTCAACAACAATAACCAATCATTCCATTACACAGGTATAGTCTAGTCTAGTCTAGTCTAGTCTAGTTTACAATGCTTTACATTATGGTATATTGGTTTGAGGATCTGTATCAAATAGTGTTATAAAACCATTAAATATAGCCTAACTCACAATAAAGTAGCAAGACTAAATACCAACAGTAACAAACATACCAAACTAACTACAATATATAGAGCAAACGATATTCTAAATATATCTTAAATCTATCAGTTACAGACAGGCAAATTCATGCATAATTGTTACACAAATCTTCTTCCCCAAATGTTTAATGTCTATTTCAGCGAAAACCAAACAGTACACAAATATCATACACTAGAATGACTAGATCATCACTTTTTCTTGCCCCGAATCAAAAAAAATAAAAGGTAAAAAAGTTAACATTTGAAGGACCTAATTTTTGGAATAAACTACCAAACAATATAAAAAAATTAAGTCTCTTAAATATTTCTCATATCAATTGATTAGTGGACTTGTGCAAGGGAAGTGCTATTCAGATAATTCTGAATTGCTTTTCTTTGCAATAGAATCTAGGCAGATGACTTAGATGACCGTGAGGTCTTTCCCCTGCCCCACACCAATGAATTACGTTAGAATTATGTTACGATCCTTTTTAGTTTTTTAAATGGCGAAATAAACTTTCTCTCTCTCTATCTCTATCTTTGTCTTACTGCAGCATTTGTTTTGTCGTAAATGCTAATTTCAAACTTAAAGCATACAATACTATACCGGTAATTACAAATTACATTAATGAACAAATTAAGTAATTCTAACCCAAAAACATTGAAACGTTATGAAAATACACGATTTTTAGATATCTATTTTTCAGGCATGGATTGGTCATAAATTGATGTTCATGGCTGCTTTACTGTGGATTATTTTTTGCAATTTGGTTGGAACTTTACGATGGGGTAATACAATGAGCAAACCAGTACGATTATGGCCATTCCCTGTCTAGGCTACTTGAAATAAACTGGAACGATAAAAGGAGAAGTTGTAACTGTACCAACAGTACCGTAGGCTTTAACGTTATGTTAACTTATAAGACCAGCTATTTTACGTTTAAATTCTTGACTATTGCCATGTCGGCTGTTAGTAATAGGGATGTCGTTTGCAGTTTTGGAGTATCCTTTACTTCTACACTCGTAAATCAGGATCGAGTTTTGAAGAATTATTACATCATAATTTCTTTCTATTACCTCATTACTCCCTCGCCCAACTGATTTACTTTGGCTTTTTTGGACAAAATCTTGCATCCAATAGCCTAGATCTAAGAGCACTTCAAGCGTGTACGCACAAGCTGCCCCTACTAGAAAGTTTGTATAATGCGTAAGTTTTCTTCTGCTCCAATTTTCAGGCGCAGAATTACCTTTTTGTCGTAGGCTTATATTCTATAGCCTAGGCTGTCGTTATTTCGCTGGAAAAAATAATGCTTTTGAAGCTATTTTTCAATTTTGTTGTTAACCCAACTTTAATATTATAATGTAGTAATCTAAACCTAACCGAAATTTTCCATTTAATTTAAACTCCCGAGTAAAACCTTAAAAGGCTAAAATCAACTTTTTGCATACGCATTCTCCCCACCTAACCGCCTAGGTTATCTTTTACAACCGGCTGTGTGACGTAACGGTAAAACATTCAATTTGTATTTTATGATATATTGTAAGTATTATGTTGACATGGCACAAAATTTGGCATAACATTTGTTGGTGCACTGAAAGCAAACTTTCCAGTAGGGCAGGCTGCCAGGTGCTGGTTTTGCTGCTGTAGTTGGCAAGCCTCTTCCAGCCTGTTTGCTAAAAAAACTTGCTATAAATCAGTGCTTTTCAACCTTTTTGAGAACCATCCGCACATTTTTTTTCGCAAAAATTTCATCCGCACTTTAAACCAACCGAAAATTATTACACAAAAGAAAATGAAGAGACTTAACACTTTTTCATTCAAATGAAGAGACTTAACAACTTTTATCAATGACTCGGTTGCTGCTGAATGTTTCTGGCAATTTCAGACCAGTTAGGCACAACTTCTTGCTCCAAAGCTGTCATTCCAAGTCAGAAAAAGTAAAAAATATGCACAATTTTCATCCGCACTCATCCGCACCGCGTTTGTCATCCGCACTGCAATTTTTTTCAACCGCACAAGTGCGTACCGTCCCACAGGTTGAAAAGCACTGCTATAAATCATATGCTGTCTCCACAATTGATTAAACATATACAAAATTTTGCTAAATCCGCATAATTGTGCTCATTAATGCACCTGAAGCACAGTACTGAATACAATTATAACTACACTCTTGCAAAGCTCTGCACGTTGACTTCCTCCCAATCAGGTTTTGAAGTCAGAGTACAAAATTAAAACAGACCTGCCATTTGCAAAGTTTATTTTCAACTTTTGCAGAATAGTGAAGTTTGTTGCTTATGCAGAATATTATTCATGTAAATGAACGGATGGAATGTCAGAGAGTATAAACTAAACAGCTAAACTGCTGGCTGAAAAGTGACACATGAGGTAACCTAGGATAGGCTACCCAGTAACCTATTGCTAGGCAGTAAACATTAATCTACGGAAGTGTGGAATTACTATTCTAGACTGCAATTAGTGTCGTCTGCAAATTGAAATAGTACCGGTAACCACGGATCTCACCAAGTATCAGGATACAATTGTACACCAATCTTTTTTTTTTCATTTTTTCTTTTTTAACCTCTATATTCTAGATCAAAATTTATTTCCTGCAATTCTGTTGTTCCTTGGATTTGTTTCAAAAGCAACCAAAAAACTTAAACCAAACACAACTCATTTTTTACCTTTAGCGCTCTATAGGTGGGGTAAACTTGCTCAGATGTTTTGATATTTATGGCAATGCATTGTAGAGCAAAATACATTTATTCTGTTGTAATAGTTAACTTACAGTTCTGCTACAATCATATCCAGCACATAATAGAAAGTGAACACACAAATGAAACTAATCAACATGTAAGCCGAACTTTTACATGTTTTATGGAACAGTACAAATTTTGTTGCTTGAGCACCAATTAATGATAATTAATCAGTAAACAAACGTTTAAGGCTTCAGTGCAAGCCATCATGCCAATATTTGCGTCTTTGCACAAGCAATTTCTTGTCAAAAACTGCCGTAATTTCCACTCGGGCATCCAGCCAGGACATGGCAATTGGCAACATGACAAAGAGATAGCCTGCATTGTATGGTCTATTGTTCTTGAGGGTAGAAAAGAGAAAGGGACGAGAAAAGTAATCCTGTCTGGCTGCTCTTTTCCTAGATTCCTCTTAGTCAAATGAAAATAATTAATTTAAGAATGTTTGTAATCTCGATTACTATATCATTTTTGCGCTTTACTGTTTCTTTTTCATATATTGGTGTTTTAACCTCTGCATAATTTACAATCCCCTCGCAGCAGCGTAAGTACGTTATTAAATTATGCATTATTGCATAACAATACTGTTATTATTGATAGCGGGATGCAAAAATAGATATATGAACATCGTGGGACAGTCTAGTAAGCACAGAAACACACCGTTGTTTCTAAAAATTTTTGGAATATTTATTAGTGTACAGTGGGACCTCGTTAATCCGGACCCCGAACAACCGGAATCTCCGCTATCCGACACAAAACTGCCGGGAACGGATTTCTTCCCATGCATTTTACCCCTTTAATCCGGAAACCCCGCTGTCCGACTCCGACACAAAAGTTTTGGAACAAATGTGCTAAATCAATAGCAATAAAATCCGATAAACCGGATTATTAACAGTGAAGCGAAAATGATTCACGATTGTCCTAATACACTATGTACACTGGGTAGTTAGTTGACGAAACAATAGCCGATTATCTACGCATAATAACGTTGCGGTCTTTATTGATTCAAAAGTACAGTACTGTACAGCATTGCGCTTTGTAAAAAATTTTAGCCGCACAGCTTTTTAGTCATACTATGAAATACTGTACAGTATTTTAGAAACGAAAAACTAAATTGTTCATCAACAGTAACAAACAACGCTTCCGCGGTCGCAAAAAAATACGTACATTACATCGGTTGAGTGCGGCAATCTATTGAAGACATACTGCTGCAACTCAATCGTGCTATCAGCTTTTGATATCGCATTGCGCAAAGATTGGAAACAGGTCAAAGAAAGTTCAAGACTGCTGGTCCCACCGGAATGCTTCGCCATGCAAGAGCGGTTGTCAAACCGATTTGCGACCGAATGTTCGTCACTTGGAGAGCATTCGTCTTTAATACGGTGGTTCTGGGGTTCGACACTGGGTCGGATCATACAAAAAATATAATTTTATTTTAGTTGCTGTCCAGCCAGAAAGTCGGTACTTAGAATTGGAGTAAGGTGCATACTGAATTTTGAACACGGTGCTGCATTTGCAAGATTGATTGATTTTTTACTTTCCGATAATCCGGATACCCCGCTAAACCGACATTTTTTGACGAAACGAAGTGGTCTGGATTAACGAGGTCTCACTGTACATGGGTATTATTTTCATAAACTTTATTATATTCTACATTGCAGAAATGCAATAGCACAGTGCTGGTCTGTATCAGAACTTTGAAACCTTTGTTAATTATTTTCTGGAATTTCTTGTTAACCACTTTTCTAATTGCTACATTTCGTTATGGCTGTTAGTTGGGAGGAAGCACGGGACAAACTTCGTGAGTTAAGAGATTCCAATGTCCGTGATGGTGAAAGTGTTGTTGATTTGGGTGAAAGACTTGTTCGGAAATATTCTTCAAAACTGGGTGACGAATTGTGGCTGGTGTGTGAGCAGGTTTTCATCGCTGCTTTGGACGTAGATCGTGATGACGTTGCTGACATGTGCCTGGAGAAACTTAGCAGCAATTTTCCAAAAAGTTCAAGAGTGATGAAACTTCAAGGCATGATGCTGGAATCACAGGGTTGTGCCGATGAAGCAGAAGAGCTTTATAAAACAATTTTAGCACAAGATCCCACCAATGCTGCCGTAAGAAAACGGTTAATAGCTCTGTCAAAATGGAGGAATTGGAAGAATCCCGGTGCCACAATCAAGATGCTTACGGAGTACCTTGAAGTTTTCATGGCTGACAATGATGCTTGGCTTGAATTGGCTGATTTGTACATTGCACAGATGGACTATGATAGGGCTGCCTATTGCATGGAAGAACTGATTCTATCAAATTCATTCAATCATCTCTATCATCAACGATACGCAGAAATCAAATACAGCAAAGGTGGCAAAGAAAACAAAGAATTAGCCAGACAGTATTTTGCACAGGCTGTAAAGTTAAGCAATAACTGCAACATGCGTGCATTGTATGGTTTGCTGATGACATGTACAAGCTTGTGTGGCAAAGTTTCACAAAGTGAAGACAGCAAGAATAAGCAATATGCCACATGGGCAGCTAAAATGATTGCAGAAAAATATAACAACACATGGGTTCAAGATAAGGATGTTTCATTGGATGGAAAAAAAAATGTTACGCCATCTAAAGATGTTCCCCAATTAATGGCAAGTGTCCAACAGTCCCTCTCATTACTAAACCTTCAAGATGGAGTTGCTTAACAAAATTTTTATGATTTTGTTTCATTACGACTTTTATGTGCATTGGTAATGTGTGACAACTACGACTTTCAGCAATGTGCAATTTTCCTATGAAATGTGTCATACGGCACAAAGCCAAACCTGCCCAATATGTCAGCATCCGCAAGGCATTTTGTGTAAAAGAAATCATAGATTATCGCCTTCTTATAGTGCAACCCAACAGCAAAATTATAATTATTTCAATTTTTAAGCATAAGTCTTGCTCCAGAGTAACTATGATACAATCATCATTTTCAAAGTTATTATAATAATCATTTCTTTGACCAGTTAACTAAACGAGCAAGCAAAAGTTTGGTAGATCATTTTCCAGAAATGTTTATCTCGGTATTTTAACTAACAATTTTGGATATGTAACTTTAACTAATTTTATGTAAATTAATATTTTACACTAAAAATTTTCAACCTGTGGATCGTAACCCTCATTAGCTGATTGATAACCCATTCATTTTTCCGAGTTTTTCTGAATTGAAGGATTATATCGTTTTAAGTATATCACCTTTTTTTTGAAAGATATCGGAAGTGGTAAAAAGCTAATTTGCAATAGCCAGTAAATCTTTTACGCTGCCACCTCCTACATTAAATTAGTTGCACCAACCTTATTCATTTCAGTCTTAACATTGAGAAACTACCAAGTTTGCAAGGTGCAAAACATCCAGTAGCCAGATTACTTATGTTTCTTTCTCAAGTGTTTACAATGTTTGACATAAAAAGTTGTAATTAAATAAACCTTTGTTTAATTGGTCCAACAAAACGTTTTGCAGTGTTTTAGTATGCTTCTTTGGTTATTGCATGTACTGTACGCAAGTTAATTGCCTAAGAAAGAATTTAAATTTTTGGAAAGGGTCATTAAGCCATACTAGCTGGCTCAAATCTTATGGTACAAAAAGATTGAAAACCATTGTTTTATACTGTTACATTGGATGCGTTACATCTCCACAGTGTACTTTTTGGGTTATCATACCATTTCCGTAACTGTATGTGTTCTCAGATGTAGAAAATTGTTACCTTACATTTGATAGTAGGGTATGTGTTTTGTATGTTAATGATTGCAAATTGTAATTGTTGTCGATGAATTTGTTTGTTAAATTTAACATATTTATGAAATGTGTTTGTCCTATCACAGACATTCACTTGATTTTGTTACAATTAAGTGAACCAAATTTAGCTGCTTGAAGGCTTTATTCACTTCTTTGTAAATTGAGTAAAGCATTGACGATCTTTCTGAAATTAAGTAATGGCAGATGCCGACGATGAAGATTCGTGGCTTTATGGTGATCCAGGTGAGTAGTGAGAATAGATGATCAAATAGTTATCGGCTTCCATGCCATAATTTAATTAGTGCTGAATCCTGCAACTTTTATTTTTGCAAAATTTCTGCCTGCTAGCTTTTCGCGTACATTTTCGTTTTACTCATAAATTGAATGTCTGCAGTTGCTGGCGTGTGTCGTCTCAATAACCAGAGTATTTTACTTTGAATTCAGATAAACCAGAGGTTAAAATAGAAGCAGAAGTGAATGACACAGGGTGAGCTTCAGTAAAAGTAATTTATCGTCCAGAATTATAGAAGGAAAAAATAAAAATATCGCTTGTAATTTCTGAAGTTGACTGCTGTTATGTCTTAGATCTGATACAAAACCTGATGAACCTATAATGAACAACACTAAAATTGAGAAAAATGAAGACCTGCCTACCGTAAATGGTAAATATTTTTAATACATACGGTACCACAAATAGATGAAATTTAGTACCAAAATGAAAGATATGTTAATAGGTTCCACAGAAGCATTAGACAACAATGAATCATTAAGCACACCAATGGAAACTGGACCACCAGCAAACAGTGACACCATTCCACAGACGACAACCAACGCCACCGACAATGAAAAGAAAACGAACAATGACGACTCTGAGGACTCTGATGATGATGTTCAGGTTGATGGAAAGTTAAATTTGTAAAAATGTTCAGTTTTAAGGTTTATTGAAATATTGTAAGTTGTATAATTCATATATCTACAGGTTATGTTCAAGTGCAATGTCTGAAATGCTAGACTTAAACATTTATCAAAGATTTCGTCAATCGTTTGGATGTATTTGTGTATTGGGTTGCAAAGATAACAATTAGCTAATCAAAGTTAACAATAAGGCAACAATTCCCTAGGTAACGATTGGGGCCATCACGACTGGGCCATCCGGGACAAATGAAGCCGGTGGTCCTTTCCAAATTCCCGGTTCAGGGAATCGCAGTTTCTATCGAAACCCAGTTCAAGTTATTGGGGCTCCAAAAACAGCCGTTGGAAAGGGGGTTGATCTTGCCGCTCCCGGAAACATAAACGGCCAAGCTGTAATCGACGTTAACCTTGACCTTCTTGAAGATAAACCATGGAGAAAACCAGGTACATATTTTTACTGCACAGGAGTGTCATTGTTTGACTGACTTAGGGTTGGTTAACAAAAATTTCTTATTTCAACTGGTAAGTAGAGTTGGCAATCTAAAAATTGTATAGAATTTCTGTACTAACCGGAACATATTCGTTTTTTGCAGGTGCTGATATTTCAGACTATTTTAATTATGGCTTTAATGAAGTGACCTGGAAAGTTTATTGCGAGAAACAAAAACGGCTCCGAAGTGGAATGGATGCTCCCTTCGTGCCACCAGAGGCAACACTGGTATGTTGATTTTTGTCACTGTTTGTGTGTTTGTTTTTTTTTTTAAATACTCATTTTGTACAAACTTGCAGCAAGAAAAGACTTCCGGTGTGTTGTCACAAATTCTAGCAAAATATGAAAACAAACACAAATCACCCATCGCAGCACCACGCTTTGACAACACCGTTCGTTCAATTTCAACACTTCAGTTTAGCAGAAGAAAGGAAGATGGTTTGAATCCTGGAGCCACAGTGGCATCGTCAGCTGCTGCAGTGACAACTGCATCGGCGGTGTCTACTCCAGCTCCTGCTGTACCCCCAGCTGCTCCAACGCCTACACAAGCAGCGTAAACGAGCAAATACATTAGTGATATTGCATAATACTGAAGTTTGCGATTGATTTTTTTAGTGCAAATTTGGTATTTTGTTTTGCAGTACTGCTTTGTACACCATACCACCTCCTGTTAACAGACCTCCAATACCAATACAGTTTGATCCAACTAAACCACCTCCATCGTTATTAGGTAAGCATTGCTATGAAAATTTATTTATCCAAGTATACTTTTGCAATAATCTTAAAATCCAAATTAGCACCGGGACTTTAGCAGGTACAACAAACGGTTCATGGACTTAAATTCCAAATCAGGCTGAAGTGCTTTAACCTGCTTATCTGTATTCCTGTACAGGGCTACCACCCCCTGGTCTTCCTCCTATTTTACCTCCTGGTATTAGACCACCCGGTACTGAGTTTATTCAGTTGCCTCCAGCTAGCGGAGCTCCTTTCCTTCCCCATCCTGGTGCCTACATGGTTCCTCCTGTGAACCAGCAGCCACCGCAGCCCTTCTTCGATGGAGAGCAGCCTGACAATCAGAGAAGGTTTTTAAATATATTCTCTTTATTGGAGTGGTGTAATGTGCACTTCATATTTGACAGAATGTAATGTAACGCAATTTTGAAGGTTGTCAGTTTTCAATATTATTCAATTTTAATTCCCATAGTTAAGTTTCGCCTTACCGTGTGTTCAGGCAATCAGACGATAATTATCAAAGCGATGAAGAGTCACGGTATCGGGAACATCGAAGTTCTAGTTCACGAAGAGATTATGATCGTGATCGCGAACGTGATCGATATGCGCGCAGAGCAGAATACAGAGACGCAAGAGACGATTACCGTGATCGGTATTAGTTGATTTCATTACAAGTTATACAATATACATACCATTGTGGGAGCTAGATGATTGTTTTAACTTGACACTGTCCTTTCAAAGGGATCGTGATAGAGATCGTGAGCGTGATAGGGGCCGTGAGCGTGACCGGGACCGAGATCGAGACAGGGATCGTGATCGTAGTGAGAGAGATCGCGAAAGCCGAAGAAGAAAAGATGATCGCAGTCCATCCCGACACAAATCAACCAGAAGGTAACGAAACTTTCACCAAGTTTGTGTTTTTCAATTCGGGTTATAGTTGTTTGTTTGTTTTGTTGACGTGTAATAGATTTTTTATGAACTTGTATTACCAACAAGCAGGTTATTAACGGTCATATTGAGCTAGCTTCTTTGTATGTGTATTCACGTTTGTCTTTTGTGTGCAGGAAACATGAAGATGATGACCGTTACACCAGCAGCAAGCACAAGAAAGCTAAGAAGCACAAGCACAAGGAAAAAGAAGAGGCAAGCCAAGAAGAGGATTTGAGTCTCATGGAGGAACAATTAGCAAATATAAAGAAAGAAAAAGAAGCATAAGCTAGCAAGTTTCTTGAAAGACTTCAAAATTTTTTCTAGCCCAATGTGTTGCTTGTACTTGAGCCTCATTCATTTTAGTACGCTTCTAGTACTAGCAAGGTTACATCGTTGTTAAATGGTTGTCACTGCCGTTTGAAGTAATTTACACCTCTTCTAGAATGCATCGAATAAAAATTTTTTATTGAGATTATTTTTGCTTTTTGTAGTTTTTGAAAGTCGTATATGATTGATATCTTTTTTTAAAGCTTACCTTAAAGTGCATGCAGTAACACTTACTGGTAGACTGCTTTAAAATCTTAGTTACTCTAAAGTCTAAGTTGACTGAATAATATGTCAGGGCTTCTGGCTGTGACGATAAGTGTGGGACTTGCGGTAACTTCGAAGTCAAGAGTAGCAATTAAGTGTTGTAAAAGTTAGAAAATATCGAGGTGCCCAAATTATATAATTTTTTTTTATAAAGATAGGAAAATTGGAGAGACTGAGGTATGCTTAGCAGTCTGCAAGTTTGAGGCTGTAGATATGCTTTACCTAACATGCTCAAATTATCCAAATGTATAAAAAGTGTGTAAACATAAAGAACGCAATGCAACAAGTAACAATATTAAAATATTTCTCGCAAAAGATATTAAAATAATTGGTAGATAGATATTTACATAAATGGAAATGCTGTATCTATTAGTGCTCAAGTGCATAAATATGTCTGGCTATTATACTTGGCATAAAGTCATATTTACACGAAAAGTCAGGCTTGGTATGCTTATGAACGTAGTGTCTATAAAAAAAAAACATTGTACCAGGCGTTTAAGCACCTGATGATAGTACAGTAACAATTGTGAAATCATACTGAGCAAGAAGTCTGATATTTCAGCTTTCCTTCGACTTCAGTTAAAAAATATGTCATTTTGACTTTAAGGCAAAATATCATAATTTTGGAAATCATCAGTCATTGTTTTTGGCATAATATTTTATAAGAATAAAAAGATTGCCATTTGTATTTTCTTTGATTTAGTTCAATACTAATTAGATTATCAAATACAGGTTACCAGAAATATTTCGCTAGGGTCAAAAACAAATGCTGAGTCACATGACTTGCAAAATGGCGGATCGGTGGAAAACATGGTGATGACGTCAGTACGTGTTGACGAGTTTTGATCTGTGTAGGCTGGTACTGTATAATCTGTTTGCCGCAAGACAAACATACCAGAAATGACACAAAATGTGTTGTTTGTTGTAATACCTATTAAGGAATTACGTGTTTTCTGTTGCATAGACGTTTGTATAGGTTATTGAGCATAGGCTAGCTTAGTCTTTAATTCTGCTGTATCGAATACTATTTTGGTAAATTTCTGCAGCCTTCTTTCTGTCTTTTGTACCGTAATACTGTAATATAGACTAGCTTATAAAGCATGCAGTAAACAGCAGAGCACATTCTAACTTTTACAGTTGTCTAACTGTTCACTTGCTTGCCACATATATAGGCCGCTCTTCTGCTTTGTCTGTTTGTGGTTGGCGGAAAAGTGTCAAACTTTGGGGTCTAGTGCAGAAGTGCGCAACCACTGGATGCATTTGTATACTAGACCCCAGCTACTCAAACTGTGACGTCATTTGGTTGTCTGTTTGTTGGAACACAGCCAACCTTTGACTAAGGAAAGTGAGAGAGAGAATTTTGTTTTCTCCATTTAAATAATGAACAAATCAACAAAATTTAACAGTTGCATGGCGTGTTATATAATTTGGAAAAGCAGGACTTTTTGACAGCCACCATTGTTATATTTGGTTGTTTTTCGCCATTAACTGTGCAGAACGAAAGTTGGGATGCTAATTGTTGTAGTTATAGCACAATAAAAGCACATGCTCAGGAACAATTACCGAGTAGGAAAAAGCAGTAAAGCCCAAGGGCTTAAAACATGCAAGATTGCAATAATAGGATTGCGCTATAAGATGGTAGGTTAACAGGGCCACCAAACCCACAAAATAGTTCTTAATTTTAACGAATTTAAAACCAAAATAACACAAACAACAAAACAACTACACTATTGGAAGATGTAGAGCAAAATGTTCCTTAACATTCAATACATGGATATTAATAGCCGAAATAAATGTATAAAGTGACATGGTTTGATTAAAATGACAATGAACATCTCAAGTGCACAACAAATGGATGGTTAAAGAAAACCGCACAAAAGAAACTCCTAATAAACAATATCTTAAAGTATATTGTTTATTTTTCGCAATTTTGTCATTGGCTATCAATTGGGAGCAAAAAGTATGTTGCCAAACTTTTTCAGTTGTCGTAGAATGATAAGATAAGAAATGCATTCACAAACAATAAATGAACAAGAAAGAGCAGCAACGCCCTGATTGCTTAAAACATGCAAGGTATTAAATATTAGGATTATTAACTGTAAAATATAGTATATTTACTGCATGTGATTACTGCTAATTATTACATTTGGTTACACCCAAATTTGCTTTCTTTTTAATTGGTGTGACTGCGAAAAAGTTTGGTGTACACATGATTACGTCTTGTGTGTATTTGTGCAAGACTTTCCACTTAGGGTATTTGCTGCTGGTAGTTTTTGACAATAAATCGTTTCTCTAGAGACATAAATTTTGGTGTCATAGTGTTACTTAAAGCCTCAATTCTTCGTTGGTTTGTTATAAATTGGCATTCAATCATACGCTTTTGTTTTACTTTTTTATAGATTGGTTGGAAAGTTAAAAAGTGAGTTTGTATGGAATTGGCTTGGTATCTTCCATTTGTGGAAGCTAATTTCCCTCAATTTTATCACACGAAAAAATTGTGTTGCTTAGAGCTTTAGAACTTGCTGCGTGAAATTAAGATCAAATTAATTTCTAGAATTGCTTATGTTTGATATCAACGAAAATGTGCACTTCTACAATTTTTAAATTAAAACCAAACTCATTTTTCGACCATGAAATTTACTACATGCTTGGTATTTTGCAGAAAATAAATTACACAAAATGGCAGCATTGCGTAGGTTGTTGTTTACAAATGTCAGAAATGTGCAGAGTGTATCTCCTATGAGTTTGTCGATTAGAGCTTACCATGAAAAGGTGATTGACCATTACGAGAACCCAAGAAACGTTGGGACCCTGGATAAGAAGTCAAAAACTGTTGGAACCGGATTGGTTGGGGCACCAGCGTGTGGTGATGTCATGCGACTTCAAATAGAGGTTGGCGATGATGGCAAAATTGTCGACGCCAAGTTCAAGACCTTCGGCTGTGGTTCTGCTATTGCATCCAGTTCACTTGCTACTGAATGGATAAAAGGGAAATCTGTTGGCGAAGCAGCAACTATCAAAAACACTCACATTGCTAAAGAATTATCGCTTCCTCCTGTTAAGCTTCACTGTTCCATGCTTGCTGAGGATGCCATTAAGGCAGCGATCAAGGATTACGCTGTTAAGCAAGAATCTTTGGAATAAAATGACCTCAGTATAATTGCTTTGGCTTTTCAATATACATAAAACTGATTGTTCTTTTATGATTGTGACTAAAAGTGGGGTTGATGAAATAAACTTTGGAAAAACACAGTCTCAGGATTTTATGTATAGCACTGCTTTGGTTAACTGTAATAACATATCTTACCATAACTTTTTTCGTCTTGATTAAAAATTAGTATGTCACGATCACCCTACCTCCGTAAGTTTTATTGTTCTAAATCTGGAGTGTGTTTGACTGCATGGATGCTAATAATTCGGAATTTTAACACGTCAGTTGTCATCTTTTGATTCTGGACCTTTGTATGAAATCTATAAGTCTCTTTTGTTATAATTTGTGTTCATATTGCATTTCAGCTTGGTTGCATATCATGCACATTGTAATGCACGGTGATGGCTTTTTTGCTTTGAGATAGCTGTGAATTTTCCTTGAAGTAACTTTTGTGCAGAAGTGTGGACGTTCCTTCTGAATAAATAAAAGATTTGTACAGACATTAGGTATACGTTTTAACTTCCAGAAACAATGTCAAGACAACTTACATGTAAAAGCAAGTGTTGTTGGTGAATATTTTTGCACAAGGGCCCGTTTTGTGATATACAGGCTAACAAATGCTTTCCACTGCTGTATATTCATCACTGTAGGTGTATCAAAGGAAGAAGAATCTTCTGTCTTGAGGTTATGTAAATTTCCTTGTTGCTTAGAAACTACCAACCTACGTCATCAACCACCAAAGTACTTGAGGTAGTCATTAGAATACCGCTGGGGAATGCCAACTACAACGGAAAGATTACAACTCATAGTTTCTTAATCGCTTACTTATTGAAATTTCGCTATTTTTCTAAATTTTTTTTGTATTTCCTTCAAATGGATTTACAAGAATATAATAAAAATAGAATACAGTATTATTAAAAATGTGCTGGCTTGTAACGATTTGGATTAAAAAAAATGTTTTTGTAATTACATATTCAAAAAAATGCCATGAAAGGTTACGCTGTTTAAAATGAAAAGAAACACAACAGATGTTAATTACAGTAAAAACTGTCTTAAAATTGTATAACGTATTTAACTGCGTCACAATCGTCAAAATGAAAAGTGGCCAATCCAGTCAGCCAGTGGTACGTGTTTTTAAATAGCCCGAGGCCACGAAAAAGGAACAAGAACTAATTCATAACTGCACTGTCACAACGTATATTTTGTTTCTCAGCGTAAAATAACAGGCTTATGCTCGAAGATAACAAAAAAGATACATTGGTAGAACCAGAACTTAACATTTAGCAGGAACTCGATCACAAAACTAAGACCTCCAACAAGTTTCTGATTGAAAAGTTAAAAAGATTTCAGAACTAGTTAAATATCAGCCGGGACTTCAGACAGATTTTGAGACAATGGAAGAGATGTCAGTGCATGCACCGAGCCAAGCAAAATCTCCTCTTCCTCCACCAAGCGTCCTGGAGTCAGTTCCACCATCCATACACCCGGAAGAAGATCCACACGAGGAGTAAGTTTTTAATCACTACAGGTTTGAAAAATGTTGACAAAGTTGCTTTGCTGTAATGTATTTTATTGCAATAACAAACGGTACGTGTCAGCCTTATTATTTCTTACACTGAACGTCAGTTTCACTCTCGGCATTTAGGTTAATAAAGATGAGAATTGGGACGTCTTCGCATCACACAAACCCTCGCTCACGTACCCTGGTAGCTTGGAAGAACAACATGCCTATTGATGAATACAGATTTGTAAGAGAACAAAAACGAAACCAGAAAAATATTCCTACCACGTAAGTTGGTTATATTCTTACTAGGATTGCGAACTCGATATAATTCGATCATTTTTCCAAACCTGAAGTCAAAAAATAAAAATTCTTGAACGTGAATCCGATAAAAATCTATCAATTAGTTTGTTATAACAATTGCAATAAAAACACCATCGAGCTGCACCATCGGTTTGCATTGAGTTATAATAAATTTCCAAGATTGATAAAAGAAACTTGACATTTAGATGAATTCGAGCTTGAACTATTGGCTTAATTAATTTTTCTAAACTCGCAATTGAACACGAATATGGGAATACATGCAAAACTCGAACTTGTAATCCTTTGTGAAATTCAACTCGAACTTAAAACTCTACAAAAAGTCGGTCGAGCTCGCAGCTCTAATTCCTGCAGAAGACTTTCAAAAATACTGGCAAAACAGCATCTGCATGTCGTCATAATCACTTTCTCTTCTCTGCCAGTTCCTCGGATTACAAAGAGCAACATCTCATCATCGCACATCGACTTGCAGAATTAGAAAAACGTCGTGTTGGAACCAGATACTTGCCAAAAGACCAAGCCAGCGAAGGAGCAAAGAAAGCAGCAATGAAAGACCAAATGGCAAAATGCATCATAAGCTAAACATAAGCACAACACACATTTATTTGACAGGGATGAGAAGTTAGCCCCAGAACGGTTGTTATCATGCTATTTTATCAAATTTAACGGATATTTACATTAACGCCGTTGAAAAGTGACAAACATCACCAGGCGGTATGGTAAAAACCCTTGTGGTCTTGCATCTCTACTCCAAATGGTTCATAAAAAAGTGAGCCACTTAACTTAATTAAGTTTCATTTACGTTGCCAAATCGTGAGTAATAATTTGAAATCGTCATTGTTTCAAGTTTCGCTTCAAACATGCGAGACAATTTATTGCTCTGTAATAAGCATTAACAAGTTCTTGTCAAAAGGTTTGTGGTAACCAAACTGGAATTTTACCGAACTTTATTCTTTTTTTTGTGCACGTTCTTCTGGTTATTAGTTCTCAGAATTATTCTTGTATGTGTTGGTTTGAATACCGATTGTTTTGTTATTAGTTCAAATACACAACTCGCTTGAAAATATATTATATTTCATCTTTGCCGTCCTTTAAGATCTGCGACTGCTAACGTTTTCTACTCGGTAAGAATAGGTGGGCAGTAGCGCGGTACTATAGTACCGAATTACTGTACCGCGGTACTTTTTCAGTACCGATACCGTTATTGTCGGTATTTTTGAAAAAAAGTTCCGCATTACTTTTTTCAAGAAATTTCAGTCGGTGTTTTCATGTGATAATTTACAATTTCAACAAGTATGTTTTCAAAAATACATGTTAATTAATCCTTAGTACTAATTTTAGCATCTGAGCTGTTGATCTTTTTTAATCTAGAAATGTCAAGTAAAACTGCAAGCGATTAACGTCACATATGTATTGGCCTGGAGTAACCATTACCGGGAGCTTAATAGCGGCAAACATTGCATTTTCAGCAGTATCTTTTACACAAAAAGTACCGGTACCGACAAAGAACCGTACCAATTTTTTGAAATAGTACCGAATACCGGAACCGTCGGTACATTTTTTGCCAAGTATCGGTACCGTTACCGGCGATACTTTCAAAGTACCGACTGCCCATCTCTGTCGCTAGTTAGCAAAATAATACGGTTTTAGGGTCACTAGTATTTCGCAGACATTTTATCGCCAGTTGCCGCTGAAGAGCTTTTTAAAATACTTTCCAAGCAGAATTGTGATGCAGGTGTGATGTATTGATTAGGTTACCAGCCGCAGACGTAGACTTTGTAGCTAATTGGCATAAAATACAGACTTTGATAACCAAACATGCTATTGTATTCCGGCCTACCAGTTTTTGAAATTTGGAGCGTCGAATGAAGTTAGTGAAAAATGTAACAATGCCATGGTTAAGGTTATTTAAGTTGTTAAATGTCAGATTGATTGATGTATATCATTTCACTGATACCGCAATATGTTTCAATTGTCAAGCTTTTAAGATTTTTGTGATAACAAAAAGAAGCTGCATTACATTTTCTTTGAGTTATGAGTAGGCTACTGTAGAGCGCAAAACAGTTTTATTTATTTAACCTGTCACACGTCACGGTGATTCCCCTGATTACACAGCAAACTGCATTTCCTGAGACGCGTTCGTTTGTCATACTCCAGCTCAATAAAGATGTGTTCCTTTTATCTAAGTGATAACTGATAAGCTTATACTTGGCGCCCGTGTTGCATGAAACATATGTGCATATTGTGTAATCCTAGAACGCTATGGGAACAAATCTAATGACTGATAACTTATGCAACGTATAATAAAAATAATTTATCCGTAATCAATAAAAACGGACCAATCAATGACGAGTATGCGTGAGAAACAGTAAGAAATGAAGAAAAAAAATCGGGATTGAACGTTTTAAGAAATAACGCTATAATGGCCCTGAGATTTGCAAGCAAAAATATTAACCAAACCGTCGGTCCAGATCAGGCCTTAACAGTGTATTATTATTAACCATTTCGAAACACTCTAAAAACATCTCAAAATCACACAAACTGCTTTTGCAGCGCTGTCACAGCAATGGCAGTCAAATGCGGCTTAAATATTTGCAAGCGTGACCCCGCACAAACGTGAAAAACCCCTTCTATAAGTTGGCGCCAGGAGTGAAACCAGAAGCTAATTATTAAAAAGCCAATTAAACTACTGCTGTCAGATTTGTGGGACCCAATAAAGTTGTGTAACAGTGCACGTAGCCAATTACCTTGACCTTGATACAAATATGTCGCCAACCGAGGTACCTGTTGATCAATAACGATCTGGCCAAAAACTTCATACAACGAACCATGTTCAAAATGGGAAGCCTTCATGGATCTATAAGGCTTTAGCACGTCAAGGTTAATGAGCTACACGACGTTCCAAAGGCTGAGATTGCGCTGTGGTTTGGCAGGCCCAGCGCTTGCCTCAAGCACAGCACGTCGGCCACGACGTGCCGAGTAACAAAAGGGCGGTCACTGCTGTATCGAGGCAGGCCGTTGAATATCGAACGCGATCTTGTCGAAGGAGAAGGCCTCGCATCTTTCCTTCTCTCTTTTTTAAAAGTGCCATTGTCGGACCGCATCGGCCCGATAAGTCAAGCTTGCCCTATATCGTGGGCGAGCGTCCAACCAACCCAGAGCAACATTGCGGACAAGCTCGCTCGAGTGCTTTGACAGATGGCGGAGACAGCTGCTTGGTGAGTGTGTGTGACCTAGAGCGCGCGTCTCTACGCGTGCCGTTCGTAAAAATTGGAAAAGAGCGTGCAAAGTGTACTCAAGTGGGTTTTTGTATCGGACCAGTACAGTAACGCTAGACCGAGGCGGCCGATGTGTGTGGCTGGTGTTCCGCTATAGTCTGGTGTTATTTGTGCGTAGTGTGAGACTAGCAGTTAAGTGTCTATACTAAACATAGTGTTTCGTCAAGCTGAATGCATAGTCAAAGATGTCTTTTGTTTACAATCTGGACGTGACCCATTGACCGTATACAGATCGCCAATCTGATATCAGAATTCGCAAAAATTGATTTGATCGATATTGCTAGGCTTAGTGGCAAACTGGGCCAGTCCCTGTTTTCTGCAGTCTTATAGTCTTATTGAAGTCATGGTTAATGTTTTATCTTCTTGCCATACTTTATCGGGAATTCTGTATTTACAGAGAGTTCGCCGTGTAAACGCAAATTTGCATCATCAAACTTAGAGGGAATTAGTCTCAGATACGATCGTGCAGCGATTTACGATCTAGATTTGAATAGTTTCATTTTGCCGGTTGTAACTTGGGTGGCCTGGAAATTACTTGCGGTACAGTTTTTGCCATCAAACGATATCAAATGCCGCGTCAAAAGAATCCCAAGCCTCAGCAATGCGCTAAACCGGCAGCAGGTAAGCCCTTTTGTCAATTCCGCTGATATTATAGCTGCTGCTAAGGGTATTAATAAGGTCGTTATATTCGGAAGCTTTGTACATCGACCGTCGGCCCACATGATATCAGTTCATCCGGATGCATGTCGTACTGGCTTAGAATAACCTAATGCACTCGTTCGCATGATCTAGTGGTTTTTAGGCGAAGAGGAAGAGGCCTATTTATTTCTGCAAATGCATTAATAACTAATATAACCATGTAATTTTACTTTCCCTACGTACCGTCTTGACGCCAAGTATGTCATTCTATACTGAAATTATTCGCGCTTTACACCTGTATAAGGCTCTGTTATATTGAAACAAATTTTATCTGTATTTATTTATATCTCTGCGTAATTTGCATATCCCACTATTAAAAATGGATATAAACACAGAAAAAACATGCGTTGGTATTTTTGTTTCCGAAATCACGTCGTTTTTATCTTTGGTTTAGACAATTATGCTTCCTGTTCTCCCGAGGGCGCCTCCAGTGACGTAGAAAGTGCAGATCCTCGCAAGCACAGTTTTAATTTTCATGCAGAGGTCGATGACGTATCCCAAGAGAAGGACGTTTCCTCGATTGCGGGGTGTCAGTCAGAGGTCACAAGCGAGCAGTACGCCATTGACATCGCCAATGGAAAATGGTCACCTTCATGTAACATTGTACAGCAACAGAACAACTTTGACCACTCCTCACAAGGTTACAGCCACGAACCGTCACTCAAAAGTACAGACCTTAAAGCGGAGAAGAAGTCAAGACTGTCCTTGGGTCTCCTTAACCCCAAAATTATGCAGTGGTAAGCCGAACTTGTCAATTACCGTTCTGCGGCACTTTGTGAACTTCGACGGGATGGTTTTCTTGGTTTTATTTAACTAAATTTTCCTCAATTCTTTATTAGGTTGACCAAAAACTTCACCATGAAAGAAGGTGCGCGAACTTCCGCCAGTCAGGTTGTTAAAATTTACGAAAAAGAATTCTCAGAGGAAACGCCTTATGTTCCTCTGCAAAATTATCAGGTATAATTGTACATAGCCTACAATCCATATCTGCTTGAAGTTGTGTTAGTCCTATGCATAGGGTATATGGGTTGTTTAAAAGACACGTATTGTAAATCTTTTGTCAGAACGGCCTGATTTTCAGACACAAACATTCTATGCAGGTTGGTCAACTTTTACGAAGGTTGTTTCCTGATATTCAAAGATGCAAAATAACTGTCTTGGGAAAAAGAGTGTGGGTATATAAAGACCTGTGCGTTGTGGATAAACACTCGTCTGTTGAAAAGGGTAGGTTACCGTTGTTTTTAATTCGGCTTTACTTAAAGAAATTAGTCGCGTTCGTGTTCATCGGTTAGACTTGCTGTAACGTGCTGTTTTGCTAAATATGTATATTAAATCTATTATGATCGTCGTATAAGCCAGTTTATTAGGTAGACTTTGTAAAGGCCACCTTCGCCATCTTTCCGTTATGACTTTTGACTTGAAACGCTTATAACCTGTCCATAGACTACCCTTAATAAAGCAAAATTGGGGGCTTGTTTACAAACGCATACGAGGAAGCGCGTTGTACTTTTTAAAATCGCTGATGATTGAAAGCATTGCTCTTATGCCCTTCCTGTCCGCAATAGATATAGACGTGCACGGTCTATTTTCGGCTCACGCTGACAGCTTACGCGAGTATTTTTTTCATGGTTTACAGGAAGTACACGGAGTTTAACTCTGCAGCAAGACAACTTCCTTTGTAGGATGTTAAGTGTTTTACTTTTTTGATGTGCCGCTTTTTTCACTAGTTGTCCTCGTTGCCTGGAAAAAATGCAAGCCAACGTAGGAAAAAACTGACTTTTTTCTAAAAGTTGTTTCGTTTGAGCTGACTTTACCCAGTTGTTGAGTTTACTTACGTGCAGCAGTCGACATAGATAATATTCACGATGACTGATCCTAATTTTGTGTACATCACAGATCCGACAAATGTGGAAAGGGAAAAGAAAAGCCCAGATCAGGATGACTTTCACAACGAAAGAGTTTTATTGGGGTAAGAGTTGGTATGAGCTGTAGATGGTTGTACCCACAAGAACTTAACAACTTTGATGTGATTTGTCGTCATTTTTGCGGTTGTAGTACACATTAAATCTTGAGCATCCTATCCTATTTTTATGTTCTCATCCTCATAGCAGCTATAAGTTAACGAATGCAAACACAGATGACCTCTATGACGTTATAGTTTACATTGAATTTATGTTGTTAGTTATCACAAAGCTGTCACCGGCCCAGCATTTTCGAATCACGATTTGGAAAAAACGAAGCCCAAAAGTGATAAAAAACGTGTCAAAAACTCGGGGATTCTGTACAACTTGCTTTATCCAAATTCACAAGAAAAGCGTATTAATTCCACGAAGACAGATAAATACATAGAAGAATTAGCGAAAGACAACAAAAAAGAGGGAAACATTATTCAATGGTGAGTGAGGCATTTGTAAATTTTAATATGAAAATGTGTTGTGTGCATTTAGACTAAACATCTAGTCATATAAGTTTTTGCGATTAAATAGCCTGCAAAATTAGGTTATATGGCTGTAAACCCCACTTTGCATCGCTGTTTTTCTGCAACAGTAATAATGTAGTTGTCATAACTATACTAACGTACAACATAACCACACAATGAGAACTGCATTATCTGCAATGTAAAAAGTAAATTTTATTCAATTGTTTACCGGCAGGCTACGCGACACTTACGAGTACGCTGACGGTTATTACGTCAAAAGCATGGACGTATTGAGACTGTACAACCGCGGTCGGGACACCTGGGTTAAGTATCTCAGCCAGGTTGGAAGGGTTGTCAAACACGTCTTTCCTAAAGCTCGTCATCTGCGCAGGTAATGACGGATTGAATTATTTATTTTTTAGTCTGAGTTTTGTTTTTCATAATCTATGCAATAGTGGCGGTCAATACTGCAATAGTTATAGGTCAAAACAAAAAGGCGAAGTGCAAAGAGACTTTATCCAAAGATAATACCTTTCTCCGTTAATTTATCACCTGTTTGTCTTGAATGCACGTCTTAGCGACTTCTTCCTCCCAACAACAGACATATATCAGATATCTTTTTCATTTTATTTCTCTTTTATTATTTTTCATCTTCAGATCTCTGAAAGGGGGAAAGCGAGAGTGGGTTTACCACAACATTAGACCGAAAGATCACACAGAAGTAGACGTTTGGCATGGCTCTAACAAACACCTAACTTTAAACGCCACGCCAGAAAGTTATCTATCCGGGGTTTCGTTGCTCCCATTCCAACATTTTGTTCTAGACAAACAGCCATCTCCGGAAAACGAATCAGTGCAGAAGTCACTGACTTCTCTGTTCCACCGACTTGATGGGGAGGAAAATGTCTGCTCCACGGTGGAGGAAGCTTGTGGCAGCGGCGACGACCTTTGCAACGACAAAATCGACAAGAATGACGCTGACACGAGCCCAGCTAACGACAACTATCTTTTCAATTTTCGTCCGAGGAAGTCGACAATTTCGACTTCGCCGGTTGCACAGCATACCAACTTCAACGTGTTTTACAAAGCAACAACAGAAAGCGGCAAAGATGGTAAAGAAGGGCCAAAAAAAGGAAATTCCTGTACCCTTTCAACAACGGCACAAAAGCATGAAAGCGATTCTAGCGACGATTTGATCAACAGAACGCCTACAATAGGCGAAGAGAGTGAGGCAAAAGCGTTGGGGCTTACAGAAAAAATATCACAACTAAGATCTCAGATCGATTGTGCGATTGGCGAAGCTCGATCGAGCTCGGAGTGCACAAACGCTAAAAGCACAATTTTACCGTGCGCCACTGATCCGACGAAAGATATGAATTTTAAAGTAAAAGAGGAACCAACGAGCGAGGCGGAAGATCTGAGTATGACAGGTCTGCAAGGTGCGGATGGGCATGAAAGATCAAAGAAAAGAAATCACGTATCCGCCTTTGGATCGTGCGCGAGAAACAAAGTGAATGATCTTGTGAGCAAGGCGACGGAATTGAATAAGGGATCGCCGAAAGTCAAGCGGGACCGCAGAATATCGCCATCTCAAACTCAAGAACACAACTACTTTTCCTCAGAGATCAATGATAAGGACTTGGTAGGGGAGCAGTCAACAAATGAAACAGATCACGAAAATTTTCAAGCGGTGAGAATTTACTCAAGATCCTTCGAGGCTGGGAACAGGAGCGGAAAAGAAGATGTAACCGACGCAGCATCATCCACGGGTAGTGGACCTATTCCCAGTCTACCGGAATTGAAAAAGTTTCTACGCTGGGAGGACCTCGCAGTACGTATCAATTTTATATCAAACGTAGAAAGTATACAAAGCATATGTTGTGAAATTTTACAAAACGTCCGCTTTGTAAGGTTTTACGTTGATCGAATGACAATTCGTTGAAATGATTTTAAACGTCTTTTTAACAAAGAAACGCACCACAGACCACGCTTTACGCCTACTATGGAAAGCTTTGATAAAACAATTTTTGGTAAATTATTCAGGTTGAATTTAAATAGTAACTAAAGTAACGGCGGTTTAACTAAAGACATGGTTGGGGTATGAACCTTAAAAGAGAAGAGAGACTGCAGCCGATCAATATGGTGGAGAAAATGGTGCGTTACCTAAAATGTTATCGTTGGTTTTATCTTTATCAGATAAACTGATAGATGACACTCGATATGTACCCCCATTTGAGCAAGTTGTTTGGAACGAACTAGCCTCTTGCTCGTACAGTAATAGAAGGAACTGATGTATTAAATCTTACAATACGATCTTTTCTCGAGGGCCATTTCTCCATACGTTTTGTGCTGTGCGTTGTTTGAAAATTTAAATATTCTGACGTTAATACAATTATTTACTACTTTTCGCAAAATGTGAAAAAGTGAACCACTGCAGTGCCCGTTTTGACGAAATTTTGTCAAAACGTCACTGCCAATGTGGCGACACTGAACGCGTTTTAACAAAAAACGGGAAGTTGTTTTATCAGGAGAAGTGGTGGCTTTGAAGCAAAACAAGAATACCTAAGATTGATGTTGAAGTTTTGTAGCGCTGTTAAAACGATATTGGTCTGTGATATAATCAACTGCAATCTTGGGTGTATTTGTTTAAACTGTGTAGATATTGTTCTTTACAAATTGTTACGAAAAACAGGTTATCCCAGTGAGCACTGGATAGTTAGTTAACCGATGTTTTTCAACATTATTAAATATTCGAAACAACAGGCTTAGGTTATTAATATATTATTATTTTTCCCTTTGTCATTTGCAACTTAAATTACCTTTATATTGTCATACGGCGTAAATTAGATTGCATAACTTACGCAGGCTCAGAAAATTTTCCGGTTCAAGAATAGCAATTTTTCTCTTCATCTGCAGATGTGCGGCGCCCATAAGTACGGGTGGGCACTGACCCCTACTTACCACGTCATCCCATGCAGTTTCATTGAATGGATTCTATTCGAAGGACAAGCGGTACGCGATGGGCAACGTGTTTTCAGAGAGTTAAAAATCTACGATGATTGGTCGGTTGCAATCCACGTCATGGGCAAGAAAGTAAATCCTGACGAAATAGGCGGCATCACAGATCTTCAGCGAACACGAAGTAGTGTCGACAAGGTAGGTCACGCCTAAATCGAGCAATCAGTTTTATGATATCGTTATATTAAACTTACAAAATTTTGACCAGTCATAGCCTGTTTAGTAATCATACTTGTTGTTCCAATGTTGTATTAGTCTAAGTGGCATACTTTAATCTTGGTTAGGCCTGTTAACTTATTTTTCAACCATGCCTCGCATTATTTTCGATTCAGGTGTTTAAAACGCTTGCCACAGCACGTCTCTGTCGAGGGTTGCCTGCGTTATGCCTGAGTGATCTTTGCGTTCAAGGAGTCGTTGTAGCGAGATCAGAAATATGGTCGTCTAGGGAGGACGAATGCGAAGAGTTACGGCAACGCGCCATTAACTGTCAGGTACCAGCCAAGTTACACTCATTGGGTTGAAAATGCCCATAAGTGAAGCAGCCTTGTAAAAAGCTATTCCAAACTATATTAGATAATGGCCGAAATGGTCTGGTGGTAAGATCAGCCAATGAACAACAATTATGTAACAAGAAACGTCTGGAGTTACGGATTATAACTGACCCTTGTTTTGGTTTCTTTTAAAGATATTTTTAAATTCTGCTGAAGTTAAACCTACGATTTTCTTCCTTTCTAGGTCCTGTTTTGTGGTTCTGAAGAAGCCTGCTTTAAATGCACGAGGGTAATCCGAACACATCCGTTGAGTAACAAAACTCCTGGTAAACGAACAAACGGCTACCTTGAACGTAATAATTCAACATCTTATGTTAATAGCCTCGTCTAATAATGGAGTTCATTGTATAAGTAATTTAAAAACTGCTGCTTTAGTTTCGGAGAATACTTGGCTGCTTTGAATTTCCTTACGGGAATATTATTATTGTTTATGGTACTTTTTTGTTCTTCCGACTGTGATTAAAAGCTTTTCTTGCGTTACAAGTTAGACTGATACTAGTCTACAGAAGAGAATGATAAAACAATAATTTCGGAGCAAGGCAGAGCAGGGTCAAGCCGGCACGAACACGTTGTGGCTGGTTTGCAAGTCCAGAGTTGTTTAGTCACAGCAATACAAAAATACCTTTCCTTTTTTGCTTAACGGCAGTCCGCAATGTAATACAGTTAGACCTCGTTTATCCAACTACGAAAAACTGGAATCCCCGCTGTCCGGCATGAACATGAAACTGATAGCTAGCTTTTTCTTTCCATGCATTTTACCCCTTTAATGCTGAAAACTCACTGTATGACTGCGACATGGCGATAGAGGAATGGATATGCTAAATAAATAGAAAATACCTGCTAATGCTACCACCACCAAATGTTACATATTTATTGAACCTCACTCATCAGTATTTGTTTTATTCGCAGCCGTTGACTAATTTTCTATATTCCTTTACTACAATTATTTGTTTTCGACGCAGTTAAATTTTTAACGCAGTTCATTCTTCGCGCCTTAATCTAGGGTAGTCCTAGATGTATGCTATCTACTTGTCCTAAATGTATGCTTATCTTACGTAAAATGATTTTATTGTGATATTCTTTCGATTATCCGGATACTTTGCTAAACCGACATTTTTATACAGAAGAGAGTGGTCTGACTGCACGGCACATTCTACAACCCTTTCACTGTTAAAAATTCATGAAATAAAAGGGCCATAAAATTTGCTGCAGAAAAGGATTTTAATGGCAAAAAACTTAAAAAAAGTCAGTTCAGGGTCACAGTCAACCAGTGGTAGGCTGGAGAGCACCAGAAGTGTTGGTGATATTTGACGAAGATACTTCTTGCGCTCTACTTGCCTCGGGTTGATGAACTAATGCTTCTGGTGTCAGTATAATTTGATCGCCCGACACCGTGACAATATAAGACACCGATTGATCGGCCGACAAAGATGTATTAACGTCTACCCCGGCTTTATCTAAAACCGATTTGGGAAAGGTAAGGACATGGCGCCCACTCGCGGTCGTTGAAAGTGGCAATGTCACGAGATCGCTGCCGTCCTGTCCCGAACTTTCATCACTCGATTGCGAGTCGGCGGGAACCGTACGATCTCTTGAGGGAAGCGAGGATTCCTCTTCCCCAGCCAATTCCATCTCTTCTTCAGATCCTCCTTCGATTTCAACCGTCACTTGAGGGCGTTGAAATAAATTCGACCCAGCAGAATCGGTTCCAGTGCAGGCGGGTGACGTCTTCACCCAACTTCTAAGAGTGGGTTTTAAAGGAGTCCTGACAATCGTAGGTGGAAGAGCGATAATTTTTGCGTTTCCCCCGGTGTTTGGAAGATTTTTCAGAAACAGCCTCGCTGGTGATGGGACTGCACCGGCCTTGCTTGCCTTAAGATGTAAGCACAAGTTAAATTAATGTTAACAGCGACTCCTTAAGAAATGACTTGAAATATCGTTCTTGAATGCATTTTACCCACCACAGCGGGTCGTATGTGTACAGTGGCTTTCCTTAATGTCTCTAGCATGGCCGGCGTCATTGTGCAGTTTTCCTGATCGACGTAACCAACTTCCGGTACCTGACGTAGTGACGAATATTTGAATAAGTAAAGCGCTATACAAGCAAAACAGCCATGCAAATAGGTGGTTGATTTGATTATTAGAGTATACCGTACCCATGTACTAGTCGGATGTACACGTTTTCGTCCATTGTCATCAGGGATAGGTAGATAGGCTTCGGTGACTTGATTTGCTACCATGAGTCTGCACTTGTGTTTGGGCACGTGAGCTTGAGAAAAGAGGCATAAATTATCATGAGGAAGGGTTTCTGCGCAAGTTAACTCGGTGAGTATCCGTTTTTGAGCTGACAAACTCGACGTAATGTCCGTATTTGCGATAAGCTCTTGGACCGATGGTGATTGGTTGTTGTCGCTGACAACAGTGACAACTTCTCCTTTTATCTGCGTAGGGCCGACCACGTAATTTGATACAAACTGAACCTCGCTGGAGGGTACAACGATGTTTTGAGCATCACAGGTCAGTAGCAGCGTCGGCTCGCCAGGTTCATTTTCAACCTGTAAAAGAGATGTGGCTCCAGATGCTTGAAAATGACTGGCAGGGCCGAGTGCCACACCCATCACGATACCATCGGGTGTGACATGGATCAGTTTAGGGTGTATTTTTGCCTGGGTGACTCTTGCGGGTGCTTTGTGTAGCTCGCTCCTAGATGTGACGCTGTCAACGGACTGAAGCAACTTTGCAAGGGCAGGGGCGCCTTCTGAAAGTGGGGGGATGCTAGGAACACAAAGAGACTTCAGCCGACTGCTGGGTATCTCTGGCCAACCTTCCTCATCTAATTCTATAGGGGAGACTTTTCCATCCGGACCGATCTCAATGATGCCTTTTTCAATGACATTCATGCTTTTCGGGAGCTCTCGAAATTGGTACATCAGACGGTGGCCATCAACTTTTCGCATTATCCCCTTCTGATAGTAATATCTAAGATAGATATGATGAACTTCCAACGAATGTATCAGCAATATTGTAACAACAAATCAACCTGAGAAACTTGGTCACCACAAACCTCAACGCCCTCCCCATTGTCTCGTAGTTCATTTCTGGCTTCTTCTTATGCTGTCCCCACAACCACGACACCATCCTTGAATCAGTGATTTTAAAAATTCCTCTGTCCACATCCACCCAACGAATGTATCGAGGACATGTGATGGGGTCTTGGAGCAGTGCAAGAAGAAATTCCCACAAAAAATAAGAGTTACCTAAATGTATAAAATTGGTTTGATAATCTCATCACTGGATTTGTTTTATGAGTCAAGTTCTAATTCTCAGTTCCCAACAGTGTCATAAATTATACTACCTGTACATAGCATGGAATACAGATTAATTATTATTTGATATTGTCAAGACACAGCTACTTAAAACAGTTCATACCTAAATCATCAGGAAAATCTCAGGAAACAGGAAAGCAGTTTTTCTCAACATTAACTACATTTATGGTCCCAGCCATTCAATAAACGATTTTTAGTGACACAAAAACAACGCAGAAAAAGCAATAAATATTATACTATAATGACTGACCACTATTGCAAGGCCTTGTTGTGCACGACTGATATGACCTTTCCGTATTTTGTCGTTTTGGCTTTGTCATTTGCACAGATATCAAGGAGTCATCATGGGTGTATTGACTTGCCTCTAATGCAGTTTTTGCATCACTTTCTAAGGATGCCTCAATTTCAGCTGTCATAAACAATGCCAAAAGATTACAAAATGTAGAAATTTCTTTATACGGCAATTGCATAACTAATATACCATCACATTGTTATAAAAATTTTGTTTGCTCTCACGGCCGATTAAATGAAAGATGACGGATACGAACCATTTGATTTCTCAAGCATTGGTGCTTCCTTTTCAGTTGTTTGTTTCTGGGCAGCATTTAAAAGCTGCAAATGGGCCCAAAGCACAACTCCGTGTGGCACTTTCTCTTCAAACTCACCCTGACTGAACATGCACAGTTCACGACCATTGATATGCAAGTTCTTTAACTAGAGCAACAGATAAGAGCAGTTACGATTTCCATGAGTCTTACCAAATACGTATGGACCAAATGTAGGAGTGCACAACCGTGTAAAAATGTATGAAACTTTCCGTTAAATCACAAGTTAATATTCAAAACTTCTTGCCGTAGCAGCGTCCAAACTGAATTGATTAATAACATATTGCATCCAGGCAAACACCCCATCTTCTGTCCATTCTTTGGGAGATGTCGAAAGCAATTTTGCTAACCTTGTATTTGGACCATCGTCTTCAATTACAACTTCAACTCCCTCTTCGACAGTTATAAATGCATCAGATTCTGAAATATTATCACTTGCACATGTTTCCTAAAAAATCATGACTTCAATTACAACAACAATGCCAACACATTTCCATCTAATTGACATGCCAGTTTACTAAAATAATAAATAGGTGTTCAAGTTGCATTGCATGACATTGTTCATTGTATTGTGCACTACCAGTTGATAGGTACATTAATCAAAGTGTAACTTGAACACCATTTCAATGCTTACATTTGCTTGTACTTGATATGGAAAAGAAGCATGACTGCCATACTCAGAATTGGTAGGTGTAACAGGAACTGAAGAGTTAACCGCCTCTGTGTTAAAAAATGCAAGTTACAGTAGTGTTGTTTAATTACTTAATAGTTGTAAAATTAGTATCATTAAAAGTAAACGTATGATATGGACCCATGAGAATAATGATTTGATGATTTTCGACTAATAACATTGTTTAAAAATATTTATGTAATTTATTTTGTATATAATACATATATTGAGACAACAGCCTATAATATATATGCATATATGTATTATAACATTGTATGCTAATCGCATAACGATTTATAAGAATTGTAAATGCTAAACTCAAAAGTCAGACGAATTCAGTACAATCAAACATAATACTGTTAGCAAACACATTTTTGCAAAAAGCAAGTTACCTAAACCCTTAAAGGCTTGTAAAACTTTTTCGCCTTCATCCAAAAGATGGTGTTGATTATGAGTTGAATTCTGTTCAATTTGTAGAGATGTAAAACTTGCTTGATTGGTGGAACTAGCTTCAACTGAACAAGACCACACAAATGCAAAAAATAAGTATGTACCAAACAAAAATTCTTCTAATTTAGCTAATAAAGCTACAATGAGACAAACCAATTTGTAAGTTTGATCTTAGATCTTTATTTAGCAAATAGCAGTCTAGTAAGGTACTTCTCTGTGAGGTCACCCAGTGTATAAGGTGAAAAAAATTAAAAATATTTGTCTAAAAATTAAAAGTTATATATAAATATGATTTTGTCAAAAATACCGCTTTGACTGTTCTGGTCTCATAATTTTCATCTGGTATATAAATGTTACCGGTGGTTGTGCACTTCTGCAAGTCTGTACTAGACCCAAAACTGAAAAATGATGTAGCCTATCTCGAATACGTTCTAGGTTTCATCACACAAATTTGAAGCTGCTCATGCTAACGTTTACTGGTGCACGACTAGGCTAAAGCTTTCAGTAAAGGATAATTAATGATTCCTAATTTCAAACTAGGTAAGGCTAGGCTTATACACCCAAACTGCTGTGGACAAAGCCACAAGTGGTATTTAGGAAAATCCGGAGGTCTGGTTAAATGTAGACATAAACGTTTTTTAACTAGGCCTAAGCATGTCAGGGTTGTACGCAAATAGCAGTGGAACACAAGATCAGTGAGTATTGAAAACTAAATAAAACGAATCCTAATACTCGCCAGACTATTGTTTGTGCTTGTTACCAACAGCTATATGAACTTGACCGGATGCGGATTTTTGAGATTGAATAATTGGTTAGTTTTATGGCGAACTGGTAAATAAAACGTTTTTTATATTATGCCTGTATTTACGAAAACTTTTATTGAACAAGTTTTCGTAATTACAAAGACAATTCCTAAACAAAACTAGGCTAGTTTTAAACTTTTTTAACTATGCACCGCCGCAAGTAAGTTTAAGTATTAGCCTATACCGGTATGTATATAAATAGCTAATTTTATGGCATTACATTAGAAAGTACTGATATTACTATAGGCTGTATAGGACTAGATTGAGGAGCAATGTGCAATAGCACATATAGCAAATTTCTTAACAAGGAAAGGACGCATATTTGTTTGCTTTCTACAACACTTCCGCGTAAATAAGGAACTAATTTCAGCTAGGCTAAACTTTTCCAAAGTAGTTTTAACGATAACAAATTTGTTAAAAGTTTAAGCAACTAATCCAAAATATGCCAAGTGTAACTAAGAAATTGCGGCAAATTACCTGCTTTCAACAAAATTTCAATGCTCGTTGAAGTGTTTGGATTGCTTTCTGATTCTTTGTTCACACGATATTCAGCAGCCATTGCCTATCTTTTATCCCCACTTCTTGTCAAACAGGAAGTTGCCTGACTTTCTGAGGAAGATGTTTGAGCGCCATCAGTGCCCATAAGATGTCTATAGTTAAAAGGTTTGTCTGCTTTGCTTTTGTGGCGTTTGCCTACCCTCTGCAGTTATTATGAAGCAGCTGTCTTTCTTTCTGCTGGTATCGGAAACGACTTTTAAATTCAAATTTCTTTAACTTTCATACAACTTGCAGTACTATGCTGTAAGTAGTTTTGAATCATTGTCAAAATTGTGTTTTATTCCAGTGCGAGATGCAGCACATAAAATATACACATTTTGTACCCAGATCGTTAACAAACAAGCAACATTAAAGAGTTTATTTTCGTTCTATAAAGGCAACAAGTGGTTTTGTTTATTGAAATGGAGGGCAAACGATCTGGATAGTATTCATACTAATCATGAAACCGAGTTGGTGCCAAATACAAAATAGTTTTACCGTTTGGATTTGTGATACTTTAAACTTCGACTTTAAACTGGCTAATTCGACTTAACTATGTCGTCACACAAAAATGAGATGTTCTAACAAAACTGCTCAGACATAAAGTATCTTTGCAAAACCATACCAATTGCCAACCTTTAGTACATTTTTATTTTTGTTAAAATAGCCATTTACCGTCACAAACTTTAATTACAAATGTAAGCAATAATTTAATTAAGCTTCTTTAAAAATTGGTTTAGGAATATATCTCATAGAATGTGGCGATCGAGATGGTTCTGAAAAAAGTAAATTCTATATTGTTCAGTTAAATCAATATCTTCTTCGTTAACTCCAAGTTACCCGTTATTCCGTTATGTGCACGGCCAGCCTTAGGCCGATGCGAGCGAAGCGTTGGTTCCGCACCGCGCTGCTTAGCATCAAAGGTAAAATAACAGCTTATAGCTTTTATTTTGTGCAAACCATTGTTATTTCTTAATTAGTTCTAATGAAAATATATCACAAAGCAAAGCTCCGATAGGAGCTGATTTGCAAAGAGTTGATATTTGGTTTATGTTTTGATTATTATCATAATTAAATAATATAAAATCGGCAAGGGGCTCCACCATAAGTTATTGCATTGGACCTCACGCTTGCTAAGGCTGGCCCTGGCTATAAGCAACTATTCAAATATATAGGCATCAGTCTGTTGACTGCTACCTGAGTAGTATTGACCAAAGACATCATCCTTTTTCAAATCAGGGTATAAGAATCTGAGATGAGGCAACTTTTTCAAAATATCAGCCAGTGAGCATTGCTTGAAATCTTTAACAGTATCAGGGGCATAATGTACAACTTTCACTCCACCTAAAACAGCGTTTAGTATTTATTTTGATACACAGATATAATCCATAATTAATAATTAATAGAATACTTTTTCATTTACAAAAAATGAACCTAGTGAAAAACGTTATTTAATCTGCATATTTAAAGCGCACTCATGTTTTTTCAATTCAGTTTATGTTTACCTTCGTCATTTTCTGTACGGAAAGTGATTACAAGACCTCCTAATACTGTTTGGCTGAAGCGTAAAAGAAATGTGCCACTAGTATATTGTTCAAGAAGACGTTCACTAGTGGCCTTGTCTATAAATCCCATTACTATTCTAAAAGTAAAATTTACATTCCTCAGTCTTTTGGTTTGATAATAAATGATATACACAAAATTTTTAGTGTTACTAACCCAGCATTCCAGTAATTACAAATCAGTGGACAGGTAACAAGTTTCATAATTTTATAAAAGTAATTCCAAAATGAGAAATTCTTCTTGACTTCCATTGGAACTATTTTATCTTTTTGAAACATATTCCAATTGACAGCACTAAAAGGATTCAAACTACCAGCACTTTTTCCTAAGAAAGTATATTACAAAATCGTTATCAATAAATCCAACAAGATTTCAAAAAGTTTCTCAGTTACAAAAAGCATTGAAAATTACACAAAGGCAAATATGATGCAAATTATCTAAAAACCTTTTACCAATTAACTTCATTGCCAAAAACCTTTTTGCATCATCATCTAAACCGCGAATGTCATGTGATTGGTTGATATTTTTTTTCTTAGATGCTCCAATCTTTCTTAATTCTTCTATCCATAGCTGATCCAGGTGAAAAAGCAAGTCATACAACTGAACAGACCTTGTAACTTCGAATGGTGTTCTTTGCTGCTAAACAAAATTGACATGTATTTATGTTTTAAAGGTAACATCCAAATTTTTCCGCAACTTAAACAAAATTTACTGGTCATTAATTCATAAAAACCTGTGCAACAAACTATTTATACGAGCATGCAATCATTAAACAAGTCAACACACAATTTATACGAGATGTCAAAAGTTTAACAACTTTGTTTAAAATTTGTAAACCTGTTCTGAAAATGCATTGTCCCAAAATATAGTTGCATTTGCATCGGCTTCTTGCTTTACATGACTTATTACAACGACTGGTGATGACAATACCTGAAAAACAATAATACAGTAATCTATTTCCAATCCTACAAAATAAAAATGGAAACGTGAAGCATAATATCTTAAGCTGATACCTTAGCCTGTACATTGTACTGCACCATCGATGGACATTTCAAAAAGATTTCTGCATGAAAAACAATGCACTGCTTTTCATCTGCTATGCGCTCTCCTTCCACTACAGCATGTTTGGATGATACCAACCGCTAAAGCAAAGAAATAAGCTAAATACAAGTCTCTTACAACATAATATGAAAGGTACTAAAACGATTCAATGTTAAGGATCAAGCTTTGAATATTTTCACAAATAATTGCAACATTTCTACCATGTTTTCCATTTCAACCAAAATTGAGTCACTGGTTGTGGAAAAAGATGATTCTGCCTGATTGTTGATCATGTTTCCAGAGGGTGTGCTGAAATTAGCAACCAATTAAGCTAAGTTTGATGGCGAGTTAAGTGAAAACGTCACTTTTATATGTTGGCAAAGGGGTGAAAGGTTGTTTACTCTTATCAGTTCTGTAACACTTTATATTTGTCCTTGTGACATGGGAAGAAACTTAACTATTTGACTTTTATCCTGAAAAATGTACAAATTTCATACTTACATGTTTATTTGTTCACTGATAGCACTCACGGTATGTCGGTCTATAAGGTTGGCTGTTGTAATAAATCTAACCTACACAAATTGCAATGTTTTTGGTTAGCTTAGTATGGAAATAACTTGAACTTGTTTCAAGCAAAGTTTAAGGTATAGTAGTGAAAGCTTAGCGTTAGAATTAAAATACTTGCATTGGCGATATCTTTAAGTTCACTTGCAGCAAGATGTCTCAGTCTGCTCTTGAATATCTTATGAAGCAACAGCACTTGAGGTGGATGCTTTTCAATGACAAAAGCACTGAAAGCATGGAAAATAGGAAGTTTGTATTAATGTGTTGTTTAAGTGTAATAGCATAAAAAGTTATTCTACAGATCCTTTCTCAATTTTAGGCATAGTAAGTCAAAGTTATGTTTAATTTGAAGCTGCCATACTGAATAACAAGGCATGCTATTTCTCATATATTCCAATCGATAACGTTAAGTAGCGTTTTAATCAGCAAGCAAGCAAGTAATATTACCTTCTAGCAACTTCACAGATTAAAGCCTCATACTGTTGAGTTGAGCATTGAACTTGGTCTTTGACTTGATCCACAGCCATTTGCTGTAACTTGACAACTTGTTGCATACAACTAATCAGAACTTTAGTAATTCTTTTGCAACTGTAAAAATTAAAGGGTATAAGACATCGCTTTGCTTTTGCATTTATTGATCGCAAAGAATCTCTTCATTTAAAAGTATAGGTTTATATTATCTTTTTATAGAGAATATAAAATTAAACCAAGAATCAGGTTTTATAGTAATTCCCAGAGTCATAACCAAGTCATCAAACTCGAGTCGCAAGTCAAGTCATTTACCTTTTAAGACTCAAGTCAAGTCTTTTAGTACAAGTGACTTGAATAAGTCGAATGGATTAATTATTATTCGAAACCAAGCCAAGCAAAAACACCCTTTCCATCAACCACAAACGTTTAGGATTATTACAAAATTTGCTTCATTTGCTTCATCAAATAAAATCATTTTGAGTTACATTTTAACGTATTCTGACTAAAGAATAGAAATACGTTTTACTTTAATTCTGAAATGTAATCAAAAAGACCTGACTCAAGTCAAGTCATTTTTGTACTTTCTTAGAAAGGAACTCGAGTCAAGTCGAGTCTTGGAAAAAAGTGGCTCGAGTCAAGTCACTGACTTGAATCATTACGACTCTGGTAATTACACCCCTGTAATTTCGCCATATTCAATTGTCTTCAAGTGCTATTGCGCACTTAGGAATTAAGCTTACTTTGCTATATTTATACACAAAGAAAGCTTAATGCAATAATATGTTTTTAATAGGTTTATCTAGTATCATGCAAGTTTGTAATTGACAAACTCTGTTCTTTATTATTGTTTGGTTGAGCTTCTTTCCACTTTTGTTTCACAGCAAAATTCAAATGCATGCTTTATCGTTTGATAACATTGTGATTGTTTGTGATGATTGGGTTGAAGATACTTCCTTAATTTATAATCTTATTTAAATATTTTTATCTTTAAGAACGTTTGCATTGTTACGTTGATGCAGCGTCACAAGTCATACTTAGCCAAAGCAATAATGTAAATAATATTAATAATAATGATAAGGTAGATCAGGTGAACGTGCCACTTCATGTAAACAGAAATACTGGTGGAAAAACTGTTTGTGGGCGCAATGACAGGGTCATCCAAAAATGATACAGCTAGTTGCAATATCACATATAAAATGGTTGACAATTCGACACTTAAAAAAAGTAGAAGTCGTAAAATTGGTAACTTCAAATTCACATGATATATGCACAATATTACACATATCCCACAGTTTAAAAACAAGTATGTTACCATTTTTCTAATTCTCTTAACTCTAAAGATTTTCTGCTGTGTGATCCAATGGTAACCAGGCTCTGGTTGGCCTGCCAATTTCTCAACACCAGTAGGAAATTATTGAGCAATGTGTGTATTTCATTGCAGAGAAAGCTTTGGTGATAATCAGCAGCCGCCTGCAAGGGTGGTAATGCAAGAAAATAAGCAAATACTTTTAAAGTCATTAGACAGAAACACAAGCAATTAATTTTGTTTATACATTACAAAAGTTTGCATAAATGTCCACCTGTATATTCTGCTCCAAGCATATCCTTCTGTTTGTCAGTTCTTCTTTCTGGTAGGCTTGAGGAGGACAACCCTGGTCTGGCCAATTGTACTGCAGTGATGTGTCATCTATAAGATACCACTTTTAAAATATTTGAGGAGCAATCTACATACTGTCTAGAACTAACATTAGCGTAATATATAAAGACTAATATGGTAAAACTATTATCGAAAAACTGCTGATAAAAATTCACTATAATAAACAATGTACGCGTTATGTGCTCTTTACCGTCAGTAAAAAATTGACATAAAGCTTTGAATTCATTCTCCAAAATGTCCACTTTATTTGAAGTATCATAGGTTGAATTTTCAATTTGACTGAGTTGCTGAAATATTGTTTAAAAGAATGTTATGTAGTATTTTCTACTTCATAGAATGTTTCTAGATTGAAACTAAATGTCTGTTCATCATGGTTAAGAATATTTAGTCTGTTTTTCATCTTTCGAATTACAAGCCGCTCCAAACATTATGCGCTAAAATATTGCTTAAATACACAACTTTTTGAGATAGCCTACAGGCCATGCAAAAGGTTCCACTCAAAATACTAAAGCTGTCTTTCAGAAATAATAAAAAAGTACAACTGCAACAATAATAATTTATGGTGGGTAACTGTCAAAGTGCTACCGCATATGCTTTTCTCATGTTCTGCACAAAGTCATCACGTATGTTGTTGTTGTTGTTTGGAAGCTGCATCTACAAAATATGCCAAACATTCTCAGTAATAAAAAGTTGAAAATGGTTGTTAAATGCAAGCAGTCAACAAATCTGTTTTACAGTAAAATATCATAACACATAACAGTTGCTTTAATGCAATATACAGTCTACATGTTGTCACACAGTATGTACGTAAGGAAACAATAAATTTTATCAACATAATAATTAAAACTTATTATGTGAAAACAACAGAATGACTTTGGTTTGTCGACACATACATGACTTAATTGACTATTCACAGCAAGTTTTAATATATCTTGTTCCCTTTTCAGCATAGATTGAAAGATAGACATCAACTTGAGTGGTTCATCACAAAGTGAATTCTAGAATTTTCAATGACAAGTCCAGTTAGGCAGTTATGTGCTATAATATAACTAGAAAAGGAAAAGATTGATTGCTTTCACATTTCATACAAAAAACTATACAAATCATGATTTTGGCTTAAACTTTTAACATGTTGCAACAATTTTTCAATCAATGTTTATGTACCAGAATATCACATTTTTTACATGAAATTTGTCTGTGAAGAAAGCATAGAATAACAATAAATAATTTACTTGAAGAATTTCAGCTTGAAAATGCTCAAACTCTTCATTAATTGCAACTGTTGAGGTGTTGTTTTGTTGCCTCTGAAGTTCATCTGCAAACTTTTTCATGTATATACAAGCATCCTCAAAAGTAACATCAGACCTAAAGATGTAACATAGAAAAAAAAGATACTACATCAGCTGAAAATAATAATGTTGATAAATTAACACAAATGTATGTGAATATTCATTCCTATTAAGTCTCTCTCAAATTTATATTCATTAATGTTAAAAAACATTCATGTCTTACTCACCAGTTAACAGTGCCTTCAATGATGTCAGTAAATATAATTCTATAACTAATATATTTGTGAAAATCTTTAAAATATGACTGCAACATGTCTTTTACTGGATTGCTGTTAAACATCAGCCCAGAAAACCTTCTCCATTGGCCAAAGATCTCATCCGGGTTAGTATCTAAGCCTAACAAAGATTTTAGTTAATTTTAAATGTTATTGACATATTCTTAGTTTTCATATGTGAACATATGCATGGCAACAACATACCTATATCAGGCAGCAAGAGAATTCCATAGATTTCACTCAAATTGAACGGTTCTTGATTATTTGCAAAATATGACATATCCCAATCCATGCTGCTGATAGGTTAAGTGCAGTTGATTAGATATACAAACCATTCTGTTATGGTAGGGAGAAAATCTAATATCTTTAAATATCAAATTTACCTCAAAACTGTAACCTGATTTATCTGAATGTTGGTTTATCGTAAGTGATTGACATAAGATAAACATTAGCAACAGTATTTACCAAGATCAAACATGTGAAGTCAGTTACCTCTCTGTTTTGCTTCTTGTTACCGGTATTTCAATCAATCAAAGTTCTTTGCAACATGTCAGCAAGAAGAAATATTAAGTAGCAAACCGAAAAAAATGATATTTTTGCAACTAACATATACTGTACCTTAGTGACATACTATAACTGATTACAAGCTATTGCTCCCGAAGTCTATGTTTTTGGTTAGTAAAAATGTGCGCAAAGAAAAATGTTGTAATTAGAAATAATTAAATGCGACACTTGCATCAGCTCTTTGAAAAACTATTAGTTGCAAATATTGACAAAGATGCAGTTGCAACAACAAAAACTAATCTAATTTTCAACCTTCACTCTTACTGCTCTGTAAAATTGATAACATTTTAAATATGGTATGAAAGAGGTTGAATGGAATTTTTACTTTTTTATGTTGTCACTATGTAAACAGACTGAATAGGGGATTTTACAGACAGTTCCAAGTAAAGGTAAATAACACCTTTGCAAACAGTACGTGGAAAGATAAACATGACGTCATTCTCCTCTGTTTCTTTATTGTGTTTGTAAAAATAAAATTTTCCATCGATATGCAATATTATGTCAAAGATCACATCAAACCTTATTTCCAGCTTGATTAAATTCATTGTTTAAAATTTGTTTGTTTATTATACGTGGGTACAAATCAACTTCACTGCTTGCTATAAAAACAATAACGAGATCATAAAGGAGTCTCACCTGTCTCATTTAAAAGCATAATTATTGTTGAGATTATTGACCTCTGAGTACACGGCCATGACAAACTTATAAATCAGAAACATCACCGGAAGACTATTAAAGCTTCAGAAGTTTATTTACAAAAATTAATGGCACAGCAGAAAACATGGCACATAACATGATCTCATGCAAATTAGCTGCATTGAAATATATTCTAATGAAAACTAATGAAAGTTACTTGACGGCTGTGGAGTTAGCTTACAATGTTAATAACCAAGACAAAAGGGCGTGTAATGAAGCTAGTAATAACATAAGTAATACTCAGTAGATCAAGTTGGGAATTTTTAAGTTTATTACCGCATAAAAGATGCAACGTATCTCAAAGTAGAGAGTAAACAGAGACAAAATGGTAATGGCGGACAAAACAAAGTACAATTCATGATTTTGCAATATGGGGAATATTGGGGATATTAAAAAGTAGCAATACACCACATACATACAAGAAACAAAAGCTAGAAACAGAAATGCAACAAACGTAAACCATAAAACACGATTTTTTATTTAATTAAAGGGTGGCTATTATAGTGATTAAAGACAACTTAATCTCAGTCAGTACTGCATTAGTTTCTGGAACTTTACAAGCATATTATACAGGGCAGAGCGAAATTGCTGAAAAGAAAAAGTACATTGGAGATGGGTCAATATCAACCTAAACCCAAGTGGATTTGCTAAATATTGCGTGCATATAAATATTCGGAAAGCAAATACAAACACTGGAGAGCTTGAGTACAATGTTGTCTATAAATTCAACAACTTTCGTAAAAAAGTTGTGATTTGGTTTAGTGGCTTTGCTTTAGGCTCAACATTCCAAACACAAATTCCGTTCATAAAACACATTTAGCTCTATTTTTTGTAGCAAAGCAAATGATTTAATGATGGCGTTGTGTTGTGAACCTGCACAAATAAGCAACTTATTGGTAAAATTTTATCATTTCGAGCTGATATGCCCAAAATCGGAATGCAATCACATCTCTACATGGTATATGGAACACCTTACCTTTGAGGTTAAAACTTGGCATTACTGCATCATAAACTAGTTTAGATTACTTGAGTAAAATGGTAAAAAATGATTGAGTGGAACTTTTACTTGGCATTAAACAAACCTCTTGATTTTTACATGCAGTTGTAAAATAGTGCACATTGTTTGAATATAAAGCATAACACTTTCTCAAAATAGAATAAAAAAATAAAACACAATGATACAGTCACATATATGCAAGATAATGTGCATTTTGCTTCGGTGTTGAACGTCTTTTAAGTCAACCAGGTTATTCTAGACTATTACGTAAGCCAAGGCCTTTTCAGAAAAATTCTCAGGGTTCTTTACATATCAACCGGCTTGTCAACATACCAGCTGACTTGACCAGATTGTGCTGAAAATAAAATAAAAGGAAGCCATAAATATTGCCTTTAACCTATAGATCAGGGATGGGCAGACTTGTTCAATGAAAGAGTAACTTGCGGAAAACTACAAACACCAGCGAGTTGCAAAATCAGTAGTGTCAAAACAAATACAGTAAACAATGCATGGATAACGAACGATAATGGATATTACAATTCAGCTAGAAGAGCCACAAAAACATGTCGGCGAGCCGCAGTTTGCCCATCTTTGCTATATGGTAATGAAGAATAGGCTACTAGTGATAAATATTTGGATTTCAAGTAGTGATCAGAAATTGCTAAAAATGACAAATACAGTATAACATAATTTTGAATTGTTAAATTATATTATATTAAAGGGGTACGACCCAATCGCTAGTCAGCTTGGTAGCGACGTGGTTAGAGAACTAGACTGGCTATATTGTGGCCTGTGTTCAATAACCATTGGCAATAATTTTGCAATGCCCCTGGACAAGAGGCAATTTATCACAATACGTGTATTACTAGAGTAAGTTTATAAGTTTACTGCTTGACCGAAATATCACCGAGTGTGTCGCAATTTTTTACAACACATTATCTTACTTCTACATTTGATTTTATTCCAACATAAACTCTGAACTAAAGTTCATGCATATCATCACTTACCAGCTTACTCAAACCACTTACCAGCTTCTCCGACTACATTCTGTTTGGGAATGTTGGGATAAAAATATACAAGTTGTTTCATTTTTCTCACTGTGTCAACCAGTGACATGCGTTCCCGGAAGGTTTTGATCGTATCTGGCTTGAAGTGACCAACTACTACCTGCCCTAAATAAAAAGAACAAGGTTATTAAAGACAATAATTAATGAGGTTAATGGGAGATATTTCTAAAGATTTTATCACCACCATTATTAAATAAAAGCCTAAACTTGCTGTTTTCAATTTAGGCTTTTCTTGGAAATGTATTTGGAAATTTGATTTATAGTTCCTTCAAAACACCTTTGCAGAAATTTTTACCTAAGTCTTGCAACCAATGGAAACCTTTCGGAAATCTGATAAGTACTTCGGTCAAAACACATAAAAAGCATAGGAAGTACAAACAAACTTTTCCTGGGACCGATTTAGATTAAAAGTAGTGGAAACTTATGTTAGTGAAAATAACTGACTTAAAGCTGTCACTGCGTGATTAATGACTAAAATTTATTGATGAAGCAGTAGTTGTAGTATAGTCAGTTCAAAAGTTACAACAATGCACAATTTTACAGAAGCAATTGTTGATAGTTTTTACAAAGTGAACCTAAATTTACACTTAGAAGCAAAGTGTTGGAATTTATACGTAGAATGAATAAGAGTTAAGACAGTAGAAAACATTTTACCGACCAGACGTTTCAGTTAATATTACAAGCATTCTCTAAAACATTAAAATGGTTTGTAGTATCGAATGGAATGTCTGATTAATAAAATATTTTCTACGGTGTTGGCTCTTGTATTCGTTCTGGTACTTTGTATATATTTAGACTCAAATATTTTGAGTAAGTAAAAATTATTCCAACATCACAAATAACTTGGATGTGGGCTTTGTGTCGATAAATACTTGTCTTTGAGCCCCAAAAATTAACAATAAAATTGTTTTCAGGTTGTTTAGACATATATTTACCGAATCTATCTCCATGAGTCCTGCAGGAAATACTAACGGCTCCTAACACAGACTGACTAAATCGGAAAAGAAATGTGCCCGTTGCGCATTTCGCGTTCTTGAGAAGTTTTTCGGATTCCTCTCTACCAACAAAGCCATATATGTGCCTGGATGAAATATAAAACTATCAGTTTTCTGGTAAAAAAGACTAAAAATAGAAGAGGCCTTAAACTTGACACTTTTGCATGTGAGCACTTAAAATATTACATACCCAGCATTCCAAATTTCATTCATGTGTTCGCTGCAAGTAAGTTTCATGATGTTATAAAAGTATTTCCAAAATGAAAATGTGATTTTCTCCTGTGACTGACAAACATTTTCCTTTTGGAACTGATTCCAATTCACAGTGGTAAACGGATTGACATCACAATGCCCTGTCGAGCAAACCTGGTGTTACTTGAAGACAATGTATCACAAGACGTTGATACCTTGAGAAACTAATTGTATAGAAATTGGAGCCAATTTTTTTCATCCAACATTTTGACAAGTTAACTTACTGAATAGCTTCTCTGTAAGAAATTTCCTCGCAATTTTGTCCAACCCTCTTGGCTCCTCATTGATTCTTTGCTTCGCCATCACCTCCTCCTTGGATCGCTTCTTCCAGATCAAATCCAAGCGATCCAAAAGGATGAAGAGTGGCACGGCAGTTGTTATAAAAAATGGTTTCCTTCTCTGTTTCAATCAACATTTTTGTGTGCTTGCTTTCATGCTATTGACTTTGCCTAAACTTTGACACAATTTTCTCGCTCTTACAATATCACCCTTGGCTTATGTGTTTTGGGGGAGGATCTTCAATTATAAAAATTATCTTTTATTCTCATATTAAAAATTGCAAATTTGTTATTGCAGAAACTGACAGGTAGTTGAAAGACAACAGAATGTATGTAGCAGAATATTAGTGATGTGTTTTAATGACCTTAGCATTGGCATTAGCACTCAGAAATGGGATCAATCATCAATATTCGAAGCAACTAAACGCAAAAAAGAAATCAAGCTTTTCAGAAGAATATTGCTTACCATTTCAGAAAAGGCATTGTCCCAAAATATTGTGCCTTCTGCATCTGATTCTTGTTTACCGTGTGTTATTATGACAATTGGTAAGGAAATAGTCTGCAAATAGCAAATTCACATGAATGAAATTGAAATGAAAATAGGCTACTGTTGACAAAGCAATAATTCAAATACTATGAGGTAGCAATGGCCATGATAATTGCAGTTAAAACATATTTAATTTTTATAACGCTGATTAATTTCAGATAACAGTCAAATCATTCTTCTACAAAGCATAGCTCAAATCAAATGAATATTAGAATTTTATATAATATAAAGAACTGTTTGGTTCAAGAGTTGTATGGTAGTATGTTGAGCGAAAATCTACGCAAAACAACAGATTTAAAGAAAAAACGTAAATGATAATTTTGTGATCATCTGATTATAATGCAGCAGTTCATCTACCATTATCAGCCTGGATTTGTAGAATTAATATTTCCACTAAACTACGAATATAAAAAATTACCAAGCGTTACCTTAACCACCACTACCGCTTCCCTCATTGATGGAAATTTAATTTGGATTGGAGCCGAGAAAAACATGCAGAGTTTTTCATTTGCCACCACTGCGTTTCTTCCCCGGTCTTCATCTGTTTTAGTCAAGCTCTGAAATTGTAGATTTTGCTTTTATAAGTAATGAGGCAGATTTTCCATCGCAACTATCACCTTGTTGGAGTCAATTAGTACTTAATCTCATTAACAGAAAAGCTATGACAACTTTTCCATCGACTTCAGTTTTCAAAACAGTCAAGTTTTTAAAACACTATATATTAAATGACTCTCATTTCCGTTGTCGATCTTTTAATCAGGTTATCGGACCAACACTTAATTTATGAGAAATTAAAAATGGTCTACTCACAAGGTTGCTCATTCTGACAACAAGCTGTTTTGAAGTGTCGTTAAATGAGGACAAAACTTTATTGTTTTGTATATGACCCGAGAATCGGCTGTAAAAGACAAGACTGATTAACAAAGACTGAAAAAGCTTATGCATACAAAGTGTACTTTTTACAAACCTAATAAAAAATTATTCTTAAATTTGAGTTTTAATTGAAATTTTAACTCACAATGGGGCACTGTTCTGTTCCATTACTTGGGCAGCAGTCTCCTCATCAATAAGATTAACGCTCATCTCAAATGGATACTGTAAGTAAACAGACAGACACTTGGGATTTCCACATAAAGCAAAGATGAGCAAGCTATGCCTGCTGGGGGCATTAGTTAAGAGATCATAAAAAGTGTTATGGTTTTTGGGTACCAAAACAGTCTCTTAAATTTCTCCAACAGTTTCTCAAAATTTACAGTTTAGCAACAACAGAAAAAAATTAGCATTAATTTTTTAAGGTGGCGGTCTCAAAAACATTTTTTCATGATCTTCGAAAATTTCTTGGTCGTCGCCAATGACAAACTTTAAAAAAACTCTGATCGTGAATATGGTTAATTGATTAACAGCCTATCAATTATTCACAGCACACGCAAAGAATAATCCATATCCTTGGCATTTCCCTCAAAAATAATTGTAAAATAGATAGATAACTTGAAATATTTAGACGAGCCATAGAAATAGCGATAAAACTATCAAAAGAAAATGATCCCGTAAAAAATAACAATGTTATGGTTGTCGGTGAAACTTTAAAACACAGAAGCTAGCATAAAAAGTTTGGTCAAATTTAACATATAAAACAAACACCTTCATGATAATGCTGCTGGATACATGGCGAGATTCTAGCAATATGCAGAGAAACTTAATGCAACTACAATGGCAATATTTTTTACCTGGTGGATAGCCAGACCATCAGCTACTAGATGACGCAACTTACAGGCAAACTTTTTATTTTTCTGTAAAACTTGAGGAGGCTGTAACTCTATTACCATCGCCCTAAATTTTAACAAGTTATAATTAACAAAGAAGACAAATTCTTATAGTTAAATTTACAAATTGATATTAGTAAATTACTGACTTAAGTGAGCAGTACGGTGACATAATAGATTGTTTTGAAGATATAGGATTAGCTGAAACTATTACCACTTGAAACAAAACACACAGTTTAAGACAAGCAGGAATTTGATCTAGCACTTGATCAACACACTGAGCTTTATTTGCCCTGGGCAAAGATTTATAAATGAAAGAAACGCAGTTTGCAATCAAGTTAAAATAAAACAGTAAGACATGAGGCTACAGTATATCATATTGTATAACAAATAAAATAATTTAATATTCTCTCCAAAACTGAATGCAACTATTTTTACAAGGTACGTAATTTTTGAAGATCAAAATCTCGGAAAACATATGCTTGCATGCATATGTAGCAGCACACAAATCATTGGCTCTGAATAAAGTATGACATCATCAATAATACCATAGCCACTAAACATATATATACTGTAAATATATAAAATACTATACCGCTTTTCTGGTAATTAGATTGTTTTGCCGATCAAGCAAGATGTTCATTTCGTTGATTGGGTCAGGTGAAATGGCTTGGTCCATCTGATGTGCTTGATTTTAAAATTTTGTAATTAAACGAGATTTAATGAATTGTGCAAGTACAATAAAACTATGATATGTTGTGAAAATGAATAAAACAGAAACGTTGACTTAACATAGAAGCAAAGTAATGAACCAGAAAGTGAAAAAATAGTTCGTTTTTTTACCATTGATTTCAAGGCAAACTTTCGTATATTCATCCCACACTTGACTAATCTGGCTTGTTGCTCCGAAAACAATATTTTCAATTTCCTAAAAGCAATAAGGTGATCCGATTTGCATAAAATTTTTTGTTAACAGAAACTGCTTTTGATCAAGCCCAAAAGAAAAACTTTAACTATTGGCATACAACCATGCAGTTGCTAGGACAGTGCATTAACTTACCATTATCTTGTCATATAATATAGTGGGCATCTCACTTTTAATTTTGTTTTCCGAGAAGACTTGAGGTAACTGAAATGTTAAAAAAAGTTTTGCATTTATTAAGCTTGCCCGGTGATTCCCAAATTTTTAAACTAGCTACGCCTTATCCCGGAGAATGGAAGTAATATGATAACAAATATTTATCCCATTAAGGTTTCAATCAACGAGTGCATGAGCACTAAGAAGGCAAAAGAATTCAGATTGAAAACCCACTACCAACTAGTTCTAACACAGAACCAAGCTATAGCATATGCTCACACACGTCATGCACACAGAAAAACTGCAGGACAACTTTAGCCTTTCTTAGCCCACAAAACGTGACGTCCGGCTTTAAGTTGCAGTTTATCAATGCAAATTGCAGTCCTTATATAGAGGTAATGAGAATGTTTTATCTGCACAAATGCACAATTTCCTGCCATTATAAAGTGTACAAGCGTTGACAGAAATTATGGAAACGAAGGATTTCTAATTGGAAGCAATACGCTTCTATGTGTTTTTGGCTATTATGAAAAGTAATTAAAGAAAATAATACATGGTATCTTGCTATAAACTCTAGACAGCCAGTGCTACGTTTGGTTATGTCTGATTCCAAAACCTACTAATACGTAAAAAAACAGTCAAAAGAGTGCACATTTTCACCAAGTTTAATATAAAAAAGAACTTTTGTACATATATATATATATGCTGTATTGTCAACAAAAATTACAGTTGCATGTAAATTTTTGGGTCATTTCAAATAACCATTGACTCGATCTTTCAAAATAAATAACTTATTTGGTCAATGCCATGTTTCAAATGTTTTTTCCATTCATTTGTATTGCGCAAAAAGCACATAATGGTCATCAAAAGATATTGGATAGTATGCCAATTGTATAAGTTGCACTTTAATATTGGTTTGTGATAGTGTTTTGTTAAGTGGTCTCAGGACTGCAATCAAGCAAACGTGTTATAACATTGCATATGTCCAAGGGTTTATTAGGTAATATAGAACTTGGGAACCTCTGGGCTTACGAATATTACAGCTCTATTTACAAATGTACAGTCATGAAGTGGATGATGTATATATAATGTGAACACAAGCCTTAGCAACAAAAACTGTGGTAAACCATCACTAACTTACCTTTTTGGTAAGGTTCAAGATTTCTTGCTCTCTGGTCAACATTCTTTGAAGGATCGTCACAAGTTTCATGGGATTGTTTGTAAATTGTTCCTGGTAATAAACAACAACTGCTGTGTTATTTTTATCAACAGCATCCAACAGTTAAGACAAAACATATTAAAAACCCATAGAACTTGCAGTATTACTACATGATAAACCAAATAACCTGAAACTTTAAGCAAAATGACTTGGTGAATTTGTAAGAAAAAGTAGGATGTAAAAGTAGGATGTAATGTACAAAACATTGATGTAGCATGTAAATATTTCAATCTAGCTAACGTTAGCACCCTTTGCAATCAATTAGAAACAAAAATTTTCCATTTTTTTACAATAGATCATTAAAAAAGCTTTTTGTGAAATCCCATGCAAGGGATTAACATGGTGGATAAACATGAATCACAATTAATAATAATAATACCAAGCACTTCTACCACACTCATGGCACTCACCCGATGAAAAATTGCTCGAAGGTGCTTTATGAAAAGCAAATAAAAACGATAAGTAACATACAAAATATAAAAGATTAAAAAGAGCAGAAAGTAATGCTAAAATCAAAATTTAAAACACAAAAGCACAGCAGAAAAAATACATTTTTAATAACTAATAATTACCTTGATCTTGTTCAATTTCCAAAACTGCTTTAATCAGATCATCCTAAAAATAATTAACAAAGGGATTTATTTTAATAAACACAACTGTAGTTTTCATAACGTATACATATAATTATATGTCTTACTCTTACAACAATATAAAACTGTTTGCACAGGAGAATAAAGATCTTGGTATTGCTTCTTTTGAAAAACAACACATCCGGTTTGATCGAACCAGAATAAACTGCAAGTTAACTTACCGTTAGCATATTGTTTGAAGTCGCAATGTTTATGTAGTTTGTGTCTATGCTTTCCATGTACATGGATTCCATGATGCCGATAAAGCTCAGCAAAGATAAAAATGGCTTTATTTCTTAATTCTGTACGCTTAATTCGCAAGGACGAAACCAATATACATCTATAAGCGCTACAAAGTTTCACATATTATGACATGAATTGTATAGTATATATACTGACATATTACTGCGTGAAAATAATGTAATATGTAACAGATACTATGCAAAATAAAACAATATGCAATAGAAGTTCACAGATAACAGTAGGGAAAATTTATTAAAGTATGATAGTGTTGTGAGGTCGAATTTGTGTAATGCCAAACGTAACGTAACGTGTACTGTTATATCAGTGCTTGATTTTAATAAAAAGTTAAAGACTTGTTTAAAAGCTTTTGAAATGTTGATTCATCATAGTAACCCTTAAAAAGTTAAAAATGTGGTAATCGGGGTCTGTCTCTTTTCATTCATTAATTTCATTGATTCTAAACTTCTAATCCGCAGCATTTGATTAATTGTGTATATGTACCTACAAGCATTTTTCAAATTGATTGTATTAGACCTTTAATTTGTCAAATACGCTGTAAACCAGATTGTCAAAATCTACTTTGCTTTTAAAAACATTTTCTGCGTGCAAAGCAGGGCTTTGGAGCCCGGAGCAGGAGCAAGGAGCCGTGCATTTTCAACGGAGCTGGAGCTCTACGTGAAATTCAAATGGAGCTGGAGCCAGTTGTTTGAAAAATAGCTCCGGCTCCGATGTATTTCATAAGATGCTATGCTACTAGCCTACTACTATTGGCTGAATTCACATAATTTAACAGCAACCCTTCACAAAATTAAGAATTGCTGGGGATCTGACAGCAGAGCAGTCCCATGCTCATAGCTGCAACCGATGGTACTGACTGACCCATTGAGCTAGATATTCCAAATTGAGCCTTCATCTTTAAACCTCAGTTTTTGACGTAATGGAGCCGGAGTGGTGGTATCAATGAGCTCCGGAGCTGGAGCAATTTAACATTTACGCCTGCTCCAAAGCCCTGGTGCAAAGTAACCCCTAAGATAGCTAGCTTTACTCAAAACATGTTTTACCGCCAAATCTAATTTAATTCAACAAAAGTTTCATTTAGTGTGCAAAGTTACCTCCTCTCTAGATAACTTTGCACAGTGAGCTGTAAAAAGTGTACAAGGTATATATCAGAAATATTTTCTAATGAAAATATGGTATATAAATAATTACCAAGCAAATATGTAAAGGATTTAGTTTTATGTACAAAAATCAACAAAAAAATGTTAAAAAAGTGTGCAAAGTATACTTATATATAAAATACATCTAAGTTTGTATTAATGCACCGGAAGTGCGTTACCAAATTCAAAAAAACCGCACTTGCAGACTTAAGTGCTCGCTTGCCAAACTCTGCAGACCGGCTTAGAGCAACTACAGTACAGTAACTGCACTCATGCAAACCGGGTTCCATACTCAGCAACGCTACGCCATTGTTGCAACGCCTTCAGGCCTGTATGTAAGGCATTAATGACATTCGCTTTCGTTTGCGGCTTGGTGATCATGGTGTTTTCAATTCAAGCAAACAAACAAAAATGTGTTGTTTGAAAAATGCACAAAAACAAGTTATCATAAAAAAAATTGAATGAAACTGTGGCAGTTGGCACCATGTTAAAGGCACTCGGGGACAATTTCCTTTAATTTATTTGTTTTACCCATAGTTTTACCGAATTCTGTACATTTCTTAGTTAATTAACGTGGAGTACTTTGCTTGATATTACGTTCACCCTTTGTCAATTCGTTTAGTCGTCCACTTCTTTCTTAAGTTCGTTACTAGTTCAATACAATTTTATTCTCTTACGCTTTGCCAAATCGATTTGTGTGGAAATGTTGCCGCGAAAGACAAGCAACCTCATAACGGCAGGGCCAGATCTCGGGGAAGAAGTCGAAGGACCAAGGAACCTTTACCTATTTGTGGTTACCACCACTTTTTGGCCAGCTACATTTTGCCACAAATTAGCAAATATACCGAGATGTATAATACAACAATATTCACGTTTATATTCAAGTTTAAACTTTTGCCTTAATATAACCTTTGATTTTGGGTCGATAGAAAATGATGGCATGGAAAATAGCGGTACTGGAAAATGACAACAAACAGTGTTTCTTTTGTTTCATCACATTTGCTTGTTTTCGACAACTTATCAGCTATAATTTAATCTATAAGAAAACACATAGGCTTATACAGCGTTTCAAAAATGTAGGTTACACAATAAATTCGCTGCTATTCTACGTAGAAATGTGAGAATAGCCCACCTTTCAAGGGGGTTTAAAGCGGATTTTGAGACGTAAAATCCAGACTTTTAGACTCAGCTTTTAAAAACTTTTACAAACCAACTTTTTGCATATCCTTTCTTTTAACCTTAATCGCCTATCTTTAACAACAGGCTGCGTGAGGTATTTACGGTGAAATAGTATCTCTCTCTTATTTGCAGGATTTTAGTCTTTTCATTTGCGATAAGATTCAAAACATATTTTTGTTAGTGCTGCATGACCTTCTGAAATAATTTCTGTACTTGAATTTATTTGTTTCACTTTGTGCTCAATCTCGCCAATTTTTTGCTGGCAGCTGACCTGACATGTCTACTACTAGTGTCCTGAGTTTCAATAGAAGTTGACACATGTGTAAAATTGCATGCTACACATCATGAATATGACGCACTGTCGAAAAACTTATCTTTCTGTATGTTTTTGAGCCAGGTAAATACGTCAATTTTCGTCTACGCGAAACATGTTCCTCCTAATTATGGTGCGTCAATGATTACGTATTTTCAAGTTCAACAGGAAAGATTTCAAAACAAACGAGAATGTAGTTCTTTTCACCTTTATACAAAAAGAGTTCGGCCAGGTTAGCTCGTCACAAAACAGATATGCAAGCATAGAAAATTAAGGTGACCGAACGCCTTCAACTTAATTAGAAAACCGTTCCACCCCCAAAAGATCAGCTCCAATCAATTCGAAATCGGTTGATATCCTTGTAAGGCAAATGTTTGTCCTATATGCATGATGGGTATACCTTTATAACATGCACTGCAAAGGGTGTATGAGGCTTAATCCTGTTTCAAATTACGTTGCTCATAATAAAATGTCTAAACTATTCCACTTGCTGGTGAAGCAGCCTACATAGTTTTAATGAAATGGCAGCCAGTGCTCCTGGCTTGTTACCAGTCTCAGTAGATTTGGCGTCAGGTATGCTCCAGGTGTCTAGGACCACAGCAGAGGTTATATGATTAATAAAACAGAAAATTTGATGAAGGCATTTTATTCGTTTCTTCTCACGAAACAATTCACACATGACACGAAAACGACAACAGAAGTGTCTGATGCACCTTGTTCTTCGAGAGCTAGCCCGATAAAAAAACAAAGCAAGATGGCGCCAGTTAATATTTAGATATCGTGTGTAAAAGCGAAGACGCAATGGTGAAGTTGTGGAAAAAGGGCGAAAGTTGCGTAACATAACATCAACTATATACATTGGTATTACATAGAAACTATAGGCCGGAAATTATTTCCGGTAATGGAATACAGATTTTTCACGTAGATATGCGCTACGTGGAAAGCTCTAATAATACTGAGTGGGTAACGATGTTACTGATTAGTGGTTAATAGTTATATAAAAAAGCTGCAAGCGCACACCGCTTGGTTGGATGCACGTCTACACGATGCTACTGGGCTATGCAAGATCAACCGCGTAGCAAAGGTTGAAAGTTGGAGCCGCGAAATGGCGCTGATACAGCATGTTAAGAAGGCAGCGGAAAGTTTGGTTACTATCAAAGCAATATCGGCAACTTTAGGAATAGTCAGATAGATAAGTAAACCGTTGACGTGCGCTACAGCATTACGACATATACACTTATAGTCGTTCGATGAAGCAGACAATGTTTTCCGAATAAAATGACGACGACCAAAACACAACACACATAGAAAGTTAGGTGTTCTCCTGAACCCGCTGTGCAAAGCGACGAGTGGTCATCATGTCTTTCTCTTTATAACATCTAGATTCTCTTACTACACGAAACGCACAACAAAAAGGTTCTGTAACGCTGCAGCAAACATCAAATAATCAAGCACAAGCTAGATTTGTGCTAAAGCGAGACCGTCAAAGAGCAATTGAGTACAACGGCTAATGGTATTTCTACAGGAATTAAGCCTATTTGACGACGCATGTTAGTTATGTAAACACCGCACGAAGTGACACAGGACGCATGGCAACAATACTTAACGTGAATAAGCTGAGCGGCGGCGTTTAACAGCCTTACGTGTGGGCAAGCCTCGTTTGTATAGGGCGTAAAGCTACTGGGAAACAAAGCTATTCGAATAATACGCGTTGCCAGATGCCCAAACGGTCTCAATTTTGCTGTTTTAAGTCGCGTTGCCAAGATACCACCAGAATAGCAAACTGAAAAGGCACGAAGTGATGGCGAAAGATAAGCAATCGAAAACTGAAACAATGGGAATACAGCGAAAATGCTAAAATAAACCTATATAGCCTAAAGTAATAATAAACACAGGAAACTAATAACTATGTCCAACAAAAAAACTAGAGTGAAACTGAAAACATTGCAAAATAATCAAAACGAACATAAAATATTTTTTAATCTATATACATCGAATAGAGCTATTACAGTATCTATAAGAAAATGCCAAATAAACAAAAACAAACCATAACTGAAAAATAAGGTCACAAAATCTGTTGAACAGAATTGACTTTACCGGCAAGACGTTTTGAATAAACAATCACAATGAAGCATCATTTTTGATAAAATTCTGTTCCAAAAATTTGATATCAATTTGTACACAGTGCGACATCACCAAAGATTTTCGCAAGAATTAAGAGAATGCACCAAGCTTCAATGAAAGAAAATCTCTCCCCAATACCAGCGTGCGACATTATCCAGTGAAAAAGACAAATTGACTAACAACTACACAAGCAAGAAAGATAGTGTAAAGATAAGAGGACAGGTTTCTTTCAGATGAAAATGTAAGTTTGGTTGTGTAAGTAACCAAACTCATCTTCAATCGACAAGATTAAACTGTCACTAACGAAATATAGAATCTTAGGTCTACATACCACATACAACAAATATAAAAATATATATGCACATAAGTTACACATGGACAGGAACAATATATCAATGAAATCTTGAACTAGTAAAGTTGACAAACCAGGATAAAGTGTACCAGTGTCATAAGAGGTAAGAGTTAAGTCTTGATTCTTCTCTGAGTTCCTGGAGTCAGAGAAGAGGCGCTGAAGCCATAAGATGATGCCTGTAACCCACACGAGTTTGACATCTCTGGAAGATACTCTGAGTTTGATGAAATGCTTTGATCAGAATCTGAAAAAAAATTAAAAAATGACTAAAAACGATGGAAAATAGATGTTGAGCAGGAAAAATAAAACCTTTCTAAAAATTGGATGACCGTTTTGACAAAAGTGCACGAAATATCAAACTCAAAAACCTTGCTGGTCCATTTCGTCATGGTTGTGCATTGCTCCATATTTCACTATTTCCGCATAAGTTAGTCTCTTGGAAGGAGAGACTGTGCGAGACGCGCCATCATCCACATCCGACATTTCACCTTCAGAAGCAGTTAAAGTCATGTCGGAGTCGTACGTTTCTGCTTCAGTGAATTCCATATCCTCTGTGCAAGTTGCATGAATTTTCTTCTCAGATGTACAGTGCATCAGTTCTGGTGTAGCTTTTCTTTTTATTGCAGCACTGTTACTAGCATGAATGACCTAAAAAAGGTATGATCACATCACTACAGCACTATTTTAAAACAAACAATGCATTTTTGCATGGTTAACTTAAATTAATATCACCAACACGAGATTCAACAACATATTTATAAACAGCCTTTCATATCATCACTGTAATAATACAATATAAATATTTGATAATAATGCAAGTAATTAATATAATACGACACAAATGACTGATAAAAAACTGAAAATCAGTAACAGCTTTTATACATTTAATATATTTGAGGATAAACTTAATAAATACTTTTGTTCTGGAAGGCATCAGTTTTTGTGAGCCAGGAAATGGGGATGGGGAATAAAGCCTTATCCTGCAGGTAACATCGGTGTTTGGAAGACACTGAATTAAAACTTGTCTGCATTTCATCAGATCATTTGTCTTCACCTGTAATTAAGTTATTTACAATTTGACGTTATTTCAAAATCATTACAAGATAAACGGCACCTTACCAGCTGCAGTAAAGTAGTACAGTACTATAATATATTTTGCAACAATTGACAACAATACTGTTAAGTAAATTAAAGTGAATATACATAATTAGATCTAAAGACTAATGCTCAAAGAGACAGAATATTGACAACAGAGTAGAAAGAAATCAGCAAAAGGGACAAATGGGAGTTAGCTCATTTTGCAAAATAACCAAGGCATGCAATTTTTTCATGGCTGAAACAGTTTAACATTTAACCTATCCAAGATTTAATTTTTAAGCCATATCATAAATTCTAGTTGCAAACCTGAAACAAAGTGTTACTGTGTGAGCAAATAAGTAAACACAAAAACAAGAAGTCACTTGACATCTAAAATTGCTTGAAACAACAAGTTTAAACTAATTCACATGGTGTTAGCAGGTTGACAAATAAAGTGATGAGCACAGATGGACCACATTCAACATGAAATCAATTAAGTGAACACAGTTCAAAAAGTCAATGGTGCTTGGGATGTGCGAAAGAATTGTTATAACATTAAGTGCAGAGATGAACAAGGAGCTAGTCACGTTACATTCCAGAAGTGTTAAAAGATTTTGATAAATTATACAACATCAAAATATACTGCAATCGGTATAAGCTATAGATGCAAACAAATTAATAAACTATGTTAAACTGGTCCAAGTGACGTGTTAATATTTTATACTTCGTATGATACATTAGCAATTGTTTTGTTGTCTATTCAAAGAATGTTTATTTAAAAGATTCGCGAAAGCATATGAACATTACGTAACACATATTACTATAACATTTTTCCCAATTTGTTGTATGTTAGCAAAGTGCGACATGACTTATACACATATAAATACCACTAAGGTCAAAGATAAAATGTATACTATGAAGCACTGCACACTGACCTTTGCAAGAGCTTGCAACTGTCCTGTGATTGATGTCCACTTTCCGGGGTTGCTTGTAACCGATTCAAGATTTAGTGACACAAGGGCAAGAGCTATTGCAGCGTTTGGAAATCTTGCAACTTCATAGCGACAAAGAGCATGGATCAAACTGTTTGTCATCATGCCCATGAGATGTGGCAACGACAATGATGAGGACAAATCCGAGTAATGGATGAAAGCAAGGACTTGAAACTTCAAAAAAAGCACATTAAACAACAATTAAACTGGTTTTTGAATATTAATTAGCGTGATAGAAAGGTGAAAATCACATACCATGTGGAGGTAGTCAAGTGGAGTAGGGGAAAGAATATCCCAGGATAACTTCTCCAAGATGATTCGCTCCATCCTCAGAACATCACATACACGAAATCCACAGTTACTGTCCCCGACCAATTCGCCAGTGCAAGGGACAACCTGGATAAGATAATGTTAACATTCATGCCAAACTGAAAAGTGTTTGGTGGTTAAGCAAATTCAAACTGGAATAGGTTGAAAAGTTTACTGTGATGAACATGCTATACACAAGTAAGTGGTGACAGAAAATGTATACAGAGAGCAATGTGTCACACTTCCTGTGTTCATGTAGTGACTGTCAGTGAGGAAGCCTGGTTGGTATGAAACCTTAATATACACAACTGCGCATATCTGTGTGTGTTTGATTTCATATTATGATTACCACTCTTTCTCCAATTAAGGTACAGATAGGAAGTTGTCCTTAAGCTCAAATTACAGCTGTCGCAACCACATCCAGTAGAAACATGTAATTGGGTATAATATGAATGATTTACTGGTTATCTTCATTGTGTTATATATTATATATCATCTGCATGATTTTACTGAATACAGAAAAAGCAAAAACATGGTTTACTGTTTTGACGTGCATCCTTTCAACGTTTTAAAAATGCAAGTCAATAAACGTCACTAATAGCACGTATTACACTAACGTTTTATAAGCTCACTGATGTTACACTGCTGCCATACGCCTGGAAACAGACTGTTTAGGGAACATTTCAAAATTGTGGTGTTTAATGATGAAGGAAAGTGGGTAAAATAACACAAATCATTTGATTAATAGCAAGCAATGTCCAATATTGATCCACTTGTGACTTATACAATCTAGAATATCACTTACGTCTTCTTCTTCTGAAATTTTGCTTGCGATGTAGAAACAAGTGATCGCTATGCACTTGAGGTATTTTGGTTGTGCCTAACACAGAAAGAATTTTGCCAAAATTTAAAGTAGCCCTCTATCAGTGAGTGACCGTCAAAAGCAAGTAAAAATCCCCATAGCAATTGATCATAGCAACTGAGATGCCATTAACAACAATTAAGATACTACCCTATTCATAATAGATACAATTCCACTCACTTTTACAGAAGTAATAAAGCGATCTAAGATGCTGCTTGCAAGGAAAAAGGTTTCTGGGTGGAAGTGAAACTGAATTGTAAGTTGAGCCATCCATTCTGTTATACGGTTACGATATTCAGGTCCAATGTCATTCTAAAATAAATAAAAAATTAATGGGTGACTAACAAAATCAGCTTTATTTGTTACGATTATAAGTCAATCGCTTTTATCATAATGATTTTGAAAAATTGATGATATTAATTTTTGACATGTATATAGTCATAGTGTACATACTGAAATCTCATAATAGCGTGGTGCAACCATATTATCGGTTCATTTAATCTTGGTACAGACATGCCTACTTATAAATAGACTGAAAAATGCCTGGTGAATAAATCAAGTAACGCAATTGACCTCTGTTTAGAAGGCCATTGAACAGGGTGTCACTTACCAATGACTGCTGGCATATGCTGATGATATGCATATTACAGGAGCAGCAGAATAATAGGACAATGCCAGGAATAGCTCTACCACATATTAGATGGGAAATTAAAGTCTTGTTTAACTGCAAGTTATTTACATTTTAAGTAGTTTTTGGCGTGATGTTAACAATACAGTTTCACTGTTTTGTAATGTGGTAAACGTAAAGCTTTCCCTTAACGTTAAGCTTCATTTTAATAAACCAATAAAGCTGTCAGCACAAGCCATTCGATTACAGCATTGTCCAAAAATCATAACTAGCAGTGTATTAAATCAGTAACTGAAAAGCAGAAAGACCAAACAAGTCTTTACATGAAGTAATAACAGGATAACAATTGGAGTGTTGACATATGAATTCTTTGGAAGTCCAAAAGAAAATTGAATTGTGTTTTGAATACCAATAGCAGGTTGAATCAAATTAAATACGCGTGACTCTTTTCACAGCGACAGCGGCTTTGTAAAAATATATCGCAATATCGAGTAACCAGGTGTCTCACAATATAATAAGAAACTGACAAAGAAATAGCGTTGATCCAAAACAAATCAGCCGGTAATTTTATGAAGCGAAGTTTCTATGTAGAAAATAGCTATACGTGCCTACAAGAGCGAGTACATTGTGTCACACTAACATATTTCTTTGTTGTAGTTTCTGGCGATGACGCGCTTCCATTTTTTCTCCTTTTCTCTCCTCGATTGAGCTGTCAAGTGCGCAAGCATGACGCAAGAAAGGGCAACCGCCCAAATAAGGAAAAAGGAAACCTACGTCATGGGCAGCCAGGTTTTGAAGGAAAAAACTACTCCACTGAGCAGAAGGCATTTTATAGTTGTTCTTGAAAGAAACAATATTTGCCGACTCACTGGGCACTGTGGAACTCGGATCTACGCATTCGCTCGTTCGTATTTAAATACCCTGGCGCCCAGCTTTCAAAATTTTGTTCACTTGATTTCAGGCGCCAATAAACTGGCGGCTATAGCGGGGCACCACAAAGATACTGCATTGAATTTTTAAACGCTCCAGGCGCATAAACATACCACCGCACACTGAATTAGCAAGGTCACTTATACAAACCGACATCAACGCTTCTGGGTTAAGGCTATTGTATGACTCAATACTTTGGTATGTCAGTGCTTGCTGTGTAGGCAATCCAGTTACAATTTTAAATACTATAGCTTGTAAACAACTTGAAACTTCGTGGAAAAATATTTTAAAATTTGGGTTTATCTACATAGAAACGTCTAGAAAACATTGCACCATAACTATATCAGCGCTATTTGAACAACAACTTGGTTAGGTAATAAGTTACAAATCAGCTGGCAAAAACCGTTGTGAACCTTTCGCTTTGCAGAGTAAATATTTGTTCACAAATAAAAGTGATACTGTTCTGCACTCGCTCAAGCATTTCTGGGTTGCCTATAAAAGGTTTTCTAACAGTTTGTAAATCTGTGCAAAGTTTTACGATGGTAAGTCATCTGCGAAAACAAGTTGAAACCAACATACTGCAAACTTTCTTTTGAAAGGATACCACCAGCTAAAATTTCAAGACTACTGCTGTAGCAGAAACCTGTTTTCAATAATTATTTCTATATTCGTATTGCGCGTAATTTTTGGGTCACAGCAACAGCATATCAAAGTAGCTAAGGCACAACATATTAGAATGTGCTGCCCAGGTTAACAGCATTGCACCAACTAATCTTCAAGCATATTACAGTGGTTATGTTTTAATGGCTATTAAAATGACCATAATGGTTATTAATATAGCATATTAATGGTTATGGCAATGGTTTTCAAATTTTTTCAACGCGACCCAAATCTTTTTCATTTTAGGTGCTTGCGACCTAACTGTAATTCCTCAAACCTCTTAAGTTCTAAAATTACCGAACACTATTATTATGACTATTACTTGTTTCTTTAAACTTGATGACAAAAACATTTATCTGTAGTTTGAAGTATGCTACGTCAAAAAAAAACCAAGTGGTTAAATAAAAAATGTAACAAAAAGATTCAGTGATCCAACTTTGGGTCGCAACCCTTAGGCTTAGGTTACTCTATCCTATGATTATTTTGGAATTAAAGTTTGAAATAGGTTTTGGGTTTAGCTATATAATTTTACATTTGTAATATGAAATAAGATATATTTTATCAATAAGATAAATAGGTTATTTGTTTAAGTCAGTACTCAATATCTTTTAGAAAAAAGAAGGTTCAAAAAATTAGCTAACAAAGTGTTTTATACTTAACCTAGGCAATAATTCTTTGGAATGGGTGTATAAGTGCAATGGGAAGAAATCACACAGTTTTACTAACAAGCAAAACCAAGTTTTACCTTTCCAATCCCCAAAATGCTATAAATTTACAATGCTCACTTCCAAAAAAATTTATTACTCATAATTTTAAAGCACTAACAGCAATAATTACCATGCTTTTAGGAAGCGACAGAGGTGATTCCTTCCAAGATTCTTTTTCCTTAGCTAGAGTGTGATTGAGCATTTGTACCAACCGCTGTAGAGGCCAAGCTTTCTCTGAGCCATTGAGCAACATTCCTCTTGTATGCTCCTGATCTCTCAACCTGAACATTACAATATAGAACTTCAGCTTATTTTAATGCAAAAAGAAATGTTGTGGCTAGATACAGTATGTCACAAAAATTTTAGTGACATTTCTTTATTTCTATTAAAAATAATCACTACTAACTCAGAATTTTTACATAAAACCTTTGTACTTCTTAACAACGCAAATAATAACATAATTTGTAAGATATGACTGGAGATTATCAGTTTCATGAAGCTTTGCTAACATATTCAGCAACCCTATTAAAATTGGATCTCTTTTGTACTTCTGCACTTCCATATCACGACAGATTATTGAGAAATTATTAGATCATAACTCCTTCCCATTCTGGCCTTCGTGTGAGAGCGCAAAACTAAAGGAGATCCTTAAATCAATGCACTCCTACTCAATAACTTGACTGACCTATCATGCCTACATTTGTGCTTCATTTAGTCTATATGTCAAATCAGAGACACACACAGCACTGAACATATGTAAAATTAAATAGAAAAATTTTCCAAAGAGGTACGGTTTGTACAATACATGATAACTATCCAAATGTGGAACTAAAAGTGGATTTATTAACCCAAAGAGGTTGTCTAAATTCTAAGTACAAGAAGTAGGCTATATGCTATTTAAATGACTTTGGTTAAGAACATTGAAACGACTGAATCAATATAATTGCCACATAAATAAGGTTTAAGCTAACCCAAACAACAAAGTATAGTACATATTAAAATCATGCTGAAAAACGAAAATATTTGTGAGGATCTTTAGAAGCAGGTCTACCAAAAATCAAGCATAGCTAGCCTAGAACTTACCTCATCAAGCACTCCACAGCGGTGGTTCCTTGTTGTCCTGATTCCTAAGAAAAGATCCATAGATTTCACGTTTTAATGAAGCAATTGGCAGTCCATGGCGAATTTAACCTCGTTTAGGCCAGCTGTATCATTTTTGACTCCAATATAAGGTTCACCGAATCGCAATCGATCTGTCTTATCAGCTGTAAAATTAATACTAGAGCGAGAGAAAAAGAGGAACGCGGATAACGGTAGTGACGTAACAAAAAAAGAAAAAAAAATCTTTTTTCTCTCTTATGTTTGCACGCTTCAGTGAACAGTCTTTTCTCGAAGTCAAACACTGAATAAGTAGTTTTCAGCGCTGGTAAGTAGAACTGACCATTTCAAGTTACTTGTTTTATTGCTAATCAAGAAGATTGTGTTGGACCATGTACTGACTACTGAGTACTGACCGCACTCTCTGTCCAGACCATCGCTTTATCTAAAATGGCATATTGTGAGGCTCCCGCCAGCTTATTCCTTGGTCCACGTTAACCAAAATTATTGCCATCATTTTATGCCGATAAACGCTAGAGTGGCTAGACAATACGTTTGGACTTTGGATTGATGTCAGAGCTACCACCAAGCAAAACGCCATCAAGGTAAAACCACTTCTAACTGGCAACGTAGGAAGGAACCGTAAGTATTTAAGCCAAAATTAGCTCCTGCGTAAATTAAGCTTAAAATACTTGCTTACTTCTTGTTATTTGCATGTGCGTATTCCTAAAAAGTAGTGAGAAAGAGATTCGCTGTCAATCAAATCTTGACATTATGACCTAATATTTATACCTGGATGAACTTTGCATTGGCGATTATTCGTTGCCATTCCAATACCGAGATTCTTTGTCTGCGTTGTTACACAGCACGCAGCTTTTGTTTAGCTTTGTTTGTTAGTGATGTTATACTTATCACAAACAAACCTGGAGCTACACCAAGCCTAAAACCTACATGCGAAACCACAACCTACAGCTAACTGCGAAAGATACATTCTTTCAAACAATAACTTACCTTCTTGGGCCATTCTTGTCAAAATTCGTTGAATCACACAGTATTAGACTGTATTTGCTGTCTCATATGCATACGTAACTTATACTTGTATAAATGTATAGTGTCCATAAACTTACTTAGTAATGTTAAACGTTTTACTTCACTTTCTGAGACTTGCATCCGCTTGAGATGGTTATCATACGCATCAGCCGAATTTTTAAATATAACTTATAGGATGCACTATAAATAAGTGGCTCTTCATAGTCCGTCTACGGCTCTACGACATGTATTTTTCTCGATAAGTTCACAAAGTTTTGATTAATTGTTGCGTTTTTAATGTCATAAGATTACGATCATTACAAAGTAGTCACGGGTATACCGCTTAAGATTTTAAACAAAATTTCGTAGGACCTTGGGTCAATTAAGTTCATGGATTTTCTCCTCAGTGCCTTGATTAAGCAAAAGGCAAACATATGATTACTTTCCTGGGATGACATTTAAGCTCTTTTACCGTCTCTTTTGTTAAGAATTTCCCTGTTGAATATGTCAAGGTCATTGATTTCGCAACATGACTGGAAATGATATTTCTGTGAAAGTAAGCATAGGCCTTCCCTCATTTGTCTTTTTTAAAATAAAAATTCTTAAAATGAAATCAACAACACACGTTCTGGTATGGTTCAGGTCTGGCCGTCCGCGGCAGGAGTGCACTGTAGGTCTACAGATATGATTCTGATCTGAATAGATACAACCCAACATTTGCGTTGGTAATCGGCATCTGGTAAGTGTGAGATTGATTGTGAAGTAAGTTATGTTGCGTGGTGTGTTGGTATATATATCACTTGCTAGCGACCATTAGAATTGAAAATATGGGCATAGTAGTAGCACTATTAATCATTTCCAGCGTCTAAGGTGAAATAGCTTATAACTAAAAAAGATACGTTTAGCAAGCAATTGCTGGCTTTCAATCTAAGGTAAGCCTTGATAATGCTAAAGGTAGGATTTCCTTAAAAGCGGTTTGTCGGTCATAAGTCAAAGACTTTTCTTCGCTGAAACGAGAATCAAATTTGAATTAAAGTATTTCGCGAAAATTTCAAAACCAAGCATTACACTCGCGTGCCACATAAATGGTGACGGCGTGTGTCATACATGACCAAGCCGAGTTGAGCGCGATCGGTAACCCATGCCCATCGGTAACCCATGGCAAGGAATCTGCAAAAACGACTTATGATTGAAGGCTGCTTTCAAAATGCTCGCTGTTGGTAAGAATTGTTCCTCAGTTACACACTGCCTAAAATCCAATGTCGTCTACTTTATTCATTATAGTAGGCCTAATTTCTTCCACGGTTGTAACCGTAATTTCGTTTCACACGAAAATTGAGTTTCCGTATATAGGTGCTTCATTCCGTATTTCCATGCAGAGCAGGACACGTAATCTGACAGTCATTTCAAGGACACTCGCAGCATTTTATGTCTATTCATTTTTAAAACTTCAGCCCAGGCTTTCTGGCATTTGTAATTTTGGTTGAGTTAAAGTGAAATTAATTCAAGTCTTTTAACAAAGTTCTTTAAACACTTACCTTTTATACTATGTTTGCCACCAGCATAGGTAGGCAGTACCGCGGTACTATAGTACCGAATTACTGTACCGCGGTACTTTTTCAGTACCAATACCGGTACCGTCGGTACATTTTTTGCCAAGTACCGGTACCGTTACCGACGGTACTTTCAAAGTACTGACTTCCCACCTCTGGCCATCAGGCATAATTTCAACAACAGAAAGTGCGTGATGAAATTGGTGATTGAATTTTTAATGAAACCAACGTTTCGCAAACCCATGCGGGTGAGCTTCGTTAGGGTAGATTACAATAATAGAGAATGATATAATTAATTTTAGAGAACCTTTTTTGATTAGACTTTTGAATTGTAAGTAACCTGTGTGGATGAGCTTGGGTCAGGATCCTACATTTGCTAACACTTCACTAGGTTAAAGTTAAGCTTGGAAGTTATTGTCGGGGTATCATACGTCGAAGGGAACCGGATGGTGACAGGGTCTTCTTCACTACATACACTTCCACTACACGTTATGCCTTTTGTCGTTAAAAATTTGTTAAAAACCTTTATTCTTCAGTATCGGTTATGCCATACAATATAGTTTACAGTGCAAACAACTGGTGCTAGGGCCACTTATTCTGGCTGGATAATTAGGCTATTTGTAAAACACTGTTTTTCATGATAGTGCTGGCAAGTCACGCAGGGTTTTGTAATTTGCGCTTTACGAAATTACAGTGATCAAGAGTGAATCATCACAAAATAACATATCACAGTTATTAGGATCGCCGTTTTCCTTGACGCAGTAAGTTGTTGATGGATCCTAACAGGTGCGAAGAGGAGAACAGTTTTTGTATAGGCGCAAGAAACAAAAAAGTGAACGACATACGTACCAATTTTGCAGATAACAAAACACAGCAGGTAAAATTTTGCAATAAATGCATTTGCAGTTTGACAGTAGTTTAAATATTCTAAGTGCAAAAGCGTAATAAAACAAACAAAAATTGACACACAAGCAAAATGCTGATAACCTAACGCATAAATGTCGCTACGACTTAAACTTTACTGTTGATACAAACATAACAAAGACCCGATCCAGTCCTAAATTGATCAAAAATCCAAGACTTGTTGGCTAATCTGTTAAAGCCAACGTACACGACACCGCCTTTGGCAGCGGAAAAACTGAGAGACGGACCAACCGTACCCCACATGCCCGCGTTATTGTTAAAGTCAAGGTAATCGTCGCGAAGTCGAATAACCACGTGACTGTAAGTGGAAAAGACTCCAGCGTAAGTGCCCGGTGCTGGACGGTTTGAAGAATTCACCGGGTGTGAGCGTACACCAGCAGTCATCCAAACCACGGTATTTGAACTGCTGCGTATACAAAGAAAGTTTTTTGAAAACGCCTTTCGACTGACGTGCGGACTAGTCGATAGACTTGAAGGTTTAATTGTATGAAACATGGAAATTTTAGCTTTACTTGTATGTCGTTAACATGTCTTCAAAACCGGCAACTTCTTCTCTGATGTAACTTGCTCGGGTCAAATTCTGTATCCCATTTGCTCTATAATCACCAATATCGAAGTGAAATTGGCTTGGTTGGTCAGCACCGTACCACAGGTCCAGTGTCACCTGCAATAGAAAAATGACACACATGAGCCTATCCACTCTTTCTAATATACCAATTTTTTGTTAGAAGTATTGTCGCTAATGGTAATGTTTTCGCTTGTTCAACGCGAGAACCAGCAGCCTATTGTAGTTGTGCAGCATATAAATGTAGGCATATAGGCGTACTGAGCTTAGTCCGGTGTCATTGACGGCTACAAGTGCTTTCATGTTGCAAAGATGTTGTCCCGTTGTATCATTGAACTCACGATCACCGTCGGATCTTCGCGGATTTGATACTAATTTAGCGTAGTCTTCGCCAACGTCAAAACCATGTTTAACGCCTGTTCGAAGGTCGATAGCTTTATCACATCCTACTGGCGCGCATCTACCAGGTTTACCTGCAGAAACAATCTAATGTAAGGGTTGTTGAATACGGTTACAACACCGGGCACGTTCGCGCCAACAGGCGGCTGTGTGGCGTAAAGGGAAATAAATCACTTTATTGTTACCATTGGTTTTGGAAAATTTTGAATATATGTTGATATAGTATTAGCCGCCGGCGGCATTATTCATGTCATAATGCTTTAGCATGACGTTATGATGACAAAACTCTGTAGTTTCTGCTTTCCGCATGATAGGAGTAGAGTACAGTTCATGCCCTATCATTTGGCCTAAATGTGAGAAATTAATTGCCCATATTATTTCAACAGTAAATGACGTGAATTTATGTTGTTGTTGGGCAAAAGCTCACGTTCATAAAAAAATCTCTCTAAATTTATTGCTACTTTGTCTGATAACCGTTACTATATTGTCCGCCAACTTTAAATAGTGTTGGGCGCGAGATGCAGTAACGGTTTTAAGACGAAGTCAAGTGTATGTTGTATAGGCTCATAAAAGAAAGACTTGAAGGAGTCATTGTTTTGAACCTAATCAGCTACAAAACGCAAGAATGAACTGAAGGACTCGTCGGTCTTTGAACAAACATACTTGTCTCTGTAGACAAGTGTTCTAACTTATAGGCTATAAATAAAATTTGACGCTTGAAATAGTGTCACGATGGTTCTCCAGAAATTCTCCTGAACTTCTTTTGCTAGGTTTTGCACTTGGTAAAGTTCCACTTTAACATTGTGGAATTAATTTAATTTACGATTTCAATAATGAACTTCAAAAACGCTGTTTGTAATTAATGAGTTTGTGGCGGCCGGGCCACCCCATTGGACAATTGTACCTTTAACTTTTCGTTTCCTTTCGTTGATTACCTTTTTTTTATAAGCGTTGCGTTTTTAATCTCACGGTATTACATTTATTACGATTATCAGTTCAACTGACTTCACGTTGTTTAGTTCTGCCAATAAACTTTTGATATTTTTTTTATCTGTTGGCCCTGCTGCTGAGCACGTGCAATGCCGAGATGTACTGGCAAACTTCAGTCTCAAGTGGGTCAGATATAGGCTCCGTTATTTCGGGCATATTCATCTCCAATACCTCAGACGGCCGCAAGTTAATTTACGGTACTTTTCAAAACTTGTGCCTTTGTCAGTAGTCTATTACAATTTTTATCAATCGTTCACACTTCGTTTGTCTCTTTGCATTCCATGCGGGTGCAAGCCTGCCTGTACTTGGCACTCCATGTTTCGCATGGATGATCTGTTTTGAATGAGTAACCCCTATTCATCATGGGCTATCGCACTCCTATCAAGAATTTTAGGACCCTTCATTGGGTGCTGCCACCCCCAATCAGAAAAGCTCACTTTATAACTAAGTATTAAAAGTTGTTAGTATAATCCCATGTTACCTTTTTTGCAAATAATTACCTTGCCACAATAATACGCCGTTTCTAGCGGTGCAAGTGAACGTGCCAGACGACGACAGCTTAAATTTGGGAAGACATTTAGCGGTGCAGACCGATCCCGGATTCTGGAAATTAGTGCAGAGGTATACACCGTTGAATGTAGTGGGTGGTGGCCCGGAACAGGTCGTTGAAGGGGTGCATCCCCACGACGTGTTTGATAGCCATTTCAAACCTGACGTGCATTCCTGTAAAATATACCAAAATAAAACATTTATGTACGCATTAACTTTTGTTTCTGTAGCAGCAGTAGGCTACAACACAGATGGTCCTCTGGCAAGCACCATCTCACTTGCCTTAACCGTATCTCCAAAGGTTACGTAACCTGGTCGGCAAGTCAGGAAACATCTGGAACCTACATTGTAGTAGTTTGTGCAAGTTATTTTGTGGGCTAAGTTACTACCAGAAGGAGGGCCGCATGTTGGCGGAAAGCAGTAAGCCGTTGGTCCGGACCAGCTCCCGTTGGCAAGGCAAACACTGCAACAAAGCATTAAATTACCATCGGTATATGAAGCCGCCTTAAAGAAGCTGGAATTTGCACCTATTTCTAAGGGTTTCTATTAGCTTTGCCCTAACCTTTCTTGAGGGCCCGTTAGTTCATAACCAAACTGACAACCAAACGAGCAAATTGATCCGATAGCATTTCCGTCCGAGCAGTTTACGCGGTGAACCTTGGAGTGTTGATTGCGTTTCAGAAACGCAATTGATGTGAAATTGGGTGACGCAATATCCAAGTTAGCGATGTTAGTACTCAAACGTACATCAAACATTGATCGTACAGGAAGCAAAGGGCATCGGATAGGCACACATTCCTTGGTAATGTCATTGGGAGGGGACCAGGTTCCATCTCGGAGACATATTCGTTTTGGGGGATCTTCGGAACTTCTGGTCTCACTCCACGATGCTGAACGAGTACCATCTGGACACTTCAAGGTGCACACGCTACCCACGATACGTAGAGTACCGGATTCTGCACAATGTGATAACGGAGGACACACCATCTCTGCAAATGGATAGTGAATACCGGGTAACGAAACTCTTTTTTATTCCGCTTACACGGAGATTGGTAAGCAATCTAAATCATGTTAACCTACCGATTTCACATAAGTCGCCCACATATCCCAAAGCACAGTTGCATGAATATCCCATGGCCTGATTTATGCATGTACCTCCATTCAAACATTTGACATCGAAATCAGAGTGGCAGTTGTCTATAATGACTTCACATCTGCTTCCAGTATAACCAGGCAGACAGGAACAACTAAGAATTGCAAATTTCTTTTAGTGTAGCTAAATCAACTTCCATTGATCGAAAAACAAGACAAGTTAACTTGTCGTTACACCCTCTAGCGGCCTTCCACGCGTTATCGCGTTGTTGGCAAAATGATCACAACACCAGGAAAAAAAATCGTTTTTTCAGTAGACCTGGAACACTTTGCGCTTTCGGGTAAAAATGTGAGCTTGGAATAAAGACCGGGGTAGGCTATTAGGCCATTTTCACACAACCCACATATAAACGAAACACCAGCTTTTAATCATGAACGCACAGTCACAGAGTGCAAATATTAAACATCCTTATAACAATCTTGAAACAGAAGAGCAAAATGTTGAATGTCAAAATGGAAACGAGAATGTTGCGAAGTAACAGGACGTTTGATATTACAAACAAGCAGTTAATTCGCATTGATTCATTATAAACGAACGACTTTTTACACACAGAGTAAGATATAACTCAAGTTTTAGAGTTATGGTTTGTGGTTTTTTTACAAATTAGGAAACATCTAGGCAAAATTATTAGCCCAAAAATAACAAAGCAATTGCTAGACCCCGGGACACTTCGCTCCTGCGCGTGAAAACGGTCAACATTAGCGTGTTAAATTACTATACTAGTTATTACTACCAATTATTGTACTTGTCAAAAAATGATTGTAGTATGATGCAATTTCCTGCGGTCTACTGCAAACCCTTATCCTTGCTTGCTTACCTGTAACCAGTTGAAGTGCGCGTGCATGAGGCGCTGTTGAGGCAGGGGTTCGGTTCGCATGCATCTGAATTTAAATGGCAGGTCGATCCATCCAAGCATAAGCACATATAGCTATTAACAAACGAACATTAGCGAGATTAAATGTAAAGTTATTAAACGTTGCAGATGAAATAAATGTTGAGTGTATTTTAAATATTTCTATAGGTAGACAATTTTTTTGTATATCTTTAAGCTGCTTTAAGTCACAGTTAAGGCTACAACAACAGGCACCTTCCGCTCAAGCTGATGCATTCCTCTCCATCGTTGCAAGGGGATGATTGGCAATGATCTCCGATTATTTCACAGTTTCGACCACCGTGACCGTGCGAACATATGCATTTGTAGGTTTCTCCATATTCAAAACACGTACCGTTGTTTTTACAAGGTAGTGATAAGCAATGTGTTTCCCTTAGCTGTAAGAGAAAATATAAGGTATATTTTGTTGATACATTGATGGAAGTCTTTCGAAAAATATTTTAATCAGGCTTGCCTTTAGTTTTCTGTGGTTAGTTAGAGGCAAGAATAAAATTGCTTTACCTCACAGTGTAAGCCCGAATAACCTGCTGGGCACTGGCAGGAGTAGGACCAACCACTGTTAACGCAAGTGCCTTCATTTTGGCAGGGAAAACTCAAACATCTGTTCACGGGAATTTGGCAGGTTTTGCCAATAAATCCGTCCGGGCAATCGCATCGAAAGTCATTTAAAAGGTCAGTACACTTGCCTTGGTGAATGAAGAAATCGGGTAAATGCTGTATGTTCTTCGAGAGCTTATCTTAGAGCAGTTTCTAGTGTTCTTACCTTGATTCTTGCATGGATTTACAGCACATCCATCTTTGTGGTTTTCGCAGTTTATGCCTTCGTAACCGTTAATGCAACTACATGTATATGTCCCGGGAATATCTGAAATAAAATCCAGTTGCGGAGTTAAAAACACGTGTTGGTATAAACATCCTAATTAAAAGGAATAAATCACCTTTCGTTTACCTACACATATACCGCCGTTCTGGCATGGACGATTGTTACATTCGTTTTCGTTTCTGTCGCATCGGTAGCCGGTCCAACCGGTAGGACAATCACATTCAAATTTGTTTACCCCATCAATGCAGAGCGCTTCATGATAGCACGGATTCGAGGCACAATCGTCAATGTTTACTTCACATTTCCTTCCTTGGAAACCTTCCGGGCATTCGCATCTGTACGAAGACATCAAGTTAGCAAATAGCCTATAGGCTACATACCGGCAAAATATTTGCAAATATAACAAAGATAAATTCTTCTCATCCAGAACACCCTGTCTTCCATTAAAGTTTGCAAATCTTTTAAATGATAAAGAAACAACTTAATGTATCAAAGTTTGTTTTATAGCCTACTTGAAATCGTCGATTAGGTCAATGCACATGCCCTCGTTCACGCATAAGCCTGGAACGCAATCGTCAATGTTTGTTTCGCATCTTTCGCCGGTAAAACCAGGACGACAAACGCAAAGGAAACTGTTTATTCCATCCTGGCACACTGCTCCATTCATACACGGGTCGTCCAAAAAGCATTCGTTGATGTTGTTTTGACAAATGATTCCGGTGAAGCCAGACGGACATATGCAGTCGTAACTGGAAAGATATTCAAAAGTATTTATATAAATGTCTTGAAGGCAATATATAGCTCTTGCGCTGCTGACTTGGTCAATAGTTACGTCTTGTGTCAAACGATGCAGTAGTACTTCATGGACTTGGGGCATAAAAATTGAACAAAGAACTGCAAACTAGAAATTATTCTGTGGGATGATATACCACCATACTTGCCTGAAAATATCAGTCTTTTAGTATTACCCTTTTAGAAACCGATTTAAGGAACTTTCTGCGTAGACATGCGGACTTGGACTAGATTTGTTTAGCTTTATGCAATTAGAATTAGAGCGTATTAACCTATTACTAATTAAATAAAATTAAAATTTAAGAATTTGCTAAAACAAGAAACTGAACTAGAATTCAAACTAAGTCGATTCAAAGTGAATTTTTTTTGTAAGAGTAAGTTTATCCGTTTTTAGGTCAAATTCTGTTTGCATACATTTTTGCAAATTGTTTTGTTATACTCTTCGCTTTTCCTCGAAATAGATTTAAAATAAGGTTATACCGCTTGTATATTGACACTGAGGGGACGAGGCAGTGTGCAGCATTTAGCGGTTTTGTCTGTGTTGCCTAGAGCTTTTTGGCAAAGCCTATAGCACTTTGATTTTGATCATTTTGTTCCGTGAAAGAGCTCCTTGTTTCACTTACAAAAAAACTCCGTGAGACAAACTAGCATTTTTGGCAAAATCGAAAATTAAACTAGAATTAAAATTACAGCATACAAATTTTCGCAAATTAGTTTAAAATTTAGGACATTTTGCTCTAATTCATTGAATTAGACAACTAGAATTATGTAATTTTCCAAGTTTGCAGACATGTAATGTGGACATAATCAACATTTGATATTATTTGGTCAAGTTACTCCTGTTTGCTGGTGACATATAGTTACCAACCTATCAATCCCGTCCACGCAAGTTCCCCCATTAAGACAAGGAAGAAGAGAGCATTCATCAGTTTCCTCCTCACATAACGTCCCCTCGTATCCGGAGTTGCATCGACATTTGTAACCATTTACTTTATCTTCGCAAGTGCCATGAAAACTGCAGTTCGCGTTGTTGAGAGCGCAATCGTCCACGTTTATTTCACAGCTGTCACCTTCAAAGCCGTCCACGCATCTGAAAACAACGCATGACAAATGAATTATCTTAGAATAAAGATCTATTGTGTCAACATAGATTTAAAAATCATATATTTTGTTAAAACCAAGAAGCTTTTTGAAATGAAACGTGTGTTATTGAAATCAGTGGTTTCATATGTTTGGTAAAGAGAACGTCAAAACTCTTTTAGGCAACTTGCAATACTTGCAAGTGTATTCTTCTACGCCATTTACGCAAATTCCGGCGTTTTGACATGGTTCCGAGAAGCATTCGTCATCGTCTAATTCACAGTTGTCTCCATAATAACCTGACTCGCACGCGCAATGGTAAGTGTCGTCGACGATGGTGCAATTTCCCCTATTTTGGCAGGGCTGGCTATCGCAATGATCCAGGGAAATACCACACTGCAAACATCAATCCAATTGCAATAGCAAATATACTTGGTGTAAGATCATATTTTGTTAAGTGAAAAAGGTACCCTTTCTTCAGTGAAACCTGGCGCGCACACGCAGGAAAATCCCGCCGTTTCATCGATGCACATTCCTTTGTTTTGACAAGGGTCTGATCGACATTCGTCCGTGTCCCATTGGCATCGCAATCCCTCAAACCCGGGAGCACAAACGCACTCAAAAGTTCCGTTTCCGTCCCGACATTCAATGGCGTTGAAACAAGGGTTAGAAGCGCACTCATCTACATTCACTTCACAGTGCGCTCCTTCGAATCCCGTTTCACATTCACAGCTAAGTTAAATTGACTGCGTTAAGTAGCTTAGTTATAAACTTTCAAATTTTGTTAAGATATCACGACAACAACTACTGGTATTAACTTATTCCATTGCAATAAGGCGTTAGCAAAGATCCAACAAAAGCATAGTGGATTCGACTTCTTACCTGAAGGTGGCAATTCCATCTATGCAAATGCCACCATTTAGGCAAGCTTCTTCGTAGCAATCGTTCATATGTGTCTCACAAAAACGGCCTTCAAATCCGTCGTTGCAAATGCACATAAACTCGTTCTTTCCGTCCTGACACGTCCCGTTATTTAAACATGTTACTCCAAGACAATCATCAGCATCAAGCTGACATTGTTGTCCTTCGAAACCTTCTAAGCAGTGGCACACATACGAGTTGATAAAGTCCTGGCACATGCCGCCGTTGCCGCAAGGATTGGAGGCACATTCGTTTGTATCGATCTCGCAATTGTTTCCCATATATCCGGGTTTGCATTTGCACGTGTAGTTGTTCGTGACGTCCCTAACAAACAGAAACAAAAGTTAGCTTATACAGCGCTGCGAAATCAGCATCAAGGATGAAACCAAAACCTAGGATTGGAGTTTATGTTAAACGCTAAGGTTTAGTTGTCTATGAAAAATGTTTATTGGCTTCTTACGAGCATGTGGCGTTATTCAGGCACGGCATGGAGCCACAGTTGTCGATATTCTTTTCACAGGTAAGACCTTCATATCCATCGGGACAGTCACAGCGAAAGGCATTTACAAGATCAGTGCAGTTCCCATCATTGCAGGGGTTCGGGTAACAATCGTCAACGTCGATCTCACACGTTCTCCCTTCGAAGCCTTGCCAGCAAACGCAACGAAAACCGGCTACGCCGTCTAAACATGCTCCCCTGTTTTGGCAAGGAATCGACGCGCAGTCATCTTCGTCAATTTCACAGTTTTTACCAATAAATCCAGCCGGGCATGTGCAACTAAAAGAAAAATAGCGGTCAAAGCTATGTATAAGAGTACGAACGAATTGTGCATGTGGGAAACGATACTTGTCGAGCAATGGAAGATAAAGACATTTCTTATACAAGCAAAGAACGTAACCCAGTAGCATAGGGCTAGCACAAGTGACAGCTTATCTTTATGGCTACCTGTACGAACCGGGCGTAGTTTCGTGGCATGTGCCGTTGTTTACGCATGGATTTGAATAACATTGTCCTTCAAAACTTCCACAGAGATGGCCACTGTATCCAGGAGCGCATATACAGAAAACTCCATTCACCGAATCGTAACACGTGCCTACATTATAAAGCATTGCGTGTTTTGTCATTTGTCAGCCATTAAAATTGGACGGCAAAGCGTGACATGGAAGGTCACGATATAACTTGAAAGGCTGATTGGAAATAACCAAGCATTTGGCAAGTTCTAATGATCTAAATATAACTCTTTTTCCGTTTTTAAATCTTACTACTGGGCAGTAATTTTCTTGGCAGATTTCCGAATAATTTTGCACATCTAATAAACACGAAAACGCACCACTATTTCGACAAGGTTTGCTTGCACAGTCGTCAATGTCCGTTTCGCAATCCTCTCCTGTGAATCCGCTCATGCATTGGCAAGAATAGCCGAGTAAGTGTTGGCTGCACGTCCCATTATTCAAGCAGGGATCGGGTTGACAGCGATCCATGACGGTTTGACACCGGTCACCCGTGTAGCCCTGGCTACAAACGCATTCGTAACCTGCATCAAATGGAGAATTTAGCTTTAATTGTAAACGAACGTCTATTTCCTGACAAAAAGGTGATCCAAATCACTTATGTAGCCTAAGTATAAGTAGATTTGCGTGATGCTAAATTTTAACAGAGCATGTAAACGTTCCGCAGTTATATAATGCCTTGAGTAAGCGAGTTTGTGCCATATTGTTTATCCTTTGGCAACAAACTGAGCGGCCTTAAGCCCATGCGAGCAGCTCGTGTCAAATAAGAACTAATTACATGACAAGCTCTGCTGATATAGTTGTGAAGCAATTGTAAGCAAGCCGATAATGTGTCAGTCAATTTAGATTTATTACCTAATTGCCGCGTGCCGCAGCTCACTTACCGTCATGCTGTCCGATACATGTAGCATTGTTCAAGCATGGATTTGAACCGCAGTAGTGGATTTCGCATCTGTCACCAGCAAAACCTGTCGAAAACCAGGTACAAATAAACTTGACAGCTTATGTACTTATTTGGAAAAAGGTATATCGGGTTCGGTGCAAACTTGACCTATAGCGCAAACAACATAGCATTCATTTATTTTGAGTATTTCTTTTTTGCTCATCTGCTAAGATGTGCGTACTAAGGTCAAGTATTCTGTCTTACCTCGGGCACATGAGCAGGCGTAAGAGTATTCACCATCAATACACGTTGCTCCGTTTAGGCAAGGGTCACTGTGACAGTCATTCACTCTCAGTTCGCAGCTGGTTCCTATGAAGCCTTCTGCGCATGTGCACGAGTAACCGTTGAGTTGGTCGGTGCATATTCCATTGTTTTGACACGGATTCGGACTGCACTCGTTTGTTTCTGTGGAAAAGATCGCGTGCAGGGTTTATCAGAAATTCTATACTACATCAACAGGCTAATGCCCTTTTCATCTGGTAAAACTACTGACATTAATTATATATTTGTGGTGCAGAAATATTACAAAACCTGATTCTATTACTGACACGGCACAAACAAACAACAGAGTCGATTTTGTACCAACCTGTACAGCTTACTAATGGGAAGTCCCACGACGCAGTGGCGAAGCTATCTTGGCGTTGACATGTATGACGACAATTTAAATAGTCGCCGTTTGCGGTCAACTGTAATAAATATAGCTGATCCGTATTTTGTGATACGATATAATAAGGAAGAAAATACTTTAATTGGAAAGCGGGAATTTCTAATCAGCTCACGCAAGTGCATGGTGTTTCTATATGTAGCCGCAGACCTTATTATATGAGTATGAGAAACTTACCCGAGCTTTCTATCACATTTTTTCATTTGGTAGTGACGTAAAATGTTCCAAGTTATAGCTTGTACTCACTTTGCAATTTCTCTTGCTTGTGTGTCCGTTTATGTGATACCCAGGCTTGCAGGAAACCTCGCAGACGGATCCTATATTGCTCTTGTTGCTGCAGCGTGTTTGAAGCCCAGGCACAACCTCCATTTCTTCGCAACCTTTCTCTGCAGCAAGGAAAGAAGAATATCGTCAAGCAAATACCTTTCTTTGCCTTTATTCCCAAACAATATTTCCTCCACAGACTTTGCCCAATAAATGATGTATAACAACAGCAAAGATCTTAAAAGTATTAATTCCATATCAAACAACAGAGCCCGATAAAATATTACCTGTGCATGTCCAGTTTGTAACGGACCATGTTCCATCATAGTAGCAAGAGCTCCTCGTGCTACCCTTCACTTCAAACCCCCGACAACACCTAGCAGTGCACACTGAACCTGCCTTGTTCCCGTTGGTGCACTGGAGATTATGGCAACGGCTAGGATTTGGAAGGTCACTTTGTGGGCACATTGTTCCCGCGACGTTCGCTTCAGCACCGCAAAGTTTTCCAGCAACTTCTCTAAAAATACCTTTCACTGATTGCGGCCGCGGTTCATCGAAATAAATAAAACTTGTTTTACCGGTTTGTTTGTGGATAGTTTATAGTGTTAAAGTATTTTATTTATACCGCTCTAACTGATATTTTCATCTCGGGTCAAACATAACAAACAAACAAACAACAACAAATAAAAAAACAAATCCGAAGCAATATTTCTCACCAAGAAAAAGCAATTTCGTACCTAATGATAGAAAGCAACTGCACGAAATGTCCGACGACGTTTAGAGCAAACTCTTTACGTGATGCCAGCTTGTTGATCTGGGTGTGATCTGAGCCCATGAGACCGATCGCTATTACCTCCGATATTTTTTGAAGTCTTTTCGATGGTGCTGAAAAATTAAGTGCAAAAAATTACGCTGCTCACAGAATTGTCTGTTTGTCTATTACTCTATTGCGTCTATGGGTAAAGGACTTAATGCATTGCATTGTATCCTTAATGCTAATCGTGAGAAAAAGGAAAACTCGTTCACTATTGATTGATATGATATGTTGATTGATTGACATGGAACTTTCGATAAATCATTAAAAATTATACTGTAGACACGTTGGGAAAGCAATTTTTGCAAATAGTTCATTTGTGTGAGAAATTCCAATTGTAGGCGCTCCATCAGTAAAAACTAAAATTTATTATGCTCTCTTACCATCAATCGAGTCACTTGCTCGACCGTCGGTGAGGATTACAGTGACGTGAGGGTAGTTTGGTCTTCGTCCTGAATCGACGCCAAACTTGTAATCAAGAGCGTAATAAAGCGCCCGTCCAGTGTTGGTTCCATTTCCGTCGTATGAAATTCCATCCACAGCCTAAAGCACGACATGTAATTACCTTTTCCAGATATCTAGACCCACTTATTGCTGCCTTTTCGTTTACTGTTAATTGGGAGAATTTCCCTTAAATTTTCTTTAATTTACTGACTTGTAGAAGAGACAGCTTGTCCGGGTATGTGTTGTATTCCCATAAATTGTAAACTTGTCTGTTGAAGCGGATAATGGAAACCTAAACAGGATGCTCCGTCTAGTTATTGGATTCTTTTTCATAAAACATTCATGTTTAAATGTTCTGGTTGCCAAACGTATAACCCTGTACGGAGTTATACAATTATATTATTATATCTCAATTATACACCGGAACAACATTACTAAACAAGAGACTGCATTCGAAAAAGTAAAATTTGACAAGAACTCTAATTATGCTCCATGATACCCTTGACTGTTTAGTTTGTTTCTGATAGTAAACTTATCCATAGATCCCAATAAACGATCGCAGCAATATTTCGAGTATATTTGTAGGTTGCTAGAATTATTCCAACCGATTAGGCGTTAGGAGAATTAATCCGATTAGAGAACTGAACTTTGCCATGAGGGTTACCAAATCTTACCAGGACTTTTTCACGGCCGACCTCAAAAGAATCTATCAAACGGTGGATAAAGTCCTTCATGTACAAGAAGTTGCCGTATCCAATGCTGGATGACGAATCAAGGATGATAAGGAGGTCGAAGTTTGCCGAACAAACTAAATAAAAAAAAATACAAATTTTCAAGGAACTTGAAGTTTAAGTAACAAGCCAAGTGTGTAATGCTAACAAAATGGCACCACATCAATACCGCCGCCAACTTTACTAATTTATTTATGAATTTTTAATTTCTGCAATTTCACAAACGTAGGCTTTGGTTGGTATGAGCAAAACCTAAATACTTTTCCTGACTCGTCACATACCGCTACATGTAGACATCTCGCCGGTCCAGCCAGGACCGATGATAGGTCGGTATTGGCAAATTCTTGTTCCACTGCCGTGCAACGAGTAGCCCCTTTCAATGTCACAACGAAACTTGCAAACCGATCCGATTTCGTTCGCGTTTGTGCAAATGAGTTTTCCGTGCTTCGGCGAAAGTAATGGAGAGCATGCTGTAATGATGAAAGATATAGAAAAGTGCAGTTTTTTTTATCTTGTTTGGAATGTGATAAGTTTCATGCGGTTAGGTTCTTAAGCACATTAGGATCAAGAACGTCACAAAACCAGACCAGTTTTTGTCACACCAACGTCATCGTCGAGGTTTATTAGGCTGTTTTACATTTTGTTTTTACCAACTTTTGTTAAATGTGCGGCGGTAAAATGGATTTCGGTGTAATAGTTTTAAAATATAAGCTTTAAAGTGCAATAGATTTGGAGCCGTGTTAATTGCCAAACGTCACACGGTACATGACGTTATCGCAAAGAATTAAAATCTTGCGGCTACTGTAAACTCGTTCATGGTGTAACTATAAACAAACCTACTCCGTTGGCCTAACTATGCTAGCAAACGCAAATGAATAAGCTGAAAGATCTATTAATAATAATTTCCTAACAATACCAGTAAAGGTGTTTGCCCCGCAGGATAAACGAATGCGTTTATCTCTTTTCTTTTATGGTTAACCGGACGAAGGAAACTCCCGAAGTCTCACTTTAAGTTTAAACACAGAAAAATAATTGCGTGCGACGTTTTGCAATGTTGTCAAGGTACAAAGTTTCTATAATGTCTTTTTAAACTTCTCAATTATCTATTTTTCGTAGGTTACATACCACAGGTTACGTTGTGTAAATAAACTTATCTCATTTTATCAGCTTTGCTAGAAACTGCAGTGAAAAAGAAACAAGGGCTTTGCGTAATTAGATTGCTAAAATTCGTTTAAAATTTAATCCATAATTCCGGTAAACTTCTAGCAACTTTACCTTTTTCACTTATAAAGCATAAACAAACAGGTAGATTTCATGGTCGTGTGTCAGGCGTAGGCCCATTACCCAGACAAAACGCTATCGATGTCATTCTTTGTGCATTATCACCAACACAAGAAATTAAATAGACAAATTTTTGTTTCAGTTTCTTTCAAAAAATACAATATAATTTTATTTGCCATGTTTTTTTCGTGTATTGCAACTTGCGATTATGTCACAGTTACTTGGAACAGATATACATGATTTTCTAGGTTGTACGTCCTTGAAAAACTTGCTGTGCGTTACAAAATATCTTTAATCCTTCGTCATTAAGTGTAACTTGACCAGACCAAACACCGCCAGTTTTACTAAAATTAATCAAAACGACAAATTCATGTAATCTGAAATGAACTTTAATAAAATTTATCCAACTACCTTATAAAGCATTATCGAGGTAGGTTGGTGTAACCGCATGATTTATTACAACAGCATGTGTAATGTGTAATCTCAATTAACACGCCTATTGGTGTTTCATCACTGAAAACTCTTATGTTAACGTTTGTGATCGAAGGTCTTAATCAATAATATAAGTATTTGCTTTGTTTTCTTGGTTTTCTTAATCCTAAACGTAATGCTTCTCTTTCATCCAAAGATGTATTCGTGTAAGCTTATTTATGTTGATTGCAAGGTCAGCAGCAAATGTTAAGCTCTGATCGGAACTGACCTCTGCATTCCACGGTTAAGTCAAACATAAATCAAGGAAGGTCAAATTAAGTTAAACGTTGGTGGTAAAACCAGAAGATAGATTTTAAGCGATAATGCACCTACGCATTTACAGATGGAAGAATATTTTTCTTTCACGTTAAGAGTTTCAACTTACGCATTGCTTTATCATATAGTAGACCGGCAATATGTGACTATCAAAGACTATACTCTATATGTATGGGAATACTTTTACTACCAGAGGTTGGGTGAAAGTGTTGAAAACTTCTACAAACGTTTATTGTTTTTTGTATCTCATTTTGAATTTTTCTTTCAAAGTTTGGCTTTAGTTCAAGTTCACCGTTAATCACCCAAATAATTTACTAATGCACAGGCCTGTTAATGTTTGGTGAAACTTTTCATACCTGGGTCCTCATAGACAGCCCTGACCTCACTCTGCAAGCTGGGAATGATCGTATGAAGTTGATTGTAGCGGCGAAGCTGGTAGACCTTCCAACTGTTGTTAATTTCACCGTTTGCAATAATTTGAAGGGCGGCTAGGTCATAATTGCCAACCCCCACGCAAAATATTATGACGTTCTGCGTAAAAGCAATGTAAAGGTTATTGTGACTTGGAAATTTGAGTAACCTAAAAGTCTTAGAAAAGCGCTTGGGTGATAAAGAGTCATGATGAAAATAAAAATAAGTACAACACTTGAAAAGTATAGGAATAAACTTCACCAATGAATATAACTACAATTCTGCAAAAAAGTGATAATATTAAATTAAAAACAAAACAGATATGACGACCAAAAATGCAAGTTATTACATGAAACACGAACAAAAAAAAGTATTTCCACCATAAAATGAATTAATATTTTAAGGTGATGTTATCCAATAATTACTCGCCCAAAATTTGAATAATTTTCCGCCCAACCAAAGGACCTGATTAATAAATATACACTTCAAAATTTTGAAAAAGGTACAAAACAAAATTAGACGTTATGTACTAATGAATTGCTAAAAGCTCATAAACAGCGATACATCAGCTTTTAAATATAGCAACTTCCAGAGTGAGTCAAAGACTTTATCAATATTTTTCGGTAAAGTATTGACCGTAGTAATGAAACAGTCCAAAATTAATCGTCAATAACTTTCCAAATATTTCCTACTTGTTTTCGGGCGTATGATGACGCGTACACGACCTGGTCTGCTGAACGTCCATCTGTGAGGAGGATAATGATCTCTTTCGCGTTTCTCCCCGATCTTGCGAAGTCGATTTTTACAGTTTTGTTTATGGCGGCGCCAGTAAAGGTGCCGAATCCCTTGAGTCAACGAAATAATAAACATTAACAGCGATTTTGTGGCTGATAACAACCTCTAACGAAACCAAAAATGGTCTGTCTGCTCTTAAGAGCAGGGTCGAGGCTTGCTTGACTGAAAATAAATTCTGTTTCACAAAAAAAAATTGGATTTTTCCGGTAACTTTGATGTTACTGTCTTAATTAATATCGCCATTGTACCGGAGGCTTACCATGATCTTCATTGCTTCCACTCGACGATTAAAACATCTCGTGCTGCTGCAATCATTTAATGCCACCTCAGTCTTTATGTATCTCTGATTGTCCAAAGGGCGATGGCGGTACCAGTGTGAGTATTGGACCACTCCTATGCGCATGTTATCTGCGTGCACAACAAGTCATGGACGTAGTTAGCCTATATTTGTTGATAGTGATTGTACGAATTTACTTTTGAAATGAGAATTACAAAAGTTATTTTTATTAAGATTCACCTGTCATAACCTTAAACTTTATTGTACTGTTAAATGTCATAAATAAAAATAACTTAATATGTGTAATAGGTTTTAATTTCAGGTATTCATCCAGAAATGATGTTACCATTAGAAATGTTAAACGCTGACGCCACGGTTTTGATCCAAGGTTTGACAAGTCTGAAGTTTGAAATGCCTTGGGAACCCGAACCATCAATAAGAAAGATAATATCAACTTGAGTCGTATAATCTGACAATACAAAAACAAACAACTAAAAACACTCATAAATATACTGAAACAACTAATTACGATGTGTCTTCGTGTTGTAGAGATGTATTCAAGCGCCTACTTTGCATTTCGAATACGAGTACGCCCAAGTTATAAAAACATTCGAATACTTTATAACCTTTTGACGAATAAGAAAGTTTAGCATGCGACATTTTGTAGCAAAATTTGATCAACTAAGGTGTGCTACAACATACATCCCACACCGTAAGTAGTACACTCTACATACACCGTAAGTAGACAAGCCCCGCTTATACCGCAAAAGATACCGTAAATAGTCTCATTCAGTTCCGAAAACATTTTCTACTGTCTTACCTGACATGGCGTCCCGCCACTTTGGAGACACCAAGTCAGAAGTTGTCCTGGAAATTAAGTCTTTATTTGGCGTAGCGGGGTGCGGAGACGGGAGTGTAGCCCATCTCATGGATAACCCGCTTTGTGGCATGAACAGCAAAGTCGCGGTCAAGATCAAAAAATAATCGGCTGGATAGTGAATGCTGATTACAAATGGTCGTTTTGAAAACATTTCTTACCAGGTCGAAATCTTTCACACACCAAGACCTAGTATCAAAAACTTACATTTCCTGTAATATAAAATCATAGTTAGTCAGCATGAGAGATTTTCAGACAAAATTTTTAATTAACGCACAATTTGTAGCAACGTCAGATCAAAAACGTAATTCTCATTTTCTTGTTGATTTTTTCGTAATTTAATATGAAACATATAGGCCTGTACTGTGCAAAAATTAATATATTGTCGCTTACTGGTTGAATGCATAACTTAACCTTTATTTTTATTGTTTCTGGGAAACTCACAAGTTAATATTAGCGCTGTCAAGCTAACAGCGTTCGGTTACCGTGATTCAAAAGCACATGTACAGGCAACATGATTTGAAGCGAAAACGTTTGCAAATGCTTTATTAACATAATGTCAGTCTGTGCGAGCCAAATGTAACCGCACGAAAATGCCAGCAGCCTTTTCCGCTCAACAGCTACCGAAAATTCAATCATGTTAAACCATTGAAATCCACTGAGTCCAAGACTGAAGAAATCAACCTTAATCGTCAAATGTAACCATACTTTCTCCGCTCATCTTTCGATTAGAGAAACCTGGTTTATATAAGGCTATTGGCAAGCTAACACCTGCGGCATCTTATTATGCCTTGCAATCCATTTTAAGGATCAATTAGCTTCTGGCAAGTCGGCAAGCTTTCATGTTCTGGGCGGCCACTTTTTCGGGCAGTAACTTACTCATGGTATGTTATTGAAGTGACAACGTTCTCACAAAACCTGATTAAATTACAGCGACATCGTAAGTGCCCCCAGCAATTATCTGGACTACATGAACAAGGCATCGCTGCCCTTTTGATAAGCCATGCTAGCCACGATGCGATATGTGCAACATAATTACCGCACACTGCATGAGACAGTGGACAACAATAGGCTACGGCACAACAAATGTCGCTGCATATGTCCCAAACTTGCTAATCTTCAATTTCCACTTCCAGAGCTAAACATAACGAGATTTGAACAAAGCGGGCTGCCAGTGGCACATTCTTTTCCTTGCAGAGTGTCATACGCACAGTACTTTGTGGAATATAAACAGCAGAAATAATAACAACTGGATACGGAAAACGCCTAAAAGCCATTATATATAAATTGCGTCGGAAAAGTCTAACGTAATAATGACGTTAGATCAAGTATTTGTCCATTCAGTGCCGGCGAATGGAAGATTGACTAAACCAACTTGGAGTACTGCATTTTCCTGATGAGCAGTCGGTTGCACATCCTGTATCATTATTCCGATTATTACATAGATGGAACGACTAATCTTTTAAAAACTAAAACGCAATATATCTTCAGACACGTCACTGAAAGACGTCGGTGAAACTAAATCATTTTCCACCGCCAATTGTCTTTCAATTGACTTGTTGTGGAGGGCGTTATAAATTTCACATTTGCGTGTTTAGCCGCAGGGGCTGTGTGCTTGTGCGCCAAAAACCAGCAGAGGTTCGGCACGCGGCCGCTTGCGTATCGTGTTGGGTCGTCTGCAATTGTTCGTGTATTGATCAGATCGTTTAAAAGCCAGCAAGCATAAACAAAAAGTCCCGCTTGCCTGAGCGAACAATTTAACATGCCTGCCATCTTATCTCTGATATACGGGATATACTTGCTTATACGTTCCATTTGTTTCATACGCGAAATGGAAACAAAATGACCTTTAACACAAACCTTGCGTATAGGTTATAGATTGGGACGAGTTTCCTAGATTTATACCACCAAGCCGTTATAAGGATATCGTGTAACATGCCTGAATCAGATAGAGTATGAAACCGGATTGTTTAGTAACTTGTGTGTCAGATCAAGTTACATTTCAACGATTTTAACCAATTTATGAAAAAAATTATCCGGTCATATTTGGTCCGCACCGAGAAAGTTGAAAAGTTCATTCGCAGTTAAGTTGTTCCAAGGGAACAATTTAAACAGCTTCCCAAATCGCTTTGTTGTTATCTATAGAGGTTTTCGTATCGTTTTCGATTTGAGTTCGATGCCCAGATGATACGCACATCCCACCAAAAAAACACATTAATTCTTTAAATAATATTTACATTTCACCGAACGCTTCTTATCGCCTGTCAACGTTTCAATGGACGATTGTTCAGGTGATGCGATCAACCCATGGCATCAAACGATTTTGCGCATTTAAGATGAAACACAACAAAAGTCCAAGTGTTCATTGAAAGACCCGCAGCATTATCAATTATAAATTTTCCTTTGGGTATTCGTTGGACTCGAGTTAACATTGTGTAGGTCCGGACTTTTAAATAGTGAAAACTATACGTATATGTCGGAGTTATATGCTCAAAACAATGCATTCCTAGATCAAGTTTATGACCTCGTGTCTCGAAAGGGCCGTGGTAATATTACAAGACTTTCAGCGTTAATACTGTACAGTGGGAAAGACAGACGTAAATTGCAAGCCAGTGTCAACCGGTAGTACAAAAACAAACACGCGGCTAAACCGCGATAACGAACGAACGCTGAATACTTCCATTACGTTCACGGAAGTTAGATTTCTATTTGTTGATATTGCAGAAAATCGGCTTTTGTTACGCCGGATACAATATAATGAGTTGGGTTTTATCAGTTTTTGTAGCTTCTAATGCCTATCAGATTTCTTCTATTCACAATAAGAGCAAAACAAAACTTTGTTGTTCTACTGAGTGAATAAGCCGTGAAAACTGTGTACTTTAATTGGCAAAATGCAAAAATAACAATATTCCTCCGACTGGTTTCAGCGAGTTGTGGTCGAAAGGCTTAGTGCACCAGTAGTTAGTTTAGAAGTGACCGTGGCACAAACTCATGTAATGTCGAAACCTTAACCACTAGCTAAGTAGGTACGTCGCGAGTTAAACTTGTAAGTCAAGTTCAAAATGTCGAATTCCAATGACTTGTTGCGAGTTGAAAAGATTAAAAATCAATGCAGCAAAGAAGACAACTTTGCGGATGTATCCTCCACTTTGCAGGCTCCTGTCTTGAAGAAAATAGCTGCAGCCAATGGAAACCCTGTTGCAAAGACGTCAGACTTCGGTGAGGAGCAAAGTCTACAATGCAAGACAAAAAATGAAAATTCCCAAAGAGATCGGTTTAAGTTTGTGCACGTCCATCGCAGCGCAGATGCCGAACCTCAAAAGTTTCTGAACCACAGCGACGGTGCGAGATATTTTAAGACCAAACAAGTCGCTAAACCTGATCAGCAAGATCCGAAAGAACCACGAAGGGGGAAGCGGTCTTCAAACTTATCTTTGACACGTCTTTCATTTAACAGCGACTTGGGTGTGGTTGATGGTGTTAACAACACCATTGCATTATCAATGCAAAACGACGAACACTTCCAGTCGCCATTTTATCCTGAGGTTTTTGAGAATGGCAATGGCTGTTATGACGCAGGGTCCGCCTCCGCATCCAGTTTGTCCAGCGTTTACCTTCCGAAATCGTCTTCATCCACTTTTTCCTCGAAAGGTGCTGTTTCCGTTCGGCTTTCGCGACGGCGAAAATCTAAGAACTCTTCCTTGCAAGCCAGTCATGAAGATACAAAAGCCGTACTTGGAAACAGGCGGCCGACAGAAGATTTATTTAAGCTGAAACTACGCAAAACTTGTAGAAGAGAAAAGCTTCCACCGCCAGCAGAAGGCCTCTCAAAAAACTTTCCCCAAACCATGAAACGTATATCCCGGCAAAGACGGTCAACTAATCCCGTTACCACAAGGGAATCGAAAGATCTAAACGAGATATTGCAGCACCCGCGATGGAAGAACAAAGCGCATTCACAAACACAAGCCGTTAATTCAAGGTAAAATGTTGAATTTACGCTGTATTGGAGCTCTTTTTATGTGCCGCTTTATCTGTTTTTCTACCTGTGTTTCAGACACATACGAGAATAACATTTGTTAACCAAAATTTCAAGCGAAAAGGGTTAGAATTTAGTTATGACATTTTCTTAGTGCTCTCAACTAGTGTAACTTCACAAATTCCAAAACAAGAACCCATTTGACCGATCACAAATGCTACTTGTAGATTGCTACCAAGGAAGTTTCGCGCCAGCTTCAACACCGCCGAACTCCTAAACGAACTGCGCTTGCGCAGAAAAAGCAAATACAGAAAATCGAGGATGAGCCATTTTGCAACAGCAAACGTGAGTAAATCACGTGAAAAGTTATATCTGACCAAAAACGTTTTAGTATGGTTAATCATATTCTGTAGCTACCTCATTTTTCTTAATTAATTACATTAGTTGCATTAATTACTGTACATTAGCTAGAATCAGTTAATATATAGCTATAAGTTTAAGTTGTTTCATTAGTGCTTTAAATTTTCAAGACAATCTAAATACTGAGGAGTGTTTTTTAGCCACTTGATCGTTTCCGTCGGGCCGTCTCTTTCGTCCGGCTGTTGCTACGTTGTCTGGAAAATTACAGAAGGGTTTCTGTGGTTTCTCACGTGAGCCAAATGTCTTTTGCTATGCTCTCTGGTGACATGGTGGCAGCAAGAACGTACAGACATGGACTGACCTTTGACCCTAACGACTACAGAACAGCAAATGAGGTAAGTGTGAGAACTTTAAAGGTGTAATTAGTTTCATATACTTCCTTCTTTTGTTAGTTAAGTGTCTGATTGCTGGTTATTTGGAGTAGTTGCTGTGATAGTATTTAGAGGTTCTTTCGAAACAAATAATAAAGTCTTTTGAAACCGCGCGTGCACCAAAGCTATAATTTATTAATCCATACTTGCCAAATTGACATTATCTTGTGTTTAAGATTGAATATAATAGGTTAGTTCTAATACATTTTGAAGAATAACGTCCGCTAAAAAGCAAAGCGGTGTTTTTCAAAACCTGTCCTCATAATAGCATAATAACGACGACCGAGATCATACGACAATGAAAACAAAAAGCACTTGTCGTCAATATTCAGTTAAGATCGAATCAAATAGGATCGAAATTAAGTTACTGATAAGCGTCGATGTGAGTTTTAAATCTTCGTCCAATGGCGCAGTGTTGTTGTTTTTCTTTGATTTTTTTTATAAGATAATGCAAAACAACTGGTCCCGTGTAGCAATAGTCAACCTTTTCACAAAATATGAATGTCCCTTTTATTCACGCGATCTATTGAATCGCGTGCAACACAAAGGCCTAACACAGTTTATCTGCTGAGGCACACAATAAAAACGCTCTGTAAAGGTACAACTGACGCACATTTATTGCGGAATTACCCTCGGCTAAAATTAGCCTATCTTGCATTTCGAGTGGCCATTGGCACGTTTCTTTTCTTTTTCGCAGGGCGCCTTGAACGCAAAATTGAGAACAATCTTGACCACCGTTCCTTATCAAAGAACAGAGAACGAAATCGGTTACGTAAGTTAACATGTATATTGTTAAAGCATACTTTCACAAACTCTTCCCAAATATTTTGGATATTTTGCTTCGGACCACAAACTGGCTTAACCACATACGCAAGAAGTTCATGTTTTTCACAATTTTAGGCTCTTAAACGGCTCCGCGCAGAAGTGGAAGAATTTGCAGAGTTTCCGTTACGGATGCAAGAAGATCTTGTCAAGGAGGCGTGGTTAGATGAGTAAGTCGTCGTATCTGACATTTGAATAGGTGATAATAGGCAAACGTCACGTTGTAGATTGATATTTTACACGTATGTTATTTTCTTCATTGCGAGTTACCGACAAAAGAACGCTAATTCGCGCCACTGGTAAGCAAAAGTTAGTTTTAAATTTAGCTTTTTTGCGCTAGCTTATCATGACGTCAACTTAATTTTTCCATAATTGTTACGTATCAAAGACCTGCACGAACAATGCAGGAAGACCAACCTTTAGTAGTTTAGTGGGTGGCTTGAAGCCAATAAATTATGACTATTTCCAATTATTTTTTCAACGTAAATTCTTAACATGACACAAGCATGCCTTTTTACGGTACCAGGCTTGATCAGTGCAAATCATTTCTTACGTTTGAAGGCATATTTCGTCAAATTCAGTACGAAATGAAAGAAACAATTTTTATCAAATTCCAGTTTTGATGACGACTAACGCCATGGTCCTATTATTCTGCAATAAACGTTCGTTTCGTTTGTTACAGATTTGAGCCAAAGCGCGTTATAATAAGACAGGGGCACAAGGCGGAAACGTTTTACTTCATCGTATCCGGTACGGCCCTTGTTACAAAAAACAGAATTAACGCCAATGGAGAAGGCTACGTTGAAACTGTAAGTAATGACGCGAATCTACCGCCAATTTCTGATCCAATTGTAATTATAGGCAAGCTTGTACACTGTATAAATATTTAAATGGCGTATATACACAAATAAGTGTTTAGATTAATAAGTTGATTTATTGACGCTGCATATGCTAAAAGCGATATACTGCAACGCCAACTAACGACGAAATGTATCACTTAAACATTAGGTAATCTTAGTAAGTCAAATGTTTATTTTCTATCAACTCTGCTGAGCCCTTTATCAATATGTTAAGCCTACATTTTACAAATTGAAGGTGAGTATTTTAAAGCGGGGCAAAAGTTTCGGGGAGCTTGCTATCATGAGGCACGAGCAGAGAACGAATAACGTCGTAAGTCAAACTCACCTCGCTCTGCTCACAGTCGGGAGGAAGGAATTTGTGGACATCTTTATGCACAGGTCAGTCAACTGCTGCATTCAACTCGCCGCACCTAACCTTGCATAAACATCTTCGAAAATACCTTTCTTGAAAATCTCGATGTGGAACTATTAAGTTACCTTAATTTGTCAACTTTTGAAGATCTTTTACAAGTGTACAGTGGAAATAAAACTTTGTTGCAGACAAGCTTTCTGAAAAGCTTTAAAAAATTAAAAGTTTCTCTTTCTCTTACAGAATGGACGGAGGTGAGCCCGAATTCATAACATTTCTCCGAAAGTTACCTGAATTCAACGGATTTCCATTGTACAAAGTGCCCCACAACAAGCCAGAAGTTTGCGCCTTCACCTACTTTCGAGTAGGCGTGGTCATCTGCGCTGACAGTCTGAAGAGTGACGCTATAATTATTGTCAAATCAGTGAGTACGATGCTATTTCTATACTAAATTTGGCACTAATAAAACCATTAAAATGTTTGACATTTAGGGCGTCTGTCGCGTGGTAAAATGCCTCGCGGCTGCAAAACCAAACTTGCCAGGCATCCGGCAGGGCCCCAAAGGCAAGAGCTACCAGAGGAACTCTTTGACAAACCTTTCAAGTAAGCTGGAAATGTCGTTGCCTTTAATGTTATTTTACCATAACTTGACAGTTAATTGAGATTATTGTTTGCTTTGCTGGCTTTAGCTTCCGCAGGACCGAGTACTTCGGCTTTAAGAGCGGCAAGAATGACATCACAATCTTCCGCGGAATCTTTGCTTGCTGGACCTCTAATGCCATGTCCGAATAGAAGACTGTCCAGTTTCAATACGCGCTCAAAACTATCGTCGTAAGTAGTTGTATGCTTGGATAGACTGTAAAACTTTGTCATAAGACTACTTGTAAGTGATAAGTGACTTCTACCTTTTAACGAGAACTAGTCACACTGGCAGGAACGTGTTCTCTCAGTCGGCAACGACCTTAAAAGACTTAAGAAGATTTTTGGAAAAAGGTGGCGAAGAACAACTCAGTAAGCAAAAAAAAATTTTAGACCTTTACAGCCTGCCTAACAATTTCTCTAAACTTTAATCAAACTCGACGCAGAAAGATCCCATCTGGAACACAAGAAGAAGATCCTCGAAATTTACAAGAGATGGCATGAAGAGCATCCGATCTCACGGGAAACGTTCGCCTTATTGATGACCGGAAGAGAAATCGAGGAAGAAGTCGAGAATGATGAAGAAAGTGTTTCAGAAAATGAAGAAGAAGAAGACGAAGAAGAAATATTAGAATTAAGAGATCGAATTGATTCCTACGTATTTCGTCGCGACTCCGAGCAAGGTATAGTATAAGCTGATCTCTACAACCCACATTACACTCTGGTGTTACGGGGTAGCAAGTATTGAAATTTAGCGTGGCACAAATGATTTCACTTAGAGTTTGACTTGACCACAAATAAATGTTCTATATATAGAGTTTCAATCTTGAAACTGAGCCAATGCAATCACGAGTTAATTGCAGAAGAAACATTTTGAAGCCATTGAAAGCAGTCACTTTAGATTTATAATTACTTCAATGTGATTAGGCGAAAGTCGAAGAAATTCTATGCAAAGCAATTTCCGGGCTCATATTTTGCGTCGAAACAGAAATAGTCTAGCTGACGCTTGGGTGACGAAGCAAAGAAAAAAGGTTTTTGACGTCTACTTATGGCAATGTTATTCAGATTATTTTCATATTTTGTAATGATTTATTAATTTTTCCTTTATTATTCGGTTCGCCAATTTTGGCGCTGTGAATACATATTTGGCATTGTTACATAATCAAATTCATTTTCTGGGTTCCCCTTTATTTTGGGAACAGCTCTCTACGACCAGCGCCAGTCTACCAACGTTAAATGAAAATGTGCTGCCATTGTCGTCAAAGTCAAGTCGTTCGTTCAACTCTTCTCGTCCTAACTCACAACACAAGCACGTCTACATACACGTGCAAACATTAAGAGAAAAAGACGTGTTTGTAAGTAGCAGAAGCGACATGTCTTTCATTTTGTCATACAAATAACTTGCTGAAGCTTTGAAACCTAATAGCACGGCCAATACGATATTTTCAACCATTTACTGTTTTCATAAGCGTGCTTTTTCAGGGACTTCTGCCTTTGCTCTTTGACGAATCAGAGGGTGCCACGTCAATGTCTTTGGTTTCTGAAGGTGCTGAGTGCATTTTGATGAACAAGGAGTTTTTCCTCAAGAATTTCGACGACGAACTTCGAGAAAAACTTATTCGCAGGGTGAGCATTTAAGAAAAAAAACTAGGAAGCTAATTAAAACTAAAGGAGTAAAGAAAGATTGTTTACCGTTAGACTCAACGACGGTTTTAATCCTTTGTTGTTACTGTATGCTTTTATGGTTTTAAAGAGGCAACCGGTAATAACTACAACACAGACACAATGTTTTCATGTCACAAAACGTCTAAAAGTTTCTTTTTTTGCTTAAGGTCCGACCATATCCTTCTGAAGATAAGTTACAGAGTGATATGCAGGACCAAATAAACTGGAATGCCTATAAGCTCATGACCGTTCGGAACTGTCTCACCCAACGTAATGACGCTAAGAGATTAGCTGCGTCTAAATCTATGACGTCGTTAATGTGCCAATGAAAGACATCTACAGTACATGTCTAATGATACATGGAACTACTTCAAGCACTTATCTGAATATCATGTTACAGCGCGTTTTTCATATTCGTTTTTATTGAAAAGATTAAAATTCGTCAGACTTCAAGTGCGAAGTCTAAATCAGTTTTTGATATGAGTAGACTCTTATGCTTATTGTTGACCTGTCTGATTTTGTAGACGGTCTGATCTAGAATTGTGTGAAGATGGATGACGTTTTGCAACGGATTTTGGAATCCCAGCTTTGCTATGTTGAGCGTCGAGACGAAAATAATCCTGCCAGTTTATAAATCAATTTGTCTTAAATTTAAATCTGGAACTGATTTTTAAAAAGTTTTCTAGTTACAGCAAAACATAGTAGCTTCATATTTTTATAAATTGAGGCAAGCCAATTCCACATAAGAAAAAATGCTGACAATAACTAGCATTGATATCAAAACGAAATGACGATAAAATATGTAGAAAAAGCAAGATCGGGAACCACATAATTCATGGAATCCGTTAAACATATAACGATATTGGTCATGCAAACTTTGGCACGTGACCTCATTTGTTTATTGTCCGTTTATCTACACCATGACACACAAGCGTCCAATTGAAAGCTTCCTGTCCAATGGAAAGCTTGGTGAGCAAGCTCCTGTCCAGCTTGGATGCAAGCCAACATCCACAAACTTGAGCATTTCACACGGACTTTGAAAGGACTTGGTCGTACTTCTGTAGCGTGATGCATCCGTGATGAGATATACCGATGGACATGTTACATTCTGACCTGATGAGCTTGGTTTCCGGGTCAAGATAGCTGACGTTGGATAAAGCCTTCCCGTTTTCGTCCCTGCCGCCGACGATAAAAATCTAAAACAAAGTGGAAATTTGAATTCAAATCACATCGCAAATTTGATATTGAATTGTGGACGGGCAGCTAAACGCGCAAACGTGGCAATGTTTGCTTGATTTTGTGCAAATGTATATGACGTTGATGTAAATTAATTCTCTTACTCGGTCATTACAAAGAGTGACACCGCAACTTGCTCGTTCGGTCAATAGAGGGTCGCCTATTGTACTCCACATTTCATTAGCTGTGTTAAAACTGAGAACGTTGCGTAAGGTTCCTCCCACAACGTATATTATGCCTCTCAGCGATACCGCATTGATGCATTTAGCCGGCTCCGGGAGTGGGGTGGATACCCGCCACGAATCCAAGGAAGGATCGTAAACCTTGTTACCGTACAATGAAATAAAAACATTAGTCAGTTTACACCTCAAAGCGTCAACAAAGTTACCATTGGCATTTTCTTGTTCAAAGTCCTAAACGATAAAGGTAGCTTGATCGAGCGAACCACCTGAACTTTTTCTGTTGACACTTTAACGCTTGGACCTCCACCAATCACATAGATCATTTCGCTGCAAGCGCACACGGCTGCTGAGCTTACTCCCTCCCTCATGTGTCTTTTTTCCACCCAAACATTCTCCCTGTAACAACGTCAGCTGATTGATAAATACCAAATGCGTTTGCCAGCTGGAGAAAGTATAGTAACAAGAAAACCAATAGTACATTGAAAACGTAGCGCAGTTATACTGCGCATTTCTGATAAAACCCACAGAAATGAAGCATGTTCTTATAGGGAAGAGTGGATCTATAGTTTAGTCAGCAGTAGCAAATCCAGGATCTGCTCATCTGCACACGGAACAGAAGCATCTTCCTTACCTTTCGCTGTACTTCTCCAAACTTTCAACTCGAAGTAAGCCGTCAAAGCCACCAACAACATACAATTCTCCGCAACAAACTGTCATGCGGTGACGCCATCGAGCTGTGTTTAGGCTCGCCAACTGGACCCACTGTCGCAGTGACGTAATAAACATCCATGCCTCCTGTTACGCAACCAACCGTGAGCAAAAAATGTTACTTTGGCGATATTTGTTTGTAAAACATGTGCATGAGTTGAACTGGACGATTATGTAGATGGTTTGACGATATTGGAAAATAACGACCATCCTACATTGAGGATGATGACAATTTTAAGCTGCGGTCACGTTGCGTATCAGTGTGATTTATAGCGTATAGAAACCGAAAAACTTACTTTTTTGCTTTCCTTTCCACCGGAAATGACGATGTTATCCTTCCACGCGGTGCAAGCAAACTCAGCCCATTTGGTCTTAGACACCTGGTTGTCAGATCCAGCGTTTACTAGGCCTCTCGTTGAATTCTGGCTGCTTGGCATCTGGCACAAGGTCGCCCTGGTTTTGTGCTGAAAGTCAAGAACCGAAATCTCGCTGATAAAGCGGTCGTCTTTGTTGCAGCCTCCCACAGTGACAAAAACCTACACAATCACGTTACCATGAAAATAAACAATAACTCATTGCACACAGTAAGAAGAATGATCTTGCATGTCGCCTACAAAGTAACTATGACTCAAAAACGTCAAACCAGAAAAATGACGAGATGTTTTGCTACCTAAAATCTTTAACGTCATCATCACTTCCTTCCGTTTAGGGAATTTTCTAACCTGATGCATAAGAGCATTTTGCCTGGGGACAATCCTGGGCCCTTCTTTTATATCCCCGCTCGTCCTGTATTGTCTTGCCTCCATCATGAGATCAAACACGTCCGGATTATTCCGGATCAGTGAATGCGTTTCAACTCGTCGAACAAAAAATATGGGATCAATCAACGGAAGCTTCACCTTCAAAAATACATAGAAGTAAGCAATGAATACAACACACAGATAAAATGCTCACGTGAACAAATCACAATTCACTTAGGCTGCGTCGGTAACAGCAAACTTGGTCAAGTAGGCCTACATATAAACCAATATTATAACTTACATGCTTCAGGAGTTGTGGTAAATTATGTTTTCTGGTCTCCGGACAATGTTGGCACCAGGTAATAACTATTTCAAATAGCTCTTCTTCCTTACGCACCATCAGGTCTGATCGGCTGACCAGTGATTCGAGCAGTGACGCAGATAAGTTTAAGTAATCCGATTTCTATTAAAATTTGCCTTTATACCATGTTTTAGTTTGTCGAATGGTTATTGCGTATTATTTATAGTTATTGTGTAGGTTGCTTTTGTATACGTATTATATTGTACACCTACTTCTGATGAACTAGCCTATATCAGAAGTTTTATAGTCTCATTTTTGGTATGCCTACCGTTTAGATAAACAAACAAAATGCGTAAGAAATATCTTCAAGAAAACTACCTCGCGGAAGTCGTTGAAACAGGTGACACATTTCAGCCTGGCAAGTACCAGTAGATGGTCGAGGTTGTGCCTGTGGGCGAGTTCCATGAACCCGGGTGCGTTTTCTATGGCAAGCTGGCCAACAAAATAGTTTGAACAAGCCTCCATTATTCGAGTGAACTACAAAAGGAAATATGTTGTCCATTATCGTCAAAATTGATTCTTTTTAATTGCATTTAAGTACGTAATAACCCGTAGGTGAGCTACAGACCAATTTCTTTTCGAACACCTATCACCCGTTGAACGCGAAAACGCAATGCAAGCAATAGCTTGTGCAATTGAAAGCAATCAATACGCTTCGTAGCGACAGATTGTAGGTGGAAATGTGCAGAAATACATTGCCTGGTCGCTCACTTAAGGAAACTGTTCACATTTACTTCTGTCAAAAAGGTTGTGTAGAAAGGATGCGTATACTGGGCAAAAAGGGTGCTGTGTCCGCGGTAATGACAAGCCTAGTGGAAAATTTTGCAAAACACGATGCACTTTATCGCTAACACAGTTCGGTTTAATTACCGTTTCCTTCAAATGTGTTTTACTTACGCAAATTATCACTCCATTCTGTTGATCTTACGACAATTTATGCTTATACTTATGTCGTTCTTTGCATATATGAAAAAACTTTGCTAGACTTGCGTTCTTAAACGTGATCACTATGTCTACGTTTAGTATCATTACAAACCCTCCGTCTAATGCAAGATTATTGAACGCGAACGGATACGCGTGAATAAAGTAAATCAGCCTGTAATAATGTTCTGGGAGCCCTCGATGTGAGGTAATTAGAAGCAGTTCATTTGATATTTGGAACCCACCTGCAAAAGACTAGCCGCCTCGAGGACACTTTGCACGGTTTCTCTGTTTACTTCGAGGTATGACGTGTAAGCATACCTGATCAAGACCTTCATGACGTCAGCAGAAACGCCTTGCAGTGTGACAGTTGATTGGTCTCTTTCGCGGTAAGCATTGCAAAACATAGCTCTGGAAAATACATTCAACTTTGTTAAAAACTATACATAGCTTGTACATGTATACAGTATAGAGAACAGTTGATGATGCTTCTGCCTGTATCTGTCAAGTGATATGACAGACAGTCAATCGGAGCGACCGTAAAAGAATTTTTATTTTGAGCGATGGCGAACCTTTTAACAAAATTTGAAAGTATTTTGAGGAATCGTAAACTCGATTTTGCTTACATCGAAATTTGGGATCAATCAAAGTAACTTTACAGGTCCTGGTGAACTTCCTTTTAAAATGTACGTAAACTACTTGGGCAAACTCAAAACTCATCAAGTTAAACAGATTTTGCTGTTTCCACTTTCCAGTGCACAGTTAAATCCTTTATCCAAAAGTAGTTGAACCATCATTCAAAGCACGTGTTATTTAAATGATAATACGCTTTGTTAATGGATTGACATGTTAATTTTTTAGAAGCTTGATCAGCATTGTGAACAAGTTTTAACGACATTAAGTGTTTAAGTATTGAAATGAAATGTACCAAAAACGTTATAGGAATAAAACAAAAACACTGGTCTACCGATCATTAAAAGAGTCTGTTATCGCCCAGCAGTCCCTCTTTCGTGAACATTTTCGGCCAATCATGTGCCGACTTCAGATTATTCTAACTCCGGATGGCTCAAAGTAGTTTAATGGATCTTTTTTTGAGTTAGAGAGTTTGCATAGTGTGTATATACGAAATAATTGGCACATTTTTCTATCAGACGCTAGCCTTATACGGTAATGATAACATTAAAAAATTGTCCAAGTATAGTCAGCACGGCCATTTCGCGTTTGAAATAAAACAAAGACTGCAGTAGAAAAGCGATCACGAACTATGACGTACTTGAAATACTTGCTGCTGGCGGCTAGAATAATTCTGTGACATCTGATTCGTTGTCCTTCTACTTCAATTGTGACATCAGCAAACTGTCCATCAAGTGCAAGCTCCCTTATCGAATCCTTCATAATTTATTTTACATGAAAACTTTATAGGAGTGTTTTCAAAATAGATTTATCGCAAAACAATTTTTCTTCTTTAAATGCAAGCGACAATAATGTGTTGAAATTGGAACCACAGACCACTCTAACCTGCATCAAACTGGGGAAGTAAGGGTCGGAATACCGGAACGAAGCCGTCGATTCCAAGGCAGGCTTACCGAGGTTGTCTTTCATGTAATTGGTGCCGGGTGCAATGCCAGGTTTTGTTGCTAAATTTCAAGGCAAAAACGAGTGTAGGTTTAAAAAATTTTACAATGGAGTTTAGGTAACGATAAAACTAGTCCAAAGTCTAAAAAACTGCAGTACCTTGACCGGAAAGAGCAGGCGTGGTTGTTTGTCCTTCATCATTGTGTGTTATGTAAAGGCAAGGTGCACGCAGACTTATCATTGCTGAATTGTCCGGTCTCTCAAACAGTTCATTTGCGTCGATGTAAACAAAGGACTCATCGCTGGCCGTCTCCTTGTCTGAGGTGTGTGGAGGATCGTTTTGATAATTAGGTGTCGACGCTTCGGAGCGAGAGAGACCCGAATCTTGATCTGATTCCTTAGGATTTGTTGTTTCATAGAAATATGACAAACTGTCTTCTCTATGCTGGCAAGGAACGTTTTCCCGTACGTTCTCCGACTCATCCTTTTCAATAGCCACTAACGCTGAAGCAACAACTGATGGCGGTTGAGACGCGCTCACCAAACTGCTTGTCGAAGGAGAGTCTTTACTGCTTGACGGTTGATCGCTTGTTATGAAGTGTTCGAAGATTTTGTTGCAGATTACATTTGACTGCTTGGGTTCCTCTTGCATCACCGGTTCCACGCTTGATGTGTGTCCCCTTCTCACTTTACGCTTTAACTTTTGCAACGTGGAAGCGTAGGGAGACTTTTTGCTTGAAGACGCTGCATCTGATTTTTTAGAAAAGCTTTCCTGCTGGATTTTCGACACAGAGGTATAGGGAGGCAAATCTTTTATTTCATCTTCTTCTCCTTCGCCTTTACCAGGATTTGAAGCAGCCATATTAAATTTATTTTTCTTATCGTCCTCAGCGTATTACGAATAGGTCGTACAGCAAAAAGCCTTTATAATTACATAATGCATAGAAAATTTTTCTAGTCTCGTGTTCTATTTGCCATAAACTGGTCGTACAGGTAAACTTGTATTTAATTAAGCAATTGATAAAATCTGATCATATACGTTCAACGTATGTTGCCTGTTTCTTTTCTGCAACTACCTGTACATTGGTGACCCTGCTTTATTTTGGCCGAATCAGAAGCCTCAACCAAGCTACTCGTTTGAGGCAATGTCGCATTTCGCAGGCTTGCTTGCAAGCAATACAGGAAGAAACGACTTCCCGTACGTAACAGAATACAAAGTCCCAGCTTTTTATGATAGCATTTCCTAACCCTTTACTAGGAAATGCCAGCGCCATGTTACTGCATGATGGTGTTTCTAAATAACTGATAGCAACAGTTTGGTCAAAGAAAGCGGTGAATAAATGTTATACTACTGTTACATTGGAAAGACTTAAGCATAATTAACTAAAAGTCGTGGTAAGTTGTACGACGCATATAGTTGATGAAAGCTACAGCATTACCCTAACTTTCTGTTCAAATTCTACTAGTTAATTGGACAAGCTGCTACGTTCTTGCCTGTGTGAGTAATAGATATCCCCGAACTACCTTTATCAGCCTACACAAATGCCTCTAACTCAACTACTGAGTTATTTCCTTTGTATACATGTTCTGCATGCTCGTAAGCTGGTTTACCAGCCGAATCAACGATGAGTAATACGTGCTGCTACATTGATTATTATAGCAATTCCTGTCTTACTTTCCATCCAGTCTGGTGCCACGGAGGTGCGAAAATAGCTGGCTAGCTTCAAACGTAGCAAGGGATAATACGGTTAGGTAAGCGAGCAGCGCTTCTTGTACTTTAAATGTGCCAACTGGTGTTGGTCGACTACTACCAGCGCTGTGCATGCTGAACGTGACTAAAACGCGCGCAAACAGCACAATGAAAACGTACATTAATAAATCTGGATCACGACACGGCTTCCTTATTTCCCTGAAATTGTGTATGACGAATTACACTGACGTGACATGTGCTAGTGTGCGGGGACGATATTGTTTTTATTCTAAACGGTAATATATGGTAGTTTCGTGTAAAATAAACAAGAAATTAGTAACAGCAAAGCATAGAAGAAAGGGCTTCGAGGTACCCTGGTATGCCCCTGCAAACAACGTCGTTACCGTTTGAAATTCCAAAAATACGTGGTGCAAAGAAGTCATACAACGACACCTCACGGCAAAATATTTGTTCACGTAAAGACACAAATCGCTTAAAATTATGCTCAGAGAAGGAAAAAATAAATATAAAAACTCTGCAGCAGTCTTTAGAGAACGCAGAGATTTTGAACTAGTTTAAAATCCATGAAGAAAGGGGGCTTCTTACATTCCACTGTAGGCGGGGCCACCACCACCTTCCGGACAAACCCAGTTGATGTTCTGGCTTGGGTCTTTGATATCACACGTCTTGCAGTGAACGCAGTTTTGAGCGTTAATCTGTAACCTCATTTCGCCCTCTTCACCTCCCTCGAGCGGCACATACTCGTACACACCTGCGAGGCACAAGCTTCGTCAGGTGGCGTAATTAAGCTCGGAAATTTTACCAACTTGACAACTTACCGGCGGGACAAAAACGTTGTTCCGGTCCATCAAACACGGCTAAGTTCCGCATCACTGGCACCTCATCGTTACGTAACGTCAAGTGGGCAGGTTGATCATGGTCATGGTTTGTACCGCTTAGTGCGACAGATGACAGGAGGTCAAAGGAAACTTCATTGTCTGGTTTGGGATACTCTATTGGTGTGCATTCGGCCGCTGGCTTTAAGTTCTTATGATCGGCAACTATGTAAATATTAACAAATGATGACAGCGTGAGGATTATTCACAGGTTATTCTTTCACAGTACTTTTACCATCATTCTACTTACCGTGCCCTTTAAACGTCCAAGGCTCTTTTCCCCGTCCGAATATGTAAAATAAACCAGTGTAGAGTAATCCGCCATAGAGGCCGAGAAACGAATGGAACGATGGTCGGATATTTCGGACAGATTGCAGTTCCTTCCACAGCCAGCTTTTCTTGAGATTTTCCTCATATTCCGGAACATATAAACCTGTAAATGTAAACGCACTTTGATTTTCAACCTACTTTTAAGATTGAAATAGAAGCAACTGTACTGCGACCATGCGAGCTATGAAAAGCTTATAAAACAATACGTAGGTGTAAAGCGAGCTATGAAAAGCTTATAAAACAATACGTAGGTGTAAAGCGAGCTATAGCGTAAGGAAACAGTTTATTAGAAAAGAGAAATTGTGGATTCCCTCCCTTACCAGATGTTTCTGATGTTTTATTTTCATCGGTAATTGCGCTGAAAATCGCTTCCGCTGCAACCATTCCACTCTTCATGGCTGTATGAGTTCCCTTTAACTTGGGTACGTTCATGAATCCGGGACTACAGCCTGAAATTACAAAACATGACTATTTCAAGCATATGTCAGTGTCATGATTCATCTCACAAGCAAAAGACAGCAAAATTTTATCATCGCGAAAACTATTACTTCAAAGGAAATGTTATTCTGGGAAATAAGCTTTTCCCTTTAAGTGACGTCAAATGCTTAAAATTTGAACTCCAGGAAATTATTATTCTGAATAACCTCTCAGACTGGCCAAGTGATTCGCAAATAAAGTAGGGGTGTGAATATGGTAGAGAATGTCACCACACTACAACAGCACTCAAGCAATAATATAATTAATCAACATTAACCGTAAGCCTAAATTTACCTAAATACTAGCCTTCAAGTTTTACCTGACACAAGCCGTAACAGCTTTATTATGGAAAATAGCATTGTTGCATAAGTAATCACTTACCAATTAAACAACCTCCAGGAAAAGCAAGTTTTGGAATACTTTGAAAGCCGCCTTCATTGAGAGCACGAGCGCCATATGCAATTCTCTTGCCCCCCTCAAATGTTGGTCTTACCTTAGGATGCTGCTTAAACCGCTGGAATTCTTTAAATGGGTTAAGGTAGGGGTTGGAGTAATCTAAGCCGACCTGAAACAGCCAAAAATATTGGTAATTACTAATTAACCAAAGATAATTGTCGATTTTGTTATGCATAACAACAAATATACATCCATTAAATTCTGAAATACCCGGAAAAATGGAGTACTGTATTACACTTGCTCAACTAAAAGTGTACCGTAAAATGACTTATTTATCTCAACTAAAACAAACTGTGAGAGTTTTCTTGAAAATGCAGAAAACCTTCGTCTTTCAAAGTCTTACAAACAAGTTAACCATTGTATATGTTGGTGACCACTGACAACATATCAAGGGAAGTTGCATATTAACTTTTAGTTATATATTATATTCAAATATAAAACGTTTATATACATTAAACATAAAGTTAATCATCAATCAACAGCACAAGTTTAATAAACATCACACTAAGTCTTGTCTGATGCAATCAGTCAATACAAATGACAAACTATCAGACTGTACTTGATATGTACTTGTGCATATTTAATGGAATCAAACAGAAAATATTGTGCCACTTCTCATGAGACTAAAGTTTTTACGTTCACAAACCACAGCACAGGCACAAAATAACAAATGAAGCAACGGAAGACGACATGTTTTCCCAAAGTTTTCAAGCAAACACGAAACATACCACAAATCCAACAGCAACCAACGGTTCGCCTTCATCTAAATGATATAGAAAAGAGCCACCATAGGTGTTGCGATTTAAGGGCCAGCCAGCAGTGTGTTCCACATATCCGGGTTTCCATTTGGATTCTTCAATTTCCCAAACTTCCTAAATTAAAATTTAGACATACAGGTGTTAGAAAGATATTCAAAGCCACAGCTAAAGATTTTCTTCAACGATGACTCAAAAGATCTTACTTTTATTCCAATGCCATATGTCTGTGGTTCACAACCTTCTCTTAATTTGAGGTTGTCGTTCTGGTAGAGTTGCTTTGCGAGGGCGCCATGACAACCCTCTGAAAATATTGTTACTTTTGCATGAAATTCCATGCCTCTTTCAAATGTTTCCTACATTTTAAAAAGTTTGTTAAACGCATGCTAAGATATTTAAACCTAGCGAAACAGAAAAAAGTCGGTTGTATTTGTCCAATATTTCTAAGTTTTAGTGGAACTTAATGATTAACTAGTATTTTTGCAAGAAACGGCTAGAATATAGATAAATATACACCTTTGGTGAGCCATCCTTGTGTATTCCGACATCATTTGTGGCAATTCCTTTAACACTTCCATCTTCATGATATAGAACTTCTGTGCAAGCAAAGCCTGGATATATCTGTGAACACAAATTTTATGAAGTTTTAAAGGACTTAATATTGGAAATTTTTTTATCTAAAACAGCATTTAGCAATTACACATAAACCAAACCTTACACACATACCTCAACCTCTAGTTCTTCTGCTTGTTCACCAAGCCACTTGACGAAATTTCCCAATCTAACAATATAATTTCCTTCATTGTAAATTGGAAAACCTGAAAGGGAGACTTGTGAAACTGTGTTCTGGTGCATGCCGTTTGCAGAACACATCTGACATGAATATGGGATTTATAGTCAAAGTTTCCGTTAATTAGTTTCACATGACACAAAATCAAAGTTCATTCCTAAATTATTGCAATTTAAATAAAAGTTAATATTGTGCGATACTTAATATTGTATACCTCTAAATACAGGAACAGGAATGCGCCAATTTTTAGTCAAAATTGCAAACTTATCGTGTTTGACTGGTGTTTTTAATGGTGCTCCACGTTCTTTCCAGTCTGGAAAAAGCTCTTGAAGAGCACGTGGCTCTAAACAAGCTCCAGACAAAGTGTGACCTCCTATAATGACATTTATCTGGTTTAAAAATCATCGCAACAGTTGATTATTCTATTACAAAGCTTTATTTGCCATAGGTTTTATACAACATGTGTCAGCAGTCAACATGCTTCGTTACCTAGTTCAGGAGCTTTTTCAAACAGGCAAACACGAATATCTTTTCCATTTTCCTTTGCGAGTTGTTTTAACCGTATTGCACAAGACATTCCAGCTGGGCCACCTCCTACTATGACAACATCTGCTTCATCTGCATACCTCTCCATTTCAATATCTGTAACAAAAAACCGAAAAATTGTCCTGAAATGGTTTTCAAGACTGATCTCTGCTGTTTAGATAAGAGCATTTTCTCACTAGCCCCAGACTGTCAAGTTTAGTGGGGCAAGTGGAATGCGTTCTCTCCACAACAAAGGTGGAACCAGAATTGGCAGGTGCTGTTCTAACACCCAAATTTATATTTTGGCATGACTTGTAACATCATTTTAATGCAGCTGTCACATTAGTCAGTGCATATTTAACTAGGACTAACATCGCCCATTCATGTAAGTTTAAATTCCACAGAGATAAATGCTCCTTACAGGTGAGTATGTAAGGATCATTCTATGGCTACTGATAAAGGTTCGGAACTCTATACACTTCTCAGAAATCTTTCCTTTTATGTTGTTCTGGAGTAAATTCAGCATGAGTACGCAAATAAAAAAAAGCAACTTGAAATTGGCCCTGCCTTTCCAGAGTTATGTCAGCTCAAACCACAACATTTTTACCTGTTTTTTGAAGTAATTAAAGCCATGAAATGACCCTTTTAAAAACAAGACAAGCTGCATTAAGAAGAGAAGTTTTGGGTACCTTTCCATCTTTCATCACCCTCTCTTGGAATTATACTGTAGTGTGTGGTAATTTTCGGTTGACTGGATGCGCACCGAATGCAAGTTTGGCTGGGAAGTTGTAGTCTATTAGGCCAACGTGAAAGGAGGCGATAATATTGCATCAAGGACCGAGCACTTTTCATGGTTCGAGTATTTTAATAGCTTAAAAACTAAATATGTTAGTAACTTTTATTTAAATACACCTAAACATATTAATTATTATCGGCGTGTTGATTTTTTAATGTAGAAAATTATCCCTTTAGCACGTAAATATCACCACCTAGTGAGTAAAGTCCTGTTCCTGTGGGTAGAACTCATACACTTCTAAACTTATAAAACTTAAATATATATATATATAATTTTAAAGCATAATTCATTGCCTATGTTTTGTTTTCTACATTCTATTTGAGCTCGCCAATTATAGTCTATGATTTTTAAAGTTGCTTATACTCCTACACTGTCACATAAAAGCCTGAATGGGAAAATGTTGTGAAGTAATGGAGTAAAGTATTGATGTTAACAATTTCTTAATACTCAATCCTGATATGAGGTTGCAAACGAAAAGGAGATATGATCTTTTATCCGAAAGCCATTTGCTTGTAGCCACCAAAATCCCAAAAGTCCAATATTGGTGACCACAGTCCACAATATTGCACCGACACGAATTGCATCTACGATTGCGTTAATCATTTTCATGTCGTTTAGTTGTAAGAATTTTTATTTCCATAAGTTTAATTATCATTTGTGTTCAATGAAGTTTTTCTTGCTGAGTATGGATGTAAATATCAAATTGGCAACATTCCAAGATAATGCTGAACATTTTATAACTTGACTGATTTGCCAATAGCATTGTCAGCGACCTATCGGAGTTTATATCTGATATATCATATTGTTTATTTTTTGTAATTGATTGTGGGGATTGAAAAAAAGTGCCAATGTTGTTACGTCATAATAAAATGAAGACATGCTTACTATCACAAACAATTGAAATCGATTGCACGAATAATGGCTATTGCTTCATCTTGTTGCGCCTGGGATTTCTCACCAAAAACAGAGAACTTTTCAAAATGAGTGAAACGAAAGAAACAAAAACAAGAACAAAGGAAGGAGGGTGGGGAGAATAAGCAAAAATATTGTATCGAAACTACTACAGTCGAATCCGGTTAATTGCATTCTGGATAATCGCATAATCTGTTTTATCGCATAAAGAGCGCAAATCCCAAACCATAGCCTTTTATTTGTAAAGATAATACTTCGGTTTATCGCATAGCGGTTTATTGCATAATCCGCATAATTGAATAAAAATGAAGGTGATTTATTCGATTATTCAAAAGTTTTTAAAAGATAAAATTGAAAACAACATGCACTGGGAGCGCACATGCAATGCGTAAGCTTTGCGACTTGTACTGCGTTTTGTTACAAAACAATCAAACAGACAATGCCGAATTTAAGCAATAACACGTGGCTGTCAATACGCAGACATTAACATTCGCACTGTTTTCGTTTCATTTAAGCGTTGCATAAAGAAAGTGTTAAAGCGTTGCGTTAAGATGATGCCGCAATATGTGAAGACGTTTTACGAAACAAACAAGTTGAAAAAGACGACATCAACGAAGAAAGCTCTGCTGACGCAATCACTGCGACTAAACCAAAAAACAAAGAAGTTCTGCATGCATTTGATACAATTCGCCGACGACTACAGTTTGAAGAGGCGGACATGGCCACATTTGTTTATTTAGAAACACAAATGCAAGAAAGTATGCAAAATAAAATTAAGCAAACAGCAATTGCACAGTATTTTTTTTTGATTAAACAATAAATGTTAGTGTGTTTTAAATGTTTGAATGATTGGATGATCGCAATACACAATAAACGTTAGTGTTTTGCATGTTGACGTTTTTACACGTGACCAGCTTAGCACGTCAAGTAAGACAATAAGTGGACTTTGCACTTTCGCATAATTTGTTTAATCGCATAAAAAGGCTTGGTAAATTGACTATGCAATTAACCGGTTTCGACTGTATTGAAAAAGCATACTGATATCACTGGTAACCTAAAGAGTTACTAAGTTTCACTATAACACCACTTGACTATGCTTTTGCTCAACTCTGTAAACCGGGCACTACCATCCCATACTGCAGAGTTTGGCATAGGCGCACTCAATACTGCTTTTTATGAGCTGCAGTGCCACACTTAAGGTGCATTATTTTGCACAAAATGACTTGGACAGAACGTCTGTGCATTCAATTTTCAATTTATTTCGAAGCCTAAGTCAAATTGTGTACATCACTATGTAATTGTGCACTTAGTCTGTAGGTGTGCACTTCCATAGTGTCTGAGCATTTTTACGCACCGCACTTGTCATTTAAGCTGTGCAAAGATTTTCCTCAGTCCGAAAATAAAGATTATGATAACATTAACATGTCATGTAGGCCTATAGCAGTGGTTCTTAAACTGTGCGTCGTTTTAATTTTCCAAGGGTGTCACACAATAATTCTGTTTCGAAGCTAACCTTATATACGCTCATAACAATATATAATTTTGTCGCACAATAATTTTCTATCTCCTGGAACATTAATTCAAATTCTCCCAAGATTTGATAAACTTTGCAAAAGCAAGCAAGCCCAAACATTAAATTGAATGAAATTCTTTTTTATTCATATTTCATTTTTGGTTGTATAATAATTCTTTTTTTTGTTATATTAATAAATATAACTTCGATAATAAGCGTCTTTATTAGATTTTTACCGCTGGTGCATCGCAAGTCCAGCAAACTTTTCCAAAGACGTCGCAACGAAAAAGGTTTGAGAATCGCTGGCCTATAGGCAAGGCTATTCTCTACCATATTTTTTCATCTAAAGCCAAATGCTATCGTACCGGTAATATATTTATTATTTATCTGTTTATAGCCCAAGTCACTTTGATATTGGTTCAAGCAATGCTTCACTATTTTGGTTTGTTTCCCGTGGTCCTTATTTTGGGTCTCAAATACATAGCCTGGTAGTCCTGGCAGACTAGTTCTTGTGTTAGTCTAAGTCTACTCTTAGCATAGGCTTAGGGTAGTTGTTTGCAGAAGCTTGCGTAAGCAACTTGTTCTTGCCAAGTAAATAAACTAAGGTAATAAATTCATATAATGCTGAGGTTATCTTGTTTTGAGAAACAAGAACAAAAACAGTGACAATAAAAATTTTATAAAACACAGAATGTAACTTAGTTATTCATTTTTTGCATAAAGTACTTATTGTATATTGCAATAAATTGGCTTACTTTGCTCTACAACATTACATGCAAAATAAATTTTTCTTGAATGACTATGAATTATTACACAAAGTGTAAAGTCCAACTTCTTACGGTTGAGTAGTCAGAAGAAAATCCCGAAACTGAAAACTTAGTGGCTTCTTGTTTTAGTATAGAATCATAGAATGCCAGAAGCTAAAATCCTGGAATGAAAACTCGATTGTGACACTATTTTTATCATGCATGAGCGCTGCTGTAGTAAACAAGATTCTCCGGGTCCTAATATGCTACTGCAGGAGGCTAATTATTGTTCAGTTCGTTATGGCAGACCAGGTTAAAACAGTGCGGGGTGCCAATCAATGTGTGCTAATTAATTACAACATGTCACATGGACGGTGAAGCTCTACCGTAGTTTTGTTGTCTGCATCGAGACAAGAATAAAAATCTAATGGACTTTTGAGGTTTCAAAACTGTGGCTTGTAAACTAATTTGAGCAATGCTGAAGTATTGTTTTTTGATTAAATTTTTGGTGTTACCTGCAGTAATTAATTATTTAATAAAAAGTTTAAAATATTTAAACGAATTTGCTACAACGTGCCAAATTCTTATGCGCCTCTGACTGGGAGATTTCAGGTTTCAGGTTCAGGTTCAACTATGGCTCGTAAGATGATTTGCGTAAATCTAAAGTAGTGTTCTTATGTAACATTTACGGCGGTGTTATCGGTAATGAAATAATTTAATAGAGATTTGGACATATTTAAACGCAGTTGCCACAGCGCGCGAAACACTTATGCATCTTTGGCGTGTAAATGTGGCGCGTAAGGGAATTCGCGCAATAATTGTACTATCCATTTGGTAACATAGGCTATCCTACATACGTGGGGAGAAGAAATATTTGTTTTTAGTAATTTCAAAATGATGTTTTTTTCATTTAAAAATGTGCGGCAGTTGTTTTAAAACCTGTCAATTCAGCAAACTTCTGCGTTCATCGTTGTTACAGTACTTATAAACAAGTTGTTCATTTTAATATGGCGTGTTGTGTTGCAATATTAACAAGAAATAAGTTTCAAAATGCAGTTACACATATTAGTCTTCATACAAAAGACCATAAATGACATACAGTGATAACATCTAAAATGCGTAATATATGGTAACATCCAATGCAATTTGGGTGATGCTGATAGCAAACGCTTTTGCCAGGAATACATTACGCTTCCTTCGTCAAGTCTTTAGAAGTCAAGGATTGCAGTGCAAAGAAAACTAAGACACATGAGATGGAAACTATTGCAAATAAGTTATTTTTGCGGTAACGCTATATTGTGTTTAAAAAACGTTGAAATAGTGGCGTTAAAGTATAAACAGCTTGGAAAAGTTGTTTCATCTTAAGCAGACATTTGAGCTTTGAAGAGTCTAGAATTGACAAAAATAATTTCAATCATGGGTACTTGGTAAACGCAATGTCGTGTGTATTATCTTATTATTGTTATCGCCTAAATATCTTATTGCATAGTACATTTCTATAGCCAATTATAAAAGTAAATTAAACAGAAATAAGTTTATAAGAGGCGACAAGCATGTCATACCTGTAGTAAGCACTTTGCTTTGCCAACAGGTCATCATGTGCCCCAACTTCGATAACTTCACCATTTTCAATCACTGCAATTTGATCCGCGTTTTTAATTGTTGAAAGACGATGCGCAATTACTATACTCGTTCTGCCCTTTCTAGCAGCATCTAGGGCGTCTTGCACAATCTGCAAAGAATCATTTGAATTTTGTGGTCGCCCACTTTGCTAATAGTTATCACTTAACAAAATAAACCAATCTTACTTTTTCACTTTCCGTGTCTAAGGCAGAAGTTGCTTCATCCAGAAGAAGAATCTTCGGATTTCTCACAAGAGCTCGGGCTATTGCGATTCTTTGTTTCTGTCCTCCCGATAACTGGCTGCCATCACCACCAACATCAGTTTCATATTTCTGGAATAGTAAAATTAAGATATAATAAAAAAACGCCATGCAAAGTGGTACAGTAGTTTTTTAGTTTAGGGTATTGTGCTCTGTTATGTTTAGATTGTTTCTGTACCTTGGGTAAACCTTCAATGAAGTTTTGAATGTTAGCTGCTGCTGCAGCGTCAAACATTTCACCATCCGTAACGTGTCTGTCAGTATCTCCACAACTAACAAATACCAAGACTAGATTTAAAACGTGATTTGTGGTATCAATAAAACGTGTCGTTCCATTTAATATTAAAAACATTAAAATGTTCCATAATTAACAATATATATATATATTAATATATTATATATATACAGTATATATATATATATATATTAATAATAATATAATTAATATTCCATTAAAAACATTCCATTTTAATATTCCAGAGTGATATCAACTTGCTTACTGTATGTTCTCTTTAATGGTGTTGTCAAAAAGCACCGGTTCTTGGGAAACAAGACCTATTTGTTGCCGAAGCCAAGAAAGATTCAAGTCTTTTACATCCACACCATCAATGCACTGTGTGAAGTAAAACATACAATAATTTGTTTGTAAGTATGCGGAGATAAAATAAATTTTGTAGTTTTGTTCACCAGGTTTCCGTTTTCTACATCATAAAATCTTTCCAAAAGTTGAACAATTGTTGATTTTCCACTGCCTGATTGGCCGACAAGTGCAAGTGTTTGTCCACATTTTACTGACAAGTTAACTTCTTTTAACACAGGGTGATCTGGCCGGGCTGGATAATGAAATGCAACTGACTTAAACATCACTTCCCCCTTACAATGTTCCTGGAAAAATAAAATTTTTATGAGATCAAATAAAGACACTTGTCGTGGTCATGATGAGAATGGATATATGCTAGTAGTTGTCATGTCACCGTGGGGCCGATAACGTTTGTCAGTTTACAGTTATTTTCTATAAGGATTTTATGGATTACAATTTAAAAATTTTATTACCGGTTTGGCACCATCATCGCTGTAAATATCAACGGTGGGTTTTCTTTTGATTAGTGCAATTGTACGATTTGCTGCAAGCTTTGCTTCTGCGTAATCTGGTACGTAAGAGCTTGCGACTCCCAATGAACGTGCTCCAAATATTACAGCAACCATAACTCTATTTTAAGGCAGTCTTTAGCATGATAATGAACAAATGTTTGCTTGTTAGCTCAATACCATTTCAACTTTTCTACCTGAATATACTGTCAAATTCAATCCTGCCATTTTCAATTAGAACAATTCCCAGTCGAAACACAGATGGAGTAATCACAAATGGTAATATTGCCGTTAAGCTGAGAGCTAGACCAAAGAATATTGCCTTTTTTTCTTCATTTCTTTTACAATTAAGAAAGCAATTGTTAAAAGTCAAAATTTCGAAAGCTGTATAACAGGACTCGTTGTAAAGCAAATATCTATTAACTAACCTTTGTGACTTAAACACAATGTCTTCATATATTTCTAATATTCTTTTTTCTTTACCCAGCGAAGCCACTGTTTTAATATTGCTGATGGCTTGTGACGTAATGCTTCCTGTTAGTTAGTGTAAAGTATAATAATTGATTTCACGAAAACAGAATTTCTTAGTTTCATCATTTGGAGAATAACATTTCGCTCGTTTGAAATGTAATGGTTTTAACTGGTTTAAAATGCCTCCACAATTTTGATGCATTACCTGCTTGACTTTCGTTTTCCGCTGTTCCAGTTCTTACTAATCTTGTTTGTATGAGCCCCGTCGTAATTACTAAAGGAATTACAACTAGCAGAAGCAGTGTCAATTCCCAACTATAGTAGAAAGCGATTCCAAGGCCGGTACCTAAAAATGGCAACAATTTCAAGAAGCGGCCACAACTAAATTTAACTGCTTTTATTAATCATTCTTGGGTGATCTTTTCAGACCTATAGCTCCAATTCCTTGCATGATTATCCCAAGCCTAATTCCAGTTGATCCTTGGACCTTTGAAGCATCTGTAGCAAGCCTGTTGCATAAAATTCCAGTTGTATGCTTGGGATCATCAAAATATCCTATTTCCTGTCCCATCAGAGCACGAAATGCAGATTTGCGCAAACGAGCTGTCAATTCTGTTCCAGATTTAGCAAACAAAACTCCCTTTAAAATACGAAACAAATATGCCGTTGGAGAAATTGTCATGCCTAGATTTTCAGCTATTTATGTAGGACCTCGATAAACTGTAGAACGTACTTGGATAGTTTTTGACAAAAATGCTCCGACTGCAAGGGTAAAAAACATTAAGCCAAGAAAAACAGCTCTGTCTATTTTCTCCTCTGGTGCCAGTGGCCCAGCGAGGTTATTTAAAACTTCACCAAAAGGAAGAGATAGGAGGGGATCGGTGGCTCCTGCCAAAAGGCCAAAAATGCACCCAACTAAAAACAGAAATAACTTTTCAGTGAATGATTTATACTAGCTGACTTCGGGCAAATCAATTCCATGCTTACTCACAGAAGATGTAGCACCACTCTGGTTTGTTGTAAGAAAGAACTTGAGAAAATGGGATTTCCGGGAAAATTTCATCATCGTTCTTTGATACCTTTCGCTTAATCATTTTACGGTTTCGTCTTTTTTTCTTTTTTTTGGAAGTTTGACGTTGATATTGCTTTTCCACAGATCCAGAGACTGTGATAACGTCTACTTCAACGTCATTTTCCAGAAAACTTTCGTCCTTATGCAAACTTTCAGTGCTTGAATCTGTGTCTGTGGAATTTTCGCTTTCTGTAAATATTAACAAGGTTGAACAGTTATGCAAGTTTTATTCTGGTTTTATTTTTGTTGTTCTTACAGGAAAGTTATCTAGCGTAAACGTATAGGTCTATCCGTTCTATTGAAAAAGGCATATAAAAAGCTACGTAAGCTCATGTTATAAGAAATAGCTCCACTTTAGCAAGGTGCACCCCATTGCAGTTGAGCTATGTGCATATACATAAAAACATAAAATGCAAGCCTATACGTAAATGTTACGTGCAGCCTAGCCTATTGTATAGCCTATATGCTTTAAATGATTCATTTCTCACCTGATGGTATATAGTACGTCTCAGTGGATTGTGTCTCCACCAATTTTCTATAGATGCCGTTCTCAATCTCCATCAGCTCCTCATGTGTCCCTTCCTCCATCACTTCTCCTTGATTGAAGGCGACGATCTTGTCCGCTCCCCGGATCGTCGACAGTCGATGAGCGATCACGATTGTTGTGCGTCCTAAGGAAGTTTTCATTAAATATCGACTTTGTAAAAGGCACCGGGCATTTCAACAAAAGCATTGGTGTTTACCAGCTGCAGCTTTCTCCAAGGCTTCTTGCACGAGAGCCTCGCTTTTCGCATCCAGTGCTGATGTAGCTTCATCTAGGAGCAAGATTTTCGGATTCCGTACTATGGCGCGCGCGATCGCAATTCTCTGTTTTTGCCCTCCACTCATTTGATTGCCTTTTTCTCCGACAATGGTGTCAAATTTCTTATAAATCACAATTGTTAGTTAATAATGCAACATGAGTACAAAGTGAGTGGCAAGTGTCGCAGGAGATATGAGAACGGGTGGTCTATGACTCTTTCCATGATAGTCAAAAAGCCAACATAGCTTAAAAGAAAGATGTGGAGACGGCATCAACCCAAACTTACAATTCCCAGATGTAACAGAGCTATAAATTGACAATATCATGGTTGTCAAAGCACGGGTTATTGATTGTACGCTAGAACAACTAAAGGAGCTTTCCCGTTGGCAACTGTTGTAACTTATGCATGTAAATTTTAGATTATCTTGTAAATTAAGTTTCTGTAAAATCAAAGATTTTTGCCAGCAAATGATTTATTTGTTAGACTTAGCCAACTACTAAACGCTTGAAAAATCAAAACAACCTATTGCACGTTAAAGTCGTTCCACATTTGAAATTTCGAAAAGAAATTTCTGTGCTTAAAGAAAATGTTCTTAATCAGATAACGATAACTCAAACACCAGTCGTCATGAGTGAAAACGGGACAACTAAACGAATAATTCGTGTCTAGCGTGGCTGTGGATGGACGTGGATGTGATATCCTTAATAATCATGGCTAAATAAAGCCGTAAAGATACATCAGTAAAATGGCACAGCGTTGTCCACACCGACACAAAGGACTGCCGTATTGCTCTGATTAATTATTATATCAAAACGTACCGATGGTAGTTTCATTATGAAGTCAAAAGCATTTGCTTTTCTTGCTGCTTCTTCGATCTCTTTGTCGGTGACCCCATCTCGACCCCATCGAATATTTTCGCCAATCGTTGTAGCGAAAAGCACTGGTTCTTGCGAGACTAAACCAATCTGAGATCTCAACCAAGGAACGTTCAGTGACGTAATGTCGTGACTTCCGATCTCAATGCTTCCTAACTGCATAATAAGCATGACCGTCTTAATCGCGTTTTGGGATTTCTATGCGTTGGAGTCATAAGCAGCTTATGCAATCTTTTGCAAACCTGTGGGTCGTAGAAGCGTTCGATTAACTGTACGACTGTACTTTTTCCACTTCCACTTTGTCCAACCAAAGCAAGTGTTTTACTTGGCTCGACTGATAGACTGACGTTCTTCAGAACCTGCCGGTAAATGAAAGCTTAGTTACACATAAAATCTATGAATCCAATACTAACTAATTCATCAAACGGATTCAAACCTGGTTTGCAGGTCGACTTGGGTAACTAAAGGTGACATTGCGCAGCTCCACAGAACTGTTGATGTCTTCAGGGACTTTCCCATCCTCAGAAAACACGTCAATAGAAGGCTTACGATCAATGACGTGAAAAATTCTAGCCCCTGATACTTTTGCTGCGGTTATGTTAGAGAATACACTCAGCACCTAAAAGCAAAAACAATTTCATCTGAAACGCGTAACGTTTGGCGTAGCAATGTTTTTCCACATACGATGTTCGTTCTCGATTTTCGTGGACTTACCACTCCTATGGACTGCGCCACGTTGGTTGTTGCAAAAAAAGCGAGTATGAAGTTTCCGGCTGGAACGCCGTTGTTCACAACCAGGGTGGTTCCATACCAGTAGCAAACGCCGAACATACTGAAATAGACCAAGGGAACTGCTCCGAGCGCCAAACCGTTGAACGATCCTCTTTTAAATCCGACTGATTTTGCCTCATCCAAATTGCCTTCGTATCTGTAAATTTGAAAATTTATCCACAATCGTTTTCAAACATTTTGATTCGTGTAGTACGTGATTCTATTTTATTCAAAGAATTATCCAATGATTTTATTATGAAGGGCAATACACTGTTGCTTTTGTAATTGCTGTTTCATTCTTTCTACCATAGAAACAATTACGCCTAATTGTATCTTTTTTGTCGGATATTGGCATGTCCAGACCCTTACTTAGACAATTGTCGACCTTGGCACCCAAACGCTGTGACAGTTCGAATCGCCGCAATGGTTTGCTCGGCGATGGCACCAGCGCTGGAATAGGCGTCAAGTTCCTTGTTGGAGTAAATTGAATCCAGCTGTAAAGTTGAACAAAGAACTTAACAATATAGTTGACTACAACGGTGGTTAAGGATCCGACCACTCTTAAATTTTGCGACTTGCATGATAAAGTCGGATCTACGTAATGGCTTACAAATGTCTGTTAGGCTAGTCAGAGGCCAGCATGGCCCGTGTTGTTTTTCAGTGAGGGAGTTACCCTAGCAAATGGCGCGTTAAAAACTTCCAGGTCGCATGTTTAGGTAAGGCTGAAATGTACAGCAGTAGAAAAGTGATAAAATTTGCCTGTTTGTCCAAAATTGTAGTCTTGGATTTAACGGGCTATTGTAAAAGCTAGAGATATATTAATATATTGGGATTTCATGAGATAATAGCTAGGCACACTAAAATCACATGAAAAACTTTAGGGAGCTCCGTGCAGTATTTTTCGAGTAGGCTAATTGTATCTTTAGTAATTTCACTCTATAATTAAATAAAACAAAGCAAGGAATTTAGTTATTATTGCAAGATTGGTCGAGTCTCTAAAAATTGGTATGAATTAATTTTTACAATACCTTGAAAAGAGCAACTATCGTTAATCCAAGTAATGGTGTGAAGGCCAAATTAACCAATGTAATCTGGTAGGAGTAAACGAACGCGACTATTAAGCTTCCAATGATGGTGCTGGTATGTTGGATTGCCAAACCAACTTTTTCTCCCATTCCCTCTCGTATCTTGCTGAGATTCCTAAAAGAAGTTTTACAAAATCAGATGATATCTTTGGATACCAATTGTTTGACGGGAAACGTGGTTTGATTTGTGCGGTGCTGAATTTAGAGATTCAAAGTTTGCCTTTGACCTAGAAGTCTTTAGCTTACTCTGTCATTCGTGTGTTTAACTCCCCGGCTGAAGCGAGGTCATGATAGGAAATGTCCTGACGAAGAATCGCTCGAAAATATCGAACACTAATCCTTGCGGACTGACTGAAAATGAAAGTTGAAAAGTCATAAAGCTTTTTAGTTGTTCATGCGCTGTAAATCTAAACACGATTTTTTAAATTGTCGGTTTATATTGCAGACCGTAGTGCACAGAGTGTAGACAAACGGTTCCACGACATATGGCCGCGGGAAAGTGGCCGCGAACAAACTCACCGGGGTCAACTGAACGTGACGTAAATTGACCGCAGACAAACTGACTGTGACATAAACTGGCCGGCGATCAAATTAACCGTCGATAAATTGGCCGGCGATCAAATTAACCGACGACAAATTGGCCGTCAAAAGGTCAAAATTCTAATTCACTATCTAGTCACTTCTGTTTATTTCAATAAACGTTTCAATGTGTATTGAAATAAAAAACAATTTTGTTAAAAACAAAGGAAATAGTTACAAACAAATATTTACTTTACATATCATATACTACCGAGTTTAAAATTTTGACCTTTTGACGGCCAATTTGTCGCCGGTTAATTTGATCGCCGGCCAATTTATCGACGGTTAATTTGATCGCCGGCCAATTTATGTCACAGTCAGTTTGTCTGCGGTCAATTTACGTCACGTTCAGTTGACCCCGGTGAGTTTGTTCGCGGCCACTTTCCCGCGGCCATATGTCGTGCTCCCTAGACAAACATAGAGTGGTTCCGTCGTGATGTTTGCCTGTAAGCATGCGACCACCGCATGCATCTAGCTCACGTTTTTTGGGAAGCAGTTTTCTGCACATATACCGGATTTTGTTAGAAATGAATTCATGTTACGCTGACTTACCTGATCACTTGTCTTGTCCAACAAGTCGTTTGTATCGTGGAAGCAAAAAATACACCGATGGCAACGTAAACAAAATTGTAGATTGTAGAAAAGATCGTCTCGTCGAAGCTTGCAGCTTGGCCGGATATATTTGTGGACCTAAAATGTACACATTGAGGAAAATGGTGTAAGTTGTTGAAAACACGTAGGCTTTGTAACGCAATATGCGAAACATGATAACACGCATCTTAAAAGCGCTATTTGAGTAATGCATAGTCTACTACAGACCATACGAGTGTGTATTTAATTGTTCATCTCCCACGCAGACGTACAGTAGGACAGACTACAATCTAGGTAACTTGCTTTCAGTTATATTGCATTTACTCACGTTAAATTGCTGCTACCGGGATCAATTAACTGGTTGATCAAGCCTCCCATGAACACTGCTAACAATGGTAAGGCAACCCCTTGAGCAAGAGCTGCTAGGGTACCGACTGCTATCAAGGCCTTTTCTCGGCCTTCAGCATATCTATACTGTGTAAGCAAAACGTAAACTCTTAAATAATATTGATTATATCGTCACACAGTATATTCACGTCTTTTGCATACGTCTTACCAGTTCAAAATATGATATTGTGGCTGGTTCATTTTCTTTAGCTGCTTTGAGGTCCGATTTATCTTCAGCTTTTCTGAAATTGACAAAATGTGTTGTTGGACACGTATAACAAACGAACTTGCCAATCTAACCCCAAATTGTAACATAGCGTTAACAACACTAGCAACAGACCACAGTACTGTTATGCTCATGGTTAAAGACAAAGCGCTCATTTTTAGTTGGAGAAATACTCAACACATTTTGCCTCACATACGTTTTTGATTTCATCATAGATTTTCAGTATTCTTCTTAGCTATGGCGATGACCAGGTTAACTGCTGCTGCCGTTTTCATTTAGTTAATGCGTAGCCTGGTGCGCCTCTATATATAGCAAAGGCGCACTGTCGCGTGCGGAAGCCTGAAATACCAGACAACACTATGGTTCAACTTTGCCCCACATTCCTTTTGTTACTGATGGCCTTTCTTCAAGTCACACGAAAACAGTTTAAATTTCAGCCTTATGCTTTTCATGGTTACCAAGGAATTACATCGCTTTTGTTGACTTCTGTCCCACTTGGTGAGCTGCCAAACTTTTTGCAGTATGGTAGGCTAGTAAGTGGTGTAGTATGCTAGTATTTTTGGCTTATTAGATTTATGTTTATTTCGGCCTGGGTATATAATTTCTAAACTCATAGTAGTTTATGGCCTGATTTTTCGTCATACGACGAAAACAAAATACAGTGACATTTATCTTGGATTTTTGCGATTAATTTTTAATTTATGCTCATTTTTGTTATAAAATATCCTTTAACCCAGTATTCTTTCTACGTAGAGTTGCAAAAATGTTACAGTTTACACAATGCTTTTATGTTTGTTTATTTATTCACCGAACACGTAACAGAACTACAAAGGTCGTTACACTTTAGTAGACAATATAGTTTCACCTTTCCCCTACATTTAATTTACGTCATGTGCCATGCCGTAAAAGCACGATTAACTTTTCTACTACATTGAGAACATCTGTGATTCTGTGAACAGTTTAAAAATATTTCTCTTTGATATGTTCTATTTCATGCATTTTTCTTTTGAATATTTGGTAAATATTGAATATTTATTTTGTTCTTATTTTATTGCGCTGATCGGTACAGAGGCTATCATTACTACATACCAAGTACAAAGGTTTTGCATAAAATATCTGCAGCTATTTTTGGTATAAACTTGTAAAAAGTGCAGTATAAAACATTCTTGAAAAGAAATGAGTTTAATGCACGAAAACTACAAATGCCTTCATCGATAAGCAAAATCTCTTACGATCTATTTTACGATGTGTACAATAGCGATGTTTAGAGGGCATAGTGTTTTTATTACGGATTCACACTCAGACAAGGTTTCACCTTTATCCTACATTTAAGTAGCGTCAAGGCTTATGGTTATGTTTTTATCTGCTCTACGATAAATGACCTTTGTCTCACATGAAGAAAGAATGTGTTTCTGCGAACGATTTAAAAGCGTTGGTGTTCGACATGATTTCTTTTGTGCATTTTTTTTATAAATAATTTATAAATTTTAACCAGCAAGTTTTTATGTGCCCTGCATTTCATGTTTAATTTTGTTATAGGTTCTCTTTTATGTAACATCTGGAACTTGCAGCGCAAACTACGCGCGGTATAAAGAAGCAAAACATAAATCTGAAGAAAGCTGCAAATAGGCTTCGTTTATAAATAAGAATATTTTCTTTGTCATTGAAATATGATCAACAATAATCTCGGACAACGTCATGTTTCTGTTACTCATCGTCTCAAGTGTTAGTAAATTAGTCGCAATATAGCCTAAGGCCGGCTATTTCAGATCTCGGTTAACATCTTCAAATTCCACTTGAGCTGTATCTAGGTGAAGGTTCGACCATCTTAAACCATTGAGCCGTAAACAGCAGCTAACTAGCTGAATTGCTTGTGATGCGTGGCGGCATGTGAACTATTTTTGCAAGTTTAGCAACCATTTTGCGCAGCTTAAACTCGTTGATAAGCATCACTTGCGGTTCAAATCGTTATCCAATATGGTGGCTTGGGAGTAAAACAACCTAAAATATATGTTCATTATATTAAAACTAAACAGTCTTAAATATTTTTTTCGGCAGCTACTGCACTCTAAAGTACTCACGGTTAAGATAAAATTGTACTGTAAGCACTTTATATAATACCGTGCCAACCTGTGGTATGCTCCTTGTTTGTCGAGAAGACTTTCGTGAGTCCCAACTTCCACGATTCGTCCGTTTTCAATCACCGCAATCTGATCAGCATTTTTAATCGTCGAAAGACGATGCGCGATCACGATGCTTGTCCTGCCCTCTTTAGCGACGTCTAGTGCTTCTTGCACCAGCTTAAATAAAAAATATAAATTAAATGCTTTCGTTCAGTATCGTAGCGCATGTTAATACGCGTTTGTTAACTTAAAAACTGCTTTTGAATCAAAATTGAGGTAGGCTATAACTAACAAATTTCATCTTATTTTTACACAAAAATACGATTCATGTTACATCAGATCGCACAGGACCCTATTTTGTGTATACAAAGTATACCAAATCATGACATATTTGGCTTGTAAGGCTTTTTGCACAACTTAAGTCTGAGTATTACTTGAAAGAAAAGGCGCGCTAAAATTTAAAAGTTTATCAAGTGAGGATCTTACTTTTTCACTCCCTGTATCTAAAGAAGAGGTTGCTTCATCCAAAAGAAGAATCTTCGGATTTCTCAGAAGAACTCGAGCTATTGCGATTCTTTGTTTCTGTCCTCCCGATAACTGCTCTCCTCCTTCTCCAACGAAGGTATCATAGTTCTAGAAGATTAATGATGATTAGTAGTGATTCGGAGCAACGAGTCCACACAAAAGGTGATGGCAATTATTTCACTATAAATATCTTACAATTCATACATAATATGACGGCATAGCAGCAGAATCGTGGACAAGAACAAACACCCACCTTTGGCAAGTTTTTTATGAAATCGAGGATGTTGGCTTTTCTCGCCACTTCCTCAATTTCTTCCTCAGTAGGCTTATGGGATAAATTGCCACTCCTGCCAACGACAGCGAATACTTAGTTTACTGTTTACTATTACTTTAATTGTTTATTACTTTCTATTACTATTACTCTATTACTTTATTGTTTACTATTAATATTTAATATTACTTAGTTTGTGTTCCTTCGGTAGCCTTAAACGTCGTTGCATAATGGTTACAGCTTACCTTATATTTTCCTCAATAGTCTGAGCAAAAAGTACAGGCTCTTGTGAAACTAAACCGATTTGTTGCCGAAGCCAAGCCAAGTTTAAATCTTTGATATTCACTCCATCTATAAGCTACGTAGTATAATATAGTAGGGATAAGAATTGCAACAGCAATGCGATTTCACAAAACTATTTTAGAAAAGAAGATCTGTTGCTGCAATGATTTGTCTATATAGCTTTCCTCAAAAGCATAATTACTTGGGCGTTTCAAGGAATAGTCCAGCTGATATGACAGTTTATTTGAACCAGTATTAAACATGGTCTTTGTTTCCCGAATTTATCTTGGCTCGTTACAAGAAATAAAACAGAGATATTTGCCGGCAGGAGCGGTGTAGGTCGTATAGCACGTATAAGACAATCCTTGCAATTATTATATATGGCGGGTACATATGTTATCTCACCAAACGTCCACGATCCAAGTCATAAAACCTCTCAATTAATCGGATCAATGTCGACTTTCCGCTGCCGGATGGTCCGACCAGGGCCAGGGTTTGGCCTGCATTCACAGTTATGCTGATATCTTCCAGCACCGAATGATTTGCACGACTCGGGTAACGAAAAGCCACTGCCTGCAACTCCACCACACCTTTGCAATGGGCCTGTAAAACATTCACGATACTATATTGATTGTGACTGTTTGTCGCTAGCAGCATACTTTTTCGCATATGATGTGGTTATGAAGGTAACGTAACGTAACGTAACGTAAGGTAAGGTAACGTTTACTGGCTTCAATCCACTGTCACTGTAAGGATCAATTGAAGGAATCGCATTAATCAGCTTTAAAATGCAGTTGGCTGCAATCTTTGCTTCTGGGTAATTAGGAAGGAGTGAAGCTGTTATTCCAAGTGCTCTGGAGGCAAACGTAAACGCTGCCAATACCCTGGAAAATTAACACCAGCTTTTACTACACAGTGCGTTATGTTATCTTGCCGCCTTTAAGAATGCGCAGTTGTTTCGTCACGTCGAGGCTGATTGTGCCAGGACTATAACCACCGTTTACCAGAGTATGAAGAGAATTACCGAAAAACGTCGTTGAAATGAAGGTTGTTGGTTACCACAAGGTGCATTCCTAATCGGAAAGTTGAAGCGAATACAAGGAATGGCATTATAGCTGACAAACCCAAGGCAAGACTTGAAACGATGCGTTGTTTATTACTGGCCCTTTTAAAACAAAATCGTCAAACAACCTCTCAAGTGGCCACTTGGACACCAGTAATGGTTTGTCATAAATAAGCGTTCATTATAAGTTACAAGGAACTTCAGTAATGTTGTCTTCGGCGTAAAGATGTTACCTCGTGGTTGCTTCAAGGGCGTCCTTATGTAACTTTAAAACTTCTTTCTCTTTTGACAGAGAAGCAACGGTCTTAACATTATGTATCACTTGGCTTGTGATACTTCCTACACAAATTTATTGAGAATATTGTGCTTGGTCCAAATTTACAAAATTTGATGCAAAATTTTTTCACCGTGCTCGTTTCCGGCTTGGCCCGAAGACCTTATGATTAAATGGGCTTGCAAGAAACTGGCAATGATTACGAGCGGAACGATTACCAGCATCAACAGACTAAGTTGCCAGCTGTAGACGAACCCAATCACAAATGCGACTCCTATAAACACAATTCCGCTAAGCATAGTATTTCTCTGTCAATAGACACGACTGAACATAGAGGTGATTATTTCTATGCCTACATATGCGTACAATAATTTAATCCATGCAGCTGTAGCCGCATGATGATTGACAATATTCCGATCCACACGAAGTTTGAATCAGTTTGTCAATTAAATGGAAAAAAGACAACATTGTGCAGAAAATGACTATAATATAGTGAGCTGCTATCACCTATAATGCCGAATGCGTGGCAAAGTAAGCCCAGTCTGAAGCCGGTTGCTCCTTGCACCCTAGCTGCGTCATTTGTCAAACGTTCGCACAGAGCGGCTATGTGATGTCTTGCGTCATCAAAGTAAGCCATGTCCTGACGGAGCAACGCACGAAATGCGGATGCGCGTAAGCGTGCCGTTAATTTTGCCCCGGATTTTGCCAGCAAACTACCCTGCGAGGTTACAAAGTTGCTTTCGTTAAACATAAACATCCTAGTCAGATATTTAAGACTTGATTTTCAACCTTTGTATACCTTTAAGATGATCGCTACAAAAGCTATTACAGCCAATGTAAAATACATGAGGCCGTTAAAGGCGGCTTGCTCTAGCTGAGCGTCGGTTGTGGTTTTTAAGAGAAAAACGCCCAACACCTCCCCCAGAAGAAATGGAGACATAACGTCGGTAGCGCCCACAATTAAGGAAGCGAGGCAGCCAACTGAAAAATTGCAATGGTTCTGAGAAGTCAATCTATTATTATTCGACAAAAGCAAATCCAACACTCACATGTTATATAACACCATTCCGGCTGATTAGTGCGAAGTATTTCTTTGTAGGAAATCGGAGGGAAAACTTCGTCATCATTTTTCTTTGTTGCTTTCTTCTTCTTTCTCAATTTACGGCTTCGTTTCTTCTTCTCAACCACTGAAGAAACCGTTTCCACTTCCAAATCCAACGCAGGATTGTCTTTTCCAGTTACTTCGTCCAAGTCATCTTCGCTGCTTTCTGATTCAGAGTCTGTTGATGCAGTGGCACCATTTTTATCATCATTGCGATAATATAGTTAAAGTTTTAGAGTTCCTAATTGTATATTTTTTATTTAGACATATCCTGCAACAATTCTATTTGCATAAAAAGTTTTTAACAAATCGGAAATGATGAAATGGAAATGGAAATGATTGCTAAATACAAAAATGTTACCACAAGGTGCAAGCCAGCATATTCACCAATAAATGTTTCTATTTTCTCATGTGCTTCGCTCTCTACCAAATTTCTATAGATGCCATTCTCAATCTCCATCAGCTCCTCATGTGTCCCTTCCTCCATCACTTCTCCTTGATTGAAGGCGACGATCTTGTCTGCTCCCCGGATCGTCGACAGTCGATGAGCGATCACTATCGTTGTGCGTCCTATTTACACACGTTTAAGTAACTAATCATGGACAGTTTACTTATGGAAAGTAAAATATAGAGATATTCAGACAATCAACTTTCTAAATAATGTTGTCTCTACCAGCTGTTGCCTTTTCTAGCGCAGCTTGCACGAGAGCTTCGCTTTCGGCATCCAGTGCCGATGTAGCTTCATCTAGGAGCAAAATGTTTGGGTTCCGCACGATGGCGCGCGCGATTGCAATTCTTTGTTTTTGTCCACCACTCATTTGTTTGCCTTTTTCTCCGACCAAAGTTTCAAATTTCTATTTCCATATGTAAAAGAATAATGAGCATTTATTCACGTTTTTATATATTGTGTTAGCACGGAACCGTCAGTTCGTATTACTTTGGGAAATTTGGAGATGAATTCGAAAGCATCTGCTTTCTTTGCCGCCTCGAATATTTCTTCATCCGTGACTCCTTCTCGCCCCCAGCGGATGTTTTCAGCTATGGTGGTAGAAAAGAGTACCGGTTCTTGCGAAACAAATCCAATTTGTGACCGAAGCCAATGAACATTCAGTGATTTGATATCGTGCCCTCCTATTTCTACTACCCCTGACTGGATAAATTGGCGTTGTTAACTTTGTTTGAAGCTTTTTTGCTAATTTGAAATCGTAAGCTTTGTAACTTACCTGAGGGTCGTAAAATCGTTCTATGAGTTGCACGACTGTGCTTTTTCCGCTCCCACTTTGACCGACAAGTGCAACTTTTTGGTTTGCTTCAACAGTTAGATTAACTTCCTTTAGTACCTGTATTCAAATAAAATAGACATATTTAACATAATATATCAATTAATTTAACATATCATAATATTTAACAAATAAAACCATAGTGCGGTATCCAGAACGATTAACACAAAAGTCTTTTGTACAGTGCTAGCTTATTGCATGAGGTTTCAAACTTGATAAAGCATTACATAGCAGCAGCCGGAAAACATTTTCGACAATAAGCGACCCATCTTACTCGTTTCCTTACCTTCACGTCTTTTCGGCTTGGGTAGCAAAAGTCAACTTTTCGAAATTGCAGTGATTTTACCAAATTCTCTGGTGTGTGACCGCTGTCAGCAAACACGTCTATGGTTGATTTTCTGTCTATAACTTGAAATATCTTTGCTCCTGCGGCTTTCGCAGACATGCAACTTGAAAACGAGCTTGCCACCTGCCATAATATCAGCTGCTATGTTTGTCCTAGCCAGTGAATTTTTGGTAAACTTAAGTTAAATCTGTATACTGTTATATCTATATACGATTTTTAATATACCTATGTTAAGTCTACATGAATCTATGCAACCGCTTTAAATGTTAAGCCTATGATATATGCAGTGTATAAACCGACACACATTCTCTCCGGTCTTACCGCGCCAATAGCGAAGGAAAGATACGTCGAAGTCGAAAAAGCGATCACCATATCACCGACTTCAATTTCTCCGTTAAGAGCCAGGCTGGTGCCGAACCAGTAGGCAATACCGAACATGCTGTAGATAACGAATCGTCCTATTCCAAGGAAGCAAGCTTGTAAAATGCCTTTTTTGATTCCTACTATCCTAGCTTCGTTAAGGTTGCTCTCATATCTATTGGAAAGTATAGAATTTTATTTATACGGATACATTTGCCTTAGGTAACCTAACGCTAATCAGCTGCAAGTTACACAGATAGGTAGATGACTGCGACATATACTGATAACCTCGAAATCTCTTTGTGTTGGCAACCAAACGCAGCAACGGTACTGATCGTTGAAAGGGTTTCTTCAGCTATCACTCCGGCAGCCGTGTAGGAATCTAATTCTTTCTTCGTATATACGTTCTCCGACTACAATGCAGTAGTAAAGTCAGAAAGGTATGTGTAGGTAAATATCTTGTAAAATATAGTTGCGGTACGAGGTACGTCCGACTATTTTCGCAAAAATTCTGACCTTGTAGAAAAGGATGAATGTTAAAATTAACAAAGGGCTCGCTGCGAAGTCTACCAAAGCAATTTTGTAGGAAAACACCAAGGCTATGACAATACAAGACACCACAGTACTCAAGTACTGCAAGGTTACTCCGAGCTTTGGGCCTATTCCTTGTTTCACCAAATTCAAGTTCCTACACATGAGTAAATGTTAGATATATATATATGTACATTTTATAAACACTGTCCTTCATGAAAATTAACAATTAACGTTACTGTACTCACTTCGTCAACATGGTGTTCAACTCAGAAGCCAGTGTGAGGTCGTGGAAAGAAAAATCTTGTCTGAGGATTCCCCGAAAATATTCATAACTTATAGCATCGCTTTGCCTTTATAAAAAAATCTTAAAGTGAGGGGCAAGTCCAAAAACAAGTTGAACTTATATGAAAGAACACTATTAACTGACCATTGTGGTAAAATATTTTTGAAAAATAATTCGTGGTTAGGTAGTTGTCGGCAAAAGAAAATCGTAAAAAGTCTCTGGTTTGGCCTTCACTGTGACGTAGATGAAGTCAATCAAGAAATCGATATACTTCGATTGTTTTAAACATAAAAGAACCGGCAGCCCGATCATTTGCGTCCGTAAAGTTACGGTATCATTTGGACCGCATAGGCTACCTGTCAAACCAGTACCGCACTGGTTGCTGTGGTTAGGCCATAAGCTGTCCCTTATCAAGCTATTGCCAGATAGAGCAATCTATACAGCTGTAACAGATACAAACGTGATATACAACAGGATAAAGTCGGTATTGCCGCATTTGTGAATGTTGTCTTTGATTACCTGAGACATCAGAGCCTTGATCTACGTCAAAATTACCGTTAATTTTATAATTTTCTTTTGCTTATAATTATCAAAATAAGAAATATTTTTCAAAAGTATTTTACCAGAATATTCAGCTAATAGCGTTCTTTCATGTAAGATCAACTTGTGTTTGGACTTACCCCTCAGATTAAATTTGCAGCAATATTACAAATTAGTGTTGATGTAAGTGTGTAGATGGGCTTGGATAGCAGCCTACCTGGTTGCCTGAAAAGAAAGCAGCATTTCCTGCACAATTGTCACAGCCATCGTCGCCAGGCCGACATATAGAAAATTGTAAACTGCAGACAGGCCGGCCTCTTGAAACCGACCATAAACGAAGCGAGCATCAACATCGGTTCTGCGAAAAAAATGCTTGGATGCTTAAAAGCTTAAATGCTGTTTTGGGTTTGAAACAATGACCTGCCTTCGGGTGGTTGGTGGCTTCAAACATACATACAAAAAAACGTTTGCCACACACTCTTAGATATACCTTTGCGTTGTTGTTAAGTCTGTTGCATTCAGTTCTTCACATAATGTCATGCCTTCGTCAAATTGGCAAAAATAATTTTCAAACTTTAAAAATACATCGATCATTCTTCCCATTAAAACGAAGAGCATGGGGAAGCCGACACCATGAGCCAGAGCGAACAAAGATCCAACAACGATGAGTATGCATTCCTGCCAGGTCATGTACCTGTACTGTGAATGATAAAAAATCATTTCCTACAAAATTTAGACTTAAAGTTAATTTACTTTAAACTTGTAGATCTTGCAGATCATATGTAACTATGTATTGTAATTCACTTACTAAAGACAGTGACTTAAACTTCAAATATTCTTGCAGGAAATAAAGTTATTGAAAACCTTTTACGCTTTTAATTTCAATGTGAACCAAAAATTAATCTTACCAATGCAAAATAAGAAAATTGGTTGTTATCAACTACGTCTTTCTCTTTCCTACTAACGATTGCACCTTTATTTTCCACGCAGTCATCACTATGAAGAAAAATGTATCAGTTTAGTAAAATAGAAAACGGTTAAAGTTCCACAAACGCCCTATCAATACAATCCATCTTAGCAAATTACCCTGAAAATTTCTGTTCATTGCCTGTTTCCATTACATCTGTTGTATCGAATCAAAGAAAGATTTTATGTCATCTTCCTGTCCTCGCCTCGGCTTGTTTAGTTGTTTCCGGCAGAGCCAATGTATTGAGGATTTGTCTGATTAGCAAACTTCAATGTGTTATATCGGTGTCACACTTAAAAACTATATCGCCTCGGGTCGTCAATTTTTGCGTTTTTAAACTTCATCCTACTAAAATCGAGAAAAGGTATATTTTGAATTGTTGCTTGTAACCGCAACTTCGTTTTTCTGTCCAAGTTTTAAAACCCGTTTAGTGCAAATACAACATAAAGACAAAACGGAATAATTCTGAGCCCTGCTGCTTAGCATTCGGTGTATGAAGTCAATGAGGCATGACGGTCTCTTCCGCTCCCGACGTCATCATCAAAGTCTTCTTTTTAATTGTTTCGACTTCACATATGTTGAATTACTTTTTCTAATTACACTCTGATGCGAGGCATAAACGTTAACAAGTTTACGTTCGGCCTAAACTGCTTCATGCTGTATGCTTTTTATAATTTAATGTGCAGCTTTTGATGATTGAGGAAAAAGTTGTGGTTGTTTTGGTAGCAACGGGAATGATGAGGAGGTTTTGGCCCAAATGAGTGCGTCAACGTTTAAAGATGAACAAAATATTTAATATATTTCATAATAATAAAACAAAGTTTTTTGTTTTTAGCGAACGTTGTGTTTTTATGCACAATTTCGACTTTAAGAAAAAATGTGAAACGTGAATTACCGACATGAATATTTAAGTTAGTCTATATTGCCTATAGGTTACGTGTTCTATTTCGTAAATATCTTTTATAATTTGCGAAACAAACAGCAGCAAATCAGGTTTTTGCACTTAATTTATAATCGACCGTTAATTTTGTTTTATTCATGGTTTGATTTTGATTCATGAACAGAAGCAATACATACAATTAAAAATTCACAAAGCAATCTAAAATTCTAAATGATAAAAATATCCCATTCATCGAGTTAAACATGAATTTATTTTAAGTTTTTCTTTTCGTTTGTACTTTTTTGTTTTCGATTGTTATATGTAAGCTTGGTCTTATTTAATTAAAAAGTTGTTACAATTTTATGTTTCCACTTTGAGTGAAAGCGTGGTTGAAAGTAACCGTGTTACTGTCAACCATATTCATATAAACCTATTCTGAGGTAATATATTCATATTCATAATTCATAATAAACATATTCTGCGTGCTGGAGAGTGGAAACGTGATAACCTACCAAGAAATTGTTTGAGACGAAGATATTGAGAACGGCTAATTGGCAAAACACTATTTAATCATTTCGTGTAATCTCTTATAAACATACCACGTTGTCTGACATTTATCATATTTAAACAGCGATCTACAGGCTCGTCACATGTTGTATGTAATTATAATGATGCAAATAGTTAAAAATAGACTTCTCCACAAAACCACAGATTTCGCTTTGCTTGTAGGAAAAAGTTAGCTCATTTTTGTCAGGGATTGCATAATTAGGTTAATATGATGACAATCAAACAGTAACGCAAAATGCTGAAAGTATAGTTTGTGAGTTGTAGCAAGTAGTAAAGTCTTATAGTTTTATTGAATCGTTTTAATGTCTTTTTCTACTGCTCACAATAAAATCTCAAAAACTTTGCATTTCTTTGCATTGCTCTGCAGCGTTATGTAGAAAAGAATAGGCCTATGGTTAGATTGCTAATATTTGCGAAATATTAAGTAGCCCAGTAACCTATTTAATTGTAGTTAGACGCATTAATGGTTTAATACAAGTCAACTCTACTATACATCTTATAAGATTTATATTTATGATATGTCTTTAATGTGGTTCTATATTTTGCTTTTCTTGTTTAAATAATCTACATGCAACGGAAGTTATATTTAATTTTTTTCTTCCTTTGTAAATCGATCGATGAGTTTTTATGGGTCAGTTTGAAAATACACAGAAATGCCTTGCTGTAGTCGTTGCGACAAGCAAAGACTTCCTTCCTTGCAATTGTGGTTAAAGTAGTTCCAACACATGAAAACTGGGTTAGCAGCCGTTAAAAGTATGCAAAATTATTTCGGGAAAGTCTGCTTAGTTGTTTATGTCAGTATAGTCTGTTTGAAAAAGCTTCTTTATAATCTTTTCATAGCTGCGACTAGTGGCCTATACTTAATTGAGAAATCTCTACTCGCAGAACAAGCGTATAAACAGTCTTATATTTTCCCTTCATAAACATGTATAGTGTCACGCTGTCATGTTTTGAGAAAAGACGTATTGTCCGGTTAAAACGGAAAGTAAAATTTGTGCAGATGTCATGCACATTCTGGCAAACGAACGTTCTAACCCGCTATGTTGCTATCACTTGCCTGTAGCAAAATCATTCTTTGCAGAACGTCGCTTAGAAATTATCACCACTGGGTAGTCATGAAATTGTCTCTCGTACTTGTCTGCTTTTGTATGACGAAAACAGTAAGAAAGCTTTGAGGAAGTATAATGACATAAGCACCTGGAACAGTATGTTCAAATCTACATAAATATTTGCTTGTACAGAGTGTAGAGAACTGAATGCAATTTGAAAGTTGCTATAATTGGTTTTATTAATTCGTTTGCCCAAACAAAAACTGGCGTGGGTGGGTCCATTCCAGCTATACCTGAAGGCCATTTCAAAATGACAGAAGAACAAAAGGCAAATGAAAAAAACGAGCCTGAAACAGTAGAAACTAACGGGTAGGCTACGTCAGTGTGTGATCTGTACAATGTAGTATAGATATTATGTGTTTGGCTAGAAGTATATTTTCTTAACAAAGTACAGTGACTTCAACGCGTAAATACAGCCGTTTTAGTAATATGCATGAGTGTAAAAACGTCCGCAAAATGCCGTTTTATTAGGCTTATACCATACTTTACGACGATTTTCAATCTTTGCAGAAACGAAAATGATGTTAAGGAGCCCAGATATGAAAATGGGATGGAAACGGTACCGGAAGTGGATAACACTAACTTAAAAGCTGAGCCTGTTGGCTTATCTTATAAACATTTGGTAAGTAAAGACTAATTCTTCAAGCTATCGGTATATAGGTTGTCAGCAGAAACGTTACTGAAGTATTACATTTCCTATAATTAACAATTTAAACATTTAGTAGTTCACAAGTTAGTAGATAAGGTCGTAAATAAAGTAAATGCCGATGAGTGCTGGAAACTTTTCGTTTATCACATTGAACCGGTTGAACACAAGCGTATTATTATGTTCACTAGTGTTGGTTGGTCAGCTACTATCGCGGTGAATAATGAAACCCCGTATAGCATCCAATTGGTCTGTACCCTGTGGCAATGCACGACCTTGTCATATTGCAAAATACTTTGTACTTACGCGAACTTACGACTATTTTGACATGAACATTTTTTGCTTGCAAAAGTCATCTGCCATAGGGTAACTGTTTATTAGTTGATTACTAACATTTTACTGTATAGATGTATATATTCTTTGAATGTAGTTCATGACTGCTTTAACGTCGCACTATTTTGCACTCTGCGGTACATACCAAGTGCCAAAATATTGGTAAAGAAAAAAAATATTGTGTAGATTTAGTGTTGTAAAGGTGTCTACAGCTACACACCAGTGTAAATAAAGTTACAAACAGGTTTATTGTTAATAACGGATTTACGATGGTGTATTATTCAGTAAACATAAAACTCTCTTGAAGCAAACGTCTGGTAGAGTACGTTTTCAGCGCTGATTGAAAATGAATATATTTTTTATTTTAACAGTACCGTTATGCTGGATGCCAAGAATGGACTTTGTTAGTGGTTGGTTCGCTTGCTGCAGTAGCGAACGGTGCCGGGTACCCCTTGCTCTTTCTGTTCTTTGGTGAACTCACAACTCAGTTTACTGAGTATGGCGCACTCACGCAGTCCGTTCTCGACCAAAACATATCAACCACGTTAGTTCCGAAGCAAAATGAACCTTTTCTTCTATAAAATTGCTTTGCTTTGTTGCTATAGCTGCGTGGGTTATTCGGTTACGTCAAAAATCGTGTTCTTACAAAAGTTTGCAAAAACTCCGGCTGGTTAAGATACATTTTATTACGTCACGTATTACAGCTAAAATTCAATTTTCGTGAAGGAATCCTGTTACTATAGCAGCCGGTCTTGCAACCACTCAGTTTGAAGAAGACGGTCTAAGGGTGATTTACAGGCTTCTGTACGTCTCAGCAGGTGTCCTGGTTGTTGCTTCTTTGCAAATGGCTTGTTGGACCCGCCAGGCAGTAAGGTAGGCTACAATTATAATAAATCATGACATGAAAGCCTCGCACAGCATGCAATAGGTATATTCTCATTCATGATCATATTTTAGACTACCTAAAATTTCAGCTTAACTCAAAGCAGTATTAGCCCGTGACACCTATTCCTCAACATTGGCGAAAATATTATTATTCATATCTCGACGTTGCCTGACCTATACTGATGGTCCTTGCAGAGTGTTTTGATTTTAAAAGGGATTTAATTTTTTCATCCACAGCCAATCTCATCAGATTCGCATCAAGTATTTTCGAGCGATTCTACGGCAAGATATTGCCTTTCATGACGTCACGTCTGCCGGTGTGTTGAACACGAGGATGTCCGAGTAAGTTGTTTTATCTTTGAAATATTAAATCTACCATTGCTAAATATTGTAAACCCATTCCTGAAACAAGTGACAAGTGATGCGTTAAATGCAACACACATACACTAGATTCTGTAAACGGCATGTTTGATACATGAATAGGTCATAAATTTTTCAGAGACGTGCGCATAATAGAAGAAGGTATTGGAGACAAGGTTTCGGTCATAATCCAACAGACCGCGGTAATCATCGGTTGTCTCATTGTTGCATTTTTGCGCTCCTATAAGATTGCTCTCATCAATCTGGCAGTTACCCCACTCCTGGGTCTGGTTACTGTTGTTTTCTTCAAGGCAAGGAACAAACATTGAATATTGTTAACTCTGATTGACCTCGATAGGCTGTATAGATACGTAGGTTGTTTTGTTTTGATCCTGAGTCTGCACTCGGACATTTGGATTTTAAACACCAAATCGCTTATACAACGCTAGCCATGCTTAGCGATGCCGTAATCGTGAAATAAAAGAAGACACAATACTTAATCTGAATATTGTGATGAAAATACATTGAAATTGACTCAAACTGACAATCCAAACGACTAGTTTAGGTCGACGCATACTTCACGTCGAAAGAAATGGACGCATATGCGGCTGCTGGTGCTATCGCCGAGCAAGCGATATCGTCAATAAGAACTATCGTTGCGTTTGGATGCCAGGAGAAAGAGACAGAAAGGTCTGATAAAATCACAATTATTTTATATGTATCAGCATAAAAAGGAATGTGAGTTATGCCATGTCATAACACTATTTTTAAAGTCATAACATTATCTTCAACACAAAATTATACCGGAAAACTTTAGGCATTTAATGCTATAATTTCAGGTATGGGCAGAACTTGTTTGAAGCAAAACAACTTGGTATGAAGAAAGAATCGCTCAAGGGCTGCAGCCTAGGAACGATTCGTTTCATCGTTTTCAGCATGTATGGGATATCCTTCTGGTACGGAACTAGACTTGTCCTGGATGGCGAGATCACCCCTGGAGATTTTATTACGTCATTTTTTGCCGTTATCTTCGCCTCTTTTGCTATTGGATCGGTAAAATATTGATAAGTGCTTGATCTAAAGACCTGTGCAGGATATCATATTTTAAATTACAAATTCCCTTTGTGCTACCCGCAGTAATTGGCTAAAATCTGTAGCGTTGCTTGGGCCCAACATTTTGCGAGCAATATTGGGGTCATATAGGCCGAAGTTATAAACGAATCGTGCATTAGGTTTTAAACTTTTATAAAGACATTAAATCATTCCAGATAGGGAACAACTTCACTTACCTAACCGCTGCCCAAACAGCAGGCGCCAAAGTTTTTCACGTAATTGATCGGATTCCTGAGATTGACGTGTTTTCCGACGACGGGAAAACACCTGATGACTTCACAAGCTCCGTTGATATCAATGACGTCAGTTTTCATTATCCAACCAGGCCATCAGTTGAGGTATAACTACAAGCAAAATATAGTTGTTGCCAAAATTATTTGCTAAAGTTGGCATTTTGTTTATGTTTATTTTTTTTATGCTTACGGTAACAGCGTTTGTTTATCGTTTTATTGTTAAAGGTGCTGAAACAGATCAAGCTTTCCATCGACTCAGGTCAAACCGTGGCGATGGTTGGTTCAAGTGGTAGCGGTAAAAGCACAGTTGTGCAGCTCATAGAACGATTTTATGACCCACAGGTGCTTTGAGATATACACGTGCCTCGAAAATTATATAACGAACTTACTAACTGTCGAAAATGATTGCAAACACCTTTTTGCCCTTTATTGTAACTGCCGTCAGTTTACTCTTTGCCCTTTGGAGAAAATCCCGCAGGCTACACTGAAAAGCTACTGCATAAAGAATTCTTACTTGTTATTCTAGTCGGGTCAAATAAGCATCGGTGGGGAGGACATAAAATCGTTGAATGTTCATTGGTTGAGATCCCAGATTGGTTTTGTTTCTCAAGAACCGGTTCTTTTTGCTACAACGATTGGAGATAACATTCGTTGGGGCCGCGATGACGTCACTGATGAGGAAATTGACGAAGCGGCTAAAAAAGCAAACGCTTATGATTTCATAATGGCGTTTCCAAAGGTAACAACTGAAATCACGACAACACTAATGCAATAGCATTACGATTTTGGGAATATGTTCAGCAGAAATCAAGGAAAGCACAACTGGGCAGTGAAATAGCTGAACTGTTAGCAATATAGGCGTCGTATTTGTTTTGTTGCTTATGCTAAGTTCCTATTTTTACGTTATTTCAACAGAAATTTGATACATATGTTGGCGAAGGAGGGGCACAGATGAGCGGTGGGCAGAAGCAGAGAATTGCAATTGCGCGCGCCATCGTGCGGAACCCAAAAATCCTTTTGTTGGATGAGGCTACATCAGCGTTGGATACGGAAAGCGAAGCGATTGTACAAGCGGCGTTAGAGAAAGCATCGGAAGGTTAGTTCTTCGCTTTCTTAAAATGTACTAGGACTGTTATGGACAAAGCTATACAGTACACTGGAACGACATCCTTGTATGGTGGACTTGTCCTTGGTTTTAAATTTCCATTTGCATGTGACAAAAAGTATAGAAAATATAGAACAAATTTTCATTCTCATTGTTCATTTAACACATCCATTCCTTAAACCTTCGCTTTCCTTTTGTGTAGGACGCACAACAATATTGATCGCTCATCGACTGTCGACGATCCGGGGAGCGGACAAGATCGTCGCCTTCAATCAAGGAGAAGTGATGGAGGAAGGGACACATGAGGAGCTGATGGAGATTGAGAATGGCATCTATAGAAATTTGGTAGAGACACAAGCCAAAAATAACGTTAAAGGTAAAGCTTTGTATTAAGTTTTTCTTTTGTCATACTATTTGCTATTTATTTGTTGTAGGAAATTTATGAGACGTTTTGTAGGTGGATCAGACTATTTTTCGTTTGTTTTTGTTATATTTACAACAAAGTTGCGTAAGTTATTGTCATAAATTATAAATTACTTTTGTGACGAGTTTTGAAAAGGAGATACTAAGCCGCGTGCATTTATCGGAACTCAAACTAAACTTTCGTCCTGTCAATCAACCCTGTTCGTTTGTTAAAAATAATGTTCAGCTAAGAAAGTGCAGAAGACGAAAGTAAAACAAGAAGCGAAAAAATCCCAAAGAACATTAAGAAGACCAAGCAGAGGATTCACAAGGATGGTGTCCGAGAGGATATCCAGCGAGATCCGGAAGTCGATGAGGCAGCCGGCGAGCAGAAGCAGTGAAATGAGAACGAGTGCAACATCCGCGGCCGAATCAGCGAACGTCGCCATGGAAAATGAGAGCACAGAGATGGAAGCGGTTAACGTGAAGAAGAGACGAAAAACAAGGAAGCGAGAGCTCAGCGAAGAGGCGGAAGAAGAGGTTGAAGAGGAGGAATTTTATCCGGATGTTTCTATCGGAACCATTCTCTCATACAACAAACCGGAATGGTGCTATATCACTTGTGAGTTTACTGGATGAGACCATATACACTCTGTTTATTTAAACGATTATAAAGAAGCAATTTTAAACTACAAGCGTCTGCTTTCATAACCTTAAAAATATCTATACAGTATTTTTACCAGTTTAATTTCTACGCCTTTAGAGAAAACTCTTATATAGGCTACGTTCATTTACACGCTTAACGAAAATGAAGCATGCATGAAAAGTTAGAAATTCTAACCTAAGCCAATTCTAATTCGATCTTTAAGTTAACGATATTTAATAAGCAAATCAAACGCCATGTAATTACAGTTGGTTGTATCTTTGCTCTCACTGGTGGTGCGGCGGATCCCCTTTTAGCCTTAGTCTTTGGTGACGTGCTTACCATATTTGCGAAGACTTCACGCGAAGAACAACTGAACGATGCCGCCTTCTATGGACTAATGTTTTTTGCTTTAGCTGTCGGCGTAGTTATTTCTTACTCCGCAGAAGTACGAAATGCAATAAAAAGAGAACTTAATAATTAAGCTTTAAGACTAATACTGTAGCTTAGAGGTTAGTTGGAGCACTGACCAAATGTTTTCAATCACTGGCAGGTGGCAACTATACAGAACGTACAGTAGTTAAACTATTATGTTTTAATACAGGCTTGCCTTTTTGCTAAATCTGGGATGGAGTTGACAGAACGATTGCGCAAAGCTACATTCAGGGCTATCCTGAGGCAAGAAATCTCGTATTTTGACGACCCCAACCACAATACCGGGGTGTTATGTGCTCGGTTGGCCACCGACGCGTCAAAGGTTCAGGGGTCAACCGGTGTTAGATTGGGCGTGATGTGGCGGAATTTCAGCTCACTTGGTGAGTATTATGTGCAAACTTGAAAAAGTATAGTTGCGAGTATAGGCAAATGCGAAAAAGTTTAGAGACTTACGTACTAGACAAACGATTGTACATCGTATAGTTTACTTATAACTGCTGGTAAGATAAAGTGCTAGTTTAAATTTTAGAGAAACGTTTGTTTCAGCTGTCGCAATCGGAATTGCTTTTGCCTTCAGCTGGAAACTCACCCTGCTAATGATGGTCTTCATACCTTTGCTTGGAATAGCCGGTTTTATTCAGGCTTGGGCTGTGTCTGGTCAATCGGATAACTCCACCAACGAAGAAGGGGGTAAGAAAACATTTCAAATCAAATACATAACAAATTAAAAGAAGTTACTGCAAATAACTCAAAAATCAATTCACGCGTTATTTTAGCACGCATTGCGTCGGAAGCGATCAGTAATGTACGAACAATAGCTGCATTGTGCAAAGAAAAGGCGGTTTATGGATTGTTCGAGAGAGCCCAGCAAGCTTCGACCAGGTTTGTAGAGAAACAATCTACACTAGTCCATGTTAACATGCTTTGATATCGTATGGTTGGGTTACTTACAAGTTTGGCTGCTAAAGATAGAGGATGCATATTTTGCAGGAACGCTCTCAAGAAGGCAATCGTCGCCGGCCTTGCGTATGGATATTCCCAGATCATGCCATTCATCGTATTTGCAGCTGTTTTTCGACTGGGCATCCATCTTATCTTGGAGGAAAATCTTCCGTTTGAAAACACTTTCAAGTGAGAACTGCCAATGCAAACCATCAGATCGTAGTTTACTTATCTGTAATACGGTTAATTATTTTTAGACGTTTTTTTTTTTCAACAAATTACAGGGTCATGATGGCGATAGTGTACGGTGCTACAGCAGTAGGACAGGCCAGTACATTTGTTCCTGATTACGGGGAAGCAAAAACCGCAGCCAATCGCGTGATTGGTATAATTACTCAAGAACCAATTATCGACCCATACAGCGATGAGGGAGACAGACCGGTAGGTTAACTCTCTGTTGGCAAGTAGGTCATGAATCGGTTATGAGTCAAATTGAGTAATTTTTACTGTTATAAATCCAACAAACATGTCGGCACTTTGGCTACTTGGTGAAAAGGAAATTGCCCGTGTGTTTCTTTTACCAGAATATTACTTGTTAGACTCACTGTAAAGGGGAAGTGACGTTCAAAACGGTCTACTTCCGGTATCCTACACGACCAGACCAACCACTTCTGAGGGGTCTTAATCTTTCTATTAAAACTGGACAGACAGTTGCGTTGGTTGGACAATCGGGGAGCGGAAAATCGACCATCGTCCAGCTTGTAGAAAGATTTTACGACGTTGGAAGTGGGCGAATTGTAAGTTGCTGTCAAAACACAGTTTCTATAGTAACTGACTGTGAGCATAGCACTTTCATAGCACTATGAAAATTAAATAAAGTTGTAATAAGTTAGATTGTTTTTTAATTAATTTGTAGTTGGTAGATGGCGTCAATATGAAGCGATTAAACGTGGCGTGGCTTCGACAGCAAATCGGAATTGTCTCGCAAGAACCTGTGCTTTTTGATCAGACCCTTGCTGAAAATATATCGTAAGACACATGTATTAGTAAAACACGCCTAAGTTTAAAATCTAACAAATATTGCCCAAGAATAATCAAACTCAAAAGTCTTGCAAAAAAAACTGACGTTAATGGAAAGAGTAATTGTTGCCCAGTTTCGGAGATTGTGGAAGACAAGTAACTAACGATGAAATAACAACAGCCGCAAGAAACGCCAACATACACGACTTCATCACAAGCCTTCCAGAGGTAGCCTGCATCTGATCAAGTTATAGGTACTCTAAATGACTTGAGCATAGCAGCGCTTAATAAATTACATTTTATTTAGAAATACCAAACTCGTGTTGGTTCACGTGGCAGTCGTTTATCGGGAGGACAGAAACAAAGAATCGCAATTGCTCGAGCTCTTCTAAGAAATCCGAAGATTCTTCTTTTGGATGAAGCAACTTCCGCCTTAGACGCGGAAAGTGAAAAAGTAAAATCCTTTCTTATGTTGGCAAAAATTTAAAAGTTCCTAATCTATTTACGATTTTGTGCATGTACCTCTCACTGGTAAAATGATAGTCTTTATGCTACATGATGCCACACCTAAAATCACATTTTTTATGCAAAAATAAAGTAAAATTTAACTAAATTACTGTACTAAAACAAACAACGCATATCAACATGCACCACAGTACCAAGCAAAAGCATTTAAATTACATTTTTAACGTTTTAAGCTTGTGCAAGAAGCACTAGACGTCGCTAGAGAGGGCAGGACGAGTTTAGTGGTCGCGCATCGTCTTTCCACGATTAAAAATGCTGATCAGATTGCGGTGATCGAAAACGGACGAATTGCAGAGATCGGCACACACGATGAGCTACTTGCTAAAGGCGACGCTTATTACAGGTAAGATTCTTTCTATCCCTACCGAATAAATTTCGTAATCCTCCAACGTGCTGGTAAAAAATGCTGTAACCATATTCTTGCTTCTTCGCAGGCTGGTGAACGCACAATTAAGTCCCGCGGAAGATGAGATCGCGTTTTCTCATGCTCAATCGCCAGAATAAACAAGTTTTGATGAAAATTGTGGCACATCTTAGGTCTTTAATTACGGAAGCATATCTAAAAGGTTTTGAAACACTTGAATGATTTGGAAACGTATCATCTCAGGATAACTCCTGCCTGCTGCTAAATGGATACATAAATAATTAATTATTAGTTTAGAAAAGTAAAATATTACGTCTGTGGCGTTCACCACCGTGACCGCTAGGTAACGCAGGGCACTACGTTGACTTCAAAAAAGGAAGTAATTGCGTTTTTTTCTTTTTTGCTATTCGTATTTCGTACCAGTCGTCTTTCAGGCAAAGAGGCACACAGTCGCACTTTGGAGATGTATGTCCGAGTCAAGTTATGCCTGTGATTTGACACATTTTGTTGCCAATAAAATACTATCAAATTAACCTCAGTTGTGAATCAGGAATAGCCCAACAATATACGTACAGAGTCGTAACCAAGTCATGAAAATCGAGTCGCAAGTCAAGTCAAGTCTTTGGAAGAAAGGACTCGAGTAGAGTCGAGTTGTTGCTACGTTATTCTGACTTTTCTATGTAAGTTTTGTCATGCAGCTGTAACCTAAAAATCAGCTGATAGCCTACACCAATTTTATTTTGGTTGCTAAAGTAGCAGTTACGCTACTCTACAAGTTTTCTGATAAAAGATTTGCTGGAGTCAATCAACCTTGGTCAGTCAGTCAATCAGTCAATCTGCGAAATGACTGCTGCGCTAATTTCGTATCTATGGTTTCTTTACAAAATATCGCCTACGGCTAATCGAATAACGCAGCCACCTTAGGCAGGCACAAGCGTTGTGTAGTTTGGTAATGGAACATGTGTCCAGACAGATTTGCCAGCGTTAGTGACGTTTTGAATGGATTTCAAAGCCGTTTTCGCAATATGTTTGCTGATTGCGATAATATCGATGTTCTATTTCTACAAATCAGAGTCGAGGTTTTGTATCGGCATTCAGGTAAATAGGCCTACAGGCTATTTGCATGAATCGCTTGGGCATAATTAGACAAATTACATTTTTTCAAGTTTGATATTATCGCTATTAAGAATAGTTCTTGTCCTTAGCCCAAACAATACGCTGGGATTGAAGAGAGACAAATCTCATTAAACGTGGCGGCGGTCTTGCAGTGGGAGAGGCAGCAAACAATGCGAATAATGTGCGAAAAATATTCACTATCACCCAAGGAAAAGAAAATGGTTGCGAGCAAGCAGAATGTTAAAGTAGTGTGTTCCAATGCATACAAGGTAATGGCAATTTCAAAAAGCTCTTGCATGTCAAAGAAACGAACGAAATGATTTCAAAAGGAATTACCCTTGTTGGCTATTTAGTTTACTTCAAAGAAGTTATAGTATTTCAGGAAAGCTATGTCCTCTCATCAATGTTTAGCCTATCTTGTTGCGATAGCTATGCGTCTGCCGGATCGGGAAGTGTGGAAGCACGGCATGGCTCAGAACTCTTGGTGTTATGGAGGATTTTCTTTCAACTGATGAATACTTTCTTCTGCGAAAAGACTTCAGTGATACTTTGCGGAAAAGTGATTCTAAACTGGCAAAGAAATATATCACCGTGAATAATAATTCATCCGAATACCTCAACGTAGGTTACGTTTTTATAAATTGCAAGTTACCTGATAAAACCCTTTTATTTGTTTTTGGGCAACTGGCTATTAGCTTATACGTCTTCGTAACTTATAATTTCTTTCATTAACACTATGACTTGTTTTGACCGACTAAGTAAGCTACAACTGATACTCTTTCTTCTCAGTTGATAATGGTTCGAAACCCATTCGATCGAATCGTGTCCGCATACCGTGGCAAGTTAGTGCCCGATGGAAAAGGATTCTCCTCCTATTATGAAAAACTTTCCAAACAAATTCATTTAAGATTCCAGAACACGCAAGACAAGAGTAACAAAAAGAAGAGAAATGACACAGCAAGTTTCGAAGAGTTTGTGCGCTTTCTTCTGAACACTTCGCTGCCTGGCGATTTTCACTGGTCCTTCTTTAACACGAAGTGTAATCCCTGCCTTGTCGAATATGGCTATATCGCGAAAATGGAAACTATTAACGAAGAACGCCTTTACTTAGGGCAATTTTTAAACTTATCCGAAGAACACCAGAAGGTTTTTTTCGCCAGATACAAGCCTGATAATGAAACGCCAAAGCTAACTCGGGAATATTTTGAGGAAATTCCGAGGTCTTTGGCCCAAAAGTTATATCGCAAGTATCAAGTAGATTTTGACTTATTTGGCTACGCTCCGCCAAAAGGATTATTTTAATTTCAGAAATAACGGTTCATGCAAGCAGTTGTTAATTGCGCGTGCAAATTGCCGTTTACGTACATTCTATATCTATTATTATTTATTATTCTTGCACATGAGTTCTTCTATGTGACGCAATTATAGTAAATGCGGAACCGGTCCCTAGAACGAAGTGCTTTCATCATTTAAAGAAGACAAATTATTTCTAGTTTACATGCTACTAAATGGAATCACATAGAATTAAGTACAAAGCGTCAGACAAACAACAAGTTTTCAGAGAAACGCTGTAAATATCAAAATAATAAAAACGCACTTCACAGTCGTGAAAGCCTTGTTACAAAAGACAAATAGGTAAAATATACTTACAACATAACAAAGCATAGGTTTCATGTTCACTGAAACATACTACACAGTGGATTTACTATCGGTTAGGTAAATGAGTAAAATCTAAGGGCAAACACTGAATAATATAATCACATAATATTATAACAATATAACAAAATCACAATGAATGAATGTGTTTAAAACGAAGAACACAGTGCATTGCTACACGTTTTGAAATAAGCAAATAAACACCACTATAGCCAGTTACCAATCTTTACAGCTACACTACATGCTCACTATGTTAAATTCATTTAAAGACTTTTTCAAGAAGCTATCCACATTTTTGTTTGCTGAGAAATTCATCGATGAGGGAACGGACTGTCTGGTTGGGATGTAGATCATCGCTTGTCAGCTGTTTCCCGGTCATTGGACTTATCGTACCGGTACGTTTGAACCAAGCTTCAATCTCCTTACGCTCATATGTAAATCCATCTTTAAGTGCAATAGTGTAAATATTTCATTTTTTTGCAATATTTTCCATGAATTTTGCTCTATCTAATACAGGTTTCATTAAAAATGGCACAAACTTTCAAGAAAAAATTTTCAATTTCGTGCAAAATTAAATGTTCTGGAACAAGTTAAATATAAAAAACACATTTTTTACTGTGGTTTTGTGTTTTAGCGTTTTAAATCTTTATTTGGCGGAACGTTTTGCTACTTTTTAATCTTTGTCTGTGTGTTACTTGTCATTTTTATCTGCTTTCTGTGAAGTGCCTTTGAGCGTTTTTTTATCAGGTATTGAGCGCTATAGAAATGTTTATTATTATTATTATTATTACAAGAATCGTGTGCTGCTAGTAAGTTCAAATTGATGGGACGAAAAAACTACATTCTTAATAACATCAAGTGTGAAGAGCGATCTTAGCTTTAAAGCACTTACCAGCTGCGGTGACCGGATCAAACATGATATCTAAGGATATTGGGCATAAGTATTCAGGCGGGGGATCTCCTGAAATTATCAGCAACAATAATTTAGTGAAGCAATTTTCATAAAATTTGGCGAACTGTCGGTTTTTTGCTAAAACAACTAGTGTAGTTGAAACACAACTTATCAATGACTATGGTTAAAAATTTCTCTACAAAGTAATTTTTTAAAACTTCTTTGCTCACCTTCATTAGCTGGCTTATACAAATCCTGTAGCTGGCTTATGCTAGCTGTAAATAAAAAAATATAGTATGTCCATTGTGCACAAAAGCAACAACAGTTTTAAGGTAAATGCGTAACACACGCCAAACATACGTGCAGATGATGTAAGTCCTCCATCTCGAAGGGCCTTGATAGCTCGCATTATTTTGTTTCTATGACCTAATGAGACTGAAAAAAATACATACATGAAATTTACGTAAAATTGAAAAAGTTTCAAATAATGGAAATTCTTAAAAACATTTAGAAATGGAAGTTGCAATAAGCAAAGAACCTCACCCACTCCAAGATCTTTCTGCAAAACTTCAGCTGTGACTTCATCAAGTTCTCGGCCATCGATATCGTTCTCTTTGAATATGTCAGCATATTGGCTGAGTTTTACCTCGTCATTTAACCATGACGCTACCTGCTCGCAAGACCAGTCTTGGTATGAGGGTTTTAGACCTAAAATAAAAGACAATAGAATGGGAGCTTCATTCTAAAACAAACTGTAGGACTTCCATTGAAGAGCAAAACTATTTGTCTTACTTTGTGCAAATTTTTCAGTTTCTTCTGGCGCAGCGACAGTAAGTTGAGCCTTAAAATCAAAATTGTTTTCAGTTCAATACACCAACAATATGCTAATAACAAGTGACTGAAAGGAAACATTTGTTACTGATTAATATATTACAAAAAAACACTTACACCACTTTCAGACGGTAAGTAGAAAAGATTTTTGTCGATTTCTCCTGAAAAAAAGTGTCACAAAAAAATCACAGAACAACAGTTTTATTCTACATATAAAAAGCAATTTATTTTTAACAATATGTGTATTCATATCTTTAACGTTAGGTTTATATAATTTCACTTAACATTACATAAATGACAAACCTCCAGTGCCGCTGTTTACTTTCCAGATAATCACTTTTTTATCGCATGAAGTCGAAGCAAGGTAATTTGTCTTCGAAAATGCAACAGATGTAACAATGGTTTCATGGCTATCCAACCTTAACTCTTGCTCATAGGAACTCTGTAAAGTATCCAATTTAGAATAGTCCTAAGAATAAACACTTTAACAAATACATGAAATAGGGAAACATGCAAAGACTATTCCCTGTATGAGCATAATATTTTCAAAAAATAAACATTCACACACATATGAGAAGAGGCTGCTAATAAATTTACTCACCGGGTTCCAAATAACAATAGATCCATCAAATGAACTTGATGCAAGATGCATACCATTAGCAGAGAAACAACAGAAACTTACAGGCCCGCTATGGCCACTCAATTCCTTCTGGAGACGCAATGACTTAGCTGTAAAATTGATACATGCTGGAAAAAATGGCAGTTTGATAAACACACGAATGTGGAAATAGAACTGACCTTCATTGTTGAAAATCCATAATTTAACCTTGTTGTCATGACCAGATGATGCCATCAGAAAGCAACGAGTGGAGCTGGTAACTGAAATAACAACAGATCAACAATTAAAATTTCACACATACCATGTCTGATCGTATATGTTTGAAGTCGCATCATGGTTGCTTAACTATCTACACTTCACTCACGTGATGAGTGAAATGTTGGTGAAAATGTGATGCAACTTACACCACATGACGACAGACCGGCGTCGTGAGCATCCAAAGGTAACATGGTTGCCTTAAAAGGTAAGGATTATTAACCACCACAACCTTGAAGAAAGGGGCTAGACATGTAATAAATCTCAAGTGACAACAATACAGGTCAAATTTAGAAACCTAAAACTAATCTTTTGATTTAAGCTTTAACCTGCATTGTATTTACACTCCATACTCTTATATTCCCCACACCAGAACCAGATACAATATAACAATCACAAGGTGTAAATGTCGCTGCATAAACATTGCTTTCAGGATGTCCAGAAATTTGCCTGCAGTACATACAAGTGTTTCCAACCAGATAACATTAGTAGGTAATGTTATAAAATAAAAAAAAAAGTTTTAAAGGCTTGCTTAAGCAACCTGAGTTGCTTCTTCTTCACAATATCCCATAATGCAATGGTACCGTCAGCAGAGCCAGTGACGAGGTAGTTAGTTCTATTAGAAAATGAGCAGACTTGAGCTGTGCTAACATCAGCATGTTGAAATACACCAACAATCTGTTTAAAGAAACTTGAGTCATTTTGATTAATTAATTAATGATATTAATTGATAATTAATCACATGACTATATCAATGGACTTAGAATGTTTCAGTCACCCAGTGGTCATGCTAACTACAAAAGTAACTATCACATCTTGCAAAATTTAGGCCACTGAGATTTTTAGAAAATTTTTCAACTGTCTATGGCTCTATGCTATAATACAAGGATTTTAAACAAAAAGAAATAAGACAGTTTTCAACTGTGCACAAATGTTACACACCTCTGCTTTCTTATCGGTCAAGCAAAACAAATGAGCCTTTCCATCACTGCATGCTGTAGCCAGCATTGATTCATCGTTGTTGAATGTCAAAGAATTCACTCCATATTTAAAAATGTTAATGGGTGAATATGGAAGCTCCTGAAAATTCAGCACCGAATAAACGCGGACAGTCTTGTCACCTGCAAGTTATAATCCTGATTGTTTTAAAGAATTCATTATATTAATCCGTTTTCACAAGTAACAACTGCAGTGAAATCAAGGCAATCACAATTTGCCAATCAAAGTATGTTATAGGTGATACCCAGTAAGTAACATGGGTTGTATTGTGGTTTTAAAACATTTGAAGCAAAAACCATGCCAACTTTCAGACCTACAATTGTATATGTTCCCAAACTAACGAATTGTCTAAATTCTGTGGTTGCCATGAAAATTAAGATGGGAAAATTTGCCAAATTGTTTTTTCAATTTTTTGATGGGGATTGTTTTGAATTTTCCCTTGAAACCGCAATATTTTTAAAGGGGATGAGAAAAAAAACTACAACATCTGCAACCCAGACTAAAAACTACGGCAGTTATCGACGAGAAATCGTGTGAGTAAAGACGCAAATTTTGGAGTCATGGTTTGCGCCGAAGCTTCAATTCTTGGTTTAATTACTATAAATTGGCGTTCACACAAGCCAATTTTCTTTGTTTGTTTATCATAAATCGGCGAGAAGATAAAAAATTTGTTGTGCACGTTCACGTTGATGAATCTCGTGTGTACAGATGCAATACTTTCCATTATGGTTTACAATCATTTCACAAGTGCTAGCTAGGTGGTATAAAATACCTGAGCATGTCACAAGGTACTTCTTAGAGAATGTGCAACAGTTTACTTCTTTTGTGTGGTTTTTAAGTACAAGGAAGCATGACATTTTTGATCAGATTTTCACAGATTATATTATCGTTAAGTTTGCAGTTAGGACATAAGCTGGGCTTCTGTGTTTAATAAACAGCACAATGAACATAAAAAGGCACTTTAAATTTAATTGCTAGTAAAATTAAATAAACTAGTCACTAGTGACAGCAAAAACAACAAGCAAAGCTCACGTAGGGTCAGAGCAATGTCTATGGAAAATTTCCCAGTTGTGAGAAACTTCATCAGCCCGTTCTGATTGGTCAATAGTTTCCTGGACGTTTTTACATCGAAATCTTACCACAAAACGATCAATTGATTTCCTTGTTAGAACTTTTTACCTAAAACTGAGAGGACAGAGGAGAAAGGGTTATGTTCGATTAATTTTGAACTTATATAGAATCAAGCATTGTAAATCTTTTCCGACCAATCGAAGAAGATACTCTCTTCTTTTCATTTTCTGATAGGGTAAAACATGGACAATGAGTCTACTGATTTTCTTTACCACGCTCATGGACCGATTACATCAAGAAAAACAAAAATGCTGTAGATTCAGCAGTTAAAGTGAATCTTTTCTGACTTAACTTGCTGTATTGCTGGCTTAGATTTTACGAGTTTACTTTGTGCTTTATCTCATCAGGAGCATTGAAATAGAGCGAGAGTCGAGCCTACGAACAGGGAGGGAACATAATGCCTTGCCCAAGGGCATTACGGTACTATGACACTTTATCGAAAGACACTTTATCGAACGACACTTTATCGAACGACAGCTGATCGAAACGACAGATGATCGAACGACTCTTTATCGAACGACAGTTAATCGAACCGACAGCTGATCGAACGACACTTTATCGAACCGACAGTTGATCAAACCGACAGTTGATCGAACGACACTTTATCGAACCGACAGTTCAAGCAAGATTTTTGCGTGTTTCTCAAACATTGAGACAATAAGCCATTGTGATGTGCGGTCTTTATAATGGTGATTGTGATTGGTACGATTGAGATTGCAGCAATGTGGTGTAATATACTGAAGTGAGTGTGAATTATAGTAATAATGAGGCATCAGGTAAGTAAATAAAGTGACTAACCGCTAGAAGGGAAAAAGTGTTACCGTAGTCTGTGCTATAAATTCATAATCAACAAGAAATATTTCATTTATTTATGGGAAGTTATATGACTATTATAATTACATTATTTGAGCATATTACTTATATACTTACATACTTACATTTCCACACTATTTGATTTTAGACATCTTAAGAATTCTTGTAATTTTTTCCACCTTAATAACGATTGTATACATTTCGAAATGGAATTCATTTTAAGTGAAAAAGGCAAACGAAAGTTGGCCTTGAACGGTTTCATGTACGTTCGTGACAAAACAACAAATGGCCTAACTTACTGGAGATGTGAGGACTACCTCAAATGTAAAAGCCGTCTATCCACAGCCGAGGACGACAGCCTCATGAGAGCACCATGTGAGCACAGTCATCCACCAAACCCTGCACGTGTTATAGTTGCGAGAGCAAAAGCCAGCATGCGAGATCGAGCAGTCAATTCAGATGAACGTACCTCAAACATTATTCAGAGCGAAACGCAGGATATATCCTTAGCGACCGCTGGTGCTCTCCCTAAAGCAACATCATTAAAGCGGATGATACAGCGTAAGCGCGTATGTCCAGAAGGAAACGGCTTGATGGATGAACTCCGCGTGACACCGAGGGGAGAAGCCTTCGTTGTCGAGGAAGACGATGAGAACGAATTCTATATGTTTGCGTCTCAAAAGAATCTGGATATACTGAACAACTGCGCTAATTGGTTTTGTGACGGTACATTTGATGTTGCCCCACTTGGATACCAGCTGTACACGATACACGCGCTGGTCGATGAAAATCGCACGGTGCCACTCGTATACACCGTTACCGAGAACAAATCTGAAGCTGTGTACAATCGCATCTTTTGTTTATTGGAACAACAGCGACCAGGAATAGCCCCAGAAACCGTAACAATAGATTTTGAAATGGCAGCATATAATGCTCTTTCTTCCAGCTTCCCTCGGGCAGAAATTCTCGGCTGCCTTTTCCATTTTGGCCAATGTAGCTTCCGGAAAATTCAGGCTCTCTCTCTGCAGCGGTGGTTCAATGACGATGCAGAGCACGCCCTTCGCATAAAATGCTTCCAGGCACTGGCATTCGTTCCGCCTAAAGACGTTGTACAACGGTTCGAGGACTTCCTGGCCACGTTCAGTGACGACGATGAGCAGCACTTGTCTGAATACATTGACTATTTCGAAACTACTTGGATTGGACGATTGTGTCGCAGGAATCGTCGTCAACCTCTATTTCCTATCCGGTGTTGGAATGTCTTCCACCGGGTTCAAGATGACCTTCCACGAACGAATAATAGCATTGAAGGATGGCACAATGCGTTCAGCAAGCGTGTCTCAATATCCCATCCGACGCTTCGCAGACTCGTCAAAAAAATTAAGCGGGAACAAGGTTCCAACGAAATGTTAATTGAGCAATTGAGTGCTGGAATTGATAGTCCACCTCGGAAGAAGCGCTACGACGCTGTCAACCAACGGCTGAAGAGCATAGTCGAAAATTATGACTCAACGAATATTGACATAAACAGTTATCTTCGAGCAATTGCACACAACTTGTAATTAAATGAATGCGATTGAAATGTGCACTTCTTCAGTTGTCGTATTTTTAACAGTGCATATCGTCAGTTGTTTCGATAAATTGTCGTTCTTTTAACAGTGCATATCGTCAGTTGTTTCGTTAAATTGTGGTTCTTTTAACCCTATCCTAACTAGGCTCGCGAGTTTTCTAAAAAACTAGGTGTGGCCGACCCCGCACACACATTTGCAATCGTTAATTACTAGAAAACTATGCGTCGTAGACTGATGAGATTTTTACAGGTTAGTAGAAACATCATCTGGCTTCCTGTATACATCATAATTGTAAAACTAAAGAAAGTGAATTTAGTGTAAATTAGGTATGTCTAAAAGTGACACATTTCTAGAAATTCTTCTTGTTACGCCGCGCCCCCGCTGTGAGAAGAGAACGAAAGAGAATAGTTAGTCAAGTTATTGGTGCGTAAATGAGTAAACGAAAACGTTACGCTTCAATGCGGAGAGAGCAAAATTATATAAATATCACAATATCTCAAAAATTACAAAATCCAACTTTATCAAACAAACATTGACAGATAGCTGAACATTTTTTATGAAAAGTCACCAAATTTTAATTTTCTACAGCAAACAATGCAACTGTACGCCACGTTTTGATATGACTGTGTGCGGGAGAAGCAACAGTCGATTCGATCAACTGTCGCTTTAATCAGCTGTCGGTTCGATAAAGTGTCGTTCGATCAACTGTCGTTTCGATCAGCTGTCGTTTCGATCAGCTGTCGTTCGATTAAGTGTCGTTCGATAAACTGTCGTTCGATAAAGTGTCTTTCGATCAGGTGTCGCGTCACGGGGCATTACAACGGTAGCGCCACTGAATATAGAACAGTCGGCCACACTATTGCAAGCCCCGTGCTCTAACCACTGCGCTACCGAGATGCTGGTTATATAGGACTACAGCGCTACATACATACTCTCAATAAGCCTACTACATAAGTTGATAATTTAATGACGATTGCAGCACACCCGCATTTCACGGAAAATAGCCCATTCGATCTAGTTTACATGATCATTTTTAATTGTATCCAGACTTTTATTTCACGCTATTATGTTTTTGGCGGTAAATATTCGGGTTTAAAAAGTTACCGCTGTTGTAAAACGAAGAGTGCTGAGTTTATTTTATGAACAAAAACATGAGCAAATCGTCAAATCTGTCAGTTTGCTTGCCGTTCTGATTGTTTAGCATTGAGGGAAAAGACTAGTTTCAAAATCAAATCATTATTACTGTTGTAAAAATTTAAAAGCGACTTAATAAACCTACTGATTAGCGACCTACTTTTAAAATACCAAATGCTTGTGGTAAGACCACAAAGCTAAACCAAAAACTAAAAACAAACTAAAAACTGAAAAAAATGCTAAAACTTTATTAAACCTAATACTAATCAATAAAGAGCCAACTTACCATAGGTTTGTTTGGTAAATATTTATGTAGTAGGCTATGTAGTAAGTATGGTAAGTAGGCTAGTATTTCAGTAGAAGTTGCTTAAAAAACCAATCTGTTTATTAAATCTAATTTTTCTTGAGACGCAATTTTTTTCATCTAAAATACATTAGAAAAAGAAGTTATAAATTCAGATCCTAGACAGGTGTATTATATTACTACTAGTATGTTATGCGTGTAATTTGTAAAGCAAATGCATAAAATTATTTTTTTGTTTTTCTCGTGCTCTGCATTTTGCACTCTATCCAATGATGTGGTGTATCATTACGGTGTGATATGTTAATTTGCCAAATGAAGTTATCCTTTTAATGTTTATAAATGCAGATGTACTACTGTGTGGAAGCTACAGATTGGCGATTTATAAACTTTAAGTTTTTTGAAGGCAAAGTTACTTTGATTTTATTTTTGCAGTTAATTTCTGTTTTTAAGTCATGTTGATGCAAGTAATTGTTCTGTAGTTATTTTAAGATGGATGCAGCTATAATCACACTATGTCGTGTTTGCAAGGCAATTTTCATCATGTCAATAACTGATATCACCTGAGCTCATGCAAAAAGCAATAACTAACTTGTATATGACATCTGTATGGCAGGTTTTAGTGATCACGAGGAGTCGCATGGTCGTCGATGATGACATCACTTTATCGGGTGCAGAGGACTCCACCGCTGGAGCTTGAACAAGTTATTTTTGGACAACTGGAAAGCGACTGTTATGGCTGTTACACCTCGTATACGTCTGGTGATGAATCAAGAAATGGAACAACAATCACAAGATATAGAGACTTTTTAGTCATTACGTATTAGTACAAATCCTTTTTCCAGTATACTTACTGGCAACTACCCTTTGATTTAAGGCCAACTTGTTTGTGGACTTGGTCCTCACTTTTACAGTTTTCACTGTTGTGTATTGCACTTTCATGTCATAATGTTATGGCGATTGTAATAGTGAATTGTAATAATTTATATAATTGGCATTTTAATAAGCGTGTGTGTTCTCCAGCTAGATAAAATGTATTATTAAGAAAGTTGTACTATACTTGGTTAAGCAGGTCATTCAAACATTTGATGCCTAAGCCGACACATTTGACACAGTATACGTATACGGACGTCGGGTTATAAAATGTCCAAGGGCTGAAGTGACTGCGTGTTTAATAGTCTGCGTGATTAATGAATGACTGTCCGCATTTACTTGTTTTGCTTTGTTGCAATAAATAAAAATCTCAAAAACACAAAAACAAAAACACAAACGTAATGCTAAAAACATATCTTGTGATTTTCGTTAGCTACTAGATACTACAGCTATTAGTCTTTTCATTAATATTTATAAACAGAGTTTGTGATTTCGTGGATAAGGGAAAGTCACCCATTATGGGACATTGCATCGTCGGAACGTCGGACAGCAATAATCACACAAATTTTTCGAAGATCTTCTTTCGTTGTTTGTTCGATCAATCAATTTATTCGTCCGCTTCACATTTAAAATTTTCAAAAAATCAATTCAATTTTTTTTTAAGTTAGCAGCTTTATAAAGCAGATTTCTCAGATTACTTTTTAATTAAAGCAAAGTTTTACGGTTAAGTGTATTTACGCACTGTCCCATTTTGCTTTACCTGATTGTTGCTTATCCAAGACGAGACAAAGACCTCATATTTTTTGTAAGTCGCCTAATGAATAACAACAAAATTATCATCACTCACGCGCATAGTTAATTCCGTACCTAACATGATCCATAAAAAAAATTAGCCAAAGCAAGAATCAGAGACGTTTTCCAAAAAATGTCCCATCATGTGTAACATTCCCCTATTTTCGGTAAATAACATAACAAAGATTAATTCTCTTTTTGTAGCTTGTTTTTTTGGTAATTATTTTTTTCTTTGATAACCGCTTTATTCCAGGTTTTCCTTGGGATAGGCCGCGATGTTTGCTACCTAGACCTGCATGAGAGTAATAAAATTTGCACAAAAGATGGCAGAATTCAAACTAACTTATAACCTTAGTTTTTTATGATTTCATCGTTTCTGATAATTAATTTGAAAATTTAGTTATTTTTGTAGAAAAAATTACCTAAAGCGTACAGAAATCGAAAAGAATATCAGACACTAACAATAAAATTTCTCCTTTGCAAAGCAAGGTTTGCATAAAATTCAAACGTTTTTGCTCTGTCAGGCGCGTTATCTGAGATCATATACATGAAAGTTTGCAGCAATATTTGTATCACACTATATGGATACACTATATGGATATATAGCCTACCTACTTATGTGGCATAAAAGTAAAAAAGACCCCAAAACTTTCTATTTTATTGTGGTCAGTGCTAGAGAATCAGGTAAAACTTTCTTGCCAATGCAAAAGATTGCGTTTTCCAGCTGGTCAAATCTTCGCAAAATCCATCACCTTTCCTTTACGAAGGCGAGCATGAATATAGCCACCCGCATACACCTCAATCAATTGAGAAGTGTGTAATGAAATGGTTGTTTATCGTTCCTTAGTCTGTAAGGGCGACCACTTCAATTACAAAGTTTGTCTGTTGAATAGTTTATTGTCCTCGAAGTAAATGAGCCTCAAGGTCGTTGTTTCGCTTTTCTTAATCTTAGAATTAATTGTACACCTCGACAACTTTATATTCTGATTATATTGAAGCTTCTTTGAACGAATACATCAAGATAAAACATTGATACAGCAACTACAGCATAAAGACCTACATGTTGCGGCGTTGATCGTAATAACAAGAAGAGACTGAATAAATCAAAATGCACACACAGTAAGCACAAAGCAATCGATTACGTCACGCAGTGTTATGCTTCGCTGATTCGATAGACGAGAATTCTATGTTTTACACAATTTTATATTACATTAATTGATATAATTATCACAAGTGCAATTGGATGCTTCGTGTAAGTAACTGTAAGTCTACATTGGTATTAAAGTTTCAAACCATTAGATTATTTTTGCACTAAAACTTGGACATGAAAAACAATTAAGCTATAAATCATTCTTTAGAAGTAGTCCGCGCTACCGGCAACCTAAAAAACAAAAAATTGAAGCAAGCAGATGTTAATTCTAAATGATTTTATAAGATGTCAATGATTTGTCCAGGTGTCCAGTGTTTTTAGCAGAAATTCCATGATTAACAGCTTGTTTTATAATTTTGTTATTATATATTTTTATATTTGCAATTAGGAATGTAATACTTCAAAATTGTGAAATGTGCAGTGTATTTTATTTCAAAATGTTTTGGAAATTGAACAAAACGAAAATAAATATCGGTATTTTTAAGAAGTTTTTCAAAAATACAAATTTCGAAAATATACTAAAAAACTCTGCACATGAAACCATATGGAAAGTAATTTTTGGTGATCCTTTTCTCGGTTTCTCACTATTCCAACTTTTGACGGTTTTATTATCCTTTTTGGGAGGTTACTAATCATCAGGAGGTATGTTTCTAGAGCAAGGCTGCCACTCGTAGGGATTTTACCCTACGGTAGGTTTTTTTGGCCCCTTGTAGGGTGTAGGGTGACCCTACGGGTTTTTCACCTTTATTCATAGATTTCCTTTTGTTTAAAGTAAAATAAAAATAAATTCAAATAATAAATTTACTGAATAATGACAAAAACATAGTCTAAGCCAGGGGTGGCCAAACTGCGGCTCTTTAATGAATTAGCATTGTTGAATTAGACATGCATTTTCCCGGTCTAGACGAGTTGTTTGATCAGATTATGAAACAATGCGTTCTATCTCATGTAGTAACAATGGACTCATTGTTGTAACAATGGACACTTTAGTTAAGTAAATTGTCAGATTGAAGCTGTACGTCAGGGCTGACCTAGTTTTAAGTCTTGGTTATGGTTATACTAATAATTGTAAATTGCAAAAAGAGTTGGAGAAGCCCAGCAGGTGGAGACTGGAGAGTGAGACTGTGAGACAGCAGATGAGCAGAATCAGCAGATTGAACAGACAGGATTACAGGAATCAAGTGATCTTGAATACGATACTTTTATCATTAAATTACAATAATTCTGGTTGTTGACAAGTTGACAACGGTAATGCCCAAAGAGGTGAGATCCAAAAATTCTAGGTTTCGATCGCAAAGCTACAGAAAAGAATGGGAAAAGGAAAACTGGGCACAAGGATGGTTAAAAGTTTCGTCTCAGGGAGCATCAAAAGCATTTTGTCAATTTTGTGACAAGAACATTCTTGCTGGGAAATCAGAACTAATGAGGCATGCAAAAACTGCTCAACATTGTCAAAATGCTGCACAAGTTCTTGGAAGCACATCGATGGAGCAATATGTCACAAGTAGTCAAGGCTGCATCAAAGCTGAATTAAATACTGTGGCCTTAATTGCAAGACGCAATATTTCTTTCAATTTCATGTCATACATGGTACCAACCCTGAAGCATATTGCTAGTGATTCCAAAGCAATAAAAGATATGACCTCTGGTCGGACAAAAACAACATATCTACTAACAGAATGTCTAGCTGTTGATGCTCATGAAAGGTTAATTCAAGAGCTACAAGAAGCTAAAGGCTTTTCAATTCTCTGTGATAAAGCATCAGATATATCAATGAATAAAATCTTTTGTATAAACGTCCGCTACTTATACAATGGATCACCAAGAACACAGTTATACCAACTCATTAGGCTAAAAAGGGAAACACAATTAGTGGAAACACAAACGTCAGTAAATGTTGAACTACTTTAGTTCTGGTGCTTTTGAACTGAAACTAAAGTAGTTATAAAGTGCCATAAAACTGCCAAAATTTCTTTTTTTTTTTGTTCAAACTGCGTAGGGAGATGTAGGTTTTTTTTAGGTGTGCTGGTAGGGTTAATTTCTTTTTTTGAGTGGCAACACTGTTCTAGAGTCTTTTGTTTACAATAACTGGCGTCCGTTTACCGAAGTTGCAATTTAATTGCACCACTGTGATTCGCAAATCTACGTTTAGCCTATTACTCTCATTTTGATTGAGGTAAAAAATCTGTTGGCTTAGTAGTTAACCATTGGGCAGGCTATGTATGCTGGGGGTATCAGGTTCAAATTTGCCAATGCTAGACAATTATTTATTTAAAAGGTAATTTAGTCATGCGCAGTTAGAGTCATGCAAGTCCAGTCATTTTAATTACATTTTCAATTCAAGTCAGTAGGCCTAACGTTTATCAAGTTAAGTCCAAGTCGTAACACATGCCAAGTCACTATTTACGATTTATTTTTCGTTTTAAGTTAATAATTAAGGGCTTTTTGAATACTCGTTAACAACATAAACATAAGCATAAAATTTTATCAATAAGGTTTTATCCATTTCTAATGCTTTTGTACATTCAATAGAATCTATTACATAGTGATTTTTAAATAATTTTTTATAAATATAAAAACCGATTCTATATCGATTTCAAGTAATTTGTTTTGTGACTCAAATCAACCAAAATTTCCACGCTAACACAAGTCAATCGAGTTTTTTAAGCAATAAAATGCAAGTCAAGTTTTTCCAAAAACCTGACTGGAGTCTTTCCATCTCTATCGCAGACTAGCCTAATTGCCGTTTACCATATTCGTATTTACCTAGTTCGGTAAATTTAGTGTCTACTCAAAGGCTACTGATTACCAAAGTAGGAAATGCCTATTGCGTAATCGGCTAGCTATTTTCTGAAGTACCTCTTTTCAAATTCAGTAACCCTGCAGCTGGTTTAATATGCACTGACTTCCGTAATTACCTTGATTGACTGTCTATATCTCCATCATTCTATGGCCTAAGTATTAAGTACCTTGACTATTAGGTTCTATATTTTATAAGGTCCGTGTCAGAAAGGCCACTTTTGCTCTAAAGTCGTACCAATCAACCGTAAAAGGCCACCATGGAAATGTAGAAAATAGTTATAACCCATATTTCACCAAACTTACCTCGCTGCCCATTGTTATGGATGAGCAATTTGGTTGGTGAAATAGAAAATTAGTTGTAGGTTTCAGGTTATTGACTTGGCCCTGGAGTGAACAGTTTGTTAAAGACTAGTAGAAAATTTGTAAATTACTTGAAAGCAGTTGTTCAGTGGTTTTGGTAAACTAAAAGCTAAGTTGATAAAGAACGGTGATTGGAAAGCATTCACAGAAATAAACCGGATGAATGCTGTAAAAATAGTGAGCATTTTTCGTCAAATAAAATTTTTCCCAGTTAAAAGGCAAAGATTAAATTGTCATGTTAAGCTGGAGTGGGTACCTTTTCAGCTCAGAAACCACAAACATTTTCTAACTAAACAGGCAACCTGGTTAATTATATTCACACAAAGAGAATGTTTTTATTATTAACACAGCTAATATGCATTCAAAGTGCATTTAGTTTCAGTGTGAACATTGTTGATTTGAATAGTTGTTGGCGCTGTGTGAAAATATTTGTTACATTTATATATAAAACATGCTTCTTATGTAGGCAAAGTACAAAATGGCTGCATTAGCTGAAGCAATGAGAAATGGTATTTGGTTCGAGCGACCAAAATTTGAAGAAGCTGAATACAAATACCAGGAATATCTTGTGAGGAGTAGCACTGGTGAAAATGTGGTGGCAACACCGGTGACGGGAACTAAGAAGGTGCTTTGTTAATTAAGAGATGTCCATGCTTTTCGAAAGGTTTATTTTCATGCAAATCCATGATTTAAAAATTTTATTTATAAAAAGCTACAGAAATATATGTAGCTTAGTATATATAATGTTGACCTGGAAAAAGATGGTGATGTTCGCGTTCTATACTTTTTAGGTCAAGAGTGCTTTTTGGTAACTTTACACAAAACTTCGTTCTTGTCATAAGTTACATAACAAATTTTTATGGGCATCTCTTGTGTTTGTGGTGTGGTGGTTGCATGAAATGTTTTCTGGTTATGAATTTAAATAGTTTTCAAATGTTTGCTACGCATGAAGCTTCAACACACTGTGTGCCATGCATCATTTTGTAAGTTGCTGTGGATTTGCCTATCATCTTGGATAAACTTTTTTTGAAAATATCACATCTTACACTGCAGTAATTAATTTTGAATAACACAAGTAAAAACTTACCAGTAATTTGCATGACCACGATGACAACCGTTGGGTGAATGGTCAGTGTGGACTAAACCAGGATGCTAATGTTAAAACACCTAAATTGGTTAAAGATATGTTGCAGTTGTGTTCTAGACATTTGAAAAGTGTTCAAGTTCCAGACACGTCCATTTTACCAGAGAGATCTTTGGTGTCTGGATGGTGTCTTTTTTAGACACTGGGGATTAGTAATCACTAAAATATTATGGTTGGCACTCGGCAGTCAATTTGTTAATTGTTCTTATCGTAAAATTTCAAGGTGGATGCAAAGAAGGAAGGAAGCGTATCTCAGCAAATTGCTCAGGCAAGGCAGAAAATACAGAATTCCCTGAAAGATTCATCCTCATCAGTTGCTGTACGACTCAATGATCATATCTCTGGTTATGAATCTACAATTATAAAGATTAAAGTCATAAGCTATTTCTTTTTAAGGGTGAAGCGGAAGTTGAAGCGCTGAGGAAGCAGGTTGAAGACATGGCAAAGGAAAATGAACTTTTAAGGAGGATGGTCACAGAAATGACACAAAAGTTTGATAAACTTGATGGCCGGCTTAGTGCTTTGGAATCACAAGGTGATGGTGCACCATCAAAGCCAGTACCGGTAATTTCTTTCTTAGCTGTGTACTATTGACAAATGAAATTGGTAGTTAGTACCAGAATTCTTATTTATGTGTTGTCTTGTTGAGTTAATATTCTTGAGAAAGACTGAAATACGATATCTGAGTTTAACTGAGATTCGCAAACTGAATTCTGCTTTGTAACCACTGTACTCCCAAATCATAGTTTTTCAACCTTGTTACAACAATTGGCAACAACACCACCAAAAGGCGAAAAATAGTAAACTTTGTTTGAAATTAAATTTGCCCTGGCCAACATTTAGGTGACAGTTGAGGAAGAAACTGATGATGACGATGATGTTGATTTGTTTGGATCTTCGGACGAGGAAGAAGATGCAGAAGCAGAACGAATCAGAGCCGAACGGCTTGCTGCTTATGCTGCGAAGAAATCCAAAAAGGCAGCAGTTATTGCAAAGTCCAGCATCCTACTTGATGTGAAACCAGTAGGTTTGGTTGTATAAGTAATTATCGCCTTATCCAATAGATATTTTTCTGCCCTCAATAATTATCGAGGGTAAAAAATATCCATGTATAATACATAGGACGTATTTCTTGTGCTTATTTATATATATAATATATAAGTAATAGCTCTGGTTGATGATGTAACTCATTTAAGTGCTCTCTTCTTGCACTTTCTGATAGGAGGAAAATTTCAAGGTGTGATTTTATTTTAGACACATCACCTTTAGTAAACGTTTGTATGCCTTTTAAATAGTTTATATCTGCATGCAGTGGGATGATGAAACCGACATGGGAGAACTTGAGACGGCAGTTCGTTCCATCGAAGCAGACGGACTAAAATGGGGAGGATCACAGCTAGTGAAGGTTGCGTTTGGCATTCAAAAACTCCAAATCAATTGCGTGGTCGAAGACGACAAAGTTGGAACAGATTTTCTTGAAGAAGAAATAACTAAATTTGAGGATTTTGTAAGTGCAACTTTTGCCGCTTAAAATGTGATTTAAACTTTGCATAACGTAAGATAAAGAGTATATGTGTTATAATTCTACTCAAAAAACTTATTGGTATACTGTTTGTATAGTCATCACTCATTTTGCTGGAAAGAGGTGTATGTGTTTGAAAAAAGCCAGTAGTTTGTTCCTTGAAGCAGTAAAATTACAAAAACTCAATTACTCAAAATCCGCGGCAAGGAACTCTGTGAAATTTTACATGTAAACTACCCATGCCTAAGACTATCTCTTACCTAAATATGACGTGGTTTGCGTATCTCTAGTTTCGTTACCGTGGCCCATATTAAAAAATGTACATAACACTCTTTTTTATGCCAATTTTTATCTGCATTTTGCATGCCACCTGGATTTTTGAAATGCACCAACTGCTGGGGTAATTCTTTGGCTAAAAACAACACCAACCAAGTTGACCTTTTGACTGGTTCAGATAGGTTTTTAAAGGCATACGTAAGATTCTAACGAAATCAGACAAATCTTATTTTTTCAACGATACACCTGAAAGCAAGACCTTTATTTTGGCTTGCATGGGTCAACTAGTGTATCTTTAAATTCCGAAAAGTTTATGAACAGCACTTTAAGGCGCCGTATACCCTTGTAAAAGGGCCCAATTTTTTTTTTTTTCTTATAAAGTGAAATTACTAAAAATGCAATTACTCGGAAAATCCTGCATGAGGCTCCCTGAAATTTTGCATGTCAATTTACAATGCCTTAGGGCTAGGCTATTACTTCATGAAATTCCAAGAAAATCACACATCTCTAACCCTTACTGTAGAATGTTAAGTCAAGACTGCAATTTTGTGCCCAAAGAATTAAAACTCAGTCATTTTCAATTACGTTTTAGTCTAACCCAGCAATGCGACCTGGAAGTTTTCTACAGCTTTTTACTAGTTCAATCCCCGTACTAAAAAAACAACAAGGGACATGCCGGCCTTTGATTGGCCGAACACACTTTTCTAAACCATTACGTAGAAGTCCAACATTTTCATGGAAATCATAAAATTGCAGCATATACGGCTCCTTAATCAATTATGAGAATATTGTGGCCTTTTCAGTTGTGATTAATGTTGTGTTAGCCTGGAATTCTGTAACTACAGGAGATGATGTTACATTTGTGTTTGTAGGTCCAAAGTGTTGATATTGCTGCCTTTAACAAGATCTAAGTGTTGCCAGAATCGACATAAAACTGAAGTTCCTGAATCAGATGTTGAAGAAGTCCTTTTCTTTATTCTGCTCTACATAAATAAATGTATTCACAAAAATGTGTATGATCGTTTGTCAAAGAGCAATACACCCTCTTAATATTTGCTTAATAACTAGCTGAAAGTGAAAACAGATGAATTTTTGTAGACTGTTTCCACCCAAAGGCTGCCTTAGTGTGGACTTGACTTGCGTGGAGAAATAATGTTAATTTTGTTCGACGGGGAATGGCGTTTTTATCACCTTATATTTGTACACAACTGGTTGAAAGAGCAGGAAGGCGCCATTATTTTAGTAGTGCAGAAAACAAAAAATCCACTGAAAATCATCTTCCATTGATTAAGTGTTGGAGGTGACCCACTTTTCCATTCCTATTTTCGAAAGCGCCGACTTCAAATAACCTGAATATGAAAGAGTTACAAGCTAATAGAAAAGAAGTAAAAATTGCCCTAATCTGGAAGTGTAAAAGTAAAGGAAACCCCAAAGATTTAGATATTTACTACATAACTTTTGACGGTTTGAAAATGGTATTCTTTTTTTTTGATGCAATATCATGAAAGACTGCAACTTTTACCACAAAAAGCCTTTTATATGCAAGTTCAGTCAGAAAATTAGGCAATATTAACAACACCAAACACAGATATATGCAGGTAGTGTCAAAATACGAACACTATTTTTAGTAATGATCAAAGTACATTTTGTAAACTGCTAAAGCACAATAATGAATCGCATACTACAACATTACTTAGTCAATGTTTACAAATTTTCTTTTGCAACTCTTCCTGGAATGTGATGTGACTGAGTCACGTTGGAAACTTCAACAGTAGTCTGCCATCATATGAGCATCCCACCTGCCCTGGTCTCTCTCTTCCAAAATCTTTATGTCCTGGTGGAATCTTTCTCCATGCTCTTCACTTAGATCACTAAGGTTTGCAGGAAAACGATGTAAGTGGTTGAAAAGATAGTGAACTTTGATACTCATCTTCACACCTATATCTTTGAATTTGCAAAGCATATCTTCCACCAACTCCTGGTAATTTTTTTCTTTACGATTTCCGAGAAAGTTCTGTGTGACTAAAACAAACGATAATTATTGATCATTGATATAATAATTATCAACAGCGTACAGTCCGAAACCTGTAACATTAATCTCCACCACTGGTGAAAATAAAATAGTCCGAAACTCTGTATCTTCAATTTGTATAAATTAGCAAGGACAAAATTCTAAGATTTCTCATTTTCCGTCAAAAACGCTGTGGGGATGAAAAAATAGAACCAGTTCTTACTGGCATGCGCTAATGAAAGGTGGGAGATTGTGTCAGGGAGAATTAGGCTATAGTTTTAGATTAATTTATCGTTAGGAAAATGTAGTATATCATTTGAAGTTGGAAATTGGCTTTGTTTTGAATTTGTTGGGTAATTGCTGTGTAACGTTTGTGTATTGACATTTTCCGAATTCGATAACTAGGCTATTAACCGACTGTTGTTTACCTAGTTTCCGTTTTTATTTTGATAACCAGCGGCTGGGGAAACAGATAGCCTACTTATTTATTCGGATGTCAATTAGGCCTATCTAAGTCACTAAGTAAAAAAATACCAGTGAAATAGATACTTGTTAATGAATATTTTTGTAATGTTTATGCACTTGTCATTTTTCACAAACTTTGAAATTACTCCAGTATATATTTTTCTAATTTCACACTTTGTTTATTTCGTCAATTATTGCATTCCATCAAGATTGTGAGTTGTTTTTCTGTTATAGCCAAGACAGACAGACAAAGTCTGGTGAGTAGTTGTGCACTGAGAGTGGCAACAAGTAGACCTATTCCGCCTACATGTAGACAAAGTTATCGTCTGCACGGAATTAGCAAAACAAATTTCATAAAGTTGCATCCAACAAGTCCAATCTACTGTAAATTAAACTAGCTATCATTCTTGGGTCTCTTTTCCTTTTGCAATGCCATACCTTGATACCAGGATGGAGGAATTTTTGTGTCATAATTTCTTTTCTATTGCCTCGTAACTCCTTCCCATTCCAGCATGCAGGTTGTCAAGTCAGAGTGCCAAGTACATTGACCCAATCTTTGTTTTAATTCGGAACAGATATGATTATATGCCACCCCATCTTAATCACAGTTTACTAGAATATTCCAAACTATAGATAAAATAAAATTCCGAATTACACAATTTTAGCGATTTCCTTAAATGATTTACTGCAAATGCGCAAACTAAATCCAAACTCTCTAATTTATCTGAAAATTTTGGAAATGTCGATAAGTTTTAATTTTTGTGATACTGCTATTTTTGTGTTTAATGAGATATAGGTGTATTTATGTGCTTCTAACACTTGGTGTTTGGTGTAAATTAGCCAAAAATTAAAAGTAGACAACTTGAAATACAACATGCATTGTGCTGGTACGAAGATTAGTTTTGAGGTTATATACATATATATATATATAGAATCTAGTTCTATTTGTCTCAGGAGCAAATTCAAGTTTTTGAAAAACATTTTTCTATATAAATTATGAAATTTTGCTACATGTTCCTAGGTATATAAGTGTAGGATTCTTTATTATGAAGATCTTTCATAAATCCACACATTGCTTAATTCCTGTAAATTAGTACGGCATTCCACAGACTTACCATTTTTCTTATTTTATAAATTGGTGTTGTCCATAACTTTTATAGTCTACTTATTTACTGTAGGTTGAACACGCAACCACCGGAGTCCACAATTTTGATCCAGTATGTTAAATGGCTGTAGCTGTTAGATGTAGATGAGAGGCTATTAAATTATTCTCATATATAGCCTAGTTTTAAACATACCTCCATAAATCCACAGCTCTATTTTTCAAAACTTTTTTACGAACTGTTTTTATTGGCACATAGCCAGCAGCTAGGTTGTGCATGTAAATTCTTTCTAGCCATGAATTAGTTATTAACTGCTTTTTAATGTGCCATGGCATTGGAGCTAAGAGGACAACATGCCAGGATTTGTAGCTTTTAAACGACGGTGGTCCACTGGTAGTGATGACTTTGTGTTACCTGGTGCAATTCTTTTCATAATTCATTTTGTTTTGTAAGTATTTGCTTTCTTTTGAGTATTTATTTCGTACATATACGTTTTGCTGTTGAAGCTGAATATATGCCATTTACAAAGAAAGCTTGAAGGAACGAATTACCGTGATTTGTGTTTATATAAACTCTCTTTTTGAACATTACAGATTTCTTGTTTTAACAATCTACACTTCAATATCTTCTGAGCTTCATTTATGGGCAAGCCAAGATGTTAGCAATCTTAAAAACATCAATGCCAATGAGACAGATATAGAAAAGGCCAAATGTGCACAATGGATCCAAGCATCTTGCCTTGGCTACATAGCCTTGCTTGTAATTGGATTGGTAAGTGTTATTACTTATTAGTTTATTACATGTATTAAACTTTATTTCTTGTGATTATCACTGTTGTGTTAGTATATCAATTTGATCATTTTGAATTGTATGTATGCAGAGGGCGTGAAAGTAACTTAGACTTAGTATAAATTGAAGTTTCTTCAACCGGTATTGATTTTCCAGGTGCTTGAAGCAATCTTGGTTGCATTCAGTATGCAGGGAACTGTAGTCAACGCGGAACCACGCAAGCCTGTCGAATACATTATTTATTGCAGGATTAGTACGTTTCTCATGGACTAATACTCTGTGTTTTACTTCAACAATTCGTTTCAAAATATTTCGTGTAGTGATTAACGCAGTTGGTGTGTTGTTAATTAGCTCTAGGTGTCACTGAAGTCATCTTCTCAATAGTGGTTGCTTCTTATCTGAAAAATATGTGGGAAGATTGTACTGTTTTCAGTCGTTTTCTTTATATGTTAGGTGGTAAGTATATTAGTTTGTTGAATTATAATAAGCCATTGGTTTATACAACATACCACTTAAAGTATTGTGTATCGATAAACACCAAACATTGTGTGTTATATCAATGCGATTTACGTACTATTTGCTTTGTTGCTCTTTAGTGTACCAGTAGTAAATTACCCAGCACTATCTGCCTAGAGGCATTTTTTGTATGTTTAGTATGTGTACTATAGTCTGTAAAATGACGAAATAACAGCAATTATCTGACTTAAACACTAAATTACAGTGGGCACTGGGCTGTAATTCACTACATTCAATGGAAATGCTGAATAAAGCAGAAATTATCTCTATGTAACTTTTGCAAAGTGAAGTTAGTAATCACACCAAAATATTGAAGTACTATACAGTACTGTATATAACTAAGTGTAATACTCTTATGCATATATATTGCGGCCGGTATTACAGAACACATATTAATCTGTTGTCAAATGTGGCTATATAACTTTACGTTTTTGTTGTTACATATAAAATTTGAATGCGTGGATAAGCATAAAAGTTATTTAAGCTTTTTTATAGTTTATTCGACAGTCGTTTTTTGAATTTGCAGCAATGGTTGGGATCACACTTGCTATTATGCTCATTGTCATTTTGGTAGCAATATGCACTTACGACTCGACTGGCAGATCCTTTTACCATGTGAAGAGGGCAACACAGAAGGAGTCTTTATCAAACGCAGACTTCAATAAACTAAGGTCCGTACTAAATCTGTCAAACAATTTCGTACAAATTTTGTAGTCAACAACAATCACTGGAATAATGATTGCATCAGTAGCTTGTTACACCAAGCCACGAGAATGTACAGGTAGTTCATGAAGCGTGTAGTTGCATATGTTCGTTACCAAAATTTATCACTGTTACACGGAAAAAGTGCCATGTAGGAATGAATATAACAATAGAGGAAATCGTGAATTGCAAACGCTTGCTTCCTTATACATAATGGTGACAAATAACCTTATGCTTTTCTTACATAGGGCAGATTTCGATCAATCTTTGCAGAATTCATGGGTAAAAAGCCTGCGTCGATTTTGTTGCTGCACGAGGGATAATCAAAACACGCAGGTAACAATAATTTATCCTAATTACCCAACATTTACCTTACCGTTACCTGTAGGTGTGATCCAGATCCATTAACCTGTGTGGATTACATGCATGGCTATATGTGCATTTTTGATACAATTGAAATATCTGTATCTAGGTTGCATTAGAGGAAGTATCCCATCTTTTGCGAAAATTTTTTAAAGATGTTGATGTCGTGCCATCAGACTTACTCGCTGGACTTATTCTACTTCGACACAAGCAATGCTGTGTGGAGAAAGAACAGGTGGAAGCGGTAAGCAATTGGGTTTTTGCTTAAATTTGTAGATGATATGTTGAAAATTCTTATCTAGCTATTGTAGAAACTGCTAGGTTTGTTTCCAACTGCTATGCTCAATTGATAAATTTCTTGATTGTTATCTTTGTGCCATCATTAACTCTTTTCTTTTTACTACAAGTCTACATGCAACGATATTTTTTCAATCTTTGGCTGAGTATTGTTTCTTCAATTAGGTTATAAAAAAAATTCAGTGGACCGTTTTGAGTGATGTTTTGAAATTAAGATATTTACCTAATTATGTATAACACAACTTATAATAAAATAAAACCAATAACAAGACATTGGCAAAGTTAAAAGTATCAGGTATATATATGGAAGAACATTTACAACTAAAGCATGTCAAAGTATACTATTATTATTCAGTCTTATGTGCTTTGCACCGTTTGCTTAAAATGTATGTAGGCAGCATGCCAAATAAGAATAGATCTAAATTAGAGCCAAATTTTACAAAGGGCTTAATACATACTGTATACCTTTCTCACAACTCTGGCTAACATTCGCAATAAATCATTATTGAAATGTGTTTTGCACTTTATCGGTACAATATAGCAATGTCTCTTGCATGTTTTGAGGTCTGAAGAAACTGCTAAACTGAAAGATGCATTAAAAAATGTAGTTTGGTTGCACCCCAAATAATCGCTTACTAATGCTGAACATCATCATAGTACTAAATAGTAATCAAACATTTTGTAGCCTATATTTAGAATTGTTGGTCAGTGTGTTGACTGTGGTGGCTATATTGTTGTTGCTAAAACTAACTGGAATTATATTTTAATATATAGGAATGCTGGTGCAAGGACACTTCTGAAGTAATTATGTTTGATGTTCTGTACTGATAGCATGGATGCGCTAGTAAAATTCTCATATAAAATTTGCTTGTGTAAGAACGCAGTGGCTTGTTACCACCAGGACTCAGGGATTGCAATATTTTGTTTCCACTCAGTTATCAGTCATGTCCATGCATCCAACAATATGATACACAACATTTTTTCAACTCTTCCGTCATTTGTTACTAGATTTGAAAATAATATTGTATTTTGTGCTTGGGAAAAAGTAGGGAATATTTTTGGCTTATGCTTACTGGTAGACATTAAATGGTTGTTTGCTACCATGGTATGTGAAACCTATTTCATTATGGCAGTGGCCCGTTGCTTTTTTTCAGTTGGATAATTTTTGATTTAAGTATTTCGGTATAAATTGCTGCACGGTTTTTTTAGTTTTGCATTAAGTATAATGTTAACTACTGTAGAATATCAGGCATAATTGATTATTTTTTGCACAACAACAATGTGGAAATGTTAATTAATTTTAATGCAGGATAAAAGAAGTCTCTCTGTGTTTTAGTGAAGTTTTTAGACATGAATGGCCATGCAGTTACAATGACGTATCTCTTTTCAGACACGTTGTTTATTACAATAGCACAAGGCCTTAAGTATTTTCAAGAAATGGTTTTAATCGAAAATTGTGTTCATGAACATACCATTGTCATGTCATTGTTTTAACAATGAATGTTGTGATTAACGCAATTGCTAACAGGCTTTGATTAATAGTAAATGTTGATGTCGTAAACCTACCCTGCCACATATAACATTATTTTAACTCAAATTACAACGCAAAAACTAAATATGTCTAAAAATGTAGGGGAAAGATGTGTTGAAATTATTATACTTACTTACATGATTACAGAATAGTGCCTCCTACCCTGTAACTGTAATTACATAATTTGCAGAGGTAGTAAGGTATCTTATGAATTTATGCCTACTTCTATTTACAGCTGATGTTCACATTCACTGACATATTTACTTTTATGGACGTTACAGTTAACCTTTTTTATGTTTGTGATAGACTGGGAATTGATATCATATTAGTTGCTTCAACATCATGTTTTAAGTCTCACCAACTTGAAAGCATTTCAACTGCTGGATAATTTAATTAATTAATAATAGAATAAGTTAATGATGACACGAAATCCTTGGAGATTTTCTGAACACTGTGCCAACATACCATTATTTTAACAGCTTGCTTGATGTGATAATATCTGTGTCAAGGGTTGTTTGTATTCCAAAACATCTTCGATTTGGTAGATTTTAAGGACATATATAGCACAAATCCAAAGTATTAAACTATGGCTTGTATATTGACAGAATGATTCTGAGGTTGAAGAATTCATGTGTGGCAAACCGATAAAAAGGGATACTGTTTATGTTGACTTCACCAATCCTGTGAGTAGTTTTGTTTGTTTTCAAAATTTTATTTGTATGGCACGAAGTTTCTAACAAAGTTGAAACTGAAGAAATAGTATCCTTTTGTTTTCTACTTTTTAGGGCGTTTTGCTGCCAAATCGTTAAAATTATCTTAACATGGTTTGGTCAGCAAATTTCAGATTGTTGAGTTAAATTTTCTTTTTTTGATACACACCGCATTAGAACTCTAGCTTAGATATATATATTTGCACGTAAATATTTGGATAAGTTCACTGAGTCAAAGTAAGGGACTATGCAAATAAAGGGTCAAAGATATATACCAGTACATAAGTGATTTTTACATTTCGTATGAAAATCGATTTTGCATGCTTTTGTGATCTTTTCATTTCACGCAGCGTGAGAGAGAACATTTAAGTGATCTCATTTACTACTGTCATTATGCTGTTGCATCATACGGATCACTTTTCTTCCTTGTTGATAATCCTGGATTAGGATTATGCAAGTTAATGAACCAGTGCATGTGAGTCTAATTCTAAATGTAATGACACGTACTGTTTATTGCAAACTTTTGGTCATATTTGTGATCATTGTGATGAGAGAATAGGAGTAATATACAAAACCTAAAGACTGATAGACATTGTATAGAAATTTTTTTGAAAGGTGCGGAGGTAGTTGTTGTGGAGAGCAGTCTTCCCAATTTCAAAAAACAAACGTCAATAAAGATCCTTGCAACTGCCAGACATCTGCGGTGCAGCAATCTCTTCACAGAAAGATCAGCAACACTGACATTGTATATGCGTCGTGGAAAAATGATGCAAGTGTTTTTTAAAAATAATAGATCACTTTTATGTGCACCATAGCACATGTGTCAAATCATTAACAAATTTTTGTGAGTTGCAACCTACTGTTTTAACTGTTTTGGTGTACTGCAAGGGTTGTCATAGGACTCAGTTTGGTCATTAGTAAAAGTTTTGATGTTATTGACAAACTTTCGCCAATAATACTGCATAGTGTACAGTCAAATTTATAGTAATATTTAGTATACAATAGTATACATACCTAAGTCTTCTGGATGCCTTCACAGTCAAGTTATTTTCCAAGTCACCCTTAAACTAGTTTCTTATGCTTTAGATTTACATCCAACCTTTCTATGTATCTGTTGACCATAACAAAAAAGCAGTTGTTGTAACAATAAGAGGCTCATTAAGTGAAATTGATGCCTTGACTGATATGGTGGCGCAATCCACGCCAATCCAAGTAACTGGAAATCAAGATGGGACTTGGAAGGGTCACAAGGTCACTGAAAAAAAGATTTCAATCAAGTTTAGAACGTGTTTAATTTAAGCACAACCTTTTTAGTATCATGTATCAGAAAGACAAAGAAATCATAAAAGTCATAAAAATGAACTTAAACTCGTACCATGGGCTTTCAATACTTTTAATACCCTGCATGGCATTGCAGGGTATAGTGCAAGCAGCTGTACATATGAAGAAGCAACTTATGGAAAGAATGATTCTGTCACAGGCATTTGGTCGTGATTTGAACAAACAAACAAAAAACTACAGATTAGTTATAGTTGGTAAGATAAGCTTTTCATGCTAAGAACTATGCCCCTTTTACCACACTATGTAGTTCAGTGATTCTAATCATCCAGATTTTGTTAAGGTCACTCCCTGGGTGCTGGCGTAGCGTCAATTTTAGCCATTCTTCTGCGTCCAGTATATCATGATCTTGTGTGCTATGCATTTGCTCCTCCGGGCGGATTATTAAGGTGAGAATAGCCATAGAGATCTGTGTATTAGAATGACTGGACTTGTGATATTTTAACAGTGAGTTCTCATGCTACTACATCATTTTTAATTTTCTGTCTGTTTCATATTATTTGGAGTTTTTCGTCTTTATCTGCCACAATATTTAACTACAATATTACTATATGTTGAAACATTAAACAAACCTTTTTCTGTGATTTAAGTCTTTCTGCCGTGCAAGCTTCCAAGGATTACATTTACACTGCCGTCTTTGGTAAAGACTTGATAATGCGAACTGGAATAGCACAACTGGAAAAGATGAAAAAAGACATTTTGCATCTACTCTGCCATACTAAAACACCAAAATATCGAATAATTTTAGGAAACTGTTTGCGTTCAGCTGAAGATCGCCATTCATTGCTAAGCAATGACCAGGTTCCCATTCTAGCATCGTTTGCATTAACTTCTTTCAGGTAATAATGCAAACTAGCTTTTAAATACCTTTACCAATTCTTCAGGATAATGGAGAGCTTGTGGAGCAAATATCGTTTAAATGTCTTAGTGATACAGCACAAGATGGAGTGTTGGAACAGGAAGACCTCTTTCCTCCTGGTCGAATTATTCACTTTGTTTACAGGAAAGAATACAAGAAACGATTGTGGGGAAGGTTGGTTGAACTAATACATGTGCTTGCTTTTGCTTGATGTTAAAGAAAGAATTAGTTAATAATTAATTAGCAATAATTAGTTAATAATTGGTGATAGTTGGTAATAATTAGTGTTATACAATGGTTTCCAATGAATACTTTAGATCAGCAGCTCCTGGAAAGCATGTGGCCCTGGAGGCCAACAACACCAAAGACTTTCAAGAAATTCTTGTTTCGCACAACATGATTACTCATCATTGGCCTCAGGAATTACTTAAAGCAATGGAAAAAGTGGGTTCAGTAATCTTTTAAGTCTTCAGTAGTTACCAAAGATTTTGATGATCTTTTTTTTAAATTAAACAATTCTTTTTTTATGAAAACGAAATTAATAATCAAACTTTATATCAAGTGAAATCAGATGAAACGTTAATCTTCACTCAAAGTTTTGTTTTGTTAAAATTAGAAAGAGTATTTCAAATAATAATTTCTAATTATTATGTTATTGACTTGTCACAGGTTTTACAAGCTGCTCAACTGAGTGATACCGTGAAGCGATATTCACAGAGTGCAACGTTACCAAGTCACACACCGTTACGCTCCAACGATAATGAAAAGACCAATCTGCTCAAAGTAAGGATTTTTCTCTGGTAGTAAACCTGATACAATCACTTGGCCATTTACATTGATTCTCCACTTACCATGTGTCTATCTAAACAATTTCCCAAGCGTCAGTAACTGACTTAGTACTTGAATTAGCACTCATGTTTCCATTCACAATACCCCACACCTCCATTCAATGCCAGACTACCAATTACTGTTTTCGTTGTGTTTTTTATTGAGTTTAACAATAAAGGTTTGACTTCCAGTCTACACCAGTTTATTTTGTAAATCTAAACCAGAACGCATTTGGTCTGTTGTCAGCTGGTAAAACTGAAAAAACATGACAAACAAGTCCCGAATTAAACTGTTGTATCAAGTAGCATTTCAACTGCAAATGTGTTACTTGTTTTTTAAAGTTTAACTTTCAGTCACAAAATACTCCAAAGAAAGATAAAAAATACAACAATCAGTCAACTTAATTGCTTGTGCATTATATCGCCTTCGCATGCAATAAGTACACAACTAATATTCAGTTTTGGTTTTATGATACTCTTCAACTTCAGAACTCACAAGCACAACCTGATATCTTAATGGGGACCGGAATATGTGAGGAACATAGTCGAGATATTGTGGATGAAAACTGGAGGTTAGTAGTCATTGAGTTTGGATTAGCTATGACACTAATGCAAGCTACAGTATCTGAACATTCTTTTTCTGCCATTTGCTTTGCTCTTTTTCTTTTTTTTCTCAATAAACTCTTTTTGATTGAGTTTCACCTCATTTTCAAGTTTGCTTTCTTCATATTACTTCACGTTTGTGCTCGTAACAGTTGCTCTGTTACGAAGTGTGAATGAGATTACTAAAACTGACATTACACATGACATTAACATCTGGTTTTTGCTAGGTATGGAACGGATCAAGAAATGAAAGCTCGGGCACCGCTCGCCAAAATGGACTCCTTTCCCGAGTCTTCTTCATGTAAGATTTCATTTTGTGGAGAAAAATTTGTTTTTCATTTCACACATTTTAATTTTTCTTGCACAACAAATAAAAAGTGCGATTAGATGCTATTTTTTATATGTAGCTGTGGGGTCACCAATCTCACCATCATCTGTGAAAACCTTAAGTTTGGTAAAAACTGTGGAAACAATTGCCGAAGTTAATGAGGTTTGTTTAAATCAGTTCTTGAAGGTTTCCGGTTGACTTTCTGTAATATCATTCACTTAATGCTTGCACTTTTATGAATTTTATGGCTTTCTAGTATAACAACAACACCAACAATAACAAAGATGTAGACGAAGGCCTCGGACATTTTTCTCCAGAGACTTCTAGTGGTGGAGAATTTAAACCGAGTTTTAACATGAGTGGGTGTAGCTTAGTGAAAATTAAATCTAATGTACTGTACCTCCATTTATTTAACAGTTACCATTTACTGTTTGTTGCACCAGATTCTGTAGAAGCGAAAGAGAAATTAGAGAAACGTCCATCCGCCGATAGCAACCAGGGCTCGTCGCTCGTCAATAGATTTGAAAATTATATTGATGTAGTGCTTCAGGACTCACAGGAAACTCCAAACGATACAAAAATTTTGAGATCAAAGTCATTGCCAGCGAGTCAGGCCAGGCTGGCCCAAGACAATGAAATGGTTAAGCGAGCCCAGTTTGAGCCAAACTTGATTCCGAAACCACCACGAACGCATTCCTTAAGCAAACGGCCAACTGCTCTTGTGGTGAGTCAACTATCACTGCCAAACAGAGTAATTTTCTCAAATCGACTTTCTGATGTATTTGAATCGATGTTGTCGTTTTTAACTATGCTAAAGTGCACTTTTTATTAAATTCAATTGTGATATGTATTGTCACGAAAACTGATTCGTCACCGAAATATGCTTAGGTAATAATTGACTGATTGATTTGCAGCGATATGGTAGTCGCTATTTGTTACGAAAGTGAAAATATTGAATTCTTGGTAATTAGGTTTGCAAGCTGGTATGAAACTATATGAAGCATGAATTTTTTAAAAACAGCCTCCCAAATTCTGGAAATTGTTTAATTAGATCCAAGAAAACAATTGAGTTTTTATTTCATTATCAGATAAAAAAACGGGATTATGCGTCCGCTCCACCATCCAGAACGACCACGCCTTGCACTGCTGGCGATGAAAACACGTACGAGTCTGAAGATACGTTTGTGTCAATCGAATGAGCAGCTTTGTCAGCTTCATTACTAAGGATGTGCCAAATCGAAAAAGATTTGAATACATAGGAGTACGAATACAGTAGTAGATTTTAAGAATTGAGCCTATCCGACCTCGCCAATTTTAAAGGGTAAGAAAATAATGCTTAAAGAACGGAAACTGGTCAGTAGTAGAATTTGTGTTCGCTTCAGGATATCCCTGTTCTGTGCTCATAACTTCATGTCATTATTTTCATCTTATCAAATGAGATTGATTGTATGCGATACATTTGCTATACCCTGTGCTAGTATCTAATCATGTGTCGTGTATGCACTTGTCGGTTTTGGAAACAGTTTTAATGCTTGCTATTTTTAAGATTCCTCACAACAGGCACTTTTAAACGTGACACTGTGGTCATTTTTACAGGTTCAAAATTTGTATTAGAATTTGCTTCGCCAAATTTCATGAAAGTTGCATGACAATAATCATTTTGTAATCTAACAATTAGGTAATAATAAGCATATTGTATATTCTGTTGCTTCACAGAACTGCTGCCAACAATTCATGTTTGCTTTGCACAGTGCTCTATTTTTTGCAATAACTTGCGGAACAGTTAGTATTCATGTGTTTGTATTAGTAGTAGCTTATGTGTTTGCAGATTTAAACTGACATTATTTGACGTTATTTCTCTGTGTGAAGTGAATTGTATATACTTACCTGCATTAAACAATTTTTTGCCCATTGTTTATGGTGGGCCGAAGTTTTATTTGGCCATATTGTTCTGAAACTATTTTGAGATGTTTAGTTTTGAAGGTAACAAAGTATATTGGTTGGAGATAACAAATTGTATACCAAGGCTATAAAAAATTTTGCTTAAATTTGAAATGCAATAAAATTTTTGTATAATTACTTTGGGGCATGATCAAATACAACCATTAACTCATTTTTGCTTTGCAGTGATTGCCACTTAGAAATGCCAATTTTACATTGCCAGTAGTTATTCCTTCGTACATATTTGCATGAACTTGATTGTCTATGTATAATGCATATAGCTTCCTTGTTGGGAGTTTAATACAAATGAATGACAGCATAATTTTATACCAATACCGTTACTAGCGAGGAGACATGTTTGAAGGCTTTATATTTCAGCAAGTTACTGAAAATAACTTGCTTCTCCTGTTGACAAATTTAGGACAAAGATGTAGACAGCAATACAAAAATGTATCGTTCAGAGAAAGTCATGTAAATGAACTTCATAGTAATTATAGCATCACCAAATTTATGTGATCCGTTCATCACCAATTTTGGTTTAAATATTAATCTTGTTGTCCCTTCATGATAAATTTTATTGCAACAAAATACATATCTCAAATACAACGTTCCAAACACTGATTATAAGAAAATGTAGGAAAAACGACTGCATTATATACGGTTAATAAGATTAAGGCCCCCTCCGACAGATGGTAGGAAATAGTAACTGCAAGCACTTTATTCTAGAGCTAGTAAGAAAGCAGTAACAGTAAATATTATCAATTTCACCAAGATGCAAGTATTTCCAAAAGTAAGTAAGGCAATATGGCATAGACGTGTTTCAAACTACATATGTACTTGGAAATATGGGAATTTTTAACATAACGTAAGACGCATTATGTCTTGCTTCAATAAAGATTATATATTTTGTTTCTACAGAGCTCGCTCATTCTGTGTATGATTACATGTCTGATTGAAATACTTCTAGAAGGTTTTATTTTTCTTATTCTCCCTACTAATAAAATACTGTAATAGAACATTAAAGACAAATATAACAGGAAAAGATTTCAAAAGAGAAATGTAAATTTGTCCACCAAATCTTGCTATAGCATTACTAGCAACTACTGGTGCATAATTCAACAAACACATTGCCTTCTAGCACACATCATTTGCACCGAGAAAGTTATGTTGGTGCCAAAGATGTTTTTGTAAAAATACATTTGCTACCGCTCAGAAAAGGTTTGAAAAGTCAGACCAACCATAACTTCCATATGCTCTAATGTAAATCTCACACAAGGCAACAAGATTAAAGTACAAGAAAGCATTTATCTGGTGCTTAAATCGTGATTCTTTGATGCACTGAGCCTGCTAATCAAGAAGTATATGAGCATAAAATGTTTTGAGAAGGCTTACAAACAGTTGCATCCACCAGATTTTTTCTTCTTCTTCATGATTGCAAGCTGTGTAGCAACCTCAAAAACTTCTCTAACCCCCTCCTTATTTTTTGCTGAGCATTCCAAGTACCTTGCTGCGCCAATAGCTGCGGCTATTCTTTGACCTTGCTCATATGTGACAGGTTCTTGCTTGTGCTGTGCCAACTCAGCTCTTGTTTCCTCATCGTGTCTGCGAATAATGCAATATGACAATAGCATTGATGCTAATAACTAACAAAAAGAATACTGAACCACGTTAATGGTAACCCAGATGAAGTGAAGCCATAAGGTTTACTGAAAGCAATACAGCAAAAACCGTTTATTAGAGTACCTTGGGAATGGCTAAACCCACTGAAATAAGCTATTTTCAATTTAAAAGTAGACGTGTACAATGAGAGTCACACAATTTTTGATATCAGAGTATTTTATGCTCATTTACTTTAAATTCATACACCTGTGAGATACCTTTTAGAACGAAATAAAAGTTTCTGAAAAAATACAATAATTTTATTGATTTGAGATATTTCTTTGATAACACCGGTATACCAATCATAAGATCCATCTTTGACTATAGGGAGATCCTGGATAAAACTATATTTCTGCATTCCTGCAGGGACAAGAAAAAAAGGAAACGACCTATTTTCGATTGTCTGATTTCACATTTGGGTGTGTGATCTACAGCAGGAACTACTCTTTGACGTCTCTTCATGCTGCTACATATCAAGCTGCTTTAATAAGCAGATAGCCAGCCTTCTCTTGACTGGTGGCAAATTTACACAGAGAAAATGGTTGTTCGTATCAATTTAGCCAAAACTGCTCCAATAAGCGGGTTTTACTGTTACTGTTACTGTACTTGATAAAACAATGTTTTCCAAAGAACCTTAAATCTTTTTTGTTCCCCACAAGAACAATTGGTACGTTTGGGCAAAAATGCTTGACTTCAGGCATCCATTTTTCTGAAATATTTTCTAGTGAATCAGGAGAGTCAATGGAAAAACACACAAGAATAACATCAGTATCAGGGTAAGAAAGTGGTCGAAGTCTGTCATAATCTTCTTGGCCTGCCGTGTCCCACAAAGCAAGCTCAACCTTTAGAAAAATATACAAATAACTAAGCGCACGTACAATGGTACACAGTAGAAGCTCATGAACTTGAATGGGCTGGTCAAATTTCGTTGAGTGGTTATCAGAAGGTTCAATTTACTCGAAGGTGGTTAACGTTACCCAAGTACATCTTTTCTTCAGGTTTGGTTTTGGAAACTGCTAAGAAATTTTTAGAGGCCATGGTGAGATATTTAAGAGACTTAAAACTTAACCTATTCAGTGTGATTGTGATGCAAGGGTTTAATTTGTTGCTACATGCTTATGTTACAACTGCTTCGCCTAAATGCCTACAATCCTTACTGATGTAAAATACCTTAATGTGCATCAAAGACTTCGTTAACTAACAGTCTGACCAAGGTATTTAATTCAAAATATTACTAAAAAAAATTTACGCTCACAAAATGTTTTGGTTGGGTTGTGAGAGTTTAGATTGTAGGACTACTTCTTGTGGGTTAAGCCAAAAAATAATGGTGGATTCTAGCCGTAAAACATCTTTAAAAAAAACTGCCGGGCCATGTATTTTTCAACTGTTGTGTGTGGTTTCATAATACTCCTGGGTCATGACATCCTTGACTCAGGTTTTTAAACATTATACTATAAATAGAGCCCACATGTAAATTTTAAATCACAAGGTGCTAAATTACACAGTCGACAAATAAACCTCTGAGCTTTGATATTTTAGTCTATATAGCAATCTGTTAATGACTCAAGCCAGCAAACGATTTATGTTGCAGTGAATGATGTTTCAACTAATTTCGATGATGACCTGCAATTGTTTAAATGCCTTTTAATAACGCATTTGCAAAAACCGCTGAAGTTGCTTAGAGATGTCAAAAATTATGAAAGTTGAGATGTCAAAAGTTAATGAAAGTCAAGTTAACGAGCTTCCACTGCAATTAGATATCAATTTTATTTATGCTGAGATAAAAACTACACTGAGAAAAATGGCAATTTTATTAACATACTGTATAAAACATACAGCATAGTATCAACTGTCACTGTCATAAAATACCACATACTTGCCGCCCTTCCACTTCAATATCAGCAACATAGTTTTCAAAAACAGTTGGAACGTATACGACTGGAAATTCGTCCTTGCTAAATACTATCAACAGGCATGTTTTACCACATGCACCATCACCAACAATTACAAGCTTCTTTCTAATAGTTGCCATTTTCCTGTTATCTATATAAACTAAATCATGTCATGTTATAATAAATGATGTTAGGGTTCTTATATATATGTGCATAAATTTCAAAAAAAAAAACAAACTGGAAGAATCTTGTCATTTGCAGATAATTAATTTACTTTCATACAACTGTAAAGTAAATAAATGTAGTAGCTAGCATAACCATGGCAATAAATGTGACACTCATAGTCAGACAAACTATATACTTGTAGAAAAAAGCAATGTGCCTGAACACACATAATGTAAATTAGAGAGTTTGCAATCTTTTTAAATTGGAGCTACCACATGTTTTATCAGATTGAAAGCAAACCCACTCGTTTTTGTTCCTTCAAACTATTAATTTTCTATAAATTGCAGTTTTTATCCTTGGAATTAAAGCAAGAGTATTGATTTGCGTTTTAATTTTTATTATCTTGGCCAAAGAAAGTTATGTTTTTACCGGAATTGCTTGATTTGCAACATTTCTTGAACTTACAACGGATTTTGATAAAATATTCAATGAGCTTTGCAACAATACAAGGAACAATTGATTAAATTTTGAAACTGCGAACTGAAACTCTGACTTGAAACTGAAACAATTTGGGGTTATGTGAAGGGCAAAAACAAGGCTCAGGCTATTTCTATCCCTTAATGCAAAATAAAAGTAAAAAGTATATACATGTAGATGTAGATGAGTGAAAGTGAAAACTTGTTATATATGCAGAAGATGCTGTAATGATTGTTCAAGACAGGTTGTGTCAACTGCAATGATTTTAAAAGAAATCTTTAACAAAGCAGAGCATTCATCTTTCTACATTTACAACAAATTGCTTTTGCATTAACTGCAGCATAATTGAAATACAAACAATGCTCATCAGGTGTGTCAGCCCAAACTTGTAAGCTTGCGCTATCATCAAATTCAAACTGTAATAAACAGTTTGTGAAAAAAACCTGAAAACAATGCTGAATTCCTGAAAATGCAAGGAGCAAAAAAGTTGTTTCAATGGTGGTGGTTAAATGCTTTTTCAGTTTGAAATATAGGCACTTAAAAATATAACATCTAAATTCATTCTTAAGTCATATTTTGACCATTTTATTTCAAATGCTTTGTTAATGGTATTGGCAAGCTAAAAATGACATTTGGGTTTTTTGAGTGTTCTCAGAGAATACTTCGGCCAGTTTTTCTTCAAAAGAAGGCAAATCTTACAAAAGAATGTATGGCAAGACTGGAGCAAAAGTTCACAACCAAATGATGTAACAATTTGGTTAAAAGGAGTCAGGAAATACAAATCCATTGCACTTCTGCATTAAACCTCGTATGCCATGGCAACCTTTACAGTTATAAAGCAGAAAATTTCAAAATGTTTATATTAAAAAGGACAAGTTTATTTGAAATATATATGAACAGATAAACTTTCCAAATTTGTCTGATTTCAAATTGACATACAAAACTGTAAACATGGTCAGCCGAACTGCAGAGTATGGCCGTTTTCAGCAAGATCTTTAGTGCACTAAACAACCAAAACTGGCAAATGTGGGTGCGCAAATATTCTCCAACGCAATTAAAGTTAGGTGCAAAATTACATAGTAATGTACACATTTGACTCATTTAATCTTTAAATCAATTAAGTGCACAGAAGTTCTGTTCAAGTCATTAGATGCAAAATAAGTATTAAGTATGCTTGGATAGGCCAAACTCAGCAGTCTGGATAATTAAAAGGTAAACAATTAGGGATTCCAGACTGGAATCTGGTACCATGCTATCCAGTCTGGGACCTCAACATGACTCAGACCAAAATCATGTCTTGGCACAACCATGACAATTACAAATTCACTTTGCCCTTGTTTAGTCAAAAAATAGCACAGTGTTTACGTTTTTAGATCTTTATGTTAATTAGAGATCACAGTTGGCAGAACGTCACACTGGGGATGCGTATGTATAGTAGCCTACGTAGCCTAACAGGTATCAAATGCAGTCGTAGTACAGTAATAACAGAATAAGGTAACTTTACGTTGTTGTTTTAAACCGAGGGCTATCTACAGTATATAACCGGTAGACCGGGTAAAGACATAGCCTTGGTCTAGCCTATAGCAAAGTTATAACGGCGGAATGTTCCACGGTCATGGTCATAACCTCATATAGGCCTAAGCTATAACAGATCTACTTTATGCAACAAAAGTAATGTTTATTTTTTACCATTTTATATTACTAGGTCTATTATGCTATAATTAGTCGTGCTGGCAGAGCTTGACTTTCTCTAAAATGACGACCTGGGGGCTGGGCCTAAGCCTACTCCACTACACCTACAATGGTGCATAACGATAACGTAGGCCTATACTTACAAAGAAACCGATTCCAAGTCCCAGCGACCCAAGAACAGAATGGTTTGGTAGCCCCACAAGGATATAGAAATATTAGAATTACATACTGCAATACCTTATGGTAAAAACAAGACGATGCGAAAATTTCACCAATTGGCATTCACTCATAATGTTTTTTCTTTGGTCGTAGGCTATATTTTTGCCATTGAACGTCAAAACATATCTGTATGTAGCTGCGCAGAGTTGCACAAAGCTGCCCACTTATAAAATAGAGGGTTTCAGTAACCGAATAAGTAATCGAGTAAACACAAATCTAAAGCATTTCTTTCACCTTTTGCGAGCTATTGGTAAGAATAAATCGAATATTTATTCAATTTCTATGCATTATTTATCCTTATAAATTTTTAGCGTGTCATCAATAGGTGCTACCTTTGCAATATCCTTAGACTAGGTTAGGTATTAAAGATGTTTGCTCCTAATCGGTGGTCCTAGTGAATAGTTCCAAATTCGCTAAAAAAAATTAAATAAAAAAACAATAAAAAGTTTGTGCTTCTATCGAAACTTTCTTCAGTCAGAGGATATATTATACCATACCATATTCGTCAGCAACATGTTCTTTCATTTTGCTATAGGTTAAAACAGAATTTCTCAACCGGAGACCATTGGAGCATTCTACGGGGACCACAAGCAAATGTCTCACTAGTGAGCTATAGTGTAGTAGTAGTAGGGGACAACGAGACAAAGGGGACACAAGCAATGTTCCCTCTAAGCTGCGCGCGTGCGCAAATGCGCACTGCTGACACGGTCTCCGCGCACAGAAAATCTGTGCTTCGCACAAGAAAAAAATTCAACCTGAATTGAAAATAAAATAAACGCATAATAATGGCCACAGTGCGCACGTCTGATGTTGCTCACAGTGGTCCAAGGGACCGCTCAGGGAGTTAGTGTGTTTGCTCAGACTCGTGAAAAATTAGAGGGAACATTGGACACAAGTTAAGTTTTTGTGCTTGTTGGCTACTTGCTGTACAAAATTAGCGGCGCGAAGGCTACTACACATACAGTAGTGAAGTAAAAAGTGTTTCACATGCAACGTTCTACATTTTTTTATTGATGAGCAGGGGGCCACGGATTTTGAGGGTAACTGTAAGGGGGCCACGAACCATGAAAGGTTGAGAACCACAGGTTTAAAATATATATGAAATAAGGCGTCGTTGTAAGGTTGAGAAACATCGCGAGCTTACATCTACCTCGCCCCCGAGACTTTTTGTAAGTTTTTAGAAAACCTGCTCGTGCAAACCCAGCGAAAGATGTAGCCCACTTGCAAATGAGTCTGCAAGAGATTGAATGCGTTGAGCGGAGTGACGTAGGCTGACAAGTGCGTAGCTGGCTTCGAAATCCTCTTAACATGTAAACATTGCGCTTGCGTTTTAAACATTACAGTGTGTTTTAATTAAATTGTTATGCCAAAAGAAGCAAGCTAATTAAATTGAACTCTGTAAGTATTTTTATTCATACATTTAGTGCGTCGGAACCTCACAGAAGTTTCAGCCAGGAACCATTGGTATTGTCGTTGATGTTAAGCTACTTGTATTCTTCATGTAAGGGTTCCCCTACGTGTGGTCGGGTAAGGAAAGAGAACATGTTTACTGCTAACATAAGCCAGATCGTGTTCTAAAATCACTTATCAGATAGTTTTCCTTTTTGTACGAGGGTACATATTAAACATCAGGTTCTTTTCGACTGCGATAAAGTAAACAGTCCACCAAGTATAAGCAATTTAATCGGCCCAAACGAAGTTTGTTATCATAGTGTGTAGGCTAATGATTTAAACGAAACTTATACATTCTGTTGGCACCGGAAATAGTAATTTGTTTTGACAGGGCACATCTATTTGTGCCATCGGTCACGTTATAGAGATTTAGCTCTTCTTTTCCATCTGACTGTGTTTGCAGATATAACGACCTGTCATATTTTACAATTAACGTACTTTTTACGCTCCTTTATTTCCTATTGTACAAGATCAATCACAGTGAACACCAAATTGATTACTACTGCATAAGTAGATATAGACAAATAGCAATTGCAATAAAATTGGACGTACACCGAAATTTCGGCAGGGCGAATTAATTCGGCCGAATCGGGTAAAAATGCCCAAATTTTCCCAATTTAAATACATTCCAAATTTCGCCAAAAACCAAATTTAAGCAAAATACTGTACTTCTATATACCAGCCTGAAAATTCTTTCATTGCAGGAAAACTGAAACAATAGGGGATATGATTATTTTTGCTCGTAACAGGAAATCTAAGTAATTCATTTATACATACCTTTTTGTTACAAGTTACAACTTAGTATACGTTAGTTCAATTATCACATTTTGTTAATTATATACGCCGCTTTCTATATGCACTGTTACGTTAACTTTTATGATACGAATACTTGCAATACTAGATTACATGATTCGACCGAAATAATTCGATTCCTTTTTCCAAACATTCGATTTTCGACCGAATCTAAAAAACACGATTCGGTAAAAAAATTAATTCCAAATTGAAAAGAATTAATAGGCACAACCACTTGATACATTCATCTACACCATGTCCCTTCCATCTAAAATTTGCGCTGGTAAAGGTTACAGAATATAAGTTCTAAAAAAAAAATTTCAAGTTTAAAGCACAAAACTTGATCTTAAGAAGAGCAAAATTCTCTACTTAAGATAAGGTATGATCTGCTCATTGAAGAACTCCGTGCTTATTTGCAGATGATCTCCATCAGTTGCAAGGAAAACTAACTGGTTATTTTTGTCCATTGCTTGCAGGCCAAGTTGATCCTAAAATATACCTTGTTCTGTGAAATATGGGTTGAAAAATGCACAAAAAACTTGAAATATTTCAGGAATTTCCTAAAAAGGGTTCACTGTAAGTAAATTGTATAATAAAATACAATTTTTCAAAGCAAAGCAACTCAAGCATACTGCAATAGCAAGAAACCGATCTACTCACAGTCTTGTATAAATTTGATTCTTGCAAGGACTGGACCACCACGTCCTGACCAGGAGCATAAAATCCAAACCACTAAATGTTTGCAGAAAAAAAGACATCATGAACTCATACGTGAAGTAAATATGTTAGACGCTTGGAAAAGAAAAGATGCCGGTTATAAACAGTTTGATTTTGTATAAATGTAACTAGGGTACTTCTGGTAGGATTGTTAGCGAGGTTGCATACTTTGCAGACTATTAAAGTGCAATACATTGCACAACAACGTGGCTGTAAAATATGTTAATAGAACACACTTTATCATTTGTAAACAATTAACAATTTGTTCAAATCTGAAATTTTAATATGGTAATTGAACTCTTTGTAGGAGACTGATGGTATTGTTCTTGAGTCATGATTTCCATGAAGTTAAATGCAGGACTCTTGACTTTACTATATTTGTTCGTAATTTGTGTCTTAGTTTTCTTGAATGCTTATTACAATACAAGCGAATGTATAGTTGTATACACTTAATTTACCGAGGAAAAATAAAGATTTTCATTACAGCAAAGCAAATAAATTAAACCGACTTTAAAGACAACAAAACACCATCAATACATTACCTCACTAGCAACAGGCTGCACCATTGTGTCGTTGTTAAAGCGAAGCATGACAAACTTGTTCAGTGACATCAGTCTTTGCTTGTACACTTCGTTAACAGTCTTCTCATTGTTAAGATCGGGAAGGAAGATATTCTTGGTCTTGTATTCTTCTTCATTGATAGGGTCATGCCAATATTCTGCTTGCACTAAACTGCAAATATATTTTTGTGTGAAAATTAAAATTTCAAGAAAGCAAGTCAGATGATACAAAATATTAAATCTGTGATCATCATTATTTTTAAAATAATGCCAAATAACTTCAATTATACTATCAAAAAAGCTGACAGTAAACCTTACCAACATTGGCTATATATGATGATATCAGCAAGAAAAATATCACCACTTACTGGTCTTGTATGGCTGGGTTGTAAGCTGCAGTATTCAGCACATGGCGTAGCGTATTGCAAATTGTAAAGTCATCAACCGGACATTTTGGAAAACCATTCACACCTTGATGTTGCCCGCCGATCGAAATCAGGTTGTGCATTTTTATTCCGTCACACTGTTGCACAAGTGCTCGTCTGACATAGGAAAAACATTAACAGTACTGTGTATGGCCTATTACTGCAACTTTAACATAAGCAAATCAACCCACAAAAATTGCCCTCCTTGTGAAAATCCCATGGCATTGAATCCATTCGCAAGATTTTCATCACTTTTAACAATGGAGCAAGCCATCTCAATCTAGTAAAATTATGATGCTTACTACTTACGTTGTATTAGAATATCGAAAACTGTATTAATGTATACTATAAAAGTTACATACTTGTATATGTACTATAAACACTGTGTTATCCAATGCAAGTCATTGACAGATACCTAAGCTTGTTTGTGCGTAAGTAAAACAACATTATAACTATAAATAATTGTGGACATATAAAAATATCAAAGTAAAACAAAATATATACAACGAACTTGATGCAAAGTTTTATTACTATTGCAGCAAAAGACCTGTTCATTAATTGGTTTGAGGAAGCCGTTCATAATATCTGCAGTTGTGGTGTCACCAATTTTAAGCGAGAGAGTGTAAATACCAGGTATTTGCGCTTCTACCATCCTTATTATAGAACCCATACTAAATGGGTTACAGCAGCTGTCACCTACAATTTGAAAGGCAGCAATGGGAAAAGTTACAGCTGACATTTGGAAAACTAAAAATAGTTATGACAAGAACAAATACTGGCAAGCATAGAGAATTGAACAAGACAAATGTCACCACTCCACGTCAATTACAATAAACCGGAAATATAATATCATAAATTAGAGGCAGGAATAACAGATTAAAACTACAAAAATCAACGGAGTTATGTACACCAAAACATTTTCTCCAAAACAATGCAATGGCAACTATTACACATACTTGAACACATTATATACATATATATACATGATAACTACTTACCCATTCCATGCCATATAACCAATGGAGTTGGAGTTTCAGCAAATGTTAAAGTAACAACAGTAGCTAATGCAACTAAGTACCTAAGCATTGTAGTTATTTTGTTGACAGGACAGAACAAAAATTTCACACCTGAAAAATGTAGGTATTGTTCTTCATGAGCAAAAAAGCAACCTACTGGTTATACACCCACAACTATACTTGAAAGAAATAAGCACATTTAAAACCACTACTGCTTCTTAAGTATACCAATTAATTATTTACCATGAACAAGACAAAACATAGAACATACGAAGCAAATTGTGCTGTTACAACTGTTGTATACATACTTCACTTTATTTATTGAACATTTATTCGTTATGTTATAAGTATCATTTATAAGTAATGTTATCTTTGGGTTGTTGGTATTGCCAAGACATCCATTGCCTATACAATTTTTCAACAACTTTGTGCAAGATTTCTTCAATCTCCTATATTTAACAATAGAAATTGTCGACCCACTTTAATTCTTTTTTAAATTGCAAACATTTTGGACATCGACTTGGAAACAGTTCGTTCCGATTGGTAGCACGTGAATTTTTTTTACAATTTTTTACACAGTGAAAAAACAGTATTGGAAAAAGGTTTCCTAGTTTCTATTTTACAGTACTTTGTATCTCTCATAATAGTTTTGTTCGACATGAGGTCATGTGACGTGAAATGCCTAAAAGTTTGCATTGTATCTGCGGCACATTACACAAAAAGTAGACACTGTGTTCTTTTTCGTCTATAAACCCAGAGAAACGGATGAGCAAAGTGAATTTGCAGTTGCCATGGTCAAACTGAGTTTACGCCACTTGACCGTAGCTCACACTGAAGATCTTCAGCATAACTCATATGGAATGCACCCTGGGAGCTCACGGACCACAGTCAGATTGTCATACTCATTTATCAAACGAAACGGACATCAAACAGACAAACTGCAAAGTATGGCAGTTTTCAGCAAGATCTTGGATGCGCCAAGTGATCAAAAATGACGGTTGCGGTGTGCAAAAATGCTCAGGCGCAATGGAAGTGCACAATTAGACAGTAATGTACAAAGTTTGACTTAATCAATCTTTGATTATTAATCTGTAATTCGACCAATTGAAAATTGGGGTCTAGTGCAGAAGTGCACAACCACAGGATGCCTTTGCATAATAGACCCTAGCAGCCACTCAAATTGTGACGTCTTCTGGTTATGCACTTCTGCACTAGATCCGAAAATTGAGTGCACAGAAGTTCAGTCCAAGTTATTAAGTGCAAAATAATGCACCTTAAGTGAGGCACTGAAGCTCATGAAATGCAGTAGGCTATTGAGTGCGCTTATGCCAAACTCTGCAGTTTGTGTCTGGCACACAAACACATCAGAGAATTAAGACTAACAGCATTCACTTGCAATTGCTACCAGCTAATTGCAATATTTTTTCACCAGTGCTTATGGCAGCCATGCGTAAATTAGTTTAGTTGAGTATTTGATAAAAGTGACAAAACAATCAAGCTTAAAACGCAAGAACAAAAGCAATTTAAGCAAATCAACAAGGAAAATTCAAGCAATAAGAACAAAGCCAAAACAACACAACTATGGCAATCACCAGACCATGGAAATCAAACTTCCATAACAAAGCGGATAGAAATCACAGTATCGATGCCTTCACAAGAAACAGCAAAACAAGTCTCCTTTTGAAAAGTATTAAGTGTTAAAGGCAATTCCATACAATTAGATATGAATATTTACTAGATTTAGCTAGATGACATGCAAAAATATGTGATTATTTAAATAGGATGATTACGGGTTAACCTACTTTTTCAAAAAAATATGTCTCTCGTAATGATTTTGACTTGTGGACGATGAATGTCTTACTTATGTTACTATCTTTAGAGACTAAAATCTTTATGTACAGATACCTGAATAATCTACTGCCGCTCATATTTTATAACATGTTTTATGCTAGTAAAAACGTTTACTCTTTTCAGGCGCTAGATCCAGTAATATAATCTGTTCTTACCATTCTGTAAACAAAAAACTACTCAGCAGTCTATAAAAATTGTTGGTGTCAAATCGTGGAACATGCTGCCTGCTTCATTGAAAAACTTTAAATGTCACCAAACGCTTACACGTCTTCTAACGATCCACATGCATCATCCAAAAAAACAGAATATTTCTTTTGAAATTATGCCGTCTCGGTTTCTGATTTTATTTTTTCTAGTTTCGAGAGCATATAAGTTAGTTTTTTCGCAGTGAAACCTAGCAGGGAACTGTGACGACAATCAACACGACCGACATCCTGGAACATCATCATGGAGTAGATTTATCACTTTCACCATTTCAATCCTCTCCTCAGTGTTACGATTCAAATCTCTTCAATCGATGACTTATCAGCTTTATCTTCACTTACACATGAAGATTTTGTGGAAAGCAAACACAGCATTACGATAAAAACTTCATTTTACTATATTACTGTAACATAGCATTTTGAATCGTTTTTTAATGACCAATATACTTTATTATTATACAACGTAGCCTAATTATATGCGTCTTAACTTAACTTTTAAACATCAAGTTCTTGGGAACTTTGAGGTATGCCATTTTAAACTATCGCATTCATTGGTAATTGTTTGTCCACTTGAGGACCCTGGTATAGCGCCCTCATTCTGGCCACAAAAACGGGGTTTTGATCCATGGGATGGTGTTTCTTTTGGTGTTGGGTTCATTTTAACCATTCTTTTGTGCATTAGCAACTCTTCGCTAGGACGTCCACTTCGTTTTCCTCCCAATGTATCTGTTTCGATTTAAGTATAAGCATAGAGGCAATTCCACCTTATCGATTGATGTCCCTGTGTATTTTTTATGATTTTGGTTTTTTTTGTCATTCATTTTTCTTGTTTTTAATTATTCATTTCTGTCAACGTCGATGTAAACACTTAGTTTTGTTGATCGCGTTGAACTTTTATCGTTATAGCATTGCTGTTTAGTTAAAATTCTTGCACGTTTTGAGCTCTCGGGACTTTGCCGCTTTTTTCCTGTTCGCTAAGTCTTTGAAAGTATATTGCTTGTTAGATAATGCTATAACAAGTTAACTAACACCATTCCTTTCGATCTCCACAGTCAACGACCAAATAGAAATGATACTATATGATGAAATGAAAAATTGTGAAACTTTTCCACTATATTTCTGAGTATCAAGCTCACTACGTCTACAGTATTTTGGTTATAGATGAGGCAGTTGTATCGATAAATACTGTAGCATATTAACATTGGTTCTAATAAAGTACTTGACATAAATATGATTTCTAATACTCTTCAAAAGCTTATCAATAATATAACAAGAGACACTCAGCTCTCACAAACGACGTGGCTATGAGTACACATGCTTCGAGCCGTGGTATTTATCGACATATTTTTAGTCATTAACAACATATCGCAAATATGGGATGCGGCTGGTCAAACAGAAATCGAACTTCCAGTTGTTTAACTTGGAACAGGTCAAGCAAACTCAAACGACTGACAAAGGACGAGAACAAAAAGAAAAATTTAGGTAGGTTGCACGCTATAGAACTTGAATCTCCAGTAAGAAACTTAGTATGGTTGCAAATACCTAAATAGGCTATAGTCTTTACAAACACATGCTTTTCTGATAGACCAAGCTGAAAGGCTGGCTTTTTCAAAGTTGTTAAACAGAAGAACTAAATCTCTTCCTGACTTGACGCACAGAGAGTGTTTATCGACCGACAAAAATGGCATTTACGATCATAATAATAACGACGATACCCGAAAAAGCAAAATCGAGTATCTTTGTTTGATGACCTCATTTCTAACAACAAATTCAAGACAACGATACAACGTGTTATCATTTGCTGCTAGTACAAAGAAATGTCAAAGTAGAAAAAGCGTAGAAGAAAAACATCCAAAGAAAGCTGAAGAAGCATCGTTAAATCAAAAGGTCAGTTTCAAGAATTATAAGTGACCCTAGGATAGTACATTTATACATTCTATTACTTAAAAACCTTTACAATTTTTCTAAGAAAGTGAAGATTTCGAAAAAACGATTCGAGACGAGGCGACAGAAAAAGCGTGATGTAGCTTATGCAAGTGATACATCTACTAAAAACAAGAAGTATTTGCATTCTACAAAAAATGCAAAAAGTTTCTCGTGTAGTCTTCACTTCGAAGACAAGCGGGTATGTGAATTGCTGGTTAAAAAGCGAATTGAGTTACTTGTATTTCATGAACAAATAGCGTGAACCAAACATTCTCATAATGTGAATTTCACAAGATCGTATAAGCCTGTAGGCTATACAGTAAAGGAAATGCGTTTTATATCAACAACAAAATAATTTTATTCCAGAAATATGTTCACGTCGGCCGGCATGATTGGCTTATATTGGCTATATAGGCTATATAATTAGCTTATATAGGCTAAAATTGGTACGTGGTTTTTTAACAAAATATGCTGTACACACCTTACGACAGAAAAACGCACACAAGAAACGCCTCAATATGAAGATTCCGTCTACCGAAGCCGAAGTTTCCAGTAATAAAGTTTTAAAATCTGAAAAGCAAAAAACAAGAGTTGAGCACTTAAATGAAGGCACGATTGGTAAGCATGTACAATATTCAGTGTACAATGAAGGCATTGCACACTGAACAAAATGTCTGTTGTCCATCTTAACTTGCTACTACGCAATTTATAGGAAAAAGTCTCAGAAAGTTACAGAGTAGCACGACTATAGTTCATAAGCACTATTAGGAGGATTACAGCCTGGGTTTCATATGTTATTCATTTGCGACGATGTGATGTCCGTTTACTTTTACCCAGGGCTGTCTCAACGTGTGTGCCTCATGGTCATTTTCAGATATATGCTACCAACGGGTTTGGTTTAAAATTAGCAGTTGAAGGGGATAGAAACATTATAGCTTTCTACAGTTACAAATTCTTTTATAATGAATTGGTTGTTATGGTGGAGCCTATTCGCCTGTTCAAATTGTTAGGTTGTTTGCATTTGGCAAAAATGGTCACCGTAAAAGTTGGTTATAGTAATAGTTTATATTACAGATAAAGCAAAAAGTAACGGGGCTCTCGAGAGCCCCAGCATACTTTATACCGTACCAACAACAAAAGATGCTCAGTTGGTGAATTAATTCTTTTATGAGCCAACGTCTCTCTTGTTGTAATCTGCCCTGACGAAGCTCACCTGCATGGGTTTGCGAAACGTTGGTTCATAAAAGAATTAATTCACCAACTGAGCATCTTTTGTCATTGAAATTATGCCTGGTGACAAACAAAGTATACTTTACAGGGTGTTTGCGCAGGAGGCTATAATGCCATTAAGACACTCCTGTTTTGATTTCCTTGAAGACGTTGTAAGCAAAGCTATGGTTAGTCATACGTGTCAGAATTCGCTTTACTCAGCGTGTACGTAAATTGCGAACGTTCACAAATTGCGTACGGGTTCACAATTTACGAATTTAGCGTGCATGCAATTTCTCAACTCGTATGTAATTTACCAACGCGTTATTATGACCCTTTCGACCAGACAAAAAATCAAACCTACGCGTTCGTAAATTGTGAACCCGTACGCAACTTGTGAATATGTTCGCAATTTACGAACGCATTGAAAGAAGCGAATTGTGACAAATATGGCTAATCATACAAAAGCTTGTTACATCGCAGCTAACGCGTTATAGGAATTATTATCCGCATGAAGACATGCAAATTGTGTTCATTACAATTTCGATATTCTGCTTTGCTGTGCCAGTTACGTTAAAGCTATCTAGTGCTTGCACTGTCAGTTTTTCGTATGACGAGTTCTCATGTATGTTAATGAGTAGCAAGCACACCGGCCAGCAGGAGAAATCCCTATTTGTCGTCACGTGAAAGATCATTTCGTGAAAGACACTGTGGTTATGCAATTGTCACGTCACAAGAAGTTAACCGGATTGTCGATCGTCTTTACAAATCCGAACGAAACTCTATGACGTTGTAAGTTTCCTACCACAGTGTTATTGCTTTTCCAATGTTGACCATGCTTCAAACTTTAGTGCTTTTAAGTGTTTTATGAAGAAGAGCTTATATACAGACATGAGATAAACCCTTCTTTGTTGTAATACAGGAATCACAGACGTACCAGTAACGATAAACAATTTAATTTTTTGTGCGCCAACACGCGAAGTGTGCTGAGAAATCTCGACCGGACGGTTGCGCAATTGAGTCAAACCAAAGACCACCACAGTTTGTACGTAACTTAAATACAGTAACATTGACTTTTTATTAACTTTAACTGCAACGAGTTTACGATTTATACCAATCTTACCCAATGAGTATAAAGGTAGGAATTGTTATAGGTCAATGCTTCCCTTAATTATTAATTAGTTATCAGAAAAGGTAATTAATGGCAGCGTAACGTTAACTTATAGGGCGCGGACGCAGCGGCAGTTCTGTAACCTCGAGCTTCGCTTGAAGCAAATTAATCAGGTTTGCATATTTTTTTCTAGCTTACGTAATCCTGTACCGCTCCGTGCGAAAACCTTAACGTATTAAACTGTGCAAATCTTTGCAGGCAGTTGCGAATATGAACTCATATGAACCAAACTTGTCCATTCAAGAGCAAGTAGTTTCGTCCTACGTCACCAATGCGATTTTTGACCCGATCAAAAAGATTTGCATCGATCAAACCATTGGCGATTACAACATTCCTTCAAAAAGGTCGATAACTACAAGTCTATATAATCGGTTTTTAATCTTACTGTGACGTAATCATTTGTTGTGTCGTATAAATTTACGGTCTTATATGTAGCAATGTTGAAATCGCTACTCTGTTTTGGTGACGGTTTACTACAAATTTTGGTTTCCGAAAAAACGAAAACGAGTCTACGCAAAGGTGTAATTAATCATATGTTGTTATACTTACGTGTAAAGAAAGTCAAAAGGATGCGAGAAAAAACTTTCTACGGGACAAATCGATGATATGACAAGACGCTTGTCACGGCCATCGCAGCCAAGGCCAGTGCATTCGGCAAACATGAAATCTCTGTCACAGCGACCAACCATGGAAAATCAGTTGCGGCTTATCGAAAGGCTAACCACCAGTCACAGTAAGCAGGCAGCTAACAATAGGCGTCTTCAAGTTGCTGAAAATCAAAGGTTTGGTGTCGTTTGTTCGTTCGCCTGGTCAGGCTACGGGAGACTGAAATGTTGAGAAAGCTCCGTAGCGTCTGCACCAAAAACGCTTTACTATAATTATGTGTGTGAGTTTTTGAAAGATGAAAGCTTTGAGTTTAACATTTTGCACTTTTTCTTTTTGCGGTTTCTTTGTTTATATAACAAAACGCTGCATGTAAAAATCAATCAACGAGATGCGTAATACGCGTTGTTCTATACATTTGGCCAAATAAAACGTCAATCTGGTGTACGATATTAAAAGTTGTATTTTATATAGCCGATTTTTGCCAATGGACTGTTTGTGTGTTTTAACTAATTACATTTTATAATGATAAGGAATTCTTGAAATGGTAAACATTATCGTTAATTAGGTTGCTTGTTTGAAATAGCTTCCGTATTTTAAAGGCGGTTACACTAACGTAACTGTAATTGTAAGAGTCAAAACAGCAAGGAAGTAACAAAGGCAGACACCACTTGACTTTCCGTGGAGGACGCTTTCGAAAACTTCTCAACTTCTCTTGCGGTAAAACGGAAAAGAAATTGCCTCGTTAAAATCTCATTTAGATAAATTGTTTTTTTATTCAAGCGTAAAATGTTCAAGCGCATTTTTCACGCATCAAAACACAAAGCGGTTTGAAATGCGAAGGTGCGCTGCTGTTTCTGATTAAGACAAATCCCTTCAAGAGTAAACGTGCTATGCTGGCTCAAAATATTGCAGATGTATTTTTGGTTTCGTTACGCTATAGTTCAGGTCTTATACATGACTGTGAACAGTATATCGATACAAATTCAGTTACCTTCAAAAAGCGTTGTCAGCCGAAATACCTTTGGTATACGTTTTTCAAAATGCTTATGCTTGACAACGCATACTAGCTATTGTCGTTTTTCACGGTTTAATCACGATAATCACTTCGCTTCAGCTCAGGTAAGTCACGGGAAAGCCAGCTACAGTTAATTTAGAAATTTGGAATGGATGATTCGCTAAAAGTTAACCAACAGACGTCGAAAGTGTTGAATCCCAGGAAATAAAGTAATGTTATACAGCAGGTATAGTTTTGTCATTGCGCTTGAGTGGATGATGTTCGGAAATCGAATGAGAGAGCCCTGCGATCGATATGCTGGATAAGTTATTGGGCGCTTACAAAATTCGTTTAGCGCAATTTTCAATACGGTCATTGGTTTTTCAAGACTACAGTTCCTGATATAACCTGACATTTTAAAAGCTGTGTGCTTGCTGTTTAACAATTTCAAATTTTGAATGGAGTTTAAAGGTAGCGATGGGTAGTCTATGTTTTCCATATATCCTTGTTTGCTGTCTTTTTGCAACCATCTCCATAAGCAAGGGCCAACTTGGGACAGTTGGCGACCAGTTTAATTGCCAAGGAGATCCATCGAACAAGTACTATTCAGCTCCAAGGAATGGAGATAATGGTTTTCAAATAAAAATTGATGGCGTCGAAAGAGGCTTTGAACCAGAACAAGAATACATCGGTCAGTATGTTTTACTTGCAATTTATAATTTTGTTGAAATACAAGCGATCCGTCGGTTTATGTTTGCTACTGATTAGTTCGCTTAGCTTACTGTCATACTTTTGTAGAGTGCAGGTAAGTGTTAAAAATTTAAGGAAATGTTTGAATGTTACGTTGCTGAAGCTTTATACAGCATTTATAAATTAAAATGGCATTACGTTTAGCTCCGTTAATTTTGTGTTAGCATGATTTCTATCTTCTCCAGTTACGCTTCAGAGCACAGGTCAAATATCTTTTCGAGGATTCGCGTTGAAAGCGGTTGCAACAGACAACCAGGCTGCTGGCTCATTTGCAGTGAGTGAGAAAATATCGTTGTCTTTAGGTTTGTGTTTCAATTCGTAATCTCCGCATAAACTGCTGCACGTTGAAGGTTGTCAACAAATATATGGCGCAAGTGAAACGGGGATGCCCCAATGTCGCTACTCACGTGACCAACGGTAAAAAAAGCCGGGTGCAAGTTCGTTGGAGGGCGTCAGTTGGTGGTTGCGTACAAATTATTGGAAGTGTAATTCAGAAAGGTAATTTCTATGTTTTGGTTCTACATGTGTAATTTTTAAAAGGATGATTTTGATGATGAAACGTATAGTTTAAAATTTTAAATGAATAATGTCTCTTCCCTTACGTCTGTGAAGTTGACCAACACATAACGATATGCTGTGCAAAATTTGTGCACACAAATGTATTTAATTTATTTCTGCATTATAAATATCTTTGTTGTTAATTTTTGTCAGTAAGGAATTATGCACAACATCCGTAGCATTTCACTTTTACTTTCTGTCCCGACTTCAATCTTAACTTGTAAGGTTTGGAAACTTAAAGATATACTGAGATCAAATTTTTGTGTCATGTTATTGTCCAGGTCCAATATGGTTTAAGGGCAAGGGCGGACTTACTTTCAACATTTGTGTAAGAAATCAGACCACAGCATCTTTAGCACCAAACACTACAGGGTGTTGCGCATGTGGTACCGCTAGATACAGAATGACGTTTTATGGACTTTGGTCACCGCAGTCACACCCAATAGATTATCCTCGTAAGAAAGTTAGAAAATATCTGGAACTTACAAGTCGTTAAAATATCTTCAAAATTTAGTTTGAATAATTTGGTAAGTTCTGCTTAGGTAAGCTTAAACTCAACAGTTAAGAATGCTCTTCTCAGCTTATTCCACTCATTGGTCCAACATCGTTGGTGCTTCTCATTCTGGCAACTACATAATCTGGGAATACGGCGGCTATGCAAGTGACGGTGTCCAGAAAGTGGCCGAATGGGGATGGGTCGGTAACGTTGAAAGTGAAATTCGGGCCCACACTGACGACGTTTTGTCGGTCATTAAAACCAAGGCGCAATGGCCCGCATATGAACCAAGAAATATGTAAGGAATACAAACTGGTTTGTATGGGTCATTGATGTAGCTGTAAAATCAATGTTTGTATACAGCCTGGTTTTAACAAAAGTATGATATGCGTGATCCATTTGTAGACGTGAACCGCCATCGGATGAGTTTGGTGTTGACCAAGAAAGACATCTGGTGACCGCGCTTACGATGCTTGGACCGAGCCCTGACTGGAATGTTGGAATAACCAAAGAAACCATGTGTACAGAGTCTTGCGGTTGGGCAGGGGAAAGACGGTTAGAATAAGTTGCACAATGATGAAATATCATATACGATAGATATCTTATCACATAATCGTACCGCCTGGGTTAAATGGCGGTAACTGAAAAATCGTTTTCAAATAATTATCTTGAAATTTTTCTATACTTTTTGCTATTATGCTAACAACAAACAAATTTTTCTTGAAGCTACGACCTGGTCCCATGGGACGCAGGAACTGACAACGGGGTCAGTTACATGTCCCCCAACTCTCCGACCGATCCCCACGAACCAATCAGACCTCTCACTACCTCCGATCATCCTCACTCGCCCTTTTTCAATCAGAATAGCAGTCACATTCCTCCAGTGGCAAGGATCGTCATTCGGAGACTCAGTATCTCCGTATGGCCGCAGTATCAGTATCTCCATTACTCCGTATACCAACGGAATTTTGAAAACATCGACATCACAAGAAATACTCCATATTTTGCAGGACGATCAGTGTGGAGACAGCGAAATGGTGCCTGAAGATAATGCTGACGTCATTGTAACGCCTATAAGTTCGGGCAACGCCGTACCTCAGCCATGTATGTACGCGGAATGGAGTAATTGGTCTGAGTGTGGAGTGACCTGTGGCTGGGGAATCAAAGTAAGAAAGAGGGGCTGGTATGGCATTGTTGTTGACACGAGCGCTTAGTTTACCGTTAAACACGTATTAGATCCGAACGAGGATGGTAAAATTTCAACCGGATTCGAGTCCCTGCGAGGCGTCAATGGAGAAAGAGATATGCCAGGGCAGTGACGAGTGTGAAGGCGGCAATGACGCAACGATATGTCTCTATTCAGGTTGGTGACGTCACTTTCTATAGATCTTTTAAATTTTTGAACAGCGTAGATTCATCAATCTATCGGAGGCTTTTGTAGATTGGACAACGTGGTCAGCTTGTGGCCTCACTTGTGGCGCCTCTCTTAGAATCAGGACCCGTTTGCTTAAATGGCCATCAGAGGAGCGAAACTGCCACGACCCTTTAAAAGGTAAAGCTTTTGCGATTTTTGTTAATTTCCTGGCTTACTTTTCAGTACAACTTGTAGAGTTTTCATACACAAAAAGCAGAACACGTTCTTCCATTCATTTTTAGAAATGTTGAAGTGCAACCTGCCCCCATGCGGCTGCAGTTATTCAAAATGGTCGGAATGGATGCCATGTCCAGTCACGTGTGGTTTTGGCCAAACAATACGGAAAAGGTAAAATTGGGAAGACCACTTGTTGCTATTTAAAAAAACTTCAATTTAAATAAAATCAAAATATACAAAGTTGCAAGTGATTTATTAAAAGGTCGATTGAAAGCGACAACGGAAACTGCTCGGAACCGATGACGCAAACAACTCAATGCCTGAGGTCAATGCTTTGTGATGAAGGTATGACGTCATCATGGAGGCATAAACCTAACATTTTTCTTCCATCAACAGCAACTGATTCTTCTCTCTTGCTTACCCATAGAGACAGTGGAGATGCGTGGTTGCCAGTATTCGCCTTGGTCGGACTGGACACACTGTCCGGTAACTTGCGGACCGGGTCAGACTTTCCGGAAAAGAGTCCTACTTAGAAGCGCCGCTTCGTCGACTTGTAAGGGCTTCCAAATGGAAAATAGTAAATGCATGACGTCGTCGTCTTGCGTGGAAAGCTGCCAGTACGGTGACTGGTCTGAATGGATGCCGTGTTCTGAATCTTGTGGTGTGGGCTCTACCTTGCGAAAAAAATTTTTGATAGGTACACCAGAATTAGCCTGAGTTTTTTTTAAGTAAATTTACCCAAATATTATTTTTAGGACATACTGCACTCCCATATTAAACTCATAGAGCGTTTATAGCCACACAGTGTAATTATACGCCAAGTTTCGTTAGAAACGAAGGATAAGTCATGGCATCTTTGTTACAGGTTCAAGTGACGGAAACGCCTGTCAAGGATTTGTCATGCAACGATCTGCTTGTCACAATGGTCCTTGTGACGTTCAACAAATTAGTGATTGCACGTTTCTCCCGTGGAGCGCTTGGATGCCATGCTCAGTGACCTGTGGAAAAGGTTCCAAGCAATTGATATAATGTTCCTAGTTACACATAGGACGCATATAGGCAATTTTAATTGCTGGAAACCAGAAGAATTTATCAACGCCTTCTCTGCAGTGTTGTGCTTTGTCTATAGTGCTGTGGTACAGCAAATGAAACTCTAAATTATATACGTATTGACAAGGAAATTTATTTCAATTCTATTATATTAACACTGCAGGTGAGACACTGCGAAAAAGGTTCCTCAATCGAACAGTCAGCGCCGAAAACTGCTTAGAATTTGAGATGGAGAAAAATCGATGCATGGTGTCGTGTGACGTTTCGCCGGTGGCCACGCAGTGCACATACACTGAGTGGACGCAGTGGATGCCATGCAGCTCAACTTGTGAGACTTTCCGAAAAAGGTGAGAACGTTATACTGGCTGTAATAAATCGCTATAGCTGCCTCGCTTTTGGTAACCTACCTACTTTTTGGTTTGACTGACAGAGCTCTAAAGATCGCGCCACCAGACAGATATTGTAAACCGTTTATGATGGAACGGAGGAACTGTAGCTCGACCGAGTGCAGTAGAGGCACAAGTAGGACTTAAGAACACAAATTTAAACCGTTTGCGAACTACTCTTTTATGACTATTATAATCTCACTAACGAAATAACATTAAATTGACAATTATAAGAATTAGCTAATCTTTAAAAGATACTTCGAGGTCCGAAATCTGTGAAGTGTCGTCATGGCAACCATGGGGATCTTGCTCAGTGACATGCGGAAGACGAGGCGTGGCAACGAGAACACGCCAGCTTCTACGTTCACCTTTTGCGCCCCTTTCTGCGTGTGAGGTTCCCCAGCTAGCTCAAAGGAAACGCTGCAAACCCGCGACGCTTAAGTGTCGTAAGTGCTTAGGCAAAGCAGACAATATGAACTGTGAAGGACGGGTGTTTCACCTTCAAAAGTGTCAGTGTGTTTTAAATGTTTCTTAAAGTTTGCTAAATTTCTTGCCGACGACTATGTTTCACCTAAGCAAGTGTAGGGTAACATTTGAAGTCATAAACTTTTTACTTCCTATTTTTAGCTCGAAATTGCTTGCTCTCCACATGGAGTAAATGGTCAAAATGTAACTGCACCAAAAGACGACATCATGGTCTCCAAATTCGCACACGAAAACGAAGGAGTCGCGCAAGGTTTAACGGCCGGCTTTGCGGGCCGCGCAAGCAGAAGCGTACTTGCGTTTGCCCGGCCTGAATCATGACTGGAGCATGAACTATACAGTTCCAGAGAAAATACGTTGTACATTTTAAACTGTGAAGTACAAAGAAGGTGATTTTTGCAATAACGTTAGCCCAAGTTGCCTCTGTAAATTACAATTCAAGGGTTTTACTAATTGAACAGAGCAGACAATGGTTCATATATCGCTGTAATTGCATTTGACGAAAGTACATGGCGATAATTTTACGTAACAACATATCCACTGCATGGCAGACGAAACCAGAAAATATCCACTCTCACCACCCGACTCACACATTTTCGGTCCAAAATTAGATATCCCGTATTGCACCCACCTGCCATTTTCCCGGCACACCAGTGGCCCACCGGAGTCCCCCTATTGTGTAATAGGCAAATATTTAGTTATATTTATAGACTTAAGTCTATTTGAAAAACTAGCAGGCACACAACAGATGTCTGCAGGTGATGTTGTGTAAATAAACTTATTTCTTACCCTGCACTGCATGTTAACGTTGCTGGTTGTTGACCTTTTCGAGCACAAGTTGTAATTTGGATCGTAATAATATCGCTTGTAGACCGATTGACATTTCGTTGGGCTCTCAATGCGCTGTACGGCTTGCTTGAGTTTATAGCGGTCTGTATCAGCTGCACGTTCAAAGGAAACACCGCATAAAATATATGAAAAAAACAACCGCATATAACGGCATGAACGATAGCATAAAATTTCGTAGGTTTAGTCGGCAAATCAACGAAAATATTCTTATGTCAGGCTCTAGCTATTTGCAACTCAAAAAAAAACTTGCCCGAGTTGCTGGTATATCCCCAACCGACGACCCAGCATTCTCTCGCGGTTGCTGGTATGACGTCTGCGTTTGGAAGGCACACTGGCGCCACCTCCCGACGGTATTGAATATCGCGCTGCATTGAACATGTATTTGTAAAACAAGCCTTACCGGGGCTTTGCTGTTAACATGATTTAATAAAGTAATTTAAAAAACTTACATAAAGTAATTATTCAGTAATTAGCCTATACGTACGTCAAGGTAAAGCAGAGCTATGTCAAACTTATTTCTATAATCGTCGTATTGGGGATGGTGGACGATGCGATCAATCTTGTAAATGTTACCGTATAATCCGTTCATATCTCTCTGGTCGTGAATTCCTATGGCTACCTGATATTTGCTTTCTTTCCTACAACCAGCAAAAGTATAAAACCACTTCTCAGGTTTTTAATTAACAATGTTAACATTGTTGTCCTAAGTATGTCCTTTCCAAATTGATGTTTCCAATATTAGTAAATCTTATTTTGTACTCACTCCAGCGTATTTCCATTAGCGAAGCAGTGGGCTGCGGTTAATATCCACCTTTTGTCAATAACTGACCCTCCGCATTTCCAGAAGTTATAATTGTACCGCCCGTTTTGCATCTTTACGTAATTAATGCTGATTGCCCATGGCCAAGAATGAGGCAAAGCTTCCGAGCCACCTGCAACAAAAACATGCTTTGAATGACGTATAATACTTGCGTTGACTATTGCGTCATAGTTTTACCAACGATTCGACCGGATGGAAAGGAGGGTTGATTAGCTTGCTGTCCACATCGATCTCGCCGATAAAAAGCCTGATCTTTGTCGGGTTCTGTTTTGCGGAAAGTTTGGGTCGCCGGCAGATCAACTCCGTTATAAGAGGAGCCTGGAAATACAAAAATTCTGGTGATATCCAATTCATTTAAACTTATTAGGGAGCATAAATCGTATCGAGACAAGTTATCACCTGCTTCAGAGGTGTATTCTTTGAGCCCAGTGCCGACTGGGATTCCTTTGGTATAACTGTTTCGGGAGCCATCCACGGAAAAATTGTATTGCATGTTTACTGGGGATAACAAGATATGTAGCTTCATCAATGCCAATAAACGTAAATCGCTCAGGCTATGTTTAAGGTAAGAGCTAAAGCCTAGTAAAGGTGTTTCACCAGCAAAAAATCCGGAGTTTTACAGACAGTTAAGAAAATTACATACTTGGCGGTGGAATGGCAAAATGTAGATCTTCGCATGTTGTTGGCGGTGACTCGCACACATACCGCCTTATACATAATAAACATCAAATAAACATGATCATATAGAATGCGTAAAAATAACCGAAACTCGTAAAGTTCATATAAAAAAAATCACCCAAGCACTTAGCACTTGAGTTGAATGGTAAACAAAATATAGTTCTGTATAAGTCACATTTAAAAGTTAAAAAGACAAAATATTTAAACCTTATAAACGAAAAGTGTATGTGATGGTACCTGATAACGTTGCCCATAAACTTTGCTAACCGATTAAAGTAATTTAAGTTGTCAACGTGGAAGACGAAATCAGAAGATGGTTTGGACGCGAACTTTAATGGGTAATATACCCTGTCATAGAGAGCATGAATTAATTTGATTAACGTATTGTCAAATAAAAGCGACTAAATGCAAGACGTCAGTTGCAGAACTAGGTATATTTTAGCAAAACATGGGCAGTAACTGACGCTTGAAGTAACTTCTGATCCCATTCATATCCCACGTAGGCAATTGATACGCCTCTATCTTTTATCCGATTGAGATAAATTTCGATATTTTTGGCATCCGCACCAAATACATAAGATGACGAAATTATTAAAAGTTTTTTCCTCTTTCCGATTCCTTGCATTAAAAACGATGACTCGGACTCAAGATCCTGCAAGCGAATACATAGAACGACAAGTGTTTGAAGTTACTGCTCTATAAAAATGTTTAAAAGTCCTACCACGAGGAGGCGCCAAAGGCTTATTTCGTTACGCTCTGGCAAGTTCAGTTCCTCTTCGAGTCTCCTCAACGTTTCCTTTGCTAAATCTTGTCCAACTCTTGTGATGATGGTTCCATCTAGAGCTAAGCCCAAGCCAAGTTCTAACTGAAAAACACGTTTTACGTCAGACAGCTTTTTATAACTCAACAAACTTTAACCGAACTTCTTCAAGCAGAAAAATTTTGCAAAATAACAAAGATGTCTATTTTATGGTAAACTACTTTGATGACTTGCATAGGTTTCTGCTTCCAACAGTTTATGCTTATGGCTATAAAATTAACGCGTTTTACAAGGCATTTAAAACTTGTCAAATATTTAGATAAAATATCAAGTTAATAACGTAGAGCTCGTTGTTGTCTGCGTAACCTGCAGTGGAACGCACTGCAGTCTCGCCTGTGTTTCAGAAATTTGAGCAATGTGTCTAGGTTTATTTAAGCTATGATGCTTGTCTGAAATGTTATGAGTTAAAAGATCTAGATGACGATATAGCTTAAACGTGCAACGTGCTGCTTAACTTAAACTTTTTCCAACCTGGTCAAATGTAAAGGCGTTTAACAATGATTTGTAGATGGAAAGGATTTTTGTCTTTTCAGGAGAATCATTAATTTGTATGAAGAAAACATCTCCGCATCTACGTTGCAAAAATTATTTACTATTTAACTATTTTTAATTACGAAAAGAAACGGTAGTATGCTATTAACTTTTAGACCTATCCAGTAATAAAACAAGACTTCACGTAGCGTACCCGCATTTTGAAGTATACTTTGTTATTGGAGCTTGTGTCGTACTTGGAGTAATTTCAAGTTGACTCACAAAGTTTAGGTTCACTGCAAAGCACAAACAAAGCTGTAAAATCGCTGTCAGCCTGTCACTCGTCCTTTATTAACTCTTTACAAACAGGATACTTTATCTACGTTTAATTTCGAAGTCCACAGTGTGAATTCGACCAAGAAATTCCGTTACTTTTTCCTCCAAGCGATCAACGTCAGCGTTTTTCCACGGTTTGTAAGGGAACATTGCCTATACTAACAAGCAGATTGTGAGTAGTTCCGAGTCTTTCGATTGAACGTTACCACTTATACCAAACCTACCCAGGCGTTGGCCATAAATCCCCCGTAGACATGCAACTTGACTTTTACGGAGGCAACATTGAGCAGAGAGGGCGACAAGTTAGCCACTTTTATCAAGACAATATCAAAACCAATTGCTTGCAAAGCTGCTTTGAACTTTGAATACAACGAGTAAATAAATAAGAAAGGATTTAACCTGAGTGGTGGAGCCCACGACAAAACATGGCAGTGCAGCCTATTGTTAGAGAAAAGCAAACTTACTTTTATTGTTATTGCTTCCACAACAAGGTTGTTCACATGTCTTACTGTGAGCATGGAAAAGCTTACTTTTTGTCCATCCAATTCCAGTAACATGAAAGCAACTATACAGAAGTCAGGACAAGATAACGTCAAAATATTTTTTGTTAAAATTATATGATATTCATGTGTCTCTATGCTCACTTTCCATTAAAATTAGCGTTGGTTCCTGAAGCGGTTTCAATGTCGTGGTAGGAGTTACAGTTGGGTCCGGGATAGCCCAGGAGGACCCTGGTTCTATGAAGAAAATGTTTAGCTGAAATTACGGCCGCCAAAAATAAAAAAATTAATGATTTTCTACCTTACGAGCTAGATCCAGCACAGAAAGATTCTCGCCAGGATAACTTAGCCCAGTGTGAGAGCGAGTGAAAGAACTAAGTTAACTAAAACAAATGTAGTATAAGCCGACAAAATGTTTTTGTGTGGATCCTGGTTTTGCTGGCTTTAAAAACGTCATGTCTCACATGCAACTATATGGTATCTCTTGTAAAGCTGAATAGCAAAAACAGGAACTTTACTTTTAACTATAAATTGGCGGCTGAATTCTTCTCTGCTTGTTGAGTTGACACCGTTTGAAGGAATCCCTTCAAAGACAAAGCCGGTTCCACTTTCAAGGTATTCCACCACTCCGCCGTTTTGAAGCTTTGAAAATAACGCCAAAGATTTAGCCCAGTTATGTCCAACCGAAACGTTTTACTGGGCCAAAAGCTTTTATGAGGACGGCATATATTGAATAATTTATTACGCTTGATTAAGTTTAACACCAAGCATGGCCTAAATAAAAGGACCATTCTTCCAATTCACTACGATTTTAAACTGCGCTGTACTGAAATGCACTGGGCTATAGGACAGGTGAAATACATTGGTCAATTTCCACTATCCAGAGCGTTCTTATTTGACAACCAATGCAATTACTTGTATCACGTGATTATGGGTGGCTGCTAGGCAGACTGAGGATTGGATGTGATAGGAATGGGTGCCAATAATCTCGGAAACTTTAGCCTCGTGACAGTCTGGCGGACATCGAACTAAAATGTTTGACAGGGGCATGTCTGCACCTTTCTTGTGACATGCAATGAAGATGGCTGTGGAAAAAAGAAAAGTTTTTTTGGCAAATCATAGTCTCAAAGCGCAAGCAAGCTATAGGTCTAAGAGACTTGAACTTACTATCCTGGTTTTCTTCTACTTTAATGTTGGCGAGACGCGGCACGGCTCTTAGTGCAACTTTCAGACCTTCTTTAAACTCATCTGAAACTGCAAAGTTAATAGAATAGTAATAATACGTCATGCTGTGCTTTTGTATTAACACAAGAATATAGTAAGCAGAGACTTTCCAAACAGGAAAAAGTTATGAGCGAGATGTTTGGCTGCTCGCGTCCAGCAGTTTCCGCTTTAAACTAGTTTAAAATATTGACAAGCTAACCTTCGATTGCCTCCATTCGAGCTACTATTCGTTGGTTAGCCAAATAGTTGTCTAACATAAACTGAATCATTCCAATTTCGACCGCTCCCACTCTTAGGCCGATTGCATTTTTTGAAGGTTTCCCAGTGCATTCAAGCGTAGCCCGCACGATCATGCGCCACCCATTGGCCTGTAAAATCAATCTGTCAATCAAGAAACGTGGGTATATTTATCAACATGATGAACGAGTAAGATACAAACTAACTTTTAAAGTGTTGTTTGTTGTCGACTTTGGGGCGTTTAATGAAGTGACAGTGTGGTTTAAGTAAGAATAGACAGTTACGTTAACGGGTGAAAGTTGGAAAAATTCCACGGACGCAATTGAAAAACCTTCCGCTTCAAATCCTCCTCGAATCTAAAACGGCCGCGTTTAACTTCATATAAATAATAGTTAACGAATTTTCATAAAGCATATTTTCCCTCTTTCCGTCTTCGGGAGCATATATAGTAACTTATCGTTAAATTACCAAGTTTATTTGTTTCTTTTTAAAGAAATACAATTATACCGCTGAAATGACTTCTTTTAGGTCAGATATTTTGACTGTGCTATTCCAGGAAACCGCTTGTCCTTTTATGGACTGAATTCGAACAGCGCCCCTAAATAGAGTTAAATCGACTTCGTTTTCAATATATTCCATCTGTGCACGCAGGCTAGCCTGCTTAGGATCTTCAAGCACGACTGTGAAATGCCATAAATGAATGGTGAAAAACGTGTAGTCTTTGTTAAAGTTCAGAGTAGCCTATAACGATATCACTCACACATTGCTCCGACAAGTAGTATCAGAATGCCCGTCAGAAAACCGCAGAATGCAAAGATTGTCAGCATCGTCTTTACTGGATACTCAATTTTAATTGTTAGGGTCTGATTGGATAATATCGACTCGTTGTTCGATGAACTTGAATTAGATTGACCTGATTTAAAAGCGTTTATGACAAGTATCTTCTTCTGAATTATCGGACGCGATTCTGAATATCAAAACTGTCCTGAAAACCACATTGACCTTATCACAATTAAGACGTTCCGGCGTTTGTCGAATAATCTTCATTATGAGCCAGCCAGAGGTAGATGCAAAACTAATACACATTGCAGTAGCGGTACATGTTTGAAACATTTTTACCGGAGAAATTCTCACTACAAAATTACTTCGTTTGTTTTCTACTGCTCCCTCATCCGTATCAGTAGGTTGCGGCGTGACGTGGTCTTCACTGGTAGTGGAATTTGTGTGATGGTCTTCTACACTCGTGTCGTTTTCAAGAAAGTTTTCTAAATTTGTATAAAAGTAACAGAGGCAAAATTACCTGACATCCAATTTTATCGCAAAAAACTTAAAAAAGACTTCAGGTCCGACAGTACCTCCCGAATCGCTATCCACGATTTCAGGTTGTGTAACCGATGGGATTTCTTTGGGTAATATCGATTGGTCGTTCGATGAGCTTGAACGAGATTGGCCTGATGTAAGAACATTTTTGCGAAGTATCGTCTTCTGAATTACCGGACGCCATTCTGAAAACCAAAGAAGTAACATAGTAAGTAACATAAAAAGTAACATAACAAAGCAAGGTTAAAAAATATTGCTGGAACAACAACTTCCAATTTACACAATTGCGATTGAGTTACTAACAGATTTAGTGCTGGCTACGATATAATATGGATTCCTATTACTTAATAACTTAAATGCCGTCTTATATACAGTCCTTGATATTTGGTTTAAACCTATATAATTTTTGTTTAGGTTGTGAGTTACTTATAGTTACATGTATTCCATTTTACTTAATGTCGAATCGACAATAAAATTTTAAACGCTTCTAGAACCTGTAATGGAATGATTGGTTATTGTTGTTGAACTTGACTGTACCAATCACTCCAATACAATCTTTGATTGTCTGAATGTTTATTGTCTTCGATATAATGAGCCTCAAGGTCGTTGTTTGCTTAATCAATCCTAGACTCGATTGTTCAGCTAAAAGCTGATTGTCTTGTGAAGCCGACAAGCAGAGTTGTCTGACTTAACACTGAGCTTATCTTAAGTTGTACTGTTCAGTAGTTTGCACAAATTTGTTGATTGTATAAACTGGTTATATTGTTTCTTCGTTATACGATTACAAATTGACAGAACATTGGCACATCAACAGCACTTCCTTCAACAGTTAATGTAATAGCATTTTGGCTTAGCTATATTCAACTGCATTAAATTACTGATTGCTGATTATTCCCAGACTTGTTAATTCGTACTGCTTTACGCTAACAAACTTATTTTCGACAAACTGAACGCGTGCAAGAAAGGCACAAATATTACGTCACAACAATAATACAGGAAATGATTGTGGCTCGTGTTACTCTTTGCTAAAACAACACATTAGTATTAGAATTGTAAATCCTACATAATCTGTATATTAATTTTGGTTATTATCACAATATTATCACAAACCAAATACAATTGTTTCCTACTTTATCTAGGAAAACTGTCTGCGGCCATAATCTTCGCAAAGTTATAAGCTACCGGTAGTTTTTCAGGCAGTGTCAATGAGTTACTGAGATGAGTCTAGTATAGAGGAAATTATTTCTACATAGACTTTTTTACGACTTTGATTTTCTGGCTTATAACCTTCCTTGCATAAATCAACATTCTAGATAGCCAGAGGTGGGCAATCGGTACTTTGAAAGTACTGATTACCGGTACCGCCGGTAACAATACCATTACTTGGCAAAATATGTAGGCCTACCGATTTTCCGGTATTGAGTACTATTTAAAAAAACTAGTTCGGTACTTGGTCGGTACTTGCAGGACCAGTACTTTTTGGGTAAAATATGCTGCTGAAAATGCATTGTTCACTGTAGTTATGCTCCATGTAAAGGTTACTCCAGGTCAAAACATATGTGTGATGTTAATTGCTTGCAAATGTATTAGATTAAAAAAGATCAACACATGCTAAAATTAGTATTAAAAATTATTTAACATGTATAGTTCGGTACAGAAATTCGGTAATGTTTTCCAGAAGTACCTGTACTGAAAAAGTACAGCGGAACAGTAATTCGGTACCGGGGGTACTGCCCACCTATGTAGATAGTCCACTAGAAATAAATGTCACACTGGTATACTGTCTTACTGTAATTAAACATTTCTTTACTAGATAAAGTTTCCCTACAAGTTTACTTTGTTTGTTCTCTACTGTTCCCTCTTCGGTATCAGTAGGTTGTGGCGTGACGTGGTCTTCACTGGTAGTGGAATTTGTGTCATGGTCTTCGATACTCGTATCGTTTTCAAGAAATTGGCTAGAATCTGAAAAGACATATTTAACTTTATCGTAAAAAAACGCAAAAATAGTTACTTCGGGTCTCGAAGTACCTCTCAAATCTCGATCCATGATTTCAGGTCGTGTTACTGATGGGGTTTCTTGCGGTAATATTGATTGGTCGTTGGATGACCTTGAACCAGATTGACCTGATTTAAGAACATTTTTGCGAAGTATTTTCTTTCGAATTATTGGAAGCCATTCTGAAAAACAAAGAAGAAACATAACCAAGGCAAGATTAAAATGATACTGCTATTTTCTTGAATATAAACTTAATTTATACCAATTCCGATGAAATACTTTAACGGATTTGACGCTGGCTACGTCATACAGTATTATAAATCTCTGGCCTATACTACGATAGTCGATAAGCTACTGCACTTGATTTAGGCCTGCTATTTTTCGAAGGCTATTTCCTGCCTTTACCTACGGTATCGAAATCGACACTGAAAATTTTACTTTTAAAATTAATTCATTTAAAACTTAACTTTCGTTTACGAACAAAAACTACAACTGTTCCGCACTTTTTTCTAGGAAGAGTCTTTCCTGCTCTTTTTGCGATTTTTCAATTTTTGGTCAATTTCATTCTGGCAGACTCAGTGCAATGATAACTAAGTCAGAAATCGGCAGTACCGCGTTACCATAGTATCAATTACTTTACCGCGGTACTTTGTAGTGCCGATACCGTAGGTTTATACTTTTTTGTAAAAGTACCGAATCTCTGTACCGAATTACTTTTAACAAGAAGTTCGTCCCAATACTCGGTACTTTTAAAATAATTAATTTACTTCAAGGTTTTGAGAAATATGTTTGTTAAAACTTTATTTTAATAACTCATAGTGCCAACTTTAGCGCTTTTTCTTCTTTTTTTAATCTAAAAATGTTTAATAAAGTCGCAAAGAGTGAGTTGCTGTTTTCTGTATTGTTTTGTGAAAATTATGCTGTTTCGTCAGCTTTTGCGCTTATGACTTATAATTGCTCCTGCCTTGTTGTTTATGCATCATTCATCACCTGTCTTGTTTTATATGCGATTATTACTGCATTTCATATGTGATCGTTTAAGCGCTTAAGAGCGATTTTTCTTATCGGATAAGGGCGCTATATGAATATTATTATCATAATTGTTATTATTAAAGAGGGTGTTTACATATTTTTGACCTGAAATAATCTTTAGCGAGATCACAACATCGGAAAAAGTTTCATTTGCAACAGGATCTGCTGTAAAAAAAGTACCGAGTACCGGCAAAGTACCAAACCACTTTTTTGAAACAGTACCGAATATCAGAACCGTCAGCACATTTTTTGCCAAGTACCGGTACCGTTACTGGAGGTATACTTTCAAAGTACCGACTGCCAACCTTTGGTCAGTAGATGTATGATTTTACGCTGGCTTTATTACGACTTGATTTTCCGCGTTTACCCGAATAATCTCTGTTGTAAGCCAACATTCTAGATACCAGATGTAACACTGACACACATCGCCGTACTGGCCGGTACATGTTCCAAACATTACTACCGGAAAAAGTTTCCCTACAGGTTTACTTTGTTTTTTCTCCATCACTCTTTCATCAGTATCAGAAGGTTGGGTTGTGACGAGATTTTCACTGTTATCTTTGGGATTGTCTTCAATACTCCTGTCGTCTTCAAGAAATTTGTCGAAACCTGTGGAGAGGTAAAAAGGCCAAATTAACTGACGTTAAACTTTTCCATGAAATGCTACGAAAATAGTTACTTCAGGTCTCACAGAACCTTCAAAATCGCTATATTCGCTATCCGTGATTTCAAGCTGCATGCTTGCCCTGATCGAAGTAGATAATTTAGAGGTTGTATGTATTGAGTAAAAGTCGGCATCTTCGTCTGTGACGAACAACGTACAGGTTACTGGTCACTGGAGAATGATTTTGTTTTCTTAACTTAAGCAAAGGAGTGTTTCATAGTGGGTATAACTTGTTCTTTATGGTTAGCCATATGTGTCAGAACTCGCTTCTTTCAACGCGTTCGTAAATTGCGAACATATTCACAAGTTGCGTACGGGTTCACAATTTACGAACGCGTAGGTTTGATTTTTTACCTGATCGAAAGCGTCATAATAATGCGTTGGTAAATTACATACGAGTTCACAAATTGCATGCACGCTGAATTATCGTGCAAATATAATTAGCTGTGTTGGCGATACAGGTCACTATTAACTCACCTATACACGCTGGTGAAGTGCAATCGTGTTGACATTTTGGGAACGTGTGTTTTTGTCAACGCGTACAGGAATTACGAACATGTTCACAAATTACGAACGCCTTCACAATTTACAATTGCGTATGCCGTTCGGCCAACAGAGCTAGGTTTTTTACACGATAGTTTAGCGCGCATGCAATTTAAGAACACGTTTTTATGAACCTTTCCACCAGGCAAAATATCATATTTACGCGTTCGCAATTTACGTACACACTGAATAAAGTGAATTTTGACACGTATGTCTAACCATAATTCTTTACCACAAGCTGCTGACAAGGATTCACACATTCTTTATGCAAATAATCTCTACCGGAAAACAGACCACTCAGTGATGTAATTTCTAACCGTGTTGCCATCATTTCATTTGTAACAATAACATTGTTAACTATAAGCCACTACGGTATGATGTACGATTGTTTTACCTTCGCTGCTTTCTTGCATTTTTGAGACTTGATCGGTATCCGACATTTCGTCATAGCTATTTCCCGACATGCATGTTATTTCTTCTGGAAATCAAGAAATTCAAACTGTGTAAATTTACATCTCAACTTTTCTTTTCTAATCATCCGAGAAAAAGACGTGTTTACAGTAGTAAGCCTGTTACCATTTCAGTTAAAGTTAGTTAGTTAGTCAAATTTCCTGCTTTAGTGCAGTACATATAATTTGATGAAAGATAATAACAGCATAACCTCAGATTTTAATAATTTTTATTCGTTTCAGTTCAGCAAAAACCCAGGTGTTACTAACCTGGAATTCTTTAAAAGCCTTTGAATAGTTTTATTTGTAAGAAAAACATTAATCAGAAAACCATTATGCTCTAATTATGACGTCAAACTTAAAATACGAAACAAAACATCAAAACATTACCTTTACTTTGAACAGCTAGTACTTTGTTTATTAAATTTATGTTTTTAAAAATTTTAGAAAGCTTTAATTTTTACACTATATGAAAGTTTTTAACTTAACTTAACGACTGTTTCGGCAAAAAAAAGTTGTGAAAACAAATCACATTGGGCTATTCATGTTTAAGAAAAGCACTGCAAACAATTTGAGCACGTGACTCAATATAATAACAAATTAGGCTTTGTTAGTTTATTCAACCTATATAACCAGGAATTCACCAAGTTTTGAGTTTGCATCTTAATTAGATTAAGCTGCAACTTTCTTACTAGGTCTATCCGTGTTGTTTACACTATTTATGATTGTGGGCGCTACAAGCATAGTCTAGACTCTAGATTTATACAGGCTGGTAATTACTCAGGCACAGACTCACTGTGTAGGCCTATAGCCTACACACAGACGCTCAGTCTCAGACATAACTAGGCCTGTAGCGTTCATACCTAGCGTTGTCGGCAATTCTGCATCCTATGATGGAATAAGAGGTTTTTACTCTCTAAATGTATCCTTTTTTATTTTTCACCATCCGTTTTAACTCTTCCATAGATGAGTTTGTAAGTTACTGTGTGTAGACATTTATTCCATGTTATATCATATAGACCTAGTATGGTAGTTGTAGAATAACTCTTTGGCAAAATTTGATCCCAAAAATGTTGTCGTATCAAGTAATTCAAAACCACACTAAAGAAGTTAACTGCTGTACGTTCTCAGAAGACTACTTTGCAACTTGCTCAGGTGATTTTATAATGTATGCATAATTTCTATGTAGCGGGAATTATTGGTATCAAAACTGCTATACCTCTGTTTATGCATGCTGTAGATACTTAAAATGTAGTTGCTGGAAATTGAATTAAAGACATTTTTCTCCCTATTTGCTATTGGGTACAACTAGACTGGTATCTTAACAATAATATTGGCCTACAAAGGTTTCCACCAATTTATTCAGTTAACCGTTTGTACACAACGTGATGTCACATTTAGGCAACTATTAAGACGGTACATTTGTCGGCTTTCTTAAAACGTGGGATGATGCTCACAATCAGCCCATTGTTATGACTGCATTTATTTAACTTTTCCTTTTTGAAAAACTGTTGTTATTAATTTGCTTTCAGGTGACAAAACAGTTAGGGTTTATTCAACGTCAAACTTCCAAGAACTTCCATATTCGCCGATCAATGTTTTCAAATATGGAGTGAATTTTGTAGTTTTTAACACTACTGGCTCGTTGCTTGCAACAGCATGTAGTGATGGAAAAGCTCATCTATTTTGCTTGTCTGATTCAGATGCCCAGGTAAAGATGCTTATTATAACCTTTCCGAATTTGTTCTTGTATATATTGTAAATAGTGACAAACTTTAATTAACTGGTAATAGGTAGAATTCTAGTACCTCGTATACTAGTTTTAAGGTCCAAAATATTGCTTTTACCCCATAGTTCCATGTAAGCTTATGCCGAGTTTTTGCCTTTGACTACAATAGCTTAGTTGTACCTTGCATTAGTCATGCAGTTTTAGTCGATGACACTCACTCGTGGGCGAGACGGTACAACTTCGTAACAATGCATTGTGCTTTTAAACAAAATAAATCATGTAACGTAATCATTACCACTGGGAGCACAACTTCCTGAAAACATGCATGCTTGAATGAGGTCTTGTAAGCCAGAATATACAGTGTATAGAATTTTGCATTGCTGTGTTTATTACACATACTGTATATTCCTACCAAAATGAAAATATCATGCAAACAGATTGTGGCTGTTTTTCGACACACTGATGTTAGCACAGCTCAAGTCTGCTCATTTTCTAATAAGTCTAACTACCTTGTCACTGGCTCTGCTGACGGTTCTATTGCATTGTGGAATATAGAGAAGAAGAAACAGTTGAGGTGATTTATTGTCATTGTTTTTTTCATGTCATGATTTAACACAAGAAATCTCAATTGTGTCAAAAAGACTTACCAGGTAACCTGTTTTCTTTTCATCGTGTGTTATCTTAGCCAATTGCTTCCAATGATTTTTTGTACCCTTGTTTCAGTTGCTAATGGTTGTTTTTTCCTTCTAGGTATTTGCTTGTAAATTGTAAACTTTTTGCTAAAGGTGGCTATTGCCAGGTCTTAGAATTTTTTAAAGGAACAAGCTGGAATTGACTGACATGACACTAATCATCTAATCCACTGATCCTATCATGCATTTTTTCTGTCATAGGGAAATTTCTGGACATTCTGAAGGCAATGTTTATGCAGCTACATTTACACCTTGTGATTGTTATATTGTGTCTGGTTCTGGTCTGGGAGACATAAGAGTGTGGAATGTGAAAACAATGCAGGTACGTTACCACTGAATTTGAAGCCGAATGAGGATCATATACGGCCATAACTTTTCAATTGTCATCCTGAAATATCTTACTTTTTTTCAGGCCACATGTTCGCCAATCCAAGCCCACGCTGCTGGGGTCTCATCATGTGGTGTGAGTTGTATCACGTTTTCACCAACATTTCACTCATCTCGTGAGTAAATAAGTTTAATTTGCAGTTTCATTTTGTCAATTGAAGAGTATGGTTAATATCTAGGAGCAACCACAGTACATTATTTTGAAGTTTTACCCGTTCTGTTCTTCAAACTATAACATTTTTTTTAGTTACTAGTGAAACTCGTTGCTTTTTGATGGCATCATCAGGTCATGACAACAAGGTTAAATTATGGATTTTCAGCAATGAAAGTAAACAAAACTTTTTGCTAAACTACCCATGTTTCATCCACATAATTCCTTTTTACTGTGTTATGTATCATGTATGTCATATTCTTTGCTTTTTTTACAGCTAAGTCGTTGCGTTTTCTTCAAGAGTTAAAGGGTCATGATGGACCTGTGAGTTTTTGTTGCTTTTCGTCGAACGGAAACCACCTGGCATCAAGCTCATTTGACAGCTCCATCATCATATGGAACCCAGTGTGTAGAATTGGTTTAGCTGCAAACAGTCTCAATTCCCTAATTCTTAAATAGTTTAAGCCTTTCTACAGTATAAATAGATATACAGTATATCTACAATTTGATTGCATTTGTTGTCTTGCTATTCTGTACCGGATTCGCTTCACTTAACAACCAAAACAAAGCACTGGAGACCCGAGGCAGTGACACGAACTAAGTTAATGTTACTGTGCGATATTCTCCGTACAGCATTTTCTATGTGGCCGCATATCTGTTTTCTACCGCAGACATTTCTGATAAAGTTTGTGGGGTTGACAGCGGAGACATGTTTTTCTTCGAGTTAACTTACACATATGATATAGTTAAACGTATTAATGATTTTCATGCGGTGACGGTGCAGATTTTGTGTGAACAAGAAATGAAACTGGACGGACACGGAACTATTGTCACATCCGTCGCATATTCCAAGACAAATTACCTTGCCTCTACCTCGTATGACAAAAAAGTTATCATATGGAAATTAAACAATGGGACAGAAGGTTTGTAAATTCACCTTGTACTACATTACTTTGTACAGAGGTTGCCTGGTTGTCATAGACAGGCCCCACTGCCCCACATGTATTTTGGTTTTTGTAGTTGTTATATATTTTAGAGCAAGTGGTGGATGACGCTGTTCTGTACTCATCTAAAGCTGCAAGTGAGGTAAGTTTGGTTTACGCATTCTTTTTTGAACAAAACTATGCTTTCAACGTTTTTTAAGGCTTTTAAGTGTACACTTAAATCCAGAACTACCTTACCACTGTCAGTTATATACCTTGTAGATGTAAGTATTAGACAGCATTTTCTCATAGTAAATGTGATATTCTTTTAGGCACCTCCACCTATCACCATGCCTGATGGCACTGAAGAACTCACACAAGGTATTGAAAGCATTGGCATTTTTTCTCTGTATATTATAGATAGAAGCGACGGTGTTCTCACAAATTTGTGAAATATCAATCTTGCATTAGCAGTACAAGTGCTTGGTAACTTTTAACTGTTTAACAAGTACCAGTGTCAAGTAAATGAAACTGGAAAAGATGGAATAAGTGCTTGCAAGTAGAAATAAAAAAATACAAGTGGAATATTTAAAGAAAAGAGCTCTATGTTCTTTTTACCACTAGCAAGTAAAAGCAAATAAATTTGATCAAATAATTATATTCAAGTTTAAGTGAAAAGAGTAAATTTGCTTAAAGCAATTTGCTTAAAATTGTAAAGTTACTATTGATATAATCTATTATTTAAACTGGTTGTTAATTACGATTGTTAACTATTAATAATTACCCAGTCTCAATATGGTTATGATGTGACAGCTTAATATAACAACCACAGTTTAGAAAAACTGATTTTTGCAGCCCAGCCCTCATACCAAGACTGGTCTTGCGAGCAGGTAGCGTCATGGTTAAATGACGAGGTAAAACTCAGCCAATATGCTGACATATTCAAAGAGAACGATATCGATGGCCGAGAACTTGATGGTCTTGCTGCTGAAATTTTGCAAAAAGATCTTGGAATCGGTAAAAACTGTAAAGTTTATCGGTAAAACCATTAAAATATTTATTTGGCACTATTTTGAAGTAAAACGGTTATGGTCGGGCATGGTGGTAGTTGCTGGGTGTTGATGTTGATTAACTGAATCAGCCAATGATGCACTGCTAGAATTTAACTGCAAAAGCCTTATTAAACTTATAGACCCCGTCACATTTAAAATAGAACCTGTACAAGCTGTAAATGAAACTTGAAATAGATTATTTAATTCTATCCTAACTGTTATCGCTTTTATCCTTCTTTAGCATCATTAGGTCATAGAAACAAGATCATGAGAGCGATAAAATCACTGCAAAGCCAAGCTCCATTAAAGGGATTAGATTTAAGGAACTTAAACTTAAAGGATATAAACCTGAAGGCATTGAACTTGGACCCTCATGCTGTGGCAGGCGTGGTACAAAGTTTGGCTGCTAAGAACAGCTCAGGTATCATGAGTGTACACTTTTTGTTTAATTCAGTGAGTTTCAACCTTTACATAGTTTTGGCACCTCTCGCAGGTGATGCGGTGGCAACTTTAGTAGTTTAGAGTTTACTAATACAGGCAGATGTAGGCAGTACTGCTTTACCATAGTACCAAATTACTGTACCGCGTTACTTTTTCAGTACCGATACCAGTACCGTCATAACTAGGGCCATTTTTATTTTGACCTAAAAAAAAATTTTTTTGACTTTATTTTTATCAAATTTTGACTTTATTTTGACCTAACGAAATTGCTTATTTGTAGAGGCCACAGTTCTTCCTCCAGTTACCCAAACATAACATTTTGTCGATTTCAGACCCAAACGTAATATTTTGTCGAAAAGTCAAGGTGTTTTATGGATTATAAAAAGTGCGTCGTGTTTTTTGGCGATAAATTTAGGTAGCTTGTGTTATTTTGTCCTTGTGAAAAAGGCACTTTGCCTCGATTTTCTCCGCATGGTAAATTTTAATAAACAGCAGATTAAACAATTAATCAGAAAAATTTCGACAAATCTGTCTAACTTTTGCTGAAGACGATTTAGCTTGCTTAGGCATTTTTGTAGCCTAATACGGAATGTCAGTAGGCTATTCCTAAAATCCAAACTGTTGATCTTCGAAAAGACCACGTTTATGAAGAGGAAGTGTTTTATAAGAATTATTTAAATACGCAACAATGAATAAACAATGGACAATTTGCGATAAAAGTTACTGCTGATCCAAGTGGGCATTGTGACTTATTTCCTGTTTTTATGGGTTAATATGGTTTAATTGTGTCGCAGTTCCTGATTTACAATGCTTCCACGAGGATTTTTACAAAAATTACTCTCAAAAAACACAAAAACTTTGTCAAAAGCCATAATTTGACAAATTTTGACTTTATTGAAAATTTTGACTTTATTTTGACCTATAAACTTCTTAGTAACAATCCCCTAGGTGCTGAAAACAACTTTATTCTTTGATTCATGGTCAGACGAGGTCCTTAAAAAATTTTGACTTTATTGACTTTTGCGGGCCCTAGTCATAACATTTGCATAAAAGTACCGATTTACTTTATTCGAAAAATCTTAGTTAATCCCGGTACTCAGTACTTAAGCGAAAGTGTTTTTCAGCAGTTTATTTTAATTAAACCTTTATGCCAATTTTTAGCGTTTGCTATCCTTTTTTAATCCACAAATGTCTAACAAAGTTAGAAGTGACATCACTTTTGTTTTGACGTGAAGCACCTTGTAACTGGGCCATATAGTAAGGCAAAAATCGCACTTGAAGCAGGGTTGGTTATATAAAACCACCGAGTACCGAGCTACTTTTAAAAGCAGTGCCGAATACTGGGATCATCGGTACAATTTTTTCAAATACCGGTACCGTTACCGACGACTGTCTACGTCTGAATACAGGACATGTTTACCAGTTTAACCAATTCTTTGCTTGGCAGTCTTACTGCCATAAACACCGATTAAAAGCCCCTGGTTTAACAGTTGACTAACTATTATTTTTAAAAGGGCATGTCGTCTGTCAGTAGAGTTAGTTGTCAAGAAATTCCAATAAAATGGCTTATCTGTGTAAGCCTTTTAAATAAACAACCTTTTTGGATTGTTAACTGGTACTTTAATCATGTTTTATTATTGCAGTAGCTACTACCACAACGCAAGATTCTCTGAACCCGTCTAACACACCGGTGAAAGTTACCGACGTCAGACCGGCTAATGAAGGTAGTGATAATAATTTGCATATAACATGCATAGAAAACAGATGACAGAAAATGATTAACTGACAAATATAAGTTTTTTTGTAGCACAAATAACAAGGTATTATATAACTCTCTTAATTGGGTTCAATTTCCAAACTGATTTTCCAATGCCTTTTTTTGCAGGGGAAGTCCCAGACCAGTATCTTTGTCCAATCTCAAGGGACATCATGTCTAACCCAGTTATCGCAGCGGGTAAGACAGTTGTATGTGTCCGTTGGAGACTGGAGTTGTTCTTAACATTTAGTTAGCTTCACTTTGCTTCAACCAACATAACATTCATAAACGTAGCTGTTGATTGTTATGATTCGTGTCCGTCACTTTATTAAAACACTTTCTAAACGACATCACCACAACTCCTATTAATTATCTACCAGTTAATTACGTAAGAAGTTTTGAAAAAATAAGTAAGTTATTATTCACAGATGGGTTCACATATGAACGTCGAATGATCGAGGCATGGTTCCTTAAAGGAAATGTAACAAGCCCGTTGTCTAACAAACAACTGACCAACAAGAAACTAACCCCTAATCAGACGTTACGCTCGCTCATTGAAGAATTTCGTGAAAAGAGGCAAAGCAAAGTTCAGGAATGGGTTTCATTTGGTGGTTCGTGATGTCTCAGTTATTGAAAACAAGGTGCAAGCTGACCGATGTTTTTGGTTTTCCTTTTTGTTATTTTTGCTTAACTACAACTTAGTGGTCTCTATGTTTCTTCATGCAATACGAGCTACCAGTGTTTTTCTTTGAGAAGTATAATTTAATGCAATTGTTGAAATCGTGGTAGCAGTTAATAGTGTCGGCATAATCATTATCGTGGTGAAAAGTTAAACTTGTTTGCACTACGCAGTATGTATAAAATTTCTAACAATTGCTATTTATTTTCATGTGTAGCTATTGTGAACGTTAATATTGCACTTACGTTATTGATTACGTTCCATTTTTACGAGTCTTCACAATTCAAACTGAACGAAAAATAAACAATAAACGCACATCACTGAATTTACTGTTGATCTGAGAGTGGATATTCCACCTTCGCATTCCACTAACCGATGAATACAGAGATAAGTTGTGTTTTCGTGGTCAGCGGATGTGACAATGACCATGTCCAACCGAGCTGAAGCGGCTGTCTCTTGAGAAACTGTTGAACAAGGTCCTAAAACAGTTCCGTAACATCGCGCCCGCTGTCGCGTTGCATATTAACATCGCGCAGGACTATGAGGTGGCATCAAGAGCTATGGACTCGGGGAAAGTCTTGGTCCTCATCACCGGAACCCAAGTCTTTCGCTTGTCGGCCTGAGATTTCCGATAGCTGCATTTTAATTTGTTTTTTTCCCACACTATTACTGGAACTTGGAATAGTTCCCCAACACTACTTGACATAAGTTAGTGTCGTGAACGCTTTGCCCGAGAACATTTCAAAGCCGCGCTAGGTGTCGAGCATAGGTATCGTATTCATTTATTGTTTCTTTTTTGTCCTTGACGCTTCATTGCAAACCAGGCGCTCTAGTGTACAAAACGTAAGTTGTCGTAAGAGTAAGTTTTCAAAGAAAGCTTTCTTTTTTTTAAGGCAATTTTTAGTGACGGAAAAGATTGATATAACCAACACTTTACTTTACACTTACAAGAAAACAATTGTGGCTTTCGTCTTGGCAAATACTGTACAAGAAGCAGATTTTAGCTTGTTCTATAATGAACAGGTGGCAATGTTCTCGGAATGCGCAAAAGTATGGTAGCACCCTTGGTGGGCATCGAAAGATCCCGCCTACTTCTTTACAACCTCGCACAGAAAATAGAAAGCGCCTTTGTGTGAAGACATGTATAAACAGTATCGTCACTTAATTTAGGAACGGCATAAGCTAGCACGACGTGTAGGTCAAAAAGGGCTTTTAAAATTGAAAATCATGAAGCTTCTGTTGGAACAATTACTGTTTAAGCCTAATTCTGTAACCAAACTTTTTCTGACCAGGAAAGCTCCCCGCTTAACGGCTAGTCAATTAGCCAGACTCTCTTATTTTTACGAGTCTTCCTTAGATAAAAACAAAGGTCTTCTCTTTATTAAAACCAAACGTAGACTGATTTTACACTAGCTCAGCACCACACAGCCGAGCGCAACATTCCCACAAAACAAATTCCACGCGACTAAGGATTCCCCGTGGGACGCTAAATACATTACTAATTGGGCCCTCGGGCTAACGATCTGAGACGTCACGAGTATAAACAAGTAAAACACGGCATATCGTGAACATGCATATAAAGACAATACAATGCGAATAAAAACGGTGTATAACGTGATGGATATAAAAACGGTGTATAACGTGATGGATATAAAAACGGTGTATAAAAATAATCCCGTGACAATTCTTCCTCAAAATTTAATAGCCCAACATGCGTTTGAGCTATTTCCTGTAGCTTGGTACGATTTAAGTAGGCGCATGCCCACCGTTTCGGGCCTACTAATTTTATGATACATCAAACTTCATGTAACTTCAAAGATGCTTCCCTTTTTCTAAATGCGCAGTATCCTTACAGATCAAGTAACATCGACAAAATTTGAGATCATATCATGTTGCTTGTTAAAACACCGGGTATTGTATCAGGTGATTCATTCAACAGAGGGTGGTGTGGAAAGAAGTTTAGATCTGCTTCTGTCTTGAAATAAAACATGTTGCCAATCTAATCTAGTCAGCAGTTGTCTAGCCTACAAAATGGAAGCTTGAGCGGGTCCGTGAGACATAAGACTTCTGTTGGATGAAGGAAAATAGATCATAAACTAAAAGTTGTTTTAGTAACAGTCCATCAATAACGACTATAGCCTAAACTATTTACAGTATATAAAAGAACCAGCAACCATGAAAGATGCTCTATGGGTTGCTCCTTCCCCAGGGGAGAGGAAAGATGCCTTAATAGGCTGCAACAACGTGGTGAAAAAATCTTTTAAGGCCAATTTTACGCCGATACAAAGACAATTTTTTGAATCAGAGTTTTTTCAGCCAATCACCATACAGGCTGAGGCCGACTGGCTTCTTAATCATGACGAAGATGGACAGACCTATGAGTCCTTTTGGAGGAGTTTTATGCTGGGAGGACAGTCCGTGGAAGTTGGTCATAGAAGACCAACTAGACCGCAGACTGTAATTGGTACAAGATCTTCAAAGTCCGCAATAACAACGCCCCATAAATCAAAAACAATCTGTATTGTGCCCTTGGGCTCCTTGCCAAAAACTGATGAATGCTTAGGCGGCAAATCTTTTATGGTGTGGTTGAAATCGTTCTGCAACATGTTCTTTAAAAAAGCCAAAGTAAGTAACGCTGCATGAGGTATCCATGAATCTCTATACAGTAATGTTGATCCATACTTACGCTTCCACACACAACAAAGCCGCTCTTCTTTTTCATATCAGGTTGTCATTTTGCCTTCGATGTCAGTGGAGGAAACCAAATGTCAGTATCGGGTAAATCAGCTAACGGGAAAGTTTCAATTACGTGCCTCGGACATTATAACTCACCTTAAAAAGGTAAACTTTGATTTGGGTCTGGTACGATAGAAGATAAATCATGTGTTTAATATTAGGTGCATATCTTTGTCTAAATGTTCTTTTATGTTTAGGTTAAACCGTCTTACGCATACTGCGTTATCGCACTTACTATGATAGACCTGTACCCCAAACCGTCATGGGATTTCGTTTATGGTCTTGCTTCATCCAACGACGGTGTTGGTTTGTTCAGCCTTGCTCGTTATGATGATATCTTTTATGAAACATGGACTCAAGGTAAAGATGTTGTTAGGAACAATTCGGACGGTAGCCTGGATTATTCTGTTTTCGGAAATCCCATTTTGCGATTGGACGGGTCTTCTTTTCAAGTGTGCAGCAAGCTACTCTTTCGTGCTTGTAAGGTATGTTTTGCTTAAGATCAATTTTTGCTACGAAGACCGAAAGAATTTATCTTATTTGCTTTGATGATAGGTTATGTCTCATGAAATATGCCACATGTTTGGGTTGAAGCATTGTATTTGGTCAGCTTGCGTCATGAACGGGTCAAATCACTTACAGGAATCAGACAGACGTCCTGCATTTCTCTGTCCTGTTTGCTTGAGAAAACTTCAAGTTAGTCACCGTATTTCATGTTAGTGGTGCGTTTATCCAATCAAGTATGTACCTTATACTTCTGAATCTGCATCAAATATAACTGTACGAAATAACGTGCGCTGTTTCCCACCTCTTATAGACGATCTTGGGGTTTGATCTGGTAAAACGCTACAAGTCTTTGCGAGCTTGGGCTACAGAGAAATTTTGGGAAGAATTTGTTTATATCGAAGAAAAACCGCAAGGTATACATTTAAATGTGTAAGATAATGCGATCTTGGCTGCGATTTTAGTGAGTTTTACTTCAATTGTTATGTTTTATTTCGTTTCAGTGCAAAAATCTTCAAAAACTGGCCCATCCTGGGCAAGACGTTCTTCACTACCAGACGTCACACATTCCACTGTGTCGTCAAGGAAAAAACAAGTCAAGAAAATAGTTGCTAGTAAGCCCAACCTTGAAACTATCTTTGCATCTCCACCGAATCAATCCGAGTCAGACAAGCAGAAGAATGCAATCAAAGTTGCTCCCCCACCTCTAGATAGCTTCAGTCGGTTCCAACAATGGCTCGATGACGCTATTACTTATTTAGCAGAAGAATCATGAACTACTGGAATGATTTTTTAGGATTAAAATGTTGCAAAGTGGCCGAATAACTTTTATTATATCCACGATTTCATTGTATTTCGTCTGCTTTAAGCGGTGCTGTAGTTGCAATAGCTCTACGTAACTTGACAAGTAAGACACACATAGAGATCATAAGAGCAATTATAAGTAGCAGTATGCATACAATCAGCAATGTCATTTCCCAGCTTTCCGTGATATAGTCGAGGGCTTCCATCACCGTAATACTGAGAGAAGTAGCATTATCATCTGCAGAAGAAAATATCTTAAGAAATCGTAATAAACTTTTGCTTAGTGGTTCCCTATATACAGTGTATATCATATCAAAACGTTGCGTATAGCCTATGTAGCAGAACAATGTAGGCTGTGTTGAATTTCGATCGAATTGTAACTACGTTTTCTCCGTCGAGAGGAAACAATTATGGGCGGTGAGGAAGTCACTTTTGTGTTGTGTTTTCGCTCAAGCGAGTTCACTTCCCTTTTAGAACGATTTCTGCAGCTCTGAAACAAGAATGAGCGGCGTAAATATCAATCAGGAAAGTAATGGACTATACTTTTATGCAAAACTTCTTACTAAGTCACAGTCTCCTTCGAATATCTTGTCGCACAGGTGAGCCATCACGTGGAGATATATCTGCTGGGATTCAGATGATGACGTCAAAAACTGGAACGCCTTAAACTTGAATTTGGCGACCAAATTCCGTCCATTTTGCTTTACTTTAATGCCGTCAGGGTCTGGGTCATCATTATTTGGACATCTTATTAAAAATATATACTGTTGTATGATCGCAAGTTTCGCAAAGTTAACACTAAGGTTACCGGAGTGATATTGCAACAGCTCAACTTACCCATCCATTATAAGCGCATATGATATGACGTCATTAATATTATTTGATGGGGTGGCAATAGCTTGCAAAATCTAAAACAAATTCTTTACTTTCAGGAGTTGTAAATAGTAAATTTTTCATTTACATAGATATTTAAGCAAAATACTATACCTGTAGTTTTAAACGATCAGAATCTGCCACTACCGCATCAACGGAGACGTAAATGTAATTTTCTGTGAGAAACTCATCGCCTGTGACGTAATGAGTGCCATACCAAGTGTCTTTCCAAAGGTCGAGCTCGACATTAAATTCTCCGGAGGTTTTTCCGCTGTATATGTCGACCCGATGATTTGAAGTTTGCAATCCAAGGTTCGCTGTAAAATTGAGGACGACCGGAAAAGTACAAGAAAAAGATAGATCAATGGCGTGGCGTCTTGATATCACCGAGTCAGCTTTACCGATGACACCTTTGATGGCGTTGGCGTATGTAATATTTCTATGCCCTTCTCCAACCTACAAATATATTTTTTACTTATACATTTTTGGAGAAAAATCTAAAAGTTGTAGTTTGAAAGATTTTTCTAAATATTATAACAATTTACCGTAACATTTCCTTTGCAGGGTGCAAGGGTTTCATTTATCTTAAACAAGTAGTGAATTCCCGATTCAGTTATGGACATTGACCCCAAACAGGTGTTGTGTTCATCAGAATCCAGAATAACTTCATCTATGGGCATGATAGCTTGAGCTGGTAACGACGGTCCATCGACATACAAGTCTCCCAACTTAAAGCCGATTTCATTCAGAGCACATTTGCTGACGCTGTCAATGGGTATATTGATTGATAAGCAAGACCTACTCGGAATACTTACTTACTGGGCCTATTTTGTACAACGTTACTTGTTACTGCTTTGTATTCGTTGGTAATCAGTAATATTATCAGTAATTTGAAATTTAATCAGTATGCGTTGCTATGCTGCTTATATTCATTGCAATAGTAAGTAAACAATATTCTTGAATCTTACTTGATTGCTATTTTTCCGAAAAATTACAAGCCTCAAAAACAGACATGGCACTTACTAAACTTCAACTGCTTTGCTCTTGCAAACGATTTTTTCGATCATATTTACGCTGATGGTATTTTTGGAATTCAGATTTCCCGAAAGTTCAACGCTTGGCGTGCACTCACAGCCACTGTCGCCGCATGTAGCTGGAAGTCCACTGCATTTCTTAGATATTCTTTGGCAGTTTTCTGTGATGGCTGAAGCGAAATACACAATCGGTGGTCATTACAAAAATTTTAAGAATTTAAGGAAACTTTGACACAAATAAATTTGCTTCTTTCATACCCGGAGTGGCGCCGCATTCCTGCACACAGGCTTTTGTGCATCTTTTTGTATAAGTGATTTGATACGGTTCGCTAGTTGCTTCGCATGTTTGTACCTTGATTCCTGAAAGTGAATAAAACTGATATTGTATGTAAAATTGTAGTTTACCCTCAAATGCCCTTACTGTCATCTTCGCAGAATATGGCGAATACCAGTCAGTTCAACAGAAAGTAAGTGCAAAATATTAAAGGCATTCACTTATGAGTTGAACTATCAGGTAAGCTCCAATGATAGCTAGCCTGCCCTATCGGCTATAGTTAAAGCAAGTCAATCAGTAGAGCGCCCTTGTTTGCATGATTTGAACATTTACAAAAAATGATTTCGTGTAAAATTAAATCTTGTTTGAGACTAATTTAATGTAACTAGAAGCTAACTTACACGGTTATTGTGACTCTTTTCTAGTCAACTTAAAATATATTTGAAACTTTTACCGGAGTTAAAGTTAAGCAATCACTACACATCTTCGCATGTATATAGTAAAATGCTGAGATGATTACCTGCATTCGCTTCGGGAAGATGCAAGCTAACGAGGAACACAAACCAGCACTCCGACAACAAAAGCATATCGAAATCGTTGAACTATGCTCACATTTTATTTTGAACATCTCACGCAACATTGTAACGTTATTTCGATCTGTCATTTCAATGATGACGGTACGACACAGTTTACTAAAAGCAAGGTAAAAAAATATTACGCTGATGAATCGCTACCGCTACGCGAACTAGTTCACATGAAACGAAGCCAACATTTCACAACGCCCTTTCTGGGTCTGTATTTAATCCACAAACGTGTTACGTAGTTATAGGTATTCATACCGATGTTTCCTTTACCGGAATTGCAAGGCTTGTGAACAGACTATAGGTCTTTTGTTTGAGGCACAAATGCACCAGTGAATCATCCGATCCACGGCGCGCACCAGTTACAATTTGTTCGAAGTATTGTTGTGAGAAAATCCATCAATTTTTATCGTTTTTGTTCCACCGAAATCGCAGCCATTTACTAGCAGCTGTATGTAGGCCTAGGTTGAATTTATATGTGCTTCAGAACATTAAGAAGTATATGATTTTGTTCTCATACGTTTGATACTTTCAAGTACGAGTCTCTAAAACTTTTCAACAACAAGTATTTTTTTAAATTGATGGAACCTTTATCTCTCAATAGTTTTCCGCTACTTTGTTTACTAAATAATTATTCATAGCTACTGAAAAAACGATAAGTTATCTAAGTCTTTTCCTCAGACTAAAGAAAATTTTTGTACGACTAAAACTCAAACATGACTTTTTACCGCCCAAACCTCGTGGTTACCGTGAGGTTGTCTCAGCATTGTCTGAGGAACAACGCCTCCTTTTTGCTTTTATGTGGTCTTGTTGTCTTGTGGTACAGTTCTCTACAACTACTGAACAGAAGTACAGATAATGCCCTGCTCAAGGGTGATAAAACAACAGGTCGCACAAAAGTGACAAACTGATAATGCAACCTATCCGAGTTTACAAACCTGCACCGCACAACTGCAAGTGAGGCGATCGAATCATACACCAACCAACCAACAAAACCAACCAACCAACCAACAAAACCAACCATCCTTGATACCATCGACTTTGTATTCATATCTCGCGACTATAAATGTTTTAGTAAAACTAACGAAAAATTAAAATAAATAAATAAATAAAAGCATAAAACAAACACAAACAGCCAACAGTTTTAGTTTACGTATAATTATAATCAAATAACTTATACGGTTTAAAACCATGAAGGAGGCTGTAATACGTAAGTTATTAGTTAATTGGCAACTACTGGAAACACCCTTGAAGCCTATAATGACGGTTACAAAACTTTTATCTATGCACAATGCCGCAGCAGTCTAAAAGTGTTTTCTAGCAAAAATAGTCTACCATTTCTAATTTATTCAGTCTATATCTATACCTTTTGCACCTCACACCCAGATCTGATGTAAAATTAGAGTAGCCTAAGCCTAAAGCGGCTGCAACACGGGCATATCTATTGCAGGAAGTCTTTTGTGTTTTGGGATTATTGTAAACGATCAAAATAATTGACTATACGTGGAAATAGCCTACTACTTAACGGATATCTAGTGAGGCAAAAGGTGTTGAAATATTTGCCTATTAGTATACACCGACGCTAAAACATTGGCAAATTTATCGTCATTGCGTACCATTAGACCACGTTATATGACTTGAATAGAGCCATTCAATGAAATATGACTCGAATGAAATTAACGCCCCTTTTGTTAAGCTTTCAACTTCAGTTCTACAGGACGAAATGTAATAACTTTTACATCAATAAAATCTTACTGCCTTCTGCTTTTTTCTACTTATTATAAAATTATTTGAAATAAATAGAGTTAGTTTGAAATAATTAGAAATTAATATAATTTTTGCAACACATATAATATGTTTTTTTACAGTTTAACACAAATACATTTCAAAATAATATCTTTAAGGTACTTTTGATAAAGAATAATAATCGCCATAGTGACATAAGCCATAATTTGAAACATCTAAAATCGCTCTATCTAGGTCGCTGAGTTTGCGATTATGTGGCCCAAGTCCCATGTTCGATACCTAGTGGCGACTCTTGGGCAAGACATCAATAATGCTTGCCCAAGGTTCAGTGAACCCGTTGAACAGTTCTAAATTCAGAGAATACAATATAAAAAATCGAACAATAAACAAGGTAAAATCGAAACTTGCACAAACTCTAGCTCGGTAAACGAGGCTCGAGCAATGAGGAAGCAAACAAGTGCTCAAACATTTTTAGTCCGAAAACAACTATTATTTTACCCAGGGTCGTGTAGAGCGCAATATGGGCCCGGGTCAGAAGGTAAACTTTGGCCCCTGCAAAAATTATATATCACTGTTTTTATTATATAACACTTTACGCATGAGTTGTTGTTATTCCGCATGACCAATCACTGCAGAGGAAATAAATTTTTTGCAAAACAAGTATGTGATCAACCCCAGATGGTAAACAAAGGAGTTGTTTGTAAGATTTACTTACCTTGCAAACGGCGAAGCAACATTAACGCTGCCCAGGTTACTTTTAAAGCCACAAAATCCGTATGTTTTTACATGTCTGTTAAAGTGCACATTAGGCCTAGCAGATCTCTCAGTAAAGGAAGCCTTGGTCACGTTTATCCAGCTTGCTTATTTAGTTATAGGCTTAGATTATTTTACTTTCAATAGCTTGATGCTCATTCACGCTTAGCTCAGGCAGTCAGGGACACCTGGAAACGGTTATCCGCAAAATCTTTGGTTGATGTTATGGGCGCCTTATGAGACTGCTTATCATTCAGCTTTTGGATTTGGATCATCGGATTTTTTGTTTCCGATTAGTGTTTTAACTTAGTATAGTAGCATAATAGGGAAGAATGAAGATTTTTGTTTGTGTTCTGCTTTTTGCTGCAACGTGCTGTTTGAATTTTGCTTCAAGCACAACATACGAACCAACCTGGGATTCGCTAGACAAACGTCCAATTCCCTCCTGGTGAGTTTTACGAAATTTAGCTACAAACCTGACAAAAAGCATTGTATAGGCTAGGCATATGTAGAGATATATATTCTGGTTGTTTTCATGATTAGCTGGTTATGTATAAGTTTTATTAAGACACGCTGGACATGACTGTATTACATTTCATTGTAATTTAGTGAATAATTTAACCAGTTATGCCAATTAACTGTATACTAGTCCAACTAGGCTACATTTTTCTACAGTTCTTTGAAATGTTATACTATTTCATTTTGACCATTTTTTTCTTTTGCTGTCCAATTTTTTCTAGTTGTTCAAGAATTATTGAACAATTTTGCTGCAGTCCTCAGCATCGTAAGTTTTGCATTAGTATTATTATAAATACAAATGAACAAAAATAGATTTGCCCAAATCAGTATAAGCCTAGTTCATATCATTGTCTATAACCTGTTTGATGTGAAATAAAGTTTTGTCCATAGCATTAATAACTCATCAGATGTTTTGCTTTAAAATATTTTACCTAAATTTGATAAGAATTTTTGCATGCTTTAATAATTTTCTTCTTATGTTTGATACAAAGATCATCTTTAAACAACAAAATATTTTCGTTTGTTGTATAATGATACATAGAAATAGCTGTGGTATATGTTTACATAAAAGTATTGCACATGTACCAAAATTCTGGTATTAGAATCTTTAACTATGGACTAGAAAAGTTTTGGCATTACTTAAACTTGCTGATGATTTCTCACTGCCCGAACTCTGGTTACAGAGCTTGCCTGTGTACATTTCATGATAATTGTAATTTTTTGTATTTTTACCCAAATTTGAAAGTGTTTACCATTACCACTGAACAGGTGCAAATTAACGCCTTGTAGACAGGCATTGTCTTGTTAACACCACTGGGTTATATGGAACACTACTTTAGATGACTGTGAGCCCAGCCTTTTAATTGCTAAGCAAACCAGCCGCCATTTTCAGCTTTGTAACAACCAGCATCTCATAGTAGAATTGTTGCCTTTTTTGATAGCTTTGTAGTGCACATGATTTCATATTTCTTCCCTCTTATTTTTTTATATAAAAAGCTAATACATTTTGTATTGTGTGACAATTGGATTACATTTTGTGGAAAAGTGCTTTTTCAAAATAAGCTTAAACAGAAACTGTGTCCTTTTGTCGCTGTAAATTTTCTCTAGTTTATTGGGAAAATGCAAATACTGCAAGATCAGTTTTGTGTTTCTAGATTGAATTTGTGGGATATGTGAAAATATTATCTAATATTATGAAAATTTATCAAACATAAAATATGTAGTTGCTTTATTTCATGAATAAAAACTTAAAAAATTTATTTTTCGTCCTATCCGTAAAATTTATATTTCATATCTTGTCTTTTTGTGTGATAATTTGTATATTGCACTGTATATACAGCAAAGATTTGACTTTGCTTAATTCTGAATTGTGGTCCAATCCAGCCTTGGTAAATTACCTAGTAAAATACATGTAAACAGTTAGGGATAACTTGAAGCTTTTAACTCAAATTTTTGGTTACCTCAAAATTGCTTTGCAGTCCATAAGGCATAAATGGCATCTGCAATCTTGAAAGTAGCCAAAAAATGTTTTGGTGAAAGGTTTTTATAGGCTAGAAATATCAACAATTAATTGCTCATTAATGCTTTTATTTACTCCTTAAAATTCTAGAACATGGTATCATTTAAGAACCTAAGTTGAGGTTGTCACTCTCTTATAGTTAAAAGGCTATAGAGATTTGTGTAACAACAAAAAGATTCAAGAGCGTAAATTATACTTTTACTGCACTAAATGCAACAAAGGCAATTAGAACAGTAAGGTGAGTACAGAAAGGTTTTAGCACTTGATGATAATCTACGAGGCAAGGCGGGGTTTACTAAGCTTAAACCACTATGATAGTTAAACATTACCGTTGCTATGTTTAATGCCATTAGCACAGTTGTGTAATATTGCAATTTGTCTAGATTAAACAAATTTAAAAATTTTTATCAAAAAGGAACTAAATGAATGTGTGTCAATTGCTAAAAGTGCATTTTTTACTCTTCAGTCAAGATTTCATGGTTATTTGCCATCAATTTAAATAACTTTGAATATAGTTGAGATTCAGTAACCTAGTTGATCCCTTCTACTTAAAGTTATATGAGCTTCCCGAGTATATTATGGATATACCTATTAAATGACTCATTAACCTATTAAGGATGATCTAGATGATCAAATTTAAGCAGGTGCAAAGTGCATACTTGGAAGACATGTGCCCTCCCAACAGAGTCCTCAGTTAACTCGTTCAAATGAAGACTGAGCAGTCAACTTTAACTTCTTGACTGACATGACTTATTTAGGTATGATGAAGCAAAGTTTGGCATTTTTATGCACTGGGGAGTGTTTTCCGTGCCCAGCTTTGAAAATGAGTGGTTCTGGTGGAATTGGAAAGGAGCAAAAATCCCATCTTACATTGAGTTCATGAAAGAAAATTATCCACCAAATTTTGAATATGCTGATTTTGCTCCACAGTTCACAGCTGAATTCTTTGATCCAGATTCTTGGGCAGATTTGTTTAAAGTTAGTAACCAAATTACTTTACTACACTTAAATGGTAAAATTTCTCCACCTATTTGCAAGATGTTTCTACATAAAAAGATTTGTTTTGTTATTCCATTAAAGAATTTATTTGTACGTATACCCTTATACACAAGCTATTTAGTTTAGCAACAGAATGTAACTTTCTTCTCTAAACCAGGCGTCAGGTGCAAAGTACATTGCTCTTACCAGCAAGCATCACGAAGGTTTTACTAACTGGCCATCTGTTAACTCATGGAACTGGAATTCCGTTGATGTTGGACCACGACGTGATCTTGTAGGTGATCTGGCTGCTTCCATTCGAAATCGAACCTCAATTCACTTTGGACTTTACCATTCCCTGTTCGAATGGTTTAATCCACTTTATCTGAAAGACAAGGAAGGTGGCTTCAAGACTCAAGACTTTGTTAGGTTTGTTGCTTTGCTGTCAAAAATAAACCCAATATGTGGAGTTTTATTAAATTTAGTGTTTATCAAAATACTTATATTTTTACAAAATTTATAACTTTAGAACGAAAACAATGCCAGAATTGTATGACCTCATAAACAATTACAAACCTGAACTGATATGGTCTGATGGTCAGTGGGAAGCAAGCAGTGAATATTGGAACAGCACAGAATTTTTGGCGTGGCTCTACAACTCAAGCCCTGTTAAGGTAGGTATTTTAATAGCAGTAGTGTAAGTACTTGTACAGCTTAGTTTCAGTTAACGGACATATTTTGTTTAATGTTGTTCAGAACACTATTGTTGTCAATGATCGTTGGGGAAAAGGAACACCTTGCAAACACGGTGGCTACTATACATGTCAAGACCGATATAATCCTGGAACTTTGCAGACCCGCAAATGGGAAAATGCAATGACCATTGATAAACGTTCCTGGGGATATCGAAGAAACGCACCTCTGAGTGATTATTTAACCATTGACGAATTGCTCAAGGTTTGTTGAAGCTGATGGTACCACTACCAAGAGATAGTTAATCTGTAACTTGTTATGATGAATTCCATATTCGCCATGCACAAGTTATAAACACGCTGTTTGTTATAATTCACAGACCTTTGTAACAACCATTAGTTGTGGTGGTAATATGCTTGCAAATATTGGCCCCACCAAGGAGGGTACTATTCCAACAATATTCGAGGAACGACTTCGTCAGATGGGAGAGTGGCTTGGTATCAATGGAGAAGCAGTATACAGCAGTGTGCCATGGAAACATCAGAATGACACGACAAACCCTGATGTCTGGTACACTGCTAAAGGAGGCAAAGTCTATGCATTTGTGCTTGAATGGTCTTCATCCATCAAGCTTGGATCACCACTTGCAACTTCATCATCCTCTACAATTGATCTCATTGGAGGAACAACAAACCTGACATGGGAGCCATTGAAACCATCCGGTGTAAAAGTTGATATTCCAGCTTGGTCTGGGTTAAAGTGGTGTCTTGTTTTGAGATTCAATGGATTCCAGTGATTTCTTTCCCTTATATCTCACTAGATGATCTATTATCTCAAAGCAGTTCTAATACTTTAATAAACTGTTTGTATCCAGAAGTGTTGTATCCAGTGGATGGTCAGTTCAACTCACGGACAATTCAGCTAACGGACAATTAAACCAGGATATTTGAAGTCAGTGAATGTTCTGCTCATAGATGTTGGTTAGGTTCTCCTGGGTTTAGTCAGTCTAGGTTTAATCGACCAGGAACCATTATGTACAATATATCCAACTGTATAAAGCAATCATTAAATATATACTTCTTACCAGCCTTCATTTGTTAAGGTAGTTTTATACGTAGCCGTTTTTTATGATATTTTAAAAATAGTTATCGTTATGCGTCATACAGTTTTTTTCAATAATCTTTCTTTCTAATCTTGTGTGTGTTTTTGAGTAATTTGCATGTTAGGAACGTGATCATTACTGTGTTGTCATATACACTTTTCAAGCTCTTTGTATTCAAAAATAAATACATTATGATTAGTTGTAACTATAAACTAGGATCTGATAAATAAAATTTGTTCAGTGACTACAATGTATGGGTTAGTCTTTTATCTTATCACAGTGCAAGGTTTATAAGAAAATTTATTAGGGGTCAGAATGAAGTGAAACAAAAGAACTTTTACAGAAGCAAGTGACAGCTTATACTAGCATCATAGCATGAACTATGCAGTTAGTTGGGGAAAAATCAAGTGAATCGCATTTTCCAAATTGTTTACATGTGAATTTACAATTTGCTGTCAAACATTTGAATATGTGCTTGACTGACAAATGCGCTGGTTCAGTATTATTAAACTCATTACAGTAGATGTCTTACTGAATACCTTTAGCACTTACAGAGATACATATTTAGTTGCCATCACTTTAAACTCGGCCATTATTCGATGATTCATGTATTTTCATTTTGGCAGCAAATATGCTTGCTAATGTAACATTTTGTTCGTTTGAAATATCTAGGTATGATGAAGCAAAGTTTGGCATTTTTATGCACTGGGGAGTGTTTTCGGTACCTAGCTTTGGAAGTGAGTGGTTTTGGTGGAATTGGAAAGGAGCAAAAATTCCTGCATACATTGATTTCATGAAAGATAACTACCCGCCAAATTTTGAATATGCTGATTTTGCTCCACAGTTCACAGCTGAATTCTTTGATCCAGACTCTTGGGCAGATTTGTTTGATGTAGGTAACATTTTACTTGTTTGCTACTTCATAATGATAACACATTAAAAAAATTAATGCAGCAGCCTACAGGAAACAAACTATAGTAGTGACAGTAACATGGCATTTTGCTATGACTTTTCAACATTTGTATCATATTCAACAACACAATTCATTTTTTAAGCATTTTCTACCAAATGCACTGCACTAAGTGCAGTGGAATCTCGATATATTACCTTCGCTTTATTTCAATTTTCAGATAACTTGAACAGTTTTTCTGGTTTTTGTGAATCGACTGCTCAGATTCATGTAAACAGCAACTCATATCTCAAGGCTCTTTAATTCGAAATTTTGGTAACTGTTGTGTTTGTGGTACCCAAGGCATAACTAGCTCCTGTCAGCTGGAAATTAATCAAAACATCGGTCATCATATCATAAGCACCATGAAAAATCACTTCATTAGGTTGTTATAGATTAGAAACGTCAAATATTAATTATTTGTTATTTAATTTGATGCACTTTTGCCTCAAATTTTTCACATAGACTTCAATAAATAACGTTTACAAACTCAAGTCGAGGCTATCATAACTCTGTAGTAAAAGGTTATAAAGATACACACAATAGTAGAAAGAAACAAGTGTAATGTGAGCAATTACAGCACCTAAACTAAGCCAGACAAAAGTTGTTGGACTTGTAAGTGAGGTGACTCCAGTAGGGCTTGAGCGGTGAGAAATCATTGCTACGTTTAAATTGAGCAAAGACTTTTCTTAGTCTGAGGATAAAGATTTCCATACCAGATAGGTTGCTGTACCGTATATAATCCAATATGCTAGCTTAGACAAAACCAAGGGTACAATGCCTAAGTGACTTAAACACTTGGCACCACTGAGCACTGGTGCTATGTTTAATGCCGTTGTCGGGCCATATGGTACTCCCTTTAGATCAAACAAATCTTTTTTGTAAAAAAGAATGTACAAACAAGTATGCACTAATTGATCGCTAAAAATGCATCAATTATATTATCCTCTAATCTTGTTTTCATGATGATTTGCCGCCAATTTAAAACACTTCAGGGAACTTAAAATTTACTTAATATTTTCCAGTCATGTTGGCTAAATTGCACAAGCTTGGAGTAACAACGTTATGCAGATGTAAAGTATTCCTTTCATAATAAAGCATATTGTCCTCAGGCTTCAGGGGCAAAGTACATTGCTCTTACCAGCAAGCATCATGAAGGTTTTACTAACTGGCCATCTGTTAACTCATGGAACTGGAATTCCGTTGATGTTGGACCACGACGTGATCTTGTAGGTGATCTGGCTGCTTCCATTCGAAATCGAACCTCAATTCACTTTGGACTTTACCATTCCCTGTTCGAATGGTTTAATCCACTTTATCTGAAAGACAAGGAAGGTGGCTTCAAGACTCAAGACTTTGTTAGGTTTGTTGCTGTGATGTCAAAAAAAAACCCAATATGTGAAGTTTTATTAAATTTAGAGTTTATCAAAATACTTTTATTTTTACAAAATTTATAACTTTAGAACGAAAACAATGCCAGAATTGTATGACCTCATAAACAATTACAAACCAGAACTGATATGGTCTGATGGTCAGTGGGAAGCAAGCAGTGATTATTGGAACAGCACAGAATTCTTGGCATGGCTCTACAACTCAAGCCCTGTTAAGGTATTATGAGTTTTACACATCATGTTTACTTTGATATTGGTTCCATCAAATTCTTGTTAATATTTTCCCATTTGGGAGCAGTTTTTAATTTTTTTACCTTCTTCACCAGGACACGGTTGTTGTCAATGATCGTTGGGGAAAAGCAACACCCTGCAAACACGGTGGCTACTATACATGTCAAGACCGATATAATCCTGGAACTTTGCAAGCCCACAAATGGGAAAATGCAATGACCATTGACAAACTGTCGTGGGGATATCGAAGAAATACACGTTTTACTGATTATTTAACCATTGAAGAATTGCTAGAGGTATGAGCTTTGTATAGCCGACATTGTTGACTTGAATTAGTAGCTAACAGTTGTTTGTGCGTCCATGCTTTATAACCTGGTCAAGTTATTATATTTTATATACTGTAATGGGCATATTTTATATGCACAACATTGTTGATTTATAGACCTTTGTGCAAACAATAAGCTGTGGAGGTAATATGCTGGCAAACATTGGCCCCACCAAGGAGGGTACAATTCCAGCAATATTCGAGGAACGACTTCGTCAGATGGGCAAGTGGCTTGGTATCAATGGAGAAGCAGTATACAGCAGTGTGCCATGGAAACATCAGAATGACACCACAAACCCTGATGTCTGGTACACTGCTAAAGGTGGCAAAGTCTATGCATTTGTGCTTGAATGGTCTTCATCCATCAAGCTTGGATCACCACTTGCAACTTCATCATCCTCTACAATTGATCTCATTGGAGGAACAACAAACCTGACATGGGAGCCATTGAAACCATCCGGTGTAAAAGTTGATATTCCAGCTTGGTCTGGGTTAAAGTGGTGTCTTGTTTTGAGATTCAATGGTTTTCAGTAACCATCTTACTGTAATTCATGGCTGTCCAGTAGTAATTGTTAACCTATCAGCTTTACTTAACCCAATCCTGTTCGATTATACAATCTATTGATGATATATCGTATACTCAGTAATGCAAAAATGCAGTAAACGAATGGTTAGTGTCTTGTATTTCCCTCTCATGTAAATAATAACCACTCACTAACACTAACGCATATATTATCATGCAATGATTGTTATGATTACATATTTATATATATATGAATGTTTTATGTATCTTTGTGGAGTTTAACCTCATTTTATAATGATTTGATTTTGTAGCTGCAGTTACCCTATGTTTGACTATGAAGTGTACATTGTTCTGTAATGCTTATTATTGATTCTTATTTCACCACATTGTATGTAGTCATATCAAAAGTTGCAAGCATGTATTACCCTGTGAAAACAGGTTTTGACAAACTGTATTGCTTAATATTCTTCAATCAACATATGCATCAACAAAGTACTGTATATCGGTATATTGCCGTAATAAAACTCTGTAATTCGTCAAACAGGCCTGTTCAAGTTTCATTTTGAGCAAGTTAGACTACCTCATTGCAGTAGGGAGGAATTTTATAACAGATACAGTACTTTCGCACAATTTTATTTAATACATTTGCTTTCCCATTGGATTCTACGAGGAAGCAACTTAAGTTTCAAATTCATTACAATGCAGCATTGTGTGATAAAAGTTGAAACTATTCCTTCTTTACTGCAGACCTTCATTTAATGTACACTGTGTGCTGCCACCTTTGCAGTTCGACATAGGATACATGCAAATAGAAAATACATTTTTGTATTCATTAGAGTGTAATGTGTTTTCATTTCATGAGCAGCCATGATAAAATAAAATTATTTTATTTAAAACAAAGGAAAACATAACATATGCATAATTGTACATATATTTTTCTGCCACAAACAATTTTTTGTTTATTGCGATGCAATTATATTTGTTAATGCAGTATGTGTTTCTGAAACATCTTGCAAGCACAAAAAATAAAATAGTTTAGTATTTCGTTCTGTACTTCAAAAAGATTCAAATAGTGTATTTTCAAAGCTACCATAAACAATAATGCGCTAACATTTTTGTATAATTGTAGGTTTGATGAAGCAAAATTTGGTATTTTCGTTTCTTGGGGATTATTTTCTGTGCCAAGTTTTGGAAGTGAGTGGTTTTGGTGGTATTGGAAAGGTGCAAAAAATCCATCTTACGTCGACTTTATGAAAGAAAACTACCCACCTACTTTCACATATGCTGACTTTGTTCCACAATTTACTGCAGAATTTTATGATCCAGATTCATGGGCAGATTTGCTTGAGGTGAGTGCGTATTAACACATCTGTCAATCATTTGCCTATTTTTACCTGAAGGATAAAGGGTTGCATTTAGAATTGCATGTTACTAAATCATGGAACAAATATTTACATATGGTAGTTGAATCACGTATGTCCATAGCAATATATATGTGACATGCTTGCACATCGATTTATGAATCGATCAGTACATTCTTCATGCACGTCCATTTTGTTTGGTCTTGCAAATGTTCAGGTAGAATTGTCGGAAATTCTTCACTAAATCTTCTTTTTTAGGCATCAGGTGCAAGATATATTAATCTTATTACGAAACATCATGATGGTTTTACCAACTGGCCATCTAATAATTCATGGAACTGGAATTCTTATGATGCTGGACCTGGTCGTGATTTGGTTGGGGATTTGGTATTTTCTGTTCGAAATAGAACTTCAATACACATTGGACTATACCATTCATTGTTTGAATGGTTTAATCCACTTTACTTGAAAGACAAAGCAAATGGCTTCAACACACAAGATTTTGTCAGGTATGATGCTGTTTGATTTACCTTTACAAAACACGACTATTATGAATTTATGATGCATGATATAAGGGGAATATTTCAGAACAAAAACATTGCCTGAACTGTATGATCTTGTCAACAATTACAAACCTGAACTGATATGGTCTGATGGTCAGTGGGAGGCAAGCAGTGAATACTGGAACAGCACAGAATTCTTGGCGTGGCTCTACAACTCAAGCCCTGTTAAGGTTTAGCATTTATTTATTTTTTAAAGTTGTTTGCAGAGGACATTTGTGCAGTGATGCAAGTTCAAAAAATCATGTGTCTTGAAGTCCTTGAATTTTTCAGTAAATGACCAAAAAGGAAAACTTGTCGTTTATATTGTTAAAAATGTTTAGGACACGGTTGTTGTCAATGATCGTTGGGGAAAAGCAACACCTTGCAAACATGGTGGCTACTATACATGTCAAGACCGATATAATCCTGGAACTTTGCAAACCCACAAATGGGAAAATGCAATGACCATTGATAAACGATCCTGGGGATATCGAAGAAATGCACCTCTGAGTGATTATTTAACCATTGAAGAATTGTTGGAGGTTAGTTGATGTAAAATAAACTGTAGTAGCTAGATTAATAGTTAATCTAACTGCACTCACATGTAACTGGTTTGTATGATGAATATGCGTATGTGGTCTTTTTCATTAGCTCTTCGTTTACAGCTCATAAATTTGAGTTCTTTATTTCCCTCAAAGATATTTGTGCAAACAATAAGCTGTGGCGGAAATCTGCTTGCCAATATTTTGTTGTGTTGTTGTTTGTGCGTCCATACTTTATAACCTGGTCAATTTATTATATTTTATATACTGTAATGGGCATATTTTATATGCACAACATTTTTGATTTATAGACCTTTGTGCAAACAATAAGCTGTGGCGGTAATATGCTGGCAAACATTGGCCCCACCAAGGAGGGTACTATTCCAGCAATATTCGAGGAACGACTTCGTCAGATGGGCAAGTGGCTTGGTATCAATGGAGAAGCAGTATACAGCAGTGTGCCATGGAAACATCAGAATGACACGACAAACCCTGATGTCTGGTACACTGCTAAAGGTGGCAAAGTCTATGCATTTGTACTTGAATGGTCTTCATCCATCAAGCTTGGATCACCACTTGCAACTTCATCATCCTCTACAATTGATCTCATTGGAGGAGCAAAAAACCTGACATGGGAGCCATTGAAACCATCCGGTGTAAAAGTTGATATTCCAGCTTGGTCTGGGTTAAAGTGGTGTCTTGTTTTGAGATTCAATGGTTTTGAGTAATTATTTGAACCAGAACATGTTTTACTTGTTATTATTATTATAAAAATATATTTCTTTATGTAGTCGGATAGGAAAAATAATATATGTTTTATGTATATGCTGATTTCTTTAGGTCCTTTTGTGCCATTGATTAACAGTTATGTCTGCCGCAGCATAATAAATTGATGAAGTTTGTGCCATGGAAGATGGTTTTTCATTTAATATTTGTTATCAATTGTGCAATTTGTCATACCTGTTTGCACACAAATATTTTCAGTACAAATTATTATTAGAGTATTTTTCATTGTGTTTTACGTTTTTGGCCATGTATAATGATGCAATCCAATTTTGTCAATTTACTGTGTTTTCTACTTTGTGCAATGGAAGTGAAAAAATTTTACACAAGTGTTTCGTCGGTCTTATCTTATAAATGTTGACAATGCTTACAATCGAGATTATACAAAGTTGTCTTAATATAAAATAAGTCAAACGTCAGACAAACTATAAAAAGGGTACTTTCTTGAAGTTTTGTAAATTTTGTACATTACTTCTACTTATGTTGTACGTAGGGTGGAATTGCATTTGTCATACCAAATAATTGGATGAGCATCATGATATCGAGCAGTGATCTTGTTGATTAAACTTGTACCTATGCACGGTTGTCATATCATCCTTATTTCTAAGATTTGTCCTTATTTTCGTCCTTATTTTAAGGGCAGAGGTTCCTATTTTGGGCATATCGACACCTTTAGTATAGCCTACCATTTTGTACCAAAGTGACACCAAAATTAAGAACATGCAAATAGAGTCTGTTTTTTTGTTTTTGTTTTAGGAACATTGATTGCCTTCCCCTGTTGTGCACTGTTTAAGGTAGTACTCTTCTTTGGTTTACTAATCGTCCTTATTTTTGAGTCCAGACCGATGGCAACCCTGCCTATACGCCTAAATTTTGCCAAATCTTCAAAGGATTGAGCCTTGTAAAGATTTTACTTATAGAAGAGACGTGTCATGACCCAGATTTGTTTATTCATTTTACTTGGCTACACTGCCAGATCAGCACGCACAAAGCAGTTTACGACGTCGCAAGACAATGGCATTTAGCTAATGGATGAGAGTATGGCACTGCGGGAGCCAAATAAGTTCTAGGGTGGCTTCATGGCAATGAAAAGTTACAGATGTGGGAAGTGTATTGCTGATGGTAGTCTGCTGTTTAGTGCCGCGCTTGTTCAAAACATGAGGTCGTTAATGTCAGCAATTTTCTGTATATTTTTAGCGCAAAATCGTGTGTCATATACGTGTGAAGTCACTGCTTACGCTGCCTTTTGCAGCTCTGCGAATCTTACTTCAGTACCAAAGGAACTTGACAAGGTTGGCCTACGGGTCATTGACCTCAGCGACAATTTGTTGACGTCATTAAGTTCAGATGAAATCATACGGTAAGTTTATCTCCTATGTAAGCAGGGAAGGAAAGTCACTGCAATGTTAGCTGAAAGTACGTAATGTTTGCTTTTATTGACCTGGACCGATCTATTTAAATCATGGAATATTATACTTTTAAAGGAATCGCGTATCACTAAAGTACAAATTTATGGTTTGTATTGACTTTAATAAACTTGATTTGCAGCAAATCTCGAATCACATTGCAACAATTGACTTTGAGAAATAATCGTTTTTCTCAAATTCCTGCATCTACTATCGGCGGAATGTTTTTTCTTTATGACCTTGACCTTTCTTGGAATAACATTGACCATGTCGTTGCAAAAGCTGATTTTGACGAAGTCGTCAATTTGGATTACTTGTCATTAGCCCACAATGAAATACCGTGTTTCCAGGTATAATTTAGTTTATATTGGTAGTTACTGATATTGTTTGCTATAATTTAGCTAAGTGAAACTTGTAGTAAACAACATTGACGAAAGATTCTTTGTTCTTCTCGAACGCGTTGCATCCAAACACGAGGAAAACGAACATTGTTTATATGTTGGTGTAACTTAATACAACGACTTGTTTTGAAGGCGGACGCTTTCAAAGGATTAACGAAACTAACCGAACTAGACATTAGTCATAACAATTTGACAGCAGCAGAGAAACGTAACACCTCATGTCTCCCACGCGAGTGCCTTTGTCGTTTAAAGAGTCTAATTGTTTTGAGAATTTCCTCAAATTACGTGCCAGAAATTTTCAAAGGTAAGAGGATAGCTATGTATATTCGTTTTGTTATCTTTAAAAGTCGTTCCTTTTGGCGATAAAATCGGTGTATTTTGTACTCAGAACAAACAAAAAAAAAGTAAAAACTGTAGAAAACGTTTTTAAAATAATTATTAGATTTTGGCTTTCCATCAAATGTCTCTGCGTTATAAAACCTACAGTGAAATAACAAAATATTATTTGAAGCAAAATCTCGATTGGCATGCAAGTACGAAAATAACGTTGTTAACACCATATAACACTGCCAAGTGTATAATGAATAATGATATTTAGAGGATGGATTTTTTTCTTGCCTTCCCCTTCTTACGAATCTACAAGCAGCAAATTGCGGTATAGAAGTGCTCGCCGAACACGCCTTTGCTGGACTGGAACATTTGTCGAGTCTTGACCTTTCTGACAACTCAATCGTTTCGTGGCCTTCCGAGCTTTTAAGACACGCTAAATCGCTGGTTTATCTCGATCTCGGGCACAATCTCATTTCTAATCTTCCAGGGGATTTCACAAGGCAGTGTGTGGATTTATGCCATCTCAGTCTTCGCAACAACGAATTAAGAACACCTGACGTAAGTTGGATCAGCGGACTTGCAGGAATTAAGGTATAAACTGTTCTCTTTTAAAACGCAAGGCTATTTAAACCAACTGTTATCACATGTGACGCTTGCCCAGTTTTAAGTAAAGTTATGCAGGCAACAATACAAACAGTAAATCTGGATTTTTTTTGTCAAAATCACAAATAAAATTTCACAGGTCATCGACCAAACCAATGACACAACAATCACAATTATCGAACGTTATCTTACCGGCTCCTTAAAGGTGAAAGCAATGACAAATGTCGCCAAGGATCTGTACATCGACTGGAGCGGTAACCCATGGCTCTGCGATTGCAAAATTCTGGATTTCGTCGACTGGATCTTGACACAAGGTTCATGGTTAGCCGACGCCAAAGGATATCATGACGTCATATGCTACAACCCTGCGTATCATCGTGGATCCGCACTGTTCGACGTGTACGTCACTGGTCTTATCGACAGGGTGACAGCAAACATGCTTTTCCTGCAGTGCCGAGTTGATGATGATGATCCTAAAACCATACATATTACTGCTCCTGCAACTACCTACGGCTCTCAACATCATAATATAACCACCATGCCAGTGACGTCAACAAACGTCAGCGTTGTTACCATGGCGACTTCGACGAATGAATTAATGAACGTGTCTTCGGTAACGAATGCAACACACGCGGGATTCGAGTATCTAGTAGAAGATAATGGTGGTTTCTATGTTCTGTTCATTATCTTGGCCGTCGTTGCTGACATAGTTATTTCTGTCGGGCTCATTTTCGTTGCCAAGAAATGTTGTCTGCGCCAAGAAAATTGGGCGTCAGTTGCACCGGCGCCATTACCACAAACCTCTGTTTTTGTCAGCAACGGGAATCGAGTTTCTGATGAAGTTTAAACGATTATTTTCAAAGTCATCATCCGTTGGGTGGCGTACAAGACTCGAATAGACGCATACCCGGAGGTCTTGTTTTGCTTTGCTTACGCGGGGACGTTAGGCCGTGAAAGATTAATGTTATGATTACATCGTTTCGTTCATGTTTTCGTTGCTGGTTTCAGCTATCTTACCAATCTTTGTATAAGTTTGTACTTTCGATTGTTTGTCGATAAACGCATTTAACGCTGTCACCGGTTTGGAATAGACTTTTGTGTAAACAACAACCACTTGGCACTGGCCATTTCAGCATTTAGTTTTCTAAACCTTTAGCATCAAATCGATATTAATACACGTATATGCTTTTGTCATTGGCAAGATCTGCTCCTGTGGAATGATCAACTTGAAAACGTGCAGATATAACCACTCGTCTTTCATTACAACTAAAATAAATACAACGATGACTGCTCAAACACTTGAGAATATGATTTACTCGTTCCGCAAACATTACTTTTATTTCTGATTGCAGATAATTAACCGGTGGTTTTCTTCGCTTTTGATTGACAGCTCACTTTTCTTTAAGATCGCGTTAAGGTGATCGTTTTTGAGAAAAGTGTCTGGTGTCGATTGCGCCACACTTTACAATGTCGTCACCAAAGCAAATAAAAGGTGGTGAAATCGGAGTACAGGTTGCAAGAGCGTTACTAATAATAGAAGCTAGCGGGTGCCGGAGAGATGCATCTTGACCCTTTCAACGAGTTTCAAAGCAAATAAGTGTTCAAAATACTCAACTCATTTCGCGTCCCTCTCTGTGAGCGAACTCGTATCACCCACTCGGCGTCAGCGAACTTAACCGCAAGCTTTCAAGGCAAGAAGCAAATGGCCATAATACTTACAGCTTGTTCTCAACAGGTAGCAAAAACAATCGAGTGAAAATCGCTTTGCTTATCCGCTTATGGTGTAGTCGGTGAACCTGAACAAAACGTCGACGCTTCCTACCCAAGGTATGGGTAAAGCACGTTAATGCATTTTTCTATTAACTTAAAGGGTAACAAGAAAGGTCGATTCGTCAAATTCACGTCTGTTTGTATTTTTGCGTCCATTACTAAACTGATTAATCGCCAATTATGAAATTAATTTGACAGGCAATAGAGGAAACTGCATGCCGTGTATGTCTTCATTAAACAGACGTTTCCCGCGCTTTTGGCAGCGCTAATGACGCCTTAATCACGTGATGAAATATGGCGGGAGATTGCTTTCTCCAGGCTGAGCGAGAAGATTGTTCGTGTTTTTAATAAGGCCGATTGCTCTCGTTAAATTAATGGCAGTTGTTCGATTAAAACGACGACAGGCTTTTCGGTTTAAAAGATTGCTTTAAAGACTTGTTTTTTAATCTGCTTTGAACCAAAAGAAATAGTATTGACAACTTTTATTAACTGCGTTTTATTCAATTCATTTCTTTCGTATTAATTTCTTTATTTATATTTTATGACGTAAAGAGTGTATTAAAGGTGAAGAATTGAACCAAGAAAGCTATTTCACCGTTGAATGCTATTTTGCAACAAGAGTTCAACCATATCGTTTTCGTAGCATTTTGTTTACTGGGTTAGAAGGTCAAGTAATTGTGGACGCTGGTACTCGCCTAAACAATAGCTGCCGTCATGCTGGTAAAGATTCAGGTGTTGTAAAACATACTTGGCACTAAAGTGTTTCCAATTATTTTCAGGTCTCAAATGTTATTAACCACTTTGTATCACTCTTTGAAAGGACCTCGTTGCTGAAAACTATACAGTGGGTTGTTATTGCAAGTTCACAGGCTTCCTACGATTGTTGGAAATGGCGAGTACCAGTGGTAAACTTCGTTTTTTGCATTCTACCGAGTATTTACAACCAACACACAGCCTCAACCGGTTTTGTTGAGGTTTAATAAGCTTGCGTCACAATACAACCAAACACACATAACAACTGTCGCGTGAAAAGTGGGCACCTGGTTACTCAATTCAGGTCTTTTCTCTTATCACATCAGTCATTACAACAGGTAATATAAAGCAAGCCTATCGCGTGTGCACTACGTAGGCCGAGTTTTTATTGTAGTCATCTTGGCAACACCGTTGATTTCTTGTTGGTCTTACAAAAACTTGCATCATCAGTGCAATGACTCAGTTTTATTTGGCGGTTACCCGGCCCATTAGGCACTTTTTATGAGACCAGGCAGATAGCAATTGTAAATTGTCAGCAGTAACAAGCGCAAAAGATTACCGTAATAATGACAATTACCGCTGAAACGACAATTTCAAGAGGTCGTTTACTTGTTTCTGAGGGCTGGCTTGTCAATGCCACTTAATCATTTAGAATGTTTTCGTTTTATTCCACGAGAAGAACAAAAACAGTTATCGGAAAGCCAAAGCCCCTACATTGTACTAATGCTCAAAATATTTGCAGTACTGTACAACGAATGTTCGAGAAACTTTTCATCATGATGACGTCACGCGCATTACTACAAACACACACGCGCGCGCGCGCAAAACACACGGGCGTAGTAAGGTGATAGTGACCAGGTACTAACCTTTGCACATACTGGAGGTAATAGGTAGCTTGGGATTCCATCGGTTTCATAATGAATAATTACCAAAGGTTTATTAATGTGCTACAGCGTTGGTGACGTTGTTTTTTAGTGGTATGTACGAGTGCGACCAAGAATGCTGTTCGCCGTGTATAACGTCACATTTACCAACCAATGTGAAACCCAGGGAATTCTGTGCGGGGGAAATTACTTGGCGGGAACTTGAGGGAAGGTAGATTCGGCGATTCGCATTTCAGCTATGCCAGGTTTGGTGAGCGCTTGATATTTTTGAAAACTTCTGCCGGAACCGTTTCGTACGCTTGATTTGGACTTTTCCTTAAAAGTTGCTGATTTAATATAGCTTCAGAATCTTACGCATATAATGATTAAATCGACTGTAATGCGTACAAATAGCGGTGAATCACTTTGTTTACTACAGAATGCCAGAGATTGCCAAGGTGTTTAACTAACAAGTCACGTTTTTCTGCGACATAGTTGCGAAAACAGATGTAGTGGAAAAAACGCTTTGGAACAACTATTGGTTTTAGTAAAAGTTGTAGTTAGTGCAGTAGACTACGCCCGGGTAATGTTTACGTAACTATCGCTTTTGAAGGCTATACCTTGTTCAACATGGAAGTGCTTTGCAGTTCGGGTTCACACAAAACCGCTTCTGTTATGCCTACGTCATAGCTCAATGAGTCTGTAGTAAAAAATCAGACGATCGTGACATCAAATCAGTGAACGAAGGGCAGGCCCAGGCACGTTTCAGAACGCTCAGAGTTAATTGGTTTAGAAAAGATCGTGAAGTTGTTGTTATATTTGCACCACTTTAGCCTCGCAAGCTGAATATAAAGGAAACAAAAACAAGTTATTCCATTTATTACCTACCAAAAGGCGTGCAGTGATTTAAATTTCAGTCCCACCGATAATACCCTGTACAACTGTAAATCAGGCGTAACATCAGAATAGAAGTGTCAACAGTGTTAAAGGCTCTACTACGTAGTCGGCGGGTACAATAGGTATTTAAACGCACGGATTTTAAACTCGGCTATTGTACACCTTTTAAATGCTACGACTTGTCAACAGAAACGGATATGTGTGCACTTACGTACGTAGGCCTTCATTATCAGACGTAGGTAGCATATTTAATAGGCCATTTTATTTTGCTTTTTTCTGGTGCGTAGAAGCTTGCAGAAACTGCCAACCTGTATCATGAATTCGTGTGTACATTAAACTATATATGATTAGATGATGACTTTGGTGGAATATTTTAACAAGCAACATAGTATAAACCATTCCGCTTGTAGACCAATTTTTTCTGCTAAATCTATGCATGACATCTCTATTTCTATCTGTCAATATGACATGCTGCTGAAAGACACAACAATTTTATTGCAACTGTTGCAACTGCTACACATTAATTACATTATTAAATGATATTGATTTTGTTTAGGTAATAGATATGCAGTGTAGCAATATTCCCAAGCTGCCATCTGAAAATTCCGCTTTTACGCGGACTGGTCGCCTTATACACCCCAGTGATAGTCCAGCCGTCAGCTCAACATGTGTTAATTTGTTCAACAGAACTACGGCGGATGGTTTTGCTGTTAAAACACTATTATCAGATGCCATGAAGAAAGAACAGACTGCATTTTTAAAACGCTGGTGTCGCAACACCATTATCGAATCAAACGGGTGCTTAAAGAAAGAGCATCGAAGAACGAGCTCAAAAACAGCAGTTATTCCAGTATATGACTGGGTACCAATCGACAAGGCGCAGGACCTTTCTGGGGATTCAAAGCGGTTAAGCCTGATGCGGATAAACCTAGGAAAGAATCTGCGTTCCACACGGCCAGAATCACCGGTACCGTTTCTGTGCTCGCCGTTTAAAGAATTCAAAAGCTTGTCGTCCAAAGAACCAACGTATAGTATCGACAAAGAAGCCACAAGTGAGCAAACGCAGCAGCCTGTACTAGTATGTCTCACACCTCCCTCCTCACCGGAAGAATTGGAATCAGTCCCGGCACGTCACCCCTGCCGTCAAGACAAAATAAGAAGTAAGTTCATAGGTAATATGAAATTCATGTATTACATCCCGTCTTGCATGAGACCATGTGTCGACTATGACGGTAATTTTTGCAAAGTTTTGTCATGTAAAAGCTGTCAATGTTTTGCAATTGTTGTTTTGACGTATTAACATAAGTCCTAAGTGGTACCAGAGTCAAAAAGAAACGTTTACGTGTGCAACAATTTCCAACATGTATTTCCGGGTTCTGATTCAATTAAGGTTTACTCTTGAATAGAACCAGCGCTGAATTACCGTTTTAGAACAAATGTATACTGTTTTGGGGGGGGGGGGGGTTATACCAATAATAGAATTAAATCATCCCCGTAACAATTTCATAACGGCTTAAATAATATAGTTACAAGTTATCGTGTCTTTTCCATGTTTATCTAGTTATTACGGTATTTATCTTATTACATCCGGTAATAGGTATGTTTAAATATTTTTGAGTAATCCTCGTCTTGGTCTTATTCCTTTCACGAAATCAATATGGATGCCCAATTATTTTCCTTACGATAGATTTCCCTGTGAAGAAGCAAACTTTTTACGAATTTTATTTTAAGAAATAAATAACTTCGATGTCGGTTGTTTCTAACCGCAATTTTACTGAGGTACCTTTTCGTAAGAAACTTTGAGTTGAAGCTTCTAGTAACTTGGCCTTAAACTTGGGCACAAAGCTTATAGACTATAGAGCGACTTTTTAACTGATCAAGACATGACCTTGTTTAAGCAAGATTCGGTATAAACATAAGTCGAATTAGCGGTTTTTGGTTAAGAAAATAGTAGAATTGGAGTTAAATTACTGTAAGGTTTTGAATATAGTCGTACAATATTCTGGCTACTGGTCGCGTTTAACACGAGCACAACAAACGATTGGTTGCGCCAGTAGCAAATTTCTGAGATAAGTTGGACAATTTCGAAAAACAGTTCTTAATTTTAAGTTATTCCAACACCAGAGTTTCATAACATCCGGAAAGAGGCCTCTACAGTTTCTTATAAAAAATGTACTCATTTAAAAGATACTGTCATTGCGACTCTCCCGACATAGTTAGTTCGCATTTGGCCGAATGTTTATCTACACATTATCCGACGTATATTTCCCGCCGACATTTTGTCAGTGAAGTAGTTTCCTGATGTTGTAAAATCGGTCACATATACAACTGTAGACTTTTTTGGTACGTATTGTAGTTACCTTCATTTAAATTCATTTCACCTAAAATAGAATGGGCGTACTACAATTCTTGGCAATGGAATTTCAGATTAGAATGTTAGTCGGAACACCAAATATGTTCATAATAATTAAAAACGGATGTTATGCGTTACTAACCATTATCATTTAAGCTATTGCTTCTAACTAACATGAACTAGCCAAATAGTTACATACGTATTACACACAGCATTACTGTATTGTCGGTGCAATGATATGGTTACTTTCAGTCATTCAGCTTTCCATTATGACGTAGCAGGAAAGATAGCCTGACGACCTCTTTTATGTGTATTTAGGTCACGCGTAGTGCTTAATGGAAGGGTAGCAACCCACGATAATGATCACAAGTCACTAAAATCGTTTATTTTTCTGTTTACAGATGCGCATCGCAGCAGGAAATCAGGTCGACCAGCCCATCGCACCCAGCCGGGAAAAGCACGACTTGGCGCAAAAGTTGTTCGACGTAGACCTAATCGAGATGTCAGGTCTCTTTTAAAACAAGCGCGGCAGACCAACGGCGAATTTATCAAGGTAATACTTCCACCCCGGCAAATACCTAAAACATACAAGCTCGCCGTAGTATGGATAATACTCCTAAACTTCTTGTTGAAATTACCGCCGAACCGTGGCGGCTTTGGGTCGTTGCTCCTTTTCAGCAAATGATTCACTGCCGGGGTTATTCTGTGCAAGTTCGTCTCCAATGCCTGCCGGTTAAACCGAGAGCAGTTAAAGTCCCTTTTTGCAGTTCCCTAAAGATTTATGTCTTGGTGGGTGCTTGGAAGGATTAAAAGCGTTTCCCCGTTCGTTATTATACGATTTACGACCAAAACAAGGTTAAGCTATGGTGGGTATAAAGCTGAAAGAATGTGTCGGGCATGATGTTTGAGACAAAGTAACGCATATCAATCTATATGGACATGTAAATTAAGCGAGCCGGCCCGGGCAAGTTCTTTGTAGGAAACCCCCTTCGGTTTGTTTTTGGAAATCGTAGACGTCGGTGGTGAACGACCGTTGTCTGTCGAAACAAACAGTTCGATTGTATTTTTCGCTCTTTTTGCTGAAAAAAAAAACGCATCATTGAACACAAAGGGACTTTTGGAGTTTGGAGACAATGACGTTTATTTTATGTCGCTTTTGAAAACTTCATTGAATGTTACAAAAACACGAAATAACAATAAATCATCCAGCATGTAAAAATAGCCCCAGAAATCGTCCACTTTTTGCGAAAGGTTAAAACCGCCATTTTGTAACTTTGCAAAAGCAAAGTGATATCTGTTTAGCACGGAGTAAGACTGTAATTATTACGCAACATATCTGCTGTTTTAACATAAACGCTTGAGCACACAATCAAGTAATCTTAATAGCTGGCGTGCGCCTAGCTGTCCGATCTTCTTTATGGTTGGAAGTGTGCGCGCTTAATGGTACGGAACGGCGACTTAACTAATCTTGAAACTACTTTTGCGGGAGATGGCGCAAATTAGTAATTTTCCACTTGAAGTTTGGTTTTGCTTTTCGTAGGTCCATGTTATGTTGCAGCATCGAACCTTTGAGTCATAATAACGTCTTTTTGGCTTACCCACTACAAGTCAAGGCAAGGGAAGGCTCTGTAAACATGAGCTTATCTACATTTAACAAAGAAAACTGTAGTCAAAAACACCACCTGTTACGACGCAGCTTAAATCGCTATCGCTACTGTTTGTAATCCAAATTTAAAGATCGCATTTTTAAAATCTCGTGGGGAAACACGGAAACTTTCTAAGGCATGCGAAGGTCACGTAAAAACAGGTGCCACATAAAACAGGCCACGCGCCTTAAGTTAACGACCATTAGATTTTTGTGATCTTCCATCAACAAAATGTGTTGCAAAGTGACAACTGTTTTGTTATAGCCTAAGGTTACGCGCCTGTAAGTTATCGTAGCTTGTATCTCTTATTACAAAACATGACCCAGCGGTGCCTTTCGATTTACTATCGTTGGTTGTTGAGCCGCGCACGATTAAAACTTGTCTTTTTTTTCTAGGACGCCGACAACCAATGAAGTCACACTTGCCATCGCCAAGACCATGTTCAGACGTCCATCAGTTTTCGTGTTATTTTCCGTTCGACACGACTTGCTTTCTTTATGTACAGTAGTAGTATATTTATTTTCTATGCATTTACATTGTAACTAAAAGTTCACGCTTTGCTGCCACTCGTTTCATTATATGATTAAAATTTATGTTGAGAAAAGATTCTTGATTTTGGTCTTCTCCGTTCCAACACAGGTAAACTCCCGGTACCATTTTACTATGCTGCTTACGTCAGTATCGCTATGACAACAGCGAAAAGTTATAATTAACCTGTTTATCTTGGACGGAGTACTCGTGCACATAGTGGTACGAAACACTTGAGTGAATTATCATCTTCAGTCTACTACGAAATGCCGTTACACTATGGTAGCTATATGATATATTAAGCACTGCCTTGACGCTTATACATTCCGAAGCTGCTTGTCGAGGTTTCCAAGAGATATTTTAAGATAAACAAATACGTTGAAAACAACTTTCCGATCTCATTCGTGCCCGTTTTCTGTGATAATTTTTTGATGCAGTATTGCACGATTAATATTTAAAATAATCGTTGTGAAATGACTTGTCATTTTGCTAAATTTTAAATAACTCAACGCAAACGATGAAATGTCAGGAGATTAATAAATAATTTATGGATGAAACAACAACAGCTGCGACTGCTTCCATTTAAAGTGCGATGTTACTATGAGGGGGTGTGATCTTTAATTGTTGAGCGCAAACAAATAACTGTATGCACATGCAACGATATCTAGTTAATAGGCGACTAAATTGGCCGCTTAACAGCTAAAACAAATATTTTAGAACGTATTAAGTGCTAGGGAAAGTCAAGCACCATTCTATGTATTCCCAGCTGTGCAACATCACACTTCGTGGAGACCGTATTTACGGCATTTTGTCAGTCCGAAATCATTTCGGACATTGCACAAGCTGGTACCATTTACATAGCACCCCACCGCGCTTGCCAAACAAAATAGCTGTAAGTTTCCTCAGAAGTGCCATCACACGTCATGTTCGACCGGAAAGAAACCTTTGATTTTTAAAGTAACATCTTGTTGGGGAAGAGCCGTAAGAACTCCGTAAAACTTTATCAAAGTGTCACCGACTCTGATTAAATACTTTAGTTTCGTGGTCAGGTAGCCCAGTAACTTCGCTCTTAAAAATGATAAAACCTCCACCTCTGATCAGTGACTTTCTCGTCGCGTGAGCTAAACGTCCAGTATAAAATATAGTATATCGCATAAAACGCCGTGAAAATTTTAAGGCCGTAAAGAGTGGAATATACTGCGGATTCTGGATATTCAAGCACATATAGATAATAATCAAAAACAAATTATTGGTTCAGCCGAACTGGAACTTAACAGTAATTCCAAACAGCTTACAGCCGCTTCAACATTTCGCTGAGGCAGTTGCTCATACGAGCTATTACTATATGCTTGCCAGGCGGCCTATTTTTGGTTAAAAAATTCTATTACAATACTTTTGACTACAACTACCGAAAATGCCAGAACTTGTATAGAACAAATAGAACCTTGCGTGAAATACAACTTGCGTAAACGCCAGTTGCTGTTTTGAGGTTGCATTCTGTTAGCACTTCCAAGCTGGTGGAAGCGAAGATGTACACTTGGAAATTTAATCATGTCCTTCACAATGACCTATACCTTCTTAATGACAAATAATTTCATGGACCGCGCTGTTGACTGAAATAAATTGTGGTTAATTTGCACAAATATGGTATCAGTATTGGCCAAACATTTTTCTTGCGTAGCACTTTCATAATGATTTTTCATCAATTAACGGACAGTTTTTTGCTTGTTTATGACAAACCTTCCATGCGAAAAGCGTGTAAGTACATGTGGGTAGTAATTAGGCAATAAAAAAGTAATTACTCCGATGTTTAAGTCCGTGTTTCTTATGATTTGTTCCGTTCTTTTCACGTTAACGGCTGCGTAATTGCAACACGGCCGCGTGCCATATCTAGCGAAGCAGAGTAATTAAGGGGTTTAAAACTACCACCGCTACTTCCTTTTCCTTGGTTAATTTGAAACAAAGTTATCGCTTAGCATAACATAATCATAAAAAGCCTATTGTACTCAGCGATGCTTCCCGTTTTTTGTTGAACAAACATTAACTCCTGGCAGGAAAAACAAAGAACCACAATTTTACAAGTCGTTGCGTTTGACCTGCATTAAACCCGCGCAACTGTCATCCCATCCGTGTTCGAGAGTAACCCTTTCTAATATCGTTTCAAGCGCTTTCGTTAGCTTATTGGCCGTCGCAAACATGTTATTTTGGTTGTCACGACAGGCTTTGATAACCGGTATTACTATAACAGTAGTAGGCTATGATACATGCGCGCTTGGCAAAAACGGACCGCATTTCTGGTCAATTTCTATGTTTCATTTCGACGCCCACTTCCTGTGTGGATAATACGTCCGACTATTGTTACTCCTTATATAGCGTTCCTTATTAAAAAACAGGCCTTCTTCGCAGGGTCAGCTGCGTTCTTTATCACAGAAGCCATAGGGAGTCCACGCTATCATAATCTTGTGATTTATAGCCGATTTCCGAACGTGGCCATTCTAAACAGCTTTAGGTTCGCTGCAAAATAACTTTCTCATTAATTATAGGGTTATCTTAAACAATCATAATGAAGCAAATACCCGAACAAATGATCAGTAAATTTCATTTTAATGAAATTGAGTCAAGAGCGAACGACATTTTCGATTAACAATTACCTTGAATCAGTGGGAAGAAGCCGTCTTACAACTAGAGCCATTTACATATAGGAACGTTGATCTATTGCCCAAAAAAAAGAAAACATTTCACCATCAACCTTAGTTAAGAATGGAGGGATGCTGACGAATTGGCAGGTCTCGAATGGCAGATCTTATAGTTGAAACTCACGGGGGGTTTGAAAATGGCAATGTCAGCCATTGGACGCGCTATCGTACGATGTTATCTGAATCAGGCCAATTGGCAATCCATAGGCAAGGTTTGGAACGCCGAAAACCACAACTTTGCTTACTGTGCGTTTTGTTTTCAACTTATATCACGCCATGTCCTTATTTAGAGACTTACGGTTACCAATCAGACGAAATCGTAACGCAATCTAAAAGTTGGTGAAAATTAAAACGACCCATGTCGGTGTTCGTGAAGCGGGAACTATAAATAGAGAATACGCGGAAATAAATGAATTTTAAACGCAGGACAGTCAATTAATATTTAGAATTTATTGCTGTTTGTTACATCCGAATTCCGGATTAACGTAGTAATTAATAAATATGCTCCAATTTCTTTTCCACTGCTTTAATATTCAGACAAACAACAAAACTTATTTTAAACCACATGGATAATACAGTTTTTGTTACAAATCCCTTTTGGTTGTTTCTAAAACCGGACAAAAGTTCAAGTTAAGAAGCTTACAACATCATGCTTCCTTATTAACAACAAAGAAACCCTAACCCAGTGTTGATATTGGCTTTACGAACAGGATTAATATGATTTAGAATTGTAGTCTTTGAACTGGCTGACCATTTGAATATGCTTCGCTTTGGTTTATTACTATGGCTGTAAATTTTCGACGGTCGTTTAGTCACGTAAAACGTACGTGTAGCTTATTATGTTTTTGCAACGTGCAGAGTTCAGTTCTTGTATTAGGTTATGGAAACTATAGATAACGAGTTTTTGTTTGTTCATAAAATCGTATTATTTGGAGTAGCAGTGCTCGTTACTCGCACTAGCTGGCAAAACAAACGGGCCTAAATCAACAGCCGAGACAGCTAGCAAGTAGTTTAATCTATCTATGTTCTATGCACTGAGAAGCATTTCGAAATACTACGCTGCTGGGTGCTCTTTGCAGCATTCAACGCAGCTTTGCAACCTCGCCTTATCACGTGACTGTTCTGGGCGGGAAACTGCGGGACGAGCGACTCATTGCGGTTTCTGGCTATCTTTGCTCACGGCTTGTAAATCAACTTAACGTTTATTAAGAACATGACGTCATCAAAACGGGTTCTTAGCGTACTTCATCACAAACACCTCAAATATGTTTCATAACAGAGAAAACAACAAGGGTCTCTGCAGTGCGCTTTCTCCTAAACTGGTCACAGCTTTTGTAAGCGATCTGTCTTGCTTAAATCAACCGTTCAAATTCATCGACTTGCTTTTATTGTTTTCGTATTTTGCGAGCCTGCCGTTAAAAGTTTGTTTTCGATGAATTTTATGCGTTCTTCGAACCGGTGGCTGGCCAAAACAATTTTACTATCTAATTGGGATATCATGCCCCAAGGTAAAATTGTTCCAAATGTATACGCAGAGGGCAAATAGGTTTATGTATTTCAGGCATGAACATTCAACAACGGTGTACGTTGTTATGAGGCAGCAGAAAAGCAATGATAGTGGGTTGGGTGCGGTCAGGCGTCGTCCCGTATGTATACAAAAGGTCAACCGAGATCGTTTCGCAATAGACTTAATCACAACAATAACAATTTCCAAACATTTACAATACGAGCACAAATGGCGTTGCTTGTTATCTTTACGTCGTATTTAAGTTATCACTTGTGATCAATTTCAACCCACAAACGACTCTTTCAACTTGTGTAGATTCACCTTCGCATGAAAACATGATATTTATTGAGAAAACGCCACTTAAACGATCATACATTACACAATATTGTCTGAGTATAGCTGTTTAAATAGCTTTCACCTAGATTACATTTATTCTAGTTGGTTTTGTTTCCAAAACACCTCGAGATTAATTGACGCACTTGTAGGCGTGAGTTCGAATTTTAAATGCATATACGACCTTCAAAATCACGACGTCAATAGTAAATGACAACGCACAACTTGGGAATCGCCAGGTTTGGTTAAAGCGATAAGTTTTCCCCACAGATTTTGTTGTAAGATGAAACCCTATTCGAAAATAGTGTTCTTGAAAACAAACACAAACGAGCATCACAGACTCTTGTTTGATAACAAAGCATACTACGCCTGTTGACTCTAGGGCTATTAGGTACCTAGGATAATGAACATTTCGTGTGTCGAGGTACACTAGGCGTGGTGTTGTCATCAACTGATACGATCACGTTGGTCCATAGTGCAGTTTTGTCAGACTGCCAAATATGTGTCTTCCAATTCGTTTCGCGACAGTCATGGGTTGACTGAACTAGATTGACAAACTGCTTGTTAACGATGATGATCAATTTAAGAGCTTGATTCGGTTAAGATGACGGGACGCAGCGCGTCAGCACCTAAGCAAGTTACTGAAATTGTAACGTCATAATTTACGCTTTTTTCCCAAAAAACATGTTTACTGGGTTTCGTGGCCTTTGTTTATTAGTTTTCCTCACAACGCTTTCTTCTCGGTCTTCGGAAAATTGCGATGTCGTGAATGATCAGCAACGATTTTGCTTCAGAATAAAACCTATCGTATGATCTCTCATGAGCATTATGTTTGGGCTGATAGCAAAAAGTTATGCGAGCGTCGGAAGGAACCAAACGCTTTATTTTACCAAGGCGACGTACGGTATAACTAAAGGCTACTATTTGCTAGCACCTACCTAGACTGCAAGCCTTCAATTTTGACAAAACAATCGCGATTATGTCAAGTTCGGGAAGGAAATCCATGAGGGGAAAGAACTTTACACGACGCAGTAACCGCAATTCGCAAAAAGACCCGCGCCAGTTGCGCAAAATTTTAGTCTACGACAGGCGCCATGTCACGTACAAAATCATCTGCCGAAGTTTATGACCTGTCCAAGGACGTCTGATAGGAATGTAATGAAAATGTTTGAAGTGAGTTCTGTAGACTAGAGAACACTAATCGCAATTTTACTTATTTTTATCCAGATATTTTACTGCCTTTTATTTGCGCATGTCAACTTTCTGTCAGTTTCGCTTGACTACGCCATTATTGATCAATATATCGTCTTTGACGGGACGCTGCGTCGTGGTATATGTAACCGCTTGTCAATATTTGCTTTTATGTTCTGTAAATATCGGATTAAAAGACAGTAATTTAGATAAAAACGAATGTTTTAAACTTGACGAGGCCAACTCGAAGTAGTTCAAGTTCCAAAAATGAGTGCCATAGAAATTGCGCAATTCAAAGAACTTGTCAAAATAGCACCTAGTTGCAGAGAAAACGAAATAAGGGCGCGAAAACGTATAAAAGTAGGACATGATCGCTGGACAGTTTGCTTTTGCCTTGTAAATTCACACGGATACAGGAAAACAACAAACTGCAAACGCATTCCATTTTCACTGCAACGGCAAACAAAGAGCCCAACTTCGTGTACGCGCGTGCAAAAATTGCCCGTGATGGAGTCATAAGTTTGCCGATTCATCATTGTGCCAACTCAACAACTAGAATCCCATGACTCGTGCCAGGGACGCGACAGCTGCATATACGGACATTTTTATAAGACGCTGCAGAAGCCGCTTTTTCGAAAGGCTGAGCAATTCCTGTGTTGGGACAACTCCAAAGTTAAGAAGATTTTTACACTTCCTTTTTGTACAATTGGTTGTCGTTGTGTTGGTTTTGAATGCAACGTGCATGAAAATGGACTGCGGTTGAACCGTGATAACCTCAGTATATAATATCAACTGCAGAATACATTGTAGCATTCCAAAGATTTACTTTAAATTATTCAACACGAGCTTGAGCTTGCTTCATAAGTGTACCATCGTGTTCAATAATTAAAACTTAACCTTCTAAGTGTTGTTATATATTCTGCCTTTAGACTACGTTTAAAACGAAGCAGTCAATCCTGCTGCTTTCTTAATTGAAAACGGCTAATTCGGTTTTTCTCAGTGAACTTTGGTCTAAAAGACGTTTAAATCTTGCCAAATTAAGAAATTTTATAAAATACTTTATCGGCTAAAATCGGCTTTAACTTCCAAGTGTTGAGCGATGAAAGACAAAACCAGAACTCGAATCAGACTAATAAGGCCAGTACTGAAAAAAAAACAGTCGCTCTGCGTAATACGTACGTTTAACATTTCTTAAATATCGCATTTCGTTGCACGGCTGTTAGCTTGCTTTGTGATTGTGCTACAATTTATCAACCAATTTGGTTCAAACTAATTTGTGTTTTACAACGGAAAGAAAATATAACCGATTGAATGCCCTTGTTTCACAGCGACTTAAAAAACAATGCCTCACAAGATGGTATATTATTGATTGCTTGCGATATCACACTTGCACACTTGGCCACACTTTTTCGCTCCATCTGTTGTCACGTCACAAATTGTCAGGCGTAAAGCGCAGGGTCGCCTTTGGTCACATATGTCTCTTTTATTTAACGCCTGCCGTATGTTGCTTTTGAAACGACAGCAGTTGTTCAGCAATTATAAGCGCTTTTTCAAAATTGAATTCCATGAAATTTAGCGCGTGCCAGTCCGGCTACCTGTGGAGCTCATAAAAGTCGACTTGAATAACGATGAAGGCTTCCAGGCGATGCGAAAGTGTTTTTAGGCTGAAAATTAAACTGAAGCTGTAACCAGCGAAATTATTACTTGTAACAACATATCAAAATGAAAGTAATAAAGTTTCGGTTCTATTGGTTGCTTAAAAGCAACAGTAGGGAGGCGGATTTATAACTGCAATTATAAAATATATAAATTCGCACAGCGGTATAACAACTGTTGTTTAGCGGATCTTGTAAGTGTCATGGAGAATCGCCACGTTCAAGCATCATCCGATACATGAGTATAGTTTTTAAAAGTAAATGTCAATGTCTTGTATACGAAATTAAAACTGGAGATGCGTTGAGTAGAAACAGACTAGTTTGAGTGATGCTTCACTTTATGGAGCACGTTCATTGGTCGAGGCAAATAGCAGTAATTCAACCGGAGCCTTAAGCGTCACACTGCACATCACCAGTCGATGGGGCAAACCAAATCGATTACGGTTGAGTGACGAACGCGACAGATGTACTCGCGGTGGAGGAAGAGAAATAAAGAAAAACACCAAGCAAAAAAGAAACCGAAGGAGCGGCGAGCGCGAGTAAAAGAAGAAAAACGGACAAATGCGTGGATAAGAAACGGTTGGGAGCGGTTGGTGTTTAAACTTGTTGTTTTGAGAGGCGAGTCCAGACAAGCATCGTACAACTCGCTCGCAGTTGTAAAGAAAGGCCGTAACACAACCAGTTGCAAGCCCCTGAAGATCGGTCGCTGTTTAGGCTGAGATTAGTTGTGATAAACTTGGCCGATTTTTTGTGCTCGAATTTGCAGCTAGTTGTATTTTACTCGGAAATTGACTACAAGGAATCATCAGGAATTGATGCGGTCATTTTCATAATACCTACAATTGATATTTGACGTTGCGATGAAACATTATAGGCCTAGGTTGACAGGGACAACTGGATAAGCTAGTTACTGGGTTTGCACTTGTAGAGAGTTGCTGCTCAGATACATATACCGTTTCAACCTGTAGCGAGTAAGTCTTTAACTGTCGTAGTACTGTAGCAGGCCTAATATATTAGGGAGTCATGAATTCGCTCAGAATGAAAGGCACATGTTGCATGCCTATTCTGTAAGTTATGTTCAATACTAATATGAATTGTTTTTGCAGGCTGATAGCTTTCTCTATCCGATTATTTAGGCTTAGTGGAAGATACTGTTTTCTATATATCTTAAATATAATATGGTTATCCCAGCCCAAAAAATGGCAAGAATTGTTCCAGAGCGTCCACATATCAAGCCATCCAGTCCCGTTTGTAGACGACTTTTCAGTTTTCCTGACCCATCTGAAACTAAACGAATGGTTGAACACTTATTTGATTCTGAACGCCAACGTTTAAAAAACTTGTGGGGCTTCGACTTCAGCATAAAAAATTCCGCTGGCAACGAGCCATCCGACGCCCGCGAGGCATCCATTCCGGCCCCGACGTCCCCGAAGGTCCCGCGTTACCAGTGGAAACTGCAAGATCCTGAAAAGGTGCCTCATTTCTACACGAGACCGTGTCGTCCGCATCATTCGGAAGCAAGAAATTTAAACAGTGCACCAGTTCCGAAAAATTCCCCCCGTATCCAGAAGTTGTTTTGCGAAACCAAACCTCGCACTTCACCTTTGCCACTAAGCTGCCGTGATGAAAACGCCAGCCCGGTGAAGAGCGCGTCGATGATTGCTAGACGTCCACTGAGCAGAAAGGTCCCATCGTTTGCGAGTCCGCCAAAAATATCATCCTCCAACTTTAACCCATCCGTCGTTCGTCTTGTTACTGCCTTGCGCGTGCCCCTGCCCACCAGCCCCCAAATCACAGCGCCCACTCAAAACGCCCCAATGAGTGAAGATACTGTGCAAAGACAAGATGTCGCCCAAAGTCAATCGGAACAAATGGTACCCTGTGAAGCTGCTGAGGCCATCACGTCCACCACTAACGATAACGAAAACACTGTGATGGACATGCAAACCACTCTGCCTTCAAAGCGCCCAGCGTCTAGGCAACTATTTGCAGCAAGACAGTGTAGCAAGCGAACTCGAAAAGAACAACCGCTGAAACAACGTAAAATAACAGGTATATTTGAGTGTTTAATCTTTGATAAACAATTCTCTTTTAGCAGTAAGGAAATTGAAGATTTCTGTCATTTTATTATTTCCTACTCCGGAAAAGATAGAAAAGAAGAATACGGTTATTTTGCGACGATTTAACATGTAATAGTTCAGCCATTCGGTCGAAATATGGCCTTACATGTGCTAATAGCACCTTACGATGTGCCGAAACGCCGTGAGAATGCTTTCTTATTAATATTTATGATGGGAACTCTCTCGGCGTTGTAACGCGTCGTCCAAGTAATAAAATGTCACCGTCGCCCCAAGATATAGTCGTTTCTTGCGATGGATTAGTTCGTCGCTTGTACGATTGTGGCAATAAACTTTAACATGTTCTCATGCAGCGACAGTGGCTCCCTACTGTTTCGACAACTGGATGAACCTGCTGTGTTGCACCATCGCTTAACCCGTCTATTGTATTACAGAAATGGTTCAACAGCGCAAATTGCGTTCCACGACCAAACGGACAAATCAATCATTGGTTACAAATACTACTACTACCAGGCCGATTACGACCCAGCAGTCCGAATAAGGCGCCGGCATTTCTTTCACGGTAAGATTATGTTTTCCGCAAAGTTTAAAAAAATAACGTTATCAGAGGTTCCGATGACTTTTGAATACGATTGTGAAGGAAGTTATATTACCACCTTGCCGGGCACCAGTGTTGTTTATTGAACTGTCGCGGTTACATTGTGTAAATCGCATCCACGTGTTAAGATTTGGTTTGCGAGCTAATCCAATTAATGATAGAATTGTGTATTCTGGTACCGATTCTTTCACGTTGTCAACGACGTTCTTACGTAGCGAATTCCGTTGGAGCGTAAGTCGTGGGAAAAGTTGGCTTAACATTGCCAGTTGGCGACAGAGTTTAAGTAGCGCATTCAATCAACTTGTACCCGCATTCTAACCTCATTTAAAAAGCATTTAAACACGCTTTCAATGGCGTCGTGTAATTTCTCTCCTCAAATACTACGACGCTTTCACCTGACATCGGACAAAAGGTGCCAACACCTGGAATCCGCCGTGGCACGTACTGTGGGAACCGCGCGCATGTGTGTGCTCACTTAATGAAACAGTAGCTGGCAGATGCATATGAGGCTGCACATATCCCAATGTAGTGGTGGTATTATCAACTAATATATAATAAGCATAGGACAAATGTATTGCGAGCAGTTATTATCAGTCCTTATATAGTTGCTATGGCAATCTTTCCTGTGCGCACCTAGCTTGCGCCCGCGCGATAAGGCACCGGAAATCTCACGCTCCGCTGTTCTTTTGTCCCCGTGACAACCGTTATTCGCAAAATAGATTCGTGTGTGTTTATTTGCTCACAAAGGACATTGTGTAGTCGTAGCCAGGTGCTTCTGCTGGTGGGTTAGGTTCATTTATACTGGCGTCTAAAGAACGTCGAGTACTACAGTGTGTTTGTTTTAAACGCATCAGCTATGGAAGGTTTAACCTCTTTAGTGTAAAGTCAAATATTACAAAAAGTCGTTATTTTTCAACGCATTGAAATGTTCTACTTTCTTTTCACAGGTTATTTACATTTCGTCACAAGGCCATCAGAATTCATCAGTACTGCCCAATTATTCCCTGCTGCTGCCAATTTGAACAAGAGTCGAAACTGCCTTACTTTTCACTGTAGCTATTGCGCCCCAATCATACTGTTCGCTAGCTGCCGATTTGCACGTCCTTATTGCCGGTTTTTGCTACAATATTTGACGCAGATTAATTTGTCTATTCTCTGTGGTTCTGGTGAGCGACTGTGTTGAGCGATTCTCATATATTTATGTTTTTTGTTTGTTTATTTTGTTTCATGGAAACGCCAATTTTACGCAAGTTTCCTCATTGCCATTTATTTGTGTTGTTATTTTTTTTGCGACAGATATGAAAAACAAAATTTTCCAATTCAACCTTGTGCTGGAAATATTCGAAAAGCTTATTAGGGATTGAAAATATGAGGGCATTATGCTTTAATAGGCTTAAAAGGGTAGGCATTGTTTGCATTAAAGGGCCCGAAAAAGTAAACAAAAGCCGCTTCGATTACGGAAGTTTCGCGCTTCCTCGCTAATAATCGTGATGTAAAAACGTCACAGCAGCGTGACATTACTAAGGCGGTTGCCGGTCGTCAGTAAAAGGCTCATACGAAGAAGTCTAAGGAATGCTTTTACTACTGTATGTACTCCCATGTAAACAGCAATACCAGCGGCATATTTTCTACCTGGACAGCACCTGTGTTAATCAAAATCCAACGTACGCGGAAATGTGATCTCTATTATTTTATCATGACTCAAATCCGTGGGCAGTCAGCCTGGCACTACCCTCACTATTGCCATTGTTGGAGAATTCCAAACGTATCAGATTACCCAACTTCAGCAGGAAGAAGTATCCGTTGACATCCTGTCACATGTTGGTCATTCCTTACACTACTTGCACTGTACAGAGCTTATTAAGGGCTAAAATTTAATAAATAGCTTGTGGTCGGGGACTCCGAATCAGCAAGTATTTTGCAAAACTATCGCCATGGTAATTCGATATGGATAACACCCGGGATTTTGCGCATCACACGCCTGCAAAGAAATCGCTAAGAAAGGGACCTATCCACTTCAGGTTAAATTGTTCACTAGGATCATGTAACCATCCGCTGTAAGCCTATTTAACTGCTTTACAATTTCCCGTTGCATGTTGTGGCAATTTGACTGGAATGATAGTATAGGTTTGTCGCATCGGTATGGCGAGCTGTCAGGCGGACGATGCTAAATTACTCCAAGCAGACCGGTTTCCATATTTCGTTCGCCATTGACTCTGTCCCCGCCGCTTTTGTGAGCCACTTAGATTAGAGCGGTTTTATGACATCATATCACAAGACGTTGGTTTGTCTTTCCAACGATAAAAAGAAAAGTTTTCGAGACGGTCCATAATAGGCGAGATGCCGCTGTCGTAACGGCTGAGTCAAGTTACTTATTTGATCACATCTAAGCCGTTATTATGGTTTTAATTCAATCTTTATAATAACATCTGCCTGTATTACGGTTCGTTGGATTGTCATCATTTGCACGTGTGGGCGCATCGCCGTTACGTCCGTCAATAAAGATTAATTATTACTGTCGTGGCTAATAAACAAAGTTAGATAAAAAGATGCAATTTCTGTCGGAGAAAAATTATGTGCCCGTCGTTCAAATGTTTTTATGTGAAACGCATTTGTTTATTTGACAGCACGAAGGACTACCGTCGCAATTGACCATACGACGCCTGCCTTTGTTCGCTTTGTACGCCTTGTGTTTATTGATTCACTGGTTTTGTACTCCACGTATATGCGACTGATAGATTCCTTTCAGGAATTAATTTAACCTCTTCCAACCAGTAGTTTTGCCGATTTCCTTCTCCTGTAACCACTTACAAACGCAAACGACGTCGATCAGTTATATAAGGGCTACAACTAGTGGGTATCGGCGTAAATATTACGCCACACTTGCTCCATTTTCACCGTCGTAATGGGTACGCTGTGACGTGTACTCCCTTTTCCCGCCATTTCTTGGTTTGCTAATTTTAACAGCCAGTTTCTAATTTCACTCCACTCCGTGATTACAAACCCGTAGCGTGACAGTTCCCCCAGGGCCGATTATCGGGATTTATTTACAAACACAGCTCTGTAAGTCGCATAAATCATTTGCCGGTCGACGCAATATTTTAGAAAAGCAACGCGTTTCGCTTCGTGGCAGGGCGTGGATCAAACCTACTGTCGGCCAATAACTTACTGTCGGCCAATAAACTCTTGGGGAAAATTGCATGCATGTCAGTGCAAATGTAATTACACTAATAGCGCCGGCTGTAAGTTTTGCGTTAAAACTTTGTTTGTTGCCGGCCAAACAACTTCTTAGAGCGCGTGATGCGGATTAAAAGGCCTATTTTAACCACCACACCCAGCTCTTGAACGGATAAATCTTTTAAGCAATATTTATCGTGAATCTGAAAGTTATGACCACATCAAGTGCTTTCTCTCCGTCCCGCGCGACTGAAGTTGCCGAATAAAGTTTGGCGGTTTTGACATTTTATCTTTTCCCAAACTAAGCAGGACTTAAAGCACTCCCAAACGTATGCCGTAAATTACAATACTTACTGATAAAAGCTCGTTTAATTATATTTATAGTTATCTTACATTTATCGGGTAAAAAGGATCCTAGCAACCGCACATCGCTGCTGGTTTTATGACGTAACGCCATTTTACAATTTGTTAACCCAGCACTGAGAACCTTCCCACCTCGTTTGTTGGTTTTTCAAATTTTATGACGTACAAACGCGGGAACCCATCAGCGATGTACCCACATCGAAATAATCCCACCACACAAGAGATAGCAGGGTAAATATGGAAACTTGTCAATTATTTCAAAGTTTTTGGATAACTGTGAGAGTTTGAGTTAGTTTGGTTTGGGCATTTGTACTGAATAAAATTGAAAAATTTGAAACGTTTAGTTTGGATTCTTCTTACAAAATTTGGATTTTTTTCGACGTTGCTATTGGGGTTAATAGGGCTGGGCAAACTTGTTCAATGAAAGAGTCACTTGCGGAAAACTACAAACACCACCGAGTCGCAAAATCAGTAGTGTCAACACAAATACAGTAAACAATGCATGGATAATGAACAATAATGCATATTACTATTCAGCTAGAAGAGCAACTAAAACATGTCGGCGAGCCGCAGTTTGCCCACCTCTGGATGAGGACCTATAAGCGCTACACTTATTTTCTGTCTGTCATGACGGTATCGTACAATAAGCATTACGTCATTACCTCGCAAACACGTCCCGCTTAAAGTAATAAATTTCTAGCCACCTATGCTATGACGTACACGCCTCATTAAACAATGACGTAATCGTCAAACAAGCAAGTTATCATTTCTCTTTGTACAATGACTAAGAGCCAGTCTGTGTATTGGATTGTGTTTGTATGCTTCAGCAAGTGGCTCAAAAGTGCGCAGAACGATGTGAAACAGTCATTGATTGAAGTAGCCAGCCAGCAAGAGAGTGAACTTTACATAAACACGGCGGGAAAAATATCACAAGATAGTCAATAGGCCGCAACGTAAGCGCCCTCCGAAAAATTAAACTACTACGCGCGGGAAGCCAAAATTATGTGCTTATTAGTAAACAAGTTTTTTAACTTTGGCCTAACCTTGACGGTCAATCTCAAATAACGTCTAGAACACCGATTTTCCTTAATTCTACAAAGGCCTTCAGTAACCAAATAGTTTCTCTCGCTTGTAGAACCATAAGCTTTTAGTCCATTGCACTTATTTAAATCAATCGTATTATTTATCGTAATCAATATGTATTACTTACTTACGTTTGCAGGATTTAGCGTTACAAATCCTCACATACAGGTAAATGTGAAGGCAAAGTGCAATGGGACTGAACTTATACTCGGGCTCGTAATTTTCCAAGCATGATTCGAGTAATCAACGGAATTTCACTCCACTAAAAATAAGTGAAAAGAATGCGTGGTTAAATTTTTAAATGATGTCTTCGTGTATCTTAATTTCACCAGTTTAATCTCAAAATTTAGTGTTGGTTTGTACTGGAAAATCCATCTGAACTAGGTTTAAGCTAACTTTTATATCCGTTAATATAATTCAGGTCTGCATTACATTTGTAGGTCTGTTCATGTGACTCAGTATATCTCAAAGGTCTTTTTCATTCGCGTTTTTTTTAAAGAGGACTTTGTTTGTTTTGGAGATTAAATTGACAATTTAACAGAAGTCCAATTCTAGAGTCTCTAGAATCAGTTACAAAAGGTTCCGAAAGCTACTAGTTTTACCTTAGTAAGTATAGTTTTACTAGACCGCGAAAAGGGAATCTCCCACAGCAAGTCCAGACCTGTTGCCTGCACTTAAGCACCATCGATATCTCATAAGTACCAGGACAGGCCTATACTCGTCCCAAACCATGTCCTTTTGTGACGTAATTGAAAATATGGCGCCACCATGAACAGTTTGCCGTTTTAAACAAATTACCTTGAAATGTACGCTAAAAGCGTTTTTCAAAATAAGAGTTGCGTTTTTCCTTATTAGTTCAATGCAACATGACAGCGAGTACAGGCTAGAACCACATATGCTTTACCTATTAATAATTCAAATTCAACGTCTCGAAATTGTGGCGCCTTAGGTCTGTGTTGTAAAGTAAAGCTGTTTAGTCGTAAAACATTTATACCATAATCGCGTTATGTATCAACCCACGTATAAATAAAATATATCAAGTGGAAATTGCAACTGTTACCATTTCCTTTCAACCGGCGCCCACGGCTAAATGTTCGCACGTGATTTCGGAAACAAATCAAGATTTGATTTCCGCGCTGGTTTGAAAACTATGTCCGAGCTTTGACAAAAAGACATTTTATCAATTCTATATCCTGACGGTAACCTCAACAAAATCAGTTTACAAAATTTGTGGTTAATTGGGGTCGCTTCTTTTTAAACTTGCACACGATAGATTGCTGGTGTGTGGTATCGTATCGTTTTTTTTCGTAATTGATTGGAGACATTAACAGCATTGACAGTGATGAACCAAAAGTACGGTGCCAATCTTGTTAATTGTATAGCATAATATAACAAGAAATACGCTCACAAACAGTCAACAAATTTGTGATATATACCGTGTTGGTAAAGGTTTGCAACGTTGGCACTTCACATTGAAAGTGACTGATGCGAAATAGTTGTAAACGCGATTGGAACAATATGCTAAGCTATTGGACACCTGCATTTGTTTGAAACGGTAGAATAAAGTACGGGAGATGTAGGTTATAGGCTGAATAGTCTTTGGCATTGACTATACGGGAAAAATTGAAAGTACAGAAAAATGAATCAGATTGGCATACAAATCACGCTGTTTTTAAAAGTCAAATTGTGACAATTTGATGAAAATAGAGAAGGGAATACGCGACAAGAAAATCCTAGTCTTGGTAAAACAAATAACAATGAAAAGCGCTATGATAAACTGATCGATTTTTAAAACTGTAACTGGATTCATTCGACAGCCAAAAGGCTCGGGTCTTGCTGGCTATTACGCACAGTTAGACCCATCAACGTTAAGGTAATCCAAGCGCGCTTTGCAGCTGTCGAACGAGCCGTGAAGTGTCGTCTCGTGCACCAGCTGAAACGGAAAGAAATCAATTGAAAATTATCCTGAGCATAGAAGGAAGAATAAAACACAGGCCCAGTTCGATATTGTTGAAAAAGTAACATCGGCAAATCACGGTTGTTTTCATGAATAATTTATTGCATTCTGTGTTTGTCTGGAATTTTCGGTAAAATTATTGATCAGCAAGTGATGTTCAAATGAATAATTGATATAAAATCTGAAAAAAGACAAGAACACAATTATGAATACCATGCAGTTCCTCGCACGAAAACAGTTTTTTGGCGGGAGCGATTAATTTTGTGCTGAATTAAACACAAAGCATTTTCTTGAAATAAGCCTTGATGACAACTTCGACAATAAACGTACCAGCAAAAGTATCAGACGTTTTTTAAATTAAGCAATGTATAGAATAAAACAATTACTTCCTATTAATGCTTTTAGTTTTAATTTTGTCAGACGTGATCTGTCACTAAGGAAATTAAACTGTTGAGGTTAACAACGGTTTTAAAAGCTTTAATTTCGGGATTGTACAGGAGGAAATTATGGGCAAAGATCTATTGCTTAATATCTGGCTTCGCTGCAATTATCCGAACGATTACTCCTGTTCTTTCCGCACGCTTTAGATTATAATAAGCACGCCTATGTGTGTTTCGGAAATTTGAAGGTTTAAAATCAAGACAAAAAAATTCTTTGAACATGGGGCGGTACAGAGCTCAATAATTTGTAAAATACAACACTTTTTCTGTATTTAGGTACGCCGGACCAACGCAAAGAAGTCTGTGTTTGAAAGAAGTTAGTAAACGCAGAAACAAGTTCCTCAGTAAGCGTACCTTAACAATAAGTTCCTATTGCGGTATTTCAAGTCAAAACCTTTTGCGTACCCGCTGCCGTTGGTTTAAGTCAATACCAGCAGTTTAATATTGTCGCAAAGCAATGGAGCACACCCAAGTGTCTCAAGGCAGTGATATTGGTGTGAAGCGGTTGGTCACCGTTTTGTTTTTGTTAACGTTTACTCTCTTTAACTGATCACCACAGTTTGCCTATATCAAATCGATGTTGTAAATGATTGACTTTTTGGCGTCATCAACAGCTCTTCGCGATTTAACAAGATCGTATTGAGTTGTTTACGACGTTTTTATCACCGAGAGCACTATCAATGTCATTTGTAGCACTCCCATCATTTTAAGCCAACTCAGCACTTTTCGCTGAATATTCGAGGTTGTATCGCTTATCAAGACACTGTAAACTTTCTTAAAATGGTTCCAAACCTCAACCCTGTTCTCTTTTCGAAAACTATTAAGTTTTCAAACCAAATGTGGTTGGCTGCTGTGAGTTGACTGAACGGCGCTGAAGTTATTTTGACCACCGTTCCAAAAAGGTTAAAATGACGCGACTGAGATTTTCTCAATACCATTCCATGTGTCTTCAAAGCCGTAACAAAAGCTACCTAGAAAAAAAATGTTTTTCTGCGTCCAAAACAGCTGGATTAGCTGCCAAATTAAAAAAGAAAAGTTATGGTTGAACAGTTTAATATGCAGATTAAAAGGCAAACACTTTCGGTGCTAATTAACTTCATACCTAAAGAAACTTTACTAGAAGTATCGGTTTTATGACAATAATTCAACAGAAAAATTTAGGTTATGAGCAGGTAGTTTTCTGAGGGATTGATGAATAAGAAAGCAATCCAAAGCCTGCATGAATAGTCTGTTTTGAAAATACAGTGTTATATCCACGATAAGCCGATAAGGCATCGAGTTACAAATCACGTGATACACGATCCACCATAATCAGGATGCAATAACCTTATTTGATGGGTCGTTTTTCTTCACGGCTCCCAGGGCGTAAATATTTTTTTACAGCCTTGTTGTTTTCATCGTATTTTGTAAGCAATCGGACAGCTTTGTTTCTATTTATCTTACCACTTATATCCTGGCAGTTTTAAAGATTCCACTAATAGCCACTGCTGATTCGTATTATTTAACATTAAGCCATTTTCTAAGAATTTTAAATAAAGCAGAAAACCGGGAAATAAACACGGGTTTATTTTTATGAAGTTGGAATAAATTTTAGCCTCCAAACACATGTATTTGACTTGCAAAAGCGTTCCTGCTCAAGAACATTACACATTTTGAATTGCTGTTTAGATTTTATTTTTGCACATGGTTTATTCAAGTTCTCAACGACAATGCTTGGAGTTTTAGATCTATTACAGAGATTAAGAAACATTTGTAAATGTTTTTTATCTATTATTATTTTTTGCTTTTAACAGCACAACTAGTCCAAGGATGTGTAATATACTCTGATGAGCCAGGCGTAGAGTAGGCATTGATCATAAGTAGTATGAAAAATATTATGCTTTGCCGTCACCTAACGGATAAATTTTCGCTGAACAGCAACGTCATGGTGAACTTTCACGTCCTAGTTAATCAAACAAGTAACAGCAGTAAAATAAAAAACATGTTCTGATAATATTAAAAGTTTGATTTTTTTATATTATCCAAATGCATCATATCAGCCTATCGTTATTAAAAACCGAGGAAATGTGCGGATATGAAGGATTATCTCCATATAGGCGGTTGTAAAAGTTGGAAATTAATTTTGACTTGGTCAACCACTTGTTGAATTATTGTAATCGTTTTTCTACGTTTTGATAAATTGGTTTTTCAGTTTTGTGAAGGTCTTCATCTACAGCGCGTGGAATTTTGCAACGAGTTTGTGGACATTTGCCAACCTCGATATTTGCGATAACTTCTACTGCAACAAGAATAACAGAAATACTAAAGCATGTAAAACATAGCCTTAAATTCATCAACCTTTTTGTTTAAACGTCAACGGATTTTTGTCGCTAAGTATGAGTTTCTAAAATGCACAGAACATTGTATATATGTTATAGATATGCTTCATGTAGCTTTCGCTGAAATCCAAATGTTCTTTGCTAAGTGCTGACCGCTTTGGACTTGTCTTGAATAGATTTGGATTGAAATTGCATTGCCCTGAATCAGAACAGAGAAAGCTATTTGTTCACATTTGCGGAAGTTGTAATGCTTACTCAAACGCAAATGCAAATCTTCGTCATTGCATTATCACATACATTGATTTGATTATTATTGCTTTTATGTAAAAGGACGACATTAATACTTTGCAAAATCTCGGTGAAAACCTATCCGTTAGGTGGCGATAAAAATAATAATTTTGATACAGTTTTTTAGTCTTCATCAGTTTGGTTCATTGCGTATGTTACAAACTGAGAACCATCGAGGGGATCGTAGTGTTTATACATGAATGTTATTAATTATTTGATGTCTATGTCAAACCATGTGCCTTAATGTTACGCTCTGATGGTGAGGACATTATTATTAGATTATCATCATCAGTGAAGTACATTGAAAGCGCTGCAATAAAACAATACCAGTTCAATTAATGAACTGAGTGTTTGGCGTTATTTAATGAAACAGACAATAATACATTATTTAATGAAAAAATAGAAAATATAAAACCATTACGAAGCTTAATGTTTTTTCTTGGATGATATGAAGATCTAAAATTGCAAGTCTTGCTGTGAAATAAAAACTTGAATGAATCACATTCGAGGAAGAAATCATGAAAAGATCACCTGTTTACTGAAATATTTTCTACCGCAAAATATTAAATCGCAACTCATTGGTTATTTATAGTAACAACTGCTTGCTGAATTTCCAGCATCTGTGTGTTAGGGCAATGCAGCTATAAACAATTTTGGCAACAGAAATACATTGTCCACACAAAAACACCGTTCATAAAGCTTTGACATTTAGTGTAGCAAATGGTTAGCAGAGTGGTTTTAAGAAGACCGGCTTTAAGTGGCACGATATGGACAGCGAAAATACTTTTGCGAAAAAGATAAAACAAAAAAAACAGAAGATAAGTTAATAATGTGAATCTACAGTGTTCATCTAAATCACGAAAATCTCTCATGAAGGATTTACATCTGCGTTGATAGGTTCTGTAGTCTTATACTCATGGATTTGGTTGCTGGTGCAACTGAACCTAACCGTTCTGCAGGTACAGCCTGTTGCTGCCTCTAGTGATTGACTTATAGCTTTCGGAACGAGACAGATTTTCTGACGCGGGCTAGGAGGTGGATTATCGGGAGGGCATTCTGACATTTTTCGCGGAATCATTTTTTCTTTTCTGAGTTTGACTGAATGCTTTAGACGTGCGTTTGGCTGTTTGTAGCGTACGCTTGTACACGTCTCGCCTACAATTCCAAGAGGTCCTTCATCTAGTTTAATTAAGCCTTCTTTACAGGAAATTACACCAGAAACACCTCCGAAATTTTGAGGTTTTCTTCTCGAAAACGGAGCAGTGGAAGCTCGTTTTCGATCGGTTTGCATGCCGTTACTTAAAATCATGTGTCCAAAACTTCCCTTGGAATAAAGGGAATTTCTCGTCTCGTTTGCGTTGGGCCCAATCGGATTTTGAATTCCCTGCAGCGTACTAGAACGATAAACACTAGAAGGCGCAGACAAGCTTCGTGAAAGGTTCCTGGATGCGAACCGTAAGCAAGTACTTCCACGTGGTGCCGCTAAAGATGTTAGATTTTGATTAGAAGAATTGCTTTCGTATAATGACATCTGTCTTTAAAACTATACTTACTTCGATGTTGGCTTTTGTTGTAAGAATCGATTTCTTTTGCAGCTTCCATTGCATTTGGGCGTTGTCTTTCCAGAGATGGAAGACGATTTTTGTCGAAGAACTGTTTGTTTATCTTACTAAGATTTTGTTCGTTAGTCGAAGAGCAAGATGTAGTTCGGGGACGTCGAGCTTGACTGTTAAAGGTTTTTGTATCTCCGCACGTTGGCGCAGTGGAACAACGCGTTTTTCTGATTGCGTTCAATCTGCTTAGTGGGCGATCTTTTTCGGGGACTTTTACTGGAAGTGCCTTTAAAGAAAATGTTTACGCTAGGCATTTCTTATCAAATCATGATAAAATTTAAATACTTGACATCTCTGTTTACCAAAACATATCACCTTCATGGTTCTTGCAGCATTATCTATACTGATCTGACGCAGCTTGTTCAGCTTTTCCTTGCAAACGTCATTTGATAAGACATTATTAATTGTCGTTTTAGTTGACCGCGCTTTAGCTGCGAAAAAACATACATCTTCATGTAAAACCTAAAAGAATTAAACTTAAATCAATAAGAAAACAATCGAGCAACCCCACCTGATGTAATAGCCCTCTCATACAAAGGAGTCTGAATGACAACATTTGGTGGATAAGAATTTCTTAATATTCCCAGCCTTCTTTGCTTTAGTCCATGCTGTCCTATCTCGATTGACATTCTTCACTGTCAAATTTATAGTGTTTCATCAAATATGAAAGGTTGTTTTCAAGTGATGCTTCAGTTATCTTTTTGCACAATGCGGCAAACCTGACTACCAGTAAATACGGTGACATATGAAAATACAGCCGAGAGAGCGTCACTCTAATCAAATGCTACTGTTTGCAAATGTGTAACAGAATGAAACATACAGCAAATGCAGATGCCGGTTTTAGTTATTATAAACCATACCAACTGTATCCTATAAACGAAATAAACTTCCTGCTCATTTTTAACATGCTCCTAGTCACAATATCCATCATCCTATTCGGACAACTATTCGCATTAAGTGCGCTATTCTGGCACTTCCTTTGTAATAGGAATCACGTCAGTCTTTTGGAACTGTAAGTACCCTACGTGCTCGTTTTGTGCCAGACACACTTGTGTTCGCTTGAGGGCCATTAAATTTGTTTCATAATAGCTCGTTAAAGCAGTGCGTCTCTTGTTTTAAACGATTTCGATAAAAATATACTTTTTCTTCGCCGAGTGCTCCTGTTACGAGAAATTAAGTTGCAGCAACAAACTGGGAAGTTGCCATGGCCCTAGCCCATGTAATGTTTACCACGGCGCCTACTCACAAGCCTCTTATTTTTGGTAACAACACAACTATTGTTTTCTCCTGAATGACATACTTAAGGGATTAGAAACGTGTGTACCTTTACCAGAGGTACAGCAGAATATGAAAAAATGCACTTTTGCAGAAGTACCGCCTTTTGACTTTAACAAAACTTTGAAAGCAATTTGCTCCATCTACCATAAGAAAAACTGATGCTTTTGTTAATTTGATCATAACAAAACGTCGTCATATTTTTGTCTTTTACCTTTTGCACGGTACAAACAACGCTTTCAGCTACAATGCAATAAGCATAAGTTGAAAAAGAATAAACGCCTGATATCAGAAAAATGTTCAAAATCATAGGCTACACCTCGCCTAATAGTTATCATTGGATTAAATGAATTCCAATAACCACCATATCATTACACAATCCAGGTTTATAAATTTGAAGAGCTTAAGTAGGGGTTAGGACTAACTGTCAAACAGCTATACCTTAAATTCTAAGGTGGCATCCCTCCCAACCAACCAAGTCAAACTCTCACCTGCAGAATTTTCCTTCAAAAATATATAAGAACACAACATATTTTAGCTAGCTGTCTAAGGTTAATTTCCAACGAAATAAATTTCCTGTAAGCATCTAGCCTGATGACATGCCATGATGCAATTCCAGAAAATGGCCATATTAGTTCAGTGAACTAGGTAACCCAATTAGGCCTATGCTGTATTAGAAAAGTAGCCCAATATGTAGAAGTTACTATGAAGCTTGTAAACTGTAATACAGCTAAAGTGAATGAACAAATTATAACTTACTATAAACACCGCTAACAGACTTGAGATTTTAAGCGTATATTAGCCGATTAATTTCTACTGTAAGTTATTGCCTGGCTGCTATCTCTATTTCCTTAGAAAACTCACGAACATTTAAAACTCTAAAACATATGACTAAAATGAGGAAGGTGTTAAGGACGAAAAGACAAGCAAGGGGAATCCTTTTTATTGTTTCGTTTTCATATCTACAATTCTGAATACATTCAAGGAGCATAGCTACACATAGCTGAGAGAATCTTACTAAACTCAGCCTGTGAGCTTCAGTACCAATTTCCGAAATTAAAAGGAGTTTATAGCTTAGAAAACCGTTTTGTTCAAAATTTCGCGGTAGAATCAACCGATTATTTTACTAAGCCTTCGATGGTGCAAGCCAAAGTCTATTGCAAAACGATATATTTAGGTAAACTACAGCAAACCTGTAACTGCAGAACTGAACGCAACAAGCTAAAATAACAGCCTGGCAAGCCTTTGGGTTTCGTTCGTTCAGTTTTCTACAATCTCTGTTCATCTTGTGTTCCACTGGAAATCGAGCAAAAGTTGGACATGCGTCAAAATGCATGCGGCATACATTATTTATTACATATACATACGGCGGCCTCATCTACAGTAGTTTAAGGTAATCACAAAGTTTTCACCGAAATAAAGTTTATGTAAGTACACAGTATATGCTGTACTCCACATGAAAACTTAATAATTTCAAACAGTAGGCCTATAGCATGATCAATCATACAAAAATTCTTTGATGATCTACCAAATAGTGAAAATTCCAAAACAAACAAATTTAGCGCAGATGACCTCAGCCGATTTGTAAGCAGGCCTCATATTATTAATCCGAGCCCGAAACTTTATCTGAAGCACGAATTAGGCCCAAAAGATTTTACTGAAGGAATAAATTAAATCAACAATAGAATGAGAAGCGAAATAAATTATCGTGAAAATTTTTTTATTTTTGTAATCTACATTTATTCGAGGAGCATATTTAACACAAGCGAGGGAAACTCCAATACAGACTTATCCAGCAAACCCAGTGAGCCTCAATACCATTACCCACTTTGCATTAGACCATGCGGGAATTTCAATTTTCACTCCTTTTTCTTTCAAAGGCATCCATACTAGACTTGGTTTGCCTCCGAGGAGATCAACTGTTGCAGATGAGGAGCTTGCAAGAGGAGACCTGAGTGTGACCGATTGAGACCACTGGAAGAGGAAAGCGTAAACAACATCACCTCCTTGCTTGGCAGTGTACCAAACATGCGGGTTCGTCGTGTCATTTTGATATTTCCATGGTTTGCTTCCATACACTGCTTCTCCGTTCATTTGTAGCCATTGCCCCATTTGACGCAGCCGTTCCTCATATATCGGTGCTATAGTACCAGACTTGGTGGGGCCAATGTTAATCAGCAAATTACCCCCGCAACTAATCGTCGTCACCAATTCCTAAAATAACAAAAGTACTTTTACACCAATAAAAACACCAATTTTACACCATTTTACGGTAAACATTGTAAAGATTCGATTTTAGTCACGTTTCGTGTTTCATCTTCGACAGTGAAGTGGCGGAAAAGTTAAACCACATTGCTCGCAAATATACGAACCGGATTCGATTATCAGTTGCGCCACTGTTATAATACCCTTAAACAAGACATGAACGACGTTTGCTTCTGTTCAGTGGTCTACTCTAGATGAACAGCTCCAACTTTGAGCAATTAACAAAACAAAACATACAAAAAATAACAAAGAAAATTGTGTATCCATTGGAACTTGCACAAAGGCTAGCTCGGCAACTGAGGCAGGAGCGACGAGAAATTATCACCAAGTCGTGCAAAGACTTTCTTCAGCCCGAGGATAAAGATGGTGATATCATAACATACCTGCAGAAGGTCTTGAATTGTGATGTAATCTGCGAGTTCCGCGTTCCTTCTAAACCCCCAAGAACCTTTATCAATCGTCATAGCATTTTCAAATTTTCGCTTTTGCAAAACACCTGGATTGTAATGATCTCTGCAAGTCAAGTAACCGCCGTGTTTGCAAAGGGTGTCCTTGCCCCATCTATCGTTTGTCACTATCGTTTGCTGTGAACAAACATTAACGTCAACTCGCTATAACGGCACACATGCCAATAATAAACATAAGCTATAAAATGAAAGAAGCCTTTACATTGTAATCAAAGTGCTAAGAATACCTTGACAGGACTTGAGTTATAAAGCCAGGCAAGAAAGTGTGTGCTGTTCCAATAACTACTGTCTGCCTCCCACTGTCCATCTGAAAAGATAACCTCAGGCTTGTATCGTCTCACAATGTCATACAGCTCCGGCATTGTTTTGGTCCTGAGAAAATATAAGTTATATACACGGCTTATTCAACTCCTGTCAATTCACACCGAGTCAGACCATTTAATGTCAAATCGAACACCATGACATCTCTACCTCACAAAGTCTTGTGTCGTGTACATATTCTTTTTATCTTTCAAGTACAATGGGTTGAACCATTCGTACAGGGAATGGTACAAACCAAAACGAATCGACGTTCGGTTGCGAATTGCTTTGGCCAAATCTCCGACCAAGTCACGATTAGGTCCAACGTCCATTGAATTCCAGTTCCAAGAGTTGATGGAAGGCCAGTTCGTATACCCCTCGTGATGTTTCGATGTCAACACCACATACTTGGCGCCAGATGCCTGGAGATATACACCGTGCAGCGTTTGTTGAATCATAATGTACTTTTACAGTACAACGTTTGCCTTCTAAAGCTTAAAATCTGTACGCAGTACTCTTACCTTTAAAACGTCAGCCCAATGATTCGGGTCGTACAGCTCCGCAGTAAACATGGGAGCAAAGTCAGCGTACTGAAAATTAGGAGGGTAATTTTTCTTCATAAACTCGACGGCAACTGGACGAGGTTGTCCTTTCCAAAATTGCCAAAACCATTCGCCTAAAAAGCCATCACCAAAACTTGGGACGGAGAACACGCCCCAGTGTATGAAGACGCCAATTTTACTCTTGTCGTACCTTTAAACGTAAATGCTTATGATTAGATTGCAGTTACACATTTAATTGCTTCGTTTTGTTCTTAAACCACTTACCAGGTCGGTAAAGGTCTGGCATCCAAAGATGCCCAGTTTGGTTTGTATTCTTCGGTGCATGTTTCCTGGAAGCAAACGCAACACAATACTGCTACGAATTTTGCAAACTTATTGTAGAACATGCTTGTATTATATCATGCCTTAAGATTAATTTTGTCAAAAATCTTGCCCGAGGCTTTTGTCTAATTCAGCTATGCCTAACCATAGCCAATACATAAGTTTTACGTATTGTACAATATAATTGATATATTTCTATACTATGAATCAGAGTCGTAACCAAGTTATCAAAAGAGTTGCAAGTCAAGAAGTCATTTATCGTTTAACAATCAAGTCAAGTCGAATGATGTCTGAAGCCAAGGCACAAAAAACCAACGCAAAAACACCTTTTTTATCAACAAGAAACGTTTTAAAGTTTGTTTCGTTTTGCGGCCGGAACTCATTCGGATAGACAGACAAATTTCATTTCAAGCTACATCTATTTAGTTTGGACGAAAGAAAAAATGGTTTTACTTGATGCAGAAGTCTACTGAACAAGGACCGACCCGAGTCAAGTCAAGTTTTTAAGTTATGTTCTAGAAAGTGACACAAGTCAAGCGAAGTCCTTTTTCGAAAAAGTGCCTCGAGTCATTACAATTCTGCTACATGTATTGACCATCGTTTAATGACAGCGCCTTACTGGGAAAAAATTTATATTATCGTTGTTGCTGAAGCTGAGCAACTGCACATAAAATAAATTATTACACGTTATAAAGTTCATCTTTCACCAAGGTCATTTTTGCAGTAAGGCTAATTTTCACAATTGAGTACACTCCTTGCTCACGTGTAAACAGAGTTTGTCAACCTCGCACAATAACCAACTTTAATTTTGGAGAAATCCATGATATGGTCAATTCCCATTGGCTTGTACGAAAAATGCTTACTGATTATAGAAACTACAACAAATTGACATTATACTATACTGTATATGCATATCCATGTATAAGTATATGCTAAACACAAACCTTCAACTTCGCTTTATGCGGCCTGAAGCTGTAAGTTAAAAGCTCTACAACAATCTGATTGCAGTTGTTTGTGACAATCTTGACAGCATTAATTAAAAATGCTTGTTGAGCCAATTGAATAGGCTATTTAATTGTCGTTTTCTCTTGACGAAAACAACGTGCTGCACATTGCCCAAAAGCATCCGAAAATAGCAATGCCCAGTCCACTATTTACGTACAAGTGTAATGCTTACAAGCCTTGTATAGTTAACGTACGCTTAAGTCTGTAAACGTGCAACTGGAGATATCAGACATACGCATGAAAGCAAAAACGTGCCAAAACATGGAAACTGCTGTTATGCACAGCGCTGTTTGTCGTTTGATCGCTTATTTTTGCTATACGCTGCAATTGTTGATCTGATCCAAATATAGTACGTTCTACGTAGCCACGTATCTTGGCCTACTGTACTTAAAAAACAATAAAGTTCCTCCTGATTCCTACAAAACTGAGAAGAATTGCAGTTTACTGGAAGTTCAACCCATTGTTGAATTTTTTCTGACTACGCTTACCAAGTATTTCAAAAGCTGCAACTCGTCTGCCTGGTAGGCTAGCTAAGTGCTTTGTCACAAGATATTGATGATATAGTAGGGCCTAATTACAGTCGTGCTTGATCGACTTACTTTCAAAACGCAATTAAGCCTCGGGCAATTCAAAAGCTATCAGGCTTACATGGATATTATGTTTATAAAAACTAGAAACAAACACTAATAAAATTTGAATGATAGGTTTTAGCGTAGGCACAAAATTTGAAACATATTGCTAAGTTTTTAGCAAATCACTAAAATATATGTAAGCTTAGTTTTAAGGCTAAAATGTTGGAGTTATTGCGGTTTACCTTCAAAGTATAGTTATGCTTGAGTGAACATTGTCCAATAATTAATTATAATATTTCAAAAACGACCTCTAAACGCACATTGGTTGTTGCAAAGATTTTTAGACAAATATTGTAAGATAGCCAAACAGCCTACTGATATCACCCATTGGCAGAGGTGGGCAGTCGGTACTTTGAAATTACCGTTGGTAACGGTACCGGTACTTAGCAAAAAATGTACCAACCATTCCGGTATTCGGTATTATTTTTGACAAGTAGTTCGATACTTTGTCGGTACTCGATAGTCGATACCGGTACTTTTTGCGTAAAAGATGCTGTTACTCGAGGACCAGTGACAGATTTTTGTTTGTGCTTGTGCGTTTTTCTTTAAATGTTTGTTTTATTTGTATTTTTTATTTGATATTGCCCGAATTACAAGTTTTACAAAAACCGCTAAACAGCAAAAAGCGTCGTTAATATCTTGCCCAAGAGCATAACAACGGTAGCGCCGATAAGTGCTTTAGTTTTTCTGTTATTTCTATTATATTTCAACAGCTGTTTTGAATCAGCTTCAAATATTGTTTTAATAGCGTTAATAAGCCGAATATTTTTCTTAATTTTCCATAATTGCTAAAAATGTTAACATTTTGCAAATGGAATATAGTTTTTTCTGGTTAGGGGATTCCTCCGCATCGAAGACTTGTTAACAGAATGTTGATGTTTCTTTCAGTGCATGGTAGGCTATAACCCGAACGTCCGGATCTGCCGGAGGTACGTAAAGCTAGCCTAGCTATGTTACGCTTCGATTTCCGTCAGGCAATGGGCTGGTGGATGTTGACAATGAAATTTCCGAAATTTTAGGCATAATATAGGCCTATCCTACAAAACATTTTATTTACAAGTTCGCTGGAGACTAGAATTAACCAGTTAAGCCTATTAACACTAGAAGGACGGGGCGCGTCAATTGACGCATTTTCAACCTAAGTGAATCTATAACTTTTAAGTGGGGCATCGCACAACCTTGATATTTCCTTACTTTTCCTACATTAGTGTTAGGTAACTAACCCATGAATATGAAGTTTTTATTTTACCGGTAGAGATAATTAACGTGGTCACTACCTAGAAGGACGGGGCGCGTCAATTGACGCATTGTTACTTCACACTACAAAAACCAGTTCTCGCAATAGAGAGTAATGTTTTGTTTCTGCTGATAATTACAGGTTTATCGAATTAGGTCACAGCTGCCAGCACAGAGGTGTGACAAACGTGTCGACAAACTATGCAAGTCGACTTTTCTGCAAAACAGAGTAGTTTCGTCACAAGCGCAGCCTAATATCGGAATTTTTGAAGTTTATCGAAGCGTAAGTGTAGTAAGAGTTTCTTAGTTAGATAAATTAGAGAAATTCGTCGGGTCGATGGTTGCTCGTGGCGTGACAGGAGGGCGCAATTTCCCTGTGAAGAGTTTGTGGGGGAATTCGTGGGGATGTACGATGTTTTCCGAAACCATGGCAAGAGACAGGTTTCTGGAGCTCATACGATTCCTTCGCTTCGATCTGAAGACGGAAAGGCGTAGGAATCTATTGCATGATAAATTTGCACTCGCTTCACAACTTTGGAACAGTTTTATATCAATCTGCCAAAAAGCACTCATTCCACAGTGGAAGATAACTGTGGATGAGCAACTATTGCTGTGTAAGGCACGCTGCAAGTTCATCCAATATATGGCCAATAAACCAGACAAGTTTGGTCTAAAGTTCTGGCTGACAGTTGACGTCGAAAACAAATAATTATTCAACGGTTTTCCTTACGTTGGAAAAGATGACGCAAGGAGCCCCCAAGGGAGTGTGCCCACCGACGTTGTACTGAAACTCATGGCTCCGCTTTTTCAAGGAGGTTACAACGTCACTTGCGATAATTTTTTCACCTCACTTGACCTGGCGTTGCGACTTGCGGAAAAGAAGTGCAGCCTCGTAGGGAAAATGCGCCAGAACAGAAGAGAAGTCACGAAAGAGTGCAAGAAGAACAAGGAGTTACGTGAAACAGAAGTGTTTAGGCACGACGGCTTGTATTTTCAATGCGATTGCTTTTGTTAATTAAAATGGACATAGCGGACATGCGATAGAAGTAGTTTTTTCGGAGCAACAGCACAGTTTTCTCAACAAAAAACGTTAGATTTGCGCCGTTTTGACCTTTTGCGTCAATTGACGCACTCCGTCCTTCTAGGTATACGAAAATTGCCGTCCTTCTAGTGTTAAATCTCGAATATCTGGATCCGGGCAACAAAGGACGAAGATAAATTACAGCGAACCCGTAACTGAAGGCAACAGGCACATATAATAGCTTAGCGAGCGTTTACGTTTCATTCTTTCAGTTTTCTACAGTGCAAAATCTGCACTCTCAGACTCACTCGCAAAATCTGGGCATAAGCATACTTTTTATTTTCACACCGATTTATAATAAATAAATAAAAAATGTATTTTTGTGCAATCAATTTACCAAACGCTAAAGCCTTAAATCTTTGTTATTTATAATAAATTAGCGTTGAAGCAGCCAACTTTGTCGGATTTGGTATGATTTGATGGGAACCTGTAAAAATTCAGCGAGCACATTGATAAGTCTTGTGTGTGCATGTACAATTGATTCCACTAGATGGCTTATCATGTCATGACTCATAACAAAGTGTCTGCAGACAGTTGTGATTTCGTACAAATAGTTTTAAATTTTCATTGGTACAATGGCTTTGATTTGGCGGATATTTTTTGCTAGTAAAGCAGACTTTGCATAATTTAAACTTTAAATAACCCAGCTTAAATTTACAAGCACTTTCTTCTGCTTTGAGTTAATGAGCTTCCATATTATGTAAAATCTAGTTAGAATTAATCATGCAATTACCCAAGACCAAACAAGCATTAACAATACTAGAGTAAAAACTAGTCATTTTTCTTTCTACAGGGCAACAGACACAATGTAATTATATAAATTTGTAATTATATAAAGTAAAATTGTCCCAGGCAACAACCTTTTAAGGTAAATTGCGGCTAAAGCACTGTAATAATTATAAAGATAATGGGGAAATGGATCTTTTTAATGATTTTAGGAAATTCTATGCAAGATATCCAGTCAATACGCTAATTTAGTCGTGAAATGGTTTGTAATTTCAAAAATTGTAATGTTTTTTTGCAACTTTGCATTGTTAAAGATCGACAAGAAACCAGTTATGTTTACCAATTTTAGTATGGCAAGTGGCACCATAAGAAGCCTACGGGTTGTGGGTAGAGTAACAAATTTATATCTTTCTAGCTTACAAGACAGACTTGAGACAGATATTTGAAAAACAAAAGGAATAAAGTTGTATTTTTCCATATTGGCTTGCTAGAGCAAACACAAATATATATAATTAATAAAAAAATATACCTAATCTTTAATTGTTATAACTTCAAAACTCCTTGTTTGATATCATTGAAATCTTTTTTGTTAGTCATTACAAAAATGGTATCGGTATGTAAAAACATGAGAAATTGTGTTTAAGCTGCCTGAAATGCCATGGAATGACTTGCATGTGATCCTACACTCTCCAAATAATTTTGGCAGGCTTAAGTGAATTTTTTAGTTTTTTTGTTATATTTTTAAGGCTATGCAAGTGATCTGATGGGCACTGATAAACATTGAAAATTTGTGAATGCACAAAACCATATCATGTAGCTTGAATTTGCAATTGATGTTAAGTTGTTTCAGTCAAATTTACACAATCTAAACATGAAGAAGTGGAACAAATTTTTCTATCGTAACACGAAGAATGTTGATCCTGACTCACAATGGAAGCAGCAAAACGAGCAAATGCAAAAGAACGAAATTTATAAAATGGTTGATTTTTCTGGTGGTGGCAACTTCCTAAAAGTTTATGATCAAAATCCAGACGATAGCCCAGAAGTCAAAAAGCAGAGAATACAAGAATATTTTGATAGTTTCATCAAACCTTTTTATTTGTTTGAAGATGGTGAGATTGTCACCGAAGAGACATACCAGAAATGGCATAATCAGCAAACTCAGGTTACCAAAAAGCACTTGGAGAAAAAAGAAAGGAAAACTATGACAACGATATTAACCATTACACAAAGTCCAATTGTTGAAACAGACGGATTAGACACACTGTCTTTCACTTCCAACCTCACCCTTGATAGTGTAATCAGGCCCTTTAATGAGCATAAAGCAAAGTGGAAACTGGAACATCGGGGAGCTATAGGCGAGACGCCTCTTCATATGCTTTTTCTAAACGGATCACCAAAACATATTGAAGTAGCAAGAGCACTTTTGGAAAAGCATCCTCAACTGGCTTGGGACTTATACGAAGGTTTTGAATACTATGGTGAATCCTGCCTTCATTTTGCTGTGATTAATGGTAATATTGAAGCAGTTAAGCTACTGTTGGAAACTGGTCATATTGATATCCATGCTAGAGCTCGTGGAAAGTTTTTTATCCCTGTCGATGTGAAAAGAGGTGATATCAAACTGAGGAAACACAAATTTGAGGGCTACGCTTACTACGGTGAATACCCATTGTCTTTTGCAGCAAGTACTGGAAATCATAAAATTTATGACATGTTGATTGATCATGGAGCAGACCCAAACAAGCAAGATCGTAATGGTAACAGCGTCCTACATTTGACCGTTATTCACGATCAACCCGATATGTATTACTATGCAGTGAAGCATGTTAAGAGTAAGGCTGACCCAAACGTGATGAATTTTACAAATCTTTCACCATTGGCTTTAGCTGCCAAACTTGGAAGAGTCAAAATGTTTAAGAAGATTTTAGAAATTTCATCCCAGCATCATTGGTCCTATAACACTGTTACCTGCTTTGCATACCCACTGAAATCGCTTGACACTATTGGTCCCAACGGTGAAACAGATTGGAATTCTGCACTGATGATGATTATTCGTGGCAAGAAAGACAATCATTTAGAGCTAGTTGCTGATGGCGTTGTGCACCAGCTGTTGAACAAGAAATGGAAGGAATTCGGGCAGATGAAATTCTATCGGTTGTTGGCTTCTTTTGTCTTGCACATCTTATTCTTATCAGTTGCCCTTTATCTGCGCCCGAATACTGCATCAGACTTGAGATATGGAACCACTGCTACAGATATCGCCAGATATGTGTTTGAATGTTTAGTAATTCTAATAGTTATTCTTGTGCTGTATTACTTGGTACGGGAGATATATCTTGAATCACTGTTTGGGTTTTGGCAAAATGTTGCAACTATTCCATCCAGAATCTTTTATCAGGTCTCATGTATTCTTTTGTTGCTATGCATTCCATTCAGATTTGCCGAGTTATATTCAGTTGAAGATTGGTTGCTTGTATTTGCAGTGCCTGGCGTGTGGTCATACATGTTGTTCTTTTTGAGAAACTGGGAACTAACTGGCCCATTTATAACTATGATTTATAAAATCTTTGGCAGTGACATCGTTCGGTTTGCTGTTATTTATGGAATCATTATTGGAACGCTTGGGATTGCATTTTTTTATCAATTTGAGGGGCAAAATGTAGATGCCTTCTTAACAGAGCATGGCACATTCATGACTTTGTTTCAGATGAGTTTTGGAGAATTTAGTTACTCAGATGTGATGGCGGGCAAATATCCAGCTGTTTCCATAATTCTCTTTATCATTTTCATGATGTTGGTGCATATACTTCTTCTTAACATGTTGATTGCCATGATGACGAGAACATACGAAAAAATCACACAACGATCAAAGAAGGTTTGGAGGCGTCAGTGGGCGTCGATGGTTGTTGTCATGGAACGCTCGCACAGGATTAATGAAAAGTTAAAATTTCAGTCTTCGTATGGCATAAGTATTAATGCAGAGCGTATAACTAGCGAAGGTGAGGTCGGTGTTAACCCACTACATGAAGTAAAGCCAGATGATCGTGCACTTATGGTTATTCACCATCAGAAAACATCAGAGAGTGAACGAAGAAGAAATATCAAGAAGAGCTGGCAAGGGATTAGTCAACAGGCGAAACAACGCTCGGAAGAGACCCCTGAACCAAAGCTGAAGATACATGGTATTAGTGGCATGGTGGATTTTGTTACTGATTCTCCTAATGTAGATGAAGTGCAAGATGAATCACTTATGAGTCGTATTAGGAGTGCTGTGTCAACTTCACATGTTAGCTTTGCTGATGAAGATTCATCTGAAGAGAATGACTATATGGTGTAGACAACTATCCTGCAGTTTGTTGTGGCTTGTGAGTATATATATATATTCATTACAGTTAAAGGATATAGGTTTTTTATTTTTATAAAAAGTATATATTTTCATGCATATGATGACGTGTTTTTATGAATGACGTTTTATATATTTTATATACTTTTTGTTTGTACATTTATAAATATGCATTTATGAATTCTTATTTTTGCACTGGAAAGAACTTAATGACATTAAATCTATTTTGAGCTGGTAGGGTGGTACCCTTATTGCAGGATGCAATCTTGTTGTTATTAGTGACTACTTCATCTTCAACACTGTAAATTTTCTGCTTAACTGGATCAGGTTAATTTTGCTGAATGAGCTTAATTATGCAGCCAAGCTGCTATTCCATGCTCTTTGTCATAGTATAAAACTTTTTTACTCTATTATGTATGTAAATATAACTTGATTGACTGAATTTCATCGCCGAACTGAAATTTGTTAAAAAAGTATGCATTACTGACTGTTGCAGGCTGTATGAAGTTTGTAAATATCCAAAGGCCTTTTTATATTTTTATGCTTTATATTTATTTTATACATTGACTAAAGTCCACTGATTGGCGACCATAGCACCATTTGATGATACCTTTATATTAAAACTAAAAATATATGGCATTTATTTATTATGTTGTAATAATATACTTTTTTTACACTTTGCAGCTTGCACCCTGTAGCACTTACACTTGTTTTTTCTGTGTTTTGTATCAGGTTGGTATCGTACTTGTTTTTCATTGCTAGTATCGCACTTAGTATTTTAAATTTCCTTGCACTAAGTGAAACTTGAAATGAAAATTAAGATGTTTTATATTATATTGCACTGTATAAGTACACTGTATTCTTGCACTGCATAAGTGAAATTTGATGTACTATTTTGGTTTTGTAATGTTTCTTATCGTAATTTTGCAAAAATCGTTATTCAACTCAAGTATTTTTGCCTTGAATTCTATCTTAAGCATCAAAATCAAAAGAACTTCATAGTTTTTTGTGCCTGTATTTGTAGTCATAGAAAGTTTTGTACTGTTTATTATTTGCACATTATGTACTTGTACTGACTATCATGATATTAACTGTGATTGTAGAATTAGCTTGCACTTGACGTTTGCTTGTTTTTAATCTGTATTTTAAGAGAATAGTCCAATCATGGCTGTTGTTAAGTATTTAGTTCTACTTCTCTTGGTAATGCAAACATCATTCATGGTCTTAATACTGAGGTACACCAGAACTGTGCACAAAACTGGCCCAAGATACTTAACAAGCACAGTAATATTTCTGGCTGAGTGTGTAAAGTTGGTTACATGTTTGCTGATCATTTTCGTTGGTGCAAGTAAGCCTTCGTTGTTTATTTTTGGTATTAAGAAACACCTAAAACTCTGAATTGTTTTGAATACAATTTTTTAATGTTTATTTATTGACATTTATTAGTATAAAAATTGTTTTGTCTGTATTTCACCTTTTTACATATATTTCATCTTTGTACTGTATTAAGGTTTTTTACTTCATTGAATTGTTATCCACCATTTAGAGTTCAACTGGCGAAGGCTTTACGTTGAACTGCGTACTGGGCTTTTCGAACATCCAATGGAGACTATAAAGGTTGCTGTGCCATCAGGAATATATGCTATTCAAAACAACCTTTTGTTTGTTGCTTTGTCCTACCTGGATGCTGCTACTTATCAGGTTTCTTTGTTGTGGAGATATTTATGGTGTGAATCGACATATAAAACTATGCAAAGATGTAGTTGTTTTTCCTAAAGTACTGCTAACTTATATATTTTTGTGATGGGAAAATGTTTATATTTTTAATTGATTTATTGACGTTGTTTTATTGGTTTTACAGCTTCACAAAATAAACATTTATTGCTAGGTAACCTATCAACTGAAAATCTTAACAACAGCTATATGCTCTGTAATTCTATTGAGACGATCCCTGTCACGTCAACAATGGGCTGCCCTGCTATTGTTAATGATAGGTGTGGCTCTCGTTCAGGTATTATCATGACGTGCTCTTTGTACGTTAACAATAACTTTAGATGTATAAGATTCGACTCGCTTGTATGATCAAGTAAAATGTTTTCAATATCAAATGAGATACAACTGAAAGCATGTCTTATATGCTATATCCTTCGGCATTTTTTTGATACAGTTAAAATGTTCATTTTAAGTTGAATGCAAAATTGTCGCCCAAACATTCAGAATTTATTTGCCAAGTGCTATTGTGTATTTGTTAAGTTTCATGTAATTGCCCGTTATGTGCTTTGATATATGGTAAGTACGACCATCATTTTATTTTTATATAGATGCCAACCGAAACAGAAGAAACAGATTTAACTGTGACCAATCGATTGTTTGGTCTAACTGTCCTTCTGATAGCCTGTCTTAGTAGTGGATTTGCCGGTGTCTATTTCGAACTGTTACTGAAGCAGTCTTCTTTATCGTTGTGGATTCGTAACATTCAGATGGGTAACGTTTGATATCACATTTCAATTCATGAATTTTGTTTTCCTGCAATTAAGTTATCAGCTGTATTATTTTCCATTCCTGTTTAATGTGCTTATGCAGATCCCCAATGTAATTATAAGTAATGTGTGCTGTTAGCCCTTTTCATATTGCTGAAATGTACACTAGTGATTTCTGTTACAAAAGTAAATACTATACATCTCAGACTCTACACGGATTTTGTTTACCAAAGCGTTTAACACCTTTCATTACCATTTCAAGCCATCTTTGGAATGTTGTTTTCTGCAATGACTGTCTTATATAGTGACTGGAAGGCAATATCTAAAGGTGGATTTCTGCAGGGTTATGATGCCCTTGTCATTGCCGTTCTTTTACTGCAGGTATCCAGTCTTTAGTAAATCATTTCATGGATAACCGTGCAAATAAAGTAGAATCTACTTCTTGTATTTTTGTATCTTGTATCTCTTTGTATCTTTTGTATTTTCTTAATACAGCCGAAGTGTGTTGTTCTAAGGGCCGCCAAGGTGACTCCTCTAACACACGATACATTTTTTATTTATGGTGCTGCATTGTATGTCTGTAACAAAAGTTTCAGTTTGTGAATTACCAGAATTAAATCCAAAATCGGCTGAAACCAATATGATTTAATAAGCAGGATCGAATATATCGAATACTTTTTCTGGTGGTCTTTAGTAATTCAATGATGTTTGTGTTTTTGACAGGCTTATGGTGGTCTTCTAGTTGCATGTGCTGTGCAATATACTGACAACATCATCAAGGGATTCGCAACATCTATATCAATAATATTGTCAAGTATGATTTCACATTTTATTTTCGAGGATCTTCAACTGACAGGGTATTCATACTTTTATATCAACCTCCATAAATTTGTTCTGTCAATAAAATCATGTTTTATTAACCATGACAGTAATATTAAGAATTTTAGATGGAAGTGGGATATTTCTTGACGGTGTTGCTTGTGTTAATATCTGTGTAATTAATGTGTTTATGCTTTCTTATAATTCAGGTTGTTTATGACTGGGACGATAATGGTTCTTGGTGCGACGTTTTTGTATGGATGGAAAAGACCAACCAAAGGAAGTGTGAAAGAAAGTTGACGATAGTCAATAGCTAATGTTAATATACTTGTACATTGTACATGTATTCTGCACTAGTTAAGTTGTTCTCAGATTATTTAAAACCTTAAAGTGAAAATGTAGGAAAATTCACATTTGTAACGTATTTGATGCTGAATACGTGAAGAATAAACTGCCGTAATAAACTTGAAGAACTCTTGAATGCTATTACGTTCGATTGAATGCTATTACGCAATTATATTGAGTAAAAACAAAGGCACATAACTCTGACGTTTTTCCCCCTACAGATAAGGGTGCGGAAGATAACCTAGCCTAAAGTTGATAAGCGCATGTAATTTCCCAAGTTAATTAACTACAATACAAAGATAGATTAATTGGATCCAAAAATTAATTCGAATCAAACAAACCTTGGAATATGTTTTGAAAGAGAAGAATCAAATAAAAAGAATCTGCGATAGTTGTCATACTTCTATTTTAAGCAACTTTCCCGAATGAAACTGACCTGTAAACTTTTAACTACCTTTTTACAGAAAAACCTGTCATGATGCAACTAGCTTAAATAATAATTAATTATTACTGTATGCGCAATATAAGTCTACTGAAGATGGCCTGTTGCTGTCCAGGTACTCACAGTAATTGTTTATTCTCGTTTTTTCTTTTAACATTCACTATTATACCGAAATTAAATCCAAGTACAGAAAGCAAAGTAAGATTTATCAACATAAAGCATGTTTCTTTAACCTCGTAAAAAGAGAATGTAGTCAGAAGGCACATAACAACCCAAAGCGTACCACTTAAAATAAGAAATACCAATGCAAATTTTAATGCTGCTTCGGATGACTTTGAAGGGACAAGGCTTTGACTGACCCAGCCTGCAATAGAAACACACTTGCTGTAACTCTACTTTTAGATTGGCATTTTCGTTATGAAGTACTTTAACCTAACGTCCTTGGCCTAATTGTAAACAGTCTAGCTCGGGTCACTCGCAGATTTATTAATTTGCGGAAATTGAAGATGAATTTACTTTTGTTTGAAATTCAGCCGACCACGCAAGCCAGTGAATTTGATAACTTATATAAACTAAACAAAAGCTAGCGAGGAATTACTGTGCAGATCTATTACAACATCTGAAATTCACAAAAAATCGTCAAAGTGTGTACAACGTAAAACTAAAAAGATTGAAAAGCACTGACTGTAAATAGGCTACTACAGAATCCTGCGGTCTCTTAGCTAGCCTATGCGCCATTTTCTAACCAGGAAATATATTTAATCTTGCAATGCTTACCGGAAAACATTGCTGCAGCTGCGTAGATTATGATCCGCAATGTACTCTTCTCGTATTCTTCTAGTTCTGAGGCGGTGACCCAACCCTTTAGCACTTCGAGTCTAACCTCCAGAACGAGTACTATCACCACAAAGCTCACAATAAGCTCAAAAGTAGTAAATTGCGGCGAACGTTTTTGAGAATCTCGTTTTTCAACGGTGATAATAAAAGTTTCTTTCGTATTTTTTCGCATGAAGAAAATTGGAATTTTCTTCCTAGGCACTTTATTTTAAGCTTAAGACTGATGGACATACAATAGTTTCAGGTTGTCCAGGAAAAGATTTCATACAGTTTTGTAAACAAAGGTATTGTTACATCAAAATGTATTGCATTTGAAAACGTATTGTCAAAGGCTTCATCAAGACACCAGTAAAAGCTCCTGATCAAAAGAAGCAGAACTTATTTTTGCTTTTTATGTTTTCAATATGGGTCGACGGAGTAGGAGACCTTTGACGAAAGTACCCGAGGGAAAAGTTGAAGAAAGAAAATGCCCTGAATTGCTGAAAGTTCCACGCTGCAATCCAAAATTAACTTTCCAGCAATTTTGCTACTGTGTGGCTGTACTTGCCAAACTCTATTATTGTTTAAATTACAATGTCCGACCAGAAGATGACCAATTGTGGTCGGTGTTATCTTCTTTAGCGATCATGGCTGTACCAGGTAGCAGTAAATTAATTTCTGTAAAAATATGTTGTTTAACTGTCCACACTCGTGCGTGATAAGGTTAGGCTACCCCAGTAATTTTAGTCACTCATTTCGTGGTCGAAGGTTTAAGCGAGAGATCATTTCTACTAGCTTCCAGTCATAAAAACGTTGTAGTAACATTCACTGCTTTTGTTCTGACAGGTACAGCAGCCGTAATTTTCTGTCGAAAAAGGAATGGCAGAGCGAATGCGATTCTTGGTGCTAATTTTGTCGTTTGCGTAATTCTAGGATTTCTATGGCTTTTAACTTTGTTTGCGGAAAACTTCTACCTGGCAGACTACAAGTTTCAAGAAGATTGTCCCAACACATTTAGCCCCAGCACCGTACTTCAGTACGGCACGATCTCTGCCGTAACATTCGGTTTTGTACTCTTTATGTATAGTAGTCAGTTTTGAAACATCAAGCTTTGTGTTTCGTTGATTTACTATATTTTGTCAAAACCGAATATATACTTTAAGGACAAAACAAATTTGCTTTTCTACACAGTGCCCTTTGAACTTTACGACGTAGAATACAGAAAACAAACTAGTAGGAATAGTAATATGTATCTATATTTCACACGCAAAGAACTGTAATACCGCGTATATAATGCTGGCAATATCTAAGTAAAAACTATCATGCATCCTTTTTACAGCACAACGGAATACCATACGGTACCTGAAAACTGCAACTATTCTAAAAACAGATAAGATATTTTGGCAATGGCAAAGCTTAAGTACAGAACATAACAACTGAAGCCGTGTTTTCAGTAGATGCGGTGTGCTATTTTACTCTTCGATTTGAACAACACGCATTGTGTTGGTATAGCCAGAACCCGGTTGCCAACCAGTGACGACAATCACAAAGTCACTCTTCGCAAAGAATTTCCTCGCCTTGCCGACTTCGATTGCGAATTGTACACGTGCATCTACGTCATCAGACCATGGAGACACGACCGGTTTCTGCAGAATTTAAACACAGACGTTCTTTTAGGCTCGGTGGCCGAGCGGTTAAAACGCGAGATCAGCAATAATGCGATGCGGGTTCGATACCATAAAACGCTACTGTTGTAATGGCCTTACGCAAAGCGTAAACTACGCCTTCCTTTGTTCCCAACAAAATCGGGAGATTTCTCGGGCATCATCCTCGAGTTTAATAGTACTAACATTTTTCCTCCATCCGAGGATTAAGATTTTGATAAGGAAATACTCAGCATAAAGTTTACTTCCTGATTTCGTAACCAGAAAAAACAAGATAATATTTAGCTGTGCAGCAACGAGCAATAGAATTAGGTTTTATAGAAAAAACAAACTTGGAAAACAATCGGGAAGCATCCGCGCCACAAATGAAGCTGACGCGCAGTTTGTTCAAATCTAGTGACTGTCAGAATAGGAGCACGAGGCCGATAGCTTGCAATGAGCGCAGCAGACTTTCCAGATCTTGTTAGGACGATAATACCAGCTAAAGGAAATTAGTTTGATTAATTTTGTAACGTTACAGTTCTCGCTCTTGTATCAATCAGCATGCTACAGTTTTAACTATTTTATATCCTTTTGTATGTTGAATATAATTACTGGCACCATTAAATAAAGAACAAATTCAATTATCAGTTTCAGAAAATATTTAAATTAAGTGGAAAAATAGTCAAACGTTTCATCTTAATCTTATGTCTTCTTTAGATAAGGTTTTACAAAAAAAATGTGCGCCCACCTGCGTGACACTTGAACGAAGCTTCAACAACGGCGCTGGCAATTGCCTCAGTTGGTTCAGTGGCCAGACCTCTGGAAATTCTCAATTCTTCAAACACCTAAATAGAATATCACCATACTAATTTGAAATTTTAGTTGCCCATAATGCAAAACTTCTGTGGTTACAAGACCTGATAAACCTAAGGCACTCATGCATAGCGATCTTTGATCAACCAGCTGTAAACTGATGCAGAGCAGCAGAAGTAAACACTAGACAGCGTAAATTAAAAAAGTAGTGGACAACGCATTAATTAAAGGACAAGTGCTTTAGCAAACATTAAGCTACACTGAATTGTTTGAAGATTGACAAACCATATTAGCTTGGGAACTCTGACATTTTTATTAGTTTGATTAAGGCCAACAGACAAAGGTATGGTTGAATAAACTACGACATATATCACCTTTCGGTGAAAAATACAGGCCTCAGCTTCTCTGGCAATTTGATGTTGCATCTTCACACATTCAAGAGGGTAAGATCCTGAAAAAAAAGCAATGTGTTCCAAATTACAGTCTTAAAAAATTGTCATAAGCTAACACATGTAACGATTTACAGTATATGTTGAACACAAAATAGAAATAGTGTACCTTTGGCAGTTTCTCCACTCAACATAATGCAGTCAGACCCATCCAGTACAGCATTAGCCACGTCAGATGCTTCAGCACGTGTAGGACGTGGTTTCGTTATCATGCTTTCCAACATCTGTGTGGCACAAATTACTGGTTTGCCTTTAAGATTGCATTTGCCAGTGAGCATTTTCTGAGCGATGAAAACCTGTTCACAACAAAAATATTCTAAGAATAGTTCTCAAATTTATTAACTTTCAAACCAACACTTTAAAAACACACAATACAAATACATGTAACTCAATATAAGTATGTATACTTTTTCAGCAGGAATTTCAATTCCCATATCGCCTCGAGCAACCATGATGCCATCACTTGCTTCAATAATCTCATCAATTTTTACCACACCTTCATGGTTTTCAATTTTGGATATGATCTGTAAGACAACAATTGGTCCATTATTCTACACATGGAGACTTAAGAAAAACTGTAATCTTTACTTAAGTTAAGTTGCAGTTGCCCTAACACACATGACCGCTTGTTTATATATTAATACGTAAGTGTGCAATTTACTGACATGAAATTGTAAGCCGCAGCCCAACCAACCTTTATGTTTTTGCCATCTTCCCCAAGAACTTCACGCACAGCGTGAACATCAGCAGCTTTGCGAATAAACGAAGCAAACACCATGTCAACACCCTGGTCAACACCAAATCTAAGATCTTGTCTAAAAAGATGCAATAACAGTTTTCTAATCGCTTATAGGTACTTCAACCATAGTTTAGATGTATGTGCAGTTGTACGTTATTTACTGTCGCTTGGCGTCATGAAAAAATATAAACAGAAACTTATAGTCAAATTATATCAAACAAAATAATTTCAATCCACCTTAGTGCAACGCAAGAAGATGCTTAAGAAAGCAAAACCAAAATCATACAACAGCTATACAAGTACAGTAGATATCGTTTGGAACAAAACACTTGCAAGTGATGACAGCAACTGTAAGTGGTCAACTGTTTAGCTTACTTGTCCTTTTCACTGACAGCTGGCAAATCAACCTCAATTCCAGGCAAATTAACTCCTTTTTTTGAACCAAGCATTCCACCATTTTCAATTTCGCAAATGCAATAGTTAGGTCCTTTCTCCTTGACCAACAAGGATATGAGGCCATCATCAACGAAAATCTGCCAAATGGCAGATGTTTACTTCATGTTAGGTGAAATCAAAAGACTTAATCCCATATTGCTTTTTCAAGATGTAATTAGAAACCGGTGTGACGTGATCCCGGCATATGGCAAGGCAAGGTGACCTTTATTTACACTGAAGTGAAGAATATAAGATCTGGTAATTTAATCAGCAGGACAACACAAGCACCATTTGTCTCCATGTACAGTTGGGATAAAAATTAGCCTTGAGTCAATTACTAGGTTATTGCTTGACAAGCAACAGAAATTAGAAATTTATTAACCATTTGCTTCAGAACACATAGACCAGGCGTGGGCAAACTTGTTCAATGAAAGAGCCACTTGCGGAAAACTATAAACACCAGCGAGCCGCAAAATCAGTAATGTTTGTCAATTTGGTTATTATATTATTAGTAGTCAATTTGGGATATTACTTTTCAGCTAGAAGAGCCATAAAAAACATGTCGGCGAGGCGCACTTTGCCCACCTTTGCCATGGAGTATAGAGTCTATACCTGAAAACAATGTCGGATTCTATGTCTACTGTTACATCATAAACGAAATGCTGGCCTAAATAAAAAAAAGAAAAATAGAGAAACGTTCATAAACGGTACTCTTGGTAGCCTTTACAATTTTTTTGGAATTTTACGATTCGACTAGAAGAGCCACAAAAAACCTGCCGGCGAGCCGCAGTTTGCCCACCCCTGACATAGACTCACTCTACTGCCGATGGATACAACTTTGCAAAGGTTCTTATAATCGACATAAATCATTGATGCATCACCACATTCAAAATTGGCCTCATCCAAAGACAGTTTGATAGTTTTGCCCTTCACCAATTCAACATCAGCACTGCCACCACCCTTCAGCAATCCAGTACGAACTTCTGGGCCTTAAATTGATAATGTTATGAAACTGTGTCTGATGAGCAATGCAAAATAGCTGTTAAAGTTAAACGCATCAAAAATTATTAAAATCTTTCTGCTAGTATATATACGTGAATTTTTACCTTTAGTGTCAAGAGCTACTCCAATTGGTCTGTAGTAAACAGGGTTACTTTTGAAACTATCAGCTGCTGCACGCACATTGGCAATAGTTTGAGCATGATACTCATGTGTTCCGTGGGAGAAGTTCATGCGAGCAATATTCATACCACATATTATCATGTTCCTTAGCATTTCCACACTTCTGGAAGCGGGTCCTGTAAAGCAACAGTATATTTTTATATATACCTATTATTTCTTGTAGTACAGGCAAAAGTTAAAAGTTTATTGCAACCTGCTGCAAAGCTCTTCATTTAAAAACAAAAAATTTTCAGATTGAATATGTGCAGTATATAGTATATATATGTGCACTAGTTACTATGCTCCCATAATTATGTACATGATAATTAAAAGAAATCTCAGAGGTAACAGGTAAAAGTTATGGCTAATTGTATAATATGATATTGTTTATTTTTTTCCATTAATTGTGCGGAGTGAAAGTTAGGAATGCTAGCCATTGTAGGTATAGCACAATAAAGCACATGCTTACGAACAGTTAATGAGCAGGAAAAAGTGGCAAAGCCCAAGGGCTTAAAACAAGCAAGATAGCAATAATACAATTGTGCTATAAGATGGTAGGTTAGCATGGCCACCAAATCAATAATAATTATTTCAGCGCATTCCGAGTAATAAATTGAATGTAACTAGCAACTGTAATTTACCGATCGTACAAACGATGGAAGTATTTCGACATGTTGACGGTTGACTCTCAATATTTAGCATACACAAATGTTCCAGTAATGTTGTAGCCTTTTGTGAACGTCCCTGCTGTTGAAGCTGATAAAATGCATCAGAGTTTTCCGCCATTTCTACCTGTTATGGGCACTCCAATGTTAATAAAAAAGCCTATATTTGCAAGAAGTAAATGTCAACATAAGTTGGAATAAGTTTGGCAATATATAGGATTAAACATTTAAACACACTGACAGACAGACAGAACCCGACAAAGATGTATAGGTCGGCAGTGAGCCAGTAACATGCCAAGTCTAGCTTATATCTTCAGGTAGCGCACATCTCAATATATACCGGTACCAGTTTGTAAGAGATAAGAAACTCCATCCATCACTACACCTATTTATCTGAAGCCTGACCTCATTCTTAGCAATTTTTCTGGAATAATATTTAAGCTGTCTTGTGGATGTGAACTTCCCACCAGCGTTACAGCACAGATGTGCCGAACGCCAAAAAACTCCTCGACACCAACGCATTCATTGAATGATAAATCAAGGTCGTAACTTCTGTTATATGGCGTTCCAAAAGTACCACAACAGCAAAACCATTACCATAAATTCGAGCAGTAGACTATAACGATTCCCAAAAACCAAATCGATGAATCGTCAAATGCAGAGTAGTGTGATTGTTGATTAGTATAATCAGTGAATTTGTAAATCAAATGTTAAAACAATTTTTTGGATTCCATGGCAACAAAACCTTGTTTGAGTAGAATCTGTAGGATTTTTTTGCTAAAGCACTCCTATATCAGGAACCAGGTATTATAACGTCATAATTATTTCTCTTATTTCACCATGCCCTTCCATTCAGCCTCAATGTCAAAAGACAAATAAATATAAGTAGCGTCTTGAACGTGTTTTTGGCGTGAATCGCGCAACCACGCATTTCTTTGTGAAGCTGGAAATTTTTAGTAGTTCAAGGAATAAGGATAACGCTAAATCGTAAAATTCTAAAACTGATGCCTAGAAACTGAAAGTTGCCAAACCAAACTGAAAATTGTTTAGAAGTGATTTCTCGTTTGTGGTGCCAAGTAAGTATACAGTAGTTTTAGCCTCCAGCTAACGACAAGCGGTGCACTACGTGTCATGCAACTCACGCAATTAAAAATAGTAGACCTAATCTAAAATTTCAAATTCCAGAGTTCCTAATCAGACAATGCGCAAATAAAAGCTCGGTAACATCATGGGAATTGATCGGTTAATAATAATTATGCCTGAGTATAAGTTATGATTTGGCCATAGGAGCTGTGAAAATAGGCCATGTAGGTTGCAGAGTTTACAATGTAGACCATCGATTGCAAACTCACGCTAACCTGACGTGGTCTCATTCCCACAAAGTGGGTCATGAAGCTCGTTGTTAACGATAAACGGTTTTGTTAGTTTGGAGAATTTGATATTATAAGTTAATAATGTTCATTCTTGAACTGAGAAAAGTTATTGCACGACTCAAACGCAATGATGATTTCTCATCCCTCGAGCCCCGGTTACCAAGCCAGCCGTTGGGTAAGTTCTGATTGTTACGCATTCTAATTTTTGTAAACTTCTTTAAGACTTTTAAGTTACCATATTGTAACATATCGATCAACCAAACATTTTATTTTCGTCATTAGCGTGGTGGGGACAAAAAATGAAGCTAGTCGTTATTAGCAAGCGTTATAATGAACAGAAAAAAAACAGTGACAAATGTTAAAAACGTGATTGAAATGTTAGTGGTAATAAATGTAGGTAACAACTATCCCGACTACTAAACTGTATGATATGATATAGCATGATAACCTACAGTAAGTTAAGTTAGGTTACCAAAAACTTCATACGAAATTATGACATTTAATGGGGAAATGTCGCCTTAACGACACAATTTTTCTGATGAATTTCTGCAGTAGTTAAATGGCACACTAACAGTGAAACATACGGTGTCACGTGATGGCGAGGTTGCTTTTCTACAAGTTGCCTAAAAGCACAGTACAACGCTGTATTGAATAGGTTGCATAACGCAATGAAGTTACAGCAAAAAGGCTACGAAGTAAAAGAGGTGGCTTCAAATAAACTAAATTGTTGCGGTTGTGAAGCAACGCTATGCTGTGTGATAACAGCAGAGCGCAATTACTGCGCTATATTAGCATTACAATAACTACACGGTAGCTCAATATAGCCTGTAAAGTGTAAACCATGGTTGAAGACCTTTGGCACAGTGCATGTTTAAGTTACCAAGTATTATTCGGTGCTTTCGGCCTATCGCGTTATATTTGCGCGCAAACTATACATCACCTTTTGCGACAACTCACGTAGGCAGGTTTGTGCTAGTGTTTGCTTTATGTGCAAATGTGCACTATGACACAAAAGAATAAGCAATTTTAGGTGGACTTTGCTTTGTGAGTTGGGATTCACTGAATGTAGTGTTTGTATTTGTTTACCCAAAAGACTTCTTCTGCAGGGTTAAATGCACTAATGAGTTTGCTAACAGTGAGGTTCTAGAAATTTCTTGTCTGTTTTCGTCAACTTTTGTCTTGTCGTGTCGCATGGACGATACACATCGGATGCAGCGTCGGCTAGGCTACTTTCTAAATAACAGCTAAGTTATCTGTATAATGAGATCGTATGTAACTACAGTTAGTACAGTACTGTATTGCTACTACAGCAGTTAACATTTTTTCCCACACAAGCTTGAGTTAAGCAGCGCTTTATTTCTATTATGAAAAGTTCGACATTTAAAGAAGTAAAAGAGAAAGCATTGCGCATACTTCAACGTTTTCGATAACCTTATAACGTCGAAGACCTTTGCGTTAAACTTTAACTTTAACTTTACTTTAAGACATTTGCCCTCTTATGCTGAGAGCCTGAAACGTCATTTGTTTTTTACGATACAGATACGATACTTTAACGGTTAAAGGAATTGTCCGCAATTCAAGTACTTCACTAAGCAAAAATATCTCGCTTGGTATTATTGGGTGTTTCTGGAGGTTTGCGGTCAGTTCTATGGCTATTTATAGATAGGCTACTGCATTTATTTGCCTTAATTGTTTAGAAGATCATCACTACTGAGAGTTAAACTAACAAAAAGGTACATTAGGCTGTATCGTAAAAACCAAATGACGTTTCAGGCTCTCAGCATAAGAGGGCAAATGTCTTATGCGACGGTATTTGTCAACATTTAGCTAGTGTGGCGCTCATGCGCGCGCAGTCACTTACACGCTTTGGTAGGTTTTCATAAAATTTGATCTCTCATCGATTTGTCATATACTTAGATTTGTGAACTTGGACATTTGTGGATTATATTTGGTTTTTGTGACAAGTTTAACGATGTTAATCTTTTTCGGTATTGGAATACCGAAATTATGGGACTCCAGCCCACACTAGAGAACAACCTGCACTCAGTGTTTTGCGTATATTTATTATTTTTTAACGCGTTTGGACGTATATTTAACCTGACCTCGGCCTGAGCCCGAACCTGAACATTTGTTTGAAGCCCGAATTCGGCCCAAAGTTTAAACTTACCGATTGAATCAAATTGACGGGCTAGACAACTTTCCACAAAACTCGGCTTTTTCAATTCTGTTGTGGCCTCTATTCTGCTGTAGGCATCTGAGATGGGACCCTAACAGCCAAGTCTTGCTCTAGCTTCAATGCATTCCAATACAGATGCCAATAGCTTTAGATAAAATTATATAAACGATTTTTTGAAATTTGCGCGGTGAAATTATATCTACATGGCTTCAAACATGGTGTCGAAGCTTTTATACGTGCCAAATGACATTTTCTCTGTAGCTGACAAAAACAGCATTTCAACTTTTCACTCCGACTTGAAAACGGTCCACTTCGGTCTCGCAAGTTTACAACAGATTTTGCAGTTTACGATCGATTAAGCTGATTGAAAGACTGTTGCAAATAAAAAAACGGTGCCCTTCCCTTCTGTGACAGCTGCAACTATTGTGTAGGAAAATGCTTAAAACCGCGAAAATGATAATACGATTGCGATAATAGCAATATGATAACAAAGATAACATTAAAACGAAAATATCCGACAACGACAATAGTGTACAAAAAAACGGCCGAATTCCTTGTCAGTTGGCTTATTATTATCATTGCTGTATTCCGCTGTTTTTTTTAAGCAAATCTTACTACCATGCCATATATCATTACTTTTTAAGTGTGGTTCGCTTGCCTCTCTCATTCTTGCTATCTGACTTCACCAATCAGCAACTACTGTCGTTTACATGCTTTCGTACGTAAATGCAAAATATAAAGCTAAATTTACAGTAGCCTACTAGCAAAATAATGAAACCAGATATCTTGCATGCAGTTTTGCACAGTATAACTTAGCAAACGCTAAATGAAATGCTGCCTCCTCAACACGGAATGCAGGCATGTTTGTTCGAAGCACATTTTCAAAATTCTTTTCATAAACCAACGTGAAGCTAGTTGCGGATTTCTGCTGACTTATTCATCATCAGCAAATAACTCCATTTGCTACCAAGCGAATGAGTAACTAGCTACGTAGCATGTCATCAGCTTTAACTACGAATAAGTAACAGAATAAGAAATGACATAAAAGTAACCAAATTCAGAGCCTGAAATCATAGAAACGGTTACCAAGTAACAAACTATTCCGCTAGATATCAAAACACTTCAGCATTACACAAGCAAGGTCATCCGTAGGTATTTTGACTTCTGGAATGCTTTTGATAAAAACGGACTGTGTTTTTTCATCACAATTTCTTTTTTAGTTTCATGATTATGGCAACAACCTGATCGACTTCTATGGAACGCCACTCTATTGTATTTCGCAAAAATAATAAAATACAGTGTCGCAGTGTGTTTGTTTTGGAAATGCGCTGCGCGTTGCCGATAAATGATGAGTTTATTACGCCATGATTTTGCTACACTTACTATTCATTTGGCATTTATGTTTTATCACAAAAATATTCAATCGCTTTAGTCGCAGCCAGATAGTGAATCAACCTTGTTGCCAACGATTCGTTTCACTCTTAAATTTTAGTAAACGTTTCGTGAACTTTGAGTAAACGGTTCATGCGAACCGGATGAATCTCACCATTGGGTATTTACACGCTCTACCAAGAATTACTGTCGTTTAAATTGAGATAAAATACAACGCACTGTATCTTGTAACACTTCAAACCACGAATATTGAATGAATTGAGCGTCCTCTGAATCGATGCATAGGTTATAGCATGGATTACCGGCTACCGTACAAGCTCCTGCTCCGCCAAAACTTCAAACACTAAGGTCCGGCCTAACGTCAATTGATAAGATGACTTTACATTTACCGCAATATGCTGGCTCAATAAACTAATAAAAAACCTTTAGATTACATTACTAATTAGTAATTACCTTTAGGTATACCATCTAGTCTATTGACAAAAGGTGAAAATACTTTCCGGTGAACTTGTATTTTTTGTTCATAAAGGAATTATTTATAAGTTACGACTCCAATAGTGTTATTGTAACTAGTCAATAGATAGCGGAGTTCAACTAACTGGTGAATCGAAAATGGCTGACTACGAAATACGGGACGTACAAGCAAGCTCTCATAAAAACATTATCCAAGTGTATTGGGAGGATGGTCACGTTAGCAGGTAAGCTGTTATCATAATCGATTTTCCTATAAAATAGAATATTCAACTTACAGGCCGATATTTGGCAATTAAGTTTGCTTGTGCAATGACATTCTACAGTAGGTTAACTAAGTATTTACTTTGGAAGTTGCTCGTAATGACGTTGCATTTTTGTGTTTATATTTCAACAGATTTCATTCTTGCTGGCTTCGTTTCAATTGTCGATGTCAAATATGCAAGAAAATCACCGTCGGGCAACATAATATTGATAAATCGGACCCGAATTTTTCTGACCAGCTGACTATTGAAAACGCAGAATTTACGAAAAGTTAGACGAGTTAATAATTTGAGACCATTCTTGCATATAGTTTTTATGTGATTGTGTTCATAATTTGTTTTTAACTGTATTAATATCTTTGATGTTTTGCAGACAGCAAACGAATTATGTGCTTTGTAGTTGTAAATAACTTTATAACCATATAGCTGGCTGTCATGAACTCAGGAAATAGCATGGAAACGCTTAAGTTATAATTCTATTAGTTGGATCTATGAAGACTGTCTGGTTAAGTAGAAAACAATCTTACAGCAGTTTTAATCTTGTAGGTGACGTCAAGTTGACGATTGTCCGTGACGTAATCAAGGATCATGTCACCTACTTTGATGCTAATTGGCTGCGAGAGTATTGTTACTGTGACCAATGTCTTCGAAAAATTATTACTGACCGCCAAATGAAATTCGCTGACCCAAGAAAAATTCCGAAAGTCGATTGCAACGAATTAAAGAGCGATGAAGGAACGTTCAGGTAGATAAGTTAGAAAAACGAATTTTGTTACCATTCTTTTTAAGAAATTATTTTCGTGACATATCTAAACGCTTAACCATTTACAATAGCCGATAAATATTACACTCAGTGCTTTTAAAACGTCTTATACCAAATTAAGGGTCCATAAATAAACCCTTAACTCTTAACTGTGGCCTGTGGATGACGTAATGGGCTCAATAAGTGACCCTAAAATTGTTTTCTAGGATGATTCAAAAAGTATTCGACGTCGGTTTCGTCATTCTCACAGGCGTTTCTCAGAAGGAAGGGTCGGTGGTGGAGGTAAGCGACGGGATGCTGTTTATTTGTTGTTTTCAGATAATCCTTCACCTATTGATAGACGCGTATAAACTGCCAACGCTACCACCGTCAATTTATGCGCGTTTTGCATAGTCGGAATTTTTCCGATACTGTATCATTTGCTTTCTTTGCGCAACGCTAATTTTTGACGATCTGTTTTAGATTGGAGAACGTCTTGCTCCTATAGTGGATCAAACCTATGGAAAGGTGAACATTATCTTCATAGAAAAAAATTCAAAACTGTAACACCAGAGACAGTAATCGATATAGGGTTGAGTGAACTAACATATGTTTTGTCTTCGTATTCTATAAGCTGTTCAATGTGATTGACGACCCCAAGGCTTCCAAAGAAAACGTAGCCAGCTCCACAATCGGTCTTCCTTTTCACACAGACCAATGCCATTATGAGCGTGGCCCTGGGATTCAAATGCTTCACGCAATCCAGTAAATCGATTCGTAAAAAGTCTTTATCTACCTACTCGCAATCGTGTACGTTCAATACTCCTTTTATATTTTGTTACAGATTTGACGAGTGTGTTGAAGGCGGGGAATCCCAGTTGGTCGACATGTTTCGAGTTATGGAAATTTTTCGAAAGGAGTCGCCCGCAGATTTTCGGGTCCTAACCAGAGTGCCGATTTTCTTTTCTACAATCGATTTTAAGCGAAAAAGTCCGGCTTATATCAAAATTAGAAAACCTGTTATCCAGTTGGATTATGACGACGAGGTATAGATTACAGCAGTCTGCATCAATATTGCTGAATTAGAAGTGTTTTTGGTTAATTTTTGGCCGCTGATTCCAAAAATAACGACAGTTTTTTTCTATTACATCAATTTTTTTCACAAAACGCAATTCGATATTTTGACAGTAAGAACAAATAACTATAGCATTAAACATTATTCACAATACGTAAATTATGCCTATGCGTAAAAAGCAACAAAAAGTAGTAACAGTATTACAACACTGAAATTAACATTATTTTATGGAAGAAGCTTTCTCTTTTTTGACTTTCAAGAATACTCGTTTGTTTCCTCATCTCTCGTATGACACCAACAATAATTATAATCGGCCATAATATTAACGTTCCACCGACCTTTGGTATCTTTTTTCCATGGTTTTTATATCTTGGTGGAAACGTCCCCCTGTTCTTCACTCGTAGCTCCTAAATTTTCTAGAAAGTAATTCAAATGACAATGCAGGAAGTGCACTTTTACACTTACGTTACAGCATAGTTTTTGAAATGCGCAAAGCAAGTGCTTAACAAGTTCTATGTAATCATGTGATTTGGTATTACCCAAAAAGTTGCTCACAACCTGGCTAAAAGCCATCCAACCTTCTTTTTCATCTTGGTTCATGGTTTTGATAAATTCTTTTTCTTTCATTGGCTGTCTTATCTTTGGCTTATCAAATATTCCAGCTTTTAATTTTTGAATGCTCAAGGCAGGAAAATTTTGGCAAACATACGCAAAACATGCCCCATGCTTATCCAGGCTTTTCACATACTGCTTCATTAGCCCAAGCTTAATGTGAAGAGGTGGTAGTAATACTTTGCTAGGATCTACTAATGCTTAGTTACGGATGTTTATTTCTCCAAGAGTAAATTATTTTCTCTCAGGTCATTGCTCTTGTTCCTAATGTTTCGTTTTAACACTACTATCCCATAGACATAAAAAGCATGGATACTTAGTGTAGCCACCTTGTTGGCCAAATAGCATACCCAAAACTTTTAAGTCACCACATATTAACCAGTTTTTCTCAGAATATTTGCATTTAGTTATTAAGATTTTCATATCTTTCCTTGAGATGTTTTGAATGACCAATTGGTACGAAGGCATATTTGTTTCCATTGTGCAACAGCACACACTTTAAACTAGCCTTGGAGCTGTTTATGAATAAACGCCATTCCTTTGAATCATGCACACAGCCCATTGCATGTAAGAGTCCACCTATGTTAGGAAAAAACACAAAGGTATCTTTCATGCTGAAGTACGGAACCAAACCTTCCTCTCTTCGTCTGTAGAATGAATATGTGGTTTCAGGAGCTAGGTTGAGATTGTTATGATGTAGCCTGGATCCTAAAAGCTCTGCAGAATGTTTTGATAAATTCAAATCACGAACTAAGTCATTTAAAAACCCAGCTTGATTAGTACCGGCAGCTTTTCTTGGTCTGAAGATGAGCAGTAGTCTTCCCTTTTAGTAGAACTATCTTGTAATGTGCAGCGATCTGTCTCACTTAATGATTGAGTTAAAGACGAAAATGTTGGTACAGGGATGCTGCTGTCAGAATGAGTCACAGGTCTCATGGCTGATGGAATATTAGGATTGCTGATTTTGGATTTATTTTTGGAGCTAAATCCAACTATATTTACTATTCAGAAATAACAGTCGTCGAAATGGTTTGCTGGCTCTCTCCAAACCATTGGAATGCCAAAGCTCAAACTCTTTCGTTTGCCTTTGGCCCATTGTCTCAGATTTTCGACACATGCCCTGCACACCTTGTGAGGTGCCCAGGGCTTGTCTTGATCACCTAGTTTAATGCCGAAGTATGCTATGTCAGTTTTTTTTCACAAAATTTGTAATGTTTTGTCTTTGCTTTGGAGCAGTAAAGCATCCACAAATATAGAAAACATCTGGGTGTAGCATACACCTTCTTCGTCCAGCAGACGTACTAGCCGTTGGCAACAGGTTGTATAAATAACTAGAGAGATGAGTAACACCGGTTTATAGAATACTTTATAAAACGACTTAACAGATTCACCTATATGTAAGCTACTTAAAAATATTAGGCATGATCTATTCGATCTCAAATGATCTATTTGACCTCCTACGGGACGCCCATGGTAGCTACGCAATGTATAAAGTTAGCTGGTCGAAAATCGTTCGATTTCTACGAAATTGATGTAGACTGGTGTGAAGTTCTATGCTATATGGTAAATATTTACCTTGCCATCAAAATATTGAATTGCATTTTGTGAAAAAAACTGACGTGATAGAAAACTTTTAAAGTTATTTTTGGAATCAGTAGCCCAAAATTAACCAAAGTAAGTCATCTTTTTGTAATCAGCATAAAACAAAGTTTTTTGTGGACCTGTGTTATTATTGATATGACTTTTAACCAGAACCAGACTGCTTGCTTGTAACAGCTCAGTCGTGCTGATTTGTTTTGTTTATTTGTTTATTTATTGCGTCGTTTGCAGGTAGTTGCGTTCAATTGGAATCCAGGAACTGAAAATGTCGTTCAAGTGCATGAGGATGACGTGGAACCATTTTACCGCGCTTACCGTAAACTCAGTCAAATCCTTGTGCGGCCGGAATTGATGGTAAATGCTTTCATGAGCATTAGTAATGTATTTTCAGGTTAACAAATTGTTTAATGCAATTTAAAACTGCTGAGCTTTTATAAGAGCTCTACAGAGCGCTCGACTTGCAGTAATCCCAGCCGGGTTCGATACCCATCGTCGTTACCCTTGTAATGTTCTCCGGTAAGGCATAACGAAACTTGCTCATCATCTCATCCTACTCACGTATCTCAAGCTTTGCGGAATCATCGCCCAATTTAAGTTACGCAAGGATTTGTTTCAGTCTTAGGATAAAGATGATGATGCGATTATTTGCAGTTATCTTTCTTTGCAATATATTTAAAGTGATTTTGATATGTTTGAAAGTTTCAATACCGTTTGAGGGAAGGTGACATGTTGTTCTTCAACAATCGTCGTATGGTTCACGCCAGAGCAGCGTACAAGAGTAACGGTGGCACAAGACGTCTTCAGGTATTAAAAGTATTTTCATATGAATTGTCCCAAAACTGTAGTGCAGTAAGATAGCACAAAAGTATTGAATAAGATGGATGCTTCATCTGGTTTTAACTTCTTCAAATTTAACTTAGCTTGTATACCAGAGATAAATCCATTACATCATTTTTAGGGCACCTACATTGACATAGAGGAACTGAAAAGCAAATACGTGGTGTTGGGGCACAAGCTTGGCCACAATGTGATTCCGCCTAAAATAGGCAACGGTTGCAGCATATAGGCTGATATATCTGTGATTTTGGAACCATAGGTTTAAATTATGCAATCTGAATTAAGTGCTGTGCTAAAATGTGTGTCATAGGAAAGATAACAAATAGCCTACCGTTATGATGATGTATAGATCACACAACTTTAGTTTATTTATTTTACAAAGTTATTTTTAATTCTGTTTTTATTAGTTCCGCATATTATTCTTCTACTGTAATTTTAGGAAAAGGTGTTTGTTGATATTTTCTGTCATTAATCTGCCCACTGTTTTCAATTTCAGCGCGTTTAATTTCAACATAATACCTATTTGCAATAAATATAGGTTGTGATTTATTTTATTTTTATGTTAAAATTTGCTGTTTATACCAAACTATGCCAATAATTCAGTATTAATTAAATTTTTATGGTAGCATACAAGGGTCACAACAATTACAATTTGGGTTCCCAACATTTCTGCTCGGTCCACTTAAAACATTTTACATTTGCGCAAAATATTTATGATCACCACAACATAAATATTTTGTCTCTGCAAAATATTTGTGAAATTCCCAAAAAATATTAATTGTTTCTAAAATTAGTTCAAAATATTTCTGTGCGCTGAAAATAGTTTGCGTTATGAAAATACCTCTACCGCTACAAATTAAAATTTCCCACCACAACATTTTCAAATCTCACCGCAACATCTTCAAATTTAATAACAATATTATAAAAATCAAATGAACTCGTGCACCATTAGACTGCAGTGTACGATTAACTATCTAGATTCTAGATGTACTAGCCTAAACGCCAGCAGTACCTAAGCTATTCTTACCGTAGGCTATTTGTTGAAGTCTTACCGGTTACAGCCACAAGTAGTTTGAGATTGTAGGCTTTTTCATGCCTTTACAGGTTCACATGTTAAACTTTGTAAAGTCTTTTATAATTCGAGTATGCTAACAAACTTTCTAGGGCTTGGCTGTATAGTTTAGGCCTACCGAATGTAAAGTAGGCTATGTTGTTTTTGTTGTCAAGAAAACTTTACAATATTTTTTTCTTGTTTACTATATGGCAGGCCAAAGCTGTTTATAACATCATATAAAGATTGGAGTCTAGTGTAGAAGTGCACATCAACTGATCTGTTTGTTTAATATACCCTAACTTCTCAAAGTGTGACGTCACTGGTACTCAATAGTCGTGTTCGTACGAAGATGGTAGCCCATGTGACCCCAAACCTCGGGAATAACAACTAAGCCTATGATAGATTGGAAAACTCTGATATTTTGGATGTATTTGCTTACTTTTCTTAATATTATTCCATAGGTTATGGTATGTGTCCATATATCAAAGCTGACTGCTAATTTTAACCAAATTTTTCAGACATTTGTTTTTATAAAATAAAGTGTACCTTGTTAGTGTGATAGCGGCTCTTCATTGCAATGAATTGTGTTGAGTGCCAAAATGAGATACCTGACAATTTTATGATATGTTCAATCTGTGGTCATGGTGAGTAGCCTACCTTTCACGTGAAGATATATATATTTTAATATATATAAATATTTTAACAAAAATTTGGCTGTAGACTAAAATGTTTTTTGTTTTCCTTTTCACACAAACAAGAAAATTTTTACCGACATTATCTATATGTCTGTGAATTTATATTAATAATTAATTAATATTTAGTAAAAATAAATAACACAAAATGCCAAGTTATGTCTCAAAAGTGCAACTGTCGTTTTTATGTTTTGCAGCTACTACTTTGGATCAAAATCCAATAATATCTGAATATTTCCATTCAGGATATGAACATACAGAAATTTTACAATTGCTACAGTTGTCATAACTACACAATCAGTATAAGAACTTTAAAGAGATGATTGGACAAAATTAGCGAATGTGGCTGGAGAAAAGACATCACCGTTTTATTTTAGGAAGAAAAGCGTATTGAGGAGTCGTTGGATGGACCCTCTTCTTTTGGTAGATATCCGTCAGTTTGGCACACATTACAAATGGAAGGTTTAAGAGTACCACGGTTGTATGTAGCTGATGTAGTATGTAATATTGAATCGAAAGGGTGTGAAGTTCGAAAAGCTCACCGTTTAAGGGAAAGAGAGTATTACAACCCTGGCCCAAATTATGCTTGGCACACAAATGGTTATGACAAGCTCAAACCATTCGGATTTTCTGTACATGGTGCAATTGATGGATTTAGTCAAAGTGCGGTGGCTTAATGTTACACAATCAAACAAATGTCTACGTGTTGTTACTAATATATAGACTATATTAAAGCTGTCACTCACTTGCAAGGCTGTCCAATTGAAGTAGAATCAGATTTGGGTACAGAAAATGGATTGTTGGCAGCGGCGCAGTGCTTCTTTCGAGATGAAATTAATTCACATCGTTATGTATCATCACCCTAAAATCAGTGGATAGTAAGCTGGTGGTCAATATTCTCCAGGTTTCAAGCCTGTTGGTAGCGCAACTTTTTCCAGGTATTATGGATCTATCCCAAACACTCAGCAAAGAATGTTTGTCGTGTTGCTTTTGTAATTTAATTCAAATTGACTTAGATTTTTTCAAGAACCACTGGAATACTCACCGAATAATAAAATCTCGACATAATGTAATTGCAGGACGACCAGATTTACTATATTTCATACCAGAAAGATAAGGAGGAATTTTAGGCTTATTAAAAAAGGTTGAAATATCAAAACCAACTGAAACTGAAGACTATCAAAAATATTTTGATTATGCTACAGCTGAACTTGGACAAGGAATGCCATCTTGTTTCACTGAAGCATTACATTTGTATAAAATACTTATGAATATAGCCAGAGACCGATAAACGGAACTATTTATGTGTGTGTATTGTGATGTAAAGTTCATTGCCTATTATCTTGAAGATTATCAAGATTTTTAGTTGTATGTCAAATTTTTAGCCACTTTTATTATCATTATAGACCAAATTGAATGGATTTAAATGCCAATAATGATAGAATGGTGATTTATAAACTGTGTGTTCGACGTGTCAGTTAATGGACGGATCAATGAATGCATGCATGAAACCTGCCTGGTACACTGAACCACTGCACTACAGTCCAGTTGCTTATTTAAGTTATTAAGTCCACCATGGTACTAGAACTATTTCAATTTAGTAAGCAGTGAATCTATAAAGCTGAGCATCTAACATCTAGCAATTTGTCAACAAGTGAAACTGACTATCAGCATTTTTTCATATCAGTAAACTGGCTATTATAGGTTAAATAATGAATTAGTTGATAACGTTCAAAATACACAAGAAAACAACTAGGCCTACTTCATTGTAATTATTGTTTTTGTTTAGCAGTTGGGCTTGCCGCTACAATTGCATAGTTTATTTTTCACAATTAACTGTGCTGAGCCAAGGTTACGATGCTAAATATTACAGTTATAGCACAATAAAACCACATGCTCATAAACAATTAACGAGCAGGAAAAAGTGGCGAAGCTCGAGGACTTAAAACATGCAATGTAGCAATAATAGGATTGTGCAATAAGAAGGAAGGTTAGCGTAGTTCTTCATATTTAGGTCATGTTTAAAAAGTTCAAGTTAAAATTACGAAATTAGGGGTTAAAACTTAAACGTTTAGAAACGGTGCCAAAAAACTTGTCTTCCCTTCCTATTGCAAAATAAAACAGAAAAACAATTTATTTGAACATAACTTTCATCAATGGGCTGTTTTTTGGAAAACAAACCTTTGCCTAGACAGCAATTAAGCTTGGTTGTGAAACAATCAATCTAGTAGTGATCAAGCATCCAGTGAAAAAATCCAGCTGTTGTTGAAAGCATGTTTCGTCATAACTCAAAGAAAGTTTGTCATTTCTCGTGCCCCCAGTTTCAGAACCACTGGACTAAATAGTATACTGGCTATAAAACGCGCAACTAAAATCCTACTTTATAACTAAGTATGAAAGAACAATGCTTTTAAAGATGTTTACTGATATCACATTTACAAGAATATTAAACAAAACATGTTCACAAAATTGATAAAAATAACCAACCATGTCCAAGAGTTGTAAGAAGCTGGGAAAAACTTTAAACAAACAACTATTCTGGTGAATTGGTGACAGAAATTACACAACTGTACTTAAAGAAGTGACAATCACATATTATGTGGGTCTAGTGCAGTGTTTCTCAACCTTTTTAGCCCACAGACTATTTTCACATTAGTATAAGTATTCGCGAACTCAGGTAATAAGAATAGAAAATAAGTTAGCTCAACACTAAAACAGTAAGATAAAAAAGCAGAAGCGGTTTGTTTATTGGGCACATTTGCACTATAAATCTCAGTGAGAACCTTGAAAATTACGACCTTTGCTCAACCTATCTCAGTGAGAACCTTGTCCCCGAACTTGTTTCACAAGTTTCTCGAAATCAGGAATTATGGTCGTCAATGCATATCTGATATCATCTTCCGGTTGAACTTGGTTCCGGTGCTTGGTTTTAACCAAAGCCAATGTTGAAAATCGAGCTTCACACGAGTATGTAGTCGGAAGAGGCAAAAGAACTATTGTTGCTTGTTTGCAGAGGTCAGCAAGATTAGGTTCCTCCGACAATTCGCCCAATATTGAGTCAGAGAAACAATTTTCAACTTGTCTCTCCACATCTGTAAACTTTGGAGCTCAATCAACTGTTCAGCGATGCAGTTTATTTCTGAATTAACCTCTAACGCTGAAACCTCAAAAGGACTTCGTACCCAGGTAAATATCTTGTTATAATTGTGGGAAGGAATATATCGATCCAGCTCAGAAACAAATGTATTGAGGTGCTCATGAAAGATTCGACGAATACCGCGCAAATCAATATTTTTCTCCTCAACAAATAGGTTCAACGCTGGAAAAGCAGCCTTCTTCCCACTTTCCATTCGATGTATCCACAATTTTATTTTACCTTTGAACGGATCAATGCTTTATGTTACATCTAAAATATTTTTTTCTTTTCCCTGCATAGAGCTGAACAAATAAGCTAAGAAAAGCGATTTGGCAGTCCATTTGTGGAATGGATGTTGTAATTACCAAAATTATCCAACAAACCAAGGTATCTCTTGCAACCCCTATTTTTTGAGGCGAAAAGCCGTCGCGAAAATTATGACCTATGCCTAATTATATATGGTGAATTAATGGGCTTCCCAGTCGGAAATTATACCAGATTATGTATGGCCATTTGATCACTTATGTCTGATTATAATAGATTATGTGTGTATTATGTTTGTTCGTAAGAAAGAGTTACATAATCTTACATATATCGTAGTTTATCATAAACAGCCCATCGATGGTTCATGGTACCTTTCTAAACCTTGCCTCAAGTAAGAATTTCTTGCATAATATTGGTATAAAAATCGAAATTTTTTATGTACGTTTTATCAAAAATATTGTATTGTTATTTACGTATCCTTTCACCAAACTTGAAAGGCCTTTTTTCTGCATGTCACTGTAGGCCTACCAGGTAATTGGAAACAATTAATTGTATTGGGACTATAGATGATTATTGATTACCAACATTGTAGGTGTGAAAATTGTATAATGTGATAATGATCACACAGTAGACACTGTATTGTAATGATAATTGTGGTAGTGCGATATTACAATAAGTAGCGATAAAATGCAAGGCGCAAGTAGAATAATTAACCGGTTCCCTTAATTATAAATCATTATTATAAGATGGAATGTACATTTTCAAAATTTTATGCAAAAACGCTAAAAGTGTTACTTTTGGAATCATTTGTAGTTATAAAACCTAACTCACTGCCACGCTTTCAACAGCTCGTACACAATACTCATTTTCAACATGGCGACCAAATCGCAAACCTTTATAGTTGTTCTCTTTACGCCGAAGAGTTTCTACGTCATCACTCTACCCATAGTTCTGCCAATGAGGTCTTTCCCCTTGACCAATCGCGTGGCATTGATTTATTCCGCGCTTTTTTTACGAAATGTTGCCTCATGGGAATTCTTTTTCTTTGTCTTGAATTCCTGTTCTTAGATCTGATAAGCCGTGACTTGTTTGCCAATATTAGTTAGCGTCAGCAGTCTTACAGAAAACAGAATGTCTCCATCAGCAGTCTTACAGAATACAGCTTATGTTTATTCCTTTTTCAGTAACTAAGCTTGAGATAATTATGCCTAAGAAACGATCTTCTCGAATATTTTATAAACGTTATGAAGAGTTGTCAAGACAGCAAAAGTGGAAACGACGAAAGATTTGCGAAAAAGATAAACAATGTCAAAATGAACCAAATCTCGAAAATAGCATGTCTTCATCTTTAAGTAATAAATCTGTTGGTTGCGTTCCTAATTTTGTTGAGAATGAAACGACTTCTTCATGTGATGAGTCTGTCAGTTGTGTTTCAACTTCTGCAGATAGCAGCGTAAATGACTTAACCTCTTCAAGTGACGAGTCTGCTAGCTGTAGCTCAATTTCAACTGACACTAGTAACGAAGGTTGTGATTTCATTGAAACTACAAGCTTTCACCCAAATGAAAAAGTTGACTCTCCTTCAGCGCAGATTTCCGAAAATGTAACTATGCGTCAAACAATTATTAATTGGGTAATATTGGAGAAAAATGTGCCAAATGCTGCAGTCACCAGGCTTCTTCACCAGTTACGCAATGTAAATAATAGTTTACCGTGCTCATATAAAACTTTATTACCACCACCACGGTTGCAATATGAAACAATGGCTGGAGGAAGCTATGTGCATCTTTCTAACTGGAAAAAGGGTCTTCAAGATATCTTGTCTTCAAATGTCAACCATCAAACAGTTTATCATCTCATTATAAATATTGATGGTTTACCATTATTTAAATCTTCTCCGAATTACAAGTTGTATCCTATTTTAATTTCTCTTTATAAAGTACCAATGAGACCCTTGTGTGCAGGCATTTATTGTTCCGAGCAATCACCTAATCGTGAAATGCCTTCGGCAGATGTATTTTTAAAAGCTCTGATGGATGACTTAAGGTTCCTTGAAAACACCCCAGCAACTACCAAAGGATTGTCTTATCATTTAGCCAATCGTGGTATATTTGTCTGTGATGCACCAGCAAGATCATCGTTAAAAGCTATAAAATCTCACACTGGCTATAATAGCTGTGAACGATGCACTGTCCATGGAAAATACATTGAAGGCCGGGTTTGTTTTGTAAATACTAATTGTATACGAAGAAGTGATGTTGATTTTGTGCTGCAAAGTGATCCAGAACATCGCAAAGGGCATTCAGCATTAACTGATTTTGGAGTAGGTATGGTTTCGCATTTTGTGCTGGATTATATGCACCTCTCCTGCCTTGGTGTCACAAAGAGGCTTATGACTTGGTGGAAAGGTGTGCGAAGGTAAACAAGCTGCATGTTATTGTGAGTACTGTATAGGCCTAAGCTATAAATTTTTGGTTTAAATTTATTTACAGATAATACTTGAGAAACTTTAAAATCAGTAGCCTAAGTTATCGTTTGCATTAATTAACTTGCAGACAACGTAAAGCTAAACTTTCTTCTGATGCTATTGCAAGAATTAGCATGAAAGTGGTTCAGATGAAGCCTTTCATTCCTATGGAGTTTAATAGGAAATTGCGACCTGTTTCTGATTTGCCATATTGGAAAGCTTCGGAATATAGGTTGTTTATGTTATACGTGGGTTGTGTTATGCTACATGATGAGAACGTTTTATCGAAATCAAGATACTTTCACTTTTTAAAGTTGACTGTTGCGATGCGTTTTCTGTTGTATCAAAACACTAGTCCTCAACACTTGCAAGTTTGTTCAAATCTTTTGCGTGAATTTGTAAGCGAATCTGCAACGTTATATGGGAAAAGTTTTGTATCTTATAATGTTCATAGTTTGCTACACCTCGTTGATGATTATGTGTTGTATGGGTCTCTTGACAATGTAAATAGTTTTCCATTTGAAAGTTATTTAGGAGTGCTTAAAAACTGTGTAAAATCTGGTTTCAAACCACTGCAACAAGTTGCAAAACATGCTTTTCATGACAATGAAAATTGTTTGTTTACATCAAAATGCTTACGTAGCAACATTACTTGTGAATTAACTCCATGTGTAGAAACAGGTGTAATTACTCCTCAGTTTGAAAGGTCATGTCTGTTGCATTTTTCTGATGTTAAACTACCCCATAGCAATTGCTCTATAAAGCGTAATTCCATTGCTGATTCCACAATTTGTATCTCTTCTATCGTTTACAGAGTTTTCAATATTATACAATGTGAGAGTGGGATGTACTTTATTGTTAAAAGGTACAAAAATACGAATGCTTTTTTTACGAATCCTGTTTCTTCGAATTTAGTTGGAATATATGAGGTAAGCGAAATTAGTAAGCGCTATGAGGCGATCAAGGTTACTTCTTCAATCAAGAAATGCATTTTATTGCCTTTTAGAAACAAATTTGTTGCATGTGAAGTCATTCATTCTGTTTAATTTCAACATTTGTGTTCTGGTGCACTGCGCTTGTACAGTACTTGTGATGTATAAAAACTTTGTAACAGACAAATTTATGTAATGATTTGATTGGTTGCCCTTTCACTAAAGTTTGGTACAGTGATAACGTTACTTTGTTGCAGATCATGAAAACATTTAAGAGATTTGTGTGTGTAAAGTTTAGCGGGGGTACAAATGATGTGGTGCCACGGAGTTGGCTATGTGATGAAGGCAAGTTATGCAAATGGCCTACAAATTCGTCTGTGGACATTGCGATTATGAGAAAACAAGAATTCCCCCCACAGAAAAATTGGAAGTTATTTAAGTGCACAGTATTGTGTCAGTCAAGTGAGTACATAAGTATTAATTGTTGTGTATGACTATAAGCAGGTAATACAAATATTGTTTAGTTGGCATTACTGAGACATTTTTGTGAGGTTTTGTAATCTTGTAGCATGTAACTCGCTAAAAGGAGAAACAAAACATCACAGAAATATCATTTTACCCAAAGCCAACCTTTTTGTGTAAACTCATTTAGATTAACGAGACTTACCTGTTCCATTATTTTTATTAGGTTTGTATGAAAAGTGCTGCAGAATAGCATATACAACACAGCAGTGCTCAACCAGTGAGCTGTCCAGTGAGCCTGATGAAGAGTCTTCCGAAAATGCAAGATCAAGTTTTGTACGAACTAATGATGAAAGGTAGATACTCTTCCATTTACTGTTAAATTGCTGCATGGCATTCATTCTTGGTTGATGTGTGTTTTCTGTTTGTTGTAGATATTTGAAAATGTTTAATTTTTTAGTCCATGTTAAACCTAATGTCAATGTTTAAAACCACCAGCAGATGAAAAAACTGTCTAATTTTCCGTAAGAAGTTCCTGTAAACTTACCATGTGATGTTATAAATGATGTAAAAGTCTTTTCGTTGTTGTATGATATTAGGTACACATTATTTATTGCAGTGTATTCATAAGACCAGGAAAGCCAATGCAAAAGACTGTGGCTGTGAACTGCGGTGATGCAAATCCTAATAGTTCCACAACAGAATTGCTGCAGAAGCTTTCAAAAGACATGGCATCAGGATTTGATGTAATAAGCCAGCAGTTGCATGCTCTCAAATCAATTTTAGACAAACCTGGCTTATCACAGTGTGGTCACCAGTCGACTTACCAGGCCCCAGTTCTTCCTAAAAGATCGGAAACAATGGAAGAACTGCACAAGTCTCTGCAGGATCTACATGTAAGCTTTACTGACACTTTTGGAGAAATTATATAACATTACGATCAAGTGCTAAAACAAGCTTACCTTAAATCAAATTTTAAGATAAAGTTGTTTAAAAAGGTATGCCAAACAAAATAATCAATGTAACTCATATCTGCGCACATTGTTTGTTATATTTGCTAATACATTTTCTTGTTGTAGGGTATTGAATTAATTGCAAGGAAAGTCGACGTACAGTCCTTAATTGTGGACTCACAAAAACCTTACGCGGACTCAAATGAGTCCACGGACTCGGGGTTGAGAAACACTATGACTCTTAGTGTATAAGTGTACAACCACAGGATACCTTTGTAAACTAAACCTCAGCTACTTAAATTATGTCGTCAACTGGTTGTGCACTTGTATACTAGACCCAATTATTTTGGCTACAATATCTTAAACTTTTGGTTGAAACATGGCTAGGTTAAGGTTTTGGTCCTGATCTAGGCTAACTTTTTATAATGTTGTACACGGCTTTGGCATATCTGCCTAATAGTGACCAAGACAAAAACCTTCAACGTTTTCTTTGCAACAAAAAATACATGAACGGTATACGAACCAAGTTATAGAAAGTCTGTAAGCATACTGAACTTGCAAAAGACCCGAACCTGCAATGTTTAATATGTAGGCCTAAGCTTGTTTAAGCTTGCAAAATCCTACTATATCAGACTATTTGTGGCTGTGACCGGTAACCTTATTCCTCTCCTCAGTCCTCAAGACCTCAACAAATAGCTTACGGTAAGAATAGCTTAGGTACTGCTGGCTTTTAGGCTAGTACATCCAAATAATCGTACACTGCAGTCTAATGGTGCACGAGTTCATTTGATTTTTATAATGTTGTTATTAAACTTGAAGATGTTGCGGTGAGATTTGAAAATGTTGCGATGAGATTTTAAAATGTTGTGGTGGGAAATTTTAATTTGTAGCGGTAAAGGTATTTTCACAACGCAAAATATTTTCAGCGCACAGAAATATGTTAAACTAATTTTAGAAACAATTAATATTTTTTGTGAATTTCAAAAATGTTTTGCTGAAAAAAAAAATTTATGTTGTTGTGATCATAAATATTTTGCGCAAATGTGAAATATTTTAAGTGGACCGAGCAGAAATGTTGGGAACCCAAATTGCAATTGTGTGACCCTTGTGGGCTACCATAAATTTTGATGTCCATGCTCTCATATGGTACAAAATTTCTAGAGTTGATACGAGGTTGTTGGTTGTACATCATCATAAACAAATACGTTTTCTCCATACATTAATTACTGTAGGGCAGGTTTTCTATCATATAGTCATCAATTGCAGTGATGGAAGAGATGTGTCAAGTCAAGAAGATTATTTGAGCAGCTTTAACAAAAAAGTGACTTTACAAAGCATGAGTGTAAACTTTTTTGTATTTTGTACTTGACTACCGCGGAAAATGCAACAACACCAGATTACCTGTTTTGGGGTGAGATGGAAGGTATGGGCTGAACCATTTCGAAAGTGTAGCCATTGGAAGCAAATATATACATCGTATAAATGACACTGACTTGCATCGTATATATGGGTTCCACGACATATGACCGCGGGAAAATGACCGCGAACAAACTCACCGGGGACAACTGAACGTGACGTAAATTGACCGCGAACAAACTGACTGTGATGTAAATTGACCGCGAACAAACTAACCGGGAACAGACTTACCGGAATGAAAATTGACCGGGAGGTAAATTGACCGTGCAAGTGCTGAATTATTGTGTTTAAGTTGATGGTAGTATATGATATGTAAAGTAAATATTTGTTTGTAACTATTTCCTTTGTCCATTGTTACTACATGAGATAGGCTACAACGCATTGTTTCATAATCTCATCAAACAACTCGTCTAGACCGGGAAAATGCATGTAACAATAGGAAATCTATGAATAAAGGTGAAAAACCCGTAGGGTCACCCTACACCCTACAAGGGGCCAAAAAACTCTACGAGTGGCAACCTTGACTGCAATACACATACTAAATTGGATAGTGAATTAGAATTTTGACCTTTTGACGGCCAATTTATCGACGGTTAATTTCATCGCCGGCCAATTTACGTCACGGTTAATTTGATCGCCGGCCAATTTGTTGCCGGTCAGTTGTCCACTACCAGTTGTCGCCGGTGAGTTTGTTCACGGTCACTTCTCGTGATCCCGTATATATGACCTTCTCACGACTGTAAGGCAATTCGGTTGTAGCGTCGGATGAAAGACGTGTATAACAAAGCGAAATGGAGAAAACCCACACATTTGTAAACTTTCCGAAATCGTTATTCAAATATCGAGACTATTATATTATATTTCGTTTCACCATGCGTTAGTGTTGCCTATAGGCTACAGTGCTACACCATATCAGGTTTTTCTCAGAATATCAAGGAAAGCTGCATAATGAAGTCCTGCAAGCGATACCTGAAACATATAACCTACAAAGTTTGTTCAAAACAAAGCGTACAAGTCAAGTTACAAGTTAACGGAGTAGGTCTATAAGCCACTAAACCTGCTGATGTTACATCGATATGGAACAGTGTGACCAAGACAGAATGAAAGACCTGAGCAGCTAATGCAGGCAAAAAACAGTGTCTTGTTCCACGTTCAGCATGTAGCAAAAACTCAGCAAACTATATTGTATTTATTCATGAAAAGTTTTACTTATTTCATAGCTAATAAACCCAACAGAAATGGTTCGTATTCGAACTGGTCGATGGTTACGCTTGCTTGTCAACCACATGACAATGTTCTTAAAAGTACAACACTTGTTTGCGTTGATGGTTCGTGGACCGCATTTAACAGAGCTCCTGTTCATTCTAATGTTTCTGCTCAACTTTCATTCTACGACAACTCTTCTTGCAGAAAGGGTAAGCAGGCATGTAGTTGTAAGGCTTGAAAGATATATATGGCTTAAAATAATGTTACAGAAGGCACACTATAGATTTAACTGGGCACACGAACACAAATTGGGTAATTGTGATCAAGTCATAATTATTTATCAATCGCTGGTTTTTATTCGGTAACCAAATTTAGTTTAAAAGTATATAAAGTTTTCTCGTTTTGTAATTGGACAATGGTTTTGGTGTCAATGTAAGTTACTGGAATTATTTTAATAACGCCTAACGTTAAAACCATAAATATTATAAAATTATACAACTCGCATCGTTCATTAATTAACCCATAATGCAGCCCCAATCGCAAAGTATCTATTGGTGACTACAAGTTTATGAAAGTTACAGAACGTTTAGAATCATACAAAAAGTCCAAAAAGTAGTAATTCTATTCCTTAAAGCCAAAAAGTAGCCCTACTACAAATATTGAATATTGTTTCCATATATATAGCATTGTATATAACTTGTAGCCAATTTCTGCGAGTTTATAGTTGTTTTGTTGACCGCAAAACGCAAAATGAAATTTTGGAAGGAATACTTAGCATGTTTTCCCTTTTTCAGACATATGCAATTAAAAATCTTGATTAAATCAATTATCTTTGTGAGCTTGGAACTTTAGGTTTAATTTATGCAATCTGAATTGAGTGTTATGCTAAAATGTGTGTCATAGGGAAGATAACCAGCATCGTTGTAATGGTTTTAAGATTACAACTTTGACGTTTTAATTTTGTTTTCATTAGTTTCGCATAATATTCTTGTGACAGAACTTATCTATGACTAGGTATGTGGTAAGTAAGTGGTCGGTAAATAGATCTCTATCAGGTTCGTTTCCTAAATTTAGAGCCAGCCGTGCAAAACCGTAGAGCAGCTGTTAATCATTTAAATGGCAACATTAAAACTGTTGAAGCAGGATATATTAAAAAGCAGGAGGTCACGTATATCTCGTAACTGAATACTCAACGCAACTCGAGTTTGATGACTTAGATACGACCTTATATGTCAAACATAAATATGCTTTATATTCGACCAATGCTCTCTAAAAAAGCACCAATTTAGATCTTTTTCGGTAAGAAAATGAACAAATTGAACCTGAGTAGATGACTGCAACATTCTTCAATGACGCCGTTAAACATTTTTAATGACTGCACGTTGAAAAGCAAAAGTTTAATTTGTTAAGTGCTGCTCTATTGCGCACAACGCCAGACAACAAACACATCGAGCAACGAACAAAGATGTATACAATAAAAACACCAAATGCACTTCTTTAATAACAAAAGGTGCAGTTTGCCCTGTATCTAACATAGAAACATTTTACCATTTAAATCTTTACCTCTAAAGATGAAACACAACCACATGACAACGCTCATTCCTAACTCAATTGCTAAACCTACTTAACGTGATAAAATAGAACTTACAAGGTACAAAAATGAGTAACTTTTTTTTAAAAATTCCTTTGAAGAAACGGTTTGCACAAACTGATATTAGTATTTCGGAATCTCTTGACATGGTTAATTTTATCAAACCTGCCGTGAGTCGTCAACTATATCTGCGGAATACTGAAGTTACAGTATATATTTACTGAAATACTGAATACTGAAAAACAGGACAGGTATAACTAACAACTACAATTTGTACAACTTGTGGCCCTCAAGTACACGTTAACTTTTCAGTGGGCGAAAGTTTTAAATTCATCGTTTTAGCTTTAAATTCGTCTTTTCCGCTGTTTTTGTAGCTGAAGTTTTCGCAAATATCCTGGTCGGAAAATGTCCACAACATCGTTGCGAAACGTCATTTCACGCACGCTGTAGATGAGAACGTTCACTAAACTGAAATAAAAGATAATCTACAGTTGTCGAGATAAAACCTAAAATTTTTCAACAAACAGTAGGTCACATAGGCATTTATGATGGCAATAAAATTTTACTTTGTATTTTACAAACACCAAGTATATAGGTACCTGTTTGACAATCTAAGGTAGAAACTGACCATATATGCCTGGGCATAGTTGGAACAATTCAAGTATCCAGCATAAAACATGATAAAAACTACAACAATTGGGACTATAAAAACAATACAAAGAAAATGATTCTTCAGAAGGTTTACAAACATTGGTCATTTACAAATCCATTCATTTTTATACTCCAATACTATATAATTAGCCAAATTATGACATAAAACTAAACAAAATATACTTACTCAAAGTTAAGGTAAAGCCAATATACATAATCGAGACCGTTTTTAGAGCAGACAGTTTAAATTTGCGTATAGCGGTGGAGGTCGTTGCAGTCCCTTTATCAATACTTTCTCTGCACTTACCAGCACGGCAGATGAAAACAAGAGTGAAAGCGCACGAAGCACTCTGTAAAATTCAGTGCTTGTGTGATAATGGCAAAGTGTTTATAATTATTTAGACACGCCTTGCGAAACCATCGAACTTTAGCAAACTGCAATATGTTACAGCTAAAAAATGCCGTTGCACCAGAGAGATAACGCACTATATTAAATTTCTTATTTGATATTTTAACCTGTAATAAGAATAAATCGTTATACTCACAGCCATAATGTAAGGAAAAAGATAGAAAATAACCATCACAACGATAGCAGCTGCATTATTCTGGGTCGGAGATATTCCACGAAGGGAAGGTTGATAAACAAGAGTAGGAGCAGAAAAAGTGTAATCAAATTTGTCAGGAAACCAAGCTGAAAAGAAAAAGGAAAACTTGCCCTCCAGTCAGCATGGCCTTTACATCAAATAGCCTAATTAACCTGCAATTGTTGCACTTGCAAGCGACATCAACCAAACAACAACCAGAGCGCAGTACACCGACGTTTTGCTTTGCTGTGAATACCGGATGGGTTTGGCGATGGCGTACACCCTTTCATCTCCCATAAAAACCAAATGGTAAAGCGAAGATGTGAAGCCAAATACCGATAAAATTCCTCCTACGTAAGCTTGTACAGAGCCTTGTAGGGAACGTTGTACATCGTTGAGCTCAACTGGAGTCAACTTCATCGACCATGTAAAGTTGTAAACGGCGAATATCGTAAACTGGACACCTGGTAAAATGTATTGTATGTTATTGGTTGATGAAATAAAAATTATTTTACTGTAAAATATTTTGTTACTAATTCTATTGCTAACACCTTACTTGTTGCAACATCGGCGACAGATAAGGAAGTCTTACAAATGTCCAGTTTTTTGATAATGCCACGTTTGAAACGCTTACAACCAACCAAAATTACTAACAGATTACCGACGAAAATAGCCAGTCCGAAAAGAAGAAGAATTAGCAAAAATAATGCTCCCTTTCTTGACCCGCACTCGGGACAGGAGAATAAATTTGTGTTGAAACATTTCTGATAAATTTCAGGAGTAGTTCCACTACAAAATCCCGGAAATCCGCATAAACTTGATACAAGCATTTTTCCAGTCCCCATTTGTTGTAGTGAATCACTTGAAGTACTGAGTTTCACAGGCCTTTTTGTAGTTTCAAGATATAGTTCAGTCTTCCAGTCAAAATTAGGTGAAGTCTTGAGATCAATCGGTATTATTGACCCAAAAGCAGTTTCGTTAGAAGAATCAGGTTTTACGTAAGTATGAGGTCTAATGTTAGAATTATTGGCAACTATTGGCTTCACAGTGGGTATGATCTCCGGAATTGTTGGCGAAGACTGAAGAGATCTTTCCGCTCCATAAAAAATGAAATATCTTGAGAAGAAAAGATTGACGTGGATATCTAAAAAGATTCCCGAAAATGTTTATTTTGGTCACACTCTATTTCATCTACTTTACCAGTTTACTTTATTTTTGCGCGTCAACTTACGGCACCATTTCCATTCTTCTTTGGACCAAACAAAGCCCAGACAAAAAGCACGAGGTTTTGCGAAACAGGAAGTTACTATGGTGGTACCAAAGGAAAAATAACCATCACCGCTTTGTAGAGGGTAATATACATTTGGCACGTCATAAGCTAAAAACGCCGAAGGCAGCTCTTGGCACACTATAATTAGTAAAGTGCAATAATAAGAAGTTCAAAACTTTCGTTATTTTGTGATTATTTTATCTTATTTTTCTTATTAAAAGTTTTGAAAGCACGATGTTAAGAATTTTTTTTCGCAATTAACCATTAAAACAGTAATTGCGTGCTTGCGTGCTTGCGTGCTTGCGTGCTTGCGTGCTTGCGTGCTTGCGTGCTTGCGTGCTTGCGTTCTTGCGTGCTTGCGTGCTTGCGTGCTTGCGTGCTTGCGTGCTTGCGTGCTTGTATGATCAATGCTGCACTTTCTAAAATTTTGCTACGAATACAAAAAAAAATATATATTTCAACCTGGTTTGCACGCTGGAAAATTCCATTCATTTTCCTCTAAACTCCACACATTGTCAGGCTTGCAAGTGCTAACTGATGCATTTAAAGGAAAGAGTTCGAATTCATCGTCGCATTGATAAGTGATTGATTCTCCGATATCGTAAGGCGATTTTCCGAAATATTTCCCGTCCAACAGTTTCCGAGGATTTCCGCAACCTTTGAAGCGAACAACTAATGAATATTAACTGCCTCACAATTTATTTTTTATTGTCATACACAATTTAAACAGTGTAAATAGAATAACACGGCATCGTTGCTACACCATGTGAACACCGTTTGTAATTTAATTTTAATTTTGTAAATTTCAGTGTTTTAACTGTTCATTTTATAAAAATTAATCAACCGATGAAATCTATTAAAAAGTATTAACTGAACTAATTCAAATAAAATATTGCTTTACAAAATATTTTTCAATATTATCAAAGCACAAAATGGGTTCTATATAGTGATATAATCCATTTATATTCTTAACGCTATATATAAAGTCGACAAAGGTTTCCGTTAACTTTAACTTTGACAAATATATACGAGTTATTAAAATTATTTCATTTTAATCTGTCAACATCCTTAATCATGTTGTAATTTTTGTAAGAATAAAATTACCATTTGTTCCTAAACTAATTGTTTTGGAAAGTTTAAAAGTGGTTTGGTTGCCGCATTTTGGTTTGCAGATTCGCGCCTGCATGTTACACACAAACAGAGATAAAAGATTGATTACAAGTTAGCTTATAATTTTTTAACTAAACGCACCAGAGCTTGGTATTGCACAAGCTGGCACTTTGTTCAAATTCCAGATCCCTCCAGAAAGACAAGTGATTATCGCCGGATCCGTTGTGGATAAACCGGGATCACAAACATATTCCACACTTGATTGAGATTTCCATAGATTAATGCTAGCATTTACTGCATAAGGTGGCTCGCCACAATCTACAAATGGTCAATTTTAAAACAAAAGGCACGAGCTAAATCGTGCACAAGAAAGATTCGAATAAGTTATGCTTGTCACATGCAGAGTTGAAGCAATAGCCTAAATAACGACAATAAAGTAACCGAAAATAGTGCAAGAACTTCTCGATCCAAGCATGCTTTGTATCATGGACATAAACCATTTGATGATGTATCAACATGGCTATATTTGGTATTGTGATAAGCAGTTAAAACGATAAAAATTATTTTAAGTTCCTGGCAAACTGTAAGTTTTTAATTGCATATGTCTGGAAAAGGGAAAACATGCTAAGTATTCCTTCCAAAATTTCATTTTGCGTTTTGCGGTCAAAAAAACAACTATAAACTCGCAGAAATTGACTACAAGTTATATACAATGCTATATATATATATGGAAACAATATTCAATATTTGTAGTAGGGCTACTTTTTGGCTTTAAGGAATAGAATTACTACTTTTTGGACTTTTTGTATGATTCTAAACGTTCTGTAACTTTCATAAACTTGTAGTCACCAATAGATACTTTGCGATTGGGGCTGCATTATGGGTTAATTAATGAACGATGCGAGTTGTATAATTTTATAATATTTATGGTTTTAACGTTAGGCGTTATTAAAATAATTCCAGTAACTTACATTGACACCAAAACCATTGTTCAATTACAAAACGAGAAAACTTTACATACTTTTAAACTAAATTTGGTTACTGAATAAAAACCAACGATTGATAAATAATTAAGAATTGATGCCAATCACCCAAATTTTGTTCGTGTGCCTAGTTAAATCTATAGTGTGCCTTCTGTAACATTGTTTTAAGCCATATATATCTTTCAAGCCTTACAACTACATGCCTGCTTACCCCTTCTGCATGAAGAGTTGTCGAAGAATGAAAGTTGAACAGAAACATTGGAAAGAACAGGAGCTCTGTTAAATGCGGTCCACGAACCATCAACGCAAACAAGTGTTGTACTTTTAAGAACATTGTCATGTGGTTGACAAGCAAGCGTAACCATCGACCCGTTTGAATACGAACCATTTCTGTTGGGTTTATTAGCTATGAAATAAGTAAAACGTTTTATGAATAAATACAATATAGTTTGCTGAGCTTTTGCTACATGCTGAACGTGGAACAAGAGTAAATTTCATTATGAGATTTAACGTACTGTAAAAAAGAACATGTCCCGCTTCTAAACAATATACATCTCTGCTATTGTTTTCCGAAACTGACTGTAGGATTTCAAAACCCTCATTGCAAGTGACGTAAAAGTTGTTAGGAAAATCATGCGAATATACATCTAAATCAGATAAATCACGTAGTTTAGAATAGTTTTCATTTATTTCTAGCGTTTAGTTTTAAAAGTTACTATAAGATATACATAATCCAAAAGTCTTTTGGACCTGCATTTTATCATTTTATCGTATCAAATTTTCTCAATGCGTTTGGATCATGCATTGGTGAACAAACCTGTATTGCAACTTGGAAATCCGTTAGATGTCCTGCGAGAGCTTTTTTTAAAGCCATAAGAACTATCAAATGATGAGTTTAACTCGAATGGTTTCGGGCAAAAGAAAGTCAAAGTTCCTTGAGCGAAACTCTCTGCTATTTGACCAGGAAACTGTCCGTTGCTTAACATAGGTGGATTACCGCAACCTTAATATACAGCAGAATCTTGTTAAGTCGAAGTTGGAGGGGTCGATTAAAGTACTTAGAGTACGATTACAGTCACCTGAAATTTCGATTTACTCAAACTTGTTGTTTATAATTTAATATTTAGTAATATTTAGTTTATTATTTATTTTAGTATTTAAATAGTTGCCGACATCAGTGAACTTGCTTCATGTTACCCGAAATTGTGTTTTAAGCGAAATGGAGTTAACAAGCTTCCAATGTATTTCTTAACGTTGGTTTTGATAGAATAAAATTAATTTTACTGAAAACTACGAAGTTTACTATAAGAAACCACCTAACAACGGCCTCCAACATTTCGGCAATGGAAATAAATCCCAAGCCCCGTTTTTCTTACAGACGGTTGTGAGTCTATCCAACGTAGAAAGTCCTAGATCGCAAACATATTCAGCCCAGGACCCTTCCAACGTTTCTGTAAGCCTAATGGTGGCTCCCTCCACAGTAGGTGGTGGGCCACAGTCTGGAAAATGAAGAGGTTGTCATTATTTTACAAGGAAGAAAACTAGCCCCTGAAGCCAATTTTTCAATTAAATTAAATTCAATTAAATCCAGAATGGAAAAGTTTTGATGTGTTATAGCAACCCTTACAAAAGTAATGTTTTAAACAGTAATATAGCTTAGGTTTATTCAGGGGTGGGCATAGTGCGGCTCTTTCACCTTTTCTATTCGCTTGCTTCTATAAACAGAAGAACAAATTACCAATTTTGTACTGGTATTGCATAATTTCTAAACTTAAGTTGAGACCTAACTTCGTCCCAGTTGCTTGAAATGCAGCCTTCAATTAACGAAAGTTTCCCTATACCCTTAGGTGCTTAAAAAACTGTATGATCCAAGCAATTTCCCCTCCCTAGCTTTTGCACCTCCGAAAAGCTAACTGGCACCCCTGGTTGGAAACCCCAATAATCTTTACGTTAACTGATTATATCTTGATCAATAAGTCATGCGATCAACATTATGCCATGCACCCGTATTAAATGAAGTATTTAAAACCCGACAATGCCGACATTACAGGACAATATATAGTCTAGCGTATTACTGTAGCTTATATTGAAACAACAATATAATTTAAGCCGACTGCCATACATATTTCAATCAAACGGTTTATAGTAATGGTACAAAATTGCTTTATGTTTTATGCATTATAATTGAAGTTAATTTGAAGATTTAAACGAAAACCTCGCCAGCAAGCAGCTATCCAATTCCAAGTTCCATTTACACATTGGACGCTGTTGGTTAACGATCGATAATTTGATCTGCAACCAAACGCGATGGTAGCACCATTAGAGAAAAGCCCTTCATCATTATGAGATTTGTTTTTGTTCAGAAAATGTCCGTATAAAGGAGTAGGCGGAGGGAAACAAGCTGCAAAAAAGGTTGACATAAAACCAACGCTGAACGAAACCGACTTTTAGATTATAGGCTATACTCACTCGGCTGACATTTTGGAAAGTAAACGCTACTCGGTTTGATAGTCCACTTATTGTCAGCACCACAAGTGTTGATAGATCCCACAGGGGCATATAGTTCAAACGTGCTCTTACATGAATAAGTAACATTATTGCCTTCAATATATGGGGGCAAGCCAAGAACTTTGCCGTTTAGTGGTACAGGCGGACTACCACAGCCTAGAAATCAAACAATAATAAGGTGTCAAAGATTTTAAGGTGTGGATTGCAATTTCTTATACTTAGAGATCAAAAACCTTCAAAATAGAAGTCATTCTTTAATCATAAAGGTTCAGCCCACATTGTCACCAAAATAATCTCTGCTGATAATTTCATAGCACACAATAGATAACATCGCAAAAATTAAAATTTATAAAATAATTTCGGTGTTTTAGTAATTTTGAAAGCTTGGGTTGGTTTGGACAATAGTTTTAAATATAAAAAGTTTATGTCAAGGTTGTATATAGACTAGTGAAAATTCTTATTTCGTGGTTGAAATTTTTTCTAGCCTTTGAATTGAGAGAACAATTCCTATTCAAAGCTTCAATAAGTTTTTTTTACTTGCTGTCTATACTGTATGTTATAATAAGTTCCTTTAGTAATATTTTCGAAACAGTTAATACGTCAGGTGTTGAATTAATATTTACCTGTTACTGGTACCTTGCAGACCGGAAATGATTTGAGATCCCAGCTTCCGTTTCTACAAACATATGAAATGGTGTCATAAGTAGACATACCGGCGTCACAGATATAATGAGCGACGAATCCATGACGAGTCGACTTCACTTTAACTGTTGTGTTTGCTACTTCAGGCGGAGGTCCACAGTCTATGAAGTATTTTATAATACCAAAGTAGAACGAAAATAATGTGTAAGACTCAAATATTTTGAAAAGACGATATACATATATATATGTTTGGTAAGTATATACAGTATTTGCGTGGGTGAACGATGAATTTTAAGAATGATTGTACTCCCAAATGTATCCGCAAGCCTTTCATTTATAAAACATATAACACTTCATCCTTTCATGGCTCTCTTTTGCAGCAGTAATACCGACGTTTGGACTTACTGGCTTGTTGGCTACCCAGATAAAAAAGGTTGACGCAAAAGTCGAGCAACCACTGCGTCGTGTTGCCATAGAACCCGTATACCATTTGCTTCGTGTGAGATGGAAACGGAACACTTAAATATCACGTGGTTTAGGGTTTGCTCGCTCGCGCCGCACTTTCAGGCCGCAGAGTTTATCGATCTTCATTTGCAAGGAACGGGCCAACGCTGGCACGAAGGTGGTTGAGCCGTACCCGCAAACCATCTATAAAAGTTGTCAGTGAAGTTCCGTCGAGGTGGGAGGCGAAGTATTATGCTTTCCTGTCACCGCGTAGTCCGTTTATCAGCCCTCGAGCCGAATTGTTATTGGCTGCCCAAGTAGTGGGAGAGGAGAAAAAGAATAGCGACGAGGCGCCTTGAAAGTCGGTCGTAGACAGAGGTGGACAGTCGGTATACTTTGAAAATGCCGTCGATAACGATACAGGTACTTGGCAAAAAAATGTATCGACAGTAACGGTACTGTTTCTAGAAAGTAGTTTGATACTTTGTCGGTACTATGCACAAGTACTTTTTGTATCATGGATCCTGCTGCAAATGCAATTTTTGCCCCTATAATTTCCTAGGTACAGGTTACTCCATAGGTCATAGCATACGTGACTCCACTCCTTGCGAATTTATTAGACATTTATAGATTAAAAAGGAAGAGCGACCGCTAAACGTTGGCACCAAACTATAATTAAAATAAAATTTTGAAAAACATACTTTACAAAACCTTGAAATAATCACTTTAAAAGCACCAAGTACCGCGGGACCGTTTAAAATTTTATGATAAAAGCAATCTGGTTCAGGGATTTGGTACTTTTCTCCAAAATACAGACGGTACAGTAATCCTGTACTATAATATCACGGTACTGCCTACCTCTGGTCGTAGATAGCTTTCTGGGACATTTTTTTACTTAGTATGGAACAAGCTTGCGAGAAATTGGGAAGGGTTAGCTCGTTTGTAATAAGTCCAGTGGGTCTTCATTGGACAGTCCAGTCCAGAAAACGGTGACAAGGTTCCAATATTTGTCGGCAGGATGTTGGATGACAGTGATCTTGCTTGACTCAAGCTCTCAACGTTCAGCTGCAGCATAGTGGGCCGGTGGTAATTACCGGCATCAACGATGCCTCGGCTTAACAAAGGTGGTTACCTCACAGCTAAACTGTCATGGTTAACATCTTAAAATGGCGAAATTTGTTTCGCATTATGTGGTTAATATGGTATTGAGGATCGGCATATAGTTGTCTACTTTTCCTTCAAACAAAAACACGATAGCTATGCAAGAACATCTTTATAAAACTATTACGTAATGGTCTACCTTGACATAACGGCATATTTTCCTCCAAACTCCACTTATTGCCATTGAGACAAAAACTAAAATTCCCTTCATCGGAACTCATACGATAACCATCAATGCAAAAATACTCGACTTTATCTCCTACGTCATACGGATAGTTGAGAGGCATAGAGCTGTATAGACCGCCGTTTTCGAGAAACTTGGGGTTCCCACAACCTATCAAAAATTTAACTGCAAAAATCTGTATACGTGTAGTTATATAGTCGCATGTTTTACTTAAACAATCGACGTGCATGTTTTGTATTTTTATATTTTATTTGTCAGCCAAATATGTTTTTGAGAGTTTATCTTCTGTTTGTGTGAGAATAATTTTTGAATTAGTTTTTTTTTTGGTAAAAAATTTTGCAAATGGCAAAGCTTATTGAATTATAGAAATGGAGCATGTTAAAGTAAAAAGCATTATATAACTGCATATATTTTAATGTACAGTATTTAGCATTAGCCAAAGACTAATTTTTAAAATTTCTCTTGTCTCTATATAACTTGGTAACCCACACCAGAAGCAATTAAATGAAAACTTCATTTACCTGTGTTTGGAATTCTGCAAGTAGGAAACGATTCAACACTCCAAGAACCGTTCTTACAAGTACTTTTTGCTTTGAAACCAACGTTGGAAAAACCCGAATTACATTTATAAGTAATGTATATGCCAAAAGATGACTCGTATTTAAATCGCTGTGTTGTATGAATTGTTGCGTTTTTTACTTTAGGAGGAAACTCGCAATCTAAAAAAATGAATTCAAAGGTTTAAAGGGAAAAGTGATTTTAATCATTAATGTGACTCATTAAAACATTTATCGTGAATTCTTAAACACTATATTTCTGCAATCGTTTGAAAAATTGTTTGCTTGTTTTCTTTAATACTTGTTAGCTTTTAATTCATGTTTATTTTTTACTACACTTCCACTTTGCTTTACATACCTTGCGTGTAAACAATTGTTGGCCATAGAATTAAAATAAAAACTTTATACCAACAATTCATTGCGATATAAAATATTTCGCTGCAAATATAATACATCGACTATTACGAAAACGTTTGCGATGCAAAAATATTATAATGTCTTGATATATATATAGTATTACGCGACCGCAAATTTTACTCTATTGAAATAAGTTTTTCTCCGGTTTAATTGGCGGTGATTTTTCAGAATTCTGCAACCACACGCTAACACCTTACCTGCAATTTAAATTAGCTTTCTTACATTGCATTCTTTTTATGCCAACCTAGTGTCGTTCGTCAAAACAAGCACTGAAGATAAACCTGCATTGGTAATGCCACGCGCGTTCCAACATTACAACAATTTAGTTTCGAATCATACACAATATTTCAAACACTTAGTTCAGAACATTATGCACCGTTATGCTGCACATCAAACTTCAGATATGTTTATATAAATATTCTGGAATATGTTAATCGTTTGCTCAGTCGTATGTCTTCTTTGCTCTAAATACCTTTGTATTTCCAACAGAGTCATAAAATCTTACGGCATGTATATGTCAATTTGAGCTATTTTTCGCTTTTATAGGTTGCTTCGGCTTAATTCTTTTTTTTAAATAACATATAACAAATGATAAAACAAAGAAAAAATTATTTTTATTAAGCAAAGCAAATTTGTTTGTTTACAGTCGTGACTGTTTCAAAAGAATTATATTACCCCACACCTTTTACCATTAATATTTTTCTCGCACGACAGATGTTGGCCACTAATGCTTTTTTGGTCAGCAGGAAACAGATACAAAATCGATTATTAAGTATTAACAACCTTTAAAACCGCAAAATCCGCAAAACAACCTTTCTTGGTCAAGATGACTCATGGACCATCATCCATCAAGTTTTCGAACCGAGGCAGCAGGCGTGTCCAGATGTTTGCTTCCAGGGTTTAAGAAGTGATCGAAAATCGAAATATAAAAAGATCGTGCACATCTACGCCACTATGACAAGATTCGTATAAATTGGTTGAGCGATGAGACGAATTAAGAAATGCTCTATTTACAGAAAACACTCTGAAAGCGCAGCTCATTTTGATTTTAGCTGCCATTAGTTGTGCACTGTATATAGTAACTTACATCAAGTGTTTGTGCCTTTGTATAAAACTGACAAAAGTCTGTTGCTTCTGCAAATCTTTTCTCTCTATGTCTCTGTATATATGCGTTACGGCCTGCACTTCATTTTGTTTGTCCCTTCACTAATATTTTAAAACATAATACGGAAAAAACAAACGTAAAACAAAAATTAATACGACATAGACATTCAAGGACATCGGAAATATAATGTGGATTTCGTGGGCATTCCAGAAACGGTAACTTGCAGCTTAGTCATCTGAGACAAAACTTGGTCAATTGCACGTTAGATTTTTATACTTTAAAATTGAGTTTTCAGGTTGATATGTTTTTTTTTGCATGAGAGTCAACAATATGCAATAACAATGTTGCAAGTTTATGTTTAATAGGGAGATGTAGTGTGTATACTTTATAGGCTCTGATTCTGATTAATTCACATACACAAAAAGTTTTATTATTGTTGTATGAAAGGTTTAAAAAGTATAGAAAAGGTTTTATGAAGATATTACGATTATTATCCAAATGTTTGAATATTAAGGAGGGTTAATTGCTATACCAAAGTTGTACACATCCACAATCGCATATATCAAAAGATTCGTAGACATTGTGGAATTATCAATTATTCCAAATAACGTTCCATTTCATCACTTTTAAGCTTTAAAGAATTCTATTTGTCGTGTTTTTAGAGCACGGAATAACTGCGTTAGCTTCTTATCGTATTGCGTCAAATGGTATCATAATCTTTATCCTTGGGCTGAGAAAACTTTTTGCACGACCTGAACTCGACGATAAGAAATTATCGCTCGAGCCCCGTTACTGAACTTTCCGTTGTGCAAGTTCCAATTGAAAAACATTTTATTTGGTATTTTAGTATCTGAGACATTTCGTATTTTTGATTTTTTTATGCTGTATTGTTAAAAATTGAAACTGTTCATCAAAACCTCTGGACATGAGCAAGGTATGCTCCTTTAATACGGTACGCCTTTCCCAAAGGCGTTTGCACTATGGTAGCACAACTGGGTATCGAACGCTAGCACATGGGACGCATTAGTGCAAGCCCAAATTGTATTTTGGGACCCCAAACGGGGTAGCGACCCATAGTTTGAGAAGCCTTGGTTTACTCTATAGTAGTCCTACCTTTTTCTATTGCAAAAACTTAATCTCAATTCAACTGAAAATACTTTTGTTATAGCCTACATATATGACTATTACGTAGGCCTATTATAATCGCATTTCCTGTAATTTACAGTATATGCTATAAGATCACATGCTGACTACTTTTTAATGCTATGGTTTATACCTCGCCATCAATTGCAAAAACTCGTGGTAATAAAATCTAGCTGCTGCAAAGAGGAACAACGATGGGCCAACGACGAAACCAGCGTTCTATTATATTGTTGTAGTAGTTATGCAATTTATATTCTTATAAAGGCTGTAAACGACTAATGCGAAAACACAAATCTTCTTTTTTGTTTATTTGTTTGAACGACTTTTGAGCAACTTGTTTGTTTCTATTTTTAATACACAAACAAGCGCAAGCACTTTCAAATAATTAGTTTTCTGAAAGTTCTTCCGTTGTGATTGCTCTACTTCCTTTTCTTCCATATAAACTTCCTCCTACTTGTGAGATGGATGGAAGTCGGGATCCTCTGTTATGTTTTAATGCAAGTCCGCTGGCCACAGTATCCACGTTAAGGTGCTCTCGCTGAATCACGAGCAGGATTGCAAGGTTACAGTTATAGATCCCTAGTTGCTCATACTCTGGATGTAAAACAAAGGGAGCCTTTAGAATCTCTCCAGTGAATGGAACCTTGACCTCACCGTAAATAATCGATACTTCTATGATGTCATCACTGATAAAAAACAGCGGATTGGTCTCGTTCAACTCTACAATGTTTCCTTTTGATAAGTGCATGTGGATTTGCTCGATCGCAGTTCCCTGGTATTCCAAATGTTGGAGATACAGAGGAGCTGATATCCGTATGGCAACTACTTTCCACATTGCTTTCTTCAGTTTAGAGAAAAGTCCAAACGCTAATTCCAAGTCTTCTTTCGATAAAAAGTAAGTCTGAACAGCAGTTTCGCAGGTGATGGTACAGCTTCGATTTGACTGGGTAAGGAGTCCCATTTCTCCAATAATATTACCTGATCCCAAGAAGTCTTCGTCATTGGCCTCAGGAATATCATCATCATCGTCACCGTTTCTTTGTTTGGCGGAAAGCGTGTTTCGAAATGTGTCGGTTCTGAGACGGATTTGCTGAATGTGTCCATGCAGTGAGCCAAAAAGCTTGATCATTCCATAAACTATGATGTGGATCCCGTCTACTACGTCATCTTCCTCCATTATGACATCGCCATAGTCGTAGTCCATGCACACAGCGTGCGCCTTAACAAACTCGAGCAGTTTAGGATTGCCCTTGACCCAGTAGATGTTTTCCAGAAGATCTTCTGGAGGTGGTGGTGCGAGAGTGGAAGGAAAGTTGGAAAGTCTTTTCTGTCGTAACTCCACTCCGCGTTCCAACAGCTGCATCTCAGTCTCATCCAGCACTCCTCCGGAACAAAGTTGCTGGATGGCGTCACGCGAATTGTTAAGAATGGTTCGAATAGCGTTTCTCGTCTTCACACTTATAGCTATGCCGGGATGGTCTCGCTGTAGCAAGCCCATCTCTCGTGTGACTGTCAGTCTGTTGTTATTAGAGGCATGCATCAACTTTTTCTGGATGTTTCTATTTTCTGAAATGCTTATAATTAGCTTACTAACTTCCTCCTCGGCGGCGACAAAACCTTTGGCTACGTTGTAGCCAAAACTTAGTCTCATATTGATAAGTTTGTTGACGAAATCTAACGTACGTGGCAAGACGGTCTTGGATAAACGCAGAAGTCGTGTTGCTCGTAGAGAGCGAATAACTTTTGTAATTTTACCAAATTTGATGACTTTTGTCGTCTTTACAGTTTTCACTATGTTGCCTGGTCCAAGAGGACTCTGAATTAAAGTAAAATCGATGATAATTTCGATAAAACTGATGATTAAGATGAGAATGTCAAATTGATTCCATCGACTCTTTATGAACTGTTTGCTGCCCAATCCGAGTAGTTTTAACAAAACTTCAATGCAGTAGATAATGATAAATCCTATGTTTACCAGCTGTAGAGCCAGCCACCAATCTTCAGTGTTCTCCCATGTTTCGTCCACCACAAAGTCCAATACTATCGGGACAACGTTTGTAATTATCACGCACTGCATAAATATTTCAAATTTGGCGCTCGTTACCAACCGGAATATCTTTCGAAGTTGGCGGCGCCTCGGTGGAACGAGGTCGGTGGTTTTCCTACTGTACATCATATCCTCCAGTTTGCCTTTTATATAAGGTAGAGTTCCCCTGACTTTCCAGTTTTTACGTATGTTTTCTACATTTATAAATTCTCCTGGCTTATCGGCAGCAGTATCAGCAGCAGCAATTAGTACCCTCGCTTCTTGGTCGCTTAGCATGCCATTGATATACTGCTTGCCGTAAGACATCTTTAACGCTTTAATAAGCCGGAGTCTTGCTTCTTCAAATAGATCTTTAAAAGTAGCATGCTGGGAATGACAAATTTCAACGATGGTGCCTTCATTTTCTTCGTCACCTTCTGGATCATTACATGTTGCGTTTTTGTACGGGTACTCGACTGTGGTAAGATCTTCCACCATGTTCCACTTTGCATCGGCCAAAAACCGATCGTACTTAAGAATGCCAACGGATCGCTTGAGATTGTTTTGTATGCGGTTAACAGCGTTTTGCATCGTAACTTGTTGAGCATGTGTCACATCCAGCATGCCCAGTTTCTTAAGTACAGCTTCAATTGTGCTGGCATTTATGACTAAGGTGAGTAAAACTATTCCGCCTGTGTGAATCAAAATCTTTTCAAATATAATTTCAAAATCGATTTGAGAATCCGACGCACCTTGTTGAGTTCCAGTTGAAGTTTCACTTTGATATGTCGAGGAACGATTACCGGCTGATTGGACTTCTGGCGATAAAATTGCCTCGTAACTTCTGAGATAAATGGCTAACGCAAGGCCTACCGCTCCTCTCAGTCCGCCCCAAGTCATTACCAGAACATGTCGCCAGCTTAGATCAAGCCCGAGACGCTTCATAAACGGAAAGAAGGAAAATATACTCAAAGCTCGAATCGCAGTTGTACAGACGTATATGACGAGCATGTACCCAACGTCGTAGATATTCATATTGTCCATGTGTTTAACCACGATGATTCCCACAATAACAAAGATGAGGGTGTTCGCCAAATACGCCAGCATTTCCCAGAATTGATGTAGAAAGTGGTCAACTGCCGGAGTAATTGAAGCTCGGTCGAGCGCCAAACCGAACGTAACGACTGCCAAGACTCCCGACGTTTTGCAAATTTCCCCAACGTAAAATGTGATATAGGTCAAGCTGAGAGTAACGGTAATTTCAGCAAGAGCGTCGTTATAAATTTTTTGCAAAATAAAACTGCCTATCCTCGCCAGAAACCATCCAATTACCGGACCGAGCAAAGACTGTTGCATTACCAATGCAAATGTCTCAAGAGCAGTCAGGCTTTCAAAGTGCGGCGTTGTTGATTTTAGCAGCTCCAAGAATATCTTAAAGACCACAATGGCAGCGCCGTCATTCAGCAACGCTTCGCCTTCGATTATGGTCCCAAGATACTTTTGAGATCCTAACTCTTTTAGCAAAGCAACGACTGCCACAGGATCAGTGGCGCTGATAATTGCACCAAATATCAGGGCAATGTACATCTTCGCTTGCATATCGTGCAACCCTCCGATTTCAGGAAGTACAAGAGAAAGGCAAGCCGTAAGCATCGTTGCTATCAATAAGCCAGGGACTGCCAATAAACTGACGTGACCAAGTGACCTCCAAAAGACATGAATGTCAATAATGTACGCTGATTCAAAAATAACCACCGGCAGAAAGACGTGAAGAAACAATTCAGGATCGATTTCGGAAAGCAGATATCGCTGCACTTCTGCAGGGTAAGCAAGAGCTATGGCTTCTAACACCATACCAATGAGAAGAAGAAATACAGTGTACGGAATTTTCAATAAACTTCCCCATTTCCAATCGCTAACAAAATTCGCCCATTTCCGTAGCAATATGCGAAGGACTGCCCCAACTCCACAGCTACCAAAAATGAACACAATTTGGTAGGGCGGATGTTCATGATGACTTGTGCTTACGCTTGTGACGTTCTCATATTGCATGGTCCCGTTTTCAGTACAGTTACCAGTAACGCATGCTAAGATGCCCTCTGTCGGAGTTACGTTGGCCATTGCTTGTATTTCTGCATATTAAAGCTGTAGCCAGAAAGAGAAGAAAAAAACTTTCCTGTACAAAGCAATAACTATGAGTACTGTATATTTTGATTATTACCATCCTTTCTTACCTTGAATAGAATTTATCGTAGTCTAACGTTCTTCAGTATCGTGAATTAATTCATTTTCTTACTCCACAGAAGTCGAGTAAGAAAAGGCAAAGTACCTGTTACTTTATGAAGTTGCTTGATATCTTTTGAAGTATTTTTAATGATATCTTCTTCACCACAAAAAAATTAAAAACGTCTGTTTGGTAACAATCGACGATGAGAAAGGCATTGTAAACTCTGAACGCTCAATGCAAGGGCTGTTGACTACGGAAAATTGCCGAAGTGTTATATTACAATTACTTTGTATGTGATAGCCTACCAATTTCACAAAAAAAGGAATCGAGGAAACAACTAAGCGTACTTAAAATTTAAGAAATTGGAAATTGTTAGCAGTCAATGAATGCTTGTCTTATGTTTTCACCTTGCGTGCCGCCTTTAGCATACCAGAATGTCACTCGCATGCATAGCCTATATTACAGTATACAGGAGACCTGAAGGGTAAGCTCCTTCCGTCTTGCTGTTTTTGCCGACAACAAATGAGTCGTCAGTCTATTGCTTTTGGAAAGATTGCAGCAAAGTCAAAAATTTAGATTCCTCTAAAATTCTAAACTATACAATTGCGAATACCAGTGAGGTGCAGCTCATATCCTCAAGATTCAAGACCATTAGACTCTACACAAAACTAAAGTCAGAGCGAGTGCTTTCTGACTTTGCGCATTAAGGCGTACGGAGGAATAAGAGCAGCCAATAAAAATACGCCCCAGGAGCGACAACACTGATTTAATTCAGTCACTATATCTTTAATGACAGTGACGATCGATATATGTATGATGTTTTTGTGGTATGGCGTTTGACGCCATTTTGTGTCACTTGTAGCATTGGCCGCTACAAATTTAATTGTCCACAAACTCACATCATGCCCACGAGGGATGTGCCGCGACGAAGATTATTCGGGCTCGCATCATGAAGGTCGACATAAATGAATCTTGAATCTATTCGTATTAGAACCAAACAATAAAATTTTATCCAAAAGCTGCCGAGTCTTGATTGTAACATGACGTAATCGATAAACAAATCGCTTTGTTTCAAAAAATAATGTTTAAAAACCGATTGCAAAGGTAAAATCTTTAGGAAAATGACTTTCATTGTAAGTACTGCTGGCTCTATTTCAGCTTCGCCGGGAAATTAGGTCACCACTTTCTCTAAGAGTCAGTAAATTTATATGTAATATTGTATTCGGTTTCGCCATTGTTACTACTCGTGTTCGCCCAAATCTTGCACAAAGGCGATATTTAGCGAATCTATTCGGGTTTGAGTTCGTATCGGCCCATCCCTAATGCCCACCTCACATAGCTTGATTGATTGCATCGTGCAATTTAACAATGCTGTTGTATCAAAAGCTACACACACTAGTCACAAACAGTGCCTGTATACCGTAAGGTATACGTTTGTATGAACCGAAAAAGTTGGTAGTTAGTTTTTAATATGCGTTAACTTCGATGTTCCACATCAACGGTGAATGGTCTGATTAGTATTGCAATCCTAACTACCTTCCATATAGAAAACCTACAAACAATTAAGGACGTTTGCTATATTCGCTTTTGTATATAAGTTATTTCACGCGCCTCAGGTCGACTTCAGAGTCGTCCGCAAATGACCCTATGCCAACTCATGCATGGGATTGGACATTCTATTAAAGCAGCAGTAGCCGACGCATCTAAGTGCAATTTAATGAAGTAGCAGTAGAACCAAGACATATTGGTGATTGTAGTGTTATTTGCCTAACAAAAATTTGATGCTATTTCAAGGTTCTTTGTTTATATGTGAAGTTTGGTCAATGTTTAAATTTAAAGACAAGCCTTCCTGATGGCTTGGCTACTTTATGGCAACCCAACAAAAAAACAACTGTTTGCACTGACTTGGGATAGCTTTTTTCTTTTAAGCATTGCGCAAATTCCCTTACGCACCACCTTCATCTGACGTCACATGACACATTTAATACGGCTAATGACCACAACTTTGTTTCGGTTTGCCCTTTAGATATCCTATAAAACAAGTGTTTTATAGGGTATCTATGGTTTTCCCTTGCAAAATCGGCAGATCTGATTAGTGCTTATGAAAACAATTCAAGTAAGAACTTTGCAACAAATAAAATCGGCCCGGTCTACGTACCTAGTAGTAATCATTTTGGAGAAACCGTATTCGTGATCAATAACTTCAAAATTTGTTGAGCATGTTTTTGACAAACTGACAGTAACAGATTGAGTGCTGATTGCTGAACAGTGCATGAGCAGGAGGTTGCAAGTTGTCTGCATGGTTAGATGATTGTGCTTCTGTTGGTTTGGGCTAAACTGCTGCTCTACAGTTTTCAATCAGAAATTGCGCATGCAAAAACACAAATTTTGGCGTAATTGCGTGCGCTTGCCGGTTAAAATGCCTTATTTCTATATTTATTAGGCTTAAACTTTTGACGTTCAAACAAACAATTTTTGTCAGGTTTGTTTTGTTTATTAACATTATAAATGTGCATTAACGTGTAAACGTTCGACGTGCACGTAGGTGAATTTCGCGTGTGGGTAGGCCACCTCACTCACCGTTTTGTCAATATTATACAGCACGTCCCAGAAATGGAAGACTGTCAGACTATAGGAGTCAGCACAATACAAACGCCGCGGAAAGTTAGATTTGACTGTTTTGTAAGCTATAGCCAAGTGATCTGGTTTTAATGCCGTTTACAGACTCTTGTATTACTTCATTTTTTGGACAAAAATCAAGTTTGGTATATTCTGTACCTGCCTGATGCATATCTTTAGGATTCTTTTTTAATTGCAAAACCATTTTTTAAAATTTAGGTTTAATTACAATGGACAATTGCTATTGACCTGACCTGACCTGTGGTATTTGGTGTTGTCTGTGCTCCACATTTTGCTGTTTTTGGATGAGAAATCCCCTGCACAATCAAGATGAAACAATAGCCATATATGCGCCATATTTTTATCAATAATTTTTATCCCCCGGGCCCTTAACAAATTTTCCATTTGTAGAATTTTAATTTACAGAAATCATATTAGTTTTCAAAACAAACTATGGCAATTATATTTGTCACAAACTTTTTTGTCATATGACATGTAGTTGTGTGTTAAGGACATTGAATTTTTAATGTGAATAAGCTGTATACAGACTTGCAACGCACTGTCCGCATTATAATCTTTTCAGGAAAAAATGAATCTAACAAACTTTTTAGTCTATACCAGGGGTGTTCAAATGATTTCTGCCATGATCCACCACAAATTAACCTGACAAGGTGATGATCCACTAAATACGAATAGTAAACATATTGGACATGCTTTAATTTTTATGGTGCTTTATTTATGTAAATGTACCCTACATTGTAGGGCCTACAACATATTTATAACTTTGTAAAAGTCCAAAGTGAAGTGTGCTACAGCTGCAAGATTGTTTCAAGACTACATTGGAAGATCCACACAAAAAATTGAAAAGTTCCGGATCGAGATCCGCCATTTGAACACCCCCGGTCTATACCTTACCGAATTATCTGCATAAAGTTGTATGTTACGTAATTTCCAAAAGTGAAATGAATTGATAATGAATCTTCAACTGGCCACTCATAATGGTGCGCTAGAAAATGGAAGTAATAACAATGACGTTAATGGCCATTGGCGTAAGCAGTGTTTCCATTAAAAAATACATAATTTGTTTTAGATTGATTTTAGGATACAAATTTGTTATCACGAATAACCAAACTTTTGTCCAGGACCAAACGTTTATTAAAAAGTTGGCAAGCTTTTCAAGTGCATGACCCAAACCATCAAGCTTTCAACTGAGCACCTTTTCTTTTTACTTTTTCAGTAGGCTGCTATAGGCTTACAAAATAAACTTTTGTTCAAATAAAATATCTATATTTTAAATGTAGCATGTTATGTGCTATGTTAAAGCAGTTTTATTGGTTTTATTAAGCTGCTGTGTGGTTAGTTGTGGCATACAACTCATATTTATATAACAACAACTAGCGTTATTAGTACATATATGCATTACAAGGAGAAATAATACTCTGCACAATACTACCAAAACAAGTTGGAAATATTAATGTGTTTTTATTGAAACAGAAAACAAGACGTTCAAAAATAAACCAAGAAAGTAGAAACATACAATACAACTTACAACGATAAGAAAAAAGATTAAAGCCCAGACCTAGATCAATCAACAAAAAAAACCTGATAATTTCTGGACTATATTCCTATCTTATCATAAATGGTCATGTTTTTTGGTTTATACAAATTGGACATTAACACTGTATGTAACAACAGACAACATGCTGCAAGCCATTTTTAATGGAAACGCTGTTTCGCCAATGTCTATTTTCCATTACCGCCATTGTCATTTTCAACGTCTCCACTCATTATTCCTCACTAAAAAAACAGGAAGGTAGAACTTGCCTTTGCCACAAAAATATTAACATGCTGTCCTGCTTTTCAGCGTTTACGGTATGCTACTTCACTCAAACTTTTTCTAACTTTTCTTCACTTACTATTGTTTATATGTGATAATTTAGTACGTATATGACATATATATATATATATATACAGATATATATTGGTTAATTTTGCAGATTATGTACCTGACATTAAATTTTTCATTGTTTGGTTTTTCATGGCCAATTACGTGAATATACTAAGATGGGTTCGATAATTTATAATTATGAATGACTCTTACCTGAAGCACTAAAAGTCTGCACCAAATAACGACGTAATTTTGTTTTGATAGAAATAGAATAAAAATGCGAACAAAGTTTAGCTTTTTGTTTATTTGTTTGTCACTGTTCTTGACATGCTTTGCCAACTACCAGCCAAACTGGGAGTCATTGGACAAAAGGCCCCTTCCTGAATGGTAAACAGGTTATGCTATATCAGCATGACTATGACCATTAACATTGAGGCGACTATATAGTAAGTGTCTTTGTGGTCAATTCTTTTCACATTGTAGGTACGATGATGCCAAAATTGGAATTTTCATTCATTGGGGAGTGTTTTCTGTGCCAAGTTATGGTTATAGAAATGCTGGTGAATGGTTTTGGTACCGGTGGAAAATAACTGCTAGTCCAGCTGAAGCAATTTTCATGGATGCAAATTATCGGCCTGACTTTCAGTATGCCGACTTTGCGCCACAATTTACGGCTGAATTTTACAATTCTAATGCATGGGCAGATCTGTTTAAGGTGAACATTTCTCTTTCATCCTTATTTTTTTAACCAAAAACTGATTTATCTATTTTGTTGTTTTTCATAAACATGATAGTTTTTTAAATAGATAATTTTTGGAATCACATGGTAAAAATAAGCTTTAGACATTACTCATTGTGAACTTAGCAACATTCTTGATGTTGACATGAAAATAAACAACTTCTTAATGGGAAGTAGAACGTCTAATTTGGAATTGAATTTTTTGGCTTTAAGTTAAAAATTATATCTTGATAGGAATTTGGATTCTTGAAAATTGTTTTTAAATATGTATATGCATCAGAATATCTCAATTCCACAGCATAAACCTTACTAACAAAACAATTAAAGACAACTTCACATGTGCTTATCATGGATTCCTTCAGTCATCTACATGTTTTGCAGGCATCTGGTGCAGGGTACGTTGTGCTTACAAGTAAGCATCACGAGGGATACACAAACTGGCCATCGGTGAACTCTTGGAACTGGAATTCTATGGATGTTGGCCCGAAACGAGACTTGGTGGGAGAACTGGAAAAGTCAGTTCGCAACCGAACATCCCTTCACTTTGGTCTGTACCATTCCTTGTATGAATGGTTTAATCCATTGTACCAAAAAGATCGTGCCAATGGTTTTACTACTCAAGACTTTATCAGGCAAGCCAAAAACTCTATCTTAACTGCCATTGAAACATGTTGGTTTTGTGTACTCCTTGTAATCCTTTCCAGCTTGTCATACAAAGAAGGGCTATGTACCTGTACATCACTTTTGAAACTTGGGAGCTGTCATACATTATTTACTGTTGTTGTACACTCAGAACAAAGACAATGCCCGAGCTGTATGACATTGTGAGACGATACAAGCCAGAGCTAATCTGGTCAGATGGACAGTGGGAGGCAGACAGTAGTTATTGGAACAGCACAGACTTTATTGCCTGGCTTTATAACTCAAGTCCTGTCAAGGTTCGATCTCATAGTGATCTGTAGCATTTTAATTATACAATCAATAAGTTTTATTTTTACATCCACTTGTTGTTCCCTGTTGTCTGTAACAAAACAAATTTTCTCTTTTCCAGGATACCATAGTCACAAATGATCGTTGGGGCAAAGACACATTGTGCAAGCATGGTGGTTATTTGACATGTAGTGATCATTATAATCCAGGCGTTTTACAAGAACGAAAATGGGAAAATGCAATGACAATAGACAAGGACTCATGGGGATATAGAAGGAATGCTGTGCTTAGCGATTACATCACAATAGAATACCTACTTCAGGTATAATCACATTTTTCTCATTGATGTTTCATGACAATTTGTTTGTTTTTGTGATTGTTTGGTCTGACTTCAGTGCATTTTTGTTAGCACAATTAGCTAGATGCTACTTGTCATCTATCCAACATAAATACCACTGTGGTTTTCAGCCAAATTATTGCAATTCAATAACCAACCATATACTGTGATTTCAAATATCTATGATTAATTATTATGATTTAATCTAACACAGTGAAATAAACGTTTAAAACACGTGTCAAAAAGTTACTGTAGAAATTAAAATGGGAAATAGAGATCTGTACTAAATTAGTGAATTAGTAATAATAATATATGTATAGCACCGTATTTCAGTAAAAAAAATAGCTGCTCAAAGGTATTATATACGGCATAGATAATTAATAGTTCTAAGAATAACATAATAGCTATCACACAGATAAGGTCATTGAAAAAGTTATCCTATATACATATTTACTGAATGAATCTTTTTAGGTTATTGCTGACTAGCTAATCAATACAATATTACGGTTGGTCTGTGGATAGCTTTGAATTGTAATAGCCTATGAATAATTCAGATGTTAATTCTCTTTGATTCAGCAATTGGTAACAACCATTAGCTGTAATGGAAACTTTTTGTTGAATATTGGCCCGGCAAAAGATGGCACCATTCCGGTCGTATATGAGGAACGGCTTCGTCAAATGGGGCAATGGCTGCAAATGAACGGAGAAGCAGTGTATGGAAGCAAACCATGGAAATATCAAAATGACACAACAAACCAGCATGCTTGGTACACTGCCAAGCAAGGAGGTGATGTTGTGTACGCTTTCCTCTTCCAGTGGTCTCAATCGGTCACACTCAGGTCTCCTCTCGCAAGCTCCTCATCTGCAACAGTTGATCTCCTCGGAGGCAAACCAAGTCTAGTATGGATGCCTTTGAAAGAAAAAGGAGTGAAAATTGAAATTCCCGCATGGTCTAATGCAAAGTGGGTAATGGTATTGAGGCTCACTGGGTTTAAGTAAGTTCCTATTTGAGGTTCCTATTTTAGTAAGTTCCTATTTGAAGTTCCTATTTTAGTAAGTTCCTATTTTAACAACGTCAGAAGTTTATTTCACAAATCATGTTTATAATGAATTACGTTTTGATTTATCATCATCCCCTTCTTTGAAAGTCCATGATAGAATAGATGCAATGCTGAATAATTTTTATCTGGATTTTTAAATGTGTCAGTCTTTAGGTATGAAACATAGAAATCCTAAATGTCTGAATAACATAACATGTTCTGTGGTGGATCAGAAAAGTTATGAATTTTTGTTTTGATATAAAACATCAAATGTTATGAACATGGATAATTTTTAGTTGTTGACATTAACCTATTGTCAAATACCAGGCACCATAGTTAAAGCTTTCTTTCAATCTATTCCAAAGGTTCGATTATATTAGCTACACAATTATTACTTTCAGGCTGAAATATTTGCAATCCCTATCTTGATTTTTTGTTTGTTTGTCATATGCTGGTAGACCTCATGTCCACAGCAACTTTCCTATCTGATTCTATTATGCAATTTAAGGAATTGTAGTTGAAAATTTTCCACGATTTTTTGTCATATTCCTCTTGGGTTTCTACGCTATTTGGATTGCTGGCAGTTTTTATGCGGAATATTTTTCTTATTTTACTACTTTTTATGCACTATGAACTATACTGTTTTGTCCAAGAGTTATCTTGACACGTAGATGGTAAAGATACAGGGTATTGTCCTGTTTTATGGGATTATGCTGTTTTATTTTATGAGATTCCATTTGCTATACACAAGTAAAAGTTAACAAAACACAGTGTGGTGTTTATATTTTTAAATACTAAATTTCTTTGCATCATGAAAACAAAAGTTTTGCCGTTAGCAAGTTTATTGTAGAAATGTTTATTGTCCAATACAGATTCATTGCGTTTGTGTACGTACTAATCACTGTAAATAAACGCAACTATGCATTTAACTGTAGTTAAAATTAACACATTCTTACAAGAAAAACGCCTTTAAACTAGCAGCAATTACCGTACAAAAGTCATACTATTGCAGGGGCGGGCAACTTCTTCGGTCGGCGGGCCTGATATGAGAAAATGAAGTACTTGGCGGGCCGGATTCCTGAATAGATTGGAACGCAGCTTTGTCTTATTAATGTTCATGGTCGAAAATGTTTGCTCATAAATGTATGTAGACCCGAACAGAAGAAGTAGATTTATGGCCACCTTTCTCAGGTTGGCAAACTTGGACTTATTCAGTGACGCAATACAGGGATTGCGGCAGAATGTGGCCGCAGGCCACATTATCATGTAAGACCGGAAACTGTCTGCGGGCCGCTCAAAATCCCGTCGCGGGCCGTATGTTGCCCACCCCTGTACTATTGCATCGTCATTTTGTCAGTAAGACAGAAATCCTTATTCCTTCAAGTCGCCCTTGCTTGTCAATGCTTCAATAGTGTAATGCACGACCTCTCACGGCTAAGTCAATAAGCCGACCAAATCATCATATGATTGAGCGTTGGCCCACGAGGTCTTGGGAGCTTACGAAAATAACTAATAAAGTGTCACTTTTATTGGCTATTTTTGCCTTCTTGCCGCCCTACGTAAACGTCCCAGTGTGTTACAAGTCAGAGCTGACGCTATCCTTCGAAGTAATTCGACATAAGCTTGAAAAAATCGATGAGAACAGACGCAGTGTAGAACCGGGATGAATATGGCTATGAAGGCAACCTGGAAACCTAAAACCACGTGGAAGGTTGAGTTGGTGGCGCCCTCGTCCATTCCCAGTCTGTAACCGGTACAACGTTTTTGTGTCATTTTAAAACAATGAATATTGTATCAAGCCATAGCAAAGGGAGCGCAATCGGAATAACTGTTATTATTCTTCCAACTTTACACAACGCACCTGTCGTGGAAGTCGCATGGGCACATCACAGCTTGTTGTATTCGAATGACGTAGTATGGAAGCCACTCGACGACGAAGCTTACAATGATGAGTGCTACACGGCGATACAATGATAATAATCATCATTGGATAAGGACAAATATGTTTTATATTTTTCCAATGCTTTCCAAGCAACTTAGCCTAAGTATAATAGACTATTTCAGTGTGTAATGCACTTCAGAGCCTACCTTTTTATATGCAAACATACAATTACATAGTCAAGGGGTCACCAAACTACGGCTCACGGACTGGATCAATCGCAACACGACGAGTTCAATTTGCAAAATAAAATGAACTCAACACGAATAAATAATAACTTAATAGATTTTTTTCATAAAAAGTACCAACAAAAGTGATAAACCGCAACTTACCCTTAGAGTATGCCAATGTGTATTGTGTATAGAGACCCGTGGTTTCTGCTTGAAGGTTGTTTTAAACAATGTTTTAATTTTTGTGGTGGACCAAGAAAGGCAGAATATGTCAGAAGATTTAATTTGGAATCAACGCAATTGTAGGCCCACATCTTGTGGTTATTTTCGTCCACTCTAGCTAGTAGGCCTATATTTTTCTCAGCTGGTTCTCTCAAAACGAAACTGCGCGTGTAATCTTTTCTTTAATCGCGTAATCACTTTCGTTCTCGGTTTCGCTCATAGATATGGTTTCACTTAAACTTCACTAGATATGCGTTGTGTATGAGCGACAAGAATCTCGCGTTACAGGACTACAGAAGTGAATTCAAGATTCCACAGAACATATCTGTTAAAGAAAAATAAATACTTTTGCTGGAAGTCAAATGTCTGCAGTAAAACTAATAAACAGACTTTCGGAAAAACGTGTTTTGGTAGCCTATACTGTGGCAGGCAATCTCTATATGACTTCGGTTTGATATACAAATGGTAGAGTAGACGAATGAATTCAGCCCAAAATTAAACTCTACGCAAAGATACCTATTGAAAACGAAGGAGGTTGCCCACTTTAACTCAGTCTTAAAGTTATGTTTTTCTCACTTGTGGTTAAATCTTTTTTATTTTCTTAAAAAGATGCAAAGACGTAGCTTTATACTGCATGTGCAACATGTAGCAAAGCGTCTACCGATTTTCAAGCAACTTTCTTTTAGTTAGCCTACATAAAAATGGCGACTTTGTATAGCTCCAATGTCATAAATAACCTCAGTTAAATTATATTATGTCTGAAGGCGCAGTCGAAAGGCCCACTGAACAGAAAAGCATGCGGCTCACACCGTTTAACATCTCTATCCAGCCTGCTCAGAAAAGAATTTGGTGACCCCGAATATGGTGACCCCGGTAATCAACAACCTAGCATAATAACTGACCGAGATTTTTGATTGCTTTCATCCTGCACCTCCAAAGCCAGGTAGGAGTCACCTGCCTTTTCACAGAGCTACTTCTTCTACTGCTGCAAGCTGATTCGCGGGGCATCCTTTCTTTCCTTTCCGAGAAGCACTTTGCGTCACTGCGTCTGTAACTCCGTTGATCTCTTATTTCGAAATCTGTGTTTGGCAAAACGGCGATGTAGCATCGATTGCTGAGAGATCTACTAAAGCTGGCGAGGTTGTTTCGCAGAGATAAAGAACTCGAAAACTGGGATGGCGACGATGGCCTTGAACTTTCTTTCATTGCGTTCTCGGAAAATTTTGCGCGGGAATCAGCCCGGACTTTCTGCAAATGGCCTACTATTACCGTAGCGCGTCGTTTCTTACTGGTGAGCTCTTTTGACAAGCTGATCGGCGGACTGTTGATAGACAAAGATCGTTGCCTCCTTTTATAACTGATAACTCGATCAGAAAGCAATTTTTGCAAACCACCATGATGCTGTTCGATGTTCACAAAGCTGCAGGAGTTGAGAGAAAGCGTTGACATGCCAGAGAAGGACCCTGTTGATGAAATGGCGGATAGGCTACTTTTTAGGATGTTTGGTGTTGAAAGACTGTAAATTTCAGTCGAGTCTTTCCGAGATACTTTTCTTTTACAAGAACCATTGCTGGCAAGAGCTATGGATATCCTGGGCAAGTTCTTTTCCGAAGTCGTCCGTTTAATTTGTTTTGTTCGAGGGGCATAACTGTTTCCTACGATGCCGTGTCGACGTATCCTGGCTAGTGAATGTTCCTTGTTATAATTACTTGTCGAGCCTGCATTAATGGTGCTTTCCAATGGAATATTTCTGCTTACTGGTTTCCGTTTCTTGCTACTGGAAAAGGTTGGTAGCACTGAGTTGCTTAATCTGGAACTATTTCCGTGCTTTGGAATGATCTTTGGCATTTCCTTCGAAACATTACGTCTCAGTTGCCGTATGATTCCGACAAACAATGTGGTGTTTAATATCACAGGAATGCAATAGAAGCAAATAAGATCTATTATTGGCGTGATTTTGGAGTAATAATCACAGAAATTGCTGACTCCCGTGTTTGGTATATCTAAAAATTGCAATGGGATCCATTATAGCTGATAATACTAATGTAATCACTTCTACTAAATGTGTAGACTGTAAAGAAGTATTCATGAGCTTAAACTTCATTATATAATATTTCTTGAAACATCTAAGCCACCTTACTTGATATATATGGATATGTCGATCCAAATGTGGCATTTGACACCTTTTCCGACATCGCACTACCGTTATTTGAAGTGATAAAAAGCAATTTGCTTTTCAGTAATCCACATCTTACAAAGATTAGCGTAAAAGCAACAATATAGTTTACAATGTTAAAGTCAAACTTGGATTCGACCAACATTGCATAGAGAAAACCAGTTTCAATCAAAACCAATCAAATATATAATATAATCAAAATATTTGGTAGCCTAAAATTGCCTGAGATTAACCGAGTGTAGTCAACTAAATCATTCAAGTAGTGAAATTCTTGTACCGAATTCTATGATCGACAGATTCACAAAACGCATCAGGCAAGGAACCAGCTGCAGCCGCAATCCATGTGACGATGATGATACGAATTGTTCTGTTTCGATTTGCTGCCGTCCGAGATTTGAAAGGTCTGCTTAAGCCGACGTATCTGTAAAAGATAGCATTAACTTTTAAAGATCACGTTTACAAATTCTTGTGACAAAAGTTATCACGTACAGGAAAATAACTCGCCTTTCAAACCCTTGCGCTAGAATGTTGAGCGCGAGAACTATACACATGCATTTTTGACCAAACGTGGCCATAGCCCTAAGGAATACGATTTTAGTCACTTGAACACTGAGCAGGTGTGCTGGATGTATCCAAGCCGAGAGAGCGATTGACACAACGTTGCATAAGGATAAACTCTGGTAAGAACGAATTCTTTATGATTATGATTATAAATAACTTTCAATTTTCAGCATTCAATTTTCTACACTGTACAAATCAAGCCGACGCCGTCATCAGCGACCATCAACAATCACGTAAACGACATTTTTGGAAAAAATCCACTTACTGACTGGTAATAATTTGTTACAGTTTTCAACTTTTTTTCTGTTAAAAGAACTATCAACGATAATATGTTCGTCAGGAGACCAAAGACGTCTAGCACCAACAGAGCAATAGGTAATAACATAGTTAAGCTTTTTATACATATAGGCTGTAAAATAAAAGGTAGACAAAATGACAAAATTATAGATTTAAATATCAAGCAATATTTCCTAAACCTATCGTTTCCTTCTCTAACTGGGGAAGATTTGCCTGCTGTAGTCCAACTATAGCTATATCACAAAACTTCAATTGTAGTATATAGCCTACCGTTCACAAGTATTGAAACTTTTAACTGCAATTCCATAAAAACTTTTGATTAATCACCTTCTTGCTTAAATATCATTTCTTCCTCTTTAGCAGTGATAAGTTTAAGCACAGCGACTTGTACTTACCAGGTACAGGCCCATACGGGGTTTGCTCAAAAAAACATCACCCATCATCTAATGTGTATCGTCGGTACTGTCAACAAGGGTTTCAAAATGTGTTGCTGAGACATAAATCGTCGCGACTAATTAAACGGCGCTTTAATAACTTTTGTCACCTGACTTTGTTTCATCGGATAGCCTAATCAACCATTATATATAAAAAGATTGTAGAAGTATAGAGAAGTGATACTATAAGCAAGTCATTCTATCTACAGCTTGTCTCATCGTGTTATATTGTTTTGTTTAAGCTGTTTCCTTTTCTCTTCCGTCAACGTCGTTATTTGATACCCATATACATGTAAAGTCAGAACAATACATAGGGTAAAACTCTTTTTCTTTCTTCTTTTGTCTTGCCACTAAGATAATTGCCTGGATAATTAGAATACTGCACCTTCCTCCAAGCCATCGTGAGCTTTGCAGTTTGCTCAGATCAGTCATGCAAATGTGTTTAGAAGGCCAGAGTAAGTTCGCGTATTGGTCTTTCTAATCCTGTAAAATTAGATCATTGAGAAAAGAACCCTATTTTAAAAGTTAATGTATAAGCAATAGTCCTAGGCTCTTTTATTTCCAAATTGCTGACACAACGACCAGTAAAAGAACTTTGTTTTATTTTCAATACTTTAAAATTTTACCGGTGTTTATTTCTGTTGGCATCGATTAATCCAATATAACATTTCGTTTGTATAATAATATTTCTTTTTGGTTAATATGTATTCAAAGTATTCTGACATTATTTATTAAATATGACAATATTTATTGAAATTATTCTTCTGATCTGACAAACAAGGTTGTTTTACTCGAGATGATTTCTTGACTCAAGTAGTACTAGAATACTAATTTTATAAAAATACTTTGCTCGACTTTCAACTTAACAATACTCGGCTGTACCTGGTTGTTATTCACAATATTTTAATTAGTAAATTTTAATCATTGTTTTTTTGTAAATTGTATAACCTACTTATCGTACTTTAGTTTCATGAAAGACTAATTTTAAGCTGTATATTCCTCAAGGCTTTTATCCAAAGTTATATAACCCAATCTTGGCGTAGTCATACCTTTTCATATATAAAAATATTTTTAGATGCTCATGGTAATGGGAGAAGATATGATACACAATATTGTACAGGACAGAAATGCATAATTTGAATATATAGAATATGATATTGTTTTGCGTATCTTTTATTGCATGGCAATATGAAACCAAGTAGGCCTACTAGCTTAGTACTAGCTACCTTGTCTTTCCAGCAGGTTTTGTAAGCTTATTTGCTTGTAACTGTACTCGAAATGCAAAACCAATACTTGTATTCAGTTCCGCTGACAAATTTAGCAAAGTTAACCTGCTCAAGTTTTTTCAACCTGCAAAGCATATCCCTCATGCACTTCATGTCGTATTATGCCATGGTTCTGTTTCCAATTGATTGGTGGCGTGTTTTTCTCGAGGGAGCTTGTTGAAAAATTAGGTAGGGATTTCATTGACAGTGTTTGTGCATTATGTCAATTAATATTACGGCATTTTTTTCTCACCAATCGAACTCCATGATTAACTGAAAGGCGAAGCAAGAACAATAGGCGATGCTTCATAATAGTTGATATAGAATATTAACTCCTCATATTCGGTGGCATCACCAGATATCTATTCCACATTTTCAACCATTTATGCTGGATTAATTAATTATAAATTAATGTTTGAATCCAGTTAATACATTGCCTGCTGAACTTCAATTCCAACTGTGAAATACTTTGTAGCTAATATTTCAAGTTTTCTCAGAGACTTTTTGCATATCTCATTCGCTACGAGATTTTCGTCTGTGTTTTCGCGTCCTCTGTAGCCTAATATGTCTACATATTCGATTAATTGTTTAGCAAAAATACTGTGCACACAGAGTGGTACCAATTGGATTTGCAGTTGTAAGTAAACAACAGATAAACGCTGCAATACAATACAGCATCTCTATATCCAGTTTTCAATGTCGTGTGTAACAAATTTGTACCTTTAAGTTTAAGCACAAAATGCGGCATTATTGCTTAATGATATTGCATAAGCTACATCATTTTTGAATTTTGGTAACACCACACTATATAATTAACATACTGTATTTATTTCAACATTTTGAAAAGCAAATTACTAAAGTGATACAGTTTGTGTTGTATATAATAAAAATATTGTGTTTAAATTAACTCCTATACTCTCCTAGTATAACTTGAGTTATGCTCACACTGCCTGGAACGTGTGTTTTGCAGTGACGCGTGCACGCTTCTCGCGTAGAGTAATCAGCATAGTATTTTCGCATGCAATGACATTTTCCATTACAAAGTAGCCTATCTTTGAGTCTAGTAAGCAGGGTTGCCATACCGTCCTTATTTCTAAGATTTGTCCTTATTTTAAAGGTCCGTGTCTTAGAAAATATGTTTGTCCTTTTTTCTAAGAAATGTCCTTATTTTCACTTTCGTCCTTATTTTTAGGGCGGAGGTGGGCACTTTTGTCCTTATTTTGGGCATTTTGTCACCTTTACGATACCATTTTGTACCAAAGAGATACCAAAATTATGAACATGCAGATAGTGTCTTGTTTTTTTTTTTTTTTTTTTTAGGAAAATTGGTTGCTTTTTTCTGTTGTGCACTGTTTAATGGGGTATTCCTCGTTCATTTTCTAGTCGTCCTTATTTTTGAGTTGAGACTGATGGCAACCCTGCTAGTAAGCCTTGTCAGTAAGTTGTTCCAGCTTTATGTTTGCTATCTATCATTAGTTTTGGGTTCCTGTATATCAAGTAAAAACAACGAAGAAACAAAAAAGTCATTGCAAAAATGATTTCTTTGTAATCAAACAAAAATAAGATCGACTACATTTTTTTAAGTTCCAGGTCGCCGTGTCGCGCAATATTAAATAAAAAGCATTTTGCTTTTCAAATAAATTTAAATACTTTTATTAGGTTTTACGTGAAAATCAATTTGTTAATTTGTGTAGGAAGCCAATGATCGGAGAAGAGCCAAGTAAATATTTGCACGATATTCAATTAACGATGATAATGCAAAGAGAAGATACCACAGAGCTTATAGAAGGGAAGAAAATTTAACATGAATGCAGAGAAAAAACATACATCCTTACTGTCATCCAAGTTAACATAAATACATGTACACTGATAAGTTTGAATATTTTCTGCAAAAGTTACAACTGCACAAGTTACTTATCCTTGAAACGGGACATGAGTTTACGCAATTTGACAATTACTACTTGTTTGGAAAGGTTTCTTTTCCACTTCTTTAGTGTCATCATTTGTGTTTCCTGGTACTAATTCCTCTTTTTCAACGATTTTTATTGATTTGCAAGTAAGTGGAACACCAAAACGAAAAAAATTTCGAACTTTTTCCGGCAAGATATGGTGATCAACGATTGGCATAAATAACCTTGGATCGAGTTTGCTCGGATCGTTGTGACCTAAACCAAGTCAGGGTAAGTCCCCAAAAAAGAACGCACCCATTTCACGAATGTAATGTGTACTCTATGGCGCATGTACGTTCACTGGCGCAGCATTGCCTACTAAACCTTACCAGTTACAAAAGAAAAGGTAACTCCAACGAGAATTGTGATAACAAAACCGACCACCCCAACCAGCTGGTAAGATAAGGAATACAAAGTCTCATCAAGAAGCGGCCTGCGTACATGTGGAGTTCAGTTGATGACGCATGCAGCCGCTTTGCAATAGGCCTAGTTTGTTAATATAAGGTAGCGTTGTTCATACCTTTCGGGAGTTACAATCAATGCGGTCGTAGTCATCGCTATGACGTTAGTAGATGTTGTAGGTGTATCTGTAATGTTCAGCGAAATGCTAGTGAGGCAATCTTCAGTCGAAAGAGGCAACAATCTTGTTTTCTCTGGGGAAGGAGGGTGAAGAATCCCGCCAACAGCAACCCAAGTTGCAAACAGAGAACCAGCCAGAACACCAGATAGAGCTCCCTGCAGAAAGTAAGCTAGATGTTGTTTTTGAATTCCGGTGGCTTAGTACAGCTCTATAATGGTTCCGCAATTTTTTACGATCGCGTTATCTCATGCATACGTGTTGCATTATTGTGATCACTAATCATTGCTGGGGTGCGCAGAAACGTTTTAAGATAAGTCACTTAATACATTAGATTCTAAGGTACTTCTCAGTGTAATGTATCAAAATATCGGTAGGATTTACCGCCCAAGACTCTTCCCATGCGTACGCCATTGATCACAACAAGAAATGACACAAGTAGTGGAATAATTATGTCATCAGACAGCCGAAAAGTATACCCATGTAATGCTGACTGATGGACAATAATAATAGGCCACGTATAGCTAAGACGATAGTTAGCTAAATCGAACCTTTGAATTGGTCCAAGGAAGAAAGACTCCCATGGTGTAGAGACCTAGAACAGGGCCAGCAAACATCCCAAAAGTTGTCAGTGATATTTTAAGCACGGTGGCTCCTAAACTTGATGCCAAATAAGCAATACCGGTCACTAGTGCTCCCAAAAGAATTCCTGCCAAATTTTTTGTATTGGAAAGTTTGAAATTTGATTTATTTAGAACAGTTAGCAAACCTATGTACTATGACTATTACAATAACTTATATCAGATACTAAGCACCAGTGACAATGCTACGTCCTCGCTAAATAATTTTTGCTGGTATTTATTTTGTTTCGATAGATTTACCAAGAATTTTGCTAAGATGAAGTTTCATGGTCGCCTTTAGACTTGGCTTCATCGGTAATATGAAATCCTCGAGCAGCATATTGGCCAATGCATTTACTCCGGATGAAAATGTGCTAAGATTATTAATGGGAGAAGATTCTGGCATTGTGTAAATTTGTAGGCATGCAACTGTATGTCTATATAGCCTACTCGTATACTAATTTTAATTCCTTTATTTAAAATCTGATTTTTGCGTCCATGTATCATAAGTTGTTTCAAAAGATAAATTAAATTCGTCTGAACCCACCTCAAAGTCCCGCTGTAAACGGCGGACACAAACAGTCCTGTCATACCGGGGTATTCTCGAAATATCTTCAGCACAAGATAGGGAGCCAACTGATCCGGCTTTTTCAGTTCCCCATTGAAAATCGGGTCACATCCCTTGAAATATGCGTACATGACCAGCCCGTTCATCATGCACAGTGCAGTTACCAACAAGTTCAAAACACCACCAAAGATTGCAGATCTGTGAAATTCAAGGCACTATTTCACCAATTTGTATAGGCTATGAATAAAAGTTTATTGCTATAGAGTTAAAAATAGGTTTGTACCGTAACGCTAGGTCACTTCAGGTCATACTTATACATTTTTAGGTCATACTTATACACTTCACTGCAAGTCATAAATATTGTACTTTCTAAGTTTGTTAGTCACGGTTTTTGACGCTGTACTCACATTCTGGCCTCGTTGACATTTTTGCACGACAGGTGGCGTTGCACAACTGCTTGATTGGCGCATACACCATAGCAACCCAGCACAGAAGTCCCAACCAACACACTCAGTGACGTCAGTCGCAAGGTTGGATCGAGGTTGAAGCTTAAATGGTATAAAGAAAAGGTTTTCGTTACTAACCGTAGCAATCCAACTACGACATGACGTTTTCAACAAGTAACAGTTAATTACAGTACAGTCGGTGTTTCTGGGTAGGTGGCATTCTTATTTCGTGAAAAGGCAGCCGTTCTTCGTTACGTAAAATAGAACGTTAATTGTTTTTCTGCAACGTAATTGCCTTTAAACGTGACCAAGATGAAACACAGAAGTGGATTTCGCGGTGAACACTTCCGAAAGAAGGTCGGAAACAGTTGGGCGCCTTTTCAAAGGCGGTGGGATTATGGCGTCATTTACCTTGTCATAACGTTTTGTATAAGCGTCATAACACTTGAATTTTAAACAGCTTATTTCGAAATAAACCAGATATGTATCAATATATGTCGGATTTGTACATCTAGCTCCTCTCACTCGAAGAGATTAAGTCTGTTTCCATCTTCAAGTGCTTTGTAAACGTTGCTCCATCCTCCGACTAAAAAAAGTGTCCTTATGAAAGTAGCAAGGCATCCGACAAGCATTATCACAGCCTGGATCGTGTCAGCCCAGACCACTGCTTTCATTCCGCCCTAAGAAAGGTAAAAGTTGTTTTTTCTAAATCAGTCGAGCAACAAAAATTTTATACTGCCCGAAATTTATTTGTTTTAAGATCGCACAAGTCGATCCCGGTTTCATTTTACTTTTAACGTTAACATAAACCATATATGTAACCGATAATCTGATACTTCTCTCAATTGCCGTTCAATTTTATTCCGAGTTTACGTTCCGATAAGATTAACTTTTATTTCAAAGCAAATTTCTGAAGAAAGTTAAAACTTACTGCCACAGTGTAGAATAGGCAAATGAGGCTTGTCAGGGCGATTGTCCACTCCACCTCGAATGGCGTTACCGCGCTCAATGCTAACGCCGGCAGGTACATAGTGCAACCCATGTATATCACCTATCAATTTTGTTGACAAATCATAACTTGAGAATGACCTTTATAAGCGGATAAATATAGGCGATATAGCTTGTATACACGTATACAAAGATATATTTTGATCGAGTCTATTATGTTTGGCAACAAAAAGCCTTTCTGTCGTTTCCACAGCGGTTTTATAGAAATGCATTCAACAAATTTGTTGTTCAAGAAATATATATACACAAACCATAGTTAAAATTGTGAGAGCTGACGTCACTTTTCTCACGTATTTGTCAAATCGTAATTCCAGGTACTAAAATAGAGAAAAATGTTACGGTGTTTTGAAAACTTTAGTTTGCACATAATATGGCGCAACAAAAACAACGAATACTTTATTGCGTTCGTTGGTCGTTCTATTCTCAGTACTGCAGGGCTTAGCAGTTTGGCATCAAAGACAAAGTCCAACTTGTTTATAAGATCAAAAAACCATAATTAAACGGTATTTATTCGAGGTTGGAAAGTTATTGAACAAGGCACTGTGCAAATGGGTCTTTTTGTACCTGGTAAACGGAACAAAGTTGAAGTCTGAAGTATAAAGGAATGTAGTAACAGCAGGCGAATACCAAGGGCACCAGTCCGGTACCTATCCCCATCCAAAAAGATACGGCACCGAACATGTAAATTTCTGTGGGAGCCGCTATTACGGTAACCGCAGATAGAAAAGTCACCGCAATGCTAAATCCGACTGGAATCTGTAGAGTAAAAATCATTTACTTATACGCAACCAAATATCCAAATAATAACGTACACGACAACGTATGATTATGCTTAACTTAAACTTCTTACTTACGGTAACATCAATGTTTGCAAAAAAAATTGATCGCTCCAACAACTTCAGTCAATGTTTTCAAATCTATCCGTCGTTATGTAAGCTATACTTACGTTGGCTGATAGCGTGATAACTAAGTGCCTAGTGACAATTTTACTCCGACTGGATTAGCGGCGAGTTATTAACAAACCAAATAAAAAACAATGTTTACGTGCCGGCGAAAGTTTCCGGTTACCGAAGTAATAATTTTCAGTTGACATTTTCTTGCGATCTTTGACGGCAAAGAACAAGCCGACCCCTAACGATAGAAGCAGGGACCCTGCGAGAAAGGTAACATTGAAAAGTTTTTGACGTATACATATAAGCTTAATATGTGTAATCGATAGCAAGAAATTTGTTTTTGACTGATCGGTATTAATAGAAACCTATAATTTAATCCGATGAACTTAACTTGACCGAAATGAAAGAATTTACATTTTCGTCTGTTCGGAAAATTAGCAACAAAAACACGATTACCCAAGTAGCCTAAGTTATTACTATTTATTAAGTTAATTAAGTCCCTTAACCTTAAGCGGTAGCCTAAGTTTTTAACGTTTGTTGCATCATCTGCCGCTTGTGTCATATTTTACAAGCTTACTTCAAAAGATTTATGGACTATTATTGTATTGCAAATTGACTAAGGAACGTATACAATGTAAAGTTCCCGATAGCGCTTATAAAAATCATTTCTCAAAATCCAACACAGGAATAAATTGCAAACACAAACAAATTATAAATTACATTTAAGAAGTTGTTTTTGAATCGGAAGTTCAAAGCGGCTTATACATTATATATGGACATATTAAAACAAATGTACCGAAATACAATATATTAATATACGGTGCCATCTATTACACGGTTTAAATGACTTTACCAAACCACATCTTGTTTTCGCATTTACTGAGAAACTACACCAAGAAAATAGCGTTTGTTCACGCATTGTATGTACATAAGTATAAACCCAACTTACCCGCAAACACAACAAAATCTCCTATTGAAAATCCTTCCGCCGAGTTTGCCATATTGTTCAGCGAAAAAAGTAAGCTTTTCAGTACTTTCTTATTATATAATTCAAAAACATTAATTTGAATACAGTAAACAGTTTAAACATAAGAATTTGAGGAAGGGTACGAGTATACAAAGGCTGCACTGCTGGCGTGAACGTTTTAATTGCTGGCTCAGGCTAAACTGATAGAACTCCAGTTCAAAGTTGCGGTTGACAAAAACGAATCACTCAGTTCTTCTTCTCTTTGCTGAGTGAAATGTTTTACTTTTCCATTTTGAAGTGTCAATTCTCGCAAGAAGAAACGGACTATGTTATATTTTTGGTCTATCTCTGTAAATCAGACTTTGTTTATCAGTCCTGGTATTAGCTTTTAAGCTAAAACCACCACCATTTTTGAAGTAAACATTAATCCTCAGTCTTTGGTTAGATTATAATTTGTAAATCAAATTATAACGAGTTTTGGTCTTGTCATTTAAAAAAGCAAACGGTGATGCCCATGTTGACACCTTGTTATACTCATGCTTTCGTTAACGGCAAAATACGCCACGAATCCCGTTATAATGGTCGAATCTTTGGGGAAGGGAAATTTATATAAGTTTAATCGCAGCGTTTAAAATTCCTTTTTGAAAGATCTGAAGTGTAGCCCATGCTAACCTTTATTCGTCCTACATATACTTGGACGCTGTTTACCATATTTGTAGGCAATTCCTATCTCAATGCGCGCACGCGTCTGCTTTCGGATACTTGAAACACAAAGGCATGGTTTACATCATATCAATTGCAGGGAGTGCCTTGCCCTTGCAGCTCTAGATGATTGTAGTTCGTAAACAGTTGTCTACAACGATACCGTAATGCGGCATAAGTGATAAATACTTCAGATAACAGGAGGTGGTTTTGAATTAGATAAATTAAACGAGAGTATTTCCAGACAAATTTTAGTCTTGTTGATGGTTCTGAAAACTTAATCCTCGTTTGCTAGAAATATACTTTTCTGCTAAATAAACTCTTGATTAAACCAAGAAGCTTACTGAAGAACAGTTTTCATAGACAGGCCAAAAACTTTTACCAAGTCATCTTTTAAACAGCTTTTCCTTTCTTCAGTCACATTCATGGGAATTCCCCATTACGACGATTGCCGTATACGTCAAGATGTTATTACGTTGCGCCCTAATGGATATTTAATAGCGTCGGTGGAGGTAATACGAGTATACGATTGAGATCGAAAAAATTTATAATGAGCAAAAGAGAAAATCTGTCATAAAATTCACTTGATGTTAAGATGAATAATATTCGGTGGGTTTTGTGGCCAGCTTTATCTAGTATCCTATGTTATAACTGTATTATAGCCATCTGGTATGTTATTGTTATTCGCCCAATAAGTGACTGTGCCGCTATTCCCGTTCATAAATCGTTCGTGAGCATGTTCTTTATTGTGTGTGATTGTTCTTTATTGTGCAATCATAGTTGGCATCGCAATTCTTGATCCACGCTGCAAATGATGAAACATAAATAATACGTTATGATACCACGACCTTGTTCATGACAAAAAGCGGTCATAAAAATGGTATTACCAACGATACTACAACACGTCAATGACATCATAAGAAATGTTTTGGTCAGAGCTATCACAACCATGTTTTTTGTCAACAACTTGGTTTTTCAAAAGCATGACCACGTGTTAGCATCCTTTCTGTCTCGAGATACAAAGGAATTTTGCGTTGTTTTAGCGGGCGTTTGCAATACACTGTTGACTATGCATTTAAATTCCAATGCGTGGTCACAATATTGGTTTAACAAAGATCGAAATCTTCGTATCATTGTTATAATCTTTTTTACTTGAGTCAGTCGAGTTCAAACATTTTTTTAAGTTTTGCTTTTTTACTGTAATTCGTATATTCGAGTTTAGTCTGGTTTGCCGGATTAAAGGTCAAGATTGCTTACGGCGTGTCCGTCATCCTGATGATTCTCGCCAAGTGCCCTCGTCATAGCGGTTGAATTTCGTCTCGATTTGTTTCCGGAAATCTTGGAAAATTAGAGAAAGCGGATTACATTAGTCTGACTGTTGTTGAACTAAACGGAAACGAGGTATCATTTGTACTGCAACGTAATTGGTTTCAATAGACATCAATGAAACAAATTAACCTCAGCAGGAGAAGTCTTTCAGGCGCCAGAAATGTGGAAGAAAACCTAGACAACAACATGCTGCGTGCGGTTTGTCATAACCCCCTGTTATTGTCATCACAATGGTATTGCATGTACCGCATACTGTGCTTAGGTCAAAGAAAAATTTATAAAAACAGGATAACGAATCTGAAACCTCTATGATGTCATTATTAAAATGACGTCTTTTCCTCCAAATAATGACTGGATTATCCCCTCCTTTGAAAAATATCTTTTAAGTTCGATTAAAAGTAGATTTTCAGACGTGTTTCAAGGCTTGGCAAAGTGACGGGCACTCCAAAAGTCCGACATAAATTTGGTAAACAGGATATAACAATAAAAATAGACTTTGCTTAATGCAGGCAAAGCTAAGCAAAACAATGCCGGTAGATGGTCATACCGCGATCTGGGATGCCAGTAGTGAGATAGGTTATCTTACGTGATGTAACTTTTACGTCAACTAAAAGTTCAGCAAGCTCATTCCACTTGTAGGCATGATATCCTCAAAGCAAGTAGCCTATCAACCATACATTTGAGAAATATATATAGTAAAGATTACTTGTTCATAATTTCTCTGTTGTTGTGGTGCGTTAGACTTAGGGATTTCAATCCTTCCGTCAGAAGCAGACATCAAACAAGAAAGTGCATAAAACGTTTTGTGTGCTGCACTTGGAAGCGGGTTGAGATTGAAGCAAGTTCATGTTGTACAAGTACGAAGTTCATTGCTGGTGGTCTTGATTTCATTACATTACGGGCATGTCAATATCTTCCCCCATGGGCTGTGGCTAAGGTTCCAATAACAATAAGATTTGATTTATAGCGATCAATTTGATCGAATAAAAAGTTTTCACTTCATCAACTAGTATCATGTGTCTGCAAAACCACAACGCAATAAATCAGTTTCAAAACGGAGAAAGATTAGCCTGGAACACCCTGCAATATATAAATATTTTATGTTGTACATGTAGTCGAAATTTTAATTGTCTCATATTAGTTGTAGCTATGTTGCAATAACGCACAAATCTCACTTTAAACCATGTGGCTATGAGCTTAAGTTTGTTCAATAAACTGTCAGACAGGAAATACCACGATGATTTTCATTTGTTTTAGCCTTCATTTTAATTGCACATTTGCCGAAATAATGATGCTTCTTGCTTACTGGTGTGGTGAAATGAATGAAACTGCCCTAGTTGTGTGTGCATGGTAGAGAGAAATACACCAAATTCCAAAAGAAGACCATTATAGTGGGTACGTTTTCACATTTAATATGATTGCTATTACAGGTCATTAAACAACAGGACACACAGTGCGCCTGCATATTATGCCTGGCACAGTGGTTTATGTAAACTACAAATTATACAGTATTATATTATAAGCTAAACAAACTACACTATATTATTTATTACTACACATTCGTCGTCTATTATTACATTCTATATTGTATTATCAGTTATAACTATATTACTGCATAAATTATTATAAACAAGTACAAGAAAAAAAAACAGAAAAGTAATCACAACTAAGTATTTTTAATTCACCTGCATTTAATCTTTCTTTTGCACTTTATTAGTCCTTTATTTTACCTATTATTTATCCTTTCATTTATAAACAGACAGTTTGGAATGCTCAAAGAACTTTGGAAGTAGACATAAGCATTTGAGTTATGAGGTTATTGGGTGGCGAACTTTATGAACGTGAAGTCACTTTTCCTATACTGGTTTTGGATAGGTAGATCGCCATAAGGGTGGCGCCACGGAGTGTTTAATGGAGGCTGTGGATCTCTCAAATTTTTTGAATGGACTCCTTGTCAGCAACCTAACCTTCATCGTCAGTGCAACTTTGTCAATTGCCTACTAAAACAGCGGTGGCAATAAACATTTTTAAAAAAAAGGGTAACAAAAGTTAATGCTTTTAACATGAAATGTCAGGGTGTGAAAATGCCAGCGTCGTTGCCTACTAGCACAGATACAGTTCGACAATTCGCAATCCACCAAACAGCAGCTATTAGCTGTCGGTACTTGCGAATATTTTAAGTTGTCTCCACATAAAGTCTTTAGCGCTATTGTTTGATCAGATAAGGTAGGCTAGTAATCAGATTTCAGATGCCCTGATTTCACGTCCACAAGCCCAATACTTATACTTCTTTTGATTGACATAATCCCATCCACACCCGCTGTCAATAATAAAAGCTGTAGGCCTAGTTGGGCGATTGAACTAATCTACTTCTTTATTCACGCGCCCTTCGGCCAAACTAATTAATCCAAACAAGTTAATCGTACTTTTTTCCGAGTTTCGCGATCGGATTGTTTAGGCCTACCTAAAAACAACCTTTAAAACAACCCTGAAAGTCGTTGTTTAATTTGCATATTTTTAGCATCAGCCTTCCTTCTCCGGGAATGTAAGCTTTTTGACTAATTTTACGAGCGGATTTTTACTCTATTCTGTTCTTCAAGTCTATATTTTGGGATTGTTGCAATATTTTATTTAATATCAATGGATTCGATGATGATTCATAAATACATTTAAGTAACTAAACTGATATGAGCATAACTTTAGTTACTGGAAGAGTTTTATTTTTATTATATTTTATTTAGCCATTTTTGTCGCCACAAAGTTGCTTTGTCCGCTTATAATGTTGACGAGTTTTCACAGAATTGTTAATACACATTCACTTGTTGTATCTTTCTTTCAACTTGAAAATTGCTAAAGCTTTCCTCAACCACCTGTCACCAAATTTGTTGTTGGCAAACTCTAGACATAGGCAGTAAGCATCCATCATGCGCATAACAAGTACTTTTTGATAAATCACTTTGATAAGATGGTACAGGAAAATTTTAAATCGGACTATGAAAATTATACGTTAGTCTGTTTATTTATAAAGTAACTTGTAAATTTTCAACACTCAGTACATAACTATTTTGGATATTTACTGAAATTACTGCAGACTGCTTTTACATATTTTTGAGATACGATACTGGAACCAGTTAGGCCTACTGGATTCAAACGTGACCACCAGCACCACTCAAGTCTTCAAGAACAAGAGAGGTTTCCTTCCAGCACTACCATCTATTCTCTATTCAGTCTATTGCATAGCATTGCCATCTTTATCCGTACATCATTGTCGATATACTAGAGAAAATTCCATCTTGCAACAAGCATTAATGTCATCACATTTTCCAAAGGCTACATTATCATTGATGTGCATTCCTGCTGTACAAACTCGGGTTAATCAACAACGCCCTTCTTTAGTGCCATGGCCTCCAGAAACCGGGCTCTTGCCCGGGATGGGGTTTCTTTTACGGTGGATTTTCTTTTCCCATCCACTGATGTACAGCATTGAAGCGATTTTAATTCATCTGTTGCTTAAACACACGGTCTGCTCGTCTGCTTAATTTTCGCTTTTCAATTTATGTTTTATGAACTTAACTAATCATAGGTTTAGTGGCCGTGCTAGTTGTTACCAGCAATTGTTACCGTAATTATTTTTGAGCACGTTTTAAACCTTTTCGTCTTTGTAACTTTTCTAGTTCATTGGCGCGTGTTAGTAACAACTGGCTTGATTTTTTGTCCCCACCGCACTTTTCATGAAAAATATAATGATTGATTTATTGAGCTCCCTTGCACTATACGAAAAATTAGTTTCTGATAAATTGCTAGGGACGCTTTTTGCGGCCTTAGCGACACATAGCGGTGAAATAGTGGTTAGTGGCATTTTTTTCCATTGAGTGTAAACCATAATTTAGTTCATAATTTTAGGCCTAGTGAATTACAATTCCTCGCTAATTGCTATTTGATTGGATGCAATCATTGCGTATGTTATGTGTTAAGCAATTAGACTCTGTATTGAAAAATTAGGCTAACCTATTTATTCGTTAGATTGTTTAGCTGTAAACAAGTTAGCTGGCTGACAGGTTGACTCGGTTATCTGCTTTCTGGTTTTATTTCTTTGGTTACACGCAAGTTGGACCAGCATGTCAAAACCAGAGGAAAAATTAAAGATTATTTGCCTTGGAGATAGCGCAGTTGGAAAATCCAAGTAAGATTATTTTAAAGGCATTTGCCGACGGTTTTTAAGCATATATTTAAATAACCAGGCTATACGTACTAGCCGATTGACTTACAATTTGAATAGCTGGGATCTGGTATGCAGAGGCATCCTGTGGTTGTGATTTTGTATAGGCTACTAGACCCGTTTTTGTTGTAGCCTACAGCATACTGAACTTTGCACACAGACAGTAATAGAAATAATAAAATCACCACCGAAAATAATTGACACACTTACAGGTGTATTTGCATAAATAGAGATATCTATATGAGCCTAAGTGGAAAAGGTGGAACTTGCATGCAAGAGAATCAACAACGAGCAAGCCAAACGTTTTCATCTTAACACCAATTTATAACAAATAAACAAGGCAATGCCAAATTATGATAAATGAACAAAGAATTGAAGTTTCAATGTATGAATCTGTGTCTTTGCAAACACGATTTCTCTTCGAGTACATCCATTTCGTTGAGCCTATTAGTGTGCATAAGAATAAACATGGCCATCAATTTTGCTTTGCATGTGCATATTTTCTAGAAAAATCAAGCTTGGTAACATTATTAGCATTATGCTTAATAAAATAATATGTAATGTAATAATAAAATAATATATGTGAAGTTGTGGGTTTGCCTAGATGTAAGCATGCCTAATAGTGCCCATGTTTTAAATTTGTTTTTAATTTTTTTGCAGGATGGTTGAAAGATTTTTAATGGATGGATAGTATCCTTTGTCGTGACGCTTAAATAGAGAATGAGAGAAAGATATTTTATGCTGTGACTTTTAAGGCAGACTACATTGAAATAATCTCTGTTTGTCATTTTCCCCTACTGGAAAACTTGCGTTCAGTGCACTGGATAAATGCACCAAAATTCGCAATGCCAAAATTTACACCCCAACAACGCAATACTTAAAATATAGAATATAATGCAAAACAGCAATTATGTTCCAGAAGCCAAGTTTTTGTGATGCATCTCAGCACCTCATACAAACTTTTCAGTAGGGTCATTGCCTAGTCTTTTGACGAAACGAAATTCTCTAACTCGCATTTCATTAAATCAATAAACGTATTTTGCTATGGCAAAAGAAGTTGGGTCACGTACTAGTAATAAAATGCATGCCTATATAAAGGCTGATTTGGAACAAGTTATAACGAGTAATCCCTCAATACTCGATCATGATATGGTCGATCGATTGTTATGAACTATGTATGTTAGATTAGAAATGTGTAATTTGCCAGTGGTGAAATCTTGCAGCTACATATTTTGCACGTTGCTTTTTCTATACACTTTTTATAGCAAGCCACAACAGCTTTCAACATATGCGCTAACCCTTTTCGATTATGAAACAAAAATAAATGGCAAGATGGTACCTATAGGTTAGTAGGCTTTGTTCTCAACTTGTTTACAATTGTTGGAAAATTGGAATGGTTTCAGGTTTATTATTTTTGTCTATCAAAATTTAACAAGACAAACTTTAACATACTCACTTAGTAATTTGTATTGTTATGTCTGCATATGATATGAGGGCAGATATCCATATTTGAAGTATTGCAAAGTTAATACAAAAACACTGTGTTTAGAATTTTGGGATACCGCTGGACAAGAAAGATTTGCCAGTATGCACCCGTCGTATTACCACCAAGCTCAAGCCTGCATTCTCGTGTTTGATGCTACAAGGAAAATAACATACAAAAACCTTACCAACTGGTATCGAGAGTTACGGAAGTATCGACCCAATATTCCATGTCTTCTTGTTGCTAATAAAATTGATGGTTAGTAGCCTACATGTCTATTATCATCAAGATAAAGTTTATTGATTGTTTATTGTCTATTAATTACCATCAAATGTTCTGATATTGTAACACCCCCCTTAATGTTTTTATTTATATATAGCTGATTTAGGTGTCACACAACGGAGCTTTCAGTTTGGCAAAAAGCACAGTTTACCCCAGTACTTTGTGTCTGCAGCTGATGGAACAAACATTGTTAAAGTATTTCGTGGAATTTTTTACCCGTTTGTCTCCCCTTGTTTTATAGAATCATTGAATTCTTACTTTATATAAGTTGCAGATTTTCATGGAGTATTAGTTAAGTTAAAAGTCATAAGGTTTGCCCAATATGGATTCGAAATCTGCGACCATGCATAGTTGCCAGCATGATGTAGCATTGTAGCTGATACTAGCCACCATAGTTCTATTTGATAACCTTAAATTGGCATGTTTTATTCTTTTCCAGCTGTTCAGAGACACCATAAAAGCAGCATACGCTTACAAACAAAATCCAACAGATTACGTTGACCAAGTTCTAGCTGAATTAGGAGTAAGTATGGCAACTCAAATTACGTATTACGACAACTCACAAGCATATATTTAAAGCTAACGGTTGCAGTGTAAATATTTTCAACCACCTCCATTTTATAGAACTTCGAAAGTGGAAAGCTTGACGAAAATGATGAAGCAATATTTAAACTTACTTCAAAGGAAGACCAAGCAGAAGAGTTTTAATTCCATTTTACTTTCTCAACGATCAGTGTTTTTCGGTGGAGGCATATCATGAACATTTTTTACTTTTTGCGCTTGTGTTTCCAAGATTTTTCTATTTTCTTAGTGTAGTGTGAGGTTTTTGTATTCCTGGTAGAGTGTGTGAGTGAATAGTATATTATCGTTATTTTTAGTTGCAATTTGCCGTAGACATTTTATTTTAACTACTGAAGCTCTGCTACTTCGTCACGTCACGTGATTGGTATCCCAAACAAGATATCACTTCATACACACATCTTTTGGCTATAGCCAGAGCGACAGGCGAGGAACGTATACACTACAACTCTTTATACAACAACCAATTGAATTGTAGTGTATTAATTAGTCAATGTTTTATATGCTTGCTGGTCATTTGCGTTTGGAATATCTGACTAGTTTAGAGTGCTTCAAAACGCGGTATTTTGCGTTTGGTTTAATTAAAATTGGCTCAGACTTTGACAAGCTCATCAATACTGCTTTTAGCATAACCAAAGAAAATCTACCTTATTAGCACATCCATGCTTACCTGTTGACGTGAGCGCATGTTCCGGCTTGCATTCTTGGTCCGTCACGTTTTCTACTTACAATACCCATACCGGAAGCGTTCAGTTATAGAGTTTCAAATCGGGACTTCGAACGCCTGTTAGTATCAGCACTGGTTTGCATGAAATTGTTATGCAAAGCTAGGTGAATGATGTTGATACGCCTCTATCAGCAGGTTTGGCCGAAAAGCCTCACATGATGCTATTACGCAAGGTTTTTCGGTTGTGGCGTTACTTTTTTCCGTCCACGATATTGTTTGGCAGTAGTAGATTGTTGTTGTGGTAAACGAAGCTAGCAGGAAAAGATAAAGATTGTTATCAGACTCATTCAACTTGGTGGAGAATAATAATTGACATTTCCTATGCGGTTGATGTACAAGCAAATAGGCTGTTTACTGCTGAACTAAATCTGCTGAATTCAGTATGGAGGATGGCATAAAAGAATTCACAAGTCAAAGTACTAAGTTCATCTATCACAGAAATAACAAAAACTTTTCTGACGGGAATATACATTGCAAGAAAAATCACAACGGCTCGTTAGCTATTATTAAGGACCAGGAAACGTTAGATGCAGTTGTAAGAAATTGGCCGACCGACAAACAATCTGACTATTATTTAATAGGTTTGGAAAGGCGTGAGCACTCGGTGAACTACACTTGGATTGACGGCACACAGTTTGTGGGAAGAGCAGGTTTAAGGGTGAAAAACAGGAGCAACAAAGGCTGCGCTGTTGTGGCGCTGTATCTACCGGTAGCAGGTCAAAATGTAATCCCTAAACTTTATGAACAAAGTTGCGAAGCACAAATTCCATATTTATGCGCTAAAAACTTGACCGTTAACTCGCCTGCTGATAATTCGAGGCCAGGCGGCAATTCAGCAAACCCGGTAAACGTCACATTGGTCGCCACGGTCGCTGCATTGTCTTTCTTGCTTTTGATTTGCTTAACTGTGGTGACAATTTTGCTAGCGAGGCGGAAGAAGTTATCGAAGAACAAACCTGAGTGGCCAAATGATGCAAATTCGCTAGACCCAGGCCCTTACGCCGTACAATACCACAATACTCTGACATACGACAATGAGGCAGCACAGTATGCAGCAATTGACGAGGTCAATGCCGGCAACCAGCCCAACGTGGAAGCAGCGTACGCTGCAACTAATATAATTGAAACCTTACCCGCTGTACCGCCACCAGTAACGGAGCCGTATGCCCAGGTTTTAAAGAACAAAAACCAGGCCACACCGGGTACCGTTAAAGAGCTGAGCTTCTCGAAGCATAGTCACGACTATGCAACCGTTGAGGGCGATTCTGCATATTCTTTACCTGCGGAGACGAAGCCAGACAAGGAAAGTAGTGGAACCTTATACAGCGAAGTCAAACAAACAACCGACCTTTACAGTGTGCCGATTAAGAAAGTCAACCGATGAACAATACCATCGGACAATACGATTCAACTAACTTTTAGAAGCAGAACTGAGATGCGGAAAGAACTTAGCAAAAACGTTCAGGGCCGATTGTGGGCATGGAATGATGGACTGTGTCATTACTTTTCTTTGTCTTATTCCTTTCTGTAACGGAACTGATTGATATAAAAACATGTAGTTCATTGCTTCGAGCTAATAAAATTTATTCTTGATTGTAAACCAATTTTCAAACTTGAACATTTGCATAACGTTTAATGGAAACAGTTTAAGCTGTCGTTTAGACTTCATTGATAGCATGTCGATAAGTAATCAATGGAATCCACAATAAAGATATCGACCCGTACAAGCCATGGAAAATCCAAAAAGGTTTATGGCTGCTGCTTTTATATTGAAAATAGGATATCTAAGAAAAACAACGAATTTAATTCTTTCAAGCTAAGCTGAAAACGGAGCGGATTATACTACACTGAATTGCAATTACGGCGTCATAAACATGAGAACAATGTCTAGGAAAATGTAGGTGCCGGAACAGGTGTAACGGAACTCGCTGCGACCACGTGGCCAACAGCTTTTCGAAAAAGCATGCTTGAACCTCTGCCCGAAGTTCCCTGTATTTAAAAAAATTTGGGTTCAGTTTAACATCGAACAGTTCTTGCATGCAAATACTAAGCATAACAAGCACGAAATATTAATTATAACGGGCCCAACAAATCCAAATTAAAATGTGCGAAGATTTATAACCCAAAACTTTATATTGATGTGCAAGTTTAAAACTTACAGAAATAGTTACTCACACTTTTCTTAAGATCACGCAGGCAGGCGACCCAGTTCTCATATTTAGGTACAAACGGCGGGCAACCGGCTTGTATGCGTGCACCGTTGGTTGCCATAACGGTGCTGGTTATTGACAGAGGATAGACAATGGTTTGAATAAGGTAACCCACAGCCATCGTGGTGTACTGCCTGAGATCTTTCAATTCGCTCTGTAAGATTGTGCAACTTTTACAATTACATGAAGTTGTTTATACAGCAAAATTTTAAAGCGTTCGTTTTAGTGTTTCAGTTTCAGTATCTAAGCAGACACACTTTAAACGTGTCATGTACAAACCGTAAATGAATATGACTTTGATCAACGTATGGTTGAAATTTATGAACGATTCTAATTTCAATTTTAGGTGGTTATGTTTCAAATGAAAGTTTCAGAGCTACTGCAGTTAAAACTAGCCTAGAATACAATACAAATATACACTTACAGTGTCAGTAAGTATATACGTGTTGACTGCGTATGCGAGAACACTGCAAAGCCAAATGCTGATTACTTCGCTAGCAAGTCTGGGGGCCAAACCTCTGGAAATAATATTGTAAAGTCAGCCATTGGCCTAAGTGAATAAAAAATTAAATAAGATCTATTAGCTGAAGGCAATTTAAAGAAAAATTAGGTATGCATGTAAAAAAAAAGACATAAAAAAACTTGCGCAAAAAATCCAAGAATGCCTTCCTCATGATAAATTTCTACAACAGATGAATAGATGTTGTTATAGATTTCCTCATGCCCGACAAACTGAGCCATTGTTCGAATTGCAATCACTGTTAGGACAAAAAAATCAACCATATATACAGCATCAACGACGACAGAAAATCTTAACAATTCTATTATGACTGTGTACACTTGAGACAACAGAGATAGAAATGGGAACTTAATCATTAGAAACAAGGTGGAAGCTTAAAGTAGAAGGATATGATTAAATTACTGTGAGTTAATCACTGAATGATTCAAAGGCAATAGATAACCCTGAAAACATGACTTGGGATAACAGATGCAGTTTTATCAATCAGTTAACACACATTTTCCTTGTAGGTCCTTTTAGATAAAAGGATTAAAATAATCGATAATGTAATGATGGCTTTAAATCATTGGTGGGATTCAGATATTTTAACATCCGGTTCTCTCACTACCAGCATGCCATATTGACCCGGGGCCAATATATATAGACCTATACATACGCTTGTTAACAACCGGTTCGCGAAAGTCATTAAAATTCCAAGAACCGGTGCGAACCGGCAGAGTCCTACCACTGCATTAAATGTTATGTAACAAATGCATGTAAGAATTTTAAGGTGAAGAGGAATAAAGTTTTAAAAATACAAAGTTAACACTCAATGATCTAGCCCACAGCAAACCATTAACAAAGCGGATGACTGTAAAGTGGCTATCTACGTTATAATGATCGATTTTTGACAGATGTATTTATTTTGTATTAAATACTAACTATAAAGTATGAAACTGCGTAACTATATAGCTGAGGATATGACTATTACATAAAATAATTGAAGAACGGATCTCAAGGCTGCTAAGTGTTGATTGTGGTGCTTATGTGAATACACCTGTTAAAAAAAATTCCACTATTTCTGAGCCAAAGTTTACAGAAGTGACATATACACATATACATAGCATAGATAACTTTGGAATAACAGGCACTGGTTATTAGGGATGGGCCGAACCCGAATAGATTCGCCGAATATCGCCTTTATGGAAGATTCGGGTGAACACGAATACCAACAACGGCGAACCCGAATACAATATTACTTATAAATTTACTGACTTTCGTAAAAAATGATGATCTAGTTTCCCGACAATGCTAAACGAGAGTCAGCAGTACTTACAATGAAGGTCGTTTTCCTAACGACTTTGCTTTTTCGATCGTTTTTTAAACACTATTTTTCAGAAGAAAGCGATTTGTTTATCGATTACGTCATTTTAGAAGCAAGACTTGACAAATTTTGGAGGAAATTTTATTGTTTGGTTCTAATACGAATAGATTCGGGATTCGTTCGTGTCGACCTTCATGATATTTGGGTTCGCACGAACCCGAATAATCTTCCTCGCGGCACATCCCTACTGGTTATGCCCTGGAGACCACAAAAACCACATCTAGTACACCAAAATTTTGATTTATAAAGCTTCAAGTTAACATTAGTTGTTTACATGCATTTTAATATGTTATTTACCAGGGCTGATAAAATTGATTCAAGTTATCTGAAATTTTGAATTAAGTAAATTAAGCTAATGAGCTTCCACTGTATACAGAAACTCATTCCATGTTCATAAAATTATACAATAAAAATCATCCAACACTAAACATACTAGTATTAATACAATAACTACTAGCTCATTAGTAAATAGCATTTCATTTCATGTTTACTAAACAGTTTCGTTTCACTACACACCGTGCAATGGTTGTGATATGATGACCGCAGCACATCGTGCCATCATTTCCTGTGAGGTCTGTGTAAACAAAAATGTCACAAAAATTTTTAATCGTACAACAGTTTAAGAATTTGCTGGACATTTTAGCGGAGAAACACGATAGACTTTATTATGTTACTAATGAGAGAAACCTGGTAGATTACTGACCTTGGTGCAAACCTCACTAAAATTTGGTTCTTCTTCACTGGAGCATGAATCTTTATCTTCCTTGGGTTTCAAAGTCTAAACGAAAGATGCGGGAGCAAATTTTACACTACATTTGGAATTGGAGATATAATTAAGATTAATTTAACAAAAACTATGTTGCACGTTAGATGGAATGTTGGTCAAAATTGCCACTGTATGCTTCTGCATTTAAGGGAAAAAATTTAACCTACAAATTTTTTGTTATTGTATTATATGTATGCGCATTGCTACAATTTTGCAAATAAAAACTTAATTTAACTAAATTTGGACAGTACTATGTTTCTTGCCAATTTTTTTCTAAACTACCAACAGTGGGAACTAAAGACCAGATCCAAACTAATTTGCTTAACTTATTTAGAAGTTTTTAGTTTCAGTTTAATTATTCCTATCAGCACATTTACAGATTATGTGAAACAAAGCAGTTTTTCACACATCACGATACTTTAAACATATACCTACATGTGAAACATAGGTGTAGGACAATGATGTTGTAACATTCGCAAGAATTCTTGGCATCAAACCACGATATAATCCTGCGTAACCATCACGCCTTTGGATGTGTTTCACTAATGGATAAATATAATGTCAAAGTTTTCTGCAGACAGCAAGCATACCATTCCACACCGGTGGATTAATTGCACAGTCTAGTATACCATACTTATTATGGAGCTACTTAGAGCAGAATTTCAAGAGAAATAAAAAATAACTAAAAATAAATTATTGACAAAACGCCGGGAAGAGATATCAGCAAAGATGAACTAAAACATAGTCAAAGCACCAGATCAAGCTAAAATAATATTTATTATCAGCCACAATCAAATTTGAATGACAATCAATAATACAGCAACATTTTATACTACACTATAACTATATGAATCTGACTTTAAATCGACCAACTTACTATATTCAAACACTGTCGGATATTGGAGTTGTTTTCGAAAAAAGATGTTCCTCCTCATAATTGGGGGAAGTGGTTCGTGACCGAGCTGCATTTTGTCAACAGAGAAGATTCAAATTAGACGAGACAATAAAATATTGGCATTTTGACAAGAATGAACGAATATACCATTAGCTGACTTATGCACAAAGGTTCAAAAATATATATTCTACAAAATCCAAAGCAACTTTTAATGCATAACAAAACAGAACATGAAAATAAATGCCAGCTAATAGTCACAGTTCATTGACAATTGACAATAATTACCACAGCCCTCAAACTCACATACTAACAAATTTATATAAGCTACCATTGCTGTTATTAGAGTCCACAAACTACCATCACAAAAAAACATGTTTGCGATTCATCGTGATTCATAATTGTGTCTTTTTATTTTATATTTATCGAAGGGGTCTTTCAATTTATCGCATTTTGCATTACATCAAGGTTTTAGTGTATCTATAAAACGACGGTAAGCTATTACCAGACAGAAAATACTGGTACATATGTATTTTTATTGGATACAAAAAGAATCAAAGATCTTGAATTAAAATCTTTACTGATGCACTTACTTACAAATCAATTTTAAACGTGTCTTCACATTATATATATATTAATATAGCCTATATACCAATCTAAAATGAATGAACATTGTCCACAAAAATAAAATATTTTGTATTATACATTCTGTATATATATTAGGCCAACTCATTAGAGTTCTCACCTGGACTAATACTTTGGTGTAGGTGAATGGATGAGCAACGGCAGTCATACCAACACCAATGGCAATTGAATTCCAATCAAAAGACATTTTTGCTTGAATATAATTTCACTAAAATTATATAATTCAATACAAACAATGCAATATGAATATTTATATTATCTAATCCTAAATCAAAAATAACTACAGTTCATATTAGTACAGTACCTGCCGTACCGGTATGTCATACAGTATATCTATTCTATATAGTATAACAGCCAAACCCTGAAAGATGTCGATTGTCAAGTTTAAAAGAGATAAGCTTCAAAGATAATATTAGCTTCAGTTTAACCAGCCAATTGGGGTTAATGAATTCTTTTGAAAATATTTATTTTCAAACGAGGTTAGAATTAGCTATAACTTCGAAATAAACCTTTCTGCCAATTAAATGGTGGCAAGATACTTAAGAAACTATAAAGCAAAACCGAGGTTTAAGTGATTAAAAGTCATTGGCGAGGTTAAGTCGTGCAAAACTTTCCTTTGACTGAAAATAAAATTGTGATATCATACCAAAAGTCAAATGTGTGCCACTGTGTCTTAAAGAAGTTATCAGGCTGTCCAACCACGGCCTGACGGACAACTTTCCTTTCTTAAAATCTTGGGGCCTAGTGGAGAAGTGCACAACCAAATGACCTCACAATTTGAGTAGTATACAAATGTATCCTGATGTGGTTGTGCAATATTCCCAAATCTTGGTTAAAAATTCTCTTTAAATTACATTGAATTCTAATTGTGAGAGAGGCATACATTTTTATTCGCAGGCTAGCCTAATTGTCGTTTACCGCGTTCGTATTTCCCTACTTCGGTAAATGGCATCCGCCGGCCGGTAACGTAAGTGACCAGGCTACTGTTCACCGGCCGCCAGTTACCGAAGTAGTAAAATACCAATTGCGTAGCCGAAGCCGTTTACCGACGTAGTTTTTTCCAAATTCGATAACCGGCAGTCTGTGAAATAGACGCTGCATTCATAAAAGATAAAGGAAAACAAGCCAGTAGCCTAGTCGGACTGCATTTTCCGTCCTTTAACGAGCCACTGTCCAGTCCGTCCTATCAGCCTTGCAGCATACCATCAGACAACCTATCTGTTATAAAACCTGCAGTAAATCATGAAAAAACGCAAAAAGAAGTGCCCACGATTGATTAAATACATAAAAAATTCACCCAAGCGCACAATTGTACGTATTAAATGCACCTGAAAGGCGCTACTAAAATCTAATAAAAACCGCATTTGAATGCGCCAATGCCATACCATATATAAGATTTTATACTGTAGTAGTATACGGCCAAACTCTGCAAAAAGAGTCATGCCGAGTTAGTTGGGCATTGTGACGTTAAAATATATCCTGACACAGCAGAAAACTTCCATAAAAAATATTTTATCTGTAGTTTATAGCTTCAAGTTTCAAAGCAACGTTTATTAGTCATTTATGCTACCGGAATAAACAAAATTAACCATTTGATTAAGGAGCTTCTGCTCGGCGTGTAAAAGAAAAACTTCATCAACCATCTTATTCTGGAGAGTAGACTTTAGTCTAGACTAGAGTCACCGTCAGCAACGTCATCTGGAGCAGGGGTGTCCAACCTTTTTGGCCAAAGGACCACATGCGATTTACCAATGATTGCGCGGGCCACTTGAGTGTTTACTGCTAATTTCTAATTAAAACCCACGCTCCAAAATTCTAATCTTAGAAATACGTATTATCCTCTTTTACAATTATAAGAACAATAAACATACCAAGATATACAAAAGTCAACAAAGTTTTTACTACACGTCGACATTTCAATGTGAAGTTTAGCAATGTTTTTCTCTAACAAGTTTGGCAATATTCGGTGAGATGGACGATGTAGCAATGGAAAGCAAGTTTTCCATATGGGTTTCAGAAAGTAGTAAACAAACAATAAATGCCAATTTCTCGGAATGTAAGTTCGCCATAAATTACATAGGCGATTCAGTTGATAATATAACTCATTTCGAAAAATACCGCGCGGGCCACTCAGAACATTCCCGCGGGCCACTGGTTAGACACCCCTGATCTAGACTCTAGAGTATTTAGAGTGACTTTAGACTGACCAATGGACCACTGCATGTAAAAATAATTTCAACATATGTTTTGCGAAAAGTATGCGGTAGTTTGTTGAGCCGTTATATTTGCTGGATAATTTGGTCCTTATCAATGCAAATCACCACTTGCGAGAGGTAAGAACTGTGGGACATTGATAAGGTTTGTAGTACCAGCTGAAGCGTCTGACTAATGCTGTAAGTATGCTTTCTATTGTTTTGTCTCTTGTATTCGTTCTATGTAAACATCATGTTGTTCAGCTGTGGCGTTTACCATCCTAACCGCTAGGCGGCGGCAGGAAACCACGTTTATTTGCCAAAAAAAACATGCCTACGGGCTTTTTCATACTGAGACGTTCAACATTTCCAACATAGGTTATTATAACAACGCAATTATTTACAGACTTTTGGTACCGTTACAAATAAACATGATATAGTTTAGCTACGGATTTTTTTCATGCTAAGACATTCGTCATAAGGTGCATTATTTATTATACCAAAGCAATTGTTTACCCACTTTTTGTAGTTTGTACTATAAAAAATAAGCCTGATTAGTTTAACTATTCGCCAAAAATTCTTTTTTTATTCGTGTAGTGTAAACTGTTGATAATTTGATATTTTTCATAAAACAAGCGCTATAATTTTTTGCTAATTTTCCCCCGTTTCAGTTCGAATTCTGCGTTTTTGTTTTGATTCATGACTTCGGTTGCTTCGCTTGGTTAGGCTAGCCTGCTGAAAAGACGGGTTGTCGGTCGTCAAATGTTTCTCTACTGTGAGCGAATAGAGCGAATAGAGCGAATAGAGCTAATCAGTTGACTTGATTTTGTTGTAACTTTACGACATTTGTTTTCGAACGTGAAATCAACCAAATCATCATATTTTAGTTACATAAGATTAAACGAAAATAGTGCGTTGGCTGATTTCCGTGATAAAACTAGTAACAAGCAAAATATTGGCTTTATGGTGACATCGATACATTTTGCTGTGATGAAACTAACTGAAACTTAATAAAGCCTGCGTTTGACTTTAACCCTATTCTAACTAGGCTTGGCTTCTCCCGCACACTGTCATAGCAAAACGTGGCGTACAGTTGCATTGTTTGCTGTAGAAACTTGAAATTTGGTGACTTTTCCTAAAAAATGTTCAGCTATCTGTCCATGTTTGTTTGATAAAGTTGGATTTTGTAATTTTTAAGATATTGCGATATTTTCATAATTTTCCTCTGCTTTGCTCTGCTCTCCGCATTGAAGCGTATTACTCATTTACGCACCAATAACTCGACTAACTATTCTCTTTCGTTCTCTTCTCGCGGTCAGCTGGTTTTCCGCACAGCGGGGGCGCGGCGTAACAAGAAGAATTTCTAGAAATGTGTCACTTTTAGAAATACTTAATTTACACTAAATTCACTTTCTTTAGTTTTACAATTATGATGTATACAGGAAGCCAGATGATTTTTCTACGAACCTGTCAAAATCCGATCAGTTTACGACGTATAGTTTTCTAGTAATTAACGATTGAAAATGTGTGTGCGGGGTCGGCCACACCTAGTTTTTTAGTAAACTCGCGAGCCTGGTTAGGATAGGGTTAAGTCCTTGCTGTAATACTTACATATGCAAATGATGTTATTGGCAATGAAATGTTAAAAACCAGGTTTGCAAAGTTTTATTAAAATGAAATTGGCTTGTAGGCGTAATATACGAGAAGAAAATGTGGCAAAAATAAAATTCCAAACAAAACCAGTGTAAGGGATACTACACAAAACAAACAAACGAATTATCACCAATAAACATTAATAAGTCAATGTAATGCACCAATGTATAATTAATTAATTAATTAATTAATTAGTCTACACCATGATCATGTTAAAATAAAGGTTGCAATTTGCAGGCCAGTTTGTCTGCAAAATCCAAACCGTCATTAAATCTAAAGCTTTCTGGCGCACAGCGGAACCCCGAGGGTCACATCGCGCTTCCACTCTTCTAAAAATTCAAGTCCACGTCGATGCTGGTAACCTAGTTCTCCACATGACACATAAAGCCCCATGTTTAACACAGCCGTCGAGTATTTCGGAAACGTAGAATACCATTCCGTCAACAAAACTTGGGATCCGTCCGACAAGCTAACCATACGACTGGGGTTGGTTTCCACATTCGCCTACGGAAGTGTATGAGTATATACATATTATACACAGGGCTAATAGATTATGTTTACATGCAGTAGAAATTGAGTTATTATAGACGAAACTTTTTTCATGCATGGTATTGACAAACAACTTTGTTGGCCGTGTATAGTGCGAACCTTCAACCGTGGCAGCACCACTGTGTAGCCTAGTCTACACCTTACATATTTTAAGCCTTCAAGCTAAGAAGGCTTTGCCACTTTTTTCCTTTTATTGATTGTTCGTCAGTTTATTTCTTGCTTTACCATTCTACAGGAAGGTCAACACCATACTTTTTGCACCCCGCAGTCAACAACAAAAACCTAACGATAAACGAGACCAAACCCGAGACTGCTCTTATAACAGTCTCTAACAAAGTTAAGTTCAAATTAGGTTAAATCATGTAAAAGACAGGCTACATACGTCAAAAGTATTTCCGATCATAAAAAGAGCAGTTTTAACTGTCCCAATCGATGCAGGAGCCCGGTCCCATAAATTGAATAAGTATTCATAGACGGCCCTGTACATGTCTGCACTCTTTATTTCCACCAGCTTGTTTTCGCATATCGCCTCCGCTTCAGGAAAACCGACGGAATTTCCGTATATTTCCGCCGGTTCAATGCATTCTCCGTCGTAAATAAGACCCCCAATGCAAAGATCTAAAAAGTTCAAAAGTAATTCCTATTTTATCTCCATAATATCTTGAATATGTTACCTCATCTCACCTTTACATAGCTCATTTCTTTCCGCAGTTGTCAAACTGCCGATGTCGCAACTAATTGCTACTTGAAGCAAAGCCAACATGAAGAACATTGACAAGAAAGAAATATTCATCTTGAGAAAAAGTTTTGTGGTACTACAAGACAGATAAATTCAATAAGCAGGCCCAAGTCAAATCCGTTCGTGTTGAAGTTCTTACAGACGTGGTATTTTAGTATAGAAACAACTCCGTTCGGAAACTGATATAAAAGGCTATTCGCAGTATACACTTGCCTTTTCTTAACACTTTTTCCCCGCTTCGTGTTTTGTTATAACTGGGAATATTTTGTTGTGCATAGAAGACGTTGGCTTATATAATAGATAAGTGTTAGAAGAAAAGCACTTGTCACGTGATATTTACTTCGGGTGTTCGCACAACTGTGGTTATTTACATGCACGTACGCAGGAAGTCTTACTTTTAATGGTCAACTTTTCGATTCATGCGCTTAACTGTTTTTTATATTGCTTTCGAACGTGAAATGCAACTCGCGCTTTCCGTTTAACTGTTCAAAAATATTTGTTCTACTGGTAATCACGGTACTTCGCCGAGAAAGTACGTCGTTTTTAGGGTCCCATAATTCTAGGCTTGGCTACTATTACGTAGAAAGAAATGATAAAATGAAAACACAGTGATTGCGTATATCAAGTTAAAATTTTTGATAACATGTTGTTCGTAGTGAAAGTATGAGAAAGCACAATATCATCCTTTTCAAAGAAGCAAAGACAAGACAGTAAATGGATTGTAATAGAGCTAAGACACTAATCTGAATTCAAAATCGTCGTGATATGTTAATCAGTGATAAAATCCTTGACAGATTTTGTACTCATCTGCAAACAATTAGAATACGATGTAGATTCTATACTTGGCTTCGCGCATACACAGTTAATGCACGCTCATGCAATGTTGTCAGGACAAGGTATTAGGCTACATTTCTAACTTCTGTTCATTGTGTGACTTTGAATTTTATTACAGTTTTCTAACCTAGTACAGTATACTGTATGTTGTACGCGATCATTAGACTGCAGCCTTCAAGCTTTCTGCACATTGGAAAACGACTCATAGCAAAGTACAACAAAGAAAATGTTATTGACAGTAGAATGAACAGGCCATGAAATGGATCACGTTCGAACGTAATGACTCAAACCTATGCATAAAATTTTTACGGTTACCGACAGTAAAATTTTCTTGTTGCTTGTAACTAACCACTGTTCGTGCGTGAACGTGCAGTAAACATCACGTAGTACATGATCTTCTCCTAACGATAATCGATTATAAAAGCAGCAGGACACTGAATGCTACAAACATTGCCAAATAGAACGAGAAAGCGTCCAAAAGTGAAGCTATATTTCAGCAACGCCGCGGTTTGAAATCGATTCGTTTATTTACTGTATACTTTACCACAAGTCGGTAGTGAAGTAAGTAAGTACTCCGAAGTAAGTACTCCGAAGTAAGTAGTGACCCCAACAGGACTTAGAATTGCTACATTCCCCTCATCAAGTATGAAGATTATGTCTGTGTCCATATTTCTCTTTTTGAGTCTGCTTCAAATAGTAGAACTCGTCCAGTCTGCCTCAATTGCAAATATTTCAACTTGCGATGTTGGTAGTTTGACCACTGCTGAACGAAATGAATTAGGTGAGAAAAGGTTGACTGTTTCTACAAAGCATCATGCAGACCGGTTTTAATACTTTTAACACCTTTGCAGAAATTTGCGCGGGCGGTTTAATTTATGAAGGAGAATGCATTAAAGCGGCAAGCGTTTTTGGCCTAACAATACCTTTCCACGAGGCAGAGGTAATTTGCGGATACAGTCTGGCGGAAATCGAGAGCAAGGAAATGTTCGAAAGGGTTTATGAATACTTGTTCAATACCTGGAACAAGGGCCCGACGTCAGTAGCGACAGTGAAATATGTTACATTTTGGCTCGGAAATACTATAGACGTGAGTATTTATTTATGACATCTTTGTCCCTTGGTCCAGTGCAACAACTATACCACTGTAGCTAAATAACTATAATAGCTATGTAATAACTGCCAAGACAACTAATATTGATAGTAAAATTAACTATGAAAATTCAGGCAATTTCAACATACTATTAATTTGGTTATGTGTTTACCATTTTAAAAGCTTTTACGCAAACCTAACATCAACTCTTTATTAAGGTCAATGAAGAGAGTAATCCTCAACACTTAGTCAGCTTATCCAACGGCACTCAGGTCGAAATGGATGAATATTGGTATACCGGATATCCAGCAATGATTGACGGTTTTTCCAATCTAGGACTACTTGTGGCAAGGTCGGAAGTCGAATACGGGGGAGGATTTATAAATTATTTTCCCCAAATGAGGTTCGGGGTTCCCTTGTGCGCAAGAAAACTGTAACTGCGGCAGCAATTTGCTGAAGGTTTTGCGGGCAGTATTTCCTGTAGTATTAGTAACACTGACTGGTATGTTGTGTTTTTCTTTGTGACCTGTTTGAATATAAAGTGACAATTGGCATACTTTATACCTTTTAATATCTTTAGCTAGACTGTGTTTTTTCGAAAAATTGTTCGTTACTTGAATTCAACTCAATTCCTAAATACAATATTTCATTTTTTGAAGTTCTAAAATTTATCTCTCATATGTGACTGTTCGCCTTGTTTTGCAGAATAGTTTTAAATAACTTACTTTAAAGTTAGAAATTCCCGCAAACGGAGTTTATCAATAAAACAACTGTCGGAATTTATTTACTGTTGAAATATTATATGTCAACGTATTGGCATATGCTGTCTAAAGGCATGAAGAAATCGGTCAAAGTTACATCAAACCAAAAATATTTCTAAGATATTGTCACAAGGTGTACTAATTCCATCTGGTGATTGTTTTTAATAAAACAAACGTAAAATCATGAGATGCATAATTACAATAGACGTTAAATGGAGTTATGCAAATCTGAATTTCCACCTTGGATGGATTTTAAACCAGAATGGTAAATAACGCTTATCAAATTTAAGCCTCTTCTTGAAAATAGCCCAGATTTGTCGCACCTTCTCATGTTGCCTGAAAAAGAAAAACAAATCCATAACTAGACAATATAGATACTAGTTATAGTTTTACCACAAAAATAACTTTTCCACTCACCGTTTATCCAGTTTAAAATCAAGTGCTTGCAAAATCATAGTTTTTGAAACAACGCATGTAAATTTCATGACGATAAGGCGAGGCAATCGTGTTATGACGTCGGCAGATTCGCCTCCAGCTTCATCACTGGCGAGGTTCACAAGCAATACAATAGTGTAGGTATACTTCAAAGACTTTTTGCTATACTGCAACAAAATTTAGGTGATTGTGTTGTCGTCACTTAATACAGAAAGGTTTCAGTGCAACAAGTTAACTATGGAGTGTAGCCGGTTACTCGTTGCTTGCGGTTAAGCGTATTTATTTAATCGTTCATTCATTTTAAGTACGAATAAGTAAATAAATAAGTAACTTAGAATTACGTAATCTTACCGGAGGATAAGTAACTGAAATAGAAAATATAGAACTGGTAACCAACTAACCGCCGGTACAGATGAACACAATGGTAGCCAAGCTTACATATGTTATTTATTTAGTTATGTTCGCTTAAAAATGACAATTGAATTAAAAATGATAGCTGAACATATACACGAATTCGTATTTTAACCGCGCTTACTTCTATTTCTGTACCGCATAGATTAAAAAGAACAGTAAAAATTGTGTCATCGTCGTCCGAAACATCGGGCAAGCATTCTCTGTCCAGTCCTTTAGTGTGCGTAGGGCGGCTGCTATTCCCAGCAAACATGTTTACAATAGCAAGCTGATCGAGGCGGCAACTCTCAAGGCTGTAGATTTGATTAACAACATCAAAATCAAGTTATTATTTAAGAAAGAAACAACTTGTATTCATCTATACATTGCACTAGATGTCAGCTCACTTAAAACGGAAGAAACTATTGACAATAGATTTGTTCTCCTGCTGGATGTCGCTGCAAACCAGAACTTACGTTATTTTAATTCCGCCGGCCGAGCATTCTGTTTCAGGTTTCAAATAATCTTTTGTTTCATCTTCGTTAAAATAATTAAAATCATCTGGAGGCTTTTCGCACTTTTTCACTAAAAAGATTAAATTTTGTAACCAGTTTTGCACAAACCTTATCGTTAAGAAAAGGCTTCATCGTATACTTTGGTATAAAACTGACACGAATTTACAAGAATGAACTAAAGATTACCTGCTTGAACAAGCAAACAGAATGTCATCAATGAAATGATGTTAGCGTACTATGACCTCTTCATTATTGATCGCTGTCGTCTCTCATTTGAAGCCTATTCCTAAGCCTTACAAACTGAAAGCTAAATTCAGGAACAACGACAACAACAACTAGTTTCAGATATTAGCATGCCATGACATGGATAACTTTGTCTTTAAATTTTAAATTTCTGACATTTTAAACTGTTATGCTTTCTGTAAGAAAGCTTCCAAAATCGAAAAGTATAATAGTGATCATAACGCCGGAATTCACCTCAAAAAGACCTTGCCCACGACATCAGCCGCACTGTTGTTGACATTAACTAGGACTTTACATGGATATCTTATTGGTCTAAATCTATTGTTTTGCAACAGCAATGTCGTTTACTTCTAAAAACAACCCAAGTTAACCAAACAAGAGTATATACATTTTTTTCAACGACCCCTTTATTTGACTTACATTTTGTTCGTTGGTTTGTGAAACAACATCAGTTTCTCACGAGTCCATTAAAAATCACTTCCGCGTTAAAACAACATCCTGTGCGGGCGCTAAAAGTGTGATCTAATTCAAATATCGCAAATGCTTGTGCTGAAACCATGTAAATGGATTCCGACATTACTGCATTACATTAGTCACGAACATTTTTGAAAGTGTATAACTGACAAAATCTTATATCTCTGTTAGGTATTTCGTGACATAAAAATAATCCCCCACAATCAACAAGGTAATTATTGACAAATTCCATCCATAACATTTCTTGTTTAGCGGTGTGCTCTTAGTTTTTGTTTCATGTCTATGTATAGTTGCTGTTAGTATAACCAACCAGCTTGAACAGTGCGATACGCATTAAACTGAAATATATCTGATTATTTAATTGAAGCCTCACACATAATTCGCATGAGCGTTGGTTGATCGCTGCTCTTGAGTATTCTGTAAAAAATCTTTTCGTTATTCTTTTAAATGAAATAGTTTTAAGACGTACCAGAAAACAACTTATCAGAAAAGAATGTTACTATTGTAAACTGATTTGTCGAAAAGCATTTGAATGAATAATTTGGATAATTAAAACACCATCTTCATAATTGACATTTCTTTGTTCATACGTTTATAACGAAAGATTTTTATGTTAACATTCTTATTCATTAAAACGTTCAACAGATCTTAAAACCACCATGAATACACTTTTACTGACTTTTATTTTCCTTGCAAAAAAGTAGAAACATCACCAACGAGTTTAAAGGGCGAGACCACACTACATCAATTAACATCAGAAAGCTTTACATTAGCACCTATTACATTTGGTTCAAAATGCAAGTTTCGCCTTGCGAATAACAACTTGTTTGATTCATATATGGAAAGAGGCAAGTTTGTTAAGGTTATAACGCAATATCTTTATAAGAGTTTTAGCACTTATTCCAGCATCGTGAAAACAAAGATGCTTTACTGCGTAGCAGTTTTCATTGAAGAGTTGGACATTCATATCATTCATTAGGGCATGAAGGTGCAAGCCGGTCAGATTGTTTGTACTTTGAAAGCGTCATTCCAGAATCGCTAGAATTTTTTCGAGATGTCATCCAACAATGGACAAAAACCGACAAACACAGAGCTATGGTCACTATCCCGACAAAAGCGATTTGCAAAATTTGCTTGATCTGATGCCATGTAAAAATGCTGACGTAATCGTTTACCGAAACCGTGTGTTCTTCTGCAAAAACAAAGTGGACATTTGTTCATTTCTGGTCAAGTCCGTGACAACTAATTTGAATATAAGACGAGAAATACCTTTCACGCAAGTTGCTTTGTCCAATGCTAGGCGATATCCTTTGTAGCAGGAACAGAAGCAAAATTTGCTCTCATCGTGGCAGTAATGATCACACCCTCCGTTGTCCTGTACAGTTTTAGCAAAGCGGTTAATTTGTCAAGCTGTCAAACTTGTTTTGGAATTACTTTTTAGTCTTACTTTAGAACATTGAGGACGTCTTAAAACTCGAATAGGACCGCAGGAAAGATTTCGTTCGTTTTCGCCAATGCTACAATTTCGAGTTTCATCGTTCGGAACCGCTATCTGCACATACGCACAAAAAACAAGCAGCTTAAAAAGCTAAAGAGACAAGGAGACTTGGTTAACGACTTTAGATAAACCCCCTCATACCGTGCTGCAATCTTCGTTGTCGTCATCACAAACATAAACAGAACAGAAAAGAAAAATGTCAGGTTTAGAATTAGTCCAAGCAAAAGCCTTGAACTTGAAATGGGCCATTGAATCAACGGAATTCCTGAGAATCACCACTTCGTCACCGTTGTCAGCCACAGCTACGCTATAAGCAGTGTAAGGAAAAAAACCTACAGCTGAAACTGACGCCATGCGAAATATCAAGACTGGCAGTAAACATCTCGACGAAGTTAATTTGAAAAACTTCCATACCCGTTCTTTATTAAAACGTAGTTGATTACGTCATTAATGTAAGGACGAGATGTGGCCCAGCATCCTTTGAGCTACATACAGTAACAAACTTTAATTCAATTGTGCAGCAATCATAGATGTCCGAGGTTTAAGTGACCTCACAAAAAGTAAAAGTTGCGCAAGAACAAAGCCTACTTGCAATACGAAATTGGCTGGGATGTCGTCCAGAATTTCCACACCTATATACACGTAGTTAGGTAACGCAACAGTGTCTGACTTCTCTTCTTTTAGAAACGCGTCCGATTCATAACGAGTCATGGAAACATCGAAATCAGCGGTATCACTTTCTTCTAACATCGTAATGGAACTACAAAAGAGTTTGGTTATCGTGATCCTCTGAAATATTGTTGGAGGTACATGGTATATAAAAACTAGAATTTTCCTCGTGTTTTTGTGTTTAAGTTGAGTTTTGCCTTGTCGATATAACTTACCCTTGCTTAGGTTTCAACACGCTGACCGCTGAAACTTCCAGGAGTCTAGGCCTAATGCATTCAAAGTTCATCGCGATTTGCTTGGCGACCGTTGTCACAGAATCCGAAGCATAGCCGTTTGTGTAAGCCATTACAGTGAAAGTCTGAATGAGATGATTAGATGTTTTCTGCAAAAGAATCACTCAACGATTTTTGTATAAGGACGTTTATGTCATCATACACAGACGAGAAAAAAAGTAACAGTAGTAAACAGTGGCTAACACGCAGAGACAGCTTACCATTAATCAAATGAACTCTTTTAAGCAAATTTTTTGACGATATTCTTTACCGTATACGAAGAGTTGCATTGGATCGTGGTGAAGGAAAAAACCGACTTCTCGTTTTTACGACGTGGGCGACAATCCGGGTCAACACTGGGAGCGAAACCTAAGGCGGAGGGATGGGTGAAGGGGGTTGCAACCAGTATGGTGCCGATGCCGATTTCTTTGAGACGACAGGTACGAAAACTTGGAACAAAAACTATAGATAATAAAGCTAAAATATGTGGTTTCTTGCCACTGCAGAAAAGATTAGCAGCTTGTTTCCGCTACTTTGATTGGGTTCCAGCGCGAACTACAGTAAAACATAAACGCGAAATCATTACGTTATTTCAACAGTGGCGGAATCGCATTCAAAGAGCGGGTCTAGAAAGTCGACAATTTTCCTCCCATCAAAAAGATTTATGCCGGAAGGAAGATCACAATCCTCTAAAAATGTTCAATATTGCAGGTTCAACCACTTAAATATTCTTTTGAGTTTGAATGTTAAACCTCATTATCTTTACAGGAACAGAGTTAAATGTTACCTCTGCATATTTTGCCGTCACCAATATACCCGTCATTGCACGTACACTTATAGGAATAATATGTGTTTGTACAAGTGGCGTTTTCATGGCATTCATGCTCACCAGTTGCGCATTCGTCGTATCCTTTTTCAGTAAAAATTTACACGTTAGTTATGTTATCAGACTTGAAATGAAAACAAAGCCCTTCGATTTGCATCGATTTCAAATATTAAATCCTCGTAGTCATAGCCTACGTCTGCAGTGGGTCCCGTTTCCAGTATGACCGGCGTTGCAAATGCATTGGTATTGGCCACGTCTTTTGTTTATACAAGTCGCGTTTAAATGGCAGTCGTGCTTGCCGGATTTGCATTTGTTCCTTGCGCCTGAGTAAGTAAGCAGCTGATTTTAATATGGATGACAGACTTCGTAGATGACGTTGTTTGAGACTGAGAAAGTATTATCTGTTTCTTTAACCAAACAAACAGGAAGCGTCTTCATGTGTTGTCTACTCACCATCTCCAAACTCCAAAGTGTAGAGGTAGAGCAAAAAGAAAATGATGACTATCTTGAACAGGAGGTGCATTCTACTGTAATGAATAGTATTCCTTTACAAATTAATGTACTGATAACCGAAACATGCTTTCTACCAGCTGCAGTCAATCCGAAAAAGCTATTTAGCTGGCAATTAGCCTACTTACTGTTTTTGTTGTAAGCGACTAGTTTCTTTTCTTGGCCAATGTCGTAGCACTACGAACTTCTCCTTTGTCTTGATATTATTACTTTGCTTAAGCTGAATGAATGCCTTCTATCAAAACTAACGGAAAGAAATTTTTCATAAATTCGCAGAGAGTTAAATAAATGAGAGTTGTTCTACCGCGTTGACCTCAATACCATTTTCACGGTCACTAGCGTTTTTGCAACAGCAAACGCAGTCTATTGTTGTTCTGACCGATTCATACCTGATTGGTCAAAAACCACACATATTTGCGGAAAAGTAACAGTTCGTTCTCAGCAAACATGTATGTATTTGTACGGTACCTGTGTGGCTTGTATCATCTGTTTTCTTGATGGCAGCTGCTTCAAAAAAAACAGAAACAACAGCACAATAGTTTTCATCCTTTTTTTCTTTATTTAAATCCTCGTTCACAAAAATTACACAAAAAGCGCGAGCATCACGATCAGAAATTAAGAATTTTTTAAAAATTAGTACAACCAAGTCCATAACCCCGGCCTCAGAAGACGACGAAAAGAGACCTATCCGTCGCGCCACAGATGAACGTGCAACAAATTAGAACCAGCAGACAAAACAAGACTAACAAGTAACCACATACCGGCAAAAACTGAGATAGAAGCAGCAAAAATTCCGAAGACCAAAGGTTTAAAACGGCACGAGATACGAAGCTGATATAGTTTGACATGTACGCTTGGAAACTAAACAAAACTCTAACTTGGCTCTGTCAAAGCAATTAGCAATACTTGGGTCTCCCGAAAATCGACTGCGCACCACAAAACAGCTCTTGCTACAGCAAATCTATTCCGACACCTTTACAATTGTTAATTTAGCACAAACATTTGTACAAATACAGAAAAACATGGCCTGAAAGGCTGTAGCTCGGAACGATCGCTTAACCCCATTACCGTGCAGGAAACTTGGCCAAAAGCTAAATTTGTATCAATAAGAGAAAAAACGCTTGTGGAGGCGTAACAGATCGAGTTGAAAAACACTGCAATTAAAATATAGAAAACCTTTGGCTGCCAAGAACATTTCGGAAAATTTTCCAAGATCAATGCAGAAGTTTGGCAATAAATGGTCAGTTTTGGACGAACTTAGCGGCAATTTTACAACGCTCTAACATGAGATAAACTACTTGATATCGGCAGTTGAGTACGGCGGTAAAACGATAAGCGATGACACATAATAAGAGTTTAAAACATGCGCAAAGCAGAAGACACAAAAGTAAAAACAAGCCAAGTTGAAGGGGTAATGCACGTCTTATATGTCCACATGTCGTATCAATTTTCTATGTGATCTAAACGGACAAAAATTGTGAATGAAGTGGGGATTTTTTCTGATCACCGAATATGGCAAGGTATAATAATTGGAGACTGTCAGCAATAGCGATTTCATTATGACGTAATGAACGAAAATACAACTGTCGTAATGACGATATGCCATAAACGTGACGTAATCGCCTTACAAAAAAACTAACGCCCCTAATCAATAACGAAATTACTATAGAGATCTCACACCATATAACCCAGTTTACCAAAAATAAATCGCTTTGTTTTGACAAGTATAAAAGTCAGCATTTCCACAACTAGGCGCACGATTAACAAATAAAAAGAAAGGATAATATTTAGGCAGAAAAGTTAATCAAAAGATTAAGATGGTTACTTATACCCTTGAGCCGGATGCAATAAGCGATACATATCAGGCATATGCATGCAGATAGACGAAGATTTTTCATGGTAAGCGTTCGATCACAACTACAGGGATATGGTGCAAGACTAAACTCAACCGAACGAATATGATTGCAATATTTTAAAGCCATCAATGTATCACTACCTGTGTTATGTTGATGTCGATTATCGCGGCGTATTGCGGCAGTTCATGGGACATGAAATTGATTCAGAAGCACGCTAGCACCATATAAAAACCTTCAAGTGCGCTGTATTGGTACTGTCATGAACCTCACACCATGACGAATATACAGCACGAAGCAATGCAACAACAAACAAGGCCCTCCGGAACAAAATTGGTAGCGGCAAAATGCACAAACTGATTCGGCGAGTGAGTTGATGGCGGGTTTGCATTAGCTTCGTTGTGCTATTTTAAGGGGGTTAGTGATGAGATTTTCGCCGTTGTTTTTTCAGTGTATTCACAGTGTGGTTGGAAGTGATTGAATGTCAGTGCTTTTTTCGGTTTGATTTTGTAACAAACCGAAGTGACGTTTTTTTCGGGCAGCCTCAATCAAAACCTGCATGCAGAAATGAAAGCCAATTTGTGCCCCAGATAAAACTTAAAAATATTGCATAAATAACGGAAGAGCATCCACGAATTTCGCTCTGGATAAGCCGTAAGCCATTTTTGCTCAGGTAATGATAGACTGGCTTTGATGCTCAAAGCAATGAAAAACCCAGCCGGTTTGTGTTATTTTTCAGAACAGAATCTGAAGATTCCAAAAATGAAATCTTAGTTGTCAGCCTTTAGCATCTTTTTCTCCTTGTCCCTTGTCTCTGGATTGATCCTGGATGTCCACTAGAGCGTAGGGCAACCGAAATGCGGAGAAAAAACAAAACCAATCAACAAAATTAAAAATAAAACGGAAAGTAGTCTTTGGTTGAGAGTCAGATGAAGCTTTCAGTTAACTGTTGTTATCGGCATTAGAAGTCCTTTCATTCGATTTCTTTTCATTTGAGGAAGAGCTTGCATCCCCAGATGCAAGCCTCGATGAGCTCTGTTTATCGGAGAAATCAGCCGTAACTGCAGTTGCTTGTCCAGAAGTAGACTCTTGAACTGGAGGCTGAGAGCAAAATGGAAGAAATTAAGCGCTTATGCTTGACAGTTTGCCACAAACTGAACTAAACAAGCTTAAAATGCTTTTGAGAGTTAGCCCAACGTTCTTAACCGGTTTGCTTCGACTGTGACAAAAAATTTCCTGCCTACTGTTGATGAAACTGCTTTGTAATGATTACATGGTATACTTAAAAGCAAATTTTATCGTTTTCAGGTGTTCATAGCCTGAAGGCAAATCTATTTTATTCATTGGTATGTCTTGCAGGCTTACTTGAAGCAAAGCTTTGAAATGACGAGGTCTTTTAAATAGGAACGCTTGATATCTATCGACAAAACCCACAACAATTTCGAGATAATCGTAAGCGACAAAAATAGCACCAGGTACTTACCAGTACTCTGAAGTCTTCCAGTTTCTTAAACTTTTTCAGCCACGCTTTTATGCAAGGATCGACTTCTCTGCTGGGATGGCCCGAGTATTTCAAGTAAGCCCAAAACTTCTCAAGTCCATAGAGCTGCCCTTCTTTGTAATCCCTCTTCACTTCATCTTGGAACTCTTGGAAGAGATCATGGCGATATCGTTTCTCCAGACCGTAGCTGTAGAAGCGGAAAAGGCATTCCAACCCGTATCTGGAAGAAAATAGTAATTTGTGAATTCATAAACTCAAATTGAGTTTTAACCATGTGAAAAACATTGTTTTCTGTTTGCGTATTATTCTGAGTGAGTTAACAATTGATGAAAAAGCTCTCAGGTTGATATGTCACATGCACGAGACAGAATTATACAAACATGATGATAGTTGTCGACTACTAACTTTTGGTTGTTATTACGGTGGGCTTTAAGGAGATAAAACCCCATTGACCCTATAGCCTACTGATAAATTACGTTTTATTCGTTTGTTGGTAATTTTATGATAAAATTCGATCAATCCAAAGCTTATATACATATATGGGCTACCTGTATCCTTGTTTGCTGTCTTCCCTTGCCAGATTTTTGAATTCTTCAAACATCTTCTTGTTGAAATTGTCACGAAGGAAGAATGACCAAAATCTGAAGAGCGTGTTCATCTCCTGGGATTGTCCGATGCCCGCCCTTTCACGTTCTGAAGTACATCAACAACAAGAGATTAAGAAAACACACTCAGCAACTTGCACAAGTTCATAACAATTCAATTTACTTTATTCAGCCAGAAGTGGAATCTTAACTACATTACCTGTTTGCATTTTAATAATTCTTTTTAGAAATATACGAGATAATTGTGAGTGGACTTACCGCGAAGGCATCTGCTGTGATATTTGCTGTAAACCTGCTGCGTGAATCCCTTTTCTTTCAGCATAGAGTGAGATGGATGTTCAAACTTGGGAAGAGAGTGTGGGGTGCCAACTGGACGTCGGTTAAAGTTTTCAGGTGCTGGGCTAAATCCTCTATCACTAAATACACAACATCAACCGTTGATTCAATATGAGTTCAGTTGCCTAGCTATAAGCTATCTGAGATTTGTTAGTTTGAAGTACTGCAGTATTTGTCACAAAAACAACATGATATGAAGCCTGGGCTGTGTAGGTGCATCTGTGACGTAGCAAAAATAAATTTCAAATACCTAACAGATGGAGTCCTTGAGCGTGATCGATGCTCCCGTATGTCCATGACCCATCCAACATGGTGCTCCTCGGGAGGATGACTGCTGTGCCTGGTTTTGATTTTGCGAGGTGTCTGAAGAAGTAAAACATCAAACTTTTGTTCGTCTTTACACTTCCTCTCCTTAATCTCGCAGATATTATCATATATCTTAAAGAGCATTGAAATTATATTCCAGGTAGATTTCTGAAAATGCGGTCATCAAAACAACTCACTCTTGGATCCGGTCCTTTGTTTTCTTTAACCACAGGATAAAATCTCGGTGCGGTTTTAGAATCCTTGTGATGTGGAGTACGTGGTGCAACACGAGGTGTCTTCCGAGCACTGGGGCTGCCCTCTATGTTGGCAGGGACCGAATGTGGGACATAATTCTCCTCTGTAATCACACAATCATCAATAAGATTTATTGTCATATTCACTAATTTGTAAATAGTTCATCAAATTACGTGTTGTGTACATTTATTATTCACAATAAAGTATTTAACTAAATAAAGTACAGATAATTGGGCATCAAGTGATCTACAACAACTCGTCATCGCAGACATAGAGTCAAAAATATGATAAGAGAAATTTTTACAACGGTTTCTCACCTTTTTGCTTGTTCTTGGGAGAGACTAGAGGAGGTGGTCCAACATGGGATTGCACAGGTGGTCCTGGAGGAGTAATCTGGCTGAGATCAGGTTGAGAACGCTTCTCTCCCTTTATGTCCTTAAATTCCTCCTGACTTATCACGTTGACAGTTGTGTATTTGGTTTTTGGTTCCTGCTGAAAATTTAAGAAAGTCCTTTATTTGCTTTTTGTTAAAAACACGAGGATGAACCGTTAAGTTTACACGATCCATACATTTGGCTCCAGCTCCAAATCGTCATCCCAAGTGTCCCACAATTCCTGTTCATAGTAATACAACCCATCGTTGATAACTGAGGCAAGATCTTGTGTCATTTTTGGCCGTGTCGTGAAGCTGCCTGTGCGATCTCCACCAGGATGCTTGCGAAAAGCAGGAGGAGTCTTCAATAAAAAACAAGTTAATATAGGTTGAAAAATTTAAAGAACTTCAAAAGTATTGAACAAAAATTAACCACATAAAAAGTTTTGGACAGGAAGCTCCGTAGATCATTCATTTTTATGCATAAAATAATAATTTAATAGAAGACCGCTCATTAAAGTTGAAAAACCATTTTAAAAAAATCTTACCTGAGTTTTTCTTATAAAACGAGTTAAATATATTGATGAGGCATATGTTTGCTCAAAGTATGAGAAAATGGTCACGAAAATATTCTTACCTGAGTGACTATGATGATTTTCCTGATATCTGCATCCGTGACGTCATCATCAGATTCAGAGTCCCACTTTGTAAAGCTTCGTTTGTTAAGATTTAATTCTTCCATTTCCTCATCAAACATAAAGTCTAGTTCTTCTCTTGTGTCCTCCACATGACTCTTGCTGGATTTAGCGGTATTTTTATTTGGCGAGGGTTTTCCTGTCACGGTATAAATACATTTGAGTATAAATTTTGAGAAATAATTAATATAAAAAGGATGGAAAAAGTGTACGTTCAACCAATAAAAATGAAAAGAAACGGCAATCACCATCATCTTCTGGTGCATTGTGGGGCTCTTCAGCATCAATGAACTGCTTATGCTTTTCAGATTTATGCTAAAAAGAGAAACATCATTGTTGACAACGACAAAACAATACTTAAGGAAATTATAAGGTTTGATGTGCATTTAACAAACAAACAAGAAACGCCATGTTACCTTTTTTGCCCTATTTGGTCTGTGTTTTTCCACTTTGGTCCACCAATTGCTATCAAGTTCTGGTAAACTTGAACTTATTCCAGATTGACGACTTGCTAGAAGTGAGGAGGAGTCTTCATCATTTTCAACTTTGCGGCCTTCTTTTTTGTTGTCCCTGTCGCTGTCATTGTCTGAATTGGAACAAGTATGACACATACAGTGTGAATAAAATGGAATAGTATAGATCAGAGGTGACGAACCTGCGGCCCGCGGGCCGCATGCGGCCCGCCAAACAATTTTGTGCGGCCCACCAAACGATTTGACAAACGCCCATACATGCAAGGCATATAGGACTTATAGGAAAAGGGTTGCCATACCGTCCGGAAAATTCCGGACATGTCCGGAATTTAGGGTTAAATTTTGCGTCCGGGAGACCAGCAGTCTTGAACGAAGCGTCCGGTGAGACCAGCAGTCTTGAACTTTCTTTCACCTGTTTCTAATCTTTGCGCAATGCGATATCAAAAGCTGATAGCACAATTGAGTCGCAGCAGTATGTCTTCAATAGATTGCCGCACTCAATCGATGTATTTTTTGCGGCCGCGGGAGCAGCTAAAAATCTGCCAAATGAAGCGGTTGTGCTTGAATGCTAATTATTATGCAAAATGTTAAAAAAATTGTGCGGCCCGCTTGCTCAGCCGTAACTGACAAAGTGGCCCGCGTCATCGAATAGGTTCGTCACCCCTGGTATAGATAAATCAAAAATTACTGGTGGTTAGTTTACTGTCTAAATAAAAATGTCATATTGTCTTCCAGAACAAACTAAAAATTTATGCGGTAGAAGTAGCAACCTTCTTGGGCATCGACTTCCAAAACAGGTGGGACGAAAGGCTTCCCGGGAACAAAACCAGGCGCATCAACCCACTTCCAGAGCTCTGAATGAGCAACAACCTCATTTGAGACCTCGTCCGGCAGAGGAGGTGCATGAGCATCATTTATTGAGTGATATTGGACTCCGTGAGAAGGAGAATGAGCAAATTCCTCTGAAGTAGTGGAGGTTGGGCTGAAGCTTACAATGACGGGAGCTTGGCTGCTCGACGGGGAAGGGATGGGAACGGCGTGAGACTCGTCGATGTGATTGTCACCTATCACCCACTGTTGGGGGTCCTTCTTGCATCTCACCTTATTCTCCACCACCTCAACTACAGTGCTCTCTTTTAAGACCTGCAAGAGATGTCACAATGAAATACATTTTTGTTTCGTTGAAATACTGACAGTGGAATTAAATAGGTTAGGGTCAGTGCAAGGTTGTGCTCAAAAGCAATCACTGAGTCATTATTGTCATGAAAAATTAAAACTTTAAATTGTCACTACCATCGCTTCAACTGCTCTTCTGCAGGTAAGTAGTGAATATGATTGACTGCTTTTTTTTTAAAAATGCTCTTTACACCAAGACAATCTGGATACAAGTATGGAAATGCAAAATAAATCAAACCAATTTTAATGTTTTAACAGCTCTGTTTTGAGTAAATGCTCGAAAGCGGTTTCCAGTGACGCAGAAAAAGCACTAGGCCTATTTAGAAAAAAAGCAGCCTAAGAGTGAAGAAATACTACGCAGCTTACGTGAAATTGCCCACACTACGGCAACTATCACAAAACTATTTTATTCCATATATTCGCAGAAAATCTAAACTAAACATTTGGCCTATTGCCATGCATGGACAAATTAATAATATTAACAATTCAGTTTCCTGCAAACATGCTTCCTACCTCATGTATCATGTCAATATCGTTAGTCAAAGCTTGAACACGCTGAAAGCTTGCAATCAAGCTTATTGGCAAAAAGCCTTCTTTATCCATCTGCAGGAAAATACAGCAGTTTAAAACACTGCAAAGCAGTAAGTAAATTTCAACACTTGCAATAAAATTATAACTCAATTTGATTTATTAATCAAAGCTAAACAATTCAGAGCACGAACAATCGAACATTCTATGCGAGTTTGGCTTGAACATGTTATAAACAAGCAATATGGTAAACTAGAGGCTTGAACTTAATACCTTCCTTCTCAGGAAAAAGTCTCTTTCCAGATTATCAGGGCTGAAGTAATATTCACTGTAAACAAAGAAAACTTGTCAAAATAATAGTCAATATCCTTTTCCGGCATATAACCGCATCCTCACTAAACTACCAGTAATAAAAAAGTCATCCTATACACGCACTAGCGTGCAACTATTATGTGCTAAACTTGGCACATTTCTCACATTTGCCACTTAATGTATTCCACGTTTGGCACGTAAGCTGAATTTTCTTCAGGGATAAAAACTTGCATTCCGTCATCTATGACTGGCGTTATTATCTCTAATGGTTGGGCAAACCCCGCTGGGTCATAGACAACAAGTGTTGAAGATGGCAATACGTCCTCAGTCACAAAACCTTGGTAAAAGTAAAATAACCAAACATGGTATGAGGGAAGAGAAGAAGTTAAGTCACCAATAGTGTTCAATGTATGTACCACGCGAAGAAAATCTGGAAGTCAATTACAAGCTCATCTCCATGATTTTTGAGTGTCTTTTTACATGTGCAAACTTTATGCAGACAACTGCTTTGGAATAATTACCTCCTCTGCCCCTGAATGATCCGCGGCCCCTATTTCGACCTCTACCACGACCACGGCCGCGACGGCTATGATAATCGCGATCAGATCGTGGGCTGTTGGACCATCGCTTGTGCACACCCTCCCCATCTACTTCGCCTTGATTGTTGTTGCTGTTGTTATAACTGCGAGTGCTCCCTTTGCCTATAACAAGAAAGAATATTTGGTGAAAGTGGGCGGTGTGCTGTTCTCTTCTGCATGTGACATGTTTTTATGTATAATGCACCAAGTCTTGTGCTGGATGCGTGCTTTTCAGGTGTTTCTTAAGTAAGAGTGGCTTATTCTGAAAAGCTTGTCTCAAGTTAGTAATGCTTAGTTAAACCAAACAGTCTTCTCCTATTGGTAGAATTTGGTGCATAAGTGCTATTAGTAATAAGTACAATAGTTTTCAAGCACATCTTTGACGAAGGCCATTAAGCACAGATGAAAATGATGTAAGAATGAATTGTGGTATTAACCAGTGATATAACACTGCAGAAAAATGTTTCAATAATGTATATATTGAAACATGGAACAGTTTCAATTACTCAAAACATAAAAAGCTTCTATTGACAAAACTGTTCCGAGTTCGATTCTATGTGAAGTAGCTTAATGCTGGTGCTTTAAATGGACTTAAATCAACAAATGTATGTGAGCGCTAACGGCGCAAATCGCTACGTAAAAAAATACTGGCTAAGCTACAACTTCTTTCAACCACTTTGAATATGGAAATGTTTTCAAAATTGCAATAATTACAAACCCATAATAGAAAATACTACAACTAAAACAAACTGTTGCTCTGAAATCCATGAATGTCTGTTATAATTTACCATTTTCAACATGCCGGGGAGCTCTTTTGTTTCTCGGTGAAGTTGATCGTGGACGTCCCCTTCCACCCCTTCTTGATCGAACATCCACCGGCAAAGGGACCCAACGATGCCGTCCTAAACATTTTGTATATTAGAAAATTAGTTGTAAGGTGATAATTAATGATAACAAGGCCCATTAATCTGTAGTATTAACTTATCACCTTATATAAACATGAGGATCTATTGCTTAATATCTACAAAACAGACAGCAGAAAAATATAATTTATGGCCTTTTTTTAAGTGCAGGTTGGCATCATAACTCAATGGAATACGAAAGCAGAACTGGGACTAAACAGTTGTTATGGGAAGTAGTTTTTTTTCTGCCCCCACACTTCCTTTATTACGTGACTTTAGTAGTACAAAAATGATTTAGTTTGGAGGTATGATGGATAATTCAAATGAAATGAAAAGTGTAAGAATACTGTTTAATAGGCTACTATGTTGCCATTTTGAAATTTAATACAATTGTGCTCATGATTTACAATAAGGAAAACATAATGATGTAACTAATTATGCACCAAGTCATGAATAAAAAAAAAATACAGACCAAAGTCACCAATTCATTTGACAAGCCCAGAGCATATATTTATACTAGTTTAAAAATGGATAGTGGGAAAAATTTGACTGCAAACATATTTTAGTTAGAGCCAAGTAGCATGTAAACCACCATATAATGTTAGCTTATGGACCCTTGATACTTAAAATACAGCTTAAACTCATCCTCGTTACACAAGTGTACTCAAGAGCATGTCAAATACAAACAGGGTTATGTTTACATAGTGATGAGTAGGCATCAGAGCAAAGTTATTCTTCATGCAACAAGTATTAGACCACTAATTGGCGATGTACAAGCAAAACAGTAACCGGTAATGCAAAGAAAACACAAGCGTTTAAGCTAACTGCACAGTCCCTAGGGAATGGTTTGTGTTGGTGCGCTTATGCGCTGGCTAAGTTAAAACGTCCTATGACTTTCTAGCAATTTTTTTGCTTATGTTTGCATACATTCAAGTTGTATATGCTTGTAAAATACCAAATTTGGTTTACTCATCAAGGCTTTAAGGTGTGGACATATAGATAATAACTATCATAACTTCGTATATAAACTCAGTCACAAAAGACATGTAAATGTCCATCTGCATCTGCTAACCCAAAGCATTCAAAACATTAATGGCTAATAGTTGTAGAAGTTAAAAATGAAAATAATTATATATTATATACCAAAATAAAATGATTGCATTCGCTAAAATAACACTCAATATGTATGATAACTTTCATTACTTTAAGAGTAAAACTTCAATAAAGTTAATATATAATTAAGTTGTATATACCCTTTTTCCTGCTGTTAGGTGTGTTTGGTGAATTTCTTCCATCTTCATCATTTTCCTTTGAAGAATCAGAGTCATGATCATCGCGTTTGTTTCGTTCGATGACAGGCGAGGTTTTTGAATCATTGCTGGCATTTGATCGAGCCGAACCTGTTCTGCGCTTATAACGTTTCTTGAAATCCTAAAATTTTTGAGTTTAATCAACTTATGCCTTTTTAACGTTTTGATAACTTATTAACGTGATGATCATTGGTTACATCTAGTAATCCATCCAAAACATACCATTTTAGCATTGGTACTGTTGTTATTTCCGGGGCTCTTAGGTGGAAGATGTTTGGGATTAGGAGATTTTACCTGAGGCTGAGAACAAAAAAACCTTAATTAACTCCAAGTTAACTCTTAAATCTTAACTTGCAGTGTGCACTATACAAAAAATATGCCTGAATAGCCTACATACTTACAGGAGAAACTGCTTCCTTTAGTGAAGGCCAGGTCTCTATTTCACCAGATTTGTTTTCATTTGCCTAAGCAAGAGAATATAATTTTTACTTAATATTTCTAAAAAACTAACTATTAGTTCCAACAAAAAACTGACAAATATCAAATAATGTCGTACTTGGTCACCGCTTTCCAAGTCTGATGTGGTTTGTTCCTCTTTTTCTGCAGGAAGCACTGTAACATACACATTGCACAGAATGAATGAAATTAATTTACAATTGTATATTTAGACTCTTTATAAAATGTATATGTCTCCTAGTCGACACTGGGAGATTTATAATAGCATAAAAATGGTAGTTTGACAGAATTTGTGTTGCTCCCAAATGCTATCGAAATGTCATTCAACAAGATGACATTTTTGTATCTGCTCTGCTAATCAAAACATTTACTTATAAGCGAATGGTTAATAAGCATGGCATCATTTGTGATTTCCAAAAGGCATCAGATGGGTTGGAAATTATAATTAACGACTACCTTCATACCACTTTAAATATAATTATACTTTCTCAGTTAAGATCAGAGTGTGAAGCGTAATAAAGGTAGACTTAGTAAGCAATTATCCAAATAGAGTACATAATATCTACTTTTTTGCCTTATGTTCTATGTGACACTTCATAAAAATAGCAGCATTGGAGTTTGACTTACACCAAACTTGAAATGTTACAGCCTATGGCCCTATATAAAAAAAACTAGCATCTGGCATACAAGTCATATTTTCATGCCTATTCATTGTCTTTAAAACATCGTACACTGCAAGCTGTTAAACTATGTACAGACCTACCTAGTGATGTTACAGCAACACTAGTATTAGGTTTCATATTTTGTTGATGATTAGTAATCCCACCTTCTTTTGTTTTGTCTTCATCACCTTTCTCTTCTGTCTTTTTGTCACTTTGGTCATTTTTACCGTTTTTACCAACATCAGCTGATTGTGGCTTAGTTTTACCCCAAGCACATGTTTTTGGTAAACCAGCTAGTTTGGTGGCTGGTGTCTTTGTTTTAGCATTGTGAAGTGGCTTACGATTTTTGTTTTCAGCTAGAGGTTTCTGCTGCTTTTCATTTTTTGCGTGAGGATGCCGTGTTTCTTTTTTCATATTTGGATCACCTTTGCGCCAAGGGTTAACCTTGGGAACTGGCGCATCGACGTACTCTGCCTTATCTTTCTTTTCGGGATCTGATTTCTTGGAGTCGGAGTCATTGGATTCGGCACCAGAGTGTGAATCGGCCATTGTGCCATTAACTTCTGAAAGTGGAGGACTTGGCTCATTATCATCGTTGCCGGTGTGTTTTGGTTTGTGAAAACCTCGAGGAAATCCCCTAGAATGATATTTTCTCCTTGGAAAGCCTCGATGGCGCCCTCTGCTTTCAGTTTCACTGCGATGCTGATTGTAGTGATTGAAGCGAGGTTCGTTCTTCTCCGCTTTGCTCTTCACCTTGCTCCAACCTTCATCTCTCTCTTGACTGCTTTCTCCTGCTTCCTGAGACTTATCTTCATCATTAGACACAGAATCACTGACTGTGCTCTCTTTAAGACTTCCGGAATTGCAACTGGCATCTTCAACATGTTCATTCGGGCAATCTGCCCATGAAATAGTCTGGGGCACCTCAGCATTAGACAAATCCTCACTCATGATATTTGCCACACTGACATCAGGCCCAGATGCTGTGGTGCCAGCCATTGCAATACAAGCTCCTTGAAGCTTTGTGCTTAAAGACAAACTTAATCAAATTAACCTTCCTAAAATGTGTCTTCAGTAATAAACCTACCGATAATAAATCAATGCTTTCAGAAATGCATCTGCATTGTTGTGAATTCTAGGGCTGGGAAAATTTCACCGGCTTGCGACTAAGATTTTGTAAGCAATTATTCAAGAACGTACATGTAGGGGAGAATTTGGACCAAAATTTTTGGTAATCCGTTGACTAACAGAAATTACTTACTTTCCTAATTATTTTAATGTTTGAATACTTTGATTTTCTGGTGAACTTTGTGGTCTAACATGGCAGAAATTGCTAGTAAAACAGTTTTCATCATGTTTCTTAAGAATAAATAGCAGTTTTGCCTATGACTAAGAATGCGACTTGACAATTAGCAGCAACGGCAGCTAACGGCTAAATTCCCAGCCCTAGTCAAGGCAAACTTTACTAAAAATGTCATTTATGTTAAACAAAAATTTAATCAACAATAAATGTAAATGAAATCTGCTCACAATCTGACAAGCAATGTGTTTGTAGCCTAGTCCATATTTTTAAAAAATTTCGTTTTGGAAAAATTTTGTGTATCTCTCACACATAAACGGAAATAATTGACCCGCTTGGTTCCTTTAAAAATTGCAAGTGTTCTAGGTCTTAGGATTATACACTTTATACTTAGGTAAGCAGCTTATGAATTGCTTACACAAGAAAAAATAAGGAAAAAATGTTGCCTACCTTTTATTTTACACACTGCTTTGAGTCTCACACACTAAATTTGTCAATATGATATTACAAAACAGGGCAGCTTTGCCGTTGACGTACAGCAAGCAAGAGTTTATTTGATATCAAGCCGCATCTTTGGGGAATACTACTGTGTTGTAAACGAAATTGTGATTTTAAAAAATACACTGGATATAACCCAAGTTTATTTCGAATTGTGCTCTTTCCAAACAAAATCCTGAATCCAGCTGTGTTTATGTAACAGGCTAGTTACTGAAAATCGATGCTAAAATGCTTTTTCATTTGTGCAGATTTTTTCGAGGGCCGAGATAGCTTAAAATCTCTTACTCAAAAAACTCGTGATAAGTTAGTGATAGAGTGAAAAAATTGGGCTTAGAAAGCGAAGAAAATAAGAATTGCTTTGGCAGCGTTCCGCGTATTTGTCACAATGCAATTTGCCTTTATTCTATATTAAGTTGTAAACGCTATTGTTCGTATAAAGTTGTGCCATCTGTTACTGTGTTGTGTCAAAAGCCTAAATTGCATGCTTATCATATTTTGTTTAACTTAATTGCCAAATGACTTGTAGCTACGATTACATTCGAAACGTTTGCTATGAAAAACTAACTAAAAATGGTTAAGAAACAAAAGACTGCATTAGTTTCCACCAAAAGTTTCTATAGAAATGGGAAAAAACATTACATTTTGACATAAGGCTTTAGACCACTTATCCGGTTATGCAGCAACAGCTGAATTAAGCATTGTGTGTGGTAAAACCGGAGACGATAGAAAACTTGGTTTAATTCTGGTACTGTTTTTGATATCATGCCTTAATGCACAATATTCAAGTCTTCCCAAGGACTCCTACACACTATGTGTTGCAATATGAGCTATGCACATGATACTTTAATGAGAAGTTGAGTGCCTAAGACGCAAAGTGCTGTAAAAAATTACGCAATACATTCTTAACATTTTTTGTTTCTGCTTAAAAGAATTCATACGCTACACACCTGAATAAAAACTTTACAAGATGCAGACTGCAATTTAAAACAGAATCAAAGTGAGTCAATGATTTTTATATTAATGGAAAGGTAGGTAGTAGAAAAATAGGTTTACAACAATCAATATAAAGCAGCCAACAAAAACCGTTATCGAAACACAGAATATGCAAAAATAGACATTACTGTCATGGCTTCATGGACTGCTTCCAAAAAGTTTTCCACATGTTTGTACACTAATGGCATCTCTACTGGCGCCTGTATAGCAAAATAATTAGGCGTGCTGTGTGACATCGTGTTACATCATGACATTCCCATTCCGTCATGTGATGTCACGTAAGAAATTTACCCCATGCGCAAAGCATGCAAAGTTTTACGGAGAAGTTATTGCCGTAGTTACTCTTAATATTACGTTCAAATGACATAAAAACATGGACATAATCGTCAGATTGTTTCATATTCTTTAGATTTGATAAACGAAAATTGTAAAAACTTCTTCACAGAAAACTCTGATGTATGAATTTTGAAGTATTTTGAGTATGTACAAGTAGTACTAATTTTGTTTGGAAAATTAGTACAGCGCTATTTTTTGAATACAACCATCTAGTCAAAGCAAGGTATTTATGTATTAACACTTATTGGGATGCCATCGTTGACGATTGAAATTGCCCAACGTAACTGAAACATTTTCATAGCGACACCCGACACCAAAACCGCGAATGACTCTATCTACGAGAACAGAACGAGCGAACACACCCCTAGCAAATTAGGCTCAATTATCGCTTTCACAAAATAAAATCGTTTCTCTGTTAATCCTCATAGATTCAACTTTGAACGAAATAATATGTTTTATTGCTTTGAAACAGCAATACCTTGTTTAAAATGAAAAGAAATAAACGACAGATACGAAGTAAGGTGCAACCTGCAAGCGCCTGGAGTTAATTTAGCATCTTTCTCGTAAAGTACCTCGTGCAGTGAACATAACGCTTGCCAAGGAGTTAAAAGAAAAAAATGAGCTCGAGAATAAAGAACAAACCAAGCTTCTCACGCAGAATGCGCTGCAAATTGCAATGTTCAAAATCAGGACAAGCAGCATGCTCTGAAGCAGTCCTGCCATATCAAGGTGCGTTGTAGGCGCAATTATATTATTTCATGGCATAATTTTTAACCACAATTAAAAGTGTCCATTAATAAATAAAAAACTTTTTACATTGCAGACTTTGCCTAAGATATACAAGTATGCTTAAACAGGTTTTTATACGATAAACAAGTTTTGATAGTATAGGCTATAGGCTCCAAAGCCAATTACAGAAAACAAGCCTTGTACTTTGACACATTAAAAAACGAATAAAAGATTGATAAAAATTTTAATTAGAGAAACCGTTGGAGTTTTAAAGCGTCTTAGAATTTCAAAAAAAACCAACAGCTTGCCTAAGTCCAGACATGCAACGTACTCCCTAAGTTGGCGCCCATGGACATCACCACATAATTTTGTTGGTCAACCTTGAAATATTATATTAGGCTAGAGAAGAAAAATAATTCTGCACACATTCTATGTGGTAAATTGGGATTTTCAGCTTATGTTGTATAGTAGACATATTTCGTTTACACACCACATACTTTGTACATTGGTTACATCACCGCTAATTTTTACACAAGGTTACCAATACTGCTGACATCCCCAGTTTATTAACTTTGGCACTATGAACAGCTGAAGGAGAAAAAGGGTAAAAAAAGCTAGTTCTTTTAATCTTGTTGGTTTACAGACAACTTTCTAGACCTGAAACCCATTTAACCATGCAACTACAAAAGAAAATGGTCATAAGAGAAGACAAATGAACATGTACACCATCAATTTTGGATCTCACTAAAAGGCTGAAATGAAGAAAATAGGCCTAGTTTGGAAACACCTTTTTAATTTCAACCTATTAGTGTATCCTTCAGTTTAGTTTCAGTAAGTGATTATTTCATTGCAAGTAGATCACACAGTTTTTAGTACAGATAGGCAGTTGTGTTAAAGTAAAGTCCATATATAATTTCCCATTGACTAATAGGCCTAAAGGGTCACATGCCAAACTGCAATAATATAACATCAAGCTATTTCTCTTCTAATATGACCGTGCAATTCTATATATGGTTAATCTGGAAAAAATAGACTTAAATGACTGACTTTAGTTATTTGGGTAAAATAAAAATTTAATTCATAGTGGAAGTATAAGGAGTGAAAGTATATTTCCAGTTTTGTCGTTGTCAGCCCTTTTTGCTCTCATATTATCTGTGAAAATTGTTGTATTAAATTTTAGAAAGTTGTTGGGAAATACTGTCTTTCATTTCCGTATTTCAGTGACATCCAGAGCAGAGGCCCATGACTGAAAAGTATGAGAATTTACAACAAGAACTCGTGCATGCAAAGACATATATTGTTATGTATATTGTTTAAATATTTAAATCAGCAAGATGATAAAAAAAGGTTTAGTGCGCATGTTGATGAACTTCGTGCGTGCAGGTGTCAATACTCCCTACTAAGGTACAGGCCCAGATATGCATTTCGATAATAAAGATTTAGACTGAAGTGAAGTTTGAAAAGAGCAGATAGTATTTGTTAAGAAAATCAGTGGATAGTAGGCTCAACTAGGCTATTAAATGTGTAGTTATGGCACATTTTTTTAAATTAAATTTATAGACAAGGCTAGTAAACGTTTCAGTAAGTATGCGCATGACTTTTATCCACAATATGCGAATGGCCCATAGCAGCAAATGGGATAAAAATGGCAACTGAAAGCAACTGGATATACATTTTGCACTAGACCCCAAACTTTCCCATGTGGATTACCTTATAATATTCAACTTAGGCTTACCAGGAGGATATGAGGAAAAACAGCTATAAACGTCAGAACCCTTGATTTTGTTTCTGACGCTTTCAGTGTATATGAGACCGATACTTACGTTATTTCAAGTTTTACCGGCAAATTCAGATTCATTTCGACCCATACAAGCATAAACTGGATTGAAAAATTTGCATTTTGCACAGTAAATTTAAATTTGTGCATTAGGAATGATCGAATGCCAATTAATGAATTAGCCTACCTGCCGCCACTGAGATAACTTGCCTATAAACCAAGCTTAAAATCGGCATTGAGGATTCCGTAGTTAAAGAGGCTATGCCTCTTATCGAACACTATCAAAACCACTTTAATGGTTTGAAAATGTTTTAACGTTAATTAACCGCTCATAATGCGACCTGGACAATTTTACCGGCACTATCACCACGTGTGCACAACGTGACAATCAGCTACTAGGTACAAACTACCATAACGAGTAGCTTCGAAACATGTGCAACCATTACGTACGCAAGCTAACGTTCTGCGCATGCGCATTGCTCTACCGCAGTGAAAATAACGTGGCATATACAGCTGAGCACAACGCTCAATCAACATTATAGTCTGTTTTCTGTTCATATTTTTCTGTTTTAATATTATAAAAAATTGTAGTACAAGTTAATCTTGTTATTAGCTTGTAACGTTTCAACTTCTATATGATTTTAATGGATTATGGCCCAACAAATAGATTTTCAACTTTGTTTGGTGCACCGTTTTGGCTAAAAACCCACCACCTACAAATCAAAACTGTTTGTCGATATACTGATACACACGCCGTTTTTTTTTCAGTAAGAAACGACAATTTCCTTTCCTTTATTTTTTCTTTTGTAGTAAAAATGATTACGGTCTTTATTTCAGAAACATCAAACTTTGTTTTAGGCCTACTTTGCAAAAAAGTGCATATGTGCGCTTGTTTTTGAACATTTTTGCTAAATGCCAAAACACATTTCGAACACAACAAGATTTGATCAATAGTATGCTATCTGATAAAGTCTTTCATACTTATCTTATGGAATCAAAAGATAATAAATTTTATTAATGAATGCTTCCAGCTATTAATTCACAATCACAAATGGGCCTGCAATTTTCGGTCACAAGTTGTGCTCATTCTATCCAAAGTTCATGCCATATGTACAAGCACTTAACTTATTAACCATTACAAAACAGTACTAAAATTTTGCTGTAAAACAACGGATTTTTCATGTTGACTGTTTAAATTGCTGTTATACAAGTTACTCAACCTTCTACAGATCGAAATTATGCGTCAATGAATTCCCTTTGAATCTCAAACTTGTGGTTGAATCAGCCTCAGCCGCATGACGTCAGATGCGTAGTTCGCTTTGTGGTTATTGGTTAAGATACAGGGGAAAAGGGTGATCTAATCAGAAACTGTTGTTTCAGTTTCGTACCGTTCGTACATACTCCCAAACTAAAAAATAGATCTTTGTAAATTTTACCCTGCTATTTTGGGTTGGCTACACTATTCGGTGTGCAAAAGAAAATGTTTTTTGAATAATATTTCAATTCCAAGGCTTTTGCGTCGCTTGTTTGTTTTATTGGTAGGTGAGATTTACGTTATGACCAAATAGAAGAACTTGATAATAGCAACAAACTACCACAGATAAAATCATCAGCATGTGCCGATATGATATAAAAATCTTTCCTCTGCCACTGTAGAATGTTTCTGAACAACTTAAACTCGGCGATGATACCTCATTGCCTTGTCCAATTATCCTGTTTGCGAACTTATCATTAAAAGTATCATAGTGTTTAATTGTTACGTATAAAAGATCACAATTTTCGTGCAAGTCCTTTACGTACTAAGTTTATTAAATGACAAGTTATGTATATTGTCACACATGACACCACGATTTCCTACAATGGTACTAGCATACGTTACATTGAAGCACTTCGCAGCTTGCGAGTAATATCTATCACAAACAAAATCGTTGCATAAAAGGCAAGCTAATAATCAATGTAGACGTAGTGCTACACCCAGCTGAATTTATTGTTGTCATTTCTTTCACCCAAAGCAATGTTGCAGGTTTTCGCCAATCTAATTCCATAATATTGCCACCTCTCAATTTTCTGAATCAGCGGCTTTGTGTTTCCACTCTTCTTGCACGAGTTCTGCCAGTCTTCGAAAGGCCTAAAAAAAACAAAGTACAGCGTAACAATTCAAAAAATGTCGAAATGAAACTCGAAAGTTTCGGAAATTTTCGTTTACGTGTCGCGTTTGTGCCTTGATGAAGCTATAAAAGATGTCCATTACGAACAAAAGTACTCAGCAAACCGTAACCCCTTTCAGTCCTAACCTTTTTCTTTTATTGACAATTTGTTCGTTAACACTGCAGTGTAGTGCAAACTGCAAAAGTCGTTTGGTTATCAAAGTATTACTGTATTGTGCTAATTTGCTTTATGGTCACCGGAAATAAGCAACTCTTGGTCTAAGTGGCTAGATTATATTTTATGGTATCCGCTACATATGTTTACAGCGGAGAGCTAGATAGACGCCGCATGAAGCAGCATAGGCCTGTCCTACACAGTTTTTAGCTTATTTATTTCTGACGCTGCCAGACTGTTTGGTTAATAAGTTACACGTTACTGTGAAGATTCACGATTCTCAAAATCTTTAAATTTACAAGCCTGGAATTTTGTTTACCTTTCAAAAAGGTATTTGTCATGGTAGCGGTATTAGCCTATTTTGCAACGTCTTTCGGTCTTTGCACAAATTGCCTAAAGTTCTTAAATTTTTTAGAATAAAGACGGTTGTTCATCCTAGTATTAGGCGGACAGGCCAGACTGCGAAACTTGCAGAGGAAAAACAGTTTTTTTAAAATTCTCAGGCCTACTGCTACACTTTAAGTGTTAAGAATTCTGTACACGCCGGCCTTAATCTGTCAAATACTAAAGGCTGTGCTGTTTTCTGTTTAATTGCAAACGATTAATTTTTATAAAAGCTATTCAAAATGGTACTCTACTGTTACACTGCACATTGCAAAGGTTGCTTAGGACACTACAAGCTTAGCAGTCTTGAGTATTAATTAGATGACTTCACCCTATTTTTAGGTGAAGTCATCCCTCTTAAAATTACTTTATTTCTCAGCTAAATTTTCATATTCCAGGATTTGCAGTTTTGTTTTTTTAAGGCTAAAGTGAGCCGTTGAAAGTATCAAGTAGATTTAAAGATTGAAGTTTTTGTATAATAAATTACTCCTGCTACTTTATAAGAACAACATACTAAGCTTCCCTGCATGTTAGCTTTGGATAAGATATAAAAAAAAACAAAGTAAAATCTAAGACAAAAATCTTTTAAACATGTAGCATGCATCATATGTCTATATACAGTTTGGACAAAATGTTTCTTTTCAGATCACTCATGAATTTTGGTACTTTTGATGTTATAAACATAGTTTGACTGTATTGCTAGGAAAATCAAAACATTTTGCGGCTGCAGAGAATCGTAGAATTATAATTTTATAACCTTTGCTACTTACAAATCTCATCTGGCATAATTTTTTCCTTTACAGTTGAGATATTTTAATTTACTTTTGTGATATGTTATAAGATTTATATCAAACAACAAATTATATCGACTGAAAAATTATAACTGAAACTTACAATTAATTTCGGTATTCGTAATCTTAATTTTAAATTATTTCTACTAAAAATCTTTTGAAACAAGAAAGAAATTTGTTGTTTACTTTACCCAAAAATTTTCAAAAGTTAGAGGTAGAGTGAATTAAACATAAAATGCCTTTTCACTATAAAGTGAAAGCTTTAAATTCAGACACTCACCCACCACGTAATACTTAGTAAAACAAAAAAGTTTGTGTCAAATAAAATAGCTACAGCCAGTGTTTTTTTTAAGGTGTTTTGGGGGACGGAAACGGTCCCCCAAACTTCTCCAGCGGTTTCCCAAAATTTGGATTTGCAACTACAGGCTATTTTTTGGTATTTAAATGAAACACTTGCGGTCTCTTAAAACTACTTAGCGGTCAACCAAACTTTAAAAAAAAACCTGGCTACAGCAATGTAAAATTTAGGACATAATATGAGCACATTAAACATCTACCAGCCCGTGCTTTATTGAACTTGATAGCCAGACTTAAAGTAACTTGTTCAGTATATATGTATGTAATTAATGGTCACTGACTTGTTATTGTGAATACAGGGTTTTCCAATAAAAAGTTATCTTTATTAAGTTGACTGAAATCTGTTTATTGGCTTGTCTAAATACCAAGTTGTGTATTTACAACTATGTAATAAAAGCATCTGCTTCAAGAGAAATCTGTGGCCATAAATAGAAGTTGCCATGAAAATCTATTGGTTTTTGGTTGCATTTGGAATTTGCTTGTTTTATCAATGTTCAAGAGCTGAAGATAGAATTTGCCCAAAACCATGTGTATGCAGTTATACCCCAAAATATGAACACTTTGTATTTTGTGACTGGGATACCGAAAAAAATCAGTCACAAGTAAATCGAAACGGCAAAACAATCAATGCGACTGAATGGTTGGTTAGTTCTATACTCGCCGATTTACCTGGAGATACTACACACCTTCAACTCCGGAATTTTAATGTAGCCGCTTTCAAGGGGAAAATGAAGCCATTTCCCAAGCTGATAAACATAACACTGGTCAACCCAAATATGCAACATGTTCCTATGCACTTTCTAGCACAGTTCAAAAATCTGAAATATTTGAACCTGTCTGGAAATGATATTAGAGAAGTTTATTTTTCAGCATTTGCTAACCTTACATCTTTGACCAAGCTGGACTTGTCAGGCAATGAGATTACTGAGGCTTACTTTGAACAATACAGTTTAATTCACCTCACTCACTTGCATATTTCAAACAATCAAATTAATTCAATCACTGATATCTCCAATTTACATGCACTGGAATTTTTAGACCTATCTCAAAATCCAGTTGACTTTGTGAAGGCAAAGCTTTCTACATTAGGAAATTTAAAGACTCTAATTTTACGAGGTGTACAGACTGTTTCCAATGTTCACCAACATTCTTGTGGCTTAAATACCGGGTGCCAGATACTACCTCGAAGACTAAATGTGATCGATTTAGGTGGTAGTTCTTTGTACAAAGTTCCCTCATGTAATGGCCTGCTGGCAGGCCTTCATAATTTAACTCACCTGTACATGGAAGGTAATGAAATCTCAATCATCGATGAAAACACGTTTCAGTCATATTGTTTTGCCAATCTCAAGCTGATTTCTTTGGCAAATAACAGCCTTGTTCAAATATCTGAGCACTCTTTGCTTAAGTTAAATTATTTGACTACATTGGTTGTCACCAACAATTATCTTCAGCATATTCCAGTAAATTTATTGCAGAAGCTGAGCAGTAATGGAGCAATAGACCATAACAAAATTGTTCTTCACAGCAACCCTTGGTCCTGCGACTGTTTTCAAAAAGAAGTTCATCAATGGTTGCAAGAAGCTGATAGAAATGTTCCAGTCAAATGTTACTTTCCTGAAAGTTTGCGGGGGCAATATCTTGAAAATCTCTCAGTAACCCAGCTGGAATGCAGTGAAGTCTGGCTCCATGAGCCGTACAATACCACAGCAAATGAATACAATGATGGCTATGTTAGTTGTTATACAAGTGGAACACCCAAACCACTGGTCATGTGGTTTACACCCAGTGGGGAAGAAATTTCACTAGGAGCGCTTCTGAATGATGATGCACTAAGAATTAGGTACAGTTTATCTGCATATGGAGAGGTGTTAACAGTTCGTGATGTCAGACTTGACAAAACAGGATTATACAGGTAACAATACTTACAATACGTAGTACACAGATAGCTTGCTCACGTTAATGCAGGATTATCAAAAAACTTTGTTTACCATTTATAAATTAAAAAATTTGCCTCCAGGTAGTTTTCTTAGTTGAAAGGAAGTAATGTATATTAGTCATCATAGGTCACCAAGAGACTGTCAACAGTGCGATGCAGACATGCTGCTAGCAGTTGACATAAAGTCTAATCTACATTAACCAAGGGCATACTACATATATTTACATAGGTGTGTAGCAAACAACACAATTAGCACAGCCAATCAAACGACAGCGATGGGAGTGATTTTAAGCAACACAAGCACCATTATTTACGTAGTAATTGCCTGCGTCTCTTTCATGGTTGCAATTGTTTTGAATTCCGTTAACATGTGCATGTAAGTATGAATTCAATAACTGGTTAATAATTTAAAAAGCTATTTCACTGTTAGTTTTGTTCTAATTGTAGGTACATGTATGAGCACTACAAGGCTCGACGGCAGCTCAAAAAGAAATTACATCAACAAGAAGAAGAGGAGAAAGAAAACCCACCAATAAGATCTCGTTCAAAAACATTGGATGAATCGATGGCCTCATTAAACGCCAACAGGTGACTCCCAATCGTATGAAGCATTATGCTTAACAATAGCAAATGTAAACAAAACCTCGGGCGGTTAAAATTTAACCTTCTGCTTTTTGTCTTTTACAGGCATTATGGTCGATACGACTTCACATGCCAGCAACTGTTTTTGGACTCTGTTGTCAAAGGAGCATACACTGTAAAGAAAACTCTCTATGATGCCCGACATTCTGAATTTTCACTCAATATGTGGGAATATGCCGCTAACCTTAGGTAAACTTGCCACGGTATATACAGCTAAATAGCGTATGCATATTCCATTGAAATTAATCTTTGAACTTAATCAAAATTGGTAGAGACCGTTTGCATATTGAAATGCCAAGTATGCCCAGTGGTGTGCAGCTTCCGAGTATTTCAATGCCCAGTATATCAATTCCAAGCATATCTATGCCTACCATTTCAATGCCCAGCATACCAACCATGCAGGTATGTTGTATTAGGTATTCTAGAGTTACAGTGGCAGAGGATATATACTGGTGTTACTTAATCATGTATTTGTACAGGATATCAATACTAACATTGAAAAATTGGGAACATCGGTAATGCATCGGAGTCATAACCTAGCATCATCGGTGGGTTCTGTATTCACATTGAAACGCTGGATGTGGCAAAACCCAAGCGACACTGAAAGTCGAAATTCAGGTTAGATTTCAGCAAACAAAGAGAAGCTTTTGTGATGGTCACAAGTGACTCACAACCACTCAAAAACAAGCCTATTTACTAAACAAAACTGATTTTTTACAACAGATGAACAGCTGGCAGGAGACGCTGGGTTCACAGAAGTGCTAGTAGATGTCCATAAGTCTTCCAACACCATCAACAGCAGCGAAGGAGGTAGTACAAGCAAATTGGACCACAACGTCCTCACCAACAACCGTGATGAAAAATTTGAAGAAAACAAGCCATACAACTTTTCAAAAACAACTTCTCTCCCTTACTATATGTTCCGTAAACCAATCGTAACAGCAAGGGTGCAGAAACATAAGACTATGGCTACGACAAAGATGGACAAACCCGAAAAAACAGTTAGGTTTGGCACGGAGGGATTCAGCCCTCACAATTTACCACACTTGCTTGAGCATTGTGAGGTTAAGATTGTTCAACAACCAATCATATCTGAAAATCCTGCTTTACACACTATAAGTGCTGTTGTGGAAGGCTGTGTACATTCATACGAGACCTCAGTTTAATTCTCATCAAAATTCACCTAATTTTTGTTGCTATGTGTTAAATTTTTACTATAATTTAGTTCCGTTTTTAGAATATTGTTGCTTTCTGCATTGATGTTTAATAAATTCAAATATTCAGTGCAATATCACATGTTAAAGAAATATTTTTAATCCCAGATATTTATTTGTCTATTTTGTTTCCATTGCTACATTATGTAAATAAAACACAGCTTTGCTGCTAGCCCTTTACTTGATGTTTATAAATAATATACATTAATATGAACGATAAGAAAGCATCACAGCCTTAGAATGGGTAACATTAAGTAAAATAATGCTCATAGTAGAGTATTAGTTGTAAGGCAAATTATCACATTACGCGTAATAAACTGCCATTCAAAACTATTGATGATTCATTTTCAGTCCTAGTACCATATTGATTGCTTTGAAACTAACCTCGTCCATCACCTCCACACTTGCAAATGAATAGGCTGCTCGACAGTATGATGACGGTTTTCCGTCTTCAACATTGAACGCTGATCCAGGTAAAAGTAAGACTTTTTTCTCCAATGCCTTTTTCTTGATCAAAGCCGTTGTATCTTCAATTCCTTTCAATTTCATCCACACAAACATTCCACCAGATGGTACATTCCACTCGGCATAATCTTTCGGTAGCACAAGACATGGTCAACAAACATCAAGAAGTAAACTTCATCTTGAGTAAAGTAATTTGAAATACAACATAAACCTGTCATATGTTTATCCATGCATTGTATCATAACATCCCGCTGAGATCTGTAAAAGTCTTGGACCTTTTTAATGTGTCTCTCAAACCCTTCCATTCCCCATTGATCCAGTAAGGCATTCACAGCACTCTAAACAATCAGAGTGTGGTATCAATGTATAAGTAGTAATAAAAGTAATTCAGGTAAAAACTTCCAACCGTTACTCCATTAGTACCAATAGCTTATTATTGCAATGCGTAAGGTTGTACCCACCTGCCCAAAAGTAGTGGAATGGATAACAGTGGTCTGCTGATGCAAGATAAGCCTTTTGATAAATGGGTGCGCACCAGTAATCCAGCCAATCCTGAGACCAGATGACATCACCTTCAAAAAAGTTTAACAAATATATTAACCCGAAACCTACATATGTGTGTCAAATTGTCTTTATAAAAAATTTAATGAAACGCCCCCTACAATGATTATATAATGATCATAATTATGATCAATAGACACACAATTTGACAAATACTGTGAGCACTTAAATGTGCTAAACAAAACTGCTTTCAAGATATCTCAGTTGAGCTTAGAGATTTTACTTGACACAGTGACATTGAGTATAGCATACCTTAGACATTGAATCACTTCTAATAACTCTTCCATCAACATCTATTGACTGGTAGCTGGGTATAAAATTCTGAAAACAAAGCATTTAAAATTGCAGAAGAAAATGCTTTCGTTAAAAAAACAGCTATTTTTGATGAAAAGTTACAAATTAACAAGAACATTTCTATGTGTATTACAAAATTAACTGTATTTTGCTGCGTTTGAAAAAAGTTTTACGGAAAAAAGTTTTTTTGGGCATTTAACTTACATCAAACTGCAAATAATAGTAAGGATCATCTTCAATAATCAACAGATCATAATCTTGAGCAATCTGCAAAATGCAAATTAAGTTGAAGTAAAAGTTATACAAAGCAAATGCATGTGGCATTCTACATGTTTATTGTATTGTTACAATAAAACAATCTGCAGGTTACAAATGGAGACATATTCTTGGTAAAATTAAACAGACTTTCATTTATGTTTTACCTTGTAAACTTCCTTTTTCCTATCCAACGTAGCTGATGCACCAGTAGGATTTCCACAAGAAGGGATTGTGTATAATACCTTCGGAATATCTGACTCAGGATCCCAGGCATCCTGTGGCTTCCACCTTTGCATCACTTTAAGAAGTGAATCTGACCTCATTCCGTGCTGATCTGTTGCCACGGAGATAAGATTGTATCCTTGCGGTCTTAACTAAAGGAAATACATTCTGTTAAGGATTAAAAATCAAAATACAGTAGATATAGCATGAACACGAGAGCAGAAGTGAATTGATTATGTTGAAGTGTGTATCACAAAAAATATCAACAAAAATTGGAAAAATTAAATAGCAGCTTACTTTCTAATGGCGTTAAAGCAGAAGATTGCATATAATAGACAATTTATACATAATACATATCATAAATAACTGATTCCATCAAATAAGGTTATTGTAAGGTTACACCGCATATATAACAATCTCTCTGTCGATTATTATTATACAGTAGTGCTAAATAAGTATAGTATCTGTACTGAAAAATATCAAATAAACAAACACAGATGACATAACTAACAAAAGCCAAAGTTCCAGCATAACAAGGGTCATCCAGAAGAATGTTGTCTCCTGAATTTGCAACCATTTCAAAAACTTTTCCCAAACCATCCTGACTTCCACTTGTGATGACAACATCAAATCCACCATCTCCTGGATTAAGTTTCATCAGTGGAGGGCTGTGATACTTGATATGAAGTTTCCTCACCCATTCCAGGAGACCAGGGATACTAAAAATAATAAATCAAGTTAATTATAACTTCATTTGTACATACTATTTTGGTATGAACTGATGGTGGTATCAACCGATGTTTTCACCATGTGAATGTAAATTATTATCTTGCCCTTTTGATGTTGTGTACTGAAGTGTTTTTTCCATTTCTTTTCCGTGAAACTTTATAACAGTTCCATCGTGAGTTTTCAGCTCAGCAGATTGAAAAGGGAACAACGCAGGATTTGGCCATCCTGCTGCGAGGGTTAGAATTTCAGGATTCTTTAGAGCAATTGCTGTTGTTTCTCTGAACAAATGCATCAAAGTAATTAAATAGTTACAGCAAGAGTCAAATGCCAAAGTATGAAAATAATTACAATATCCATAGTATGTGCTTCCATGGCCATAATATCATAACCAGAGACAACTTCAAAACGCATTGCCTAAATCATATGCCAATTTTTGGAAAATATCACAACATGCATAAGACTTCTCATATGTTCATCTAACATAGTAAAATACCTTATAGGAGATTCCTTGCGTGCAGCGCTCACTCGAGATATGAACCTGGAAGAAAATATTTTGTTTGTTGAGATTGTACTTTGATAATTTTTTGAGCAGTAGCTACCAAAGGCTTTGAAAAAATTGTGAGCATTTTGTAAAACAATTGAACAGGGACGATACAATAACAAATACAATGTATATAAATGACTTCTTGCTGTTTTATTGAAGCTGGGAAAGTGAGTTATGAACCTCTAAGTAATTCCACAAATGCACTAACAATGATCTTGCTAAATTAAACGAAACATTTTGGATGTTTACTATTTCCATTGAAATGTTTACATAATTATTTTTTAACATATAGTAACTGAACTATACAGTATGTCAAGCCCAACTTTCCAGTGGACAATACAAAGAATTAATAACAAAGTGAAAATGTTACCTGCTGAAATTCATATTCACCGTTTGGTTGTGTGCATTTGCCGCACTTCGAAAATAGCCTATATTTTCAAACTAGCCAATGGAATGGCTTAAAACTGATCTGGCCACAGCCAGTGCTTATTCCCAGCTATGCACTATATAGCAAAAAAAAAACAATGAATATCATAAAATGAACTAAATATTTCATAGTTTAGCACAGAGCTTTTCAACCTGTGAGACTGTACACAATGGTGCGTATAGAAAAAATTCTAGTGCGGATGACGAACTCGGATGAAATTCGTCTCTATGATTTTCGGTTATTCTTAAGCAACGCTGATTGGTTTTGCAAGTTTGGCGTTTTTCCGCTTACCCTCGTGTCGAACCATGGTCGAGGCAAGCTCATCCGTAATATAGGTTGAGCAGTTACCACAAAGCAAACCCAGTTTTGTCAATATAGCTTCCATGAATAAGACTGCCAGTAAAAAGAATGTGACAGAATGTTGTAGTGGCAAAGAAAAAACAACAGCATAGTAATGGAACAGGTTGATATCACATTACAACAAGGCAATGGTTTATCTCGTTGCTTTATATTTAGTTGAAAAGTAGTCAGGTGCTGTTATAGACACAAGAATGCGTTCTTTTCTTGTACCGACATAGAAGTGAAAATTATGAGTGAGTGAATTAGAGTTAATGAGTGAAATAAAATTTGTTGAAACTTTTTTTTATTGTTTTCAGGCGATCCGACCATTAACAGTGTATCGTCTTGAAAACGATTTGCTGTTTGATGATTCTTGCATATATTTAAATGTATATATAATTTAATTTAACTTTACTGCCAACTTCAAACACTCGTTGTTTCTTTTTTATGCACACATCGCTAATGAAACCCTAGGGACCGATGTTACTGATGCATGGAATCGTTTGACTTGGAGAAACCTGTAGGCTATAGTCTACATTCGCATACTCGCACTGTTGTGAGGTGGATAAGGCTGAAAAGAAAACAAATTTTTTGTTAATATTTTGAACTGTATTGGCTATGTAATACTCCATATGCTTGTATACGGGCATTGCAAAAACCCATAAAATCGGCAAGGAAGCCCTTAACTAGGCTAGGCGTAACTACATAAAATATAAAAACGGCATAAAAACTTGTCCGACAAACTAGTATGGTATGGTATCACAAACTTTATTCTCTAACTGAGGAAAGTCCACAACTTAAACTTAGCGATGATTCCTCATCACTTAAGCCTCGGCTAATTATCTTGTCTTCGTGCAAGTTCCATTTTAATTTTTTTATAATTTTTTTTTTATTACCGGAATTTGGAACTGTTCATCAAGACCACTGAACAAAAGCAAGCGTCGTTCACATCTTGCTCAAGGTAATTACAATGGTAGCGCAACTGCAAATCCAATCCGGTTCGCAACTGGCCTTTGGTAAAGAAGAACGCCTGCTCATACTGATAAATGGACAGTTAAAGCATCAGCAATTTGATGACTGTTTTTAAAAACTCACTGCACGATTGATATATTTGGCACCAAAATGTGTTCAATGAGTTAATTTCACACGTGCTTGGTTTGCGGTGTTCGTCGTGACAATTCAGTTAGTACGTCATAATTTCAAAAAGGTTTTATGATGAAATAAAGCTCTACTCTAATACGAGTTTTGTTACAATAAAATAAATTATTGCGATTTGTTGACCTCATTATGATTTCTTCCCTGTCTCGCTGAAACCTTGGCAAGTGACACTACCAGTTACAGTACCCGGGCCGCAGATATAAGTTTATAAGATTGCCATTTGCTAATTTTGCTTGCTAGATCCTGAAAAAGATAATGTTTTAAAATTTGTAGTCGGGTGGTCTCAAAACCCAATAAAATGTCCTTAACCACTCGAATTTGGGTCGCTTTGGTTATCTTTTAAGGGTTTTTCTCTATAATTAGTATTCACTGTAAAATAGAGTTTGATTTTATCGCATCATGTATCATCAACCTTTTTCTGGTCATGGACCCTTCGTAAGTGTTTTTGAAAACTGCGGACCCCTAAATATAAAAATGTTTAACTATTCTGGGTCGAAACACAGAATCGTCGCTATAGCCTACTACAGCAAGCCCTCCGAAAAATCAAAATATCCTTCTTAAAATTTTACGGTCATGCACTACTTCTGTAGCATAATGGTTATAATCAAATTCTGAGAATAGACTTTTGATGGATTGATACAGTAGATAGCCTAGCAATGAGCATTTCCCATGTTCTGAGCCAAAAATCAATTAAAATCTGCAAGAGTTTCTGACAAAGCTGTCTTAAATGCATGTAAAATTAGGTGCACTTTACACCATTCTAGATGTTATGTTAATTTAAATTTTCGCCCTTGCTGATGTTTACAAATTCTCCTACGTTGCTGTAAAGAACTAGCAATTGGGAAAACATATGACAAATGAAACTTACAAAACACAAAAATATTACATCAAAACGTTATTTATGTTAGTATATACAATAAATTTTGGTTGTACAAAAAAGATATCTTACAACATGTGAATAGACAGGTATGCAAGGATATCTACTCTATATCATATATTTTATCTTTTGAAATAAATGACAGATTTGACTAGCATAGGAAATATATAAAGGATGGTTGCTCTGCCGCTAGGTTACTGGCAATTCCAAATTTACAGAAACTTGCAAAAAATGTGAACAACATGTTAACTAATTTACAACTTGTCACTCAATTCTCATTCATTTTCATATTAGGCTCCTTTGTTCAGCATGGTTGCTTTGGTTGGTTAGTGGTCACCGTACACTAAATTTGAAAGTTTGCTAAATGAGTGGCTGATGTAAATCTTTTCTATAATATGCAAATATGCAGATAGCTGATTTAAAATGTCGAGATGGAACCCACTTCTGCAAATTAGACTGGAAATAGAGATATGTGGCGGTCAGTGCCACACAAATATCTCACAACCAAAATTTTTTTGTTTTCAATAGATAGTTTTGACAATTTTTCTTAATTTTGACACACTTTTAGATAACTTTTTTCTTTGTATGTCAATGAGTCTCATGTACAAAGGTACCAAAACGATTGTTTTAAGGCTTTGCTTTGCTGAAGTGCTGAATGATGAACTTAAATTTTTGTTGGTGTTCATTCTGCACACTATCTGGGAAGAACATGCAGCTTTCTGCAGAAGTCATATTTCAGTTTCAAACATCACTTATCTTATGCACCATAGATATAAGGTTTAGCTTAGTTCCAGAGTGCATTTTATGTGAGTTATACCGAAGATCTTCGGCATGAGCTATGGTCAAGTAGCGTAAACTCGATTTCACCTCGGTGTGACATGAAGCCAATTCATGTCTTGGTACAACCATAGCAACCGCAAATTCACTTTGCTAGACAAAAAAGGAACAGTAACCCCTTTTCATTCTTTTATTTTTTGGAAATCGCAGTTGGCATAATTTCGCCAAACTTACCTTCGGCGAACACATCACACCAAATATACCCTGGGCCAAGTTTAAAAATGTGTGTGCAGATGCAAATATAATAACTTCTACGCTAAAACTGCATACTATTGCAGATGACATTAAAATAAGCGGCTGACTAACGGTTATTATTAAGTTGAAAAAGTGGCACACACACGAATGCACGTGATTCATCATACTGCAGGGCAAACATTTTTCCACTTTTTCCAAACCACAAAAATTTATAATAAAAATTGAAAAGGTACCCGTAGTTGTTCAAACACCAATATATACTGTACAGATATAACAAACAACCATAAAATGAGGCTTTTAGTTTGGACAATCGCCATTGCAAACTTTTAGACTTTCCAATGTGGCTAACCACGCGTCCACGCCTGTTTAAAAAAGATTTATCGGCTAATTAAATCGATCTTCAATGCAAAAGACTTTCTTTAATGGGCAAACAGGCGAAATAAATCATGCCTGAAATGATCAAACTAATTTATGATTACTGTATTACATAAAAATATCAATCTCATGTAGAGGGGTTACCCTATTTAGAAAAACTTCTGAAAGTAGCTGAAGCGAACAAATTAGCAGAAGATCTGGGTAGGAAAAATTCTACTTTCACATAAAGTCACTCATTTAGGTGTTTTTGTTATGTCGCATGACAGACAGTCAATATTTTCATCTAGCTTGATGGCAGATTAAAGGCAAATTCAATATGACAACAACGGAAGAGCGGAGAAGGTAATGTCATGTCAGTTATTTTTTGACGTGCATCATGCGATTAGGTTAAAGTATAACATGTACTGTATGGGGGTCTACCTATTAAATGTGAAAACCAGGTTCGATGTTTGTCAGCGTTGCGTTACAGCTGCTGCCTTAAATACCTACCACCTTCGGATAAGGCAAAAATGCAAAAATGATAGAAATGATAAAAGTGCACAAGAAAGAAAACTGAAGCTTCAGCGGCTAGAACTGATCGTAAAAACCATCCAAGTTGGCCCGAAAAAACATCGCTGCTTCCACTTGACACAGTTTTGGACGCGCATCGCCATTGGCCGTTAAATCCCCGAACAAAGGATGCACGAGCAAGTGATGTCATTCAATGCGCTTTTTCACCAATCACTCTGAGAAGCTTAATGACTCTAATCCAGGTTTAATGGCATAGTCGTAACCAAGTTATCAAACTCGAATCACAAGTTTTGGAAAAACTGACTCGAGACAAGACGAACTAGGTCTATTTTGTAAATAAACCCCGTGCCAAGTCAAGTCAAATTTCATTTCAGATCAAACCATTCGAAAAGCAAATACCGTTTCTATTAACAAAAAACATTTGGAATTTTTACAAATTTGCTTCGTTTTGCTGCTTCATACGCGATCGTAGACCAAAAAAAACTTTATTTTAAATTACATTTTGACGTGTTTGGAGGAAAAAAGAATAGTTAGCTTTATCTTAATGCTGAAACTTAATCAAAGAGAACTGACTCGAGTCAGGTCAAGTGATGTTCGTAATTTCATAAAATGGGATTCGAATCAAGTCAAATCTTTGCAGAACGTGACTTGAGTCGAGTTACTGACATGAGCCATTATTAGTCTGTTAAATGTTTCTACTTAACAGAGCCGAATTCGGACAAAACAAAAAATTAAAATACAAAAATGCACACTCATTAAGGAGTAGGTTTAAAAAAAAAACAAGTTTGATAACCAAGGTTTCGAACGGAAAAAATTATTCCCGAGTGTCATGTAAAAACTTTCATCATTTAAAAAATAAATATTTTCATGTCGTACTATCAGAGGTGGGCAGTCAGTACTATAAAAGTACCGTCAGTACTATTTTAAAAAAGTAGTTCGGTATCTTGTCGGTACTCGGTACCGGTACTTTTTGTGTGAAAGATGCTGCTGCAAAAGCAATGTTTGCGCATTTATGCCCTCGGTAAAGGTTGGCAGTCGGTACTATAAAAGTACCGTCAGTACTATTTTAAAAAAGTAGTTCGGTATCTTGTCGGTACTCGGTACCGGTACTTTTTGTGTGAAAGATGCTGCTGCAAAAGCAATGTTTGCGCATTTATGCCCTCGGTAAAGGTTACTCCAGGTCAAAACATATGTGACGTTAATCGCTTGCAATTTTACTTGACATTTCTAGATTAAAAAAGATCGACAGATGCTAAAATTAGTATTAAGGATTAAGTTATTTAACATGTAAGTTATAGTTTTGACAACATACTTGTTAAAATTCTGAAATAATCACGTGAAAAGTACCAAGTACCAGGACCGACTAAAATTTCTTGAAAAAAGTAATTCGGTACAGAGATTCGGTGCTTTACGACGGTACCGGTATCGGTACTGAAAAATTGCACTGTCCAACTATGCGTACTATAACATACTTTGTTGCCTAAAATGAGCAACAAATGGCCACTGAACTTTTATGCAATTACTTTGGAAATGGTCTTTGAAAATTAATAAAATTGTCACTTAAAAGGTATATACAGTAGGTGTAGTTTACACAAAGAAACGGTAAGACGACACAAAAATAGTATTAGTTACGTGACATGTACAGTATTGCAATTTGTAATTATAAAAAATATATAAAATATTAAAAAGTACCATTTAAGTAGGTCAAGCGGCCCGTTGCGTAAAATAGGTGGTTAAACAGTTTTTATGTTGCAATTGCATTTTACGTCACGTGTGCTTACGTCATATGTAATAATCGAAAACCTTAAAAAGTTGGTGCACGATGACAAAAAGGATTCTGTTTTTCAGAGTTAACATTCAGTGCACGGCTAAGTTTTTAACGCGCGGGTACAAAATCAGTTTTGCAACTCCACCTGTAACAACTATATTACTATATACACGACATTATTGTATTACTATTTCATTTCACGTATATACAGTACAAAGGTAAAGATTATAATCATCATCGTAAGTATAATTACAGATCGCACAACCTTTTGTTTAAAATGCTGGGTAAAAAGTTGATTTTTGTTTCTAAAGGTAATGTAAAGTTAGGCATCAATTACTATATTATATCACTTATATTTTTCAAGGTATATGTAAAAATGGAAGCAACAAACGTACAATTTTTCCGCTGAAATAATGCCAGCCACAAGTACACAACGATTGCATGACTTTTTAACAATCGAAAACCAGCCATAAAGGTCCCTGAGCTGAGTAACATATCTTAGGGATTTGAGGTCATAACGATAACACAATAAATTTACGTTTTGCAATAATGAATTGTTTAAATGTAGATGTATCTAAATTAATTGCAAATTGTAAAAACAGCATTAAACTCACAATGGTTGTTGTCTTGCTTTTCCATTTCCTTATTTTAAAGCAAATTAATGATCATAAAAATAAAGATTAAATGCAATCGAACAGAAAAGGAAATAAATGTGGATGTGCAACAACAGCTTTTTAGGTTTATCAACAACACATTTTAAATTACAAAAAATGCTGAATTTCCATAAACGCGTTTTGGAATTGATTCAGAAATTTGGAACTTCTTTTTTTTGATAAATTATATACAATGTACAAATTGAGCAAAAGTTCCAACTTAATATATAAGAAAAAGTTTGCATTGGGTGGTTTAATACAAAATATCTACAATTCGATAAAAAGTAACGTTTTAATTAAATAACTCTTGGTTTAAAAAAATGTGCAATGTACGGTAGATTATATTTATATAAAGTATATAGTCTACATACCGTACTAAAAATATTTACGTTTTGAGGAAGCGTTTTTATCAATGACTGAACAATATCATCATCACAATAATCTTAAAATGGTATATGGTTAATTCAATAGTAATAAATGGTATAGTGTAAATAACTAGTAACTAGTTAATTAATTAAGCAATAACTTCTCGTAACTTTTCAGAGCTCAACTCAATAAGCTGCGTATGGATCTTGATACGTCATCCGAAGATGGTCTTAATCCGAGATTTTTTATTTGGTTTTGTGTTAATCTTATTTCTTTGATGAAATTAATATGAGTGCACAAATAATAGGACTAAATTCTCTGCGAACTAAACCAAATGAGAAGTAAATGTGTAGGCAGCAATGAGCTTTTAGAATTATAATAAACAATACATATATCAGATATAGTTTAATCTAACGCAACAAATGCTTCATTAATACAAATACTTTGAGAAGTTTACTTGGAAGTAGGCCTACAAATATCACAAGTTAAGTTTCTTATACAATAAAAAGTTTGCATTCGGGTTAATACGAACTATGTGTACAATTTGGTACTAAAAATAAATCTTAAAATTACAAAAGGTCAAAAAGCGATTGGTAAAAATAATTGTATATAAACATGCAGCCACGTATTTTTAAACGTCTGTGGTACAATCAATTGCACAGAAGAAATAATAGATATAGCAGATCATTGTTTTGTCCTAAGCATCTGCTTGCTACTTTCATAACTCGTTTGGACGGGATCTATTTGCAGCTAGAGCAAATGCCTTTTCGAAAACGTTAAGTGCGTCTTGGCGGTCATTGACGTGGTATTCACACGACTCAATATCCAGGTCTTGAGCCATTTGTTGATATTCTTCTTCACTAACTAGCGGACGCCGATAATCTTGCCTATCATACAGCTGGGTATTGGTCATCACTAGGATTTTTACTGCATCCCTGGAGTTTGATTTGGAAACACGACGAAGCCATTTGCCTAGGGCATTTTTAAACGACTTATGGTTGTCAACTGAAGCACAAATGAGTACGACGTTGCACTTTGTATTGAGGGAATTGGTTCCCAGATCAACTACATGTTCGTATGGGTGGTCGTTTGTGTTGGACTACACAGAAAATGCATCAAAAAACATTTAATCGGTGTAAATGTTGTTTTTACGGATTTATGGTCTTATATTTTTATATACAGTAGTTGCTGTATCATCAGGCCCGTATTTTGCAAGAGTTAAATAAGTAAATGATAAAGGATCCTTGCTTATGGTAAATTTTATTACAATAGGCCTACAGCAGTTTTCCAAAACGCAAACCTGATGTTTTGCTCTGCGGTAAACCTCAACCAGATTTTTCTTTGCACATTTTTCATCACCGATGACACCACATCTAAGCAGATGGGGATGATGTGAGTAACTTGTCTTACTACCCGATCCATAGGTCAACCGTTCTGATTAGAAATGAGCCTAGTTTATGCATTTAACATTTCATTTTAAGGCTATCACGATGCCACAGACATATACACTACCTTGATTATTGTGACCGCGAAACCAAGCTGCAATTGGAACAGCGGCTGCTAGACCTGACGTCAAAGGGTTGCTTTGAATTGTATTAGCAAGTCTGTTTCGAGCAGCTTCAATTTGTCTGGCGATACCAAATATAGTACCACCTACTGGCTCGGAACTCACGGTGGGAGTGTTTGGGTTTCTCATACTAGAAGGAGGATCATAAGATGATGAGGTACTGGTGATTCCGGACTTGGCTGTGTTCTCAAGGATAAAAAATGAATTCTGATTTTGAGGTGTCATTGATTGAGGCTGGCGGTTGCTTGAATTGTGTTGTTGGTGGCTAGTAGATTGCGAAAATCTTGTTTGAGGTGATAGAAAATTTTGCGTAGAAGCAGCTGGTTGTGCTGGGGGTACCCAAGGCTGTGAAAATTGGAAGGTAGTGGCGACTTGCTCTTGTGTTATCGTTTGAGGTTGTTCACTGTTTTCATTGTGATGACTGGTAGCAGCTCTGGTAGCGCTGAGTCGGGGTGTTTGGAAGCTTTGCATTGGAAGTGGCTGTGAACGAGATGAACCCGGTTGCGAAATTGATGGTAAGGAATTTCCATCCTGTCGTTGCTCAAAGAATTGTGGATGACTTTGCATGCCATAGCTGTGAACATTTGTCGAATATTGCAAATAGTGACCCGATGAATTGCTATGTGAGTTTCGCTGATATATCTGAGCGGTTGGTAACGGCTGTGTGTTCATTAATTGTGACAAAGACGACGGATTGTTTCGAATAATATTTAACAACGGAACAGTTGCCGTCGCTGAATTTAAAACACGAAAAGGATAGATCTTCATGAGATTCACAGCCTATATATAAAGTCAAAATCAGAAATTGTTGTTGCGAGGAATGTTATTGCACCGTAACAAATTTTAGCAGGTCATCTACAACTTTTAGCTCATCTACTACATGCCTACCTCTTCGGCAGCTTTTACTTTGTTTGGTGGGTAGGCTCCTTCTAGAAACTTACAAATTTTCTCGGCACTTGGGCGCGTATCAGGACTTCCATCCCAGCAACTCACTATCAGATGTCTCATTTGATGCAGCTGAAGAAAAACGCAAGTTTATTAAGTTGTTTCGAATGAGATCACTTTTAAGCAGCTTGCAAACGAAAGTAAAAAGGATAAATTATTACTGAATGGTTTTCATCGGTGGGATCGGGAAAGTAATCCATTCTTGGTCTCACGTTTTCAAGTATATGAGAACGGGCAACAGGGCTGCTTCGTTCCTCGTGAAATGGTCTTCGCCGGGTGTTTATCTCCCAAATAATAACTCCGTAGCTAAAGATGTCGACCTTTAAAACAAATAAAAAGAGAAAGTTTAAAATGGACAACGGCATGGCGCAGATGTATGGGGTAGCCAGCGTTTAACTGAAATGAAAATTGTAACAACTTTTGATGAAGAACGTTGATTCCGGAGCCGTTCCGGAGCACAGTATGCTAAAGACGCAACCGAATCTCCTGCACGTCCAGTGTTTCCATCCCAATTTTGCGTAAATGTGCTAAAAACGGAGCCTCCAAAGTCACAGATCTTAATGTGGAAATCTTCGTCCAGCAAAATGTTTAAAGGCTGTAAAACGTTAAAAATGTGATAGATCAGCTTTTAAGCCCACATGATATGGAAATAAGTTGAATAAAAATAACTTCATTATAACCTATATATACAAGCTTACTTTAAGATCTCTATGGAGTAACCTTTGATCAGTGCCCATACTCTGATGAAGAAATTTTATACCCTGAGCCAGTTCAGTAATGAATCGGTATTTCAAATCATTTCCAAGGGGATAATCCGTGGTATGGATCAAGTTATCTAAGGTCCCGTGTTCGGCATATTCCATCACCAAACCAGTTAGATCCTGAGTCGCAAACCAACCAATAGAAGCGATGATGTATTTGCAAGAGGCAACATATCCAAGCTGCTTGGCTTCTGGACATGTCACAGGCACGTGGGTAAGTGCCTTTGTAAAAACTAATAGTTGACTAAATAAAAGTAATGTTGCAGATTTTTATACAAGTACAGTTATCTATGTCTCATGCCCGATAAAGCGTGCAGATGCGCTGTATATTTTCTTTTAGTGCTCTTATCTTGTATGTTTCTTTTCGATGTGAAACTTGGCATAAATCATGTAAAATAAATAAAGCTCAGTTTAAACTTATGCATTTTCAGCATACCGATTGTTATTATTATTGTTACATCACTATACTTGAAAACTTTCATTTGGGCGCCTTTTTTCGTTTGATATTGTTTGCATTTATAACTTAACTCCTCCAAGCGGAGTGCCATTCCAATAAATAGTTATATTTAAATATTTTGTTCGGACAACTGTGCAATATGATTGTCAAGCCTCAAATGCATACGTGTTAAACTCCCGGCCCGCTTTACAATAAAACTCGGCCCGCGATGCTATTTTATACATTGAACTATTTCCGGCCTGCGAGATCATTGTATAGTACAGGGCTGGCCAACCCGCGGCTCTTTGCCCGGTATTATGCGGCTCTTTCGTTCATATTGAACCTCCGAAAGAGAGCACATTTTACCCATTTTAGGCAGATAAATAATACAGAAAAGTAATCTCTACTGGCTAATGTTCAATTGATATTTGCTAAATATTGACTGATTACATCAGATTTCGACCCAGAATAAGGATGATGAAACTGAAACAATATCTGATGCAGTATTATGACGTAATAAGAAACAGCGTCATAAATCATAATCTTTATGATGTAGCTCTTTGTGGTTAACTCTGTAAGAAGTGAGGCTCTTAGTCTCTGACTGGTTGGCCACCCCTGATAGTAACTTATAACTTACTTTTTTCAAGCAAGAAACACGATTATAACAAATCGCACAAGACAGCAGCTCAGCAGTTGCCCCACCATACTATAGATTAATTCTGACGCTCTTAAGCCGGTCTGACTTTTTCTTTATTGTTTGTTAATTCTCTAATGAGATGAATGAAACATAATGATGTTAGAGAAGAATAACCAAAAATAGCCCAGTCAAAAACATCAAAAATTTGGTGTTGTTTGGTTGCCTTTTCCAATTCATGTACTCTTGTCACAAAACGTTCAATCAAGTTTTATCCTTACGGCCCGCGGCGTTAAATAAGTTTTGAGTTTTGGCCCCTACTGTGATTGAGTTTGACACCCCTGCTCTAATGCCTAATTATAATCTATATAATTTTACTTAATTTTTCGATAATTAAAGAAAAGAGATTTTCATTACTTTTGAATCTCAGAACAACTTACCCTTTTTAAAGTTGTCAATGTCAGCTTCACTTCGCCTCCATTCTGTCTTAACAGCCACAATGCCATGAGTTTTGCTGAACGCCTTCCACACTTGACCAAACCCACCACGGCCAATGCATGGATCTGACGGATCAGCAAGCAAAGATTCAACCTTGATATTTCTTGTATCGAAGAAATCTGACATAACTAACTCTTACAGTAATGTAAGGAAAACCATACTATAACTTAATGGTAGCTGCAAGTTAATACGTTTAGAGTCGTAGAAATAGCAAGTTTTGTAAAAATTCCCCTTGTTTCTTTCCCTTCAGGTGGGAAATCTTGCGGTATCTGTACAATTACTAACTTTAATTGAGATTGTTCGATAGTACCCTACTTTGTTTGCAGTTCGTAGGTTATTTCGTGTCGTTGCGCGTGATTGGTCACTAATATCAGGCGACAAGCTTATTCTTGTTAACAGGCTAATGGTCGTGATACGACTTTGCACAAACGCTACATACAGATTTTAAACTTATCCCATCCTTTAACAGGTTTACGGCTTAATTGTTTATTGATTGCAAACACAACCGTGAAATAATAACTGCGGGAGATCTTGAATTTCAAAAATCAACACAGTTTAATCTGTATTCATAACATATAATTTTGGGCATGTTATATAGTTTGCCGAAGAAACCATATCTCCGCAAACATTTGCGTACGGCGCAGAACAAACAACAGAGTCGATTCGTTAGAAAACATGTCTTTTTATGCGCAGACGTTTCACTGTTTCAGTCGGAACTGCAATCATTTTCAGCGCAAATAAATATATATCAATGTTAAGTAAATTCAATGAGTTGGCGTCGACTCACACCTCGAAGAATGAAAGAGTCCGCGGATTTATGAAGTGATTCAAGGAACTAACCTCTCGATCGTTTGTGGTATCAATCATACGATAGTTGTAATGACAAGCGGACGATACAACTTGCATTTTCTGCGTGTTACAGATAACTCTATAGCCTATAGTTATACTGTTATCGGGGCGGAATTTAGGGATGGGTCCAATTAAGGGGCCAGAGGCCCCGACCACTTTTTATTGTCTTATTTACGTGGTGTTCGATCTGTTTCTGCCAACGTGCTATCGAGTAAGATCCATCTTATAAGGAGCCAGAACACCGCAATATTTCTTGGAGTCAACCGGGTCGCTCTCGCTATTGTCAACGCTTATTAAAGCTCTTTCAGACGTTGTATAACGATGTACAGTAAATACAGTTCCTCAGGAGGACTCCACCTCATCAAATCCGCATGTTCCCCATACATACGTTGAAACACATATCAAAAATAGCTCAATAAAACCGATTGTAGCAAGAAAACGACGAGAGGTTTTAGCTTGTAATCTTAGCGATCGTTGGCAGTGTTTTTCTTGCAATATAGCGGCATAAACCGGGAAGCCTGCCGAGACCTGGTACAAAAATTGAAAGAAATGTTCCTCGGAATGTGTGCCTTTTCAAATCGTTAATTTTTTTTTCATAATTTGTTTCATACAACATTCAAGACTGTATTTTAATTCACAACAAAAATATATCTATTTATAATAAAATCGATGCCTTACAACAGGGATGTCTAACCTGCGGCCCGCGGGCCACAGTGCGGCCCGCCTGAGATTTTTGTGCGGCCCGCTAGTCATTTTCACTCCAAAAGCATGTACTTTATGTACCCATTTTTCTTGAAATTTAATAGGTTCTGCGGCCCATTCAATTATTTCAAGTGACAATGCGGCCCACTATAATAAAAGGTTGGACATCCCTGCCTTACAAGCTTTGACCCCATTGCAAAGTGCATGCGTAAAAACGTTTGCATTTTTCCCCGCGGTCAGCTTTATTGAAGAATCGCCTAAATCTGACGTCATCGAAGTGGGTAAATGACGTCGTCCACGTACAAGATGGCTATCTGCGTTGCAAAAGTCCCAAAGCTTTGTGCCATTGGCCTGGAGTGTTAACTGTTACTAACCTTGTAACCTAGTTGTTATGGTGAAAGAAAAGCATTGCTGGGGCTTGAATTGTTTAACTCTGAAACTATTTTATAAACAGTATCAAAAAATAAATTATTTAGTGAAATATTCTGTATGAAATCTCCCTTCCTATGAGGACTTGTTAACACCAGATTTGACTTTATTCATAAATAAATAAAGTATTTTTCTTAGAATTTGCCAAAAAGTTTATTCATTTATTGTGATTATTTTCTTTTATTATTATTATCGGTGCATTCTTTTGGGAACACCTAATAGCCTATTTATATTGGCAAACAAATGTCACTAAAAATGGCTGATCTAAGCCGACACATGCAAGTAAAAAAGGCAAGAACGATATGAAAAATAATGATTTATTTGATGCGACAACCCCACCCATGATTGACCCAGTCACACACACTGTTACACTTCCTTGTAAACTATGATGTATATGTCAGTTACAGATCTATTCCAATTCCATATTTATATATCCCATAAGTGTGGCATCAGGAAGTTCTTTTTAAGGTAAAGTTAGTGACTTGTCTTAACCACAATTCAATATGACTCGAGTCAGAAAAAATGACTTGGTCACAACCCTACATTTTACATAAATTTGATGCAAGAATATAAGTTCAACCAATTTTCAGTCATCACAGAACAGGAAAAGTGTTGAAATAAAAAGTAACTTCAATTTCAAACTAATGTAAAAAGGCATGCAAAGTTTGAGCACCAGATCTACCGATAAGTTTTGATAAAGCTGATATAGATGCATCAGCTATTCCTTCTATGCTTCCAAAGGTTTCCAAGAGCATCTTAGCTTTTGTTTTTCCTATTCTGGGAAAAGATTCTACAACAGCTAAAATGTCAGTGTCTTTGCATGGTAATTCATGACATTTAAAAGTGTAAATATTACGGCCAGGTGTTTTCATTGCCTGTACCACCATTTGCGTCAAATATTCAGCAGCTTGTTGAGTTCCTTCTACTGGAAAAATGTTCATGTCACAGTCAAAGACAACAATTTCCTGTATGGAAATGTATTTATCTTCGGTTAAAGTTGTCTTGTCAACCAAAACATGCTTTTCAGTAAATCCAAAAGCATTTCGCAGTTTGGCAATTCGTCGTTTATAGTCAGTGTTTGATATTATGTCATTTTCAGTAATGTAAATTACACTGCTATAACAAGATGGATGAAAATCGGACACCCCTATATCTCCAACAAAAACCACTTGTGTGTTACTATTTCCAGTAACCGATTGCATTAGATCAGATCCCTTCCATTTGGGATGGGCAACAAGATTGCCAGGAGGAACAACTAACCCACGTCTTATGGGAGTGCACTGCGTAAGACGATTTGTTGATTCCATTTTACAAAATTTTGACTAACCCAAAGCTTAACAAAATGTGCAAGTAAAAATAACTTTCTATAAAAGTGAAAAGTTATGTAATCAATTGTGCAAGCAATTTAATTTTTATACATGCTATAGTATGCAGGCAAACTTGTAATATATAATTCTGTAATTATCACAAAATGTGAATGTTTTTACCATTCAAGGAAAGAAATAATGTATGGCATACCAGGTGTTTTTAAGTTTTGCAAAACAAACTTCCTTCCAAGGTTAATACAGCAAATAGGATGAATAATAAGCGCACAAAAATTAGTTCACAAATTCAACTTTGTTTAAACTTTGCAGAACTTTAATGACCACGCTTAATATCACATGTTTTATAAACTACAAGATTACCACTAGATAACAGTGTCTTAGAGCCGGACTGCATTTTTTGTCGATATTGGGGAACATATTCCTTGCGCAAAGCGCTTGGATTTCAGCCGCACCCGTGCACAACCTGGCTAAAATCTTAGCCGTGCAGACTAATGTGTGTCTTGGCCGCGCATAACCTGTGTGCCGTCGCTGTTATGTACTTCGGTTTGGTTTTTTCTGATGCTACTCAACTGGAACTTGAGGAAATATGGCAAAAAAGTTTATCTACATAAAAATATATCGGAAGTAGACTAAGTCGTATTCGCATAATTTTGTTCTGAAACTGATAAGGAAATTGGTCAATTGCATAGTACAAAAATATGAAATTTATGGCCGCCGCGCAGTATGCAAGGAATGCAGTTTGACCTTACAGTATCCACCATCCACCCATAGTTTGTCATGTCCATAGTTTGCTTATATATTAAACTAGCGATGCAAGTTCAAGGTAATAACTATTCTAAATCTAATACATATCACCGACCATTAATGACCTGCGCAAACTTCAAAACAAGGCTAATTTTTTGGTTTATTTTTATCATGTGAGTGAAATTAGTAAAAACAAAATTTAAAAAAAAATCTTGCGATCAATCTTTTCCTATCCTAGCACCTTTTTAAACAGCTTTGAACAGAGTATCACCCCTTTAAGCTAAATTTGGAAAATGCAAAATGAAAATGTAGAGAGCGCAAGTTTTTAGCCATTTGCTTGCTTCTTAAAAAAGTCTTGCTCTTTTTGGGAAGTAAAATGGCTTATTTTTGCTTAAAACGGCCGTATATTCTCCACACAACCAAGCGAAAATTTCTATACACCATACTCTGCCATCTTTTTTTGACCGTTATGTGTTGTTAATTTAGCGAAAGCAAAAAAAGTAATATTTCGATATTCATCTGTGAACATATGTGACGTTAATCACTTGCAATTTTACTTGACATTTTTAGAATAAAAAAGATCAACAGATGCTAAAATTAGTATCAAGGATTAATTAACATGTATTTTTGAAAACATACTTGCTAAAATTATGAAATTATCACGTGAAAAGTACCGAGTACCGGGACCGATCGAAATTTCTTGGAAAACGTAATTCGGTACACAGACGGTACTGAAAAATTTTAGCGGTACAGTTATACGGTACTCTAGTACCGCGGTACTGCCCACCTACGAAACTAAATAATTGCCATTGAATCACATAAACAAAATCAACTAAACTTGCACGTGTCCAAACAGGGGAACCCCAAAATGTGATACTGAGTTTGCCATGACGTACCAATATCAAAAAATCTAACAATGCAAAAATCTAACTTAAAAGAAGGTTTTCGGACTTGGAATTATTATTTCTACGTCCATTCTTTCAAAAGGCGCTGACTTGGAAGTATGAAAGATTTCGTGCACCTTTCAAATCTTATTGCAGTCGAACAGAAAAATTATTTGATTGAAACTTTCGACTAGTCGACATTACTGCCCCTAGCGATTTATAGTGATTTGTTGGAGACGCCAGATTCAACGACTTGGAGACAGTTGATCAGAAAACTGATTTGCTCAAATACAAAGTTTATATAAATTATTTTCCATACAAACTTCAGTTAGATATTTTTTGTAGAATATTAATTGAAAAAAATTGTAAAAGAATGTTGAAAACACTGATAAAATCCATTGTGAACCTCATTGATGAACAAAGCAAATTCCTAGACTGCTGCCTGGTGCCTGCCAGCAGGAGGCGTAGTAACAAAAAAGCGTGTGTTATTGTTGAATAGCAGCCTGCTGTTGGTGACGTAACATCAGGCTGCTGTTCATGACGTAATCAAGAGCAGTTTAGTTTTTTTTTTAACAAAGTGAGTGGTTGATGTGGATTATTTTCCAAGAGAAGAATACATTGGCTTTTAGAAGCCTTTCTATTCTTTAAATTTATTTAAAGATTGGTTTTATGAGGATGGATAGCGTAGTTTATGTTCACGCCTTGAACACCTTTGATATCAATTATCAACAAACAGTAAGCTGTCCAGGTTTCAACAGCAACCAACAGCAGATTTCTACTCAAGTAATCACACTCACACTGTTTATTACGTCATCAGTTTCACTTCAAAACAGCAGCTTGTTAAATACAGAGCAGTAAAAAATGACAGGGTCCTATTTGAAAAGAGAAGGCTGTAGTAAAACAATAACGCCCGTTTTGCAACAGCCTTCTGATTACGATTTGCCTCTTTAAATCACTATCATGAACAACTACGTGACGTCACCAATAGCAGGATGCTACTCAAAAACAGTGGGCTGCAACTAGTGAAGTCACGAGAAAAGTTAGCATGCGCTCAGTTAAAACTGCTATTGCCTGCCAGACAGTGTGAGTATAACTGCATAAAGATAAAGATTTTAACTACTTGCGTGCGTCTAAGAAAGTAGGTCTACTTGAAATTTGTGTTTCGAAAGAACGTATGTACTTTTTTGTGCCAGTTGACTACATGCAAGAACGCGTTTGGTGCATACTGGTACGCTTTGTTAGGTTTTCTTTTCAACCCTTACTTTTGTACTCCCTCATCTGCGTCAAGTACGGCTTTAGGGGACTACTGATATTACGTATTTACTTTCTCTATAGCTATTACCCCAGTTCTATCCCATTCAGGCATGCATCCCATCCCATGTAGGAGTACAGAAGTTTTCCTTGAACACTTCTACCTTGGAGTCAGGATTAACATTGGCATTGAAAACAGGAAATTTAAAAACAATTAAATTGCAAATAAAAATAATATAAAACCGTAGCAATAAAATAAAACCATAGCAGTTCCCATTTATTGGTACATTTAGTTATAAACTTATAAATAATGTCCTTAATAGTGGCATTAGTACGAATCTGAAACCTTTAAATTATTTTGCAAATTTTCCTTTTGTCTGTAAAAAAACTTTCTCATTGAATTTCAGTGTAGAAGAGTTATTGTATAATATTATTACCACCTCTGGTCAAATAGTTTGAGTTTTGGTGTATTTACTCAGATAAACTCTATGCAATCATTGCCAAACGGCAACAATGATTAACAATATTGTTAATTGTTTTCCCATTTTCCTTCTAATAAAAGCGTAGTGTTCAACGTTGAAGCTGCAACAATAACATTGTTACATCATGTTTTAATGGTGCATGAGAATGGCACAACAATAAGAACAAAAAGGGATTACGTTACAACATTGGCAATTGCAATACCATGTACAGTCTGATATGAGATACCAATTTTCATTTCAATTCCAGGTTTCTAGGCGTTGTTCTTAGGTGTAGTCCTTTGTTGTTCCTGTGATGGAAAACAATCATTCATCAGATGATCGAAGTGAACCAAAGTCAACTTCCACAGCAGCTTCTTCAGTTGGTAATGGTGATGCTGACGGTGGAACATATGCCCATTTAAGAAATCTCACTGATGGTAGGTAATCTGTAATGGGCATACAAGAAAATTTTTCATCTATGATCTGATAAGATTGTAGCCTTATTAAATATAGTGCTGCATCGATACTGTAATGTATTTATGAGGTTTATCTGAACCAATGGCACGCAATTAATTTTAGTATTATACTATCTGACTATAGCCATAGATTGTTATTCTGTGGAGCGAATAACAATCACTTTGCTTCATAACTAAATTTAGGTTAATAACTTTGCTTTAGATATCTATTCGTGTTTTTTATTAATCATTATATACCAAAAATTTTTAGTTTATTAATTAACAAACGTTAAACTATAGAAAAATATTTTCTTTTGAACACACATTCAGTCCCTGCTGCCAATTTCAAAATGTTTTCAATTTGTAAATCAACACTAACGTTTGACTAAACTAACTCATTAAAATTGCACATATCAATTTTTTATGTTAGAACTTGTTACATCAGAGTTACCACCAGTCTCCATAGGAAAATTGCTTATTGGTTTGGCAATTAATTTTTAACAAACCACATTCTTAACTTAATAAACTGCTTACATTTTTGGTGTAAGATTTATGAATTAAGGTGTTTTTTGCTGTGTTTTGGACATTTTAGCCATAGTCTTGGTGCATACTCTGTTTATAAATCCACCGGTTCATCGAAAACTCAATATTCTGCCTTTTAGACACTTTTACAGTAGAAGAAGCGGTGGAAGCCATTGGCTTTGGTCGATTTCAATGGAAGCTTTCTGTTTTAACAGGCTGTGCTTGGGTAGGTCGATAGTTATTAATATAGTGTTTTTCATACATTGTTCTTCTAAAGCCTAAGTACTGTTGTTGGCTTGTAATCCTATGCCTACCAACTCTACAAATATCCTACTTGCTCGTACTAAGTTAATGAAGCTTTCTATTTTGTTTGTTTCATTGTGTTTTGTCCATGTGGAAATTTGTGAAAATTTAATATGGCTACTCGATTCTGTATTAAGTTTTTGATTATGTCATAGTATACGTTCCATGTGTGTTACCGAATATTGCAAATGATCTTTGTGTGTTACCACCCAGATGGCTGATGCTATGGAACTTATGATTTTGAGCATCATTGCTCCTCAGTTGCAATGTGAATGGAGACTGTACAGCTGGCAGAAAGCACTAATAACAACAGTATGTGAAATGTGACTTTTGAGGTTCCGTGAACTACCCCAAAAACAATTATTACAGCAAGATTCTAAATTAGTTTTTCCACTACTGATCCGATGTGTTAATTTTTATTTGAGATATGAGCCTAACATATAAAGTTGCCTAACATATCAAAAAATATATTTTAAAATTTTTGACAGGTAGTTTTTGTTGGCATGATGTTGAGCTCTTCTATGTGGGGAAATATATGTGACAGACATGGACGAAAAGCAGTAAGTTAATGAAACCAGTAATGTGGTGTCAAGAGTATTCTCGAGTTACCACTTTAGCAGTTGTATTCTGTTCGAAATTTTTGGAGCCATCAGCAAGGTGTGACGGAAATATAATCCTTTCTATCACAGGGTCTCATATTGTGTGTTGTTTGGACTTTCTATATGGGATTTTTGAGTTCATTTTCACCCAATTTAACTTGGATACTTATTCTACGTGGTCTGGTTGGATTCGGTGTTGGAGGCGTCCCCCAATCGTAAGTGCCTTTTATTGTTAGCGCGATGACTTAGAAATCTGTTTGAGGTTTTGTCGTTGAACAGCATGTCATATCATTATAATGAATGCCACCCTTTAATAAGTCAATTTGATCAGACTTGGAACTGTAACATTGTTTTGTAAAGTGTGAAGTTATGTTGCCAATAGCAATACTGTGATCTTTGCCTAATTTTGCTTAGTTCAGCAAACTTGTTTGTTGTGAAAGTTGTTGTTAAGTAATTCAAAATAGTTTGGTTAATATTGGCACGTGTCATTTTTTAACTTTGCAGGGTCACACTTTATGCAGAATTCCTACCTGTCAAGTCAAGGGCAGCTTGTATTTTGCTTGTTGATGTGAGTAAAACATCTAACATAAACATTTAGTAGCGTAAATGTTGAAAGTAAAATAGTGTATTTTCACCTACACGAGTTGTTCTGTTTATACTTGATGCAAACATCATCATTTAGCTCATGAGTTTCACATTGTAACATATTTGCCAAAAATCCAACACCTCTGTCACAATCAGCAGAAAATTTGCATTTTTTGTGACATTTCTGGCAATAATTGCTTAACCATTTAATATTTACTTACCGACAACTTTTTTGATTTAAATTAAACGTATTTTAGCACTGGCCCCTCCTTTTAACATTTAGTGATATGTTTCTCAGATGTTTTGGGCAATTGGAACAGTGTTTGAAGTAGGATTAGCTCTGCTTGTAATGCCAACATTGGGCTGGAGATGGCTGCTTGGATTCAGCGCATTACCGTTGTTATTATTTTCACTTGCGTGCAAGGTAACCTGTCAGAAAATGGGTCTGAAATGAATTAAGGACATATAAGAATAAAATGTAGACTGTAAACTATATGCAAAACTGGTTTGATACTAATCTAATATTTTACTTTTCTTTAAAGTGGATACCGGAAAGTCCAAGGTACAATGTTCTCTCTGGAAATCCTGAGAAAGCTTATGAAACTTTGAAGCGCATGGCCAATGAAAACAAAGCTGCCATGCCGATTGGGAAGTTGGTATGCTGCAAACAGGTGCTTAAATTTTTGTTTACAATTGATATTGACTGGTTTTACATAGCAAATTAATTTCTCGTGGTTTGAAATTTTTTTCGGAATTTTTAGGAAAAAAGAGGACGATTTCAAGATCTGTTTGCAACAAAAGAGCTACGAAAAACTACAATATTGCTATGGATTATTTGGTAATTTTTGTTGATGTAAATTGAAAACATTTTATTAAGTTATGTATCTAGCGATACAATTAGGTTAGTTGGAAGTAAGTCGGAAGTTTGGTTTTCCAGAGTAAATGTCGTGCAACTAACATGTGTAATTCATATTTTTGCCAAAGTATGTTTGATAAGTTGTTATGATATAGATAACCTATTTTCATTTAATTAGCTTATTGCATTAATTATTTAAATTAGTATAAATTCGGGTGTTTTTTCAAAAATTGATCAGGAAATGAGATATATCTCTTTAAATGAGTATTAAATACAAAAGCTTGACAGCTTGTTTTAACATTTAAACAGGTTCAGTTGTGCGTTTGCGTATTATGGGCTGGTGCTGATGACAACAGAACTATTCCAGGTACAGGATTCAACACAGCAGTGTTTTAGTAAGTCCTATAGCCGTGGATATTTTTGATGCTATCTGCTAACATATCTCGGAATTGTTTTCTATTCTAACCAATGTGATTTGTTGGCAGTCACATGAGATAAGCTTCGTTTTATTGCATGTATTAAAAGCTTTTACTTTGTAATATATCAGCATTTGTCATCAGACTATACATCCATTTTACCGCTACACATATATTCTCTCATTACTACAAATTATCTATTAAAATTATTATTATTATAATTAATTACTACTAACTACTATGCATCATGTTGCGATTACAGGGTCAGCTGATGACAATTCAGCTGTGGATTGTAACCTTCAATGCCACACACTCAGCACAAAAGACTATACTGATCTTTTGTGGACCACTATAGCAGAATTTCCTGGTGGGTTTTGGAGTATTTTTATATAGTATATATTTTAATAGACGACAAACTATATTTTATATATAGTTTGGGTAATAGTCATAACCAAGTCACCAAACTCGAGTCGCAAGTCGAGTCATTTATCGTTTAATGCTCGAGTCTTTTGCAAGAAGTTACTCGAGTGATTACAACTCTGATTATTGCCTAGATTTTGTTTTAAATGTTTAAGAAATGTCTTTTTAACAAACAAATTGCAAAGGAATCTTTATTACACTTGGAATCATTGAATTTATTGGACGCAAGAAAACAATGGCAGTTGATTTACTTGGATTTGCTCTTTTCTCATTTTTGCTTATTATTTGCACTTCAAGGTATACTAGAAAATGTTTCCAAACCAGTATTGTTTTCCATTAATTGTAATAAAGTCTTGGTAAATAATTGTGTTGAAAACTAATTACCTGATATTTTACAGATCTGTGATGATTTTCTTTTTATTTGCTGCTCGAGCGTTTATATCAGGAGCTTTTCAAGCAGCATATGTCTACACTCCAGAGGTGAGATGTACTTTGCACATAAAATTCCTTGCAGCGGTGGTATTGATCATAAATAAATTGATTTGCTTTAACCCTTACTGCCCATAGTGGACATAGCCCATAGCCTCACCACTCCGGAGGTGAGGCATACTGTAGTTCATTAAATTTTTGCTAGAATAGGAATAGCATAATAATACATGAAAGGTTTTGAATGAATTATTGTGCTTTTCAGCTTTTTGGTCCATAGTAAGATATTGATCTGTGTTAACCAGTTTTCTTTTGGCAGCAAGTTTGAAGAATATTAATTATTCTTGATTGCTGTTTACAAAAGAAGTAGAATATTATAATATTTTGTTGTTTTATTACAAACTAAATCATACGTTTTTGAGAAGTACTTAGTAGTGATTGATTTCTTGTCTAACATGCTATTCAAAAAAGTTAATTATATCCTTGCCTGAATGGGGAAGGGATGCTGATCGTTTTGTCTGCTAATTGCTGAAATACTTAACCTTAGCGTCTATCACGAGGGATTACTTTAATTTAGCTTTTGGTTTAGGTATATCCCACACATATTCGTGCCATAGGTTTGGGTTCATGCAGTGGAACGGCTAGAGTTGGGGCTATTATAACACCATTTATAGCGCAGGTATACTATTTGCTTTAATTTGTGACATCTTTCATCTTTTTGTTGTTGGGAGTGCCTTTGTAGTTTAATGTATGATGTAGAGCAAAGTTCATTAATAAATTCTTGCAATCTTAAACTTTTTTAACTGAAAAATTTTATCTTATGTGACCTTGTTCTTGCAATAACTAATTAGTGACTGTTATTACTTCTCACTTAAACCAATCGTTCTTGGACTTATTGATATAGATCCTTATCACAAAAATTAGTTTTCAACACAAATATTTTCCAGGTAATGTTAGAACATTCGGAACCGCTAGCAGTTTCGATATATGCTGTTGTTAGCTTAATTGCTGCTGTGGCTTGCCTGCTTTTACCCATTGAAACAAAGGGACGGTCAATGCAGGTTGGTGAATGTTTCTTTTAAAGATACCAGCTGGGCAAAATCTGCTTAATAATAATGTAAAACCAGCCACTTTTTTCGTCCGAAATCAGCTGTGATCAAAACAGCTCCATCTCACCTCAACTTTCAGTTATTGATAAAAGTTTTATTATTGTTAAAATCTTTCTTGCTGTAAAATAGAATTGGCAATTCTTAAACCTGCTGAAAAATTCTGGAAAAGTGGTTTGGATTGTGATTGTTTTGAATTTTTGTAACTTACAATTGCATTCTAACATAATTTTTTTTTTTTTTTAGGAATCTGCGATGACAATGGACCCAGTAACCAATGAAAACATTTCATCTAATGGCATAGGAAATGAAATTATCAGTGAATAATACACTGCCATGTCGCCTATATGGAATAGGTTTTGCAATATGTGCACTGACTTACTGTGTTCATTGAGCACTTTCTTGTATAACTGTGAGAAGATTTTTAGGCTTGGGTGTTTATAATCATTAAATGTTGCTACATTTGCCAGAATTACTCATTGTTATTAAAGTGTCTAATACTTTTATTATTAATATCTTATATTCTCAGTGACCCGTTTTAGCGTCTTGGACCTCTAGTTTAGTTTATTATAGTTTAAATTAAAGTTTTCTCTTGTCAGGTAGTATGTAGTTAATCACCTTGTTTGCGTTTTTTATCTGTTTCTGATATTGGTGGGTGAAAATTGTGAAAGTCAAGTTGCAACTTGCTTGTCATTTGGCTGATAATATTTCTGATATCTCAGATATTTCATACAAATCTTCAGCTTTAAACATGTCATGACATGGTGTATAATGTAACTATGAAACTAACTATTTGTTCTGTAGGCCTCTGCAGTTATGTTTTACAAAAACATATAAACACTTTTGCACCATTTATTCTCGTTTTACGCCAAATGAATTGCACAACTCACCTACATGGTTTACTGTACACACAAAAGTCTACTTTGAGAAATGCACTCTATAATACCGTATAATATTTGCCAATTTATATCAGTAGTTTTTGATTGTTTTATGCGATTATTTGATGCAGACTATCATACCCGGTTATTTATTTTTACTGCTTAAGCAATTGTTTTGTACTTGTATTTAATTTTACATCTTGCACGTATGAAATTGTCTTGTAATTATGACAGAGGTACAAGTTTGAACATAAATATGCTATTCGAGCTAATTTGCAAACATTTATTCAACAAGCTTTCTTTCACGAACCTTGCTATCTCTTTGCGTCTTACCTGAAGCTCTACACAAATCAGAATTTGAATCCTTTTTTAAGAAAAACACCATCTTATAATGCATTACCGTACTAATATTGTTGTTCTAAGTAATCTAATAAATAAACATCTAATTGAACCGAATTATTGTATCCTCACGATGTAACGAATTTGCTGTAATGCTTTGTTGTGTTTTATCCAAGGTTTTGCAATTGTGTTTCCTTTAATAAGTTGCTGTGTTATATGATAATTTCTTAACACTCTTCTCTCACACATTCTCAACATTTTTCTTAGGCTTAACACCGTACGTATTTAAACGAAATTGTGCATTTTCTTGCTGTATTTGAAGCTCGTAATATATGCACTCTAGTACATCTTTTTTTATCGGTATCAGTCTAGCGAGCTTGGTTGTGTATTGCCTGCACTTCGAAAAATTTGTTTTTGGACTTTAGCTTGCACGTGAAGCTGAGCGTTCCCCAAGAAACTTACCGTATTGAACGAAGTACATCTGATAACCGAGTGCATTAAAAACGTGATTGTTCTCTTAACAACTTGGCTGTGGTTAATTTAAAACAAGATTTTAAACTTTTATGTGAATCGCGCTTTGTATTGGCAACCTTGCATCTATTATGTAGGGTGTAATGTTTTTTTTGAGAAGTCGTTTATCACTTTGTTACACACCATGGAAGTATGACATTCAGTCTCCCCTAATGGCACTTACCTTGCATTCCCTACATGTTTATCATACTGCTCTTCGTATTTGTCCGCTTTGGTGATAAAATAAAAATGAAGATATATCGTTATAAATTTTGCCGTTATATTTTATTGGCAAGTGCCCGGTAAAAAGAGTTTTCCAAGGTTACATGTCTATTTCGTTTGTGCAATGCAGTTTTCTATTTTCAAAAGCGTTTTTATCGGAGTTTGTTGAGCCAATGCCGTAAAATAACTTCGTAAAATTTGCTAACGTCACAACATAAATTACGTCAAGTTTGTTACAATTTTCCTCAGCTGTACTGCATCACATAAATAAAGCATATATAGTACTTCGTGTAGCACGTTCAACTAACAGGAAAAATTGCAATGAAAAAAGTCGCAAGTTTATAATTTAGCCCAAAATATCTGTTCATAATTCAAGGTGAACATGTTTTAAGATACGATTCAAGATTTTCCGAGCTTCTTGTTTCACATTTTTAGAAGCTCATTTAAGGCTCTTTTTATTGGTTTAATCATTGTGATCGTGTCCTAGCAGGACGTCAAATGTCCAGAAGATGGTAATAAAGATTGAATGTCAAATGTTCAGAATATGATTTAAGGGCAAAATGTCGCAAATTTTTGATGTTGTGACACATTTATCCACAAAGAAATGAAAACACTGGTTACCGTCATTGCCCATTGCCGTTACCACTTATAATTATTTATCATTACTACCATCTTCAAGCGCACATTTCAAAGTGTGTGCTAAGACAACTTAGGATTTCATGACACAAAATAAAAAAATGTGTGACAATCAAAACTTGCACAAAGGCACTCGGTAACGGGGTTCGAGCTAGGAGGAATGACAATGTCCTGCAAGATAGGCTAGACATGTAGGTTAGGCCTATTAGATTAAGTAACAGCGAACAGGCTGTAAGGTATATCTGTCTTCACTATCCTCTGAGTTGCTCATATTCGTTTCATATCTCTACAGTTTTTGGTTGCTAAACTAAATAAGTCTGAAGATAGATTTTGGTAGGTATCAGTAACAATCTTGATGTGGTATTGGCATTTCGTTTAGTAGGGTATTCATGATATGGGAGATAATATTGAAAATAGCCAGGTGTCTCTGGTTTCTGTTGCATCAGAACATAATGAACATTTTAATTCTAGCGAAACTCCAGATATACAGCCTCCGAAAAGATCATTTTTCAACTTTATTAACTTCAAAAGAAAGTTAAATAAACCTAATCCTTTGGCGATTAAGAAACGTCGGGTTGGAGTAGCCGGGCCATCAGTGGTTTCTGTATCCCAGAATGTAGCATTTCCTGAAATAAAACATCCACCAAAAACGAAAAAAACTTTTAAATGGATGATCAAACGTAATAATGGGAATAGTACTTTTGCTAATGGGCATAGCCTCCAGGCCAAAACAAAATTGAATGGGAATTCTCTCCCTGTGACGGTGGAACAGCAAGAAACACCTGCTCATGACGATTCTAAGAAGAAATTTTCCTGGAAGAAATTTCTGCCAAACTGGCCTTCGTTGTTTAAGTCAGAAGCACAAAAAAGTGACTTTAAATTAACTCGTCGGAATTCTTCAGATAAATTTGCACATTTAAGTTTTTTGACACCTGCGTTAATTCTTCACCCGCTGATCAATGGGGTGAGTACTAGTATTGGAATACATGAATACATAAAAAATTATAGACTTCTACTTTGATGGTTATGTTTTTTGCATCCTAATAATAACACTTATGAAAGATGCATGTGCTTGTTGACAGAGTGACAGTGTCACAAAAGGTTTTTCCGACAAGCTTGAAGGTGATTTTCAATTGAATCTAGCGGCAGCACACATTAATGATGCCATCAATGGCCGAGGACGGTTCGGTGAGGCCAGAGCTCTCTTCCAGCCACTCAATATAAGAAGGTTAATATTACTAAGTTGTACGTCGTAGATTTCTCAACTTGTTTATTTGTACCAAGATGTTACTGCGAGAGTTTGTGTTTATTTTAATCAAAGTGTATAAGTGGCTTTTTTCCTTTCAGGTGCTTTCAAGTTATTTCAAGTAAATGGTGGGCTGGTTTGGTTTATTTGATCATAGCTATCCATTGTCTCATGCTGTTGTGGGAACAACCAGTACAGCCAGTTTCTGTTGGACAACGGTGGTAAGTTTTTCTGCATCACAAAGTATGCTTATTGGTGATAGCACTTGGAACTAGTCCTGTTTTCAGTAGTTGTAATCTAAAACATCAGTTGCCACATATCCTACTTCTCTGTTACAAGTATGCTACTTTGCAAAAGTTTAGTCTATTTTTCTATATATATATAGAGAGAGCCATTCAAAGTAAAAATTAAAGTACAATACAATTTAACATAATTGATTGGTGTGGGGCAGCGAAAAGACCTCACGGTCATCCAGGTCATCTATATACAGGGTTGCCATACCGTCCTTATTTCTAAGATTTGTCCTTATTTTAAAGGTCCGTGTCTTAGAAAATATGTTTGTCCTTTTTTCTAAGAAATGTCCTTATTTTCACTTTCGTCCTTATTTTTAGGGCGAAGGTGGGCACTTTTGTCCTTATTTTGGGCATTTTGTCACCTTTACGATACCATTTTGTACCAAAGAGATACCAAAATTATGAACATGCAGATAGTGTCTTGTTTTTTTTTTTTTTTTTTTAGGAACATTGGTTGCTTTCTCCTGTTGTACACTGTTTAAGGTGGTATTCCTCGTTCATTTTCTAGTCGTCCTTATTTTTGAGTTGAGACTGATGGCAACCCTGTCTATATATAATACTTTTTCTTTGCATTTGTTTCATGATGTGCTTTTATGCATCTATTCATATTGATTATATGGAACAACTGTTAATGTTTTTCAAATAGTATGTTGCTTGTTTTGGTAAATTATTGTGAAACTACGGAAATATAATGGCCATGTTATTGATATGAATAAAAGCAATGAGTACAGATGCGTATAAAATTATGACACAGTGCCAGATTTCTGTTTTATGTCTGAAACTGAACTGATAAAACTTGGTTATAAGTTAACTGTTTTCTAATTATTACACACTCACTGTCTTAAAAGGGCAAGATTGCCTTGCAAACTTTATAAGTGGTGTTTATTATCTTTTAAGTGGAATTCGGTTAGTAGTACACAGTCTCAAGTACCCCGGTTTTAAGCCTTGTTTGTCAGAAAAACAATGGCTTTATAATTTTGGTTACATCTGTTTAAGCAGTTGTTAAGAGTTATGTACTTGTACCTACTACATACTTTTGTTGTTAATTAACTTGAAAGTTCATGTTTTGTTTATCCTTTATGTAGTAAGCCATAAATCTAACTATAACATTATATGTACAAGAAACAAAGAAAATATATCAGGTCAACATTTATATGTACATTGCATATGCTGTAAACTTACTGGGATAAATATTTATTCCCAGTAAGTCGCTCTCATTTTCAACTCTTACAAAAATTTACAGCGCATTATTATCCCAATACCTGCATTCTCTGACTACTTTGTAAGTGCAAAGCTACAACTTTTGAGTTGTATTTTTGTTACGCAGGATCACCAATATTCATCCTGCTGTTCTTGCTGCAGATGCTGTGTGCCTTTTAATTTATATTGTCGATATTGCACTTCATTTCTTGTTTCTCACCTGGACACATATTTGGTCTGCAAAAGAAAATATGTGGTTAAGGTAATTATTTAATTCTACTCAACAGTAACAAAACTTTTACAAAAAGAAAACAGCTTGCATATTCGAATTTTAAAAGGTTTCAACCTTCGTCTTTTTCAAACTTTAGCTTGCAACTATCAATAGTTGTTACATTTATGGCTAACACTACAGACTCACATTGTAATTGCATTCTATAGGGTGGAATTTGTGTTCACTGTATTTTTTGTCATCGACTTTATCATTCTTGTTGCTGAGGTTGTAACACAGCTAGTAAGTAGTGTGGCATAATATTATATGCTTGTGACTACAGTACTACCACCGAGTAAACAACTCTCCGTGCCATTTTAAATGGTGAATGTTGGTTGTATATAATATTATGGAATATTTTTGTCGGACTACTATTTTTCAGCGACTTGTCTGTCCGTTTCGATGTCTTCGGGCTTCAATGCTACTTTGCAAATCGAAAAATGTTGCTCACATTTTTAATGTTTTGCTCAGTATTATCAGTAAACTTGGAAAGGTAAGCTTGTGGTATTTGTGAAATTACTTCCATGCTTACTATTTGGAAGAGTTTTATAAAAGTCTCTTATGTTGTGCTCTAATATTTTTGCATAGAAACTTATGATAAATTCTTGTAGAGTATAAGACCTCAGACCAGTATGGTATTGTATTAAAGCATTGAAACATGAGACTAGTGTTGATGATAAATACTTCTATTGTAACTTTCGGCCGGGGCAAACTTTTTTATGAGAATAAATAGTACTATAGTCCCAGAAAAACATCAAGGTGTAATATCGAAAGCATGTGAAAAGGCCATCAGTGCAACTTTAGGTCCACAAACTTGTGGCTTATTTCTTTTTGTTATTTTCTTCCGGCCAACCGAGGACATTTGCCAGTAATTTCTAAAAAATAAATAAAATTTGATAAATGCCTATAAAACATACATAACTTTCATATATTTGACGTATATTTCTGTTACAGGTGTTTCTTATTATCACAATTTTCATTGTTACTTTTGCTGCCATTGGTCTCCATGTATTTATGCTTGATTACCATGACTTGATTAATGTATGCAGCAACAGTACATCGTACAGGTATAATCTGGAATACTACAAATATGTTTAAGTCATACTTGTAAGTAAATAACTCGTCTTATAATGTGTTTTTATTGTTGCTTATTGTTTTGTTAAAGACTATACAGTACATTATTATTACACCATGTTACATCCCACACACTAAATGAAATTCATCTTACGAAATGCCCTTAATTAAGATGATTGCACTTTTTAATGAGCATACATTTTCGTTCAAACAATTCTTATACATGTTGTGTATTGTCCGGTGGCTTTATTTAAGTTGCACTCATGACTTGTATATCCCGTTGTAGAAATTTGTTAGTAATGTATGTAGCTTCTTTATGTTTGTAGTCATTCTAATATTTTAAAATACATTTTACAGCTGGAATTGTACCGACGTTTATGACGGGTAAGCAGTGGCTTAACCATCTTTAGTCATAAATGCCTAGTTATTTGACATTTGTTGTAGTTTACACAAACATCATCAAAAAGATCTTAGTATTTACATATTTCAACATTTTAGGGCTTTTGACCAGGTGGCTATTGCAGCAATGCATATGTTCGTATTGATGTCCACCGAAAACTACCCAGTATGTACTGATTTGCTTTACTTAACTTTTTCATAAAAGTTATTAGATTTCACTAAATTTTTAGAATTGTGATGCACATTGGCATGATATTTCGGTTTTATTTCACAGCCCAATGTACATTTCGTAGGCTACTAATTATTTTGTGTAATGCAACATATAGCCTACTTTTAACTTTATTTAAATTTTTCAGGAATTTATAATCCCAGCTTTTGTCAACAACTGGGTGTCATTCTTTTATTTTGGGCTATATCTTTATGCTGGTGTATTTTTTCTTACTGCAATTCTTCTGGCAATTATCGTTGAAAGTTACTGGGATTACAGCAAACGTCACGTCAAGCAGGAACGAAAGTGAGCAAACACTGTTTCGGCAAATGACACTCTGATTTGACTTGACAAATTTGAAGATTCGCTTCTTTGTGGTTTAATCTTGTTTAATTAATAATTGTCAAATAAGACGCAAATTTTGTGAACAATGGATTGGCATGTGCACCGATTCACGTTCAGCATATTTACTTCTTCATAGACAACAAAGGGAGGAACTCGCCAAAGCATGGAATTTGTTGGATCCTCTTGGTCAAGGCCAGTTATCTGTTGATGACCCACAACTCTTAAAACTATTTAAAATCTTGAAGCCAAAGGTTATTTGAATAATTTCAAGAGTCTTATGGTAGTCGTGGTTCATCTTACATAATACTAGGCAATGCTTGTTATGTGCTGGTATCTCACCTGCCTTATTCTTTCATCTCATAAATTATATTTATAGGGTAGTATGACATTATCCAGGTTGTGATTCAGTTCACAATCAGGCGTTTTGGACTTTTTTATTCACACTGCTATGACAGTCTTTTCATGAAATATTTTTCGCTCATTTTTTGTGTGTAGTTGTATCTCGGAGAAAAACTGTAAAATGATAAAATAAAACTATAAATGATAGAATGATAAGATTGTATAAATCATAGCCTACTCATAAACTGTAAGCATCTGCCCATATGGATATTTGATTATAGTTTAAACCACAATTTAATTTCTCGTTTAGAATAAACAAGACGAAAATCTTGAACTGATCAATTATATGAGCATGTATGGAGATGGGTTGATAGACTCTTACGACTGGACTACCAAGGCGATTGAAACATTGAGTTTTGAGTTTCAAGAAGAACCAATTCCAAAACCATTGAAGAATCCTGCCAAACTTTTTTTTTGGGACAGGCTTCAAAAAATTTGCCAGAAACTAATGCATGTAAGTTAACAGTTGAACTTCATAACTTGTGTTTTCCTCAATGTGATTAACTGCCATAAGCAAAGCAGAACTAGGCAAGGGAACAATGCAAGAGGAGAGTAGCAGCCCTGTTTTTTTATTAGAAAACGATTAGTTTGTAATTTGGCAAAACTCTAAGACAGGCTATTGTGTAAATGGTAGCTTTGTTTGCGTTTTACCACAACAGAAACGGCCTTCTATGGTCAAACAGGATTTTTCCTTTAAAATGATAGGTAATAAACCAATATTGACACAGCAAGTCTGTTTAGTCTCATGGCGTTCCTGAGTTTTCTGGCTTTTGTCACCCGTGATGACTGTCAGAGATACGTCTCTTTGTCAAAATCCTTTTCCATTGTATTAAAGTTGCTATTTGTCAAATAACACACTTGTATTTTGGTTTGTATAATCCAAAATAACATGTTTGTTCCATGGTTTGTGATATAAGAGCTGTTTCCCTTGATTTTGTGGAACCTTTCAAATATCATAACAAGCCTAAGCTTGTAGAATTGTTTGGAGCAATCATTCATCACAAAGGTTGTTCGAATTTGGGTTCATTTTTAGCATGTTTCTTGAACTTTTCATTGTCGTAACACATAACAGTTAGATTCTGTGTTTATTCTAACTTTATGCATGAATAATCAATTTTGAAATGGTGACATACATGCTTGTATTATTCTTCATGGTTTGTTGTAAGTTTTCTGTGCTTCAAATATTGCATGCTTTATTCGAAGTTTTAGGTAATAAATGACATAGATTGCTTTAGTTAAACAGGATACCTGTTTAATGTATTTTAGTTCAAAACGCTAGTGCATGGCTGTAACATTTAGTTATATGATTTATGTTTTCAGGCAAGAGCTACATCTGTTTCCATCTTAGTGCTCATATTGTTACACAGGTTGGTTTTAAACGTACAAGACTCTGCATGTGTGAAATGTGTTTCGCCAACTAAATACTTTGTTTGTTTTAACAAGTTTTCTAATTAATCATTTTATGTATTTTTAAACTGTAACACGCATTTGCGATTGGTGATGTTATATGCTTTGGGCTTGAAATAAACAAAACTGTAGACTAAATTACTGACGATATTACATGAGACTTGCTGTACAATAATAGCCACTTACGAAAACTGTCACTTACTCAAGTATGCCATATAGCCGTAATCTGATTGCTTTGATTTTTTCTATTTTTAAACAGCTTTCAAATAGGGTGAATGTGACAATATTTTGGCAGTTACGCCATGTTGCTGACAGGAATTCTTTTTAAAAATTATTTCATTTGACTTTGATTTTTATTCAGCATCCTGTTTTGCTTGATGTGGAAGGGAATTGATGATAATACTCAACTGGCGATGCAGTCAGCCAGAACGTCTATTGTTCTAATATTTGTTTTGGAAGTAATTCTACGGCTAATAGCAGATGGCAAATCTTTGCTGAATTTATTTGATGTACTAGACATGTCCCTGGTGATTTGCGCATTGATAGGATGTATAGCTTGGTATGTACAAAGAAAGCCATTCTTAATGTTACCTCAGCTTACTTTGCCTTTTTATCAGCCTGTTGTTGCTTTAATTATTATTTTGTAAACTGTTATTAGCAAATGGCCTTTTTCAATGACGAGTTTACAAAAAATACTGAAAATACTTATACCAATACTGAGTAATTAATATACAACAGACATGAGCACTAATTTTGCATTTCAACTGCGCGCACGATTACTTGGCATGACCAGGGACCATTCTTCTATAAACACCAGCATGTAACTAATGACTAATGTAGCTGATATAAGTAATGTATTTTCTAAAATGTAATTAATATTACTTATGTAGCTATTGTAACTAATGTACTGTATCTATTAGCTAATGCAATTAAGTAACAACAAACAATACAAATATCAATACCTACGTAACTTCCAACAACTATGATTTAGTGTTGGTCTTGTGCAAGTGCTTGTCATCAGTGCTCCAGTACTTTGGCCTGGCATTTAAATAGAACAGCAACTATGGCAGGAAATATTAATCCTTTTACATACGAAATTCCTGCTGAGTATCGCATGTCTAAAAATATTATAGGATAACGAATGTGATGCATGATCGATATAGATCACTACAGACACATAGAAATCCTGTGGGTAATAAAACTTGTCGCATATGTGATCAGTCATTTTGCTTAAGATGATTGCTTCATCAATCTATTACTAAAGAAAAATCAATAACCAATTTAGCAAAAATATTTACCAACAATTACCAGTTCTTTAAGATACAACCAAGTACACCCGAGTATTGGAAATTAGTACACGAGTATTCTCGAAAATTGGTTCTGGTCTACTGGAGTCAGAGCACTTTACTAGAGCAAAGTGCTCTAGTAAACGCAATAATAAGCTGTAATTATTTTCAGGTATTCATTGTGGTTTACGAATCAAAGAACTCCATCAGTTAATCTTGGAGGCTGTGTAGTTGTGTCGGGACTATCGATATTATTCCGAGCAGTGTTCAACTCACAACATGCTCGAACTGCAGTGGCAGTTTTACGTAACATCTACCCCGTCATGTTCGATCTCATCCTCCTAGTGATTACGATCATCTTTATTTATGCTGTACTTGGACTTGAAATGTTTCAGGACAAGTAAGTTTGCTGATGTTTCGAACTAGACACTGAATATTACAATGTTTTGCAAGTCGTACAGACTCACTTTTTCAAGTCACGATTGAATTGGTAAGTAACTTTGTGGTTTTTTAATTTAACAGAACCTTAGCAAAAAGCAGTTCCCATGGTTATGAAGGTAGCTACGTGGAATATGGTTGTGGTGTTGGTTTTGAGACCTTTGGATGTTCACTGTTAATAGTTTTTCAAATTGTAACCACAAATGACTGGCAAGAGATTATGTTGGGTGCTTTTTATGATGCAGGTACTGTATCGCCTTAAGCGTCGTATTTATAAACAAAAACATACCCTTGCGGCCAACTTGGTATTTCTGGTAATTGATGTTGTCGTTGTAGTGGTTATTTTTAAGTCAGCACACCTTGCATCTGTTTAGGTTGGCCGTACGTTTTCTACTTTTTGTCTTGCTACTTGATTGTGGACATGATCGTTATGAATCTTTTTGTGGCCATTTCCATCGAAGCTTACAAAAAGCTGGCAAGAGATAACACGAGTTTGTACAGCGGCATGGAAACCATTCAGTCTGATGATAAAGTGGATATCAATAATGAGAAACCTCCTAAAGTAAGTGCAAAGCAAACACAATCAATGACATTGAGGACCACCTGTGGCACTGCTACTTGGAATATAATAAACGGTAGCACACACCATGAAATGAAAGCTCATACTGCATCAGAGTCTGTAGAATAGACTCGGCGGTTCTTAAACTGGGGGGCGTGTAAGATTCATAAGGGGGCCGCGAGAGATGACAAATGTGCATTATCTCCTACATTCTTCATTAAAGATGTGCATTATCTTCTAGAAAGCCTCGAATTAAACATTTGGTTTCCCAAAAACAACTACATCCGTCACATTAATGAAAGTTAATTGAAAATAAAGTGTTGTTTTGTTAAATGATTTTTAATTTTGCAATGAGGTGAGCCGCAGATTTTTTAGGTACCGTCGAGGGGGGGGCGTGTGCCAAAAAGTTTAAGAACCCCTGTGCTAGTCAATACTTTTCCCCAAGTTGGTTTCCTTTATCTGTGTTCTGTATCAATGTTTACAAACTTGCCCGTTTATGTTGTCAAAGCATAAAATTTAAATGTCTGTTGTATTCTGCTGCTCCGTTTGCTAGGAATCATTCACCACTGCAGCTCGAAATACACTAAGTGAAATATTTGCCACATCAAGAAAGCCAAAAGATTGCGATGGTACCAGCACTTTGACTGGTTTCGCCAGTAGTCCCTATGCCGTGAGACGAGGCACACTTGGATCACTTGGACCGCGTACGCCTACCCCATCAACTCGAATGGAAAGAACTGCCAGCAATGCGTCCACAATTCGAAGCAACAGGAGCAATTCACCATACCGAGAGCTGAGGTAAGCTACATATTGCAGGTATTGCAGGTACTGGATCAATTGAAATAATGTGATTAAAAATCAGGGTAACTACACAATGTTCATATTACAAAGTCATGATAATTTTTTACTTGCTGAACTTTGTACTTAAACTTCTGAAGAAGTGACACGGAGGAAGGGATGAAGAGAAACTCTCCTGTGCCTGTTGCTGATCCAAAGCACAGAAGCATGGAGGAACGACAGAAAATGTTGAAACAGCGCGGTGAAAAAGTTCGGAAAAAGCGACGAAGAACAAAACAAGAAGAGAAGAAGCTGATGACTGAATCTAAGCAGGAAGTGCAGCAGCTTCAAATGGACGGTGGTTACAATTCCTTTTACAAATGCTTCCTGTATTTTTGTTCTGAGAGTGCACGGCATTTTGAAAGTTGATTTGTTTGTTAATTTTTTTGTCTAGACATTGTTCGTTTAAAGCGAGCTGTGCGAGTAATCAAAGCTTTTCATGCTCGCAATGCCGATGAGATGAACCTTCGCGAAGGCGATGTGGTTGATATCAGCGAAAAGAACAATGACATGCTTCGTGGCCCCAATGGTTGGTTTCCAGCGAACCACGTTGTGCAAATGGCCAAAGCCAGTGACGGTCAGTTAATGCAACTTTTCTAATTCAGTGAACATCTGTTGATTTTTTATTGTTTTATGTGTATTTTGTCGCAGGTGGAAAGATGGACAAGGGTATAATAAATGAAAGAACTCAAGAAAAGGATGATTTAAAACAACCCAGGGTTAAGTCTCATGTAAGTGATTAAAAGAAATAAATTTTTAAATAAGCCAAAGTTGTTTTCCATGAGTCAGAAAAACTTCAAATCTAAATCTGTCCTCAACAAATCTGGCGAATAAATTTAATCTAATAGAATTCTGGCGGCTGTCCTCAACAAACTGCAGCAAAATATGTTCTAGCTCAGTGTTTTCTATTTCATTTTTGTCTTCCTCAAGATGGACTCACCAGTGGAAGTGAGGAAACCACAGCCATTGTCTCCTGGACCACCTCGTCAACATAGAATCTCTCAGTCAAGGATGATCAGAAGAATGGATGGTGCCGGTTGGAGGAGAGAGATCCATGGAGAGATGACAGTTATGAACAAAGACGAGGTGATTGCAATTGAGACATATGAATGTCTTCACTGGTTCTTCTTCCTTGGGAATTGTGTGTATGTTAAATGTAGATTTGCCAGTCACTTGTGATTTAAATACATTTATTTGCTATATTTTGATGAACAACGTCGTTTTGTAGCTCCACGATCTCAGTAAGATGTTTCGTGGTGGCCTGGAAAGGCGGCACACGTCCCACCTACGAAGTGTGCCCACGCAACTTGCTCTAAGGTAAACTTGTTATACTTCGCTTGCATATTTTTTACTTTTTATGTTCCACGGCAGTTTAAATATTTTCTGCAAACGTCTTTGGTTATAGTTTTACATTACTTTTTGTTGTTTGCGTTGTTTCACCAATGACCAACGTGTTTATTACTTATGAATGGATTGAGGTTCATATTAAATTATAAGAAGTACCTTGCTACCCAAAAAAGTATAGATGTTCCTAGTTCATCCACATCATTCCAGAATTAAAATGAATTTCAACATTTTAAATCATATCATGTCAAATACAGGGTGAACGAGCAATTAAAATAAATAGTAGTAACATATAAGTAAATTAATAACTATTATAAAATAACTTTGGGTGATTTGAAATGGATTTATTATACCAATTTGTCGCAAGAATGACAACAAGTGCGGAGAACTTTCATATTTATTAAATACTGACATGTTTCGAACCTTACACTGGTCCTTCCTCAAAAGTATTATAATATACTTTAAAAGATTAATTAATAAATTACTATTAAATAACATTAAAATAAATATTAACATTTTAAATGATATTGACACAGGGTGAATGAGCAATTAAATGAAGAAGACGAGGTAGAAGAAGATACCACTTTGCCACAGGTGACAGTTTCTGAAGTCAAACTCGAATCGGAAGTCGCAGGCAAGAGAAACGAAGAAAAACATGAAGAAGCCACAATAACAAGCGATACGAGTAAATCTGCCTCGTCATATTTGATATGCAAAAGTTTCCATTGACTATAATAACAGTAACAGGAATTAATGGTAGGAATATCCGTTTGTGTTTTTTAAGATAAAAAATTTTATAAATTCAAGTGAATTTTTTTCCAGACACCTTGACGCTGTCGGTACCAAGTCCTTCACGTCGGCAGGTTCGTAAAAAGTTGAAACAAAACGGTGACGGAGGAATACCGGAGTGGATGCAGAAATTTGTTTCGGAGAAAGAAATTGACCTGAAAAAAGACGTGAAGCTTGAAGATTCATTCAGCTCAACTCCTAGCTCTGAGGATGAGTACGTGACTTGCTGTTTTCTTTTTCTGATAATGACATTCAAATTTAACACCAAGAGGTAGTGAATGCTTATTCCTATACTTGACCACTAAGTCAAATGCTTGGCAATGGCGCTTAAGACCTTTCAGTATCAAAACTCTTAAGAATGTCCCTGTAGAAGCGCTTATGACAATGAATGCATCACTCCAATGATAATTCTTAATTAGCTGAAACAGATTTCACAGAAGAGTTTAACGTTTATTGCCACGATTAAAGAATTAAATATTAATTGCCATAAACAATTGAATATTTTTCAGACGGGAACTGGCATTTTCAAAGATTTTAGTGGAAGATGAAAAAGCCTTACCTAATATTGCAGAAACTTCTGTGGTTATCAACTAACGAAAGCGTAGTTACACCAAATTTTGCTGCCATTTTTAACTCAAGAACATGCTCTGAAAATCGCCAACAGACTGGTATTTTTACATGATGATGATTTAACGTTTAGTAAATCTTTAATACATTGTATCTCTGTATAGTATGCATTTCCGGGAGTACAGTATTTTTGTTTAGCATTTTTTAACTTCATATGTTTTTTATTGCTCAAGAAAACACCACCAATTTTCTTACACATTCATATCTTTTTTTGTAAAGATTTTACACTTTTTATTGGACATCAGTCTTTATTGTCTTTTACGTACTTTTTTCTTTGAAAATATTTTGTGTCTTTTTGGTTTGCATTTTACACATCGCATAACTCTTGGTTGTTTTGTTTCACATGTGCCTGTGTACTCACTAATACTCATCGTTATTCGTTGTCTTTGCTTTCATGACACCTTCAAGCCAATAGATAGATAATCATCACGTAGTTGTAGATGTTTAATTCGTGCAACCAACACATTCATATGTCAGTGCTTGATCCGTTATTCGTGGATATCAGATCGGACGTCGGCAACACACAATTACTCAAGTTTGTGTCCTTTAAGACTTCAAACAGTCGTTTAATTTGAATACAGTATCGTGTGAAATGCAAACGTGCAGGGATTAAGAATAATGGTGTTCAGTGCATAATTATTATTTATTCATATGTACTGAAAATTTCAATTTTACTTTTTTTTACCACCAGTTTGCACTCTTCTAATCGTTTTTTGGTATTATTTTATGATGTATAATTTTCTCTCAAGTAAAACTTGTGCCTTCGTTCTCCAGAAACACACCAGTAGTAACAGAAATTTTACTTTTTCTAATTTTTAATTAATTCTTAACCAAGTGGGAGAAGGGTTTTGGACAGAAATTATTCATTTGCAATAGGTCTCAAGATAAATCTTCTCCTCAGTAAAAAATGTACAGTTGAAATTCTCACAAAATTTCTGAAAACATCTTGCATTTGTTGAGATAAGTAAACATTACTTGCAATAAAACATATTGGAATTTGGCCCCCATATGTTACCAGATAAAATGTTTGATAAATTTTAGTTAGGCCCTTTTAGCAGTAGGCCAGAGAATTATAGATTGATTGACTTACTCATGCACTCTTTCTGTGGTTTGGTTTATAAAATGTATCACAAGTTATACGTGGTTCCCTTGGAATTGCACCCATGTGGAATATATATACATACTGTTTTACTAAACTTGTAATTTTGATAATAAATCATTATCAGCTTAATAAGATGTAATATTTGTTACCAAATCAGTTAGAAAGAGTTACGGCACAACAAACTATGCTCATGGGTGCAATTAATCGTTGTTGTAATACCATTTTATTTAACCTGGCATATATGTATGCAGTCTTAATATTGGTTCGAGGTAGATGTACCTACCATAGTCTGAAATCATCAATAAGGAAATGCAAAACTTCCTGTTACTCCAGCATTCTCTTTTCAATATATTAAATCGTTTTGTTTAGTTCATCAAAATTTGTGACACTGTCTAATGAATTTTTTGCTTTTCAGTTTTGAAAATTACTGTATGAGAGATTTTTGCTTGTTTCACGTTGTGCATTTTTACAGTTTTCTTCTTCATATATTGGTTTTGACAAACGTCATTTTTGTCTGAAGTTTTCCAGTTACAAATGTATCACTTTGTACAATAATCTGTAGCGAATGTCAAGTTCCTATTCGAAAGATCATGTCAAATATAAGAAACACTAGGAATATAGGATGTCAAATTATCATGGAGCCGTTACTGCATGACATCGCAAATTTAACAGCGGTTTGTTTCAACACAGTTTCACGTTATTTTCGTTCACTGCATGTTCAAAACGACAGCCAGAAAGAAACTGCTCTGTGACTACAACAAACCCCACTTGTTATATTGGTGCAAGCTTATACAGATAATGATAATTCTAAGAATAAAGCTTATAAACCTTCTGTGTGGCTAATGACTGCAATGCAAATTCAATCCCATGATAATTTCTTGGACTTCATACTTCTATTAGCCGTCATGCAAGATCCTTTCCGTTTATGGGACAATGCTGGTTACTACAAGAAGTATCATGCCACTTTCATTGTGGCTTTAAATTAAACGGTGCAGTTCCTGTGAAATTTGAAATTGAAAACAGGTTGCTCACTTTTATTTCGTGAATATTCAAAGACGTCCATGTTATGAAATGGATGAAGTCAAAGCGGCGCTTTATGTTGGACTTGGAACACAATTTATTGCAGTATGCTAATATTCATGCACTTTCCATTACAATAAATAACATTGCAGTTAAAAACAAAAATAACTGGCATGTACTGTTTGTAGCAGTACAAGTGAGCATGTATGTCACATTGAAAGTTTGTCAATCGTTTTTTCTGTTTAATCAATTTCCTATCAAAGTTTTCATAAAAGCTGCTGAGGAAATGTAGTGGGCCGATCAACATTGCCTGAGAATTTCGTAAAAATAATTCATGATTCACACCACGCAAATTTGTTTAGGCAACTGGAACAGTGGATGGTTATTGCCTGGTGACTGTATCTCCAAACAGATGCACTAAACCTACAAAATTCCTTCAAGTAATTAACGTGCTTCAGACTTTTTAAACCACTTTAAAGCTATGAAGCTTTGACCCACCTTATTGCGCTTGTGAATGTGACATAAATGGTATAATTATTTGCATACGCTTCAGTACCAATTAGTTACAGTCACTACCAAATAATAATCTTTAAAATGGATGCAAATAAATGCAGCCCAGATGACACATACACATTCATAACCAGTTAACAACGAAGACTTAAAAAAAATTTGCTCACAACAAGCATGCAGGAAAAGTTTCAAAACATATAACTAGAAGTTGAATGATCAGAAAGTTTTTGGACTAAATCACAAAGGAGTAAAAACATCTTTCTGCCACGTGAGAAAGGCTTTCAGTAGAGAAGAGTTGACTGGAAAAAGCTTGACAAGCATCTACAAAGATGGTTTTAACACTGGTAGAAGAACAAGCAAAATTATGTTCAACTGGTCTCAATGTACTCCCACCAGTCCTTGTCATAACCCTCATGAACATGACGTAGCAGAACATTTCGCCGGGAGTCACAGTACCTGAAGGAATTCAAACTCAAAATGAAAGAGCTTAGTGTTCATAAAAGTTCGTAAGAAATCTACACAACTAAGCAGAAAACATCTGGAAGACGCCTAAGCAATCTTTGCCGTTCATACCTGTATTTATCTTGTACCTTCTGCTTTATCTCGCCTAAAGATGCTGTTGTAACGTCACGTTCAAGGTATTCGCTCAGTAATTCTGTTGCCTTTTCAACATCAGCTTGATTACCCTGCATTAAAAACGCTAGGTTGGAACAGTTTGAACACAAAGCCAAATAAATCATGAGCTTAGCAAAAAACACATTTTTGGCATTTTACGTCAGTATTTAACATGTATACCCAGTAAACAGTGTATAGGCAAAACCATATTAAAAAGAAAATGGTCAATAAAGCCATGTGTATTTCAGACACAGCTAAAAGATAAAGGTACCTCGAATATAATAGATTGGTTGTTACGTTTCAAGAAAAAGGCAAACACGTATGTGTACATAAGTGTCTGGCGACACTGACATAAGACATCAACGGCACGTTTTAAAAACTGAACTTCAATCCAGCTCATGTTCAGCTGCTGCATCTCTTCCATTTTTCTCTTTATCCTTGCATACAGCTGTTGTAAAAATATACCAATACACCAAATAACACAAACATGAATTAAATGCTAAATTTAACTGCAAAATTGAGTGTTAATTTCGCAATTTCAATCTAGCGCAAAGTTGCATAATATAAACTGTGAAATTTACAAATATAATAAAACTAAATTTGAATGTGAGCAATAATCAGCTAGTTACCTTATGCTCAAATTTTAAACTCTGTAAATGATTCATGTACCTATTACAATAGAATAAGTATCGCTGCAACATCTCACGAGAACTCTGTGATTTAAAAATTCATTTAATAGTAATAGGTTTTTAAAGTATTAGTGATTCAAGTTTCATAAAAACTATTAAAACATGGCAGACCACACATTTAAAATTAGTAGAAAATTAAACATGACCATATTTTACCTCTTGTAAGTCCCTGGCTTTCTTTGCTTCCTCTGCGTTATAGCGATTACAATTATACCAAGAAGCACCGTGCGGATCCCATGGACCAAGGCACACCCAGCAAAACTCATGCTGACAAAATGAAAGCAAAATTTGATGCAAAATAACTTCGTAATAAAGCAGCGATAATTCTGTGGTACCTCGAAATTTACCTTGCATGCCTGGTTACGACAAACCATGTGATTACAGCCGCCATCTTTTTCAATGGTAACTTGGCATTTAGGACATTCTTTTGTGTTTGCTGAGATCCAATGCGATGTCTCACTGTCATCGTCACACTTTTTCAACCATTTTCGTAAATGCTTCATTCACCAACCCATGCGTATAATTAGTGCAATTTGTAATTTTTGAAGTTGCACAGTTACAAAAAATTTCAAAAACACCTTACCATACATAATACAGGATCATGCCAAGATTCTCCACAATCAAAGCAAAATTCACGACCACATTCACACTTCACTGGACGTTTGTCTCTGTACTCAACTTTGATCACATGGTGGCAGTCAGGAGCAGGACACCATTTCAGCAATGGATTACACTACAATGGAATGAAGTGCATGCCAAGTAGTGATAATGCACATAAAACAAATACACTTAATTGGATTTTCTATTACCAAATAAACCACAAACAAAACAACTTGCAAATCAATACAAAAGTGATTATTAGATTTTCCTTAAGCCCATACTTTTGCGTTGGCAGTGGTAAATATGAAAGCCCATATGTTGTATTATTAGTACTCTGCAACATCATAACTTTAAATTCAAAACTTTTATATTATGTGTAAACGTGATTTGATACATAAATCCAACAAAACAAGTCCCAATCAACATATTTCATAATGGCATTAATATTAGCTTCGAAATATCGACCATTTCAAAGACAAACTTTGGGCAACAGATAACGCATGAAAGCTGTAATGGCAACCACATAAAAAGCCATTGTGTAAGCTAAGAGGTACTATAAAAACGTCCTGACCACACGTTCTAACATACATATTGGGCCACCGGAGTATCAAATATAAAAATAATATGCTATGCTATGTAAATTTATGATCACAGACGTCTACCCAAGCGACAAGTCAAAGCAGCGGCCTATTTCGTATCCAACAGAGCATACCAGTTTATGGAGGAGTTTAAAATAGCTTTCTCTGATTGTTAAAATTGGCAAGAACATGTAAGATCAACTTTTTTTATACTAATGCACAACATGTAAAATAATCTTATTGCCCAAACATTATATGATTTTGCCGTTGCTAAAACAAGCTATACAACTATATGGTGTTCACTACAGGAGATGGTCATTTGTAATCATTAACAGCCTATAGAATACAAAATTCTAAGTAGTTCAGTATTATTGATTGGAATCCCCTACTTACCATAACAAAACTGTTTGTAATGAGATGCTGATACTTCCGACACACTTTCTGGTCAGTGATAAGATTCCTTAATGCAAGCAAAAATAAAGATTTACTTTTATCCCGGCTATAACACTGTTGCAGATAACAATTCCATTCAAACAACTTTCATAACATTACATTTTGCACAAAACACTATGACTATCTCTATCAACAGTTAATTCTAGCATTCTTAGAATATGTGCAGTGTTTCAATAAACAACCAACTTTTATTGCTCAGCATTTAAAGGCAAAATATATAGTCATATACAAAAAACAAATATCCTACACGTTACACCTATTACAATACATTACAGGGCAAAAAACTGTGTCATGCAAATAGGTTTGGATATTCAATATGCGAAAGCTTCTAAACATGTCTGTATGTCTGTGCGAGTACACTTATTGTTATTCTGTAACATATTATTCACTGGTCAACACAATTATTTGTGCCGGAGATGTTTCATCGATTTTGGGGTATGTTTGGAGCAGTGAATCCAAAAATAAGGTTGTTTTTTCCCATTTGGCTCCAGTTTTTGAGATATTTTCAAATTTTTGGTTCAGAAATGGTGAAAAATAGTAAAAATTGCTAATTTGTATTTTTTTCTTTATCATGATGTACAGAACTCAAAGGGCTTCTTGACATTATTTTGTTTCATTCTTGCATTATTATGTCTAAACCATGAAACCTATGTTGCGATATCGTCCGATGTAGGTCACATTCAGCCCACAAAACAAACTTATTGTGGCCCGGAAGTGCTTGTTGTTGTGGCTCAGCAACAGAGAGTTTGCTTACACCTGTTGTAAAGAGTACCTTACACTAGCTAGACTATAAAGATCAGTAAAATGCAAACAGAAAGTAGCACAGGAACTGGCAGAACATGATAAAATTAGTTCTTTATGAATGACGGCTTGTATGATTTTCTTTTGTAGCGGACATCAGGACAACCACATTTGAGGCTCCAGCAGTAACCTGCCATCATGTGTTGGTCCCACCTTCTTAGGTGCCTTTCTTCCGTAACCTTTATATCCTGGCGAAGACTCTCACCTTTCTCTTAGCAGATAAATCACCCAGATTTTCAGGAAATCTACCTAAGTGTCCGTGGAGGAAATGTACTTTGATGCTCATACTTTCCCCCAGTTCTTGAAAGTTGTGTAACATACAATGTGCTAATTCGACGTAGTTTTCCACTTCGTTTTTTCACAACAAATTTTTTAGCAGTGATTTAACTGACCAAGCAGCAAGCATAATACCAATCATATTTCTGGTGAAATTTGAGCCTATCATAAGTTTGAGAATGGTGGGCCATCAAACATTTATGCTATAAGTTTTTCAGTGCTCAAACCAGGGGAAAAATCGCAATGGCATTTGATTAAGTCCTTCTTCAGTAAATGGTATAGAAGTTGAAAAACTCTTGTCATGATCGCTGCAACTACCACTGATGACATCTCTACATTACCTCTCATGTGGTTCTGCAGTTTTTGATTCTTAAAAGTTTGGCAGTGATGCCAAGACAGGACCAAGAACAGAGTGCAACACTGGTCACCTCACTGATGCCAAGCTAGGATACTCTCCTTTTGTCTTGTTACAATTAAAACCTGTTAACTTTTCTATGCAATAATAACAGTTATTGTGGTGTTTTTGCAGTTCTCTCCACACCATATGGGTACCCCAAACTTCAAGCTTTTCTTTTTCCATTTTCCTGCAACCTCAGCGCTTCTAGACGGGTTTTGCGTACCTTGTGGGGACCCCAATGTATGCAAAACCTTGGTCACCAAGGTTTAACCTTGAAGTATAAAAGAACATTTGCTTGAAAAATTTTGTGATGTTTCCTCTTTGCTTTTGCGTTGTATGTTCACTACAGATGTAACAAAATGAGTCAGGATTCTTGCTGATATTACACTATAGCAGATGAGGATTCGTAAACTCACTTGGCTAAGCACAAGTTATTAAATCTTTGTCAAGCACTTCACCTACAGTATTTCTGCCACTGAGAACTGTATGATCCACAGTATAAGTCTTTGGAATGGAGAGTTTATCAATCTTTTTTTGGATTATCATGCTGTAAAAATTAATCAGTCTGGAAAGTGTTTGTTGTTGCTATAATAACTTCTTCTAGGTGATAAACTACTATAAGGTGTATAGTTTTCTATCAAAATGAGGTTATCCTGTTCCTGGAGTAGTTTTATACCAACTTTATCACAGTATTGTAAATTTACTAAACTTCATATGGTGCCTATGCATGCGGCTAACACGTACTAGATGAAAATATTAAAAAAACAATATCTCAAAAAGTAGAGTCAATTCGGTAAAACCAATGCCATTTTCGGATTCAGTGCCCTAAAAATACCCTAAAACTGTTGAAACATTTCCGGCACTGGAAAAAAAAATTTTTTGTTGGGCTGCATTTAGGGATAGGCCGATATGAACCCAAACCCAAATCGATTCGCCAAAGATCGCCTTTAAGGAAGATTCGGAAAAACACGAATACCACCAATGGCGAGCCCGAATACAATATTACTTATAAATTTACTGACTTTCGTTAAAAATGATGATCTAGTTTCCCGACAAAGCTAAACGAGAGTCAGCAGTACTTACAATGAAAGTCATTTTCCTAACGATTTTGCTTTTTCAATCGTTTTCTAAAAAATATTTTTCAAAAGAAAGCGATTTGTTTATCGATTACATCATGTTACAAGCAATACTTGACAACTTTTGGATGAAATTTTATTGTTTGGTTCTAATACGAATAGATTCGGGATTTGTTCGTGTCGACCATCATATTATTTGGGTTCGCACGAACCCGAATAATCTTTCTCGCGGCACATCCCTAGCTGTATTATCTATTATAACCAATATTAAATACAGGTTTGAGGTGTTGAAGGATCTCTGTCATCAAGGGAAAGGAATAACAATGTGATCTTGGCTGCTACACGATGGTAATAACAAGTAGATTTCACAAATCACAGTATATGACAGAAATACAAAAATGCAACAAACAGCATCATCAGCTTCTGCGAGTAAAGAAATGCCAGAAATCAACAAGGCAACTGCACTGTTAAATCAAAACCAGCTCCATAGCCCAACCAGAAATAAAAACATTTTACCGTTTTTGATTTAAATGTGAAACCGTTTTCTAACTTAACAATGAAGCTCGTTTTGACTTTTATAGTGCATTTGCCTTAATGTTTGCTGATACTTCTTTACTTGACTTGTCCCTTTTGAAACATTGATAATGTAAAATTGGTACAATAACATAAATAAACACCAGTTGAATTAAAAATTGATGTTACATTGCAAGGGTGTATGATTTGTTCTTTTAATTCCCATAAATATTTCCTAGTTCAAATAATATTGCAGTGAATCCTGACTGACTTCATGATAAGACGCAAAAATATTTAAAATGAAGAGTCATTGACTAAAAATGAAGCAAGGATTGGAGGATATCGTAAACTACCAAGATTTATCAATACAAACAATGCTGAAGGTAGTTTCTATCTCGACCTACATTTAACGAAACCAAACACAAACTGACGGGCAATACAAAACAGAAAAATACCTGAATAGTAACTCAACAACCTATATCATACAATTCTGAACAAAATAGAGGATATCTACAACAATACTTACATCACTACGGCATCATCCACAATAATATCACATTCAAATTCTGGGCAAGATATTGTCTAAACAGAAACAAGCCAAAGATATGAACAGTATCGGTAGTGCAGTATCGGTATTTACAATCAAGGTGACCTATTACAGTAATTATATCTTCCAGCTGTAATATCATGTATCAATAAATGTAATGCCTTTAAGGGATATCTACCTGTGACATGCCTTCATCTATAATTTTTGTGCAAAGATACTGCGACCAACATCCCTTGCAAAATGAATGGCCACAGTCTAATCCAGTCATGAACTAAAAATAAATGATAAAAATTTAACGATACGAAAAATAACACAGTCAGTTCTTGACACAACAGCAGTCAAACGTCATCATCATCCATAATACTTACAAAATATGATACTTACTGAACTGGAATAGTTATTGCAACATATTTCACAAGCTTGCTCAATACTTCTCCCGCTCTGTAAACATCATAAATATACACATGGATATAAAGACGTAATAGATATATACATTATTAACATAAACACTGCAAACGTTATATATATAATATAACAACATTTCAATGTTTTGTGGTGTTGTTTAATTAATAGCTCTTCACTATTTCGCAAGTTACATTTCAATTCACTATGTGAGGATTTAAAAACTTTGGGAGATTTTCATTGTTGTTGCCTATGTAGGCTACCTTTCTTCTTGCGAGTGATTTTGATTTCAATGGACTAATAACATGAGCTTCTGCGAATATACGTTCTTGATTTCCTTCATACTCGTAGTACTTTTCCAATAACAACTCTTTGTCCCAGTTGAAATGAGCAAGTAATATCCTTAAAGTTGTAGATGGGATCTGTGAATGTACATGAAGCACATCAAAGCGATGGAAATAAATAGTGTAGCTTTGAAGAACTGCAGACTAAAACTGTTGAGGAAGATTCTTACATTGACTATGTCATTAACTTCTCTTATGATTTCGTTCATAAGTCCAACAACTTTATCAGCGGACAAGCATTCATATGGATAAGGATCGTCGTCCCCTAAATCTGGGTTATAAGATGAAATTCTGGCGTCAACAGATGACTCGCCAAGGTATCCTTCATCTACTTCAACATCCTCGTTGTCAAAATTGTGTCCATCATCGTAATCATCTGGATCGATATCATCCTCATAGTAATCGTCATCCGATTCCATGCTTGTCTTTCTTCTATTGCATTACCATCAAAGAATGGAGAAATAGGGGAAAATGAGTGTAGAGCTTATAGATATACCATAACTTGTCTTTTCCAATTCCTCAAACACAACACATGGCACAGTTTACCGTTAGCCAATAATATATAACCTGTCACATGTTGAACAAGTTTGGGCTTCATCAATACCATGCATTTAGTAATGTATACAATTGCCATGAAATACAGACTACCTCGATATACATATGTGCAAAAATTTTATTCTAGTTAACAATTAAGGGTTCAATAAAAGTTAGGTTAAATTAGAAGATAATGTAGGTAGGTTTAGGTTAAGTTCAGTTTATTATGTTAACTTTTAGGCTATAGTTTAGGTTTGGTAAACAAAAAACCCTAAAAATTAGGCCTATAGCTTTAAACACAGACCGGAGGGTTTGACATGAAATGACAAGAAATTTCAACGACAAGATTTATTAAATGAAGTGACTATTTCACCGGCGTCCATTCACCAAATTCACAATACAGTGAACGGTGGATTTTCGGTGACGGCTTTATGACCCTCGTTTATCTGATGAAAAGAAGGCATTGTGGTGGTGTAGTGGTTAATGTTGGGGCTTGTATGCTAGAGGTCTTGGGTTCAAGCCACTGCTTTGTTTTTTTGTTTGTTCTAATTCATTTTAAATTTAATTTAGTCATGAGAGGTGAGAGTTTGGGTCGAAGGGATTAGTTTTAAATTAATTTAGACTTGGAAAAAAAATTGATTTTTAGTTGAAAAATAGCGTTTATTTTAATTGGCACGCTAGCTTAGTACGTGGTTCTAAGTTGAACTTAGGAGACATTTCAATTCAGACTAGAGCAATTGCCGTTAACCGTATTCGTATTTCCCTACTTCAGTAAATAGCGCCGGTAAAATAAGTGTCTACTTTACCGACTGCCGTTTACCGAAGTAATAAAATAACAATTGCACAACCAGCTAGCAGTTTACCGAAGTAGCTTTTCCGAATTCGGTAAACGGCTGCCGGTGAAATAAATGCTGCCTTAAAGGCTTAGCTTAGGGTATTTTATACCGGTAGCCTACTTAATTCCTCAAATATAAGTTTACGCTTCGTGTTCAGCGTAGCTTTTTAACCCAAGGATATACTTTTTTTTCTCAGATCTGTGGATAGAAATTGGCCTTATACAAAAACAAAAGGGCTTGCAGACTATTACATGTGCCCTTTCCTAGGTGTGCTACCTTCTAAGGTGCTTAGGTGCTACTGTCTACCATACAATGGCTATAAATCCTTATGTGCACAACGTTTCTGGCAGTGTTGCCATTTAGGTTTCAAGGGAGTTTTATGGTGTTTGTTCCTTTAGTGCAGGGGTGTCAAACTCAATCGTACCAGGGGCCAAAACTCAAAACTTATTTAACGCCTCGGGCCGTAAGGATGATAACTAACTGAACATTTCGTAACTTGACGTGATTTGATTGAACGTTTCTCGACACCAGTACATGAATTGGAACAGGCAGCGAAATAACACCAGGTTTTTGATGTTTAAAGCTCGGTGTATTATTCTTCTTCGAATACAAGTCGTACAAATACCGACGAAAAAAAGTAAAAATACGTCGCACTCGATGATATACCCTACCTAGAAGTAGAATAAAAGCTCACCTACCACGAAGTAGGCTTATTATTGAAAACAAGGCTTTGGGGAAAACTAGTGTATTTCACGGAGATTGGGCCGTGCAATCAGTTGGAACAACGTGAATTGAAAACTATTTTGTTGAGTTTGTGCTGCATTGTACGACGTTTAAAGAAGCCGCTCTCAAATATGAGCACAAAGTAGACCGATAAGATAAATATGTAAAAAATGAATGTACGCGGCTTACGGTATGCTATAACTATAAGCTCATACGCAGAAATGCAGTAATAAGATTCTGTCAAACACGACCATACTACAGGTAGCCTGTATAAAAAAATGTAAATGAAACCGTGCATTTGAAAGTTAAAAGGTTAGCAAATTAAAGCATTCCACTGTTTTTACTTCAGTGGAGCCACTTATTAGCGCTGGATGTTTGACATCTTCTTACGGAAACCAGTTTGTTGATGTTTGGGGTAAAACTTTTTGTTGTGGAAATTCTTAAAATGGTCTGTAGCTGTTCATCAGTAAGACGACTTCTGTGTGATGTTTTGTTAATCTTCATCACAGAAAACAACTGTTCACATAGATATGTGCTACCAAACATACACATGGTTCGAGCCGCATGTAGACGGAGATGGGGCATTGTGTCAGGAATGAAGCAAATAAATTTTGTAGGCCCCACATTGCCGTACTTTGCTTTTAGTGTCCCATTACACTGCAGTTCTATAAGCTCCATCTGAATATTTGCAGGCGCAGTTTCTACGTCAACTGCAAATGGATTGCGCAGCAGCTCAAAATTACTTTTCTGTGCTTCGAAGTCACCAAAACGTCGTGCAAGCTAGGAGCGAAGTTCGCTCAGTTTTTTAGCGAAGTGTGCTTTTGGGAATGTTGTGGCACATAATTGATTGAACATTACCTGGCAACAGGAAAAGTGAGACAAGTTGCATTGGTGCATTTGTGCCTCCCATAAGCGCAACTTTACCTGAAACGCCTTTACTGTGTCATACATATCAATAATCATACAGCTCCGTCCCTGAAGCTGAACATTCAACGCGCTGAGATGAAAAGTTATGTCAGCCAGAAGTGCCAAGTTGCATCTCCAGATTTCACTACGGAGTATAGTAGTGTCTTTTCCTTTGCTTTGTAGAAACTGACAGATTTCCTCTCTCAGCTCAAATACTCCATTGAGAACTTTTTGCCGGCTTAGCCATCTCACCTCGGCATGATAAGGCAAGTCGCCAAACTCTAACTCCCGCAGAAAAGATGTAAATTGTCGGTGGTTCAAACCTTTAGCTCTGATAAAGTTTACGGTTTGTATTACGGTGTTCATTACGTTTTCCACTTTAAGTATTTTTCCGCACAACGTTTCTTGATGTATTATGCAGTGATATGCTGTTAACTTACCAGAACAGTTCTCTTGCTGCATCTTTAACCGTATTCTTCCCACCAGTCCATTTTTCTCACCACACATCGCCGGTGCCCCATCTGTTGTAAGCCCAACAAGTTTGTCCAACGGAAGGTTTATGTCGGTTAGACATTGACATAGCCTACATTTTTAAATATGTCTTTCCCTGTCGTGGTCCCGTGCATTGATTTATTGCCCATTACTTCCTCTGTAATGCACAGTTTGCAAGTATTATATCTCAGAGGCCTATATTTGTATGTATCTGTGCATTGAGCCCTCCGGACCTCATTATCTCCTTGAAAATAGCTACAGAAACAATTAGACTTCAGTCCCTGGGAAGGTATTTTTAATGGTTTTTTATTTTAACCGTCTACGTGCTAATATAGACTACATAATGCAGCATAAAATTAACGTTTCTTTATGTGCATATTAACATAAATAGCCGCACTTCAATCACACTTAGAATATATAATGAAAACATATAATAAGCACTGCAACCGGAGCGTAACGATTTCAACAGCAGTGATAGCCTATACCACCTGCCTCATAACATGTTCCACGAATACCTAGCGTAACTAGTGACATGACTTAGAAACACCTGCGCCATCTTCGGCTTGTCCGTCCGTCATCGATGGCATGTACTCATACTAACATTCCTGACAGTTTGGTTGGTATAGGCTCACATTGTACAGCATTGTTGACTGGAAGGTTATCCATGTGCGTGCGCACCCATTTTGGTGGGTGGTGTATTTACTGTGGGTATTACCCTAGCAGAATATTATTCAAGTTATATACAGAATATTATTCAAATCTAGCACAAATGCTGGTAAAACATGAATTTTTAGGCCAAAATTCTGTTTTTAACTTTGGGCCTCTTTAACATTAGCTGGAGTTTGAGATATGTAAGTGTAGTCATGTTCCAGTCTGAGGAAGCTCTATCTACACGGCCAACTTTCAAAAGACGCTAAGATTTTTTGTATAATTTCAATACATATGATATTAAGACAAATGAAAACTATTTCATTTTCTGGTGGTTGACGGCTTTTTTTATTCCACCATCGTTAAATATTTAAATCGTGTTTGTGCCGTTTGTTAGCTTGATCTATATTCTATAATCTATAGTATCATTTGAACATAACGTTGCAATTTTAGGTTTCATATCTTCCTGTTTATCATCCAAAAGATATTATATTTTTACACTGAAGAGCCATGCAGGAAATTACGACAAAAATATTCCAAAACAGCCCACTAGCAGGTTTGCTAAATCACTTATTAGCCAAGAAATTGAATCTGATCACATCATCTGAGGAAAATTATGAGAATAGTGACACAGGAACTGAACCGCCAGTTTTGCGTCATAATGTATTTCGTACGGCATAGATAAGCCAGGAGCTTTCAAGTGAATGCATTCAAACTTGTACCTTCTTCTTCGGACATATTGTGCAACACAAAATTCCTTCGATGCATAATGTTTTATCTTTAATTATAATTACATTGTACTTTTGATTGATTTGTTTTTGTGAACGTTTAATTGCATTAATTTAACCTTTAAAGTAAACTATAATTTTGGCATTGGCCGAAAATGATGTTGCTTCGCAGTTAATTATGTAAAATATGCTTTATGTACAATATAGTAAACAACATATTTAAGAAACAACCAAAAAATCACTTAAGGAAAGCCAGACTGCGAGCATAGCATGCACTACAAGTGCCAGTGTAGGAGAAATAAAGTAGTACTATCACGCTCATGTCATGAGATGCTGGACAAGTGGACATATGCGAGTTTACGCTCAAATTAAACAAACATAAAATATTTGTGTGCACACAACTTTACTGTTGGAAAACTGATGTTGTAGGGCCACATTGTCAACGTATTCATATCAACGTCTGTATTTTGTAACACTGCTTTTCTTCTCATCTTTCATGACAATCTTCTTTCCTGCCTTCGAGTAGGCCTAAATTCCTAAAGAAGTTTTATATACGTTTAAAATATACTGTAGTTTCAAACATAAACTTCATGCTTTAAATAACACTACCATATCGTGAGTCTTGTAGCGAAAGTTTTTCAGACAAATGGGAAAATTCTTTCCTTTATTTGCTGATTACTGATTACACTCATGCCAACATGGAAGACAATTAACTAAAAAAGCATTTGCGTCTATTGTGACGACCGAGTCTGATTGCATAACATAAAAAGCAAGTCTCTTACTTTATTACATACATATTTAGATAATATTAAAATCATGTATGTAGATACAAAGTATTGTTTCTTGCTTGAACACATTTTTAAAATTTTTTATAAGTGATTTTAAATAGTTTATAAAAATCAATTGGACAATGTTATTATCGGTGAAAAATTGACAAGAGCTGCTTGTCCTTCAATTCCATCATTTCCAATATAACATTCATATATACGTAAACTTTAAGTTCTGAAAATTCTTGTGTCTGCAATATTTCTGAACCTAGATTTAAAAAATTGGTATTCCAGTAACTAACCACAAGAGCCCAAACAACAATAGTTAGTCAAATGAATTAACAAAAATCAAGGCGTAGCCTTTTTATTAAAGCATCACAAAGGTTGACAGGTTTAAAACATTTTATCTGTTTTTCCCAACACGTTTATAGAAGCACTAGGCCTATATATGAAGTGTATCGTCAAAATATGTTGTTTCCATCTCTCCACTTTTAAAGTTTTTGATTTTGGACGTATCACACATGTGGAAAAAATGAATTGCCTCTTCTTTTGAGTAAGCGACACAAGGCCTTGACAATTTAAATTCAAACATTTTTCTCAAGTCCCTACTTAGCAATGTAAGCTCACAAATAAAAACCTAGTACGCAAAGAAGTGTATAAATAGAAGACTCACGTTATACTAAATATCAACAAGTAAATACATGTAAGCCTACAATATATTCAGTGATAAAATTGTTACGTGTGCCGAAAGATTGGGCCGTTTATTTCATTCCAACTACAGCAATATCTGCACATTATGGACAAAAATTGCCCGAACTGTTCACATGTGCATACGTTTTAGCTAATATCTTAAGATATTCTTATCTAATTCTTTAAAAAGAATTCCACATCATTCGCTCAGCTTGTATTCTTTGAGTGTCTCACAGTACGGTACAATATGCAAATTCCAAGAAAACTGCGAGCCTTCAGTTGAAAAATGGTTACCTTATAGGTTATATACCTATACAATATAAAAACTTTATTCATTACAAACATTAAAACATTTCATAATTGCCAAGCACTGCCAGACTACAGGTAACTATATGGGTTAGTGTTGGTAACTAAGCTATCATCTCTACTTACAAATATCAGACAAGCCCACATTGCAAAAGCAACATGTCTATATTGCATTGTGGTACCGTCAATCTCACCATTTTATCACCCAAAATGAAACATACACATGCCTCAGTTACCGATCGGTATCCAAGACACGTGCCACTGATACCGCTAGGTATCCGAGAGAGTCTCGAGACAGGTGGTTTGTTACGGCCCCTCTTCAACGGTTCAAAAGTTATCTTTTCGTGCTAAAAAGGTAGACGACGCAGAGGGAAGCAAGCCTATATCATTCAGAAAAGGATACAAGGATTTGGCAAGTAAAAATCAAAGCCGACATCAATTTCACCGGCTGCTGGTTACACTGTGGCGATTACGTCACGAGTCACGAATTGTTTTCGAAAAGCTTGAATTTTATTTTGAGATTTTGCAATTCAGTTGTTGACCGAACTTGAATTCTCCTTAATGACGTTCAGATAAATTACCTCAATTGAACTGGTGTGTCACATATATATATCGATGTAATGTTTACAATCTTCCTTTTTACCGTTCTCACATGTTACCAAGCGCAATGTAACATTCAATAAGTTTTGCCCGAAGGTGAAAGCCTTCGTGTCTGATAATAAATAAAATGGGAACTTTATAATTTAGTAATTTTGCTCATATTCTAACAATTACCGCCAGCATACGCGGTCATTATGATAGAATATGTTTGTTGTGTAATAGTTCACACAAGTTATGCACAAACGAATTTTAATATGTCATAACACAATTGGTGTTTTCTTACTTCTATGGCTGGTGATATATAGACAGTTAGACACTTGTTTTACCGGCGCCTGTTTACCGAAAGAGGAAAATGCAAATAGAGTAAACGACAAGGCATAGTCTGTGAATTGAATGTATGCTGACTTTCAACCTAAAATTTCATTGAATTGTATTGTTTATTTTTCGCCCTTAATTGTGCGGAGAGAAAGTTACGATGCTAACCGTTGTAGTTAAAGCACAATAATACACATGCTCATGAACAGTTAACGAGCAGGAAAAAGTGGCAAAGCCCAAGGGTTTAAAACATGCAAGATAGTAATAAAACAATTATGCTACAAGATGGTAGGTTAGCACGGCCACCAAACCTAAACCCACAAAATAATTCCTAAGTTTAACGGATTTAAGGCCAAAATAACACAAACAACGAAACAACTACACTGTTGGAAGATGTAGAGGACATAGCTTATTCCCTAACATTAAAAACACGTATATTAAAGAGACGTCGAACACCAAAAAACGCCATAAAATCTTTCTTTGTCTTATTATACAGTGAATTTACTAAAAGACTGATTACTCGAAAATAGGGATGAGAGGGGCAAGGGGGCAAAATAAACACCAAAATTTTTGGTCTAAAAAACACAATTTTAGCTAATTTCATGCTAATTTTTAGCCTAATTCTGCACGCGACCTGGGACATTGAAGCACATCAACTGCTAGGGTAATTCCCAGCCTAGAAAACAACACCAACCGTGCTGCCTTCCGATTGGTCTAAATAGGTTTTTTAAAGCACTACGTAGGACATACAACAAATTCATAAAGATCTCAGTTTTAGGTGTTTGACGCCTCCTTAATAGCCGAAATAAATATATTAAGTGACATGGTTAGATTAAAAGGATAATGAATATCTTAATTGCACAACAAATGCCCGGTGAATGAAAACTAGCAATAGAAAGCAAAGAAAAAATTAGCAATCAACGTTCAAAAGTAGTGTGCTTACCTGTATATAGTTATTAGATTAGGTTATGTAAACGATGTTAAATAGGTAGAATTTTATTGTCTGCTGCGTAGTGCTTTGCTTTGGCTACAGTATGGTAAAAACAGTTTATTTCTGCTTCTTGTGCCAATTGAGTAAATGTTTTTTTTAATTTGAAAGAGGTTGTCAAATACAGATGGTAAGTTTTTATATATGCATCGGTGCATAAACATGTTGATTTCCAGATATAACAAGTTATTTATTGGCCAAATATCAATACATGTGCCTGAGTGTTTGATTTTGGAAAATAAACTCAATATCATTCTACGAAACTTATCACATTCTTTTTGCATAGGCTTAGGCAAGGTATTTTGTCCATGACACCAAACATAGATACAGCAGCGTAAGTGAGATTCCACCAAATTATGATACAACATTAGTAAGCTACCACGATTTATATCACTTAATCTTTATCACTGCACCCATGTTCAGTTTGATTTTCTGCAGTACAGAGGTCATATAGCATTTCCCTGATAAAACACACTAACTTTTCCAAAATATAAATAAACCTTTCCGACGCAAACTTAACAGCAAAATATCTTAATAAACAAAATCAATCAAAGTCTCTGTTTAATGCCAAATAAAATTAAGTCATAGATGCAGTTATTTCACGAGAATTGAAGTTGCTACAAACATTCAAATTTAAAGAAACACGAAAATAAATTTGTAATTTTTGTTTCGACTGTACACTACAGTGGAAAGGATAGGGCAAGCCGGAATGCAGAGTAAGGCAGTTTTTGCCAAGATCTCGGGGGTGCAAAAGCAAAATTCTCGTGTGCAAGACAGTAGCCAGTGTACGAGATCGCTCTCCTCCCGTTATGCAATACCATTTTGGTCAAAAAATCTCAAGTGTCCTCCTGGGGAATAAGCACATGAGACTCATCAATGTGTATGCGGAACTTTTACACCTTGCTATCAAGTTATCAGCAATGGAGTCAGTAACAGCTGAACTCTGATTGCTAGTATATTCTTTTGAATAAAAAACTAATTTTTGGATATACAGTATCATATACATTGTTATTAATACATTGATGTAGGAGGTCAAAAATGTTATTGCAAAATCAAAGTCGGTTTCCATAATAACAATCTCATTTTACTGAATTTAACAAATAATTAATAAACACATATTTGAAGTGTATTGTAAAGAAAAGCTTAGACTGATATTCTCTGTAAAGAGCGTAAAAGCTGGATTTTTTTAATCTGTATTATCTTGTTTTTTATTCTTGGATGCATTAAATTGCTGGTGACAGGTGACTTCGCCCTTCTCAATTTGGTCACACCTTACTAACAAGTCATAAGCGATCGAGTCAGTAACAACTGAGTCCTGCTTGTACTCAGGGTGAGATGTAACAAAATGCCTCATCCACTGTGCTGTAGTCATGTAGTCTCCTGCGACAACAATAGCATTTGCTTAACAAAATAGGTTGTGACGTTGTTGCATAAAAAACATTTTGCCCTTCATTTTTATCTATTGATAGTTTAAAGCTTAGAATACATTTATAAATTATAAAGGTATTATCGAAGAAAAGGCAGCAAACCTGATGCTCTCTTGCTTATGAAATCAAGATATTCATTGATCTTCAAATTTGTGTCGGTGTCAATTGTAACACTGTCCAAATATTTTTGGATCAGTGGGATAAAACCAGGAAAAACATCTTTCTGCAAACATCATTTTCAAGATTCGATAAAAAAAAAACTGACAAAAATTTAAACAAATTAGAACATTATTATAAACATATGCACTGTAAAATACTTTAAAAGGAAAACACTAGTAGTGTAGTCACCTTTCCATTGATAATGGTATTGATTGACATTTCCTGAACATGTGCTGATGACAAGCTTTCGACTTCTATTCAAAAAAGATATTATTTACAGATAGCTCAATCAGCAATAAAGGTACTACTTTTATGTTATATGTTGCAAGTAAAACATTTCTGCAACAGAACTTGTCTGTTTGTTGCACATAGGCTTACTGCATGAAACAGAAAAGTATTTACAATACATTACAGTTAGGGAGAACAATTTCAAACTGAACATAAAATTGATCTTCTCAAAATGTGAAGGAAGATAGTTGACATTATTCTGCATTCTTTATACGCAATTTTATCCTCATAAGCACAAGAAAATGTTGGTTTGCAGGCTGTAACCTCACTGTTTGAATTAATATTGCTTCGAAAGTGGAATTTCTCTTTGCAGATGGCATTGTTTTTCTGAGCTTTGGTTGTGTTTAGATGTACCTATTAACACAATTAAACCAAAATTATATTTAGTTATGATATGACAACAAGAAACATGCTTTAGAAAGTCATATTTTTTGTGTTTCAGATCTGCAATTTTGATACGTATCAAAAAATGATCAAGCTTTTTAATGCCTCCTTCGACATAGCAAAGTAATACATGTGATAGCTTGACAGTATGAGGAGTAAAAATGTAAAGTTACAGCTGGCCTAGAAGTTACAATTTTTATAATTGGTTGCATGAAGTAATTGTTGGTTTAGAACTTACATGAGCATGATATGCTTGTTCATTACTGTTTACATGGTTCCTACGATATGAAATCAACCGCAGAAAGACTTTAATAAAGCTTACATAGGATAGTGGTAAACAGAGGTCTAGATTGTACTTGAGAATAGCTCGTGTCAAAAGAACAATAAACACAACAAAGGCAGCATTTTCAAAGTCTGTAAGTTGCATCTCACAAACTCTGAATTCAACTCTCCAGCCAATGTCAGAGTGAGGAGGAGGAGGCTTGAATCTTACCGACTGCCAGTTTGAGGTCAAAATATTCTATAAAGTAAAAATGTACTTGTGTACTGGTAAATCTTAACTATGTCATTTATTAGCTTAATTCAAAGTAACAAGCTTTCATTTTATGTGTACTCTATCTTCATCTAGCCTCATAAATACAGTAAAGTTTGTAATACATTCAATGGCAGATTCATAGTGACCACTGTTCGACCATAAAATCACAGTCTTGCTAACTAAATAAACAATAAAGTGTATACCAATTGTTTTTTTACCAAAAAGCTAATTCACATTTAAATAGAGCCAGGAAGAATGCTGGAAAGTAAACCAGTTAAATTTTCTGTTTGTGCGTATCCACAGAATAATGTTATTATAAGTAACTCTAAAGTTTTTTTTTGCACCTCAAAGTGATCAGTAACCTTTGAATCATCCAGTTCAATCTTGTTTGTCAGACTTAAAGGGTCCCTTATCCACAAGTGTGCAAAATGTTGTGCTAGTAAGTCATCAATGCCTGTATACAAAGTAGTTGTAAATGTGTGCAAAACTCCAATAACTTTTTACACTGACTTACAAGTTTTAATTCTGTTAGTGCTAAATATTTTTGTAGCGTTATATATGAAGTTATATTGTTGGAATTACCTGCATTTAGTAAAATATTTTTTGCCTCCAAATCACTTTCAATATTAACATCATTAAATATTCTGGATTTTGTGTTCAGATAACTGTTAATGGGACCATAGCGTGATCTATGAATGACTCTCCTGCAAAAATAGAAGATACATTTTCTAGATCTAAATATCATAGGCAGTGTAAGGTACTGTTGGCTCCTTAGTGGAGTGGTTGGGGCACTGGGCTCATATTCATGCAGCCAGTGCTCAATTCCCAGTGACGCTACTGCTGTAATGCCCTTGGGCACGGCATGAATGACATATGCTGCTGTTCAGTGGTCCTGCTGAACAATTTCAAATTATGGCAAAACAAAAAATCAAACAAAAAGTGTATTTCTCAATTGAATGTTGCACAAAGGCTAAAGCTTGGTAACTAGCGCTCAAGCGATAATGATCCATCACAAAGTTTAAGTCATGCAAAGATTTTCCTCAATCTGATGATAAATATGATGATACCATATTGTAGCCTAAAACTCAAACTGGTAAAAAGGATAAGAATTAACTTGCATAATCTAAATACTTTGAAGTGGATAAAAAGAATTTGCCTTAGTACACTCACTCATTATTTTTAAGTGGTTCCAAACCACGTTCCTCACGAGTTCTGTCATCCACGCCTTGTACAATAACCGGCCACCTCACATCAATATCAGCCAAATAACCTCTCCATATAGGAGCTGCTGCACCCAGGGCTGTCTAGAAACAAAGAGAAAATGTATGGCAGATTAGCAATATGCAATCATCTTAATCTAATCACTAAGAGATAAATTTACAATAAAGGTTATTGAATGATGTATCAGTATATTAAATTTAGGCTTGTGCTGTAAACAAACAGCATATTCACCATTATTGGACAAACAGGAGCTAACTGATCGTAAAGCAATTTTGCTTCCTCCATATCAGAACCCTGAATGGTAACATGCAAATTGCAGTTCCCAAAACAAAAGCAAGTGCAATCCATGTATATATGGTCTGGCTTGGCGGCTTGCTCCGCAGCTGGATCATTAAATTTTTCAATAAATGGGGATGGAGTGTTTGTATCTTTGAAAACTGTAAAGAAAGTAAAAGTTTATTAGACAGTAATTACAAGTGGCAGTATGGTTAGTAAAAAGATGTTTCTATTATTTGTATGGTTTGGCATTCAATGAGGTGGTGAACATTATAAATGTTTTGGTTTCAAAATTTGAAATTCAAGCTTTGAATCAGAAATTATCGATGCACTCATCATAAGTGTAAAATCAGGATTATTCTTTGCAAAAATTAATATTTCTGAAAAACAAATGCAAGTTTTGTTTCTTGTTATGAAATCTCAATTTTGCCTTTCCTAATGAATTGCACCCAGTTAGGAAAATGGGATCAATATTGTTCTATTTAAATGCCTTAAAATAGGATTGTAGTACTGCAGAAGGGGCCAGATCCAGCCCGCCTCACTGCATCACAAATGAGCTTATTGTATGGTAACCTATTAAACAAAGTGGGAATTTGGCCCGCGATCGCTCATGGTTATCTGGCCCTTTGTGAAAAAAGTTTGGTGACGCCTACAGTAAAGCATTGGGTTCGGACACCGCTGTGACCCTTAAAAGTACAAGAAGATCGAAATGTTCTTCATTCTTGGTCTAAAACTTTAATACGCCATAAAATCACATCATATATACTTCAAAGTCATAACCAAGTGTATGATGATGTTTGGTTAAAAGATTTCAAAACCAAGACTGAAAATTGAATGATGTGTCACATATATCTTACTTGGTATATTGATAGATACTTTTTCTCCTCGTCTTTTTCTGATGTTGGTTTCTAGACACCTAAAAAGATATGGGCTTCAACGTTTAAAATTAAATCGTATTTAAGAAAATTTATAATAGTAATAATAATACGAAGTAACATAATATTTAGAAATTTGATTGAAGGTAAAAAATGTTGCTGACAAAAATCGTGGATGGTTGTATATTGCTTCATCGGGAATAAAAAGTGATTGACAGATGGGATTGAACTCTGGACAGACGACTTTGTATGAGGGACTAGTGAAGTTTAAACAACCCAATCTAAAAATGTATGATTAGAAAATGATAGGCATTTACGCTTGTAGATGTTTTTAAAACTATTTCACCAAAATTTTACCTGGGAAAAGTAGTTAGAGTTATTATCTGTTCGTCAGGCTGCAGCCATTTTTGTATTTCTTTTCTCCTAGAATTAGAAAATATGCTCATTATTTTGCAATGTATTATTCAACATCAACAAACTGATAACGAATATTACGTGTTGTAGATGTTGTAACTGTAACATAAAAAACTGAAAAATCTTTGTTTCATTTACAAATAGGTTTTTAAAGATATCTGCAAGTTACAAGCTGCAAGATTTACTTATTTTACAGCAATTAAGTTTTTAAAAAGTGTGTATGACTTCAGAAATACGCCACTTGTGGCCATGGCCGGGAGGAATGTATTATTTTTGAGTATGGCTTTGGACTTACAACTTGCTAAATGCTGAAAAAAATGGTAATATGGAGTATGACTATGGATGTCTGGCCTCCATTAAGCATTTATACAAGTACCAGTGGAATAAATGTATCGCTAAAGGTTACCCCAGGTGAAAACATTAAGACCTGGTATTACTTTATGAGGGTTTTGTATCTCAAGAAAAGAACTGCAAGAGCTCAAAGTTAGGTAATCAAGTTTTAAAAAATAAGAATATTTAGTTTATGTACAAAACATACTTCTCAAGGTCTTATAAACTAAAGTTTATTTTTTAGCAACAAATACCATTGCGCATTCTGCTTACCTCATTTCCATGTTAGTTTCTACAGAACTAAACTGAGCCATATCACCCTGATATGGTACACCTGGTATTCCTTCAAGCATGTACTTAGTATGTTCTGGATGCCACAAGAATGTTAACCTGCTAACAAATATAAGGCGTAGCAAACAGATATATGCATGCAGAAAATTTATATATTTTCATGCAAAGAGTAATTTAATTAAAAATGAATATCACTAAGTTAAATTATTTCAATTAATGTGATACAAAAACTAGTCTAATTTCAATTTCAAAATACAGCAGATATGCCAATTATGTAGCTTACTTGGCAAAACTATTGTTTTCTTTTGTTTGTAATTGTTTCAAAATTTCTTCTCCTCTCAGAGAAACTTGAACTTTTCGATTTTCATGGTCAAAGCGAATTACCATGTATTCAAGCTATTCCACAAGTAAAATTGATATAAATTATCAATTGTGAGATTGTTTCATTTTGGCAGTAAACTATTTTAGTGAATATAACTGATACCTCATCTCCCCATTTTAGTATATCCTTTGGCCTCTCCAAATGTCTCTGATAATTATTGAGAAATTGAATTATACCATGCTCTTTGACATACTTTACATGTGGCTTGATTTCATTCCAGTCCATAGGATCTCCTGAAAATTCCAAGAAACCCATACTTTTTCCTACTTAATTCTCAGAATCTGCAAGTTCAATCATCAATCAAATTATTTTTCTTCATTAGCACTGTAGTGACGAAAAATCAGTACCTGTTGTTAATGGCATGTGCTAATGCACAGGGAAAAACCGCAAAAGCCCAGAAGGCTAAAACTGTGCATGTTATGATGATCTATTTAAATTGCCGACAACAACTAGCAACTTGTTCAAACAACTCACTGCAACTAACAACTAATTTATAATACCGCAACACTGTTTTGGTAAAGTAAGTGTTTAAATTTGATCTAGCAAGAGAGGTTAAACAAGACTTAAGACATGATAACTTAGTCAACTATAAGCTTATTTTGTTTCATTAGGTTTCAAGTTTTAAATGTGCTATGAAGAAAGAATTTCACTGACAACAAAAACTTTTTCATTACAGCTATTGTGGGGTTACCATATTTGGTAACGCGCAATCCCTGACAAATTTACCTCAGTTGCATTGACTAACTTTAGAATATTACCAAAGTACATTGCCGCCATTGCTTTTTTTGTGATAAATACCAAACAATACAAAAACAAATAAATGTTGCACTGCAATACACGAATACAAGTTTTCTTTCAAACAGTAACATTTATAAAAACGAAAATTAACACAGATTTTTTACAAAATACGCTGTAAGGTAATTACAAGCAATGAACGTATAGCAGTTTATAAACAATATTCTACTCTCCCTCATACCAATCGTTGTTTTCCGAAGATCTGATTCTTTTCAACAAGCTCTTGTTGGACTTCAAAAACACATAAAATTCCTCGCAAGACATGCTTTTGAAGTTGTACTGAAGTGCTAAATTCCTTTCGTTGTTTCAATGGTCATCTTATTTTTTTCTTTTGTCCGCTGACTCTGCATCAGTGAAAACACCCACTCAACATTTGCGTTGTATGGCGTCACAGCAAAGAAAACATGGGCAACCTTTAGTAATTCTGAGCGACATTCAGCGCTTTTTGACTTTTAAAAATATCAGCACCATTTCTTATGTGCTGGCAGTGCAGTAAATGCTTTGTCACTGATGCAACACTCCATAAACGAGTTCAATGACTAGGCCTAGAAAACGCCAAGCCCTAATGCTGTTTATCTTAAAACGTAGTAAACAAATTACGTCATAAACGAGTTGCAGACAGATTTAAAGCAGACCGTTTTGACGAGCTGAGAATTTTCGCGGCAGAGAAAAAGTTGGAAAAAAGGTGGCAACCTAGAAAAACTTGGACTAAAAGACAATTTTTAAAATTTCCGGACTTTTAACCACATTTTAGCATTTGTCTGTGACGCAGATTTAAACACTAAATTCCCTTGAAATTCCCGGCCTACGTCACATTTTATGTGGTGCAATGGCAATTAGCCAAAGTTATGACAATCATAAAATAATATTAAAAATTACTTTGTAAAACAAGTTTTATCTTGTCTGGGACACAAATTTAAAAACACTAAAGTTGGGATATAAAATTACAATTAATGCTTTTTATTTTCTCCTTTTTACCAACTGTTTTACTATCGCCAATGCACTCAAATAATTTGCGCTTGTAGCGTAGGAGGAAATAATGAATTAATTATTTATAATGATAAATAATAAACCTCATTTTTACTTATTGCAAACATATCTGGCATGGATAAGGCAACACTCATATTCTGAAGCTAAAACTTACTGTAGATCCATATGTGCTGTGCAAATACCAGAGTAGTAGGCCTATGCCATTCATTCAGGAAGCGAGGAAATGGGTCATTTCTTTTAACTGGAGACGTATAAACAGCGTTTAAAACCCGGAAACATATTTTGCAAAACATGATAATATTGCGTGTACTGTAATCGTAGCTTTTCATGAAAAGATACTTCACTTGAACATATGCATGTTTACTATTAATATCAGAGTTGGATCAATTACATTAACTCAGTTCAATTACAATTACAATTACTCCCTTACATGTTTCAATTACATTACAATTACAATTACTCCGTGCTAAAAATATCAAATTACAATTACAATTACTGTTAAACATGTAATTGATTAATCATAAATTCAACTTCGGTAGAGAGGTGCCCTTTGAGAACCGTAGCGACGTAATTAGCAACAATCACAAATTATTCATGTTTCATTCATGATACGTAGAATACCCTTTAATTAAAAAAAACTCGAACGTTTTCGAATATTTCAACTATTCCTAATCATGAGTACTGAAAAATACAAACACAGAAAAAATTTTTAAGCGACTGTTAACAACCAAAAGTTTGAGCGACTGGCAACGACTAACAACGAATAGGCTACAAGACAGGCAATGAAATGTAATCAAACGAATACACAAAGCTGATAGCGGTAAGGCGTCAGCGATAAGGTGTGTAAAATTAAAATAAATGCAAAAGGAAAGAAGCTCCTGATAACTACAAATTACAAAATTTTGGTTCGCATTTACATTTTCACTTGCTCAAAAACTGTTGGATTGCATTTGATGAACATTAGGGTGCGAAAAGTTTCTGGCCCCAGTAAATTTCTTCTTACCGTATAAAAGTTACCCGCAATTGAAAATATTCTTTCTGACGGGGCTGATGTTGCTGTTAGTCCCAAATAATCCTTGGCTAAAGTAGAAAGCGTGGGAAGTTCTTCTGACTTCTTCCAATACATTAGTGGGTCTTCATCGAAATGCATGGTTTCTACCCCCAAATAGCTGTCGACTTCACTTATTGAATTTCTCGGTCTTTTCTTTTTTAAGCCTTCTGCCATAAAGTTAAATAGCTTTGGCTTTTTTGCAGGGTTTTCATCCTCTGTGCTACAACTCTCTTCGTCATCCTTGCCAAGTCTACTTGCCACATGAGTTTTTAGCAAACGTATTGCTTCTTCTTTTTCAACGTCATCTTCAATCCAGCTGTTTTTAAATCGTGGATCAAGAAGAGATGCAAGTCTGTTGTCCGGAGAATTTATATATGGCAACAACCTTTTAGAAACAGAGTCTTTAAGATTAGCTGCCAGTTTCTGGCAATAGTGGAGATTTGAGCTTTTTAGTAGTTCCATTGCTTTCAGTAAGCCAAGCACTACCGGACAAATGCAAGAGGATGTTACAATATTTTCTCCTTCAACTTGCTGCATTGCTTCCTTGAAAGGCAGTAGCACACTCACGAGCTCACTCAATGCCAAATAATCTTGATTTGTTATTTTTTCCCATGACTGGATCAAGGTGAGAGCCGCGTTAACTTCTTCATGGTCCTTTAAGACACTTTGCAACATAACAAGCTGCGAATTCCATCTTGTCACATTCTGTGCTCTTAACGTTATTTTTTTATGTTGCAAATAAGAGGTAGCATTTACAGATTTTCTTACTGAATTTACAATTTTGGCCACCTTTCCCAGCTGCTTCCCAACGTAAGACTTAGTAAACTCCGAATGTTGCAGACAATCCTTAATACAAAGTTGTTGTGTATGAGCAAAACAGCTTACTCTTTCTGGTAAGTAAGTGAGAAGAGCATGTAAATCAGCACCCTCCTCGGACATTTCTTGTTCAGGGTCAGGATTCAACTGTTTCTCATTGTCCTCATTGATTTCTTCACCAGTTTTATGCAGTGTGAACTCAGGAAGGGAAACCTGAAATGCTTTTATCATGGAAGAAGCATTGTCTGACACAACCTTTTTTGCTTTTGTTGTAAGTCTAAACTTTTCTATTACGTTGTCATAAGCCTCAGCAATGTTTTCAGCTGTATGCCGTCCTAAAAATGAGTCCACTGCCAGGACAAAGCTGCGTAGCTTTCATTCTGCATCAACAAAATGCATAGTGATGCCCAAGAAACTTGTCATGTTGCGGTTAGTCCAGAGATCAATTGTCAAGTAAACATTTGACAAACGTGCAATTTCACGTCTCATCTCTTCTTCCATTTGCTGAATAACCGTTGGTATAAGGGAATTTCTAAATGTGGAGCTGCTTGGTATTACATATCTTGGTTCAGCAGTCAACAACAGATTTCTGAATGTTTGACTATCTACAATACTTAATGGTAACTGATCACAAGCTATTGATTTGAGTAGAGCTTTTGTTAATGCTTTTTGAGTGGCATCATATGAAGCAAATCGCTGGGAAGAAGAAGTTTGAAAAAATGACTTGATAGGTGGTTGACTCTGATCTACCTTTGTCTTCTTCGTGTTTTCCTGGTGTTTTCTTTTGAGGTTTATATATTTAGGATAAAGATTGGGAGAACATCTCTTCAAATGCGTGATCAAGTTTGATGAAGCCTTGGTTGAAAACTTGAATTTCTTTTTGCAATTGTTGCAGCAAGCCTCAGTACTGGTCAAAGATTTAAAAAACTCTGACAGTGGCGTAGGAAAGGGTTCAGCACAGGTTTCGGAAGAGTTTATTTGCTGTTCATCCATTTTTCAAATATTAAGATTTAGACTATATTGTAATTTACTAAGTTTTCTGTTACTGCTGAAGTATGGGAAACAGTTTAGCATGGCTGAATTATCTAGTTAATGAGGCACACATAGCACACCTATGTAAATAGGCTTAATTATTTTATGTTGTGCTTGTCAGGTCTCGATAACAATGTAATTGAAATTGTAATTGTAATTAGGCAAAAATTTTATCAAATTACAATTACACAAAATAAAAATGCTTCAATTACAATTACAATTACATGAAAAATGTAATTAATTACATTCAGCTCAATTACAAATTACAATTGATCCAACTCTGATTAATATTACTGGATTGGTCAGTTTACATATAACTAAATATTTATGCAGCTGAATATAACATAAAATATATACATACAATTGCATGTACATGTTGTACTGAGATCTTTTAATTATTATTCACTCTGCCACATGTTTCATACAAATTTTATAATTTTGTATTTACTGTAATGGTAGCAAAGTAATGTGCAACCAATTTATAATCCAATTGAATATTATTTGAAAACAAGACCTACAAGTTTGCTTGTGATTCATACCTATGCATCATAGCATACCAATTTTCAGTTTAACCAAGAAACATGTAACTCACTGCTGAATATGCTTTCAATTAAACACAATTATTGGATTTGTGGCAACTTGCGCTTCACCTTGCTTTAATATTTTATTGTGCTATGTTTATTCTTTGTTGCTACAGTGACTTCAGTGTTTTGTGTAGTGATTACGTTACCACAGTCAGTCATTCATTTGGTCACAGCTTCATGTGACAGATGCACATGCTGCTTTCAGTTTTGTTTAATGTTAATTACTGCCTCAGTTAAGTTTGAGTTACCTTTCGTTGTGAAGGCGTTTGTCAATAGTAAATTTTAATATGCTAACCCGCCTGTGATGCTGGAGGACAGCTTCTTCTAAAGATTCAGATGGCAATGGATTTCTACAGCTTAACCGAGCTCTATTAACAGCGGGAATAGTGTATCACAACGTGTTATAGGCCACAAATTAAGTGTTAGAATAGGAATTTAACTTTGTTTTCAGACCATCCTTAAGGACTTCTTTGCACCTGATTTTACACTTATGTGGTGTGTTACTGACATATATGTATGTAGTGAAGAAAAATGTGTGAGTATATTATTGTATTTATTACTGGTATTCCTTCAAATTTTGATGCAAAATAAAGGTAAGGCTTGATTCAAAGTCTACCGAACATTATTTTTTCCAAATAAAATCACGTTATTTGAAACTACAAGCGAAATAAAAATATGGAAGAAATAACATGGCATGCTGTTTGCTATAGACACTTACAATTAGGCGTATGTACTTTGGAGTAATAAAAAAGTGTGTTCATAATAAATTCACTTCAAGAAACCTGAACAGTGCAAAATTTCACAGATACACACTTCTTTGTGCAACTACTTTCAAGAAAAAGCCATATGAATCAATGCATTTTAATAGTAAGTGCGATAACAGAAAACCTATTGTAAGATATAAGAAATAGGTAAATATATGTATTATGTATTTTTGTGCAGGTTTATTCACAAACCTGTGGTATGCTTTGTTAGTAATTGGCAATCACTGTTATACCAAACAAGTGTTACTGTTTACAATCTCGAAAATGATGCAAACTTTTTTTGTGAATGATTATTTTGTCAAGGCCTTTTAAGCCGCCGTCTTAAAAAGCTGATAACACTTAACTTTACTCTTTTGAATTTGGTCACACCTCACTAACAAGTCATAAGCAATGGAGTTACTAACAACTGAGTCCTGCTTGTATTCAGGGTGAGATGTAACAAAATGCCTCATCCACTGTGCTGTAGTCATGTAGTCTCCTGTGAAAAATACGTTTATGTAAGTTGTTTTCAAAATAAAAACAAGATAATTGAAGATAAAATTGCAAACCTGATGCTCTGTTGCTGATAAAATCAAGATATTCATTGATCTTCAATCTTGTATCAATATCTACGTCAACACTACCCAAATATTTTTGGATCAGTAATATAAAACCAGGAAAAACATCTTTCTGCAAAACAATATTTTTAAGGTTGTATAAAAAAGAGACTAAAAATAAACCCAATGATGCTATAACTAAACTAATGTAGAGTATTAAATTTTGTCAGAAATGACCAAAGTCAACACTTTGTTTGCATAAACCTTTCCGTTGATGATGGTATTGATTGACATTTTCTGAAAATGTTCCTCAGTTAAGCTCTCATCATCACCTGTAAAAATTTAGCCAATACTGTTGCATAACAGATTACTCATGTTTAATTTATACTTGGGAATGCAAAAAGATCTTAACTAAATAGACCTACTAATTATATGGTTTTTGCAGTCAGAATTCCTGCAGCAACAAGAAACAATATTGCTTCGAAAGTAAAACTTCTCAAGGTTTATAGCATTGTTTTTCTGGGCTTTGGTCATGTTTGTATGCACCTATAAAAGCATTTTTTGAATGATTAATAGAGTGTTATGCCAAGTAAAGTACTTTTGAACATAAGCTAATATTTGTATAATTCGGCCAGGTGGTTATTTGAAAGTGCAAAACATTTAGCAATAGCTTTTAATGTTCTTTTTTATTGTTAGAAAGAATTAAAGGTCACATTTAGCCAACTGTGGATGATAGGTCATAGCTAAACTAACCGCTATTTTTGTTTGTTTAATGTGGTGGTAGAGTGGTAGTTAAGAAACTAATCTCAGTGCAAGGTTTATGATCCCAGTGCAAACATAACAATGTTATAGCAGCTAATGGCACAAAAACATTATTAAAAACCTTACATATGATAGTGGTATACAGAAATCCAGGTTGTATGTCAGAATAACTCGTGTCAAAAGAACAACAAACACAGATAAGGCAGCATTTTCAAAGTCGGTAAGTTGCACTTCACAAACTCTGAACTCAACTCTCCAGCCAATGTCGGAGCCAGGAGGAGGAGGTTTGAATCGCAACGAATGCCAATTGGTAGTCTGAATGTTCTAGAAAATGCAAGGCTTTTAAGGTCTATATTACAGGTAAGAGCGCTTGGTATGGTATGATAATGTTTATTCTCGGACTGAGGGAACTGTTTGCATGACTTAATCGTCGTGATGATTCCTCATGGCTTGAGCCCCGGTAACCGAACTAGCCTTTGTGCAAGTTCTGATTGTCACACATTTTTTATTTTGGTTTCTTGATTTTTTATAGTATAGTAATGATATTTTGATATTATAGTATAGTAATGATACAATTTTATAGTAATGACTTGCCCAAGGATTGTAAAAGTGCAAGCCAGGTTTGATTTGCATTATCAATGTAATGCCCATGGGCTAGGCATGAACGACACTCCTGTTCAGTGGTCCTGGAAAACATTTCCAGATTTGGGCAAAATGACATAAAATATTAAAAACCAAATATAAAATGTATTTCTGTCTGCCTTTCACTTTGACAAGCTTGGTAACTAGAGCTCGAGTAATGAAGAGTCATCGCTGAGCTTAAGTCACGCAAAAACTTTCCACAATCCAAGGATAAAGATTGTAATACCACCAGTTCAGGTCTACCCTACTCATGACAACATTCATTGCAAGCAAGTGTCACTGTTTGCATTTTGTAAGTATACTGGCAACTTTATAGTATTAAACTTAGGGTTTCAGTATGTTATTTGCTCTTTACCAGACTATTTTTGAGACAGGTGCCAGTGTATTCAGCATTATTATCAGGAGCTAGTTCATATTTAGATACAATTGTTATACTAATTGTTTTGTCCTGGTTGTATATTCATTTTTGTTTACAACAAAAAGGAAACATGTCAGCTTTCAGAATCTATGTGTCATAAATTTATAGATTACAACCTTTGCTTTTTTATACCTCAAAGTGATCAGTAACCTTTTTATCATCCACTTCAATATTATTTGTAAATAAAGTTAAAGGATCCCTCATCCATAAGTGTGCAATATGTTGTGCAAGTAATTGATCAACACCTGATTGCAAAATACAATGCCAGTTTGACATAAAAACCACAGTCACCTACAACACTGAATTATTTAATATGTTTATTTCTTTTTGCAATGTACTGTATATAAATGCATATGTATGTATGATTGTACAGAAGATACGTGAACTTATGATATATTGTATTAATTACCTGCATCTAGCAAAGTATATTTTGTCTCCATATCTATTTCAATTGCAACATCATTGAATTTTCTTGACTCTTTGTGCAAATAACTGTTAATGGAACCAAAGCGAGGTCTCCGAATGACTCTTCTGCAAAAAAGATGTTAATAAAACATTTTTATTACACTAGATGACAAAGGCTCAATAGTATATAACACTCGATATTATAAAAAGGTAAAAAGTAGCTATCAGTTTTCTTTACTTTCAGAAGCCGTCAAACAGGGTAAAACTAAGATCTCTATGATTTTGTTAGACTCTTAGAAAAGCATTTAAATACCTGGCTAGAACAATCAGAGAGTGGTATGGTCTTGTTTTTGTTTAGCCTGAGAATTACCCTACCAGTTGGCGTGCTTGAATGTCCTAGGTTGCCTGCAGACTTGGGTTAAAAACTGCCATGGAAGTAGCTAAAATTAGGTTTTTGAGGCCAAAAATATTCCGTTGTTGATACTGTGCCTCTGTTACAAAAGTCTGAAATTTTTTTTTTGATGGCATTTTGCGGGAGGTTATCCTCAAGGCATACTAAAACTATGTGCAAAATTTCCAAAATCTCTATGCGGAACTTTTCGAGTAATTACAGTTTTAGTAAATTCGCTGTATAATAAAACAAGATTTTATAGCATTTTCTGGCCCTTGACGACTCCTTCATATTTTTGGGTGGGTAGTTTTACTCACTCATTATTAACAAGTGGCTCAAGGCCACGTTCCTCACGAGTTCTGTCATCCACGCCTTGCTCAATAACTGGCCATCTCACATCAACATCTGCCAAATAGCCTCTCCATATAGGGGCTGCTGCACTTAGAGCCATCTAAAGATAAGTTTTCAATATGATGAAAGCAATAATACATAAAATTAAAATACATACTTAATGGTACATGCTTAAAACATACTAAAATATTCAGTAAGAAATATTAGGATAATAACACTATCTAAATCAGTGGTTGTTAAACTGTGTGCCACTACCCATTAATGTGTCATAAAACTTTTTAAAAGTATTTCTAATTTTAATCAAAATGCTTTATAAAAGGGGTATTACGACATGTGTCACCACAATATATTAGTCATAGAATAGGGCTTATAACTATGTGTGTGCTATTGTGACATCACTGAAATGTTGAAGTCCATAACATTTTTGGTGACAAGATTATAGTGTGCCATTGTGACAAAGTAATGGACGGTTGGCAGCGCTTGAATTTTTTCCAATTTTCTTACAATTTTCTTTAAACAAACTTAAACTATGTTTTAAATTAAACTTTCTTTTATTTCAATCACATTGTAATTAAAGGATGTTTTCATGTTGTGCAATGTACCAAATAGTAAAATGTGCCTTAAGTGAAATTGTATTTTATTAGTATTTCACAAATTAACATTGTTGAGGCCACGGATATAATGCGACACATGCCAAATACAACAGTTTATATTGTAAACATACTATAATTACCACTATTGGGCAAACAGGAGCTAACTGATCATAAAGCAGTTTTGTTTCATCCATATTGGAGCCTTGAATGGTTATTTGCAGACAACAATTCCCAAATCCAAAACTTGTGCTGTCCATATAGATATGGTCAGGTTTGGCGGCTTGATTCGCCTCTGGATCATTGAACTTTTCAATAAATGGAGATGGAGTGCTTGTATCTTTAAAAACTATGGAAATAAGAAAACTTGATTTTAAAAAAATGTCAATTTCATAAGATTTTTTATGGACAAAATTTAACTGTTAGAAGATATGTAATATCAGAAAAAAAATCTTGTTAACATAGTTTAATATTTTTGTTTGTTATTCGCAAATTAAAGCAATGTGTCTAAAACTATCTGTATATACATCATAGTTACAGTATGGTAAAAAAACAACTTTTCAGATAAATAAACAGGCGGAGTTTTAGTTTTCTTTTAATAAATGCAGTTTTTGCACTGAATTTTCTTTAATTAAAAAAAGAAATTAGTTAAAAGATATTTAGAAAATGTTTGGAGATAGTTTTGAAGTAATCCATCAGTAAAGTTATGACACTGTTATGATTGAACTTGACTGGAACAAGTTAACCTAAATGTTTTTTCTGATTCTTTTAGCAATTGAGAACTATAATAAAGTAGGCTGTGAGCTAGACCAAATCATGTTTTCTGATTCAGTTTGAGTTGTGAGTGTGACTCAAGTCAAGTATAGTCAATTTAAACTGGGACTTGTGACAAATCAAGTTAATGCCTTTAACTTAAAAACTATTTTGAGATCGCATAATACTGTATGCATGGCATTAAATTGGTTACTATAACGTCATGGATGTATACAAATTAGTCTGGTCGATACTTTTTAACAAACTTGTAATTGTTTAGAAAAATATTCATTTTGTAAAGGTCTTTTTGTACTTTGACAGATATCGTTACAACACTGAGTATTATGTTATTGCAAAAGTAGATTGAAGTTGCAAATTTCAGTTTTTGCTCGATGTACTAAGGAACCTTACTTGGTATATTGATAGACACTCTTTCACCTCTTCTTTCTCTGATGCTCCTTTCTAGACACCTAAAACTCGTGAAATTTTACACTATAAGTTAAAAATGAAACTTAGATTTAAAAACTATGCTTAATTGACATGCTTTCAATAAAGTGGTATATTCAATGAAAGAATTTAAAAAAATTAGTTCTAGCTGTGTGACATTACTGACAAAAATCTTGGGTGGCTTCCTATTGCTTCATTGGGAATAAATAGAGACTGACAAATTTGATTAGACTTTGCACTGTCAGCTTTGTATGAAGGATTTGTGTAGTTGAAACAGCCAAGTCTACGAAATCGCACAATGTACAGTATAAACATACACCCAGATTTTAGACGTAGTTATTAAAAGTAAATTCTTTAACTACAAAACGTTACCTGGGAAATGCAGTTAGAGTCATTATTTGTTCATTGGGTTGAAGCAATTCTTGTATTTCTTTTCTCCTAAGAGTAAATTCGTATGGAATATTTAATGTAATGTATTCAAAGGTTTGCAAACAGAAAGCTGATTCTTAAAAACAAAATTCATTGCTCCATGATTATCTAATAGCAAAATTTCAAATGCCAACAAATACTGCAACGCCATTAATTTGCTTACCTCATTTCCATGTTACTCTCAACATATTTAAACTGAGCCATATCTCCTTGATAAGGTACACCTGGTGTTCCCTCAAGCATGTGACTAGCATATTCATGTCTCCACGAAGATGGTAAGCTAAATATATAACGCATGAAATGATGAAAGTAAGCAGAAACTTACCAATTTATACCGGCGTGTAAGCCCTTTCATTTTTGCTATTGCGATAGCCGGTTTTTCACAACTCGAACGTCATCTTAATAACTTAAGTTAACGCTTGCGCGTTTTGTTTGTCAGCGTTTCTAAAAGGTTTTATGCGATTGTGAGCGCATCGATTCAACGTTTATTGCAAAACACAACAATTGATCAGGACTTGTTCAGTTTACTAATAGTTGAAGGGAATAAAGAAACAACTTCTTTAGATGGCAGGTGTTCTTACTGTTTAACACTGTGGCAGTCAAGAACGTATTATTTTGAGAAAAAACCTTATTGCTGAAATATAGTGGCGTTTTAGTGATCGGGTTGTCATTGTTTTGGTAGATACAGTACTAAAATAACTGGAATCCTAACGTTAGCGGTATAAATGCTGCCTGTATGTATTAAGCGACTATTAAATGTCCCTTATGACCTGGGACGCATTGACAATGTTATAAGCGCCGGAACTCTGCAAGACCTAACGAAGCCTATCATTTCTTATGCTGTTTGTATACATGTCGCACAGACCGATAGCTATTTCGTCATATTGTTTACCATTATAGGCTATCTGACGTTACTCTGAGTTGGTTAAGAACGAGCAAACAAGAATCTTTTATAACGTGTGGTTCTATGAATGCTGCGTAAATGTAACCAGGTAATATCTTCTGGTTAGTTTGAAGTTACTCTTGTAAACAATTTTTATGGGATTGTATATGAACAAATCGAATGAGTGAATCGATGTAGCCTAATAAATACACATTTCTTGTAGCTTGAGAGGGGGCTTACCTGGGCGTCAACGCTTTTCGAAATACCCACAGTGGAGTCAGATACACCAAAAACGCTATAGCACTAACCCTTTTGTCAACCCTGTATGGTCGACAAAAACAAATCACTGCAAGACAGCGCATCTGTATTCACCACCCGTCGATCAATTGCAGGCAATGCGCCAAATTTGCCAAATAAATTACCCTGGCAAACAGGTTACAAATAAGATAAAACCCGTGTTGGTCTAAATACAACGTAGCTGTCGCATCTAGTTTTATTTCGTTAGTTTCACTTCGCTGTTAATGACATGGTAATTTGGCACAGTTGCAAATTTACTAAAGTCTGATATGTTTCCAAATATCAGAGGAGTTGTAAACCTTCCAATATCGTTATGCATTGTGTCTGTTTATAGTTTTCAGCGAAATGACGTTGCTTAATCTTATGTTCCAACTTCCAACAACACGTAGCCTACAGAATAGAAGTATGCCCAAACGTTTATGATGCCGCTTATGGAGGCTAGTTAAGGAAACTACCGAGGATATTCATAGTGTAGTTGTTAACTGACTGAGGAAATTACTGAAAACTTTCCAGCTTTTCTATGACAGCAAACCTTAAGTTCTGTTTGATTACCTGGCTACACAATCGATCCATGGTATTTCCTAACGCTAACCTCTTTATTGCTTTGAGAACTTGTTTAACATTGACCGTAATCTAGGCATCAGGCGGAAAAAGATTTTCACAACCAAAACTGATTAAAACGTAATTACTAGGGCAACCAGTTTTTTGACCTAAAAATTTTAAATTTTGACCTCATTTTGACCTTAAAAGTTTACATTTTGACCTAAAAAGTTTACATTTTGACCTTATTTTGACCTAAAAAGTTTAAATTTTCACCTCATTTTGAAAAACGCTGTACTGACAGTCTCTACACTGTCTACAGCAACTTTCTAATCTAAAGCTGCATTTAAAAATGACAAAATGCTTTTCTAGTGTTGACTTTTTTTTCGTTTCTGCGTATTAAGATTGACAACTTGCAGTTTCAAATGCAATGACGTCACATCGTGACGTCACCAAACGCGCTGAAAAGCCTTCCCTCTCTTTGTGGCTTTGGTTCTAAGTAAAATTTGCGGGACTGGAATTGTTTGCGGTACAAGAAAAGAGAAAAACGGAAGAATAATATTACAAAATGGTTACAAAATTACAAGTTTAATAGATTTTGACCTAAAAAAAAGACCTAACGAAACAATTTGACCGTATTTTGACCTAACGTAACATTTTGACTTTATCTGACCTAATAACTTCTATACCACACGTCGTACAAAGCTGAAACTTGTTTTGTGCTTGTTTCATAGCATTCTGAGCAGGTAAAAAAAAATTGACCATATTGACTTTTGGTTGCCCTAGTAATTACACTTAACATTATCGCAAGAGAGATTGATTAACTTCGAGATGAACATTTGAAGAAAACGATGTAGTAAAAGGAAGGTTGATTTTGAAAGACTTAAAAAAATTCAAGTATAACTGTCAATGTTTTGCAGAATTTAGAAACTTGCTTTTGGTGCTAATGATGGAGCCTCTTGCCTTCAATAAGTTTAGCGCAGGGGTGTCCAACCTTTTTGGCCAAAAGGCCACATGCGATTTACGAATGATTGCGCGGGCCACTAGAGTGTTTACTGCTAATTTCTAATTAAAACCCTCACACCAAAATTCTAATCTTAGAAATAAAATTTGATGCAATAAAATTAACTTGAACACTTGTGCACCCCTGCACTAGAGACTATAGTATATTATCTATCTATTGCTCTATTATCCATATTATGTATTATCTCTACTATCTATTGCTTTATAGTATAGAGCAATAGACAAAAAGAAAGCAAACAATAAATGCCAATTTCTCGGAATGTAAGTTCGCCATAAATTACATAGGCGATTCAGTTGATAATTTAAGGCATTTCGAAAAATACCGCGCGGGCCACTCAGAACCAACCCGCGGGCCAAATGTGGCCCACGGGTTGGACACCCCTGGCTTAGCGTATTACACTAAACAGTAAGAATAAATAAAACGTCAATCTTTGTCTATTAAGAGGTGCGCCCAGTAGCGAACAAAAGCAGCTGAGACACTTTGTGTTGGAATAATTTTAACACATTCGCGTCATGGCATTGGTTAGACTGCTAGTTTTAAAGTAAGGTCGAAGAGTCAAACAAGAGAGACACTGTGTCAATAAGTAAACCATAACATTTTATCTTAATCTTTTTTTGAAGGACGCTGTTTAAATGGTTTAGTTGCATTGTCTGTCATCATTATTTACAACTTAACAAACCTACACATAAACATGCTACGATGTAAACAAAATAACGAAAGTTCAATGCTGACTGAAAGTTTTTCAATGACGTCGACGGTCAATGATTTTCTAGAACACGTCAAACAGAGTTTGACCGTTAATTCGCTTGCAATTTTTTTACTTTAGTTGTCTGAAAGGTAACAAAGAATGCACTGTTATCCGCACGTATGATATTTCGGCTGATGAGATACAGCTTATTGATCAGACTGTATGTCTGAGTTATAAGTTCTCTCTGTTTTTTGGCCCGACATTTTTTCTCAAAAAGAAAGCTTGTTTGCGTGAATTCATATTTAAGCGGTTTTATAATAACTATCTAAAAACAAAACTGCATCTAAAGTTGTAACTTATCTAAAGTTGTTTGGTGAATCTAATTTAAACTATACAATTAATAAAGATAAGCTTCAAATCGAAAAATAGAAATGATATATCTTACTTGACTATGCCACTATTTTCTTTTTCCTGCAGAATATTGCAAATCTCATCTCCTCTCAGGGAAAGTTGAACTTTGCGATTTTTATGGTCAAAACGAATTACCATGTATTCAACCTGTTACCAAAATATTTACAAAATGAAAAAGAAAAGTATAAACTTAAAAAAATAGTTTCATCAGTTTAATCAAACTTTTACCTCATCGCCCCATTTTAGGATGTCCACCGGCCTCTCCAAAAGTCTCTGATAGTTATTTAAAAATTGAACGATACCATGCTTTTTAACGTACTTTGCATATAATTTAATTTCGTTCCAGTTCAAAGACTCACCATCGTATTCTAATATACCCATAGTTTTCCACTTGGCACTACTTACTATTTGCTTCCCTGCTGTCAAAAAAAATTGTTTTAAGTGGGTAGGCTACTTAGGCCTATTATCTATTTTTTTTATTCTAGCATATCAGGACGTTACGATCCAATACCAAGGTGTCAGACAATACAATCCTGGCTTGCCAGTCAAGTAGTAACCCACAATGATTCGTATACCCTTCAGCCTAAATGCTTTATTCTATAAAAAAACTTAAGAAACTTTTGAGATGAAGACGTAAAAATGCGCTGTTTGGTGCAATGTACGATACACAACAAATCCATCATAACCTAGCTGGGAATTGTGCCAAAACTGAATGCAATTATATACTGCCAGACAACGCCCTTGTTATAAGAAAACACGCTGAATACATGTTAAAAAGTTTATCTGACCAACCCCACATTAGTTCTGCATCACCGCTATAGCGTATCGAGATTTTGTAAAGCATTAGAAAACACTATCATATTCACAAGCATATACCGTCAAACCTCTTCTTAGTCAAGTACAGTACCACAAGTTACTCTACTGTATTTACCGACATAAAATTATTAGCTTTTAACTAATATTAGACTATTCTGTTACGTTGTCATCTAATGTCTTTCCAATACATAGTTTTCAAAGACGTTGGCTATCCAGTTTGAATCAGTCTATAAACCATTCATTTAATAGGAAATTGTAATTCAGTTAAAGTTAACTCCTTTGGATAACTACCTTCTTTAATGTATCACATAAGTACATAACATCATACGAAAAATAGATAGATCATTCAAAAAATTTACAATCGTTTTCACGTTTCGTTTTATGTAAACTTAACAGACACTCGCGCTGTCTCTGAACTAGAGTTTGTTTATGGTTCAATGCATACTGAAATTGGATAACGCATGAAAGAGCAAGTAAACAACTTCCGTGGTTACAGCTGTCATTCAAAGATTCAACAGCCGTAGTGATATAAAGATAAGCTTGAACCACTCCCATAGAAAGTCTTATTCTGGCCCGTTTGTACTTTGACGCTAGCTCATTGGCGGTTTGAACCCAGACTCTTTTATTCACAAGTCGAGCTTGTGGTCTGAAATTTAGTACTGTAATAGTGATTGCAGTATAGGCAGAGGTGGGCAGTCGGTACTTTCAAAGCACCGTCGGTAACGGTACTGGTACTTGGCAAAAAAATGTACCGACGGTTCCGGTATTCGGTACTATTTTGAAAAAAGTAGTTCGATATTTTGCCGGTACCGGTACTTTTCGTGTAAAAGATGCTGCTGCAAATGCAATATTTTCCGCAATTATGCCCCGGTAGAGGTTACTCCTGGTCAAGACATATGTGACGTTACTCGTTCACAATTTTACTTGACATTTCTAGCTTAAAAAAGATCAACATATGCCAAAATTGGTATTAAGGATTAATTAAAATGTGTTTTTGAACACATACTTGTTAATTTCTTATTAATTTTGAACTAATCACGTGAAAAGTACCGAGTACCGGGACTGACTGAAATTTCTTGAAAAAGTTATTCGGTACTTTTTTTCAAAATAACGACGGTATCGGTACTGCCCACCTATGAGTATAGGCTACTACTCCACATGAGTACCAGCAGTGCTTTTAATATTTTGTAAAGTGGATTTTGGACGGAGTTATATTTGAAATAGCCTAAGTTCAGTTACGTGGGCTTTACTCGATACTCGCGTCACCTGGGATTCTTTATATTGCTCTGGGTAAAGGGCAACCCTCGCGTTATAAAAAAGATGTGCTAAAAAAACAGATAGGCTGGACACAAAAGGGAAAGTCACTACTTAAACGAAAGAAGGAAATAAATAAAACGTAATGTCTAACTATACGAGCGTTGTTCTATAGGCCTAGTTGGCTTGTGATTGTTCCATTATAGACACTGTAAAAATTAGCGTTTAATAATGACCAGTATAAATGCTGCCTACATTTACCAAGGGACCATTATAAATGTCTCTTGTGGCTACTATGTACTATGCTACCTGTTTAAGCTTGAAACACGATACTTATAAGTTTTCGATGATCAGCTGTTAGTAAAATGTAACTTAGGATGACGTAGAGCCAGTGTAGACTGAGGTTCATTGTTCGATATTGACTCAAATCTAACACAAAATTCTGAATTGGTTAAAAACAAGCAAACAAGAATAAACTAGCGTGTTGTCTCAAATCCGGGCGATATAAAGAATATGAAAACACGAAAATGTGTAGGCTATATCGGAGCTTACACAAAGGTGAGATCGGTAACTGAGGCTCGAGCGGTGAGGAATTATCGCCGAATCATTTCATAAGTTTAAGGCGTGCTGATACTTTATTCTGGCCAAAGACAAGAATTGACATGCCGATGCTATACGAATAGAGTCAGATACCCTAAAAGTACATCTGACCTGGTTACAATACAATAAGCTCATTTGTGGTACAGTGAGGCGGCCGGACAAACTAATCTCGGCCGGATCCGGCCCGCGGGCCGTAGTAGACTTCGGAATAAAATGTTACCTTTGTTTTGAGATAGTGACGTAAGAAGGTATAGCAACATGCATATCAGTATTGATGCAAGCCCATGTTTGCAGAATTTGCTGTAGAAAAATCAAAAATAAAGTTAACCTTCAGAGTTCTATCCTATATCTTGTGTTTTTAATTTTAACGATAATGAAATAAGCGTTGTGGTTGAAATTATGTAAATTGAAAGATTATGTTAGCGTTGTAAGCAATCACAAGGCCCAAGCTTCTACAAACGTGTCGAGAAAATTTAAATTTATGCCTACAGTCTTACACCATTTCGTGTCTTATGCAATGAAGTGCACGATTTTTTATGATATAAGTAGTCGGTCTAGTACACAAGTTGCTAACTCGCGATGTTATTCTGGTCTTCAGTGGAATTGGAATAAATTACGATGTCACTAAATAGACATTTCATGTTGACAAACTTTGTCGAGTTGAATGCAAATACAACAGTATCAGAATTCTGGCTGCGGAAGATTTCATGACCAATAGATATGAGTCTCATTCAATTTGAACAGAATAACGTAAGCTATAACCTCGCAACCATAGTTGTGGCCTGCGGCTCAATACCAATTGAAGCAACAAATAAACATTTGGTTACAAATGTTGCATAACTTCAATCATAACACTTATTTCATTTAATTAATTATAGTTATCGATATGCGTACAAGTTTTTATACCTTCTAAACGTCACTCTCAATCTAAAGAAAGGCAATATTTAATGCCAATGTAGGTTGGTAATCATGAGATATTAACGGTTTAAAAAGTGTAATCCGGTGTAAAAATTTATACCCCTACTACGGAGCAAGTTGTTACTCATTATATATTTCCATTATAAACAAAGAATTTCGTTGAAAGTTAAATTTTTCAAAATGGAAGTAATGTCTCTAATAATAAAATCAGAATATGGTCGCAAAGAAATTTCAAGCACAGTTGTTTGCCTCAACCAAAACAGTGGTGGAATTAACAGTTCAACAGAAGTTTCTGGCCAAACACTCTTTCTGCAGCCTCTTTCATTACCTCTATTGGTTTCCGCTGTTTTTCCTTACCATTATCACTCTCCTGCTATTAAACATAAAAACTAATTATTTCACCGTAATCAGGTCACGCAGTCAGTTGCAAACAACAGGGGTTGTTTGGTTAGTCGCTAAGAGAGCATATATAGGCATGGGAGAAGTTGATTTTAGCTGTTTAGAGTTTAGACCTAGACTAATTAAAATAGCCTAATTTACTTTCTTGTAATTTCCACTACAACAACTAAAACGAATATTGAAGGCCTAAACAAATAATTGCAATAAACTACTTTATATTGCTCTTACTGGGCGCTGTTTGTCGCCCTTCCAAAAATATGACGTCAGACTTAAATATGTGATTTTGTTGCACGAATTTTAGCTTTGTTTCGTAAGCTGCAAGCATGTTCTTATGCATTGTTTTCTCTACCAAAAACAATTGTCCTTATGTTATTGCGTGGAATTTCGACCTGGTTTCACAACATTTTAAAACCGATTGCTTAAGACGAATTGTAAAAAAAAACGAAGATGTTCGAATGAATAGTTAAATTATTTAATGAGCAGATCTTATAACGAAGGAAAAACTTGTTTAATATCTTCTGATCGGCTAGCAGTAATATTTTACAATTTGGTCACAAGACATTTATTTTGTTGATGCTTTGTTTATGTTTACAGAACGTGCTTCCTCGATGATTCGTATCTCGTTTCGTTTAACCGACATTGGATTATCCGGTCGCCTGATGACGTAACAACTCAATATAACAAAGCTGTGAAGCTTCCTGTAGCTTTTGCCATGCGTTATGCGACGTCGACGTCAATGATTTTCAACAACACGTCAAACAGGTTTTAACGAATAATTCGCGCGTAACTTTCTTTACTTTTATTGTTTTCATAAGAATATTTATTGTTACGTATTGCCATTTCATTTCCTTTCAGGAAAAGTTGAACTTTGCGATTTTTATGGTCAAAACGAATTACCATGTATTCAACCTGTTACCAAAATATTTACAAAACGAGAATGAAAAGTATAAACTTAAAAAATAGTTTCAGCAGTTTAATCAAACTTTTACCTCATCGCCCCATTTTAGAACGTCCACCGGCCTCTCCAAAAGAGTCCGATAGTTATTTAAAAATTGAATTAAAGCAAAATACCATGGTTTTTAAAATACTTTGCATATGATTTTACTGCACAAATAATTTGCTGTTATTTCACTCCACCCCAAAGACTCGCAATCATATTTTAAAGGCTGCACTTTCTGTTTTAATAACTTATAGCTACCCAAAGCTTTCTACCTGGCACTGCTATTCGCCTGCTTGCCGACGGTAGAATTTTTGTGTAAGTAGCCTATATCCGCATTTTCCGTGGTTCTTGTTTCAGCAAATTAGTACGGGACATTGCAAACCAACATCAACTATCTCTATGGCTAGCCAGTCAGCTAGCAATACCTTGGATCGAATATTCTTTAGCCTAAATGTGTAAAAACATGAGCAACGTTTGAGACGAAGACGTAAAAATGTATTGTTTGATGAAATGTACGTCACACAGCAAATCCGTCTCAACCTTATTGGAATTCCAGTGCCAAAATTATACTCAACTATCTACTACCAAACTAAAGCTCTTGTTACACAAATTACTAAACAAATTTGAAAAAGGTTGATCTTGTGGCATTTAGTGCCACACTCACATGCCACATGGCATTACCCCTTTAACTTTTCGCACTTCTCGGCGCATTCCTCACATGATTATAATTGGGTGTGCTATATATATGCTTGTGCTGGCAGAATGTCTTATGTTTCACGAGCTCGAATAAACGTTTTAGTTTGAGATTTTAACCTGCTGTTTGTCTGCAATTTGTGCTGGCAGATTTGAGCTAGTGTGGCGTTTAGGTCCACACAGTCTTGTCAGATGGCGTTATTCCTAACTTTTGGAACTTCTCGGAGCATTTTTGCATATGATTATAATTGGGCGTGCTATTTAAATGCTTGTGCTGAAAGAATGTATTATGTTTCATTATTTCCAATAAACGTTTTAGTTGAGATTTTAACCTGCTGTTTGTCTGCAATTTATGCTGGCAGCGAAGGACACGTAGCCTTCATGGAAGTCAGGTGAAGCGGGGTTTATTGACACAGACACGTTATCTACCGACCAGAGATCGCGTGAGATTTGGGATTTATCATTAACATTATTCTGTTATGTACTCATTTAATTTGACCCCATCACACTTTTCAGAGAGGTTGCGTCTTTATTTAAAAAAAATCCATCAGTTAAACGTGTATCGTATAAAGTTAAGTCCTCTGGATGTTTCACGTTTCAGAAAAGTTCATACGAAAAACAGATATCACTTATAACATAAATTCTACATTCGTTTCACAAAAGCATTCATTGAACACCCGATAGACACTCGCACTCTGGCTCTAAAGTTTATTCACCGTTCTACAGTATATATAAAACTAAACTTGGATAGCGCCTAAAAGAGCTAGTAAACAACTTCAGTAAGTACAACACTACAACTGTCATTCAAAGATGCAACTGCGGTAATGACCTGACCACGGGCTCGAACCTAGCCCATAGAAATTCTTAGCCCTTAGAAATCTTTAAAAAATGAAATTTTAAGTACTGTAACTGGATTCTAGATTGGGTTGAATGTTGAAAATAGCCTAAGATTTAAACTTGTGTAGGCTTCGCCTAAAATTAAACTGGACAACGGTCGTGATTTAAAAGGGTTGGACGCACAATAAAAAGAAAGTGACTATTTCATCGGAGAAATAGCTCGGTTGTTTAAGGTATGGGCAGATAGAAGTAAGTTAATTTTAGCTATTATGTTCGGTTTAATTAAATTTAGATCAGAATAGAATGTCGATTTAGATTTCAATTCGTATGTTATAACGTATTAGGTTAATAAGAAACTGAAAAATAGCTTAGAATGAAAGGTTTGAGGAAATAGCATAATTGAAATCAGCCCCGGCCCATTTTCAGTCACAATTTTCAGATAAGCATTTAACTATTTTGTCAGGGAAAGACAATATGGACAATTTTTGTATTTGCTAAGGCTGAATAACGTCCGAAAAGCTAGAAACACACTTTGTAAATATCATAATTTATTTTTAACTGTGGCATGCACTACAAACAACTTATACCGTAAATCGATGACAAATGTATTTTTGCAAATGATTATAGGCTGAGTCATAATTAACTGATGCAACCAAAACTTATTCCAAGCAACATCCAAAACAATTTTATAATATGCAAGACACAAGATGGCCACTAAATGGAGATTCTGCTAAAGTTAACTAGAAATGTTACGGCTAGCTAAACATGATAGTCACTTGCTACATAGACGCCAAGGTAGGATTTTTCGGCGAGTACAAAATCTGTAATGTCATAAAAACAGTATGAGAAAACTTTAGAGTAGGCCATTTGTAATTTTAAGTCATGGGTTAATAAATGCTGGGCATTATGTTCACGATTATCTCTAAGCTGTATTTCGTCTGCTACCCCGCAATATGTTATAGAATAACTGCTACGTTGCATTTCGCTGATTAAGATCGACTCGCAGGAACTTGCTCATGAAAAAGTATAATAAACTAATAAAATTAACAGAAAAATTGTCTAATTAGTGTAAGCATGAAAATAATTGAATCTGCAACGTCAAGTGGCATGCTACATGCCTGGAAAATCTTCATACTCGGCGTACATGACTAGTAACGCCCATTTATGATGCCAGCCCATATTGCAAATGCTGACTTTTACAAGCTTGTTAGGAAATGCATACCTTTGGATGGAGGGAAGTTTAGCAAAAACGAAATTAGGCAAAACTTTCTGTGCCCAGAACGTTCTGAAATACTACGTGCAGCGATAATGTTAGTGCAAGATAAAGAAGGAATTAACAGCCGTCTCTCTTCAAATATTACCAATTAAAGTTAAGAGCGCGCAGTGTCGCTATTGGCAGCGATGTACTCGCTTTTATGTTTAGTCATCCCAAATAGCTGATGACAGGTGACTTCGCCCTTTTCAATTTGGTCACACCTCACTAACAAGTCATAAGCGATCGAGTCACTAACAACTGAGTCCTGCTTGTATTCAGGGTGGGATGTAACAAAATGCCTCATCCACTGTGCTGCAGTCATGTAGTCTCCTGCAACAAATCAAGACTGGCTCAGTTAAAATTTCAGCACAACTGCTAATTGAAAGAAAATTAATCTACATTTTCACGCAGCAAAAACAGTGGCGATAACTGAAGGGAAATAAAGGCAGCAAACCTGATGCTCTCTTGCTAATGAGATCAAGATATTCCCGAATGCTGCATCTTGCCTCCACACCAACTTCGACACTGTCCAAGTATTTTCGGATCAATGAGATGAATCCAGGGAACACATCTTCCTGCAAACAACACAATGTTGAGAATCAATGAAATCAACCAATCAACCTCAATGAAAATATACTCCAAATAGGAGTTTACACAGTGTGAGATAATATTTTAAATACGACTAATATGAAGTTACTTTTCCATTGATGATGGTATCTATCGACATTTCCTCACAGCAAGCTGTCAGTAAACCGTCTGTAAGAAGTAAAACACAACAACCGTTAAATGAAACCACTACGTACAAAACCAAAATACATATAAATTTAAAGTGATCATATCATATTTTTTCAAACATATACGAATAGCTGACTAACTATTGAAATAGTTATTAGCAGTGAACAAGCAATTTTCTTATACTTGATATATCGTCTGTACAGTTTATGGAGTCATTGGTTGAAGAACATAGCTGTGTGCAGCAGGCAGGGGTATTGCTTGTGATCACATTACGACGGAAATAAAATTTCTCCTTGAGCACAGCATTGTTTTTCTGAGCTCGGTCCATATTTTTATCCACCTAAAATAGCATTTAAGGCCAAGCTTAAAAGTGTTTCATAAAAGCAACTAGTTTATAGAAGTAATCCCCTTCGATTATACACTCATACGTTTGAATGTTTGTACTTGCGTACTGGTAGTTTATACAGTGATGCAGAAATGATCAAGACAATGTAAGGCTTAGGGCATATAAAAACTGACCTGCAGGCAAAATTTTGTTTTAATTAAATTGGCAGGGTCTACGTAAACAAGGCGGTGACAAGTGATATGTTTGTGAGGACGTGAGGCATAACCATAAACAGAGAAATGAAAAAAATACATTGAAAACAAAGCGTCGTAAAAACATTCTTTGTGTAAATCTTACACAGGACAATGGCATAAGGAAGTCCAGCTTGTATGTGAGAATGACCCTTGTCAGAAGAACAACAAAGACCACAAAAGCAGCATTTTCGAAATCAGTCAGTTGAGCTTCACAAACTCTAAATTCAACTCTCCAGCCAATCTTAGAACCAGGCGGTGGTGGTTTAAATCTCATTGACTGCCAATTGGTTGACTGAATGTTCTACAAAATGAACCATTTTATGTCCATGTCATATATCTCATCATATCCAAACAACGACAGCAATTTTTAATATTTTGCAGTAGGAACGTTCAAGTTAATTTAATTATACCTAAATATGAAAAATTATCCCATTTAAAGTCAATTACCTCAAAATGATCAGAAACCTTTTCATCATCCAATTCGATTTTTTTTGAAAACAAGGTCAACGGATCCCTTATCCACAGGTGTGCAATATGTTTTGCAAGTAATTCATCAATGCCTGCATGCATATGGCGGTAAATAGGTAATTAATTCAATATGTATCGACATAATTACCAGCTTCTAACAAAGTGTTTTCTGTCTCCTCATCAATTTCAAGGTCAATATCGTTGAATATTTTGGATTTCTTTTCTAGATAACTGTCGATGGAATCATAACGAGATTTACGAATAACTCTCCTGAAAATGATCAAAATACAATCATGAAATCAAAGCTGGGTTAATAGAAACTGCATCTGAAATGTTTTGCATACTTTTTTATTAATAAAAGCAATGAAAGAAAACGAATAAACAAGCGGCATAAACAGTAAAAAAAGATATAGCAATGTATTAATTTGAGAATTTATTTTTAAGTAGAAATCTGTCGCCAACACTTACTCATTATTTTTGAGCGGCTCAAGACCACGTTCCTCCAGTGTTCGGTCATCAACACTCTGGGCAATAACTTGCCACCTCACATCAATGTCAGCTATATAACCTCTATATATTGGTGCGGCAGCGCTTAGAGCCATCTACAGGTAAATATTTAAAAACCTTAACTCAATATGAATGAGCTATGACAAGTTTTGGGTCATGCCTTCAGATAGCAAGCCTTTCTTTATTGAACCAATTTTCACAGGTCACTGAAATTATTTACGCCATTGCTATACTTGCCATTATTGGGCAGATTGGAGCTAGTTGGTCATAAAGTAGTTTTGCTTCATCTACATTGCATGCTTGAAAGGTTAGCTGCAAGCAAGAATTTCCCATCCCAAACCCCATGCAATCCATGTAAATATGGTCTGGCTTGGCAGCTCGCTGGGCCTCTGGGTCGTTGAATTTTTCAATAAACGGGGATGGAGTGTTTGTATCTTTGAAAACTACATAAAAGTATTGTGTACTACTAATATAAAAAATATAACAATAGTGAACATCAGTAGTAGACCATACTTAATTTCGAAGTAGGATAAAAATAAAGTTATTTTATTTAGATTTGCGATTCTAGTGAATTGAATGTTTTACAGTATTTGGTCAAGTTTAATGTTAAGTGTTGATGCAACAAAGGTAATGTTAATACCTTTTTTTTTATTAAAATCCAAAACATTTCTATTTGATAAGAGAAATTAAAGGAGTACTATAAGATAGCGTACTTGTATAAAGAGTGAAACAGCATTGCATAATGCAAGAGAAACAGTTGCCCGCAAAACTACACTTTACTACAATCTGTTAAATATCATTTTGAAGCTAACAGTGGTGCGTTCCCAACCTCTGCAACACACTGCCTCCCCTTTCCTATGTGAAGGTGTTCATCACCTCCCCTATATTCCAAATAATTTGCTACACAGCAATGATTTTACACAATAAAAATTTTCGCTTGTGACATAAAGGTAAGAGCTTTAAAACAAGTCATTTGATGTTGTCCATCATGACCAAAATATCAGGTAAAGAATTTCCAGACTGGGCCAGACTAAATAACAGCAGGCTAGTTGCATCTACATGTCCATAATAGTACGTGAAGAAAATCAAGCAGTGAAAGTACAAAATATGTCTTACGGAGGACCTGTGGACTGGCTAAAAATATACAACTGCTGCAGTGTGTAAGCTAACTAAAATTGCTTAAATTTTGGACAATTTCCTCATAAATTCAAAATTTTCTAAAATTCTTTGCTTGCCACTTCGAAAATCCAATTTTAACATCCCCTAAGGGAGTTGCTTCAGTTGGTATCCACTGATTGAAGGCGCACCTGTAGTTTGCTCAAACATACGTGCATTGACACCTGCTCATGCACTTGTCATCTTTGGCACAATATATGACGCAATATTGCTTTTATTTGTAATGTTATTGCGCAGTAGCATCTATGCAATGCAACTGATATTGATAGATTGATTGTATCCTATTTACATACAAAAACAAACACCATGCAATAAGTTGCACAATGCTTACTTGGAATGTTAATTGCTATCTTCTCTCCTCTTCTCTCCCTGATATTTTGGGTCAGAAATCTGAAATTTCAAATGTAATTAATCAACAAAAGCCCAAACTTTTTTGTAAAACTATATCTGAGTATCACTGATTACAAAATCTGTGCAAAAGCTTTAGTCACAAAAATCTACTAACGGAAATCTTGGATGACTGCTGATTGCTTGATCCGGAAAGAAGAGAGAACGTGAGACAGGATTCGTTTCAGGGCCCTCTATCCTGTACGTCGGATTTGTAAAGTCAAAACATCCAAGCCTGTAAAAAAATTGCATTCAAAACACCAGCAAGTCCGCAAATACTGTAACTATTCGAATTACCGGTATTATAGTAATAAGAAGTGGAGTCTATTCATTAATCAAATACATACCTTGGAAAAACTGTTAAACTCATGATCTGCTCATCTGGCTGCAATAGCTGCTGCACCTCCTTTCTCCTAAAAGAAGTCTTCTTGCAATTTAGAAACCATAAATATTGATGAGACATTTTAGTCAAAGATCAATAAATATATACATGTCTGTATGAAATACACACACTGCTTACCTCAATTTCATATTAGCTTCTACAACATTAAACTGGGCCATATTGCCAAAATATGGTACACCTGGAGTTCCTTCCACCATATAACTGGCATATTCTTGTCTCCATAGAGATGTCAAACTAAACCAGTGAAATTAAGAAACTGATAATGGATGAAAAAATAGTGTGTATACGTAAAACGTTTTACTATACACCTATGGCTTTATGTTACACTGTATAACAGGTCATGCAAGATAATAAAACATTTTCCGGTAAAATCACCAGAAAGATAAGTTATAACAATTCGGGGCAAATTATTGGAAAATGTATATAATTTATACATTAATTAAACCCTTTGAATAGGGTTGCAAGTAATTAGGAATACCTATTAACGTTAACTGAACTACAATTACGAATGTTTCCCACAAACTTTGTCTCGGAATTTTTCATTCGCACAATAGGATGCTAACTAATTTTCAAGTCAAATGTATTCTACTTGCAAACTTCCCTGAAATGCATGTACGTCATTTGCACTCCTCCTTTAGCCTACATTAGCCCTTACCAAAAACTGTGCAATTTTTGAAAAATTGTGTCTGCGATATGCGGTATTTAAAGCCCCTTGATAATAATTTAATTATTGCATTATTATTGATTAATTGCAGCATAATTGGAAGTTTCCGTTGTCACAGTGAAGTTTTCGTTTTGAATCACAAAACTACACATCACAAATTACACAAAAAGCATCAATGCAAATGGTTGCACGTAGTTAATTTGCAAATCTGAAAAAAACATAGGAATAACTTTGCTGCTTACTTGGTAGCACCACTGTTTTCTTTTTCTTGCAGCACTTTGCTGATGTCTTCTCCTCTCAAAGACAATTGCACCTTGCGATTTTCATGATCAAAACGAAGAATCATGTACTCAACCTGCATACGCAAAGTGGCCACGTTTACAGATGGTTATATAATACAGAACACATACATACAAACATTTTTGTGCTGACACAAAATTTTTCATCACTATTTTCATGTTTCCATTCACCGAGTTTTGTTGTTTATATCCAATGGGACATTGTCAAAAATTGCCAAAAAACAGTGAAAAAAAGTTATACTTTCACAAACATTCCTGCCGATATACAACTACCTCAATATCAATACCTCATCTCCCCATTTGAGAATATCTTCAGGTCTCTTCATAAGTCTCTCATAATTATGCAAAAATTGAATTATTCCATGTTTTTTCACATAATTCACATAAGGTTTTATTTCATTCCATTTCAAAGGTTCTCCATCAAATTCTAGCATACCCATAATTGTTTTTTAAGTTGATTATTCTTCACCCAACAATTTCACTTTGTAAAAAATAATAGTTCAGCAGATAGCAGTAATGTTTTTTTTGACACAAATAAAATCTTTTGCCTTAATATGAAAATAAAGTGAAAGGCAACTACATGGCACTGAAAGATCTGCTAAACTGCAGGCTATATACTAATACTAACACACCTAAGATGCTTTTTAGTTAGTTTTTGCAATTCAGCCAAAGTGAAAAGTTTAACGCAAGCACGCATAAAACTTAACAATGTGTATGCTAAACTTTGCTTTTTCATGCCAATTTACAACTTAAGCAAATTTGGAAAAGTTGGCTGCTTGAATTTATGATAAATAAACCATAAACCAAGAATTAAGGTTTCAGTGCATGCTATTTTGCCAAAATTTGCGTCTTTGCAAGCACAATTTCTTCTCAAAACCTACTATATTTCCAGTATGGCAATTTAAAAATAATAAAACTTGGTATAATGATTAATCAAATAAACAAGCCAAGTAAATTTTACGAAATTTAACTCTATTGATTATGATTGTATAGTACTAATTGTTAAGTTTGTCTAGCCTGGTTGATACATCTCTAGCCCATTTCAGTGGTACTTTTAAATGCACAACCTGCAAATAAGGGGTCTAATGCAGAAGAGCACAAACAAATGACGTCATAATTTGAGTAGCTGGAGTCTAGTATACAAATGTATCCTATGGTCATGTACTTCTGCACTAGACCCAAATAAGAGCATTAATACCGATACAATAACATTTTAATTGGCAAAATGACCTCATCCATTGTCAAACTCTTTTAGGCAAGGAGGCACACAAACGCTCTTTTGAGACGTCTCTCTGCGTCAAGTTATGCCTGTGCTTCGGCACATGTTTTTTTGCCAATAAAATAATACCAAGTTAGCCGCCATGGTGGACCAGGAACAGCTCAACAACCTATATATAGCGTAATGGCAGGCGATATACACAAACCAGCAGACACACGACCTCCTCTATTTACTGACATAACATCATTTTATGGAGCTTTGTCTAGAGCAGCGTGGTCCAACTTCTTTTCATCGCGGGCCAAAATCAGAAAATTTTTTATCTTGCGGGCCAATGTTTTTAAATTAGAACTGAAGAACAATGTGACATTGATATCAGAACTGAAAAAGGTTCTCTTTTTTATTAAAACTGAAATTAGAATAGTTCAAAATTTAGCTGATAAAATTTAAATGCTGATCAATGTGACATCTGCGGTCGAGGTTCTTCCTCAACAATAGCGACTATCAAAGCTGACTATCAGTTCGCGGGCCAACTTTGGCCCGCGGGCCTGCAGTTGGACCACGCTGGTCTAGAGTAACCAAACCAGCTCTGTTTATATAACCGGACTTATGCACTTCAAGTAGAGTATGACTAGGCCTATACACATTTATCCCCTGATGAATCATATGCTGTCTACAAAGCAGACAGGCAAACACCAAGTCAAATGCTATCATCAGAGGGAGTCAGCAAAAATGGGACACGGTCCTCATTCTATTGAAAGTATTCCGCCAAACGATAGTTTATTTTCTTACTGGTTCAAACTATTCTAGACTCTTCATTCTAAACGAAAGTCCGTGGGTGGATAACAATTCAATGACCTTTATAGCTATTTATGCCGAGTCATGATTATAATTTTTTTATAATCACACTCACAACCATATCTGCGTTCGCAAAGCATTGAAAACCGTGATTAAACTTAAGGTGAAAAAATGTATACTTTACATTTAGATTACAAAAAGATCCCATGCTATAGTATGTTAAAATGTGCTACTCGATTTGCTAAGCACTCTACGCATTGCTTTGCCACTATTTTTATATAACGTGTAACGACAAACTTATAAAAAGTAACTAATTACATAGGGCCTCCCCCTAAGTTGGGCCTTCACGACACCGATCTGCATGCAACAGAATTTCTTATGGGTTTCTTATAAACATGGACCAGGAGCAGAGCAAGAAGAAAATAGGGAACACATTTGTCTATCTATCACTGATGGCTTTACCGCATCGTTCGGCGATATCATTATGCTTTATGTCGTAATGCAATAGGTTTCTGTGAATTGAGTAAACCCAGAATTCATATGGCTTTTGAAGAAAGGACATTTTCACATCCTGTTGTGCGTTTTAGCGTTTTGTACACAATTTCTCAAATTTCTTGGTTATTCGTATACAAAAACAGTTTTCTGTTTTATCTAACAGTGAGCACGTTTACTTAAAAGCATTTACTTTTATCATCCCTCCAGTCTATTCTACTCCCATTCATATCATTTGATTTCAGTTTAATTTCAACTCTCTTCAGTATAAATCAATACACTTAGTGCTTTGGCTGCTTTGTATTTAGATTTTGTTTGGCAAAGCATTTTTAATTAGTTTTTATTGGAATTGGAATGAATTTAAAATATAATAAAATAAACATCTATAATGTTGTAACGTATCGGATAAGTTTGATACAAGTAGTATGTCGCCGAATTGACTACAGTTGCTGTAAGTGGCTTAAAAACAACGTTCTTCTAAATTGTGTTTGCAATAGTCTCCAAGTAATCGTAATGAATCACTTCATGAAATTTGTTTTGGTACTGAAACATTTTGACAGGCTTCGAGGTTCGCCGGTTGAGAAGCGCTGATTTACATCAATCGACTGTCGTGATAAAACCAAATCATATCATATCTTCAGTACAGCGTCATCGCTATCAGATTTCGATTAGCTCCAAGAACAAGAAAGAAAAGAAAGTGCAAGAAAAGAACAAGAAAAAATAAAAACACGGAAAGAAAAAACACTCAGTAAATTTAACAACTCTGACTAAACTCAGAGCTTGGCAACCGTTCTTTTAAAAAATATTTCACTCTCGCTTACACTCGTCAATGAAGAAAAGAGCGTCAACCGTGATTTTGATCTCCCGTATAAGAGTGCACTCGTTCTGCCGCTGACGTTCTTTTTACCAATTAAAAAGATGTTCACTCCGGAGCATTTTCGAAAAACATTTGGCAAGTGTGCATTGTAAAACATATATGTATCTAACTGTAGCCTAATAATTGCTTATCATTATTTGTGTTGAAAAATCTCATGGAATTTGATGTTAAACAGTCGAGTTGACGATATTGAGTTGACCGACCACCCAATAAAAAGTGTAGGAACGCGCCATTTCCACCCAATTACGCCACCGATGCTGTATCACCGTAAAGCAAGGTTCTTTTAGAACACATGCTAAATTAGATTTATTGAGTCTATACCAATTGTAAGCATTAACGTCAAACTTAACCCCGTAACAATATCATCTTATCCATTATGACAACACATGAACGTGCGTCCAACATCCCGGTCGATGCCACTCACCGCTTCGTGGCTTAGCTCTTGGAGCCGACGTGTTGGAGAAGGTGACTAGCGATTGATCAGTTTGACATTAGCAGCTTGGACGGGAAAATCGTTAGTTTCATTGGTTTGCAGAATTTTTTGAGCTTTGTTTTGCAGTACGAAGGCACCTACTAAGTTTGACAGGTGTCCTGTATTTTAAAGATTCAGCAGTGAGCACGTAAAAAATACTTACGTCAATCAATTATGGAAAACAAAAAATTATTTACCAATCTGGGTAAGCCAGGACATTTGTTGGTATCCTACTAGAGTGGATTATAGCTGAGCGAGGCCCAAATTTTAACCACCACTCGTCATGCAATTGATAACCCTGCGGCTGCCTGCCAATCAGCTATAGCGCAACGAAGGACATTAGCTATATATATGTGCTATTGAGCTGTTCCTAATCCACGACTGCGGCTAACTTGGTATTATTTTATTGGCAAATAACATGAACTGAAGCACAGGCACAACTTGACGTGGAAAGACGTCTCAAAATAGCGTCTACAGTATATGCCTCCTTGTCTAAAAGACGACTGACTCGAAATGTGAACAGGGAATGAAGAGTAAAACAAAATAAATTCTTTGGGTGAATAATTATGCTGTCCTGCCGCTATCTAGCGGACATGATGGTGAACGTTACACAGCTACCACCTTAATCCGTCACTGGTATCCCGAAACAGTTTAACTCTCTTGAACTGCTTGGCAACCGATTCAGGACACAAAACATGGATTGCAAACTTGCGTGGTTGCGTACAGTACCTTACAACGTAGAAAGAAAAGTATCTAAAACGATATGTTACCTCATCAGCAGGTGAATGTTTTTATGACTAGTTTGATTTACTGTAATACGTTTTAGCTATGGTTAGACTTTTACCGTAATACCGTACCGCATTATCGCAGCTGCGCAGAAATTATGAATAATGTATTGCACATAGCTTATTCGTTGGATGGGTAACAGCTAAAACGTTGTTCAACTTATTCTACTTATTGCGCATCATATTGATCAATCGGAAAATACTGTATATCGACTAGATTTAGAATGAATTGGTTTTCCCTAATCCTAATGTGAAAACCTTGATTATTGTTTCGTTAGAGATTGCACTTTTTCACACCTGGTGCATAATTTAATTGATTAAAAGCTCCTAACGGACCCTATTTGAATCCTTGTCTTGTCGTTTAGTTAAAAGGTTTTAAAATTAAATCGAAATTGTTTGCCTGAATGCCTACTCAACTGTGTTGGGGTTTGGCTGGTTGTTTCAGTGTTTGGAATGTTTGCTGGTTGACTTGGCTTGGTCATAGGTTTATAGTGTAGGATAACTTGTTAGGTAAGCAGCTTTGGAAGGGTAGGGATACTATTTTGATCTCCACATGTAGACTAATTAGGTTAGACTAGTACCATACCTATAGGCAGGGTTGCCATCGGTCTCAACTCAAAAATAAGCACGTCTAGGAAAAGAAAGACAAATACCACCTTAAACAGTGCACAACAGGAGAAAGCCACCAACGTTCCTAAAATAAAAAAACAAGACACAATCTGCATGTTCTTAATTTTGGTATTTCTTTGGTACAAAATGGTATACTAACGATGTCAAAATGCCCAAATTACGAACCTTTGCCCTAAAAATAAGACAAAAATAAGGACGCAAATGATAATAAGTACATTTCTTAAAAAAAAGGACAAAAATATTGTCTAAGACACGGACCTTTAAAATAATGACAAATCTTAGAAATAAGGACGTTATGGTAACCCTGCCTATAAGCCACTTATCGGCTCATCGAAGTCGCAGCAAGTTCAAGTGATAGACATGCAATACAGCTACAACCTAACAAAGAACAATGTAGTAACACCAAAGCTAACTAGCATATGAATGACAGCACTGAACATAATCTAGCTTGAACACTTAAACAGAGAAAATGAACACAAGTCAGCCGCTATAGGAACAACAGAAAAGATGCACTTGTAATTAAGACAGGGTATTAAGGCACACTTCGTAATTCAATCGATCATTTTATTTTTTGTCAAAAGCGCGGTGGGGACGAAACATCAAGCCAGTTTTTACTAACACATGCCAATGAATGGGAAAAAGTAACAAAGCCGAAAGGGGTTAAAATTTGCTCAAGAAAACTAACGTTAATATTTGCTGGTAACAACTAGCATGGCCACTAAACCTATAATTAGTTAAATCCATAAAACATAAGTAGAAAAAGTGAAAATTAGACATACAAGCAGGTGGTGTGTTCAAGCAACTAGCCTAATGAATGAAAATTGTTTCAATGCTGCTTGTTCATCAGTGGATGGAAAAAGAAACCTCATCCCGGGCAGAAGCCCGGTTTCTGGTGGCCATAGCATGCATAACAAAGAAATGCATAACTCCTGTGTTGCCATAGGCAACAACAAGTTAATTATAACCTAAGACAATGAAAAAAGTAAATAAACCTATCAGTATACCATGTTTGTTAATATTATAGATAGGCCTATAGGCATAAATGTGATAAAATTTGCTGTGCTTAATGAAGTCTAATTGGTCTGTGTACCACGTTTTTCATTATGGTATTGTAGTTTGCCAGTTTGGTAGGGGTCTAGTGCAGAAGTACACAACCACAGGATACATTTATATACTACACCCCAGCTGCTCTTAATTGTGACGTTATTTGTTTTTGCACTTCTGTGCTAGGCTCGCTTGCTAGTCTAGTTTAGTTACCGTAATTTTAGTTATTCTCAGTGGTATTTTTTAATTGTTTTCACCCTTTCCAAGCTGCCTATAAGGCTTATGTTTGCATGAGTCTTGCAGATAAGTCAAATTTCACTAATGAATCCCAGCTCAGTAACTAATAAGAGATGTTATTCTAAATTATAATAGCCCATTTACAAATACAAGTGTATGCAGATCTTTATGCGTGTATAGGAGCTTGCACTAAAGCTACCTCAGAACCGTAACCATTGCTTGAATCATGAGAAATCATCACTGAGTCTAAGTCATGTAAAAACTTTCCTCAGTTGGAAGATAGCCAAACTGGAAAGTTTGAAGTATGGCTGTATTGGATGAGGACTCATGCCTACAGAGACCAACATCAGAGATATTATTTGTTATTAAACTTTTATTATTTGAGACCTAAAATGCTGTTAAAAAATCAAAGTGGGTTGACACTTTCCATTGTTAAGTATAAGCAGAAAGAATCTACTTGAAGTTGCCTAGTTTTTCTATTAGAAATCGGAGGGAATGTGCAAAAAATGTGTATATTAACACGACACTATTTTAATGCGTTGCATGTTTTAACACGTTTAATTGCCTTTGTTTTATTTGTGTGTTATAGCTTTATCACTATACACTTTGCTTCGTTAATCTAATTGTTCATTCTTAACTGGTAAGCCTACTAAAGCTGTGTACACATTAATCAGATGAGTTGGTAGTTGCTTTTCATTTTTACTAACAAAATGCGACTGGTAAAGTCTTGTCTCTAAATTTGTTTGGTGCGACGTTTCACCCTGAAAAATAATTAATCGGCCTGGCAAGAACGCATCATGTGATACTTAACTTTCACTGTCACATGGCTTCCTTTGTCCTTAGTGTTTTGTTTCAACTTCAGGATCACACATGTGCAGTGAGGAACATATACATACTACACAAGAGCCTCATCAACTAGCACAGCAGTTCTTAAACTTTTTCATCTGTTTTCCCATTAACACTAGAAGGACGGGGCGCGTCAATTGACGCATTTTCAACCTAAGTGCATCTATAAATTTTAAGTGGTGCATCGCAAAACCGTGATATTTCCTGACTTTTCCTACATTAGTGTTAGGTAACTAACCCATGAATATGAAGTTTTTATTTTACCGGTAGAGATAATTAACGTGGTCACTACCTAGAAGGACGGGGTGCGTCAATTGACGCATTGTTACTTCACAGTACAAAAACCAGTTCTCGCGATAGAGAGCATCGTTTTCTTTCTGCTGATAATGACAGGTTTATCGAATTAGGTCACAGCTGCCAACACAGAGGTGTGACAAACGTGTCGACAAACTATGCAAGTCGACTTTTCCGCAAAACAGAGTAGTTTCGTCACAAGCGCAGCCTAATTTCGGAATTTTTGAAGTTTATCGAAGCGTAAGTGTAGTAAGAGCTTCTTAGTTAGATAAATTAGATGAATTAGATAAATTCGTCGGCTTGGTGGTTGCTCGTGGCATGATAGGAGGGCGAAACTTCCCTGTGACGAGTTTGTGGGGGAGGTCGTGGGGATGTCCGATGTTTTCCCAAACCATGGCAAGAGACAGGTTTCTGGAGCTCATACGATTCCTTCGCTTCGATCTGAAGACGGAAAGGCGTAGGAATCTATTGCATGATAAATTTGCACTCGCTTCACAACTTTGGAACAGTTTTATATCAAACTGCCAAAAAGCATTCATTCCACAGTGGAAGATAACTGTGGATGAGCAACTATTGCCGTGTAAGGCACGCTGCAAGTTCATCCAATATATGGCCAATAAACCAGACAAGTTTGGTCTAAAATTCTGGCTGGCAGTTGACGTTGAAAGCAAATATATATTCAACGGTTTTCCTTACGTTGGAAAAGATGACGCAAGGAACCCCCACGTGAGTGTGCCCACCGACGTTGTACTGAAACTCATGGCTCCGCTTTTTCAAGGAGGTTACAACGTCACTTGCGATAATTTTTACACCTCACTTGACCTGGCGTTGCGACTTGCGGAAAAGAAGTGCAGCCTCGTAGGGACAATGCGCCAGAACAGGAGAGAAATCCCGGAAGAGTGCAAGAAGAAAAAGGAGTTGCGTGAAACAGAAGTGTTTAGGCACGAGTACTTGTATTTTCAATGCGATTGCTTTTGTTAATTAAAATGCACAAAGCGGACATGCGATAGAAGTAGTTTTTTCGGAGCAACAGCACAGTTTTCTCAACAAAAAACGTTATATTTGCGCCGTTTTGACCTTTTGCGTCAATTGACGCACTCCGTCCTTCTAGGTATACGAAAATTGCCGTCCTTCTAGTGTTAAGCCAACTACCAAACCTAAATTCCCCCCTTCGGTTTTTAACATTTTTTGGCTAGAGCTTAAAGTAAACCTTACTTCTAAGCATAATTGAATGTAACCAACCAAACACTTTATTTTAATGAACTTGTTGTAATGAAATCATTACATTTCCGATATGTACCACAAATGCCAAGTCTATGCAGCATAATAATATATAATACTTAAATTTTCTTAACATCAATTCAAATATAAGTTGGCTACACCTTTTTGGGTGTTGGAGGCAATTGGGCAGTGGCTACACTGCAAATTACATATTAAGCAGTGATTTGTAGCGTATAATATATGTTCCTTTACAACAGAACTTTCTCGATCATCTTTTTATCTAACGTAAGGAACCATATCTGAAAAGGCCAAGTTCCTGACGGTCTCAACGACCACTTTTGGCCACACCAAACACACGCTATTCTGCATTTTACAGAAGCCTAAGTTCTTACATCCTACCAATCTAAACCCTCATTCTTTTCACAACACAGCATCACTGTCACAGAGGCACAGAATTGTTACATTTGTTTAGTTCAACAACTTTCTGTTTTATTAATATTAGACCATTTCCGCTTAACTAAATTAAGACCAATTTGGCTACTTTCACTACCAAAAAGTTACGAAACCTGAAGATAGGTTTCGTCAATATAAAGCAAACAGCAAAATTTATTCCACAAAATAAACTAGCCTAGGCAAATGACTCGAAAAATAAAAAAAACAATTCACATAATTTCCAAATAATGAAAATTACTATGTCACAAAGCAAAGTTAACTGAAAAATTACACTAGACTAGTGCTAGGGCAAGGCCTTTTAGCCAATAGGCTTAGACGGAGCCCAAAATTCCGTAAAAAGTTAAAATGTTTATTTTTATAACAACGTTTACATTATTTCAAGTTAAATATAACTTACTAGGTGCTAAAATTTTGGACATTAGAGCACTTTTTAAAATTATTCCCAGACACAGATTTCAACAACGAAATTTCGGATATGTCCGGAAAATTCCAGATGTATGGCAACCTAATCTAACGTTGTTTGGTAAATAAAATGTTACATAGCCACAAAACGACGCTGCCCACTTATCTGCCTTGGAAGTAACAAGCAGATGGCACTACAATACATGTTATTTGCCAGCTGATAATAGCAAAACTTAATGTCGACAGAGGTGGGTAGTCTGTACTATGAAAGTACCGTTGGTACTGGTACTTGGCAAAAAATGTATCGACGATTTCAGTATTCGGTAATATTTTAAAAAAGTAGTTCGGCACTTTGTCAATACTCGGTACCGGTACTTTTTGTGTAAAAGATGCTGTTGCAAATGTAATGTTTGCCGCAATTATGTCCCCGGTAAAGGTTACTCCAGGTCAAAACATATGTGACGTTAATCCCTTGCAATTTTACTTCACATTTCTAGATAAAAAAAGATCAACAGTTGCTAAAATTAGTATTAAGGATTAATTATCATGTATTTTTGAAAACATACTTGTTAAGATTTTGAAATTATCACGTGAAAAGTACCGAGTACCAGGACCGACTGAATTTCTTGAAAAAAGTAATTAGGTACAGAGATTCGGTATTTTTGAAAAAAGTACCAATGGTACCGGTATCTGTACTGAAAAAGTACCGCGGTACAGTATTTCGGTACTATGGTATCGCGGTACTGCCCACCTATGAATATCGAGAAATTTGTTTTGGTGCAACAGCAACATTTATAGCCTTGATGGGACAGCTGCAGTGTTTAGGTTGCAGTAGAACTTATATTATCATAACATCACGAGTACACCATCCTACAAATTACTCCTGGTGAAAACGGTTGCTCACAAAACATCAGTCTCTGTACTTACTAGTGTTTTAAACATAGAAAGAATAGTGTCTGTCATTACAGTGTCGTAGCAACTCGAGTCACAAGTCAAGTTTTTTGTGACAAGTAAATAGTTGAGTCATTTGTCAAATAAGGCTCGAGTCAGGTCTACCAAAAACATATTTTTTACAAATTGCTTCGTTTTTCTATTTCATACGGCTTTGTAGACAACACACTTTGTTTTATTACATTTTGATGTGTAGGGTGAAAAAGAGAATATTTTTACTTAAATATAGAATCCTAATCAACTAGGACTGACTCGAGTCATTAAAATTCTGTGTCAGTAACTATCATCTAGTTGTGTTTTTGGTCACTTCAATTTAACCAATATTTATTGCGTGATTACACTTCATGCTTATCGTTTGATTAGCTGTTATCTTTGCCATTCATTTTTTGAATCCTAGAATTATACAGTGAAAAGGATTATTGCATACAAAAGTTTTTGTCAATTCTACAACCATTATCTAACGTCTTTGTTCCTTTTTATCTCTCACTGTATTTGTTTTCAGCTTAACATTAATATTGACATGTCATAACTTCAAACACATATATAACGCAATACATGAAGCAGCACTGACGTTAAGTTATTAACGCCGACAAATGTAGAGGACAAAATACATTGCTGGCCATTACACAAATGAAAGTTCATTTTGTGCAATATTATCAGTATTGTTTGTTGCTTTGCAAAAAACTGTCAGATGCATATTGTACACTACTAAGTAATGCTTCCAATTGTTGACACAAGAAAGTTTGTGATTTTACACCAAACTTGTTTTCTAGATTTTTCCTTTACTAAAATACTTATATACTGTTAAGCTGTTGTATTACGTAAGTTGACTCAAATATGTTGAGATTATAAAGCTGGGTGCCAGGTAGTAGATCTATGGTATTGACTGATTGCTTGGACAAGATGGAGGGGGCTTCTACTCCGCAGGAATCCGCCCAATCATCTAGCAATTCAGTCACCGATCAGTCCCTAACACTTTTTCCCCCTGATAAGGATTCGAAGTCAACTCCTAAGGGACTTATCAAAAAGAGGGGACGTCCACCAAAAGTGAAGCCAGAATCCCCTTGTGATGGCAGACCTTCGAAACAAAGCAAGATAACAGACACTATCAAGAAAGCAAAAAGAACTGTGGACAGGTAAAAAACACACTTTATCACTTTCCTGGGTAAGATTTGGACAAGCATGAAAATGAGTGTTGTTAGTGTTTACTGGCATATGACATTTGCTTTTAGGTTCAAAGGTGTTACAAAAGAGGAATTAATGCAACGTTTCTTACCAGATCGCATAAAGCATGGATTAGATATTTTAATAGTGAGTTTTAATTCTGTTTTTGTTTTGACATCTTTCTCTAATTTTTTTCGTCATTGCTTTGCTATTGCCTCTTTATATCCATAATTATTGTTTGGGCCAATGTACAATTAATACATTCCTTTGCTTTGTTCAATGACTAGTCTTTTGTGGTACTAAGGTTTATTTGGATTATGACTTGTTCAAAGCAGAATCTCTATCACAAATAGTTTGAGTGTCTTAATAAACTGTTCTAGATAGGAATCAATCCTGGACTTTTTGCTGTTTATAAAGGACATCATTATGCTGGGCCTGGAAACCACTTCTGTAAGTCACATTTTCTAACCATTATGGTAACGAGATTCTAGAACATGAAGCGTTCTTTTGCCTAACTTTTGTCAATGTAAAACGTTATAAAATTATAGAACTTATTATATGTAAAGGTTGTTTTACTTCAACAGGGTATTTTATGTCACCAGCATACACATTTCTTTTTTGTTTCAATAAGTGTTGCTATTTTACAGTGAAGCTAGATATCAAAGTTATATAATTTAAAAACACACACATCACCCACGTGTGAAAAGTGAATTCTTTCTGAATACCTACAAAAACAAAGTTTGCCCATAGTGAGACCAAAAAAGACAAACTTGCAGACTTGCAGTTCATTGTTTAAATGTTTCTACAGCAGTTTTCCTATGTTCCGTTAATTTTGTGTAGAATTACCTTGGATTAAAGCATGTCAGCGTGTGTTTTCTAACAGGGAAATGTTTATACTTGGCTGCTGTCATACCAGAACCATTGACTGGTATGCAAGATTATATGGCCCTTGATTATGGTATAGGATTTACGAACATAGTACCACGCACTACCCCCAGCAGCAAAGACCTTAGCAGGTAGAAATCTAGCCATGGTAAGGGCAGATGACCTGCATGCTGTGCAAGTGACACAAAGGCATGTAGGTAATCTGCTTTACCCGGCAAATTTATTTTCTATTTTTATTAACATTTTGATGTGAATTACAAATAGGGAACTGCATTAACATGTCTGGAATGGTAGACAAACCAGTGAGTGCAGTTAATGACATAGATATGCTCAGTTATGGAATCGGTTTTGTCACTATAGTCCAACGCACAACACCATCAGCTAAAGATCTTTCAAGGTAGATACTTTTGCCTGTTTAACTGTGGATTGTTATGTTCTGATCCTTTAAAAAATTGATTTAGTAACAAAAGTAATTAATCTTATAATACTTTATTTAACTCGTGGGATGTCAGATATCATACCTTGAAATTTGTTTAGACTGTTTTGACTATGATGGTGTTTTGCTCTTGGTTAAACTTTACATTTAATCTCATAATATTTCTTGATTTGACAACATATTCTTTTAGTAAGGAGATTCGTGAAGGAGGAAAAGAGTTGATCGAAAAAATCAAAATCTATCAACCTAAAATTGCTGTCTTTAATGGAAAGGGAATTTATGAAATATTCAGCAAAGAAATGTTCGGTCAAAAGAAAAAAGATTTTACATTTGGGACACAACCGAACAAAATTCCTGGCACAGATACTGTATATAATTGTACTTTAATGTTTATATGCTTTGTGGTGCTTGTTGTTATCCTTTGGTCCATTTATTGTTTTGTCTTACTGACTTTAGCTGGTATAGTATGTACTATGGCATAAAGTTGATTTGTTACATAACTGCTACTAAGTAGTGTTGCGCGTGAACATATATATATATATACATTTACATGTAAACGTTACTTACATTTGGTTATTTTCGTATATAAATGTCAAATTGGAGACAGTACAGATAAGTCAACCGGGGTTAGCAAAACATCTTTTAAGTATCCAACCACTTATTAATAAATTAGTGTGACAAATACCCACACACCGTCATAACATGACAGCATGGCAAATATTGTGATGTCTGTCATCATATCATGGAGGCAATTAACAATGGCGTCTTAAATTTTCAGTACATATTTGTTATGCCGTCCTCGAGTGCAAGGTGTGCCCAGTTTCCTCGTGCTCAAGATAAGGTTCATTATTATATACAAATAAAGAAGCTTCGCGATAAATTAAAAGGAATCGAGTCAAATGATGAAATAGAGGAGACCAGGTATACTTTTGACCTTGGAAAAGCCACAGGTAACTTTGAAATTTTTCTTGAATTTAAGATTGTGATATGAAATATTGGCAATAGATGGTCGATTAGACCAAAACTATTCTCTAAAGTCTGGTTGCAAACAATATTCTTTCTTCATGTGTGTTCAGTTATGTCTGGAATTCTTGATTGAAGATTTTAAAAATTTTTTTCTCATTAATACTTAATGTTGTAGAGATGGCAAGGAAAGAAAAAGTTAAAACCGAAAAGCATGATCCGTCGTATGATGGGAATGATGTTTCATTTCCGACATCTTCCATAGCTGCAACAAAAGTCCCGCCCAGTACTCCTGTGGTAACTGTGGTGCCAGTGCCACCAGATGAGCCTGGTTGCAGCAAAGCTATGCCAGGGAAAGTGGTTCGACAAAAAGGTCAGTATTGTAAGGTTACAAAAGGCATTCAGTTTTTGCCTAGAATTAGAGTGCAGTACTTTATTGACATACCATCACCAATCTGTGAATTGCAATTGATTTTTGAACCAGTTTATTTCAGAATATAGTCTTTGAATGAGATACCTCTTTCATATATAGTTACTGTAATTCACAACCAATGGTTATCAGCTTAAAACTGGGCTAATCTCACAAAAACTGAGATAAAATAATTGTTTTCGAGCTTGGACAGAGCACAAATGTGACAAGAGGTCATGCTTGTTGTCGAGAGAGATACTGTGACCTTACATAACCTGCTGTTGAAAGGAAGAAAGCTAACTTATTTAATCATTCAAGTGACATATTTGTGGAATGGAAGTGCTATTAATCAAGGCCTAGAAACGACAAATTATTAACATTAAGTTCCATTAAATAATAAATGCAAGTTATGCTCGTTCAGTGCTCTGAAGACATGTGCGATGATCATGCATCCACTTTAGTGACCATTTTGAATACAGTGGAAGGTTTATGCGAACTTAACTTCACTTCTTGAAATTTGAGATAATTTGTAACAACTTTCCTCCCAGCAAAATGCCTGTTTTGTAATATCAATAATAAATACCAATTGCAGTAATATGAGATAATTTGATGGATCACTTCAGCTCAAATGTTTACAACCAGCTTCCACTATATTTCATCATTTGTGTTATAATGTGTGTAACATATCTCATAACAATTTATGTGAGTAGCTTTTATTATTTTTTGACTGATTTTTGATTCATTGTAGAAATGCCGAAATCGAAGGCAAAGAAAGGTAATGTTGCAACCGGCCATCCACACCTGGTAAAGTTTTTGTGCCAAGGGGAAGAAAATTTGGAAAAAAGTGAGTTTTAAATAACTTTTTGTTGTATAAAAATGTATCATCGCGTAAACTTTTTTCAAAGTAGGGTAATTATAGTCAGATGTTTAAAAGCCAGTGCTCACTGGGCAGCTTGGTTTTTAACAGTAAACTGCAAATGGCTGATATGCGTAGGTCTATGACGTGTTAAACTCAAGATTAATTTTGTTTTTAATGCAAATTTGCTATATATGCACTAGGCATGTAGTTAATATCCTGTACTTTTTAAGTATTAAATTACTTGTGTAATGTATAATTGTATATACTACATATGTTGATAGGTTTGTGGTAGCCTTTTGTTTAATAATGTACATTTGCAATTCTATAACTTTAGCCCAGCCAGCTACAAAACGAACGTTTAGAGTTGCTCAACTTAACGAAGTTGTAAGCGACGAACAGCGAAATGAAAGAGTTGGAAACTGGGTTCAAACACAGATACACCAAAATTATGAAAGTGAACCTCCCATGGGGTTGGTAACTCTGTCATCATTTTCTTTATGACTATATAAAATTGGCTTTGTTTTTGATATAGAAATTAGCACAACAAGTGCAGTAATAAACAGGTTTATTGACGTAACTAATAGGTTTCGGACTAGGCTTCAGTTTCTTTTTGGTGTAAAATGGAACACGTTTAAATTGCCATATTATTTCTTCAAACTGTTTGTTATTGCCAATTTCATTTTACTCTGATGAGTAAAAGTATTGTCTATGACATGTCAGTTTAATTCTTGTTTTATAACATATATATCAATAAATTATAAGAACCAAACCTTACCCTTAAACTTTACACGTTACATTCTTAAAAGCATTTTATTGTACATTGTCTGATATTGCTTAACTTACATATCTCATGAAATGTTTAGTTATGAAGAGCGATTGAGAACAGAGGCAAATGCCGAAAATCCCGAGTCAGATCGAGGGAGTCAGATGAGCATGGTTAGCGCTGGAGTCAGCGGATCAACATCAACAGGATCCACATCCGGGTACGGATCCGTCGACACGAATAACACACATCACGCAAGACAGGACAGGGTCGAAATGTGGGTTCGTGAACAACAATATGTTCGACAGCAGTCTGCCGCAAATCAAGTGGCAGATGTCCGTCGTCCCAACTTATCTCGACCTTCTGTAACCGAATCAGAACAGTTTCCTGCTGATCTTCCGGCACGGTCTTCCCTGTCTTTCGAAGCTTGGAATAATTTTGCCCCTCAACCTTTTACTTTTTCTGGTGCTGCTATAAATCAAATGGAAGGTGTGTTTCGACCCCCTGTGCCCCTTTACAGCAGTTGGGGCGGCAACGAAGTGGGGCATTTCTCCGGCGTGTCCCCGAACATAAACAACAACAACAACAGTATCGCCGGTAGCTCGCAGCTTAATATGAGCAGTTTTCTTCCTTGATGCAACTCACGTGCAGACATGCACACACAAATTATTCTCAGTGCATTTGTGCAGAGCGCTCGATCCTTTCCATGTGGATTTGTATTTTTTGTCTAACCTTTACTGTCCATGCTAATCTTCTGTTTGCGCGTTATCGTACGTCTCACAAAGCCATGCACTTCATTTTATTGGTTTTAAAGTTTTTAGTAAATTAAAAGAGATCTTTAATTTCCTTGCATTTAAATAAGAAAGTCTATTTAAGTTATTATTTTGCGAGTTTTTCACCAAATCCACTTCCTTTATTTATTTATCTCTTGCTTGTATTTAGCAAATTGGTCGTGCTCTCTAAGCTGGTCATCGCAGTAAGACCTCAACCATGACAAATTTTAAAGAAGAAAGATAACTTTTTCATTTTTTCTCAAAAAACTTGACCATGTAGTCAATTTGTCGAATGTTGTTGTACAAAAGTCAAATATCCTTTCATTCTATATAGATCATTCAACGATATTCTTTTAAACCTTGTGCTATTTCATCGTGTTATCATGACATAATCTCACCCAGTTACCTTACGGCTTGTTATCAATTGTGGTTAACGGCCAAGTTAGTTTTCACAGACAACGAACGCTGTGGAATGTGTTAAACGTGTCCCTTGTAAGTGTGGTTTGTGTCGTTTCATTTTGAACTGATGTAGAGGCCCGGCTATTACTCAAGCTCTGTGTGCGTATATGTTTTCCATTTGCCGGTAGATTTCAATGCATGTGCCCGCCTTTAAAATGCTTTTTGCCAGTGCACCGTTTAGTTAGTGGTGACTGTTAAGCCGGTTGGGTATCAAGCTCTCATTGCACCGTTTGTTGAAAGTTGCGTAAAAGTTCATCTTTTATGGACAGCAAATAAACTGACTTCAATAAAGCAGAGGTCTTAAAAATTTTTTTGATGTGGACCAAGAAAGCTGAAGTAACAACATCGGCCTTAGTATTCGACTTAATCAAGCTTTTGTCTTAAATTTTTATTTTTTTAGTAACAATTAATCAGTATTATTGTTACTGCTTTAAAGGTTTTAGTTTAGTTACAATTCACTTTGAATTTACTCACGAGCTTCAATATTCAATTTCCTCATGACGTCATCACCAGGTTTTTCGCCTTCCTAAGTCAAGGTAGAGATAGCAATTCGTCGTGTGATCTATGTTTCTAGAAAATGAGCCATGGCATTGAAAAATTCTTTTGCAAAGCCATTTATGATTCATTTGTTACGAACTCGGCTTTGTCTAGTAGGGTGAGAAGTTTGTATTATCTCGCTATTTAGAAAACTGTAAACCGTACGTGGCTGAGCCCACATGAATGGCTTTATTCGTCTGCACAAAGCTTTTGTTAACATCAAACGAAGCAAACAATTTTGTGCAAAAAGAATTCCAACGTCAGCAGAAAATCCCTTGAACTGAAATACTGAAACTCTGCTGTTGTTACTGGGAGAGCAGTACTTTGAGGCGTTTATCGAGAGGTTTTTGGCCAAAGTGAAGATAGGTACTTGTGATGCGATGTGAGGTGATTTCTTTCGCTATAATCTTTACCCAACAAATGTTGGCAAAGTTGTTTCAATATGTAGCCTAATGCACTTTTCTATTAATTGAAAAAATGACCCTGTTACTCCGACCTGAAAGATATTGAAATGATACATTTTCTAGCAGGCAAACTCTGTGATGAAAATCCTAACTAAAACCTTTTAGCGTATTCTTCAATTTTATTTAATGCTAAGTTTAATGCCCAAACTGCAGATTTTAAGTTTTGGTAAAATTAGGAAATAGCGCAACCAGCATACCACTGTAAGGATTAAAATGATTTCTTCATAAGTTAATGTTTGAAGTGATTAAAAGTTATAAATAAAATTTCGTTAACAGATTTAAACAGAAGTCTTAAATTTTATTAATTACGCAGTTTTTTATAATTTTAACAATGACTACCTATATAAGTTTTTTGTCAGTGGTCGTTGCATGGTACCGGAAAGCTTCAACTTTGTTGTTAAAGGATCAGTGATGCAAGTTTCATTCCTAGCAGGAAAGCCTGCTAGTTTGAGTGCTAATTAGCGCAAGCCAGCTTTTCATACATCAGACACAAGGGCTCCGCTAGAGTGCAGTATAAAAGTACAATATTTTTCACTAACGAAAATGATCCATTCCGTGGAAACCAGTTTAACCAGAGTATTGTTCGTCAATTAAATAAGTAATCAAATAAATACTGCGCATTGTTCACATATTTTCCTATTGACTCCACTCACTCACTCTATAGCCTAAGTCACTAATACCTTTTCCAACGGCGCCTTCATTAATTTCTGCTTGGATGAATGATTTGCGGGCAAAACGGAAAACATTTTCTCAGTAAAAAACACTGAGTTCAAAATGCAGGTTAACTATAGAAACATAGTGTTCATTATTGAGAAATTGTCGTCGGCAGGAACAGATTTTTGAAAAAGTATTTACGAAGACCGTAAATAAATTGCAACAACAAAGAAATCCTAACATACGATCAGGTATAGTCGAAAAGATGTGTATTTGTTGATCCACTTGTTAAAGAAATTTTTTAATTGTGTTCAGTTAAAAAAATATTTCTAGTTATGTTCCAAATATTCATATACAACTTGTTGGTAGTAGAGTGCACATGCTTTATTTGAGGAAAATCTCAAAATTGACGAACAAAGTCACACTCACTGTACAGAATGTATAAACAGAAAATACAACAAAGAATTATTTACGAGAAACTGGAAAAACTATAGCGTACATAATGGTAAACAGGTCAGTTGAAATAAAAGCAACATAATCGAAGAAAAAAGAAAAAGTCACGACCGAAAGTTAAAACATGAAAATTTTATGATTCTAATGCCAGGGAGTTGAGACAAAATGTGAAATTGATGCTAGACAGAAAATTAACATAACCGTCTCAGGGTAAGCTCCACTGCAACCATATAAAATTTAACTACACATGAGACGGTATGCATTAAACTATCGCATTGAAAGAATGATGAATCTGAACAGCTTAAATACAAAATGAAAACTTGAAATTGGTAGAGCACTTATTGAAACCTGACCAGTCTATTATTGGGTTTTGTTAAGATGAATTTATAGATAGACAGTAATGACCAGAAATGTGTTTTGCAACTTGGTATAACTCCCTGGTATAAAATTTCAAAAATAAAACACACAAATTAATACTGAAGCAATATTTTGCACCTAATGCAAAGGCACCACAAAAATATTTATACAGGCACCGTTATTAGTATGTATGAGTGCAAAAATGCATCGTACATTTAAACGAATTGATAAGGTGCTGAAAAAGGTAAATTCTGAAACCGTACCATGTCAGTGAAATGAGGGGGACGTACCATAACCAGCACATATTATCACACGATGGCAATTAAAGTATTTACATTTAATGCAACTGGAAATTTTATTCCCAATTCATTAAATCATGTACATTATAAAAGTAATAGGCCTCAAACAGTTAAACATTCAGTCAACAATTATCAAACATCACTTGAAAGTCAATTGCATTTCAACAACAACTAAATTTCTTAACCAAAAACTGCTGGTTGCTAATGCCAGTTTACTTACTAATCTCAAAACGTTATGCATTTTCTTTCAGTACAAGAGAAATGGTACAATTTGTAAAAGTTATTCGCAACAAATGGTGCTGCTCGTAAAGGCTGATGCAAAAATTTCAGAAAAATATCATGTGAAAAGTTTTCTGTGCGGTATTTACAAAATCGTACCTCCCAATGCTTGAGACGATAATTTGTGCAAGCTTCAGATGAATTTCTAAAAAGAACTAGAGGGGATTCAGTCTTCACAAAAGCACACCAGGTTAGTTGTTACTCCTGTGGCCTGACGACCAAGCAGGCAGTTTCATTAGCATCATCAGACGGGCAAGATGGGCTATCATTTGCACTGGTAGTGCTTGTATTTCTTGAACAGACCCCATTCATTCCTTCAGATTCAGTAACGGCACTGCCATTGGTATCCACTGCAGAGTGATTGTTCTGGCCTTGCCTAACCTTGGCCTGTGAAAACACGTTGAATAAATTTTAGGAACACTAATATACAATTTAGATGGTTTTCAACCTGGGGGACATTAGCCTTTTTTAGGGGCGGGAGAGCTTTCAATGAGTATAAAGTTAATACAAGAGTCTTTGTTTAACAGCAATATCGTTTATTCGTTTTTATTTTGCTATTGTGAATGCACAACAACATTACATATGTTTAGCTGGAAATCTTTGGAAAGGGGTCATCTGATTATATTGGGTTGCAAAATGGGTCGCTGAATGAAAAAGGTTGAAAACAACTGATTTAGAAGAACCACCCAATCGGTTTATGTCTTCGCAAGAGAAAACAAAAGGGTACAATCAAAAAATCTTAATCTTCTAATAAAATAGAAGGCAATCTAGATACATAAAAACAATACAGTGGTATACATACACATGTTATGACCACGAAACCACAACCACCATAATTATCATACATGTGCCAAATACTTGAACACTTTGCAAAATGAAGCCCAAAACGACTTGATTACATGCAATGCAATCTATCTTGACTGAGTAACCACGCCTTTTGTTTGGTTTTATAAAATGACGGAAAAAAATATAAGTCAGTGGTATAAATATAAGTACTTTTGGTATGTACCTCAAGTAGAACGGCTTCATAGAGAAATTTAAGGTGCAGTGGAGCAGTAAAAACTCTTGGACGCATTTGGCAAGCCACCATTGCTGTTTGATATACGTCAACTCTGTTTTCATTATCCAATTGACTTTGCATCAAATGCCAGCAAGCGAACTGTATAGCGGCTGTGGAACCACATCTACACAAATGACATGCGTTTTAGCAGTTAATTAATTATATAGAAACTAATGAGAAACAATATTCCATGCATGCATAACAGTATACAGTGGCTAGACATATCACACCAACTTAAGTTAGCATGTGTACATCAACAACATGTATTTAAGTCTTAAGCTAATGCAGTGTTTCTCAAACTTTTTATCCAGCCGTTGCCTTATAACACTGAGAAGTTGATCATCAGCAATCAGGAAAATCATAATTGAAATGCAACGGTTCTTAAACTTTTTAACTGGTACTGGCACAATATTAAACTCTAAGCATTTTTGGACATGTGCATAAAAAAGACGAAAACAAAAAGCTTTAACTTCACTGCGATGAAAATAAAGGCTGACGCTTGACTGTTAATTTCTAAACACTACGGGCTGTAAAAACAGGAAATAAATTGTCACACAAGCAATTCTGCAATCACGATGGCGAAATGGAATCCTTTCAGCTAAACTGATTAAATTAAACTAGTTGCATTTCAGTATTTTGTTTCATTGATGTCATTGCAGCATTAGCAGAGGAAGGACTCTACAAGACCTATACCAGGACCAAGTCATTATGTTACATCCGTTACAGTAACCAATATACCCTTCACAGTAGCCAGTGTGAAAGCAACTGTTAAACATTGCTGTTCACTAGAATTGGAAGTAAGTGCGTGACTGTCCGACAAGACAGTTGCAACATAAAAACACATTCACAATCACATCAGTACATTTTTATCTCCGAGTTATGATGTTCATTTGTATGGCCATTTGCAACCAGTATTGGTACATACGGTAGTCTAGAAAATTAAATTTTTTTATCAGACGAATTTTTAGTTAATTAAAACGCTAATATTCCAAATTTCATTGTGGCTTGAATGTTATAATATATACAACTTAACATTCCATTTGTTTGCTTCAGTAAATTTTTAAGTTCTTGTCAACAGCACCACCATCCAAGCGTGACCATTTTAACTGCATAAATGTGCAGAAATACAGCCACAATGCTACCTTGCAATGTGAGAAAAGCAACATGTTTGGTTTAATGTGACTGCATTAACTTGCGGCAATTGAAAATTCTTGTTCAGTTACAGATAAAATTGGACGATTTTGCAACGCAAGTCACTGCAACTCATCGCAAGCTTTTTGTGCTCATTTTTTTATTGTAAATTATCGAATAAATATTTTAAATTATGGGCATTTTCTAACTCCCTTGGATATTTTGCCCCCTGTTGGCTAAAGTTCCTATTCATTGCTTTGAGAAACACCGAGCCAAACAATGTATCAGCCAGCCTACCTGTCTTGTATAACAGTTGAGCCATCTTTGCCAGAAGTGAATTCAACAACTGCACGAACAGCATCCAACTGAGCTCTACTTGGTTCTTCCTTGTTCCAACTGCTTAGCTGAAATTGCTTCACAACCAAAACATAATCGTCCTGCGTGAAAAGAGTGTTCGGTTTTATTGAAACCCTTCCATACGTTCGTCAAAGGACAAAGATTAGAATGAAAATGTGTAAAAAATTTGAGGTTCATAGGTTGTCAGAAACAACATTGCCATATCAACAATTATTTTAAGACGCAGCCATTTTAAAGTAGTGGTACAGCCATGTAAAATCAAATGTAACAAACATTATCCGTTGGAAACTTGGAATGTTGTTGAAACATATTATATGTATTAGCAAAACAAAAGATTATGCCAACAAAAGTAACATTCTAATTAACAACAGCGCACAAGTCTGACAATTTAGATTTTAGGTTAAACCAATATTTTAAACTTTATTTGTAAATGCTACACTGCATTGAACAATATCACTACCTAAGGGTATATCCAAATTTGAAGTTTCATTTGTGATAATTAGTGGCTATTTGAAAGGTATGAACATGCCGTAATTAATCACTCGAAATATGCCCAGCTGTCAGGCATGTAACGTTAATATGGCACAGCAACTAGCAATTATGTGCTGCATGCCTGTATTTAAATTTAAGTACAGGAAATATAAGAACCTTAGTTGCTTCTAGAATGAAATCCCTGGTGATAACATCACAATCGCTGTCGCCTGAAGAAGTGATGGTCTCCGAGCTAAAACTCACATTGAACGACGAGCAATGAAGTGGTTGATCAAGTTCTGGCCAATAAACTTCACTTTCTGGGTTCTTAAATAGAAATTTTGGCAAAAGTTTTACACTGACGGCAATAAAAACTTATGTCGGTTGTATTTGAAGGACTTCCCTTAACAGCAATATGCTACCACACGCTCACGTAAATCACTATCAAGTGATTAATAAAGTTTGGCTCAAAATATCAGCAGAACTGTTGAAAAGTATGAGCTTATGTCTAACACAAAATGACTACACTAAGTTTTTGTTGCTTATACCCAGTCAGAATCCATGATGGTGACTATTGTAGGACAATTGTGGTCCCATATCAAGCGCCAGAAATCTTTCTTGGTATTTGGCATCGGAAGTTGAGTAATCACAAATTCGTGACTGTTCCGGTAACCCTTTAAGAGGAATCACAGTGAAATTGAAGAAAATTTTAAAGTTTCAAAGAAATGAAGGCAAACATACTCTCTGACAATGTAAATACTTATACTGTACTGTAGCAGCCATGGACAAACAACAGTTATCATGGCAGATAAAAAACAGAAATTTGTTTTGAACCAACTGCGGCCTGTGAGTGCTTGATGCCAGGAAAAACGTTATGCACTTGCAATCAATAACAAATATTCGTCCAATATGTCATAGTAAAAAGTGCTGCATATTAGGTTACCTGGCCCATTATTTCACAACATTTAAAAATCAGTAATTTACACTGTCACTGGTATTGGTATTTTAAGTATTATACTAATGCACTTAAGACACTGCAGTGCTTACCTGCACAAATGAAGCGTTGATATAATCTGATCCTTCAGCACTGGTGCGATTGCACAATAGCACTCGTGATCGAAAGACAGGAAGAACTGCTCCTGGCCGGTTTTTGCCAGCATTGACTGATCGTGTGGCAATGTCGTAATCCAAATAATCGGTCCGTGAATAAACAACTTTCTACAATACGTAGTCAACATGTAAGACTAACTTTAATATATTGTGGTAAAAGTATACATTGTAGAGCTAGAATGAAGATCAGATAAATAGTACGGAAATACCTGATAGATAAAGGTACAATCTTGAAATTACTTGTCATATATTTATTAGGATACATAGTTTAATGAAATAAAGTACCATAAATTGTTTTTCCAGTCCAGAACGAAGTACAGCACTTCCAACATCTCCTTCTATAGTGTTTTGGCTGGACTGGGTAACTGTAGTACTGGCCGTGAGCTTTTTATAGTACTTAGCAAGTTGAAGAAGAGAGCATTCAGTTATTCCACTCATAATGTACTCAAGCAAGGCCTCGTGGACAAACACGTACTGATCCTGGGTGACATTTAGGAACGGTAAAAGGTAAATTTAACAGCGATATGTGGTCTAATATATTGCTTTTTCTGGAGCAAAGGAAGGCAGAAAATCAATACCAGTATCAGTATTTCTGATCACATTTGAGAAATCAATGCTCTTGTAAAGAAAATAAAACAGGGAAATAAAATAGAAGGAAAAACGATCTAACATATTATCATGCAATAAATTAATTACCAACAGAAACAAGTAACCAATTACTCATGACAAGCATTAACCTCTGTCTGCACAAGGTGACTTCTCTCGTTTCGAATATAATGTAGGAAATCCTTTATATTGACATGTCCTGTAGCTTGCAGCATTTGTATCATGCTGTGGATGACAATATACGTCCCAGTACGACCAACACCAGCACTGTGGAAATACAGAAACAATTTAAAGCTGAAGTTTGATGCTAATGTTGTGATCTGTGACAAGAAAACTTAAGTTTTGCAGCTTGTTCTCTTGATATTAATGGTATGTTTGAAAGCCCGAAAACTAACAACAACGTTCAGAAATTTAAGGTCTATTCTTGGTCTCTACAACCTGCAGTGTATGACAATCGGGCCGGCATGAAGAGGATTTGCGACTGAAGAGCGATGAATGAATGAAAGAACAGGAAGAAGATACTCTGGGGCTCCGTGGTCTGGCCACTGAGTGAAGTGGTACTGGACGACACGACGCTCAACACCTCTAGCCTGGGTTAGTTTGAAAGCAATAAATTACAAGAAAATGATACATTTTGTCTATGACACATTGATGTATACTTTACTCTTTGTCAACTATGTCTATTATTATGTGGTAAACAGTATACGTTTACATACGTTTCGTCTGAGTTTGTTGTTTTTCACCGAAAACGTACGAATGGTAAAATTGGCGAGGGTTTCAGTGCCTTTAAGTGTAACAGTAATGTGCTTGTATTGTTCCTTGCCTTCCTGGGGCCAGTATTGATCACATTTTCGCTGAATAAACAAAATTTGAACATTACTGACACAAAATGCATTGCCATAGACAGCACAAACTATCCTGTTGAAGGTAATACTGTAGTAGCAGTACAAATGTAGTAAGGTGCCATGTGCTGAGTCGACACAAGACAACAAATGCATACATATCATACATGGTATATCATACATACCCTTCCTTTTTCAACCAAATTTGTAATCATAACAATAGTAGACGTGTTGTTTTCCCAGATCATTTTCCAGAAATCATTAAACGTATATGGCAATGGACCCTGCGCAACAATGTCAAACAAAATGCAACTATGTTAGTTATTTTTTGAATCTTAGCAAACTCTATCTATCTGAGTTACAGTGTTTTAATGAAATATAATACAATGCTTACTTGGCAGGCAATGTATGCTTTGGGTTTGCTATAGCTGGACACATAGTTGGCATTTATATAATCTGAACTTCTGTGCAAGTTTGCATGCTGTCGACTTCTATAATGATGTAAGTGGACGCGACTGTGGTCATCTACAACAAAAATAGTAAATTCAAGCAAAATAAAAGTCCTTTTAGCAACTAAACTGATAAAAACAACTCTAAATTACGAAAATGTTCTTACATGCCACAATATTTGTGTATCTGTTTTTTTCTTTATTTTCTGTAATCATGGATGCCTCGTAGGTTAACTGAGTAAGCTCATTTTGAATTTCCTACAAAAAGATTACTTTTCATTAAAGTTACATCTGCGTGCAACTAACTATATTTGAAACATTTATTCATGAAAGCGTTTCATCTTTTAATACTGTTATTGCTCTGGCCTTGCTTCAGAAATGATATTTATTTAACAATTATTTGAACTAGCATAATACAAGTATGGCAGTACTGCATTTAATATCATCCAAAAGACATCGGCAAATGCAATAACAGTGCCAATGGTCTTGATGTTATAAATTCACAGTCATAAAATACCTCAAATTCTTCAGTAAACCGTTGATCGTTATTGTTGTGATGAATGGCAACGTACTGAGCAAAGTCAGCTGCAGATACTGCCCCAACCTTTAAAGCCACTGCAAAACATTTAAGAAATTTTGCTGGCTACAATGTTTCACATTTAAAAATAATTGCTGAAGCAATGTGATTAATGTCAAAAATTTGTTCCATGCGAAGCGAAAATAAACAGAAAACCAGTTTACTTGGCTGCAAAGGAGGAGGCTTGTGGCTATTTTCCAACACAATACTGCTTTCACGTCTTGGCCATGTGTAACCACCAGTTTGTTTCCATCTGCTGTGAATACCAACCAATTATTATCAACTCATCAATCACGTTGAACCAGGTTGGTAGCGAGTAGATTTAAGTGGGCAGTTTAAGTTTAGTAAATTCATTTTATTTTACTAAAAAAAAAAATCCTACTGACTTACCGCCACATCAGAAAAGAAACAAATGTGACCAAAATAACACATAATGCGATAATGCTACCAATTATGGCGACTGTGTTTGAGGACCGGCCAAGTGGAGGGTCTAGGCAAACAAAGTTATGGAGTAGGTGACAGACAAAATAAGTTAAAAAGTAATTAGCACTTGTTATCAAGGCCAACATTGCTCACCTGGAGCTGGGGTTGGATCAAGAGGAATCTTTAAACATTGCGGCAAGCGCTCAGTCCATGAGCCATTTCTTGTACAGTTCAAAACGTGTTCCACTTTTGGATAGTGATAGCCGAGTAAACAAGTGTACACTACCGACTCAGTAACCCTGAACGCAAGTCGATTTTTCCTTCTGAGTGCTCCTTGCACCGGGACACGCTTTGCATGTTCTACTTCCCCGGGATCATCGCACCGCCTCCAGTCATCTGGAGTAATGAGTGCCCAAGGTTTAGCAATATATGTCTATCTACTCTTGTCATGTATCTATTGGCAAGATACTGTACTCACCACCACTACAGTTCGATTTCTTACAACATCTGTATCCTCTTTCAAAGTTTTCGTCAGGAACACAGAAACGCTTGCCAGGGCAGTCAGGATTAGCGCACACACCTGCCACATTCTCATTAGGTGAAAATGCGATCGTTGAAGGTAAGTTGCTTTTGTCAGCTGGTCGTGAATCTACAAAGCCTGGAACGAAACAATATATTTCTGCAGTTTAGCAAATATTTTCATGGAAAAACAATACCACCAGTAAAGTTTGGTTTAAGTTATATACAATCAAAAAAAGTCCGTAACAGCATTTTGATATATAAGATAAGTAGTATGTATAATATAGCTACTATGTCATACCTGACTGTGCACTGAAGAAAACGTAACAACCAATGAAATTAAACCAACGCATGTTCGATTATACATTACTACTTCACATACAATTAAAGTGATTTGATCCTGTTATAATAAATGACAATTAGAGTTTACATTTAACAAACTGATGTTGAGTAACTTGTAAAATATATTTAAACAGTCAATGCATGCAAATTAATCACAATTAAGGTCAATGGGACTATTAATCAATACAATTAGAAAGCGGCGAAGGAAATGGTAAAGTAACAACATACAAACTAGATGATAAGATTTTATGAGTATAAATTGAATGCATTTTTCAGAAATTGCTACGATGTGTAACTTAATTTCATTCAGTAATTTGAAGTAGGGTACAAAAGCATTTAAACAACTACATTGTACTTGGACATATTCAAAGTGAAAAAGTAAAGAAGTTGCACAAACATGTTACTGAATAACTGAAAATAGAATATTTCAATAGAAAAACTTGCATTTTTACTGCGTATTACAAGGTAGGCCACCCAAAAAGAAACACTTACACTGCTACGACGTCATGTTATCGGTACTCATTACAGTTTTGTGTATCAATAGAGAAAAGTATTTCAATACAAAAGAGTCACAGGAAAAGCATAAGCTGTAACGGAAGCACACACAGAGTCACTGATATGGTTGAAATTGGGACAATGGGAATGTGGCACATGATCTAATTCAAGATGAGCACTCAAAAGATTTTGATATAAACAGACATGACAATATGATAATAGTGCAACACAACAGGCTAACCTAAACTCTGAGAAAAAATGTACGATAATGAAGACAAAATGGTTAGAAGCAAGCAAATTTAAAGTCTGCCCAGAAATTCCTTAAGAATATTCCTGTAAAAGCATTAAATGCAGGTACCGGTACATATAAATTATGTTGCCAATTTGGAGTACACATCTCTATGCTAATGAATCGTAAATGAAAAATATGTAAGCTAAGATACAGTTAATAACTTGATATATATATATAGTATACCTACACATCACTTATGGCCTCACAAAATTAGACAAGTATTTTATGGACTTGACGTAACAAAATGATTTTTGCAAAAACACTCGAGTTGCAAATCTATCGATTTCTATGTATATACTCATCATTTTCCTTTGTTATTTGACTTAAGCAGCATCTTGTTCCTTATCTTCCTCTTTCTTCTCTGCTGGTGCTTCATCAGCAGGAGCTTGCTCTGCTGGTGCTTCCTCAGTTGGGGTTTGCTCTGCTGCTGCATCTTCTGCTGGCTTATCATCAGAAGTTGTTTCTGCTGTCTTCTGCTCTGCTGGTTCATCTTTGGTGGCCTCACCATCAGCTTGCTGCTCCTCTTGCTTGGGAGCAGACTCATCCTTAGCAGTAGGTTGTTCTTCATCTTTACCTTCGACGAGCGCTTTTAATTTTCCTTCTTTGTTTAGCTGACTTGTTTCGTTACCACCACCGATGCATTTTTGATGAACAAAAACTCTCGGAACTGTACGTGCACCCGTCATACTTAGGAGAACATCTTGGATGATTTGACAATCTGGTCTTCCAGTAAGCATCACCTCTTCATACTGAACTTTAATGCTTTTAAAAGCAGACGTAGCCTTGTAGCAATAGGGGCTGAATCTCTTGGTGAATAGCACAACAGAATGAGCATCAACAGTAGTTTTCACAAACTCTTCCGCCTCTTCAGGGGTATTGTACACCTTGCCTTGGTAACCTCCCATTGTGTGCGTAGCAAATATACCAAAAATTACGAAGAACTTAGGCCAAAATCTTAGAAATAAAAAAATTATTTCAAGAAACTAATACTTATCCGTTTTGCCAACACATAGTTTGCATTTTTGAGCTACTACAGGTAAATGAAAAACTGACGCATACGTAAACAGATAGCCAATCCATAAAAAACAATCGCTGCTAAGGAAGTGTACTGTATTTGGCTGCTTTGGCATAAGCATTAATAATAAGCTAGTAAGAAATAATTATGCTATTTAATCCTGCAGTTTTGCAAAGTTTTGTTACCAGTACCTAATCTCTGACACAAGTACGTGAACAACACCAAATTAAGCATTGAATGCATATTTCGTTAATTTATGATAGACCTAGTCTATAAACTGCTTTTGAGCACTATAATTTTGAAACGGTGCTTATATAGGCAAATCTATTGCTGAATATTCGAAAATTGATACAGGGACTCGTGAAGCAAACATTCTGAAATCACTACAACATTGAAGCACACATTCTTTAACTCAATTTACAAAGTCTAGCTTGTGATTGTCAAATGCAACCTTGGATAAAAGATAGCGTTTGGAAACGTTTGAAGGCACAAAATCATTCGCATGTTGTGTGCTTAGATATTCGATAATAAGTTTACAGTTCTTGCTTCTATAATTGTGAGTTTTAGTACACTATTACAAATGGTAAATTTCCTCTTACCTTTCGAATAACCTTACTAAGTTTGTGTAATTTTTTTTAACTTTTATTGGTTCAGCTGTTTACAACTACTCTAGATAAAGTGTGTTGTTTCTTTTTACTCATTGTGAGGCAAAACACCTTTGTTACGTCGCATTGATTAAAGTAATTTTACTATCACGATGTCATGTAAAAACATTGCATTGTCCGCCTTCAAAAGCACAAATCGTTTCGTTATATGTTAAAAATGCCAATAGTCCTATTTCTGGAAATTGTGTTCTTCCTATTATAGGTTGTGAACCCTACTCCTTTATCAATTCATTTAGTAAAATATGGATGCAACTTTTTGAAATAACTTCATTACTGCAAAATTGTTATCATTATTGCACACATTTCTTCTCGTTATTGTAATAACATAGTTGAAATATTTATTATGCAGGTTATAGCCTATCGCATCACGTTTTGGTGTTGACATATCTGTCTGCTAACTAATACAGCATAAATGATTAATGCTCAACCCTGAAACATAAATTTACATTAACCGAGTTTGTGTCCATGTCCTAAACTACAACTGGCATTACATTAGCCTTCTAATAAATAAGCTACTAGCAATGTAATCCCAGCCCATATCAAGCCAGATTCGTGTTTCTGATGTCACCATGGCTTTTTTCGCCTGAATGCTTAATGGTGTAACAATGCTGGCAACCTTGTTATGCTTTCTGGCAGTAGTAGTAGTTCACTTATTGCTGTAGGTAAAAAGGCAATTACACAGTTTAAGAGAGGAATGTCTTGCCGTGTTAGAAACATATTAAAAGTCGAAATTGATCCAGCCTACCTCTAGTAGTTGTGAAAAGACAAACAAATTTTAGGCTAGTTTCATCATGGTTGCGGCACATACCCACTGCTTTTTTCTTGCCTTCTTTTAAAAAACTGGGCGAAGAAAAAGAGTCTGGGACCGGTTTTTTGTCGCTGGTGCGGCCCCAGGAGGTTTGGTCAAAGATCAAAGGGCATTATAACCTGTACGATGCAGAGTTTTACCTTCAGTGAAAATTTGGCATCCCAAGACGTTTCCGTTAAAAAACCTTTCTTGTTTGTGTGTTTTTCTAATTTCTACAATGGTCCTGTTATAATGAAATGATCCTAGAGACTATAGAATTAGATACATAAGCATATAGGCCTATACAAATCATAAATCGTTGCAGTTCACAAAACAGACAAATACGTTTAGGGACAACAATTAGGGAGACTTGTAAACTATAGAACAGACGCCTATAACTGCAGAGCTGTACAAGAAAAATTTTGTTCCATTAAGTTTGCAAACTCAGTAAAACTGACTGATGATAAAACTGCTAAATTGAATTTTCCAATCTAACTTGTTCTAAACACCAACATGTCTTTTTCACATTTCGATTAGATCTAAGCAATGCTCATAGTTTGGTTGGTAATTTGGTACAGTAATGTAATAAGCTAAATTCGATTCAGTCATTTCATATAGTAGCCTATATACCCTACCGTATTCGGCCAACTGTGAGACTGTCAACTCTCGTTGGCAACGCTGACCCACCCATTATGATCGCACATGGTTATTTCGAAAGCACATGCATGTTGTGTAATAAATCATGCAGACGCGTCACATTTCAATGATCCTACCGATATTATGCAAAATTATACCAATCTTACGAAACACATACGCATTACGCTCCCAAAATTAGGCTTGCCCATCTTTATATTGACAAGGAAAGCGGAGGCCACGTTCAACTGTGGCTCGGCCTTTGCCGATAAAAATGGTCAAATGTTTTGAGACATATTTTAGAAAAGGCTTGCATTTGCCAACGTCTGACATCAGAACTTTTAAAACAATAATACTCACCTAAGAGGGTAAGAGGAAACGTACTATAGTGATTTAAACAAATCCATTTTTTCATTATAATAAGTTAATAATGACATCACAAAAAGTGACATAAAAAATTAAACAGGAAATATTTTGGTCACACAACAAAGAAAACAATTTTTAACTTCGGTACTTGCGCTACAGAAAATCTACAGATGAGATTTACAAACTTTGCTTTGGTATTTTTTTCGATGGTAGCCGTTGGTGAAAATATGGGGGTGAGTTACGACGAAGATGATGTACAAGGTCACGGTAAGTAACAAAACAACTTTATCATTACAACTTCTTTGATACTGTTGCTAGTCATCTGATACTGTATTTACCAATTACCACACCGCTAGTTAAACGGTCAGAATGAAATCCTTTCACGTTCCAATTCAAACGTTGGTCTTTTCTTTCCAGCTTTGTTCGGAAACCATTTGGGTGAAGCAAAAAATATCTCCCCACGAGCAGTCGGGAAACCGCCCCCGGAAGATTACAGTCAGCATCCGGATTTGGTATACCTTGTTCAAAGAGCCGGTATGTCGGTAAGTTATAGTTCGTTTAGGAAAAAACTGATTAGGCCTCAATGGTTTTTGATGCCTACCTCAGTTACTTGATACAGGTTACATAAAAGTTTTTTCTTTTTACTTTTTAGGATTCGGATTTCAATCACGTCAAAAAACTTATGGGGTTAACAGCAAATACGTTGAAAAATATTGGATCCTCAAAACATTTCAGTCGACTTGGCCTGACCCTGTTTACAGCGATGACGCGTCACCCTTTCAATCACAAAACCTGCTGTTCGAAAGGGCGATCGCATTTACTACATATAATTGATCGCGAGGTAACGCTATACGACCACAGTATCCTTCGCAATCTTGATCGCGGTGACCACACCGACCTTTCACCAAACTCCATAGACGTGCAATATGCTTTTCGCAGTATTAGAGGTGAAACACTCGCAAAGACTTTTGTAAAGGCTTGTACTAAATTGCGGTTACCAGTTCCGTACCAGTGTTCTCAAATATATGTCCTGTTTCTTTGGCAGAGCAGAAAAATATCTCGCAAACAACTTGGCTCATAAAAAACCGACTTTGATCATTTTTATCGCAAACTTTCTATCTCCTTACGCAAGTTTTCGTTTGCTTTTGGACGCCGTGGATGAAATTCAAGCCTGTAAAGATGCTGGAGCTTGGATCACCGCCGTGATTGTTGATCCCTTGGCTAATCGGTATGCTGAAAAAATGATGTATACAAGGGGACATAAAATTATACTGTAGTCTAATGGAAGACCGTTTACCTTATTTAGGTCGTGTTTTCTACAACAAAAAAAACAGAACATGTGCATTAGGCTTTCTGAATTAAGTTCATAGCGGCTTAAATAATTGCACCAGATCTTTAATTTAGTTAAATATCTTTATTCTAGTAAGGATATTTATCATTTAGTGTTAGCGATGTTATGTTATGGTTGGAATCAATATGGGCAACATCTCACTAGGTTGTGTCTAGACGTCACACAGTCATACAAAATGGCTTACATGTGATTTTAAGTGATATACTTTAAGGTAGAATTACGGCGTTTGGTGACTGTTTCGAAAAAGTTATCAGCCTATATTTAGCTGCAAGCAATCAATAAATGTTTGTTTTAGAAAATTTGAAAAAATTTACGTACCTATTTATATATAAGTTATATGCTAAAATATTACTCATGCTCTATCTCATCTTTTAAAATTTTTAGACCAAAAGGCTACAGTTATATGCTTGTTGCTACGCACCATATCTACAAACCAATTAATCACTTGTAATATCTGGGGTTATCGATCAGACCACACAGGGGAGAACAGTTGGGAATTATTGAAAATTCCCAACTTCAAAAAGTTGAATTATGCTGCGAAAGCAAAACAATTTTTTTGCTGTCAACTTTTCCTTGCCAGGCTATTTTACTCTATGTTGACCACGCTTAAACATTGTTTGAGGTGTCGAAGTTAATGAGACATTAGCCTACAACTCGCTCTTGCAATAACATGGAAAACCTGACCGAATAAAATTAAGCATACACAGGCCTACATTTCAATATATTTGAATGATGTGCACACAATCTGGCCAATATTAATTACTGATGATAACCATTCAGCTAAGTTTTGAAAGATTATTGCAGGCAACCAAGGCTTAAAACCAGCGTTTCATTTCTGTATCGTAACAATACCAGCAGCCGCACTAGAAGAGCAACTAAAAAAGCAGATTTAACGAACACTCAGGATAATCTGCAGCAACTACGCAAGTTTATTCAGTAAGATTCCATGCTGTAAATTTAGTCAACCAATCATTGTCAATCAATCTTTATGCTCAACTGAATCGCTGGCCATGAACATTTGTTTTGCTTTAATCTTCAAGGGCACGTGCAGACGATGACGTTGTAAAGTCACCCAAGTACCACCATGACCTTGAAAGTAAATTTTTGAAACAAAGTGAAAACTTTGTGCAAAGCGTAGCTCGTCCCCAGCAGAAGCGTATCGATGGAAGAATGTTTTACGAGAATCTTGCTTTGCTGTATGCTCAGGTATAACTTATTTGTTATTCCGCAGACGCGTGTATGCGGTTAACAATTATCCAGTACATCTAAATGTGATAATTTTTTTTCTGATTCAATACTAATTCATAGAAGTGCATTTATAATGTTAGCCTATATTGCACTAATTATACGCATTTTATTGTTAGCCCAAAACATGCAGTCATATTGAGTGTATTTTAGGCCATTTCAAGTCGACCACGAGATGGCTTCAAGATAAATTCTTATTCCGAGCTAGCACGACCTCCAGTGTCCGACGCCATTACGAGATTGATATCAAAAGCGATGTCTTGGTTCGGAGGTTCGACTTTAGCATACATCTAGTAATAAATACATCTGCAAACAGTTTATAATATATGAGTGATGGGTAAATATACGCTTGTGATTATTATCATGCAGAAGCAGAGGTAAAAACCACATGCGATGACACGAAACATTTGATTGAAAAAAAAATTTGGAGTCCAGGGTATTTCACGAAGGGAGCCTATCCAGAGGGTGCAATGTGTGAATGGAAAATAAAAGCACGTCCAGGCTACAGCCTGCAGTTAAAGTAATGATATTCATTGTAATGTAATAACTAATAAGTAATGTAATAATATTTATCCGGAGTTTTTATAACTTACATACGCTAGCAGTCCATTTTGGCCTGGTATTAAACGACAAAGATTAGCAAAGGCGTATTTTATCCGTTTTCGTCAACAAAGGTGTTTACACGATTCAGATTTGATGATTTCAACACTGAAGAAACATTTGACCATGTCACTGTGTATGATGGTTACCAAGCTGATGTTGAACAAATTCTTGGACAATTCAGGTGAGCGGCAATCATTGTTACTTCCCTTACATATCACTTAGCTGCAACTCAATTTTTTCCAAACGCAGTGGAGATTTAACTGCTTCGGGAAATCTTCCGGAAGTGAACAGCACTGAGGAGAAAATGATGATCGTTTTCAAATCAGATGGAGGACACGGATCGCTCGGATTTCGGGCCACTTGGGCTCCCCTTGTTATGTTCGAGAAGATAGACGGTGAGCAGAGTGTGACCTTCCACTACAGGAGACTTTGTGAATAACCCGATAAACCTTGACCCTTCTATGGACTCTTTAACAGGAGCCGAGGTCGTCTACCTGGTTGATGTCTCAGGTAGTTTGTATGAAAAAGACCTAGAGCCAGTCCCAAAATGGATCAAATTGGCGACAAAATTTTTCTACTTTAAAGGAGAAGAGGAGAAGTAAGCACTGCTTTCTGTTTGCCACAATTGAAAGCGGATATAATCCAATACGGACCCGATATAAACCTATATGTTTAGAGAGGATTCATCCTCCGATACGGAAATAGAACCGACCCAGTTTGGTTTACTGACCTTTGATGACCACAACAAGATCTTGAGCAGTATAGTAGACGATAAAACTCGTGCTGAATTTTACGCCGCTATTGAAAATTTTAACCACACCATGCGATCAACTTATATTGGAAGAGCACTCGATTTTTCAAGGCTAAAACAATTCTAGTAAGTATATTGCAGGAACTTATATGTGTAGTTCGATGACTTAATTTCATGGCTGAAAGAATTCTAAATAATGAAAAAAGGCCTCTAAATGTAACAAAATTGTATTAATTTCTTGTACTATTATTTTATTTTTGTTTTCAACTAACTCCTTAAATTGTCACAATTTATCAGGAATGTTGGTAATAATCCTGCAATTTTTGTAGTGCTGTCTTTTGTGCAGCGGGATTATTTCGGTATCCCATGCTCAGCAACCATGGATGTAGCCTAACTTCGTCGTTCTAATCATGGCTTATTGTTAAGATTGAATTTGAATATTCGAGAAAGGCTTTTTAAGGCAATATGTTTTTCTTGGTAACACAAAACTCCTAATTTCTTCAACTTTGTTCATCTTAGTTTACTGCTCGGTGAGGAAATTTTCATCCCAGACAGCGCTCGCTCGGTTGAAAAAAATAAAGAAAAGGCCAAAGAATCATCGGACGACGAAGTTATCATACCGCGAAAGATTTTATTCCTCTTTTCCGACGCCTACTCAGTTGATGATCCGAGGCCAGCCGCCAGAAGACTCTGCGAAAATGACATCATTCCTGTTTTGATAGGCACAGGGAGGGTTAATATCAGAGGCCAGGACGATCTCACAAGTTTTTGTGGGTTATCTTTTGGGATTGACATCCCTGTACCGGAAGTTATACATGCCTTAAAAGTAAGGGAAATATATGCCTAAATTTTTTTACAAGCATAGAAATCGCAAAAGTTTTCCCTAAGCTAGCTATTCCCATATAAACTATATCCTCTATCTTTTGTGTATAAACATTGTATGTTTTCTATGCATTGCCCACAAAGGCAGGTGTATATCTGTAAGACTGCTATAGCCTATATCTGTTGAGGCTACAGTATTTATCTATATCTTAAATTAATTACTCTTACGCAACAGATCCACCTGGGCTTAATTAAAAATGACACAGCTTCCACAACAGCTTTGCCTACTCTGCCAACCAAACCTGCCCTGTCAACAAGAACCTCTACAACAACAACTACGACGATTAGAAGCACAACAACCACAACAACCATAGGTAAATGTAACTTAATATTTTCCACTCGATGTAGACTTTTTCTGAAAAAGAAGACACATAAGTTTTGTTTAAAGTGCAAGAAATCATTGAAATGTACGCCATATAATAGCCTTCTTGGTTCATACAACTTTTGTAGTGTCTAAGCTAAACGGATTGACCGCATATAATACTGGTATATGTAGCTTATCGTTATAGCGCTACATTACCTAACTTACTACACGAATCTAATGCAACCATAATATTAATAGAAGGACCACGTCCGTACTCGCAAATACCACCAGAGCCCCGAAAGTTCAACTACGCAGCGCTAGCAGGATTGCTGGTCGCAATTGGTAAGTCGACTGTAAGGAAAGTAGGGTATTTTCCCTTGGTCTTTGCAAGTATAGTAACTTAATTTTCTTGTGATCGTTTCTTATTACAGGATTCATCGAATGCTTGATTCTTGGCAGCATTCTTCATTACCACTGTTGTTTGCCCGCATCCGCGTATTCTCGACCGTCAGACTCGGAAGAAACGATTAACCTCGAAGAAGAGGTAAAATGTTCTTACTAACTAAAAATTCCTATCTCCCTATTCTATGTAGATCAAGTCAGATATTACATTTTACGGCTTCCTTATGGACTATTAATTGCCTACTTGAATATCCAACTTTACCGAAATATTAATGCAATTGTTTTAGAGTTCTTCATCGGATCTTCGTGTAGGTGAAGTAATACCGAGGAAAACATCTCTAAAACAAAAGAATAGACTTGGCTACCCCTCTGTTGTGAACAGTTTCTTCACCAGACATGCAGCTCTTGACGTAATTCCCAAAAAATCGAGCGCTATTGTCAATTTGAAGCCGGACACGTTTAAAGAAGGGAATCGTTGTTGCAGCGGAGTTGAAAAGAACACAGTCGTTTTTTCAGATACAGAAATACAAGATTTGTAACGAAGTTGTATGTATGGCTGCTGGTCGACTAGTTGGCATGTATGATTAAACAAACTGATCGGTTGGTAACGGCCGTCGCATATTAATCAGTAATTGGTAACTTTTCGTTTAGTCAACATCGCCTGACATGTTTGGCGAGAAAACAATACGTAAACGATTTAGTAAGATTTTTGTGTAATTCTGAGAACGAAAATCTTTCTGTATATATGCTGCATAAATGCATATATTTACATTCCTTTGGTAATATCAGTAACCGCAACCAGACAGGGTCTGAAACGGTACACAATTATTATAGCGATAACGACGTTTAACCTGAATGCCAACAAAAACGTTAAACAAACTGTAGGAATTCTTTAGCTTAGTGTAAAGACAATGATGTTGCAAAATTTTTCTGTGATTAATGCTACATTAAACATGTCAGTGAGTTGACTTAACACTTAACAGAGTTACACAAGCAATATGTCTCCTGATAACACGAGCAGTTTGAGCCACAGCGAATAGCAAGTTATATAACTTATCATAATAAAACCACCAATAACATGGACATTGGGTAAAATAAATATCGTAAATAAAAATCTTTAACGTTAATATCGAAAAATCGATGTTTGCAGAATTGAAATCTCTGTATGATTAAGCTCTTTCGTCTGCAAAGGGCAGCTTGCGGTCTTGATAAATTTGACATAGAAAACATTGCAGAAGCAATCGTATCTGTCTAATTTCTAAAAGCAAGACTTAGTCCATGATTAAATATTTGCTATGTTTTAAATTTAGATGTTAAAACATGAAAAAAAATTATTTAGGATTTGGACTGAAAATATACAGCAACGTCGAACTAACTACCGGTATGTTCGTAACCACAGTTGTTTGCATAATCATGATTGATTCATGTAGCCAACTGCATTTATGGTGATTTCGGTGTATCGGACCAAGGTTACTTATTAATTAGATTAAACTTTATCACTCTACGTTAAACTCAGAAATCGTTCGATACGTAGATGTGAACTTTCATGCAATCTTGCCGTACGATTTTTGCGCAATGTGCTTTACTCAGCAGCAAAAGAATTCGTTTCAGCAAAGTTTAGCAACAAAAATCCAGAACTGGAAACGAAAGCTACATTCGTCACAACATATAATAGCTTATTTGCTACATTGATTGACCCAATTTAAATCTCGAGACTGACCTTGGGTAACCCACGAACAAATAGTCACGTGCTCGACACCCCATAGGCCCGTCGTCGAATCACGGCTTTCGTCGTTCATTCTGTGATGCATGCTGGTTGGTCGCTTTGAGTTTCCATGATTACTGCATGGGACACCGGTGCAAGTAGAGCAGTAGTAACATCCAATCTTCTACCAGCAAGCTATCGAATTAATATTTGGTGTCAGTAATAGGTGTCTGATAAATCTAGAATTTTTTGCCTTTTCAGAAATAGTGCAAAGTGTGGAATTTCAAGCGAATTTTGCGGTATTGGACAAAATCAATACGTGCGGAATTTCCCCGAGTAATTGTTGAAAAGTGAAGTGGTATCTTCTGTTGATATCTATGAGTTTTAAGTTTACATAAATTGGTTGAAATGTACGTGCTGTTTTCCTATATTTTGACAAACAAAAGCAATGACGTCAGAAATAACAAATATTGTTAATGTACTATACATATTTGGATGTATAATATTGGAGAATCAATTGAAACAAGCACGTTATTAACATTATAGTGGGGCAAAGCATCTTATAGAACAACTTAAACAAACTGATAGAACTATAAAATAGACAACTTATTAGGACATCAAAAGATAAAGTAAATTATGTCTAAAAAAATTATTGGTTCCGCCATTGCAATTCTTATTGCTGGCGGCGTGATTGCCACGGTATTATGTGTTTTGATGATTCCTTCTATATCAAACAATGACGAATCAACTACAAATGCCATGGAAGGTGAATACGTCTATGTTGATGGTAAGTATTACTGAGCCTTACGCATCAACATTTTAAACATTACATTAATTTTTATTACCCTTGTTATACATGATAAGTTTCATTACCCTATATATAGGGCCTATATAGACTGTAAGTTTTTCCGATACTATTGATGAAAAGTCAGTAAATAACTAATCATGCCGCTGACCTAACTTTTATTTTAAAACCATAAAGTCTTTGACACGTAGTCTATAACTTTTGATGTTAACGAGCTTAGTCACGCCCATAAAAATATTTCGGTGTCCAGCGCGTTACCCATATGTTGAATTCACGGGAGTCGGGAACATGTGTTTATTTGTACGTAACGAAGTATTAGTAGCAAATATTAGCATTGCAGGGGATTTTCGATGATACCAACAAACTTTCAACCCAAATTCAGAAAACAAAATACGAAAAGTAACGCTAAAAGCTATTTTTTAACAACTGTAGTTCCCGGTCAAGGCAAAGTGAAAGGAAGAAAATCCGAACAAGGCACAGCCATATTTGCCGGCATTCCCTTCAGTTTACCTCCAACCGATGACTACAGGTGGCAACGGCCTCGACCGATGGAGACACTAGAAGGAGACGAGAGCGGCTATTACGACGCCACTTACGCAAGAGCCGCTTGTCCGCAAAACTGTGAACTTCCGTCGCCTGCTTACGCTTGTCCACAAGAGGTCAGTAGATCACATCGGATTTACAGTGACATCTTGTAACTATCCTGAACTTAGTTACACTCGGTCCCTGGTTAGCGGTTACCTATGCAAACGCGAGGTTTGTTACCTAACAGTTATGTGGCCTTTGATTCTCTCTATTAACTTTTCGCTCATGAAGATAAAGTTGGTAGCATGACAATGTATGTGTAGGCCTATAGTTACTTATTCATTAACTCGTTCGCTGATAAAGCTATTTGCCGAAAATGTATCAGTAACTGAATAAGTAAACAAGAAAGCAAGGTACGCATTACAAGTTGGTTTCGCTATACGCTATAGGTATCCTGTAATCACGACTTGAATGGAATTGTAAATTCTATGTGAGTGATACTAATTTTGTGTTGAATTTAGGCTATCTATCCATCTGGTATAATGAAAAACGTTATAACTTTCAAAATTTCACGCAGATAAGTGAGGATTGCTTACACTTGGTTGTCAACGTTCCCGCCCGACTGACAAAAGAGGTTAAAACCAACGAGGGACATTATTACACTCTGATAGACAAGGTGAAGGAGGAAAAGTTGCCTGTTATGGTCTTTTTCTTCGGAGGAGCATTTATCGCCGGCGGAAACGGACCACCCTTATATGATGCGAGGTTCTTGGGGGAAAAGAATGACGTCATCACAGTGGTACCAAATTACAGGCGAGTATTTCCAAACTATATCAATTATTTGAAACCATATTTGCCAGCGAAAAATGTAGTTTTTGAAGTCGTTTACTATCTTAATATGTTATAATAGGGTGGGACCGTTTGGTCTTTTTTATCAAGATACCGGAGATGAAGACGCTATTTTGGGAAATTTTGCCATATGGGATCAGATCGAAGCTCTAAAGTGGACCAATAATTATATTGAAACTTTTGGTGGCGACCCCAGCATGGTAAGTGTCGAGTGTGTTGTGATTAGTATAGTTACTACCTTTGGTTATATGCCTCAAAAACTTATTATAACTTAAAGTATTCCAAAGCTTTAAAGCTTTTTTCTAACAGAAAAAACGATCTCGGATCGTTGTATACTTGATGATCTGGAATCATTCAACTTTTCAAATATTTTCTTTATAATTAGATATTTTAAAACGTTGCATGATGTATTTACAGTTCTTAAACATTGGAAATACTAACATGGTTATTATTTAAAACTATTTTTTGCTTAACTATGTAATTTGCTGTAATGTACGTTTAGTTGTGTTGGCTTCCTCGTACCCATAATTGTTTACCCAATAAATAGTTAATCTAGGACAGTTTCTATGTGTTTATTGTGGATAAGAAGACGTTTTTAAAATAGAAAGAATCTGTAAAAACATTTTTCAGGTCACTATTTTCGGACAAAGCGCCGGCGGACAGAGTGTGGCAGTTCATCTGGTAAACAAGTACAGCGAACCTTTATTCCACCGAGCTATTTTGCAGAGTAATCCGTTTGGCATCACATACAAAACAACCGAAGAAGCCCAAGAAACTACTAACAAATTCGTGAAACATTGCTCTGATTGCAAGTAATAAATGCCTAGGTCTTTTTTCCATGTAAATTTGATCACCTTATACCCGTTAAACCAAATTAGGCTACCTACCCCAGTAAAACAAGGAAATCAGTTTCTATTTGACATGACTTGAATTTTTTAGGGTAAACGACGTGGCATGTTTACGAAAACTCACCATGAGTCATGTCTTAACTTGCTTGTACACGTTTCCTTTAATCGATCAATACAATAAGAATTCTTTTTCGCAACTTTTTGAACCGTGGGCACCAGTAATTGAACATGACCTGCTGGACGAACATCCTTATTATGCATTCTTGGAGGTTGGTGACGAGTTATCTTTTATAGGAATTTCCAAGTAACTAAATGATTTTTGGTAAAGTCAAATTTTCTTTTTTTACTTTAAATAGGGCAGAAATCAAAACAAGCCAATCATACACGGCACCACAAAAGACGAAGGCATGTTTTTCATAATGCAAGCCCTGGCTGATCCTTCTCAGTCAAATCGGCTCTATGAGATAATTACAAAAGCTTTGTTCGGTTCTGACAAGGCCGAATCGGTTACGAAAATGTACCCACCTGACGTAATTACACAGGCTTCTAATAATATGATATTTTTAAAAACTATGCTAAAGCTGTGTATTTGCTACAAAACTCTTTATATCTGTATGAAAAAGACATTAACAACCTTTCTCAGAATAATTAAATGCAAAATCAGAAAACGGCATTTTTTGGCAGTGTCCACGCAAACCACTACCCGCCAAAGGTTGTGACAACCGTTATGCTATGAATGATTTGGTCACAGATTACATGTTTACATGTCCAAGTCGTCGGGTGTTTAACACTAACACAAGGCTGGGCGATGCAAATCTAAATGTGTGGTGGTACACATTTAATCAAACCTGGTCTTTCCCGGTAAGTATACAAACGTGTACTTAGAACAGTAGGCTCTTAAATGTTTCTACACGCGTAATGTTTTTGCTTTTTTTATTTTAGTACTTCTGGGAGCAATACACTCTGTGCTACAACCTCACATGTCATTCCGCTGATCTACCCTATGTTTTCGACATGGACACACTGACCCAATTCAGGTTTACTAAAGAGGAATCGATTCTGGCTGAGAAAATTGGGCAATACTGGACAAATTTTGCCAAGTACGGGAATCCGAACGATCCGAATGAACCAACCGGTAGCGGTTATCACCATCCTAAGGTTGTTTTCGAATTTCGGTTCTGCGTGCAAGTATTCTGATCAGCATTAACGTAGTTTGGTTGAAGAAAATTACTGACTAAAGTTTTTGAACGTTTGCAGATGGTACAGACACTCGATGGCAGTCAAGAGTTTTTTGGAGACGAAAACACCTTCGCTGCAACGACGCTGGGTTATTGGCCGAAGCTCTACGAAGGATCAACAAAGAATTCCATTCAGTCACAGACCATGCACTTGACTGCAAGTGGCGAGTATTTTTTGACTGACTTTAGAAAACAATACTGTGACTTCTTTGATGATCTTGACTTATACCTGAACGATTCCATAAAACTGAGAGAGTCAAGTTTCAAGCGAGCGTTTAGTATTGTATGATAATTAAAAATTGATTAAAACTTTTTTGTGTTGATTGTAATCGACCATCTTTTTGCAGAAATACCAAATCGATTTGCTTTTCTGGTTAGTTTTTGTTTCCCGTCTATATGAGTTTATAAGAATATTAATAACGGTCTTAGAATTTTTTAAGATATTTACTGCATGCATGTTGTATTATACGCTTATTCTCATCCACATTTGCGTTATTGGCGAATGACCTACTTTAACGAAGCTATGGTTTGTGTTTGTGATTGAAATTTAACGACGAACTGTTTGATGATTCTTATTAGAAACGAATCGGTTCCTGAAGAATTTAGTAAGTTGCGCCAGAAATTTTAGGACGATAAACGATGCCTACTTACACTTTCAGTTGACGTTCTAACCTGAGGACACTATCTAGTCAGAAACTATTTCTCACAGAGACTTAATGACAGGTTATGTAGCCTAATACGATAAAGAGGTACCAAGCTGACATTTCAAAATGCTGCCCCCAGCAAAGGTCTAAAACGTTTCTTTACATGGAATTAAGAAGTTTTAATCTGGTTTCTTTGTGAAATGGGAAAGTACTCAATCATTTTTCACACGACACACCTCCTTCGTCAGCGAACAAAAATCCTGACATTGATTTGGTCAACTTATACAAAATTAGGCAATGTTGCTTTATGCGTGAGGATTTCTGTTTGGTAACTAGCACTGGACCTTTGAGAGACCGTGAAGTCAATATCGAAAATACAATCGCTTCCCAACTAAAGCAGCTTCAATAATACAAAGTTCCTAGCAGAAGCAAAAAAAAATATCAATAGTTTGAGTACGAAATACTTGACTAATGGGAGCATACATGGTTGATGAGGCTAAGCGTGTTTGCAAAACAAGCATTCCTTGAGCTTAGTTGAAGTAATGACTAACTGTTGCGTAAAACAAAGCAACAGTTTGTTTACCGAAAATCGTTTCGGAAACATCCAGTAGCTGAATTTAAGGTGAAAAAGAAAAATGGTTTTTCTTTTGGAAATGGTTTCAGCAGGTGCCTTAGACGCGCTAAAAATCGCTACTGTTGGTATTACAATATGACGTAGCGGCTGATCATCAATAATTTGACTTGACTCGTTCGGTCAATGTCAAAAAGGAAATACGTCATAAAATGTAACGACATCACTTACACCAGTAACTGGGATCGTGTTTCGGTAATATGCGACAAATCAAACGTGGCAAAGCGAGGAAATGCTTTTAGTGTTTGACGAAAAATAGAAAAATATTTTACACAGCTCAGTGCGAAAATAAAACTAATATAACGGGAGAAAATGCGAGCTTTTTACGCTTCGTATTTCACCACATTAGACCCACCCATTAAGTCGGTAAGAACGGAGCCAAAGACTAAAATCTTTGCTAAAAGCTACTTCTTGTACAGCAAAGAAGACCTGGTGCGTTAGACACTTGGTGAACCGTTTAGAAGCCAACAGCCGTGAGCCTTTCGGTTATTGCCAAGTTGAGACAAAAATCACTTGACCCGTAGATCGGCGATGAAATTGACGATTTGTACAAACGCACCATACGAACAAGGAGAAATTTTCTAGTTTTCTGCGTGTGTCACTCAAACCGAGAAGGCGCCTGCGATGTTACTTGTTAAATCCGTTCCGGTTTGCGATCAGGCTTTCGCAAAGGAAAGAAGTAGAGTTGTCTCCGCGACCGCAGACATAAGACGCCAGCCGGGATATCTCAGCTCAAAGTTGGCTTACATCGCCAGAACTATCCAGGTGAACAGAAAGGGTTGGCAGCACTTCAAAAATGGCGAGGGGATTTGTGTCAGAACGGAGTTAAGTAAGACATTTAAGCCCAGCCTTGTTTTGTTACAAGATTAAGCAGAATACAAGATTCTTTTGCACTGAAAGTTAATTCCTAAAACTGGTACCTGTAACATCATTACTTTAAATTTACGACATGCACGACTGCAAACACACCCTATTGTAGACTAAGTTTACTGCAGTCGTCAAACGATATTTGTGTGTAAGTGGGTAGTAACAGATTTCGGTCTAATGTTTACCAAAGGTACACTGACAACTTTTTGTAAATTTTTCTAGTTTAACCTTCGCTTGGCTATGCAAGAGCTCCGTGACGGAATAGGATATCATTTGTTTCTTTCTTTTCGATCATTGGAAACAACTAAAATGTGGCCGATAACCATATGAATAGTGGTACAGCTTAATCACCAAGTGCAATTATCAAGGTTTTATTTTTGACCACTGGAAAAGTGTTGCTAAGATTAACAAGCGCAGAGTATGGATTGAGGAATTCAGTATTTGGCCCCACAGTAAGACGTAATTGTCCAGGGGATTTAATTTTCTTTTAAGATCAAGTCATCTAGAAATATTAAACCCAATGGTTGGTTCAAATTCATATAACCATTACTGGTTTAAGGGTTATCGTCAAAATGCGTTGCTCAAACCTGTACAGCCGCATAGACCTACTGCTTGGTGAAAGTATGCAAGTTGTTGCGATAATGCCTTGCGTTTGTTGAATTTCAAGACTTGTCTGATGTTTGTGAACGAATAGATGCCGTTAACGGTTATAATTGTGCCGTGGGCGAAAGTGCGGCTGCAAAGTCTGGAGTCTCTCATTATATCTGCTACGTGCGTCCATTTTGTCCAGTCGCAATAGGCGCTTTTGTCTTGAGCAATGAAAACAAACACTAAAGTTCAATTATCTGCGACTGTGGCGAGATTACGAGAAAGATATCATAGGTCCAGTACCTTGTTATTTGAGTCATGCAGACCTGTTTGTATTATGCAAACTCAAGTAAATTAGTTGTAGTTTACTTACAGATGAACTAAAATATTTAACGCATAACATTTTAAATAGACTGGCGGTTACAAAACATTTTGGTTGTTTTGCCATCGCTTATGGCCCCTGTATTACAAGGCATGTTGTGATGTAACCCAAATAGCGTATTCTCTGATCTGTTAAAGATAGCGTAGCTATAATCTGGCACCAGTCGATTGCTAGTTTGACGTTGTTTATAACGTAGGGCTTGAAAAAGAGAAGTTTTTTTACTTCATTGGGCTATTTGCCGGTTGAAGGCCAAACGACCCTCTTTTTTGAAAGGTCCGGAAATAGTTTTGGCATTGTTAGAATACCAAAATGAGAAACAAAATATTCACAAATCCACGAAGCATCAGCTTATTTCCTCAAGCAAACACACCGAGTCCGCTCTATAGGATATGGAATTGTTCGTGGGTGTTTCCAGGTCAACAGATTTCCACATCAAAGCATGTTTTCCGACTACCTGCGATTTTGCGTATCGCCGCAAATCCGATTTTTGCGTGTACGTCATATTTTCTCTAATAAAGACGTTTGAAATGTCGCCCACCCATCATAGCTTAATAGCATCACGCGATTACGCTATTGTCACATATGAACCGCCAGAAGATGGTTTTTGAAATGTCAAACATTAACAACGCCTTTTAACGACCGTCGCAGGTTTGCGGGCGTCTAACTGATGCGACGCAACGTTACAACACAGTTTCTCCGTAATGTAAAATGTTTTGGTAGTCTAGACCGCTTTTAAACCATATCGATCAATTACCTTTGTTTGAAATGGCATGCTGGCGCCATGTCGTTTGCGAAAGGTAGCCATGAAGTACTCCACTGGGTTATCATATCTATTCCTACGTGTAATGATTGTTGGCTTACCACATACACGATTTACAGGTTAAATTTTGATTAGGGCGCACAGTTTGCCGTACTCTCGGATTCTCAAGTAGAAATTCGTGACCTCAATGCGATTTTTTATTGTCACAGGATTTCTGTCGCTTTAAAGTATTTCGTTTACATGATGCGTATGTAATAGCTATTATTAATCATTAAGCTTCCTTTATGGCGTCTTCCTATTTCCAGTAAAAACGTAGTACAACGGTGGATATACATGCGCGCAAATATCATAACGTGACGTGGGATTTTTAACACAGTTTTTAGACTGTTTTAAATAGTTTTTCAACATTTTTTGGGCCATGTGTACTGCAGTTGCTCTCAAAGCTGCACTGAGCGGGGAGTAATAGCTCTTTGTTAAGAGACGGCATCGCATATCTTAACAAGACTTTACACACCTATTTGCATCTTAAAAGGATTGTTGAGGCCATCTCCATTTCCACTTGCCTATAAAACAGTTGTTCAGTAAGTGGCACTTGTGTAAATTCATCACTTAAATGATTGAAATTTAATCAACACTTAAGCGGGCACGCGCGCTTCATCCTCGTGTGTCCAACATTTTTACCTTTTCTTGTTTGTGTTTAGCCTTAAACAACACCCTGTAGTAATGGCAAAGTAATCGGTGTTCATGTTAAGATAACATGAACAACGACAACAAACATGAACAACAACAGGTTTTAATAGTAACAAAGTTGCAAAGCGCAATGCCAACGGCTTTTAAGTTGTGCATGGCTTACTTGAAATATTCGATAATTACATACATTCTTTTTTACTTTTAGATAAAGTGTTTTCAAACAGTACATAAATTGTAAAAAGCATTATCACCTTTAACGTATTTCGTCATGAACAAATTGCTATATTTGTGTTCTTAGAAAAGTTAATTCATAAACATGTAATCCGGCCGAGGTCAACAACATATACTTATCGGCGAGTAAAGTAAAACAATACACCAACGTGTGACACCGGTTTATGAAAAGAATCTCTAAGCAGAAGCTTAATTACATGGTTAGATATAACCACGAATGGCGTGTTTCTTTTCTCTTTCGGTGGTTAGTCATTAAGTTTATGCCTTTGTTTTGTTATCCTAAGTGCATTTTCCATATGTAGGTGTCGCATATTTTAGTTATATAGCTGTTTGACCATCTTTTATCATTTTGTCTGGTTTCACGGTGTAATTGGCGGCTGGCCGCACTTTGATTATTCGGTCTGAGAGTGTCGAATTTCACAATTTGTCGCAGCATAGGAAGTAGCTATTTTAATGCAAAACTATAAACTATTCGCTAGAAATCTTTATAAGGTAAAGGTTGCGATAACACCTTCATAATGTGTTGGCACAGCGGTGGTGTTTTTATGCACGAGTAAGATTTATTTTACCTTTTTTTCAGACAATTGAAACTGCTTGTGCGTGCACCGTGTATATATTTAAGCCTGCGTAACTCCAATTTTTACATACAGGCAAAAATTTCGAACAACATTTCTACTTATTTCGTGTTCATGGGAAAATTGTGTTTCACTGCTCAACCAACAACAACAGGGAATTTTCTGCTCGATTGCTGACATCGAAGAGAGTTTTAGCTGCACGGGATTGTGGTCCTTATCTCGACCACCAACGATTCGAGATCCAAACACTAACAAATCTCGTAGTTTCTGGATAAAAACAGATCCGGCGTCGACAACCTCTGTCTGAAGCGTTTGAGATTGAAAAGATCCGTGGGAAATTCCGCCATGTTCGGTTATTAACGCACCACAAAGTCGGTATGTTAGTGGATAATTACTACAAAGAGACAAACAAACATCGGAGTCGGGGTTCGGGACGACGTATCTCTGGGCGACACGAAACAGGTCTACATGGAAGCGTTTCAACCACGGCTGAAAAACGAATGAAGTCGGGCCAACTTATCATGCCCGGGCGCTCTGCTGAAATGAGCAAGTTAAAACCTGTTGTCCAGTCTGTTACGCACGAATCGCCTTCTGCATTTCTTGATGCAAGCTCCATTTCAGAAGATTATTCTTCGACAAAACAAGATGTAATGGCTTGTGTAAAATGCGGAAACCGTAATCCATTGTTTAGACAGAAAAGTGGCTTAGATCGCGACAAAAACGCTTTTTATCGTTTTTATTTAATTAACATAAGTTTACCGCAACTTCTGTATATAGTCTTTGTTATAATTTTATTAAACGCTGCGGCGACGGACGCTTATGTCCTGGCACAAGAGGGCGTTAGTCACACGTACCTTCATCGAAGATTGGCGGGCCGCGAACGACGCGATGTCCAGCGAGAAATCCTTTCGATTCTCGGGCTAAGTCACCGGCCGAGACCAAGCGGGGTAAGGGCTGTTGAAAAAACATCTGCCCCTCTCTACATGCTCGAGCTCTACACCTCAGCGTCTAGCATTTACCCCCAGGATAATGTCGTAGGTCGCTCTGTTGGGGCCCCGTTTTACGAACAGACAAACAACGCTGTTGACTCCGGCGACCTCACGGGAGGTCGCCGCCTGGATAGTAGGGGTAGATCCGTGGGACCCTTCACCCGTGACCCCATGACAGATACATATTCTTCAAGCATCACCCCTCTGTTGAACCGCTACATCGCGGATAGCGGGGTACTAACCAACGAAGTGGGGGTGTTCGAATCCAGCCAAGCACCCCCTCCGAGTCCCCATACGTTCGGAAATGCGGATGAGACGTACAATGGGATTAGGAGCAACGAAGTCGAGAAGAGATTACTGGATTACTCGGACATGGTGATGAGCTTTATCAACACAAAACCCCAACGAGGTAAAACACTTTAGATATTTTTCGCATGTTTAACGCATATAAAGTGTCGGAGTCGGGATCGTTTTACGAAGTGTCGATTTATGCTTGACGAGAGACAGGTGTTTTGTAAATGATAAATTCCTGACCCAAGAAACTCGAAAAAAAAAGGTATAGTTTAGCGCAAATTAAATGCTTTCACGGTGCTTTACTTCGCTTACTTTTTGATGGAATCCCGGGTTTAGTTTTAAACTTAATTTCTAACATACGGTTGCTTGCTAACCAACCAACCTTAGCGCCTAAGTTGGGCTTTTGTTGTTTAAACGAATTCGAGGAATGTTGGTCTAGTTTTAAATACCAGCGAGCTCTGGCTTGCCTTCTGATGCCTGCCAATTGCAGAGACATCATTGTGACGGAAGTATGAATGTTCCTATTGATGCGAAGTGAGGCGGGTCGGTTGTTATGCATGCCAATCGCTATAAAGGAAATCCCGTTTTCCCCTCAACTTGCAACCGTCATTCGCGTCACGGACTGAAAACCAAGTCAAGATGGGCGCCGACACGTTCGGCAAATAAAAAGCACTTACATTAAGATGTAATATCGATAACATACATCCAGATGAGGTCAGTTGTAAAAAATCAACGTCGGCATTCACAAAGAAAGTGGTTTTTGTTAATGTATCGAAACAGGGACAGGCTGTAACTTTGTTATTGCGCCAGACAGACACCATTGAAATGATTGACATGACAAACATGGTTTAATATGTTTCCTGGCACGACGCTTACAAAGTCATGTTACCAGCTGAAGGATGTAAATAAACTAATCGGCTTTTGGAATATTACTTCCCTTCCATAATGCTCAAGTGCGTAGTTGGATTAAATTAATTAAATTTCACTTATAAGCCCGATGACGGAAAAGATGTCCCAATGCGCAATGCTCGTCAAAGACAAATTACCATCACTTTTAGCGTTGTGCCCGGTCGCTAATCAGGAAGTTCGCCGAAAATAGAACGACCGAAAGGCGCGGATTTGCGGCGCCTTATCCACCATTCCCACGTGCTTCGGATCAAATTCAGACCACCGCCGTTTACTCCCCTTTCCCCCCGTGCTGCGTTTCTGGAAATTAAATTTTTGGCCGATATAGGTTTTGCAAGAATTTTTCCAACTTAATCTTGTTCCCAGCAACCGAGCTCTCCTTTGTTCGTCATGAAAGATTTGGTTAGTTAAAATTTCAAGCTGTCGTCTGTGTTGTTTTTAGCTCTCAAAACGAAAGGGCATTTCGGCGCTTTGTAGAGCTCGGCGACTCGACGCGGTCCCTTTTTAGTATTGTGTGGGTCAAAGCGGCTGCTTCGTCAGCCCCTTATGCTTAATGTCCCGTGTACATGTTGTTAACAAACCATTTGTTGGGCCGTTAAGCTGAATGTTGGTTAATACCTGGGATTTTTCGAACGCGTCACTTGTATTTCGTAACGTATTACGTAATACCCGTGTTTTATTTGCTATGAAAAACAAGCTCGCTTGGATTACAGATATATCACCCTGGCGTCTGCTTTCCTATGGGAAAGAATCTTTATCGGTTAGGAGAATTCTACACGATTTATGAGCAATGAACATCTTTTATGAAAATGAAATCTTCTTTGTTTCCGATGGTATCAAGTGGTTGTGGATGCTCGCTATATATATAACGGCAACTATAGCATCACAAAAAACGACAGTGGTCATAAATCTTCAAGTGAATATTTCAAAATGGCCTCTGAAAGATACCAAAATTTTTATGCATATTTGCCTATGTCAGGGATTTTTAAACCTTTTTAACCCGGGTCCCTAAACACAGTTTTTAATTATCGCGGACCCCCTAGTGAGTTCTTAAACTGTAGGGATACGCAGAATCTTTTTTGAGATTACTTCACGGACCCATTAAAACTGATCCTTGGACCCCAAGGGGTCCGTGGGCTCAATGTTTAAGAATCCCTGCCGTATGCGGTCAGTAGGTCCGAAAAACATTGAGCAAAACTTATCGTAAAATTTTTTCTGTCTTCATTCTTATGAACTGGGTATCGTGTTGCTTATACAAGAACATATTTAAAGTATATAATTTTTGTATGACCTAAATCCAGCTCAACATTTGCGGTTGATGTCATTATTAGCCTAAATATTTCTTATCAAAATTTTCCAAAAAACCTTAATATTTCCTCTTCAGTGATCAGCGAAGATGCGATTCCATCGCGGGAATTGAGGATGATCTTGAAGCGTCACCGATCCTTCTTCTTTAACCTCCACGAGGTGCCTCCCGGTGGTAAGTTGACCGCGGCCAAGTTTCGCCTCTACAAGGACCCGAGCGATGAGACAATTGGAAACCAAACCTTGAGGGTAAATGCTTACCAAGCAGTGCTGGATGCTGATGGAAGGTAAAACTGGAAATTATTTGCGTCAATTTCAGTCACGGCATATAATTTTCTACCGGATACAATAAAAAAATTTATGGTTTAAAAATTCGGTTACTTTTTGTAAATCTATATTTTGTTTCAAATTTCAGTTTCAGCATTTACCTCCTCGGCAGCCGATTAGTTGGCTCGCAGCAGGGGGGTTGGCTTGTTTATGACGTCACCAGCGCGATGCAAGAATGGCTTCAATATCCGGAAAGCAATCTCGGTCTGAAAATCACCGTGGAAACAATTGACGGTACGCATGGAACTGCACGTGAAATAACTTTTACAGCAGGGTATCAGTTTAAACAGTTTCCTTGAAATTTTAGGAAACTACATCAAACCGGGTAAAACCGGAATTGTTGGGAAGAAAGGAAATCCTACGAAGCAAGCCTTCATGGTCGCTTTTTTCTCGCAAAATGACCACACGCGACTACGTCAGCACATACGTCATCGGATGAAACGAAGCCCGGACAGCAGCCTGGAAGATAATGAAAGCAGTGATGCCGGCATGTTGGACGATGAAGACTGGACGGATGAAGGTAATTTTTCCCGAAATTTTTTTGAATAAAAATGGCGTATAAGAAAAATTTATTCTCGATTCATTTCCAACAAGTGACCGACCAGTTTTTAATTTACGAGTTGTACGGAACAGGTGATAATGCCAAATATGATTTCTTTGTGAACATCTTATATAGATGGCATGGGAGATGAGATGGTAGATAAGAAATATTTTTTTTAAACTTTCCACAACCAGTAAAGTTTTATTGTAAGTTTTTTCGTCTATTTCATGGAGACTGTATTTTTTGTGAATTTTCACGGCAGACGAAGATGAAGAATTTATAATCAACGAAACGGAGCAGGCACCAGATCCGCTGGAGAACATCGACGGCGGAAATGACGTGGAAGAAAATTCATACAGGGGGGAAGTGCCGACCGTTGGATCCGAAAGCAACGCAGTGCCCGGGACGGGCACCACCGAAGAAGGAAGAATAATGTCACGCAGAAGGACGAGGTCGAGAGTGCAGAGGAAAAAGACAAAAAGTGGGTCGTTTTTAGCCGAAAAATAAAAATTTGATATCTCACAGGTAGGGACCTAGTTTGCTAGATAAATTTGTAGGGGACAAACTTTGTGTGTTATGCGTATTATTGGCAGTTACAGAATACAATTTCAATTATGAATTCCAAAAACTTGAGGGGTACATGTCCCCACCGTTCCCTGTAAAATAGGTCCCTGTATACCGCTTATACTTTGGTTGACAAAACTTACCAACAAAATGTCTGAGGTGCTAAAAAATCGTCATCTTAGTTGAATCGGGCAGCCGCGTTTTGGTAAACTGAAATAAAGTATAGCCAAGGTTAAAGTGTTTGTTTTGTTGAAGATCGCCGACGAAAGAAAAAGAAAGGCAACGAGGAACCATGTCGCAGGAGGCAGCTCTATGTTAACTTCAGCGATTTATCCTGGGACGTGAGTAGGCTAATTACTTGCACTTGCTTTAATAGAATTGTTAAATGTCAGTTTCATCTCAACCATTTCAACTCATCGTTGCACCAAAGTTACCCAATCACACCAATTTTTCAGGATTGGATAATAGCGCCTGCTGGATATCCGGCTTACTATTGCGACGGGGAATGCGGCTTTCCATTAAACGCCCACATGAACGCGACCAACCATGCAATCGTGCAGTCGCTGGTGCATCTCATGAGTCACGAGAAAGGGAAACCCCCGAAACCTTGCTGTTCTCCTTCAAACCTCGAAGCGATATCGGTGCTATACTATAACGACAATTCAAACGTTGTCTATCACAAGTACAGAGATATGGTTGTGAAATCTTGTGGGTGCCATTAGGAGCTTAATGCCCACGCCTGCTGGTGTAACTTTTTTGACGGTTGGAAAATGTGTAAAAATGTTGTGAAAATGTTCTCTGCTGGACTCAAGGCTGATATTTGCAAACTACGTTCAACTCATCCTTCATACGCGTCATCCAACATCCCTAATGCAGTGTTAGTTTTTTCCTCGCTTATAATCATGCTTTCAACTTTGTTTGGTTTTGTCACTCTTCATCAGCAATAAACGAAACGCATGAAATTAATTTTTATGTAGATCAGCAAACCGCGCTAAGGTTTTTAAGTATTCCTTTAAATGAAGCCCTTGCTTGCTTGCTTGCGAATCAACATTTTTGGTATTGTGGTATACACACGTACGTCAACCTTACGCCCGAAAAGTGCTATCTTTAGTTGTTTACTGCTTTTAAAAAATTAGGAGAGCTTGGCAAAGGCATTATACCAACAAGAACAAAATAGTCGATAAACACTTCGTGTTGGTAGAATGTTTATGAGGAAACTTCGAAATCCAATGTATCCAAGCGTTGCAGTCATTTGCAGTCAGAAATTGATGCCAGCAGTAACACGCGGACGCCACCCCGCGGCCGATTGTAGACACTCGGTGACATTTTATAAACTTTTATTCAAGACAACACAAAAACGCACACGTCAATACACGAAAGAGAAGATTTAACATATCGTGTTATTTTCGAAGCTGTTTTTAAACGGTAATAGAATATTAATGATATAATATCGGTAAAACATCAAATCAAAAAACAAGAAAAAACTCGCTACAGTAAAATGTAAGAACAAACAAGAAACCTTCAATATCACAAAACACGAAACGACTAAATGCAACAACGTAATACATTTTAAGAACAATAATGAACCAGCAGCCCGCTCGTTATCATCTGAACACTCATAATAACATCAAAGCCAAAAGCGCCCAACCAAAACCTTTTTCTTGACTGCGTGCTTATTCGAAGGCGTTAGATGGCGCTGCTGTTTATTAAAAGATCGCCAATTACAGCGATAGTAGCCACGACAGATGAACAGAATCAATAACGCGGTTGGACTTATCAATTGAAAGTACAGCTTCAGCAAAACAATCTACAAAACAATCTCTTACAGTGTATAGATACATACCCTCACGTTCAACATTTTGTAAGGTAGATTTACGCCTCAAGTGCTACAACATATGACGTAGAATATCGTGAAAATGTTAGGGTAGCTTTGCGTTTACATATGAAATGCAAACCCTTTAAATAACGCGCACCGGCGTTTCAAAGATAGCGTAAGTTTGAACGGTACGACTGAAGGTAAACGCTAACTTCACACGCAGCATACGTGCACGAAACACACAACAGCTTAAAACAACAAGCTTTTGAAACTTTGAGAACTAGAATATATAGATTTATATAGATAGAATTTTCACTATATACACACAAATGCACATTTAAACAGAAATATAATAAATTATGGGTAATTTAACTAGGTAGCGACAAGATACACATTACGAGCACGTTAAGTAACAACAAAAGAAGGCTGAGTGCGCAATCTTATTTTCTAATTTTGCTTTAAAAATTTACATCGAAAGTAAGCGCAGATTAACGGCTAGCTTCGGCCGAATAATCGATAGAACGAAAAAGTTCGGCCGAATCTGAACCGAATTCTAATCGGAATATGAAAGCGACAAAAAACAACAACAACGAGAAGAACAGAAAACACATGCAAGAATTTAACACTGTGTAAAGAAAGCCACTAAAATGAATACATGTAAACAAACATTTGTTGACCCGCACTTTGTCAACGACGCAATTCTCCTTAGAACTGTAAAGAATTTCGTACGCGGTAATTGGACATAAAATATTTGACACAATGCAATGAACGATGTAGCAGCAAGATCACGTGCCTATTCCGGCCGAAACTAGTTTTGGTAAACATCAATACTATTTACATCTGATGTGAAGCCGCTTGTGTTTTTTTATAACAATGTTTGATAAAACGCACAGAACGTAGCAAAGAAGCGTCGAAGAAAAATAAACAGATGGGAAATTGTGATTAATACTGTGCACCAAGCACACAGTGGCACCAAGAAAACTTTTACTAGAGATTGATAAACATAACAGAGGCTATATATATATGCTTGGTCGTAGAAGATAAGGGTAAGAAAAATGGGACATTTTGGAACCATATCAAGTATACCGAACACGTGTTCACAGTAACTTAATACTGATGTAAAAGATTGTGCAAAACAACATTTCCGCGGCAAAAACATACGCAGGAACTTTTTCGTATTAAGATGGAACTTACAGTCACTAATACGGCTTGCTGTCCCCTTTACCTCTTTTCAATTGAACCTTGAGTCGCTTCATGCCAATCTGATGACCATGCATCACATGAATGGCATGTTCGGCAGACGTAGGATTGTCGTAGCTTACGAAGCCTACAGCACAGAGAAGAGCAGTTTCACACAAGAGTATTCTAATACAAGGATGCAGAAATCCTTTTACACAGCAGCCTCATTCATTAACATGTTACAACCTTACTGTCTTTAACGGAGAGGTAGGTATACTGCAGGTAAGTCCTAATTTTAAAACTCAGGCTTCTAAGATATGCCAGCGTCAAACAATTGTATACAAACCTATTCATCTCCTCAGAAAAAAGTAAAAAGCACGATGAATAACTTGTAAAACAACATCCATGCTCCCTATCTCACATATAACAACTAGTAATACATACCAAAGCATTTGCTTAGATTGGTCTGCTTATCGATAAAGACTTTGGCGGACACGATCGATCCAAACGGCATGAATGCTTGCATGAGATCATGGTCGGTGAATTGTGTCGGCAGATGATAAATGAAAAGATTTGCACCATCTGGACCTGATGGAATTACATGCATCTAATGTTAACTGGCTAACTTCTTCTAAACTATAATGCGTAATTGTGTATCAATCTGTGTAGATAAACATATTACTACCTGCATATTTATGCATCACAATTACTAACGGTATAAGGTAAAAGGGTTGCTTGACTTTCTTTGTATGAAGAAAGTATAGAAGTTAAAGAGAGCAGTTACTTTTGCGGCAAACAATAATTTTCAAAAAGAATAAAACTTATATACAGTAGTATTGTATGAGTAGCAAAATTATAGCTAAGACAAAGCAAAAATACAAACCTTCTTTGTGACTTCCAACAGGCGAATTATTTTGATGTGGTAACATTGTGTGGTTGTACTGAGCTGCATAGGATATATGATCAGAAGAAGTTAAAGTGAAAAAATATTAAGCAACATATAGCTTGTAAACTTACAGCTAGGTTGAGCAAAAGCAGCCATGTTGGCCAGCATGTTTATGGTAGGATTGAAAGCAGCTGCTGATGACGAAGTGGCAGACGAATGCCCCATATCTACACCCACAGTGCCCACACTTGAAGAATTTAGTAATCCAATTTGCTCCAGTGGACTAGTGCTTGAACACCCAGAACCAAAACCATTGTTTATCGAACCGCTTGGAAATGGCGCTGTAACAAGTTAAAGAACGGACATCAAGTACTTGGCTATAGCTGGCATATAAAACAGTTCGCATATTTCAAATTTTACTTATTTAACTTTCAATTGCGGCCAACCCCAATCTGAATTGCAATCCCTACGAATTTGAACAATTTGTTTCGAAAATAAATAATATTAAATAATAAATATGCTTAGTTTAAACGGGTAGCAAACAACAAATTGGGCAATTTGGCGATCACAAGCATTTTCTTTCTAATTACTGTGATGATGTTGACACAATTTAATGAAACTTTAAATATGCACCATATATCAACATTAAACAATGACTTTAGAATGCAACCAATTATAGCAAACAACAAAAAACCCACTTGGACTTGCAGAACCCATCTGGGAGCCCATAGACGAGCCAATATGGCTACTTGATGCACCATTTGGGTTCAGAGTATTCAGGCCAACTTGTGGGTTGTTTAGAAGGGTTTGTGCAGCAGCGGCCAGTGCAAGTGCTTGTTGTACTTGAGTCTGGTTCAGGCCTCCTGAATGTATAGAATTTGCTATGTAACAGCTCTGAGAATTAACCTTAATATTTAACCTAAATAACAAACTAGTATACAGGTGACATGATTCCTTTTCTGGCTTAAATCTTACCAGTCATTTGGTTGTTATTTCCGTTTGAGCCTAAATTCAATTGATTGTTACAGGACGCAAGACTTTGAAGAACCTACATTAGAAATGCATTGGTGCAAAGTATCAAGGATTATGATTATATTGCTATGATATTGCTATTGATTTATTATTAGTTTGTTATTGCTGCTGGTGGCGGCATGATGTGGTTATTGATCTGTTATAGTCATTCAGTTACCATTTTCTATTAAAAAATATGACATATAATATACCTATCCACAAATAATTTCAATGCAAAAAAAGCACTGTTTTATTTGTTGAAAAACGTACCGGGCCTAATGCAGCTAAACCGGTAAGAGTTTTCCATTGGTTAGTTATTTGGTTAAGCTGTTGAGCAAACTGCATTTGGTTTTTCTTCCTCTCCTTGTCCTTTGGTGAATCAGCTATCTTTACAACGATGGGGGCTGAACAACCCTGTCAACAGTAAGTTGAATCAATGCATTCAATCAAAATCATTTCGGTGATTACTATGACAGCATATGCAATAAACATGCAAAGTGTGCACCCCACAAAGTGTCTATCCACTAATTTCAAACATGTGCTGATACGTTGAAAGCAAAAACTATTTATTGTACATCTCATGCATACATATAAAAAAAATAAAAGACTTCAACAAAAATAATTTGGTTCAATGACTAAAAGATGGTAATTATCATTATTCAAAACACAAGGTACACAGGAAGCATAACTAACCTCCATCGTCGTTGATTGGTGCATATGACGAATTGCATTTTGTGCAGAAATTCGTTTTGAGAAGGTTATGAACGCACAACCCTTGCTAGTAGCATCCGGGTTCATCAGAATCTACACAAACGACCACAGAATTAAGCATTAAAATAATGTATAGAAAATGCAGGTCGCATTGCAACAATGTAATTGGATCCAACAAATATCTTAGTGATTTAATTGCAGCAATACAAGTGCATTATAGTACTGGTAGCTATATATATAAAAATACTGTACTCTGCATTCTTCAATGTTTCCAAAAGGATTAAACATCATTCGTAGATCTTGCTCCGTCAGCGATTTACAAAGCATTCCAACAAAAAGCTTTCTGTCCTCGCTTTTATTCTCTGAATCAGCCGGTTTCATTTGAACACAGTGATGTACCTACACAAAAAATATATCAACAAAACACAGTAAATTTCCACTCAGTTTGCGCAAACTTTTAGTTCAGTAATCACACCAAAACCAATTATAGGGTTAAAAATCGTATGTTAATTGACAATTTATTTGTTGGCCTTGCATACTGCATAGCTTACAAAATTGAATCTTAAAGAATATGTGTATATCGGTACTGTAACTTGTTAAGTACATATTGCACATACTGCAGCATATCAATGCAAGCAAATTTGTGCACTTGGTAAGAATGAAACATAAGGTATTCTGCATGAAATAACTTACGCCTGGTAAAGTTTTAACATTGTGCAAGTCATTCTGCGCGTCCAATGCAGCCTTTCTTGTGTAAAATGTCACAAAGCAGCAACCTGGTATACAAAAGCAATTAAAAGGGCAGGAGAACAAATACGCTACTGTTCTTAACAAGTATATATTGCTTTGAATCATGAAAAACAATTAAAGTTGGGACAAACCTTTACTAATTACACTCCCCTTGTCTCTTAAAATGTTAAGTTGATAAATTGGTCCATAGACTTCGAGCAGCTTTCGGACCTCAACTTCACCCCAAGTTTTTGGGATTTGTCCAATAAACATTTTAATCGCATCAGGGTCTGGTTGGTCGTCATGTTTTACAGCAGAAATTCCTGAATCATTTTGAGGAAAATTAATGTCTAAGAATATGCTTTCACTCATGCTTGAGATGGATGAAATTTTTGCAAGCTTGTTAGGTGGTGGTTCATCTGAGCGGTTATTCAAAGTTATAACGGTTAGTTAGTGTTTATTGCAGAAGAGCATAATCAAGCATGATTAGTTTAATTATATATTTGACAAAATGAGCATTGGACAAACACAACATTGAAGTGAAAGAGCATGCAAAGTATGGTGATGTGGAAGTAATGAAATGTTACCACCATTGAGAAATACAAACACCAACACATATTGAACATGGGAGAGTGAATGTCGATGACAATAGGTGGAGGACACCACAAGACAGAGTTCATCGAAGATCACAGGAAACAATGCAAAATAATTAAACAAAACATATGTGTTAAATCAGAAAATCAGCATTTTAAGTGTATAAAGTAGACACAAATCTACAAATAAAGTTGGCATTTCATAAAAATTTCCAGTATTTCAAAATTTATCTTGGTTAAGCAACAAACATTGCATTTGATTACATTAAAATTTTTGCAAAATTTACAACATGCTAAATCATTGTTTACCAATGTGGCCAAGGGGTGCGTTAATCTTTTGAGTATCATGTGAATTAATATTTAAAACACTAATTTTCGATCCTTTTCATAGCTTTACACTTTAAAACAGGGCAGAAGCAGATCGCAAAAATACCCATAAAATTATAAGGATGGCAGAACAATCTCTTCAATGTTACTACCATTTTCTTTAAAAAATGTGTTGAGCAAACACTTCATTTAATCAATGTAGCGAAATTGGATCGGTTATGCTAATAGACTGTAATGCAGTCAGCGCATTAATGTAGCGAGAAGATGGCTAGATTTAGGTTAAAACTTTATGATTCCAATCAGTTTTTTGGCTAAAACTATGATGGTTCATAACACCGTCTTTAAGTCATGGTAGGGCATGGGACATAAAGTTTAAATAACATAGCGTTAGAAGTTAAAAAAAACATCTCAAGATACACCATCCACAGAACGATTGAAAAATTATACATGTGCTGTTAAAGGTCATATTTTTAACATTTTAGTAGGCATGCAAAAAATAACAGCTAGAATAATATGCTGTACTTCAAAGTTAGATAACAAGGAATGTGAATGCCGGTATCTCAATATCAACAATATTTCCAAAAAAAGTTGGAAAACACTTAAAAGAAATTTGGGCTACTACAAAACCTGGAGTCAAATATCATACAAATGCATACCCATATCAAGAAACAATATTGAAAGAATCATATTAGGTCCAAATTTTTTCATTTCAGTTTTCATGATTATGTGAGCTAACAGTTGTAAACTTGACCCCAAAATCAGTTGGTCACAAAAAGACTCCTATCTAATAAACTTGCGATGAATACACTCGTAGCATTAAAATGAAAACCAGATAATAGACTGCGATTTTATTATTTCTGTCTTGTTTGGCTTTTAATGACTTGATAATTTGGCCAAATTACAAAATCTTTAAGCGATTCGAAGTTAAGTTCACGCCAGATAAAAAAAACACAAAAGTCAGCTCATGCACGCCCATGCCTAACATCTACAAAATATTTTAAAAAGTACTATGTTAACACTTCAGCTAAAGACATATGATCCAGAATAGTATCATACATCCATAAACAATACGCAATTCTAGTTTAACTGTATACCACATCATGCAGATAAAAACATAAACAGCATAAACCACATGTACCAGAAGAAAAGCATCATACCTGATGAACTTCCATTCATCATTGCACAACTTTAATTCAATTTCAGTTACAAAGAAATGACTGTGAAGATTCAACCTGCAACAAAATGACACATAATCACATATAATGCTATTATGTATTAAAGTCAATAGAAAAACAATGCACAAAACATACCAATCTGGCAATCAATGCATGTTATAAAACCAGATAATTCTACTATAGCTTTCGTTTTGTAAAAGCTTACAGTCGTAGTTTAAATGTATGAAAATATTATATGCTTAGACCTATATGACAATAATATAAATTTGAGACTGTATAATTTAAAAGTGAATTTAATAGCAAATTTTGGTAATACTGTACATATATATAATAAAAATAACATTTTGAAAATTTTTTGAAAAATAACTCATGCATTTTTCAATTATCGGTTACACTGTTGTAATAATATATATATAGCCTACAGTAGGCTACATAAAAACGGAATAATTTTTATATACAATACATCCACAATTGACACAAATGAACTTACTTATCATTGATGATTGTGTAAGCAGAATTATTACCGTTCACTTTAATTAGCACAAAATCCAAGCCCGAGTCAGAATTCTACCTACCATAATGTCAATTCTAACTCTAAATAGGAGTATATATAGGATGTTTGCTTTTAAATATTTCATAGCAATATATCTTACATAGATACTTACAAAGTACCAATAACCCGAAACAGATATATAGCCTATGTTGGTACGTTGATATTAAGGCCAAATACTATGGTTACAAATGCTCTTTCCTTTGCATCTTCATACATATTTCGTAAAACATTGCTGATTCACAAACAAAGGATTTGTAAATTTACAATAGGCATTCTCATAAATTAACAAGGCTTATATAAGCAAAATCAGTGTAAGCATTGAGCTATCATGTGCAACCCTGAAGAATAGGCATAAGCACATGCTTAACATATGAGTTATGGAAGACATTATAAAACTTAGGTATGGGTATATGGGTCTGTAGAGCAAACTCAGAATTTTCACTGGTGTCTGGTGCAGACCTGGCTTATAAAGGCATCCCAGCACTAAAGATCAGAAAATCAAACACAAATAAAGTAGAAAGTGCTGATAAGCATTATACTAACAAAACATGCAAATCAAAAGCCTTCCAGGTTTCCATCCAAGCATTCTCATTTTGTTCAGCAAAAAGCTATTATTTAGGACTCAGTTTTAATCAATTTCAATCCTTGCATATATATCCAAATCAGTGACCTTTGTAGATCTAAAAAATTTTGCCTACTCAGCAGCATTAATTTAGTTATGTAATCAAGAACATTTCATTTGACAGGACGTGTAAACACCCTGACAATTTCAGCCAAAGTGCTAACAATGCAGTAGTTAACACAAGTTAGTATGAACTAGAGGACCCACCACCCTTTTGGTGGTCTATCGTCTTTTTGTCATCGTTAAGTTAACTCAGTTTCTGTTTCCTATTTCAATATCACTGTGTTCATTTCTTGCCAATTTCTATAACATCTTATATTAAGCAATGTAAGCGACGCAAACAGCGCTCAAATGAGAAGGTATAATCTTGTTCCCGTAACGTGCTATATGTATTTCGATTCGATGTATATACAGATTAATGAATATACAAATCATATATACTGTACAGTCATACAGACACAGTCATTTGAGTTCGATTTTTATGTAACACGTTAGTACTATGTCTAGATAGCTAACTTATCTTGTATGAGAATAATTTACGGTATTAATTAAATGTCTAATGATGCACAGTTATACTCCTTTTTGCAAGTATAAATAAAATGTCCTGCTGAAGTGACTAAAAATAGGTATAGTTCATATGTACTTAAAAGCACAACAACGACATCTTTGCTTGTTGAGCCTAACCTAATTCGTGCTTGGTGCATTTTTACTGATAAAAACAGATTATAAGCTCAGACAACTCAGTCTTCGTACTAATTCTGGTACCAACAATTTCCAGACAAACACGAATACTCAATTAGTACATTTATTGTCACCTATGACATTTCTACATGCTAAAAATAAGCATCACCTCATACTAATTGCCTACGATACTTGATATAAATGCCAGTCATCAATAATGTTCATTTTGTATTGCGACGTCCTAATCCGTGCCACATCCATCATAAATGGTGGTAAATTTGTAAATTCATACTTTCAGCAATAACTGCTTCACAATTACTCTAAGAGCAATATTGAGCAAAATCTATCTGTAGTATATTTACTGACAACTATTCTGTAATTTGAAGTCAAGCAGTATAAGTAATCGTAACTGAATTTAAGAAATTAAATACAAAATACAAAATTTAAGAAATTAAAGTACGATATTAGGACAAAAATTTCAGACCATTAATTGGGAACACTTTTTTCCAGTAACCCTTCTTACATCCTTGCTTGATGTAAAAAGGATAGAAGTTACAATGCGCCACAGCAAGAAAATGCACCAAAAGACATGATGCGTGAACTTTACAATAAAAATTTCTGCCCCTAAAATCTTGTAAAAATATAAAGTAATCTACGGTACACCTCTTTAAGCAGTTTGTCCAATTATAACCCATGACATATCTTTCACTACAATAAAATTAAGACACCATGCTATCATAAACTTATCAATATACTGAAAAGTCTTCTATTGCTTGCCATACAACCAATCAGGATCGATATATCAATACATATTAATATTGATACCTCTGCGTTAAAGCAGTAAAGCATATGCTTCATAATACTGACAACTGGGTTAGCGTATAACTATAAAATATCTGGAAAAGTAATGATAATTAAATAGATGGGAAAAACTTTCAGGAGTTAAGAAAGAAACTATTTAGAAGCACTACGCATGCGAAAAAATGATTAGGCCTAAGTGTTGGCAAAGTTTCACCATAGTTTCTTTCAAATATGCAATTTTGTAGAAGCACCCAGGAAGAGTGGTGCTTTTACATCTATTGCAAAATGTTATATTTAATCTGCTTTAATTCAAAAATTTCACTCGAAGTGTTGAGGTCCTAAACAGAGTTTGTCTGCAATTCATAATGGAAATTGTGGCACCTGCAAGCATAAAATAAATCGATGTGCACAATAGATCTTTTTATCTAGCAGATTTGTATTAGCCTTAAGAATATATAATAAGAATAAAATATAATAATAGAATAAGAATATATAATAATAAGAAAAGGCTGGTCTCTTAAACGCCAATTCATAATTAGATAAATAAGCGAATGGTCCATAATTGACAGTGAGACACCTGTAAACATGAGATTCATCAACATGTATGCCGAACTTTGTTACCTTAACGCCAAATTATAACAAATAAACAAAGAAAAAGTGGTTGTTTGAATGTTAATTTTTAACAAAAAAAATTTAAGCTACAGTACATGCCATCATACTACAATTTGCACCTTAGCACGCCAGATTTCTCATTAAAAACTACTGTACTTTCCAGCTGAGCCAATGGTATCATATGTTAATCTATCTTTTTATCTTGGGACTCAGAAAAGTCCTTGCCCGATTTAAAATAACTAGGTTATAAGCTAGTCTACCAGTACGGCTATAGCGGCCGATAAATTCAGTAATGTTTCAATGTATGTAGTGTAGCCACATAGAAATTTCAAGTGTCTTTGCAATTTCACACACGATTTCCGGTGGAAAACTGCCATAAGTTAATTTTAGTCGGGCAAACGGGCTATCTACCACCAAGCTATCTACCACACTTAATGCATACCCTATATAGATCTGTGGGTACAATATAGGTGTAACGGTCACTTGGTCAGCCGGTATTAGCCCAGAAAAAGCAGTTTAGTTTAGCCTTATTTGCTTATGCTGGACCTGCTGACCACAGAATAAAGACGTAGATTTAATGAAACAATTACGTTTATATTTAAGCATTATATCAATCTGTCTTAGTTTAATAAGTCCCTTAAATCAATATATAATGGCATATCTCAACTTGCTTGGTTAGTTTAGTCACAAAGCACAGTACCGTAAACCACCATTCCAGCATAACTGGCAAATGGGCCTTGTTACCTTGGGCGAACAGGTCAAAGGTTACAAATAGAAAATGACAACAAAATAACAAATCTTCCATGAATGGTCATCTTAGTCTCGGCGCAGTTTTTGCGTATGAATTTGAACATTTTTGTTTACAAACAGGTTTAATCTTGGGGCATGTATTGTAAATCCCAGTACCGAAGAACTAAATATTAAATTTTGGCAACATGTACATTTTTGTAAAGTATCGTTTTAAGTCATTGGTTATTTTCAGTTCAGTGGTCATGCTCGTTGTTACCAGCATTTATCAGCTTAATTATTTTTGAGCACATCTTAAGCTTTTTCGGCTCTGTCATTTTTTCCTTTTTATTAGCTCATGTTGTTAACAACTGGCTTCATTTTTCGTCCTTAACCACACGTTTAACAAAAAATAAAATGATTGATGATTGATAAAGCCACGGGAAAATGACTTCTAACGGCATCCAACATGAGCTTACTTTTCATTTTTAACTAAGAATATATAGCCAACTTAACCTACAGGAGCTTTATCCCAAAACCCTATTATTCATACATAGTTACACATCTTGCTATGATACACTTTATCCATAGGTGGGAAGTACCGCGGTACTATAGTACCGAATTACTGTACCACGGTACTTTTTTAGTACCATTACCGGTACCGTCGGTACTTTTGAAGAAAAGTACCGAGTCTCTGTACCGAATTACTTTTTTCAAGAAATTTCAGTCGGTCCCGGTACTCGGTACTTTTCACGTGATAATTTTAAAATTTTAACAAGTATGTTTTCAAAAATACATGTTAATCAATCCTTAATACTAATTTTAACAACTGTTGATCTTTTTTAATCGAAAAATGTCAAGTAAAATTGCAAACGATTAACGTCACATATGTTTTGACCTGGAGTAACCTTTACCAGGGCATAATAGCGGCAAACATTGGATTTGCAGCAGCATCTTTTACACAAAAAGTACCGGTATCGAGTACCAACAAAGTACCAAACTACTTTTTTAAAATAGTAGGCTACCGAATACCGGAACCGTCGGTACATTTTTGACAAGTATCGGTACCGTTACCGACAGTACTTTGAAAGTACCGACTACCCACCTCTGACTTTATCTACTTTATTGACTGACTTTGATCTAACTTTATTTCATTTTGTAAAAACTGTGCTCTCGAACATAATTTGCAGCACACAACGTAATAGGCCTAGCAAAAAAAAACGCATTTTAACTATTAACAGTTTTTTTTTCTGGCAGGAATTGTCAACTAATTGTCAACTTTTTTTTTGTTTTATTGTATTATTGCAATTTAGCTATAAAGGAGCCAAGATTTTGAAAAAGCTCAAAAAATCTTAGGTAAATTGTTATTTTGTGATGGTAGTTTGATAAAGCTGGTAGGCACCTCAAACAAAGATCGCCAAAACGTTTGCAATATGACATCATAATCGTCTCTCAGTTCCAAGGTCTAATTGACTAATTGAGTATTGCAAGTATTAGATTTCGTCATTAGATTTGATTAGATTTCAATTTCATTTTTCGTGATACATCTGAAGAAGCAAGCTTATGTTTGCGAAAGCTCGTGTAGAAAAATCAACAATGAAGTTAACCTTCAGAGTGCCAACCTATTGTTTTTATTTTGCTATAAACTTCATCATCATGGTTTAGCCACGATCAAACATTAGATTGTAAGTTATCAGTATCGAGTGTATACGAGGCAAAAGAATTATATACTCTCTTTATAGTGCACTGAGCTGCAACACAATGAAATAATCAAAATAAATTAGGGTTGGGATTTCGGGACTAAATTTGAAATCCCGGGATTTTTACCCTACAATCCCGGGACTTTTCGGGATTAACAAAGTAAAAAGTGTATACATATAATCAAAACAAAACATGTTTATTTACAAAACATTGCCAAAATAATCATGTATCAAGCAATATTGAACTGATAAAACGTTAACTCAGAATTCCCGGGATATTAAGACAAAAAAATCTGGGATTGGGATTGGAAAAAATGGCTAAAATTCCGGGAAACATGATTGGGTTTTCGCGGGGTCCCAACCCTAATATAGAAACGTTCGCAAATGGTTAGCAAATGCTCCAATCTTACAGTTCCACAAAAAAGCTTGTAAAGGGGAATTAAATCAACCTACAAAATACAATAAGTAGACATAGTAAACAGAACAAATAAAAACAAATAGCGAATACGTTAATGAAACAGAAGTGCTTGTTAATATTCAAACAATGGTTACATAAAAGAGTATTTTATCAAGTAAATTGCAAAGAACATCAAAATAAACTGTACAGTCCAGGAATGGCGAGTTCTGCAACTTGCATTGTCAATTTCTGCAGAAGAAAAATAGATTTCTGTGCATTAATGAAATCTTTTATCATGAGACCATGAATATAGCAGTGAGCGCAATTTATGACTTACGGTATTTCATCACGTGGATCGTTCGTCCTTCGGGAATAAATATTTCAGCCTTACCATCCCCATCCACATCGTGAATTGCTGGAATGCCAACCGATTTATCACCAGAAAATATCTGAAATGCAAGTGAAACAAACTAACTGCATTTGCATAATCACAAAACCAAGTAGGTGACTTTGGTAATGAATAATGTGCTCGTAAAGAGCAATATCCAAAACATTGTAATACATAGGAGTTATATTAAAAACATTGAATTTACAGCAAACTTGTTCAAGCGAAACATAATCTTTCATTGAAATTGACTTTAACAAACCGTAGACTCCGAGTAATCCCACTGGTAGGGGCTCCATGATTTCGGAGACACAATATAGGCCTTCCCGTCATCGGCTCCAGATACTAGGATGTGAGGTTTCTTTCTATAGAGTTTTTATTACTCGCATATAGCTCATTAATGGATATATTTTGCTCAGTTTACAGCATATTAAAAATAAAGACGATGGTCGACCAGCTACGTTAACAGTCAAACATGTATGCTTACGACGCCTGTCTTTCTCTGGTCTGGATCCAAAACACATAAGCAGGACCTGGAGTTATCGTCCTGTAGTTGGTGGCTGGCGTCGTCCACTCGTTCAAGATACGTTTTCTCCACTCTCCTCCGGTTCCGAATCCAGCTTTTGGCAGTTCGAAGGCAAGAAGACGACCTTTAGTAAAAAACAATAAGATAATTAATGTCATCAAAGAATTCGTTCAGTTTGATTTAAAAGCTTTGGAATGAATTCAATAAAATTATCCCCAAGATGCGAAGTGCATCTTTCCACATATAACCGCAAGGACCCCAATCGTAACCTGGCCGATTTGCTGCAGCAGCTGCTGAAGTCAAAATGTCGTCCCTTCCATCTGCATTTATATCAACGATTTCGACGCTTACATAAGATTCGGAACGGGCAATAATGGTTGATTGAATTCGATTAACCTGTGTCCAGTCGTTGTCTTCATCTGCGTGATAACAAGCAATAAAACTTATTGCGTTAAAAGCAAGTGCTATTTGACGTGCGTTGTACCCTTTTATGGACCTCGTTTTGTTGGGAATAGAAACCAGAGAACGCAAAAATATTTTAGATGAACATACCGTCCACCCAATATGCTGTAAGCGTTGCCGTTCTCAGTCCTGCTACAATGAACAAAACACGTTCCTTATTTGGTCTGCGGGGTACTTTCACTCTCATCATCTTGAAATCGGTTCCACCAACATCAACAGTTACGTTTGATATCGGAAATGCTTGCCAGGTCCCCGAATCGGTTATAGGTTGCCGCAACCAAATCAACTGTCCTCCTGTGTAAGAATAAAACTACCACTGCTGTCCAGCTGTGTCAATACATTTTAAAACTTTTAATATTGGCTATACTAAAAAAACTCACGATTGGATTGTCCTTTAATAGTAACACAATCTTTTTTCCCATCCAGATCCATATCAATCCATTCCACATGAGAAAATCCAACGTTGTTTTTCCTGTATATTGGTACTGGTTCTATAACAAAGTATTAAATGTTGAGTGCCTTTGCGCAGTTGTATGCAGTAGCCGATATTTCTGCTTAACGGTAATTTTGAAACTCACTCCATTCCGTCGGTTTAGATTTGTCAATCAAGTAAATTGCACCAGTACTACTTGCAAATGCACTGCTAGGACCCAATGCGCCGGCTGCTACCCACCAAACGTAAGGTGGCTGTCTATCTAAAGTATTTGGAGGAAGCACGCCGACATTGTTAGGCACAGGGATATGAATCTCGCCAGTTATTGTTCTGGCGTAATCGGCCATTTCCTAAACCGGACAGATTTTATGCTAGTCGAGCTATAAAATTCTTACGGCAAAAATAGGTAAAGGTCTTCTCAATTATATAGTTGGAAAGGAACAAGATTTACCTGAGGTTCATTAACACGAACAGTCAAATCGCTGATTTTTCGAATTTCACTCCTCGGTTGAAAAGCCATAAAAGCCAAGTCAAATACTGGAGTGACTTCACTGCTGTATCTTGGATCTCGAAGTATCTGGAAGTCAGTTGATAAGCATCAGGTTTGATCCGACATTAAGTGGTTGTTTATAGCCAGCAGACTACCTATAGCTTTACTGGCACAGCAACATATAATGTTTGACCCAAAACCATCTATCTTTCTTTAACAACTGTACCTTCACTGAAGTTGGTTCTAAATCCAATTGCATTTCATAAAGTTTTTTGGCCTTGTACTGTACGGTACTAGGGAAGTGTTGCCCAAGTATTGGTGAAAGCATGTTCACAAAAACCAGCATTAAGCCTATATATCTTTGTCTTTCATTGAACAGAGTCATGTCTGACAGAGACCAACACAGCAGATTTTTCTTATCCAGGATTATTTTCAGCACACACGCCTGATACAAATAAACAAAAAAAGATAAAATGTAAGAAATGAATTTACCAAATGCCAATTAATCAGCTTCAAACGACTTATAGAGCAATTTCCTAAGCTATTTGTTTACAAAGGTACAGCATGACTTTTGTGTAGAATGCAAAATATAGGTATACTTTTAGAGCTGATCTTAAATAAAGCTGGGTTTGCGTTGAAATTTCTCAGGAGCAAATTTTGCGTTTGTGTAACTTAACCGAGAAGCGGGCTAGATAGGTAAGTGAAACAAACTTCAAATACGCTCTCAAGGAGTCTCTCTGTGGATTCATCCTTACGGTACACTGTAAAAGGTCACGTATTTTCCTGTGTTAAAATACCATGTCAGCTGCCTTTATTTCTTAGTTACAGTTGATAAACCACCAAAGAATGGCCTTGCATATAACAATAACCAATTAGGAAACTTTTTGTTTACGTTACAACACACAGTACAACACTCAAAAGTACTTGTCATACAGTGAACAATATCAGCTAATAAAAACCAGTTCGCCGTGGTATGACGTGTGTTAGAGAACTATGACCGCCGTAGGCCATCACATGAAATGCCTCTCTTGGGTTTACTTTGGCTTTATCGCTGGTAATTTCAGGCTCAGTAGCCAGAACAAAAACTAACATAGCTCTTGGTCCGATGAAGCCAAAATCTTGTTGAGAGAGTGACGAAAAGCGGTCAATTAAAAATCGTTTAAAAAATTAAATGGATTCTTGATTGTGCGAACGCGTAAAACACGGAGGCCGAATATTTTATCGAATAATTCGATTAATGTCTTGGAAATTTGGAAAGTGGACAACTGAAAAATCGAAATCCAGAAATCGGTAAAAACGACAATTTCTGGAATAACTACGGCAAAACAAGCGGAAGAACGGAGTCTAGAAGTAGTCATGGGCTTTGTGGAGTAATCGTACAAACACTCTGATGAAATGATTATATAATTTATAGAAAACGACGAATTTTGCTTGGCGATGTAGCGAGCTACTTTGACAAAGAAATTGGTCAAGAAACGAGGACATTAAACGTTTCAAACTGCGTTTCTTGGAGTCCCTGGCCTCCACAAGCACTCAAAATGCTGACTGGTCTTGTACAAATAAGTGGATAGAGCCTTAGCAGACAAGGATGTAAGAGTAAGACACACTTTGCATCATGTCAACCAAGTTCAAAGAATATTCAGACAGCACGGAGGACATTTGGGTATAAAGGACGTCGTTTAAAGACGCGAACCTCACAAGGCCACTTACTCATATAGCCATTAAATTACTGCACAATTGACCTGAAGTTTGTGTCCGCTTAAACAGCGCAAGCGAGGGAAAGAATTCCAAAATCAGCAAATTTAGCCGAATTTCAACGGCTCTGTATCTTCAGCTTTGATAACCGGATTTCAATATTCTTTACTTCAACAAAAACTTACGGCTTTCTGCTTTCAACTTGTTATGGATCTTTTAGAAATAACTGTTCAACATTGTTCATTGTTTCCTAAATAATATTGTGCCTAATTGTACTCGTGGATGATCTAAATTAAATGATAACCACCATAACAGTTGTCGCCTTTGAATGGGTATATTGTCATGGTGAAACTTGACAAAAATAGTTCTTCTAAATTTGTCTCAGCCGTCCGTTACGAAATGCCTTTCTCTCATTACATCACAAATTGGCTCCAACACATTTTTGACATTTGTTGTGGAACTAGAGTAGTCAAGACAGACATGCATATAGAGCAGTGGTTCCCAACCGCGGCTCTTAGAGCCGCATGCGGCTCCAAGGTAACTTTCTTGCGGCTCTCATTGACCCACAAAAAGATAAAAAATCTATTTATAATAATTAGGGCAATTATTTTTTGACATGTCAAAAAAAGTCAGAAATTGGTCAAAATTTATAGCGTTAGTTCAAAATTGTTTACATATTTTTCATTTTACATCTTACAGTTACACATTGTAGCCTACTTTATATTGTTGTGAATGGCCCATTGTCTACTTATTGTGAATCATAAACCGCCTCCTGAATCCTAAACCGCAATTGCGCCTCGCTTTGACAAAGTTGTTAAAGCTCAAAGCCAATGCCAAGTTGGACATTAAATTGATTTGTGTTATTTTTCTTGTTAATGTTGCTATTCGTTGGTACATGATTTCATGCTTTAAAATTTTCGTTATAATTACTTGAGTGTTTTCATGCGGCTCCATACGTACTCTGAAGTTTAAAATTCGGCCCCGACACCAAAAAAGGTTGGGAACCACTGATATAGAGTATAGACATTCAAATGTAAAACCTTTATTTCTACAAGTGGAAAACCCTTATTTGTACTGTACAGTAAATACAGGCCTACTTTAATTTTGCTTTTATATAAACCAATTTTGTTTGATTTTTGATCTGTTGTCTGACTTTGAAACAAAATTGCTCTATAACCGCAAAATGATTTTAACAATATTTTCATCATTGAAAGGATCAATTCTTTCTCATATCAATAATTTAAAAAAAATTAGATATAAGTTTAAATATAAATAAAATTATGGAAATAAATTTATGAATATATGGATGTGGATATAAACTTTGGATATTTGAGTAACATCAATGATTTAAAAAAATTTTGATAGGTGGCCTACATCTAAATCTGTTTCATAACAACCAAAATAACCACATTTCAAGCAATTTTTAGCTATATTTGATCAATATAGCAAAAAAAATGCCTTCAAAAAATGGGTCGTACCAAGGCGATGCAGAAATAAAGTGAAAGCAAAATTGCGTAACAATCAAACATTATCACATCACTTTTATCCAAATTCAAACCACATGATATAATGATGGTTTATTAACGTCATAATTATTAACTCATTTTATGATTTATATTATGAATTTATGATGTATCACGCAAAATACACTAGCGGCTAGTGACTAGCCTATGCAGGAGGAAAATAATACTATGTTTTGTGTATTAAACAGGACAGCACACGAAACGACAGAGTTACAAACAAGCGTTATCATTCGAAAAATTTCTGTAACTACACAATTGAAGGGTTTTGGCCCAGCGCCTTTGTTTTGCCTAGTTAGACAAGATGTTCATCATACATATTCAATTCATCAAATGGAGCTTCTGCGTTAAGTTGGCAAAGATTGATGGGCACCGGCTAAATCTGCAGAAAACGTGACGCTTATTGCATAACTCTGCGCGTCTGCACCAGATTGCAAAATTTGCAGAAAGATTTAACGAACGAGTAACGACTGCGTATGCCTATATGGCTGAATGAATAGTTTATTTTTACTGAAAGATTGTGCGCATGACAGCTTTCAAAGGTGCAGGTGAAACGGCAGCTCAATTCACTAAACTGTGTCTGAAGCACAGAAAATTGGAGGTGGCTTGGTCAAATGTCTGCTGGTATAGCAGTATCCCAGTATGTATGTTTGCACGTTCATTGCATGCTGTTTGAGTGATGGTGGAAAGTGTAGTCTATACGCATACACACCCAGCGGAGTTATTGCTAACAAACGTTAACGCTAAACTTGTTCATGATTACGCCGACTTTTTAAAGAAACCAGACAAATTTGCGCTTTCAGACTGCAGTTGTTTAACAACAAGTTGTGATGGATATAGGCCTATGAGGCTATGAAGAATTGAAAGTTCAGTGAATGCTGTCACGTCAGCTTTATGTCTCTACAAGCGCGATTTCTCGTTGAAAACTGCCATACATCAGTATTTCCCTGTCTGGGCACTACACTTGCGTAACTTATCGACTTGTATTAGTGTGTGGAAGTGTATTGTGTTTCTCGCTAGTAAAACTAGGCTACTTGAGTGGAAAGTATGGTAGGCTAGTTACCAACCTGAAATCAGACATACAAGAGCAATCTTTTCATGACAGCATGGGCTGCTCTCTATATTTTTTTATTTTGTAATAAATCGGCAATCAGACACCACAAACAGCCAAACTTGTTAATTTGGGTCAAGTGTAGAAGTGCACAACCGGAGGATGCATTTATTTACTAGACCCCAGCTAGCCTACTCAAATTGTGACGTCATTTGGTTGTGCACTTCTGCACTAAACCCAGTAATTGTTTGTTTATTTTGAATCAGCGTGCACAGATTTAAAAAAGTGGACTGCCACTATTTCACTGTACGTTCAAAGCTATTTTTCACAGTTTCTTCTTAGCATAACTTAATGTCTTAACATAATAACCTAAATCTACCTTTTGATGTAAATCTAGCTCCAATAAATCCTTAAATAGATAAAATCAAATTTCTGCATTGTCTTTCTCCTAATCTAACTGCCTATCTAGTCACTCTCTAAAAAGGTTGGTGTGCACATATTGCAAACCTCTTATGTCAGTATGTGCGTGTGCTGTGCTTTCACTTACTATAACTATGGACAGATGGAGTATAGTCCTGACTGGAAAGAATGGTAGTTTTCGATGAGAAATCGTGCAATTAAAAATACAAATTTTTGTGTGATGGCGTGCACTTAAGCCTCAATTATTTGTTTACTTATTGTTAACTGGCATTCAAACAACCAGCTTTTTTGTGTATTTATTATTAATCGGCGTAAAGATAAAAAAGTTCGGCGTACACGTTGATGAATCTCGTGAGTGTAGGTGCCACAGTTTTCACTGTTGGCTGTACAGTATTACGACAGTAGTGTGGCAGCAGGTAGTATTGTTGCATATGACAGTGCACATCAGACTGACAATGATTAAAGAGATCTCAATTCAAAGTGGATTTTGCTTGCTTTGTGTGCCTGCAACAATTTAGGCCCATAAAAGGAATGGGCAGGTGAGTGAGGGTCTAGTGTAGAAGTGCACAGCCATTTGATGCATTTATATACTGAACCCCCTGCTACCTAAATGTGACATCATTTGGTTGTGCACTTCTGCACTAGGCCCAAAGAAACAAAGCAAGCAGCTGTTGCCAGATCAATGTACATAATTTGAGATGCAGAGGGCCATACATCCTGAAAATGAGACTTTATACCACATCTAATCTGTTGGCTGTAACCCTTATACCTGTATTGACCTCTAGTATATACTTTAATTTTCATCTTAAGCTCAGCTATAGGTCAGTAAAAAAGCAAAGCCGTTGTCTGAAATGGAGTTAATCTTCCGTCATGTGGTTAGCACCGGTATTCGTCATTCTCGATGCATTTTACGTAAGCGGAATACAATATTTGGAGTGAGACCTGCTGAATTTTTTAGATCACACAAATGTACAATTTTTCTTGATTCTGAATCAGGTATGATCAAGTACGGTACCATGACAAAGTGTTTGCTTTTTTGAGTATGATTACAGTTCATTTTTCCAAATGAAAACGTAGCCCGTCTTTCTTTTTCACAGTTGCCATTTTTCTAGACTATAGCCTATGCATACATTTTATACAGAAAAGTTGAAATTTTACTGTATATTTCAGTAACAAAAATATGTTCAATGTTTATTACATGTTTGGTTATATATATTTGTACAAAACCTTGGTAAACGATTTTGCATTACTGCGATAGGCTATGCTCAAACTCAAAGTTTTGTATGCACCTTTTGAAACTATTTATATGATGTATTGTATGATTATTATGGATTTGCGGAATGACCTTAATGGATATATATTATGTAGAACCTGCAGTCGATCCAATCACACTTGATAAACAAGAAACAGTAACATTAATAGGCCTCAATCGTCCCCATTGTCGTAATGCAGTAAATCGTGACATGGCTCGTCAACTTGTTGTTGCTTTTAAAGCATTTGAGGATGACCCTAACAGCAATATTGCTGTCTTGCATGGAAAAGGTTTGTGTATTGCTGCTGTATTACAGACTTAATAATTATAATTAGTAGTTTTAGATTTAATAGTTATTATTTACTATACTACATTACCAAAGTGTTGCAATAAGCACAAGTGCAGAAATAGGCATCTTTATTAATATGGCAAACTGTGCAACATGTTTTGGATTAACTTCAATTACTCATCAAAATTAAATGGCATTTTACTCTGATGAGGGATCGCTGAAGATAGTCCGAAACATGTTTTGCTTATTGCAACACTTTAGTATTGCAAAACATTATCGTCTCTCCCAAAACCAGATACAGTAATATATTTATAATTATTATGTCCTACATACAAGTAATAAGTAACTAAATAGTGTAAGTCATATAAATTTTTCGCGGATGAACATAAAATATGCTTTTAAATATGGTTTTACTTCAAGGTGATCACTTTTGTTCTGGTTATGACTTAAAAGAACTTGCTGTTAGTGGAACTCAGTGGATCTTAAGTGAAGATTCTGTCAGTCACATGTCTAAACATGGTGCGATGGTAATTAATTTCATAATTTCATATCATGTTTCCTGGCCCTTTGCCACGATAGGCTTGTTTTTTTGTTTCTTGGCTTCCTTTTTGTTTATTTATTATTGCTTTGAATTCAGGGGCCAACACGGCTGCACATAAAAAAGCCTGTAATTGCAGCGGTTAATGGATATGCAGTTGCTGGTGGGTTAGAACTTACACTTCTCTGTGATCTTAGAGTGTTTGAGAAATCAACTAAAGTTGGAATTTTGAACAGGAGGTTTGGAGTACCCCTGATTGATGGCGGCACAGTAAGTATATATAGTGGGATCTTGTTTTCCAGAGTTCACTGATTCGAAATTTTCACTATCGGGTGCAAATTACCAAGGAGCAGGTTTTCTGCTTTCTATTTAAATTTATTGTATCTTGTTTCATTATTCAATAAACCTGACATCTATGGCAAAATGCCCTGGCGGGAAAAAATATAGATCCCACTGTATATAAGTAGTAAGCTACTCCTATAATGCTAAACAGATGCAACTTGTTTTGCAAGTTCTACGCATAATATTACAGGTAGTTAATAAGAAAGAACAGAGAATAGAACCTATACACACAAGTCCACAACCTTGTAAAACAATGCAGTGTTCGAATATTCAAGGTGTTATTATCAAGCAAAGCAGTAGCAGCTATGATTACAGCCTTGATAATTACTAAGCCAGTGGAACTGCCTGCTAAATGCTGATGTTAGTGCCTTAGCTCATCTGCTTTTGCTTTGTCCTGCAGGGCTTGCGGTTTTGTGGTTTATGACCTATTGTCCTAAAAGCATCAGCTTAATTCCAGTTTGCCTAAAGAAGTGAACTCAAGCTAGATCATGTGTCAGTGAAGCGTAATGCTTACATGTTGTATTATTGTGATGATGTAGAAGCGATGAACATGATCATTGTGGAGAAATTTTACTTAATATACATGGTAAAAAAACCAAATTTTCATAGGTTAGACTTCCTGCAATTGTTGGTTTATCAAACGCCCTTGATATGATCTTGACTGGTCGCATTATTGATTCAGAAGATGCTCAAAGAATGGGTATTGCCAACAGAGTATGCAATGACGGAGAAGGTATTAGAGTGAAACTTCATCAGTTATCTTCAATAACTTCATCTCATTCTTTCCCTGCAATATTTTTGGTTGTCCCATTAAATTATGAAATTTCTTTTACAGCACTGTCAATGGCTGTTGCTATGGCAAAACAAATTTCAAAATATCCTCAAAAATGTTTGAAAGCAGATCGTGAATCTACCTTTCATTCGGTGTACAATTCAGAATCCAAGAAGGTAAGGCATACTCGGCGCAGGTATGAATGTTAGCTTGATGCTAGTGCCAGTTATCACAGGCGTCTTGCCAAACAAGGTTTCATGAAAAAAAATTTTAAGGCTTCCCTCGACTTTGAATTGAACAACGCCTTTGACGTGATCGCCAGTGAATCTGTTAAAGGAGCTCAGAAGTTCAAGGACGGAGCTGGGAGAAATGCTACATCTGTTCAGTAATAGGCTTCCAATTTGAAGCATTTACCATGACTTTTCTTTCATTAATTTGCAAAGCTATGGCTATGTTTTGATCAAAAACTTGTGAAAGTATGGGAAGGCAAGCTTCTTTTTCTGACTATGCCTCGTGCAGGTCACCATACAATGTAAATGTAAAACTTCAAATCAGTTTCATAGTGTCTGCAGCTTAATTACTATGTTCCTTACTTTTCATTCAATACATCCCACGTCGAGTACATTCAGTTTTTTGTAGTTTTTAATGTTTCAAAAGTTTCATGTTGTCAATTACAAATGTTTTGCGTTGGATACGGGTTTGCATACTCTATCCTACTGTGCTCGTTTTGCTTTTTTGCAATGTTTGAAATACAATCGGCTTACGTAGTGCTCATGTAACCAGACAGTTACCTGAAGTAGTTGGATAAAGGTTTGTGACCAGTAACCACTAGATTTGAAAGTCCACCAGCACTCAAAATTTAGGCAAACTGGACATTTTCAAACAATGAATCACAAAGATTTAAATGTTTAAGTGAAAAGTGAACCTCTTTGAACATAACGAACCTGAGAAAAGTAAGCCGGGTATTTACGATCTAAAAATGTCCAAAGGAAATACTTTAATGCCTGAGGAAAACAAAATCGAAATCGCCAAGCCAAAAAATACCGAACGAAGGTTAACAAACTAAAATAAAAATTTTTAGGTGATTTGATTTCCTGAAGTCCTCATAGCGACATTTTGGTTTTGGTTAATTTCGATTCTGTTGGACCATATATATTGCAATCATAGAATACTAATAGCTATGTAATGTAATATCTATGGTTGGGCTACGTTCATACTTTGCATATTCTATTTTGACGTTTCCCGGTTTTGAAATTTTCTAGCGCCCCAAATTTTCCTATTTGCTATAGTCCAGTTTACTAGTTCCCTTTACCAGGAAACTGTGACTTGGTACTTCTTGTTAACAAAAATCTTGTTTGTCTTTGCATTTTAAGAATTTTTCTGTTTTTTTTCCTCACACTTTTACCACACCCAGAGTTTTCTTGCTTGTGACGTCACCGTGTATTGATAACCGCTGCCCTCAAGGTATTTAGCGCGAGCGGCATTTCAATTCGTACTTTGTCGTTTAAGGTGCTTCGCAGGTAATTGATCGTTTATATACCGCCTACTTCAAAAGCAATACAAACACAGGCTCTCGCGCAGTAAAATAACGCGGAAGGTATTTACAAGTGTTTGGAGTTGGGGATAGGTTACATCGGATATTAAAACTAGCTAAACATTTGCTTCGAAGTTTAGCCGTGTCTGGCATTCCCGTTGGGTAGGCCTAAGAGGAATCAAAGCTTTAAGTAGGCTAGGCTAACAGTGAAAGAGTTATCTGTGGAAGATTTTTTACAATGGTGGACTGTAAACGCAACAACTTTGATTTTCCCAAGGTAATAGGCTACAATTGATGCTAACAAGTTTGACTAATTTAAAAATTACCAGGCTAGTGCCGATATCGGTACTTGTAGAATTACCAGTATAGTAGGCTGAAGTGCTAAGTTTCTGAATTGTAGACGAAATGCTGGCTTATAAGTCACCAGTTAGTTTAGTATCTTAAGTTCTAGTTAATGTATAATGTTGTGTAACTTGTGCAATGTCCAGTTGTACATGCTTGTTCGGAGATAAATATTTCTAACGAAGAACTGTTGGTAAACAACAACAGTCCAGGCAGGTTTTCTTTTGTTTGAAAAAAGGCGTCGTTTTGACTTTATCATGTGTGCCCCACTCATTTGCTCGCGGTTACTGCGCTTGTGCGTGCTGGTGGTCTAAAATTTTACCATGTAAGTCTACTACCCCTAAGCACACTTGATTGCTGTTTGCTATTTCATAAAGTATGGTAGCTTCTTTTTATGATGACTTGATTACTACCACTGGCTTGATAACTCAGTTTATGTTGGCTGCATATTATACCCTGTTCGTGCCATCATCAGATATTATAATACCTAATAATTATCTAATGTTTGAAATAAGGCAGGCTTAGTATCGCTCGTATCATTGGTTTGTAATTTGAACCCAAGAGGACCGTCTCAAAGACGGCGATGCCGAATAGCTGTCTATTAATTGCTTTGGAACATAAACCCATCCGAAATACGTTACTTCTGGGGCTTGAAAATGTTGTTGATTAGTCTTATTTTTCGGACGAAATATTTTTAAGAAACGCTGACGTGCGCCGCGGGTTTGCTATCATATATAAGTTCGAATCTGATGTTTAGGTGGAACTGCATTGCCATCTGGATGGATGTTTTCGAATAAGCACCGTCATAGAGCTTGCAAGGTACATTTGCGGTGCAGTTTAATTCATTCAGTTTAATTAATCCTCAATTTATTTTACACAAAGCAAGTTAATTACATAACGCAACACGATGTTGGCGTACAAGAGGTAAGAAATAGTAACTTTAAATTTCAATCTATTCGAATTACAGACATCGCCAGATTAAGCTACCAACATACGACCCCAAAGAACTCGCCGACAATTACTGCATTACATCACGAAAGAAAAACTTGCACGAGTTTCTGCTCATGTTCAGAACATTCACTCCAATCTTTGCGTATGTCATTGATACTATCTATGTCAATCCTCACATATTCATAGACTGACACTACGTGTGATATCTTGTATAGCGGTAGTGGAGAAGCCATAGCTCGAATGACACGCGAGGCGATAGAAGACAAAGCCAAGCAAGGCATAAGATACATTGAATTTAGATATTCACCTCATCTACTCGCCGATCGTGACGTCGCACCCAATGCTCACTGTAGTGAAACGTGGGTCCAAGTATAAAGCTATATATGATATTTGCTTTAGTTCTCTATTTATAGATTTCCAACTATTTATTGTTGAATTATTACTGTATATGGGTATGATTTGTATGCCCAATAAATACGAGTATAGCACTATAACCAGGGTTCCCATCGGTCTGAACCTAAAAATAAGGACCACTAGGAAACAAAAAAAAATACTACTTTAAACAGTGCTCATCAGGAGAAGGCAATTAATGTTTCTAAAAAAAACGAGAGACGCTATTTGCATGTTCTTCATTTTGATCTCTCTTTGGTCCAAACTGGTATACTAAAGGTATCGAAATGCCCAAACTGGAAACCTCTGCCTAAAAATACGATAAAAATAAGGACAAAATTATTTTCTAAGACATAGACCTTCAATATAAGGACGATATGGCAATCCTGATTATACCCCATTTTAGATGAGCGCATATTTGATTTTACGTAACACTATTTGGTTTTATTAAGTGGACACATTTCGCCGCGAGAGGTCGTAGAAGTGGTGTGTGAAGCAGGGCGCCAAGCGCAAAAAGATTTCAACATCGAAGTTCGATTTATTCTCTGCTGTATTCTGGCACACCCAGGTAAATAAACGTAAACGCGGTGTTTAATATATCTGCGGAGTCCAACTCGTACGGTTGCATGGTGCGGTTACGTGCAGGAACAGTAAATGCAATCCTGTTGCTAATATTTCCTACCAGACTGGTCAATGGAGATAGCGCAGTTTTGTAAAGAATTCTCAGATAGGGGTGTGGTGGCGATAGATATTGCTGGTACCGGCCACGAAGGGGGAATTCCCATCGACGCTCACCAGAAAGCATTCCAGGTGCGACTTATTGTAGTGGTGAACATGCGTATCTTCATTGCTTAGTCGCGACTCGCGAGAATTCCCGGCTATTTGGGTTTTGATATTATCAATACAGTATCTGGTATCTACACTGTACTTTTCCTGCCTTTATATAAACTGTATAAAATCTAGTTTTATGAATACAGTACTTGTGAATAATTTTCTGTACTGTTTTGCTTCAAAGTTCTGCAAAGACAACGGGATTCACATCACCGCCCACGCTGGAGAAGCCGGCCCCGCCGAAGAGGTTCGAAAGGTAAAAAGAACAGTAATTATGGATTATCGTATGTTGACCACAGACTGGTACCAAAATTTTCGACTTATGTTATCGAATCGTTGCTCGCAATATTTTAACCTTTTTGTATTGTTCGAAGGCGATAAACACGTTGTTCGCAACCCGCATTGGACACGGTTATCATGTTCTTGATGATGAGGATGTTTACACTGAAGCAAGGGAGAAAGATATTCATTTTGAAGTTTGTCCACTTTCCAGTTATTTAACTGCATCTGTTAACGCTGACATGACCGTACATCCCGCAAAAAGGTATCATAGCAGTAAAATGCGATGTTTTAGAAGTTAGTGTCAGATTTAAACGCTGTTGAGGTCTTTCTTATAATTAGTATGAGCACGATACCTTACCTTGCTGGGGTTTCACATGCAAATCTTATACTTCTTGTACTTTATAAGTTAGAACTAGCCCAAATCGGGTAATTTTGGGGAAACAAAACACGCACTTTTAAACCAGCGCCTTGGTTGACAGATTTATGGTGGACAAAGTGAATTTTTCTTTAAGTTCTGACGACCCCGGCATGATGAACACAACTTTGCTCAAGGATTATTCGGTGGCTCGGACCGACTTTGGCTTCACTGATGACGAAATAAAAGTCTTGGTATAAAAACTATTTTTTAGCTTGAATATGAAGTGTAGGGTATTTAATATTTATACTTATACTGGTTTTAAATGTTTGACTTTTGTATTAAAATTTATGCTTGTACTTGTGACCAACCTCTCCATGCGCTGTTTTTATGTTGCAGCTCCTAATTTAAACATTTTGACTTCATTTTATTTGGAATTTACTTCAATATTCAGAATCTCAACGCCCTAAGATCAGCTTTTTGCGATGATGAAGTGAAGCAGCGACTTTTAAAGGAGCTTGAAGAAACAGCAACGATTTGAATTCCGGTCGGATGACGTCAACACTTATCTTCTGTTATACGTCATTACGTATCTAACTTGACTGGAAAAACTCGTTAAATATTATTTTATATTAATTAATGACATACGTATCCGCTTTGGCCAAAATTAGCACAGAGAAATTTTTGATACGTACTTAGGGTAATTTCCTTTTTAATACTAGGCCATGTTTCAAATCAGAAGTTTGCATTTGCACATTCACGTGGTGCTTAGAAAATACACCTGTTGCCAATCCGAGTTACAACCTTTGGTATAAGTGTTGTTATTGGCGTGTGATGCTTATTACATGACATTGTAGCACGAACAAGTTTTGTGATCGACTTCATTCACCTAAAAAATCGTGCGTTGGTTGCAGTTTTTTTCGGTTAATTTTTAACGAAATTTGGGACTACTGGTCATACAACAAGCTATAGTTACCTATTTACTTAAAACCTATCGTCTATGATACCTTCGTTTTCTATATTATTCATCCTTGTAATGTAACTATTCTAACAAAATTACTGTTCGTTAAGTGGGATAAGAATAGAATTGCTGTGTGATAAGAATAAGCTTATTATTATCAAAGCATATTATATTGAGACTTGCCACACATTGTATGGTTAATATTTAAGCTTATATGGTGTTGTCGAAGGATGACCCGTCGTGTAATCGGTTTATTTACCTTATGGCTCACACCGGTTTGACTAATTTATCAAGGTACAGTACTTCACATTGCCAATATATAGAAAAAGGGAAGTTGTTAGCGTAAGTTTTCAAACGTCCTGTCCCCAGTAACAGCAAAGCATGATTTTCAATGGCAGCGTATGCTGACTCGACAAGGAAGGCATTTAGCTTGCCAGGGTGCAAGACGTTCATGTATAGTGACGTCAACAGAAGTTAATTTAAGCAATGCAAGCAGTGACAGTCAAAACAAGGCCGGCACTTTGTTTCATCCGCCGATTTCAATTTTAGCTCGTCAACCAGTTGTTTACAAAACATTTATAAGAAATTGTTTTCTTTCGTGGTTGTATTTTACATGAAGCGATTCGCTTGCTGTGGTCCACGTGTTTTTGCCAGGCCTACTGTAGTTTGTTTGGCATTTCAAGCATTGTGCAGGCACTCCACAATGCTTCTTGCTGAAGCCTTACATTTCAGGCTACAACGTTCACCTAGCCCTAAGACCAGACTTGGCTTGTCAATTTACAAACTTATCAAGTGTTTAATTTAAAACAAGTCTTCAGAATTTTAACACTCTTCAAGCATACCAAAGCGACTAGGATTTAAACAGAAGATGCGTTAGTTGAAAGATTGAATCATATTCTAGAATCTAGAGCACTTTCATTCTGCAACAACCTACTACACGCTTGAAGTTAGGCCCACTATGCTTGAACGGTTAAAGATAGACGCTATGCACGTTGATAGGGAGTGTTGTACATAGCCATTATGTTGATTTCCTTCCTGCTTGTCTTGACCCTCTGCAGTTTACTAAGGGATATACAATTATGTGGTGGTTTCCATGACGACAACGCTAATAAATACAAGTTTAAATTGAATTGCCCTTTCGAGGAACGACTTTCGCAGAGCTGCATAAAATCCTTCTTGGTTAAAGCTTTCGTGCCTATACTCGCTTTGTCGGGTTGCTCAATATCATTGTATATGCCATTCTCCTAAGATGTTGCATAATAGGCTGAAAAATGGAAAACTTTTGTAACCTAGTTGTATGAGAGGCTATGAGCGCAAAGGTCGTCTGTGGTGCACTATTTCCATGAACTGGCTCAAGGCTGCTAGTGCAGCAATTCTAGTACACGACGTTTTCATTGATAGTCAGGTATGGTGATGATGGGGTGTTACTCGTCAACTGCTTTTTTTGTTGACTCAAACAATTTGAAACTGGTGAAACTGTTCGTGTGTTGTAAGGAACAAGTATTGATTGTATGATTTTAGGGTTGGCACGGGTTAGGAATTTTGTGCTGTTAAGTAGAGGAATAATCAAAAGCAACGGCAACTTTAAACTCAAACCGCAATAATGGAGGCGAAGTTAAAGGATTTTGACTTTCCTAAGGTAATCTAATCAAAGCTGCCACTATTTCATGGGAAAAAATCGTGCGTTTAAAGCTATTTTTCACAGTTTGTTGTTAACCTAAATTAAATGTTATAACATAGTAACCAAAATCTACCTTTTGATCTAATTCTAACTGCAACAAAACCACCAATAGCTAAAATCAACTTTTTGCATAGCCGTTCTCCTACCATAACCCCATCTCTAACAACGGGCTGCGTGACTTACTTACGGTGAAATAGTCACTTTCTTTAATCAATGTAGGCCTATTTGCAGCAGTAAAACACGGTCAACTGATTGAGCAAATGTCAGCCTCGCAGTGTAGTAAACAAGAGACACGCAGTTAATGAAAACACGGATTTTCAGTGTGTTTGAGCATGATTTCTCACTGGTTTTCCAGGTTACACTCACGCTATAGACTTTGCTACGGGCTACGTCAAGCCAGTTCAAGTGTAAAAGTGTCTACAGTCTACGCTATAGGGCTACATGCTACTTTAAAAGTTTACTTACTTTTCATGTCCTCTTTTTGGTTATATAGGCAGAGCTTCACTGTCATTTGGATGGGTGCTTCAGAATTGATACGGTCATAGAACTAGCAAAGTAGGTACCGGATATACAGTAGTCAATAGTCATTGTTGGACTCCTATTAGATTAGTTTGTTACAAACGTTTTAACCAATCGAGTTGCTTTAAGATTGCGTCAAGTGAAGTTACCTACGTACGATCCGCAAGAACTCGTCAACAAATGCTGCGTCAGTCAACGCAAGAAGAGCCTCCACGAATACCTGATGATGTTTCTCACATTTTGCCCTGTCTTTGCGTAAGATGCAATCAATAAGAGTTGTATCCTTGCTCTTCCATTAATAGAAATCTTATTTTAGTGGTGATCGTGAGGCCATAGCTCGTATGACACGTGAGGCAATAGAAGACAAAGCCAAGCAAGGCATAAGATACATTGAATTTAGATATTCACCTCATCTACTCGCCGATCATGACGTCGCACCCATTGCTCACAGCATTGGAAAGTGAGCGTGGCGTATAGGCTGGGGCCAAGTTGTTTTGTACCTTGCCACATTTTCAGATATATTTTTTAACACTCGCCTAAATTGGTTTTGATTAACTTGTTCAGAAGATGCAACTTTTTTCAATGTTAATAAGATGAAATTATTGCAATCTTTCTCTTTGCTATAAAAGTCTTAACAAAATGTGTACTCAAAAAAGTTTCTTCAATTGGTTTTACTGAAATCGTTCATGGATATTTCTTTTAGGGGAAATATTTCACCGCGAGAGGTCGTAGAAGTGGTGTGTGAAGCAGGGCTCCAGGCGCAGAAAGATTTCAACATCGAAGTTCGATTTATTCTGTGCTGTATCCTGTCCTTACCTGGTAAATTTTCCATCACTTGGTACCTCATATTTGCATGTTGCATTGGTTAATATCAACCAAACAAATCAATAATACTTCCTTAATACAACTCAGCTTTGACTTCTTGCAGATTGGTCAACAGAGATTGCCCAATTTTGCAACGAGTTTTCAGACAGAGGTGTGGTGGCGATTGATATTGCTGGGACCGGTCACGAAGGACAAATACCCATTGAAAAACACGTTCAAGCCTTTCAGGTATAACATAAAGCACAAGAACATTTATTCCACACAGTAATTTATTAGGTAAGCCCCAAAAAGTAATTTGTAGGCATATTATCAAACGCATACAAAGTTATTTTTGCAATTGATTTTTAAACTTTCTTTCTTCCTATAAATGTTTTTTTGTTTGAAGTTCTGCAAAGACAAAGGCATTCACGTGACGGTACATGCTGGAGAGGCTGGACCAGCGGCGGAAGTCAAAACGGTAAATTTTAAGACCAGAATTTTCAAACTTTCTCCACCTGAAGAACATGAGATCAAAAACGGTGTAATAACCCTCGATTTTAATAAGAATTAATTCAGTAGTTCGCCACATTTTTTGCAGGCGATAAATTTGTTGCATGCCACCCGAATTGGCCACGGATATCATGTTGTTGATGATGAAGAAATTTATACGGAGACGAAAGAGAAAAACATTCACATCGAAGTTTGCCCACTTTCCAGTAATTTTACTGCGTCAGTGAAACCAGATCTAAATTTGCATCCCGCTAAAAGGTATATTTCGTGCAAGTTGTCTACGCGTAGAAAATTTACCAGCAGTGCGAATTGCTGAACCTTGAACGACTTCGGGCTAAATGCATACTGTGTAATTTGTCTACTGAGGTTTTCATCAAACACCGTAAGTCAACTGTTACCTACGTAACCTTTTATAAGATGAATGCAGTGTACATGTTTCAAAAGGTGGCATCATGTGTGTGTTTCTCTTAACTAATTCATTTCTGTTATTTTTTGGATTGGGGGTTAATTCATCGATAGCTTGCAAGCTTGCATTTTAGCAGCTAAATCAAACATAATTTGAGTTTAACTTGAGTCTAAAATGACGTTTTGCTCTTTCTGACGATGCATTTTCAAAGTAAAATCACTTAAAATACTTTTTTGTACACTAAGTTTGTGTCCTTATACTGGACTTTTACATGAAACTGTATACCCTTATTGATTTCTTTGTTTTCCCAATCATTGACTTACAAAAAAGCTCCTTTCACTGCTTGGACAGGTTCATGAAGGACAAAGTTAACTTCTCTTTAAGTACGGACAACCCTGGCATACACCACACAACTCTGTTGGATGATTACTTCATGGCCAGATCAACTCTTCGCTTCACAAATGAGGAAATAAAAACATTGGTGAGTCTACCGACACCCTGGCAATCTTATATCTTGTATAAGCTTATTTATACACATATCAAAAGACTTCAGTCAAAACATATTTTCCTAATATAGGTAAAGCAATAACTAATAAACTTGTCATGGATTTAATGAACATTTTTTAAGCAATAAGCGTAACTGTGACAGTGAGTTTATATAAAGGTTATATAATCTTTGGTTGATTTAACGTAAAGATAACCTCAGAGTTTACATAATGAGGACCGTTTCACCTTAGTCAAAAAGTTTTCCCGGAAGACATTAATCTTATAATTATTTTCACGTATTTATATGCTCGATCACAAGTTAGACGTAGATTAGAATCAAATGAGCGCAGAAATAGTGATATATTTGATGGAGATGTGAAAACTTAGCCCACCGCTGGCATTTAAGTCAAAACTGCTGATAATAATGATAATTAAATTTTTAGAATCTGAATGCATTGAAATCGGCCTTTTGCGAAGAATCGGTAAAGCATCGACTTATAAAAGAATTCAACGAGGCTTATTACAGTTAATGACGATCTTATGTCAATTTTGTGATGATTCTAGTCTAATTTGCTAATGCGGCAAAATTTGACCTTGAAAACGACATTTTTGCTTTCTTTGACGTAAATCTTATAAACCCCGGTCTTTAATTTCGACCAAATACATTGCCTTACCGCATGTTATCAATTTATCAATCAACTCTTGTGAATTATACGGCCTATAAAAGCTATACTTATACAATCTTTAAAATCAATCGCTATCTGATTCGTGCAAAATACAATGATGCTTTTAAAAGATTTGATATTTTATATGACGTATAGGAGAACTGTGTATCTTACATGAGGTTTACAATTGGCTTTCACACCGATATTTCAAAAAAGAACTCAAAAGCCCAAAAAAGAATTTTATTTATTTGTGGGGAAGATCTTCTTTAAAGTCCATGTTTTATTCGCAGTTATTGTGTAAACTCACGTTTTTATATTTTGATTCCTTTTTCGAAATACGTTATAAATACGTGAGATGGACCCTAATTTTTGTCGAAGACCAAAGAACCCGGTGATTCCCCAATTTTACTATCGCAAGTGATTTGTGTCACACCGGAAATCACCGAAGAAAAATTTCGGACTATTTTTTTGAAAATCCAAGTCTTTATAGATCCTTTACCTTTTATAGATGTGCTTGTGTAAGCAATATTTTTTTATAATCTATACCCATATATCGTGATTCGGCAGTTTGTAAAATGCCGTGAGAAGTCGAAAAATGTGGCAAGTATATGACGTTGGTGAAATTTAATTTACAATCGGCGACCTTTACAAAATACGAAATAATTATGCGCACTTTACTTAAATGATGCCATTTTTAGTTCGTTATAGTATTAATCGGGCATAGTTTAATATTATAGCATTTGAACCAAATTCTGACTCACGGTTAAATTTAGGTTCAAAAACACATGTTGGCCGATTTACAAAAGCATAATGCATCCGATATACGCTATAGATGCTATAAATTCAAGGCACGATGTTACAAGTGTCGTGTGCTAAAATTTGAAAGAAAAATGCAAATTTCTGATAAAAAGTGGTTTTTAATTGCGTTTTTGGCTCAAAAAATCGCCAGTGTGGCTTTATTCGCAGAGTTCAACCCGATACGATGCCTCGACGTACTCAAAATATTCGTGATATTAGACAGCACAAATGCTCACCAAAGTACCACATTTAATGGAAGTCTGAAATATCATAGACGATAACGGCCATTTACTGGAAATATTTGCAGGTATAAAGGAACTTATAATTCTTGTTGGAACTCTGACAATATTACGTCTTCAAAATGTCTCGGACTTTGCCGTCCCCGTGCAAACCACGTGACATTTTAGTAGAAAACCAGCGATTTTCGCGGAATTTGTTTACGTTACATGTCTCGATTTCGTTTAAAAATAAGCAAGCTTTTGTGAAAATAAACCCTTTTTCTGTCAAAAGACATTTTTGTCTTAATAGCATAACGTCTATACTGTGTAGTAGTAAATATTAGCGCAGGAAAACGGTGCCAAAAGGCCCTTTATCGCATGCGAAAAATAGATAAAATTCAAATGTCACAGTTTTTAACTCCTAAAATATTTTCAATTTTTGAAAACAAAAAGTTTAAAGTTCGTGGCATTGCAAAGCATCCGGCATTATCTTTTAGACGCTTTGACGTCGAGTTCTGGAAAACGTGCGTTAACTTTTTGATTGGTTCAGCGCTGCATTCTTTTTAAAGATTGTCGAAATTGAACGTCGTCTCCGGTTTATAATTTCTCTTTAATTTCGTTATTTTTCGTGTCTGTCGTATAGACGTAGCATATTTTCAATGAAAAAAAACTACATACATAAACGTCTATTTTATAATATAATTATATATAACCCACTAATTAGTGTCCAAGCCTATCGCTGCAGCAGACACAGTACACACGAAAATGCAAACAGCGATTCTTGAAATAAAATTTGTCGCGTTTAATCGCAAATCGTAACAGTTTAACGTATAGTAGTAAAACGTTCAAGATATAATGACGCATACCGCTGAAGAATGGAAATGTGTAAAAATTCCACCAGCATAAAAGCATCATAGACTTTGTGCACAAAAGCTTAAACGGAAGCGCTGACGCTTGAAACGTGCTGCAGCATGCGCTTTTATTATTATAGGCGAAAGATTTCGAATTCTGCTGCAAAAATGTTTCGTGAGAAAGCTGCATGCTGGAGATACGTCGGGTGATTATTTTTAGAAATTTTATTCGTTATGTGTATTACGCTTTGACGTTTGTTGCCAGTTGATTTGTATTTTTGTTCTGCCGAAAACTCCGTCGAGCTTACACCGTAAAAGGCAATCAATCAAATAACGAATGACAACTTGTATTAAAAAAGCATTATGGCGTCACTTTTTCGTTTTGAACCGTTCCGTTTATGACGTGTGATCACGTCACAAAACTCTATTCTGTCCGTTGGCGAAACTGTAAGGAGAGCGCATACGCGTACTTAATATGACGTCCCAGAAATTAACAGAGCATCACACAACGGAAACTTGCACTTCCATAAGTGAGTACTATTTTGCATCCGCTATTTTTGAACCGGATGATTGCGCGGCGTCTTTTCTTTTTTCTCGCTTCCCGTCTGGATTATTTAAAGGAGCGCTTTTATCAAACGAAGCACAGATGGGTTTTGAAAACAACAAAGCCAGCGTTATGTCTAATATGGCAATTAATCACACATTTTAGCCTTTAGGCCTAGACTTTATTGGATTGCTCCGAGTTATATGCCGTTCGTAAATGGTAAGATTAAGATTAGAACCTAATGTTAGGTTGTAGTCCCCCCGCCTGTATAGTTAGGCGAATGATTATGATAATTGTTCGGGGAAATTTTCAGAAAGATTGAGATAAAGTTTAGTTAAATGTCGCTAGTGAATGCGAGGTCTGTAACCAGCTCAGTTGAGAAGATATACAAAAATATTCTGACTTTGCAACAAGGTTATCTTTGTCTGCAAACAAGATGCTTAAAGCTTCGTGCATCAGTGTGCGGTTTTTGGTCGAAAATCCTTGCAAATAACAGCTTAATCCTGAAAAATCTTATCAGGAGTAGTTTTAGTTTGTCTAATCAGAAAATTATCAGAACCATCAAACGCCAAAACAGCAGGTAAGCCAGCAATAACATCATCGCACGTGTGTCGCTATTCATCAATTAAAAAAAAAATTTAAGAAAAAGTGTTTCTGCTGTTGGCAAAAACTATATATCTTTTGTCTGCAAAAACCAACTATCCGCCGTCTACCCGGCTGCTCTGCGGTATTCAACGCAATATTTACAAAATAAATCTGACGGAGACGGATTAATCTTGGAAAATTGTTTGTTATCGATTTATTATGCAGAGTTGCGGAAAGCCTTTATTGACTTAAAACGCATTATCATGACATGACGCATTATCATGACACGTGCACGATTTAGATATTTGTTGTTTATGTTTTTCTGATCAAAGATCGGGATTAATTTGGCAATTAAGGTTTTATTATATATGCTGTCAAAATTTTGAACAAATTTAGGAATCGGAAAAAAGTGAATAAACTACGGAAAGTTTGGACCTGATTCTAGTTATTTCTAAACAAATATACTCTTCTTATGAGAGTTGTTGAAAAGACGAAGCCTTAAGTTTAAATCCCCAAAATTTGGAAGTGCTGCCTGCGAGCTAACTCTCGCCGCTTGAAAACAAGATGATTAACATCGCAAAGTGGACGAACATGCGAAATATAACTTGCCAAATGGCGAAACTTTTTTGACGTAAAAGATTATACCTAAGGGCACAATTTTGTCTCTGATCGAGAAGAACAAAAAACCTGGCGTGGTCACGCGCAGAAGGTGGACATACAACGTCTCTATTTAAACGCCCCTGCCGTTTCTTAATGAACAGTTGACGTTTTAAGCCACGGTCTGTCTGAAGCCCGTTGGCAAACAGGATTTTGTCGTAAACGGTCAGTCAAATAAATTTTTGAAGCTTCTGCAACGCGAAGCAAAGTTTCTTCAAGTGGATAGCGAGCGTACTTTTGGTTCGAGCTGTCTGACCTTAAATGATATAGGAATGTGTAGCACGGTTTGAAAATCTGTTGTAGTATTTCACGTATTTGTTAAAGTAGACTCTGTTTAACTGTTTATGGTAGCTTGATATATAATAATCGGCATTATCACTTTTTTCTATGATAAACGTTTTTTTGTTTTTTCTTAAGTTTTGCAATGTAAAATGTCGGTAGCGTCGTCTTATATTGCAATAACAAACAACAAAATGAGACATCCACAAATTAATCTCTAGCTATAGCGGAAATGTGGTGAAAATAAACGCACTGTGGTAGATCCCTCTGTGATTTGCCATTTAACATTTAGAAGTACTTAGTGGAACTGGTAAACATGCGGTTTATTCTGCAGGACATGAAGCATGCTCGGGTTGTAGGTTACAAAAATGCACAAAGGCTGAACAGCCATTTGCCGATTTTTTTTACCAAAATATTGCGATGCCTTTAGGCATAATAAAGTTGCATTGACATTATTATGAGTTAACATTTACTTAAGTTACATAGACAGATTAAGGTTCATTTTTAGCAAGAAGAACTAACGGTATAGGTATAACAATGGCCGTATACGTGCTTGCAAACAGCTTTTCATAATCAGGCAATTTACGTTTTCTTGGCGCTTCATCATTTTGAGTGCATTTCGAAGTGTTTTTGTTCATTTACAATTAAAATTACCACCACGCCTTAGAAAATTGATATCATCAAATTCCTTACAGCTGTCCAGAAAGCGCTATTAGGCGAGTGATTAGATGAAGGAGTCCGCTATTCCATATAGCGAAGATAGAATTAAGTTTTGCGACATGTATACATACTTGATGTAGCTGGCTTATAGATGTGGTTTCTATTCAAAGATAACGTCGTTTTTACCGGAGTATTTAATCAGGAAAACTTATTTCAGCCGGGCTTAAAAGTACTTGGTCCACCTATACTTGCCAATTAGTGTAACCGTGGAATTTCAAAGCTTGTTTATGAGAAAATTGACGCTTTCAAGAAATGAAAGTTTAATTGCATCAAACCTGTACCTGTATCAAGCCTCCACATCGTCTGAAAAAACTGTTTCCATAAAACTTTCTAAAAGCAAGGAAACAATTCTTGAGCCCGAATTAAAAATAGCCCTTGGGGAAAAATAGAACTATATACGCTATTTTTTACATGTCTTCGCTACAGAAAAATAAATTAATTTGCTGGTTAAAGTGCTGGTTCTAAAATAAAACTATGATGATATCAACTGCTCTGATACTGGTCGTACTGCCAGGTGCGATACTCGCTACAGCCGGCTCAAACTTGACACAGCCGGTTTCAACCGGAAGGAACCTAAACCTTCAAATTTTGATGACAAGACGTAAGTTGTAATTGGTTTGTTTTTAACGAAGGATAACCCTTTGAGAGTATATTTTTGAATGCTAATTTCACATTTATTTGTACGATAAGCGTATCGTCTTCCCTAGAAAACTCTAATCTCTCACCTGGTTTTGGAAGAAAGGGAACTGTTATGAAAAGGGCCGAGATGTTTTGAAATGCCCTATATACTACAACAGTACATTATCGTTGTACCCCTGTATGATATACCACAAACATTAACTTATCTCTTTGATGGACTATCTGTTATGGTTATCAACGTACACATGTAGTACTTGGACACGAAGTATTAATCATTATTGGCTTCGATCGTTGATGCTATCTTGATATGAAAATTGCTTCTTTTTTATTATCATTATTAACAGAATGGTGTCCCTATAGATTATTGACTATTAGTCATAAACTAATCAATGGCCGCAACTTGCCAGTAGCACGACTTCGTGGTTTTTGTCAGTCACAAACGTGTTTGTTGTATGGCCGGTTGCGTGACATTAAAATCTGATATCTCAGATTCAAATCGTTTGAAAACGCGCCCCAAATTTGTCACAATTTGAACCCGCGCCAGACACTCCGGACAAGCCTATATGACGCACATTCGTTGCGCGGGTGGTACAGAAAATTTGCATAAAAACGCAAAAGCTTTATCAAAATAAGACCTCATCGAAAGATTTTTGCTTTTGTTGAAAGGAATGCGGATATTCTTTATATAGAGAAAATTGAAAACCGACCAAGCTCTAAATTGGGTCCAGTCTCACCGACAGTTCCTGAACTTCGAAACCTTGACCAAATAAAGTCATTCTCAGATGTGACAATTTACGATATGTATTTTGGTACAAACAACTAAATTCTATTTTCAAATGTTTACAAAGCTTTTACCCATATAAATTACCTGTTTCAAAGAAGCCACAAGTTTGCTGTCACATTCTTTATAGAAGTAATTTACTTCCCTTATACTAACTTCATAAACCGGTGGGCAATGACATACCGGTACAATTATATTAGCCCTGCTATATCGTTCCAACCCTAATAAATGATATATCTGTAATCAAAGCTCCTCGGTTCTTCTTCTAAACCTTGTGAATTTATTTAGCTTGACCTTATAATCGTATAGGAAAAATATGGCTATCATCACTGTGTGAAAGTTTGTCCTTCAAACCCGTATTGTGCATTGCCTGGAGAACTAAACGTTTTAAAACGCGAAAAATTGATAAAAAATTTTGCAGACTCAAATGACGCAATATCACGAAAACATTTCCTTTCAGAACTACAGGGAAACGGTTGGCGTTGTCTAGTTCAAGACAGATTTGTCAGCGAGGTGCCACACGGAATTATTTTTGTGACTTGCCTGTGGAGACAGTTTGATGTTCATAACATGATTTATTACGCCCTTCCCTCCCAGGGTTACTTTCAGGACGACTGGATGCAGTTCTACGGGGTGCAGGTTTGTAGTTAATATAGTCTTTGACCTTGCGTTAAATCTAATGGTTATTCTGGGACGGCGTAAGACTTTGTAAACAAATTGTTAAACTTTTAACTCTAATTGTAACTTTAGTAAATGCATTTTGTTAGTTAGCATCAGCAAGGTAATTTTTAGTATTAATGAAACATTATATCAGTTATCGCTTGTCAAATAACCCTGTACTGTTAACTTACAACAACAAAATCATTAACAACAACAGACTAGTACTCAGATAACAATTTGTTTTTAAATGAGTATAAGTTCGTTTTAATATATATTGACTTAAGATCCTGCGGTGATTACCAGATCCCAATTTATGTCGTCATATAGTCGAAATTAACCAGTCATTGTATGTAGGAGAAAGGTTTGGGCTATTTCCGAAGAGATTCTTTCCTTTCAGTTTGCCAGCTTGATTGTACGGAAGGCTACTTGCCTTTCCCCAGGTACTCAATATTGGGAAGCACGGGTGCAACAGAGCCTACCAACCTCAACGTTGGCTGTGACGACTGGCACAGGCTTCAGTGTAGAAGTAAGAATTCATCTAATTTTCCTTCATTTTAAACGGGATTAAATTTTCTACTAAACTTTTTCCATCAAAATAACTCTTTAATTATGTTTAGAGTCTTTTGTTGTTGTCAGAAGGACAAATTTCTCAGTTTTAAGATTGATTATTATGTATCTCACAGAAACATGTACAGCATTTAATAACAAAGTGGCCAATGGCGACGTTCAATGCTCGCAAGGACTTTTCGTTGGGTCCACATGCACTTTCACTTGCCATAAAGGGTACCTATCACTGGGCAGAAAGACGAAAAGTTGCTCCAATGTTGGCTGGTCTAACAATCAACCTTTCAAATGCATAGGTTAGTTAGTGATGCTTACGTATCCTACTTCAAACCGTGTCAGCAATTAGGCCTACATAAGTATAAACTATTTAATTGACGAATTGTTTATTATGCATTTTTAGCCATACCCAAGTGTTCGCCGACAACCTTGATCTTGAACGGCGAGTTGGATTGCACTGACGACAACAATCTCCTCTCGAGATGTTCTCTCAATTGCAACTTCGGTTATCAAGCCCATGGTCCCATTGAGCAGATATGTTTGCAGTCAAATGACTCGAGCTTAGCCTGGTACTGGCTCGAAACCACCCACAACGATGACACAATTCCGCGGTTTGTGCAAGAAAACGACATGCGATGTGAAAGTAATTAAATTTTACAAGAAACGAAAATATCGAAAGCAGTTAAGCTTTGACTTGGCTTGCACTAGTTGTGGTGCTATATTTTTCACGACAACGCTTTTGCACATCAGCAATTAACATCATTTTTCTTTTAGATCCAACATCAACCGAAGACACAAACCTTGTCAGTGGAAGCGGTATTGATCTTTCTGCTGCCTTGAATGCAACCTCTGCGCTCTTTAATGGTAAGTGCAGATTAATATTCTCCGTCTCTCTGATCGCCGCTACGTATGCATTCTACTATGCTAGCAAATTAACCAAATCAGTCTTATCTTTTATAAATGATATAACGTGGCACATCTTTTCTGACATAACTTACTATACCTGGAAAACTTGCGTTCACATGTACTGTATATACTCAACTTGTCCTAACAGGCTCCAGTTCGTCGGTGAAACGACCTGGTGAATGTGACGTAGATTACGATGACAGAAGGGCCTGCGGTAATTTGCAAACAAACCAACAAATTTGTGAAGACAATAACTGTTGCTGGGACGTAAATGAAGTAAGTTGCAAGAGTATATGATTCCAGAAATCGGGTAATGTTGGGTAGGATTATTAACTTGCACTAAATAGGTTACCATGCTTTTTTTGTCGTCGATATGAATGTTTTCCGCCCGTGCTAAAGCATACTCTGTATAATCTGTAGGAATCAGTCAAAAAGGTTTTCACCAATCAAATGTTTTTATTTTTATTTTCAGTATCGAGCAGTGAAGTGCTACTATAAGAATGGAAACAATAAGGTGAAAATTACTGTTCCATAAAAAGAGCACTTTCAATCAGACCTTTGTTGAAATTGTCACGATTGTGTTTATAATATTAGCTCAATATATTATACAGGATCCAAAGCCAGTCAACACAATACTCAGTAACAGCGGACGCTTGCCACAAAAAGTTGGTCAACTGCATGAGCTAAATCAACCGAGTAAGTAGCCTACTGTAAAATCTCATCTTTTTCTTAGTATTTTACGTTAGGCTAAGTAGCGTCTGACTTGGTTGCTTTTTGCCAGCAAACACACAAGCCCAGACGTGGTTGCAAAACGCAGTCCATCCTTTAATGCGAGGCCAGTGCGGTTGCCCTCAGAATGCAGGACAGTGTTCCGCTTCTTCAGGTTGCCCCATCACCTCCCATGCGGCGATGGCAAAGTCGTGCACACTTAACAGCGTCATTGCAAGCTACTCTGTAAGTCGAGCGGAGCTGTATAACAATATTTAACTGTTCATAGCCTATTTTATAGCTGTATGTTCCATGAGCGCTGCTTTATTTGCAGCGGGACTTGGCTCGAATATACTGTGGGTTTACCGCCACTGCCGAGGAATGGCCGTGGCACGCACTGATTTACTTCAATGGACAGATTTGCGGGGGAACACTAGTCGCCGCACAATACGTTATCACAGCAGCTCATTGCTTGCAGTGAGTAATACAGTAGTTTATTGCCGATGACAAAAACATCACCATACAGAATAATCAAAAGCTATTATGTGCCGATCTTGTTCCTATTGTTAATATAATGTGTCTATTACCAACTCCACAGGCCCACTGACGGATCAATGGACGGTTCAGGACAGAATTATGTCTTTTTGGGAGTCTCAGATTCCAGTCGAAACGATCCAGTTACTCAAGCAAGACACATATTCAAAGTCATGCGTCATCCTAACTTTACGTATGTGCTACACATAGCTTAGCGTAAAGCCTTTGTAAACCACTTTGTCATGGGCTGCTGTCGCTGTAAGGAATTTTATAAAAATCAGTGTATAGCCAAAAACTAAAAAAAATTTAAATTTTTTTGTCCAGTTTGTCATCTTTGGGATATGCCAAGAACGACATCGCTGTACTAAAACTTTTACTTCCCGCTGACATCTCTGGCAAATACGTGAGACCACTCTGTCTGCCTCTCACAAGATACCCGGAATTGGACGACGAATGCTTTATAACAGGCTTTGGAAAGACATGTAAGATGCTTAACTTGGAAAACTGCTTTATTTTTTAACTGTTTGCCCCGTTTGTTGACCGACTTTTAAATTAGTTCTAATCACACAAACCGTACATGCAGCACCATCTAACGACAAAGTAAAAACGCTGCAAGCTGCAAATGTGCCTTTGGTCACAATGCTTCAGTGCATTCACTACTTTGGTCATTACGTCTCTCCCGGTGAAAACATTTGTGCCGGGTCGTCACAACCGAATTCTCCTGATACCTGCAAGGTAGGTGTGCGCGAAAACAACCCGGTATATAACATCTTTGTTGTTAATATTTACATCTTTCAAAATGTCGCTGACACACTCAGACAATATTTTAAACTGTAGGAGTTTCGGGTAAATTTTAAACAAAGTAATGTTTATTTCATTTACTTAGGGGGATTCTGGAGGTCCTCTGGTTTGCAGAAGGAAACATTCTCGGAACACATGTGACTTCTACCTAGCGGGCATCACCTCGTATGGGAGGGACCCATGTGGTGAACCGGGACCTAGCGTGTTCACCAACGTTATCCATTACCAAGGTTGGGTAACTCACGCCATTGCTGCACTCGAAAACGGAGGCTGATCATAAGGAAACAGTTGCCGTCATCTTTTTTATTTCAAAAATTCTTTTGACAAGGTGGTTTTTAAATTCGGGATTCTTTTTTATTTGCCAAATATTTAACCGCGATACGTTTATTGTGCAAGGACTATATGGAATAAAAACTCCCTTGCTTGGATTGCTGTCGTTGCGGTTTAGGAACTTAGAGCTCATCCAAACTCAAACATGTTTTAAAATGACAGATTGAATGCAACCCGTATCTTATCATCGTAAGCTAAACATTAAATAGGTCAGGAATTTTTTATCTATAGACGTCCACATATATAGAGTATAGTTGTTTCTTTCTTATTTATCTGCTTATTCTTCATTTTATTGCTGCTTTTTGAACTTTTGTTGTTTATTCGTGATTCTTACCAAAGGAATATATAAGCCATGCCACTCACACTCAGAAGACATTCGACTTATTGTGCCCGTGTGTTATATCGCTTTCATGCACAGTATTCTCTCAAACAGCAGCTTGTACAGCAGTGAAATTATTATGTCACCTTTGTGTCTTCTATTAAAGCTTGCATCTGCCATTTTAATTATGAAATATAATAAAAGTTTTATTTGGTTGAATAAATAAAGCTGTGCACAAATGCAGAAGGTAAATTTTGGGAGAGTCGGTAGGAGAGCAGCTTACACAGCAACTGACCCTACACACGCTTCCAACGCATTTTCAACAGATTTGCGTTTTGCAAGCAGTTTCATCAGCGCTGTTCGATAGGGTTTCAAACTCTCAAGCTTTGGGATATAAACTGATTAAGTAAACAGCTTTATTTGCAAACATAAATTGTGAAGTTAGTTTTATTTTTAATTTCATTGTCAAAAATGTTTGTCTTGATTTCAAAGTGATCCAGATCATAACTTTTGATGGATCGTTTTACCTAACATATTGTTTAAGTATGTCTTGATTTGAGTGCTATTTTGCACATGTTTTTTTAGTTTTTAGTGCAATTATATGAGTCGCATATCAGTTTAGCAATTGCTCAGCAAACCATCATTTTCTTTATTATCGCAAAGTATAATCGGGTGTTTCTCGAAATGATTATGTAAAGCTGAGTGAGCACAGTATGAGCCTTTAGGCTAAGTTTAAATTAATTCAAGACGCAGGTTGTAAGCATGCTAAGATAGGTATAGAGACAAGTTATTACGATGCTGTATACAAGGCTATGTTATGTTATATACTGTATATTAGGAGAAATTTTATAAATCGATTATTTTAGTGTTTACAGTAAGCTAGCTGATATTATCTCGAAATTGCATTTTACGAGTACTGTTAATTGCCCAATGGAAAACAAATTGGAATATATTTGCTTCAACATATAGCTTTAATTATTATACTACACCTACAATTACAACCTACAAGTATATCTGGCATTCCAGTCGTTTTGTCGTTTCTTTCCTATTGCTGATTGTTCTCGAAAAAAGTTTCTGTGCGGGTGGTGCCACGTCCACGGAATTATATGATCAGGTTTTATTGCTCACTTATTTGCATTAGTCAGCTTCGTTAGAATAGCAAGTTATTGCACTGGCATACAGCACGATTCACTCAATTACGAGTTTACTTTCTCCTTTTACGTATTTACTTTTGTGTTTATCATAAAGCTCTTGCAACTTGGTCACGTACTTGTCGTGGAGAGCTTGTATTTCTTCTTTAGTTGGATTTGCATTTTTCTCCACTTCTATTGGTTCTCCAACTGCATCAAGAAAGAGCAAATTTTTGATTTCTGTTTTGGGCTCTTTTAGTTACAATGCTCTAATAGTTTGCCTTTTATTGTAACAACTTGTTTAACTTTGGTAGAGTTGGACTTCATGAACCAAATAATACTACTACAGTATTTCTGTAAATATACACAAGTACCGAAATTTATTGCCAACGTTTCATTTCTTGTTAGGTTCTGATGAAGAAAAACCGTTGTTCGGCACATACTAAGTTTTTAGATAAATACATAAAGTCTATGCCTGCTTTTGTGGTGCTTATTGATAAACTACTTGTTACAGTTTATTCTGAAAAATAATTTTCGCATTTTGTTCCGTTTCTGCAACAACCATGCTGCTACACGTTTAACTCAAAAGGCTTAACACAAACTCAAACCAACCTACCCACGGTATGAATCGGTTTCCTGTACGGCATGAGGCCGTAGTTGTACTGGAAAATGCCGCGAGCGTGAAACATCGGAAGAGCAAATGTGCACCATTTCTGAGAGAAATCCTGGAATTTGCGCAGCCACGAACCAGGCGGGTTCGGTTCCTGCTCCCATAGTTCGTGATCCCCGAAGGAAAATACAGGCACAAGATCCACTCTGTAGATACAACGCAGACATAAGCCGTTTTCAAAGTAGAAACACCTCCTATGGTGAAGTCGATACCGCTATTTATTACAACAACAATGAAATTGTTATTGGACGTGGCATATGACATAGGACTAGTTAATTCTATATTGACATCTCTTCATTTAGCTTTTTAGGTTTTAGTGGTTTTGTCTAAATTTCGTGTCATTTATAAGAACCAGTGAGCATGAGCTACTCAACCCTAGCCGAGTACCATTACGGCTACAGTTTAAAGCACCGCCGAGTTCCAATTTGGGTGGTTTAATTGTGAGCCCGGCACCAACTTTCCAAACACTATCACACTATAAGTGGTTTTCACAGTTATAAAAGAGGTATGTAACTATTAAGACATTAGTACGTAAATGTTGGAGATAGTCGTTATATAGATAAAATAAATAATACGGTTTTTAATATACCCTTCTGTCAGAGCTACTTTGATAAAACCAAATCGATTCTTCAGCATGATTACGCAATCACCGGGTCTTGCATTGAGTGATTCTGGTGCGCCACCTGCCGGATTAAAATTAAACAGCCGTTGATTTGGAACCGAAAATCTACAAGTTACACAGCAGTACGCGTGCTCACCCGGAATTATGCAGCAAATGTTTCCACCGTCGGGTCTGGATAGAATATGAAGAATGCTTCTTTTCGTGGACGGTACTAACCCTGTTTTGACACGAACAGCGCTTCATTTATACACTGAAAGCACGATAGTTTGGAGCGTTCTTTGGAATTATGCAACCCCAACATTACAAGGTAGTGAAGGTACCGTGCGTTTAAAATATGTTATATTTTCTATCATACCTCCAGTCATGAGGTAATCTCTATGAAACGGCAAGCGGAACCAGAAGGGCAGCATTGTGAGATGGGAGTTGAATCCTGGGAAGATTGATTCAAATTCGGACCCATTTGTGCAGAAATGTGTGAAAGATCCCATGCAGAGAACTCCGTGAGGATGGATTCCGAAGATATAGTTTTTACATGGGTCTAGGTCCACAGTTTTATACAGCTGCCAATAGCAATTAATTTTATATAAAGTCGATATTAAAAATAAAGTTCTATTGAAATATCATTTTTGCAAGCTTCAATAGAGAACACGTAAATGGTCATAACGGACTAACCCGCTATTAAAGAGAAAGCATCACAAAAATTACTTCATGTTTTAGATCAGGGCTTCCCAAACTTTTTTGCTCGCGACCCCTTTCAAACTTCTGAAGTTTTCCGCGACCCTTCACGTTTAAATTGATTAGCAGTGCGAAATATACATTAGTAGGGTTGCCATACCGTCCGGAATGTAGGGTTAAATTTTGCGTCCGGGAGGAATTTTAAAAAATGCTCAAATGTCCGGAATTTTATGATGGGCGTTTTGGGGGAATTAGAATTGCGGGAATAATCCTGTAAATCAGAGGTGTCCAACACGTTACACGCGACGAGTCTGACCTAGACCCTAGCGGCCTAGCCTAGAGATCACCATAGCCTAACCCTAGCCTAGAGATCAAATCAGAAATAGTCCAATAGCCTAGTGAATTCACGACACTATGTTCAAAAATCCACTCCGGTATACAATGGATAGGCAAAGCATTGCTACTGTGACGTCATATTGACAGACAATGTGTTCATACCTCATTTTTAAAAACCGCTAGTGGGCACTAACGAGTGTCCGGATTTTAGGCCACGAAAATATGGTAACCCTACATTAGTCATTAGTGACATTTATTGAGATGCAAAGACTGAATTCAAGCAACCAGAACTCAAAGCCTACTTACTACTTTACACATATGTAGGCTACTGGAAACAAAAAAGCACACACATTTATTCAGTGTGATTGGTGCGACTGCTTTCTGCTTCAAAGCAAGTCCAGCCGTGGCTCAATATCTGTTAATGCTGGTCTCAAGGCGGTTTCAATGTTGATTAGGCTGGAACGATATTTTGTTTTGATTGTATTTTATACTTCGTGTAAAATTGGTATACGCTGTGCGACCCCTAAAGTTCGTTACGCGACCCCTTGCGGGGTCGCGACCCCCAGTTTGGGAAGCCCTGTTTTAGATAACTTTCAAAGTTTAAGTTAGCTCTGGAACTCGATTATTAAACAAAACGATAAGAATAATTAGAATATAAATTGTATGTATCCCCTCGGCAGTTATTTCCCCGAAAGTTGTGTTTCGCTTCTCATATGTTAGTGTTAGGTTATTTATGCTTAGGGAAACCTTCAAAATCAGTTTTTGTGACGAATACTTACTGATGTTGGGAAATAGTTGCTCATGTGTTTCCAGAACTTCCAGTTTCGTATCCAGGGGCTCCTTCTTCCACCCTTTTCCGGAGTGTCCCAATCCAGTACGTAAAATATAATGTATGGTATCAGTAGATACCAATAACTCGTGAAAAACATCACGTAAATGAAAAAGATTACGCTGAGAGGACCTAAAATAAAAGCAAGTGGTTTAATCCAAAAAGAAAGTCGTTGCTATTAGTTTTACCCTTTTGCAGTAAAAGTGTTATTAAGTTCAGATGTTTACGATTTCATGTACTGCAGTTATATGTTAGGTTATCAGCATACGCTTTACGCTTAGCGAGCATATTTGTCCTCAATCAGAGTTCAGAGTTCGCTTACCCAAAAACAGAAAACAGAAGACAAAGTGGGACACTGCAAACGTCTGCATTCTGCGGTCCATCGGGATACGAAATGGTGCAAATTCCAACATGTTTGTATAGCTTATGTACTTTTGCTGTGTTTATACCGTCTGCAGTTCGCCTACAAACGTTAGATAATGCTTTAAATATTAAATGAATTTTTCGCTTCAACTAACAAAGTAACACATGTTCCTGCGGCAAAGATGATACTGAAATGGCCTTGGGATAAAAAGGGTACTTTTTTGAATATTGTCGCTGATTAACATTCTACGAAACTAATTAATAACCACGTAGTTTCCTGTCGTTTATAACCATCGTCTGCCTCAAGTCTTTAAATAAAGCCCAACTCAAAGTCTAACTACATAGTTCTAGGATATAATACTGATACAATACATAATACTGAAAGTTACCAACTACATCATAGTTATACAAAGGTTTATGTTTTAATTCTTTTTGAGTAGGTTATCAGCGTCAGGAATTCCATGAGCATTGCACTACAGTAATCCAAAACTTCCTAGGCTAAAACAGTATTGGTTTATTCTTTTGCTAATCACCGCCTTTGACTATAAATAACTATACACAATTTCCTCTGCTAAGCAAAGAATTTGTGGAAGTAACAGCGGCAAGGTACGGCCAGCAATCAGTTGAACATTAACTAGTTCTAAAAGCGCAGTTAAGTCATTGCTCTAAGCAACGACTGAATGACGCGGAAATTAGAGCAAGCACTTTTCTTTGCTTCCCAGACGTGTTCGTGGTGATAACATCACGTGCTTTTAACAATATTGCAGGCTCTATTGCCGTCATGCTTACGTCAACACTGTTGCGCTAACTTGAGTTTTGTGAGCATTATCACGTTTAGCAATTATATAGAAGTTCTTGCTTAGTTTCGCAACTTTCTAGGAGCTTGTATAGAAGACTAATACACAAGCACTGTTTCAGTAGGGGAAAGCTGCAAACCTATTGGCATTATATTTAGTCATCGACAACTTAATTTCACTCAAGAATTCCTTTCAAAGTATTTTTGTACAGGAATTTGAGAATATCTATCAAATTTAATACTAAGGGCCATATTTTCTTTCTGTGATAATGCACCACAACCAGAGGCTTGCCGCCGTAAATGTTCTGCGCTCACATAGACATCGGTGTGATTGCGTTAAATACTTGTAGCTTCTTCACTTGTGGACTTTGGACTGTAGCGTGTAAAGTGAAAAGACGCGAGAGAGAAAATTATTTTATATTTAACTCGTAATGAGCTTTGTGAAAAAAACTTAAAGTTACGTTGACAAAAACAGATCTAGAAAGTTGTAAGCTCGTTATTAATAAACTTTGTACGTGGTCACTCTTTTTTGCCTTTTTTTGTAACTCGTGATTTGATATCATAATGCTGAATAACTAATGGAATCGGTCTATTCAACTTATAACTAGGGCAACCAAAAGTCAATATGGTCAATTTTTTTTAACCTGCTCGGAATGCTATCAAACAAGCACAAAACAAATTTCAGCTTTGTACGACGTGTGGCATAGAAGTTATTAGGTCAAATAAAGTCAAAATGTTACGTTAGGTCAAAATACGGTCAAATTGTTTCTTTAGGTCTTCTTTTTAGGTCAAAATCTATTAAACTTGTAATTTTGTAATATTATTCTTCCGTTTTTCTTATTTCTTGTACCGCAAACAATTCCAGTGCCCCAAATTATACTTAGAACCAAAGCCACAAAGAGAGGGAAGGCCTTTCAGCGCGTCTGGTGACGTCACGATGTGAAGGCATTGCATTTGAAACTGCAAGTTGTCAATCTTAATACGCAGAAACGAAAAAAGTCAACACTAGAAAAGCGTTTTGTCAATTTTAATTGCAGCTTTAGATTAGAAAGTTGCTGTAGACAGTGTAGAGACTATCAGTATAGCGTTTTTCAAAATAAGGTCAAAATTTAAACTTTTTAGGTCAAAATAAGGTCAAAATTTAAACTTTTTAGGTCAAAATTTGCAAATTTTAAGGTCAAAATTTAAACTTTTTAGGTCAAAAAACTGGTTGCCCTACTTATAACGCTTTCAGCAATGCTTTATTAAAAACGTTACGTCGTAGAAAACTTCGGCTGAGAACATTGCGCAGCATATTACTGAAGATACGTCATCACGCGGATGAACTTTTCCTCGTAAGACGGAAGAAACACTTCCGCATATCCGTCACCGTCCGCGTCTCCCACGGCTATCGCTCCCACTGTGCCTTTTCTTTGGGTGTAGATCTTTCAACAAAACGTAAACTTTTTGAAGCGTCATACAAAAACACAAGTTAAAACTTTTTCACAGTAATACTCATCGACATTAAGAAAAAAAGAATTTTTGTTGCTACATACGCTTTTGTTTTTGTTACGACACCTTACAAAGCTCCATTTAAATACATAACAGCCTATATTTATTCTCACAACTGTGGCACTGTAAGACCACTTGGTTTGTTCTTCTGAATCAGCAGTTAAAACCCAGGCTTGTCCGTCATCGTCACCGGTGAGCATTATGTAGGGTTTTCTGCAGAGTTTTAAACAAAATCAAGTTTCTTTGAAGGATTAAAAAGAAACGTGGCGCGGTCATCTGACTTACACGCCAGCTGGTTCCATATCGGCGACAGGCCAAAACGCTGTGGCCGTGCCAGGTGAACCGGAACCGGGGAATATAAACGATTTGTAACCATCTTGCAAAAGGTGCCTGAAATAAACCATATTAAAATTTATTCTTATATACAGTATTTGAAAAGTGGACATAGCCGATGATGAACAGCTAAAATATCTAAAAATACGCAAGAACAAGTTTTTGTGTGAAACAAACAACAATTAACCAACCAACAAAATAACTGTAAAGCAACGCAACAAATAATGACTCCTAATTAACTTAAAATATTGTCGTTTTCACCTCGTCCACTGTTGGTTCTGCCAGTCGTCAGGTATTTCGTACGCCAGCAAAGCTCCCGGACTTCCGAGCTGACTCCAAGTTGTGCAAAGAACATCCAGTCGACCATCCATGTTAAGATCAACAATCTAAAAAATTTTCAATGCAGTATAACAGTAACCTTTGTGTGTTTTTTGTCATCAATCCGCTGGTGTCAAACGCAATTAATGACTCACTTGCAAATCGAAGTACCAGCCGTAATTGTCTATCGCCAGGTGGCGTATTGAGCTTGCATCTAACCAGTCGTTTGTGGCACTCCAGGTTAGACCAAATTCATTGCTGTAAGAGGCATTCAGTGAAGGCGTTTCCAATAATTCATTTTATTAAGTGTTCATCTACAATCTAATTTATAAATTGTTTAAGATGACTTTCTTTCTTTTCATCTGGTTAAATACCTCCAAAAGCCAGCGCTGATAATCACAGGAGTCATCGTACCATCCTCCAGAGGCAAGTTATGGATACGGAAGGCAATATCTTCAGTGCCTTCGTGAATAACGTGAAGTTTCCAGGAGGAAGTAAGTTGTTTTAAACCTGGGTTTTTCAGCCAAACCAGTTGGGATTCAGTAGCGACAGCTGTAACAACAGAAAGGATCTAGTATATACACTGTTGACAGAGCCAAGTAGGTACATGGCATTGAAAGTCTGCTTTTCAAAGTTCCAGTTAACCTCCATTTCCGTATGCTCTTGCAGTAACTGCGTCCAAATGACCGTCTTTGTCCATGTCTTGCCATAAAACACGATGATAGAACCAAACTTTGTCATCGTCGTTTGGTGTGATAAGGACCATATCTGAATATTAATACGGATGGGTAAAATTTGAATTGTAACGGTCCGATGATGATGTGAAAACTATAACCTACTAAAAGGGTTAATATGCAGCTGTATATAATACCAGGATTTGATTTGTCAGTGACGTCAATAAGGGCGATTGATCCATTGTCTTTTCCGGGTAGGAAGAATCCGCTTGCGACGGTAAAAACACGGAAATCGAAAACACCATCTTGATGTAGAAAGTAAAAACTATTAAGTTAATCGCGTTAACGTCACAGCTAATTAATTCATTTTTAAAACAGTTGCGGTTTATGAATTCATCTTACTAAGACGTAAAGTTATATCACTAAACGTTCTAGTAATAAATAACCCAGTAAGTGTAATATTTGTTGTCATAACTGCAAATTTATAAGTCGAAATCGCATATTACGCGAAATGGTACATTGAAGCTACGTTTGTTTACAAAAGAAGGTTTTCAAAATTAGCAATTTACCTGGAACTTGGTTAACTTCGTTTGGCCAAACTAGTTGGTCCGTAAGTAGATCTGATGAAAAACTGGTTTGAAGAAGGTAATCGTTCACGTTGTTTACGCTGTAGACGCCATCCTTGACATTTCTGCGCAAAATCATTGTTCGTTTAAATAAGTTTTCGGTAAGTACACAGGTCGGTCGTCGTATACTACGCAGCGCATGAAGTACTGGCGTTTTGAGGTCAATATGCATTCTGGGTCCACTCATATTATAGAAACCATTTCTGCTTTCTTGATTATTTTTATATAATTTGCGTGTAGTTTAAAGGCAAAGCTTTTCTTGCAAAAAAAAAACATATAATGTTTAAAAAATGTTGTAAACATGTTTGCTCTTGAACGTGAGTCATCTGACGGTGTCACATAAAGAAAATCATCAAATAAGAAGATTAACTTCTTTTCATTAAATAACTTACATATCACCGGTGAAGGCCGACACGCCTACGTCGTTTACAGGAATTCCACTGTTTTCACTTGCCTGGGTATTTTTAAGAATACTGCAAAACGCCGGATTAAAATCTAACGGTAAATCGTACATAAATTTCGGAGTTGGATTTACAACCGCTGCTTCAACAGCGAAAGAGTAAATCGTTAGTAAACATCCGAATCCGAATTGCAAGTATGTTATAAAGTTCATTTCGCAGAATATTTGGTTCTATTGAATCAAGAAAAACATTGTTACTGTTGGGCGAACAAATTTCTTTCAAAAACAACTAAATTTTGTTTTGTCCTAGACCAAAATCTTGTCAGTCGATGTACGATTCAAGTTTTCAAGGTACAATTACAGAATCAGCCTTAACTCGCAAAGCTAAAAACTGCGGCTTGCTATAACGGCAAGTAACAGCTTTACAGTCTAAATTACCAAAGACATAAGCTTTTGAAAGGTGGGATGTTTTTTGCAGCTTCTGTTCTCCCACGGCTCGACTTCATGTTATATAATTATTGAACAATTTCTTATGGCAACATCTGTATTGACAAAAGCACGGCCCTATATTAAGATGTATTACGGCTGGAGGTTATATAAGAAAAAGGTTTTTATCAAGTCAGCAAGTTATGATCGAACAAGTGACCTTATATTTTCAATATTTTATGGGTTACAGTGTTTTTAATGCATAATTTTTTATACTTCGTCATCGCTGGTTCTATTTTAAAGTTAAACTGACCTGCTTCTTGACCATAACGTGACTTATATCTGTACCGCAAGATGTCAGCAAAGCGTAAAACAAACGTTCATTTCTATCGACCAAACATCACGCCATCACAATGTAAACGAAATGGAAAAATACAGAATGTTTACAATGAGGTAATAAAATATTGAACAGCTGTTGACGCTTATGCTGCGGTGTAATATTTTGCAACACGTTTTAAGCGGTAATTACGTTGGTGCTGATGGGCATTTCTCCCCAAACTTGCGCAATAAAACATATTTTGTTGTGGTTTACACCAGATAGGCAAATATTGTTTAATTTTGAAACACTTTGTCATTTTTTAGGGAAGCAAACCCCAATTACAGCGACTTGATAAAGTCAAACCAAACCAAAAAAACTGTTCTTGTGCAGTTCTCGAAATATCTTATTTAATAGTGTGCCAAAGTATTTCTGTACAATTTGACTGTGTAATTTCCGGTAAACCACTCAAGTATGATTGCTTGTGTTAGGACTGTTGCCAAAAAATGTAATAAACACGTGAAGCTTAGTGAAAAAGTTTACATATCCCAAGCTCTATCGCCAAGAAAATCGGTTATGCACAAGAACGAAATAATGGTATTTGCTGTCGCGGAAAATGTTCATTAGAAACGTTGCTTTCCCGGTTCCATCACGTCACCGGTCGGACTCTCACACGAGCCGGACACGCCCCAACCATGTTGTTTATCAAGTGAAAAAACACTGTCACCCCATATGCCCCCCTTACGTTAAGTTGGCTATTAACCATTATAGTAAAGTGTGAGTAACATCGCCATTTTGTTCCAGTAAAATAAGTTTCTCTCTTCGGCCAAGTGCTGGCTCAAATGAAAAACTGTTGCGACACGCTTAGTCGCTTAGCTTGTCCGGACTTGATAGCTTCAAAAGTGAAGAAAATTACCAGTTGCTGAAAAGCGAATTACTCATACGGTTATATGGCAATTACTGTAATACTGCTGCTCAGGCCAAACCGCCCGACACTTCCAGCAGGTGTTGTTGGCATAATACAGGGTTAATCGATCAGGATAACACAATCAATAAACTCATTTCATTCGTGCAATCTCTGAACGATTTCATTTGTCAAATAAACAGCGTTTGCGTAATTTGGCTTGACAATTCTACAAGCTAGTTGTTATTCGCCGGTTTTTGCTGATGCACAGTCGCCGTTATAGCAGTTTCACTGCGCGAATTAACCCTTTCCAGGAGCAAGGTATAACTGCAACGTTTTGGCCAATGTTTTTGCCTTTTGGCTACCGAACGGGCTTGAACCCTCCACAAATAATGAATTTTTGCTGAGGTCAGCGCTCCTTGCTGAGTTTATCAGATAACAAAAGTCATCGTAGAATGGCCAAAGGCAAATTCAAGTCTGGATAATGTTGTTTTCAGCAAATGTAATCTATATACTTTTGCAAAACGCACCCTCTAGCATAAACAGTATAGCTTGGATAAGCGTAAACAGCTTTGTCAGAAGCGTTCAAATATAACAAAGAAACACAGAAAAAGTCATGTTAGCTTCGCTGATAGCCAAATTTGGCACAAATTAAGCCAATAATTGCTTTGGGCTATAGGTTTGTCGCTATTGCGAAACACACAGAAGACACTTATAGCGTTCATTGTCCAATGGTGCGTAATATCTCCGCGTATATTCGACCATACATTTTAATAACCAAAGCGTGTTTATTAACTGCTTCACGTAATCCGAGTGAAATAATTGCCATGAAATGTTAATGACTCATGTAATTGCAATAATAAAACAACCATCGCGTACGATAGCTAGTTAATACTGGGTAAAACGTATGTACCAATAAAGATAAACAATGTATGAAATAAAATTATCTTGGAAATTAATTATTTTTATCAAATGTGTGTGCTATATGCTTAAATTTAATGTTTTTCCGAAATAGTTAAACCATATTAATAAAGAATTTCTTGGTACAAGATAAACGCATAACTTTTCTGCTAAATTGTGTTGTGAGTTTTGAACGGTTTTGTGAGATTATAACCAACGGGTTGTTGCTTTAAATCAACGGGTTTGAAAAGAATAATTTTCTGCGCTTAACTTCACAAAAAACTTTTTTTATATCCTTATGACTTGCAAAATAAAAGTGCGCGTGAAGTAACATAAATTATATACATACATATAATTAATTATACTATATGACATACACGTGACTTTGCATGTGACTTTACAACAATCGGATGTCATGTAATGTTTTACGTTATAGTAAAGCAATGTCGGTTTCGTGTAAAGGATGTTACGTAATTTACACAACGTCGTTACGTCATGTAAACCTTCTGACCGGAAACTCTATTAATGTGTATTCAGAAAAGCTATTTGCCATGACTATGCATTGCATCAGCCTGCTACATCAAAGAACACTCACAGTCATAGTACACTACGTTATACACAGTAGGCAGATAGTACAAGTGGAGTGTTATCCCCTTTTCTCCACTAATTCTTTGCAGAATCTTATGATACGAAATTCAAGGGCATACTTGGAACTAGAACAGGCAATCGGCAACTTTAAAACGCTTAAGAGTTTCTAGAAATGTATAGTTAAGTGCTTTAAAGAATCATAAGCACGTTTGTGAGCCACGTATAGTCCGCTACAGGTTTTGGTATCACTGGAAACAATGCAGGCTACCGTGTAAGTAGCGTCAGTTTGAAAGCACCAAAGCCAATTAATTGAGTCTTTCAAAGCACGAATAATCTTTTGAATGATTTCAAAAACGTAAAGTTTATTAAACTAAAATCAAAATGTTAGCCGCGCACGTTCAACCGCATCCATATATATGTCAAAATGCCTTTTTTAACTTATGGTCACTACATTATTTCAAGGCGTGAAAAATCTTAACTCGGTAACAAGAACTCAAACGAGAGTGTTTGGTAAGTTTTTTTAATGCTATAACGCAAAAACTAACCCACACAATCAAAATTATCGTAACGTGTCGAAAGTATATTGACAAATTATATAGTTTTTGCACTGCTATTTTTTGTGTACTAAAAGATTATTCCGGTATAGGTATGTATTTACGCGTTCCCGTATTTAAAAAAGTTTGTACGTGACAAATGGAATGGCTGTATTGATTTCAGAAATGGTATAGTAGTTAGCTGATAATTTTTTGCCAGCGCATTCGAACTCTTTTTGTGACCAACTTAAAATTAACCTATATAACTTGTGAGTTTACTTAGATGTAGACAAAGCTTTACGGCATAGCTCCAATAAAAAGTCAACACCTCTCGGTATAGGTAAGAATGTTTTCTCGTAAAAATTCAAAACGATGTTAAAAACATCTATTTAGTGCACGGATGTGTAGCACGGAGGAAGAGATTTCTATGGAAGATTAATTATTTTGTTGTTTTATTCTGAATTTGCATTGATGATCAAAATCCTAAAAATCGATGACTGACTTCATATTTGTGCGGAAGTCGGTAAATCGATCGCTGATACGCGATTCCAACAACTGACATTTTGTGGATGGATGCCTTCCACAATGCATTATAGCTAAATAGTGCTTTCGCAAAGTGGCATTTAAGAAATGAAAAACTTAAAAAAATATAGCAGACCTTGTGTATCACATCGTTTCAGCTCCTTTCGATGTAATCTTTTTTTGACACACCTATAAATTGACCACGAACATTTCTCAGAAGTTGTGTTGTTGAATTGTGTAAGGTCGTAAAAAACAAGTGCGATGTGTTTGTTTTTTATGAAAGACAAATGTAAGGCGGCTTGTTGTAAGGCTTACGTGGCTTTGTTTGCAATATCATCGCGATGACCGTTTATACGTGAGAATCGACACGCGCTATATACATGTAATAGGTTTCCGACATGGGTGTAGAACAAGATACTATATCCCGCCACATATAGCCTGGTCACACAAGTTTCATTTAGCGCTTTATTTCGGCTGTACGTGCTACAATGCACATTGAGTTATTTAGAATTTGTAACTCATGACAGCAATCTTTTTCACGGTGTAAGCCGGAATGAAAATTTCCGTGTATCCGTCTCCGTCCACATCGGCTATTCCGATACCTCCGATGGTGCCATTGTCCTTGTAAATCTATAATTGAAAAGTTTTATATGGTTAATTAAAAGTTTCAAAAGCAATTTTTCCTTGTTGTATAGCTATACTTGTAACCTTTTCCTGCGTATATTCAAAAAGGGAATAAAATCTTTAAATTATCTGGATTTTATAAAACTTGCGAAATTTTTGAATATCTTACTGTGGTTTGAGTGTACGACCAATCAGAAGAATCTTCGGAGTTGGCGGTTAGTACGTAGGCATTACCATCGTCATCACCTGATACCATGATATAAGGCTTCCTACAATAAGGTGACATCGGGTGAGTAACCCACTTCACTGTCGCGTGTCATCATTACACATTCAGCCTATACGAAATGGAAAAGTTTTCACTCACAACCTGTCCTCTTCCATGTCACGTGACGGCCAGAAAATATTAGCAGATCCAGGCGAGCCAGAGCCAGCTATGAGGAAAGATTTATAACCGTCTTGAATGATGTGTCTGGTTTCAAGAAACGATGTTACATGTTTTTATTAATCAAAACGGAAATATATAAATTTGGGCCTCACGCAGCAAGGCGTAACTGATGTAGCGTACTTTGGCCAGGTTGCTGTGGTCCAGTCGCCATCCGGTACCTCATAGGCCAATACAGCGCCAGGCTTACCACTTTGACTCCAAGTGGTGGTTAGGAGATCAAGCTTTCCATCTTGATTCACATCAACCATCTGCAAAGCCACAAAAATCGAAAACTGCCATGACGACACAGAGTGCGGTTTTATTAGGCAACAAATCAAAACGAAACCATTTTGAATGGAAAGAATGATGTAACGGTTACAGAATGTGCACGCTCAATAGGCCACATGGGGTGATGCAACCCTGTATAATACAATTTGGACGTCTTCATAATGGGAACTATAGTTCGTTGAAATGTGCCACATATCCCTGCTTATTCATGCACATTATATAATTATTGCATTTTTTAACTGTGTTGGGTTGCCATGAAATCAGTATTCAATGGCACCGGAAATAATGTCAGGCGATTGCGTAATTGATGACACGTAATACGAAGTGACGAGACGAGCTACAATCCTACAAACCAAGTTTGTTTTAGGTCACGAGTTTCACGCTACGTGAACTTTCTTGCGTAAGGTTCGTAAAGGGTTTATACGAAAGGCTATTTCGTAATATTAAATTCTCTCCTTTTGTGTACGATATACATATGTTTTTACTTTTAAGCGATTTTAATGAAATACTTTTATCACTCCACCTTTCTCATCTGTCAGAAAGATTATCATAAAAGATAAATCTTTCGTGGTGGAAGGGAGTAAACTCAGGCTAAATTTAGACTTAACCGGGACTTTGCTTCACTGGTTTCAGGTTTTCTTACCAAATTTTTGAACCCGTGTCAAACAGGCGGCCGAGTTGGTGAACTAAGGTAACCTCGTTTTGTCAGAAGGGTGATGTAACAAAGGGTGTTTCGAAACAGTCAAGACGCTCGCTTTTTATCAATTCTGAACAGCTGAGGGCAGGTTTAGACTTGCCTGTAGCGGTAACCAAAGCTAAGTGGACTTGTTTTTTTGGATTAATCTGCTGAAGTTAATGAAAAATGTATTATTTATCTGTAATTTGTGCAGTATGTACTTCATGTAGTACAACTGCGCGGACATTTAGCGACATTTAGATAGCGAAGACAATGGCTTCTAAAATGTGTAAGGAAGCTGTAAAATTGCAATATCCAGTAATGCCGGAAAATTACGTGTTGGTTTGAAAATGAAAATGTGCAAGCACTTCTTTGCTGTTGTGCTACGGTTAACGTCAACTTGAGGAAACCGGATCAGCCAGTAAAATTGCTTTTCAATTACCCCGGTGAAGTACCTTTTCACGAATAAGTCAAAAGTTTTTATTTCCCGTCGTGGTAAAATAACGGGAAAATACCGGAAAATTCAAGAATTCAAACTTTAATGCATTGGTTGCCGCTAAATGTAAACCTACACTGCAATCTTTCAACCACCAACACTTTGTTTACATTTACTATTTTTGGAAAAGGGTAATCGTTTGCAAACGCATACATCCGGAACTTTAAAGGATATGAAAACATCTTTTCTTTACTGTAAGTTCAAACCGAGGGTTTTTAAGTTTACTACAAATATCTTGATACTTTCTTACTATCTATCAAGTTTTTTTATTTTTTGATTGAGACTTCTCAACTAAAGGTGACAATATGCATTACACTAACTACTACGAGAGATTCGGTTTAATTATTAACTAAAAGTTGTAAATTTCCGTAACGAAGTCTTGTTCAGACGGGGACTATATTTTCGGGGAAATATTTTTCCGCAATCGTAGGTGGTTTAAATATTGACACTACAAATAATTGCCTTGTTACTGCGAAAAACGTAAACGAAGTAAGTAATCGTGCTTAATATGATGATCAAGGTCGAAAAGCGAAAAGTAAAATTATAGCCTATACATCGGATTTATATCGATGACCCTGTGACAAAGTGAATGCTTTCGTAGTAGCTAACCAGTATAGTACTGCTAATTTGGTATATCTTTTCAAGACGTACGCTTTGGTAAAAAGGTTAAACACACATCTCCTGCAATTACATCTGTTGGTGTTGAAGTTCTTATGGTTTCCAAGCATTTTGAAATCGTTGTCCCTGTGGTAATATGCCAAATCGTTTCGTTCAAGGTTTCAATTTTATCGCAGCTCTTCGATTTTCTACGCTGTTCTAGAAGCGTCTGTTCAAGATTGCGAAATCGCCCAGTGTTGCGAAATCGCTGGATGTTGCGTCATCGCGTGAGCAGTGATGTGTTACAAATTTTAAAACCGCTGAGCCGGTATTGCGTCAGAAGGTGAGCCGGTTTTCTTGCTGAGTTAAAAAGTTGATAAAAAGTCGAACAGCGACTTAACTGGTTTTTGGCAATAATCCCTAGCGCCTAAAAAAATTAAAACGAATCGTACAGATGTGCGAACATTTAGACTTCTAATTTTATTCGTTTATAGTTAAGATCGAAAAGACCGTTATTCAGGAACATAAGACTCAGAAATATAAGACGTAAATTTCGAGGAGAAAGTGGCAGTAGCCGTTTACTAAACTTGGAATAATGGGGAAACGACTTTGCTATAGATATTTTATATAAGTCAATAGCTAATCACAGTTATAATTCGGGTATGGGAGTTCACGCCAGTTCCCGTTTAAAATCCCCTTTAAACATGTTGTATTCTTGTTTGTATCATTGTCAATATGAATAGAGCCGGTGTATTGTTCTTTTTCTTTTTGCAATTCAATCTGGGCTTTGTTTGGGTTTTAGACGTGTATTGTGGTGGCCAATCTATTTGCTTTATTTGTCTCTTGTTGATCTTTTCTCTCTCTCCTTGCGACAGGGGTAATACGTAATGGAAAATTACAGAAACCTGGTCCACTAATCAACTCCAGCATTTTGCAAACAGTTTACCGTTATATGTTTGTCTTGCATGAGATATGTTTATCATCTCATGCAAGATCTACTGTAATTGCGAAATCACATCCAGTTTATGCTGTAATTCATCGAAGAACGCGCTGCTGAGCATAACAGCGTGTGGGTGTAATAAACAATTCACTTTTTTAAACAGTTAAACTTGTTTACCGGGAGTTGATAGCAAAAAATGCCGGTAATCGTTATCCGGACCGGGTGCTGGGTCGGTGATATTGAAATAAACAACTGAAAACGTGCAACCAGCAGCGATTTGCCGACGTGCGAGCGAGCTGTGCGTCATCAGCTGACGACCTGCGTGAGTGTGCGTGCTCAAGAGCGTGGCTGATAAGAAAATAAAGCAACCGGCGTCATGTGTGATCGAGGTTGAGGCCATATGAGGTTTTCGAGCTCGATGATTGGTTATTTCGTTCCATTCGCCGCTTTATAACCGAGAGTGCTATGCCAAGCAGAGTTACTTGAGTTTTTTGCAGTAGTGGAGGTTGTTGTTGGATGAATGGGGTTATGGTTGTTATCCTGAAGGGTAACATTACTGGAAAAAAACATTGCGTGTGCCTAGTGAGTCATAATGTCTATAAAACAGTTACTGACAGATGAATATTCATGCAAAATTCTTACATGAGTACGGCATTTGCATCTAGGTTATAACCGCAGAGTGTGAATACTTTCATATCAGGGCAGTTAGTTACAAGGGAACATGGAAACAGTCGATTTTAAAATTAACAATGAATGGACCTGGTTGATCAGCTAGTCTATTTGTGTGTTTTAGGGAAAAAGTCAAAAGCTCTATCTTAATCTTATAACCTGTTTATAGTTTAAACATCGAACAATGACCTTTGAGTCGGTGCGTTTCATTTTGAAACTTGGTAGAGTGTCCGATTGATAGCTAGTTGGTAAAGAGAGAGATGGACACCCCGTAGTGCAGAGATGTCTTCCTTTTTCTTTTACCCACAAGTGACCATACGTCTGGTCACGCAACTGCCATGAGCTCTCTTTACTGTTTGCACTAAGAAAAGCTTGTTTATGACCTATTGGGCGATCTGCTTTTGCTTTATTATAACCTTTCGACGCCGCTGGTTTGCAAAGTGCAAAGAAGTTGAACCTTGCAGTAGTTAGCGTAACTAAGAGTTTCTGGATAGGATTTGCTTGTGTAGTCTGATTAATTGTATTCAAACGCTGTTAGTAATATAATTGTTCACATTTAGGTGGTAGTTTTCGAAATAAAACAAATAGAAATGCGTACGAAAACACTGGAAGTTGATATCCCACCGCACGCTGGAGCCGGTTCTGTGGACGTAACGAAACGTCAGACTGAGTTGAAATCGCAGAAAAGACGCGACGTAATGAAAAAGAATATTAGCATGTCTGAAGGTATGTATTGAACTTGTTTTTTTGCACAAATGAGCTAAAATGCGAAATAATGTATGTCGTATAGATTTGGACATATTTGTGAAAAACTCTTTTATGTTACAGAAAGCTGGTGGGAGGAAGAAGCAAAGAATAGAGATCTTCCTTTGACTTATGCTCTCGATCGCAGATTGTGCTCCGTGATTAAAGAATGTCAAGGTATGGTATCAACTTTTTATCCATTGTCGGTCCTATTTGCATTAAAATGAAATCAGATTGACACACAATTCAATCTATGGTCGCCATTGATCGTTTTATTAAAAACACCGCGTGTTTGGTGTAGACTTAGCTAACGTTTCTCGAAGTAATATCGCTTTTTTCTCATCGCGCAGGTCCGGTCTTGTCCCACTGCCCGCAATTGACTCGCCAAGTCGCCGAAGAAATTGCCAGAATATCACGCGAGGAGCCGGGCGGTATGAATGCTTGCCGGCTGTTTGTCAAAGTGGTCCCAGACGAAAAACACATACCAAACCACAGAAACGGAGAATCGAACCAGGCGCAGAACAAATATGACTTGTTATCGGTCGGAAGCGTGGACATGTCGGACAGTTCCAGTTTTGTTGCCACGTTTGAAGTTTATGTTTACCTATTCCCGTCAACGTCGTTGCTTTCTCGACTACAATCGATGGTTTTCAATTTTTCGTCGAAAAAGAATGAAGACGGAAAGGGTTCAATGTTGAAGAACGTCACTTTGTCCCCCGATTTTATACTCGTGAAAAAGAAGCTGTTTAGATCACGCAGCAACTCTATTGAAATCATCCGCAGCACGGAGCGATAAAATGTTTCAGAAACACAAAAAGGACTACTTAATATAGCTTCATTATTTTCTACTATACTCTTTGTATACATTGCATTTCTTTCTTCTTCTTTATGTTTTGCGAGGAGACTTGGTTTTGTGCAGTCTTCATATCACAACGTGGAATTGTATTAGCGCATGCTTTCGTATTAAGCAGTGGCTCCAAAAAATCGGAAAGTTCTTGTAGATATATTGGCCATTATTATTGAAAAGAGTTTTATCAAATTTTATTCAACAAACAAGTTTTTCATTCGTTTTTACTACGCACGTCACACGTGGTTTACTAGTGACAGTCGTTTTATAGTGTTTTCATGACCACTTTCAAATTCTTTTGCCACCATCTAACTTCTTGAATGTCGTTATTGCTGTTTCTTTCAACCGCTTTGTAAAAGAATTTTTTCTTTTTCAGTCTTTAAACTATTTTACTTTTAAGCGACTTCGGCCTTCACTGAAGTTTCGCCGTCAACAGGTGTATAGACTTTTCGTTTGTAGTTTACTATTTTCCTATTTCAAATGATTATTAAAGTCTTATCTTCAAACGACTTGATCATTTGCGTATGGACTAACGGACATTTAGTATTAGTAAACGTTCTTGTTTTATAATACTGGACGTTTTAGCAGGCTGGCAGGTGCCACATATTTGCTAGGTATAAATAGAAATACGAATCATAGAGCCGCTAACCAGGTTAGGGATTTCGTTCTTCCAGGCCAATTAAACATTCAAGAGTCTTCAACGAGAAATTGGATTTCCAATTAAACAACCAAAATAGCTTCGACGAAAAAATGGAACATGGCAAAAAGACCAAACGGCCTCAACATACGAAACGCGAAGGCATACATGTTTCAGTTATAATTTAATACAATTGACAATTTACTGGAAAATAACGATGCTCATGACATCGCATTTAAGTAGATGCGGCCTGCGGGCCGCTATTGCTCTTAGTTGTATGTGGTTTACAAGCGGTGTGCGTCATCGTTTGGCACATTCAGCACTGCAGTAAAGCTATTTAGGAAGTCGTTTAAATATCTGATGCATGAGAACGATGCAACGAGCAACTCGTTAACATTAGATGTTTGGAATATTATCCGCATAATAGGCCTATTTTCGCTATGCAAAATTACTGGTATTGTTTTGGACATCTCATTTTCCTCGCAATCAATACATGTATTGAAACTTTAAAGTGTAGCCGTATAATTACAGTTTATAGAACCGCTACTCTTGTGTTATTATTTTTAGGTCTTGAATTTTACTAAATACGTTAAAAACCAGAAATATACTTGTAACTATACCTCGACGTCAAAGTACCAGCCATAATTGTCGATGATAACCGTTTGAATGGATGCCAAGTCGGTGAAATCGTTCTTGTCGCTGTACACGATGTTGAGCAAATTACTGCAATTTGAAAGAAAAAAGAGCGTTAGATATATAGCTCTATCCGGACAAACATGAGTTTGGTCACGACAGCCAGGAGCGCTTCTGTTTACCCAAGATGTTGTAACATTGGGAAAATGTGTGCGTTGTCCTCCACCTTGCAAACAGTCACGAGTGTTTTATCTTATCGAGATCGCGCATCATAAAATATTGACATTAACAGTTAAGTTTGCCGAGCAGCGAAATCATTTGGTCAGTTTCTTTTTACGAATTAGCAGCAAGATTTGGCGAACCTGTAAAATCCGCTGCTGACTATGGCTGTAACCGTATCGCCGTTAAGTGGCAGCTCTATCAGTCGAAAGTAAACATCTTCAACGTTTTCCGTCAAAACATGAACGTCCCAGTTAGGAGTAGGCTGATAACCACCAGGATTTTCAAACCAGACCAATTGCGTTATGTCAGCAGCAGCTGCAAATGCAAAAATAAAGCGGTTGCAAAATTTGACAAACACCAAAACGTCACACTCCCACCCGTGCACGAAATGTTTCCATTGGTTGCACTGATGGGTGTGTTTGCATTATCAGTCGACGTCATTTCACGATATTTGCTCACTTACGCCCTCCTCCGTTTGCACGAGCCGTAATTGCATCTTTGTATCCGTCGTTGTTCATGTCATACCATTCGACTCGGTGGTAGTACCACAGAGTACCGGTTGGATTAGAAGATATAGTAATCGGATCTGACAAAACAATAATCTGCTGCTAATATCACCTTAGCAGACGTTCTTGGCCATTTCTCAGCTTTGTTATTTTTTAAATTAAACACTTGAACGCATGTCTTGTTGACAGTTTTTTAATTTTAACCACATAATCTTATTATTTAAAAAAAATTTTTTTTATTTTTTTTGCAAAATGTTGTGCAAATTGGCTAACTGTTTTCTAAACTACTGTACCTTGACCTACATTGGACCGCTGATAAACCTCATGCTTAAATGGATTTTTGAACATGAGCTGTAAAAAAGTCGCTATATCTCACTTGTCTGTCCACCAATTAGGTCAGTCATGGTCATCAGAGCAAGTTCGCCGTCGTTTTTACCAGTCAAGAAAAATCCTCCTGCCACTGACCACACTTCAGGGAGCGAAAATATTTCACCTGATAATAACAGATAATATTGGTGACCGGTTATTGTGGATGAACATTGAAGCAAACTTAGTTTGGCTGTAACTGTATTGAACCGCTGTTAGAATTAGGGTTAAAGCACGTTTTTAATTTCGAGTGAGAAAGAAAACCAACCGCATCTGGACGACAACTTTTAGTATTAACAGTGCTTTTATAAGAGCTCTACATGAAACTTTGTTAATATTATGTAAAAACCCTGCACATAACAGACACTTTCAGTAACTACTTACTAGGCACAGCAGCGACCTCATTTGGCCAAACAATTTCATCAGTGATTGAAGACGAGATCATTTGGGTAGAATCCAAATATTTTTTGCTGACACCTTCAATTCGCATGATGGGATCTAGTTGACGTCTATAAAGCATTAGGATTAAGTACAGCGCCTTCAAAACCGTAATTTTGCAATAATATAGATAATTTCGGTACTGTGAAATTATAGTACATAATTTTGATTTCTTGTCTCTTCGAGATTTTGCATCATAGAAATGATATTTTGTGTAATTGAAACCGTACAATAAGCAGAAGTAACTTTAACATATTGTTTATATTCTACCCGTAGAAAAGTAATAACTTAATTGGCGTAATTTTACTATGTTATAGGCCTACTGTTGATTTACTTGTTTATTAGTTTACTGCATTAAGCTGGCTAAAATGGGCTTCCATATTTAAGCCTATGTATAGTTGTATACTATAGATTACGGTAGACTGCGGTTACCTACTTTAATTAATAACTTACGGATTGGCTGAAAAAGAACTATACACCAAATCGTAGACAGGGTTGGAAGGGTCACCGGTTAAAACTGAGTTAACGATCATGTTGCAAAATGCCGGAAATACTTCAGTATCGATTTCGTACAGCAACTTGGGAGTTGGGTTGACGACAGCGCCCAAGGCAACGGGCGAAATAAGCAGCAACAACAGATAACCAAAATTTGTCATTTTCCTAATTTCTCAGCGAGTACAAATTATAGTAGGAAGGAGATAGAACACGGCGCAGTATTTTATACTGTGAGCAACACACATAATTCCCATTATAGGCTTGTTCAAACAAGCCTAAATATAACTAATACGACAAGCATTGATGCAGGTGTTATGATTCTCACCAATATTTTTTATAAAATTCTGAACAAATATCTTTTCCAACTGGCGATGTTCAAATATTTCTTGCTGGTACAGACATTTCCATTGCCAAAAATGAAGACTGGCTTTGTGTTGCAAAGAACTGCTATTAAAGTTGGACTTCTGTTGTCTGTATATAGCTGCTGGTTATGTTAACAAAACACTGGGCAAGCTATACCACATTGAATTTTACTGGCATGAAATCAAACGAGAAAAGAAACAAAGACAATTATTAAAAAATAATAACGTTAGCCATATAAAAATTATCATCTGAAGATTAAATCACTGAAAATCTTCGGAAATCCATGCTCCTCTTACTCAACCCTAGATGGCGCAATGGAGACGAGCTCCAAAGCAAGGAATCCGATCGCCGCACGAGTGCGCTAGAAAGATCGCTTACTGCAAGTACAATGCATAAACTATTACCACCAAATAGGTTAAAAATTTCATTTAGTTAAAGATAATTCATAGTCAATTGGACGAGTGTTAATTCACAGCCAGCACGGAAGATCATGATCTTCGGTTTGGCAACTCGCTGCGATCATACGAAAGTACGACATAAAGATAACCACCTTTCAACTTTTCATTGAGTTCTTCCTCTTCTTCGATCTGCCAGGAAAAGTCATCCAACATGGCGGCGTGTTCGTTGCAAATTTCTGTCGCTTTTTGCCGGTTTAATTCTTCTCGGATGTTCAATAACTTCCTGGCGATTCTGTGGTCTTCCAGACGCATCAAAACCTGCATAAAAGTAACAACACAATGTGAAGAACAGTGGAAAGCCATTTCATTTATTTTCAGATACTGTTGGACTTGGGGCGTTCATGCACTTAAAAGGATCTTTGAAAGACCATAATCGCACGTAGTATGGAAAGCTACAAACTACTTCAAAATAACAAAGTTTTGTAAAAAAAAACTTACGAGGTCTTTTCGTATATTAGACAGGGCTTCACTTATCCGTCGGTATCGCTCTTTTTCGTCAGGCTCTGTGGCAAATTAAACTTCAAGTTTCATATTTCAGTATTTCAGTGGAGGATATTACAAGAAACTCTGTGGCAGTGCACACGTAATGAGTTTTACAGGTTTATCGCCATGCGAAAAAGAAGGGACTGGTGAAATAGTTACCTTGTTTGTCTGTACAAATCGTTTGTTTTTTCGATGAAGATGAAACATCAGCGCTTGAAGAATTTTGTACATCTCCTGAATGGTTACTTCTTTGAGGCGGCGTTAATTTGACAACGGAGTTGACAGCAGAATCGTTTTCCGATAATTTGTTTTCACTAGAGGCTCTTTCACCAGTTTCATCACTATCTGTTCTACTTTGAAGTTCTTGAAGCTCGTCTGGGCAAGCGTTAGAACTATTTCCTGGAGCGGATATTTGAATGGTTTTTCTAGTCACATTGTCTTTGCTTCGATGGTGTTCCGGTATTGTTTCCAAGCCACCGACTTCCGCAAACTGTGCCCTATTGATATTAAAAACTTGGGGTCATCCAAACTCATAATAAAGATTGTGCGTACCGTATGTTGAAAATTGCGTCAACATCGTGATGTGAATTGACTCGGAAAATCCATCTTATGGTGTTTCAACATTTGTTTGTCATGCTATGACCAAACAGAGTTATTAATACTTCAATACCCTCACTACTATTATTCTTTTCGTTTTTGTATGCTAATAACGGTAAAAGTCCTTGTCTAGTAAAGACTGCAAAAACCTATTTCAAACAACATAAATTTACATTTTGCGCAGAAAATATAACTTATATTTATCTATACAAAAACTAATGTTTCAAAACTAAAGCTTATATGCCTAAAACTCACGGAAGTAACCCGTTCAATTGTCGTTCCTTCATGGCGTTCTGCCATTGCAAGATTGATCTTCGTTTTGTGGACAACTCTAATTTGTGAGACAATTCTTTGACTTTCAAAAGATCGTCTTGGATGGTGTCGCATGACTTGCCTCGTAATAAATGTACTGACAGTCTAATTTCTGTATCGACCATATTTATTCTACAATGTATATGACTAAAATTTATAATATCCTTTTTATGATATCCTTCAAAAACAAATTGGTACAAAAAGGAAATTAAAAGCATTTCCAGTCAGAAATTTCTTTTGTTCTCTTAAGGTATTTCGATAGTAATCGGTTTATCCAAAGGTTTTCATAAAATCACCAACGCCTATCCTCATACTGTATGTGCAGGTAATTCAAAATTTTCACTAAGAGCTCTGTGCCTATAGCTGCTTTATAACTTCGTGGGGACGATAACTTTTCGTTTTTCGTGAGTTGACTCAAACTCGAATACCTTAACTAACTAAACGTTTCGCTGGACTGTGATCTCCTATTGTAAGCAAACAAAACGGAAATTACGTCACCAAGTCATCGAAAAGTTTTTGTTGTCATTTTCCCCAGGTTTCCTCTGTACAGGAAAATCGCTTCAGTGATAAAGTGATTGGTGTAATCTGGCAAGAGAATATCGTTCATCACTTCTTTAATCCTAAAAGTTCATCTTTGACTACTAACATGTTTTGGGTATTGTCCTTACGTTGGCGCTTATGTCTAAAGCACAAAGTAGGCCTCCCTTATACGCAATGTCTCAGTTAAGGGCTAACTTCCATCGGAAGTGAACTAGACGTCACCATTCACCAATTAGAAGCTAGAGGCGTTGAATTTAGCAATAAATAGTGCAAAATACTTCCTGCTTCGTTCAGATTGTTCCTTCTGATTTTTCATTTACATTATTACAAGCCAACGTATCTTGTTCGAAGAGATTGCCTTGGCGCACGCAATATTTTCTCTACAATGTTTATTGGATTAAATTATATGAGGAATTACTTTCCCGAGAACGGGACACAATGACTATCAAGCATTTTAACCTTAATTTCTTTTGGTATGATTTACAAGCTTACCTATTACTTCTTTATCTTTCCATAAACTTAACTACATTGTTTTTTGTCAGACTCGTTTTTGGCTAACACAGCAATGCTGGGGCTGATACCAATGCTCAAACCTTTTCACGTATAGCTTTATTCTCCTGCAGTCAGACACTGATTTCAATATTTCTACTACTAATTCATTAATTCCCGCAGATATGTTATTACCAGCATCCTTTGGGGAATTCTAGCGTCTAACTACATCCATTCAAGTGTTCAGCAGGTTTTGAATAACATCTTATTTTGAGGTTTCCGTTTTGAGCTATGGATGTATTTCCAGTGGTTTATAATTACGCGTGTCATGTTTAAGCTGGTGCACACCCAACTTACAATTTCCTCTCGCTGGTTCGAAAAACGCGTAGACGTAGATGGAAACGGAACGCGGTGTCTTAACAACGCATTTTCATATCTTGATATTTCCCTGTAAAACATCGCAGATAACATCCTATAACCACAAATCCATTTTATAGTTACCAACAAAAACTGGCGCTGTCAAAAAAGGTACGAAAAACTTAAAATTTCTGCATTGAGCTCTCTACGCTCAAATTAGAATAACCTCAACTGCACACGGCAACAACTAATTAAACCAGGCTAAATGTACACTTTCAACTACGTAGTTCAAAATTTGTACCCCGCCCTCTATTAAAAGCAACTGCATTGAGGTAAACCTGCCCATTGCAATTGTCTGTCTACTCATTTCCCCTGAGCCTAATGCTAGTCTGATGGAACACGTCGGCGACACTTAACATATGGGGTAATGAGTTTATCATCGAATATAACTTGGCTCACTGCCTAAAAGTGTGATGACTTTATTCTTTTCTGGACAGTGCGTTTGTTACACTGTATGTGTCACCCGTTGGACCTTTGCTAAATTAGCTAGCACGTTGAACGAACGTATTGGTCTATATTTGAGTGATATGGATAAGTTTGGAACGCTTATGACTAAGCGATATAACGACGCTGAGTAATCAAAACCAGACGTAATGTTGAAGCTGTCTTCATTTATTGTTGATTAAGCCAGATCAAAGACAAGTGACAATCATTTACACACACACACACATATACAACGATTAAATCATGGGCACTTAAACGATGTAAGCGATGCAATGAAAAATGACTAAGAAATTCGCTAAAATACGTCCAGCATCGCGTAGGGTAGATACCTAGCGTCTCCAGAATGTCTAATGTCGCCACAAATGACATACAAAGGCACTTATAACAGGTCTACATAGCAGACAAAGATAAGGATTTAAGAGCACTAACCACAGCTACACAGTACACGTAACATACATGAATGCTGGGGTTTACAGGGCAGTTGTAACTTAACACTGATATTGCATTGGTAATACACCATGCTTAGTCATAGATTTACGTGTGGGGGAAATAAAGTGCAAAATGGCCCGAATAGTGGGTCGTGTAGAGAATGTATTGCTGCGTGCACTGCTTTAACTGCTATTGTCTTGAGATTCTGATGAAGAAAGATCTGCGACAAGTGAAAACAAATTAGAGTGCGGAATAGTGATTTAAAGTTAACAAATTTACATCTGATTTGCATCTACTAGCACAATATCCATTACACATTGTGTCAAACGAATACATGTGCAAAGTATGAATCAATATTGCAAGGGTAAAAAGCAAGTTTTCTGTAGTCATTACTACTATAAGTTGAGCAAACTGAAAAGGTCACGTATTTGAATATACTTATTACCTTTCCCAGTTAAATTCGAATGATTCATAGCCTTGTCTTCGTTAAATAAAGATTTGAAATTACTCGACTCTTTGGCACCACCTGGTGTTGCTGATTGACTTTCAGCGGGTGACTTCAAGCCTATAAATTAGCAATGGATGGTCAGGGATAAAGTGAGGTGAAATGTTACATAAAAACGACTTGACTTGGAAGAAAAGTAGAAGCAAATTAAGAAATAGTGTATTGAAAATTATTTTGACAATTTTTTTTACCTAAAAGTTTGGAGAGAAGTGACGCATAGAATGGCCCATACACCAGCTGGTTAAGAGAAACAAGCCTGTGGTAGCTTGCGGCTAAAACTGACATTTCCATGGCGACTACCTGAAATAATAGCATGAATCACAATGAATATTATTATGTTTGTGATTTAAAGACACTACCCAACTTACAAGCATTTCACATCAATACGTAAACGTTTGCAGAAATGAATAATGTACACTGCATTTGTAAACATAAGCAAATGATGAAATGTGCATTTTTCCACACTCAAGTTCCGTTAAGAGTTTGCAACTGAAGTGAGCTTTACAGCTAGCCAAGAACATGTAGAACATTGTCTTATAACATACTGCACTACTTGATTGACAGGGATACAACTTGCAACTGCAACACTTTTAAGTCTATACCTGCAATCCTTGTGGCACAGGCAGTGGTGACAGTGATGAAATAGATGATTTGTGTTGTGAGTAATATTCAACAACGTCACTGATGTATTTATTGGCTCTCTTTGCTGCAAAAAAGATTAAAATTTAAAATTCAATACTTACATATAAATACCTGCTGCTAAATTGCTTTCTTTACATCAGAACATGCATCTAAATCTCTTTGGTTATTTTATGTAACGTGCTTTTGTAATCTTAATAGGAGTAATGTTTAAGGTTTGAAAAACTTTTTATCACTCTTATACTCTACTTTGCTACAAGATGTGAGGTGGTTAACCATTGATTACGGCAGAAGTCAAACCTAACAATGTTTTACAGTAGTAGTTAAATTTTAAAAAACACATCTTGATTAATAACAGGTGTCAACCACATCCAGGGAAGTAAGTTTAGACACAAAAATAACTAGTTTTTTAACAGCTTACCTAATAAATTGTAAATGGGATTGTCATTTAAGCAACTGAGGTTTTCGATTTGTGCCGCTAAACTTATTTTCTTCTCAGCTGGTAACGTTGTTTGTGCAATTTCTTTCAAGTACCGGCATGTTTTGTCCCAGACGAGCTCAACAATTGCGCTTAACGTATCTGTCAGTTCATTGTCTGCGCTACATTAAAAGAAAACATTAATCTTTTATAACAACTTACTTTTTATTCTAATCCGCTCACACAAACCTCTATTTTTAAAAATCAGTTTTACAAACATGATTAACATAGAATAACTTACGTGTATTCAGACTCTAGCAGTAGCATGAGGTCTTTTTTGAGTGAAGTAATATGGGATTGTTGTGATGACAGTTGTGTATCTAATGAGGCGTATGTTGACAATACCACGGATGCAACAAGAAGCAAACGTTTATATTCTTGTTGAAGTTGATAATACCTTGCTTGGTCAACAGCAACAGTCTAAAACGTTTGCAGTTAGTTTCAAAAAACTGTCAGAACTATTTTATAGTCCCATCATAAACTAATTAGAAGTTTGTTTACAACTGGGTGTTTAGAAAAGTGGGACGTTGTTAGAAAAGGTATCCTTTAATTGAGAACCTACTTCTGGAAAGATTTCAGTAGCGTGGTTCCATTGAAGTAATTTAGTGTAGGCGTGCTTCAATACTGTCATTGGGCTCAAAGAATTCTGATCAGTCCTTTTATCTGAAGTAGATGATGATGGTGTCGAAGTTTTGCTTAGAATAAAAACACGTATTTAATCCTAAAAATACAAACACAAAATTATTGGTACAATATCCGTTTCAGAAACGCTATTATTCAAACAATGTAAGATTTGAATTTTAAAGAACCTCACCCATTTTTGGTATGTTCCTCTTTCAATTCCATGTACACTCTTTCCAACCATTTTTCTGTGACATCAAGGCCATCTGCACAAAACCAAATAAAAGATTATCGTAGATAATATAACGTCCCACTCAAAGAAGCAGAGATAGACCCATGGAACACAAATCCACTGACAAGGTGGGGCTTACTTGGAAGTTTGGAAAGCAACAAGGAAAACTTGCTCCTTTCTTGTTCAACCATTTGCTGTTGAATGTGTGGTCTGAACGCGGCAATGTGGAAATTTGCTGTGTCTCTCGACATGCTTTTTAATACCGAGTATATTCCCCTGTACAAAGATATACCATGATGATTACTACATTTTTCCACAAGCATTGCTTCATTTGTGTTTGATCTGGACGTGACAAACAAGGCATTGATAGTGAATTGAATTTAAGTATAGCTGTTGAATTTCTGCCACAATCAACAAAAATCAAATATAGCCATGTCATATATGCATTGTGATCACCATAAAAATGTAAAATTGGTTTTGTTATTACTTAAAGAGTTCGGTGATGTTATCAATGGAACGCAAAGCTTCAACATCCTTATCTCGAACAGGAGCACACATTGATGCCATTGTGTCAATCAAAAAGGTTGACAACTTTTGTATGTCGAGCGCGTCATTTTCTGCTTGCTGTTGCAATAACTCCATATCCAATGCTTCATTAATTCTAAACATCAAACTGGTATTGAAGCCACGTGCTGTAACTCTCACGCCGTTTAATATTTAATTTGTACCCACGGTGTATATTTACTGCTCAATTTACATCACCTTTTGTGCATGGTTGTAACTCGATCTTTTTGGAGTAAAGAGAGTAGGATTTCTTTTACTTCAGCCACTAACTTAAGCGCGTGGTTAAATATTATTGGTTCCGATTTTAAATCTTTGTCCAGTTTGTCCCAGAAGGCACGATACATCACTGTCTTCAAAGTGGTTTCAAATTTTTCTGCAAAATCATGCAGTTATGTATTGTGAAATATTTCTACAAAACATAAATCAATTTTTGTAATTGTATTCTATAAATTTATTCTACATTGCACATCACACAACCTATGGGTGATTGTTTGGATTGTTGTTGTGGCATTTTCTCACTGGGCTCTGATATCTTAAATTTGTCATTCACTGCAATCTCATGCGCTAAGAACAAATTGTGAGCGGCTTCTTTTGCTTCTAATAAATCTTTCATTGAACTTGATTTTTTATTCGGTGGTGATGCTGAGAAACAGAAACTTCGTTAAATAACATTCTAATCTTTATAAACTTTTATGCTATTACAAAAAATCATAACATAGAGGTTGAAACTATCACAGTTTATACAACTTCAACAAATCATTGAAGAAACAATGAGAATACCACTTGGTGTGGAAATAACAACTTTGCCAAAATGTCCTGTAAAAACAACAACAATGCTGTAAATAAAATTTTATTTTTACTTGGGTGGATAAATAGAATGTATAAACAACTCTTGTAATTGCTCTAAGATTTTTGAGTAAAAAGTTTAAAAAAATAAACAATCCGCCCTTATATAACATTAGCACACATCTCCAAATTATTATTATTTTTGATGCCTAAATATTTTTTCTACCGTTAACTTCAATCACTGACTTGTTACATTTTACACATATCCAAAACATGTCATCATTATTTTTTGAAATGAAAAGATTTTTTAAAGAAAATAGCACAAAACAGCCATAAAACACGACTGTTAATGTCTATAGCTGTTAGCAACCAGTCAGTGATTGTTGTTCTAATGAATATTAAATACCAGACTAGAGATCAATTGAAAAATGCTTAAAATATTGGTTGAAAGTGATCTAAATGAAATTAAAGTAATATAATACCTTTGCAAATGTCCAAAACTGGCTTTGGTGGAATCTGTGTAGGAGTTGTTTTACTTTTCGATTTTGTTTCAATAGGTTTTACCACGTCTCTTGAGCGTTTTTTACCAACCGGAGCTGTTACAATGAAAAAGTTTTTAACAGCACATCATCAAATGAGTTATGTGTACAATGTACATGCACATATGTATATACAGAGCTGGGCAACCATTCATTTAAAAAGAGAATCGCTCACAGTGCTTATGTTCTTTTATAAAAAAGAAGTTCACTCGTTTTATTGCTCCTGCTCTCTTTTACAATTGAAAGCTATTTTCCTTGCTTGCTTGCATTTGTATTTTGCAAAATTGCATTGAAGATCTTGTATTCAAATGTAGCCTAATAAATGTTATAAGATTTCATGGAAACCGATGTTGAAGAGTTTTGTTTTGATCCCATCTACTACAAATGATCAAAAGTAGAACCATTTAGAATTATTGATGCTCACGTTTAATAATTTAATTGCCTATTATGTATTCATTTTCATATATTGTTTAAGTTATAAAAATAACAGCAATGTCAAGACAATTACCGCTTTACTGGCGCTAGTAAATTGTCTAATGATTGTTGAAAGGAATAAATTTAGTCTCAAAGAAGTCAAAAAGATAAAGTTTTCTCCTTTATCCATGCATTGTTGATTGAGCAAAAGTGACAAGCGGATAAGCCTTACAAAAGGGTGCGCTCGTGGTTTCGCTCTTAGTTTGAAAAAAGGGCATCGTTCTCAAGATCGTTTTAAAAGTAAAAGAGCGCACTTATGCCCAGTTCCATATATATATAATAATATGTCATACAAACAATTTGAATACTGGCGTTCACACATCATATTGATGCAAGTAGCCAATACTGTCAGTGATAATTCGTGTGAGTATGAAAAATTTATCAACTAAAGTTAAATTTAAAGTTCATCCTTACTTTCATTATTATGGTTTGGACATAGAGGCAGTTTTTCTGAATTTTCTTCACTCATTTTTTTAACAATTTACGTTGTGACTTGTTAACATTAACTTCTACAATTACATTTAGACAACATATAACTTGAAAGACAAGACAGATAATCTAAAAAATGGATAAAAAGAGTTGTTACAGTGTTGTTCTATGCGTTCGCTATTAGTATTTAACTGCTTTTAAAGAAGATCTAGCCTAAAGACCTTAATCACCTCTTGCAACAAACCAACAATATATAGCCTATTCAGTTTTAAGTCTAACTACTAGGTAGGCCTACCGGCGGTGATTGTCAGTATTGTTGTTAATTCATCATTAGCTACTATTATTAAGATAGTAGCTACGTTAATTCACTAATTCATTGTTAGCTACTATCATTGTTACACTATTTATAAAACGGACAACAGCTTTCTAGTTGGCGAAAAGTAGTAAACATAAACAAATAGTCTGCGCTACACCACGGTATAGGATGTCAGCCAAACAGGAAATTCCCGGCATTTATAATAAATCTACCGGAATCGGTGGCATTAATTATCATTTTAAGCTGGTAAGGTAGTAGGTACGCGTTGCGAAAGGACAAAACTCACTCAATCCATCCTCTGAACCACTTACGGTGCTTAGCGGAACTTAGACGTTGGTTACAAAAAGAACTTTCCAGTGTTTTGATGCTAGAAAGGTCTCCATTCTTTAAGTCAGCTGTTCGCTCACCTACTTTCTGATTGGCCAAGCAGTGACGTGAAGTTGTAAGGTTACATACGTCACGTGACACACATCCTTTTGTTTTGTTGTGGCGAATTTTCAAAACATCTTTTGAAAAGTGGTGAAAAAGGAATGTTGAAAAGTGTTGTTGAAGTGGTGAAAAAGGAATCCCAAAACTTCACTTTACAACGTACCTCGTCGAAGCAAGCTTTTGTGAACGAAGCTTATGCAACAAGTTTGTTGAATTGCTGCAATAATGTACGCAGTAACTGAAACTAACCCTTGTCTCTGGGGACTTTTCAATGGTCAAAGGTTAAATTTTCTTTAAAATAGTTTGCTTTCATGACACCATTGAGGGTGTTGGGTTAGTGTATGTTTTTGTGCACAATGCTTCGTTTACTGCGGGAAATTTTGGGCATTAAATGTTTTTGTCCAACACGTTTTTGATTTCTATGTCTAAGATTTGAAAAAACGCTAACATTTCATGTTTGTAATTAACAATGCGCTTCTAACACATTAACTCAGCTAATTAAATGCTTCTGCACGTCTTGATTATACTTATTGTATAATTGTGTTATATTCCACTTTACCATACTTCAAAACTTTGCACAAGTCCCCCAAAAAGTTAAGTAATAACTGCTAATCAGTGTAAATTTGTCTGTGATTTAAAAATATATAACTTTCAAACACGTTAACACTTGTGAGTGCATATGAATCACATCTCTCAATGACGCAGATCAAACACCAACACTGTAATTCCAAACTACTAAAGCAGTGCAAACTATATAAATTGTCTGGATGAAAAGTTTTTTGCTAAACGCAACACTGTAAATTTATTTTAGGGTGTGACAATGTTAACACAAATCCCAACATCAATTATTTTACTTGTTCTAACAAATTCCATTATTGCAAGCAGATTCGGGCCTTTATTTTGCATGAAGTAAAAAACCAACAGCAAAACACTGTTCCATTGTATTAATCATCCATAAAGACGTATTGGAATAGTTTGATAAATATTTAGTATTTTTTTCAAGTGGCAGCAGTCATAAGTTTAAACATGATCAATTTTCTTCCTTATCAGATACTTCGATTAAACACATTGAGCAAGGTCTGCACGAAGAACATGATATATTATTAGTATTGTCACAAATCTGAGTCTTTTTTGCTTTGGCACATCCCGGCTCATAGGAAAACGGCAGTAATTCTTAAAGCAGAAACTGCATCCAAATCTGGTTTCAACAAAGTGCTTACTTGCGTATAAATGGCATTAAATAACATGCAAAGTACTGGAGAATCCAGAATGGCAATGTAATTTAATATTAGCAGACCGCTGGATTGGGATGTCTTAGAAGATGCTAATGAATGAAGCAACCAGAGTCCTCTGATTTAAACAGCCAGCTAGATGAGTATATAGGTAATTTGAGGAGGATGACTTTTTCTTAGCTTCCTTCGTCAGATGATATTCGTCCCAGTTCATCTTCATCTCCTCCTATAGCCTTCCAAAACGCAGTCACTACTTTTTCGGCATAGTCTTTTCTGGATGTTTCTGGCATAGCAGCGGCAGAATCTATTAGAACACATTGAAAAATAATGTGTTCAACATGTTTATGTGCTTAAATTAAATCGAAACTAAAACAGAATACTTCATCACGTAAAACTGCAAAGTTTTCAAATAAAACTAAAAAATAGCAACAATAGCAAAAGCTATTTCATAAGTGAAGAAAACAGCAATCAGCAACAGTGCTATTTCAGGACAAACTAGAACTTAGAGCTTGAACTAGCACTTGACAAATAACAATAGATAAATGATCAAAGTTAAAAAGATAGCTCCACCTTTAAACACTTTCATTTTTTGAAACAGAGTTTCAAAATCATCATCAAACTCATTAGGCTCAGAAAGTAAAGCATCAATACTTTCTTCAACATTTCTTCTTGCTTCATTATCTGTCCGTCGTGGGCTTGTTTTAGGTGATGAGTCAATTGTCTCATTTTCACTAGGAGTCTGTATTCATAGGAAGTTTATTGGCTTAGTTTTTAGATGTTTTTAAGTTTTTAAATATAGGTTTGAAAAAGATGCATTACAGTAACAAATGTAAAATTTTATCCTTAGATATGGCATTGTTAAATATAACATGCCTGTTTTTTTGTATTACTGGTGTCACTTTCGTGGTTTTTAAAACTTTTAAGCTGCATATTTGGCCACATATGAGCGGTAAGTGCTTTACGGATTCGTGTGATTCCAAAGTCTTCAACTGAAGATAACAAGTTTTGTATGCGCATAAATTAATTGTTTGCGCAGAAACCAGACTTAGATGACAAAGTTTGTTCAACTTTATTATATTTAATAAAACTAGCTAATATATGCTTTAATTTTACAAATGTTTGATAAACATTTACAATTATTTCATATATTTTGCAAATTTACTTCTTTAAAAATAGTTCGAAAATCGGGAAAATATCTATTCTAAAAAATCTACAATACAAAAATCTTACTGAAGTAACCGATTACTGATTACAAAATAATAAAAAGTATACATTCACTGTAGTCATCTCTGACTGGGTCCAATTCAACAAGCTCAAAATCATTATCAAGGCACCAGAGTTGAGCTTTTTCACGGCTCATATGATCACTTTCATCATCATTCAAAGAGGAACACCTTTTTGAAATTAACCTCTTTTGAAAATATTAATTGTTCAAAATGATAAGTTTCATGCTTTTTACTGCTAACAGCTTTGATCCTTACATTCAGAACATACTAACCATACCTTTCACAAACAGCTAGTTTGATTTCCGGTTCCCACAGATCAATATATGAAGACCAGGCTTCCAATGCAACAAGACCTTTCCTTTCCTTTTACCGAAAACATGAAAAAATGTGCAATGGTTACTGGAACGTGGTTTCCTGCTATAGAACAGCAGGTATAATGTGCATCACAAAAATTCACCTTTTTTGAATCAAATATCGCAACAAGAGCCTCAACTTCGTTAGCAAATTCTTCATTCCCGACTGTCTTCTCTTGAAGCATGCAAATGTCAACAGCAGCGTTGTAATATTTGTTTGATATTTTCCATTCATATGAAGAAGTGAAGTTGTGTTTACTTTTGGCAGTTAGTTCCTCAACATCCAAGATACCTTTTATATATTTTTAAAATACCATTGTCCTTAATTTTATTCAAAATGCTAATAAGTATTTACTTTAAAGTAAATAAATGCTCTAATACAAACTAAAACCAATATAATGCGGATACAACTACAATATATGCATGTCATACTGCTAAATTTGGAGTATAGGCCTATATATAACCAGCATGCACTTTTCTTGTAGAACACAAGAGTAGCACACGATAAACATGTTCCACGCAAACTCGGCAGTCTGGTAATGACTTTTATGTATACAAAAATGTTACCACAAAATGCCTGGATGCATCCTTGTTAGATCTAAAATGTTTGCTTGCAGTTCGCTGAACAAATATGCCAAAATTTGCCACCTTCCAATGTAATGCTTGTAACAGCTTACCAGAGCTTGGCTCGAGTGTGCTCCTTTTATAGGAACGATCTCAAGAACGACGCTCCTTTTTCAAATTAGGAGCGGAACCACGAGCACAGTCTTTTTAAGGGTTATCTGCTTGTTGCTCTTTTTTTGCAATGCAATGCTTTAACATTTTTAACATTATAGTTTTGTGTAGTGAACAAAAGATGATTGCTGTGAGACTAATTTTATCCACAATTTTCGATCTGTAAGGTTAATTGCAAAAAAATGAACAATACAATACGCAAAACAAGGCTACAATATGCAACCACGTCTGAACCATTTCATGGCGATTCGATATAAACGATTAGTGTTTTAGCCTGGAAACAATGTTCAATAAGACTGGTGACTGATGAGATGATAGAGAAACTCACACAAATGAGCTGAATTGTCATCAAAGTGTCGTAATTTGCTTTACGTTGCTGTTATTTTTATAACTTTTACTTAAACGATATATGCTTGGCATCTACAAGTCTAAAAGGTTGTTAAAACCTTACTCGCATATTAATCATTTGTGGCAGGTTTGACCAGAAATAAAACTCTTCAATATCTGATTTCATGAAATTTACATTTACAACAAATAATAATAAGCAATCATAACGATACAGTCAGACACATGCTTGACAGTGCAAAATTCCAACATACGAATGTGGTTGGTTTTGGAAAATGTGCGAAATTGAGAATGATAATATTTTTCAATTGCTAAAAAGAGCAGGAGCATGAGCGGCAAAACGAGTGCACTCTTTGCTATATAGAAGAGCGAAAGCACAAGCGACGGTTTTTTTCATTGATGAGTCAGAATGACAAACTTTTTAAAAAGCGGTTGTCCAGCTCTGCAGCTTACAATAGGTAACAAAAATTTTCCGCTGATAAAATGGTGCATAAGCCAGCTTTCTGCTACGGAAAAATACATGCATTATACAAACTTTCAGTTAGGCCTAGAGATCCAGATTAGGCTATAAAATTTTCAAAGTGCACATTTTCGAGTGACGAAGTATGGTTAAAAATCTGCAACTGTTTTTTGAATATCAACTAAAATATCTTTGCAGTTGTTAGGATTCCTCAAAAATGTGTTTCAAGACAAATTATGTTTTTTACGATTGACTGGCAAATAATAATCATTATTTCTACAGGCCTGTTTGTTCCAGAAAAAACTTTGAGAAAAATAAAATTATAAGTTTAAAAACATATTCATAAACATCAGTAATCAGCTTCGATACGAATCACTTATCAGTAACGATTCCATCATTGTTTATTATAGTAATCTCAAATCAGCCTATCATAAGTAACACAAAACGCACCCACCTTTAATTAAACTGACTGGCGAAGTCAAAGAATCGTTTCCTCCCTCCATAGGACAGCTAATTACTGCAACACACTGACCTGCCATTACTCAATATTTTACTGTAAACTATCAATTTGCAACATTTGCCATTTGCCCTTTTCAAAAATTTCCTCTATTTTACAAATTTACATGAATTATGGCAGGTCAGGTGACCTGCATAATCATAATCGGGTAATTCCCTTTTACAAAACTTTGAAAACTTGGTGTTCCAAAATAAAATCATGAATACTATTTTCGGCTGGAGATGTTCATGGCAAAATTATGCTTAATTCAGGTTTAGTTAAGTAAGCTTGTACAACATAAAAAACTTGTTTTCTATTTACAAAATATTTTAAAGAACATAAAATCAGAAGCAATATATTTATCTTGGGCTGTAGAAGTTCAACCACTAAGAAGCTTTCTTGGAACCTACCATTTTTTTTATTAGGAGGACGTTTATTTTAATAAATACCGAAATATTTATACCTAGCAAACTATGTAAATCAAACATATGTATATCAAAATAAACAAAACGTTTCTCATTTCTTATATCTTAGATAATGCAAATCAGTAAAGAATCTCTGGTTGGATAATTCTCCAATGTTTTTATAGCTGGAAGAACACATAAGTTTTTTTTGGGATTTCACAAATCTTCCTTAATTTTCGTGAACGATTGCAAATTTATTTCTTGCACGCTTGCAGATTTACTCAAGTTAAACCAATTTAAAATCTGCTTCCACAAATTGACCGCAACCTTAAAACAAGAAATCTTCAATCATTGTGTAAATAGTCTTATTTTTTTTGATAGCAACAAGGTCTTTAATTATTCGTGTAATTGATAACTCGTTACATATGTAAACAATTAAAAATCTAGTTATTTTTGGGAGTTTTTATCATATTTTGGAAATTTATATATTTATTTAGTTTAGATCCAAATATAAAAAAGAAGTTAAAGTATTTTTTTATTGCGTAGAACAATAAATTTTCTCAAGTGATTTCTGTATTATATGATATAAAGTTCTCCATAACAACAGGCAAAGCTATTACTTGCGCCAACCTGGTTGAAAAGAAATTCCTGGAGGTGCGTTGTCGTAAACGTGAATCATAAAACTAAGAAACGTAAGTTATTTGTTAAGTTCAATAATGTGAAACTTAAAAGTGAACAACCATAATGTAAAGCAACGTGTGATTTTTAAAACTAAACCGTACCTAATTACTTTAATTTTGCTGAAGTAGTAAAGTTTGATTTAGCCTAGCTTCCAAAAAAGGTAGAGTTACTAGACCAAGCCAAAAATTGTCAATATTTTTGTGTTTTACACGAGTTTATTTTTACTCTTTAAATAGTGAATAAAGTTCATCAACATGATTCCAACGCCATTGAAAGGTCAAGATTTTCTTGCATCATCACATTATAAGATTTCTCACGATGAAAGATTTATTCCTGATACATTGAAGAGCACTTTCCACAAAGATTACGTTCCGCCTCAAAGCAATCTTAAAATAGAGGCGTTGTTACCACCAAAACCTTCCGAATTTATGCACCAAGATTTGACAAAGATTGACTCAAATGTGTCAGAAACGAGAGAGGCTTATCCTCCGAAAGAAACTATTCATGATGATACACGAGATAAATACTCATCTCTGTACAAAACCAACTTTAAAATGAATTCCGATAGCAGAATTGATGTATTTTCAACGTCTCATGATGAGTATTTCAAGCCAATACCAACTGCGCCCACAGATGTTTCCAAACTAGGAAAAGTTTGGATGAAGAGCTCTTTACCTCAGGGAGATAAGGAGAAGGCTGATGAACCCATTTCAAACTACAGGTCTCTAAAAGTGAATTTCATTGTATCAAAGTTTGTCTAACGACACCAATCATGCTCTATTGGTTTTAAGTTTATTTGCACCATATCAGGTTATATAACTTGTAGGCCTATATTAAGCAAATACGTTTTCATTTAAAGGCAAAGTTTTCTTGGTCATGACATGAAAACCCACAAAGCGAAGCACGTTGAGTCGCAGCATCGGAGTGGAAAATCAACAATCACTGGAGACAGCTTAAGAAGGTTTAATACAACTCATGATTCTGCCTTTACAGGAATGCATGTTGACCCGGCAAAACCAGTTCCTAAGGTAAGTGTCATATGGCCTGGGCAGAAAAATTTTGGGGGCTCATTCTTCACACGGATGACACATAAACTGGAATTGTTTGAAGTTGCGTTTCTCAGAGAACCATTTAAATTTCAACCACGTCAATTTTGCTATTGCTTGAAGATTTTGTGACATAGGCCTACATTTGCAATCTCAGCTAATTAGGCTATTGTATAAGTAAGCCTATTTTCGATGTTAACGTAGCCTATTTGATGTTTTTTACTGCAGCACACAGTCTCATCCATTCCCGAAGGTGATAAAGAACAAGTTGTGGAAAATACAACTATAATGAAACAATCCTATCAACCTTCTTTTCTAACTTACGAATCCCAGGACAGTTTTAAGGCTTACAAGCAACTTTACGCCACAAACTACAAGATGAAGGATATCCATGGAACTTTTGACAAGTATCTAAGCACCCAAGCAGAGTCATACAAGCCAATATCTCAGAGTCAGTGTAAACTGCATTTAGTTGCGAATTTGGTAAAACACAAAAATTACATAACTGGGATAAATCATTTAACGTAAATTCCAAACAGGACGGACTTCAAAGTTTTTCTTCGTATGGATTAGATTGTGATATGTGCATTACCAAATTTAGAGGATTTAGCCATCAAATGATTCTTAATTGATGATGTGTTTGGCTGAAGTAGCTCTTATGTTTTTTGAAGTGTTATGGCACTCATGTTTTTAATCAGTTTAAAAATTTCTATAATTTACTTTATGCTAACATAAGACTCTTGTCAATGGAGTGGAAAATCAATATTAGTCTTCACGAAGCATATATTTCAACTAAGTTTTGAATTAAATTGAAAATCGTTCATTATTTGTTATTCCTAATTTTATTTACCAATTGTTCTTTTGCTGAACCATAATTGATATTTTGCTCTGCCTATAATATAAAGAATGTATATTCTCGGAAATAGATATAATTAAACATAATAAATAATTGCTTAACTGGCATGCATTGTGTTCAGGTTCAAGAGAAAAGCGTAATAGAGATCGCAATGCAAGTGACATTCCAGAAGGTGATCTTGATCCTTTCAGAGCTCATGAGAGAACTAGCTCAACCGTTGCTCGCTCCCATCACAAACCTGTGAGTTTTTCTATTTGCTTTTAATTTGATTTCATTAATACTACTGAAACAATTATCTCTTTTCAGGTTAGTATTAGCATAGATGCTTTTATTCTCAGTAGGCTACTTGATGTTGATTAATTTTTGTGTAAAAGCTCGATCTTCGTCGTGCAAGAGTGCCAAGAGTCAATGGATCTCAACTTCGCACATTCAGCAATGTTCAGCTCGGTGCTAAAGAACATGCCTCTAACTTTTATAGCACGACCTGTGATTCGACTTACAAAGCTGTCAGTGTGCCTTGGGTACGGGCTGATTCTTATCCAATCACAAATGTGCCTTTGAAGTATTACGGTACGTGTTAATTGTATGACATCTTATTTTTAATGTTGAAAACGCATTTAATTTTTAAAAGCTATATTTATTAAATTTTATCTTAAACGATAGGTAAAACTTAATAAAACTTGTTTGTAGGTGACGAAAAAACTAGCCCGACAACATGGAGTGACTTTCCGGCTCATGACATGGCAAAATTTCAACCGCATGAGGCAGCACATAACAGTTTAAGAACAACTCACTTTCTGCCGCCCCTTGGTGACGAGCGTTACTTTTCAACAAGTCATAATTCTCACTATACACCAAAGCAAATAGAAAAACTTGCCGTTGATTTAGGTCGCTTGCAACGTAGTTCTGTACCAATTGGTACTATGGGAAAATTCATCCAGGGTTGTTATAACGGATAAGAATTTTTTGTGTATTATAGCTTTATCGTATCCATTGTTTATATATTTTCGTGCGTTTAAGGTCGTTCTTAGTGTAAAACAAAACTGCTACTGATGCAACTTATAAGCCATGTCTGGTAGATGATTTTAACTGGTAGAATATTTCAAGTTTTGACAGTTGTAATAGCTGACGAAATTCTTGCGTTGCAGGTGTTTAGATAAAATGTAGTTGCAAAAATGCACTTATTTAAAGCCATCATTCTAATATTTTTGAAGCCACTGTTATATTTTTTTAAATTCTGTTGATGCATTTTTATCATGATACTCCAATATGTTTTACCGTCCAAAAGTTCATGTAACTGCTGTAATGACCTGTATGCACGTCGTGTCTGTTGTTTATATTATGCTAATAAAAGGTCGATTTTACTTGTTCAATTAAACCCCTTGCAAGTTACAATTTGTATTTTTTACTTTGTTAGTCTCCAACGAAGCCCCTTGGCAATTTTTAAATAACTTGAAGCAATTATAGTGATAGGCCTAATAACATAAGCCAAATATCAACTATTTGCAAATCAGCTACCATCAATGTTTTGTTTTATAATTTTTTTCCCCAAAACATTCTTTTTCGAGAAAAGAAATGAGAACTAACACTGGGATCTGTGCAAAATAAAAGCTAAATTGTTATTTAAGTTTTAGTGTTAAGCAGCGTGCCTTCCCTTCCCAAAAAAACCCCGGGCGCAAAGCTGGTGCATCGCTCGCATTGGCCTAAGACCGGCCGTAACGAGCGGGACAGCATACAGGAGATTGGAATTTTAAATTGCATGTCTTTGCCGGTGGCCAAAGTAAAATAAAGTGAAAACGCTAAAAATTGTACTTCTGCCACTTTATTCCAACATGGTGCTCTTCCATGATTTATTCAGATTTATTCCTAAAAATAAAGTAAAGGAACTGTGGATGAAAATAATCCCACCGAAAATACTCATTGTAGTTACATATTTTTTATTTACTCAGCTAAAAACCAAATTTTAATATCCATTCAAAACAAAAGTTGTGTCACAAAATGTGTGCATTTATCGTTATAAAAATCCTTAATCACACAGTATTGATTGGTTCGTATAATTGATGGACTTTTTAAAACAAGTTGCGTGCCTACACTCTGAAAACAATGATATCTACGCAATTAGTATTAAGCACATGCTTCTTGTGTCGCCTGTGGAAATCTTTTTATGCAGTCCTACATTCATCAGAAAGCTGAAATGATCCAAACTCTATAATAAAAACCCATAACTAAAAAAATTTGGCAAGAATTTCAGTTTTATTCAATGAATGTAATGCCCAACGTACACAAATTTTATCCAACCCACACAATTTTTGTTATGTCGTTAATAAAGATAAATCTTAATTTTTACTTTGTTATCTCTTGTGTCGTGAGATTATTTTGGTGCAGCTACTTATTGAGAAACCTTGATGTCTATCCTGTGTGACTTGACAAATGTTGTGCCTGAATACATGACCATGACTCTGCAGTCTACAGGGACAAACAAGAACAAAAAGTTTTTTTGAGGAATAAACTGAACTAGCTCTTGCACTTAGACCTGGCAGCGCTTACTTTTCTATTTAGGTCTATACTTGTTAGTTGATTGTTTGGTTAGTTGTTTACTTGATCATAAGCTATACGAGATGTGTTAGGTAGCCTAGTTTAAGTGTGTTGTTTAAAGCCCTTGATCATGCTTTGCCATTTTATCACGTTGTGCACCAGATAGCTATACGTTGTCTGCCGGACTTGTCCGGTTCACAATGCTTTTTTTCCACACAGGAACATTGGCGGTTTGGTTAAGAGAATAAGTATGCAAGAAGTTGGGGCCTAGCCTAGTACCGGGCTGCAGACTATGGCACTTTTAGCCAAGATCTCGGGTGCGCAGAAACAAAATTCTGGTGTGCAAGGAAGCAGATGGTGTGCACTGTGACTCGTGGTCGAAGGCTGCCACGCGTTTTTGCAGGCAAGGTGCAACCCTATACAATAGAGATCAGGGAAAAAATCGGAGTTTCCCATTTCTTTTTAGAGATAGGCCTTTCAGTTACTCTAATTTTGCAGTTACACATACAAATTGGAGCAAAAGTTAGTGTCTCCTTTGTTTTTTTGGAGACACCAGTTTGCCCTGGTGTGCAATTCCGGTTTGGAAAAAAATCTCGGGTGTGCTGCTGCCATACTCTGCAGTCTAGATCTAGTATACAAGTGCACAATCACAGGATGCCTTGGGAGGTGTTCCAGAAGTCCACAACCAGATGACATCACAACTTAAGTACCTGGGGTTGAGTATCAAAGGCAGGGTTTAGTGCAGTAGTGCACAAACAAATGACGTCGCAATTTGAGTAGCTGAAGTCTAGTATACAAATGCATCCTGTGGTTGTGCACTTGTGTACTAGACCTGATATTCTTGCGGGCAAGATTCTCTTTATCAAAAATGCTTCGCAGAAAGCAAGAAGTAAGGGCATAACTATAGCATTAAAAAAAGTCAGAAAGTAACGTCAAATAGTGTTTAAAATCATTGCAGCGTGACAAATGAACAAGGTTGGCTTCATCCATTTAGGCTAATTTAGCCATAATGATTAGGCAAATTTCAATAAGAATCGATAAAAGCTTATATGTCACACAGTATTTTTTGATAGACTACCAGTCTGTATTTTGTGGCAACTGCAAACCCTAGATAAAACTCAAATACGCTTTTTACACACTTGACTTTATAAGCCTTAATTTATGGACCAAATAAATTTACCCTATTATTTTCAGGCAGATTCATCATCCTTTTTGCAGGTAAGATTCCTTTTATCAAAAACGTTTTGCACATGGACAGCATAGTGCAGCAAAAACAATCGAAAAATGTTTAGAAACATCAAAGCATGATGGATGAACAGGATTGTGGTCATACCTTTAGCCATAACAATTATGATTGGCCAGAATGTCGGAGAAGTTTTAATCCGCACACTGCTTTGTTGTATATGACATATTTCTAATGTATTTTTATTTTCTAATATATAATAGATTTTTCTTCAAAAAAACAGCAAATTTTTCAATTAGGGTTAGGCTATCATTGTGTTTTTGCTCCACACTTAGTTAATCTGATAATAGCAAAAAATGCATGATACGAATTACGACTGATTAATGTTCCTTACTTTTCAGATGGTTAAACTGTATTTGTGGACGGTTTGATTATAGCATACTTGATAGAATTTATCAGTACCAAGCAAAATGTCAAAAAGTGCAATTGTTTTATGTCTCAATGGACGAAGAAAGAAGGTGAAGTTCAATAATAATAGCACCATATTTCAGGTATATAGGCTTTGGCATACTTGCTAGACTAGATTACGGATCACTGCATTATGCAGTGTCCTCAGGTTGAGCTGCTCATACCAACTTCCTATGCTAGCTGGTATGATATTAAAGTATTAGTTTATTACACTGACATTTGTATGTAAATAAAAGCTGTAAGTCTATTAAAAAGTTTAATCTTAATAAACCAGAACAAACATGAGAGTCAAAATTCTAGAGCACATGTTTATTGAGCGTACATGTCATTAAATCTTTTCTGCACTGCTACTCGCTCCCAGTATTGATTTAGCTTTCCAAATTTGACAAAAAGTTATCCAACTAATAATCGCTTAGCGGCTAAAGCTCTTAGCAACTAAGAAATTTATAAACCGTTAGCTGAAAATGTCCATATACAAAAGAATTTGAAGAAAACTTTTAGTAATCCATCAACTCACAGAAATATGCTTTTTATTTAATCATTTTATTGCTTGAATGTGTTAATCTATTTTAACAATAAATGGAGTCTAGCATGTCATATTTTACATGTCATTAATTTACAATAATAATGTTATCAGTAGCAATGATTAATATCAATGTAACAATAAAAGGTCTGTTCCGCATCACATGTATATTAAATTTGATTTTGTTCTTTAACCATAAAAATTTGAAATTTTTATAGATCTTGGAAGATGTTTGCAAAGGGGAAAAAATTGATGCCACGCAGTATGAACTGAGGTTTGTGTTGATAAATTACTGCTATTGATAGGTTACATTGAAACCCATTGCAATACTGATGTACAATTTATGTTTACAAAGCATACTTGCGAAAAAATTGATGATTAATTTTAATGGACCATAGAGCATTAATTTTGGTATCTATATAATATTTGTTGTTGTTTTTAGAACACAAACTAGAAAAGTTCTTGACAACTCATTACCATGGCGCTACACAAACTTACCCAATAATGCAAAACTGGAGCTATGCCAGGTGGAGTCTGACAACTCTGTGAAGTCTGACCCGAGCATTAGAATTGCTTTGCAAGTAGAAGGTGGTCAGAGATTAACTGGGGAATTCCCTACGACAACATCACTTTCTCAGATAGTGCAACATTTTTCAAAAGATTTAGAAAGGTTTAAATTTGTAATGACTTGTTAAATAGTAATGTAAGAAAATGTTAAGTATCACAAAACAAGTTGTTGTAAATTGAGATTCAATTGGCTTTTGATTTGACCAGTATTGTGATAAACATCGCACCTTAAGTAATAGCCGTTGTGGGGTGTTAGCTATTAACGTCAATTTCTATGAAGGATGTCAACGCATGACCTCGGTGCAGTTCCTAAGATTGTATACATGAGGCAAAATTTTGAAGGAGATGAAATCTTATCTTCCACCAGTTTGAGGATGCTTGGCATCACTAAAGGCAGTGCTTTGTTGAGGTATTTCGTTTAATGAAACTACAGTCAAAGATGCTTTTATAAGTCAACCTGTATTTACTCAAATTTTTTCTCTTCGTTCATGTCATTTAAATCCTATTAATTTTTGTTAGTTTTGTCAAAGTTTTAAATTTCATGTTTAAAGGTTTTCGTACAAGTCTTCTGATGAAATCAGTGCTGCAGAGACAGTGGAACTAACAGAAAACGCGTCTCATGCAAGAATGGATGTCCAAAATCATGACAATGGCATTGTAGAAACTGAGACAGAACCTCCCAAAGATGAAGTTGCAAACGATTCTCTCAATCATTCTGAAATGGATAAACCGGAGAACTTGCAATCAGAACCAAATGCAGATGAAACCTGTAAGCCAGCTCTCATTAAATGTAATGAAAGATTGACGCCAAAGCAGAACACAGAAAACATGGATGCATTACATGGTGCAGCTCCATCAATCAATGGCCCTGAAACTTCATGCTTACATGCTAATATCAAAGACGTTAGACCCGATTCTGACAACAAATCACCAATGGATGTAAAACCAGGTCCAACAAGCAAGGTAAAAAGGAAGGTGTGTTACGATTCTTTGCATGGTTTTAGTCAATCCTACTGTTTTTTAATTTGGTCATTTAGTTTAAATATCCACACTGGAATGTTAGAAGTGATTAATAAATAATTATGCATGCATCATGTATTTTAGATTGTTCACTAAATTTTCACTAAGTATTGGATGGCTGGTGCAGTTATCTTTTTGTGTTTATGTGCTTTCATTAGGATTGTGATCATGCATTTATTTCTTAACAGATTTCTGAACCAAATACATCAACTGGCATTAAGAGACTGAAAGAATCGCCGCAGAGCAAAACGGAAGAAGATTACGACTTTTCAAAGTTTGAAGTATGTATGTAAAAATTAAATATGTCGCTAGCGTGTCACACCACAAGATTGTCCTGGTAACATTTTCATACCTCACAACAGTTCCCAGCGGCGACCAAAGGACAGCAACTGATGAAAAATTCCTCACAACTAGATGATGAAATATTGTCAACTGCTTGTGAGCGCCACGTCATGTTGTTCGATGAGAAATGTTACAATGTAAATGAGGATGCTCAAGGTACATAGCTGCTGACTTAACCTATTTCATAAAGAAGTGGTCAACTAAACCAGTTGCCAAGTTAATTGTTTTGTTGTTTGTAGAACACCAGGCTGAGCCAGATGACTTTTTCGACGTGACTGTTGATGATGTTCGAAAGATGTTGGCAGACTTGAAACATGAAAGGTTAGTTTTTCTTAAAGCAATTGTTTGCATTAGAAGATGTTATATATCAAATAAATGTTCTATGGTCTAGTATTTATACAAGTGCCATATTTTATCAGGAATAGACATGAAGAAAAAGCATTGCTCACGGATGACCAGAGAAAAAATAGAAAACTTCGATTAGCTTCTCGATATCCAGAAATAATTGTCAGAATCTTGTTTCCAGACAGAGTTGTTCTACAAGTAAAATAGATGTGGTTCTTCGACTTTGTAGTTTTTTTTTTATGTAAAACTGCCAATAAGTTCAGTGTAGTACAAAACTAAGCCAGCAACATTCAGTAAAAGACTATTTCTTGCTTATTCTTGACTATTATATAGCTTAATTTCACTTTGAATTGTGTTTAAAATGTATCTACTTCAGGGAGTATTTCGTCCATTGGAGAGAGTGGAAGATTTATACAACTTTGTCAAGAGTCACGTTTCTGTATCGTCATTTAAATTATGTAAGGCAAATAATAATTGATAAATTTGTAGTTTTATTTTACTGGAATTCTTCCCCATTAAATCTACTTTCTCTTTTCACCTCAACAATTTCAGTCACGTCACCCCCTAAACGCATTTTGAAGAACGACACGACATCGCTTTTTGACGTAAGCGCAGCTGCTTTTCTATTGTAAGCCAATAGCTTGTAAAGTTCTAACGTGAATGACTTTGGTTTGATGGTTTGCAGAATAATCTCACACCCGCCGCAAGAGTCTACTTTAGTTCCAATTTAAGTCCATCGATGAAAGCGGAAGATATTCTCAAAAAAACAGCCTTTGATAATCTCTGCTCTCTCGAGGAGGCGAACAGAGCATTGAAAAGGTACAAAGCCTTCAAAGCGCATTTGTGCACGAGTTTTCTGTACAGTGTGCAGCATCATGTTTGTTGACTCGATAACAGAGCGGAAAGAGAGCCATGGGCTCACGATGATATGAACTCGTATTCAGTATCCAGCTGCGCCACCGTTATAATGCCCTTAGCAAGGCATGGATAATGCTTTGGTTTGGTGAACAAATCCAAGCTCGGAAAAATCAACAAATAAAATATAAAAAATGAAAATAAAGAAGACAACAATCGGATAATGCACACACACAAGCTCAGCAATAGAGAATCGAGCGATGGGAGAATAGTGTCCCGAGTATAACTCTTGCAAAGACTTCGCCACTCCGAGGATAAATATTCTGAAAAAAGACGTTGTATGCTGAGTCAAACATTATTATTTTGTTGATAGATGCTACAAGATGTCATGAAGAGAGGATATCAAAGCTGAAGACATGCCTAGCATATAAGTGCAGTAGAAGATATCATCTACGCCGATGTCATCTATACAGTGCAGTATAGATATCTTCTTTCTACACTGCCGCCCACAGTTCCTCTTTTTCCTGTGTTTGCTGCTCGAAATTTATACTGCAATAAATGAAAAGTGACAACCTAGTCCAGACTGTTCTTAGTCTACTAATGGAACCAGGCTAATGCGCTTAAGCTATCAAAATGTATGAACTATTATAACTTTCAAACTCGGAAAATCACGAATTTCAGTTTTACTCAGTAGCTAATAGGCAGCTTGTAACAAAATTACACACACTTGAAGTAAGTTTTATGAAGAATTATTACGTAATTCGTTCATGTGATAAACTGATAACATCTCGATATACGATCCACTTCTGTTACTATATCAAAAAATTTTTTCTGATAACTAATTAGTTGATAATAATTAGTCTATGATAATCATAACTAAATGATTATAATCATTTTGGTATTAAATCGCCACAGACGTGTCACGTGATCAATTGGGATTCCCCCCTCTTTCCCTATTTTTAAGACTTGTGAAAAAATGAGGTGTTTTCCCTACTTACCGTCACGTAAATTCTCCAGGGGAGTTTCCCTGTTTTCATGGTTTGCAAGCCGCCACGTGATCAATTAGAATCCGCGACGAAGTACTGCACGTAATAGGTAAAGCGACGTAGTTGGAAAATTCGGGTTGACGCTACTGTCTGGCTTCAGTCAAACACTTATTACGGTAACTGCGATTCTTAGGCAATCTGGTCAACCAAACTGACCAGTGAGCGACGCGCCTGGTACGTTAGTCGTTTTGACGAACGAAATTAGGGATTCCACATCGCATGGTGATTTTGGTTCGGCCAGGAATCGCAAGTACTGCTGTTGGGGCCTTCAATCTTGACTAAACGTAATATTAGTTCAATTAGTATAGTCTAGTACTCAGTCTAGCATTTGCTGTTTTAAAATCGGTAACCGATGAAATTGTTTAGGTAAAAAAATTCGAATTTTATTCCCAACACCAAAAACGCAAGGATATTGCAATCAAACGAAAAACTAAGATGAGGAACATGCACTTTGTGAGCAAGCTTGAAAATCAGTGGAAGTAAAAGGCACTTGTACACAGCCAGGCCATAGTTTAGCACTTTAGCGGAAGTACAGGAGTTAAAAATACAAAAAAACAAGGCAGGTTAAGCATCAACGCCAGCCCATTTGCAAAAGTCTGATAACGATCGAGTTGGTGTTTTCTTAGCAAGCGATTTCACTCTCAAGTTTCGGTCGTCGGTTAAAAGAACAGTAAAATAAATCTTTGGATTCTCGCCATTGGTTCGCTCTTCGTACTTTGCACAACACTGCAGTATCAAATCGTCATTTGTCCCCTAAAAATGTAAAACACGTTTCGTGTTAATCCTTTATCCAAATTAAGCATGCTGGGGGGTTAGAATTCACGAACCTTGTCACCCATATCGAACTGGCTCTGGAATAGAAGCGTGTTCAACACTGACCCTTGATTGGTGAGGGCTTGGAGCTTTGGGTCGCGTTTTGACGAGAATTTCTCTTGTAAAAAGTCAACCGCCATTGCGGCATTCTCTTTCACCTTTATTGCATGTTCTGTGTTTCCCTTGCTGTCTTGGGCCAGGCCTTGTAATTCGGCCAACACTGCGCAACAAGCATCTGGTGATAAAGATCCAAGCCAAGGCAGATAGGGCAAATGTCACCACAACTTACCAACAAGTGGGACTCCAATCATGAAGAGACCAGTCTTAAGCATGGCTTTAATCGAAGCCAAATGGTCGATAAAACAGTTGGTATCAGGAATTAGGTTTTGTGGTTTAACATAGACAGTGTCATTACGTTTGTCAGCTGACTCCAGAGATGCCTTAAACAAAACGAAAAAGTAATGACGTACCAGCAAATTCTCCCTTTGAAAGCAGAAAATCGGAAAACAAGCTTTAGTACGGTTGCATCAATATAATGTAATTTATGTAGGTCTAATGTTGCAAGAAATAGAATCTTTATGACTAAGCTGAAAAATCGGTCATACTATACTGTATCGAATAATAAAACCGTGGCTAACGCTCATGCCAATGCATTCAATATTGGAAAACGCCATGAGGTACTGCAGGCACCCGAACGAAGTAGGTAAAATTACCGGCGTAAATATGTCATTATACCTGGTCATTTTTATTGGTTTTTGAGCAATAGTTAGCAAATACATCACCACCAAATATTTGTTTTAATTTCTTGAACAATACCGGTACATTAGTTAAGTAGTCTTCGTAAAAACAAGGGCATTTATGATAGCATTAGACACAAAGCACAATGTCATTGTCCAACCTGTATTTGATATTTTCTTTTTTCGTGAACAAGTTTTTCTTTCTGCAGTGAATCCCGCAAAGCCCTTAACTGGAATAAATCGTCATCCTGTGTGGTTTCGTCATCGGAAACAAACTCTCGAAGCTCCGCATCATCTTCGAGGATCTGCTCAAAATAACATCATAGCTAGTTTAGTACAGTAAAAATATTCCCCAAGATGACCATAAAAGCATTTACCGCGTCAGGTTGATCATCCGTACTCGACAAACGACGAGCTGATTCTTGCAAGGAAACCGTGTTTTCAATCACCACCACGTACCTGGCGACAACAAATTGGTTGAATGGTGAATATACAAGAACTTCCTGCACATATCAGTAACTACTGTATTTGACGGTGTGTCGTGTTTAGGATTTTCTAGACAAAATGATTTTACAATGATTAAGCATAATGTGTACAGCAAAACAAAACATAATTGTGAATTTACGATTCACCGAAGTATTTAATAAAATGTGACAAGAAAACAAAACCACCGTATACACAGCAGAAGGCATTACTCAAAAACTTTAGCTGGAGTCGGCATACGACAGACTACAGTTAAGTTGTGAAGCTAAGATACCTTCCTTGCTTGAAAGCAAGTAGTGGTTGCTCCATTCCGCAAAGATATTCCAAAAAGTCACGGATCAAATCAAGACGGACGCAGTTGAAAGCTATCACTCGCTGCTCAGGGGAAGTACATTCTGTGATGAGAACGAATCGTGGTTCATGTTCGGTTTGTGACAACGGTGCAAATCCAGAAAACTCAAAGTCTTCTGGTAAACTGATCTATAGGAAAGTGTTTGGTATTTTAGTAAATAACAGTTTTAACATAGTACTGGTAGTGTTGTAGTAATAGTTTAGTAAAAGTATGTTTGTATTTGGCTGCTACCTGATGGCTAGTGAAAAAAGATAAAATTAAAAATAACATCTATTTATTTTGACAGACTTATGATGCCCATCTGAGGGCGAAATATATTTCTGTTTTAATATACCAAGGCACAAGCTAATTCTGGTTTTATTTTATATTCTAGTTTAGCATGTCCCAGACTGTTGACCCAGTGATCACATGTCTTTCACCAACCGCTGTGAAGCTGATCTAATGTTCGTTAAGAGTTCATTTTATTGAAATTGAATTAAAATTACCTCTTCTAAATCGTGATGACTTTTGGTGAAAACCCGAACAGGAAAATGGCGATTATCGCTGCACAACCAATTACATAACTCAGCCAGACTGGACCAAACATCACATGATCTGCAAAATCCAAAGATAATTGTTTGAGCAAAACCTGCAGCTGTCTACTGCAAAATTAAGGTAAATATTGGCAGTAAATTGCTGTGTTTAAAGGCTTTTCGGATACTCCATGCGGATACTGCAGAATATATTGCACACAGCTATTTACACTATTTTATCATTGTAAAATTCCAAACTCCTCATGCACAGCAGGAAACATAATTAAATCATTTTGTTTGTGACTTGATGCAGATAGTGTTGATGAGCATTGGTGATAACAACAGCTCACACAAAACTTCCAAATAATATTGTAAAATTTACTGTAAATTATTTTGAACATCTTTCTCAAATGTAAACGTGCGCAAGTTACATGCCATCAAATACAACACTGAATATGACCAGGAATTTATTGATACCGCAGCACTACCTTATATTATTCACATTCAGTGATTAAAAGCACCTAAAATGTCATGTACAGTACATCTAATAGGCCTCTTACTTGTTATGTGGTCTAGCTGGAGGTGTGGGGTACCACAAGTCTTTGTTGCAATACATCCAATCATAAGCTACCTTCAGTGCAGGTAAAACAGAAGCAAGTTGGCTGTTATAAGAAGGGTCGTATACCTGACCTGGGTGGCAGGGAAGTTCTTGCAATAACCAAGTAGCATGATGAGTTAGTATTGCTATCATTGAAAGGGCAAGCTGCACTGCTTGCGCGGGCACAACACTATGGGAGTTTTCTGAAATTGAAAACATGAGATGTTTATGCTAAATACACATTTCAGTTAATGACTGTAAATTGTACAGTGAAACAAGTCCAGGGACATTTTATTAAGGTTTTAATTTTTTGCCGTGTTAAAATATCTTTACTAACCTAAGCAATAACAAAGAAAAAAACGAAATATCGTATCAAGAAATTAACATACAATCAGGTAGATATAAAATTTTACCTGGTTTGTTCTTTTGGCATTGGTTAAAAATGCTGAAAAAGTTTATGGCAAAAAGGTGAAGAATTGTTTGCTTGATCACAAGTGTTGGCTCCAACTCCAGTATCTAGAAAGAGTTAATCCGTGAAATTAATTTCTCCAAAGTAATGTTGAAAGAAGAAGTCACAGCATACAATCGAAGCTCGTTAACTTGGCTTTGCTTAACACGAAATTTTGAATAACATGAAACAACTTTACCATTCTCTGCAAAGCCTATTTAACACTATAACGGCCGAGGTGTCGAAATCGACACTTTTTGAATTTTGATGTATATTTTTTTTTAGTAAAAGCAGTTGCAACGATATAAAATTTTCAGTAGCTTCCTAACTTTCTTGAAAGAGTATGGATAAGTAACATTTACCGAAATTTGATTTTCGATTTATTTTTTACAACCTGTTACACCTTCAACGGCCGAGGTGTCGAAATCGACACCAAGATGATTTTAGAGGTTCAGTAGACTACAACATCTTTTTACTTCGCACGATTGCACTTGCAACTATCATATACTTCAGATTAGCCCAGTTTTTATCTTTTCACGTGATTGTTTATCTCCTTTAGATACAGCTTTTACGGAGAGTTTATGACATCCTAAACGTACTTTGTCCATATACATTTGCACAATAAAAACTCGCTTTGCTTTGCAGCGAAGGCGAACTGTAAAATGCACACGACAGTTTTTGTGCAACGTATGGATTGTATGCCATACGCTATTAGCAGAGCCGGGCTATAAACTGTACAGTAGGCCAAAACAAAACAAGGTAGGCGTGGACGTTTTCGACCAAACGGCGAGAAAATACACAACTCATGCAGCAAGTAGAAGATGACGTTTGGCTGTTTGGACAAAACTACTGGACATAGTAGAGCTAAATTCCTGGATTCTGCACAGAAAATGTTTCGGTAGCAAAATCGGCCGACGAAGCTTCATACTCCAGCTTATGGAGGGGTTGAGGGATGCTTACGCGGTGAAGCGGAAGCAGGTGGTCCAAAGAGAAGTGAACCCAGCGCAGAGAAGACCATCTGGAAAGCGAAGGAAATGTGCGGAAGAAAGTCGTAAAATTATATAGTTACAGTTTGAAGTCACTGCAGCAGGCCAACTTGCGGAGTGTGTTGTAACGGCGACTGAAAACTTACAGAATGCAAAAACTGCACGACGTAAATAGATCAACATGGGTCCTGCTGTAAACTCTAAAAACTTATCAGTTATCATATTGTGTGTAGGAAACAAATGAGCTTTTTCTGAAATAGTTAGCGTTTTGTTAAGATACCTACCATCAGAATAATGATTGTTTATGTTTCAACTCATAAATATTGTTTTTTTTTCGTTTCTTACAAATGTGTGCAACGTCATCAAAGGTCGAATTGCTGTAGGTATGCTAGTTTTTGTTTCTACTGAACAAGCAAAATACATCCTAAATTCATTACGGAAGTATTTAGTTTTGAGTTAGAGGTAAACTCGTTAGAGGTAAACTTGTTTTCCGGCCGTTCTAGTGTTAACAAATTTAAGCAACTTCAGATAACTTAAAGTAACTTAATCAGCATCTTCATATTCGAGTTAACAAGCTTCCACCATACTTTGTTACAATTCAGTATCACAAACCTTTTCAAATAGCTGCAAAAGCTCATTTTTCAATTTCTCAAAACTATCGAGACCGATTTTTGTGAAAAGCTTGCCGTGAAGGTGAATAAAGATGAGCGTGAAATGTTTCATCATCTGTGGAAAAAAATCTACTTTATTTATTCATTAGTTCCACTTTTTATCGATTCATCTATGAATCACTTTCTAGTGCAAGCATGTGACAAATTAACCAGTAAACCTCCAAATTCTACATCTAAGACCTGCATCGGCGTAAGAGATGTGGACTTTGAATTTTCGTGAGTCTCAAGATCTCTTCCGGTAGCTGATAATTCTTCACTGCGAATTGATCTGGAATCTTTATTGTTGACTGAATTGGGAAGAACCCAGACAATCTTTGGCTGTCTTGAAGTGCTTTATGAAACAAATTCACACAAACAATGAAAGAGTTATGATAAATGCTTTAAAATACTTGCATTGAAATGGTTACTTGCAAACAATTGTTAAATGGTGCAGAAATACTTCATACTTTTTCACTACATGTGATGTCGTTGTGGATGGTTTCACTGTTTTTGCTTCTTCGCATCGCTTTATGTGTTCAAGCTAATACAAAGCGACAAGTCAGCATAGTCAAAGTCATAACAAGAAAATACTACGCTTGTAGAAACAAACAATACCTTACAAAATTAACAGAGAAAACTACATCAACTGTTAAACTACAGTACAGTACACTTAATGCTATTTTTGGGACCTTTCTGCGTGAATCATCAAACAAAGCAATGAGGCTTTCCCGGGCTGTTAATATTGCATTCCCGGTAGTAGCAAGACTTCGAGCATAATAATACACGGCATCGAGTTTTCGTCTCGTTTGAACTGCAAGCAAGGCAAGTTGGTTGTATGGTCGACCATTCCTTGGTTCAAGTGATCTTGCTTGTATGTAATAGCTGGGGAAAAATAAAAGTATAACTGAAATTTTTAATTAGTTACTATTCATGTATAGGTAACTAAAATTCCTCATTCTTGCAATTCCAAGTATAACAAATGAACTAAAAACTGGATGAAGAGAAAGTAATGAAATATGACACAGCACAGGCAGTCTACTGCCATAACTAACTGTCGTGCTTTGCCAAAATTTGAAGTATTGTTTGCATTTTCTTGGTATCGAGCAAGATCCCCGAGGCAAATGAGACAGCGTTGACAGCTGAGAATGGCTAACTTTGCCTGGAAGAGCAAAACAGCAACTATAATAAATTACAACTCCTGATTATGGCTGGGAATTTAGCCAATTTTTTTCGTCATTAGGTAGCGGTTAGCTGCCATAATTGCTAATCGTCATGCCACATTCTTAATTGCAAGCAAAACTACAACACTATTGTACTATGGCAGTACTACATACAGCAGTACTATACTATTTATTCTTAAAAAAATGTGATGAAAAATATTGCATTAGCAACGTATGTCATGCTAAAGTACAAAGATTATCAGAAAGACAAAATATTCAAGGATTAAAATAATTACCAAAGCAGCAAATTCCGTGAGTCAATGGATTAACAAAAATGTTTCTCCAAATTTTCTCTTATACATGTATGTTTTCATCTAATGGCTAACAAAATCCTTAGTCGCAAAGAGCTTTTAGCTGCTAGCAGCTATTAGCTGGCCAAATTTTCCCAGCCCTACTCCTGATACAAGTAACAGCACAAAGCGCTTTCAGTTAAAAAGTTTAAGCTTACGTACTTTTTTGCCAACTTGCTTCTGAAAAGATTTAAAAAGTATTGCACTGGATATCAAGTCTTTGAGATCAAGTCTATGAAGCTGCTGTAACTTCGCAAGTAGTTTTTCATAAAAGTCGGTGGCCTTTAGCATAAATAATGCAAGGAAAATATGAAAAACAGTTGAAAATTTATGATAATAGAACATCTGTGTATTTCAGTGTCAGCTGCACATTAATAGAAGATAAACATCTTTTACAAAGTTACCTGATCCAAAACAACTATTAACAGGCTTTTTAACTCATTTTTATCATCTTCCGTACACAGTGCTATCTGGTCACGCAATTTCTCCAGCACCTAAAAAAAGAAGATCTCCATTAATATTATAGAAATATACATAGAAATGTCACTTGTCATACAACAATCAATGGTGTTCAAATAAAAATACCAAATGAAACAGAATTTATTTGACTATGTTGTCCACAAATTGAATACTAGTGACTTACTTGATGGTAGACACTTTTCCAGAGCATTTGTTCAACATTATATTTGGCAGATGCTTCAATATAATTCAAAATTAGAGTTTCACAGATTTTCTTCAGTTTTGTTCTAAAATATTGAAATATTTTGACTTTGTTAACGGCAACATAAAAGTGAGTCAGTAATTATTTCTTAGATATCTTTTAGAAACCTCGACAGATGTAGTTTGTCATTAAAAGCTCTCATAGAGAAATCAGCGCAGCCTAGCAATGTACGCATGGCATTTTCATAGGTATCAGCTTCGTTGAGCAGGTCTCTATGAGACTGTTTGTGGGTGCCCTGTAAGTCAACACACTTTACACAAATACGCATGCAGCTTGTATTAAGTCAAAGAATCACTCACATTAGAAAAAGTAAAAACTCTCTACAACCCCAAGATATTTATCCTTAATACCTCAGAAGGTTGACTATCATATTCTGCAGAATATGCAACTTCCAAGGAAATATCTCGTCGCCCTGGTGATGCTGGGTACCCATATAATTGCGGAGGAGTCTCAAGGAATCTTGTCGCATAGGAATAGTTATCATGGTGTCTAAAAAAGGTTTGCACGTGAAACTGTATCCGATACGATCACGTACAGTGTGTTTCAAAAAATTTAATATTATTTGTATGTAACTACCACATAAACGATACCAAATTTCTTAAAATAGCCTTTATACCACGCGACATGTAACAGATGAGTTATTGTAGGTTAGCAATTTTACATTTCATTTGTAATATTAAGCTCTGTCCAGCTAAATAAAAAACTACGATAGAAAAATACTAACAAGTATTAGTAATTATCTGCATTTCAGCTTCGCTAACTGTTTACACAGACACTTCGATGTTGAAGGGTAAGTGCACGATGGAAGACAGAGGTATGCAGTAGTTGTAAACAACTTTGGACAATTTTTAAACTATTGAAGGTTAAAATGAGTTACTTGCAATTATACACAGCATTAACATACCGATATTCTTTATCCACGTAGGAACGATAGGGTATTGATTCAGTATCACCGTAAGGATTGTACAACTGCAAAAGTACGACAAAAACTATTTCTACAGGCTATTACAACAAATATAATTGCCGAAGTTTCCGTTGCAAAATAATTTCGAAAAAAATACCTTTTAAATGAATTAAATGTTCATTGCCAACCTGCCGCCCTTTATCTGAATTGTCTTCATCAATGTCGCGATCTTGCTTTTCTGGGTTTTGTCTAGAGCGAGAAGTAGCTTTTACCATAATTGGGATGTCGGGATTGCTTGGGTTAAACAACTGCTTGCGTGAAATCTGCATATCAAGAGGCAAACATGGGTACAAAGGTTTGAAAATGTGGATAATCTCAATATAGTCTCATTGCAAAATACCTTATAAAATATAATTATTAAACATTAGAATGTTTATAAACCTCCTCGTTATTTTCTGGCTCTTTTCTTTCTTTGGAGCGAGGAACATCTTTACCATTTCGATTAGATTTTGACCTGCCTTTACCCCTTGCTCTTGCAGTTGCCTATTTTCGTTAAAGCTGGTTATTGGTTGTCCAATACAAAACAATAACATTGATTAAAAGCTAAACACTACAAAGCGTTTATTATGAATACTGAGCTTACTGGTGAACTTCGTGTGTCTGTGGCAGGTTGATTGATGTCAAAGTTTGATGCTGGGGTAGGTGATGAATCGGCAAACCTAGCTACAGAGAACTGGAAAATACCAGGGAAATGATTTGAGATGAAAAATATAAAATCAAAATAACATTGCTAATCCTAAACAAAGTATTGTGAATAGGTAATAGACAAAGAGATTGCGACCCAGGTGTGCAAATTGTACCTTTTTATCCTCGGGAATGGTTGCAACTGAAAGGTTGTTATCGCTCCATGAGTGTGAAAATTCACCATGATAATCATCCCATTCCAATTCCTCTTCCGTGTCGTCGTGGCTATAAGATAATCAATGAGTTGATAAAAATGCTACATACTCTAGTGAAACTCCTTCTACGCAAGAGAATCATGGAGTAACGCTGACCCAGAATACTCATGTGAAGATGCTGTGCTGTTCCGGCCTCTTCTTCTCCTGTTCTGTCTCGTTAGATAACCTTCCTCCATGTCATCCGAATTATCTTCATCTGAAGTATAATGCCTAAGTGTAAAAAGTTAGATAAATGATTAATGAGTTGAGCAATAATGTAATGAGCATAGTAAGATCTGCATGTCATGAAGGAATTTTTACTGTTATCATCTGTGCACAAATGTCTACCTCTCAGGTGGAACACCGTGTTTGGAAACCTTACAATCTTTAGAATCAGTTTTAATTATTCCTCTTCCACGACCTGATACAACACAAAAAACATTCTTTAAACGACGTCATATAAATCGAAGTATGGGGGTTTCCTCCAAAAGGTTCACTTGGACCACTTTGATGCTTTGAATCTCTACTGTACAACTCAAAACCACTTGTAGAACTATAGGTTATGGATTTTACTGAACACCGTAAGTTCTAAACAGCAAAAAGTTGTAACAAACAATATCAGATTTCCGTTAATATTTACTAATAGTTTTTTTCAGGTCTTGTGTGATTGATTAAAACGAGCAAAAGGAATTTGAAAAACTAGCCAATAAAAATGCAAACTTTGGCTTGCTCTTGGTTTAGCAAAGTATTTCAGTTATTCACAGTTTACTAAATTTCATGGTGATATTTCCCTTCTTCAAATTTTTAAGCACACCAACACCACAATTGACATTCACATGCAACTATTCAAAAGTAGGCAACCAGATAACCTACAACAGTTCAACCTACATTATATCACATATTATATATTAGAACTATTTTGCCATTTTACACTTTGCCATAGCTACAAAAGTAAAAAACATAACTTAGGCTTAGAGCTTTAAAAGCAAGTACAAAGTACACTTGAGTTGCACAATGTGAAAAAATGACCTAGATAGACCGTCCAAGTGATCAAAGCAAGCGATCTAAGGACACTTAGCAGCAGTCCAAGCAAACCTGTATAATTTGGAGGCACGTAACTATGAGAAAATTTCTATGAAAAATTATCAGCTCTTGCAAAGGATTTACCTCTTCCTCTGCCTCTGCCTCGATTTGATGAGTCAGACTGTCTGCTGTGATTTGGACTTTTTAAACTTCTATGTTTATGTGAAGGCGATGTGAATTCGTCTTTACGGGTAGATTTTTCAGTCTTCCTGAAAAAGACGAATTCATTTTTTAGTTCAGATGTTATTTATAATGCAAAATGTAATACAAAATGACCAATTACAAGGACAAAATTTTCCGGAAAAAGTAAACAGGTTGGCTGTAAGCAACTGTGTACCTGGTACATATAAGAGATATATTTGCTGATTCGACACTCATCTACAGAAGTGTGGAAGTAACAATACTAATCTACAAAAGAAAAGTGTGTAATTGATGAAGCAAATCAAAGATATGATTGCGTTTTGTAGTTGTTTTTATTTAACCAATCAAGATTTAGGGAAGTTAAGTTTTGGGGGTAATTTAGTTATGAAAAGTGAGAGTCTGGGTCTGAGGAGATTAGTTTTAAATCAATTTGCGGCTTGGAAAAAATATTATGTTATATCAAGTGGAATATCGACATACATTTTAACTTGCAAACTATCCTAATTGCTGTTTAGAATAGTATTGCAACTTCTCCACTTTTGTAGATTAGTGTTGTTAATTCCGCACTTCTGTAAATTAGTCTTAACCCACTTCAATAATGATAGCTAAAACAAATAATTCAGCCCACCTTGAATTTCTGGTTTTGTCTTTTGATTTGGGTGCTTTTTCATTTGAAGTAGGGCTTCGCTTTGACAATTTGGAAACACCTGGTTTGTACACTTCAAATTTTGATCGAGGTTCTTTTTTTGTATTTGATACTTTTTCTTTTTCTCTTTCTACTTCTAGAACAGTATATATAAAAAGTGACTATTAAAATATACTTCTACCTCCACTACACATAAACTATTTAATAAATGCGTAAGCCAGCTAAATACTTTCATCACTCACCAGTGATGTAAATAAGCATACCTTGGTTAGCATTGGTCTCTTGCATTTTTTGCAACTTTTCCTTTAGTCGTCTCAGGGATTTTTCATTTAGTTTAATAACTGGCAGATCATTAGTTTCATCCATTTTGTGTTTTTCTATATCCTACAAACTGTAAAATACATCTGCCAAAATAGATAAATGTGGGCTATCAACTTAAAGCACAAAATCGAGTGTTACCCCAAACACCCTTTTAGTCATTTAACCAACGAAACTATATAATTTATATAAACTATTACTTTGAATAAAGGCACAATTCTGAAAATACTAAATTCTGCAATAGACTAGGAATAGTTGGAAATGAGCACCAGACTAGATCTTATTAGATTAAAATTCTGCCAAAAATGATTTGCAAAAACCTAACCTCATACAGAGAATGGGTGCTGTATACGAAAAGTCGATTTAAAGCTATTTAAGGGTTAGATCTAGGTTAAAAAGAAGGAATATGTTACGTTTAGGTTACTGTGTTGTAACCTTGAAGTTAAGTGAACAAAAAACTACACATAATACCTTAAACGTAAGAATTTTTGCTGGTAAAATAGTGAAATCCGAAACAATATCACCGGTAACTGGTCAACGATCAACCAGCAATGATGATGATTGCTAATCAGCTGTTTACTTGCTAGAAGTAAGGAACCGCTAGGTCACGCAATAGCTGTTTTAACTGAGCACATGTTAAAACTTTATCGTGACGTCACCAATGGCAGCCTGCTGGATTTGAGTAGCACCCTGCAAATGGTGACTTCAAGTGGTTTCTGATTATCGATTTAGAGAGGCAGGGTCGTATAGTCGTATTGTGTTGTATTATATGGTTTATTTTTCATCGTTGATTGTGAGGGGACGTAAAATAAAAAGCTTACCATTATAGTGCGATAATATAACATTTAACAAATCCATCAGCAAACAATGAGCAGTAAAAAGCAGCAAAGCCCAAAATGCTTAAACATGTAAGAAAAATGTAACCAAATGATAAAGATGAATAATGGTTAGCACGGCCACCAAATCTAACATAAAATAAATAAGTTATACAAAAAATACTCACGAACACAAACATATGTAAGTCATATAAAATTGGGTACTGAGGCATTGCGGTATTAGGCTATAAATAAGCTGATGAAACAGACTTGTAAAGATACACAGATGGATATAGTGACATGGCTAATCAGAAGAACGACTGTTATTATAACAGCAGCCTGTTATCATCACATAGTACTCTCTTATTGTTTACTGCTTAGCAATTGACAGGCTGCTGTTGGTAATGTGTAACGCTAGGCTGCTGTTCATGACGTAATGAACAGCAAAGCGTGATTTCTGGAGGAGCTCTCTGCTGTTGCTTGCTGTTCTGTAAATGCCAGGCTGCTGTTGCTGACGTACAGTAAGGTTGCTGTTGGTGACGTAATGAACAGCAAACTGTGATTGCTCGAGTACCACCCTGCAGTTGGTTGTTGCCGAAAACTGGACAGCTCATAGTTTGTTTATATCAAGGGTGTTCAAAACTTAAATATAACTTACGCTTTTTTGCCTTACAACCAGTTTTGGAAGACGTTCTTCTCTAAAAACTAGTTTAGATTTTTCTTGGAAAAACCCATATCAGCTGTGAGCAGCTCACTTAGCTGAAAAAACTAAACTGATATTGATTACCTCACGAACAGCAGCCTAGTGCTACGTCACCAATAGCAGGCTGACAGTAACCAAGCAGCAAGCAGTAGCATGGTGCTCTTGGAAAACAGCGGGCTGCATCACCCGCTTTTTTTGTTACGACCCCGTGTCAGATCAGGTAAGGACCTTAAGGTTTTCTTACAAAATATGAAACCAAAGGATCGGGGTAACTTTCGCGCACAAGATTGCGGTAGGGAAAGTGAGCAGTTGCATACTGCATGAATCCTGGGACATGTATTATGGAACAGAGTTAGTATATGAGTAGACTACATAATATTGCTAGAGAGTGACTAGGTCACTGTTATTACTATCGGTCACGCAAATCTTTATGAAAGATGAAAAGTCACAGCTTATATTTTTAAAGCTGTATGGGTACTAATATTTACGCAAAGCAATCATCGAAGAAGCTAATTGTACTAAAATGCTTTCATTGCATTGTACAATTACATTTTTTGTACATTTTTTATTTATTTTACATAAAATTATCCTTTCTAACGATACTAAGTTTCCTAACGCTTGTGTGATGCGGTAAAATCACCTTACAAATACTCATAACAACGTTCGTATTATTCCTGAACATATTTATAGAAAACAAAACTATTTTGAACAAGCGTAAATAAACTTTCAGAATACTGAACTGGGATATTGACTAAATGTCGTTCATATTTCTTGTTCTATTAAATGTTTATTAGCTCAGAGATCAGTGAGATGTTTTGGATTCAGCAGCAATTTGCTTTAACTTTTTTTAAACGAATGATGAATAATTTGTGAAATTATAAGACTATGAATAATAATCAGCCTAGTTCTGCTAAAGAGCTACCTTCTAGACAATCAGAGGCATGCAAGGAAAGTTCTGGCAAAGCTGGAAATGAACCGGATGAGGCATCCCTGATGGAAAAGCTACAGTATGCAATTTTAGAAATTGAAAAAAAATCTGTCAAAAATGTGAATAAACCTACAGCTGCTTCCAGTGCTTCTACAAATTGTGATGAATGTAAAGAGCACGGTTCAACCGAAGTACATTTTCGTGTGCGCCTTGATGTGGAAAAGCCTGTTCTTGAAGATGACCTTGATTTGAATCCATTGGATGACATTGATACGGATAACAGTATGGGTTCTAATGATGCCAAATTTCAAACTTCTCAAGAATCATGTTTTTCATTAAATGGAAAAACAGGCTCAAATTTTGACGCTTTTGCTATAAAAAAGCATGATTTGTTACATCAGGGAAGAAACACGAGTCCTACTTTTGATTTACATACACAAGCTTTTCCTCTCATAAAAATTATTTTTGGTCCTGCTCCACATTATTCCAGACGAAAATTTCCGGAAGCATGTGAAGGATGTTTGGAAAAACCATCACCAGATACTGATAACATTTCCCCTATGCTTTCTGACCCAAGACTAAACAATATTAAATATGCTGCAGTTCTGCAAGATCGCTGTTTAAAATGCTTTGCCTCTATGGACAATGAAAAAGCAAGTGGTAAACCATCTTCAATAAACCAGCCAAGCAATGTTACCAAGGAACGTAATTTTGCAATAAGGGACCCGCGTAGAAAATCTGAAACTGCACGTCGAATGTCTGAACTCTCTTCTACAAGAGATAAAATTGTTGAGAAAGTTACAAGAGAGAAAGTTCTTCCGGTTGAAGAAACAAAAATTGTGAACAAAAACAAGGAGCAAAAAACACCCTGCACAAAGAGCACCATAAATCTGACTGACATCAACGTAAATCTTCGGAGAAGTTCATTTGAAAAATCGAACACAGGATCTCTGTTAATAACACCAGAAAATAGTGCAATTCATCCATCTGCTGAAACAAGAAGCAAGTTGGTGAAAGATTCTTCACCTTTATCTATCGTGCATGTAAAAGCCACCTCTGAAAAAGCAACAGATCAAGTTAAAACAGACTCCAACAAATCCTCTGTCACCCTGGAAAAGAGTACTGCTATTCAAAATATAAAAATCATCAACAACAATCACACTACTATCTCCAGTTCTGAAAAGCATAATGTGCCTGAGAAGAATAAAACACGTCACAGTATCCTGAAAAATGCATCGGATATCAGTATGACTACAGTTTCATCTAATTTGTTTACACTATTTGAGAAGAAAAGTCTTCCCAGTTGTTCCAAACAAAACAATCCTGTTTCAGTCAAACACACAAAAGCAACTTCCAAACATACACCCATTTCTGTGAATATGTCTAAGGAAATGAAAAGCAGTTCTGAGAACGTAGTAAAGACTGTCATGCAAATGACATCATTGGTGGAAAACCATGAAACAGGAAGAGAGTTTGTTTTCACTGATTCTGGATCTGCCCCCTGTCATCGCAGTTTAGTCTCAGCCAGCGAAACCGAAGCACTTGCAGAAACAAAGGACAGCAGCACTCATTCGATGACTACAGAAGTAAATAACGTAGACAACCAACAGAAAGTAACAAACACTGAGAAGAATTCTGAATCAGTACAGTTTGGAGCCACTGCAGTAGACGAATCAAGCAGCATGTTTGAACATGTTCAGATGGATGAAACACCGCTTGGTTACCTATGTAATTCTCCACCAAACCAAGGCAAGCGAAAAGCAGAATCAGAACCTTCGTCGGGTGGTCAAGTAAATAACGAAGATCCACCTGGAAGTAACAATTCAGTGGACTGGGGTAATCCAGAATGGGCAAACGTGGAATTACCGACACTTAACGTAAAGTTCAAAAAACGTAGAAAACTGAACCCCAAAAAGGAAAAAAGTGCCTCGCATGCAAAGGATAACAAGAATAAGTCCTCTGAAAAGGATGAATTTTTGGCCAGCATATTACGTACATGTGAAGAAGAATCACCTCGCAGTAAATCTTTTACAAATACGCAAGCTTTCGAAGAAAACAAAGTTAAAATTGATGTAAAAAATAAGGAAAATCAAAATGACCTAAACGAAGACATGGAGCTCAATTTAGAGCAACCTTTACAGGAAAATTCTCCATTAAATGAAACTGTAGAAACTGTAACATCTTCGTGCTTAAGTATGGAGACAGATCAATCACCCTCATCCCCTATTTTACCAGACATTCTACCTACTGCACAAGACACAAATGTTAACACAGACTCTGGTATATTTACTTCCAAAGGAGAGACATTTTATTGGCCGTTTTCTTATCCTTCTCTTGACCAACTCAAAGAGATGCCCGATTCTGATGACGAAATTGATTCCACACGATCTTATAATGAGGTTGTGGTTGTAGTGGAAAGGCTAGAAGAAGAAGGTTACCTTCCCAAGTGCTTTGTAAGTGCCTATAACTCCGAACACACCTGTTGTAAATGTTGCCCTTTGTTTTGTTGTGCTAGCCCGTGGGTCAATATCAACGATTTTAGTATTATTGCCGCATAGATTATAATTATTATTTGTGTAGTAAGTTTGTATTGCCTTTCACCAATGCAATCTAACTCTGCAAAACAGCGACTTGGTTTTACTGTATACCCTAACGGCCTAACCTATAGTAATTTAAGGTTGCCTTAATCAAAATAGCAATTATTGCTTTCTCGCGTTTTACTGCTCATATTACCAAGTGTTCATGTTTTATTTTGTTCCAGTTTAATCGCAAGTAATTTGTTGATAGTCTGTCGTATTTCACTCACTTTACTTTCTTCCTTTTATATTATTAATGTTTATTGTATCGCGTCATTGTTTTAAATGGCATGAGAAGCGAGTCTGATATTATATTCGTTGTTTCGTGTTGCAACATCCACTGAACGAACATAGTTTGTGGTGCGACCTTAAGACAAATTACGGCGATAAATAACTTATAAAAATTAATGAGCGAATATATTGTAGTTGAAGTGCTATAAAGCAAACATATCGCTTTTTAAAATTAGATTGCGCAGACTTGCGCTTGGCCCGCGCAATATTGCTAGATTTCAAAGTCGTTAAATGAAACCTTTACAATGGTTTAGTACTTTAGTATGTTAAAGACCAAAATTCTAGCAACTAGCTGTGGAATGTTATAGCTTTGGATGAATTAACCCTAAGCTAAGGTTAACATGAGCAACCCAATAACATCGATCATTGCGTGTTATGCATAATAAGCTTACAGTTCATAAATATTGTAAGATATTCATTAATATACATGGTATTTTTTACAACAAGGTCGAAACCGATTGGTTATAAAAATGTTAAAGTCAAACAAAGCAGAATAAAGAAAATTCCGTGAGCCAGCGAATAAACCTAAATACAGCTGCAAGAGAGATTCAATGCTTGTCTTATCGGCCAAAAATTGGTAGCCTACCACTACCTACTTAAATTTAATGAAGTAGCTACAGACTGTAGTAATAAGCAATAGAGGAGAAACTCTACGCTGAGATACAAATTCACATATATCTTAAATATCTAATGCATTTTTAATTTGAAGTGGATGAAATAAAGTTTACATTAATTGGATTTTTTACAAGAGGTTTTGAATTATTCACAAAGACGTTCCCTCCACACCAGAGCTCACAATGGATGGTATTCTGCGTGAGAAAGCTAAAGGAAAAGTGTTTTCAGGAAAAATATTTGGAAGAAAGCCTTTGACAGTAATAGGTGTCGGACTTTTTACCAGAAACAGATCAACATTCTCCGATGATAACCAAAAATCAGGATGCAACACAAATCTTGGTAAACGAGGTTTAGGCAGGATTAGGAAAGGAACGACTTTGACCAAGACCGCTGCTAAAAACGCATCGTTTATCCGGCCGCGTCAGGACTGTTCAAAAATTCAAAAAATTAAACCGATTTGTAAGCCACAAAATTGGAAAAAATCGTTTTATGTTCCTCCTAACGAGAGTCAAATTAAAAAGCAAGTTACATGGTTAGAAAGGATTGAATTACTCTGTAAACAACGTGGTTCGTATAATACCGAACACAACAAATATAATAAAGGTTCTTCACTAAACTATAACATCCACCACAACAAAGAGGCCGGCAAACTGAAACTACCACTGCTTGTTAAACCTGAACCAAACAACAATGCTTGTGTTTTAAAATTTAGCTCAGTTGCACAAAAAACGGCAACGAAAGTATCGCAAAACGAAATTTGGTCCGAAAGTTCTTCGACTTTGGAAGAATTAGAATTTCTAAAGGGTTTAGAAACACCAACTTACAGCAGTGAAGCCACAACAACAGAAAACCAGTACTTGTTGACGGAACAGACCCAAAATAATTGGTACGTCAACATGTCTGCATTAAACGTGGATGAGAACAATCTTTCCCAACTATCCTCCAACCTTTGTTCCGACGTCTACAATGATTACAGAGAGAGAAAAGAAAAGGGAAAAACGACAAGTGAATCAGATTCTTGTCACGTATCTGAAACGTCATTTGTATCAGGGGCTCGGCCTCAGGAATTTCCGGATGTTGCAATTGTTCTCCCGACCACTTCGGATAACAGTCCAAGAAAAGAAGACTTAGATTTGAATGTACCGAGTAGCAAGGTAGCACAAACAACAGACGTTGTTGACGACGAAAACAAAGTTGTTGAAAAAAGATCCACATCTTCGAGAACTCGAACTAAAGGCAAGATGACAAAAATTAGACCTCTTTCGCGGGTAAAACCACGATCGGGAACGGTACGTCCGATTCCTAATCCTCAAAGAAAGTCCGACGATGAAGAAGCATTGAAAAGATTGTTTTCTACATCCTTACGGAATCAGATTATCGGTATCATGGAAGATGAATATAAAGACAAGTATAGAGCACAATCCCGCACAAGACCAGACCAACACATTTTCCGGGGAGAAATCAACAGGTTTTGTTTATTTCTTTTATAAATTATTAACATGCTGTTTATGACGCAAATTATTAACCTGCTGTATTTCCGGCATTAGTTTGTCAGTATAGCACTATAGTAAAGTATAGTAGCATACATCGCACGTCTTTCAAACGCTTTTTTTCCTATGACAAGGTTAGAGAAAACCCGTGACGACTTATTGCGAAGAAATGCATTCCTCCAAAAGGAGGTGAACAGAGAAAAGGATTGTCAAGATAGAGTGGTCATCGATAAAAAATTAGCGCAAGTTACCTCACGCAACGTACAACTGACAGAAGAGCAAATTGAATGCAACAAAAAGGTTTATAAATTTTTTATGTCTTGTCATGATATGTTTTTCAATTTAGCTGAAACTTATTGTTTTTTTTTCAAGTAAGCAAAATCATTATCATAATAACAAGAACATTAATTACTCTTTAAACCCTGCTGCGGAATTTCTTAGTCTTATTTGTCAGTAAAAATACTAAAAATGCTTTCTGTAAAATATGCGCTATCACCTTATCACCAGGAAGAAGACATGAAAATCAAACTGACTGCTTTAGATGAAGCTCAACAGAGAGGAATCATCAATCTTGCTGAGATGAAAAACAAACGGCTTGGTTTGGAAAATCGTTTAGAACACCTGGCAAGTGAAAAGGAAAGGTAATAATAATTGAAGTATTAACTCAGAACTAAACTAACCTACAAGCCTTTGTTTTTGATGCATTACTGCGCAGGCTACAAACCAGAGAAAATAAACTGCAACTTGACAAAGACAAATTGGACGACGAAAATCAACGGCTTAAAGATGAATTAAAATTCGCCTCTGAAAAAGCAAAAACCGAAAAAATCAAACGTAATGACAAAGAAAATCAATTGCAGGTAAGCTAAACTTCTGTCTCATACGGTATGCTCTTATATATAGCAAATGCGTGCCAGAATGCAAGAAACGAAATGGAAGTTTAATTACACGTGTGTTTAATTGTGTCCGTGTTCTTTTGCAGATTGGATTTGATAAAATTGATGAGTTGAAAAATCGTGTCATAGAAATCAGACTTACCCTGAAGAAACACAACAACGAAACCATGAACGCACAAGGTAAAATCAAAAGAGTGAAAAATCAACTTCAAAAAGAGACAGAATACTTGAAGAAACTAAATGATGAAGAGGCCACTCTAAAGGAGCAATCGCGGATCGTGCAGGAGGAAGAAGAAAAAGCAAAGAAACAAGCTCAAGAGACGGAGTCAAAGTTACAAGATGCTCAAAACGAATTCAAAACAAGAGAGGAATTGAAATTAAGCATGATTAACTCTACTGTTCAGGTAACTGGTTATAATCTTAGGCCTACATGACTGGCCCATTAGTAGGCCTACTCGTAAAACAGAAAAGTCTGAGTAATCTCAACTGCCCTTTTACTGTTAGCATGTAGACTACATTATCATTTTCAGATGGGTTTCTTGTTGGTTATATTTGTTTACAATGGTGACTCAGTAACATTCAGGCAGTATTTTTGCTGCTCCCTTTTAATGTTATACTAATATTCCACAGACGACCGGTCGACTGGTGATCATGCGCGACGTGGCGTGGATAAAAATAGCTGAAGAAGAAGTGATTTTGTCACCGCTATGTAGCAATCCAGAGAAAGGTGATAACTCTCAAATATCATTATATAAGATTAAAGGTTATCAATATACTATCTTATTTGCTTATGCTTGCGAAAGCTCGTGTCGAAAAATATAAAGTTAACCTTAAGAGTGGTATATCCTGTTTCTTATTTTACTTTAAAATTTGGTTAACACGGTTCAGACAAAATCAAAATACTAATGTAACACATTGTCTTAATGAAACATTGTTAGTGATGTCATAAACGCAATAGTTTGTCTCATTTCCGTTTTTGAAGTCGAGTACAGTCTGATTATATTATTACCAACACACTTAATTAAAATAGGCTATGTAACTGTATTATGAATGTTGAGAATTGACTTTTACCCACAGGGGTCTCCTCCCAGTACGGTCCCTCACCATCAAAGTTACCCGCGGGTTCCATAAATCCCGTTTTCGAAGTCTACAACGTAGAAAATCAGAGCGACAACAATTCTATGACGACATGTTCGTCGCGGAAAAGGCGCATTCGTCATAACGTGAGCAATAAGCGGCTCACCGAGGCATATGCAGGAACGGAATATTCCTGGACGGACGAATAAACAAGCAGGAATTTCAAGACTTTTGTACTTATCGGGACGTTGTTTGAGTGGAATATAGAATTCTCTCGTCTTGGTAGCAAGGAATATTTTGCTATTTAAAACTATCAAAGCTGTCCTTATTACGAAAGTCGGATAATCAAACATACCACCCACGATTAATCGAGGATAATCCGCTATCCAGATTGTGGCGTTGACAAAATTTTTCATCCGATTAGTGCATGTTTTACATTATTATCAACATGGCAAATAATTGACCCTTGTAACGGGACCAAATATGTAAAAAGTATGCGAAGATAACAAAATGTTGAAATACGCTTGGTCTAATTACAAATCACCTCAAAAGACTAATGTTGTTTGCTTGTTTGGTGTTGTGAGGCTCCAAACCTAATTTTGCTGACTATTGCGTGAATTGTGTTGCTCAGTCGCAATAACCTGACAAGTGTTGAAACAAGCTGAGTGCTGTAGAATTCCTCACGAAGTCATTCTGTTCTGTCGAACAAGCCATGACAAACCCCGCCTTTCACAATCCTCTGCTCATGTTGGTGAGAAAATTAACACCAGCTTTTTTTCAAGATTTAAATATTTATTGTAGACATCTTTGACGTAATAAAAGAAAACGTGAACAAGGTTCATTAATTTTAAGCTTACAAAAACAGAACGAAAAATAGAGAAACAAAAAGAAAAATCTCAACAAGGATTTAAATATAATTCAGAAGTAAGCGTTGTGTTTCAATCGCAGCCTACACCATGCTTCTATGACCGAACAATGAACGCTATTATGATGCAATATCTATAGGAGGTGATGATGACGCAATACGCTCAGGCAGTGTTTGAAGTAAGTTGAGGTTTTTGTCGATTCATGCTTAAAGTAGATGAATGAGCGCAAAAAGAATAGGATCGCTTCGCCGCCAAGCGGCCGTTTCTAACTACTCTCCATCGTTGCCGAGGCCTCAGTTGAACTCTGCCCTTTTAACTGGCAAGATGACTCCATTTCCTCAACCAGCCAGTGAAGAGATTTGAGGAGGGACAACCCGAATTGAATCACTGATGCGTAACAACTGCTGCGTGACCACGTGACCGTACGCTTTGTTGTACCACTCCGGGTTGCGTCCTTTTGTGTCCACTCTTGTCACGTGGGTCAGCGTACATCTGTTTGGGACATCAGTCGGCTCAATGATGTAACGTGACGTCAGAATGACGCCGCGAATGTCACCAACTAGAGGTTGTGGACCGGTGGAAGTTTCGACGATGGCTGCAGCACCACGAGGGTTAATATCTGTCCTCCAGGATCGCAAGACGCAGTAGTCTCGGGATGGTTGAGGACTCATTTCGGATCTGACAGTCTGGAAGAGCTGAGTTCGCTCATCCGGTTGTTGGAGAACTTTCCACTGGAGGAGATCTTTATCCCAGAGATGTCTCTCGTGGAGGATGCGCTCCATGATCTGAGATGGGGTTGCTCCGTTTATTTCAACTTGGCTCCTCCATAATCGAAGAGGATTACCATCGTTCACCTGTGATGAGGAAAACAATTTGTAAATTAACGAGATCAGAAACAGAACCAGCTAAAACCTGCTTAAACCCACACAGCTTCTCAAAACACAACTATGAAGAGGAGAAAATTTACCTTTTTGCACATCAGTTCACTTCCGGCAGAGGTGGCCACGTTCTGCCAACCTCCTTTGCTCTGGGAGATCCTTTGCTCTTCCCGTAGAGTTTGAGTGACTGTTCGATCCACGAACGCGTGGAAGTCTTCGTAGTAATCTCTCTCATCGGAAAGGTTACCGATTTCGGATGCGAGGACGTCTTCCGTTTGCTCCATAACTGAAATCCTGCACTGGGTCATCGCATCTTCAGAAGTCTAGCAAATATAAAGATGAAGATTACCAATCTGACAAGTGATCATTTAGTTATCATTAGTTTGCAACTTAATAGTTTTGGCAACCAATTTTTATAGTTTTTCTGTCTCACCTTAAACAGATCTTTGACATGTCGAATCATGAAAGCAAGACACTGGTTGGCTGCTTTATTTTCGTTCATCTCCCTGATGTCCGGCTTTCCAAGACTGAGCGTTTGATTTTTGCCAGCTTGTGATTTTCTCACTCTGCGAGTTGAATAAGATAGTTACGACCTCGAACATTTAAAGCAACGTGGACTTCAAAAACTAGTTCAATTGCTATAATTGTTTAGTTAATGGATAAACGATGTCGACGACATAATCACAAAACTTACTTGGGAGAGGCGGATGCTATCATCCTGGCGTTGTGATATTGCTGGTAAAACAAGGAAGGAGCAAAGCACGTGGAGAGGTTGCTCTCGTTCATGTGATTCTCATCCGAATTGGCCGCAACGTCCATGAGAAAGCAGAGGAGAGTTTTCAAAGTCTCCCTGGTCTCATCAGGAAGAAGCATGACGGCCACTTGGAGCGTTTGCAATCTAAGCTCCTCCGGGACATCTACGGAAGATAAAGGAGGTTTAAGTCTATGAACTTAATCTGGTTTGAAACAGTTATTGTTTAAGAAATAAACGTGAGAAGAGCAGAATAGGAGAGCTTGATGAAGATTACTTACAAAGGAAGATGCCGACGAAAGTCTCGGAGAGTTTCATCGTCATCAGGGGATCGGGGAGTTCCCGAAAGTACTGCTTCACCATGTCAGCAACATCATACGCGCTACAGTCATCAAAATCACTCAGATGAGCATTTTCCTCGCATCTCGCTCGCAATTTCTGAATCCGGGAACGGACTCCGGGTTTCCGGAAAAGTCCGACCTGATCGAGAGCAGTCCTCCTCAGGCAAGCAAGAGCGTGTTGGATGCAGTACGGGAGGGGTTGTCCTAACTTCTGGACATTGCGAAGAAGGGGAACTCCGAAAACGTTTTTGTCCTTGTAATCCGGGACTTTATTCCGACGGATAAATCGGGGCACGGACCAACTGAAGGATCCTTTGTTGTTGTTGCTGAACGCGTAACTTTCCATCAAAGCTGTTAGCTTGAGAACAGAGAGACGGCGAAGGATCATGAGCTGTCCGACTGATAAGGTGTGAAGCTGGAGAGACTGGGAGCTGGTGCTGGGGGCGTGGTCGCGGGTGAAGCTCTGCCAACGAGGAGGATGTCTGGAAATGAACAAGATTCGTTGATTTCGGGTTAATTACTTAGAACGTTCGGCAATCGCGAGCAAAATACGGGACTTTGTTTTTCAGGAAATTTGAAACCCTTGTCGGGATTAAAAGCTTTTCGCTTCCAAATGTTGACGCTGTCATATTCCAGAAAAACTAATGGAGAGATTTGCTATTTACCCAAGGTATTGGGACCAAACACAAAGGAAGGGACATTACTCGTTTCGACTGCGCTGTTCCTAAGCTTGTAACAAACATGCTGTTTCGTCGTAACAAAATACTTTGGCCAGAAGGGGCCTTATCAAATTACACGACACGTGCGATTGATACTGGTGGCTACTTTACCCTAAAACAAGCCAATATCGTTGAACGTTAATGAGCATCATATCACCAACGAGCTCGACCGATCCTATAAACCAGTCGACCTGTTTCACTCGCTTGATTAACGCTCGTTTGTGCGGTGACTTATTTTTCCGGACTGCTTGATTGGTTTGCGCTTTGATTTACGGTAATGCATTTGTGCCATTTAAATTACATTTGGTGCTTTGCTGTGGTTATTTTGAGTATAGGCGTTGCCGCAATTCGACACATTTCTCAAGGTCGAAACGTACACTTAATATGTAGCTCGCATCAAATTTTTATCGATGCGCTTACTGATGTGGGCATTTATTGGTTGCATAACTTTCCTTCAAAAAGGGCGTATAACCATTAGCGGCAATGATTTTCTGTTGGTAAACGTCTCGAAGTTCCGCGTGATTTCGCTCCAGAAGAATGAGTTCTGTCGGCCGAATACTGGTCTTCTATGCTTTCGGCGTTTTTGCCTTTTAAGTGTCGAGAAATTTGCGAAAACACCTTAATTTGCATTGATGTGGTTACGTTCAGCTCATTTCCGTAATTCATGATTTGAACATCAGCCGTAAAGAAGCTAGCGCAATTTTGACAGCATTTTATCGCGGAATTCTTATGACAGCTGGCTTAAGAAAACAATTTTCTGCGCCAATACGATCCGGTAATTTTTGGCAGCAGCCCGTCGATGACACATTTCATCGCGATTGCCTTAAACAAATTTTGAAATAAACACGACAGACGACATCAAAAGGCAAGCTTTTTCTATTATGATGTCACAATCAACTTACTGCGTTCGTGACTCGCCATTGGTCAGGTTGGCTGCGTCATTTTCATCGTCAATATTTGAGACGTTCTGTAAAGATTGAAAAAACGTCGTTAGCAGTGATCTAAGAAATGCAAAGGCATCTCAGTTATGTGAAGTGCTTCAATAAACTAGAAATCGCAGCTGTTTGCGGGTTATTATCTCATCTGTCCATCAAATTTTAACGTTCAGCGGAAGATGAAAGGCAAAGAATTCCTAAAATTGCTAATCTCAAGTGCTATTGAAAAATTCCTGAGATTTCTACTTCAGATTTTTGCCCACCTCTGAACTGTAAGAGGGTAAGACTTCGACCGTTGTCGGAATGTGACGGTCAAATGTATCCACGGAGCTTGTATCCAAATTATCGGCTTTCTCCTCATCTGGACTCTCCTCTTCCCAGCTACTCACCTTCTCTTGGAGCGACTGAGTGAGCTCTACGATGTCATCCACACTCCAGCACGCCGTATCCGGGATTGAAAAATTTATATCCAACGACTCTTGACTTCCGTCATAGACTCCAGAGTCATCTACTCCTCCGAGAATTCCGGGATCCATGATGTTGATAAGATCTTGGGCGGATGCATCGCCCTGAAGAGCAGTGTCCGGAAGATTATCGTAGATGCTCATTGGGCGACTGTTCTTTCGCGTATCGTTGACCAGAGGCTGGAAGGAATCAGACGCGGAATGGCTCCTTGTGGAGGAAGCAGATGACGGAGCAGAAAATGGGATCTCATCTGCATCACCTTTCTCCCGGATGGCAGATGGAAAGGTTCCGGGTTTGTAGCCCAGCGGGATAACAAACATAGCATCTCGCTCCTGCTGGCTGAGACGGGAAACGGGATTCAGCTCCAAGGTCATGTGAGTTCGGCTTGGTAACTCCGAGGTGTCATTGGAGATATCCTAAAATGAGACAATGAAAAATGTTAGCTTCCTGGATGCTGCTAAAGAAATATCTTCAGAAGTCGTCATTACAGCAATGTACTGTACAGTATTATGCAGTTGTCTGACTAATACTAACCTCTGGGAACGTTCTAGTACGACAGGCGGGTGTGGATGCGGTGCTCGCACCACCGGAAGAAGAGGAGGAACTAAAAAGGGACTGAGAGGATCCTTTACGTCCACGATGTTGGTTTTGAAGTTCTTTTATCCCCTGACTGGTCACATCAATCGGGACACACTTCATCATATCAACTTTCTCGTGGCCACTCTGGAGCATTGGTTCTCCGATCACAATCCTCTTATTCTTCCTCCAGCTTTTGCTTCTGCTCTCTGCGTTCGATCTGTTCTTTGGTGCTTTCACTAGTTCGGTTTCGATCGTTGCGTCGGTGGAATTTGCTCTTTGCAGTAATTCCTTCCTTCTGAAGGAGCCGAGCTTCTTCAAATCGCCACCAACTCGTTTCAGGAAACTGTTCGGTTTTACTTTGAAGTTTTTTGGAGTTGCCGATCTGTCTGAGACGTCGCTATCGGGGTTGATCCACTGTTTCTGCGGAATAATTTGATTCATTTTGACGGGATCTGCGGCTTCCGTCGACGTCAATCGATTATTGGTAAAAACATCGCTGTTGTCATCCTGTGGAAAACATGCGAAATTTCATTAGAAATGTCACTTTTATCTTGTTTTCGACGCTGCAATTGCTTTTCTACGCACGAAACTAAATTTATTAACATCCAGAAAGCAAAAAGAAGATATAAAATAAATGGAAAATTCGTCACAAACAACATATTTTAAATGTCCAGCCTTTGATAAAAACGCAGACGATTGATTTTTTCTATTTCGGCAATAATAAAAGGAAAACTAGAATCCGCATTGTGACGTCAAAGTAACAGCTGTCAGTATGCTAGAGACAATTAAGCGGAAGGAGCTTTCATCAAAATGAAAAGCGAGAGAATTAGCAACTAACACTTAAGCATCCTAACATAACACAATAAATCGAGGCAAAATAAAAAAATCACTTGCGGTTTACCTCGCGAATTTCATCCATGTAATGTTGCGGCAGCCTTGAGTGGTCACTTGAAGACAGTCTGGGCGTCGGACTGTCCGTAGCTGACGCCTTGCTGTCCATCCTTGACCAGCGGCGGGCCTCCTCCTCGAAACGCCAGAACTCGCTAATGGCGCATTGCTCAATGTCTTCATCTTCTGCGTCATCGTCGGTGTTGAGATTATCTTTGAGCTGCAAAAGAAGAAAGATTTCAGCTAAATTCGTCAAAACCACAGCAAGATCCACAGATCTTATCATCCGTTCAAAAACGAAGACGAAAACGAAGAGCTAGAAAAAGCACTTAAGGATTCCTTTTAAGTTAAAATAAGACATTCTTGATCTAGAAATATGTAAATCGGCTCAGAGCTATTGTAAGTGGCGCTCTCATGTACCATAACCGGCCATATCAAGTCAAATTCCTTCCAACACGCGTCCACTTGAGTGAGCCACCTGATCCAACCAAAGTTGGGTGCCGACCTCAAATGAACTCGAATACTTCGATGCCGTGTCGCGCGCGTTCGATCAAACACTGCATTTTAGTTTCAAATTACAAGAGAAAATGTAATTGTTGTTGCTATTAATGGTGACCCGGCGATCTTAATTTCGCACGATTTACTTTCGCGAATTGTTGGTCACTCGTCAGGGTGGACTTTCTAAACTGTCCGGACCTCTATCGTAAACAAAATTTTCGTTGTGATCCACGCACAAATATTTTTCGTCCAGCAGTTATGACCAAACATATTAACAAGCAGTTTATCAGGTAGGCATGTGTCAGCTCTTCCAGTTCAATGAAAATGACGCAACCGACCACCAACCCCAGTTGATTTGTGACTTTCGATTTTTACAATCGTGTAAGTTGATCTGGTAATTTCAGACGATTATAGTGGGAGAAATTTACTTTAAAAACAAAAACTCTTTTCTCTAGGTCACCTAAGGAGCAATCTGCACCAACAACGGGGCCACACGTGAGGCTGGGTGATAAATCAAAACAAAGCGTGCCAAGATTTGTAAAGGCAATACCCCAATATTGAACCTTAAACCTGGTAATATACAACAATGCCAAGTATAGGTTACAAAACCCCGACCTTCCGTTCACGCACAGCAACGCATTATATGATAAGCTGTAAACCCTGTAATATACCAGTAAGAAGCAAAACTTTACGATCTCCTTTATTGCTTAACCAATAACGGAACTTTCTCATTCATCGGCCAACAATAAGGTGTAATTTGGTAATTCGTAAACGTTGTGGCCAAAGGTTTTATATTGCAGGTTAAAGATCTGTCGAATAAGGGCGGCGGCGATGCTCGCCTATAGTGCGATGGTCGTAAAACTAAAGAGTGCGTCGTTATTGAGAACGATTTATGGTTGTTCTGCAACAGACTGGTTAGGTGGCACATTTATAAAGGACGTTTTCTGTTGTTTGGCGAAACGGCGACGCAATGTAATTAACTAGAAGAGTCTCCCGCTGTTTTGCGTCTGAAACGTGTAAGCAATTTTGCCATAATGCTGAAATCGCATTAAGTACACACGACGCAGCAAGACCGGAATTCGCCTACCCACGCGGTACAGATCTGGCGTAAACATAACGCAATCGCGCCAATCCTTAATATCAAGCCATTAGCCTTCAAGATCGCCAATTTTGGTTGGGTCAGTGGTTACCTGTAAGCTGATTTAGCTATCGATATAGGCAGGTGTAAACATTAAATGGTTAAACATGGGTTATTATCCGAAGCTTAATGACATCAAAGCTAATTAAATTACGCCCGGCGCACACGCAAAGTTCGTAGTATTACTTAGGGCAGATCAGTTCCGGTGAAAAACCAACCGAAAACTTCGAAGCAAGTCAATTCAGTCGTCTAAAACAAGTCGAACATTTTTCTAAATTCCACGTATTATTTCGCTCAAAAGTCATGCACACGTTAGACTTATTGTACCATTTTTACTGCAGCGACATTTTTAGTGCCCGACGGCGTTCAAAGAAATGCGATGACCGTGTAAGAACAAAACCAACAAACGGACTCATCAAGTCTAACACAAGCTGACCAAAAACAAACCAAGCAGTTCAAACAAATCCAATCCAGGACCAACTGGACACAAACAAAAAGAGCAAGGTGACTGATTAATTGGCCGCTGGCTTGACCTGAACTACTATTTATGTAAAAGCGTGGGCCGAGAGTAACACCAACCTGATTCAACCAGGTGCAGCTTCCGCTCGATTTTGTTTCTTCGGCAGAAGTCGGAAGATCAGATGATGCAACAAGGACATGAGATTTTGAGGATAACTCATCATCATCTTCTTGGCGAAAATTCCGAAGATTTACAACGAGAATGTTTCCATCAATTTTAATAATTCCTTGATCCTCTCCGTTGCTGTTGTTATTATTATTGAGGTAGGATGTTTCTTCGAAAGAGGAATCGATTTTAGGGGAGCAGTTTTCGTCTTCATCAATCAGACTACACAGACTAGGGTACGATCCAAATCTCATTGAAGATGGACACTCGGATGCGAAGGATGGGATGGGGGAAGCGTTCATGGAGGAGCGCATTATCTGATCTGCATCCTCTGAGTACAAGCTGGTGGCGGATGAGGAGAGGGATGTGCTCTTGACCCGACCGGACGAGTAAGAATGGTCGAGTAACTGTGAATCCAACACATATACCCGTCTGTTGTTACTATTTCTTTGTTGCTTGCATTCCTGCGAGTCCAGCTCGTACAAACATTGTTCGGTTGGGTAAAAAGGAAAGCCCGGCTTTGATATTCCCGCACGGCCGGAAAACGAATCGCTAAATCCGGCGGCGGTGTACAACGAATGGCTGGTGTTGCGACGACGCATGACAACTTGGCGTGAGTTTAGGTCCGCTCTGGCCTCTTCAAGTTTTCTCATAATTCTGTCGCTTATTAAAGTAGAGCTGTCCGGTCGTTGCAGTCTAAAGCATATTCCTGGGTCACTTTGAATACTTCTGTGATTCATATCGAAGATCGCTTTCGACAAAGTGTCTTTTCTCATGGTGCCCTCGCAACTTCGGCGATTCATTAGAAATCCTTGCGGGTAGGCGCTGGCTTGTAAGGGCATTCTATTAACTCAGCTAACAGGCGTGAAGCATCAATAAATAGATTTAAAAAGCAGTTGACGTTAACATACAAGGCTTTATTCACGGAATAACTTTGTTTTTACAAGCTGCGCAAACAAAGAACAAATGAAGTTATTCTTTCAAACACCGCAAGAAATAGTTCTGTGAACGCACCCTTCCAAAACAAACCAATGACAAAACCAGAGGCTTGCCATAGAAACGTACCAAATCATAACCTCGAAAGATCTCTAGATCTTTAATTATGACCAACTTCTGTAAAATTGCGCTTACTGACCAGTAAGCACCAATGTAATCCAACTATGAAGGCTGTTAAAATATTCAGCTAGTTAGCAATCCAATAGAAGCTACGGCGTTGAAAAAATGAGGTTACTTCCAAGTTGCGAAGACTTCGAATATGAGTCGAAATAACCAAACCTCGACATTTTCAGACAGTAAATTCTACTTCCTTTTGCTTGAGGTGCTACGGTGTCCTATATCGAATATAAATCTCATCATTCCCAACCACTCACCCCCGCAATACGGATGACTAAGACTTCAACTTCGCAAACGACGTCCGCACTACAAGCCTTACACGACAGTCTGCTCTGAACTGACGAGACGAGCGGTATCGTTTTCTTTTTACCTGTCTCGACATCGCAAAAAAAAAGAAAAAAGAAATCGTCGACGATTCTTCGTTGTAGTGGAACAAATAATTCTCTCTTTTCCTTCGACCAAGATCGTCGGTCGAGACTTGGCGGTTCGGAAAAGACAAAATCACCGCCTTAAATTAACACGAACTCAACTGCTATTATTGTGCAAAAACTAAACTAACAAATTAAAACCTCTTGCTTTTTGTAAAACCGCTGAATCAGGTAAGAATACGCAAAAAGAACAATGCAAAGTTTTTGCGAAGACAGCATTAAACCTCATTATATGGGAAAATTATCTGTTTGACCTTTTAGAAATCAAGAATGTCTGTGAGGCTACAATAATATATTGGTTACTTTTCTTGAAGATTGGGCAAAAACGCTAACAAATTCGGCAACACATTCAACTATTTCACAATTCACATTCATTCATTCACAATTTACTCTTCAGTCAAGTAAACCAAGGAACAAATCGAAGAAAACAGTTTAGCTTAACCAGTTAAAAATGAACATGCAGAACCGAAGATTTAAAACAATCACTATGTACTGACCGACAAGTCTGGCAACGTGTTCATTATTTTAATGTTTGCTGAAACCTTCAATGCAAAATCCATTATATTAGCATCCAACAGCGTCACATAAGCGGTTTTGTTACATAAGCCACTTACACACCGCATACGATCACAATATATACATCTTTAAGTAATATTGCTTGTTTTCAAAACCCGAACGCTTCCATTAAAAGTAGTTAAGTTTCCTTGATGGATGAACGTGTGGTTGCAGATGTGCTATGGGTGGTTCGCTTAGGCTATAAAAATGTGCTTGATCTGATACGTATCACATTTTCGATCTATCATGTGTTCCGGTAATTTTGACAGCAACGTCGGCTTTATTTTTAATGTCAACAACATGTCTTTCTGCACTTCAATCGTTAAACACGTTTCTTGTCTGAAAACGGTGAGTTTTCAGCATAAAAATGCTGAATCCAGAAATTTGTGAGAACCCGAGGAATCCACGTACCTACTTCACTGCATTGCCACGACTCGTTCGATTTCTCGCCTGGGGCCTTTGCTGTAATGCATCAAATCACTTAAAATTCGCTTTCCCGCCAACCTCGTCTTAACATAAGATCGATCATACGCTTTTTGTTACGTCTGTAGTGTAGTTTTTTTTTCCTATAATAAATTCATTGTGCTGCATCATGTGAATAACGTTGTTGGTCAGCAAAAATAAATGGTCTAATTATAATATTGGCCATTCGTCGCTGATTGAAGTACATAATAGGTCTCGCACAGAAATAGATAGGCGTGTAACCGCAGGCCTTAGGGTCTATATAGCCCGTAATTTCCTCGACATGCACAATAACAAACACATTATCCATATTTGTACAATACAGTCTAAACTCTAAGGGATATGACTCGACACAACCACAATAACAAATTGTGACGTCATAACCGAGTAGTAAAAGCAACGAATCTTCATAGCGATAATCTCGCCCGGTGTGGAATTGTCAGAGATTGACATAAACGGGAGTAGTAAGAACTCCAACTACAAGCTTGTAGGGCGACTAGTTGGAAATCGGCTTTGTGGTCGACCTTGTTTCTGCGCACGGGCGTCCAACAGCTACACGCTGTGCAAGGAAACCAAGATCTCTGGCTGGCAGTTCGCTTGGGAATTAGGGTTGAACCCGGTTTGAGGTGAATGAAATTGTAAACTTTTTTTCGCCAACTCCCATTTTGGGGCGGAGGGCGGAAACGAAACCCAACTGAATCACAATTCTGTCGCATCACGTGACCAGTTCTGCTTGTTTTCGTCGATTAAGGAAAATTTGCCGTGTCCAAGAGGGACGAAATGTTTTTCCAACCGAGACAAACAAGTAATTGCTGAACCTATTTGCTCTAATGCTGGCAAATATCACATACGCCTTAGTACAAGTAACATATCACAAATTGTACATTTTGTCCCATTCAAATATAGCCTCACTACTCCAAAAATAGGAGAAGAGTTTATCTAACTGATAGGAAAGAAGTCAAGATAATGTAAATACCGAAGCAGACATGGTTCTGCGAGGGATCGTTATTTACAGATGCGATTTGACGTTTATTAAATAAACTCACTAAACATGATTTATGCGGTAACGCACCACTGTTTATAACGATATCCTATCAACAAATCCAAGTCACATTTGACGTTTTCATTTGTCGTAGGATCTGTGTTGAATACAGGCGGTTGCCCCGGCACAATATTCTCTCCTTTAACACGTGACGATATTAGAGATAGTACAAGTATGGCAAATGATTACAACGCCCAAGATCCTTAACATTACTGGACAGGAAGTAGGCCGTATCGCCTATCGTTAACTGACGACATTACGAGCTGACGATTTGAGGGCTAAGGCCTCGCACAAGTCCTCGAATTTTAATTTGCGTTCCGACCATGATTACCATGTAAAAAGCACTGTTATTTGCACTCGACTGTATAAATCATTGACCACCATGAACTATTTTTGACTATTGATGGTCGCATAACCAATAAACACGTGAATGCAGATTATGAGTTACGTTTCACACAAATATGCAACAACTAATAATTACATCCACATTCTCTATAGGTTTATTAGGAAATCAAGCTATGGAGGGCAAAAGTCCGATATAACATTAAGTGCTATACTGTTGTGAAGTATTGTAATGATAGTCTATAACGAACGTATCGTGACAGGACAGATTTATATATTTTTGAAATTCCATTACAGTCATTCAAATCGATACTTGGACGAATGTTTATTTCACCATTTCATGTTAATGCCATCTGAAGGGAAATCTATTAAAGACAGGAAATGGATCTTTATTGTCTGCAAGATGATAATCCAACGCAAGTGACATATCCAACCGGATAAACACTTTCGCCGTGACCTCGTTTTTTGAAGTCACCGAGAACCTTTGTTGCGTCACAAAAGCATCAAAACGACAGGATGCAGGAATTAGCAAGTTCGTTGGAGCCAGTCGCTTCTTTAAACCAGCGCTAACGCGAGAGGTAGTAAATCGTGACGATTACACGCAAGAGCCAGGGTTAATACTGCTACTTCTGCTATTGACCATGTGAAATGTGAACACACAACAAAAAGCGCTGCCAGTTATTTCCTTTAAGTATCCTTGACGTCATACACACATTTTTACAAACATTGACTATTTGAACAAAGTCTGCTTGGAGGTCATCGATTTTCACATAACAGCAAAGTATGCCGAAGCATAACAGTAAAATTTTGTAAAGTTGAATTCGGTCCAAAGCGATTGATAAACTTAAACAGTATAGGTCAAAAATAATTGAAAATAGGAACTTTACCACTGATATTAGGTAGCTCTTATGCAAACAATCTTATTTTGACAGAAAACTGTGAAAATTCTACACATTATGTCTAAAAATCGAAAGTTCCGGAGCTATCGAATGAGTCACGGTCATTAGCTGACGAAGGTGATCTGCTCTGTCGTACACCACAACACCGTAACTTATGCTGGATGGAGGTTATAGGAAATGGAAACATGATTCATGAATACACGTTCTAATGTCGGTGTTGATCAAATCCGACGTAATTATGCTCTTGTCTGGTGCAGTTGGTTTGGATAGGACTAACATCACTAGCTCAAAGGTACCAGTTTGAAAGCTATTAAGTATGACTATATAAGTCTTGGTATTTTGTGAAATCATTCTTTTAATTCTTTTCCTGGAAACATTTTGCTAAAATCCGCAAAATTGTGTAAGGCACTATTTGACGATTACTATTTTGGATATTTAATACAAACACAAAATATTACAGGCCGGCAACACAAAACAGTGCAGCTGCAATGCCACACGCACGCAAGGCTGTGTTTCAAAGATAACATTTGACAAAGTTTGACAAGGTTCGCACGCAATTTTGAGAGTGACTATGAACAGACAAGCACCAAAAAACCTTATCATTCAATCGCCTGCGTCGTAAAACTACAAGGAACAGACAGAGTCCTAATCCAAAAGCACAACTCACAACGTATACTCGCTTATAGTGTAAACAAATACGTACGCGCACCCTTAAAGAAATGTGTGTTTGCAAGGGTACGCTTCGTCACAAAGCAATGTGTCAATCAAAGGTGGTAGTTAATGCTTGTGTCGGCGGTTTTAGCCACTGCTTGAGCAAATGAAGTGATCTCTGTGCAGAGTTGTCGTTTGTGAATCGCTAATTGGAATAGAACTTGTCAGCGGGAGTTTCCTTTCCTTTGTGACGTATATACACTGCCGAAAATGGCGTCACAAAATCATAACCAAGGCATGAAAGATGACGGGTCAAGCGAATATATGCAGTCGTGATAGTATCATTGAACCAACGTGCGTAAGTGTACGGCGTACGACTTACGTTTTTCGGCTTTGACATCACAACAAAACATTCTCAAAAGTCAAAAACTGTTGTTGTATTTCTGATAAACGCCGTCACTGAAGTAAAAAGTAAAAACTTTAAGTAAAAACCGTCGATAATTAATTTTTGACCAGCAAACAACACCACAAACAAAAAGTTTGTTTAACACTTATGAAAGATAGCAGCAAAAATATGTTAACGGTGTGCGATGAAGACGAATCCAAAGTCCAGTTTAACCAAAGTAACTGAGGCAATATTCGTTGACCACGCCTCCAACCACAAGTGTGACCAGAGATCATCACCGAATAGGCGAATAACAACTGTGGTCATAACTTGGTGTCAAATCGGGGCCGGCGGATAGCAAAGTGTCTGGGGAAATATACCCATGCGACCACATACGAATTTCAAGTGACTCACGTCCCTTATTTCTATATAATATGTAGGTTTGACCGCAGGGACGATATTGACTCAAACAGTGCTGTAATGTGAGAATGTTTGCTGCCCACTATTAAGTGTCTCCGTTTGCGATGGTTCAAATTTCGGGGAATCCCCTTCGATTAGCACAAGTATTTCGGTGACAAACTCACGTGATCGCCATGAATAAAACCACATTTCTTTGCGACAAATCACTAACCCGTTGTGAAAATCACTCATGCAAAACAATAGGTCGCAATGTGACGTCACAATTAAAGGAGAAATAAGTCACCATTAAGGAGAAATAATTGGTAATGCGTAGCAGATGTGTTATAGTTGTACAAATATGACGAAATGTTTCAAAATGATCATTTGGCACTTGAAATTGTGAAGGAAAACGTTCAAGTAGCTCGTATGTCGGTACTTCCCGAGTATTTTGGAGTAATCGATTTCGCTAGTACGGGATCACGTAAATTCAACAAATACCTTTAAACATGTATGTATATAAAAAATGTACAACCACGTTAAATGCAAATATGATTCATTGTTTAAAGAGATATTTCTGCAGCGGCATTACTAAATCCGTTTTCTCCTGATGATTAGCAATCTATAATTGAATATTCATCTTCTCTTGATCCCGGGTTTGTTGGAGTTAATTAGATTATGTGGTGAGGGAAGAGGCAAGGTTCATAGAGTTGCAAAAATTCTTGGTGGAGTCTCTTAAACAATTTTTTTTCAGAAAAATATTTTATGAAAAATACACATTTTTATTCGCTTATTTTTAAAAATTTTGCCGAATTTCGCATGACGTTGTTTTCAGGTGACTAGCCAGTTGGAATTTACGTTGACTTAACATCCGCACACATCCGCATTTTATCGATGTGACTAGATCGCCAATCCACCGACCGTATAATAATGGAATGCGACTCAACTCAACTCGAATCAAGATTTTTTCAAAATTCCGACTAAAATGAACGTGTCGGCGTTTCGCTCGTCAAAGTCATCAAAAGATAAAACACATCCATCATACTGATCATTCATAGACATAAATTATCTGGTATTTTCAACAATTTTAAACGAAAGTTTTAAATAATTTGCACACTGGCTGAAAATATTTGAAAATGGCGCCAATTAAATCAAGCACCGAAAATCACAAAACTTCAGCAAAGGCGTCAAAATCTTATTCCAAGTTGTCGCTTTTTTCTTCACGACAAGTGTGAAGATCAAAGAATCGCGTAAGATCAGAAGTTTGACATGAAAGGCTTTGTCCGACGTCCTATTAAAGAATTTGACGCTTGTACACACGTTTTTAAGATAACTACTCCCCTAAAAATATTTTGAGTTTGCCGGTTTAGTTTTCCTGGTGAATCTATAGATAATGGCATGAGTGTATACCCAGTGGGTGACGGGCGTAAAATTTCAAGCCGCTCATGATAAATAAGACAAACTCCAACTAAAAATTTACATATCGTGACGTCACTATCTACCGTAAAAAATCGCCTTTTCGCTTGTTTGTTTCCCATCAACCAACAAGCAATATCACTAACGCGGGTGCAAAACACACGTTGCTCGGGGCAACAGAGACTTCAACTCCGACGAAAAACAACTGCAGCATGTACTTGACAACTTCAGTTGTTGAAATAATTTCGACCGCAAATACGCACGATATTACGCTGATGCAACCGTAAAACATTTACTTAGAAATACGTTAAGTGCTGCAGCTGGATCTATCCTGCATTTAACTTGTATTAGCAGACCACCGGTGAGTAAAGCAACAAAAAACATTACGCGATTAAACATTAAAAAACTTGTATTAGAACCATTTTTGGTCAATTGTTATAAGTGCCATTTATTGTTAAAAATGCCGACGTCAATTTTTAAGCAATTATCGAGATACCAGTGGCGTCATAGCATGATGCCATTTTGTGATTAAAAAATTGTTCCGTTCCGCCCAATTTGTTTCGTGACGCCATGAAAGATGGATAAAATAAATAGAAGTGCCCACAATAGGGAAAGAATTGAATTACGGTCATCAGAGAACGGGGTGGTGACCACGTGCATGCAAATATAACATGCTGACATGTGCCTTGTTTTTAGGCTTGTTTTTGCAACTATCTGACCTCTGCTTATAGGCCTTAGTGGAAAATCAGTGACGTAGTAAACCGGTAATATAGCTGGTAGCCACCAGCAGGAAAAAACAAATTGCTCCGCATCTTCATATAATGCACTTCCCGTCACAAACTGTCTGTTATCTTGTCTGCATCATCTGCCAGTTATTTGGCGTAAAGCAATGATAGTGATAGAAGGAAAGCTGGATAATTACGGAAAACCTTACTCAGTTACAAAACACCATAAATCCGCTGTAAAAGTTCGATGTCTTTTTCGTTTAACGAAAGGGAAATGTAATGAAATGTCACATCAAACGATGAATGGGATTGCTTTTTAACTCAGCGATCGTAAACAACTGGGAGTAAGAGACAATATAATCTCAGTCATTATTTGTTCAGCGTCCTTGTAAGATATTTTCAAGAATTCGGCCAAAACACAGCCGTCAGTTCCGATAAGTTGCGGATTTTACGGACGTAGAAACGACCTTTCTCCCAACCAAAGATGCAAAAATGTTCTGGAATCAATCTGAATATGCTGATGGGTTTTAGCGAAGTGTTGAACTGTGAATAACGGAAGTTGGCTGGATCGTAAATTTTGTGAGGTTTTGTTGGTAATATGCGAATATGAGGCGCGTGTTTTGACACTTACAAGCATTCGACGACAACATATTCAAATAATATCGTTTGACAATATTTTGTTTTTCATAAATGTCTTCGCACGTATTAATTTCGTCATATTTTTGACCCAAACGACATGTTTTTGCAGAAAGAGTCATCAAGGAAGTACAGTAATTGGTCCCTTAACCCGCAGATAAGCTTTCTCCCAATTGTGAACATCCATCATCAATTTGCCATATATAAGAAGTACAGCGTTGATAATTCGCGCTCATAAATTTGACAAGAAAATCGTTTTCAACTCTTTCCAGCACAACAAAATTACCATATATTCGAGATTTGACGTCACAATGGATTAAGTAAAATATTTTGGGAAGTAATTAAATCACGTGACTGGATCAGGGGTCAGCCTCAGTTGTGCGGTTGACATGTGACGTCAGTCAAGTAGAAGCAAACAGTGGAAAAGCATAGCCGGGTTTTTGTAACTGTTAAATGGTAGATAACGATTTCACTTTCAAACGCCGATTCGTTTCGTAGAATAAATGCGAGCACACAAGTTAACTACGAGTCGATTGTTTATCTGTAGAACAAAATCGATTCATCAGTACATCGAAATTTCAAAAAAAAGCAGCAGGATTTGCGAACATAATCAGCTCGCACAATTAACCCTACTCGAAATTTTATGGATCTTAGATATTTCTACGTCAGAAAGCCCTGATGTTGACGTCATAGACCTTTGTTAGCTAACAAAACTCGACCTCATGGGCGTCGGATTTCGCTGTTATACGAGCGATTAAACAAGTTGGGTTAAAAGGTTGTGACACCAAAGATAAACGGTGGCCAATGACACTTGGTGCATGTCAAAACGTTACGAGGTTTTCTGCAAACCCAACTAAGTAATAATCATTATTATCACGCCACAATGGCCATAGAAATTGGACTACTTGCGAGCTATAGCCACATCGTAATGTATTTTCGATCGCAAAATAATGGGATTTTAGCAAGATTTCCTGTCGGTCATTATGTAAATGAAGCAAAAATATTGGCAAATCCAAAGAACAGCCATGAAATGAGTCGAGAAAGTATAAATTTAATGTTCGCTTTTATTTTGCATCTGGCTTCGTCTTACGGCAATAAAACAGGACGATACCGCTCGGTAACCACGTCGTAAATTCTCAAGTGCTATGACAGTGCCGACCGATGGCAAAGAATTAGCCATAGTAAAGAATAAGAACTTATACATTAGATTAATTATAGCTAAGTATTGATTTAAATGAAATTCAAATGAAACCCTGTATTCATTTTGCACGTATGAGCGCCTCAATTAATTGGCCTTGCTTGGTCTTGTAATTGGGTCAGATTTTAGGTAGCTCTGAATCACCGTAATAAACAGTGGGCTATTTTGGGACAAAAGTCGCTTCGGCCAATGCTATATACGGTGGCAGGAGAAGTAAATCCGCAGATAAAATCATCTTCGGATGAGAGCTTTGTGAATCACTGATGACTTTGGTCCGTCACAGTACAGCCGAAGCTTAACATCAACTTGACCTTTTTGAAGGCACATTTTGTAAAGTTCGAATATTCGTTTTGTTTAATTTTTAAGCTCGTACAATGTTTACAAATACGCGCAACCTATGACTTGGCTGAAGCAATGGTGCGGTAAGTTTTGCAGTTCATTAGCAGATAGCAATACAACATCGTCCGCACATGTTTTGTCTTTTCAAAACCGTCGGGCGAGACGTGGGTTTTCTTCAAATTTTGACAGCGTGGAGCTGGCGGTAAAGTAATTAGTAACGAACCGAGCATATACAGTATGAATCAGTTGAAGAAGTACGATCGCTATCTGTATCCCAAGTGAAAGGAATTGTGTGTAAATGTCAACAAGTATAATTATGTCTGGAATTACCCGCTAACAACCTTGCAAAAACAATAACTTGTTCGGCATTCGTCGGCCACTGATCTCAAAGAAAATCTAAGGACCGAAAAGATAAATTTTACAAGGGCTTTTAGACATCAGTAACCACTTCAAATGTTAAAAGATCTCAGGCAGAACATAACAACACAGTTAATTGGATTCTTACTTGTCTCGTAAACTGAATAGGTCGAAGGGTTAAAGGGGTTAGAGATATGCATTTGCCTTTGAAGTGAGCTCGGTCCGATGAAGTGGTCAGCTCACGTCCATATTTGCATTGCAGGGCCAATCAAAGATGATAACTAGATCGTTAAGATTTTAACCTCGATTTTGGTGCTTTTTCACTGCGAAACAGGGGCTTTCATGTGCTTTTTGTATTGTTTGTGACAAATACTAACCTATATGACGCATTAAGGCCACAAAAAATAAACAAAGTGTCCATCATGTGGACACAGATACGAGAAAATCAAGTGCTGGCTAAAGATAAAACGACCTGCCGCAAACCGAGGGAATCATCGCTTTAAATTTACTCACTTTTGTTTATACGTCACAACGACGTATGCAATTCGTGACGATAGCTCGAATAAGGTAAAAAGTTCGGATTTTAATTATATCGGCGGTCCCGTGGGCTGTTTACAGAGTTGTCTGTTGGATCCGTGCCTACAAACTTCTCTAAGACTCGTTGTTTCGTTTGCAGATACCGCTCGTTCGTCTTTTCATCTAATCTGACGTATTTGTAACACAGGGAAGGATTTGTAAACGAAACTGTGGGCCAGGTGGGCACGTTAGGTAAATAAATGACGAAACACGAGAATTTTCAGCGACGTTCTCTCGTGGATTCATTCATCTGCAATTGCAAAGCTGATGGCAAAACACTTCAGTAAATATAGATCTCATTTTATAACCGTCTAAATAACCCATATATGTAAAATTTTGTAACGTGAAAAGGAAAAGCCGACAATTAAAATCACAGACAATTAGTCGAATACAAAAGCAACTGAAACGACGTTGCCAAGCACTTTTCAAAAGCATTTCCCGCTTTTTAACTGGGACCGTCGTGCTATTTACTCAATGACTTAAACCAGCGAGAGATCTGTTTCATTACCACAACATGAAGCAATAAATTAACAGCTATTCGACAGGGATTGAAATAATGGCTTGTATTTTCCCATATGGTCGGTTCCCACAGGGAGAAATGATAAAAACGATGTCGTTTAAAACTGTGACAAGATAATTAATTAAGCTTCGACGATTGAACTATTTTGCTAACGACATTCTTAAACCAAATGCAGTAATTGGCAGGATGTTAGGTTGCACTTTGCTGTACAGCAGATAAGAAGCACAAGTATGTGGTGGTATTGCACGGCAGCAACATCTTTACGCCAATGTCGGTTTATTTTAGAATGCCGCAAATCGTCCAGAATCTTGCGCACACATGTCGCAAGGCCGTTAATGAACACCGCAATGACAAACCAAAGATACGAGTTTGGCAAAGCAACGTGTTAAAAGTCACGTTCACCCGATCTCACCTCAAACTTGAACCGGGCACCACCACTGCAACGCTTAACGACAACCATCTACCAACCAAAATACACAAACCAGGTGTATTTGGATAATTACTAGCAGTAGCAGCGTTACTAGCACTGTAATCACTGCTGTTACATTTTCACCAAACTCAAAAATTTTGCCAATGCAGCAGTCTTGCAGCATCTCTATTCGATCCAGCTACTGAGTAACATTAATATTTAATGTTGAATTATGATCAAATGCGTTCCCTCATTTAAATCACAGCTTGTGTGCTGTCGTACAATGATGGTGACCTGCTGTGATTTGTCTGTGTTGCTGTGATTGATACGATAGTGGCACGAAACCGCTATCGACCCCTTTGTACAAAAACCTAGGGAAACGATACAAAAATGGGCTTGAATTGTGTAGAAAGGTGGCTTTAAGTGAGAGGTAATGATACATCCACTAACGATGATGAGCCCATACATGGTCACATCACAGAATACTTTTAACACATTAATAAAGGCTCTTTGACCTCACATCGCCCTGACCCGGCAAAGGCGCTTGTGACAATTTTTGTATAACTATATGGTGAGAACATAATAATCGGTCAATTCATCACACAATGTTGTTCTTCTACAACTGTTTGATCACAGGCACATAAATTGTAAAATAAAGAAAAGACGAACCGATGTGGTCGAGCACGCTATAACAAAGCATCTCCCTAGAGGTCTAAAACACTTAAGTTCCAAAATATGTATCAAATTTGTGCTCTAAGTGTGAGTTAAATTACAACTTCTGACCAGCGTTTAGTCCCGGTCGATCCTTCTCGGGATGTCGCTTGCAAGTAAGCGACCTAGTTTGGGACGAGCTTTGTTGAGCAGCTGGTACGTTGGAGCTTTTCATGTCGCCCGAAAGACAAATATTATGAGTGAGATGTCAACAAAGGCAAAACCACAACGGAGATTTAAGCGAAAAAATGAGAGACCGCAAACAATAACTGAAAACAAAGACAAGGTGGCCCTCTAAGACCCAATTAAACCATATCGGGGTCACCAATATCGAACACAGAGAAATATTAAAGGTCGAGTTAATTGGGCAATTTCAGGCCACCGGCATCGGTTGTTTGAGGTTATGCCGCCAGGTTTTTTGTTGCTGGTTATAACAAACAGGTCGTAACACATCTACTTTCAAAACCAACCCCACCGCCGCAAGTAAATGAGGTCAACATGTTGTTGATTATGAGGTCCAAACGGGTAAAAAATCTTGCTTAGCTGGCAACAAACCAATGGTTAATAATTTGTGCACAAGTCTGGTCAACAACGGTGTAGCCTCTGTGTGGTCGCTCGCTGATCAGGAGTTGTTTTTTCACACGCTAATTTCTTCTGGAAATTGTTCCGAAACCATAAAAATTGATATCTGACGCATTATTATAAACACGAGTCAGCGGGTGATTCAGTAAACTTCTGCAGCGACAGAAGGTGTTGGGGACCAGCACCAAGTTCGTACCAAGTTTTAAGCGGAAAAAATGATATCACGGTCGCTTGCTTTACAAGTGTTTTCTCGGCGAGTTGAAAGTTCACCAGGACGGCGCTTTTTGAGATAAGATCACGTGATTTTAACATTATCCAAAAAGCAAATCGCTGCGTTACCAAATTTGGATCCGGTTCTTGCAGGTGTAGAGCCGAACTTGGCCCACATCCAAGTGACGCGGCGGGTGAGTTTTCACCCAGATCTGCCGGACCAAATTAATCGATTTGCGAAGCGGGAAATACGACCCCAAAAGTAGAACAACAAGTGCACAATCGGCGGGACAAAACATCAGACACATACACTGAGGAAAACAAGTCATAGTTTGGGGGATATAAGTGACCAACACCTCACACAAACATGACCGTGACCGCGTGTATGATTCGTCACAGTTTTTAATAAGAACAAACACTTTTTTCTTTGCAGCCGTCACCGAGTTATTACGCCTGTCGCAATTTTTGTAAAACTCACGCCACATATTACGCACCCGCATGACTACTTTCGTCTAAAATTATAATTTGTTTTACGTAAAACGTCCAACTGACGACAGGCGTAATTGACGTGAAGTCTGACGTAATTATCGCGTACCTTTGTTAGTGGAATCAACGCGAGGTAATTCTGATTACTAACGCACATGTAAATCAACGAAGGCGTAACATTCGACCATAATTCATTTTATTAAATTTTTGACGTCATATTCTTTGCGAAAATATATTTTAGAATGGCGTAAGGCTGTATGCCTTGTGCGTCGAAGTCGCAATAGCAAGGATGCAAAGGTAGGCCTGATGGCGAATGTCTGGTCTTGTGTGTTAACTGAACTACAGTTTTCTGAAATTCTTGAAAAACGTGTCAAATAAAACCCGATTTGTTGCGAAATATAAAACAATCCTGCAAAATTGAAAAGGCAATATTGGGTCTTGTAATAACAAACTGAAAACAACGAAGGTCTCAAGAACTGAAACAGGTGGTCCCTGTCCATTAATCTTTTGCGCTGACAGTTTGTCTACGATGTACGCAAGCAAGGAGATAAATAAAACGTCTGAGTTATTTAAAAGATCATAGTGAAATAGGAGACTTAAATTTTGCCATGGTGCAAGGCATCTGGAAAAAAAAAACTTGTCAAAAAATGATTGAAGGGCAAAGTTGAACGTGTCCTATCTAGCACTGGTCTCTATTATGCATTTCGGTTAACCGACAGCCTACGTGAGACTCTGGTGTACTTGCTGGGTTCGTTGACCGAGGAAAGTTCATGTTAATCCTCGATAATCTCCAGTTTAATTGAAACACAGCAAAACATAACCGCGGCATTTCGATTTTTCACATTTATCATATTTGCCCGCATGAAAGGTACAACGTCGGCGGATGTTTAGGTTACAAAATCTGGCAGAAAAACCGAGGACCACCCGGCCTTGCCGGTTATTTCAAGCAGGGCGCCAAAACGAGAAACCAAAACACTCAATCAAATACGAAGCTTCAGGTGTCGATGCGCCGTCTACTTGGCAGTGAGTGGTTGTCACAGTAGTACAAGGAAAGCTTGAGCCCCTTTCAAAAGATAACGCCAATCTTAAAAAAGCGCACCTGCGTACCGGCTTGCGGGTGCCCAAAGTCGTAAATATTTTTCACTCGAACCATACGAGTGACGCAAGGTATTGCATATTTGTCTATTGTTAATCACTCTAACGTGTAATTTGTTGCGCGCTTGGAAATGGCACGTCTTTTGTCGGGCACTTAACATTAATCTCCCTGCCAAATCATAACGGGAATACATCGTTTGGCAATTTCCCCGATAAAGTTTTTCTGACGAAAAAACAACGCAAATCGCTAAAATCTGCAGCAATTCACATAGATACGGTGATTCAGCATCAAGTTTTAAGCGACTAAACACAACGGGTTAAACCGCGATGCAGTTGTTGGCTTTCAGAGCGGAAAATTCCATTCTGGGTTTAGAGTAGAGAAAAAGGCAGCGGAAGGCCAGCAATTTATTAGCTGTTTTCAGTAAGCAATAAACCTCAGGCAACTGCTCGCAACTTGACGTGCAACGCTGTCAGTCGCAAAATCCGGGTCCAAATCCTGTAATCAAGTTTCAACCGCGCATTTCCGAAATCACTACAATTTGAAAATCCGACACTCGCACAATGCATTCCGAGCAAATTGTCCGTTTTTGTCAACGACTTATCATACCCTTTGCGGTTACAAAAGTTCAGTAACCAACGCTAACTGGTGCTATGTTGATACATGAGGTTGTCGTTAACGGCTTGACGTAGAAGCATTGCTTTGCAATAAATAGACACGGTGAAGTCTGATGCAGTGAAATTAGACTAAAAATGTAGAAACAGCTGGAAATTAATTACAGCGATGAGCAAGGCATGTTGAATGCGTAATCCGGATGTATTGCGAAAACATTAAGGCATCGTTTTACATATGTCGCGTATATTAATAAGGGTATAACAGAATGCTTTGAAAATAGCAATGCAGCCTCGCACCTGCGTTTGCGCTGTAAAAATGTTCAAAATAGAATCATGGACTTATTATGGCACTTTCATGAGCACTGCACTAAAACCGCGAGAATTCGAGGCATTTCGGGTCTGAATTTAGCAGCAAATCAAACGCTCTTCATTGTTGCACGTTTTATAGCAGCCGTATTGTGAATATTATAACAGCTTTTAATATTCCAGCAATCCATGGAGCGATCGTAAAAAACGTGAGGCGATGACCGTAAGTTTGAGCAATTCGATCGCGATTTTTTTACGACGCAAAATTTCTATTGATAGAATGGCAAATATTATGAAAGTTTTAGGAATTTTAAGGCAAATAAAGGACTCCTGTCAGCAACAGTAGATCGCCATTATCGAGCGTGAGCTGCATCATGAATCGAACCCAATAAAAGTCGCATGTAGCCACAAAACGATTGTGTCCACAAACACATCTGCATCGATCCCGCAGAAGATAGCATCCTTTTGGGCATCCACATCAACAAACAGATCCGGGATACGATCTGAATACAACGCGCCCATCCTCTTCCAAAAGTGCTTGTGACGTAGGTACATGCAGCGTTGGCACGAAATCGATGGTCGTTTGCAAAGTTCAAAGTTTAAACTACGTCACATATGATTAAGAGGAAAAACATTCACGGTAATTTTTAAGTCAAGACGTGAAGCAGTCGGGAATGTGAAAATAACTAAATATACCTGCACAGGAATAATCCCGATGCGCAAGGGCGAGCAATGCATAAGTTGAAATCTGTTCAAACATTGAAATGAAATTGAAAGAAGTACCATAATTACGAAATTACGATTCTTCTCGAGACGTTCGGGCCATGCTGGTGTTGGGAGTTAGGCGTAGGTACCTCAGCGACACTTTCGTACGCTGCGTTTGTTTGGGAATATATTAGTCGTCAAACCCGAAATTAACCAAGTACAAATAAGTCTTATAAATGTTGTGACCGATTTTAACCCAAATCGTCATCAAGCACCATAAACTGACGTCACAATAGCAGTGTGGCGTCATAGGTCAAAGCAGCGTAAAAGAGAAATGTTTATACTTAATCATGATCAACCTAGTTAGGGATTTAAAAGGATGGCCTGATAGGAGAGGTAAATAGGGTTAGATGAATGACACTTAAATAATAGGGTAAACAAAACCGCAATCACGATTTTGGAGCTGTTTTTAGCAATTTCGCTGACCCGCCCTTACTAAATACCTCATATATACGCCTTGACCAAGTTCGTGTTGATTATGCGCCCAACCCACACTAATCCAGAAAGATTTACACTATGTAATATGCTAAGTGTGTAGGCACGGCCGAATTAGACGTATTTTTTTCAGTAACAAATTGAAAAGGTATTCTGGTTTTACATTAGGAATGGAGGTGTGCTTCAAGATCGGCATTAAAAACAACCATTTTTCACGGAAAGCATTCCTCTTGCGGATTAGGACTTTCCGGAAAGTTATGCAGGAAAAAAGAAGATAAAACTGGGCAAGAATTCAGCTGAATCAACAAGGTTGTTTTGAAGTTATCTAGACCCTTTGGCAAAAGTTTCTAAAAAGTTTTCTACGAAACAAATAGATAATTTGAACAAATATTTTTCAAAACAAGATTACAATTGTCATGCGATGCGCTCTCTCATAACACGCTTCAAGAAAATCGAAAAGTTTTTCGAATTCTTCACAAAACCGCGCTAACTCCCAATAAAATTAAAAACTTGTGCAGAAATAGGAAGTGGTTTTTACATTGTGTATTCCCACGCTCGATCGACCAATTAGCAAATGTTACGACCCAAAACAAGATAAAGCGGACAAAAAGTTCAAAATATTGACCCAAAAGTGAAATTAAAAAGCGATAAAGGCCGCAGCGAAAGAAAACTTTAACACAAACTTTAGGAGTATATCTTATATCGCAAGGCATATACAATTGCGGCAAAATTACAGCCTCTTTGGGTGGCAACAACGTAGCTTCACGTTATCCATCTGCAAACAAATAGGCTAGACAATAACCTCGCCATAAAATACCAAGTTTGATTGACAAGTTTTTCTCTGAGTGACTTTGTTTTTATCTGCTAAGCGCCACAATCTCCAACCTTAGTTGCAATGGTGATTATAACTGCTTTGCAGTAAGAAGTAAATACCCGGCAATTATTTCGAAAAACATTGGCAAGCGCAAAATAATTTCTCTTCTTAAGCACATTCCATCCAAACGAACAACTAAATGCGGGTGAGCTAAGTCTCGCAAATCCATCAAGCATTGTAATTAAAGCAAAACAAGGTCAAATTCGCGAGAAACAAAACTCAATCTGCACACGAAACTTTTCTGCGTGTGACGTGTGAAAGAACTATGGTGATATCACCAACAAGAAGAAAACCGTCATAATGTTGAATTTTAAGCGTGAATTATTTTTAAGAATTGAAATTTCCAATCGATTTACGTCAAACATAGCCAGCAAGCAAGTTTAATTGAAATGCTTGACACTATCTATATCAATAAGGCGATGTGTGTACGCTTACAGCATGACTCACAATTTACCAGCAGAATTTAAGCTGCAGGTGTGGGAAGCTTATCAACCTTAAAAGGGATAAATGCAATTTTACCAGAAACGCGCTTTTCAAAACAGTTTTCCTAACGAGCGAATAAACAATATTTCAACCAAACTAAGCAGAATTTCTAGAAAATTCCTTCGTTTTGTTCTTCTTTTTTTTGTAAATTTGCACGACTTAAAATTGCTCACAAAGTCGTGCAAAGCAAAGCGCCATAATCTTGAAAAACAAATTTTTTTGCCAACGGGAGTTCTTTGATCCAAATAAGTCTGAAACCATCCAGGCAGCACGTTCGGTCACAAACACCAACTAAACTGCTTAGGAACAAAACATACTTGAGAAAAGTGACGTTTAGATTGCAAATGAAAAGAAGAAACTTGCATTAATTAAAAACAATTCCCCGTATGAAATGTCACATTTCCTCACATAGCAAAGTATTTCAATTTATAAGCAAGTTATAAACGTCTCTGTTGGAAAGGTTTTCTAAAGGTTGCAATAAGTCGTTCGGGTTTGTTACCCGGACCGTCAGTCACGATTGGTATTAACTAACAATACAAGAGGGATATTTGTAACAGCACGAGCATAACCGACTATGCTTGCTGTCCATGACACTGCAGATTCTAAGCATTCCAGACTTGTTTTAATTTAAGTACAATACGTCAGAGAAAATCTGGAACGCAGCTTGATTTGTTGAGACTTTTCGAAAGCTTCCGTTTAAACTTGGCAGGTCCACGATAAACAACAAAGCAGACGTGCACGGATCGTTAAACTCAACAAATGATGGTAAACAGAACCCTTAGCTATCCTTCCAAATCTGCAAACGTTGAGAAGGAAGCATTGAGCGTAGTTAACCGCAATGCACGTCGTTAGCATTCGCGGGGTTCTGTCAGTTGGAGAGATCAGTGGGTGTGCCAGGTACCGTACCGAAGCAAGCGCATAGAGATTACACCCCGTTTTTACGATAAGATATCTATGGTTTAATTTCGTGATTTCTTCCACTTAAATACACATTTGTCAACAGAACACTTGCGCTGTGTTATGCCAAATATGCCGCGTCGTTAGCGTTGGGCGTTTCGAAATAACTCTGAAAGCCGCTAAAGAGCCAACAAATGTAATAATTCTACAAGGATTTTGATCAAACTTTTTGATTAAGTAGAAAATAATGTCTTTGTGAGTTTTGATAAATATCAAAAGAATTCAACGGTTTGCTTTCGTGCGTACTGACGTAATGCTGATTGCGTAACAACGGGATAATATAAATGCAGTTTCTGACATGAACTGACAACCATCAGCATCGGTCGGATCAACTTAAAAAAATGATCCGAAGTTACAGGACCATTGCAGGAGTCAAAGGATACCAGAACTTTCGCACCTAACGTCCATACATTAACACAGCTTGCAATATGACCAGCTGACAATACAGATTACATAAATCATTCACCCAAATTTAATCAGTAATTTTGCTTATAAACTCACCGGAATTTTATCCAACTTCATACTTGCCGACTTGTTGAGTATGTTCAGCCTCCTAAAAATATATAACAAATGACCTTTAGCTAACTTTGTTGAAAAAAACGTGTAAATATCATTTATATACATTACAAGTTACAATGGACAGCTGGGGGCAAAGGCTAAAGTTTCGACAAGATCAATGTTTGTTCTCGTTTATATTAATATTGGCGGTGTTCCGAAGTGTTACATATTGCAGTGATCTGGCATTCAATTAGTGAATGCCTCGGTCATATATCAACAGAACACACTCCATTGCAGCTAAAAAATTTATATACATATATATATATAGTATGTGTTTTGGAATGAATTACCGTGCGCACATTGCAAAGCAATTTCTAATTTGTTTGCAAAACTGTTCAAGATAAAACCGTTTAAAACGCTAGAATGCTTAAAAGGGTATGGTAGAACTAAACCGCCACTGTCGACAAGACAAGAGTCTATTTCATGGTACGAGAAACTATACCAGACGTCTGATTGTAGCATGCTACATCTCTTCGCCCGAGGCTTACGAGGTTCAAGACCAAGCGCATTAGACAATAATTAGGCTAACACTGTTAAATTATTTAGCAGACGAGCCAGAAACGATCTTAGGCCGTCGTATTTGACAACTTTCGGTCTAAACCAGTTCCAAAAATAACAGGTTGCAGACTTCGTCGCCCCAAAACTACGTCAATTGCATATCCGTTAAGGCTTGTGCATACACAAATGTGCTAAATATACTTAATAATATATTTAGCGCAGCACAAGTCCGGCATTCTACAACCAGAATACGACTGGCCATTACAGACAGTAAAATATGCAGCAACAATAAGCTTACTGTGCTGCTAACTACTCATACAATATATAGTGCAATGCATTGATATTCTTGTACCGTATTCTTTTGGCGAAATTCCTTATTCCTTTGGCACAGGAGCACATTGATATTCTTGGTTTGGTCCGCATTAAAACTTGAAATAATCCCGCTAATCTATGCACTGTACATTCTATAACAAACTAGTTTCAATATCTACCGTAAAAGACGCGTTAGCTCGTACTTTACAAAATGGGTTGACTGTAAAATATTTACTTAGTGCACTAAACACTGTTAAACTTATCCTGCTAGTAAGCCTTTTTTCGAGGCTGGCTAAATAATTATCCGACGAACGGAAAACAGAATACACCAAATCACAAAAATAGGAAAGCGTAGGCTACAACTTAGCGGTAATTTAAGTGATTTCATGTCTGACTGTATAAATTACAGCTTCGTCTTCGCCATTGCGTTTAATTTAAACGTAAAACTAACACACGAGCTCGTGCTACGCCCATTTCGCAATTTCAATTAAATCTAGCGACAACTTTAAGCCACTACATGTCTACATTTATTTGCTAGCACCACGCATTTGGCTTATGTCTATACTGCTGATCATGACATCTATTTGGTTAAACGTTAGTGTTTCGACAACAATCTAATTGTTTGACCCACAGCTTAGCATTACATAAAGCTTCCTCGGGGTATTGTCATTTCAGTAAACAGATGCTACCGCAAGCAAAAACTGACAGCTGCAATATTCTTTTGTTATATTCAGCTTAAAATAACCGTAGAACGGGCTTGAATCTGCGAACTTCACAATGCAATATGGCAATACAATAACTCGACAATAAGGCATAGGTTTCTAATACTGAGATAAAAGTACAGTCAAACCTGTTCATTACTGAGCAGAGCTAGTTTTGAGGTATAATTTCCGAACCAAAGTTATTGATTTTTCGTCCAAAGGGAAAAGATCTTTATAAATTTTCGATCGATGTCATAATGCAATAGAGGACACTGAAGATATCAGCAGCAACCCAGCATATTGCTTAAAATTAAACCGTTGCAAAATACACAACTATTGTTGGCGATTCGCTAGCGTGTATAGCGTAGCAGCTTTTGTACGATAATAATTTATCATCTTCGACGACATTACCTATTAATGAAGCGACGATTTACAACATTTGTAGAAAACACGCAGAGATATAATTCGAGTGCGCAAAATATGCCATGTACGTTACTCTACTGCAGTTGCAACATCGCTTTCGATCAATTTCGACGTTCACTTTTCCATTATGACATCATATTTACAAAACAAAAGAATCTGGCATAAACACGCAAAACAGTAATCTTCCGGAGCAAAACTGATGCGTTTATTACAGGAAGCAAGTACACTGTTAGATTTGAAGTCGGCACTTTATTAATTACGGTACACCCAAGGCCACAAGTAATAAACAAGGGCACATCCCGCACTGACGTATTGGATTTCCATAGATAGCTGCACTTACGTAACCGTTTGACCTAGGCGTTAAGTGACCCTGTCCCTATTTTTAGAAAATGGTCTAATGTTGGGTGTTACTTGTGTAAGGTAGTAAAATTTAGTATTTGGTGTGAAAGATATGGTTGCGTACTGTGCAAGTATAGCTGCTTGCACGAGAATTAATATAGCGCTAACTCTAACGAACTTCAATTGCAGCATTGACTACGATATAATTAGGCCAACAGCGTGTCGTTTGATTATGAAATGAAACCTCGTAAGTGCTCTAACTTGTCAGTACGCAATTATAAATAACACTCACGCAATTTCCGAAACACGACCTAATGATGACGACATAATTCGTGTTTGAATGTAAAAATCTTGAAAGATTCTTGTCTTGTCACGTGGTTTGTTATATGCGGTATCCCACTGGGTTATGTTATAGAGTTGAGATGAGACAGCCGCGTACACAAACAATGGTAATAATGTAAGTTGTAGAAGGGAAAGAAATCAATAATAATGCTATGCCGTATCATATATTGGCACAAAGGCAAAAATATTTCCAAAGTGCTATGGACTTTATATCTAAATTGAACAATGTACGGACAAAATGCTTGCAAAGCTACTTCTATTACAAAATATGCTTGGCACTATACAATACAATACAATCTTCTTTGCAACGTTGGAAGCACGCCGAAATGTACCCCTATATTTTCTGCAATATGTGACGGTGTTTTAACAGTTTGAGACGAAATATAATCATAAATACCTCAGAAATATCAGCCATGTTTTTACAGACTCGTGTGTTCTTTTCCCAGTGTGAGAAAAGTGAGAAAAAATTCCAAGTGAAAGGAAAAAGAGAAATAATTTGACAGAAACCTCTCAAAACCTGAGGGTCTTTGACCGATATTAGATTCGATAAGTGATTGAAGAATGATTCACCAAAATGATCATGATTGACAGGATGTTTGACGTTGAGTTGCACCAGGGCATTCAAATTTATCAACTGCCACTGTGAGGTGACATATCAAAAACTAACTGAAGTCACCAATGGATATGCGCAATACACAAAGACTTTATATGAATATGCATATTACTGGCTTCGATTACAAGTCGCTACAATTATTATAGATGCCATGTAAGAGGTATGTGACCAAAACCAACGTATCATTCAGGCAAAGTAAATAACTTTTTAATATCCTGGAAAATTCTTCAATGTTTTTTTTTCAGTCTAATGTCAAAGAACATACCGTACTCTGACAAAGAAACTGCTGTTCATGTCCGTAACATGTCAGTTCTCTTCAGTACGTTATGAATATAACTGTATTCATTTTATTAATCGCAATAGTTTGGTTAAAAACTATTTTAATTTTCCAAATCATATTTTTTCATTTTACCTTAATGTTTTAACAACTTCGGAAAGCTGCATCACATACAAATACGACAGGTCAATAAATGTGAGAGCTTGAACATTCAAACACCCTGACAGCATGACATCCGTGCAAGCAGTGACACCAAGTGGTTGAAATCTACATCAGCCGACTCATACCACGGCTGTCAAAAATCAACACTGCAGCAAAACATAATATACCTCGTATGACTCACAACGAGCCTACGGAAGTCGTTACAAAAGCGATTACGAACTCTTAACGATCTGATAAAAGCTTAAACAGAAAGGTGAACAACTGAAATAGATTCTTATGACGAGTTCCATATGGAAACGTGCCAGAAGTAATCAACTCTTAAAGAAAATAGACAAAAAATCCACTTAAAATTCTCTCAAATACAAACTCTGATGATTGATTGGGTTAAATGCGGTAGGCGTATCATTTCTTTGCATAATTGATTATCTTTTACTAAACATTGGCTTCACTTTTACTTTAAACGGGCCCTGGTCAACGCAAACAAAAACACTGATTACGTGACAGCAGACCAGCCGGCTAATGCGTCACCAAAACGAAACTGTTTCAAAATATAAACTAAATCTATAGTTTACAAATATCTATCAACATAAAAATCGACTTTTCTGGAAAAAACCTGTAACAATTGCATGACAATGACCTGTTACGAAAATTTGCAAAGTCGCCACAGAGGCCGAGGTGCATTTCTTATGTTAAGTATCTTATGTTAAGTCTATTTTCTTTAAGAGTTAATCTTATATTCCACCAGTGTATAAAGTCAAAGCTGTTAATTAAGGCATGTTTAGGCAAAAAGTGCGACCCATAACAGTGATGACGTTAAATGTTCCACAATGTTTAAAACCAATCAAACAAAAGGATCGATCGTTTAACACTTGGCATTTTGAAGCGGGAGAAAATCGAGAAGAAAAATTCAAAAAACTCAAAGTGTTGAACTTTCCTTATATTTTTATGATTTTAGAAACCATTTCGCGATACATAAAAATTTAATGCTCAACGAAGTTACAAAAATCGAAACTTCAAGTAGACTTTAACCATGTTTATGAAAAAAGTATCAGCACCGAGCAAAATAACGTTAAGTACCATCAAGACGTCAGTATGCTTTGAGTAAAACTCAGGTGATGAAGCAGCGCATAGGCACGATTAATTGGGAACCCAAATAACCATTTTAAGGTGATTATCGAACTATCTATTTTAAGGTTGTTTTTGAATTTTTCTGTGCCACGCGTAACACATAATAATCCAAAAGTCCAAGTAAAATTATCTTGAAATGAATAGGGCTTTATTGCAGTCTTTATAGCTTAAAACAACAGATGATTCAAAAAGTTAGTTCAATTTTAGCAAAATTTAATGTATGTGTATACGTTAATCCTATTTCACTAAAGTACCATTTGGATTAAACTAGACCGTTCTCATAAAAAGCTATCAATCCAAAACTACATATAAGGGCGTCAGGTTTATAGGTTTAAAATATCTTTACGTAAACTGTACATAATTAAACCGACTGAGACCACCTTGTTATCGTATTTGTTTTGGAAGTGGGAAGTAAAATGCGCTTTTTTGCTAACGGTAAACAATTGGGGATGTGAGGACAATGGTATCCGGTTTGGTGATGTAATAGGTTGATCAAGTTTACAATTAAAAATTTACTTCTGAAGTCATTTAAAAGCAATGACAAATGTGGCCGAAATTCTTGTTTTTAACCAACAAGTTCCAAGAAAGATTCTTGTTTTTCTTTTAAGCAATATTAAATGCTAAACAATAAAGAACAATGGGAGTTTACATTATAACACCCGCATATTGTAATCTAGGTCCTTCATCAACTCTTATGACTAATTGTTTGGCTGGACCGAAAGCTATGGGCTACGAATTTTGACAATTACATCATAACGACCTATTGTATCCCGGTGGAGATTTACATGCTGATAAAGGATTCTTTTCCAAATTTTGTATCGGGTAAACCAAAAGCATTTTCTTTTAGCTCCGCAGCTGTCATCATCCGAGTTTACTTTTGGTCAGTTACGTATTTCATTAAAATACTTTTAAGCCGTATCTTTCGTGAGATAAAAATATCTGCGCTTGAAATCGGCTACTAATCAATTTCATTTCACTGTGATTATACTTGTAACAAACTGAACAAGATAGCCTCCTTAAATACAGGGGTGCACAAGTTAATTACACACAGTGTAGGATGATAACTGCGTAAAATATGTCTCAGTGATAAATACAGTGATAAATATACAAAACTGCTGTTTTCCAGTTCAGATAATATAGCCCACCCACCTGACAATCGCCGCGATTTGTTCTTGAGGAAGAAAGTCGTGATCCACTCCAACACTTGCAACATCCACCGGGAAGTTGCCGTCTGCGGAGGAGGAAGACATAATTTCAAGTTTTTGATAAATTCCTCGCTAAGTTTTCGTAAGTTAAAGGTTACATGCGAACTATGCAGCATGATCTGCTCGTATATACTGCTCGCATCTTAATGTGGGAAATGTTTAAGGCGAGGAAATAGGTTATTATGTCGGGGTATCATGTAAGAAACAAGAAATTAAAATTAGAGCAACGATAACGAACGCGTTTGTCCAATTATGACAGCGTAATGGTGATTGTACGTCATGTTTAACGTCATCTTACCTTCATAGAGCTGAGCGTATTGAGGAAATCCTGCAGCCCTTAGCCACTCACAAGCTTCGGCCGCTTGTCTTTCTGTAATGGAAAAACACAAAAACCGGTTTAAAATTTCAGAAAACGGTTTAAATTAGAATGTAAGGCGTTGACTTGTGAATTCGGAATTTCTACCACGAAATTCCAGGTCGTTTTAAGATCTTCCAAAACAGCAATAACAAGGTTATTCATCAGAATTGAGTTAATTCTGTGATGATTGAAATGCATTCGCATAACGATGATATATGATATATATCCGACTATAACGGGATTTGGCAAAACAAACTATTTGTGTAAACTACTACATGTTATAAGAGCTCTTTATGCTAATTCTACTTTGAGTTGTAAGGAACTGCGTCGGTCGACACATCTATTCTATTGCGTTGTTTTTCGTTGTACTCAAGTGCGCATTCCTCAGTGCTCCAATTCCTGGTCGGCGATTTTGTTGACTGCGTCCACAACGCAGAGGATAATTTAACAAAATTCCTAAGAGGTGTCACGCGTGGTCCTTACCGAAAAATTTCTGAATAACTTCCGAACCGTAAATCCGGAATTACATTCAATATACGATCGCAACTTGTGAGCCCGTGACCTTGCATAAGTTGTGTATATTTTAGTTTGGATATCAGTATTTCTTGAAATATCGAGAAATGTCAGGCGATAGAACAGTAAAGTTTACGCAGCGTAGAAGCGGTGGGCTTGTGCACACAAGTCCGAAGGGTAAATCTATAATTCTCTGGTCGTAATTGAATTGGGGGCAATGAGAGACGAGTGCGGTTATGTTTGGTTAAATCCGGACTCTGTTATGATGGCCCCCACTTGGCACACCATTATAGTTTATTGATGTAAATAGACATTTGTAATTAATGAACAACTGTTCAAATAAAACCTTTATTAACCTAATGGCAGAGAAAACGCAGAGACAAAACATTAATTATCCATTCAATCATGAGCTTTTTTCAAAGTTTGTTAGGGCTAATGAAGATTGGCAATACTTTTAAAATGAGAAAGTTGTTAAAACTGTTAAGTAAACTGCGGTCAAATACTTTGCGGTTAAATCTTTAACTTTGTTTGGTTTTAGCCGATAGAAGCGAATAAATATTTTGCACTTGGTAGTGCGGAAACGATTGTGTAATTGTGCTGATAAAATTCCTTTTGAAGTCGCCATAAGTGTTAAGCAAAATTCGTACAATTTCAACTATTCATCCCAATACAAACTCAGCAACGAAAAGACGATTATTACGATTGCAATTGGTATGCGAGTTGGACGAAAACAAGGTCAGTAAAACCAGGTTTTGAAACACCCTAATAGGAAAAAACACACAGTATTTGATGTGCTGAGTAAGCGAGTACGACGTTTCCATTTCTAAGAGTTGCCGTCGGACATTCCAGAACATTCTATGTCTAAAAAAAGTCGTAAGGCTTTGCCACGGAAACAGTTGGAAAACTTAGAGGCTGTACAACACAAGTATAAACATGACTTGTCGAATAGTTCTGCGGCCAGTCACTTCGGCAAAGTCGACTACAACTTGCCCTAAACAAACGGTTGCGCTGGTTAAACAGAAGAAGAAAAGACGAAATTCCAACAGAAAAAGTTACACAAACGCCGTGCTGCAGAACACGTCCCATCGTCATAAGTGGGATTATGGAAAACAGCAAACGGACGAAAGACATGAACAAGTTTGGATAAACGCAAACCTCACTTGTAATTTGTCCTTGCTCAGACTAATCTCCTTCAGTTATGCGTCCCTATGACGTTGATGGGCATGATTGTACAAGATTATCGTGAGTGCTACTAAATTTTTCACTGTTTTTTTGCCCATAAACAGGAGATTATAAATATGGAAAGTGACATAGTATATGGGCCATACCGAATCGTACAATTTTTGAACAAATTCCACCGTAGAACAGAGGCACGCCAACTTTACAAAGTAAGCTTGTTTCGGGGTGTGTAACGAACCATGATCTAAATCACCAGAAGATCTATTGCAAGTGTATCCGCAACCCCTTATCGCCCATTGTTAACAGCAACAACAAAAACATGATGTAAAAACACGTGTCAAAGTGGTTACGTGTTTGGACTCGAATTGCTTTTATGAAATTCGATAAAATCTCCGCAAGATCAACTGTTGTATTGCGCTTATGAAACTTATATTTTCGGCGCAAAACATTGCGGCCGTTCACCCCCCATTAACGCCCCCTATTGTTGCCAGTTGCGATACAACGCTTAAGATAGCGGAAGGTTTAATTACAAAAATAAATACGCGGCGCCAATATTCGTGAAGGAACGACGCATTTTGCGGCAAAGATTGGGCATCTTGCTTTTGAAATTGGCCTGTCAACGGATAATACTTAGTGGCATGCAGAATTTGAGAAAGTGAACTTTATAACAACCGCAAAATTTTTCTCCTAAACCGACTCGATTAACGCGTCGAAAGATCAAGGCTTTACAAAAAAGAACTACGACTGCTGTTCAGTGTTCATGCCTGCATGACGTCATTTTGGTATATGTGATGCTTATGTAGTTTATCTTTGGGGGTACTACAACTTTGAAGTATTGACCGCTAATCGAGTTTCACGTGACCCGATACTAAAATAGACCCCTATACGCTGGGGCTAGGGTCACGATTTACGATAAACGGTCCCGGTTTTATCAATATTTCGATTCGAAGGAGTCGATGCTCACGTCATGCTGTACTTCGCGCAAATCTCAACATAAAAAGATTCGTGAAAAGTTGGCCGTGCCCAGAACTTATACAAATAAAACTGGATTACGGCGCCACGCAAATATCCTAACCGGCTTAATATGGACTGAAAAACACAATTGTTGATTGAAATTTATTTCCTGAATCTTTAATTTTCTGATAAACACTGACTAAATCAACGCGCGGAATTTTTAAGGTGGGAACCTCGTACTATGTAGATCCAGGTTATGGCTTCGATTCACGATAGTTGAACTTTTCGGGTAGATCTATATTTATGACATCACGTAAACATTCACATCGTTTTAGCGTGTGTCCATGAGGCCTAACCCGTATAAGTTGAGGGTAAAACACTAATTGCTTTGTTAATATAGTGTTATTGAGAATTTAACGAGACACACAAACACACGCGCTCATGTTTTTAACATCAAACCTTTAAAGCGTTAGATGTCATATTAGGCAGATTAGGCGAAGGCGACCCTGCAATATTCTCCCATCAGGCTCCACCATAAGGCTTTGGCATATGCAATAACATAAACTTATAAAGTGCTGTAGCTAGATAGAGTCAAGTCATTTATATCAACCGACCAAATAATCAGGTATTAATTTGATAATTACAGCTCGCCGGTGAGCACAAGTATTTGGTATCGGTCATTAACACGATTTTAAAAGGACTTTTCTAACAATATCACATCAGCCAAGGATAGACTTGTCCTGATAACTGATCGAAGCGATGTGAGGTATTTAGTGTCACTGGAGCGCCTCGTGCGGTTTACAACAAACTATAAAGCGTCACATATTGCACCGTATGTTCCGGATTTTCAGAGAGTGTTGCAATTACGGGGTTTGTAATGACATTTACAAAACGATTCACAGGAACTTTTCCACGATTTTCTGCTCAGTAAGCCAAAAGTGCTTTGCATAGCGTGACAAAAAGTGTCCAAGCAATCTTACTTCACCCCAATAACCAGCCCAACGTGCAGTAACAAACCAACTGGGCGGACGTTGATTTACTCACTATCTTTTGTATATCATTGTATGCGTAACCGAGGGTAAAAATAGAAAAATAGAAAACACAGTTTTGCTCTGCTACGTGACGGAGAATACTTCCGGTCACGTGATACACATTGCGCAAGAAGATTTGTCTGCGGACAGTGGTCATCGAATTCATGTTTGGATTTCGTGCTGACAATGGAATTTGCACGAAACAGTGACCTTCAGTCGTCGCAATGCAATCTATTAAGCTAATGACAGCTATAAATCAGCTGAGCGCAGCCTCGCTATTGCGCAGATGGAGTTGCATTCGTTGTAATAAAAACGCGCAGATGTACGGTACGAGCTACTTCGTAGCATTCGACGCCGTATCACAGGAAAAGGCAAAACGTTTTATTATCAACACAATCTGCACTCCTCTGTCAATCGAAATTGTTTATCTTTGTCCACGTCATCAAGTAATAACAAACAATAAGCATGATGCGCATTACTAACAGCAACAACACAAACGGGATTTAACGAAAGGTGGGTGTATGTATAAGACTGCATGAAAAACATCTATTCTGTAACCGCAAATCGCTTCCCAGACCTGCACAGTAGGTCGGTTCAATTAACTAACAAAATTATGTCGACATGGTATTCAAAGGAACACTGCCTGTTGGGATTCGGTTGTCGGACAAGGGGAATACGTGTCTATGGTTTGTAACGAAGACCGGTTTAAGTCATTGAAACATTTCCAAGTACTGTGTGTTCAACACGTAAGCCGTTGTATTGACATAATGTATCAGACTGAAACCTTTTGACGGAATATATTTTGGCATACATTGTGAGCAATTCTGTTTGCATTGAAATTGCCGCAAGAAACGCCACCGGTACTTTTGTCTAGCAATATGCAATACTTTACGTTTCATTTGTATATGATTAACATTAGAGTATATGGGCTACGGTGATATTACAACTTTTTAAATATTGAAATTATAAAGTGCGCCATACGTCATTAATGATGGACGTCAGTAATATTCAATCACAATGGGACAATAGGCCTGATGGAGTTGGGCATTATTGCGGGCACAAATAGCTTGCGTGATACATTATATAGTCTTGTCAATAGGCTGAAAGTGCATGACGTCAGCGAATTACTTTTTCAACGGAGAAAGGGGGGGCAAAGAAAATAACCTGTCAGTCAAAACGTTGAGATCTAGTGGTCACGTGACATAGCACGAATATGAGACAAAAAATCATGAGAAAATTACAAGGAGGAATGTGTAAACGTACTTCGATCATGAAACATTTTACAATTTGCCCGGGTTTGTTTTACTAGTTTGGATTGCGGAAATGATAAGCGGAAATATAAACAGATCCTCAGAAACATGCCAAACCGCGGCAGATTACCTACGGAAAGAATTAAAAGATTATGACGAATTATGACGTAACAAAAGTAAAAGCTGCCGAGTTATATCAATCTTCTTCGCCACACACATAGCAAAAAACTTCAAATGAAGTTAAATCAACCCTGAGAAAACTACGTCGGCCACGAAACGGGAAAAAACTACGTGACATATACAAGCTTTTTGACTAAAATTATTCCAGAAATGTTAGAACGTAACTGAAAGCAAAAAAAATTAACAAACACTTAAAACGTGATAGGAAAGCTTAAACTTTAAAGCAGGGGTGGGCAAACTTTTTGTACTGAGGGCCACATTTGAAAAAATGTTGCAGCCGGCGGGCCGCACATTCTCAATACAAAGTAGGAAAATTTACCCGGTGTGTAAATAAACGCATATTCATATTAAACACAATTTTTGTATTCCACACTCAGTTACGTTTAAATCTATGCAATCATCATCACAAAATTTAATGAGACTTGTGCAACTGTTCACAGTTTTACGGTTACGGTAGCCGCTACCGTAATTGTATTTTATGATCAAACAATTGAATCAAGCAATGCGTGAGAAGTGTATGTTGCAATACATGCGCGACTGACGCCTTACGGTATTACGGTAGGCCTACGGTAGCCGCTACCGTAATTGTATTTTATGATCAAACAATTGAATCAAGCAATGCGTGAGAAGTGTATGTTGCAATACATGCGCGACTGACGTGTGTGTGTTTACGCACTGAAAGTGAAGAGAAAAACACACTCGTAAAGGGAATAATATTTTGTCATGTAACATGTTTAATTAAAACAATAAGTGATGAGTAGGAGTTTCTGCAAGTGCCGGCGGGCCGCAGAAAATGGACCCGCGGGCCGCATGCGGCCCGCGGGCCGTAGTTTGCCCACCCCTGCTTTAAAGCATACTACGACTGACCCTGTGATCACTGACCAGTGACGGCTTACGTCATTTTCAGCAACAATGATCAGGTAAAAATACACAGATTATAATTCGAGCAAATTTGAATAGGAATCACGTCGCTTTAGCCTGTTGTGACGTAAGAATTAGATTTTATGTGCGTGTTTTGATTCGGAATGGTGATATTTCGGCGCCATCTTGTCAGCGTGAAACGTCATATTGCCACGTCATACAAAAGGTACAAATTGTATTCAAATATTATTTAGGAAAACAAATTCTCAAAAAAATTATGATGACCTTATTACAACGACCCCTACGGCGAACCTGCAAAAACAGGTTTGGAAAATATGTCAAACATTTTCGGGAATCTTACCCGGTTTATTCGATTATCATACTCGATTATGCACGCAATAAAATGACCTGCCATAAAAAAGGATTTTAGAGCATCATGAACCACTTAACGGTTTTGTAAATTTCAGACAAGCTTTGAAATTCCAGCCAAAGCTCGCTTACGTACATGGTGCTAGAGCTATGTAAGCGACTTATGTTTGAACTCGGATTTATGCGATAAAATGTCTTCATGATATGCTGTACTACGCTTGTATCACTGACCACAAACACGCCAAAGCAAACAATTGACTACCGGCCACTGACTTATAATCTTTAGACATCTTTAAGGCACGTTTTTTATGTTGTTTAACCTCTGCGCCCAAAATGTTGAACCGTGAGCGAAATCTAAGCCGTTAGTCAATGTTCTGGGGTTAACTTTTTTGACTATGAGGTAACACTGCACTTTCTTACGTGTGCCATCGTCATAGGAACGCGGAAGCAAGTAGCTATGCAGCCGTTAAAACTCGTTTGGAATTTTTGCAAAAAACTGTCACTGTACGTCACACGATGTAATACAGGTAACACGGTTCAACTGATTAAATACGTAGATTGGAAGAAAGTGGTGGCGTCGCCATGAGCAAAACATTTTAAAATACCAAGGCGCATAACTAAAAGAATTTCGTCCCAGATAAACACGATGCGGAGACAAAAACATGTCAATCCTTGCGTGGTTATTCTGACTAACCGCCATTACAAAACCGGCAACTTGTTGAATAATAAACCGTTCCAACAATAACATAACGTCATAGCGTTGTGTTACGTCCTTCAAGCAGGCGAGTGTAAGCCACATAATCGTAAAATGCGTAACTGACAACATACCAAAATCGGCCAAGTCACTTAATGTTATTTCTAACTAATCTCAAATTCTTGACACTAAAATCTCTTAATCCAACTTGGTTAGACGCACGACGTTGCGAATTATCGGAAGTGCGAGCAATGAACAAAAAATATTATTTTTAAACTCACGCAGAGACGGATGATTCTCTGTGATCTTCCTCAAGAGAACTTCCCATGAATCCTTTAAGTATTCACCCAGCGATGTAGAAATGGATGGGGACTTCGTAGACGGTTCCAGAATAGCGCTTTGAACCTGCCTCTGCCTCCTAGATTTATCTTTTCTCCTGCGGAGCACTAAAGAGCCCATTCCGCTTTTAATAGGAGGAAGTCCGCCAGAGAATCTATTCCCTTTACTCACATCGCTAGAGGAAGAAAGGGATCGCCTTGCATCCTCCTTCCATTGACCGGTTAAGGAAGAGAGATCAAGTGAGACCGGTCTCTTTGGCTTCCCGTTAGCATCCGTTTTTTTACGATGTCGGAGCACTACACCTTGGGGTTGTTGCATGGACCCTGAAAAAAAACCTTTTCTCGGCTTATCCCCGATATTCGTCACTTCGTCAGTAGGATTACGTGCATGACGAAATGATGAAGTTCTTCTGACTACATTGATCTTCTTCGGTGAAAGAGGTATGAGCATGTCCGGAGGAACACTAAGAGCTTTTTTCAAAGTTGCTTTCGCTTGCATCCTGCCGGACTGCGGCATGGATTCGGTGGGTTCTTTTTCTTTATCCGTGTTTAACTCTCAAGTCACATTTAACCGTTATCAGTAAAATAACATCTGGTTTCGTACCGCACAGAATTGCTACGATGAAGAAAATACAGAACGTTGTATTATTTGACTTGCCTTTCAATAAACTAGCTTCCTATTCGGTAAATACTGCCACTAACTTGGAAATTAGCAAGAAACAAAGCATAAATTTTAACAGCTTTGCTTAGATTTATCTCTCACTTCAGGTGTCACGATCAGGGCTGGTGAAAAAATAGTTTCACTAAAAGCCAAATCTTTTTGAAAAACGCCAAATTTAGCCAATTTATAATTTAGTTTCTTAAAACGTCTAAGTATAAGTCAAAAGCCTTACAAATAATTCATCGAGCTACACTCAAGGTGTAGGATACAGCCAATAAAAAGAAATAATTTCTAAGTTACGGTAAGCTATATGATTTATAAATAAATAGTTCGACGCTGTGCGGTAGCCCATCATATATGTATTACATTGCCGCAACCGAATATAGGCAACACCGCATAGTCGGGCCATCCCGGAGTTCTAGCCAGAAAGATCAGCCTAGTAATATGTATCGTACCGTGGTGTCGCACGAGAACACAAAAATACTGAAAATAATAGTCGGTTCGCCTGCTAAAATGTTCACCTAATGCCCGATGCAACTGACAAATTTCCTACTTATAACAAGTATATTTCCTACAAGTTATACTGATACATCTGTTCAAGACAAGAATTTACAAAAATTCATAATGCTTCGAACCTGAACGCGAATCCGTCAAGTAAATCACTTTTGGGTTTTATTTAGAATAAAAACTGGTACAATGCAAAATGAAACCAAATTTTCATCTTCGAAGCCAGGAGTCAAATTCGTGATACCTGGCTCCGAAAATTTCTAACTACCAGAACTGATTGCCGTCAACCAATCAAACACATCTGACGCCATCGCACCTGAGGTCAAACTCAGCACAAGCTATTTATTACCTTTTACTACAAGCTCGGTCTGTTTGCACTAAACTAATTTACAAAGTCGAGGAGCTGGTTCAAACTAATGTCGACAACTATGTAACAAATGTTTATGGACAGCTTAAACTAGTAGTCAACGGCTTATTTGTTGACCAACCCGGACGTTGTGAAAAAGTACAACGCATCCTATTTCTGTTACACTGGAGTTGGTAGGTTATTTGGACGAGAGCTGTTCTGTCAACAGCAGCGTTAAGTACGCTCTTGTTGGAAAGTTGCAGCAGTTGTAAGTGCTTTGAACTACCATCTCTTTAACCGCATACCCTGTAACACGCTGCTGTCAGAGCAACTCTGCTGACGGTCAGTAATTGGTGAAACCAAGCGAACCCGTATATACTTTGTACGTTTTTTAATAAACTGCTATGACGAACGGATCCACTGAACGTGTTTACGAGCCACAAAGCTCGCACGTGCTTAGTAATACACAACTATTGCACGCCTCTCCCCTTGCTTAGAACTACTGTACATGACAATACTACGCAGCGCTGTTTTAGAAGTCCCCGTATGACCACGCATTGCAAGCCAGCTCGAGAGCTTCCGTTATAACGTGTTGGTAGATAGGAAACTATAAATCAACCGACAATAACGGCTCACTGTAATATTACACCTTAGCCGCAGTTAAGTGTCATCTGCGCTTCGGCGGGTTGGGTTTGTTATACAGTTTGGTGAACTTATAGATGTTACGACATGTATTGCGTAAATTACTTCTGTTCTATTTCGGTTCTTCTTATCACTGTCATTTGACAATCTCAGGTTATTTTCATTGTTGCAAGACCTTCGCGACAAACAACCGACGCCAAAGAAAAGGAAAAAAAGTTATGTTGTAAAGAGGAACATGATGTTTACGAAACGTTGCCGTAATCACATGATAACAGCGTGTGACAATGCACGTGTAGATTGTCACAATCTCCGAAAGCACCTGACAATAACTAACGACACTACAACAAGATAAGACTGGACAGAGCTAAGGTCAGTGCGCTAGCAAGCGGCAAGAGTCCGGAGTCCACCAACAATAGTCCAATCCGTTGGCGGACGAGCAGAAAGGAATATACGTCATATTGAGAGCTTCTCGCTAATCCCAAGCGCGGAATGAACAACAGAATGAAGCCTTCAATCGTTTCCGCAGAGTTGTCAGCGTTATGAGTTACAGTAAACATGTATTCGGATCTAGAGCGCACGGTATATGTATGAATGCATAGTATCTCCCGTGTCTACCGTATCTTCATAATAGGCCATTGCGCAGTATATCCGTCAATATCTATTTCCGATTTAAACGTAATAACAATGCTATGGGCTTCTTAAACTGCATACAACGGCTAAAACAATAAATATAAATACTTTTGCAATTGGTGTCATTATTGCAACAACGTGGTATGGTAAAACCATTTCAACTCTCCCTCAGTTACTTAATAAAAATAATCACTTTTGTGACCAAGTATCATATATTCTGTTGGCTGTATAAAAAATTTATTCATTTACATTTACACTCTTAGATAATGTACTTTTGAGGTATTTCTGTATGACCCCGTTTGCAAAACATGAAATAAAACCATAACAAAAAAATGTCAAATAAAGTGGCGTCGCCACCTCGCGGGTGCAATAATAATAATTAGTGGCACACGCTAAGATACGCTTTCAACATGCAAAATCACTAAATCATGCAACAACCGATATGTCTGAAGTCATTAAAGTAAAAAATTCAAAATCTCACCTGCACGTCTGGTTTCTTTGTCTCGTAGAGCCTAAAAATATGAGAATTAAATAGAATTTCGGCCTTACAGAGACCTCGTTCTTTGCCGGCATTGTTGCTATATTCTTATCTCAGGAAAAATAATTTGCATTTTCTATCTATAAATCACCAGGAATTTAAATTAATCACGTTTCGGGGAAAAGAATCATGTTTAACATGAATACAGCTTCCAGTGAGGTAGTTAAATTTTAAACAGAAAATAATGCGCAGACCGGTTATATATTATATAAATGGAATAAAAAGTTCAATTGACAAATACATCGATTTTGATTAAATCAACCGAAACCAAAACTGGGACAAAAAGTTCGAGCAAAATATTTAATGATGGCGCCATAGAAATCTTATCGGGTTTTTCCACTTGAAAATATTTCCGTTTGACAAAACCTTTGTTGGCAGCAAGCGCTACTAACGCAATCAAGCTACAAATTCCTGCCATGAGTGAGGTTACGCAAAGCAAACAACCTGTCTCCATGCAGCTAGTTAAGTGAATTATAAATAGCATCGTTTGCTGAGCAGAGAACATTTAGTTCCTTGTACGCTGAAATGCTTTTGAAAATTGATTTATACTCATATGTGGCGGTGAAAACATAAGCAAAATAATTTGTTTACTTTTCACTCTGTTTCAATGAAAAGGATTAAAGCTTCAAATATTTCTACTTATCAGAAATATTTTTGATGATGCAAAAGACTGAAGGTGACAGTCTTGCGTTACTTAAATAATTTCTGTTACGAATAAAACCATTTACTTAAAATAACAAAATTCTTTTTCCAACATACTAATTCCCCCACGACCACCACGATTACATATGCTTCAGGATTTACGCTTTGAGTGAGTTCAACTGTGGTAAAGGTGTACCAGAGAGGGCTTTTAATCAAAGTCAACAATTAGGGTAAAAATATTTCGAGCCGCTTCGGCTTTAAATCAAATCTGTCAACAAAATTGGATTCTATTTCATTGAAGTGGCAAGGTGGGTGATATATCACAGAACCACCAAAGCACATAAAGCAAAAATGTACAAAAATATAACTTTTTTGGTCCGATAGTTTTGCGGTTTGCACAAACGGCGCCCATTAAACTTGTTTTGTCGTACAACGTTCGTTGAAAACCGATATGTCTTCCCTAATTTAATGGATGGTTTGGATTCGGGATAATCCAAAAAATCTTTCCTGTTTACTTTATCTTAGTTTAATAAGCGTACTGATTAAAGTAAGCGAAAAAAGCGTACTGATAACGCACGCACATACATCAAGGAGTGACCAGCACGTTTTGAACTTCAAGCAGTTAAGGGAAATCAACATTTTCTGAATACACAATTGGGCAGAATTACGTTAACACATAAAATCTTTCATTAAAACCCGCAACAATATCGTATGCTGCTTTGATTAAAGCTTGACAATGCGGAGCTATGGGATTTACAAATTGCGTTATTGCTATATAAGGTTAAGTTTTTTCGGCGATCTCTATCACTAATATTTCAAATAGTGTTCTAAAGTTTCGTAAATGTTCGTAACAAATAATTGTCACTGCCTTAAAAAATACGACAATACCATACCAAAGCTATGAGCATAAGCACACATTCCAGTCGAGCGTAGGCGAGTGGCAAATAACTTTGGTAACAGTAGTGATCATGAATGAACTTGGATTTAAACCAACATTACATTTGACGCCCTCGCAACTAACAATATCGACTAAAGAAATGAAGTCATCGATTAGGTATAAAGATTTTCCTTAATTGGAGAATTTCGAGTGGTAGCGCGGCCAAAAATACACATTCCTTTCGCCTTATAGAGAGTTTTTTTACAAAAGCCGCTTGATGTATTCGCTACGATACGTACGTTAACATGCTAATTTTGATGACGTGATGTCCTTTTGACATAAACCAGACTGGTAATCAGACGTTTAAGTTGTAGATTACCTTTGGCTTGAATCTATTCACTCGGAGAAGTCGTGGCGATCCTGCGGGAGACGAAGGCGACGAAGAACCGCGGGAGCTGCTCGCGAACGCGTCCGACTCGTCGCCCTGGTAAAGAAAGTAAACGGAACCTGACTCATTGAAATATAATGCAATAGTTAGTCGGAAAATCATCTTAACTACTTAAAAGATCATTTTCAAACATTCCAAAGAATTTAATAAATGTATCGCTGATAAATTACCACAAATAAATGTCTTTCCAGATATTTTTAGGAAAATTGGAACAAAGTCGCTTTAATCGCTCCATGATGTAAAAGCTCTACATTTCACCACTATCTAATACGCACCAAATACGAAGAAGACGACGCCAAACTCTGTGACGATGACATCATCTTCTCAAATCTTGCCCGCATGACGTCATCATGGCAGTCGTGCGTGACGGTGATGCTCGGGGCACTGAGCATCACGTCGCAATCTGGCTTGTGGATCACTTTGGAAGAGTACTTCTTGAAGAAGCGATTGTAGCGATTCTGGAAATGGACGAATTTTGTCAATCTTGTTTTTAGTGGCGACTTTACGGTGAGAATTACGCCGCCCACCTATGTGCTGACGTATCGATTACGCAATGGAGGCGTTGGAGGTTTAATCATACTTAATGTGACCGGTGGCAATTGTTTTAAACTTCGTATACAACTAAGCAATGCAAAAACCCACACATTTCAAGGGAGATGTTTCATAACGTCTCTGTTACATCATAAAATCAAGTACCTGAAGATGAATCTTTTGCCAGATTTAAACCTATGACAACATTAATTCACGTCATGCATCAATTTTTTAAGTTACTTTTCCTGCCTGCAGGTGAAAATTTAATTCAATTAACATTGTTGTTAATATTATTGAAAATATTGAAATGTGCTAGGTAACCAAAAATGACTAAGTTGTGCATTTCTGCTTATATTCATCGACCTCGCATAGCTTTACAGTTTTACACTCTACGTTTCTCGCCTCATACAATATCAATGCGTTTTGACGTTGGGAATATTTTATACTTTGCCTTCTTTCACGCTTACTGCAATAAACGTTTGTTACTTTCATAACTGAACAATCTAAACTGACAAACGAAATGATTACAGATTCAAAAAAGTCAATTTGTCATTTATCGAACGACAACAGAAAATAATCCGCGACAAGTGGACTGGGTTGGCACTTAGGTTGGATAATTGCGATATGAATCAGTTGTAGAGAGTGCCCTCCAAACATATTTAGAATCTCGATCTCTCTAACCACGCGGATACCTGCACCGAATATAACTAACAGGTTAAATGCTAAATTTCAGAATGAAAATCCATATCTCTGTTAACTATCCAACAACTTAATTTGTAATCTGCGTTTTTCGTGCTTTTTGCGTCGACAAAATTAATTGATTCTTAAAATACGTTTGATTCCCAGTCCAAAATATAATTCATTTTGCGATTTGTGTGACGCAATATAAAAAATTGATCAATACAAGTTTAACTTTACATCAACGACAAACGCGTTACAAGACTTTTCACTGCATGATAGGTACGTATGGCTCTTAAGCCTATGATTGCATATAGCTGGTGTAGGCGAAATGGGCTGAAAGCTGACATTGATTACATTAGCTCAGCAATGGTATGCTTGTAAAAGGGAAAATATTTCAAGCATGAATAATTCAGATCGTTGGTTTAACGCTGCGTTCAACCTTAAATGCAGATGTATATGTATTTGCTTATACCCCAAAATTCCTCTTAAAATCGTTTTATGATTTTTGTCAACATAAACCTTGCTGTTGTACTCTATATGTCTTCCTGACTGTGCTTTGCAGCTTCTTATGAATGCTTTGCTGCTTGCGTAGGTATCTAAAAACCTAAGTTACTTTCTTCTGCCGAGGAATCAGGTTCACAAAAGTCATCTTTGGAAGGTTCAAGTGTAATTGCTAGCAAATTGGGTAAGCACTCGTTTCTGCCGAAAACAAACGTCTTCTCTCATTCATAAGTATGACAAACTAAATTTCATGACGGACATTTTCAAAGGAAATCGATAACAAACGGTATGAACAGAATTCGCCACTGCGGTTAATCACCTCAGTAATCAATAAGATTTCCATGGTCACAGAAAATGTCTAAATATGACAAATCGGACGTCAATCTTAGCCACGCGTCACGTAAGCCTGCATTTTTTTTGAGGTCTCAGTTGATTTCTAAAAATAATGTTAACAAATTTCTGATCCAACCTATAACGGTAATTGCTACAGCTTTAAAGATTTACTTGCTACGTCCTAAAAATGGTTGGAAATAGTTAGTGTTATCTAGACTTTTTTTTAAACCAAAATTCTAACTGACAGTCATGGCCCAACGCTTAAACAAGTGTCGGAAAATGCCTGTTTTGGGAGAAAACTTTCAGTAGTAGGAACTACAGCTGTACGAATAGCATTTCTCCATTCCGAATTTATCGACAATAAATAGTGACGAACAGCATCTTATGGCAACAATACCAACACATATAGTACACGAAATGCATCAATTACAGTACAACCGGCAACAGCACACGGTCACACATGCATCGCCCGACAATTGGAACCGCATACGTTGCTCTGTGGACACACCAACTTTCCGCAGATTAAGGAATTTTATTGTTTATTCATGTTGAAACAGACATTAAAAGGTATCGGGTGATGGTAAATACCACAGGGTAGTAGCGTGTTTGCCAGGCGGAAGAAATCCTTTTAGCGATGGGATCATAATAAATCTAACACTGATCACAGTTACAGTTTACTTAATATCAACACGTATGGCCCTTAACCCATACTTTTACTTTATTACAGCATGGAGGAGTTAATATAAAGATAAACTGTGAAAGTCAAGCTTGAGTGGCACTTGTAGCCTAACCTATGTTTGCAGCAAACACCTACCATATTCAGCGGCCAAAAACAGCGCACAAAAGCCAGCGCAAAACATTCATAGCATAACAATTACTTTATATGACAGTAAAAGCAAATCAAGCACCTAACAATTATAATACGCGGTTTGCGTGTTTTTTTTACCCTGTTTAGCTTGTATAATACCACAGGCCAACTGCTGAACAATGGAGACAGGTACAACAAAAGTCAAATATCTCTCCATAATAGGCTGCGATTGTAACATGCCGCGGAATGTTGCTCTAAAGCCCGACTATATCGTGTTTTAACTTGTGGTTTTAGGCATTGTTTTTTGTTCAATACTGGTAGCGGCCAGCAAAAATATTTTTCATGCTATGTCGTGATGGTCGGTAACATATAGGCTGCCAATAGCATTTGCTCGAAACATACGGATGACGTTGTAATAAAGCAAAGATAATAAAAGTAAAAAGCTTATTATTAAGCACTGAGCACAAATCCAGTATGCTATACCCTATCCAGTAATACGACAGTTAAAAACACTAATCCACCTTTTCCTTCCAAGAAATGATGTAATACGTATTACAATACGTATGTAAGCAAAAGGTATGTACCTGTATGTGCCCGAAAAAGCTGGGATAAGGGAAATAAGGTTAATTCGCGTTAAGCTCGAACCTAACCTGATCTGATCAAGAATATAAGGTGTTAAAACTGGAAAGGCTCTCCACTTGACAAGCGGAACAACGGAAACGTTCCATCAGTGGGTTTCGTATTCCAAATGCAGCATGATTCAGTTTCGCTTCAAGCGCTGATTTGACCAAGCCGCGGGCAAACAGCAGACACATCGAGACATCGACTTTACAACATGCCAACCACAACTTACTAACAGCTACGCATGCAACCAAGAATGAGGATATAAGAATGATTCAAACCCAACCATCTAAACTTTGAACCAACAACAATGAAATCTCCTTGTTAGGTCAAAAGCGATCACAGTTATGAATAATATTAATCCTTCAACGTTGTACATCAAAAATAGTAAGTGCCTCATTAAAAGCTGTATTGAAAGCAGGTGCTATACCAATTAGTCTGACTGTTATGCCGGTAATGTTTCGTACTTCAGCATAAATACCAACATCTCTATGCGCTTTTTCTAATACTTAACATTTTTGTGAGAACACTGTCTTTGGTTAAGTACTGCACAAACAACGTCTTAATATTTCAAAAATAAATCGACAGTGATCAGTGCCAATCCCCGTCCACAACTCATGCAGCGGTCAGTTTTCAATTTACAGTCCGACAAGATAAACAAAGTGACCGTTTAAAAACATTTTTACACTTATATGTCATTTCCACGAGTGGAAGTGATCGAGATAAAAAGAAACAAGCAAAGTTACAAGGCGGGAGCAATTTCGACAAAACCTGTCTTGATTCCTTATTAGCGGGTAACAGGTTTCTGCATTGCCATCCTGATTGCTCAATTCTCTTGAGAAAAGATAAAACCGAATGGTTAGAGTAAGGTCGTCCATCGCGAGATACTGTTGACATCAACAAGCGTTAAAATTAAATCGAGTATTACGTGTTCGCGGGAGGGATAAATCAAATTAATAAAAGCCTCTGTTCTTTGAACCCAACCAGATGTTTAATTTACACACTGTTAGCATGGTCGCAGGTGCACTGACTGATGACTGTTGCGATAACAACACTAGATGTGGTTTGCAATTGTTCCAGTTTTGTGAATTGCAACAAAAATTAAACGGTTGTAAGCAAAAGCTAAACAAACCGCATACAAAATTCTTCAACATCACACAAGTAAATGTGAGGCCGGGCATGGCTATATAGGCGGTGAGGCCGAAACCTACTAGGCCTACTTAAAATGCTAGCAGCCTAAAAATGGTAACTCAAGACAGGAATCCCAGACAATATGAATTATTCAAAACGACACATACGGACTTTAGACAATAGGAAAATTTGCATATGACATCATAATCTATGACTCAGCTACAGCTCAAAAGCTGTATATAAATGTGTTATTTACGTATAACATTGAATTACACAGAACGTTTTAAATATTAATACTTGTCGCATAAGTTTTCAACGTTCAACAAAACAGTGTTCGATACTATCCGCTGCCAGAAGATCATTCATTGACTCAGAGAGGCAACGATGAAGGAATTAAACGGTGATAGTTTTTAACATCAACATAGAATTGTTTGGAATTTCAAATCTACACTTGACCGACGCAAAAACACAAGACTCACCTTACTGTAAGGTGGATTCCGATCCAGGGAATGAGATCTGGCCATTGAATGAGGTTTCTTTGAGGAGGAAGTGTTCTCCGTCATCTTGCTGGAGCAAAATACTGCATCTGCCGACGTCGTCTTTTGAGGAATTTTTCTCGCGTTGCCCGAAACGCTCTTAAAATCCGCTTCCGGACTCTCATCATCGCTGGCTACGACTGTACCGCTAGAAGCCGCACTCTCCCGAGACAGCGCGGAGTCGCGACGACTGCGATCCTCGGAAATCCTCAGGAACTCAACGAGCGCGTATCCGGCGGAATTCGGACTTCGACCTTTACCGTCGAATTTAAACGATTCTTCGAGGGTTCCATGCGTGGGACTGAAGGTCTTATGCGACCTGTGACCAGACGCCAGGTTCACGGGTAAAGACCTGCTTCGGCTCGGCGATGGTCCAAAGGAAAGATCCTGGTAGCAATTACAAATTGGAGATGGAGTGTCCGGACTTTGAAGAGCTGATTCTCTTTCATCCTCTCCAATCATGGTTAACCTCTTATTTGCCACCATTTCGTCATCGATATCGTTGTTTTCGTATTCCCGCTCTTCTGTGACGTCATTGTCGTTGGTGTCATCGGATAAGACTCGCCGGTATCGGCGCAAGAAAGGACGACGCGTGAATGACTCCTGGCGCCGGATGCTGGGATTTGTTTCCAGCGCGCGCTCCGTTGCTTCGGAAAAGACATCCGCGATGGAGGTTAGAGGATTACCCGGAGTCAGGTCGCTTGGAGAAAAATCCTGGAGGACTTCAAACGTCCTTGATCTTCCAACCTTGTGGGTCCATTTTCCGAAGAGAAGAGACGTAGGACGCTGGAAAAAGAGACATACGTTAAAAATCACCGAATATGACAAATATTACGCTGCAGGTGTCAAGTTGCATGAGCTATGATGGCAATCAACTATAATAACAAACTTTTGAGAAAATACTGGGAAGGCAGGCTATGGTAATGCATGCGATCACATTGCGTTACTTCATGTAAAACTGTGTAAAAGCCTCATAGAGACTATTCTTTTGGTAATAACTAATTCTTTAGCTGAAGAAGAAAAGAGTTACGCTTGAGTTCGAATACGTAGCTATGCTGCTGTGAGTATAATTAAATTTCCCGTTTTACGCTCTGTGATTGGGGTAATTACCACGTTCCTGCTGATATTTTACGAGCTGGAGCAATACAATGAATGTAATAATGGCAGCAACACAAAGGAGGAAATTGTTCTTTTGACCGACTTCTTTGACAACAAGCAGTAAATCGTTAATTGTTCAGAATTTGAAACGAGTTATCTTTAGATTTGTTTTGGGGATAAGCTGCGGTTTTTTGATATAGAAACGTAAACACTGGTGCCCCCGAAAATTACAGCATAACAAAATCTTAGAAATAATAAACAACACACAGCTAATTAATAATGGTAAGTCAATTAGCCAATTCGCTATAGCACAGCAACATGTTCTCAATACCGGGTTACTGGCTGGGAAATGTTATGACAATACAGGCAACACGGATTAGCTCGGAAATCGAACCGCTTTTTCGCGGAGTTTGCAGTTAATTAACTACCGCCATTGACAGGATTTCCCTGATAATTGAGCATGAATCTTCTGTAATTAGCATAAACCCTTCTAAATCTTGGGAGTGTTGGTAGCACTGTGATAATACAAACATTAATGTGGGATCCCGCAGATAGATATTTACACGACAGGAGAATATAATTAGCCTGCGTCACCTATAACTGCTGGATTCGAATAAACATGCTTATCTGCTTTTGTATCATGTTGTATGATTATTACTTTTTCAAATGCAAGTTTAGAAAAAGTGTATTTGCACATTTTACTTTTTTATAAGTAAGCTATTTAGTATACCAGTCTTGCACACTTTGGGGTGGTTTACAAATAGCGCCATAAAAACGATTCGACGTTGTGGCCGAAGATTGCCTTTACTGTAAGTAAGGTATTCTTGAACTAATTGTAACGTTTCAAGAGGAAACTACTTTCAGAAGACGACCTAAAGTACACACGCATCGCGTAATCTACAATACAAACACAAGATACGTGACAATAAATTTCGGTCAAGTTCAAGTTAGTTATCACAAAATCGAAATATCAATGCGGGGGAGCCGGTGCCAAATTGGTTTGACGTTTACGTGAAGGTAGAATTAGTAACACAAATAAACAACGCCGCCGAAGTTAAGCATCAACCATATTGCCATATGCGTGGCTGCAAATGGCAAACATCGGAAGATAAATGTAACCCCGTTTGATGTGGCTTAACAAGATATTGTTGTAATACGCTTAAAGTGCTCGCTTTTCAATATAAACGTCGTTCTCGAACAATAGAAAAGATATAAGTGATGAAAGGGAAATTCCTTTGCAATGACTTAACATGTAAATATTATCGCCTGTCACATTGCTCTTTAAAAACCATCCCTAGTAGGACGGTTACCGTTTCCAAATCATGAAACTCAAGCTTGGGTTTTTGGCTTATTCTAACCAGATCAATGTTCCCCGCGGCAAAATGAAATATTGGCAGCCAGCTAGTACTCAACGGTATGCAACCAACCGCACACACGAAAGGTAAACAAACATCCTTTCACTTAACGTCATAGCGGACTAATAGTACATGGTTATAACCCGGTGATTTTCCACGCTATTTCGGTTTTAAACGGCGGGAATTCCGACTGAATCTCGGGCAGGTCGTGTTAAACGATAAAAAGTGGAAATCCTATTGACGAAAATCTATTTTCACTCTCTCCAACGTTTAAGATTTTATTCAAACTAGCCATTCATTGTATCAAAGATGGTCAGTAGGGCGTGTTGAAGACATAGAAATGTCATTGTTTGCATTGGTTATCACAAGTCCATTTTAACAATCATTGCTGCCATTATGCGAATTTTGACCAACGCGTGTGTTAGACTTTAAGATATTATATACAAATGTACGTGATAAAACCGTATACCTTATATAACACCATATCTACACAAAGTAACAAATACACCTAAAACAATACTATGATGTGGAACCTTAGGTAGTGCCGCAGTAAAAACTTCCTCCTTTTTGCTCGTATCTTCAATACCAGATGAGGCAGTAGAGGAGTTTCCGTTGTAATCTAATTCTTCTGGCGACGCTTGGTTACCTGATAAGTGCGCACTTCCATTATTATCAAAGGTGAACGTGGCATTTAACTCTTGCGCACTGGCGTCTGTGAAGCGTTTCATAAGCTTATTATTATTATCGGCCAAACCCGTATGACTGCTGTCGTATGTTGGGCTTTCTGCTGGTATCGTTTTGGGGGAATTACCATGCAAATAAAGATTAGGAATGTTTTCGTTTCGGTTAATTAGTGTTTCTCCATTAGCGGTGTTTTCGGCTCCAACGGGAGTCGAATTATATTGATCTGCTTTCGGGATTGTGGGAACCAAACTTTCGCCATTTTTCATCATAGATAATGAGAGGTTATCAACATCGTAAGGGCTTTGGGTATCAGTATCGCTTGGGATTTGTTGGGAATTCTCTGGTTCGTTTTGAGTAAACAAATTTCCATTTGAAATCTTTTCTGATGTTGTTGTAAGGATTTTCATGACAAGTGGTTTGTTTACATTACAACTAATTTGGGAGTTTGAATAGTCCTTTGTATCTTTAAGGTTGCCAGTGTTTGTTAACCCAACAAGGGAAGTGTTATCGACAACATCACTGTGCTTCGGTATACTGGAGTCATCTTCTGCCGCCAAATCACAATCATTTGCCCCCAGAAGCTTTTTCGGTGTCGAATCAGCGATTTCAAAGCTGCCAGCATCTTCATCCAGGTCTTCTTCAACTTCAACACACTCCAAAACCTCTTCCTCTTTTTCGAGCAATACGACATCGTTGATCAACTCATGCAGGAGGAACTTGACAATGACATCTTCGTCCTTTGTCACTACAGACTTTTCCTTAATCACCTTGCCTTCTTCAGAATAAGTAATGGCGTATCCTCTGCCCGGCAGCACCGGTGAAAGTTGGGTGAAAATGGTGTCCTGATGACAGAGAAGATTTACGGATTCTTCTTCCTTCTTCACAACATCATCAAGCAAATCGTTTACGAGAATCCTTACCGAGTCGTCTTCGGTTGATTGTGACTCTAGAATCAGAGCTGCGTTGAGATCCGTTTGTTCTGGAGGAACAATGTCTCCGTTTTCCTCACTAAATTCCGAATCCTTGATACTGAACTCCCCGTCATCGTAGGAGCAGGTTTCGATAATGCTGGATCCAGATTCGGTCATGTTCTCCTCGCTTCCACGATTGACCATCACATCTTTAGCTAGTTTGCAATCCTTGGAGCAATTGTACAGGAGACTATTGTTGTTTGCCAGGTCGTCTAACTCATCCGGAGTTCGGATCATGGGTATTTTCCCATTTGTCTGATTCTCGGTAAAAAGTCCCATTAATTCACCAGGCCCCCAGGTGACGGGTCGTGTCACATCATTTAGTGAGTTCAAGGATTGCTTGGACTTTCGTTTTCTTGAACCTAACTTCTTCGATTTCTTCAAGAACGGGAGCACGAAGGCAAGAGTCGCATCCGAGAGATCGGCAGAGTGTCGGTAAAGCAATTTGTAACTGTCCTTCGGCGTTTTGCACCTTGTGGTCATCTCAAACGATTTAGGTCTCGCTTTTAGGTCCCTAACGAGTCTTTGACGTCTTGTGAAACGTTCGAGAAGAGAAAGATCGATTTCCGGATATGAACTAATGCTCATTTCTGGATGAGCCAAGTGTTTGAAGTTCAGCTTTTTCTGTGTTAGTGTCGAGTTTTACTTAAACAGTCACCCCATTAAACAAACATAAACGATACTTCTATCCAAAATACACCTATAAAAGATAATAAATATGTTAAGTTTGATAACATAATTCTTTGCCAGTGAAAGCAAACAGTTAGAGCTGAAAAGCCGACTGAACTGAACTTGGAAGGTTTTTCAGTTAAAGTAACTTATCCATTCATACGAAACCTTAAAATGACAGTAACAGTACATGTTTTGGTTTATAGCTATGGTGCATCTTGAAACTTAACCATCCCAAAAGCGAAACAAATCTCGCCATTTATCCAAACTTTGTTGACAGCACTTGAACTTAAAACCACAAAGGCCACTGGACTTATTGGCCCGCGACCACTGCAAATGAAATATGATCAGAAAGTCGGTAATTTGAACACCAACAAATTTAGAAAAATAGTTGCTACAATGAGGTTTCCCCAATAATTTGAATACTTTTGCTGCAAGGTATTGTGGGCACATCTGGTATGGTAGTTGTAACGCTAAGCCAGCCGTCATAGGTTGATCCGATGGTTCGTTTGCAGACGAAACATTGACACGTTGCAGTCTGAGAGTTTACGACAACGTCTCGCCGCTAATGTTTTGACCAAATGTCTAAACTATAAACATGAATCATGTTCATCTTTCCGTCAAGTATACCGTAGAAGATTGGGTATTTTTTAGGATTTCGGCTTGGGTCGTTGGGTTGAGGGTTACGAGATACCGCAGGGCTGGGTTATCTTTTGTCAGCGTTAAACCTCAGTCTGGCGAGAACACGGTTTTGGGTTAGGCCTATTTCCTCATGGCGTTGTAACCAGCAATTGAAGATTTATGTCGGTTTTTTAAAGCTCTCCCGATAAGAGTGAAGTATAGCAGAACGCGTACTACCGGTGCTGAAAAGCACCTTATTTTCCTATTCTTTACATACTGATGTTTGATAACAGATGGAGAGAAAGATTCAGTTGTTCAAGTCACATAACTGCAATATTCCTACTCTCGCCTGTCAAGTATATGCTACAAACTTAACTAGTTTTTACCTTAAGTTAACTTAGGCACTGATCGGGCTTTGCTAAATCATAAGTGTGGTCTATTTATTCAGCATTTAAGCAGTGTAAGTTAAATTTTTGCTATATACTTTAGGTAATGCATTGCTGTCCATTTGTGTGCACTTAATATTAAGCTTAATAAACTGCCTTGAACAAACTGCCCTGTCTATTAATATTGTACTTAATAAATTGCCCTGAAGAGAATTGTTTGCTGAAAGTTTTAGGGAGAACTGTATACAAAAGCAGTAAAATGCGTATTTTAGCCTTGCATAATCGCCTTGTTTGTTGAATTTGATCGCCGGAATAAGCTAATACCCTAACATCTTAGTGCGCGCTTTGTCCCGTACATTAGCAAGCAATCACAATCTTATAATCCAGTTACTGACTATAAGGTAGGCTGCTGCTACAAGACGCTTTCAATGTAATTACCGCATAACTACCTCCATAATTAACTCTAATCTAGGTCTGTATTCTCTTAAGCCACAGTGCGCAGGCAGTGAACGGAAAAATTCCAGTGGTCGCATAAAAAGTTCAAACCGTCTGTTTCGTAGGGCGAAAGTTGGTTTTTAGTGAAGCTACGAGCGCTATGGTTTCTTCTAGAAGAAGAGTACACGAGGTAATGCACTGGACAAGGTGCTTTGTGCGTGCATGTTACGAAATATTTTACCGAACCCCGTTTAGTTCTCTGTTTTGGCTGCCCGGGGCGAGTTTGATAAGAATGAAAGATAGCAAAGCATTTTAGCCCGTCTCAAGTTCACATTTAAACAAAAATTGAGAGATAGATTATTTTGTGAGTTGTTTGTCTAAACACAATCGCATTTCTTCATCTTCCAACTTAGCCCAGTAAGTCGGCAATTTAATGGGCAGGAAATCGTAGATGACACACACTGCAATATATCGCTCATAGCCAAATGCTTCCTGCTTGACGATCACGTGTATTATATATACCAGTACAACTTTACATCATTTCGAACATTATGACCCTGGTAAATGCTGTTTTGTAAAATTGGTACGAGACGCTTAAATATAACCTACACAATATTTAAAAATTGCGTGTTGGTATTTGACGGTACACGTATTCTTTTAAATTACAAAATTCACGTATTTGTTGCTTATTAGTTACTACTTATTACGCTAAATCATGCATGGTGAAGAAAGCGGGGTTGGCTGGTGTGTGCGTATGTGTCATGAGTCATGACCTCGAACTTGAGAGAGAAACCCAACAGGTTCCGAAATTGGTGAAAATGGTGGCACTAAAATGTTAACTTTCAAGAAACGGTAACTCCAGCAGAAAATAAATCGGAATATGTTTTCTGCATCATTTGACAAAAGCGTGAACGGTTGTGTGCATTTTCTTGTGATGAAATCATCCGACAATTTGTTGCGACAAAAACAATAGTTTCATCAACTGCGCATGTTTGGGGAAATAAATGACAGACAAATGTCACAACATAATTGTAGAAAAAACGGAACGCGTCGGGCATTGTTTAATGATAGAGTTTTTGTTTATTTATTTTAACTCAACCGATGTCACCGGCGGAATTAACTGACATTTGGACGGCATCTCCAGGTACCCAAGCACCAGCTTTCTTAAAATATCGTCACGTTTTAAAGTAGCATCTGTCCAACGCTTGAGTGTTGGGTCCAGCGCACAACACGATTGACACGACTTCACGACACACGTTAACCGCCAACGGAACACGTACATTCGGAAGCTGGAAATGGAAATTCTGTAATTTAAACCACTTCAAACTGCCTTAAATTGGTTCAATGATACGAAACTCCACGCAGCTAAATTGGATAAATTGAGTTTAAACGACTAATATACAATACAGCCTGCGCAAGCAGCGACAAATCAAGCTACTGTAGAACGTGGAAGAGGCATTACTGCAGTAAGGCAAAACAGAGTGTCCAACCACGTGCGACGTGCGCATTCGTTCCGCAATTTCATTATATTGCGGACGAGTTCTTAAGCGTGACAACTATGCTTTAATCTGATTTTATGGCTTACAGAAAACATGGAATAGTACTCTCACCTTCGGCATTTAGCCACACGCTAACGTTGGCCCATTTTGTTAGTACATTATAATGCAGTGATGGTTTAGGGGTACCTTGGCAAAATTGCATACTGTCTTCATTATGTTTAATTGCAGGGCTTCTCAATTTACCAAGACATGAACTTGTTCTAAGCCATATTTCACAAGTAAAGGCGAAATTAGCCATTTTCAATAAAAAAAAACGGAATTAAAATTTACGGTAAAGCGTTGAATCGAATCATACAATTTTAGACATGTCGCCTTTAAAACAAATACAGCAAGTAACCAATTTTTTACATGAAAGTCTTAACTTTGAGTTGCACCAATGTAAGAGTTTCTTAGCTTTCCGGAAACAGACCTTTATACACCTTCTCACAGTATAAAGGGTTTCTTATAAAAATGCATATAAGTAAAATAAGTACCAGTCGAAATGAAAGTTTATTCAACTTACAAAAGAATAGAAATTACAGCACAATCTCGCTTGAAGAAAAAGTTATTTGCCGAATACTACATTAGCAGAGCGTTATGAAGCCACTAACTTTTCGTATTGATGCCATTAGTAATTTTCAAAGACGGGTTGAAGTACGCCGATATGCATCAAGACAAGAGTTATTTCTTGTTTCGCTAACGGGATAAAAAATTTTTTGAGCGGAATGTTAGACCCTTATAATAAAAAGAAGACAGCACGTCTAGCTACCTGGCAACCAGGTTTAAGCCATGCAGCACTTACGGCGCCCGGGGCACAATGCGTCAGAGAAAATTGGTTGAAGAAACAGAAAGCTGTGCTGATATCACGCTGAGGAATGCGAAATCACGGGACTTGGCGCAATCTTCAAAATATTTCATTAAAAACAGACCGAGTTAAGCAAAACCTTCGAACAAACTTATACCTGAAACTGCATTGTCGTAAAGTATAATAGTGAATATGATTATGTGATGCGTACTGTATTGTTTTCATATCAAACGCTTGAGAAGAGCAGATTACAACTAAATTTTGCATTTTCGTAAGAACTATTAAAATTCCGCTCGCAAACATGCCAGGTATAAGCGAATAAGCGCCAAAACAGCTACCGTAAATATTTTAGGTCCCACGCTTGGTGCTGTAAATCACATCGCCAGCATACATTCGCAAATATTCACCAAATATGGTTGAATAATATTACTGCAAAATTTTAAGCTCGTATAACGTTAACAGATTAAGTATAATAAAAGGAGCACTATAGCAGCCCAAATAAACTATTTACCGCTGCATGTAACTACACGTAAATGGCCTTAGTATCGGTCAGTATGGGCCGACAACTGCAAATAAAATTCAATGAAAAGAGAATTTACTGACATTTATGAGAGTTTCTTTGTATAACATTTACGAGTTGAGGTCGATTGTCCACTTCGTTAACTGCACCAGGCAGTCGTCATGAAAGCATGCGAGATATGCCAGTAACAGCTAAGGTTCAGATAACTCTATTGCTGAGCAACACCCTAAAAGCTATTTTAAGCATATCGCTAGTACGATAGGGACAACATTCTCTGCATAAACTGTGTGATCCTTTAAGTCAGGATGGCGATTGTTCTTATATCAGCCGCCTGTTGTTTACTTATTTTACGTCAGCTACATCACGCCATTAGGACAAGGTATTATTAATGATTTTCGCCAAACAGCCGATTTGGTATATCTGTATCTCATTCAAATATCGTATGTCACTCGCCTATCACATTCCAATTATAATTATCGTCAGCGATTATACGAAGCTCTTCTTTCGTGACTTAATGATACACAAAAAACAAATACATCGATATTTAAATGCCATTTTTATAAAATGTTTAGATTTCGTATACATTACAACATCCTATACAGTCATGCGCATAAGTATCTTTACGTAATCAATCAAAAGTTTCTGACTTTTAAAAATAACACAGGGCCGACGTGACAAAAAGGCAATTGACGTGACAATTTTAACTATAGGTAGCATCCTCCACAACATAGAGACTAATACGAAATAAATTCAATGAACACCTGTTGTACAAATTCTGCGGTTTTCAGCATTTTATACGTGATCATCAAATCGTAATTGCCTCTATGAAATAGTAAGAAGACCGCATTGTTACACCTTCAGCTAAGCGCAGTAAAGTATTTAAACCCACTTATGTTTCTCATTACGCTATTTATTGATAAATATCAGGCCAACAAGGTGATAAAAAAGTTAATTTAAAGGTATAGTAACTGACGTTGTGGTTAATATTTAAGCACAAATCTAACTCTGTAAAAATAACGCAACTTTGACCTTAACCGGGGAAAAATTACACCGTTGATGCAATCGACGATAACGGTAGTTGCGTTTGTTCTGTCGAAATATCTATAAATTCGACAAATAGCACAGATTTATTTTTTACTTTCCACAACATATTACCTTTGTTTGGCCGACAAAACGTTTTTGCGGTTTGAGCGGTTCCGTTTGAAAGATTGCTCTAAAACCGCCTGTATTTGCACTTTACGTTTGAAGATGCCCTTCAACAGGCGCACTCAATTTTGCTCCAAGACTCTCCAAGGGGCCAACAAATAAATATGTTTACTTGGAGCTTCCGTAAGCTCTAGAATTAGGTTAGGTTAGGTTACCGGTAAAGCTGTATTTCAGGAAAAAGCAAAACAATGATTTTTCAAACTTGCCCTCGATACAATGTTTTCTAACATTATCATTGCTCTTAACGTTGCAAGATATTTTGCGCTCTGGGCCCACAAGCAAATCCTTTTGTCCACGAGTTGTCTTCATTACAAATCGACTGTAAATATCGTAGCAAATACAGAACTGGCCAGTTTAACAGAAGCGTAGTTTTGCGCTTGACACTAGTTTAGCCTGAATCAGACCTTTAATTCTTAGCTTCAGCTTTCGCCGCCAAACGTACAGGTACGTTAGTTTATCGACAGGACAAATTATTCTAACTTAATCGCGGTCTATACATGGCAATTACATCTTTTCGTGCGAGGTAATTAACCCTGTTACGCCTTACAACTTCCAGCTTCACTAACGCAGTGACACTTCTTATCAGTATAGCCTTGCTCCCCAGTGAATAGTGACAGGGCCAGACCTTGCTTGGTCAACCAGTTTTTCAAATAATGCTACACCGTTACGCATGACTGCAAACGTGAAATTCCAGGTTGCTCGACCAGCATTGGCCGCGTGAAGTTCGCCTTCAAGTATTGCTCGATTTTCTGACCAGATGAAGCTCAATGATGGCTTCGATTGTATCTACTTTTTCTTGGGACCGCGGCTCAACCAAGCAAGACGAACACCAAAAGCATGTTCGATTCCGTGTCAATAGAAACATTTGTACAGAAAACAATTTTCCTATCAATCCAATGCCGAGTTTGAATGCGTCAACCCTCTGCAATGTGATTAGAAACTTTTACCAGCCTATGCGAGATGATCCATAAAGGAAACTTATGCAAGTGGTTCTCCGATCTTATTTTAGTTCAATTTACAACACCACGAAACATTAAAAATGTATCCAATAGGAATCCACGTAATCAAAAGTTTGCTAACCGGGACTGAGCATAGTGAGGAATCTTTGCCGAGTCTGAAACGTACGAAGACTTTCCTTAGTTCGACAATATAACCTATATACCATGCCATATAGCCCTAACATTTTATGAGCTTCATTATTGAACAGAGAAGAAAGCATCAAAGCGATCAACGGAAAATGGAAATGGGGTATTTGTTGCGTAAACAATAGCCTGCAGACGCGTGCGAAGTCTTCAAATTCTAAAAATTCCTACCCAAACCTATAGCACGCATGCATGACCCTAAGTCGGTGTCTGTTCTCATTTCAGTTTCACCTAAGTTTTTTCTTCCATGAAATATACATTACGGATGACACAATTTAATTGAACGTTATTTTCACTGACAACACAAGTCATCGCAAGTCTATTTTTAGCTTTCTTTTATTTCACTGGAAAAAATTGTACGTTCAAAGCTATTTTTCATGATTTCTTGTTGACCAAGTTAAATGTTATAACATAGTAACCAAAATCTTCCTTCTAATCTAAATCTAACTTCAATTAAACCCTAAATAGCTTAAATCGACATTTTGCATACCCATTCTCCTGACCTAACCTACCGTCTTTAATAAAGTACTACGTGACCTTTTGACGGTGAAATGGTCACTCTATTCTTTTATTTATCTTGTTAATTTGAAATATTTTGAAAGATCGACTTTGCTTAAAATTATCTTTTTACACAGACAATCCTATCAGTAAATTAAACAAGCTGACAGTGACTCACCGTTGACCTATTTCAGCTATTACTGATAAAACACGGCAAAGAACCATTTATTTTCACTACGAATAGGTTTTGTTTAGCTTTGGTTAAATAGGCTGTTAGATCAACACAAAGCCGCAAGGTTACGTATACCGCAAAAGTAGCCCCCCTTTCTGCGCCTTGGTAAAAAAGCGCGGTCAGTCATTACTTTAAAATGAAGCCGATTTTCTTGAGCTTTGTGAAGTATTCATAGTAATTCCATCCCCATTGTGTCCAGTGTTTACTTTGCTGTATTAAATTGCGTGAGTACCGCCTTGTTTCATTCAGGCAACTTTTATTATATCCGTCTTGGGAAGTGACAACAAATAGCATTTACCAAGCTATTTTGCTGATTAGTTGCTTGTAGTAGATTGACCTTAAACCTACGCGAGCATATTTCGCAGCTGCCAAGCTGACATCAAAGATAACTTTTTCTGTATTGGAAAATTCTGATATCATACGTAATGAATACTTTGATTCCTAATACACATTACACACTACGTAAGTGTAACTGATATGATAATAAGAACAATATTTATGACGACATAAGCTATGCTGTACAACTACGATGAATGAAATCGATTTATGAGTGCGTTCTGTTTCTCTAACGCCACCTTAAGGAATCCATTTGCACATGCGTAAGTAAGTTGATTTGGACATACTGCGATTGCTAAGATGGAAAACAGAGCCTACGAATTAGAAATAGGTGGTTTTATCCTCGAAGACTTCAAATAGCTGCCTACTGTATGAGAAGTCCCAATAGAGTATTTCTTCAGTTTCTTCAGTAGTTGATTAACTGGAGAGGGCGGTATCATCGGCTTAGGCTACATATACAGTATGCATTAAACCAAATATGCATAACTCTTATGCAGTGACAGCGTTATAATATATAACCAACAATTACCCCCAGATACATTCATTACTTGCAGTGTTAAATTTGTTATATGAAAATTCTCTATTTATTACACGCACCAGGCCTATTCCTTTGAACAAACACCCTACAGATTATAGAATTTATTTTCGGCGTGTTGCTTATATTTTAAGCTACAATATTGCTAAAATAAATAATGTTATACTTATAGGTTTACACAAAAATAAACTATGAAACACAGTGGAAGTACATCACGGATTTATCAACTGATTCCTTTTAGTGTAAAACACAGTGACAGCGTTGTAAGGTGAAATAAGATAAAATTTATTTCAAAGTACTTTTTCCAAGCCTTTACCCAACACGTTTACATTCGTTTACAGTGATTTTTACAACATTTTGGAAATTGATCGCAGTTACAATGTAATTTTTGATGTTGTTTTCTGATTTCATTGTGCTTAATGTGCGTTTCTTTGTAAGTTCCTTGTATGATTTTTATGTGTAATCGATTTTGTGTAGTTTATCGCTATGATATAAATGGAACGTGCGTATAGAAGTTTTATTACAAAACGTATTCTGAATAAAAGCTGATGTGCACTGCACTCAGTTTGCTTATCGAAGAAATAGTATTGTACAGTAATAACAATGCAACCATCCCACTGGTAACTTTGATTAATCGGTTTATTGGAAGTGATAATAATAAATATACATAAATAATAATAATTAATCAATTATAAATAAAGTTTTAAACCTACAATTTTCATTAACAGGATATAGCAAAATTAATAATATAATAATTAAAATAATGTTAATATTACTAACTTTTTGCGCAAATACAAACCGTAGTTAAATATTACGCAAATATAACCAAAAGTGCATAATTATGCATTATTTCGTAAGGTTTCAGTAAAAGCTCTTCGCGTTTGCATTTCAGACTGAGCTAATATTCTGTCAGAAACCGGAAATTATACCGGATTAATTATGCTCGAATTTGCACCTTTCGAAGATAAATGAACAGTAGTTTGTCAATCAACTTACCGGGTTTTCTATGCAACCTCTGTGTTTTGTATTCCAGGTTTATTAACCAAACTCACCTTATGATATGTCGATGAAACGGTTTCAGTAATCCCAGAGATTCACCTGTTTTTACATTATTATAATGACACTTAAGCAAAGGTACGGAAAACTGTATTGAAATGAAAAGCTTGTTTTAAAACTGGTGAAGGAGTTGAGATTTAGAAAGTTAAAATTACTGAACAATCATGGACATAACGGTTTATCAGCAGAAAAGTGTGTAGGCCTGTAGGGTATAAGTGTGGCAAGAAGTGTTATGAGTTTGGAACTACGATAAAGTTTTTGTGAACAATTATTCCCTACAATGAAACAGACACGACGGTTATGACAGCAAACGTGAATGTGAACTGTGTTGTCAAGCTACCTATACTTGTTGGCATTCGACTTAATAGTCTCATTTTAGGGCCGAGACAGACTACAGCGACATCGAGCCGGTAAACATAGAAAAAATTAAAATACATAATTGAATTAATGAAGTTTACCAGAATTCGGGAAACAGCACGAAAGAATTCGTTTCCATAAAATTCACAGCACAAAATATGACAAAGTCAGAAAACGATTTGATGGCGAGATTCATGAAAGCCTATTTTCACACAAACTGATGACAGTAAAAAACACTTTACAAGGATGAGCATTCATTGCTTTTAGTTCACCTTCTGGTTGTAGGTCGATGCATAATTAAGAATCTTTTGTTAGCTTTTTAATAATTGGTGTTGATATCCCTGGAAAGAATCTATAAAGTGCATAAATTTATCACAGAAAAGACAGAAAGTTTGTGATTATTTTGGTCAACTGATTTAGTAGTTTTTGTGTGTATAATTACAACAAAGCCGCAAAATAAGCCACACTGGAAACCCTGAAAAGACGTTTTAGAGAGATGCTGCTTTTGTTTTGGTTACGCATAAGGTGCCCACTACAGACGATCAGTTTCCTGACCATTATAGACTAGTTGACTGTATAGTGGACATTACGACGTCAAACGTGGCAATGAGAGACAAAGACCGCTTTCGTTACGGCGCAACGATTTCGCATCATCAGTATTATGTTAGGTATAAAGAGCTTACGTAGTCAGCTGAGCGCTATAGTTGCTGCGCTGTAAATGGGCTACATATATCTTGACTGTTGGTGTGATCAGTGTTAGCAACACCAATGCGGAGCTCTAGCTGTTTTAAAATAGGACATAGCGCAGCAAAGAGGTTGTAGGATGTAGTAGAAGTGGTTGAGTAGAAATACCGGTTGGGAGAACTATTTAAATTCACCTTTGCATTCAGGTTGTAAAGGTGGTTGGTGTAGTGCAAGCAAACACGATGATAAGCTTCGACGTGGTTCTCAAGGAAATTGGTTCATTTGGAAGGTACCAGCTGTTGGTTATCCTGGCTACATCGTGGTGCATGGTTCCCATAGGATCCAACTTGTCGGCAGTGGTGTTTTTAGGTAAGAGCAGTTGATGTTTTCCAAATTTTGCAAAATTCAGTGAAGAAGCGGCTATTATGACAGACACTTGTCGGCATGTCGATTCTGCTGTATGCACGATTGCAATGTTTATGTAACATATTTGTATGCTTTTGGCATATTCCTTCTTTAGTATTTTGAACTGACAAAAGGATAGACATGGTCATGGCTCCTGCGTTGAATTCGGCAAGCGTATTTGTAAAAATGCGCGTATAAATTTTGTATTATTTATTTTGAATTTCCTATATTTATTTGATATTTATCGTATATTCTAAAATACCGACAAAGATGTGAAAAATCATGGGCAATATGACCGATTCACTTCTAAAGTGTATCTTAGCCTTAATTTTGTCGGGGTCGGCACCAGGTCAGCCGCTCGAAGACAATGAATTATGTAGTGGTTTCATACCCTCGCACGAACAATGGCACAGATACACCTGGACAATTATTACCAGTCAAACCGATAACCTCCTACGTTTTACGGCGACTTTCAAGTGCACTGTCAATGGGTGTTGCTATTTACTGCTTACAGCAGATTAGAAACGTTTCCATCCGCCTCAAGCCAATAAAACCAACCAACACGAGTTTTGTTCGAGATATCCTTCAAAATGCCAGTTTATCCGGAAACCTTTTGTAATAAATGTCTATCGCTTGTCTTGATGGGTAACTTTCCAACATTCACAAGCCGACAGATTCGTCTAGAAATGCAAAATTAAAACAAGAATGTTAAGCGTTTACGCATTGAATAAGCTTGAAACACAAAACGATAAAAAACTTTTTTGTATCACAAACGCTTCGTTTAAGGATTTCTTGTCCTTTTCAACGCTGCGTTTATACCGAGGTCTTGTTTTTTTAATGAAATTGCAAAACAATCTTAGGCTACCATGGAGAAAGCAGATGCGCCATTCCAGAATTCGACCGACAGATAGAAGTTGGAAATATAACAGCGGAAGAGGTGACGAGTGCGTTCATACCATGCGAGAAAAACAAGCAGGTTATTACACAGCCAACCTATGCTTTGATGAACGGATGTTTCGCGGTCTATACATCATTTCCGGACACGTTTGCCGCCTTCGCTTACATTATTTATATTAGAAGTAGTTGTTGTTATTAGCCTGGTATCACATTTACTGCATGATACGTGATATCCCCATAATTGACTAGGGATGGACCGATACGAACCCGAATAGATTTGCCGAATATCTCCTGTGCAGAAGCTTCGTGCGAACGCAAATACCAACAAAGGCAAACCCGAACACAAAATTACTTATAAATTTATCGACTTTGATAGGAAATGAAAATCTATTTTTCTTGCTGCAGGTCAATTACTTGAAAATTTTGCTTTTCAAATTGCCATTTGGTCGACTATTTCTAACAATTACGTCACGTTACAAGCAAGATTTGGCAACGTTTTGACGAAATTTTATCATTTGCTGCTGATACGAATAGATTCGGGATTAATTCGTGTCGACCGTTATAATATTCGGATTCGCACGAACCCGATTAATCGTCATCGCGGCACATCTCTATAATTGACGATGACGTAAAGTAAATGCTTTTGAAGATGTTTTCATATCGCAAACGTACGCGAGATCCCCGCGAAACTACGTTATTTTATGCAATTTTCTAGCCTAGCTGTACATGACATACACCTGTTGTTGTAAAGTTTAAACAATGAAACCATATTTCTTTGCTCTTTCAAAATAGGGCTATAGCGCGTGTCAAAGATACGTGTGCAGTAACGTCAGCTGTCACAATGACAGTTCATGGTTTCGAAATGCCAGGAGCTCAGCAAGCAAAACAAAAAATCAAACGGCACAAATCACCGGTTGCACTGACGGCTACTATTACGACAGAAGTCAATTTCAAGAAACCGTCACTACGGAGGTATTGCCCTAATTACTGCAGCAAACATCACGAACACCTCCATAAGTAGAGGTTAACCTAACTATCAATGATACGTTTGTTATGTATCGATGCTGTACTTCAAGCTCTGTTAAGAAGTGAACGTGAAATAGCAAAACAAATATTTTTCTTTTAAGTGGAATCTGGTGTGCGAAAGAGAAGGCTTGAACTCACTGGCGACAGCTCTTTTCTGCTTTGGAATGCTACTGGGTTCGTTGGTAGGCGGGTCGATAGCTGACAGGTAAAAATGAACTTGACATTTGCGCGATTGAGAACAGCGTGGGATAGCTACTTAGTCCGTGTTAAACACGGTACTTCAAAGCACTGGTTGATTTATAAAAAAAACATAGCGCGGGTGCAGCTCGGACACGTTCGTTTACTGCATTATCTTTGCTTTAAATTTTTAAATTGTAACCTGCCTTTTAAATTCGTGTTAATCTATTTCAATGATCCCTTGCTTCGCGCGACAAGTTCACTTTTCAGTTCAATTCTTCTCTAAAAGGTAAAACGTTTTTTTTATACTTAAAAAAACTTTTGAATATACAAATAAAAAACAAACTAATAAAGTAGAGGAACGCAATCCCGGGTAAGTGAGCGGAAATTGTAAAATGAAATTATAAAACGGGCGTGATTGGCAAAGCATGACCAAGCGGATTTCAAGCAAAGAATTAACCACTGTGCAGCTTCATTTTGTACGCTGTATTACGTTGTGTTTACAGGCTTTAATCACTCTATACTGTACTTTTGAATTTTAGATACGGTCGAATACCAACCATGGCCTTTGCGAGCCTTTTGAATACCGCTATTGGAATTGCCTGCTCGTTTAGCCCAAATTTTGTGGTCTTTGCCGCCCTTCGCTGTGTAATTGGTGCGTTAGCTGTTACCATACAAATTGCAATGGTCGTTTACAGTAAGTATTAATAGACTGGTTATTATATTCACGTCCTAAGTAATCCATTATATTAAGTAAAATTGGATGCTGGCGTAGTTTCATACTGTAAATATGGAAGTAAATGTAACTCCCGCATGCGAATTGAACTTCATAATTTATATGCTATTCAGTAGAATTCAGGTTTTCAATATGGGGTTAAAATTATATAAAACACTCAAAATATTCTGGTGATGTAACAAATACAGGAAGTAAAGGTTGTGACTTAAACAGTGAACATCAGAGCTTTGTGTGCAACGGTGCCTGTTGTGTTAAGCCCTCGGAGATGATAAATTTAATTATGTATACATATATGAAAGCTTCTTAAGTTAAAGATGTCAAACAAAATTGCGTTTTATTGAATCAATAAGTTAAATTAAAAGACCGAGTTAAGTCTAAGCTGGTATGATTAAGGTTACCGACATGTAACTTCTGAAGACTTCTCATTGTATTGCTAGATGTTGAAATAGTTGGGAAAAAGTATCGACCTTGGATTGGGATGCAGGTAGGCGTCTTTTCCGGGGTCGGGTACATGTTCCTTTCCCTTTTGGGGCTCGCATTTCGTAGCTGGAGGACCTTGCAAATTGCCCTGGCTCTGTCGTTCGCTCCTTTTTTGTTTCTAGCTCCTTTCATACCAGAGTCACCGAGGTAAACGTTTGGCATATTTTGAGAGACTTGTGAAAGTGTACGTATGGGGTTGAGAGAAGTCGTGTAACCGAAGCTTAAGTGTGGGACTTTTACCTTCAGATGGCTTTTTTCGCAAGGAAAAACTGAAAAGGCGAAGAAAATCTGCCGAATGATGGCACAAAAAAACAGCCGAACACTGGACGAGAGTGTTTGGAAAAATGCGGAATCGTCAAGTCACGATGTAGTAAGTTAAATAAGACTTCATTTTAACGACTAAATTTAATACCATTTCACATTGACAATGCGTTCATTCTTCGATTTTTGCATTCGTAACGAATAATGACAATATCAGATGTTTTAAAAGTTATGTCATATAATGATGGTCTGTATACTTTATAGGGCAAAAGAAGAATCTCTTACACACCCATGGAGCTGTGCCGGCGGCCTCGTGTGTTTGGTTTGCTGGTAGCGGTAATTACTTTGTGGTTCGTGCAAAGGTAAGTTAAGTCGAGGAAATTGAGCTATCAAGTTAGAATCTTCTCAAGAATTTTCTCAAGAATCTTCTACTTTTCCTTACAGCCACATAGTTGCAACAGTATTAAACGTTTACGTTCAGTTTAGTCTTCTTTTGCCTTTCGTTTAACGTTGGGCACTGGACTGGAAACCCATTCCTTAACAACGGACTGAGTGGGTTAGTCGAATTTGTTGCCTGCTTGCTGGTGGTACCGGTTGTAGAGAGAATAGGTCGGCGAAGTACGAACGTTATCTCTCTCTTAATCGCCGGATCACTGATTCTTCTTGCAGAGATTACGGCGCACATCTTTGGAAAAACAGAAGGTGCATTGGGTTCAATGTTTTATGTTCTTGTCTGCTGGTTCGTGCCAGAGAAATGTCATAGGTTAATGTTTGGTCTGTTTATATTTGGGCGTCACTGTTTATTATTTTTTACAAAATTTGTACAGTATTACGAACAGCTGTGCGTTTCAGAGACCAAAACATCACAGATTGCCCTATTTATTTTTTCAAGTTTGAACTTATTATTTCAGGTCACATCAAGCGCGAATTTGTTTGTAATGAAGTGTCAAGCTATAACTATCCTTGTCGCAATTCAAACTAGTTACTTGTTTTTTTTTAGTTACTATCTTTGCGTTATTACTATACCGAACTAAGATCACTAATCCTTATTATCTCATAATTCTAATCTTTATCTCATATTTTCAGCTGTCGGAATTGCTCAGGTTGCGATCTACCTCATCGCTAAGTTTGTCATCAGCGGATCATTCAATCTTCTTTTTCTTTACTCAGCTGAACTATTTCCGACTAGCATAAGGTGAGGCCGCAAGGTTCACTAACGCTAAGTAAACTTCCTTTAGGATATAACTTAGTAATTTAAAAAAGTGGTCGAACTATCGCTAACTACAGTACCGCGTTTTGCAGAAATACAGCCGTAGGCGTGTCTTCCATGGGCGGCAGAGCTGGTAGCATTGCGGCACCGTTTCTCATACAAATTCAACACGTTGTTTCGTGGCTTCTACCGGTAACCGTGTTATAATAATTAATCAACTTTTTTTCCAATATTCAGGATCATAAAATCATCTTACTGTACCCGTACTTCGGGACGGTTTTGTAGAAAAACTGTAGACCTAAACGTTCTTTTTTTTGTTTTCACAAATTTGTTCAATTGGATTTCAGGTCGCGCTGGGTGCTGTATCCTTAGGAACCGCTTTTTTAGCTTCGAGGCTCCCAGAGACAAAAGATCTAAAGTTGCCTTCGACCATGGACGAGGCTGAAACTGTCTATAAATCTCGCAAGCAAGGAAAAACTACCAAAGCCTTGTAAGTGTTACGTCGATTGCCAAAAATATAAAGTTTACGTTCTTTCTAGAATAGAAGCAATCACCACAGTAACAACGAACCTGATAGCCGGAATAACTTAACTATCATTAGGACGATTGTGGTGACCGCACCTTTTTATTTGTCTTCATACGCTGATGCAAGCAACGGAATGACATTAGAAATATCGCTAGTCTTAATTTTTAAACTGCAAACTATTCTGTTATAACGGTCTTGCGACTGAAAAAAAAGTCACTACAGCTAGTAGCCTACTGTTAAAGTCAAACTTTTAACAACAGGATAAACAGCAGTAGAACCGATTGTATCACGCTTGGTGTCAATGAAGACAAATTGCTGAATGAAGAAGAAAAACCTAAGAGTTCAGATGGAACCTCAGAATGCTTGAAAACGTTAACTTGTTTATAAATATCCTGATCACGATTTTAATGAATTTTTTGGCGTCTAATCAACCTCCATAGTGTTTAAGGTTTAGAAAACTGCAATTTTTACTCCATTATTTAAGTATGATTATGTTCATATGTTGTAAACCACAACACTACATGTATCTCTCACGGTTATGTTTTTGCCATAAATGCAGACAAATTTCCGTCAATCATCCTAAAACTATAATGTGCATACTGCAGTAGGGCACACAAGAATATTTGGTGCAAAACACACATCATTTGATTCTTTATGCCTTTTTACTGTTAGGTTTTACTGATGTTATTTTAAGCGATGTGATTTTACCTATACCTTTTCTTAGGCTATTGTTGTTGTTTGACATTAAAATACTGTATCCGTTGCGAATGTTTGCTTGTAAGTGAAGAAACCTTTATTAATAGTAACGGCTTGAAAATTCTTTCTCCTTTGCTCCATGCTTTTAAACTGAGAGTAGCTTACGTGAACTAATCTCAAAAAGTTTTTGTTTGATTTTGGTCCCGAGTTTCAGAAACCTTCAATAAAAATAAAAAATACGGTTTTCGGTCGGGAACAAGCTTTTAACAATTTTCTTACTTGCCTTTTTACTCTACTCTACTAGAGTACAATTTTTAGAAGCAAGGAAAAAGTTTGAACCAGTGGTCCACGAAAATGAGAAAAATATCTAGGGTTCCGTGTTAAAAACATTTTATGATCCCGGCTGCTTAAAACAAGTTTATGTCTATCATGCACTTGGAAATGTGAACAAAATTTATAAATTTCTTGTTAAGTACAGTAGCTTCATGAGTCAAGTCCTCATTTTTCTTCCCGTACTTGTCTGAAAAGTATTCTTTCGTCAAAACTTTTAGGATCCTATCTGAGTTACCAAGTCGTTTACATTTTAAAGTTACCTTTGCCGTAAATAGGCTAAACCATAACGTCCCCTCAGCAAAGTCGCTTAACTAGACCGCACAGCGACTTATTTACTCGTGGTTGGCATAGGGATGACCGGGGCTAGTTGTTACGTGGGAACGTAGTTACAGCCGTATATCTTTTTAGAAAACTATCACAAGCATGGTTAAAACATTTGTGCGAAAGAACTCTCTCTTTTATTACCTTTCTTTACTTTATATTTTTGGGGTCAGATTACACAAAAACCTACGATGTTTGAGAACGTATGTTTATATTGGATTAAAGATTGATAAATGCTGTTGCCAAGGAACTACAACAATATCTGCTCTCGCACAAAAAAATCAAAAAAGCACAATAGAGGAAATGTTTTAACTGAAACAACTAGCCCGGTCTAAATCTAGAATACAAACTTTCATCGTTATGATGCCTTGCGTGCCTGTGTTGAATGGGTAAACTAGAAGTGCAGCTGCTTAATTACCTGCGCGCTCCTTGGACGAAGTCAATGTCCAAGACAAAATATAAAAACAGTCCAGGTGTACAATAATAAATCCTGGTTCTCCTGTAAAATAAAAATCCCAACCAGCGAAGAATCAAGACGTCGAACATTTGCCAGTTATTTGCTTCTAACCGACATCGCTTTCTCAGTGTAATTCTCCTTTAAACAATCTAATAAAATTCAACAATCAACAAACACTGCATAACGTTTTCTAATGATGTATAAAGACAAACCTTCGAAACAAATAATCCAGAAAAGAACAGAAGAAATTTCCTAAGCTAGACACAGTGCAGCATTTCAAGTGAACGGCGTGAAGTTGGCTGCCTGATACATGGCTACTTCATCTGCTGATACAAAATCGACAAAACTTTGGCCGTCGCTTAGCTGCTTCTTGGTTGTTCAAATACAAGTGAAAATGGTGGCATACTGAGCCGGACTAGAGTTACCAGGAAAAGTTCACACGTTCGAACAAGTTGCCAGATAGCAGTCAGCAAACCTCAGGCTCAACTCAATGTGCAGGACTGTATAGTGTAGAAGAAATATTGAAATTCTGATAAATGTAGGAAAAGGGCAAGAAATCATTTCGAAGGAAAAACACATCACGCCCGCTATAGAAGGTTGCCTCTAATAAAATAAAGATCCGAAGTAAAAATTGTGTAAATTCTATATAAATCGTAAAGTAAAGTACCCTCTGTGATTAAAGTGTTGAAATAAATTAAACTGCTGCAGGTTTGCTTCACCTTAACTTCAACGCCGTTTAAATTAGTACGGTAAGAATAGCATGGCGCTTGTATTACGAACAGTGAACGAGAATTGCAATGTTAAAACCTAAAAAAAGAAAAAAAGACTGCTAAAACCTTTAAAGAGAAACAAACTTTTAAACTTTTGAAATAGTGTAAATGGAAGGCAGTGACACTATCATGATTGTGTATGAAGTTCTGACCGGAAACCCATACGCACATATACCACAGACTGGAAGGAAAACATTATTGGCCCTGAATGTTGACAAAGGGTATCATGAACGCTAGTTAAGAGCCTTGACGATTTCTGGATCGAGTCGATCTAGACTTTGCATTTTTTATATAAGCTGCTTCCCAATCTTCTTCTTCACTATCCTCCATTTCTTCTTCATCTTTGTTCTCTGAATTCTTCCTCTTCGGAGTCTTTTGCTTCCTTGAGCCTCTCTCTCCTCCAGTGCCCTGTCCCAATTTCACGGTCAGCACTGGCTGCTGGATGTTAACGGAGCTGGGAGCAGAGTGGGGTGCAATCACTGGAGATGCTTTTCCTGCATCTGGTTTACGTTCAACGATAAAGCAATCATCATCATTCTTAACACCTGCTTTGTTCGCACTGTCAGGAGGTGGAAAATTCTGGTTTTCACAAGTTGGAACTGGTTTTGTGTCTGCTGAAGACTCACGCTTTAAGAAATCACCATCAACAACTTCTGCAATTTCATTCTTTGCACTTTTCAAATCGTTGTCGGGCAAGTTGTTGATAGACGTTGTACCTATCGATAAAACAGCATTACATCTCAAATTTTAAAAGTAAGTTGTAACAAAGAAGTCTATCAGCTCTAAGTCAAAAGTAGGATATCAGTGTGACTTTCAACAACAACATGCTTTATTCAAATACTAGAAGTAAAGAGGATTCATTTTAGAACTAACCAGCGTTGCTTTGTGGAGCGATCATTTGGGCAAACGACTGCCTTGCAAGAAGAGCAGCCTGTTGAAGCATCTGGTTGTTTGAAGTTGTAGGTTGCTAAAGAGATCGAAATGTTTAAAGAAATGTTAGTGGTATGCTGATGTTAGTGCAAGTGGACAAGATTTACTTAGTTTCAATTCGGAAATCTGCAGTTTAACTGTTTTATGTCTTATGCTTTAGGACGTTCAACATTATATCCCCATACTCTATCTAAATGAATCTAAAGCTTGCTGAGCATAGCAAATGGATCACAATGCAAAATAGCTAGCTAAGCCACATTCAACATACTTATATATGTGCTTCATTTCATTATGGGAATAGGGAAACCACAAATTTGTCTGGATTTAACTCACTGTAACGTTAAAGTATTTTTTCAAAAGGTGTTCACAAAATATTCTTAGAACTAGAAAATGAGGTTTGAATGAAAACTTCTTTTCCTTGTTGATGTGCAGAATATATACAGTGGAAGCTCGTCAAGAGAAAGCTGAAGTGACAACCGTTTTTATTAAATTGAGTTTTCCCCAAAGCGGTTATCTGAAGTCGGTGTAATTGATCTTATCAAAGAATTTCGCCAGAAACAGCAAGGCCAATTTGAGTTAAAGTTGTGGACTTGAGTTAACAAGATACCATCGCAGCCACTAACACCTGGCACCAACCTGAATCAAGGTGTCCATTGACACAGGTTTGAACTGATTAGGCGGCAACTTGAATGCATAAGATCCTGAAGTGGCGTTTGGAATAGCAGAACTATTCGGAATCGACTCACTCAGCACCATGGCGAGCTAAACATGTAAACACAGGAGATTTTCCTTAAACAAAACCGTATGTTTTTCTTTTTATGGAATGTAACGTGCATTATTTGAGCAGTTCCAACGTCTCTATCAACAGAAACAGAAATGCTGATAAACATAAAACAGTACACCTGAAAAAGCAAGCTTATGCTTGCGAATGCTCGTGTAGAAAAATATAAACAAACTTAACCTTCAGAGTGCCAAACTATATCCTGTTTTTTGTTTTACTATAAAATTTGGTTAACACGGTTCAGATAACATCAATTAATTAATGTTAAGCTTAACATTAATTTTGACTGTGAACTTTCTTTGAAAAAGCACTGCAGCTTACTCTTGCATTGAGACCGTGAAGGTAGCTCTGTTGTTGTTTGAATTCCCTTTCAGCCAAATTTCTCAAGTTTTTTCGAGCCGTACTCAGTTCAAATGCAATAAGTTGAAGGGCTGGATTTCCCATCGATTCATACATTGGTAATTTGCGCTGAAATTTTTAAACAAAGTTAAAATATGACTTGGTTCTTAGTTTGGTAAATGCGCTATGAATACCTCTGCAATACTGTAGTTGTATTAATTACAACAGTTTGGAAAGGTTAAAGATTAAAATAATATCTTAAATGTAAAAACTAGCTACCATACATCGGTCAGCATAGCAACAGCATTTATAATTACTGTAAATGCTTGTTTAATATTAAACGTCTATAATATAAATGTCAATAACTACTTCAGAAATCAGAAAAAAAATAGTAAACAAAAAATACCAAATTTTTCACGTCTGTTTCAAGAGGCACAGGCTGCTGTTCATGTAAGGTTGTGGCTACACGATTTATCGCCTGCTGAGTCTGTAAAGAAATAGTTAGAGTTGCTTGAAAATGCTGGAGAATAGCCAAATCCTTTCGCAACACTCAAACTTTAAATGCACTTGATCAAGGGCAAACCTCGATAGTTTAATTAAAGTAACTAAATAATTGTTCCCAAAGTCAGCAAACATTGTTAACATTAAGAAGATGTAGTATGGGATACCATACCTTCACCATCATAGCATGGATTGATTTTGCCTCCTGTTGTTTCTTCAAGGTCAGCTTACTCAAGTTCGATTGAAGAAAGGATGATGTTTGAGATGTTATTTGGCTCTGTTTCATTTGCTGGACGAATTTATCTTGGTAAAATCTCTGCTGCTCAGCTGTGAGATCAGAATAATTGATCGAAGTGATAATAGGCTTTGCCTGTCTCCCCTGTAAAGTATCAAACTCTTGAGTTAAGTGAGAAACAGTCAAGCAATATCTAACAGAGTTACTGCTACCTCAATCTCAACATCAAAGTAATTAAGAACTCGTAAAAAAGAACACTATGAAAATATTTTGGCCTATTTATTGAATTAAACTGCGTTCTTTGATAATTAAGATAAAATGCAAAGTTTCGAAATAAAAATAAACAGGTCCACATGTCTTTAAAAATGGTATGTGATCAATTTCATTTAGATCACGCGAATGCCAACTGGAATTTCTCTTGCAGACATTTCTGTGAGTGTGAAGGCGTATGATTCATTTCTTACCTTTTTCTCATTCTCATATTCATCCCAAGCGGCCTTCCTATCTGCTTCCGACAATTCTTCGGTCTCCTGATGATCGAGCAGAGAGTCATGCTGATGGTAGGAGGAGATCAACTTCTTTGTCTTGTCTCCAACCAAGATATCGGCGAGAAGATTATCCTTTAATTTAAAGAAACAGGATTTTTTGCAAAATAAATTGAACAAATCATTATTTGGAAAATTGTTGCATGTAGAGCGTCATTGCGGCATTTCTGAGGAAAATTGTGGTAGAAAATTAAACAAAATTTCCTAGGATAAAAATATGGACTGTGTGCTAATGAGATAAAACTAGATTAGCTGAGGGTTGAATGCCACAAATACACATCTTTTGGTTGGAGGTGCGTATACTGAATACATTTCTTTTATTTTTCAGGCTCAGATGAACAGATGGAACACTTAAAATATACCAGCAGTGCTTGCATAGCAAGCCGAAAAAGTTTACCAACCTTTGGCAAAGCATGGGACGTACCATCTTCATCATCTTGTGCAACTAACGGTGTAAAATTGTAAAGTTCTTGCAAATCATGAGCAGTAAAGTGACGGTTGATTTGCTGTTCATCAACGACCCGAAATGAAAGAGACTGCTTTGTGACTTGTCTATCATAAATCTTTTCTTCCATTGTACCCTGCAAAGTAATGAAGTCTTTACAAAGGTGTAGTCCTATAATTTTTATTAACAATAAGTTTCTTCATTCCACGTGAGATCTAAGCCTATGAATCTGTGACTTCAAAGAGTATAAAATGAAATAAATGAGACAGAGATTACAATCTTTCTTACAAAGTATTTCCTAAATATTATTACCTTAGTGTTACCTATTTGTTACCTTACGCAGAAAATAAACAAATTGAATCAATTTAGTAACCTGGGCAATAAGTCTGTAGACGTAACACGCCTTCACTTGACCAAAACGATAAACACGAAAAATTGATTGGATGTCATGCGATGGATTCCATGATGCGTCGAAGATCACGACCCTGTTAGCGGCAACCAAGTTTACTCCAAGCGATCCAGCTCGTGTTGATATTAGGAAAAGCCGAGCCCTGTAGAAGATTAAGTTTTGCATAAACCAGTGGTTTTAAACTTCAGAAATCTGGGCATTTTAAGCCAGTTTCTGGGGTTCGGTAGAAACTTTTACAAAAGATTATTGTAATTTGTGAAAGAATTTCTGCTACGCAACCTTTCCTTTAGAAAGCACAACACAAATAACATTTAATATCTTTATCTTAGTTTTAGGGTTTACTGTGCTAAATATTGTTGTTTATTGAGGAAGCGCGTCGTTGGAGAGATCTAAAATATAACTACATTTCATAACAATGACATTCAAGCAACATCAAAATAAACAATAATCAGCAAGTACAGATACTCAGTACTTTCGGTTATTACCTGCGGATTCGTGCGAGATATAAATGATAGCTTTGCTGTGTCTAAAGCGGTAATAAATATGATCTCTGAGAGTAACGATAACAAATGACCAATGTGCCCAGGCTATATCTAGGGTTCGACATGATGAAAAAGGTTAGGAACCACTGGGTGAATATCACTTGGTGATGCAGTATTGCTGTAATGTTGATTATTTTATCTGCAATATTACTTAATTCCATGTATTGTGCGATGTGTTGCGTACTTTTTTATAACTGAAAATTATGACCCCGGTTTTATTTGTCCTATTTCTTTTATGTGCATTATTTATACTTATTATATGAATTATTTATTCTATTCGAGCAATTAGAGGACAAGCGTGTAACAAAAATTAGAACAATACCGCCAATGTCAGGGTCATTCAAGTCCAAAAGACTATAAAAGCCGTGACTTAAAGCTGTGAACTTTACACTTTGTGAAAATTACTCTTTACCTCCTGTCGTTTTCATCATTAAACATGTTGATATATCTCTGTCTGGTCTTGCTCACCGACGAACCATCGATTCGAAAATAGTCGATGTTTTTGTACCAAACCCCATATGAGTCGGCCTCATTGGGCATATCACCACAAGTGACAGTTTTCAGGGTTGTCTCGGCAAGCATATGTTCAATGAGATCAAGTGACAATAAACTCTGGCTGAAGACCAATCTGCAAGTGAAGAAAATTTTGATACATTTCAACAATAAATTTATTAAAGCTACTTACCAGCATGATCGGTATACAGCAAGTGGTATCTTAATAACAGAATTAGCTTAATATTTGAGCTTGAAAGAGCGGTGCTAGAGCTGCGGACTGGCAATTACATGAATTGGATTCAATGCTCAGTGACGCTACTTTTGTAATGATCTTGAGCAATGTTTGCTCATGTTCAGTTATCCTGATTAACAGTTCCAAATTGTGACTACAGAAAATATCTGAACAAATCAGTATAACTTGGGGAGAGTTGAAATTGATTTATTATACCAATTGTCGGAAGAACGACAAAACCGCAGAGAACTTCATATTTTATCATTAATTTTATTAATATCAATAAAATATGTCATTCGCTGCAGTTGTTGTCATTCTTGCAAATATTTGGCTAAACAAATTAACCAAAAACGTGTCAATGAAAAATGCACACAATCAACTTTGGTAACTAGTACGATATTATCACCAATTTCAAGATGAGCAACAGTTGTTCTCAATTTAAGGATAAATAGTCAGATACAATACCAGTACAGATGTGCTACAGAGCTGTGTAAATGATAAATTTGTCCAAGCAATACATAATGTATGATGATCTTACAGAGTTAATTGCAGTGCACCATTTCGCTGCATTAATTTAGCTTTTAAAATCCAATAATATAAAGTAATTTACCTGGATTTACCCATTAGCAGTGGCCTAAAGCAAAATTGACAGAAACTAGCACAATAAAAATGAATAATTGAACAGAGTGATGCGAAATTATGTTGTCATTGTAATGAATAATTAATCAAAAACAAGAGGATGCACAGACTATGTGCTAGAACCTAAAAGGCAAAACTGGACCAAACAAAAGCAACTGTAAAATCTGATAACATAATTACCAACACTGATTGTAATTTAAGGAGTATAAAAGGGAAGCATGAACTCCATGGTGGAGTTCAAATGAATCTGCAAATTCAGAAAGTTTAAACTGGAACCTTAAGCTCCTAGGACATTCCTGTGTGAGGTTATAGTGCAAACATTTTTTGATTTAAAACCTAGAATGGCCAGAAACCAAAATGATCCAGAGATAATTAATTCAAGTCTGATATGGCTCAAAACGCAGATTGATGTAATGAAGGAGAACAACAACGAAGTATTTCTTATTTTAACAGGTAATGTTTAGTGAATTAAATGTAAGAGTATTCAGTGCAGTCCCATGCGAAGCTGCATTGCTGTTTTGCCAAACACGATGCTAAATTTTACTTGTAGTTGCAGTGCTGTGATTTTATTCTTGCAGTGAATAATATTATGATCTTTACACTGTAAATTTATAGCTTTTCAATAAACAGCAATGGAAAAAAACTGTTACAGCACTACCAATTTATTATATCCACCAGAGCTTCTTAAATTAACACTGAATGCATAGAACCATCGCTAATGAATAAATATTGGTACTGGTAACTATAAAATTTTTGTACTGACAGGAATGTTTATTTTTCTCATGCAATGTGGGTTTGCTTTTCTTGAAGCTGGATCAGTGCAGAAGAAGAACACAATAAACATCCTTGTTAAAAATATCCTGGACAGCTTCATTGGTTCTATTGCTTTCTGGGGATTTGGTTATGCACTTGCATATGGTGTTCCAGGAAATGGGTTCATAGGGCATCACCATTTTTTCTCAACTTACGTTGATTATTTTGGTGAAAAGGTCAGAAAGTCACAAATTTTATGCTAAGGAATATATTTATGATAACAAAATATCCATTAGAGCTAAAATTATAGCAAGAAGATTTAGTTTTCTCTGCAGGACACAACAAACTCCAATGCAACAGTCCTTCCGATCAGTTCAAATGCGTATTTTGCGAACTGGTTCTTCCAATATGTATTTGCAGCAACTGCAGCTACCATTGTTTCTGGCGCGATGGCAGAACGTGCCGAATTTGTATGCTATATCGTCTACAGCTTCACAATAACAGGTTCCTTTTGATGAAAACATTTTTACAAAATTGATAATCAGGGTTTCAGGAAGTTTCATTTTGTATATGGAAAATTACACAATCCAATTTCTGTGCAAAATCTCCAACTAAAACTCATAACCAAGACCTAAAATGTAATTGGGTTCACTCCACTATAATTGACAACAACTTTAGGATTTATTTATCCCGTCGTCGCCCACTGGGTCTGGTCGCCTTATGGCTGGTTGAAAAGTGGGGTAGGAACCGACCTTTTTATGCAAGATTTCGCTGGCAGCTCAGTTGTACACATTTGTGGTGGTGTGGCAGCGCTGGTGGGGGCAAAACTGGTCGGACCCAGATTGAACAGGTAAGGCTGAGATGGAAGTCAATGGAAATAATACAAGACATTTCTAATCTCTTCTTAAGGGCTTGACAGAATAAGGAATAAGCACTAACAAAGACAGTGTTAACTATTTAGATTTTCGGAAAACGGAGAAATAAAGCCGATTCCAGGACATAGCGTGCCACTCACTGCTCTTGGCGCATTCATATTATTGGTTGGATTTTTATGTTTTAACGGGGGCTCGGTACAAAGAGTTTCAGGTGTGATACCAGTTTACATTTTTTACTTGCCCAGACATCAACAAATGCGAATAAAAAAATTAAGATTTTAAACAGTTTTTTAGAGCAGGACTGAAGCAAAGCAAATGGTTCATCATCCAGGTTATCTTGCATATAGCATCTTTGACATGCACCAAATATTCATTTTAATAGAAAAAGGTGACAGCGCCATGGTGGCCATGTCAGTGATGAACACAATTCTCGCCGGATCTGCTGGAGGATTAGTGGCGATGGTCACAGATAGAATATACAGCGAATACAAGGGAAAGGAATCATACTGGTCCCTGCTGATCACTATAAATGGGGCTTTGACAGGTAAAACTAAAGCACATGTTTAAGACTTCAAACACACTAGTCAAATGTCAGCTTATCTTTTGCAGTGGTCCACTATTTTTTTCACACTCATATTTCCTACCATATGTGGCGAAATGTAAAACAAATCAGCCAATGCACGGTTTATTTGATAGCTTAGCCTTAGATCATTAAGAATGAACCAGCATTCAAAAAACGATCAGAATTAATTGTGAAACATGTTCTGTTCAAGGTATGGTGGCATCGTGCGCAGGATGCAACGACATTGCACCGTGGGCAGCAATAGTTATTGGTTCGATGGGAGGACTGGAATTTACATTTGGAAAACGACTATTGATTCGATTTAAGATCGATGACCCTTTAGATGCTGTCCCGGTACATTTTGGGGGAGGTAAAATAGGATTTACTGCAGTAAAACAGATTTTGTAACATAGCCACTTGGTGGGGTCATATAGGAACGTAATTCTAATAGTATGGTCATTGGTCAATTACGGATTTCCAACTGCTATCATTTTGACAAAACAGGTTTAACTGGTACAATCCTGACACCAATTTTTGCATTGCGAGGGCAAAATATCGATGGAAAACCTGTTGGTGGTATCATTTTTGGGGCTCACAAAAAAGCTTTCATGGGTCTAGGATGGAATTTAATCGGATGCTGCGGGATAATTCTATGGACTTGTGAGAACAGATGTGTATGATAAGTCTAATAGCCATTGAAGTATTGCAGTTGACAGCATTGTATAAGATGTATTAAATCAACAACAAGAAAAAATGTAATTAGCATGACAAATCAATAGTTTGAAGACCAATGTATCGATGGTATTGTTTACTTTCCGCAGTCGTGTGTTCCTTTACTATGTTCTATACGCTGCAAAACATCGGACTGATAAGAATTTCTCAAAAAATTGAAAAAGCTGGCATGGATATTAAGAAACACGGGCAAACTGCTTATCCAGACCACAACTCGTTGCAGTTAAGTAGAAATTAGGTCAACTTTAATTTTAACTTACAGTGCACTATTGTTCTAGCAAACCAGCATACAATGATCCTTTATAGTTATATAGTACAATTTTGTAGCATGGTTAGTTAGCTCAATGCACATTGATACCCAGAAAGATATTCAATTAACTCTTAAAGTCTGTGTTATACAAAGGTTTGTGGATGAAGCAGCCAATGCAAGCCAAGGCAATCTTGAAAGAAAACCACAGAAAAGTAACAACATGGAAATGATAGATTTACCTGCCTATGTTAACACAACAGCATGGGAAGATGTGACGACTTCCGTACCGCAACAAACTAGTAGCTCGGAGAAAAGTCACAACAACAACTTAGAAACTTAGTGCAAAAAAATTTCAAAAAAAATATATTTCAAAAAATTTTTTGTGGGAAGTTGTACAAACAAAATCATGTAGTTAAACTTGTGTAATGAAAAAATGTCAAAGAGGTAACGTGGTTAGCAGTATGCAAATATGAACATGTTTGTCATATAAATATAGCATAACTTTGTGTGTTGCGCTGTGAATGTAAATTACAAATCTAAGGTTTCTCTTTATATTGTTTTCGCAAAGGGTTTGGAGTTCGGTGAACTTAATAACCTACAGTAGATTATGTAAAGTCCAATGTCAAGTTGAGTCATTCTTGGATGCATTACGTATATATATATTTATATATGTTGTCAAATCAAAATCAATTACGACAAGCCTAACCATTGAAATGGAACTTCCAAACTATTGCCCTGGTCCAAGCTTTTTACATACTGGCAAAACTTTATCAAACCAGAGATGTTTGGAGACCAAAGTGGTCACATTGGCTTAGTATGGGGGCGATCAAATGGCGGATCAGGTGGACCTCATCATGTTGTGAGGTTTGGCTGCGGTGGATCATGGCAGAAATCATTTGAACACCCCAGGCTTGGTAGTTAAATCATGGAAGCACTAAACTTTTAATACGTTCATTTCCATTCCATTTTTCCATAACTTTCATTGCATTAACAAAGATTCCGGTACAGATAAGTAAAAAATATGTAAGTCGTCAGTTACATACACTTTGTCATCACACTCATTTGCGAGACGGAGGATTTCGAAGAGAACCGTTATCTTTCCTCCAGCATCCTGTGCTAGAAAATCGTCTTCCTTAATCAATGATGAGTACCATGCTTCATCATCCTTTTGCTGCTCTTCTTCATCCAAACCATTCATCTCAATATCTGATGTTTCTCCTTTTGCAATAATTCAACAACATATAACGGTAGTTTTGTGACTTTCCAGGAATTAGAACAAACGTAGCTAAAATTAATTTTTTCTATTTCTTAGTCACTCGAGTAGTTCTTAGTCTCCAAACAGTTTAACTTAACAAGAGCTGCAACTTATTCAATACTTTTAAGAGCTTTGGCCATGATAAGTTCTACTGGTAACATATTTCTTGTAGAAGATAGTTTAATATATCATCAATAAATATACCACCATTTAATATACTGTTAATATACCGTTTAATATACCATCATTACCTCCATCACTACTGTCACTGTTTCCTCCACGAAATCTGTATCTTCCTGCTCTTGTTCTTCTCCTAAACTTCAGGGAATCATCTTTTCTTTCCTCTGAGTCACCTTCTTCATCAGAGGAGCTGGATGTTGATAAGCTCGATTCCTCACTAGGTTCATCATCACTGTCTTGTATACGTTTCCGCTTCTTGCGTCGAGAGATTTGTGTCCGCTCGGTGATGTCAAAATCACCATCATCATCATCATCATCACTATGGATTGCTTTCAGTTCATGGCCATTTACATGAGTTTCACTGAGCGTCATAAATTTTCATGGCATTAAATAATGTTTAACTTAGTCAAGATACACAAATCCAGACATAACTTTCAATTAGAAAAATACTGTAATTTCGACATAAAATACAGCACATTGTCAAGCACTCTACAAGGTCTTTTCCCAACACCACGCATCATCAAAATTAGGTTTTTAATAAAAAATTGCTCGGGCCGATCATTGTGTTACCCTTCTTTGATTGTTGTCAATCCTACTTTCTCGGAAGTATTTTCCTCAAAATTTCCTTTCTCTTCTCCTTCTTCCTCAGTTGATAATGCTTCATCTTCTTCTTCTGAGCTTGTCATAAAGTTCTTCATTTCGGCTGCCTACAATGAAGAATCCTAATCTAAAAATTGCTACAGAATTCTTTAAAAGAAATTTATTTCTTAAGAATCCGCTTTGGTCCGAGCTGATTTTAGATTCATAAACATTTGAAATTGGCAACACAATATGATTGAATAGGCAGAACTGTTCACAAGAGGTACATTCTTCTTTAAAAGACAACTTCGACTATGTTGGAAAGAAACTAGTTTTTTAGAGCAGAATAATAGGAATTTTATAACCAGTATCGTTCCAACATAAAGTGCATTTAATAAGCAGCTAAATTTATAAACCAGTAGGATACTTGTAGACATAATAGCAAAAAATCCGATAATAATTTTACAGCAAATGAATAAAAAGATACCTTTTTGTCTGTGTGCATCTTTAATACTCTAGGATGGGTCCAAATCCTCATTAAATTTTGATAATCTGCAAACAAACCAGTGTCTCTGTTCCCTTGCACAACCTGAAAAATAAAGGTATCCACAATAGGCAAACTCCAGATACTTTTTTTCATGAAATGCAGCCCAACAATGCCCTGTGTACTACAATACACCTAACTTACCTACAGTATATCGTGCAAGTTATCGCTACATGGTAGATTATCTAAATTCTTCATTAATGCTTGCTTACTGCATGGGGGTTGTTTCCTCTGTTGGTCAGTGTATCAAGGTAATGTTGATAAAGTTTTATTTGCAAAGCAGTTTGTCGAACTTTTATGATGTACTCATGTTTGTCACATAAATACTGGGCAAGTGCAGTGTAGTCTTTCCTCTGTTATGTACAGAATAAGAAGACGATATATATATATAAAACAATAGAAATCAAACAGGGAATAATGTCTCAGACTATGACATAGCATTACAATTACTCCTACCTACAAATGCGCCATGCATAATCATGATTACATAAGATTTGAAAGGTATGACCTGCATACCAAGCAGAAAAAAGCTAAACAATAAATTGTAACATTTAAACTTTAACAATTTGCTAAAAAATGTTATTTTTACAGTTTAGGAAAATAAATAAGAAATTTGAGAGTTTATAATTCTAAATGGCAGTGCAAGCAATAAAAAAGGTGTAGATACCAAAAATTATGCCAACTGTCATGCTAAAAACACAATGCTCCCTAAACTGGCACAGTTAACGAAGCAAAAAGCTAGATAAATAGTAGGCAATGCATACAACACCTGTACAAATCCTCTTAACATCTCATGTAAGACATGGCACCTTTTCTTCATAATTCTGACATCATGATACGTAGAGTCAGAATGTTGACCGTTCTGAATAGGATTGACAAAACGATTTCGAAATTCTTTCAATGTTCCAAGTAAATTTGGCTTCACAAAATTTACCATACACTGATCTGTATAAATGCAAATTTATTTAGTCTGGATATAGGATATTTAAATTAAATTTTCATATAGGATATTAATTTCAACGACACTTACAATGTTTAAAACAAACTTACACTCTGCCAAGTTATTTTGCAGAGGTGTTCCTGTTAAAATCAAGCGTCGCTTTGTTTTAATTTTGCCCATAATCTTCGATATATGAGCTTCCGAATTCTTAAGTTTATGGCCTTCATCACAAACTATGATATCTGGCCCTGCAAAGGTTATTTATGTATGTTTGTATATGACATTACTGGATATTTCTAAAACTCTAATATAGCTATTAACATTTGCAATTTAATTAAGAAAAATTATTTAAAATCAAACCTGCTAGCTACTACATCACACCGATTTTCGACTAACATTTTAAAAACTTGCTTTCAAATTGAAAATTCTCAAAACATTAAAATAAAGCAATAGTGAGTATTTCATTTCTATAACACCTGGATCTAAAAGAAATTCTTCCAATTTTTTCTTGTGTGGTTTGTGTTTGATTCTAGTACCGGTGGCTAAAAGACGAAACATGTCATATCCCATCACCATAACACCACCTCTATCTCTCCACTTCTTTAAAGCATCAATCCTGTGTCTGGTGGTTTGATACTGTGCCAGGTTGTACAGCTGCAACAAAAACAAATTTACAAAACTGGAATTTTGAAAATTTCAAGAAATGGAGCAAAAAGCAACTTTCATGATGTTTTACCTGAAGAGGTTGATCATCTGGCATCCAACGACTGTACTCGTCTATCCAATTAAGCAGTGTATTTAACGGTGCCACCACAAGGACAGTGAGTAGAGAGAGATGATCACTGGTTAAGATGGTGTGTGTGGCAGAGATTGTCTGTAAATTACACAAAATGTTCAAACGACGAACGTGCATGGCACACGGATAGAGTGTAAGTACATCTTGGGCAAATGGTACTATACAGAAAGATATATACATTAAAGCAACATTTAAACAACAACATGGCTGTTAAACTAGACTATATTTTGATACAGTGTAATCATTTGTCATTATCATATACTGGTAACTTAAAAAGTGTAATATGATTCAAACAGTTACACAATGTGAACCAACCTTCAAAACAGGGGCACAGATTTATACATTATAAACTAAATGGACAAATTAGTTACCAAAAAAAGTTAAAAACTATTTCCATAAGATAAATAACATAACATCACCAAATCATCATATACACTATATAATAAATTGTTTTACTTGTAAAGTTTTTCCAAGGCCCATACAGTGCGCAAGTATACACCCACTACCATCGCCTTTTTCTGCACATTTGGTGCTTTCAACTAAATTATCCCAAATAAATTGTATTCCTTCAACTTGGTGAGGTTTTAAGTTGACAGTGATAAAAGGATGGACCTGAAATTAAAATGCATCTTTTATCATGAATATTACACAAGAAAATGGGCCAAAATATTTCATAAAACGCTTGCACTAAACAAACTTCGACAAGTGGATCTTTTTGAAGCACGAGTCGTTTGGTTATTGGTTGCGAGTGTAATGAGGAGTGTTCATCCACATCAACCTCCACAATCTTGTTGTCTCCTCTTTCTTCCAACCTCTTTCTCCGTTCCTCTTCTTCCTTTTCAGCAACCTTTATCATAATGGAAAATACAATAACAAGGGGTCATAAATTCGACGATTTTCAAAGTAATACGATTCCTACATTTGAACTTTCATTGACTGTTGAATATCTATGCATATTGAATTGATACATTTCCACCAAAAGAAGTAAAAATCCCAATAAAATAAAATCACATAAAATTAAAATGGTAGTTTGCTTACCTTTGTTTCTTCATTGAGTTCATCAGCTGCAAGCACATGACGAATAGCTTTACGTCCACTATTTTTCTTCTTTTCTTGTTTTCCTTTCCGAGTTCTTTTTCTTCTTTTTCTTCTTTTTGCGGCTTGCCTCTATGATTTGAGCAACATTAAACAACAGCAGAGCTACAAGTAAACACTAGACAAAATTGTTCAATTTTGAAACTGACCAACATTAATGTGGAAAAAATACCGTTTGTCTTCTTCTTGTATTATCTGTGTCTTCTTCTTCCTCATCTCTTGAGCTGATTTCTGTGCTGCTTTCAGCAGACTCACTACCATCACTGTTATCCCCTGTTCTTTGCACACGCTTAGTTCTTTTCCGATTCTGCAAGAATAAATTGTCATCCATTTATACCAAAACTGACATACAGTAGGCACTTAATAAAACACTAGACACAAAATGTTTGCTGAAATAAAGTCAGTCATGTAATTCTTACATATATCTTATAAAATTAAAGACATAATGATTATGTATAGATAAACAAACCGTTGTAGTCAATTCCTCCTCAAATAAACTAGATTCTTCATCACTTTCATCTTCGGATGAAGTTGTGTTTTCCCAATGATCATTTTTATACTTTCGTTTGGATTTCCTTTTTAGAATATATTCGTCCGAATCCTGGTCACTTTTATCTTGCTTGTCAACTTCTACCTTTTCTTCGATGTCAATCTTTTTCAGGTGTATACGCAGCTCTTTTTTCTTTGTATATAATGACACACAAAACTATAACAACACTTATAATTTGAATAAGATACCAATCAGCCAAAGGGCTTCAAGATTTAGTAAACAATAACTTAAATACAACTAGAATGGCAATATACACACCTTTGTAATATCGTTACATCCAGCATCAGAAGATGTGGATGTCTCAGACACAGATGATTTTCTTGCTTTGCACTTACTTTGATATTTTTGAGATGGTGTGTCTACAAAATCACTTAGATCCGATTCGCTTGAAAGAATCCGTGTCCGTGGGGTGACTTTCACTCTGGGCATCTTATCACTACATACTTCACACATAACACAAGTTCATAAAAACAAAAACAAACAGGGGTCATTACATTATTACATTCAAACCATGCTCTGGGGCAAAAACAGCATGTTCAAGTTCTATATCATACAATAAGAGGAAAACACGTAAAACATAAAACAAACACCACTCAATATCTTGGCAAGGGGAATGCTGATTTATGGTACCTTAGTAGCACAAACTTAATTGGGGTCTAGTATACAAGTGCACAACTACAGGATGCCTTTGTATACTAGACTCTAGCTACTCAAATTGTGACGTCATCAGGTTGTACACTTGTTTACTAGACCCGAAAATTGTAGTTAAGTTTGTGACAGCTTTTTGTGTACCCAGACTAACAATGAGACATTTTTCAGCAAAAATTCTTGTGTGCAGTAGCTGAAGATTTGGCATGCAGCATAGACTTCAAAATGATTTAGTTTAGAGCTATGCATTTTAAATTCACATGCTAGTCTAACAGCAGACACGCAAACACACACAATTAACAAACAATGAAACAAATTTACACATAAGATATAAAAAACAATCCCACATTCTTATATTTCAAAATTAAAATTTGGCATGAGGGTCTTCTTTGTATAAGAAATACACAAAAACAGAGCCAGAAGTGGTATTCACTGTTTCCTTATGGTTGATAAGGAACAGTGCGCCAATGCCATAAGCCAGACATGGTATTCCAAAATTAACGATTTTAATTAAAGTAAAGAGTTTATCTTCCAAACTCAAATCTTGCAGAGGTCGTTCGGTACAGTGATACTTTATATATGGCCAACAACCTGTCCTCAAAATATGATAATTATGACCATCAACTTCCCAGTTAAAATGTGACTGCCCTTTCTGATCGTTAATAACGTTCTTATATTTGACAAAATACGAAGTCCAGTGTGGATAGCATCTTTGTCTTAGATGTGAAGTTAAGACAGTTGAGGCTTTTGGCAACGTGGATTTGGCAAATTTCCTTAGCATATAGCAGCCTGTAGTAGCATAGGCTACTTTACTCAATTTTAAAAAGGTATTTAGATTTCCATAAACTGCAGCCTGTATGACTAGTAGGCTAGGTTACGCCGACTCCAGTCCGCTACAACTACGAAATCGCCAGTAATCTGTCTGATGGTTATTACCGGTATAGCTATCGCCTATCACGATAGTCAACTTGATCAACATGTGCAGAAACATACCACAGGCCAAGGTTAGTACATCACCCAGGGTGCCTGCAAGTCATATAGGTTCGCTTGGATCGCTGGGATCGCTTGGACAGCTTGGATCGCTTGGACAGCTTGGATCGCTTGAATGTTATCATACTTGTCATCATAGTGACACCGTAGGCTTCGAATGACTTTTATAGTTACTGAATCCAACTCATCCACAAGCGACCGAAGCAATCTAAGCGGTCCACTAATTAGTGACAAAATGATGGCTACCGGCAAATCAAGGAAAATTTGACAGTTTCTTTAAATACCATAGATATCAATACAAAACACAGCGGTACCTCAGACTAGACAGCAAGCACACCACTCAAAGAGGAGCAAACCCTATATTTAGTGTGGCAGCCGTCAGGCGTCAGGAATTCTTGGCTTATTGGCCTATATATTAGATTGCTTCTAAAACTTCCAATGTGACGCTTGCATCTGTATCACCAAAAAGGAAAGAACTTCACAGGTGCAGCAGCCAGCAGATCTAACCCCAGTTGGCCTAATCTAGGCTAGGCCGCTGCTAGCAGCCAAATAATTAATGTTAACAGCAAGCTGTCAAGCTTTCGGCAGCAACTAATAGCAAAGTTCTATTCGAGAAATCACAGTCTGCTGTTCATTACGTCACCATAGCAGCCTTGTGCATGCTAGCATACCAACAGTAGCCTGTCATTTAAAGAGCAGCAAATAACTGCAGGGTGCTACTCCAGCAATCAAAGTCTGTTGATTACGTCACAAACAGCAGCCTAAGTTTATACATCAACAACAGCTGCCTGTCAATTACTGAACAGTGAACAATAAAAGAGTGCTATTTGAAAACAGCAGGCTGCCGTAAAACAACACCATATTGACTCGATTGTAAGCCGCCCTTAATTGTATAAGTCGCATTTATTGGTGCTAAAAAGTTGATCAATATAAGCTGCATATATTGGTACAGTATACTGCACAGGAAAATAGGGAACAGTAAGCTTCTGCAATACTCCTACTCTTTAGCACCTACTCTTTAATCTTTTTGACAATATCATAAATTACCTGAATTACGTGTTTTGTAAGGTACAGTAAACCTTTTCAATATACAGTAAACAGTAGGCCTACACTCTATTCTCCACGACAGTATCACAAGCAGACAAAAATTTCGGTTTGATAAAGAAAATGTTAGCCGCCCTTGATTGCAAGTCGCCCTTCAATGTAAGCCGAATAAATGATGGTACAAAAAACTTTATAAGCCGCGACTTAGAATCGAGTCTTTACAGTAACACCGGTTCTTCTGATTACAACCAGGCTGCTTCTCCAAATCACTAATCAGTCACTACATAATTTCAACAATGACAGGTTGCTAGACCGATAAGCATTCAGCAACCACGTGACATTATCAGTTGCAGGTGCTACCAGAAAACAGCAGTCTGTAATTGGTGTCGACATGAAAAAAGTTTTGCATATGCTCAGTTTCAGTTAAAATTGCTATTACTAGAAATCGTACGTTCGAGGTTCGAAAATATTTTTTACAGTTACTTGTTAACCTAACTTAAATTTTTTTAAACTTTACATGGTAATCTAAACTTAACCTAAATTTATCTTCTAATCTAAATTTTATTTTAATTAAACTCTAAATTAGATAAGAACAGCTATTTGCTTAACTGCTCTGACTTAACCGCCTATCTTTAACAACAAGCTTCGTGACACGTTTTCAACGAAAATATGAAATATTCACTCTCACAGTTAAAACGTGGAAAAACACTGGTATATAAATTTATCGCAAGAAGATAAAACTTCAGTTACTGGCTTTAGAAATTGACAAAATAAAATTAAACAGGTCACAGGGCTTGCAGAGACAGCACATTTAATTATAAAATGGAGCACAGAAAATGAAAACAAAGCAAGACGCAGAAAACAGTAAATAACAAGTCATTGATCTTAATTTGACAATTGAAAATGTGCAGAAACCAAAGCAGACCTACACGAAATGACGCAATATATCCCAATATTAAAAACAATCTAAGGTTTTTATGGATTACAAATTTCGAAATAAAAAATTTATACCTGCTTTTGTGACTTTTATTGCAACCACTTGCTATGCAAAGTCTAATTCAACCCAAAGAAAGTTAAATTTCGAAATAGGTAGCCTACTACCCTGCCGCTACCTAGATGATCAGCCTTTAAGAAACCTTTGTGTGGATCCAGCGCAGCAGTTGTGGCCTAAGCCAACCTTTTCGTTTATATCCGCTAACTAAAGCAAATTATTGACAAAACTAGCGAGATCGCTTTGTCATAATCGTAAGAGTGTTAATCCACTGGGCATGAACTTTACTGTAATAGCCTAGTTCCATATCTGAATCGCGTCAATGATTTCAACATGGAAACATGTTTTTGTTTATTTAACTTGTCAAAAAACAATAATTATGCAATACAAAGCCTAGCTGCATTTAAAAATATTAGAAGCCTTTCAACTTTAAAGTTTTAATTGATAGATTAATTTTTGGCGAGGTTCATAAAAATCAATGACAGTGAACATACACAAAGGAGAAAAAAAGCAGACACAGCAAGTAGGCTACATCTTATGCCCGGAACTTGTCTTGTATAAAACTATGTTTTTAAAAAAAGGAAAATCAAGTGCAATGTAGACAACCGCTTTACAAAATCAGTGTATCGTTAACAAAAAACACCCTGTAAGATACTATTTGCATGACATGTAGGTGAATTGGAACAAAACTTGTGACAGTAGATGTTAGATCAAATAAATCCATTGGCAATAGTTGATATGGCGTCGGAGCCAGTGCTGCGTGGCCTCTCCTTTGGCTTAGGCCTGGGAATGATCGCGAAACAAGAATGACATAGTTTTTCTTTCAGAAATTTCTTGGTGTAACCTCTGACCTTTGATGATCCAAGGTTGTAAAAAAGCGGATTGAGACACTCGGAGCAACGCAGAAAAATATATTCGATCATGCCAAACCAGTAGTCAATGCGAAAGAAAAGTTGTGTTTGAGGGTAATTCTGAACTGACCAAAACTCATAAGCTAAAAAAAAGAACTGATTAGATTCTTATTTCACCACAGTAATTACATTTTCATCTTTGTCCTAAGGTCGAAACAACAAAAAGAATTGATTTCATAGTTTCATATTCAACATAAAGCACAAAAAAACCATATAGCGTAACCAACTACCAAAAATACAGAAGTTCATGAACAAACGTAAGTTTACCTGTAAAAGGAACATAACCCAACAAAAATGAGATAATGATAAGGACAAGTTGGATTGTTGACTGCCTTTCTTTGCGCTGAAGTTTTTCTAACTTCTTTGAGGTGGCGCGTTTTCTCGTTCTCATGGCAACCATGATGATGGTTGCTATGCACATCACAACAACGCCAACCATAGGGCCGTAGAGGAAGATCGAATAACCGACTTTTTGGTACAATACGTAGGAATGCAATCTAATTGATATAGTAGTTTTTAAAAAAATTGTGTATTTATTTAATCGATATAGTGATATCGAATAGAGATTTTATTGCGTAACTAGTAAAGGCAGCCTATGCGTCTATACCTATGGAAGAGTTCAGTTTTGACCCAAAATAAAATGACAAAGTTTTATCATGCGGGAAGCCGACTAAAGCACTGATCTATTGTTTATCGTGGTATAGGCTGAGTAGGATTCACTTTCACCAAATATGAAAAATGTGTGATGTCAGTTTTATAGTGATTTATGATATATTTCATCATAGCCATCATCAACTGCATGCGAGATTGTCTCGTGTGAACGACGTTTTGTACATGCAAGAATTTAAGGTAAGATGACAGAAACACTTTAATTATTAATTCCTTTAATCCCTTTGTGTTTTCGGGTTTTATCCGGGAGAAGGTTTATTGAAATGTCAGAAAACAGAACTTAACTACAGCATATCTCGCGTTATCTTTAGCCATAACAGTAACCTGAATGATAGTGCATATCCACAATTAACACAGGAGCCTTTTCATGATGGCATGCCATACTGTTACTGCTGGCAGCTCACCTTTCCACTAAAGCCGTACACGATGGCCATCTGGCGTCCGGCAAGCCACTGCCTTGTGTCCTGTAAGCCGCATCACGAGTTCTTGAGCCAAAGATAAACATGCACGGGATGAATCCTGAACAGAAGCATACGATCCATATGGCTGCCATCCACACCTTTATGAATGAATTTATGGGTTAAGTTGTTATGAGACGTGGTATTGTAAAGTGACAACGCCACGATCACGTAGCGACAATATACTAAATTATAAGGCTTATAATATAAGCGGTAAAACATTAGTAAATAGAAATAATGATATCAGTAAATAAAATAATGATAAACAGTAGTCTCTCACATTTCCGTGAAATAGCTTTATCCTGTTGTACATGAACGGAAACTGTATTGAGACAAAGCGAAGGATGGCAAAGGATAGGACGTGCAGTGCGGTCACATATGACGTCATGATGTCTGCCGCCCAATAAAACTGCGAAGGAAAGACGTTTGTTGGCTTTTTTCAAGGAAATAATTTGCAAGATTGGATCAGTAAAATATCGCCACGCGGCCATATGATGTTTTTGCAGTACACGGTGTTTCATTTTTTTTCAAAGCCTTATCCCGACTGACGCTTATGACATAGCCAGAGGCAAAAATCATATAAAAGTGCTTGTTGTTGCAGCAATACTTTTCCGCGTATATAGAGGATACGCAAAAATCTAGCAAATTGTTTGTAATAATATCTGCGCATTCTTGGCATTTCAATGGAAGTTACCGTTCCCGCTAAATGACACACTCAGATTTATGAGCGCTTCTTACTGAGAATCATGCATACAGCGCTCGATTTTCGCGAAAAAAGCAACAATAAAAATTTTTTCAGCCCTGAATAACTATTTAAAACCTTGTCGAAGCGGAATGATTTAGTTTCAACTCAAAAACGTCTTACCTTGCACAGAAAGTCCGGCAGTGGGGCCCACTCGTCAAAACCCCAGGTCCTTCTGTACAGGAAGAGCCAGCTTATGAGAGCCGATATAAGATCGGATACACAAAGGGACAGGATAAATCTCATGAAAACATTTTCGCTGAAAAGGAAACCGCGAATTATTTTCTACTACATAACGATTCTATTTTCAGCAACAGACTCAAGACGGGATTTCCAAGTACAGTAGCTTTCGAAATTTTGGCAACATTGTACATTGCGCACTCGGAAGATGATAATCAACAGCAGAACACCAAAGGATGGGTTTGAATATAAACAACAGAATAATATCACCAACGAGAAAGCTTAAAATGGCCTGATTTATTCCGTCGAAAAAAAAACAAGACCAAGTATCTAAGCAATGCTGTTAACTTTATTACACATTGTTGGTCTTATACTATCCGTTGATGGTTTCAATCCAATATTTATGAATTTGCTCTCTTGTTGGTCTTGATCTTTTGATGTAAGCAATATGAGCGCCCTTACAAAAATATGCACCACAAGCACAAGAAAACATACTTGAGTTCTTTGTAGTAGCCAATGACTGCAATTGTTAGGGTATTTCCACAAACACCAAGCACTAGAAATGTGAAAATGAAAACTGACGAAAGGATAATGCCATCTTCACTGAATGGCCGCTCGTACGTTATGCTGTTAAGAAATATAGACGGTTACTCAAAATAAGACTTTTGGAGTGGTCAATTCTCAATACCAAATGATCAAGTTAAACGTAATTAAAGCATAGCGACGCGTGGGCGACTTGGAACGAGGTGACGCCTAAATAATCACTAGAAAAGATTATTTAAGTTTAAAAATGTTGAAACTGAGAAAAGTACCGTAAAATCTCACCTTTCGTTTGACGTCACGCTCATCATTGTAACATTGCTCAACGGTAGTGGTGTGGTGTTCATGATCGCCGATGCATATCACCGGGACAAAACCGATACCATGCAGCTACGTTGTCGTAAGAAAAAATGAGCCGTCAAATATTTCAGACCTATACCGTCAAATATTTCAGACCTATACCGTCAAATATTTCAGACACGTCAACGTTTTCTAAGAAAAATAAATTTTCGTGATTAATTGCACAGCGTATTGTGCATGACATGGCACGAAATTTTCAGTTCTTAAAATGATCGTAAGCTGAAAACTCAAAGACCAATAACTTGTCTTTTATTGCGTAACACATGAAATTTCTCATCAAGACTAAAGCCGTTGAAAAACAGGTTGCTGTTGTTATCGAAAAAGTACACGCAAAGAAAAATGTTCACAGTGAAAGTTCATTTCAGCTTTAATTAAAGTTAAGCCATAAACAAGTTCGTCTTGCAATTCTTAAACCTGAACCTCCTCACTTAAAAAAACTTCCAATCCTCTCGGCAGCTTGCTTACAGTTGTAGTGAAATACCTTCAAGTTTCACAACTCATCAAAACTTTCAATAGTTTTCAGAAACTTAAACTGTTTTGGTAAACTGTAGCCTACCTGGCTTTACGAAAGAGTAGTAACCAGTGTCATATTGTAATAACATTTTTCTTCAACTACGCAGGTTTCATACATGGATGTCTACTACTTTCGAATTTTTGAACACTTTGAAATTTTTATCTGTAAACGCAGCTGCCGCCACACCGATACCACTACTGATCCAGACCAAACGCTTGCATTGTTTGAAACGTTCGCCGGAGGCTACTAAAACTATTATGACGTCAACATGTTTCAGCAAATTTTTGAAAGGTTAAATTTCTGTCAATTTAATGACATTAAATATCCCTGATTTTGTTCGAAATTGCATAGATTGGGCAAGTTTGTTTCGCTGATCGCTGGGAAGTTGTATTGGTTGTTAGATTACATGATTATTTCTTCCTTTTTCAGCTCTTTGATATAACAACGTTAATATTTTATAAGAAACTCTTCACAAGAAATTGCAGAGGTCACTTTTTCCAAAGCTGAGAAATCTGAAAAACTCAAAGTTAAAACACTTTTCTTAGTTGTTACTTGCGCAAATCAATTGTTTTTGTGTTGGTTATATAAGCGACATGAATAAAATTCTATGGCTATAACCTTCGCTGTAAATTTCAAGCCTGTTGTTTGCTTAACTAAAAATACCTTTGCTCTGGCTTAACACTGGTTCGTGTTTTGATAAATTAAGAGGCTCTGTAAAAATCTTTTACTGTAAATTTAAAGGCAAAACTTGAGTAACTGAAAGCTAAGTTACTAGTTAAATTTCAAGCTAAGGTTAAGTTCAAAGCTAAATTTCATCCTAATTTTTTCTAAAAAATGGGTTCATAAAATCTCCGTCTCTGCGCCAAACTGATACAGCAGTTACTTGATGATAAAATAATAGGCCGACAATGCAATGTTTTTGAAGAAATGTGTTGGCTTTGTTGTGCAAAACTGTGTTGGCTTTATTCAACACTAGTATTTATCCTGATCATGCTATTTTATCGTCATTTTCTCCTCATTACGATATTATGTATCACTGAGCTATATACTTAAGAAATAGGTTTATTTCAAAGTAGCCCATTTAACCTACTGTTATAGTTTCAATTTTGAAGTTACTTCAGCGCAAGTGACCCGAATTTGGGTCGTTTTTACTAAACTGCAATGGTTTTATCCTTTCTTGCTCATAATAGTATCCTGTGTAGGCGGACTAGCCCTATGACAAAAAGGCTATTCCTGTATTAGTTGATTTGCTGTGAATAGGACCAATGCGTTGACAGTCATGCGTTACTTGTCTCTCATTTTTGGCGACAATTGTTTGCATTCCAGGCCATTGTGTATGCAATAAAAACAGCAAATAAATCGTGTCTGAAACGGCTACTCAATGGTTGTTAAAAACATTTTGGACTTCTTCATCGTGAATAGATGTCTCATTCGTTTTGCTGTAATTACCAAAACAAGTAGTCTCTACGGCAGTTCACATTATGTGAAAATAGATCCAAATATACCTGACAGTGAATAACATTTCTACACCTTCTCTAAAGCAAGGATTAAACTTTCAGCCTTTGACCAGCACCGCAATATTTACACATTTTACTTTTCTTAACCTGACACTGAACTAATTTCTGATTCGGAAAACTTGCCTTTGTCTGCCTTCAGATAATGTGGTAACGCTTGATTGAAAAAGAAAACCGTGATGAATTGTGGCTTTGACGTTTTCCAGACTTATCTCATTAAAAAGTCATATTGTATATGCTGTGTATAACAAAAAGAAATATGAGTTGCTTCACAGAACTGTTTCTTTTTGATATACGTGAAAAAAGATGGAAACGGCAAAATAATAGCCTTACAAGCACTTTCTTAGGAGGGAAAAATCCACAGTCTTAAACTTCATGACAAGTACGTATTAAACCATAGGTAAATATTTAACACAGTAACAGAATCATTTGTCAATGCATAACTTGTTCTATTCATGCGTTGTCACGTTAACAAAGCGATGTCAGACCTTTGCTAATAACATCAATCTTCAATGCTTTTTTATACACAATTACCATATAAACTATATGCTTAATTGCACAAGCGGACGTGCGATCGTGGTACACCTCGGTAATACGATTCACATGATTATGACCAGGTGTAGTTTCCTGAACCAGATCTAGTAATCTTAACGTCGTAAAAGCTACAAATAATTAAAACGTCAGTTAAACTATAATCAAGTAGAAAATTAAAAAAATCTCAGGTTGTATGAGAGTATAATTGGTTAACATTGACGACAATTTCTTAAACTGGCTCAATTCGTGCTGATATACCTCTACAAAATTGGAGCTATCGTGAGAAAATTAGCTGATGAGGCTATAGGATAAAAACTTACGTCGGTGTTTCACATGAACTGGTCCTAAAATGCGGAAATGCGTCAGACAGAACTAAAGTCACCTTTTGTAAATAATCCACAACGTGACGCCCTGAAACTGTGATTCCGAAATATGTAACGTTTTATCATGTAACCCCAAATTTTGTCGGATGTCAAAATGCATTCGACGTCATACACATTTCAAGGTTGGCTTTAACTTAATGTAACATATGGTCATTAATCCTTTGCTCTATGAAAATACGTGGTTTATGTCCTATTCTCCGTCAGATTTATAGTTTGACCTATGCATGCAACAATGAACGATATTGGCATCGTCTTTCGCTTGATTTTAAAAAGTTGAAACTAGTCTTACTTTAGAACCGATATCATAAATGGTCCATTTATAGCCTTTAAAAATTTCTTTGAATGTAATGTCTTTTTAAAGCAAAATGGAAAAAGGAAAAGTTGTCAAAAAATTCTCTTTTCCAAAGTTTTCCCGGATCGCATGAATTAACTCATAAAACGTGCAACTGGTCTTTTTCATTTTTTGTTCATGTTTCAACACGTTTTTATATAAAGGAAGCTTAGTTTCTACTGCTAAATGGTAAACTAACAATAAGATTCCTATTTTGGTTTAAACGGTATAAACTATACGGTCGCGACATGACGGTTTAGGAATAGATATATGTCGAGAAGGGCGATATACGCATGACGCAATGCATACCTTCAATGATAACATCACGATTCCATCCAGAGTAAAAAACTGTGAATTTACACTTTGATTTAAGTCGTATGTCAAAACTATAGAAGATTAAGAAAACCATAATTTATATGTTTCTGGTTATTTTTTAGTAGGATTGTAGCCAACGTATACAAGTCAAAATGTAACAATCTTGTTAACTCATAGTCCTATACAGTCGTGGCATCAGAGAAGATCACTCACTCTTACTTACAAGACAAGATTGGCGCATAACTGCATGTCGTAAGTAGAATTTTTTTTCTTGAACTAAAAGCGCGTATCGTTTTGAGATCTAAAACCCATAGAAAATAATCAGCCTTTATTTCCCACCTTAACCTTGCTGCGAATAAGTAATTATAAGTCTTAACAATATGAACAAAACGACAAAGCCGCAGGTACCTTTTTATGTACATCGTTTTTCCATGACACGATGGTCTTGTAAAGCGCACCAAATCAAGCGTTAACAACCGCTATAGAAATTGCACATTTCTCTCAGTACAGAAATAGCTACTCACATCAAGGTACGGAAAGGTCTAAGATTGACTTACTAACATCACGAGACGGCAACCATTTCAGGTGACTGCTATCGAAGCAAGACAGACTTATTTAGCCATTTAAAACTTAAACAAATTGCCTCTGCGGTTTGCCATGCACATTACATATAATCCTGCTATACGTTGAAATTTAGCAAAATGTATATATCGAGTATTTCAACCACAATGATTCATAAATCCTGCACGTATTAATTGCTCATATCTTTGCTGCATGTTTCCCGTGCGTTGTAGTATGCGAAGTTGTGATTTTGTCACGCTAATATGATGATTGGTATTTTTTTTTTGTTCGTCCATAAACAATGTCGAAAAATAAACGATTGATACGATATGCCTAGAGCGTAAAAGGGCCTGGGATGTCGCATCAAGTGTATTTTAAAAGAATCAATAATATTTACAAAACATTATTATTTATATTACAGTTATGCTCTGTATTTAAGTATAAAGATGCTTTTATTAAGCTTACAATATTTTTAATTCACGACCCAAGAAAAAATTTCTTGAGCAAGTTTAGGCAACCGGGAAACAAAACAAACTTTTAAAATATATAGGAAAAACTTTGGGTTTTACAGTCCAAGCAGATTTTTACTATATACGTACTTCTTGCAGTTGTCAAGCCCAAGCATGCAAGTCGTTGTTTATAAAAAGATCAAAAAATAAATTTAGATTTCTGATGTGGGTCACAATTTTATTTGAGCTGATGAAATTTTTTGAGTAAAACTTTCAAAGCAAAAAATACCAACTTACTCAATATTCTTACGAATGAAACTCTATATAAAGAAACCTGCTTTTTTTAGACATCGTGCACGCACGCCCGTTTCATATTACTTGTTTTTGTGCATCGATCGTCATGCGACGGTTTTCGTGCTAACACTCATATACTTCCTCGGTTTGAAAACGACGTTAATACTGCTTATAGTGGTCTAAATAAGGTTGAAAACGCAAGCCGAACAGCAAAAATTTAATTCGTGAAGCGTCTTAATCAATGCTTACGCATGCTTGCTTGTCTCCGGGTACCATATCCCAATGCAAAGGTCTTTTTCATTGCACAGCAGTAGCTGACTTGGGCACAATTCTTTCTCGTGCATGCGTACAAAGCTGTAACGAGGGGTACTTGAAATGCTTTCACGCTTCTTAGACATCGGTTTTCAAAAGTATGCAATAAATAATAAATAAAAATAAACTTATTTACTTTACTTTTTCATTGAAAATCTTTCGGAGGTATTTGTTTCATGAAAAACTCGGAATGATTGGATGCTCTTTAACATTAGACAGTGGATACACGTATGATATGGTAAATTTACCGTAAGTGAGCGAGAAGCGTCTGATCTCTGCTCTCTACATGATGCAACAACGCTTGTGTAGCAGTTTTACAGTTTAGCAGTCACACTATACTAACGTTGCCATAATTAGGAAGACGGTGTACTTATACTGATGCCCGTTGGCTTGGTTTTAATTTGATAATTTAGACATTGCGTTGCAGTAAATGAAAGTTATATAAACTTTTTATTCCTATTTCTTATACTTCACTCAGATATTTCAAAAATAATAATCATATACCGATTATGACAAACAAAACAGTCCCAAGTATATACATGCTGTATGTCAAGACATACATGTACTTGCCTGTACTTGGGTGTTTATGATCCGCAGAGTAAGAGTTGGAATACTTTCATATTTCGATGACAAAAACCGATGCATTTCACGACTGATTGGCGACGACACAGGTGACAATGTCTTTGCTGGAAAAGAGTTGATAGGAACTCATAGGAGCTCATAGGAACTTGTTGAGTAGGAGAGCAACATTTTAGAGATAATCAAAATGGTATACTTACCTGATTGAAAGCCGCCCTTGAACGATGATAAAAAAGGTTTATAAGTTGCAGCTTGCAACCGAAAAATACCGAATACACATCGGAAAAGGCACAATATCAGTAACATACAAAAGACAATTTGTCTTGTCGTGAGTAAATTATGTTTGTTAATAATCCTTGATCAAGTTTAAAAGAAATTCAATTTTTGAAAAGTTTTAAATGTCTGGCATAATATCTGGCGAATTCTCCTATCTTGGCCGGAGTTTGGCGAAGCATGTTTTTGTATTCTGTATTCTATAGAGCGTTAGGACAATGTGCAAGTAAACTTAAAGTTTCATTAACAAAACAAACAAATTAAATGATTTTTACGTCATTGCATAATGCGCATAATAGTCAAAGCAGTACAGAATAGTATGCAACCCACGAGAGTATAACGAGGTAATATCTTATTGGGTTTCATGTCTCTCATTTTGACTTTTGGTTAAAGTGGGGTTTTTCATTATTTGTGATGTAAGTCTCATCATAATTTATTTACACCTCCCCGTTATATAAAGCTTCGTTACTTTTGTTTACGGCAGTTGTTTTTAGTTGCTTGCTGCTGCTACGTGTGGATACAAGAGTTCAATTGCTGTAAAATTTCACCAGGATTTTCGTGAATGACTGTTTCAAGCGTGGTTGTTATATGCATCAATTAAAAATTCAATTTTAGTTTAATGAAATATTTTATTGAAAAAGAAATAGCCGAAAACATTTTTGTCCTTCACTTTCTTTCGCAATAATATACCTGCTTGGGGGTTTCCCGTATTGTTTTCCCAATTTTATTTTGAATAGTGTTCGTAAGGATTGTGTCTTGCAGTGCAATAATTGCACCATGTATATTTTTAATTGATTCTGTTTCTCTTTTTAGGAAAAAGGTCATTAATTAAGTCATACAACAAAGATCATGTCTTAAAGTTTTACGTCATTGTCTTGTATAAAAAATTTGGGAAAAAATGTAACACAACTTTGTTGTATCATGAGTGTAGTTAAACAAAGACTATCGTTTTCAAACTAACAGTGGAATAAATCGTCACACATTAAGTTAAAAAATGGCCCAAATAAATTCATTACAGGAATCAGCTTCAGTGCCTTTTTCATGCTTAATTAATACTCTGTTGGTTTTATTAGTCCAACATTTTTGGCAGAGTTTTTATGTCGATCTAATATTGCTTTTATGAAATTAGTATGGTCGCCAGTTAGATAAGTTGTAAAGGTTGCAAATAAAATCGTTTTTATCATTTCCTATGCATGTCTGAAAAGTTATATAATATGTCCAAATTTGGCCTAAGTTAGCATGAGTATGTAAATGGTAGGGTCTTTCCTAACATTTTGCTATCGGACGACGTTATTAGATTTCGTGTTCAAAAATTATTAACCCATTTTGCAATTTTTAATTTGCTTCACGTGACTTTGCTGGTATATCATCGCATATTTGATTAGTATCAAAGTGTTGCAAAATTCGGAACGCATTTTGCAAGGTTTACAATCTGAAAATATTTTATACATCGTAGAAAAATATTCCAACGGCTACAGAAAATTTCAAAACTTGCCAAATACATCAAAATACTCGAGCATGAATTAAAAAAAAGTAGAAATTTCGTTAAAGATAAAAGAAGTTATAATCAAAGTACAGTACATAAAAATACTTTAATACAGAATACAAACAAACAAACTTTAAAACGCGGTATTACCTTTGCAGTGATAGCATATATTGTACATATACTGTATATAGGTTTATATATATTTGTAAGTTTTTGAATTAGACATTTAACCAAGCATCAAATGTACGTTTAAAATTAAATATGTTCCCATATTTTAAATTTAAACATCTTAAGTCTTTCTATATATAACTAAAAAAATACACCAAAAATGTTTATTTTGGTGTAACCGATGAAAGCCTTTACAAACCTACGTAGCCAATATACTTTTAACTATACTGTCAAGAGTTACCGGTAATAGTTTTAGCCACAAATAAAAAGGCAAAGGTTAATCTATATAGAACCTAACTGTTTTGCTTTTAAAATGTTTTGAAAAGATTATAATAGGAAATTGTATATAGTATATAAATTGTCCGATCCATTAGGACCATCTATAAAATAGAACTCGTGGAAATATTGGCATAAATTTACCAATCTTTAGTCAAAATGTCGTTAATGATAGTTTAAAGCTTGTCGGCAGAATACCTATATGCCAGTTGCCAAATATACATCTTGAGGTCAAAGCATGAAATGTGTTGCAATCTTAATATCTTTCTATTTCTTATTTCTGCCCATATATACGTGAATGAAAAAGTTGCGTTCTTAGTAATTAAATATTTATTTAAATATAGGAATTCTGTTGATAGTAAAGGAAACGAAAGGACAACACGACACCGAAATAGCACAAAAAACGAAAAAAGACGCAAAACTTCGTGCGATTCGTCAATATATGAACAAGCACACAAATGTAGAAGAGAGTCTTAATATATAGACTTCTTATACTATTTATTGGGTGTCAGGGAAAATCACGCCAAAGAGAATAAATTAAACATCAGAGTATACATAAAACAATAAACACCAATAAAAGAAGAAATAGGCTACTTTAAAACTTTCTAAAACACACTCCCTTTCCTTTCGGGAGCTTTTAAAGAAATGTCAACTATAACTTCATTTTTCGGGGGCATGATGCCAAATCCTAGGTGAGTGAGATCTTGTTCCGGTATGTCATCACTTCCCAAGACGACATTAAAATACTTGAGCATTGAAAGGATTAAAAGTTTAATTTCAATCGTCGCAATATGGCGCCCTGGGCACCGTGTCAGTCCGTAGCCAAAAGTCATGATGGCCCGAGACGGACTGATGCGTTTTTCTCCTTTGTAAAAGCGACATTTTGCTCTCAGAACTTTGGAACATGTGATGCTTGAATTTGAACAGTCGCTAGAGATCGACGAACCAGGATATCCGCTCTCCAGGAAGCGATCATAGATGTACTCCTGCGTAAAAGGATGTCGGCTAAAAATTTTGTCAATATCTTTGAAATATTAAACCTTTCGTATTTCTTTTTATTTGTACTGTTTAATTTGTATTTTTTCTTCTTTCATTTCATTTTTACTTTAAAATTTACGTAGATAATTAAAGTAGAAATTTGTGACGTTTTTTCATAGGTTTTGTAATTTTGCTAAATAACTTCCGGTGAAATTTTTCCGTGTAATGATTAAAATGCGTAAAGAAGGGTGAAAGGGTCGCTCTTTATATTTTCTTTTCTTTTGTATTCCGTGACATTACGTAAAGAAGAATACGTCTACTTTAGCTAGAAAACTGTCTGGCCAGAAAAACGTGCTGTTCAGTTCGTTTGGTATCAACCAGAATCTTTTTTTACGTTTAATAAGAGATGAAGGTTGCTTCATAAAAATCGTGTTCATGTATGAGTCATTAAAACCGATTTTCCGGAAATCAATAATTTGGCGAGATGTCCGGCTCGTGATAAGGTAGTGGTCACGCAAAGACGTATACTATCACGTTATTCTGCTTAGCCCTAAGCGTTCACTTTTTAACTTTAACGTTTTTATCCAGTGGAACGCGCGTTATTAAATTCGTGAAGTATTTCGCGCTCCATGTGCACTCCAGCGAACCTAGGTTGACGTTTAGTATGTATAGGTTGTGTTCGCCAGGTGTTATTTACCTCAGGGTCACTGTAAATGTCGTTGTCGAAATGGGTAAGAGGGGCGTAGAAAGTTGTATAGTCGCCCTTTCTAATCTTATATTTGTCTCCGTTCCAAGTTTTTAGAATCGTGTCCTTCTTCGCTTTTCTGATGCTCATGCTCGATCCAACGAGTCTCATCGTCTCCTTGAAGCAGGAATCTGAAAAATGATGGACCCAAATGAACCCCACAAATTCTTACGTGTTTCATAATCTCAACACAAGTAACAAATATGCCAAAATACGTCAAATAATATCGAATTGAGGCAATTTTTTGCGCTTTAAAACACCAGCAATATATGAATTGTATTTTAACATGCATTTTCATACCTAAAATAACTAATTTATCGATTTCTTTTCTCTGCATTTCAAGAATGTCCTCCATTTCTGGCCATTTGTCACAAGTTTCAGCCGCAATCTTTTTCTTAAAGTTGATGTAATCGGATGATCTTCGTCTGAGCTTCCTCCTGTTCTTCTTCTGGAGTAATTCGCTCAGCTCACTCATAACTGCGTATCGCGCATCGCCGTTGCGTAGGAGGTAGAAAAGCGTCCAGAACAATGCCGGAACCGTGTTTGCCTGAGCTGCCCACAATGTGACCAGGAGATGCCTGGCTCTCCGTCCGTCGGGATCTGGTTGATAAAAATTAATAACTAAATAGCAAAATGTTGATCAAGTTGTGCTAAAATACGTTAATGAATATTATTAAAAATGGGTTGGCTTGAAAAGCAGATTTAATTAATACCTCAGTTTGCATTTTGTCTCTGAAAATTTTACCTGAGTTCGGGGCACATTTATTCATTTCTGACACCATTCTGGATACGTCATATCGTCTCGACCAGTCAAGTTTTCCTAAAAGGTCAAGGATCCTGTCACGTGATCGTTTTGTCGCCGGTAAAAGGTGAATGGGAATACGATCAAGAAGAAGAGCAGAGTTGTTGTTGAAAACCGAGAACTCGTCGAATATTGTTTGAGTTTCGTTTTCCTCGTCCGGATTTGACCCAAAGAGCATGTTGAAAGTGAGGTCGAAAACAAACCTTTGGCATAGTTTATAGAGTCCCGTCTGTTAGAAAATTACAACAAAAGAGTAAAAAGACACGTCGTTTCACTATTTCCGTTTTGAAACATCAAAGTGTCTGAAATATGCTGCAAAACTGACGTTTCTTATAATTTAAAATGTTTGAAATTCAAGCCCTTTTTCGACGATTTTTTAATTTACCTTGACGTGTTTTTGTTCCATAACCGTGTCTTGAAGATTTCTAGAAATAGCCTTGACGGTGCACTTCACACAAGACTCACATAAAGCGTTTAGCTGAGCAGATCCACGAAGATTAGATTCAATGATGTTAGTAATCTTCTCCCTGGGCGGTACCTTTCCAGGAGTAAAGCTGTCTCTGCGTTCGGTGCTGGGAGATTTTGTGTGATTTGACTCTCCTCTTATAAGACTGGAAAGGAACCCTTTCTTTTCATCTTTTTCATCTTCCGGACACTTCAGAATTGCATGAGGATCACCGACCATCCGCGACGCAAAATCTCCAATGATTTCCCGATGATCAAGATCCTTGTTCTTCTCAAGGCTTTTCACATCCAGTGGATTCATGAATACATGGTAGTCCCTACAAAATACGTCCGTTGATCATCATTTGCTTTAAAAGTAATTTTGACATTATTAATAAAATTTAGCACAAGTATAGATGAACAATATTAATATACGACTGTACGTTTACCACAAAAGTGTTTTTAAAAAATTAATTTAACCCTTAGAACCAAGTTTGTCTATACCTTTAGTTTTTATTAACATAACGTATGAAAATGATCGATATCAATAATACTGAATATACGTAAAGAGAATATAATAAACGCCTACCATCCGGCTATTTTCATGCTGAACACATCACCGTGTCTTGATTGCAAGCCTTTAAGATAATTGATCGGATCTTTTCCAAAATCGAGTGCCGCCCCAATGAATGGAAGCCAGTGGTTCACGAGAGGGGGCTCCCCCATTCTTCTACAAACACGGATTTTTAATGAAATTAAGAATACATGCTGGTCGTATATTTTTGCTATACTATGACGTTTTTATAAATCAGCAGTTTTTACAATATCCCAAAAATATAAGAATTCATTTCTTTGTTACTCTATTTTCATGTCTCAATCTTACAACACATATATTACTTTGTCTGGTGAGCTGAAAACTGTTCTGAAAAAACTAACCTTCGCCTTTTGTTGAAGAAAATCACAAAAAATACGACGTTCAGACCAACAAGCACTAAAGTTCCAAAAAGAGCCATTTCTCGTGCTGTAACTTCGCAACTACAACCACTCTTTAGGTGTCTCTGCTCCACTAACGATTTTCAGTTATGAAAGGATCATGCTATGTGTCTCGCTATAAAATATAAGATGTCTTTAGTGCTTTGTGGCGACATTACATTTGCTGACTAGTTTCCACGAAAAGTAGCTGCTCGGTCGGTATGCGAGATCGTGATTGCGTGAGATAAAACGAGACAAAATGTCGATCGTGCATGTACCTGATTTTCTTTATGTTTTTTATTTGTAGTTTCGACACTGATTTCTCGTTAAAAACTGCTTTTCGTTAAACCATTAAGCCAATACTTTATAATCGTATTCAAATGCATTTTTCAACTAGTCTCGTTGAGTTTTAAGATGATGTTTGCTGTCGTTTTTAAGATAAGCAAGAAACTATTAACTGCATGCCAGCTACGTTTGCATATTACGTGTAATTAACGTAACCTTTTGACCACCTGAACGTGCTTAGCAAGCGTGCTCTGACTAGTATAAAACATTTCTATGCAATAAACCTCTATCATTTTGCAGAAATTGTTTTGACTGCCCATGTTGGCACCGTGTCTCGGGTAATTACCGATTTAAATTGAAACCGATCTTTTTTTCGTAGAATTAGTTATTGGTTGAATATTTTTTGTTAACTACAATTAAATAAAAGCATTGTTTGTCAAAAGCACAGGACAACATGTCTCAATAACTTTCAGGAATATGTGTCTTTGAATGGTATTTTTAGAACATTTTATATCGATGCCTTTAATAAGTCATCACTGTCTACTGAAGAATTTCAAAAACTAAATTATGTATTTTAAGTGGTTTAGGGAAAGACAACTTGCATTAATAAATCTAAAATGAAATATTATACCAAACGATTCAACTTTCCAAAAATCAAAAAAATCAGTATTCCTTAATTAATTTCCTTCCATAATTTTAAACTACAAAATTTATTTCCTATAATTCGTTTAAATTTTTTTCTTAGAACATTGTCGTTTTTAAGCATTTAGCAATAACACAGGATATCTTTGCGGTGTTAAAACTACATTTAAAGTAATGGTTTGCTGTGATAACGCAATGTCTCGTCTAGACCCAAACTGACATTACATGGTTTTTGGTATAGAAGATATATTGCCTTGTTATTCATAACCCTTAAGCGATAAAAATAACAACATACATAACTTGATTTAGCTGATATTATTGTTTCCCTTACCAAGACAATAGTAGCGTAACAGAAATGTCACGCAAATAGGCTACGCAAAAAGTCGTTTTTATTCATAAAGCTTGGTGCAATGATACGAGTAGAAACGTAGATAGTGAGCATAGTATTAACTTAAAAGTGCCGCCTCTTTTCGCAAAGTTGTCTTCTGGCATTGCAGAAACTGGTATGGGAAGCTTGAGTAAAGGCTTATGTACAGCTTCCTATTTTCTTGCGGTTGATTTATCCAAAAGTCGCAGTTTCCCTGATAGTAACAAATGTGAAAATGTAGGCTATAGACAAAGAAAATCTGGAATAACTGGTGTTTAGTCGTAATTTTAATTACTACGTTTAATATTTTTTTACCGTTTGTGACACAGCTTCACTGCTTCACTGAAAACAGCTTCCTTTTAATTTGGATGCTTTGTTATATGATTTATCTATGGCAACGTCATTACACCCACACGGGATTGCACCCATACGGAATTGCACCCATACGCAATTGCACACGTCCGGGCTATGAGACTGCAGGAAAAAAGTACTGTAAATAGTGTAATACAGAAGAAAATACGTTACGTACGTACCATAGATAACAGTTAAATGATTTAGGAAAACAAGTTTAGCCTAACAAGTGGGTTACACGCATAGATATAATACTGTATAAATACTATGTCGTTTATAAACGGAATTGCACCCTCACAGAATTGCGACCACACGCAATTGCAGGATTAGCAGTTACAAGGGATTAAACCAATACGAAATTACACTCAAATAAGATTGCACCCACATGGAATCAGTCGCGTATCTAGGGTTTTAATGCCCGGGAACAGAGGCAACAGTTGCTTCTCCATTTGTCAAAATAAATTACAAAAACGAACACCGAAGGAGCGAACTACAATGGAATTTGCTAAATTTCCACGTTTGACCAGTCCGTCGCCCGTCCAAAAAGTGCGAAGCGCAGATTATGAAATCAATTTTAACATTTATTTCTACAATAGTATGGCTGGCAATATATAGTCATAGTGTACAATTTTAAACGCCGTATACAACGATTTTGGTCCTGTCTAACCATAGATATAGTATAAACACGATTTATAAAGGACATAGTGTTTATATTATATCTATGCATGCAACTCACTTGTTAGGCTAAACACGTTTTCCTAAATCATTTAAGATTAAGTGTTATCCATAGTACGTACGAAACGTATTTCCTAATGTATTAGAGTAATTGTTTCTTGCAATCCCAAAGCATGAACATAAAATATTAGGTAAAACGTGAAAAGGTTGTTAAATGATTAAAATGTAACGTATCCGTGAGCTTTGATACGTGAGAAACCACCTTTGATAGAGCTCGGTTGAGCTCTAGAACTCTGTGGTTATCTGACTCCTCATAAGGAGCTGTTCGCCAGTATCACAGGCGAATAAACTGAAATCCAATCATCGTTTATTTGACGATGCAAGACTGTGTGTTGTAACAACACGGATTCTTTAACACGAAAAATGCGCATACCGCAAACACTATACTAATTACTGTTATGTAATTCATTAGAAAAGAAATGTGGCACTGTACGCCACAAAAATATCAAATCTATATTTAGTAGTTGGCGTTTTTATGCTTTTACATTCATGTCTGCCTCCACATTTGTCTGGTTGATATTTTTTTGAAAAGTTTTCGGAAAAATATTTGATTTTGTTACCTAAAACTTATGAAAATGTGACTCGACTACTTTTGAACCCTGACTCGAGTCAAGTGAAGTAATCAGAAAATGTGACTCAACTTACTCAAGTCGACTCCAGTCATTACATTTCTGACTATTATGTAATATAAATTTACAACAAGACGTAAAAAGTCACAGCATTACTTTGTGTGTTTGAATTATATGAAATAAAAATGTCCTTATGTAATCATGTTGAAAGTCGTAATGGTATTGACTGTCGTGAAAGAAATTTTGGGTCTACTTTACTTTTTCATTCCAATGTCAAGATAGATTGTTGAGGAATTGTTACGTCATCATTTTTCTGTATTACCTTGTAACTCTTTACAATTCAGGCCTTCATGTTGCAGTACAAAAGTATAACAGACCCGAAATTTGCAGTGCAGAGGTTCAGCTGATGTCAAACTGTCAATAACGCTGTATTTCAACGCTTGAAATTTCGGACCATTGGAAGATAATTAATAAGTTGCTCATTTACGTAAAAAATAACATGTATACTACCGATATATCTTTAGATTATTGGCTTACTTATAGTATCTTTCCGTTACTAGCCTAAAGTGATGCAATATAAGATTGATTAAAGGAGGTAGAAATAATTGCGCAATTGCATAGAAACGTACAAGTTCTGTCTGGCTGTCCAAGCTGTCAGACTGTAGCTCATGGAAATCAGCAATATTGAATGAAACTATTCCAAACTCTTCAGTCTGGTATGCTTGATGGTATAGCCTACAGGAACATGTACGCAACTTGATTTTGTAAGAACTTTCAACTAGGCTAGCTGCGTACTTGCATTTTAAGCAAACTATAGGCATAGTACGAAAGTTTTGAAAAAGCTGTTTCTTACTGTTTAATGTCTAACTTATTTCTGTGATGTTTGCTAGGGTATGTAGCCTTCTGGTATGATTTGTCAGTACGTTATAGAGTTCCTGATCAGTTCTACTTACACCCAGGATGAAACCACCAACATTTAGTGGCCGTACTAGTTGTTGCCAGAAACTATTATCTTAATTATTTTTGAGCACGTTTTAAGCCTTTTCGACTTGTCACTTTTCCCTTTCATTAGCGCATGCTTTCTGCTGCTGCTCTAGACCTAACCTTTTAGATACTTTCCTAAAAAATAAAGCGTTATAGTATGCTCACTTAATTTTCTTTTTTGCAGAAATTTTCTGTCGAAAACAAACATACTGGTATAGAAAGTAAAAAAATGCCTCGGGCACGCCGAAGTTCTGCTCCCATTCGCCGACCAGCAGCAGAGAGATCAAGTCCGCCACCAGCTCCTTCCCGTCATGCTCCTGCACATATGCCCCAACAACATGTTGCTGCGCCAGCTGCAGCTAGCCAGGGCCCAGGTCTTATGGGACAAATGGCAGCTACGGCTGGTGGTGTTGCGATTGGGAGTGTTGTAGGACATGGAGTAAGTCATGCACTTTTTGGAGGAGGAAGCAGTTCTGCTGGAGAGAGCCAACCGGATACAAGATATGAACAACCAATGGTGCAGTCTCAACCACCTCAACAACAAGCTCAGCAACAGCCACAAGTTTGCAGCTGGGAGCTACAACAGTTCTTAAATTGTGCACAAACACAACAAGACATTTCACTTTGTGATGGATTTAACGAAGCTTTAAAGCAATGCAAGCGTAACTACGGCGTTGCATAGTATCCACTGTTGTAACTTACATATGCCTGTCTGCCCAGCCTTAAATATCCTTATAATTATACCCGTTTTGATGGACTTTACTTTACAATATTTGCTACCCTATGATTTTTGAGATATGACGAATTGGAAAACCACAGGGCTGTTGTTTCGTTGTTTTATTTACAAAACATTGATCAATAAAATCAACTGGTAATTCAGGTGCTTATTTATTATCAGACTTGATTGCACAATTAACTGCCAGAAGATATATATTGATATTTTATTATTAAAAGTTTGGTTTATGATTGGTGGCCACAGCTTTGCAGCCATCGTAGTGAAATAGTTGCGAAATACTTAATGGCACATAATCACACATTTGTAAAATAAAGTTGTTCATTGTGGATGTCAAAACATCTCGCGATGAAGCGTAGAAAATAATTATTAAATAATACAGTTTTTGCAACAGTAAAGTACGAAATAAGCATTTGTGAATAAAGCAAGCCACTAATGATTACATAATTAACCATGAGAAAGACAGTAATGCAAGATAATGAATGGGGCTCCACTGTGGTGCTATACTAGACGTTGTTAATAAGAATATAAGGTTCTGGATTAGGCAGCAGCGTGGTTTGGTTAATAAAAAAAAATAGATGTTTTCATCATATATCTCCCTGAAGGGAACAAGAAACAATAATAATGAAGAGATTGTCAATAAAATATTTTACGGTTGTGCACTTGTATTTAAAGAAGCTCTATAGTCTATACCAATCGCAGGTTACTATAGACAAAAATATAAATGCCGTTTTGTGTTTGCTTCAATGCTGCAGGCGGCAACTATGGTGGGCACCAAAGAAAGCTATTTGTGGGCAGTGCAGGCATGAAAGTTGATGTACTTAGGAGAAAACTTGTAGCATGAACGCATGTGATAACGAATTACATTTGCAAAATTTGCCGCTTAATTAGGAACTATGTATTTTGTGGAAGTATAAATTTCACTCAACATGTTTAGAATGCAGAAAGAATATAAGAAAATGAAACAATGAATAATCCAACAGGGATGGAGCCGCAAACTGAACTTGAGTTATGCTACGGCAAGCATTGAATAACGTTTACTGCAGCATCAACTGCATAGGCACTAGCATAGCGGAGACTATTAAGTCGTTTTTGATACTTAGATTAAGAACAAATCTGGTCTAAAAAAATATGATATTTATAATGCGTTAAGCTCAGCTAGCAGAGCATCAGAACTTTTGCTGGCATTTGTCCGAGTTCGTCTTTGAGAGGGTCCAGTAGCTCGACTGCTACTAGTTGCTTCTTCCATGGATCCGTAAACTTTCCGTTTTGCATTTCCATTTGATGCTTTGAAATTAGGTGAAGCATTGAAGTCGTCAGCAGTGATTGTATCAAGTGAAATGTCGACTGCAGAAGTCTGTCCCACTAGATGACGCCGAGAGCGGGAACGTTCTATTGCTCGGAAATCCCCACCTGAACCAGATTGCAGAAAACGTTTTTAACATTGGTAGCAACTCGTAGAATAAAATGGCCATTCTAATGTAACACTATTTCATTAAAACAGGGCTTTATGACAAAAACAGAAAATTTGTCCTTTTTTCATTCCTGATAATTATCAATTCAAAATAAACTATCATAAAATCCTAATGTAAGTGTTATATTAATTTGTGAGTTAGTTGTCATTACACAGTTATGTAAAACAACTCAGCCAAACAGGCTTGCTTGCAAGATTGTAAATCCAATCCATCAAGCATTTTAGTAATAGTGAGAAAATCCTTAACGAAGGGCATGACATTTTTCTCTAACACAGCCTGCAGAGCTAAATCAAATGTGATGTACTAATAAACAAAAAGTACAAAAAATGACGTCGAAAACTGCTGTTTATTTGAGCAGAAATCCTGAATATAATAGTGAAGCAACTTACCACAGAGTGATATCAGGCATGTTGTGACAATTTTATGTAAATGTAGTAAATGACTAATTTATAACAAAAAACCAGAAAGTTAGTGGGCATTATATCACAAAATGTTGTTTCTGTTGGGAAACGTATTTTATACGTGTGAAGAAAATACATCGCAATAAAAATAAAAACAATAGTACTCCATTCAAAACTAAAAACATAATTTATCATATGCCAGGAAAAACAGAAAAAATTTATTTGTAGGAATAACTCTTAAAAGAAAATTTCATCTCAAATGATTTTTCATTCACAATGGCATAACAACAAAAGTCTGGTAGCTTGAAAATATGAGGGCAACAGTTTGAAATCGAAATTTCATTTAAATCTACAGGCACAAGCAGATCGTAAGGTATCACAATGCATGACAGATCAAAAACAAAAAACATACCAGTTACTAAATATACACAATAATAATGCCAAGGCTGAGCACTAAGGAAAGGCCGAAAATAAGTAAGAAGGTTGGATTGCATCAATTTAAGATATGGTTCAAAATGCAATTATGATCAAACATTGCAGATGTGCCAAGCATATTCAAAACTAGAAGCAATGTGTACAGCACGCATAAATGTACTCAACACAAAACGGGAAACAAGCAGTCTAGCGTAACACTGGCATATCAGATCCTTTCAGCACACGAAACTGTAATGGTTCCTCTTTTACAGTCTCTTCAGCTACTTCAGTGGTTTCAACCAAGACTTCTACCTGTGATGGGCTCTTCCTGTGTCGGCGTGTGTGGTTTTCAGCCGTTAACATTTTCTCCAGATCATCGACTGGTGTTGCTGTTAATGTGGTGGCATTGGAAGTCACCCCTCTCGATCGAGAGCGATTCCTTGCAACTCCTGCAGTCCCTGTTTGTTTTATTTTTCATGAAGCATTTACATTGTTGGTATTTTAGAGGTTGGTACTGAAATGTTATTGACATAAAGCATCCAGTTTTTCTAAATATCAAAGTGTAAGTTTCAAGGTTGAAATGTCTTTTGTTAATACTTGTGCATGAACTAGTAAGCATTCCATTTGAACATGACCAAATATGTTATAAATGATTTCTGTAAACACTTTAACATTTTTGAATATTCTGTTTGGATGTTTTATGCAACAACACAGTCGTTCTACAGAAATAAGCTACAGGATTAACAAATTTTTATTGGTAATTGCTTTACTTACCCCGATTTCATAACAATGCAAAAAAATATAACACACCATGATGCAAATTAACAGGCTCACTCTCCACAGAGTTTATGCCGGGCAAAAGAATGAGTGTGCATTGGAGCTATGTTGTAAATTGATACAATAACACTAACAGTATATCACTGTTCAGTTAACATAAATACTACAGCATGCATAAGCACACATTCCACCTTCCAATACAAACATATTTATACACTGATGAGTCTGTGGATTTGAGAAAACATGAAAACATTCCCAACAAAAGTGCAGGGTCTAATACATACAAAGAAATGAATCACATTTAAAATAAATGCATACATTTATTATGAACAGAAGAACAACATGAACAAAAATTGCAATAATGCACATTTTAAACATAAAAATAAACATTAAATGAAGTGTGAAATCATAAGAGCCTGGTAAATCAAAACAAATGCACTTTCAATTCATTCAATCGCACAAAAAACTATGATCTTGTACGAGTCAGTACTAAAATGACATTTAAATAAGATGTGATGTGATACTTAAATAAGATTCAATAATTGTATTCATTTAATTATGTGTAAGAAGCAGTGAAGTTAAAGGCTCAGTGACAAGTATGTGGTTTGCATTTAACAATAAATAAGTAGAGATAATATTGTAGGTATGGTTGGCAAAAAATGTTGTTAATTTTGGTTGGCTCCTAAAAGAAAAATGTGATCATGCCAAAAATTTAGTATAATGTTATCGTGAATAAAAATAATTTTAGTACACTGTACAACGATGGTGTTGTTAATTAAAAAGTATGGTTACTTGCGAATCCAAATTCAGTTTTAGTCTAGTTAATCCTGAACTCCTTCATTGTGCAAAACCATCCACAATTGTGAGTAGGGGCAAGTGGTGACATGCTTTTAATAAAGATTTTTACCCGATTTTTTAGCAAGAGGAGGAAGTTTTGAATTGTCTTTCTCGAGCTCATGACCTATCGCGATTGCACGCACCATGACAGGAGCATTAGATCGATCTATGCTCCGAGATGTGCCAAATGACGGACGCTTTAATGTGCCGTGTTGCTGGGCACGTAATTGCGCCATGGTTTGTCCAGGGCTCAAAGTACGACGGCTGTCATCTGATTATTGTTCAGCAATAGAATTTTTGTTATTTGAAATAGCTGGCTTAACAATTGAAATTGTAAAATGTCCATACAAGCAAAAATAAAAAACAAGCATAAATAGTTGCATGCTCTGAATGAAGCAAAGTTCTTTGTCAAGCAAACAAGCTTCATCATTGAAAATGAAACCAAATGCTTCATAAACCGGCTTGTAACATAATTACATCATGAACTTTAAGTAGCTGAACAACAGAGTATGTGCATAAAGTTAAATTACTTCTTTATATATGTGTTAAAATTATGTTCCTTGCTATATAGAACAACCACAACTATTATTTTGAATTTTAGTCATTAATCAATAGCAATTAATGATTTTGAATTTGCTTCTAGCAGACAAACATTAGCTAGTGAACATAATGTCAATGCCTAAAATGATGTAACTATGAAATATGCACAGACTGCACAACAAATGCTTGTATGTACGTAGCAAAATAAATTTAAAACTAACATCATCTTAAAATTCAAGGCTGTTGTTTTGAAAATACCTTTTTCTCTGGGCGTTCTCCTTCTGCCTTCTTTTTTAAAGGCTTGCCCTGTCGAAAGTGCTTCAAGAAGACTGTCCATGACACCCTCTTGATCACCCTCTGTCATTTGAGAAATTTTTAGATTATTAAGTTGCACAAATTTAATAGCTTCCAACATTAGCTCTTATACATGCACTTTGACATTGGTCTTTTTTAGGAGGAAAACATGAATGGTGTTTGTCTATGACTCTTATCACACTTAAACAGGATGTTTGATGCAAGTAGAATCGAACTTCTGCGAACGTCTCATGTACGAACCTGCATTAAGGTCGACTCCGGCTGGGGGTTGTTTCTTCTTCTTTCTTTCTTCCTTCTCCCTCTCTGCTTTCTCCTTTGCTAGTTTTGCTCGTTTCTGCTTTTCTTCTAGCTCCTTTCGTCGTTGATTCTCCTTCACAGCGGTCTGTTTGGAATGAAGCATCACAGATTTGTAAATGGCTCACATGGCGGCAGGCAGGTCAAGTTAGAGGTGAAAAATATACAATCGGCATAACATAATATCAACGATATTAAATCAGTACAATCTGCTTGCTAATTCCAACTGTGATCGATTATATGGATTAAACAAGTAGCAAATCTCTAAACTGCTGAATCAAAGATAACTTCGAAATGCAGAGAATACAAGAAATACAGCATGCTGTGATGATGAGAAAATAAATGAGCAGTTAGCTGGCTGCTGGTTTGGTTTACAAATCTTACCAGATAGTCGGTTCTAAATGTATCCATTTCCCCAAAAAATTCTTCCATGCTCTTCTTTTTTGGATCAAAACAGTAATACTTTGCAATTGACTGGAACAAGCTTTTCATCTGGTCGAACATATCGCCAAGCAGTGTAAATTCGTCTTTCGCTTTGTTGATGAACTCGTTTAACAAAACAAAAGTTAAGGAAGCTAAGAGAATTGACATTTTTCTTACTCGTTTGAAACATAAAACATGGATGCCACATATGGAGCGCTTAAAGTACATTGAGGTCAAAACTGTATACTTTAGTAGTAACAGATGACATTAGTTACTTCCAATAGAACAATAAATTTTTATATCAGTCAAAGTGTAAATTTAAAGGATATCGATAGAACTTGTGAGAACTTGTCATCTGGATCTTTTGTTTTTTTCAAAGCGTCAATATCTTTCTGCAGAGTTGACAGTGCTGCCTTCATGTTGCTAACATTCTTTGTAAGCTGGTCCTCAGAAACTAAAATGACAATGCTTTCAAAATAAGTGCTGTTTAATCAACAATCAAGTTAGGATAATGAAAACAACTAAATGTCAATTATAGCTATAATAACATACTGCAACACTCAGTGCATACACCACTTAATGCATTCGTGCACACTTAAGTTGAAACCACAATGTTCTATGAGATGACTGCTGGATTTCTATGCTTTTGAACGAAACTGTGCGCTTATCACGCTAGGCATACAATTTTACCGCAATGTAATTCATAAACAATGCAATTATACCTCTCATGGCTTTTGGAACGTGTTTAAAATCATCAATGAAGCCATAAACTTCATTGTATCTCTTGTCCTTCTGTTCTTCAATCATACTTGCCAGGAACATCATCATCGTTAAAGTGTTCTCAGTGTCCTTTGTGTCTTTTAACTGGATAATTATTAAGTCAGCATCATGTTTTTACCCGCGCAAAGCATATTTTAACTTAACAAAGACGAGTTGTTCTAAAGCACGTTTTACCCTGGTAAGGTAACTGATGTCAAAACCAAGGGTTTGAGCATTTCTTGACCCAGAATTCATATAGTTACCGACCATGAGAAGCAATTCTAGAAACTTCTTGAACCTGTGAAAAAGATTAAAGTGAAACACATTTACATCATGAAAATGGGTAATTGTAGTAGATTCAATAAATCCAGTTTTGTTGATTCCAATTGTACGATACAATGCACACATTAAGATGGTAAAGCAGATGTCACGCTGCACACAAATGCACTAAAAGTCAAACCAGGTCAGCAAATCATTAACAAACCAGACATAAAATTACCCTGTGGTCCTCTCTGCCATAAAACCTTATTGCATACATAGTAAAGGCTGCGTTTATGGCTATGTTGCTGACTGTGCAATAGTAGAAAAAAGTGTGGCGAAAAGGGAAACTTGGTGGTACAGCAAGTATACCATACCTTTTACTTTTCATGATATCTTGACAAGCAGCAGTTACAGCAACGATGCCTGGTTTAATGTCACCAACCAATTCATCAAATTGCCTCATGAAATGGACATGCTGGAGTCTTGCATGCAGTTTGTTAATGTCACTTATCTATATGGAATAAACAGCATAAACATACAATGTGTCCTGGCATACAATAAAGCAACAGAGGTAACGTTTTGTCAAAGAAAATTTAAAAGTAATATCAACGGATAGTGGAAGCTTGTTAAGTTATAATTTCAATTAAATCAAAGAAATTTAACTAATTCTGGAAAAATCCCTGTTAATTACAAAAAACTATCCCAAAACTCATCTCTAACTCGAAATTTCAGTTAACTAAAAGCGTTTTTGCTAGGGCCCAAGGGCATGGACAGTGTTCATTATCTTCATATTATAATGTCAAGAAATCATTGATTGTGTCATAATAAAGTGTCCACAGCCTTCCTTCTGTGCATATAAATAGATTATGAAATGGTGATGTTAATGCCATTGCAATGCCCAGCGTCAGTTTCGTTGATATCTTTGACCAAATTATCCAAAGTTGGATATGTGTGGTAGAACTAGAATAGTTATGACGTTGATGCGCATCCTTACAGCAGACATTTCACTTTTCACTCCAACATTCTCAATCAATTTGTCACAGGATTACATGTGCTTGGTAGCTGATTAAACCTTTGTCATCACAGGGATTTTTTTGCCTGGCTACACTTCTATTTATGGACAGGTAAAATATGCCACAAGAAAAATGTCCTATGTATTATTACAATATCTGCCCAATTAAAGAATTCATGTTGTCATTGTGCATGAAACTACAGCTTAGAGACAAGGATAGGAAATTTAAAAACAGTTATAATTTGTTATTACCGCACATAGGAACTGCTCTGGTGGGGCAAGTTCATCATATTGCTTTCTGAATTCCTTCAATGCTGTAATTGTTTCAGGTTCTGGAAGTTGTTTGAGCAAGTTATTGACAAATGTGTCATCCAGCGTGTCATCGACCCTGAGAATCATGATGCGAACCTCCTGATACGATATCTTCAACGTACCGAGGAAGATAGCTGAAGAAAAGTGTGATATGTTAAATTCATTTGGATAGCAAAGCAAAAATAGCTCCCTGTTCTTGATAAAGCGATAAAAATATAGGACTGATGAGGCTCAGCTTACATAGGTTTTGTGCTCCTTTTCCATCCAACACTTTTAATTCTTTGGTCTTTTTCTGCGGCTTATCTTCAGCGGCCGCTTTTTTGGTGATTTTCTTCTGGCCAAACGTGGCCATTAATCGAGTGAATAAGTCCGGACTTTCAAATTTTTCCTCTTCAGCCTCAGTCCAAATACTCTTCTCTGTTATCACCTGAGCTTTCAGTTGATTCCAATTCAACCTCTTCATTAGCGTTTCAGGCTTAAATGGTTTTTTAGCTTTCATCCCTGGTGGGAGGACAGGGCCACCAAACATAGGGGCCATTGGAGCTCCGGGAGGAGGGGGAGGGGCACCAGGAGCAGGAGGTGCACCAGGAGCAAGCAGAGGAGGTGGAGGAGCACCTGGTACAGGAGGTGGAGGGGGTACACCAGGTGCAGAGGGAGGAGGAGGTGGTGGTGGGGGAGGCGGCGGTCCAACTCCTGGAGGAGGCGGAGGTGGGGGAGGAGGAGGAGGAACAGCACCGGGTGCAGGAGGAGCAGATCCAGTCTGAGGAGAACCTCCAGCTTTCACCTTTAAAATGTTTAGAAAATCAATTTAAGAAAACAACCCCTTTTAAGGAAACTACAGTTAAGTATGACTAAGCCTTGTGACACAGAATAGCGGTTTCCAGTCATACTTCATCACAACCAAAAATGTTTGCAGAAGCAGTATGACATGATGACTGCAACCATATTGAATAATACCAGTATGCTGTATAGCTTAACAGACGTAGCAACTCTATACAACACATAAGCACAGTCCTAAGGTTGCAATGTTGAGAATGAGTATCAGTCGTGACCATGAGAAACTCTAAAATAATTCAACCATCTACCTTCTCTTGAAGGTTTTTAATTAAGGATTCCTGTTCTTGAAACTTCTTCTCTAATTCACTGAGTTCTTTACTTTTTTTATTCAGTTTCAGTTCAGCTTCTTGCCGAGCTATTAACTCTTGTTCCAACTGTTGAACAGCATTATCAAATAGAAAAAGTCATGATTTAAGAACTTTAAAAAACAGTTCAGATTTTTGATTCAATCTTTGCTTTATCCATAATAACAATCATTTTTATTGTTCAATTAATATGAAAGCAATCAACAACTTTAGTTAATTAACATGTTTTAATAATTTATTTTCAGTTGGTTGGTTTATCAGCAAATTTGCATAAAATAATCCAGCACCAATGATTCCAGTTCACTATTTTACCTGTTTTTGACTTTCATTACATTTGTATTCACTCTCTTCGACTTTAGATTGATCAATAAGCTGATCAATGAGAGGAGAAACATCAACATCAAACCTCTTCTTGTAACTAAAATCTGGATCCATCCCACTTCGATGGAGAATAATCTGGGAGACGCATTCTTCTATCAGGCGATAGTACTGCGGTCTACGAGGAAAAGTTGAATAAGAGAAATGGAAGATATAAGTCTACATTTTTCATAGCATCCTTAAATAATATAAACAAATTAAATTTAAAGCAAAGCTTCAAACTGGAAATAGAACAAGGTGTGAAATTATTCATGGGACATCATCGAAAACTGAAGTTAAAAGAGGAATAATTTCGAATACCTGGCCCACTCATCATCTCTTATACTGAGAAGATGCTGAAGAATTGATAAAAAGAACGGCTCGCTAGGCGTCCCAAGGAGGGAGTTATTGAGAATTTCAAAGATATCCGAGCTTTCGGTAAACATGGTAGTCAAAGAAACAACATTGAAAATTTAATTTTATTGTCATTAAACAATATTTGGCAACTACTTGAGCCTGTTACTCAATTGTCAATGAAAGCCCTTGACTTATGCAAATAGTCTGGTGAGTCTATACAAAGTATTTAAGAAGGATATTCAAATTCCTGTTTGACATCAAAATATCTTGCAACCAATTCATCAAAATCTCCATCTCTGTGCTCTTCAAATACCCTTAACTGAATTTGAAGTTCATCGTTTTGGCTTTTCTTTAAATCCTTCGTTGAGAAAAATTTTAGTTATTTCCACAAAAGTTGGTGTTATCAAGAAATACTCAGACTAATAACTTTGCATCACAAGCATATTGCAATAAATAGGATAAAAAGCAACATACAGTATTTTTAGTATCATCGACTCTTACGAAAAGTGACAACAAACCTCTAAGATGTGAATGAGCCCGGCACGCATGATTTCGTTCCTCAAGTGCATTCGAAAATCAAGATCATCCGGCGTACACACGAGTACATTCACCAACTGCAGACATGCCACTGTCAGCTGTGGCCATTTTTCCCCACTTCGTAACCCATCTATAATCGCATCAAAGCGTGTGGGTCCCACTGGTAAAACGGCATGTTCTCGTTGTAATTCGGTGTAGGCATGCTGATGTTTTAACATGGAATTTTCGTGGCATATTGTAACGGCCTCCAACACTTTTTCATGGCTAAAATTTGAAGAAAAGGTTTAAATGTACAAGAACGCCTGCTTCAGCATTTAGGCCAAGGGCCAGCATCCTACGACCCGCCATGCGAAATCGTCCGGCCCGAGACATATTAATTAGTTATCACAAGAATACGGCCCGCCGTTTCTTATTAAGTTCCAAACTGCAGTGTTAGCACTGTTTGAAAAAATTGTGGTATTGTTACGCCATAAGTACGTCGTACTAGTCTATTGTTACACCATAAAACTGGTGCGAGGGCGGTAGACTAGTATCTCGTACTAAGTACGAGATTGTCTGTAGAGTAGACTAGACTAGTCGTTATAGATACAAAGAGAGATGCACACGAGCTTTAACCTAAACTTTTTTATAATGCTGTGTTGTTGAAGTGTGAATACATATATTTTGCTGTTTTTGTGATTGGTATGATTGAGATTGCAGCAATGTAGCGTAATATACTGAAGTGAGTGTGAATTATAGTATTAATGAAAATTACAGCCCGCCAAAGAGTTGTACACTCGACATTTGGCCCGTGACTAGCAAAAGGTTGCCGACCCCTGATTTAGGCAAAATATTTTTCATAACAACTTTATGAAAAAATAGTTCTCTAACAATCTAATCAATATTGCTTAATGGAATAGTAGAAAGTATCTCTCCTAGTCTCTTACCCATCTTCCAGTAGACACACAGCAGCAACAAGCTTCACTGTGTCAGTCATCATGATTTTATTCGTAGGATCAATTGCCCTGCATAGGGTTACTATTCCATTTTCTTTGTCAAACATGTCCCTGATTCCATACTGTGAAAAAAAAAATCTGTTTTTAGAGCCATATCGCACACAAAATACTACATTCAGTATTACATATAACACATATAACAGCGGGAATACGTTTCTGTTTTTACTGTTTAAAAAAACAATAATTAATGGTTAAATATGAAGCCCTGGTGGCCTTAGTTGTGTGTTGTGGTTTGTGCAATTACCTTGTTGTTCATAAATGCTTTTAAGCATCTGATAATTTCGTGTTTAATTTTACTGTCAATGTCAGTGTTTCGATCATGATCATAACAGTCGTTGAGGATCCTTAGCAGAATGTCTAAACCATCTCGACCAAAACTTTGGACCCAACTGCAAAAAAAAATTATAAGGGGAAGGTTTTAAGGTAGGCTGTAATAATAACCAAAATAAGCAACTAAGATTGAACGGCATACAATAATACATATCGTTTTATAAAGACGCTTTATTTACTAAGAAAAAGTATCCAGCATTAAATCATATTATTAAGCAAACACACAAATACCAAGAGAAAAGGTACATGTTTTATGTACATATCATATATTACACATATATGGAAGGTTTTTATACTAAATTAAATTATGAGCCACACACACACCCTTGTTTACATTGGCGTCATAGCTATGAATTAGCATGTGCATATGTGCATGGTTGAAGCCATTTACCTCAGTGGGTTACTGTTAAGGGAAACACGCAATGACTCCAACAGATGAAGAAGTTCATCCCGACTATACACTTCATCTCTGCGGCGCACCAAACTTTGCATATTATGTATGAACTGTTGAGGTGTGGTTGCTTGTTCACCCTGATGATACAGTCAGAGTCAGGTAATATCAACAAGATAATGAAATGATCATTCTACCAAAAGCTTAGTCATGCACAGACTGTGTTAGGTGTAAACTGTGCCTGTGTGACAAACTGCCTATACACAAGCTAGTTGCTAAGTATCTATTCACAATGTAAACGCTGCTATCACTTGGAATTTATACATCAGTGTGTTCAAGAATGTATAATTTAAGAATGGCTTCCTTTAAAAACTGCCAATCAAAACAAAAGTAAACATAGTGCTCCACATACAGTGTGGGTGGATATTGAGATGATATTAAAAGTTAATAGAAATCTAAAAAATTTATGCTAAAGAACTAAAAACTTGTAACTATACTAAAGATTTGTTTCAATTTAAACTAAAAAACAAAAGCAGTATCTAGAATACCAGCAATACATTGCGTGATGTAATGAGGAATGATTAAATGTCATTAGCTCTACTAGTAAATCACTTCACAAATACAAGTATTAAATATAAAGGAAATACTGGAAAATAAACAGGAAATCAAAGAACAAAATATACAAAATAAAAAATCTCAATTGCAATAAAAGTTGCAATATGGCCAAGTCACAAGTGCATGAAAAGCACCTCAGGATGTCCCCAAACTGCAACATATCCATAAATATCCTTAAAAACGGAACACTTACTTACTGCAATGCCAGTGACACAAATAGAACATGAGACAATTTCAACACATGTGGTTATGCATGACCATGACTTATGTTCATAACCATGCACAAACAAGAAAACAAGTTGCAACATGCTTTCTAAATGCATCATTATATACTGTACCACTCTATATCTACATAATCTGATATACTTAAAAGCTTTTCTAATGTTCACCTGTTTGGCCACAATGGCTGTCTTGTTTAACCACTGCACAACCATGCTGCGTTGAACCAACATGTCTTTGTTTCGAAGTGGCTCCTTTTTTTCTTCAACCAAGTTCATATCATCCTTAATATTCAAAAATAAACAAAATAGACTCAAATGCATGAACATCAAACCATGTTGAATCAGGTATATACACAAGCTAAAATCAGAAAAGTTCGTTTATTTACTGATATATAATTCCAGCAAACAAATATTTATTTTGGTGTCTATACATAAAACATAGAAATTGTGCAAAATAAGGTATTTGCTGATTTCAGTTGAGAAGATTGTAAAAAGGAATAATATTGTCATCCCACCATACTAAAATAACAAACAAACAGCTTATAGAAGCCACATAGGAAGCAAGAACATTGGCAACAAGGCATGCCAAAGCTAACAATCACCATATTACAACACATTGTGTATCAGGTGTCATATGTCAGGGAAACTTGTCAAACAACAAGCAGACCATTATTCTTAGTATCTGAGTCAATGTATGACATTATGTCATTCATGTCTTACTGGTAATGAGAAAATAAAATTTACTATATACTGTATACATATATATAGCCATAATTATAATGTATGAAATACGTAAAAATATTTCTCAAAGAACACAAATCATTTCTTACCAGCATTTTCTCAAATAGCACCAATATTTCATGTTCAGACAATTTAGATGCCACAGCATCAGGATGCATGAATTCAGCATTCTCTTCAGAGATTTGTGGGCCTTTTATTTGTTTTGTTGGCTTCTTAGCTTTGTTGTTGGTCGAAATACGACTGAGCTAATAAAACCATAGATGGGAGATAAAAATTTTAATTACAGTCTCAAAGATTACTCAGTATTTTAGGACTGCTAATTTCAAGTCTAACATTATGGAATTACAAAATATATATTGTATACATGAAACATGTATATATATAAAATGAACATATTCTATTAATTTGCCGTTTTCGTATATTTAAACATTAAAAAGCAAAAATGACAGCAGAGGTATTTAGATTTCCCATATCAGTACATTAAAGCTATATAAAAATATGTTATCTTAATATTGTCAAGATAAATCACAAACATAGATACAGCACTCATCAAAGTATATTGCTGGAGCAATGTCATAAACGTTCGAGGGTGCTACTATCATGTGTACAATCTCAGAAATAAAAAGAAACTTACAAAATTCTTTGATTTCGTCCTTGGCTTGTTTATGTCCGACATACTTAAGTTTTTCTTTTACTTCTTAGTAACAAAGAAATTCAATTCCCATTTCCGTAGAATGGATATATAAAAAACCAGGAGTAATTGTTCAATCCAGCAGTCACCCCACTCACATAGTTAATAACAAATGCAGATAGACAACAAAGCTACACAATTCCTCTAAATCAGCTTGACACCATAACTTTGTTTCATTACCGATATTTTTACTCTGCAGAAAAGGAATAAAACCTGCGTAGTTAAATAAAACTTGGCATACTACCACAAAATGTACGTCAGCAAACAACCACATTGAAAAGTAAACCAACATAAAATGCTACATCACAATTGCATCACATTTCACAGGCTCCTAAACCGACAGTTAAGTTTTGTTTAATTCACGGCATCATACATACTTATGAAATCGCGAAATTAAACATGATAGTCACTAAAAACCGCATGATACAAATATTAGCTGCTAATTCATTGACAACAGTAGCAGGTATAAAATTACCCTTTCTTGTTTGTTCCTATCGAACAATTTCCCAGCATTAGGATAAGAATTTCACTCAAAATGACATCTTCTGGATTACAATAAGATATATATCTTTGTCTTTTGACTGTTTACTTTGCCATTATTATCAAAATGTCAAGTTTATGCAGTTTTATTCTTCCAAAATGGGGTAGGATAATTTCACCTTATGTACAAGCTTACTTACATGTTTTGAGCTACACTTTTCACCAAAGCCTATTGACTTCATCTACCTGGCAAGAGTTTGTATACTTAGAACAACTATTTTCATATATAATTATGTTATCATTTGTTAAATGAGCACAGAAAGTGAAGTTCTCAGCACAAAAAGCAATTGTCTAGTAAAATCATATAAATCAGGTTCTGCAAATGGAAGCTGCTAAAAATTGTATGTTAGCACTAAATAATACTGCATTGTATGATACATGTTGAAACTTTGTTTTGAAATATATCAAAATTTGTTCTTTTGGGAAAAAGTTTGGCTATGTCAACATGATATTTGTTGTTTTGGAAGGAAAAATACAATGCGTAACCAGAATAAAAAGCATTAAACAAAAATGAAAAACTGCATGCTTGTTGCAGATTTCAGCCCCACTGAACAGAAGCAAGCACCTTATACCCTGCTAAAGGACTTTACAATGGTAGCACAACTGGAAATCGAACCTGGATGGAAGTTTAGGTTTAATTTTAGTAGTAGTAGATAGTTTAGTTTTAATTACACAGTTTGCTTTATTCAATCTCAAATTCAAATTTAACTCAACTCAACTCAAATTTAAAATTGATTGCGCACGAAATTTCTGTCCAAGTTATTAAGCGTAATATAATGCACCTTAAGTACGGTACTGAAGCTCATGAATAGCAGTATTGAGTGCGCCAATGCCAAAGTCTGCAGTCTGGCGAGGCTGCCAGGTGCTGGTTTTCATGCTTTGGCAAGTTTCTGTCAGTCTGTCTGCTAAAAAATTTGCTATATAATTTATGTAGAAATCTATGTCCAAAACTGATTAAATGCATACAAAATGTAGTCAAGTGCACATATTTCTGCTCACTAAGGCACTTGAAGTGCGCTAGTGAATATACCGTAATTAGCGTATAATCGCACTTTCCGCAGACACAACAACGTCAGAGAGTAAAAAATACTGGATAGGCTTGTCCTCGTAATCTGGCATAGGGAAAACTAACAAGCACGTTTTTGTGAAGAACCCTTTTTATGGTAGGCGAAATAGGCATATGGAACTTGATGCAGAGCACAATACAATTAAGAACGACCCAGCCCATAATTAGATCACATATGTAAAACATACGGAAAAACATTCGCAAGCAATTACGCTGGCAACCACTGTAGCCTAAATCTTGAATTTTCTAATCTATAGTCGAACTATCTTCCGAGGCTAACCTACCCGGCTTATGCTCTACGAGTCTACGGGTTGAACGTAAATAAAAATAGCTGCTTTCACGGTTCATCGAATACGCCTTATGCGCAAAAAGCGACTGCGCATTGTTGCCAAATGGCGCCCACTGACAAGATTTGTCATCTTATTTACGCAGCCAAAGACGTTTCTGATAATGTTATTTTCGAGGCCATGTTATTATTGGTGTCGTCATAAAACAGAGATAATGGTACAAATAAACTTGATTATATTGATCAACTACATATCCTAATGCAGAACCTGGGAAAACGTAAAATGAAAAACAGTGCAAGAGGAAATGACAAAATCAAGGCCTTTTTCTAGTTACAGCATTAAGTTCCGGTATCGATTTTAGTTAAGGAATCTACAAATTAACCTGCAGTGAAATTACCATGAAATATTTTAAATCTCACATGACTTTACATTAAAAGTGTTGCCCGGCCAAGGTCAGGTAACCATCCCTGCTGATTGACGATGATCTTTTCTGTGCGTTCTCCCGACAAACAGTCCTCTACACAGAAAGCCGACTTGCTCGACAGCTGACAGAGCTTCCTTGACTTTAGTCAGAATATAGAGCGAAAGCGGCTCAAGTCTGATAGCACGAAGAACTCTTCTTGACTCCTTACATGAGGTTGCATCTCTTTTTCGGCAGCACTGTCGGTGAGATAGATCGACCACAATGTGAGAGAATAAAATTTTACGAAACTGATAACAAACTTGAAAAACAAATGAACGACTGAATGCATTAACAAAGGGTGAACGCGGAATATAAAGCCAAGTAATCAACAAATGAACGTACAGTGTTCGGTAAAACAAACATATTAAAATAAATTGTCGAAGGTGCTGGCAGGACATGGTGCCAACCGCTACAGTCACATATTTCTGGAAGTATTAAGCAGCATAAGAGGTCAACAGTTAATGCAAAAATAAGGTCTTCCTATTTGCTACTAATTTGATCTCCAGGGTTTTTCTGCAGTTCTTGTAGTCATTTTCAAGCTTTTTCTTTTTTTGCTACTTTAATTAAAAAACAACCTCGAATTCCTTGCAGTAACATTGATGCTAACTACATTGGATCCCACAACAACACACTGTTTTAAATTACATTTATTTCGAAGCAGGCAATAATGCTTGGGTATCCACCACAATAAAACAAAAGCAATCTATACATTTTATCGTGAATGCGTCACATGAAAACGAATGAAAGCATAATGTACAACGTACAATGACAGAACAAGCCAATGTTACAAAACGAGAAGTCAAACGATGAGATATGTGCACAGCAAGCATACCACTAACATGACTGAAGTGCAGACAAGACAACACTTATGTAAAAAGTATATTGGGGCAAGTGATATGAGAACCCATTGCACACACCAACAAAATTCAAAGTCAAATTCTGAAACAGGAATTCAGAGTAGCACTTTTAACATCATTAACTAAGAGACACATTCATATACATATAAGCTACAATTTACATTCTTACCTGCCAGTTTTCATACATTTCAAAACGCTTGTATCTATTATTTCGTTCAAAATAAAAAGGAATAATTACACAAACATATACATACCAAAGCAAAGACAAAATAAACAACTTTTAATGTTTATAATTTCAACCATAATGCCCTTCAATGGTATTTTCTTAATCATTTTAATAAACCTTGGAAGCGAATTCCATTCATTTCTCAGTAACAATATGCGTAACAGGCTATTGCAGTCAAGAAGCCATCCAGAGAGCAATATTTCAAAACATATACATCTAGCAAGCACGACTAAGCCCTATACACTATTTCATGAAATATATACCTACAAAATCCTAATTAGAAATTCGTTGGTCTGTGTTATTTTGAAGTTGCCACAAAATAAATAAGGGCTTGCTTTGCATTAGTGCATTACAATAATAAAATATATTTAACAACTTAAGATTCATAAACTATTCGCAAAACTTCATTAAGCAGTCCTCAAAAACGTATTTCAGTCATTAACTTGATTAAAATTCGAAAATAATGTCCATAAGCGATTGATGACTTTGGAATCCGATTTCAACCTGCAAATAACAATCAAAAGTGAATGATCCACATTGGTTGAGTAATTAATATGCACAAAAAATTTACCAACAACTGCCTCTAATTAAGCAACCAGTAAAATAAAAATGGATTACATGCAAAAGAAAATACAAACCTAATAAAGAATCATCACTCGGCCATTTTCTCGTTGTTCTTCAGTCATTTGCAATAATTTTCTTGCCTTTGCCCAGTTGACAACGCCTTTCATTGAGAGCAGAGTTGCTACAATAAAATTTTATGATCAGCAAACGCAACAACTGTTACTCCTGGCCATTTGTATGTAAGAGTTTGATATTAAAAGCTTGTACTACACGACATAACCTAAGCACCGTTATTATGTAAAAAACGACTATTTGTTACAACAATTTTGGAGTGTATAATAGTAGACAACATAACCATCTACAAGTCGCAATTAAAACTTAGTGAATAGTTCGCATTAACATTTATGTATGAATATATATTACAGTGATTATTCACTTACCAATAATAACAAAGAACCACCACATAAATAATCTTTCACCAGACATCTCGGTTAGGTGAGCTGGTCCACTTGCATACTGCCAAATAAAATTGTTACTTGTTACTTTGGTCACTTACTCACTTGTTAACTGAATTAGAAAAATGAGATCCAATAACCCAGACTTTCACAAAATGGATTCAAGAAAAATTTTTAGGAGTTCCATAAAAGATGGTTAGAAATTGTAATTTAGTACAGCAATGCCGTGTGATAACATAGCCAAATTATTAAAGAGCAATACTATCTCTTGGCGGAGGGAAGATTTTTATTGTGGGCAACTGCTCCCCCTTGCTTCTCCTTGACTATGTAATTGTCACGTAAGTTACGATAGTTGTACCCACTTTTTGTCAATATTCCAGCTACATTCACGCACTACGGGGCTGAAATCTCAGCCGCGCATATCGTATGTGCCATCGCAGTTTTGTACTTCTACTTAGTATTTTCTGACACTACTCAATTGGAACTTGAGGAAATACATCAAAAAAGTTTACCTACAAAGAAAAATATCTGGAGTAGACTAAGTCATATCCGTGCAGACTCATAAGAAAATTGGTCAACAGTGCATTACAAAAGTACGAAATTTATGTCCGCTGCGCAGTATGCAAAGAATACAGTCTGGCCTACCGGTTCTGTTTGAGTAAGCAAAAGTTACAGTAGGCCTACTGGTTAGTAGCCTAGCACTTAGCCATCACGGCAAAGTGAACAAACAGATACAGTAGTCTAAGGTATTTAGTTGGTCACAAGTGAAACTACTGCATAATCTTTATATGCTGTGTTTGTGTCAATCAGGCTTGGCTCTCTGTTTATACATAAACTTACTTTAATATACTGTATGGTACAAATATGATGAAATGATGGCTGAAATCAGGAAATGAAGAAATTAGCACTTTATTGCGCTTAGTTTTCTTCACTATACGAAACCTAAATAATGACAATTTAGGTGAAAAAACGTTTATGTTTATTCAACATTTTTGGCGCATTGGGGCGTTCCTTGTCAACTTAAATAACCCTGCAGGGTTCCGCGGAAAAAAAGTTTGGCAGCAATAACCCAATACATAAATTGATGACTCGTTGCATCATTAATTAACATTTTAGTGACAAACTATTAATGTAGCATTGTTGTATTTGCCACTAGCAAGGTACCCTAGGAAAACAATGATATGTATGCTAAAAGTTTCAAGAAATATACTAATGTATTTGTTTGAAGTATAGTATGTAACTCAAGTTTCCCAATAACAACTAAACTATTCAACGTTTAACGTGTTTAATATGAGAGTAAATAGACACAAGCGGTAGAGATAAAATTAAAAAAATCTCCTTTTAAATTTCACTTTTTGCGCTTAACATATTGTTTACATGTCATAGTGTCCTAGAAGTTCTGTATACAATGACCTAAAAGGTGTAGAGAATGTGCACAGGAAGTTTCTGTGAGAATGTTAAGGACAAATTCAATATATAACTTACTGGAATCTTAGTAATTTTTCAAAACAAAATCACTCCTTAAAAGTAGATGTACTTATCAGTTCAATTACTATTTGTAATTATGCATATGAAGTCCACATTGTGAGACATCCAGTGCTTTGTATACTGTGTGTGTATTGCATAACGTATATATTATAAAAAAGCTTTGCATGCAGAGGAGTTGTGGCCACGGTACAAGCAGGGCTTGAGTACCCCAGGAAATGTGGTTCAACTGTTTGAAATCTTTAGAAACTTTATAATTTTTTTGTTATGTAGGTGAGCACTACGTTAATTTGAGGTAGGAACAGGTTTATGGCGCACGTTATTTCCTGTGGAATCAAAAATCGAATAAACAAGATTTTTCACATGTCACCAGGTCTTGTTTTTCAAAAACCAACAAGCTTTATTGTAAAGAGATGCTTATTTTAGTTTACAGTGCGTTTTACATGCTATAACAAACTTTTGTATTGTCTTAATAGAAAATTTGCACTTGAAAAGTGAGTTGACGCATGCATTGTAGTTATTGTAATATGGTCTCAAAAACAATAATCCCATTAGGTTAATGAGACTTTGTTTCGGTACTTCCAATTTACTGGTTTGGATAGACATCATTATAAAACAACGGGAACTTTACATTAAGAGGAAACTAATCTTAAGCAAGTATGCAAATCAATTCCGTCATCATGGTTTAAATAAAATAGTTTTCATATTTTCAACTTAGGAAAAACTTAAGCTGTTGGTTAGTATTTACAGCAATTAGTTTAATAATAACTGACATGTACTCTATTATGTTTATTTATGATACACATTCATTTTCCTGAATATAAAATAGTTAAAGGTGTTCTTGCGTACTGCACATGAATCTTTTGCTTGCCTAACACACAGCCATAACCCGATTAACTTATATATTGAAAGCAACTTCATACCCTCAGGCCCTACAGTGATTTAACATAAATTTACCGACCTGAAAAGTTCAGTCATGTTAGCCCTTTAAGGAGCTTGGAAAATAGTTAAACTCCCCTTTTTGTGGATACCATAATTTATGTTTTATATGCAACAATATTGCTACTGAATTTATGCAATGTGCAGTGAATATATTGTGTTATGTACAAATTAAAACAAAAACACTTACCCTGAAGCAGACCAGCCATTGGACAATGGACAACCCAAAGCCTGAAATCGCACCGTAACGTCCAGCAAGATTCATGAGAATACAATAACCAATAAAAAAGCCTAACCAGTTGAAAAAGAAAGAGATAACAAATGCAAGAATGAACATACAGTCCGTTCCCACAGCTACTCCATCCACATAAATTTCATCTTGGTCCAACTGCAAAGCATTTTGAATAAATCAACATTTGAACGTCAACGACATATTGTGAAAGCAGTTTTACAGTGTTTATAGCAAAAAAACTCCCTAAACGTATTACAACTAATAATTCACAATTTATTTTTACGGTTGTGTAATGTGCTACTAGTTACGAATGTTCCCTGTCCTCCGTGACATGATTTACGACTGGAAAAACTAAAAGGCACCAAAACTTAATTCAATGAAGCCTAGTCTCATTGACTTACAATTAGAATGACATGATTATGTGCTTATTGTCATAATTAGCCTTTATTCCTACGGAATTCTCATGTAGATCTGATGATATTATAATGTTATTTGTGTTCTATTTCGTGTGTTTATCAACAAGCACTGTACTATATTTTGGCCATATTTAGTATAAATGATCCGGTTTTGATTACTTCCGAATTACGTCTTTCATACTACAGTGCTTAACGCGTGAGTTCTGAAATGGTAAGTCTGATAGGAGAGTCTGTAATTTGCAGTCTACCGAATGGAGCTATATTCTGTGCTCTGAAGATAACAGTAACCGTTTTGTCGACAATAAAAAAAATATTGACATTCAAGACTTCGACAGTTAAGCATTTGGCATTGATGTGAAAGCAACTCTGTTATGAGTTCTGTCATATGACAATAACGGCCCAAGATTTGTAATTGAATTGATTAATAGATCACTGAAATTTGTCCTTATAGACCAGCTAGAACCATATTTTGAGTTTACCACAGTTTCACAAACCAACCAAGATTTTAACGTGGGAACGGAAAGACAGAAGGTGTCACGTTCACTGCAAATGCTTCAACCTGATTTCCAACAAGTTGTGTACTACTCCTACCAAGATGGATTTTGACGAATTCTAGTTAAAACACTTGTTTTCCCATTCATTGAAGAACATATCTGCCCCTATGTTGTGCTACCAGGCAAGGACAATACGCTCCAGTTATTAAATGACGCAGGACAGATCTACCACCAAGTAGAACTTCTTTCACCCTCCATCACATCTTACACGTGGACGAATTGCTCTAGCTTTTTGTCGGACTGCGTTGACAAACTGTCACTATGTGATGCAACTCGTAATCGAAGTGCATCGATGCGACAACAAACTCTCCACTAACTCTGCTAAGCAAAATCAGGGAGGAATTTATTACGTTTCTGTTGACGTACTTCGCTTGCAGAATCTACACACCACATTTACGAGACACTATACTTCTCTCTATACACCAAGCGAGCGGGTGGACAGCAAAGCCGCAGACAAGCGTCGTCCGACAACAAAGCCACTTACAACTCTGTTAAAAACGTCGCTCGCCAAGCAATCTTCTCCATAACCTAACTAGATCATGTTCGCTATTAGCGACAACCATTTGGAAACGAGCAACACTCACTCCATCGAAAAACATTCGATTCCTTTTGTTACTCTTAAATACGTTCATGAGGATGTATATATCATTTTGTAATGTGTTACTTTTAACTGTAATACATAACCTAGTACAGGGGTTCTTAAACTTTTTGGCACACGCCCCCCTTGACGGTACCTAAAAATTTCGCGCCCCCCCTCATTGCAAAATAAAAAAGCATTAAACAAAAAACAATTTATTTTCAGTTAACTTTCATTGATGTGAAGGATGTAGTTGTTTTTTGGAAACCAAACGTTTAATTCGAGGCTTTGTAGAAGATAATGCACACCTTAGGTCGGCTTCACAGTCAAGTTTGTTCCTAGGTTTTGTCTTTATATTCATGAAGATGACGCTGCAAACGACTTGGTCTCAAAACGTCGTTGCTTAGCTTTTCTAAGCATATCACGCATTGCGGTACGGCTTTTCCGTTCACTGTGGTATCTATAAAGCCATACTTCAGATAATTTTGGTCATACTTTCTCTTTTTTCCACTCATTTTGTGTCAATACAATTAGTTTAATTACTAAAATACCTGGTTATTAAATCAATACTAAAATTAAATTTTACTTCATTTTACGGTTTTAATATTGGCTGACGTTGGTTTTACCCTATTTAAACCGGGTGCGCGACATTACTATTTTTATTATGTGTGGCCGACACTGCACACAAATTTTCATTCGTTAATGACTCGAAAATTATACGTCGTAAACTGATCGGATATTTACAGGTTAGTAGCAAAAACATCTGGCTTCCTGTATACATCATAATTGTAAAACTAAAGAAAATGCATTTAGTGTAAATTAAGTATTTCTACAAGTGATACATTTGTAAAAGTTTTTCTTGTTACGCCGCCCCCCGTTGTGAGAAAAAACAGGTCACTGCAAAAAGAGAACACAAGAGAACAGTTAGTCGAGCTAGTAGTGCATGAATGAGTAAACGAAAACAATACGCTTCAATGCGGAGAAACACCAAATATTATGACGTAACAATTGACGTATTTCAGAATCCAAATTTCAAAAATACAATTGCCATCGTGACACACTTTAAAATTTTAGTAAAAATGAACCTATAGTGAAAGTCAAGAAAGCATGTTTAGACATACCGGTAGCTCATATAATAAACAGTTTGTCATCTCTCGCGCCCCCCTTACGAATGTTACACGCCCCCCAAGGGGGGCGCGCCCCCCAGTTTAAGAACCACTGACCTAGTACCTTCACTTTCTCACTAAAAATTAGCTTTCTATTTACCCAAGCATGGTACTTTTATTGCGATGCCTAAAGTAATGTTACATGGGTTCTACTGCGAGCAAATCATAATCCAAGATGGTTAATTGTCAATGAACTTCAATGCACCTACACAATTTAGTTTGCATAATATTATATCTAATATGGTCTAGTTAGAATATTTTGTCCCAAATCCTGGGCACGTAGATCAATGGATGTTATATATATATATACATATTGGTTTTTCTTTGATGAAGTTTAAACACTTTCCTGTGTGTGTCATGAGTAGTAAGAAGGGGAGGCAGTCTTTCTAGGCTTTCAATAAAGGGTACTAGGGAAGAAGGTTAAGAAGCAAGAACCATCAGTACACCTAGTTGATAAATTGCAGCAAATTATGAATGTGGCAATGAAGTTAATACTGTAAATGCTAACCGGTAGTTACTTTGTGGTTCAAGGGTGTAGCAAAACCTCCAAATTACACTAACGTTCTGTGAAATATGGAATTGTAGTATCAGATAACATAATAATTATATACGTTCCAGAGTTCTACCAGTTCCAGAGCCATTTAGATTGAAAAGCACTTCTTTGGCACTGACATTCTTTGGGAACCTGCTACTGTAGTAACTAACGCTATCAGGATTACACACTCCTCTCATATTACACTTTCTCTAAAAGATGTTGGTGCAAACTTTCACACAAGCCTATTGTAAGATGTTTGTTTATATATCACAATACTATAGCAGTGATACAAATGTTAGTGAGCTTCATTTTGTAAAACATAGTTCTTGAAGCTCTTGATGTGTTTGTTTAGATTGTATAATACAGAATTATATTTGCCCGTATGAATTATCCATATAAGCATATAAAAGTCAGAGTTTAAAACTTGAAAGCACATTGTGTAGTTGTATTAATAAAATAAACATAACAGTACTCTTAACACAACAGGACAGGAAGTATTGCAAACATCAAGGTCACTTCATCACACATAATAAAATCACAAAAGCTACTATGCTTAAGAAATTGCAGTGAACCAAAACAAGTTGTTCGTAATGTATTTGCTGATTTTTCTTAGGCTCAAAGTCCAGCGACACCTTTTTTGATTTATTTTGCATAGTACAGTCCTATCAGTTATCTAGTGCAGACCATAAGCATGTTTTTCAGCCATACAGATTTTGTAGTGGCTAACAATATAGAGGAAGTAATCTAAATAAAATTTCTATTCTATCAGCGCACAAATAGGTATGATAGTCTATTTGCAGAAAGTACCATATATATTTTATTAAGTCTTCCAATTTCAAAGCCAAGATTTTCACAAGCTTGGCTAATATATTCTTATTTCCAAAGCAGAGTAAAAAGCTTTCTCGAACTAAATAAACTGTCCCAAAATATATGTAATCTTTCTTGAAAACAATGAAATTAATTATTATCAAATTTTTACTTAATTTAGTCACTTACGAAAGGAAAACTTACCGTGGATGGAAATATCATATTTATGAATTCATCACGTAATTCTGCCTCCTTTACTTGTTGAAAATCCTCGTAACTCGGGAGTGTTGTTGCTTGCTCATAAGAAGGAAGCTTTTCTGGAGGTACTTCAAATTTCTGATCCAACAAAGGGTCTAGAATTGTACGAAGTAAAAATGTTTTTACACATTCATCCAATAAGCATAGCACTAAGTCAAAATTAAAATAATTTGAATCATTGTTGTTCCAAATAAAGCACTTTGAATAGTTGATTTAATAGATTCTGAGGAAAACGTACATTCAAAAATACCTGGATAACATTGATACTGTCATGAAACTCATCTTGCATGTTTTTGCAAGACTGCAAACTTTGTCAGGAAGTTTTCATAAGTTTAGGATTTTTAACAGCAGCAACAATACAAACCATTTAGCACAGTTTATTCATCCTACTCTATATTGATTAATGATTACTTCGAACATGTTTCCCGTGTGCCAAAAATTGACATATTTCTGGAAGGATTTTTTACCTTGTTCATCATCGCCTACAAGTAATGTTGAACTTGAAGCAGCTGCTTCATACGCTGGTGGATTTTCATTCTCTCGTGCTTGGCTCTGTGTTAAAGATATAAAATGCGTTACTTTAAGAGCAATGTTGCAAACGATAATTGTAAAAAGAGAAAAAATACAGTTCTTTCACTGACCTGTGCCATATCCGATGATAACCCTGAATCGTCAGAGATAGCTATACTAGTTTGATTAACTGCAGCCATGTTCATGGCATTACAAGATTTTTCAGGCTCAGTTCATTCACAGCTTTGAAATTAACTTAACTGGCTTATGAGGAAACTAAAAAATATTTTAACATAGTGATGGCCAACCTTTAGCACATTGCATAATGCTGTTAATGGTACATTGCATTTTTTCCTGTAAACCTTGACATGACAAAATTAACTTGCTTTATAATTTTCAACAATTTCAATATTTGCCAAACAAAAAGCTTTAGCAAATTCTTGTTTTCGGACAGTGTTTGTTAAAATATACACAAAAACTAAATTTTAAAAACTTTTAAATCTTTGTTATTGGAAACACATGCATGAAGAGCACATGCTGCATTTGTTCCACATCCTTGTTTGTGAAGCTTTTATGCAAAACAATACATCCAGTCACAAATCATAAAAAGTCAAACAATTTCTTAAACAATACCATATTACCCTGCCAGAATGGCTTGGTAAAAGAATATACTTAAACCCAATAGAAACTTGTTAGAACAGAAGAAAAACGTTATGTCTGAAAAAAGACACCGAACTTGGACATCTTCAAAACAGAACTTGTACTAAAAGTATGGCACCAGAAGATCAAATTGGATAATTTTAGAAATCTGAGTGACTCTACGTCAAAACGTCTGCAAATGGTTCCAAAAAAGTAAGAGAAATATTAATGTTTGTTACAATAAAAATCCGTAGGTCAAACTAAATTTGTGATTTCAACGGGAAAATTAAACAGGTCCCAAGTCATTTTGCAGAAGCTGTAAATACCTATGAAAGTAACATACTTATATCATAAGCTATACAGCAAAGTTGCCTTCACAGTGTAGTAACTTAATTCAAAACTAAACTATTACTTTAAAAACTCAGAATTTTTCTGTAATGTCATGTACACATGACACATCCACGTCGGCGTTCGTAATGTAAACTCGGGATTTGCGATTCATCTTCTTTTCCGATTATAGACTAGGCCATGTCACTACTTTTTTCTGTTGACAAAATCCCAATATGGCAATATCCTTAAAACATTAGAAGCTTAGGCAATATCCTTAAAACATAGGCTTATCTAATCCCTACTGTTTGTACTGGCGCAGAATTGCCATTTTGCCCTACATTCTATGTTATAAGTATTACGTTGGCAAGGCGCAAATTTTGGTGTTCCATTTATTGGTGTACTGAAAGCAAACTTTCCAGTAGGGTATATGATCCAGATTGGAAAGTTTCCGAAGTTCCTGGGGAATAAAAAATAATCGCGCATATAATGGTTGTTGTTTCATCTTGATGGCACGGGGGATTTCTTACCCAAAAACAGCAAACTTTCCAATTTGGAAACTAATTAAACGCATTGCATGAAATCGAGATGATATCGTATGGTTTATTTTTCAGAGTGATTATTTCACCATAACCCTGACCGAAAAGTGCAGCAGATTTCGACCAGAAATTGTGCTTTGCAAAGATGTTTGCTTTAGCGTGATGCCACAATTCTTTGTTTATCTATTTTGTATTAAATTGCATTCAATAAATCAGTTTTTTTTATTTATTATAAATCGGCGAAGAATAAAAATTTTGGCATGTACGTTGATGAATCTTGTGCTCGCAAGTGCCACACTTTCTATGGACCATAAGTAGTTCACACAGCCCGTTGTTAAAAACAGGTGGTTAGGGTAGGATAATAGGGTCTAGGCCTAGCATCCTGTGGTTGTGTACTTGTTTACTAGACAAATAATGCGTACCGGCCCGACTGCAAAGTACAGCAGTTTTCGATGAGGAATCTAGCATGCAAAAACACAAATTTTGGCACGATGGCGAGCGCTGAAAGCTCAATTGTTTGTTAATTTATTATCAATTGATGTTGAAAAAATCAGCTTCTCTTTGTTTGTTTATTATAAATCAGCATAAAGATAAAAAATTCAGGTGCACGTTGATAAATCTCGTTCGTGCAACAGCCACCTTTTCCACTATGGGGTACCGGTAAGCAAAAAGTCAAGTTCAGCTACTCAGGATTTAAAATAAATTGAAGGAAGATTTAGGCTAGGTTAAACCTACATGGCACTGGGTAAAACCTGGACACGACGCAATCCGCGGATCGTCCATGGACAGTTGAAAATGGACGATTTTTGCGTAAGCGTCCATGGACGTTTTTACGCAAAACCCACGTTTTCCCTTAGTCGTCCATGGACGGTTGTTGAAATAGGCTTAAATCAGTTCTTTTTTAACAAAGCGTCCATGGGTGGTTTTTAGGATAAGTTTAAAGCAGTGTTTTCGAGATCTACATGTTTAAATTACTAGTCTATTTTATAACATTTAAGTTAGAATTCAGTGGTTCTCAACCGGTGGTCCGCGGACCCCCAGGGGTCCGCGAAACGTTTTCAGTTGGTCCGTGAGAACTTCGAAATTTGCAACATAAAGTACGAGTTTTTAAAAAAATTTTGCTGTTTATCATTGCTTTTTGAAATAGGCTTGAACATTTGCTTAATTGCCTATTGTGATGGGACAATACAAAAGCTTATTGAGATTTATCACCCGCAGGGAAGGCCTATTGTGATGCACTAGATTGCGGATTATATGAGAAGACAGCTGGATACAGTGATTTTAAGTAAAAATATCCGCATAGTTTGATGTTATTTTGAATGAATAGCGCAGTTGTGCACCAAGACTATTAAGTAAAACTAAGCTAAGAAACATTTAAGTGCAGTCTCAGAACCCTTAGTTTGCTTAAACTTCAGGGGTCCGCCACTGCTTTGACAGTACCAAAAGGGGTCCGCCAAGATCAGAAGGTTGAGAACCACTGAGTTAGATTAACAGGAAACCGTGAAAAATACTTTTGAACGTACGAATTTTTTCGGTGAGATGTAGGCTACTTAGGCTTATGACAGACTTTATTTATCATTGTTGATTGTGGTCTGCGTGAAGCGAAAATTCTGGTGCTAACCTGTCACCTCGTTGTAGACTGATCAAACAAGAAATATGCTCACATACAATTAACGAATCGTATCATCATTCGTTAAAATTGATTTGAGAGAGAACGTTTGGGAACCACCAAGATGAGACGTCTAATAGCCTACCTATACCTATATGTGTTGGGTGAGGCGGCGAAAACCAAACCAACAAAAGCAAGAAATTTTTGCTGTAACTAACGAGCGCCATCCATGGTTACATGAAGCATAATTATGCCATTTGTTACCACATGGTGGCTAAAGTTGCAGTCGTTTGGCTTTGTTGGAGACCAGTGTGGTGACATTCCAATGTATTAACATTCCTTTGTTTACGCCTTGCCTCACGCCTTAATTGCTTCGCCGCCTTAAATAGAACTGTAGAACGTCATTTCAGTAGCAAGCGCAGTGTCGGTGGGTCGGCTGCTTAATAGTATAAGTTCACATATATAAATGTTATATAGCTGTCACGTTTCGCCTAACTGATTCTATTTGTTTTAGGTCTGTTCAATTCTGTTTTTAATAAAACCTAAGTTGCTCGAATTTAGTGTTTGAGTTTCAAGGTTATGACAATTTATTAAAAACAGTATAAGACGAACAGGTCATGGACAAGCTCTTACTTCGACCGAAAGATCTCACGGTTAGCCCGGATACCGTCGACGCTCCTAAAGTTTTCAAGTATTGGTTACAGACGGTCGAAGACTACATTGCTACACTGGAAGAGCTACGCCCTACGCAATCGCCCGCTATAAACAAAACAAGAGTTGTTCGAAGCTGTCTTTCGCCCGAAGTTTTCTCCTACGTAGAAGAAGGTGATAGCTACGAGAGTATTGTAACTCTTCTGAAAGAGTTGTACGTCCGACCAAGAAATAATGTCTACGCTCGACATCTACTGGTCAGTCGGCAGCAAAACCACGGGGAAAATGTCCTGGAGTACCTTCGTGCCCTTAAGATACTTGCTAAGGATTGTACTTTTGAAGCAGTCACAGCGAGTAAGTACCGCGACGAACTTATACGGGACTCTTTCATTAATGGCGTGAGTTCTTCGCTCGTACGTCAACGCCTGTTGGAGATAGATGATATCAACCTACAGCGAGCGGCCGATTTAGCCGATAACTTAGAGCGAGCTCAATTGCAATCGAGCTCAATGGGCTCTGTCAGTACCGGCCCTCGCCTGGTGGCTTCGGCCCAATCAACGTTGCCCGCTTTGACACCGAGAGAAAGCACACTACAAACTGGAGGATCACTAGCTGTTGCTCCGAAAGTGCGTGAATTGAGGACTCAGAAGACTTGCTTCTACTGTGGCGGTGCGCTACATAGTCGTAATTATTGTCCCGCCCGTGATCGAGAATGTCGTAATTGTGGAAAACGAGGCCATTTCTCAAATGTCTGCCGCAGTAATCGCTCTTTTCTACAAACTTCTAAGCAATCCAAGGAATCAAGTGAACTACCAGAACGGTATTCTGCCATCGCCGCTAAAACATCTGGGACCTCATTTCTGGCAGGTGCTCCCGGCTGCCTCCAACGTACAGTCGTCAACGCTGTCATTGAAGGCCGACTCGTTAAAGCCTTGTTAGACTCCGGCGCTTCAGAAAATTTTATCGATAGCTCTTTAGCTGAAAACATCAATTTAAAACCGGAAGGAAAAGTGAGTGACATAACCTTGGCTTCCACTGAACTGCAGTTGGAAACACAAGGTCATGTTAAAGCAGCCATTCAACTGCTTGGCCGGAGCTACTCTAACGTTGTGCTGGACGTCATGCATAACTCTTGTGCCGATATTATCTTGGGGCAGAAGTTTCTACAAAGACATGAGGCTGTTACTTTCGAATTTGGTGGAGCTGAAAATCCTCTTGTAGTGTCTGCTGCTTCGGAAAAGGTTTTCGCGGTAGCGGCAGCCGATGTTGACCCACCCAACTTGTTCGAATTTATGCAAAAGGATTACTACCCTGTCGCTTCTCGCACGCGTTCCTACTCGAGGGAAGACTCCGCCTTCATAAAAGCCGAAATTAAAAGATTAATTTCCGAAGACATCATTGAGCCGTCGAAATCGCCTTGGAGAGCTCAATTACTCGTGGTGCGAAACCGAGAAAAATGTCGTTTGGTGGTCGACTACTCGCAAACTGTCAATCGCTTCACTTTGCTCGATGCTTATCCGCTTCCACGCATCGAGGACATTGTCAACAAGGTTGGAAAGGACAGATACTATAGCTCACTCGATCTACGGTCGGCCTACCACCAGGTACCGATTCGAGCGGAGGAACGCCCATTCACTGCGTTTGAAGCTTTGGGTTGCCTGTATCAGTACAAAAGACTTCCCTTTGGTGTTACAAACGGTGTGGCCGCTTTTCAAAGAGTGATTGACGATTTCATTCGACGTCATAAGCTAAAAAAGGTATTTGCATATTTGGACGACGTAACAGTTACTGGCGCGACGATAGAAGAACACGATCAAAATTTAGAAGCTTTACTAAATGCCGCGAAGCTTACTGGATTAACTTTCAACGAAGAGAAGTCAAAACTGCGTCAGCAAACCATAAACCTGCTTGGGTACCAGATATCCCACAATCAAGTGAAGCCTGACCCCGAAAGACTCCGCCCGCTACTTGACATGCCTCCACCGAAATCCCCCCGGGAACTTAAAAGAATTTGTGGCATGTTTGCATACTATTCCAAATGGATCGAGAATTTTTCCGGAAAAGCTGGCCCCCTTTTTAAGGCTACCGATTTCCCTTTGAACGCTAAGGCGTCAAATGCTTTTGCCGAGTTAAAAGAAGAAATTGTTAAAGCTAGTCTCAGTAGTATCTCTGAAGATCTGCCGTTCGAGGTTGAGTGCGATGCATCCGACTACGCCGTTGCAGCCACTTTGTCACAAGGAGGGCGTCCAGTGGCGTTTATGTCTCGGACGCTCAGTAAATGTGAACGACGTTATCCTTCTATTGAGAAAGAAGCTACTGCTATCATAGAAGCGGTCCGTAAATGGGCCCATTACCTAAAAGGGAGAACCTTTACATTGGTAACGGACCAACGGTCGGTTTCCTTTATGTTCAGTAAAACCAACAAAGGAAAAATCAAAAACAACAAAATACTGATGTGGCGTCTAGAACTGAGTCCTTTCCACTATGAAATTCGCCACAGGCCAGGGAAAGAAAATGTTGTCCCCGACGCCCTTTCAAGAGTTTGTGCCACGGTGGATTGCCTAAAAGACTTGTCATCGCTTCATGATTCCCTCGGACATCCAGGCTACGCTCGACTCTATCATTTCATCCGTGTTCGAAACCTTCCATACACTAGCGAGGAAGCAAGAACCGCTTGTAAGTCCTGTCGTGTTTGCGCCGAGGTTAAACCCCGCTTTTTTAAAAGACCGCCTGAGACACTCATCAAAGCTACTCACCCGTGGGAACGTTTGAGTATGGACTTCAAAGGACCCGTTAAAGGGACGAAGCCATATCTATTAGTAATTCTTGATGAATTTAGTCGTTATCCTTTTGTTTATCCCTGCAAGAATATGTCTTCAGACACAGTTATCGATTGTCTCTCCGACCTCTTCTGCTTGTTTGGTTTTCCGGCATACATACATAGTGATCGAGGATCCAGCTTCATGAGTCGGGAACTTAAAGATTTCTTAATGGCTCGAGGAATTGCAACAAGTTATTCTACTCCGTATCATCCTCAAGGGAACTCGCAATGCGAAAGAGCCAATCAAACGATTTGGAGAACTATAAAACTCCTCTTGTCCTCCTACAAAACCTCAGAAGAACATTGGAAACGTGTTCTCCCTCAAGCTCTACACGGAATTAGGTCGTTGTTATGTACGGCCACTAATGAAACCCCACATGAAAGAATGTTTCCTTTTCCAAGACGGGCGACTCTGGGAAGCTCGATGCCTACGTGGTTGCTGAACCAAGGAACCGTGCTGCTGCGTCGATTTGTGCGAAACAAGGGCGATCCCGTCTGCGACCCTGTCGAATTAATGATGGTGAACCCCACCTTCGCACGAGTTAAATATCCAAATGGAAGGGAGAGTACGGTGTCGACTTCCGACCTTGCACCTTGCCCACAAGCAAACCCGGCTGACGATGACATTGAGGAAGCCACAGCGTCGGATGTCACTCTACCGTTACGTCAACCGGAATTACGTTTGCCTACAGGCACTGGTGACGGTGTGCGGACAGAAACTGACATTCGAAACGATGGAGACCAGGAAACGTCTTCCGTAGAGACTGATTCACAAACCCCGCGGCGCTCCACGAGAGAGAGAAGACCTCCACAAAGATATGGCGAATGGACTTTGTAGTTTTTTTCAAACATTGTAATTACTTATTATTATTAATACTTAATAATTATTTAACCGGGGGAGAATGTGGTGACATTCCAATGTATTAACATTCCTTTGTTTACGCCTTGCCTCACGCCTTAATTGCTTCGCCGCCTTAAATAGAACTGTAGAACGTCATTTCAGTAGCAAGCGCAGTGTCGGTGGGTCGGCTGCTTAATAGTATAAGTTCACATATATAAATGTTATATAGCTGTCACGTTTCGCCTAACTGATTCTATTTGTTTTAGGTCTGTTCAATTCTGTTTTTAATAAAGCCTAAGTTGCTCGAATTTAGTGTTTGAGTTTCAAGGTTATGACAACCAGTTTTCAGAAATTTTGTGTTTTTTTCTCCGACTGGTCGAAAAACACAAAACTAGGAAGCCAAATGTTTTTAGCTTTCTGTAAGTGAGGCGATCAACTCGGCAAAATGTTAAAACTTGGATAAGTACTTATGTGGGGACAGTCAGCTAATGAAAATCTACAAAACCCACGTAGCATCGAATTTTTCGTAACAATTACCTACATTATAAAAACCTAGCTGACATGTTTTCTAGATTTCCTACGTTTCGTGGCATGTTATAAGCCTTTTTCTACGTTTTAAGATCCTAGGTAACATGTTTCCTCGATTTCCTACAACTTCTTGCATGTTTCAAACCATTTTTACGTTTCCTTGCCTGTTCCTTACATAAACACTTGACAGGTTTCCTCGAATTCTACGTCATTATTGGATTTCCTACATTTCTTGAAATTCGGGTAAGAAAACGTATTGTATTGTTTTTTTTTACCATTGAGGTAATTCCTCAGTTTCCAATTTCTAGAAATTAGTATTACCCCTATGTGTAAGTTGGTAAAGGAGTTGCAGCCCGCTGCAGATGCTGCATATACACGCGATCGAGTTAGCTTTCATTTATTCAGTTTATTTGGCGGGACGAAAAATTGTGCTGACGCTGATGGGCGAACGTGTTAGCAACAACCAAAACACGATTTGTTATGTGACATAATGGTAACAGTTCTTACTTTAATAACTGTTTATTGTCGGCCAAATTGAATTTTTAAAAGAATTGTAATGACCACATATGTCAGGTTTTTTATCCCTGACGGTGGAACTAATAAAGAAACTAGATAATAGTGTACGTGTGTTTATCTGAACGTATGTAGCCAAAGTCATTCCTAGGATAACTACTAACCAGCAATAATTCACGCCTTGAGATGAGATTCATCAGTATCGAGGAATAGCCGCGAAACAGCTTCAACTTCACCATCTACTGAATCTCGCAGGATCAAGGAATTGCAGCAACAAGCTGGCATGTAACACCGATGGATGATACTCTAAAGAAAATCCTGACGTATGGCAACCCTAGCTTTGTCTGAATCCTTAAAAAGTTACATGTTCTTCTCAGGAAGCATAACTCAGTTACTTCTCAAAAGCATGTTGGCCGAGAAATAAAAACTTTATTTACAAGCTGATAAAGGCAATGCAAAGTAAGGTACTGAACAAAGCTGCAAATTCAAACGAATATATAGAAAAGTAATGAAATAAGGCATGTAATTTAAAGAAAACTGGAACTTAAAGGAAAATGTTCAAATGGTGGTGCAAATGTCCAAATGCCCCCACCATGTTATACGCCACGAAGCGCAGTACACATTCACAATGCATTAACGCCATAGATATTGAATAAATACAAATACTGTATATGTGTTTATATAATATCTATGATTACAGATACACCACAACTACTGAACTAGGCTACTCCGCTACTGAAAGGCAGAAAAATGTGGCTAGGGCAAAAACCTGCATCATAATAAATTAAAAGCGTCAGCACGGCCACCCAACGTCCAAACACGAAGTTGTTGACAAGCTTCGGTTTGTAGCTTATACTCAGTGGTGGGATTCAGCCGTTTCGTGCGAACGTTTTTTTGGAATTTTTAACAAGCATAGGCCTATGTAGCCTACAGGTATATATATTTATATTGATTGGCCCTGGGTCAATATGGCATGCTGCTAGTGAGGGAAGATATATTTGAATCCCACCACTGCTTATATACTTAAAGGGAATAGGCCTAGGCTACAAAGCTAGACGAACGTGTCTGGAAGTGGAGATCATGTTTACATGAAGGCAGCAAAGTCTAAATTAATGCATTTTTGCACATTTTTGCACACTAAATTTTTGCAAAGGCTAAATTAATATCCCCTCCGACCCTAACTCTAACCTCTCATGATTAAATTAGATTAAAAATAAATCTGAGCAACATTCGAACCCAAAACCTCCACCATACGAGCCCTTCAATCTAGAACGAGTGCCATAAACCTATCAGCGAAAATCTGCCGGTCATCATATTATGATTAGGCAATTTCAGTAAATAGATGCCGGTGAAACAGTCCCTTTGTTGTATTAACTGTATATATGTTTACATTTAACTGTTAATCGATTGTTTTGTTTGCTAGTCATGATGTCAGGATTTGTTTTTTGTCTTATCTACAATGAAGCTGCTTGACTGATTTTGGGATAGATGCTGACTGCCAATTGCACATATTTGTAATTTGACTCTTGAATCTGAATCCTTTTCAATTCGCAATAATCTTTTTTACAGCTTTTTCCAGTTAAATGCATACAAAGTATTATTTGTGCACACCTAGTTGGCTATGGCAAGCAGCAGTGTAAAAAAGTACCAAGAATAAGTTTTAAGAAAAGATGCTGCCGTACAATGCAAGCCTATTTAAGAGACTTAAATTATATTTTTTCATCAAAGCAATGTTTTCATTATTTCATGGAAAGAAATACACAGTCAAACTTGTAATAGAAGAAGGAAGTTAGCTTACATACGTGTGTGCGTTTCTGATTTAATGTAAATTATGTAGCTTAACGAAGAGCTGTGTATTTCACCCCAGGTGGTTCAGATAGTTTTCTTAGGTTTTACATTTAAATTGTCATCATTAATGCCTATACCATTACCCTGGATACGCTAGCTTTGTCTTGAACTCAGATAGCACGGTAGTCTACAGGTCTGCTGGAACAAAAAGCAATCGTCCAACATGGCTGCTTCAAATAACACAGTAAGTTTTATCTGAATAACTAAAGACTTGTCTCAAGTGCTTGTTGACCAATGAAACTCAGTGTAACCAGGAAATTGGATTCCAGAGACTGATTCTGGTTTTTCTGTTTAGTATGAAGACCATCGGCGAAAATGGGATAAGGATGAGTACCAAAAACTGGCAAATGAAAGGCTTAAAGAAGAGTTTGACAAAACTGAGAAGAGTGAGTACACATACTGAAAAAGTTGTTTCCATTTAAATAAACTGTCAATATACAGCCTTGTTTTATTCCATTGCAGGTTCCACAGAAAAACCTGTAAAAAGGGAGCTTTTGAAGGCCCGAAGTTACAAAGTAGACCTTGACTCACATCTAGGAAAGTCTGTTGTCATAAGCAAAACTACTCCTGCCTCGGAAAGTGGCGGATATTACTGCAACGTTTGCGACTGTGTTGTGAAAGATTCCATCAACTTCTTAGATCATATCAATGGAAAGAAGCGTAAGTAGTTTTGAAAGGAATAAGTTACTTTAAAGATTATATCAATGTAAACCTTTTACTTTCGTAAAGGTTAATTCTGGAAGGGGTGCTTCTGGCATTGTTAACTAATTTTTTATTAACACTGACACAGATCAAAGAAATTTGGGAATGTCCATGAAAGTTGAAAGGTCTTCCCTTGAGCAAGTTCAACAGAGATTTGAAATGAATAAAAAGAAACTGGAAGAAAAGAAAAAGCAATACGATTTCGAAGAACGAATGAAAGAACTTAAAGAAGACGTAAAATGTTTAAAAATATTTGACTAATACTGTATTTGGTAGTGTTTGTTTTCGTTTGGATCAAAGATGAATTGTCTTAGTGGCTGCGTGTTATTTTTTCAATATTAAGTTGTTTGTTTTGCAGGAAGAACGACTAAAAGTACAGAGAAGAGAAAGACGAAAAGAGAGAAAAAGAAAAGCGAATGAAGACACAGGTGATAGTGATATCGCAGCCATGATGGGGTTTGGTGGATTTGGCAGCTCAAAGAAACGATGACATAGAAATACAGACATCGTATTCTGTTTGATTCCGGCCAAGGATACTTACTCAAATGTTATTCTGACAAACATTTTGGCATCTCTTTTAGAACATCAGCTTGGTGACTGACAAGCATACATCGATATGCTGCAGTTGTCAAATCATAAACTAAAAAAGGATGATGATATTTCTGTGCCAAGCCCACTAAAACTGTGGTAAGATCAGGTTACAAAATTGATGATTTTATGTGTACACATGGTAGCCATCCTACTGATGGCAGCTTTGAAAGTACAGTATTACAGCGATTTCCACATTGGTTTTATTCGTGCTTGATCGTAGAAGATATTATTCATAAGATATAAAGTTGAACCAGAAACAATAATAAATAGAACCTTCATCATTTTGAACAGAGCAGGGCAGCGCTCATTTAAAGTTAGTGGTGGTTATTTTTTAAAGAAAGATCAAGTACATACCACTTCCACTCTCACTTTTGAACAAAAAAATGATCAAGCTTGCGAGCATCATAGTTAAATCCAAGCTAGTGCTATCTTTTTGAGCATTTTAAAAAACCAATTGGATTTGCCTGTTGTAATGCAGAACGTCTTTGCAATTGTAAGTTATATGAGACCGTCACTTTCCTGGCATCCCACATCTGTTGCATTATTATAGTTTTTAGTCATTGTATTCATGTTTTCGCAGTTTCTAATTTTATCAGGTACTATAGTTTTTCTCAGCATTAGCAGTGTCAGTAAGTCAATCTATTCAACTTGAGCAAAATAAGCCAAGTCATTGTTTTTACTTTTTAAATAACCTGAGTGGAAATTAGTCTCAAAGCAGTCAAAACTTGTAAGATTCATTTACTGCAAAGTGTGTTTGCAACGTTTTTTGTGACAAGCCAACAAACATGAGCGGAAGACAAAACAGATAAGCTCCCTGCATTTTGAGACCGTACTACGGCTGCTGCTCCTACAATCACTTGCACAAAACGAGTTTGCCCATGCCCAGCTCTGTAATCATAAGCTTGAATGTGTCAAACATGTGACAAGTTTTTTTAAGCATATCCAGCTTGATTTTTTTGTTAAGCATATGCCAAGCACAGTCGGTACCGGCACTTTTTGTGTAAAAGATGCTGCTGCAAGTGCAATGTTTGTCGCTAATATGCCCCTATTCCAGGTCAAAACATATGTAACCTTAATCAATTGCAATTTTACTTGAGATTTCTAGATTTGAAAAGAGCAACGGAGATAGGTTGCACATATATCATGGCATATTTTATACTTCAAAAATTTGAAATAGATCACGTTGAAGGTTTGTCAAAAAGTCTTTATTGCACAAATCCTGCATATACAAACAAAAAATAACTCGATTATAAGTGAGCGCTATTCAGTAAAAACATTTATAAGAAGCGTAAAAAGCAATCCATTGTAATTTTACACTAACATCAACCAAACCGCAAATAAAACACAACTGCAACAAGCACGCCTTGATTGAATTGTTGAATGTATAAAATAACAATACACATGTTTATTGCTATGACTATCAGTGGTATATAAGCTCATCAATTTAAAGCAAAATCTGCCCTGAGAACCAGTTGGTTTAAATCATTAATCACGAAAAAAAGTATGTTTAATTGGTCAACATTTACTTGACCACAACCAAACATAACCTGAGAATGATCCTCACAGTAATTGCGTTTAAGTTCAAAAATATTTTGAAGTCGGCGACGAGAGAATGTAGTTAGCTCATAAATGGCAATAATTTCATCAAATTAGCTTCTTTCTGCTAACTAAATAAAGGTTGCTACAGGATAATCTGAGTGAGCAAGTATAAAAGTCGGTAAAAATCGATCTCTGAGTCTTGACTACATTTCGTTATGTATGTTCAAATGTGTGAAATGTTCTACTATCAAAATGCATAATATGGTATGCAATATACAAACATAAATTCAAAAAATCATTAAGGTAGCTCAAAAGATATATCTGGTCAAGTTTAAACATCGACTAATAAATAGAATATGCTGCATATAGAACATGGCATAGTTGGTACTATTTTCTTTGAAAACTTACAATCAGAAGCTGGAAATAAATAAAACCAAATGATATAAACACAATATTTATTGCACAAATCCAATCAGTATATAAATAAATACTGAATGCCTCCCTTGATAAAATGTAATTCAGTAAAGGCACATTGAAATGAAGAAATGCAATTAAACATACAAAGTACACAAATAAAAGCTCATAAAATAACAAAATGCTATTTTATGAAGACAAAAATAGTTTTGCATAGTATAAAAAATCATTGTGTATCACTACAATCATCTTCATTTTCTTGTAAAACATAGTCGGTATTCACTTTTCGGCAATTAATTACAACTTTTAACATCAACCAAACTAAGTACGCAACAAACAAGAGATAAAATACAACAACAACACTAACTACTGCAACAACTGCAACTTGATCTAATCTTTCAACAAATGTAACCACAAAGTACATGTTGATTGTTATGATTATCAATGAGATAAACCCACAAATTATTTTCCAGGCCAAGCTATTTGTAAACTCTCCCATAATTGTGGTCATGCTTGTAAAATGTAGAAGTGGTACAAGTGCAAATGGCAGTAGAAAGCTTTGCAAAACATTAAGCAAATCGTTCAATTTGCTTAAATAAGTGATGTCTGAAAACAGAGCAAGAAATAGTGTTGGACAAATTGCAATTGACCGTGTTAGAATGATTCGCTTTGCCCGACTCCAATGTAAATCAAGAAATCCTTCCATAACAAACTGACCTGAATAGGTGCCTGTCATTGTAGAACTTTCGCCAGCAGCCAAAATTCCTATCGCCCAAATATAATAAGCAGCTGGCCCAAAAAAACAACCCAGCATGATACCTCCTTTGTAGATATCAGTACTTATTGTTTCATTATTAATGGGAAACACATTATGCGGTATGGGAATGTTAGTTACATTGGAACATGTAGCGTTAAGTTGAACATTTGTTTTGCCATAGAATGCTTCCGCAAACACAGACACTACAAACAAATTGATGATAAATGATACAAGTAATGCAACGCTCGATTCAACTAAAAAATAAAAGTTGGCTTCTCGCACATCTCTAGGCTTGGCACGATTAACATCTCTGGATTTTACAAGGGCAGAATGCAAATACATATTATGCGGCATAATTACAGCACCAATAATTCCGACCGCCTGTAAAAGTTGTTTTTCACCACAGTTGTTACAATGTGGCACCAAAGTTCCAAAAATTACTTGTACTTGGTCTGGAGCAACAGTCACGTATTCATAACCGAACGTTACAGCCATAATCGTGATTAAAAAGGCAAAGAAAGCTTCTAGTTTTCTGAGCCCATATTTGTCCAACAGCAAAAATACAAACGCATCAATAGCTGTAATCAAAACCCCAGCCCAGAGTGGAATAGCACCACCGGACAGCAGGAAAAATGCGATGGCTGATCCAATAACCTCTTGCATATCCGATCCTACAATAGCTATTTCAATCATCAACCATAGCATAATGCGAGGTACTTTTCTGTATTGGCGATTGCAAACTTCTGCTAAATGCAAACCACTTACTACCCCAAGTCGTAAGGATAACCGTTGCATTAGTAATCCCATAAGTGTTGCTAGAAGAAGTACCCAGAGAAGCTGAAACCCTGCTACGGCACCAGACTGCAAATCAGATTCAATATTCCCAGGATCCAAATATGCAATGCTCATCAAAAATCCTGGTCCTGTAAAAGCCCATAACTTTCTCCAGCTAAATGGTGGCATGTTAGCAGTGTACAAAGGACCACATCGGAAGTTTTCCATTTCTTCTTCATCTGTTCTTGGTACAGGGATCTTTTCATCAAAATAATTGGCATTTAATGGCTTTGTCTCATCACAGCTTGCACTATCACTACTACTTTCTGTAGTCTGCATATCATCTGTCATAGTATCTTCATGAGCACTTACTCTTTGATCAGTTGCAGCACACTGCTGTAATTCCCTAATTTGAATAGCTTCTTCGGTAGAGTTCATATTGTTTTGGTTATGCTGTTTGCACTGATTTATCACTGCGCAAGAGGTTAATGAATAGCGTAATTGATTGATACTGATTTGGTAAAGACCCCGCAAATTCTGAGATTCAGTTCAAACAATTACTTAAATCAATCAAATGGAAGTATGAGACATTTGTAGTAAAAAATACAATGCAATTTTTGTTGTTATGTGTGGTTATTGTCACAAAGCAAGAGACCATGATTCCATCACTGGAAACTGCAATGATATCAAACAGAATATTTTTTGCACATTGGTAGTTTTAAAATAAAAATAACCAAATAACTGTAAATAGGCTATTTGTTTCAAAGTATATGTATGTAAAAAGGTGGTTTCAGCCATTTAAGGAATTATTTGATGTTCGATCTAACCAAAAGCTTAAGAAAATAAATCTAGGTTACTAAAGTACTTTACAATATTATACTATAAGTTAATAAAAAATTGCAAAAAATAACTTTGAACAAACAACTTCCTCTGCTGAATAATAATTGAGTCTGAAAGCCTTAAAAATATTACAATGCTCAACCTGAATTAAGAATTTTCTAACTTTTTTCTGAATAAACTTCTGTGGCTGTAAGCTTGCAACAAATCTTCATGAATAACAGTACAAACTTTTTAAAACAATGACTGAGACTAAATTATACTACGTACTATTTAACTGCTTACTTTTATTCATAGTACGAGTCTAGTCCAGAAGTGCACAACCTCAGGATGCATAAATTCGAGTATTAAACCCCAGCCACTCAAATTGTGACATCATGTGATTGGTATGGTATAATAATGTTTATCTTCGGGCAAAGGAATGTTGCTGAACCACTTAAACCGGCAATGATACCTCATTGCTTGAGCCCCGGTTAACGAGCTAGCCTTTATGCAAATTCCGATTGTCACACACTTTTCATTTTAGTGTTTTCATTTTTTTCTAGTATTTCCCGAATTTAGAACTGTATACCAGGTCCATTGAACAGGAGCAAGTGTGATTAATGCTTTACCCAAGGACATTACAACAGCATAGTGTCAATGGGTATCGAACACGGAACCTGAGCCATATGTATTGTGAGGCTAGCGCTCAAAGAACTCGACTACGGAGTGGACATGTGCACTTAACTGCACTAGACCAGGCAGTACTTTGTGAAAGATAAAAATCATGATAATAATTTTGATCAAATGTATTAAAAAACTTTATGTCACAAATTCCAAATTGCAGCATGCAGCCAGATTGCAAAGTTTGCAACGTATTTGGGAAAAGCACTAAGGACCGAACCTCAGCATAGCTTTTGCTGAGTGTTCAGTGTATATTAATTACTATAGAAACCTAACAGCTAAAATAAAACAACAATTGTCAAGCAAGTACATATTTCAATTACACATTATAACGTATTGGCGTATAGTGCAGTAATGCACCGTAATATGCCGGTATGCTCTTGCTCAGCGGTCATGGCGAACAGTTTCAAACTTGGGCAATACGATATAGAATTCAAGAAAACACGTAAAAGATGTGTGTGGGACAGTGAGTGGAGTGGTGTATCTATCGGAACTTTCATAAAGACAAGCTTAGTAAGCGTAAGTGTCCAATGGTGAGAGTACATCACTAAAAAGAGAACTGAAATCATTTTCAACATATTTTTGAAACAGGATAATAATAGGCTGATTCTTAAAATGCCAACAAAATTCTGCTATTTTCTTTTGATGTTACATTACTCAGGTACTTTTCACTTTATCCTGTGGCGGTTAATGCCACACAGTCGTGCCAATTGGGCACTTCCCTTTAAAAACTTTACATTCCACATGTTTTTATTCATACCGCTAATTGCCTAAATTAATGTATAAGCTTCTTATATAAACGCGTGTGTCCATGCAGACTTTCATTTACTTTATTTTATTCATTTCGGCTTCAATACAAGTTTATCAACGTTTCTCATTTTGCTGGCAACGTCGGTTTACTTGCAATGCAAGTCGAGAAGAACACGGAACTGTTATTGGAGTCAGATCATCTCGGAGTCATGATGGGCTATCTCTCTCTCTCTCTCCAACGGCAACCAGAGGATGCCTGTAACGTTAATATCTGTCATTCACCACAATCCCATTGTGACATTTTGTTGGATGGTCCCAGGGAATTATCCTTTTCTTCGTGCCTTGTCTGGAGCAGACATCTGTGACTCTGGCAATCTTTCAATTTTAGCAATTTGTATTGTAGCGGCCTGGGTGGCATTTTTAATACCATTACATCATTTCTTGGAAAAGTGTTTTCTAGTTACTGATTTGAAGTTTATAAACTTGGATTTTGATAACACTTCAACTGTCATTGATATTTGGAAACCTACTCTAAACAACTTCATGTGAAAACTCCTTTTAGTACGTTCCCAGGTTGTTTCCAGCACCTGTGTTGATAAGAAATATTTATTGCAAATGCCCGCTTCTTACCGTCAACCGGGGCTACTTTGATTTTGGGGGCTACTATGGTAATAACTATGGTAATACTACTATGGCGGACTGAGACGTGTAGAAAGGAAAATAGCCTCGTCCAAACAGGCTATAAGCGTAATGTTTTGCGGAAATGGTGCAGGGCAGTTTTTGCCACCAATGACTGTTTTAAGTCAAAGAATCTTTATGCAGAGTGGACTCGAAATGGACCCCAAAATGCTTTATACGACCATTCCGTGAGTGGTTGGTTTGACGCTTCTTTGTTTGAAAAATGATTTTTTGGTTTGTTTCTGGAACCAAGATTATGCTGGGTGACAACTTGGCCTCTCATTTTAGTGAAACAGTCTTGAAGGCTTGTGAGGAAAATGACATTAAGTTTGTTAGCCTGCTTCCGAATGCGACGCATCTCCTTCAACCATTGGACGTCAGTGTCTTTGGGCCAGGTAAACGAATGTGGCGTCGAATTTTAGCAGAATGGAGGAAAGAGAGTCGTTCCAAAAACTCCATTCCGAAGAATATTTTTCCTATGTTGCTCAAAAGACTCTGTGATGGGTTGAAAGAAAAGCAGCAAAATTTGGTCGCAGGGTTTAAAGCCTGTGGAATTTTCCCAAAAGACCGAGAGCAAGTGCTGAAGCGACTGCCACCTACCAATTCTCAGCCAGTTCAAGAAGTGCTTGGTAATGCTGTCGCCACAATGCTTGAGGCATATATTTCACCAAGACAAACAGCATCAAGAAAACGTGGTCCCAAGATAACTCCAGGAGCAGCAATTTCATCATTTCATCATGAAGTTTGCGTCATCTGCAACCTCTTGGACCCTCCACGAGGTAGAAGCAGAGATGTGGATTGGGAGGGATGTGACAATTGTGATTTGTGGTATCACAAAATCTGCCTCAGAGACAATGGTGGATTGAGTGCCTCCGATTATTGCAGCTGTGCTTAACAATGTTTTTTTGACACTTATGTTTTTTATTGCTGTGATGTTTTGTTTAATGCAAAAAACTATTAGAAAAGCCCCAAGGGAGGGCTACAATGAACATTTTAGGTATTTACAATGTATTATCGTAGTAGCCCCAACCCAGGGGCTACTACGATAGTTTTTTAAAGTTGAATAAAAAGTGTGAAAACATAAAAATGAATTTTTTCTATTTTTTTGAGAAGCTTAGGACCAAAGTGTTACTCATTCAAGAAACAGACCCTTTTTGAGCAACATGTGAGAGAGGAGGCAAAGAAATGTCCTGAATCTTATCATAGTAACCCCGGTTGACGGTAACTTTTTACTGATAATAATTTATCTACACGTCAGCTTCAACTGCATGTAACTCCCATCGGCAACACATTGTGTTCTTCGCTGCACACGCTTCGCATCTTCTTCTGAAATGCTGCGTTTTTCTTGTCGAATATTTTCAGTCCCATCACTTCACATTTTATAAGCTCGCACTTCTACCACTACCAGCGAGCAGACACACAGATGGAGATATACAGAGAGAGTCATATGAGCTTACTACGCAAGTCATGGTGATAGCAACTCAATAGACATCTTATAAGCAGTGGTATTACTATGTTTTTGATTATGCGTAATATTGAGAAAGTGTACAGCACCTACAATAAAAACCTTTTCTTGTAAACTACTGTATATATGTTGTAATATTAAAATCTTTCGGCTGACAAGAGGTTAGAGTATTCTAACCGCACGCAACAATAGAGTCAGATAATTAATTCAACAGGTAAATTAAGATAACATAACATAAGTTAAGACAGATAAGCTCTGCATCTGCATTAATAACCTCTGCAGTATTAAATCTGTTTCCGTTTTTACACAGAGTAATGGTTCTTAAGACTTCACGACACATAATTGTCATAAATCAAAGCCAATTTTGAAAGTGAATAGCCTATAGCCCTATAACTTAAAACTTACAAATGCTACAAGGATGAAACTTTTAGGATAGAATACAGAAAATTTTGCCATACGTTTCGTTAGCCAATCTTTCATTTGAGTATTAATTTTCATGCAAAATTAGCAACAAAAGAAATGATCGTACTAAAATATTTTTCATCGTTTTATCAATAATGTTAAAATCCATAGCGTTAATGTAATTGCTAATATAAAAATATTTCCTTACGTAATTTATACACACATCTAGACCTATAGGCTATCCACAGTATAAGCTATTTCAACAATTTGAATTGCAAGAAAAAAATGGACGTTAAAGAAAAATTTTGGTTTCGTTCGTAATCTGTCAATCGGTGAAAATTTATTACTCTGGATTATCCTAAATACAAAGTAGGTGAATCGTTTTATGAATATATTTATTCAGTCCGGTTTCACTGCCGAACATAGTCATGCAAAAAATACTGAGCGAAAATCATCGTACTAACTCAAAACATGTAAAACTATCATTTATAATAACTAGGGCAAGTTTTTGCAACTTTTGCAACTTTTTTTTACAGCTTCCGGCAGCTTCCTAAATACTCAGAATTTATGTAGTATGATGTTTAAAGCTGTTTGTAGGAATTTTATATTGCAACTTTTTGCAACTTTTTTCTATTTTTCATGCAACTTTTTACTGCAACTTTTATCAAGTATATATTGCGCAAAATGTAAAGGAGTGATTTAAAAAACATGCTATAAATGCAACATGCAAGCATGCATAACTATTTATGCATAATGTGCATTTGCATATGCATATGTATGCCTTTGCATGCATAACATGCAAACGATCGCCATTTCTCCCCAGACAATGTGTGGAAATATTTGTCACTGTATGTAAATAGATCGCTTGATTAATTCATTGTCGTTTAAATATGAGGTCCTTTCCGATTTCACTTACGCCCAGGCGAAACCGCCAAAAATTACCTTTTCACTGAGTCATCGTTTTCAGGCTATTGATTTTGTTAAAGTCGCCAACACTGAGTTTTGCTGCAATGCCTTGGATCAAGTTTGTAGACCTAGGGGGTTTGGGGTGTGGTATTTGACTTGTTTTGGGAGGAGGAGAGGGGTGGGTTATCGCTTTGCTGTTTGGCTTTTTGCAGAAAATTATTTCCGCATTGCGTTATTTTCTTGCTGCGTACCGGCAAAAAATGTAATTTTCGGCGGTCTCGCCAGGCCGTTCATAAAATGGGAAAGTACCAAATTAGACGTAATCCAAATGCTGTCATGTAGGTTTCAAACCTAAAGAACATAAAAATGTATGCATGATCGATTGAATAGCGGAGAAAGAAACGGAACAGGCAGACACCCTGCAAATCTTAAACTGTTAGGTTATACAACGGAACCTTTCGAGTATCTCATACCCTAATAATTTTAAAAAACTTGTGCATAAATGCAACTTTTTACTGCAACTTTTGTTAAAATTAAGTGCAACTTTCTCATGATTTTAGCGCAACAAAAACTTGCCCTAATAATAACCCATTAAGTTACAAAGGGTCGCATCCCAACATTTTTACTTAAGCCCACATGTCACATGTAATGCTTTTCTTATAAAGCGTTATGACGTGAATTGTTTGTTGATGAAATACATTTGGTATGGTATTGCAGGGGATTTTTGCATCATAATAATTTATTCTATTACAAACAAATCGAACACTTTACATTTAATAAACTGTCTTGCAATTTTGTTAACATACGTAGAGGCAAATTGGAAATATTATAAATTATGCATAACTTGTAAAACAGTTTTATCATCTTCCAATTATACCGGCGCAATAAATTTCAAGTTAACATCTTTGTGTAAGCTTATTCTTTTAACAAACAATCAATCGATGAAGTAAAATACTTTATTACGATCGTTTTCTTCGTTGGTAACTTTGTATGAACATAAACGCAATTTTGAAAATATGGCAGTAGGCCTATATGATATTTTGCCTGCTTGCATTTTATGTAGCATTTTTTCGCATACTAACTTAAATTTTCAAAGTTTCATCTAGATCAGGGTTATTCAATGGGGGCGAAATCGCCCCCCAGGGAGCGATATTGTCTATCAAGGGGGCAATTGTGACAACTTGTGAAGTTGGGGAGCGATTCTATTTTTTAAGGGGGCGGAAGATGCGATTTCCATTGTCTTCCAAGTTGTGATGTTATATTTATGTACGTATCTGCTATCTACCGCTCTATTATTGCATAACAATATAACATCATACTTGCCATAAGTTCATTCTCAGTTCACGACACAATTGTTATCCAATCGAAGAATAGTTGATTGACAACCTGTTCTGGAAACATGTTATCCAACTTGCAGTTTTGAACTCATTGTACTAAGATAACCTAATGAATTGCCATCCTATTTTATAAACATGTTATCTACATTGCATTATGAACTCGCCGAATTCAAAATAACCCCAGCGTGAAATGCAATAGCCTACGACTTAAGCTTTCTTGCTTACAATCAGCGTTTACTAGTCTTGCAAAAAAACACCAGGCACAAGGGTCGCATTAGCTTGAACATGCTGTTATCTGAATAAAATGTGCTTGTTTCTGATTGTTCTTTCTTTTTTGTGATAACTTTAAAGCGTATAGTATATCGCAAGAAGCAAGTAGCCTACATTCGTAGAAAAATAATCACAGTGGCGATTTTGACCCAGAACTCTGAAAAGGGGGTGATTTCACAAAAAAGGTTGAAGACACCTGACCTCGATAGTATTGGAAGGCTGAAAGCTAAGTTATGCATGTTCAAAATTAAAATGGTCAACCAAAATAGTTTGATTACTCATTACTCCCAATGTGGTTATGCGGCTTCTACTAAATGAAACTCAAGTGTTGATGGGCCTGCTTCAAAGCACCTTATTTTTTAAAACAAGCAAATTTTTTAGTGATTGCGTCGATCATGTTGTAAAAAGATCTCGGCAACTTTTTATTGTTAATACAAGTATTAAAAAGAAGTCGTTCTTGTCGACCAGCACGATATTCAAGTTGGCATGAACCCGAATAATTTTCTTCCCTGCCGACATTCGATAACAGCCTTAACCAATAAGCAGATACAGTGTTAACTGGATAAAGTTTCTTGGCCTGAGTATGTGTGCCTACGTTGTTACATTGTCGCGTGCCATGTTAAAATAAATGCAAGAATTCAACTCTTGCATATTGTTAACGATGAGAAGTTGCAAAAATGTTTTGTTATTTTTGTCAAGTGCTAAATGTTTAAGAGTCCATTCATAAATGTTTTTATTTGGAATGTATCATAGGATGTAGGTCTTTCGGAATACTCTCGAAAATATCCTATTGAAGCTAGTTTTATGGTTTCTTATGTTAGTGCTTATACACTACGCGACAAGAATCGCAACAATCACAGTCTTCGCGCCAGCTACGCATAAAAAAATTAAGATGCTAAATATGACGGTAAAACACCTGCACTTGCCTGTAGTGAATTATGCTATGACATACCTTCTCAATAGCGATTGAACTACACTAGACCTTATTAACAAAACAGTTATTGCAATGATGAATGGATTCATTACACACAATTCATTTTGCATTGTTATACCTCAAACGGAATTGAGAACGTAACCTACTGCAACCGTTACATGCAATAATAAATCCTTGATATCTAAATCCGAGGTGTAAATGATTAAGACTATATCCGTTACATACTGTATGTTCATCCATTAAACATGCATCCACTACAAGCAAGGTATAAAACTGTACATGACATGTATATAAGTTGTAAACAGAGCATAAGGTATATAATATAAATAAATAAAAATACGTCTTGAATATTAAGACATTTTCTCTATATCATTTCAGTGTGAGGAAACCAGTCGTCTTTTAAATAAAATTCATATGAATTAGCAAATGTCAAATATCGCACCCACTTGTTAATTTGTAAACTTGAAGTATTAACACTTTTAACTTTTAAGTCTGTTATTTTTATTTCAGAATGACACATCATAGGGGCTTCAAATTGCAACAAAACTTTGTCAAGCTCGAAAACCATTGCAGCTGTCCATGATGACAGTATAAGTTTGACTGTTACAGTATGATGAGAATTGCCAGGAAACAGTGGACAACTAAAGCAGTATTCACTTCGCTTTCTGTCATGATTAAAAGTAATATTGACTAGGCTTGAAATACCACTTGCACTCACTGCACATTCCGGAATGGCAATTTTTCCAACCAAGTTCATTGCAGGATGCCTCACTGGTAAGTCGCAGTGAATCTTTAAACTAAGTGTTAACATCTTATCTTGAGGATAAGGCATGATGCTTGAATACAATGTAAATGGCATAGACACACTTTCTCCGATGTTTGATAGATTATATGACAAAGCATGAAAGTTACCGGGAGATACCTGCATTTTTATATCTTGAGGTAGGTTACTTTTATTTACAGAGGAATGAGTAATAGCTTGGGAAAGTTCACCATTTGGCTGATTAAATGAAATGGTCATGTTTGCATCACCGGACAAATAGCTTTTTACATTTAGTTTCCCAATGATATTGCAGAGCATTAAATTTCCACTTGCGTCAAAAATAACAGACAAGGTTTCGATCAAGTCAATGTAGACTTCATTTTTCTGAGTTTCAATTTTGTTATTAAGCAATGGCTTCTTGGATGACTGACTAGGAATTTCACGTTTTTCTTTTTCAGCAATGCCGAATAGATTATCTGGCAACATACTTAGCAAATCATCAGATTTATTTGGTTGAATAACTGTACTTGAAAGAAAAGGCTTAAGCTTCGTTGTATCAGTTAGTTTTGGAAACCCCGCGCAGGTTGACTCACTGAGAAGTTCATAGACAAGTCCAATGTTATCCAACAATGATTCCGGTGTGGGTGTTCCCAGTAGATCAGTTAAAATTTCGGACAATCTATGCAAATAGTCCACAATAACAAAGGGAGAGGCATTACTACTATCTGTCACGACCACAATATAAACCTTGCCAGATCGGATGTGAATGTAATGCATCCCATTATGTACAGCACATTTCGGAGGCCCAACATTGCACTTTTTCAACCAACCAGCAAAAACCTCAGGTTGCCATTTCACAGTTGAAGAAAGAAGTTGTTTTTGTATAAGTGTCTCGCCAGCAAGGCTTGAAAAAAACACCCCATTTAACATTTTTTCTATTTTCTCTGAAACATTTACAATGCCTGGTTTGACAGTACACACATATGATATATTTAAATACTTACATATCATGCTTAACATATTCAGACTTCATAACACATGCAACATATTAAGATAATTTGTAATACCACAAGAATTACATTTAAGAAAAAGGATGACATTGAATAGAATAACTGACTCATTCTGAACAAAAATCACAAATATTAATGAGCATTGCAGAAAAAGTTGTTTATAAGCAGCATATCTTAATATTATGACGCAATAAATAATTCTAAATGAAGGTGAGAAGTATATCTCTGATGAACCCGAAATATATACATAGATTGTGTTATGCAAGCTTGAATCTGTGAAATTTGCTACCATTTGATGTACAATATAGTATGACTTATGAGATATTGATACATATATAAATCTGTACTACTTAAAACATGAATTAAAGTTAGTTGAAGTGACAAAGTTATCAAAAGTTATCAAAAGACTTATTGCACAAACCCTACATTAAAGCAAATCAAAGATGACTTACTTGTACTGTAAGTCAGTAAAGGCACAATGAAATCAAAAATGTATTATACTTAAATATAAAGCATACAAATGCAAAGTCCTGAAATGATAATATTTTACTTCACCAGGACAAAATAGTGTAAAAGGTAATCCACTTGTAGTATAAAAAATACTTCAGTTAGGTACTTCCGCTAAAATCTTCATTTTCTTGTAAAACATAGTCGGTATTCACTTTTCGGCAATCAATTACAACTTTCAACATTAACCAAACTAAGTATGCAACAAACAAGAGATAAAATACAACAACAACACTAACTACCACAACAAGCGCAACTTGTAATTCTTGAATGTATATAACTACAAAATACATGTTGATTATTATGACTATCAATGATATTAGCCCACCAATTATTTTCCAGGCCAAATTATTGGTAAATTCTCCCATAATCGTGGTCATGCTTGTAAAATGTAGAACTGGTACAAGTGCAAATGGCAGTTGAAGACTTTGCAAAACATTAAGCAGGTCATTCAATCCAGTCAAGTGGGTGATATCCGAAAACACAGCAAGTAATAGTGTTGGACAAATTGCAATCGATCGCGTGAGAAGTATTCGCTTTGCCCGACTCCAACGTAAATCAAGAAATCCTTCCATAACAAACTGTCCTGAATAAGTGCCTGTCATTGTGGAACTTTGACCAGCAGCCAAGATCCCTATCGCCCAAATATAGTAAGCAGCTGGCCCAAAAAAACAACCCAGCATGATACCTCCTTTGTAGATATCAACACTTACTGTAGAATTAATTGTTTCATTATTAATGGGAAACACATTATGTGTTATGGGAATGTTAGTCACATTGGAACATGTAGCATTAAGTTGAACATTTGTTTTGCCATAGAATGCTTCCGCAAACACGGACACTACAAACAAATTGATGATAAATGATACAAGTAGTGCAATGCTCGATTCAACTAAAAAATAAAAGTTGGCTTCTCGCACATCTCTAGGCTTGGCACGATTAACATCTCTGGATTTTACGAGGGCAGAATGCAAATACATATTATGCGGCATAATTACAGCACCAATAATTCCGACCGCTTGTAAAAGTTGTTTTTCACCACAGTTGTTACAATGTGGCACCAAAGTTCCAAAAATTACTTGTCCTTGGTCTGGAGCAACAGTCACGTATTCATAACCGAATGTTACAGCCATAATCGTGATTAAAAAGGCAAAGAAAGCTTCTAGTTTTCTGAGCCCATATTTGTCCAAAAGTAAAAATACAAACGCATCAATAGCTGTAATCAAAACCCCAGCCCACAGTGGAATAGCACCACCGGACAGCAGGAAAAATGCGATGGCTGATCCAATAACCTCTTGCATATCCGATCCCACAATAGCTATTTCAATCATCAACCATAGTATAATGCGAGGTACTTTTCTGTATTGGCGGTTGCAAACTTCTGCTAAATGCAAACCACTTACTACACCTAGTCGTGACGATAACCGTTGCATTAGCAATCCCATAAGTGTTGCTAGAAGAAGTAACCACAGTAGTTGAAACCCTGCTATGGCACCAGACTGCAAATCAGATTCAATATTCCCAGGATCCAAATACGCAATGCTCATCAAAAATCCTGGTCCTGTAAAAGCCCATAACTTTCTCCAGCTAAATGGTGGCATGTTAGCAGTGTACAAGGGGCCACATCGGAAGTTTTTGTTTTCTTCTTCATCTTTTTTAGGTACAGGAATTTTTTCATCAAAGTAAGTGGCAACAATTGGCTTTGCATCATTGAAATTTATGCTGCCACTACCACTCTCCACAGTCTGGCTATCATCTGTTATATTATCGTCAGGAAAGCTTTCTCCAAACCCCAAACCCATATTTTGATCATTTGCAGTATACCGCTGGATATCGCCAAATTGGATTGATTCTCCTATGATGTTCGTACTGCCTTGGCTAACCCTTTTGCGCTGATTCATCACCGTGCAAGAGATCAATGAATAACAAATTCGGTAAACATATTTCGATCAAAAAAGAAAAAAAGAATCCACTTCGCAATCTGAAGCCAGATGTTTACAGACAAGCATTCCAAGTACTGTAGTTATACAACACACCACGAGAAAATGACAGCGAATCACACAAGCCTGTTGGATCACGAGTTCTCGCCTGAAACCTCATACGACCTCAAATTTCAGTTCTTATGTAATAGTCTAAATTGCCCCAAAGAACAGTACGCTTCCTGGTGTTCAAAGGTCTGAGAAATTTCTGACAAAAGAAATGACACAATTTAGGCTGTCATGTGAGCGAAACGTCATAGACTCAAACGTCATTCGTCACAACAGAATACCATGAAGAGAAACTGCAATCGTTATGATTCAAACTAATTTCTACTTCAAACTTCGATGGTTTTTAGAAATAATTTTTGCAATACTTTTGAATTGTGCATTAACGGCATCTGCACCTGTTTAATAAAGTTGTTTTTAACCTTTTTTGTCGGTCACTCTTTTATAACTCTGTAGGAATACCGCCGCCTCGTCTTTCAAGGTGGAAATGCGTGACAATGCGTTTTATGTCGTCATAATTCAGCGTTTCCAGTGCAATAAGTTTGTACCGAAAAAACGTCATTTTGTCATGCAAAAAACTTTCATCTTTCCAAAGATAAAGATTATTATCATACCATACCAAGCAAACTTTTTCTTGGTAAAACTAATCGTAAAGTAGTGATTTGGGTAAGCGCAGTGGTTCCGTCTTTGGTCTTTTCAATCGTCTTCTTCACAGAAATGCAAAAGCATTTTGGGGCACTACCAACTTCATCAAAAGGAGTCTTTTACACTCTTCACAGTTTACACATTCCTTTAGAAGAATTATTTATAACACCCAGTGTTTGTGACATAACCATCAAATTATGACGCATAAATGTAAATTTGGTTACGTGTTCCCTGGTTGCTTATTCATAGATGAAGTTATTTTTGTAAAATAATGATAATGAATAAGTAGCCTAACCACTAACCAGGGACCGATAATAATCAACTAGTCACTAGTAATCGCAACTACACAACAAACATAGTCTATTGGCCAACATGCTGCAAACAAAATCAAAAGTTTATTGAGTGAATACAAAATTGATATAAAGCAAAATTAGATTTGAAAAAATGTACATAAAACCATCCATTTATAAAAGAAAGGGTTACAAACGACAGAAACGTAAATTGTCGTAAGTTTTTCACTTATGTTATTTATTAATATTATTTATAGCCTATATTAAATTATTATTTATTTTCGCTATTTGTTAGTTAAATTTTGTCATAAATGTTGCTTCTCGTTTGCTATGTTACAGCTCAAGTAAGCTAATTTCTGTAGCGGCAGGAACAAATTCACTGCACAATAAAAGGATAGTAGCCTGTTGAGAATGCGGCTAATCGGTGTTTCCATTTCTGCTATGACATCAGCTTTTTTCATCATACTGGATCCCGATCTTAATTTCAATCCAACTTCCGCATAGAACCTAAATTAATCGATATATCCTAACTAAATCTTGTTGATAAATCCCTAAATTTTATTCAATACAGAACTAATGCTTATAAACTAACTAAAACCAGTAAAGTTTTGACGGAAACGGATACACGCCATTGTCTATTACAAATGTGCGCAGGCCAAACATAGTAGCTTAGCGTGCTTGTAGTTGAACCATCCTTTGCATGAATTATTAATTTTTATGATAATTTTCAATTAGGTTTATAAATAAAGATTGGAGCTGCACGTAAAGAGTGTTGTTTGGTCTTTGGGTTGTTGGTGATCTCTGTATAATTTCATATTTTGCTGTGACCGATATCAAAAGACCTTGTTTACCATGTCTTTTTATTTTAAAGCTGTTAGTTTGTTCTATTTTCATACGTTTTGGTGTTTTTGGACTCAGCCGACTGGTTTTATTTGTCTGTTTTTTCTTTGCTATTGTTATGTTCAGTGCCACACAACTCGCTAACGGGTCTACGTCCAGGATTATATCATATAATAATTTACACCATACCATTTGCCACTACAATTAAAACCAGGAGTTTTCTCGTCTTTCTACACACACTGAAGTCGTCCGTGGCGTCTGGGACGAGAAAGGGAAAAAAACCTAGCAACAGAAACAAGCTTTTTTGAGGAGAAACGTATTATAAATTTAAAATGCACAAATGAAGCGAACATTGCTTGGCACCATGGACCACATAGGAGAATCAGGCCTTGGCGGCAGTTAATGCGTTTCCGCCACATATAGAATAAAAATCTGGTGAAAAACATGCTTACCTACATACCAGACGGGTACAAAGTATAGCTTTTATTTTGGGATGCGTTGGTGCGAAGGGATTGACTACTGAGATGTTGCGATACTATGCGGGTAGTAAACTCCTTGATATGATAAATATTACTTGGCCTACATAATTTAGACGTTGGTATATTGACTGTAACTAGGGGTGGAAGGCGGTCCTTTAGCCATTCATTCATGAGTGGGAAGTACGAAAAATTTCCCGGTTCCCTGGAAGTTCGGGGCAGGGCTGCTTTATTTTTTCATTATGTGACTGATTCAACTTGTTAATCTGCCACTGTTCACGTGAACTTGAAATGCCAAAAGCGTTTTTACGTCGTCAGCTTTGTTTGTTTATCAATTATCAAGTTATTTTGTTTCGAGAAAATTCGTTTATACGATCGTTTTTTCCAGCAAAGCGAACCGCATGCTCATTGTATTTTTAGAAGCAGAGTTCGAAGTGATTCAGACTTTTTATTGTTTTATAACCTATCTATATATTTTCCCCAGTAAACATTGCGAACGCAGCTGCTAGTGACGTAATTTTGGTTGTATTGCTTGCGTCTCATCTGTAGCCATATATGGGTATTGCATTTGGCAGCACAATAAATATATTCTCGGTATGTACAATAATGTCGTAAAAACTTCAAGGCTTTTTTCAATAATTGGTTCAATATAACGAAGTAACCAATATATAACCGTGTTGTTAGCTTTCGAGGAAACATGGAATATGGATATAAGCAATTCGATAAATCAGTTAATTTATTACGGTAGTAGTTTAGCAGAAAATTCTTAACTAACTATTCATCTTTCAATTATTGTTCTGTGCACGCATAATCTATCTTGTAATGATCGTCGTCCTGAACCCACGTGTTTTATTTATCTTAGTCTTTTTATGGTTCAGTCAGGTTTATGTGATAATTGTTTGAGATAATAACAGCTGCAAAGCTGCAGAAATTTCGCTTTTAGCGCGGCTTTGCGGCTTGGGCTTATTTAAAATTGTGATATCGTGCTTTCTTTTAATATAGGTATTTGCTTTCGGCGCTACGTTTATGGACTACTTTTAAACCCACCTCCTTATGGATAGTTTTGTGGTTTTTGTATGATAATGAAGTTTTCTATCAGTTTTATTTTAAAATTATTTATCTTGTAATTTGTTTATCTAATTCTTTTTAAAAATTATTTTTACAATACCTTTTTGCAATAGTTTAGGTAAGGCTAAAATGTTGATGAAAACAGTCATTTTTTAAACATAAAAAAAATTGAATTTCATGTTAGCCTTTCCAAGAAAAACATGTGCCTTTTTCTATGGCACATTTCCCGCTTTGACAAAAATATAAATCTTTCAACAACGGGACTCATAAAGTAGTTAGACGCTTGTTAAGCAAAGAAACCCAAGATTCTGTAGCTTGGTATAGGCTGTGGCGCAATTGCAAATGAAAGGTGGCTCTTTGCAAGCGGTGTAATTCCTGGAGAATGCTGCTTTTTCATTTTCATTAGCATACAGAAGGAACACCAACTCAAATTAAACTTTAACTTTCGGCAAATCAAAAATTTAAAACGACCTTCTTCGGAACACGTACACAAGAGATTAACTGAACACATCGAACCTATTTAAGAACATGGAAGGTCACGCAAAAGTAAGTAAAAATTGGTAGACTTTTTTAATCACCACTCAGAAGGTGAAAGAGAAAATGGTTATGGTCGAGTGATTTTAAAGTCAAAGGCCTGCTCGCATGGTTGAACGTCTCCGCATTTTATAATAAGAGACCCTCTTACTCATTTAGCGAGCCAAAAGTGAATATTTTTAAATAAATGGAAAAAAACAAAAGTTTTACAGCAAAATTTCAAGGTAAAAGGCCTACTTTATCCATCAAAAACGAACAATTTGAGGTGGGAGATGTTCGTGTAGCCTTGAGTGGCATAAAAGTTACCATGATATAAAAAAACGATACGAACGTTTAAATCTTTCATGCTTAAGTGAGAAAACTGAAAAACTTGAATCAAAAACGTAGTTAGAAGCGTACAAAGTTCTATTTCCAGGTTGTTTATTTCACTAACGACCATTTCATTCTGTAACTATGACGAATATAGAAAGACAACTTTTGCAAAACTAAGATTAAAATCTACAAAGGATCAAAATTCTTATAAACGTGTTAGACTTTCATCTTAAAAACACTATCAAAAGCTTTAATACGTTGTTAAACGTATTTTTTTAACCAAGATCATATGGCGCAGTGAGAAAATGTTAAAACTGACGAAATTTTAAAATTAATTGGGTTTCAATCTTAATTTTTGTGTGCACAATTACCTCGCTACAGCGAATTGTCACGTAGTCGAAATGATTCTGATTTGTTTTGAAATCAAAACGGTGATGATCGTGATGTAATTTCATGGAGACGAGATAAGATCCATTCCACGTAAGTATCAATTGATTTTAGAATATGAAGATAAGCCTAGAGTAAGCAGTCTAATACCAGAAAATTGTAACACAGTGGCGGTGGCGCTTCCGTTGTAATGCCCTTAGGAGAAACATTTGTAACTGTTTGTAAACATCGTAAACGACACTTGCTCCTGTCATTCATTTCATTTTTATTATGATAGTAATTTTCACAAATTAGATGGGCAAATGTGGCAAGGCCTCGAGGGCAAAAACGTGCATTACTGAATAATACGAGAATGGAAAAAAGTTACTAGTGTCAACACGGCCACCAAACACTAATTACAAAAAACATAATTTAAACACATCAATATAAAACAAAAGTTAAGCTGATAGGTTGACAGGACATTAACGTTGTGTCACCGTCAAGATAGAACCGATCTGTGTGTCTGTATGAAAGAAGAAACACCCCACTGTCTGCCTGTCCTGTTCACTGGACCTGTTATGACTTTTGGTGGATCATAGTAGAAACGGGGAAGTGTGTTAATTTCCCGCACCCTGTAATGGTAAATATGGTTTCTATACACACAAAGTTTATCTACGTGTATGCCAAACTTTTTTTTTTTCGAGCCAATTTATAATAAATATAAACAAAAAACTGAACCTTTAGTACCGGTACATGCCATCATGCAAAAATTTGCATCTTTGTACCAATTCTTGTTGAAAAACTACTGAACTTTTTTCTTGGAAGTGTGCACTGTAATAAACCTCGTTTGAGTAGTTTTTGATGAGAAATCGTGCGTGCAAAGACTCAAATTGTGTTTACACAATTTATTTATTAGAAAATGGCGTGAAAATAAAAAAGTTTGGCGTGCATGTTAATGAAATTCGTGTTTGCAGCTGCCACACTTTCCAGTTTATAATAAAAAACAAGCAGAAGTTGATTGTTTAAACAGCAATTTATAGTAAATAAAAAGCCGAGGCTTCAGAGCATGACGTCATTCCGGTTTATGTCTTTGTACACATGATTTCTTGATGATCCTCCATGATCACATTTTACATGATCCTCAGTCTGAGGATAAAGATTATCAAACCATCCATCCAAACCATCTGCTGAAACAGACGGTTGCTAAGATTTATTTGGTGGAAAGACGAAAGGTAACCTTAGCCAAAAAAGTTAATGGTAGAAAACATATCATAAAATAAGTTTTCTTGATAAGTTATAATAGTCACTAAGCAGCTTTAGGCATTGAACAGTAATAAATAAAAAAGTAGTATTACCTGACGTTGATAATATTATGTCTGAAGACAAAGACAGGCACATACTGCAGTTCGTGCCATTCCTAAGTACCATTGAGAGTGGATTTTGGACCAAGTTAGCAGAAGCCAAGCTTAATATATTCAAATTAGATGACTCCAGAAAAGTGTTAAATGGATTTTACACAAACTCCGATACAGAAGGTTTACCTTGCCGTCACAGTATTGACTTTGGAGCATTTGAAATGAAAAACAAGGCTCCACCGCTTTGTTTCTCGTCACATGGTGGGTTGCACAACAAAAATACAATAGAAGACTTCAAGTCTTGTGACAAAAAAGCGATCCTTGAGGAAGAAGCAAAGTTGATCTGGAATGCAATTACCAGTGGTGAAGCCATATTGTCTCCAGATCTGCTTGTACGGTTTCTTCTTCTCAGCTTTGCCGATTTGAAGAAATTCATGTTTTACTACTGGTTTGCCTTCCCTGCATTTGTACATTCTGTTCCAGTAACTGTGTGTCACAGTAATTTATTGTCGGATGTTCACAATGGAAAGTTTATGGAAGCTTTACAAAATGCAGTCCAATTATATCGCAAAGAAAATCAGTTTTTACCTAACTTTTTCATCATTTGCTCCCCCACAACCTTGTTTGGCTCATGTAACTCCGAGCTGACGATGACCATTTGTAAGCTGAAAGACTTTGAGCTTCTATATCAACAGGGACATAAAATTATATTTGCCTACTGTGATCCATCAACTATCCCTGGTTATCCAGGCTGGCCACTTAGGAACTATCTAAGTCTTATTGCCTATCATTGGTCTGCACAGCTTAGTCAAACTGTTGACATAATTTGCTACCGAGATCGACCCCAGGATGGAAAACGTAACATATCACATAGTCTATGTTTTTCCCTCAATGTAAGTACCATCAAAGAGTGCCCTCTAAATAGCACTGGATGGGAGAAAAACAAAGCCAACAAATATGGTCCGCGGCGTGTTGATCTTGCTGAGGATATGGATCCTGTAAAACTGGCTGAATCTTCTGTTAACTTAAATTTAAAATTGATGAAGTGGAGGTTGATGCCCTCGCTTGACCTAAAAAAAATATCTTCCTGCAAGTGCTTGCTTCTCGGTGCAGGAACTTTAGGGTGCAACATTGCTCGAGCTTTGTTAGGCTGGGGTGTAACAAACATCACATTGGTTGATTATGGAACTGTAGCATTTTCTAATCCTGTACGGCAGACTTTGTTTGAATTTTCCGACTGCAGCACAGCAGGTGGCAAATCGAAAGCCCCTGCAGCTGCTGAACGTTTGAAAAAGATCTTTCCAGGAGTAAATGCAGAAGGAATTGAGCTCTCAATTCCAATGCCAGGACATCCCATCTCTGACAGAGCAGAGTCAGTAGCAAGAGTGAAGAAAGATGTGAATCGAATAGAAAACCTGGTGGATTCTCATGATGTAATTTATCTTCTGATGGACACCAGAGAAAGCAGATGGCTGCCTACACTTCTGGCAACAGTTAAACGAAAATTTGTTATAAATGTTGCCCTTGGATTTGATTCCTATCTTGTAATGCGTCATGGTATGAATTCTCATCAAAATATTCCATGCTCATCATCTTCTGAAAGCAGTGACCAAGAGTCGAAACTTGGTTGTTATTTTTGCAATGACGTGGTTGCTCCTGGAAATTCTATGAAAGACAGAACATTGGATCAACAATGCACTGTATCAAGACCCGGTGTATCAATGATAGCTTCCGCTTTAGCCGTTGAGCTAATGGCATCAATCCTGCAGCATCCACATGGACCACTCGCTCTTCCAAATCCTGGATCCTTGTCCGATGAAGCCAGTTCATGTTTGGGCCCTGTTCCCCATCAAATTCGAGGATTTCTTTCGCACAATCAAATCTTTTACCCAACGACAGAAGCTTATGGAAAATGCACTGGCTGTTCCGACTTTGTCGTAAGCGCCTATAAAGAAAAAGGCTTTCAATTTTTGCTTGAGGTATTTAATTCTCCGCATGATTACCTCGAAGATTTAACAGGTCTGACCTTATTGTATCAGCAGACAGCTTCTGCTGAGAGTGAGATGCTTGAATTTAGTGATTCAGAGAGTATTTAAACTATGTCATTGCTTATTATTTGCGTTTTCTTTTCATCTTTATGAAACTGTTTGTTTTCAATGATATTTGTAACATGTTTGTGTTTAAGTTGCACTCAGTTGAAAAGGCTTTGGTTTAATTTGTGCTGCTTGGTGCTTACCTAAGTAATCATATTTTTACTATGTTGTTGTTTTAATCAAATTTATGTTCATATATATACAAACTTTTGATGATTAAGCGTTTGTTGTATAGTACAATTTGAACACAAGTTATCATATCTAGGGTTCCAGTGTAGAGTTTTAAAATGTACATTGGCATAATAAGATCTATTGAATATTATACAGTTGATTTGATGTTCACATATAACCAGTCACAATTTTTAGGTATTCATAAATTTGGCATAGTTTGATGTAGAAGTATTCCTAGTTTAAATGAAGCCACCGGCAAATATGTGGAAAGCTGTTATATTAATTGGCGGCCCTGAAAAAGGTATTGGCACTAACTGTCTTGATAGTTTGTATTTGGTTTAGTATATTTTTGAATGCCTATTTAGCGCATATATGTCAATTGTGCTCATTGTAAGTTTCTTTTATCTTATTTTAGTAAGAAGTGGTTGGTTAGTAACTTTTGAAATGAATTAGCTAATTACCTGGAAATATTTTAGGCACAAGATTTCGTCCTCTTTCGTTTGATGTCCCCAAGCCGCTGTTCCCTGTTGCTGGGTTACCAATGATACAGCATCACATTGAAGCCTGTTCCAAGGTAAGGAAACAATTTGACTTACTGACTTCATTGTGTAATATTCTTATTTCTTTGCATGTATGTAAATAATAATTAATATACTCCTGTGTTTAGATTGATCAGATAAAAGAAATTCTTCTGATTGGCTTCTACCCCAAAAGTGAAGAAATTGAGAAGTTCATTCAAAGTGCTCGAAAGCAGTATAATAACATAATTATTCGGTAAGTACCATGCTACTGTTGCAAATATTTGGTGCTTACTATGTTTAAAATACACCTGAACATTACTTCAACCATTGTCATGTTTACTGTACTTAGTTTAAATGTGCCATTTCTGTTCTATTTTCCTTCAGTTATCTTCCTGAGCATACTGCACTCGGCACAGCTGGTGGATTGTATCACTATCGCGACCAAATTGAAGCGGGGTCACCCACTGCATTCTTCGTATTTAACGCTGATGTTTGTTGCAACTTAGCATTAAAGGACATCGTGGAGTTTCACCAAGAAACCTGTGCTGATGGGGCGATTACTATTGTCACAACTGAGGTAATTTTTTGCCGTGTAAATGAAAGAAGTGCTACATTTATCTTGTTTTTTGCAGTTAGAGCCACATACTTCAAATACAGCTCACTCTACCACACTACTCATGATGAAACTGTTGCAAAAGTTGATTTAAAATTTTCTTTGCAGGCTCCACACCAGGAGTCCATGAGTTACGGATGTGTGGTTGAGAATGCTGAGACACACGAGGCGACACATTATGTTGAAAAACCAGAAACCTTTGTTAGCTCATTAATAAACTGTGGAGTGTATGTGTTTAAACCAGAAGTGCTGAATCACTTGGGGAATATCTTCCGTAAACATCAAAATGAAAGATTCATGTGAGTTTCTAGATTACTACTTTGTCTTTGGACCTATATGCTCTGTGTCTGAAACTTTGCATCTCATGTGTGGCTTTCAATGACCTCACACAAACTCTGAATTTTGTTCTTTTTCTGGTAGCGACATGTATGATGAAGATGCAGCTGCAGAGAAGATTTCCCTTGAAAAAGAGATACTCGTGCCCTATGTGAGCTCTGGCAAAATGTTTGTGTACAAAACAACAAAGCCCTGGAGCCAAATAAAATCAGCAGCGTGAGTATCACTCAATGCATATAGTGTGGAGATGTAACTGACATATGTGTTTTTCATACATGAAAGCATGCAAGACATCTTTTTGCCCAGGTCTGCCATTTTTGCAAACAAGCTCTACTTATCAAATTACCACAAGACTAATTCTCACCGCTTGGCAAGAAATGCCCCAAATGCGGGACCATTAATATCTGGTAGGTTGTAGTGTTTATGGTAATTTCGAGAGGATTCTTAGTAAATATGATTGGATTGATGTACGGCAAAGAGTTACTCTGCAACCAGTTAACAATTTTATAATCAAGTTTATCGGATTCAGTTGATTGAGTGACTGTAGCATTACACACAAGTTGCAGTCCTTGATTTTTGTAATTACAGGTGATGTATTTATTCATGAAACAGCCACTGTCCACTCCAGTGCAGTGTTAGGTCCCAATGTAACAATTGGAGAAGATGTTAAAATAGGACCCGGTGTTAGAGTATGCAACTCCATTATACTACCAGGCGCGGTGATTGAGGTAAAATAGCCTGCAGCTCACAGCATGGACTATTGAAAGCGTTGATAAATGCAGATTTGTGTTATTAATACTATTGAACTGCTTTTTCTAAATATCTTCTGTGGATAAGAGGATATTCGCAACTGTGGGAGGCTGGTTTTAAAACTACTGTAATTATTTCCCCCGAATAGAATCACTCTTGCGTGTTGAACGCAATAATCGGATGGCAATCATATGTGGGTGAGTGGTCGAGGGTGGAAGGCACCGCCCACCAGCCTAACCCTAACGCCCCTTATGCTAAAATGATTAGCGGGGCTCTATTCGATGATGAGGGAAAACTTATTCCATCCATAACTGTGCTAGGTAAGTGCAAGTAATTTTCTTACTCCTATTTTATATCTTCTTTTCTTATCTTCTTCTTACTTACTCTTGTCGCCTGGTAATTTTTTAATATCTTTTTCTGGGACAAAGGCTGTGCTTTTATCAGTTGGTTGTCTCATATATGTATTTGCGGTCAGGTCGAAAGGTCACTGTGGCGCCGGAGATCGTTGTTCGAAACAGCATCGTATTGCCAAACAAGAACATATTAAAGAGTTCCAAGAATCAAATCATTTTGTGAAGCCTGACCCGATTGGCGTCGGAATGTTTCCAAACTCTATACCTAGAAGTAATTGCCTTGTCACAGAAACAGCGGTTATGGACGAGTTTCATGGAAAAGCCGTTTATAGCCTAACGCCGTTTCTGGTATTATGCGCAGTAATGCTAAAAATATATTTTTAACATATTCAGCTCGATGCTATGCAATTCCTTTTCAGTTTAACACCTCTATAACCATGAAGTTTCATTTTGTAACTCAATGTTTAAGTGGACTCATACTTGTATCACGAAAAATTCAGCTAATGTTATAGGCCTAGCCAGCATCTTCATTTTCACATCTTCATTGTACCACTTCTTCAGTCATTATATCAATTTTATTAAGCTGTGCCTAACCATTCGCATAGAAAATTTCGTAAATGCGGTGGGAATACTTACGTTTTAATGATATATGCATAGAATTGATTTGCATAACTACAAGCACGAGGTCAATATTTCTGTGTTGTCCATTGACGCTTTTGTTGATGTTCCTTATATCCCATCTATCGTTTCAGTGTGAGTGCTTTCTCATTTCATCATTTGTTATCACTTATCAGTTTTAAAGCTCGTGTTTTCTGTTTTCCAAGGCCCTTATTTCTGATCACTGGCAGTGAGTCATGCTGACATTCAACTATTTTGGACACTTGTGCCATTTGCCCTTAAAACTGACGCATTTTACCTACAGCAGTGACGAAACGTACATATTTTGTATGAAATCGTCTTGTCAGCAGTACTTGTGTGTATATAGGTTGGATATCTAGCCGGACTTAATAGTTTTGAAAATATAATATATACGCTCTGTTTATGAAATGACTGTATTAAATGTTTTTCGAAAAGTAGACAGGTTTTCAGAACTCAGTGAAATTAGCAGAAACATTTAATAGCTATAAAATAACAATTGTCTTTCTACTACAAGATCTATAATGTGGACAAAGCAAACATTCCACGCTGACGATTAAGTTTCGAAAACCTTTTGTAATACGAAAACTGTACGCTTGAGCAAATACGAAATGTGTTTGATTTTCATTTTGCTGCCAGGCACGTGCTCTATGGTTGAGTACTATGAATTATGGTGGAAATACATACAAATTCTTCAAGTGCAATGATGGCTACATTTTGAAACGTCACAAACATCGCAATCTTTGCGGAACACCTGAAAACCGTAAAACAGTTCTCATGCGGAGCTATCCTGTGTCATGTGCTTCGGCTTTGCTTTTAACGGAGGAGGATTTTTCGGAAGAGCAGGCGGAGGTTTTGGAGCAGGAGATTTCTTCTGGGAAATGCATATGTTTTCGTATTCCTTGCTGCTATCATCTTCAATGTTTTCCTGATAAGGATTTTCTAATGTCAATTCCTCTGATGGAGGAGGTAAACTCTCTGCAGATTCATGAAAAGATTTGTTCCGATCTTGCACTCCTGAACGTGATGTTGCATCACCGTTGCTTTCAAACGTCATGTAAGACCCGTCTTCTACAACACCATCGTTTCTGGCCGTCTAGAAATTGAAAATCGTTTAATTGCGTTGCTTTGTAAATCGCAATAAAGTACCGAATGCAATGTTAAAGTGATGTTAGTCGAAAATAGAAAACGACGTCGCGTAGGCAACCAATTTTTATGACAATTACCACAAGACAAGAAATACTCACCTTGTTTGACGACTGGCTAAAGGTTTCGGTTAGATCATAAACGTTTGTTTTGTTTTCAGGGCTAAAACCGCTGCTGTTATCCCGCTCATGATGAACTTGGTTTCCACTCTGTCCATCAGGAATTTCTACATCTTCAGCAAGGTCATAGGTCGCAAATCCGTTTTCATATGTTGTGCTGCATTGTTCAAAACTTGAGCTGTCTCTCGAGATTGTGTCCAGGTTTAAAACGGTTTCGTTGTTCCTGTGACCTACGTTTCGTTCAAAATACGGATTTTGAAATACCCCGACATCAGGAGATGGTTCATACGTTTGGGATGTTGGTTCTCGATACTTTTGCGGCGGTGGTGGTGGTGGTGGCGGACGCCTCTTCTTAAAAATAGTCCATGTCACTGCTGCTGTTATTAAAATAGCTGCTACCAAACTTGAAACCAATACTCCAATAAATACACCCAATTCTACGTACATGTTTTGCTTCAATTGTTTTCGACAACTATAAACATATAACTTCAACAAGTTATAGCGATTTGATATAAATAAAAAAACAATTTTACAAATACGCAGATTTAACTTTCCCAGCTAAAAGTGCTGCAACTTCCTCTTAACTGCTGGCTAAATATTTTCAATTTTTGTATTTGATGTTTCTCACCGTAGCCCAACCGCAATTTTTACGAATGAATGAGCAAATGGCATACCCTCAGCGCCGAAATTGCCACCACCAAAGAGAAGTAAGTATGCGGCTTAGCTAAATAAAAACCCTCACAAAGGTCACGTATTTGCACTGATGAGTGCCTGAACAGTAAGTATAGTTTTGAAGATATATTTGTTATGCTAAAACGAACTTTGGAAGTTCCCTTGGTGTTTTACTATAAATGGAAAATGTTTTACTAACCAAGGCTTGTGTGCAAAAGGCCGTTTATGAGCAACGAATTGAAAAAGCTCCTCACGAAGCAAAAAAAAAACTTTAAACGTTTCTAAATAATTTATACCTAAAATAAACAATGCGATACGTCTTGGAGTATTTCGTTCTCCACTTCAACAACTATTTTTAGAAAAACATTTTTGCATATTGCCACTTTTAATTTTCTGGCTTCTCTCCGGCCAAAGTTTTATCTATACTTAGCGTACAGCTTTACGTTTTTACTGTTGTTTGCTATCCTTTCCCATGTTTGCTTTCCATGTGGATAGAAACATTAAAACTAACTGCACTGTGCTTTAAACATTGTGTTTTTGCTTCGGCCTGCCTCGTAATATTGCATTCATGAAGATTTTTTCAAGCTCAGTAAGCTTTGAATAATCATATTTACGATATAAGATTAAGTTGATGCAAGCATGATGGGTCCACTTTGCTGTATAACCCTATTTTTCTGAACCTCTAAAGCGCATTTTTCCAACAACACAAGCTTTGAAGTGAAAAATATATTTCTGATTCCCACTCTTGCCTAAGTGAGCTTTTACCACATGATTCAACAATCGTTTGTCATTTGAAACCGCAAGCCTTTTGTTTGGCTCAAAGAGTAAACGTAGCACAAAGCAAGAAGCTTTTTAACAAAAACGACTTTAACTTAGCTCAAATTTAACCATTTTTTGGCCGTAACACGTTGCAATGTGCTCTAATTCCTTTCGTTTCACCCATTTTAGGGTCCACGCCGATATTTTTGTGTTACATTCGGCTGTTGGCTATTCTTCGGAATATTCTGAAGAGAACGATATCAATTTATCGCATTTCGTTGTACAAAGTTATTCCACTATGACAAAACGCACGGTCGTCAGTGCACTATGATTTTAGCATGACGAAATGTAAAGTTGTGTCGATGTTTGAGGCTACTGCAGTCGAACCTGTCGAACGCAACTCACGCTTAAAGTGAGGGCCAAGTTTTGTCAAGTCACTAGCAAGGCTTAAAGTAAACAGTTTTTGTCAAAACTGTATCACAAAAGGCAAATGTGACGCCAATTATGACGTCTTGTTACCTTGTAAAAACAATGTGCATTCGCATGACGCTGGTGTTTCGATCACAAATGATTAAAACGTTTCGTGTGAGGCACAAGAAATAGGAAAGTTAAAAGCGTACTTAGGCTCGTAAGAAAATATCGTGCGTTTGTTCGGCCTAACCTGACTTACATTTGGTGTGGGCTGTTTGTACGGGTGAAGGATGATGCTACTGACTGTAAGCTTCAGTTCACTGAACTGAACTCGGTCTTGGCTCATCGCTAGTTCAAAACCAGTAGTTGCCTTGAAGATACAATACTTCGCTTTCTACATGTCCTGTCACCTGTGAAATTTCAATGCTGAAAATAGACATCAACTACAAACAAATACCTGCGCTGTCCTTTGCCATCCAAATTCCAAGCTCCCCTTCCACTAATACAATATTCCATACAATTATTCAAAAGTTGACCTTCAAGCATAGTGATGTCACATTTTGACAGAGGTGGGCAGTCGGTACTTTGAAAGTACCATCGGTAAGCGTACCGGTACCTGACAAAAAATGTACCCACGGTTCCAGTATTCGGTACTATTTTAAAAAAGTAGTTTAGTACTTTGTCGATACCGGTACTTTTTGTGTAAAAAATACTGCTGCAAATGCAATGTTTGCCGCTATTATGCCCCCGGTAAAGGTTACTCCAGGTCAAAACATATGTGACGTTAATCGCTTGCAATATTATTTGACATTTCTAAATTAAAAAACAGCAACAGATGCTAAAATTAAGGATTAATTAATATGTACTTTTGAAAATATACTAGTTAAAATTTTGAAATAGTCACTTGAAAAGTACCGAGTACCCGGATCGACTGAAATTTCTTGCAAAAAATAATTCGGTATTGAGATTCGGTACTGAAAAAGTACCGCGGTACAGTAATTTGGTAGGCTACTATCGTATCGTGGTACTGCCCACCTATGCATTTTGACACCTTAAACAAAATTGCCGCCACTTGTGGTCATATTTAACAGTACCCTAAATGTAGCCTACCATGCATTTTTGGCAATAATTACATAATCAGCAATGTATAAATATTACTGAAAAATACTTTTGCCGATATATTTCCTGTCAAATATTGTTTGATAGGATATATATTGTATTATTTATTACTTTCCTTAAATAAAATCCAGAAACAGAATAGTCAAAAACGAAGACTTTTGATTACTGGGATAGTTAAAATAAGCATTGTTCCTATATAGTCATTATCCTGTTAGTAACTGTTTGTCACTACCAACTTTTCACGTGACTAACATCATAAATTCTGATTACATAATGCATCCGTCTTTCATTATTGTGAGCCTCGGTGGTGTATTACCTTGTTACAAATATTTGCGCAAAACTTATTGTCTTCTTCTTTTTTCCTTATTAGGTATGACATTACTAAATTTGCTCATCCTCTATCTTAATTATAAATCAATGCAACACCTTCTGCTAAGTGCACAATTAGTGTTAATTATAAGCAATGTTGTCGTGAGCATAGGCCTATGCAAATCTTGCTAATTGCCTTTTATCTCCTTAGAATACGAAGCTGATAAATTTTGCAAGCAATTGTGCAATATCTTGTGGCCTTCACGCTATTATAACAGGCCCTTTCTGAGTTACCGCCGCCAATTTTTTGGGTGGCAAGATTTTTTTGATCACCTTTACTTAACAATAGAAATTGTTGACCCACTTTGATTCTTTTATAATTCTAAGCAAACTGGTCATTGGATTGTAACGATTTCGCTCAGGTGAGTTGCATATGAATTCCTTTACGCGATAAAAAAAATTTGAAAATATGTTGCCTGGCTCTATATATAGGCCTATAGTCTCTCCTTTAACAAGAGAGACCAGTACCAACAAGAAGTTATCGGGCGCTTACGCGCTACGTTGCGAGATTACTGATTTGTTTTCCAGCAATGTAGCCTGTATATAGAACTAAAAATATCTAGCACAAAAAGTACAAGCTGGAAAAACTAAGGTAGGCGAGCTCAGAGATCGATTGATAGAATCACTGCAATTACGGTACTTTTTTAAAAAAGCGTTGATAAAGTAAAAGCGTCGTCGCATGGGTCTTTGAAAGTTTTCAGAAGCCTCTAGGACAGGGCTGTCCAACCTTTTATTATAGTGGGCCGCATTGTCACTTGAAATAATTCAGTGGGCCGCAGAACCTATTAATTTTCAAGAAAAATTGATGAAATTAACTACTTTAACAATATCAGTCATCAAAGTATTCGGAGTGAAAATGACTAGCGGGCCGCACAAAAATCTCAGGCGGGCCGCAGGTTGGACATCCCTGCTCTAGGACATATCATTAGGAAGTTAGAAAGACGTTAGCTAATTCCTCTATATTTTAATATAAATAGACCTCAAGATTTCCTTTGGGGAAGTTATAACATGTTTAACTTCACATAGCCTATTTATAAAGTTATTAAAAATGAAACTATATAAAAAGTAACATTTTTACTTCTCTGTCAAATTTTTTAGGCCTACACCATGTCTTCCGTTAAACTGTTTTGAAAGCTTACCTGGGATTGCAAAACACCTACACTCTTACAGTAAAGAAGAGAATGCATTGCTCTGCAAATTGCAAATACTCTCTCTGACTGCATATCTACCTACCTGCCTACCCTATTAATTAGTGATGGAGTTTCACAAAGTCATGAAATTGTCATCACTTATGACTACCAGGCATTCTTAAACTACATTCTGCAGAGGCTGTAGGCTTTTTGTTGGGAGATTGTTCAACTATCCCAGCTAGGGCGTAAGGAAATTATGTTGCACCAAGTATTATGTAAAGGTTGATTTCTAACATCTATTATTCTATATAAATCGATAATGACTTGATAGACTTGATATTTAACATCTATATAAATGGATGATGACCATCATCAAACCAAAAGCGTTGTCAAGGACTTTTTCTTCTACTCTTTCTTCAACCATAAACGTTTTGTTACCGTCTAATTTGCAAGAAGTGTAAGAGTAACTAAGTAACAAACCTAATACAGTAATACCAACCTCTGCTCCAAAGTATTTGGCGTTAACAAGTTTAACAACACACGCATTTGATAGATCGTATGATGTCTATAGAAAGCTTAAACATCTTCAGCTTAGCTAGGTTTATTGCTAGCGCCAAATCGAATCGTTGTTTTGGTCGCAGTTTATGGATTTTTGTTATGATGATCAGCTCTTAGTTATACAGTGCAATTAGCAAAATGAAGTGCATATTACCCGCGGTGAACGTTAAATTATTTGCAAAAGCGATACACTGTCTTGCAAAGATTGGTTCGGAAATATATTTTGAACCACTGGAAAATGGCCTTGCTTTAAAGACAGTTAATTTATCGCGGTCAGCTTATGTTTGCTTCTTGTTCATGCGTTCAATGTTTCATGTTTACGAACATGGTTGCGGCGATGTTACAGTAAACGGTGATGCTGTTGACACCTTTAAGTGCAAAGTAGCAGTGAAGACAATGCTACAAGGTATGGCAGTATCGTATTGTACGGTTTTATATAGGTTGAAGGTTTTATATTTTTATGGTTTATTTACATATTTTACGGTTTTATAAAGGTACAGCTACTTTTATATACATCTAAACTATTAGCATAAATGTTGCCTGGTAATAGCATCCATGCCGAATTTTTATCATTACACAATTTGAAAACCATTTATTTTGTTTCAATGTTTATAACAAGTATAAACTGGTTTATGAAATAAACACTACAACAAGTTGAAGGCCAGGAGCTATGGTGCAATACAATACCATGGTAAACGGTCACCATTATATATGCTAGGGGTGGCCAACTTGTCTACAGGTTGTATCGAATTCAAAATTTGTTATCAGTTTTTGATCAACTGCTGCTAAAATTGTTCCAAAACCCATATTTGCAAACTAACTCCGGTAACAAAAGCAAAATCGAACGATTCTTGAGTTTTTATTTTCCACAAACTTTCCATAATCAGTAGCTATCATCGTGTTTGTGAGTAAAATTGCCAGGGGGTGAGGGGTTTAGTAAAGATCGAAGGTAGTGGTTGTAAAAATTGTGGTTGCAAGCTAAGTAGCTTTCCACTTCAGAACAACAGTGCATTTACTTCCAAAACTAAGGAATGGGCTGTGGAAGGTGCCATTATTCATGCACTATCCACTACTTTGCTACTTTTTTGCATTATTTGAGAAACCAACGCTTTAGTCAAAGACTTTATGCAATGAAAGTTGTCGTATAAAGTTCTATCCATGTAATTCTTTGTAATTCCATTGTAACATATTTACAAACAACAGGAGTAGTAAAATACGCTTGAAACATACACAACTTTTTTCTTCACCAAAAAGATATCAGTTGCAAAAGCTAATTCTTCTTTGAGGAACTTCTCATTGTGGCAACTTTTCATTTATCGTAACTTTGCATGCATTTACATTTAAAATTTGCTAAAGATGCAAATTTGTTTAGGCCTATAAACAGTAGTTAATGTAATTGATGTTAATTAAAAATGAAACGAGGAGAAGGCTCGAAGAATTAGGTCATAATTAAGTAATGAAAATCTACCTTTGCACAGAGGAAACCAATTTTTTTATTTTATTGATAATAAATTGATTAATTTTTAAAATTTCCTTCAGACTTGTTTATCTATTTTACTCGTTAAGTGGGTTTGAACAAAATTTTAATAAAATTGCTTGTTGACGTAAAAGTTAAACTCCGAAAGGTTTTAATGAAATTGAAAATCACTTGTAATTGACTGAAAATCGTTGATCGACTTGTTGGCCATCTTTGATCCATACAAACAATGTTACGATCTGAAGTTACTTAGAATACTGTATTCTGATCTTGGTCCACGCTGCCATGTGTACTGTGATTTTATCACCAATTGTTTACTGTATGTTGCATGGGCAGTTTTCAAATCACTAAGCTCCATTGAAAGGTCCGTTGAATCATGTGATATTAATCTTGATGAAGAAGAATGCAGACTTGTCTTCCAGCTCAAATGCAGACATGGAATTACAAAAACTCACCAACTAACTTTCCAGGAATGTGACTCAATTCAGGTAATTTTTCAATGAGACCATTTGGATCTAAATGAAAACCTTATTGCATTATGGAAAGGTCCCTATACTTGGCTTCGAGCCTCCGGGTAATGAGAAGATATTGCTCTTACTGTCGGGCCACTGGTACAAGTTAAAGTAGGTTGGCTATTTCCTTTTTCTTGATGCTGTTTACCTTCGGCAGTTATGCCCTCCCATATTATTTAACCCTGGATGGTGGTGACCAAGGTGACAAGCTTTTTTGAAATGTCCATGATGTGAAATTCAAACGCAGATCAAACGATTATCAAGCGACTGTTTTTACCACTGGGCTTTCTTTATTGCAGTATAGCAGTTGACAAATTATGTCTCATGTATCTTTTAGCATTCTGTCGATAGTTTACATGCCTATTATAAAGGGTGATAATTAATTGTTTGCATTTACTTATTGCTGTTATTATATTTCATTATTATTTATATTATTATTTGATTTATACTATTATTTTAACAATTATGTTTATTATTACATCTCTCACAGGCAGTTTTTGCAAAGGATCTTCTCCCAAACATTTTAAAATGCGAGCACAAGCTTCTAAGTGATGTTGTTGTCAATTTTTCACCAAGTCTAGAAGAGATATCACTGTGTGTCACACCCTGCCGAGTAAACATGAAGAGCTATACTGACTCTGACGATGAAGCATCTCTCACAATGAGAACAGAAATGAGTCTTAATCCTGAAGAATTCGCAGATTTCCAGGTAGATGCATGTAAGAGGATGTGTATTTTGTAGGGATGGGCCGATACGAACCCAAACCCGAATAGATTCGCCGAATATCGCCTTTATGGAAGGTTTGGGCGAACACGAATACCAACAATGGCGAACCCGAATACAATATTACTTATAAATTTACTGACTTTTGTTAAAAATGATGATCTAGTTTCTCGATAAAGCTAAACTAGAGTCAGCAGTACTTACAATGAAGGTCGTTTTCCTAACGAATTTGGTTTTTCAATTGTTTTTTAGACTCCATTTTTCGAAAGAAAGCGATTTGTTTATCGATTACGTCATTTCAGAAGCAAGACTTGACAACTTTTAGATGAAATTTTATTGTTTGTTTCTCATACGAATAGATTCGGGATTCGTTCGTGTCGACCTTCATAATATTCGGGTTCGCACGTCCTCACGGCACATCCCTAGTATTTTGTGTACTTTGGAAGTTTCTCAACTTTTATGAATTGAAAGTAACTTTACAGGACCAAGGGAAATGTTTATGTATCAACTTTTATTATGACGACTTCAGATGACTCAAAGCAGCTTATTTGATCCCTTCAGCTTTAAATTAATGAACTTTCACTGCATAGACCATAATTAAGAACTTAACTTTACTTCTTTGCAAATGATAATGTGTCAATTAATGCATATGATTACTGTCTTTCTTCAATGTAATTGTGACTAGATGAGATTGTGATGAAAAGTGAGGCATGTTGTCTAACAAATACAACATCAACAACAATGTTTTTGTTAGATTGGAGTTGACACCGATGTAACTTTCAGCCTGAAGGACTTACGAGCAATCCTGGCATTTTGTGACGTCGCTTGTATTCCTATTCAGTTGTTCTTTGAAGGTGGTGGTAAACCCTTGATATTTACTGTCGAACAAGAGAATTATTTCCGAGCGAATTTTGTTTTGGCTACGATAGCAAATGATGAATTTTCATCCCAAAGAGAGAATAATGTCATGTCCAACACAGCTTTCAAGACGAAAATGGTAAATGGAAGCAAAAACTTGCAGGTAAAAAAGAGCACCACAAAATCAGTGGGTGCCAGGTATTCACGAACAAAACAGTCATCAATTAATCAGCAAAAAACTTCATCTGTTCTGCCCAATGGTTCATCAAACTCAACCGAAATGTCTAATCATGGTAGGACGTCCCCACTAAACGAAATAGTTGAGGACACAACTAGGAATAACGGTGGACATGCAGATGGCAGTCCAGAGATACCAGATCAAAACTTTGCTGTGGGCCAAGATCATATTTCCTCTCCAGTTGAACCAGAGTATAGAGACATGAGAGAAGTATTTTTTGCCCCTTGCCAAAACGATGATCATACTATTGTTGTGTTAGCGCCCGATTCTGATGAAGAAACTTAGTTGGATCTGATGTTATATTTTACTCTACCTTTGTGAAATTAGAGTTTGTCGTACCAGTGTTTGTATTTCTGCTAATGTTCTGTTTGCTTCTACTGTCGTTTGTTTTACTTTTTATATTCCGCACACTTTTAAACCTAACTGTTTGGTGTAGTCATTACACTCATGTTAGGAGACTATAAAGCTCGAAATTCAGGTGCGATTTAATACAAAAACCCACAGAACAAAACTTCATACAGGCGTAAATCCTGCAAGTGAACACGAAAACATTGGAAACTTAACCAAAAACGCATTATTTTAAATACAAAAACACAGGTGAGGAATCGCAATTGCAGTGATGCTGCAAGCAGACATTTCACAGGTATTTGCAGAAGTTTTAATAGGAAGGCAGTTAAAATACAACACATTATAGCCAAACCGAAACATATGAAAGTTTAATCTCACAGCTGCAAATGAAAATAGAGATGTTTACAAAGTAACTGAGATGAGCTGAAATCTTCACAAAGCTACATTTAGTGCGAAAAAATATTTACAGTTTAATGTAGCCAGCTACACTATAATTAAGACATCGATAAAATTAGAAAATTCCAACAGTCAGTGTTTGTGGTTTACTAAGAACTTAGTATTTTGATAAAATAGTTTTGCACGTTTAGTTGAATCCACAACATCAACTACCTCCAGAAGATCTTATGCAAGCAAACAGATCAGAGATGAATATGTGACTTGAAATAGCTTTTGCTCATAAATGTGAATTGGTTTTAAAATGGTAAATAATGTAAAACAGAAACGCAACTTTGTGCAAATGAATTACCAGGCAATTATGAACAAATTGTAAGAAAACAACCTAAACCAACAAATAAAATCGATCTAAAAGTGATGAAAATATTGGAAATTAAATTCTCAATACCACACATGTCTACAAGACTGCAGCTTCAGCATTAAAAGGCTTGCTGGTTCATGAGAACATATTAACACTCCGGTTTGAGTTAGCAGCAACTTTTAATCACAGGGTCAGCTTTTCGGAATAGTTAACAAAAGCAAGAGAGCAGCACAGTTTTTACAATGTGCTATGATTTCAGTGGATTTTACGAGATGTTAAACAGTGAAAATATACCTAACAGAAAACAATTCACTATACTTTTCAAAGCCAGCCAACCCAAAAATTATTGCCAACCCATGTTATGGATGCCTCTAAGAGATTGACAAAATTCATTATTTCCATTAAAGTTTTTCTGCTTTAAGTTTGTTGCAAAGTCATCTTCATCAATGCATTCCGCAGTGTCGCCATAGCCATGTAGATGTCCCCAAAGCTGAAGATCGTCTTCAAGATGCAGTTTCATGTCCATTCCTGGACTTGGAGCACGGACGTAAACATCATGGGCCCTTCCGTTGAAAGCGAAATTATTGTCACTGCTACTGCAGTCCATCAAATCTTCTTTGACTGTTTCATTTATACGTGAACGTCCAGATGTCATTTTAATGCCGCCAACGCAAGAGCTTTTTTCTATTAATTTGCTTTCGGCTTCGTACGCGGAAATTCTTTGGTATTCATCTGTGGTGAAAGAGCATGGCTTATTACTTAAAACTGACATCTTACGAAATTGTGCACATCCACACAAAACACCACAAACAAATACAACGAAAGATGGTATGAAACAATAACGCGACGCAAATGTCCAAAGAATGTCTTCAATGTAATTGGTCTAATGAGTGAATACTCAATTTGAATCAAAGATGTCAAAGACCATGATACATTTGTATTTGTCTCTCAAGTAGGTACTGTGAATAAAAGCTTCCGTTTGCACAGTTTGTCAATTTATCAATGCTAACTGGTTGAGGTTCTGGTTCTGCATTGTCCATGCTGTCCATTTCTTCATGGTTTGAAGCGGTGTCATTAAACGTTTCTTGCAAAAACCCGTTTGGGTGAATTTTTACTGGAACTTGTGCATCTCCTGCTTGTAAAGAAAAGCCAGACATGTTTGTAAAGTTGAAAAAACAATTCAGCAGCTGTATATATGGTAAAACAGCTTGCAAAACAACTATTGCGAAAAAAACATACATGGATTCTACAAGTTCAAAAAGCATTTCTACTGCAGCAAAAACAGAACTTTTCAAAGAAAAACAAATTACTCAAGAACAATATTTTTAGGAATAATGACACCCTAAGTGACTTTGCACACAGGCAGGTGATTGTGAATATCCTAAAAAATTTCCATTGTAGTAAACTTCATCTTCATACTGAGGAACTCCCTGAAGATCTCGGACATACTTTTCAGCAGAAATCAAAGAGTCTATTTCATTTTGGTCTTGACTATTTGCTGGTGTTGGAGGAATGACGTCAATGTGTGGGTTTCGCTTAAGTGTTTCATTAGCGTCACAATCGTCCATGGCCACACAGTTATCTTCATCAGTGGAAGTATCAGCATCAAAGATATTTGCTTCTGACATCACATCATCTGCTTCTACACAAGAATAAATGTTTTAAAGATATCGAAAGCACTTCCTTTATCTCAAGGATGAGCAATTGAGCATATAATATCAAGAAGCATTGAAAAGTGCTTGTAATTTTCATGCATGGCATAACGTGATTGCGCAGGTTGGAGACAAAACCTCCGCCCATTATTACATATTTCCTCTGGCTTACTTATGTACCTAAATTCTAATCAACGTTTCATGAAAACTTTATTTATGGAAATCAATTGCAATGGATAGTCTGCATATACCAGTAGAAAACAAAGGATTGAAAAACCGAGAAGTTACCTATTAATATATGCTAATAATATCCATTTGAATAGACAACGTTTATCCTAGGATGAGATGTGGCAGTACTGAGTTGAGAAGCGCAATTGTCATGGATTACTGTTTCTTTGAGATGATTTCCTGGCATTGCATATTCCATTTTGTCTTCATTTTCTTGGCAGGATGAGTTATTATTTTGATTGAAACTGACATGATTAGTGAAAGTCTTTTCGATAAACAGTTCATGGCTGCAGTTGTGATTTGAAAGCATCGATTCTGCATAAACATGACAAAAAGCGATGGAGAAAGCTCGTAAATTTGTAACAGTTTAACTGAAGACAGAACACAAACGTGGGTAAATTATTACACAACATTAACTCAAAGATATACAAATGAGAAAATTGACAACCATTACAGTGTATTCAAACATCCATTTGCACACATTAAAAAAATGTCTGAATTAAAGCTTGCAGAAATCAAGCTATTACAGCTTACATTTATGCATCATTCTTTTCCATCCGGAGTAAGGTATCTGTTCAATTACTGTGCCAGGCAAAGCATATAAAAAATTGCAATACAATCGCAACAAGCGTGGATTTCATGAATAAATAGCGCAGCAATGAACAAACCAAATATTACCCAAACAGAGTAATTTGTCAGCAACACATAGAATGATTGCACAAGCAATAACATACAGAGCAACATGAAATGGTCTTAGCTGGTTACAAACAAAAATAGTTAATTCACAAAAGAATGGTAATCTGTACAAAATAATATTTCCAACAAATTTATTCGTGGAATTTTAAAATCATGTGAACCAACACAACAAATAAATTCTTCACGGGTATATTGATACAGTCAAAAATACAAAAAATCGAATAGCAAAATCATTAGCGCACAATTGTGTTAACATGTGAAATCACGGTTAAAAGAGTGCCGAAGCAATTAGTAAAACTTTCTACAAGAAAAACTTTAAGGCATTAAAAAATCTAATGGATGCACACACCTGCCACACGCGGCCGCTTAAACAATGGTATACTTTCATCGTTATAACTTCTCTTTCTGTTCGAGGTCCCGTTTATTCCGTTCGTTGTGGCCCATCCATTTGTGTGCCCATTGCCATTGCCATTGGCAAGATGAGAACCAGATGATCCTGAAAAGCAACTTGTGATGCCATGATCCAGCTTTTTTTAAATAAAGTATTTAATTATGTTTTTAATGTTAATTCAATATTTTAATGTTTAATAAATATACGAAAATTAATTTAGAATCTATGAGTAAATAGAGTAACGACATTACTCATCGCGATTGTAAAGCTTACCATTCGACATATGATGAAAACCGTTCGTGTGTTGGTCGGATTGACAAGGTGAGGGTAGGTGACTACACGCTTGCTCAAGCAAGGCGACGCATGCTTTGAAATTTTGCTTTCGCGAGAGGTCGCCAGCGGTGTATCCATTGTTATTGCAAATGCTGAAAATACATTTGAGTTGCGGCAGCATATATCTCTATACTTCATAAGGGAGGCAATAGAAGTGGATAAATAGCAACTAATAAAAATTTTAATATTGAGCGTTATGTCAGTGACAGTCACAACTTGAGAGAACAGATACTGTGACCCACAAGTTTAATTAATTTTTTCCACACATGTACTTTTCCAAGAATAGCACAAAACATTGAAAATGGTTTGAAGTTTAAAACAACAATTTAGAGCCGTTGCTTATTACAAAAAGTATCGAACCGTAAAAATTCAACATAAATAGACACACGACAGCATGTTCTTGATGTAAATTGAATATTACATTGCGTATATTTATACTTTTTATGATGGTGCAGTTACATAACGTAACTGTGATACCAAAAGCAAATCATTTGCAAGCATTCACAATACGGCAGCCGCGCAATACTGCAAATACTGCATCGTTTTCAGAATTGTAAACGCATGCGCCGGGAGAAACCTTTTCACATTAACAGAAGGTGGAGTGAGTAATAATCCTTCACGCACAACCATACGCTTACGCACAAGGAAGCTATCTTGGGCCAGATCGTAGAGATAAAAATACGGCTTAACGTGACCTGTGCGGTTTTAAAGGCAAAGCTTTGGTCGGAATCTTTGGGTCGTAAATCATCGTAAATATCGAGTTGATGCCAATACCGTCACATGACTTAAATACTGGTACGGGTGTTTTATGACTTGTCAGCTTCCATACACCGTCACTGGTACGGCTACTGAGCCTGAGCGCCTTATTTCATTTCCAACGCTGTGGGAGTGAAGTTCGCTGGCATACGTCACGCACTCAAATCTTAGGAGAAAAAAGGGTTGGTTTTGGTGGTTAAATTTTCCCATTACCTCCTGTCCACAATCGACAATAACATGAAAACGAGACATTAGTGACGCAAATACGCGAGTAAGTTTCCGCAAAATTCGTAACTTTCCAGACAAATGAACCAACGAGGAAATAAACAAATTAAGCGTTATTTGTCTACCATAGTCGACACACTGTTTTTTAAAACCTCTGTTTGCTACTTGACTTCACGTTTGTGCTTAGAACTGTGGCGTAAACTCAAAATAATTATTTTCTTAGGTTAATTAATTACGCCTTTCCAAAACAACAAGTTAGTTAATCGAGTGGTTGGGTTTTGATTGTGGTAACCTCGTTTCCAAAAAAGCTAGTCCGAAGAGACAGCTCATTCCCGTATTAATTATAATTCTCTGACTGAACTTCAACAGTATTTTTTGAAAATGAATGTCAAAAACAGTTAAAAACTCGCGCGATTGCACGGAATATCAAATTTCACGAGCAGGAAAAAACACATTTGTATACTGCGCCAGCAAGACGACTACGTTTTTCTTCCTGACGTTTAAGATATCCCAAATTTACTTCAAACCTACAACAGAATAATTTCCGTGCTGAAGCATTATGGCAAAACACCGGTCCTACGTCGTAATAAAGGTTCGGGAAAATCAGCAACCATTAAATCGTGCGATATATTTTGATGACACATTGTAAAATTTGCCTTGACGTATGAGCAATTGTTAATAACGAAACAGCAAACACTATTTATATTCACTACTGGCCCAGTAATTACTGTACATCATGATCTGTATTGAAGCACGAGAATACAGCGTTCGAACAAGCAAGCATAAAGCTTAGTATAGTTTGCATTTGCATACACGCATTTGTATTGAAAACGTTACGGGGTGTATTAAGTTTCAGAACTGAAATTAACTTAGGCTAAAAAAACGAAAACTGCTTTCCTGGTAATCTTCTATCTATAAACACTCGCGGAGATGCCGTTGGAAATAATCATCACGAATGTTGCTAGGACGCAAAAATTACTATGAGCCGAAATAAAAACAAATGATAACGACAAACAGTCGTTTCGAATTTTCAAAAGCAACAACGTTGGGACAAATCATTGTGGCGGCCAGGCACGCATTTCGAGCCCTGAAGCGCTACCTGGCAAAGATAAATATTAATTCCACTCAAAAAATCGATTCGGGCCACTCAATGTGCTTCCCGCCATTTTTGAGAGAACCTATCAAAAGCTTTGTGTGAATCTATGGCGCGGAACTAAAAAGTTAACAAGTACATTAGGAATGTATACATTAAGAATTCGTTACAAAACATATGTTTCGACAATGTTTCACATTCATACATGGCGGGCCTGAAGGTTGAAGAGTAGTTCGAATTGTGATAAAAGAGATACCGCGTTAAAATTAACTGAACAAACGAAAGATATCGTTTAACGGTCAAGGTGTGTTAACAACGTTTCAGACGTACGTCAACATATTAATATCAATACTTAAAAAAAGATGACGATAACGCGTTGGCAAAATCAAATACGCAAAAGGATGCAGTCGGCGTTTGCGCCTGCAATTTATGTAGCTCGGTAAAGTGACAGGTTGCTTTATTGAACTTTCCTACGCTTCGCCAAGCGAAGGAAACCGGCACCATTGGTTGTTGCTTATTGCGGAGTTTTTGCACGAGCGACGTGTTGGTTCTACTCTGTTGTAAAATCGAGTAGAACCAAATTTCAAAGAGTTGAAAAATGAGCGGCTTTAAATATTAATGTACACGGCAAGCACTGATCGATGATATGTCCCTATACATCGCATTTCCCAGCGTTCCCTTTAGAAAAATGTCCGCATGAGAACAACTAATGGGACATGAAAATAGGTTTAACGCTCGCAAGATTGCAAGAGAGCAGATGGCGCATGAAAAGACAATTTTGTACAGTCGTATGTTATGGTTGATACGAGTAGGTTAGCTATAATCTGAAAGCACTATTCAGAAACGCAGAGTATGAATAATGACGGCACCGGAAATTTAAATCAGCCCCGCTCGCCTTATATGTGTGGCGATTATACGGATTAAGATGAGCCTCAGTGATAAACAAATGACAAAACGCACAACCCGTTAACATGCAGTATCTATGAATATTGTCTATGTTAACTAATAGTAAAGTTAAACTATGTGATTTCTTTTGTGATTTGCATAAGCTAATGGCTGGGGTCCACCGTTTATGCTACACTTCGGGTTACGTGGAATGATTAACAACAGACTATCAGCAGCAGCAGCAACAACAAGCTGATACTCAATAAGCGTCTCATGTCGTGCTATTAAGAAATTTAATTTTAGCAGTGTTGTTATGATAAACACGGTCGTGCCATAAAACATGATTTTGTTACATTGGTTTCGTTTCTGCTTTCATAGTTTACTGGCGGAGTATACACCACATAAATAAATAAATGGATTAAATACTACCACTGTGCTTCCTCTTACATCAATTGAAAGTAACGTAAAGCAAACAAAACTACAAACAGCCATTAGAAGCTATATGAGAAACAAAGTTTCGTAAATAACGGATGTGTTTACAGGTTATAGGGGTGGCGCAATACACTAAAAATGCAGTGTATACTGCCTTCACGTTTGGACCGCCGGTACTGATAATAGCCAGTGTTAATACACATTAACTTTAATCCTACGTCGCAAGCTCAATTAACACCGTCAATAACGTATGAAACGTCGATAACCCTGTGACAACCGCCCAATCTTAGCAAGGCGACAACTAAATTCAGATTTGACAATTCTGCCTGGTACCAGTTCATTTTCTCTGTAGTTATTCACGTCATGTTACATACATTCAGTAGAAAGATACATCGTTCTATTATCTGGGAGCTATATGCTAAGCATTTGAATATTTTGTCCCTTGGTATCAAGTTACCTTCGTAACCTGTACGAAACGCACATAACAGCAGGTTGGTATGCAACATTTCACCAAACGATTTTATTGCTCGTCCAACTACTGCGTAATAAATCTTGCTGCGTTACGTATGTCGTTACAGGGGGTACTGTTGCTAACCAAACTCAACTTGAAAGTATACGGCATACTGCCCAATGCGCCCGTATCAAACAAGCGTTTTAAGATGGCGAGCAAGTAATCCAAGTTCAAAAGCAGTTTATGAAAACCAAAGCAAGCGAAGTATGAATGTGAACTCACTTGGCCATGGTACCGTTCCCGATCAGGGTTCTTATGCATTCGATGTTGCCTACACGTGAGGCTTTGTGCAGCGGTATCTCACCGAGATAATCCTGTTTCAAAAAGAAAAGTGACTTCACAATCACAATCATATGGTTTACCAGATCACACATTTATATACGCGGTAACGTGTTTTCACAATAAACTCGGTATTCACTTCACTACATAACGAATGCGATTAAAACTGGTAAACCAAAACCTACCCTTGCGTGGATGTCTGCCCCTGATTTGACCAGCTCGCACAGGCAGTTTGGATGACCGCCGAACGCTGAGATGTGTGCTGGCGTTTGCTGAAATCGACTGGTTCTGATGTTCACGTTAACTCCGGTCATTAAGAGGCCGTTTAAACAATCAATCTATAGATACGCGTAAGAAGCTTAACTCCTCGTAGGCATTTACCGTAAGATATTTGATTTAAGTATGTATATTAATTAAAAGGTTGCAAAATTTTTTTGATATAAAATAAGGTAAAAAAGGGGTCAAATACTGTAGTCAAGCACTTGACAAACACAGGTTTTTATAAGTGGACCGTTTATTTTTATTAAATCGGTTACAGTTACGTAGTTGAGCGTTCTCTGAAACATGTTCAAAAGCACACTGTTGTCTTTAGAATATTCCCGCATTCCGCGTGAGAGTTAAACAAAAATTCACACGGGAAAACATTTTCTAGCAAAAGTCAAGGAGATGGGGAAGCCGAGACAACTAAATAAACTATCATCGTTAAATGACCGATAATAATAAACGAATGCGTTTTGCGAGGGGCAACAAAAAGGCGGAGATGAAAGTCGTGGAAGTAAACGGTGACCCAAGAAATTGATGCGAGTAGTTTCGAGCAGCGATAGTAGCAACTTCGACCACACGAGAAGGAAGAATCCTGCTTGCCTGAGAGGAACTTGGACAAACGAGGTAAGAAATCCAAGAAAATAGAACCCGAATTGCAGGCTCTCCAAACGGCATTCTGGCATGAGTAATAAATTTTACTATGGTGTGATTTACGGTTCGTCACGTAAGGTTTGCATATTTGAGTAGGAAGAAAGGTAGGAAGGCGAAACCACGAGAACAGAAGAAAGTGTTCTGGCCGCCAGCAACGACGTGTTTGTGTATAACGGTGGGAGAGAGCCAAATGTTATCGCGAGATCGAGAAATGCTGTCATCGGGTTATTATCACTTTAACCTCGGTTAGTCTAGCAGAGAACACGCAACGTAGAGCGAGAAAATCCGAAACAACAATTTCTTCTACGTTATGGGATTTCGACTGTTTTGACGCCTATAAAAGGTGCTACATTTAATATCTCCAAAATCTACCAGTATTCATACTAGCTATTAAACCCGGGCACGCCTATTGCTATAAAAAGGGTACGTAAATAAAGGAAAAGAATAGCAAAATTCAATGTGCGCGTCATAAACCATCGACGTGCACTTTCGGCCAATATAATTGTTAATAAGAGTTAATTGATTTAAAGATGGCAGTGTCCCTGTTCGACCTTAGCTCGGGAAACCGAAAGCACTTTATCCCACTGAACGTTTGATAGGCACCCGACCTCAGTTTAATACTGTGGGGTAAAAATGAAATAAACAGCTTGTCAAACTCGCGGCGAATGATGGTTGTGTAAAATTCGAACACAGCGACTCCGATGGAATACACATCAGTCGAAATTTTTCATTCAACACATTAGATACGGTTGGTCATTGGTACTTAAACTGGAGCATAAAATGCATTAGCATTGGACGGTTTCAGACAACTCGGCCGTGAAGCTTGTATGCCATAAAATCTGGCACGCGTATTGCTTTTGATTTGTACATGTCTTTAGGGCGGTGCGTAAAGGAAAAACCAAAGGGAACAGATGGACAACAGAATATACAACCGGCTGGGATACGACTAAACTATTAGTATTAAGACAACGTAGTGCGCACATGGCAATTAACTTTCACAATGGCGATTAAGCTCGACGTGTCGATTACCGCCAGCGGTACCCCACAATCTAAGAGACCACCGGAAAGAAACGCCCCGATAAAGCGTAATCATCCTTTCTAGTCAATTTAAATGCTGTATTAGTCTGATGACAACAAACATTAACGTTTTTCGGATTTAAAGTATGCACTGAAAATATAACAACTTCAAATTTAGGTTATATGCTATTTTACTGCACAAATTGCTTATTTTAAGTCATACCTTTCCGAAATAAGCTGCCCAGTGTAAAGGCGTCCAACCGTAAAACTGATCTTCAACTACCATTTGATCGGGTGTAGCAACTGCGACCAGCCGGGATAGAGCAACTGCATTCCCGTCGCGACATGCTTTGTGTATCGGGTACTGACGGGCAATGACTTCCTCGCTTTCAGTGCCCCAAAAACCTAGCGGGGTATCGTTGTTTGTATCCATACTTACACGTAGTTTTTCTTCGCGCAAACGTTGGAGAAACCTTGAAACGACAGTTCTGCGCTCCACGATGAAAAGCACTTAAAACGTCAAGCCTATGCAGGTGCAGTATGGGCTATCAGTTAGGCTATATAACAATATCAATCACGTAACTGACTGTGACCTATTAGACTAAAAATGAGGCTAAATTAGTAAAAACATCAGTACTGTACAACAATTTATCAGCCGAATGAAATAATGTAAGTCTTTGCACGCGAAGAAACCAAAGAACTGCTGATGAAGCTACAATACTGTGAACTGTTAATACTTGAACACCGTCAGCCTAAGTAACAAAAAGTAGTCTTCTAGACTCTAGACTACACCACTACTGACCAAAACGCCTGGGTTAAACAAACCTGGCCTGATACACTAATGGAAGTAAGGCTTATAGTCAAATCGTTTTTAAGTATTTTGGCTGATGTATATCATACTACTTAAACAGAACACCTTTTCAGCAGCACGACTTCCTGTTTGCCAAAGTCGTCGCATAGGAGTGTATGAGGCTCATTGGCAATTGTAACGTTTTTCACAACATGAGTCGAAATCTACAAACATTTCATATTGGTGCGATCTCCAGACCTATGCTTTGTGGCCTACATCTTTTGTTTTTCAGGTATTATTCCAGAAAAGATCGATCTAAGGCAATATGCCGTCTTCAGTTTGCTTTCAAGAAAGAAAATCCTAAGAGGCGCCGATCAATCAATTCAAACAATAACAACACGTTTATGCGCCTCCGTTCGCCTAGCAGCACGCGCGCGACTGGGAGAGAGACAAAAAAGCGAGATCCAGCCTCCAGGCGAAAAAAACGTGTCTGCTGGTTGCCCATGCGCACTCCGTATTGTACACGCTGTGGTGGCAGCATAGAAAAAAAAAAGCGGCCTCTTCACAACACGTTTGACGACGAGTGGAAAATTTTCAAATCACCAGCTGAATTACTCGAGCGGAACGTGATGTCACAATCACAACCGGCGCACTCACAACACTGACTGGTCGCTAAGGTCACGTGGTACAGTGAAAATCTGTGCGCCGTGATATATTGCGAGCGCAATTGATGCAATTCATTTGGGACTTGATTGGTATTCTGGTGTTCATTTGTATGGCGCTCTAGTTCCAGAATACTACTAACTGCCTTTCCTAGTGTCTTAGCTAATTTATAACTTTGCAATTTAATCATTAAAATATTAATTATTGAATGATATACTTTTTGTACCTAGGCTTATGATTTGCTGTTTTTTGGTTTAGTTTGTTTAATTCGAAGCTATAGAGTAGACGTAGCAAAGTTTGGGCTAATTTGTAGGCTAATTGATCATTTTGTATCATAGAATTAATCAATTAATTACCAAGCGAAATAAAAATAAATCTTTCTTCTTTCAAAATTGAAAAAACTGGTTATATCCAGGCTTTTCACAAATCCATACCCGAATCTGAACCCGGCCCAATGTCCATCTCTGATACTAACTGCTTTCAGTTTGAGTGTTTGATCATCCACAAAATACGCACTGCAAAAGTTTTAAGTAACTATATTTAAATCTCTAAAGTAGCAAAGCTCGGGGAATTTTGCATAAGTTAAGCAAATAAGCTAGAATATATAAATCGAACTCCAACACTTGCTGAAGCAAAAGTGCAAATAGGCCTAAGCCTGTTGGATTCTGTCGAAAATAAGCCGAGACGTTTTGGGTCTATTTACAGACTACGGGTAATTTCAACGTCTGCCTTGTAGCTCAAACTTAACTGAATAACCCAAAGCGAGCCTATTTCCCGATACCATTTGTTTCACCTATCTACTTCTACGCATGCAGCAACGACAGGAAGCATGGCCCGGTTTCCATTATTTGTTATTTCATTATGTATAGTAGATGCGGCGTAAAGGCTACTCAAGAGCAACTAATATGTATTATTGGTGAAACAGGTGAAACAAAACGATCCTTTGCTACGAGAAAGAAAGAACTTAATTCTGACATAAAAAACTTTCGATACCGGTACGAAGAGTTCTTTGAGTAAACATGCCTTGGAAAAAGAAACATGATAGATTGGAAGAATGCCCATGTACTTAATTTCCAATCAGACTACAAGAAAAGAAGATTTCTGGAATTGTTTTATATTAACTCGAAACAGGATGTAATAATCGATAAAAAGGACACATTATTGTCACCTATGTACTCGCAATACTTTACTTAAACCTGTTACATATACTGTATTTGTTTGCCTCTAACTGCTTGTTTTTTACCTTTGTTTTATTATCTAATTTTACGTTTCCTACGTCATACTACCATACATCATAATCGTTTCTTAGCTATTGATTGTATCTGGGTAATTTTATATGTTTGTACTTTTAAAAATGTTTCTTATTCTCTTATTGTAATCTGCCCTGACGAAGCTCACCCGCATAGGTTTGCGAAACGTTGGTTCATAAAAGAATTAATTCACCAACTAAGCACCTTTTGTTGCTGAAATTAAGCCTGGTGGCAAACATACTACAGTATAATATGTATTATTGTCGTTTTCTTGCTGTTGTTACAATTTAGTTTTCTTTAACTGAATAACAGAACCGCGTGTGCCTTATGTCTTGTTCTGGCCTGAAGTCACAGATAGCTAATGAACAGCTCTTAACTGCCACCTGGAGGCAGTACTTTATTCCCAAATCCCATTCAAGCAACACATACCAATCTCACAGCGCAACGGGTTACATAAAAAGCCCAGAGAAATGCTTTATGCAAGATTTTCCCTTGGAAAACGGTCACTTCTTTCCATAATTCAGCAGCGAACGTCTCACAGATGATAGTAAAACAAAGAGGTACGGAACACAATTTGCCAACATTGCACAAAAACATGGCATACAAACTGAATGAACCCAGTAGTTGCGACTTAAACGAATACTGGTCAGTTTTATGGTTCTGTCAAACCATAAAGATTTTAAGGTACTCATGATCAAACAATAACAAGTGTTATTAAGTTCCATTCAATCACCAACAAAAGATTATTTTCATGTGTTAACAACTTTCTTTTCTTCAAAAGGAAAGAAAAACATGGGCAACCTTTATCTACGCTTGGTAATATTTTATCTCTTGTAATCATTTTAAAACCAATTAAAAACAGCCACGAAACAAAAAACCCTCATCTAAAATCATTTGTTAACCAACCAATTTCTTTCACAACACCAATTTTTTATTTTTTTCCACCCCAGCCCCAGATATTGCTAAGCAGACCAGACAAACCAGCTTTCTGTTGTCCAGGTTTCTGGGCTAACTTCGAATCAAGCGAAGGAAATGTGACATGGTTTAGGGCCAAGTCGAAAAACAATGGTTTGCATGGTACTGGCTCAAAAGAAGGTGGAAAAGCCGAAGTTAGCTTGGGAACTTTGCTATTGGGCTTGTTTACTGACAACGATGAAACGGCGGGATCCTCATAATAAATATTCATCCTTTCCAGAAGTGGAATCGTTGTGTCAACTTTGGATTCATCTTTCTCCTGTGATTGGACGCCTTCCAGAACAGCCGAAGCATGTACTCTGTATCGGTTAAAAGCAATTGTTTCAATCAGATCTTCAATGCTGGATGTGTTTAGTAAATCAAACTCTGTACATGTGACATCTTGCAACATTTTTATGGTTTTCTTTGAATGTTCAAGGACTCGGTCATACAGGGCCATTGCTTCAGCCCACTTTTTATCATCAACGTAAGCCTGGGCTATGTAAAAGCATCGGAACGCCTGAAAGGCAATCTTTTGAGCATCAACTTCAGACTGCAGATCTGCATCTCCGGCAACACCAGGTAACCCGACGACTTCACCAAGGTTTTGAATTATTCCGTCATAAAGTCTGATAAAGTCTGTGGGTTTAGGCACTTTTCTTCCGGTATCGCCAGCGGCCATTTCCTCTGCAAACATACATATTCCAATTATGACATAAAGAGCAAAAGCTCCCTCAGTTTACTTTTAACATATTGTTAAGTTCCCAACAGTTTCAATCACACTGCTTTGTGAACCATTCACAAATGAGTTAAGGAAAGTTTTATTTCATTAAATGGCTGCAGTGCTGCACGCCTTATTACAAAAATAAAAACAATTGTAAAATAAACAAGTGTAGTTCTGACAGCTTATCACTACATGGTCATTTCAATAAAAATAAATGTCAATGAAAAACAATGTGAATAAAAGATGTGCCTTAGGAACAACACACCAAGCTAAAAAATATAATATTAAATATACTTTGCAACATCGAGCGCACAATACATGACTTCATCTTAACTGACTAATAAACACAAACAAAAAGTACCTGGATTGCTACCAGTTAGTAAGGAAAGCGGAGATTTTGCTCTTAGGTCGTCCACCAAGAGCCTGTTTCGTTGAATGGTCTTATTCAGTCTTATATAACTCAAGTAAGAATGCAGAAATTGTAGGTCAGACACCTGCGTTTAAAGTTAATGGTTAGTTCTTGATTTTGAAAACATCAGGTAATTTTTATGTTAACTTTTGTTGTGCAATTTACAGATACCATTTGAAATCATATTACATATGTCATTTTGAGGCAGTTATTTCCCACAAATGTTTGTTAAAGTTTCAATTTGAGATTTCTTACAGTGTCTGCCTTTTCAGTAGCTTTGGAATGAGGGTCTAGTTTTATGTCTTCTTTAGTACATTGCAATGCATCTTTGCACTCAGTAAGTACTTGATCATACATTTCAATACGAGAATCTCGACCAGCATCCTCAACAGCATCTAAGTCCTTGTCAAAATCTTTAACACCAATGAGGAAGAGCCGAACCTAAATCCCAACAAAAATGCAACAACAATTCAATGAAAGTCGAATTTGAATTGAATTTTAAATTCAAATTCAGAAATTGAATTTATTGCATTTAACTAACATGGCATTAACACATTTCGTTACCTTATTATTTTTTATCCTTATTTTTCTTCCTCTCCATATTATTTCACTCATGGATGCTGCTTTTCTCTCACGTGATTCTGCAATGAGCGAATCCAACTTCCCAGCAAGTAATGGATCTTGTCTTCCTGTACCATGCATCTGCATCAAATCATCAATGGCGCTCTGGTCTCCAATGGTGTATGCACAATATCTGTGTGAGAAAAGGCAAAAAGATAAAACACAGAATTTTCAGAAATATGAATACTGCTTGTCTGTTCAAGATCTTTTATAGCACAAATACCAAAAAAATAGCTTGAAACACTCTTAAAATATATGACTTTTGGCTTAAACACAAAGATCAACGAACCTTATATTTGGTCCAATTTCTTCAATCATATTTAAATAAACTGGCTGCTCCTCCTTTGACATAGTTTCACTTAACTTTCTGTATATTGTTTGAGTTTTTCTGAATAAGGCCATAGCCGCTTCCCACTCTTTCAACTCAAACATGAGAACACCGTTCATGTAAGCACCATAAGCCTGGCATAAAAAATTGCATTTTCTATTACTACATTCCAAAAAATGCAAGCAACTGGTGCTAAAATTAACTATTTGTTGAAAGTGAGGTGCAAGGGTTAGGACAAGTTAAACTTACATTAAATAGTTTCCAACAAGCACATCCGACAAAGCTAATGAATTCTGAATGGATTATGAACACATTGTTAATTAGTTGCAAGTGATAAGTGACAGTACATGTACTAATAAAGCATTTGTGTCTTCATAGCAAATACCGATACAATACTATGCTAGAGCCAACAGCAAAGAAGGAACCCAGTAATCTGTACTGCAGTTTAGTATAATATTTCACAAGTATAGATACACCAACTGTAAGTCAGGTTAGGCTTAACTAACACAAGATATATTCGTTTATCACTTAGGTCTGTATTAAGGTGAAGGTGAAGGTGGATTCCATATTAGATTTCAAGCATCAGGGAAAAGAAGTTAAGGTTCGCACTGCCCTGAGCCAAGCTTCGTAATAACTGTACCTAATTCGTGTCGTCTACACAAGACATTTATTCATATTTTATCCAAGTGACCAGCATCATGCACGTAGACTTAACATTGTGTAGTCATAACTGACTACCACTTAAGTCACAATTAATGGCAAATTTGTATTTTTTGCATCACGTTTTTTACAATAATTGCTTAACCAGTAAATATTATTGAAAATTCCTTTGTCAATATACTTAGCTGACAACTCTTTATTGATTAAAGATCAACTTGTTTTAGCACTTGCCCCTCACTTTAAACAAAACACTACTAGATATCAGTCTAGTCTTTCCTATTAAACCTTAAAACAACAATTGAAAAGTAATACATGCAAATAAGCGATCTAAATTAGTTCAACTTAGTGTACTGCACAAAAAACAGCCATAAAGTCCATGACACCTGCGCTTCCAGTTTTGTTCTTGGATCCACTTTCTCACTGTCCTCACATAACTTGTTCAATTCCATAGCACATGATACTGCTTTGCGCATTTTTTCTACCATGTGGTGACGTTTACGGGGCTGCGAATTCGCTTCTTGTTTTAAATACATGGCCATACTCCAGGCCCTTTCAGATGTCATGAGTAACATCAAAATATACCTAAAAATAAAAAATGCAAAACTCTAATAGCCTATATATATACATAAATATATATATATGTAAGATTTGCAAAACGAGTTGAAAAAACACAAGAAGTAAATTTTAACTCTGTCTCTTTTACCTTGGATCAGTGAAAATATTCTCAGTAACCTTCTTCGGAATAACTTTCCGTTTTTCACCCATTTTGAACTTCAGTACCTTGCGTATTCTTTTTAGTCTTCTGTTACAGTAACCGTGGTATCGTTGATAATCACCATGTCTTAGTCCATGTTGAGCTTGTGCATCCTTTATCACATGCAAAATGTCAACACTAAAAAATGCAAACTCGGACTTCATTACTTCCTCTTCATCTGACAATCTATCAACTTTGGGAGCAACATCGTACAGAGATTTGCCCCCTGCTTCAATTGCACCAGTCATTTTGAGGAAGGAATTAGAATCTTAAAGTGAATTATTGCACCTATATTGCAGGCCTGCATTTTTTAAAACAAAAATAATTAATTTTTGAAAGTTATTACTTCACCTTAAGTAGATCATACAATCAATCAATCATTCAATCATTTTATTTTTCGTCAAAGCGCGGTGGGTACGAAAAATCAAGCCAGTTGTTACTAACACGCGCCAATGAACAGGATCAAGTGACAAAACCGAAACGTGCTCAAGAGAAATAATGTTATTATTTGCTGGTAACAACTATAGCACGACCACTAAACCTATAATCAGGGTTGCCATACCGTCCTTATTTATAAGATTTGTCCTTATTTTAAAGGTCCGTGTCTTAGAAAATATGTTTGTCCTTATTTCTAAGATATGTCCTTATTTTCACTTTTGTCCTTATTTTTAGGGCGGAGATGGGCACTTTTGTCCTTATTTTGGGCATTTTGTCACCTTACGATACCATTTTGTACCAAAGAGATACCAAAATTATGAACATGCAGATAGTGTCTTGTTTTTTTTTTTTTTTTTTTTTAGGAACATTGGTTGCTTTCTCTTGTTGTACACTGTTTAAGGTGGTATTCCTCGTTCGTTTTCTAGTCGTCCTTATTTTTGAGTTGAGACTGATGGCAACCCTGCCTATAATTAGTTAAATCCATAAAACATTAGTTGAAAAGGTGAAAATTAAGCAGACGAGCAGGTGGTGTGTTCAAGCAACTGATGAATGAAAGTTGCTTCAATGCTGTGTATCAGTGGACAGGAAAAGAAACCCACCGTAAAGAAACCCCATCCCTGGCAAGAGCCCGGTTTCTGGTAGCCATAGTTTTAAAGAAGGGCGTTATTGATTAGCCTGAGTTTCTATAGCAAGAATGCACACCAATGATAATCTTTGGAAGATGTAATAACAATACTGCTCTTTGCAAGATGGAAACTTCTTTGGTACATCGACAGTTATGTACGGAAAAAGATGCCAATGCTCTCCAACAGATAGTAGTGTATACAACCAGCTGTTAAAGATAAGCGGTTAGGGGAATTACAGAATTGTGGCTAATGGATTTTCTTGGCCAGGCTATGTTTCATTTAAAATAATAATTTAACATTTAAGTTAATAAGAAACTGTGAAAAATAGCTTCAAACGCATGAGTTTTTCCGGTTAAGTAGTGGCAGCTGGCAGGCTCATTAACTTTTCGGGTGTAGTGCAGGAGTGCACAACCACACGATGTATTTGTATACTAAAGCTTTGACTCAAATTGTGACGTCATATGGTTGTGCACATCTGCACTAAACCCTTTCTTTTGAAATTTGAATGGCCTGGGTTTTTACCGTGCCACAAGTTTAGCAGAAGGTTATAAGCCTACAAGGTAAGCGAATGGTACATATTAAAAACCAACAAAACGAAGTCAAAATGAAACCTTTCCTATTTAAGATATGGGAATAAGTAACCTTTTCATATTCGTAGCAAACCACTGCCGGCACTTTGCTTCTGTACTTACACGTCGTTTTTATGAAAGCAATGTGAGCTGCCTTTTCACTTTCATTGACATCTTATATATTATTTTTCTAATCATGGTAGGTAACATCTAATGAATACAGGACAGGACCAAAGCGTATAAAAGAGTTATTTATACTCTTTGACAGGTCTAACAAACTTTTCTCTGCAGATTTGACATTTTTTCAAATCAAAAACGGCATAAAAAAACAAATTTTAGGATAAAATAATGCTTGATTTACATATGTCTTTTTCACATAGGCCTACGTCATAAAAATTCTTCTTATTTCGGGCTATTTGGTTGCTTTGGCATTTAATATAATATGCAACCAGACCCGAGGTTATTGTTAGCGACAAAACCGTTTTAAAATACTGTAATTACGGCGTTACTTTTTATGCTGGCCGCAAGCCAGATCCTAACTTATTTTAACCTTACACGGTCAAAATGATTTTAAATAAACAAAGCATTAAATTACCAGAATCTCGTCGGTAGTTACCTCATATTTTCACCAAACCAATGTCAAATTAATATTTCTTCATGAATATTTACAAATTATATTAGCTATAACACGACAAAATTTAGAAAAACAACAAAATCACTCTTCTTTATTTCTGTGCCTATTAATATGCTATGAGTTACACCTGTCATTTTTGATAAATTCACTTCGACTTAACTACCACAACAGCTAATATATTGCCATTTGATCACATATTATATAACGAATCGGACCCTCTGCACCCGATTCGTCTGCTTTCCGCCCATTGAAATGAGTGGAAATGCGGTATTATTTTCCCATTAGAATGGCAGGAAGTATGCCTTTCTTACCCTAGAGTAAAAAATATGCATTTGGAATGGGGAGATGTTTACTTCGGCAGAAATATAGTTTGTGGGAAACCCCATTGCTGAAAGCAGGTCCATTTTAATGGGCGGAAAAATAGACGAATGGGGTTCACAAACCATATTTGTGCCAAAGTAAAATTCTCCCCATTCCAAAGGCATATATCTTACTCTAGGGTAAGAAAGGCATACTTCCTGCCATTACAATGGGAAAAATTTCCCGTACTCTGGACCATTTTAATGGGCGGAAAGTAGACGAATGGGGTGATACTTCAAACGTCAATATTTTCGTTTTGTGAATATTTTTCCATCGTTCAAATTTGAGATTTCGAATAGTTATTAGGCTATTGTTATTCGTTTCCGTAGCAATAATAGCCTAATTAAATTACGCTTTGTAATTTTCCAATTAAATGAATTCTTTTTTATTTTTCCAACAATTGGTCAAGTCGTTTTTTTAAATCCTTTTAGTTGGTTTATAAGTTTAGTTTGATTCATATGGTAAATATCCTTTTTAACTATTTCACTTTTTGATCATAACGTTTGATACTTTATATAGACTGCTGAAATTTTGTAGCTCCCAATATTCCATACTTTCAGTAAATTTTTAAAACTGTCAAATGTTTCTCTTATAAAACCTATAACAATTATACAATTAAGAGGATTTTTTCAAACTTTTGTAATTAAGGTAAAAGGGCGGACCGGGCGCAAGCGATATGCTGGCGATGTGAAAAAGGCTTGGTTGCAACCTTATAAGGCAGAGAAATACTTGCCGTTTACCGCAACATTGTAGAACAGTGCTGCTAGGCCGAAAGCGCTTTTACAGCTTGGCGTGAATAAAGGCACCTGTCCCAGATATAGCCTAAGTTTTGTTAGCCTACATCAATATTTGACGAATTAGTTCGTGGCCTAAAAATTTATGCAACTTTTGCAAACTGTTGTAGCAGATAAGAATCAAAAGGTCAACTGCATGTCATAAATAGTTCTCTGAGGGCGGCCAGATAGCTAAAACAGTAATTGCCTATCCCTACAACCCACTGATGCAAACAAGATACGTAGCTTATAAGTATAAGTTATCTGCTGAGCATTTACAGGCCTAAAGTATGTTGGGTTGCATTGATCTTTTTATCCCTGTTATGAGGAGGTTATGAACCTCCCTGAACAGGTTTTAACAAAGTTATATACCGTAGTTGGATAGGTTTTACGAAGTATTTACGAAAGTTGCATAGAATTTTGCTTTCCCAAAAGGCTGCAGTAAACCTATTTTGTTTAGAAAGAAATGGTGCGTATTGATTGTGGTATTAACACACAATATAACTCTTCGATATTATCGATTTGTTAAGGGCTTGAGGGAATTTAACTGTGGTAGTAGTAGGAGTACATCGCAAAACTAAAGCAAGGGATCTTCTTGAAGGTTGCTAAAAAGCGCATTTCCTTTAGAATACCTCATATTTCGTGAAGCGTAACCGACCGTTTCGCCCTCGGCAGAAAGCCGGTTTGTTGTGTATTTGGTACGTCATATGACAGGTGTCGTCTTATTTACCTCTGCTATGATGTAACTTGAATACAGTTGTAGAGAATTGGCTTTTACATTCCATCGTCAACAGTTGAGTATACATTCAGGGCCTCTCAAACAAAACCATGACTAAAACATTGTTCATATAAGGAAACCGAACGCCATAGGCGTTTTCTCCTGTTGTTATCGAGATGAAGTCTGAACTGTTCTGTTAGTTAGTTGACGTTTGTCTGCTTTGTAGGCGTGTTCACTTCTGCCTTTACCATAGAGGCGTACAGCACGTTTTCACTGAACATTGCTAGATCAGCACGACACTGAGTATGTGACGTCATGATTTCCGCAATAAAAAGGGCTTGCTAGAGATGAAGTTGACATGATGAAATAATGCTGTAAAAGGCTGAATAGAGCATTTATAGCTGTACATTCGCGATCGCGTGGAATAACCTCTTTCCAACTGTTGCTTGGTAGTTGTCAACTGTTTTGCATTGCTAAAGTATAGGCATGACAGGTTTGTTATTATGGCATCCTGTTTTGTTGATGATAATTATTCAAGCGCGCAGTGGACAGGAAGGTGCCAGTGATAAAACGCACGTTGCAAGTAAAAGCTTAGGTATTTTTAATCGTGGCTACATTTAGTTATCATTATAGTGTTTCGTACAAAATAGATTTGATTTTGTTACAGGCACTGCCTCACAGCCAGTTTTATCTCCTTACTTTTAATAACGTGGACGTATTTACTGGCTTTGCTACATAGGACACCTATTTAAGTTTCTGCAAAAAAGATAGGAATCAAGACAACCAGAATGACTACCGCCGATCGTATTGCTTCAGGTGTAACAGAGGTCAGTAAGTTTTGACTGGTTGTTTATTTCTATATTGTAAGCTCCTATTACTGCGTGTGAGCTTATACTGTTGTTTTCTGCTACAAATCGGCGCTGCTTGCCATTTCCTAAGTCGTTTCATCAGCATATGGTGGAATACTGAGAATAGAACATTTCTTTGTTCATAGCATGTTCGCAGTTATTAGCGTTCTACACGTTAAAAGTGTTACGTTGTCTTTTGGTATTCTATAAACTTCTGTAATTCTGTTACAAAATAGTAACCATCAATAAAGACTGGGTATAGTTTGTTTGGAGAAGGGTCTTCATGTTTTTATCAAGGCGAATGAATAAAACCGCAAATTGAATAACGAAAAGGTTGGAACACTTGCTCATCTTTTGTTTGTTCAGCAAATTATCGAAATACGTCACAAAATATAGGTCCAATTTGTCTTGTCTCGTTGAACTTACAGACTCGTATAGTAAATTATTTACTGGCCAAACAAGTTCGGTTGTTCAACTTTTGGCAAATATTTCCAAACGTGTCGCAAAACGCCTTTTTCGTCTGTTGTTTTTGTTGGATGGTTCATCTTTAATCACATATTTCATTATTTTGCCTTGCTCATACAGAGTTTATAGACTCAATGTTTTTAAACCCGAAAATGTGTTGTTTTGAATTTTGATTAAATGTTTTGACCACAAACCGTAGCGCACCCTCCCCTATACGAGTTCACCAAATAAGGTCTGTTGGTACTAGCTACGCTCGAATACTGAAGCATGACGAAATACCTTTGACGTTTATATGCGCACTTAGCACGGTTAAGGTCGTAATTTTGCGTTTTTTTCCAATGAACTTCATGGCGTGTCGTCTTCAAATCAAGGCGTCTATGCATAATGCATTAACCTTCATCCTTGACATAATTTTCACGATTTCTTGCACTTCGTGTACAGTATTAGTTGAATATGCTGTACTAGTTTTGTATCAACAATACCCAAGTGCCCGGTTACTGTTTGTGCAAGTAGCCTACGGGTATCACGTAAGCCGTGTACTTCATACAGCCCGCCAACCGTTTCAAGCTTGCTCAAGCTATATATTTGATGGTACAACTATTAAATATCTTTTCTTAACTTGCGTCTTGTAACTTTTTGAAAATAATTTCGAAAATGTTTTTTGCAGAAAATTTTGACACACGAGGTTGGTGCTGGTGCACCGTGCTTAAAGTGTGGAGATAAATGCCCTGGACTTGATTTACATTTTTGGAGGTAACAAAAATACAATTGGCTATACTAGTTGAAAACACAAAAAACTAACATTTTACTATTTAGCATGTTCCGAGTGATCCATCTTCACCTTTTTCCTTTAATATCGTTTTTTCTGTTAGAACATAGATTTTACAAGCGAGTCTGAACGACCCTTTTTTGCAGAAAGATTTGTAAGAATTGCAAATGCAAGCAAGAAAACCACGACGTACTTGCCAGCGTGTCGACGAGAGGCATCGACAATATCGGGAAGCTACTGATGCAAGATAAAGAGGCCAATCAGGCTACTGGTCAATTGGATAAGGCACCATCACCGGAGTCTCGGAGTCCAGAGAAAACCTCTCCGAAAACCGTCACAGCTTCCACCAAACCTCCACCACCTGCTCCGAAACCCGCAAAGCATACATCCACCGCTGACCACAATGTAACTCCCACTCAGAATGGGGGTATTTCCCAAAGTCAACCCAACAAAACCGGCAATTATAACTTTTCAGTTGAAATCGGCGATAAAGCGCATACTTTGGACTTTGGAATTAATGATGCAGATTTTTCTTTTCCCGCTCCTCCTGAGTTGAAACAAGAAGATGTGGATGACTTTCCAGCTCCACCTCCTCCGGAACCCGAGCTTCCTCCGGTCGTTCCTCCTCTTCCACAGGAATTTCAAGATGCGGTTGTAATAAAAGATGATTCTAATGATCCTTCATCTTATGAAAATATCGTTGAAGCAAGAGAAACTCCACCTTCAGTGAACACCCAAATTACGGATGCCCTTGCGCAAAAAGTAAAACAGTTTGCCTTTCAGTGAATGGAAGTGGTCGTTGCGTTATACAAAGAAACGTTTGTTGAAAAGGTGTATTTTTATCAATATACTGTAGCAATGTTACAAATTGCATTTTCAGACAAATGCAGACAAACTTGAAGAAGACTTAGATTCAATACCATCATTAAGTGATGACGAGGGCGTGGAATATGATTGGAATCCTCCCATATCAGACAAAAAGTTGGTAAGAAAACCTCTAACGCCATAACACCGACCTACAGCATATTACTGTGCTTTTAGACGTTTCTACTTTCAAAATGTCTTTACATTTGTACAAATCATTCGCTTATGTTTTTTATCTTTTATCTTCATCCAGATCGAGAGTTACATTGAAGCACTTCCCAAAGATAAACAGCCAGTTGTTGGAACCGAGGGAGCGAAATACAGGAAGAAGCAACTGATGCGACAACTTCCGACGCACGATCAGGAACCGAACGAGTGTCACGATCTCACTCCTCAAGAGACTCAGGAGATGCAGCTCTTTGTCAAGCAGTATCGGGAGAAGGCACTTGGAGTTGCTAAAGTGGAAGAAAACTCGAAAGTTAAGGTTGGATAAATATTTTACTAAAACAATATCTGAGAATATAAGTTACGAGAAGTCGGAATAAATAATAGCTAAAAAGCTTGTAATTTCCCCATAAGCGAATGTTCTTTGCAACTTTAATCAAGTTACTGACAACGTTTTTGCATCAGTCTTGCGCTGAATGCCGAAATCCGCTCACAATCACGGATCCGATCGTGTGGGCTGAAAGGATGGGTCAGGAAAGGCATTGGCATCCTGGATGCTTTGTGTGCGCCGAATGCAAAGAACTTTTGGTTGATCTTATCTACTTCTATCACGAAGATAAAATTTACTGCGGAAGACATTACTGCGAGCTGCAGAAACCTCGTTGTGCCGCCTGTGACGAAGTAAGTTGATAATGTTCGAGTTTTTCCAACAGAAATAACCTATTGTTCGATTGCTATGACATTAGCAGGTTTGATTTGTTTTATGCAAACGCGTTTTTTGTATGACCATGTTGCTCTACGCAGATGGAAATTATTTTCCTATTTTTAGCGGCAGTTTAAACTTTACACGTAATACGGTATGTCGTCATTGGACGAATGTTCTTTGTTTCAAGTCACTTACGTGATAGAAGTTTACAAGTAGGTAAATTTTCACCAGCTTGTCATGCAAAATACCAAAGTAACCAACGGGCAATCCGATTAATTCCTAAGATGTGACTATATGACTTGATTTGGAAAAGCAAGTGATTTTCGTGACGGTGTAGTAATATTTCAGTCACGTTTGAGGCAGCAGCGTGCTTAAAATCATTCCAGCGCTCGTGCGTTTTGTTAAAATTGCTTTAGTGAAGCGCTATGTCTCTTCAATAACAACATTTGATAGAAAAGCTGCTATGGGCTGCCAATAAGCAAGTGGCTACAAAATGGGAAGTCACCCTGATGTCATTTCCGTGAAACCAGCCACTGTAGAATCAGGTTTCTAACCAGCAGTTAATAGAATCTTGCTGGAATAGCATTGTGATTTTGTTCGTTGAAAAGCAACGTCAACCCGATTATACCGTTCAAGGTTGCAACTTGCAATTAGTTGGCGTTTAATGGTCTTAAACGCCATTCACGAAAACGACTTGTCTCGTGGCAGTATAGGAACGTTATAATTGGTAATATGCTGACGGCCACAATTATCTCTTTTATACCATTACTGGTTAGGATCGTCGTTTATATGTTTCGAAGCAGCTTGATGCGGTATGTGTGAGGTGTCAGTACGAAATATTTACCCTCTATGACTGGCGGAAGTTACGCTGTAAAGGCTTTCTCTAAAACAATACCAATTGGTATTTCGGTTGTGTTCAACTGAATTTTCATTAAGCGCAATTAAATACAGCCAAAGCAATTGAAATATGTGACCCTTGTACAGAAACGTGTTTGGCAAAGACATAATGTGATTTCCAGCCTTTTTCTGGTCACCCACCCCTTGAAAACGCTCGTCTACCGTGAAGTTGATCAATTAATTATCGGCTCGGTATTTACTTTAAAACCGCCGTGACCTGAAATAGACCACTACAACTGAACAAAACATCAAATCGACGAAGAAATAAAATAGCTAAGGCCTAATTCTAAAATTCGTCCTGACATTCACTGATATAGGTTACCGGGTTGAAAACCACTGCATGACGATAATTGTAATCAATGATATTGCATGACGTCAACACTTTACAGTTAACAGCGGGAAATTCAGATACTTGTATAGGCAGTATGTGACAAAACGTTCTTGTTTTACAGTTAATTTTTGCACCGGAGTATACACAAGCAGAAGACTCTTACTGGCATCTAAAACACTTTTGCTGCTGGCACTGTGACCAACCACTTGGCGGGAAGAACTATGTTCCACATGATAATCAACCTGTGTGCATTCCCTGCTATGAGAAGACATTTGCACATACCTGCTCTACTTGTAAAGAAGTACGTTTTATCCATATTTAGATTTTGTTTGACACGCAAGGGCTTTTTCTGTATTGAATACGGTGGTGATTGTTATCGATTTGTTAGCTTGTCTGGTTTTATGACGACTTGCTATGCAGCAAATGCTCTGGGTTATTTGTGTTGGCTTTCAAATTATTTCCGTCTGCCCATACTTTCTATGATTACATCGTTTTGCTGCTGGTTGGTGATAATCATGGTTTGCACTATAAGCAAAACGTTTTAGCTTCATGTTTTCCAAAATCTTTCCAACAAACATTAATAATTTAGAATTTCTGCTTCCTATGTTCGCTCATGGATATTCAGAAATCGGTGAAACATTATGGTCTGAGTATATTGGTACAGTATATATATATATATACAGGTACAATTTACAAAACATTAGGCTTCCCCAGAGTGAATCAATGACATTGGCTGGAATTTAAGTCGCTTAGATGAACTTTATACAACTAATTACAAATGTGACATTTTTCTGCATTTTTGTTGGGTTGTGTTAATTATTTATTGGTTATTTGTTCCAATTTTTTGCAGATAATTGCTCCAAATACGGAATGGGTTACTTTCGAAAATCACCATTGGCACGCCCAAGCTGAATGCTTCAAGTGCACCCAGTGTAGCCAGTCCCTTGTTGGAAAGCCTTGCATTCCGAAAGGTGACATGGTATTCTGCTGTAGCAAGTGCAAGCGAGAAAAATTTCCCCCGGGTCAATAAACAAAACATTACGGAACAAAATATGACTTTTAACCAAAATGAATAAATAAGGTTTAACCTAACTATTGTTGTGACCCCAGGAATCAGTGTTTGTTTGGATAGGCTTTTGTTTTGATGAGCTTTGGATCTTCGAACTTTATTATTCACTGGCGCTTGATCTATTATGGGCTATCTATGGGCTTTAAACATTCCTGAATGTGATGCCAGATTAACTTTAATTAATCACGTCTCATTTGGTCTGCGATGAATTATCATGACCGAACTAAACCGTATGACTATTTTATGCTTAAGCAAAACAATTTATCAAGTAAATATGTTTCCGTTAAATCTGTCGCTTTTGTCTTACTGGATGTACTTTTTGGAGCAATTTTTTTTAATGGAAAGTAGACTTCTATGCGAAAGGGGGATTCGAAGCTTTTCAATTTCTTTTTGTATAATACAACCCGCATGACTTGGAATCGAAACTTTATTATGTCTTTGTTTTGTTTCTTTCTTGCGTATTTCATTTTTATTGCTTAATTACTGCGAGTTTATTAACCTGTAATACAATGCTGTAATATATACTGACAACAACGCCAACTAAACCGTTACAAGAAAATTTTGCTCGGTTGCCTTTTTGTCTTCACCAGCTGTTCCGGTTGGACAGTGTAGAGTCTTCATTGTAGATTCATTCGGGACCTAATCTGACAGTCAGACCGTAGGCATTTTGTAAATAATAATAAAGTTTTCCTATTCTTATGTTTTATTGACCAAGAACTGTTTAGTCTTGGCAAAGTTAACAATTAATATGTAAATTTCTTGGTCACATGAAAAAAAGGCCATGTATACCCTGTAGTCTGTTGAAAGTTACCAAAATTGGAAAGTGGGATAAGGCCCACAACTCCCCTGGTCATAAGTTCTAAAGCTTTGCCGAAATATCTTCTATTACGAGAAGATATCTATCTATATCAGGGGTGTCCAACCTTTTTGGCCAAAGGGCCACATGTGATTTACGAATGATTGCGCGAGCCACTTGAGTGTTTACTGCTAATTTCTAATTAAAACCCTAACACCAAAATTCTAATCTTAGAAATACGTATTATCCTCTTTTACAATTATAAGAACAATAAACATACCAAGATATAGTAAATTCAACAAAGTTTTTACTACACGTCGACATTTCAATGTGAAGTTCAGCACTGTTTTTCTCTAACAAGTTTGGCAATATTCGGTGAGATGGACGATGTAGCAATGCGAAGCGAGTTTTCCATATGGCTGTCAGAAACTAGTAAACAAACAATTAATGCCAATTTCTCAGAATGTAAGTTCGCCATAAATTACGTAGGCGATTCCGTTGATAATACCTAAGTCATTTCGACAAATACCGCGCGGGCCACGGGTTGGACACCCCTGACCTATATCCACTTTCGATAGATTTAGTGTAATATTAGGCTACCTTATAGCCGTTTTACACCTTGGTCCAATAGGCATTTTCTCTAAACGCCATGTTAAGTTCAGGTTTATGCATAGGTTTTACTCAAATTTGTGATCGGTTAATATCTTCTTAAATAGACTAATATTGATCAATTAGGCACACAGTTCGAATTCTAGGTCGTATCACTCAAGCCGAACTCTTAGTTAGTCTACCACTTATCTGATTTATCTTCTGAAAAAGTAGCAAGGAGTCCTGTGCCTCATCTCGGCCCTTTACCACACATTCTCCCCTATTCAGGAAGTACGGAGATTGTATAAACAGTAATCTACCAGTTTCTGTTTCTTGTATCGATTGAACCTTGATCCATAAAACATTCGAGATTGATTTTTATGGGTTAAGATCAAGGAAAAAAAATTTTCAGTTTGGATTTTCGAAGACCACTACAGAATATAGGTCTAGTATTACGAATTAAAGTTATCATTGAACATAGACGAATAACGAGTAAAAACATTTACAAACGCTAATAAAGAATAACACTTTAACTTTGACAAAACACCCAGTGTTTATCATTTTCCTACGGAATACCCGTTGTCGCCGAGAAATAATTTCACAACTTTAATTAGATCTTTTCGCATGGGGGCATTTTCATGAACCAGTGCAAGCATCACAACAGCATCGGCAAATTCATGCTTGGACCAAATTTTTGTAACTCGATCAGCTAAATCTTCTTTCTTTTCTTTAGGTAATTCCAGTATGATTGTAGACAGAGGTACCACTTTGGAGGAACTGACCGTTCCCAAGGTGGGACCCAATGTTTGGCCTGCACAGAAAAGCAATATTGATATAGATTTCGCTCGCACACACAACTAGGCCTAATATACAATAACCCTTTTCACTTTTAACATGTTAGGATGATGAATTTTTAGAAGTGCAGCTTACTAGCCTAAGCTTTGGTTTATCAGTTAGTTCAAGATACGATAAAACTGACCAAGTGCCGCTCCAATAGCTCCCGTTGCAAACCCACCAACTACAGAACTTTTTGATTCGTCCTTAGTCAAAGTTACTTTAAAGTTTTCTACCGTTGCTAGATCGCAGACTATCTGAATGATGTCATTTACACTAAAGCCCATATTGAAATCTTCACTTGCGCCACATCAGCGGTGCAGGTCACAATGCATGTCTTTTTCTTTCAGCACAATAGGTAACTTAATGACGATGATTGATTTGTTGAGCGTAATTAAGTTTAAGAAATCGATTGCTGACCGCAAACTTTTTCTTCGCCAAAATGTGTATTTGATTTCCCGTGGAAACACGATTTCTTAGCCATGATCACGAAAACCTGATATTCACCGATGGATTGGGCACTTGCGCTCAATGCCGTCAATTATTGTCTCAGGTAATTAAATTAAAGTGGTTATGCGATAAACCGACACATACGTAACTAACTTCATACATAGCTACGATGTGGTCATATTATGGGTGAACGGTTAATTCAACCCACGAACGATTCAACCCGGGACAATTTAACCAGCGGACGGCTAATCCCAGAACTTTCCAATCCACAGACGTTAGTTGAGATTAATCGTCTATGTGTTGAGTCGATCTGGAACCCATAGTATGAAATATATATTGAGCACCGAATCAGTAAACCCGTGTAAATAAAAATGTTAAGATTTTTGGTGCTTGGTTAGTTTTTCAAAGTAATAATCATATATCTTTTTGGTTCGATTTACGTTTTCCTAACTTATCTGTGACACGTGGAGCTTATCAAACATAATTAATTAATCGAACAGACCTAACTGCGCGAAAATCCTACATAGAAAAAGAACTAAATTCAGTGCTCACAAGCATGCGTTTTTATTACCCGGCTATTAACGGCACTGAACACCAAGGCGAGGCAAAAGATGAAATGCGCATGTAAAATGATTATGCAAGAAGCGAACTATGAAATATGTAACAAGCGTTCGACTACAGTGAACATTATCAGAAAGAACCATACTTAACTCGTAAAAATTACGTAACGTAATGCGTTCAAAACTTACAAGCTTGTACTCGGAGTGCTACCCGAAGTGAAATACTACAATCATGCGTTCATGTTACTCAAGACATAACGAAATTCAACACAACTCTTCTTCAATAACGAGGGCGCACAAAACCAGTTACAGGAACCATTTTTTTCGCCTCAAATCAATTTTTACACCTATTACTTGTCGGCCACTTTCCCGATGTTGACAAACACAGTCTGGGTCAACCATGTCGGTGCCGGTTCGCTTGCTGCGTCGTCTCCTTTAAGGAGCTTGACGACCGACGCATTCCCATAATGCTCGTGCCGGAAACGAAAGGTGATCCATACGTCATCTCCAGGTGCAAGGTCAGCGTTAGGAACACATTGCAGATAAAATCCTATTTTATTTGCCCGACGATATATGATTAGGCTGCAAACGAAAGATCATATCAATTTTTGTTAATTTTTCTACTACGTGGAAAATAAAATTGATAATCTTACCTTGGATCATCAAACATTTCAGGTTTTCCGCTAGTTGGAGTGGATATATATTCCGCTGCCTCATCATATTTTAAAACAACAATTTCAGACGAAGGTAGTTCAGTCTGAAATAAATGATCATGCAATATAGGCTTCCAAAAAATGCAAATCTGCATTTCACACCAAACAACTACTCTCAATACGCTTTCCAAAGAAATAAGAAAATTTAAATGAGACTCACAGTTGCATTGGATTTCTTTGTGTTGTTTTCTTCTGTATTTGGGAGAAATGAAATGTGAATATCATGCTCCGTTGGGTTGATAAGTGAGAGAGAAATCTTGTTTTTGCTGCCAGCGATTATTGGTCCTTCCTTATGGATCCTGACCTCAGGTATATGATGCCTAGCAATGCACAATCAACATGTATTTAATGCTTTCCATTGTATTTAATGCTTTCCATTGTTAATTAAATATATTGTTAAGTTTACTAAACTCTACATACGAAGCGACGAGAATAATGAGTGTTCACTAGCACGAGTATCTATTTAAACATACGACGATTAGACAAAGCTCAAAAAATACTCACACAGCTACAAGTTGTATCTTGAACTTAATAGAAGAAGAGTTGTATTCTGGCTTGATGATGTTGTGGTCACATTTCTGATATAAAATGTGTATTAATGCTTAGCACCTTCGCGAAACTGTGTAAGTTATTTAGTTAGTTGTTAATGTTACCTTACAACGCAAAGAACGCTTCACAAACATTGTTGATTTTCGAGGCCAGAAATCTTCAACTTGTTCTATCTGTCGGCTTGGCTGATAAAGTCTTTGTTGAATTGATGCAACTAAACGCACAAGTCAATAAAAATGCACTTTTGAAATATGCTGCTGGTTCATCACTTTGGTAATGTACTAGCAATTCAGGTTTCGGAACATTCTCTATTGCTCATTACAATGTATAAACTGGAAACTGACTTTGTGTGAAGTCAACTTTCTTGGTGTAGATTTCATCAGGTAATTTCTCCACTTCATCTATTCCACATGTTTGAGCAGGTTCAAGAGTTACTTCCTTAAAGCTTCCTTTCAATCTCAATGCAGCAAGACTAGAAGACAAAGGAGTTGACACAGCTGGATGTTTTTTACTGGACTGTGGGGTGCGAGGGCCACCATATCTTTGCTGAAGCTTTAATTAAATTGAGATATTGATTACTTTCAGGTTAGGTGCATAGAAAATTCAGCAACTTATTAATTAATCACTAATTATATCTTAAATCCTTGCCTGCATCGCAGTTGAGAAATATCCGCGTTTTTTCGATGATTTTCTTTGGGCCTGCTCAGCAGTTTCCTTCTGGGCTAAGTACCGGTAATAATCCATTAACTGTCGTATCTGTACAGAAAACAAGCAAAACATTGAAAAGATCCGCAAAAACTTGCAAACAGAATTAGCAAAAACAAATGCTTTCCAACATACCCGGAGTTGTTCGGGATTGTTTTTTTCAGACCAAGCTGCACTGACTAGAAAGAATAAAACACCATTTAGTATTTCACTATCAGTCTTTATACCACATTTAATATGATTAAAACAAGGCATAAAAATTTACAAGAGAATAGAAAAGTATATCTAGTACAAATAGCAAAAAAGCTTTATATACATTACAATAATATGTAAATAAATTGGGAGACATACCAACATCCTTATCAGGCATGCCAATACCACGAGTCGTCCAACGACAGAAATTACAGGCTTGATAGTAAGTTTTCTTTGAAATAGATTTACTTGGGTCCTCAGCTGATGGAATAATAGAGTTCGAAGCCCTTGTGGACAAGGTATGGCTACAAGCTGGACATTGCCAAGAAGTTGAAGACCTACATATGCACAGTTAACCACTTACTGGAGCAAAACAGCGTTGATAGGCAATTTGCATTCAACAAATATAAATGCAAGAAATTTCTCCCACTTGTTCTTTTTAATAGCAGCGTCTGCAGGAGGTAGACCATCTAATGTTTGTGGACAAAAATGAGAATCAATCTGTAGAAAAACGTAATTAGCATTTAAAAAAAGAAATGTCTTAAGGAGATATTTCTTTTTCAAAAATCCAAAGTTGCTCCCTGCTGGATTGAGTATGAAATAGACCACTTTAGATTCAAAACTAAAAGGTTTTGAAGACTTACGTATGTTATGACTTGTTAGGCAAATTTTTTACTTCAGAACATAACTTACCTCATTCTGTAGGTCATTAGCAGATTTTAATGCAAGGCAGTAAATGCAAAAGTACAATCTTGACAATGATTCCATAGAATCTGATTCATTATCAACAACATATTGCACTCTGGAAACTTTTAATAAGCTACTCATGATGTTCAGACTTATTTAAAACTCAATAATTTCTGAATAAATTTTGGAGTTAAAGATAATCTGCTTCGAATTGTCACTTAATTGTTTCTCAGACTTGTAATAATTTTTTCGACAAACAGTATGTAGCCATGGTGGAGAGCATGGTAGTTGCACACACAAGATTCTTCAAAGCGCATATCAAATTTTTGATCTTTTTGCTGATTCACAATAAATATAGAGAAAGCTGGTTGTTTGAACACCAATTTATAATAAATAAACAAAGAATCGAGGCTTTGGTGCACGTCATCATGCCAAAATAGACATCTTTGCACACATGATTTCTCATCAAAAACTGCCATACTTTCCAGTCTGGCATTCCTGATACCAAAATACACTAACAAGTAACTATTTCACCATTACAGGGTGAAACCACCGTTGTTAAAGTTGGGCTTTTGGTCAGGAGAAAGGGAACCGAATGCAGAAGTATATTAACTATGGTTCTTTTGGTTAGGATCTTGTATCCTATTGAGGGTGACTATCGAAAGTAGGTCACAAAAAGTTGATTTTACCTATTTACGGTTATATTGGAGTTAGGTTTAGATTTAGGTTGGGCTTAGGTTACTAGGCTATGTTATAACATTTAATTTATGTTAACAAAAAACTGTGAAATGTAGCCTCAAATGCATTATTGTTTCCGGCGAAATAGTGGCAGCCTAACAAGAAATGTTAAAAACTGTGAAAAATTGCTTTTAAAATTAGGATGAAATAGTTGCAGCCTTTTGCACTTGAGGTTTAATTTAGACTACCAAAAACATAGGGCTACTAATATACTGGTATATAGCCTATACCGATCATGCTTTTAAAGTAAGGTTTTAAATAAAAATAAATCAGTAACAGTGGCTTCGAACATGCATTTTTTTCTGTAAAAACCTTTTCACGTCGAGTACGATCATACTAGTATACTAAGAGATATTTGTTTTAGGCTAGGCCTACTAGCCAGTATGGAATGTAAGTATTTTGGGAAAACCGGACAGCGCAACTTTCACGGACTGGTGTACACCAGTAGGGAACAAAAAGTGTGCACCGCTATGCGCACCAGATGTCCCTGTTTGGGAATTAGTTAGCTTACAAAGTAGCTTTTTTGACCCATTTTGTGCACCAGATAGCTACGTTGTGCACCGGACATGTACGCTTTCTTTTCATACGGGGCTACTAGCACATAGTGCTAGGCCTGCAGTATAAAAGACTCTTCAACGACAGAAGCAGTTTGCCTGGATAAGTAGCACAAGGCAAAGGTCATAGAAATCTCATAAAGATTATAGAGTTTATAAAGAGACTGGCTCGAGAGCTCTTGGTAATGATTAATTATATATATGCACAATGGCGCCCTACTGCCTTGAGTGGTATGTAACCAAAGATTACGGTAGGAATCTTTCTAGGTGCAGCTTCGACTTGTGCTCTATCCTCGAGAATATGGTGCAATTTTTAGTCGTAAAAACAAGACTTTCTCTATTAATTAATCCCTAATAACAATCGGCGATTTTTTCAATGTTGATGTGCAAAATCTTAAAATTTTAGATTTGTTTAAAAGTTAATTTTTGCGTTGCTATCTTTGTTTGTTGATGTTGAATGTAGACGTAACTTATTTACAAGTTCCCAAATACTAGTTTGCTTGATTATAAATTTATAATGGATTAGCTTCCCTTAGTATCGGAGCATTGTTTATGACGTTCGACATAATGTAGCTGTAATAGATTTTGAACATTACCAGTCATATTACTAATCAATATTAACCTCTGCAATGGCAACTTTGTTAAAGGGGTCTTGTAACGTTTTGCACGACACAATCTCTTAAGACCGTAAGGTAACATACGGTAAGAACGAACAGAGGAGTTAAGATAGGGTTACCTTATTTTCGTGGCCTAAAATGCGGACACTCTTTAGTGCCCACTAGCGGTTTTTAAAATAAGGTATGAACACATTGTCTGTCAATATGACGTCACAATAGCAATGCTTTGCCTATCCATTGTATACCGGAGTGGATTTTTGAATATAGTGTCGTGAATTCACTAGGCTATTGGGCCGTCTCTGATTTGACCTCTGGTGATCTCAAAATTACAAATTAAATTACAAAACAAAACAAACAAAATTAAATTTTAGCACTTAACATATTCGGTTCGCATCTTCAACTAGAACAGGGGTTCTAAAACTTATGGAGAGGCGCCCCACCTTGACGGTGCGAACAAAACCCGCGCCCCACTTCGAAATCATTAAGCATTAAAAAAACGACAATTTCCTTGGTATTCTCATTTGGTCTGCAACAGACTTCATGTTGCGCTATAGGCTGTTCTGAATTTGTAAGTCTGAATACTTACACTTTTTTGAACTTAGCTTTTCCCATTGATGGGTTATCAAAACAGGTTAAGTAAACCATGAAGTTTCAACCACAAAACAACCACATAGATTTTGGCAGTTGGGCTAGCCATTGTCACTTGTCTAACTGCCTCCTTCACTTAGTTATGGTTGGGAGACGATTAATATTCAATTACTGCGCTTCTGCCTATGTATGTCATTTCATTTTTATTAAAAAATCCATACAACTAAATCCATGATCTACGTTTTATGGCCTTACAGTTAAAGACAAACAAAAAGAAATAATCCATATATCATGTAACAACTACAGATTTGTGAATCTAAGAAAAATCATGCTTGCTTTATCAGATTAACATCAGGTAAAACTTTAAAATAATATAAAACCTTGGGCATCGAGAAATGTGGACCGATTTCCTAAAAAAAAATTTACCTGCAAGGCATAAACATAAATGACAATGATGCAAAAAATATCTCACAACCTTGCTACTGTAAGAGTTGGCACACATTCACAAATGTTTCAGTATACAGTCCTAAGTTTTTGTGGCAGCATTATGTTAAAAAATTATGAACTATATGGAAAAAGATTTTCAGGGACGCAATCTAGACCAAAATAATGTAATGGAAAATAAAACATTAATCATTTCACTTATGACAATTGCACTGTATTCGTTTACTTCTATAACTGATTGACAATATGCATACTAAGTCAGACCTAAGTCTTAAACTGACTATTGGTAACTGTATTAAGCTTTGAAACTGGTATAAATTCAACTTCCCACTGTATTCAAACAAAGAAATATGCATTTATGCAATCAATTTGCAAGAAATGGAATGAGATCAGGGAAGATAGAAAAATCTGTACAAGATAGAAAATACTAAACCAGAACAAAAATTTTGAATCACATGAAATAATGCCATCTCACCAAAGCCAGGCAACAAGTAAAAACAGATGGTGAAAAAGTCTAAATGCATAAAAGTCTTTTAAGACATTACTAAAAACTAACAAAAAAAATTCACATGGAATTTGTACAATAACACACGGGCAAAACTGCAAATGTCCTTAAGCATTGCAAACAATCACAGCAAAAGTTGACCACAACAAAAAAAGTATTGGTCAGTACAGCAAACACAAAGTGAAACACAGTATAATAAACTTTGCAACTGTCACAACAAAAGTACTTGTAAAAACCACTGTTTTGATTTAATCAGCTTTATGCATTATTTTTATTGTCAAACTTATACTCGTCTTAAAAAAACTAAAAAAGCAGCACTTTTGACAGGTGTGTATATTGAAAATAAACATAACAAAAGGGCAGCACACAACAACTTTACATGATATAATGCTTGAAGAAGCAAAAGGTTCAACATAGCAAATTTTTACACTCCATTATATATGAACAAATTTGATATCAAATAAAAATTTATACGTGATGAACTCTTTGGAATGTCTGCAAAATGTTGTAATTTTTCATTTTAACTTCACATTCAGACTATGAAAACAGATTCCACACACAAATTTGCATGAAGCAGATCTAGTTATGCATATCTAAAACTAAGTTTGAAAAAGGAGATCAAATGTATTACTGTCACCAAAAATACACCAAGCTAAACACCTAGAAAATGAACAATGAAGACAAGTATATTGTACAAAACAAATACCGAAGAATACGACTCAAAACAAATGTAAAAAACGTATATCACAGTGATTTTACTTTCACTTATTGAAGCACAATCATACAGCTCCTATGCAGCACAGTAAAAATAAGGCCGGCATATATTGCTAACAGGTCCAATAGCCACTGCAGAACATTGTAATATTGCACATGTAAAAGAGTAGTACTGCAAAACGCAACATTAAAGCATAGTGTGTAATCATGCACGTGTTCAAAAGCTCTTTACTGAGAAATTTCTGTAATCAAGTCATCTATCACAGCTGTAACGCCTGACACCAAATGTGTTGTATTGGTATGACAAGTTTCACACGAAGAACTATCTGAAGTGTTGGTTAAATTTGAAGCATCACTAGATGTGGAAAAATAAACAGTGCTTTCACTTATAACTTTTGCTCCATTAATATTTTTTAAGTTATCTTGATTGACATGGAATTGTTCAATGTTTCTATCATTGCTGCAAACTTTCAACTTAGAGAAAACATTATGTATGTATTTCTTGGGTACTGCACCTATGTACCTTCCCGTAAGTTGATGAAAAAATTTGTCATAGTCTTCTCTCATCCTATAGATTGTTATATTGTTTTTGTGTTGCTTAATAATGTTTGGAATGGAGCTGTCAGGTTTTTCCTCAAAATAAATGCAAGAAAATGTGTGTTGTTTTGGCCACCACCACACTGTCCTTTGAATTTCCTTTTTGAACTGATTCAAGCCAATCATGAATGGATCTTTTAAAGCATCTTGTGTAAGCCTGTCACAGTTCCTTTTGCCTTCAGGTGTGCAGACTAATACAATATGATCACAATGTTTGTTGTCATTAAACCATTGAAATGCATCTTTCATTTTTGACATACTCCATAAATTAAAAGAAACTTCAAGTTCTCCATATTTCTTCAGCATGCTTGCAATACGAGATGAAATATCAAAATATAAATCACTCTTTTCGGCCTGAAACACAAGCATCAATACTGACTTAAAACCACAATCACTGCTTCTTCTTTGTCGTCTTTTGCAGGCCAAAACAATCACACAAATAGTTATAAGCAAAAATATACAGAAGACTACGACTATGGTTATGACAGTGGTGACATTTAATGGTTTTACTGTAATAGAACTTATGATGTCCTCTCTTAAGTCATCATCTCCTGATTCCTGTTGAACATAGTCTTCATCGTCAGTATTTTCAACAAACTTCTCCACACTTTCATCACTCCATATACGTTCTTGAACACAATCATGCGTTTGGAACAAGCGCTTGTTACTACAATCCGGAATGGAGATTGTCCATGAATCACGAAGCATGTCACTGTTTTCATGATACATTGGTAAAGCCATTAACACCAACAAATACAGTTTGTTGGGTCGGATTTCTTCCTTATTTCTCATTCCAATGCAAGCATAGTTGAAAATAACTGGACCAGTTTTTGGTTTGAACTTGAAAGTAAATTTTCTTTTTACTGAAACAAAAGATCGACTTGGTGTTATTGTCAAATAATATCCTGTCACGAATTCCTGAATATCCTGTTGCCAAGTGAGATTCAGTGCTAAGTAAGATTTATTGTTACTCCTTTTGTAAGTGAACCAGGAAACGTTCTGCCATTTTGGACTAGAGGCGGTTGTTTCATTTTCCTTTGAATATGGAGGTGTTGCAATGACTTCAGCACGACATTGTTTTAACGGTTTTCTTGGTGGTAAAATTTTTTCCTTTCCGACAACTTTAACATGAGAGCATTTTGCATTGCAACTATAAACATCACAGTTTACTGATATGCAACATAGGATTATCATCAGTAGACAAAACCAGAAACTGTTTATCATGTCAGACTGAAGCTGTAGATGTGAATTTTCTACATGCCAATAACGACTTGCATAATTCTGTAAATATATGCAAAGAAGAAGCATAATTTTTGTGTCAGGTACAATAATGACAAAACAAAAACTGCAATATAAAATATTACTTATATATATCGTATAAAAAATCCCTTTCTTTAGTGATCTTACATAGATTTGAAGAGTACAGCTCTGCTCTACTCACAGCGTAATATATATACAAACTGCCAACATATAACCACTGCAGTTCTATATGCTACTGTTTGCAATATTACATAACTATTCACATAGTCATATAACAACAGTATGGCAATCGTAGCATGCATGAAAACAGCAATCTACAAGTTTGTATTTTTACCAGTACTAATTTGGCCTTAAATGTTGTTTGTATGTTTGTTTACGCGTTTTACATAGAATTGCTTTCTGTTTTTTAAACCCTCAAAACACTAAACTCTTTCTTATGACAATATGAAAAATTCAGCAGAATGAACTTAAACTGTGCAAATAAGATGGATGAAGTAGAAAACAGATAAGTATGTGACCTTTTGGGTTCAAATGAGAACTTTTAACGAAAATGGTGCAGCTCAATTTGAGTTGATTCGGTATTTTTTAATATGTGGTGGCTCCAATATTATTATTCAAATAATTTTGCAACCTTCGAGCCTTGGTATTAAAAAACGTGGACCCACCCTAATTTCCCACGAAACATTCACCAGCAAGAATGCAAGACAAAAACCGAAATGAAATGACAATAGTGTGATTATCTTTTGCTCTTCCCATCATATAAGAGTTGCACACGTATACACAAATGCTTCAGTTTACTTTTCTAAGTTTTGGGACAGCATTATATTGAAAATTGTATACCATATGGAAATTGATTTTCAGGAAAGCAAGTCAGATCCGAAAAATGCCATAGAAAAAAACATTAATCTTTTCACCAATTATAATTGCACTGTATATTCTTTATGCTTCCTGTAACAGATTGGCAATATGCATATTAAGCCATACCCAAGTCAAAAAATGATTGCCGTTTTTAAACTTGTATAGATTCAGCTTCCCACTTTAATCAAAACAAGAAATATGCATTCATGCAATCAATTTGCAAAGCATTAAATCACATTAGAAAACATAGAAAAAAACGCATGTAAACCAAAAATGAGAACAGGCATTCTGCCTATTCTTTATAAATTAACAGAAGTCATTCACACGATCTTATCAAAATCAGATAACAACTAAAAACAGATGGTAAAAAGTCTTTGCATTAACAGACTAAAAAAAACTACACAAAACAAACATATGAAAAATAGACACAAAACTTGCATCATGACGTATGCGCAAAATTATGTGTATATGTGCAAAATTGCAAATGTCTTTAAACAAAAACATTCCAAAAGTTAAGAACAAAAGTTGGCCACAACAATAAAAGTATTGGTCGGTATGGCAACATTAGAACGGAGCCTATTATAACAAACGTTGCAACTGTCAAAACATAATACTCGTGGACATGAATGAGTTTTGATCTTACCAGCTCTTTGTTTTATTTTTAAAGTCAAATTTATACTCTTGTTGAAGCAGATTAGAAAGCAGCAACTATGACAAGTTTATCATTTAAAGTGAACATGAGAAAAGGGTAGTACACAATAATCTTACTTAAAACAGCGTTTGGAAAAACTGAAAATACAACAAACATTAAATTTCACACTCTACTGTATATGAATGCAGTTCAATAGTTGATATCAACCAAGTATTTATAAGCGACCTTTCTTACAAATATCTGCAAAAGGTTTTATTTTTTACTTTCATCTTCCATTTAGACCGTGAAAACAGATTCAATACACTATTTTGCATGAAGCAGATCTACAAAGGCATGAATTCAGGTTTGACATAGAAGATCAAATGTATTACTGTCACCATAGATACAATCTTACACCAGGCTAAAAATGCAAAAAAAAACGAAGACAACAAGGATATTATAAAAAGAAATATGAAGGAATAACAGCACAAAATATAAGCAAAAAAACATGTATCACAGTGATTTTATTTCTACTCGTTGGGCATAATCATATGCAGCACAGTAAAAATAAGGCCGGCATATATTGACAACAGGTCCATAAGCCACTGCAGAACATTGGAATGTTGCACATATAAAAGATAAATACTGCAAAAAGCAACTTTAAAAGCAAGCTGTGCAATCATGCACATGTTCAAAAGCTCTTTACTGAGAAATTTCTGTGATGGATTCATCTACAACAGCTGTAACATCCGACACCACGTGTGTTGTATTCGTGTGACAAGTTTCACACGAAGAACTATCTGAAGCGCTGTTTGTATTGAAGTCATTAGTGGATGTGGAAAAACAAACAGCGCTTTCACTTATAACTTTTGCTCCATTAATATTTTCTAATTTATGTCGATTGACATGGAATTGTTCAATGTTTCTATCATTGCTGCAAACTTTCAACTTTGAGAAAACATTATGCATGAATTCCTTGGGTACTGCACTTATGTACCTTCCCGTAAGATGACGAAAAAATTTGTCAAAGTCTTCTCTCATCCCATATATTGTTATTTTCGTTTTGTGTTGCTCAATAATGTTTGGAATGGAAATTTCAGGTTTTTCCTCAAAATAAATGCAAGAAAATGTGTGTTGTTTTGGCCACCACCACAAAGTCCTTTGAATTTCCTTTTTGAACTGATTCAAGCCAATCATGAATGGATCTTTTAAAGCATCTTGTGTAAGCCTGTCACAATTCTTTTTGCCTTCAGGTGTGCATACTAATACAATATGATCACATTGTTTGTTGTCATCAAACCATTGAATCTTATCTTTCATTTTCGACATACTCCATAAATTAAAAGAAACTTCAAGTTCTCCATATTTCTTCAGCATGCTTGCAATACGAGATGAAATATCAAAATATAAATCACTCTTTTCGGCCTGAAACACAAGCATCAATATTGACTTAAAACCACAATCACTGTTTGTTCTTTGTCGTCTCTTCCAGACAAAAACAACCACACTAACAGTTATAAGCAAAAATATACAAAAGACGACGACTATGGTTATGACAGTGGTGACATTTAATGGTTTTACTTTAATAGAACTTATGATGTCCTCTCTTAAGTCATCATTCCGTGATTCCCGTTGAACATAGTCTTCATTGTCAGCATTTTCAACAAACTCGTCTACACTTTCATCACTCCACATACGTTCTTGAACACAATCATGTGTTTGGAACAAGCGCTTGTTACTACAATCCGGAATGGAGATTGTCCATGAATCACGGAGCATGTCACTGTTTTCATGGTACATTGGTAAAGCCATTAACACCAACAAATACAGTTTGTTGGGTCGGATTTCTTCATTATTTCTCATTCCAAAGCAAGCATAGTTGAAAATAACTGGACCAGTTTTTGGTTTGAACTTGAAAGTGAATTTTCTTTTTATTTCAAGAGAAGTTAATCGACTTGGTGTTATTGTCAAATAATATCCTGTCACGAATTCCTGAATATCCTGTTGCCAAGTGAGATTCAGTGCTATGTAAGATTTATTGTTACTCATTTTGTAAGTGTACCAGGAAACGTTCTGCCATTTTGGACTAGAGGCGGTTGTTTCATTTTCCTTTGAATATGGATGTGTTGCAATGATTTCAGCACGACATTGTTTTAATGGTTTTCTTGGTGGTAAAATTTTTTCCTTTCCGACAACTTTAACATGAGAGCATTTTGCATTGCAACTATAAACATCACAGTTTACTGCTATGCAACATAGGTGAATCATCAGCACACAATGCCGAAAACAGTTTATCATGTCAAATGCAAGCTGTAGGTGTAAAAGTTCAGAATATCTACAAATAAACAATGATATATATATTTCTGCAATCATGCAAAAAAGAGAAATGCAATATTTTCAAGTACAATAAAGTGAAGGCAAAACTAAAACTGAAAACTACATACATAAGAATATAAAAATAAGTGCCTTATTCACAGTGACTTAATTGGAACTGTGACATAAAAGTTTAAACATGCAAGTAGAACAACTAAATACAGTCAAACCATATTACCATGTAACACATTTACACTTCTATGACAGTCAGATTTTCAAGTCCAAAATTCAGCTAATGCATTATGCCTTTTACCAGTTACAGCAAACACTTTTATAACAAAAACATAGATCCAAATTGTCTCCAAACTACGGAAAAACGCCTTCTGTACAATGTACATGTGCTCCAGTTGTTAATAAAAGCAATCATTATTGAACAATTTGTAATCCTTACATCAGGAAGGCATTATTTATCCCAAATTAAAATGGCAGACAATGAAACAAGTTGTACCCTATGAAACTACATAGCAAAGTACAGTACTATTTTGTGAGAAATGGCTCCAAAAAAGAAAGCAGTCATTGCTAACTGATTAGGCAGCATTCTATCGGTGAAAACTGTTCACCAGGTTACTTTATTGTTCAACTGTGTATGCAAAATTGTTAAATTTTCAGGGAAGAGAAGTGATGGGTTTTGGAACTTTTGGTTTATTTTGGATGTATGTAATGTTATAACAAGGTTTAAGAATTACCACAATATATCTAGCATAGCTCCAAACATATTGTTTACATTGCACATGATTGTAGAAAAATAGTATTGCAAGTTAAAACATGCAGAAAAAAAAGCACAATTAAGCTATATAAACAACCACACAGTTCAATGCATTTTCCAGTTAATGATATCCTACTTCAGCTAAATGTTATTTTAATCACAAATTTTACATGTATTAGGCAATGATAGATGGAGTGGCTGAGACGCAGGATGTTTCACAAAAATAACAAGCTTATAAAACTATTCCACACAGGCTACTAATTATACAGTTTCACTGTGTGCGTCATTCCGTCATTCTAACTCTTGCATAAATGAGCAATGTTTCTATCATTATTACAAAACTCCAATTTCGAGCAAGTGTTATATATATAATGCAATTGAGCTTCTGGTATTGCGGTTTTGTGTTTTCCTGTAAGTTTGTAAAAAAATTTGTCAAAATCCTTTCTCAAGTTATAGAAGGCTACATTGCTTTTATACAGCTCAATGATGTTTGGAATAGAACTTTCAGGGTTCCTTTCAAAATAAATGCAAGAAAATGAGTGCGTCTTTGGATTTGACTGCCACCAAAGTGTTCTTTGAATTTCTTTCTTAAATTGATTCAAGCCAATCATGAAAGGATCGTTTGAAGCATCTTGTGTAAACCCGTCACAATTCTTTTTACCTAGAGGTGTGCAGACTAATACAACATGATCACAATGTTTGTTGTCATCAAACCATTGAAATGTATCTTCCATTTCAGACATGCTCCATAAATTAAAAGAAACTTCAAGTTCTCCATAATTCTTCAGCATGCTTGCAATACGAGAGGAAATGTCAAAATGCAAAGTACTTTTTTCAGCCTGAAACACGAGCATCAATACTGACTTGGAACCGCAATCACTTCTTTGTCGTTGTCTTATCCAAACGATAACAATAAATATACTTAAAAGCAAAAACAAAACAATAATGACTACAATAACGATGACACCAAATGGTTTAGTTTCAGTATCCGACGATGGGGGCGTATTTCTTATTTCAGGATCTGCTGATCCTGATTCACCATTGTCTTCATCGTCATAATACTTATACATATCTCTTTCTGAATTATTTATACAATAACAAGTGTTTTGCAAGAGCTGGTTTCTACAATCTGGAACAGTTACTATCTGTTGAGAACCGGAAGGATAGCCCTTTATGTGATTAATGGGTAGAGCCAGTAGGGTAAAAACATACCCTTCATAGGGCTGAATTTCTTCATTATCATCCCATCCATAGCAAGCATAATTAAAGAGAACTGTACCATTGTTGAATGTGGTTTCAAAACTAAATTTTCTTCTAACTGTAACAAATGATCCAGATCGTATTGTTAAATAATAACCGGTCACATATTTCTGAATTTCTTTTCCATCTTGACTCCAAGTGAGATTCCATGCAACAGAGCATTTGCCATCACTTGTTTTGTAGGGGTACAATAATATGTTCTGCCATTTTGGACTGGGGGCAGGAATTTCATTTTTTGTTGGATATGGAGGATTTCTGATAACTTCCACATCACATTGCTTGAATGTTTTTTTTGGTGGTGGAATACTTTGCCCTTCGCTAACATACAAATGAGCACATTTTTTATTGCAACTAATGACTTCACATTTTATTGATACACAACACAGTATTAGCACTAGTTGAGCAAAGCAGAAGCGCAATTTCATATCACTCTTGGCCAGCAGATATAGAAGTGCAACATGCCTTACATATCTCTGCAACTATCAGAATACAAAATATATCATTGATAACATGCAATTTATACTCACACACCTTGATTACACTATCATTATTTATATCTATTTCATTACATTATTTCACAACCCAATTAGTGTAAGTTCACAAAAGGTCTGAGACTTTTACTTTAAATAACACTTATAACAGTATATATCAAATCAAACTTCTGTGCTGCAGGAAAAAACTAACATTCAGACTTTATAACCAAGACATTTTACATTTCAAAAGTCATGTTTATGCAATTTAAAATGTTTTTTGAGCACCACCAAGGATTATAGGTCAAAGAAAAAAGCAACTGGCCGCGTGCAAACTTAATAAACACAGCAGATATCACTTAGCAATTTTTAAAATATTGTAGATCAAAACATTGAAATGGTTTTCCAAGTTCAATGAAAAAACTTCCAAGTACTCTTTTCGGTAATAAATTAACAACTGAAAAACATATTTATTAGAGAGAAAATCTAAAGGCCTGTACTCAGACTAGCAGTTGCATTCTGACCATTCCACTTTTGTTAATGTCGTATGCATAAACATACATATTTTGCTTACTTTCTTTAACTCTATAATCCTAATTTACATCTCAAGCGTAAACCAACTTTCACTTTCTTAGAAAACTACCTCATACATATGTTTTAAATTTTCACTGTTGCTTATTTGTTTATGTTTCTGTATCAAACCACACTTTTCATCTAAAATCCATCTTATTTTACATAAGATATGCTATAATACCTATGGTGAGTCTAGGACAGCAGTCTTCAACCTTGTCAAAATTTTGAAATGTTAAGAGTTAAAAACTGTTTTTCAGACAAGTAACAACACAATGCATTTACTGAATTTTATGAATTAACAAAGCTAATTGAATTCACATGTACATACAAAAATCAGGGCTTAAACGAAGCACCACTGAATGTGAAATATGTTAAAACTAATTAAAGTGCAAACAAAACAATTAAAATTAACTCCACAAAAATCCTTGCACCATAAAATGACAAAAAAAACGTTCGATCCTATCACATTGATTGGTATCACAATTAAAATATAATTGCATCCAGTGTTGAATTTCTAACTTAATAACTTCCAGAGCGCAAAGCAGATGCCGATCTGGTTATTTTTACCAGCCTGATTTGCACTGTTTATATTGTCCAAAATAATCTAGACCAGATTTATAGACTTTATTACATAAACTTCCGATAAAAAGCAGTCATCGACTATATAACCGTAAAAACAAAGAATTGAAAAAGAATGGAAACAGTGAAATGAGACAAAAATTTTTGGATTGTCAGGGGAAAGTCAACTTATGCAGATTGTGCTAAAACACAGTTCATGTACAACCGGAATGCTTCAAAGAAATAGTGCAACCACAGAAAAGTTACAGTTGAGCTAACGAGAGAATTTTTCAGCATTCAAAGGAAGACAAAAAGTCTATTGTGTAATATCCGTGGCTTAGCAAACCTTCCAATCCGGCTAATAACCTATGATAACAGAACTTCGTTACCTAGCCCTCACATTAGGCTTCATAGTGGAAAGCATGACAGCTGCACCCTCAAAAACAAAGACTTTGTGTTTAAGCTAACGATTTATTGCAGACTACAAAACACAATTTTGCTGCACACCGATTTTACCCATCCTGTACCCAGTCACCTTGATTTTGGCTGTTGTGCACCAAGATCTCACTGAAAGCAAGCCCCTGAGCAATACTTGAGGCTATTTATTTGGCCCTCCAAATAGGGTTTAGATAAAGTATTTAACTAAAGTGAGAAAATGTGTGCTTGAAATTTATCTCGGGTGTGCAGCTGCCACAAAATACAGACCAGCCACAATCTACCAGTTTAAGTTCGGTTTTAATTAAATATGTTTAAATAATATAGCCTTATTCATTTGCGTTACGTGGCTATGCTAACAGTATAAATTCGTCTTTCTTCTGTCCTCAGACTTTACTTTTACATTGCTGGGCCTACTGTACTATGATGCATGTTTTTGCCCTCGACACCTTGCCATATTTTCCTGTATCTTGCCTTAGCTACGGTGTTAACCGGGTGTCCTTCTATAGCTAATATATTTTCCAGTTTCAACATCAGCACAATTTTTCGTACCATACTGTTGTTATTCAACTAGCCTGTAAGCTTACTGAAATGTTACACTGCGTGCAGAAGATCTTCCACTACCAGTCTTTAGTCTGCTGATGGTCAGCTGACTTTTTGGCCTGGTATGTAACACTATAAAAGGGCACTTTCTGTTTAGGAAAAGAAAAACTATAGGCTAAGGAAATAAACGAAAGCTCTCATGTATGGCTCGTATATACGCCTAGGCCAATAGCCTCACCCTTTTTCAACCTTCATACTTTTGTGGTGCATAAAACCAAACGTTGTTAGTAACGGTACCTGCTACCGCCCTACCCAAAAACCCACAATTATTATTTCAACCCCAGAATCAACCGGTATCTTCTTAGGCCTACTACGTGTCTTTTCCAGGCAAGCGATTTGCCACTTGTTTTCACCTGTAAATTGTGACGACACCTTCAAACAGAAGTGGACAAAGAAGTAAAAATAAAAATCAACGCGTTTTGACACCCTGACCGCCAGATTGCGGCAAGCCACCACTTTCGAAAAACAGATCTGTACTAAACGGGGTAATTTGCTTTGTGTATCATGTCTCTATGATCGAACACTACAATCACCAACTGGGATCTATGAAAGTCAACAGCCTTTGCAGTTAATGCCGGTTACTATTCTTTCTTTATATGCTGTTTTTGTATTTTTCGTTGAAGAACAATTGGTCTTGTGAACAACAAGGGCAGTAAATTTATTAGCATCTTTGAAATCAAAATGAATAAAAGAGGTACTGTACCTATACAAGAAACAGATTGGTTGGTGGCTGGCGATTCTGTGTTGTTACATCACACCTATCGCATTACTATCACCACACGCTAATAATGAAGTATTGTATGGGAAGTTTGAATATTTCTACAGTACTTCCTCAACTGGTCTTGGTTGCAATGCAAGAATTTGGAATATGACAGGGTGATTGGCTAGGCACCGTAAAACATATTTATTTTCATGACATATCGAATGTTAAGAGGCAACAGCCAAGTAGAGTTTTCGCATTTCACTTCCATGTTCCACTGCTCGCTTTACACATTTTTGCATCTCAGCTTCAGGCATAGCTAACCCACCTAAAGGGAAAGGTTTAGATGTGAAAAGGTTTCAAAGGTGAGTACAGTGTTTGCATTAACTGAATGTTTCGATATATAATGACAAAAATAAATAAATAAACCGAAAAGTGTTTAAAAACACAATACTTCCGTGTACTTATTGTGCTATTCAATGTTACATATACCATATCAGATTATTGCCAATACCCACCTTGCCTTTGAACATATATTAAGTTATCGTGTTCGTCTGTTACAACAGTAATATTTCCCTCCGTTATATCTTCTTCTTTAAGGGTGGGATCAGCAATTATGTGAGACCTTTATAAAATGAATACTCATTACAACCTAAAGCAATGATTATAAAAAGAATATGAGTTGTAATAATACTCTGTTACCATCTGTAACTACTACATGCTACTGACCCATCAAAAACGGTAAATGTTGTCGCACAAGGCATGCCTCGAGTAGCAAATGCCTTTTTCACTTCCATATTAGTATGTGGTAAACCCGATTCATCATCAACAGTGACTTCTGGAATTTTTACTAAAAAAACAAAATCGTTCTCAAACTATTTCATTCTTTTTGTTGTGTTGCACAAAATATAATGGTCATGCTAATGAACTTATCCAAAAAGATTTATTTCCATGGTGACTTACCATTTTGCAGAGCAGCAATTAACGCAAGCACAGAAGCATCCAATGCATTTCCGTCATAGTTTAGGCATACAAGATCACAGTAGAGAACCCAAACTAATTTATCTTTCATAACACACAAATCTGCAGTGTCTATTACTGTACAGCTGAAACAGTAAAACTCCTTTCATATAAAATTTACACAATACTTTTATTTACAAATTTTGTATTTTCCAGATTAAAAGATATCTAACTATCTTCAAAAAGCAAAATCCTAAATCACCTTTTTAAAAGATTATCAAGAAATTTAGTGATAACTTGTGCTTGCTCGGAGGGAGGACCGGGCTTGAAATGTGATGAACACAAGGCTGACATCTCCATATTTGGTACTAAAATTTAAAAAAATTGATCATTTTCAATTGACTAAACGGCTGACATCAAAGAAGCTCAACCATTTCTCAAATTTTATTTTGAAATTCTGTAAATAAATTTATTGATACCAACAATAAGCACACCTACGATTCCTTTTCCTGGATCTTCAGCAGATGGTATTGTGAGTTCTGCCTTAACACCACAGATAACCATGGTTTCTCCTAGTTTAACCAATGCAGACCCATCAGCAGTTGATATTGAACCTTGCAATTAGCAACAATTAAACAGCTTGACTAGCAAATATAATGACAGCTCATTGTTATTAACATTCAAATATTGTATCATCAGTCTCAGAAGAATAAGTACTATCCTTACCAACATTTAACACAGTCTGTCGGGTTTCCATTAATTCTCTTCCATCAGGTCTGATGTTTTCTTTCTGTGGAATGCCATGCAATAAATTTACTTCTAAATTGCTTGATATACCTGAATGAGCTGATATATATTACCAAGACAATATTAAAAACTAACGAAGTATTTCATTTGTCACAAGAATTTATGCACTATGGATGAAAAAGTAAATATTTTGGTATGAACGTGCTTTCCACTACAGTTTAAAAATGATATAGTTTTGACTGACACAAAGTGACTGCACATTTATCAAGCAATATGTTTTGCTTTATCTATCTGCATATTTACACAAAGTTCCTGTCATATATTATCGAATTCAATATTTACAAAAACATAGAAAACTTCAATATAATTGAACAGGAGATATGCTCTCTGTATCTGAACTTACCAAAAATGTCTTATATGACTCAACAGGCTGAAGATTTCTGTAAAAATATTAAAAACAAAGGTGAAAAATTATATTTGTTTGAAATAAGTGCTGGGACGGGAGGGAGAGGTAAATATTGGGGAACTGTCATTACTTGCAAAAATAAAGCAACCAGCAGACCAAGCAAAACATCAACAGTTATCCACGATGTTATAAAAGGCACAACAGTTTCATGCACTTTTCTATAGCATTAGAGTGTAGCAAGAAAGATTAACATATTTATCAACTACAAAATGTTTGAGGGCTATATTTCAGTTTATAAAACCGAGTGTGTACTGTATAGCATAGGGCTTCTTGGATACACTCAAAAAATTATTCAATTGCATCATTATTGTTCTAACATAAAAAAGCTTTATGTATCATGTGTCTATGATCCGAAAAAAAGAAGTCTGTTACGAGAAATAATTAGCTTTTTATATGTTAGAACAATTATCATTTAGCCATTTATAATGTCTTCCACTGCAGACCCAGCAACACACAATATATATAAGGGAAATATTTATTTTACTTGCAGCAATACACTTCCCGCTAATTATAAATTATAAATTTGGCAATCGAACTTGTATATTTCCAAATTGTCAAAAGGATAATGCAAAATGCTAGATTAATTATTTTTAGTAATTGGCTTGGAACATTAGCGCATGTATTTTGGGAGTGCGTGAATGCAAAATAGGAATTTAATAATAATCTTGTATTCCTTCTTGTTTTCATATTAGTAGCATATATTAGTTCGTCAATTTATTACCGTGCAGACTGGTATAATATGAAGCTAACCAGTTGGCGACCTAGACCTGAATAAAAAAACTTCTGAGCATTACTACTGCATGTTGGCTCAGAGACTGGTAAGGTACTAAGGCTATTAGTGCAGCAGGTTAATTAATTGGACACAGATATTACATTCGAGTATTAAACTACTTAATAGCCCCGGCACACACAAACAAACAAACAATGCTTTTGAAGCAAAAACAAATAACACAAAGGACATAACATTTTTGTACAGTCCTTTGCAGTCTTTGAAAGGATTATTCAAAGCATTACAAAAAGGCAACTAGGCTGTGCAAATATGTAAGCTTTTTCAAGTGTGTACAGTTAAGTCCTATAATATCATGCTATCCCTATTAGAAAGTTTGCTTACGGTCAAGTACTAGAACAAATTTACCCACAAAGTTTGTGCCACGCTAACAACAGACTACCAATAATATAGATTTAAATAAGGGGCAAAATTATAGTCTTGTATCAGTAAATTGGTGCATACACTAAGTTCTATGACGTAGAAACCCGACGCAGCATACAAACTTTTCCAGTAGGGCTCCACGTGCAATATTGCCTTCACACGTTTGCACTTAGCAAAATGTAAAAACTGGAGAAAGGTTTTTACAAATGGTCTATCGTCCTACTGGCAGACTGGACTATGCTTATTGTTATAAGTATCACACTTGGTATGGTCCCGACTGGAAAGTATGGCAGCTTTTGACAAGAAATCGTGCCTGCAATGAGACGAATTTTGGCATGATGGAAACCTCAGTTCTTTGTTTATTTATTATAAATTGGCGTGCAAGCAACCAATTTTTATCTGTTTATTTAACATAAATCAGCGTGAAGATAGGACAGTTGGGTGGGCAGGGGGAAGAATCTCGTGCATGCAGGTGCCACACTTTTCACTGTGGTGTGGCATCATTTCAACTTTTTTACTTGGACTTTTTATACCAAATTCCCCAACTGTTAACCAGAATCACTGTACAGGAGCAAGTGTCGTTAATACCTTGCTCAAGGGCATTACAAAGGTAGCCCCAATGGCTTTCACCACTCTCGCAGTCTGCTACCTTCTACCGAACTGACTGCTTCACCAAAGGTTTTTAAGAAATAGATTACTATGTGTACAGATCAATTCATACATAAATAAGTTAAGACAGTTTTACTTACAGCAATTCCATTTCCGCCTAACTTTAGTAAATTATATGACCAGTACTGTAATTTCGCAACCAATGGCTAACACAAATGCACGCAGTCTTCAAACAAGGAATATTTCTTTTCTACTATCGTATCTGGTAAATACCCTTATATGAAATTTGTACAATGTAGGCAAGGTATCATATAATTTTTGCAATCAGCAGTGCGGAGCGATGCTAACCGTCATTGCACAAAAAACATGCTCACAAACAATCAATGGATGAATAAAACTTCCAAAGCTTCAAGTCCGAGTCTTTTACCGTTTAATTAAGTTTAAATAGACAGATGTTGAAAGGAAGAACGTTATAAACCTTGTTATGATGTGAGTACGGATACGGGCCTTAAGCAGTACAAGATCAGTTCATCAGCAACTTGGCTGATGCTAGCAAAAATACAATAGGCCGGTCATTCGGAGTTACAAAATCGTTTCATACGGCATCTTAAAATAAACAGACCGTCTAAAATAGCCAGCTGTTCCGCCATCGCTGACATTAGGTTACATTTGTTTTTTGCAAAGCGAATTATTTTGCAGAATATCGAAACTCGTTATTTGCTATGATTTTCGTAAACACTTTTCAACCCATTTTAGCCTATATGAGAGTATGTGAGTATTCTCATACAGACATTTTAAGCTCAAAGGACAGAAATGTAGTGTAACGGTTGTGGCGGGCAAGGCCACACACAGTAGCCATCCAGAATTTATGAAAAATCTTTTTATTCATTTTTTGCAACATTTTACTTTACATTTTCGTTTATCTTGGCGACCTGGTGAAGTGCACACTTCGACAAGCACGTGCTGAAGCGAGAATGCTCTTAATATTTAGTTTTGTTTGGTTTATAACGCACGTTTGAAATGGAAGTTTTTCTGGCGTTCTGATTTTAAGTGCTTACTGGAATGAACGGTCAACCTTGTTGAGGAGTCAGAACTTTCAATTATTATATATTTAATTCACCTTATGCGCCATATTGTCATCAAAGTGTTGTTATCTAGTATCAACATGAAGTCATTTCAATGTAAAACATGTACTTTGCCAACGGGACTCCATTTCTGTCATTCATGCGTGTAAATTTTCTGTGAACCTGTGACCGTCTCACGGTTCCAACACAATTTAAGATACCCCGGCACAGAAGCTGACTGAAATTTAGCTAAATTGTTCCTTATCCACTAATGCAAGTCTATGTCAACATTTTCACACGGCCTACAACTCTGTTCAGAAAATAGTGAAACCCAACATATTCCCGATCGTGTGTTGTGTTTACGCATAGTAAAAAGTTGTGAAGCAGCCGGTTATCGTTGCCATTTACCAAGTAATGTTTTGCGAAAAACGTGTTTGGGGAATTTGGTTCAACAGTCAACACGGTCGAAAGGTGGTGAGGTTTTTGGCATTCGTTTCAAACTTATTCAGCATGTAACTTGCAACTGTGGACTGTGCTAAAGCACACGCATGTCGACAATGTAATTAGATTCAGAAAAACCAACGTAGCATTTATTGAGCACAGAGGCGTAACTATTATAATTAGCCTCATGGGAAAATAGAAGCCAGGCATGATTATGAATTGGCTGTGAATTGTATAGTTCCATTAGCCATTGTATATTGTATATTTTCACCGTTAACTGTGCCGAGAAAAAGTTAAGATGCAAACCGTTGCAGTTATAGCACAATAAAACACATGCTCGCAAGCAAGAAAAAGTGGCCCAAGGGCTTAAAACATGCAAGATAGCGTTAATAGAAGTGTGCTATAAGATGGTAGGTTAGCATGGCCATTAAATCCACAAAATAGTTCATTAATTTAAGGAATTTCAAACCAAAATAACACCAACAACGAAACAATTACACAATTGGAAGATGTGGAAGAATTGCTGTAGAAATGATATTTTTTTCAGTATTTTTACTCAAATCGGTGACTAGTAGCCGACTTTTTAACCAATGAAACAGTTAAATTATGTTTTTAAAACTGCTATAGCTATGCCTTGCGCGATTTCTTACATGATTTAAAATTGCTATACGCAATCGGTGTAGAACGAATTGCCCTTACAAGCTTTTTTTTCGCTACGCTCCCAGCGTCAGCTAAATAAATCAATTAACTTTACAACAAAATTTGCGCCAATCCTACTCAATAGGCTACCTATCATACAGTGAAAGATATGAACCATGAAGGTATATCTGCACCAATATGTTGATATATGAAACTACTTTCTGGCCCGGATATCAGATGAATGGTTTGAACTTTCCCGGATGACTTTTCTTCATGTTTTTATGGGGATTTTCAAACTTTTCACCTGGGTATGCGAGTAAGGCTAACCAATAGCCTACTTATATGATGGAGTTTGTGGCTGAAAGGGTAAACTATACATACGGTATAGTCTTTAGGTACTAGTTTTTGCACGTCTTTTTGAATTAATAAGTCACTCTACTCAAAATGTTGATCCTGCATTGTATTTTCGTCACCTCGTTTAGTGTGTCTGGGTAATTGTTGTAAAGTGGCAAGTTATACAACATCCTTATTCAAACAAAATGATTGTATCCGGCTCTAGTCCGCCATCAGTATCTCTTCATAACAAGATGCAGGCAAGTGTCAGATCCCCAGAATAGACACAAAAGCAAACACCTACTTCAAACAAGTGGTCTTAAAGTGGCACTTCTTTGAAGTTTTGTCAATAGACAACTGTTAATAATAATTGACACGAACAGGATATGACGCTTTCGCGTATTTCCTATATTAACAATTTCACAAATGTAGCCTACAATTATGGCCTCTGGTGCATTAACCTGCGTTTTACAGCGCTGTATATTAACTTGTAGGGCATGACGCACGTCAATAATTTCTTGTTTGGAAAGAATCAGTAACAATTAACCTTCAGACACGGTACCATCATCCACGTCACACGGTTGAAAATGTGCTGGGAGGCAGGACATCCCGCGAATCGTATAATTATAGACTCACAATTTCGACGAAAGTTTCATCATTACTAGATGGTTTCAGGCGAAACGGCTTAACGCAATTAATAGATAATAATTTAATCAGTACTTCAAGACTACTGTATTTGTTGGAAGCACTTTCAAAACGTTATCAACACAGAGAGACCTACTCCATCGCGAGCTCGTTGGCTGTTTCCAAGCAAACAGTTGCTCTCGTATCCGGTTATTAAATGAATCTAACCAGTTGCTTCTAGGTTGCAAATGCTTAAAGAAAATTAGTTTCGCCCGTGCTCTGACGGTCTAACCCAGTGAACTAGTGCATAAGACTACAGAAACGAAATACACTGACACTCACTTAACCTATACACTTTAAGAATCGTATTTTATAATATATTTATACTGTTTTCCTATTTTTACCAATTTCATAAGAATTTGTATTCAAAGTTTTGTTTACTTAATCCATACTAAGTGTAGCGCATAATCGATATTTGTTGATATTGTATTAGTAGTGTGACGCCTTACCAGAATTTAAGTCTGATACCAAGGTATGCATGTTTCACTCATCAACGAAATAAAATTAGGTTTTGTGCAACCATATGTCACAAGAAAATTGCGCGAGTTCAGGAAATTACGTGTTGTGCACTCAAAATACGTTTCAAAACGTATTCCGAAGCAAAAATAGCTCTTGCGTAGGGGAACACCACACGTCATTCGTATGTTAATAGCTCTGGATTGCACAACAGAGTTGTGACGTGACGTACTTTGCACATCCTTGTACATGTCAAAGCGCGTAAATAAGTAGTCACAATTTATCAAAGGTAAAGCTTAAAAGTTTAGTTTGGAAATTATAAAAGTGCAACACAGTTTATCAATACCGGAACAAAATGTGTAAATAAAAAAGTGCGATATTAGAGTATATTGTAAATACAACGAGTACAAACAGCTGTCCTTTTGCGGATGAACATATAACGCAGTGACGTATAACCTAGTTTCTGTGACGTAACACAATCTATAAAACCTCTGAAATAACCAACAACAACCGTTGTTCTGTCCTTGGTAACGGTTTGGTGGAAGGTCTTTGTTTGGTTAGTTTGCTGCTTAACATTTAAGTCTACCAAGAGATTTAGTTCAGACTGAGCTAATCTAGCTTTACAGAAAACTGCAGTTAAGATGAAAATGGTCGGAAGAAAACTTTTCAAGATGAAGTAAAACAGTAAGTTTTAACTTTATTTTTGGTTTTCGGCGGTGCGAAATTAAGTTAGGTGCAGTACGGTATGAATTTTGTAGTGTTTGTTAAAAACCTTACAAGGTCTTATGGTGTAGTTGTTTACTTAGCTGCAATTTAGCGAATTCTACCATCTCAAACGCTTCTTACGGCATGGATTAGAAGTTATCGGCGTTTTTTGCTTTCTTTTTTCTTTGTTTCAGGTTTTGATAATCCTATTTTTGAATCTAGGTAAAATACCAGTACAGCAGTACTACTACAGTTATGTGAGACTACAAACACTAATTTACTGAAGGCGGTTCTGTCAATCACGAGGGTTTCGTATTTCGATGGTGGTTATAGGGCTTAAACAAAACTACTGACATGGTAGTCAAATCTCAAGTTCATTTAGTGTTAGTCATTTTAATCAATCAGCAATGTGAAAAATGACTGCACACATAAACAAAGGTAAAACCTGGTCATTTCGTAGGCATATTGTCTCATTTTCAGCATTACTAATCTGCATATGTTTAAACTTTAATCAATCTAATGAGAACCCTTGTAAAACGTATATAACACAACGATACGCATAGCGCTGTTGCTTACAATGCTGTGACTGTTTTTTCATCAGATAAAACTGGAATATAATCTGAGGTTTTTCCCATACAAATCAACATATGGAAATTTAGATGTTACTATGACAACATTTTGCCCACACACAAGGAGGGTTGCTTTGCTATCACATTTGTAGGAATTTATCAATTCCAAAGCAAATCAACTTGCTGATCATACACTGTATCAAGCATTCTCTGGCTAATCAATCAAGCAAAAATCAATTAAATGGTGCGGATTATATCCAGATTTGTAAGGTGATTGAAGAGGGATTCAAATTTTCCAATGTCTTGATCCAAAAAGGGAATTGTTGGGCTTTAAATTCACTTCTGCGATTTTACTCCTGATCAAATTGAAACATGTGAATGAATGACGGCACAATGAAAAGAGGAGTTTTGCTGCAGTTAAACGCTCAACATGATTTAGGTAACTGCAGGAAAATTTAAGTTTTGTTGTGTCTGCAGAATCGCAAACGTCATGACAGGAATTGTACTTAGTGACGCGTTATTGTTCTACCGTGGCAAATGTAGAGTTTTCAATTTATTGTTCACAAAAGTTAAAAACCGCAATAAGTTTTGCAGTTTTCATTAAAATATACTAACAGTTACATATGTTTTGCCATTGTGTCCCAGTTTGTGTTAGTCCCATATGCTTTTATCAAATTCAGAAACACGGGTATTACCCTAAACTTTATAAAAGAGAATCGTATTTCAACGAAAAAAGTATCAATAAATTAAACTAAAATACAACTGTATGACGTTGTTTTACGGAGACCTTGGGAATAAATATCGAACAGGCTTACGTTATTTTTAACAAAAATGAATTGACTGATGACAGCATTGTGTTTTTGGAATGTTTTGTGAGAAGTACTGCCTTCATCTTTGGTTCCTTTCAAAACTTGTTTACCTGCTAAAAATTCTCATTCGCTACGTGTTCTGCTCACGTAGGCAGCCATAATGGTATCGAGCGAAAGAGTACCCGAGCGAGTAATTTTGGCGAGTAGAACGTGATCGACCGAGGAGATTAAATCGAAAAAACCTATTCGTTGCCGTTTAATGTTTATTACTCGGGCTTTTGCTTTCTGATGAGTGATGACATATTCTCGTGTAGCCTGGTTGTCTTGCAGTTTATAAATTAGTATTATTGCGACATGTGACCTCAAACGGAACTCAAGTTTACATTGGGCTTGCGAACTGCTGTTTGATGAGCTATTTGTCAGAATCTAACCGTTTATGCTCCGTATAAACAAGCTGCCTAAAGTGCAATGAAGCAGCAAAACCCAATCATACTAAGGGTGCAACTATAAGACCGTGCTTTTTGCCGCACTAGAATCTATAACTTACTGGTTTTCACTATTTCACCGTAAAAAAGGTAAAAGGTTTGAAACTATTTTTAACAGCTCCTTGCTGTTTAACTCAACTGTTGTAGAACAGTAGCGATGACATAAATCTACCTTTCCCAAATTTCAAATCCAATTAAACCCTAACTAAATAGTTAAAATCAATTTCTTGCATACCCATTTCCCAAATCTAACCGCCAAAGTTTTATGGCCTAGGCCCTAGGTGGACCGAAATAATTTTCGCGTAAAATGTTCATTCGTTTGGACTCATGTAATTTGATGTTCCTTGTCAAATCAACAAAATTAAGGTAAACATCTCACCGCGTCGTTCTCTACAGTCTGCAACAACTTATGGTACAACCGTATCTTGGTTATAACTAGGGCAACCAGTTTTTTTACCTAAAAATTTTAAATTTTGACCTTAAAATTTGCAAATTTTGACCTCATTTTGACCTAAAAAGTTTAAATATTGACCTTATTTTGACCTAAAAATTTTAAATTTTGACCTTAAAATTTGCAAATTTTGACCTTATTTTGACCTAAAACGTTTAAATTTTGACCTCATTTTGAAAAACGCTATACTGATAGTCTCTACAATGTCTACAGCAACTTTCTAATCTAAAGCTGCATTTAAAAATGACAAAATGCTTTTCTAGTGTTGACTTTTTTTTCGTTTCTGCGTATTAAGATTGACAACTTGCAGTTTCAAATGCAATGCCGTCACATCGTGACGTCACCAAACGCGCTGAAAAGCCTTCCCTCTCTTTGTGGCTTTGGTTCTAAGTAAAATTTGCGGGACTGGAATTGTTTGCGGTACAAGAAAAGAGAAAAACGGAAGAATAATATTACAAAATGGTTACAAAATTACAATTTTAATAGATTTTGACCTAAAAAAAAGACCTAACGAAACAATTTGACCGTATTTTGACCTAACGTAACATTTTGACTTTATCTGACCTAATAACTTCTATACCACACGTCGTACAAAGCTGAAATTTGTTTTGTGCTTGTTTCATAGCATTCTGAGCAGGTAAAAAAAAAATTGACCATATTGACTTTTGGTTGCCCTAGTTATAACTAACATAGGTTATAAAGGCAATATTAAAAGCAAACCGTAGATATGCTTACAAGACAAATGCATTGATACCTGCAGCTCCAGGTGTGAGACAACATTAATAGTAGCCTACTATGTGTAACTCCAACTAAAAAAAAACAATAAAATACACTACACGGGTTTTTACATAAAAAACAGTGGTTCTTAACTAGCCTTTCCCTGGAAAGATTTTGCAGGGTTCACTGAAACTTTTTAGCTTCCGATACAATTAGGCATACCATATTTTTGTGATTGAATCCCGGGACACCGGAACTACGAGCCTTATGAGAAAAATGTGGTTAATATTTTTTAGGAGTATGAAACTATTTTGCATTCCTATCGTCAGGGAAAACTAAAGTGGTAAGACACCAAGAAAAACTAAAATAATGTATTTCACTAGGAAACAAAACAATTTACATAGTCGCCCAATCATACTTTTCTGTAGACAATACTTTCTTCAAGAAGTCGTTATTCGACTTTATTTTCTCAAAAAAATCTCAGCCGGAAAAGTCAGTATTAATTTTGCAGGTTATAAGGCCTTTCACATTCAAATGGTTTTTGCTCAAGGAAATGCAAACAAGTACCGGTACGAAATACAGGTAAGTTCTTTCAATAACCTAACTGCAAAAAGAACACCTACTAGCCTACTATTACTGAACTAGCGAATGCGCTAACAATCAACCCACTACTGGACCAATTAGCCGCTACAATGACGTAAAAATTACTTTCACATTTAACGCAACGAAACAAAAAAACGCATCAGGCATAACTGTTCAGCAAGTTGGCTAAACAGAGTAATCACAGCATGCTAATATTGTAATGTAGGTCGTAGGGCAACGCTGGCTGACTAAATGCCAAAGCGGGACTTTGTGGTTGACTGACCGGGACGCCGGGACAAAGCCTTAAAAACCGGAACTGTCCCGGCTAAAACGGGACGTATGGTAAGCCTAGACATAATGGCACTTACAGTGAAAGCTGCTTTATACACCTTGAAAGAATCTAGCCGCTTATTGCATCCACCTAACTTGTGGACGAAATCCTTTTGCAATCCTTATTAGCATAATGTCTCTAGTGAGCAAACAAACAAACATCATAATGTCGTCGATTCAAAATATTTTTTATGTGGGCAAACAACGACCATGTCTGAGCGAACAAAGCTCATCATCGTTTGGTCAAGGCGGAACTTGGTTTTCAGTACGGTTGGTCCAATAATATTCGACAAATAAACCACATCGTAACGCCATTTTCGTTGGCGTAAAATAACACGGTTTTAAATTATACTGATTTTTTACAATTCTGGCCGTAGTTTGCGCATTTTCGGTGAGTCGATTTTTAAATTCCAACTCGCTCGGGTAATAAGTTACACCAGAGTAAATACGTCTCGAGCTACTGGGCCAGGCGAAGCAATCGGCCCGTTTTCATTTCTGATCATATCCTTAATGCTTTTAAAAACACATAAAGTGAACTCTGTACACGAGTAAGTTGGCGTTATGGGGAATAGGACTGACCGAAATAAAATTTCAAACCCAAATTTTAATGAAAGGTTCGTTGTTACACGTTGACTGAGCAAGCATTGTAACAAAACACTAATGATAATTACGGCGATAAAGCATGGCAGCGTGTAGCGGTAGAGCTCTTTTTTACACGACAAAGATATACAGGTTTCAAAAGGCTATTTTTCCCAAACTGTACTGTTTCCAGAGGCAAATAACAGCATATCCTATACCTGCAGCTACTGCCATTTCGAAAAGTGCTACAAGGCGGGAAAGAAGAAACAAATTTTCCACAAGTTGCAATGCAGATATACTTGGTGTTAAAAGGTTAATATATTTTTCCGCCAGATGACACTATGGAGCTACAAAACAGAAATGTATCGCGAAGCGCAAATGACGCATAAACCGTTAATTGCCGACATTTAACTGAATTTCGCACACACCGTTTAAGTGAAGCCAAGCAATTGAACTTTAAAGTATATAATAAAACACCAATGCAAGGTTCAGTTCCGCGTTGTTTATACAGTAGTGTTGTAAGTGTGTTGTTACTTTATGGCATGCTGATCATTATCACAACCAACCGTACACAGGAACAATTTTTACGCAAATGCAACTATACAAGTCTTCTCAGATGTTGTTAATATTTTCAATGTCATATGGTTAAGACAAGCATTCAATAAGCAATACACGTACAACATAGGCAGGGTCATTTACGTGTACGGTCATGTACGTGATTACGATTTTTTCGTGTTTTGTTTACACTAGACTTTTCCTATTTTTTGCTCATTGCGAGCCACATTAATTGGTCCACCGAATATCACAACGGGTCGCAAGTTTTGCTTTTTCATTATAACGTAATAAACGTCGTTTACGGCCGCTGGTACAAGGACTGCTATATCACTGTGAACGTTGTAGAGAACATCGGGAATGTCTTCTTCTGCGTTTCTTGTCAATTTTTCTTGTAAAAGTGTGTCTGAATCATTTCAATTCGCCTTAACTAATTATTACAAGTTCAGGAAATGCAAATTTCACACACATATTTTTGAAAAAACAATATCCAACCTGACACTAAATACGTATTCTTTTTAAAAATTGGACTTGATTTGTTGTTTGTATAGCACTATCAAAATGCAAATTCTGTAATATAAATTAATCACTTGTTGAATCCCGTAACAAAATAGCAACTAATTGTTTAGTATAACTAAAGAAAATTGCGTTTAAAAATGCAGATGAAGGTGGATCAATTTTATTATTGAATGAATTGCGTAATTTTTATGGTAACTTATAGATTAAAACTGCCTAAGATGCATGCTTTTATTGCTTGAGGCATCTCTTGAAGTGACATCTTTTAGATGATTAAAACATCTAAAATAACAGCTATGACATGGCTTAATTCGAAGGATCAACACAGACAATACTTAACAGAACCAAACGTATTGAACTTGGTTAAGTTGGAGTTTTATGAAAAAAGTACAATTCGTGACAAAAGTGTGATGTAAGAGCTCCCATTCATGGAATACCTTATCGAAACTAGCATAAAAATTCTAGCTTCTGTAAAATAAAAATAACATGATAACACTAAGTGTAATGAAATTATAAAAACAAATAAATGACGTTAGCTCTTATAATATTTAATAGATGCCTAACATTTGCTACGATGCTTTCTTGTTGGAATGCTAATGGTTTGTGTTTCCAAATCTTTTCCAACTTTTTGTTCTGAAATTAACAACATAACATCTTGTGCTATAGTTATTTTCTTTGAATGTGTCATCAGAACATTGATTGGATATTCTACGAGCATTTGTTTTTATGCTAACAAGCCTTTAGTACCTTTGAAAATGTTAATTCCAAAGAAAAGAAGATTGTATAGCAATGTAACGTTCTGTTTTGTCATCAAAAACTCTGTTATTACACTTAAATATCTGCTTCGCTGAAAGACGTGCTTTTCAAATGTCTATAAATTGAACTTCAAACAGTACCGGTAGTTTCTTAACCTCTGCACATACCTAATTGCTTTGTTTACCTGTCGTTGCCATTTCCAAAAATCATTCTGTTTGAAACAGGAATTGCTGGCTTTGCTGTTCGTGGTGCAGTAAAAATAGTGTAGTGCTTAACACTGAAAACATTTAATTTTTTGTAACATGTTTTTCTTGAGTCCAAGTTGCTGCATCCTTATTTAGTCTTGATCCTTCTTCTAATGGCTTTAATGCTTTGCAAATGACGAGGATAATCCTTTTTAATCTGAAGCGGTTGATCATATTACATGGAATTATATAATTTATAATAATGAAAACCAATGCTAAAAAAATTAAATTTCCCACTATGTAGTCATATATACCAGACGTCAAGGCCATGAAATTAGTGTATGGTTATTCACTTAATGTATGCATTATTGTATCCAAAAGGCTCCATGCAGTGGTATTCACATCAACCCTAACAAAGTGTTGCGTATCCATGAAATCAGCTAATTAGCTAACTCGCTCTATTTCATGCTATGTAGTCCCTGGTTTTGGTACAACAAGTTTTAGTATTCTAAAATTAAATGTTGAATTTTATTCTTTACTGTAATTAGATAAAGAATAAAACTCAAAGCATCTACATCACAATAATCATAAATAGAATCTAATCGCTTGATACAAAGCTCCTAAAGAATTCACGATCAATTCACAAAAAAAAGTCAGACTTCATGAAAAATACCTTCCAAAGTGTTTGAGAAAAATCATCTATTGTGCCAAAATTTCATGTTGTTGACATGTCAGAATTATTAAAACAATTTTTCAGTCTATACTATAAAATCTAGTATTATCTCTATTAGTTTGAATTTTTGTTAAAAAGAGTAAAAATAGTTTTATACGATATGCTGTTAGAACTGGCTTGGCCCGAGGCTAGCATATAAATTTTGTAATGACGAATTTGACTAAAATTTTCTATTCCACTAAATGAAGTTCTCAAAACTTTTTTTTTGCAGCAGGCCACATAAACAGAAAAAAAAACAGAGCATGAGCTGTATAATCTTAATTGAAAAAGCGTAAAATTGTAACAACGCTGATGTTAAACATTGGAAAACCGATCTATTGGTCAGTAAGTTAGAGCCGATACATCGTCAATGTTTTGTATAACCTTTAAGTTTTTCTGTAACTGCTTTTTCACCTTTTATTAGCTCTCTTAACAAAGAAAGTTTACTCGTCTTGATATAAAATTTCTTAAAGTTTAAATGAAAAAGGACTACCGGTACACATCCCATGCATTTGTTGCATATTACTACACATCAGAAACTGTAGACTCACAGTAGCTGTCACTCTTACTGTAGACACGTGTTATTATTAGAGCATACACTTTTTTCTTTAGTTTTGCTTTGGCGACCACTAAAAAATTTTCAAAAACCACAACCTATTAAAAATTAACCGGTAACTGCTAGTATTCTGGTGTAGTTGCAGAAATGCAAATTTTGAGAGGCCGTTTCAGTCTCTAAAAACACTTTAACAAAACAATGTGCGCGTACGTATAAATGCATGGGGCAAGTTAGCTGTCAAGGTTTGGAAAAATCATACATTAGATGGGGCAGCGCACAAAAAATACCACATTGCATTAAATGTTGCCTTCATAAAAGGTCACAAACATTAGCCAATGCTTATGTTGAGAAGGGCCCATACATTGGCATTGATAACATCAGTAAAAACCGGCGTCAGTACATCTCTTGAAATACAACAAAACTTTATTTTTAGAATGCTGCTGTAAAGTGTAAACTCTAGCGTGAAGTTCATTTTTCTGATGGCAGTTGTGGTATCGTGAATTTCCTCATGTCAGTTGTACTAAACTTAACTTAAATTTATTTGAAGTGATTTTCTTGCAAATTAATCTCATAAAAATCAACCGATGAAACGTTTGGTATTACACAAACAACTGTTGAAAGTTGTATTGTATACAAACAACTAAGCTGGCTCACAAACAACTGATGCAAGCTGTTCTTTTTTTGCCACTTAATGAAACTGTAGATCAAGTTATTTATTGGTTAATTTTTTGTCTTTCTTACCTGCGGCAACGTTTTCAAAAAACGTCGAATAGGATTGATTGAATAGGCATTGCCTTTTGACTATCATTACAACAAAAGCACAGCTGTAAATATTACCATGTCAATAAAAGAAGAGAGAAATTTGGAAGAAAAGTATTAAAAATTATGGCTCATATATAAACGGACAAAAAAACAAAACGAGATAATAATTTACTAATTGTTATGTGGCAGAATTTTGATACTTTCATTATTTTCTGCATATTCAATAACAGCAAAAATATAAAAGAAATGATTTTGTTTCCAAATAAGCCAATGTAACCTAGCAGCAAGATTGGTATTTTATGTGTTTGTGCCTGGCTGTATTGAGAACATGCAGATCTTGCCCGTGCAAACTAAAGTTGGCATTAAATTTTTGATTAGGAGTTGATGTTTGCCACGTTCAGCAAAGGATTTAGCCAGAGGGAGAAAAAATAAGCAATCGTAGTTTTTTGTTTCATCTGCTGATCGCAAAAGGCTTAAATTCGTTAAATACAATGGCATGCTGGCTTTCTGCGTATTTACCGTTTTGCACTTGCACTCAACCTTGGAGTATCATCAACCTAGGTGCTGTTCAAAGTTGCTGTTCCTTTTTTAAAAATGCGTAAGCCTTTTTATTAAAGTGAAGGAATAATAATTAATAGATCACATAAAACGAACAGCAGGGACCTAAAACATCAAGTAGAGAAGAAATCAAACAGACATTGTACTTCAACCATATTATGTTCCTGTATCACATGCGACAGCCTTATTTTGTGTCACAACACCTGCTTGTAAGTGTGTAGGCTATGAAGTAAATTGGAGTGAATGGAATAAATGATGTCATGGGCCAAAATTTGGATACCCAATAGACCTTAAAGTGATGTTGCAATGGTTAATAACCCACGGACAACCAGACATTCCATTCCAGATTAACTGCATTTTCACCAATGTGCTATAAGTTGCGGTCATACATACATGTATGTATATATAGGACATGATATCATTCTAATAACATAATTGATTACATGTTTACTTCAAAAAGTATAAGCAAAACTTCCCGATAGTAAATACTTGCTTAAAAAGCTACTTGATTGTGTTTTCATTAATAAAATCTGTGTCAAAACTGATGAACAACTACATATTTTTGATGAAAATTACATTGATTAGTCGTCTCTCAGAGTTCTCTGAAATATATCTATAAAATGCAATTTGTTTGCACAACCTTTGGTTGGTACATTTGTTGTTTGAATGATGCACAAAAAGAACAATTGAGTTTAAGCTGTCACAACACATACCTTGCAATACAAGATTGTTGTCAGATATTGTGTACAGTATTTTTATTTTGTCAACACTATTTTTAATGTGGCTATGACTGTTGGCATAATCTGCCCATAACGTTTTGTGTTTTGCATAATGGATGCTATACTCGTAATCTTAAGCATATTGTATTAAATCTTTCTATTAAATGCTACACTGTAACTTTGTATAGCAACCTTAAAAACTTTATGTAACTATTTATGTAAAATTAAACTCAAATGTAGCAAAAAACAAAAGAATGCATTAAAGTAAGACAACTTTCAGATTGCATGAAAAATAGTTTTTGATCTATTCTTTTCATATTTCCTGCTATTGACATGTTAAAATTATAAAAACAATTTTCAAAAACTTATCTTCAGGTAAACTGGATCATAGTTTCTTTAATGAACAGTCTGAAATAAATACTAGAAAATACAACAAGTGTTTTAAGTATTATTCTGAAAAGATGCATTTCAGTGAAACTTTTTTGTTCAGAACACAAAAATATCTACACCAGATCAAATCCTACGACACAAAAAATAACTCTTGCATTACAACACTGCTTGTGATATGCATTTCTTTTAGCTGTATCTTAAACAATGTATTTTAAACAATTTGACCTAACAAATTGCAATTTCTTTACTAGAAAACAAAATTAAAAAAATTGGGCCATGATCGAGACATGTGGCTTAGGATGCACTATACAGAAAAGTTAACTATCCTAAAATCTATTTTTCAAGTCAAGAACTTCAAATCTTATTGTAGTACAGCTTTAAGTTGAAAAAGTGAGAAGTTCATAATGACTAATGCACACAGTGCTTAATTTTTCTGACTGAAATCAAGTTATACACCATGTTTGCCCAGGAAATCTAATAAAAGCATTAAATAAGCATTTGTTTCTTAGGGTTCATACAAAATTTGAAAACTTAGTTTAAGAATTTTTGAGATTCGATTCTTAGGATTTGTTATTGTAAAATGTGCATTCCTATCTACTTTCCACATTGTACTGTAGTTACAATGCATAAAAAACAAGTGCTGGTAGCAAATACTACAAACATGAAGTTTGCGCTAGTAAGTGATGCTTACCAAGCCTAAGGAAATCCTTTGGTTTAGTAATTGCTTGTTGTTGTTTACATCCTAAATAGTTCAAACAATTAAGTAAGAAACCAATCTAGCAGACAGTAGTTATCAAACTAGAATGTGGCTGTCTGAGGCTCATAATGGGATAAACTTCTTTTAATCTTAAGATGTTGATGACCAACTACAAGTTTTCTAATAAATAGAATTACCTTTCAGTGCCAACTGTTCAGCTTTTGTAGTAGTTTTTTTGTTTCATAATACAGCAGTTCCTGAACTTTGCAAACTATAGACACATGAATGCTGGTTATGACATTAATACAACATTCTTCTCACAGCAATTCATCTCAATATGGTTTCATTCAATGCTCAGTGTGAGTGCCGAAAGTCAACAAATTACATTAAAAATGCATCCTGATTTTAAAAAACAAAGCTCACATGTGCTTGTATTTTAACGTCATACACTCATTGGTCCCCACAACCTATTTTTCATTATTAAGTCATAACCAGTATTAAGTACAGCCTACTAATCCAAATTGCCATTTTTATTTTGAGTTAATCAAAAAGTTATCAGAACAAGCACGGTACTGTCTATCATTAAATAGTGAAAACAAATAAATTTTTTCTTATTCCAAAGCAGACAATTTTAATTTGAAGCAAAAGGTTAATTACAGTTGTCTGTTGTGATTTGATAAAAAAGGTATGGTACTTCGGTTTTCTGTTAATTCAAATTTCATTCAAATACATTCATATTATAACAAACTTTGAGATTGTAGCCTCTACTAATTAACCTGGCTTTTAGTTTTTTTAAGTCTGGGCATACGTTTGTTTCAGAGATTTTCAAGTTATGAACTTAATTTAAAACCAAACTTTGCTGAGCAGAGGCCAAATAAGCTGTTTAGAGTTAAACGCAGAGTGAAAGTAAATGAGTGGTTCTTCCTTCAATATTTTTGAATAACTTTTTCAGTCAATGACATATTTGCAACATTTTGCACTTACAATAATGCTAAGCTTTGAACATGTCAAACAATTTTAGTCATTTTGTATTCAAAAGCAACTCAGCAAACAAATGATTGTGCAGTGTGAATGTATGTATGTTTGTGCGTTCAAGCAGGAAACATTTTTAACTTTGTAACTCACTGCAGTTTTATTTTACAATGAAGAAAACACCACCTGATTGCATTCAAAAAAAGAGTAGTATTGCTATCAGAATAGAAAAAGGAAAAATTCATCAACTGTGCACAAACGTGGTAATTGCATTGAAAGACATTTGATAAACTATTGGAAATATGAACTTTAGAATCTTGGAACTTGTTTCTTTTACTAACATTGCCAACTTACTGTCTTTTTAAATGCAATTAGGGTTCTTGTTGAAGTTGTTGTCAACTCAAACTGAAATTTTTCTTTGAATGCTTTGTATAAAAATCAACAAACACATGTAACGTTGTGTAAGTAAAAAAAGTATTATTAAAATCTTCATTGGCTTTTTACTTGGATGAAAAGTGAAATGTATGATGAGATGTAAAATTTCATATATGGCTTAGAAAATACATTTCTTCAACATGTAAATGGACATATAGTTAGTTTTAAACAATTGTGTTAAAGCAGGTTAATCTAGTGAGATTGATTAAAAAAAAGTGACATGACATCATTTTCAACTATGACATCATCTAGCATTATTGATTTAACGTCGGTGGTTTTAGTTTCAAAGATACACGCATTTTTAAGTAACTCCAACCAGTTTTTTGTTATTCACATCTGGAATTGCATGTAGAGAATATAACAGTACTTTTTGTCTCAGTTTGCAGTGCTGTATCAGTTAATACGATTACTTTTTCTTTATCTGCCTGTCATTGTTTTTTTATAATCAACTGTTTTGAATAGTGAAGTGTGTTATTGCAGTAGCATTTGCATGATTAACATTTCAATTTTGAATGTCCTACCCAAGTAGGACACAAATAAAAGAACCCAACCTTTTGCATATTATTAGACAAGAAATATTTCTCTGTTGTTTGTTCATATTGTTCTGCTGCATTTTGGTATGCGAACCAATTTCTTATTGTATCAATACTAAACAAGTATAAAAGATTATCAAAATGAGGAATTGAACCCATAATCGAAGATCATTCCATTACACTTATATTTGAAAGGCAGATGTATTCTTCTATTGTTGCAATAATATGGTAAATATAACTTAAATTGTCACATCATATGAATAACAAATTGATGTTAATATTAATAACTGTGGAAACGCGCGTATAGAAATGCCAACCCGAGGTATAAAACATGGAATGATGTAATAGTATGCTGAGGAATAAGGATATATGATAAATACCAAGTGACAGTTTCACATTTTTGTCGAATTTAACACGAAAACTTCTGTGTTGTGGATTTGAGAAACTTCACACATTTGTAGTAGGTAAGAAGGATCTCTGTATTGCTATGTTTTGTGATCTTCATTTCACCATTATTTCATATCTGCCTTATGCACACCCCTAAACTGTTAACTTAATTTTTTTCCAAACATATACAGTGCAAGGCTTCTTGCTGCCTTTTAAGCTCTGTTGTAATTGCACAGATGCTGAATGAGAAATGTATATTTTGCTTCACAAGGAATCTATGATATTTGTTTCTGCCAAAAACTGTTGGTCATTTTTCTGCTGTTGTAACAGTGTTTTAATGATTTTTACAGTAGCTTTAAAATTGTAGAACGAAATACCTTCTGTGCATGCTATTCAGCAATCATGCTAATTTTTCCCTTTTTCTATATTTTAGCTTCATAGTTTTTCTAGAATGCATTTAAAATTAAATGATGTTGAATGTATCCCGAAAAATGTTTAAACCCATATCTAATACGAAGTAAAATGTACATTTGAAAACAATATAACTTAATATGTGCGCAATTCATACAACTCACTCTTTGCAATACATTGCCTCCAAAGCTACAAAAAGAAACTCTTTGTCTCTTCATTCATTATTCCAATGCTGCTACAACTGTCATTCTTTGTGATATCACAGAAAAATATCTTTATATGTAACAACGGCCAATAATACAACTTTTTACTTCTAGGTAATTAAACAATGCAACTACTTAAAAAGGCAAACTTCTGCCTCACAGATATGTATTGTGTTGGCATTAGGCCTTGTACTTTTCTTGCCTCGACCTACTACAAATCTAGTTTGTGTGAAATTGGGGGTAGATTCAGTGCGGTTAATTTGGGCAAACAAGTCAAAAATTAATCAGATCTGAAATACCATATCTGCATTAATCACCTTGATAACACTGGTCGCTGCAATTAAAATACTTTCATTTTGTGCAAAAATCTAAAGATTGAACAAACACACATTCCTGGATTCACCTCTTGTTGGCCATCAATTTTCATACCTTATCGATCCTGCAATTTTTGATTGATATTTACCTCGTGTAAGGGGTGAATGTGGTAGTATATACGGTTTCATTTTGGCATGCTTTCGTGAAATGTAATTACTGGAAATTATATATAATCATGCAAATACCGCAATTCATTAAGTTATCAATATCATTGCGAACAAAACGAACCAACCAATTATAAGAGTTAACAAAAGTAGTTAAAACAAGTGCAGTGTTTTGTCTTTTGTGATGGGATTACTCCTGTGCAGTCTCGTTTTTTGCAATATTTATTCAAAGCTTTGTGGGAGTTCATTTCACAATTGACACAAATTTTTAGTGACTTGCAAAGCTAGAATGCATTTTCCCAACATGAGCCATCTATGTGTGGATGTGATTTTTATTCCTTTTAAGTGTAAAAGTTTTTATGTTGTTGTTTGCAAATGTAGCTAAGCATACCCTTCCATTTTATTCTTGATTTATGGCAGCTTGTGGTTATTTATTTATTGTTACATGTGGTAAATGTAATGCAAGGCTTGTAAATAACATGCACCACACTACAAGTAAAGAAAACACTGCCAACCCTATTGATTAGGTTCATAGAAACCTCTACATTTAATTTAAAGTCTCACAGAATAGAAAACGTCAAACAAGTAATGAAACACGTTCAAAATGTAAATGAACGTTAAAAATTTCAATTCCTTACCAAATTTGCCTTCATGTGGTTATAAATAAGTACAAAATACATGAGTATGACAAAACTCGATCAATAGTGATTGATAAAACAGGATTCTGTAAATCGGTTGCATCACATATTTTATTTGAATGCAGATAATGGTACTCACAAAACAATGTATCATTCCACTCAGGTCTACTTTCCTTTAATGCACGGCATTTATAGATCTATTGTTCTTTGTTACCTTTGCATCTGCACCACTATACTGTTTTGTTTTTTTTCCAAAAAAAACACTTTAATTAATTTATGTCTTTTGTTGAAAACCATGTCACATTTGCTTACAGAAATCAGCCTTGTCATCAGTTTCTTTAAGCAGATTGCTTGCATACAAAAGTACAATAATTTTTTAGAAAAATTCGCTCGTGTAATTGTTTTATAGGTGGTTGCAAATTGTGGTACGATTGAAATATGTCACCAGTTACAAAGCTTATGTGTTTAATAGCCAGCACAATATCTTGTATGCCAGTGCTATGTATTTCATGATTACTATTTTAAATGGTTTACAAAATTTATAATAAAAATGGCAGAAAAAAACTTTGGAGTTACTGATTAGCATTCCATAATTATGTATGACTCATCTTTTTCAGCAAGCTAGTTAGTTTCTTTTCATTAACCTGAAGCATGTCGTTTATTTACATATCTATGAAAAATTTGTGATTTAAGGCCACTTTAATGTACCTATGCTGTGTATGTCATTTCATTTTCTGATATGTAACCATGACACATGATCTTATTGTAGCAAAGGTTTTCTCTGGAATTATGAAGCTTTTGTTGCCTACACTTGAAAAAGTATATAAAAACCTGCATAGCTACAACGTTATTTTACGAGGTAATTCATGACCAGTTTGATTGATGAAAAAAAAGCATTTTCAGACATTTTTCGTTTTTGTGCAGTGCACTTATTTTTAATTTCAGTTTGAAATTACTTGTTCCTTTGTGTTTTCTTTACAGAGGGGGCAGTACCATGGTACTACAGCATAGAATTACTGTATTGTGGTATTTTTCAGTACCGATACTGGTAACATTGATACTATAGTACATTTGACAAAAAGTACTGAATACCTGTGTCCAGTTTTTTATTCAAGAAATTTTAGCGGGTTTCCGGTACTCTGTACTTTTAAAGCAATTATTTCAAGATTTTGAGAAGTATATGTTTTTCAAAAGTTTATTTGAATTGAACCTTACCGCCAATTTTTAGCGTTTCTTTTCCTTTTTTAATCTACAAATTTCTAATAAAGTCACAAAAAGTGAGGTCACTTATGTTTTGACCTGAAGTAACTGGTAACGAGGCCATGAAATAAGGAATAAATTGCACTTGAAACAGGATTCGTCATACAAAAAGTACTGAGCTACTTTTTTGAAGAAGTACTGAATACTGGGATTGTCAGTACATTTTTTGCCAAGTACCGACTACCTACCTCTGGTTTTATCGTTAAACTTACTAACTTTTGCGATCAACTTGATTTCAAATCAAATATTTTTACACACAAACTGATACAATGGTTGCCGATTTATAAGCCCACCCAAACATAAAACCCAATTTACAGTGGTCTTGATTTTCTCTATCTTTTTTTGCAGTAAAATATACCATTTTATAACTCCAAAACCTCTTTTATTAGGCCAATTTTTAAAACATGATTGCATAAAATTGAGCACAAATAAAATGTGATGAAAGTTTTGAGCGGTTTGCTTAATATCAATGCCATCAGGCCAAACGTTGTTTCTTTACACCCCTATTCACATTATTATTATTAATAAACCCAAAATGGCCCCGGTAGAGCAGCTATAAATCCAAAGTGGGCGACCACTGTAGTACATATAACAGAATCAACCTTAGATTTTTATATGGATATGGCTTAGCTTATTTGCAGTATATTATTTTTTGGTTACTGTCCCATAAAACTTGTGACCTCCACTTTATTAATGGACTTATATCAGCAGCCTGCAACCCTAGATGTCTTGGTGTATAATGGGTTTCTTTCTGACTCTTTCAATTTCAGTTCCCACATCAAAATAATTGTTCTCTTTGAAAGATCAGTGAATATTTATCATTGGAATCAATTGTGTTACTCCATCAATTTGCATATGCAAATTTCACTTTCCGTTCATCATGTGAAGTAAAGGCTGGCAAACAACGGCTTTTAGTTTTCATGTTTCCCACTGAGGGTTTCTGTTAAGGCAGATATGAAGTTCAATACTTACATTATTTGGAGACAAAAACCAAAATTATTTTGTACCAAATAGTTTTTACTCACTGAATATCATTTCAGAAAACTGTAATTTTGATTTGCTTACTGCACATTTGCTAAATTTAGGACAAAGTTAATCTAGCAACAAAGAAAACTCTCACTTTTTTGTATTGAGCTCCAACAAGCTGTTCTTTTGTCTGTTTGATGTCGTTTTAAAATGCATAGCACTGTATTATAAGTGATATTGGAGACGCTGCAAGACTGAACACATAATTTATACACATTGAAACAAAATGCACCAAATTCTAGTGGTGCTATTTTTTTCATCAATACCCATTCCACATTCCTGTTTTAGCTGATCCTGATCCCAGCTGTAAGATCACCAAATAAGGCAAAGGAAAATGTTACACATTGGAAAGTGTTATTGGTCAGCATATGATTGTTTATAACAAAACAAGTGCATGATGGCTGATTGCCACCATCATATGAGTATTATAATTGTTGTGACATGTTTTTGGACGTAAAAAAAGCAGACTAACTGGTTATTTTATACTTTGTGGCACTTATTGCTAGTTTATTGCAAAATATCTCTCATTGCTTACATTATCAGTATGCTCATATATTGGATGCGAAAATGACTTAGGTAAAATAAGACATTAGCTATAATTTGATGATCCATTGCACAGTTCTGAACACGAACAAATTTCAGTCTATTCCTGTTTGCCTATAATGCAGTGAGTAATTTATGAAACAAAGATAGCTGATTCTTGATAGCTCAATTCTCTTGATTTTTGCAGTGAACACCTGACCAAGTTTATTTTTAACTGCATTTCATCGCTAAAGAATCTGTGTTTTCCTGCTTACTTACATGGAATAGTTTTTTAAGCATTAAAATGATTGAGCAACGTTCATTATATGACAAGTACGGACTTGATTTATAAATAATGACTAGCAACCATCGACAATACATTTATGAATGAAGATAATAAATTACTGTTTACAAATTAGTATGTAGTTGTGACTCACGCCTATTTCTGTCAAGCATGGCCATCTCCTGCATAATAATGTAAAAATCAATGCATGTTTCTTTTGATAAAATCTTTTAACCAATGACAAGCCGTTAAAAACCATTTGTCAAATCAGATTCGAACATGGTTACAGTTAATATCTGGAAACATCATGAAACAATTAGACATCATCACATCAATATGTATAGTTCAACATAAGAGATCACGAAAATAATGCCTGCTTACACTTGGTCATGTTTACTGTATATTGCTTATGATAGGATGTTGTTTTCAATAATCAGGATGAGGAATAAAGAAATTTATTTGTTGGACTTCTGAAATTTAACTTGATAATGAATTTTTGCGATATATATGAAGAATGTATTGTCGAAGCATTCAAAATCATTTTCGGACAAATGATTCTTACAAGGGAGAAATTGGTATCTGAAAGGATGGAACTTAATATTGGTTGTTCTTGCTGATTACGTTTCTATGCCGTATTATTTATCTGTCGTTACCATGATTTTTGTTGACGTAAACCTGATATCTATTAATGTTTAGCTTGACATTTTCTTGCAGTATATGACTGTGTGTGCGAAAATTTATTTTCTGTGCCTGACCAGTCTCTTTTCCCTGTGTAGTGATCCATGTCTACCTACACAGGGGTTTCTTCCTGGTTAAAAAAGAGAAACCTACTGCAAAGGCTGGCACCTTGACGTGGTGCAGTGGCTTTGGAACTAAGACCAGCCGACATGGATTAAAAAATATCTTTGTAGCAAGAATGTATTACATTCTAGTATTACTACAAAAATTTTTGATTTTTGTCTGGTCTGGTTTGTTTTGCATTGAAGCATTTTATAACAAAAATAAAATAATTCAATTGAAAACATAAACATGTACAAAATATCAGGTCTGCAAATGTCAATGATCACATCAGCATTTTCACTGTCGACAAAGTGTGCAGAGAAATTTTTTTTATGGTAAAAAATCCCTGTCGACTCCAGAACGTTTTTAGAAGCAAAATTATAAGCAGTACTCATTTTTTTCATTTTGATCATTTTAGCTTAAGCTTGCTTCATCAAGTGTTTCAACGAAGATAGCAAAATCATTGCATTGTAATAAACAAGGTAATATTTCTTTATTTTCAATTGCATTTAATAAGATAGTACTGTTAGGTTAAACAGAGTGGTCATGCCAAACAAGTTGCCAGCTTTCTCACCACCAATTATAATAGGGATCAGTGGTGTAACAAGTTTTCCCCAAATTTTACCCCAAACTAAGTCACTTTTATGAAATTTTTGTTTGTAGCTGCAGCCTTAAATACAACGTCTAACAGTTGTCACTGTTTGCTTGTTTTATGTCACACTTACCATAGTATCTGCGTATGCTGTATTTTGTTTTCATATCACAGAGTTCCATAATTTGGAAGGATTTGTAAGCAAAGGGAATATTTCACCAGACACTTGTGTTGTTCACAACAAGAAAAAAGAGTAGCCTACGCAACTTAAGAGTTTGATGAAAGATATAGTTACATTTAAGCTAGTAATGTATAAAATAATATGACATAAATATACATATATAATAAATGGTTGCCACCAGGCATAATAATTATCAAATATACTACTACATCACTACTGGTGAATAAAGAATTGTCTGCCGACGTTTCATTAACCCTGTTGGATTAGCTTCATCAGGGCAATGGGATCAGATAGAATAATGATTGCTAGGTTACAAATTTTTCGCATTATTTAGGAACAATTGACACATCCATGTGACGTCATAATTCCACATACTTAACATCTTGTTCGAAATCCAAAGTAAGGCGGCTATCCAGTTAATGGTTTGTTTACTCAGGGAAATTTTTTCATGTTGAAAATAGGAGACATCTTCTTTATGTTTTAAGTAAAAAATGATTAAAAAATAAAACAAGTTAACATAGTTCATTTGTTAGGTGATTTGGTTAAGTTAGTTTGAATGTAAATTTGAATGTTTGCTGGTGAAATGTTGTAATATAACATTATATCACGAGAATGTATTATACATTATATTCAAATCTAAACAACTTGCTTTAAAGTTTACAATGTGATGAAGAACAATGTTTGGAATAAAATAATAAGATGAAAAACTGCAGTAACTCTGTGCAAAATTTACTGTAATTAACCAAAATAACATTATTTTGAATTACTTTCTCGCTAATAAAAGTCATTTTCTCGTTATGATTTTTGCGCATTTCTCCTGCTTAGAATTGTTTCTTTTGACCAACCACTGCTATTTCTACATATAACATACCGTAAAGTTTCTTTGTATGCATCATAACAGAAGTAATAATGGTTGAGCATGTTTTCGCTTTATGCTATTTCTTGTTCCAGTTTTAATATAAATGTGTTTGGTGGCCATGCTAAACTACTAACCTTGCACTTGCCACAGTCAACTGCAAAAACAAGAGATTCAACAAGACCATTGAAGGTCTTTCAACGTTATCGTCGACTCCTCAAAGGAAGCAGTGCCAAAAAAAGAGATCATTTTCATTCGCCATGTCATGTTTTCTTGTAGTTACACAGGTGGAAATACACACTGCTCAAGACAAATCTGCCCAAATATAACAAACCTTTGCTATTGCTTTAGATTCCATCTTTAAACTGTTACCAGACAACAGGATGGCTACTGCCTGGTGTAGCAAATGAACTTTGTTCTATGTCAATAAGCCTAATGATTTCAAATTGTTTCAATTGTTCAATTCAAAAAAAATTTGCAAGACAAGCTTTTTATACAAACGGGTATTGCGCACATGCATGACGATTTTATCGGTGATTCCTTAATGATCATGTGATAATACAGTTCCTTCAGTGTACTTATTGGAGTTATTTCGATTTATTTAATTTTTCAATTTGATTAATTCATTTTTGCCTTGTTACGAATTTACGTGGATTATCGACTACTGAAAAAATGTCAACAGTTGTTCAGGTATCGTCATGCTGGGTCATATCAGCGCAGTGAATATAGCTTTATACGAGGGCATATTCCACCACTTGCCAAATATGTTACCCTCGCAAAATCAGGCTACTGTAATTTATTAAATTATTTTCAAGGCTTTTTACAAATTAACGTCACCTGACCTAAGTCCGTCCACAACACAGTATGTTATTGTGAATAGGTTTAATATTGGTTTAAATGTGGATTAATATCACAAACTCTAGCTAGCAAATGACCACCAGTCACATAAATTTTATTTCATTTGGCGAATTATATGCATCTCCAAACCCCAGTTTATTTAAATTTAAACAAATATTTTTTCACTATTTCGTTGTTAGACATCTTGCTTTAACTTTGTGTCATTCAGTGACATGCTGTGAAAGGTTAAATCGCCATGCACATGCTAGAGTTGACCTTCCATGAAGCTGCTAACAATGGTTTGAATCATCAGTATCTTCACTGCAAGCTGTTATCAACTAGAGCAGCGTGGTCCAACTGCAGGCCCACGGGCCAAAGTTGGCCCGCGAGCACCGATTTTTTGGCCCGCGAACTGATAGTCAGCTTTGATAGTCGCTATTGTCGAGGAAGAACCTCGACCGCAGATGTCACATTGATCAGCATTTAATAACTAAATTTTGAACTATTCTAATTTCAGTTCTAACATCAATATCACATTGTTTTTCAGTTCTAATTTCACATTTCTTCAGTTCTAATTTAAAAACATTGGCCCGCAAGATAAAAAAATTTTCTGATTTTGGCCCGCGATGAAAAGAAGTTGGACCACGCTGAACTAGAGTAATACTGTTTTGCACCAGGCATAATTTCAACAGCAAAGAATTCTTCTAATGTATGACTTCTTTGATATATATATAGCCTTTGTTATTTTGAAATTATTTTTTACTCACTGAAATCTTCCATCTACATAATGTATGATAGTAGCCAAAAATGCTTTTGTGAAAAAATGTGTAGAAGCAGCGTTACATATCAAAGTTAACTAATAGTCGAATATTTAAGCCATTTTGATAAAATACTGTGTGCATTTGGGTAACAAGAAAATTGAGGGTTCAGTTACTCTTGCACACACCCTTGCAAATTATACATGTTTGTATATAAAATTGGAAAGCATTATCAGTTAAAAAAGATTACCACACAACAAATGCCAATGGCTGCACTATCGTGGTTATCACAAATAAGTGTACTTTCAAGGGATATTATGCATGTCATGAACTTCAAAAAACAGTGTTTATTGATGTATATTATGGTGCCTTAGAGTTGTACACATGTAGAAATGACATACGTGTATAATTTTTGTAGTAAATCACAAACAGTTTTATAAAAAATTTACAACAAAACCAGTTAAGAAGAGGTACCACAAAGCCAATTATGCCCATGGTTGCAATATCATGATTATCACAAATTAGTGTGCTTCCAAAGAACATGGTGCGAAAAAGCAATTCTTTGTAACTGTAGAACACTACTATGACAAAAATGGAAGGACACTTAAAAAACATTTACTTCAAATTTCAGACTTTACCATCAGAGTAGTATGTTAAATTATATATGATTATAAATCATAAATTACATACTACATTACATTAAATTTGCTTTTGATCTTCAGCTCTTCAGAATGCGCCAAATGTACAGTATTTTTGACCAAGTAACCATCATAAACTATTTAACAAAAAATCCATGTCGGCTGGACTTAGTTTGAAAGCCACCACACCACGTCAAGGTGCCAGCCTTTGCAGTGGGTTTCTATTTTTTTAACCAGGAAGAAACCCCTGTGCAAGTAGACATGGATCACTGCACAGGGAAAAGAGACTGGTCACGCAAACCACAAACAAAAGCCAAGTGAAAGTCATGGTAAGCAAACAAGATTAGATGCATAGGAAGGAAAATGCCAAGGAACAGTTATCAGTTTATGACATCTAAAGTTCATCATTCAAACAAACAAAGAAACAACGGAAATACACATATTTTTTAAAAAAATGATAATTTAACATTGAATATTTCAAGCGTTTCAATAATCTCACACCGTTAGAGCCACGGTCACATGTTTTAATCGAAAAAAATAACTAAAATCCATACCAACCAGACACTATTTACGGCAAATTAGAATAAATTATTATGTTTAGATAATGGGCGAAAAAAAAATCACAATAGATTAAAGCATTGAGCAAAGAGAGTCTGTGTTATATGGTCAAAGTATAATTGTACGGTCTTGCTATTAACAAACCCCAGACACGAAACATTGCTAAAAGATGACATGTATGAAAAATCAATAGGATGATAACAAACAATTCATTCAAGATTTAATATAGACGCCACTCCATCCAATAGTTGGAAGTGTTACTACTGCAGCGGGGTTTGAGAATCTGAAAAAAAATTACTAAAACCAAACGGAATCTGGTTTCCAGTTTGAAAATATAACCTGTAAAAAACATCTCAACCACCTGCAAAAGTAGTAAATCGCCTAGTGATTGCAACTATATGTATACAAAAGTTGATTATGAACTATGCGCAAGTGTATTCAACCAAAGCTGTTTTGTAACATTAGCAGATAACCTTACTGATGATTTTACTTCTTTGGCCGCGATCGATTAAATGAGAAACGATTCAAAAATCAGAGCTTCCAAAAATGGTCAACACATCTGCAAAAACCAACTAATACACAACCAACAGTTACGGGACAAGAAACGGTTACCGTCTTTACAGCGCGCATTATGTCTTGAACCCGATGAGTCCCGAGGAAATGATATCCAGATCAAACGGTTGACGAATTCCTGTTGATTGCACCAGAAAAAAAATGTTGTCTACGTACTCTACCTAGCTATATTTCACAACTTATTGGCGCAGAATTATGGTGGTGGTCAAAATATTAATCAATAACATTTGAGGGAAGACATGATATCGCAATATGAAAGTAAGGTAAAAGAGAACCGTTTACCAAATACCAGTTACAACTTGGGGAAATCGTGACTGCCAATTCTTGTTCAGATGTTGTATAAAACGTCATAGTATTGAGTGGTTGCTCTAAAAGTTGGGTGCTATAATTCTGAAAAATATTTCCTATCCTACTGCTTGTTTTCAAGCACACAATTTTAGGTATTGATACAAGAAACACAAACTTTTGGTAACATTTACATCAGTAATCAATGAAATAACGACACCAATTGCTATGGCCAATAAATTGTTAGGTGTGACTCAGAATCAAACAGGTAACATTTCATCCACACACAGATAATCTGTAAAAAATAAACTAAAACCAATACGAACAGGATAATATTTAGCGCAATGGCCGATAGACTTAAGAATAATTTAACATAAAGCATTGAGCAAAGAGAGTCAGCGTTATACGGTCAACAGGTTTACATATCTTGCTTTGCTGAAAAACGACGAGCGGAAGACTTGGATACAATTTCATTAGGTGTTGTTGTACACGCAGCGGGAAACATTGGAATCATTAAGTACTTTTTCTTCTATTGCCTTTAATAAGAAAAATACGCACACAATTTTTGGCCTAGAGTGTACTCACTGTACTTGGTTTTATGCAAAGACGCCAAATAAACATGAATTTTGTACAAAATAGCACCAATGTTGAAGCTGTTTCTAATGACTTTCGTCGATTTGCCACAACCTGAAAAATATTTCTCAACGCACCAGTTGTGGAAAAACACAAGCAAAAAAGATAACGTTCATGAATTTAGCATACTGTGTACGAGGATATTTTCAACCAGGCAATTATTCTCACTATTGCTTTGGAACTTCAGTGTAACCGTAGCGATTCATTGTTAAATTCAGCACTAAGCTTCCAGGAGACTTGATAAACCTGGGAATAACAACTAATACCGCCCCTTGGACACCAAACTACAAAAAATTGGTTACAGTAGAACAAATGGCACGAAGCCTTTCAAGTAACATTTTGTCGCAAAGTAGGTATAAAATGAAAGGACCGTTATAAAGTTGTTGAGCTTGTACAATTGCATAATGTTCCGGTTGAACTTGTTTCTATCTGTTTAAGAAAAAGACAAAAGCTCTCGCCTATATTCAGCTACAGTGTGATATCAGAGATAAAGGTCACGTGATGATTTATGAGTTATTTCCTCCACCTTGATCAAAGAAAAACAAGCATTGCACTAATAGGCCTAATTACGCTACTTATTTGTATTGTAAAATACAGATGAAAATGGAACAAAAATTATTCCTAATATAAAAACGAAACTCTTTCCTAGTTGTTCGTGTCCGAAAAGATTGGGAATGTCGGGTTGTGGTCGGAATTAGAAAACACTGATTAAATAGACCGATCCTTAAACTGTTGTATGTGAGTCAAGATTTAATATAGACGCCACTCCATCCAATAGTTGGAAGTGTTACTACTGCAGCGGGGGGTTTGGGAATCTGAAAAAAAATTACTAAAACCAAACGGAACAAAACGGAATTATTTACCCTAACGCAGGTGCCATTCCCAAAAGAAGGTTACTTTAAGTTTCAAGTGCTGCTTGAATATACACGAGCCAAATGCCATTACTCTTTACAGATTTAGGAAAACACTGAAATATATCTGGTTTCCAGTTTGAAAATATAACCTGTAAAAAACATCTCAACCACCTGCAAAAGTAGTAAATCGCCTAGTGATTGCAACTATATGTATACAAAAGTTGATTATGAACTATGCGCAAGTGTATTCAACCAAAGCTGTTTTGTAACATTAGCAGATAACCTTACTGATGATTTTACTTCTTTGGCCGCGATCGATTAAATGAGAAACGATTCAAAAATCAGAGCTTCCAAAAATGGTCAACACATCTGCAAAAACCAACTAATACACAACCAACAGTTACGGGACAAGAAACGGTTACCGTCTTTACAGCGCGCATTATGTCTTGAACCCGATGAGTCCCGAGGAAATGATATCCAGATCAAACGGTTGACGAATTCCTGTTGATTGCACCAGAAAAAAAATGTTGTCTACGTACTCTACCTAGCTATATTTCACAACTTATTGGCGCAGAATTATGGTGGTGGTCAAAATATTAATCAATAACATTTGAGGGAAGACATGATATCGCAATATGAAAGTAAGGTAAAAGAGAACCGTTTACCAAATACCAGTTACAACTTGGGGAAATCGTGACTGCCAATTCTTGTTCAGATGTTGTATAAAACGTCATAGTATGGAGTGGTTGCTCTAAAAGTTGGGTGCTATAATTCTGAAAAATATTTCCTATCCTACTGCTTGTTTTCAAGCACACAATTTTAGGTATTGATACAAGAAACACAAACTTTTGGTAACATTTACATCAGTAATCAATGAAATAACGACACCAATTGCTATGGCCAATAAATTGTTAGGTGTGACTCAGAATCAAACAGGTAACATTTCATCCACACACAGATAATCTGTAAAAAATAAACTAAAACCAATACGAACAGGATAATATTTAGCGCAATGGCCGATAGACTTAAGAATAATTTAACATAAAGCATTGAGCAAAGAGAGTCAGCGTTATACGGTCAACAGGTTTACATATCTTGCTTTGCTGAAAAACGACGAGCGGAAGACTTGGATACAATTTCATTAGGTGTTGTTGTACACGCAGCGGGAAACATTGGAATCATTAAGTACTTTTTCTTCTATTGCCTTTAATAAGAAAAATACGCACACAATTTTTGGCCTAGAGTGTACTCACTGTACTTGGTTTTATGCAAAGACGCCAAATAAACATGAATTTTGTACAAAATAGCACCAATGTTGAAGCTGTTTCTAATGACTTTCGTCGATTTGCCACAACCTGAAAAATATTTCTCAACGCACCAGTTGTGGAAAAACACAAGCAAAAAAGATAACGTTCATGAATTTAGCATACTGTGTACGAGGATGTTTTCAACCAGGCAATTATTCTCACTATTGCTTTGGAACTTCAGTGTAACCGTAGCGATTCATTGTTAAATTCAGCACTAAGCTTCCAGGAGACTTGATAAACCTGGGAATAACAACTAATACCGCCCCTTGGACACCAAACTACAAAAAATTGGTTACAGTAGAACAAATGGCACGAAGCCTTTCAAGTAACATTTTGTCGCAAAGTAGGTATAAAATGAAAGGACCGTTATAAAGTTGTTGAGCTTGTACAATTGCATAATGTTCCGGTTGAACTTGTTTCTATCTGTTTAAGAAAAAGACAAAAGCTCTCGCCTATATTCAGCTACAGTGTGATATCAGAGATAAAGGTCACGTGATGATTTATGAGTTATTTCCTCCACCTTGATCAAAGAAAAACAAGCATTGCACTAATAGGCCTAATTACGCTACTTATTTGTATTGTAAAATACAGATGAAAATGGAACAAAAATTATTCCTAATATAAAAACGAAACTCTTTCCTAGTTGTTCGTGTCCGAAAAGATTGGGAATGTCGGGTTGTGGTCGGAATTAGAAAACACTGATTAAATAGACCGATCCTTAAACTGTTGTATGTGAGTCAAGATTTAATATAGACGCCACTCCATCCAATAGTTGGAAGTGTTACTACTGCAGCGGGGGGTTTGGGAATCTGAAAAAAAATTACTAAAACCAAACGGAACAAAACGGAATTATTTACCCTAACGCAGGTGCCATTCCCAAAAGAAGGTTACTTTAAGTTTCAAGTGCTGCTTGAATATACACGAGCCAAATGCCATTACTCTTTACAGATTTAGGAAAACACTGAAATATATCTGGTTTCCAGTTTGAAAATATAACCTGTAAAAAACATCTCAACCACCTGCAAAAGTAGTAAATCGCCTAGTGATTGCAACTATATGTATACAAAAGTTGATTATGAACTATGCGCAAGTGTATTCAACCAAAGCTGTTTTGTAACATTAGCAGATAACCTTACTGATGATTTTACTTCTTTGGCCGCGATCGATTAAATGAGAAACGATTCAAAAATCAGAGCTTCCAAAAATGGTCAACACATCTGCAAAAACCAACTAATACACAACCAACAGTTACGGGACAAGAAACGGTTACCGTCTTTACAACGCGCATTATGTCTTGAACCCGATGAGTCCCGAGGAAATGATATCCAGATCAAACGGTTGACGAATTCCTGTTGATTGCACCAGAAAAAAAATGTTGTCTACGTACTCTACCTAGCTATATTTCACAACTTATTGGCGCAGAATTATGGTGGTGGTCAAAATATTAATCAATAACATTTGAGGGAAGACATGATATCGCAATATGAAAGTAAGGTAAAAGAGAACCGTTTACCAAATACCAGTTACAACTTGGGGAAATCGTGACTGCCAATTCTTGTTCAGATGTTGTATAAAACGTCATAGTATTGAGTGGTTGCTCTAAAAGTTGGGTGCTATAATTCTGAAAAATATTTCCTATCCTACTGCTTGTTTTCAAGCACACAATTTTAGGTATTGATACAAGAAACACAAACTTTTGGTAACATTTACATCAGTAATCAATGAAATAACGACACCAATTGCTATGGCCAATAAATTGTTAGGTGTGACTCAGAATCAAACAGGTAACATTTCATCCACACACAGATAATCTGTAAAAAATAAACTAAAACCAATACGAACAGGATAATATTTAGCGCAATGGCCGATAGACTTAAGAATAATTTAACATAAAGCATTGAGCAAAGAGAGTCAGCGTTATACGGTCAACAGGTTTACATATCTTGCTTTGCTGAAAAACGACGAGCGGAAGACTTGGATACAATTTCATTAGGTGTTGTTGTACACGCAGCGGGAAACATTGGAATCATTAAGTACTTTTTCTTCTATTGCCTTTAATAAGAAAAATACGCACACAATTTTTGGCCTAGAGTGTACTCACTGTACTTGGTTTTATGCAAAGACGCCAAATAAACATGAATTTTGTACAAAATAGCACCAATGTTGAAGCTGTTTCTAATGACTTTCGTCGATTTGCCACAACCTGAAAAATATTTCTCAACGCACCAGTTGTGGAAAAACACAAGCAAAAAAGATAACGTTCATGAATTTAGCATACTGTGTACGAGGATGTTTTCAACCAGGCAATTATTCTCACTATTGCTTTGGAACTTCAGTGTAACCGTAGCGATTCATTGTTAAATTCAGCACTAAGCTTCCAGGAGACTTGATAAACCTGGGAATAACAACTAATACTGCCCCTTGGACACCAAACTACAAAAAATTGGTTACAGTAGAACAAATGGCACGAAGCCTTTTAAGTAACATTTTGTCGCAAAGTAGGTATAAAATGAAAGGACCGTTATAAAGTTGTTGAGCTTGTACAATTGCATAATGTTCCGGTTGAACTTGTTTCTATCTGTTTAAGAAAAAGACAAAAGCTCTCGCCTATATTCAGCTACAGTGTGATATCAGAGATAAAGGTCACGTGATGATTTATGAGTTATTTCCTCCACCTTGATCAAAGAAAAACAAGCATTGCACTAATAGGCCTAATTACGCTACTTATTTGTATTGTAAAATACAGATGAAAATGGAACAAAAATTATTCCTAATATAAAAACGAAACTCTTTCCTAGTTGTTCGTGTCCGAAAAGATTGGGAATGTCGGGTTGTGGTCGGAATTAGAAAACACTGATTAAATAGACCGATCCTTAAACTGTTGTATGTGAGTCAAGATTTAATATAGACGCCACTCCATCCAATAGTTGGAAGTGTTACTACTGCAGCGGGGGGTTTGGGAATCTGAAAAAAAATTACTAAAACCAAACGGAACAAAACGGAATTATTTACCCTAACGCAGGTGCCATTCCCAAAAGAAGGTTACTTTAAGTTTCAAGTGCTGCTTGAATATACACGAGCCAAATGCCATTACTCTTTACAGATTTAGGAAAACACTGAAATATATCTGGTTTCCAGTTTGAAAATATAACCTGTAAAAAACATCTCAACCACCTGCAAAAGTAGTAAATCGCCTAGTGATTGCAACTATATGTATACAAAAGTTGATTATGAACTATGCGCAAGTGTATTCAACCAAAGCTGTTTTGTAACATTAGCAGATAACCTTACTGATGATTTTACTTCTTTGGCCGCGATCGATTAAATGAGAAACGATTCAAAAATCAGAGCTTCCAAAAATGGTCAACACATCTGCAAAAACCAACTAATACACAACCAACAGTTACGGGACAAGAAACGGTTACCGTCTTTACAGCGCGCATTATGTCTTGAACCCGATGAGTCCCGAGGAAATGATATCCAGATCAAACGGTTGACGAATTCCTGTTGATTGCACCAGAAAAAAAATGTTGTCTACGTACTCTACCTAGCTATATTTCACAACTTATTGGCGCAGAATTATGGTGGTGGTCAAAATATTAATCAATAACATTTGAGGGAAGACATGATATCGCAATATGAAAGTAAGGTAAAAGAGAACCGTTTACCAAATACCAGTTACAACTTGGGGAAATCGTGACTGCCAATTCTTGTTCAGATGTTGTATAAAACGTCATAGTATGGAGTGGTTGCTCTAAAAGTTGGGTGCTATAATTCTGAAAAATATTTCCTATCCTACTGCTTGTTTTCAAGCACACAATTTTAGGTATTGATACAAGAAACACAAACTTTTGGTAACATTTACATCAGTAATCAATGAAATAACGACACCAATTGCTATGGCCAATAAATTGTTAGGTGTGACTCAGAATCAAACAGGTAACATTTCATCCACACACAGATAATCTGTAAAAAATAAACTAAAACCAATACGAACAGGATAATATTTAGCGCAATGGCCGATAGACTTAAGAATAATTTAACATAAAGCATTGAGCAAAGAGAGTCAGCGTTATACGGTCAACAGGTTTACATATCTTGCTTTGCTGAAAAACGACGAGCGGAAGACTTGGATACAATTTCATTAGGTGTTGTTGTACACGCAGCGGGAAACATTGGAATCATTAAGTACTTTTTCTTCTATTGCCTTTAATAAGAAAAATACGCACACAATTTTTGGCCTAGAGTGTACTCACTGTACTTGGTTTTATGCAAAGACGCCAAATAAACATGAATTTTGTACAAAATAGCACCAATGTTGAAGCTGTTTCTAATGACTTTCGTCGATTTGCCACAACCTGAAAAATATTTCTCAACGCACCAGTTGTGGAAAAACACAAGCAAAAAAGATAACGTTCATGAATTTAGCATACTGTGTACGAGGATGTTTTCAACCAGGCAATTATTCTCACTATTGCTTTGGAACTTCAGTGTAACCGTAGCGATTCATTGTTAAATTCAGCACTAAGCTTCCAGGAGACTTGATAAACCTGGGAATAACAACTAATACCGCCCCTTGGACACCAAACTACAAAAAATTGGTTACAGTAGAACAAATGGCACGAAGCCTTTTAAGTAACATTTTGTCGCAAAGTAGGTATAAAATGAAAGGACCGTTATAAAGTTGTTGAGCTTGTACAATTGCATAATGTTCCGGTTGAACTTGTTTCTATCTGTTTAAGAAAAAGACAAAAGCTCTCGCCTATATTCAGCTACAGTGTGATGTCAGAGATAAAGGTCACGTGATGATTTATGAGTTATTTCCTCCACCTTGATCAAAGAAAAACAAGCATTGCACTAATAGGCCTAATTACGCTACTTATTTGTATTGTAAAATACAGATGAAAATGGAACAAAAATTATTCCTAATATAAAAACGAAACTCTTTCCTAGTTGTTCGTGTCCGAAAAGATTGGGAATGTCGGGTTGTGGTCGGAATTAGAAAACACTGATTAAATAGACCGATCCTTAAACTGTTGTATGTGAGTCAAGATTTAATATAGACGCCACTCCATCCAATAGTTGGAAGTGTTACTACTGCAGCGGGGGGTTTGGGAATCTGAAAAAAAATTACTAAAACCAAACGGAACAAAACGGAATTATTTACCCTAACGCAGGTGCCATTCCCAAAAGAAGGTTACTTTAAGTTTCAAGTGCTGCTTGAATATACACGAGCCAAATGCCATTACTCTTTACAGATTTAGGAAAACACTGAAATATATCTGGTTTCCAGTTTGAAAATATAACCTGTAAAAAACATCTCAACCACCTGCAAAAGTAGTAAATCGCCTAGTGATTGCAACTATATGTATACAAAAGTTGATTATGAACTATGCGCAAGTGTATTCAACCAAAGCTGTTTTGTAACATTAGCAGATAACCTTACTGATGATTTTACTTCTTTGGCCGCGATCGATTAAATGAGAAACGATTCAAAAATCAGAGCTTCCAAAAATGGTCAACACATCTGCAAAAACCAACTAATACACAACCAACAGTTACGGGACAAGAAACGGTTACCGTCTTTACAACGCGCATTATGTCTTGAACCCGATGAGTCCCGAGGAAATGATATCCAGATCAAACGGTTGACGAATTCCTGTTGATTGCACCAGAAAAAAAATGTTGTCTACGTACTCTACCTAGCTATATTTCACAACTTATTGGCGCAGAATTATGGTGGTGGTCAAAATATTAATCAATAACATTTGAGGGAAGACATGATATCGCAATATGAAAGTAAGGTAAAAGAGAACCGTTTACCAAATACCAGTTACAACTTGGGGAAATCGTGACTGCCAATTCTTGTTCAGATGTTGTATAAAACGTCATAGTATCGAGTGGTTGCTCTAAAAGTTGGGTGCTATAATTCTGAAAAATATTTCCTATCCTACTGCTTGTTTTCAAGCACACAATTTTAGGTATTGATACAAGAAACACAAACTTTTGGTAACATTTACATCAGTAATCAATGAAATAACGACACCAATCGCTATGGCCAATAAATTGTTAGGTGTGACTCAGAATCAAACAGGTAACATTTCATCCACACACAGATAATCTGTAAAAAATAAACTAAAACCAATACGAACAGGATAATATTTAGCGCAATGGCCGATAGACTTAAGAATAATTTAACATAAAGCATTGAGCAAAGAGAGTCAGCGTTATACGGTCAACAGGTTTACATATCTTGCTTTGCTGAAAAACGACGAGCGGAAGACTTGGATACAATTTCATTAGGTGTTGTTGTACACGCAGCGGGAAACATTGGAATCATTAAGTACTTTTTCTTCTATTGCCTTTAATAAGAAAAATACGCACACAATTTTTGGCCTAGAGTGTACTCACTGTACTTGGTTTTATGCAAAGACGCCAAATAAACATGAATTTTGTACAAAATAGCACCAATGTTGAAGCTGTTTCTAATGACTTTCGTCGATTTGCCACAACCTGAAAAATATTTCTCAACGCACCAGTTGTGGAAAAACACAAGCAAAAAAGATAACGTTCATGAATTTAGCATACTGTGTACGAGGATGTTTTCAACCAGGCAATTATTCTCACTATTGCTTTGGAACTTCAGTGTAACCGTAGCGATTCATTGTTAAATTCAGCACTAAGCTTCCAGGAGACTTGATAAACCTGGGAATAACAACTAATACCGCCCCTTGGACACCAAACTACAAAAAATTGGTTACAGTAGAACAAATGGCACGAAGCCTTTTAAGTAACATTTTGTCGCAAAGTAGGTATAAAATGAAAGGACCGTTATAAAGTTGTTGAGCTTGTACAATTGCATAATGTTCCGGTTGAACTTGTTTCTATCTGTTTAAGAAAAAGACAAAAGCTCTCGCCTATATTCAGCTACAGTGTGATGTCAGAGATAAAGGTCACGTGATGATTTATGAGTTATTTCCTCCACCTTGATCAAAGAAAAACAAGCATTGCACTAATAGGCCTAATTACGCTACTTATTTGTATTGTAAAATACAGATGAAAATGGAACAAAAATTATTCCTAATATAAAAACGAAACTCTTTCCTAGTTGTTCGTGTCCGAAAAGATTGGGAATGTCGGGTTGTGGTCGGAATTAGAAAACACTGATTAAATAGACCGATCCTTAAACTGTTGTATGTGAGTCAAGATTTAATATAGACGCCACTCCATCCAATAGTTGGAAGTGTTACTACTGCAGCGGGGGGTTTGGGAATCTGAAAAAAAATTACTAAAACCAAACGGAACAAAACGGAATTATTTACCCTAACGCAGGTGCCATTCCCAAAAGAAGGTTACTTTAAGTTTCAAGTGCTGCTTGAATATACACGAGCCAAATGCCATTACTCTTTACAGATTTAGGAAAACACTGAAATATATCTGGTTTCCAGTTTGAAAATATAACCTGTAAAAAACATCTCAACCACCTGCAAAAGTAGTAAATCGCCTAGTGATTGCAACTATATGTATACAAAAGTTGATTATGAACTATGCGCAAGTGTATTCAACCAAAGCTGTTTTGTAACATTAGCAGATAACCTTACTGATGATTTTACTTCTTTGGCCGCGATCGATTAAATGAGAAACGATTCAAAAATCAGAGCTTCCAAAAATGGTCAACACATCTGCAAAAACCAACTAATACACAACCAACAGTTACGGGACAAGAAACGGTTACCGTCTTTACAGCGCGCATTATGTCTTGAACCCGATGAGTCCCGAGGAAATGATATCCAGATCAAACGGTTGACGAATTCCTGTTGATTGCACCAGAAAAAAAATGTTGTCTACGTACTCTACCTAGCTATATTTCACAACTTATTGGCGCAGAATTATGGTGGTGGTCAAAATATTAATCAATAACATTTGAGGGAAGACATGATATCGCAATATGAAAGTAAGGTAAAAGAGAACCGTTTACCAAATACCAGTTACAACTTGGGGAAATCGTGACTGCCAATTCTTGTTCAGATGTTGTATAAAACGTCATAGTATGGAGTGGTTGCTCTAAAAGTTGGGTGCTATAATTCTGAAAAATATTTCCTATCCTACTGCTTGTTTTCAAGCACACAATTTTAGGTATTGATACAAGAAACACAAACTTTTGGTAACATTTACATCAGTAATCAATGAAATAACGACACCAATTGCTATGGCCAATAAATTGTTAGGTGTGACTCAGAATCAAACAGGTAACATTTCATCCACACACAGATAATCTGTAAAAAATAAACTAAAACCAATACGAACAGGATAATATTTAGCGCAATGGCCGATAGACTTAAGAATAATTTAACATAAAGCATTGAGCAAAGAGAGTCAGCGTTATACGGTCAACAGGTTTACATATCTTGCTTTGCTGAAAAACGACGAGCGGAAGACTTGGATACAATTTCATTAGGTGTTGTTGTACACGCAGCGGGAAACATTGGAATCATTAAGTACTTTTTCTTCTATTGCCTTTAATAAGAAAAATACGCACACAATTTTTGGCCTAGAGTGTACTCACTGTACTTGGTTTTATGCAAAGACGCCAAATAAACATGAATTTTGTACAAAATAGCACCAATGTTGAAGCTGTTTCTAATGACTTTCGTCGATTTGCCACAACCTGAAAAATATTTCTCAACGCACCAGTTGTGGAAAAACACAAGCAAAAAAGATAACGTTCATGAATTTAGCATACTGTGTACGAGGATATTTTCAACCAGGCAATTATTCTCACTATTGCTTTGGAACTTCAGTGTAACCGTAGCGATTCATTGTTAAATTCAGCACTAAGCTTCCAGGAGACTTGATAAACCTGGGAATAACAACTAATACCGCCCCTTGGACACCAAACTACAAAAAATTGGTTACAGTAGAACAAATGGCACGAAGCCTTTCAAGTAACATTTTGTCGCAAAGTAGGTATAAAATGAAAGGACCGTTATAAAGTTGTTGAGCTTGTACAATTGCATAATGTTCCGGTTGAACTTGTTTCTATCTGTTTAAGAAAAAGACAAAAGCTCTCGCCTATATTCAGCTACAGTGTGATATCAGAGATAAAGGTCACGTGATGATTTATGAGTTATTTCCTCCACCTTGATCAAAGAAAAACAAGCATTGCACTAATAGGCCTAATTACGCTACTTATTTGTATTGTAAAATACAGATGAAAATGGAACAAAAATTATTCCTAATATAAAAACGAAACTCTTTCCTAGTTGTTTGTGTCCGAAAAGATTGGGAATGTCGGGTTGTGGTCGGAATTAGAAAACACTGATTAAATAGACCGATCCTTAAACTGTTGTATGTGAGTCAAGATTTAATATAGACGCCACTCCATCCAATAGTTGGAAGTGTTACTACTGCAGCGGGGGGTTTGGGAATCTGAAAAAAAATTACTAAAACCAAACGGAACAAAACGGAATTATTTACCCTAACGCAGGTGCCATTCCCAAAAGAAGGTTACTTTAAGTTTCAAGTGCTGCTTGAATATACACGAGCCAAATGCCATTACTCTTTACAGATTTAGGAAAACACTGAAATATATCTGGTTTCCAGTTTGAAAATATAACCTGTAAAAAACATCTCAACCACCTGCAAAAGTAGTAAATCGCCTAGTGATTGCAACTATATGTATACAAAAGTTGATTATGAACTATGCGCAAGTGTATTCAACCAAAGCTGTTTTGTAACATTAGCAGATAACCTTACTGATGATTTTACTTCTTTGGCCGCGATCGATTAAATGAGAAACGATTCAAAAATCAGAGCTTCCAAAAATGGTCAACACATCTGCAAAAACCAACTAATACACAACCAACAGTTACGGGACAAGAAACGGTTACCGTCTTTACAACGCGCATTATGTCTTGAACCCGATGAGTCCCGAGGAAATGATATCCAGATCAAACGGTTGACGAATTCCTGTTGATTGCACCAGAAAAAAAATGTTGTCTACGTACTCTACCTAGCTATATTTCACAACTTATTGGCGCAGAATTATGGTGGTGGTCAAAATATTAATCAATAACATTTGAGGGAAGACATGATATCGCAATATGAAAGTAAGGTAAAAGAGAACCGTTTACCAAATACCAGTTACAACTTGGGGAAATCGTGACTGCCAATTCTTGTTCAGATGTTGTATAAAACGTCATAGTATCGAGTGGTTGCTCTAAAAGTTGGGTGCTATAATTCTGAAAAATATTTCCTATCCTACTGCTTGTTTTCAAGCACACAATTTTAGGTATTGATACAAGAAACACAAACTTTTGGTAACATTTACATCAGTAATCAATGAAATAACGACACCAATTGCTATGGCCAATAAATTGTTAGGTGTGACTCAGAATCAAACAGGTAACATTTCATCCACACACAGATAATCTGTAAAAAATAAACTAAAACCAATACGAACAGGATAATATTTAGCGCAATGGCCGATAGACTTAAGAATAATTTAACATAAAGCATTGAGCAAAGAGAGTCAGCGTTATACGGTCAACAGGTTTACATATCTTGCTTTGCTGAAAAACGACGAGCGGAAGACTTGGATACAATTTCATTAGGTGTTGTTGTACACGCAGCGGGAAACATTGGAATCATTAAGTACTTTTTCTTCTATTGCCTTTAATAAGAAAAATACGCACACAATTTTTGGCCTAGAGTGTACTCACTGTACTTGGTTTTATGCAAAGACGCCAAATAAACATGAATTTTGTACAAAATAGCACCAATGTTGAAGCTGTTTCTAATGACTTTCGTCGATTTGCCACAACCTGAAAAATATTTCTCAACGCACCAGTTGTGGAAAAACACAAGCAAAAAAGATAACGTTCATGAATTTAGCATACTGTGTACGAGGATGTTTTCAACCAGGCAATTATTCTCACTATTGCTTTGGAACTTCAGTGTAACCGTAGCGATTCATTGTTAAATTCAGCACTAAGCTTCCAGGAGACTTGATAAACCTGGGAATAACAACTAATACCGCCCCTTGGACACCAAACTACAAAAAATTGGTTACAGTAGAACAAATGGCACGAAGCCTTTTAAGTAACATTTTGTCGCAAAGTAGGTATAAAATGAAAGGACCGTTATAAAGTTGTTGAGCTTGTACAATTGCATAATGTTCCGGTTGAACTTGTTTCTATCTGTTTAAGAAAAAGACAAAAGCTCTCGCCTATATTCAGCTACAGTGTGATGTCAGAGATAAAGGTCACGTGATGATTTATGAGTTATTTCCTCCACCTTGATCAAAGAAAAACAAGCATTGCACTAATAGGCCTAATTACGCTACTTATTTGTATTGTAAAATACAGATGAAAATGGAACAAAAATTATTCCTAATATAAAAACGAAACTCTTTCCTAGTTGTTCGTGTCCGAAAAGATTGGGAATGTCGGGTTGTGGTCGGAATTAGAAAACACTGATTAAATAGACCGATCCTTAAACTGTTGTATGTGAGTCAAGATTTAATATAGACGCCACTCCATCCAATAGTTGGAAGTGTTACTACTGCAGCGGGGTTTGGGAATCTGAAAAAAAATTACTAAAACCAAACGGAACAAAACGGAATTATTTACCCTAACGCAGGTGCCATTCCCAAAAGAAGGTTACTTTAAGTTTCAAGTGCTGCTTGAATATACACGAGCCAAATGCCATTACTCTTTACAGATTTAGGAAAACACTGAAATATATCTGGTTTCCAGTTTGAAAATATAACCTGTAAAAAACATCTCAACCACCTGCAAAAGTAGTAAATCGCCTAGTGATTGCAACTATATGTATACAAAAGTTGATTATGAACTATGCGCAAGTGTATTCAACCAAAGCTGTTTTGTAACATTAGCAGATAACCTTACTGATGATTTTACTTCTTTGGCCGCGATCGATTAAATGAGAAACGATTCAAAAATCAGAGCTTCCAAAAATGGTCAACACATCTGCAAAAACCAACTAATACACAACCAACAGTTACGGGACAAGAAACGGTTACCGTCTTTACAGCGCGCATTATGTCTTGAACCCGATGAGTCCCGAGGAAATGATATCCAGATCAAACGGTTGACGAATTCCTGTTGATTGCACCAGAAAAAAAATGTTGTCTACGTACTCTACCTAGCTATATTTCACAACTTATTGGCGCAGAATTATGGTGGTGGTCAAAATATTAATCAATAACATTTGAGGGAAGACATGATATCGCAATATGAAAGTAAGGTAAAAGAGAACCGTTTACCAAATACCAGTTACAACTTGGGGAAATCGTGACTGCCAATTCTTGTTCAGATGTTGTATAAAACGTCATAGTATTGAGTGGTTGCTCTAAAAGTTGGGTGCTATAATTCTGAAAAATATTTCCTATCCTACTGCTTGTTTTCAAGCACACAATTTTAGGTATTGATACAAGAAACACAAACTTTTGGTAACATTTACATCAGTAATCAATGAAATAACGACACCAATTGCTATGGCCAATAAATTGTTAGGTGTGACTCAGAATCAAACAGGTAACATTTCATCCACACACAGATAATCTGTAAAAAATAAACTAAAACCAATACGAACAGGATAATATTTAGCGCAATGGCCGATAGACTTAAGAATAATTTAACATAAAGCATTGAGCAAAGAGAGTCAGCGTTATACGGTCAACAGGTTTACATATCTTGCTTTGCTGAAAAACGACGAGCGGAAGACTTGGATACAATTTCATTAGGTGTTGTTGTACACGCAGCGGGAAACATTGGAATCATTAAGTACTTTTTCTTCTATTGCCTTTAATAAGAAAAATACGCACACAATTTTTGGCCTAGAGTGTACTCACTGTACTTGGTTTTATGCAAAGACGCCAAATAAACATGAATTTTGTACAAAATAGCACCAATGTTGAAGCTGTTTCTAATGACTTTCGTCGATTTGCCACAACCTGAAAAATATTTCTCAACGCACCAGTTGTGGAAAAACACAAGCAAAAAAGATAACGTTCATGAATTTAGCATACTGTGTACGAGGATGTTTTCAACCAGGCAATTATTCTCACTATTGCTTTGGAACTTCAGTGTAACCGTAGCGATTCATTGTTAAATTCAGCACTAAGCTTCCAGGAGACTTGATAAACCTGGGAATAACAACTAATACCGCCCCTTGGACACCAAACTACAAAAAATTGGTTACAGTAGAACAAATGGCACGAAGCCTTTTAAGTAACATTTTGTCGCAAAGTAGGTATAAAATGAAAGGACCGTTATAAAGTTGTTGAGCTTGTACAATTGCATAATGTTCCGGTTGAACTTGTTTCTATCTGTTTAAGAAAAAGACAAAAGCTCTCGCCTATATTCAGCTACAGTGTGATGTCAGAGATAAAGGTCACGTGATGATTTATGAGTTATTTCCTCCACCTTGATCAAAGAAAAACAAGCATTGCACTAATAGGCCTAATTACGCTACTTATTTGTATTGTAAAATACAGATGAAAATGGAACAAAAATTATTCCTAATATAAAAACGAAACTCTTTCCTAGTTGTTCGTGTCCGAAAAGATTGGGAATGTCGGGTTGTGGTCGGAATTAGAAAACACTGATTAAATAGACCGATCCTTAAACTGTTGTATGTGAGTCAAGATTTAATATAGACGCCACTCCATCCAATAGTTGGAAGTGTTACTACTGCAGCGGGGGGTTTGGGAATCTGAAAAAAAATTACTAAAACCAAACGGAACAAAACGGAATTATTTACCCTAACGCAGGTGCCATTCCCAAAAGAAGGTTACTTTAAGTTTCAAGTGCTGCTTGAATATACACGAGCCAAATGCCATTACTCTTTACAGATTTAGGAAAACACTGAAATATATCTGGTTTCCAGTTTGAAAATATAACCTGTAAAAAACATCTCAACCACCTGCAAAAGTAGTAAATCGCCTAGTGATTGCAACTATATGTATACAAAAGTTGATTATGAACTATGCGCAAGTGTATTCAACCAAAGCTGTTTTGTAACATTAGCAGATAACCTTACTGATGATTTTACTTCTTTGGCCGCGATCGATTAAATGAGAAACGATTCAAAAATCAGAGCTTCCAAAAATGGTCAACACATCTGCAAAAACCAACTAATACACAACCAACAGTTACGGGACAAGAAACGGTTACCGTCTTTACAGCGCGCATTATGTCTTGAACCCGATGAGTCCCGAGGAAATGATATCCAGATCAAACGGTTGACGAATTCCTGTTGATTGCACCAGAAAAAAAATGTTGTCTACGTACTCTACCTAGCTATATTTCACAACTTATTGGCGCAGAATTATGGTGGTGGTCAAAATATTAATCAATAACATTTGAGGGAAGACATGATATCGCAATATGAAAGTAAGGTAAAAGAGAACCGTTTACCAAATACCAGTTACAACTTGGGGAAATCGTGACTGACAATTCTTGTTCAGATGTTGTATAAAACGTCATAGTATTGAGTGGTTGCTCTAAAAGTTGGGTGCTATAATTCTGAAAAATATTTCCTATCCTACTGCTTGTTTTCAAGCACACAATTTTAGGTATTGATACAAGAAACACAAACTTTTGGTAACATTTACATCAGTAATCAATGAAATAACGACACCAATTGCTATGGCCAATAAATTGTTAGGTGTGACTCAGAATCAAACAGGTAACATTTCATCCACACACAGATAATCTGTAAAAAATAAACTAAAACCAATACGAACAGGATAATATTTAGCGCAATGGCCGATAGACTTAAGAATAATTTAACATAAAGCATTGAGCAAAGAGAGTCAGCGTTATACGGTCAACAGGTTTACATATCTTGCTTTGCTGAAAAACGACGAGCGGAAGACTTGGATACAATTTCATTAGGTGTTGTTGTACACGCAGCGGGAAACATTGGAATCATTAAGTACTTTTTCTTCTATTGCCTTTAATAAGAAAAATACGCACACAATTTTTGGCCTAGAGTGTACTCACTGTACTTGGTTTTATGCAAAGACGCCAAATAAACATGAATTTTGTACAAAATAGCACCAATGTTGAAGCTGTTTCTAATGACTTTCGTCGATTTGCCACAACCTGAAAAATATTTCTCAACGCACCAGTTGTGGAAAAACACAAGCAAAAAAGATAACGTTCATGAATTTAGCATACTGTGTACGAGGATGTTTTCAACCAGGCAATTATTCTCACTATTGCTTTGGAACTTCAGTGTAACCGTAGCGATTCATTGTTAAATTCAGCACTAAGCTTCCAGGAGACTTGATAAACCTGGGAATAACAACTAATACCGCCCCTTGGACACCAAACTACAAAAAATTGGTTACAGTAGAACAAATGGCACGAAGCCTTTTAAGTAACATTTTGTCGCAAAGTAGGTATAAAATGAAAGGACCGTTATAAAGTTGTTGAGCTTGTACAATTGCATAATGTTCCGGTTGAACTTGTTTCTATCTGTTTAAGAAAAAGACAAAAGCTCTCGCCTATATTCAGCTACAGTGTGATTTCAGAGATAAAGGTCACGTGATGATTTATGAGTTATTTCCTCCACCTTGATCAAAGAAAAACAAGCATTGCACTAATAGGCCTAATTACGCTACTTATTTGTATTGTAAAATACAGATGAAAATGGAACAAAAATTATTCCTAATATAAAAACGAAACTCTTTCCTAGTTGTTCGTGTCCGAAAAGATTGGGAATGTCGGGTTGTGGTCGGAATTAGAAAACACTGATTAAATAGACCGATCCTTAAACTGTTGTATGTGAGTCAAGATTTAATATAGACGCCACTCCATCCAATAGTTGGAAGTGTTACTACTGCAGCGGGGGGTTTGGGAATCTGAAAAAAAATTACTAAAACCAAACGGAACAAAACGGAATTATTTACCCTAACGCAGGTGCCATTCCCAAAAGAAGGTTACTTTAAGTTTCAAGTGCTGCTTGAATATACACGAGCCAAATGCCATTACTCTTTACAGATTTAGGAAAACACTGAAATATATCTGGTTTCCAGTTTGAAAATATAACCTGTAAAAAACATCTCAACCACCTGCAAAAGTAGTAAATCGCCTAGTGATTGCAACTATATGTATACAAAAGTTGATTATGAACTATGCGCAAGTGTATTCAACCAAAGCTGTTTTGTAACATTAGCAGATAACCTTACTGATGATTTTACTTCTTTGGCCGCGATCGATTAAATGAGAAACGATTCAAAAATCAGAGCTTCCAAAAATGGTCAACACATCTGCAAAAACCAACTAATACACAACCAACAGTTACGGGACAAGAAACGGTTACCGTCTTTACAGCGCGCATTATGTCTTGAACTCGATGAGTCCCGAGGAAATGATATCCAGATCAAACGGTTGACGAATTCCTGTTGATTGCACCAGAAAAAAAATGTTGTCTACGTACTCTACCTAGCTATATTTCACAACTTATTGGCGCAGAATTATGGTGGTGGTCAAAATATTAATCAATAACATTTGAGGGAAGACATGATATCGCAATATGAAAGTAAGGTAAAAGAGAACCGTTTACCAAATACCAGTTACAACTTGGGGAAATCGTGACTGCCAATTCTTGTTCAGATGTTGTATAAAACGTCATAGTATTGAGTGGTTGCTCTAAAAGTTGGGTGCTATAATTCTGAAAAATATTTCCTATCCTACTGCTTGTTTTCAAGCACACAATTTTAGGTATTGATACAAGAAACACAAACTTTTGGTAACATTTACATCAGTAATCAATGAAATAACGACACCAATTGCTATGGCCAATAAATTGTTAGGTGTGACTCAGAATCAAACAGGTAACATTTCATCCACACACAGATAATCTGTAAAAAATAAACTAAAACCAATACGAACAGGATAATATTTAGCGCAATGGCCGATAGACTTAAGAATAATTTAACATAAAGCATTGAGCAAAGAGAGTCAGCGTTATACGGTCAACAGGTTTACATATCTTGCTTTGCTGAAAAACGACGAGCGGAAGACTTGGATACAATTTCATTAGGTGTTGTTGTACACGCAGCGGGAAACATTGGAATCATTAAGTACTTTTTCTTCTATTGCCTTTAATAAGAAAAATACGCACACAATTTTTGGCCTAGAGTGTACTCACTGTACTTGGTTTTATGCAAAGACGCCAAATAAACATGAATTTTGTACAAAATAGCACCAATGTTGAAGCTGTTTCTAATGACTTTCGTCGATTTGCCACAACCTGAAAAATATTTCTCAACGCACCAGTTGTGGAAAAACACAAGCAAAAAAGATAACGTTCATGAATTTAGCATACTGTGTACGAGGATGTTTTCAACCAGGCAATTATTCTCACTATTGCTTTGGAACTTCAGTGTAACCGTAGCGATTCATTGTTAAATTCAGCACTAAGCTTCCAGGAGACTTGATAAACCTGGGAATAACAACTAATACCGCCCCTTGGACACCAAACTACAAAAAATTGGTTACAGTAGAACAAATGGCACGAAGCCTTTTAAGTAACATTTTGTCGCAAAGTAGGTATAAAATGAAAGGACCGTTATAAAGTTGTTGAGCTTGTACAATTGCATAATGTTCCGGTTGAACTTGTTTCTATCTGTTTAAGAAAAAGACAAAAGCTCTCGCCTATATTCAGCTACAGTGTGATGTCAGAGATAAAGGTCACGTGATGATTTATGAGTTATTTCCTCCACCTTGATCAAAGAAAAACAAGCATTGCACTAATAGGCCTAATTACGCTACTTATTTGTATTGTAAAATACAGATGAAAATGGAACAAAAATTATTCCTAATATAAAAACGAAACTCTTTCCTAGTTGTTCGTGTCCGAAAAGATTGGGAATGTCGGGTTGTGGTCGGAATTAGAAAACACTGATTAAATAGACCGATCCTTAAACTGTTGTATGTGAGTCAAGATTTAATATAGACGCCACTCCATCCAATAGTTGGAAGTGTTACTACTGCAGCGGGGTTTGGGAATCTGAAAAAAAATTACTAAAACCAAACGGAACAAAACGGAATTATTTACCCTAACGCAGGTGCCATTCCCAAAAGAAGGTTACTTTAAGTTTCAAGTGCTGCTTGAATATACACGAGCCAAATGCCATTACTCTTTACAGATTTAGGAAAACACTGAAATATATCTGGTTTCCAGTTTGAAAATATAACCTGTAAAAAACATCTCAACCACCTGCAAAAGTAGTAAATCGCCTAGTGATTGCAACTATATGTATACAAAAGTTGATTATGAACTATGCGCAAGTGTATTCAACCAAAGCTGTTTTGTAACATTAGCAGATAACCTTACTGATGATTTTACTTCTTTGGCCGCGATCGATTAAATGAGAAACGATTCAAAAATCAGAGCTTCCAAAAATGGTCAACACATCTGCAAAAACCAACTAATACACAACCAACAGTTACGGGACAAGAAACGGTTACCGTCTTTACAGCGCGCATTATGTCTTGAACCCGATGAGTCCCGAGGAAATGATATCCAGATCAAACGGTTGACGAATTCCTGTTGATTGCACCAGAAAAAAAATGTTGTCTACGTACTCTACCTAGCTATATTTCACAACTTATTGGCGCAGAATTATGGTGGTGGTCAAAATATTAATCAATAACATTTGAGGGAAGACATGATATCGCAATATGAAAGTAAGGTAAAAGAGAACCGTTTACCAAATACCAGTTACAACTTGGGGAAATCGTGACTGCCAATTCTTGTTCAGATGTTGTATAAAACGTCATAGTATTGAGTGGTTGCTCTAAAAGTTGGGTGCTATAATTCTGAAAAATATTTCCTATCCTACTGCTTGTTTTCAAGCACACAATTTTAGGTATTGATACAAGAAACACAAACTTTTGGTAACATTTACATCAGTAATCAATGAAATAACGACACCAATTGCTATGGCCAATAAATTGTTAGGTGTGACTCAGAATCAAACAGGTAACATTTCATCCACACACAGATAATCTGTAAAAAATAAACTAAAACCAATACGAACAGGATAATATTTAGCGCAATGGCCGATAGACTTAAGAATAATTTAACATAAAGCATTGAGCAAAGAGAGTCAGCGTTATACGGTCAACAGGTTTACATATCTTGCTTTGCTGAAAAACGACGAGCGGAAGACTTGGATACAATTTCATTAGGTGTTGTTGTACACGCAGCGGGAAACATTGGAATCATTAAGTACTTTTTCTTCTATTGCCTTTAATAAGAAAAATACGCACACAATTTTTGGCCTAGAGTGTACTCACTGTACTTGGTTTTATGCAAAGACGCCAAATAAACATGAATTTTGTACAAAATAGCACCAATGTTGAAGCTGTTTCTAATGACTTTCGTCGATTTGCCACAACCTGAAAAATATTTCTCAACGCACCAGTTGTGGAAAAACACAAGCAAAAAAGATAACGTTCATGAATTTAGCATACTGTGTACGAGGATGTTTTCAACCAGGCAATTATTCTCACTATTGCTTTGGAACTTCAGTGTAACCGTAGCGATTCATTGTTAAATTCAGCACTAAGCTTCCAGGAGACTTGATAAACCTGGGAATAACAACTAATACCGCCCCTTGGACACCAAACTACAAAAAATTGGTTACAGTAGAACAAATGGCACGAAGCCTTTTAAGTAACATTTTGTCGCAAAGTAGGTATAAAATGAAAGGACCGTTATAAAGTTGTTGAGCTTGTACAATTGCATAATGTTCCGGTTGAACTTGTTTCTATCTGTTTAAGAAAAAGACAAAAGCTCTCGCCTATATTCAGCTACAGTGTGATATCAGAGATAAAGGTCACGTGATGATTTATGAGTTATTTCCTCCACCTTGATCAAAGAAAAACAAGCATTGCACTAATAGGCCTAATTACGCTACTTATTTGTATTGTAAAATACAAATGAAAATGGGGCAAAAATTATTCCTAATATAAAAATTTACCAACCGAAGACTTTCAGTTTGAGCAATCGTCTGACGAAATAATAAGAGACGGCAAACAGCTTTCATGGCGTGTAGAAAATGATACATGTCAGATGACGAGAGAAAAATGAAACTCTATCCCAGTTGCTTGTGCCCGAAAAGATTGGGAATGTCGGGATGTGGTTGGAATTAGAAAACACTGATTAAATAGACCGATCCTTAAACTGTTGTATGCGAGTCAAGATTTAATATAGACGCCACTCCATCCAATAGTTGGAAGTGTTACTACTGCAGCGGGGTTTGGGAATCTGAAAAAAAATTACTAAAACCAAACGGAACAAAACGGAATTATTTACCCTAACGCAGGAGCCATTCCCAAAAGAAGGTTACTTTAAGTTTCAAGTGCTGCCTGAATATACACGAGCCAAATTCCATTAATCATAGAAACAGATGTGGTTTCGAATTTGAAAGGAAATATAACTTGAAAACATCTAAACCACTTGCAAAAGTAGTAAATCCTACTGGCTGGCAACTATATGCACATTTTTATACAAAAGTTGATTATGGAATATGCAACTATACTCAACTGGAGGTGTTTCAATGCATTATGTTATATTGTATGTATATTGTTTGATATACTATTTACAAATTTTCAGAACTAGGCTTCAAACCAAGTCAGACAGACAATAATCATTCTCTCATACAATGCCAAGATTTACGTTAGTGACTCCTTCAATCCATCCTTTTAAAATGCCCATGCCTAGCGGTATACACACACTATGGTCACGGTGTGAAATGTGCCTCACAATCTGGCATTCCTGTAAGAATCTTGTGTTTTCAATTGTAATGATTAATTGTTTGAATTAGTTATATTAGAAAAACGTTTTGTGAACCAATACCTAGACAAAGTACTTCTCCACATAGCCACTTTAGCTTCTGTAATAACCACAATGAAAGCATTTTAAAAGATACTATTTGTTTCACTTTAATTACCTCAATAAGATCAACTTCATTGTACAAGATTTTGCAGTGCAGGAAATCTTAAAATGCACAAATGTTAACAAAAACTAAAAAGAATACAATAATGTGAACCACTTCTTTCAGTTTTTCCAGCAAAACCTTCCACAAAATTTTCACAAACACTTCAATTGTACAGTAAGATTGTCAGATACTTAATATAGCAGTGCTGTGACTTACTACATAAGCTATATTGAATGAATCAATGATGATTTGGTTTAACTTCCTTTCATGCAGATTTGTGGGTTACGAGGACTAAAAAGAAAATCAGCTTTTAAGTGTCATCTTTTAGCCTAGAAGTGTCCTTATAGTCCTATATCATTTCATCATAATGCATTTAGATTGGGCATCAATCAGTATGATCCATACTATGCGACTTCAATTGGATTCTAATCCTTTTATCAATTTTGGTTATTTACACCAAATAGCATGTAATGAAAAGACTTCAACATCACCATCTCCAAAACACCTAGATAAGAAAATGAAAAATACCATGACATCTTTGACAAATTTCTAATATGACAATTTACTCTACACATATATGTCACAAGTTCACAACATATTATATAACCAAGAATGTCAAAGCACATCAATTTTTCTACACAAATGCCTAGAGAATAGGCTACATTTTGTGGTTAGTATGTAAAGTTGACATGTAGATAGTCTTTGGACTGTAAATTAAACACTGGTAATGTATGGACCAATTGGTTACAAGTTTAGTAAAACTTTAATTTTGTACACGAAATGTTAGAAAGACGTACCCTATACAGTACACTACTGCTTTGGATGAATTGAATTGTTATCAGCTTCACAGCCCTACCTACAGCAGATTACTAAGTTGTGGGCTTTTATCTTTTGTAACAGGAAAAATACAACAAAGTCTACAATAATCTGATACCTCATATTTAGGAAATAGACAAACTTAATGAATACTCACACAGGTACATGGAGCCAGAGTCTGCATTAACTTTCATTCCTTTTTATTGATCTATGGAAATCAATCCTAATATACCAGGAAACGACCATAAACTACCGGCATACTAACGGAGTAGTAACCATAGTGTAGCATATAGGCCTATGTAAACTGATGCAAAAACAATAGAATTCCACCAGGTAGACAGCAATAGATGTAGCCTAGTAGGCTATCAAGAGTAAATCTGCACAACACCACTGATCAAACGAGCTATGTATGAGCAGCCAACTGCAATGCACACAGTAGTACCGATACTATCCTTGTGGTCCATGACACCTATTCAAATAAAGCTACAATTATAATTGTTGAATTTAAATTAATATGGATTATTCAAATTGTAGTTTCATTCCGTATGGGAAAGTTTGCTTTCAGTGCGCCAAATAAATTATGTAATGCTAAAATTTGTGACATGTTAACGTAATGTATATAGTATAGAATATAGATAATACAGAAATAGGGAGCTTATACATCAACTTTCAAACGCCGGCGCAAAGTTTTTTTGTGGTCGGATGGCCTGTAACAATATGGTTGACAGCCAACTATTATTCATTAGCAGTAACCCTGACTGCAAAGTTGGGCAACCTATATCCAGTAGGGCACTCCAGACGTCTTAATGAGCACAATAATGTGGACTTTGCTGAATTTTGTACACGTTTAATCAATTGAACCACCTTTGATGCATTTTTATATGATTTATAGCAAACAAGCTTGCTACATATCAAAACCAGCACCTGGGGGCACTTTTAGACCTTAATTGCGTACACAATATCTTATTGACAGCCAAACCGTTGATAATTAATTAGTAGGGCAAATTTAGCCTAAACATGTAATTTTTTTTTGGGTAAAAGAAATGTTAAGAAAAACGTAGATACGAAGTATTATGATAGCCTTCCAGATCACCTCAGATGCTAGTTTAAACTGATTTTGGTTTGATTTAATAAAAATACTTACAAAACGTTAAACTCTTTAAATAAATTTTTGTTACTAGGTAAGTTATCAATTTTTTGAATTAGCCTAATTTATTTTTTTGGATCTAGTGCATAAGTGCACAACCAAACGACGCCACATTTTGAGCAGCTGGGTTCTAGTATACAAATGCGTCCTGTTGTTGTGCACTTCTGCACTAGACCCAATTTTTTGAAGTATGTAGGGTATAGGACCCTAGACCTACTGGTAGGGCAATACAAACTTGCCTTAGTAATTAATATGCTAGATATGACAGCGCTGAAGTAACCCAGGCCTACGTATCTAACATGTAGGCAGGCCTATAGCCTATTTGTACAAAAAAAACTCATACTTACTCTTAATGTTTTACACCATCTCCGCAAAATCAATAACCTTTTTTAGATCTTTATTTCCTTCGATTCTGAACGATAACGAAACGCTATTAACTTTCATAGCAAGGGACGCAAAGATAACAATAACAATGAATCCAGCAACTTATCTTCTTAGACACGCACAGCCCCAAAACAAGAGCAAACCCGAAACATCCAAACCGAATTCAACAAAGACAACTAATGTTACCACCAGTTGCGATATCATAGGAAAACGAATTAGTAAACAGGAAGTGACATATTACATTTTGTATTCATCCGCAACCATATTTAAGTTTTTATCAGCAAATTTACATAAAATATCCTGCAAAAAAATAACTTAAATTAAATTGTAACATTAAAAGAAAAAGTTAAATCCACAAAACATGAAATATTACTCTTTTTTTTCTACAAATTGAAGGATTAATATTACCCAAAATTCCCCAGCAGTCGTCAAAGCTTACAGCTGACCAATCATGTGCTAGAATTGCTGATGAGTTTTCTCCCTAAATGATATTGACGTCACAGCTGACAGCAGACCTAAATTTGGCACATTGCACAACAACTCAGCAAGTATGAGTGACGACACACAACGTGACGTGTCTATTGCGTAATTAGACGAAAATATTTATAGATTTTTAACCTGAAACAATTGCAAAGACAATGTTTTGGAAGAAAATTCTGTAATAATCATTTGTAACTTAACTACTGTGCAACTAGTGCCTATTGTTAAACCTCACAGTAGAATTATTCTCACATAAATGTGATGTGGGCTACGTGACGGCCATCACGTTAGTACATTATCGACAATGACCTGGGAATCACCGATTTGACTGATTGAAAATTTTCATAATACTTACAAAATGGCAAATGCGTTGGTCGTAATGAAATTTGACCTTATATTTAGTGTAATACAAATTTTCAGGTGTCCAGTGCCAACAATCCAACTTTAGCAAAACAAGAGTATGATTTAAAATTGCTGTTGATGATGACGTCATTATCATTTCTTTTGTTATTTCAGTTAGCAATCTGTCGCAGTTGATCAGTAAAGGTGGACGTCAGACTGTGACGATTACGTCACGAGTCACGAGTTGTTTTCGAGATGTTTGGAATTTAATTTGGAAACTTGTAATTCAGTTGTTTACCAGACTTGAGTTTTCCTTAATGACGTCAGATAAATTTCCTCGATTGAACTAGTGTGCCACATATATATACTGTTGTAATGTTTACGATCTCCCCTTTCCCTTTTACCGTTTCACGTGTTACTGAGCGCGATGTAACATTCAGCAAAATTTGCCCGAAGGCAAAAGCCTTTGTGTTATAATAAATAAAATGGGAACTTTATAATTTAGTAATTTGTATAGACAGAATTAAGCAACTAACAGCATAGTCACGCCGTCTGAGAAATGAGAACTCAAACATCGAAGCAGAAGTAAAACAAGTTATCAACCAACTATCGTCCTCGCTCATATTCAAACAATAACCGCCAACATACGCAGTCTTTATGGCAGATGAGTTTCTTGTGTAATACTTCACACGAGTAGTGCACAAGCAAACGAATTTCTTTGTCATAAGACGTAGACAGTCAAGCTGCGTTTAAAAGGCTGCTGCTCGCACTAGCGTATTAAGAGCCAGAGGTATTGGGCCATGTTTCCCTAACTAACCTAAATTTTGGAGCGACAAGCGTTTACACATTTTTTCCTTTTTATTCATTGTATTTTCTTGTTTGTGATTACCGTATTGAAGATAATCTACTGCTACTGCAAGGAATCTTGTTAATAGGTGGGTTATACGGCGTTTTAAAATCGTTGTAGGCCTCTTCCTTGTTTATATACAAAGTTTCAAAATTGTACACCATTGCACTCCGAGGCATTGAAAGTATAAATATTACAATACATTTGTGGCAAAGCAGGATTTAGGAACATACATGATAATGTTTCATTTAACTCTTCGTAAGGTGATAAGGTCACGTGTTCTTCTCGGGTAGCACTGGCATAGAAGCATGCGGCATCCCGGCCAACAAACAAAAGTAGGAAAAAGGTTATTCACAGAAATAAAGTAGAATTGATAACCGCAAATTAATGTAATGTAAAGTACTGCTTAAGAGTTAGAAATTATAAAACACAAGGGTATACACCAGTGATTCCCAACCGCGGCTCTTAGAGCCGCATGCGGTTCCAAGCTAGCCTTTTTGCTGCTCTCATTGACCCCTGAAAATCCCACAAAAAATATAAAAAATCTATTTATAATAATTAGGGCGATTATTTTTTGACTTGTCAAAAAAAGTCAAAAATTGGTCAAAATTTGTGTTATTTTTGTTGTTAGTTTTGCTATTCGTTGGTACATGCTTTAAAATTTTCGTTATAATTACTTGAGTGTTTTCATGCGGCTCTATACGTACTCTGAAGTTTGAAATTCGGCTTCGACACCAAAAAGGTTGGAAACCACTGGTATACACTGTACAGTATAAAAAAAAGTAATCAACGAAAGAATGTAAATTGAGAAGAAAAACGAGAACTTAAAGAATAATGTGCAAGGCGTGGTGCTTGTCGCTACACATTTTATTTAAAATGGTTTTTGAGGCAAAGGCCGATTAAGAACTCGTACCTTCGGTATTCGCTTTTCTGGTTTATTTTAACAATGGTGGAGGTGCAAAAACTAGACAAAATGTAGCCTATAATTTCTCAATAAGCGATCCTGATATGGCGCGTCCATGCAGTGAAGAAGTAGACCCATTTAAACAATCTGTAGTTGGAAGCTATCCTAAAAACTGAGGAAAATGCCGTATACTGCGAAAATGTACATTTAAATTCTTATTCGATTTGATGCAAATACTGATTGAGCCATAGACACCTTAAATAGAAGGACTGGTAACTTCTATGCTCGGTATCTGGAACTTGGGTCCCAAGTTGGAACTTGGGTCCCATCATAATTTGTGTCAAATACATGGTAAAACCTTCATTCTGGTGTCTCTTGGGGGGTTTTGAAGGGTGAGGAATTACTTTTTCATACTTTTAACCTTCTACAAGGTCATCTGAAGGTCATCTAAAGGTCAAATCACGAAAAAATAGTCCAAAATCACTCAAAATATTGCATATTTTCCCACTTAAACAACTGAAACACACAGTATGTTCCCCTGTGACTGAATTAAAATGTATTCATGGACAGTTTAGCCTGAATATTTCAACACGAACAATGAAATTTGTGAAACAACAATGAAAAACAACAACAAACAACAATGAAATTTGTGAAACAACTATGAAAAACAACAACAAACAACAATGAAATTTGTAGAAATGAGTAATCAAAATACTTGTTGGCATACTAAAGATACTTGTTCAGTTTTTAGTAGAGAGTTTTTCTTTTCTTCTCAAACAGCCGAGTTGTCTTTCTTTGTCACTGTTGTCAAGCACAAATGCTTTCAAAAGAATGTTTGATAAAGTAAGACATGCTCCTTGAATTACAACCATTGGACTATCAATACGACGCAAAGCATGGCTGAGATGAGCTCGGCAGCAATGCAAGTTGCACTTACCAAACAGTTTATAGGCTGAGTGTACAAAATGTACTGTTGAGAGTAGAGGTACAGTTAGTCCACCTCTATTTAAGTTTGTGAGAAACTCCGAATTAATCCGATGGTCGTCATCATTTTCAGTTTCGATACACAAGATATTAGCTGGATATTTGTGTTCCAAATATCCAGCTAGAAAAATACATTTATGCTTGACACTGTCATTAGATTGCACTAGGTCTTCAGTGTCAGCAATGGTGATGTCAAATTGATCATCATCAATGCAAATGTTAGAGGTGCAAGGCACATCATGAGACTCGCACGGAGTTGACTCATATTTTAAAAGTGCATGGAGATTTTTGGTTTTTGCAGCTGCCTTGATATCTACAATGTCAATATAGAAATTACCTCCACTGCGTTGTCTGGCTTGACCAAAGAACTTTTCAAGGGCCTCATCAGCAAACACACCAGGTAGAACGTAGATGAAGTTGTGCTGAGTCAGTAGCAACTCTGCGGCTTCGATGTTGGCTCTTGTAGACACTACAAATGCTTCTGCAGTTTGATTAGTAAGCTTCTGCGTCCGACCTCGACCACCTGACCATGCACAAGAGGATATAATGTCACAAGTTTCATTAAGTTTCTTGAAACTAGTGCAGTTCTTGGTCCATGGTTGACGACACTCATCTTTACTTCATCGAGCGAGACGAGCTTTACTTCATCAAAAAGAATGTTGACGAGACACTGCTGAGGTTGAAGCTTTTGGAAAAGTTGCTCTAAGTTTTCATCATGGAAACTACAGGAGAGTAGTTTTTTCAACAGTTCCACTCTCGGTAAAACAATTGAACCGGACTTTCGTACCATTTTATATGCAGCTGGAGAAATGTTATGAAGTTCGGCAGCAAGAATATAAAGATTTTTGTCAAAACGTCGACCTTCTGGAGGAGTGAGCAGTAACTGTAACTGAGCATAAATAAACTGGAAATGAGGCGAATCAGAACAGCTCATGCTATTCAATTCCTCTACAGCACTTTTTAGATAGTCTGTATCTTTGAACTCATACTCAGTAATGCATGACAGAATTTTGTCTAACTGTGACCACTTACTAAGAAGGCTATTCTTTTGCAGACAACCAGCTTTGAAAAAATATGTTTTAGGTATGTCCTTTCCATTTTTCTCAACACATTTAAGATGCAAAAATCCAAATGACGATTGAACGCGTTGAAAATGAAGAAATTGAATAACAGAACGTCCTTTTGCATCAGTTTTAGAAATGTAAATGTCATCACTATCACAAAAAAAAAGATGATCCTTTGAGAAATGCTGCTTGATTTCATTACAAAAAGAAGAAAAGTCAGCTATCTTATCCAGGCCTTCAGTACGGAATCGTTCCTTTTCAGCTCTCGCCTCTGCTGAAGCAGTTCTAGGCCTAGTTCTGGGTGCTGAGGAGACCTGCTTTAAGCATGACTTTAAAACTCCAGGGAAAATGGACGGTGGTTGGCTTGGTCTTTTTCCACCTTTAACTGAAATCCATTTACAGTCAAAATGATTAGCACAAGCATAGATCTGCTTAAGCTGTAGCAAACTAGAACGTTCATTTGGCATGGCATCAATCCAGCGGTTTCGTTCTACTTCATCAGTTGGAAATGATACCACTTTAGAGTACGGTTCCTCCCTGTAATTGCCTCGACAACCATATACATTACATTTCTTAGGCATTGTGTGTTATTAACAGAGACCCCTGAAAAAACTTTGTTCCGATTATGAAATAGAAAAAAAGAAAAGTTGCTTTAAAAAATTACCCTACTCTATCGGCATTGCCATAGCCTATAATTGGTTTCATCGTCACATGTGCTTATTTATCAGCTATTGAAGCAGTTAGAAAGCTTTAAAGTCACATATGCTTGTCTGCATGCCTTATTTTAAATATTTATACAGTTCTTTTCCAAAATTCAAAAGATTCGCGGCACACCTGAGAATCTGTGACGGCGCACTAGTATCTGTGATTGGGACCCAAGTTCCGTAACCCGAGAGTGCGAGTTACTAGTCCTTCTATTTAAGGTGTCTATGGATTGAGCGTTATTTCTTTTTACGACATAATTTCCTTTAATTTTACCGCATTAGGTCTGATTACCATTACATACGACCATTGCTCTTTTCTCCCTTCAAGCTCCCAACTCCAGTTGTTTTCTTTTCTCCAATTTAAAGGGAAGGGCAAATCCAAAAGCAATTTAACCGGGCGCTAATTATGACACATACATAGTAGCTAATTCCTACGACGATACAATGATAAAACAACATGGATGCGATAACGCTAGTGTTTGGATCACGTATGAATAGATAGTTTTTTGTGTGCGACAAGAAATACAGAATAGGTATGGTTAAATGTGGAACAAAAATATCTTGCCTATATAATTAAACCTTAGAACCTAACTTACTGTTTGCAGCCTACGAGGTCTATTTCGTATAGGCCGAAGTTGGATTATTTTTCGCCATTGGTTGTAGGGAAAAGTATAGTGCTAACCTCGTTTTAGACTGGTTACACAAGAAATACAGTCACTGCTAAGTTATACAAGCTCACTGAACTCAGTGTAGGTTCTAGGATGTTGGCTGACCTATACTGCTGGTAATTCCCGTAACACACGAATGATTCACCACTCCATGTACATTGTACTGTCACTTGTGACATTTCTATGCATGAAGTAAACATCAATTGTAACTAGGGATGTGTCACGAGGACGATTATTGGGGTTCGTGCGAAACCTAATATCATAAAGGTCGACACAAATTAATCCCGAATTAATTCGTATCAGCAACAAATGATAAAATGTCGTCAAAAAGCTAAAAATTATTGACCAAATGGCGACTTGAAAAGCAAAATCCTTAAATAATTGACCTTTCAGCAAGAAATTTTGACTCTAGTTTAGCTTAGCCAGCAAAATAGATCATCATTTTTTATGAAGGTCGATATAAATCTGTAAGTAATGTTGTATCCGGGTTTGCCTTTGTTAGTAGGTAATAGGCAAATCTATTCAGGTTAATTGGGCTTCGTATCGGTCCTTCCCTAATTGCAACTAATCGCCTACCTGCAGAGTGAGGAGTCATTTTCCATTCAGAAGACTCAGCAACCCTACCACTAATAACATACTTTTTCAGCAATAACGAGGCTAGTTAACATCACTACATAAAGCTCTTTTTATGGAAAAAGTTATTTCTCCGGTATATTTACTGAAAACTAACCAATGTTTGAATTAAGATCGACTTGTTTTCGGACTTACCCTTCACTTCAGGTAAATATACTGATACTTGTTTTTGACGCCATTTTAGTTCGGTGTCCGGTTTGAATTTCTCAGGGCAGGCGTTCTTTTGTTCCGACGCAATTGTCTCTTACTTGTTCCAGCAACTTGAAAATCAACTTCAGGAGTTGTTATGCTCACTTTTGTTTTGTCATTCAATTTCCAACATTCCAACCATCGTTTTCCAAGAAAGACGTATTTTTTATGTCTTCGGGTTTGTGTTTTCGTGAATCGGTGCTCCTATATGGTGGTTTACCATTCACGACTCACGTCCTACGGCCTACGCGGTCTTCTTTCAATTTCATCCGTCCGTGCCTGGGTTTGTCGCTTCTTCAACGTCATTTGCGTTTTTATACGTTCCCAAGACGTGTCGTGATTCCACTTCTTATGTCTCCTAACAGGCTGTTTTCAAATTAGTAAAACTAACCGCCTTGACCGAAACTTCGGCATCTTTGGAGTTTCAGCTTGCACGCTGTTTCGCCTATATTCTTGGCAACAGTCGCATTCCGTCATGCGCAGTCTAATCCATATTTTTCATGCATCCTTTTTTGCTCCCCATAGTTAAGAGCAAACACTAAACGATACGAATTCCGTTCTTGTCTAACCATACGTTCTGAACTGTGTGACGGTTACGTCACGAGTCATGGGTTGGGCTACGAGTTGACAAAGATCAAAAAGCACTGGACTATAAAATGATCTATGACGTGCTTCAGAAATTCAGATGTTGTATGTTCCTGATGTGTTCCAAAAATGCTTTCCCATGTTCCTAAAATTAAGCTACATAGCTAGGCTTACCATATTTTTGTGATTGAAAACCGGGACGCTTCAGAACAACGAGCCCTATCAGATAAATGTGGTTCATATTTTACTAAAAGTATGAGACTATTTTGGATTCCTATCGTCAGGGACAACTGAAGTAGTAAGACACCAAGAAAAACTAAAATAATGGATTTTACTAGGAAACAAAACAATGTTCAAGCATTTGTAAATTTACATAATCGTCCAATCATACTTTTCTGTAGACAATACTTTCTTCCAGAAGTCTATATTCGACTTTATTTTCTCATAAAAATCACAGCAGGAAAAGTCAGTTTTAATTTTGCAGGTGATAACGGCTTTCACATTCAAATGGTTTTTGCAGAAGAAAATGCAAACAAGTAACGGTACCGTACGAAATAAGTTCTTTAAATAACTTAACTGCAAAAAGATCATCTCCTCTTCCTAGCCTAGTATTACTGAACAAGCGAATGCGCTAACAATCAACTCATTACTGGACCAATTACGCGCTAGAATGACGTAACAATTACTTTCACATTTAACACAACGAAACAAGAACACGCATCGAGTATTGCTTTTCAGCAAGTTGGCTAAACAGAACAATCACAGCATGCTAATATTCGTGTAGTGTAGGGCAATGCTGGCTGAGTAAATGCCAAAGCGGGACTTTTAGTTGACTGACCGGGACGCCGGGACAAAGCCTTTAAAAGCGGGTCTGTCCCGGCTAAAACGGGACGTATGGTAAGCCTATACATAGCCAGCTGTTTTCCAGACGTTGTGTTCCTGTGTTCTAACCTAGACAATAGGCTACATTCCTGTGTTCAAATCGTCCAGTCGCCCTTCCCAGTAGTCAAGACCTACAGGATTTTGCGTTGCGGGAAAAAGTTGTTTCGGTTTTTTATTTGATCTCTTCCATCAAATGGGCGGAGATGTGCCTAATTCTAGCCATGAGCCGTCCTCACCTGCCTACCATATCAGTATATGCTCCTACCACGTTTCATTCCTTGTTTTAATTGTGGCCAATTTTTGTAAGGGTAGGCTTATACGGCGTGGGTACGTTTGCGCAACACAAAATCACCACGCAATACATTTGATTGAATGTGCAAAAGCGTCAGAAATAGATAAAATCAGATTTCAAGCATATATTTACATTACGAGTGTTCAGAAAGCCGTTTATTATCGATCTTAAAGGAGAAATAAATTGTAAGTAGTAGGCTAATTTGTTTGTGACTTGATATTTGTTAAAACTTGGATTTGGACTAAACTTTAAAAGAAATAAAAAAAACAACAAATAAAAAATGTGTGACGATTGGAATTTGCACAAAAGCCAGGGCAGCTCTGTAACCATTGCTTTAGCGGTGTGAAATTATCGCTGATTTTAAGTCGTGCAAAAACTTGTCTGAGAGTAAAGACTATCATACCATACCAGAATGAATTACAGAAACAAAATTAATGAAACTTTGCGTATTTGTAACAAATTTGTTCCGTATTACATTCTCGAAGTTTCAGATACGTAGCATTTATAGTCTAATAGTTATACACGTTCAAAGTTAGTCACGGCAATTTTGTGCGCTAAAGTCAGGAAGTATCCTAGCAGGCTACTTCCCTATTTTGTTAATCTTGAATGAATCGGAAAATAAAGCATAAGAGTGAAGGATGACATTGACATCAAATTCAAACTACTTAATCAGTCTTATTAAATATTGAACAACAACTTATTTGTTCAGTAAAGTAACGTGTGTATAATAACGAGGATCACCCAACCGGTTGTGGTAAGCATAGATCAATCCAACCGGGCTCAAGCGATGCGGATAACTGGATGAGGAATCATCATCAGGTTTGAGTGGTGCAATGGTGCATCATACCGTAATATAGTGGTGCATCATAGTGGCGCATCATACCGTAGTATAGCAATTGCTGGTACATAAAAAGTAGTTGTATATATACTTTTTGTGGGTCTAGTATACAAGTGCACAACCAGATGACATCACAATTTGAGTAGCTGGGTCTAGTATACAAAGGAATCCTGTAGTTGTGCACTTGTATACTAGACCCTACTTTTTATGTATTCTCTTATGAGCTGTAGCCTATATTTTGCTCGTACGCTAGGCTACAGGCTGCAAAAGTGTTATTAGGCCTATGCCATGGGCTACTCAAAATCATAGTAACTTTTATAGCTGAAATTTAACTACCAGTTTCACTGTCTGCCAGTGTTTTAATAAGAAAAAGGTGTAAAGCTTTTATTAATGATAGCTGGTGATGGCCTACATTAGGCTAAATAAATAACTTCATAATTTCTTGATACATTTCCTTGATTATGTAATCGGTAATTTATATAGGCCTACTTCATTAATATTAATGTGGTGATATGATTGTGTAGCTCACAATTAATAATTACCAACAACCATACTCTTTCCTGATTGAAATAAGTTTGTCTTTAATTATTTGCCTGATTAAAAAGTTCCAGTTTTTGACGAAAAATCGTGCCAGCAAAGATGCAAATTTGGGCGTGCGCTGAAGCCTAAATTATTTGTATATTTATTATAAATTGGCATCCAAACAAGCAGCTTTTCTTTGTTTGTTTATTATAAATCGGCATGAAGACAAAAATTCAGCGTGCACGTTGATGAATCTCCTGCGTTCAGCTGCCACACTTTCCACTATAGATTATATTAGAGCTGTTAATATGTGTGTGGCTATTAATATTTACAGATGTGTGCTGCCAATTATAAATAAGTGAATAAACATCTACGGTATAATAGGTTACTTCAGCTTGTGTACAAAAAGTATCACAATTTAGTCGATGGTTAATTTAGAATATTTCTAAACACTTTGTGTGCTACGTCAAAAAAAGATGGTGAGCATAAAGGAAGAGCTGAAAAGCAGAGGATGGTTAGTTTCTGAACTTGTTAACTGTATTGTTTGAGATTTGGCAATATTCTCAATTACGTTGCTATATCGATTATGTTTTTGTCACAGGAACCTCACAGATGATGGCATTGAACTGTGTTCTGAGGAATGCGGCCAAATGAAAGATGTCAAGGCTATAATTAAACATGCCCTTGATGTAGGTTCTTGTTTAATCATGATATCGTTGACAAGGCTGCTTGTTTTAATGTGACTGAAAGCTGAAAAAGCTTTTATGATAAATATTTTTCAAACAAATGTTGCTATAACAAGATATTTTTGCATCAGCGTGAAGCCGTCACATTTGCCTTACTATAGCAAATAGTATGTTCAGTTAATTAAGTATAAATATTGCAGATGGATTTGACTGAAATTGGAGAGAAAACAATTCCAGATGATATAAATAAAAGCAAAGATAAAGAGGTATTTTGAAATCTGGGCATTTTTTATTGATTGTTTGAGGTGTTAAGGTTTTTAATTTTTTGCTACAGTTCATGAGTCCATGTGTGCTGCAAGTTGTCAAGGTGCGCAATGTATCTGCTCCCAAAGCAAATGAGGAATCATCAGTCGCACCCAGAATGCTTCAGCTCCATTTGACTGATGGTCACAAAACATGTGTAGGCATTGAAGATAGTAACATACCTAAAATCAGGTAATGCAATGTTCCAATATTTTAGTATGGTGTCAGAATACTTGCTTTCAGACTAACTGAATGAAATGTTTGCATGACTTAAACTCAAAGATTATTTTTCACTGCTTGAGCTAGATTTTGCAAATGACTTATAAATACAATTTTAGTTAATTTTATTTTAATATTTAATGTATTCTTGCTTGGACTTTGGCATTGTTTACTAGAACAACTACACAGGAGCAAGTGTTGTTAATGCTTTGCCCAAGGTGATTACAATGACAGCTTAGCGCTGTGAGAATTAAACCGAGACGGCATAATTGCGAGTCCAAAGCTTTGTCACTACTTTTCTTTTTCTATTGTAGTAAAACATTTATTTGTTATCTTTGTTTTAAATAGCATGAATATTTAAGCTACTTGAGTCACAAATAAAAACTTTTAATGTTCTGTTTTGGGGCACTAAGCATTTTCCAAAAAACTCAAACAGGTGACTAAATTATTAACTTAATTTTCATGCATTTAGTCTGGAGACACCACCAGGGTGCAAAATCTGTTTGAGGGGTCTTGTCAAAATACAGAATGGTTTGCTTCTCTTGAATTCTGGCAACGTTGATTTTATTCGAGGAAAAGTTGACAACATCTACAAAAGATGGCTTGCTGCTAAAGTAAGCACGTGATTGTTTTCCTACCTTTTAATGCAGGGATTTATAACTGGAGGTAAACTTCATGTTATATTACATGTTTCATAATATATTATTATTACTTCATTATATTACACACATTGCTAAATGCTGGTATTACTTATGTTATTATAGCTTGTTTCAACTGATATAGTTACCTTGGCTCTTGGTATATATTTCAATTTCCTTGTGTTAAATATAGTACATGCTCTTTTTTATAATAGGAAGCGAGTGGATTTAGTCGAATCATCAGCGATGTGGAAGAAGCTCCTCCACCATTTGTGCCCTTTGGAAATGTGAGAGTTGAAACTTTGTTAAATGTTTAAGGAATAGTTAATACTTTGTAATTGTAACAATAATTAATTTATAACAACTTAACTAGTAACTAATGATCGTACTGTAATAATAGTTATACTTGTACCTGTTTGTACCAAACAGAAATACAATTATTTTTACAATGCTTTTCAGAAAATAACTTACAAATGCAATCCAGCAACGCCATCACTGCAAAAATCTCAAAGCAATGAAAATGAAGAAGAGAACAAAGAATTTCTGGAGCAACGGGATGCAGTTATTGCAGAAGTGTCAAAAACTAAATTTGATATTTCCGGGAAAACCTTCTCTGGTGGTAGTAAATCTACAGGTTTGGAATACTTTTTTATGTTTAAGTTAATCGTGTACATAAATCTCATCCGAAATCCATGGAAGTCATAGTATGCTCTGTGTTATACATCCTCGCATGCAAAGGTTCCACCTTTCTCTTTTTGTTTGTTTAATCGTGTACATAATTTTATGGTAAATACTGTTTCTGCTGTAAATTTTCTGTAAATACTGCTCTTGTTTTATGCAAAAGCATACGTTTACAAGAATTTGAAGAATTTAAGAATTTTCTATTGATCTTAGTAGTTAAATTAAAATCATTCCACAGATTTTGCTCCACCTCTTCAAAAAGAATTTCCTAACAGAAAATTTGATACAAAATCACAAAATGCCAGCCAAAGGGAGCACCAAATTTATAAAATGCAGAACATGAAAATTGACGAAAACAGTTGTAGTCAGATTACTCAAATGGGTTTTTCACGTTCTGCGGCTGTCAACGCATTGCAGAAGTTCAACAACAATCTTGATCAAGCTATTGAGCATTTGCTTAACCCGGATGACCAGGGTCAAGGGTCATCTCGACCATCGAGGGGTGACAGTAGAGGAGGACGCAGTGACAGAAAAGGTTATTTTTAAGTATTCTTTTCTGAAACTACAGTTCTTTGAACTTTTCCATATGTTTTAACATCTTTTGTGTTTCTTAAAACTGACAACAATGTTAACATTGTATTAAGATCAGGATTTAAACCTGCATTTTGGTGCACTAGTATAACAATGCCATTGAAGAACAAAAGTAAATTTAGGCTAGACAACAAAAAACTTAAAGAAAAACAGGCTGCTTTAAATCGTAAAAATTTAACACCAAGTTTAAATGAAAGACTTTTTTTCCCTCAATGAAGCCTGTCACATCATATTGTATAAACACATCTTTAGAAAACATTTTGTAATTTTCCATGTATCATTTTATTTTACTGTATCTATTTAACAATATGACATTGAAATTGTTTGTTATGCTTTCGTGCAGGTGGTAGAGGCCGTGGACGTAACAGACAAAGTAGAGACAACGAAGACAGGTCAGATCAACGTCCATCAACCAGTGCAACATTGTTTGATTTTCTTGAAACAAAAATAACACCAACTTCAAAGCGTAAGAGTTTAATAAAAACAAATTCGTATTGATGAATGTTCATATGCATGGGACTTTTTGCCATTGTACAGGTTCCTGTAAAAAGAAGTCCCGCTGTTTTCTGAAATACATTTGCGTGTACTTTTTTACTATTAATTATGCCTAATCTGTTGCAGTGATCATCTGAATCCCTCAGCACTTATGCCATCAAGTTCAGGGCGAGCCTGAAAGCTTTATATTTATTGCAGAATCATCTGACGACCCTTCAATGAGCAAACCTGGAAGCAGCAAAACATTTGAGAATGATGAGACCAATGACGATCGCCTACAAGAGGAATATCTTGTCGAGTACGCAAAAGAACTGAGCCTTGTTGAAACTCATGGTGGCAGTGGTGGTGGAGACGTTGATATAAGTGGTGAGTTGGTGGGTCACAATATTTTAAAAACCAGCTCTACCAAGTTACCGTGTAATTTATTCTATTCAGGCCTGTAAAATGCTCTGACTGTATCTCAGGTTATCAAAGCAGATCAGAAACAGATGAACGTCGTGGAATTGCAAGGTATCGTGGTAAGTCCAAGGATGAAAGCAACAAAACACATGAAAAACCAGAGAGAAGTAAAAGATGGTCAGTAGTAGTTGGCCTTTCTTAAAGCAATCTATCAGTCTTACTCTCAGGCTACTTAACTCATCAATTTCTGGGTTTTGTGTGTGTCGATGACCTGATAGATCAGTGGCACTGTTTAATCTTTCTTCTGCAGGCAGGATAAGGAGCAACGGGATTTTGAACGACGAGACAAAGGACAGCGAACTGATAGAAGAGAGTATGAAGGAGACGAAAAATACTCCGCAAGACACAACCACAGAGAAGATTCCGGCTTCAGGGGTGGACGTGGGTCAAGAAGCAGACCCAGAGGAGAAAGAGGCCGAGGCAGAGGTAGGGGGAGGAGTTACAGAACGGAAGAATCCAATGACTCAAAAGATTACGACAGACGTGACTTTTATGATAAAAGAAATGGATATAATCACAAACCGATTGCTGAGCAGAGCAGTGAAAGAAAAACCGATCCAACCAGAAAGGTTCCCAGAAATGAATATTCCCAAAAACATTCATTCACTAATGGCATACTGGAACACGACCAGGGAAACAAAACCCAGAAACGACCCGAATTCCAACGGTCACCCAGAGATCGCTATGTTGACTTACCACCGCGTCTGCAGAAAAAGAAAATGCAGGTATAAACTCAAAGCAAGCATTCCTCTAAATGTTCAATTGTTAAGTAGTAAAGTATGAATTGTTACCTTCAGGAGTTGCAAGCAAGGATAATGACGAAAACCCCTGATCAAACTTTGTACCAGCCCCCTTTATACAGCAGTGATCCTAACATGTTACAGAACAAAAAAAATCTTACCCTGGGGGAAACAGCTCGCCAGATGAGGGCAGAAACAAGTAATCAGGTTCCAGAAAACATTCCTCCACCTTTTCCGGATCAAGCGTTCTACCATACAGTCGAACAGAGAATGACCTTTCGTCAAAAGCCACCATCTTCCCATTCCTACCAAGATCAGAGGCTTCAGTCCAGAAACCTCGATCAAACCGAAGAGAGATTTCATCAGCGTCCTCAAGAGTACGGCCCGGTCACGTGGTGCGCCGGTATGACGTGTAAGGCAAAATACTGGGAAGATAACCAGGTAAGTCTTATGAAGTCATCAAAATGTTTTGGCCTGTGGGTGATGTTTAGTACAGAGCTGGAATACCTGAGTAAAGTTCTTTCACTGCAGTTTTATGTGGCTGAAGTAACGGACGTGCACCCCACGAAACCAACAGCCGTAGTAAAATTTATGGACTATGGTAACTGTGAAGAGGTGCTCTTCAACGACATGCTACCCCACGGGGATTTTGAGGTTAGGTTTTGTCAGAGTATAATTGAGTGCAGACCATTTGTACTTTATGGCGTTACGGACAGGTTGTGTTTGACGTTCTGCCGGAGCCACTTCATTAACGTGACAATCTCTGTCGTTTTAGGATGACCAATCATACCACGGTCCTACGGGGGGTTTGGAGTTCAGGAGGGGCCGCAAAGGCCCTACAAAATACCCGAACACCGAGAACCACAGACGGGGTCCGACACGACCATCTCAGTCACTTTATCAGCCCCCGATTCACAAATGAATAAGATTTCTATTTGTCACTTTGGAGAGTGTTATAAATCACAGAAGCGTAAGGATGTTGCTTAATGAAGTGTAAAGCCGTCATTGCGACCACTATGATTTGCCCTTAAGAGTTGAAATCCTGTAATGATTTATGAAGCCGCACAACGCACTTTGGCAGTATCTCGCAAATAATGGAAGATTATCGTAACGTGTGTTCCTGCTATCACACTAAGACTGTTAACTCTTGAAGAAGACGCAGGAAACAATGCTTGCGAATCAGTAGTCCTTGCCTTTATGCCGTGAAAAGTACGCTTAGACTTTCTGAAGAACCGGACGTCACATTACTTTGTTTATCTGCAACGAATCAAAACGATGTAAATTTCCAAAATTAATTCTTTGTGAAACATTCTCACTTAAGAGTGGTTGCTTCATCAGGATGAAAGCCTACTGGATGAACACTTTATTGGTGATGAGAAGTTTTCGTATAACTGAAATATGCGTGGAATTGAGAACAACTTACTTGCTTTGTTTTGAATGTGATTTTGTATATAGAAGACATGTGGACTTCAGTAATTTTTTTCCTTCATCTGAGTGCCTTCGTTTCGCTCCGCACCGGCTGTCGTCACACCGGTCAAAATTCGCGAATTTAAACATGCAACTAAAATTCTCAGTTCATGTATGCACAGTTTAATGTACAACTTGGGCCTTGCCAAAGGAATCAGAGCAACACCTGGAGTAGATATAATTACGTACGTCTAGGTTAGGTAATATGGTGGCGTACATTTGTACCTGCACGCGTTTGATTTTACCTAGGCGTTGGCAATCTTAGCTGCATGAGCAAAATCGCGAATTTAAGCTTTTTGGTTAATTAATTTTCGTCACTTCTTGCTGCGCAGCGTTTAACTGAGATGTTTTCCTTATATGGTGCGGTTTCTTTTTGTTCGTGGTAGTCGGTAATTTGAAAACTGATTGTAAGCTAATCATTTGTCGTAGCCATGTTGGAATTTGGTTTCTATAAGGCGGGCGTGCACCAATAAACTAATTTTCCTTGATGCTTTAAACGTAACTGCGTGTTAAAAGGGAAGGTTGATTTTATGAGTACACCAAGCGATGTGATTTTTTTCTGTGCAAAACCGCTCGGTGGTGTTTGTAAGTCGAGGTAATTGCTTGTGCTCGGTATAGGGATTTGAAATTTTTAAAAATGTAGCGTGTTCTCCGTTTAGGGTACTGATCATCGAAACGCTTATGAACTCCTAACTGAGTGTGTTATACTGTATATTATGTACGCTATACGCGACCGAAGTGTTATAAAAACTGATCGTATAGGCTACGTATCAATATATACCAAAGCCCTTCACATAGTTATCAAAATTCCAATCATGTTATTAAGTGTTCTATCAAATTCTAATCTAAGACGAATCTACAGGCCATATCAAATTCTTTTCGAAATATAAAAAACAGCATTTACAATGATTTTATTTCCACTTTTTGTTCACCACAACGCGAGGGCTGCTTACAAAAGCATATCTAGTTTCTTATTGTCCACAAAAACCTTTAATTCAATTGGGCGAAATCCACAGTCGCTCCTGGGCTATAGACAACTAACGAGGTAGTTGGGCTTTTGTCGGAAGGCATCCAAATACCGGTACTTTTATTACGGCAAAAATTTTGATTAAAATTTCTCTCAGTGTAACAGCACTTCATGTATACCTTAGAAAAGCTTACCTGCTAGGAGTGTTTTGGAAAGGTTGTGATTGGATATCAAAGATGTGCAAAAAAGGTTCATTTTAGAAATCGGGTTATACCAGCAAGTATAAAAAAAATTTCTTTAGCTGAAAGAAAAACCGCCCCGATTTCAATTCAAGTCCATTCTTTTTAGGATGCATAGTAGTAAGACAAGGTTAATAAAAGTTGGAGTAAGTAGCAACAGGTAGTATAGGTACTGTAAGCTAATAAGCACCATTGTTTCTTATTTAATCATGTCTGTTGTAAAAACTTACAAGCACCATTGTTAAATGTAGGAAAACTAAGAAGCGCGAATCCTTACTACATAGGGGATTCAATCGCTTTGTAAGAGAATATGTTTCAAAATAACCTAAATATTTCCTGTTATATCTTTTTATGCTCTTTTAGAAAAGATTAGTCATTAACTTTTTACATCCGTTTAATAAAAGTTAGCCCATATGTTACTTAAACCGGAGTTATATGGATCATCGTTATGTCATAGTTCCGCGATAAAAACAAACATTTTTTACGTCTTTGGTGCTTGTCTCATTTGATTATTTTCTACAGAGTTGATTCAAAACTTTTCTCCAATATTATGCTTAGGCATTGGAATTGCGCGCTATGGTGACACCTCAGGGTTGATTTGTTGAATGATGACTCATTATGGCAGGGGGTTTCTCAGTTTAACTGGATAAAGAATTTCCTAAAGTATTTCGATCAATATATCCACCTTCGTTTGACATTTTTTATTAAATTTAAAATTCGATTAAAGACAGGAAAAAATTGTTTCGACTTAAGTTAGTTTTCACATGAATGTAGAAACGCCGACTTAAATGTATTTTTACTTCCAAGTCTCTAATACCAAACTGCAAGTCGCATAAATATTTAATGACGTTCGTGATTGGAACATTGTAATAATTGCTACCAGGTCTTTGTAATAAACATTTGTTTTGGAGTTGAAATTCTTTTAAAGAGTTTTTCAGATTTGTTTTGTGGCTGGCGCCGATGCAATGTTATGCTTTCTGTAACTGCCCAAGACGCCTTTTCTTGACAGACACAAATTCCCCAATTTGTCTTGCGGTGGCAGTTCGGTGCAACCAGCCCACTAATTGGAAAGGGTTTGTTTCAATCGAAATTTCTATTCCTTATTGTTTACACCGCTGGGTGGTTTTAGCGTCCACAACTTGCTAAGTACCATTAGGCTTAGTTTCGCCTAGTTAACTCTTTATTTAACAGCACGGCCGTCATCAAGTAGGCTTGAAATTCCCGGTGCCAGTAACGTGTTTTCAACTTTTAGACAACTCCTACCTTTAGCAAAGTGTTAGCCCCGTCCTTGCGTGTTCGTAAAACACAAGGGTCGTTGTCGTTATTTTTTGTTAAAATTTTCTCTACGTTTAAGCTGAACTCGTTACGATATTAACTGGTACTTAGTACTTTTGATCGCTAATAGCGAACAAACGGTTTGATTCAAGAAGATCTTTTCGAGTGCGTGCAGGGAAGACGGTAGCCGCGTTGTAAGTGTTGGAGGGTTTTTGTTAAGCTTATAGGCAAAGTGTGATAATTTTGTAATGTAGAATGGAAGCTGACATTTGTATTAGTAATATTAGACATCAGTTTCAGCATTATTTTAAAAATGTAACTGCGTTAAAGGACAATATCAATAGGATGTTCACGCGATTACGAGGTGTGTCAAAGTAATAATTTAAGGCTTTGCGCGATGCTTTTAATAAATCATTTGGGAGAAAACCATGAATTACCTTGCCTGAACAAATTGCTGCTGTTTTTAGTTTACCATGTGAAAGATCTGTTGTTTTTTGTTCCAAGTTATAGAGTACAACAAAAATTGCTGGGTGCTTGAAAGACAATTTGTTCGATATCCACAGGACTTTGGAAACGTCTCGCCAGTGTTAAGCCGTGGGTCGGTATTGGTACCTTATATCCCGTGACACCATTGTGGTAGTTTCCGATTTAGAATAGGCTTTATCTAAAATCTAGGTAGTCGGTAAAACGATTGACAGTCAAAGACAGTATTTTTTCCATGCCATCATGGTTCTGATATTATCGAGTCTAAAATTCGGATGCTTAATCGAATACAAAATTCCAATGATGAGACGTTGTAAATCAGATTCTGATTCATTGAATTTATTTCAAAATAGTTGTTTTCTGTATAGCAACGCTAAAAACAGAGAGATCACCATTGTGGAGATAAATGTTTCTTCGACACGGACGTGTGATGGACTTAGTCGCTTTTCAAATCGATTGTGCTGGCCATTATGGCGATCGCATCGTTGTTGCTGAAAGAAAAGACGTCAAAACGTTGCTGTCAAAACGAACACGAGAAAAGCGATAACTTTATTGATCTGAATAGCGGTGAGAACGGTAAACCGATTTACTGTGATTCAAGTGCGTATAGTTGACTTTACAAAAGGAAATATCGCTTTCGTTTCAATCCCCACCTTCGATCTTTTATTGTACAAAACTGTAGGAAAATACGCTTGTTGTGTAAACCGCCTTTGTTTAGTGCATTCAGCAGATAAACATGACAAACTAAACGTAGTCCATTAACTCATTACCAGTATCGGTGTATAAACCGTAAGGCGTAGGCTATGGGGACCATTTATTGTTTTTAAATTTACAAGGTATATACTTTCGTTGTAGTAAACTGAAGGATATACCGTTCCCAGAACAGGCAGAATTTCAGATTCTTTGCAATTTATTCCAAAATATTTTAGACTAGGCAAATGTGAAGTTTCTGTTCGTTCCATATAGCAAAAAAATAACGGACTTACCGTATATGTCAAAAATAGTCGCAACCAGCTTTTACTATAACTTATACTGTAGGCCTACTCAGAACAAGCGGCAAGGTCGGAAGCCTATTAGATTACTATCTTTGCAGGTTCTTTACTCCATATCAGGTAATTTGTGCTGGCAGCATGCATTTTTTTTGAGTCAGAATGATGAGATTTCAGACCACAAATCTGGTCGCAAGCGTGTTGTATCTTCAATTGTTCCATAATTGATTAAGCAGACACAAACTGGGAGAAGCATAAGAATAATCACATTTTCTGTCCGATTAAGATGTGTGAGGGGTCATCCTTGGTCACCGGGTTTGAGGACGTTCAACTCCTTGTTGATTTATCAAAATATCATTTAATTGCAATAATGGACTAAATATTTTCTTGTTGACGACAGGAAAAAGTGACTGTGAAATTATAGCAGCCGTGTTGGAAGTGATATGTGTCATTTTTGTTGTTGCTTTGAATTAAGAAATGTTCTCTTAAACATACGGTCTTTCTTATCTTTAACTTGAGCAACACGTTGTGTTAAATAAACGATTGTTCTTATCTGCGTTAGATAAGCGTTCCTATAGGGAATTAAGGTTTGGTATGACCAAAAAAGGTTCTGGAAAAGTTTGTCGATATTGCAAGTGGCGAGAATAAGTCGCCTTCCGGTAATGGCTTCTCATATATCGATCGACAAACTACAAAAACATCGCAACCAGGTCGATTCATGCGGCCTTTATCACCATCACAAAAAGATGCAAGCGCGGATGTTTTTCCTGCCGGCGCGACAGATATCAAGAACTTGCGGCGTACTTAAAATGAAAAGAGTAAACTACGGTAGCAACGATCAAATCAAAAATGGCAAGGGATCAAGAAAGGCGCATGCGCGTGAACATTGTAGTCAGCATCAAACGTTGCGTTTCTCATTGCGAGTCTTGTATTTTAAAAGGTTTTATGTAAAATGTTTCCAATTCTTTCAAACGCGTATATCAGGGCTACTCAACTATTTTTAGCAAAGGTCCAGGTACAAAAGTTCAAAATTTGCTTAGGTCCGTTATAACTCTCATGAAAGAGTTTACATTCATACAAATTTCTTAAAATACGGTATATAAAAATACTATAATTCTTTGAATGGGTATTAATTTAATTTTAAAATCTCTGGATTTTAAAATATTAAATTCTCTGGATTTTTTTAACACCGTATAGTTACTATAGTATAAACCTTTTGGGAAGGGTCTGCCTTTCACTTTGCCAGACTTAAGTTTGTGGCAAAAATCTAAATGGCGACTATTCTTTAAGGTAAAAGAACTAGTTAAAAGTACTTTTGTGTTTTTCTTGTAAACCGACAGAAAGGATTCAAGCTATTGTAATAAATGACAACACGCATCATTTAGACTCTTTTTAGAGGCTTATTGGAACTGGCATAATATCGATCTGGATAAACAAGGCTGCCAGAGCCAAATTCGGAAGCATTCTGAGGTTCACCGACTGAAAGCTCCCTCGCTTCAATGCACGTCAAACGACATCAGCTCTGCATGGCGACAGAAACAAATATAATCTTAACTGAAGACTGTCGTAGTCGTGGTCGTACCTTTATAAGTTAAAACAAAATGCGCTGAAGCGCGTTGCCCGATAAATGGAGAGTTTGGGATGCTGTTGTGATGATAAAATTCGATATTCCATCAGATACAACAAAACTTTCGGGTTGTTGCATTATCGGAAAAGACAGACTGGATTACATAATTGATTTCAATCTCTGTGTTTTTCGTGGACTTGTCGTAGTTATGAAGTATCTTTTGCTTCTTTTGTTAAACTCTAGACCGCAGTCTTGCCGGCGACACCATGTTCGTGTGTTTAGGCTTAAGTTTTAATTTCACTTTCTTTATGTTACATCCGATAAGATAGATTACCCGAGAAAGCCGAATATTTAGCAAATAAACCGATATCGGTTCTCGAATCAAAATCGGATTCTTTCTTCTGGAGATCGAAGTATTTGCTCACTTGCAAATACGTAATCGTCACGTCACGAACGACAATATATCGCCACAAATAAAGTTTTTTGTTTACACCAGACCATTGCAGGCTTAACTTCGCTGTAAAGGAGATCTCTGGTTAAATACGTCCCTCGCATTGTTATTGGCCTTAGAGAACAAAGAAAAACTTCCGAATAAGGGTTAAAGTATTTGAGATCCTTTGTCGGATTAAAACTACAAGAGCTGTGTGGTAATTTTGCTGATTTGTCGTCAGTAGATCCGTTGAATTGGTTACACAATTGGACGACTGACAAGCCCATACAACTTTTTTAAAACCAAGACAAAAAGAAAAGTAGAATTTCGAGATTAACTCAATATTCAACAGTCGTAGTGTGGCTTCAATTTGTAATTGTAATGCCAATTATTGCCCCAATTAATACTTCAAACGGTTATTCAAGTTACGAAAGGTAAATATAACTAAACTTTTGACTGAAGGTAACTCACAGCTTTTAAAAAACACGAACGCCAAATAGTTTTTGTTAGCGAACAATGACATTGCGTGTTTGAGTAATACAGAAGCATTGGGTTTGTTAGAAAGTTTACTCGATTAAAGCCTAAATCATATGACTAATTCAACTGGTAACGCTTTGAGTTGTAGCCTTTGCTGTAATTAGTTGTCTTGGTTCAGTAGATTTAGGTCAGAAACTATCTCTAATGATGTGTATTTGGATAATCCACATGTTTTAAGCTGACCTAATTAGGTATCTGTTTCATCAGCGAAATATTCTAATTAGAATCAATATGGTTCGCTTCTGTTTTACTTTATAACCCTATTATGTGATATAAGAATAAGACTGTCTTTCCTGTAGTCTTACCAGATTTACCAAGAAAATAGCTCGGTAATGCGATGAAAGGTGACCTTGTTTAAAGCCTTCAGCTTCCGTATGAAATAGATTAGAGAAAGACTATGCAAAGTTTTTTTTTGAATTGTGACTATCAAAATGTTATCATTGAGTGTGGATATGATTTTGTCTTGTCGGGTTAGGCCTGTCATTATTTCACCGGCTTTGACAGACCCATGTAAAATAACATTTACCCAACTGAAAACGCGTGTAGACTAACACGAGCTGTTTGAGCCTTTCGTGATGTGATTTTGTCAGATTAATTTCACACACAGACATTTTTCTTAGGAGGATTGTATATGTAGAAAGTAGTATTTGCACAAATTAGCATTATCTACGGAGAAACTGGGAATAAGGGTAATGGGTCCAGGTGACTTTACTACTGGTTAAAGCGATCTTGGTAAACTTCATGTGGTTAAGACTGGTTCTTCAGTTATCTACGTTCATTCGTGATCAGTTCACTAATCACTAAACGACGGAGAAAAGGTTTAAATCTAAAACTATAGATAATAAATTTTTGACAACGATTTAAAATCCTTGCAGTGTAATGTGTAAAATGTGGATTAGGGAAAGTATTGAAAAAATAAATCCGGTTATTGTTTCAAAGAGCGAGGTTTGAAAGATTAAGGCTCTGAAATTGCCAGCTCAACGAGGATGAAGTCTGTCGATTAATCAGCGTTCTTAGATTACCACAGAGAAAAAAACAGCCTGCTGCTGCGCTTTCACAACATTTCAAGCAAACTAAAAGCATTGTAATTTTACTCCATGCAGCTTTTTCGCTCTGTTAATGTCAGCTGCTTGTTAGACTTAGATAGCAAAAAGTAGATGCAACGCATAAGATAGTATGACGTTTTCATTTATACTCGTAGCCCTAATGTAGTGAATTGTTGTTTTGAACTGAAGTCTAAATCAGGTTTTGTTAATTTCATATGTGAATTTTAAGTAACGGTTATGTTAGGTAGGTTATCAATGGTGTTAGCGTTATGACTTATGCGTGAGCAGAGATTTTTTGAACAGTATTGTAAGTAAAAGCGACATATTTTCGCTCCTTACAATAAAGAGCAAATAGCAAACCAGAAGATACTGTACATCATCTTATAGAGATTATACATTTGATTAATTAGATTAATCATCAGAGATTGATCTCTCCATCAGTTTTGATAAAAACTTTATTATGTGCAAAATGTCTGTAATGTGCTTCAAAATATTATTCCAAAATCAAGCGATTGGAACGGTATTTCCAAAACAGAAGTGCTATACTATAGAAAGTGTATATGAATCGCAAAATGAAGCAAAAAATTGAACTTTGCGAACTAATCTGATCACAAATTAAGTATCCCGAAAGGTGCTATTATATGAAGCTGTTTTACACACAAACGTGACAATTTTTCCTTCACATTATAGTTCAATTGCACGCCGCCTGATTACCATGGTTGCGTTTGAAGACTTTTTAAATGTTGGCCAAAATGATACGTAGTCTATTCGTGCTGGGTGTATAAAGACATGCGATAATTGGCAAAGATTTTAGTGGTTTTATCTCTGCAGTATTTTGAGTAAATTGACTTAATTTAACTGCTAATGACCATTTTGAGAGTTATTTTATTATCTTTAATTTGGGTCCAAATATTTACTTTCAATTTCAGGAAAATTAAGGCGTTTACATTAAATATTTTTCCTGTATTTTGCTTTCACAGTATTTTCACTGAGTTAGAGAACGAGGACCTTGTAATGAAAAATACCTAACTTCAAAATAATACCACCGACATGCTGGCGTTACATCCGTCAATACAAACAAGTTTAAAGCTCTCAACCGATTCAATTAGAGCGGAGAAGTTTAAAGACACGTGATGACTCTGAAACCTTATACCGAGCCTAGCATTTGTTTCGTTTTCATCGGAGCACTTCTGGCTGCTCGATTCCATTCGGTTCAAGCGGTGTCTTTCACCATTCAAGAGGAATCAGGTGCTTCGGTGATTGGAAGTATAAGAATTCCACACGGAGAAACTTACAGGTAGACTGTGGCTTTCCTTTTAGAATTATGTGTTGGTTTGGGTATAATCTGTAGCACGAATCATTTTTCATTCATGTTTAAGGTTTAGGTTTTAGCAATTGGTGGCCTAGGGTCTAGGCTATACGTTGCTATTAGCCTACAACGTTTATGGTTGGTAAATTTATTTTTAATTCCTCTAGTTTTATAAATACTTTGAATTGTGATATGGCGTTACTTTTATGTTTTGATCCGTTGCTTTCTTTGTCGCTACAAAGGTTAAAGTACTCAATAATTTGGTTGCGACCTCATAACGAAGTTAATTCGAACACAATACAAGATTTTAAAGGATGCAATGCTCGTGGGACTAATTCCTTTCACTACGCTGAGATTAAACGTGCCAGTTTGCACTACGCACGTGCGAAAAAAGTTGTGAACTTTACTATTGCGTGATGCATCTATACTTCAGTACAGAACAATCGATATATAGCTTTTACGCAATGACAATACATTAGTTAACTTTACAAACGCACGCTACGATCGGTGTATTATTGGCTCGTGCTTGGACTAATGGTGGGTCTCGAGCGCAGTTGAAACCGAGAACTCGCGTTTTGCTTAAAAACATCGAAAAAGCTATCGCCATATGATTAAGATATGTATGGTATGATATAATATATGTAATAATATACATGGTATCGTGAAAAACCTGCAAAAATCAATTTTGTTCGGAAACAAATACCGCAGACTACTGAACCGCACAAACCACGATATGAGTGATTTGGTGTACAAGCATGGCATTTTGTTTCTTTGTAGATTGTCTCCTCCAAATGACTTGTTTGAGCTGAACGGAAACACAGGAGAACTCCGCACCACCAAATCAATCGACCGCGAGTCCCTTGAAAAGGACGTCATCAATCTTCTAGCCGTGGCGTCTTCTGCTGGATCCTTACCTCCTATAGACATCTCAGTGGAAGTGACTGACGTCAACGATAACGATCCGGTTTTCCCTGCCTTTACACACTTTGAGTTGGAAATACCGGAAAGCACTGATGTTGGAGCCCAGGTATATACGCATAGTATAGTAGGCTGATGCTTCATGTGTACTTAAATAAGTATCTTGGTTAAGTGCAATTGTACGTGGTAGCATATATCTGTGCTCAAAAGATTTTTAGTTGCCTATTAAAGGATGTACGTGTCGTTGAAATGCATTCTGTGAATCATTTTGTTTCAGGACTGTCCTTAATTGTATTGCAACGCTGTATTAAATATATTCAGCATTTTAAAAGAAGATTTTTACCAATACAGCAATTTTGAAGAAATTTAAGGCCAGCTCTGTTTGCCTTGTAATTATGGGGTTTAAAGTTTCATAAGTGACTTAAATAGGCCTGGTCTGTAGCCAATAGCCCTTAAAAGCGATCAAAAACATCAGGCGGTATTAAATTTTTTTCTAGTACATCTTACCGACAGCGACCGACGCTGACGCTCCCAGCAACAGTGTTTCTTCTCAATATCAAATCGAGGATGGTGACGTCAGTAAATTTGAACTGTTGGTCAATTTTGTTCCCGGCATTGAAACTTTACTTTACTTGAGAACGTTGGAGAAATTTAACAGAGAACTAAAGGTATCTAACACACTGCGATTGCGCACTCTATTTCCACAGTGACCGCTCTTACTTAACGCGAGTTGTATTTCATGGATGAAATCTGTTTAAATCAGTCACAAAATGTTTACAAGGCTCAATGCACACTTTTAACAGGATCATTACACACTAAACATATCTGCTACTGACGATGGCTCGCCCGCCAGACAAGGCTTTCTGCAAGTTGATGTGACCATACTGGACAACAATGACAACGAACCTGATTTTGAATTCAGCGAATACCAGACAGAGATCGATGAAAATGCCACCATCGGTTTTCATATCTTGACTGTCAAAGCCAATGACGCAGACCAGGTATATATTAGGGTATGGTCCCAAGTCTTCCTGTTGACAAAACCGTTTTTTGTCCGGTTACGATCTGCTCGTTAATCGTGGCTCGAGTGACGAGTAAGCATTGCCGAGGTTAAGTTGTGCAAAGACTTTCCTCTGTACGAGTGTACTCGGACCGTCCCGTACCAAAAAACATCGGAACGTTTAGACATTTTCAGCCGTTTGTTTAACCGCATAGTTAAGTTGGTAAAACATCCTTTATATGTTTATTTCAAATGTCAGGGAGATAACGGTCTGGTAAAATACCGAATCGCTACGAATTCCGAGTCCAGAGATATCTTCAATGTGGATGCAGATACTGGAGTGATAACATTAAAGAAGTCACTTGATCGTGAAATAGCGTCAACTCACAGGCTAACCTTGGAGGCTTACGACAGCGGAGATCCGGTTTTGTTTGGCCGAACTTTCGTTACAGTCAACGTAAAAGATATCAATGATAACGATCCAGTTTTAACCGTCAGGTAATAACTAACTTACAACTAATTAATAACTAATTAACTAATTAATTTACAACATATATAAATAATAAGTCAATTGAGCATGACATGATGTCCTATGATAATTAATTATCATTATAATTGACTTGTTCAGATTTATCCCATCATCCGCGAGCATCGTCTCCGTTAATGATCATTCCCCTCCGGACACACTGGCTGCCTTGCTCGTTGCTTCTGACAAAGATTCTGAGGGAGCACTTGAGCTCTTCATCGAAGGAGGAAACGAGCTCGATCATTTCAAACTTGCCTCCGACCCAACTGGCAAATTTGGCCGTTTATTGGTAGCTTTTTTTGTTGATTTTTTTTGAATTTAATTATGGTCGGTTTTATCTTGATTAAATCTGAAGTTATTAACTGGAATGTACGTTTGCAAAGTTGATTTAAAATTTGGTTTCATTTTCTTGGACATTTGCAGGTCAAAGGCCCCATCAACCGGTCAGAAACACCTCGGTACAATTTAACAATCGGCGTCCGGGATAGCGGAACACCAATTCCGCGAACTTCTTATAAGAGCTTCGAAGTCGTTGTCAACTCTGCCAATGATCACGTCGCAGCCTTCACCAAACCAACTTATAGAGCAACTATTTCTGAACTTGCGCCGCTAGGATCTTATGTTACCGATGTTGCGGCTCAAGATCCTGATGTCGGATTACCTGGTCGTTCAATATACAGGTGTGTAATATAGTCGTAACCAAAGGAAAAAATAACACAGTATACTCGTTGTTCTTTCAACCACATCGTTTATTTGCCATTAGCAGGACATTATGATTGCCTTTCACCAAGCTTTATAGATCTTTAACTCGTATTTTACAGCATCGCGGACGGGAATGATTTGAATTGGTTTGAAATATCTTCTTCCACGGGCTTGATAACGACCAAGTTAAGGCTACGATACGAGGAACTTGCACCCAGCAGTCCACTTGTAAGCCTATTGGTCGTAGCTCGGGATGAATCAACCAATCCTCGTTCAGCATCTGCCTCAGTGGAAATTACCATCGTTGATGAAAACGATAATGCTCCCAGATTCGTATCGAACACATACAACGTCACAGTACCTGAAAACGTGGCTCCGTTTAATATACCGACCACAACAAGCGCATCCGACGTTGACACTGGAAATGGCGGAAAAGTTGTCTACAGCATAGACCACGTCTTTCCATCCACATACCTCGAAGATTACGACACTCTTTCCAAATTTGACATCGATCCAGACTCCGGGGCTTTAAGAGTTGTCAGTCCTCTGAGCAAATCTGAGAAGTATGATCTGGTCATCCGAGCCACCGATCAGGGTGATTCCCCTCTGACGTCGACTGTAACTGTACACGTCACTGTTGAAGCACATAGTAATGTTCCACCAGTTTTCTATCCGACTAATTATTACGTTATAGTTTCACCCGGACGCTACGTCAATCATAAAGTAACCACCGTCAAAGCGACAATAGACGGGGCAGTAAGTGATGACATTCAATATGAGATTATTTCTGGAGTCAATGGGTTTACCATAAATTCAAAAACTGGCGTTATAACGGTTTCGTCCACCCTCATTTCTTCCAGTACCAGGATGATTTTTGTTAACGCAGAATCTGAAAGGGGTTTGTTAGCAACAAGTTTCGCAAAAGTTATTATTTCCGTAAGGAATGATGACGACATTCCTCTTCAGTTTAGCAGGACGTCTTTTGAGTTCGTTGCCCTTGAAAACATCGACCTATCCACAACGATCGGTTTCGTTACAATATCAGAAACTTCAGAAGCGGGTGAGATAACGTACGACATAGTAGACGGTGATCCAAATGGCTTGTTTACCATTGACAATTCAACCGGACTTCTCAGACGCTCACAAAATGGCAAGTTGGATTTCGAAATGTCCCGACGGCATGACCTTACTGTCGTGTCCAAGCTACATTCTGCAGGGGGCGCCCTTTCTGGGTTTGCACTCAGTTCCTGCGCAGTCATCGTCAGAGACATAAACGATAATTTTCCAGCCTTCCAAGGCTCTGCAAAACGGCTGAATAGAACCATCCGTTCAGATTATATGATCTATTCAGATGACACTGAAACATTTGCTGGTCGAGGGCAAAGTGGCTTTGGGTCTTTTGTTTATAATTCAAGTGCTACTGATGCTGATTCTGGAAAAAATGGAGTAATAACTTACACATTGAAAGATGCCTTGAACTTATTCGATATTAACCGCAAAGGCATAATAACTTGGAGCTCAACAACTATGATATCAACGGATCGTGTTTATGACATCACTGTCTTGGCTTGTGACTCCGGTTCGCCGCGATTGTGTTCGGAGCTGCGCTTGCAAATATTCATTCGCGCTTGGTTGGGAAATTACTTCGTTGCCTTTCCTGTCACAAGCGCTCTTCAAGTGACCCTTCCTGAAAGCACTTCAGTTAATACCAGGTTTATTGATTTATCGCAAACGTTGCCACCGCAATTTAAAAGTCCAGTCAAGGTATTTGGCAACGGTGACATTTTGCAAATAATTTCTTACGCAATTTCAAACGGAAATGCAAATGAAATGTTTGGGATATTTCCAGACGGCGTCGTCTACCTCAAGAATCATGAACTTGATAGAGAAAAGATGAAAGACTATACTCTTTCAGTGACAGTAAACGTTACTGACTATGTGCAATCGTACACTCAATCTGTGCTCTTGAGCATCCACGTAGAAGACATCAATGACAATGCTCCTCTCCTTAACGACGAAACCACATCGTTTTTAGCAAAAGAAAACTTGCCCGCGGGCACCATCATTGGATACATCCGTGGAATCGATAAAGACGTTGGTATCCACGCCACCTTGCTGTACGAACTCAGTCGTTCCTATGCGTATCAAAACACGAACGCATTGCCTTTTGTTGTCGATGCCATTTCTGGAGCAATAACAACCACCTGTACACTTAATAGAGAGATAATCCACGATTTTTGGAACTTGACAACTATTGACACTATGGATCTGTCTGTATCTGCAAAAGATAATGGCGGCGCAGACTCTGTTACTTCTCTTGTCACTCAGACTACCATCGACGTCCGCATCCAAGATGTTAATGAGTTTCCACCTGAATTTTCCAAGCAACTATATCAAGCCAGGATATCAGAAAACAGTCGTAACGGTGATCTGGTTATTCAAGTATCGGCTACTGATAAAGACGGAAGTGATGGGATAAAGTATAAATTTTACCCTTCTGTGAAGAGCAGCAGTTTCCCCTTTGGCATTAACACCACCACTGGACGGATTTTTGTTGTGCACGAAAATGAGTTGGATAGGGAATCGGTGGAAAGTTACAGGTTTACTGTAATTGCTGAGGATTTAGGTTTACCCCTGTCCTTTTCGTCAATGACAACCGTCGAAGTACAGTTGCTGGATGTTAACGACGAGATCCCTTATTTTAATTCTTCTTTAACTCTTCAAGTATCAGAGGCAGCTTTTCAACATCAGCACGTGGGCAGAGTGCATGCTCTTGATGAGGATGAGTCTGGTCTGAATAGTATGGTACGGTATTTTATTGCTTCTGAAACATCCGAAAGTGCCCGTAATACTTTCACCATCGATGAACCCTCTGGGATAATTTCCTTGATAGGCCCCGTAGACAGGGAAACCATTGCTTCCTATGAATTGATTGTTATAGCAGCTGATTCTGGTGATACTGTACAAAATACAGCTACAGCTACTATGACTATTGCTGTAACGGACGAGAATGACAATAAACCAATATTTTCACCGATTTCGAGTCTTCGTTTTCCCGAAGGAAATTATCAGCAGCCCCTTGTCTTCGGTACAGTTGCGGCAACCGACATGGACAGTGACGAAAATGGAAAAATCACCTATGAAGTTATCGGTCAAAAACCAACCACAGCGGGAATGAGCATTCAAGTCGAAGGTGACAGTGGACGTTTGACCGTCTCTGGTAATGTAGATCGTGAAAAATACCTTCCTGGTGGTTTACTGCAAATAACAATAAAAGCTACAGACAACGCTCCTGTTGTTTCTGACCGTCTTTGGACAACAGCCACGTTTGACGTCACGGTTGTTGACGTAAACGACAATGCGCCGGTATTCACGTCACCGGACGCCGTATTCATACCACCGGGATCAGTTGGAGTTGTTGGTTTCGAAATTGCCACCGTCATTGCAACGGACAGCGACGAAGGGTTGAACGGTTCTGTAAGCTATTCAATTTTTGACGGGGGAAGCACTTCACCTTTCACGATTGAACCTTCGACCGGTATTTTACAACTCAACACGCCCTTGCCTGGAGACAGCGTCTTGCACGCTGTGTCAGTTGTGGCACGTGATCAAGGTAAGCGTCACATGTTCTTACGTCAATTTAATGATCTTAATGTGATGTGGATAATGTCTTCTTACACGCTGTCGAAGGATCTTTTAACCCAGTAGCCTAATGTTGCGATTTATACGTTGATAAAGGTAATATGCGTCTGAACGACTTACTTTGTTCGAAGTTAGTTTGCAAAGTCTAGTGTTGGGGTAAACCGAAAAATACTCTGATTTGTCAGAACACGAATAACAGATTGTGATGTTTGTGCAAATTTAAATCGAAGCCAAACCTGCCAACATAGCTCATTGCGCTTGATCAAAATACCTGGCAAGCAAAGGAATCGTTGCCGCCTTGTCCGTCAATGATAGAAATCGATTACAAATTGTTTTCGCATATTCACGAAATTTCAAAACATTATCGTCAGCCCAATCAGTTTAACGTCATTTCAGTCAATCAAACAAACAACCATACTGAGCGTTTTGCTCTGATCTTCATACTTCGGGTGAAGTAAAGGACTTTGCCCGGATTTGTTTGTTTGCATTTGTTCATTCATTCATTCATTCATGAAAAAACGGTCATGCATTTGTGCGTAAAATTCGAATTTGTAAAATTCGAATTGACTTCGCACAATCTATTACACACCTTAAACTGCAAACGCATAAAGTATATTAAGGGCTTACGAACGTAAAGTAACGGTTTCCTCTGCTGTGTTAGTGAATTCGAAAACTACTATCGTTTCATTGACCATAAAAGTTGATTCGATTATGGATTCTGTAATGGATAAAAGCGTCTTTAGTTTTGTTTGAATTTTTTACTTTTGTTGTTATACGCTTTGATGCACATCTTATTGACAGTAACGATCCATGTTGACGTTTCTGATGCGCTATTAAAAGATGGAAAAAGGGCGGGTATATTTTCTGCACTGTGTGTTGCATGATGCACACTTGACACATTACAAGGCACGAATTTACATAAATGTTTTTGTATGGTAACTGCTTGTATGTGAGGTAGTTTGCAAATACAAATATTATTCGCGACGAAAAGGGAACAGACTGTTTATATTTTGGAAAAACACAAAAACTCAATATTTGCGATACTATGATATTTCTTATTTGAAAATTTCACGAAAGACATATTGGCGGCGAATGCTTCTATGTTGAACGTTTCTATATTTAGTAACTCTATTTCAGTGACAGGACATCTTCAGCCACCACCCAAGGAGGGTTAAACACTGGTTGAAAAAGTTTTCTGCTTTGAAATCTAAATTAGTTGTATAAATTGAAAATAGTTCGATATGCTTCGATATGTTTCGATTGTGCTTTCTTAGTTGCCCCCTTAGTTTCTTTTTTGCAAATAAAGTTAGTAAAACGACAACTGGAACACTAAAATAACGTAAAAAACGCGCTTGAATGTTTGACTTATCTCTCATGTTTCAGGTACACCATCCCTGTACAACATGATGACCCTAAACGTGATTGTTGGAGGAGCCACTTTAGCCAATGGACCGGTGTTTACGGCTACTTCATTTAGTGGAAGTTTATCCGAGGACAGTGACCCTGGAGCTTCCATTCTGACCTTGACAACCATCGGCAATCAGGTAAAGCTTATACTTAAACGTTAAACTTCAAAAAGTTGAATGTTTGCATTGTGTGCTTTCATAGTTTACTTTTCGTCTCTTTGTGACAATGAAGGTTGACACTTTCAAAATTTAAACTGTACTTTGGGATAACACACAGTTCCACGTTACAAAGGTCACTTCAAAATTCAACCTGGAATTATAAATCTTTAAATACATTTATTAACTTTATACAGCCTACTTGGAGTTTTTATTTTATTAAAAGTATAAGGTGGAAGTTTGAAACATCATTCAAATTTTGAACAGGTCGCTTATTACATATTTGGAGTCACTCCCACCGACATCTCATTAATCAGGGCGGTGGGCCGTCCCTTTGCTGTGGATGCCAGCTCTGGACTCATCACAAACGTTATCAAATTAGACCGAGAGAACGGCGTGACTTCATATACAGTTGACGTATTGGCCGTTGACCTACTATCGTCACAATTAAGTCCAAGGATGACAGCGGCTAAGGTATGTTGTTCTTTTTCGGTGGGTTTAGCAAATTTAGACTTTGAAAGCGTTTGCACTATTACAACAAGCTATTTGTATCTAATGATCGATAATTGCTTTTTTAGAGTTTTATTGTAAGCTGTCCTTTAGGTATCCTATAGATTTTTCCAGTATTCAAAATTCCACGCAAATTATGTGTCTGTTTGCTGTATGTGTTGTCATTATCCGGGCGTGCATCGGTAATGGCACTTACTGGTTGTGCCCATTAAAATTTGTCATTAGCTTAATGCTCTCTGGTGTCCCGTTTTAATGCAAGGGAATGTCGCAATGGTATTGTGTGGAACCTTACTTTGGCAATCAATAAATCTTGGAAGATTATTTTGCCATTATCTTCTTTTATGAGAGAGGTTTTTTAGGTTTGACATTGAGAATATGGCTCGGAAAATGTTGAGTCAATGGATTCTTTGTTGCCGAAAATAACTTTAATGAATTTCCTAGAAATTTTATTTTAATACATTGCTTGCAGAGCAAATTTTGGCAGTGGTTGTTAATTAAGTTGTAGCTACATGTACTATATGGGCGTTGAGGGTTTAGAAATGGATAATCCCATCTCAAACAAAGACTTTTACAATTATCGTTAACAGTTTCGCGGCCAAACCTTTCTTAAACCACCGTCAAAGATAAATAGGATGAAATGAAAATAAAAGGTTCATGTTTTCGTGGATCCGTGACAACTATACATGACGTGTATAGATAGTAAATATAATAGTTATCCTTTTCTATGCAACTTTTATTGTACTTTTGTGTACTTTTGATTCTAATTCTTTGTAGAAAGTTAACTTGGAACTTCTTCACAATCGTTTACTCCTGGCATTCGTCACAGTGTTTTGGAAGATTAAAACTGATAATGGTTTGGTGACGGGAATGCAGTTTGCCGAACAAAAAAGATAGCTATCAGTCAAACGCCGCACTTATGGGTTAAATAAATATTTTGTGGCGCGATGTTCCATTAACTCTCTTTCGTCTTTTCATAAAACCGGTATACCTTTCTTTCTTTCTATTCAACTTGTTAATGGTCTCATCAACTGAAATTCTTTTATGAATGTGAATATGACGTTTCTTTGCTTTCGTGTCAAATCTTTTGAGTTATTACGAGGTACGGAGATTTTTATCACATTTCTCGTATTACAGTAAAATCAAATTTTGTAAGTGAAAAAACAACCTAATTTAAAATAATATTTTTGCTGGTTTCTGTAGATGAGTGCTTTTTTGTTACTACTGGTATACTCTTGTACAGTATATTGGCTTGCTGTCCAATTTCCAAATTTTCTCAACAAAGTATGCATCCAGATAGCGTTGACCAGAAAAGCTGTTTAAACTTTAAAGAATTTAAAGTTGTTTTTTGTTGTGTATGTCTTACCACGAGAGAGCATAAGATTTAAAGCTTCCATATTCTACAGTCTACACTTTATGTCCATAATATATACTGTAGGTAAAAAGTTTTGTCAAAGGATTTCTGTCAAAATTATCGAGAAAAACAAAGTTTTAACGCACAGTGTTATAAAAATTTTTATTTAATCACTTAACTCAGCCTATTTCCATTTGAGTAAAACTTCTTTTCTAAGCTTTCTTGACAGTTTTTAATTAGGCAAGGTTTTGATAAATATATCAACAATTTTCAGAACAAAGGAGATTTTAGTACAAGCAGTGTGAGCCAGGCTTTTTATTGCCTTACTTAATATTATACTATCTCAGGAAACCGGCAAGCTGCGACTTATCACGATGTGGTTTTGTGCAACATTGTGTATAAGATAACTCAATTGTATGGGGAGGTCTGCTCTGGAAAATCACCAACAGTTGTTACGAAAATAAAGTTTTGATGAATAGCTGATGAAAAGGATTTATAACATATACAACACCTGACGAACATCAACAAAACACTTCAAATTTTTTTTAAATTGTTGCTTTGTCAGCATTCCACTAACATTCCGCAACCTTTTTTACTTTTACACTAGTTTAGGGGATTTATAGAAAACAGTGAAATTTTAACATAATTTTTTCAACTTCGGCCCGAATCTACTCAAGGGTTAAACGTATTAAGATTTCGAATTTAACATCCAAAACATTTTTGCACGCAGGCAATTATTGACGTCACAGATGTCAACGACAGTCCTCCTCTTTTTGCGGATGCCATAACGGAGGAATCGGTATCAGAATCCGCTCAAAACGGATATGAACTTACAACTCAAGAAGCTATCGATGCAGATGATAACTCTATCTTGGTTTATTCCTTGGATACAGGAAACGGTTCCGAGGATTTCGTTATAGATAGAACTACTGGCCGGATCTCGGTTGGTCAAAATGGGCTGGACAGGGAAAAGATCTCAACGTATACCCTTAAAAGTAAGTCTGTACTATTGGTATTAGTCTAAATGGACAACTGCAGAGGTTTTTATAACACAGAGTACTTACAATAAAACAACATATCTAACAACATACTTGTACTAGATTGTCTGAGGTCATATTTCTACATTTTTGTGTAACTTAAACAAAGTTTTTTCAATATCAAAGCATACTGGAAATGAATTACAATTGCTTCCCTCTGTAGTTACGGTGGATGATGGGATACATTCGTCCAGAACTTTGCTTATTGTTGATGTAATGGACATCAACGACCACAAACCCCAATTTACTTCGGATAACTATGTCATACGTATCGAAGAGGGCTCCAGCGCCCTACCTAGCGGTACGAAATTTATCGGTTCAGTGCACGCCGACGACGCCGATTCTGGGATAAATTCTATGATTCGATACAGCTTTGTAAATGGTAAGATCTCCTCATCTATTGAAATGTGTCATTTAAAAACATAAGAATAACAGTGGTCTCACATAAAGTTTTAAACTTTTCCAGATAGCGACCAGGGTCGCTTTTTGTTGGATCCAAGCAATGGAATTCTTCATCTCAGCCCGACTTTTTCCGCCGAAGTGGACAGGGAAAGTCAAGACTTTTACGTCTTCAGTGTACGTGCAATGGACGGGGGAGGTAAAACATTGCTGTATTTTCCCGCTTCGACCAACCGTGACTATTCTATGTTAACTGATAGATCTGCAAAATATTCTTAGAAGTACACATTCAGACGATGAAATGTATTGCTATGTTTAGGGTTTTTCAATGACGCAATCGTTTATCTCAATATCGCTGACGTCAATGATAACTTACCGGTGTTTAAAGACCACGTCAGAGAAGTAGAAATACAAGAAGATGTCGAGCTTGGGTATTACGTCACAAAAATTAGAGCAACTGATGCAGACTTGGGTAAGGGACACAGCAAGCGAGAAGCAGCACAAAACCCAAATTAAATCTACTTAATAAACTCAAGCTTTCTTTTTAATTACTATAAAAGAGGCCAAAAGGTCGCTGTAATCTAAGTGACCTCATAGTGCAAATGTGTGGTAAAAGGATCAAAATTTGACTTAAAAATTATTGTATTATTAACGTGATATATATTGCTACTGTATAATAATCTCGTATACAGGTCATATAGGTCAGCGCCGTTAGTTCGATTTAGAATGCACTTATAAGAAATGTTTTAAGCAGCATCTGCTTTGCCAATGATAAGACAATATTACTTAAGTTATATTCGTTATTGCGTTCATGAAATAACACGAGAAATCGAAATTTCGTTTCCATCTGAAGATCGCTTGCGAGACGAGTTTGTGTGAAACCACTCTAATTCATATTAATACAAACTTGCTTAGATTTCAATGGATTTGTCGAGTACCAAATTGTGGCTGGTGACCCCATGGCACAGTTCATAATCAAGCCGGACAGCGGGGAAATAACTGTTCAAAAGCTGTTGGATCGGGAGAGGCAATCTGCATATGACCTCGTTATCATGGCCACTGACCTCGCCGAACCCACTGACCGTCTATCCTCTTTCACGAACTTGACCGTGAAAGTTCTTGATGTAAACGATAACCCTCCAGAACTAATCATGCCGCCGGCCGTGTAAGTATTGTACGCTGGTTGTCTATGTGCATATTATCTACATAACTAACGTAGTTTTATTGCATATATATATATCATATATATATATATATATATATATATATATATATCATTTGCTGTCAGTATAATTTCCATTCACCCTTAGGTAAAAGATCTTTTTACATGTTTATGTGTCACTTACATCCAGGTACATCCCAGAAGGCACTTCACCGGGCACTGAAGTACTAAATATTGACGCTTTTGACCTAGACGAAGTCGACTCGGTTTTTACGTATACGTTGATCTCTCAAATTCCAAGTGTCGCCTTTCAACTGGATCCAAAATCTGGTTCTTTAACCGTTGTTGCGGCTAATTTAGACCATGAAGTGACCGGGCGATTTCTTTTGACTGTTTCTGTGTCTGATGGAGGTAACTGATAAAGATAATCGTCGCACTCTTGTATAAAGGCTAATCGTGAGCTGGGGAATGTGTGCTTTTGTATAACAAGTCACTCGACATTCGACCTGATAGCTCCTGATAAACGCATTCCGCTACATAAGTTAGTGCCTACAACACGGTTTGCAATAACCATTAATAATAACTATTAATAATAACTTGCAAATACAATTAACTTCGGTAGGGTTCCTCACAGCATCCAGAAATCTGGATGTAGTCATCACTGACGTCAACAACAATGCACCGACCTTCTCCTCAATGAGTGTCGTCGCCAACATTCCTGAAGATGCTCCGACTGGAAGCTTCATTACTCAAGTTCAGGCTTCTGATCGTGATAAAGGATGGAATGGTTTTGTAAAGTACAGGCTGCTGTATTCGGAAGGTTCTAACAAAATTCAAGTGGACTCGACCACAGGTAAGTTGGATGAATCTTGTTTACGTATTATATCGGGATTAATTAAGTAATTTCATTTATGGTCGAACATATTAAGATATTTCACTTTTAAAAGCAGCTTTTGCATCATTTCATGGATCTTCACGTCACAGGTGTAATTTATTTGATTGGGAAGCTGGACTATGAGGAAACCTCCGGATACGAGCTCTTTATACAAAGTTACGATTCCGGCGTCCCATCGCTTTCTGCGAACATCACCGTCTTTATCAACGTGGAAGATGTGAACGACTGTGAGCCTATCCTCTCCCCAGACTATGCGTTGGTTAACGTAGCTGAGAATATGGATTCAGTTGTGGATATTGTGCAGGTGGTAATTCACAAATATGATTTGGTGTATCCATGCTGCAATTATATTCACCTACTGGATATTATGAAATGGGCATGGGTATATCCTCAGTATCTTTTACAATATCTCTTTGCTTTATAGTTTCAAGTATTTGACAATGATACTGGTAACGGCGGACGCGTGGATTTTCGTGCTGCTGTCGTCACCAGCGTTGTCAAGGATGGTGTTGCTGCTAGCGGTAGCTATGACGATCTTTTCCGCATTACCAACACCGGGCGGCTTCAAATTTTACGAGCCGTGGACAGAGAAGAAGTGGAACGTTTCACTGTGGTGGTTACGGCGGTAGACAGAGGTATATTGGATTAAAGAAACATGCTATGTGTAAAAGCTATCTAGATTTAAGATTTAAGATTCAATGAAGTCGCAGATATTGGCATTTACGTTGCGATTATATTAGGTTGTTCAACGTTAGTTATCGTTTCCTCTTTCTGGAACTTATAGGTTTTCCTTCACTCAGTGGATCAGCCAGTGTTCTTATATCAATAAAAGATGTTAACGAACACACTCCGGTCTTTAAACCAAGAACAATCAGAGCGGCGATCGCAGAAAACGCCACAGTGGGTACCCAAATATTCATGGCAACAGCGTTCGACGAAGATGGCGGAGAATATGGTGTTTTAAGGTAAGCGCCTTCTAAAAAGTTTTCTTCTACTGTCTTTAACTGAATGTTTGTAAAAATAACGTGGCTTTTGTACAACTTATACAAACCTTATTTTTCGGATTTCACCGTCTTGCAATAAGCAAGCTGTTAAAGAAATTCCGCTTTTGCTGCAGTTACGCAATAATTTCTCCTGAGACAAATCTACCGTTTATTATTGATCCATCGGATGGCGCAATCCTTCTCTCACAACCATTGAATTACGAGGAGCGCCCTCAATATACTTTCACCATTGTTGCTACCGATAGTTCAGGTAAGAATTTCAACCTGAACTAGATTGCTAGTTAGCTTTGCTCCATCAGAAGCAAATTTTAAAACTAGTTATTTTGTTTAGACTCTGAAGGGTCTGCGAGGTCTTCTTCTGCTTCTGTCACTGTCCATGTGCTTGATGTCAACGATCATTTTCCCGAATTCATGCAAAGTTCTTTCGATTTTTTTGCACCAACTAGCGGTACTTTCTTTTTACCTAACTTCTTGATGCGTGTGTGCTAACAAAAATACCATTTTTCTCGTATTTATACTTTTGTTGATTGTTTTGTCTACAGGTGGCGTATGCGGCGTTGTGTGGGCAGACGACCGAGATGCCAAGGAAAATGGACGAGTTTCATATGCACTGCTCTCTAGTGACACTGCGTTGCCATTTGAAATCGACTCTGCAACAGGAGTAATTTCTTCCACAGCAGCCTTTTCGTTGTCTTCTTACCAGTTTCAGGTACAACATAACAGCTGTGTACTTGTTGCGTGTTATTTTGAATAAATATGTTAAATGCCGAATGTTGTTGAATGCTGAAATGCACAATATTGCATATGTCGAATATGTCCTTTGTGTAAAAGAAGGAAACACATTTTCATTTTTAGGTGCAAGCGATGGACCACGGTTACAACCGTCTGTCATCAGTTGCCAACATCACTGTTGTTGTAAATAATGACGTATACCCGGTATTCACGTCAAGTCCAAGCACTACGTTTTCGATCATGGAAAACACTTCTCCAGAATCCGATCCCTTGTTTACTTTTCAAGCAACGTCTAGTCGGTCGGGATCGTTAGATATCAACTACAAAATCGTCGGTGGGTTAAATCAGTGATAAACTAAAGAATTCATTGTCATAAAAATCTATAGGATATATTTAACTCCTTGTCATGCTCATTGTAAGGTTAGTTATTTCTAGAAAGTGATCGTGTCTGGGTGTATAGGTGGAAACTTGAACGACTGCTTTGCCTTGGATCAAACAACAGGTCAGTTGAGACGTGTAAAATCCTTGGACCGGGAAATTACTTCGACTTTTTACCTTTGGATGGAGGCAAAAGATTCTGGAAGACCCACACTTTCATCTTATACGTCTATGACTGTCAAAGTATGAATCGTTCTGTGATCGATCCAATGAATATTTCTAGCTTCGTTTAGTTTAAAAACGTGCTGCTGAAATATTTATCATCACTTGCAGGTCCTCGATTTCAACGATAACGCGCCCAAATTTTCAATGTACATGTATTCCGGTTCCATCCCTGAAGGGGTTGTAGGCAGGAATATAATCACCCTTAGTGCAACTGATCCAGATACAAGTTAGTTAACCTGTTAAAAACTTGTACTATTTGCTCCTTTAACGAACTGGAAAAAACAGCTTTTTTGGAAAAATGCTTGAATCAAAGCTCGTTTTCGTTTGTTAGCGAAGTATACTTTCATGCATTAGATGCGGGAGGAGTGCTTGATTTCTCGATAGTTGAGGTCGAAAGCGAATATCCTGAAAGATTTCAAATAGATTCTTCTGGAACAATAACAAATTCAGTTCCGCTGGACAGAGAAGAAAAAGAAACGTGAGTTTATATTCTATCGGGTTTGCTTTCACTGTTCAAACTTTCCCTTTCGAAAATATCTCTTGTTTTATTTGCTCCGCCTCCAACGCATACTCCTAAATCGCTTTGGATTTTTCAGCTACTATCTCACCGTTTCGGCTTCAGACAAAGACAACCTAGCTAGCTCAGCAACTGTCATAATTACAGTGGAAGATGTCAATGACGATCCGCCTTCTTTCACAAGACTCTTTAGCGCCACCGTAAAGGAGAACGCTGCCGTCGGCGATTATGTGATTCAAGTAAATGCCATTGTAAAAGTATTTTTCGTTGTCGTTATAGAATGATGCCACGACTATATTTTAATTTTGAACGTAATGACAATTGCATCCAAATTGTTTAGATAACCAGCTTTGACCTGGATACAGCAGAAAACGCCCAAAATCAATACCGGTTTAGGCCTACTGACAACTTCAACGATACGTTTGTCATAGATTCAGTTACTGGAACAGTCAGGGTGAACAAAAAACTGGACAGAGAAAAACAGGCTAGGTATGGAAGATGTTGAATGTTGATGTGTGCGTTGCTGTATTGTCTTTGATAGAACGCATGTTTTAAGCACTATAATAAATCTATGTCTCTAATCTTTGGTTATTTAATCCACAGCTACCAACTTCTAGTAGAAGCGGAAGATGGTGCGTGGGTGACAAATACTCAAGTGGACATCACAGTTTCTGACGTCAATGATAATGCTCCAAAGTAAAATCATGTTTTAAAAGTGGCTTAGTTTCGTGTATGAAATTGCATCTTACAAAACATCTAGCAAAGCCATTTGTTCAACCGGAGTATGAAATATTAGGGTTTAAAAGCTTTGTTTTGTTACTTTTCCGTAGGTTTACAAACTTTAACCGAGATTTCAGAATACTCAATGAAACGTCTGCAGACTCTTTGATATTCAGTCTTGCATCTACAGATGCTGATGAAGGCCAGAATCAGGAGGTACTATTATTGCTCCATACTTAGTATCGGATCCTCTATCTTATAGACATAAGCTTGACATGAAACCCTTATATTTCAAACTACTGTCATTGCTACAGGTATGGTACAACATTGAAAGCAGCACCGATTACTTTACTATCAACCATACAACTGGCGAAGTATTTTCAACAAACTCTCTGACGTGTTCCCCCACTGGTATTCAGCTATAATTAGTTAGGAGAACGCAATTAACAGATATTTTCATTTTTACAACGTAGCTTTTGGTAAATGGTCCTTTAGCGATCGCTTTTCTGTGTAGATGCCAGTCGTATCTGCCCACTAAGATACGGTTTGACTGTGTCTGCAACTGACTCCGGAACTCCTCAACCTCTCTCAACATCCGTAACAGTCGACGTCATCATAGTTGCTTCTAATACGCATTTTCCTCTCTTCCGAGATGACTACTTGTTTCCAGTGGCTGTTCTACAGTCACAACCAGCTGGATCAACCGTAAGAAAATTAAAATGATATGTTCAGTTATACTGTTAGTCTGCATCAAAAAGTTATTTTTCCATGGCTTCGTATTTAACAATCTCTTATGGTACAGTCTCCCATATCTTGGCAAATATACCTTTATATCGTAGCCTATTTGTTTAAACTTTTTTTTATTAAATTAAAGGTGCTTTCTGTGACTGCAAGTGACGAAGATGGTGACATCATCACTTATGTGATTCTGGAAGGAGGTTATTCGTCTTATTTTGACATCAATTTGATGACTGGGGTCATAACTTCGTCACAATCGCTATTGCGTCTAACTCTCCGCACAGAAATTTCACTTATAGTTAGGGCCACAGATAACGGGTTACCACGAAAGTTTAGCGACCTGGTTGTTACTTTGGAAGTGGCAGAGAGTAACAATAACAGGTAACTATAGGTTTATGTGCAATTGCTCCATCAATCTTAAACGTCCCCATTTTTGTCTTCTAAGCGAAGTCTGCTGTCATAAGAAATAGTCACGTCATGTAGTTTACCTGTTTAATCTCTATGCAGGCCTGCATTCCTCCAACATTCTTATACGGCTTCACCGGTTGATGAAAATGCTTCCATTGGAAGTTTCGTTGTAAAAGTTGACGCTAACGATAATGATCATGGAATAAACGGAGAGGTAAGTTAAAACGTGGAAAACTATTTTTTTATATTTTCATAGAAACTGGTTCTTTGATTTTTTTTTGATTTAATGCAATTTTTATGAGAAGGTTCCGAAAAATGAATGCATTTATAAACATTCACTCAGGTCCAATATAGCCTACACGTTGAAGACGCTGATAAACCTTTCCGAATTAATTCAAAAACGGGTGTTATTTCCGTATCTTCTCATCTGGATTATGAGACAAAGACATCATATCATCTAACGGTGATAGGTAACATTTTGCTATTATTTTACATATTAAATTTAGCATTAGAAGAAATATTGTAGCGAATGAAAATTAATTCATATTCATCAATAATTTTTTGTACTTAGCGTCAGACCGTGCTGTGACGTCACTCAGTGATCAAACTAGAGTGGAAATCCCCATCAATGACGTCAATGACCAATCTCCTCGATTTAACTCTTCGTATTTTGTTGCATACGTCACAGAAAGCATACCACCTCGGACGCATGTGACAAGGTAAGAACAGCAAGTCATACATTCCATTTTAAACTGATGTTTACTATCAGGGTAACTAATTAACCGGCAAATATATACATAGCATGACCAATTGATGGTCCAGGTCTCGTGAAACCAATAGGGCTCTTTCATCAAAGTATAATCTGTTATAATCACATGCTATGACTATCTAAAACATGTATGTGCAATACAGGATTCAGGCCACGGATTCAGACAGTGGAGAAAACGCGATAGGTTTCTACAGCATTGCACCACAAAAGGAATTGATGATTCGAACTCTCACTGGAGATATATCCACGGCACCCGATACATATTTGGATTACGAAACAACGACCAATCTCAATTTTGAGGTAAAATTTTATATTGTGCTTGTGTCGGGATCTCCTCATGAAAATTGTCTCACAGAAATTCTTTTCCAGAAATAATTTCAAAATTGACCTGCACAGATATCGCTTGGTTTAATTTCAGGTAATTGTTTCGGACGGTGCTATTGCTTCTTTCACGGACCGCGCAAACCTCACACTTCATATAATCGATGTAAACGAATATGCTCCGGAATTTGTTTCCCCTGTTTTCAGCTTTTTTACTTCTGTGAACAGTGCACCAGGTAGCTTTTTTAACATAAATAATACAATACAACAGCATGAAATGATTCGGTAAAATTAACATATTGCCATTAGCATAAATAATAGATCTATTTGTTGCGCAGGTGAAGCAATCACTCAACTCAATGTTACTGATGCAGATGGCGGGTCCAGAGGCGTAGTATTTTTCCACTTGGCTGGCTGGAGTGAAGGCAGAGGTTTTGAGATCGATCGATTCTCAGGTTGGTAGCTACTTGAACACAGATGTGATTGCAAAAAAACCTATCGCAATTCATACCGTTAAAGTTCTACAAATTACTTGTCACAAGTAAATGATTGACTCGTTTGTCTCACAGGTGAGCTTTCTGTCTCTGAAGGAGCAACTCTAGATTTGGGAGACAAAATTCCTCTCACCATAATAGCAAAGAATCCTGGAAGCTATATGCCAGACAAGACTGCTATGATAGATGTTGAAATTTCAATAGTAACAGATGAATGCTTAAGAGAGCCATGCAAGAACGGCGGAACATGCCAGGATGGTCCTGAAAGTTTCATATGCTCCTGTGCCCTTGGTATGCCCTCACAACTATCGTGCTGGATAAGATTTCGATGCCTGAAAACAAATGTAGTTTACGACTTGTGGACCTTCTTAAATCGTTCAGCTACAGAAAATAAACTAAAAATGTCACACTTTACTGTTCGACAGGTTACTCGGGACAGCTTTGCGAGATCGACATCGACGACTGCGTTTCCAATCCTTGCAAGAATGATGCCACGTGCACCGACCTGGTTGCTGACTTTGAGTGCAACTGTCCGGTGGGGTATGAAGGAAAAGTATGCGATCAAGACATTGACTTCTGCTTTAGCGCTCCATGTTTAAACGGTGGAACTTGCAAAGGTATATACACAAGTTCGACGCTTACAGAACGTTCAGTGAATGACTTTTTTATCAGGAAACGGAGCGACAGGTCTTGTTTTGTTACGTTGGTCGCTTTCCATCACTCTGAAATCTTGTTTTTTTGCAGATGGACTTCAAACCGACACCTGTCAGTGCCCTTTTGGAGCGAGCGGGAATAATTGCGAGGTCAATAGTCTTGGCTTTGAATCTCTATCTTATCTTACCTTACCAACGCTCGACCAAGCAAGCAATAGAATTGCATTTGAATTTGCAACAGGTTTATTCGTCGTTCTCAATTACTTGTCACGGTTGTATATCAGCTGAGTGACAGTTTATTTGAGTGACAGTTCATTTGAGTGACATAATTGCAGTTCATTTGAGTGACACATTGATAAGTACTGTTTAATTCATTTGAGTGACACATTGATAAGGACAGTGAAATTCATTTGAGTGACAGATTGACATTTGTTGATTAAGTTGCAGTTGCTGTTAATTAGTAAATGCAGAGATGACAACACACACAAGACAAAGTTTAGAGAAAAAACAACTAAGAATCCTCAACCATCTCGTCCAATTCTTCTGTTAGTTCCGCAGTTGGTCCGATCTTCAAATTACGCGCAATTCGGCGGAGAAATACTTCCTGTGGAAGGTCTTCTTGCTGGGAAAACAAATTTCCAATGCGGGTTTCTTTTTGCCTTGTCATACGCGATCGGCGCAATGGTGTCGATGCACCAAATTCAAGGCGAAAGAGTTCTTGGGAAACTCTATGATGCTCGCTTTGAAACTCTTCAATTATTTTGAAAATGCTTTGGTGGTATCTGTTAACAATTGCATTGAAGCGGTGATGCCAGGCCTCCTGGATGTTATTTGTACGTGCAAGACCTGATTGTTGGAGTTGGCTGACACTCCAAAAATCAGGTGAGAAGAGGGGAGGGTGTCGATTTGTAGGGCGACGGTTGATTGGTCGTCTTCCTCGGCGCGTTGCGGTTTGGATTGGGCGGCCTAAAACGTACACTTCTTCGAAATATCTGAAAATTTCTGCCTCATTTGGTGAAGCGTCTTGTGAAAGAACTGCAAATGCAGATGGTATTGCGTCAGCCTCTAAGAAGCTTAGCGCAAACAATGTTCTGATCTTTAAATTGAAATGAACTGTCACTCAAATGAACTGTCACTCAGTTGAGCATGAATTATTTGTCACTCAAATGAACGTTAAAAGAATGTGTCACTCAAATGAGCTGTCACTCAAATGAGCTGTCACTCAGCTGATCAACTACCACTTGTCACACATACATTTCCTTTCTCCTGGGTCTGATCTCTGTTTCTAAGCACTAACGATAACCAAACATATAATTTCTTTTAGTTTCAACTTCTGCTTTACTATTTTACAACCATGCACAACATGGTGCTTCATTTGTAGCACTTGAGGTCATTGATGGGGGTATGAGGCTGTCTTACAACTTAGGAGCTTTTACTGATAACAGGTATAGCTATTGGGAAATAGTATGGTAATAGTGTATGGTATGGTAGTATGGAAATAATGGTATTTATATCTTACATAACACATCTCTATGTTCATTGATCTCTCTATAACACTTCACAGAAGTAAATGTTAAGATAAAAACTCTGATTCCTTTCACTACGCTATTGCAGAGCCACAAGCTTAAACGTTGGAGAGGGCTTGGATGACGGATCGTGGCATCATGTTACAGTGGTTATTGACAGCGCCGGAGCAAATGTAACACTGGATCGCTGCCTTGATTTTAGCAATGGATGCTTCGTGTTTCAATCCCACAGTGATTCATCATCCCGGCCCTTCGCTAACCTGCAGACAGAAAATTTATACTTTGGAGGGATACCTGACCTGACTGTGATTACCGAACGACCAAACCAGGTACATGGCTTTCTGAGCAAAGATTAAAAATATTGTTCAAGATTAACGTTTTTCTTCTGTAATTTTGTAAACTTCTGACACTCTGCATACAACGACTTTACCCAAGTCAGATTCCAGCCACATTTTCAATTATTCAAATGACTCAATGTCACGTGTAGTCGAGTCATTGTTTGGATTCTGTTTTTGACATTAAAGCAAAAACGGCTTTGCTTTGTTTGCCCAAATACAAACGTTTCTGTGCAACTTGCCGTATAAAGTCTATAAAGAACTTTAAAGCGTAATCCAAAATAATTACGCAAATTTTGTAAAACCTGGAAACGTTCCTTGCTGATAGCGGCGGGATTTTGCTTCCTGTTGAACTTGTTTTTAGACGTTAATTTGCTCAACTTGACTCGAGTCACTTTATCCAAAAGATTCAACTTGGCTTGAATCTTGAAAGTAAATGGATGAACTTTACTTGTGACTTGAGTTTGATGACTTGGTTAAGACGCTGACTTTTTGTCATCTTATATCACGGCCACTTATTCGTCACTGTGTGTTTTAAATTTCTTTCCTGAAGATTTCTTCCTACGATTTTGTGGGATGCATCAGGGAGTTTGATTTTAACAACTTGTTGGTTGAAAGCACTTCCTCATCCGCTATCGTGACCAATAGTCATGTCGTAAACGGCTGTCCCCGAAGCAATGGTGCACAAACTGCAGATGCATGTACCACTCAAGTTGGTACCAAAGTGTGTGGAGAGGGGTCAAGTTGTGTTGATCAGTGGTCGTCCGTTTTGTGCCAATGTACGGATGATCGATCTGGAAAAACCTGTCAAAACACAAGAGTAAGTTACTAGTGTTAATGAATTAAGAATGTTTTTTTGTAGAGAGATATTTGGCAAATTTTGCTTTTGCTTACTACTAAATCAATTATTTTAGACCGGATCAACTTTTAACGGCAATTCCTTCCTTGCATACAATTTCCTACAAGATTACATACAACAGAGCGCTATCACGGCGTCCGGAGCTTTGCTTTCTCCTCCATCTCGCAAGAAAAGGGAAACTGTTCCAACTGGTAAACATCTTTAGAATAATCCAAACTGTATTGAATAAATTACTTCATTCTTCTTGTTCCTTATGGTATAAAATTATATATTCTGTATAAATGTAAGTGTATATATGCGCACTGTTGATTGTGGACTTTTTTTTATCGTTTCAGAGTCTTCTATATCAGTTCGCTTCAGAACACGTCAAAGTAATGGATTGATTTATTTCATTAAAAGCCCCACAACTACACCTTCTGCCTCACTGCAGGTACAGTTAAACTGTACTAATATAGCCTTAAATTTAACGACTAGTTTAGGAATAAGACTTGGATTTCCACTTCTTTTTTGGGTTTAATGAAGGTGGAAAACAAGGCTCTTGTGTATACCTTCTCCACATCAACTGGCATGATGGAGCAAACGGTAACTTCTGATGTTACGAACGGGCAGTGGCACACAGCAGTTGTTCGCATCGTGTCTATGGCATCAGATGTTGAAATATTTTTTTCTGTCGATGGTGAAGAAAAAGGCAGAGAAACCTATTCTGGTGGTATCATGGATTTCTCAGATCCAACTCAAGTGGAGGTGAGTTTAAAATTCTGGAAAGCAGCCCATTTATTTAGGGTTGGGTGTTGAACATTGATGAAGTAATTATATGCGTCCGCCGGCTACGTCATGGGCTCAAGTAATAAATTAAAATCACGTACCTGAACCAACCCATGTCTTTTAATCGCAGAACCGAAACCACATTAGTTAAAGTGTCTTAAAAAGTATGTTTACAATGCAGACCATCTACGTTGGGGGGGCGCCGACTGATCTTTCCCTTCCGTCGTTCAATGGTTGTGTATTCAGCTTCAAAATAAACAATCAATCCCAACCGTTGGCGGATGACGGTGGAAGTTCATTACTAACCGTGCAAAACGGAAGTTCAGGGTCTGCGGTTGAGCTCGGCTGTACCGGGAAGAATGTTTGCGCATCAAGCCCTTGCCCAGCCTTGCTGTACTGCAAAGACGTATGGTGAGGACTATTATATTCTTTGAGAATCGTAATGTTTGAAGCTAGGATGTTTTTTATTATCTTCACGTTGTCGTCATTATCAAACGTGTATCATGTTAAGCCAAAGCCGTATACTTTTTATAGGAACGATTATGAGTGCATTCCATTAGGATCGTGTTTAAGTTCGCCGTGTTTAAACAATGGAGATTGTAAGCCAGGAACTGGCGAATTTTATTCTTGCCAATGTTCGACCTTCTTCAGCGGGCAGAATTGCGAGACATACATCCCTTGCATTGACTTCAGTTGTGGTAAGCTACTTCTTTGCCTCGGAAAGTATATAAAGCTTCCCCTCCCTGAAAAAGGTTTCTTGAATATACTGATTGGTTTCTTAAATGAAAACGTTTATACACGCATACCAGCTTCCAAAAATCCGTTTATTCTTATATCTCTTTACACGATCATTTCGGCAATAATAAGTTGATTGTTACTCACATGTAGGATCGAATCAAGTATGTGAACCTTCAGTCGCTGAAGCTGGTAACACAACATGCAGATGTGCTGATGGCAATGCCTCTGTGAACGGGGAATGCGTAGCCACGGGCGGAGTTGACTGGTGGGTGTTTTTGGTAGCGGCTCTCGCGTCGATCATCGTGTTTGCTTTAGTGATTTGGATTTTAAGAAAGTGGCATATTAGTCGTTTGGTGAAAGGAACTGCAACTCCGGGCAAAGGTGGCTCACATACCGCAAAGACAACACCGGCTAAACTTGAAAATGGTAAGTTGTTGCTGCTATGTATAGGCTACAAGCGTATGAAATTAAGGTTGCGACTGCAGTACGTATAATAATGTGATGATAATAAAGACCCTATATTATGACCCTTGTTCATGGAAAAACTCTGCAATGTAGGAAATGGTCAAATTGGAAGAAGCAACGAAAGTTACGAATTTGACCAGATAACTAATTCTTCGCGTGGCAATCTTCCACGGCCAGATTTGCTGTCGGAAGATGTTCGGATTGTTGATGCAGAGACTGTTATTTTATCAGATCAGTCTACTTCCTTAATGGCTTCTCCAAAATCAACCGAATCTTCATCTATAAGAGTAATTGTTAACATTTTTTAGAAGATTTTTTCAGAATCTGTTGTTCGTTCACTAAAATAAAGTATACTTTATTCTTCTTCAGGACCTTTCGCCAGACAGTCCAGTGTCAATGCCAATCGAAGCGCCACAACCTAAACCGCGAAGTTTAGCGAATTCGAACGTGTCAAAGTCGCATTCTCCTTTGCCATCGTATGAAGCATTGATGCGTGAAAGAAAAGAAAGCTCGACTGAGGACAGGAACTCAGACGAAATTTCCAGCAGTGCCAGTACTTTGCCAGCAAATTACGCCAGCGACCGAGAATTTATAACGAACAGAACAATGCAGAAGCGTTCAAGGTTTCGATTTGATTCACCAGATATTCAGTACGATTTACAACAAACTTTGCCTGATTCAAGTTCTGCATCTCGGAGCGCTTCCTCCGTGTGTCCACCGTCTTCAGTTGGAAGCAAGTCACATTCTTCAAGCACGTATCACCCGAGGAGCGTAATTAGCATGAAAGATTCCCTGACAGGAAGCCCCAGTAGCAGGAACACAAGTTCAACTGCACCACCAAGGACAATGAACTTTTTGGCAATAAAAACTCCTTACATTACTAATGGGAAAACATCGCCATACCTACCGCGCGATAGGTCTGGGCCTCTATTTTCCATGGACAGAGCATCCCCTTACTTTCTTACCGGAAAAACATCTCCAGTTAAAAATCCTTCACATATTTCGTTTAAAGATGACAGGTTATTGAATCAAGGGATGTATACACCGAGGTACGTACGTTAGCACTCACTATATATAGCCTACTTATAGCTTTGTAACCGGCATGACCAATCATTTGTTTCGCAGCTTGCATGCTGAGCACAGACAGACACCTTCTAGTAACTATTCCAGAAAGATTTCGGGGTCTATGGCATCTTCCACAAATTCTTCCTCTTCTTCCAGTGACCCTGCTGGTTTAGGGTCTCAAGCAAAGCCGGCCACTATTGTAGACATGGTTCAAGTAAGACGTTTCGTTTTGTGATTACACAAAATGAAAACTACTATTAAGTTCTGCTTTTCATAGAGATAAAGCTTATCTGTAGCTGTGTCTTCATGGTCTTTTGGCTTTGTTTCAAATAGCATTCCACGTTAATCGTTCGTTTCAAATTTTCCGCAGCAAATAAACGGATTTGTCGGCTTAACTAACGATGAGATTGAGGCCTTGAACGAAAACCCCCAAGCATCCTTCCGATCAACGTCTGCTTCCAGTCATAGTAGCTCAGTTGATGATCCTCCCTCAACAGCTCGAGATAAGAATATTTGCTTAAAAGGGGCATACTTACCGCCTCATTTGAATCCGGCCAACCGCCCATCGTCCTTGCCTGGTCGCAGGATCGACCGTGTTCCAGTGACGTCAAGGAGCAAGACACCTATGTTGTCACAGCCCGCTTACCCCTACAAGCCCTCTGCTGCTCCATTTCCAGTATATCCTGCGCTTCCTGTTCATCTTCAACCATCAGATCTTATGCAACCTCCTGATACCAGTTCAGATGAAGACGATGAATTTTATCCTGGACGCTTCACTGGGAATAAGAAGAAAGACCTTAACGCTCACCATGAAAGCGATCCTGTTAACAGAGGTAAATTTATCACTAGTCAGTTTAGGAGGAAAACATACGATTGTAAACTTGGATATTTCCTACTTTCTTTAAAGCGTTGATTTAAAACTTATTCTTTGTTACAGCAGGCTTGTCAACAACCATACCTGACGGCAAAAACGGACTGCAGCTTGACTTTCTTATGCCATACGGAAGACAATATGAAGGTTTAGCAGCAATATTTGAAGAACTTGCTGCTCTCCCTTCGCACGATGATAACGACGACATAACATCCGGGTATGAGTTAAACAAGTTATAGCCTAGTTAGCTTGCTCTCTTTGTACCGTAAACTAGGCTTACGTCGCCAATCCAATGAAACCAATAGCATTTTACTAGTTACCAGGCACTAAATGATTAACGCTATTTTGTAGAACCTACTCGGAAACATCGCTTACCGTTAGAAATGTTGATTCTCAACTTGCAACAAGATCAACCCCCACAATGAAGATGTCTTACCCTTCAAAAGATCATCAAAACACTTTCCGACCTGCCTCACATGGCACTAGATCACGTTCTTCCATGTCACCAAGCAGTGCTACTTCTCGGTCTTCCACGTCGCAATCAACGAACCGAAAAAGACAGGAACTTTACGTGTAGTTATTTTTCGACATAGTCGTGCAATGGCTTCTGTATCCGCTATAATAACGTTGTGTATTGCGAAAAAGTTTTTTCATTTTTATCGCTGGTATTTTTTTGTTATTTGTTTCTGCCTAAAGGATTTTTTTCTTGCCGTTGACTTTTTAAAGTGTCCAGTTATATTTTCTAATACATTCAATAAATGGAAAAAGTTGTATTTTTGCCACCTGAGTTAAAGTAGACGAACTATATCTAAGAAAGTAGCCGCCTAAATGTTTTTCGGAATTAAAAGCACAACCACGTGTAGTACTGTAGGCTACTTCAATAAAAGCAGATGGTAACAGATTGTTAACGAAACTTCCCAGTTTATATCTTTAGTGCAAGATGTGTTTCATTAATCTTTTTGCAATCAAATAATGTGCTAGAATGTGTTTGACTTTAGCCCTAAGACATGCATGATAAGTAAATATCATGATATGTATCAATATCATATCAATATCAAACATGCATGATAAACTTAAATATCAGCATATAGAGTATAGTCTACTACTCTACTTATAATGAAAACTTGGAGGGAACAACATGCAATAAAGTAAACAAACTAAGCTTGCGGGCACTTAAAAGCTACAGTATTATGATATTGCGTTAATGTTAACTAACTCACAGTTATGGTGCTTCAGCACGTTTGGTAAAATGGATTTTTGACAACTTGCTTATAAGGGAAGCCGATGTTTGTGCAACTTTACGTAATATTAATATATAAGTCGTCGTTGTTAGGTATATTGTTGAATTTTGTTGTGTTGACATGCGAGCTAAAGTTTCCGTTATTCCCTCTATGTGTAGTGAACAAATGCACTTTTCGCAAACCAATTATGATAATAACCTACGTAATAGGCTGATTTTTTTCGATAGGCCTACTAACGATTGTCGTTGAACCATATTTCGTTCAACCATATAGGGCAGGGGTGGGCAAACTACAGCCCGCGGGCCGCATGCGGCCCGAAGGTCCATTTTATGCGGCCCGCCGGCACTTGCAGAAACTCCTACGCATCACTTATTGTTTTAATTAAACAGGTTAATTAAACAGTGAACAGTTGCACAAGTCTCATTAACTTTTGTGATGATGATTGCATAGCTTTAAACGTAACTGAGTGTGAAATACAAAAATTGTGTTTAATATGAATATGCGTTTATTTACACACCGGGTAAGTTTTCCTACTTTGTAATGAGAGTGTGCGGCCCCCCGGCTGCAACATTTTTTCAAATGTGGCCCTCAGTACAAAAAGTTTGCCCACCCCTGATATAGGGTGTTTTTATAGGATCTGTAATTTTGCTGCTGATTGGGCTAAAATTTTAAAGGCAGCGTAATTCTTTCTTTTAAAGGTATTTTACCCATAAAATTTTTGATGTCATTTAGACTAATTAGAGCAGGGTTGTCTAACATTTTTGGCCAAAGGGCCACATGCGATTTACGAATGATTGCGCGGGCCACTTGAGTGTTTACTGCTAATTTCTAATTAAAACCCTCACACCAAAATTCTAATCTTAGAAATAAAATGTGATGCAATAATATCAACTTGAACAGTTGAGCACTTCTGCACTAGAGACTATAGTAACTTATATTATCTATCTATTGCTCTATTATCTATTATCTCTACTGCCTATTGCTCTATATAACTTATAGTTTAAACTTTAAAGCAATAGACAAAGAAAGCAAACAATTAATGTCAATTTCTCGAAATGTAAGTTCGCCATAAATTATGTAGGCGATTCAGTTGATACTATAAGTCATTTCGAAAAATATCGCGCGGGCCACTCAGAACCTTCCCGCGGGCCACGGGTTGGACACCTCTGAATTAGAGGAACTGCAGGGACGTAGCCAGAAAATATCTTTGGAGGAGGCGAGATTTTTTTGTGTCATTGATGGTGTAATAAACTTGCTTAGCCTATAATCACGTCAGAGATTACGCAAACTATCGTTAAGAGCTCAATTTTTCACAACGGAACTTTAAAAAATAATTGGATGAAAAACAGTTTTTAACATAACAAAGTTGACAGTAAAAGGTAATTTGTGCAAATATTAACACTATATAATGATTTATTTCGAAAATTTCAACAAAATGCCGTCGTCGTTGGTCGCATGCGACCATGCGCAGTCATATAGTTGCTCAACTGTGGGGTATTCCTTTAAAAAGTTAACCAAATTATAACCGCGTTCAAAATAACGAATAATGTTAGAATTTGGGTCGGCAGACTTGGATCAAACTTGGATGATCGAATGGTCTTTCACTTATGGATCCGTTGAGTTAAAAAGTGATAAAAAGTTAACCTGACTTAAAAACTGATGATTCTAAAAAATGGTTGAAGTGAAGGTCAATCTTTTTCAGTCCTAGGGCTTGTAAGTAGCTATCAAGCTCTCGTATTTTAATTCTGACATCTTTGATGCGAAAACGTATACTGTTTGACCGACTAGCCTGTTGCTACCTCAAACCCCACAAAAACTGAAGTAGTTGCAGACTTGCAGCTTCTTTGAGCATAACTGTGAGGATGACAATAAGACACACTTCATGAGTGAAAATAATATTTTCAAATTTCTGTTGCTGATCGTCAGCGAATAAAGCTTGTATACGTTTATAAACACTCGGTGTCGCATTAACCATCAAGGTTGCATCACGTGACCCACACGTTCTTTTCGAGGAGCCTGGCTTGGGTAAGGTGGTCTTTCAGAAACTGGAAATAATGTAAGGGTTTTTGCTTATTTAGAGTAGCTTATTGAAAATATTTTGAATGCTTATAACTTCAAAAAGTTTATTATTCTTATCTTTATGCTTAAAAGTTGGCCTATTTGTTATGATTATCGTATGAAATCGTTTCCTAGCTTTTCCAACTGGTCCAGATTTGGGTGTCTTGTAGTTTTGCACTCCGATTTGAACGCCCAAATGGTAAGGGGTTATGAGGGGAAAAGGAAATAGATTATGAAGTAATGATATCTCGATACACGATCCTGGTGCGAGAGTGCAAAAGTATAGTGAACCCCTAGATTTCAGATTCTGATGAACATTAAATTTGTCAAGCTATAATTGGGTCAAGCAAAGAATTACCACCTCACATCAGGATCCAATGTTGAAGCATTTATAACACCTTCCCATTTAGTCTTTCATGTTACAGTATTAACATGAAACTCGAATTCTTTACTTGACCCAAATAGTACTGGTACTGTAGCCTGCTCACTCAGCCTGCTGCTGCGGTTGCAGTATTGCTTTGGATCTAATGTTAACATACTGTGTGCATTTGGCTATATTTACAAGACCAGTAATTGTCCAACTGCTACAGTGCAATAGGCTATATTTCAACATTTAAAGTTCTTTTTATCCTTTCAGAAACCATCAAAATGACGAACACAAAAGGATATCGTCGTGGTACACGTTATATGTTTTCTAAAGCCTTCCGCAAGCGTGGAACTATTGGCTTAACTAAATATCTTACTGTGTACAAGAAAGGAGACATTGTTGATATTAAAGGAGATGGTGCAGTTCAAAAGGTTGGTTTTCTTTTTAAAATATAAAAATAATCAAAGTTACAAAAAAGGTATAGATCTGGTTTCGGTTGTGTGGTAACTGCACACAAAAAAAGTCTTCTGAATAAAAAGTTAGCACACTACCCAAGTTATAACTTTTGTTGCATCTCATTCTTGTTGTTGTACGGGATGCATGATTTTTTATAGCTACTGTATCAATGACTTGCAAATAAAATAAATATAAATCATTAATTCAGCATACAGTTTCTTTATGCATGTATCTAAATGCTGAAGCTTGCATATACGTAAGTATATGTAAGTTTATAAGTAAGTGGCATTTGAATATTGACTAAGCTAACTTAAACATTTGGACATGAGATGAACAAAATTTTTTTCCATATATTCCTATTAAATTATTTGAAATGATGTTACCATGGCCCTTAAAAACTGTCAGTCCGGTTTCGCCTTAAAACAATTTTTCTCATTTCTATTCGGCTTGTAATTCACTTAACTGTGCATCGGCTAGTCATGTTTTCACTTATCCACTCTTGCAGAAGCAGATCTAACTGTTAATTAATTTTATCAAGTTAAGGAATAAGTTTCCCATTTCTTTCAATTGATGATACAATTACATAAAACCATTTCCCACCTATATATACCCTCGAAGCTTGCTTCTAGTTTGTTTACGAGATATTACTTGATTCAGCATGCACCAATAATCTGCTATGCTATTAATTGCAGTAGAACCTCGGTAAGCCGACCACCCGCGGGAGAGCAGTGAAGTGGTCGCATTAGTTGATTTCGTACTAAACTATGACGTCACAATTGCGTACAGGGCTGTATTGCTTGTATAGCCTAGAGTTAGATCCTAGGGTATAAAACGTGTTTTTGTGATCCTGTTGTATGTGAGGCATACAAAATATTCATTTAATATGTAGGCGTTGTTGCGCCACGCGTCTGATAAATGCGATAAGGATTAATCACTTTGTACTGTACTTCAAGAATTCTTTGATAGATGCTTGTGTCACGGGATTATTTTTATGCACCTGTTTTGTAGACACCACATTATACACCGTCTTTTCTTTGCATTGTGTTGTTTTTATGCATGTTCACGGTCTGCCGTGTTTTACTTGTTTATGTTCTTTTACTTGTTCTTGTACACCTGTTTTTATCAAATCTCTTGTGACGTCTCACGTAGTTACCCCAAAGGCTAAATTAGTATCGTGTTTTACGTTCCACGTTGATTCCTTCATCGCGTGGAATTTGTTTGGTGTAGTACTGTGCTCGGCTGGGCGACGGTGGTCGGCAGTTACGTTTTGGGTTTTAGTGAGAGATGATCGTTTTTATTAAGTAAAATGCCATTAAAAGTTAACAAGGCAAAACCGGCTAAGTGACTAGCCGTTAGAGCGGGAAGATTCCTGGCTAAGGAAAAGTTTGGTTACAATTGGCGAGCGCGCCAGGATCCCGCAGTCAATGAAACTATTCCCATAAACGTTTGGAAGTTTCACGATGTCCAGCATCTATTTTGCTATTCCGCCGCCAAAATATGAGCCCAACGAAGATTTCCTAAGCTTTTTCAACCGCTTCGACGCTTATTGTACGATGATTGAAGCGAATCCTGCTTTAAAGAAACATCTTCTAATTAACAGCTTGGATGAAGATTTAAGCTGGGATGTACGAGGCAGAGACTTGTCGCTTTTCGACTTGGAGTACGATGAGTTGGTGAAAAGAGGTACCGAAGCGAGGCAGCCCATTTGTTCTACGGAAAGTAACAAATGTCGAGTATTAAATGGGACTCAATTCGATGCCGACAGAGCAATATCTTCGTTGGCTTTCGTTGTACGAAAACGTATATGTGCGGTAGAAGCTGCTGAAACTCCCGCTCCCGAAGAGCAGGCTGCTGAGTCTGCTCCAGCCGAAGAAGCTGCTGAAACTCCGGCTCCCGAAGAGCAGGCCGCTGAGTCTGCTCCAGCTGAAAAAGCTGCTGAAACTCCCGCTCCCGAAGAGCAGGCCGCTGAGTCTGCTCCCGCTGAAGAAGCTGCTGAAACTCCCGCTCCCGAAGAGCAGGCCGCTGAGTCTGCTCCAGCAGAGCAAGCTGCTGAAACTCCCGCTCCCGAAGAGCAGGCCGCTGAGTCTGCTCCAGCCGAAGAAGCTGCCGAAACTCCCGCTCCCGAAGAGCAGGCCGCTGAGCCAGCTCCAGCAGAACAAGCTGCCGAAACTCCAGCTCCCGAAGAGCAGGCCGCTGAGCCCGCTCCGGCCGAAGAAGCTGCCGAAACTCCCGCTCCCGAAGAGCAGGCCGCTGAGTCAGCTCCAGCAGAACAAGCTGCTGAAACTCCAGATCCCGAAGAGCAGGCCGCTGAGTCTGCTCCAGCCAGCAAGCAGCTCATTTGGGGCGTAAGTTTGTCTCGGTACGATCACGAAGTGAGCCAATCGAGTGATTTTTGTGCAGTGGAGTCGTCAGCGACACCAGGGGACGGATGTTCACCAAGCTGGACGGTCGGTTTGGGTTGCGTGGTGCTCATCAACAACGGAGCGCCAAACGATTAACAAGGAGCTACGAACGATGGTCGTTTACCCGGATGTTGAATAACTTTTCCGGGGCCGGAAAAGAACTGGACTGGGGGGGGTGTCACGGGATTATTTTTATGCACCTGTTTTGTAGACACCACATTATACACCGTCTTTTCTTTGCATTGTGTTGTTTTTATGCATGTTCACGGTCTGCCGTGTTTTACTTGTTTATGTTCTTTTACTTGTTCTTGTACACCTGTTTTTATCAAATCTCTTGTGACGTCTCACGTAGTTACCCCAAAGGCTAAATTAGTATCGTGTTTTACGTTCCACGTTGATTCCTTCATCGCGTGGAATTTGTTTGGTGTAGTACTGTGCTCGGCTGGGCGACGGTGGTCGGCAGTTACGTTTTGGGTTTTAGTGAGAGATGATCGTTTTTATTAAGTAAAATGCCATTAAAACTTAACAAGGCAAAACCGGCTAAGTGACTAGCCGTTAGAGCGGGAAGATTCCTGGCTAAGGAAAAGTTTGGTTACACTTGTTTTAGTGCAATTGCTGAAATTTTGTACATACCATTTTGAATGTCGTACTCAGAACCTATGGAATATGGGCAATGTTTTTTCTGAAACAGTTTCATATCTTTTACATGTTTTAAAATCAGTTAAAAACTTGAAAAATAAGGACTGTCGCTCCGGATTCACTTGCAGCATTCGTATGCCGTGCACTAACCCAGTGGTTCTCAACATTTTATGGTTTGTGATCCTCAAAGTCTGTGGCTCCCAGCTGATCAATAAAAAATATAGATTGTTGATTGCAAAACACTTTTCACTTGACTGCTATGTGTGCAGTAATTAATTTTGCACAGCAAGTACAAGCACAAAAACGATACTGTGTGTAAAAATAGCAAAAATACTGTGTGTAACATAATTACTAATTTCGTAAACCTGATGTCAAATGAGCTTGGGCTGGTATTTTTCTTAAATTAAAAGCTTTTGGGTTCTGCCATTTCATAATGGCTACTTTGATTTTTGTAAATGACAGAATAGAATGCCACTAGCACATTTCATGTCATTCACCTTATTGTTTGAGTTTGTTTAAATGCTGTTAATTATTGTAGTCGGACTCATTTTATCGCTTTTAACTGTTTTGCATCAACAATCATTTTACGATACTGTTTCGTGATTTTTTACTGACCGTAGTGATGTATTTTTTACTGTCTCATATTTTAATATTGCATGTTTTAAACCCCAGGTCTAGGAGATCTGCTATTATCTTCCCATTTATTGTGTGTTTGCTGGACTGCTATTTTTGTTACCATGGTTAGCATTTTATTTGTTTCCACAAGAGCAGTGATAAAAAATAGTTGACACTACACTGTTAGAATTAAAGAAAAAATGTGTCTGGATGGCCGTTTTCTCATACTTCCCATTTTCTCCAAACATGATTACTCACTCAATGTATATGACAAACAAGAAATAATTTTCTTTTTGACGCTCATACCAAAATTTAACTGTGTATAATAAAACTTGCACTACAAAACTGTGCACATAAAACTTCGTGAAATGACTACAATGTCAAGTGGCATTTGGAGCAAGGCGAAAAACATTTTTATTGTAACAACAAATACAAAAACAGTGGGTGGTTGCAGTCCCGGTTATAGAATTAGAATCAACACGTTTCTGGTTGCAATGGTCAAAAGCAACTTCCCCACCATCGCAGTGGTTAAATTTTTAAGGTTATGTTGTGAATAATAAAGCCAATAAAGTGATTGAAGTGCCTCATAAGAATACATTACACGGGCGGTTTTTCACATTTCTATAAACGAAATTGATTTTTTTTTTGTTAACTTTGCTGACTGCTGTTTGTGTGTATGCAGAAAATTTATTTACAGAACATTTGAAATTTTATCAATTTTTAAGTTTATTCTTACAGCTGTATTACTCTTAGAATTTATTTGAAATGCGCATTTTCATAGGGTATGCCACACAAAGTATATCATGGAAAGACTGGTCGAGTGTTCAATGTCACAAAACACGCTGTTGGTGTTATTGTCAACAAGCAAGTAAAGTAAGTAGTAGGCGTACATAGAAAATCATGCAATTGTTAGTGAGTTGGTCAATGAGTTGTATACTATCATGCTTTTATTTCTTGTATGTCTAACCTAAAATTTTTAACTCCATTTCTTTAAGGATTGTGTTTGATAAGGGTCCAAGTAAAATATTAACTGCTTGTTCAGAAATATTTATAGTGACTTTTCTTGTTAATACTAAACTTTGTGCCAAACCGATGATAGAGTCGGTTAATGCTAACATTGTGGTAAAGTTCTTTGTATTGGTCACAGGGGTAAAATCTTAGCGAAGCGCATAAACGTTCGTATCGAGCATATACGGCACTCCAAATCGAGGTTATCTTTCCTCACTCGTGTTCATGAGAATGAAAAGAAGCGAGCTGCAGCGAAGCAGACTGGTGTGCGGGTAGAACTGAAACGCCAAGTAAGTCAGCAATTTGGGATCTGAATTTCCTACTAATACCATTCAGCTAATTATCTCTCCCGTTATGACAGAAGTTTTTGATTTTGAGGTGACTGGTAACGTTGTGTTGCTGTATAAACAGCTATACTAAAAAGTCACTAAAAATGTACAGTTTATTATAATACATAAACTACCACAAGTTGCCAAAAACAGTCATTTTAAGGCTCCATTTGTTTTCTTTTCAGCCACAACAGCCACGGTCAGGTCACTTTGTTCGTGGCGGCGGAGTGGAACCAGAATTGGTGGAGCCAGTGCCATGGCAATTTATTGCATAACTGGCGTCTTTACATCAATAAAACGATTGTATAAAGCTTTGTGTTTTTTTAAATACCGAAATCACGCTAACACATTTGTAGAACTTTAAACATTAGCGAAACTGAGCAAAATGCAAACACTTGCATGCCATTTGAAAATAGTATATGACAGAATTTAGCTGGACATGAATGTAGTGAGGCCCTTGTATATGACAGGTAGTACAACCAATTTTTATACCGAAAAGGTGAAAATTTTGTCTTCATAACTGATAACTTTTGACCAATTGCATTTTATTGCGTTTGCAACTGTACTGCAAAATACTAAGCATGTTATAGAAATCTAACCATTAGGTCAGAAAATCTTCTTTTTTCGATAAAATGTGAAAGATAGAGTGACACTTTAGGCAACACACATGTTAAGAAAGTCTTAAAAGACACAAGAGAAAAATAGTTAGTGTGTTATTACTGAAAAGTAGGGCGATTATTTTTTGACCTAAAAAACGAAAGTTTTTGACCTAAAAATTGAAAATTTTGACATTAAAAAACTTTTTTTTGACATATGAAGAATTCAAGTAGTTAAATTACGCATTATTGTACAAAAAGTAAAAATTTATTGTGGTAAAGAAGGGCAAAAATGTGAACACAGACCTAGCCTATTCTGAAAAAGGATATGAGCTAATTACAAATCACTGCCAAAAAAACTGCAACAAAAACTGTTCAATACATTTGTCTAAGCACTCTAGACTAAAGATACATGATGTATAATAATCGCCCTACTGATAAGTGTAGTACGGCTTGTAGAACCCACGAAAATAGAAGCAATTCTGGCAAGTACGGTTTGGGTTTTTACGAACTAAAAAACGTTGTCTAGCCTTTTATGGAGGACACCTGACTTTCTTTTTTGAAGGCCGTTAGGAAAATGTGTTGATTGCTAATTTATACCACGATTTGGGCAGCTAGCGATTTCCCCAGGCTACACCAGAGATAAGGCATTTGAAAACTTTGCCAAAGATTTTTAGTTCGGATTCTTATTACGAAGTTCGGATTAATCTGCCGCTGGGATTGAGGAACAGACTTGATTATATTTCAACTTTATAAAACCTTGCGCGATGAACTACCGTCGGGTGGCGCCCGTTTGTCAATCTTTTACGAAACGGCAGATTTGATTTGTGGAGAAGCATTTACACAACGCCTAAATGAAAACATACCCCTATTCCTTACATCTAAACAGCCAAGCATAAGATGATCTCCAACTCATTTTCAAACAAGAAATTCCAACGCTTGATTAAAAATGTGTCTCATACATGTAGACGGTTTTAAAAAGTATCTTGCTCGGCCGTTGATTAAAATGGCGCACGTTTACAAGGTTTAGTATTTGTCACAAAGCCGTTGATAATTCAATTACATCAGTATTTTAAAATTTTTACCTCGGTTAAGCGTGGTACATAGGCTGCTATACCAGACAAAGGTTTTTTTATATGTAATAGTTTGTGGGAAATGTTCGGCATTTGGTCATAACAAGCCAACAGTATTTTACTCAAACGATGCTTCCAACATGGCAGAAGACCAGCCAGTGTCATGAGAACTTCTTCGATCGATTTTCGACTTGACATGGTGTCTTCGCTTTATCTCTTCCCACGTACAAAGCCATTGACCCGAGGTCAAGAAACAAATAAAATAATTAAGAAACTTCCCGCGGGACACGTTAATTTGCGACCTAAAAACGCATTCAACTCTTTCACTTTTTATTGTGCCAACGCAACTCGTCCAACCTGCCACTCGTTACGGCGATTGTAGTTTGGAATAATCACAGCTGTGGATGCAGTGGAAAATATGTACCTGCTTCTGTTCAACATGTCTATTGAGGAGGCTGCCTGTCTTTCTGTACAGTTGCACGCTTAATGGTTGCAAGTATGACGTGCATACGGTAACACGACGTGTGATGAACATGTAATCGCATTATAAAAGACTTGCGAGGAGGGCTGAAGACAGTAGCCTGCTTTTTAAGCAGGAGACACGAGTTTACGGCGCTACTATGTAAGACTTTTCAAACTATAGATAAGCTTAATGCTTGATTTAAATCTCAATAATAGCCTATACTTGTGGAGTTTAAAAACACGAATTGAAAACGGTCACGGCCTATCTACGCTGGAGTATCGTCGTTCGAGAAACCTGTAAAATAAATCACCTTAAGCTATCTATCCTAAACTTATCATTTTCAAGCAATGATCGGAATCTTCTCAGTCGGAATGTCTGAAGTTAACTCTGAGGTAAATTTACTTTATTTTGGTTTACCAGCTTGAACGTCGCTAAAACCTTGGCTACTTGTAAAATCTCAATTAAGTTATATTACGCGTGTGCAAGCGTGTCGCTTCTTTGTCGCATTATTTTCTGTTAGTTATACAAAAATTCGACAAAACGACCCGTTTCAACGAAAACTGATGAAGTGGTGTTTGGTTACGTAGACAAAATGCCACGCCATCAGTTGATGCGATTCGCTTGTTATTCAAAAGTGCTAATATGATGAAGTTTAAAAACGTTAATTTTTAACAGACTGGTTTGCAACAAACTACGAGGCAAAATAAAACGTCAATAAATAGCGTTCTGTTGGTTCAGCGTCTGCGAACGATACATAAAAATTCGTCACAAAAATGTCACCGTGCTGCCGTGAGATTTGTTGCCGTAGTGTGATGTTCTTACTGAGATCCGGCGCTAAACTGTTGAAAACGAAAGTGGTTTTCTATTACTAATTGCATTTCGTGATCTATCGTACCATTTCTCGCAAAACATCTTTTCACTGCGGGCATAGGGAGCGCTCGTCTTTATTAAGAGACAGCACATAGTAAGCACCTTGTCACGTGCCTTTGTAATATGTCGTGTTTAGCTTTGTCCATGCAGTACAGTGCTATCCTGGTATGCAGACATAGTTAGTGGTGTTGATTCTAGCCGTTGAGGGTATACACTAGATCAGTTGATTATTGTTCTTCCAAATATACAGGTATGTATGGTTAAAATGAACGAACAGCCGTATTCCGGGGTTATTTTGAAACATCGGATTGATGAGGCTGCGAACGGCCGAAAATCGACTTCCTTTGCTCGGTCAAATCACATTTTGGTGTCGAGCAGTTGTTTCTCAACACGACAAAGAAATCGCTCTGTTGAAAAGCGATCCATCGCAGATTTGCCCCTCCCTCCACCACCACCTCCGCCCCCTCTAGATGAAGACCCTTTTATTTTACCAACAGTCGCGCATTTTCGACACAATTGTGAAAGTCGGAATGACACCCCAGACGTTACAGCGGCAAATTCATGCGATGAAGAAAAGATTATTACGTACGTCGAGTGTGACGTCATCAGTAAGCTTCAAGTAGCGCATGACGTTACCACTTTAAAATCGCCTTATCAACAATCACGTGACACCGAAAATCGCGTTGGTCTAGACTGCACGGTTGCAAGTTCTAGGAAGGCTTTAACATGGGAAAAAAGGAGGAAAACTAACAATTGTGAAGACTATGAAATAGTGGGAGGCAAAACACGAGTGTTTTCGCCAACCCGCAGAAGCTCACGAGAAAGCGTTTCGAAAAGGGATTCAATTACCATCGATCAAACTGAATGTCGCTTTTGCGATCAAGTCATAAATAAATCCTGCAAGAAAAGCAGCACTAAGAAGCGGTCTGAGCCAGTAACTGAGCAACGTAAGCCACAGCAGTCACACAGCAAAGTGGAGAGCCACGATCCAAGTCAACAGAACCGATTCCGGTCGCCACGGCCTACATCGCTCTTCAAACCCGGCCAACCGAAAATATTTTACCCCGATCATCGGATCTCGTATCCCAGCAACACTGGGGCTATCCAACAGCTGGCGGAGCACCACGCGAGATCGAAAAGAGCGGAAATGGGTTCTCAATACGGACAGGCGGAAAAGGAGAAGGAAACGAGACGGAAAAGAAGACCACTTCCTCCGATTCCGAAGAACGCGAGGCGTACGAAAGACGTCGGAGTAATGACACCCGGAAATATGGATGACCGAACAATGATGCTTAATGACGTATTTAGCCTCAACAGTGCTACGCCTATGACATTGGCATCAACGCTGACGGTATTGGCAGGTAACGTATTAAATCTAAACGTAGACTTAAACGACACCCATACAGGCTATAGCAAGAATTTTCAATTGATACGTTTCGTTATATCTCAGATGCACTTAATTTTTTATTTAAAAACGTACCAGGATATTGATTTCAATGCGTGGAACGACGTTTACAGAGACCGCTCCATTACTTCGTGGATACATAACATGTTTAAGCGAAAAAATCTCATACTCTGCTACCCCTATGGCCTGTACACACCAAGACACAAACAAGATTTATGTTAACTCACATAAAATTTTACAACCGTCTATTTGCAGACCGTAAAAATTCTTTGGATTCGTCTGAAACTCGCTACAGACGAAGCTCGCGCAAAAGTTGCAAGATATTCTTGCTTTTAATCCCGACCCTCATTGCCATTGCTACTACAACCATTCTAATACTCTTTTTGCTTGGTGAGTATAGAAATATGAACATGCATTTGATAGTTAATATTTAGTAATTTATTATGAAAAAGCATTCAACGAGTGGCCTGTACGATAAGCGAAAGAACTTGTTAAACAATTTGGCTTCTCTTTAACATATATTTTTGGAGGTAATAAGTTTAGTCTATAAATAGTCAATATCAATAGTCTATAAATGCAAGTGTAGTATTTTGAGTAACATGTGATTATTGGTGATATTTGTGAGATTGCTTTGGTGGGTTAGGCCTACATAAGTTTATCACTTTTGATGAAATCATCATGCTTTGAAATTTGCTGACAAATCCTGCAGAAGTCATAGCAAACGATATTTTTCACGCAATTATGTCCACAGTTATATTTATTTTTGTCAATGTTAACCGGGTCTTTGACTAAATACAAAATAATTTACCACTTTATACCGTTCACTCGTTCATGCGCGTAACAATAATTGCGTCTACAAAGTTGCAAACGCCTAATAAATATACTTTGTTATTTAATCACTAATTTGATTTCAAGCCGCCTAAGTGATAAACAGACATTGTACGAAGCTTTTCCTTAACGAAAATGGATAAATGGTGTTAAAGCCACGAAGAACTAACGCTTTAGAAGAGTATCGGTAACCGGAATTCCCCGTTAAGCGTCTCTTTTTGATCGATCGACTTTTATAGCAATCGATGGGCGGTTGCATCGGGCCGTTTCAGTTAGTTCTTTTTGAATTAAAAAGCGATCGTTTGAGAAAATATGAGTTATATTGCTGTGTAATGATGACTGCGTTTAACTACTTGAAATTTTTCTGTGTTTATAAATGGGTCTGATTTTCTAAATCGTGAACAACGCTATACCATGACTGACAATGCTATATGATGTCTACAACCAAGCTATCATGAACATAATCCCCATGAAACATGTATAAGTAGCCAAGACAACTTAAAAACTCTCGGTTTCAATTAATTCGAACAATACTGTATTTAGTATGTAAATATTGAATATGTAAATGAGCAGAAATAACGCAGTAAGCTATTACCAGGTAACCTGTTTCGAGTTCTTTCAATATTTAATTCAAACGAAACAACTTTAACTTGTAAAAGATAGAAGCATATTTGGCAGCATGATTCATCAACTTCAACAAGGAAGCTGTAAGTTACAAGGATGACATAATTTCAAGATAATTTTCATAATTTCATGCTTGCAAGAGTATTGGCAGATGGCATCTTGTACGGAGTATGATATAAAAATTGATTTTAAACGTTTTGTGATTGGCCGACACAGTTGCAAATACATTTGCGGTGTATAATCTTTATAACTACTTTGCTTAGTAATCCGTCACCTCTGTCCAGACTATAGCGATTAAACCGATTACGAAACATTTAATCTCAATATTACAAAACCACTTGTTCGACGATTGTTGTTGTTTAATTTAACAGTCTATGGAAAAATAATAAGTAAAACGATCTTATCGCTATTATTGTTTGACTACGTCATCATAAACAAAGCTTTTTGCCAGCCTAAGCATTACGTAATAGTTGATATTTCATTATGTTAAAACTGCCTGGAAGAGTTTTATTAGTCACATTAAATCTTTCGAGTTTACGTTAGGCTAAATTTCCATTAGTGCCGCGAAGGACCTTAATCAGAGCTCGGAAGTTTGAAGCTTGTGATGTCATAATGCCTTTTATCGACCGTGAAACAGCTAACGACTTTGCCCTCTAAAACCAAACAAGAAAAAGATGCCCCCTAATCTAATTTCTTTCGACTCTTCGCCGAGTTGACAAAACCTTGTCAGTCTTATGGGATTATCGATCTGTAAACGTAATGGAATGAATCGTTTTTCCTGGCCTATTTCACCCTGGTACGGGAGCCCCACTATTATTTTGAATTTTTCGGTTATTTTTGTTTTTATCGGTAGTTTGGGTTTTAATTTGTCTTTATGTTGTATAAGATATGTTAAAACTACCTTGATGAATTATGGCATCACCTCATGCGTGAGCAAACTCGTCAGAAAAAAAGAAAGGGATTCCCAGTATGACGGCGTCAAGCAATTTGGCATTCGTGGGTTGGGTTTTGACATTTTTTGGGTTAAGTCCTAAAGTTCTGTGGATTGGGTTTTGAACTTTTGTGGGTTGGGTCTGATGCCAGCCGAAGGTTATAACTGCTGATGATTAATCTGCAAATTCTTGTCAAGCTTCCGGTCACAGCAGGGTTGAAAGGTTAAGTTTGCTATGACCCGATCGATTGTTTTTGTCTGAACAACATTTACAAAACTCTGTTTATCAATCTTAATGTTTGTCGGCGTCTCCTGTGACTTAAAAGAAAAATAACAACAAAAGCCCAGAAATTATTGCTTCTTTTTAAGCGATGAATGGCGCCATGCAAGTTTCTGCTTATTGTTATGACAACTGCAGGCGCCGCTTTGCTCAAAGCATCGAGTCAGCAATTTAGTTGTGTCCGGCATATAAAAACAAACACTATCATAATAAATTTAAACGTATAATTTTCTCAATGCGTTTGTATTCTTGCCCTTTGTTAGGTGTGACCTACTTAAGCTCTTACGCAATTCATTTTTTAATAATTACGTGTTATTTAGGTGTCATTGCAACGTCGCCACCGGAAACAAAGTTGACCAATCATGTTATACATGAAGGAAGCAATGACCCAACGGTGGGTTCGCCAAACAAGGATAATGACAGGTAAAATGAAAACTGGGCTGAAACGAAAGTAGTCTGGTCAAATAATTCTATCATTATAAACGACCGTTTGATTTTTCTGTTTGGATAATTATTAATTTAGTCTCGATTTGTGTTCCATTACCTACAAACATCTATTGTTTTCCATTTTGTTTTCTGTGTTATTGCCGCAGTCGTAGCTAGTACAAACTTTATCTGTTGCGTTGTTTTGAGCCCCTACAATTATCCCTAACGACCCCGTTTCACCTTTTCGCTCATTATTTGTTCAGCGATGACGTCAATTGAAATTTGTTTCCTAGTAATCGATCGCGGGAGAATAATTCGCAAGACAAAGAAAGGGATGAGCGCGTTTCAATGAGTTTATCTGTTCCCGGTACAACACCTACTCCTTCTAAGATTTATGAACCTGATGCGACTCCTGGAAACAACCCCACCACCAAACTGTTTGCAGTTGCCCGCCGCGACTCGCCCCGTCATAACCCAAATCCTTTCCCAGACTCAAATAACAGAACCGCGAAAAACGTGGAGAAGGGGAAAACACCGACCAAGAAGATTCCAGGATCCAACTCCGCAAAAGGTAAAAAAAAGAAGAACAGGAGAAAGAAACAGGAGAATGTGATGAAGCGTAAAGATCAACAAAAGAAAGGAAAGACCCATCGCGATAACCGCGAAACATTCAGGACTTCATCGGAGCGGGAAATCCTCCTGAACGCGGGTTCCACTCAACTCCAAGATGACCCAGAGACGTGGACAACCTCTTACCCAACATCCTCCTCAATCGCCTCCGTCGTGGGCTCACGCAGTTCCTTAAAGATCCAACGAACAAACGAAAGCATCTATAATAGAACTGAAGATGTGTTCACCACATCGATCCCTGTTGATGACGACAGGGCGACGAAAGATGCGGAAAGGATTTTGCCGAAAATGGGAAGTCAAGAGATTTTGCGGTTAAAAGTTGATCGAGCGAATAGAAGAAATGATGTGGAGAAAAGTGATAAAATTGGTGAAGATTCCTCATACGATTACGCGTAAGACGCAACATGAACATTTGTTTAATTTTTAAAAACTTTTTTTATTAAACTTTTCGAAAAATGAATTCTTAATTTAGTTGAAATAAACACTGATTTTTGTCACCATTTCTATCGTATAGAATTATATATGACGGATAAAACAAACCAACGCGTAAATGCAAATATATAAGTTTTATGTTGACGAAACTCTTGAACATAAAGATATTTGTAGGAGCAATGACAATGACGAAACACAAGACTACCCCGAAAGGAACGAAACCCAAGTATTGTCTGAGTGTGACGTTATTCCTGATGCAAAGTGTGACGCAGTTCTTCCTTACCGTATGACGTCGGGTAGCTTGAATCGGAGTTCTGTGACGGTGTCAATGGTTGATATTCTATCCAGCAATATCAAATCATTGGAGAATGTTCTGGAAAACAGGGTCATGGAATCAGCTGTACGTTTCTTGTGCGCGCTTCAATACGACAAATGTTCACCAGGTGGGAAGATCGCTGGGTATATAGTTGTAAGGTTGTTTGCTAATTCAATAAATATCACTTGCAAAATTACAGATATTCATATAAGCTTGAACTACCATGTCTCTTATACGTAAAGCAATTACTACTATTTTAAATACAGATCAAGCAAGCGTTGAACTCCCTTGCAAATCCTGGTGCATCACCGTCCTCACTAAATGCTTGGATAATTTTGCTCTGGGTACCATCAGCGGCCTACGTCATCAAAACGTGGTAACAAAGCACGTCACCTCAGGAAAAAGAGTTTCCAGAAAGAATGAAAGAGTGGAATTAGCTGCCTCTGTTTGCGAAGACGTTCTCTCCTACAACGACCGTATGACGTCACAAAAATGCATGGATCTTTCAAACGAGAGAAACTTCATGATAACCACAGGTTAGCGATAAGATATATTCGTGGTGTTTTTCGCAATCAAGAGTTATGCTGTTCAGATTTAAGAAGTATTGCAGTTCAAGTAGTTGCAGCCAATGACAAAAGTTGGAATTATGTTTCATATACTCATATATATAGTATTTTGTTGGTAGCAATAAGCGATAAGCTGAGGTTTTTCCGGGTCAGATCTATCGCCTTTGCCGGCTAAGTATTAACACATAGACGGGTTGAGAGAAGAGATACGAACTTTGCAATTACATACTGGCCTACATACTTGAAGTGCTTATATACTGTGCGCTGCATAATGTCAACTGATTCCACTTAAGATACAAAGTGTTTAAATCTTCTTGAATGCGGAAACCGCAATATTGTTCACTTCTTATCTTAGAACCAAGCACCACATTTCCAACCAGCTCTTCCACTACGCTTATGACGCCGTCTTGTGGAGCGGAAAGATTCCTTTGTCGTCATGGGTCTTGTATCGACACTTGGTGGCGTTGTGACGGATTTAACGATTGCGGAGAATGGGAAGATGAAAAAAATTGTGGTGGGTTTGAGACGCTTGAAAATTGCTTAGTTAGATGCAGCCTGCTGATGTTCCAATGCACTTAGCGCAGTTTTGCTTTTGCGCTTAATCTTTTGTCAGTGACGGAGCTTTACGACTTTTTTTCCAAAAACTTACAAATAAGTTCATTTTAGTTTGCTTACGGGCAACAAATAAAGATAAATGAGTAATTTGCAAAGAGGCGATTGGGGTAATTTACCGGCAAATACTCCTTTGATTTGCTCCTTAAAAGCTCTATTTGGGTGTCCTGGACCAGGAGAGTAATTTGACTTAAGAGGATTACCCTAATTGCTCGAAAAGTCGTTTGTTTGTACAGGTGTCGGGTTGTTCCAATAAAATTTAACCACATTTGCAAGCGATTGCAAGGCGAAAATTACTCGTAAACATATCGATTGCAAAATGAAACATGGAAATATTATTTCACCTATCGGGTGAAAATCGGTTTATGTATAATATAAATTTTTCAAACTACATGGAGTTTGAGGAGTTTTCTTGTAGGAAACTCGTTTATTTAAATAACATATGCACTAAAAATATTTATTTGTTTACGGGCAAGGGCACTGTTATATGCAGTGATAGGTTTTTAAAGTTTTGTTATCTATTATTTACAGCTAATCTACTAAGCTTTGAATTTGTTGTGATGCTGTGAGATCAAAAACGTACGTCAATTTAAACACAAGATAAAATTCACCGCAACCTAAGTATATCCATCAAACCAAACCAGCATAAAAACGTATACAAGCACTTCAATTAACTGTATTTTTGGGGTTTGTTGGACAATTTTGATTAAATCGTGCCAATAAAAAAAAATGTTGTCGTGCTTTCGCATTATTTTATGAATTAGGATGATTATAAGATATATTTTGACTCGTCATTTTGCATTTTTTGCCAAGTTTACAAAGTAAGTTACCATGATCTTTTAGTCAATTGTCCTTTGTCAACTTTACTTTGTGATAAAGGTATACGCCCACTATTTTGTTAGTTGCGCTACTTTCACGCATCTTGTGGAAATTGGATTAATTTTACTCATCAAAAGAAAGCCAGATTTTTATGAAGTCAAGTGCGCATTTGTAGTTGAAGTGCATTATAGGATATTAGAAAAAACAGCAATAAAAAATATACCTTCGTAAAAGGTGTTAGGCTTAAGAAAACCTTTAATAAAGATGTCATGTAACTGTGCCGGCTTGGATCTTTTAGATCTTAGATCGTAATTGAGCCTTGTTATGTGCAATTATATGCTATTAAATCACCAGCATGAAATTTTTAATGAACAACCTTCGACGAAAATAAGAGCTTAGTAAGCTGTAAAAAAACAGATGGAAGTGTTAAATCCTGACATGGGCCAACTAACATGATTCAATAAACTCTGATTTCTTTGAAGTAATTTTTAAGGGTTTTAGGTGCATTAGCGTGATGATTCATTTCTGACCAATTTTGCTTTGCTATGTGTTATAACATTTGCCTCTTCATTAATAAATAATTAAGCGGTAACTTGATGTTTTAAAGGGATGGTTGCGTTTGAAAAACACTTTTATTGGTTCGCTTTCCTAGACTATTACAATTTCACTCTCAAAGGCAAAATGTCTATCGATTAAAAACTTGCTTTTGATAGAATCCTTAAATAACCTACGTCGTTGAATTATACATTTTGCTGTATACGTTTATTACGGTTTTGATCTTTCTTAATTTGGTTTTATATGAAATCATTTCTATGTTTGGTTTTTGAACAGTGTGTGAATATGATGAATTTCAATGTTCCAGCGGACAATGCATATCTCGCGGTCAAGTTTGTGACGGGTTTCACGACTGCTCCGACAGAAGCGACGAACGAAATTGTGGTACGACCCCTAAAACATTACAGGAGCTCCATTGATTTATTTCAATTGGCTGAGAAATTAAATTTAATTCACAATTTACAGACATCTGTGCTGGAAATCTGACCAACTGCGGAAACAAACAATGCGTTTTATCCGCTTGGTGGTGCGACGGAGACGTAGATTGTAGCAACTTCGCAGACGAAGCTTACTGCAGTGAGGCGACAACGGACAATTTTTTAAAACATTGACAAACATTTTAAGCTTTCCAGGTTTCTTTGCATCTCTTAAAGTAATGCTTTGTTCTTCAAAGGTTGTGAAAGTCGTGGAATGGTTTCTTGTGATGGCGCCCGTTGTATTCCTGGGCGATATATTTGCGACGGCGAGAATGATTGTGACGATGGGTCGGATGAAGCTCTCTGTGAAGAGATAAACGATAGACGTAATTATTTTGTGATTTGTTTCGTAGTTAGCTTCTTTTTCTTGCTAAAAATACCTCTAAAAGTGGTAATTTAGAATTAGTAGGCTACAAATTACGCGATTATCAAACCTAGATTTTTCGCCACGTATTTTAGGATGTGCTCCGTGGATGACAATGTGTAACCAAACCTGCGTATCTGTGACGAAACAGTGCGATGGGATTCTTGACTGCAGAAGCGGAGACGATGAAAATCAGTGCGGTAGAAAATTCTATCTATTTTAGTAAAATACTAATAGAACAATTTCCACATTTCCACAGGAAATTTCCTCAACGTCTTTATAGCTTAAAAATACAACAAGTTGTGTCAAGTCTTCATCATGTAGATGGAAGAAAAGAACTATCAGGTTATAATGTGTGCATTGTGTACAATGCAGGTGAATGTGAACTTGTTACCCTAGAGGTTTGTCAACAACTTGCCTACAACGTCACAATGCTCCCCAATTTCGTTGGTCACATGACACAAGCAGAAACCGCGCTCAGCTCCGATTACGTCATGCTATCAACAATAGTTCACACAAGGTAAGGAAATATGTTCGGAAAATTCTTTTATAAAAACATATCCAGTAATAAAATGACTTTATCCAATTACTCTGTGGCATTGCTTTCAATAATTTTATTACAGGTGTCATCCTTTATTGAAAGAACTGGGTTGTGCGATTTTGGTTCCCCCAGTTTCGTTAACCGGTGGCACTTGTCCTCTTGCATCTATGAAGGATAAACGACCTCGGTGAGCAACAGAAAAAAAAACCTTTGTTATCCGTTGGCAAAAGTTAATAGCAACTGATTATTTTTTGTTTCCAGGCTCTTGCCTTGCCGGTCGTTTTGCGAGGAAGTGAAAAGTTCCTGTCTATCCACGCTACACTCTCTGTCATTAAACTGGCCACCTTTCCTCGACTGTACCAACTTTCCAGAGATGCAGAATGACACAAATGATGCCTGCTTTGATACCAACAGCTTGGATAAAGGTGGCCTATAGCATTTTACGGAAGAACATGTACTACTGATATTACCAATATAAACTTGAACGTTAAGAAAACCTTTCTGTAATTGCTTAATGCCTCACCTACGACTGCGATGTTCCAGTGCTGAACAAATTTTTCTTTACAGGAATTTGCGCTTCCGATGAGTTTCGTTGCTTGGGGTCCGGTAAAACTCGCTGCATTGCTATGGCGGCTCGATGTGATGGTAAAGAACACTGTGAAGATGGCTCCGATGAATCTAATTGCGATTGCGCGCAAATGGGAAGGTAAGCGAAGATCTCTATTCCATATAACGTCAAAACATTTCATGCCTTATCATGTTCAATATATGTTAGATTTGAGTGTAGCTCTGAAGACAAATGTATTCCAATGGATTGGGTTTGTGATACACACAACGACTGCGCAGATGGCACAGATGAAATGAACTGCAGTAAGTTATTCAATTTTTTGTACTTGACATTTGACCAACCTGCTCTCTAAATTACAAAGTTAACATAACGCACACTCTTTATTTCTCAGGTGATTGCGCCTCTAATGAAAAAACCTGTGCCGACTACTCGTGTGTGGCAAGCAGGAACTGGTGTAACGGAATTAATGACTGCTCTGATGGAAGTGACGAAACAGACTGCTGTGAGTATATTTTTTTGAACAAACGATACCATACTTTAATAGATGGACTAATCGATGTGTCTCTTTTTCAGTGATTTTAACCCCAAAAAGACAACTTTTCACCCACTCTATGCAATTGCAAGCAAATTCCCACTCCATCCGCAGCTCAGGGGTAATAGTTGGATATGATTCGGACACGTCCAGCTGGTTGCCGTTGTGTGCTGATTCATGGGATGCCTTACTGAGCCATTTGGCCTGCAGTCAGATGGGATTCCGAGATGCTTTATCCAATCAATTCTTTACCTACAAAGTTTTACGTCATCACCAGCCACGTCACTACACTATAACGATAAGAGATAACCACCGAATAAGAAATATACAGGAGGCGTTTATACAAAGGTAATCAGAATAGTTAGTCAGTTACACATAAGCCTACAGTTATTGACTGATATTCGTGTAAACACACAAACTCTAACCAGCAAGCTTGATATCGTAATATAAAAGAAACGTCGTGTATAAACTTGCCTCAAGTGTTTGTTCTGCGTAGATGAGTTGTAACTTTCAATACTTTGCTCCTAAATTTTAGAATGATTTCATCCAAAGTACATACTCAATATTTTCAAAATATTTAATGCCTACCTACATTTAAAATTGTTCCATTGTCTTACTTAGAAAGCAAAAGTGCGTGAGCGAAAAATTCATCGAGATCTCTTGCCGTCCACGTTTTTGTGGACGCCGTCATGACCCAACTGACAACGGTCGCATTTTTCCAAGGATACTGGGTGGCCGCACATCACGTGATAATAAATGGCCATGGATGGCTTCTCTTCGCCTTCCTGGCATGAATCACGTGTGCGGGGCAACTCTTGTGCGTTCGCAGTGGCTGATCTCTGCCGCACATTGCTTTCAGGAGTGAGTCTATCTTAACATGTAGCTTAAACAGCTTAAGTCTGTATTGAGTTGTCGCCATAGACCTTTTCACGTTCAATGCATAAGATACTCTGAAATCCGAAAGGAGACTGTAATAAAACAAATAAAAGTAATGGGCTACTGGCTTAGTTTATGACTTGGGAAAAAGGTTTGATCGAACCGTGGTAATTTGTTGATGCGTTTTTAACAAACAGAAGGAAGGATATCCGAATATGGAGGGCAAGTATCATTGGAAACAAGAGACGCGCACCTGAGGTTTACAACATTTCCAAAATCATTGTTCATACCAGGTCAGTTTACTTGTCTGTTATTATTAAACAAAGTGTTAACAGCAGAATGCTGTCTTTATAACAAACTTAAATAGCTGTCACTCTCAGATATGACTCGCAAGCGGTCGACTTTGATATAGCGTTGGTGAAATTAGCTCGGCCTGTTCGATCATCCAAGCTTACTCCTCTTTGTCTACCCTCTACTTCTTTTAATGCAGGCTCTTACTGTGTTATCGCAGGTAAGTTAAATTTGCAACTTTTTTTGGGATATCAGATTTCATCCAATAAGCATAGACAAACTCTTAAACCCTACAACACAATTGCTTTTAACATTATACCCTCGTCAAGTCCAGTGTTCGGGCGATATGTTGTTGACCATTTCTTGGTTTGCAGGGTGGGGAATCACCGGGAAATCAACGAGAGGCGCGCGCAAATTGCAGGAAGGGTATGTTCACGTGATCAGCAGAAAGTCTTGCCAGACTTATTATCCAAACCACGTAATTTCAACGCGAATGATTTGTGCTGGACAATCAGGAACAGTTGACGCTTGTAGCGTAAGCATAGCGATATTAATTAGTAACGTTAGCATTAATTATCACCAACAGTTGTAAGTTGGTAATTTGATAGCATTGTTATATTCTTTAGGGTGACAGCGGTGGCCCCTTAATGTGTTGGCAGCCTGATCGAGGCCAGTGGCAGCTGGCTGGCGTGACGAGCTGGGGATCGTCGTGCACGCCACATAGCGCGCCGGGAGTTTACACCGACATCACGTATTTTTCAGAGTGGGCTGAAAGGACAATGGAACAACGTGATTTCGGATGACAGCTTAAACAAGGATATCCCTATCAAGGAGGCAGCATGCTCTGAAGGCTTCAGCTTATAATAGCCCTAAAGTTCCCAGGCATTTTTGAATTATAAACGTTGTCAAGGACAGTTGGTTTTAACCGTGTGCAATGCGTGTGTGCCAGATGGTTTTTGAGACGTTGTCTGGTCGGTCGTTTGGCGCGATAACACGACAAAAATATACTGTTTCTTTACATTGAAAGCCGATTGCTATTAGCAAGAAAAGAAATTTGTTATGAACCTTGCAATGAAAACTTACATAAGTCAACTTTAAATGAAGTGCAAGTCATTTTAACAGAAAATAACTGTTCCCATGAAGTAATATTAATCTGCTTATGCACTGTAAGCAGCACAAACATTGCATAAAAATGAAATTTAATGAATATATTGCACTAGCAAAAAACATACAACACAACAAAACATCAAAAACAACAGCATAGTAATTGGTTAACAGATAATTTCGCATGATAACCCTTTATAAAGCCAGATCATGTTAATACTTTACTCTATTTTTATGAAATAAAATATTAGCACTCATTGGCTGCTTCAATAAAATAATTGTTCTTAAATATTCTCACTCCTATTTGCTGACAGCAGTGGAGGGACCAAATGTGATAATGTTTGTACAACCATAGTCATTTGCTATAAAACTCAAACATGTAAAACATAATCCGAAAAATTAATTAGGCGCAAAAAATTTATAATAAATACCAAATTCCAGCCATTCATTTTGCTTGTTGTAAGGCCTGCATTTAAAAAGATAACAAGTTGAATATATTTTAAACTTTTGAGTTAGGTCAGAGATTTTCAGTGGGCTGGCAGTAAATGTTTTGATATCGCTCACTACCTTTAATGCCAGAAACTACATCATGGCTGGACTGATTAAAACAACATAATGATATATTTTATAATTTTTTTGCATGACCACAAAGGTTAAATGAAGTCACCGTTGATCAAAGTCAATCGACAGAGTTGTACAATGCTAAATTAAAATAATACTTAAGGACATTGGGGCATACTGGTTTGAATATATTCTGTATTTAAATGAAAACGGTTATTTTAAAAATAACAAACTAATCGGCTAAGGATGTCACTTGTAGTGGTACAGAAAACATGTTTATCAACAAATACTTATTTCATACCTTATTTGCTTGCTCAAGCGCAGCAACCAGTTTATCTAATTCATCACCATCCATTTCCACAGAATGTAAGCTGGTTTGTGTAGATTTTGTTTGAAGATCAAAGTCAACATTTACTAATGGTTGATTCAGTGACGCTAATTTATCACTTGATAAAGCGAGCTGAAGAAGAAAGATTATTGGCTAAGATTTGTTGTTACATGTCAAAATACACAAGGTGTTTCACAAGTAAGTAACAAAGAAAGTATGCATTTCTGTTTTAATGAGTTTACTTTTCCAACACCGACTGCAAATTTACTAACAACTGGTTGGCTTACTACTGTAAGGACACCGAGTACTTACATTCAATTGCCAGTCAAAGTCTTTTAAATGGCCACTTATTATGTGCTGAGAGTCATCCATAGCCTTAAAGTTTCCAACAAACCAATATTGCAATATTCAATTGCTGCTGCCTATGTGGTGTGTTTTTCCGAAGTTCCTATAAACCACACATAAAAACATAAAGCATTTACAAAGAACAAAATATATATATCTTTAAGTGAAGTAGAAAAAATGCAATAGAAACTACGAAAACATTAATGCATTGACAAGCATAAAAATACTGACAATTTTTCAACTGATCACAGGTTTAAACCAATATGTGGGAAGACAATGCAAACAGCAAATTTGTGTTAAGATATCCAACAGTCTGCATACCAAAGAAAGTAAACAAACCATTTCAATATCCAAAGTAAAAATAAAGGAAACAACTTAACAATAGCCCATTTCTCATGTGTTGACCCAACATACTCACAATATGAATCGAAATTAGCTTCTTCTGATATTGAGAATAATATTAAGTATCAACTACTATTTCGCTTTCAGCACCTTAATGACACAAAACAGCATATACTGAGTGTTTTGCAAGTGTATTTGTACTATTGTTAGTGCAAGAGATATCGAGTATTTTTTCTTTATTAGCTGTAATCTTTTGTTTACAACTTGTCTGGCATTTAATACACATATGTTATTTAATATTCTGCGTGCACAAGTCATGTCAAATCTTAAGTATCACATAACCTACCTTATTACATAAACGAAAGATACGAGTATATTGAATATATTTTGGTGTTTACCAATGCTAAAATTTTCTATGGGCATGTTACATTGAAACAGCTTTACAAACGTTTAGCATCTCAAAAGGAAAAAATGCATTTAGTGAAATGAATACAACAAATGCAACTCTAGATAAATATTTTGCAACAGCAATCTCCAATTTATCACAAACAATATGTATAACACAATAGCACACTACGGTGCACCAAAAAGCAGTATAATACACGAGTACATATATATATAACTAATTGGCAAACATAGGGCGAGCTAATTCCCAATTTGACAACTACAGTGGATTGAAGTACAACAAAGACATTTTATCAAGCTAATATTTATACAAAAGAACCATTGGCTCACTATAACAAAGACAAGTATCGGCATACAGGGAAAAAACAAACACTTTTTGCCAAACCTATGGGCGTACTCACCAAATTAAACAAAGTTTGTGTATCTAGCACTCATCACGACAAAACCATTACACTTGTAGCACAATGAAAGGGTACACCTTAATCAGACCAAAAATACCACAAAGTAAACTAAGATGAAACTAACGCTCATGTTTTATCAAGTTCATTGGTTCGCTCTGGCAAATTGCCGTTTAGTGACGTTTTGCTGGATTCAGCCATTGTGGCTGGGTAACTTGCAACCTCTCGTTGCTTTAGCAACAGACCTTGTCTCAAGATTGATATTTCCTTCAAGATTTTATCTTGCCGATCCCTTTGCTTGACTATATCAGCATTAAAGAGTGGATCCTTGGCTGCTGGGACAGGAGGAGGATTACGTGCATTGTCATGCTTATTTTGTTCTCGGTATGCATTCTGTACGAAAGATCCTTCTTCACTTAATGGCCTTTGATTAGCTGTGTTGAGGATGGTTTCGCTACGTCTATACTCAACAAACTCATCAGAATTAGGAACAGGCGATTCTCTCGTATGCCTTGATGAATCATATTTGACTTGTTCTGTGGTAACAGATAGCGCTGTATCTGGACGATGTTTCAGATGTTCCATTTTATTCTTTGCCTGTGCATCACGAATTTGACGTTTGACTGCTGGAACTGGGGGTGAAACAGATCTTCTGTTATTTTGTGTTGTTGCTACACTGTTTGAAATATTTGTCATTGATTTTGATGATATAGTCCCCTTCAGATCATGTTTATTTTTTTGCGTTGCAACCAATCTTCCTCTGTCATTCAGAGCTTGCTGGGCAAGTAAATACTCTGCATGCCGTCGCACATTCTCATCATGACGTTCTTTCTCCTGTGTTGAAAGGTATCGCTCTGACGCAGGCACAAACTTCTTTTGCCGCTGGCCCACTCCCCATTTCGGCTTCTCTTTTTTAATATTCTCAGAAGACTGGCCTTGATATGGTTGATTAGTGCGTGAATAGATATCATACTGATTTTGGTTTTGTTTATCTCTTCTATCAATCTGGCTCTTCCTTGATTTCTTTTTATTGACATTCTTACCGGGATGTCCACTTGGATGAGGCAATGGCATGTACTCAGTTCCATCATCATCACTTAAAAAGTCAAGAAAACGAGAACTGTTGCCATTGTCTGTTTGAACACCTGTTGCAACTAGTGAATTTTTTTGTGGGGTTTGATTGAGAGAAATTTCCAGTTTGATTGCTCCACCATCGTCTCTGTTAGCTACAACCGATAAAGGGGCAAGACTGTTTTGTTTCAGGTTTTGTCGAGCTGATGGTTCAGGTGAATTAGAATAAGAAACATTGGAAAGACTTTCAGAGTGAAGATTTCTTATATTTAACGGTGGAACTTTGTTCGACAAAGGATGTTCAACATGGATTTCTGCATTGTTTTTTTCAAGAGTAAACCTATGAGTTTTTTCAAGCCTAGATGTATCATGTCCATGGCTTTTGAGAGCATTCTGCCTTCGTTCAAATTTCTCTTTCATTGCAGATGCTTGAGCTCTCTGCATCTGCTTGTGAAGTTCTTGAGTTTGACGGTCACGCTTCTCTTCTATTTGATGCTGCTTGCTCTTTTCTTGTTCAAACTGCGTGATCATTTGCCTCCGCTCCTCCTCGAGTCTTTGTTCTTCTCTTTCTTCTTCCTGCCGTTTTAGCTCCTCTGCATTCTTCTTCATCTTTTTTTGTTCTTCCATTTGTGCCTCAATTGCGCGTCTTTGTTCCTGTTGCTTACGACGTCTCACTTCCATAGCATCAATTTGAGAAGGGTCAAGAAGAGATGTCATTGTTCTCAAATGACTATTAGAATCTCTTCTGGCAGTTAAAGTATTGTTTGTTTCTCCATTGTAGATTCCAACAATAGGTAAGGTATTGGCTTCGGGTACAGATGGATCAGTTGTTTTTGTATGAACAACTGACTGGCTTTGCTTTGTTGCATCCTCAGGGGGTGGAGTGGAAATTTTTTCCGCATTTTCACTAATTTTCTTTGTTGATGGTTGCATTGTGTCAAAGTGGCTAGCCCAAGGAATATCATCCACAACCTCTAAACTCCTTCTTGTTTCTTCTTTGTCTTTTTCTTTCTTTGCTTTGATTTGTTGATCGAGTTCTTCTCTCCATCTTAATTGTTCTTCTCGTCTTTTTGAATCATCCACTTTAGCGGCATCTCCAAAAAAGAAAGATGATGCCGAAGATTGTTCTGTTTTTTTAACTTCATCTTCCTTTGAATCAACTTTCAGAAGATTTTTGTCATTTTCTGATGACCTACTACCCTCTTTGTCTTCTTCATTGTTGGATGAGTGTTTATTTGAGCCTTTGTTGTTTGCTTCATTGATTTTATTTTTTTCTAATTTCTCTGTTGGTTCTGAATCATTCAAGTCCAAACCTGGAATGGATGTTGGTTCAGTTACAGTGCCAGGTGGAGCAATTTTTTCACTCTCATTGTTGTCTTCTGTCGATGGCTTTTCAGCGCCACCATTTGTGTCATTTTGATTTGCTGTTTTCAAAGTCTTTGAAATGTTGATATCTTGCTGGTTTTTTACCAAATTGAGAATGGTGTTGAATTGGTCCTGAGTGAGGGTAACAAAAGCTGGATCAGAATTAACTGTTGCCTTTGATTCTTTTTCAGAACGTTTTTGCTTGGTTTTATTAGTAAAAGGTGCTTTTGCCTGCTGCTGCATCCTTGATTTCAGTTTGTTCTCTCTCACATTTGAAGGACCTTTTTTTATCTCTTTTAATGAAGTATCAGGTTTAGGGGTATTAGTTCCTGGCGAACCACTGCCAGGGGTAGCAGTGCCCTCTACCGATGTAATGCTCTTATTATTCTGCACTTCCTTGATAGCATTGTTTTCTTGCTTGGCAGTGGACACCTTTGGATTCACCGCCCTTGATTTTGGAAGAATGTTTGTTTCTGTGGTGGATGGGGCAATTCGAGTGGCATTTCTTCTTGAAGAATATCGCTGAAACTTGTTCTGAGTTTTCACCTTAGGAGTTTTTGATGCCGTACGAGCTTGGTTAGGTTGAATATAAATACCAGAAGTAGCCTTTCCATTCACTTCCCGGACCTGAATTGAAAGTCCGTCACCAATATTCATTTTCAAATTCTATGCCAGTAATGCAGTTTTTTGCATTAAACATGTAAATAATTTTAACTCTTAATTGGGCTAGATAGTAATTGGCCTTTGTTTAAAAAGCATAGAAAAACATAGAGTAACAAAAAATACAAACTTTTTAGGGCAAACTACGACTGGAGCAAAACAGATAAATTAATAAAACAGCTAGAAGTAAAGCAAAAGCTTCTGTGCATGATCTAAACTTGACGATGATTCATCACCGCTTGAATCCTGGTTACCGAGCTTGTCTTATGTGCAAATTCCGATGGATACAAATTTCTTATTTATTTTTGTGATTTTTGTTTTACTGCCCGAACTTTCAACTGTTCACCAGTACTGCTGAACAGAAGCAAGCACCATTCATACCTGGCTGTAAACTTAAGAGTCTAAATGTTATTACAACATACATATGATTAGAATGTCAGGTTAAGATTTCTTATGTTATAATATATGGAAATTAAGTTAATGAGAAGAAACTATACAATAGTTTTGAACAAACAGTTATCTCATGAAATAGGGCAGGCTGCATTCCAAGTGTTGTGTACGTCGAAGGTCAGTTTAGCATACTTTACGAATACGCCAAAGGCGTGATGCCAAGTGTGGTCATTAAAAACTGTGAACTTTTTTTGTTTAAACAAGAGCAAACAGAAGGGCAAAAGAAATTTACAGCTGTTATGGTTGTGCAAAGATGTGCATTTTTATCATGTTATGCTGAGGTCAAACCAAGTTAATGCCACTCAACCCGTGACCGTACAGCTCTAAGCATAAGCTGACTGAAAAGTATGCGAGTTTTTGATGAGAAACCGTGTGGGCAAACACATAAATTTTGGCGCGATGGATTGCACTGAGGCCTCAATTTTTTTATTTATTGATTTTAGTTTTGCGTTTTCATAACCAGCTTTTTAAACATTTCTGTTTGTTATAAATTCACGTGAAGATAAAAGAGTTTGGCTTGCATTTTGATGAATCTCGTGCGTTCAGATGCCATTCTGTAACTCAACGTGGAATGCACCTTGCTGCCTAGGAAAATAGGCTCACCAGCCTAGAGACAGTCAGCCAAATAGAAATGGACTGGACTCGCAATTGAAAATGGGCTGGGCTCAAAATTGAAATGGTGTAAATGCAAGCCATTTTAATCCTCACTCACAAATCCCTCAGTACTCCTGTTCTCATTCTGACATTTTTTGTAGTTCGGACTGCAGAGTTTGGCCGTTTTCAACAAGATCTTGGGTACCCAAACAACCAATAACGGCAAGTGCGGTGCACAAATTTTCTCAGACGCAATGGAAGTGCGCACTTACACAGTAATGCGGTCAGTTTGACTTACTCAGTCTTTAAATTAATTGAAAGTTGAGTGCATAGAAGTTCTGTCCAAGTCATTAGGTGCAAAATAACGCACCTTAAGTGCGGCTCTGAAGTTCATCAAAAAGCAGTATTGAGTGCGCCTGTGGCAAACTCTGCAGTCTGGCACGCACAGCGGTCAATGGCAAAAATATACAGCATGAACTTAACTCATTGGTGCTGGCTGCAGCCATATAACTTTCGTCCCTTACGCGCCTTAACTAACACTATTTTCCTTAAAATGAATGTCCAAGACCTGCGCTGCATATAACAATATAGACTTTGCCACATTTTTGTCGTTGGTGAACGTAACTTTATTTTATCACCTGTGTTGCTGTTTTGGTTCACAGCAATGCTACAAGAAGTCTAACTGCAAACAATGGTAAAGAAGAACAAAACATTATTGGATATACCAAGTATCTTTATGAAATTTTTAGCATTCTCTCACACAGCATTCTCAAAAATATTTTTTTAATTTTATCACTTTTGAGTGTTTTAAAGAAAAATGTGGAATTGTCTTAGAGAAGAATAGGGTTTTTACATCAAATCCAGCTCACGCTTGCATTTACTTACAGCAAAGATGTGGTTGTAAACAAAGTAAACAAAAATCTTTTAATGGTTTGCTCGAATCTTTGAAGTAAACGGTCTATCTAGCGACACCAAGGGAAAACACAACTTTACTTTATAAGGTTTTACTTACTTATGCTTTTAGCTCTTTTCAAGAAAAAAATTGTAAGCTAAATTCAAATTTCGATTTCTGGGACCAGTGACCAATCAGCTGGCACATGTGTTCTCGTAGACCTTGAACACCTTTGACGTAAACAAAACATTAAGTTCTCAATTAACCTGTCATCAGCTGACAGGCTGCTATTGGTGATGTGTAACGCTAGGTTGCTGTTCATGACGTAATCAAAAGCGATTGCTCGAGTAGCACCCTGCTGTTCGTTGCTGCTCTGTAATTAAGACGTTATTGTTCGTGACGTAATAAACAGCAGAGTGTGATTATTCCAGCAGAATTCTACTATTGCTGCTGAAAACTGGACAGCTTAATGTTTTGTTTACGTCAAAGGTGTTCAAAATCTAAGTGAACACAAATTACTCTATCCTTACCCACACAACCGATATTTATATATACTCCTTTCTAAAAACAAAATCACAATTTTTTTGAAAAATTCCGCATCAACCGCTCATTTTACTGAAATAACTTGTTATTGAGTATTCATCAACAGCAGCTTGGTGTTACGTCACCAATAACAGCCTATCGATTACTGAGTAGCAAGCAATAGCAGGGCGCTATTGGAAAGCAGCGGGCTGCACCACACGCTCTTCTGGTTACGACCAATTACCAATTTTGCGTTTGTTCGTATCCTTTATTTTTTGCCATTGTTAAACAAAGTAGTTTAGCTGACAGTTCCCTCGATCGGTTAAACTGAGGGGCAAGTGCTAAAACAAGTTGCCATTTAATCAAGCAAGAGATGTTAACAAATATATCTGACAAAACTTGTCCATAATATTTTGTGGTAAAGCACATATCACCAAAGATAGATGTGTGTAAATTTTCTTCCAAAAATGTAATGAGTATGTAAGGAAGAATAACCACAACGCATTGACAGAAAAACTAAACCAAAATTAAAACAGAATGTATGTAGTATGATTGAGGTGCTGCCATCAAGTTAAGCTGAAACATAAAATGACGAAATAATATCAAGTGTAGTATAACAATTGCTCTCAAAATCCAAGTCCAGCATACACAGAGCCAACGTACAATGAATTTATGGCGACAACAGAAAAAGGCGACGTTAATTTCAATTCGTTGTGTAGCTACGTACAATCGTACTCAGACAACTTGCGGCACGCCTTTCTAATTGTTATTGTCGTAGACGTTTGCCGTAACTCCTACTAAGCCATAGTCACCCGGGCACAATACAAAAGTTGGAACACAAAAAGTTAATCACGGATTCTCTGCTGCATTAAAGCCGCCACAAGGTAAGTGCGACGTAGTTATGCAAATCTCCATGTTTACTATACTACGGCCTACTGGGCGACCGGCTCCATGCGTTTTATCAAAGTAAGACTTCAATGCAAAGGCATTTATGCCATTTGCTGTCAGCGCTGCCCCAAACTGTTTTAAGCGGCAAAAGCAAAGTCAACCGCCAAGTCCACAGCACACCTGTCTTTTTGCCATAGTATTTAGTGTCTTTCAATTGTGTTCTTTTTATTCTTTATAGTACATTCTTTTATCAGAGGGTACACTATATTCTTTAGTGATTATGTTTAGAAAATGCGTTTCTTAATTAAGTAATATGAGATGTAGCAAGTATTTTTTTAACACTTCTGTTGAATATACAAATAGCACCAGGACATTTCATACTAGGCTGTATACCTATTTGGATCACTTATCATTATGTCATTAGTATTTGGATCTATTGGTATCCATTTGAAGTATGGTGATTAATAACAATATGTATTATGTAATAACAATTTCATTGATTGCTCACGTGTCGCGACATACATGTTGTTGACCGCGTCATTTCCTACAAGCAACACGTGCAAATTCGTGATGGTTTTTAATAGGCTTTATTTTCGCTTCCATTTCAGACCGTTGACGTCTTCGAGTGTGATAGACTTGACTTCAAGATTCCAAATACAGTGGAAAGCTGTGTAGGGTTTAAGCAGAACTACCGATTGATTGTAGAAACTGTAGATTAGCAAAAAGTTTCGTTTCATTGCAATGACAGCTTATAGTAATACAAGTCTACACACCAGCAGGTAAAACCAATAGGGTCGTTTGTGACGTGTTAGCAGCACACTTGACGCATATACGTTTACAATCACATAATCATATTCAGTGAAAACGTCATAATTGTATTACTAAATCACCACAAAGTAAACAACGAGAAGCAGAATTTTATTACCAGACGTAACTTGTTACGTTTATTGAATTTGATCGACTATTTTCATGCGATTTGGTATACCCTATTATTATTTCAAATATTCTATGAGGTGTCAAATCGTTATACTAGTAGGCCTATATGGCAAAGGCTACCAGCCGGCCATTTCTTGACTTAGACTACCTTATTCATTCGTGTGTTAGCACATTACTGTACAATTACAGTAATTTTGTCACTTCTTATAAAAAAATTGTTAAATATAGCCTGTTTTATGAAGTCGTTTATTTTGGTTTGGCCGCCAATATTTCACTGGATAAAATCTGCCCTTGCCTTCGAAGCTATTTTCACAGTTTCTTGTAAACCGAATGTAAATGTTATAACATAACAACCTAAACCTAGCTGGCTACAACATGAACATTCAGGATATGCGTTGGTCGCATAAGTTGGTCACATAAGTTTCATTCTATAGTCTACTTTACGTCATGGCATTCGCAATTAAAGTATTTTAACAAAGCTAGTGAAAATGAATTGCGTCGTCAGCTTTGTCCTATCCACAGAAGTCAACTTTTAGCAAAATGGTTTGCAACGTTTCTTTCACGAAAATCTTATGAGTGGGCAAAGCATGCTTGCTTTATAACAGACCTGATAGGAAATTTAATGAAATGACCTAGTATAATAAATAAGTGATGTGCAGATCGTTAAACTCATTCATAAGGCCGCCATGTGTATATAGGCTTATGCAGAAACATGCCTGTGTCCTATCTCAGGAAGTTATGCGGCTTGACATAATTAACAAAAAATGCGGAAAGTGGTTATCAGCTTACGTTCTTCATTGTTCTGAAAACTTGGTGTGCTATATCGTCACTTTATACAATCCGTTACCATTTTAGCGGTGGTAATTTGCGGTGGAAACTGGTAAGCAATCCTGCTTCAATTAAGTCAGCCTGATTGCGGTAATTAACTTTCTTCTTGCAGGCGGCGATTGGTCTCAACAGAACAGATGGCAGGCGCAAATCGCAAGTCAATTGTGATGAAGTGAACGCAGCTTTGCAATAACAAGGCAACATGATTCATTGATTTGAGCTGAAACGCAAGCATAAAGCAATGCTACCAGGAACATATGAATGCGTGTTGTAAAACGCCAATATTGGCGTCAACCATACGTTGCAGGGTGAACCTAGAGCCATCAAACATGACAAGCCTATTCATAGTGCTTATTAACCGTACTGTGTGTCATGGGGCGAGCCCAGCGGGAGTTTTGAGGCCAAATCTACACGGGTGACCTTGGTTCTGTTTAGCAGCGTTTTTCGTGAAAACATGTGAAGTGAGCTGACCGGCACTACTTACAATACTTTGCTTTCAACAAAACTCTCGGGAATTCTTTTACGGAGATGAGTACTCAACCAACGTTGTGAAATCGCACTTACAAGAAAGCTCAAGTGAAAGGGATGATTTAATTGAAAGTTTTTTTTATTGAAAATGCTGTTGATACTACGGTCAGATTGTTTTGAAAGTGTTAGTCTTTAAAAAGCTTCAGGGAAGTCTCTAGAACTTAAAAAAGGTACATTTCAGCAAGTTAGTTTCAGTATTTCATGGGCTATCATTACTTCACTGGAAAAACCGTGCGTTCGAAACAACTTGCTTGTTAACCTAATTTAAATTTTTATAGCATCTACCTTCTGAGCATGGTAACCTAAACCTAACCTAATCTTCTTTCTAACCTTGATCTAACTTCGGTTAAACCCTAATTAGCTACAATCAACTTTTTGCAAAAACATGCTCCTTACTTATCTAATCTATAACAACGGACTGGACGACCTAATTATGGCGAAATGGTCACTTCTGTGTTTCATTAGGTATGGTATTAGGTATTGGGGTATGAGGTACTGCTATTACTTTTACGAAGTGACAACTTCACCGTATGTAGGTCACGCAGCCTGCTGTTAAAGATATGCGGTTAGGTTAGGAGAAGGGTTATGCAAAAAGTTGATCATAGCTATTAAAGTTTTTTTTTTGGAGTTAGATTTAGATTAGAAGGTACATTTAGGTTACTATGTATGTTATAACATTTACTTTAGGTTAACCAGAAACTGTGAAAAATAGCTTCGAATGCTTGATTTTTTCTGGTGTAATAGTGGCGGCCTTACTTCTGTTGTTATTAATGCAAGTAGTCAACGTAACAAAAAAGACTATTTTTCTGAAAGCAAGTGCAAATGCAGCCCACTGTTAGAAATTGGCGGTTTGGTGAGGAGAATGGGCATGCCAAGAGTTGATTTTAATTAGGCTGCCACAATATTTCGAATTTATTGTTTAGGATTTTAGGGTTAATTAAAATCAGATTTTGATTAAAAAAATAGATTTAGGTCACTATGTTATAACATGAAAGTTACTGTAGTTACGTTAACATGAAACTGTTAAAAATAGCTTCGGACGTTGAATTTTTTCCATTGAGTTACAGCCATCAGTAATCCATCTAATAAGTTTCGCAACTCTGCTGTGCACAGAAAAACATGCTTGCGTTAATTTGAATTTTAAATGTTCAGTGACCAGTCATATTACTCTATTATTATCAATCTTATGTAAAAATCGATTGGTTGTGACGACTTAACCAAAACTGTAACTGTGGCACGCCCTGGCCAAAGGATAACAAACGCAATTATCTTTTTAAACAATACAATGCACAAAGGTTATAAATGTGCCATCGTATGTGGCCATACCGGTAGTGGCTTGCACTTGTTGCATTAGACCAGGGCCTGGGTACAGAGTTCTCACTAAAAGCATATGCTGTGGTAGAGCAACACTGTGACCATACTGCCAAATAGCCGAACTGCGTGCTGTATCAGTAGCATGATTTTTTATTTTCACCAGTAGATTGACATTTGTGGACAGACTATGAATACTTGCTGAAATTTACTAGGGCGGTGAACACCAATACAGTTTTAACTATGTCTATAGCTGCATTTAGTTAATTAGCCTGCTACATTTTTTGTTTATAAGCATATCCAGCCTGATTTTTCGTGAAATTACAAGCATATGCCAAGCATGATTATATTCAGCCAGCTATGTTTATTCAAACGCGCTAAAGCAGCTGTACCCATAAACTTGCGTATTAGGCGTTAGTTCGTTATTAATGGATTTGGCAATGCCTTCTTCCAATTTGATGTGAATTGTTTCCCAAACACTCAAGGAATTCCCTGTTTTCACAGTAGAATTCCACTAAGCTTTTTTCCGCAATCAAATTTTGACGTATTATTTATTTTACAGCAGTAGACTAGAAAAAGCAGCAAGTAAGATTTTATGGCAAAACCTTGCTTTATGCATTTGAAACCACAATAGTTGTAAGCGTTACAGACTATAAGTCTCTCTATTAACTCCTGTGATCTTAGGTTACAGCTACCTAAGTTATAATGACGTTAGTCAAATCCCAAAAGGGTAGTTATGACGTTGTCTAACAATCTGTATTGAGTTTGGATTCTGTTGCTTGGCGACGAAGGTAAACAACTTGGACTTCGCACTAGCTTAGGTAGTCCCATAACTCGACTGCTTTTAGCATGACACAAAGTTCTTTTTAGTATTTTATAGTAGTCCATGGTCAAACTACCTACCGCTGACATGACGTTTAGCATGGGTAAGTTGGCTACTAGGTAACTAGGGTTGTAGCCAAATCATTCTTTTCCGACTCGAGACGTTTTGAGTTATGACTCGAGTCAAGTCAAGTCAATGCTTTTAACGTAAAAACTATTTTGAGGTCACATTATGCGTTGCATAAAATTGGTCACTATAACGTCGAACTATCTATAAAGTAGTTTGGTTGGTACACTTTACGCAGAGCTGTAATTTTTTTGAAAAATATCCGCTTTTGTTACCTTAAGTTGTCTTTTTTGCCGTAACAATCATCATAACATGACTTCAGTCATTTTGGACTTTGACTCGAGTCATTACAACACTGTTGGCTACTGGTGAGAACTGTGCATACGGTCCCAGACAACAACTTAGTCTTAATTGTCAATGTTCATAGGCTACCGTACGCTGTCTAATAGGTCTGACTGTGAAAGTTAGCTTATTATGTTTAGGTGAAACCTGTAATGAATTTGTGTTTTTAACTTTGCCTGTCAAAGCGCTGGCCTCTCCGCTCCGGTTTTTCTGAGGTTAACAGTGTAGTATGTCAATATGTATGTAATGCAGTATATATATGTAACAGAACAATGGATGTGCTGCTGTTATATTTGCCTACATTTCAAGTCGCCATACGTCTGGACTCAGTTGCCGTAGCCGTAAATTAGACAAAGATGAATGTTTCAAATAAGATTTACCTTAACCTACTAGTGCAGCAGTGATATGGTTTCAAAAACCTAGTTAGCCCTATAATGATTTTCTTAATTGAATGTTCAGCTTAGTCTAGTGCTCTAATGGAATATAAATAAAATTTTCGACCGTTTGGCGTCTACCAGCCGAAAAACTACCGGTATTTAGGTGGTCAAGTTTTCACTGAGGTTTGAAGTGATGTCGCGATAAAAATAAGCAGAAAGAAAAACCGAGGAACTCTGCCTCTCAAGAAACCCCAGTCAGTGTGCGGAGAAACACTGAAATAGGTAACGAAGTTCAAGTATCTGGGAGTGTAATTTACAAGTGATGGAAGGCAGAACACTGAATTAGACGCCCGAATTGGAAAAGCAAGTTTAGTCATGAGTGAGCTTCAACGTTCGGTTGACATGAAACGAAAGCTTTCTAAGACCGCAAAGCTCTCACTCTACAAGGCAGTTCTCACTTATAGTCACGAATCTTGGATAATGACCGATATAGAGTGCGCTCACGGGTGCAGGCTTCAGAGAAGAAATTTTTAAGAAGGGTTTATTGTATAACTCTACTAGATCAAATCCGTAGCACCAATATCCATAAATCTATAATTGTTAAGCCCCTACTTCTTCAAATCTAGAGTCAAGACTTGCAAACCAAGTCATGCTTGTCACACCAATCGGTAAGAGACCGACGAGTGGACCAAGAACCTGAAGGTACAATTACATCACTGGCCTGGCTTCGTCACGTCTAGGTATCCGTTTAGCCAAACTGGCAGACATAGCGAAACATCGCAAACTGTTGCGGGAGGTGCTGCCCCCACGACCTTCCTGAGAGGAAAAAGGTTTCGAAAAGAGAGATAGAGAGTTTTCACCCAGATTATTATTGGTGAGATAGTTCGTAATGTCCTTTTAATAAATGTTTTCGGTAGATGTTAAGGACACTTTGTCAGCATTAGGCTATGAAGAGGAAGGAAAACGCATTGTAAAAATTAACACGATACGCCTACGAACGATGTCCATGTATAACACTGTAATACGTTTGACGTCGTATAAATACAACCCTAGCACTATATTGATCTTTTATAAATACTGTACCTCAATGTAGTAGGCTCGGCTTTGAGACTATTATTTATTATTATAGAATCAACTAAAGATTTGATAGACTATTCGAGCTTAGTTACTGAACTGTTTTTTTTTAAATTTTTTGTTGTTGTTAGCTTGGTAGCCTATTCTGTGTATATTTATTATTTACCGCTTCCGCTGGCCGCAATAGTTCTTAACTTTCTATGGTTGTTTGTTGTTGTTTTGTTTCTTAACGAGTAAGGTCTACGTTCATACGAAAAAATATCATATAGTTTTTCTTAACACTGTGCAGTAGTACCTGTTAGGCTGTTAGTGTGTTTTTCTGTATTATGAAGTCAATGAAGAGCCAACTAGGTTTACTAGTTCACTGTACAATCTTGTGACTTTGCTGCCACAGGATAGCCCATGATAGAACATTCGTGTATAGCACGGAAAAAGTATACAACATCTTCCAGGGCCCGTAAAGTTGCTACTCGCATTTCAAATGACCAGGTTTATTCGTCCTAATGTGGAGCGACGCGAAATTTTCAAAACAAAATTCTTCTTCCTTATTCGATGGCTGTGGCAAAGGATTTCGTCACACACCGACCAGGCAAGCTCTGTTGGAACTAATAAGCCCTTGTCCGGTCAATGGAATTCCACAAGACGTTCGCATTATAGAACCGTACCTAACCATTTGGACGCTGGGGAAAATGACGCTCATGTTGAGCTTAACGACTTGGATTCTCCGAAGCCGGAATACAAAGATGGAAACGATTTCTGCAGACGTCATCACCCAAAATACGAAAGACGGGTGTTTTCAACACACAATAACAAAATAAGGGTGAATAAGTAAATACTGTATTGTATATTTTTGCTTGCCACTACGACATACAGTTTATAAAGTTATAAGCTTTCAACCGATTCTTCCCGTAAATGCAATTGAAATTGCGTTAGTTCTACGCTCACCCCGGTGGACTTTCCTGTGTGTTGGTTGGACGTAATATAGCTTTTCTGTATTGCAGACTACGAAATACACGATACTGTCATTTTTTCCGAAAAACATTTTTGAACAGTTTCATCGATGGGCCAACTTCTATTTTGTAGTCCTGATTATACTTAACTGGGTGCCAAGTATCAACGCTTTTGGAAAAGAGGTGAACAAAAAAGAGTCTTATTGTAACCTTGTATATACTGGATCATTGAAATGTTGTTGAAAATAACAAACAACAAAATATTGTTAATAACAAATAAGCGAAATATTTTTGCTTAAAATGAGTTTCTCTGCAATCACGCTGTCGTTCCATTTACATTTTTCCATTCCATTTTTACCTTTGACCTTATGCCCAATAAACACTTTACTTATTCATTCCTAGGTCTGTATGATTCCCTTAATCATTGTGCTTGCGGTGCTCGGCGGAAAAGATGCTTTTGAAGATCTTCAGAGATACCGGATGGACAGCCGCATCAACGACCAGCTAGTGCAGACGTATTACAGGTAAATTGCAACCTGTTTTGTATGAGCCTTGGACAGCAAGTGGTTTACAGTAATTTGTTCAATTGTAATTGAGCTGCTAACTTTATGGAGCCTTAATTAATTTATTACGGTAATTAATTTTCAAAACTAAACAGAGCGCAGCGTAATTCAATCACGGCTGCATGGCCACATGTTGACTAATCGTTTATTTCTAACATCACATTCCCAAAAGTACAATTGTTATTACCTTTGCTAGCTATAAATTACATGTTTGAAATTTTAAAAAAAAGTAAGTTTGCTAGATATGCAAAAAATAAAGACCGTGTGCGTCGCCGCAATTAAAAATAGTGTCTTTTTTCAGTTCAGGTTTTTACAAAATGCTGGTTATTGATACTTTATTGAATTTATTTCAAAGATACAACCCACCTGTGCTGTATGTTATCAAGGTTTGCTAAAGAATAATCGTTAACTTTTGCCCTTCCACAATTAGCAATTATGATTGAGCTCACGTTTGCAAGGTAGCGTATACAGTTCGTGAAATTGCGTGCGCTGAAATTTTGGCGCTTAATTGGGGAGTTTTTCCCACACAAGGTAAAAAATAAAACTGCACGAGTTCAAGAGGTGAAGGCTGTTTTGGCTTTGCCTGTCTGACGATAGACCGACCCAAAGTCGAGGTTGTAATAAATACATTATGTGTCCTTACGTTCGTTTTTTCTTCTGCCTAACTTCTGCCATCCTGTAACTTGACCTTGAGGTTTATATAATCAGTCTTCGTAAACTGTAAATGACAGCCTTTGAGGAAGTTAGTATCTTGGGTGGTATTGCTGCGTAGATATAAATATTATATCTATATTTCTTTAATATGCTAACGTCGCTAAAATCTGAATCATGTTATTTCAAGGTGAGCGTAGGTGGACATAAATACATTTTCATATTAAAAGGCTCGAATTTTGCTGTTGCAATTGTGGCGCTACCGCTACAATAGACGCTCGTCTTGAGGCCCCAACCTTTTGGTAGGGTGAGGGTATCATTGTCGTTACCCAGTTATCTCACTGTCAAAACTCAGCTGACCAACACCCTTGCGATAGCTATAGTGCATGAAGATAGACGTGTTCATGGTCTCGCCGATGTCAAAGTTCAAAAAGTAAGCACATAGCCTGTTCGGCGCTTGGCGAACAATCTCATATTTAAATACGTATGTCGTATGGCGAAGAAAGGCGTTTACGTTTAGGAACAAACGTAATGTTTAGCGGCATTATTTGTGCAGAACTTCGTTATTTTAAAGGACTAAGATTAAGGATTTTAAGGAATTACGAAGGTCGAAACTACGTTTTTTTTATACCAAGAATTCTTACAACTACACGATTCAATTCAAATTGTGTGTCAATTTTGTCAAATAATGCATTAGTTGTATTAAGTTTTCTTCAAAACGCAGCTCATCAGAGATCTATAGCCTAAACGTAGCTGCAATCTGAAACCGTTTAGTAACATCGGCGTATACCGTGCACACCTACTTATTCCAGTGCGTGTTCATTTCATACTGGGCCACAGTGTTTACGATACAAAAGGGTAGTTGATGTTACTTGCTAGTGTTATACCCAGTGGCAAATGGCGATCATAACTGTAAACATTTTGAAGGTTTGAAAGAAGTTTTATAGAACTTTGTGCAGGACGCCATAATTTATATTACTGTACTTGTGAATACAATGTTTAAGTCTTTGTCAATTTTGGCTATATGCTTGGTAATGTAAAGTTACCTATATGAAAGTGATTACAGTAAATCTTAATCCGCACGCCCCGCCAACATGTTGCCACGCCCTACCGGTGGGCTGCGCATCCCACTTTGTGAAACATTCCTAACTTTTTGCTTATTAGTTTTTTAAACTACGCTTTCTTAAGGGTTTGTCTTCTTTTGTAACTTCCTGTAACTTTTAAACAAATGGTGATGGCGTCCAAAGCTTAGACCAGGGGTCGGCAACCTACGGCCCGCGGGCCGGATCCGGCCCGCCATGCGAAATCGTCCGGCCCGAGACATATTAATTAGTTATCACAAGAATACGGCCCGCCGTGTCTTATTGAGTTTCAAACTGTAGTGTTAGCATTTAGCAATTATAGTATTAATGAAAATTCCGGCCCGCCAAAGAGTTGTACGCTCGACATTTGGCCCGTGACTAGCAAAAGGTTGCCGACCCCTGATTTAAGGGTAAGATATTCGCGTTTCAGAAAAGCTGTCCCGGCAGTTACGGCCCGCCAGTATATTTTATTTTATCAAATTGGCCCGCGGCTCAAAAAGATTGCCGACCCCTGGCTTAGACAATCAACCCTCATTAACGCAAACGAAATAATAACAACTGCAACGCAAAGCGAGAATAAGGATATTTTGTTTACCGACGAATCGACTGTTCTTTCTATGTTATCCCAAATAAATCCGGTGAGAATTCAGGTTGTTGACTACTTGCAAACCGAAATGGTGTCATGATGAAACTGCGACACTTCATGTGTTGCTTACGTAGTATTTACGTCATCAGTTCAACCTGAAATTTATGTGTATTTTTGCCTCGAATGCAAGTTTAACGGAAAATTTGAGTTTCTTGTAAATTTTTTTTTAAACATGAAAGACAAGCGATAACGCGATAAAACTACGAGAAGATTCATAGCGTGGGACTGTCGTAATGCTCCCCCAACTCTACTTAGTTTGCCTGTACACAAATTGTCTGAGACAATATTGTATTACCTATACGTCGTATCAGTTCTCCGTTTAAAACCGTCATATTAGTGTACAGTATCAAAGTCTAACAACAACTAGCCTATCTAACTTGTCTCGTGTTTTCCTGTTTGTTAATGATTCTGAACTGCACAGTACATGACCAGGAGGCCTCTGACAGAAGCTTTTACATACCAGATTCAGGCAGTGGCGCAGCAGCCATCTGGATATTCTGGATTTATCCAGGGGCGGCAGGTTCCGAGAGGGCGGCAAAACTTAAAAAGCAACGCATTATACCGTATTTTTAAACTTTCTTTCTTTATTCAGGCCTACTTTTCCTTTGATCGTTGTTTTTTTTAACTGTAATTGATTTTCTACTTTGAAGTTATATCAGTCCCCCTCAAGAACTGATTTTTTTGTTGTCGTCGGCCTTTTTACGCTTTTAGCTGTTTTTTGTTTGTCCCACTTCCTTGTTTGGGACCACTTGTTGTTTCAACAACAATAACCCATAGAACACATATGCAGGCTAATAAGCGGGTATAAAACCTTTGAAAATTGCCGGAAAAATCCCATCAAAATAGATGTATACGGCGTTTCAAAAGCGTTTAAATTTACACCTTAAATTTGCAGCTATTGTAGGTATAAATATAAAAAAACATTCATTCCAAGAAGTTTTAAAGCGATTTTGATAAGTCAAAACACGAATGTTTTGCGATTTTTGTTTGTTGGGCAACGTGGACAAACACGGCAGTTTTAAAGCGCGCTTTTAAAAACTTTTGATTCCCCCGACCCCAATCCCACAACGTAATTCTACATAGGCAATTTGTTAGTAAAATGAATTGTGGATCATATTATTTCCTTCTTGATGTCATTTGTCGTATTGCGATCGAAGTGACTAAAACACAGTTTTAAGATCCTTTCACTCTGATGATATAAAATGTGGTATTATTTATTTATTTAATGGCATGTAATGTTCCGAAGAAAGCTAATAAATCATTCAAATATAAGCTATGATCAGGGTTGCCATCGGTCTGGACTCAAAAATAAGGACGAACCGGAAGCAAAAGAAGTATACTACCTTTAGCTGTGCACAACAGAAGGCAATCAATGTTCCAAAAATGAAAAAACGAGATACTATTTGCATGTTCTCAATTTTTGTATCTCTTTGGTACAAAATGATATACTAAAGGTGTCAAAATGCCCAAAATACGAACCTCTGCCCCAAAAAGACGAAAATAAGGACAATTCTTAGAAATAAGGACGGCATGGCAACCCTGGCTATGATAGATGTTTCAACGTTACATTTCTCTTATGATCTCACGTAACGCGCATTCCGATTTATGTACTGTGGAGAACCTTCAAAACAATATCATTGCATTTATGCTGTTCTACACCTACCCTGGACTTAAGAGGGCGGCACACTTAACGAAATCCAGGGGCGGCAAGTTATGTTGCTCAGGTAAAGTCACCACCGCTTTTGTGGTCAAACTATTCTTGGCAAGCGTTCTACATAAGCAAACTATATCGGTGAACTTTCATAGCAGGGTGAAGCAAAGTTAATGGTAAAACACAGGACTTTCTATTGACTCTGGATTGAAGTTTGTACAGTAATATTAACTTGCACCACTACTTTATTAACTTACCACTTTTACCGTTAGTAAACAAAAAAGTTTTATTAGGTCGGCAATAGAAACGTGCTCAATATTAAACTCTGCAAATCACTTTCAGAAGATTCGACAAATTGTAAGAATCTTTTAAGCGGCTACAATAGGCTGTTCCCTTCTCAAAAATTTAAATATGAACCTCTACTAATCAACATTAGGAATCAGTTGTTCACGTCTCCAAAATGCTGCTGGCCTAAATTTGCTTTGATTTGTTTTAACACTTCACGCAAGCACGGCTGGGTAAAAAAAAAACAATATTACATTAACACTTACATAACATGTGGGTTAGTACGAGAAGAACGAATCGCTCTTGACTAGTGTTTATGTACTAATAATGTTAACTATGGTAACGCCGTAACCTACCTGACGTTATGCGATAAATGAGATAATACGCGGTGACGTAGCGCGTCGTCATGCCCATATGTCCTGATATTTTGCCAAGTTGGCGCCAAAGTTCGTAAAGTGCTGCTCGTCTAAAATCAGCAAAGATCAACGTCAGTTAAATTGTTAAAATCAAGCACGATCACAGTCCAGCACAGCTACAAGGTAAACATTAAACGCGTATTAATTCTAATAGGTATGTCATAACAGGAACCTCGTTTCAGAAGGAGATGGGGGAACATGTCCCCCAACTTTTGAACAATTAATTATCATAGTTTATCACAATAGGAACTGTATTCTGTAACTGCCAATGCATATCACACCAAGTTTGTCCCCTCGAAAGTTTTCTAGCAAACTAGATACCTGTGTCATAGACGCCTTGTTTAATTGCTTCATACAAACTTTTTATATCACTTAAATTTAAAACTAATTTGGGGTTCAATGGTGCCCTGTCGACTACTGCTTGAAATAAAGCATACAGTCATTCACTGGCTTGCGATGCTTCTTGATTTGACCGGATATCTCGGGTATGAAAAGGGCAACGAAATTTGCCAGCAGTCAGCATAGTATCACAATTATAAAAACACGGTATATCTGCGTTATGTTCTTACGTTACATAAAATGAAATTTTATTTATTTATTAAAATTTAAATTTCTATGACGTAAATCATTGAGTAGCGACATCACATTCAATGGTTTTAATTTGTCACAGTTTGTGTATGTACAGGTATAAGTGATACTTATTTGGGGAACCCTAGCATCCATGACCTATTATACTGTGGCAACATACCTAGTCAATTAGTACATACTTTTTTGAGGAGCGCTGAGTTAAAAGAATAAGCAGTTGTTGATTTCGCCAAGTATAACTAATTTTTACATTGTCTTGATTGAGTTATTTTACTATATTTTGAAGCCAAAATTGTTTTACCATATTTTGTTATATTTTGTGTGTGACACAAAAAGCGCGATTTCCGCTGGAAAAGACGTAATTTCCTTAATTATCAAAAATTTCTTTTATTAACAAAAAAGAGTAATTATGGCCCGCCCTAATGAAAATGGTTAACGTGTTTAGTTTCAAGAGGCTTTCTACTGTACCTAAGTTAGCCGATGATTACAGTACTTTGAGGCAACAGAAACATCAGCCTCATAAGCCCAACGCCGTAAGCAAATTGTATATACGACAGTTCACTGGTACCCTCAGTGACGTACACTGCTCAGTGCTCACTAGATGTTACTGACAGGCCGCGTGCTAACGTGAGGTTTCTTTGTTCAGCCCTTTGCCTGAAGCGGGTTTTTCCCTGCTTTTTAAGTTTTAGGGACATGTTTATTAATGCATGCCGTTAACTACAATTAGTCGAAAGTCGAAATGCTTAAAGTAATTAGAGGAAAGGTTAGACTGTCCATCGTCATCTAACCAACCAACGGTTAGTTAATAAATGGTACCTTATAATGGTTGGGTTCCACTGAGATATGAGACGGCGAGCTTTCAATTGGTTTTAACAAGCTAGCAACGGACCGGCCTAAACCGTCACAAACTATACTGTATTAATTTATTCAATTTTTTCCCAGAGCAATATCGGAGGTGTTGAACGGCCAAGTATTCTTTGTGAGAAATGTTTTGTCGGTAAGAATAAGAGAGACGTCTAAACCACTACATCTGAAACAGAGCATTTGGTATTGTTGAAAGACAGACACAAAAGCATTGTTATTTGTTAGATAGACTCCAGTTTCGCTTCTTACGCTTTTAGTGAGTGTTAAAGAAAAACGCTTAAGATTTAACATTGTATCTTGCCTTGGTTGCTAGGTAGTGTTATTAAGATAGCCTCATGGGAAACGTAGACGCGTTTTTGTATCAATAACTGAATAATGGCGAAATCAGAATGGTTTCTAAATTGCCTGAATGAGTCCGTCAAATTAATCATTTATCTTTTCCGTGGTTAAATCCATACGCTGTTCATTTATTCCTTAGGTTGGTGATGTTAATCCAATTCTTATTATTTTTCATCCCTATGATGATTTTATTCCACAAATAATGCAGGAGCTCACTTGGTTCCAACGTACCAGGATCATAGACCACAATGCGATGTAAACACCTTTCGTAAAGCATCGTAATGAGTAATCCATGCCCAATATCGCTTGCGTAGCATTTCTGTTACGCGTGGACAACATTCTGAATTATGTAAACACCTAAAGTCAAAGTTGTAATGCGTTCACTGCATGATTAGGGCCGATTTTGGTAGGAATTGAATCGAATTGGTTAAGAACAAAACACCACCAATTTTGACCGGTGACCATCGCTATTTTTTTAAACCGCTTTTTACAATTTCACCCTCATTTCTACTTCTGGCCCTCGTGCCACCTATTAAGTAAGCAAAAAATGCACTAAATAGGACAGATTTAATGAAGCGGATTACTCACCCAGTCGCCCTTGGTTATGACTAACGTGTCGTTATGGCCTTACTGTTCTCGGTTGTTTGGCCTGCTGTTATGGCACCGTAATACATGTTTTCGCGTATCGATGTAACAATAGCAAACATGTTTTGATGTAGAAGAACGTGTAACATGCTAAACAATCCAACAAAAGTTACATTTAACAATAACTACCAACGCAATAATGTAAAAAACTGTTGGTAATAATGTGACAAACGTATTTGCTGCGCCGTATAAATGGATATTACTACGGTATTTTTAGCTTTGACCAACATTACGAGCGCATTCCGCGTACACTGGCGAAACATATGAACATATGATAAGTCGAAATACAACATTCGTTTTTGGAATGCTTCGGGGAATCCCACAATTAAAAAACAAAGATCATTGAATCAATAACAGATTTACTGTATTGGCAATTTTATTAGGCAGTAGTTCGCGGAATTTTTGACATACGTTTTTCGTTTAACCACCGTTGCCTAGTTTTCGGTTATTTACGTATTTTACGACAATGGTCAACTTGGCGGCGTCGGTAAAATGTCAAGCTTCAATTATATCACCAAGGCGATAATATTGGAGGAATTTTACATAAACGTACCGTTGTAATTTCTTGTGACGGTTACATTCCGACTATACAGGTAGCTTGCTTACCCAACACGATCGTTTATTTGTGTTGTATAGTGTCGCATTTATATTTTACTATTTCAATTATTAACTTAGCAAAATCATTAATTTTATTGCCCCAGTCACCGGGTGCATTTCTGTCGCGTTTGTTGCACGTTTCATGTACGTATTTGGAATACGTACTTGTCTTTTTTCAATCGTTGTGAATGATTAAAAGACGACTAATTGCTGCAACTTTGTTAAGGTCATCATGTGAATCTGTCAGTCTATTTGTTTTTAGCTGTCAGTTAGTAATTGACAATCTTTTGTAAGGTGCGTCAGTTGTTCTAAGCGTAGCTGTAGCTTACATATTTAGCAATTGAACCGTTTTCTCGGTATAGAGTCCTACGTGTTTCCTGATTTACGTTGCTGTCAAATTTTAGCAACTAACTATATACGATATTATTTGATATTTTGTGATAACGTTGATGCCAGAACGTCTGTTTTATACGTACATCTTAGGTTTAACTTTGAGGTGGCCGAGAGTAGTCAAGAACTTTTTATGTACCCATGAATAATACATAAACCTGATACACAAATTGTTAAAAGTGCATGGTAGCTGGTGTGGTGCTTTTCTCCGGGTTAGATTGAGTATTGAGTTGTTTAGAAATAAGAAAACCCAAGAACTTTCGTCACTACCAATCTTAATGGCAAAAAGCTCCCTCTGTTTTTCGATTATTATTTCATGTGATGGTTATGGCACTATGGTTTCAGTCACTTTGAAACGGTTTTACCGAACAGTTTGTCAGTAGTCAGTACTGCAGCACGCGCTAGGACTGGGAATGTAGCCGATTTTACTTAGCCAGTAGCTGGATGATATTAGTCATCAATTGTCAAGTTACATTTTAGATAAACCTGAAAGAAAATTCTGAGTTTGTAGCAAATATACAGAAGTTGCAGCATCCAAACAGTGCTTTATGAACGATAAACAGCCTTTAAGCAAAAAACGTTTTGAAGTAATCCCGCAACCTCGTATTTTTATCTCTCGAAATCGATGTGTATTATTTTAGTTTGTAGTTTTGTGTACTTGTCTTGTAATGTCGATGATGGTCAGGAATTCTTTTGTAAGTTGTAGCACGTCGTTCAGACAGGGAGTTGAAAGCACCGGTAGGTAAAAAAGGTTTGCTGGAGTTTAGCCTGGACAAATATCCTATATAGACGTCATTTCTCTATAACTGTCAGGAATTCCACATCTATAAAAATCATTTCAATGACCAAGCATTTAAAGTAGATTAATATAAGGACGAGTTATCAGTGAAAGTTGTGATTTATATTGCTAATAATAAAACTATTACACGTTATGGTATGGTCATGTCTCAAAACATTTCATGTACAGCGTATGAAGGTTATTATGGCATAACTAGCTGGACTTTAACATGTTTGTTTGGTTAAGCGTTTGTATGTCTTTATTCTTAACTAACTCGTAAGTTTCGTGTTTGACCATCGGTGCCAAAGCACACTAAAATGACGTTTCTTGTTGCTGTTTGTTTGTTGTTGGAACTAACTTAGATTGAACTAACTAACGTTACTAATAACCTTCAGTGTTAAGGCAGTATAGGGCAAAATTGGCATATTAAAATTGAAATTTTTCGGTTTGTTTTCTTTAACTTCCTTATTTGAAGTCTTTGTTTCTTTATGTAGAGAACGTACGGTACCTTTCTGGGGTTGATCTCATAGGCTATATTGTAGTGTTACCACATTCATGTGTATACGTCATAAGACCGTCCGTAAAAACTCATGGAGAAGCAAAGTTTCGTATCGAGGTTGCGGCAGGCAATCTTCAGTTGGTTTTCTTTCGGCAATGCGACCGTTTCGTGTGAATATCCAACAACTAGCGCTAAGCGAAAACGAAAACGGACAATTTTTCCTCGGTCTCTTTACGAAGACTACAAGGAACAAAGTACAGTTGGGATCAACAACGTGACCTATGCACCTGACTGTGATTGGGTTAGCACCGATCCGTACGAAGACAAAAGAAATGACGCAGAGTTTTGCGAACTTGTCAAAAAGCATGGAGAAGAGTACGAGTACAAGAGGAAGAGATACGTGACCAATAAAATACGGACTACGAAATATACTATTCTCTCTTTCCTGCCTAAGAACCTCTTCGAGCAGTTCCACCGCTTGGCTAACTTTTACTTCCTCATCATCATCGGACTCAATTTCGTTCCCCAGATCAACGCCTTTGGGAAAGAAGTGAGCATGATACCGCTGATCGCCGTCCTCTCCATGCAAGCGTTCAAGGATGCGCTGGAAGATTACTCTCGACGCTGTAGTGACATAAGAATAAACAATTCGTTGATTGATGTTTACCGGAGGTGGGCCCTGCATGAGCTTATGTACTGTAGCCTACTTAATTGTTTAGATATTTATAAAACGGAAAATGTCGCAAACACTTAATCACGGAGGGAAATTATGCCAACTTCACGTGTCTTGGGGTTAACCAGTTGTAACTGACGTCACTTATTGGTCAAGTTTCTTGAAAACAATAACTAATTTCCGGGGGCAAACCACTTCTGCTTCAGAGCCTTTTAATTAGCCTGGAGAGTTTAAAACAAATGGATACGTTGTGGCTGAAAACGACATCAGATTTTGAAAGTACTTAGCATATGGTACGTTTGATTGTTCGGGAAATTTTAAAGGGGAATTATCGATTTTTTTAGTAACGAGATTTAGATACAGTAGTCCTTTGTCTCCTTTTAGCAGTTCGGGAGGAAGTCTTGTTTGTAAGCCCACAAGACTTTCTCTTTTCGCTCGATTAAGTAGTGCGAAATGACCCTCATGAGTTTTTAGCTTCAACAACTGCCCATAAACAGCTCGGTCTTTATTTGTGTGGCTAATATCACTTTCTTGAATGCGCGTGTTTTTGCGAGGAAATTCAAAATTGCGATCAAATGTGATTTTTTCAAATTAAGTCTTTTCACATCTAAGACTGTAAAACATTGGTACATCAAAACATACATGTCAAGTGACGTCAACCAGGACACGAAGCGGGCTTTAAATATTCAAACCGTGCTTCTTTATTTATTTCAATGTCTTAAACTTGTCTGCCAGAGTGGACAAATATTTGCCACTTAAGAGTATGCTGATCAAGTTTTATTAAAGTGACGAAATACATCTTTGCTGCGATTCTTTTTTTAACAAATAGTAGGTTTCATGGAATGATCACGTTTTAAAGTTCAATGCTGAATTTAAAATGTGTCTAATGACCACTTTTATCATCTAGTTATTCTAGTACATTAGTATTGCAACAAAAACGAAATTGTTTTGGATTTGAATTGATGTCGACTTAAGGTTGTTCTGTCGTAGCAAAAATATGCAGAATCATGTTATTCCATAGTCAGGAGTTTGTACTGTACTGTGCTGTTAGTTCTGACTTTCATTTTTGGTGAAAATAGCAGTGTAAAGCGGTCGGAAGTTACCAAAGTTGGTTCTCACTCCATTCTCGTTTTAATTACTTTCCTTGACATTTAAATCATTGTTTGTGTCCGCAAGATAGCGTTATAGAATCTTTTCTCCCTGCGTGACACAGAGTAACCCCGTGACGTACGGTTGACGCGGGCGTGTTTCCGCTGTGAAGCATGTTTTTTATTTCAGTCGTTTGTTCCGCGGCAAACCGTTGCATGGATGACTTTGTTTTGATATTGAGTTTTGTACGTCGCGGTATATAGTCTTATTGGACTTCGATTCTGAAAACTGAAGTATTGCGGCAAATTGTTTCATCCCTACCTTCTAATCTAGTACTGTAAAAGAAGAATAAGAGAGAGAAAAAAGACCTGGGGCGAAGAGTCGCTTCACAAACAAGTCGAGACAAAACTCCGTTTTTATTAGTTAGGCCGGGTTAAGGTGCGTCGCGTCAGGTTTCTTGTAAGGTTGGTAGCACAACAAAGACAGACGCAAGGCGTTCCGTAGAGCATCGTTTGAAAATCGTATCAGTGTAATGCTTTAGAAATACCGTAACAAGATTTATGGCAGGGTAAAATTATTTCATGTAAGTTCAGTAGGCCTATTGCAATAAGTTGAATTTTTTCTTTTTGTGTTGCCTAATAGGAGTGTTTATTGCTAGGTAGTCGTTGTCAGGCCAACTTAGTAAAACGTGGACATCTATAGTTCTTGCATTTAACAGGTTTATTTGTTTACATCTGTGCCGCTGCAGATTAGTAACAAAACCAAAACGAAAGATAGTTGGACAAAGTTTTTGTAAGCATGGTCAAGTTTGAACACTTCAAGGATTACTGATTGTAAGAAAGGATTACGGAAACGATGGCCGAGGCACCAAGCACAAACGGTAATAATCCCGACTACCTGAGCACACCTACTAATGAAGCCAACGTGAACAGAACATCCAGCGTTTTAACAGCTACTAGAAGCATACAAAACTTCCTGCAGTTTAAGAAAAGGTAAGTCTGTCTTTATTAAGGCTTGTAATTTGCTTTGTATTTCATTAGATGCAGCCATTGCGGCTGTGTAAGGTAGGGTAGGCTTCAATGCTACACTAGGCCTATGTAAAGTAGTTGATTGAAATAGTCAGTGTGATTAAAACTGATGGATACTTCCAGAGGCTAATATGAAAGTGCACAACCATACCAAAGTGCATTACTATATCCAACGCAAGTAATCGTGACGTCACTATTTGGCTTTATATAGTTGTGCGTTTTCATACAAGATCTTCCTACTAAAAATGTACCTGCGCTAGGCCCTATGTACACTTTTCACACTTTAATTTTTTTGGGCATTATGATAAGAAAAATCAGGTCTTTTTATCTCTGATACCCAGTAGGCCTACCACAGTTTCTTCATGCCCATAGTGCACATGCATTTTGTAAAATTAAAAACTGGAAATGTCTAAAAGTATTTTTGTTTAAACCCTAAATTGTAATTAACAAGCATGAAGTTGTCATATATTTATATATCTAAATTGGCTTTTGCTCATAAATATTTCACACATATGTTGGCATTGGTAGAAATTCATGCTGTATTTTCATTTTCAGGCGAATTCGATCGGAAGGCAAAGTACGAACACTTGTAAATCAGCGTCTTTTCTACGACAATGAGTGTCAGATATGTGATGAAACCGACAGACAATTGCAGCAAATCAGAAAGTTGCACAAAACCTATGCCAAAAATAAAATTCAAACTACAAAGTACACAGTCTTGTCATTTTTACCAAAAAACTTATTTGAACAGTTCCATCGCTTTGCAAACTGCTATTTCGTCCTCATTATTTTGTTAAACTTTATACCCGAAATCGGTGCCATCCAGCCCTTTTTGTCCATGACTCCAGTGATTGCAATATTACTGGTACAAGCAATAAAAGATTTGTTTGAAGATTATGGTCGGTATAAAAGTGACCGGGAGGTCAATTTTTCGGAAGCAGAAGTTTATCGAAGGTATTACTTGTGATAGGTTTATATTTGGTTTGTGGATGCATTTAGTGAAGCTGTACAAGAATCTAATTATGTTGATTTCATAGTGTTAAGAAATAATAGTATTAAACAAACTTAAAACAAGTTATTTTAAAGCAGGTGATTTTTTCATAATACTGTATATCATAAATCGTTATAACCTCTTTGTAGTACCATATTTTGTTAAGATATACATAGGTTATGCACTTACAGCACAACTTGTTGGTACCGTTCTACAGTACCATACACAGCAATGTTAAAATAAGTACATGTTACCAAGGTTGTGCAAAGAATGTCCCTGAGGCATTTGATATCAGTTTAAATCAATCTCAGCAAAAAAGGCTACGTGACAAAAGCCAAACATTGTTACTACTGTTGTTTTTGTTCTGCTGGTTGGGTGGTTGCCATACTCGTCTAACAGCAGTACTGTTTATGTGTTTCATGGTGTTGTTTACATAAAGTGAAGAAAGTCTATAACCACACTTCTTTGCCTCTTGTGTTGTGTGGAGTTATAGCACGTACTTTTTGGCTGTTCACTGTACCCTGTACTATGGTCATAATTTTCATTACATGGCCCATTTTTACTTACATCGTTAGTCGACTGTTTGAAATCAAAACGTTTTCGTTTTATTAGCCATTAACATTGGTTAACAGTTTTTAGTGAAGTCTAATAGCAGTGCTGCCTCTTAATGGGCGGTATATTAATTGTGGGTTAGTTGATATCATCTGTCTGTACAAGTTTTTGTACATTTCTTGTAGCATTTGAACGTATGTCTTAAATTATTCAAACGTAACTAACTAACTGTCTGTCTTTTTGAGACAAACATTTATTTTTATTATATCTCTTAAAAAGAATCGCTTCGTTTTGAGCAAGCTATATACCCTGCCCACAGCCGTGTTATATGTATTTGTTAAATGTTTAACAAAACTCCCGACTGGAACCCTTTGTTTGCTAAGCTTTTTATACCAGGCGCTTCTGAGGTCATATCTTCCAATGTGTCAATGTTATACAATTGTAGTCTACTGACAAATTTTCTGTGGGTAAATGTGCCGCCGATTTGTATTTCAATTGATCTTACTTTCTCATGGTTCGGTCGAGTCGCTTATTAAAGTTGCGAAATGCGTTATTTGCGGTATTCCCCTTTGCTTTCTTCATGCTATCATAACTGCGGAAATATTTTGCTGATATTAACCGGCATGCTTATGGAATGTTGAAATTACCACTTAATAGGATGTATTTTTAGCTTCCTTGTATGAGGGAACCCAACGGAATACAGTACCTTAAACGGAATAATTCGCCACAAAAGAGATAGCACATCAGATTTTGTATCTTGTCCATGTTTTCAAAGTATAATTTCTGTGAGTTTGGCCAATAGTATTGTTAAAAATTATAGAATTTGACAAAAATTTTGTATCCTTACTTTGAAGCGAAACTTCATTTTCGCTTGTACTTTTCACGGTGTGTAAAAGCATATGAGATTTTGCTTTGTCATCCTCAGTCATGTGACTTGGCCAGCTCACGGAACGTGACCGGTCACTGCTGGAATACGTTGCCTGGTTTGGTCCCTTCAATGATGTTCGAGCTGTGACTAGAAACTTACGACTTTTAACCAACGCAGATCGGAAGACGTTGCAACGTTTTGATTCCATCCGTTCGGTCGCAACCAATCCTGCTAATTATTATGCTGACTCAACTTACGTGTTTCCGGATTATACATTGGTCCGTTTATTGTTGTGTTCATGGACTGGACGAAAAATCTTTGTTTGTCCAACTGTTACATCTTGTTACCAAGGTAACTGTAACGACGAACCCTTGGGTATTCCTTCCAAGGACATTTTGACGTCATAATTTAAACGTCGTTCTTTCCTGTTAACGAGGAGAAAGAAAAGACTGCGATTGATTTTCTGATACATCTATTAATGACGGGAAACGAATCTGAAATAAGATTATGGTAGCTTGTAAATGTGACATATTTTGCTAGTAATGGTTTTCTTTCACTAATTCTTAGACGGTGACCAATAATCTCTTGGCGAAAGTGACCAAGCTTTTGTTTTCAAAATTATCAGTTTCAGATGTTTTCTAAATTAGTGTGCTGCCAATTTTTTTCAATAAATATTTTATTAGACATTACGAAAACGAAGTTCTTTTTGCCAGACGACTAAATTTAGTTCTGGCTTAATCGTGTTTTAGACTGAAATATTTGAGCATTTGTATATAAATTTTAAACTATTTCTTGTAAAAATTGACGTTTGTTAAGTTGTGTAATTTTTTTTCGTCTGCTGTGCAAGTGTGCCTGCTATAGTCAATGACCACACGAGTTATCACAAGTTTGAAACCAGACTTGAAACATGATAATAGCTGCAAGCTTTTTTCGGTTCCGCCTAACACGTGTTTCCTGAATGATGTAATAGCTCGAGGGATTTTACCGTTTGTATTGCGCTGTACGAATGTCAAAATGCACGTTTGGACATAGCATATGTGTGGCGACACCATGTTACAACGCCAGTGTGTGTTTGGTAAGGAATAAATGCTTACTGCCGCGGTTTCGCTTTAGCGCGGCAACCGTTTGTGTTTGGATGTTTTATCTGGCATGGTGGTTGTTTTTACTGACCAGAACCATTCTGTGCAAAATTACGATCACCAATACCGTCTCCTAATCCTCTGTAACACCTACGCGAAATTTCTTAAGCAAATAGTTTAAGAGAAATGGAATTTCTTTCAAAGCTTTGTTGCCTTTTATTTAGGCGAAACTTTCACACAATAGGTTATGGATATTTAATACCGGTACCGTTGGTCCCAAAAACGATACCTTTCATTATCAACTACTTCCTTGAAAGAACAATGGCTGAGAAATAAAGTCTTCAATCACGCCAGTTAGCATCTTTTGCCAAAATCGTTCGTATTTCTCATGCTCAAGTAGGCAGGAAACCCGGAAAGTCAAATTTTTCTTGGTCATGCTTGCTAGGTGCCACGTCGTGGGCGTAACTTTAGTTTCGTGCTAAATCTAACAACGAAGAAACTACGGCGATTACTGGTTTGGGTTCAAGTTGCTATTAGGCTTGCTCGTGCACGCCTTTGCCACAATTTTAGCGTATTTTATTTTACGTCATGCCTCCATGGTCATCTTCTCTTCCAAGATGGGCTCTTTTGTTATTGTAGAAGTTTTTCCGCATCAGTGATGCGTGAATTAGTTACCGCCGTAATTCTTTTTTACTTGCTGATACATTCTCCTTGTCGTCGACACACCTTTATCGTCGACCATTGTGATGTCACTGATGCTACACCGGACTAGGTCAATACAATATCGGTTGCTAAGGTGCTATTGTATACTGAAACGTTTCGCATAGCATTATCGTAACGTCAGTAGATCTGGTATTTTCATTACTTTTAATTTTTCTTTGATCGCAACACGACTGCCGAAGTTCATTAATTTAGTTGGATGAGAAATTGTAAGACCTAAAACATTTTCTGACTATTATTGATAAATTTCGTCATTGATCGAATGATCGAGAAGTGTTTTTAATTCTCGGACAATATGCTTTGCGTACAGCATCATCAGTTAGTAGATGACATCAACATTCAACATTTTGTGGTATATTGTCTGTTAATCTGTTTTTGCATATACCTGTGAGATTTTCAGTCGTGTGACGTATCATCGCCAAGCCGTCTAATTCTGACAAACTGGGATTTCCTATTTTATTTGTGATGTAAGCATTACATCAATTTCGCTGACCGTGATTAGAAAATGGAGAAGGGGAGTTTCGATCACAATTTGAGAATATTAGCTCACATAAAAATTATGAGCGGGCCTTAAAACAATATCGTTTATATCTTATTTATGCCCGATCTTGTTTGTTTTCACAGCTCGATTTCGCAAAATTCCTTCACTGCATGTGACGCAAAATTACATTTTTAAGATTCTATTTGCGTCGAATGTACGCCACTGAATGTATTTAATGGCAAATCATCCGTCTCAAATAAAAGCCTGAAAGGCTTGAAGTGTTTATCGGCATCACCGCGTACGAAACCTCAACGACGATTATTATATATAAGTATGCGGAAATTCTCAATTGTTTTTACGCAGCTTAGTAATAACAGGTCCTCTACAACAGTATATACTGAAAGTCTTTTTTGGATGATTAATCCACCAGTTTGTCTGGCCACAGCGTGATCAATTTTTTATATAAATATAGCACTATATACAGAACAGGTTTTGAGCCTGGAAGAACACTGGCGTGACAAATCTCATAACAAAGAGAGAAGTGCGGCATCACTTGCAAAACTCCACAGTTTTGATGATAAAGTTGTCACTTTTATTGAGTTGGTGTTGCGTAAATTCCAGTATGATTGATCAGCCTTTTGATCTATTTAAAGTTCAGACGTGATTAGTTTCATAGATAAGCACAGTGAAAAAATTTGGGTTTTCTAGCCATAATAATTCTTGTTAGTGCATAGGAAAAAAATGCCAGAAAACAAAGTTTTAAGATACATGGGTTTGAATTAAAAGGATAAAAGGAAGTGATTTGCATACAATTATATTACAGTAAAATGTGTCTTGTTAATTAATTGAACAGTTACACTACCAGTAACCCTAAACTTTAAACTAAGCCTAAATGATCCCTTTATATTAAACCAATAATAATATTTAAAATAAACAATATTTTCAGTTTCGATGACAAGTATCATAAGCTGAAGTGGGCGGATATTCAAGTGGGTGACATCGTGCGAGTGGTGTGCAACAGCGTCATCCCCGCCGATCTCCTCTTGCTTCATTCTTCCGATGCGGATGGCATTTGCTTCATTGAAACTTCGAACATCGATGGAGAGAGCAACCTGAAGCAAAGGATGGTTGTGAAAAGACACTGGGAACATAGCAATGTGAGTCAGGGAACTGTGCAAAATGCTAGCTAGGTTTTGTTCAAATATATACTTGGTAAATTTTATTTTCATTTGCCTTTGTGCGTTTGTGGTTAATTTTAGGACTATAATTTTAGTTGTAAACCGAATGACTCATTCTGAAATTTGTTTCTTTAAAAGTAGAATTTTTCAGGTGTGTTTTTGCTATTTTTAGACACTTACTTGGTCTTGTTATGAAGATTATCATCTTGCTTTTACTTTTTATTCGCTCTGATAAAGTCTTTGTTGTTTTACCTATGTGCAGTAGGTTAGGATATACAGTCTTTTGTTAAAAATGATTTTTTACATTTTAAAGCCTAATGAATTCCATCCAAGAGATTTCAAAAGTATCGTCGAATGTCAAACACCCAATAATGAGATTTACAAATTTCACGGAAACATGTAAGTTGTATAAACAATAATGACATGCTCTGTGTAACTTTCACACTTTATTTTGTAATACTGTTCGGTATACTTAACAGGGAATAAGTTACTCATGCTTATTTTTTAAAATTAATGCCTTCAAGCATACAACTTATTGCAAAAACATAAACGTTATGGCAGTGGTGTAGCCAGAAAAAAAATTTAGGGGGGGGCAAATATTTCATGAGTTCAAGGGAACTACAAAGTGTTTGTTTTAAGACACCGCCACCTGATGTAGAAGCCTATAAAAACAAAAATTGGGGGGAGCCATTGCCCCTTTCGCCCTCCCCCCCCCTGGCTACGCCTATGCGTTATGGTATGCAAGCACTATATTGTATAAAAATAGAAAATGTGTGATTCATTATCATGATATAAATTTGCTCGTTTTGTTTAAACTTGCTCACATGATGGTATAGAACGAAATGGAATTTTACCTGATTTCCTTCTGCCTTAGTTAATCATTACAAAATTCGTATGCTTCCAAATTTAGCCTGTCAACTTAAGCCTACAGCTCGGTGTGTAGGAGAAATAGATGTCTTCACTTGTACATGTTTGCTCAAGCTTTCTTTTTAATGTGGTATTGTTGACCTAGCAAAGCATGCGAAATAAATAAAATTGAAGTAAAACTGCTTGTGTACTTAAGATATGGCATTCACATCTGTTTGCTTAATTCTTTCACCTTTCACCACCCAGTCTGGTTTAAACCAGATGCTGAATTGTGGCTTTGTCTAATACCTGTTATTGGCACACCGATAGGTCTTACTTTGTTAAGGTGGACATTTTTTGATATGTTGTTATTTTCATATATTGCATGCTGTCTGGTTAATTATTTATGTTTTATGTCGCTAATTTTATTTCTGCAGCATTCCTCCAAACAATAGTGACAAAATTCCAGTGAATAATGCAAATCTCTTGTTGCGTGGTTGTGTCATCAGGAACACTGACTATGTTGAAGGCATTGTGGTTTATGCAGGCCATGAAACGAAAGCAATGCTCAACAATAATGGGCCAAGGTAGAACATAATATTGTTGTTTATTGCTGTGTCAAATGTCATTAATTAATTATTACACAGTTTAGTGTCTGTGCATGTATCGACATTCCCAAAGTGACGCATATATTACAAATGGCTGGTTAAAGTAATATGTTGTAAATATGTCATGATACAAAGGATATATTCGAATAAAGCAAGACAAAAATTTTTAAGGTACGGTTCGGTTAAATATTAAGTGACGCCTTTAGTAAATAATATAATGTAGCTAGTGTTCACGCTCAAAATGAGAAAACACAAGTGCACACTTCATCCAACATTGCAAGCTACTCTTTATACTAGTAAATATGTAGAGTTTTAAATCAGCCCTATTTCATATCTCTTTGCTGCACATTTATTGCTTGTATAACACAGACAAGACTTTATGAAAGATAAATGTGCATTCTTCACTGAGAAATCTGTTTTTTGACAGGTACAAGAGAAGTAAACTTGAAAGACGGATGAACACTGATGTTATTTATTGTGTCGTTTTGCTTATTATTATGTGTTTGATAGGTGCAATAGGTGAGTTAGTTTATTACCTTTCAGTAACATAGATAATTGTCAAAAACTGAATGATATATAAATTATATAAATGACAAGCCCATATTTAGGTCATGCCCAACATAGTTGCTTAATCTACTTGCTTAAGTTGCATATAACTGTATTCATTTTCATTAATCTTTTTAAAAGTGAAATTTTGAACAATCTTTCCTACTCAAGTTACTCATGTCATACAGGTAATGGTGTATGGGCTGACATACAAGACAACATACCTCAAACACAGCTATTTATCCCTCCTGAAGAAAATGGCAATGCTTTAAACCCGGCGTTGTCAGGTTTTTATATGTTTTGGACCATGGTCATCCTGCTGCAGGTATCATCACCAACCAATTATCCAACCTTTGCCCTAATTCCGTATATTTGTATTGAGTGACACAAACCATAATTTATTTAGTCTGCTAGTGATTGGTTCAGAAAACATTCTTTTAACTCTGGCCCGAAGAGATGTTGTTTTCATTATATGAAAATGATCATCACTGCCACTACCCAAGCAAATTATGGTCATCTTTTCAGGTTCTCATCCCTATAAGTTTGTATGTGTCTGTTGAACTGGTCAAGTGGGCTCAGGTGTACATGATCAACAATGACCTCGATCTGTACCATGAGGAAACTGACACTCCCATGCGATGCCGTGCTCTCAATATCCCGGAGGATCTCGGTCAGATCCAGTTTGTGTTCTCCGATAAAACAGGAACACTGACTGAGAATCAGATGGTGTTCAGAAGATGTACCGTTGGAGGTGTGGATTACCCTCATGCAGCAAATGGTAAAACTATTTTTACTATTAGCTAACTCAAATTCAAGATTATATGGTGTAAAAAGTTTTAGTCGGATGGCGTAGAAAATGCTTGTGAAAACAGCAAACCACAGGCCGGAGTAATATAGGCAAAGAATGATAAAAATACAGGCTTTGCTTTGCGTTTGAAAATGTATTCTGTGGAATGTTCTCAGCACATAGCTGTAACCAATTATGTTTATTGCAGCTGCTCGAATCGAGAATGTTGAACCAACTCCGGACTTCATTCATCCCGACCACACCAAACATCATCCTGAGAACGATCTTTCCAGAGGTGACAAATCGAGATTGAGCTATCGCCGCCCACACAGTGGTTCAATACGACCTCACCACAGGTATCATATTGACTTTTGAAATATTACTGATATTGTTGTACATGTACTATTTTGCTGATCCATTGCCGCCAGGAATACTTTTGTGTGGTTGTCTTATGTGTCTTAATTTATTCGTTGTCAGTATACCTAGCAATCTTGAAAAGTGCGTAGTATTGAAAAGTATGATCTTTAATACAGGACTCTGCGTCTTTAAAGTACTTAAAACTTTTGCACAAATAATTGAATTGTCACTTTAAAGTTCTTGATTGTATGTCAAAATAAATCACTGTTTTTCTCTCTGCTTGTTGTCTCCTTGAACTGACCAAACGTGACTCACTTGATATTGTTCTTGTTCACATAACTACCTTCTTCTATATGCCCTCAACTCTTACAATAATTATAGAAATTTCTTGGTCACATTTTAAAATTGAACATTTTAATATGTGCATTTTTGTGAGATTTTTTGGAGTACTTGTTGCACCCTTTTCAAAACCGTTTATTACGTTTTATTCAGGAGGAATCTTAGTACTGTATCAAAAGGATTGGAAGATGGTGTGGATGGTGCGGATGGTGCTATCCTCAGTCGATCTGTCCCAAACTCACCATCCATGAATAGAAAAAATGTAAGTTTTTTCGAGTAATTGCTGGTTTTACTAGATTTTGCTTTGTTACTGCTTCCATTTAGGTATTCATCGGCTTGTAAACAACATTTTCTGCAGTTCGTAGACATTTACATGAGTTTAGCATATGGTTGGTATGAAACTTAACTTTAGAAATGGTTTTCATTAATTATTGATAAACATTGTATTGTGACCATTTGTAGATGAGCACAAAACGTCCAGCTGCCCATCACAGACGTAATATAAGCTCAGTTTCAGCGAAAGAAGTTTTGAATTCGATCGCCCATGGAAGTAGTGAGATAATTGCGCAAGAGGCACAAGAGCAAAATGAGCTGTATGATCAACTTCCTGATGAAGATCTGGTGAATATGTTATGAAATGCTGCATTCTTTTGTTATTTGATTCCCATACATTGATTGTTCTTGGGTGTTCTATGTTCATTAAAAGAAAAAAACAGTAATGAACATAGAAACAAAACCACAGTAGTCGATGGTTTCTTTTAATGGTGGAGACGAAAAAGTATATCGGCGTTTGCGGGCGATGATATTATGGTTAATCGTGTAGCATTTACAATAATCTATGTTGTGCTAATGCTATAAATATGGCTGTATGTGTTTCCCAGGAAACTGATGTAACACCAGACCCTGTCCTGTTTGAACAATTAACGTCCATACCGAACATGGCCAAGTACGGCAGCGGTGATACTGGATACAAGCTGAGTGTAAAGAAGGGAAGAATCATGGACTTCTTTATAAATCTTGCCATTTGTAATACAGTTGTGATTTCAAATGATTCAGAACCAAGTGAACCGCCGCCAACAAAGGTGAATTTCATTTGAGGCATTTAATAACATTTCACTTGTATCGCTCTAACATTAGCCTTAGTTAGTAACAATGGGTGTGCGAGTGTGTATATCACTAACCAAAGATGGACCTGACAGTTTCAACTGTTTGCAGCATATGCTGTGTTATTTATAAAGACGAAAATGGTCGCTGGAAAAGTTATTTTTTGTGCTAAACGCATGATGATATAGAATTTCTACTACATACTTTAAAATTTAGCAGTTGACTACTGATTACAGTGCATTGTTGTGTGATTACTTAGAAAACAGACGACTTCTCAAATGCGGCAAATAGTTTGATCCCAAATGTTCTGAAGAAAGTGTTTCCACAGAAAGTAAATGTTTTTGCTATACACTTGCAGTGTTTGAAAAGTTTGCGTAAGCAATTCCATAAAACATGCCAATCGATGACCTGTCATATATTATTTTCATTTAAATTTTTCACATTTGTTTTGCTATTTACCACTCATAATCCAATTTACAAAGGTTATAATTGGGCTTTGTTTAATTTTGGTTTGGTAATCAGTGAAAGTGTGTTGGAGGTCTGAAATACTGTTTGGCTTCTGATTTCTTAATTAAGTTGAAATTACACTTTGTGCCATGTTATAAAAACATGTTGCTAACTATGTCATTTTCAAATGCACATTCATCACTGTGATATGTGAGGGAATAATGGTTTTGTTTTCATGTAAAAATCTTAAAAATTTAATAATTTACATAATAATTATTCATGATGTCATGCTAGTAAACTCACCGCTATTAATCCTGCAATACATCCATTAAAATTTTTCTTTTTGTGTCTTATATATTTCAGCTTGCATACATTATTTCATCTTACAATAGAAATCCAATGTAATTTTCATATTATACTGCCCATATTTCATATTTATACTTAATACAGCACGCTGAGATACTTTTGTAAAAATGACAAGAACTATTTTGCCAAGATATTTTTTGCTAATGCAGGCTGCTAACAATAGCGAAAGATATAAGATGTCTGGTGATCGTCAGAATCACTTGGAACAGCAGACAGTGAGCGGCAAGGTTCATTTCCAGGAAGTCAATTCCAATAATTCCGCTTCAGCATCCCCAGATGGGCACGCTGGGTAATTTGCTTCATGTTTTTTGAAAACATAAACTTTCACTTTGTTGATTACTTTATCACTTGACAGATAAGAATTGAGATTCATTCAGGTACCATTGTGCATTGCATGGTTTTAAGTAAATTTAAAATTTCAAGTAACCTCAGGAAATTTTTCTACCAATTACAATATGATGATCTTGTTAAGGTTGACGAATGAAGATTTGAGCAACATCCGTTACGAGGCGGAATCGCCGGATGAAGCAGCTCTTGTGTATGCTGCGCATGCTTATGGTTGCATTCTAAGTCATCGTTCATCTTCTGGAGGGATGGAAACCGTGACCATCACCTTGCCAAACCAGGAAGGAACTCTCACGTTCGATGTGAGTGGAAACATTGACAAAACTGATATATTTGTTAAGGAATGTTTTTTGAGAAATCTAATATTATTGTTTTTATTGCTGATGTTATTTATTTGGCTGGCTGTTGGCCTATTATTTCCATGAAAAGCTTAACCCGTTCTCACTTAGGTTAAAGCTTACGTAATTAAACTACTTGGAACCTATTTTGCTACCTAGGTTTTATGCAAGCTACCATTTGATTCTACCCGTAAAAGGATGTCAGTTATTGTGCGCGACCCTCGCACCAATCAAGTGACTCTGTATTGCAAGGGAGCGGACAGTGCTATTCTAAGTCTTCTCTCGTCTAACCAACCTAATGTCGGATTTAGTAAGTCGTACTACTTACTTCACGATCACATAGCGTAGCATGCCTTTAGTAAGATATAATTTACTTTTTTGAAAAGCAATTTATGCACTTTAGTGTAATAGTACTAAAAAATAAAAGGTGCTTTTCTAGTTTTCGCAGAGAAAAATACACAGAGCAAGTTATAACAACATTACTTTATGAATTGGGTCATTTTATTATAGACGTTGAGGAAAATGATGATGATATTTCAAACAAAACAAGCAACTGCTTTGAAGTCACTGATGCCACACGAAAGTTTCTTGTAGCGTATGCTAAGACTGGCTTGAGAACATTATGCATTGCAAAAAGAGTAAGTCTAGTGCAGGATGCTTTCACTAAGCATTGATATCTTCAAAACTAACCTACTATCTGTGATGGACTCGCAATTTTCAGGAATGGTGTTAATGGTAACAGAACACTTGTTAACATGTCTGCATTATCATAGTATTTATGGAAATTGTTAAAATTTTAGAGTCTTAGTGAAAACGAATATATGGAATGGCTCACGCAGCACAAGGAGGCAGAACAGGCTCTGGATGGCCGGGACGAACTTCTCATGAATTCATTCTACAGGATCGAGCAAGATCTTGAGCTTCTTGGTGCTACTGGTATTGAAGACAGGTATGCTTTACGTCACAATAGTACAGACAATCATTGACATGACAAGTGCAAATTGCCTCTTGCATTGTTTATCTACATCACTACCTTGCAAAGTTTGAACCTATGCTTACATTCCTAATCAAGACGAAATAACTATTTCAAGGGATAGTTAGAAAAATATTCAAAATTATTTGACCGTAATTGTATATTGCAGGCTGCAGGATGGCGTTCCAGAGACAATCGAATCCCTGCGTCAGGCCGGCATCCAGGTGTGGGTGGTGACAGGAGACAAGCAAGAGACGGCGATCAACATCGGCTACTCTTGCCGGCTCATCCATCAAAAAGACGAAGTCATCACGCTGAATTCAGAAAGCAAGGTTCGAACTGTTTAACGGTTGTTACTTAGTCGCAGCTAGGTGTGAGTTAATTGTAAAGATCAGTGGTGGGCAAACTTGCTCAATGAAAGAGTCAGTTGCGGAAAACTACAAAGAGTAGCGAGCCGCAAAATCAGTAGTGTCAATACAAATACGGTAAACAATGCATGGATAATGAACAATAATGGATATTACTATATAGCTAGAAGAGCCACAAAACCATGTCGGCGAGCCGCAGTTTGCCCACCTTTCATATTATAGATGATTAGGTTATAAAGCAGTTGGAAAAAATGCTTCATGAAAAAAATTATTTTTTTCTTGTATTAAGTTAGTAATACTTGCAGTTAGTTGTAAGTTACTGTTTTTTCTGCGTTGCATTTGTCTTTTATCAACTTCCTTCTAACTTTATGTTTTCAGGAAGCACTCTCTGAGCTTCTTGACATCCACATCAAAGCCCAGGAGGAAAAGAGAAACATCCCTCCGGATGAGGACCAGCGCAACTCCATCTTGAACTTCAACATCTCATTCATTTTGCCAAACTCCACAACATATCCATTCATAGACGACAAAGATAATGATGCTTTGGGTAGGCAGTTCTTATTCTTTATTCAATTCATTCTATCTTCAGTTTAATTTTGAGACTTGTCACATAATTTCTATATTTCGGAATATAGGTTTACTTACCTGCTTAATTCTTACTGCTCTCATTAAATACAAATTTAAGGTTTGCTTACGACATAATACGCATTGAAAATTCATCGTCTATTCCAATTGAAGCTGGCAATTAACCCCCATTCTTTAACAGTTCTTGTAATCGACGGCAAGACACTGGGCTTTGCGCTGCAGAAAGATCTTCAGAAGAAGTTTGTGAAGTTGGCGCGTCTGTGTAGGTCGGTGTTGTGTTGCAGAGCGACTCCGTTGCAGAAGGGAGAAGTAGTCAAGCTTATCCGAGACGAACTCAATGTCATGACGCTTGCCATAGGTGGGTGTTCTTTCTGTTTTAAATAAATTAATCACAGCAATTTGTAATGGTGGATGTACACTTGCTTAAAAGTAAACGCTCTACTAAACCCCATTAACAACTTTCCGTTCTAACTATACCCGGCTAGAACACCATGCTGTAAATACTGTATATGTGAAATCATGCAACCTTATTGTGACGTCAGGTGACGGTGCGAATGACGTCAGTATGATTCAAGTAGCCGACGTAGGGATCGGGCTGAGCGGGCAGGAGGGTATGCAAGCTGTGATGAGCAGCGATTACGCACTTGCGCAGTTTCGCTTTCTCAGAAAACTTCTGCTCGTTCACGGGCATTGGAACTATGCAAGACTTGCTTCTATGGTGCTTTACTTCTTTTATAAAAATGCTGTAAGTCTATGTCTGTAGGTTGATATCTTATTGTGTTTGGTTTGTTGTTATTGTTAGGTTTGACGTACAGTAGTTTTTGCTGAATTTAATTTGTGGTTGAAATCACGTGTAAACTGAAATTTCATTACATAATTAATGTTTGATACGGCTTGTAATTCGAAGAATGACTAAAACAGCCAGAACAGTTTTAAATATGATGGGCAGACGTTTCGTTTCAGTCTAGGAACATTGTTTTTATTATCACCTGGCGATTTCATCATGAATAGATTTACATTAGCTATAAACATGTGCTTTGCCTTTTACAGATGCATGCATTAGCAATGTTACGCTAAACAAAACTTTTTTATAAGCAAAATAAATTCAACAATATTTATTTGATGGGTCCTCAATAATTTTAAGACTTTTAACCTCTCAGGCGTTTGTCTTCCTCATCTTTTGGTTTCAATTTTTCTGCGGATACTCCGGAGGAAACATGATCGAACAGTTTTACCTCCTTCTCTTCAACCTCATCTTCACCAGCGTTCCTCCTCTCATCAACGGAGTCCTTGACAAGGATGTGAGCCAGGAAACTTTGTTGAAGAAACCCTACTTATATAGTCAAGGCATAAAGGACGAGGTAAGGACCCACAATTTCAAGGTTTTCATGGAAACCAGCTTCCAAAGATGGCGGTAGTTCCCCGCATGACGTGTTGCCGAAAATAACGAATTCCAGAATTATTCCGCATTTATGCAATGCTGATGGCTAAACGAATTAATGTAGTTGGGATGATGTCTTCGGGATATCGTCATCTGAAGTAGTATATTTCGGAGAGGGTGCGATTCTCACGAAGTATATGCTAAGCGCAATTAATGCGATATACTTGTACAATGTACAGCTGAAGATCGCAAACTCGACTTTGCTTGATACAAAATTTCAGATATGTTTTCATAAAAGAATTTCACAAATCCCGAAGACTGTTTAACTAATAAACTATTTAACCAACTTTGGATATTCAAAGTATTTATAATTAATCGGTCTCTTCAGTTTCGAGTTAACAAGCTTCCGTCACTTGTTAACAGTGTTGGAGTATTAAAGGGGACGTTCTTTTTATATTTAACACGAACCTTCATCAATCGGGCAGTCATCTATCTATCTTTCATCGTTTCTTTATCTTTAACAAAAGATTTTTTCATTCGTAGTTGTATCTGGCTCGGACCTTTTGGATCAACATTCTAGACGCCATTTACCAGAGCCTGGTCATATTTTTCTTCATATACTGGGTAAGTATGAGTATTGAGTATGTTCAACGAAGAAAAATTTCTGCAGCAGTTGCTAGTACATGCAACATCCGCGTACAGTGTACATATTTTCTTTAACGAAAAGCAGGTGTTTTATCGCCGTCGGAAACTCAACTGCTTGTGGATTTGTAATATACAGGCTTATCTCCGCCCAGTAGTTTTATGCAAACTATTTACCTTGCAGACCTATCTAGATACCGACGTTGGCTTAATAGAATGGGGAACTGTAATCACCACATCTGCTATGTTTGTGATTCTTATACACCTTGGCATTGAAACGAAAACTTGGGTAACAAAGTGTTGTATTGAGACAGTTGTTTGTAGATAATAGCTGATATTCTGGATTTGAATAAATTTTTAATTCAGTCGCAATGCATTACCAACTTCTGATTTGAACACCATTAACCGGTGGTTGCTTTTTAGCATTGATTTAACTCTTCAGACTAAAACATTCCATTTTTTTAGATTTTTATCAAAAATTCTGATTACCGCCCATTCTCGATTCGAACTTAGATAAATCGTCTGAAGAAGTTGTGAAATAAAACAATGGTCTATTTTTCTACAGACTTGGGTCCACTGGGTCGCTCAGATCGGAAGCTTCGTTGTTTATTTTGGCTTCGCTCTTATCTACAACATCTCTTGCGTCGCGTGCAGCCCCCCGTCCAACCCCTACTACGTCATGGAGACTGTTATTCAGACTGGAGAGTTTTGGTTTTCCATTATGCTAACTACAGTGGTCGCTCTATTTCCGAGGTAATATATTATTCTATGGCGAAAGACACTGCAATTTTACTGATTTTTTCACAAACAAGGGTGTCGTTTAAGATGTATGATAAGTCACAAAGCGCGTTATTCAGGATGAGAATTTAGCTTGCGGTTTGGCGTATGACAACGCTCCATTGTATTAGTTTTCCTGTTATCCGTATTCTATCCTGTTATCCGTATCTGGTTTCTATGTTATCCATATTTTTGCACAAGTGGTAGCTTTTGGTAATAATTCGCAAGCGTTTTCTCATCATTCAGTTGCAAGGAAGGCAATTTACTGAGAATTTATTCTTCCCAGGTATCTGGTTCGGGCCGTGCAGTCCGAGTACTTCGCAAGCGAGTCGCAAATGGAACGAATCATCGAGATGAGACGAGTCACCGACCCAATTTCAACTGCTTCCACGTCTGTCGCTAATTCGTCAGCCAGTAGCAGTAGCAGTAGCAGCAGCACTTATCAGAACCCCGCTTACCATGAGGTACGTGAGAAGTCCCCCGGGGACGGCTTTCCACAGAAAAGGCCCCGCACTCTCGCCAAAAACGGGGAAAAGTTACCCCCCAAGAGTGAAATGGGCCGAGAGGCTTTGTCGTATTACGGGGGTTCTACTCCTGACCTGTCGTCGATGTCGCCCTATTACGGGGTGCATCGGACCAGCGCAAACGTCAACAACAACTCAAACCAAGCGGGTGAAGCCCACCCGTTCGACCCGGTGAATCTCCAAAGGCCGGAAATTGTGCGTGAGAGTCCGGTGGATGTGCAACCTGTCCTACCGGCGCTTCCAACGTACGAATCAACTGCAAAGTATGGACAACACAACGTTGCCTACTGTGGCTTATCGGATGAATCAGACGTTGAATCTGAAACGGGCAAGTCCGTTCTGGTCTCAGTAACCAATGTTCAGACACCTCGTACACCCTCCCCAGGGTCTGCTAGGGAGGTGCACCCCCAGGTGCCCGTCTTTGCAGTGCAAAATCAAAGGCCGACTTCCCCGTGGCTTACGAAAGTCAAGAATGACGTAACTATTAGGTCATCTGACAATTCCAATGATATTATTCCAGACATTTCCGTGTAGTAAATGGCCGCTGTTTTCTTTGATTTTCTACCGTTTTTCTCTTTATATTTTTCCATTGACTGCGTTTTTGCCCGGTAAAAATTCGGCCTTGATAGCAGTATTTTTGCACTAATTTATCTTCGTATATCAATGCAGAATTTTTATCTCGACTCAGCGCTATGCACTCACGTCGTATCCTCAAACGCACGTAGTAAGTAAGTCCATTATTTTGCAAAGATTTTGAAGCTATACTGAAATGAAGCAATTTTTCCGTTTGGATTATTTGTGACACCAAGTGGACAGTTTCAGACGTAATATATTAAGAGAAACACTTAAAACATCTTCATTTTTTATGCTGAAAGTACACCACTTTTATTTTATTCGTTTCTTGCGTCGTGTCGGCCACAACATTATATTATCATCCAGAAGTTATTAGCGTTTTTGCAATTAAATAGCTTCCAGTAGTATTAACTTTTCCTGAATTTTAATCCAATTTGTTTTAATATTCCTTTTTGATAATTTTCTGGCACTGTTAATTTTATTTGGCACTTTATGATTTTTGTTCTTACGACTTTTCCCACATTTTCCAGTAGCAGGGTGTATTGTCTCGTGCGCCAACGTACGACTTTTCACTGAGTTTTCGTTATCCGCCAAGCGGCGCCCAAAATTCTAAATATACCTGTTTAACTATACAAATGGGAAAAATACATTCAAAACCTTTCTACTGTTCGCCAATAATACGTTTTTGTTCAATACAGATTCCAATATAAGTGCCTTATACAAGCAACGATTTTAAAGACTTTCCGTTCTGATCTTGTCAGCATTTCCCATTTTTTGAACTTTCCAGACCAAACGTACAAACATTTTCCTGTCGTTGTGTTTCTGACCTTTGTCTGTGTTTCGTGTGAAAACTATCTGTTTGCTTGGCAATGTATAGTAAATTGGCTTTCGTTTCTACGCGATGTTAAATAATATGCATAACAAACTGGACATATATTTGTAGTTGCATTTGCGTTGTTGCAATCTCGATAATTCAATGTTTTCTTGAGTCTTCGTTCTTAAAATAGCCTTGTGTTATTTATCGAAATAAAGAACAGCATTGCATAGCATACAAGTCTTTTCTCCATGTGCTAGTTAATTCAAAGCATTACAAAAAAATCATTTCAGGGAAACTTCTCATGCATGCTGCAATGACTACAGCAGGATGGTCCAAGTCTGCCAGCATCTGGGGCCACAATATTATTTTGAGTGTTGTTCGCGGGCCACACACAGCAGGCTACATCAGTGCTAAGAAAACGTAACGGTTTATTTTACCTGGTTTGGACCACCCTGGACTACAGCATGCATGTTTTTGCAGTTTCAAAACCTCAGGCGGAGTTGAATTACCTTGAAAGGAGTTGGTGAAAGAGGTCAGATTGTAAAAATGAGTTTTTTTTATTTATTTCACAACATATCTTAAATAAATAATGAAAGATTGTTTGTCGAAATCTCCACCTGTAGGCATCCAACGTCAAAAAACTACAGAGCAACTACGGAAATCATTCTCATTTTGTACTATTTTAATAAAACTTGAAATGATTCAGATTGCCTCACTTAAAAGTCTGAGACAAAAAGCAAAGTGTTTGAAGAGTGTTTTCAAGTTCACTGTATAGTGTATATATCTTTGCGTACCATCTACTATGAAGGCAGGCAGGCAACTTTGAACAATGAAAACAAAACCTCATTTCATTAAACCTGTAGACTTCTGGTTAGTTACCTAATTCAGAATATTTTGTGAATTAGACAGATAAAGAAAAGTAGTCTATGAATGCCTCTGAATCTGAATATGGTGGATTCTTAAAGCCCTCACCTCGACTATTTTTCTTAGAAAATACAACGCTATAAGGCTCGCAGTGTGTCACTTAGTAGGAGCGTTCAAGATAGCAACAGAAACGAAAAATCTTTAACAATCCTGCAAAGATTTGCACTTCAACGGTGGCAAGGGTTGCAAGGTGTCCCTATTATAATTGGGCTGGGCAACATTTTTCAACTTATTTTTTATTCCTTGCTCGTTTCAAGTTTATCTAGACTAATGTGGCCATGCTGAATCCAAATCTGGCCTTAGATTTTTTCTAACACATCACGTTTTTGAGATATGATATATGCACGCGACAACCCTTAATTGTCATTTCAGCTAATTTTGGCTGTGCAGAACAAAACATTAGATGTAATCAACACAGTAATTGCTAGTGAAAATAACAGCATTATCATATTGCACAATTTAACACAACCCAGGATGATTAAACCAAACCAAAATAGTATTGTATCCCCTCAAAAGTGCTTTAAACACTTGCTATTTCGAGCATGTTCAGTGTCAGTTTCACGCTGGAGAAACCAGCAGTAGTCCACCATCATGTTAGGGTTAAATCGACCTTTATACCGCGATTCCATCAAAGAGATGTCTTGGTGAAATCTTTTACCATGCTCGTCGCTCACATCACCCAGGTTTGGTAGGAAAAAGTCAGTGTAAACGAAGAAAATGCAGTTTAAGTGACATTCTGCAGCCCATTTCGCGATATGATTCCAGCAAATTGTCCACTAGATCCGATTAATTTTCTGCCCTATAGTTCCCAAGAAAATTTTGTACAAACGCATTCCAAGCTTCCAATTCAATTGAATTAAGCTTGGATGGAAATACTGGGTCACGGATCAAATCACGTATCTGGGGGCCAACAAATATTCCAGCTCTCAGTTTAGCATCACTTAGTATAGCACCAAACTTTTCTTTTATATGTAGGAATCCATCTCCATTGACATCCATTGCCTTCACAAATTGTTTGATCAGGCCGAGTTTAATATGAAGTGGTGGCAAGTAGGCCTACACTTTGCTGGGATCAATTAGGGGTTGACACTTAACATTATATCTTCCAACAATGTAATTAGTTCTCATTGGATATTCGGTTGTGTTATAGTGGTTTGCATCGTCTCGACTGCCCCACAAACAGAGAAAACACATATGCTTGGTGTAACCCAACTGCAATCCGAGTAAAGTGACACAACTTTAAGGTCTCCACATATAACCCCTCCCTCCACATAACCCCTTCCTATAGCCATGGCCAAGTGCGTATAGTCATCGCCAAGAACACTCAAGAATGCATTAATTATCATGTAGAACATTACATTTACAAAATAATGTCAATATTAACCGTACACAATATGCATTGAAGACCAACGATCCGCTGGGAAAGAAAATTGCACAATACCTTATACTGTACTACCTTATAATATAGTGCAAATCAATGCAAAATCCGAATTTCGTGAATTTTCATATCCTTAAATCCTGACGTGATAGACCAATTCTGATTTCTGATTTGGAATCAGCATCCCAAAGTTAGTCTAGGTAACATATTTTCATTTGAGGAATAATTTTGATGTTGCCCAGTGATAATTTGCACTAAAATCGGCTAATGAAAACAAATGAAATTTTTTTCTTGTGAAATTTATTTGAAAACAAAACAGCAAATTGTTTGATTTTAGCCAATAAAATTTTTTACATTTTGTTTTATGTTTTTTTGTCTAAAAAACCCAATATACAGGCTTTACCACCCTTTTAGCAAGTTACCATTCAACAACCACAGATAAAATTATATAGTTTTACGTGACCTGGATGTTACGTGCAGAGCTCTTGTCCTGGCTGAAGTTAATAAGAAAAAAATTTCTTAATTTGTGTAAGTGCAATTTCAAGTCCTCTCCTCTTCACTTTACATCGATGTCAAGGGTCATCAGGACACGCGTTTATTACGTGTTTTCAACAAGAAAGAACAGATTTGACGTCATCCAGCTTTAAACACTTGAGTAACTGAATTAAAAAACTTTGCAGTCTTTTCTTTAAGAAACAGTAAGAGATTGATGGATAAGATTTTGGGACCTTCCAAAGAGCCAACCATCAGGCTCTCTTGAAAAGAATAAGAACAACCGTTGGAGTTCGTTTTCGAGTAGTTCGTTTTAAGCAACAATACAACTTCTTAACAAAGGGTGTGCGCGAGCAAATATTTCAACTTCTAAGCAGTTCCTAAACGAGTGAAGGCGTTAATACCTATGTGTACTTTAAGAGAATAGTTTGCCTGTTTTCAAAGCTACTTGTATACGAAGTTAACCAAGCAAGACAGCCGGCAATCATATTTGATCGGTTGGAATAATAGACAGAAAATAAGAAAGGATTTGACACTGATTGCTAATTTAGATAAATATAGTAGGTATGCCCACCCAATGGTTTTGTTTCAGAAATGTGAGAGTAAATTCTTTTACTTGGATTCTACATGGCTTATAGAAAAGTTAAGATATCTTTATAGAAAATGATTGTTGGACAAGACTACGGATAAACAAGTCTGGATTTTGGCAGAAAAAATCTTCAAGCATTCCACGAAGGTTGTTTGAATCATGAGCTTATAGCGCCAAATAAATACATTGCAGTTTTTCTGAAACGGGGAGTACACAGAGAAATGAAAAAAGTTCATACTTACTATAATTTCGCACACTTGCTAATATTGGTAAGTAAATTAGTACTAAAACGTTGTTTACCACTCCATGGGAAGTACTGAAGAGTCTTATAATAGCACAATATGCTTTGCCTTTTTTGTTTAGTTTACAACATTAACTTTTCCCACATCTGAAGGCCTGGATCTTGATCCCGAAACACTTGAAAGAGGTAACGTCCTTATCTGTTATATGAACGGTTTTGCCGTTTTTATTGCTATTGGTCTTATGGATTTAATGTGTACTATTCATTTTCAGTCTTGGAAGATTTCTTGCGGATCGAAAATATGATGATGTGTAAGTATACCACTGCTTGACAATAGGCCTACTTTCTTTTGGACATTTCACTTTTTAATAAGTTATATTTGACCCATAGCAGTTGAAAGAAAAGATGTGAAAAATTTTTAGAACAAACTTTAAACTTATTTTCAGCTTAAAATATGTTTTAAAACAAATACTTTTAGATGACTACAGCCACTGGTGGTCGCCCTGCAGTTTTGAAGATTGCGCCAAAAGATGCCTGAACGACAAGAAAATGTTCTGTCGGAGTTTTAGTTACAGTTTAGATGCGGATGCTTGCTCCACTTTTGAGAGTGCTCGTTATGATGCGCCAGAAAAATACGGTGTGCCAAGTTTGAGTTCTGACGGTAAGACAGCCGACTTTGAATGGAATTACTTCGAAAGAAAATCGGAAAAATATCAGAAGCTGGAGAAAAAGGCAGGTTTTTCGCAATGATTATGTAACAAGATGTGATAAATGATGTATCAGTAATGCACTTGTCGGATAAATCGTTTAAAAATACTAGTAGTAGTATAATATTTTACGCTACAATGCAGTTACACTGCTTCGCTAAATGAAATTCACTTTGTATATTTCCAACAAAACCTTTTACAAAATTTTTCAGATGGCCTGGCTTAAAAATTTAACAGAGATAAACATGACGGAAGCTAGCGCGGTCTTAAACTCATTGGCTGGTATGATAGAATCTAACATGACAACACTCAACACGAGCGTTCCGGGAAATTTCTCTGCCGAAAACACAGTTCTTCCGAGCGAATTAGAAATAGCTGGGCAATCAATGCTGGTAGGTAAATACTGGAAATAAACAACCCAATTTTAGTTAAACTGTTAAAGCTGCATGAAACAAGCTTGAAGCTTGGCAGCAATTGATTACATTTGTAATATAAAGTCGCTATTGTGTGTTACGTAACCCCTAAGTGGACCTAATAACCCTTCAGATTATCCATTTACGGTCAAGTCATTTGGTGAACAAAAGAGGACGTAAAAGACACGACGTATATTGCCTCCACTTTAAACCATTCATGAAAGCTAAAAGTCGTAGCAAAGTAGTTGACAAATTATCAACATGTCCACAGCATATCATGAAACTGAACCCACTCGCTTCGGCTCCGTTGGAAGGCGTAAAAGACTTTGCTGAAGTAGTTTTCAATGTGAGCAGCGCGCTGACGAAACCGTCCTACGCCGATGCTTGGCAGGCCGTGCAGAAGGTGAATTTTTGTTATTTTTTTGTTGACGTACAACTTTATTCAAGTATTTGTGGCAAAAGTCAGCACACGATATACGATCAAATAAAAGGTTATTATAAAGCTACGGCAGCAATTAAAACGAACACTGATAAGGACATGCAGTGTTATAAAACGTGCTTAAAATAGCAATTTCTAATGCTTCATCTTTGTATGGAAACATTTATAAAATAAGCTTTATTTGACATTGATATTAGTGAAGCTATAAAACTAAAAGCAAAAATGTGAATTTGGTATAGCTTAGTATGTTTTGAGACATCCTTCTTTGCTGGATTAACACAATGATAACTTTTATACAACAAGAGGCAGACCTTGAAACTTACAACTTTAACGCTAATATAAATCTTGATAAATATTTGTAGCAAACGACACCTTGAATACATCAAACAACTGAATAAATAAAAGAGTTCAGTTCGGTGTATTGACCGAGCATGAAAGTTCAAAATGCGGTTTATGTTTTTTTGGGAAAAGGAATACTTTAAGTTTAAAAGATGCATGACCGATGGCCAACAGGGACTTAAATTTACCACCGAAACAATCTCACATCAATTATAGCGTTATTAGCTGCAATTAAGCTTTGAAAAACTTGAGCTTATCACCTGTGGAGATTTTGTTCTGGCTGTCGGTTTTCATTCTCGAACGTTCTCCAGCCTTGGCTGATGTCTCATTAACTCACTCCTACAATACGGTTATGATGATCCGAATAATCCAGAAATTCAGTCGGACAAGTCAATCACCGCGGAGTAATTTTAACTCGATACGGTTTCGGCTTAAGCGTTAAGCCAAAATCGACAGGCCACGGGAGAGCGGGTTCGACTCCCGGCCGGTGAGCTTTTATGACGCATTTGTTCACTACTGTTGTAATGACAGCAAACAACTGATGTCTAGATAGAGTTTCTCCCAGACATTTTCGCTTCCCAGCTCCCCAGCCAAGGACTTTTTTCGCTTCATCTACTGCCAAAGAAATTGATCCATCCTTCTCTTTCAGGAATCGTTCCGGTCGAAACTCTTCGGGGTTATCCCAGACTTCGGGGTCACGATGGGCCTTAAAATACGCTTTACCTTTAAAGTTTATAACGAAAGTTTTGTTCATAAAATTTCCCTCCGGTACATTAATGTACTGCACAAAGCAGTTTCGGCATTGAATAAATAGCATTGGCAAAACGAAGCATGTATGACCATTTCAGAGCAAATCAATGAAGTATAATTGAACAAATGTAAAATTTTTGATGTGTTACCTGCCACACGTTGAAATAAACTGTGGTTCCCTTAGGAATGCAACAATTATTTAGAATAGTTTCCTTTGTAGTAGCATGGGGTAGAAGCAAGGGTACTAAGGATGTGTGTCGCACCAACTCGTATATCCAAGCCTGTGTATAGGGACATCTAGCGCCATGACATCGCAAAGATGGATCATCGTTAAATGTCACTAAAAACTGTGTTTCCTCAAATATCTTCAAGTCAAAAGCATGAATTAGATTAATTATAATAACCTTTCCATTTGTTCCAGAACGTAGCAAAACCAATTCAGTATAAGGTATTCAGTTGACTGTTATGATAGGACTGAATGATAAATAAGGTATGTAAAGTTAGAAAATAAATATATATACCTTCTCTTGCTTATCCGGGAAAGCTGCCAGATAGAAAATAGACCAGTCGACACACGTAAAGAGGGTATCATAGCCAGCCCCGAATATATCTCCGATTCCGTAGATTATCCTCCTCCTGAGTTCAAGCTCCTGCTCTTCCGCCTGCTGCTCTTCCAAGATGTTGTTTTTGATAACGTCCTCGCTATATCCATTGAGGATATGTGAACTGAAAAAATCGTTTAATCCATTCTTCCCCATACTTGATGTCCCATTGAGTAGCGTCTTTTCTATCCCGTTGCGGACGACGCCGTTTTTCTCGATAAAGGGGGGAGAGGGTTCATTGTTATTCTTTCTCTTTTTCCTCTGCTTTTCGCTTTCGTGATAAAGACAATCAGTCATGTCACGCATGCAGTCGTCGTCATACGTGGACCAATGAGATTCGAGCAAGTTAGAGACAAAATCCCAAAAGGCGTTCATGTAAACCACAAGGTTCTGTAAGTAGGGCAGGAAGGTTAAGAACAGTTTACAACAGTTTGCAACAGCGAAAAGGCACAAACTTTTGCCTAAGAAAGTTCTAAGTTTTATCCTTAGCATCAGCAAACAATCAGGACGTAGTAACAGAAGAGATGTTGCAAAAGAGGTGAATTGATGTAAACTCACTTTAAATGGAAGGCCGATAACTGGAACATACTTTAAAAAGGGAAAAAAATTGACTGGTTGTGAAGCGCCCATCGCCCCATCGAAGTTCCGGTTTATGGAAAGCATTTTCCTTAACTTTGGGTCATTTATGTCAAAAATTTGACCGAAGCAAACCGTACAGATTGCGTTTGACATGTTGGCCAAAACATGATCTCTAGGTGTCACTACGGAGTCCTGAATGACAAAACAAGTTTTCATTTATAGCAAAATTGATTTTAATGGCGGAATGCCCGAAAATGCTGTAAAACAAAATGGTGAAGAACGTAAGTAAACTAAAGTTATCGGCTAACCGCATAAAACTACACAAGATGACATTGACTTAACAAAGTTTAAATGTAGGCCTATTTGTCACTTGTATTGTTTGGCTTACACTGTTTTATCTTTGCATCATTTTACAACGAGTAAGAGATTGAAAAACCTCCAAACAAAATTTTAGCAACTTGATGAGCAAGAACCAAAAATCAAATAAAAACTTACTCCATTTCCAGCCTCTTGCAATAACTGTTGGGCAAGATTACTGGCGTGGGTTGTGGCACTGCTCTCCATCACTGACCGTTTGTCTGCATCGCGGCCTGTGGTGTACAAAGCCATTGCTAGTTGGGCTGACGATTTTTGCTTGTTCCAGTCTGGGCTGGAAGGGAAAGTGCAGCAAATTTACCAAATATAATACGATCCTTGGCAACAGCAATAAACTACATGGTCTTTCAGATCTTGCTGTTATAATCGCGGATGTCATACGCCATGGCAAAACGTTGTAGGCTACGTTCAGTCACAGCATCTTACGGTCATGGGGATGGATTTGCGATTGTACGAAGACCTAACTTACATGACGTGATTGTCGCTTATTGATGCAACATAAAGCAGTTTTTCAAAAATGTATTCAACTGGTTTCCTTGATTAATTGCATTTTAAATATTTTCCACTAAGTTTACTGTAGTGTGAAGTCAATCTCTTACATTACCTGTAATCCGAAAATGTCAAACTGAGACCTTGACAAACCAACTGGGAGGTTTCTAAATGCGGTCTTCCTGCAAATGCTACCGAGTTTTTGGCCAATGCAGTCCTGAAATAGAAGTTCATTTTAAATTGAGTAGAACTATTCACAAGAAAAATTCGATTAGATAAAATTTGTTAAGTACAAAATAAAAGCGTTGACAACACTGTTGTGATATGCATGTAATTCTTTTGACCTCAAAAAAGCTAGAAACTGTTGAAATCACAAAACTTCGGAAGAAACTAAACGTAATGAAAATTTTTTCTAAACAATATTTTAAACATGTCTATATATATATATATATATATATATATTGAAGACGCGTTTGGTTATTAGAATCATAATGTTATTAGAATCATAATCATAATTAGGGCGACATATATCATTATAACCCGTTTTAACTGGTAATATACACGTATTGCATGATATCGCGTTTCAATAATATGCTTGGGAAAACCCCATGAAGATGCCCTAATGTCGGAACTTTCACAAATACCGTAAGTATGGGACATGCGACACTTTGCAAAGCATAGATTATAATAACAGAAATTAGAACTAGGAAGCCGTGGCTAAATTAGGCATTAACTAACCGCATGTAAGCCTATGTCTCAAGGTATTCCGCCCGAGAGAACTCAAGTTACGTACAGAAGTGATAATCTAATTAATGTAGCTGATTAACGTGCAGCTGCATGTTTTAAGCATGAAAATACTGATGGTGTGACAGTGACAATAACACATGTGCGTTGTTGCAGCAAGAACATGACAACTTTAAAACATTTTAAGAAATGCCACATATATTTTGCATTTTACAATATCACGCACTTTCAATTATTAATCTTAACTGATTAAACGTTTTGATTCAATTTGAAACGAACTGAACTGGAGAACTTAGCTAGAATTTTGAAGCCTTTAAATAATTCAAATTTTCAATGAAGCGAGGAAACATATACGTCACGAAAAATTCGTTTACGAAAAAGGGTAAAACTTCTTCGCTCAAAATATATTAAGTCACTATTAAAAGCGGTTTGTGGGCAAACAATTAAAACAAATGTCAGGCGATAATATCAGCAAACATCAAAACACATCGTTTAAATTACTCACCGAATCGTATCCCCGCCCGTGACAACCAAGATATCCTGGAAACCCAATTTAATGCGAAATAGAGAGCCGTATGTTTTTGCCCACTCGGTGAACACAGTATGAGGCGATTGGCCCAACTGCAAGATGTTGCCCAGAATTGGGAGCCCCATGGGTGATGGCAAGTCTTTGAAATCAACAACGTTGCTTTCTTCTGCAACAAAATTAAACAAAAAATTATTTTCAAAACGTAAGCAAGTTATAATTTGCAAATAAAGCGTCGTAGATCGGATAAAAGTTTGCAGGATTTTTTGTATTACATATTCGTCCAAAAAGATATTGTTCTATAGCATTTTTATCGAATACCGGTCACAATTAATCGGGAACTTACAACAAACAAAAAGGCGCAGTACTATACAGTAGGTATTTACGAATACTTCAGCAAATGTAAAATAGGATGTCACATGTGATACAGGATTTGGGAACGCGAGCATTTTACGAAAAAGGTTGATTCAAACCTAAAGATCAACCTAATGTAAGGACATTGGAAAAACAATTAAACGGCTCGTTGTTGTTGGTGCAATGACCGCAAATAACGAAACATGACAAATTTAACCTAAGTTAATGCGTTTAAATGAAATTAAACTTTGGTTTCCGGTCTGTTGTCAGCGTTTAATTGTTTCTGGAATGGAAGAATACCGCTGGTCATGATCTGAATTGCTTAACAATTTGGAACAATGTAACCCCAATAACTTGCTAATTTCCTGTCAGAAGCAAGTACTGTTCTTGTCAAAATATTAGTTTCTCACGACGTGTCACGTACACAAATAAAATTGTAAAGTTACGTGCCAGAGCTGGACTATATATATTCAGAGTTTTATTTCCCGTGTTTACTGTGGATTGTATGTACCATTATTAATTAGAAAAAAAGTTAAATTCTTAAAATTGAAATCGTTACTGTAACGAAATTTCCACTTGCCCATACTCTGTTTGTATTACATAACAACAATTCGGCACCCGCAGGGCTTGGGATTTTTGTTCCCTCCAAAATAGCGAAGGTAGTCTTGGCCTTATAAAGCAACACTTTGCAGCGTATAACGTCCAATTTAGAGTCTGTGAGTTACTAAATAGGAACTTCAACAATATCAAAAGGATGCCGACACTTTAATGCCTTAAGGCGCTTGCTAATAAGTTAATAAAACTTGAAAAAATGTTAACGAAAATACAAGCAGAATGGTAGAAACAAGAAGAAAATATCCATATTCCAGCGACTTATTTCTCACCTTCGTGAACACTCGAGGGGTTTGATTTTGCTTTCCTTAACCACACGAGGGAGATGCCAAAAAAGATAATCCAGACTAGCATCAAAACCGTGGGTTGAGACCAGGCATATTTGATTTCGTCAAGCAGCAGAAAAATGCCAAAGCTTGTGCAATTTTCCTCCATTCTCACTCACAGCATATATCGTCTTTACAAAACGCACGATTTAGCAACAAATAACCTGCAACAAGGGAAGTCTTATTATTTTAAAACATTTTAGCGCGCCACATTATTGAAAACATGCGTGATTACAGGGATTGTTCCTAAAACCGCTGTTCGTTTCAGAACAACTGGTTTAGTTTACTTTAACAATCCTTAAAAGAAACTCGGTCGTTAACAATCGTCAAACCATAGTAAAGCATCGTATCAAAAATCAGACAAAATATTTCATACAACATCAGTGCGTTAAGTGCCGAAATCAATAGCGCATTAGAATGAGATCTTAATTTCAAAATATAGACGCAAATAAATGTTTTCTCAATCTGCCTATATATCTCACTATTTTATCATTTACTATATTGCTGTCGCTTTGAAATTGTTCAATTTTCTCCAAATGGATAATCGTTTTGTGGCGCCTTTGCATGATTTCATAAAGATTTTATTCCGAAAATTCAGACATTATAAAATATCGAAAAACACGTCATTTAATTAACGGATATTCATAATAAATATTTTAATAAAACATAAAAGTCCCGCTTTTTAAGAACAATATACTGCATTTATAACTGGGATATTGTTTGTTACTTAAAAACCTGGCAATATAACTAATATACTTAAGTTCTACAAAGTAGTTTGATTGAATCAGCTTTGAATAACCTTCCAACATAGGACATCATGACATTCCAAATTACGATTGTATATCACTGTACCTCTATATACTCGGGGTTACTAACGCCTCTGTTTATATGTTTGCCTCATCACATGGCTTTGTGTCCAAATCGCTGATTGCGCACATCATCGCTAAAATATAGCTTTGCCAAACTGTTGTTACATGTGTGCCGTTTCCCGAACGGCATCAGCAAAATTTATAGGACTTTGTTCGCAGCTAGATCGAATGAGCGGGACGCGCTTGCATGCTCTTTAGTCTTTAGTCATCGTTTCAGTTCGCAAAACGAGAGTTCGCAAAACGAGAGTTTGCTGAATAAAAAAGATGCGCAAACTCGCTTTAATTAATCAGTGTCGTTTCGTATACAATAAAGTTTGGTGGCCTTTGAGCGGATGAGACCAACGTGCTTCCTGTTTTCCTAGTCTAAGGTGACTTTTGCAGACCTTGCGCTGACGAAATTCACGAATTGCTATTTAAGCATACCTTGCAGCACCCCTCTAAATGTAACTTCTAATCTGCCCGATCGCACAAGGATTGTCTGATATTGTCTGATATTGTCTGATCGTGTCAGAATGGGGTTAAAAGAAAATTGGTTTTTGATTTTGACTGCTCAAACATCAAGTCTTTGCTTTATAAAGTTCGTATTTTTCCCAGGCCATAAACAAAATGACGTTTGGCAGCTAACCACGCTATGCTGATAGTTCCGCGACCTCTTGGAAACTGTCAATTAAAGATGTCTACGCAACGTCGCTTCTTTCGCTGACTGAATGCGTTTGATTACATTTGCGTTTGGCCTTGCGAGTCACCACGCCACAGACTTTGCCCGAAGTTACAGTTAGGACGACCTATAGGCCTTGAACCAAATCAAAATCCGATGATTCAGCGAAAAAAAACAAGATTATTTCGTGACAATATTGTTTAAAGTTGATCAAGAAGAAGTGTGTCGTAAATTATTAATGCCGATAACTCGACGTTAAACGCCCGGCCTCCGCCTTAGGTAAGTGCGGCTTGAACCCGTTGTCACGCGATCTGTGCCCGGTGCTAAGAAGCGCTTCGGTAAAAGTAAATAAGTTCTAATTGAATATCATGAATTTTTATTGCCTACTTATACGTGACGCTAGGGGATTTATGCGACCAATCAAACCGTAAATTTGAAGACCCGGTATAAATCAATATTGGGCGCCTTTCCCCATTTGGTGTTCTTGAGTGTCCGGAATTTCAACTCACGAATGCCGCATACATCGAACGGTAAAGAAGTCACTTCTGTCCCCGGCAAAATGTAAACACACTGACAAGCAACGGTAAACATTTTTGCGCAAAAAGAGCCTGATTTGACCTCACCGCTAGTTTTATATAGGCAAGTTATGCCATTTTTAAATACAGTTTTCTTGACGCAACTTGCTTCGCTAATGTCCAAACAGCAGTTGCAAACCACATAACAGCAACAACAGAAGTAAAACACATCAATCGCAGCCCACACTCAACCCCATATCAACGCACAGTACTATACCAAAACTTCAACCGACAGGCTTACGCTGTGATACACTGAGGTGAAGCATGGCTCATGCGGTAACTATAGGAGCCTTACGCTTGGCACATGTGGTACAAAAGGTAAGAGCTTAGCCTAAGCTTAGGATCGCATTTTGGTATCTATTGTGGTTAATTAAAAAGTTATTTGCGGCACAGGTTCGTAGCCTTGCAAACTGTATTTATTCATACTGATGATATATTACTTGGTCGGAAAAGTCAACTGTCGACTTCCAAGCGAGTTTAAATCAACATTTGCTGTCTAAACGAAGCTGAGTGCTAAATTCCTCGCTGGGCAATGATGTGCATGTTATGGTGATAGTCGACGGCAAATTCCGTAGTAAACTTCCTCCCGCCAAACCAGAAACAACAGCGATTTTACCACAGGCGGTTGGCAAAGAGCTAGGTGGTCCGAACATTGCAGCGACGCAGTGCTTGCTCTTTTATAACCGAAAGCCTGAACAAGGCAGCTTGTCCTTTCCTCGTATGGTTTAATCTTTTTCTTGTTAATTATGCACTTAATAGGTTTACCCGCGCTGGTGACCTATTAACTTGTCCTTTGACTTGATATTATATTGGTTATAAGATGTCTATTTTTATTTTAATGCATGTTGCCGTATGGTAAATAATGATGCCGATAACTACATTTACTGAGACAAGTTTAGCTGAATGACTAAGCGTAATATTTTTGGTTACATAGCCCGTACAGACTTATACAACATGGGCGAAGGCAAATAAAATGTCTGAGATATTTTTCAAATGTTTACACCAGGGATGTCCAACCTTTTATTATAGTGGGCCGCATTGTCACTTGAAATAATTGAATGGGCCGCAAAACCTATTAAATTTCAAGAAAAATGGGTACATGAAGTACATACTTTTGGAGTGAAAATGACTAGCGGGCCGCACAAAAATCTCAGGCGGGCCGCAGGTTGGACATCCCTGGTTTACACCATGCCAGCGAAACTGATACTAAATTTTCCTAAAACATGGCAAATAAACTAATTTACACAGTTCGAATAGTTTCGTTTAACCTCATTCTGAATTGAAAGTACATTAATTCGAAATTCTTTAGCTGCAACACTAATTGGTTAGAACGGACGGTTTTCCGAACAACTGGAAACTCAAAATTGACTCTTACTAACTTTCACCTCAGTTTGATCTGTTTACTGTTCAAGCGTACTATAATGATTCTCAGCTGACAGACCACCGCCCTGTATAACGTCATACACCGGTGGGTTGGTGAAGAACTTAACTTTCACTTCTGCGTACCTTACTACTTACTATTTTCAAAATTGCCTTGTGTGAAGGGCTGCACACGTAACGGGCTGTAAAACCTTAAAAAGGCCGAGTTAGCGGCGTGTTCTTAATCGCAGCAATAAGTCCTTTTGACATTTCTGTAAGGCGGAGTCAAGGTGTCTATGTATGTACGCAAAGCGGAATATCATTTTCAAGAGTAATTGTAGTGTCGTAATATGTTGAAAGAAAGCCACGCTATCATTTTTATTTCGTCCAATCGACCGATTAAGGCTAATCAAACTTCTGCCACAAAGTGAAATGGAAAGGTGATGTCGATGGCACTGGACGAGACAAAAATGTTTCAAAGTATGACATAAATGTCAGGATGGGCCCGAACGGATTTTTATTTAAAACTAAGGACACGCTAGAGTGGTTGCTAACAAATACAGGTTATTTTAAAATAGCCTGTTTCCTCGTTCGGATCTCGGCTTTAGGTTTTAACTTATACTATATAAATAGCTGCCCTGCGATTAAGCACACCGTGAACGCGAGGGCATACTATAATTTTGAATGCGTTTGCAAATTCGTAACCGTCATTGTTTCCTCGTTTATGTTGGGTTTGTAAGCGACCTTGATTTGAAATTATCCGTATGTTTATATACCGCAGTGCCGGCAAACTGAACTGGATAAAGAAAAACTTAATGAGAAAGCACTTGACTAAAAGTATCAAAACCTGTTGAGAGTTTTTACACGGATTAACCATTAATGCTGTTTATTCTAAATCATGCGATATTACAATGCACAGAGTGATGGACTGTTTTACGAGTTGTTGTTTGCGTTAGACTTTGCTGACCAAACAGCACAGTTTCAAAAGAGTGCCTTTGCTGATGGTGTGAACTTATCTGTTTCCAAATACCTTTGTTTAATGCGCTGCTTTCCTAGAACTAGCATCTCAATTTTCGCAACCACCAAACCCGCAATTGTCGTTTTCGTTACAGGCGGTCTTGTAAATTTTACAAAAGTAATATAGTAAAGCATCTTCCTGGCTTGCCACTTAATAAAATCCCAGCGCAGAAAATAAGTTGCAAAGAACGATATTTTGCGTTTTAGCGAAAATTCAGCTAAATTGCAAAAAATGTTTTGCATATACAGACCAAGCAAAGCTGCTCGTACAAACTCATCAAACACAGTGTACTCTACCTTAACTGCCACTATTTTACTGTTACTGTTTTCATCCTCGGTCGCAGAGCACTACACCTCAAAAACAGAACACACTTCGTTTTAAGTAAAGCATGGGAAAAAATCTCCGTTCGTAAAACCCCTAAGGGCGTTTTTGGCGAGGCACAAAATTGTTGAAAGTCCGACTGCACTGCACACTATCTATACCATTCCCAATTTACTGCACTGTTTGCATACAATTCCAGGGGTGCCTAATTGATCGCTGCCTTGCGGCGCCACGAATGGACTGGGCTGTCGATGTTGAGATTTACGCTTTTGAAGGAGTCTCAGCTAACACCGTTTCTGCATAGACGGAAGTCACGTGGTCGAGCTAAACGGGAAAAGATTATAAGATACTTTAAACCGCACCGAGCTTTTTTTCCTGGACTGCCACGGTGTTTGATCGTTATACTCCCGTAATTAGTCGTTCAACTTAAATTCGTTTTGTCACGTTTTTGGTGCCCATCGCGTGCAACGCTCTGTTGTATCATATTATGCGAATTGTGGAATGCAATAAATCTTAGCAGTGCTTAGTTAGTTACCATTTTATCTTCTCCCTTATCACGCTATTTCAGTTATATTTGTGCTGTTCGGCTGTGAGTACGTACCTAGACACTCGTCCCTCAACATGGGGTAGTGATAGCGTAGAAACTTTGTTAATATGATACAAGTCTGTAAAGTTTTCAGAAGTAGGAACAACTTTGCGGCAAAACGATGTTCCGAACTTCAATATGATGACCTAACTTTCATCAAAGAGTTTGTTGTCAATTTCATCAAGTTTGTTTGTCACGTGACAAACAAACTCATTCATGCCCGCGCAGAGAGGTCACGAAGACTTGACGAGTGTAAAAGTTCGTCTGTTCGCACGCGATAGTAAACGATTGACGGATGGTCGCTCGTTCGACATATTTTTGCTGTTTCACCAAGGCCAAGCCATTGTAGTTTAATTAATCCAACTTACACATATTTGGAACCTGTGTACTTTCTGCTTTGGCAGATATGAACTCATTTTAATTGTTAGAGTTAGTTATTTTAACGAATATCTGTTCAATGTCGCTAATCGTTTGACATTGATGACATTTTCGACAGTTCTGCGGCCGACGACTTGCGATTTACCGCAAGCAAAGATTGTTGGTCCAACCGATAAAAAACAAAATTTTTGCGATTAGTTTTCGAGGTTTTACAAAATAGCAGTTCGTAGCCAGGTGTCACAAAGCTAATCCGGCCTTAAACTTATAATTATTTATAATTTACACTTTAACTAAACTGGTTGATTTTATCTAATTATTTGGTCATGAGCCAATTAAATAAAAAACGGAGACGCTTAGTGCTAAAATTGCAACATTATATTTCTGTTTTGTAATTAATCTATTACCCGAAGTCTGACACGAGACTATTTCCAAAGCTGTCACGAATTCACCAGAAAAAATTCGTACGTTCAAAACTATTTTTCATGGTTTCTTGTTAACTTAATTTAAATGTTATAACACAGTAACCTAAACCTAACCTAAATCTTCCTTCTAACCTAAATCTAACTTCAATTAAACCCTCAACAGCTTAAATCGACCTTTTGAATACCCATTCTCCTAACCTAACCGTCTGTAAGACGTACTTACAGTGAAATAGTCACTGATTTCCCAATCCAAAGTTATACTTATTGACAGGCATTAAGATTACATTAACCTCACAAATATACATCCTTCTGGTAAAATGGTCGATTCGATTCTACGTTGTTAGTTAATTGCGCAAAGCTTGTGCCAAAAAAGCCTTATACTAAAATCAAAACCTCTCTTGCATTGTTGTTTACCAAATGGAAGCAGAAGCAGAAATTAAATCTCTTCTTGGTAAAACTTGATACAAAGCCACAACCACACACCTCGTTACTTTGTTGTTATGAAATGAGAACGAGGAGTGAACGTAATTATGTAAGGAGTTACCTCTTCAAAATAGGTCGTTGGTATTGGCTCTTACCTCGGATAATATTTCAGTTACAAAATTCTTTGACAAAGCTACCTGCAGTGCATCGTTAACCTTGTGTAGACTGTGCTCTATTGTTCCAAGCAATCTGCTATTGCCCTGATGTTTGTGACGTGCGAGGTGCTTTGACCATAAAAGAAAATATGTGAACTATTTCGTGGTCACGGAATAGCTGCAACCGAATAAAGTGGCGGCAATTTAAAAAACAAAACAAAAAGGAATCATGGAATTGTGTTCAATAAGAAAAACAAGGTCTTGGAAGAAATTTCAAGTGTGATTGCAAAATCTTTCGTACAGCCTACTCAAAGGTTTATAGTATGAGACAAATACGGGCTTGGCGAAGTAGTTTCCTTTATAATAAGCCGAAAGGCATCACAAAAGGGTTGGATGTATCCAAGAGAACCACACCTTTTCACTGGTTATCATAACACTTTTTGAAGTAGAGACGCGTGGCCATTGAAACAACACATACCCGGGCGTTGTTGAAATTTCTTTCAGTTTCTTCTTGGATCTATATGCTGAGTATGTGTGTCAAATTCTTTCTTCTGATCTCCCACATTGGTGAAATGCTTGCACACAATAAAACTTCACTATTACATGTAGCAATCGACGATTTTTCTTGGTATGCTTGATGGGGTCAGTTGTTGTCAATCGGGACCGAGAAAAATCTAATGGCATTCAGCTTTCAACGCACGTATCCCGATATATTTCCAAAGCAAGATGAATTGTGCAGCGCGGTGACCCCGACAAAGCTATAGGTTGACTCAGGCAAAGTTATGTTAATGTCGGATGGAATTAGCCTGAAGTGTTAACGTATGATAAATTCGCGTTTTGTTCATACGATTACATCACCATGTTTTGAGAAGAGGCCCATTAAACTATTACGAGTTGTCACGCAATCGTGCTAGGAAACACGTGCTCTGTCATGTTTACCACAGAAGCATATCTCTGAAGCGGGCAACTAAGTTTGGCCCTTGACCCCTTAAAGACAGTTATTTCCCTACAAAAAAGATTTATTGTCGCAATACATACCATTTATTCGACCAACGCGGTGTGGAAACGATTTTAACAACACGATCGGATACAAGCGGGCAGTAAAAAACTTCAGCCACAACCCTATACCGGTGAATACAACTGACATATTCGTCTTGTGTGGTAAGATTTTTGCAACATGCGATTGCAAAAGTTTTTTTTTTAGGATTTACGACTGCCATTAAAGATGAGAGATAAAAACGATCAAACGTGCTGTAGATCCATTATTCGTTTCTTGTTTTGCAAATCCCACCCAGATCAACGATCAATAATACATATAATATTGTCATACGATGATAAAATATCGACAGAAATGTTCTGTAAGTTATATCTGAATCGATCATTATTTCCAAGGCTAAAGAAGATCTATCGTTCAAAAAGTATTTTCCGACTGGTTGCACGCAGCCAATCAATTTGAGTTACAGAGACAGATATGCCATCAATAGCTTCAATATGGTTGGAGCATTTCAAAGTCTTTGAAGATCGGGGTTGCAAAAAGAGAATTAACCATCAAGTTTGTACAGTTCTTTTACGCATGAACTAAACTGTGTAGTTTAGTGAAATCAAGGCCGGTTGTTTGGTTTGCACGGGTTGCCAAAACTGTCAAAGGGGCCTTCAATTTGCACTTCCTTATGGAAGCATAAACTGCAACCGCAAATTCCAACTTTAACGACCAAAAATACCAGAGATGGCTTCGGTCTTAGCACAACTTGCGCAAACAGAAATTAAACGCCACTAGACTATAAAGACTAAGGATTTTGCTGACATCAATGACAAGGCGCTTGCGTTCATTCCTGACTTTTGTCGCATCAACGCAATATAGAACTTCTGGAAACATGTCGTAAAAATTATCAAAGAAAGCCGACATGCGATCATATTTCTTTCAAGATGTTATGCGTTGGAGTTATTGACCTAGCGTAACTTTGTTTAATGAGTCGAATCGCATATTTTAAATGTTTCTTGCTTTGTTGTTAGCTAAATTTTATCATTGAACTGTTCTTTTTTTGTGCAATTTTTATTTTCTTGCCAACACTATGCTTTGAAAATGCAAGTTTTTGAACAAAAAGTTTGGAACTCGGTCAAAGCCATCAATTGTCAGAGTTCTGGTAGAAACAGGACTGTTTTTCCCGTTTAAATATGAAAATCAATGTAATGAGAAAAGTTCGTCAACGTCTGTTAACTATTAATATGAATAACGTATAGAATGATTGCGCATTTCTGTGTTGAAGTTATAAAACCTGCTTCGTATATGACCTACAAGTTTTGTTTCAATTAATTTGTTAATATTCCATCAGACACATCTGTTCACCTTTGTAGAAAGAAACAAATAACACGAAAAGTAAGATTTAAATAAAAATTAAATTAGAACTCTACACATTTTTCAATCAAACTAACAAAGCTCTGTGGAGGATATAAACGAAAAATGGGTGACTCGAAAAAAAACTTACAGTTGACCTTTGCACTTTTCTGAACAACATTTTTTCCTGGAAAAAGCTTACACGCCGAGAACAGCAGTCGCTTAAATTATAGGTACCACCTGCATCAAGACATATTTGCGCTAGAATTAAATCCAATGGATCTCTTGTCGTCCCGATTTTGCTACGTATTGTTTGTTGCTGTTAACCGTTCGTCCCTTATAGAGTAAATCTTACAAAGCACGCATTGCCACATCGCCAGCGAATATGTATGAAGATCCGATTAAGTAAGTTTTGGAAAGAACCGACTGGGCACGCCTACCTCGTTACTGATATAACCGGTCTCTCAATGCACAACTTATCTGTTTTGCCGTATGCAAACAGATTCAATGTCCCCACTGTAAGCAAAGTGTTTAGTTGTGTTTTTCGGTAATATTTGTCCCATCGAATTTTTTATTGCAGACAATCGCGTGAGTAAATTGCAATAATCATGGGCCGCAAGTAGCCTATAGGACTGTAATTGCATATTAATAATAATTATAACCGCCAGGTCTGTAGCGAGAGAACGACGAAAATACAAAACGGTTGCTATATTTGGGGAATTATTTATCTAATAAACCATTTCAAACCCTATTGTTTGTTTGCATATAAAGTTCAATTAATTTCAAAGATACTTCAGTTCTGAAACGATTCATTATTATATCAGTGATAACAATTAAACCTATTTATATTTATCTCTTAATTTTTGCTTAGTCACAACTAATATCTCCTTTAATAAGGCAGAGTTTTATTTTAGACGCTATGCTTCGGGCAAATGGCTCTTGAGCAAACTTCGGCTTCTCACGCCATTGCGTGAGAAGCTTAGAGTTTGACCAATAGATGCTTATAGAAGTGCCCAACCTCGAAACTAACAATAAAAATCGTAAAGGTTTGCTTACTGCTGTTTGAGCATTACACTGTCATCGTTTGTAGAGTGGGGTGGTTAAAGAAAAATTTTGTGTAATAGGCTACAAGCCGTTAACGGATTAAAATTTAACCGTGTTAGCGCTGTTTACATTTTGCCGACAAACCCCAATTTTAAACATTCCGTGACATTTCCTAGACACGGGACAACATACTTTTTCTGTTCCTGGAAGTAATTGTAGGCAACTATCCTTTTAGTTGATAAAAGTGGCATCTGTAACCATGCCGTCCAATATAAAAATATAACACAGCAGACCGCTTCCACTTACCTCGGATTACATTTTCGGTCGCTTCGGGGTTTTTAATATAGTTATCTCCGCATTAAAATAGATATTTCCGCGTGCCTTTGACAACAAATTTTGTTGCTGTACAAAGCAATCGCTTTTTTGTGCGAGATAATATCGGTAAAGTCACTTTTGCAAAATTCGAGTTGAAAATTTTCAAATTAATGAAAAAAACCGCTGTTTTCTTGAACACATCTTCAAACACCATTTTGTGCTAAACAAATCTTTCAAAAATGAAAATAATCAAATCATTATATATTTGAAAACTCCCTGCCGGAGGAGAAAAAGCTTTTGTTGGCATTTCTATTAGCATTTTAATTTTCTCATAATTCGTTATTAACTACTCATTTTAAAGTTTTTTTGGTAAATTCAACAGTATTTATACGAATGAAAAATATTTACCAATTATGGTTTTTTTACTGACGTCAAACGTTTTAGTCAATTTGTTTCATTTAATACAAAATGTTATTATTCTGAAAGTATTTCTTCCATGTATAATTGTAAAAAAAGTTTTAATTTTATTTTTCAACGTCAAATTCCAGAATCCAGCCTCACCCGGAAGCTCAGCTGTGGTTACGTCAGCGGAACAAATTTCGCTGGAAGTGAGCGCAAAACTTTTGTCGACTCAAAACGCCACCAGTGGTATAAAAGCAGAGGCCGATAGCATAGGTTTGCCTATAAACCTTCTAATACTTTGCATAGGGCAATTCTTTGATATCGTTAAATAGTAAAGAATGCAAAAAATTAACCCGTCAGGCCTGCATTGAACTTTTATTGTTTAAGGTGAAATCCAGTTGGTGTTTGCTGTAAGGCCGACACAAAAATTTTAATTCTGTCATAAATTTCCTTCTATTGAACTTTTGACATAAACGCTGGAGGCACAGAAATAATTGAATTGACTGTTTTCTGCAACATTTTTTACATTTACTGTGTCTGGTTGTGTTGTATTATGTAAACTTTAAATTCTGGTGATATTATGCAGATCGAAGTCCCAAAAAAGTGGGAAAATGTACAGTAATGTTAAGATACAAATTGTTTTTAAACTCATAAAGGTATAATTTTAATTTAACTGTACTTATATAGTTAACGTACCTGCATTTAGATAAAAGAATAGATGCTTAAAGAATTCAACCAAGTATGCAGTGTTAAATTATACAATACATGTTGCCCTTTTTTGTGTCCATAACTTGGCAAATGAAATATTGCCATGAATCAAATCATCTAGCACCTGCCTAACCAAATCTTTCGTGTTTTTGCTCTTAATAATAACATACAATCAGACACTTCGATCTGACACTGACAATAATCTGATACAAACAGATATAATACAATACAATCTGCATATTTTTGCTGCAGTGCTTCCCGTAGAAAATGATTTAAAAAGTCATAATGTCTTCAACCGGTTACGAGCTAACATTTTCAAGAAAAAATTTTAAACTCGTTAAAAAATTTAAGCGTCGATTTAATCAAAATTTTTGATCTAATTGCTAAAGTTATTTTTTTTTATTTATACTTACCGTACCGCAAAAATTTAGTTAGGTTTAAATTCAGCATGATGTCCAACGTTTTAGGCAAAATATTTCATTTAAAAGTTTAATGCGATTAAAAAAATAGTTCCCGCCTCAACATGGTTGGAAGTAAAATCAAACAAACTTCTCAAAAACAACACACAGGTGGGATAAAGTTCAACTGATTTAAGAACTTTGTCCGTTCTTTTTATTTAGAAATTAGTTTTCCAAATTAAAAATGGACAATTTTAATCTATGCTTTTTCTCCAAAGAATGCAATTAAACTAATTTACGCAACTGAAATAAAAGCCTTTAAAAAATACGATGTAACAAAAAATTTTTGCAGTTCATTTTTTTGACTTAATTTGTGCTGAAAATTACATATAAATTATTGACAACACTACCACGTTATAGAATTAATTCAACTTTGTTCCCCGAATATTTATTGTACCTTGGCTAGTTCTTTGTATTTGTCATTTGCTCTCCAATGGATTTTATCAAAAACACACAGGTTTTTGGATGGACTTTGAACCCAAACAAAACGAAGACCAAAACACCAATGTTCGTCTGTCAGAAGCTTTCAGGCGTTTGTTCGGCAGCAGCATAAGCAATCAAATCCGCATTCTCTCACCTTACTACACTTTCCCAAATAAGGAAGTGATGCCAGCACGAGTAACACTACCGCCGACATCAATGTGGACTACTGGTAAGTACATTGCAGTAACGAACATTCGTAAGCAGAATTGCACATAACATGTTTCAGCCGTTATTGCCGGATATAATTAATCGATGCTGCAATTGCCTCAGGGATCCCAGTAAACAGCGAAGAAGAGGGAGACTTTTTCCAAGATTCGATTACCCTTCCCCGAGCAGCGTTGGGTACCAAGTCTGTTGTAACAAATGTTAGATACAAAAATTTGGATCATTCCATGCCTACCAGAAAGTCTGACGATAGGTGAGAAACCAAAAAGATATAAACAAAAGTTAAATGTCATTAAGCATGGCAATAACGAACGTTGAACGCAAATAACCAGTGCAATTTTCCATAATTATTTCAGAGATCTTCCAAAGGGCGTTTCAGTTCGCTTTAGCAAGGTCAACAGCGCAGTCCTTACAACAAGTGTTCACCCGCGACCGGATAAAGTCATTCTAGAGAATGACCCAGTCATTATCGTGTTTAAGCACCATCGAGAAGCGAGAGGGAACTTGACCGAGAACGCAAATGCAACGCAACAAAACGAAACAAGCGTACCGTCGAAAAAACCACCTCCTTATTACCGGACTGAGAAGATACATTGTGTTTTTTGGAAGGAAGGAAATGAGTGAGACAAGAGACATAGAATTCACATAACATTCAATTAAGTTCATTTCTGCATTTGTCCTCCTTCATGTGTGCCTACTATTGGGACAATTAAAAAGTATTTCCTCGTTAACCATTAATTATAATTATTTAAACACATTTTCCGTTTCAGCGAAAAGGACGGAGGGGCATGGTCAACAGACGGCTGCATAATGTCTTCAACAAACGAAACTCACACAGTTTGCAGTTGCACACATCTAACAAGTTTCGCTGTTTTGTTACAAGTAAAGTGGCGGGCCTTATTTACAAAAGACTATTCAAATTTCCAATACAGTATTTTAGTTTTCACAAATACCCTTCATTCAATATCAAAAACTTTGCCTTTACAACTCTGTTTCAATTGTTGCTACAAAATCTGTAGATTTAGTAACTTCGTTCGCTAAATTTCAATAAAATAACTAAGGTCCAATAATTTATTTTTGTAAGTTATCAAGAGCATGATCATTGATCAGTCATAGAATATATTTCTATGCAGATCGTAGAATACAACATGGAAGATGAGTTGTCGCGATTGCATCTTCAGGTGCTTGGAATCATTTCAAAAGTTGGCTGCGTGTTTTCTTTGATCGGCGTCTCCATTATGTGCGCAGCGTTCGTAAAACTGAAGTGAGCAGTAATTAAAACAAATTTTTACCACGTAAAATGCGATCGATACGAAAGCACTCAACTTTCTGGTATATGTTGGACTAGACTGAGAGCATCTTCTAGTGGAAGTATTTTTCAGAAGTAAATGCCGCTTCACGGCACATAGTTTTTCATAGCACGTTGCAAACAACGAAAGTTTTTCTGACAGATTTCACACGGATAACATGAAGATTCATTTCCATCTTGGCCTTGCTGTCGGCTTGGCAGACTTAGTTTTCATTTTTGAAGAATTAGCTGAGGATTCAAGAGCAGAATGCATTCTTGTTACTATACTGCTCTATTACTTCAACATGGCTGTACTTGCATGGATGTTAATTGAAGGTTTGTTACCTCCATAAATGACTACTTTTACTTCATGCGCTACTATGCTCTGTCGCAATAATATAGTACACAGTGGAGTTTGAGTTAGTGGCTGTTACCATTATTACTTAATCCTGCCTGAGTTTTTCATAACGTGGCTGAAAAAATACATATACGTCAATAAATAAACAACTTTATAATTTTCGTGCATGTATGTAGGAGTACACTTATATTCCCAAGTCGTGGTCGTCTTTGTATCTGCCAGAAGGTGGGTCAAGTATTACGTCGGAGCAGGATGGGGTGTACCCTTATTTATAATGGCCATATCGATGGGCGTCCGAAACGTGGAATTGGGAACCTATGGAGTGTAAGTGTTTTAAGAGTAGTTGCAGATCACCAACGTATCTGACTATCGAAGAGTTCTAGGGAATTTAGTCGTAGTCTACCTTTTGAGCCGTTTGCTTTCAACCTAAAAGAGTCCAAAATTATAATAAACCTTGGAACGATTTGCAGTTGTTGGTTGTCTCCTGCCGACAATTCTATTTGGGCTTTCGCGGCTCCCGCTCTCCTTGTCATCCTCATAAACACCGTCATCCTCATCACCGTGGTCCGAGTCATTATCAACTTACAACCGGCTAAATCTAATCGAGTGAAAGCGGCAAAACTGAGGTAACCACTTTTACTCCCAATATAAAAAATAACTTGGAGGCACGCATTTCATTTTGTAAATAAATGGGACCGGATAAAGTTTTTATACAAATGGTTTGCTTGTAAGTGAACATTATAGGTCCAGCCCATTATATTTATTGGGCGTATGTTAGCGGAACAACTTTATGTCCATTGTGCATTTATCCACACAGAAATGCAGTAAAAGGAAGCATTTTTCTTTTTCCTTTGCTGGGTACAACTTGGTTGTTTGGATTGCTTTCGCTAAGCCAAGAAACTCTGCTTTTTCAATATATTTTTGCTCTAACCAATTCACTCCAAGGATTTTTCTTGTTCGTATTTCACTGCTTGTGCAACTCCGAGGTAGGAATTGTCCATTTACTATGAATACTCGGTAGCACAAATCTGTTAAAAACAAAGCTTTATCTAATATTTTGCTTTCAGGTGAGAGAGGACGCAAGAAGACACAAATGGTTTGGTGCCAAAAAGGTTCCCTTAGGTTTGGGGTCTCCACCCCCGCAATCCAGTTTGCTTAGTCTCAGCGTCACTAACGGAATACGCCGGTTTCGGAACAGTATCAGTTTTGAAATGCCTACGTCATCCACCGGAGAATCAGACAACAATAGCGAAGAGGAGAGTAGCAAAAATGGAAACTTTGGAAAGCTTCTTAGTTTATTTCCAAGGGTACACACTTTCTTTTACAAGCACATGAAATCGTACTATAGGCTATGCTTAAGCACCAGTCTGCAATTTTAAACCGCATGTCATATTTAAATTACCATGCTCAAATTATTAAAAATATATAGTAGGAAAGTACTGTATATAAAAAAATATCAGAACATAACACCGAATCCTCCTTTCAGGTTATATTAATGTACTCAGTGTTTCTCAACCCCGAGTCCGCGTAAAGTTTTTGTGAGTCCGCAAGCCCATTAATTTACCGTATATAATTAGACATAGGTCATAATTTTCGCGACGGCTTTTCGCCTCAAAGGTACATGGTACATTATACCTTGGTGTGTTGGATAATTTTGGTAATTACAACATCCATTTGTTGGTAATTTAGAATAGTCTGATTAATAGCCTTGCTTATTTCTCTTGTTACGTTAGTGACAATCCAATTCCTTAATTCTTTTGTTCTCTTCTCCTTCTTCCAACTCCTGGCGCGCGAATTACCCTCTTTTTTAAAAGGAGTTCCCAAGAGTCAGCGCCTTTTTTCTTTCTTTCCTTCTCCCGCAATGCGATTTTGCCTGCGCACTAGGGATGTGCCGCGAGGAAGATTATTCGGGTTCGTGCGAACATGAATATCATGAAGGTCGACACGAACGAATCCCGAATCTATTCGTATTAGAACCAAACAATAAAATTTCATCCAAAAGTTTTCAAGTCTTGCTTGTAACATGATGTAATCGATAAACAAATCGCTTTCTTTCGAAAACTAGTGTTTAAAAAACGATCGAAAAGGCAAAATCGTTAGGAAAACGACCTTCATTGTAAATACTGCTGACTTTAGTTTATCTTTGTCGAGAAACTAGATCATCATTTTTAACAAAAGTCAGTAAATTTATAAGTAATATTGTATTCGGGTTCGCCATTGTTGGTGTTCGTGTTTGCCCGAATCTTCCATAAAGACGATATTCGGCGATTCTATTCGGGTTTGGGTTCGTATCGGCCCAACCCTACTGTGCACGTCACACCAGGTTATGCTCGCAAATGTCTGTGCATAGGAAGCTAGATTAGGCATTGTTTGTGGCGAAAAGTTAAAATATTTAACAACTTAATTTAATATCTAGCCAAGGCAAAACAAAAGCAGGTGTTTGCATATAATGATGATTACTTGACGCCTGGATTTACTTCGGTCGAGGTAAATGGTGAAGTTAGGCCACAGTGTGTGTTGTGCTTAAAAGTCTTATCACACAGCTCTTTGAAGGAAGCAAAACTTCGTCGACACCTAGAAGCAAACCATGAAAAATTCGTCAACAAACCTCTTGATGTGTTTAAAGAATTAGAATATCAGGTAAAGAGAAGTCGCTTTGATCACCCAGCTGCTTGGGGAGGAGTAGTTTACTCTCACAACAAAGCAGTGCGTGCTTCTTTCTCAGCTGCTTGGAGAATTGCTCGATAAAAAGCGCCTCATACAGCGGGAGAGAACTTGATTAAACCAGTAGTTGTAGAAATGACCAGGACAATGTGTGGTGATGCTGTTGCTAATAAGTTAGCTATGGTTCCTTTGTCAAACGACACCATCAAGCGGCGTATCCAAGAACTCTCAGAAGATGTTCTGCAACAAACTATTACTTCTGTAAAGCAGGGTGGAAATTTAGTTGGCAATTGGATGACACAACAGATATCGATATAATGATGCACACAGCTCATGGTGTTTGTGCGATACGTTGACACAAATTACTATGAGGAGCAGTTTTTGTTATGCCGTGCACTTGCCAAAAATTCCACAGGAGAGCAAATTTTTAAGAAAATGGATTCGTTCTTTAAAGAACATCAGCTTGAGTGGTCTGACTGTGTGTCTGTTTGCGCTGATGGTGCTCCGTCCATGATGGGAAGTAAAAAGGTTTTTATGAGTTTCGTGAAAAAGGAAAACAAAACCATTTCAGTTGTTCATTGTCTTCTCCACCGAGAAAATCTGGCAACAAAAGAGATACAAGAAGACGTTGCCATAGTTTTCAAAAAAGTTGTTTCTGTGGTCAATTTTATTAAATACCGTCCCTTGCGCACACCTTTATTTCGTGTATTATGTGACAAAATGGGGGCAGAACACAATAAGCTTCTGTTCACAATTAGCGATGACAAAAGGATTGCCAAATTGCTTTTATTGCTGCAAATTGCCAAAGGTAAAATAAAATTGTGGATACATCGAATGGAAAGTGGGAAGATGGCTGCTTTTCCAGCGTTAAACTTATTTGTTGAGGAAAAAAATATTGATTTGCGCGGTATTCGTATACGCGGTATATTCCTTCCCACAATTATAACAAGATATTTAACTGGGTACGAACTACGAAGTCCTTTTGAGGTGTCAGCATTAAAGGTTAATTCAGAAATAAACTGCATCGCTGAACAGTTGATTGAACTGTAAAGTTTACAGATGTGGAGAGACAAGTGCAAATTTGTTTCTCCGATTCAATTTTGGGCGAATGTTCTGTAGGAGGAATCTAATCTCAACTTTTTCACTTCTGCAAACAAGTAACAATAGCTCTTTTGCCTTTTCCAACTACATACTTCAGGGACAAGGTTCTCACAGAGATAGGTTGAGCAAAGGTTGTAATTTTCAAGGTTCTCACTGAAATTTATAGTGCAAATGTGCCCAATAAACAAACCGCTTCTGCTTTTTTATCTTACTGTTTTAGTGTTGAGCTAACTTATTTTTTATTCCTATTACCTGAGTCCGCGAATACTTATGCTAATGGGAAAATAGTCCGTGGGCTAAAAAGGTTGAGAAACACTTAGCATGTTAATCTTAGCAGCATGCACTTAAACTTCGCACACATAGGCTTACAATAAATCTTATTGAAATTATTACCGAAAAGGATGTAAAATAATTGTCAGATTGATATGTTTTTGTTTTTTTCATAAATAGAGATACCTATTAACTTAGTGAGCGTGTGAATAAATATGACTGGTTATTATGCTAAGCGTATGTAGGCTACGTTATATTTTCACAAAACGTCAAGCTGGACAGCCTATGCTTTTCATGAATAAAACCAAGTATAAGTTTAGTGAACACGGAGAGTGTATAACATTTGTGTAAACGGCAGGTGTTCGTGGCTAAAATGCCCGAAACGATCGAGGAAGAAATTAATGAAAAGGATGTGGAAGGTATGGATACTTCAAAACCTCCTCTGGTAGTAGGGAAGAGTAGCCCGACAGGAGAAACTGCGACTGAAGATAAAAAACAACCGGAAGTGAGTGAAAGACCTCTGCAACTTCCAGGAATGCCTGTCAAAAATGACCGCATCACCCTGCCGCTGGAGACCCAGGTATAGAAAATTTTTCAACACTTCTCTCAGTTTCATGAATGTTTGTAACCAGATGCGACAAGTAGTAGACCTACTGACAATGAAAACGTCACATATTTCACCAAACCGGTGTTGTTACGAATAAACAGGTCGTTAAATGTTGATCATTTAAAGAATTTCAACCATGTTTTCTCTGCCTAGAAAAAGCTGGACCAAATGTTATCAGAAAGAATGGCGAACAGTTCGACAAAAGAATTATGCAAAGAAAGTGAAATGAATATGAAGAAGGATGTTGAGACGCCAGTTTTTGACGAAGCTGATGAGAAGAGAAAGATGGAGATGAGTTACGACTCCGGATTGAACAGCATCGATAACGAATCCATCCTGGATGAGGAAGACGATGTGTGGATGGCAAATCAGCAAAAAAAACTCCAGGAGCAGCAAGATAGGAGTCCGGGAGGAGAGTTTCCAAAACAAGCTGACACGCAAAATTAACTGCCGACATTCCCACAATTTCGACGATCATACTGATATAACTTTTGCTCGAATCGTGCAAGTGGTTTTTCACAGAGATGGGCACTACAGCGGTACCATAGTACTGAACTACTCTACCACAATAGCTTCTTCAAGAAAGTTTTGTCAGTCCGAGTACTTTTTAAGTGATTAGATCAAGATTCTAAGAAGTATGTTTTCAAAAGTTCATTTTAAGGAAACCTTCATGCCAAAGTTTACCATTCGCTGTTCTTTTTTAATTGACTTTTTTTTATCTATCAAAGCTGCAAGAAGTGAGGACACATATATGTTTTGACCTAGAGTAACCTGCAACTGGGCCCGATTGGGACAAAAATTGCACTTGGAACAGCGTCCTTTATACAAACAGTACGAAATACCGGTACATTTTTACCGCTACCATTGTTACAAATGGCAGCAAATGATTGAATTGAAGCAATTAACATACTGATAAGGACCGCACATTCCACAGTAATCCATTATACAGAACTATTATTTTACTGCGTAAAACGTTTTGGATTGGAATGCTTCAGGTTTTAACTGAACGAAACATTATTTGTCTGCATTGGCCCGCGCCTATTTCAGCCTGGAAAAAAACTTTTACCTGTCGTTGAGAAGCTCTGTATATAGAGTTTGCCTGTAGTTGTAGCTGGATGAGAAGGTATAGTAATACTGTGAATAAAAGTAGATGGATTGTGTATCGTGACCGCGATATTTGTACAATTAAATTTAACAAAATATAACGGTAAAGTTTACAAAGTCATTCAGAGATAATAAAAAACTTGTGTATATTTCATTGAACAAAGTCAAACAACAGTTAAAGAAAAGCCACAATGCATGCCAAAATGTTAGATATGAAGTATAGAGAAACAGCATGACGACAAGTTGAATGTAGACCAGCACACAGTTCTGCTGTTTGCTAAAACCATGAACTTCATTCACCAATGAACTGGGACAACCTACTACAAATCTCGTTGATATATACACCTGTTTCTGTTTGACGGAATGCAGTGTCAGAACGTCTGTTCACTCGCCTCATACTCCACTACATGACAACATCTTAAACGTCTATAACGTCAATCTGTGCTGCTACGTTCATCGAGAATTTAAGAATAGGACTGCTGCCTCTCTCAACTAACTCTTTCGCGGTCTGCGTAACTGCATTATAGATAGACCATCTAACAGGGCTCGTGCCGGTTTCGCGCAGAGTCGGAGTATTGCTTGGAGAGAATTCATGAGCTTGGTTGTACTGCGGAAAGGCTTCCGCTATCTGGTCAGAACTAGTTAATACTGGAGCATGGCCTGGTTCATGCCATGGAGTTTCCCAATTTGAAGACGGTGTGTAAGGAAGATGTTCTTCTTTGATCATTTGTTTAGGAAATTCCAATGGCGGTCTTTCCATATTTGGTCTGAAACAGAAAGCATTGATAAATGTGTTTTGCAACAACCATAATTAATCACACACTTTCCACCTAAACCGATTAAAACAAGTCCACTCAACCTTTGCATATTGCAGGCTACGGTTGTTAGTCGAAAATCACAGCGGGCCTCAGTTTTTGTTCATCATTATAACGCAATAGACATTTTAACACCCGCCATTATAGAATTTTTATGCCACGGAAAACGTTCATTATTGAAAATATAATAAACAACAAACAATGTTTTTCTGCGTCTAAACTGACGTAATTAGGCTACCTTCGCTAACGAGATTAATTTTTGCTCGCATTGGTCTGTGTATTTTTAAGCCGCACTTGAATGTAAGTTGCATGGAATAATTACTAAATACGAGGAAGTGATTATACCCCTGTATTTTACGGAAAGTAAGCCAGTTAGGTCATTCAAATCGGTGTCGAAAGATGCGCTGTTTGGTTGAGGAACTTAATACGTTTATATCTCGACTAAACAATATGTCTGAGTTAGATTTTTAAGATTACTAGTATAATTTCATAATTTCGCAAAACCAATGTGAACAATTCATATTTAATTACAAGTCGCTCTTGAACATGGGAATCTCTAAATAGCGCAAGAGGACTAAGGGAACTAAAAGGACTAAGAGGACTCAGAAAACCAAAAGGCTAAAAGAAATAAGATAACTTAAGATGTCTATGGTATACGGCTTGCTTAGTTGTCTTAGTTCTCTAGTGGTATTGAGAGAGGTCCCTAGAACGTGGGCTGCACAAAAAGACAAAAAAATTTTTAAACCTCAGCTTAAATTTGAAGGAATGACAAAAATGACGAATACAAAAGAACTCGGACAAGTTAACAATTCCTTTGCAAAATTCTACCGATGCAACGAAAACCTAAAATTAATGGAGGGCGGCCGATTCGTCTCTTAGCGTTTATTCCTTTTTAACTCCTCTTACGTATCAAAATCATTTCGATGGCTACTTTGGAACAAATTGGAAATGTTTTACCGGCCCATAGAACGAACTCTGCAGGCTGCCAGTTGCGCAGGGTTGGTGTAACCGTAAAGCATAGAAGCCAACCTGCCAATTTCCAGCAACAACACGCACAATGAGCAGAACAGCGAACAAAAAACTCACGTCTTTGGAGGAATGCAATGAATGAAAACTTCTTCACAATCTGAATCAACTTCTTCACTTCCTGCAGAAGCTTGAGGTGCTCTTGAATAATTTTCTTGAAAGTTAAGCATTTTTGTTGAGGGCTCTACGCAATAGAAAACATACGCAGCACAATATTTGACCTTGGCATTTACAGAAACAGGAAAATTAACTAGATATAGTTAAACAGCTTCCACATACCGTCTGTGCTACGACAAGTCTCGAGTCCACTTTTGTCATTCTCGTATATATCAGACATCAGTTGGATTAAATTAGACTATAACCAAAAACTTTGTTAGCGGCGTTTACTGTTAGTACAGTTATCATTTGTAATGGAAGAGTAACAAATTCCTAATTTAGAAAATTTTCCACCTAAATTATCTCACTGACATTTCTCAGTCAGTGAATTTATACACCATAATCTTACTTAAGCTGGAGACAAACCTGATCGTAGGCATAAGAATCATGTGATTTGCTGTTACGTGCAGAAGAGTCCGGAAAAATGTCATATTGGTCGTATCTTGATGCACTCAGAGCAGACTGAGTGTCGTTCGGGTCATCAAATTCTTGTTTGATAAAACCATAGGCTGATGGTACACCATGCAAACTATCAACCTAACCCAACATTTGAAATACATGAAATAACGAAGATGACAAGTATGAGATGTATCGAGATTGTGCAACTTACATCCACAAAGTTGTTATTGGTTCCATCAGAACACAATGTGTTTAAGTGTATGAAAGAGGAAGGTTCTGTTGAACATACTTCATTGGCAGAGCTGTGAGATGCGCCATCCACGAGCAGCATGTTGCCGCTTTTTGGTGTGATCGAATGGATCGATGCACGTGGACTAAAATAATTTCAAGTTGAGCTTAAACCATGACATTCAGTTAATTTGACATTGTTGCCAAAACTTTGGAGATAGTCACACAATATGAGCAGCTGAATTTACCTCCTCCAACAAACTGCTTTAGTTGTGTTGAGATTTCCGTTCACATATTCTGTTGGTGCTGAGATGGGAGATCTAAAAAACGAACAAGTACTGTATATAGTGTAAAAAATGCAGTTTCAGGAAAAAAATCAGAAATTCTGACCAAAGTCTAAATTGATTTCAACATTCCTTACATATTTTCTGAATGAATAGGAGAAGGTGGAATGAATGCATTCTTTTGGGTACCTGTACCATAAATGATATTTGTACACTCCTGTAACTAGTGTCTACTGTAAAGGACTCGTTTTTGGCATAAACAAAATTGCTACTGTATCTTATTATCTACCTTGTCTTTTCTATCAAATTCAACTGTTGCCACTAACTGAATGTCAGAAATACTACAATTGAGAACTGAAAAGCTGTTTATCAATTTCTGTTTTAATAACCTACTGTATAAGTTTGTTGATTTCCTGTTACAACCATCGCTCTGAAACAAAAACAAATGTATAAAGAAAGCTAATGCCAATGAAGGATTGAAGCAGCAAAAATACTGTACTTTATGCACAATCGGTGTAGATTGATAAGATGGTAGAATTTCTTTCTTGGATTGTAAGGGAAAAGTGAATTGACTATACCTGAGCAAAACAAGCTTTGGATTTCACTTTTTATACATGAGGTAGGGCACAATTACTCAATACAGCTTTTAATTTTACCATAAAAGAAAATATGTTCAAATAGTTCAGTTTACTTTCGCTTGGTGCAAGAAGAAAGTCCAACAATTGCAACAGATGAAAATTCCTTTTGATTCTTCTTAACTTTACTCGTCATATCATCACCAATTTCAGGCTCATCTATAATACAAAAAATGATTTGCTACTAATAAACTCACCAACCATGAGATGACAAAAAAACTGAAAATGAGCCAAAAACAAAATCCCCACCAAAGGGATTCCTGATTGTTTTTGTTACGCATTCTAGGTTGAGAAGATCTCTACTGATGCCTTTTTTATAGCGATTTCTTTGTTTCTCTTGTAGTTGTTCTAGCTTCCGTTGTGCAAAAAACTCCTGTAAAAATTCATAACTATGCAAGGACTCTTACAAAAGGCATGGTTGTTTTATTTCAATAATGGTTACAGCATACAATGTTTGCAAAGAATTACCACACTTCGTGTTTTTAAAACAAAATGGGTTAAATAAAGGACGGGCTCACCTTTTGTTTTCTTTCAGTTTCTTTACTTCTTTTTAGGCGATCCCTTAAACAAACAATGTGGTCATTTTAATCGCATTTAATTATCATAAAACATGATGTAACCACATCCAGTATCAAATCAACTTGCCATCTGTCCAAGACACTTGTAACACTCCTAAGCTGAGACAACTTCACCTACATCTACATTTCTGGACCTACTACCACTAAGACACTTACCGTGGCCTTCCAACCCAGTTCATCTTTCAGCTTCCCGTCACAAGATCTTCACAAAACCAACTTAGCAAACTTTATTTAAAGCTACGTAATTATAGTGGAAAAATCAGTGACTACCTCACACATTGACACTGTTCTGCTGATCCTGATCTCATGGCGTTATTGAAGACATAATATAGAACTAAAAATGCTTACATATCTGAAAAGATGTCAATTAAATCAATATTCTGTTTTAATGGGTTTTTAACAAAGTTATTCACACAGTACCATATGTGATCACTGATCAAAGATTATAGCAACTGATATTTAACACATAAAGGAATGGTCAAATAAATTTGGCAAATGGCAGCAAAATGTCAAACATTATTATATATGGCTCTAACAAAATGCATGTTTATTCTTCATCCAACACAAAGCTATATGCAGCACTATCATCATGCAATTCAAACTGATACCAAAATAATACACAGCATGTGGGACTTAAATTAAAGTTTTGCAGCTAATACAGGTCGATTTCACCTATGTTGTACGAATTTTTTTTTGTAAAATAGAAATGTGCCATCCAAATACAGAGTTTAACATTTTGTTTTTTCAAATAGGTCCTTTAATCGCAGACCTTTGCACAAATGACAACCCTTGTGTATGCTGTATTCATAGGTGGGCAGTACCGTGGTACTATAATACTGAATTGTAGGTGAGCATTTTTACACAAAAAATACCGGTACCGACAAAGTACCGAACACTTTTTAAACATAGTACCGAATACCGGAACCGTCGGAACATTTTTTGCCAAGTGCCGGTACTTTCAAAGTACCGACTGCCCACTTCTGGTTCTATTATTTCGAACAAACATCAGTGAGTTATACACAGCATAAACTAACTAACTAGTAAAAATTTCGTGTTGTATGGGCACAATTTAAAGGGTTAAATTTATAATACGACCATTTAAATTTTATTTTTTTTATAAATGTATGCAATAGCTACAACAGTGTCTTTCGAAATGGAGAAGAAAAACCAGGCTACTTGCTTTGAACTGTTTTGAATAACTATTTGTTTTGTGTGATTTTTTTACAAAAATCAGCAGTTAATTTTAAGATTTTCAACAAGTGCCAAAAAAGTTAAAACATCACAAATTGGCCAATCAACACATTTCCCCAAAATTGAAGCTCAGGAATTACAAATTACACCATTTTTTGTTCATTTTAGTCAACTTAAAATTTAGTACTTTTGTCAACTTCACTATGTATGAAATCGGCCCACAACACTGCGATTTGACTTTAAGTTTAAACAGATTGCTTAGAAAGTCACCGAAATCTTTTGAAAAGGTCATGGATGTTGTTTTTGTGTTTGCTGTTTGAGTATTCCATGTAGACAGAGTCGTCGGCTCCAGACAATGAGCTCATTGCTCCCTTCCTCTTCGTATATGTTGAAGAGCTGCCACGAGAGGAGTAGTTGGCTTCTCCTGGCACAAGCTCCTCTTCTGCATCTATATCACTGGCAGCCAGGACTTTCTGGAGGAGCTGATGTTGTTCTGCTTTGGTGTGGAAAGCCAAATTTGGTTCGTCATCCATTCCAGTTAATTTGGTGATGGCTTTAAAAGCATAGCCCTGATTCACAAGAAATCTTTGACGTTTGGTTGAGAAGGCGACTTCCACAGTATCCTGTGACACTAACGAGTAGAAAAAAGCATTGTATTCTTCTACTAATGATCCCTTCTTAGCTCTTAAGATCCTTCCAAGACGTTGCGCTTCTTGTCTCCGAGATCCACCATGTGATGAAACCTGAATGAGGACATTCGCTGCTGGAAGATCAATTGAATTGTCCCCAACTTTGGATATGAAAATGGTGTTTACTTTTGGGTTGTGCATAAAGTTCTGCAAAATCTGCAACCTCTCGCCCTGTGTAGTAGGGCCGTAAATGTAAGGCTTCCCCATTCTTATAGCATATTCCTTCAGGGCGAAAACATTGTCTGAAAATACCACAATTTTATCATTTCTTTGCTCATGAAATCTCACTAAAAACTGGCAGGCACGAAATTTGTTTGGGTTCATTACGTAAAGCAGCATTCTTTTTCTGGACTTAATAGCTAAGTATTCTCGATAAAACTCAGGAGTCATGGGACACCACACTTCAGCACATTGAACTCTAGCAATGTATCCACCGTCCTGCAATTCCATCCAATTTGCCTCATAAAGTTTTGGTCCAATAAGAAAGTTGAGATCAGATATCTTGTCGTCCTCACGAACAAGGGTAGCGGTTAATCCCAGCTTACAATGAGACTGCACCACAGTCAGCACTCTTCGAAACTGTTTTGCTGGGATAGTGTGGACTTCATCCAGTATCATTAAGCCCCATTCCTGTGATCTTATCCATTCCATTACTTTTTCTGATTCATATGCTCGCTTGGTGGTGTGACCCATCATTGAATAGGTGCTTATTGCAATACTACAGCCATGGGGCCTATCTTTGGCATCAGAAGTAAACCTACAAATCATGCTATCATCTGCAGTGGACCACATTTTAAACTGTGATCGCCATTGCTCAACAGCAACACCAGATGTGCAAAGGACCATACAACGCTTTCGGACAGTGCACGCAGCAGTGACTCCAACAAGAGTCTTTCCTGCACCACACGGAAGAACTATAACTCCAGAACGAGCTCGGCCATTTCCAAACATCTTCCTTAAGCTTTTCTCTTGATAAGGACGAAGCACTGTGGTAGGTTTTAAATCTATTTTAAGATCAGGATTGATAGTGTCATTACGGAAGTCATACTCGGCAAGCAAAGGATACTCCATTTGGATGCACCTTTTCTGAAGTGTTTCGACCTGCTCCTGCAGCACTTCAAAAGAGACAACCTTCATTTCCTCTGTGGATTTGTCCTCTTCTTTGTCCAGATGCTCATAGAAATCATAAATGTCTTTTGGAACTTCAGCATCACCATCTGGGTTAGAATTGCTACCATCAGGAAGATCGCCTTTATTAAGCTGGAGGACATTTTCTCCAACCACTGTGGATACACTCAAGGGGTCTTCAACTCCACTGTCAGTCTTCCTACATTTTGCAATCTCGCCATCCTTTAGTAAAGTCTGCATAACACTGACATGTGTGCTTTCTACATAATAACGATTGTGTTTCAAGACAAGTTTCACTTTGCCGTAACTCTGTGTGCATAATTTGATAAATTCTATGATGCCGTCAGGAATGGTTGTTTTGCTTAATCTACTTAAATACTCAATGATGTCATCAGTGTCCAAGCCAACACTAACTGCTGCATATAAAGAATAGGGGGTGAGGCGAAATTCATGTATGAATTTGGGGCGGCAAATCGGCTCAGATATTGCTATTAAAAAGTCACGTGCATGCTTATAAACAGGAGAAAAAGATTCCAAGAATATATGTCCATCTGGAGCAACATAGAGCGGACGACAGGCGTGATCTTTCTTCATGGTCATCTGACTTCTATAGTCCTTGGCTCCAAACTGATCACAAATAGCATCTGTTCCAGCTGAACTACCTGAAATTCTGTCAAGGTCTCGTCCAGCTGCAGCAGGCAGCGAAACCACACCAGACCTGCTTTCTTCAAAATCATCATCGTCATCATCAACAGGATAGTTCTGTTCAACGTTGATGTAACTATCATCTTCTTCATACTTCCTTTTCTTTACTTTTTTCTTTCCCATGTTGTTAACAATGACTTTTAAACAGCAATAATGTGCAGTCTAGAAACAGACCTAAAACTGTAGCCATGAGTTACAATTAGCAGTTTTAAGCTTTAATTATTCCAACAGAATCTAGTCATTAAAAGTTGATTTTAAGTTTTCCAAAGTAATCTAACCACCTATCTTTAACATCGTATATTTAGATTATCTACCTTGTTACTTGGTTAAAGCTAGATGAAGTGCATTGTATGGTTCATCTAGGCCAGTGGTTCTTAAACTGGGGGGCGCGCCCCCCTTGGGGGGCGTGTAACATTCGTAAGGGGGGCGCGAGAGATGACAAACTGTCTATTATATGAGCTATGTCTAAACATGCTTTCTTGACTTTCACTATAGGTGAACAAGAACAAGAAAAACTTTTACAAATGTATCACGTGTAGAAATACTTAATTTACATTAAATGCATTTTCTTTAGTTTTACAATTATGATGTATACAGGAAGCCAGATTTTTTTGCTACTAACCTGTAAATATCCGATCAGTTTACGACGTATAATTTTCGAGTCATTAAAGATTGAAAATTGGTGTGCAGTGTCGGCCACACATAATAAAAATAGTAATGTCGCGCACCCGGTTTAAATAGGTTAAAACCAACGTCAGCCAATATTAAAACCGTAAAATGAAGTAAAATTTAATTTTAGTATTGATTTAATAACCAGGTATTTTAGTAATTAAACTAATTGTATTGACACAAAATGAGTGGAAAAAAGAGAAAGTATGACCAAAATTATCTGAAGTATGGCTTTATAGATACCACAGTGAACGGAAAAGTCGTACCGCAATGCGTGATATGCTTAGAAAAGCTAAGCAACGACGTTTTGAGACCAAGTCGTTTGCAGCGTCATCTTCATGAATATAAAGACAAAACCAAGGAACAAACTTGACTGTGAAGCTGACCTAAGATGTGCATTATCTTCTACAAAGCCTCGAATTAAACGTTTGGTTTCCAAAAAACAACTACATCCTTCACATCAGTTAAAGTTAATTGAAAATAAATTGCTTTTTTGTTTAATGCTTTTTTATTTTGCAATGAGGGGGGGCGCGAAATTTTTAGGTACCGTCAAGGGGGGCGTGTGCCAAAAAGTTTAAGAACCCCTGATCTAGGCTATCTGTCCATGAAGCCGGACTACAGAGTATGGCAGTTTTCACCAAGATCTCAGGGGTGCAGAAGCAAAATTCCAATGTTCAAGAAAGCAGCCAGTGTGCACAGCGACTCATGGCTCAAGCCTGTACGGCGTTTGTGATATATAGAGTACAACAGAAAATGGAAAAAAAAAATTAGTCTCTTTTTTTAGAGAAATCGATTTTCTCCCGGTGTGCAATGCCATTTTGCCAAAAAATCAAATCTACGGTGTGCTCCTGCCATATTCTGCAGTCTGGTCCACATCCTGGATGGTTAAAAATAGCAGTTTTTGTCTGACCGTCCATCTAACAATCTGTTCACAAATGTTTTTTTCAGACGCCCATTTTCACTTTTTAGACCTTCCCATATATCTATCTACGGACACAGATGCGAAACCGTGCAAATCTAATTTTGTTTAACTTTCTTTTAGGCCAGTGCTTCTTAACCCAATCGCCAAATGAAAAATGTAAAACACTGGACTTAGGCTATAGGCCTAGGCTACGTCTAAGTTATTTTATCAAGGTTAGACTTCTAGAGAATTAGCAACGTGCTATTGTTAAAAAAAAACTAAACTTTGTATGAAATAATAATACGATAAACGGGCAAATCTATGATAAGATATAATCTCATTTTTTACAGTTTATCTTATGTCTAGGTAAGGTATACCAGACAGAGTTAAATACGTCTGGTCTAAATGGGCCTAATATAGGCTAATCTTGATATTTATTCTTTTACAGTACTGTATTTATATCCAAAGGTACCACATGCTGGGGGTATAGTGCAGAAGTGCAGTATATTTTATTGAGGAGCAAAAAACACAAACAAAAATACATACAAAAAGAATTTACAAATCACTGTTTATTCACAAATAACGCATCAACTGCGCATGGCAATAAAATACAATGGTGTCTAGCAATGCGAGGTACGACGCAGTCAGTGGTGGAATTCAGCCGGTTCGCACCTGTTCGTGTAAACCGGTTCTTGGAATTCTAATCACTTTCGCGAACCGTTTGTTAACAAGCGTATGTATAGGTCTATATAAATTGACCCCGGGTAAATATGGCATGCTGCGATTGACAGAACCGGATGTTAAAATATTTGAATCCCACCACTGGACACGGTCCTTATACATACAAACGTTTACGCGGGATCGTGTCGAAGGGCTTGTGATAATATTATGAATTAATGTAATATAAGATTGTGTACGACATAGAATTCTCGTCTATCGAATCAGCGAAGCATAACACTGCATGACGTAATCGATTGCTTCGTGCTTACTGTGTGTGCTTTAAGAGTTATCAGTCTCTTCTTGCTATTACGTTCAACGCCGCAACATGTCTTTATGCTGTTGCTGTGACAATGTTCTATCTTGATGTATTCGTTCAAAGAAGCTTCAATATAATCAGAATATAAAGTTGTCGAGGTGTACAATTAATTCTAAGATTAAGAAAAGCGAAACAACGACCTTGAGACTCATTTACTTCGAGGACAATAAACTATTCAACAGACAAACTTTGTATTGAAGTGGTCGCCCTTACAGGCTAAGGAACGATAAACAATTTTTTCATCACAAATTGTCGCTTTTCTTAATCAAGAATACATCAAGATAGAACATTGTCACAGCAACAGCATAAAGACATGTTGCGGCGTTGAACGTAATAGCAAGAAGAGACTGATAACTCTTAAAGCACACACAGTAAGCACGAAGCAATCGATTACGTCATGCAGTGTTATGCTTCGCTGATTCGATAGACGAGAATTCTATGTCGTACACAATCTTATATTACATTAATTCATAATATTATCACAGGCTTCTTAAATTTTAAGTTTGATCGTGGTAGGTGGCATGAAAGTGTAAGAAGTGCACATCCAAATGACGTCACAATTTGAGTAGCTGGGGTTTCTAGCGTAGTATACAAATGCATCTTCTGGTTGTGCACTTCTACACAAACTCCATTCTGGATGTGGGGCCGTAACAAACCACCTGCCTTGAGGCATGTGTCTCGGATACCTAGCGGTATAGGTGGCATGTGCTTTGGATACTGAGCTGTAACTGAAGCATGTGTCTCCCATAGCACGTTGCAATTGTGGCATGGTTCATTTTGCGTGATAAAATGGTGAGATTGACGGTACAACACTGCAATATAGACCGACATGTTGCTTTGCAATGTGCACTTGCCTGATGTTTGCAGGTGGAGATGGTAGCCTAGTTACCGTCACTAACCTATATAGTTACCTGTAGTCTGACAGTGCATGAGTGCTGCACATACTATCATCAACTATATACTATCATACTGTGATCAATCTATGATGGGATAGCGTTGTGCTACAACCTTTAGATGGTCTTGTAGTTAAGGTGTGTATTTGGTACGGAAAATTAGGAAAAAGTATTTGTGTTATAGCCCAACTTTGCTTTAAACTTAAGCCAAACCACCCTGGTAGCCTAAGTTTGGTATATTGCAGGCATTGAGGTGATGTGCATCAACTTTTCCCCATGCAATTAAGTCACAAATACTGAAGTAGCTTCGAGCATTAAGCCCAAACCTTAAATTCTATGGGGTACATGCTTTTTTGAATGGCGGTTGTCATCGAAATAGCACACTGAGATCAGTACTTGGTATTTACATACGATACATGTATATTTGGTATATTTTGCTGCTGAATATTATATTGGCATTTTTCAAAGTTGTTATTTTCTTGATTGAAGAAAACTCTAAGAACGATAACATTGATAAAAAATTGCAGAACATTGAATCGTAAGGGATTATGGAATGTTTCATGCTTGTAATGAATAAAGTTTTGATATTGTAGCCTATATAAGGTAACCATTTTTCAATTGAAGGCTCGCAGTCCGCAGTGTTCTTGGTATTTGTGTATGGTACCATACTGTGACACACTCAATGAATGCAAGCTGAGCGAATGATGTGGAATTCATTTAAAACAATATCTTTAGATATTAGCTAAAAATATGCATATTACATAAACAGTTTGGACAATTTTTGTCTATAATGTGCAGATATTGCTGTAGATGGAATGAAATAAAGGAGCAAAAGGCCCATTCTTTTAGCATGCATAACAAATTTATTAGTTGCTGTATGGTATGTCTAAGTAGCCTACTTCTTGTTATGTAGTAAAACGTGAATTTTAAAGCCTTTTGAATGTTTGCCTAGGAGCTAGGGCTACGTCAAACTGGAACATGACTGCAATTGCATATCTCTATCTCCAGTTAATGTTACAGAGGACCAAAGTTAAAAACAGAAATTTGGCCTAAGTATGCATATATTACCTACATTTGTGCCAGTTTTGAACAACATTCTGTGAATGACTCTGAGCTTTTAAATTCGCCAATTGCTAGGGTAATTCCCACGTTAAATACAACACCCACCGCGCAACCAAAATGAGTAACCTTCTAGTCAACAATGCTGTACAGTGTTAGCCTATGCCAGGGATGTCCAACCTTTTATTATAGTGGGCCGCATTGTCACTTGAAATAATTCAATGGGCCGCAGAACCTATTAAATTTCAAGAAAAATGGGTACATAAAGTACATACTTTTGGAGTGAAAATGACTAGCGGGCCACAGGTTGGACATCCCTGGTCTATGCCAACCAAACTGTCAGGAATGTTAGTACAGTATAAGTACATGCCATCGATGACGTAAGCACAGGCCGAAGGTGACGCATTTGTTTCTGAAACGTGTCACTAGTTATGCTAGGTATTCGTGGCACATGTCACGAGGCAGGCGGTAGGCTATCACTGCTGTTGCCATTCTGGTTAGTGGCTAGAATAAATGGTTGAAACCAGCCGTGTTCATTCGTCACGCTTCAATGGTCCTAAACATTTTTCAAAGTTTTATTTTTAACTTTTTTCCTGATATGATTGATTGATGTCCTTATGCTTCGTGTTTTATGCAAAGCTTAGTAGCTTCTCGATTTAATAGGTACCACAAAACAAAGCCGTAGCTTAGATTTATATAAATCTCCAACGGATTTGCACTAAGAAGGTAAATTTAGACTAACAAGCGGTTATTTATCTGGCTCCGAAATTAAGGTAAAACTCCGCACCGCATTGACCAACCTACTCTGAGCCAGGAATGTCTCATGAGAAATTTTGAGGGGCAGAAACCATTATATCGATCTTGGCTTGTTCCATAATCTAAATGAAAGGAAAACATTTAATCAATCAATTAATATTCCTTCTATATTTTTGTTTTTAGTAACGCTGTAACATAAGACAGGCAAAATGATGCAAGGAAAAGAAAATTTTGCTGTAGCCTATAGTTTTCGTTTCTGTCGGACAAGCTCATGCAAGTTTAAAGCCAACCACTGATAGGTAGGAATTTTGAAATTTTCAGATTAATTTTGCGGAACATGGTAGGCTATAAGTTGATTCAAGTTCTACAGACACTGCAATATGTGACGCGGCGACACTATTTCTGAATATTGATTAATTCCATAGGTGGGCAGTACCGAATCACTGTTATACCGCGGTACTTTTTCAGTACCGATACCGGTACCGTCGGTACTTTTGAAAAAAAATACCGAATTACTTTTTTCCAGGAATTTCAGTCGGTCCCGGTGCTTGGTACTTTTCACATGATTATTTCAAAATTTTAATAAGTATGTTTTCAAAAATAACTTACATGTTAATTAATGTTAATCCTTAATACTAATTTTAGCATCTGTAGATCTTTTTTAATCTAGAAATGTCAAGTAAAATTGCAAGCGATTAACGTCACACATGTTTTGACTTGGAGTAACCTTTACCGGGGGCATAATTGTGGCAAACATTGCATTTGCAGCAGAATCTTTTACACAAAAAGTACCGGTACTGATAAAGTACCGAACTACTTTTTTAAAATAGTACCGAATACCGGAACCGTCGGTACATTTTTTGCCAAGTTCCAGTACCGTTACCGACTGTATTTTCAAAGTCCCCACTGTCCACCTCTGATTAATTCCATGATAAAAATAATAATGTTATTAAATGGTGCAAAGCATCCTTATCAAAACTTTGCCACTTTTTTTCTGTGCGATTAACTATTAAGTTACGTGTATAAGATAATAAAGTGCAGCAGCATGCATACGATATAGGAAGCATTAAAACACATTTGACGCTCTGAACTTTTTATGTCAAAATGCATAACAACAAAAAATCAAAACGAAAGGCTGTAAAGCTATCGAATTATCTATTACAATAACCAAATTTAAATGATATTACTCGGGACTTTTAATTTAGATTATCTTGGCTTAACAACTTGTCACTTTGCATTCTGTTGTACTCATTTTCAATAAAATTTCTGCTGCCTTGCGTACAGGCAGATGTCGTCGGAATATTAATACTAGTTGTTCGATTTGGATTGCCTTCTGACGTTACAATTTTTCCGCTTGTGATGCTGGCGTCTCCAGCTTGATTTGAGCCACATGAAGACTCGCTGGATTCACTTCTTGGATGCATCCAACCATCTTCCGATGATTGCAGCGTTTTCTCGGGAGTCTTTGAAGATTTAGAAGCAATCCCTTGATCTTTCTTCCACTTCATTCTCCTGCGAATCGTAAATTAAAAGATGAAACTTGTTGGAGACGAATTAAACAAAGTGTAGGAAAAAGGCTACAAAAGTTTTGCAAAACTTGCGTAATATTTATCATTGAAAATTACCCTTACTGGGTTTTGTTAGGTGAGCGCTTATTATCTTCCAATTGTGTAACTATAATAAACGCGATGCAAAACAATTTTATTACCGGCGGAAACAAACAAGCGACAAAAACGGTGCCGCCAACATAAATGAAAAAAATGAGGAAAAATCGTAACGAAGCTAAATCATAACCAAAAACGAATGCCGCGTTAAAATACTTTACCTATTTTGAAACCAAATCTTTATGTGCCTTTCTGTGAGATTGAGACCAGCTGCCAGCTCTATTCGTCTTGGCCTCGAAATGTATCGGCTGAAATGAAATTCTTTTTCCAGCTCCAAGAGCTGTCCTCTTGTGTAGGCAGTTCGGGTTCGTTTATTATCATCAACCTCTGGAAATTGAGGGGGAGTGCATCCCATGGCTGCAAAAAACACACATATTAGCCTATTAATAGGCTTATCATCATTCCTTGGAAAGTATTTTTGAATTAATTCACAACAATGATAGTCCTCGTATGAGATAAACTTATACATACAACAATACAAAAGTAATCATATAAGAGCAACAGTAGATTTCATATTGAAAGGGCGTATACGCTTTTTTCAATTGATAATAATGTGCAAGGTTTTTATTATTATCGTAAGTATGACACCGCCTGTTTAAAGTAAATCGCTAAGGTGTATACAAGACACTCCAGAAAATTCCCGAGCTACCGTGGCGGTCCCTTTTGTAATATCGTTTTGTCGGAATAATGTTAGTGATGCCAAAATGGTGTTTGTGCATCAACCATCGAGCAAATCACGAATAAGCCTGTCAGACTGAGGCAAAGGTAAATAGCCTTATCGAAGATTTACAACCTTCGTAAATTTCGACACAAAATCTCGTCGCCAGTTTATTTGTCACCTGGCTACTACACACCATCAGTTCATGAAATCAAAGGCACCGCCTCTTATTAATAGTATTAGCAGCCATATAAAGACAAAATTATTAAATTTGTTTCAAAGGTATTAAGTGTTGAATGCACTTTGAAGTTTCTGCACTCATAATTAAAAAAGATGGTCTCGCTCAATTTTGATGAACAGCAATTAAAAAGTTTTTATATTTCTGGTCAAAGACCAGTTAGACCAACATCAATTTTCAAAACATTTTAGTAACTGCAACGCAATCGCTTATAGCCAGTGACATCAAGTAATTTAACCTATAACGTCATAAGTTAAATTCTAGACATGGTTTGCTATATGGTGAATAATTAACTTATTAGAATGGTTTCAAAATGGCAACCTGATTATGAATAAGAATTAACTTCAAATTTTTCTATTTAAAATTCAACGGTTTTATCGACTATGCTCAGATTCAAATTAAATCAATTAAAGCATCTTTATATTGAATTCATAGCGATTACATTAAAACACTAACTATATGTCTTTACTGAGAGATAGCTTGAATTTAATGAATTGTCATAGCGTTTCTTTACTCTTATAGTCTACAGCGGTATCTGAGTTTATGTATAACTTACTACACTTACACACACGAGTACCAGACCGCTGCATCGATACCATTTATACAAAAATTGATTAGTGATTACGCTATGATTAAAATCGCTAAAACGATTAATACAGTAATGTTTTCGTAACCCCAAGGAAATGTTTTTGCTTGAAGTTTAAAACAGTGGGTATAATGTCTTTCACATTTTTTCAAAGTAGGCCTGTACCGATTGCGATTAACACAAGTGATAAATTTATATAAACTTCGAAAGAAAAATAATAAAAAAATGTATTGGCGAATAAAAGTTGTTTTATACAAATATACAAGCTGTAAACAGTAGGCTACGCCCTTTGGTGAAATTGATCATTGATATCGCTGTTTCCCGGTTGTGGTGTGGGGATGATTCTCGCCAATGCCATTAAAAGGGGCAGACGGCTTAACGTCTTTCAACACTTCTTATCTTGCTGCAAAAAGGAAGATCAAAAAAGAGTGTGAAGTTAGACAGCCATGACCCGGGAGATCTAAATGAAGTCAGTCAATCAAGAAAAACGCCATTTTGTAACTTAACCAGACGCGCGCAGCAACTATACCCAAGTCATTATGATGAATTGCCTGGCATGGTCTGCGATAAACACATCCTGACAGCTCCCTCGAAAGCGGCGCGGTGGGAATTTTTCTTTTTAGATTGTTTTGAGTCACATTTTAAACAGTGAAATATTCGCACATTTTCAGCTTTGATCCCAATTAATTAAAACCGATAACAAGATAACGACCATAAAATAGTCATTTTATGTCATGAAAGTGTCGCTTCCATTCCAATTGGAATAAAAGAGTCACCTTCAATCAATTTCATTGTCAGCATCGATGTATGATAATCTATAGCGTTATTTCAGCTCAGATTTAGTAGGCTAATATTTTTGTGCATCCCAAGTCTTCAGATGAACGTTTAATGCTGTAAAAGCATTTAAACTGAAAGTTTAAAAGTTTGGGCTAATTAGCGACACTATAGTGTCGACATCAGCGACAATATATTAGTCAATTAATATAGTGTACCTTTGTCGTTCTTTTAGCCAGGACGATTTTCCTGCAAAATATTTTCAATTTTTGAAAACATATACTAATTAAGGTTTAGCTTTTACAAGAAGCATGTTGGCTATACAGGCTAAAGATTTCAGTAAATTGCAAGTGTACTGCAAAAATTATCTGCAAAAATCGCGGTTAATTAACTTAAAAAATTTGAGAAGTTTTTTTAGCTTGAGCAGCTCCCACCATTTGGCTATGTAATAGCCTACGTCCTATTTTCAAAAATCTTTTATTAAAGGGATATATCTTGTAGCATTTGGAGTATTTTATGTAGATTTGTGGTATCTGTTTTTGGATAAATGGCGAATTCAGTTTGGCCTATAACCAAATAAGAGGTGCTTATAAGATGTGTACCTTTGCGTATTTTTCTAAATTGTGTTATCAATGATTATATCAAAAAGCTTACAGTTATTTTGTCAAGACGATACGTGCACAAATGTTTTAGCAGAATGCATCCAATTATATAGTCGTCGAATTATATGGAAAAGCTAAAAATAGCTTTACGGTAATAATAAGATTGCAGATGAAAATTTCCATTTTGTCACCAAATGTCTCAACCAGCTCGGAAAATTATTATACAAGTTTTGTTGTAAATGCATGAAATCGATAAAGAACCAACACAGGTGGTTTGTTTTAAATCTGCTCTGACTGCTTTCCAGTAACATCAATTTGGGAATTTTCATTTTGTGATTGTTTTGAGTCACATTTCAAACAACAACATTCATAAACGTGCCTAAAATAAGTCTGTTAATAACAAAAGGTGCTGTATTACAAAATATGATCAAGTGTCGTTAGTGTTTGAAGGTATAGAATAAATATTACGTAAAACTTTGCTTATATAAAAATATAACGTAAAACTTATATACTAAACCTAAATTTCTTAACACATTTCCAATAAAATCCGAACAAAATGCGTGACAAATATTTGCGACAACACGTCAGCCTGCAACATGTTGGAATAAAGAACTGGTTCAGGTTCAGATTGACGGAGATCATAATCATAACGAAGATTGTCAAGAGCGCTACTTCCAAACAGCGAACATATCAAAACAACGATTGTGAAAACGGCGACTTTGACGTTATAGAGTCGTACAAAAATGACTTAAATAGCGATTTTAAAACAGCAATTGTACCAAAATAACGCCTTACCAAAATACCAATAACAATACCAATATCAAATAAGAACCAAAACATATCATTCTTTCCTTTTTCGAGTTATTTAAGCTCGAAAAGGTGACGAAGCTCTTCAACGTGCTACTTTAATTAAGATTGTGCTAGAAAAAGATCTCTAACACAACGTGTGAAAAATCAGTCATCGAAACAAGTCTTAATGATCGTGATACAATTCAAGTCCTAACAGCACAGGTCCAAGTTAAGTCATTTAATTACATTCCCGAGTCAAGTCCAGTCAATAATGTTTATAAAATCGAGTCCAAGTCTTGACATACGCCAATTAAGTCACAAACACGTGACGTCACTAATTACAATTTATTTTTCGTTTGAGGTCCATATACCAAACGGATTTCTCAATGATCATAACGGAAATATATGCATAGAATCTGATTTTATCCATTTCTGACGCTTTTGCACATTCAGTAGAATGCATTGCGTAGTAATTTTTAAATAATTTCTTTCACAAATATAAAAACCGACTTTACAAAAGTTTGAAATAGTTTATTTTGTGACTCGAGTCAACTAAAAATTCAACCTTAACACGAGTCAAGTCGAGTCTGCAATCACACGGTAAATGGCCGAATTCGGGAAACTATACGATATTCAACATTTTTTTACAAACAATTTCTTATAATTTGAAAATAATTGTTCTATAATTTCCTTTACATCTTTTTATTGCATATTTAGTTTTTTATCAATTTCTTTGACTTTTACATTTTGTTTCACACAATCGGACAAATATTTCACATTTTACGTTACATGTTAAATTTGGTTCTTTATCCTTTTTTTTATATCTTGGAAAAGGTATCACTGTCTTGCGGTAGTTAATTTTACATGGTTGCTGTTTTAAACTGCTTTTTGCGATCCTGCCCGTACACGTAAGAGAACAACACAGTTTTTCGAAGAAAATTATTATTTTGATTTGCAACCATTTAAAATAAATCTAATTAAAATTTAAACATCAACTTTGCAGTTTTTCTCAGACAAACAAAGCCCTAATTTGATGTTTATCGAAAAATGTTCTTAGAGTAAGAGTAACGTGTCAGGAATATAGTCCGATGTAAACCTATATTGCGAAGTGCTGTAAAAACATATATTTGGAAAAACTTTGAAAAGGTCAATGAAAATAAAATAAATATGAAATAAAATGAAAACAAAAAAACATATAAAATGATAATGAAACAATTTTATGCGTTTACCGACAAAATTGTAAAAACATCAATCATTAAAACCTTTTTCTTGTTGGTCATTCCCACTATTTTTTATTATTTTCAAAAATAAAATCCTTCAAAATTATTGACAAAATTAATCGTTGCTAAATCGTTATGTCGTTGCTAAAACTTTATCACACTAATAACTGTTTATTATACTGTCACTTTGAATTAGTTTATAGCATTAATTTTCCGAGTATAAATTGAGCAAAAATAAACTCGCACACAACGCCCTTTACAATACAATTTTAACTTCCAAGTAGAACTTTCATTTACGTTTGGAATTTTGTTTATTTATAGTGTTTAAGCAACTCATCTAGTCACTGATGGGAAATATTTTGTCAAATAATGCGTAACGTTACAAACCTGTCGTGCGAGGCTTGTACAATGAATCGCGCCCTCCATATAGCTCGCGAACGAAAATGTTTGATGAACAAAGGGTTTTACCTTAAATTAATTACAAATGGCTTCTATATTAATTTCTTATCTATGGTTGTAGTGGTTTTCAAACAAGGGCGACACTTGCAAAGTGGCTAGAGCGGGGATTTCAAAGATTTTCTTATCAGAGCTCAGTTCTGGGAGGTCCAACATGTAAAAGATACACGTTGAAAAAGATAAGGATTGTCAACAACACGCAAAATAATGCTAACAGAAGCCTTACAGCAGAAATTGCTACCGTTGAAAAATAAAAGTACGTAGTATTTTACGAAATTGGATTCTGATTGGAAATTCCTGGCTTCCGGCTGAACATACCATCCTTTTAGTTTGCGGCAGCTTATTTTAGACATTAAATTAACGCTGGGCAACCAATTTTGTCAGTGCGAGTTTCTTGTAACAAAAAATTCCAATCTTAACTTGCAGATACAGTGAACATTTAAAATAAAAATGCTGCTGATATAGCACATTTATTTTCTAATTTATTTCTATAACCTACAGACTACATAATAAAGTACAATTTACTAATAACATGCATAGGCATACATCTAACCAAAAACCAGCAACGTCCGTACAAATTGCCTACGAACTGGCAATGGTATACGTTGCGGATGCCAACTGCCATTTTGTTCATATTAATCAAAATCATAGAAGACAGTAGTGTCATATTTACTAGCCTGCTGCGCAATAAAAACGTGTTCATCACCTAGTAGTTTACAATTAACATTTTAATCACGTTGTTTTGGGAAACATTTATGCTGTACCAGCTGGGTATGTGTTGATGAAACGTTATCAACTCGCAACACGTTATCAGAAATTGCAACAATTTTAATGATTTTGTGGGGTCAAAATGGCAGAAACGTGCACGGATAACTTCCATGTTAAATAGATACGTAAATATATTATTAGTTTTCAGGTACAGGTTACTCAGTTATATAAGTTCCGTCGCAAAGCGCAGTTGACTGCCCAGTTTTCCATACACCCTATAAATTATTATTTACGCTATGAACGCCTCATCACCGAATTAAAGTGTTCATACCTCTTTGCCACTGTGTCTTCCATTCAAAGTGATGAGATTTGGTGTTCTTCATCCACGGAAATTTAACTCCTGACTTTTCTTCCGTCTTCCAATCCTCGCCTCTCGAAAACGAATCGTAGGAGCAAAACGGTGGCTTCTCCTGAACTACCTGAGGTTCATTTCTGCTGTTGGATCCTTCGGCTGCGTAGTCATGACGACAAGATAAATCTTTTTGTGTCGAGGACTGAATGTTATTCACAGAATATGCTGACCGGAAAGCACAATCAGGAATATGGCGACTACCACCTACTGGCACGTTTAGACTTTCAAAGTTCTCATAACTCGACCAGTTTGGTCCTGAAGCATCATAAGCACAGCTTTGTTCCATATTTGGATAATTTTGTGTTCCTACATGAGTCCAGTGCGATGGGTCAAGCTCGCGCCCGTGTTTATGGAGCAAGTCCATTGCATACTCCTCTCTCATGCCTGTATTGCTCTCGGTTTGCGACCTTGAAGCGTTGGAATTTTTTGCCGGCAACTTTGCTTTTCCTATCCCGCCGTTGGTATGAAACTTTCCCAGTGCTTTATCCGCATAAAAGGAATGACCTTGCATATCTTGAAGTGACTACTTTCTACATTTATAATAGGTTTAAGTAATCGACCTAAAACTCATTCGATACACTAATCCCTTTGACACCCCTCAAAACGTTTTCTATTTAACTCAACGAAGCGCTGCTGTGTGGTTTAAAGCCTCGTATTCGGCACTGAAGCTGTTTGCCATTGTGACGTAAGAATCCCACGTAGTGATAGGCGCGATGCCGAACATTAAGGCTTGACAGCACTGTTTGTGTGGTGTCATGTCTACTGAATACAACGATAAGAAGACTCGGAAAAAATTGTTACAAATTTACCAGATGGCGAGAGGAAAGCTTTACAGTATATGTTCGCACTGAATCAGACAAGAATTTGTGCAATGTCGAGGTTATCATTAAATTGATGTCAAAACTTGATTACTTTTCCGTGCATAAAACATTCACATTAATTCACTTCCATTGTTTAATCAATTGGTAAATGTGCTAAAGCACCAATTAATAAGCAAGACATGTTTTAACAAAAGTGTTTTTTCTTGGTTGAAACACTTCACGGTATATGTGAAAGTATAGTTAACCGGTTTAACGGCCTGCGGCAAATACGTATTTGTTAAGAATCATTCTGAAGTCTCTTAATCATTCTGGTGGTGTTACTACGCTTATGCAAGTCATGTCGACAATATATTGCAAAGCAAATTTCCGTTTTTAGTTGATGTATGGAAAAAGTCAGAGGAACAAGTTTACCAAGTTGAAAGTGAGTGATCTTCATTATAAAACGCCATGTCTATGTGTTGTTGAAAACACACAAAGATTACTTGTAAATACTATGCTTATAAGTAGTAAACAGCAATATAGAAGGCCAAAAAGCATTTTTGTGTCTACTGCCAGGTCAGTGCTGTAGCATATGGAGCTACGTTTGGTTTTCACTGGGAGTAGTTTAATGTATTCTACACTTTCTTGTTGTGCCAAATACAAGTAGGTAAACATCTTAGGTAATTTTAGGATTTAGGCAATTCATAGAACCACGTCTCCTAACTTGGATATGCAAATCAATTATTTTGACTGCAAAACAAGCAACAAGTTTAGACGATGTTTTACGTTTCAGTCATCAACGAACCAGATTTTAATGCATTTACTGAATTGCCAATTAATTTTAAAGTCCTGTAGGTTATACTTTGTTACAGGCTACCTTAAATATTTGTTTTCAGATATCAAACATGACGACATGCCTGAGCCAAAGACGAATCTTAACCAATCTGCGCCAGCTAGCAGTTTTAATGGTTTTATTTCTGCTACTTATGGTGTTTGGATACGAGTCACAGCGAAGCATGGACACAAGGGTAACTATTTTGCAAGAAAATTTGCCGAAGCTTTAGCCATGGGCATAGCACCGGACTGTATTTGTCATTCAAAGTCGTAATAAATTCGACGTTTCGATGCAAATCGAACTTTCCAAACTTTGCACTTATTTTATTTTACTATTATAACTTGTTTTAGATAACAGACATGCTGGGGCAAGCGACTCAAATACGTCAACAACAAATAAAATTGATCAAAATTCATGACAGATTGATGACTGACGTCAACAAAACCAGGACTAACGTTCTGTCCCAGCGTGAACACATTGAAACACTGGAACAATACTCAAAGAGGTAGCCTCCTACTAACCGTTATATAAGGAAATCATTTTTTGCAGTTAAACAGTTTTACAGTGGCGTCACTGCGGAATTCTTCAACGTTTTACGCATCCGCAGATACAACTTGCGCTTTTTGGGTGTTCCTGAGTCAAACGATGAAGATTTGATAGAAACTATTAAACAAATTATACAGGAAACTATGGGAGTTACTTTACGTGACACGATTGCTGAAGCAGCCAGAATAAAAAATGAAAATGTTCAGCCCAGGTATTTCTCCCCTACCTAGACGTTTTTATACAAGAATACTTTTCTACACTGGTGAGATGCGCAACCGTTTTATTGATTTTCACTTCATCAACTCACTATTATTCTTCCCTTTGTTAAAATTTCAGGCCTATCTTAGTTAAATTTTCAAAATGGAATGATAAGACAAAAGTTTTGTATCGTCGAAAAACTCTGCCAGAATCGATGAGCATCGAAGACGATTTAACACAAGCTCAAAGAGAGAGACGAAAAAAGCTTCGAAAAATCGCAGCACATGCTGAACAGGAAGGCAAGAAGATAAAATGGAGCGGGAAGCAACTTTTCGTAGATGGTGTGGAAATGAAAGTCACGTAAAAAGAAACAAGTCACAGAGATGTTAAAAGCCGATTTATAGCTATTTATGCATCGATCAGCTATATTGGGCGAAGTGGCCAGTAAAGATATAGGCCACTGCTGGGTTCAAGCTATAGCATGAAGTCCACAAGCCACTTATAATCTTTCATTGAAGAAATCAACCTGCGATCAGACTGTATTTGATAAACTCCCTCGGGCGAGGATCTTTATTCATTTATTTAATTATTTATTTAATCTGTTTAAAAGCAGTGTTATGTTCATAAAATTGCCATATAATATTTGCAGACATTTGAATAAAATGATGAACTTTTCAGGTGTAAACTAGTCACTTTTTTCGTCAAAATACTCGGGGTTGACAATCAATAAACCACCAAAAACTACTTTTCTGTTTGTGATTGTCTGCATAGTTTGAATAGTATGCATAGTATCGTCACTGGCTTCAGTCGATGTCGCAATGGTGGTCATTGCTTGAGTAACTGCTGATTGTTTGTAATTATTATCTGGGTCGTTGTGAACAGCATTACAATAGTCCTTTTCTGAGCAGCAGTCATAGCATATGCTTTGGGTGAGGTTTCGCCTGCGACAAAGATAAGACGATTTTCACCAGTGTAAGGCGATTTCAAACAGACGTGCGGTAAACTGTCTTTTAGGTAGTTGGCTGGTGATTATGTCATACCGATATTTTTTGCATGTCCGCAAGTTGTAAATCGCCATAGTCTCGCATGCAGTTTTTTGTTTGCAGCTTCTCATCAGAGTAATGTCTTCATTCGCTTCTCTCCACTCGGTTAAACACGCCTGAAATTTGTATACAGATATTGATTTTTTAAGTTTTTATTGAAGTTGTAAGATGTCGAAAAATCTTGAAATAAAGAAATCTAACACCATGGGTAATTATAAGAGAATGAGACTACAAGCACACAAAACTACAGTGCAACGAATTTTCAGCTATACGCAAGTCACATTGGAACACAGATATGATTTTGGTCTGCTCTATATACTCATGGTTGCCAGCGCCGACGTTCCCCACAAAATGTGAAAAACACAGTTGAAAAAAGTTTAGTTCTTATTACTATGTTAAACATAACCTTTAACTATCATAATGACTATGCTGGTTAAATCAAATCATTACCTGGTTTTGCTGACATATCTCAGCGGTTCCGTATCTAGTGCACTCCTCTTCGCTAATCACCGACTCACATCTCCAGCACAACAGCGAGGAAACATTTTTCACATTGACTAGAATTGCCATTAAACACGCAACGCCCAAGAGCTTTGTATCTCGCATCATCACAATTACAACTATGCATAGCCTAACCAACTTTTTAGTACTTACTGTAATACACCTGTACTGTTACAAATAGCGGTAACGCAATTGCTGTTTGGAGTGTGACTATGGTGGTGAGCTTTGTAGTGATGGCAAAAGTTCTATCATAAACTCAACGAGATCAAGTCATTACAAATGCAAGTACAGTCCACACGGTTGATACAACGGTACTGCTATAATAAAAGACCTACCAAATACAGCCTACTACGCGTTTTTGGTAACAATCGTTTTGCATTGCTGACTTGCTGATTAAGTCGCCTATATCATTAAATATTTATGTCGTGAGTAATAAAACATTCTTGTTAGATAAATTTCAAATTTGCATGTTGGAGTGAGTCTTATCTATGAGCAGCTTGGTTTCTTCGAATCTATAGAGTATTAATAAACACTACATGTATTGATAGATAAAAGAGATACTTACAGATCGAGCCGCCATTGCTGAATTTAAACGTTTATATGTTCTTAATGATGTCGTTAGCTGTTCGGTGCTTGAAACAACACGCTGTCATACAGAGCTGGCCCAAGCAAGCGCGGGGCCCAACAATGCAATAAGGTACCTGTGCCTATTAAGGCCCGGTCCCTAATAAGGCCCATTGCTCATATTTCGCAAACCCGTGCAAATAAAAGAAAAATTTTATCCCTATATAAAAACTAATATAAATTCATGATGGTTTACCAGATTTCATCCTTGTCACGTGATCAACCGATTCGCTAGAGCACAACAAAAATTTGATATTTGCAGTTAAGGTGGTTTTGTTAATTTAGAAAAAAAGTAAGTGAGAATTTGGCCGGTTAAATGAACTGTTGTCAGCCGGCTGAAGTTTTCATGTAACAACCAACTTAGTATTGAAAAGGATAATGCACTTTTTTTTCCAAAATTCTTCTGATAATAAAAATGTGACATTTTTTTCGTGGATGCCACATGCGCCTAATAAGGCCCATGCAATATGCTTGATGGTTGAAGATGGTTAATCCCCCCCAAAAAAGAAAAAAGGTCTTTGCTACAAAATATGCCAGAAAAAGTACCAAAAATTGATCAAATAATTTTGAACTGCCCAAAAATTGCCTATTTAATGACGGTTAGGGGGGCCGGTGACCCCCCCCTTCTGCATCTATGTTGATGGGTCACATTCCTTTAAGTTTTCAACCCACGTTTGTTGGTCGTTGTCTTACACAAATTGGTGGTTGCTGTCTTGTTTTATTTGCTTAATACGATTTTTCAGCCATGTTTTGAATCAAAATATTCACAAAATTAGTGGGCCTTATTAGGAGCCTATGCTCCTAATAAGGCCCATTTTTTGGAATTTTTAATTTCTTTATAAACATTTTTTGGGGGGTTGTCAGGTATTGTGGTTTTAATATGTTGTAGTCATATACCCTCACTAATAGAATATACGATTTTTCAGTCTATTCTCATTTGTGGTTCTTGAGTTATTTTCAAAAAAGTGTTAGGTGGGCCTTAATTGGTACAGGTACCTTAGTTGATGCCTGATGGCGGGGACTTCTGATTTTCTGATTTTCAATTACTTGATTTGATAATAATTAATCAAAGACGAACGAAAACCAAATGACAACTTTGAGCAAACAACCAGCATCCAGGAAGCTTTGCTTCGTGATATATTCTCACCACAACGCTCTCTTCCAAGAAAAAAGTTAAAAAATAGCACAGAGATTTACGCCAAATAGAAGGCAAACTGTTATTTTTGTTTAGGTGCTAAGCATCGCCGAGCCCCGAAAACGCACGGGACCCATTGCAGTTGCATCGTCCGCATCAGCTTAAGGCTGCCCTGCAGTCGCGCAATTAAAACGGATCAGTAAAGTGTTAAGTGTTTGCGCTTGCGTTTTCGAGCGACAAAAAATAACCTTTCACAAGAAGTGGTACAACACTATCCAAATTTTATTCTGAATTAAGGGGAAACTTTCTGTGTTTTGGTTTGCAATCTACTTATGGTATCTTCCTTCGCTTTATTCTCCTCCTTTAGCTTCTGAATGTGCTGCGCCAAGAAACTTAAAAATAAGAAAAAAGTCATTTTGTAACCGATCGTACCGAAATATTCAGCATGCCTTAAGGAAACCGCGAAACGAGATTCGAGGCAGAATAAATTCATATAAAATTCAGGGCTAATACAAATTGTATTATGAAGTCTGGTGAGCACCTGCACTTATCAGAGTGTTCTTTCTGCAGTGACTTCAGTGCTGACATGGCTGACTGTCGGTCAGTTAGTTTTCTGCTCTCATCAGCATTTCCGTTCATATCAGAACTTGACTGCTTAGAACCCACGGCAAGTTTCGAAGTGATGCTGGTTGCAGCGGGCTGAGAAATATCATGTAGTAGATTACGCCGTTTAACGTTAGAATGGTGTTTGGCGCTGGGGATCAGCCGTTCAGCCTATCTGGTTCCAAACTAACCCTCGTTAAACAGTCATCGCCATTATACAAATTACATGTATTATTCAAGAGATAAAAAAGCGCGATTAAGTGGACTTAAATTAAACGAAGTCAATTTTCGCTTTCTGGCAAAGTAATATAGAATGAGTATACAAGATTCGTGAATATAAGCCGAGGTCTACCATAATAAGAGAATTAGAAAATGAAGAAATGCATAAATTGAGGTTGTACTGCGTATACATTTCATACAAATCATAATTAAAACTTCAAAATTATCGCCTATCGTCTCCTATATTGTCTCTTATTTTCTTACGTAAGCTACAAAACAAATACACTTAATCAAGTTACCTTGGATGCTTCGGCAATAATGGAAGTTTCAAAAGGGAGAGTTTCCGCCTTGGAGCGGTAAGGAGGCGGCGTTGAAGACAGAATCCCTTTGTTAGCTCCCGGAGATTTGGGTGCAGTGTTGTAACGCAAATGCATCAAGTCTGGCGTGGCGCTTATATGAAGTTTTGTTAAAATTTAGAAATATGCAACAGTAAACAATGCAATTGGCAAATATCTACACCTAGATTGCGGCGCCGGGGAGTTTGCCCTTGAGTTGAAGACAGTCGATTTTCGATCGTTTAAAGCCTGCACAATCTCTTCAAGTATTTCTAGTTCCATCTGAGTGGCTGTGAGAATTATAAATTATGTTTCAAATACTATAAATCACACCGTTATTAGGCGCGTTCAACCAACGGTCAGAGGTTACCGATAAAACTAAATGACTTCATAAAATATATACGTAAACAAACTTTACCTGTGACATCACGTTCGCACGCTTCCAATTTGTTTTTCTGGTCCGAATTAACTTCGCGCAATTCTGCATTCATTTGGAGAAGAGCTTCGCGTTCCGCTTCATTACCTTTCAAAATATCATCACGTGCTCTCAGTTCTCCATGAACTTCGGTGATGTAACGGTTAAGTTGAGAAATCTAAATCATAAAACAAGGTTTATTCACGGAAATAAACAAACCGTATTTCGCAGCAAAACCAGCAAATATGATGCTTTTAGAGTGTTATAAAAAAGTCGAAAGCAAAAAGAATCAACAAATCCTGAAAGACCTGCAATTCCAAATCCGCGCATCTGGCTCTACACTTGGCTTCAGCATCTAAGTCCATTCTAAGTTGTTCGATCGTCTTCTTCTGATCAATCAGTAACGTCCTCAGCGATGTCACTTCTTTAGCAAATTCTTCAGTTTCACGCTCTTTTCGGGCCAACTTTTCTCGAAGCGCGGTTTCACTCCGTAATCTTCTCCTACATACATTAAAACTTTGTTAACGTCAATTAGTGTATTGCAAAGTGCAATTTAACAGACAAACACAAGTATACGATTGTGTTAGTTATTTAAAAGACATTTTACGGTAGGAAGGTGGTGTAAAGCGGACCAACGGGGTAAAGTGGCACAACCCTCTTATTTTCTTAATAAAGTTTTTTAACCGCGCGGATACCACTAAGTTTAGTGAAGCATGACATAACGTGGTTGCAGACGCCATTATTCGAGGTTACGTGGAAAAGAAAGCAAGAAAAGGCACGGAATTCGCTTTTTGTACTCTCTGATCTATTGAAAGGTATGTCTTGTAACTTAGATTTTATTTTGCATGCATAAGGTAGGAGTTTGGTTGAATGGTAGAAAGGAGTTTTACTGTATCACGTACGCATTACATAGGTTCATTCCGCTTACTGACTAGCCAAAATTTGGCCAACAGTCAAAATAATAGTAACCAAGGGGTGGGGGTAAAGTGGACCAGTGGTGGTCCACTTTACCCCGTCGTTAAATTTTTCTTGTTTATAGTTTCATGACCGAATTAGGTGATGTTTATTTTGTAATCCTGTTTTGTAGAATGCCTCGTAACCGCCAAAGGACATCAACTCAACAATCTTGGACCAAAGAGGCTATGACTATCGCCATTCGGGCAGTAAATGAAAAGAGAATGGGCTACCATAAAGCAAGCAAAGAGTATGGAGTTCCCAAAACGACACTCATAAGAAGGGTCCAAGGAGATAATATTAATGCTACTGGGAGCAAAAAGGGACTTGGAAGGTTTCATTCCACATTTTCCGAAGCCCAAGAAAAAGAGTTAGTTGCACATGTGCTCGAACTTGAGCGGCGATTCTTTGGGGTCACTAGGAAACATCTCCAATCACTTGCATTTGAATTGACAGAAAAAAATCATATTAAGCACAGGTTCAACATGGAAAAGAGACTTGCTGGTGCTGATTGGGTGAGTGGATTTCTTCAACGCAATCCACAATTAAGCCTTCGCACCCCAGAGCCTACATCTGCTGCTCGTGCTAGAGGGTTTAATCGTGTGAGCGTCGGCAAGTTTTTTGCTCTCCTGGGAGAAGTGATGGACTTGCATCATTTTAAGCAACACAATGTGTTCAACGTCGACGAAACTGGAATTACGACAGTTCAAACAAAGCAATCCAAGGTGCTTGCGTTGAAGGGGAAAAAGCAGGTTGAAAGTATTACCTCAGCAGAAAGAAGCACTTTGTGCACTGCAGTGATTTGCATGTCTGCTGGAGGAAATTACGTTCCACCTTATCTCATATTTCCACGACAGCGTATGAAATCAGAATTGGAGCAGAAGGACACAGTCGATGAAAGTGATAACAACGTAGATGCAGAAAGCTTTTACTGCAACGAAATGTATTCCAAATCGTCGGAGAATGATGGGTGGATCCAGTGCTCCAAATGCATGCGATGGGTGCATGAAGCCTGCTCCGGGTGTAATGAAGAAGATGACAACTTTATTTGTGAATTATGTTTTTTTAAATTGATGGTGAACTGCGATTACTTTCATAACTACTTCGCTTATGATGACAATTTGTAAATAAATTGATTGTGATGTGGAACAAATTGCCTTGTTTACTCAAAACTTACGGTAGTCCACTTTACCCCACACATGTGGGGTAAGGTGGACTATTGGAGGTGCTTTTAAATCAAAAAAATTTTATGTAAGAAAGCAAGCAATCAATAAAAGGGCACTTCAAAAATTAGCGAAATAGCTTAGAGTTAACTTTCAAAACAAACAAGTCAAATTTGATTTTGGTGAAATCAGTGAATTGTAACGATTAAGCCTTATGTGGTCCGCTTTACTCCACCTTCCCCTATATTATTTTTACTAATTTCAAATAAGCCTTAATAACAAGTTTCTCGTGTAAAGCCTGGAAACCCTTTACGTACCACTGTCCACAAATGGAGTAATACTCTGCGTAGCCAATATCATGGTTTGTGAAGCAATGCTACAGAGAAAATACCGGAGTTTCTCACCCCCGTAATTATTATACGCTGCGAGGGCAAACACTTAACCTGTAACCTACGCAGTTCCAACCTCAGTTCATCGTCTGCCCGTTCCTTATACTCCCTCCAGTCCTGAAGAAGTCCGTCAATTCTCTTGGATGCCTCTCCCCTGATATTTTTAGCTCGATCTGAAAGCATGTTCCGTCGACTAGATGCGCTTGAAACAACACTTCCATGAAAAGAATTTTGTCGCCTGAAAACATACAGTAAAAGGTTTGTATTTATCTTAACCACACATCCTTAACGGATAAAAATTGCTGTTATATTCTGCTGAAACACTGAATGCATAAATGGTCAAACGTTTACCTGCTGGATGAAGCTAGTGGAGGTCCAACAGGCGAGTCCATTTCCCTGGTTGCGTCCAAATAATACCGCGTTTCTTCGTACAATCTACAGCTTTCTTGGCGCAAGTTACGTAAGTTATCTCGTAGTTTCTCGTTTGTAGATTTTAACTCATTTAGCATAATACAAAATACAGGAAAACTACTACACTATGTCACATTTTTTAAACCATTTTAATAGAATTATAATGAATTTTTTTTAACTAAATGTGCAAAAGTTAATCAATTGTTATCATTATGACGAAACAATTACCGATAATTAAATATTGCTTAGCTTGAAATTTTAGGGGCAAAAGTTTGTAAGAGATTTGTTGGCAATACGGTATGCATTAAAATTGAGTTTAGCGAAGCCATGTGCAACAAGCGTGCTGCAGACTTCCTACAACTGAACCGATGTTAGTTTGAAGCAATGCAAATATGGGTTGCGCTGCAAGCTGTGAAAGTAAGTCAGATTATTTTTGCTGGTGTTGCGTTGCAAGCATCAACTTACTACGGTAATTTAGTTAACTAAACTGTAGATTGCTGCAGAGAATTTTGTGAAGTTCACGGAGATATAGCCCTTAAAGCCAAACATGGTACGAAAGTAGGACAAGCAGAAGCTGACTATTTGCGAAAACTAAGCAAAATAAACATGATGGACGCACAAGCAAGTAAGAAAATACGGTAACGTAAGTGTTCATGGATCCATTCATCACACCTAAACGCTTTCTCACAGGTCATAAGAGGAGGGTAAGCATCAACAACTGGATATCGGATGTTTTGTGAGTAGTTTGCATGTCGGAATTACCAGTAGACTATGCTGTAATTGCTCTGAATTATGACCAGAGTAGACCGGAATTGGAAATCCCAATTTTCATGCTCATATATCTAGTATCGATAAGCCTACTCAAAATCTACCAAAAGTTTTAATGGTTAGCCATAATTTTAATTCTGCCTTCTGGAGAGCTTTGAGTTTTCATGGTTGCGGAATTTTCAAGATGATTTTTTGGTAACGTGCTTAAAAAAGGAATCCATCGATAAACCTACACTCGGATAAGCCATTTTGCAAGAGATAGCCGGTTAAAAAAAGAAACTTCTTGACTATAGCCTACTCCAAAGTTTAGCTTTAATAGTTTTTCAGCTTTATAATCGCATGCCATGTTAGCTCAGCACGTTTATCACATTGGTTCATATAACGCGTAACTACTAACTTCACTTCAAAGTAAGTAGGCCTATGTGACATAAACAAATAGATTACCCCACATTCACCTAATAAACTAATCTGCAGTGCTAACGATTAGCTCTTGCAAATAGCTTCCAGTTTGTTCAATTACGGAAAGCCTATTACACTGCTAACTCACGAGTAGCAGTAAATTCCTGTTGAACAAAAATGCTAGCGTATTTTTCAAATGAAAAGAGTAAGCGTTGAAAAATTAACTTATTGGACGGAAAATTGAAGTTTTCGAGTAACTCTATCACTTAACCGCTTACAAACACAAAAATACATCTAAAAATACTAATTCTCATCACATTTACGCATAAAAATCCTTCTAATCCAATTGATGATGAAAATATAACCCCTGCAACTTTCAACTTCGGTCTCTACTCTACCTAGTGATAGACAAAGTGTCTACGAAAAGATATTATAATTTAAATTATCCCCAAGCATGTCAACCAATTTCATCAATCCTCTTCTGCAGAAATGAAAACTCGGTAGTGTCGCAGGATTATGTCAAGTCGACATCAATGGACATGTTAAACGACAAACCCGACCGACGAGTCAGCATTGCAACTCAGAATGCGTGTGAAACAATAATCTACGACATAGACGAAGTAGGCCTACATCTTATATGCTTTTCAAACATAGGCTGCACATAATTTTGCTTATTGCTGGAATATTTCACGCCATTTTCAAAATGAAAAAGAACTAATATATAGGTTATTATTATTATCATATAGCAGGTTGTAACCAAGTCATTTTCAGTTGTGGCTTGAGTCAAGGCCTTTAACCTAAAAATTATTCTGAGATCACACTGTGACTATATAAACTGATCAGTATAACGTTATGGCTATCTACAAATTAGTCTGGTTGATGCTTATTACAGAGAGTTGTAATTGTGTAGGAAAATATCCGATTCTATCACTGAAAGTTGTCTTTCTTGCCCTCACAATTGTCATAACGTGACTCGAGTGTCTAAAACGCTGCCATATTGATAGCAATAACTTCAGGGTAACAATTTGTATTTTTATCTACAGCCAACAACAAGCATATCTTCATCTGACGTCATTAGATTCACAGAAAACATTACCACTAACGACTCCTAAAAGTCAATTCTTGAAGATAATGATGGAGTTTTGGGGGCGAACTCAACTTTTCTCAATAAAGAACATGAACAAATTACTTGTACGTTGTACCACTTGCTGTATATCAACACATGCAACAACTTGTCTTGTACACCAAGCAATTACAAATCAAAGCATAAAAATAAATTTCCAATGCGGACGTGGTTCATTTTAGTTTATTTTTATAATACAATGGCGTAAGAGTTAATTTTTCTAAAAACTTAACATTGGTTTTAATTAACAAGGCTCCTTGATAGAGAAAAGCCGATTTCAGTGTGGTTAAAACAAAAGCTTCACGTAACCTACACTACCCCAGTCATCATTTGAAAAGCAAACAGGTTGTTCTGCAAACGTGTAGAACAAGGCATATAGAAATATTGCACAAGGGTTATCATCTGGAATAGGTGCTACCGTACCAAGAAAACCATGACTATTATACAGTATATATATATATTAGCTACATAAAAGCATTTTTATGGCTAGTGACCCCAGCACCCAACAAATACTGATACAAAAGCAAGCATATACTTTCTATAGAAATATTGAAAGGCAAAAACTCAACTACTCTAAAATAATAATAGGTTTAATGATATGATATCATTGAAAGATGTCAAAGTGACAGCAATAAACGAGTCAATATCGGCAAATTTAAACCAAAATCAATCAACTTGACATAGCGCAAATTACATAAGGTATCAACAAAAAGCATTACCGTAATAATAATAAACCAAGCATTTACCCTTCTCTAACAGGACACATTCTTAACAGCCAGGTTGGCATGCAACCATAAAAGACATCAAGTTATAGGATAGCATAAAATCCATTCTTCTTGAAATTGCAAAACAAAATATTGTAAATATTTCAGCCTCGGCCAATTCTGACAAAACACCCAGTTTGGACTCGCAAGCCCAACATTTGGCCATTTGGTTCGCTGCAGGTATCATTTAGAAAACAGTTAATAGTGCGAAGACTCCATAGAGCAGAGCACAGGGATATGCAATCAAAAGCTGTTGAGAATCCATAGCAAAGCCACAAACAAATAACTTTGAAGCAGACAAGCTACACCAAGTCACAGTGAAGATGGTTAATAAAATACCAATAAGACCTCTGAAAAACAAAACAAATGCGATGTTGTAACACATATATCCTTTAAATGCTACAAATTAACACCACCACATAGGAATAACAACACCACATTGTTAACAAGCTTACTTCAACGATATTATGATTGAAAATCCAGACAAAATAACCATTGGCAAGATACAATATCCAATTACAGAAGCAACACATCCCAGTGTAACGCCAGACATTGACATAATGTTGAGCAGCAGGTATATTGCAACAACTCCAAGCCCTCCAATACCATAGATATAACCGAATGAAACTTTTCCACCCTGCATTCAGAAATTACCAATTAAGTTGGTGTGGAAAACTAAAACTGTTATCATGAGAGCAAGCAGGCAATGATTAGCCTATTCATCAAAACATAATACATTATTTTTAGTTATACATATATTGTAATAAAACAGACATCTAACCAAAAGAAGTGTCCCTCCTAGAGCTAAACAGAAACATAAAGGCCCTGCTAAATCAGTCTCATTAATAATGTTTGCATCTGTTATGGAGAATGGATTAAGGACAGCGAAAGTCTTTTTGTAAATGTGATCAAAATTGATGCCAAGTTCTTCCAAAAGCGGCGGCTCATCATCAAAGCTTCCAGTGTAGCCATCAGCGGGATAATTTTGTTGAGTATTAGCCAGTTCTTGAGGTTGCATAATCTGACCAGCGTATGGAGAGGAATATGTGGTTTCGGGCATCATGAAGTTTGACTGCTGGTTGGGCTGGGTATATTCTCCATAGCCCATTTGATTATTAGGAGATTGGTTGTAATATCCGTTCCTGTTTAAGGAAAAAGAATGTACCATATGTCATGATTCATACTACACTAGCAAATAAAACATTCCGTCAAATTACGTACCCTTCACCTTGCTGATCTCCATAGCCCTGGTTTGCTCCTAAGCCAGGGTCATTGAAATTTGACTGATAGAAACCATCATTTGCACCAAATGAAGCCATTTGCAATGGTTTTTGTCCTCACTAATTACTATAGCCCTACAACACCATAGAACTTAATTTGTCAATTCATAAACTGATACCACCAGACTGATTGTTTGAGCAATACTGCCCTAAAAGCCCTTGGTCATATTTTGCTTTCCGACTCCATGACAATAATGGCTAGACATTTTATCAAACGCAGCTCTTTATTTATGCTGCACATAGTTAAGTATGGGGGAGGGGAGTGCAACTACAAATCCACTACAACTTTTTTTATACAATTTATAACCAGGGTCTAGAGTTATGTATATGCATTCAGAAGTTGTCCTGGCACATGGGCATTAGAATGAAAATTTTATATATTACAGCTGCTATATCACAATTCATTCGTCTTAACGTGAAACAAAACCAGATGTTGATGAAAAACTCTTCACATAAACTTCGTTACTATCTTTTTCAATGATTAAGCACGGTTCTTCAAACATTAAGAAAGACTTATTTTCGCCCTATTAGAAAAATAAACAACAAAGAAATTAAATATGCGTTCCATGGTGGGAAACAACGAAAATAATCATCAAAGTCTACCAACACAGATTCTTCTTCAAATTAAATATCAGGTGAAAAGTCAATCACAAAAACAAACTGGCTCCAAATAAACTGTCCAAATTCTAATCAAATCTGGAACATAAAAACGAAAAGGCCATGCATATGCAGTCAGGCCTCATTAACCCGAATCCCAGAAAATCAGAACCCCCACTATCTGACATCAAATTGCCAGGAACAGATTTCTTCCAATTCATTTCATTGCATTCACCAACAAGTTTTACATTTTTGTGCAGTACACTTTGTCATTAAATCAGTTGCTTACGCAATAATGTGCCTTTTTACATGAGGTCAATTGCACGCATCAAATGTGTAATCTACGTCACCGTTCTATTCTCTTCTTTTCTTTGCTTCATTAATTAGTTAAGAATCAATCCTGTGATTTGAAATGTTGGAATCGGTCGTGTAATGTGTAAAGGAAGGTGTTTTTTTTCTTAAAGTTGACATCAAATTCTTTAAATGGGCAATTCTATCTGTTTCCATTTAGGTTTTAATTAAGGCGAGTTCTACTTTCACTCGTACAGTCATAGCTTTCAATTTTGCAAAAAGGTTCACTGTAATAATCTCAAGAATTTGCTAACTTATATACCTCGCTAAAACGACAGTTTGCGATGAAAGGAAGTAGTCTAGATTAACGAGATCTGATTGTACTTCTTATTTTTAAAAAGGTAACATATTACTTGAGAGTAAAGGTAAACATAACTAAATCACCAAACAATAGTATATTAAAAACATTTGGTGGAGAAACAACAAATATGATAAGTAATGAAATGTAATAAAAATCAGAATGAGTATTACAATATAATATTGTACATATGACACATATTATACGCATAATACAGCCTATAAATATTATTTAATTTAATATAGCCTTTTTCGAATCAGCTTACTGGAGAAACATTTTTGCGGCTTAATTTTTGATATGGCAGAGTCTTTTCTTCATCAAATTCTTTTTTGTGAGATTTTTTGGTTTCCTATAGCCTATACTGACTGCATGTGCTTTTATACCTAGATCAAAGTAGGCCACGGCCTATAGATAGGCAGCAGGCCAGATTGGAATCTAGGGTCTTCACCGATAACTCAACAAAATTTTTACGTCAATAGATTTTGGCATACGTGTTCAATTTTCGACGTTAAAACAACATATCTTATAAGTTGCTGCATTTTTGAAATAAACTATTTTGGCGACTGGCGTTAATCTTTGTTTATTTGTCATAAATTAATGTGAAAATGTTGATAAATCACATGCCTGCAGCTGATCAGTTTTTCTGAGGTGGTTGAGTATGATGCGATGGAACTTGACGGGGATCATTGATCCGACTGGAAAGTACGGCTGTTTTGGATGGGAACTCGTCCGTGTTAAGACAGAAATTTAGGTATGATGGCGTGAACAGAAGTCTCAATTATTTGTTCAATGAAGGCTTCAATTAGGCTATAAATCGGCGTTCAAACAACCAGATTTTCTTTGTTTCTTTATTATAATTCAATAACGTTGATCAATCTACTCAATCTAGTGTGTGCAGGTGCCACAATTTCCACTATGGTTACTTGACAAAGCTACTACTGTACTACATCGCCTATATAATATAGGCTATATTATAGCCTTAAGCGGTAGAGGGCAGAGGCTATACCGTCAGGATCGTATCTGCGTGTATAGGCCTGTAGCGGTCACGGCCAGCACTCGCCAGTGCCACAATTTAAAATTACGGGGTAGCGTAGGGCTGTGCACAAGCATAATGGGTGATGAACGTCTCAAATTCTCCTGACTCGGTGTACTGGTAAACTGTGGTAGGGCCCAATAGTTTGCGAATTGTTATCGTATTAGGCCTAGCTGTACCCATTAATCAAAGCTAGATTTGACTAAACAAAATAAATTACGCTATAGCATTTATTCTGCAGTTTTATTAATTTATTAGTATTAGCCTGTAACGTAGCCTAGACTGTACTGTTTGGTCAAAGCAATGGAAGCCAAACAACCAACACTGTTGTAAAAAAATGGTTCATATACTTCCGCATTATGAGGTGATATTTTTCCACGCTAGTGTTGAAAATTCTAAGAGCGTCTTGAAAGAAGAATTGATTTGAAGGGTTTTGTTGTTGCTTCCTGAATATACGATTCGCTTTGTCAAATCGAATTTTCGAATTTCGAATTTTTTTGGCGTTGCCACAAAACATTAACATTAACTTTCTCTTGATTAGTTTAGTGTATTTGTAGTGGTCATGGTTAACAGATCTAAATTCGGGAGGGCTACACTATAATAGAATCACATAGGGCTATAAGCAGTGTTGTGAGGAATCGACTCACTCCAAAGTCAAAGGTCCAAAATGAACCATGAAAAAAGTCCAAAATGACTCGACTCACGATATGACGATTGTGACCACAAAAAACACAACTTTATATAACAAAAACGGATATTTTTCAAAACATTACAAACCTGTATAAAAAGTATCAACAACGCCAATTTGTAAACAGTTATGACGTTATAGTAACCAATTTAATGCAACGCGTTATGTGACCTCAAAGTAGTTTTTAGGTTAAAGACATTGACTTGAGTCGCAGTTTAAACTAACTTGACTTGACTCGATTTACAATTTAAATTGACTCATCTTGACTCGAGTCACAACTCAACATGACTTGACTTATACGATCGTCCGAGCTGACAGGATTTTATGCGAAAATCGATCTTCATCTTGGATTGGACAAGTTTTATTTTTAGCTTATCGTTCGATTGATAACTTATTGATAACTTTGAAGTTATCAATACCGGTCAAAATCCTTATGTCTGACGTTATTTGCTCAAGATAGTTTACTTGTGGGGGGCCATGTTAACTGGCCCGTTATAGCACAGTTGAATGATTGCTATCTTGAAAGTTTTAAGCCCTTGCTTCGCCCTTTTTCCTGTTCGTTAATTATTCGTAAGCATGTGTTTTATTGTGCTATGACTACAACGATTAGCATCGTAACTTTCGCTCCGCACAGTAAATGGCTAAAAATAAACAATACAATACCTCACCACCTGCTGGTTGGTAAAAAGTCATCTCCCATAACACTGACACCTACTCCATTACTCCCCCTAACGTCTACCGTAATTATTATTCTTGGATGTCAAAAATCAATATAAGGTAATACAATTATTATCAAGCCCAACACTTTACACTAACCATTAACCAATACCATTTGAAGCCACTTGGTTGCCATTGCACTACAAGTGCACGTCCAAAAGTGACATGCCACTACTAGCCCTACTTCACTCTTAACAATGTACAGCGAACGTTCGCCTTCAATGGCCAACCTAAAAACAGCACTTTTTTATTACACAAATGTAGGCTCGTTGATTTATGTAACGTATTTTTCTTTACCAACAACGTCAATTGCTGATGTTTTTGCTACTGTCCATGCACTCAAGTTTAACACCGCGAAATTATTGTCAACCAAACTTAAACTAATATTCAAAGAGGTTAAGACATCAAGACTGAAAGTTGACTTTCTCCCAATTGGCCGAAGTAACTTATTGCGGTTGTAATAATTTGGGTATTCTGTTTCCAACACGGTAGAGATCGGATATGCTGTTGAGTTGAGGTATAATCCTACTTTTTCCGGCCATTCTTCAAAAGTTGTGTCCTCTCATGTTGCTTGCGAGACGACCTGATGAAATAAGGACGAAGATATCTGTGCGGGACGTAAATAGCCGGTTTCCAATGCCAAGCCACCAAAATATCCCACTAAGTTTGTGAAGAATAGGCAATATTTTGTGAAAAAGCGTTGTCAATGTTTTTATTGTAACGCTATGCTAACTGTGCGTAACGCAATAACATTGCATAATTTCAAAGCCCACAAGACTTTCATTTATTTTTTTACTTTTATTTGAAAAATGAAAATCATTAGAACATGTAACGTGCTAAACCTGATTTCAAATCAAATGACCTGATATTGTCAGTTTGTTTAATGACTTGCTCTAAAAAGCCATCCAATAATAACACATGCCTCCTGAATGTATTTTCCAATACAATACAGGTTGCCATAGCAAAAACCCATGCAAACTAAAACAATTACAGTACTGCAAGATATTTAAATAGCAAACAACCAACATAAATCTAAAGAATACATCGCTCCACAAGTTCAGTAATAGGACATGGTAAGATGTCAAATACACTTCAATAACCCAACCCAAAGCAATAATTGCAACTTGTGACCAAGAAATAGCATACAACAACTAAGTGATGCTGCTTTCCATAAAAGTCTTACCGACATGCAAGTTTGGTTTCTCACACACGATGAAAAATCAAAACGAAGTCATGGATTTGATTAATTAATAAGATTAATTAGTTGAGGCCAAGTTTTTGCTCCTTACAGCATGCCATCTGTGTCTTCTTCATCTAACAGAAGAGAATGTTGCTGATCAGGCGCATGCTTTGCAGAACCACTAAGGATGCCAGATAAAGACCCCGCGGAGTGCTTTGCAGAACCACCTTCTTCATTTAGTGAGAAGGAGTGAATTGACTCTATGACTTTATTCTTGATAGTGGTGATCTTCCTCGATAAAGTACTCGATGGTGGTTTTAAGGCTCCTTCCACACCCGCAACGACGATTACTTCATCGTCGCGTAGTACATCGGTGTCATTGACATACTTTGGTTGACCAAAACGGTTCATGGAAGGCTTCTTGTATCTGAATATAAATGTATGCGGCAAATTACAACAAGTCATCGCTTGAGATAAATGCTATTGTTGGATTAGAGCATGATTGTACTACAAAAACATATTCATAGGTTTCGTGACAATATGTATCGATAACAGTAACATAGCAAAGCTAAAGTGATTATCAAAAAAATGCAAAGTTCTGGACTAATAATGACATTACCAGCTAAATGATGTTGATTGCAAAATACTACCTTCACCAAACAAATAATACCACAACTTCAGATTTCTATCAATACTTTGAACAAGGGTTACTTACTCAACAAGTTAGATACGAAAAGTAAAAACATATGAAAAAAAAATGGGATGGCTAATACTAAAACCATGAAACCAATAAAACAGCCTGTCTATGTGTAGCATATAATAGGATAGGTAAAAACTTCAATGACATCCCATATACCGCACCATGATCATCATAAATTTTATGCACCAACAACCATTTTTCTACTACTACTACGCTATTTAGTAGCGTCCTCTACTTGAGCTAACCCGAACCTACTAAACAAAATCTTCCCATCTTTACCAAAATGGTCAAAATATAGTGACTTCAAGGAATTGTCGTGAGATGAAAATCTTTGAAAACCCAGATCATCGTCAATAACTGGCAAACTATTGGCGTGGACCAAAGACAAACTAGCAAGCGACAGGTTCGCGGATGAAGATCTTTGCACAACCACATCAATGCGGTGTGTATGCAAGCTTAACTGATCACATTTCAAGTGGTTGCGATTTCGAACAGACATCTTTCTCCCAACACTGTGTGATTATTGAATAAATTTATCGCACAAACAAACACACTGTTAAGTTATAAGGGACGTAATACATCACATGAAATCCCCTTCTCCCATATCAAAAATTTCATCACCAGTCGCAAAAAAATTGATAGCAACATACAAATAAAAGATAAAGTTGAGAAAGTAATGCAATTGCGAAGTAGTATTAATTGTGCACAAAACTGCCTTATAATCAATAACCAACCACTTCCTTTAAAGATTTTACGAGTAACTTGAATAGAAGAGTACTCACAGTTTTAAGAACAAGGATGATGTGACCACGGACACCGAGCTCAAGGCCATTGCTGCCGAACCCATCCAGGGCTCAAGTACAACACCAACAGCGTAAAATGCGCCGGCTGCCAGAGGTATACCGACAACATTGTATACGCACGCAAATAGGAAATTGATTGTAATTCGGCGGATTACATGACTGGAAAGATCAATTGCAGAAACAACGTCCATCAAATCACTCTGAAAGGCAATAGGCGAAGAATTAATTACAAACAGGACTGTTTTGATGGAGTTGCAATATAAAACAGTTAGAACTGACAAGATCAAAACACAATAACTATTATTAGTATACTAAACTACGACCTCATGTCAACTGATACAGAATTTAACAAGGATGAAGATTTAATTAAATATTGGCTTTGGTATAGGACTTCTACCTTTATCAATACCACATCAGCAGCTTCGATTGCTACATCAGTTCCTGTTCCTATTGCGATGCCAACATCAGCTTGAGCAAGAGCAGGAGAGTCATTGACACCGTCTCCTACCATGGCTACAACCTGGCCAGCTTCCTGGAGCTGACGAATCTTTCCGACTTTATGCGATGGTAAAACCTCAGCATATACTTGTTTAATTCCAGCCTATCAAGGGGTAAATTATTACCAGTTTACAACAATGACGAATTTTAAAAGGCAAACAAAATCCCAGGTATGTTACATTTACATTCCTCAAGAAAAGGTTGCGCAACAGCATTTTTCCCTGCAGTTGGATAAAGCTTTTACGAAAATTTTTAGGAAACCAATCAAAACAATAACTTTACCAGTATCACATTTCAAAAATCATAAAACAAACAACAAACCTGTCGCGCAATAGCTTTTGCAGTTTTCTTATTGTCTCCTGTAAGCAAAACGACCTCAATACCCATATGCTGTAGAGTGTGTATGGCAAGAGAAGCTTCAGTTTTGACGGTATCAGCAATAGCAAGCATGCCTTCCAAGCAACCGTCTATTGCTGTCAAAATGGCAGTGTAACCACAATCTTCTTGTTCTGAGTTCAAATGAAAATTGGTTCAGTCTTTTTACACAATAAATCCTCTGTAACGAAAAGTTAACTAACTGCTGCTAGGATACAAACAACACCCATATGCATATCAGAATTATAATTAGTAAAGCTTTAATTCTAAACAATAAAGCATAAACATTTTACTGTCGTCCACTTACCAGCCATTGCAACGTCGATATCATGTGGTATTACAATTCCATTTCTTCTCATCCAATCACGATTTCCGATCAACACATTGTAAGTGTGAGATGCCGACCCACTGGACAAACTGACAGTCTCCTCATTTGTTAATTTGAGGTTTCCATCCTGCAGTTACATACAAAGTTTATGAAATGAAACGATTACCAAGTTATGGGATTTGTAGTTAAACATCTCATAAAATTCATTAGCTCTGATTTCAGGTTATTCATCGATCTGCTCACTAAATCATTCCCATGGGCATTGTTACTGTTTAAAAGAACAGTTTCTGTTCCGGATACTTGACATGTGATACCGCATCCAGGGACGCCTTTGAACGCTGTTGGATTTCCAAAAGACGTAACCTTCAGCAACTGACAAAAAAAAATTATTTACCACATGATGCCTGAACAAAGAAGTTTCTGGAACCTTAAAGTTGAATTCAAGCAATTAAAGAGTGGAATTATAAAAACTATATATAACACACAAACCTCTTTAGCTCTTTTCACAACAGCGGCACCTAGGGGGTGTTCACTGGCATTTTCTGCGGTGCCAACAATTGTCATGAGTCTACGCAATGACATCCCACTGCCACCTTGGTCTCTCGTGCACAGTTGCTCACACACCACCCGTGGTTGACCATAGGTGATGGTGCCCGTTTTATCAAACACCACTGTTTTGACCTGTATCAATGAAGTTTCACGTAAATTAACACTCTATAACTCTTACATGATAAATTACTGTGTATTTTAGAGAGTTGTGCTTATTACTAGAATCAAAAGACAACCATCATTAGTTCATTACCTTATGGGAAGTTTCGAGTGGTTCACCGCCCTTGATTAAGATGCCATGCTGAGCACCAACTCCTGTTCCCACCATCACTGCTGTTGGAGTGGCAAGTCCAAGTGCACAAGGGCAGGCGATGGCCAGCACAGTGATTGCTGTTTGGAATGCAAACCTGATGACCATTTCGTGGGATGACAACCAACTATATATATATAACAAAAAAATTATTTGTATAGGCATTAACTATTAACTAATATTCATGTTCAGTGCCTGCCAGCGTAACAAAGCAGGAATACCCACTAGGATTAAGATATGGTATAGAATTTTTACATTGTAGTAGAAGGCACCAGATGGAAGATGAGAGAGTCGTAAATTATGTTACAACATAGTAAGTTGCGCAGAGGATGTAATTTTGGTTTGAGTGCCCTTTTTTATAATGATTTATAACAACCCTATGCTCTTAAATACACATTACATGCTGCCTTTGACGTATATTAATGACAGAGTTGTTATTCATCATCAGCTGCGGTTGTTTTCGAATAAGATCACGGCCATAATAAAACACCAATACTCACTATGTTAAAGCTTCAGTGTGATCAATATGAAAGTAAAAGAACTGAAGGTAAACTTTCTTTGACGTACTTGTATTTGTTTTGAAACTCTTCCAAGATGGATGGATCAACAAAACCAATGATCACCCAAATGACCCAGGTGACCAATGAAAGAATAATGACTCCAGGAACAAAATATCCGGCTATTTTGTCAGCAACCTACCAATATTAATAATTGTGCTTAGCAATGACTGCATGAATAAATATAAATGAAAGTTATAACTTTCTTGCATGTTCATAGTCATGTTTATAGTCTTACAGAACTGGCAATTGCATGATTAAAATCTCCAGAAAAAGGCAGAGCTCATACTAGACAACTACGTCAGTTACTTTCAAACTTAGCATGACTCATCAATAAGCACCAATTCTTCGACATAAACACAACCAACACAAAAAATGTTCAAAACACTGACTCAGCAAGTTTCACCTGTTGGATCGGGGCCTTTGATGTTTGGGCTTCTTCAACCAAGCGCACAATCTGTGACAAGGCAGAATCAGATCCTACATGAGTGGCTTGTATCAGCAATGAACCGTTCATATTAATTGATCCACCAATGACTGATGAGCCTGCTTTTTTTGTGACAGGCATGGATTCACCTACAGATAAGTACAGATACATTGAAGTATGATAATTAGGTAAGCAACAAAGTCATTTGATATGTTACTAAATCAACAACGTAACTCAAATTACAAGGAAATTTATTAACATTCTACTGTATAATCCTGCCAACGAAAATTGCTAATTATTACCCAAAAATTGTGTTTTGTTACAGACTTGAAAACTGGCAAAACTTTCTGATCGTTCATAATAGAATGTGAAAACAAGTATGTGTTGCTGCCTTACCAGTAAGCATGGACAAGTACCAGAGTTACAAATAAAACAAATATTGTGTGAAAAAATTCAACAAAACACACACATAACCTTGATCAACCTGGTGATACCAGAACAATGTACAAGGACTTAGTGTTTGTTCAGTAAACACATCATAATGTGTAGAAAGAGGAAGTGTTTTTCACTCTTTCACTCATGCTGACAACCACACAGGCCAATTATTTTATCGACAATAACAAGTGTCGAAACTAACTTACCTACTTCGTTTGCATCCTCGTTTGGGAGAAAGGAATGTGTAAAATAACAGGGTACAATAACAACGTTTTCCAAATAGAAGGTTAACAAAAAAATTAGGTAAAAGCAAAGGTGTGTCTTTATAAAACAAGTACAGTACAAAACACTGATGATATTTTACCTGTAATAACAGATTCATCTGCATTTGACGATCCTTCAATGACTTTCCCATCAGTTGGCATCTTAGTACCCGGAGGTACTCTGAGGTAATCGCCTCTTTGTAACAACTCAACTGAAATACTTTCTTCAGAAAGAACAGTTGTACCATCTTTATCAAACTTAACAAGAATGGCTTCAGTCGCTTGCAGTTGCATCAGTTTGGCCAAAGCTTCTGAGGTTTTACCCTATCATCATAAACATTCATCCGAATTTAACAAAGAGAATAGAAAATTTACAGAGAAACATGTGGAAACACCAACAAACGTGTCTGCAAAGTGTGAAAAAAGTTTTTGAGTAATAGTCTGTCAAGCAAAACCTACCTTTGCAATATGCTCCAACCAACGACCCAGTGCAATAAACACCAACAACATTGGAGGTGTTTCGAAGAAAGTTTTAGGACTTCCGGGCGCTAGTTCTATCATTGCTACCATCACAATAATAACAGAATACGCATAGGCAATGACTGTAGTCATGACAATAAGTACATCCATGTTGGCTGTTCGATGCTTCACAGCAGCCCATGCTTGGACATAAAAATACTTTGCACCAAAGATCTACAAATGTAAAAAATGCAAAAGTAAACTTTTGTAAGCACAAACTGAACACGAATGTACATTATTTTGCTGACAGTACAGTAACACATAAATTTCAGAGCTTTGAACCTAGTTTTATGAAATTCAGATGGAACAGTACACGTTTATAAAGCATCATGTCCATGACACATAAATTACATACTTTGTAACATCAATCTTAAGCATGTGAGACTTAACACAGAAAAAAAGACTCTCTACGCAAATTAGTTTTCGGGTTTGTGCAGTAAGAAAGCTACCTGAACCGGTGTACACAGCAAAAACATGAGCAAGTTTTCCAAACTTAATCCTGGTGTGATGAGATATTTGTTGTTGTGATTACCAGATGCCATGAAATATATCATGATGACCAAAACTGGCAATCCAAAAATAAGAGAAGTGAAAAATGATCTCCTCCATTGCTGTATCTCCTTTTTGTGGTCAAGCGATCCAACCCGGTTTTCGTCATTTCGCACTGATGCGCCAAATCCAGCTTCCTGCAAGTACGAGGAAGATGTTGGTCATGATGAGGAAAAGAATAATTTATTAAAAAGGTTAGTTAGTAAAATAGTTATAGAAATGATTGCTTACAGCCATGAGTCATTGCTTTTCCTCACCTCTAATAGTTTTATTATATCACGAACACCGATGACATCAGCATCGTACTTTACCAGAGCACTACTTGTTGCTAATGCCACTGACACATACTGTATGCCGGAAACATTTTGAAGTCTTGACTCAATCGTGTGTACGCAAGATGAACATGTCATACCAGTCACCTGAAACAAACGTCATATTACCAGCATACAGTCAATATTATGATGTCATAAGAAAGTATATAACAAAAACAATTGTAGCACATTTAAAGAAGTTAGACACAAGGTAACAAAAAGACACGAGATAAGTAGGTAGCAGCTATTTATAAAACAGATTTAAATTCATTACTTAAAGTTTTGTTCCACACAAGACACACTTACTGTGTAGAGGTGTGGATAATCTAGAACCTTGTTAAAATAACTGTGATTATCATTTATATTTTTAAAAATAGGCATCATATTCTTACATTCAACTCAGCTTGGCCACTTTTTCCATCACCCTCCTGGACTGTGGCACCAAAACCCAAATCTTCAACAAGTTCTGCGACTCTGTTTGGGTCAATTAAAGATGGCCGGTATTTAACCTCTGCCCGTCCGGACATCAAACCAACCAGGATGGATACAATACCCTCTTCACGCCCTAAACAAATTTTAAACAGAAACTGCTTAAAAACTCAACTCGGGCTTAAAAATGCATCTGTGCAGCAAAAATTCAATTCAAAAATTACATGTACGTTACTTACCTATGTTTCTTTCAATGTTGTTGACACACGAAGCACAGGTCATACCAGTGATGACAATAAAACATCTTTCTACATCTTCATCCATGGCTATTATGACATCTGACTCTGACTTTTTTACCAGATTAACCTTCTTTTGTCGTTTTTGAACTGTTTGTTTAGCATTACTATTGCTCATCTTAGAATGCCGAGATGAAACTGATCTGGTGGAAGACTTGACCGAAAGGACAGCGGTTCCTTTAGAGCATAATGATGTACTTTCAGTAACTGGTGGTGGAGGCAACTTGACAATGGACTTTTTATCGTTTGATTTTGGCAATGGGATATACGCTGAGCCATCAGGCAATGTTGCTTTGAAACCTAAGTCCTTAATTTTTAGGGCCAATGCTTCTTCGGTAATAGCACTGCTATCATAGCGAATGATCGCTTCTTTTGCATCCAAATAGACTTTGCTAAAAGAGACACCTTGAACCTCACGAAAATTGTCCTCAATTTTGCGAACACATGATTTGCAGTGCATGCCTTCTACACCTATTGTGACTTCAGTGAGACTCTGCAAGCTTTCAGTTTCAATAAGTGCAGAAGTACTTGCTACTGCTTTGTCAATATCGTCACCAATGAATGTCTCAGCTATGTTGATGAGATCGATATTTTTTCCCGACTTGCTGCATTCAACGACTCCAAATTTAATGGAGGCATCGAAACCCATGTCTTCGATTGCATCTTTAATCTGTTCAAGCTCAATCAGTTCAGAGTTGTATTCAACAACAGCTTCTCGTGATGCCAAAGAAACCTAGAACATAAAATGGATAAGCATGTTTCAAAACTGAAGAAGTAGGTTATTTAGTCATGTCCCATTTAATACCTTAAACCTCATATTTCATGTTGGTGCCATTATTGTGATATTTTATTTTTAAGTACAGCACATCATGATTATAGACTGTTACCTTGATGCTGTGTATGCCTGTGTACGAACCAACTTGTGATTCAATAGTGTTTACGCAAGAGTTACACGTCATGCCTTCAACTGCTATTTTTCCCGTGGTGGTTCGCTTGAGCAAACCTTCCTTGCTCACTGAGGCATCAAACCCCATATCCTCAATTGCGTCAACAAGTTTGTCCGGTGACGTTGCAGCCGTTTTGTAGCAAACAATGCCATGTTTATTCTGCAGTGAAACCTATAATTTGACAAAAACATGTTATTTAAATTTTCTTCCGCAAGCTGAATGTCAATTACAAAGAAGTTGTTTATTGCAAAGATAATGCGGGAGGTAGAGGAAAACAATTCTAAAATATTTTTCATACATTGTAAACTATGAAAGTGAAACTGCACAGACTAGAACAGTGCACACTGTAGTAATAAACAAATTATTGTCTTACCTGTACGCTAATAACCCCTTCCATCGATGCAATCGTTGACTGAATTGAGTTTACGCAAGCATCACAGGTCATACCATCAATATTAATGACAACACTCTTTTCTTTCAAATCTAAGTAAGACAGAATGAAAGATAAGATTGAAACAAACAAACAATGAAAAATTTGTTTACTGGGCGTTTTTACTGACAGGTCTATCACTATTTTAGAACCGTATATTAAGATTACAACTTAATTAGCATTGAATGATCTAGTGAGGCTTAAATTCAGATCAATGATAAGCTTATTATGTTCAGCAAGATACATAATAGATGGTTATGCATATGTCATCTAGCTATTGAATTACCGCCAAACATTCAAGCATTTTAAATATATAACAATACACAAAGTTAATAATGCTAAAGTCAGTTAACTCAATTGATGAATTGTTTACAGGTAGTCAGTCAACTCAATCTGATTTTAAAATTAATAATATTTAATGATGATTGTTAAACTAAGCAGCAATATGATGCATATATATACTTACTTAAAATACTTGCATCAAAACCCATATCTTCTACCATGTCTATGATTTCATCAGATTTTATTTTTGTGGGATCAAAAGTGACAGTTCCAGTTTCACTTTCCAAGTTAACCTATAATTAAAATTATTACTTTGTGTCAATCCCATTCACTACAAACTTAGTAAGACAACAACAAAAAACCAAGATAACAATTATTCGACTTTCTGTAAACAAGACTATCAAACGGCTTCACACAAACAGATCCTGAATATAGTTGTGTCAGTACCAAATGAAAATAAGCTATTGTACTTTATTTGGCTTCAACAAAACACTTTAAGTGGTTGATAGTGTACTTTATTTTGGTTGCAAAGTAACATTTTAAGTGGTTCATAGTTTTTCTAGTTAACAATAATGAACTATAATTATAAGCTTAATCGGCTCTTGATAACATGACTTCATTGGAAAAATTGGTGAATCAGGAAGAAAGTATTGGTTATTGGCCTCCTCCTTTCAGAAAAATTTATCATAGATTTATTTCTTGTCAATTTTTCATGTACTGATGTATTCGAGTTCACATATGTTAGTATTCATATTTGCTGGAATCTTACAATAAGTCTATTCTGGTTTGGGGCCATAAGACTCAAAAGTCAAGACAAAAAAATTCCTGAAAACAGTAACTTATTTGCTATGTAGCGTTTACATTGGCGCTGTTACCTGTTAACAACAGTTTCAAACATAATGCAACACACTGAAAATAACTTTAACTTCAACCATCAAGTATATAATGATTACAAGTTGCCATTTCTTTTTATTATTTAAAATGTGATCAAATAATATTTTGACAAAAAGCAAGTAAAACAACTGGATTACTAGAAACGATATAAGATATTATATATCTAACCAGCTTAAGTATATATATTATACACTTGCAACCACTTTTTGTGCTATAAAAGCATAACCGTAACTTTGTAACCTTTGACATTACTGTAACTTGAACATAGCCTTTAGATTAAGCTATGGATTTACTACATACCCAGTACACCATACCATTACACACACGAAGGAAATAATATGAGCTATTGACATGTCATCAAACAAGCTGGTACAAGTCACGTAGGCAGAAGACAACAGAAAAATAACGACGTCAATCAATCACTAACTCAACAAACAATGTGATATTTGCTTTTTTACAATGTGGTTAAAGATTACAAGGGAATATATAATATGTAAAAAATAAATCACAAGTATAGTAATTTTATAAACTGTATACATATTACATACATAAAATGTTGATGCCTACCAGTAAGTCTACAATTTTTATGAACATCGGGCAGTATGTTTATATATACCTTTTAAATTACTGGAGCTGATATATATCATATAATGCAATATACTATTATTTAACCAATTGCAGGCTAGGATACACTGCATCTTTCTTTAGTGATATAATCAATAACTCTATTTCTGTAGTACATAATTTAAAATATGTTAAACAATGACAAACCTTAACATTTATAACTCCCACTTGGCTGGACAATTGTTTCTCAATGGTCTGAACACATGATTGGCAAGTCATTCCAATAATAGACAGGGTGAGATCTTCTTTGTCCATTTCTATTCACTATATTTTACAGCAAACGATATATGTATAACTCTCATACGATGATCAATTCAGGTAAGTTGAGGTGGTAAGAAAATTTATAACATTTTATAAAACAGCACGATAAACAAATAGCTGAGAAAAAAGATTTCATTTGAAAACGATACCATAACAGTACACTGAAATTTGCTTGTGGTCACATTGTGCAATAAACAGCACAAAAAACATGATATCTGCACAAAAAACTTTTAGTGACAAAGCATATGTCCTGTAAACTGGCTGGCTTCATAGCATGAAACGAATCACTTAATTAGTATAAGTAACCAGTTAGCATAATTTAAGAAACTAAGATCTGTTATATCATTAAGCCAAACTGTTTTATTCAGTGTGTTGTTCACTTAACATGCTAACCGACATGCAGTTTTCTGCAAACTCAAGTGGATAAGCCGCACTAAACAGTACTTTTAAAAATTCATAACAGAAAGACCAATACGACCGACTAATAGCAAGTGAGTAGCTTTGGGTTTTTAATACAAAGATTAAATAATCTGCAAAGAACTAGGCTATGATTTTCACCTTTATAAACCAACATATATTGCTGCACTGAAAACTTTTTCTATAACGAGTCTGTTTGCAACATAGCCTCAGCAACACAAATTTCTTAGACAATTTTTAGATTTTTAATTTTTAGCAAAGAAGCAAATTTTTGGTGTGATATTGTGCACTGAAGGTCCATTCTTTGTTTATTATTACAAACTGGCTATCAACTATTACATATGCAGGTGCCACACTTTCTGCACTATGGATATACTCTAACGCCTCAAAGTATGGTTTGCGCAAATTTTGACATTACATTTATTGACGCATTTCTATTCCGCACACTGAAAGCAAAGTTTCCCGTAGGATAATGGTCTAAAAGACCTTAAATAGGCTACACCTCTAAAGGCGGTCTAATCAATTGTTTATGCCAAAGAATTGCTTTTAAAAAAAGCATACGGTACGGTATCAAAGCTAGGCTTATTAGGCCTAGTAAATTACTATTTCCCAGTCAATCATAATTAAGCATAGCTCAACAGCAATGGGCGCTACACTCTATGCCCACACAAACAGACTATCTCAGACTCAGACACTGTTGCTTCCAAATTTTCTGTAAGCTTATAAGCGCACAGATGACAAGCCTGCCATTTTGGTCGGAAATTTGGTTTTATAGTAGCCTGTGGTGTAACTAATGACTTTCTATGGAGCTCAGACGTCACAACAACAAGCCCTGAGTCATGCTTAGTGAAGCAATTCCTTATTTCCATGTATTTTCATCAAACTTTTTAAAAATAGTTCTGTGATGGGGAGTTATATAGTTAGGCAAATATAATTTCGTGTTCACATTGATGTCACATGAAGAAATGAAAACATATTTTACCTAAGTCTGTATGTGTAGGTCTTGGATTTGATCGTCGTTTTCAAAATCTCTCTTTTATCTCGATGATTTATATCAGTGGTTCTCAAACTTTTTTAAAAGAAAGTACGCAACGGTCTCCTAGCAATTTTTTAAACGCCTCACGATCCCTTAAAAAATCAACACAAAACAACACGTCGGTTATTATGGCATCATTGTGACGGGTGTACCTGCTTCTTTGCAACCAGTTCGTCTACGTTTGGTTCTGTGATAATATTATGAATTAATGTAATATAAGATTGTGTACGACATAGAATTCTCATCTATCGAATCAGCGAAGCATAACACTGCGTGACGTAATCGATTGCTTCCCTGGTTATTGTGCGTGCAGTACGAGTTATCACTAGGGCAACCAAAAGTCAATATGGTCAATTTTTTTATCCTGCTCAGAATGCTATCAAACAAGCACAAAACAAATTTCAGCTTTGTACGACGTGTGGTATAGAAGTTATTAGGTCAAATAAAGTCAAAATGTTACGTTAGGTCAAAATACGGTCAAATTGTTTCTTTAGGTCTTCTTTTTAGGTCAAAATCTATTAAACTTGTAATTTTGTAACCATTTTGTAATATTATTCTTCCGTTTTTCTCTTTTCTTGTACCGCAAACAATTCCAGTGCCGCAAATTATACTTAGAACCAAAGCCACAAAGAGAGGGAAGGCCTTTCAGCGCGTCTGGTGACGTCACGATGTGAAGGCATTGCATTTGAAACTGCAAGTTGTCAATCTTAATACGCAGAAACGAAAAAAAGTCAACACTAGGAAAGCGTTTTGTCAATTTTAAATGCAACTTTAGATTAGAAAGTTGCTGTAGACAGTGTAGAGACTATCAGTATAGCGTTTTTCAAAATAAGGTCAAAATTTAAACTTTTTAGGTCAAAATAAGGTCAAAATTTGCAAATTTTAAGGTCAAAAAACTGGTTGCCCTAGTTATCACTTATCAGTCTCTTCTTGCTATTACGTTCAACGCCGCAACATGTTTTTATGCTGTTGCTGTCACAATGTTTTATCTTGATGTATTCGTTCAAAGAAGCTTCAATATAATCAGAATATAAAGTTGTCAAGGTGAACAATTAATCATAAACTATGTAATGAAATGGTTGTATGTCGTACCTTATCCTGTAAGGGCGACCAAATCACTACAATGTTTATCTGTTTGAATTGTTTAAACAATTATTATTAATAATTATTATCCTCGATGGTAAATGAGCCTCAAGGTCGTTGTTCTGCTTTTCTTAATCTTAGAATTAATTGTTCACCTCGACAACTTTCTATTCTGATTATATTAAAGCTTCTTTAAACGAATACATCAAGATAAAACATTGTGACAGCAACAGCATAAAGACATGTTGCGGCGTTAAACGTAATAGCAAAAAAGGAATGAATAACTCGTACTGCACGCACAACAAGCAGGAAGAGATCGATTACGTCACGCAGTGTTATGCTTTGCTGATTCGATAGACGAGAATTCTATGTCTTACACAATCTTATATTACATTAATTCATAATATTATCACAGTTCCGTTTTGGACAACGCAACCCTAATATCGTGAATCACATTCAACCGGTTTCGAGCTTTTGGCTTGATGGCAAGTAGTGCCTTTTTTTGGATGGTGCTTCGCGGTCCCAGAAAATTGTCTCGCGGACCCCAGTTTGAGAACCACTGATTTATATGAACTTTGGTCATTTCTGGTCTCAGCATCAAGGGCAGTGGTGATTGGGGTAATGTTTTGTTGACTCCTGCTCCAGCTACGGCTCCGATGAAGCCAATTTAGTTCATTCTATTACTCCGGGAATTAATGAAAGTGGTAGGTCTTGTTCAGCGATCTATCATTTGTATGAGCTATTAAACTTAGTATAACTTGGGGAGAGTTGAAATTGCTTTATTATACCAATTGTTGGAACAATGACAACACGTGCCGGAAAAGATCAGTGTTAAGTCCGAAATATGTCAGTATTTAATATAATATAAAGTTTTCATTCTGGCAACAATTTGGAAAAATAGTAACATAATTTGTCAATTTGCAATATAATATTCTGTTATTTTCTGAACTCTTATCTGATCCCACTCCAATAAGCTTTCAGAAGGAACGTCTACTTTAGAAACATTCCAAGCTTATCAGTTAAACGTACTTTGGGTTAAATTAACCTTTCTGGGTGATTAATCTATTAAAAGTCCCGGATAAAAACATTTTGCGAAAGATAAACATCATATAAAAACCCTGTACGTTCAATTCATCAAACCTTATATTTATCACCTGATAGTCCTTTATTACTACCCAGTAGACATTTGTTACCACCCCATGTATAAAACAGTCACGCTCCGCCTGCGAAGCCGATCGAGGTCTGTACACGCTTCTATACATGCAGGTGAGAAGATAGGTAAATGTGGTGACATTTCTTGCTGCTATTTTTCTTTCTACTTCGCGCATTATCGCGCCGCCTTGATTGGTTTTTGTGTTTTGTGCTAAAGTTTTGTCTGTACGACGTGGTTCAGTTTTACTAAGCGTAGTGTTGGCTGGTAGTTTGGGAGTCCTCCTAATATACAGTACTTAATGCTAAAAGTTTATTTATATAAGTGTTATATAATTTGAAGTAATGTCTTACGTAACTAATTATATGTCTTACTTTAGGACTAGCACAATTCAGTTTAATAAAGCCTTAGTTACATTTGGCTCTATGCTCCAAGGTTATGACAGCTAATATAGACAGAAATAAAAGCAACTCGAATATGGCTCATAAACGATTCGACAACAAACAAAGGTCATGGGACTACATTTCAAAATATTGCTGTTTGCCAATGAGGAAGTCGTTCTTTGTCTAGAAATTTGCTCATTGGTTGTTATATCTCAGATATTGTTTCTTTACATCAGCTAAAATAACCTACTCTTGGGAGAAAGCAGTTAAATAAGCTTTTAGGACAAGATTAGAGCTTGTGCAATAAAATCATAAATCTAAGCTTGATGTCAAGCATTGCATTGAGATATCCTTAGGAAAAAAATAAAGTTAGAGCATATAATACTATATCAATATATATTTAAGTCTGACGTCACTTTTACGGTAGAAGCAAAATAGAAAATGATAAATAACGGCTAGATAATGTAGCTTAAGCGACTAGTCAGATAATTTTGAACGAAATTAAAATTTTTGTTTTATAACCATAGCTAAGAACTTGACCTGCAAAACGAACCAGCTATCGTGTTTTATTAAAAACCATTTCGTCGTACCTCACCTTCCCCTCACATGGATAAAGAAAAGAAACAATTTATCGCCTACTTCTATTATTTATAAAAAAGAAATAGAAATTTTTTAGAATCACGTAGGCTATTTGTCTACACGATGTAAATAAACAAAATTGATTCAATCGAATTGATTGATGTGACGACACTATGGTGATTTCGCATTGTTGAAAAAACGTTTCACAAAAAAATCCATAAAAATATATAAAAAACCAGTAAGCTAAATAAGCTACCTAGCTAATTAGGTAGCTTTAAGCACGTAAAAGAAATAATAAATCTATAGATCAATGTTTGTTGGAAAACCGTACAATTTATTATTATTTTCAAGTTGTGACCAGAATGAGTTGACATTCGGAAATTCGAAGTCTAATCTTCTTTATGCGGTGACATGTGAGCCTGTATATCGTGCAATATAGCGCAGCTTCATTGGCCAAATGATTTCGAGAAAGAGATTGACAACGCGAATGAAGCGAGTTTTTATACCTGCCTGCATGCGAATATCGTACTTTTTTGATACAAAAATATCAATTAAACATATCTTCTGTTAATTAATCTTGAAAAGCTATGCAAGATGATAAATTTTTATTCGTACTTAAACTTTAGGAGAGCTTGATGCAACGTTTTTCAAAAACTAAAACACGACCGCCATTTGATTGGCAAGCTGACAACGAAAATTTAACTATAGTCTATATAGGCAGGGTTGCTATCGGTCTGGACTCAAAAATAAGGACGACTAGGAAACGAAAGAAGAATACTACCTCAAATAGTGCACAACAGGAGAAGGCAATCAATGTTCCTAAAAACAAAACGAGACACTATTTGTATGTTCTTAATTTTGCTATCTGTTTGATACAGAATGGTATACTAAAGGTGTCGAAACTGCCCAGAATAGGAACCTCTGCCCTAAAATTAAGACAAAAATAAGGACGTTTCTTAGAAAAGAGGATGGTATGGCAACCGCGGCTATAGGTCTGCTTCAGGATTTATGGCATTATGCCGAGGAGAATAAAATCGTTGATGCGTCAACTAATATAGTAGCCTAATAGCATATTAATTCCCGGGCGTATGACGCAACGAAAAACACTTTAAAATACAGAAACACATAGTAATAGGCCTAATATAGTAGGAATACATATACAGAAGGTCTATTCTATCGCCTTGACTGACTTTTCTAAGCGATATTCATAACACAATTACAAATGTATAAAACATCACTCGCATCAGATCATTGAACTTCATAAAGAAAAGTTAAGTTCTCTTCTGTACTCTGTAATATCTATTTGAGGCGTTGGTGTTGGCAGATTGCATGGATTGGTACAACTCATTGTCAACAAGTTGCTTGTTATTAACTGACCTATATGACGGAGATATCGACGAAATGTTTGTTTTTACATCGGATTTCACAATTGAGTCATGTTCAAGTTTATCATAATCTCCGTCCGTTTGATGTTCGCGGGTCGGTGTTTGCGGTACAGAGTAGTTTACGGTGATGTTGGGAAATGAACTTAATGCGTCTTTTTTCTTATTGTTTGACCTGAAAAAATAAAATAAAACTTTTAGCATTAGGCCTATGTGCTGTGCGATAATATCTCGTTCTAGTGTAGTGGTTATGTTATACCATCATTTTCTACAAACATGCGGCTCCTTTTGACAATCAAAGTGTGAATTGGCCACATCTGTTTGTTTATAGCCTACTTGATAATAATGAAAGAAAAGAGATCCTAATCGTAATCTTAGCTATAAAATGTATGGAAATAACCACAAATGTATGAAAAAATCTTACCGCTTGCGGACCCAGTAAAAGTGGCTTAACAGGCAAAATCCTAATAGCGCAAAGCCTGTTACAGCTGCAGCGGTGGCGCCGACAGAACCTGCACACCAAACTATAGAGTTTTCATATCGTAGTTAATGACTTCAATTTGATTATAACAATAGTTATTCCAACAACGCTTCAAATTAGCCTATACGTATAAAAAACATCTCACTAAACCACACTAACGTACTGTATGTAGTTACAGTATATGGCCTTCCAAAGTCACTCCGTATAGCTTATAAGCCTATGGGCTATAATATAGTAAATATAAGCACGGTACAGTATTAGAAATGCTGACTTGAGCATGTTATACAGCAAAGCACAGAAAACAAAATTTACCAGGATTACTGTGTTGATTCGTTTCCGTTGAGCAGGGTAGGAAATAGAAAGAAAATTTATACAGTAGATGATTTTCTCCATTGTTATAACTTTTATGGTCAATACTCATCAGTCGTGGGGGCCAGGACTTCGCCTGGGAAATTTGTTTCTTCGGGCAGTAATTCGTAACATATGAGACATTACACGCCTTTTTTTGGGCTTCTGAAATGACATACTTCCGACAAATGTATTCGTTTTGCGCTAGAAACTTCTGACGAGAAAGAGTAACGTCTGACAAAACAATAAACGCAATTTGTACAGTGGCTATGCTATTTAATCAAAATTGTATGCCACATTTGCTTACATGTTTCTTACTTTCAGGAGTTATTATGCGGTCTTGTACGTTCACATAAGAGTAGATGTAATGAATGTTAAGCACAAGGACCACATCTGTACGGTTTTCAGGATGGTTAAATACATATGTCATTTTGTGGTCACGCTTTGATGTTGGGGAGGTGTACATAACAAATCCTTCCGTTGCTGAGAGGATTTGTACATCGACGGAAGTCGTTGCTATTCCAAGACGTCCTTGACCTTGCAAAGATAAAACTATAATAAAGAAAGATAACAAAGTTTATTTATTTATAGTGGTAACGATAAAACCTTATACGTATAAATGGCGATGGAAAGGTTTCATTGCCATAAGAAGTTGGCGTAAACGAATGGGATAGCATCTGTGTAGGCTACAATACTGTTTACAATACTCATCTACGTAGGACACAGTACTAGTTTACTTTAAACCAGATTCAAAAGTTTCCGTGGTTATGTTAACTTCCTTTTTTGTAAAACGTTCAACAAATAATCCAGTAACAAAAAGTCAAAAATATTCCTATCAATATCAGCAATCACCAAACTTGAAGGCAGTACCCAATTCAAGTCAAAGTTGATCTGTGAGTTAAACAGTCACAAAACAGTGTTGGATGTGTAATCAAAATCCCGTCTGTCGCGGAAGGGTTTTCATAAGCAGAAAACGCAACAAACCGTAGCCTTCCTTGATGCTTAATTACTCCAGTAGTATTAGCATACAGCGTTGAAGTGATTTAGTTTTCACTTTGGCGTAATCGGAGAACAGGAAATGATACACTTTTACTGACACATACTGTTGGTATTGATGATTAAACGAAGCAAACTTTACATGTATTTGTTTGTAAAATTGTTTGCATATTGACTCATAGTAATTGATGTACGATTGTACGTAAAATAGTATGCAAATAGTTAAACAAAGTTTATTTCTAAATATTGTAGTGGTTATAGTAATTTATCTATATTCTATACTTACTTAGCAACAGATATAGAGTTAAACTTAAACTGACAAACACTTGCATATTCCTTTATTCACGCAATTGTAATGCGCCTAAGCTTCTCTATTATACTATTTTCTACGTTGTGATTCTTCAAACTTTAGCACAACAAACTTATACATAAGGTAGTGCGCAACTGTAACAATTAACTGCAATAAGGAAGTGACAAAGCTTAAGTGCGTTTGCTGGAACCTTTACACAGATTGCCTTTTGTTTACGAACCATGGTCTGCATGACCGTGAGCATTTTCCATACGCATGCAATACTGTAGTAATAGGTCAAACTGTAATAATACTTTCGCAGTTAGATTAGGAATGAATAAATCACAACTAGTTTGGTAAACTGATAACGTTATCGAGTAATGGTAATGGACAACCAAAATGGAAGGACTGCTATCCATGCTTCGATGTAACAAGATTTGCTTGCAAGAATGGTTTCAAATTTATAAGTACTTTTACGTTAACAAATTGTGCAAAAGAACACAAACGAGGCAACGTCATACAATCAAAAAGCACTCATACTTAATGAACATTGTGAGTCACTGAAAAGTTTAAACTGCTTGCTTTGACAGTTTTGTTAATGCAAAATTTGTACAATCAGCTGCATCATTACAGCCCGGCAAAGAATTTATCACGTCAGTGCTGGACAAAATATATTAAATGTAATTTAGCCACATAACGCTTTTGCTGGACCGCTCTTGTAAAATCATAGCATATCAAGGCTCTTCCATACAGGTAAAGAGAAGGCATAGTGCAGCTTTTATCCAGTAGGCGAGTCGTTATAAGTATGGTAGAGAACATTTGGAACACTCTCTTGTTCGGGTATCATATTGTATGGCGATTCATAATTTGAAATGTTTTGAGGTGCTGGTTTGCCGTTTTCAATCTGTTTTACCGATGCTCGCAGTGGCTGGAGGTAAGGACTAGAACCAGGTCCCGCGTAAACGTAATCGTTTTCATTTTTCTTAGATCTACTTGCACCACTACCGGTTCTTTCAGGTTGCTGGGTATTTCTGAAGCTTGCAGACGGCTGGGAAGCGTGCCCATTCACATTTACGTAAGCATAGTCGTGCCTTTGTTTGTTTGGCAACTTCCTGTTGTTTCTGCATTGGAAAACGTAACCGTTATTCGGCTATTCTTATAACAAAAAATAAACGTGTATGGTGTAATGTCATGCCCTTGCCTGCATTTCAGTGCAAATAACACAAAGGCGACGACGACAATTATCAGCAGGATACCAAGAACAATTGCTGCTGTTATGCTTCCAGTACTTTGAATCGGTTCCATTTCTGTTAACACAAAAATTTCGCAATTCTTTTTGTAATATATTTTTAAAGTCATATTTCACTTGCAGCAGTCATCCTACGTCCTACATTCGTTTATTTTATGTTACATTCGTTGATTTTAAGATATCGTTCACAACTGCATAATGTTTCTATTTTCATTCCTCGAAAGCTATCTTACCTGTGCTTGGTGGTGAAGGCAGTTTTGATTCGGTGCAGGGAATGTAAAGATAATCAAAATAAAAGTTGAGGTAAAAACTACCCGTAGCATGTCGAAATGTTGCTTCTTGTGTGGTGGCCCGAAGCTTCGGCGGCCAGCTGTCAAGAGTGCGGTTGTTTTGAAGAGGGCAGTATGAAGAAGCGAGCTCATAATTGCATTCTTTAGTTTGCATATTTTTCGCAATGTACTTGGTGCACATTTTCTTGTTGCTGTTTATCCGACTCATCTTTGGCAGGACTGTGCCTAAACAAATCACATCAAAGTTATCGATGACTTATTGTTGCCATATTTTATTTTTACAAGTCCCGGAAAAACCTTTTAAGTTTAAATTTGATATTAATTATATCCACCTAAAATTTAAAAAGTATATGAACTTTAACAGTCGTTGCGTGAAAAGTTGAAACTGATTCGTGATATTACATTTCAAAATGTACAAGTTACAATGTAAACTGTTCGACCTGTATGCTCCATATCAATAGATATGCCAGTATATTTTCCTCAATTATGTTCTACAGTTTTCGAGCACGTTTCAGGTTATAAAACAACAAATCTTGTATACACTATACTGAAAACCACGTACGTTGTTATATAACGTGTATAAACAGATTAAAAAGTACCATCGGGCAAAGTGATGACGTTATTCGGGAATCCATCTGTATAAAGCGCCAGGGTTGTAAATCTTAAGATCAGCATCAAATCCGTTCTGTTTTCTGGAGGAACGAAAGTCCAGGTACAGTTTTCACTTTTCCTTGGATTATATCGCTCGGTGCCAAACGATTGCAGTATGCTGTTATCACACGCAACCGTAACGTGATTTTCCAAAACTCCTGAAATTTAAAAAGATATATAACTCAATTCTTTTAAGTTTATAAAAAAGAGACATTCATAATAATACAGGTGCGTATTTTAAATGTCGTGTTTTCATGCTTCCACTGTGAAACTAAAAATTAATAATTGCAACATTGTTGCTTTATAACTGCTGGTGGCTTTGAAAAACTAATAAATTTCTAATTTTTAGTTGTAAAAATTCTCAGCTTCAGCAACTTTTTTTTATACACGCCCTGAAGTATGCATCGTTTTTTTTCAGCCCAGAATAGCCTATAACACGATTAAAGATTACAAGAACTTACCCAGTAAACTTACAACCAAAATCAAAGTTTGAAAAACCTTCATAACTCTTCTCTTTTCTTTCAACAAATAATTGACAAACTCTGTGAGTCCGGTCTTAAATGGAGCAATACAGCTTTCTGCAAAATGGACAGCTTTAACAAAGTTTAGGTTTACGATAAACGAATTAGCCTAATTCACACAGCGAAAAAGCGAACGTCACTTTTCCAAATTTAAACCTCAAACTAAACGCAAGAAGACTTATAATTATTGAAAAGGACATGGCATGACGACACGTTCAGTTTCTGGGTTTTGGATCATTTTTGTGCCGGTTTGACAAATGCCTGCTTACGTTTAGGCCAATATACGTCAGTGTTGAACGAAACAGGAAATTTTGCAAAACTCAATACACGTTGCTAATACATACTTCAGAATCTACCACGCTATCTTCAAACGTTCGGCTGTTGTACGCTTACATGTACAATATAGCTCCCTTACCGCGCATGTGTATATGCCTATATGCCAACAAATGTCACTGCACGTCACGACACATGATATGAAAACGTGACTTCCAGTTATTTGGGGATTACTCCATACAACACAATTATGGAAGAACACAAAAACTTTGAATTCAATCAATCATGCGCGTTTGCAAAAGGCGATACGTCAATTTATTTGACCCAATATAATTTGTTTCGATGTCATTAACAGCGACACCCCGGGGCTTTAAAAATTCACTGCTTCTGCCCCTCAAAGTAATTCGTTTGATATGGACATTTGAAGAAAGAAGCATAAGTGAAGTATAAGTATAAGTGAAGACAGAATAAGCCGAACGGACTGATAAAAACAGTTCTACACACTATACAGTACACTTAGATGTCGATCACGTTTAATAGTTAGTACATTTGTCCCATCAATGAAGAACTGGGTTTGCAGAAACACCAATTTTAGGTTACTGTCTGAAAATATGGGTAGTTGATGGGTATCTAGAGTTTTGATATATTTTTTCCTTCAACGAATGACAGAATATTTTTTTTGCAGTATTGTTGCACAAATAATACAGTATAGCCTATGGACAATGTACTTAATGGTTGCACATAGCCTGTAATATATACAACTATAGAGAGAGGTGATATCATACATAAAGATCACATTGTAACATATAAAGGTTACTGAAATAAAATCATTTAGTTTAATTGAAAGTTATCTAAATTTATAGATACTTCAAATCCCATCATTTTTTATCCTTTATGTGACTAGCAATATGCTGACTGTTCTGGCTTAGCTTATTGGCATGTTGGTTGGTATCATTCTTTAGACTCGTGATAAATAGTATCACGCCATCTTCAGACAAGCAAATTTTAAACCTACTTTAAAATGCATCAACTGAGTTGAAAGTGGTAGTGAATTTAATATAAGCATCATTTTAGGAAATTTTTGTTTAAGAAACTTATAAATTATATAGCCAAGTTACCAGTAACTTAAGGGTTTACCACCGAACGTATAATGTATACGTACCAGTCGTGAATGAGCTGTATTTTAAAGCATTTCACAAACACGTGGTAGGGTGTTCTTTGCGTATAATGAAACAAACAAACATAAATGCAGCGAATGACGTTAAAACGACACGCATGGCTCTTAAACATATAAGTTTTGCGAAAGATGACGTGGTTTGTTGTTCGTCGAATTAACTATGACCATTGTGCTATACGTTGCATTCACGTCATAACGTTGCAGAATCTACCTAACACCGACTCGTTTACTGTGCTAGCGACCTACCTGATACCAATTTATTCCATATGAAGTAGGTTAAGAAAAATAGCATTGGACGTGGTAAAATAGTCATGGTTATAATTTATTTAGGAGCAAAATAGCCGTTTTTATTGTCTGGTTTTATTGAGAGGCTTATTTTTTCGATCACGAGGGCTTTCTGAAATTTGCATTAGTAATTTGTTTCTTACTTTTGGAATATTTTGAAGGTGTTTATGTGGGAGTCAATTTTACTGCATGTGGCGCTTTGTCTTATGCACAAAGTATGCCGTTGTGGCTGCTTTCGAGTGTAGGAAAGCTAGTTGCGTATACTCCACAATTGTTGCGCCAAAGTAAAGCGACGTGGTACCAAACAGTCCATGTCATATGGACATCGGGATTGGTACAATGCTTTGAAGCTTGAACACAAGTGCAATGGGCATTCGAGACATGTTATTAAACTGACCTGCACCTTTGAAAAAGCTATAGTTTCACACAGTGGCAAGATTCAATTTCTGGTCGAGGAGATTAGCAATCATACATTTGAGTAAAATAGATGAGTCGTGAATATGAAATTTCAAAATCAATCTTTCATTTATTTCATTTCTTGTCTTGGGTGTTTTGGTTGATTTTGTGAGGATTTTGAAGCCTTTAGTTTTCTTCCCGACGTTTGTGGCGGATTATTGTTACTTTAAATTTTTGTTTATTTATCTTGTTTACTTTGCTGACTGCGGTGAGTTTAATTGGGTTATCTCGGCAGCGTCTGGTCAATTTGCGAGTTTGTCTAAATAGTCATGCCAGTAAGCAGTCGGCCAGTCAGTCACAATATCCAGTACCCCAGTTAAGGTACAATATTTGGCCAACGTATGACAGCATTATCTGATGCACGATGCGGACATATCTGTAGCATAGAACAAAGTGAGAATAAACACACATCACCGCTCTTTTCAAGAAATAAATATGCTAACAAATGTCAATGCACGTTTTGACTGGTGGCGTGATAATGTAACGTGATTTCTAACTACATTAGTGTTTGGAGACTCCAGGCTGCGCAGAAATGGTAGTTTCTGAAACACTTAATCTGCTAATTTGAGGGGGGCGATACCCGAAATGTTTGCTATGAAATACAGAACTTTTAAGTTGTGTTTGAACAGATTTGAGCGACATCTTGTGTTTTGAAAGTCATCTATTAAACTCGGAAAAATATTTTGTTGGATCTTGCGTAGATATAGTGGGAAGGAATTCCATACAGTTCGATGCTACAGTACAACCTGTAATCGATGTTGTCTTGTAGGCTTCAAGCTCTCAGTTTAGGTATATATTATTTCTATGAAAACGTAAATATATGTACGGTATGAATAATTTGCCTGATGCCTATTAGCAAGGTGGAGAAAATATGGAAGTGATTTGTTTGAAGGAAAAGCAAAAAAAAATCCAAAAAAATAAAAACGTTTCTATCGGATAATGCAAACAGACAGGTTCGGTAACCGGAACTTGAGCAGCGGGAAGTCGTTTCCGAGTTTATGTTGTGGGAAAACTTTTCGCCGGTTTGAACATCAATATTCAAATGCCTTACAGTAGCCTACCAGGAAGTGTGTACTTCCAAATGATTAATTCAACTGATGATGTACATGTTGTTCCAAAGATTGCAGGAGATGTAGTGTTTGTGGTATCGCTGTATACTCGTATGACGGTTTTGTTATGCTTATAGATCCAAGTCGGTGATTGTTTGTTGTCACTGTCATTCGTTTATCTACATTCTACATAATAACGGACAACTGCTTAGTCATTCATATTTGCAGAATGGAAATCGATGGCTATACTTTCATCGCAATTTAAAGTTCCATGCTAATTAATTGTTGTCAGTTGCGCTTTCTGCTAAACGTGATGTGTCATCTACTCATCAGTCATGACGGTGTCTGCCGCGGGCAGGTTGAGCTGTTTGGAAGTTATTTCTGGACCATTAATGGGTCATGTGATGAACACTAAATCCACGAGAATGTGCTGAAAGTTGGAAACTGAACCAACACTTCCTGCATAAAGTCGCAATAGGCGTATCGTGTGCTTTGAAGAAACAACAGAAATATAGGCTTGCATATAATATACCGAAAACGATTATGTGTGAGACAAAAATGTCATGCAGCAGATCATGATGCGTTGGCAAGACATTCTCAGTTCGGTTCGTTTGTGATTTTGCCGCCCGGGGCACGGGCACGAAAGTTAGGAAAAGCAGCTTTTGCATGTCTACTTAATCTTTTGTCATTTGATGTAAAAAAGTGGGAAGTGTCAGATATTGCTCACACCATTGCGTAGTTCATAGAGCTTGCTGACGAGGGACATACAAAATATCTTATTAATATGTAGTCGCATATTTTCTCGGTTACATTTGCTGTTATTATTTAATCTTGTGGTTAGCTTAAAGCATTTGGTAGAATGTATAGTTAAATGCGGCGAGCTCAAGTGTATACTGAGTGGAAGACAACAGAGAGTTTAGAAATAAAGTTGAAACCAGAGTTAGTTGGCTAAACAAAGCGTGGTTTATCCAAGTCAGTGTGATCAATTTTTGAGTACGCTTATAACTAAACATGCAATGACCGAAAAAACGAGAAGCCAACTTTATGCTTTTTCATTTTCTTTTTATCAACTTGAAACTGCTTACTCTTCATGTATAGCTGGAAATGTGTTAAAAGCTACTTATGACAGCAACAACGCTACATGTTGCTTCTGTTAAATTCATTCCAGGCAAGACATTTATATAACAAGCAAACTATCGCCGTTAAACGTTGTAATAGTCGAAGCAATATACACTGCATGCTCAGAAATCAAGGCATATATCACACTTGTAGGCCATAGTTTTGGCTACTACTATTTCACCGGGGAAAATAGTACGTTCGAACCTATTTTTCGTGGTTTCTTGTTACTCTAACTTAAATGTTATAACACAGTAACCTAAACCTAACCTAAATCAATGTTCTAATCTAAACCTAACTTCAAATAAACTCCAAAGAGATTAAATCGACTTTTTTCATGCCCGTTCTCCTAACCTAACCATCTATCTGTAACTATGGACTGCGTGACCTACTTACGGTGAAATAGTCAGTCTGCATAGTTTTTGTTGTCTTAGAGGCGTGCTTATAAAGGCACTGTTAAAAGAATCACAGTTCTGTTTAGTGCTACGCAGTTTGCAAATCAACCTCAAAGAGAAGAACTTGGAATTTTCATTAATCGAAAAGAATACGATGGCTTGTCCTTATTTTGCCGGAAAGTGAGTTTGAGTTAATTTTATATTCAATGAAAGTAAGCTATTTCTACGATAGACAATCAAGCCGTGATTTACAGAAAGCCACCTGCTAGTGATACTTGTCTGTCAGTCAATAAACAGGCAATCAAAATTATAAAGGATATCAAACATCTCTTGTATGTATCATGTAGATAAATCAAAGTATGTATCATGCAATATTCAGTTTATTGTAGAAACTGATCCTATCAATTAGACTTTTGTTTGCGACAAATGGCACTTTTCCTTTAAAATGAAATCAAATATCTGAAATAAACAGGAAGCATATTTATCGTCTTTGAATGTCCGTGTAAGTTGTGTCGAAGTGTAATTAATTCCTGTTGTTTATCTAATACGTCGATCTTGATTTTACTTCACACATTGTACTTACACGACGCTTTAAAATACCAGGTATTGGAGTTTTTTTGGCTTTCAATATTTGAGACTTGTGAATTTATTACCGTAATTATATAATTTCTTGCTCATAACAAGCGTTACGAGAATCGCCGCAATATTTTATATCACCATATTACCTATAATTTTAATGCAAACTGTCTCGGAGAATACAGAATGACTTGGGTTGGTGTATTTTGCGTCATAAAACAAACATGCAAACTCTGTAACAAGCAATGACGAAGAGCTATTACAGATATCATAAGCCCGTTGTAATTACAATTGCCCACGCTATGGTCTGATTGTCAGACAAGCGTAACATATTTTCTGCATACAACGTTTACGACTTACGTGATTTATTACGTGCCTACAGGAACCGCCCCTCTAGCATCCAATCACAGGCGTTGGAGAGTCGTCAGAGTATTGATGCGTCACACAGCCATCACAACAACGGTATCAATAATGAAACCCCGCTCAGCTATAAAACCTATTTGAAGGTAGCGTTTACGTGATTTTGTTTAATTTACTGTTTGATTTTTACATTTTACTACCGAATTTATTTTACGTGGTTTGGGCCACACTGTAACTATATTGTCATAACCATATAAAAAAGTGTCGTACCACATTTGACCCATTTTCCTTTCCAATTTGCAATGAGTTTGGTCTGTACAATAATTCAATCATATCAACATTAGCTACACTATTTACTTTCCTAGATTCCTCAATTACTTTCAGCTCAATCTCTTCTGAGCAGCGAAGGCGGAAAAGTGACACCGGTTCATGATGAACATCTGTTTATAATCACTCATCAGGGTATCTTGAAATGTTTGGATAAATTTTTATCTTTTATAATACCTTTCAGTTCTTACTGCTGTGTATTTTTCGTAGATAGACTTTCAGCATCCTAAAATCTTCCATTGTTTTGTTTTTGTCGGTCTGCATTCACTTTTAAACCTTTTGTGTATTTTAGCTTTTGAGCTGTGGTTCAAGCAAATTATTTTCGACATCGAGTCAGTAATCAAAACATTTGACTGCGAGTATTTGGAAGAAAGAAACACTTTGTGTATTATTCAAAGACTGGACCGCGTTTCGCAAATAGTAAAAGTAAATTATGTTGCTTTCTGCTATAGTTATTAATCAGACATATATGTATGCTAAACTGAGAAAAAATTTTTACTGTAAGACAATAACTCACATTACACTTCATCTGCAGCTACTTTGCGATCAATTCCCTATTATAGAAACAATGACACCTCAGGATTTTCTTGAAATGAGGTAAAATGCAGTAGTAGCCTTACGTCTGCGATCTGTTTACTTCACGTGTTATAGAAATAGAGACAATAACATATGGTGTATAAACGCATTACTCATTTTTGGGTGAACGCCAATAGTGAACCCTGTCTGTTACAAATTTAGAGTGTACTTAGGAAACAGCTCCGGATTTGAAAGCATGCAGTTCAGATTGCTGGAAATCAAGCTCGGAGTTTGCGACGTAAGAGTTTTATAATATTAAGTAAATAAAGTAAAGCCGTCCCATGTAACTGCCGTAGGCAGAGCGGCGCCAAACTCTGCAGGTCTTCTGTTGGAACTGCGTGTTTACTCTCTTCGCTTTATACTTTCTCAATGCTGAACACAAAGCAGCAGGAATCACAAAAATATACAACTCATAAAGTCTTTTGTATAAGACCGGACCCCAGAATCGTGCCCAAGCTTCCCACACAGAATTCAGGCGCTCTGTAACCACTGTATAGGATTATAGGCCATTCCGCGGTTTAAGCAAAAATAAAAATGTGATATTAAAAGCTCTTCTACAAGGGATCACTTTCAGATGGATAAAACGTTTCTGTGTATAATTCTAATAACAATATGAAAGATGGTGCAGGGCTGTGAAACTATATACGGCAATGTAAAGATCAATGATTATTTCAAAATTTAGGCTTTGATGAGTGAAGCAACTCCGTACGATGTTATATGTTACAACGTGCTTGGCCAAACTAACTGTAGCTTCAGGTTAACGTGGATGAAGGTTTCATGTTAAAAATCCTGAAAAACGAACGACAACCAACTCTACCTAGGAATGTGAATTGTCTATGGTCATATAGTAAAGGTGTTAAAGTTATCCAAACCGAAAACGCTACAGAAAAGTAAACAAATTAAATTATCTTTAAGTTCCTTTATACACCCGATATAGATCAATATTGCTTGTAACATAATGGTTACACAGAGTGAAAATATTTTTCGCTAGTGCTTTCCGGCCATGCGGTGACTGATATATCGTCCATGTTTCAAAACGACCAAAACAGTCGTGCATACTTTTAAGTTGAGTCATTTGGAAATTGCCTTGGCTATGTACCAATAATAATTAATAGGAATGCTGAGCATCGTGCACGAACTGTGTTGTTGAGAGATTTTTAGTTTCCTTCGCGGTACTTGTTCTCATCTTGTTTACTGCCGACCGATAATAAGTGACGTGTAAACGTACGTCAAATATACTCGTTATAAGTTATCTTACGCAGTCGTGGGTGTTGTTGAATCTTTCCATAGCCGCGGTATTCGACCGCGTGACGTCATCGTAACGAATATCCTACAAATTACATCAAAAAGGTGTAAATTGAAAACAATGACAACCCATTGTTTTTCTTTGTTAGTTTTCTAAACCTTTGCTAAGTATAGTGGCTTAACTTTTAACCATTTTTAGGAGCTTCGGATACTATACAATAAAGTCCATTACACAGACGTGTTTTTCGGAGAAGAAAAAGACAAAATCTTTAAAGCAAGAACAGAGAAATCACTTCTCGATGTTGTCAATAACTGGTTAGAAAGAACTCCTGGTTTGGAAGCAAACGGCTTCGATTTCTTTGGCAAATATAAATCAGCAGTGAACGGAATGATTGAACAAAACAAAGCTCATGCAGAGGTATACACTGATAGACTTGAGATTAATTACTTGAGAATAATGTCATTGCATGAATCAGTGTGAATTTTATCCCATTGGTGCAGTGTTTGAGTTATACATTTGCTTGCCAGGTTCGTTATGTATAGCATTTGTAATTACTTCGCTCACAGTCATTTGATAACCTTAAACTAAAGAGTTGCCTATAGTATAGATCAAGATGTTGCAATAAATTATGCTTTTCTATATCGTCATAGTTTGATTAGTATTATATTGCTCTTATCATGGCCTCGGTTCGCAATATGCTGCGCAACTGACCACACAACAAACAGTGATATCAACAAGTTAAAACCGTGTATTCAATTGTACCTTTTGACGATCTAATCTTGGCAATAAATGACGGAAGCAGTAAGATTTAACGTACACAAGCCAACAGTTACAAAATAATTTGTGAAGCATTCGTGGAAAGTGGTTTACGCAATGTGTTATAATCTTATTGTTTTCGGGAATTTAGTTCTACTCCCGATTTCCAGATACGTTCCAAATGTTCCCAATAATAGGCTGCTGGGAATATTTTAATAAATGAACGATGGGGATTTACATTTTACCTGCTACTTGTCGACGAAAATGACGTAGGTTAATGTCATTTCATCGCTGCTTGCGCTACAAAACTTTGAATTCGCTCCTATATCCGTATTACCAAAACTATGCAAGGAATTAACAAAATATTCTCCTGTTTGGTGTTTCTTGTGCACCGTATCGAATGAGACCACAAGAAGAAACTAATAAAGTATTTTTCTTTCGGAAAATATACCCTAACAAATTAGCTTGATAATCCGGAGCTTCAGCGGTAAACCAACGCCGACGATGTCGAATAAACACTTTTTTTGTTTGAGGATATTCATAGGTTATAATAATGTATGTCGATTCCATACGGTTTACTAAATGGTTAAAACAACCTATTAATTCTAAACAGGCTATATTTTTTTAAATACTTACTTGTTAATGTCTTTAACTTGAAACCACGTTACACTGCCAATAGATAGACTACATCTATTTACAATCTCTAACACTTATCATCTTACACCAGGCATGTGAAGATCTGGACAAAAAACAAGTATTGTTAGAAGAATGCCAAAGTCAAGTGGATACTTTTGCGACCTTGTTCGATGAAAACTTGCACAATGAATTACGTGCAAAAGGGAACAGAAGACTCACTCATAAAGCAACGTTGGTAAGAATCTGCACTGTACAAGAGTTCGTAACTTGTGTAGCCTATAAATTATTACCTTTATTGTGATTTGATTTTGTCGTTTTCAGGGCGCTTTATTCATATATTTGTATCGTGAAGAACCCAGAATCCATCTTCCTTTCCAAATTCTTCAGCGTCTGATGGACATAGACAGCGCAATGTTAAAGTTTCGATGTAATTTGTGCATAAATGCTTAGAAAAACAAACCTTTCTTCATGTGATAAAGAGTTTCACATTGTAAAAATGGAACTTGTAAAACAAAACATAGACATGTAAATGGTAAAGCGTTTCATAAAAACAACAAAAGATAAGAGCAATCAAATGCAACAAACGCATTTTTTGTTTAGACAACCACGCTTGCATGGTTCAGCGTATGATTGGTAGCAAAATCGGAACGGGAGGATCATCGGGCTACATGTACTTACGATCCACCTGCGGGTAATTAATTAATTATATTGGCTTGATACAACATATATGTTATTTTTTGACTCTGTTTAGTACTATTGACACTCACAACAAAATTCTGCAAGTCACCGTGTACTTGTGTTTGGCCGATACGAACCCAAACCCGAATAGATTCGCCGAATATCGCCTTTATGGAAGATTCGGGCAACAATGGCGAACCCGAATACAATATTAATTATAAATTTACTGACTTTTGTAAAAAATGATGGTCTAGTTTCCCGACAATGCTAAACTAGCCTCAGCAGTACTTACAATGAAGGTCGTTTTCCTAACGATTTTGCTTTTTCGATCGTTTTTAAAACACTATTTTTCGAAAGAAAGTGATTTGTTTATCGATTACGTCATTTTAGAAGCAAGACTTGACAACTTTTGGAGGGAATTTTACGGTTTGGTTCTAATACGAATAGATTCGGGATTCGTTCGTGTCGACCTTCATGATATTCGGGTTCTCACGAACCCGAATAATCTTCCTCGCGGCACATCCCTACCGTGTACTGTAGACCAAAAATCAGATTTTGGCGTATTTATATATTTCTAAATTCGATTTTCTATCTTGGTTTTGCAGCGATCGCTATAGAGTCTTTTTGGACCTCATGAATCTCTCAACCTATCTCATTACACGTGATCGCATCCCACCTCTCAGTGCAAAATATAAGCATGGCATGTCAATCCACGACTGGATGGATAATCTCAGCTCCTCTGAAAACGATGTAGATGAAGAATCCGGAATTCATTCCGTCTCATCTCATCCAAGCCTAGCCGCGAAATTTAAAAAAGCAACGTCGCTTTCAGGACAATTGATACTCGACGAAAACGTAAACCACTACAGGCATGCCGGCAAACCTGAAACAGAAGTTTAAATACGTTTCATTGAACGTCCAAAAACTTTACCGCATATAGCTTACTTAACGAAGAAAATGTTCTTGATTCAAGATTACCTATATAACAAGGCGTTGAATTTTTTCTATCTATATTCCTTTTCTGCTTTTGTACATGATTTTATGCTTTATTAGGTTTAGCAATGTGAAATTTAAAAGTTATTTACTCAGAAAAGACAGACGTCATGCATATTTTGTTACAGTATTTTTCTGACTGGTTTTTGCAAAGCTGGAAATACTGAGGTGTTTTGATGGTGATAGACTGTTAGTGGCAATTGATGAATTTTTAGTAAAAATTGTACATGAAGAACAGAAATTAATTTCCTTGCTAATATCCTTTAAAAGTTTAAAGGTTAAATCCTTATTCATTCCACGTGTAGCATGTTCGTGAGCAGCTTGTATCGGGCAACTTACTGTTGCGGTACTTTCATCAGTTCTTAATTAAATGAAATAAAATTAGGTAAAAAGAAATTGACAGGCTATTGCTGCTATTATAGTGTAGCTGTTAAGCTGATGTTTTTGAAAATTTTGTGCAATTTCTGTTAAAAGCACCAAATGTTTACGATTGTTACTCTGTTACCAAAAGTTTGTTTCTGAAATTTTTCTCTTTTTATTGCAAAGTGCACAATCGTTTTGCTTATCCGCGTCACTAATTATACCTACATTAACAAAAACTGGTTATCGTTGGCACAGTGAAATTTATTTTAACGCTATGAGATTTATACGTTCCAGTTAAAGTAGTTAGAATAAAGTTTTTCATTTTATGTTTAATGGTAAGCAAGATTAAAATAAGTAGGTGTAGCCGGATTAAAATTAACAGTCGGTAGCGCTCACTGTTTACACGGGGTCGAGTCACAGGGTCTATAAGCTATTTCCTCGGTATATTATATATGGCATGCGTTCCTGATTCGACAGCAAAAAAAAGCGGCTTATGGTAGCTAGGATTCTACATTACCCCCGTCAACTTGATTGAACAAATCAAATAACTTTTGTAATTGGCTATTGTAAGAGCTACTTCGACTATAAGTTCCTACTATTTCGTCAACCAGGCAAACAAAATAATGGGATTGCAAAATAATCTGCCAACAAAAGAGTCCACAAACAACCGCCTACTAGTCGTCAATGAATTGACTGTCTATCAAAACAAGCCGTGGTAATTTTACCGTCAAAATAACGGTTACTATGCAACGGGAACGGACCGACTGCCAAACAAAACAAGTTGCGACATTACGTATAATTAATCGTTAGCTATACGCGTCACGAGAAAATGAAATCCAAAGTCATTTACCAACAAGGCCGACTTCGAGCAACTTACTACTATTTGCTAACTACAAACGAATTAATTAAGAATTGCTATTAAGTTCAAGTTCGAAAACTATTGCCGGATGCCAAAATGACAACCAAAGGTAAATTATTAAAGTACTGATACAGGAACTTTAAATAGATTACAATACATATATATTGAACTTTGTAGCGAAGGAACGTCAAATTTATACCTTACTTGGTTTATTTTTAAGTAAAACTTACTCTTTCCTTATTTTTGGCGGTTGAACAAACGGGTTTGTTACATAAAAAAAATTATTGCTTAAATGTATTTGGGTTGTTGTATAGGCAACAACCTGTTGGTTGTGGTGATCTATAAATAATAATTTGTGTTTACATGTAAGCAGTAATTGCTGCCTGTATATTTACCAGCATCTGGTGAGTTTCCCATGTGACCATTATGGCCTATCGATGCGAGCCTGAAATGCGATCTGATGGCCAAGATCTGATGAACAAATCTAATTACTTATTAAACATTTGCACGTTTCGTCTTTATTTATAACTTAGGTCATTCTTAATCAGTGGAGTAAACTCTACAACAACAACAACAACAACAACAACAACACATGACAGCAACAAAGCTTCTACAAAGCGTAACGAAGCTTGCTTCTCTATAATTTAATATCCGCAGGTTGGTCACTTATCACAACTATCACGTTATGTTGACCGGTGACCGACCGAACGTTGATCAGGACCAGCGCAAGTGGGGTCAAAGGCTACGTTCACATATTAGGTTTTAAGTGTTAACATTCCTTATAGTCTAGAAATGTTTTTTTACTACTTTTGATTTGATCTTTACAGTTATAACCTCTTGCAAGAAAGCGTTTTAGTTAAATAGGGATCATTTTTAGGACATTTCAAATTTATTTGGTAGCCAAAGTTTCAATGAGGTGTACAACGCAATTCATGGTTTGTAAACACACACCCCACTCAGCGATAATTTCTGTAGTCTTAGTGACGTGTTTATGACGGCAACATTAAGCAAAGAGCAGTTTTGTGCTAGCTGGCAGTTAACAAGTCAACCTTTTGGTCTCTACAGATTTTTACTATAGTTGTAAAGAAAAACATATAGGCCTATATACGATGGCTTGTCCCTATTTTGCTGAAAAGTGAGTTTAAATTATTTTTTAATTTTTAATTTAAATAAAAATAAGCTATTTGTACGACAAAAACTAGTATATTTCTACTTATAAGTTACATAAAAAACAAAATGTTAGCAATATTTGTCAGTCAGGCAACGATTTGCTGCAATCTATTAATTGCAAGGACATCAAACATCCCTTGTAGATATATCTAAGTATGTATACTTGCTTAGTGCAAAATTAAGTTTATTGTAAAAACTGACCGTTTTGAGGCAAAATTGGAGCTATGTAAGATAATGCCAAATAGAACTTTTCCTTCAAACAAACAACAAACAAATACCCGAAATAATAGAGTTGCTGAGAATTAATCTCTTTTGAGAGACTGCGTTAGTCGTGTCAGACATCAACCAGCAAAGCAATTAATTCGTTTAGTTGGTTGTCTTAAAACGTTGATTACGTTTTACTTGCGTTCCGTTATGCGTGTTGCATTAAAATGCCAGGTATTCGTGTATTTTGAGGCTTCTTGTTGCTATAACGGTTTAAAATTTGTGTAATAATAACAGTAGTAATGGTTTCATAGTCGTAACATTTGCTACAAGGGGGACCGCGTTAGTTAGTTAGTTTTCCCAGTTTTTGCAAACTGTCTCGAAGAATATGCGGGCTTGGGTTGGTGTTTTATGCGTAATAACACAAAAAAACGAACCAACAGAAGCTGATGTGAAACTATAAGTGGAATTTCCAACATACCGAACACGTTTTGAGCAAGATTTCCCACGCTTGCTTGATAAATTGCAACGAGTGTGAATTTTTCCTGCATAAAACGTTTACGTCATCAAAAACGTGCTTATCACAGGAGCCGTCCTTCTGATATCCAATCAAAGTCACTGGAGAATCCTCAGACTATTGATGCGTCACAAAGTGATCACAACAACGGTATCATTAATGAAAATCAGCTCAGCTATAAAACCTATTTGAAGGTAGCATTTATGTGTTTTAGTTTCTATTTCTGTTTAATTTCTACATTTTACTTTACGTGAAATCGTTCGCATTGTTACTATAATGTCCTAAGCATGCAAAACATGTCGTAACACATTTAACCCATTTTCCTTTCCAATTTGCAATGAGTTTGGTCTGTACAATAATTCAATCATATTAACATTAGCTACACTATTTACTTTCCTAGATTCCTCAATTACTTTCAGCGCAATCTCTTCTGAGCAGCGAAGGCGGAAAAGTGACACCGGTTCATGATGAACATCTGTTTATCATCACTCATCAGGGTATCTTTATACATTTAGATAAATTGTGATCAATCACTTTTTTGCTGCTGCGTTTTCAGCATCTTAAAATCTTCCATTGTTTTGTTTTTGTAGGTCTGTATACATTTTTAAACAACTTTTGTATTTAGCTTTTGAGCTGTGGTTCAAGCAAATTATTTTCGACATCGAGTCAGTAATCAAAGTATTTGACTGCGAATATTTGGAAGAAAGAAACACTTTGTGCATTATTCAAAGACTGGATCGCGTTTCGCAAATATTGGAAGTAATTTATTTATTTCATTAGTTAATCATATCACATTAATGTACATAAAAATAAACATAAGCATTAATATATATGAACTTCAATGACAGCTACTTTGCAATCAATTCCCTATTATGGAAACAATGACACCTCAGGATTTTCTTGAAATGAGGTAAAATGCAGTAATGAAGCAATTATATGAATATGTTATAATCTTTTGCTACTCTGTACTAAAAGCCAAACTCTATGTTCAAAACTTAGAGCGTACTTAGCAAAAAGTTCCGGATTTCAAAGCATGCAGTTCAGATTGTTGGAAATCAAGCTCGGAGTTTGCGACGTAAGAAATTTTGTAGTGATTTTGTGAGTTATTTGTTTCAGCAAAAAGTGTTATAAAAAACTTTGATGTTGTCTGAACCGTGTTAACCAAATTTTAAAGTGAAATGAAAAACAGGATATAGTTTGGTACTCTAAAGATTTACTTTATATTTTTCTACACGAGCTTTCGCAAGCATAAGCTTGCTGCTTCAGGTGTACTGCGAAATCAGTAACAATATAGTAGTCTAATATAATAATACAATATAGTACTATAGAATATAGTAGTATTTAATAATAATATAAGCAATATAGTAGTATATTATAATATAATAGTAGCAAAATCTACTGCGAAATCATTCGCAGTACATATTTTATATTGTGCTTGTATAGGTTTATGAAATTACAGTGCAATATTTTCAATATTTGTTCCCTGGCTCGTTTTACCTGATATCATTTACATATTTCAAAATAAGCAAGACAGCCGTCCATATAGTTGTGAGCTGAGTCATTTTAGAATTGCCCTGACTGTACTTGTTCTATTTACTGGCAAGCTTTAAAATGATGTTTGAATGACGGTCAAATATACTCGTCATAAGCTAACTAATCCCGGCTTTTGTTGTATCTTTTAATAGCCGCGGGACTTGATCTCGTGACGTGGTTATTGGCGTAGCCAAGCCTACCTATCTTCGTTTACAATATTGTTTTCTAAAAGTTGAGTTTGTTTTCAACCATATTTGAATGCTGCAATTATGTTTGTCCTTTTTTTCTAACTGAAATGTTGTAATAGAACAGCCTTACAAGACAGAACAATTTTTTTTCCAAAACGTTATAGTTTGTAAAACAAAAACAAATGTTGCATCCGTAACGAATAACTTATAGCTAAAACCGAAAACGATTACAGTTCAATGTATATTTTTTTGTAGGCTATGTTTCTTAAAATACTTTGTTAACCTTATTTGCTTAACTAATAAACATTTTTAGGAGCTTCGGATACTATACAATAAAGTCCATTACACAGACGTGTTTTTCGGAGAAGAAAAAGACAAAATCTTTAAAGCAAGAACAGAGAAATCACTTCTCGATGTTGTCAATAACTGGTTAGAAAGAACTCCTGGTTTGGAAGCAAACGGCTTCGATTTCTTTGGCAAATATAAATCAGCAGTGAACGGAATGATTGAACAAAACAAAGCTCATGCGGAGGTAAACTGATAGACTTGAGATTTATTAGATGCTATAGAGCAGAGTCATTTGAAGCATTAATATATGAATTTTATCCCATTGGTGGAGTGTCTGACTTGTAGGCTATTTTAGCCAGTCAGGTTCGATATTCGAGATTTCATCTTATATCGTTTTAATCATTTTTACTCGCTGTGCAACGAATAGAAAAATTTACTCCTGCTCAATAGCTTCGGTGGAGTCTGCAGGCCTATATCAAATCTGGCTGAGCACACGCAAAAAACTTTATCGCTACAACTTCTTTCACTCTGCATATTACTTTAGGCATGTAAAGATTTAGCAAAGAGACAACTATTGTTAGAAGAATGCCAAAGCCAAGTGGATACTTTTGCGACCTTGTTCGATGAAAACTTGCACGATAAATTACGTGCAAAAGGGAACAGAAGACTCACTCATAAAGCAACGTTGGTAAGAATCTGCACTGTACAAGAGTTCGTAACTTGTGTAGCCTATAGTATATATTATTACCTTTGTTGTGATTTGATTTTGTCGTTTTCAGGGCGCCTTATTCATATATTTGTATCGTGAAGAGCCCAGAATCCATCTTCCTTTCCAAATTCTTCAGCGTCTTGTAGACATAGACAGCGCAATGTTAAAGTTTCGATGTAATTTGTGCATAAATGCTTAGAAATTGTTTTCCTTGTAAAGTAGTTTACAATAACGAAACTTGGGAGATAATATAAAAACTTGTAAAACTTTTGACCAAGGAAAAAAATAAAAGCAGCAAACAACAAGCAACCTTTGTGTTTATAGACAACCACGCTTGCATGGTTCAGCGTATGATTGGTAGCAAAATCGGAACGGGAGGATCATCGGGCTACATGTACTTACGATCCACCTGCGGGTAATTATATTGGCTTAGTATACTGAATGAGATTTCAATTGATTTCGCTTTCAACAGCTTTCAAGTTTTGCAGGTCCCTCTCTAGATGAAAAATCAGTTGTTGGCATATCTGTGTATTCTAAAATTAACGTTATGTGTTGATTTTGCAGCGACCGTTACAGAGTCTTTCCTGACTTCATGAATCTCTCAACCTATCTCATTACACGTGATCGCATACCACCTCTCAGTGCAAAATATAAGCATGGTATGTCAATTCACAATTGGATGGAAAATCTTAGTTCCTCTAAAGACGATGGGGATGAGGAATCCGGAATTCATTCCGCTGCATCTCATCCAAGCCCAACTTGAGTTTCTTCTCAAAAATTCAAAATACCGGTTACAATACCATCTTTATGACAATGAAAACTGGACGAAAACCTAGCTTCATACAATCAGGCTGGAAAATCTGAAGTCGATGTTTAAATAAGTTTCCACAAAACGACTAAAAATTGAAATACACATTTACAGTAGCTTGCCTGAAAAGAAAATGTTTTTCGTGCAAAGTTACAACTAGGCTACTCAGATATTCGTTTTTCTTTTGTAGCCTATCAGTAGGCCTACATATATTCTCTTTCTGCATTGCTGATTTTTTGCTTTAATGCATTTACGAATGTCAAATTTAAAAAAAGTTGGGAGGAAACTAAATTCTAGACCCTCTGGTGATGTTTTTTTTAGCCTGTTTACTGGTGTTTTGTCATAGTTTATTAAAAGATAATTTATGTCAATTATATTTTAATATTCTATGGTTGATGGTTCCATGTTGAAACTTTCAAATTAAAACTGTTGTAGGTTAGGGTTTTCCCCTTACTAACTTCTGTATGTATTTTTCGCTACATCACAACTCATTACCCTGACCCAAGCAGCGATACGTTTTGTTTTAGCGGATTTCTTAGGCTAGGCCAACTTTGAATCATTACGCTGTATTTAAATACAAAATGCTAGAAGTTCTCGGGATATTACTGCTGTACTAATTCAAAAGCCAGCCACTAACCCCACCGCGTATAAATATAAAGCATAAATACTGTTATAGACTTAGAACCTAGTGTCAGAATGTCCAGCCATACAGATTAAAATATAACTCTGTCAAAGTAGAGTTTAGACTAAAATAACTTTAATAATAAAATGTACGGCTCTTTTAAGCACCCATGGACCTGCGGTTTTACCTGGCAGGCTGGGTTTCTTGGCACCCTTCAGTTCTTAGTAGCCATTTGCACACGTAACCTTATTGTTATTGCTGTAAGAAATACAAGAAAATTCTAAAATTAAAAAACCAGACATTTTAGAGAGACCGAGTAGGTGTATGGTAGAGTATTTAATTCCAAAGCCAGACTGGTCACTATGACACTATACAACAATTGTATTTAACAAACTGTTATATATTTGCTTAGAGTAAATGATAAAGTTAAATGATAAAGTAATCTATTGTCTAATTGTGCAATGACAGAAATACCTGAAAGCATTGCAAAATTAACCAATGATGAGCTAAGAAAACAGCTTATTAAAGTTGGAATTCAGCCTGTTCCATTGACGCCAACCACAAAGAAGCTTTATCAAAAAAAGCTTGCAGGTCGATTGGGGACTTTGACCTTCTCTGAAAAAGATCCTTCAAAAGAAAAATATGACAGTTTGCAGGTGAAGTAAGATTTTATAGCGCGAGTTACCAGACCCAGTTGTTATTATTGATGGGTTTCATACAATTCAGCTTTCAGTTAATGAGAGCGCTTTTAGGAGGTGTATGGGTTTCAAAAAAGCTTCAATTTCTTTGTTTACTCCTTTATATAGTAAAATTATTAAAAATACAATTACTCAAAAATCACACCATAGGTATCCCTGAAATTTTGCATGTGAACTAGGCTTAGGCAAGGTACTATCTCATACTAGAATATGGCAAAAATCACATATATCTCTGCAAGAGAAAAGTGTAGTTTTGGGCCTAAAACACACATTTCCTACTTTTTCATGCCGATTTCTATCCAAGTTTTCTGCGTAACCTGGAACTTTGAAAAGCACTATCTGCTAGGGGAATTCCCAGACTAAAAACAACCCTAACCATGCTGCCCTTTGATTGGTCTAAAAAGGTGAGAGTTTAACAAAATCAGAGAACTCTTATCTTTTGAACTATACACCTCCTTTTGCAAATTTGTTTTTGCAAATGTGTAATTTTCTTTTATGGAGTTGCACATCATTCATGTTGTATTCTTGACAGTCAGCTACGGAAGTGGTAATTGTCTTGTGTTAAAGTATATATTGTTTTTGCAAGGTATAGTTCTCCAATGAATACGTATGATACAAAATAATGAGTGTGAAGTTAGGAATCTACTTTTTAACAGCATTGATTTTGATATAGGAAAAGACTTCTGCCGAGTTGTCATCACATGCACTGGGTATATATATTTTTTTATAATTTATTTGTAATGAGTGTGTGTTATTACTTGTACAGAAATAACATGCAAACCCAAAATTTCATAATACAAAGTAGTTCACTCTATAGATACAATCGCTGGTGAGGTCACAATATATGACTAGCTCAGATTATAACATATTAAAATATGGTGTAATTTACAGTCAAATATGGAACAGAAAATGAGGAAAACAGCGGTGATAAAACTGCAGAAAAAAAAGGAAAAATCTTTTATGCTGTACAAGTATCATCCAATGAAAATTTGTTTAGTGTTGGTAAGTGCAATCAACAAGTGGTAGTAGGGTCATTTTCATTTAACTGTATATACTGTGTGATAAGGATGTGCCAAAGTAATACAAATGTTATTCAGGATGCAGCGTGTTGGCCAATCTTTGTGATATGATTGCAAAATTTAAAATGGTTTGGCGTCTAGAGAACTTGACCTTTTGAACTTAATGTTTAAGGAACTCAATTTAATGACATCATAAAAAAAGTAAACCGAAATTGGAATTTATGCGAGTACAAACTTAACTTTTTAGCTTAGCGTTGGCATCATTGATGGAGCTAAATTTAAAGAGGTTTATAAATAAAACCATTTCAACACCATATTTACTGCATTAAAGCAAATCATGTTAAAATGCACTAGAATTGAGAGTAACAACCACTCTGCACAAACACAACCCGCTTCATGGTGATGCACAGGGCATGGTGACCATAGAAAAGAATAAAGTACAATGTTAAAGATGTCAGCCAATCATAGCAAAATTGACTTTAAGACAAATGTACGAAAACCTTTAGTGTCAATGTTTGCTCTATTTTAACTTGTACCGACACTGGACCTGCATATTCTCAGCTTTTCGATATAGTCTTTGCATTTTTCGTTCTTTCTTTTTAAAAAGTATTAAGCACCCCAATTTAAGCGAAGGAAGCAAAAGAAAACGTAATAAAAATCATAAAGAAACGTGATTATTACTTAAATAGAATGCAATAAACAGTTGCTTTGAAAAGCAATGAACATTAATGTGAGGTATTTTATAAAACTGTACAGCACTTAAAAATACATTTGAGGATTTTAATAACTTTATACAATTGAAATTTAATAAGAACATTTTTATATTTCATGTACGAAAAGGCTAGTTCAAATTTAGCTCTTTTCTTTTCAAGTCCTGTAAGGTCTAATTTTGATTTGTACTAATGTTTCATGTAGTAAATGTATTATTCTCACAAGTCTGAACCTTTTACTGGTCGACATATTCCTATTAGGCTATATTGTGTTGTTGTTGTTATACTAATTTTTACAATTTATTTACACCTTGCATAGAACAACTCATATTTGATGACAAACAGAGTGCACTGTCATTTTTAATGAAGAATAAAGATGCCAGATTTAAACGGTTTCTAGACAGAAACGAAGCAAAAGATTTTGTCAAACAACCGCCCTTGTGAGCTTCACATAATAACTATGTAATATTTTTCTATATTGGAAAACTATTTATGTATAATATTTTAAAAGAGTTGCTACATTCATTTTCTTGTAGGGTATGCAAAGGAGATGACCAAACCACCACAGAGTCTAAAGCAGTTGGATCGGAAAAACCTAACAATTTCAAGGCGCTTAAACAAACTGATTTAACCAAACTTGCTCAGTGCATTGAAAAAAATGATGTGGAGTTGTTTAATACGTTTGTATGGGGTAATCCACGTTACCTTATCAGTGCAGGGGATGCTCCAGTTCTGCTGAAACCGAATGTAAGGTAAAGACTCTAATGAAAAAGCTTCATGTTTATTGGGATTTTTTAATAACTTTAACGGCTTACTGTTGACCCCAAGGCTAATTTAATTTTATTTCTTGTAATGCACCTCACAGATATAATGCTCTTCATATTGCTTCGAAATTCAATCGGCCCAACATCGTAGAAAAACTTCTTGCCATTTTGCAAGAACCTGCTTTTCATGAATTAATGTATGCAAGTAACTCTGCTTGTACCAAAGTTGATGAGAATATCCTTACACAGCGCATAGACCGTATTGTGGATCTATATTTGAACACCCCTGAAAAGGGCTTTTATGAAACCCCGCTTCACATAGCTTGCAAGTTCGGATTTGTCGGTAAATTTTGCACAAGTATACATAAAGATTTATTGTGTATTTATGGTGCAGACATTTTTCACTGTACTCATTTAATTTTTTTGATTTCACTTTAAGATGTAGTAATTGAACTTTCATCTCACCCGTTATGTTGCAAGACAATGAAAAATAAATTTGATCAGACTCCTAGTGATGTTATATGTGGACGAAGAAAGGATCCAAGCGCCAAGTATGTGCAAGTTTGTAAAAAAGATGTATATGTCTGTAATATATTAAAATTATTTTGCATGGTCGAATTATTACCCTGGGTTGCTACATCTTGCTCAAGGTCAACAGGTGCTTTGTAAAAAGACACCGATATCATTAAGATATTGACCTGTTTTGCCATCTCTGCTATGTGTTTGCAGGTCACAAGTTGAGTCGTTTTTCCGTGATCAATACTTTGTACCCCTGGTTCGATCACATGATAACTCCATGCCACCATCTGTTGGAAAATTGCTGACAACTGGAGATATCTCGCATGGATCACTTGATCTGCCCAGAGACAGCGACGACCCCACTGCTCCAGTACTTGTTGTTAACGCTTTGGCAGGCCCAATGGCTAGCCAAGAAGCTAAGGAAATGCAACGATCGTGGACCACTCCTGATAAGAAGGGAATATGCGGTACGTAACAAGGGGTCTTTGATTTTTAACTTGTTGTCTTTTTAACTTTTTTAATCTCTATGTATAAATTTAGGTCGAAGGTTCAGAGACATTCGGCGGTCAGATGTTGATCGAGGTGAAGAAAGAATAGGAAGAGAATTGGCCAAGAAAGCTCAGATCCCGTGGCTCGAATACTGGGATTTCCTTCAAAACTTTGCTGATTTCACAACTGATGATGGTCTCACTCAGTTGGAAACTTATTTAATAAAGCAGTAAGACATTTAATGTAGGATGTCATACGTAGGAATTTTTGCAATTCCTACTGTAATGCACCACTGCATTTCCTTGTTTGTTATTAGGACAGAAAGGAAATATTCACCACCATCCAGTGATATAGAAGTCTCTGTTTTTGAATCAAGTGATGATTCATTAAAAGAATTATGTTCACAAATGGGGGACGTGAGTGTGGATGAAAATGTATCAAAAACAGGAACCACTTGTAAACATGACGATGACATTGCTAAAGAACACGGAAGTGTCACTAAGAGTAGGGGCCTTTATTCAGTTACTTCAACCCCAACAAACACCCGGACACCTCATACGCCATTGGTGGAAAACAAAACTAGTCCAAACAATGTAACGTCCAAAGAAAAACAATTGTTTTTCTTGCGAGAAACATTGATAAAAGCAAGGAAAGAGCAAATGTTTCGGTTGTCAGAGAATCTGAGCACTGGGAATTCTACAGAGACTTCAACAAGGCATCACCCGAACATGACACCACCTTTGCAGAAAATGTCATCTAGCTATATATCTGTTAATGCCTCTGTTTCCAATTCAGATGTCACTGGCGAATTATCGTCTAAGATTTCTGGTTTAGCTTGTAATGAAAAAGAATCCTCGTCTGATAATGGGAGCATGAGGTCACTGCCAAAGTCATCTGAAGGAAGCTCTGATGACAGCTCCGACTTAAAAAGGTGAACGGCAATCGAAACCAATGTTAAAAATGCTATTAATTAATATTTAATTCATGATTTTGAGAATGACTGCAGCATTTATAGATAGTGTTGAGTATCTTGGGACCGGTTTTTTGCAGGTTACTACCAGCTTTCAATCACTCAGGAAATACCACCACACCTTTAACTCAGTATTCAAATGATAATTTTCATTCAAAGCTAACGGTTTATCTCACTGGGTGAGTAGTATCATTTTTTAACATCAACCTACTAATTAATCATAATCTCTACATTTTTATATGCAATGTGAAGTCACAAAATAAAACAGTCACAATTTATCTTAAAATCACTAGATTGCCAATGTTTTGGAAGTACTCTATTTTTAGGGATGAACCATCAAAAATCGACAGGGATGTCATACTTGCAATTTCGGACACTGAGATTAGTGCTGCTAAATATCCCCACGTGTGGACCTGGATGAAATCTGTGTTGTCATATTCAGAAGATGACAGATTAAAGTAAGGGTTTTATTGAATTTATGATTAGATTACTCCGAGTTATCTGAAGTGAGTAAAACTTGATTTTTTTCTGTTCATAATTAATTTACAACAATTAACAAGACTTTAACTTAACTGTATCACAACACATAATCACTGCAATGTTTACATTGCAATGAAAGATTTGTCAATTAATAATACATTACAGTCACCAGTTATGCTCTGGGAACCACTAAAACACCTCATTACCGTTAATTGTCCTGACAATTGACATTCATTGTAATAGGCTATTTGCCAAACTCATGAAGTTGCTTTGAAGTGAGGGGCTCGTCCAAAATCAAGTTGGCCTTAAAATCAAAGAGTAGTTGTCAGTAATCATACTGGTGAAAGGATTTGTACTAATAGGCAGTGGTTGAGCCGTAATTGCCAAAATTGTATCGTAAATTTGACCTTCTATTATGACAAGGGTGGTCATTATGGCGTCACCATGTAAAGGTATGTTTGGTGACTGGGGTTTGCATTAGGTATGGTAGGCAAGCTAACGCGTTTTGGATGGAATACGTCTCCATAGGTAGGTGATTAGTAGCAAGTAATGTCTATTTTCAGCTTAAAAATGTCACAGATAACAGCACATTAACTGGTAAAGCATTCTTGTTTCCACCAGCCCAGACTGCACTGTACTGTAGGTTAGCATATACAGTACACTAACGGTACGCTAGTTTAGGGTTATTTAATGCACAATGTTATTGACACTCAAGTATGCTGTAATTATATCTATTACTCTTTACTTGTTGGTCACAGCAAACTTTTAATTCATACTTGATCCAAATACCTGAGTCATTCCTATTGTTTCTTTCGTGGCCCACTACACGGTGATTCTGTCTTCATTTGGACATTTTGGCATTGATTACTACTATGCGTGGTATTTGCTCGCTATGTATATCGTGCATACTTGTTGATCAAGCAGATGAGTTCAACAATACAAGTTGTGTTTGTAAGAGTCTGGATTGTTCAAGTTGGCTACGCTCGGGACAGCTCGTGCTCATTGGGAAGATACGCAACCTTCCTTATTAGTTATCACGGAATCACAACTTTCTGAGTGCCCCTCTTTTATATTGAAGTAATAAGAATCGCCATCTTCATCATGTTTATGGCAATAACTGTTTAACCACTACATCTAAGTACAAATCCTTTCACCAGTACATTTGCTGACAACTACTCTTTGATTTGAGGCGTACTTGTTTTTGGACTTGCCCCTCACTTTAACTTATCCATGTCAAGGAAAGTGGAGTTAACGAGCATTTACTGTGTTTATTTTCTCAGATGGAGCACACCAAAATCTGCTATAAGAAGGGGCGTGTTTTCTTTTCCTACGCCTTTAGGAACTCCATTAAAGTTTGCATGGCCTGCAAGTCCATTAGCTAAGACAAGGCACACTCCTTTGAAATTTTTGCAAAACACTGAGCTCTTTTAACTGGAACTAAATTTGACTAGTAAACATGTACAGGCCAGTATTTATCTTGTGTTGCTGATTGCAGTATTACAATGAATGTATTGTGCTTCATCATGTTTAATTTCATACTGACTGGTGATGTTCTACTTGTTTGGGTTGGTTGCATGCACTATTATTCAACATAACTTTCATAGACTAATACAATGTTAAGTTCATTGATTTGTGTCTGATGAATGGAACAAAAAATATTGTCAGTACCGTAACTACAGTAGAAGGCTATTATCTCGACTCTGTTTAACACAAAGCAACCTTACCTACTATCTAACCACTCTCAATTCAATAAATTTTATTTTCTAATTTCAATATACCAAAGAAGCATTGCACTGAAAGGTACATAAACATGCTTTGCAGAAAAGCTTACAGTTACCTAAGAAACGTTTGCCTTAACAACAATCCAATGCCATGAATAGTGAATCAGATTTTAGTACAGTATTTTAGAAGTAAATGCAACCAAAAACCCATACCAAACTTAATAACCAAGAAGAATTGTATTTATGTTACACTATACTATAATACCTACAGTTTGTTTATAGTGGTATTTTTTCTTGACTAAAACTGCACAAATCCTGAAGATTTCCAAAATTCAAGAAAAATCACTAAAACAGTGTCATATGCCTCTTATATGTTACCTTGAATTCAATATTATCAAATAGAATGTGCAACAATAAAGATGATAAAGCATTAAAATTCCGGACTGCCTTTTATCCTCATATTGTGTGATTCCACCATGGCAGAATTTGTATATATATCCAAACAACACACCACATAAACATCAAAAAAAAACTGTCCACTGAAGAAATTGCATAATCATGAATGGCCCACTCTATCCCTGGGTATCAATCTTAGTTCTGAACCATGTTTAAGAAATACATTTCCTGCATTTTGCGCTGGATTTATTCCAATTCCATCTGGAAGAAAGATTTTTAGTATGTTCATTAATTAAGTTGCATATCAAAAAATATATATTTGTATAACAAATAACACCACCGGCCACAGTCCTGGCCAAAATAACGGGATCACCCATGAAAAACAGCAAATATTACATCTCTGTATTTTTTAAATAAGGAAGAGGTACAACTGAAAAGATTTCAAAACTAATATACTGATTAAAGACAGTCGTAAGAAATGAAATTATATAAGTTGCATTTAAAATTGAAGGCATAGGTCAATATTTTATGAATTCTTAGTGATACTTAATATTTGATGACATCATTTAGATTTCTAGGTATGCTTTTCTCACAAAATATTGACTTGTGCCTTTGTTTTGAATGCAAAATACATGTTTTTTTGATATGTAAGTCAAGATGTCAATGTTGTAACTTTGGCGATGGTGCTACTTCACTTTTTACACAAAATAACAAGACTTGCTGTTTTTTCATGAGTGCTCATATTTTGGCCCCGACTACGTTAACACTAGAACGACGGAGGGTGTTGTTATGTTAAATAAAAACGTAAACAAAACAGACTGTTGGACTCCAAAGTACATGGGTGTCAAAATGACACACTCCGTCATTCTAGGTAAATCAAAATTTCAGTCTTTCTAGTGTTAACATTGCTATGACACTTAAAGGGTGATTTTCAACCTATTTTCTAAAAAAGGATAAAAATACGCATATTCTGAAAATGTAAATCGCATTTTCTCTCTTTTTTGTTAATGATTGTATTTTAATGTTTTGTTAATTATTGTAACTTAATAGTTTTTAATTAAACAAGTGCTGATACAAATAACACTTGTTTAATTAAAAATACCTCTTATATGCATAAATAGTCAATCTTCCATTACTGAGAAAATATAAAAAGAAACTATCCAACAAGCCCCAATAAATTTGCCCAAACGAGTTTTGCAACAGCTACTTTCTATTGATCTGATTTGAACTTTGTATTGGTCTATTGATCAACAACCTTGGTGACATCACATCCGCTCCCTGCAGTTTGTTATTTTCGGAAACAGCGTATTTTATCCTTTTTTTGAAAATAGGTAAAAAATGACTTCAGTTCTGCTTTAAGTGGCAGTAATTAAATACCTTCAATAGAACTATGAGTAGTACAAACCATTAGTTATGATGGCACTGGTATCTGCGGGAACTTTGAACTGTTCGGCAGCAAATTTAAGAACTGCTGTAAAAGGTGTTGTCTCAGGAACGCTTAATCTATTTCAAAGACAAAGAATGTAGAAACAGCTTGCTATTTACAACGTACAATTCAAGTGAAAACTGACTTACACTTTATAAGGGAGCTTTGGATCTGACGTTAAAATAATCTTGAATGTCACTTTAGCCCTGTAAAAAAACAAGCGTTAAAAATAAGAACCTAAGATTAACACCCACAGTCACTATCCAATTTAAGGGGGCATTGGGTCATAGTCCTCCCTCATGAACCCAACTTTTTGGGACCATAGGCATTTTCATGTCTTGATTTTGTAACAGGTGAATAACGAAATCATTGTATACGACGTTAGAGAATGGTTTTATGCGGCGTTTCAAAATTTTACACGATAAACTGCCTTCTGTACAATCATGTCAAACACAAATAATTAAAGCGACCTACTTATCATGTCACTATTACAAGATGGAACCGTAGTTTACTTCCATAGTAGACCCAAAGGTATAGGCTTAGCCATAGGTCGGCAACCTGCGGCTCTTTCATCCCTGTGCTATGGCTCCCGCAACTCAGAGCCAACGAGCTCATTTAGGAAAACTTAATGTGAATGAATAATGGTGTTTATTAGTGACACAATGTAATAACTTAATGTGTTTGTCCGATTTATTATTATTCAGAATGTTTTATTCGGACGTGGAAAATTTTATATAAATACTACACAGTGATTTTCGCAGGCATAATACGCATGACTGCTTGCCACTCACGTGATCCTAAGTTTGTTTTTGTTTGAGGTCGCATGTCTTGGATATTGGTCTTTGTTTGATGACTATGCAAATTGTCATCGTGGTAGTGAGAATTTTGTGAGGGTAACTACTGAAGTTTTTACTTGTAACTGTAAAGCATTAGTTCGAATTATATATGTATTGTTACGGTTTTTGTTTTAAGTAGTCAATTAGGTGTTCTGGCTCAGAGTGTCAGTGTTAAGTAGTCAATTAGCAATGCTAAATGTTGCCAAACCGTGGGCTAAGCTAATGAGTGTAGGTTAAAGAATATTTTAGAAATTAAAAACAACAGGTTATTCTATCAGGGTAACCTGTTCACTATGCTACTACGACTATTGCTGATAAAGCCACATACTGGAAAGTTTGCATGTATGGAGATTACATTTTGGTGAAAAAAAGTTTGCCCACTGACACAACAATTACTTATTCGTCATCAATATTTGGCACTTGGTGGCTATATTTTTAAAATATAAACAATAATTTGTGGATTTAAATCAATAGGAGAATCTTTGACTTCTGTTTAGTTGTAGAATGTTCTACTTTTAATGCCACAAACCCTTGCTGCATACCACACACCAGAGCTCTCCTCGAAAACTGCTATTCTGTAGACTTACAATCACTCAGTTTAATGATATCTGTAGTTCTATTCACTTTTGGACAATTTTTGGTCAGTTTGGACAAAAATTACATTTGGCAATGGGACTGGAAAACATTTGTCCAGCTATTAGCCACCAACTAAAAACAAATGTAAAAAGCGGGCAGCAAATTCCTAGTTAGTCACGAACTAAGCTATACTTACCAGGTACTGCGCTGAAAAGATTCTTATACCAAGACTGGAAAGTACGATAGTTTGACGAGAACTCGTTTGTGCAAAGAAGTAAAATTTGGCGTGATGGCATGCACTGAAACCTCAATTTTTGTTTACCTATTATAAATTGGCGTTCAAACAACCAGTTTTTCTTTGTTCATTTATTAATAAATCGGTGTAAATATGAAAAAGATCGGAGTACAGGTGCCACAGTTTCCACTACGGATTCTTACTAAGCTATAGGTCTGTAGACGCGAATATTAAAAAAGGTAACATGATATTTCAAGCCCACTTTCCGCAAACTCGCACGGTTGCGAATGAAGTCTTTTTTGTCTAAAATAAACAGGTGACAAACTGTTACATAATCACAAAAACAAAAAGCACCTACATTGTAGATAAGGTAAATTCCACGGTTCAGTCGGTCCGATTGTTGTAAGAGAGCAAATCTGAACTAGCCTCTCTCAAACCTATACTAGTATGCTGTACTAGTGAACAAAAATAACTTACAATATCAGAAATATGTCTGCTTCCAGCACTTAATAACCACGTATTACAGTAGTTCAGTGATGATGTTTTTTTCCCAAACGCTACACAATGTTTTCTTCATTTGCGCAGGGTTTGCAAATCACATCGGAGCAAAAGAAATATTTGAAGTAGAATACTACAAACCAATCAGTAATATTTGTGCAACACAATTTTCCAAATACACCAGAAAGAAAAATTTTGTGAAATAAACAGCTTTGTTCTACAAGTGCCGTTCTGGTTAAATACAGTACGAAAACTGTAGTACCCATCCACTGATGTACAGCAGTGAATCAATTTTCAATCATGAATTGCTTGAACACACCACCTGCTCGTCTGCTTATTTTTCACTTTTTCAACTTATGTTTTATAGATTTAACTAAGTATGGGTTTAGTGGCCGTTCTACTTATTACCAGCAATTATTAACGTTATTTATCTTGAGCACGTTTTAGGCCTTTTCGGCTTTGTCACTTTTTCCTGTTATTTGGCACGTATTAGTAACAACTGGCTTGATTTTTCGTCCGAAATGTCGGATAACATTTCCATTTAAGAGGTCCGAAAACTCTGCTAGCTTTAAAGTTTAAACCACTTTTGTGCGAAATGGTTCTCGCTGTTAGAGAGATTGGAATTTAAAGCATTAGCACATGCAAGGAGAAGGACGAGGTATGATATTTTTTTAAGTTTTGTCGGTTTACCAACGCTTTTTGCCATGCTACCAAATTCCTAATTTTTGCTGTAACTCCTGCCAATTAATTTAAAATATTACGTGGGCCGCAACGATAGGGAATGATCTGAAAAATTGTTCTCTATAACGGCGTTGCTTTGTCGAAAACATCAACATAAGATAGAAATATAGCGTCATCATGTGAGGATTGCGCTGGAAACAGGGACGCTATTCAATAAAGAATGAATGACCGGGCAGGTTAAAAATCTTTTAAGCACATTTTGACATTTGCTTGTTTTAACCTTTCATAGAAATTCACTCGGTACGACGTATTTTTTAAAAATTAAACATGACGTTTTATATAGCTTTAAAGCTTTTTGCAAGTTACTAAGATTATAGACCTATGGTTTTTAGACGGCAAACTTATTGCTTATTGTCTACGGCTTATATAGGCCTAGGGCTTAGGCTAGCTTATTACTGTACTACTGTCTTACGACCTACGGTACAGTATATACGGCATAATTTTTATGACAATAGGTACCATAGGGACTTTTTATAGCTATCCGCAGCAATACCTTCAAATTAACTTAACTAATTAACTAAAATTAACAAATTTTTTCGTGCGTTGTGGAACACTCTCAAACGTTGTTTCAGTGTTAGTGCTGTTTCCAAGTTACGAAAGTGGGTTGCTTTCGTACGTTTCATGGTTATACCTGTACTTGTACGTTTTCAGATTTTCATAACAGATGGTAAAAACAAAAGACCCGAACGTTTTGTTCAAATTGTGTGATTTTAGTTGTGGATGAGATTAAGTTGAGCGGCATATAGGCCTAGGTTTAGTTATCTGGCATATAAAGGCTACATTGCAAATTCACCAATGTAAAACTGAATGTGGACCTGTGCCAGCTTGTGTTTTAATCGTAATTGTAAATTGGCTGTTCGTTAATCGCTTATATCAGTATAGACTAGTTGAGCATGACAGTACGTTAACCAAGCTGATAATATTCTTGAATATAGTTATACCTACTATTGATTTATATCAAAACGATTACTACTTTCAGAACTCATTCAAAGAGACACTTTCAATATCACTGCAAAAGTAGATTGAACATTGAATCAACACATTGTGCGTTGTGGTGAAGGTTTTCGTAATCTAGAAGTGATAAAAGCACGATGGCCAGAACACATACTAAAAACAAGCCAAAATAAAGCATAGCATTTGTTGGTAAACATAGAGATCTGCACAAGAATTCTGTGCTAATTATGACAATTAGCGTAATAGAAGTTTTCAGTATAGACAAGTGTAACAAGTTACAGCTGTGGCCATAAAGTTTCATAAAATGCTCCAGTCTCATTACTTATGGCCCAGATTGCAGAGTATGGCAGAAGATAATCTGAGATTTTTTGACCAAAATGATATTGCACGCTATTTTCTACTATAGACGGCTACATCCTACTTACCTCAAACATTAGATGTGTTTGAGCTGTGCATACTGGGATTTTGCTTTTGTATCCTCGAGATAGGACCTATTGGCCAAAACTGTCAAACTCTATAGTCTGGCTTATGGTTTTTCATTGTAAAAGTTTCTGTGTTTTGTAGCAGTTAGGTTCTGTTTGTAGAAATGCTTCTGCCATACTAAATACTATAACCTGCAGGCTTGACAGCCAGATTGGAAGGTTTACTAAGTGCGCGTGGGATAAGATTTAATTGTGCATATGAAGGCCGTTGTTTCATCTTGTTGTGTAGGCGGTTTCTCACCCAGAAACAGAAAAACTTTTCAATCTTTTATACAGTACCAGTAGTATAATTTATAAAAGTGATATTTAATAAGCATAAACATGCATTGAAAACGCAATTTTACATAATTTTGTTGTAGGCTAATCATGCTGTTAAATGGCAATCGCATCATGCCTTTGATTTGTCTATACCAACATAAATAATACTATATAACCTAACTGCGATTTTCTCGGAATTGCACCCATATTAATTTTTTTCATGTGCATTTTAAAGACACCATATTTTAAATACTATAGTGCAATCAGGTCTATAAAATATCCTTTTCAAATAAACCGGGAAAAATTTCACACTAGAAACTGGACCTCAAGTGAACAAAGGTGCACTGTTACAACTAATGCTAAATTTATCCAGTTTAGTCATTCGTGGATTACAAAAAAAGCTAAACACTGCATTAACATATTTCCCCACTAACTTTTTGTGTTATGCTTATGTAGAACTTAAGCGTAACAGTGCCTGACTGCCTAGGCTGGCACCGACTGCAAAAGCTTCAGAATGATTCGTGCTACCACTGGTAGGCCAGTGGCTAGTGTACAGAAAGACATTGATCCATTTGTTATACGACCATCGTCAGCACGTGCTAAATTGCAGTCTCATTCATATACGAACTTGTTGGATGATGCCAACTCTGGCGCTGGTGCTGTGTCCAGGACAAAGTCCGTTACTGCTGTTCCAGCTGTAGATGATTCAGCTGTCAATTTGCCACCCAAACCACCCCTAGGTAGGATTCCATTAAAAACTCTAAAGTAGTTATGGTACTGCAATAATTTTTTTAATTTCTAAGTTGAATTCCATATATAATATATATATTATACAGTAAAACTTTATTATATAGCACATCAATAATGTGATATTGGATATAAAGTGATGGACTCCATAGAGAAAATGTGTAATTTTACTTTAACACATGATTTTTTGCCTATCTTGCACTCAAGGGCCAGCCCCACCCCAAACGTATATTCCAACTGTTTGAAATCTATTTAATGTTGATAATTTGTATAAAATTGGTCCCTCTAATTTACTGATTAGTATCTATACCGCTGCTGCAGCATGAAACAAAGTGTATGCATAATAAATATTTTATTGGTTTTGGTCCTGTTCTGTTGGTGTTGGTTCTGCATTTGAGTCATAAATCCCAACGCCTTGATATCAAGTGATTTTCTATTCAATCACTTAGCTACTTTGTATACTTGCTTTTTTCACAATACCGTAGTACTATTGCGATGCTTTTTATCAAACGAAAATTGCGTTGTAACAAAGTTTTGCTGCTGCACTTACAATCTACAATACAGCTAAGTTATTAACAACTTGTAAAATTAGTAAAGTATTGTATACATAGTACCTTACTTCATAATTTTAATATAATCACTCTTGATTTTTAGAGCATCGTTTAACTCTTGGCACTGTCCATGGCATTGGGGAATTTGCTAAAATTCTCACAAGACTCAACACACCTGCAAGCTCTATGAAAAAAATTAAGGTAGAAATAAATCTGCTCAAGAAAACTTTTGCTTGTCTTTTTGTTCAAATATATTTGTGTTTAAGTTTAAAATATTTTGAAAATTTATGATTTCTTTTTTGTATCAACTTGTTATTTAAATTTTATTGTACTCCTTGTTGCTTTGTTTTTGAGTTGGTTAATTCAGCTTCACGTGCTTATTTGCATATGGTTCAGGTTGTCAATATTAATTTCATACAGATTGAAGAAAAAATAACTCTGGATCAATTGCACAGAATTAAATCTGCGTTTGAAGTAAGTTGAATCTAAAAATTTTTAGGTTATGCTTTAAATGTTTTGCTTAATGCTATACATTTGTTTCAAGAGTAAATATTTCCTGTCACAGATATTTGTCATTTTTACCTATTTATGTCTGTACAGTCTTTGTCACAAAAACGATACCATTCACAAGCTGACTGCTATGCGAACGCAATAATTTGATAGCAATTCTAACTGTCTAGAACTGTTAATTTATGTGATTATTAGCTTTGAAATATGAATTTTCTTTCTAAGTGGACACGGCTATGCACTCACAAGTGGTTTGTAATTTTTTTCTGTCATTTACAAAGCAATCAATAGTTTGCTAGACACGTTGTTATGCCACTAGATATAATACTTGCTCATTCTTTTTCGGTCAATGCTTTCAAGTGGACACTTCAGCCTTGCATTGAGAGTTTTTGTGGTACACAATCATCGCATATTCTTTGTTAAAAATATGTTCGTGTCATTATTGTGGGACAGAGCGATGCCTTTAAACATTTTTTAAGTTGAGTAGTTAATTAAAGCACAACAATCATGTCATTACTGGATTATTTTGCAAAAATTAAGGAAGCAGACACAGATGGAAGTGGAACGTTAGATATTGACGAGTTTAAAATGGTGATAAAGGAATGCCTTGGGATTCGTGGAAAGGTGGGTGGTTACTGTTTTTAGGTATGAAAATATAAACACTCATTTCATGTTGTAATAATTTTAAACTTGAATCTACTTTCGCAGAATGAAGAACAGATTGTTGCACTTTTTATGAAAATTGACTCTTCTTCAGATGGAGAAATTGACTGGGTCTGTGCTGAGAAATTAATATTCTAAAATCGTTTTTTTTGTTGCCTTGGTGAAGATCTAAAAATAGTTTTTTGAAGCTGCTACTAATAATTGTTACCACGCGATAAGCAATGCAATATGTGCAACTAAACATGACATGCGATTAAAAATTATCATTAATAATAACCATAATAAACTAATCAGGATGAATTCTGCACCTACATGCAACTGGAGTATGCTGAAAAAGAGGAGGCTATCTTAAGAGCAAAAAGAATTGACTTTGTGCTGCCTGCATTGTCATCCACCACCCCGCATCACAAAGCTCCCATACTAAGGGTGATTTGCGTTGCAGATTCATCATACATGTGTGCAGGACAAGTAAGATTTTTTAAAAGCAATTGGACATGATTGAACTATCAGTGAATACTTTCAATTTATCTTAGGGAAGTTATTTTACTTACTCTTAGCTTTGTATTTTATTAAAATAGATTGTGCGTCTAATTTTTTTTTGAAAAGGTCTTAATGGAATTCAGTATTTTTTTCTGAAATTTTTGTTATTTTAAGTGTAATGTACACAAGGATTAATGTGGCAATAGGGAGATTAATAATTGATTTCCCTTTCTTTGAAGCATCACCAGTATGTTGGCTTAAAATAGCTGTGGTTTCAAGTGTCCCTACTTAAAGTATGTGTACACGTGTCATTGTGTTTATGTTTCTATTCTTCTTCAAATCCTAACGTATTGATTTTGTATCAGTTGACTTTTTTTTCTTTCTGATTATGTGTAAAAAGATGGAGACAGCTCAAGGAAAAAAAACAGCTTTTGCAGTTACTCTTGTCAAATATCTGGTGTATTAAAATATCTAACGTTAAAATTACAACCATTATTAACTCATTATCGTTTTAAAAATCTTGACAATCGCATGACCTGAAAACATGCCTATTTACATTTATAGGATGGGCTGTTCACTTTTTGGTCTAAAAGTTTGAAGTTGAAAAGGACAGAATCTTTGCTGGATAGCTCCGTAGTGGAAAGACAGGCGTACACTGCAAAGCCATCAGTGGTAATAATAACATTTTCTAGCACCCTCACATATCGCAGGTAAAAATTTTATGCTCGAAAAACAATATTGTGCATTGAATAGTGGGTCACCGACGTTGCTTTGATTCCTGCCCACGGTAAAATACTGGTTGGCACCGGCGAACGCGAACTTCACTTTTACGAACTGATTACTTTCGAATTCTACTGTCAAGTGATTGGACTTGATGCAGTGCCTCTTCGTATCGACGTTTGTCCCACTGAAGCCGACCGTTGCCTCATAGTTTACGGCGATGATCAGGTGAAATGGGTTGCGTATACACTATAATTGTAGTTTTGATTTTTGATGTATAGAAACTAAATAAAATTTGTGCTTATATCCTTTTTTATTTGTTATTGTCCTTGTCGATCTTATGTAGGATATGTAGGATGCAAGTTAACACCTCAACTTGTCATTATTTGCATGCAAACACTCAACAGGGATGTGTAAGTATCATGATGTTCAACGCTATCGGAGACACTTTAAGAAATTGGAAGAAAGTGCCCAAAGTATGCGGGATTCCAACGGTCACCATGCATGATGTGGCCAATGGTGTGGGAACTTCATTCGTAAAATGGAAAGTCCACGAAGACTGGGTAACAGAGGTAAAGTGATGCATTGCAGATACAACTTATATTTTTTTACTTAATGAGGCTTTATTAGTTAGTGAAGTTTTATTGCAGATACGATACTTTCACGAGCTCCGTTCGGTGATATCAGCCTCGAACCACGCCTCCACCGCGCTAGTTAGAGGTATTAAATTAAAGAAGGTTCACTTCTTCTAACTTGTTTTCAGGTTAACATATTCTTCTCCTTTATAAGGTTGTACAACTGCCAGTACTATCCTAAACAATTTACACCCAACAACTATTTCGGGCAACTTCATGGCTCAATCCCAGACTCCCGCCCAGGGCAACAAAACACGAAAACATGGCTCCATGGCTGCCCAAAGACGTCAAAAAACCGATCAATCCGTGTTCTACGTCTACAAGGGTGTGAAGACCTTCGATTTCTGTACAGCGACAAACATCGTTGCAACTGGGGGTAACAACCTTTTATTGTTCTTGCAATATGACAGCCATTGCATAGTAGCCAATAGGTTATTTATCTGCTAATTGCGTCATTTGCGTGGAATTGCGACGTTTAAACGTTGTTTTGCTTCCCAGGCATGGACAGAATAGTTCGATTGTGGAACCCTTATGTTCCCCAGAAGGCTACTGGGCTTCTACGCGGGCATTCTTCTCCGGTCGTTTTCATCTCAATAGACGGTGAAGATGGAAGGATATTTAGTATTTCAGCAGACAAATGTCTGAAGGTACTCGCTGGAGTTTACTTAAAATGTTTGAGGTTACTCAATATATTTTGGGTTATTTTCTGAACAGTGCTGGGATTTGGTTGAGCAAAACTGCTTGGTAACCATCAACCCCAAGTTGCACAAGATAAACGGGGAGATTGTGGCCTGTTCATACTCGCACCAGTTCCAGGCGCTGGCAGTTGCTACAGACCAATTGTCGCTGTTGAAAATATCACAAAAGTGAGTAGAAAGACGTGCATATAATGATACATTTGTGTTTTAGTGTCTATCTTCTAAACAGTATACTTACAGGTAAGATAAAAACTTCTATAACTCGTAAATACCATTATCACAGGAAGGGTGATACATTGCCGACAGCAATGGCTTACCGTGTGAAACAGTGAGTCTCCTTGGTGCACGTTTTTAAATTAGGAATGAACTGAGTGTTTGTTTGAACTAAATCGATTAGTTTTGTGCTGCTGATTAAACATAATTCACAGTGCGGATGCCTGTTAACTCGAATTCGCGTGATACCAAATTTCGGATACCGGTAATATAAAGCAACCTCATCAGTCACGACTAACTTCCATAGTCGAAGTAGTTTTTTCGTTTTTGAATTAAGGAGTTAACGTCATCACTAGCTTCTACTAATACTTTGGTAGTAGACTTGGATTTTTTCATTCCTGAAGCCTGGCTTTAGCAATTCGTGCGGTGTAATAAAGCAAAATAAAACCGTGGCCGCAGATTTACATAACTTTGGCATTTCGCCAAGCTCATTTTCGCTTCTACTTTGTATAACAATAACTAATCACATTAACATTTCACTACTCGGGCTTTGAAACAGCTCGTTATAATTTATTGAACAGGCAGTTTATATAATGTCTGGAATTAGTCCCTTTGGTTGTTTTGTTACATTTTCCAGCAAGGTAATCGATTTACGGCGGTATTCAACTCTTTTCAGAGCTAAGTTGACTGACGAAGTATCAGTGTCGCATAACGAGCCGGTGATGTGCTGTGCTTTCAACAGCAATTTTGGTCACGTGATCACATGCTCGGAAAATTCGGTGAGAGTACAGATTTACCATCTTATAACTTAATTTGTATGTCGATGACAGTAATTCTCGAATAAATTAAACGCTTTTAAACATACTTCATGCAATAGAACAGTATATTTGATTGTAGTTTTAATTCAGTTTAATCTTAGACCGTTTTATTGGAGTTTTGCCCGGCAATACGGCAACCATTTATAGGTAGAAAGCAAATTTCCTTGATATGTCCGTTATAGTAAATAAAGCTTTTATGCTTGCGAGGTCTGATTGTCTTCCTACATCAGCGTGGAGGCGATTTAGTGGCTCACTGGCTTGTTTGTCCCTGTTTTTCAAACAACTACGTACGATTTCGCAACATTGTATCATTTCATCCCTTTAATTGTCACTTTGTGTATAGTATTCGGTTACTACGCTTAAACAGGTCAACTATTGAAATATTGTCAGCATTTAAACCGCGTCCCTGGCTGTCACAATTGAATTGTTTTGGGCTTTGTACAACTGTACCAATGGCTTTATTTGAGCGCTTTATTTCTCGGTTAAAAGTGTTTTAAAGCCATCACGTTAACATAAGTTGAAACATTTGCGATATTTCTGTACGTTTGAAAAGATCTACCGGGGATGTTAAGATTGTTACGTCAGTGAGCTGTGTTCACTTTCTTTTGAAGGTTGTAAAATTATGGGATTTTGAAACTGGTACCTTCATGTTTGAATTTAACAAAGCTCATGGTGATACTGCCATCACCAGCTTGACCTTCGACGCTTCCGGGCGACGTCTCATCACTTCCGGGAGAGACGGTGCCGTGAGAATATGGAATTATAACAACGGCCACTGTCTTCGGTCGCTCGAACGAGGTAATGTGTTTAATAATTTTAACTCGTCGATTCGGTTCATTTCTAACAAAAATTAACCGAATTCTATGATTCAACAAATGAGAAATAGTTCTTAAAGAACATGTCCTTAATTAAATGTTACTTTTTCTAGAAAACGAATCGAGTGAAATTACTGACTGCGTGTATGTGGAAATAAATAAGAATCGATTCATTATCGCCGTTGGCTGGGACCAGCGGATAAACATATTCCCTGATCAAACCGACTATTTTCATCACATACAGCGGCCCATGCCCCACTGGCCAGACGATTTGGTAGACTTTAGAACTTCTGCAATCCAACAAGCCGCTACCAGAGCGCTCGACTTTTAGTCAATATAAACCTGCCATGTTTTGTAGCGCCGTGGTCACACTGAAGACATCGTATCTGTCACTTTTGGAAAACCGAACTTGATTGCGACGGCTTCATACGACGGCTTCATTATTGTTTGGAATATCATATCTGGACATAGCGTTTCTCGGATTCCATATCCCAAAGAAATGTAACATTTTTTTACCATCTTTTGAGTCATTTAGCCGCTTGGATCGCTGTCTGAAACTGCAGATTTTAGAAACAATATCCTTTTATGCTTGTCCATTTGCTGACTAAAAATTGTTTTTCATTTGTTAAGTTCCTATTTATCTGCTTATTTTATGAATCAATGCTCATCTTTGTTTTTAGTGTGAAGTCCGAGTCTAACTCTGACGAAGAAGACGAAGTAGAAGAGCAAAGCGATATCGGGACAGGTGTGTTTAATGATGTTCAAAAATAACATCATTAAATTGTCATAATTTCAACAGCAATAATGCAGCTTGAAAACCTACGAACCAACGTTGAACATGTTCGTTGGCTGTAAGTTAAAAGCTAAGCAGGCCGGAGTTGTACGCGAAGATCATCCATTTTTCGCTTTACAGATGTTCGTGCTGGAAAACAGGTCATAAATAAGCTCATATTCCTCTCCAACCGGTTACACACAAAAGACAATGCTGCTCTTGTGGCTGGCTGCTCGGACGGATACGTCATATTTTGGAACTTCCACACCCGAACTGCTCATGCTCGTTTTTCCATCTCAAATAGAAATGGAGGCTTAAGCTTCATGGTCGCTTCCAGTGATGGCAACCAATTATACATTGGCGATCATCTTGGTGAGACCACCCATGCGTTAAATACTATTTATGAAAGGTATTTTAGTATTTATTCACAATACCCTGTCAATGTAGGCAGTGGCTCGTTGGCCTCTTTTCCCCGTTTTCGAACTTTAATGCTTCGTTTTTATTCCAATGCGCACAAAGAAATTTTTTGTGTTGTAGGTTTCGTTTACGCATTTGACATCGATTACTTCGCAACCGATCCACTACTTGACATGGACAAGGACATCGTTTGCCCAAAATCCACACCACCTCCGCCACGCTTGGCTGCTTGGCGCAGTCACGTGCACCCTGTCACGTGGATTGAACTTATCGAAAGCCATGATATTGTTTTGACGTCATCGACTGACTACTCAGTCCGGGTTTGGACCACGAGTGGTCAATATATAGGTGCGTTGAACATTATACGGGTACCCACGTTCTTAAACACGTCAAAATATATTCATGTAAAATAAAAAAGTGTGGTGTTTATGGTGAGACGAAAAACTTTTATCTCAAAAACGAAATGAATTCTCGGTCCTCCGATATTACATTTGGTTAAAACATTCATGGTGATGCTTTTCACGTTTCCGTTTGTTCGAACTCGGCTAAATTTTCTTTTATGCTGTGTAATTCAAGGAACGTTTGGGCAGTCAAATCCTTGGGATGTTAATGATCCGACCACCTGGCAACATCCAAGGGTTCCTCCTGAAGTCTTGCTTGATCCTGAAAGCATGCCCAAGCATCCAGTATTCGATGCACAGTTTCCAGTTGAGGTAAATGGACATGAACCTGTAGCAGGTCGTTTAATTAGCGTTTACAGGCCAAAACATTTGAAGGAAATTTATTAGATTTTTTTGATATTTTTTATGCCTTGTAAATGTAATCCTTGTTTTTTTCTCCAAGAACTCAGACGAATCTGATGACGAAATTGGCGAATTGAATGGTGACGTCTCTGCAATGGAACCAGAAAAGGATGGAACAAAAAAGAAGAAGCCTCCTCCTGCCGTGAGGTCGTCACAATCCTCAAGGAAAAGCTCTGGATCGGTATGAAAACTATTTCCAGCAATTATTTGGCCTTATGCTTGTATTTAGGCTCTTAAATTTCTGTTTTTATTGCATGATCAATGGCCTCCTAGTTCTTTTTGTTTCAAAGTTGTGCGATTTATCTCTTTGCTTTGTATCTTTTTTTCTAGTGGTCGATGTCCGGTGATAAATGGAGAAGGAGATTATCTCGAAGACTCTCCCGGAGCGCTCTTATAACGGGCTTAGATTTCCACGACAAGGAAGAGCTTACAATGTTGGACGAAGTACGGCAGAGTATGTGTAAAAGCGCTGGAAAAAGGTGAGTGGTTTGTGGCGTTTTAAAACAGTGGTAAATAAAACCAACATTTTATCTGAGTTCTCTCTGAATTACCTGACTCTAAATTCTAAACCCAATTATTACCGTCATCAAACTTCCTTTATTTAAAGTTTGCCCCCACAGCATGCTTTGGTATTACACTTTCGATGTACTTTACCAGCCCTGATTTTATCATTATCATTGTCCTTGAATTCAGCCACGAAATAATATCCGGTTAATTGAAGTTTCTTATTAGATTACGACACGAAAAACTCGTGGCCAGACAGCGCATGCTTCAAACTTCATCTGACGCTGGCGCTCATGCCTTTCAATCACTACGCTATTTCGAATTAGGGGAACCACCTGATGACGTGACAAAACCGAATCCACGTGACCATATTGATGACGTGTTCCTAATTCAAGAGGAAGAGGAAAGCGATCTTGATGCTTGAAACCTTTTCAACATCCAAAAGTACAAAAATAATTACTTCAATGTACAAAATTATATGTTCGCCACGTGTAGGTTTCTGTATAGGTGCTTGTTCGTTTTAAATTGAAAAATCATTTTCAGGATTTTTTTTCACATTACTTGTCAGGTATTGTTTAACATGCAATGCATTATTTTCTTGTTAATTATTTTATCGGTTTTATATCTCCTTTCCGTCACAGTAACAAATTTATGTCTAGTAACAAAAACATACTCGGTTTCATACCTCATAGCGGCTTATGTAGACTAGTTTTTGTATATTACCTCCATTGAGATATATAGTACCAAGCCATGACAAAAATTTTCAATTTTAATTTAGGCTTAAAACCGTGCTATTTTGTGAACACTTTCTTATGGCACTAGTTGTTTTTCGTTGTTGTTTGTCATTAATTGTTCTTATTTCTGATCTATCTGTCTGTACTATTGCAATTGCTGCACATTACCTATGCGTCATTCACTGTAAAATTATTTATGCTGAGATTAATTTTACGTGTATTTGGTTCGTATAAATATGCCTTTGATACGATTTAGTCCCCATTGTTGTTGTGTGTAATTTGAACAACATATTTTCTGGGTGGTGTTGAATAAACCTATTTCAACGGTAATTCAATTTTCGACTCATTTCGATACGTTGAATCAGTGCAAAAGTTTTAATTCGACAACAATCCACGTAACACAACGTAAGAATTCACGTCAGCACATATTGAATTTACTGTTTGATCTGAGGCAATGAAGGTATTTCGGTCACCAAGTGAGGCTTCGTGGTTGCCAATCGATGTGTGTTGTCATCAATAGCAGGGCAATAAAATGTTATAGCTCGTACCTCCGACTTGGCTGCTTTGAAAGGTGTGGACTTCCTACAAAACACTGTCTTGTTGTTTGCCTCAAACATCAGTTTACCAAATTGATTAATAAAAGATTCCAAGTAGTAAGTAGAGCCTGGTAGAACTAATCGTATTTTAGGCACTAGGCCGATATGTTCGCCCTAAAGTAATGAAACACTCGGGTTTTAGTTTATTTCTTTTTGGCTGTTCCGTTACGATTCAAGCGCCAATAAAATTCTTTTTTCCTGTTTAGACATAGATAAATCCTCCGATCGCCTCTAAGTCAATGCAATTCAACCAGACTGCCATCTTGTGTAATATAAGAGCTAATATAAGTATTGTAACATAAGTTTATGTTTTGATGAATTCCGTTATGGTAGTATGTTCCGTATTAACATTTCTCTGATTTTGAGCTTAGGTTTTCTGCTAGGATTAGACCAGTTTTATATTTAACCTACTTTGTTTTTGTTTTTGTTTTGAAAATTCTTGTTTGCATATTTCGTGTTTAAAGAGTTTGTACGTAGAACGGAAATGAACCATAACTGTTGGCCTATCGCTTAATTCAACTATAAGCCCCAACATAACATTACCATTTTCTTACAAACCTATCGAGACGTATTCCATCCAAAGTGCGTTAGCTAGCCTGCCATACCTAATACAAACCCTAGTCATCAGTGTTAAAAAGAACAAGACGTAGGCTTATACAGCGATTGAATGTCTATTGTCTATTCATAATGGTGACGATTAAAAGTCATCTGGATCGTTTTTAATTAATTTTTATATCGTTATTTATTTTTTTCTAGTTTGTAATTTTATAGAGACCCAAATTACTATTTAAAACACAAAAATCTTTGGCATTTTAATTTATAACCGCACAAACAATAACAAAAAACTTCGTTAGGGTATTACCCTATAATACTTAATTTCCCGCCATGCTCTTTTTTTGGAGTTTTGTTCTTTTGGAAACGTTCAACGTTGGCCCATTCCTCAAATTACCGACAGGTATCGTTGTAATTCTTGCTTTTGAACCATGGACGAACTTTATGCTACTCCGCGGCCAAGAGTTACAGCTTCTATGCTCCCAAAGTATGTCGGAAATAATGTTACCATGGTGGGATTAGTAGATTCAGGTGACATCGCCAGTGATGGAAACTCATTTCGTTTGAAAGTTGATGACAAAACAGCTGTGACGGTAGTTATGAATACGCCCTTGAATGAACTTTTAGAAGATGTAGTTGAAGTTACTGGAACTGTGAACAATCAGAGCCATCTGCAGTGTATTACTTACCGCAAAATTACTTCCACTGTTGAGTTTTCTTTGGATAATTACAATAAAACTGTTGAATTAGCTCACAGCCATCCAGAATATTGTACCTACAAATAAATATATTATTATTCTTCTTGCTTACAGTCTTATGTTGTGCTAAGGCAATGTAGCAATTGGCCTACTTTTCTTATGGTAACAACCTAACTTTTTGGGCAAAACATTTAGGCTTGTTAGGTTGGTGATCTTATTTGTTTTATAGGTTATTATTTTACTGCTGGTGGTTGCTTCAATGACCATGTTTTCAGTACACAATGCAGTTGGTGATAATTTATATGATCTAAAAATATTATTTTCTGTTTATTGAAGTCTGTAACGATGTGTTTTATGTAAAAATGCTACAATAATGTAAATTGTTATGTATTTTTATGGTTTGGAAGTAAAAAATGTTGCGGCAAGTGTAATATGCACTACAACATCTTGCTATGAGCTTGTATAGTTTACAATGTTGGTTTCTTGTAGAGGCCACTTTGTGTAAGGCATATGATAGCTAAACATTACAAATGCTGAAAAAATTTTTATGAAAATCTATTGGGTTGGGGAGGTGTTGTTCTAGAGTCCACACATTATATTAAATGTCATCTAAAGCAACACATTACATCATTTGTGAGCATATGAATTTCCAGACGTAAATCAGTTTGGTATTTAATTTATATACTATGGTAGTCGTTTATTGCAATACAGTCCCATTAGCAAAAGTTTTTCATAAACCTTGCTCCCACTTATACTGTTTATACACACTAAATATTAGAAAATCTTACTTCTATTTTGTGAGATAATTCAACTGATTGGCGTGTTCTTTTGTAGAAAGTCTTTTTTTTGTTAAAATGTTTTGAGGAAGAAATACAAGACTGTTTAACAGCAAAAGTAAGTTCTAGGCAGAGTCTAACAAATTTAGTTCTGTATATTGTTTGGTGGGCCATCCGTACACAAAACACTGTTTTTTGCACCGGCACTTGCAATCGCCGTATAGCGTTGTAAAAGTTCTCTGTTCCTATTTTGGTACACTTGTCATTTAATGCAAACTTTACTAAAAGAGAGCACTATAAAAAAGTGTTTTATTTTTACCTAAATTTGGAAGTGCATCAAAGTGTTCAGACAATAAATTTTTGGTTTCCAAGCCAAGCGAAAATACCAAGTAAATATTTGTTCAAACTAAAGAGTTAGCTGCTTTAAAGAATAACCCACTTATGAATTTCACGCTGAGTATTTTATGTTGTTCCTATCGTGTTTTGTAATGCGTACACTGTTTTGTTCTGGTTAGTTGCTACTTGCTATGTTTTCGCTTGGTTTCTTTTACCAATTTTGTTACAAATCCTGGTACGATATTAAAAACAAATGAAAACGATATTTTGGTATAAAATAAGAGAATATGTGCCCACTCGATTAACAAATAGCAGAACATTAATCACAGCTTAATCTGAGGGAATATTCCTTACTTGTTGGTGCCCCTAATTTGTCACACTAAGACCGATACCACCAAACACAAGAGTTTTGTTTTTAAATCTGGAAATCAATTAGTAACAAAATAAAACTATACGAAACTATGTATATTTTTATTCATCAAGTTTATAATATCAGCGTAAAGCGGTTAAATTGCATGCGTTCTGAGCATCAGATTGTGAAGATTTCACTGAAGGTGAAACCGTGAATGTACATTTTGTTATAACAAAATTTATTGATTAAATGGTGAATTTAGCAGCGCTTTGAACCTTACCCACTTAATTTGTCAACATTATGTGATGTCACAGTACTTGACAGAGTGACGACGTATTTTGTTTCATGCACTGGTGCTTGCACACCTTACTCCCCATGTTTAATTGTAAGGTGACCAATGTTAGATTCATTCATTCAATGATGGTTAACTTGGTCTGTTTCATGATTCACCAAGAATATATCCACTAATTGAAAATGGAAGCGTTCTATCCACCACTACTCATCAAATAGTGTTAGCAACTTTTTGAATCTTACCATAAAATCCCAGTTGATGTTCTTACCAAAGATGATCATGTCATATTGTTTAGTATAGTTTATGTTATTGAATTTGGGAAGCAAAAAGTGCAGTGCTTAATGCTAACAGTTGTTACAATAAAACAAAAATATGCTTACAAATAATAGATCAATGAACATGAGAAAAGCGAAAAAGCTCCGAATTCTTGTAGCATGCAAGTTGTTAACTACAGAACGGTTGTGCTATAACGATGGACGGTCACTAAACCCCAAAACCATTGTGCTGAGCAGCAGTAATGCCATAATATCTTTTGATGTCATTATTCATGTACAGTTCTGCTGCATAAATTACTGAAACTCGGGCAGTCCAGCAAATCCCAACATTATCACTGATCAGCATTGCCACTAGTTACCAGGCTTTTGCTTGAGATGGTGTTCCGCTTGTAGTGGGTTTTCCCCCTTTGCAGCTGTCAGCTTTTGTTTCGGTTTTTGTGACTGTGCTAGTTGTCACCATCAATTTAATACCACCATTTACGACCCGGAATGCAAGCAAACGTCTTGTTGTTGAGCACCATTATTTTCCTGAGTGACGTCATTATTTCTGAGTCCATTTGCTGTGACTGGAGTGGTCAATACCTTTTTTTTTTCAGAAACATTTCTGACGTTACACTACGTGTTGCGTTTAATTGGTTATCAAAACGTCATTGCTGTGCTAAAGTTGATCTGGTTGATACTTTCTTTCCAGCAGAGTGTAATTTTTAAAAATATACGATTTTCTTATCTACCGTAAAGCTCTGTTGTCATCACGTAATTCCAGTCATTTGACTCTAGTCAAGTCATGGAAAATTTGACTCGAGTTATTACAACACTGAAGGTTAGTGTACGCCAGAAACACTGGTTAGTGGTTTCCATAATTGTGCAGTACTGCGATTTCAACGTCCGCGGCGGTAGCACCCAACCACATTAATTCGTCTGGCGTCAATAAGCGAGGTGCCGGTCGGGGCCTTTTCTTTAAATATATTTGTTTTTGCATTTAATCGAATGTCGGACTTCCTGTATGTACAATTAGGCTTCTGTATGTCATATCATGCAATTGGTCAAGCTTTTTTATAGCTTGCTCTCTGCTACTGAGTTTGAGGAGGGTTAAATATCATGCTAGCAAACGTGCCTCATAACATTTTTACCCCAGTGAAACGAATTAATAAAAACCAGATTTTGGAAAATAGAAACGATGATAGACCAGTAGAAAACAAAAGAAGACGGCACTGAATGGATGTTCATACTTGGAAATGTCAGATCTTAACGCCAAGAAGTTTATACTAAGAAGAAGAAACAAAAGAAATTTATACTTTTTCAATATCAGCGGAATGAAAAGAAATAATCCGACAAAAAGTAGAGACATAATGCTGGTTTATCATGACCAATCGAGGTTACCTAAAAGAAGCATTAACATCTCGAATGTTCGCGCGTTCTGCGTTTGATAAACTGGCGGAACTACGTGGATAAAACAAACAAAAACATGATCTGGATATTTTGATTCGGTTCGTAAGTGGGTTGTTTCATGTGCATCTTTATTCGCGCTTAAAAGAGCGTGGTGGCTTCGATAAAGTGTTGGCTCTACGCTGTATGGCCCATGGGAGAGGCTTCAATCAGGCGTGTTAAGATTGACCACAAAGAAAGCGACGACCGTACGTCATGTGACAGCACACCATAATTTACTAATGGCTTTAAGTGCGACAACGACACAATGGCAATACAAATTTACGTTACTGCAAATAAAAGTAGTTTTTACAAGTACATATCTAAAGTTCTCCATGCTCATTCTCCTTCATATGCTCAAGCGTAGCGTGAATGCCGTGCTCCTTGAGACTGTCCAGTCTTTCTTGTATATGTTTGTGACAATCGTGTCCTTCCGGGCAATTTACTTTTACCTCGAATTTTGCCGTGTCTGGTGTTTCCTCTACGCAAAACAGAAGTTCAGTTTCGCATAAATAGGCTACTATTTGTATTACAGATATATGATAATAAATAAGATGGATACATGTAGTCTAACCTATGTTGGCTATGGTAATATTTAAGATTCTTTGATACGAACATAGGCCTATAACTAAAATTGTCAGCACATAACGTAAAACTTAAAACTGGATGTAAGTGACGCTATATGTGCATTTGGTTTGAGCAGCATCAACGTATAAAATTACGAAGCCTGCAGATGGGCAACACATTTGAAACGGCGATTTAGTTGGCCAAACATAGCTATTCAGTGTGAGACAGATCAAGCACCATGCCGTATTTGAGTAAAGTTCTTTTGGGGAAGACACGTACCTGCCAGTATGACCAAGACGCACAAGCAAAGGACAACGATTACAGCTTTCATGTTGGTTGTTTTAGTAGATTATAGCCTGTATAAGAGCTTAAGGTCAACTGCGTCTCCAATCGTACTAAACAAAAACGAAGGTTGTCAAACGAATCACAGTGTAAAAATCGTTAGTTCGCAGACAGGTATACTTGGAAGTCTACACAAATAGTCTAACAAAATTACTAAACATCAGCGACTGGCGCGTTCCCTGAGTTCAAAAACTTAACCAAGTAGTTTTTTCATATTAATATGCGATTATACTACGCACATACAGTAAAACAAGCGCGCAGCATGCTGAATGCTTAAAAAATATGCGCAGTCGAATCTAAACTTGCAACTAGTCTATCTCTGATTCAATAGCTAAGAATCATAAAATAGTGTACCTGTATAGCCTATAGTCCTATACTATACCTAACCCTGTTTTCGGAGGTATCAGTGACAACTACATCAACAACAGGTGAAATATCCCTGCTCGGAGAAGGGACATAGTTAGTCACTCAAGCGAGGCTTTTCTTCGCCAGTCGTGCGTAGCGTGACAAATAGCAAATCTTTTTGTACCTTCCTTATCATTTTATGAATGTCTCTTGGCCATGGAGGCTGCTGCATATCCTATGCGTTATGTTATTCCTATAGGAAAAATGAAAATTATCAAAACATCACGTCTATTCTGTATGCAATGTTTTGTAAATACTGTACTAACTAAAATAAACAAATGGTTAACTTTTGAATTGTGAAACACCAGGTTCACTTTTATATACTTATTTCTCGAAAGAGAAATTAAAAAATGCGGCAGTTGAGCGCAATGCTTGCAGTATCGAGTCTATCGACTGAAAACACGAGTCGCCTCCTTTCCTGAAAAACACTTTCCTGTGATACTCATAATCCCAAAAAACATTAATCCGAGCAAACTTCAGTCTCGTTTCATGAAAATTCTGACTTCATCAAATTTTAAACATTTTTAATCGCGTATAATGACTTAAAACAATTCTGGAAAATCCCAAGCTACAGTAGAAAGTAAAATTATCCTCTGGTCAACCCGCCCAAAATCACACAATTTACACTTAACAGGTTCAGTTCCGGTTCGACATCCTGATTACAACGATTATTTCAGAAAAAAGCCGATCGTATCTGGCAAATAGCTCATTTAGTGCAGCACGGCAGTTATGGGGTGATTGTTATGTTATGTTAAGTTATGCAGAACTTTTGCTCCTTATCAAAGCGTTTTTATGGCGTAACACAACCAATTAAGATTATTACGTCATCAAAACTTCACGAATAAAGTGATTTAACGTAACGTGTTGTCCCATGTACTTCTCACCGGTAAAACGAAAGAACCTTCAGTCAAACTGATGTTGGTTTGGTACTAGCGTGATAAAATAGTCGTATTGTATTTTGATAAAAAATGCAGCTACCCGATATCGAAGAATTAATCGTGACTCTTCAGGGTTTTAGAAGCTCACTAAGGTCGCAATACGGAAGCCATCATTCGTAGTTAAGCTAAAAATGGCATTTTTTTACAAACTAGTATCATTGGTTAACATTTAAAATTAAGCTGATAGATCAGTGAACCTCAATGGGAGCCTCTTAGCTCACAAATAGAAAGAAGTTTAAAATTTTATGGAAAAAATTTGGCCGAAAAAGGAACTGAGAAAAATGAAGAAAGTAGGGGAGGGTTTAGGTTAGCTTACAATTCCTGCGGCCATGGTATGACTCATGAAAAGTATACATACTACAGTAGTAAAGCTGTGGTTACATTCTCATATAGCAGACGTGGGCAAACTGCGGCTCGCGAGCCGCATGCGGCTCTCCGGCATGTTTTTTGTGGCTCTTCTAGTCGAATCGTAAAATTTCAAAAAAATTGTAAAGGCTACCAAGAGTACCGTTTATGAACGTTTCTCTCTTTTTCTTTTCCTTATTTAGGCCAGCAATGATGACAAGTTGTTAATTATCCAAATTTAATGATATTTTTCGATTGAGGAATGCAGATATGGAACAATTAAACGACATAAACTATTTATGACGTCATAATTTCTTATGACTTGGCTCGTCAGTAAAAATTTAACAACCAAAGTGGCTCTCGGGTTCAAAAAGGTTGCCCACCCCTGTCATATAGGCTAAATGTATTTGATGTCGGTTTGGTAAAAAAAATTATACTTTTCGGTATAGGGTGCGTTTTTATTTGTTCAAGATTTGCGCCCAAGAAAGTTTCACTTTTAATAATGACATCACAATGTAGACTTATAGAGTGTGGCGTCTCACTGCAAATTCATGTTTGAGAAGAAATTTAAAACTTTGATTTCGTGAAATGGGTAGAAAAATATGCTTTTAACGGCTTTGTCGTTAGTGGCAATCTACTTTACAATTTTATTAATTTCAACTCACGACAATTTTCTTATGTTTCAGATACATTTAGTTTGCGGCATGTTATACGGTGACAATTCGCGTTTATCGTAGGATTCGTAGCCCGCTGTTAGGTCTTTTTGTCTTGTAGAATTGTTTTGTTCGTTTACACTTTACAGTGACATCGGCCTCATCAAGAGCGGGGCCCAGTGCAGGAAGTGATGGTGTTTTTATAAAGCTTAAAATATAATAATAACGTAAACCATATAGGTCTATCAACCCTTTGCAAATCAGTTCCCATCAAAGCCTTGTTTCTTGATATTATTTCACCAAAATATTCTCTTCTGGGAAGAAATTGAGAAATTAAACTGTGATTTGCGCAAAATAAAAGTTAAATTGTAAATTTTGTTTTGATGCTAAGCAGCGCGAGGCCTAGTGAAATGGCATCGTTCGCATTGGCCTAATCAGGCTTTGACTGACGTTAATTCCATCTGTATAAACCTTTTACAGTACGTATTGTAACAACGGACTGCGTAGCCTACGTCCGTTTACTATCCATAAAAACTTATATAGGCCTACGGTATTTTGGAGATGGACATTAAAAGATTCCACACAAGCATTGCTGTCACAAAGAGTAAGTTTTATGATCTAGTGCAAACTAAACTTTCAAAATGATTACGCCAAGCATGTGAATAAAATCTTCCATTTTCATATGTTAACAACTTTTCTGGTAACTTACTCTCCGTTTTATACGAATAGCCTAATATTAATTAACTTATAAGAAATTTATTTTGCCCTAAATTGTAGTGATTCGTCAACAATGTAGTTCAATCGGGTATATCCAGCTTTTTTCCAATTTCCCTTAAAGGCGTTCATGTAGCAGTTTTGTTTCATTCATCCAAAATTCTAAAAAAGGGCACTTTTCAAAAATCATTTTAGTTCAGTGTTTATTGTAAGACATCATTGCGTCATAACAAATACACTTATAACAAAATACATCCACAAAGTATTACCTTTTAGGGGCACAAACAAAATATGGGCAAAATTTTCACACAAAATATCAAGGTGCAAGACCAATGTTCCCTCTAATTTTTAACGAGTCTGAGCAAACACTCTAACTCTCTGAGCGGTCTCTTGGACCACTGTGAGCAACATCTGACGTGCGCGTCGTCATAATTATGCGTTTATTCTATTTTCAATTCAGGTTGGAATTTTTTCTTGTGCGCAGCACAGATTTTCTGTGCGCGGAGAACGTGTCAGCAGTGCGCATTTGCGCACGCACGCAGCTTAGAGGGAACATTGTGCAAGACCGAGTAATGTGAAAACGTTTATTTTTTATGATTACGCTGGGATCGTATTGTAGCACATTTACCAAGAATCTGTTTTAACGTGTTTTCTATACCGCTGCCACTACTTCACCAGAAAAAATCGTGAGGTTCGAATCAATTTTTCACAGTTTCTGGTTAACCTAACTTAAATGTTATAACATAGAAACCTAAATCTACCCCTCACTCTAAAGTCTAAATCTAACTCCGAGAAAACTTTAAATAGCTAAAATCATTTCTTTGCATACCTATTCTCCAAACGACCTAATTTAACCGCCTATGTTTAGCAGCAGCCTGTGTGACCTACAATCAGCAAAGTGTAGATAACGTTTTTGCAGTGATAACTGTAATTAATACAGTTAATTAAGTAATGCAGTGGTAATTGTGAGACAATAATGCATTGTGACATCTGAGTGAAACAGCTTCATACCTAAAGTTTATAAAAATAAAGTCTAAAGTTTATAGAAATACCTTGAGTGGTTTTATTTTACAGTATCTGGTGTATGCCGCCGTTAATAATGTTGATAATGCCACGCAGGCCAATGCTAGTTGCAGAATATATAGATTTTACGAACGGATGTGCAGACGTTTAACTTACTTACTTATACGCCTAAAAACACTTTAGATTTAAAAAATTGGATTTAAGCTTGCCGGCTAGCGATAATAAGCTTAGTTTACTTTTATTATCTTAACTTGCAACGCGAAAAAAACATAAAATATTACTACGTTATTTGGAAAGACCTTAATAGGGGATTTTAATTAAACCTCCTTTCCCTCTGAGAAAAACGTATGTGACGCTTGCGAGCCCTTGACGCGATGTAGATAAAATGCAAAAAATGGTAATCAAGAAATATAGCATAGTAAATAAATATGGTAAATTACTTGTCAGTGTTGTATTTTAAAGGGTTATTTGTCGAAAGTAAAATAACATGTACTGTACCAGTTGTGCAAAACTTGCGCAATCACTGCGGGCGTGTCTGGACTTGTCCATAATGCCGTTTTTGTTTGCAATCGGCGGCGTACTGGAATACACCGAAAACAAAGTACTGTAGACGAATTTCATTTGCTCAAATCTGTGCGGCCTATTTAACTAATTTCATGTCGGTAGCAACTCCAGTCTAATAGTCTACTCTACAATACACTAAGTTTAGTAGGCCTACAGCAGAAGTCGGGAATCAGGTTAGCAGGTTATGGTGTTAAACATACTAACATATAGGGACAGGCCTGGGCTAATATTATTTTTTTGTTATATTCAGTTACCGTAGTAGGCTAGCCGCTAGTTTAGTTTATTTTCTGTAGGCTACATTTCTTAATTTGTTACTGTAAAGGGGAAAAAACGGGGCGCTAAACATTGTTACAGACTAATCGAAACAAACACTTACTTGCAATTAACAGACGGAAAAATGCCGAATTGTGGCCTAGCCTCGAGAGCTTATAAAACGTGTAAGATGTTAAACACCAGAACATGAGAGTGCTGTAACAACGGCAGGTTAGCACGACCATTAAATCAATTCCGGGTGTAAGCCTGGTAGGCTAGGCTATGCAAATGCATCCTGTGCATGGGTTGTGCACTTCTGCACTACACTGTCAATTCTGTTAAAGATTGCAAATTACATTTGGTGGGCATTGCTTTTGCAATGACTGCAGAATTTGTAAGTTAATAAGACTGCTTGGTACTAGACTACAAACCTAGCTAAGACCTGTATAATTCTATAAAAACATGACAATATACAGCAATGTTTTTTGGAGTGTTTCTTTTATTCTCAATTTTGCATTGAAATTTTCAAAACCAAGCAACGCGTGCATCATGACATAAATTGTATGATATTACATCAACTTGGCAATTGTCGTCTTGAAACTTGAATGAAGTGATTTTGTGAGGGCGGTGAATAACTGATGCTGAGCTTTACTTATAATAGCTCAGTATTTTGTATTATGGATCCCTTACCAAACATGGGGTAATTTGTGACAAGCATGCTTTTGAAAACTAGATGCAAAACTTTAACAATGTGTGGGAAAGTACAGCATAGGGCTAAAACCATATAAAATGATCATGTAATGAACTCAAAAAACTGTTTCATATAAGTTTTATTAGTTGATAAACTAGAAAACTATCCCAATTAGCCTTGTTTGATTAACCGATAACATATATCTAATTTTCACAGGTATTATATGTGAAATAAACCCATAACATGGCAAATAATACTTCAAGTGTGCAACTGATTCAAGGAGCAGTCCAGCAATATGCATGGGGAAAAGTTGGCAAATCAAGCAAGGTTGCCTTGCTATGTGCCAATGCTGATCTGTCTTTCAATTTAAAAGATGATGAACCTTACGCAGAGTTATGGATGGGTGCACATCCTAAAGCACCCAGCAAGCTCATTGGAGGTGATAAAAACCTTTTAGACTTTGTGAAGGAATATCCTGGTGTTTTGGGTGAAAAAGTTGTTTCACAGTTTGGGGTGCTTCCATTCTTGTTTAAAGTCCTCAGTGTTGCCAAATCTCTTTCAATTCAAGCTCACCCAGACAAAGCTTTGGCTGAAAAACTGCATGTTGAGAGACCTGAAGTGTACAGAGACTCCAATCATAAACCAGAAATGGCTATTGCGCTAACTGAATTTGAAGCTTTGTGTGGCTTCCGTCCAGTGAAGGAAATTGTACAGTTCCTTGAAGCTGTTCCAGAATTGGAGGCAGTAGTTGGTAAGGTCACTGCCGATCGTTTAAAAGCGAAATGTTTGAATGGCGTATCTGATGTTGCATCCTCCTTAAAGGAATGCTTTAGTAATGTTATACTGAGTGAGAAACATATAAGAGAGGAATGTCTCAATACACTGGTGCAAAGAATTGAGAAAATGAAGGAAGATAATTTAAATCTTGAACCAGTCCATGGTGAACTATTGCTTCGAGTTCATTCGCAATTTCCTGGTGATGTGGGTTGCTTTGTCATATATTTTCTTAATCACATATTGCTTTCGTCTGGTGAGGCAATTTTCCTTGGTGCTAATGTTCCGCATGCTTATCTTTCTGGAGACTGCATAGAATGCATGGCATGTTCAGACAATGTAGTTCGTGCAGGTCTTACTCCTAAGCTGGTTGATGCTAGCACGCTTTGTGATATGCTTGACTACCTTCCTACACCTGCAGAAGACCGTAAATTTCAGCCTAAGTCATCTGATTATCCTTTTGAATTGGTGTATGATCCGCCGGTGAAAGACTTTGCTGTGATATGCATTAGAGTTCCTTCTGACCATGAAAAGTATGTTGTAAAGCAACACGACTCTGCTAGTATCTTATTATGCATATCTGGAACAGCAAGTGTGGCAGGAATTGCTGGTGAATTGAAACCTGGAGTGGTTGCATTTATACCTGCAAATGTTTTAATGGAAATATTCCCGCAAGGTTCAGAAATTCTGTTGTATCGAGCCACTTGCATTTTGTAACTAAAATGATAGTTGTAGCCTTTACTTTCTGCATGTGTTACAAACATTTAAGCCTATATTACCTATCTTTTACTTGGAATTAAGCAACTACTTGATATTAAAATGCTTTGTGTAATCTAATGCTTCAAATTGCCATATTGTGCAGAACTTTTGTTTGCTTCTTTTCGTTGTATATAACTACAACAATTGATTTTCTTTATGTTGTTAATCCACTAATAGTTTAAACTTTAAAGCTTTCTTTTTGTAAAATTCCGACCATTTCTGAGAATAAAATCATTCCGAATACTGGCCAACTCAATTTATTTATGTTTGCAAACCTTTTATCTGAAGATATGTTAGCTCAAGCGCTGGCCTTCTGCATCAATATACATTATGCATTTTTGTTCTATACAATTTGGAAATTTCCTGCTAGTCCATTAACGAAAGATTAAAAAGAAACCTTTTAATGGCTATTTAAAATACCCAAGCAATGTACATTTCCACGCTTCTGAGTTTAAACATTCTTGTGATTGACTAATATTAACATTACTAAAACTGGACTGCCTTTACGGTACCAGTACATGACAAAACCTTGAAGCTACCTTACCTCACATTGTGATTTAATGAGTGTATTGAAAGCAAGCTGTGCAGTAACATTTTGTGGCCATCAACCGCACGTTATGCAATGGGTAGATCATGTATGCACACAAAAATACAAAGTGATATAACAGCTCTCTATTTTACGGTGCCAATACATAAGTGTGGTGTTTTGCCTACCGCAGTGTCAAATTTTTGGCAAACTTTTTTATGTCAAGTTTTAAGGTGTGAGTGCTTTAACTGCAATATATAGATAATTTACATATACATTATATGTATACCGATTACTTCCATCAGGAAGTATCTCAAGTTTACAAAATAGTACCGAACTATGTTTATTATACAATTTTAATACCAGTGTACAAGGCAGCAATTGAATTATGTTACTTGTTCTGCCTTTCTCTTGAATATATATTTTTTGTTTACTCAGATTGCATGTATGCGAGATTATTCGTTTTCAATAGAATTTTAGTTGATGAGTGCCATCCTGAATTTGATGTTAATTTCATAACTAACCCGAAGTCTTGAACATATCGAAATTGTCAACAAATACAATTCTTTTCTCTGTTTTGTTATATAGTGAGATTATTCTGTTACAAGTAGTTTGAATGTTCGTATTTACGTGTTTCCAAATGTTGCGTGTTTAGATCAGTCGATATCAGTACTAGTAATACGAGACGATACTAATAGTGCTTGTAATTTAGTAGAGTTAATTCATGCTGGATAATACGCTTGGTTACAGTAGTCGCATAGTTTATGCATTTACACTCCGAATTCGCACAACCACTGCTTTGTTATTACACAAAAAATTCTGCCGGAGTTGTGGAGCTAAAGGCTATAGGGAAAATGTGGTGTTGCTTTTTTTGTAAAATTTGATAAGGTCTCTCAATAAACAACGTAAGAGAGTGAAAACGACCTAAGGGTACGATTGCTTTATTGATTACTATGTTTTATTCTTGTAAAGAAATGCATAGCGGTAACTCATTACCTACAATTACAAATAAGATATAGCGTGATTTACAACAATGGTAGTCGAATCAGGATACGTGTTCTGTTCATGCATTTGCTTCGAGTATACAACCTTAATACGTTGTATGCTCAATCGAGTATTGCTTAACTGTTGTATATAAACAACGATCTATTTGGCACAGCTGGTTTTCAGACTGGTTTAGCGACATACTTACCTCGAACGCGCAAGTTGCTTGATAGCATTTCAGTGCGGCAAGCAACCACTTTACCGAGTTTACTCTTGTGACACTTAAATTTTACCTCCGTTACGGTTTATGAAGGTTAAAAGTTCAAAACTGGCTCAAAAATGTTGGTATGATCTCGTGCATTAAAGCTCATTTTTACAGCAAGTAGGCCTAATGTATAATTATCTGACAGCGTTCCTAATACTTGATTTTTATCTATATTTTCCTTTTGCATTAATCCATTTTTACTTTGATTCGTGTTTCCATATCATGATCAAAGGCCTTTCTTGATCCCTTCGCTATCACCTATTCATGGCATAATGTGCTGTTTCTATTGTTCGGCAACACCAACATGCTATGGTTACATCGTTTTGCACAAGTTCACGTCACACTTGCCTGTAAGATAATCAGATGACTTGAAAAAAATAAATTTTTTTTCTGTGAATTTGGTGACCAGTGTGGGTAAAATTATTGTCGGGGTCGAAGTCGTTTTATCGCAAAAGTTATGACGCAGCGTAGTCTCTTTTTATTCGTCCAGTTTTGGTAGCAATCAAAGAAGTCGCTGGGGTTGCAAAATGTTTTGAGAGAGACTATTTCACTGTAAATAGGTCACGCAGCCTGCTGTTTAAGATAGGGCTGCCACTAGGCCTATTTCACCGGAAAAAATCGTACCTTCGAAGCCAGTTTTCACAGTTTCTTCTTAACCAAACTTAAATTTCATAACTTAGTAACCTAAATTTAACTTTAATAAAATCCTACATAAATTTTTTGGATACTCATTCTCCTAACTTAACCGCCTATCTTTAACAGGTTGCATTACCTAGATACGGTGAAATAGTCACTTCGTGAAGATAGCCTGTGAGGACGTTGGTAGAATCGGTATGCAAAAAGTTGATTTTAGCTATTTAAGGTTTTATTGGAGTTAGATTTAGATTAGTAGTTAGTTTTAGGTTACTATGTTATAACGTTTAACTTAGGTTAACAAGACACTGTGAAAAGTAGCTTTGAACACACGATTTTTTCCGGTGAAATAGTGGCAGCCAAAAAAGTTTACGTCGCATGCTGCAATGATCACGTACAATGACGTCATAACGAACAAGTTCAATGCGTAGAATTTAAAGCACTGTACAACAGAACTTAGGTAACGTTTTTCGAAATTTTCTCTTTATGTGTAAAGAAATTAATATGCTACTCGCCTGAGAGCTACTCAGGAGAGATAACAATTTCTAGTGTTAAATATAGGCGATCGAAAAAATTTGCCACTCAGACAGTAGGCTAACTCAGAAAGGGTCTATTCCTATATTGCTTCAATGCTTCTACATTCTATATAAAGGCATTCTTTTGTGAATAGGCTTTTAAGTCTACAGTATATAGTATACTATATATATAGTAAACACATAATGTTTATAGAGATCAGTGGTTGATAACTTATGACGTAGCCTACGTCTTCCAACATGGCAGCAAGTATAATTATGACGTCATGTATGAGTTGTTGGCCAATTTAGGCCTAACTTGCAATCCAAATGTCGCGATTTGCTTTAGGACTATCAAATTTTAACACGTTTAAGTTTTAAAAGTGGATTGGCCAGGTCTTCCCATCAGTAAAAAGCGGGGGCCTATAGCCTATACATAGGCCCTATGCCATTGGGCCGATGCCCTTCTCATGAACCCAACATTTTTGGGTCATATAGGCCTTTTTACGTCTTCAATCTTTTTAGTTTATCACATTCCCTTGTTTGCGACTACTGAGTCAAGCCGGTATACCACATGGCGCATTTCAAAATTGTTACATACAACCCTACAAAACTGTTGTAGCCTATATATACGGCGTTTAAAAAGTGTACACAGTAAATTGGCAGCTATTATACATTTAAATTTGAAAATATGTATCTTTCGAAGATGTTTTAAAGCGGTTTTTGGGGCATAAAAACCCAACATTTTTGGCTGAACTGGTCAAACACAAGAATTTTTGTTCCAGCCTTTAAAAACTTTCAATCCTCCTCAACGCAATCCTTAACATGCCACTTACTTGGACGTGGCTTTATCATATGTGTTACGAGTACGTCTGTTGTACACTGCCAAGTTCTTATCGCGGTAACGGCTGCCGCAACAACCGGGCTTTCTTCAGTCACTACTGCAATGACTGTCACAGTCAATTTCACCTTTTAATAAAACGGAAAAAACGCATAACAGCTGGCTGAGATGTCTAGTAAAATACTCGTCGATGAACCACACCAAAAAACGTTTTTACCCGTGCCAGGTACATCTAGAATAAAAATATTAAAATCAACCACCTTTCCCATTTTAGCATGCGGCACGCCGATCCTATCAAATGAGGGGGGAGAGCGAAACCAGAGTGACGGCCTTAGGCCCAAGAAAATAACTTGCGTGCAAGCAAAATAGAGACCACCACCAAACTAAAAGCACAATACACAAGAATAATGCAACTCAATTCGGTGAAGAATACATGCACAATTAAAAGAGGCGTAAAATGAAATAATACAGAAAAGCAAACGGTAGGGGAGACCGGGGACAAAAATAACACGGATAAATTCTATAACAGCTCAAGTTTTCCTTGTTTAACTACGTCATTAAACGTCGAAATTGTGTAGACAATACATCGGCTTTACAACTAGTATAAACTGAGCTAATCACCTCGATTGTAATGTAAGCCAAAAAGGAAATATGAACAATAGTTTATTTTTTACACAATTGAGTAATTTTTTTTAAAACAGTGGAATAATTTGGTCTGCATCTAATAAATAATTAAATCAGATTTTTGGTGGTAGCGAGAAGAAAATATGAGATAATAGTTATTATAAATTAGTATTTATTGGTGCAGTTGGTTTGTAAAAGAGTAAAAATTTTGTTTACAAGGTGAATGTCTATGCTTGGGTTAATTGTAACAGCTTGTCGAGCGCGGTATTCAAATTTTAAATGATAACTGTTGACTTCACCTACGATCCAACCATCAACTCTATTAGCCACCCTGATCACACTCAATTCATTTTGGTTTTGATAAATCTGACGACGAATCTTATGCTTTGTAAAGTTTATATGCTGCAAGCATTTCAATAGCAGCATTCACAGCATTCACAAGGTGAATGACGGAATTTAGATGCATGGCATGCAAGCACTGCACAGAGCACACATGAACGTGGTACATGCTACTGGAGTTCTAAATGTTTTGTATGTCAGACCTGTTATTCTGACATTAATTCAGATTGCATATAAATGATTTGCAATAGAACAGGAGCTTTAAAAATTGGTGTTACAACTTACCTAGCGATACGTTACAATTGACCCACGATATGGAGTCATGTGATGGTGCACATATTTACTACAAAACGTAGCCTTCAAAGTATGGCGATTCCTCTAATTCGAGACTTTTAACTCCAGATTTTCAGAAGTTAATCAAATTAAAGTTAAATAATTACTACATGATTCATAAACAATTTTATAAAATATGAACTAAGTTATAATATTTACGACTTATTTCACCAATTCCAAGCTTTTTTTTCATTCTAAACAACTATATAATGTTAGCAAGTACAGTAGAACCACGGCAGGTCGATCACCCGCGGGAGCATAGTGAAATGGTCGTGTTAGTAAGGTGGTCTCTTTAGTCGTTTAGTGGATTTCGCACAGAATTATGACGTCACAATTGTACACAGGACCGTATTGCTTATATTGTACAGCTTAGGCCCTAAAGTACTAGCCTAAGCGTGTTTCTGAGATATTGTTTTATGTGAGGCATAGAAAATATTCATTTGATACGAAATACAGTAGTATACTAGGTGTTGTTGCGCCACGCATCTAATAAATGCGATAAGGGATTAATCACTTAGTACTGTGCAATAATAACTCTTTGATAGATGTATGACAAATTTCAAAACGACAGTAAAACAAACATTAAGTAAAGTTATGTGATTTCTGTAACTATGTCTGCATTAGACCTGCTTACAAGATACAAATTTCCCAGAACACGTCGTGATGTCTAAGGAGCCTGCAAACAATTTCCTATGGAATGTTTGTAGCTTACGTCTCTTGTGCTTATTTCTTTACAACATGTTTTTCTGTGCTAATTGGCGCAACCCTATTTTGTTGTTGGTTAGCGTCCAATGTATTCATTGCAATTATTATTCTACAAAGACCCAGACGAGAAGACGTTGTTATTTCGCTGTCTTGACAAAATGTTGCGTTTCATCATCTTTAACCAATAAAGAATCAATATGATCGAGATAAATCGAAGTGAACATTTATGATTATTGAGGTCCAGCCAGCCAAGCAGCAACTAACAACAGTTGTATAAGATTCAACATCAAACTAATGGTGTAAGCCAGGGTCGGGAATCTTTTTAGCTAAGGGAGCCCTGAAAGCTACATATTTTTATTTGTATTTCCGTGAGAGATGATATTTTTCAACACTTAATGAAACTAACGTGTGCATTTTTAAGCAAAACCAGCAGTTTTAGACAACGGTAAATGTCTGAATTTACTCTTCAATAACATGCTTTTTCCTGTAAAATAAGAAACAGGATATACTTTGGCACTCATAAGATTAACTTTATATTTTTCGACACGAGCTTTCGCAAGCATAAGCTTGCTTCTTGAGGTGTACTGTGAAATGGCAAAAAATATTTCAAAATTACTAGGTAAATGTCTGCTTGGAAACAACGATCGCAATTTGTGACGTAGGCTAATATCTACATGCATCCAAGCAGTTACAAAATACTTAATGGCGTAACATCACAAAATGAAGTAAACCGGTAAATGAAACGAAAACGGGAATAAAGGCGTATTAAAGTCAAGTAATGAATTTTTATTCATAAAGTCCCATAAAACCGGCATCTCTGTTAAGGCCGTCATTAATACAATTAAAGAAGTGAATGGTGGGCTATTCCTCAATTCTTCGATCAAGGCGGTTATTAGAAATTAATTTTCGTAATAAGATGATGCGTAAATCGTTGATGTTATGGCCCGGTGAGTTGAAATGTTCAGCTACTGATTTATGGTTGTGTTCATGACGAATATCACTTCTGTGACCCGTGAATCGTTTTCTCAAGGTTGATCTTGTTTCTCCCACGTAAATTGTCTTGGGGCAGCGTTGATAGCAGATGGCATAAATGACGTTAGTGCTGCTGCATTGAAATCTTCCACTGATGCGATGCGTAAATCCATTTGGGCCGACTACTCGGGCAGTTGTGTGGATGTACGGACACAGTTGGCATCTGCGGTGTGTTGGAAGGGGAATGTTCCCACTTCTTCAAATGTGTCGGGTAATTTGCTCGACGTCAGGAGATTTCTGAGGTTGGGAGGTTGTCGGTAAGCTATTAGAGGTTAGTTTGGAAAGATAGCATTGAGTGTAGGATCAAAATTGAGAATGCCCTGTAGGCTATATCTTTAGCGGTACGCTTTATGGGTCTCAGTTGTGGAGAAATTGTCATGACCACTGGAGTCCTATAGCCTACAACTCTAAAGGCTTAGCCTACATCCGTATTCTAGGAGCTTATGGCGTGGTTTCTTTTTGGCTTCTTCTATGAGAACGCTTTGGTAGCCGAGCTTTGCAAATTCTTGGTGTAATTTGCGTTGTGGTTGGTCTCGGTCTGCAATGGCAGAGCAAACGCGGCAGTGTCTTAATGTAAACAATAGATTTATATATATGAGGGGGGTGTGAGCTGTTAGGGTGTAGGTAAGTAAAATAATCTGTAGGTTTACGATATAGTGAGGTTTGTACTTTATTCTGGATTAATGTCAACTGGGTGTGTAAGAAGTTAACTTCCGTTTTAGACCATTCCAACGTCAATTGGATGCTAGAATGTTTAGAGTTGAGGGCTTCTGAAAATTGGACAAGATTGTCGTAACCGTGAGTCCAGATCATGAATATATTATCATCACTATATCGCAAATAAAATAGTGGCTTCAGACGAAAATCGGGTATAACGTTCTCTTCTGGTCGAGCCATAAAAATATTGGCGTTCTGGGGTGCCATGCCGGAAAGCTACTGTTACTGTTACTGTTACTTCTTACTGTTCTTACTTCTTATTGTTATGAATGGATTGTTACGTTATGGAAAATTACAGAAAAAGTTTATTCGTAACGGTCGTGCTAAGAATGCCAGCTTAGTTTTATCGGTGAGCCAGATGCCGTCATCAAAAGAGCCACCTATGGCTCGCGAGCCATAGGTTCCCGACCTCTGGTCTAGATCAGTGGTGCTCAACCGCCGGTCCGTGGACCCGTGCCGGCCTGTGTCAACTTTACTGCATGTCCGCCAATTATATTACAATTTTATATCTCAAATGCAAAATGCAAGATCTTGAAGGCTTGTCCATTGATTAAAGAAATAAAACATCAAATTTTAAATTGATTTAGAACTTCGCTAGACCGTAATTTGCAGCTCTGTGACGTAACACATGGATACTTTTGTCGTAATTAAATTTTTGAAGATTTTTTAATTAAATTGATTTTTGAAGACCCACTGGTCCGCAAAATTTGTTTTGAAATTTTACCGGTCCGCAAGCTAAAAAGGTTGAAAACCACTGGGCTAGATTAAAGTAATTTGCCTATGAATGCACTGCTAGTACAGACTACAGAGAATCTGATAGGAATACAATATCCAATAAATTGTATATGTGACAATTTCCTTGGTCTTCTGTTTGCTAAAGTTAGTGTTAGCCGAAAAGCCAGTCTTAGTTTGGTTTCATTTATGGCAATAACAGTACTAGGTACGGCCTGACCATGGTAACTTAATTGATTTATTTTAGGCTATCCGGTATAATAAGCTAATATTTCGTAAGAGAAATATAAATCAAGTCCTTCTGCTTTTGCTGCCATAAACGGAACAACATTAGCAAGGTGATGTAACATGAAGACGTATATGCAAACCATCATAATGATGAAACTGATGGTGCTGTTATCATAATATTTACTTCCACACCACACATCTTTAAACTTTATTGCCTGTTTGTTGAATTGTTTATTGGTTCATTGACCAGTTTATCAGTTTTTGTTCTCTTATTAATACCTACCATAGGCTATATTACAAACTGCAGTTTTGATGGCTATAGATGTCAGTCTGTTAGTATATCAATACAGTATAGCTGCAATCAGTGGTATATTTGCGACTTTGGGTTAACTGATTTTTATTAGTTTGGTTACAGCATTTTCGCATGCAAGCTATTTATACATGTTTCTTTGTATAAGGTCATATTGTTTAAACACAGACGTTAAAGGAAGTACAGTCTGTGTCTATAGTGCATATCTATAAGTATATGTTATCATAGACCTTTGCTTATAATAATAATGACAAGTTAATTTTCCTGAGGCAATGTTTAGTTTTCCAATTTCATCTCATGTTCAGATGTTGAACTACTGTTTACTTTTCCTTAACGCTACCAACCAGAACAATTAAAAGTACCTTGCTTGTTTGTTTGAAAAGTAATACAAATAAATTGAAGCAAATATAAGTTTAATAGCCTAGCCCTATGGAAAGTTTTTTTTTTATATAATTAATGTTATTAAATATATACATGATGATATTAACTATTCTAGGTTACTGTGAAACAAACATAAAATGCATGTGAATGTTCACCACGTTCGATATGCTGTTAAAGATGTGAAAACATTTTCTAAATATTTAATTCATCAATTACAATTTAAACCATATGCAATGAGGAAATTGTCTGATGCTGCAGAGAGCCTTGTTTTGAAGCATCATGAAATATATTTCATACTTGAAGAGAGATCAATAAAAGAGGATTCTTGTAATGCATTTTGTGCAGGAAATACAGTATATCCTGTGGATACTATCTGTGATGTTTGCTTATGCTGTTCTGATATAGAAGGCGTTTTGAGCAGAGCAACAAGTCTTGATCAACATTTGGTTAGAACAGCAACAGAACATTGTGAAGATACATATGGAAAAGTTAAATTTGCTGTCTTGAAACCACCTGTTGGCAATGTTCAGCACACACTGATTGATTTATCATCTTATAGTGGTACTTTTTTGCCGGGTTTTAATTTAATTGATGCATCTAAAGAGACTGTGCAACGAGGCACTGTTAACGAAGATCACTTACTGAAAGTTATCGATCATATTGCATTTGCTCTACCTGTTGGACAGACTGATAATGTCATTAACTGGTATAGTCATGTGTTAGGTTTTAGCAGGCTCATTATTAATGTCGATGAAGACAAATCCAATGGTTTTGTTGTGCAAGAAGGTAATAAGGGTTTAAGGCTTAAGGCAATATCAAGTCCAAATACTGATTGTTTAGATGGTGGAAAGTTGAGTAAATTGTCTGATTTAGAACTTCCTAAATTTGTTTTATGTGAACCGTTAGATGATAACTGCCATTCAAGCCAAATTGCACACTTTCTTGCTAAACATAAAGGCTCAGGAGTGCAACACATAGCATTCAGCACTACTGATATTGTAAATACTATTTATCGCCTTAAAAGCCATGGTTTAAATTGTGTACAGGCTCCCCAGTCATATTACGATAATTATTTGAAACGCTTTGAGATTACTAAGCTCAATTACACACCTGAACTCCTAAGGGAAAATGATATCTTGTTAGAAAGTCATATGAATGTTGATGAAACTTCTAATGATGTTTTTCCATTTTATTGCCAATCATCCATATTTGAAGATCAAATAACACGTATGAACAATACACAGTGGTTTATTATGCAAGTTTTCACTAAACCCATTTTTGAGGAAAAAGTGGTTTTCTTTGAAATTATTCAACGCTTTCAAACTTCATCTGGCTTTGGAGCCGGCAATATTGCAGCATTATGGCGTGCGATGCAAAAAGAAATTTTTCCTCTAAAATGAAGTACTTAAGTATGACTGCTGGCGGTGCAAACTGCAAAGTATCGCTTGTTGTTTTTATTACTGAACTTCTTGTACCTTACTACAGTAACCCAAGATACGATTTTTTATGTTCTTGTGAGTTGAGAAAGTGTTTACTAGCTTCCAATAATTTTCAACGCTTGAGTGTGATATTGTTCTTTTACTATACCAGCTATCAGTATATACTGTGTCTTGTTATCCGGCTTCAATGCTTTTCGGTAGTTAACACTGTGTGAAGGCATTAGGCGCCAGTTGTTGCTTTTTTCAAATATCAGTCAATGTTCAATAACGGCGTAGTGATGTGATGACTGATTGCTCGAGTTTGATCGATTGAAATACTTTTCTATTGCAACACAAAATTACCATTATAATGCTGTGAATTACTTTTATTTGTGGTATGTGTTTCACACTTTGATGATAATTTAACTTGAGTCTTGAAATTTGTAAATTTATGGTGCAAATGCAATCTGGTAATTTTCCTTTATTTTATCACAATAAGGGTAATTTTTCTTGCCATAAAAATTTGCATTTCTTGTTTGCTGTTCCTTTTATAGCTTTTTCATAGAAAAAAAGTTGTGAGTACAAAACTGTTTTTACTGATGATATTCAACATTTCTTACTGTGTTTTGCATGTTTTAACTGTATTGTGTTTTTTTTGTGATGTGCTGTTGTATGTAAATATACTGCAAGCAGCATCTATTTATTATAAACTGTTAAAGAATTTGTTACCTTGTGAGTGAATTTTTAAACATTTTTAGTTTTTTGTGAAATTGTCCTTACCTAGAAAAAAAATTATAGAAATATTATTAACTTGTTTCTTACAGGAAGTTTCAACTCAATTAACGTTAACTCCACTTCTTTAAATCCATCTTGTTTTAAAACATCTGCAGAAACTTTTAATAGACAAGTTTGATAGTTCTTGTATGGCACAGTTTCTCCGTATGTCTATTATGTATAAATCTGTTTAAATCGTGTCGAGTCGTCGAGGAGCAGAAGTTTCAGGATGTAGGTCATGAGTAACAAGTTAATAGTGTGATGCATTTTTAAATTTTGAAACTTAAGTTTTGCTTTGCTCAATGCTGTTTTGTGGTAATTGTCTAGCGGTATGTTGTATTAGACGACTGTTTACTTTTCCATGGCAATAAATGGTTACCTTTTATAAAACCAATTTTTTTATTTTGTGGTTTTACCTATCTTAATGCATAAAATGTGTTTGTTGAAAACAGAATATGAAATTTAGTAATACATATCAATTTTTGTTTATCCTAAACCAAAATTTGAAAAAATAAATTTATATTTTAGATTGTATCAATTCTCATGAAAACACGGTAGGTTACAGTTGCATTCAGAAATGCATAAATGGAATATTTGTTTTCAGTTTACAGATATATACTGTATTCTATAAACAGACTATATACGTTTTTTGCATATTGCTCTTTGAAATAACGCAAACTACTATACCATAATAAGACGAGGCATATAAACTGCATACCAAACTATTATATATTTATCAGATTTAATATTATTTTTATGGAATATCGCCAGTATGTCAAACCTGTTGAAAAACTTCTCAAATCCTCATATTGGTGACAATCATGGTGTGGTAAATTATGTGTATCCCAGTATCTGTCCTTCTAATATCTTGATCTCCATTTTTGTTTCATTGTGCATGCGTTATAAGCTTGTTGTATTATTAACGGTCATTATTAAAGAACATAATTTAGTTAAGCAGATTAAAAGATAATTAAAATCATTTCTTGGCTGCTGTTGTGCTTTCATCAGTACACACTACACAGGGTGAGATAATATGAACGAAATTGGCTAATTGCATACCAGTTACATCAATCAATTAAAAATGATAATCTTAACATTTCCGAAAGTTGATGAAACATGCAATGGTCTGGTGAAGCATACAGATTAACTTCATGTAATTTATTTCATGGTTCTCATTTTTTATTTGAGCAAAAACCCACAATGAGTTATAGTATTATACAGTGTATTCTTAAGGCAAGCAAATGGTAGTTTTCTGTAAATTGTTAACTATAATAACCTTTTTAGACCTTCTATGATTTTGCTGTAAAATTGATGAGTTAACTTTTCCTTGGGAAATTTGTTAACACCAACTTTTTTTACATCTTCAGCTGGTAACACTGCAGTTCAGTACGGAATGAAAGTGCTAAGCACTGAAATTGGTTAGCACTACTGGTGGAGAAAAGTTAAACCAACACCTTGAAGTCAAGTTTCTTTGGAATTTATAAATGTATTTTTTAGCACTTAAAAAGTCCCAAACCATGTATAAACATAAAACAAATATATATACTTGTTTATTAAGTAGTTATTTCACAATTATTTATAGACTTACCGTTAACTAATCGTATTGACCCGGCAAAAAAGTGGACAGTCATTAGATTAAATACATGCCGTGTGCGGTCTTTTTCTCACAACAGAGCGACTTGTCTCTTTACTGATAGCGAGTGGCATTACTTAATGGTAAAAGAACTTAAACAGAAACTTAATGGTAAAAGGTTAAATTCAAGTACACACGAATTTCATCATAATTGGAATTGCAACTAGTAACAACAGTTAAACTTACATTATGAATTTAAGCAATTAAATGCTTTTGCATTTTCAATGATAATTTTGTATTTATCCACATTTTTCCTGCAACTATGGCAAATTATTGTATGTTTCAGTTGAAATGTTTATAATTTTTCAATTTCATTGTGGAAAGAATTCAATTTAAAATATTTTGGAATTTTTTTTAATAAAAAAAATGCTTTAGAATTGACACAAATCAATGAGTCTGTTTATACAGTAATGATATAGGGAAGTGCTGAGGTGTGGGCGATCGTTACTTTGTAGTGATGTAGTTCTTGAAATGAATGTTCGCTCCATGTCATAATAAAGGAAGTGTACCCTAATTGAGCAACAGTGTACATGTAGTACTTATTTTTCAGATGCCAGCAGACAAAGGTGACAGCTTAAGAGCAAATTTTTAAAAACAAACTTTTTTTCTGAATATGAAAAACTTGATATGTATATATTGTATACTATAGTAACTCATTTATGCAGTACTTAGTATGCATGTTCTTTACCCAAGGTGCATAACATGGTATTGTACCTTTCTGTTGAAAAATTGATTGTAAGTCATTTCTTAGCACTTGTTGAATTTGTGAAATGCTCTATCATAGATTTGGGAGAATGTTCTGTACAAGCTAAGGGTAACAAACTAATTAAATGTATGGGCCAGTCCACACATGCAAACTAATTTACATTTCTTTTTTAATTTGGATAGTTTGGTTGTTAACTTGTGATTAAACGGATATTCAATTGACATTATTAATGTTTTAATTTCATTTTATAAGCACTAGAACTCAGACATGTATAAAAATGCTCATTATAAATATTATCATCTGTAGGCTAAATAATTCCATGCATAAATATATGTTTTGTATTGTTAACATTTTGACCTTTCAGTACTTTGCTGTGTTTGAAAGCACCGTGTACCAGTACAGCAGACAAAGATCTTGTGTTAACTATGAAAACATCGCTTTTCTAATACCGTACCATGTGCGTCTGTGATTAATCATTAATCTAAATGCGTGAAATCTAATCCTTTTTTGAAGTAGGTGTAGGTGTTTCGGTGGATACGTTTAAAATGTGGTTACCTAGAAGTGCTGTATGTCTGATTCTGAACAGAAGTTTCGGCTATGTTGCCAGCAGAAGTTCAAGTGCAGGTAACGTTTTTGCACTAAACTTTCGGATCGAATTGATTAAATCAGATTATTTAGTATGTTTTAATACCATTGCAGATTTACATACAGGAGACGTATCTGTTGAATTGTACATGGCAATTGACATTATGATACATAAGGTCTTTATACTGCCTCAAAGACTGTCATACACATTAAATACAGGTTTATGAATGAAATTATGCTTAAAATTTGTTGTAAGTTTTTAAATTTTGTAGTGCAGACAGCATCATCCAATTCTAATAGGAACATAAATGTGCCATTGTTATGAGCAAGGAGATTGAACTTTTTCTACAATCATAGGACATATGTTTCTTGTTTGTTATACATGTTAATACAGTTTGCAGGAAATGCTAACTTATATATATGTATATATATATATACATGATTATTACATTTTTGCAAGAAAAATTTCATTTTTTTCCTTTATCACCATCAGATTGTATAATTCCTTGTTTAAAAGTATTTTCATATCACTACACTCGTATAAATAGCTACTAACAAGTCCTATAAAATCCTGTTTTAAATAAAAAAGCTGATTGTGTTAAAGAAAAAGATTGGTATGTTTCTGGCAAATGTTGAAGTCATTAACTTTTTTGTATTACCAGTCATATTGCATGTGTTGCACTTTTTTTGCAAATGTGGTTCAGCATTGTTGCTTCATTAACAGTTTTCTGTCAATCTATTCTGAAATCTAACAAGTTTACAATTATCAGGTAATGTCATTTTTATGGATAGCTGCATTTCTTGTTGAATCAGGAAGTTATTTGGCGCATAAGACACCAGGATGCTTTTTAATGCATAGCTGGACTTGTGGGAAATGCAGTGCAGTGACTCATGTAGTTGATATATTAGAGCTGTTTTCGTATTTCTGAGTGGAAAAGCTGCACCAGGGTGTGAACAAATGTTTAACTCATCAGTCATGTCAGTGACAGTACGCATTAAAATTGATCATTGATATTTGCATGACAGAAGTAAACATTGTATCTTTTATATAGACTGTGGACGCTGCATGTCCCGTAAATCTTGTTTTAGTATTTTTATTCTTGGATTACTTGCAGTGTTGCTGAGTCGATATTATACCACCGATATGGCTGAGAGTGGAAAAGATACACCGACAAACATTTATGGCTTCACAGTTAAGGACATTGATGGCAATGATGTATCTTTGTCCAAGTACAAAGGACTAGTTAGCGTTATTGTTAACGTTGCCTCTGCCTGAGGTTTAACCAAGGAAAACTACTCACAACTTCAACAACTCTATGAAAAATACTCTGAAAAGGGTCTTAGAATTCTCGCTTTTCCATGTAATCAGTTTGGTGGACAAGAATCTAAAAGCAATGCAGAAATAAAAGAATTTGCTTGTGAGAAAATGAAGGCCACCTTTGATCTTTTTGAAAAAATAAATGTGAATGGAAATGATGCTATCCCATTGTACAAGTTTCTTAAAAACCACAAGAATGGAAAAGGTTTTCTCACAAATGCTATCAAGTGGAATTTTACAAAGTTCTTAATTGACCGGAAAGGTGTGCCAAGAAAGAGGTATGGTCCTAAAGATAACCCCTTTTCCATGGAGCCAGAAATTGAGAAGTTGCTTGCTGAATAGTTCCACAGTCCAAAAGATCTATCCGAATTTATCCATTTATGTGTTTAACTGTGATTTTAAGATTGTAAGCAAGAGCTTAAGATGACATATTAATTGATATGAATTTTTTTTTATGTAACGTAATTTTCATGGCTATGTTTAACATTGGCTGCTTAGTTTTGTGCGTGTGTCAAGTAACTGGTTTCTCAATCAGCATTAAGTTATTTAATTGATATCCAGACATGTATGTGTAATGGACTGTTTGCTATCATATACAGTCGACTTGTTTATGAAGGTTTATTCTTTAACTTTTTTTAAGTGGAATAACTTTGAAGTGCATCAATTTTATTGCTGGTTTTGGCAGATAAGTGAGTAGGTCTGCTGAGACTGTCAATTAAAACTGTTGTAAGTTGTGATTGTTGTTGCAAGGTAGCATTCACTTTATTATGTTTGCATTGATTAGGTGTTAGGTCCATGTTTGCGTGCTTTTGTTGTGTTTTCAATTGTTTGAAGTGTTTCAATGGCAAGCGAAGACACAAAGTCTGGTTCTGAACATGTTGCTTATTTTCGTGATGCTTTCAATAAAGAGATAAAAGGTGATTCTTCCTGAATGAAATAAAGGTAGCTGTATTTTCGTTGTTATGTAAGCTAATTTTGGTAAGAGGAATTTTGCTGGCATTAGCTGCCCTCAAGTAGAAATAATTTCTGCTTGTACATTCTAGACTGTAAGGATAGCGTCGATACCCGTGATGTAGAAAGACTGATGAATGATGCAGAGTATGCTACTCTTTTTCTAAATTGGTCAAAATCAGACGAGGATGCCGTTAATCTTGCTGTAAAATGTCTCAAATGGCGTCTGACCAAGAAAGTAAATGGTAAGCAACTCATCTCTTTAAGCAGTAAAAAATTTCTATAGTCTTTCAGGTATATAACAAATGATTTCCGTTTCACTTTTTCTGAAACACAGATCTCACAATTGAAAACATTGGAGAAGAAGCTTTTAAGGCTGGTCATTTATTTCTTCTCGGTCAAAGCAAAAAAGGATCTAGAATATGTGAGAAAAATCTTCATGAGTTTTTAAATGATTTATGCAATTATTGTTTCTTGGACTAATTATTATTATTAAAAATGCAAATCGTTAATTTTGGAGCTTTTTAAGTGCATTTTCGTACTGGAATGCTGGACAAGAAGGACCGTGAAAGGTCCATGAATTTGCTTATCTTTTGGTTGGAAAGGATTCAAAGAAAAGAGCCGGGCGAGTTGATAACATTTATCATGGACACCACTGGCACCAGCATGAGAAACAGTGACATGGCCTTCACGACTTTCATAATAGAGTGTTTTACCACATACTTTCCAAGCATGTTGGGTAATTATTTCGTTTTATGACGGCAGATTTATGAAACCGCATGAACTCATACTACTGTAAAATTGTAATTGAATGTTGCAGAACGTATCATCATATACAACCTGCCAACGTTGCTCAACTCCATATGGAAGCTAGTGAGTAAAATGCTTTCCGCTGAACAGCGTGAAGCTACTGTGTTGTGTGGAAAGGAAGGACTCAAACAGTACATCGACGTTGAAAATCTTCCAGAGAGCATGGGTGGAAAGGTAAAGCTTGTTTTTGCTTTGTGCAGTTCTTATACGAATGACCTTTGAGTTCGTGCAAGTTTCATAATAAAAATAAGCAGGGTTGTATAGCAAGGCGCGTTTATCAAAGGCCAACCATTATTACTTCAACGGCTATGCTTTTGTGGTTGGGTTGCCTGCGGTTTAGATATTAAATTTCTACTTCCGGCATCAACGCTTTTTCTACAATGTGTACATGGATGTAATGTTGCGTAAATATTATGCTACCGCGTGTAAGCTGAGCCTACTTCCCTCAGGCAACGTTTGGTGCTGTTGGCGTCGTTAGTATAACGAGAATTATAATTTTATTTCAGGTCAATTTTGAATATTCTTTCCCACCTTTTCCGGATGATTTAGACAACGACCAATAACAGTGGTTTTGATTAACTTGTGCATTGTATTGCATTGCTAAGTAACCATTTGTCTTCAAACGAAGAAGGTGTTTCAAAGCAACCAAACGTTCGTAATGCCACACCAATTTTGTGGGCCAAATAGTCAAGTTTTTATGCTCACTTTTATATTTAGTCCAGTCAATTGATAATGTTTTACAACCTCAAAATATGCTCATTTTGTTTCAATCAATTATTCTTATTCCTATCGAAGTTAGAGATTTTAGCACAATCATGATGTGCTTGCGTGTGCAACTGCTTCAGTTTTCATGCATTCGTGTCCAACTGCCCATAGTTCAACATCTTGCGAAAAGTTCGGTGTCGTAATTATTGTTTAGTTCCAACTCCAACTAATCTGCAGTGATTTTTCGTTGATTGCTCGTCAGGTGTTTGCATCCTGATAGTGTTTAATTTTCTTTATATGTCAAATTCTGTCGCTGTTATTTCAGATGATTAAATAGGGTGTCTACTATCTAGCGGCGACACTCGTACAAGGCATAAGGTTTTGCGAACCATTGAAAGAAGAATTTTTCGTCGCTTACGCTTTAGCTAGCCTGTACTAGCATTAAGCCACTGTAAACAAGTTGAGCACAATGCGGTATTGATTACTTTAAATTTTAGGACTGTTCTTTGAAGCGAACAAAGGTACACTTCGTCTTACGTAAAGCAAACACGTGTGTACTTTGCCCTCTCTTACATAAGTCCAATGACTAAGCAGTATTTGAAATTGCGGTTCGGGAAGTTTTTCATTGTGTGCTTGATACTTGAGCTTTTTGCAAATACTGCTTTTTGCTAAGACTTGTTTGGTTCGCATTGCAGTTCGTCATTTGTCAAAAAGTGTCCTTCAAAATTTTTCCCCCGTCTTTGTTTTTGATTTTTTGAACGTGTAGTCAACATTTTTTCATCGCGTCAATGCAGGCTGTGCTGCTCCTGCTGCTCTTTTTTGTTCGTCAATTTGCACCACAGGCTTCGATTTTGAATGCAATGTTAGACATTTTGTAATTCGTCAACTGTGTAGCGATCACTTCTTGTCGTACGAGTGTAATAGACTTGATACTATCAGATGGGCGCCATAAAATGCCAGCACAGAATTAGCAAAATTGGGAAATTTCGAACAAGTTTATTTCCGTTGTTTTTAAATTCCTTTTTGGAAAATTTAGCTCTGGCATAATTCTGTTCTTATATTTCATGCGTTTTACCATCCGTGTAGTCTTGAATTCCATTTACTCAAGAATAACTCTGTGAAAGATTTTTAATAGTTTAATCTAACGCTTATACCCCGACTTTGTGTTGAATCAATTTTCAATTGCAAACTCTTGCCATCGTTTCTAGGTCAGAGGCAATACGTTAATTTTTGCCGTAGATAACTTTTTAACTTAAATTTTGCTTAACGTTTGTTAGTGCAAAGAATTAAGAATTTACAACCATCAAAAATTTAGCTTTGATTTCTCAACGTCTTGACGTGTCAAATTTCTTTCTGGAACGTCAAGTGGAATTCTTTGCATACGTGTTAATTGTGTAAACTTTGTGGTCACCTAAGAGTGACTTTATGAAATGGCTGCAGCATATTAGCTTACCCTGTCATTAAAATAATATGTCGTGTTGTTATGGCGAAGCGCTCAATTTCATGAGTCGCAGTCACTCAATAGTAATAATTATCATCTTTCACCTCGTGTATCGCAATTTCGTGTTAGGCATATTATCATCATTACTGCTCTCACTGGAACAAATAGTTTTTATGTGTTTTAAATTTTTTGTACCTGTTTGAGAAAAGTAAAATAAATGTTGTTTTCATGGTTTCTGTGCGTTGGTTGTTCTTGCTATATAGCTGATTTGTTTATGGTAGCTTAGTGCATTTTCTCACGCAAGTAGGCTATGAAGCTAGGCAAATCTGTAGCCTTTGTCAGTAGCACTTCCCTTTGAAGACTTAACTTGAATTTTTTGCATTGTTCCTCTAGAGTGCATTGGACTGGCTGCACTGAGTGAAAGCGCTAAACTTCTTTACTGGGTCATAACTAGCTTGGGACACCAGAAGAAGCCAAGACTTTTCTGGAGGGGCCCTGTACAACAAACAACTACTAAAAATGCATTACTTATAACATGGAAGCAAAGAGCATGGCTCAATATCCAGCAGAAATGCACAAAATGTTGCCACCACATCCGCAGTGTGCGATTTGAACGGTTGTGGTCAAAAAATTCTAGTGTCGGAGGATCCTCCAGCCTCATAGGTTCTTCCAATTCATAGGGCCTATGACATTGGCCATAAAGGAAAACGATGCGTACCAAGGCCCAGTAGATTGTTGCTGTGTTTGTAAGTTTGATCTATCGATCATCGGGACTGGAAGATTAGGTTTATCATACCACACCGAAAGCAGTGTTTTATGCTTAAAACACCACCGAAAGCTTTCGCTAGAAGGCGACATAGCGTCAACTAAAAACGGCTCAGCTCGGCTAAATATTCAAAGCATAAAGTAGGCCTATATACCTATATAATTTGTACTTCATTGGGCAATAGTAGATTTTGTTACATTGCGGTAACTAAGTAGTTTTGTTCTTTGAATATGGCACTGTTAGCAGTAGGTATGAATAGTAAGTTGGACTACAAGATGTTTGAATAAAAAACAACAAAATCAACGTCGTTTCTTCATAACCGCATTGTTTGCTTTGATTAGCACGATTCGTGTAATGTCAAATGAGTTCGGTCGTTTAAGTTCAGTATGACTATCAATGCAACGAGATTGTGCGTTAAAAACAAACTGCATGTATTTTTTAGAAAACATAATGCTTGATAAATAGTCAAAGCATTGCCACGTCTGATTAATAATAAAATTAAAATTTTCTGAGCATTAATAAAATCTCAATTCTTCAATTTTTTGTAGCAGTTTTCGTACCGAATATTGAACAATCTAAGCGTGAAAAAGGTAGGAAGGTTTGCAGACTGTTTTGATGGTTGTTGCAGAACCTTTTCTGACAAGCCTTGTAACTGTTTACATTTTGCGCAGTTGCGGCTATTCTTGCAATCGTGCAAAAGTACGGAGCAATAGCAGCTAAGCAAAATTTCCCACTCCGTGGACTGTATTATGTCAGGTGACGAATATTCCGCAGAGTTGTTTTCACGGTATATTTTCCATCACAATGAAGTATTACTTCTTATTGGTATTAACTGTTGCGATGCAAATCCGCTTTTGGAAAAGTACAGTTTATACAACTATAGTAATCACTACTTTGCCGTAAAAGCTTTTCCAATTATTCCAAGTTGGTCAGAAGCTGATAAATACATTGCACAAGACCGATATGAAGAACAGCACAAACTTATTCAAACTTATTCGGTTGTTTTACCTCACTTTTATTTCTCGCTATTGCATTTTGATACAACAACAAGTCTTTTTCCTTATGCTATACATGACAAAGAGCACGTATTAAAAAGAAACAAGTAAACGAAAAGATTTCAAGATGCTTCCTGTCATGTGATTGCGTAAACTTGGTCAACATAAAGTTTATAGGCGAATCTTAGTTGAACAATTTAAAGCTACCAGAAAAGCGTTTCACTGAAATTCACAGGCTGTATTTCATACAGATTGGTGTCGCTGTCTTTAATTCTGTATAATGCCCGCTTCGTAGAACGGTAGACGAAATACATTGTTGCTTTATCGGTCGAATAATGCTGTAACCGAATTAAAAATAAGGGTGTTTGAATCTATGGCAGTCAAACGACGAATTAAGTAAAAATCATTAGTCTTTGTAGTTTCAACTGAAATAGCATATGTTGTAATGTCGTTGTTTATCAATTTCGTATCTTTTAGAAAGCAGTTTGGTGCCGATAAACTTGTACAAACAATTTTACAGAAAAATTAATTTACAAAACAAAAAGCTTAACGCACCGCCTCCGTCATTTGTGACATCTTTAATCTGCTTCAAGCGGTAGCGTAAGTAGGTTAAATTTAGACAAAACTCTCTTGCCTACGTAATCAGTAATTTTGTTTTTCTCTTAAGAGCCGTTTACACGAATTTCAAGTATGAAAACGTGAAACGAGGCAATATTTAGGCTCGTGGAGCAAAAGAAGGCCAAACTACGGCAAAAAGTGATCGTGAATTAATTATAAGAAAATACAAGCTTATATGCATGTCAAGTTTATACCCATTCACAAAGCAAGAGACTTTTTTTTTTATTACATTTAACTTTTAATATACGTTTCGGAGGTCGTGCTCATGTCGTCTGTTTGAAGATTCTAACACAGCATTACACTTTTTGTTTTGGTCTAAATTAGTCTTTCGGTTAAAATTTAAATGCTTTCACCTCGCATACAGCGCCAGAATTCGATAAATAACCTACATTCAGCAAATTGAATCGACTTAACTTTATGTACAAGGATATTATGTGGTTTATTTATCACAAAGGCAAACATATAAAACAAACGTACATTGCAGACAAACTGCGAGGAGATATCAACAGCAGTATTTATAAATACAACTATCAAAAGCAAGCTACGCATTGAGAAACAAAGCGTTCAGAAGGAAGGTGCGTAAATGCTTCTACGTATGCGAAAATGTAAAAGAAATCGGTTTGCAGTAAACCATAAAAGAGTCATAAATAGGATTGTAAAATTATACAGAAATTACAAAAAGGTGAGAGAGAGAAATAGAATCAAGGAGACAATCGCTTGAAAATTGATTCTGTACAGCACAAAACAGCTGGCAAGAATGATTGACTTTGGTAAAGAGAACATGTGACAGCATATAAGCATATCAAAATCACGGCTAAACTTTCGAAGACACAGTGATTTAAACTTATAAAACTTCATTGTACAAGTTGTGAAAAGTTTCATATATACACTGCAAAGTTTGCAGTGTATGCATTTATGAAGCTACTTCCAAGTCGTATTGTCTCTCAAGTGGGCTAATATTACAAACCCAGCACATCCTTATAGGAAGGTGGCATCCACGCACCGTCTGCATTCATATCGTTCCGACATGATGTTTCGTTATTGTTAGATTTGCACTGACGCAGAACACGATGGTAATTGCACATGAAAGTCCATGCTTCTCGCTCGCACCCCACCGTGCAGCACATGTAGGTTTGGTAAAGAAACGGTTTCGTCAAAGGGCTGGGATGGCGGGCCTTGATAATTGCTGAAAGAAAAAAAGTCAGAGAAATGTAGAGCAAAATTAATGAATTATGCCTAAAATCGGGTAGTCTATAGTTGTTTATTCTGCGTTAATTATTTTATGCAGATGACTTACCTTCCAATGGATATTTATTGAATTCCATCGGTAGGTCGAAAAACCTGTCGCCGCACAAGCTTCGGGCAAATGTTTTCGCATTCATTCCGCACTTTCTGACGTAACCTCTGCTGCTCACATATTGCGGAAGTCTTCTAGTCGGTCCGGAAGAGCCAAGATGAGTTTGGCACAACAGAAGACAAACAACAGCGAGAAGGGAGTTACTTGCAATTCGTCGTGCGTTCATTTTTGCCGAATTTGGTGGAGCAAGTTTTGGCACTATCACTTTTACGCTAAGACAACTGTCTTTATATATTTTTTAGCGTTAAATAAGATATAGTTACTGTTGAAATAAAGAGCAAATAGGTCATGTCACGCTTTACGTCATATACCTAACATTTTCTAAGTAGTCACGCGGTTTTAATTTTGTCTTTAATTATAATTCACAATGACTTCAAAACCGAAATTGAAATAAATTTAGCCGCAAAATTAATTTCCATATAACAACGGTTTCCAACCGTCAAGCTGGCACCATAAACTACGTAACGCATACATCACGCTACAAAAGATATAATCTCTAAATTATTGACGTAAGAAGCGCACGACATACTATAACCTTTGACCCCTTTTCTGAAAACAAAGGAAAATCTTATCACGAAGACGCAATTTTTGTCAAGGTAAAGTTGACAGAAAACGTGAAGTCGATCGTTAACAATGACTTCACGCTTCCGTCCCTTTAAAACTTTTGCTTTCTAGCGTCTGTTTAAGTTGTTTTCGTAGAAAGTTGTTCCTCGGTATGAAGTTGAAATGATACCGTTGCCGATATTTATATGCTTCGCTTTTGCGCAAATCCGCTTTTGGCAGCGTGGAATACCGAGGTTAACTTTCTTTTTCTCTCCTACTGCCGCTTTTTACGCGTGCGGTTTTGCTGGTTTGTCAAATTCACTTACGTAATGATGACATCATGCGAACATGGTTGATTGAGGGTAAATATAAAGATGAGTGTTTCTTGTTGAAGTAAACTTTGCTTCCGCTACGTGCCATATTCGTCATCCACAGTATGATACCTGACAATCAGAAACAAAAGATATCATTGAATGGAATCGAAGTTCAAAACATGACTAATTCCGGGATAGATTATTCTGTTAACTTACTGTTTCGGGATTTTTCTGTTTTGATAATCATCGCGTTGAGAATATCGCCAACTAATTCTCATATAGAGTATATACAAGAAGAAATTAAAGCAGAATTTTTGATTTGTTTTACTTGTAAAAGGTTCCCAGCTGTACTACGTTAAGACTGGGCTTGATTGACTTTTAAATAAAAATACTATTAATCTAAAACATGTTTATAGTTTTTTGAGGATATCAAGTATATTTAGTGTTTGGTTTGAGGCATAAAAAATACGACATAACTCAAATATTTTAACAAAGTGTATCGAATTGTCCGATATACGCTTTTGGTGTATAGGTTATAAAAAAACTTTTCGGGAATTTCTTTTTAAATTAGATGTGAAACCCCTTAGCTTTTGTTTACAAGCACAACTTCGTTCAAAACTGAAAACTAATCCAACGAAAACACGGTTTCATCATTGACGTCACTATAGCAGCTCCTACGAAACGTAATCAGTAACAATCAGCAAAAAATAGCTGCCGCTTGGAAAACTTCCAAACCGGAACGAATTTTCTTCGGATAACTCACTTTCGGCGTGTTGTGTGGCCTGTGTGTTCGTTACGCATTCCTGTTGTTTTACAGACCCATGCGCTAATTGTAATTGGGTTAGCATTGCTACAGCGTATGTACACTCATATTTTTGACGTTCTCTGTTTACCTCAAAAAAAGGGTGCTTGTGAGTTTTGACTTAAAATTTTGGAAACGGATACTCGCCATGGATTTCTAATTTGTATCATTTGATTTTATTACACTATGATTTAGCTGTTTGCATTCGATTATAATGATCTTAAAAGTAGGTATAACGTTGGTATCCAGTTGCAAAGCAAAGGCACAAGTACATACTGTATATGTTTCACTTTGACGTAATTATACATTTTTCTTAAAGTCGATCTGTGCAAAGTAGAAATGTGAATTTTATAGATTGTCCTGAGATCTTTTGCGTGTGATTACACTTTTCACAACAAGCCCAGTGTCGAAAATAAATACAGCAAAGTTTAAGAATCACTAAATAGGTTTTTACAAGGTCAAATGTTTACCTCATAAGCGACTCAGAACGCTTCCACGGGACGCGCGCATAGCACCTGAGGCAATATATCAAAAAAGTGCAAATATAGGCCATGACACGAAATAGCGGTCACGCAGACAATAGAGAACGTCAGTAGTTCTACGAAAGCTCTTGCTGGTCGCACAACGTACGCAAGTGGGAACGAAGCCTTGCGCATTGCCCAGCAAACCGATCGCAAAACAAAAATTTATTACTTTCAACCTCTGAAACCATCACAAGTAAACAGAAGTAAGTAGAAAGATGCTTTATATGGAGACTTTACAGTTACGTCATTTTTCGCCAACGCGACAACATCATTTGCATGCCGCATAGATTTTTATTAAAAGCAGCGCTCTTTAATAAACAGTATTAACCATGTTGTTAACTTTACGAACAAGTCAGCAAAAATTAGGTCGTCTTAATCTTGATTTATAATTCGACACGTCGGCATTGCTTGAATAACGCTCCAAATTTCCCTTTTGGTTTCAATCCTAACCTTTCGTTATCTTGTAAATAATATTACTCAGAAAAATTTTATTCCTCAAGGTGCCTTCCGGAAATCGTCATACACCTTATTAGGTTAATTACTTCATTGAACTGGTCGGTAAGCTTTGGAGAAAATCTCCGCGAACCTTCAAAATAAATGCTTTTGTTTGCAAATAGAAGACCATTGAAAGGACGGTAGTTGGCGTTGATTAATGACTCTCTACAACTCGTTTGTTATTGCACATTGATGGTAATTTTGAAAAACGTCTGGCGTCAATGTAATGCAGTCAAATTGCGCTTTCTTGTACCCGCTTCATTTTCGAGAAGTTTTTCAGTTGCCAATTTTGTTGCTCTGTCGCGTTTTTTGACGGTGATGTCTGGGAAATGAGAAATGGGTTTTGTAATTTCAACCTTTTCAACCCTCGCAGTCTGAACACCACTTAGAACGTTTTTGTTATTATCCCAACTAAATTTCCTCATTGAAGTGGCGTTATTAAATAATATAGCCAAATGCTAAATAATATATAGCCACATATATACAGCATATAAATGTCAAATAATACATCAACATAGCCAAATGATATAACCTGCCAACTTAAAATAAAAATTGCAAGTTGGGATTCCGCAACAAAATAGTAAGCCAAAATAGTATAAGTCCGTTCCCAAGTCTCCAGTTAGCAATAACGATGTCGTTGAGTATGTTTTGAACTTCCATGAGTAATGCCTAGGACATTACATTCAAAAGATATCTGTCGCTTATGCTGCCGTAACCATGTACGTTAATAAATGACACAAGACATTGGACTTTACCGACCACAAACTGAATTTCCACATCCAAGTCCGAAATTGTATACAACTTTGACGTATACATAAAAAAGTAAAAACATTTAATTAATGGAATTTATACCCCACGCAAAATGTGTTGGTCACCAGTGTGCTGTTGGCGACATATAAAGCGTATTTCAATGACACCGCAAATACCGCAATGCCAGTTTATACCAGCGCTCAATTGGCCGAATGATATCATTTGATAGCAGATTTTTCGGATTTATGTTCATTTGAATTTTTCACACGCGCAAACTTATGAAGTAAACAACTATACAGTATAGTTTAAAACCGGTAACCTATACATAAAGATAGAATATTGTAAAATTGTATAATGGGAAACAATATGACATTCACATTTTATTGCTTTCGTTACGCACACTGTTGATTAAGATACAAAATCAAAATAATTAATGCATTTATACATGTCTACTGTCTACACGCTTTGAAATTATCCAAAAACTTTATAATCACGAAAAGAGTTATTAAGTCAATCTAGCTCCTACAAAACACATGAAAAAATCTTTTTATAAATTTTAGTAAACTCTATTAACGTGTCACGTGATCACTTTCTGTAGGAAAACTTGTTTGGAGAAAGTCATCTCATATTGACGTAATGCATTGATGGCTACTCTTTCGTATTCTCATAATCTCCAACCTACAGTATATATGACCTTCAAAAGTTTTTGTCTATTTTCTTCGTCATTGCGGTTTATATCGCTGGGCATATGTCACTTTATTGTCTGTCTTCAGCAAACAATTTTACTTCCAAGAAAATCAACTTTCAATTAGTTCTTTGGAAACTTTCCAACAAGTTTACGGTCAATTGAGTTGAACATATGAATACTCAATTGACCTTTAAATATTATATTTGATCGATTGTTTTTCCTTAAATGGCAGTAAGTCTCTGGGATTCCTATATATGCACTCAGCTGTATCACAACAAAACGGTTAATTTTTAATTTCGAAAGCAAACAGTTTTGAAAATAACAAGTTTCGATAAACACTAGTAATTTATTTTATGCTTATCACATTTGGCAAGTAGCAAATGTAGACAATCTTTCAATACAATTTATGCATCGTAGTTTTAACTGTGAGAATCGCTCTACAGATTACCTAAACTTATAAAGATTAAATAAATATCAACATAACAAAAACATTATTTTTATACTTACAAAATATTAATTCCATAAAAAATAAACAATATTAAAATTAGACGTTATCTACATATATGTGGTTTTCCGTTTTCGTTATTTAAATCCATTTCACTTAGCATCAAAACTTCATTGAAATTTAAAATGGCGGTTGCGAACTTGTTAGCTAGCGCTCGAGGTGGCTCAGATATATTTTGTTCAAAACACTCGAAATTTTGCGATTGCATGATATAACCTTGTTTGAACTTGTACAAAAAGATATCTTGTTTACTTGGATTATGGGTGATTCATTCTTACCACATTTGCCTTCTTAATTATCAACTGACCATGTGGAAAATCTGACTTTTTTATCAGGTTCAAGTTTCTTTGCTTGTCTGGGAAGGAGAAATGATAAGAAAAACTTTCTTCAAAATATTACAGTCAACAGAGAACACTTTGGTACATTGTTCGAAGTCAAGTTTGCAAATTTTAACAAACAAATCATCCTGGTTAGATTTATGTTTATCGCATATGATAAACACACGTATAAGACCGACCTCAAGAGCGGATAAGTACGATTAACCGTGGTCGGAATTTCCGTGACCGGTTGCGTTATATCATTCGCTCAAATACGAATCAAAACAAAAAATATTTATATGGTGGTGGCGCAAAGATTATTGAAAATGCAATCTTACAAGGCAATTATAAAAATATGCATCAGTGAAAAATCGGCAAATGGTCAATAAATTAAAGGTGGAGGGAATTATTTGCTGGTTTTGATGTATCATTACTCAACGACAATTAGTTGAGGAATAATTTCGGTGATTATATTAATAATTAAAAAAGTATTATCTCTATAACAATTTAATAATTTGTGATTTGATGTTATAATCCAAATCAAAAACATTAATTTGGCATTATGCAAAAAATCTCAGCAAAGTTTCCACTATTTGAGTATTGCCTATGTATACAGTCATGACGTCAACACTTCAATACCGTAAAAACAAAGTTTATTTTTGGGAAAAAGATTTGGGAGAATTTCGAAGTAATCTTCGAAACAATACATTTCCTTTAAAGTTATTATTTTAAAACTTTATTCTTGAAAATCGTCAAAACCAATTTGAAATTTTGATGAATCAAGCCAATGGTCGTGGTTTAAAATCTGTCGTCATATAGGAAAGATTATACCAGAGATATCTCCCAACGAGTTCAAATGGGTCCATTACGTAAGTAAGACTAACGTTATTGCATTCCAAAAACATTTTACTTTGAAGATAAAAGTCACTTTTTTTCATGCATCACGAGACAGTTGCCGTATGTCGTGCGTAAACAGTCGTCGTCCGACTGAGTTTTTAGAAACGCGCACAATAACGTGAGTGTCTATAATTTCAACCTACATGCAAATCTGCAAATGTTTACCAAATTTTGTAGCGTACGTTACAATAAACCCATAACCACCAAGTAACTTTGGATTTGTTATGAATGGACGGACATTTTTAAAAAGGCGCTATAAATGTAAAGTTAAGCAGTCGTGTGTGACATATCTCTTACACATACCACATACCACATATCACATGTCATATATCACATATCACATACACATCTCTTAATGTCATAGCTAATCTCATTACATCTTCTTTCTTTCTTTCGCACTTTTTTTGGGAAAGTATCTGGAGATTTACAAAAAATACCGAGAATAATGGTTACCTTTGTCTTCTGACGCATATAACAGCCATGAGTTGCTTAGTGAGATGTGAGATGATAACCGTTAAGACACATGACTTGCGGGCGTCTTTGAAACTTAAAATGTTGTCACAAAATGACTTGACAATTGCAAAAAATATTTAGTAACTTGACAATTTATAGCATTAAATTTTAAAATTGGTAGTTAATATTGTAATTTTGTTGTCATGTTCATTATTATCAGTACAGTGCTCGGTAACATAACATTCTCGTAACGTACTATGAAAACATGATGAAGATTCAAGAACAAATCTTTATCTCTTCGATGTAAGGAATGGCAAAATAATTAATCTAACTTGTCACGTAATACAAACGGTTGTTTACTAGGGTGACACCTTTTGGCCTATGTTGCTTATATTCATTAAAATCGTTGACTCATACTCAATGTCATCTACCAATTAAGTGCCCTCTTTGATCAAAGGTGAATATAGCCCAGCCGCATTTATAACTACAACTGTAAACACCATTAGATGGGCGTAATATAACGTATATACATTATCTAGAATATCAATCGGTGAATTACGACTTTATTGTAACATCGATTCGAAATTTCAACGTCTTTGACATGGTTGACAAAATAACCAATGCGGTTGGCTTGTCACATAGATTACATGTAGCAGTTGTAAGTGGTCGCTTACTCATGCTTTTGTTTGCATGAGCAATGCCATTCATAGGCGGATTGCCATGAGCAACCGGGGCAAATTAGTTTTCTTTTGATTAACGTAAAAACAGTTTCAAGCGATTTATCTAATCTTGTGGTCAATGACCTAACACAGACAAGTGCCACGACCTTTACTACCAGTAGTCGTGAGGGAGATTTTGTTTCCGGGTCACTTGCAAGGAGTCTGGCTGGGAGCCTCAGATCAATTGCGTAACATGAACGTTATTGCCATCGCGGTAATATTGACAGCATACTTCCATGTACACAAGTGCTGGTTTTTAATGACTGAATTCTTTAGAAATTACTAAGTCTGAAGTATTTTGAAGGCTTACGATAAAGTTTGCGTTGTTTTATTTTACCACTTTTTGCCCAGAATGTAAACGAAGGTCTGTGTTTGCATTTACTAGGAGCTTTATACTTGTAATCGACTTTATATTATACACAAGGTTATATTTTGTTCAATGAAAAACATGGAAGCATATGAAAAGCATCGATTGTAGTACATTTAATACACAGTCCAAATTTGTTGTTTCTGGCGATTTATTGCAGCGCAAGAAATATACCTCAGTGAAGGAAACAAGTTCTGGTCCTGGGCATCAACCTAAACAGAGTTAAGTTAAACACTTCGGATTTCTGTTAAGGATTTCAATTTTCATTTGGTGGGGAGAAATCACCAACGTAAGCTCGTGAATGCATCGGACGAATGAAACAAACATCTTGGATCAGATTGTAAGATTGACGACAGCTATGCGCAGAATACGTCAATAATCCGCTGAAAGTGTTGTTAGAATTCCTTTGAGCAGGTGCCAGAAGTGTCGAGGGTGGCTGCATTGGCAAACCCTTTAACAACACAACACATCCGCCACGTGTTGATTTCTGGTGACCAATATCAATATGCGATCGTTTGCAAGTTAATTGGGGCTAGATTAATAAATTTAACATGCTTTCTTTAAAGCTATTGTTTTCAAAATTGTACCGGTTGCGTAAAAAGTCAAACCAATAGTGCTGGAGTCTCCGGGTGGCACAGTCACTTTTGCACGTGTGAACAAGATATTTTTGATGCAGCATCTTTCTATAGCAACACTCCCTTTTCAACGTAAAGTTTGACCTTCATCGCATTCATCCGTGACTAATGGCGTCAGTCGCTTGTTTACTACAACCTGAGTTGGGGTTTTACGCGTTCTTTTCTCCCTGTAGACCTCCCAAACTTCGTAATTATCTGTAAAAATTATCAGCTAATTGGGAGGAACTGTAATTAAGCAGAACACGTTTAATTTGATCATTTTTATGAATTTACCTTTACCACGTCATAACAGCTTGTGTGCTTATACTCACTGTATTGCTTTGCATTATACCGTTGTTATTACACATATTTAGTATGAACTAATCCATATCCGGTGATTTTGAAGCAGAAAAAGTCCATTTTAGTAAACAAAGAGATTAGCATGTGAAGATAATCCTTCTAAGTTTTACATCAGACAAAATCACTTAAGTGAAAATAGTTGTGAATTCGAATTAAGAAGCTTTAATTTATTGAAATTTCAATTGTATTTTACAAGTATAATATGTTATTAATCACTTTACAAGAAAATAAAATTGTTGTATCATATGTAAGGTGCAGACGACGCTGCGTGACAAAATTACTTGACTTTTGATTCCGCATGGGGCCTCTTAACCCTGCAATTTGCATTGCACCAACTTGATGCTCAGGCTCCTGTAATACTCTTGGAAAATGTTAATCCTATTTTAGTTACTATACGTTTTCCAGTTCTAACTTACACAGATAAACTTTAAATGAGAGATTAATAATGGAAAAGAACATATTTCACATTGTTGATAATATCAAAAACAAAGCTAAATATTTAACACCTTATCGTTTAAAGAAGAATTTCGAACAGTAGGCCTATAGATTGAAGAATTTTTCTCACTGTTCCAACCTAAGATAAGTTTTTTTGTGTATCATTTTTAGATTTTGTAGTTAAAAAAATATTCGTTCTTAATTAGCTACATGTTATATCAACTGCAGATGTGTAGAACTTTTAAAGGGTTTGTGAACTAACCGTAAACAAATCTGAGTCTGATTTTTGTAGTAGCTTTCTCAGGGAGGGGTGAGAACTGAGCAAGAAACCCTACCTCGACATTAAATTCTTAGTAACATTGTAATATCGAGTATTTGTTAATGCTACAGTATTGTTATTGCAAAACTGTTTGTTTGAAATAGCGTGCTACTGCATTTGCTAGGCCAATAGTGTTTGCATTTAAAAAATACTAACAGCTAAATCTGGAAATCTAGTCCCTAAACAGAGTATAGACTTATAGAATCTTTGACTATCTAGGCGTAGCTTTGTAGGACTAAGGCCACACCACGCTGGTCGCTCATACAGATTACTGTACACTTTTTTAATTGAAAACGCGTTAGGTCGTTAGTCTATCATCAATAGATGTAAATTCATAAAAAAAAGTTTTACAGGCTCAAGAAGTTTGCGGAAACAACTCTTCTAACAGCAGCTTTATAGCGTCCTGATATGCGCTTAAGCACCAAACTACCACTATAACGTCACATTGGATCCTTGCGCAGTGCACTAGTTTATAAAAGCGGTTTTGTAAATAACTTGTCAAAGAAAGAAATAGTAAGATTTAGCTTTGGAGTCAGCACACATTTATCAGTTTACTACGCGTGCTCTTTTTAAATTCCATTTGAATTTGCACAAAAATTAAAACCCTTTGTTTTTTTATCTGAATGTGACCTATCACAACTTATGAAGAACACCGCTTTGGAAATAAAATTGAGTCATTTTTAACTGCTATAGACATCATATTAAAAAACAAGTAATTATGTATACGATGTCTATGAGTTGCCTTGATAGAAAAATCAAAACTCTAGTTTAGTTGTTTACAACGGCTTGCAAGCATTGCAACGCAAACAAAAAGAAAGCAATGAAAATTCCGTTTTTCAGAACAGTGGCGTAAGTATGTTGGAATTTAAGTAAAGTCGACACATTCTATTGTGCATGGAATCACCGACAAAAAAGGCAGCTAATGTTTCTGACAAAGAAGGTGAGCACTGCAAAATCAATTTAAAAATCGGCATCAGGCGCCTCGTTTCAAAGAGAGGCAGGAGGACATGTCTCCCCAAATTTTGAACAATTATTATCAAACTTTGTAGTTTATCTCAATTGGAACTGTATTCTGTAACTATCAATGCATATCACACCAAGTTTGTCCCACTCCCCTCCAACGTTATCTAGCAAACTTGGTCTCTGATTGGCATAAATGTTTTAAATTTGTAGTCAAACTTAATTTTCCTTTAATGTATTTTTTTAGTACTTAATTATCCTTTACTGTATATACTCGTATTTTTAGCCTTCAATAAGCAGCCGTTGGTTAAATTGACACTGCCTTCACACTTAATTTGATTTTAGTCATTCATTGACAGATTTAAGGTTAAGTCGAATCTAGAGTGCTTTTAAAATTTATGCACGTTTGCTTGAACACTTGGTAAGATTGCTTGGACAACTTGGGTTGTATATGTACAGCTTGAAATTGTTTTTAAAGCTTTTGTTGTAATTTTTGCGAGGAGTTATACCATAGTGAAAATTGTGACACCTGCACGCATGAGATTTATCAACGTGTACACCGATCAGTTTTACCTTCACGTCGAATAATAACTAACAAATAAAGAAAATTTGATTGTTTCTATTCCAATTTATAAGACATAAACGAAAAACTGAGGCTGCAGTGCACACTATCACACCAAAATTTTTATTTTTGCATGCCTGATTTCTCGTCGAAAACTGCCATACTTTCCAGTTGGGCAGCGACAAAGCTAACTTCAGTGGTAAAATATTTAAGTAGCTAGTTGTAGTTTATCGGCCATATGACATGTGTGTTACAATGATTGTTATTTGCTTAACTGAAATGCAATTAATGAATGTGATAAACTGATGTTTACTTTTTATAAAATTTCATAACAGGATGTTGCAAAAGTTGAAATACAACAGGTAACTTTATAGTGTTATTTGAATTGTTAAAATATTAATACAATGATAGCTCAAAACCCTAACATTCCTAAAATCGGAAAACAACTCAAAATACTATCTGCTTTTTATATAACATTTTGCCCTAAAAGCAGAATTTTCCTTAAAATATATTTGGTGCTTCGCCTATTACAACTGATAGCTGTCAAACATGGTGCTGTACATCTACAAACACTGAATATTAGGTTTCAGTGCATGATTTTATCTCATTCATGGTTGCAGTTTAAAACGTTTTTAAATCACAAAAAGCAGGTGAATTAAAAAAAAAACACTATTTTTCCATTAAAACATGTTTTTTTGGCATTAAAACCCACCCCGGACAGGTAAGTGAGTACATACCCGAGTAGCTACCCAGTAAGTTTAGCCCAGACTTCCATTTCGACTAGATTTATGGTTTAGGTTTGAGTGTATGTATGAACGTTATGGCTAAAAATTTTACTAGTTTTGTTAATATAAGCACATACATTTATCTATTTTAAGAAACTGCAACCTGTGAATTTTGTGGCAAAGTGGGCAGCAAGAAGTCCTTTTATTCAACAACTAAACGATTCTGTGGTCCAAGTTGCTCGCACAGTTATTCAGCCAGACACAGAAAATATTTTCGTGAACGTGAGACATCATCTTCTCCTAACCTTCACACAGAATCTCCAATTAAATCAGGAACAAAAAAAAGAAAACTTTCATATTACTCTGGGTAGTATAAAGCATATATATGTGTACTTTTTTTCGTTTACATTTAGTTTTTTCCCTGATAAGAGCCATTATTTTTTCATGCTTTAAGTTAAAAATAATAATTGCTAGACCATACTTTTATGCTTTTTTAAATGAAGCATTACAGTAGATCGCAGGAACAAGTCTTTCTGGAAGTGAAACCATTTTGACTTACCCCATGCTTGTACCATAGCCAATCATAGTTTCTTTATTAGAGCACTGACATTGCCTCTAGTTTTGCCTTCCGAGATGGAAAGAAGAGAAATTTCAAGTTCAGGATTTGATTGGGGAAAATACTTGATTGACCATGGTTGTCAGGCATGCCCAGTCCACTTGTTTCCTCATGTAAGTTGTATTGCTGATACCCATTGACATATGTTCTTGCATTTCACACTGCTTTTTGTTAAATGTGGATACAGTATTGTTCAATATGTATCATACTGTGTGGCCCTGGTATCTCTATGTTGCTTGTGGATTTTGTACGAAAAGGTTCAGATCGATTTGATGAATGCTGAACCTTACCCTAATTGTACCAACCCTGTTTGTCAAGCATAAAGATAAGCTTGCTAACTGCCAAGCTATATCATGTCAGAATTGCCATTGACCGTGCATTGAAATGTTTTTCTGCTTTTGTAAATTTTGATTTATTATTGGATGAATAACATAATGTTTAGCTGTGCATGTTTGCAAGTGGCACAATTTTTGACTTGTATTTGAATACTATGAAATATGTTGGGAAATTATCCTGTCTAACGCTAACAGAATTTCTAAGAGTGCTTTAATTTAAATTGCTAATTACCTGTAGGCACAAATGGCATTACATTGGGCTGAAATCGACGATGGAGTCAAAGTTGAAGTTTTAAATCTTGATTGCCCCGTACCAACTAAAGTTTACTGGATTGCTCAGGTATATGTAATTCTTTTGCCTACTGTTCACTGCAATAGTATTAGATAGTATGTATGTACTATTTACCAAAAATTATGTGTATCATTAGGTGGTGACTTGCTTATGTTTATATGGTCTACAATAATATTCAGCTAATATTTAACATTCGTAAAATTACTTAATAGGATTTTTTAAAATTTTTGTATCAACTCTTAATTAATTGAAAGGTCGCAAGAGTTGCTGGCTATAAAGCTCTTCTAAGGTATGAAGGCTTTGGTGATGAAGAAAAGTATGATTTTTGGTGCAACTTGTGTACACATGATGTACATGCTGTTGGGTGGTGTGCAACCATGGGAAAGCCTCTAGTACCACCTAAAAGTAAGTGAACTAATTTCAACTACTTTAGTGGAATTTGCTAATGGTGTATCCAGAAAGTTAGAAGATATTGTTTGTAAAAATAGTTACTGCAAAAGTGGTACTGATGCAGATGTGTTTTAATATGTCTCCGACGTATTTGCATTTTGCTATGTCATGTAGTATCCCTCGTAAATTTATTATTTAATGCAGGAATGTTAAGTTTCCAACGGTAACATATTTAATGTTTGATGTCTTTAGACCTGCAGTGCTTTGATTCATATTTATTGGTGATTCTAAGCACATTTTTATGGACATATACATCTCTGCATAAATCTTAAATGTCCTTGGAACATGTAGGTTATTAAAAGTTAAAATTAGAAAACTTGTTTTCAATGTTGTTGTTGTTGTTGTCCAATGTTTTCTTGTTAATAGGATAACAATCGGGAAAGTAGGCGTTCAGAAAATCGCCTTACAGCAGTCATGACTTGATAGATTGTACATCAAAATAGTCAAAACTCTATTTGACAAATCTGTTTTAGTAGCAACCGCATATGCCTAACTTTTAGCAATGCATATTGCAAGCATATGGTGTCATATAATACAAAATATGGTAACACAAGAGCTTATGTTTTCTGCAAAAGCAAGCTGCTGCTAGCCTCATAAAATGTTGTAGAGAAAAGTAATTTCAGATACGATCATGGAAATAGAGACGTATGACATATAACACTTACCTAAAAAGCGCTATAAATTGTCTGGTTCCATGCATTGTACTTGCATAATTTTTATATACATGATAGTGAAGTTTAATTGTACAGTTCCCACAATACTATGATGCTATTATATCTTATTTATTTGCAGCAATACAGTTCAAGTACAGCAATTGGAAGAACTTCCTTGTCCAGAGACTTACGGGGTCGAAAACACTTCCAAATGACTTTCAACAGAGGGTTGTACAAAGTCTGGACTGTCCATTCCTAGTTAACATGAGGCTTGAGGTGAGTAAGATACCTATGACGTTTAACTTGGACTGAAGTCATAGTCAGTTAAAATTTTTCGCAAGGTTAATAAGATAGACAGGCATGACATTTAGTGGGTCTTTTAACATGTTTAGTAGCAAATTGTTCCAAGTTTCATAACATGTTGCTTATTTAGTTGATGTGTGTCATCAAAATACTGTTAATTTCTTGGTGTTCTGTAAAGACGTAATATCAGAACGTATTATGATTTGCAATTTAGGTGATGGATAAAACTCAGATCTCAAGGATGCGCATTGGTATTGTGGAGGAAGTTGTTGGGGGGAGGCTCAAATTACGCTACGAAGATTCAGATGAGGCAAATGATGATTTCTGGTAATTGTCTTTTGTGTCTGATGTGTCATAGTGCAATGTTTGAATGCAATCCTTAACAAATCTATATGATACTAAATGGTAGTTTGTAAGTACGGAGCTACCTACTGTTTAAGCTTACTTTGACGGCTGATTGTAATGCTTGTTTAGAAAATACCCTTTATCTTTCTCAGTGGATTCCCCTGGACATCCTGGCTTCGTAAAAATGGGTGCCCTTCAAAAAAGTTAGATGCCCCACTCTGGCAAACTAAGCTTAATTTTCCAACAAACAGAATCAGACATTTCAGCGTTTTTTAGGCCTAAGGTTTCATAAAAGCTGTAGTTTTTATCTTCAGTGGTATGGTCACAATTTCCAAAGTCGTTTCCCGTAAATACATGTCTTGGTACAATCTCTGCATGCTGTGCGCATAGCATGGTTTGACACAAATCAACCTCAAACGATGGCATTATCAAGACATCAGTTTTATGAGCTACCTCACTGTGTGGTGAAGGCGGATCATTAAACTAAGTTACGCGTTATTTTGGATGCGGTATTTTACCCAAATGCTGTGTAAAGAGTTGAGATCTTGCAGGTGTCATGCTGGCTCACCAGTTATCCACAACGTTGGTTGGTCGGAAAAAGTGGGCCATCGAATTCTTGTTGCCTCCAAAGATTACAAGAATGTGCCAGGGTACAAAAACTGTAAACCGGAGTACTTTACCTCAGTAAGTTTTACAATATTACATTATATTGCGAGTTTATGTTTTATTGCAGTCATGTCTCGTGAAGGTAATGTATTTTTTCTGCTCACTTAGACATACGTGTTCATTTGCTGCATGAGCAATGTGCATTTTTGTTCGAATCTGAACTATTCTTTATCGTAATATAGACCACGCAGATTATGCATTTGTCGGCTTTATGTAAACAGCGTATAACGAATTACAGGTAAAACAAGTCAAAACATGTGGATTTAAGGTGGGCATGAAACTGGAAGCCATAGATCCCCTTAATCTTTCCTGCATATGTATTGCAACAGTAAAGAAAGTACTCAAAAATGGCTATGTTATGATAGGTAAGTAGTTGCAGTAAAATTCAATATATGCGCAGTCACAGCCAGTTGACAATTTATTGCAAAACAGCAAATGTACTTTATAAAGCCTGAAGCCCATGTAATGTTCGTTTATTATTTCCTTTTTTTGTTCTCTTTGCATGTGTGTCATTTTATTTTAGATTTGTTTCACTTGACTGTAGTATTCTTATTGTTCTGACAGGCATTGATGGCAGTGAGGCTGCTGATGGTACTGACTGGTTCTGTTATCACTGCAGCTCGCCATCAATATTTCCAGTTGGGTTTTGCGACACAAATGACATCAACCTTGCCCTTCCAAAAGGTTATACTTAATAAACTCTGTGTTAGTTGTAGAAAGAGACAAACTTTGCCCAACATTATGACCCTGTAAATGCAATAGGGCTACTAAAGGTTGCAAGAAATTAAAATATTTCAAGTCTTTGTTAAAGTCGTATGATTTGTTGTTTCTTTACCTGTTGTGTTTCTTTTAGGGTCGTCATTTCTAAATTCTAAGAAGTCTGTTACTGTTAGTCAAAACATGAAAATGTTTTCTTTTTGATATGGCAGATTGCAAAGAACCTTTTTCATGGGAGGAATACCTGAAAGAAACTGGCAGTGAAGCAGCTCCTGTAAACCTGTTTAACAGAGAAAAAATTCCGCACGGTTTTGTACCAGGCATGAAATTGGAAGCAGTTGATCTCATGGAGCCAAGATTGATTTGTGTCGCCACCGTGGCAAGGTATTACTTTTAGTGACCGATATTTTATGTTGCATTAATTAACGGAGCTTTACTCAGTGTTATATTTGTGCAGAGTTGTGGGCAGATTACTGCGAATTCATTTTGATGGTTGGGAGAACGATTACGATCAGTGGGTTGACTCGCAGTCGCCTGATATTTATCCAGTTGGTTGGTGTGAGCTTGTTGGCTATGATTTGCAGCCTCCAGCGAATTTGAAAGGTAAACAGGATAGTTAAAACTAAAGTGATAAACCAGACAAAGACGTACTTAATGCAGTGTGGAAATGTTAATCAACGTCTTTGTGTAAATTTGTTAGCAATTCCCAGCAGTGATGGCTTAGCCTTGAAAAAGAAGCCTAAGTTAAAAGGACAAACGTTCACAGGAAAGAAGAAGAGTAAGTTGCTTAATGCAGAAAGAGTTAATGTTACAACTGGGTTTGTTACATTAAAAGACTGTTGTTCAATAATCTGTCTCTATAGGAAAACGTTTTTCTGTAACCGGCAAGAAACCTGCTTTTCAATCTGAAAACCAATCAAACGTGCAGACAACAAAGAATGGCGATATGGAAATGAAAGTTGTAAGTAGCAATGTCAACAAGTTAAGTTTGGTGGAAAGGTTAACGTAATAGCATTTGTCAAAGTATTGAACTTTTCATACATTAGCTTTGAAGTGGTTCATGACTGTTAAGTAAATATCTTATTGTGTTCTGAAGACAGTGAAACCATTTTTACAAAAATTAGTTTTGTTCTAGCATAATTTTTGCAAACACACCACAAAAAGTTGCATAGAACGTTTTTTTCTGCATCTGGCCACATAGATGTTTTTGAGTATTACACAAATATTAGGCAATATTGTTTAAAATATTTCGTAAGAGCATACTGTTTTAATTAGACTAGCAAGTTACTTTCAGTAAACATTGGCATAGCTGGCAACTTCTATAGTCGAAATGTCAGAAATAAAGATATTTGTCTATTTTGTATGGAATAGACGTTTTGCACATCGTACGAACCCATTAGATAATCTTCGTATCGCATGTTGTACAGACAAATTAATTTCGAGGTATATTTCAGCCAGACAGAATGGGATATCAGTTTTTGTACACATTTTTGGTTTTTGCACATATACTTGATAAAGAAAATTAAAACGCTAGATGTCGTTGTAGAACACCATCGCTTACATTTAATCAATTATGTGGTAAGAAATACGGTCTCAGATAGCATTATAAATGATTTTTTTTCTGTAATTATGGATAGATAAAATTATATATGCTGTATTTTGCATTGTTTTATTCCAAATGGATGGAACAAGTTATTTGTTATATGCAACAGTGGATTTGTTATGTCCTAGTTTGGAATGCTCTTAACAGAGTAGGAAACCATCTGGACCAGACCTTTTGTCTTTTATTCATTCTAAACGCTTACCCAAGTGCGGTTAAACTTCGAAGTGTCTATGTATGGGCCATTATGCATAAGTAATGACAATTCAAAAAAGAAGTTATTCAAACAAATGGGATTGCCGCCTAAAGAAAGTTTGTCATAAGTACTTAACTAAATGCATCAGTTTTTATTTGTTACATCCTCTTTAGGCGGAGCCAGATTTTGGAACAGACAATGCAAGCAGCAATGATGACACAAACAACAGCAGTGTTGACAAATCTTTGCAAGAAAATGCTGAAGAAGTAATAAAGCAAGAAGATTCTATGCAAGTGGACCCAGCACCACCAGAGTTAACAGACTTGACCGAGGCATGTCCATCATTAGAATCGCTGGATGATTCTCTCGTGGAAATGAAAGAAGCAAGAGAGCAAACTGAAGCATCAAATGAAAGCGATGCTGATTTGACTGTTACATGATTTTTTTGCCGTCTTTTTAACCTTCAGGGGGGAAGTCTTGAACCGTCGGTAACTTATTACCTCAACATTTTGAACAAAAATAAGAATGAAATATTGTTGTGGATTGCAAAACGCTTACACTGCGAGATTGTTGCTTCTAAATACAGTTCACTGCCAGCCAACATTTGTCAAATACTGCTAAGTGCGGCCATAAAAGTGGATTTTATAAGCTTCGACTGTTCCATACTATTTTTCTATCTAAATGAAAATAAAATGAAACACTTTTGAAAGGGTCTTTTATTTTACAGTAATGGAAAAATGTCATTAAACTCTGAACCTGTTGTTGTAGTGGCACAAGAAATATACGTACATTTGCAATTTTAGGATTCTGAAAAATGTATGGGTAGTTTGATTTTTACCATATGTTGGCTGACTAAAATATGATTAATAATGATAGTATCATGCAGCTTTTTATTAGGAATAAAAACAAAATAAACACATATATCACTTGTTGAAAAATTCCCAAAATGCATACCAATTGATGTAATATCCTAAACTTATTTACAGGAGAAAATATACAAGCCAAAGTTTATAAATGTTTAAACTTAATTAAATGACAAGCACAGAATATACAAAAGTTGGAAAATAGCACTATCTGCTAAATAATGAAAAAGAAGAAAGTCACTGACTGACTTTCTGGCAGTTTTGGTAAGTTGTAAATGGAAATTATTTCTTAAAAACAACAACACACTTTGCAGGTGAGTGCTGTTAAATGAAATGTCTGTTTTTCTTTATGCTTTTTATTCAAGACATCAGTCCACCAGTTTGTTGGGTAAAAACGTCTATTGTGTCTTCATCTTCCATATCCAGCTAAAATTAAAGACAAAGACTCATGCATTGACTATTTTTAAAAAGCTTTTAAGTCTAACATGTAAATTGTCAGGCTTACTTACCTTGTTTGGAGTGTCATTCTCGTTTATTGCCTGTCCGTCAAATCGAAATCTTATCATGCTCATACTTTGACCCTATGAAACAATATTTTTTGGTCGCTAACACATAATTGTTACAAACTTCCAAGCAATAAATTAGGCTGAAAATTACAGAAAAATTACCTGACGATCACAATATGCTTGCATGAGCTTACGTAGAGGTGTGTGACGCTTTATTTTAAACTGCACAACCGATCCATCCTGCCAAAGATTATATATATTTGTGAAAGTGTTTGGTAGTTACTCATAATCTGGGGTCAGCAAACCCCTTGGTGCCACCTGAGAAGGGGTCAGCGAATGTCATGATAAATTGAGGATTTCAATTATTTTTTTTCTTCGTGTCCTTGACATTTGAATAATATGATTAATGATCATAATGACTTGAAAGCATGGAGGGCTGGCCAGGTGGCATATCGCCTTCATTAGTCAATGTCTTGCATGTGTACTAGGGATGGGCCGATACGAACCCAAACCCGAATAGATTCGCCGAATATCGCCTTTATGGAAGATTCGGGCGAACACGAATACCAACAATGGCGAACCCGAATACAATATTACTTATAAATTTACTGACTTTCGTAAAAAATGATGATCCAGTTTCCCGACAATGCTAAACTAGAGTCAGCAGTACTTACAATGAAGGTTGTTTTCCTTACGATTTTGCTTTTTCGATCGTTTTTTAAACACCATTTTTCAAAAGAAAGCGATTTGTTTATCGATTACGTCATTTTAGAAGCAAGACTTGACAAATTTTGGAGGAAATTTTATTGTTTGGTTCTAATACGAATAGATTCGGGATTTGTTCGTGTCGACCTTCATGATATTCGGGTTCGCCCGAACCCGAATAATCTTCCTCGCGGCACATCCCTAATGTGTACTATTCCTAAATTGCATTGTCGGCATTGTCAGAGTCATATGTAATGCAACAAATGATATTGTTGTGTGCAAAGCGTCTCCGCTATCTCCTGTTACGTTAAGATGTTATGTCTTCGTTAGAAATAAAAACATGCTTCTAAAGACCTAGATGTAACGCATCCCTTTTATGAAATCTGTTCTACCTATTAGTTTTTCTAAAATATTATACCCTCCAATACATTCCTTTTTAACCCAATTTTACGTTCCGGAAAACATTTAAAACATTTGCAACATGAAACACGATTGTCATTGGCAATTTTCTCATTTCTTTTTAACACTAAACAGTAGAAGTAGAACTCCAGTAAGCTGACCATCTATTGGTGGAAGTTACATGGCGTCTTAGTGGTCGTCATGTTAGTGGATATTACACTATAGCATGACATTACAGTGGTACACAAGACCTAAGTAACATGACTTCACAATCCTGTTGTTCATGTCTATCCCTAGGACTCTAGAGAAGGTTCTATGTCAAAACAGTTTCCTGAAAACTATAACAAAAAGCAGAATCACCATATACACATTGGTCATTAGCTTACCTGACCAGTTACTCTAAGATTGATATGGTCATTTTCAGACTTCACATCCTAAAAAAAACACACAGACTTGGTGAAAGTAACACTTTAACATGTATAAAGTATAACCTGTAAAATGTTTACAACAAAACTTTCAAATTATGTCAGCATACAGATTTGAAAATCCAGAGTAGTTCTAAATTGAGTCCAATGGGTGTCCTTTGTTTTATGTATTTTATATAATATTTGCACAGGTTTATGTATGGTTACATAATAATACCGAGTTAACCAGTACCAAAAAATGTTTTGTCAAATATATTTAAACAGATACTATCTATGCATGCTTTGATCCTGTCTCGATCTGTCAATTCAACCAAACTTTACAATATTTCACGTGTTCAAGTGTGTTTACCTGGGTTTTTTGGCTTGGTTCATCTCCCATCCTTTAAGTAATTTGCAGGAATAGTTGCAGAGAAAATTATTGTAACTTCCGGGTATACAATGAAGACCCAATAAAATGAGCAGTGCAATTGTTACAATTACAAAATAGAGCAAAGTTTTTGTAGGAATATTTATTCTTTCAAATCTACAGACAAAATCAGTAGGTTTTTGTTAATTGTTGGAGAGTTTTCAATTAATCCACAAAAAGTAAAAACTATCAGTGAGCACCAGTTGAAAATGCAATACTTAAAGCTCAACATAAGTTTATTTTACTAAATCTGGTTTTTCTGACCTTTTCAAAATGTGGGCCACAAAACGAAATGAAATATTACAATACAATTGATTGCGCTTAAAATACACAACAAAATTGTAAAAGGGGTAAAAAACATATATAATAACTTATAGTAATGCAGCCTGTTTGACATCTATTCAGCCAATTCCAACTGCTGCACTATCAGATACATTGCAGCAAAAATAATAAAACTAGTTCACTTGCAGCCAAAACGATTGTGACAAGGGTGATTAATTGCTGTGTAACCCATGATTACATACAAACTTCTGACAATAACATGAATCATATTCAAAGTTATAGTTAAATGATTTATATAGAACTCTTTTGTCACAGGTGCTTGAGTTATTCTATTCATACATGATGATGCCGTTTTCCGGCAAAAGGCATATATATTTCGGAAAATTTTACCGATCCGATAAAATCCAATATTTATTCCTATTAAATATCATTATTCCATTATTCCTATATTATATATATATATCACCGATACAATATTTATTCCTATTATTATAGGTTCGACCGAAACGTTTGTATAATAAAATGTTTTCCACTATTTTGGCTCTCTTTTATGTTCTACATAAAAACTAATAACAACTTTCATGTTGCAAAATACAGGGCTGAAAAGTTGGGTATCAGTTTATTGTGGCACTGACTGGGGCTGTTTTGAACATCCATACATTTTTAAAAGACTAACAAAATTGAAGTAAGCATTTCATGTGGATTTCTCTACGAAATTGTGTGGATAACAGCTTTTAAATGCACAGAGGCGGCCCACTCTCCAAATCTTGCATCATGGAAAAAGTTTAGCTGTGTTCCAAAATGTGCGTACAGATATCCCATAGCTGAAAGTGCACGAGTCGCATCTACGTGGACAGTGATTTATAACACAAAGTGTCGATTTCACCGGCATCCGTTTACCGAAGATGCTGACTCACAATACAGTGACCAGCAGGTTTTAGCTTATGGGTTGATCAATCTGGTTTTGGGTGAAGGCCGTACTGCAGAGTAAGGCTATTTTCAGCAAACTCTTGGGAGTGCCAAACAACCAAAAATGAAATGTGCTGTGCAAAAATGCTCAGACGCAAAGGAAGTGCACAATTACACAGTTTGACTTATTTAACCTTGAAATCAATCGAAAATTGAGTGTACAAAAGTATTGTCCAAGTCATTAAGTGCAAAATAACGCACCTTAAATGCGGCACTGAAGCTCATGAAAAGCAGTATTGAGTGCGCCTATGCCAAACTCTGAAGTCTGGGACGAAGGGAAGAAAGTAATGGAGTGGCGTAGTGGTTAACGATGGGAGTAATATACTAAAGATTTTGGTTTAGAATCTTGCTATTGTTTGACTTTCCCTCCAAATATATTTGTGATGTAGTTTAGTCATGTGAGGTGAGAGATTGGGTCAGAGCGAATTAGTTTTAAATTAATTTATACTAGGAAAAAACTGTCAATTTTAGTTGAAAAAGAGCATACATATCAATTCACAGACTAGCCTTGTTACTGTATTTCTTTACTTCAGTAAACAGCGGCCGGTAAAATTGGTGTCTACTTCACCGGCCACTTTTTACTTAAGTGAGAGAATACCAAATACGCAACCGGCTGTTTAAGCTCGGTTAAGTAAAAGGTCTAAATAAATAAATACGTAACCGGCTAGCTGTTTACCGAAGAAGGAAGATACGAAATAAATAACCGGCACCCGGTGAAACGCTGCCTGTATAATAAATATGAAAGAACCTCTTGTTCAAACGCCAATTTAAAAACTTGCAAGAAATAGTTACTTTCCGCAGAGTTTCTCTCGCCAAGATAACTTTTGAGGTGTCTGTGTTGAGATTGCTTTAACTGGTGTTTCAATAAAGATTACCATACCATACTGCTTTACAAAGGTTTTTATTCACAAAGTTAATAACCTAGGCGACGTTATTTCAACGTAACTGAAATTCAAAGCATTTTTTTGACGAAATCACTCAAAAAAAATTCTTGTTTTGGGGCAGTCGTTTATAGTGAAACTTTACAAAGATTGACCAGGGCGGTCTGATGGAAAGATATACCGGTACTGGTCCAGCCTGGCATTAATGGATTAAGAGTACAGGCCTAATTTAAAAAAATGAAACCAGATGGTTAAGCCTCTTTTTTAATTAATTCCCTATTTTTATCTATTCTAGCCTAGCCTAAAAGAATTTCCATGAAAAACTTTGCCTGAGACTTAGCGATACTTCTCTTTTACACGCTTTTCATGTGTTGGTTGCATTCTGACGTCAGACGTACAGTAACCAATGATAACAGGAGTTGAAGGAAAAAGTAGAAAATGTGGGAAACATTTTATTAATATTGTATCGGGTAAAAGAAATGTTTATTTTCTGATTTATGTTTTCAATTACAGTTGTAATAAAAAATAAATCTGAAAATACCATCTACAGTCGAATCCGCTTAATTCGGACACCGGATAACCCGGACAACCGCTTTATTCGGCCAAAATGCTCGGGAACGGAACAAAAGTAAAAATTGAACGTAAAAAACTCCCGTTAATTCGGACAATTCTCCGCTTAATTCGGACACAGGTTCGCAATTCCTATCGTTACATCGTTAGGTTATGAAAAATAAACAGTACTTGGTTGGTTTTAACACAAGATGCAATTGCATTATGAGTGATTATGGTGAAACAATGACGATTGATGCGGTAACAATCGACAATGAATTCATATAACGCCGTGCCAGCTTCATAGTCGCTTTTACTTCGGTACTATTGCGACCATCTTGTAGAACAGAATGGTACAGAAAAGTTTAGAAGAAAAAGTGAAATTGCTCACTAAAGTAAACGAAGAAAAAAATGACGACGCTTCCTTGGCAGTTCGGCAGTTAGTTGCGTTGGTGGGGATATCAAAACGTACTTTGCAAGATTGGCAGAAAAATGATGCAAATCTGCGTGAACAACGTGAAGAGACTATGCTTCATGGACGAGGTTTAAAGACAGAGAGGAAGCGGCTCAGAATGTGCGTTTTATGCGTACTCATTTACTCGTACTCTTGTGCGTTTTATGCGATCAGTGCAAATTACTGCAGTATAGCGCAGGTGCAATTCATTTATTACGCAACACTACAGTATTTTAAATGCGTTGTTTGCCTTTACGCATGACCATGAAATGAACAATCGATTTTCCGCTTAATTCGGACAAAGCCGTTTCTCCGCTTAATTCGGCCAAAAGTGAGCGGAACCAAAGTGTCCGAATTAAGCGGAGTCGACTGTACTTTATGAAATACTCAAAATTAGATAAAAGTTTCTGTTTGTAAGTACATAGTAGGACTTTTATATCTAGTGATTCGCTAGTCTTTTCCAATTTTTTTTTCAAATCAAGTGTAGTGTATATTCTGGCTTGTAGGCTATCTGATAAAATCTGTATTAATCTTAATTCCTACTTGCTATATACGACTTTCAATATTAGTATGTGGTTCATTCCGGATTTTAAAAAAAAGCTTTGGCTGCTTTATGCTACCAGTCACAATAAATTTAAACTTTTGTAACCCTTACTTCGGGCAGTTTAAAACTTCAATCATAGTCTATAATTCTATATATGATATTATGCATAAAGTAGACTATGCTTCAACCAAACTGGATAGATATGCCATCTATTTTTTTGCAAAAAAACATTTCAGGAGAAAAAATTGGTACACTTCCTGCCCTGGGGCACACACGGACATGACAATAAATATAAAAGTATGGAGATAATTTACCAATTGTGTAAAAATTTAAATGGCTTCAAATTGATAATTAGATGAAAACATCGAAATCAAAAACTTACTTGCGGGTCAGTTAGAAGTAGGTAATTTATTATGTTGATGTATTTATTGTATTGCATGTATATACCTAATAATTCTTGTTTTCTCTTGCTGAAAACTACTTTATTAACTAAACTTTTTCTGCTTTATTTGGATTATCCTTATTTCTCTGACACATTTGACGGCAAGATCTTCCAGATCTTGGACTTGACACCGGCGCCCAACGACGGTGCAAAAGAAATCCAGGCACGTTCCTAAACATAATAGCACGTCAACGTCCATCCCTACGCATAATTTATGGTCGTGAGAGGATGTTAAGTGGCCGGGACACCATTCGCTGAATGTTTGTTATCGCCGGTGATCTGGATGTACTTATCTTCATCATTTCAACCTACTAAGTGGAGCCCGGCCACAAAGTAATAAAATGCACAAGAATATAGATTTCTTTGACTTTCAGAGCTTGAAATAAAATTTAATGCCAGATAGACAAAATTTAAGTTGTTAGTTACGTTTTTATACTGCTGCTTTTTAACCAACAGTTTTAGTTGCTACAGTAGGCCTATATCTATTCTTATTTACAGAAATAGGCCTACTTGCAATAAGAATATTTGTGGTTTACAAAATACTAGCTATTGTTTCGTTTCATATTGCCACTATTTACCCCACTAACCCCACTATTTACTTTATGCTTAGGGTATCGTTTCCTTTTATTTAACGTATATATGCCTGCAGATTATATTAATAAGTATCCTATACTTACTGTAGTATCCAGGGTTGCCATCGGTCTCAACTCAAAAATAAGCACGACTAGGAAACGAAAGACGAATATCACCTTAAAAAATGCACAACAGGAGAAAGCAACCAATGTTCCTAACAAAAAAACAAAAAAAAAACGAGACACTATCTGCATGTTTTTAAATTTTGTATCTCTTTGGTACAAAATGGTATACTAAAGGTGTCAAAATGCCCAAAATACGAACCTCTGCCCTAAAAATAAGACGAAAATAAGGACGCAAGTGAAAATAAGGACATTTCTTAGAAAAAAGGAAAAAAACATTTTCTAAGACAAGGACCTTCAAAATAAGGACAAATCTTAGAAATAAGGACGGTATGGCAACCCTGGTAGTATCGCTGTCATGTCTGTATAGGAGTTTCAAAGTTTGTCCGAATGGATTCCTGGGACTCTGTTGGAGCACGTGGCTCGCATCTGAAATGTTGAATTGCTCACAGGCATATCTTTCTTCTCAAGCTGGACTCACTCTGAGTCCGCCTCTCAGGAAGATCGTGTGACCGCCGTACGTGTCAAGCTCCGACTTCCTCAATTTACAAGCGCGTGGCTGCAAGATTTCCTTGCTGGCATCAACATGGAAGTGACCACGAACGCCAACGATTTAACAACTTCTAGTTCTTCTCGTACCAACGTGGATAATTACATTTTGTCGTTGGCACTTTTATTTTTTATATTTATGTTTAAAATGTAAGTAGGTTTGGATTCAAAGTCTCTCTTTAATTCTTTGTCTTTTTTGCTTTCTTACTCTCCCTCCTTCTGTTTTGCAAATATGCAACCTATATTCCTGTTTGTATGCCTGAGGAATGTTTAAAAGAAATGTGTATATAACGCATCAAACAATCAGCATAATGAATTTGAAAGATTTTCTGCAAAAAATGTGAAGTTCAAGTGGCAACCCGTATAATAGCGTCGGATGAGTGGCCTTAGCTATGAGAGCGCAGCAATTTGGCATGACGACATTTTTAATGATAATATCGTTTTAAAATGGAATGGAATGGAGACCATTTGTTTCTTTATTCACATAATTTGTAATATTTGTTACATTTCCTCTGATAAAAAATCTTTGAAGGCTATATGGGTTTGAAGGCTGGTTTTAGACTTCTCCAAGACTTTTTCTTATTTGCTATTGAATGCAGTCAGAAACGGTTTTGTTTCAATAGATTCAATAGAATATATACATTGTATAGGCCTATATATAGGCATACACTGCAGGCTAACTAGCCTTTGCCTTTAAGCCTTAGTTAACTTTGTCCAATATCATAAAAGCCAAAAATTTACTGCGCAAACTACAAAATGGGCTACAAAGCTTTTGCTAAAATTTGTCTATTTCAATCGTTGCTAGATTCGGCTTGTGGTTCTCAATTTCGAAAAAGCCATACATTTTGTGAACTATGCCAAAACAGCACGTTGGTTTAAACTTTAGAATTTAGGCCTATGGTCAATGTGCACAGCAAATTTAGTGCATATATACAGAAAAGTTTCTGTGACTTCAATACGGGATTGAGCATTGAGAGGTTCGTGTCCATATTTATTAATCATTAATGATAAACAAAGAAAAGCAAAAGAAACATTGTTTTTCACTGTATATATGCCGCATGGTACGACTTGTTTGTTTTCTGTCAAACCTGCAAACAAATATTGCTTACAAATGCCTTACCTTATTGTACAAATTCACCTGGCTGGACCGTTATGCAATCGCAAGGTATGGTGAGATTGACCTTAAATGCTACGTAGTTCGGTTTTAAACCGTATGTCAAGTAGCTTATAAATCAAGATAAAGCAATAAAGGTATAGTTTTATTAATCAGTAATAAGTTTGCTTTTATGAAATTAGTTTTGAATTGAAATTAAAGATTACGCAATAAAGTAGCCTAAGAGCGGAACAAAAGAGAACTTTTTCATCTCAAATATTTAGAAATTTACCTCTTTCAAATATTCCAAAGTATTTAATTTATAATTTTAATTAAACTTTGAGACGAAATCACCCAGCCATGCTTTTGTCTTAGAATGTAGCAAACTTAAAGGAGTTTGTGGTATAGGTTACTGCTGTGAAGCAAAATTGAACTGGTCATATCGTGCACAAAATGAAGGCTAATTTAATACCATTATGTTAGTATTAATAGGTCAATAGTATCAATCTTCAATCAGGCAAAGTTACTCTTTCTAATATGATTGCATACCTATCTTTATCCAAGTGATGTTCTACCGTATTTCTGATCTTAAGTGCAGTTAAAATGTTTCTCATAGGGCCTGCTGTAAAACGTATCTTTTAAGTATAGCTTACATAAAAATCACCGATCATCGTCAGTGTTAATTCGTCAATGAATCAATCACGGCGTTAATCGTTTGTATGATACTAATGTAAGTATTCCTAAACATAATTTAATCATTTATTTAAATTACCGTATTGGTTACAAAATTGTTTGGAATTATCTATAAACTTTCCTTTTTACCCCACCGTTTCTATAAATAAATCATAGATCAAGTTAAAAGAAACGGTTTTGCATGTTACGTATGAAGTTTGCAGAGAGTCTGTCTTCTTAGTATTGTTGTAAGTTTTAAAACTTTGTCATAGAATTGAGAAGGTTAATTGGTGTCGTGAGTCGTCAGTTGTTTTTTGCAGGATACATATAACTTTCTAATCAGTTGCTGACAAACTGACAAGGTTCTTATATATGGTGTGCTGAAACTTTATAATAGCCTAGAGATAGTTTCCTCAAGCAAAAGATAAAATGATTTCGATGGATAAGGTAAGAAGAAGACATCAAAGTTGGATGTTTTCTGATTGTGAAAAAATATTTCTAATTGCAGTTTTTCAATTTTACAGATTTTCTTCATTTGTGTGTTGGTGGTGTCACATGACTGCTCAGGGACAAGTAAGTCACTTGAGTTCAGGGGCGAGAGCAGCTTTAATAAAGGGCATTTCTACTCATTCTAAATTTTGAGATCAGGTCAAGAAAGCTGTTGACAAGAAATGTTTTATTGAAACCATAATTTGACTTATATAGAAACAACGTACAATAAAATAAACAGAAACAATCAAGATTCAACTTCTTAAATTCACTGTTGAGAATTTCGAACAAAGGTTTCAGATCTCTCACTTTCTGCTGGAAAAAATTTCTTTTTATTTTATTTATTTCATTTTCAAATTGTAGCTTGACCGGTCAGTTTAAACATTGCCCGGTAATTATGTCACTTTTTGAGCTTGTCAATTCGCTATACGCTATACGCCTGGTCTCGGCAATGAACGGCTTTCCAAGTGAAACTGTCTAGCACGTATCCACCCGATAATATATCGTAACCACACGATCTGACTTGTTGGTTATCTTATTGGTGTTGTAGGTTCTACTTTCCTGGCAAATGTATCACAGTAAAACTAATTAATCGATCTTAAAACGCAGTCATATTTTTAAAGACATTTTGAATGCAACTAACATCCAAAGGTGGCGTAAAGCAAAGCGAGCACTATACGGCGTACGCAACTGGCGTGTTCATTATATCAGACGTCGGTGACTTGAGAGTGCAAACGCATTGAGTCCAACGACATTGACTCCATCATGATCATCAACATAAAACACTGCGATGGGTGGGTCATGTTGTCAGGATTGAAAGCAGCAGACTTCCAAAACCGATCCTTTACTCCTAGTTGAGTGAATTAAGGAAAGCTCACCAAGGGTGGATAAAAGTAACGCTCCAAGGACCTACAGACGGCAAATTTGAAGATGTGTAAGATAGACAGAAAGACCCGGGAAAAACAAGCATAACATTGCGATGTTTGGAGAACTCTGATCCACACCGATGTAGAGTGTATCGAAAACACACGAATAACCAACGTCGATGATAAAGGAAGCATAAAGAGAAGAAAAAAGAAACCAGCCATCCTAAAGTACCCACTACGACCACTTGCAACATATGTCAAATACGGTACGCAAGAAAACTGGGATTCTTTAGCGACTTCAGGGTCCACCGTATACCGCCAACACCAGGGGACGATCATCTTCTACTCACGAGGGATAGTCGCTGCCATTTATCACATTTCTCGCCACTACCGTTTACAACTTTTTTCTCTGATTTTGCAAAAGGCAAAATTTTAGTACATGCAATCCAGGAAAGGTTTGGGAACGTTTAATCATTCTTGAGCAGGATGCAATCTATCACCATAAAACGATAATAAGAAGATGAAAACGAGTGATTTTTCCGACTGTGTTTAAAAAGAAGCAACTTTTGAAAGAAATTAGGGTCACTGGCTGTCAGCAATCGGCTTTATCAGACATTTCAAAAAGTATACTAGCAAACAGAACGAAGCAAGTAAATACGGCATGGTGATGGCATTTACATTGCGGTTAATATTACGTCATCAGCGAAAGACGTGGATAGATCATAAATCAAGAAAAGTAGGAGTGTCTTGTGTACTCTACCTTTAAGTTTAATTCTTACCCGCAAGCATTTCTCATCATCATTACAAACATATACAATGTTATTTGCAATATTTTTTCTCTTTTAGATATCTTACGTTCAAAACAAACACTACCCATTAAAAAACGAATATTTTGAACAACTTACAGTTTATCAGAACAGATTAATGAAATTATCTTACGTATCGTGTTAGAGACATCAGCAAGATGCAGTAAAACTGCATAGGCCTAATGTGAATATACCAAGCGAGTAATTCATAAAAGCACTCTAAAGCTGTTGTACCCCTGGTTTTTCGTTTTTCTAGTCCAGGCTACGAAGTTTGTCTTTGAAGAACTTCTAATACAAACCTACAATTTTTGAATTTTATTGTATTGCGTAAACTTGAAACTGCGCACCAAGATCACTGGACAGGAGCAAGTGTCGATCATGCTTTGTTCAATCGCATTACGACAGCAACACTGCTTGACTCAAATCGCATGACCGCTTTGCCACTGAGCCGGTAACGCACTGACTAATGTTATGTTTGATATGTTAGTTATAGGACGTAAGATTATGATTGGTCTTCCTTTGTTTTGGACCCAGATCTGCCAACGTACTAGCGGAGAACAACGTTTGAATCCACTCCTTACTTACTAGTCTTTGAATACGATTACATACATGCGCCATTTTTTGCGAAAGTAAAGCCCCTATGAACACCGTGGACACAACATACGGTAATCCAACCCACAACACAACATAACCAGTTTATTCTGAAACAAGCCACTGCCCCCATTATTTCCGGCGCCCTTGATCGTGTTCCAGCAAAAACTGCCGCTATTTTTTGGTTGCCGCTGTTTTTTTTGTAAAAGCAAACATAGTTATAGGCTGCGATACATTGTAATTTGCCATGAACCCAACTTTTTACTCAGTTGTTTTGGAAAGAACTACGTCATCCCTATCGTGTGAAGGGCGTTGTAATGAAAACTACAATTCGGCTAACACCTGTCAGTGCAACGATCGATGCAGAGAGTACGAAAATTGTTGTGACGACTTCATTCCAATATGCGCCAATTTGGGTAAATGTGAAGTAATTAAGCATTCTGGTCTTGTAATGTTTGCAACTATTCCAAGATGAACCACAAACAAGAAGCAACTTTTCATGCATTTAGCGATGCAGAGTCGTACAATATCAGTTTTCCATATAAATGAGATTCTTAAAATAATTGTAGCAACGTCGTTCAAATATGTCCGCTTTTATATATAGACAACCGTGATTAAATAATTACCATTTCGTTTTGCGTTTCTTCTTTGCGATAGAAAGCATTATTCCATAATATGCAGATTCCTGTGCTAGACGATGTGCAGAGCCATACAATTCCAGTCTTCCTTGTCAATGCAACACAGATTGCCAAAAGTATGGCAATTGTTGTGGAGATTTCGTCCGCGAGTGCAACCCAACAAGTAACATATCTTTATGAGAAATACAGTGGATGAAAATTTATTTCTGGAAGCGATCGGCTGATACTTATATCGTTGTTTTTTAATCTGCTGGGAATAACTTTAGTGATTTTAAAGGACATTAATTACTCGTTCATAAAAAATAAACTTCTTTCATTCATGTAATTTTATTGATTATTTCATTAAATTAAGGAATTAATTTACAGCATCGTGTAAGGGTCGCTGCGAGGAATCGTCTAAACCGTCCACGGCTAATTGCTACTGTGATTATGACTGCGTTGGATTTGGAAATTGCTGCGACGATTATGGAAACGTTTGTGATGCAGGTAACTTGATAATAATTCAATATGACTTGATACCGTAAAATGAATCATTACATTACGAGCAGTTCGTCAATTTATGTTTTTAGGTAAACAATATTTGTGTAAGGGTGAATGTAATGTAACAAGATCATTGTGCAACTGCACCTCGACATGCGAAAAAGATTCAAGTTGCTGCTCAGATTACGAAGAAACATGTTTAGGTGAGTGTGACTAGAAATATCAAATATAATTCATCAAAAAGAGAACCTCTGAATGAAATGAACAGATTACCCTTTATACACATATCTCTCTTTACAGGAAAAATTTCGTGGAAAGACGAGGAATGTGCCACTTCTGAACAAATGCAGTGTCCACCAGAGTAAGCAAACCTTGCTGTATTGTGTTTGACTATGCATTGTTAAGTCAACTAATCATTCTGTTTGTATTTAGTGTTTGCCATAATCGAGTAATTGGAAATAAGTCTACAAAGCAAACAGTTAGTCAATATTTTGCCAAACTACAAACATCGTTAATAATTAGTTGTGGTAGATTAGGGTTTTATAGTTAAAAACGCTACTTTTGACGTTCATTAAACTTCCAAGACCACGTTTGATGAATGATGAAACTTTAGTGAAAATAAAATGGCTTTACTATATCAACGGCAGCATTACGCGAGTTAAGCGTCCCAGGAACAACAATGAATGATGGTTTTCTAAAAGTACACAATTATTTAACCTTACAACAGAACTTTACGGTATAGCAACTGAGAACTGTGATAACAAATTGTGTCAATTAAGATGGCTTTGTAACAGATTGAGTGGATAAATCGATTTGATGCATGCGGCATGTAGGCCATAACAAGGTTATACAACTGCAGTGGATCGATTTGTTTGGCAAAGCATTTTGCAATCTCTGTCGTGGACAAGCGTCGATAACTTTTATTTTTATAAGATTTTGTTACAGGTACGAACAACCTCCTGTTATATTATTCTCTTTGGATGGATTTAAAGCGGAGTACATTTATCGTAATCTCACCCCAAACATTTGGAAAATTGGTATGAAATAACTATATACTTCAGTAAAGTCGTGGAGGTATTAAAATTACTGTTTATTGGTAGATTAGTAGTAATTTTTAGTAATAATTAGTAGTAATAAGTAATAATTGGTAGTTATTAATTTATATGACAAAGCAAAGTTTGGTGACTAAATAGGTAAAGACGAAGTTTGTCCGTGAAAGCACTAAAGAATAATTTCTGTGAACACTCTTTGCATTTACAGCATCATGCGGCGTCCACGCACCTTACATGAGGTCGGTTTATCCAACGAAAACCTTTCCCAATCACTACACGATAGCAACGGTGAATGTCGTTTTCTTTATTTTAACCAGTGCTTAGGCTTAGCATTTCGTGAAACAAACCATTAATTATCTTAAAAATTAACTACGTTTTCTGATCACGAAGGGTCTTTATCCTGAAAGTCATGGTATCATTGATAATACGATATGGGATCACGACCTGCAGGCGGAGTTTCGTCTTGGAAATGAAGAATCTTTTAATCCAGCTTGGTGGGCTGGCGAACCGGTGAGTAGCTAAAAATGTGTCAATCGCGCATTCATTGAAATTGAACCCTTGTGCTTGAACAAGTCACCTTTAACTAAACAATGTTCTTCTAAAAAACATTGTTAGATCTGGGTCACCACAAGCAATCAAGGCAAGATAAGCGCTTGTTATTTTTGGCCCGGATCGGATGTTAACATCACCAGGTATCCGGACTATTATTATAAATATGACGGAAGTGTTCCGAACGAGGAGAGGATGTACCAAGCACTCGAATGGCTTGATCTTCCTGCTGATAAACGGTATAATTTTGTTGAAATGTTAGGCTTTATTTATAGCACAAAATGCTAAAAACTTAGTAAAAATTGAAATTGTTCATGCAGACTAAATGTATTGATTACTGTGCAAGTCTGTAAATCTCGTTAGAATATCTTACAGGGCTAAATATTGTAGCAAGTTTAATATTATCAGAAAAAACTATGTTGTACTTGCATTAAGCCCTTCTTTCATAACATTGTATATGGACAACGTTGACCATGCTGGTCATAACTACGGACCAACCGACGAAGTGAATCCAGATCTGCAAATAGCTGATGACATGATTGGTATATTGATGAACGGCCTTCGACTAAGAGGACTCGAAAACTGTGTCAATCTGGTTATTTTGGCTGATCACGGTAACGACAATAATATTTACGATGGTTTTTGTATCAAAATATATATTTCACTCTAAAAGCATGTGCTTAAATTTGTACTATTGTTGGTGAGTTTAAGTTCTTTTACAAAGGAATGTCTCAAATTGACTGTAAACGAAAGTCAAGTCTTGAAGATTATGGAGTCAACATGGATGTCGTGTACTCTCGAACTGGTTCTTTTGGAAGAGTGGGAAAAAGTAAAGATCCGTCGCTGTGGAGTCAATTTGACGCTGAGGACACTCATAATCAATTAAAATGTACTCATGAGCAAAGCCATTGGCAGGTTTGTTTATGTTTCAAAAATTAAAAAATATTTCAATTATTTACCTATAGCTAGCCTTTTGGTTTAAAGTAAGTTTAAAGTAAAACAATTATTCATTCCGATTAACTTTACTATACAGTCCTTTTTGAAATACCAATATCTCCCGAAGCGTTACCATTACGCGTACAATGACAGAATAGAACCGGTTCTTTTAACAATGGATGACGAGTGGCTAGTGGAAGGGTATATGTTTCATTATCATTAGAACTTTTATAAACTTTTAGCTAAACCGAAATAAACTAGAATTAAGTGAAATAGCATCAGATTATATACACAGACAATTTTCGTATCAAACGAACGTTCGTTACAAAGTACTACAAGATCTCCAGCCTGTAATTTCTTTTTCATAAAGTACTTCATATATAGGTGCATAAAAAAAATGACAAGTTCAAATTCTTCCACAAGGTGTAATTTTGCGTGTTACAATGTACAACACATAATATTGACTCTATATATTCAGGAGAAAAGGATCATACACCAGCTGCAACGGAGGCACACACGGCTTTGACAATGAGTACAAGAGCATGCATGTAAATGATAGGAATATAGCAACATTTTACGTTAAGCTGTGTGAATTTTTTTTTATTTAAATGATATTTTTTTCTTCCAGGCGTTGTTTGTTGCTCACGGTCCCGGATTTAAACGAAGTTACAACACAACTGAGCCCTTTGAAAACATCGAAGTTTACAACTTACTTGCAGGTTAAAAAGATTTCTTGCGCTAGTTTCCAGTTATACGTAAAACCTTATTTTATATTTTTGAATTCACGGTCTATTCCAGGCGTTACCTTTTATAAGCACATTGTTTGGTCACAAAAGTCAACAATAATCACGTTGTTTCAGATCTTATTGACGTGTCCCCGGCGCCAAACAATGGAACAACTGGTTCTCTTTATCATATTTTGTCACAAGCAAAACCAATACCTGCCTTGCCTGTTGTACCAGTTCCCAACCAGTGTCTTTATCCAGAGTCGAATGTTGCAAATGATCAGCTTGGATGCAAACTTTGTCAAGTAAAAATGATTGTTGCTCTTACAGCCTATGCTATGACATAACTAACTATATTTTTCGAATTAAACAAAATTCAAATGTCTTGACCACTTGTAACGATTTAAACAAGTTTTCATGTTTAATATGTCCGCCGCAGTTTTTCAGAAGAACATCATTTTGTATTGAATCCTCTACGTTTTTGCTCTTCTCAGCGATTTCTCGGTCTTTATTTTACAATTCAATAATTGCCTCTATTATACTCCACGAAACTTTCTGCGTATATAGAGGCAATTACAGAGGTGTGGTAAAAGGATCCAGAAATCGCTAAAAAGTGCAAAAAGTTGGTGGAATCGATGCCGAATTGAGTAAAGATCTGCTGAAGAAAGGTGGAGAACATTCTAAATATTAAACTTGCTTGAATTGCTGCAAGAAATCCAGAAAATATATCAACTGCAAATTCAATCTATTTAATGCAACGTTTCAATTAATTAAAACAATACTATTATTTAAAACACGATAATCTGTTGCAGAACTTAAACGAAGGTCTTGCCAATCAAAGATTAAATTTAGATGAAAATTCAAGTAAGTTGTTGAGAGATATAGCAGCTTTGTCAGAGACAATTGCTTATGATTAAGTCTAGTTGTTTATAATGAATATTATAGCCTAATATGACGAGTAGAATAACATTTTGAATAATCAAGCGGTAATATATGTAGTTTAGCACAATGATTAATAATAGCCTATAGCACATACAGGTAGGATAGCACTCTTAACGAAAGCTGTTGTCCTTAAATCTTTATTTGATTTATACAATAAGAAAAGAATTTCGCTTTTTAGTTTCAGTGTCGCACGAACTAAACATGCCACTTGGTCGCCCTCAAGTGTCAGCTGCCGGAAAAGCGAATATGGTTGACAATCTCGAGTATTGTTTGTTAACACAGACCGACTACGTCATGGCTTATGATTACATAAAGAAAATGCCATTCTATGCTTCATACACTCCCGAGTACAAGGTACAAAGTAACATCAATTTTTTCAATAAACGTTTTCGTTGACGTAATTGTGCGACGTTAAGGTTTTCACTTCACTGACAAAAATAGAAATCAACCTGTTTTTTTGGAGACATAATATTACAAAAAAAAAATCCCAAACAATCCGCCATTTTCGCTGTCAGTTAAGCAATTGATAACTTAAATTTTTATTCTTGGTTTCACATTTTTTCCAAATTAAAGAATTTAGCCCAAGTCTGCTTGAAATATTTGGATTCGCAATATTTACAAAATCAATCGATGTTCGTGCGTAATACTTAGATTCTTCTTCGATTCGACACGTGCTAGTTATAGGCGAACTGTATATAGTTAATTCTTGCGGCAATGGAATGCTTTGCGTAAGTATTGCCAGGTAATAATTAGCCTAATTTCATGTTTGTCCCAATAGAGCAGAGACTTGGTAGCTCCCGAATCATGTAGTCGCTCCGATATCCGAGTTTCGAATGCTGCAATGACCTCCTGTTCTGAGTATTCATCCGCAGTCCAAGCTGCTTATTTATTTGCTCCTGGTAAATATAAATAATTATTAAAAAGAAGTTGTCATTACTTCCTCATTCCTGTTGCTACATTAATGATCAAGGACTAATTTCTTTCACTTCAAAAAAGAGCTTTCAAATGGAGATGCAGTGTACGACGCCACTCTTACAACCAATCAGGTTCCGATGTTCCAATCTGCTGCCAAAAGTAATTAGTTGAGCTTTTCTATACTATCGCTTTAAAGCAAAAATACTTTGATTGCACAAACATGTTTGTTTGATTGGTCTATTCCAAATAAAGATGACCGGAATTTTAATTTGATGCTGCCTGTATAGTGGTGATGCTGTTCTCACTTCTTTTTACCGCTTTTCGTTTAGTTTGGAATTACATGACCAGAGTAATCGCCGACTGGTCAAATTCTTATGGTGGAATCAATGTGGTGTCAGGACCTGCATTTGATTATGATTTCGATGGCTTCGCTGATACGGCGGCCAATTTGCAAGCGTAAGTTGTTTTTATTAATATATGAAACAAAAAAAACTGGGATATTCTTCTGTTTTCAGTTGCATACTGTCTCTTTCCAGACATGGCACGTTCTTAAACAACGACAGCACGTCAACGCCCATCCCTACGCATTACTTTATGGTTGTGACAAGATGTAAAGTGGTCGGGACACCATTTGCTGAATGTTCGTCTTCGCCAGATAATCTGGATGTACTTAGCTTCATCATTCCAAACTACAAAGTGGAACCCTGTCACACAGTAACCAAAGACATACTTTCAAGAAGAAATAAACTACATTTTCAATATAGTTATATCCTTGTTTTAAAATTGTGAATTGATTTAAACCCCACTATTTACTTTATGCTTAGAGTCTAGTTTCCTTTTATTTAACGTATATATGCCTGCAGATTACATCAATAAGTAGCCTATACTTACTGTAGTATCGCTGTCATGTCTGTATAGGAGTCTCAAAGTTTGTCCGAATGGATTCCTGGGACTCTGTTGGAGCACGTGGCTCGCATCCGAGATGTTGAATTGCTCACAGGCATATCTTTCCTCTCAAGTTGGACTCATTCCGAGTCCGCCTCTCAGGAAGATCGTGTGACTGCCGTACGTGTCAAGCTCCGACTTCCTCAGTTTGCAAGTCCGTGGCTGCAAGATTTCCTTGCTGGCATCAACATGGAAGTGACCACGAACGCCAACGATTTGACAACTTCTAGTTCTTCTCGTACCAACGTGGATATTTTCTTCATGTCATTAGCAAGTTTGCTTTGCGCATCCATGCTTAAAATGTAATTCGGTGAACTCATGCTCTCCTTTTTTTCTTTTTCTCACTCATATTCCATTCGTTTCTTTTTTATCTTTCTAAATTTTTATATCTCTCTCCATCTCTCTGTTTCTGTTCTGTTCTTTTTGATTGACTTTGTCTGTCATCTCTTAGTTTTCATATAAAACCTGTATGTAACTTATATAGTTTCTTTAATAGGGTTGTGAATTCATATAGCACTACGTAATTAAAAATTATTGGCTATTGTAAATAAAATTTGAAAACTTCAAAAGACATAAGCTATTATTCTGACTATTATACTATTAAAGACAATAACACCGTACGCATTAAAGCCAAAAAGTTTCGATGTCTTTTAAAGCCAGAAATTCAGTTTGAAGAAGGGATAAATCTTGGAATTGTCGTTCTTCTCTCAACGCCGTATTAATCGTATCATACTTGAAATATTTTTGAAAGTTAATTCGATGAGACTCAGCCATCTTTTGGAGTGCATTGCGCAAAAGCAAAAGCGTCCGTATTTTCTACGATGGCAGTTAAAACTCATAGGCTATCTTTGCTGATGTTTAAGTTACATTTTATATCAGTTAAGATAGTATTTGGAATAAAACAAAACCTTCTCATTTTTTAAATATACTTTTTTATTTTTTTCCGTTTTTGGAATGGTTAATGACTTTTACGTTACATTGAGCTGGTGTTATACATAACATTACACCGCCATATCCCGCTAACCATTGTTTGTTTGTTCTTTATAGCGCGAAGGCTGGTTCGAGTGCAAAGAGCTTTTTTGTTTTGCTTTCTGATTTTTAATTTCTGGGGTCTAAAACTTTTAACCCAAATTAATTTCTTGATGTAGGCCCAAAAAAGTATATTAATTATGCAATGACACATTATAACATATTTTTGATTTTGCAATTAACTTGCAAAGGAGAAAATTTTAGGTAAATTCAATAACTGTCAAAGTTATATACTTTCTGTGCTTTATGAAGCTAAGCTGAGACTTAGCCACACATAAGTAAGAAAGGGTTGGATGTAAATAATATAACAAATAATAAATATGAAATATCGCATAGCAATTAGATACATCCCAGTAAGGTGGGTAATGAAATGTTCTTTGTAATGTATCCGCGTAAAATCAAGAACCCCCTCCACTGTATATGTTTTAATTAAAGTAAGTACCATTGCTGTGTACGATTATAGATCTGGCTCAATTATAGTAAAGGTTACAAGCCAAAGGCTATATTTTTATCAAGTCAGATACTACGAATGTAAACCTTTTATTTGCTTTGCGAATGGCTTTCAGTGCATATCCCATGTTAACCAGAATAAAAAATATTGTGAAAAATTTTTGTGCCTGAAGCGTTCATGTACAGTAGTAAGCTACATGAAGCAAAGGTCACAAAACAACACAATTCCTTGCCGCTGGGCTTTTTTGCTTACTGCGGCTGTAGCTAAACTATTGTAGAAAGTGTTAACATTAACAGAACTGTGTCCTACTTTGCAGTTTTTATGGAAAATTGTTATTTCGTCAATAGCATAGCCTATATTTTAAAATTCTTTTGACAAAACATTGAGATGATTTCGGTAGAAAAGGTAATTGACAGATAAAACAGAAGTGTTGTGCTAATTGATTTTTCGATTTAAAAGTTTCTAATTTTGATAGATTTTACTTCTCTCAATCTTGGTGCTGGTTTTGCGTGAATGCTCTGCAACAAGTGAGACCATTGAGTTTGAAATTTGAAGAAAATATGGATTTTATAGTTTTTTATGAAAATGCAAGCGTTATACTTGGTTTATAAAATATAATATTTGACTGCTGACAAAAATTGTCGTTTAGGTATATCGAAAATAGCGCAGACCACACCGCTCTCATGTAAAGGACGGTGTAATGAAAAGTACAACTCGGCAAACATCTGTCAGTGCAACGATCGGTGTAGAAAATACAAAAACTGTTGCGACGATTTCATTCCAATATGTGCCTCCTTAGGTAAACGTGGCTCAAAACAAGATTTGTTAAAGATTATAATTTATCCAAGAGACAAGAGCTATTATTGAAAATATTTTGTAGATTCTTGTGCTAACAGATGTACAGAGAGATACGATCCCAATCTTCCCTGCCAGTGCAACGACCGATGCAGAGAGTTTAGAAACTGCTGTGATAAGTTCATACCCATATGCGCTTCTATAGGTAACTTGATCATGATAAACTTTACAATTTTATAGATTTCTTCTGCTTAACAAACGTCACATTTATCCACATTACGCAGATTCCTGTGCTAGACGATGTGCAGAGTCATACAATTCCAGTCTTTCTTGTCAATGCAACACAGATTGCCAAAAGTATGACAACTGTTGTGGGGATTATGTCAGCGAGTGCAATCCAATTAGTGAGCATCTAACAAATATGATTCCTATATTTCTTCTCCTGAGTCTCTTTAAAGTAAGGGGCAAGACAAAAACAACTCGGCCTTAAATCAAAGTGTAGTTGTCAGTAAGAATACTGGTGAAAGGATTTTTAATAATATATGCAGTGATTATGGAGTTATTGCCCAAATTATATCGCAAACTTGGCATCCTATTATGACGAACACGGCGGTTATTATGATGTCACAATGGAAAAACCATTATGCTTGATGACTGGAGTTTGTATTAGGTTGGTAGGCTAGCTAACGCGTTTTGGATGGAATACGTCTCCATAATTAGGTGATTAGTAGCAAGTAATCTTTATTTTAAGTATAGGAATGTCAAAGATGACAGCAAATAAACTGGTAAGGCTAAAATTGGACTACGCTATTGACAATAGCTGAAGACTGAACTGTACTGTTGGTTATCATTTAAATTAACGAGTTCAAATACGTTAACGGGAAGCTATAGTTCAGGCTTATATAACGCAAAATATTCTCATTATATACTTAAGTACGCTTTAATTATACCTATTACTTTTTGCTTGTCTGTCACAGAACACATTCTATTTCGTATTTGATCAAAATACCTGTGTCATACCTATTGTTCCTCACATAGTGACGTAATAACAACTCGTCATAATTAAACGATGAAATTGCGTTTTCTTGCCACTTATTTATGGCAATAACTGCTTAACCACTACATATTGATACAATTTTTTTCACCAGGATGTCTACTGACAACTACCCTTTGATTTAAGGCCAACTTGTTTCTGGATCTGCCTCTCACTTTAACCGTTAACAAGATGCCATCAGTCGTTTGCTGCAGTAGTAAACTGTCAAGATACATGAGTATGACCGTTAACTTCCAACTTCAAGTAAACAATAGTTCTTGCTCTAAAACATTAGGAAGAAAACTAAATCTTAAAAATAAAATAATTGGAACGCTTTTTGAGCTCAACTGCGACAAGCGACATGTTTCTATTTTGTAGACTGTAGAGTCTCTTGAAAGTAACCAAAACACAAAGTTTGACGTTATTGGCCGCGGGGTCTCACTTGACTATTGCCATGTAAGAAATTTCCTGCGATTATGATCCGCTTTTGTTTCATTAAACTTAGACCACTGCAAGGCGTTTCTGAACAAATGACATAGGTTAGTTGGCGTCGTAACATGGGCCTTTATGGCTACTGACATGATTATCAGGTACAACAACCTCGGTGGCTTTATTCTGTCAATACTCTACGTTTTAAGGAATATTATATTGCGGATATTGCGTTCTTCACTGATTTCTTCGGAGTAATGTTTCCAATAATGTTGGTTCAATAACAAACAGAAACTGTGTCCTGCAGATAAAAATGAAAACATGCAGCATGTTTTTACAGTTATTTGTGAATAAAACTCACGTGCCTAGAAATGTGCATGAAAATGCTATAGGTGGTTAAGTAACAAAATAAGTAATACTTGTTGAGTATGCAAAAAGTCGGTCTAAGCTATAGAGTTTAATTGGGTTAAATTTATATTAGACAGCCTATAACAAATTTATCACATTGCGCAATGCCCGTATTTCCTTAGCAAAGAAAACTCCATCTGCGTGACATCATATTTGTGGCATTCCTCTAATCGTCTATCACAGTACAGAAGCTTGTTTTCAAGGGGACTTTTGCCGAAGAAGAAAGGCACGTATTGCGCAGTTTGTGAAACTTTCACTGTCCAAAGTGAGGCACAGTTAGCTCCGCACTGCCGCAATTCGGGTATTTCAGAGACTTCGACCACATATAAGCGTTTGATGAAAATTACTGTCATAGAAACAATTTAAGCACAGTTAAAAAGCATGGCGCAACTATTAAAACGCCAAAAATATGAACTAATCATTTGTAAATATTATTTATTTTGCGATGACCGTTACTTTAAAAGTTGAACTTTCCTTCGCCAGAATTAGGCGCTGCCTCCCCTGACCGCACGCCCCTGGTTGTTTTTCCAGATGCTTATGAGTCTAAAAATACCATTTTATCTCCCCGCTGCACTGTAACCGAGACATAAAATAATAAGACAGGTGCAACCTCGTCCTAAATCTATCGCCAACCCACTCACAGTTAGCCGCCGCGTTCTTTTCTGATTACAAAGTCAAGTCATTATACTCTGTTTCTTCATAAACAAACAAACCAATTGCTCCATATAAGTCTGACAACAAGAATAAAAACCGATTTCAACGATCATGCTTAATTTCCAACCACACAATAACACAAGAAATGTGCGCGAAAACCGAAACTATTAAATGTCTGATGTCTGCAGAAGGCTGCTTGTCCCTCGCATACAACACACAGCTTACATGATGCAATCTTGCGTTATAGAGATTTTTAGTGAGTCCTTAAATAACGGTGGGCCTTATTTGGCTCACCTATGTCTTAGTTGCTGAACCAGCGATCACTTATAAGCGTATATCACAGCCGAATAAAAATTTTCTGCTCTATGCCTGTAGATCAGGGTTATTCAACGGGGGCGATATCGCTCCCTAGGGGGCAATTGTGAGAGTTTTTGATGTTGGGGGCGATTTTATTCTTTAAGGGGGTGAAAGACGCTGTAATCATTATCGTCCAAGTTGTGATATTTTCAGTGTAGTGTGAATAATTTCAAAGCATATTGTACATCGCAAGAAGCAAATGCATTTGTAGAATATAATCATAGGGGCGATTTTGACCCAGAACTCCGAAAAAGGGATGATTTTACAAAAAAGGTTGAATACCACTGCTGTAGATAGACTTTTTTTTCAGTGGGTCTTTCGTTTTTTATAAGTTAAATTCATAGTTTAATTTTGGGAATCGTTTCTGCGTCACTGCGAGGTATCATTTGACTTTGTCCGGTTTTGTTCTTCTGAAATCAATGTTCCTTGTTTATCATTTCAACTACTAGATAGAATTATTATTTTCAAAAAAGTGACTCATTGTCTGAAGTAGCTTCTTGAATAAAAAATATTTCTTAGCGTCGTGTGAGGGTCGTTGCGAAGAAAGGTTTAAACCTGCCACAGCTAATTGCTACTGTGATTATGACTGCGTTGGATTTGGAAATTGCTGTGACGATTATGAAGACGTTTGTGATGCAGGTAAACCTGTTAAAAATGAACCTTTGTAAAATGAAACCTTGAGCTACCACTGTATCTCATTCGATTTCAGGTAAAGAATATCTATGTAAGGGTGAATGTAATGTAACAAGATCAGTGTGCAACTGCACCTCGACATGCGAAAAAGATTCAAGTTGCTGCTCAGATTACGAAGAAACATGTTTAGGTGGGTGTGTAACTTCATTTGCACATCGAATGAAAATGAAACCATTTATAGTAAATTGTGATGATTCACAAATAACTTTTATTTCTCATTAGAAACCAATTTTTTATGTTGTAGGAAAATTGCCGTGGAAGGACGAAGAATGCGCCACACTTGAAGAAATGCAATGTCCACCCGGGTAGCCAAATATGGTGTTGAGTTTGTCTTCTAAGCCTTCTTTTGTTAAATATTCAATTTTTTGGCATTTAATTTAAACAAACCAAATAATTGGAACTGAGTTGAGTTCGTTAAAATTTATTCGTTAGAGTTGAATTTATTTGCTGAAACGGACAAGGATGTTTTCTTATAAGTTATTCAATCTCAGTTCCAATATTGGCAGCTCTGAGGTAAATTATTTTTTAGTAGCCATTACCGATTTGTAAAAAAAACTAAAAGCATTTAATTTCTATATTATAGACAGGAATGGAATTATATGTTCTATTCAGAAATTGTGACCAGTTACACAATAAACTATATCTAGAAACACTTTACAGATATAAACCGCCAGTTATCCTTTTTTCTGTTGATGGGTTTCGAGCTGATTACATATATCGTGGTCTTACCCCGAACCTTTTAAAGATCGGTAAAACTTAACATTATAAGTTCTAATGAAATTAGAAGTTAGTTCTAACAACTGCAGTTTATGGACAAATTAGTGATTACAAATATAAAACAAGTTTTAGTATTTAATTACAGGTTACATATCTAAGATTACACATTGTCCTCAAAAACAGCCAAAACCGCTTTATAAAAGCACACTTTTTGTATTTGCAGCGTCATGCGGCATCCACGCACCTTACATGAGGTCTGTGTATCCAACCAACACTTTTCCCAATCATTACACGATAGCAACCGTAATTACATTGTTCTCAATTTTTTTAAAACCCCGGGATACATTGTTTTTATTGTACACTTCTATAATTTATTAATGTTCTGCTACTTGTGTTTTTGTATACTGGTACATATAGGGGCTTTATCCGGAAAGTCATGGTATCATTGACAATAAGATGTGGGATCACAAATTGCAGGAGGAGTTTCGTCTTGGAAATGAAGAATCTTTTAATCCAGTATGGTGGGGTGGAGAACCGGTGAGTGGCCAATACTTTTTGATTTTCAGTTGGCCATGGAAAGCCATTTTGTTTAAAGAATGGCGACCTTCGCTTAGATAATTAATTATTAATCTTTACAGAATAATGTTTTTAGATCTGGGTCACCACAAGCAATCAAGGCAAGATAAGCGCTTGTTATTTCTGGCCCGGATCGGATGTTAACATCACCAGGTATCCGGACTATTATTATAAATATGATGGAAGTGTTCCGAACGAAGAGAGGATGTACCAAGCGTTAAAATGGCTTGATCTTCCTGCTGACAAACGGTGATATCTTGATCTGCTCTAGGTCTATATTGCTGTTAGAGTAAAATGCTTTGTTTAATGTTTTAAAACAATGTTAATTTGATAATGTTTCAATTTGCTTTGTCTGTTTGAAATGTATTTACAAAGGATGTTGAATATATATTTACATAAAAAAAGAAAGAAAAACTTGAATTGAATAAATTTTGAAAACTATACGCTTCTGTTCAGGCCGTCTTTCATTACCTTGTACATCGATGACGTCGACAAGGCTGGTCATAAGCACGGACCTACCCACGAATTAAACCCACAAATAAAAACAGCTGATGACATGATTGGCATCCTGATGAATGGTCTTCGTGTAAGAGGACTTGAAAATTGTGTCAATGTCATTATTTTGTCTGATCATGGTAATGCTTTCATGCTATAGCTTATACATCCAGTGAAAATCTTTTATTCAGTCGTATATTTTTTTGCATTTTACTGTCTGCTGTCCCTGTATTACTACTGAGTTCAAGATATTCTACAAAGGTATGTCTCCAAGTGATTGTCAACGGAAGTCAAGTCTTGAGGATTACGGAATCAATATGGACGTCGTATACGCTCGAACTGGAGCCAACGGGGGAATAAGCAAAGACCCTTCGCTCTGGGATAAGTTTGATGCAAAAGAAATTCATAACCGACTGAGATGTAGTCACAAGAATAGCCATTGGAAGGTATTTTTAAAGTCATTAGCGTTTTCAACGGTAGGTTGCAACCAAAAGCTATTAATTAAATTCCAAATAGAAAATTAATTATTTTCAGTTGTATAAAACAAGTCGGGCAATCTTTTAATTTAACAAAAATTTATCGATACCATGCATTCATTTAGGTTTCTATTGTTTCAGTCATTCCTAAAATACCAGTATCTTCCTAAACGTTATCATTACGCATACAACGACAGAATAGAACCGGTTCTTTTAATAATGGATGACGAGTGGCTTGTTGAAGGGTAAACATTATTATTAGAATTATAAATTAAAATGTAATTGGATTAAATCGAAGTTATTAAATTACCCATCATCCGAATGAAAGCGACGTATTCTTCAAAGAATATGTGAAATAAAGTATAACATTTACTTGTATCACTTTTCCATATTCTTCCAGATATGGATGCACAAAAATGTTACATTTTGTAGAATGTAAATTCTGTTTAAAATCTGGCATACCGGTAATGCAATATTTAACAAAGTATACTTAATTATGAAGGAAGAAAGGTTCATACACTGTGTGCAACGGAGGTAAACATGGTTTTGACAATGAGTACAAAAGCATGGAGGTGAGTTATAAATGGCGGAATGCGGTCACAAACAAATCCTCAATAATGTTTTTAGGCCATATTTTATTTACGTCCAGGCGTTGTTTGTTGCTCACGGTCCCGGATTTAAACGTAGTTACAACACAACCGAGCCCTTTGAAAACATCGAAGTTTACAACTTACTTGCAGGTCAGTGACGATGATATGGTTTGACTTTTTGTTTAAGTTTATTAGCTTCCCAGATGAGCGTTCAAACGTTATAATTCCTCGGGTTATTTTACGTGATCCACTATGACATCATCACGCAGCGTCGTGACTACGTCATCAACCTTGAGTCGCAAGAAGTCAAGTCATTGACTGTTTACGACTCAAGTCAAGTTAAACAGTTTGGAAAAAACGACTCGAGTCTTTTGGGAAATCAGACTTGAGTCAAGTCAAGTGAATTAATATTTAAAATCAAGCAATAAAGCAAGCAAAAACATAATTTCTCTCAACAAAAACCTATAAAAAGTTGAAAGTTTTCTTCGTTTGCGACCCCATGTCGCTCTCGTGAACAAGCATAATTCATTTGGAGTTACAATCTGATGAGTTTGAACGAATGCAAGAAGTATTTGGTTTTCGGTTTTACTGAAATCTAATCGACAAGGACCAATTTAAGTCAGGTCTTGGCACAGAGTGACTCGATTCATTACGACTTTGTTGCCATGACCATGAAGGTATTGTTTGCTCTAAGACTGAGTCCTTAAATGTTTATTACTCACTTACAGATCTTATTGACGTGTCCCCAGCGCCAAACAATGGAACAACTGGTTCTCTTTATCATATTTTATCAAACCCAAAATTACTGGCGGCGCAGCCTGTTGTACCAGTTCCCAACCAGTGTCCTTATCCAGAGTCGAATGTTACAAATGATCAACTTGGATGCAAACTTTGTCATGTATAACACTGAATGTTGTTGTACTGCGGCACGATGCAATCTAAATTTAAGAAAATATTTTGTTCTAGAACTTAAATGAAGCTTTTTCCAATCAAAGATTAAATTTGGATGCAAGTTCAAGTGAGTTATTGGGAGTTGTGTATAGTAGCTGCTTTTTAAACAACTATTTATTTAATTGTTTACGATTGAATACTTGTTTTTGCTGATGAGTATTAAGGTACCTGCAATAAATAAGGCCCGCTAATTTTTAAATACGCTTAACTCTGTAAGAATATAATATATTCAACCCATATTTAAATATTTGGTTGGGAAGGTTCATGATTACACTCGAATTTATTTTTAGTTTCTTAAGTGCAACTAATTTTGAATAATTTAGAAAACAAAAACATTTTTTGGTCTTCACGTGAAGGTAATAAGGCCCAACGAACCAGATAACAAGGCCTGGTATAGAATTGCACAAATAAGATTTTATCTACAAGACATTTCCAAAAAAATCCATGATAAAACTGTTTACAGATAAGTTCTACAGCACTAGGCATACCGTAAGGTAGTGCTTCTGACCCCACATAATTGTGCATACACTATTGCACCAATATCTCGGTAGGTAAAACATCAAAGAAATATAGTAAAAACATCAAGGTAACACAGTGAAATCAATTTTGCAATAACAATTTGCAATCAACAGTAAATAATGTTAGATGATAACTGCACTAACATGATATGAGAGATTGCCTAGGTTTATATACAGTCATTTTTATGGGCCTTATTACCAGCACTACTCATTTGTATGAAACCAAGGATATTGAAATTATACAAAATTTTTTTCCCATATCAGCATATGTTTACATTTCTAAAAGAGCTATTTTTATCACAAGATGCCTAAAATCTGTGCGCTCTTATCGTTAACTATCGTTATTCAAAATGCACACAAAATTATAAAACGCCGTCATTTTCTACCCGCTGACCTTTCTTGCCTTTTCCCGCCCAAACTCCACCAATCGACGTGATATTACTGTGGCATCCAAAATCAACCGCATTAGAAATCAAACTTGCTTTGAGTAAAAAAATATGGGATTTGGGCCTTATAAGTTACTGGGCCCTATTTGCTGCAGGTATCTTATACCAAAAGATTTCTCAACAAAACTTACTGGGATTTGGCTCATATAATAAAAACAGTTTTTGTTTTCTAGTTTCAGTGTCACACGAACTAAATATGCCACACGGTCGTCCTCAAGTGTCAGCTGCCGGAAAAGCGAATATGGTTGACAATCTCGAGTATTGTTTGTTAACACAGACCGACTACGTCATGGCTTATGATTACATTAAGAAAATGCCATTCTATGCTTCATATACTCTCGAGTACAAGGTACTAAGTAACATCAATTTCTTCAATGAACGTTTTCGTTATTGTATTTTTGCGACGTTTAATTTCAAAGTTTCAATTATTTCATGTAAAATTTCTGCTATAGCAGGCTATGCGGTCAACTTCATATGGTCAACTCTTGTTTAAGTTGACGTACCCACAAACAAGTATTATTTAGCATAATTGTTTGTTTATTTTCAAAATATAGAGCAGAGACCTGGTAGCTCCCGAATCATGCAGTCGTCCCGATATCCGAGTTTCGAAAACTGCAATGACTTCTTGTTCTAATTATTCATTCGCAGTTCAAGCTGCCTATTTAGTTGCTCCTGGTAGTTAGTTTAGACAATTTGATTATATGATTATAAGCCATCTATAGAAACAATTCTAGTTATAGGCCTAGTTGATGACAGAGATTTATGACCTGGCTAAAACTTTTCTGCATCATAGAGTTCTCAAATGGAGATGCAGTGTACGACGCCACTTTAACAACCAATCAAGTTCCGATGTATGATTCTGCTGCCCAAAGTAATTGGTTGAGTTTTGTGATGTCACATTAAAGTGACAGGAATTTGAACGCTCTGCCAAGTTTATTTTGAATGTTCTACATTATTTTAAACAAATTATAAGAGTTTGAATTTGGTTTGCTATACTTCAGTTGTATTGATAAGCTTGTTCATTCTTTTCTCACATTTCGTTTAGTCTGGAAGTACATGACCACATTACTCGCTGACTGGTCAAATGTCTACGGTGGCATCAATGTGGTTTCGGGCCCTGCGTTTGACTACGATTACGACGGCTTGGCTGATACGACATTCGTTTTACAAGCGTAGGTTCTTTAACGAAAATAGGCTACATACCGAAATTACTGATATGTACAGAAACACAGAAAAACATACCGAATGCATTTTGTCGTTTTTCAGACATGGCACGTTCTTAAACAACGACAGCACGTCAACGCCTATCCCCACGCATTACTTTATGGTCGTGACAAGATGTAAAGTGGTCGGGACACCATTTGCTGAATGTTCGTCTTCGCCAGATAATCTGGATGTACTTAGCTTCATCATTCCAAACTACAAAGTGGAACCCTGTCACACAGTAACCAAAGACATAAGTTCATAGATACATAGATGTAACTATAGCCGATTGTTTGCTTTTGCTGTCAACTAATTTCATGTGCGCAAGTTTTTTTTGTCTTGGTAGCCGAGTTGTCTTGAATGGCGAGTATACACACAGATTATGTTGACAGTTTTACTGTTGTTATATGTAGGAGTCTCAAAGCAGGTCTGAGTGGACTTCTGGGACTTTGCTCGAGCACGTGGCTCGCATCCGAGATGTTGAATTGCTCACAGGCATATCTTTCCTCTCAAGCTGGACTCATTCCGAGTCCGCCTCTCAGGAAGATCGTGTGACTGCCGTACGTGTGAAGCTCCGACTTCCTCAGTTTATTCCGTAGCTGAAACATATTCTTGCTGGAGCGAAAATAAAAATTAACCACAAACACCAAACATTTGACCGCTATAGTTGTAGTTCTTCTCATACCAGTGTGGTTATTTACGATATTTCTTTCGTATAGTTTATATGTCAATGTCCCTGTGAATTATTTTACTCTATAAATAAGATTAAGGTAAAAGGATGTAGAAAATGTTTGGCTTCCTAAGAACCCGATGTTTTCATCTTAACCTTCGATTCAGCCCAAACCTAGACGTCATAAAACAAACAAACAAACAAAGGTAAACGTACTTTTAAGTTGATGTATTGCGTAAAACTATAAGACCGACATAATTCTGACCCATTCCGACTTTGTCCTACGGGAAGATCGTTCGATTGCTATAGGCGTTAAGCTCCAACTTGCACAAGTTTGAAGTCCATATCTCATAAATTTTATTGAAGAGAATAACTTGGCTGCAATGATGGTTAATTTTCCTACTGACAAAGTGAAAATAACCTCCAACGATAATGATGAGACCCCACCTAGTTCTGGTAGAATCAGCTTAAGCATTTGCGTTTTGTCGTCAGAGTGTCTAATTTATGCAATCCTGTTTTAACAATAAATTTTACTTTTGGAGCATTCTAATTTTACGATCGTTATAAAAGATGATGCAGTGTATTTCTTTAAACTAAATAAGTAGCTCAATGTTTATGATGAAAGTGGTTTTGAACAATTGCGGTAAAATTCGCAAATATATGCTTACCCAACGTAAGCTTTTGATCATTTTTCTGCCAAAATATGTAAAACATTCAAGTTAAAGAACTTGGCCTTCTCCTACGATAATTTTTGGGGACAAAGTAGTAGTATGATGCGACCAGCGGCCTTTGGTTGTAATGTTCAGTACAAGTCTAGTGGATACATTGTAATGCAATAAATGACGGGGCGCTAACTTTTTCTTGTGGTGCAGTCATTGCGGTATTTTTGGTTTCAACGAGTTATCTGAAAACTACTTGCAGTTGTTCTGTACAGGTAAATATACCGCCAGATTTATAATGCTTTTGAGTTACTCGTACAATAAGGTAATTAATTATTGGAAGGACGTAGTCTTTTCACAAAATACACTTTCCCACGCTACATAATCCCGAAAAACATTAACCCAATCTACTTCCATTTCGTTTGAACGAAATCCCGATAATCCCAATATAAGCAATTGAAGCGAAAAACTTCCCTATTGAAGGTAGTTTTCATGGTGACGTTTTACACGTAATCAATGTAGAAATCAGCAGGGACAATAACAACTTGTAGGCCTATGTGGAATTGCCCTAATATTTACTTTTCTTCCAGATCCTACGCTTTCGTATTTCCTCTCTACCGTTATTCTAGTATTAAAGATGATCATGAAATTTCGATCGATTTGCGATGTAAGGCTGCTGTGTGCTGCTGTAATGTGTGTGTAACTGATACAAATCGGAAATGAGCGACACCAAATAGATATCACACGATTAAATTCCAGTAAATGTTTTTCAAGACCTTTTTGTCCAGCATTTTTAGGAGGTCTAAGTTTCTTTGGTCTAAGGTTAGCTTGTTTTAGCACTTCGTCCTCACGTTAACAATAATGTTTAAAGCTGTAAACAAATCAGAAAAAGTTTTGAACCTCAACTAAAATTGACACCGGCTTAAAAAGGCTGCATGGCCTGCTGCAACTTAGAGTAAGCATATTCCCTGAAACCTTTTATAGGATTTTGTGCATTTGTATGCTAGAATTCAAATGCGGAAGTAATAAATCACAAAACGTCGACTGGTCGATTGTAAAGCTTGGCAGGTGACGTGGGAAGGCAACCATTTGTTTCTGAGCACGCGTTGACTGAAAGAGCAAAAGCTAGAGTTTTTTACTGTGTACATTAAATGCAGTGTAAAATCATTAAATCCATACCGTCCTTATTTCTAAGATTTGTCCTTAATTTAAAGGTCTGTGTCTTAGAAAATGTTTTTGTCCTTTTTTCTAAGAGACGTCTTATTTTCACTAGCGTCAATATTTTTAGGGCAGAGGTTCATATTCTGGGCAGTTTCGACACCTTTAGTATACCACTCTGTACCAAAGAGATATCAAAATTAAAAACAAGCAAATAGTGTCTCGTTCTTTTTTTGAGGAACATTGATTGCCTCCTGTTGTGCACTGTTTAAGGTAGTATTCTTCTTTCGCTTCCTAGTCGTCCTTATTTCTGAGTTTAAACCGATGGCAACTCTGATTATGCATGTATAGTGTGTATGTATCAATTTTTCGTGCGCGTTGAGGTACTGTACATGTATTTTGGTTAGTAAGGTTTATATATCGTATTATACAGTCTGCTGGTACATTTCCGCGTTTACACAGACTATGCATGTGTCGATGTGCTTGCAAGCGTAGAAGTACGAACTAAAACGGCGAAAACTTGTTAAATATTGGAATTACTTTAAAGTTTTATGTCGACTTATTTTTCAGTGTGGTAATTAAGTAATTACCGTCGAAAACTCAGTAATGGTCCCTCGATTACATTTTGGGGTAAAGCAATATCCCAGTTAAGTTTGCAACTTGAATCTTAGCAGTTTGTGCGAACTTAGCAATTACGGTTTTGTGGCAACCCTTTTGTTTGCTTTGTGACCTCACTAACACTTGTCTTGGTGATGGGTGCTATTTCATTCTACGTTTAAGTTTTGCTACGAACTAGCTATATGAGAATTATTGAATGATAACTGATTGGCTTGATCTCTTGTCAGGAATTTAGACAGCGCTAAAGTTTTGTACTGTCAGTGAAAACTGACGCAGATGATGATGATCGCAGAAATAAGAAATGATGATCTAGTTTCCCGACAATGCTAAACTAGAGTCAGCAATACTTACAATGAAGGTCGTTTTCCTAACGATTTTTCTTTTTCGATCGTTTTTTAAACACTATTTTTCGGAAGAAAGCGATTTGTTTATCGATTACGTCATTTTCGAAGCAAGACTTGACAACTTTTGGAGGAAATTTTATTTTTTGGTTCTAATACGAATAGATTCGGGATTCGTTCGTGTCGACCTTTATGATATTCGGGTTTGCGCGAACCCGAATAGTCTTCCCCGTGGCACATCCCATTCCCTAGTATGCAGTATGCGCTAACCAACGTGCGCACGCGTACGCACACTAAAAATGAATGAAAGACGGACCAAGATGCTAAGTCGGGGTCGTAGTTGTGCAACAAACGCCATGCATTGCAGTAAAAAATATTCCGCACTGAGTTATAGTGGTTGTGGTACTGCAGGGGAAGGGGGCTTGGGGTTTACTGTGTTTATTAATCAAGCTGAAATTAATATAAGGTCATACGCGTGGGTTGGCTTGTAATTAAAATGGAACTGAAGTCATTTTCAATTTACTTCAAAAAAAAAAAAACGATTAAAATATAAGTTGATTCAGAAAATGTATTGTTGGCAAAAACGTTTTGGTAAAGTTGCGCGGGGCCGATAATGCGCTGTTGCAGCGCAAATCGAAACGTTTAACTTCGCTCGCCAGCACCCACATTCTGCTTTTGTTCTGCCTGCGACTTGTCTTTAGCGTTCCTGGTTAGTACAGTTCCTAAATGCTGAATACCCTTCGACTCCAATACTTTCAAGCGAATCGAAGAATCGGGACTTTAAATTTGCATAATTTCTTCTTTTTGTGAAACGAGAGAGCGCTGGACGTTGTAATAAGCGTACTCAAGCTAAAATGTAAACCGCCTTAATGCAAAGAAAGCATTTCGTAAAGTGGCAAACTTTGTGAGAGCGGAAGACATTATTTATAAGTTCACATTAACTTATTGAAGACTGACTAATAATACGTTATGATAGGTTTTTGCTTCAAACAAGTGTTATCTGTATGAACGTGGTATGGCCGTAGATGGCGAAACAGGAGGCCGGGTGGGTCTATTCCTCTGCACTTTCACAAACCAAACGTGTTAAAATTAGGTAAATACCTACAGAAAAAGACGAATGCCTTTGCGATAGACTTTGCATGCCAGCCCACTGGGCCCACCCACTTTGAAAAAGGTTCCGCCATCACTGGGTGTGGCCTTAACCCAAGATAGTCTAGGTCTAGTCAGAGTCTATTGTAGGCCAAATATTTTCAGGTTTAACTTGGACTTTAAGTATACTTTGGAACACTTTGAACTTTGTAGCCTATGACATAATAAGGAATACGTTTTAATTTGTAACATTTTGTCGTCATATATGTCCAACAGAGAATGTTGGTCAGGCTAGGATTTGATATCGTAGAACATTGGATTAGTATTGAAGAATGAATTCAACAAGGAAATTTATGGTAAGTAAAAAGACGCAGCGTAAACGATGTGAACGTAGCAACGTATGGTAGTTTTGTTATTGATAGGCAAATAATTGGTGCAGTATAACTCTTAATGCACTTGTACTGATTTCTAGATTTTTACGGGGTCCGTGGGTCTTCTACTACTTCAACAAACCTTGGCGCAATGTGAGTAATTATTATTGTGTCATGTTTGGTGATAGTTCATGGTTATCCCGGATAAAAGGAAATATATGGTTTTTTTCTGATTTGCACAGCCGTTTTATATGTTTCATCGCAAGATTTTTCTCCTTGTACTTCGAGATTTAGTAAGACTTTCGTTTCCATGTCCAATTTTGAGAACGGTCAACCATGGAAAGCCAGAGAAAAAGCTGGTTTCACTAGCTGTGTCGCGGTACGCCACAGAGCAACAGATATAGGTCATGCTTAGATTCGCTTTAGGCTACATCAATTACTAAAGTGGTACAGAACTGATATCTAGTGACCCATTAGTCCAGTTTATTAGGCAGATTACACAAGAAAATATATCTCGTTCATTGTCCAAGCAATGCACATGACTACTGGCACATACTCCGCGTAGAAGTGTTTAGAATGCATCTAACGATGTCTGCATCCCCACAAACCCCGTCCTACACCGCCAATGCAAAATTATTGTCTTCAAAATCTTAGGTAGACTGATAAAGATAAGAACTAAAAACATTTAAGATTCTGAAACATTTAATCTAGCTATTTTTAATGGTTACGAAAAGATAGGCGTAGTAACTTTACAAAATCAAAGCTTTGAAAACTATACCAACAAAACGTTTTCCGACTAATCGCATGTTTTCCTGTCAACAAGAGTTAAAGTTATCCCAGTACAACAAAAATTTAAAATGTGTCACTAAAACACAATTCACAACCCCAAAAAATCACATTGCTAATAAAATAAAAATAATAACAAATACGCATTGTTACTTGCATATTTCCTTGAAGAAATATATTTATTAGCTTATTTTTGGAACGTTTTGCTTTATTCATCTAGTTCAATATCTCTATAATATTTAGTTCAAAATACTTAGGCGTGTATAGTCACAAAATGTGGTGTCTGTGTCTCTTTATGTCAGTCGCCGCAATCAAACGGTTAAAGATTTTAATATACAATAAAGTAAGCAACAAAAGCTATAAGAACTTAAAATGGGCATAACCTGTAAAATATCGCCAAATTATGAATAAGAAGCTCTGGTTAATATACTTAGCGTATGTACTTTGTCAAGGTATGTCAATGCAATATGTAGCTAGAACTGATGATAGAAAAGTGAAATTTCCTAAGCTTTTTTTCTTTTTTAGCTTCCTGTCAAGGTCGCTGTGAAGAAGCCCAACGTCCCAAGTCTGCTGAATGTTTTTGCTACAGTCGATGCGTAGAATTTAATAACTGCTGTGAAGATTACAAAACACTTTGCAAAACTTCAGGTAGGAGCGTAGCTAATTCTTCCTAATAAAACGCCTGATGAACGTGCGCTGGGAAACGCACTATCAAATTCGAAACTGTTCACCATGGCCATTGAACAGGAGCAAAGGTCGCCTATGCCTTGCCGAAATACATTAGCACGGTAATCGATAGCGCCACAGGATATCTGACGTAGCGGAAGGTCTTTTTCGGTCGGGGTTATCAACGTGCACACCGGAGTTTTACAGACTTATAAAGGCTAATAAAAAAAACTGGCTAACTCGGCTGCTTAAACGCCGATTCATTAATAAACAAAAAATTGAGGCTTCAGTACCAAATTTGTTTCTTAACACGCAAGATTTCACCTTGAAAAACTGTCGTGGTGTCCACTCGGGCTGGATGGTAACAGACTGATAAGCTACTTAAAACATGTATTTATTTCTTCTCAAAACTCCCTTGTTATTTTGAAATAATTTCTCGTGAATTACTCTTTTTTCAGATCCATAAGTCATACAACTATTCAATGATTTATTGCAACTAAAGCTGCCACTATTTCATCGGAAAAATCGTCTTTTTGAAGCTACTTTTCACAGTTTCTTGTTAACCTCACTTAAATTTTATAGCATGGCAACTTGTACCTAACCTAAATACACCTTAATTCTAATCTAAATCTAACTCCAATAAAACCTTAAATAGCTAAAATTCAACTTTTTTCATACCCATTCTCCTAACCTAACCACCTATCTTTAACAACGGGCTGTGAGACCTACTTACGGTGAAATAGTCACTTTGAAAGTTAAATTCTCAAACGACGTGACTATTTCACCAGGTCACACAGGCTGTTGTTAAAGATAGGCGGTTAGGTTAGGTTAGGAGAATGGGTATGCAAAAAGTTGAGTTTAGCTATTTAAGGTTTTATTGAACTTTGATTTAGATTAGAATTTAGATTTAGGTTAAGACAGTGGTGGGATTCAGCCGGTTCGCACCTGTTCGTGCGAACCGGTTCTTGGAAATCTAATGACTTTGGCGAAGCGGTTGTTAACAAGCGTATGTATAAGTCTATATATATTGGCCCCGGGTCAATAAGGCATGCTGGTAGTGAGAGATGTTAAAATATTTAAAACTGTGGAAAAAAAGCTCTACGAAGCTTGCAAGGCAATAGGTTCAAAATCCCTTGAGCGTAATTATTTTCTCTCTCATTTGGCGAATGATGAATAAAATCGTTATTAATAAAAAGCAGTTGACGGTCAACTGATGAAGGGCACAAACATGGACAATAATAGACATCGCGTAATAAATTTCCAGCTCGTGAAGCAGACGAAATCTTACAACGAGCTTTCTTCCAAGTAAATGGGCAATTTTTAACTGGCTAGTTTAACGTTTTTTTTACAATGCAAAATCCATGATGGAACAATGTTTTCAGATGAAAAATATTACTGCAAGGGTGAGTGCGAGGTCGTGAGAGAAAAATGTAATTGCACATCCACCTGCATTGAGACTAAAACCTGTTGCTCCGATTATCAGCAATCTTGCCTTGGTAAGTTATACTTTTATACTGAAAATTCTTTTCCAGCAGTATTGAAAATTTAATAAATTTGAAGTTACAGAGTTACAGATTCTGTTAATTACTTTTTCAGTTACATTTCTATGTACAGTACTAGTTTTAAAAATTAAATTTGTTGTTTATTTTATTTCGAAGGTGAAAAAGCATGGAAGGACGAAAAATGCTCTACGCAACAAGAAATGACTTGTCCCACAGGGTAAATATATTCTGACTAATAGGCTACAGGTTTTTAAGTTGTGTTGTATTTTTAGGCTATAATTTGCAGCCTATATATACATTTTGTTACATGAAATTGTTTATTGAATTATTTGGTTGGTCGTTTTTACATTGCGTTTTGCAAAATTTCGTGTCACTTTGACAATTTTTTTTAAAGTGGTAAAAGCTATAGCTTTCCACAAACAAATACAAACCTAACAATGGACCACATAAGTTGCAGATAGCATTCTATTTAAATCACTCTATAATGAATGAAGACTGTTTTGTAGATAATCTAAATTTGACTTGAATTTTAAACCACAGATTCGAGGATCCACCAGTAATTCTATTTTCCTTCGACGGATTCCGAGCAGATTATCTGTATCGTGATCTGACGCCAAATATTTGGAAGATAGGTAAACGATGATATATTTTACATTTTATATACAAGTACATATAGGCCGAATGTATAAATCAAATGAATTGCCTCGATTCGCTATTGCGATGTGTGCTACCTTTACGTTCCATTTCAAGAGATAGATATGGTGATTCACTATGGTGTGTACAGTGTATAGCCTACATGTGTATATACATGTATCACCCTGTATATACCTGTGCTGTGCACATTGTTTGTATAGTTTTTATAAATAGCATTATGTTAAATTTTTAGCGTCCTGTGGGATACATGCTCCTTATATGAGATCCGTCTATCCAACCAAGACATTTCCAAATCATTACACAATTGCTACGGTATGGTAGAAAATATATTGAAGATAATCATTTGTTTGTGACTAAATGAACTAAGTTTTCATTTCCAGCCTTAAGGCTTTGAAAATGTCTTCAAAAATGTTGTCGCATGACAGCGCTTGATACTTATACTTTCTAACTAAAGGGTCTTTATCCGGAGAGTCACGGAATTATTGATAACTCGATGTACGACCACGAATTTGGTGCGGCGTTTAAAGTGGGAAGGACTGAGGCATTTAAACCACGTTGGTGGGGCGGAGAACCGGTAAATCCTCAGTAATTGTTTGTGGCGTGCTCTATGTCAAATTGTCAGCGGTGAACATGTTAATCCCAGTCACTTCAACTCAGGTTGAATAGTTTTATTACTGATAATGGTTAAGTTGACGAAAAATCACTTGAAAGAGTTTAACTGATATGGAACCGCCATATCGTTATTTCATCCTTCAGGCTAAATGTTATAAAGTAGAAGCATGGCACACGGCAGCGTTTACAGATTACTAATTTTTTAGATTGACATACTTCACAGAACTCTATATAGGCATACATTTTGAGCAAAACTAACATTTGTTTACAAACTTTTTATTTTGTTTATATTTCATTTGTATGCTACGACTTTCTAGATCTGGGTTACCGTTAGCAATCAAGGAAAGAAAAGTGCAGCATTCTTTTGGCCTGGATCAGATGTCAACATCACTAGGTACCCTGACTATTACTATAAGTATGACGGAAGTATCCTTAATCAGGATAGAATGTACCAAGCATTAAGGTGGCTTGATCTACCAGCTGAGAAAAGGTGAATTCAAAGTTTATTTGTAATGTAATTTGTGGTTTTGCTTTGTTTTAAGGTGGGTTTGTTTAAGGTGATTTTTTTTATGTTAAATACAATACGTTATGCAATAAGAATTTTGTGTATACCTTATGGTAATATACAAATTTTTCTAGGCCCTCTTTTATGACCTTGTATCTGGCCAATGTGGATTCGGACGGGCACGCTTTTGGGCCGACCGATCAACTTGACATTGATCTTGCTGTTGCCGATGACACGATAGGAATACTAATGAACGGTCTCAAGGAAAGAAAGCTTGATAATTGCGTCAATATAATTGTGTTGGCCGATCACGGTAAGTTATTCAGTGTAATTTTGTGAACATTGTCATAAACAATGTACTCCTGTATCAAGTAAATTGTTTAATATTTATGTTGCGGCAGGCATGTCCCCTATTAGCTGTGAAAGAGAGATTATTATCGGAGACTATGGTGTCGATTTAGCGACGATTGATTTTCATGGTGGACCTTTTGGTCGAATAGGCAAGAGTAGATCTTCTGCTTTCTGGAGCAAGTTCAACGCTCAAGAAACACACGATCTGCTTCGCTGCAAGCACGACCGGACCCATTGGCAAGTACGGCGAAATCTAGAAATGAGCCACACACGTGTAGAGTTAGGCGAACCCGAGCCCATGCGTTTGGCATGAACATCCTCTTTTTAAACGTTTTCACGCACTCGTACAATAATTCTTTGTAAAATTTGCTGTCATTCAAATTCTTAACGCATAGTCTATTTAGGTATACTTGTGCTACACGCTAGCCAGTAAAAACACTGTTTGTCTCAAACGAAATTCTCAGAACAACCAGATAAAACCTTCTTCGATGTGGCATAAAATAAGTTTATGGCCTTTATTCTTTACACCGCAGTATTTTTGTACTTGAAGCAATATGATCACGAAACGATAAAATCAAAAATAATTGCACAGAGTCAAATTTTATATTCAGTCGTTTTTGAAGTACCAGTACCTTCCGAAGCGCTTTCACTACGCTAACAACGACCGTATCGAGCCAGTACATCTCGTTATGGACGACGAATGGATAGTCCAGGGGTAAGATATAGTCGTACGTACCGCAATTAATCTAATCATGCATAAATGTACAAGGAAAAACTTGATGTAAAGTAGTGTCAACTGTGTGAGCAAGTCTAGACAAGTACTTACACAGCCCTTTGTACAGTGCACATGCAGATCATAGTAGCACTTTCAATAACGAAACTCAAAAAACGGTGATGGTGTGCTTTCAGAAAGTATAAATAGCGAATATAGGAATAGTTTGTAGTGCCCATAGATTTTTATCGTTTTATCGACTTCGTTTAACGTGTGTAGATGAACCCTTTGATCAAAGTTTTTAAATATCTGCCGACAAATCACCATGTTAATCGTCAAGCCAAGCAAATTGGAAGCTTGGAACCAAGTTAACCAAAGACAAGGCGGCGTAGTTGCCAACAAACCTTGCTTGATCGTCATTAGCATTTCACAAAATCCAAAAGAATTGATAAACGTATCGCGATGGCCTGTTGCGGATATAGCAGGCTTAGCAAAGCTGGAGAGAAAAAAGAGAATTTCTTTAAATTTTTTTATTAACTTTATAAAGTTTTCTTTTTTATTAGGAAGAAAACCGATAATATTTCTCCCCAATTTTGCAATCGAGGTTCACACGGTTTCGACAGCGAATACAAGAGTATGCATGTAAGTAAACCGTGTTCTCCAGCTTAGTGAAGACAGTATAACCCCAGGAAGCCAAGAAAAACTTTGTTTTTTCATATTTACAGGCATTATTTACAGCGCATGGTCCAGGATTTAAACGAAGCTACAACACCACAAAACCTTTTGAAAACATCGAGGTTTACAACCTATTGACGGGTAAGGGACCATCGTTCTGAACTAACCATCGGCGAAAGAATAGATCCTTGTTTTGCTTTTTAGTGTCAACGTGTTTTGTAATTATGGCCATTAAATACACTTTTCTTCACAGACTTAATGCAACTCACTCCTGCACCCAATAACGGCACACGTGGCGCTCTCTATCATGCCATGTCCAAGCCCCCTTCCCTTCCTCCATTACAAAGCCGGGAAGTTAAAAATCAGTGTCTTTTTCTTCAGTCAGGTCCCACAACCTCCTTGGGATGCAGCCCGTGTCAGGTTTGCTAAAATGTTGTCGTGCTGGTTACGGGAAGAAATGTGCTTAATGAATCGGCTTGAACGTTCAATTATGACGTATGCAAAATCCATGTCATGAAATTCGTAGAAAACCAAACTCTGAAACATTTCTTTGTGGTGTACTTTATAGGGTCTCTCGTTTTCGGTTGCAAATCAAAGACTAAACTTGGATAAAACCGCTGGTTAGCAGATGAGATATACTTAACCCTATGAACTTAATAGGCTAATTTCACTTCAGCTTCCGGAAATGTGCTTGTGTCAATTCTTATATTATATACGCTTGTTTTCCTAGTTGTTTTAGGCTGTCTGTGTGCACTTAACCTTAAACTTTGCAGTATGTTATAGCAAGTGAAGCTGAGACTTTGCACATGGCTTTTGGACGCCCTCAAGTATCAGCAGCTGGTGTTGCTGAACTTCAGGATAACATTAAGTATTGCTTGCTCACTCAAGTCGACTACGTCACAGCTTATGACCTTATAAAAAAGATGCCTGTTTACGTCACGTATACTTTAAGCTCAAAGGTACAGAATATAGATCATAGATAGGAAAACTGAAGACAAAACAAACATTATATTTTTTTAAGTTCAGGATTGTTTGTCAAAACAGCAATCGCATCAGGGTTCAGTGGCGATGCTTTTGCGTATTTCTCACTATTGTGAGCACTCTCGTTGTAACTTTGTGCTTAGGATCGGAGCTTGTCTTCACTTGGACCGTGCAGTCGTCTTGATGTCCGGGTTCCTTCTAAAGGTTCAACTCCATGCTCTGACTATGCCCAAAGCCAAACTATAACGGCAGCTTACCTTTACCCACCTGGTAATTAATCTTTAATATCTACAAATATTTTTGCTCTGAAGCTTTTTGTGAAACATCTATAATATTTCTGAAGTTAACAACCTTAACAGAGCTCTCCGACGGAGACGAACGATACGACGCTGCACTGATATCAAATCAAGTTCCCATGTATTTACCTGCCGTTACAGGTGAGCAAGACCAAGTCGAATTGCATCCAATTTTTACAACAAAGATCTTGCTACCAACAGTACACAATTTTTTATAACCTTTAAACACAACTGTTTGAGGTTAACCTTAATTATTTTTTCCTTCTTTGGAAACGCTTGAATGTTTTATTTAGTGTGGAATTATATGACAAGAGTACTGGCAGATTGGGCAAAGTCATATGGCGGTGTAAACGTCGTCTCCGGGCCAGTTTTCGATTACGACTTTGACGGGCATGCCGACACGATGGCCATTCTGCAAGCGTAAGTGGCACCATAGATAGCGTAAATTTAAGCAGCGCTGTTACTTGTTTTGGATACTCTATTACTTGTCGCTTTTGAATGCTTGAATGCTCTTCGGAACAGGAAAGGAAGTTTCTTGGACCGCGCAAAAACCATCCCGATTCCAACCCATTACTTCATGGTAATAACTCGGTGCTCGAAAGCGAATGTTGATTTCAACAAGTGTAAAAATGATCCAAATGATCTCGAAGCTCTCAGTTTTATCATTCCTAACTACGCAGTGGAGCCTTGTCATACGGTATCAACATGATATATTATTGTCAGAATCCTAACATAGCACGGTATTGCTGGATTGTATATTTACACAGTTGTTATACTAATGATATAGATTATAGAATATATACCTGTTTGGATCCAAACTGCGGCTTGACATTTTTCTAATACTTATGTTCTTGGAATTTTTTGGAAGTCTTGTTTTCCATCTTATTTAGAAATCTCAAGCCGAGTCCGACTGGATTCCGGGTACTCTGATCGAGCACGTAGCTCGGATCCGTGATGTTGAATTGCTCACGGGCATATCTTTTCTTTCAAGCTGGTTCCATACAAATGCTGCCGGCCAGGTTCAACGCTTGTCAGCCTTGCGTGTAAAGTTGCAGCTTCCGCAGTTTACCAGCCCTTGGCTGCAAGATTTTCGAAGCTCTAGTGGCAAATCTTCAATCCTCCTCTCGTCAAATATCATGACGTTGATTTTTCCACTGCTCTTACTTTTCAAATTACTCGTCTATTATGATACTTATCCGGAAAATAATTTTAAACAATATTAAGTGTTGCCATATGATTTTTCACAATTCGCATTTCGCGCAATCTTAAAATAGAAATCTTTTAAAACCTGTTTTGCTTCTATTGGTTAGAAATTACGCATTCTACGTCAACAACGTTTGTCTTCCGTTATCATTGATACATCTTCCTCATGAAAAACTTGTAGGTTTTGCAACTTTTTAACAGTTGTATTCGTAGTTATATAGGCTACCATAACATTCTGTTTTTGAAGATTTACAAACCAATCATGCGCCTTTAATTGACTCACTAATTGCTTACAAATGAATTGAAGAAGGTCATTTGTCACAAAAAATATCTTAAGCCGTTTACTTTCGGTCACTCTTTTGTTCACACACGTATAATAGCAGAAGTTGCAGCAACGATTATTTTGTTTGATGTTGGCTTAATGTTTAACTTGGTGTGTGATGCCCTGACAATTATTAATTTTCTTTTTCAAAGCGGAAAACCAGAACCACGTTCGCCGATTAGAACGAAAATCTGGTGATGTTCATCTTTCAGAAAATAACTCTGTTGTAATATTGCTCTGTATCTGTTTAGTCATTTGATGTGTAGTCCATTAGTTTTGGTTGAACGTTGATCCAATATCATTTCGGTGTAATTATGAGCAATACAATACCAGTTGCCATTCTTGTGCTGGTGATATCGTTGGTTGTGAATGCTTCTACGGGCAAAGCCGAAACAGGTTAAATGAACAAACTTGAGATACAATATACGCCATACAGTTTGCGAAAAGTATGTGAATAGTTTCAGTGTTTTCAGAAAAGTATCTGTGCAAGGGAGAGTGTGATGTCAGTAGAGAGAGATGCAATTGCACAGCCTCTTGCATCGATGACAAAACTTGCTGTTCCGACTACGAAGAAACCTGCCGCGGTAAGTCTGACTGGAAAATCACACAAGATGTGCACTGTAGCGGTTGAAACAATCTCAGCGGAAGTAATTTTTTTAATGGCATATAGTCGGTCGTATAACTGATATTGTAAATATAATGATTAGTTCCATACACTGTAGTAGCCTCCAAAAAACCAAACTGATTTTGATAGGTCAGCGTGCCTGGGCGGATGAAGATTGCGCAACACCTTCAAAGGATCAATGCCAAAAGTAATTTCTGAGAAGGAACAAACCATAAAAGTCTTTAAACATGCGAATATTTAGCTTACTGCTTATTTTAAGGTTTGACATTCCTCCTTTGATTCTGTTTTCCATTGATGGATTTAAAGCCGAATATATTTACCGAGAAGAAACACCAAATATTTGGAAATTAGGTAACTCGTGTAGTATCCTAGTTAAAGTCAGGCGTGTATTTATTTGCTAACGTATTTATAAATAATCGCAATGTACAGAAGTATAAGAATTATTACGCAATAAAACATTATCAATATCACTGCGTCTAACTTTAACTAAGCTAGAGCATAACGAGTATAAATTTATTTGTTTATGTTATAATTGGGATAAAAAAGTGATCGCAAAAATGGTTATTTGTGCTATTACGTATAAGCCATAGCCTAAATGGTTATAACATGTAATTGCTCGATTGTTAAGCAAAGACCAATCAATTACGTAAGCAACAAGTACACTGCTGTATACTATTATTATAGCAGTAATTTCTGTTCGGTAAAAGTTCTTAATGCGGTTATAAAACGATTTTGCTTGCATTTAGCATCTTGTGGTGTGCATGCTCCTTACATGCGATCGGCTTATCCAACCAGCACTTTTCCTAACCACTACACCATAGCCACCGTGAGTATAGGGCTTGAGAAAACACATGTGCTCTCGTGATTAGGTCAACCAATGTTTGACATGTAGTAGTAAATTATTGGGTACACAAACAGTGATGCTTCGCTATGGACAATGGATCGATGCTTGTACAGTATACGTAATAAAAAAGAATAATGGATTCGATAAATGCCATTTGACTTTAATTCAGGGCTTGTATCCTGAAAACCACGGAATAGTGGAAAACTCGATGTATGATCACGATAAAGATGAGGAGTTTTATCTCGGGTCACCAAACACGTTCCATCCGTTTTGGTGGCAAGGAGAACCGGTTAGTAAAACAATGTGACAAATAAAAACACAATTTTCTGATATTCCTGTAAATTAGATCAGTTTGTCTAAATATTCATCTCAAGATCTGGGTCACCACAAGTAATCAAGGCAAAATAAGTGCTTGTTATTTCTGGCCTGGATCGGATGTCAACATCACCAGGTATCCGGACTATTATTATAAATATGACGGAAGTGTTCCGAACGAGGAGAGGATGTACCAAGCACTCGAATGGCTTGATCTTCCTGCTGACAAACGGTGAGTATTGTATTGGCCAAGTCTGTGGTGTTCAAACGCTGACAACTTTCAATACACCGTCGTCGTAAATATCGCTTGTACCCGGAAACTCTCTCATGTTTTTATTTAAATTGAAGTTCTACTAGTAACTTATTGTAAATATCTTCTGGGCCTTTTTATTTACTGTATGTTATGTATACATATACGCATATGCAAGTCACACATGTGGCACATATTATACCTGTTGTGATTTTTTTGTTAGACCGAATTTCATGACTTTGTACTTGAGCAATGTGGACCACGCTGGTCATGTTGGGGGACCCGACTCTGAGGAAGTTGACCACGAGCTGGTTGTAGCCGATCAAATGGTCAGTATATTAATGAACGGACTAAAACTGAGAGGAATTGAAAACTGCGTCAACATCATTATATTGGCAGATCACGGTAAGATAAGTTTCATGGTTAAGAACACACTTTCGTCAAAAACCTGAGGACCACGAGTTTAAAAGTGCCCATTTAATTTGCAATTATTTTTTCGTGAACAGGAATGACACCTCAAAGTTGTGAGAGATTGAACTATATAGACCAGTACGGGGTTAACATGGATTTAGTCAATTTTTATGGAGGTGCTTTCGGGCGTGTAGGGAAGAGTAGAAAGAAAAACTTGTGGCCACAATATAACCCGATGGCCATCAAAAAGCAGTTGCAATGCACTCGAGAGGAATCACATTGGCAGGTAATACAATATTTCTGTATATTAACATTTTGCTTGGACTAGTGTTTAGCCTACACTTTACCATAAAGATGTTTCAAATAATACAATATACTGGAGTTAAAATTGCAATTATCTTCTTTGGATATAAAGAAACACCAAAAAACATATCTCTCCGCATGCGCCCGTATCAATTAGCAGTGACATGTCTCGTTTTTAGGCTTTCCTTAAATACGAGTATTTACCAAAGCGTATGCATTACGCTAATCATGAACGAATTGAAGATGTCCATTTGTTGATGGATGACGAGTGGCTTGTTGGAGGGTAAATAATTTTAGATTTGTGATTTCCAATTTATGTTGTATCAACTACGATACATACATGCTGAATAGCTTAATTTGAACACTAACAAAATTAGTCTAATTTTTGCAAAACAAAAGAAATATAGGACAGTTCGCAGTGACAGCCGATCTTACAAGGTTAAAAAGCATTTTCTCTTTTGCAGAAAGTTCAACACCACTACCTTCTGTGATGGTGGTATGCACGGTTTTGACAATGAATATAGGAGCATGCATGTAAGTTAACTTTCATTGGATCTATTTTTGCAAAAAAAAACCAACAGCCATTCTGTTTGAGGGTTTATCAAAATGAATTTGCAAGTTTGCAGACAAGCTTGCAAGCTATATAATGTGTTTTTGGTATTACAGAACTTATCTAATGTTCTAGTTTGCTGATCGTTTGTTGGCATATTTCTATTTTATTAGGCGTTATTTACTGCTCACGGTCCTGGCTTCAAACAGAAATACAACACCACAGAACCGTTTGAAAACATAGAAGTTTATAATTTAATGGCTGGTAAGACAACTGACTCAACTGAATACCTGACACAGTAATTTTAGGGTATTCTACTCTAAAGATATTTCGCAGATTTACTCAATCTCACCGCTGCTCCCAACAATGGCACAGTCGGATCATTATATCACGTGATGTCCAACCCGAAGGAATTAGAAAAAGAATCAAGCGGATCAGATGAGGCTCTTTGTATAATCCCTGATCTCAACTTGACTGCTGTGGACAATCTGGGATGTACATATTGTGCCGTAAGTATATGTATCATGGGATTTGATGTTCAATTTTGTAATATGTCGTGAACCAAACTGGATATCTTCTATAGGGACTATCCGAAGAAAAAGCAAACTCGAGACTCGTCATTGACTTCGATCAGCGTGAGTCAGTGGACAAAACGTTTAATTAAAAAAACAGTCTGCACTTACTTTATCGCTTTGCAGCATATGCTGATTGTTTAGACCACAATCTAGTAAGTGATAAAAATAATTTTGATTTAATATTTTCGTGGTTTTAGAGCTCACATATAGGGATTTTCACATGCCTTATGGTCCCCCGGCCATATTTGGTCATGATGATAATATGGCCTGGTTCTGCGTATTTGCTCAAGAAGATTATACGTTTGCTTTTGAGTTTGAAAAAAGAACTCCTCGATTTGCTTCTTTTACCTTAATGGATAAGGTAACGCTTGAGAAAGATAGCAGGCCCTATTGCGTAAACCATGTTGCTTACCGTGTTGCGTATATCTCATACAAATATAAAAATACCCGTCAAAACAGGTAATATTTCATTTTTTAATTATTATTGCAGCGATGTTTTTTTTTCGGTTAATCCTTTTTTTGCTTTTAGGAGCGCGATTTGATCAAACTCGAAAAGTGCAGTCGTCCAGATTTGCGCATCTATTGGGCCAACCAAACAGCCTGTACTTCGTACAATGAAACAGTCTTACAAGGGTTCCTTTACCCATCAGGTACAGTGACACAGTTATGTATACCCTATAAACACAGCGTTTTTTACTACGTAGTTTAATTTTTAGTAAACTGTCTTTAAATTTTACCAACTCTAATTAATCAAAACACTCTAACTTACAATCTTCATAAACGTGTTCATTTAACGTAACAATATTTATTCTTGAAGAACTTTCTACGGGAGATGCCAAACAAGATGCCGTAATAACTACCAATACAGTCCCGATGTACGCCCCTGCTTTAAAGAGTAAGTTTCAAATATTATTTCAGTCCTGTTGGACTAAGTTATAAGCTGAGTAATTTACCAGTCGTTGATGAGTTCATACAAGTCATAGTTACAATTAAAAATATTTGCTAACATCTTATGCTCATGCATGTTTTACCTATAGTCTGGGAGTACATGACACGAGTACTGGCAGGCTGGGCGACATCGTACGGCGGAATCAATGTTCTTTTTGGAACAATATACGACTATGACTATGACGGTCACGCGGACTCTTACCCTGTTATTTTAGAGTAAGATGGAAAATAAAATGCATACATCAAATATTTGATAACTACAACACTTTTACTCTGTAACGTTTTTCAGGAAAGGAAAATTTGTTGATAGTACACCAATGCCCACACATTTCTTTCTGGTGGTAACGAGATGTGTAGATTATTCAAACGAAAAGAAGAAGATTACAGACTGCATGACGTCGCCTACAGACATAGAAGTTATTAGCTTCATTATACCAAATTACGCGGAAGAGCCTTGCCATACGGTACATTTATAGCTGATGGAGCGATAAAATTAAAACTGTATTTTGATACTTGTAACAATAATGCATTGCTTAAACAGTTCTTAATTATAAATGCAAAGGTTCAATTTTGCTTCAAGTATAAACCGGTCCATTCCAGCAGAAAAAAATCAGTTAAACCAAAATTGATATATAGGCAAATGTTGTACGTTAATGTTAGTGCGTTTTTATTTCAATATTTTACTTATATAACATTTAGAACAATGTTGGATGCTCTACTTTTAATTATTTCTGGTTTAAAAACATCTTCAGCTGTATAAAGAAAATTAATAAGCTCCAACTGTCCATTTTTACTAGAACGAGCAATCAGAATTTGATTGGATTCCTGGAACTCTAGATGAGCACGTCGCTCGCATCCGGGATGTGGAAATGTTGGCAGGAATTTCATTGTTTCCGACGTGGACGCGCTCCGACAACCAGGAAGATAATTTGTTTGCATTAGGTGTCAAGGTTCGGCTTCCACAATTCACAAGCGAGTGGCTTCAAGATTTCCTCACTATCGAGCCCCCGACTCCTGGAAAAGGTTCTGTTTTTAACCCATCTACAGTCTTACTGCTCGGTTCTGCTTGGATTTGTACTTTCTTTAACATTATTAACTTTTGAGCATATATAGCTAATGTTATGATATAATTGAACGTCTGTCAAACAATAAAAAATAGAAGTATGGAAATAGTTTTCATTCTAATAATGTAGCTGTAAATCAAAACTAAAAGTAAAATGAATTATTTAGATGTCATATACATTTATTCAATAAAAGATTACTAAATGATGAACACATCAGTATATCATTTAATAGTAGCAATTGAAAATAACAAAAAGGAAAACGGACGAAAATATATTTTAAGTAATTCCAATGAACAAAGCTATATCAAACCGATTAAAAAATAAACGATATTTTTGAAACAGTTAAAACTGCTGTGTTATAGAGAAATCTGAAGCTGCATCTTCCAGACTATACAGTAAGAGTAAGTCATAAAACGTCTAAAACAGCAACAAACGGAAAAATCTTGAAACAAATATAATTCCCCTATAGGCTTGTATAAAATATATTTTTAGCAATAATATTTTATTTTTAAAATAATAATATTTTTATAATAATAATATTTTTAAATATTTTAAATATTTTTAAAGAGCGGCACAGATTGAAAATTTATCACTATTTTCTTTTATCAAGAACGTTTTTTATTTTAAAATTGTACAAATATTGCAAAAAAGCTGACTTGTCATGATGAATTACGGCTAAATAATAAAGACGTTACAACTGCGCAAAAATATAAACAACTATTAGGCCTATACACGAAAACAACTTGCCGAATTAAACAAAAATTTTCCAGTATTTTACTTATAGAAAACATAAATATTTATGACAAAAAAAATTGTCCACTTGAAACTTGAAACTATGTATAACTGGTGTATATATACACTTGAAACTGGTGTATATATACACCAAGAAAATTGGTGTTTATCAACAATAACACAGAAAGATCTATCAAACAGATACAATGAGATTCTAAGAGCTTAACCCTGTTCGTTGTCAACACTTAAGTCTTTGTAACGTGTTACTCAGCAGCAAGCTCTATCCAGTCAGCGAAATCAAAGTAACTAAGCATAACGAGGTTCCTCATTCTTCACATGAACGTTTGTCGTCGTTCGAAAATACATCGCTTTCATTTATTGCATTCGCTTCCTGCCATTGAAGGTCTTGTTGCAAATCTTCGTATTTGTTTTTGAAAAAACCATTCTGCCAACATATATTTGCATGCTTTAAACTCAACTGAATTGATGTTGCTTGTTTTTACATACTGTTTAATAATCTAGCTTCAAAGTATTTTGTTTAACTTTTTACCTTGTACAAAATTATCATAATCACAATTAGCAGAGCAAATGCTCCTCCGCCTGCAGCAATGTAAATCCACGACTGATCAACTGCTTCAGGTATGACTTCTTCGACATATAATTTTGCCGTGGTCAAGCTCTGAAAATATTTCTGCGATTAACTCTCAAAAAAATGTTTTACAACAAAATTTTAAACTTTATCAATCCTTATCAACATTTTGATATGGCAAAAGATATGGTGACATATGCTATAAGAAACATTCAATTTAACTTGTTTTGCTTAGCTACTTGTATGAACATTTACTTGGTAACTTTGATAGGCCGAACTTTTGGCCGTATCGTCAAGAATAAGAGGAGAGTTTATGGTGCTGACAGAGAATTCTGACCGAAAACCAATTTCACTTAGATTCTGTCAAATACATTTCCTTTCATCAAAGCAGATTAATCTTAAACTGCAAACATCTTGTTTATACTTTCAATAAAAATATAACTCATGGCCTGAATAATGTTGGAAATAATGTTGATAACACAAAACAATTTTCTGAATTATAACATTATAATATTAATTACAACAGAACTGTAATACCGAGAGCCGCAGCGAAGACGTCCAAAGACGAAAAGTGGCTGTCATTTCCACTTTATCTTGAGCTCCCAAGTTTTCGACGACACAGGTGAAATTTTCGCACAGGTGTGAAGTCTGTGACGTCTGACTGCAATCCTGATTGAGTTTAAAAAATAACAGCATATAGGTTATTGTGGTAAATGAAAGTAACAGAATGTCAGTACTATAATGATATATACTAACCAAAACTGTCGACTCTATGGGGTTGAGGTTGACTTGGTCAAAAATACTAGATCCATTTCTTGTGTTCCTAACCAATGAGAGGTTGTATTTGTTGACTAATGACTTGTCACACGTGCAGCCAACATTTCCCTGTGATGAAACCGGTTTGAATTGATTTTTCAACGGAACTTCAACACCAAAATTAAATGCATGGAAATTTAATAAAAATCAGCTCTTATCACAATATGTTTCATAAAAATCTTACATCAAGTGATGTGCACTCAAGTTGGTACAAATATAAAAGCGGATGATTCGATGTGAGATAACTGGGATAACGAAGCATTAATGTTGAACTTGGAACGTTAGAATACCCCAAGCCTTGAACCTATAAGTAAAAGCAAAGAAGGTTTTCATTCCAGAAAGCAAACATACGTAAATTACAAGCTTTGTTATCTATGCACGGATATGTTCATGCCTGCAAGGAGGTTGAAAGATAAGATTTTGCATTCCTTTTACCTCATAGGAGATCTTGACATCGGACGTTTCGAAACCAATTTCCTGAACTGTGTAAATTGTCCTGTTTTCTTCAGTAAAATTATACTGGATAATGTTTTCAAAGTTTGTACTGGGAACAGGAAAAAGTAAGGCGGTTTAGCTCAAAGTATGTTTGCAGATATCTTAAAGTGAAAGAGCGGTTTGGCCACATTAAAACCTTTCCGCAAATACAAACTCCTTAATACTTTACGGTCCGGATGTCAGCTCTATATTTTATGGAGATATCTTTTTCGAAGCTGTTATCTGTTGGATTCTTATCGTTAGAGAGTGCAGAAGACCTGAAAAAATTTAAACATGTATAAGCTCATAAATATTTATAACAAGATAATGCAAAAAAGCCGTAAAATGTTAACCTGAATTTTTAATTTACTTACGACGTGTCAGTTAGTACTGTGACCCTGACGCTTCCCCTGTCGCCAATATTTCTTAAATTTGCTTGCGATAACTGGTATTCGAAATAGCACTGCCAAAACAAAAATTTATTATTTGGGGCAAAAGTGTTCACAAAGCAAGCTATACAAATTTTTTTGTTATAATTATCAATTATGCAAAATTCTTTTTTGTAAATTGCAAATTAAAATAGGGCGAAAATATAAACACCATCCCTCCCGTCACCCACCCATTCCATTTTCGGAAAAACGTTTGAAGGATAGTTGCTGAATCCAAATGACAAAATTCTGCTGTTTACAGTGTCGTTTCTCGGACCAGGCTGGTTGTCAGTCACGCAGCTTCCTTGAGAGTTGCTGGCACTTGATGCTTCGATCTAATGAAAACAGTTAAAAACACATAACGCACCAAACTATACAAGACGCTTAACTTAACTTACATATACAGTAGTTATCCAGGCCGTTACCTTTACGAAACTTAAAACAGAAGAATATGCAATCGTCGCTTTTGGGCTAAATGCGTGTTCTCCTGCGTTAGTGAGGTTAACTTTGACAATAACAGGTTTGCTTGCTGTATCGGAGGAAATCACTAAGATGGATCCACCGTCCGTGATATCACTGACAGTACCGTTGTTTCTGTAGGAAAAATAACAAGATTCGTAAATTCGTGTGTGTAATTCAACATAAGTATGCTTTTGAAATACAATGTGTTAAACTTCAAGTACTTGTTAACACTGAATAGTGGCAGCGTTACACGAGCGTCTACTTGTAGATCATATTCGCAAATCCCGTCATCACCGCAATAGTTCGTGAACATGGTCGCATCAGAAGCGAAATGGTTTGCGTCTCTATAGTCCGAAAACGATATGAAAAAAGGTTTTATCATGAAAAAACTCCACTTTTTAACTTTAGTTCAAAACGGTGGCGTTACTTACGGTGCGGTTATAGACGAAAGAGAATTTGGGCATTGAACCTCTGGCAGTCCGTAAGTCATCACAGCTGAAATCGGAACTGAAGTGTTGACCAATTGTTTCTAAAAATAAAAACAAGCAAAGCATGTTAAGGGATAACCAGCCAACCATCCTTATTGATTAACGCCTGTAGGCTAAATAATACTGACCTTGGGATACATTATAAATGTATCACACGCTTCCACGCCTCTTAGCAAAGTAGTTCTTTGCTTTAAAACAGAATATCCAGATACTGAAGAATTTACATTTTGCCGTAATTCAACACGTTGCAAATTTGCATCCACTGTCAAGTTGTAGTCTACATCTAAAGTGGCACAAGAAACGGCTTTTATCAAAATTCTATAATGTTAAAAAAGAAGATATTAAGTCAAATTATAAAGCGGCCATGGCATCACTTACCAACTGAATCTTCCACCGATTTTCCATCCACAGTAAAACACGCTCTGAGTTTCAGACATTCTTTGTTTGGATTTGCGAAACATTCAAATGAGTCGAAAGCTGAGGAATTAAAATGGACTCTTCCATTTAGAGAAGCAACGGGGCGCGTTCTGAAAGATTAATAAAAGCAAATAAGCTTACAAAATGATAAATATAAATAAGCTTACAAAATATGTCAAATAATCGGCTAAGAAAAATTTAAAACGGTAATATTTTTTCATCAGGTTCAAGTGGTTTAACTACAAAATCACTTGTTATTTGTTGTAAAATCCATAATTAAAATATAAGGTTAATTCAAATAAATTTATACCATTTTATTTATATTTATTTAAATTCATATTATTTTAAATAAATTACAAAGAAATCAAAATAAATTTTCAAAAATTAATAAAAATTCGAATTAGATTATAATTATATCCAAAGAAATAAAGTTTATTAGAATTAAAATTCATTACAAAAAAACTCAAATACATCAAAAATATATTTAAACAAATTGGCATTTATATTTAGCACAATATATTTGATATAATTTATATTAACTAAGCTTTCACCAAAATCGGTATTTGGCTTTAATGGCCATTTTGCCTTTTATTTAGAGTCTAATTTTTGGCCAAATAATGGGTCTAAATATCGTCCCATGCAAGAATTATCATTATTTATAAATTTTAGATTAGTAGCTGCCATTCAACTTAACAAGTGTGTTATGAAAGTAATGAAGTATTATGAATAATGACAGTTTTAGCAGTGGACGTTTTTGAAACCCATCATTAGGGAAAAACGACGCCATTTAATCAGCAAAATAACCTTTATAGCCAATTATCAAATATTTTGTGCAAGCTTAGTTTATATAAATTATATATGTCAAATTTAAATAAACTAGTGCAATATTTTTGAATATGTATAATATTTGAGATTTTGAATGTAGTTCAGTGTTTACAAACATTATTTTGTTTGATATGATTAATTCGAATTTATCTTAAAGTTTTAAAATTTGTATCAATTTTTTATAATTTATTTAATAAAATTGAATCCAATTAAATTGGTATAAATTTATTTTAATTCACCGGGATTTTTATGATGTTATTTAAAGCTATAGCTCTTAAAACAGGTAGCAAGTAATTTTATAAATAAACCACTTGAACTGCAAATAAGTAACCAGGTAAATGGTAACCACCTTCGGCTGCGAATAAACAACTGAATACGTAACCAGGGACCCGGTTACTATACCTTCACGCGGGTTCAGCCAAAAGCTATGCCGTTTCGCTAAAAAATTATTGACTAATATTTTTCATCAAAGTTTACCTGAATAGAACTATCGCGTCGGACATGGGTGCCCCGACCAATAGGTCAGGATACAAATTTCCATCCACGTCTATGTCGCCTTGAAGAGAAAGACCAAAATATTGAAGCCTAAGACCAGTGAACGAAGAGGCTGAAATAATCTGCGAAAAACAATTAGACGAAATGGGCTTTATGAAATACTGCAATACACAGTAATTTCAGGCTTAAACAATCATATTTTATACGCCAGTTATACTTGTTTCACATCTGGATTAAGACCATCGTTTGCTCCATGGTAAATGTACACTTCACCCTGGTTCGATTCTGCACAAGGTGCCGCTATGGCAACGTCAATAAAGCCATCGTCGTTCAAGTCGCCTGCAGATGCCATGGTCGTTCCAAATCGACCTCCCCTTTTATTGCCGTTAATTTCCATGGGGTGGTATGTGCCGTTGGACTGTTTCCAAAATTATAAAACATTTCGTAATGTTGATAAAATATAAAAAAGTTATTGGTAAAATGCTCAAACTTTAGTGAAAAGCTGACCCATTTTTCCACGGTGTTGCTTGGTTGTGAGATGTAAACGAAAACCTTTCCTTCGTCGTAGCTAGTCAACGAATAAAGTGGTGCACTGACCAGCAAGTCATCTTTTCCATCATTGTTGAAGTCAGCGGACAACAATGCTCCGCCAAAGTAACTTCCTATGCTTTGATATCTGGCAGAGCAATCATTACAGTAAAAAGGTCGCAAGGTTTGTGCACCCTGGAACGAGCTGATGGCTGGCTTGGATTCATGTAAAAGCACCTGTGTAAAGATGAATGTGTTGTATATTCAGCCAGGAAAAAGCGTTATGGTTCACAACAGATTTGCATCAATGCCGTGAAAAGTGGCAAAACTAATAGGGCTTTAAACGTGCATCAAAATAGTAGGATATAACTTTCTGATGACAACCAGAACGACTAATTAATCCGGTTTGTTTACGCAATAGTTTGGTTATATTCTGCCGATAGCGTATTCCTTCTCATACAACGCAGACTCAGTTCTAGCGAAACCCAGGTTAAAACAGTAAAGGAAACACTCAGTCAAACGTGTGTGAATGACACACACACATTATTTTCTGGCTTCAAAAGCTGCTTTTAAAAGAATGTATTATATGCTCTATACCTATACGAAATTCCCAAAGAATTCAGTCACATTTTGTCAAATAAGTTGTAATCTACGCTAACTGTCGTACAGTTCCATGGCTGTAGTGCTTTGGAGCTCCAGCTGCCACGTATTCCACAGTTCCACCGTTGAAAAAGCCGCTGGTGATGGCATAACCTAAAAAGAGGTTGCTGCTACGACGGGTAGTTGTAGGAAAAGCTGAATTATCCCTGTTATAAGAAGCTCACTGACAGAAACTCGTACCTAAATAGGAATCAGCTGTTTTGTTCAAGAGTGTAGAGTTAACTTGGTTGGCATCAAACACATCGGCAGTGGGGTCGTCGACTGAATCGTATTTTACGATCGTCCCTCTCCAACCGTTTGCTCCGACAGCACCAAGATATAAAGCGCCCTCCTACAACAAATAACCAAACTGCATGTTTTTTCCGTAAACAATGTTAACAAGTTAAGTAACAAGAACTTGACGAACCTGGGAATAGTGACCGGATAGTCCAAGTTGTGCGTTTTCCAAAGTAAGATCTACTGCGCCACCACCTGAACCGTCATGGTTGCATAAAATATCACAAAAAATGTGTTATGAAAGAACGTGATTAATTATTATTTACCAGAAGTATGAGACACACAACACGTTGTAAAAAATAGGCGGTTTGGTTTGGAAATGAGTATGCAAAAGTTTATTGTAGCCATTTACGATTTATTTGATTTTAAATTTATATTAAAATGCATACAGATTATAAGGTCAGAGTACTGCATTATTACGTTATAACATTTTTAAATTACATCAACACGAAACTCAAATTAAATCGAAATAAATAAAAATCAAAATAAAATTAAAAAAGCTTCAAACGTACGATTATTTCCGCTAAAATTTGACATTCAAGAGTAAATACAGCGGAAGAATTTTTGATATTTTTGTGGCTTTTAATATTGTTCCTGCTTTTTATAAAGGTTAAGTGTGAAACATAAAAGGCAGCATAATCAGTCTAGCTGTGCGGCCGTTAGATCAAGAATGACCCTGGCAGTTGTATGTGATAAGAAACAAAACGTCACAAAGCTTTACTGTTATAGTTGTCTGTCAGGAAGTATTGAACTTTACCAAGTAGTGGTCGTTGGTTCCATTTTGCTTTATCAAAGTCATTCCCAGTCCATCGGTTTTTCGTTTTTGGTTATCGCCAATCTTCAACATGGAGTCGTCCACCGCGATAGAACAATTGACATGGTTTGAATCTGCTGGTTTACCTACATAAACGTGAAAATTACAAACGAACCAGCAAATTGCTTGCCGCACTTTGCTTCTGCGCCATTTATGAGGCTAATGCTATCACTTAAAGATTACCAGAAAGGTTCTCTTGCGTCACAAGGCACTCGAATATTGCGCCATTTGCTCCAGAAATTTGACTTGAGCCCTTCGCGTATCGCGGCGCCCCGGCAACGACTCTGAAATAATTAAACCCTGCAATAATGCGGAGTTATATAACAAGCTAAAGCGTTTCTAATTCAATGAAGAAACAACCGTTTCATGCGACTGAAGGCTGAATTAAAATTACAGTACCTCAATTCATTATTATCTTCAATGCTTGCGACAAAGTTATATCCAGCGTACATGGAGAAGTTTTGCGAGACCGCCATGCTGGATTTGAAATCAATCAGTAACAATGACTCTGACGGTGTTACTTTAACAATATATCCATTGCTCGCTGACAGCAGTGCCAGAACTGAACACGCATAACTTATGACGACAGACAGTTTTAACGCCATAATAACTGCACGATTCAGTAAAATACCTTACCAAACAGCAAATAATATCAAACTAATACTTATCGACAACACCTACTGCACCAACAAAAGCATATGATCTTTCATAATTGCGTTAAGCAAAATGGTGAAACCTAATCTGAAGGATCGTTTGATATGCTGCTACTGTATCTGTATTGCATATATTGTAGGCTTGTACTAAACTACGCAAACTTACGTCGTGGGTGGCAGGAATGATGTATAACTTTTTGTCACATGTTGCGTAGGTGCGAAGCTGTATTATACAAAAAAATACGTGGGTTACGCAAGTTGAGTATTGTATACCTGCAGCAAATAAGGCCTGTTTTCTTCTTAGTTTTTCACTGAAAGTATACTACATTTTCCTAGCGGTTAATCTAAAATACCATATAAAATTTACACTTATTGGTGCAGTTTCGGCTATTTTGGTCCAGTAGTTTTAAAGGAAAAAAATAACAACATTTTATTTATGCAAATAATGTTTGCTTTTGTAGGCGTGGCTTGTATGTTGGTTATAAAGTGCATCAGTAACATTTGAGTCTGAGTTTCTTAAACATTCTTAAATAAATTTTTTTACATCTTAAACAATTTAGACACTTGAGGAAACTGTTTCGATTCATCCTCGCTTTGATAACGACAAATGTTGTTTGAAACACGTCAGCTTTGCAATTAATGAAATGTTTAGACCCGCTTTTGTGGCGTTAGTTGCAACCACTTGGTAAGTAAAATGTGGCCCAAACCTTACTAAAGTTCTAAATCTGGAAACCTTGCTTGAATTCTCAGCTATGGGTCAATCTCAAACAACGGTTTGCATTTGAAAGTGCACACATCCCATGGGTTTGCAAGTCAGAGGTATAAAGTACAATTGCATGTAAAGTACGGTATATAAAGTACAACTGCATGTGTATAATTTGTTGCGTTTCACGACTAAAATTGTTTACTGTTACCGCATGTCTTTGTTAAGATGTTTTAACAAGTCTTGAAGTAAACGAGTACAAGCAGGCTTGGTGACATCATTCGGCGGAACCAATATTGCATGTAAAACAATATACCAGTGAGCTGACAGTGGCTTGGAATCATATGCTGTCATCTTGCAGGCATGAGGAAAGATTAAGAAAGAAACTTTTTCGTACACGAAAGATGTTTGATGATTGCCTAACGATTGGGTCTTGGGTGGTGTGTGTAGCTGCACTAGTGATCACACCACCTGGTTACGAATTGCAGCAGGTAGTTGAATGTGAGTTCTGGGCCAACCTTTATGAGTCTCAAAAGGTCGTGAGCACTTTTCATGCCCAGAAAGTTTGAATGACCCTGCTGATTGATAAATATTTATCGCCTGCTTACAAACGTTGTTTAGCGATGACTGTAGTTTAAATTATGTCTTTATGTTTGACTGCTAATGTAAGCCCGACCGCTTAATGTGGTGACATTCCTTTGTCTTGCTTGTTTGCCTCGTGCATAATCACGCCGCCTTAATTGGTTTTTGTGTTGGTTTCATCTGTACGACGTTATTCAGTAGTAAGCGTAGTGTGGGCTTAATACTAAGAGTTTATCTATATAAGTGTTATATAGTTTACAGTCACGTCTTACGTAACTAATTATATTATATTTTATTTTTAGGACTAGCAATTCTGTTCTAGTAAAGCCTTATTTACTTTGATTTCATATTTGAGTTTCAAGGTCATGACACTTACTCGATTAATGTGAAGTTGAAATTCTGGTTGACTGTCAGTAATAGCTTTCTTATTGGTTTAACATCAATTAGCCCAAATGTTGATATTGATTTAACTTCATTACATCGCTTCTTCATTGATAAAACACATTGATGTACAATAGACAGTAGCAAAATAGCAACGCTCGTTGGACTGAGTTTTAGTAGAATGAATTAAAGGATACCGTAACTACACAGACGCAAATGATTGGGCTACATGATTTTTTATGTTTAAAACAATTTTAATTTATTTAACTTATTATAATGCTTCGCGTTGCTAATTTCTTCACGTGACGCCTAATTCGACACAGGCTAAACACCTATGAAGTACACTTATGACTTCAGTTGACTACCACGCAAGGAAAGCAACAGCAGCAGCATATTGTTAAGTATCTTGACTAATTTATGACATAACAAGAGCCTTCATCTACGTCACAATGAAAATATTCAGTTAGTAGGGGAGGGTGGGGTGAAGCGGACCACCTAAGGCTTAAATCGTTACAATTCACTGATTTCACCAAAACATTTGACTTGTTTGTTTTGAGAGTTAACTCTAAGGTATTTCGCTAATTTTTGAAGTGCCCTTTTATTGATTGCTTGCTTTCTTACATAATTTTTTTTTTATTTATAAGCACCTCCAATAATCCACTTTACCCCACATGTGTGGGGTAAGGTGGACCACCGTAAGTTTTGAGTAAACAAGGCAATTTGTTCCACATCACAATCAATTTATTTACAAATTTTCATCATAAGCGAAGTAGTTATGAAAGTAATCGCAGTTCACCATCAATTTTTAAAAACACAAAAACAGGATCAGGAGAAGAGGATCTTCTTCAGTTGGTTTAACAAAGGATAAAAGTGCTTAAACCAAGAAGTAAAAATATCAAGCTGCATCAACCCAGAAGGGTGGCATGAATAACCAGTGCCAGGTGGAGTTCCATCAAGCAATTCTGGTTTCATACGCTGTCGTGGAAATATGAGATAAGGTGGAACGTAACTTCCTCCAGCAGACATGCAAATCACTGCAGTGCACAAAGTGCCTCTTTCTGCTGAGGTAATACTTCCAACCTGCTTTTTCCCCTTCAACGCAAGCACCTTGGATTGCTTTGTCTGAACTGTCGTAATTCCAGTTTTGTCGACGTTGAACACATTGTGATGCTTAAAATGATGCAAGTTCATCACTTCTCCCAGGAGAGCAAAAAACTTGCCGACGCTAACACGATTAAACCCTCTAGCACGAGCAGCAGATGTAGGCTCTGGGGTGCGAAGGCTTAATTGTGGATTGCGTTGAAGAAATCCACTTACCCAATCAGCACCAGCAAGTCTCTTTTCCATGTTGAACCTGTGCTTAATTTGATTTTTTTCTGCCAATTCAAATGCAAGTGATTGGAGATGTTTCCTAGTGACCCCAAAGAATTGCCGCTCAAGTTCGAGCACATGTGAAACTAACTCTTTTTCTTGGGCTTCGGAAAATGTGGAATGAAACCTTCCCAGTCCCTTTTTGCTCCCAGTAGCATTAACATTATCTCCTTGGACCCTTCTTTTGAGTGTCGTTTTGGGAACTCCATACTCTTTGCTTGCTTTATGGTAGCCCATTCTCTTTTCATTTACTGCCCGAATGGCGATAGTCATAGCCTCTTCGGTCCAAGATTATTGATTTGATGTCCTTTGGCGGTTACGAGGCATTCTACAAAACAGGATTACAAGATAAACATCACCTAATTCGGTCATGAAACTATAAACAAGAAAAAGTTAACGACGGGGTAAAGTGGACCACCACTGGTCCACTTTACCCCCACCCCTTGGTTACTATTATTTTGACTGTTGGCCAAATTTTGGCTAGTCAGTAAGCGTAATGAACCTATGTAATGCGTACGTGATACAGTAAAACTCCTTTCTACCATTCAACCAAACTTCTACCTTATGCATGTAAAATAAAATCTAAGTTACAAGACATACCTTTCAATAGATCAGAGAGTACAAAAAACGAATTCCGTGCCTTTTCTTGCCTTCTTTTCCACGTAACCTCGAATAATGGCGTGTGCAACCACGTTATGTCACGCTTCACTGAACTTAGAGGTATCCGCGCGGTTAAAAAACTTTATTAAGAAAATAAGAGGGGTGTGCCACTTTACCCCGTTGGTCCGCTTTACCCCACCTTCCCTTACTATTGTTCTCTCATAATAAGATCAAGTTGTTTTTGGACTTTTTTGGGTTGTATAAACTACCCGTCAAACCAGTACCGCACTAGTTGTCATGGTCAGGATATAGGCTGTCACCTATCAAGCTATTGGCAGTTAGAACAATCTATACAGGTGGAACAGATACATACATGATATACAGTAGGTATTGTTAAATTTATGAATTAGCGAATTTTGTCTGTGATTACCTATACCAGAGTATTAAGTGAGTAGTGTTCTTTCATATAAGATCAACTTGTTTTTGGATTTTTTTTGTATTTGATTACCTATACCAGAGTATTCAACTTGTTTTTGGATTTATTCATTCTATTTCTTTGCATGATGATTGCGTTATTATATCGGTTTCGTTTTGTCATTGGAATGTCATCATTGCTCACGTATCCCACTACCAGGTTGATTAATTATAAGAAAATTGCACAGCAGACTCATAAACACAACTTCAAACTTTAAACCTTCAACAACTACCTTTAACCTATTTCGTCATAATCTTAATCTACATTTTTTGCAACTCTCTTATCATTCATGTTAAAAGCTTTCGTCAAGAAACTATATCTTTTCTTGTTTTAGTTTTCTTTACAACACTGTTTGTATAACATTCTTGCATTATGGTTTGCTTAAGAAGAGTAGACACGTCTGAAATATTATAGTTGGTTCAGATATATGAAAATAGAGCAAAACCTATGCACGTCCTTAGATTGGTTGTAGGCGACTTATTGAAACATCCTGGTAGGCATATCCTGTAGACCTATACCTTGTACAACGTTCAGGAAAGGTAACTTCGTTGACAGCGCGCCAGTGCCCACATTTTTCTTTCAGGTGGTCACGAGATGTGAACATTACTCAATTGAAAAGAAACGTAATGCAGACTGGGTGACAACACCTTGGAATATTTACTGTTTTCATTTTGCCAGGTATCGCCAGTGACGTTGTGCGGCAAATATGTGCAAGTGGCGTAAATGAGTCGAAAAGTACGTCGGTGAGCAGAATTATGTCCAAGTGTGCCATAATTTCCTTTGTCATAAATCTTCTGGATCACGACAAAGGTCAACTAAAAAAACGGCATGGGTGCGGTTTTTCTTTTCAGAACGAGCAATAAGATATTGATTGAATTTCTGGAACCATAGCTAAACTATTGCTCGCATTCTGGATGTGGAAATGTTGGCGGGGATTCCATTAGTTTCCAAAATGGACGTACTCCAGCACGCATTAAAATACATTTTTAACATTAGAAATCAATCTTCGTTTATCACAATTTAACAACTATTAATTCTTATACTTATACATAAAATTCCATGTCTATTGCATATTATTCTGAAACAAACCAACTTGTGAGCGACATATAGCGTTAACAGTAGGCCTATATACTGTAGTTTCTGATTTAACTCGACAACAGTTTCAAGTGAACAATTCATGAAATGTGCTTTTCTATTAATAAATATTTGCGCGTACTTATTTACTTAATGTACGACTTGTAATGATCAAGGCCGGATTAACGTAATGACAAGTGTAATGTAGTTGCCACATGCCCAGCTAAGTAAACTTTAATTTAATTAACTCTTTGTATTAGCTGAAATATTTTACTTTACGGTGTTGATTCCCTTATCTATAAGATTTTATAAAATTCGGCAAGCTTTGGAAAAATTGCGCAAGAACTCGTTTGCAAGTGGATGGACACTTGTTAAATTAATATTTGTTAATTTTGAAAACAGTTTAAATTAGCCTACTACAGTACTTAAAAAAATAATTTAGGGGATTCCACAGAAAAAGTTTCCACCAGCTCCACAGTTGGTTAATTCGACTCTGGTATAAATCTGGGACGTGTTTATTTTGTCGGAGATGGTGCTACCTATGCGAAAGCTAACAGGTTTTGTCTTAGTATGTGCTTGTCCCTTATTAAAACTAATTTACCTTACTTGCGTAGTATAACTTTTCACTCAGAAATGTTTTGTTTGCTTGCCAACTTAAATAAATTAAGTTTGATCAAATCGCTCGAACAGTTTGAACAAAATTCAACTTACACGCTATAGTTCAATTAAAACATAAATCGTATTCGGACCGTTGATGGAATTAGTGCGCCATATCGATGACTTCACATCTGGTAAAGGTTCTTCGTGCAGTCCTTCTATCTCTTTACACTGTTCGTTTTTGAATTGATTTGTACTTTTTTAAACTTTATTAATCAGTTGCATAGACGAGTAAGTGATATATATTAAGCATTCCCGGATTCCGTAATGATTAATGTAGAAAAAACGACATTTTAAAGGAACCACTTCATACAATATATGATATGAACGAATCCTGGGCATAAACACGTGTGTGAAATGTCAGCGCCTTGTGAAATGTCGGCAGCAACGGAATAAACAAAAGTACTATATATCGTTCATCAACAATACTATAACACAAATGTTTGAAAATTTTTTTTATTCTTTCTGCTGAAAATCAAGGCAACAAACGGAAATAGATTTCAATATCTTAAACATTTTCGGGCTGGATACATTATATATTTGTTGTAATTGCGAATAAGAAAAAAACAAACAAGAAATTACAAAACGAAAAATAAAGATTAACAAAAACTTTTACACAAAAAGTTCGATGCTGAAATTTTTTTTAATTGCTAAAAACGTATAAACAAGCAATGCTCTATTAGGGCCGTTCAGAGCAATTTTCGTCAGAAATAAAGTATTTCAAAATTTGTAACTGTAAAGTTTGTAAAGCTGTAACTGGTACATCCAATCTAAACATTTCCTGGAAAAAATAAGAAATACTGCAAAATTATTCAATGCGATATTGCATTCATTTTGGGAAACTTTATGAAACGGTAAAGTACCCGAAAGTAGTTTTGTTAAAAACAATCTAAGGTGATAAACTTAAAGATACACAAGGTAATGTTATAACCAACTTAAACCATTTAATTGTTAACTATGTTTTTAAAACAGCTAAAAGTGCTTGTGAAAATCTTAGCTTGTGTTCTCCATATGTCCATTCTGGTTAAATTTGAAGAAAGAAAAAATATATCGAAGCTCTATATGTTCTGTCACCAATGATATACGTTTTGTTGGAAAACGATCTTTAGCAGTTACACAATTACATTCAAAATAAATGGAAACGATTTAAAGAAAAAGGTGTAAGGATTGAAGATTATATTCATTATTATTTTTTATAAAAAATTTTGCATAACTCACCAATAATGCAAGAAAATCAATTTACTTGTAAAGTAAAGATCAATAATGAATAAAATGCATTGTGCAAAAATATAAATCTTGATTATAAACGGAAGTAAATTAAAAAGATAATAATTAGTCAAAATCCAATAAAACATTGACCGTTTTCAAAACAAAAGTTTTAAATTTGAAATTTAACCAGATTAACTGAAATATGTATCTATAAGAGTAAACAATTGCCAAGTTATAAACTAGCCTATAACATACTAAAGGCATCAATCTTTGCAGGAAAGCTCATTGATTGTGGGAACCTCGCTTACGTTCGTGGCATTCGCTTCCTGCCATTGAAGTTCTTGTTGCAAATCGTAATATTTGTTTTTGAAAAATCCGGCCTGCCAATATATATGTACATGCGTTGTGCCTACCATAATTCCTTTTGTTTGTATATATATACATTCAATTTGTTTCAACTACATTATTTTAGTGATAAAGCTTTCCCTATTTGAATAATAATTTGAATTTGTCTATAAACAATTACAACTTTATAACTCTATAACCTTTTACATGTACTTTCACAAAAATTGAATAATTTGGGAACATTTAGAATATTTAAGAACATTAATGACTGATAAGAAAGTAAAATAACAACGAAAAGAAAAGAAAAAAAATTGTAAAAGTAAATTTAAATTTACCAAACAGAGCACTCATTACCTTATACAAAATTATCATAATAACAATTAGCAGAGCAAATGCTCCTCCGCCTGCAGCAATGTAAATCCACGACTGATCAACTGCTTCAGGTGTGACTTCTTCGACATATATTTTTGCCGTGGTCAAGCTCTGAAAATGTTTCTGCGATTATCACTTTACAAACAGTTTCACCAATAAATTTCATCAAACATGATCTGCACTTAAACGTTGCAGAACATGACTGTTACCTACGCTATATCAGAAATATTCATTTTAAATTGCATCGCTTAGCTACTTGTATGAACACATACTTGGTACCGGTGATTGGTCGAATTTTTTCCCATATCATCAAGAATAAGAGGAGAGTTTATGGTGCTGACAGAGAATTCTGACCGAAAACCAATTTCACTTTGATTCTACAAATATACAATTAATTCATTGAAAAAAAGTGGATCCTAATATACAACTGTATTCATTATTATTTTCAATAAAAACGTCACTAAATTTTGGGTATAATGTTGATAAGAGAAAAACAAAGAAGCGTCCGCATATTGAATAGAATACCGAGAGCTGCAGCGAAGACGTCCAAAGACGAAAAGTCGCTGTCATCTCCACTTTATCTTGAGCTCCCAAGTTTTCGACGACGCAGGTGAAATTTTCGCACAGGTGTGAAGTCTGTGACGTCTGACTGCAATCCTGATTGAGTTTGAAAAAATGGGATATCCGTTTATCCTGGTAAGTAAAAGTTACTCTTGTGTCAGTTCAACAATGTTGTATTACACTTACAAAAACTGTCGACTTTATGGGGTTGAGGTTGATTTGGTCAAAAATACTAGATTCATTTCTTGAGTTCCTAACCAATGAGAGGTTGTACTTATTCACTAATGACTTGTCACACGTGCAGCCAACATTTCCCTGTGATATAAAATACTTGGGTTGATTTTGACTGAACTTCAACATCAAAAGTACGTCATAGTAATCCAAAATTATTACTATTAAAATCACTTAAAAAACTTGCCTCAGTAGATCTGCAATCAAGTTTGTACAAATATAAAAGCGGATGATTCGATGTGAGATAACTGGGATAACGAAGCATTAATGTTGAACTTGGAACGTTAGAATACCCCAAACCTTGAACCTATAAGTAACAACACTGAATGTTTGATTTTGCTATAAAGCAAACAAGCGTCCATCAGCATCTTTCTTACACTAACGTAAATGTTCATGCCTGCTATGCAGTTTATACAGCTATGGCTTTTTGTAAATCTTTTACCTCATAAGAGATTGTTACATCGGACGTTTTTGAGCCAATTTCGTAAACGGTGTAAATGGTGCTGTCTTCTGCCGTGAAATTATAGGGGATGATAGTTTCGAAGCTTGTCCTGTGGCGAAGTAAAATCAAGGCTTTAGCTTGAAATTTATTTCCAGAAAAGTGAAAGGTTTAAAACTGATCACTATAAGACTATATTCAAATACAAACTGTTAAATACTTTGTTGCTTGGATGTCCGCTCTATATTTTACGGGTATATCCTTTGTGACGCTGTTGTCCGCCGGATTAATGTCGGTACCGGATGATCTGAAAAATAATTACACTTTGATTTTGCTTATAAACCTTTTCCACAAAATGCAGTAACAAAACTGGTAAAGGACAATGAACCAAGTTTTAAAAATATACTTACAATGAGTCGGCCATTATGGACACGCTAATAGTTTTCTTGTTGCCAGTATTTCTTAAATTTACATGAGATAACTGGTACACAAAATAGCACTGAGAAAACAAAAGAATTTTATTCGGTGAGCATATTTACAAAGCAAACTACAGAATTTTTATAAAGTTGGCCATTCTTTTATAGAATTGAGCGAACGTTATATCACGGTTTAAGTCATGGAAAACATGATGAAGCCATTTTTCTTCACCCACCCAATTCCTTTCAGGAAAAACATTTGAAGGATATTTACTGAATCCAAACGACAAAATCCTGCTGTTTACGGTCTCGTTTCTCGGACCAGGCTGGTTGTCAGTCACGCAGCTTCCTTGAGAGTTGCTGGCACTTGATGCTTCAATCTAATGACAACAATTAAAACTCATCACTCTCCAAACTATACAAGACGCTTAACTTAACTTACATATACCGTAGTTATCCAGGACGTTACCTTTAGGAAACTTAAAACAGAAGAATATGCAATTGTCGCTCTTGAGCTAAATGCGTGTTCTCCTGCATTAGTTAGGTTAACTTTGACAATAACAGGTTTGTTTGCTGTATCGGAGGCAATCACTAAGATGGATCCACCGTCCGTGATATCACCGACAGTACCGTTGTTTCTGGGGAAAACAACAAAATCCAGAAATTCGCTTACTGAATGATTTCATATGGAACATAAAAGCATGCTTATGAAATAAAATGTTACGTTATGATACACTGTTTTGTTATGCTTCAAGTACTTGTTAACACTGAATGGTGGCAGCGTAACATGAGCGTCTACTTGTAGATTATATTCGCAAATCCCGTCATCACCGCAATAGTTCGTGAACATTGTCATATCAGACGCGACATTGCTTGCATCTCTAAATTCAAAAAACTTTTAAAATAGGTAAAAACATCTTCATTTTATTAACTTTTATCAAAAAAGCAATATTACTAACGGTGCGGTTATAGACGAAAGAGAACTACTTCCATGGATCACTGGCAGTCCGTAAGTCATCACAGCAGAAATCGGAACTGAAGTGTTGACCAATTGTTTCTTAAAAGTAAAAACAAGCAAAGCATTTTAAGGGACAACCAGGAACCCATCCTTATTGCTTAACACTTTTAAGCCGTGATAGTCAAAGTAATCACCAAAGTTACTTAAACAGAAGTATTGCTACATAATTTTATAAGCTAAATAGTTTCAGACATATTGTTGTCCTTCGTCAGAGCACTGCTGCGTAAAATACGCTAAAATTAAGTTGTAGACGCAAAATGTGTAGTGATATGTATATGTAATGTATATGTCAGGGATGGGCAAACTTGTTCAGTGAAAGAGTCACTTGTGGAAAACTACAAACACCAGCGAACCGCAAAATCAGTCGTGTCAATACAAATATGGTAAACAATGCGTAGATAATGAACAATAATGTATATTAGTATTACTATGCAGCTAGAAGAGCCACAAAAACCATGTCGGCGAACCGCAGTTTGCCCACTTTCGGTATATGTGATATGTACGCTTTGTATATAGATGTTATTGCAAATGCAAATTATTGAAAATTATCTTTGAACAAAAAAACTGACTACTTTCTACTTCAGCATTTGGTAACCTACTCAAGTACATTATTTTGGGCTAAAAACTACTAAAAGTTAAAGTTAAAGTAAAAGTAGAAATACCCATGCACAAAACTAATTTAGTAAGTAGCCAAAGCAGAAGAAGTGTACTTATACGTAGACTACTTAACTGAAACTACTTCGTTGTTGACCACCACTGCTTATAAGTAATACTAACCTTGGGATACACTCTGAATGCATCACACTTTTCTACGCCCCTGATCAATTTAATTCTCTGCATTGAAAGAGAATATCCAGATTGCGAGGAATTTGCATTTTGCCGTAATTCAACACGTTGCAAATTTGCATCCACTGTCAAGTTGTAGATTACATCTAAAGTGACACAAGAAACGGTTTTAATCAAAATGCTATAATGTTAAAAAAGAAGATATTAAGTCAAACTATAAAGCGGCCATAGCATTAATTACCAACTGAATCTTCCACCGATTTTCCATCCACAGTAAAACACGCTCTGAGTTTCAGACATTCTTTGTTTGGATTTGCGAAACATTCAAATGAGTCGAGAGCTGAGGAATTAAAATGGACTTTTCCATTTAGAGAAGCAACAGGTCGCGTTCTGCAAGATTGATAAATATAAATAACCTTACATCAATCTAATTCTAAGTCAAAAAATCGGTTAAAAAAGTGAAACCGGTGATATACAGTAATTTCACCAGCTATCATATAAACTTCCTTTAATTATTTGCAAAAAAGCTTTGCCAATATATTTAGGATCATGTTCAGCCAGAGGCTATAGGCCACTGTTCTGATAAACAAAATAAATTAATGTTTCCATCAAGTCTCACCTGAAAAGAACTATTGCGTCGGACATGGGTGCTCCCACCAATAGATCAGGATACAAATTTCCATCCACGTCTATATCGCCTTGAAGTGAAAGACCAAAATATTGAAGCCTAAGACCAGTGAACGAAGAGGCTGAAATAATCTGTGAAAAACAATTAGACAAAATACTATTTAAGAAGTTATAAGATTTTATAGAGTGAAAAACATATAAATTCATATGCCAGTTATACTTGTTTCACATCTGGATTAAGACCATCGTTTGCTCCATGGTAAATGTACACTTCACCCTGGTTCGATTCCGCACAAGGTGCCGCTATGGCAACGTCAATAAAGCCATCGTCATTCAAGTCGCCTGCAGATGCCATGGTCGTTCCAAATCGACCTCCCCTTTTGCTGCCGTTAATTTCCAAGGGGTGGTATGTGCCGTTGGACTGTAACCAAAATTATAAAACATTTCGTAATGCTTATAAAACATAAAAAAGTTATTGGTAAAATGCTCAAACTTTAGTGAAAAGCTGACCCATTTTTCCACGGTATTGCTTGGTTGTGAGATGTAAACGAAAACCTTTCCTTCGTCGTAGCTAGTCAATGAATAAAGTGGCGCACTGACCAGTAAGTCATCTTTTCCATCATTGTTGAAGTCAGCGGACAACAATGCTCCGCCAAAGTAACTTCCTATGCTTTGATATCTGGCAGAGCAATCACTACAGGAAAAAGGACGCAAAGTTTGCGCTCCCTGGAACGAGCTGTTGGCTGGCTTGGATTCATGTAAAATAACCTGTTTAACAGATAAAAGGATTTAGTCATTCAGTCACTTATATCATTTCTTGTTTTTGGCGAATTTGGGGATAAACTATAGCGCTAAAATACAATAACATGAACGGGTTAACACAAAAAAGTAAAAAATCCTTGAACCTGCACCAAAATCGAAAAGGTTTTGACTAACTGATGACAAATATAATGTGGCCACTGAACCCAGTTTGGTAATCCAGTTTTTTGGTTATATTTTGCCGATAACAGACTTTCCTCAATTTCATATACCAACTAAGACTTAGGTTACTTAGCAAAACCCAACTTAAAGACACTGACGAAATTGTTTAAACTGTAATAATGTATGTAAATAAGACGCACTAATATTAGCGAGCTTGTTAGGTTACCTCTTAGATTGTACAAAATATATACACTTGAATGTATACAAAAGTCATAAAGAATTCAACCACATTTTGCCAGAAACAGCAGACAAACAGACACCCATCGCAGACATTATTTAATATGAATATCTGTCAGAACAGAAAGTTGTAAACTTCAGGCCTACTGACTGCCATATACCGTTCCATGACTGTAGTGCTTTGGAGCTCCAGCTGCTACGTATTCCACGGTTCCACCGTTGAAAAAGCCGCTGGTTATAGCATAACCTAAAAAGAAGTTGACTATGACTAGTAATCGTTAGAAAACTTGAAATTTTAACAAACCCTCATCTATGTCGGTTGTAATAAGTTCACTGACAGAACTGACAGAAACTTGTACCTAAATAGGAATCAGCTCTTTTGTTTAAGAGTGTAGAGTTAACTTGGTTGGCATCAAACACATCGGCAGTGGGGTCGTCGATTGAATCGTATTTTACGATCGTCCCTCTCCAACCGTTTGCTCCGACAGCGCCAATATATAAAGCGCCCTCCTACAACAAATAACCAAACTGAATGTTTATTGCTAATAACGATTTTAAGTAGTTAAGTAAGCAAGAATTTAACGAACCTGGGAATAGTGACCGGATATTCCAAGCTGTGCGTTTTCCAAAGTAAGATCTACTGCGCCACCACCTGAACCGTCATAGTTGCATAAAATTATTACAAAAGAAAAGTTAAAAGAGTAAGCATTTAGCCGTAAGTACGTCACACCGCCCATTTTGAAGTTAAACAGTTTGTTTATGTTAGGAAAATGAGCAGTTGAAAATAAGGGGAGTATAGATTGCAACCCATGCCAACTTTCATGGGACTTCTTGTTGTGTATGTACAAACCTTCGGCTGAAACTGAAGAAATTGCCCTCGTCAGATTCGATAACTGAACCTCCAAGTCACTGAATTGGGATGACGTCAGAACTCTATCGTAATTGGATCCGTTTCCAGTTGCACTAAGAGCAAGCTGCCTTGTGTCAGCATTATTACCAACTCCAATGGCGTAAACTGTGATGTTTTCTGCTGTTGTCAAATCGTAGCTTAAAAATAATTTCAAGATATATTGTTAGTCTAAAATTTTATAAAGAAAAGGACACTATAGTATGGTCACTCAAAGCTTTTCTCTTTGATTTTAAACCGTATAAAAAAGCTGAGAAATTACCTGTTTTTTAGCTCATAAGCATCAGTTGCCGCGCCATCTGTGATCAGGACCAAGATTTTGGTCGAAACTTCTTTGTTTCTAGACTTTGCAAAATCAACCTAAGAGTCAAAAAGGCCGATCTTTATAAAAAACTATATACGCCTTTTTTTCAGAAGGTTTAGAAACTTATTAACGAGTAGACTCAAAGTTTAAGTTCAACCGAAATTCAATTAACAAACTTTTGATGTATGTTGGAATGTCATATTTATAGTTATTGCAGAGTTTAGTGATTCTGAAAATAATCTTTCAACAACAAAAAAGCTAGAAATTGTTTTAATCGATGTCGATGAATAGTTTACCTTAACGGCACGTTTAATAGCTGTTGCAGTGAATGTATTTCCTGTCTTTAAATGGTTCATGTTCGTCCTTATTGCGTTTTGAAAACAAGTAATGCTGTCACAATCACCAAGTTCAGTTGGCGTGGTATAATAATCCGGGTTATTTAAATCCGGAGTTCTGAAAAGGCACCCCACAATTAGTGAAAATGTCCTCCGCTAAATAAGGAAAAGTATGCATGCTAGGGATGGACCGATACGAACCCAAACCCGAATAGATTCGCCGAATATCGCCTTTATGGAAGATTCGGACGAACACGAATATCAACAATAGCGAACCCGAATACAATATTACTTATAAATTTACTGACTTTCGTAAAAATGATGATCTAGTTTCCCGACAATGCTAAACTAGAGTTAGCGGTACTTACAATGAAGGTCGTTTTCCTAACGATTTTGCTTTTTCGATCGTTTTTTAATATTTTTCGAAAGAAAGCGATTTGTTTATCGATTACATCATGTTACAAGCAAGACTTGACAACTTTTGGAGGAAATTTTATTGTTTGGTTCTAATACGAATAGATTCGGGATTTGTTCGTGTCGACCTTCATGATATTCGGGTTCGCACGAACCCGAATAATCTTACTCGCGGCACATCCCTAATGCATATTCACATACTCACGTTACATATTCCAAACTAATAAAACCAACTAAAACACTGTACATATGTGACTGCATCATCACGATGTAGTCTTGATAAATATTTTCTTACCCAGCACGGACGGCCCTGCTGTATTGATTTCCGTATTGCAATATTCCTATTTGTGTAGTATCACCGATACTATCCTTAAATGTATTAGACACGTTCATCAAAACGCTTTTCATGATCGTAAAGTCGGAATCTTCGATTGAGTTTGATGAATCGATGACGAACATAACATCGAGGTAATTGAGAAAACAAGCTGAAATAGTCGGTATTTTCAAAGAAATTATTATCAGCAGTGTGAGGTGCACGGCCTCGTTTTTAGGCGCAGTCAAATTTATTGCTTACGTATTTCGTTCCATCCAGTCATCAACGTAATGTTATTCGAAAGTTCTCCTGAATAGCATGCACCGGGCGTGTAAATATTGCCAGATCCGCACTGTTTTTGACGGCGATGTGTGCAGGTCTAAAACGTGTGCAATATTTAAATCACGCATCAGAAAAATATCGCCAGTTTACAAAACAAGTGGCTTTACCACATTTACCGTATAAATAGGCCAACATACCTAAGAATGTTAAAATACAGCTGTGACAAGAAATTTGTCACTATCCCAATCGCAATGACTTTTTGTATTTAGTTTAACGGTTGTAATGTTAGTAGCGCCATGTATTCGCTGATTGATATTTGCTTGCTGTTTGTTGAGTGCTATTATCAAGTATTTAGTAATCACGCTTCTCTTCACATTTTTAGTAATCACGCATTCCCGCCATCAGGCTATAGCGTCTTTGTGTGCACTTGTTTTCATGACCCGCGGATGATGTGGTTTTTCCAAGCTAGCAAGTGTGCGGGAAGTTAATTCGACTTTTGGGCGTGGAAGAGGACAGACGTCCTCTATGCTTTATCGATATGTCTGTGGTTCAAGTTCTTTTTTAGTGAACATATGCAATCTGTGCAGTCTAGTGATATTTTTGTGGCTTTTAATATCGTTCCTGCTTATTATAAAGGTTAAGTGTGAGACATAAAAAGCAACAGAATCGGTCTAGCGGTCCGGCCGTCAATTCAAGAATGACCCTGGCAGTTCTAGGTGATAAGAAACAACACGTCACAAAGCTTTACTCTTATAGCTGTCTGTCAGGAAGTATTGAACTTTACCAAGTAGTGGTTGTTGGTTCCATTTTGCTTTATCAAAGTCATTCCCAGTCCATCGGTTTTTCGTTTTTGGTTATCGCCAATCTTCAACATGGAGTCGTCCACCGCGATAGAACAATTGACCTGGTTTGAATCTGCTGGTTTACCTACATAAACGTGAACATTACAAACGAACCAGCAAATTGCTTGCCGCATTCTGCTTCTGCGCCATTTATGAGGCTAATGCTATCACTTAAAGAATACCAGAAAGGTTCTCTTGCGTCACCAGGCACTCGATTATTGCTCCATTTGCACCAGAAATTTGGCTTGAGCCGTTTGCGTATCGCGGCGCCCCGGCAACGACTCTGAAATAATAAAACCTTGCAATAATGCGGAGTTATATAACAAGCTAAAGCGTTTCTTATTAAACGAAGAAACAACCATTTTTTATATTGAAAGCTGAACTAAATTACCTCAATTCATTATTAGCTTCGATGCTTGCGACAAAGTTATATCCAGCGTACATGGAGAAGTTTTGCGAGACCGCCATGCTGGATTTGAAATCAATCAGTAACACTGATTCTGACGGTGTTACTTTAACATTATATCCATTGCTCGCTGACAGCAATGCCAGAACTGAACACGCATAACTCATGATGACAGACAGTTTTAACGCCATAATAACTGCACTATTCAGTAAAATACCTTACCAAAAAAAAAAATAATATCAAACTAATACTTATCGACAACACTTACTGCACCAACAAATGCATATGATCTTTCATAATTGCGTTAAGCAAAATGGTGAAACCTAATCTGAAGGATCGTTTGATATGCTGCTACTGTATCTGAATTGCATATATTGTAGGCGTGTACTAAACTACGCAAACTTACGTCGTGGGTGGCAGGAATGAAGTAAAACTTTTTGTCACATGTTGAGTAGGTGTGAAGCTGTATTATACAAAAAACGGTTTGGTGACACTTAATCACGCGACACTTAATCACGCGACGCTTAATCACCGACACATAATCACTAGGGCAACCAAAAGTCAATATGGTCAATTTTTTTTTACCTGCTCAGAATGCTATGAAACAAGCACAAAACAAATTTCAGCTTTGTACGACGTGTGGTATAGAAGTTATTAGGTCAGATAAAGTCAAAATGTTACGTTAGGTCAAAATACGGTCAAATTGTTTCGTTAGGTCTTTTTTTTAGGTCAAAATCTATTAAACTTGTAATTTTGTAACCATTTTGTAATATTATTCTTCCGTTTTTCTCTTTTCTTGTACCGCAAACAATTCCAGTCCCGCAAATTTTACTTAGAACCCAAGCCACAAAGAGAGGGAAGGCTTTTCAGCGCGTTTGGTGACGTCACGATGTGACGTCATTGCATTTGAAACTGCAAGTTGTCAATCTTAATACGCAGAAACGAAAAAAAAGTCAACACTAGAAAAGCATTTTGTCATTTTTAAATGCAGCTTTAGATTAGAAAGTTGCTGTAGACAGTGTAGAGACTATCAGTATAGCGTTTTTCAAAATGAGGTCAAAATTTAAACTTTTTAGGTCAAAATAAGGTCAAAATGTAAACTTTTTTGGTCAAAATAAGGTCAAAATGTAAACTTTTTAGGTCAAAATGAGGTCAAAATTTGCAAATTTTAAGGTCAAAATTTAAAATTTTTAGGTCAAAAAACTGGTTGCCCTAATAATCACTAAGACATTTAATCACGCGACACTTAATCACGCGACACATAATCACTAGGACATTTAACCACGCGACACATAATCACTAGGACATTTAATCACGCGACATTTAATCACACATTTACAATGTTTATTTACATTTACAATTTACAGCAATGTTATGCATGGGAAATGTAAGCAACTGGACGAAGATAGACTAAAATCTCGCTTGACAGATACCGGTCAACTATGTTTTGCACACGCAGTTTCAGTGCCTTGTACCGCATTGGAATAGAAGGTTGAGTACCAGCAATTCCTTGCAGAAACGTTGCATTTGAATGTCTTTTTCAATTCCCTGTATGAAAGTCCACAATGTCGGGTGGTGGCATTGAAAAAGCACTTGAAGACCAAAAGGCCAACTTTCGACTGCATTTGTGGTTCTTGCAATGCAACCTGCCCCGGCTTCGTAATGATTCCAACTTTCGATTGGAAAGATGGCTGAGCCGTAATTTTCACCACGTCCCGGACGTCGTCTGCCTCTGATATAGGCCTATGTGTGTTCGAAATACGAAAGCAGCTCAGGCATCTTCTTGTGATCGGGCATGCTATCAGCTAAGATCAGAAATGACTCGACTACGTCAGAGGAAGGGACCATGGCTAAGGCTGGTAAACACCGAATAGCTGTTCTTAATTCGTCATTAGACTCCACAGAGACACGAGCTTGAATTATTGAATTTTTCTGACGCTTTTCCGACATCGAAGTGATTATGTGTCGCGTGATTAAATGTCGCATGATTAAGCATCCAAGTCGCGTGATTAAATGTCCTAGTGATTATGTGTCGCGTGATTAAATGTCCTAGTGATTATGTGTCGCGTGATTAAGTGTCCTAGTGATTATGTGTCGGTGATTAAGCGTCGCGTGATTAAGTGTCGCGTGATTAAGTGTCGGTACACCACAAAAAACTACGTGGGTTACGAAAGTTGAGTAATGTATACCTGCAGCAAATAAGGCCTGTTGAAGCTGAAAAGTTGATACTGAAAGCTGAACTAAATTACCTCAATTCATTATTAGCTTCGATGCTTGCGACAAAGTTATATCCAGCGTAGATGGAGAAGTTTTGCGAGACCGCCACGCTGGATTTGAAATCAATCAGTAACACTGACTCTGACGGTGTTACTTTAACATTATATCCATTGCTCGTTGACAGCAATGCCAGAACTGAACACGCATAACTTATTACAACAGATGGTTTTAAAGCCATAATAACTGCACGATCCAGTACGAAAGCTTCAGTGTAAATATTACGAAATCATTAAAGCAGTCTTCATCAACACAAAAAGATAATGAAGCCAAGTTGAATTGAATGACCTGCTTTGTGGCTATCCTGAACTCTGGCTAAAAACTTGGTCGATTAGGAAACCGTATAAAGCCTGTATCTTCATAACTACCTAAACTGAAGAACAACATCCAACAAAAAAGTCTTTTTCAGAATTGGTCTGCAGAATAAGTCAAACCTACAGTTAAAAACCGCTTGAAATGCGGCAACTAAGCACCTTGAAACAAAATTACCCTGTCTACGTGGCGGAAGTAGCTCAAAACTTTATTCTCGCAAGCTACGTAGGTGCGCGGTACTAAATTTATAAAGGTCTATATAAATGACGAGTTAAGTTATTGAGAAAATTATAGCACATATACCGTATTAGACGTACTATGTATTTCTTCGTATAAAGATGATATCAGATTAAGCATTACAATGAAACCTTATTGTAAAAAGATTCGCATATAACAAGAAACCTGTACTTGTTATACGCCGTTTCAAAAATAGTCCTGATTTTGTGAAAATAGTTAAAAGAACAAAGTTCAATTACATTTTGTACGAGCAAACATGTCTGCCTCTACTTATCTTATCGGTATTTCTAAAGACTACCATTGAAATTAATTCAGTAATTGCCATACCTTATATTTTCAAGCCCTATTTTGCGGAAATGTCTGTATTTACGTGTGAATCGCTTAAGCTACTTCAACGGAAATTACTCGATTTTATAAATAAAAGCCTCTTCCTGATACACGTAAATCCAAGCGTGACTCCCTTTTACAACAACTTATTGCTGTCAAAGTTCCCGTGGGTTTCGTATCTTGTTTTAAATATTGATTCTTGAAATTTGCTAACGCCTTGATGACCATAGTCTTTGTCATCTACTGGGTTTCCGCTCAATGTTGCGACGATTAGTGCGGTATCCATTTTGGGGTAGTCACAAATGTGTATGTACGAGTACTTCACCTTGAACGGGCTTTTCTAAGATTCGCCCCAGATTCTGCATACCTCATCCTAGTCGGACGTTACAGGCTAAAGTGGTCCAAAGCGTTGCACTGTGTGTTTATAAAGATTTTCGGTCACAACGTGAATTGATTGCGCCACCAAATCCCCATGGTGATGTAACAAATGCTCGAACTTACTGCGTATGTCTCGAAGCACGTGCTTGGAATGATTCATTCTGCGCTTAGTGCCTCGCGGGTTAAAGGGACAGAATTTGTTGCAATATAATTCTCTTTAAATATATCTTTTCTTGTCGTAATACATCAGCTTAAGTTGATTTTGACAAATGATTGTTTCTTTTTTTGTAGTAAAATCTGCCTTTTACAGTCAAAGGTTTATAATTAAATCCTCTACAACTGTACCAAAAAGTGGCATATTCGACGTTAACTTTTAAGCAATATCATTACAATCCATCATCATCAACGTTTGGATAATACACGTTTATAACATGTCAACGAAATAGAAACAGTCGAGTCCAAATTTGGATTCAAAACGGAAATTGCGTCACGTTTTTATACAGGCTGTATGGTGTAAGAGTTCTTTTTAGCCAGCCAGCCATCGTATATTATGAATTGCCAAACTTTGGTAAACAGGTTTGTTGTTGTATATACATTTTGTATAGTGTTGCCATAATATACTACAGTACACATAAAACGCTTCCTGTTAACCTTGGCGCGGCAAAAATGTGAAGCCGGGCCGTTATCATAACAATTATGATAACGGACCGTAGCTTGCCCAATGCTGTCATTACCTATAACTAGTTGATTACTCAACTAATTTGAAAAGGCTGGGTCCCATCATGCCTAATAGGCGTTATACGAGAAACCGCTTGGACCGTTTATTTTTATGGTCGTTCGCGTTTATATTGTTTAGCTTAAATATTTAATGAGGTAACAGAACTTTGCTCAAAGTAAACTAGGCCTAAATTGTAAGTAGCCAATGACCAGTTACTTTACAAACAACTTAAGGTATGGGAAACACACCACCAGAGAGCAAGAAAAATGACTTAATTTGTCAAAACCAGTGTTTTGGACAAGTAGGCTAATACCAAAAATTGGTTTTGTATGAAAAATCACAAAACGAAAATCATTACTAAGCAAGTAGGTCTTACGCATTTTGCCACTTGCTTGGCCTAGCTTTATATACGAGTCGACTGTTGTGGAATTGAATATGCGGTGTCTTTGGTTATTCCAAATCCTTCAAACTGTGATAACACAACCTTTGACAGCCACGCACAAAAAATTATTCAATTCTTTACGGAAGATTTGCTGAGCGCCCGAGTTAAGCAAGCTTTCCAGCATGCCAGAAGAATACAGTTTAAAGATTGCCGAAGCGTTAAGCTGCAATTAAATCTATTTGCCCCGATGCTTTTAACATATTTTCATCAATGGATCTGAATTCATATTTATTGGACATTTGTAGCTATAGTCTATGCTTCCAAATGTACTATCTGCAAGGAAAGAAAGTTAAGTTAAATGAAATCGAAAGCGATGGATAACATTTTTTGATTTGACGTGAAAGCGTTTGAATTTAACACTATTGATTCCAAAGTAACAAGTGATACAGAATGGACCAAAAATGTCAAATTCTTCTACATCAACGACGGATATTCTTTTCCGCGGACTAAGAGCGTATATAAAGGCAATCTCTTCCTTAAAATTAAAACTCAGCAAATAATGTTTGGCGAGAACCTGTATCTGGCTTTATAAATATCAAACGAGCAAGCAAACTTTTCAGATAACCTAATTAACTTATAGACGTAAGTAAACTTAACAAATCGATAGCTTATGCCCAACGTTTATAGGTTTTTTATTGTTAAATTTTAACTGTTTGCGGATTAAAACGTTTATTCAACATCAGTCGTTTTCTTGAAAAGAATTTTTTTGAATTTATGTTCATTCACAAACATGCAAAGAGATCAATTTTGAGACTTTGTGCTTACAAATGCAACAGCCTAAAACCTGAACTTTCTGACAAAGTTTATTGCTTCGATTTTAAAATTTCTAAATAACTCAAAAGTTATAATAAACATATTATAATGGTGATAATATGAAATATTCCGAATACATATACCGAACCTCCTGACGATTACAACAACACGCTGAAAAACGGATCATACGAAAGGTCAATCAAAGCAAACAAAATACAAAGCAATGCAAGCAAAGAAATTAAAATAAAACTTATATAAGCAAGGGTTTGAAAAGGTTTGTATTGTACACGTCTTTAAATCATTACCAGATCAAAAACCTGTCGATAACGCGTGAAAAGTAATGCTTGAAAATGGTTTTGTTCTATTTTTTTTACTTTTATTGGATTTTATAACTTTATCAAGGAATTCCCCTAGCTATAAAACTCATTATAGTCAGCACACAAGCAAGTCGCAAATTCTACAAAAAAAGAATCATCTTTAGCGAATTATGACATAGCTAAAATATTTGAAGCAATTAATCAATGACTTTCAAAATGTCTAAGTTATATGTTTTATGTGATATTGCTTCATAACTTATATTTTATCGAAAAGATTAGTCCTCTGGTGTACATACAGGTTCGCACAAGAGTAAAATAATGCTTTGAAATGTTTTGTTTTATGCAAGTCAAAAAGCAGCGTATAAATGCAACATTAATTTAAGTAGACATTTTTTTGGTCTTTATTAACTATTTTTGAGACAATTTAACTGTACATTTCACTTTTCTTTGGAAGGTTCCATTTTGTCGTAAAACTTAAGATCAATGAACCTTATACGTTTTTATACACACAGTTGAAAAACAGTTTTTCAAGTTCGTTATAACTACTAAAAATAGCTAAAATCATCATCGATATCCTAACCTGGGTTTTTGTTACTGTGGAGAAAACTAAATGTTAACACCTGAATGCGCTGAAAATTTCCAGCAAATAACTTGAAAGGTTTGACAAAAACTCGTAACTATAGGATGGATTAACTGGTGTTTAACAATAATCCTTCAGGGACCATATTTCGATATTAATAATTAAATAGTAGCTTTTTTTTCAGCTGGAATACTTAACGCTTAAACAAACAACATAGGCAAAAAAAGTATAATTATAGCTACGATTGAAAAGCTTCAAAAAGTTAAAAATAATGCGAAAGACGTGGGATAGACAGACATACAATAATAGATAGATGTACAATTACAGATATATATCACACCAATATACTGAAGCAAGAGAGCTCTGCAGTTCTATACGAAGCAGTAAAATAATGTAAATAAGGAAACAATATAATCTGAAATGTGATAATACAAGACGAAAAGAATGAATAGGTAATTTAGCACAAAACGTTTAAACCGCCTTCAATGCTAATTATAAAGTAAAAAAAAAAACTTTTGCAGAATAAATTTGTCGAGTCGTAGTTTCGATTTAAAACCGCAAACTAATTTGAGTTGATAATGGATTTCGACAAAGGCAAGGAACTCTTTGAGGAAATTCCAAAGTCAGTTATAAAAGGAAATTGGGTGACGCCAGATAAAAGCGAAGAGGAAGATTTTAACAATCAAGTGGATGAAGAAAATCTTCCAAAGGTGGCTCTCGCCTTGAAGGCTATTCAATTTACAGATAACGTAACCATGCATGGAATGCGGTACATTTTCATGAAAGATATGGGCAGTTTAAGAAGGTAATCTTTATGGAGTTAAGTTGCCTGAAAAAAATTGTTGTATGTCTGTCTTGTATATAATTAACACTACAAATACTCTCGATAAATCCCGCTCTTACCAAAAAAATAAAACAGAAACTGTTTTACTATAATATTGTCATATAGTTATATTATAGCCTATATAGATCGTTCCTCTAGAATATTTTATTTAATTTCCTATTCAAAATCATGCCCATATTTTAGGCTTTTGTGGATATTGGTTGTCCTGAGTGGTATGGCTTACTGCGTCTACATCATACAAAAAAGCCTGTCAAATTACAATACGTTTCCTACCATCACAAAAGTAACAAAAAATTACGAAAGAATAAGCGAATTTCCAGCAGTAACCATTTGTAGCTACAACGTTTTCCAGTAAGTTTCTCTGCAGTCACGTGTAGAATTTGCTCATCCATTATAACCTCATGTGGCAAATTCACAGAAAAAGCAAATTGTCTCCAAGTGAGCTAGAAATTCTGCATTACATCTACGGTGACTACTATTACTCCGATGAAGAAGAGTCATCGGGGTCAAGTCCTCTTACAGTCTACGATGAAATCAACGTGACCCAGTTTTATTACGACAAAGCATTCGACTATGAACGTGACTTGTATAGCTTTAGTTTATTTTGATTTTATAAAGACTTAAACATAATCTACTTATATCAACTTTTGTTATACCCAAGTTAATAGACTTACTAAATTTTGGTAACAACCCCCGTTAGACAAAATTTAGTTTTAAGTAAATTATGAATATATCAAACAGCAGTAAATTTGTTTTAAACGTATTATTTTTGAAATATAACACCAGTTGTTTGACAAGGGCAGCTGTACTTACAAGCGAAGAATTTGCAGTAAAAGTATGCGCTCCAGGACTCTCACAGATCATGGAGTTTGTCTCACGATTGATCCAAGCAATGACCCGAAACAGAAGTACCAAACGACCCCAGGTAACAAAAATATATAGGCTGTCTGCAGGAGTGTGCCAAACACGAGCCCAAGCCTCAATTGTGTTCTCACGACCCAGAGTTTCACTCCATGATTTACCAGAGTGTAAAAGTTAACTTTAGGTGCAAATAAAAAAGCAGGTTATTGTTCGCAGAGAATTCTTTTTAGAGTAACTTGAAGATTAATGATGCTTTGCAAAATTTGCTGTCGACTGTCGATCACTATAAATTAACTATTTTCACAATTATTGTGTAGCGAGTTGACTCTGTTTTACTCATAACGTTGGTAATGGTTAGTTTTTCTCCTGCATTAAAAAGACAAGAAACAAAAAGTCATTAAACAAGGAGAACGCAAAAATGTCGTATCTAGGCTAAGTATATAAAAGATGATCTAAGTTTCATATAAGAAGCATCGATTTATATGAAATATGCAATGTGCATTGCATAGCATTTATAGTAGAAAAAGTGCGATACTTGCCAACCTGAATCAAATACAACTATAGCCATTTTAATACAAACCTCCTCTTGTCTTATTATTTACTACTGGAACTTGTTTGTACGCTTGCTATAGTCATTAATTATATTTATGAACTTCTTATGTGTGCGCACTACACAGAGTGTCACGCTGTCACGCGTATCGCGATCGATCTTACACGCCAGTTCTTTCAGGAACTTATACGACATAGCTTTACGCGCGAGTATACTGGTTTGTGATTAATCTCACAGCACACATTGTGTCTGTCGAATGACAAAACAAACAAACAAGTAAACAAGATAAACGAAACCAACACCAAACGCTAGACTTATATACTTTGAACGTGGCCAACAGTACAACAGCAGTTTGCTCAGATTTAAATATCTTTGTTTGTTTAGTTATGACCACAGTGCGTTCGGGTTCGGCTTGGGTACTCCCAAACGTTTAAGTTAAAGACTCAGGTTTCATCACACTAATTTACATTTGGTAAATGTACCAGTTAGGTATATCATAATTAAATTTTTTTATAAGCTTGCTGCTGTATGTGACATAAAAGCAGTTAGGTTGTCATAACAAAATATCAATTTTTTTGTTTTAGTCTCAAAATTTGAATCAAAGGGCACGTTAATTGTTTTAGGACCGAACGGGGGTTTGTTTTGGGCCGATGTGCTCAATTTTGAAGACTGGACATATGGACCTTATTTCGTTGTCAAAGGTTTTCGCGTCGCCATTCATGAACCGGGAACTAAAATATACAGTTTACAACAGAAAGGCTTTTCTTTGCAAAGTAGTTTAACTATGGAGTTATCACTAAAAAGAACCAAAGATATACTTCAGGTAAAACGTTTTGCTCGTAAACACGTATCGAATGTGTTAAAAAGAAGTTAACGTTTGTCTCATCTTCTCTAATACAAACAGTCCCCATTTTGTTCTAAATCACACAGCCACCACCTTACGGAGTTTGTGGAAGCGTACCACTTCAAACTAGCAGCGAGTATTCAAATGAAAAATGTTTGCTGGAATGTCGAACAAACTACACAATTAATAAATGTGGGTGTAAAGATGTATACATGCCCGGCCCAGCTAAAGTTTGCAGCTTTGAGCAACAATACAACTGCACGATGGACATACTGGAACCATTGGAAGAAAGTGGTAAATCATTAATCACACCCTGACAGCAAAGCAACACTCTTCTGCTACTTCGTGTTTTTAAACTGCTTTTTGAGATTTAGCTTATGTTATTACTTATGCATTAAATGTAGGCTCAGTATCATTAGGCTAAATGTTTTTAAAAAACACTTGTCATTTGTTATAGACTTATTTGACGCATCGAGTTGCACTTGTCCAAAAGATTGCGAAAGAATCGAGTATGATGTCGATGTGACATACACGGAACCTTCTGACGATTATCTTGACATGCTTCAAAGATGGTTTAGTTCTGAACCTGTGTAAGTTAAGTCAAAAAGAAAGTAGCATCGAAGACTATATATAGCGCAGGTTGCTATATATAATACCAGCTGAGCAAACGAGTTATATAAATATTGCATACTTTTTCAAAATACAATAGGAAGTGTAGTCAGCGTAAAAGTTTAAAACTAAGTTAAGTAAACTGATTCAAAAATTTATTTTCTTTTTCAAATATCAAAGCACAGAAAGGTATGGTCTTAGAGTTTTTTACAATGAGTTCGAATACATTGAATCCACACAAGAGGCGATCTACGACTTGGAACGGCTTCTCTGCGACATAGGAGGCGCTGCTGGGCTGTTTTTAGGGTGCAGGTTAGTGTTAAGTTTGCTCTATTACTTTTATTATTAACTCTGTACCACCTTTATTAATTGAAATTTTACTACGTGTCCAATACTATCGACTGCAGAAAAATAGCCTTCAAAGCATATTTATCACAACGGTAAAACAATTTTTGGCCGATATCTATAGTTTTGTCACCTTCTTCGAGTTTATCGACTTCGTCACTGAGTTTGTCTGGTTATGGAGCTTAAGAAGAGTGGACGTGAGAAGGAAAAACCAAAAGAAAGAAGCTAATACTTTAACTTAACATTTGTTATTCTATGGTTGCCACCAGGTGAAATACAGAACTTTATTTCTGTGAATGTTTTATTAACCCATTGCCCTGATAAAACTAACCCGAACGGGGTAAATGAAACGTTGGCAGAAATATTGTTCTATATTTTACCAGTCGAGCCTTGTATTTGATATTAACATTTGTTCGTTTTCTGTAAGATAAAGAATCTTTACCAGGCATTTGGCTAAAATTTTAAGCAACTTGAAAAACAAAGTTTATTTGTCTTCTGATGTTTTGAGCAAAATTTCATTCCTTAATTCGTTATGCATAATATTGCAAGAATATAAATTTTATTAGCAAGAATAAAAATACGTTTTTATTTGTTTCCGATAAAGAGTTCATTTTCATTAGATCCAAATTTTTAAAACATTTTTCTTGCCATGACACGTACTGTACATAAACGTAAAGCCACCTATACTGTTATTTGTTAAAATTGTCTATATGTTAAATATGTTAATAAAATTGTGCATACGTGTACCATTTCCTATATAGTTTTCTCCAGCCGGCCATCAAAGCAACCGCGTGAACCGGTCATGAGATGTGTTAACCTAAACCTTTCTCACAAGTTATATGAGTCTATAATTAAATATAGTAAGCTATTGTAAACCCTTCATCAATTATTAAATGGTAGCAGCTTTGTGAATCCAAGAAAGTGGCTATTTCTTTGAGAAATTTAATATTCAACTCATGTAAACTGAAGAAGGAATTCTTCATCACAATAGCGAAACATTTTGGTAACAGACTGGTAATAATGCCTACTCATCTTTAAAAAACTCATCCTACGATAAAGGTGTAAAAATAGTAGATGCGAATAGAATAAACAAAATAATTTTATGGTTACAAGTTTCAGCAAGACAGCAATTATGTATATTGTGAAGAAAGGTGTAAGTAAAATTTGTAAATACTGAATTGAACATTATCCCATGTGATTTAGCGATATTAGATCTGTATTACGAGAGTTTTCTCTCAGTTTTGATTACTTTTAATGACCAACATCATCGCATTTTTGTTTAGCATATAAGTAACAACAACAAGTTAAACAAGATTGAAAGTTGATTTTGAAAGCTTAGCAAAGGCCTATATTTCGCCACTTAAAATAAAAGCCATTAAGCTAGCGGACGATGCAGCTTATAGACTTGGAGAGCGAGGAGGTAGTTGAGAAACAGGAAACCTTGTCAGTCAAAACTGAAGAATGGATCAAAGCTCCGCCGACTCCACCGAACTTGAATGAAACAAGCAAGTCTCAAACCAACAGTGATTTTGGCGATCTTACCAAGGATGCGAATATTACAGAGCTGGGATTGGCCGTTAAAGCTTTCCAGTTTACAGACAGTTTCACTATGCACGGAGTACGTTACATCTTTATGAAGGACATCAGCAGGATGCGAAGGTATCCGGTAATAAAACTTGCTGGTTTAAGCTATATAGGGTTTTTCTAGAATTATTGTTGGCAGTACATTGTTGTCACCAAATTATAGGCTATACCGTCTGCTAAGTTAGACAATAGGCCTATGCATCCTAACGTGTTCATAATAATTCTTACAGGTTTATATGGACGGTCATTGTTTTAGCAGGGATGTCGTATTGCTACTACATCTTGTACGAAAATTTTACCTCCTACTATTCTTATCCGACCATAACGAGAACGAAAAAGGTGTTTGAACAAAAAAGCAAATTTCCAGCTATCACAATTTGCAGTTATAATATTTTTCAGTAAGTAGCCTATAGCTTAACTTCAAAAAATAGGTCTAACCGTCACGAACTTCATTTTTCCAGTTTTATAGTTTCCCGCGCAAATTGCAATTTCTTTATATTAGCACCACACATTACTTACACAATCTATTTAAATGCTCACAATAACTTGGTACCGCACGGATATAGAGCTTATAACCTACTTATGCTGAAACAATCTCACTACGCAAGCGATAAGACGTATAATATTCCAACCATTAGAACTTATGAAAAAAAAATTAAAACTTTTGGATAGAAATTTCATAAAACTTACTTTTGCTGGTATATAGGAAAAGCAAGCTTTCGCAAGAAGAACTTTTAGCGGTTACAACTATTTTTGACAGCCTCGGTGCCTTTGTGTCTAAACCCGCAAATCTGTCGGATTTTGACGATTTGAATGTGACAAAATTTTACTATGAGAAAGCATATGATTACGACTCATCATGGTAAGTATAGATTAAGCTTTAGACCTTTATTTTATTGGTCGCTGTTTAAGCACAAAATGTAACAGATTTAACATTTTTCTTCAGGTGTTTTTACAAATCGAAGTCCTGTAATTTAACGTATTTCTCTAAAACATTGACTGATACCGGAATATGCGCAACGTTTGATCCGAGTCAACATCCCGAGGATCAATACCAAACTGCACCAGGTACAGCCTCTCAACCTGTTGCTCTTTGTGTTTTAAACTTGGTAACATATGCATAAGAAATATTTCAGGGCAAAGTGGTGGCTTTTACTGGGCGCAGATATTTGATCCGAGTGAATGGGTCGTTGGACCTTTCTTTACCTATGAAGGATTTCGCATCGCTATTCATGAACCCGGCACTAAGGAGATTTTTGTTCAGGAAGTAGGCATCTCACCTTTACCAGGACTGATTTCTGAAATAGTGATCGAAAGGCACGAAATAAATCTTTTGGTAAGACTTTGAAGTTCGCCTACAATATCGTCAGTTGCAACTGAAATTTTATTTCGTTTTTTTCTCTAATCCATCGGAAAGCTGGTTTTCGCTATTGCAAAAAAACAGTCAACTACGAGCATTTTTGCTATTACAGCCTCCACCTCACGGAGAATGTGGCACAAAACAACTCCAAACTTCAGATAAATACACTCGAAGCTTGTGCACATTGGAATGTCACACCAATCATACGGTCGCAGTATGTGGTTGCAAGTTTGTGCACATGCCAGGTCCTGCGAGAGTTTGCAGATTATCAGAAATTAATTCCTGTCAAGCATTGCTTAAAGACGAGAGAAATATCACCAGTTAGTATAAGATGAATAGCCTACGAGTGTCTGGTTTCGAAAAATTTAACAGTTGTTAATGTAATAAATTTACGTTGAAGACCTATTTGATCCGTCTAGCTGCAATTGCCCTCAAGACTGCACAATAACCAGTTATGAAGTTCACGACTCGTACGCCTATCCATCACAAGGCTACATAGACATATTAAATGCTGGGTACGGATTCAATATCAGGTAAAAATAGTTGCTTTTTAAAAAAAGCTACTCATTTTTTTTCTTAATGCTTTTCTTGTTTCTATGAAAGTGTTTTGCCTGTCGTTTTCAGAGAAACGGGAGTTGGATTACGGGTGTTTTATCAAGACTTGGAATACACTGAAATGAATCAGGAGGCTGTTTACACCTTCCAAAAGCTCATGTGTGATATAGGTGGCGCTGCCGGACTTTTTCTGGGTTGCAGGTAGCTTTAATTATTAACTTTTTTGAATGACGCACAACTTATTTCTTATATTTGAAGGCTCCTGCAATATTTTTTTAGCTTTGTTACCTTCTTTGAATTTTTTGATTTTCTGGTTGAATTTATCTGGTTTTGGAGTGCAAGAGGCGCACTTTTGCGTCGCACGAAGAGAGAAGTGACACCGATAATTTGATGAACTGTAAAGACGTTGTTGTTATTGGTTTTCAACGCTGGAACAATTTCCAATCTTCAGGAATACGTTATCTATCAAGAACCATGGCCGAAACAACATACTTTGAAACATGACTTGAAAGATAATAGAGAAAAATACTATGAAAATAAAGTTAAATTTTCGCATTTCCCTTATTGGCACTAAAGTTAAACTTTTAAGGGAGTATAAGCCCGATCCATAAATAACACGTTCATACTTGTATTTAAATATTTCTGTACATTAGCATGGTATTATTATCGTCGAACTGAGGAAAATCTTTGCATGATTTATCTCGGCGATGATATCTCACAGTTCAAGTGCAAATCACACTGCTTTTAAGTTTGCATTTTCTGATCGCTGTATGTTTGATTAGATTTTTTAGTTTTTTGCGGTCACCCCGAATTTGAAATTTTTCATCACTTTCATCAGACAGGATCAATAGTGGTTAATATTTCGGGCAAGTTCGTCACAGCGGTAGCGCCGATAAAGGGATAGGCCTATAAAACGTGGGCTTCTATTCCTGTGAATTCAGTTTGCCGTCTAACCGCTTCATTACCGAGCTGATTAACCTATGTCGCTGTTTTATTGGCTATTGTTGTGTTAAAACTTTACCTCACTCTGTTTTGTAAATACAAAAGCTTTTGGATAAAGCGAAGAGCTCCGTTTAGGGATTTTTTGTTTTGTTTTTGGAGATGTAATAGCGTCGAGGTAACTGTACACGTTTCTAAATTTTATATCGACCTAGGCATAACTTATTAGCAAAATAAGATTTGCGCAAAGACCTTCTGAAATTAAATGCCCGTCAACAGTGCTAATCATCTTTTTCGTGTGAGTTAATTTCCTCACTTCCACATTATTCAAAGTAATTTCATGAATAATTAAAATAAAAATATTGGGCACCTGGCTTAGAATGTTGAACACAATAGTTTACAACCTATTATTTTGCTATGAATTTCGTCCTAAGAGCTTACATCGGGCAGGCTAGTCCTATTTAAAAGTATATTAGCGCAAAGTCAAGTTTATTTTGTGAACAGCACTCGCTTGGAGTGTCTCAAAAACCTGTGGTCTTATATCAGGCCATATTACAGTTTTCAGTGATAGAAGTAAATCACTTTTTCGTTGTAGTCTACAGTGCTATACACCTTTTAAGTCGTTGCTTTCAAGCCTATATCAGTGACTGAGTTAGAATAATTTACAGTAAATATTACAATGGACGTCCAAGTCAAATCAAAATTTGCAAACAGTAGCACAACAGTGAAAGAACCGCCAGCTTTAAATGGATCAAGCAACTGGGCAAAAAAATTAAGCACCGAAAGTGATGGTTTCGGAAATTCATCAAAGGACAATAACATGGCCGCATTGGTTTTCAATCTCAAAATATTTCAGTTTACTGATAACGTAACCATGCACGGATTGCGTTATGTGTTCATGAAAGACATAAGCCGATTAAGAAGGTGAGTTTAAAAGAGAAAACAAATCGATTCATAACGCAACTTTAAACTTACAGTAAGCAGAAATTTTTTGATGCTGGTAAAACCAAATGTTAGTCATAAATACGTACTGTAGGCTAATAAACATAGTTCATAAAATGTTATTCTTATATCTTTCTTTAGGCTGTCTATAGCATAAGTGCAAGTAAAAAGTAACAAATTTCGTTTAAAGAATAACCAAAGCTGTATAAACGTATATACCAAATTTATCTTTCGATTACAAGTAGGGCTGCTTGTGCAGATTGGCTATTTTCAACACAGGTACTCCATGTAAAACAGGCTAGAGACCACGGGAAAGTTACAATTCCTTTCCAATCAATTTACGCTGTCGATCGAACCTCACCTCGTCATATCACCTTATAATTCTTACACCTAACACTAATACCCCTACTCGAGTACCACAAGAAGAGTAGGCCAACTCGAGTAGTAGGCCTATAGCACCGGAGTCAAGCAGCCTATCTGTAGCAAAAGCAGCTCTGGTAATAATAACCAAAACAATATCTTAGTATCTTTATGTGCTAATGCGAAGGTTGATCTGGATACTGATTGTTATTGCTGGAATGGCCTACTGCAATTACCTATTGTCAGAAACTTTGGCATCTTATTACACCTACCCGACAATCGCAAAAACAAGAAGAAAATCGGAAAAGAAAAGCGAATTCCCGGCGGTAACCTTCTGCAACTTCAACACTTTTCAGTAAGAATTTCCGTATCCGTTATAATTAAGAAAGTTTTACACAAAGTACAAAATAACTTTTGGGATAACTTTGTCACAAGGTAAAGCTTTTAACCAGAGGCATTTTGCAAACCAACGTATGCCAACATAGATAAGCAGGCTGTGATTTTTATGTGGATTCGTCTTTGCATATTTTCGTACAGGAAATCTAAACTAACTCGACAAGAACAATTGGCAGTGGAAACATTGTACAGCGGTTTTCCCCACTATCCTAATCCGCGTGCAAACCTTTCCGATTTCGAATATGTCAACATCACGAAGTTTTATTACGACAAAGCGTTTGACTATCCTAACTCATTGTCAGTATAAAATCATCAATCATAAAGCAAAAGCGTTATATAAACGTGTAAAAGTTTAAATGTTTTGCTTAACTGCATCAATTCAATCATAAGTTATGATTCATAACAAATACTATTTACATGTCAGATGCGTTTACAAGGGAAAGCAATGCAACTCGAGTCATCTTTCACTAACACTCACTGACTTGGGTGTGTGTGTCACGTTTGATCCTGGCAGTGACCCAAAAGATGCCTACCAAACAGCATCAGGTACATACATAGATTGACACAAACTACAAGTTAGTGTCAAAAATGCTTACAGTTTTTTTTCGTAAGATCGGAAGCGGTTTGCTGCCATGTGGCTGTATTGCACCTGACCAGTTTAATCGCACCCTGTCAATAAAAGTAATTATAAGACTTGTAATTGAGGTCCATCTGGAGGATTGTATTGGGGCGAAATATTTCACCCGACCGAATGGATTCTTGGTCCTTTTTACTTCTATGAAGGGTTCCGTTTCATCGTCCACAAATCAGGAACGAAAGTGCGCGACATGTTTGAGAAAGGATTGTCAACCTTACCTGGACTGTCATCAATATTACAGATCAAAAGAAGTGAACTTAAATACTTGGTAAACCCTAATTAACACGTGTGCTTACAAACCTTACAATACCAGTACGGACAATATTGTGCCGCTATAAACGTAAGTATTATGTCCGCTAGTGAGTTTTAGAAATGTATGAAGACTTTGAATGGAACCACGTAAGGTAACTACTGTATATTTACACCAAGAGAATTCCACTACAAAAGGAATAAAAGCGCAAAAATTAAAACTTATCAATAACAATTTCGAAATTTTATGAGTTGGACATTAGTTTCGAATATATTACCTAACACTTTCACTTAGGTTGTCTTAGGACTGAGTTTGTTTTATTTCGGTGTTAGGATTAACAAGGATAGTCTATTTCTTTGATTGTTGCAGCCTCCACCACATGGCACGTGCGGGAGTAGAGTTCTTCAGAGTTCGACTCGCTACAGCAGACATGAATGCATGCAGGAATGCCTAGCTAATCATACTGTGAACGTTTGTGGATGCAAGTTCATACAAATGCCGGGCCCTGCTGAAGTCTGCAGTTTCGCAAAAACGAGCACATGCAATGTACTTTTACGTGACCATAACAATATCACACGTAAGATCAGATACAATTGAAAAAAATCATCAAGTTTCCGACTTTTACCGCACCACGGACAGGCCATAGCATATATTATAATCATACAATAGCATCATGCGCAAGTTTAGGGTTATTTTTATGCTTAGGGCTGTTTGATGCGGCAAGATGCAATTGTCCAGAAGATTGCGAACGAACAGATTACGATCTTCGGTTATCCTATATCAAACCGTCGGAAACCTATGTGAACATTTTAAAACAAATCTGGCCGTTTGACATAAGGTAATTTTGAAAACTATTCTGTATTAAAAATATTTTCCAACATAGCCTATGTGGTTCTTTAATATACAGATCCATGAAGGTAACAACAAAAATAGGAACTTGGCGTCAAAATCTGACATAACTTTGTTAAAAGGAAATTGTGTAGTTGTTTAAACAAGAAAACCTCAACATGAAATTCGACTTACAATACTGTATTAAATGTCCAATATTTATATTAATTATTGGATAGATATTTTAATAATTAATAATTGGTATGGTAAAGATCGTCTGTCTATATTGAAAACAGAAAGAAAACTTGCCACACAACGGCAAAACGTACTCATGCCATATAAATTTAAATACTTTGGCTGATAATGATTCTTTAACAACTTCATAAATATCTCGAATAGCAAACAAGGAGTATCATTGAGAATTTACTATGAAGATCTGGAATATACTGAGCTGGAAGAAGAGGCGGTATACACGTTTGAAAAATTAATGTGTGACATTGGAGGAGCAGCAGGACTTTTCTTAGGTTGCAGGTAAGCAGTGTAAAGTCGTCAGTGCTTTACAAAACTTACTATTGTCAAGAGTTCACGACGCTACAGCTATAAGTCTTAAATTTGTGGCACAGAATAATACCTAGAAAGTAACTGAAACAAAACATTCTTGAAAGTATTTCTCAATATTTCATGGTCTCTTTTTAACCTTTAGTATATGATTAAACAGAGATTCTATTTAAATAAATATTTGTTAAATTAATTTTTCAGCTTTGTGACAATGGTTGAATTTGTGGACTTTGTGATTGAGTTCATATGGTTTTGGAGCAAGGGTGCAGCCATGTTGAAAGACAAACACCACACGGATGTCACAGCCCTTACCTAAAATTGGGACCTGCCCCCTTTCTCGAAAAACACTTTTCCACGCTGCCTAATCCCGAAATAAATCTACTTTAACCTTGTTTTAATGAAATTTGGACTAAATTAAATGCTGAAACTTGGAAATCCTTTAACGACTTACAACAAATATCTGGAAAATCATGAGCTACTAAAAAGCACAAGTGTCAGGAGGCTAGTATGAGGGTTATTATCATCTAAAAGGGCTATTGTTTCTTGTTGGGTATGACAATTTTAGGATAGTTACAAGTGAGAAAATGTCCCTTACGGAAAGCGGTATTTGGGAAAGCATTGGAGACCAGAGTTGGATCAATTACATTATTTCAGTTCAATTACTCCCTTACATGTTTCAATTACATTACAATTACAATTACTCCGTGCTAAAAATATCAAATTACAATTACAATTACAATTATAATTACTGTTAAACATGTAATTGATTAATCATAAATTCAACTTCGGTAGAGAGGTGCTCTTTGAAAACCGTAGCGACGTAATTAGCAACAATCACAAACTATTCATGTTTCATTCATGATACGTAGAATACCCTTTAATTAAAAAAAACTCGAACGTTTTCGAATATTTCAACTATTCCTAATCATGAGTAATGAAAAATACAAACACAAAAAAAATTTTTAAGCGACTGTTAACAACCAATAGTTTGAGCAACTGGCAACGACTAACAACGAATAGGCTACAAGACAGGCAATGAAATGTAATCAAACAAATACACAAAGCTGATAGCGGTAACGCGCCAGCGATAAGGATGATAGCGACAAGGTGTGTAAAATTAAAATAAATGCAAAAGGAAAGAAGCTCCTGATAACTACAAACTACAAAGTTTTGGTTCGCATTTACATTTTCACTTGCTCAAAAACTGTTGGATTGCATTTGATGAACATATAGGTGCGAAAAGTTTCTGGCCCCAGTAAATTTCTTCTTGCCGTATAAAAGTTACCCGCAATTGAAAATATTCTTTCTGACGGGGCTGATGTTGCTGTTAGTCCCAAATAATCCTTGGCTAAAGCAGAAAGCATGGGAAGTTCTTCTGACTTCTTCTTCCAATACATTAGTGGGTCTTCTTCGAAATGCATGGTTTCTACCCCCAAATAGCTGTCGACTTCACTTATTGAATTTCTCGGTCTTTTCTTTTTTAAGCCTTCTGCCATAAAGTTAAATAGCTTTGGCTTTTTTGCAGGGTTTTCATCCTCTGTGCTACAACTCTCTTCGTCATCCTTGCCAAGTCTACTTGCCACATGAGTTTTTAGCAAACGTATTGCTTCTTCTTTTTCAACGTCATCTTCAATCCAGCTGTTTTTAAATCGTGGATCAAGAAGAGATGCAAGTCTGTTGTCCGGAGAATTTATATATGGCAACAACCTTTTAGAAACAGAGTCTTTAAGATTAGCTGCCAGTTTCTGGCAATAGTGGAGATTTGAGATTTTTAGTAGTTCCATTGCTTTCAGTAAGCCAAGCACTACCGGACAAATGCAGGAGGATGTTACAATATTTTCTCCTTCAACTTGCTGCATTGCTTCTTTGAAAGGCAGTAGTACACTCACGAGCTCACTCAATGCCAAATAACCTTGATTTGTTATTTTTTCCCGTGACTGGATCAAGGTGAGCCACGTTAACTTCTTCGTGATCCTTTAAGACACTTTGCAACATAACAAGCTGCGAATTCCATCTTGTCACATTCTGTGCTCTTAACGTTATTTTTTACGTTGCAAATAAGAGGTAGCATTTACAGATTTTCTTACTGAATTTACAATTTTGGCCACCTTTCCCAGCTGCTTCCCAACGTAAGACTTAGCAAACTTCGAATGTTGCAGACAATCCTTAATACAAAGTTGTTGTGTATGAGCAAAACAGCTTACTCTTTCTGGTAAGTAAGCGAGAAGAGCATGTAAATCAGCACCCTCCTCGGACATTTCTTGTTCAGGATCAGGATTCAACTGTTTCTCATTGTCCTCATTGATTTCTTCACCAGTTTTATGCAGTGTGAACTCAGGAAGGGAAACCTGAAATGCTTTTATCATGGAGGAAGCATTGTCTGACACAACCTTTTTTACTTTTGTTGTAAGTCTAAACTTTTCTATTACGTTGTCATAAGCCTCAGCAATGTTTTCAGCTGTATGCCGTCCTAAAAATGAGTCCACTGCCAGGACAAAGCTGCGTAGCTTCCATTCTGCATCAACAAAATGCATAGTGATGCCCAAGAAACTTGTCATGTTGCGGTTAGTCCAGAGATCAATTGTCAAGTAAACATTTGACACACGTGCAATTTCACGTCTCATCTCTTCTTCCATTTGTTGAGTAACCGTTGGTATAAGGGAATTTCTAAATGTGGAGCGGCTTGGTATTACATATCTTGGTTCAGCAGTCAACAACAGATTTCTGAATGTTTGACTATGTACAATACTTAATGGTAACTGATCACAAGCTATTGCTTTGAGTAGAGCTTTTGTTAATGCTTTTTGAGTGGCATCATATGAAGCAAATCGCTGGGAAGAAGAAGTTTGAAAAAATGACTTGATTGGTGGTTGACTCTGATCTACCTTCTTCTATCTGTCTTCTTCGTGTTTTCCTGGTGTTTTCTTTTGAGGTTTATATATTTAGGATAAAGATTGGGAGAACATCTCTTCAAATGCGTGATCAAGTTTGATGAAGCCTTGGTTGAAAACTTAAATTTCTTTTTGCAATTGTTGCAGCAAGCCTCAGTACTGGTCAAAGATTTAAAAAACTCTGACAGTGGCGTAGGAAAGGGTTCAGCACAGGTTTCGGAAGAGTTTATTTGCTGTTCATCCATTTTTGAAATATTAAGATTTAGACTATATTGTAATTTACTAAGTTTTCTGTTGCTGCTGACGTATGGGAAACAATTTAGCATGGCTGAATTATCTAGTTAACGAGGCACGCATAGCACACCTATGTAAATAGGCTTAATTATTTTATGTTGTGCTTGTCAGGTCTCAATAACAATGTAATTGAAATTGTAATTAGGCAAAAATTTTATCAAATTACAATTACACAAAATAAAAATGCTTCAATTACAATTACAATTACATGAAAAATGTAATTAATTACATTCAGCTCAATTACAAATTACAATTGATCCAACTCTGTTGGAGACCCACTGAAATATAGCTGGTGCTATGATATAAAATTTTATGTTATAATTTTACAAAACAAATATAAGAAGTTGTTTCCGCAAAAATATAAATTCAATGGTTTATCTATCTGGCTGTTGTGAAGAAAAGTATTTAATGTCAAAAAACTTCAGCATTGTTTAAATACGATAAAAAATAACATAACTTTGTTGAATACCAGCATCTACTGATCAAAAATTTATGAAATATCGAGCAACAACAGCGTTCCTAGAAAAATATATTCAGTTTAGTTAAATACCAAAAAGTTTGGGAATCACTTAACAGTCGACTAAGAAGTATGTACTGTACCTAAATAGTGGACACAAATAACTAAAAGGTTTACGGAAAGCTTTACGTGTAAAATTACCTTCATTTTATTGATCTGAAATTAAGATAAAGTTTGAATTAAACAAGATGCACAAAATTCCTGCGAGTATTCTTTGTATCTTCGCAATCTTTCATAAACCCATGTTACCAGTATACACAATATACAAAACGATCGTGATTGGTAATGGAAACAATGTTGAAGAACTTTTAAGCTCCTGAGAATGGAGGTACATTTACAAACAGGGTACATTTGAGATATGATTAAGAGTCATGATACAATTCATGAAGTATATGATATTTAAAAGAATTAGAGCAACTTTAATGTTAAAGCAATAACTAGGCTTACCAAATGTTTCAATACATAAACCAAGACAACTTTAATGACAATGTAGGCTACATTATTAAGACATTACAAAGATTATGTTTATCATGGCAAACAAGTTATTGAAAAAAAGTAGAGATTTTACAAACATCAATTATCTAAGATAAATTTTGCATTATAAAGACAAGTAACAAACCAAGACTAGCTGCTGAATCGACACATTTCCAGTCAAAGCGGGCATATGGTAAGTCTAGCAATAACATTACTGTTCACAACACAAATTACAAAAATGGAATACAGGTCAAAATCTATGTGGAGTTTAGCTCCCAGTTCATTAGCATGGTTAAAACTCATATTGAACAATAGAGTAGCTTGGAACTCCATCAGGCAATTTTTCTACTCCCTTCAAACCGGTAAGTTCAATCACACACTGACATTCTTTAATAATCCCACCCAGCTGTTGTACTAACTTACATGCTGCTGACATAGTTCCTCCAGTGGCCATCAAGTCATCTACAATAACAACCCTTTGCCCACTTTTAATGGAATCTGCTTGTATCTCCAGTGCGTCAACACCATATTCCAAGCTATAAGATACAGAATATTTTTCACCGGGAAGCTTTCCCTTTTTTCTAATAGGAACAAAAGATGCATCAAGATGATTGGCCAAAGATGGTCCAAATAAAAATCCCCTCGAATCCAAACCAACAACAACGTCTATTGCTTGTTGTTCATTACTTGTATCAGAAGGTTGTAAACGTTGTACAAACAAGCGAACCACATCATTTAGCAAACTAGGTGTTTGAAACAAAGGAAAAATGTCATAAAACAAAATCCCTTTTTTAGGAAAATCTGGATATACTCTGATCCGATTTTTAACTCCAGTAACAATATCCTGAGGGTTGACACTTGTCTCAGACATAGTGGTTATATGTATAGTAAAGTAAATTTCTATAAAATGACTTTTGCTAAAAATAAACTGTAGCTGTAAATAAAAAAAACCAGAAATTGCACAAACGCTAGCCCGGTAACGGGGTTGAGCGGTGTGTAATCATCGCCAAGTTAAAGTCATACAAAGACTTTCTTCAGTCCGAGAATAGAAATTACAGATGTCATGGTACATTCGCACATTTATATTTCAAAGCTAATTACGACCCAATTTTCTTAAACTTCCCTCTTCAAAAACCTTATACTAACCTTTACCAGCTGGGAAAACTATGTCATGATAATGTTTCCACTGCTCTTGTAGGGTTGTAACATAGAAATCTAATAATCTTATCTAGCTTTAGAATTACAGTATATCATGATTAATTATATTAAAACATATGATATACAGTACTATGATTGTAATGCTTTTCACTATCGGTAGTTCCCCCAAATAAAAAAGTATTTTATTTTTGAAATAGGGTTGCCATTTGAGCCGTTTCAGGAAAAAATCATTTGGAAAACTGTCACGCTGTTGTACAATTAGGCCAATATGAGCTATTTGCGGAGTCTAACTTTCGTAGTTGCACGTAGTAATTGGTTTCAATCAACGAAGAATACGACTGGACCGGAATATATCATATTTAGGCTTATACTTTGTTGGTTATAACAAAGATCATAGAAATCTCGTCGATGTACATCAAAAGTTCAAAACCTTGATCATAGACACACAGAGAGACTTTGGGCTATAAAGCTTTGGCGTGTAGGCTATAGTAGCTATAGCTGCATACGCGTAGGATACTGTAGATGGACATTTGGTGAAATTGCAAATTGGTTGCCAAATATGGCACCTAAACTTGTTTTTGACAACGTAAATATATAGTCAAGTTCAATTGCAGTAATCAGTCGGTGTAAATTTTTGTTTCATCTAATCGCCTTGTAGTTAAGACTAACATGTTGCTGTATTGTGACAATATTAATTACAACAACATTTGAGATATTGTGCTAACTGCTGAGCGTTAGCAATTGAATATTTTCAATGTTATCTGATAGAATAGGTAGCTTAAAGGTGTTAGTTTATTTACTTTAAAATTGATATTGTGTATTGAACTGTTAGGTCAGTTTAGATAAAACTTTTTTTTATCTAAATCTGAATTGTAAAGTCCAGTAAATTTACTTGTGCAGCTTGCACGTTTGCATGCAGAACACCACAAAAGTAAATCCATTAAAAATAGACCGTTTCTGAGTTAGGGCCGCCATCTTGTTATGAGTGGCATGTTTTCTTTCGATTGCCTATATTTTACATTGGAAATTTTCGACCCACTTTGACCCTGTTTTAAATTGCAAAAGTTCTGGGCATCGGCTTGCAACTGATTTTCTCAGCAGCTGAGTAACATATGAATTTATTTATACAGTAAAGAAAAAATATTGATAAAAGGTATATAGTTAGTTTTTATTTTACATTGCTTTGAATCCTACGCGTTGGTAAAGACCCTTTCCAAGTAACTGCCGCGATTTTTTTGGGTGGCAAGTTTTTTTTGATTGCTTATACTTAACAGTTGAAATTTTCAACCCACTTTGATTCTTTTTTAAATTATAAACGTTCTGGGCATTGGATTGTAAAGATTTCGCTCAGGTAAGTTGCATATGAATTCCTTTACGTGATAAAAAAATTTGAAAATATGTTGCTTAGTTCTTATTTTACAGTGCTTCTAATTTTACACGCTAGGCTTGTCCGATATGATGTTTAGATATGTGGTACAGTGCTATAACCAAGTCATTTTTTGAGGACTCGAGCCAAGTCAAGTCATTTGGGAAGTTGACTTAAGTCAAGTCGAGTCAAATTACTGATTGGATCAAGTCAAGTTAAAATATAATGCAAGTGAAATCAAGTCATGTCATTTGCTATACCTTTAACTGATCGTTCGCAATGAAATGAAATGTCTGTAATTCAGTTGGTCAATAAATTAAAAACCAACATTTAATGACTTGGTCAACTTACTTTCCGAGACTCAAGTCAAGTAAAGTAGGGCTACCATATGTCCTCTTTTCTAAAGAAAAACAAATTGTCCTCCGAGGACAAATGTGAAAAATGCCCAAATGTCCTCCTTTTCTGCATTTTGTGCTTTCTTGCTTATATTTTCAACAGAATTATATGTTTATGTGACTTTTCGGCATGAGGCCTAAGTCAAGTCAAATGACTTTTCTGCGACAGCATGTGGTCTAATTATTTTTCTTACCATTTTTTTAATTTAGACAAACATAAAATCTAAATAAAGCTAAGTAATAATGCCAAAGAGGAACACTGTGTTTTCTGATGAACTGCAGCAGAAGTATCCTTGTTTCAGAAAAGGAAATAATGATTTTGAAGCTGAATGCATTACTTGTGCATATGCGTATAATTATCCAAAAACATGTGATAAATTCTTTAAACATAAAACTTCATTTGCATTGTACTTGCTGGAGAAATTGTCCTCTTTTTTGGCAATGAAAATATGGTAGGCCTAAGTAAAGTAATTTAAAAACATGACTCGAGTCGACTCGAGTCATTACAACACTGATGTGGTCAGCAAAGAATATGACATAAAATACATGAAAGTTTGCGTGTAATCTGCGGTGCGTTACACAAGCTAACTTTGTTTGGCATGTCGAGAAAAGTTTGAAATAATCAACTAGAAGTAAATACCAATCGAATTATTACATTCAAACGCGCTGCAGATACCACGCAAACTCTTAAGCATTTTACATTGCATGCTACACTGACCACAAAACATGACTTCGTATCGAACTAGTCCAGTGCGTAGGATTCAAACTGCTGTAAAATAAAAACTAGGAAACGTATTTTTAATTTTTTTATTACCTGAAGGAATTCATATGCAATTCAGCTGAGCGAAATCTTTGCAATCCAATGGCCACAACGCTTGTCATTTAAAAAAATATCAAAGTGGGTCTACATTTTCCATTATTAAGTATCATAGGCAATCGAAAAAAACTTACCACCTAGATAGTAACTCGGAAAGGGTCTATTGCTCGACATGAGGTCACATTACGTGGTCAGCGTAGCATGTGACATAAAATGCGTAAAGGTTTGCATGGTATCTGCAGCATGTTACACATGTAATTTTGCCTTGTATTTCAAGCAAAGTTTAAAAAATAGACCCGCAATAAATATAAACTGTATTACTTTTATACACATACCGCAGTTATTACGCAAACTCTTATGCATTTCACGTTGCATGCTTCGCTGATCATGTATCTAGACGTCATATTAAACAAATCCAGTGCGTAGGATTAAAACTGCTGTAAAATAAAAACTAAGAAACATATTTTCAATATTTTTTCTCTATCATGTAAAGATGTTCATAGGCTATTGACCTGAGCAAAATCATTACAACCCAACTGCTTAAAACTTTTGCAATTATATAAGAATCAAAGTGGGATGCAATTGTGCATCTAGCAACCCTGTGTACCAACTCCTCTTTGAACATTGCACTATTACTATGATTAACCACCTCTATTCTTTTTTGTTATTCTGGCAGATTAGTAGAAAGAAAGTAAATCAAAAAATTAGAAGCACTAGGCAATAAGTGTACATAACACCTCGACAATGCACAAGTTAAATAGCTTAAACTAAAGCCTAAAATAGATAACAATCCGCAAACAATAAACCAGCTCATGGACTAGTGTACATGAGAGAAATAAGATACTAACAGATTTTACCGTTAAATGTTCGCAAATATAGAACTTGGACTGTTTTATAAGAAAATTTATCATTTTAAAATGATTACCACTGGGTAACGAAATATATGCAACCAACAGCATACTCTGTTTTTAGACCCTACAGCTTTTGTCCCTATAAATTTTTCTCCCTTTGCAACGGTGGTTGGTCAAACAAACCGAAGACGATTCATGAATGAACATTTCAACCTGCAGGCAACTCAACTCACAAACAGTTTAATTAAAGTCAATTCTCAGGCTAGCGTTTGATACAAGAAAGCCAGTAATATTAATTATTAACTTTATATTAGCACTTTGTTAAGAAGCTTACATCAAAAATAAATTATAAGAGAACGTAACAAACTTTATTAGAGGTTATGGTCTTCATGAGATCATGGTTTAAGGCTAAACCTAGTCTTACTGTTGTAAACAGGAGCTATGCAATAGAACTTTGTTGATGAATTGCCATATCTCATGTGTAAATTTCAATGTTTGTTGTATTGGTAAATCTATAATTAAATTTTTTTGACAAATAGGGCAATCAGACACTTTCACACAAAAGACACACAGATAGAGTAGCAGTCACAAAAGTAGGGAAAACACCTGTAACAATAGACTATTAGCTGATCATTTTATTGCGTTTATATCTGTGATGATATTATAAAATTGCTTGCAAATCGAATGCCGCATAGAATACTTGTTTACGGAAATCGGCAAAGCAAAGCATTGCGTTACGTAATCGATTCCTCTCTGCTTATCGTATTAAGTCGTGACAAAAATGTCGTGCATGCCTGCTTTGCGTGTGTTGTTATTCATGGTTGTTCAATGCGTTACAGTCTACGAAGTTAACCATAGAAAGTGGTCGACTTTATTATGTAGCTGTCACAATGTCTTATTTAATGTAATCGTTTAAACAAGAAACAATATAACCAGTTTATACAGTTGTCATGGTATACAATTGATTCTAAGATTAAGAGAAGCGAAACAACGACCTGAGACTCATTTCACTTCGAGGACATTAAGCAATTCTACAGACAAACATTGTAATTGAAGTGGTCGTCCTTACAGGCTAAGGAATGATAAACAATCATTTCATTACATATCTATTACAATTGCATGTTTTATATTTATATTCTTTGTAGTGCAACAATCTATAGTGGGTGATAAACGTCTAACATTAAAGTGAGAAGTTTAGATTTTCATTATTCACAGGACAAAAGATAGTAATTTCCTTCAGCCTTTGCTTGTCTTTTATGACTTTATTTCACGAAGACCATACAGTATGGCTTGCTATCTTCTCCTGAGCATTTACATGATTGTAAATTTTATAATAAATCACTAAAATAACCTTTTAACAGGCTTTAAATAACATAAACCAAATATTGTTGACTTTGACATGCCAGACATTTGTTTGAAAAATGGCTTGGAAGGTGTACCATTTATAGGTTAAATTAGTTGGTTACGTTGATATGGAAGCAATTTTACAACTTGTGACATAATGAAAATGGAGATAGATACAAAAGCGTTTAATTACAAACTAATAGATTTATACTGTATGCAATACAGAATTACAGATACATGTATATGGTGTAGTATTTTTTTCTTTACCAATTATTGCTGTACCAACTTTTTACAAAGCAATCCTTTTTTGTATTTTAACAGAGTTGACTGTGTGGATGTGAAAATGGCCTCCATATTTTTAGTGAATGATTCTAACCAACCTGAAAGTAAAACATTTTACAATGATTCTAAATTACCCTCTCTTCCAGTCCCAAGTGTAAAACAGACCATTGAAAAATACTTGGATTCCTGTGAAGCAGTTCTCACTGCAGATGAGTATGAAAAAACTGTAAAAACCTGCCAACTTTTCATGCAAAATGATGCTCCGTATTTGCAAGAAAAACTACTTGAACGAGCTACAAATCACCGCAATTGGCTGGAACAGTGGTGGTCAGATAAAGTTTATCTGGAATCACGAACATCACTTTTGGTGTCAAATTTCTCTGGACCGGGAACCTATCTGGAGCACTACTGGCCACTGCAAGAAGGGACTCAACTCGAACGCTGTGCTCTTGGCACTTACTTGTTTATGCAGTTTTGGCAACTTGTTCGAAAAGAGGTGTTGGCAGCTCATTCCACCAGTGATGGAAAATACTTAACCATGCATCAATTTAGATATATGTTTAATACATGCAGAATTCCACATAAAGGACGGGACAAATTGCACCACAGTTTCCGTACTGAAAGGGAAGGTTCTTCTCCCACTCACACAATAGTTTCATATCGTGGTTACTTGTTCAAAATAGAATGTGTTGATTCTAAGAGTGGTGACATTTTTACACCACCTCAATTTTATAAAGCTTTCCAATATATTCGCAACTTGTGTGAATCTAGAGCGGAAGGGCCAGCTCTACCTGCTCTTACCTCTTTAGACAGGGATAAGTGGGCTGAAGCAAGAGATCATCTTATTGAAATTAATCCGTCCAACTTGGAAGCACTGAGGGAGATTGAATCTTCACTGATGTTTACTGCAATGGACGATACTTCTCTAAGAAATTATACTGAACTTGCTTATGCCGGAATGGTTGGCGATCCAGCACTGTTGTGGTATGATAAATCCTACAACTCTGTTACATCACTTAATGGTGCAACATGGTGTAACTGTGATCACACACCATACGATGCAATGGTTATGGTGGCCATGGTGGAATTTTTTACCTACAGCATAAAAAAGTTAAAAGGGGTATGGCCTGAATCTCTAGAAACAGATCAATTTGTAAAACCAATAGAAATCAATTTCTATCTCGATAAAGAAGCACAAAATAGCATCACTGAGGCAAAACAGCATATTTATAGAATGAGGCAAAACCTTGAACTTCTGCAGATAGTGTTCTACAAATTTGGAAAATCTGAAATGAAAAAGTATAAAATTCGCCCGGACTTTATGGTGCAAATATGCTTGCAGTTAGCATATATGCAAGTTCATGGAAAACCAGGGCCAACCTATGAAACAGCCATCACCAGACAGTACTACCATGGCCGTACTGAGACCTGCCGTACCTGCACTCCTGAAGCAGTTGCATTTTGCAAAGAGATGATAGCTTGTGATTCTGAAATAGATGCAAAGTCTTGCAGGAATCTTCTATCTCTTCTCCAAGCTGCTCAGTCAAAGTTTCTTTCTCTCATGGCAGATTGCATGAATAACCACGGCTGTGATCGACATCTTCTTGGTTTGCTGCTTATTTCTGTCGAAAATGGCCTTGAAGTCCCAAAACTTTTTACTGACCCTGCTTTTTCTGCTAGTGGGGGAAATGGAAATTTTGTCCTGTCGACCAGCTGTGTCGGCTACTTTCATGGTCAAGGAGGTGTTGCACCTATGGTTGAGGATGGTTACGGTTTCTTCTACAGGATTAATGATGGGCGATTAATCTACACCGTGTCTGCTTACAATTCATCTTCAGAAACAAGTGCACAGAAAATGAGTGATCATTTTGAATACAGCATGTCAACGGTGTATGATCTTTTGAAGTTGTCTTCCAGAATGTCAAAAATGTGATTTTATTTTGTCTACTTGTCATATTTTAAATAATTTATTATATCTTTAGTCTCAAGTTTCAATTGTTCTCATAAATTATGTTAATACAATTCTTTTAGGTGCTGCTAATTTACCACTTGGTATTATTTGTCTGATTTATGCAGTATTCACTATTAAAATATTCCCGAGATGTACATTGTTAGACATAGATAACAGCAACTTTGTGAAACTGTATATACATTGGTGGTTACATCAGCAAGTGTTAACTAAAATGAAATCAAAATTTATGTTTGAAATTACTTGTAATATGTATAGTATGCTGTTTTTGATATTGTAGTATATTTTTATTGAAATGTCTCTTGTACACACTTTAATCAATGCAAACTTATTTTGTTATGTTGAACAATGATTAATTATTATAAACATTAATAATTGTATTGTTTGGTATTAATGATAGTGCTTATGTACTGTGTTATACGTATATTGAGCACAGAACGTATGAGCGGTTTTTACAGAAACCAATTCTTTTATGTATTACTGTATAGTAATTATGAAGGCGAAGCATTGTAGTGTCATTAACTAATTTATCTATCCTTGTATGCACAAATACAGTTTTGTGTGCTGTACAAACACTCTGCAATGACCCAGCAAAATTCCATGGAATTGCTGTAAATTATTAATCTACTGTCAGCAATTAAACCATGAGTTCCTTAACCAGGGATGGTATTAACTTCTTACAACAATGGGTTTACTAGCCTACACTGTATGGTCATTATGCATTTGAGATACAAGTTAGTATTAGTAAGTGTTTTTTCTTAAATTGTTTATGTCCTTCTAACAATTTAATTAAGTTGCATCACCCTCGGCAAACAGAATGAACATATTATTGGCAAACTACAATAATTTTGATTGTTGGGTGTGATCATTTAGTGCAAAAATGAGTTTAAAACTATTTACATGGTATTCTTCAAACCTGTAAGGAGTTTTCCCTTATTTTACATGGTTATTTTTAATATTGGGTTTACCAAACTTCGGTCTCAATCAACAATAGGCTTGCAAACAACTTAAAAACTCTCTTGTTTAATTGTGAACTAATTTTGTTCTGAACTTAGATCACTATTTTGTAATTTGATGTACTCCGCTTCATTCTAAATAAATTACCGCAATAATGTGAAAAATTTTAAACACTACTATCCTAGATTAAGATGGCCGCATAGAATATTTTTGCTTTAACTGCAAGTCCCAGGTTTGTTGATCGTCGTCAACATTATCTGTAGTAATGGAGACATGTTCTATGCTTTGTTCAGCTTCCACGCTCTTAAAATAGCTTTATCAAGTGTTTGGCAAGTTACAGTACAGACCTTTGGCGTCCAGACATAGAAAAGCAATATCATCCTATGAGGTATTTCATCATTATCCATCCATTCACCATTGGACTACTAAGTTGTGTACCCCAAAGTTTTATCAGCCAGACCATTGGGAAATTTGGAAGGCGCTTGCAACTACAACTAATGACTTCAAAAATAAAGCAATACAATGCAAAACAACTTTTTGCTTGGAGTAGAATGTATTGCAAAATGACAAAGATGATATGGCACAAGAAACCAAGTTTTAAGAAATTTACACTTACTTGGAATGTGAAAAAACATGTTTTACGGTTTAATCAACGATTTAAAAATTTTGACAAACAGTAAACAATTACAAAAAAGATACTAATTAAGATCGTACGTTTCATTTCAATTTGTTAGATTTAAACCTATTTCAACACAAACAAAAAATAACTTACATGTAATATTCCATTTGCCATGAACCCCTTTATGATAATGAAACATGTAGAAAAAATAAAAAACATTTTATATATAACCTGCAAACATAACAGCGAAAAAATTAAAAATTAACTTTGGAAGATACAACATAAAATGTTGAACAATTATTATTTAACACATAAAACCCAATACAAGTTTTACAATCTTTGCACTGATAAAACTGGAAAGCAAGCTTATCATTATTGCACCAAAATGTGTCTAAAAAAATATCTTGAGAGTTATATGATATTTTTTCAACCATGTCATCATCACATAGACCATCAAGGGTAAAAATGTTTTCATTCGGAAACTTCTTTTGAATATAATAAAAGCTTGTAGCACATGGTTTCAGATCTTCCTCCCTGCTAAACAGTTTTTCATGACACAGTGTACATGTGCATGTCACCGTTTTTCGGGAACTTTGTTTCTTTGATGTTTTTGGAGAGGATTTTGATTTTTTCCTCCTCCTTGTTTTGGGTTTCAGTAATTGTACTTCTTCCTTGTAGCTAGATTCTGCTACAACTGACACATCAACATCTTTCATATCATTTTTGGATGTGTCTGACAAATTAGGGTTGTCACTACCTTCCTCCATAGCCTGTTTGTATTTCTTTGCAAGTTGCTGTGCTATTGTTTTCTTAGAGCGGCCAGGATAACTCTTTCTCTTCGTTGAGCACACCGTCAAAGGTCTAAAGTCATCGTCAACTTCCACAGAATCTTCAGGAGACTCTGGGATAATTATGGTAGACTGCTTCTTTTTGGGAGTGGATGAGATAAATACAACATCATCAACATCAGACTCAAATGTATCTGCTGTTAAAGTCTTTTGTTTTGGATCATTTAATTCGTTTAAAACTATAACTTCCTTGTTGGATGAAGTTGAGAATGTTTTTAATGGAAAAGATGATTTTACAAACTCTGTTGTTATCGATTTTGATTTTTCTTTGCTTTTACAAGCGTGGTTGGTTTTTGCAACCTTTGGAGTGTCAACAAATGACTTTATCCTACTGTCTGATGCTACGTAGCTGGAACAGCACGGACTTTCGACATCGATGACAATGTTGTTGGTGCATGATATGGAAATATCACCATTTAAAGAAATAGGCAGGGTTCCAGCCACACCGGATTTGTGCATGTTGCAAAACGTTTCAAGAGACTCTTGTACTGTTTGGAAAGACAAATAACGCAGTACTTTCTGTCTCACCCATTTGGAGAGACCCTTGCAATAACGTTTTGGGTTCTTGCAAAATCGATCATCAACAATGATTAATGCACCCCAGTCATTCCTGTGTCTTATGCAACGACCTAGTGCTTGATTAAGTGCTCTAAAAGCTTGAATTTCATACCATTCACTCCCTGACAGCAGACCACGACTTTTTGAATTTTGATCATTGTATTCTCGCTTGAGCTCAACTTGCCGATCTTTGTAGTTGGGGAAGGGTATACCAACAGTAATGACAGCTCTGGCATTGTTGTCAGAAAAATCCAGACCCTCACTAACTTTTCCACGACATACAGCAAGAAGCAAAGGACCGGTGACTCCATTTGTTCTTTCAGATGACACAACTTCGTAAAATTTCTTCAGGGTTTCTTCAAATTCCGCCTTGTTTCTCCCATGTGGTTCACAAAAAATTACTTTCCTTTCAGATATGCTATCCCACAAACCCGTACATCTCCATCTTTCACTGAGCTTCTCAAGCAAACTGTAGCTGGAGAAAAAACATAAAACCCCATGTGGAACAATTCTACAAACCTTATTTACCAACTGACCGAGCTCATCTTGAAACCGCAAAGCACTTGTATTTTGGTAGGTAGCCTGCAACGTATGACCAGTTGGTCCAGCCCCTATCGATCCAACCCACACCTGTGAGTCTGAAATGACATGTGAAGCTTCCAGTTGTATTGGAAATGATAAACCGAGTTCTGAAGAAAATGAAGACATTGGTGACAAGGTACCAGAGGTCAACACAATGCTCCTGGCAGATGACAAGTCTGAAAATGCCACAGCTGGGTTAAGGCACCAAAAGTGTAAGTTCACAGTATAATATCTCATTGATCTCTTGTTGATAGCAATCCAGCCTTCTCTTGTTCGTTTGGGAGGAGGCACACCATATTGTGCAGAACGAATTACTGCAATTCGATAGTCTTTTATGAACCTGTGAGAATCGTACATTAAATACTCCAAAACGTGCAATAAACCACCTATCAAACTTTGGCTGGCTGTATGGAGCACAGAAGCTGCTGGATGTTCTTCCTCTTCCTCATCAGTTTCCATCACTTCCTGGAAAAATCTCTTTATCTCTGGTAAAGTACCATCAGTGATTCCCCAATCTGAGAGATGGGAAATGAATTCCATGCCAGCCCAAACTTTTGTCCAAGTGTCATGAGATGTTTCCTTGAGGCTGCTAGAACACTTATGCAACCACTGACCAATTTTTGTGCAAAGTAAATGCAAAGCTTCATGCTGTTCAGGTTTTATTTTATCGACAATCATATGATCAAGATCTGCAATAGTGTTTACAAGTTCAGATTCTTCGACGGTAAAACCAGCAGCTTCCCGTGAAGTGTCTTCAATGTTGTGGGCCTCATCAACAATCACCACTTGGTCTTTGAGATTGATGGACATTTGTGCACGAATTGAAGGGTCAATTAAATAATTGTATGGACAGAAAATGATAGATGCAGAGCTTATAAGCTCTCGAGTGCTGTAATATGGGCATGCTTTTATTCTATTGCCCAGGGTAACCAGTTCTTCAAGGTCCCATGCTGTTGTTATGCCACAACTATACAAACTGGAGTGAGTTTTCATTCGATGTACATTCTGATAGTAAACACAGTGGCTGCCTGGCAACTCTTCGTGTTTGCCTTTGACAAGATCACGACAACCATCATTTTTATTTCTGGATTCTTTGTTGAAAGGATGAATGCAAGAATGTTCACGGCTTGATAAAATAGTCATGTTTGTGGTCTTGTAAGCAGTGCGTGCCAACTCATGAGTGATTTGAGCAATTTGTTTATGAGTTCGAGTACCAAACCAGATCTTTGGAACTTTCAACTTTTTCTCAATTTCATTCAACGATTTCACTTTCGAATTAGATGTCGAGTTTTTTTCAAAGTCTTCCCCATTGCTTTCAAGTGAATCAGTCCTAGCTTCTTTCTTCTCATTAGCAGCTGCTTCATCCATTACTCTCTGTGTCATATTCTTTTGCCAGGCTAAGGCAGAACACAAAAGTGCCAAGCTTTTTCCACTTCCCGTTGGACTTTCAAGAAGGCAATGTTGCTGTTGTTCTAATCCTTTGATGATTTTATTCATCATGGACAACTGCGAAGGGTATGGTTTGCATGGAAAACACACCTTCACACCACTTATCATGAGTTCTTTTTCTGAGGATGCCATATCTTGTTGATCAAAGTTTCCTTTCCACAGCTGCCAAAATATATTCCATCTCATTAGTGACTAATGTACTGTAGCAGCACATAAATTTTACTGTCAGCTTATTTATATATGGCTTACCTTAAAGTATTACATTTTGATGATAGAACCCACATATAAGGCAGCCTTGTCAGATTATCAGTCCCGGAAAGTCATTTTTCTCAAACTTTAACTTTTCTTCCAAACAATCAAACTATTTGAAATTCGAAACAATAAAAATATTGAGACTAAGAAAGCACACCTACCACATAAACACGTTGTAACATAATGGAATTCGTTTTACATTGATTACAATGATTAAAGAATAAAGTAGCAAGTATGTGCATTGTGCAATGTATGAATGGTAACAAAGTAGACCAGGGTTGTCCAACCTTTTTGGCCAAAGGGCCACATGCGATTTATGAATGACTGCGCGGGCCACTAGAGTGTTTACTGCTAATTTGTAATTAAAATCCTCACACCAAAATTCTAATCTTAGAAATACGTATTATCCTGTTTTACAATTGTAAGAACAATAAACATACCAAGATATAGTAAATTCAACAAAGTTTTTACTACACGTCGACATTTTAATGTAAAGTTTGGCACTGTTGTTCTCTAACAAGTTTGGCAATATTCGGCGAGATGGACGATGTAGCAATGCGAAGCGAGTTTTCCATATGGCTGTCAGAAATTAGTAAACAAACAATAAATGCCAATTTCTCGGAATGTAAGTTCGCCATAAATTAGGTAGGCCATTTAGTTGATAATATAAGTCATTTCGATAAATACCGCGCGAGCCACTCAGAACCTTCCCGCGGGCCACGAGTTGGACACCCCTGAAGTAGACAGACGCAGTTCCAACAAAAGGCAATCTTTTTCCATCTGGTCATTAGTGTATTGGCAAAATCATAATGGGTAATAACTGTGGTTTGAAAATGTTGCAAGTTTTGTAAATTCCAAAAGCATTATTTATTCTTCACATCATGTACGATTACCAGTAATTTGCAGCTTAATGCAACATTTCGTCGAATGGGGATCCATGAATAACACTGCCTGTCTTCCTTATTATATTTCTTGGGATATAACCCGCACCTTTTAGGAAAACCTGCCAAAAAGGTTGGGTATTTGTTAACCAGACAAATTTTTATTTTGGCACAAAACTTGCCATCGCTGCCATATCCTCTCGTATCCTGTTGCATTAACTGTTAGCGTCACGGTTCAACAAAAGCAATGCATCCAGTGAAGACAAGGTAATAGTAGTTGGTAAAAATTTGTAAAAACAAAGAAATTTAGTAGTTGCTAAACGTTTTTTTTCCTGCTATGGTAACAAACTTGTAATTAGAATCCTAACATAATACTCTTCTATTGCAATAACCAACAAAACCTTAAGATAAAAGCTGTAGGTGCACCTCACTTTGCTTGCAATGATTTTGGTATGCGGAAATGTGTCGATAATTAAGCAAAAAGTGTAAAATTAGGTAACATTTATCTCTTTACTAACCTACTAGTGAGCTATGTTTATCTTATCCACCAGTGAACACCCTCAACTGTTTTAGTGGATGCCCTTGGACATCCTGGCTCTGTGAAAATGGATGTCAAACTCTTGTAAACTAAGCTAAATCTGCCAACTGACACAACCAACCTTGCAGTTTTTTAGGTCTAAAATTTCATACAATCTCTGCTCTTTTTGTCCCCAATGGTCTGGTCACACTTGTCAGAGTCATTTCCTGCAAATACATCTCTAAATTCAATCTCTTCATGCTGTGCGTATAGCATAGTCTGGCACAGATCACACCTTAAACAATGGCATTATTCAGAAATCATCCACATGGGCAACCTCATTGTGCAGTGAAGACCAATCTTTAAAAAACAATGGGTGCCAGTGGGCATTCATTCAGCTCAATGTTGGATGCCCAATTCAACATTTGGTTGCCATGCCATCAGGCTGTCTCCTTTACAAGTGAGCAGATGTTGGTATTATGAATTGAAACCCTTGAAAAACCCCATCATCCACAGCCAGAGTGTTATCGTTCAAGCATGACTGTGAGGATGCTAATAATTAGCAGCAAGCAAGGAATGTGATTATCCACTATGATCACTCATACCGTGCTGTGTTAAACTATTGTTAGTTGTTCTGTTCTGATACAAAGATAATCAAAAAAGACAATTAGACCTATATGCAAAGAGAATAGGCGTTTAGAGAATGCAAAAAGGTAAGCAAAATATACACAAAAATACTAAGTTTTTCTTCACATTTCTTAGCAAAACAATAGGTGCAGATTATATCCCCCAAAAATATACCAGTGCGAGCTATACCTCATCAAATTAAAACAGATTGTCTTATGCAAGCATTGTTCTGAAAATGTAAGAATATTCAGATTGAAAAGTTGGTGAGCAACATTACTATTTTAACTATGTGTGGTCGACACTGCACACAAATTTTCAGTCATTAATTACTCGAAAACTATACGTCCTAAACTTATCGGATTTTTACAGGTTAGTAGCAAAAACATCTGGCTTTCTCAGCATGGTCACCCAACCCAAACGGTCGAATGTAACAAATATTATTTTTTGGATAGCCTAGCAATTAACAACCTGACCATAATTATTCAAGAGCAATATCTAAGGTAAAACATTTCTCCATTTAATCACTCATCTCCTTTGCTTTCCACGATTTATGAATTCCATCAGACCAGTCTTTATATACTATGTGAAGATTATAAAGACTAAACTACTAAAGACCAAGATATAAAGGTTAGGATCAGACTATCATCGAGTGATAGGTGTTAGCATCATCTTCATTCTTCACCAATCTTCACCAAACTAACTCACAAAATTTGGGGAAATCCCAAAGTGAAATACAGTACGCATAAAGAAAACTATGATTTGTGGCGCCATGAAAAAGCGGAATTATTTTGTGAAGATTATTTATTCAAATTGTAAATATGACATCAGTATTAATTTTTATAGTTTTACGCAATTAACGTCGTTACCGATAACCGGCATTAAATCGCTGAATTAAACCAGTATGTGACTTTTAACGAGGTTTTTTTTAAATTTAATATCTACCAATCGACAAAGCAGCGTTCATGTTAATGGAATACAGTAAACTACAGACCAAATCGCGGCAATTCTTAATGGTTGTTCTATTTCACCGGAAAATATCGTGCACCAAGATAGTTTTCACAGTTTTTTCTTAACCTAACTTAAATGTTATAACATCGGAACCTAACCTTAAGCTCACTTCAATAAACCTTTAAATAGCTTAAATAGACTTTATGCATGCCCATTCTCTTAACGTAACCGCCTATCTTTAACTACAAGTTGCGTAACCTACATACCTAAATAGTCACCTCAATTCCAAATTTCTAAACGACTGGCACTCAATCCGAGTGCAAGACTAACAAAAATAAACTTAATTACAGTAGAAGTATCAATTCAGGGCTTCATGTTTTGGGAAGTTTGCATAAATTCTTTTTGATTTATTGAAAGGATTTACTCTGAATGGTGTAGACTGTAGAGTGTAGACTGTGATAAATTCGATGCATTTGTTATCATTACTTGTTTCTATTGCCCCTATGCAGTAATGTTTTAGCTGTCTATCTCGCTTTCGAGGTAAATAATTAAACGTATTTGTGATTTGTAAATACGTACAGTGGTTACAATTTTGTATTAATTTAATTGCTTTTTTGTAAGAAGTTTGTCTTCAAGTAAATGTTTTTCAGATCTCCCGCGCAGCTGATTATATTGGTTACCACTTACCGGTACGTGAGAAGTGGGGCGAGCATTTTCGAAATAATGCTTGGGGGAATTCTAAATGAACATTTTCGCTTTATGACGAGCAACTAGTTGCTATTAAATCCTAATTTCTCAAGTAGGTGCCATGGAATAGAACGCATTTTCACCTGGCTAGTGGATACAATGCAACATGAACAAAATTTTGTCAAGGCTCAAATTAACGTGGAATTTTATTCAAAATGACACAAACTTTAACACAATATAATAAATCTTCCAGAATATTGTCGCCGAATTGAGAAGCCAAAAGCTGATCAGCCAACAAAAAAGTCATGGTGTACAAAGTTATTCTGCAAAATAAAAGAAAAAGGTGAAACTAGTTCCCCTTCCAAACACCAAAACGAGTAATCTATAATAATATACAGTGGAAGCTCTTCAACTCGACTTTGCTCATTCCAAATTAAGATAAAATAAAGCAACTTGATCAGTCCCGACACCTATTTAAATTTTTCAAAGTAATTCAAAAGGTTCCTTTCAGCGTCCCCTGTTATGTTATATATCAGCAATACGCTGAATTCTAAAAATGACGGTTGCACATTGCTACACTAACACAAAAACACTGACACAAGTTGCAGAAAGTAAGATTTATTGGCACAAATGTACAAATATATTCGCACAATTTCATAACATAAGTTTCAGCAAACACATTAAACAGAATTTTGCGCTAAGAAATTCTTGCATTGAAGTCTGTTGATGTTAGCAGACCACTGCTTTGGTAAAGATTTTCCTCAACATTTTTCCTAAAATAACTTCTATTTTATACAATATTAAAATGAAACCGACATAATTCAAAGCATGACAAGCTCACCAAATATGACTAAGAAGCTGTGTCAAATTACTCTTTATCTGGAGGACCTGGAAGAAACAATTGAAACAATCGATCATGAAACTCGAGCTACTGAAGTGCCAACAAAAAACAGACTGCACTGACTTCAGACTTACCAACAAAAATAATTGTATCTTTGCTATCTGCTTGCACAGCTGGTTCTGTGAAACAAAGTTAAGTGAATCCTTCAAATCCCAATGGATATATATAATGACGTAAGTTAGTTACAGCAACCACAATTAGTACTTAAAACTGTAGTAACTTACCTGGAACTGCAGGAGTTTCAACAACAACAAACTCTTCTTCTTCCGCAACTATTTCTTGCTCTGGCTCTACATCTAGTGGTTGACTCTCTTCGTTTATTGATTCTTCTGATGCTGGCGTCGTTTCTTCCTCTGTTATTATAAAAACCTGTTTGTCATCTTTGAGCTATCAGTCTAATTAAATAAAGAATTGATACAATTTATGACTGTATGAATTACATCATGCTAATTGGTGAACCACATACATGCACGTGACAAAATAACAGACCGAATCACATCAATTAAGGTTTTACAGATTAGTCACTAAATAATTTAACCTACCTTTTCTGAAAATGAAAGATGACAGTCAATTCAGAAATCTTCATTTGAAAACTGACCGTGATTTAAGCTATTGCCTTGCTTTCAAAATAACTTTGTTGGGTCATTTTCTATTCTATTCCACAGCTCTCTGCTACCTTAACCTACACACGCTCATTAAAGTTTCATTCCGATTGCACTATTGCGTTAGCCGTTATTCTTTTCCAATCACCTGCATTCTTCAACGCCAAGATTTATTGTGTGACTGCACAGGTTATGAAATAGACATGTCACCATGCCAGTACAATCATGGCATGTGTTTGTCAATCTCATAAATATCTATGCATTTAGTTCTGGCCTTTTCACATTGAATTTCAATAAATGAGAGTCATTCCATTTTAAATTCATTTAGTGAATAACTAGAAAGTTTCTTTTTAAATATTTATAACAAGACATGCTCAGTTTTGATTGCTCATAAGCTTTGAATGAAAAGGTTGATGTTAGTTACAGTAAACCTTGGAAAACGTTTTGTAAAACAAGTAATTATAATAACCAAAAAACATCAATTGTATTTCAGAAACTAACGTTAATGGAATTAACAAAGGCTTAAGTCCTTTTTGCATTTTTGTCACGTGCACAATGGGTAATAACAATAACGTATGTAATGTAAATACAGATAAAATACATTATATACTTTCTTTTTTGTTTGTTTTTTTTACTTATACGATATAATCTTAGTCTCCATAAAAAGCTTTCCCTATCACCAAACTTTAAAAAAGCTAATTTTCAATAACTTCATTATATAGACAATTACACATGCAGCTTGAGCTAATATCCACCTGTTAAATGTATATTTAATTTGATCAATGTGTAATTCGTATGGATAATAGTATTAGTGTGCAGGCAACATGCAGTTTAAAAAAAGATGTTTTATCGCAATTTTTTTCTAAATCATTGAAAATTTATAACCTAGAGCATAAATCTTACACCCTGCAACAAGGGCATTACAATGCCACTAATTGGGAATTCACCAAAAAATCCCTAAACACCGCATACATAAACATACATAAATACATAAACAAGGTATCTGTTTGTCTTTAAATTACTACCAAGCAAGTTTCTCAAAAAAATGTGCAAATTGTTGATTGAAACAGAAATCATTGGAATTAAGTAAATAAATGAATTTGAAAGTTTGTTGATACTGGAGTAAAGTATTTATTTGTACAAGATATTAAGTCAAGTCAAAAACACAAGAATCATAAATTATTAATATATAAACGTATAAACTACTACATGCTCGATAGTTCAACCTTCTTACCTTCATCCTCCTCATCATCTTCATCAACAGCGGCTAAAAGCTGAAGATTGAATCATTATGTAAGTGAGTAAGAAGTGTATTTTTTAATACAACACTTAAGCTTAGACAGTAATATACAATTTTTGTAAAACAATGTATTAAAACTATCTACATAAACATAGAGTATGTACTGACATGCTTGTAAAGCACTAGTGCTCTACATGCATCTAAGTTTGCAAGTATATAGCATACCTCTTGTTTCATGTCGTACCACTCATCATTGCTTATAACAGTTTTTGGTCCGGGAATAACATGACCGGCTTCTACATCTTCAATCATATCTTTTAAAAGTTTTGTCACATAGAAACCCTGTCAATGACAAAAATGATTAAAGCTACAGAGCTAGCAAGGTTAGCACCAAGACATTTTAGTCCCAAGAAATTTCAGGCAAATCATGAATTACTCCAAAACAGCTGGTAACATTGCACAATATGCATTACAAATGATAGCTGTAAAACAATTGAGTAACCCACAGCTAATGTGATGGGACAGGCTCCAAGAACAAGCCATAACACTGCAGATCTCACTGAAAGGTCTCCAGGTGCAGTGGTTGCTTTCGCTACCATTGTTCTCGCTGGCATTGGCTTCACTTGTTGCACTAAAGCTGGATGAGATAAACACAAAAATAATTGCTAAACAGGTGAACTAGTCACTGTAACAACAAAGTATCCATTTCTCGCATCACAACTAATACAAAATAAGAGTTTTCTAACTTTATCAGCAACTGTATGTTTAGAGTATTAACAGTAATACGTCTGCAATACTGCAAAAAGCTAAAGACAATATATTTCCTTACAAGGTGCTTTTCTTCCATTTCTGGTTAATGTTGAAATCTGGCGAGCTAACTTGAAAGAGCGAGCACTGAACAATCTTGACAGTACCATTATATGATTAATATAATTATGTTTTTTAAAGAAGTGATGCTGTTAAGTAACACCCAACTAAGTTTCCTGCAAAACAAACTTACTTTAGTTTACATTCATTAGTTTAAAAAGCATTTTTGTAAAACATGGCCTGTAAGGCTATTGAGTGTTTACATAAACCCCTGTATTCAGAAGCAACAATCGATGTTAAAAAGAATTAGGACTTAATGTCCAACATATTTATGAATTTTGCACACTTATACTAAAACGTAAATCACAACATCATCCACAGAAAAGTTGAAAAGCCCCAGAGGTATGTTTTTATTGTGCAAATTAATGTAATGCTAAAATTTACGCCACGTAATATTTATAATTATGGAACACCGGTCTGTACTCAATGGCAGAATATGCCAACATCTCAGGTGTGTAAGTCTAGCCAAGTGTGCATCTATTCAATCTTTCTCCGGTGCATTTCTATGTTACCAGTGATATCGGAATAATTATTCAATAGTGGTTTTGATGCAAGATTTTTTTGCCGTTCCTTCCTTCCTTTACTCTCATTTCTTGATTCTTTCCGAAAACCTCACACGCTGTGGATTTCATTGTTTTCACTGACGGCAGACATTTCTTTGCAATGCCATGTGGTATTTTTAGACCTTATTACTGTAAAACAATGAACTTACACCAAGAATTACACCAATATGTTATTTAGACCAGATGTCTGGTCCCTAGACAACTAAACATAAGAATAAACTGTAAAAGGGAGACCGAAGGTTATAGTCATATCGGCACATCATCGTATGGTTGTATGACAAATAAAAATTTGTTGTATTATCTTTTGTGAAGTACACAACAACCATATTCGCCATAAAGACCACGTACACTGGTGGCTGTTGTTTTGATATGAGCGAGGTACAATTGAAGATTGATAACTTGTTTTGCTTCTGCTAAGATGATATGAGTTCCCATTACTCCCACAGTGTGACTATTGCTGTAGTTGCTTAAATTCTGTCTATACATAAGACTAAATGGTAAATTCCTATTTTTATTGTCAGACACAAAGGCTTACGCCTTTGGGCAAAGCTTACAGCTGTTACAGTGCGCAGTAGTAACAAGTGAAAGACAAAAGGGAAGATTGCAAACATTACATCAGTATTTATATGGCACACCAGTTCAAGCGAGGTAATTTATCTGAACGTCATTAAGGAGAATTTAAGCTTGGTCAGTAAGTGAATCACAAGATCCCAAAATCAAATTTCAGCATTTACAAAACAAACCATGACTCTCAACAAAACCATCACAGTTGTTTCTATCAATGTTTAGTTTTTATACCAATAGCATGTCCCAAACTTTCTAAATAAGATAAAATAACAACTGCAACCAAATAAAGACCAGATAGGACATTGGACAATACCACAATTCTTCAGCAGAAAAATTGACGCAGAAAACAACTTCCTGCGCTGGAGGCCAGACTGGGCTGAAGGAACCTGCTGAAACTTCATCCAAACTTTCCAGTAGGGTTTGTGGCTTTAGCTTCAGCCTTTAAGCCCAACGGGGAAGTACAGCAGTTTGCTACAGGAAACACAAATTTTGGCATGACGGCGTGACGGCGTGCATTGAAGGCTCAATTCTTTGTTTATTTATTATAAACTGGCGTTTAAAAAAACAACATTTCTTGTTTGTTTATTATAAATCGGTGTGAAGATATAGCTTAAAAGTTCGGCGTGTAGGTCAGACATGGAATCCAGACAGCATTTTTCTGCCTTTTTCGACAAGACCTTAGGTGCGTAAAAGATCTGAGGGTGCAGGTCAAGTGCGAACTCACAACCTGCCAGATGCTGGTTTAATGCTTGAGCAAGCCACTGTCAGCCTGTCTGCTAAAAACTTGCAATAAATTATGTAAACGTGCATGAAAACTGTGAAAATACTCCGGTTTTCGTCTTCCATTCCGTATCATACTTGACAAGACGTTGTTTGTCCAAATAAAGTACCGGAAAATAATAACTTGCCCAAGAGTCGACCTTTCGGCGAACACTTGTGAATAGCATTTCATATAATTTACGTGTAACAAGAAATAAATTAAAATTCCAATTTGTAAGTTTTTGAGTGATTTGCAACGTTTTACACTTAGCTTCTGTGCCTCTTTTTTTGTTTGTTAAATCTATTTTATGAAGCTCATTTACAACAAACGAAAAAATATATATTTGAATGTGTGTTTTAATACTATATGTGATGTATTGTCTGATAATGGTTTACTGGAGAGGGTTGTGACCTTGATATATGTCACACAGGCGATGCACTTTTACATCAAGAACAAAATGATACGATCAACCGAAAAAATTCTATAGCATAAAGGTACATTTCTGAATACTTCTGGAATTATTGTACTGCAATATTTTTGTATTTTGTTTCCGTGTTGATCATACTTATTTGACGAAAGTAGCAAAGATGTCTAACGCCTGTCCGAAGTCTTTTCGACAACAGAAATAAATTTTTTCAATTTTCTTCCGTGAAAAATTTCAGGCCAAAGTTAATTTTATAACAAAGACAAGTAAAATAAAATTGTGGTCAAAGTAGTATGCACAACGCATGAGGGAAGAATCAACAACGTAAATATCAGAATGACAAAAAAAAGAACAGAAAAAATATCTAATGGCGTAAGTGGTGCAAATTTCGATATTTTTATAGCAAAATTTCTGTTGCAACATATAACCATAACGATATTGTCAGGTTGACCTAAAATGTCGCTGTCTGGAAATTTGCTTACTCGTATGAAGGATTTTTTTAGCTTATATTCGATACTTTCCAAATCATAAATTAAGAAAAATCAAACTGCACAACCACTTTCATTATGGCGTCGCAATCCTATGTTTTACTGGGTAAGCACTAGGCAGCAGCCGGTTGTATTTTATTTGTTACAACACCGACATGCCGTCTCAAAACTACAAGAAAATTATTTAATGTATTCTGTGTTTCAAAATGTATGCCTAACTGCCTTTACCATATTTGATATCTTGAAATAGCAATGTGGTGAAAGAAATAGATTTAACCTTATTTAGATACCGTTTACAAACTTCAACACTGCTTTGTCAACTCAAATATTGAAAAATGGCCTACCAACGAAAAATGTTGCAAAACCCTGCTACAATGTTTTTCATTTGGTTTCGTCACAAAATGCTCATAAAAACGATTATTATTATTATTATTCATTTAATTTATTAATAGTGTTTTATGACTTTATTTAAAAATCCAAAAAAAACATTTTTATTTTTACAGACATCTTATACACAACAACACTGCTGTGGTGGATTATCGCCACAAAATAAAGAACAAAAATATGTTTAAAAGTAGTACGCTTCAGTAGAGTTAAGGCGTTGAATGTGATCTTCTGTTTTACATGTGAGAAGTAAAGTTTTCTTTTCTATTTTCGCCAACTTGACTTTTTTGTATTTGTTGATGCTTGCAACATAACTTTATGGCAACAAATGAAGAAGCCATAGTCGCTCGACTCACTAATCAAAATAAGTTAGCTCGTGCAGGTTGCAAGAAATGTGATTACCCTGGTCATCTAACGTTTGAATGCCGTAATTTTTTACGAGTTGACGCATCAAAAGACGTGGTTTTGGATGTTAGTAGTACAAGTTCCGATGAACCAGATGAAATTCTTGAAAATGACACAACTAAGATTTCAAAGAAAAAGCAAGTAAAAGAAAGAAAACACAAAAAGAAAAAACACAAGAAGAGTTCTTCAAGCGAAGATGGACAAACAGACAGTGACTACGAAAAACCAAAACGGAAGAAGAGAAAACGAAAAAAAGTTGAGTATCAGAGTGGTAGTTCTGATGATTCTAGACGAAAAAAGAAGTCTTCCAAAAAGAAGAAACACAAGAGCCATAAGAGTACATGATTCCTATAACAGTACAAACTCATATGCTTTGGATTTAACAAATTTTTAATCAATCGTATGAAAAGTTGATTAAAGGTTGTATCTGCAAATTGATTGCCATTGTATTCTGGTGGCATTATGCAAAGTGCGACAAACTCGAATTGAGACTTACTACGTTCACCAACACCAACTGAAACTAGGACAAATAAGTTTTACTTGAGAAACTTTATACATTCCAGTTTTCTTGTACAAATGCAACAAGGAATTTTAAAAGGTCATGAGTTTCGCATCATGATAAGAGACTTATGCAGTCCATGCAGCCAAATCAGCATGACCTTTGAACAAGATGTTTTCGCTCAATCGAAGTGTAGGCCTACACTAGGTACTGTTTCCAACTTAAAATGCTCATTTAACAACAATTACAGCATATATTATACACAATACTACTGCAAAAAAATGAATGACTTAATAATCTCAAAACAAATGTGATGTTTTTTTGTTGTTGTTCAAACCAGATTCATTTTTTTATTGATTTGATAAAATAACACAGCCTTATTAAGCAATTGGGCAGAGGCCTGTTCTGAGGTCAATATTATTATTCAGACTGCCAAGTTTATTGTCTGGTCAATTATGTTTTGTGCTCACTAATACTATTTTGCAGTGTTTCTTTACAACAAGATTGAGCTAAGCTAAATAAAGGTTATTTGGTGTTTGAGCACGAAGTCATTTCCATGGATATGTTTTACTAGCATTGGTGCTAGGTCATCTAACCTCATATTTATCTTAAGGCTAAGGTATTTGTGTATTTCTTATCCACCTTATATACTATCTCACATACATGTAACAGTGGAATGAAAGCTACTTAGCAATAAAATTGACTTTGTTTCATACAAAGCTTTATTCAAACATTGTAATTTTGTATGATTCTCTATATGGAATAATGCGTTCAACACTGGGCATTACCTTAAACTGGGTACTGTCTTTCAAACACATTAATCGTACTTTGTTTGTCTTAATATCAGTTATTACAAATGGCCCTGAATGGGGCGCATCAGACCCCATAGTTTCTGCCAGGCGTTTTTTGCTGTTAACCAACAGGACCTTTTCCCCTATTGTAAAGCGGTGCTCTGTGCTTTCAGTCCATTCTCTTGCGTTCTCTATGATTTGATCCAGGTTTGCAGATTTAACATTTTCCATCACCTTCTCGTGGCTTCGAATTTCACCCAAGTGATCTTTATTGGCTGCAGTTTCATAGTTTGGCTCCAAGATTGTGTTCAGGTCGAACTCCTAGTAATTTTACAATCCATGTCATATACCACTCTAAGCAATAGATTTTATAGTATGTGGCTACCTAACACTTACACTATCAATACTGGCAACTGGATCTGTGCTAGACACCGGAGGCATACGTGCTTCTCGTCTGTGAATGAGGTAAAATGGCGTAAACTTCGTAATATGATGTTTTTTAGTTCTTAGAGTGAAAAGTAACCCATCAATATAGTGAGGCCAGTCAAACGCGTGCTCCACAACCAGGTTCAAGAATGTGCTGCAAACAAGAATTAAAAAGTATTGCGGAGATACAGAAACTGCAGCAAAAACAAATCCCCAGAATATAAAAGAATTGAGTTTACGAATTTAGTTGTTGGGCACATTTTTCATCAAATGTTTTTATATTTGGATGATATACAGCTTTGATGCGATGCTGAATTCCAAGCTGCTTAACTAGTTCATTGTTAACCTAATATAAAAAACACCATTAGTAAAATTAATTATTAAAGTATTCTTTCATGGCCTTATCAGAAACATGTGCTGTGAAGCCACACTCGTTACAAATATACAAACAATAAAAAATCGCAAAGTAGCCCTTAGCACAACAGTGCAGGCTATACCTCTGTAATAAACTCAATGCATTCATCAGATAAAACACTTTTACAAGCACCATGGCGATAGAATATCAATTTCAAACAAGCTGCCACTTCTGCAGGATATTTATTGCAGATAGGGAAAGCTTCAACCCATTTACTATAGTAGTCTGTTGCAGTAAAAATAAACTTGTATCCTTCTGCTGTTTCATTTACTGGGCCAATTATAGACATTGTCAGGATTTCCCATGGTTCCGTAACCTACAGAAAATATTGAAGTGTTAATTCGTAACATTAAATTCAGCATCAACCCTTAATAAAAAATCGCAATATTTTAACCTTCAACTGCACCAATTTTGTCTTGTCATCTTTTTGGCAGATAGGACATGAACGAATCTAAAAGTAATTAATAATTATGAAATAGAAACTAAACAATGGTTTTTAAACTGGGTTCGATCGAACCCCAGTGATTTGGTTCATTTCGAATCTAGGGTTTCGTAGACTCAACACACAGTATGTATATATAACATATATGTGTGTTGAAAATTTCAACCAAGTGTTCAGTGAATGCAAGCATAAAACTTGCAAGATTCAGTACCTCCATCAAGTTTAACAACCACTGTGCATTACAATATAATTAAATCCATCGAAAAATTATCTGTCAAACAGCTTATGTGAAAAGATAATGAATGAACGAACAAACATTTGCGTAATGAGAAATCAATTAGTGTCTAGTACCCATTCCGTAATGTCATAAGTCATGCGTGGCCAAAAATATTTGCGAGATATTGACTGCAGAGTTCGATTAAACCCAGGATGGGTAAAGCTGTTTTCTCTGTGGACTTCCAAAAACACTGCTTTTGCATCATCATTTGTTCCAACAATCACTTTGGATCTGCGACGAATAGATCCATCTTTATTTTTCTGAATGTAGTAAACTGCATCTTCTCCTGCAAAATAAATTTATCTGTTAGTACCGCCATGTCCCTGGAAATTATTCCACCAAGACAATACCCCATACGTTATTAAATCTTGCAAATAAATAACCTCACAAAGAAAACAAAAACTGTATAAATGCTAATTGTTACCGGCAGTGGTGTTAGTACACTATGAAGTTTATTTTATCAAGAGCAATATTATGCAAGGCAAGAAAATATATCGTCTTTAGAAAATTGTTTACTTAGGTAGGCTCGTATATCCTAATCTACTGAGCGTTAGGAAAACAGTATAATCTTTATTATCTAACCTTCATCTAACACATAACTTCGACATTTTCGTTTGAATCCAAATCTCGCATGAGACGTTTCAAGCTCGCCTGGTATTTCGGACTTTTTGATGTAGTTGTATATCTTGTCGTATTCCACTTTATTCATAGTATCAGATTTTTACGATAACACAAAATATGCAACTATAGAAATACGTGATGTTTACTACCTGCGACGTTAGTGTCAACAGCCACATAGGAATGACATTACTTGTCAATAAATTACACAGTTCGTTTTCAAAATACAAGATTTTTTACATACTTAGAACTCAGTGATATGTATAAAAGGTAATGCCACAGTTATTTTATAGTTTATTCGTAAATAATGGTATGTTCATTTACGCAATTTACCCATGCTCATTTCAAAATATGGCCGCAGTTCTTCACGACCAACAACGATTTACGGTTACGCCCATCGATCAGTTTAGTGGGAAATACTGCGCATGCGTATCATATTTCCATTTCATGAGATGGTGTTATTCAATTAAAGGTCTTAATCTAGTTAAGCCTGTCAGTAGTCTTCTTAATCATGGTTGTAAAAGCTTACTTGGACTCTTTTGCTGGAGATTTTAAAACATGTGCATAATTAGCTTATATTTATAAAATTAACAAATATAATTCACTCGCCCACAAATCCTAACCTAATGCGAATAACGCCATTAAGTGGCGAAAAAACATAGGACCTTTGATAACACGCATCAGAGACCATAGAAATCCCGACACGCATGGGTGCAAACGCATGTTGTGTTAGAGTTAAGGATTAGGTTCATACGGTTGATTTGAACGTAATGTGATTGCTTAAATAAGCGTAAATGTGATAAATTTAATAAACTATAGTTGATACCTAGGCTACTACTACTATTAACCTACTACTGTTGTACTATTTTGGGTTTGGTGGCCATGCTAGCCAAGCCTGTATAACACTTTATTGGCTACCTCTAGCAGAATTCGGGGTTCTAGTGCAGAAATGTACAACCACAGGATTCTTTTGCTTACTAGACTACTTAAATTGTGGTAGTGCACTTCTGTACTAGGCCCAAAATTTGCATCTTTACACGCACAAGTTCTCCTCCGTTCTCCAAGCACAAGCAAATAGAACAATCAAGAAAATTAATGTGTTACATTGTAATGCTTAGGCTAGTCTAAAGACAAAGGCTATGATACCGTATAAGAAAGCCTATTATTTGTTTTGCTTTAACGGTTACTTGTTAACAGATTTTTTGCTTTGCATAATTAATGACAGACATAAATGATACGGTGGATTTGGATGGATTTTGGCATGATGTCATATACTGAAGCATCATTTCTTTGTTCATTTATTATAAATTGGCATTTGACCTGCCAGCTTTTGTAGTTGTTTATTATACATCAGCATGAAGGTGGAAAAGTTCAGCATTCACCTTCATGATTTCTTTTGTGCAGATGCCAAACTAGTGTACATAACTGTGCCGCCAATTATACCAAGTTTGTTAAGTCAAAACTTCAAATAAGTCAATGTAATTTCATCCAGTCCTCCTCCAACTTCAAGTTAGTTAACTCAAGTTTTAACCTTTTGAACTTTTTTTCATTCTAGTAAAAGATAATTTTATATAAACCTTTCTCGCCTATAAAAATGCCACCAACGAAATTCAAACCCCAGAGGTTCAGCATGGTACCCACTGACACATAATAACGGCAATAACCACAAGATCACAGTGTCATCAGCTGTCAGCTGGCAAAAGTGAGTCTGAGCACAAATTGTTTTAAATTGTTCTTACTTCAGTTTAGGGGTGCACAATACAGAATATCGAATCTTAGAGATTCGAATCTCAATGTATTCGAATCTTATTTGCAGTTTATTTTCGGATATCAGGATTCGAAATTAAATCTGTTAAATGAACAGTGTGCGACGTTAAACAAATGTAAAGTTGATATTTTCCGTCTTGCGCGCCGCCTTTTTTCTTTATAGACTGTTTGTTCCAAGCGCCTATTTTCTTCCTACATAGGGTTCACGCAGTGCGTTCCCGTACGAGTAAATAACACTACGTAACACAATTTTTGTTTGGCTACTTTTTTTAATGCCCCTTTATGTATTTTTGGGTGTTGAGTTCAAAAATCCAGTTAGTTTTTTTGTACCATCGTTACTTTTTGAGATATTCAAATTTTGATATAGCTGTAAGTACAGCAAATCGTGTTCTACTCTTGCAGTAGATTTTAGCTCCACATCAAGGTTCTGTTTGGTTTATTAAACGCAAAAACCAGTTTAAAAACGTTAATAAGGAAGGCTTGAAGATAAATGTAACATAGTTTTGTCAAACACTAAGAGTCGTTCAAAAATGTACTTTTGAGCGAGTTTTTCTTTTATGACTACTCCTGTCTTGCCTTACTAAAGACCAAATGTAGTTTCCCATCATTACACTATCCCAGCGGCCTTTATATCGTTATTCCATTGGCTCAATATCCTGATGAAGTCTCTCACCGTGCTCCTCACTGAAATCACCTAGATTTTCTTGAAAAAAATCCAGATGCGGACATAAAAAATGAAGTTTGACAGACATGCGACAACCCATGTTTTGGAAACTTTTGATCAGTTTCTCCACCAACTCTTTGTAATTTCTGTCCCTTTTATTGCCCAAAAATCCATCAACCACACCTCGAAATGCTTGCCACGCTTCTTTTTCTGTTTCATTCATTTTTTCTTCCAAGCTTTTACACTTTAACATTGTATTTATCTGAGGACCAACAAATATTCCTCCTTTTATTTTGGTAAGTGATGGTCTGGGAAACATTAAACGGATTTCTTGAAAAACTTGTCCTTGAAAATCCAAAGCTTTGACAAACTGTTTTACCAGACCTAATTTGATATGAAGTGGAGGCAGTAAAACTATTTCCCGGCTTAGGTTCCCTAATAACGTTGTACATTCCTGGGTTTAGTTTTTCCCGTGTCGGCCATTAATTTTCTCATAGTGCTCACCGTCAGCTCTACTATTCCACAAGCACAGAAAACAAGAGTATTTTGTGTAATCACCCTGCAGACCAAGCACAATTCCCAACATTTTAAAGTCACCACAAACATACCACTTAAACTGAGTGTAATTGATTTTAATGAGCAGTTGCTTGACGTTTTCATAATCTTCTTTCATCTGTAAGGAATAAGCAAGTGGAATTGATGGGTATATGTTGCCATTGTGAAGTAACACTGCTTTAAGACTTTTGGTAGAACTGTCAATGAAACGCCGCCACTGAGTAGGATCATGATCTATTCCAACAGCACAAAACAGGCCTTCCACATCTTTGCAATAGCAAAGGTCTTCAAAAACGTCAAGGTAGACAGAAAACTCCAAGTGCCTATTCCTGTGGGGTAGGCAGTACTCTTACTTAAAATTTTTCACTCTCTACTAGACTTTTTGATTTCTACTATTTAAAAGATGAACTGAATCTAAGATTTACACAAGACTTAACTCTACAAAATGTAATCATATGGCATACTTCTCTCTGTAAACACTAAACATGACTTTCTAATGAAATACTGAATTTAACAGGCTGAGATAAAATGAAAACTGAGATAAGAAATAAAAGCACATTCGTCTGCATTTCAAACTCCCACTCCCATTCACTTTCTCAAGTAAATAGGACACCCATTTACAACATGATAGTGCTGACAGACACAGATCATAACCGCATAAAATACCTACAGTTAATGGAAAATCACAAAAAACGGAAATTTTTGTATTTTGAAAACGATCGATGATAGAAAAAAACTGATAGCATTTTTGAAATCAGTGCTTGAAAATCATACAGATACACTTAATAAATGTAGCCAAACAAAAAATTTTTTGAATTTTGTTACGTAGTGTAATTTGTCCTGCCTAGATTTTAGTTTAATCATCCGTAACGCAAAACAATGAAGCCAACGAAAAAGCTGAGGTTTGCACGCGCTGCATGTCTGTGCGGGCGAATGATTCATTACGTCTGCTGTGCAGTGCAGTCGCGCGCGCAGCCGCGCATTGATTCACTCACCAACCATGCGCTTGAGATTCGTAAACAAGTAAGCAGTAGACTGTATGTAAGTGTAGAGGAATAAGGTAATCTATTAATTATCACTGCGTCATGTCGACTGGTCGTGGGCGAAAAAAAAGTTCCAGCGTGTGGGAACATTTTTGTAAGCCAGATGAAAAGAATAGCGTGGTTTGTCGCCATTGCAAGGCAATTTTATCATATTGCAACAGTACTGGCAGTCTGTTGAAGCACTTGAAGAAAAAGCATGTGTTCTTAAATATCAGCGGAATTGAAGGCAGTCTCTCTGCAAGCGCAAATAACAACAGTAGGAAGTAGGAACAACACCAGTAGGAATTACAACAGTCCAAGGACTCGTGGAAGAATTGTTACCTCTAAAGGTGGCCAGTGACTTTATTGAAGGAGATAAATATGTGACAACTGCAGCCATTATACCATTAATTAAAGGGCTGTTGAGTAACTACTCAAGCTCCATCTCTACAAGCAGTGCTAGTGTGCATATTTCTGCATTTAGACAAAAGATTAAATCTGATATAGAATGCAGATTTGACTTTGCTGTTGCATCTGATGATGTTCCATTTCCATCTTTATTTGATATGGCAACATGGCTTCACCCAGCATACAAAGAAAAGTATTTTAAACCGCATCATGCTACAAGGGTTCGCCTGCATTTAAAATCAGAAATGATTTCTGACACAACCATAGCAGTGATAGCACCACCCCGTAATCCCATTCCTGTTGGCGACAGCACCACCAGTTCTGTTTCCATGATGGAAAATTAGGTTAATTTAGGAATGGAGGTGCAACAAAGCAACCAAGAAGATGCAGATGATGAGGGAGCTGACATTGACACTATTGTAACTAATGAGGTTTCAGCCTACCTAAAAGATAACTCCAATAAAACAGACGTGTTGGAGTATTGGAACTTAAAAAAAAGAATTACCGAAAGTCACTTAGAAGCACTGAATATCCTACATTGCAACAAGCAGCTTCTTGATTAATTCTATGATTCGATGTGTAAATGTGTTACCTCCGAAAAGTATGGTATTAAGACTGTTGGTAGTGCAGGTGGCAAGAACTACACGGCTCTATGCTTTAATATGAATCGTATGATGCTTGATTTAGCATATGTTATACTGTTTGTCATGTGATACTAATACAATTCAAAATAATGCACAAATATTTTTGCTTTTTGTTCGTTATTATTTGGAAAAAATTGCCTAGAAAAAATTGCCGCGTAATTTCAGAATAGATTCGAAATTCTGGATTCGAAATTAAGTATTCTAGAATAGCCAGGTATTCTGTATTGTGCATCCCTACTTCAGTTAATTATAATTATTCTTCTTGCAGTTAGGATACAATAGCTTACTTTTGTTCTGAACGCATTTCATGCCCTTTTATTTGACTTATATATAAATGGGAATGTCTGCAGTTTGCAGACAGCATATGAGGTTAAAACAAATTTTGAAAAGCGTTTGCTTTGCTGGAGAACAAGGATCAATCCGTGTAAATCCATCGTGTTTAATCTCAGTTCGTTTTCGAAAGCCAAAATTCCTTGGTCGCGCCCCATCAAAGGAACCAAGCTACTTTGCAAAGAAACATCCAACTGAAAAAGATGTGGAAAGCAATACAGCGTTGTATCGAAATTACAATGCCATTTTAAAATCGCTAGTGTGAGTATATGTCATACCTTGGGTTTCCTCGATTTATCTTCTTTGATTGCAGTGGATATTGATTAATGAGATGAATTGTATGAAAAGTTGTGATATTGCCACCCATCCACTTCAGTTTATTATGTCAGATATTATATTAACTGTAATTTCAATTTTATAGCAACAGTCGGCTTTCGCAAACATTTCAACTAGCTTTATTTTGCAGTTGCGGATTCCAGGAGGATCTTTTAAGAAAACAGCAGCTCGAAGCAACTATTACCTCCAATGAGATGAAATGGGATGAAGAGGGTCATCATCAAAAATGCATGTCTTATAACGAAGCTGAAAATGAGAAATTAAGAACAGTAAGGTAGGATTACTCATCTTGATTTTAATCGCTACATATTGTTTTCTAAGTTGCATTTTTATGTTTTTTATGCAAAAATTTGTATTGGGGTTACTTATATTACTTTATAGTTCTAACTATAAAATTATGGATTATTGTATATTAATCTTGGAGTTATATGACGAGTATCTAAATTTATATCTCTGTGATTTACTCACTTAGTGACTAACCGAACATGTTTTCTAATGGCAAGGTCGTTAAAAACTTCCAAATATTCACAGTCGGTTAACTTTTTTACCGGACAAATTATAACACAGTGCTTAGCACCAAAGCTTCATTTTTCATAATCCCCTTACGCAGAGGTTTACAATCCAGAGCTCTTTCTCTAGTAGCCTTTCTACACCAGAGAAAAGAGGGAAAAAAGCATGTGGAGTTGTGTGGCAGTAGCACAAACTGTTGCCCTTTTCATGACTAATTGACAAATGTTTATCATTTATGGCCATTTAACCATTTTTAACGTTGCAAAACATTCCTCTCTACCTGTGAAATTAATTAAAGTTTATTGTTAACAGTAACGTTAAGTAAGATTGAATCAAAAGTAACTAAAATCCAACATTTATATATTTGTATAAAGTCAATCCATCAAATATACTGTAGCTAGCATACATTATCACACGATGCATCAGATTGTGACGAAACATTGGTGAGTGCCAATCAATTGCTATTGGGCTTGTAATTGTTTGCCATGGTATAGTGCATAATGGCCCTGCCCTGTATGTTGCGGTATTCGAGGTTAAATGAGTTCATTGCAAAACTGATGTATAGAAAGGAATGATACGAAAGCATAGTTTATATTTAAAAGAAATGTTATCCATATTGTAATTCTGATGTACATCACTTAGTCAGGCTTAACTGTTTCATCAGTTTGTGTAGTAAGAAGTTCTGAGGAAAACATACTTTGCGTTAGCTGTAATACAGTGTTGTTGTTGTGATTGCAACAGTTTTGCTTACTTTTGCATATGCACTGCACAGGGGTTACATAATGCTCTCAAAGGCCCCATATTCAGAATACTGTATTTGTTTTTAAAAGCACATAAGGCGCTTTCTGGACTTTTTTTGCAAACCAATTATTTGCATGATTAAATAATGACAGCCTTTAGTTTGATGGAACCAATATCAGTCTTCTGTTTCATTCCTAGGAAGTCAGGTTATGCAAGAAATGTGGGATACTGACAATGTGCGTAATGGTGCAATGTTAAAGTTGAGTTAAGAAACGATGACTACTAGATTAAACTTTTTAAATGACAATTCCAAGTCATCCTGACAATGTTTGAACATAGCTAATGAAGAAAATGGAATATCATCACTTTAGTCTATGATATGAAATGCTATACGTAAAGGGCATAAAAATACATAAACAATTTAAGGGGAACTACATGCCACTTAATTTTATTGGTATGATCAGTGCGCTTTAATTTGAAATTTATCATATTAAAAAGCATTGCAAATCAATGTTATAAATATTTAACTGCATATACTACGCACAGACAACATTCTAATATAGGCATATTGTATATATACTTGCGTAAAGGATGGAGAGGATACAAGACGAAATCACAGCAAGGCAGAAGTTTGAACAAACCAAAGTGGAAGAAAAAGAGAAAGAAGCAGAGATTTTGAAGGGAGAGCTACAAAAGCAAGTTGAAAAAGTGATCAAGGAATCGAAGGACTGGATTACGTTAGAAAATCTTGAAGAAAAAATAACTGAAGCAATTGATAACCCAATCAATTTTAACTTTTGTGTTGATGAAAGAGGTGTTATTATAAAACGAACTGCTCAAGTCTTATAATTCCCTTTTTCTGTTTTATTACTCACTTAAACTCTTTGAGAGTAACAAGTTTGATTCTAAGAACTTCAAAAAGTGTTACAGTGAAACTGGCATGCATTAAGATCTTGCAGTATATCAATGTAAATTCAAAACGAAATCTATTTGCAACTTACTAAGTCACGTTGTTCACATGTTCCTTCTACAAATACAACTGTCATCTCACTTTCTAAACTCGTGTGTGCCGTTTATAATCTAACTTTGTTACCATGCGACTGGAATAAATTGAGTTGTAATTTATGTTGAACGAGAACCACACAGGTTCCTCCCCAGCGGGTTTTGCGTTTATTCAACTTGCCCCAGCTGGCTATGTTAGACAAACGTAAAATTCGCCCTCGAGAAATCTGCGTGACTCCAGCAATAGTGAAATGACATTTTCTTAATGATACCACGTCTCTTTGAGGAAAATTTTCTCGACACACTCGCCACCAACAACACAAACATTGCCACGCTTACGTAGTACTTGAAGGATGTGCTTTATAACGGCAATTCCGTACGAGTGATAAAAGCGTTTGGCAAGGGGTGTATTTGTGCCATACACGAATGCTATTACTTTCTTGGGCTTGTAGTGTACATATTTCAAATACATCGTTCGCACGATTATGCACCTAATGACTTTTTGCTGTTAGCATTGTGCCACTATGTAGACACAAAGTGTGGAGCTATCCGTAGCATTATAACCGGTAGTGCCTTAAGGCCATTTTATTGTATAAAATTTGAAACACTCTTAGTGATATAGCCTGTCCGATATGTCATGATTTTCGCTTGATGGCGCCCTCCAGCATCTGCAGTCGGTGCCTTCTTACCGTAAGTCGCAGAAAATGAACGATAACATGGTAATAAGAAGAGAAATGCAAAATTAGTCTAAAGATGTTTCTTCTAGCTGATACTTTTGTTTTGATTAATGCCAATATAAACAAAATGGCCGTTTCGAAGTAATTTGAACCGTAAATGCATTACAAGAAAAAAGTTAATTCCCGCAATAAAATTTTCCAGTGCACGTGAAATAATAGCGAAGCAACTTTCCGGGTATATTTCTTCATCGATAGTATCTCAGACTTACTGTCATCGATACATGCAGACAATACTCTAACTCATTTTATGTTTTGTCGGAGATATCCTTGTTGTTGAGGCTTTTTGCCGAGCTGGTCGCACAGAACGTTTCTCGATATAACTTACATCTGATTGTGAGCTAGACTTAGCCAATTGCTGCCACTCGTTTTTTGATTGATTTCTCGTGTTGAAAAAAAATCACTGCTATTGATACGTCGGACTATGCCCTACGGCTATGTTATAGTCTAAGGCTTGTCATATTTTCGCTCGCTACCACCCAATATACCGTAGACTTTATCTCATATATATGTTGCTCTTGATTTCTTTTGAGGATCATTAGTTTGAGTCTGAATGAATGATTTTGATCATAATTAAAGTTGCGTAAGGTCTATAAGCAAGATATGAGAGACGAGATTCCAATGCAACATAAATTTATTCTGTAGTTCAAATTCAAACGCTACGTTGTGTTAGACTCTCAGATAACTAGGAAATAAATAATACTTCTAATTAGTCAATAAATAATTGCTTAGACATCCCTCGCTATAGAGAGACTGAAGTACTGAACAACAACCTTGTTTCAATATGAGAGGATTTAAGTTGAGGATTTTTGACTAGCGGTAGAAAACAGAGCAATTAGCTTTTCAGCGAAAATTGAAAAGGACGTTTCTCACAGCGGAGCATATATGTGTTGGTATTTTCCGTGAATTTATCGAAATAAATTTTTTTATTTGCTAAATCAGCTTCAAAACTTTGCTCCTAACTTAATAAGTTGTTAGTTTTGAGATTAAAGGACAACAGCAATATCTTCTTACAGGATTACGCTCAGTGCTAAAAGACTAGATAGCAAAAGAAAATTATTAACAAAATGTCACTTTAGATGTCGTAGAACCAAACCTTCGATTATGTTTATAGATTCGTGGGAAACAATGAAGTCACGTTATACCAATAGAACCGTATCATTAAGTCTATCGTCTTGTCTTTGCAGTGAAGCTAATTGCTGGTTATTTAAACGGCAATTGTAGTTACAGTAAGTTTTTAACATGGAATAACCGAAAAAGATTTTTCCAGTGTCCCAAAACTAGAGCGGAAAGGTCATCAAAGAAAACACGGAAAGATTATTTCTAATACACAAACCTGTATTAAATCCTGTTAAATGGCGGGCTATTACTTTGATCTTTTTGTTCTTTCTGTATGCTTTGGGACAGTGTTATGCCAAAGTTCTTTGGATACTGATGGATCTGAATTTGAAATACCAGGTCAGTGGTGTTGATCTATCCTAAAAACAGTTTAGAATATCTTCAAGCGATGAACGGCACTACGTTATGGTCGTTTCCTGTTCGCTTATTAAATATTGTAAAATATTAAAAAAAGTAATCTAAGATGTTTATGGCTCTCTAAGAAAAGATAAAAGGTAATACGGTTTATAAAGTAATGTGAAATGACGAGATGTCGCGTATATAGACAGTACTTGTAGCCTACATTTCGTTTTCATACCCTCGAGATATGTTACCTTAATGAGTATAGTACAATATAAACCTACAGGAAATGAGCTCATACATTTATACGTTTAATTACGTTTTTGTTTTATAATTGGCTTTTTTATAAGTTTATGTCGAATTCACTTGTTGGCTATTTAAGACTATACAGTTTGTGTTGATTTTGGGGTTTCAAAAGGATTCACCACGAAAAGAATGGGATACGAATGCAAAATGTGACGGTTACGATAGAAAATTAAAAATTATTGTTGTTATGAAAAATTCTCATTCGTAAGTAAACGCTTGAAATAATGTGTTTGTTTCAAAATAAAATTTTCACTTTATAATAAATAATAATTGTGGTAAGATTACATCCTTCAAATTCGTCTAACTTATATATTTTTGTCATTTTAGCAAGGCCAACACGTGTTTGATTTGAGAGGGCTGGTATTTTCAGAAAATTGTTTTTACTTAACCTTCAGTGACTTGTCTTCGTTTTTTCTTGAAAGATATTCGAAAAGACAGCTTGCAAGAGTCGATAAAACTTTTAATGCTTGTGGATTAATAAGATAAATAACGATCGTTTTTTTCTGATCTCATACAGTATAAATACCAAAACAAGAAACACTTTTATACACATCTAGCAACACGAGGTCTAAGTGAAATCTACCACCGTTAATCAGATAGTCCCATGGTGGTTAAACGTGTGGCCAAAACTCACTCGTCAGGTTTTGTAGGCTTAGCTACGATGAAGATAATTTTAAAGAGAAGTTAAAGAGAATTTTGTGTTTGATTATGAGTTCAATCAAAAGCGTGACTACGAAAATTCTTACTAGCGTATAAGCTATGGTCTATATATATTTATAAAGTTTTTATCACAGTCGCTAATAAAAATTTTTATTTGCAGAAGTATAGCCTAATTTGTTATGTTTCAATAAGATGTTATTTAACTAATCAACAACAAATACCTATGGTATAAGGCCTATAAAACGACAAATAATCTGTCAAAACATAAAGCCAGCATTTCTGAAATCATGGGTTGTCTCCCAAATTTCAGTCGCCTGGATTACACTGATGGGTCGCGAGTATATAGTTTGGTCGCAACCAGTAATTGGCTTTTACGTAACTAATGAACGAAATACAGTAATTATTTTTTGAGTCGCAGCCTTTAAGTCAAAATGTTTCACCATAGATGTTATATCGGGTAAATTTTGGGTTTAGAAACGCAGCAATAAGCTGACTGAACTAAATAAATCGCTGTTTCAATGAGCGTATATAATAATATAGTGCAACGTTGTTTCAAATAAACTTTAAGATGACACTAACAGCTAACACTGCTCGAATATGGATCGGGCATTTTGAGTTGTGACTCGGTTAGAATCGAGTCGATTTAGTATGAATCATTAAGTGACATCATATCAATGGATGTTGGTATAGGCAATTAAAGGAATTATATTTTTGGCGCAAACAAAGGAAATAACACGCAAAAAAAAACAGATTTGTTTATTTACAGAGTGCAAAGGCCCGTATATGTACATATTGAATAGGTATGAGCAGGCCCTATATGACAAACAACAACAACAACAGTGCACTCTTAACATGTTTACACACTGTTTACAGGTTTTAATAAATAATCATTCGAGAGAAAATGACCTTAGGGCTGAACGCAATTATCTTTGGTGCCCAGCAGGCGACAAACATCAAATTTTTGCGTGATACAAGCATTGGAAGCACGCGCAAAATTTATGACAATATTGATCAATATATTTGACTTAATAAACCATAGCAGCTTGGTCACATGTAATAAAATGTATTACATTTGGATTCTCAGTTTTAGGCAAAGACGTGAACGTTACGTGCGGTGGGAATGCTATTACTATCCGAGTAACTCAGCAATACTTAAAACGTCAAGAAAGATGGCTTAATGAAGGACAGTGGCTGACCTTGTCCGACTCAAAGTGCAAGTCCGAGGTCCTCGCCACAGGAGACGCCGTTCTCACCATCGATGGCGATTTTACCGCGTGTGGAAATAAAGTAACAGTCATGGTGAGACTTTGCTAATGAGAAAATGTGACCTAATTAAAATAGCCTATATTTATAACTTAGCAGTTTCAGAATATTCAAATACTTTTGTTTGTTAAATACACCCGCATTTAAACACAGGAAACGCTTTCTGAAGATGGAAAATTCGAGGCAACTCATTATAAATTTAGCAATATTCTCAAACACAACAAAGATGTCGGAATGGTGTCTCGTCAAATGAATCTTTACAGCTTTGAATGTATTTACAACGCATACAAAATGACGTCAACAGTCTCATCGTATGTATACATACCCATCGTTTCAATGTTAACAGTTTCCAAAAAATTCTCACTTTACAGAAATGCACTTTTTAAACAGTACTTTTCTTAAATACAGTACTGGTAATTATTCTTATAGACAAGTGGATAGTCGTGTTATCCAGATTCAGAGAATCAACGGAGAAATGGAGTTTTACGAGAACTCGACCTTCTATGAACCTTACCGTACAATGTCCGACATGGCCCTTGACGATATTTTATATGTACAGGTGAAGCACAAACACACAATCAATGGAAAAATAACAGATTTATGAGATTTTAAAACTCAAGTTTCAATAACTTACTACGCTAAATACTCAAACTGGATACCTGTAATAACCTTTGAAAATACTCGTAAAATCCATTACCGTATACTTGCTTTATGTAGGCCTATTCGCAGATTACAATTCACAATATACTGTATTTGTGCTGATGTAAATGCATAAAAGTGAACCATGGTAGTCATAAAGTTGACAAACAAGATTAAAACGCTGCGATGTCATCACAAAGCTAATAAAAACAATTGTTTTGTATCTAAACAGGTCTCCGTACTTGAACCTTCGACGGTAAATGTGGATGAAGTTACTTTTCAGTTTGTGACGGTCATAGACACTTGCTGGATTACAACAATTGACGAAAAAAATGCACTTATCATAAACATGTCTTTGATAACTGACGGGTAGAGAACGCTAGTTTGAGTGAATTTGTTAGTGCGATTTAAAGTACAGTAGTTGCTTTGAATAGGATAAAATAGCACAAGGACAGTAGGCTAAATCCTTTGTCTAATCCAAAAATGCTACACGGTTTTTGCTATTAAAAGTTTGATATCTATGTGCAAGTTTTATGCAACAAAAATGTTTATGTTTTGCCATTCACTGTAGGTGTGCCGCAACTAGAGATGTAGACGTGCTGCAAAACAGCCAAACCCTTAATGGACGCTTTTCAGTCAAAGTTCTACCTTTTATTACACACGACACAGCAAGTGCAACCATACACTGCTTGGTGAGGATTTGCAATCAAACAGATAACGCTGGCTGTATTCCGGTAAGTAGGCTATATAAGAAAAAGGATGAAACCTAGGAAGTATACGTTTATGTTACGTTATTATTTCAAGAGCCGTCATTCTCGTTATGAACCACTCGAGTTCTTTTAGCCAGAGCTTTCATAATCGTGCGAGCAACAAAGTGCCCAGCTTATTTGTCTATACCATTTTTTGGCAAAGACATTTGGTTTGAAAAACAGAAAAATTTTTGCTTTAATTGTCTTTAAGTTTTGTTTTCCAGACTTGCAAGCAAAACAGAAAGAAAAGATCTTTAGACCAAATTGGCGAAGCCTCGTCTCAGCATATTCCCAAAAAACCTAAGAAAGAAGTGCAATTATATGTTCAGTCCAATGTAAGGGAAATTGTCCATCAGTTCTTAATAAACGAAGGTGAAAATGGTGAAATCATTGCTGTTGATTATTTTGAGCCAACTATGCCAGAAGTTCTGAAAAACGTCACAACGGAATCGACAGCAGCCCCAGTACAAACGGTTGAGTCAACTAGCAAACTTAATTCTTCACCTTTTCACACAACGGTCGTAACTTCAAAGCATAAGTCTTTTCGAGGACCCTACAAACCAGGTGAGGCGCCAAATATTGGTGCATGAAAGACTGAAAGTAATACGAACATTTACGTTTAAACAGACTGCTGTACGGTCAGCATCTGTGTTTAGTAATAAAATATACTGAAGCTTATAATAGTTATTTTTTTGAATATATAAATTTCCAGACAAATTGCTCGTGATACTCCTGACGGTCGTTGGAGTGGTTGTCATCATCATCTTCGCAGTTGCCATGGTGATGTGCAAAGCATTTGGGAAACAGAAGAAGGAAATTTCAAAACGCGATCACTTTTACATTCCAAAATAGCTAGAAGTACCGCAATGGCCGTGTTATGTTTATTCAATGCTTGCTTCACTAGCTCCATTTTGCATCTTTTGCCTTCTGCTACTCATTCACTGCTTAGTCTAACGTAGGAGACTTAAACTGAATCATAGATCACATTAAATGTTCAAACAGGGTTTCCGAATTTAAAGCGCATCAAGATGTGTCCAAGCTGACAGTGCGATTTTAACTTGAGTATGCCATAGGCATAGAGCCATAGACAGTAAAACATCATCGTGCACGTCTTTATCCGAGTAACAAGGGCCTCTTAACATAGAATCATTACAAAAACAGCTTGTATGTGCATTTGGCTTACAGTCAATACTTGAAATCGCCATGTTTCCAGCGTCTAGGCGACTTCAATGCATTGTATCAGCGTTTAAATTAAAAACCTCGCGAAAATATACCTCTTCATTTCTTTTCCTTCTACTGCGAGACATCAACGCAACAAATATGCTGTTCATTTTAGCCTTTATTAAGCAAGTCAAAAGACTCAAAACAATAAACATGGTACGGCACTAAGTTCGAAAGTTTGACAGGGCAAATATAGTCACAAGAATTGTCTGCATAGCTCCAAAAAAATTTGGCTCCAGTCTTTAAGTCGTTGAAATGGGCCTGGGCTTAAAGAGTACATGTAGTGTTTTAAGACACTTGTAAACGATATGATTATCAAAAAGACTGTGATTGATGAACAACACATACAACTTTATAAGTTATAATATTATCAGGAATAAATACAGAAGATAGATCGTAAATAAGTAAAAGCAATTCAAAACGCATAATCGGTAAAGAACGCAGTTGAAAATGCATCAAAATAAATTTTTTGATAGTTTTGTTACATTGAACTTTGAAAATATATCTCATATTAAATCGCAGTGGTTCACAACCATGCCAAACTGGTTGTGAAGAATTCTGCACTGCATACTTATGGTATAATAGACAGGAAACACTTGGTTGTACAAGCACAGTTGGTTCATTGTGTTACGGAGTTGTTCTATATCTTCTGATACAAAGGGCATAGTAGCATGGCTTTTTGACCAACGGCGCAAAGCTTAAGGCCGTGAAGGAATATGAGGTTCGATTAACATACTGCACAAAGTAACAGCTTTTGAAGCTGCCAAGTAACATAAAAGAGGCAATTGTTTTATACATTACCTCAAGAGCATTCTACACCTTTACAAACCTCAGCTGCTTCGGCACCCTAAAAAAATGAACAGTTGAGCATAACATAAATGTTTAAAAAAGAGAAGGTCAATGGATGAAAGTATAAAACTTACCCAAAGACAAGTTAATGTTACCAGTACCAAATACTTCAAACTTGATAAAATAGAGGAAGTGACTAATTTACTGCAAGCAGGTCATGCAGCAGGTTCTTAAAGATACCGTAGGCAGTTAGGTTAGGAGAATGGGCATCCAAAAATTTGATTATAGTTATTTGGGGTTTAATTGAAGTTAGATTTAGATTAGAAAGTAGATTTAGGTTACTTTGGTATAATATTTAAGTTAGGCTAACAAGAAACCTGTGAAAATAGCTTGGAACGTACGATTATTCCGGTGAAATAGTGGCAGCCTAAAATATATAACCTCTGAGCATTTACCTGAAATTGACGAAGATGTAATCGCAAATGAAGATTAACCTCCGAACTTCGGCTTAAATATGGAAAATGTCCTCCACTTTTAAGAAGTGCTTGCTTTGACAATGGAAAGCATTTGTAAGTTCCCTCTTTAACACCCTAAACATATACAAGTCTGGCTTTCCAGTTTCCAGCAAAATACAAATAAAATAATAGTTGTTTTAACAATTAACTCATAGCCACAGAGACCAAGAACAAAATAGTCACCTGAGGATAAGTGTAATCATCAAACACATCCATGAGAGTGACAGGTGTGTTCTGCAACTGCTGTGGATATCTCACGTATTCTCCGCTGTAGTGTAGTTTCAACCTTGACGCTAGATCTTTTTGACTAAGATCACTGAGTTTTTCAACCACAAAATCAAGGGCATCAGCTTGCTCAACATCAGTGTAACCTAAGTTATAGTGATAAATGGTATTAATTGCTCCTATGTGAATAAAAGAAAACCAAAAGTAATCAAGAAGAATGCACTACACCAGGGATGTCCAACCTTTTATTATAGTGGGCCGCATTGTCACTTGAAATAATTCAATGGGCCGCAGAACCTATGCAATTTCAAGAAAAATGGGTGCATAAAGTACATACTTTTGGAGTGAAAATGACTAGCGGGCCGCACAAAAATCTCAGGCGGGCCGCAGGTTCGACATCCCTGCACTACACCATTCAACTTGTAATACGTGCACGAGTTATTCAATGTGCACTTGTCACATGCATTGTAATAGTAAGCTCTACACACCAGCAGAGAACCTATTGAGAATGAATCTCTTCAAAACAAATGAAGGTAATGTCCACATCATGGCAGACATATGCTGTAACTTGAACACTGTTGTGTCTGTGAATGTGTTACACAAGATTATTGACAGAACATATTGTTTTGTCCGAGTACGTTCTGCAAATTTCATGGCAAGAAACCCTCCCAAACCGCAACCAAAAACGTGGATCTGCAAGTAGGAAAAAATCTTGAAAAATGAATCCATTAATAGTTTAATTTCTTGTAAAATGACTCATGGTATTATGTTAAAGCATTAGGCAAATTTATATTATTTTAAAAGAACTACACTGATATTATAGTGTTTTCAAATACATACTTAATTAGTCAATAAAAGTAATCAAACATATATGCACCTGGTTGAGATTAAGATAATCAACAAGTTTTCGGAGACCATTGCAAAAATCATCAACAGTCCAGTACACAGGATAATCCAGTGCGATTACTCGATAGCCAAGTGCAGAAAGATAGACTACCTAAAACATGAAAATCAGTCAGACAAACTTGACATGACATGAAATCACACAAAAGGATTAATTTGTGGCACGTGATAAATTTTATGCATGTCTTTTTTAAAACTGTGATTTTTATCTTTAAAATCAGATTATTCGACAAAACTTACAGAATCAAACATTAGTCAAATTGCTGAGAGAAAAATATGCTGTGCTGTTTTGTAATTCACTACATTGCAATATCTTTACACCAGAGTTGTTAAATGTGAATCCCAGTTTGTTCAACATTTCCTATGCGGTAGTTTTACTGGCTGTGCTAGTTGTTACCAGCAAATATCAACGTTATTTCTCTTTATCAGATACGGGCTGTTAATCCAGATGGCAGAATTTCGTGTGAAAAAACAATCAAATGACGTAACAAGTAAGTTGTAGACACAACTTCATCGAATCTTTATGGGTTACTATTCAGATGAAATGAGCCTACCTCGTGCCAAAAAAAGATGTTGTCGAATGCACATGAACATAACTAGTGTGCAAAAGGACTTTACAACTGTGCGCCAACTACGTGTGGTCAGAACCACAAAAAATCAACATGATACAGCAAACTTCTGAAGTTATTATGAGTTAGAACCAGTTGTTAGTTTGTTACATGTTAATTAGTCCAATATGAATGCCTTGACTTCTCATAATAATGTGTCGTTGAGTCAGAGTTAACAAGAAATATATATCAAATTTGAGAAATATTTTGTATGGTTCAACTGGTGACAATGAATAGATATACAGTATATAGACTTGCACAAACATCAAAATTAAGGCATATTCCGGTATGCTGGCACAACCTACTAGGCCTACAAGTAGTAAGTCAACAATCATGTAGAGATTTCATTTTAATTATTGGTAAAAAGCTGGTAAAAAAGCACAGTAATACTTTTTTAATTTTTTAAAATTTAAAATAAAAAATAATAAAATTTTTTTTAAGTAAAACCACAAACCAAACCAAAACCTCAATGTATATTGCTGGTTTATAAAACATATTAGGAATTCAATTGTAGCAACAAACAATACATGCCTAAAAGAAACTAAAATTACATACCTGTCTAAAGAATATGTCAGCATTTCCACTAGCAGGCGGTAAACATACCAGCGGTGTCAAAACTGTCTTCGGTCCAGCATCATACAGTTTCCAGATCTTTTTGTAAGGCGCAATAGAAAAAAGACATATATACAAAAACATCAATACGAGCAAACAAAATGTTTTTATTTCGGCACAATTAAACAACACCTTAACGTCACCATATTTTTACCTTTGATGTATCTTCATCTATAAATATCTTCTTACAAGGAATAGAACTTCTAAACGTGCGATACTCTTCTGATTCAGATAAATTGCTCGACATTTTAGACACAACAGGACTGACCTAAGTCAGTAAGTTTTAAACGTATGCAATTCCGCAACGTACGACAGTCGATTTCAAAATGTGGAGTTTCAGTGAAGTTCACGCATTTGATAGAAATGTTTAGGAAATGGCTTCTAAAACTTCACGAAACCACAGATTTTTATAAACAGCAAAACATTTAGATGTTGCAACCTGTAAAATGTAAGATCAGTAAACAAACCAATGCAGATGATTCACGCATGACTGACTTTTTGTATTAGATGTCTATATACTCCATCTACTTACACTCCACTTTCTATGGTACACAACTGGCCCAAAGTCATCAGGAGAAAACGTTTCTTCCATTTACCGTATTTTCTTGAATAGAAACCGCGGTTACTATTTTTTATTTTTGAACGTTTTGTGCGGCTTCTATTCTAAGGCGGCTTTTATTTTTATTACATGAATGTTTTTGTCTTCTATTTGGTGGTCAGTGGGCATTCGAGTTTATCTACCATAAGTACTAGTAACAAGAAAACGGAAACAGTAAGTCAGCTGCAATTTTATTGTCTCTTTTTGTAAAACCGCTAATCCGACAGCTGCCATTATTGTCGCATCTGTGTAAAGCAAACAAAACCAAAAGGAAATGGAAGTTCCAGTGATAATAATGACTTGAACAATATCAGTACTATTGATGACGATGAAAATGACCATTGATACAATACCGTAGTTGAAATAAAACATATGTACAATGCTTGAGTTGTTTTTATTGCATGTCGTTAGATATGTTTACTTTGTTATCTTTTATCAGTAAAAAAGCGATATCATCATTGTCTTCTGATGCTTTTGTTGTTTATATTTAATCAAATCGTGCGGTTTCTATTCAAGAAAATACGGTACCTTTGGACTGGCCCACTACTCAGCACTTGTACCCACGCTGTTATCTGTTCAGTCCCTAACTACAAATAGATGGGGCCAAGGTGGTTTCCCTTTCTGGTATGGCAAGCTAGTTATGGGCTTGAATCTGCCATCCACAAAATTATCTGCCTAAGTAAGGTTTGCAGTGTCAATGGATGTGCACTGCATCCTACATTATAAAACTCCCTTTTAACGTTCCCATCTCCAACTTTCTTTCTCAGGAATAACCAAAAATGAATAATTCTCTAAAATATGGAAAACATTTTATTTTTACAAAATATGATATAAAGTCTAAAACATTTAGTTTATTTGTAGAAAAATCAGGAAACCAAAGTTATCTGGCACCATTCCATTATATCACACAACATCAAAAAAGCAGTGTAGAAAACTAGATTAGGCACCGTTTTAAGTGTATCGTTGTTGATCAAGAAAATAGCAAAACTTAACACCAAATGGGAGGATGAAAGCAATTAATAGCAATAATGATTGCGTGCAACTGATAACATGATGTATCACATATATGAAACAGAACGTGATCGTAGAAATAATACAAACTAAACGACAGTGGATGTCACTTAAATGTCCGCTTTAAATTCGCTAAGGGCTTGTGCTGGATTCACATGACGCTTCTGGGAAGCTCGTCTGACTGGTGTCTTTCGGTCGTCACCCATATCCCGTCTTACAAGAGGCTTCTTTTCTGGGGCCTGGGGTAAAAACAACGAAATCAGTGCGGTACGTATAGTACTTTAACTTTACCATGAATTTTTGCGGCAAGAGCAATCAACAAAACACTATAATTTACTTTTGAATATGCCAAAATTGTACCTTCATTTTCCACAAAATGCCAGGATTTGGAGTGCCAGCCTTACGGTATTTGGTAGACGCAACATAAGACGACTTTACCGTTACTACGACAGCATTCATCAAGTTTTTGGCAGCCTATAAACCGAAATATGATTCAGGCATGACAACAATCTACCGAAAAGTCCATAAAAAACAGCTGAATGAAATCTCATGAAGCAGTCTCTTTGTCTCATTTACCTGAATAAGGGAAGTGGCGCTGTCAAGACCAGAGACAATCATTTCTCCAGATATATTTTGAACTTCGGCTTTGACCTTTGCGCACATATTAAGCTGATGGCAGTAGAGTGCAATGCGTTGAAGATAGGCCAATAAATCCTGGAAAGAAACAATCCAATGTACTTATGCGATCATGAATTCTGAATGATCAAGATCGTATTACAGTCATTGATTCAGGCACATACAGCAAGCAAGGTTGCAAGATTCTTTTCACGAACCTGTTTCACGGTGGAATCTGGACAAACGTCTGCGATTGCTCGTGCAAGCTTATCTAAGCGAGAACCAGCGTCGGCAATGTGTCTTGCGGCTTCTATTACGTCGCTAGTGTTCTTCAGACGACCTGAAAGCGTAAAACTAATTGTACAGAAGAATTGTTGAACTCGTAACGTAAATTGTAATTTTAAGTCTTCATACCACGTCCACGGGTAAAGTCGGTCATGTCCATCATAATAACACACATAGACTTGGCAAGAACAATGATGTCATTGGATGATTCGTCCCATTTGGATATTTCCATATCAAGGAGTTCCTTTTCCGCTACGAACTCCTTCACGTTGGCTAGGATTGCCTTCTTTTCAGCTTCAGGTAGCTTTCTCATCATAGTTTGGTCTGATGGCCCAGCTTCCGTTTCAATAGTCTAAAAATTACGTGAAACGTAACATGCTATTACATCGACACTGAAAAACCTGAGCAGGTTTTATGGAGCAGAGTGAAAACTTTTCGCCAGTCTCATAAACAGAGTACATTATTGCGCAAGGGCCCAGTGCAAAGCACTCTAACACAGCGGTTTATAAATGCATCACTGTATCAAAATTGAAGTGAGATCAACCCACCCTGCCACTGACACGACTTGCTCCAGTTTCTGACCCATCCATTACAGCTTCAATGTCTGAATCATCAACGTCTTCAGGGTTTCGAAGCATTAGGACTGCTCTCCTGCAGTTGAAACATTGAAACAGTTAAAACATTACCTCTTAAAACAATGAACATTAAAACATACAATAACCACAATCTAGTTATTAGGAAGTTCTACTTTTTTAGAGCATTGCTATTAACCTGATTTCTCTGACTCCATCATAGACCAATCTTGAACTGTCTATGAAGTCGTTTTCTTGTGGATCCTCTTGTGGATCTTTAGCGAGTGCATCAACAGTGGTTTCTAAGCGAGCTTCAAACTTGGGCATGACCTGTGATAAAACGATGTCTCAACGTTTAATACAGAAAAGCAATGCTACTGCTAAAAACACTTGCATAAGTTCTGGCCAGTTTGGCTGTAGCCATATAAACGAAGGTTTCGTTAAAGTTACCTCATCTTTAAGGGTGTGGCAAGTTTCAATAACTTTCTCTGTGTAGTAGTCAGGCTCATAATTTTCCATTTCACTGATCACAACCTATAACGAAAAAAAAGTTGCTAATATATACAACTCTACGTAACAGTATCGCGTAACACAGTGGTTTTCAACCTTTTTCATACCGCGACCCATTTTGACAACCCAATGTAACTAACGACCCCCTTCCAAAAATATTGATTCAGGCAAGTGTAATACATATGCAAAAATAATAGTCTATCTCGCAACTTGCTTCCTGGCTGCTCACTGTTTGAACATTCACTAATATCATTACAGTTCATTTTTTATGGTAATTAATTGGCATTCTCGTTATAGTGATTGGTATTTAATTGTCGTCTTCGCGACCCCCAGAGGAAAGGCAAACGACCCACCCGGGGGTCGCGACCCCTAGGTTGAAAACCACTGGCGTAACATAACCTTTGATGTCCTTTTGTAATATAGAATGGGGGATACAAATTGCAAATATTTACCAGGATCTATAAGAGAGACAACCAGGACCTGTTCACTACTTTGAACCGACGCCCAAGAGTTAAAACAAGCCATAAGTCATCAAGAAAAATTTTGACTATGTTAGGCCATATGAAAACTGAGAAACGTGACAAAAACGAAAATCTTAATGTGTAAGGTAGGGGTCTATTTGTCGGTCGATCAAACAAAACAAAAACAGTTACTTGTGGAAGGCTGTCATGTGAAAACCTTATGTTAACATTAGATTTCTTGAAATGAATGATATTTTCGTAAACCTAACCTCATACATTTTAGCCTATCATGTAAACATAACCGAACCTAAACATTATTAATCAAATTTAACTAACTGCATAACTTAATAATTTACTTGTTGTTATACCTTAATATATATTAATCTGATTTCTACCAAATAATCATGAAATATCATGTTAATTCTATAGACTCAATTTTGCAAAAAAAGTCTTTGCCAGTCTTGAAAGTACCACAAAACCTAGCAAACTTCTCTAGTAAGCTCAGAATAGTACATCACTGTATGCTGTGTCAGTGAGGTACGATAATTGGCTTATACATACCTGGCAGATTCGAGCAGTTCTTCCTCGGAGGTCTCCTCCTTTTCTATCAAGCATCTCTGGATTGCCTTGTTGCAAAGCAACCACACAACTGGTCACATCCTCGAGAATATGTGCTTCTGATACGGCCAGAAAGTTTTCAATGGTTGTTATCTCATCAACAGCTTCAGTTAAGGTTTGTACCTGCAATGTGTTAGCGATAATCAATAAACTTTGTAATTACAAAGTGATTTTTAAGCCATATTGACCAAACTATCTGTCGGCATATGTATATTTTATATACAACAGACTATATTACCTGGTGGAGCCAAGAATTCTTGAAGACTGCCATATTTTCTTGAGCAACCTGACTGGTTGGGCGTGCCGCTAACGTTAGAGCGGCATTAATAACCTAATAAAACCAAAGATTATACAATGTATAATGTATATTACCTACAACGTGATTGAGAAAAATTAGAAGTTTTTGTTAGTTTGATTACGTTTACAATCAGTGGAGAGCATACCTGTGGACAAAGGATTTCAATCTGCTTCGCTGCCATCTTCACCATTTTCACACCATCTTCATTGCTTGACATGGAGCAGGCAAGATTGGCGACCTCCACCAATTTATTGGCATGTTCACGGAAAACCTAATGAGATATTTGATAGATGCTATAAACTGAGAGAAACTACAGTAAAATCCCACACCACAGCATAAGACACATACCTGCGCATATTCCTTGACTTGTTTTTCATCCCCACTCTGAGCTGCTTCAATAAGAACCAAAATCGGGATGTTTGTGTCTAGGAATGAATCTGATATATGGTCAATAACTGCTTTGCAGAGTTGCCTTCGCAAATCTTTCGTTTTTTGCATCATGTGATCAACGGCAGATTCAAGCTCATCCGATTTATCCGGTCTTCCAGCGTTGTTAATGTACTCTTGTAATAGATCCTGAAGTTGTAAGTTTGGATGTTATTAGTTTTTATGTTGTTGTTTTTTATTTCAAAGTATGTATATAATTCAACGTGAACGTGGTTATCCAGAGTAACTACTGAATAGTTGCAAGACATAATACATGAAGATGACGTTATTCTTAGACATTCTATTGAAGTTTGTTGTAGTTTATTAAACAGCATTTAACAATGGGAAAGGTATAAAACCTGTAATGCTTGCCGCACAGCGTTGCATTCTGCAACAATTCGTTCTCTTCTATCTTCCCTTGTACAAGAAGAATCAGCCATTAAAGCAGCCCCGCTAATAGAAAAACAAAAAAGTCAGAAAGGTGCGTGTGCCGTGAAGGAATGTGTAAATATAAGTCTGCTTTGAAGCTTTGTCTGTTTGACTCAATGACCACTTCACAAATCAAGTGATTTATAAATACAAAATTTACACAGAAAGTGCAAAATACAAATCTGAACTACAAATCTATGAATTTGATTTAGCACAAATGCTAAAGTACATTTTAAAGTATCACATATACATATCAAAATAAACAAATATATAGAAAGTCACGGAAAAAAACTGGTGGAAGTGTCACCTGATTATGCTTTCCAGTCTCTCTTCAAGTGATGGACGATGTCGAACTTCATCGAAATCAACTGGGTCCATATCAACTCGATCCAAAAATTCATCGAGAGCATATGCAAGTTCACCTGCTCCTTCCTCAGGTCGAGGGTCAGACGGTCCAGTGGCCTATACAGAGACCACGTTAAATTACAATAACTATAGCATATACAGTGGGGATGGCCCAACATGAACCCAAACCTAAATAAATTTGCCGAATATAGCTTCTGGGGAATTTTCAGACGAACACAAATACTAACAATGAAAAACCTAAATACCAATTATTATTTATACATATATTGACTTCGGTAAGATATAACGATCAAGTTTGCTGGCTAAGTTAAACTATAGCCAACATTTCTTGTTGAAGGTCATTTACTTAAGGTGAGGAGCAAGTCTGAAAACAAGTTGATCTGATATGAAAAGATAGTACTCACTCAATATTCTGATAAAATAGTTTTGAAAATAATTCTTAGTTTGGTAATTATAAGCAAAAGAAAATCGCAAAATTGGCCTAATTCTAATTGGGACACAGAGCAAGGCTCTTGTGATGTTATAGGTGATCACAGACAACATTCGCAAATTTAGCAATACCTACTGTATATCATGTATGTATCTGATCCACCTGTATAGATTGTTCTAACTGCCAATAGCTTGATAGGTGACTGCTTACAGCCCAATCACAACAACCAGTACATTACCTTTTTGACGGCCTATGTGGTACAAAGGATACTGTAATTTCACAAACGCAACTGAATGGGCTAACGGATTTTTTAGGTTTAAAACAATTGATTTTATATATTTATTATTTTAATATTTTATTTAATTGTATAATTTATTATAATAATTGAATTTAAATTGTTCAATTACAATGCTTCACATAGCTAATTTCTTTCACAAATTAATTGTCAAAAATAGTTTACCAGAATGTTCAGTAAATAGTGTTCTTTCAAGATCAACTTGTTTTTAGACTTGCCTCTCACTTTAAGGATTTTGCTTTTCAAATCACCATTTGGTTATTAATGTTTTGCAATTGTGTCATGTTACAAGCAATATTTGGCACCTTTTTGATGAAATTTTATCATTATCATCTGATATGAATAGATTCGGGATTCATTTGGGTGAATGTTTATGATATTCGGATTCGCATGTACCCGAATTATCCTTCTCACGGCATATCCCTAATATGACCGTAGAATTCACAGTTGCTACTTTTAGGGAAAACAGTGTCAAAATGAAATACATATAATACCTGTACAGCATTAGATATGCGATCCAATGCATTTAGAACACGTTTGAAAACGAAGTCACGATTAGCCTTAGCTGCTGCCACTTCAGGATGTCTCAAAGTCGCCTGGAAACAAAGTGACATTTTGATATTATTTATATAATTATTTTGCTTTACCACACTTCAAATACAACCATGAGGTTACAGGTTGAAAAACTATGACTATTTCCAATCATGGCGTCATAAAATAAGACCAATATGGCCATTACTAGCATCAACAAAAACAGCTCTAGTACTCACCAGTGAAGAAGTGTAAAGCATCATGCTATTCTTTTTTAACTCAGCTCTCGCCGCAGCCAGCTCATCTCTCCTTCTTAAGTCTTTCAAGTCGTTTTGCCGAAGCATGGTTGCATGGTTCAGCTTAGCCAGATCTGTCCCGAAAGCCTATAGAATATAATTTTATAGACTAACAAACAACCTACCTTTGTTTAAAATCAATAAAATATGTGAATCGTAATTCCTGAAAATTGTTTCGTTGTTAAACTGTTAAAGTTTCGTTTAGAAAGTACAACCCTAACTACAAGGTCCATAGTATGCACTCCAGCACGTAAACGTTTCTAAAAAAATGCTACACAACTCAGATTTAAGCCCTTGGCCTCACCATAAAATTTTTCACCAAATCATCTTGATTAGTAGATTCCTTCACAGCAGCAATACTTTTCCGAACAATTTTCAACCGACGTAATAAATTGAACACATCTGCCATGTCAGCAAGGATTAAAAGTCTAGTTACAGAAGACAGCAATGCTCTGGCAGCTCGCACCATGCTACCCCTCTGTAAGAAACACAAGTATATGTTAAACATGTTTTAAATATCTTTTACCAAGCATATATATATATACAGCCACACAGCACTTTTTAACAAACTTCATCATCTTACAATGTTTTAATTAAATTTACAAAACGCAAAAAAAAACACATTATATGTGTTGTATTTTTGATTTACAAGACAAAGATGCTTATAACCAGGAACATGAAAGTAGTACAGTAGTACCAAGCAGTCAAAGGGCGGTACAAGCAATTAATTAAATTATCAATCAGCGAAATAAAGAAGGAATTTACATTGCGTCAACACAAACAAGTGCCTTAAACTCCATTATGCAAAACTGTTGATACTCATATTTAAAGTAATCATGACATGTTGGACTTAAGAAATCATTATGGAAGTGTGCATCATTAAACTAAACTTGGTGAAAGTTATAAATATACCTTCATGGAGGAACAAGGATCATCAGCAAATTCATGTGAAGTGCGTGACATAACTTCTCCATCTCTACGTGTGTCTTCAATGGCTTCTTCCATCTCAGCTCGAAGTTCAGGATTTTCTCGAGCTATTTCAACACCCCGTTCAATGAATGACGCAGTAGCTCGTTCAACATCTTCAACCAGTACCTTAAACATTTCAAGTGTGAAACAAATTCGAAATAAGCCTTAACATATATATATAGTATATCTCATAGATTAATCTTATACTAAGAAGTGACTAGAAGAGTATTATCTAGTGACAGTTTGTCACATGCTTTGCTATACGCAGATGGAAGGCTTCAAAACAATTTGTAATTAAAATTAACTAAAACCAACATTTCTGGAAGGGAAATATTAGCTTCTGTGCAGCACAAAAGGTATAGTTTGATCCACACTAGTAACTAACCTTGGGCTTTTTACTTTTGCCTTTCTTCTTGTTTGATGGACCTTTATTGTTAACTAAAGTTGTAACTTGTATGACCAACGGTTCAAGTGTTTTTTCAACGGACAACGTTCTAATTTCCAAATTCTTTGGATTCCATTTTTGGCCCGAATTTGAAGATGCAACGGAACTCATTTTTAGAAGCCAATATTCTTTTTCAAACTTATATGGCACCAGTAATGATTAACAAATTCTTAGCTTTCTGTACATTAAAAACAGCAACAACAAACACCATAAAATAACTTAATATCAATTTGTCATGGCATATATCATAAGTAATTAGTCCTGATGGAAGATTAAGCTAGACTAGTACCGTACATACCTACCGTTAACTGCCCTAACTTAGGACAAATTTCTGTAAGAATCCTAAGTTTGAAAGTATAATTTTTTGTTTTCTTCTACGATTTAGAGGAATAACCCGAAGAATATTTTACTTCAGCTTTTGTAGAAATATATGAATTGCACATTCACAACAGCATTTAACATAAATTGAAAACTTGTACACAAAGATACAAATGCTATGTATATTGAAACATTTTTTTTTTAAAGTGGTTAGAATTTGCTACCGTATAATTTTGAAATAGGCGTGTCGCGTGCACTGAACTCTCGATTGTTTGATTTTATTTATTATAAATTGGTGTTCAAACAACCAGCTTTGTTGTCTACTTATTATCAATTGGCGTAATAAAAAAAAATAAAAAAGTTCGGCATGCACATTGATGTTGATGAACCTCGTTTGCGCAACTGCCATACTTTCCACTAAAGGTTTTGTAACTTCTGTCGGTGTTTAAAATTAAATATCATGCCAAGATTCATGCCTGCCGAGATAGATGGCATTATGCTCTAATTTTATCAACAACCATTGTAGTTCGTGAGTCATGATTTTGCGCCAGGGGCCCAAAAAAATATTAACCACACACGTGACTCAATTGTGTACAGGTGTGGCTCAGATGTATCTCATATGTATTGTGACTCAAATAAAAAATTTGAGCCAAACATATGGTTCAAATGCGTCACGAGCGAGGCTCACATGCGCCACCTGTCTGGTCCAGATGCGTCACCTGTGTGGCTTGTGTTTATAAATATGAGAATAAGTAGGTCAAATAAGAAAATTGTAGGCTATACCTATGACGTAGAGCACAGGTCATCAGATCAGATTCGCATTCATGGGAAGGTGAATGGTTCATTGGTCATTTGAAAAATTGTTCATTCAGTTGTCATTTGAAAAATAATAGTATATGCGTGAACTTTCGAGTACCACAAAAATTGTACTAAGTAAAGCAGCTCTGCCACCGAGGTGTTGACATAAAATCATAAAAATGAATCTGTGAATTAATGTTGTCAACAACAAAACTGCATGGGACATGTTGAAATATACAATCATTGAACAATGGAGAACAGCCTACTTTATAAAGGAAATAACTGAACACCAAGCCACACAATTGTTTATTAAATCTCTTGTGTATAAGGTGAGGTCCATTGATGACTATCAGCCAATAGTTGAGAAATAATTATTATACCTCAGATTTTGGCCGTGAGCAAGATGAGCTACATACGCATTTTAGATGCACCACAACTGTGGCAAAAAATTTTTTACGCCAGAAGCTTAAATTGTGGCTCAGAGACGAGGCTATAATCTCGTTCTGCCGTCTCGAATTTCTAACGCACAACTTTCGTTTTGCTTTAAATTTCGCATCATACATAGGCTGAAAATGCGGTAGTGCACTAAAAGTTTCTCTTTTAGCCTACCTGGGCAATAGTGTACTGAAAACAAACTTTCTGACATTAAGGTAGTATAAGCATAATTGGATCTAGGCTAGTGCTGAAGTACATACACAGCAACCGCTAAATACATCGTGTATCAGCCCCAGCAGCTATACTCAAAATGTGACATCATTTGGTTGTGCACTTCTGCATTAGACCCACATAATCTTATCGTTTAGCATAAGGTTGTAGCCCATTCCACCAAGGGTGGCCTAGCTTACATCTATTTGTGAAAAGGCAGTAAGTACGCCCGTCTGACAGTACCATACAGCCATAACATATCTGCAAAAACTAAAGGACGCTCCTATACAAAATTAACATTTTTTTAACTTCATGCAGTGACTTTTAACAGGTTGGTGATGACCAGTGGTCTTTCAACAAAATCTTAACGCAAACACTATGATATTGTAATTGTCTAATGATGTGGCAGGCTAACGTTACGTTATGACAAAAGAAGTAGAACAGCTCATAGTCTAATACGAAAGCCTTTCTGCTTTTTAGGTCCTGCTGCTGGCTGTTCGGGTCCCGCGCACACTGAACACACAAACGGTATACCTACAGACAAGCTAACCAGGGCGTTACCTAAAGCAGAACAGAGTAGGCTGCAGACCTATGTAGCCTAGGCCCGACAGAAAGTTTCTCATCTTCAACAGTATTGAGAAAAGACATGAGATATTCTCAACAGATTTGAGTTTTAGGAAACAATTTGAGCTCGGTGGCTTGTCGCCTACTAACGCCCACGGTTTCTTTTCTCCTAACGTTTACCACAGATGGCGACATTGAACACCGAAAGAGCACACTATAGTTGGTTTGGGGAAATCGTTATTTGTTGAGAAAGTGTGGGCCAATATAAACTACTTTGGTGTTACTTTTTACTCCAAAAACATATTAGGCTACCCTGTGAGCTTACTGTGCATATAGTCTGATAATAATAACTAATCTAACATTACTGTTATTTAAAACGTAACTTCTATTACAACGTTGTTTATTCGGTGATCAGCCGTTGTGGAAGAAATTAAGCTTTGTAAGCGAATTTTTAACTTTTTCACAATTTTATGTTATAAACTATGAATTTATAAACCACTTATTCAAAACAAAACTTATCCACTTTAAAAAATACAAGGATTTAACATTCAACTAAGCTTACTTAAAGCATAAAACTTATTTTAAATAAATACAAGATGAAACGTTGCCAACGTTGTCCTGAGCAACAAGATGAAACGATAGCCATTATTTGCATGATTAATTTTAAACCCTGTGCACTTAGCAAACTTTCCAATCTAGCTTATTTATTTTATGTTTGGTCTGTGGTACAGTAGTGATGAAGAAGCTAGCCTTGTTAAAAACAAAATATAAAATTAAATAAAAAAATCTTTCAATTTTCATGTCATTAACGAAAAATTCTCTGTTCACAATCCTATTACTATCTTTACTCTGCTTCAGCACGAAGTGTTAATACAGCAACACAATTACTATTTCAGCATAGTCTCTTTTCCCGCATTGTCTTGTCCTTATCATGAGTTTTAACTTAGACTTTATGCTGAATGCCAAAGTCTTTTGAGGTACTTTAATTGCAGATGATTTCTGGTTTTCTGCTTAATCCTTCGAATACCTTTTGGCTTTTGAGTTTGACAAGCTGCAGCAATAAACAGCGGTAGCTGGAAAACCGCAGATATGATGTCTGGAGAGGAGATTCGTCCATAGATTAGCAATAGGGGAAGTGATCCATTTATGACCTGCAAGCCAGGCTTCTAATTCAGAAGCCTGGGTCGGGATTACAGAGGTCATGGGTTCTGTAGATTGAAGCCTGGCTCGAGATTACAGAGGTCATGGGTTCTGTAGATTGAAGCTACAGAGGTCATGGGTTCTGTAGATTGAAGCCTGGCTCGAGATTACAGAGGTCATGGCTCGTATAAAATGAAGCCTGGGTCGGGATTACAGAGGTCATGGGTTCTGTAGTTGAAGCCTGGGTCGGGATTACAGAAGTCGTGGGTTCTGTAGATTGAAGCTACAGAAGTCATGGGTTCTGTAGATTGAAGCCTGGGTCGGGATTACAGAAGTCGTGGGTTCTGTAGATTGAAGCCTGGGTCGGGATTACAGAGGTCATGGCTCGTATAAAATGAAGCCTGGCTCGAGATTACAGAGGTCATGGGTTCTGTAGATTGAAGCCTGGCTCGAGATTACAGAGGTCATGGCTCGTATAAAATGAAGCCTGGGTCGGGATTACAGAGGTCATGGGTTCTGTAGATTGAAGCTACAGAGGTCATGGGTTCTGTAGATTGAAGCCTGGCTCGAGATTACAGAGGTCATGGCTCGTATAAAATGAAGCCTGGGTCGGGATTACAGAGGTCATGGGTTCTGTAGTTGAAGCCTGGGTCGGGATTACAGAAGTCGTGGGTTCTGTAGATTGAAGCTACAGAAGTCATGGGTTCTGTAGATTGAGGCCTGGGTCGGGATTACAGAAGTCGTGGGTTCTGTAGATTGAAGCCTGGGTCGGGATTACAGAGGTCATGGCTCGTATAAAATGAAGCCTGGCTCGAGATTACAGAGGTCATGGGTTCTGTAGATTGAAGCCTGGCTCGAGATTACAGAGGTCATGGCTCGTATAAAATGAAGCCTGGGTCGGGATTACAGAGGTCATGGGTTCTGAAGATTGAAGCCTGGGTCGGGATTACAGAAGTCATGGCTCGTATAAAATGAAGCCTGGGACGACATTACAGAAGTCATGGCCGGTATAAATTGAAGCCTGAGTATAGATTGGAAGGGTCATGCCTCGTATGAATCGAAGCCTGGGTCGAGATTACAGAGTTCATGGGTTCTGTAGATTGAAGCCTGGTTCGAGATTGGAAGGGTCATGGCTCATATAAAATGAAGCCTGGGTCGACATTACAGAAGTCATGGGTTAGGCTAGGTAGCCTATGACTGGAAAGTTCACAGCTTTTTTTACTAAAGGTTTGATCGACAATAAAGAGGTCATGCCTAAAAAGGCTGGTTTGAAATGAAATAGATCATGTTTTTTAATTAAATCCTGTATCACTAAGTTTGCGTTGTGCAGTAAATTATCATACATTACCTATATTACGGAAATTAAGCCCCACAAATTACACACGAAGTTAAATTGAATGCCACAGGAATGTTGAGTTATGCAAAACCACAAATACATTATGCAAGTACATGATAAAATTATTGTTGAACTGCTTATTTGTGGTGTTTCTGATAAAATGCCTGCTACCAATTACTTTTTTTCTCCTCACATGTTGATTACCCTATTGTCTTTTGTTGTACTTTACAGGTATATAGTGATTTGCTTAGCTATTGAAGAACATAAAAATGGAGTGGTTTGACCATACATTATTACTGCATGTTAGGATTTTTGATGCAGACCATTTCACGTTGCTCCTAGGATTGTGAAATCATTCACGTGACCCACGTTCAATTGGGAAGTCTCCTGACTGCATGAGTTAAAGAAAACACATTTACAGATGAATGTATTTGTAGTGAGGAAATTGTTTAAAAGTACTTTCTTCAACACCTTCCTTTCCGCTGATATGCTTTAATTCAATAAATCATTTACAGTGAACGCTTGCCTGACTTATAATTGTACCACAAACAGATTAAGAACTGGAAAGAATTTTATTACAGTACATGAATTAAATTGTGCAATGTTTGCATAAGAACTGTTCTTTTTCTGCCGGTTCAGGAGAGCAGGATTCGTGTATCCAGCGGCAGCATTGATCACATGCATACTGAAAGAGAAATAGGCAAAGCAGTTTGATATTGCTGTAATAGAAGCCTTAATGTTATGACATTACATTGAACAACTTCAGGCGAAAACTATTTACCCATGCAGTGCTCCTTGATGTTGTTTTCGAACAATGAACACAAAATTCGTCAAGGTTCTCTTCGTCTAAAAACAAAACATGAAGTGAAATAATATTATTTTTCATTGAATTAATGGGACCCCAAATAAATTAAGCATGGACTTACCACAATGTCTAAGCAGCATATTTCCAATTGCAATGCGTATTGCATTACAATCTGTGGAAGCCTCTCTAAATTCTTGAAATTCATTTTTCATGTATTGCTGGGCAGCCTACATAAACATAACGTAGAAGTAGCTTTCAGTGGATAGGCATTTTCAAGTTTACAATATTTTGTCACATATAATCCAGAAAAATGTATAATCTCCCACATATGTCCACAGTCTAAATGTTCTATGAATTGTAAAGTGCACATTAGCACTCAACTAGTAAAAGTCAAGCTCTTCTTCTACAATTATTATGCAATTGTGGTCTTACATACATATTGAACAACAAATATTATAGCTATAAGGCAAACTACCATGTGGCTGCATCGTTAGGGCGTAACAAGATATGAGTTAGGGGGTTAATCTTGTATGATTGAACACTTACCATGAGAGAGAGGGGCCCACAACTGTGGGAATCTTTTTGTACATTGTGGCTGTACATCACCACTTTTGCGTCTTCGTAAGATGAATTTGGTTGATGCAATTTCATGTTATGAAATTTCTGGAAGAATCTATTTACAATTGAAATATATCAGTACAGTATAAATACTTGTAAAGTACCGAACCCGAATTTTAAGCTCATGCGAGCCCAAGTGATAGGTGTGATAATATTACAAACATTGAAATTTGTTTGTGAAAGCACAAAGGTCCTTATTGACTCACTGTTGGGTACATTAAAATCCCATATGTCCACGGTATACCACCTGTGTATTTGTTAATAGTAATAAAACTTTTTTGTCAATCATTGGACAAATTTCATGTACCATTCCATGACAGATTACAAGCCAATGTTTTAATCACAGCTTCAGCTTACGTTAAATTAGTTGTAATGGTTGGAGCGATGGTCTTTTCCCTCCCAAGTGGATCATAAATAAACACTTCAGCGTTAGTAACATCAATTGCCTTCAAATAATGTAACGGTTAGGCAGATAGCTAGTGTTACAAATAATCTCAATACATTGAATTTGAAACCCATCCAAGGAGAGATTTTGTCAAACTTCAAATCAACTTTCCATGGATTATTTGTTGGACCTGAATTGAGTAATATCAACTATCACCCAGTAACAAACGAACTATATACCTTACAAAAAGAATTGATAATATTAGTTAAAAGTTAATCACTAAAGAAACCCCGTCCGAGTATTTCTTTACAATAACTTAACCAAACTTCTTCCGGATTTATATCTTCAACATAACATCTATGTTCATCCCTTTTCAGATCATCAACTAAACCCAAACAAATCAAAAACAGCTAAAAAACCATGTAAACAGAATGGATTCACTTCTAGCAATCTCATACTGGGTATTTGACATGTGTTCTTCCAGTTGCCATCTCCAACTAATATTTTTGGTGAAGTACCACATTTATAGCACACAAAGTCATAGGAATACTCTTGGAGTGCACAAAAATGATAAACCGCATTTCTAAATTTAGAAATAGGTAGTTTGTCCTCCAGTCCATAAAACAGAGTTTTCAAGTTTCTTTCAATGCAAACATGATTCTACAAATCAAAAAAACACTTTTATAAATTATAAACTTCCAGCAACAAATTTCTTCCAACATTAGGTAAGACTGAAATTATTAATAGTAAATTAAGACTTATCAATGACTTCATTTCACTTGAATGAAACATTCAGAAAAAATTGATTAAACTTAAATTGCCTTTTAAATTGACGAAGTTAGGTATTAAATTATATAATTGTTATAATCCTGTAATAAAAGAACAACATGGTAAATTTTGACTAATGAACATCTGCAAAGGACCATTAAAAAGCCGGTAACTGCTATATTACGTAAACTTGGCATAATGGCAATTAAAACAAAGCCAAATTATGTGAATTCTATTGTAACTATACAAAATAATGCTAAAATATCATAATGCTAACTTCAATTCCTCTAATTAAGTATGAACATAGCTTGACTGTCAGCAAGAAGGTGTTGTCAAAATTGTGAAAGCCACTTTGATAATTTGGGAATCGAATTAATCCTTGACAGGACATACACTTCTTTGTCACCAACGTAATATCTACAAATTTTAAATTTTATTTTTACAAATTTTATTTACACATAACACTTGTGTCAACAAGTCAACCAAATTGAAAGGAAATGACATTACAAAAAAAATAACAAAAAGCTAAGCAAAACCATATTACAGCATGCTGTTTCTCTAAAAAAAAGCTCGTACCGTGCCATAGCCTTCCCATTCCATACACGGTAACCTTTTTTGATTTTTCAGTAAATGCAACACCCTTGCAAATGGGACAGTTTTTTTCACTGGGCATTAGGAGCTTTGGTGGAGCAGCATCATCAAGGATATAGTGAGGTAAATTTGTTGGTATGCGTTTTTCTTCCAGAAAGTAAGCCATCATGGCTTCATCAAAAGGTAACAGAGTATTGCGTCTTTGGAAAGCAAAACAAAGTATTACAAGTATATAAGAAACACTGAACAGTACCATGTTGCTCGACAAGGGACTTGATCAAAGTTACCATTTGCAGATTTGATTTGTATTCACACAAACATGTAACTATATTACCCATATTCTAATTTATCCAAATCTTTTTCAATTTGTCACATCCCTCGAAAGTATATACTCATGAAAATGTTGATCCAGTAATTATTAAGCATCATATTAAGGTTTTATAAAAGAAAAAAGAGAAAACAAAGACAGGATAAAATAATATAAAAAAAAAATAACAAGTGAAATTAAAGTAATATTAAAAATAGCTTTTGATCTTCAAGCAGCATTCATAATACCTCACTGGCTCACTTGCCTCCAACCATTCCCGTTGATACTGACACATATACCATTTTGCTATGTTTTGGTGAACACAGAACACATTATCACCTTTTGCTATCGGGCACTGACAAAAAAACTGGCTTTTATCATAATCAAATGTTACTCTCACTCTGCACAGTGGTGAAAAGTAACTTTCTTCTTCACATAACACTGAGAAATATTTCATTCTACCGCTATAGCCTAGTGATTCAAAATCCACATAAACCAGTAAAGGGACATGTGCCTGTAAGCTGGCTTCCTGAAGCTGCAGGCATTTCTGACAGGAATTATCCGATATTGAATTCAATCTTCTCAACTCATTCAGATAAAATTGTTGTAAAAAGACTGTTTCAGCAATCTGGGAATATTGAACTGCCAATAAATGTTGACATTCATAGCCCGGATTCATGATTGATAAATGTTTTATGAGATACATACACTCTTCATTAGTGCAAACAGATGCGCTCTGCAAAACATTCTTCTTAACATGTATTGGAGCCAAAGGTCCCTTGCTAGATATTGCAACCATAAATATTCCATTAACAGCATCAATTGTCACACATGGCAGCATACTTTGAAGAACATCATGTTTCTTTTCCCCATGTCTACGTAAGGCTATCGTGCTTGAAAAACATTGGCTGCAAATTTTACACATAAAACCTTTTCTGTGAACTTCCTGGTTACAAATTCTATCTGTAAAAAGACACCAGGCTCATTAATATTTAAGTCTTTGTACAGAAAAAATATAACGTCTTTTCAATTGTGTATAAATTTTGTGCAGTGTTTGGTGAAATGAATTTTCTCTGTCTCTCTATACACTTGTGTGAGAATTTAATTCATGTTATAACATACTGTATTTGAGGATGTTGATAATTTCAGTATGCATGCATTCTGCATAATTTACTGGCTTTGCAGTGTTTCACAACTAATGCTAAATATTTATCAGATGACGTTGAACAGAAAATAGCTACCCACCCTTGCCCCAGCTATTACTATAATCTATCTATTCAGCAGTTACAAAACTGAAAAGTTATGTTTATACTACAACATAATTAGCCAAAAACATTTATGTACCTGTTGATGTAGATGGCAGTTGTTTGTTGTTTGTTGTTTGATGGCAGTCGCTGGACGACTTTATTGATCCACATTCCCCTGGTATAAAAATAGCTCTTACAGCAGGCATGCACAACTCAAAACAGTACACGGGCCGTTTTAGGGGAAAAAAGTTTCGCGGGCCGCGTGCTAACATTGTTGTAACTAACGTGTAGCCTACTTTATATAATGTGACCGATTAACCGTCGAATAAGAGATATTATTGAGAAGATGGTTACTGTCAAGAGACGTTTGCCTCTCGCACTACAGTATGTAGTTGTTTTTAACGCTTATCGGCGGTAAAGCATCGGATTCGTTGATTATGTAACTGGAACCGTGGAGAAAATGCCTGAATGAGCGAAATCACGGAATATCTCGTGGGCCGCACGAAAAGGTTTCGCGGGCCGCATGCGGCCCGCGGGCCGTATGTTGTGCATGCCTGTCTTACAGCATGACCACATAAAAACTATCAGTACTGACCAGGCAGCTATATATACTGCACAAGGTATAAGTGCAGTAAAATAGGAAAATATCAGCATTGGTTATATTGACATTTTAGAATCATTTCCAGAGTCCGAGTTACAGTACATCCATTAAAACTGAGCAGTATTTGGTAGACCAGATAATGAAGTTTAAAAATGACTAAATGCAAAAAGCTATCAGGCCATAATTAGTATTCATAAATCTTCATAAACAAAAATATGTTTATACAAAGACTAGATACTAAGTGAGTGCAAAGCAATTAACTTACCATTTTTTGTAACGAGGTGGTGTTTTAGAGGTGTACTCCGACCAAAGACATGAGTACAAAAAGGGCAGTGAAAATGACTCCGTCGAGCCTCAGTTTCACTTTTTCTGTCTAGGCATTCTTGCTTGCGGCAAGGAAGAGAAAAACCTTAACAAATACAAACATATAATTTTATAATCTAACAATGCCCAACTTAACATTATCAACACAATTTGAAATTTAGTAATACTTGAACACTTACCCTTTCTACCTTTTACTTCAAATTCCACCGCGAATTTGAAATGCTTTTTTAGAAAATGATTCGAAATGTTCTCATTGGAAGAATGAAAATTTTCATATATTTCTAGATTGCATAAAAAACAATTTTTTCCATGTGAGCTTTCAATTTTTTCAAAAATCTCTTCTTTCTTGCCCCAAAACACTGAAGAGAAATTCTCTTTTAACTCCATCTATTTAAAATCGGATTGTTTAATAGTTTTGAATTTTATGATAAATATTTGTTTATTTATGTACTGGTATGTACTGGTAGACTACTATACTTTACTTTACCAGTATGTACTGGTAGACTACTATAAGCTACAACCTATAATATTCCTTTTTACGATTGCTTAATAATAAATTTAACCTGATACAGGCCTAGCCTAACTTTCAATGCAGTCAAAACACATGACTTAAAATAATTCAATAGGCCTACACACTGACACAGTAATTTCTTTAACATTAATCAGCTTCCGCATTCTGCTAGCCTAGTTCTAAAAAAAAGCAAAAGAGCTCGACTGGGCTAACCTTCCTGCCTTCTGATTCAACCTATTTACCCTTTTCTGATATCGACCCAGGCTTCAATCTACAGAACCCATGACCTCTGTAATCTCGACCCAGGCTTCAATCTACAGAGCCCATGACCTCTGTAATCCCGACCCAGGCTTCAATCTACAGAACCCATGACCTCTGTAATCCCGACCCAGGCTTCAATCTACAGAACCCACGACTTCTGTAATCCCGACCCAGGCTTCAATCTACAGAACCCATGACTTCTGTAATCCCGACCCAGGCTTCAATCTACAGAACCCACGACTTCTGTAATCCCGACCCAGGCTTCATTTTATACGAGCCATGACCTCTGTAATCCCGACCCAGGCTTCAATCTACAGAACCCACGACTTCTGTAATCCCGACCCAGGCTTCAATCTACAGAACCCATGACTTCTGTAGCTTCAATCTACAGAACCCACGACTTCTGTAATCCCGACCCAGGCTTCAACTACAGAACCCATGACCTCTGTAATCCCGACCCAGGCTTCATTTTATACGAGCCATGACCTCTGTAATCTCGACCCAGGCTTCAATCTACAGAACCCATGACCTCTGTAACTTCAATCTACAGAACCCATGACCTCTGTAATCTCGAGCCAGGCTTCAATCTACAGAACCCATGACCTCTGTAATCTCGAGCCAGGCTTCTGAATTAGAAGCCTGGCTTGCAGGTCATAAATGGATCACTTCCCCGCCTCTAGATTAGATCGTTCATCATGTCTCAGTCTTGATTTTCTTATGATTTTTACTTACGGGAAGTCCCATGTGTAATATAAAACCAGAACAGACCACATGCTACTGGCGATGGGAAACGGCTAGAAAATTGTCAAACTTCAAAAATTATTTTGCAGTCTTTGCTGAAAATGTCAAAACTGACTTTCACTTCTAAATATTTCATCTGTAATGGTGTTTACAAGGTAATCTATTCGGTGATTTACCTTAAGTACTTTCCTCTCAACGCCAGTAAAATCCAAAATTCGGAAAAAGAATCTTAACTTAAAATTTTATACACTTTCTTCAAATTTATTCTATATTATTGCGCAAAGTTTCAAAATCATTGGAAAACTTTAGAACTGTCGACATTTTTAACGTGTTAATATTACCCTACAGGCCTATCCCGTGGGTGGTGGAATTATGCTGATGTTCCGATGTACAAAGACCTATATCCAGAGGTAGGCAGTAGACACTTTGAAAGTACCGTCAGTAACCGTACCGGTACTTGGCAAAAAGTACCGACGGTTCCGGTATTTGGTGGTATTTTTAAAAATGAATTTGGTAAGTTGTCTGTATTAGGTACCGGTACTTTTTGTGCAAAAGATGCTGCTGCAAGCCTGCAAATGCAATGGTTGCCGCTATTATGCCCCAAGTAAAGGTTACTCCAGGTCAAAACATATGTGACGAAAATCGTTTGCAATTTACTTGACATTTCTAGATCAAAAAAGATCAACAAATGCTAAATACAGTATTAAGGATTAATTAACATGTATTTTTAAAAACATATTTGTTAAAATTTTGAAATAATCACATGAAAAGTACTGAGTACTAGGACCGACTGAAATTTATTGAAAAAAATAGTTCGGTACAGAGATTCAGTACTTTTTTTCAAAAATACTGGCGGTAACGGTATCGGTACTGAGAAAGTTCCGCGGTACAGTAATTCGGTACTATAGTACAGCGGTACTGCCCACCTATGCCGTTATCGACGTTCCTCCCAGTATTTGTCGGTTTCAATTGTGATTGTTTCACCATACATCATTGCATAATTTTTTACATGAAATCAAAGATTTTGGATCTCCTTTTTGGCAGCGCAAAGGGTCAAAGAATGGCGAGAGGGTCGGTATGGGCTAGTTTAATTTTCTGACGCTGTTAAGATAAAAACTTTTTTTGATAAAACTAAGTTTTAATGAAAAAAATTTCAATTTTGATTTTATGAAATTAATGCTTGAATCATGTTAGCACTCGAAGAAACCATAGGTCTACAATCCAAAGATTTGCCGTTTTTCGTGTCGTTGTTCTTCCCAGAAAAATTGATAAATTACAATAAAACCGGGAGCTGTGAAATTCTTGCGCAAAAATATACTAAAACAGAATTAACCAAAATTGTAATAATCAGAACAGAACTTTGGAAACAGAAAAATTTTAACTGAAGTTGTAAAACAACATTTTCGAAAACGAAATTATCTAATTTTGTCGCCTACAATAAATCATCATAAATTAGTGTTTTCCAATTTGGTCAACTTCATTCTGGTTATTTCGGTATTGTCTAATTCAGTTTTAGTTATTTCCTGTTTTGAGTGCGCTGTTGACAGCGATCACAAGTAGCCTATGTTATATGCGTAGACTTTTTAGTGTATAATATAATCTATAGGCAACGCAAGCGAAGGTTTTAGGAATAAAACCCGTTCTTTAATTGGGACTTTTTAAATAAAATTTTCTGTAACTATGATTAAATAACTTACATTATACTTTGCTTCGTAAAACTTTTCTCAAGGAAATGTTTGATAACGGCAAAATAACCGATAATGGTAATTATCGGTAATTTACGATTAAATCGGCGTGATTCTAATTCAAACAAAAATCTAATCAAAGTTAAAAAAAGCTTTGAGTGATAGTTGTTTACATGCATTTTAATAAAATATTTGTCGGTACCAGTGAAGTTGCTTCGAGTTAGTGAAAGCCTTGAAATAAACAAAATCAAGTTAGCTCTATTGCCATTGAACCTGTTTTAGAGGCCGCAAGATTCGATGGCTCATAGCAATATTACTAAAAGAGCTACAGAGCTCAGTTTGTTTCTTAAAAATTACTATGCTCCACGTTGGTCAATAAATTGCCAGGTCATTCTTCAGTACATACGCTTTGTTTGATTATAATTTTTTACAAGCATTTGCCCAACTTAAGATATCTAGCCAATTTTGGCAATTATAAGTTTTTTATGAGGTTTGTAAAAAAGGCGTCAAAGATAGCAATGACGAGACGTTAAGTCTATAGACAGCGACAGAGTTACGATCACGCTTCTTTCACTGGGATTGAAGAAAGAACGTTTAGGAATCTATTTCAAAAGCAAAACATTTCAACCAAAGCTATTTCTGTCAATTAAATAAATCGAAACACTAGTAAGCTAATAGCAAGCGAGTTATAAAGCTTTTAGAAAACGTGAGGTATTCCCAATTCTTTAAAATATTTCGTATGGAACGTATTTCAATTCTTTAAAATACACGCATAACAATCACACCTATGGTTTTCACCTATAACAGTAAAATCGTGTATGGTCACGTATACATTTAAAAATACATATAACAAATATAGGTATAAGGAAGGTATTTGTACTGTTTTTTGTCAATACGATGTGATTGTTATGCCATTAGGTTTATTTTTAAAACTAGTTTCCACATTGCACTCTTTTGGATTACTCAACAAGTCAGCAAATTTTAACTAAGTAGAACGACTTTTCAGCATACCAGCCAAACTGTAGGCGAAGCTACCAAAGTGCTTTCAGTCACCAAAATGTATGTCAAGACATTAAAGCATCGTCTGAATTTGGAGAGATTATATTGCCAGACTATAGCCTTGTATAACCTACAAAACATGTTCATGACTGAAAACATGACTAAAAAGCCCATCAATTGTAAAACGTTTAACAATCTTTCACTGTATTCATGCATAGTACATGAATTTCATTGTATTACATAGCAAGAAATATTTGAACAGTAATACGTCCTTCGGGCGCCCAGAAAATAAATAATAATCCAAGAATGCAGTGAAGCAGTGAAGTAGTGATCGAATTGTAAAATTTGTCTACGTCAGCGTGACTTTAACGAAGGAGTTTCAGATATACATTAAACGCTGTAAACGCTTTAGAAGCGTAGGCCTGTGCTTTTGAATTGATTTAGTCAATTTGAATTTTTGCACTTTTATGAGAAACTGAATATAGAAAGAAAAACCTAGGACGCGTTTTTTATCGAAAACAATGTGTAGTTGCTGTATTGTTGTTAGCGACTTTCTATCTCGGGATGAATTTTGTCACCATAGAGATATATGTAAAGAAGAATTTATCTTTCAAAAAAAGCATCAAATACAATGTTACAAATGACAAGACTCAGACGTTTTCTGACCAAGTGGAATCAGAGAGTTATGCTGATAGAAATATCCATGATGTGGATTTAAATTCGACTTCCATTTCCTTCGAACATACAACGTCCGCTTCGAGGACAGCTGATATTCCATGTCCAGATGAATCACCTTTGTTAAAAGGTCCAGTTGGAGTCAATTTTGAAGGTAATTTGTACAACAGCTATAGCCTATAACCTATATATCTACCGGTGTATATAACTTATAACCAATTTCAAAAGTTATAAATTAAAGACTTGTATCGTAACTGAAAAGCTTCGCGTAACTTGCCAGTGGTAGTATTTTTTCAGGACTGATAAATTATTACTATTTCTGTAAATACAGCTACTCAGTAAAACGTTTATACTTTCGACCGCTTTATTGAACGTTTCATTCAATGATTGTCAGCACCGCACTGTCTTCATGTATTATGTAATGGAAAGCGTAGGCTGGAATAGGGTTACTTTCTTCATTGTTTCTATATAACGTATTATTGATGGAGATGTGTGTTCAAAGAAATTCGATACCTATACTACTAAAACCCAACACAATAGAGCTATTCTATGGGCAACATCCTTAATGGAACATATGGTTTAACGGTTTACTGGTTGGCTTTATCTCCAAACCGAAATTATTCTTCTGCCCACAATGTTGATCTACGCATGACTTCTCTCGTTTCTATTATATTTACTTTGGTTACCCGGTAAACTTACGGTTTAACCACACAAATCAATGTCCGTGTAAATCAAATCAAACAAATCTTTGATATTTTGTCGGTGTATATTGGTCATGCACGACCCCTCGGGAGTTTTCTCCAGCAAATAAATAATATGAGTTTCGTAATCGGCTGGTATTATCCAGTTAATAAGTTCTTTAGTCGACCAACCTATTTAAAAGTTAAATCGTCCATAAATAAAATTGCCTTAATATAAAATTTCTCAGCATTTTAATAAAAACAAACTGACCGAATTAGTCATTTTTAAAATTGCCATAATTTTGTCATATTAGCAGCTAAAATCAATTACTTATTAACTGCCAAGTATTTGGTGCAACCATGCTTTATATAAAATTTGGGTTTTTCAAAACGCATTTCCTTTTTATAAACAATAGTTTTTTGATTTCATATTACTTTTTAAACGTTTGCTTAAAATTAAATGATATTTAATATTTTCTATTTAATATAAATTTATATAATTTTGTGTAAAACACGAGCGTATATATATATGTTTTTTAAATTGTGACTGTCACAACAAGCGGCAAGTGATTTAACAATTAGATATTCATTTGAACTCCAAATAAGTAACCCGAGAAAAATTTTGGTCTAGATCATTATCCTAAAGATGTATAGTTATGCTAGGAAGAGTATCGAAACATTAAAACGTCCGAATCATTTAAAACATTTAATTAGCGCCATTATGAGTGTTCACATGTAAAACTTGCATGAAGTAATTCCTCTATACAATAATGATGAACACCAGTAGTGATATTTTCACAAAATGCATCTTTACTGTCACTGCATGCAACAGGTGCAGAAAAAAACGATTCCAATTGGCCACCCACGTTTGAAGAAATTGCCGCTGCATATCCAACGCTAGAAAATGGTGGATATTACCCTGGGCCCAGCAATTGTCGCACAGAGAACACTCTTGCCATTATAATTCCTTTTAGGGATAGAGAGGAACATTTAAGGTGGTTTTGATTATTTATTGTTAATATATAGATTGTTATAAGTGCGGTTTGACATAACTAAAAGAAACGTCTAAGATTTCACTGGTCCAAGATTTTTGTCAGACCATAATGAAGATTGACAGGTTAATTCTTTTTGGTATTGTAACTTTTTTCTGAGACCGGCCTTACTTGAACGTTTAGTTTACCTTCATCTAACATAGGTTTTTCCTCTATTACATCCACGGTATTCTTCAACGACAACAGGCACGTTACCGTATATTTGTGGTGGAGCAAGACGATGATCAAATATTTAACAAGGGACAACTCATGAATACTGGTTTTATTTATGCCCATAACGACACAACATTGCATCCCAAATGCTTTTTCTTTCACGATGTTGACACAGTAAGCGAAGATGATCGAACGTTGTACAGATGTAGAGGTAAGACACATTTTGATTTATCTATGCATTTACATGGTGGAGTGCCCTGGGGCCCAGCATTGGTGGGGGCCCTTTCTTTAAAAAATTGTAATATAAGTGCAAATAGGTACCAAGTTTAGCTTTATGGACTTCAACACCTTTTTGTATGTCTATAGTTAGCATGCAGTGGCATATTTAGGGTTGAGGGGAACCAAAAAACTTTTAGAATTTGGTTTTAAAATTCTCGAACTTGTCTACTTTGCCCAAAATGCAGAAAGCGCAAATATTTACCCCTCAAATACCCTGCAAAAGGCCTTAAACGAACTGTATTTTCATATCTATTTGGACAATAGCCTAAAGCAGTTAGATTATACGGTTCACTTTTGAGACGACGGCATGTCCAACTTGTAAGACCGTACACATCGATTATGTAAATTACATTAGGCTATAATTAATTAATTAATTATGAAATAACATATAATGTTGAAACACTGTCAACCTGCCTATTAATCTTACACGTTTTTCTGTGTTAGTTGTAACTAATATGTACTAGCAAACAAAGAAATACAATGAACGAAAGATTGCAAACGTAAAAAGGCCTATGGCTTAAAAGCGTTAGGTTTGTGATGGGGTATGGCCTAATGCCCCTTCACTAAATATGCTATAGTGTTAGCACAAAATTGTGTCTAGGAGAGCAAAAGGCAGACTCACTGAAAATGTTTTAAGATGTTGACGTTTTTCTGAATGGCATTTTCACGCCGATCTGCTGAAAGAGATTTGCCCAAAATACATTTAGAAAATAACTATAGCCTACGTTTCAATAGTAAGCAGCTCCAGCATTAGTGACATCAACGAAATTTTAATGCTTTCTTGACCAAAGTAATATATCTTGGCATAATTCAAAGTTATTTAATCAACGGAGCTTGTAATCGGTAGAGACCGTAGCCGTACTCACTTCCACTAGCCACTTACTTTAACGTACTGAGTATGTACACGTACTCACTTCACAATGAGTTTTGTACGTACTGTATTTCCTTTCAGCAGCTGTTTTAGACTACACTACATGAATAGTCTTATTTTACTTTTACAACTCGATCAAACAGATAACAACTCTGTATCAGCAACTGCAATGCTCCATTTGCGTTGTCTAAAGTAAGCTCATTAGTAAACTTTAAGTGGAAAGTAAGTAAGCTGCTGAATAACCAGAACGACAAGCAACTTGTCGTGTTTCAAGATAAGCCAATTGTGTTCTTGACTTTGGTCATAATTTTATAAAAATTCACAGTATGGCAGGGGTTATTTTAGCAATATAACCGATGACAGTGATGAGATGTCGCAAAGGAAAGAAAAATGAACAAAAAGACGTGGAAACGCCTATAGTCTCCACAAATTGAGTTCATTATAGGGGGATATGCGCCAATTATGGAGAGAGATTTGTGACTGAGAAATGGGCTTGAGCCCAGCTCATTTATATTTTGAGCCCAGCCCATTTCAATGCTAAGGCCAGCGCACTTTAAATTCAAGGGCAGCCCATTTCCATTTATAGCTCCGTGCGTCATATGGAGTCGTACAGTCTTGATCAGTGGTTCCCAACCTTTTTTGGTGTCGGGGCCGAATTTCAAACTTCAGATTACGTATGGAGCCGCATGAAAACACTCAAGTAATTATAACGAAAATTTTAAAGCATGAAATCATGTACCAACGAATAGCAACACTAACAAGAAAAATAACACAGATCAATTTAATGTCCAACTTGGCATTGGCTTTGAGCTTTAACAACTTTGTCAAAGCGAGGCGCAATTGTGGTTTAGGATTCAGGAAGCGGTTTATGAATCACCATAAGTAGACGATGGGCCATTCACAACAGTATAAAGTAGGCCACAATGTGTAACTGTAAGATTTAAAATGAAAAATATGTAAACAATTTTGAACTAACACTATAAATTTTGAACAATTTTTGACATTTTTGAAAAGTCAAAAAATAATTGCCCTAATTAATATAAATAGATTTTTTTGTGTGTCAATGAGAGACGCAAGAAAGCTACCTTGGAGCCGCATGCGGCTCTGAGAGCCGCGGTTGGGAATCACTGGTCTTGATTATAGTAGACAAAATTTCACATTTTTGTTCATCTATTTTTTTATGCTGAATACAGAGTAGGAGAAATGTTGAACCGACGAGACACAAAAATTATTTTGCGTTTTTCTTTTGTAATTTCCGTCTTTCCTTTCGCTGGGCTACAAGTTGAAATGGGCTGGGCTCAGAATTTAGATGGGCTAGGCTATAGATTTTTGTGGGTTGGGTTTGAGCCAATCTTCAAATCACAACTGCAGTTTGTTGTAATTATTGCCCCCTCCATTAATACGTCGTCTTAGCGAGTCCTTTTTGAGTCATCGACGCGAGTAGTCGGCTTTTAATAAGTTTTAGTTTTAAAAAAATAACATTTTCCAGTCCTGTTTAAAACTATTGAAACAAAATAACCACGCAATGCAAAAAATGCTGGGTAAATACATGTCAAATTAAGGCAAAACAGTATAGTTTTGGTTATTTGTGACACAATGTACCTGGCTGAAAAATTGGTGGGGGGCTCATGAGGCCCTTCCCCTAAATCCGGCCTTGGTAAGAAGTGCAAACTGCTTTTATAAACTTCTTTTAATGAGAGAAGGTATTCAATTGAACTACAATATATATATACATGCAATGGTTCCCTACTTGCCATGGCACCAACAGACATCGCATTTTAATCTGGTATTTCCGAAAGTAGCGAAAGTAGTTGTTGGAATATGATGAGCTATAATTTTATAGAACACCATAAATTATCACGTACGGTATTATTGTATTTGAAATGTGATTAAGCGAAGAGAACCAATGGTGGAGGAGTTGTATATATTGAATTGCAATGAACCTGAAGGGATGCAGCATTTCAAACGAAATCCCGTAAATTCCTCTTCTGTCCTCAACTAATTTTTGGTTTGCTAGTACATATACAGACTTTTATAGCCTACGCTATAAAATAATCTATATCAGACAACAGTATTTGCAATATGCCATCTTTATGGATAATCTGACATTTTGGTGCGAAATTTCACGAGTACGTGCTGCTTCTTACACATGGAAAGCATTAAAATGTGTGTTTTTGTTGCCAAATAGGTGGAACTGAAGTGCTGCATTTGTCGCACCGCATTGACAAATTTAACTATCGATTTTGTTGTGGGATGACAGTGGGTGGAGTGATCGGAATGACAAACGAACAGTTTCAAAAACTTAATGGATTTTCCAACGCTTATTACGTATGTATGTTTGGCCTAAGAGCAAAATAAAAAATGAAGAAGCGTCATCACTCATCAATCGTTAATATGCATACAATACTTTCTCTTTAAGCCGAATGTTCGCCTCCAAATAGTACAGTCGTGGCCAAAAGTTTAAGACCAGAATTGATTTATAACGTTTTTTCTTATTACGTCATAATAGTACATCAGATATTGTTTCAGTTGCATCATCTTTATTCTGGGTCGAAATCTGATGTAATCATTCATTATTTAGCAAATATCAATTGAACATTAGCCAGTAAAGATTACTTTTCTGTATTATTTATCTGCCTAAAATGGGTAAATTGTGCTCTCTTTCGGAGGTTCAGCGATGTCAAATTGTTGTTCTCCACAGGAAAGGCTACACAGAACGTCAAATTGGTGAGCGGCTTGGCTCTAGTAAAACTGCTGTGCATCAGGCAATTGTGAAATTTAAGAACTCAGGAACTTATACTGATGCAAAACGCAGTGGTCGTCCCCGGGAAACAACTCCTAGAGCTGACATCTTCATGAAAACGCAAGTGGTGAAATCTCCAACATGTTCAGACTTCAGACAAAGAAATCAGGGCCAATTTGAATGAAGCCGGTATTCCAGTCAGCAGGAGGACTGTTAGCCGCCGTTTAGTTGTAGAATTTGGTCTGAAATCACAAAAACCAGCAAGAAAACCGAGGCTTACACCAGCGATGAAGAAGAGCCTCCTCCTGTTTGCATTCCAGCTCAAAGACTGGACTTCTGCCCAATGGTCTAAAGTTTTATTTTCGGACGAATCAAGTGTTCAAGAGTTTGGTGCAAGAAAAAAAATGTCAGTCGACCCACAGGAACACGATTTGATGAAAAGTATACCCGGCAAACGATGAAACATCCACCGAGTGTGATGATATTGGGAGCCATTTCGACCAAAGGTACAGCCGGACTCTTTTTTCTAAAAACAGGAACCACGATGAACGGCCAGAAATACTTGGACTTAAGAAGGAGAAGCTACAACTGCACATGATGGTGCACGAGTGCACGATTTTTATGCAAGACGTAGCCCCATGCCATCGTTCAAAGATAGTAAAAGAGTTTTTTAGGCCTAAGGAAATTACTCTTCTGCAGTGACCGGGGAACAGTCCCGATCTTAACCCTATCGAAAGCTTTTGGATTTTTTTCAAGAATAAAGTTGCTGAAAAACATCCCTCGAGTATTCTTTCCCTAATTGAAGCAATCAAATTAGTCTGGATTCGTGAAATTCCTGAAGAACTTTGCAAAAATTTAATCGAAAGTATGCCCAGACGAATCAAGGCCGTCATGAAAGCGAAAAGAGGATACACCAAATATTAAAAATTTGAGATTTTGATGCAAAATACAATATAAATGCTCATTACTTTGTCTTATAGATAGTTTAGGCAAGAAATAGGACGGAGAATTGTTTTTCTCGAAATTCGCGGTTTGGTCTTAAAATTTTGGCCACCTCTGTATATCGTATGAATTTTCACTATTTATTGCATAACAAACCCGATTAAAATCTAGGTTAATTAAGGGGTATAAGTTATAGACTAGTCGTTTTCTGATTCAATGCTTTGAAAATAGGGCTGGGGCGCTGAAGATGACGACATAAACGCAAGAATTATTTGGATAGGTCGCTTTTCGATATACAGACCTCCAGACGACTATATACGGTAAATAAATGTAGATGACCATGCTTATTGTAATTCTAAAAGATTAATGATATTCTAATTATTTTGTTGATATACTTCAGATTCAAAATGATTCGTCACGAAAACGACAAAAAAAATCCTAAAAACAATGAAAGAGGAGCATTGCTCAACAGCTGGAACAAACGACAGTCTAAGGATGGATTAAACTCTTTACAATCGACAATTACGAGCGTTGTTGAATATCCGACTCATACAAAAATATTGGTTAAACCAAAACCCAAATAACGAAAATTCTTTTGTTTGAAATTAACTTGTATTTTTTCAAGATGTTTTCGTAATATTGAAAACTTCATGTTGTGTCCAATTTCTATTTGTAGAAAAAGAGCGAACTGCTTAAACATTGTTAATGGCCCAGAACATCGTGACGAACTCGTCAAGTATTGTGCGATTGCTCATCTTCGTGTTTGCGTTTGTAGCGGTTTTATTCTCATTTATTTTGATCACATGGCTGGGCACCCTTGTTAAATATAAAAGTTGTGCGATGTTTTCTTAGGTAGGTTAGTTGGTCTATGGCTGCGACTAATTATAAATGTGACTTTTCAAAGACCATCGGTATTTTTTTATTAGCGTGACGACGCTTCACAGTATATAAGTTACTGGTGTTGCGGTTGGCCGTAAACGTGAAATTTAGCCTGGCTTCATGAACGAGAGAATTTTCGTTACATCTTTTCAAAGTTATATCAATTGCATTTTTATTTATTAAAGTGCTACTTATATCATAAATTGAATCCCAATTGTGATATAGGCCTATAATTGTGATGGAGATGTATAAGGAAGCTGAGACATCTGTGAATCTCGAAGGCGAAATGTCAGAATGGTTTAAGGTAGAAGTGGGGGTCCACCAGGGTTCAGTGCTGAGCCCATTGCTTTTCGCAATTGTTATGGTTGCTCTGACACATGATTTGGAAACAACAATGGAAGAGTTCTTGTATGCTGACGATTTAGTTCTCGTAGGAGATAGCTGGAAAGAGGTGGAGGAGAAGTTTGTTAGATGGAAAAGCGCACTGGAAAGCAAAGGTTTGAAGGTGAACATCAATAAAACCAAAGCGATGAGAATTGGTAGAAAATCGCCGAATGGAGTAGTCAGTACTGTTGATCCATGCGCAATTTGTGGGAAGAGAGTAGGGAGAAATTCCATTCAATGCAGAAAGTGCAAGTATTGGGTGCATAAGAGATGTTCAGGTATCAATGGAAGGCTGACGAATGGAATGAATTACGAATGTCGCAGATGTAAAGGTTGTATTAGTGATGAAGAAGAGGAGAAATATGTGAAATTGGGAAGTGATGAGATCGAGCTTGTTAAGGAGTTTCGTTATTTGGGGGATATGATTGGGGAAAATGACAGTACTGGCAGGGCAGTGACGGCAAGAATACGCGCTAGTTGGAAAAAGTTTAAGGAATTGTCTGGTACACTCTGTGGCAGACTACTCTCTACCAACCTGAAAGGAAGGCTGTATAAAGCATGTGTAAGAAGTGTGATGTGCTATGGAGCTGAATGCTGGGCGATGAAGAAGGCTGATATCAAGCGAATGCAGACGACAGAAATGAGGATGATTCGAATGATGTGTGGTAAGACACTAAGAGATGGGATTACCAATGATGTGATAAGAAGGTGGACATGTGTGGAAGATATTGAAGAACATCTGAGAGGACATCGTCTGAGATGGTTGGGGCACGTTGAGCGAATGAATGAGGAGAGCTTAATAAGAAGAGTACAACATAAGATGATTGAAGGAAAGGTGAAAAGGGGAAGACCAAAGAAAACATGGGAAGAGACGGTGAAGAATGATATGAAAAGGAAAGGTTTGAATATCGAGGATGCCATCGACAGAGGAAAGTGGAGGCGTCGCTGCAGACAACTGGTCGACCCTGAATTTGTTTCGGGATGAAGACCAGGCCTGAACAACAGGCGAATGGAAGATGATGATATAGGCCTATATTAAGCAAAGAACCTTTCCGTGTTACAGCTTAGATTTTGGGACCACGCCAAGCACTAAAAAGTAGTTATAATTGTGTATCTGGTTTACGAATGAAATTATTTAAGCCTGAAACCAAGCTCGTTGTTATCAATTTACAAGCTAAGGGAATAGCTGGTGCCATGACAAAAGCTTTGTGCTGATGAAGAATATTTTGCTTTAATTCTCAGTGCGATAATAAACCAGGGCAGTTTAATTAATTAGGCCGCCAGTAGTGACTAGTTCCCTGCCAGCCAAAACTGTGGTCAGTGCGAAGCGTTTTGGTGGGGTAAAATGGACGAGGCTGGTCGCCTTTGTTAACTTTGGCCTCTGGCAGAAACAAATAACGACGAGTCGGCAAATATGTTGCTGACTTTTGTGATGGAGGGACTTTAATCAGTATTTTAAAGAATTCCCTTTTATCAATATTGCTAACTTTGGCACCATAATATACCTTAGGTGCTCCACTACCAACAAGCATAATATTACACTCGGCCAAAATCACATGCCGCCGTAATTAAAAAACTAAAATAAAATTAAATTGTCCCATCTTGCCCCATTATTACCAAACTCAATTTGAGCATTAATTATGCACGTACTTTGTAAAGTTAGGAATTCTATAACCACAACTGAAGCACAGTATGCTGATAATGAAGCCATTTTCTATTGTTTGTGTGCTTAATATTCAGGAATATTTCATATTATCTGACTCTAATTTATGCCTGCCACTGAAGCATTGCGTGAAAACAATAAACAAGTAATCAATTGTAATAACTAATATATACAGCACTGGCAATATCTTGTCATATCAAAAAACGATTTGTCTCTATTTGCAGCACACGAATTGCAGGCGAATAACATTAGCTAACAATGAGGCAGAATGATAGGCTACTTTTTGCGCAAAAGTCACACACAAAATTGCCATGTCCAGGATAAGCAGAGCAGTTTTCAAGACACCACTTTTTGCACAAAGAACACTGGATCCAGTCTTCTTTCGGTGGATGTGTATACAATTCACTGCAAATCAGACATTCATAGCTTCCCGAAAATTGCAATTGCTTCTTGTTCCTTTTATGGATAGGTTTGCTTGAGGAAGGAGCTTTGCTCTTTGAAAGTAAAATTTTCTTGAAAGGTGAACTGGTCAGCACCTGCGACTTCATGGCTTTCCTCTTCCGGGCGGGCAGTTTAGCATGAGGGAGTGGAGAGATGTCCATCACATGTACCCTGCTGGAAGGGCCATCAGTCAGCTGCACTTCCGATTGAACTGCAATCTGAGCACTGGTGGTAGGGCCATCACTAAGCAGAATACCCCCAACCCCTTCAGCCTGATCGCTGGGAGCAGAGTCACCACTCTGCTGCATACCCGCAACCCCTTCTCTTTCAGCAGCAGTCTGAGAGCTAGTGATAGTGTTATTACACAGCTGAATGATCGTAACCCTTTATACTTCAGCCAGAGAGCTGGTGGTTGCACCATCAGCTTCCAATTCCAGTGAATCAACAGCATGGATCTCAGTCACCATCGATAAAGCAAAGTCTGTTTCGTCAAAAATGTCCGGGTTGAAGGGCATTATACCTGTCGACTTGAATTTATTCACAGCTTTCTGAACTGTAGCCGCTATGGAATATGCAGTGCAAAAAAATCCACAGACTTGAGAACTTTGAACACGTTTACCATAATTGGTTACCATCCAGTGGTCGATAGCCTGATTGTAATAAGTCTTCAAAGGCCCAAAAAATGTCCTATCCAGGGGTTACAAGCGGTGAGATGTGTGAGGAGGAATTGACAACATTATGATTCCATTCTGACGAGCAAACTCAATCACAGGCAGGGTCAAATGGCTCGCATGATTGTCCAGGATTAAAAGAACTTTTTTATCAATGGAGGGATTTGCATATTTTTTGAAGTGTTTCAACCACTCCAAAAATATGTCGGAATCTATCCAGCCAGATGGTGAGGCAAATCCACAAGAACCTGGTGGGCATCCTGCATTAGACCCATGGCCATCCGTTTTCGAGGAAAAATGAAAATAGGGGGGACATAATTCCCAATGGCGCACATTGCACAAACTGCAGTTACAGTTTTTCCCCGTTCAGCACTTGTAATCCTACCCACTTGCTTCATCCCCTTTTTTGCAATTATTTTTTCTGGCTTTTGGACACAGGTAATTCCAGTTTCATCCACGTTGTACACATTTTCAGCAGTTATTGCTTCTTTTTCATAAGTGGCCTTGAGCAAATAAAAAAAGCGACCAACTTGTGCACGGTTAAAGCCCGTTTCTCTTGACAGGCTTGTTGGCTCTGGTTGTCGCAGACTCAAGTCAGGATGTCAGGTCAGGTCAGGTCAGGTCAAGTCAAGTCAGGTACTTAACAACACCAAAACAGTCAGCCAAAATTAGAATATTGGCTGTTTACATTATTAGACTAGTTAACTTCACATTTGCATCACATTGCAGTAGCCTAGACGACAATTTAGGCTAATATATCATTAGATATTAAACAAAGATTATCAATAATTTCAATGGGGCAGGACGGGACATTTGACCCGTTTTGCCCCAATGACCAACATTTTGAATTTTTTTGTTTGCTCATTATATGTAACTCAGATCTGAAAAGCTATCTACCTCTTAAAATTACTTGTCTTACTGCATCTCTAAAACACATTTCATTTTCCCAAGTTTTGTCAAATCTAGCTAAAATACGAGAGTTTTAAGAAGACTTCTTATAACAAGTGGCTTCCAAACACTTGCAGAGTTTATTAATGCAGATGCAGAGCTTATCTGTCTTAACTTATGTTATATTAACTTAATTTACCTGTTGAATTAATTATCTGACTCTATTGTTGCGTGCGGTTAGAAAACTCTAACCTCTTATCTGCCGAAAGCTATTAATATTACAACAGGTATAGTTTACAAGAAAATGTTTTTATTGTAGGTGCTGTACACTTTCTCAATATTACGCATAATCAAAAACATAGTAATACCACTGCTTATAAGATGTCTATTGAGTTGCAAACATCATGACCAGCGTAGTAAGCTCATACGACTCTCTCTGTATCTCTCCGTCTGTCTCTGTGTCTGTCTCTCTGCTCGCTGTTAGAAGTGCGAGCTTATCAGTCGTGAAGCGATGGGAGTGAAAATGTTCGACAAGAAAAGCGCAGCACTTCAGAACATGTGCAGTGAGGAAAACAAAGGGAGTTACATGTAGTTCAAGCTGACGTATAGATAAATACAATCAGTGTAAAGTTAAGAAGCGGGCATTTGCAATAAAGATAAATAAAGCAATAAAGATCAGCACAGGTGCTGGAAACAACCTGGGAACGTACTAAAAGGAGTTTTCACATGAAGTTATTTAGAGTAGGTTTCCAAATATCAAACGACAGTTGAAGTGTTATCAAAAAACAAGTTCATAAACTTCAATCAATAGCTAGAAAACACTTTTCCAAGAAATGATGTAATAGTATTAAAAATGCCACCTAGGCCGCTACACACTTCTGCAGCTGCCTAAACCACGTGCTTCACGAAAACTTTTCAATTTTTTGCAAGTCACTAAGAATTGTGGTAGCCTGTACCATCCAAATGGATAGAGGGTGCTAAAACTAATACTTCTGGAAAAATCCATCATGTCCCGTCCTGCCCTGTGTCCCATCTTGCCCCACCTCCCCCCGTCAACCAATTTTTTGAACAGGTAATCAAGTAAATCAGTAAACGCTAATTTAAATCAATTTATTCCATTTTTAAACAATATTTATGCACTGATGTTTCAAATAAAAATTAAAAATCATTTAAATCTTTATTGTAATGCAGCAGTTAGAGTTGGAGGTGACCGGAAACGTATTTAATATATTCATATTCAAATATTTTGGGACGGCCTATTTCGAATTAGGGCGATTTGAGTTTATTTTCTTTTGAAAATAGAACGTCTGATCTTTGACTATTCTTAAATGTAAATGCTCTTAAATCATGCAAACACATATAAATAATTAAATCAATAAAGACTGAATAAAATATTGACAAAAAAAAAAGATTTTTGTAAGCCTCACCATACCAAGTTTAATCTGTGCAATATCACCAACATTACGCTGAAAACAATTCCCAATCCTAAAAACCCATGAAGAATTATAGCAAAAGTGAAATTAAAGCATGTAGCTTATAGGTAAAATAGGTTGAATTTCTGGCCAATTTATTTCCAATATAAACTAATTTGGTGTTACTTTTTACTCCAAAAACATATTAGGCTACCCTGTAAGCTTACTGTGCATTTAGTATGATAATAATATTTAATCTAACATTATTGTTATTTCTAACGTAACTTTTATTGCAACGTTGTTTATTCGGTGATCAGCCGCTGTAGAAGAAATTCAGCTTTGAAAGCGAATTTTTAAATTTTTCATAATTTTATGTTATAAAAATAAACCATGAATTTATAAACCACTTATTCAAAACAAAACTTATCCACTTTAAAAAACACGAGGATTTTACATTCAACTACTTAACGCATAAAGCTTATTTTAAATAAATACAATTTTATATCGGTATGATTTAGATATTTAGAAGCAGAAACTGTCCCTACGGCCTCCACTTTTCCAACAAATAACGATTTTCCCAACTCAATTATGGTGCAACCAACTTTTGTGTGCTCTTTCAGTGTTCAATGTCGCCATCTGTGGTAAAAGTTAGAAGAAACGAAACCGTGGGCGTTAGTAGGCGACAAGCCACCGAGCTCAAATTGTTTCCTAAAAATCAAATCTGTTGAGAATATCTCATGTCTTTTCTCAATACTGTTGAAGATGAGAAACTTTCTGTCGGGCCTAGGCTACATAGGTCTGCAGCCTACTCTGTTCTGCTTTAGGTAACGCCCTGGTTAGCTTGTCTGTAGGTATACCGTTTGTGTGTTCAGTGTGCGCGGGACCCGAACAGCCAGTAGCAGGACCTAAAAAGCAGAAAGGCTTTCGTTTTAGGCTATGAGTTGTTTTACTTTTTTTTATCATAACGTAACGTTAGCCTGCCATATCATTAGACAATTACAATATCAAAGTGTTTGCGTTACCATTTTGTTGAAAGACCACTGGTCATCACCAGCCTGTTAAAAGTCACTGCATGAAGTTATAAAAATGTTAATTTTGTATAGAGCGTCTTTTAGTCTTTTCAGATATGTTATGGCTGCTTGGTACAGTCAGACGGGTGTAATTAATGCCTTTTCACATATAGATATAGGGTAGGCCACTCTTGGTGGAATGGGCTACAACCTTATGCTAAACGATAGGATTGCGGAGGTTAACACAGCAGATGCAGAGCTTATCTGTCTTAACTTGTTATTTTGACTTAATTTACCTGCTGAATTAATGGTCTGACTCTATTGTTGCGTGCGGTTAGAATTCTCTAACCTCTTGTCAGCCGAAAGCTTTTATGTCACAACAGATACAGTTTCCCAGAAAAGGTTTTTTTATTGTAGGTACTGTACACGTTCCGAATATTCCGCATAATTAAAAACCCAGTAAAATAACTGCTTAAAACAGGTCTATTGAATTGCAATCACCATGACTAACGTAGTACGATCGTACAACTCTCTGTATCTCTCCGTCTGTGTGTTCTTGCGTAGAAGTTCGAGCTTATAAAACGTGGAACGATGTGAGCGGAAATATCCGACAAAAAAAACACGAACATTTCAGAACGTGTGAACGGGAAAAACAATGCGTTGGCAATGGGGATTACATTCAGTTAAAACTGGCGCGTTTTGAAACAACCTGGTAACGTACTAAAAGGAGTTTTCACACGAAGTTATTCAGAGCAAGTTTCCAAATATCAAACAACAATTTAAGTGTTATCAAAAAACAAACTTCAATCAATAACTGGAACTGGACTACACTTTTCCAAGACTGATGTGATGGTATTAAAAATGCCACCCAGGCCGCTACAGGATTATGTGGGTCTAATGCAGAAGTGCACAACCAAATGATGTCACATTTTGAGTAGCTGCTGGGGCTGGTACACGATGTATTTAGTGGTTGCTGTGCGTGCAGTTCAAAACAATATGCAGTTCTACTCTATCAACTAGGGATCACCACCCAGACTGCAGAGTTTGGCATAGGCACGCTCAATACTGGTTTTCATGAGCTTCAGTCCCATACTTAAGGTGCGTTATTTTGCATTTAATGACTTTTATGGCTTAATAATGGAGAACAAAACCGCTACAAACGCAAACACGATGATGAGCAACCACACGATATTTGACAAGTTCGTCACGATGTTATGGACCATGCATTAAAATTGTTTGAGCAGTTCGCTCTTTTGCTACAAATAGAAATTGGACACAACATGAAGTTTTTAATATTACGAAAACCTCTTGAGAAAATACAAGTTAATTTCAAAGAAGAGAATTTTCGTCATTTTGGCTTTGGATTAACCAATATTCTTGTATGAGTCGGATATTCAACAACGCTCGTAATTGTCGATTGTAAAGAGTTTAATCCATCCTTGGACTGTCGTTCCTTCCAGCTGTTGAGCAAAGATAGTCTTTCATTGTTTTCAGGATTTTTTTTGTCGCTTTCGTGACGAATCATTTTGAATCTGAAGTACATCAACAAAATAATTAGACTATCATTAATCTTTTAGCATTGTGATAAGCATGTTCATCTACATTTATTTACCGTATATAGTCGTCTGGAGGTCTGTGTATCGAAAAGCGACCTATCCAAATAATTCTTGCGTTTATGTCGTCATCTTCAGCGCCCCAGCCCTATTTTCAAAGCATTGAATCAGAAAACGACTAGTCTATAACTTATACGCCTTAATTAACCTTGATTTCAATCGGGTTTACTATGCGATAAATAGTGAAAATTCAAATGATATACTTTTTGGAGGCAAACATTCAGCTAAAAGAGAAAGTATTGTTTGCGTTTTAGCGATAGATATGGCTTCTTCATTATTTATTTTGCTCTTAGGCCAAACATACATACGTAATAAGCATTGGAAAATCCATTAATGTTTTGAAACTGTTCGTTTGTCATTCCGATCACTCCACCCACTGTCATCCCACAACAAAATTCATAGTTAAATTTGTCAATGCGGTGCGACAAATGCAGCACTTCATTTCCACCTATTTGGCAACAAAACACATATTTTAATGCTTTCCATGTGTAAGAAGCAGCACGTACTCTTGGAATTTCGCACCAAAATGTCAGATTATCCATAAAGATGGCATATTGCAAATACTGTTGTCTGATATAGATTATTTTATAGCGTAGGCTATAAAAGTCTGTATATGTACTAGCAAAATAAAAATTAGTTGAGGACAGAAGAGGAATTTATGGGATTTCGTTTGAAAGGTTGCATCCCTTCAGATTCATTGCAATTCAATATATACAACTTCTCCACCATTGGTTCTCTTCGCTGGACCGCAATTCAAATACAATAATACTGTACGTGTTAATTTATGGTGTTTATAAAATTACAGCTCGTCATATTCTGACAACTACTTTCGCCTCTTTCGCAAATGACAGATTAAAATGCGATGTCTGTGTGTGCCATAGCATGTACTGGAACCATTGCATGTATATATGTATTGTGACCATTGCATTGCCTTAAACCAGTGCTTCTCAACCCTGGGTCGCGACCCAAAAGTGGGTCGCCATTTGGTTGGTTTGGGTCGCCGTCGTCTATTAAACTAGTCCACAAAGCCGTTCGATAATTGAGTACCTTACTCTATTCATTGCATATTGACTGTTTGTTGACGTCGTAGTGCATTGTTGCGGAAACACAAGTGAAGAATCGTGGTGATGATTATTATTTGCTGCGAGACTTTAGATTAGCTACGTTCGAGTCAAGGCTAAATATTTGTAAATAACCAATTTTTGGGTAAAAAAATTGGGTCGCCTCAGCATCGCTATTAATTTACGTTTAACTTTGGGTCGCCGCAAAAAAGATTGAGAAGCACTGCCTTAAACGAAAATACATTTCATTTAGGGTCTTTTGTAGGGTATTTTAGGCGCGAGTATTTGCGCTTCCTGCATTTTGGGCACAGTAAACAAATTCGATAATTTCAAAACCAATTTTTGAAAGCTTTTTGGTTCCCCTCAACCATAAATAAACCACTGTTCGCTAACTGTACACAGTTTTACTTGCTAACGCAATATTACAACTATTGTTGTCGATGTTTTAATGTTTACACGCTGACACTATTATTTTAAGTATAGGCTAGTTGTGCAATTGTTCAGTGATTGAGCAATAACAGCAGCTGGCTGGTCTAAATTGACGTACAAAAAGGTGTTGAAGTCCATAAAGCTAAACTTGGTACCTATATATGCACTTAAATTATAATTTTATTAAAGAAAGGGCTCCCACCAATGCTGGGCCCCAGGGCACTCCACCATGTAAATGCATAGATAAATCAAAATGTGTCTTACCTCTACATCTGTACAACGTTCGATCATCTTCGCTTACTGTGTCAACATCGTGAAAGAAGAAGCATTTGGGATGCAATGTTGTGTCGTTATGGGCATAAATAAAACCAGTATTCATGAGTTGTCCCTTGTTAAATATTTGATCATCGTCTTGCTCCACCACAAATATACGGTAACGTGCCTGTTGTCGTTGAAGAATACCGTGGATGTAATAGAGGAAAAACCTATGTTAGATGAAGGTAAACTAAACGCTCAAGTAAGGCCGGTCTTAGAAAAAGGCTACAATACCAAAAAGAAATAACCTGTCAATCTTCGTTGTGGTCTGACAAAAATGTTGGGCCAGTGAAATCTTAGACGTTTATTTTAATTATGTCAAACCGCGCTTATAACAATCTATATATTAACAATAAATAATCAAAACCACCTTAAATGTTCCTCTCTATCCCTAAAAGGAATTATAATGGCAAGAGTGTTCTCTGTGCGGCAATCGTTGGGCCCAGGGTAATATCCACCATTTTCTAGCGTTGGATATGCAGCGGCAATTTCTTCAAACGTGGGTGGCCAATTGGAATCGTTTTTTCCTGCACCTGTTGCATGCAGTGACAGTAAAGATGCATTTTGTGAAAGTATCACTACTGGTGTTCATTATTGTTGTATATAGAGCAATTACTTCATGCAAGATTTAAATGTGAACACTCATAATGGTGCTAATTAAATATTTTAAATGATCTGGACGTTTTAATGTTTCGATACTCTTCATAACATAACTATACATCTTTATGATGCTGATCTAGACGAAAATTCTTCTCAGGTTACTTATTTGCAGTTCAAGTGAATATTTAATTGTTAAATCACTTTCTGCTTGTTGTGACAGTCACAATTTAAGAAAATATATATAAGCTCGTGTTTTATAAAAATTTATATTAAATAGAAAATATTTAATATCAATTAGTTTTAAATAAACTTTTACAAAGTAATATAAATATAGATATATAAAGAGACTCGGGCAAACTTGTTTGATTTTTAAATGTAACTTATTTCACTTTTTATAAACACTATTTAACTTTATATATAAATTAATTGGAATTTATTTGAGGAATAAATCTGACCTACAGATTTTAAAAATTTTCTTTAAAATAACTCAATAACTAATAATTTTTCACAATTATCATGAATTTAAAACAAAATTAGTAATAAATAAGTAACAGAATCTGTAGCCAATTTCAAATTTTCAATTATTAACTGGATAATACCAGCCGATTACGAAACTCATATTATTTATTTGCTGGAGAAAACTCTCGAGGGGTCGTGCATGACCACTTTACACAGACAATGACTTGTGTGGTTAAACTGTAAAATCACCATGAAACCAAAGTGATAATAATAGCAACGACGGAAGTCTTGCGTAGTCAACATCGTGGGTAAAAGAATAATTTGGCTTTAGATATCCAGCCAACCAGTAAACCGTTAAATTACAGATTCCCTTAAGAATGTTGCCCATGAAACAGTTCTATTGTGTTGGGTTTTAGCAGTATAGGCATGGTTGCCATACCGTCATTCTTTTTAAGATTTTTCCTTATTTTGAAGGTCCGTGTCTTATAAAATATTTTTATCCTTTTTTCTAAGAAATGTCCTTATTTTCACTTGCGTCGTTAATTTCGTTTTATTTTTAGGGTAGAGGGCCAGGTTGTAAAGAGATACAAAATTGAGAACATGCAAATAGTATCTCGTTTTTTCATTTTTGGAACATTGATTGCCTTTTGTTGTGCATTGTTTAATGTGGTATTCTTGTTTTACTTACTGTTCGTCCTTATTTTTGAGTCCAAACCGATGGCAACCCTGAGTTTAGGTATCGAAATTTCTTCGAACACACATCTCCATTAATAATAATACGTTATATAGAAACAATGAAGAAAGTAACACTATTCCAGCCTACGCCTTCCATTACACAATACGTGAAGACAGTGCGATGCTGATAATCAAGGAAACAATCGTTCAATCAAACCGTCGAAAATATAAACGTTTTACTGACTTGCTTTATTTTCAGAAATAATAATATAATCGGTCCTGAACAAATACTACCACTGGCAAGTTACGCGAAGCTTTTCAGTTACGATACAAGTCTTTAATTTATAACTTTTGAAATTGATTATAAGTTATATACAGTTACACCGGTAGATATAAGCTTATAGGCTATAGCTGTTGTACAAATTACCTTCAAAATTGACTCCAACTGGACCTTTTAACAAAGGTGATTCATCTGGACATGGAATATCAGCTGTCCTCGAAGCGGACGTTGTATGTTCGAAGGAAAGGGAAGTCGAATTTAAATTCACATCATGAATGTTGCTATCAGCATAACTCTCTGATTCCACTTGGTCAGAAAACGTCTGAGTCTTGTCATTTGTAACATTGTATTTGATGCTTTTTTTGAAAGATAAATTCTTCTTTACATATATCTCTATGGTGACAATATTCATCCCAAGATAGAAAGTCGCTAACAACAATACAGCAACTACACATTGTTTTCGACAAAAAACGCGTCCTAGGTTTTTCATTCTATATTCAGTTTCTCATAAAAGCGCAAAAATTCAAATTGACTAAATCAATTCAAAAGCACGGTTCTAAAGCGTGTACAACGTTTAACGTATATCTGACACTCCTTTGTTAAAGTAACGCTGACGTAGACAAACTTTACAATTCGATCCATGCTCCACTGCATTCTAGGAATATTTATTTTCTGGGCGCCCGAAGGACATTTTACTGTTCAAATATTTCTTGCTTTGTAATACAATGAAATTCATGTACCGTGCATAAATACAGTGAAAGTTTATTAGACGTTTTACAACTGATGGGTTTTTTAACTCATGTTTTCAGTCATAAACATGCTTTGTAGGTTATACAAGGCTATAGTCTGGTATGCTGAAAAGTCGTTCTGCTTAGTTGAAATTTGCTGACTTGCTGAGTGATCTAATAGAGTGCAATGCGGAAACCAGTTACAAAAATAAATCTAATGGCATAACAATCACATCGTATTGACAAAAAACAGTACAAATGCCTTTCTTATACCTCTATATTTGTTATAAGTATTTTTAATTGTATACGTGACCATACACGACATTATTCTAATAGTCGTATAATATATATATTATAATGCTATAAAACTTTTTTTTTAACAGCAAAAGCTTTTATAGGATTTATTTTTAAATTTGACACGAAATGTCACAAAAACCATAGTTGTTGGTTGTTGTTGGTTTGGTCAAATTAAATTTTTGTGCTTTTATGAGAAACTGATTATAAAATGAAAAACCTAGGAGGCGTTTTTTGTCGAAAACAATGTGTAGTTGCTGTATTGTTGTTAGCGATTTTCTATGTTGGGATGAATATTGTCACCATAGAGATATATGTAAAGAAGAATCTATCTTTCAAAAAAGCATCAAATACAATGTTACAAATGACAAGACTCAGACGTTTTCTGACCAAGTGGGATCAGAAAATTATGCTGATAGAAATATCCATGATGTGGATTTAAATTCGACTTCCCTTTCCTTCGAACATACAACATCCGCTTCGAGGATAGCTGAATAAAAAATACAATGAACGAAAGATTGCAAACGTAAAAAGGCCTATGGCTTAAAAGCGTTAGGTTTGTGATGGGGTATTGCCTAATGTCCCATCCCTAAATACGCTGTAGTGTTAGCATAAAAGAGTGTCTAGGTCTAGGAGAACAAAAGGCAGACTCACTGAAAATGTTTTAAGATATTTACGTTTTTCTGAACGGCATTTTCACGCCGATCTGCTGAAAGAGATTTGCCCCAAAAACATTTAGAAAATAACTACACGTTTCAATAGTAGGCAACCCCACGATTAGTGACATCAACGAACTTTTAATGCTTTCTTGACCAAAGAAATATATCTTGGTATAATTCAAAGTTATTTAATCAACGGAGCTTGTAATCGGTAGGGACCGTAGCCGTACTCACTTCACAATAAGTTTTTTACGTACTGTATTTCCTTTCAACTGCTGTTTTGGACTACACTACATGAATAGCCTTATTTTGCTTTTAAAACTCGATCAAACAGATAACAACTCCCTATGTCAGCAACAACTCTGTATCAGCAACTGCAATGCTCCATTTGCATTGTCCAAAGTAAGCTCATTAGTAAGCTTTAGCTGGAAAGTAAGTAAGATGCTGAATAACCAGAACGACAAGCAACCTGTCGTGTTTGAAGATAAGCCAATTATGTTCTTGACTTTAGTCATTGTTTTATAACAATTCTGGAGCTTTGGTGTCATACCATCGTACTTGGCAGTATACAGTACACTTGAGCACAGTATGGCAGTGGTTATTTTAGCAATATAACCGATGAGATGTCGCAAAGAAAAGAAAAATGAACATAAAAACGTGGAAACGCCTATAGTCTCCAAAAATTGAGTTCATTATGGGGGCTATGCCCCAATTATGGAGAGAGATTTTTGACTGAGAAAAGCGCCTGAACCCAACCTATTTAAATTTTGAGCCCAGCTCATTTTAATGCTAAGGCCAGCGCACTTTAATTTCAAGGGCAGCCCATTTCCATTTATAGCTCCGTGCGTCATATGCAGTCGTACAGTCTTCATTATAGTAGACAAAATTTCACATTTTTGTTCAGCTATTTTATTTATGCTGAATACAGAGTAGGAGAAATGTGGGACCGATAAGACACAAAAATTATTTTGCGTTTTTATTTTTGTAATTTCCGTCTTTCCTTTCGCTGGGCTGCGACTTGAAATGGTCTGGACTCAGAATTTAGATGGGCTGGGCTATGGATTTTTGTGGGTTGGGTTTGAGCCCATCTTCACATCACAACTGCAGTCTGTAACAATTATGTCCTGCTCCATAAATACGTCGTCTTAACGAGTCCTTTTTGAGTCATCGACGTGAGTAGACGACTTTTAATTAGTTTTAGTTTTAAAAAATTAACATTTTCCAGTCCTGTTTAAAACTATTAAAACGAAATAACCACGCAATGCAAAAAATGCTGGGTAAATACATGTCAAATTAAGGCAAAACAGTATAGTTTTGGTTATTTGTGACACCATATAGCTGGCCGAAAAATTGGTGAGGCCCTCAACTAAATCCGGCCCTGGTAAGACATACAAACTGCTTTTACACACTTCTTTTAATAAGACAAGGTATTCAATTGGACCACAACATATATTTACATGCAATGGTTCCCCACTTGCAATGGCACCCACAGATGTCGCACTTTAATCTAGTATTTCCGAAAGTAGGGAAAGTAGTTGTTGGAATATAATGAGCTGTAATTTTATAGAACACCATCATTAATTTAAATATATACAATATATATATATACATGCAATATCGTATGAATTTTCACTAATTTTTGCATAATAAACCCGATTAAAATCTACACTGTCATTCATGTGTTTAAAATTTAAACACAATTTTACTTCTTTAAACATGTTAAAGTGTTTAATTATGTGTTTAAGTGTATAAATTTTGTTAATTTGACAAAATTTAAACACTTTATGGGTTAAACACCACAATCCATTACACGTTTAATAATGATTTAAGCCTATTGTACACTTTTTCCACGCTTTAGGCGTTTAAATGTTAAACACATAACACAAAGATTACAAAATGTGTCAAACAAAAAGGTGTTTAGGAGGAATGTGTTTATTTTGATTAGTTTTATTGAATTATATCTTATACTTTAAGTTGCTTTAGAAAGAATCTATCAAAAACAGTTCGGTACTATATGCTTTAGAATTGTTCGCATTACCCAATTACACGAGCTATTGTTCAGTATAAATTTGTATCTCGGACTCAATTCTTAGGTTTAAAGTTGGCAACTTGTAGTCGTTTTAAAAATTTTCCTGTATGGAGTGGCTGAACACTAAATTGTATTGTTCAGGCCTTACTGTAGGCTATATTTCAAAGGGGTGAAAGGGGCCTTGGCCACCCCGCCCCCATATTTTGTGTCTATAGGTTTCTACATCGGGTGGTGGTGTCTTAAAACCAACAATTTGTATGGTTCTCTTTGTAATTTCATGAAATATTTGACCCCCCCCAATTTTTTTCTGGCTACGCCACTGGCTATGATTGGTTTTCAAGTAAAGCCATTCACCCAGGAATGGAGGGTGAAAAACCAATTACCATACTTTGCCCATCAAAGTTTGAAATTACTCGGGCATAGCCTAACGTGGGCGTTCTCTTCTCGTCGTTTGATTGAAAGGTAAATGATAAGCGTTCACTATCAGTTAGTGCAGGGGTGGGCAACATACGGCCCGCGACGGGATTTTGCGCGGCCCGCAGACAGTTTCCGGTCTTACATAATAATGTGGCCACATTCTGCCGCAATCCCTGTATTGCGTCACTGAATAAGTCCAAGTTTGCCAACCTGAGAAAGATGGCCATAAATCTACTTGTTCTGTTCGGGTCTACATAGCCTACATTTATGAGCAAACATTTTCGACCATGAACATTAATAAGACAAAGCTGTGTTCCAATCTATTCAGGAATCCGGCCCGCCAAGTACTTCATTTTCTCATATCAGGCCCGCCGACCGAAGAAGTTGCCCGCCCCTGAGTTAGTGGAACGTCTGAATAACGTTTGTTCATATAATGTAGATTGTGTATCTGAAAATAGTAAGTTATAACTATTTATTCCATGTTTAAATAACTCAAAACCTAAAATATTAAAATAAAAAAACTTTCATAACATTACATTAAACTTTATGTTTTACATTAGAACAAGTAATTGTTGTTTTTATTTGCTTTTTATCCAGCAAGTTTGCTATTTCAAAATTATTTTAAGTTCTATGAAATAATATGTTAAGTTCTACCATTGTCAAAAATGTGGGCGCGCATTTACCACCTTCAGACGGCTACAAGATATCTCTAAAATCTGAATTCTGAATCCTCTTTTCAGCTTACATAAAGACAGCGAATTGTTTTATGACGTTTCGTAGGGCTGTAGCTTATTGTCACAGTTTGTTTTCTGTAGCCTATATAGGTAGCCTGGTGTAGCATATTTCGCTGTATGGTTCAGGTTTGTTACTGCAAGGCCTAGGCTATATTCCAGGCATAAAGGTTTACAGAGTTACAGACGATAACAAATACTTATAGCATGTTTTCGATACCCGATGGTGCCAAACCGTTGTAATGCTCTTGGGAAAGGCAATGGCCTTCGGTAAGCATTTGATGTTGATAATTTATTACTGTAGAAAGAAAATTGTTGTAATAACTGTAATGATAAATGTCTTAGCCTACAATATAAAATATTTTGTACTCAGTTTATACTAAGCTGTTTCTTTACAGGCGTTTTCTGTAGAAAGTTATTGGAAAAACTTAGAAACTTATGTTGGAAGAGAAGCCATCCACCTGTGCCATCACTTATGGTATAGTAAACAACCCTCATCATTAGGTTTCCTTCAGCTACACTGGCAGGTGATGCAGAATTATATATTTATGATCCACATGACATTTTTATTATTAACAATATTGAGTTAATTTTAAAATATACTGTGCATGCCAAAAAGTGTTGCTTCAGTGGTGGATTTGCTTAGCACCAGGTTCAAACAATGCGAACTTATTGAAAATGTCCAGTGTTACTACTTTTGTAATGTTCTTGGGTAAGGCATTATTAATCTTTACTCTTCTGGTCCTGGTGAGCAGTGTCAGGGTTGGTCAATATGTTATAAAATTCAATAAACAAATGAAAATTGAGTTTTTGTGGAAAACTGCAGAGAGTGGAGGAATAATTGCCGAGTCCGAGTCTTCCAAAGACGTTCGAGAAGAAAGATTCTGACACCTTATCAAAAACCTTGATTACATCTCACTACTGTTTTAAAAGCTATATTGTTTAGTTTTATATTTTTAATCACTGTAGATTCAGAATGGACAAAAAAGGGCTACTGAAGCTATTAGACAACATTTAGAAAAGGAAGAATCAGAATGGGAATACGGTCTACTAAAACAGGTATTTAAGACCAATGTCTGTCTTTCACCAAGAAGCAATTAGTTTAATGTAAAGATGGATGCATTAGCGGAATCATTGAAAAGTTTTCATTATTAGGACAAATGTTAGTGTTTGAAAGAAACTTATTATAAGGTGTTTTAGATTTTCATGCTTTTGTAAGAGAATACAGTTGTAGATCATGTTTAGAGGCTGCAACACGGTTATTGATATAATGATAAATTTTGCAGATTGAGGAAAAATTCAGAAATGTTTATCAATTTGATTACAATACGATTTAAGAGGCTTGCGTAAGCATGCTAACCACGCTAGACAACAAATGTAACAGCAATGTTGAGCGGCAATGCCGTAAGAATGAGGTGAGCAGTCTGAGCATTCATCCAGCAATTAACAAAAATCAAATTTGGTTGTTTTTGTATTAGTTTATTGCTTTGTTGAAGGATAATGTGTTCGGATGCTTGATATATATTAAGGGAAAAATAAAGTCATTATTATTAACAGTGTAAAAACCTAACGCAACTTTTGACATAGGATCCATCATCAGAGAAAGAACTTAATCTCATTTTGAGGTCACAAAAACAACTTTGGCCAATCCACAAAACAAATCTTTATGATGCAATGCAGACTGTTAATGTGAGTTGTAGTTGCTTTATTTAACTGGTGGCTTTACAGAACAATTTGTATACATTGACATTTTTGTTTTAATTTTTTAGGCATTTCGGAATAGTTTAAACTTCAGAAAGAAAACACTGCCAAGTTTGCTTGTTTCTTATAACGAAGCCGGAACCATGAAAACATTCATTGTTGCTGATTCAATCCACGTCAGATGTAACAACGATTCGAGGGTGGTGTTAGGCTATTTAATGCAATTTATCGGTTGTTATTATTGTTTATTATTTTATTATTTATCGGTTGTTACTCACGGATGCCGGAAGAGGAAGCGCAGAGAGGCCATTGCCCCCTTTTCTTTCTTTATTTTCCAAAATGACATTCAAAAAGTGCTCTTTTATCGAATTTTGCCCCTTGCCAAAAATAATTCCGGCGCCCGTGATTGTACCTGCCTTGTTTCTGTTGCACTGCTGTAATAAACGCTATTTTGGAAATTTTGACTGCCAAGTAACAATACGCATAAAATAGTAAACACCAAGTTAGTAAACACGTAAACACCAAAGATAATAAACACCTAGTTAGTAAACACCAACAACATTTAAACACAAAACAGAATAAACATGTGCGATTTAAACATGTAACCATTTTAGGTGTTTCTTTTAGGCCTCACTTTTCGTGTTTAATTAAAGTGTTTAACAAAATGACAGTGTAGGTTAATTAAGGCGTATAAGTTATAGACTAATCGTTTTCTGATTCAATGCTTTGAAAATAGGGCTGGGGCGCTGAAGATGACGACATAAACGCAAGAATTATTTGGATAGGTCGCTTTTCGATATACAGACCTCCAGACGACTATATACGGTAAATAAATGTAGATGACCATGCTTATCGTAATTCTAAAAGATTAATGATAGTCTAATTATTTTGTTGATGTACTTCAGATTCAAAATGATTCGTCACAAAAGCGACCAAAAAATCCTAAAAACAATGAAAGAGTAGCTTTGCTCAACAGCTGGAACAAACGACAGTCCAAGGATGGATTAAACTCTTTACAATCGACAATTACGAGCGTTGTTGAATATCCGACTCATACAAGAATATTGGTTAAACCAAAACCCAAATAACGAAAATTCTCTTCTTTGAAATCAAATTGTATTTTTTCAAGGGGTTTTTGTAATATTGAAAACTTCATGTTGTGTCCAATTTCTATTTGTAGAAAAAGTGCAAACTGTTCATACAATGTTACCTGCAAGGCTTAATGGCCCATAACACCGTGACGAACTCGTCAAGTATTGTGTGATTGCTCATCTTCGTGTTTGCGTTTGTAGCGGTTTTATTCTCATTTATTTTAATCACATGGCTGGGCACCCTTGTTAAATATAAAAGTAGTGCGATGTTTTCTTAGGTAGGTTAGTTGGTCTATGGCTGCGGCCAATTATAAATGTGACTTATCAAAGGTCATCAGCTTGTGTTATTACTATTAGCGTGACGATGCTACACAGTATATACGTTACTCACAGTTAAAGGGGTTGCGGTTGGCCGTAAACGTAAAATTTAGCCTGGCTTCATGAACGAGAGAATTTTCGTTACATCTTTCAAAGTTTTATCAATTGTCTTTGCTGTTTATTAAAGTGCTACTTATATCATAAAGAGGAATCCTGATTGTGTTATAGGCCTATATTAAGCAAAGAAACTTTCCGTGATACAGCTTAAATTTTGGGACCACGCCATGGACTAGAAAGTAGTTATAATTGTGTATCTGGTTTACGAATGAAATTATTTAAGCCTGAAACCAAGCTCGTTGTTATCAATTTACAAGTTAAGGGAATAGCTGGTGCCATTGCAAAAGCTTTGTGCTGATGAAGAATATTTTGCTTTATATCTTAGTGGGTAAATAAACCGGGGTAGTTTAATTAATTAGGCAGCCAGTAGTCACTATAACTGTCAAACAAGTCAAGTCAAACTGTCGTCAGTATGAAGCGTTTTGGTTGTGTTATGGACGAGGCTGGTCGCCTTTGCTAATTTTGACCTCTGGCAGAAAAAAATGACGACGAGTCGGTAAATATGATGCTGTGTCCATAACATAAATGCACCGACTCATGATAATTCTGGTTGGCTATTGTTCGAAAATCGTATACCCAACTCATCCCAAGCAGCAGTATATTATCGTCTCAGCTTTACACACATAAAAGTCAAGAAACCTATTTATGTATTTTAGGTTCGGTCGCGCCCGCATCCAAATAAACCTGACTGTGTTTAGCATAGAATGAACAAAACTTCAAAGCTGTCATTTCCTTTTTAGCAAGTGACCATCCAAGGAAGTCGACCGGAGGTTATGTTACCGTGACGGCAGGCCAGAAAAGAGATAATTTATAACGTGTAAGTGCAATAAAATAGCACGTCATTATGCTAATAGACGACTATTGTGACGGAGGGCAGCGCTATCTGCTGTCAGAAGTACGTCAACCAATTATTTGAACAGGTAATCAATTAAATCAGTAAACGCTAATTTAAATCAATTTATTCCATTTTCAAACAATATTTATGGAATGATGTTACAAATAAAAATTAATAATCATTAAGATCTTTATTGTAATGCAGCAGTTAGAGTTGGAGGTGACAGGAAACGTATTTAATATATTCATATTCAAATATTTTGGGACGGCCTATTTCGAATAAGGGCGATTTGAGTTTATTTTCTTTTGAAAATAGGACGTCTGATCTTTGGATTATTTTTAAATGTAAATGCTCTTAAATTATGCAAACACATATAAATAATTGAATCAATAAAGACTGAATAAAATAATGACAAAAATAATAACTTTTGTAAGCCTCACCATACCAAGTTTAATCTGAGCAATATGACCAACATCATGTTGAAAACAATTTCCAATCCTAAAGACCCATGAAGAATTATAGCCAAAGTGAAAATAAAGCATGTAGCTTATAGGTAAAATAGGTTGAATTTCTGGCCAATTTATTTCCAATATAAACTAATTTGGTGTTACTTTTTACTCCAAAAACAAATTAGGCTATCATGTAAGCTTACTGGGCATATAGTAACATCATCGTGGTGATGAAAAAAATATTCTTCATCAGCACAAAGCTTTTGTCATGGCACCAGCTATTCCCTTAACTTGTAAATTGATAACAACGAGCTTGGTTTCAGGCTTAAATAATTTCATTCGTAAACCAGATACACAATTATAACTACTTTCTAGTCCATGGCGTGGTCCCAAAATTTAAGCTGTATCACGGAAAGTTTCTTTGCTTAAAATAGGCCTATAACACAATCAGGATTCCTCTTTATGATATAAGTAGCACTTTAATAAAGAGCAAAGACAATTGATAAAACTTTGAAAGATGTAACGAAAATTCTCTCGTTCATAAAGCCAGGCTAAATTTCACGTTTACGGCCAACCGCAACACCTTTAAGTGTGAGTAACTTATATACTGTGTAGCATCGTCACGCTAATAGTAATAAAACAAGCCGATGACCTTTGAAAAGTCACATTTATAATTGGCCGCAGCCATAGACCAACTAACCTACCTAAGAAAACATCGCACAACTTTTATATTTAACAAGGGTGCCCAGCCATGTGATCAAAATAAATGAGAATAAAACCGCTACAAACGCAAACACGATGATGAGCAATCACACAATACTTGACAAGTTCGTCACGGTGTTCTGGGCGATTACCAACGTTTGAGCAGTTCGCTCTTTTACTACAAATAGAAATGGAACACAACATGAAGTTTTTAATATTACGAAAACCTCTTAAGAAAATACAAGTTAATTTCTAAGAAGAGAATTTTCGTTATTTGGGTTTTGGTTTAACCAATATTCTTGTATGAGTCGGATATTCAACAACGCTCGTAATTGTCGATTGTAAAGAGTTTAATCCATCCTTGGACTGTCGTTTGTTCCAGCTGTCGAGCAAAGCTCCTCTTTCATTGTTTTTAGGATTTTTTTTGTCGTTTTCGTGACGAATCATTTTGAATCTGAAGTATATCAACAAAATAATTAGACTATCATTAATCTTTTAGAATTACGATAAGCATGGTCATCCACATTTCTTTACCGTATATAGTCGTCTGGAGGTCTGTATATCGAAAAGCGACCTATCCAAATAATTCTTGCGTTTATATCGTCGTCTTCAGCGCCCCAGCCCTATTTTCAAAGCATTGAATCAGAAAACGACTAGTCTATAACTTATACGCCTTAATTAACCTAGATTTCAATCGGGTTTGTTATGCGATAAATAGTGAAAATTCAAATGATATACTATTTGGAAGCGAACATTCGGCTAAAAGAGAAAGTATTGTTTGCGTTTTAGCAATAGATATGGCTTCTTCATTGTTTATTTTGCTCTTAGGCCAAACATACATACGTAATAAGCATTGGAAAATCCATTAAGTTTTTGAAACTGTTCGTTTGTCATTCCGATCACTCCACCCACTGTCATCCCGCAACAAAATCGATAGTTAAATTTGTCAATACGGTGCGACAAATGCAGCACTTCATTTCCACCTATTTGGCAACAAAACACACCCTTTAATGCTTTCCATGTGTAAGAAGCAGCACGTACTCGTGAAATTTCGCACCAAAATGTCAGATTATCCATAAAGATGGCATATTGCAAATATTGTTGTCTGATATAGATTAATTTATAGCGTAGGCTATAAAAGTCTGTATATGTACTAGCAAAATATAAATTAGTTGAGGACAGAAGAGGAATTTACGGGATTTCGTTTGAAATGCTGCATCCCTTCAGATTCATTGCAATTCAATATATACAACTCCTCGACCATTGGTTCTCTTCGCTTGATCACATTTCAAATACAATAATACTGTACGTTATAATTTATGGTGTTCTATAAAATTATAGCTCATCATATTCCAACAACTACTTTTGCTACTTTCGGAAATACCAGATTAAAATGCGATGTCTGTTGGTGCCATGGCAAGTAGGGAACCATTGCATGTATATATATATATTGTAGTTCAATTGAATACCTTCTTTTATTAAAAGAAGTTTATAAAAGCAGTTTGCTATTCTTACCAGGGCCGGATTTAGGGGAAGGGTCTCATGAGGCCCCCACCTATTTTTCAGCCAGGTACATTGTGTCGCAAATAACCAAAAATACACTGTTTTGCCTTATTTTGACCTTTAATTTACCCAGCATTTATTGCATTGCGTGGTTATTTCGTTGCAATAGTTTTAAACAGGACTGGAAAATGTTATTTTTTTAAAGCTAAAACTAATTAAAAGCCGACTACTCGCGTCGATGACTCAAAAAGGACTCGCTAAGACGACGTATTAATGGAGGGGGCCATAATTGTTACAGACTGCAGTTGTGATCTGAAGATGGGCTCAAACCCAACCCACAAAAATCCATAGCCCAGGCCATTTCAACTTGCAGCCCAGCGAAAGGAAAGACGGAAATTACAAAAGAAAAACGCAAAATAATTTTTGTATCTCGTCGGTCCCACATTTCTCCAACTCTGTATTCAACATAAAGAAAATAGCTGAACAAAAATGTGAAATTTTGTCTCCTATAATGAAGACTGTACGACTTCATATGACGCACGGAGCTATAAATGGAAATGGGCTGCCCTCGAAATGAAAGTGCGCTGGCCTTAGCATTGAAATGAGCTGGGCTTAAGCCCATTTCTCAGTCAAAAATCTCTCTCCATAATTGGGGCATAGCCCCCTATAATGAACTCAATTTGTGGAGACTATAGGCGTTTCCACGTCTTTTTGTTCATTTTTTTTCCTTTGCGACATCTCATCGGTTATATTGCTGAAATAACCACTGCCATACTGTGCTCAAGTGTACTGTATACTGCCAAGTACGATGGTATGACACCAAAGCTTGAGCATTTTTATAAAACAAGAACATGATTGGCTTATCTTCAAACACAACAGGTTGCTTGTCGTTCTGGTTATCCAGCATCTTACTTACTTTCCACTTAAAGTTTACTAATGAGCTTACTTTGGACAATGCAAATGGAGCATTGTAGTTGCTGATACAGAGTTGTTATCTGTTTGATCGAGTTGTAAAAGCAAAATAAGGCTATTCATGTAGTGTAGTCTAAAACAGCTGCTGAAAGGAAATACAGTACGTACAAAACTCATTGTGAAGTGAGTACGGCTACGGTTCCTACCGATTACAAGCTCTGTTGATTAAATACCTTTGAAATACGTCAAGATATATTTGAATATTTTATTTCTTTGGTCAAGAAAGCATTAAAAGTTCGTTGATGTCACTAATCGTGGGGTAGCCTACTATTGAAACGTGTAGTTATTTTCTAAATGTTTTTGGGGCAAATCTCTTTCAGCAGATCGGCGTGAAAATGCCTTTCAGAAAAACGTCAATATCTTAAAACATTTTCAGTGAGTCTGCCTTTTGCTTTCCTAGACACCATTTTATGCTAACACTATAGCGCGGGGGTGCTCAAATGGCGGATCTCGATCCGGATCCGGATCTTTTCAACTTTTTGTGTGGATCATTTTTCTCACTGAAACAATCTTGCAGATGTAGCACACTTCACTTTTGACTTTTACAAAGTTATTAATATGTTGTAGGTCCTACAATGTAGGGCACATTTACATAAATAAAGCACCGTAAAAATTAAAGCATGTCCAATATGTTTACTATTCGTATTTAGTGGATCATCATGTTGTCAGGTTTGGTGGATCATGGCAGAAATCATATATAGCTATAGCGTATTTAGGGATTGGGCATTAGACCATAGCCTACCCCCTCACAAACCTAACGCTTTTAAGCCATAGGCCGTTTTACGTTTGCAATCTTTCGTTCATTGTATTTCTTTGTTTGCTGGTACTTATTAGTTACACCTAACACAGAAAAACGTGTAAGATTAATAGGCAGGTTGACAGTGTTTCAAAATTATATGTTATTTCATAATTAATTAATTATAATGTAATTTACATAATCGATGTGTACGGTCTTACAAGTTGGACATGCCCTCTCAAAAGTGAACCGTATAATCTAACTGCTTTAGGCTATTGTCCAAACAGATATGAAAATACATCTCGTTTAAGGCCTTTTGCAGGGTATTTGAGGGGTAAATATTTGCGCTTTCTGCATTTTGGGCAAAGTAGACAAGTTTGAGAAATTTAAAACCAAATTCTAAAAGCCTTTTGGTTCCACTCAACCCTAAATATACCACTGCATGCTAACTATACACATACAAAAAGGTGTTGAAGTCCATAAAGCTAAACTTGGTACCTATTTGCACTTATATTACAATTTTTTAAAGAAAGGGCCCCCACCAATGCTGGGCCCCAGGGCACTCCACCATGTAAATGCACAGGTAAATGAAAATGTGTCTTACCTCTACATCTGTACAACGTTCGATCATCTTCGCTTACTGTGTCAACATCGTGAAAGAAGAAGCATTTGGGATGCAATGTTGTGTCGTTATGGGCATAAATAAAACCAGTATTCATGAGTTGTCCCTTGTTAAATATTTGATCATCGTCTTGCTCCACCACAAATATACGGTAACGTGCCTGTTGTCGTTGAAGAATACCGTGGATGTAATAGAGGAAAAACCTATGTTAGATGAAGGTAAACTAAACGCTCAAGTAAGGCCGGTCTTAGAAAAAGGCTACAATACCAAAAAGAAATAACCTGTCAATCTTCGTTGTGGTCTGACAAAAATGTTGGGCCAGTGAAATCTTAGACGTTTATTTTAATTATGTCAAACCGCGCTTATAACAATCTATATATTAACAATAAATAATCAAAACCACCTTAAATGTTCCTCTCTATCCCTAAAAGGAATTATAATGGCAAGAGTGTTCTCTGTGCGGCAATTGCTGGGCCCAGGGTAATATCCACCATTTTCTAGCGTTGGATATGCAGCGGCAATTTCTTCAAACGTGGGTGGCCAATTGGAATCGTTTTTTTCTGCACCTGTTGCATGCAGTGACAGTAAAGATGCATTTTGTGAAAGTATCACTACTGGTGTTCATCATTATTGTATAGAGGAATTACTTCATGCAAGATTTAAATGTGAACACTCATAATGGTGCTAATTAAATGTTTTAACTGATTCGGACGTTTTAATGTTTCGATACTCTTTATAACATAATTACAGTATATATCTATATGATACTGATATATATCTATATGATCTAGACGAAAATTCTTCCCAGGTTAATTATTTGGAGTTCAAATGAATATCTAATTGTTAGATCACTTGCTACTTGTTGTGACAGTCACAATTTAAAAACATATACAAGCTCGTGTTTTACACAAATTTACAAAAATTTATATTAAATAGAAAATATTAAACATCAATTAATTTTAAATAAACTTTTAAAAAATAGTATCAAATCAAACAACTATTGTTTATAAAAACAGAAATACGTTTTGATAAACCCAAGTTTTATATTAAGCATGGTTGCATCTAATACTCGACAGGTAATAAGTAATTGATTTTAGCTGCTAATTTTCTTTAGAATTACTCAATGTATTAACTTATAATTCCTTTAAAATTATCATGATTTTAAAACAAAATTAGTAATAAATTAATCACTGTAGAATCTGCAGCCAATTTCACATTTTCAATTATTAACTCGATAATACCAAACGATTACGAAACTCATATTATTTATTTGCTGGCGAAAACTCCCGAGAGGTCGTGTATGACCAATTTACACGGACAAAATATCAAAGATTTGTTTGATTCGATTTACACGGACATTGATTTGTGTGGTTAAACCGTAAAATCACCGGTTAACCAAAGTAATAATAATAGAAACGAGGGAAGTCATGCGTAGATCAACATTGTGGGCAGAAGAATAATTTCGGTTTGGAGATAAAGCCAACCAGTAAACCGTTAAACCATATGTTCCATTAAGGATGTTGCCCAGAAAATAGCTCTATTGTGTTCAGTTTTAGTAGTATAGGTATCGAATTTCTTCGAACACACGTCTCCATCAACAATGAAGAAAGTAAAACTATTCCAGCCTACGCCTTCTATTACACAATTCATGAAGACAGTGCGGTGCTGACAATCATTGAATGAAACGTTCAATAAAGCGGTCGAAAGTATAAACGTTTTACTGACTTGCTGTATTTACAGAAATAGTAATAATTTATCAGTCCTGAAAAAATACTACCACTGGCAAGTTACGCGAAGCTTTTCAGTTGCGATACAAGTCTTTAATTTATAACTTTTGAAACTGGTTATAAGTTTTATACACCGGTAGATATGTAGGCTATAGCTGTTGTACAAATTACCTTCAAAATTGACTCCAACTGGACCTTTTAACAAAGGTGATTCATCTGGACATGGAATATCAGCAGTCCTCGAAGCGGACGTTGTATGTTCGAAGGAAAGGGAAATCGAATTTAAATTCACATCATGGATGTTGCTATCAGCATAAATTTCTGATCCCACTTGGTCAGAAAACGTCTGAGTCTTGTCATTTGTAACATTGTATTTGATACGTTTTTTCAAAGATAAATTCTTCTTTACATATATCTCTATGGTGACAAAATTCATCCCGAGATAGAAAGTCGCTAACAACAATACAGCAACTACACATTGTTTTCGACAAAAAACGCCTCCTAGGTTTTTCATTCTATATTCAGTTTCTCATAAAAGCACAAAAATTCAAATTGACCAAACCAATTCAAAAGCACAGGCCTACGGTTCTAAAGCGTGTATAGCGTTTAACGTATATCTGACACTCCTTTGTTAAAGTCACACTGACGTAGACAAATTTTACAATTCGATCACTGCCCCACTGCATTCTTGGATTATTTATTTTCTGGGCGCCCGAAGGACATATTACTGTTCAAATATTTCTTGCTTTGTAATACAATGAAATTCATGTACCGTGCATAAATACAGTGAAAGGTTGTTAAACGTTTTACAATTGATGGGCTTTTTAAGTCATGTTTAAGTCATTGTTCAGCCATAAACATGTTTTGTAGGTTACACAAGGCTATAGTCTGGCAATATAATCTCTCCAAATTCAGACCATACATTTTGGTGACTGAAAGCACTTTGGTCGCTTCGCCTACACTAGTGGTTCTCAACCTGTTTTGGCTTACGGCACCCTGCAAACAACCAAAATATTTGGCGGCACCCACAGTCAAACGAAAAACTTTCTGCATTAAATAAAAATAATTTTCGCAACCGTTTCCCTGGCCTAGTTATTAGTGCGCAATAACTTGCGGCACCCTTGCGAAACGTAAATGGCACCCTAGGGTACCGCGGCATCCCCGGTTGAGAACCATTGCCCCTATCAGTCTGGCTGATATGCTGAAAAGTTGTTCTACTTAGTTGAAAATTGCTGACTTGCTTAGTAATTCAAAAGAGTGCAATGCAGAAACCAGTTACAAAAATAAATCTAATGGCATAACAATCACGTTGTCTTGACAAAAAACAGTACAAATATCTTTCTTATACCTCTATTTGTTATATGTATTTTTAAATGTATATGTGACCATACACGATATTACTCTTATAGTCGTATTGCTATAATGCTTTTTTTAAGAGCAAAATCTTTTATATGATTCTTTTTTAAATTTGACACGAAAAGTCACAAAAACCAAAGGTGTTTAACGAAATATTTTAAAGAATTGAGAATACCTTACGTTTTGTATAAGCTTTATAACTCGCTTGCCATTAGCTTACTAGTGTTTCGAATTATTTAATTGACAGAAATAGCTTTGGTTGAACTGTTTTGCTTTTGTAAGAGATTCCTAAACGTTCTTTCTTCAATCCCAACAGAAAGAAGCGTGATCGTAACTCTGTCGCTGTCTATAGACTTAAACGTCTCGTCATTGTTATCCTTTGACGTCTTTTTTACAAACCTCATAAAAAAACTTATAACTGCCAGAATTGGCTAGATAGTGTAAGTTAGAACAAATGCTTGTAAAAAATTATAATCAAACAAAACGTATGTACTGAAGAATGACCTGGCAATTTATTGACCAACGTGGAGCATAGTAATTTTTAAGAAACAAACTGAGCTCTGTAGCTCTTTTAGTAATTTTGCTATGAACCATCGAATCTTGCGGCCTCTAAAACAGGTTCAATGGCAATAGAGCTAACTTGATTTTGTTTATTTCAAGGCTTTCACTAACTCGAAGCAACTTCACTGGTACCGACAAATATTTTATTAAAATGCATGTAAACAACTAACTACTACTTAAAGCTTTTCACAACTCGGGTTGAGACGGTGACGACCCTGTAAGTTCTAAGGTTGGAGATACAAAGTATACGCAAATAGAACAGACCGACAGTACAAATTTGAAACTCACAATTAAATCAGTGGAATCAATTACTTGTTTTAAGATCCTATGATTTATTAAAGGATAATTAAAATATTTTAGGTTATTGTTGGTTAAAAAAAATCTTTTAACTTAAAAAAAGTTTTAACTAACAATAAAAATGTAAAAATGAGTTTAAATTTTAATAAATCCATATCACGTCAAGGAGATTTTTACATATTTAAATAAAATTACTTTTATACATATTCTAAATTATCTAACTAAAGAATCTTTTAAAAATCAAATAATTTTAAATAAATTCAAAAAAATAATATAATCCAAACTAAATTTTATTTGTTTCATTCATAACCCAATGATGACTATGAAAAGCAAAATATGTGAAAAAAACTCAAACAAATTCACAAAAACCAAATCATACAAAATCGATTGAATGTAAAGAAGTTCAATTAAAGTTAATTTAAACAAATCCAGAAACGTTCCTTAAAATTCTAACAAAGTTATAAGAGTCTACTTAACTTTGATTAGATTTATTTGAATTAGAATCACGCCGATTGAATCGTAAATTACCAATAATTACCGTTATCGGTTATTTTACTGTTATCAAAAATTTCCTTGAGAAAAGTTTTACGAAGCAAAGTATAATGTAAGTTATTTAATCACAGTTACAGAAAATTTTATTTAAAAAGTCCCAATTAAAGAACGGGTTTTATTCCTAAAACCTTCGCTTGCGTAGCCTATAGATTATAATAACTTATACACTAAAAGGTCTACGCATATAACATAGGCTACTTGTGATCGTTGTCAACAGTGTACTCAAAACAGGAAATAACTAAAACTGAATTAGACAATACCGAAATAACCAGAATGGAGCTGACCAAATTGAAAAACACCAATTTATGTTTTGTTTTTTTTAATGTGGGCGATAATATTAGTTAATTTGGTTTTCGAAAATGTTGTTTTCCAACTTTAGTTAAAATTTTTCTGTTTCCAAATTTCTGTTCTGATTATTTAAATTTTGGTTAATTCTGTTTTAGTATAATTTTGCACAAGAATTTCACAGCTTCCGTTTTTATTCATATTCATCAATTCGTATGTCTCGGCGGAGCGTAGAAGAACAACGACAAAAAAACGGCAAATCTTTGGATTGTAGACCTATAGTTTCTTCGAGTGCTAACAGGATTCAAGCATTAATTTCATAAAATCAAAATTGAATTTTTTTTCATTAAAAATTAGTTTTCTAAAAATAAAACTTAACAGCGTCAGAAAATTAAACTAGCCCATACCGACCCTCTCGCCATTCTTTGACCCTTTGTGCTGCCAAGAAGGAGATCCAAAATCTTGCATTTTACGTAAAAAATCATGCAATGATGTATGGTGAGACAATCACAATTCAAACCGACTAATACTGGAAGGAACGTCGATATTGGTATAGTTGGGCAGTACCGCGGTACTATAGTACCGAATTACTGCACCACGGTACTATTTCAGTACGGCTACCGGTACCGGGGCTTCCCACGGGACAGCCCCGTAAGTAAAAACTATAAGAAATTTAAGACTTGGACATGATGAACGTTCTAATCTATGGACGAATCTCATCTCCAGACATCATATCTGCGGTTTTCCAGCTACCGCTTTTTATTGCTGCAGCTTGTCAAACTCGAAAGCCAAAAGGTATTCGAAGGACTAAGCAGAAAACCAGAAATCATCTGCTATTAAAATACCTCAAAAGACTTTTGCATTCAACATAAAGTCTAAATTAAAACGCATGAAAAGCGACAAGACAACGCGTGAAAAGAGGCAATGCTGAGAAAGAGAGAGAGAGAGAATTTATTTCACCAGTTAAAGTACAGTAAAACTAAAATATCAAAATACAATTCAACACAATTGATTGGTGTGGGGCAGCGAAAAGACTTCACGGTCGTTCAGGTCAGTTGCCACAGATTCGATTGCAAAAAAAGTACTATGGAAACGGATAGAAAAAAAAGAGAAAAGAGAAAAACTGAAACTCTATTAATGAAATTAACACTTCAAAACAAAAATAGAGACACACCATAAAACCAACGGCAGAACATTTTCTTTTAACCAAATCAAAAATCAATAGCAATATGATGCAAAAGAAATCAACAACCATCACCCTATTCACATTTATCTGAACAGCACTTCCCTTGCACGAGTCCACTTCTCAATCGATATGAGAAATATTCATAGACTTAATTTTTACTGTTTTGGTGCGGGGCAAGAATAAGTTGTCCTTTGATGATCTAGTGTTATATTTGTGTACTGTTTGGATTTCTCTGAAATAGTCATTAAATATTTGGGGAAGAAGATTTGTGTAATAGTTATGCATGAATTTGCCCGTCTGTAATTGATAGATTTGAGATATGTTTAGAATATTGTTTGTTCTATAAAGTGTAGTTAGTTTGGTTATATTTGTTACTGTTGGTAATTAGTCTTCCTATTTTATTGTAAAAACATTTTATATTTCTGTGCTTAAATAGTAATTGTGTTGCTGTGTTAACACTTCATGCTGGAGCAGAGTAAAGATAGTAATAGGATTGTGTGCAGAGAATTTTTCGTTTGTGACATGAAAATTGAAATATTTTTTTGTTTAATTTTCCATTTTGTTTTTATCTAGGCTAGTCATTTATGTACCAGATGGAAATGTTTTATAATCCCCCGAGCAACAAGATGAAACGATAGCCATAGTACGCACGATTAATTTTAAACCCTGTGCACTTAGCAAACTTTCCAATCTAGCTTATTTATTTTATGTTTAGTCTGTGGTACAGCGGTGATGAAGAACATTGCTAGTTGATGGAATTTGCTCTAAGCTAATTGCATAATTCGAAGGGAGAATAGGTTTGACCTTGACCATTGGCAGAAAGGCTTAAAACGTGAATGATAGGTCTAACTTGGACATATTTAAATCTAAGTTATTCAGACTTAATCAACCAAACAGTAGAGTTCAACTTCAATGCTGCAAATTTGTCCATTATTGGTCAAATGAAAGCAACCACAAAATAAACCTCAAACCAGGCAAAAATCTGTTCTCTGGTTGCCATCTGAATGATGTTGAACATTGGCGGTGATCCGGACTGCAGAGTATGTCCATTTTCAGCATGATCTTGCATGCACCAAGCAGCTAAAAATGAAAAGGTGTGCAAAAATCTTCGTACACAATGGAAGTGCGCAAGTACACAGTGAGGTCTGGATGTACACTGTTTCACTTATTCAATCAATTGAAAATTGAGTGCACAGAAGTTCTGTACAAGTCATTAAGTGCAAAATAACGCACCTTAAGTATGGGACTGAAGCTCGTGAAAACCAGTATTGAGTGTGCCTATGGCTATGCCAACTCTGCAGTCTGGGTGGTGATCCCTAATTTATAGACTACAATTGCATATTGTTAATGGTTCCAACTAAAAGAATTCTTTGTTGTTCATATGTGCATAGATAGGATATGCAAACTTAGTCAGTTTATATGCGCCTCAATTAAAAGGTGGATTTGAATACTTCAAAAGCTAAATGTAAATTTACCTCCTTTTGAGTATATTTTTGAATTATTTGATTAGAAAAGAACAACAAATGGAAATATTTTACCCACATGCCACATCATGCAAACAAAGTCTCCCACTGCTAAATTTTAAGAACCAGAATTAGGATAATTTTGTTGGTATCAGCATCGTAGTCAGTAAATATTTGTAATCATTCCAAAACTGGTTGAAACACACGCCATCTTTGTGCTTCATTATAAATTGTAAGAGTAATGTACATAACTAAAGGTGATTTTCAAAATTAATTTTGTATTTAACATTATATTTGCAGGTTTTGCTGCATAAACGTTTTAATAGATATGCCATTAACTGTAATTGGATTTGAAGGCAGTGCTAACAAATTGGGCATTGGCATAGTTAGAGACGGTGTTGTATTTTCCAATCCACGCCATACGTATGTCACACCACCTGGTAAAGGATTCTTGCCACGTGAAACAGCTAAACATCACAGAGAATGGATGCTAAACGTGTTGAAGTATTGTCATGCAAAATTTTCCACAAACCGTTACACTTTAAATGATATGAAGGACATCTATTTAGATAAATAATGTCCATTTTTGTTTGAAGGCAAGCACTGACTGATGCAGGATTGACACATGTCGATATTGATTGTGTTGCTTATACAAAGGGCCCAGGCATGGGAGCACCACTTGTTTCTGTAGCTGTTGCTGCGCGAACTGTGGCGCAGTTGTGGAATAAGCCACTTATTGGTGTTAACCATTGTATTGCTCACATTGAAATGGGTCGACTTATAACCTCGGCTGACAACCCTACTGTACTCTATGTGTCTGGAGGAAATACTCAAGTATATAAATGATTTATAATATGTAAACATTATTAAAGTATAATGCATATGGTATTTTTTTAGAAGGTTTTCTGTCAGTTTGCAATGAAGTTTATCCATATCAATTTTTCCATGTTTAGGTAATAGCTTATTCTGAAAGACGCTATCGTATCTTTGGGGAGACTATTGACATTGCTGTAGGTAATTGCCTGGATCGCTTTGCAAGGATTATTCAGATATCAAATGATCCAAGCCCAGGTTATAATATTGAACAATTAGCTAAAAAGGGAAACAAATTTCTGCAGCTCCCCTATACTGTAAAGGGGATGGATGTTTCTTTCACAGGTGTATTATTAGTTTTTACATGACAAAATGTTTAGTTTGAATTTAATGTCTACTCTGGAACGATTTACACGCGATGATGTAAATCACAAGTAAAGTAAACCAAAAATAGTTGTAAATATAATAGCAAACTAATTGTAATAACATTTCCATGGAATTTGCAGGGATCTTGTCATTTATTGAAGACGCAGCAAAAAACAAGACTTTGATGGCGGAATATACTCCTGCAGATTTGTGTTTTTCTCTTCAAGAAACACTATTTTCCATGTTAGTTGAAATCACTGAGCGTGCAATGGCTCACTGTGGTTCACAGGAGGTTATGATTGTTGGTGGTGTTGGTTGTAACCTGAGATTGCAGGTATAAAGGGGTTTTATACCGGGTTATAGCAGGGTTACTCTTGTTTAGTTTATGCTTTTAACAGAACTCAGTTCATTTCAATTTATCACATTTCACAGCTCCTATAAATAATACATAACTGGGCTGAAATGCCCAAGTTCAGCATCAAATCTATTTAAAAATTCTGATTGTTGCATGTTTTTTCTTCTTTGTAGGAAATGATGGAAATTATGGCAAATGAAAGAGGAGCAAAACTGTATGCCACAGATGAACGATTTTGTATTGATAATGGTGCCATGATTGCTCAGGCTGGGTTTGAAATGTACAGAACTGGGCTAAAAGATGCTACTTACGAAGATTTACTTGAAGAATCTTGGTGTACACAAAGGTTTAGAACAGATGAAGTAGAAGTAACATGGAGAGACCCTTGAAAAAGATTTCAGTTCAGTGATATTTTTCAATGAAAGCATCTTATGAGCCACTAGCCAACTTCAGTTTGCAGAATGATAAATCTATGTTTATGTCACTGTCTGCCATGTTTACTAAATATTGTCAATCTCTGCCCTATGTTGCATATAACCAGTTACTAAATTCCCTTTGAAACTGAATTTTTGATATTACAATGGCTTGTTTGCTGAAATGAACAATTACATTACTTTGAGTTATCGAAAGTTTGAGTTGTCTGGTTTTTATAAACGATTTTACTATATAGTCGTTTGAATAATTAGCACCAGTAAGGTTAATTATTATTGTTGTTGAGTTTTCGAAAATTTTAAATATGTGTTAACGAGTTTCTGCTTTAATTAACAGTGAACATAGCATATGTTATGCAGATGCTTCATTCTTTTATGAAGCAAAAGTCAACATTTGAAACATCAGTTTGTGTTGTGTTAGGTATTTTTTATAAGCAATTTCAATTATTTTTAACATCTTTGATGGTCATTTTGATACTCTTGTTATACTGGTTACTTATTTTGTATTCGTAAATATCTTTTATTTAGGAATAATTACATGAATAAGTAACTATGCAACATGATTGTATATAACCAACTTCATCGGTAAATAAGTTACTGACGTTATAAGAAACCACATGACAGCTAACCAAATTTATGTTTTAAAATTTAAATGATTAAGTACAGGAAACCAGCAACAGATTTTACACCCGTTGACCCGTTATTTTATATGTATGGCGAAAATTTACGGATGTTCATAAATACTTGCTATTAGATCCATAAAACCTATGTTATTTGTAATGTGTTGAGAAAAAGTATTTCATCAAATGAAGAGAAGTCATTTAAGAGCGAAATCTCCTTTACAAGACGTTCGGCTCGAGAGGCCGACGTTTTGATCAGCATTTGTTGGCGCCGGGCTCGCGATAACGCGGCCTGTGTAACATACCCAGTGGTGCTACTATTGTAATACCATGACAGTGTTTAGTTACGTTTTAAACAAAAAACAAAATCTTATTCCGTAGATTAAATCGAATAATTAGGTCTTTTTTAAGTTAATGTTGTTATTACGGTATGCTATATTGGTATTATGTTGTTTTTGGTATAAAAAACGTCTAGGTTCCAAATATTTACACGGATATTCTTTTCAAATTCAATAGGTTTAACAAATAATTTAGTTTACTTATATTGAGATAAGCTTGTTTTCAGGTTAAGTATTTGTATTAAGAATTTGCTATTGAAAAAACAAATCTACATTGTACGACTCACTCCTCATGCACTTTATTACTAACGTAAAAGACGAGGTCACACAAAGATAATTGTCGCCATGGGGCGGCGTCAAAACTTTTGACGTAACTTAACCATGCTTTCGTAGGACTGTTCAGGTAGCAAAGTGCGCGCTTAATATCGATTTACTGGCTTTATGATGATTATAAGAATAGCTTAAGTTTCAAACGATATCTAAGCTTAAACACTCATACGCCAGTTCAAGATAGTTGATATAGGCCTTGGTTATAGCTTAGCTTAGCCTATGCCTACAATGGTCATAGACATGAGATTAATCAACGTTCACGTTTAACTTGTTAACCTTCACGCCGATTTATAATAAATAAAAAAGGTGTCACTGCACGCCATCCCACTAAAATTTAGGCTATCTTTTTGCCATAGTGTAAAGTGTGGTACCTGTACGTACTAGCTATATCAACGTGTACACCGAACTTTCTACCTTCACGCCGATTTATAATAAATAATGAAAAGCTGGTTGTTTAAACGCCAGTTTATAATAAATAAACAAAGATTTTAGTCTTCTGTGCTTGCCGAAATACCGGACTGAAGAGTATGGCTGTGTTTGCTGAGATCCTGGGGAGTTCAGAAGCAAAATTCCGGTGTGCAAGGTAGCAGACAGATGTCCTCTTTGTCCTGCCCAAGTGCACAATAACGCAACTGAAATGCGCTACTAAACCTCACATAAAGCGATATTGGTTACGTCAATGCCACACTCTGCAGTCTGGGGGAGAAGAGCGATTTTTCGGGTCTAGTGCACAATCACAGGATGCCTTTGCATACTAGACCCCACTTACTCAAATTTTGACGTCATCTGGTTGTGCACTTCTGCACTAGACCTGTTCTTACTGTAAAAGTAAAAAATCAATATTCCTTTAAAAAAGTTTATTTAGAAAATCTGCCAACTTAAAAAACATGTGTATACTTTTTGACTATAAAAACTTACGAGAACATATCACAAAGGAGACGCTACTTTTTTATTTTACTTTTTTAGTATAAAAGGCCACCACGAATACACACCAGTTAGTTTGTTGCACACCTGAATTTTGCATCTGCTTCACCGAGAACTTGGTGAAAACCGCCAATTTCTGCAGTCTGCAACGCCTGTGATCTCAACAATTTAAATATTTTGTTACCTACCAAATTTCAGCTTTTTTCTTGGATAGATTGCATTTGTTAAATCCTTTTCTGTAAAACTACACACCTTTTTTGGTGATTACTACACATTGGTATATATCTAGCCCAGCGGTTCCCAAACTTTTCTAAAAATTTTGCCTGGCGGACAATTTGCAATTATTTTGATATTTTGCGGCCCCATAAAAATCAAAGAATGCTATAGGAAAAAATGCAAAAATACGGTAACGTAAATACGGTAAGCGTTTAATGGGATGGGTGCACTTGTTTTGCTGCAACTAACTCATCAATGTTTGGTTTGGTTTTGGATAGCGCAACTCTCATAACGTGTACTACATCCACCCTGTGAAACTGCTTTACGGACCCCAGTTTTGGAACCGCTGATCTAGCCTATCTGCTTAAAAATGTTGAGGAAGATTTTTTTGGATAAAATTTATTGCTTGCAACGTACATTAGCCAGACTGGTAAGCATGGTGCTTTTCGACAAAATCTCGAGGGTGCTGGACGACCAAAGTTGTGGTGAACGGGTGCTGGACGGCTAAAAGCAGTGTGCACTGGGTGCAAAATTATGCACCAGGTTGGCTATAAATAAAGAGAAAAATGGAAGAGCCAAAACCAGTATCTCCTCCTTTTTCAGTGATTGTGCTATTCCGAAGTTGATCTTAGATGCAGCAAGCAGAGTTTTCAAAAGTCTCAAGGGTACAGTTGCCATGCTTTCCGCTATGGCATATTAATGGCAATACTGTACATTATCCAGCACATAGAAATGAATAAAACATTTACCGTGGAGGCAAGTCTTGTTAGGTGAAAATGTTTGATTCGAGTGATTCAGTGTTTGTTTAATAAAAATATTCAAGAAACATTAAATTATTTAGTAAATATGTTCGGTCAATAAAGTCGATTTTTGGAATTTTAATCAGTCAATCTTTTTTACCTTTAATTTTAATTTTTGTTTTTAAGTCAATAAAAAGTCGCCCTAATATTGGTCCACAACATTACATAAAACTTGCAGCTTGAGTTCACCTGGGTAGCAAATCATTGGCGAAATTAAACTAAAATTAATGATTTACACCTTTTGGTTATTAACCAGAATGTTGCAATCACGGAATTATCTAAATATGTACAATTTTTTTTCCAGTATGTAAGAACAACTATAGTACTAGGGCTAGGGTGGTGCAGATTTATTTAGTACGGTATGGATCAAAATGTGAGCACATCCAATGCAAATGGATCCAGTAAATATGGATCGATAATTGATATACTCGAGTGCTCTTGGATTAATGCAGTAACTGGATTTTGGAAAAAATATCCCAACCAATACAGGTAGGTCGACAATTTATTTTACCCCCAAAATAGTTCTTGCTGTGCCTCATAAAGCCTACCAAACTGTAGGCTTTTTTGTGTTTGAAAATTTTATCCACACAGCATTGCGCAATTGTAACTGTGGTTGCACAAAAAATCATTTAAAAATTAAAGCTGCACTTGTGAATACAAAAATGTATGCTACTGCAAACTTCAGGTTTTTTTTCCAAGACCTCCTGGTTTGCTTCTTTAGACAACAACAACAACAACACAAATCAGAAGCAAATGCACACAAATAACAATTCTTCTTTTCTCTAAAACTTCATTAAACTCTATTTGGTATTAGCATGGGAATTTTTTGCTTTGAGTAAAGAAATCTGTTGCTCAGATTAAACTCTATGATGATTACTCACTGTTCAAGCCGCGGTTACTGTTTAATGACTGAGGACTGAGTTTACTGTTCTAATCGACTTGGTGCTTTGCTGCACCACTAATAACTAGGGCCATTTTTATTTTGACCTAAAAAAAATTTTTTTTGACTTTATTTTTATCAAATTTTGACTTTATTTTGACCTAACGAAATTGCTTATTTGTAGAGGCCACAGTTCTTCCTCCAGTTACCCAAACATAATATTTTGTCGATTTCAGACCCAAACGTAAAGTGTGTCGTGTTTTTTGGCGATAGATTTAGGTAGCTTGTGTTATTTTGTCCTTGTGAAAAGGGCACTTTGCCTCGATTTTCTCCGCATGGTAAATTCTAATAAACAGCAAATTAAACAGGGAATGCTTGTTGTTGCTCCAATCCAGCTTGATGGCGTTTACTTTTCCTGTGGCTTTCAACAAAATACTTTTTATCGCACTTCACTATAACCTCGCAAAAAGTGCACCTTAAATCACCCCCGGGAGTTGCATTAAATTCATCAGAAAAATCTCGACAAGTCTGTCTAACTTTTGCTGAAGACGATTTAGCTTGCTTAGGCATTTTTGTATTACAGAATGTCAGTAGGTTATTCCTAAAATCCAAACTGTTGATCTTCGAAAATACCACGTTTATGAAAAGAAGTTTTTTATAAGAATTATTTAAATACGTAACAATGAATAAACAATGGACAATTTGCGATAAAAGTTACTGCTGATCCAAGTGGGCATTGTGACTTATTTCCTGCTTTTATGGGTTAATATGGTTTAATTGTGTCGCAGTTCCTGATTTACAATGCTTCCACGAGGATTTTTACAAGAATTACTCTCAAGAAACACAAAAACTTTGTAAAAAGCCATATTTTGACAAATTTTGACTTTATTGAAAATTTTGACTTTATTGTAAATTTTGACTTTATTTTGACCTATTAACTTCTTAGAAACAATCCCCTAGGTGCTGAAAACAACTTTATTCTTTGATTCGTGGTCAGACGAGGTCCTTAAAAATTTTTGACTTTATTGACTTTTGCGGGCCCTACTAATAACGCACTCCTTGATACTTTTTACACTTGTTTGCGACTGTGATTGCAATAAAAATTGGAATGAAATATTTTCTATGTTTGATTTTATTTTAATCACTATTTTGGTATTTGTTGATTATGGTATTTCTAAACAGTATATATACTGTATATATTTGAAACAAGTTGTGTAAGATCGATATAAACAATGACCAAGAAAGAGCCAGTACTTGTGATGAATGTATAAATGCAGTTGTGACATCTAATAGTGAAAGTGCAATATTGCAATTGTGTCAAAACTGAAAGTATATACCTGTCTGCAGGTTGTTGTAATGGAAACTACAAGTTAATGGTTGTTTACGAAGTTGAATAAGTTTCATTTGTGCAATTTTTGCTTGGAAAAGTGGAAGAAAAAAGACAAAAACCTGCTGCAAAGTAGATTTTTTAAAATATTCTCTCCATGCAGCATACAAAGAATGCAGTTTGGCCCATATAAAGCTTTGCGTTGTATAGTTAAATCATTTAAGCTGAGTTGAGTCATAGTGTTACCACTGAGTTACTCATACCAATGTTGTGCATTCTTGTAAACTCCACATGTTAATTAGAATTTATTTTTTCATCTAGTTTATCAAGTAATTTACATGGTGTCTTGCTCCCCAGACTAATCTTCATGTTTTTTTTTTCTAGTCAACACGTACTAACCGAAGATATTCTGGAGAGAAAGGTATTTCCAGATGGAAAGCTTTACACCCGTCGGCTTCTAAGTAAAACAAACCCATTGCCACAATGGGGTGTTGTTGTGTTTAAATCTCACTTGAAGCAGGTCGCACATGTCATAGAGGAATCAATTGTCGATCCTGCCAAACATGTCATGACTGTTTACACTTGGAACACTACCTATGCACATATGATGGTAAATAATAATCTACTGCTACCAAAAAATTATTGCCATTGTATAAAATGAAATATTGCATGACAATAATACCTATTCGATGTACTACTACGCATATTAGATTATTGAATGTTTGTAGGAAGTACATGAGCGGTTAACCATCACACCAGCCGACATTACAAAGACGACCCAGGTTTTTAGAGAAGGATGGGTGAATTCATCCCTCACTGGATTTCGACATGTTTTAAGACAGTTTGGTTTAACTCGTTGGAAATCGAATGCAAGAAAAGCATTTCTAGGTTATCAAAGTGTTCTTGTGCAGCCAACTACTCACATTGGCCAGCATACAGTTCTTGGAGAGAAAGCTCTCGACTCCTTACATGAAGTAAAAGATAAAGCAAAAAAGAAAGCTATTGATTTGGCAGTCAGAGCAAATTCTCCTAGTGTTCAATCTTGATGTGGAGCATTCTTTACAATCTTTGTTTTAATTTTCGTTTTTTTCTCAAAAAATTATTTCTTTTTATATAAGACATCAACAATATTCCTTCACTTGTGTGTACCTTTGTCAAAATGTTCCATTTCAGCCTTACGGTTATGAAAAAAGCTATTATTATTGTTATTAATGCGTGTATGATTGAGTGTCTGTGTTGTGTACATTGGTACAATTCAGCATTATGTGAAATCGGAGAAATGTCAAACGTCTAGTTCACGGACGTGCTATGGTTTTATATGAAGGTGTGCTAATTAATTGTCATTAAAAAGTAAGGTTTATTAAAATCAGTCAGGAACGATCTCAAGAAGAGTTATTAGAAGTCAGTGTTAAACAATCATTTAATGGCGAATGTAGGCTACGTATATCTATTTATTTTGTTATCTGTATTATATTAATTTATTTACGAGTTATAAGAAGAAACTTACTGCATAGGCGCCATATATGCTATAATTTTGCGATTTCCATGGTTTTGTTTGACTTCTACGTAATAGTTTAAAAAAATGTGTTAGAGTAGTTAGACCAAACAAAGGCCAACATGGCCGGTTTTGTGTTTCAGTACGGAGATTACCCTAGCAAATGGCGCCTCGAAAGCTTCCAGGTCGCAAGTTTAGGTTAGCCTAAAATGTAGGTGAAAATTGATGAAATTTGATTTTTTTGGCCCAAAATTGCAGTGTTGACTTTAACATTCTATTACAAGAGTTAGAAGTATGTGATTTTAGTAAGGTTTCATGAAATAGTACCCTACCTAAGGCGTACTAAAGTGACATACAAAATTTCAGTGAGCCCATGCGGGGTTTCACGATTAATTGAATAATGTTGGATATGTTACCCTCTAGAGTATAGACCTATACATTTGACATGTTCTGTCTAGTGTCTTCAAATTTTTTAGTATCAAAGGTTATAGTATTATTAAAAGTGACGATATATCTTAAACGATGACGTCATGAATAATTATAGAGTATAAACCACACAAAAGACTGTTATAAATCACAGAAAATAAAGGAAGGTAATTACGAAATAAAAACTTTACGCCTGAAAAAATTTCAAAAAAGATTTTCCGGCATATTGATTGAAGATTACGCTGGCTGTGTGTTGCATCCCTCTGATTTAGTAAAGGTATTGTGACGGTTACGTCACGAGTCATGAGTTATTTTGTAAATGCTGAAACTTTATTTTGGGATCTTGCAATCCAGTTGTTGACCGGACTTGAATTCTCCTTAATGACGTTCAGATAAATTACCTCGCTTGAACTGATGTGCCATATATATACCAATGTAATGTTTGCAATCCTTTCTTTTTACGTGATTGATTTCACTGGTTACTACTGCGCAATGTAACATTCAGTAAGCTTTGCCCGAAGGTGAAAGCCTTTGTGTCTGATAATAAATCAATTGAGAACTTTATCATTTAGTAATATGCATAGACAGAATTTAAGCAACTAACAGCATAATCACGCCGTTCGAGAAATGAGAACTCATATCATCGAAGCAGAAGGAAAAACAAGTTATCAACTATCAATCGTCCTCGCTCATATAGCTACAGCCGCCAGTGAAGCCGGTCTTTATGACAGACATGTTTGTTGTGTAATACTTCACACAAGTAGGCCTAATACACAAACGAAATAAAAGTTGTCATAATATAAAACAAAGCTTTTAGCCAAATGTTTGTCAACTAGCCTTAAACAGAAAATTACCTACGGCATTGATCGAATACCATGCTGTGATTGATAGTCCTTTCACAGTATTTTTATTTTGTGTCTAGGTTGATCTTATTACTTTGATAAATTTATACCGGCACACGAAAGTGTAACTAATACCCCTGGGCACAGTTTTGGAAATGGAACAATCTGCTGTAATCTGAAACAATCCTATTCGATCTATTATTTGATAAGTTGTGCAAGTTCCGCTTGCCACACGTTTTTGTTTAGTTGTGTGTTTTGGTTTATTATATTGCCCGAATTTAGAATTGTCCACCAGGTCCACTGAACAGGAGCAAGTGGCTTAATGTCTTGCTCAATGGCACTACAACGGTAGCGTCACTGGGTATCGAACACGGAGCACGTATAACGCAACGGATGACATTACGCTACGCACATGTTGTTGACCTGTTCCTGATCCACGACTGCAGCTAACTTGGTATTGTTGGTTATGCCGAGGCACAGGCACAACTTGAGGTGGAGAAACGTCTCAAAAGAGTGTCTGTATGCCTCCTTGTCTAAAAGGCGACTGACTGAAAATGCGAACAGAGAATAACGACAAAATAAACAATAATTCTTTGGGCAAATAATCGTTATTTCCTGCCGTTATCTAGCGAACAAGGTCGTGAACACTTCACACGCGCCACATTATTCGCTTGGCTACCAAACCGACATGTTGTTTGGCCATTGGAAAATGAATATAACTCCTATATTTTTTCGAAATGGATTGGCAGTGTAAAAGCCGGGACGACAGATTTACAGAGTTTAGCTCAAGAAAAGAAAAACAGCTTAGGTTAATCAAGCATTTACATAAACAATTGCACGCCAAAGTCAAATTCTAGAATTGCAAGTCAAATCTTGCAAAACATTTGGCTACTAAAGATCCGATTAAAAAATTTGATCTGCTAAAACATGCAATTCAACTGTTTTTTTTTATGGAGACGTAGATATTGCGTCATCTAAGACGGTTTGTGTGATTGTTTATTGATTGACAAATACTGTGGCAAACGCAACTATTGTTGATATTTAATAACGTCTGACTATGAAATGACTATTATTGAAATGTTTATTGCGGGTGATGATATATGAATCTCATGAGGTCGTTGTCTATTTTTCTCACCCACAGATTTAATTGTTTACCCTGACGGCTTATTTTCTGATGACTAGCTTCAATTAGTAGTGATCAATATTATAATGACTTGTTTTCCACTGCTATATTATAGGAACAAAGTCCTTGTTACTTTGTGAAGATGACAATAAAATTGTCTATCTTAACACTGAACTTATTCAAATAGAATTCAACAATGGTTACATAGGAATGATAGCTGTATATACTGATTATATTGAAGTTTCTTTGAAAAATTACATTTAGACAAAACATTAGCACAGTAACAGCATAAAGACGTCCATATTATAAGGGTTGATCGTAGTAGAATGAATGCATTGAACAGCTGTGCATAACTCACCCAAGATAGGCAGGCGCGATATTTATGTCATGACTTAAAACGGAAAACAGAAAGTTATCAGTACGCAATGTTATCTATCATTACCGTCATGTTTCGTAAAGCAGACGTCTGAAAATAATAGTTCTATATTCTATTCGATTTGTATACTATTATAATACCCCTTTATGTCTATTATCACAAGCTAAACGTTATATCCACATTTTAACTATTTCAATATCTAAGACTAAGATAAGAGAGCATTCTCTCGAAAATCCAGTTAAAATGTTTGGATATGGAACTCTAGTAATGTAAGTTTTTTAAATTTTTGTTTCGCTGGGTAACACAGCAAAGTGAAAGGTTGAAGATTTACAAAAGTTCACTCTGATGTTGGAGTTATCCCAACCATCAAAAGTTGAAAAGCGGTTGAGAGAAAAAATCAACTTGAGACCTTTGTCATAAAATTATATGATTCAATACACACTATGAAATAAATAAAAGTATTGATGTAGCTTTTACCGACGTATTTCATCATATTCAGTTTAAAAAAGCTATTACATCAAGACTGTTTACCAACAAACAGCTTTTTAACAAGAACTATTTATTTAAGTGTCGTTAAAGGGAAATGCCCTTCTTCGCAATGGTTGCGTCATTCAGGCGTTACTGATTAAGTGCAATCGTACATAGGCTAAAGTTTTTGTATGGAAAACTATTGCATTAAAATTGCATAAAATGATTTGGTTATTTTAATTATTGTCTAAGGTTAATATTTTTTAGTATCCCTCTTCTATGATAACTTTATTTATTTAACTGAATACTCATGCTTTAATACTTTTCTTAGTTTGCAGCTAACCAAAGCAAACTTGCAATTGACAGGTGTTTAAAAGACGTAACATCTGAAGCTGATAGCTGTACTTCGCCTTTTTGGCTTACTTGTGGTTTGTGGTGGTTGTACATTTGCAATTTGTGTGGAAGCTATTGAGCTAGGCCTACTGAGTTAGTGAGTTGTATATGTATTTTTGTTGGCAGAGTTAGTTAAAAAAAAACCTTTGGATTAACGAACGTAAAAACCTCTACACTACTGCCACTAGGCTATACACCTGTTGCTGCTGGTGGTGAAGTTATTAATTTATCAATAGACCCTTTCCGAGTTACTGTCTGGGTGACAAAAGTTTTTCAATCGCCTATACTTAACAATGGAGTTTGGCATAAGTACAGTCAATACGGTCTTCCATCAGCTACTGTGGTGCACTTTGTGACTTGGACAGAACATCTGCACACTTAGTTTTTAATTGATTTAGATACTGAATAAATTAGATAACCAAAGAGCGCACTTCCAGTGCATCCAAACATTTTTGCGCACCCACACTTGTCAAGTTTGGTTGTCTGGCACATGCAAGATCTTGCCTTTTTAGTACGGTCCTGAATTTTGTCTTATAAGATTCTCCGTTTACTATGACCACTGACCAGCTTTCTAATATAATGACCGCTTTTTTAATCTTTTTCAATTTTTTGTGTCAATTATACAACGTGACAATTGTGCCACAAACATTTTCAGTTCACCTTTTGATGTTTAATTTTAATGAAATAAATGATAAATTTCATGCTTTTAGTCATTATCTGCGACTGTATCAATCCTGATGGATGGTTATACAGTATCTTCAGTTATTGTGATCATTTCGATATTATGACCAAAATAGTCTGGTGGTAATATAAGGCAGAGTCTACTGCATATCTTATTTAGTAAAAGTTGAAGCCTTCTAACCAGTTATTGCACAAGTATTGAAATAGTTATAATTATGCCACATTGCCATAGACCTTGGTTTTAATGATCTGTTTTAAAGATAAAGAGACAAAACCTATTGTTAGCATCAGTTAACTATGAAGGATTTACTAACTCTGTTTGTTGGTGCTGGGCTTTCAGAGAAGAAGGCAGTGGAGACGATAAAAAACAAAAATGTATCAGCCACATTTGAAGAAGCAATTACAATGGTTTGTAAATTTATACATATTTCTGGAGCTTGCCTGAACTTTACTATGAATATATAATTTGCATTTCTTAAGCTGAGAGCAAAGTGCGAAGTTGCTTAAACTTAACTTGCTTAAATAAAGTTGAAAGTTTTTATTTGTTTCATACAGGCAGCCAACAAATGTAAAATTGATAAAACTGTTGGAAATCTTCTGTATCAAGTTGCAACTCGATTGAAAGATAAGAAACATTTGCCTCTGCTCGTGGGGTTTATATGCCGCAATAAAATCACCACAGAACTTCAGTTAGCATGTGCCTTTGATTACTTGAAGAGTCACCCAAGTTATCCAGCCAATGAGGAAGAGTTTTCAAAGGCGTGTGGAGTGGGTGTAGTCGTGTCTCCAGAGGAAATTGAAGAAGTGGTAAAAGACAAATTTGTCATTAATCGTAAAACTTTTTTAGTTTTTAAAATATATTAATCATGTTGTGTCGGTGTGTCCTATATAATTATCTACTCATACATTGATTATTGTATGTTAAGTGTTTTAGATTTTAACTTAACCTGAATTAACATATTCCTTTTTTAGATTTTGTCAATGTTTATTTAATTTCATTTTTTGTCAGTTTGGTTTAATGTTGTGCAATAATTATATTTACATTTAAGATTGAATCCATTGTCAAAGAAAATCACAGTGAACTAGTAGAACAGAGATACCATTTTAATTTGGGGAAAGCACTCGGAGAAGCTAGAAAGCGCTTGAAATTTGCTGATGGAAAAATTGTCAAAAATGAACTTGATATGCAAATTCTCGATTTGCTGGGCCCGAAGACTGATGCTGACCTTGCCCCTCCACCAAAGAAGGTGAAATTTTGCTTAAGTACTGTATGCCTTCTTTTGCTTTTGTCGATTTTTTTATGATTTTTTAAAGATTTGGTAAGATTTGTTATTGCTTGTCATATGTGTCTGTGTCTACCTTCTAAAATATCTATATTGTTCATTGTGTTTCCTTGTGCAGCAGAAAGACAAGAAAAGCAAAGGTGACAATGTTCCAACAACCAAGTCAAAAAAACCAAACACCATGTCAGATAACAGTGAGATTCAACTGGAAGAAGCAAGTCTCATGGATCAGCTTCGGGGAGCAGCATTAAAATTTCACAAACCAGGAGAAAATTATAAAACTGAAGGTTATGTTATCAATGAAAACACCATGAAACTTTTGAAAGAACATCTGGAAATAACTGGTGGTCAGGTCCGTGGCAGAATTTTGAATTTATAATTATATCTTTTGAAATTTCTAGCGATAAACTTCACTGCTGATCATACAATTTACTGTGTTAGTGATGTATTCTAGCAATAACGTATGGTAAAAATCTGATGGTTCGGTTTAGAGTTTTCTGCATTTCAGAATATGCGTACATTTGAAAGCATTCAAGTTCAAATTACATACGACAAATGTCACTGCTGTTAATTAATAATGCATCATAATCAGTTATTTATGTTTTTCACGATTTTCAGTTCTATATTTCAGGTTCGATCAAGGTTTCCCCCAGAGCCAAATGGCATTCTTCACATAGGACATGCCAAGGCTATTAATTTCAATTTTGGTTACGCAAAAGCAAACGATGGAGTTTGTTTCTTACGTTACGATGACACCAACCCCGAAAAGGAGGAGGAAAAATTCTTCACTGGGATCTTGGACATGGTTAAATGGCTCGGTAAGCTTCAATTTTACGATGAAATTTTTCCAAACTATTGTGAGAATATATCAGTCTGTCAATGCAATGACATAAAATACTGTGTGTATACTTGAACTATCAGTGCATGCTTAAGTTTTATTAAATTCTTTGTTGTTATGTGTTATTGCAGGTTACACTCCCTACAAGGTGACACATGCATCAGATTACTTTCAGGATCTCTACGAACATGCCATTGTTCTAATCAAGAAAAATCTGGCATATGTCTGTCACCAGAAACACAAAGAAATCCAGGGAAAAAATCCTCCACCTTCACCATGGAGAAACAGACCGATTTCCGAATCATTAACTCTTTTTGAAGTAAGTTTAGTAATTACACTACATAATAGAATATATTTCTCATTTCTTTTAATGCAGCTCATTAATGCCGTGGAGGCTACTGCTTAAATGTATTGATGTACAATATAAACTGCTGTCATATTAAATTGGGCCATATTTTCCAATTAAATTTGCTGGAAACGTACTCGGAGGTAATTCTTTAACCATTGGTTTAATAGGATATGAGGAAGGGCAAGGTAACTGAAGGTGATGCAACGCTGAGGATGAAAATGATCATGGAAGATGGTAAACAAGATCCGGTTGCTTACAGGATAAAATTCACTCCTCATCATCGGACTGGTGATAAATGGTGTATTTATCCAACTTACGACTTCACTCACTGTCTATGTGACAGCATTGAGCATATCACGCATTCGCTTTGCACAAAAGAATTCCAGGCCAGGTAAAGCGCAGCCACAAAGCACTATACAGGCTACTGTCATTTTGTATGTTTCATATGTTTTTTACATTTTCACAACCTGCATATTGCAGATTACTGAAGATCGGCTTAGAAGTGTGTTTTTTACAATTTCAGGCGCTCAAGTTATTATTGGTTGTGCAATTCTGTCGACATTTATTGCCCTGTTCAGTGGGAGTATGGAAGACTGAACCTTCAGGTAAAGTATTTCCATATCAGTTCTATTTTTGTTTGCTTCTGTTAAAATAGTAACCAGTTAGTCAATGTAGTAATATTCAAGCATGGATAATATTGGATATGCATTGCCTGAGATATCAGATGGAATATGAATATGGTTACATCACCCAAAATTGTGGTTAGTGAATTTTTTACTTTGCAGTACACGGTGGTATCAAAAAGGAAGATCACGAAGTTAATAGATGCTGGAGTCGTTCGTGATTGGGATGATCCTAGGTTATTCACACTCACTGCTTTGAGAAGAAGAGGTTTTCCTCCTGAGGCTATCAATAATTTTTGCGCAAAGGTAGTTATATTTAGCATATTTCTATTGTACTATTAACAATGTAAGTGATGGGGTGTTTCCATTTCTGGTATTTGGCAGTAGGAAAATTTCTAGTTTGGTATTATCTTTGCAAAAAGTTATTGTACTCAAAAAATTAAACGTTTGTTGATCTTAATTGCGATTGATCACCTCATCAATACTGTATTAAGTCCCATGAACGTAATGTTTTATATTTAAACAAACTACTTTGATTGTTACTAATTCTATAATACTTACCAGGTTGGTGTAACTGGCAATTTGGTCATTCTGGAACCACCACTGCTTGAAGCATGTGTTAGGACCACATTAAACAACGTAGCACCCAGGTATATTTTTTGTTTAGATGTGGAGCAACTTATGTCAGCAACTTTACAGAGACTCTTGAATACGGAAGTTTTTTTCATACCCTGCTTGTGTTATATGATTTAAATTTTGCGTTATCATGTAGACTTGTGCTGTGTTTTCGCTTTGTTTGTTGTTAAAATGTTTACTTTGATTTGCAGGAGAATGGCAGTTCTTGAACCCCTTAAAGTAGTGATCAGCAATTTTCCCAATGACAGCGGTTCAATCGATATAAGTGTTCCTAATTTTCCAGCCGATGAATCTCGTGGTTCAAGGACGGTCAAATTGACTTCAACCATATACATTGAAAAGACAGACTTTTCTGAAGTTGGTGAAAAAGACACATGTTTTGAAATGTCAGCAAGCCTTGCTCATACCTATAATGTCAATAATTTTACACATTGCAGACTGCAGATAAGAACTACAAACGATTTGCAACGAACCAGAGTGTTGGATTGCGGCATGCTGGTCTTGTCCTTACATTTGAACGAGCAGTGAAAGACGACTCGGGTCATCTAACTGAACTGCATGTTCGATGTGATTCTGTAGATGTTGCCCCAAAGCCAAAAGGATTTATCCACTGGGTGTCAGACCAGGGCAGGGTTGTTGCAGAAGTCCGAATATACAGTCGATTGTAAGTCATGCAAGTATAAATTACCTTCTTTTTGCTTTCAATAAACCTGTTTAGCAACCCAAAACAAACCCTACAATTGTGATCAATATCTACACAATGTTTTACTTTACCTGTAAACAATTACATGAAAAGATATGAATAGAAGCACCTTTACACATGTTGGTTGTTTATGTCTTATCATAAATGTGGTGTCGTTGATTTTCTAAAGAGCTCTACTGATGTTATATCTTAGGCCCGTGAGATCAAAATGGAGCAATAATTAACATAATAATTATGTAGACACAGAATTGTAAATTCAAGGTTTATACTGGTTTTGGTCGAACCATGTTCACCGAGAGCAAGTATAAAAGCAGTAAACAAGTAGCACCATTGTACCGAGCTTCAAGTGTACGAAAGCTTGTCTTTAAATTTATAAAAATACCTCAAACTCAATGATGCTCTTTATTTGCTGTCTTTATATTCCAAGCTTAAATAAATCTGTATGTCTTGTTGCCATCGTAGTTTCAACAGACATTGTTATTTTACAATGCCTTTATATGTATTTCACTTTGCTTAGTAACAGTATTACTATCGAACGTGAATCTGTTTTACGTATGAGCGTCATTTAGTTGGGTTAGACATCGTGTTCCTAGCCTATGAAAATTTCCTGTTCTAGTGTATTAGAACTTTAGAAGGAAACTTTTTACTACTGAGGTTGGGTTAAATATTTTGAACATCGTGTGTGTGCCGCATGTTTGGATTCTACCTACTCTTCGATTTAATTTTTCATCTTGAACAAAATTCTAATGTATTGTAAAAAATTGGTTTCTGGCTTGGTTTTTGATTTTGTAACACAGACAGAAAGGCAACATGCTTAGGTGTCATATTTTCCACCACTGCCTTATTGGTCCATATATTGCTATTGGAAAGTTTTAGAAATCTTTATTTAACTGGTTTAGAACATTTCAATAAAAGAAGATATCTTAAATTAGTTGTCACTCTGTATAACTGGCAATGTAGGTTTGTGCTCTGTGTGAGTGTGAATTAGAACATCCAATATAGGGTTGTGCTTGATCGTTGTTAGAAATACAATTGAATGACCTTAAAATGTTAGCTTGTTAACATGAAAAGCATTAATTAATATTAGTAATCAATTTGCAACACTATTGCTGCTGTCGTACCTCAGTCATATTAACTCTTACCTTGATGTCATGTGTAATAGATTTAAACACAAAAATCCTGAAGATCCCGCAGTTGTTCCTGGAGGCTTCCTAACTGACTGCAACACTGACACTCTTGAAGTGCATGAAAATGTTTACGCGGAGTCTTCGTTACGTGGGGCAGAGGTTTTCAGTAAATATCAATTTGAAAGGCTTGGCTACTTTTGCGTTGACCCAGATTCTTTAAAAGAGAAGGTAACTTTGACATTTTTAGATTTTTCTGAATTTGTGGTCTTGCTATTGCCTAAACACTGCTGTTTACCTAACGTATGTGTGTTTTTTTCAGATGGTGTTTAACCTTACAATTCCATTAAAAGAAGACCCAAAGAAGAAGTAACACATTAAACAGTGTTTCATGTTCTATTATGTTGGTGGTTAGATCATGGTCCACGGGAAGGTTTTATATTTACAACTCTGCAATTAATTATCAAAGCTGCTGCTGTTGTTGTCAGATAGTATTTGCGACTTTATATGCATTGCATTTCAGTGCCCTGGTTTCATTGAAGAAATTTGCATTTGATTGAATAAATGGCTATTAGATGTATTTATGCTGTAATGTGACGGAATAAACATTACAGTTACCTTTTAACTACATATGGGTGTTTCCAAGAGTTTCACAGCACTGTGATATGCTGCAAATTTAGCATTTCATTCTACTCTTGTTTGTGACCCATGTGGTTAACTTGAAACCCTCCAACATGTGTCAATAAGTAGTCAGTTTGCACAGGGGGCTGTTTTTTTTTCAATATTCCTATCAGTTTAATTATAATATATCTTTTATGTAATGGTATTAGTCAGAAAATATTATTATAAGTTAAAACATTTTTTAAAATCGATTTGGTTATCGTTTGTGGGGACCTCAAATACTAAGTAGAGTTGTTGTTGCATATGGTCGAATTTATCAAAGCTGTTAAATACATGAAGGGTAAAGTTTCTAAAGAAACTTAAAAAAAAAAAACGTTCTGTTCCGACTTTGTTATAAAATTAGTAACATGTTAACACCTATTCCTGGTAACCAGAAATACTAAATTAAAAACTTTTTTCCATATTATTTATGATCTTTAGGTCATCCATGATTACAGTATCAATTCTACCAGCAGTTAAATTCACAGCCGTAAATTTGAATCTTAGCAAAATAACCAGTAATTATATATGTAAATTATTCCCACCCAAAATGTCAAGTGTTCAAACTCTCTAACATTTTGTTCCAAAAGGTATTTCATGAATAAGTTGTGCTAACATTTATATTTGTTCGTTACATTTTATTAGTATCACATCAGTAACCTAATACAGTTTATATTCATAAATAAACCGTACTCCTGAACTCTCCAAAATGGTACAAACATTTTTAACAAATTTTATCTGCATCACATTTAGTAATATGTATTAACCTCAAAAAAGCTCCCAATTCGACTACCTATGAATATGAGTAACATCATTTTGTGTGGTAACCATAAATACTAGACCGGAAAACAATTATTAATGAAAATTTAACCATTAAACTTCCTTGGTCTAGACCGTCAAATACAAAGACGTATTTTGACGGATTTCAAAAGAAATCCTGTTTTTACTTCATTCTTCAATTCATATGTGTGGGTATGCCATTGTTTGCCTCAACTCATTGTCTGCACGTAAAAATTTATTGTTTGATTTAAATGTGTTTTTTCACTAAAAACAAAAATTTTAATCTTTTTATAATCATTTTTTTCATCGGTGATATTTGATTGTGAAGTTTTGGATTTATCTGGACAGCCCGAATTTTTAGCGTGGAAATGTCTTCATGCTATCCCAGCTGTGAAGTCAGTATATCACCGGCGTGAAGCTTTCTAGTTACCAGTACCCTGGTTACTTATTCATCGTCAGAAAATACCGCATCTTTGCTTTTACGAATAAATAATTATTCTCAAAGAATAATGAATAAGTAACTATGTAGCATCTAATGATATGATATGAAACTCCATAGCAAGAAATCACAGGTGGCTAGTTGGTATTTTCAAAATGAGCCTACTGTTGGTAACCGTACCAGTACTTGAAAGAAATCGTACAGACGGTAACGGTTCTTGGTGCTGTTTGAAAACATGGTTCGGTACTCGTACCTGCGCTTTTTGTGTAACGTTTCCTGCTGTACTTGTAATGTTTGCCCCTATTATGGCCCAGCTATAGGTTACTTTGTAGGTCAAAACATAGCTTATATGCCTCACTCACAGGGACTTTTTTAGACATTTATCGATTAAAACAGAACAACAAACGAACTATGACTAAAAAGTTGTGCGGCCCGCTTACTCGGCTGTAACTGACAAAGTGGCCCGCGACAGCGAATAGGTTCGTCACCCCTGATTTAAACAATACGTTTAATAGCAACTAATATGCCGCAACGTCAAGTAACGTTGGTATGAACCAAAAACAAAAGTACGAGTTGCCCTTTCGCTCATAGTTTACCAGAAGGCTGATTAGAGAGTTACTACTTTGAAATTTCTGAAAGTTTTTCTAACATAATGCCCGAAGTTTATTACTTATAATTATACTAGTGCACCAGAGCGAAAGTAACTCCTAATTACAACCTGATTAAACTAATTACAAAGTTTTGAGAAAGTTACAAGAAAAGATGTGTAGGAATCGGCTACTGATGTTCAGATCTTCACTTTTAATACCACAATACGACTAAAATCTGTCTTTGTGGTAACCACAAATATTAGACCGAAAAATATTTATTAATTGACTTTTCACTATGAAACTGTCTGGTCGAACCCATCAAAAATTAACGTGAATGTTTGATGGATTTCATGATAAATCCTGTTGCTAGACTTATTCCTGTGTCGTCTGCAGAAAAACAAAATCATCTGTGATTAAGGAAAAGAGTATAGCAAATTTTTGAATATATTGACCACCTATTGTATTGTTTATTTTTTCAGTATGAACAGTACGAAGCGAAAGTTATGAAGCTAGCCGTTGTATTGATAGTACAATAAAACAAATGATTCGACCTAAGGTTAATGTCCTTGCTGATTATTGTGAATCCAAACAGCTACGCCTTACTCAAACGAGACTTGACATCAATAAAACGATTTTACCTTGACCTGTGAATTTTGCTGACTTTTCATGCGAAACATAAAATATAAGCTGTGGCGCTTGTTAACAAACTTTTACGCTTCTGATCTGTTATCCATTTATCACAAATGGTAAAACGATAATTTCTAGTATATAAAAATCGTTCTGTTTGTTCGTCGTGCATATCAACAATCTACTATTAAGGCATACTATTTATTACAACTGTGGACAAACTACGGCTCGTCGACCTTTTGTTTGTGGCTCTTCAATATCTCAATTTAATAGCGAACAGTTGTTATCGCACAATTAAACTTTGTTTTATTTTCTAGTAATTTTAGAACTACAGTATAAGCTTAAGTTAGCATAGTTAAACACATTACAAAACGAAGAAGGTGAGATCAACAAATAACAGAAAACAAAAATATGAAGATGAAAACCGAGATCTTAATCGCAGAGTGGGAGGATTTAATGGCTCTCTTCTGTCTGTGATTGTCGAAATCTAGTTTTTGCCTTGCAGACGTTTTCCCACCTCTGGTCTATTACTACAGAAACATTTTTTGTTATAGTTTTATATACAGTAAAAAGAAAACCTGGAATTTTCAAATCCTGTAGTTTATTTTTTCTTTGTCAATCTCGCCAAATCATGGAAAGAAAAAATCTTTTTTCTTGCGGAATGTATAGTTTCTCCTAAAGGAAAAGTTAACCGGTCATCCAGCTACGAAGCGTTTACTAACACGAAAGAACACCTAAATGTTGCACAATAATAACAATGGTTTGTATGAACAATTAAATTATTTGATGTTTTCATACTTCTGCTGAGCAACAAATTTTCGGAAATAGATGTCACCACTGGGTCATGACGACCGGATAAAAAAGATGAATCGTCTACCGCTATGAGAGTAGAAATAGTTACTCAATACTTATATTAACTTTTAAACAAAAAACATGTAAACACTATATGAAGATTGTGTGCTCGTCTATTTATTAGATTATTAATTGAACGCCGAAATTACCTGCTTAACTTCTGTGTTCTGCTGCTTTGCTCATGGTATTTTGTAACTTAGCCTATCGTTACTGTACGTGTCGTTGTAGCCTATATCATGTTGGAAGCGCCTTGCGCAAATTTCAAACTCAGAAAAAGAATGACTAAGTATAACCCAGCTTTGCCAGTGTGTAGCCTATTACGTCAAACTGTTGTTTTAGCAATCAGTTAATCGTATGGGCTAAGCGGTTGATATAATACCATGATAAGAACATCAACCAGTTAGAACATTCGATTGTAAAAAATAACTTTTATCGCTTATATGCGTCATCCTTTGATGTTTCGGTTTTATTTTTTAGTAGATAAAAACCGATGTACTCCTTTTTTCTACAGTAAGATTTCGATCCGACACACATGCACCGAAATAAGCTTGCAGTTTAATTTGCGAAAGTTAAGTTTACACAATGCATTATTAATGTTTAACTTTCGTCTCATAAGTTAGCAGGTTAACTATTTTGATATACAGTATATAGTAGACTGTATGTGTTTGTACTTTCTGCTTATATTAAACTGTCATAGTTATACATTGAATTAGATGCCGATTGTGATTTTCATGACAGTTCAGTTGTTTAAAATCGCTTTCCCGTGCGGGCAGCGGCAATAAAACAGTATTATCGCGCTATATTGGTGATGCGCGGTCTTAAACCGACCGACACGATACTTGAGAAAGACGCTGGTTAATTGCGTGCGCTTAATTACGGTATCACTTTTATATCGCATTGATCCAGTATAATTAGCAAATAAATAGCAAGGTAACACGTTATTAAAAGCCAATAAAACCTATACGAAAATCATTTGATCTTACAGGAGAATCACTCGCTATGTAAAGCACTTCGTCTCGCCAGCCCAGACTTGCGGTCTGACGCGTGTAGAGAGGCCACTTAAATCGAGCGGTTAATTCGAAGATGATTTTCCATCGACTACAAAGTGACAGGATGACACGCTGGTTCACCAGTGCGTGTCTATATGCATTGCCAACTGATTAGATGTAAATTATCGTCGGCGTATACAATGTGCTTTTAATAAAACCAGTCAAACCCTTAAATCCAGGATAGAAGGTTTATTAAAATTGTAACATTGTATCCATTATAGCTGTTAGGATTCATTCGAAATGGACCTAGATTTTATCATCATGATAAGATAAGGTTAAGGTTATGCAATTCCTTTTCCATCTGATTTTTTGACAATGTACTTTAACTTTTAATGCAGATGCATGGCTTTGATAGACAGCTCGTGATCACTAATGTTTAGTTCGTCATACCGGATGCACGTTATCCAACTGCTAATTAAAGTCTTTATTTCTTAACATATGCTTCATTAAGCATATATTGCATCCAATTTTAACACATCATTTGGAAGGTTAACGAATACATAGACATACTAGACATTAAGCATATAGACAAATCTTGCTGGTGTTAGATCACATATTGGTTATATACTACGGGCACCATTCAGCATATCGACAAAGAAACTTAACCACCAACTTGACTTGGCTTGTGTTGATGAGAGATTTGATTTAAATCAGGACTGTTTAATGACAATAAGATTGGTTGTTCAAGGCTGCTTATAGCTCCTGTAGGCCAGCTTCCAATTATCACCGAACATTATTTTTTACGTTATATAAATGAAAAGCATATTAACAAAATACCTGTCAGCTTGTAGAAGTCACTGATGCTTATTCTTATTTTATCCTTTTTAGTAGTTGGTGTAGTGAATACTGAGATTATTAACGATACGGAATAATGGAGTGTAAAAGTCACAGGTTTAAAAGATGCGTAAAAGTTGTTGCTAGAACAGGTTCAGATCTATACCCATTTGACTCAACCGTTGTCGTATTTGTCTCCATTGCTATACGGCATTTGGTCTAATTCTTATATGGGTTGGCATTTTTGTAACCTGAGATTTCTGGTGTTTGAACTATCATGCCATGACAACCGCTTAAGTATTATTTTATAATATGCTGTCAATAAATTATATTTGTTTAATATTTTAATGAATTGACAATGGTTTAAACTGTCATGCCTTTTGAATTCAAAACTTAAAAGAGAAATTATTTTCTGCGGTTATTAAAGCATAATTATGCTCTCATGTCAATTTTATGCCTTTTTAAATTTAAGGTTTTCAAGCGATGGTGTATCACAAAAAAGCATTCTCATTCCCTTTAAGCACTGCGGAAGTTCTATAGCGTTCAGCATCAATGCTGCAGTCTGCATTGACCTGATGTACATGCGGTGATTATAGCTCATCACGTATGTATTGAACCTTGGCGTGAGAAGTTTAAAATCTGTTGTTGTTACGAATCTAATCCGTCATATTCATTATTTCAGTCTGAAGCGAGTTGAGACTCTTGCAATAAAGTCTGCATAATTACCGTACAATGTTCGAGACGTTCAGGGTATTAAGACGACCCGGGTTTTAGGGTTGCCCGTTGTCGCGGTCCGTCCATTGTTTGGGTAATCTCTCGCGTTGCCGCGCCGAGGGAAAATCCGGACGTCAATGATGAAAAGCGCCGCCACTCATAAATGTGGCCAAAATTAAGTGTTGCAACAAGAGTTTAAACAAACAAACAAGAGCGAGCCGAAGGTAGGCGCGCGAACGATCTGCATTCACAGGGTGTGACGCAATAGAGGGAGAAAAACGATAATAATGGAATAGGCGCGCGTGACCAAATGACAATATTGCTACGATACAAGTCGATTTATTGCAATTTATTGAAAAGAGACAACCAGACTATAGGAAGCGCAGATAATTGGGAATAATAGCAGGCCATAGGGAAAAAACGTCGCGATGGGAAAAAATGTAAATATAAAGGTGCCTGTCCAGTAGTTAACTTTTTTAGTATATGCTTTCACCAGTTAGCGTGGATTGTAATACGTGTGGATTGTTTGTTAGCTGACGTTTGCCGATACGCAGTTTTTATTGCAGATCAAGATTTCAATTAAATCAAAGTTATCTAAAGGTATATTTTGGTTTGGATCGCATTGAACGTTGTAGTTACTTGTACTTCGTGCCCAAACAACTTATACACCTCTCAGTTGGAAAAAATTAATGGTGATTTCAGAAAATAACCTTGTTAGCTTATAGAAACAACTATTTTCGTTGTGCTTAGGCTGCCGCGAAAAGAAGCCGAGTCGCTCAAACATATACCTAGATTATGAGCCCATTCTCTGATGTAGAAAGTCTCGCTTCTGATCAAAGTGAAGTCATGGAAGCCGAATTGCCTCCATATCGAGTTCATTCCTTGAATCGATCCCGGTCGAATTCAGAGTCGTCTCATTTGGATGACTTGTCGTCAAGCAGCGAAAGTCAAGACATACCAAGCGTAGACGCCAAGAAAAGAAACGCAACAACCTTGAAGAAAGAGGAAAAAATCAACTTTAGGTGAATATATAGCGAAGATATTCGATTAACTATATCCATTATACATATTACTTGAAGCGAAAAGTGTTATGTGTTATTGTATGCAAAATATTTTCCTTTAAAACTCAAATAAAAAACTAAAACTACTAACTAAATAAAAAAGTTTTATTAATAACTTTTATCTTCTACAGCATCGACTTCCTTCTTTCGAAACCTGAAAAAAGCCCCCACTTTCCTCCAGCCCACGTGCCGGTTACCCCTCGTGCTTACAAACCCGGCTATTACAATGGTGGAACCTATGTTTGCCCAATCACCCGTCAGTCGATTGATACCACGATGGAAGCCAAAGAAAATCCTCACCATTCTGAAGTTAGAAGAGGCAATGCGAAAAGCCCACATGCTATTTTCGAGAAACATTCGCCATCAGCTTTTAAGCCAAACAGCGTTGAATTTGGCAAGTATTAAATCACAAAACACTCTGAAAGTTATCTGCAGAAAAACAGTTTCTTCACATAAAAACACTAAGTGTGTGTCATAGCTAAAGTTTTGTTTTTCAGCAGTGAAATGCCCATTGCGAAAGCACAAACCTAATCGGAAACCAAGAACGCCGTTCAGCAACGAACAACTGGTTGCATTGGAAAAAAGGTTCCGGAAGAAACAGTATCTTTCCATATCTGAAAGGGCGGAATTTTCGTCGTCGTTATCACTAACTGAGACCCAGGTTTTTCGAATTTTTATTTTAATTTTGTCTAAATTTGTTATAGGCTATCGACATCAAGCTTTGCCATTTTAAATATGAATAGAAAAAGTTCTATTTGAAATTAAATCTGTATTTAAACTAGCAACAGATTTTTTTAATTTTTAGGTCAAAATATGGTTTCAGAATCGACGGGCAAAAGCAAAGCGTCTGAATGAAGCGGAATTCGAAAAGATAAAACTAGCAGCAGCCGCAGCAGCATACAACGACATGATGCACGGTGTTGTGCCTAAAGCTCACGTGCATTATTCCACTAGTCCATTTGACAATTCATTCCATGATTCGAGGCATAGAATGGGGCTCGGAATAAGTCCGCCTCGAGTGCCGCAATTTTCTCCTCAGTTTCCCGCACATTTTTCGAGCCTTTCCGCTCTAGCTCCTCCTAAATCGGAGCCGGTTTCTACAATTTCGTATTATCCATGAGTGAAACATTTATTGGTTATTTTTAATTCTAAACATTACCTATTTAACATTTCTTGTTCAAATTAGCGAACATTCTTCCTTCAACTTCGACATCATGAAGTTATTATTTTGCTTGAAATTTATCAGTAACAATTTTGTTTAATATCGCTTCATTGTTGTGCTGTGACGTGAAAAACATCAACTTCAAACCTAAATGTTTTACTTTCTTTTTACTCGCTAAATTTGTTTAGTTTTATTTGCTTTCTGCATTTTACAGAATAAAATTTTTATTAAAGAGTATTTTGTGCTAACTCCATTTGCCGATTGAAAACATTTTACTACGTTTTGTTAAATTAAAAGAAAAGCCTACATGCAAAGCAGATTTCAGTCATATGAGTTCCAGCAACTTAATATTTACGACATTTCACGCTCAGGTTTGTATTGTAGCACCTCTTTGTACATTTTATATATATGAGGCGCATCACATGCACAGTTTTATAAGCGGTATAGAAACTATTTTGAGTTACACTTTGACAAAATTTATTATACTTCATTTCGGAAATAATTTTTAAATTGAGCATGAAATTGTCATGGGGCTGTACATTGAAGCATGTGTCTGTAGTAAACTTGTGAACTAGAGTATTATCATCTATGAAACTGCAAATAAAAATTGTAAGGGTCTCATTGTTGTATAGAATAAAGCCATTTTCACGGTGCGTTAGCCGGTATTGAAAACAAGACCAAGCTATATCACTAAATAATAAAATGGCGACGGGGGGTATATTAACATCCTTTGTTAGGAGAGACCGGCAATTCTTCCAAACAGATCTTTAGCTTGTGAATTATTAATTTCAAGTATTTATGACTTGTAAAATAATTGCCCATAATAGAAGCAATAATAGTTATTTTTCCCATAACCCAAATGAAATTCTATGATGCCCATCAACGATAATAGGGTAGCGGCTCAGTTGGAGCTAAAACATATTTTTGCTGCCACTGTCCCGGGTTCGTTTCGAAATGATACGAGTAATTTATACAATGCGATTTCATTCTACGCGCTGTTCGATCAATTTGGCTGTTATTGCTTTGTGAACCTACTCTGAACGAAGAAACATTTTCTTTCAGGGCCAAAATTTGTACACAATTACGGTGGGAGACTGGTTTGCATCAAGAAAGTCACCAAACAATTTAATTGTTTGTTTTTTCTGCCTCTGACCATACAGGAGATAGTCTTCAATGTCGTCGTTCGACAGTTACTTTGATCAATCAAACCCAAATTACGGCACGGAAAGTTCGGGCTCTGCTTTGCGTCAGGCGTTGAATGGGCACAATTTGCCTAAGCCCACTTTTAAGGCTTGATCAAAGAAATAGAAAATGAACTAAGACGTTTCATAGACGTCGGCTTAATCGGAGATTGATAAAAACCGCTTAAGATATTGCTGTGGACGTTTTGATAGATACGTCACGCATCGCGTTAATAGCAGTTAATAGTCGCTTCCCTTGATTTTAATGTGCCTGGAAGCACGCTCCTGTGGGCGGTTGATTAAGTATCTTTTCTAAAGCAGATGCCTTTTGTGGTTTCTTGGATTAATGGCGCATAACTATTGTGTAAAGCAAACGTTGAAAGATATTAATTTCGGCAAAAGAAAAATTAATAAAGGAAATGCAGATTTAGGATATTGTTGATTGCTATTTTGAAATCTTTTATTAAAGTTTCTGTACATACAATACGTGGAATAGCAAATACATCGTTTATGATTGTTAGCATAAAGGGACTTACATAAATCGATTCGTTAAAATAGTTTGATAAAACAGAAAAACATTATTATTTTAATGTCTTTATCTTTTTTGTCATTTACGTCAAATTGAATACTTCAAATCATCCCCTTACCAAAGTACACCATAAAAGTTATCTTATTTGAAAAAACCAAGTTGCTAATTTTACGCCTGAGTGATTCGGGGAAAATTGCAGACCGTAATTCGGTTCGTCGTATTTCAAAGAGAGGGACATATTATCGTAATTTTATAACGTTTAATTTTTCCCTTTGAACATCCCGCATGTAAGCCCTAGTTAAAAGGAAATTTTGTTTGTATTTGGGCTTCAAGAAGGAAGTGAATGACGTAATGATACAAGCAGCACAGGCAAAGTTCTAAACAATTGAGGTAAAACGCCAATTTTATCATATTTTCTGGAACCCATCATTTGAATAGATTTCGCAAAATTTAGAGATGTGGTTATGTATAATATTTCGCTTTTCTACTATTAATCGATTTGATAGAGATTTTAACCTTTCCAATAATGTCTTTATGCACTTATTGAAGGCTATAAACACGTATAGTCCCATTTAAAGGTTAAACTGTGAAAGATTAAACAGTTGATTGAATTCAAAATGGTCTTTACTTGCATACGTAGTATAGACGTAGTACTTAATAAAACCATAGAAGTGCAGATTTTTACTATTAGCTCAACGCTCGCAAATCTTATATAGATCTATCATCTGAGGTCAATTACCGAATATTATGAAGGAAACATCAAATTGGATAAAATTAGTTTATATTTCAAGGTTAAGAATAAGTAAACGATGACATTATATATTTTAAAGGTATCCTATGAATAACGTAACCTATTTGATTGTGTCATAATGACGACAAATTGGTTTGAATAAGATAATGACGTGATATTATTTGAGTTACTCCCTCGAAAAAATGAGGGGTATTTCATTGAAATTTTTATTCTTATTATCCTCATTTTCAATCTGTGTTTTGAAAACGTTCCAATTACTTTTCCGTGCAAAACAGAAATGTTTACTAGTTTTTGTTGGTTTATTTCAGCGTTTTGGGTCTCCTTGAAATAAAAATCATTTTAACCAAATGTATACATATAAGACGTTTAATATAGACCAAACGTGTTACTTTACGTAAAACATGGTTTAGTTATAAGTATATAGGCTTATACTCAGTGGATATTTTTATCATATGCTAAAGGGTATAATTAAAAAAATTAACTGTGTAGTTTTTATTTTGCAGTAAATTAAAATTTAATGTACCCGAACGTAAAGGTTGGGGCATGCGCCTTGCGTATCATCTCAAATGCTTTTCTATATCACAAAAGAATACTTTGATGAATGAGTGTATGGCGTCTACATTTTTCATTACATTGCACAAAAGAATTTTTTACTTGCACTGAACATTTATTTACTATATATTGAATTTATCAGTATTAAGTCTGTTTCCTGATATGGGCTAAAATGATTCAGCGATGTTGAAAATAATCTCGAGTTTTCCACGAAGGCAACAAAGCGCTGAGATGTGAGCAATGGGTGCGTTAACATGTAAAATTTTAACCAATTATTTTGAGCACATTGTGCTTCAAAACGTCTTGTGTGAATTCTTTTTCAAAGCGAGGTTTATTACGTAATTAACGACTTGAAAACCCTTCTGTGATCGTATGGATACCTTAAGTTTGCGAACCAATGTTGCTTATACTTCTGGAATTTACGCAGAAATGGCAGTAAACACGCTGTTGAATGATTTTACCTTATTACAGTAATTAATTAATAATTATTAATAGTAATTAATCGCTTTTAGTACTGTATAGTGAACATGGTGTAGCCCTACAGGCTATCAAAGATGGTACATAAATAACTCCATACGTAATGCAAGGATTGCATATCGATATTATTTTTTAATGTAAATTGCAAACTAAACAAAACAAACTGCTTACGTACCTCGTACGATAGGGGATTAAAAGACACAAAAGCATAGGGCTGTTGCAATTCAGCGCGTTGTAGAGAAGGGGCATTTGATTTAGTTGCAAATGGGTTAAATTTTGTGATGAATAAGATGAATTTTGATTTATTTACGGTATTAAAATATTTTTTGCTCCATGTGCATGGGATTGAATATTGTTCTGAGTTAAGCTGCAATATATCTACGATATGTGAGGTGTCTAGCATAGCATATCATCAAGCATATACTTAATGCATGTTTGCAAAAATATCACATATTGCTTCAGCTTTGAATGCTCTGCAGTCTGCACCAAAGAAGCGTTAAGTGTAACTAATAAGATGACGTCGTGTATTAGGACTACGTTCGTGATGACCCATGACATTCTGTCTTTGCGGGAGACCACTATACGCAGAGATACACGATACCGTATGTATATGTTAAACAAACTATTTGATGGCTTAACTGGTTAACTGACCAGTCCCTAATGCCCCAGGCAAAGTACCATGACAATTGTTACATTTACTGCGTCGCACAATTATTATAAAATATTTTTGTAGTAGTGATGACATCAGACAGAGATGAGTAATCCTGTATTAATTATAGCATCCAAATGTTAACAAAGAGATCTTTAAAACCAATGTTGGTTATTGCCGTATAGGCCTATCTGTGTATTTTATAAAGCTTGCAATTATTCTAAAGATTTGGTTTTTCGAAATTTCAAAACCAGTTATCAGCTGCTTACAAGTCATTGGGACAATTAATCTTTGCCAAACAACTTGTTTTCCGTATTTTTGTATTACAGGACTGTATTACTTTATTTACTGCATATGTGCAATTCGTAGAATACTAATTGTATTTCAATAGCTATTGTAATATATAAACTACGCGAAAAAATAATAAGCTTTACATCTATGCCATTAGCGTCACCTGCCGAAGTTGGAACTTTCTCAACTCTGTTGCATGGAGGTATTGAATATAAGACCTTTTGATATGGAACGTTCAAACGAGAACTTGTGAAAAGTCTGACCTGGCAAGTGTGAAGTTGCGCGATTGCGCAGTATTCTACCTCATGACGCTTGCATGTGTGCAGCCCGCTTGATATGTGTTATTATATTGCTTCGACTCTTTGATTGCTTCACTCTGCCAGTAATACGCAGTTGGTCTACAATTTGAATATTTGTACAATGGTATATTGTTCAGCTGAAATTGTGATCAGATGAGAGAGTTCAATTAATGCAGAATTCAGTTATGCAAGTAGTTCATGCGTGAATGTTGTTTGCCCAGACGTTATTAACTGTTTCGGGAAAGTCAGAGAGTCGGACGGGCAACTGTTATTCTCCGGTGGATAATAAATGATTAATTATTGATGAAAATAATAATTTAAGACATCTGAATCATGTCACATGGGGTTTTCATTCATGTAGGCAACTGCTGGTAATATGTTATAATTTCTTTTGCTGCTTTTAAATCCACGATTAAAAAAAACGTTAACGTGTTGTGAATTGTAATCTAATATCAGATTCCTGGAGCTCCTTGAAGAATGCGACTGTCATTATACCCCTTATGACGTTTAACCAAGTTGTTGGGTGAATCTTTGTTTGGTTTGTTGTTTATTTCTCAGCAGAATTTTGGCTGACTTGTATAAGGGTCCAAGTCTTTGTCAGCCTTACCGGCTTCTTTTCAAAGTACCCCGCATGGCAAACACGTATTAGCCTATCTCTTTTATTAGAAAAGACGAATTTAATTAAGTAATGCAGGGCAATATGTCTTTCTCTAAGGAGTGTTATCCACAGAAATGCGAAAAACTATCGTAACCTATATTTAATTTTAGGTTGTCACTATTTCATCGGAAAAAATCGTGCGTTCGAATTTATTTTTCGCTGTTTCTTGTTAACCTAACTTTAAATAGTTATGATCAACTTTAATCCAAACCAAACTATCATTCCTTCTGGTCTAACTTCGATAAAACCCTTATTAACTAAAATCAACTTTTTGCATAGCCTACCTATATTATCCTAACCTTACCGGCTATATCTTTAACAACGGGTTGTGTTACCTTCTTTCGGTGAAACAGTCATTCTGTTAATTTCAATAAAGCCTACCTTTTACGCGAACTTAAGACCGCTTGGTTGACGATTATGAAATTAAACTAACATTTAGGGGCAAAGCCGACGTTATTGTTTTGTTTTGGAAGTTCAATCTCACTTATTGAAGTAATATTTTGCACGGCACTGGTAGATGTAAATCATTCTTTTCTATTTGCTGCAAATAAGCGTGGCCTGAAACATTGACGCCATCAGCAACAAGCACGATCGCTTGCACGTCCCTGTTTGTATACGGCAAGCCATATCCTGGTAAAAATTCAAAATCATCACGCGTGAGGTATTTGGTTGTTGAAGTGGGACAAAAATGGGTGATCATGGATCATGGGTGGGTTGGGATCGTTGTTGGCTAAAGTGCAGTTGCAAACTGGGTTTAGGCTATAGGCTGGTTGTAACTATAATCCGATAAGCTGTATAATTTATAATAACACCTGCACGCATGAGATTTATTAACGTGCACGCCGAATTGTTTTTATCCCTATACGTGATGTTTCCGTCCACATTGGTCAACAACGATACCAACCCACCGTTCCACTCTTTTTTACCCGCGATTACGCGTTTTTGTCCCATTTGACCAATCCAATACCTTACGCGTAATGATTTTGACTCTTGTCCAGTTTAACTTGCGATACTTGTAACCTACTCTTGCATGTGGCTTACTGTTCGCACTCTTACCCGTACCCTTTCAATTGTTACATTAATCTATTTGACCAGCAGCCTGATTGGCAGCAGTTATTGCAACAAGTATGGGATATAAATGCAATTTATTCTATTTTACAACGGCCTCTGCCTAGCACAAAATTCACAATCCTTATTCATAGGCTTACCATACGTCCCGTTTTAGCCGGGACAGTCCCGCTTTTTAAGGCTTTGTCCCGGCGTCCCGGTTAGTCAACCAAAAGTCCCGCTTTGGCATTTAGTGAGCCAGCATTGCCCCACACTACACGAATATTAGCACACTGTGATAGGTCTGTTTAGCCAACTTGCTGAAGAACAATGCTCGATGCGTGTTCTTGTTTCTTTGTGTTAAATGTGAAAGTTATTGTTACGTCATTCTAGCGGGTAATTGGTCCAGTAGTGAGTTGATTGTTAGCGCATTTGCTAGTTCAGTAATAATAGGCTAGAAGGAGAAGGTGATCTTTTTACAGTTAGGTTATTGAAAGAACTTATTTCGTACCGGTACTTGTTTGCATTTCCTTCTGTAAAAAAACATTTGAATTTGTAAGCCCTTATCACCTGCGAAATTAACACGGACGTTTCCTGCTGTGATTTTTATGAGAAATTAAAGTCGAATAAAGACTTCTTGAAGAAAGTATTGTCTACAGAAAAGTATGATTGGACGATTATGTAAATTTACAAATGCTTGAACATTGTTTTGTTTCCAAGTAAAATGCATTATTTTAGTTATTCTTGGTGTCTTACTACTTTAGTTGTCACTGACGATAGGAATCCAAAATAGTTTCATACTCCTAGTAAAATATGAACCACATTTGTCTGATAAGGCTCGTTGCTCTGAAGCTTCCCGTTCTTTAAGCACAAAAATATAGTATGCCTGACCAGAGGTCAAATCAGAGATGGCCCAAAAGCCTAGTGAATGACGACACTATGTTCAAAATCCACTCCGGTATACAATGGATAGGCAAAGCATTGCTAGTGTGACGTCATATTGACAGACAATGTGTTCATTTTAAAAACCGCTAGTGGGCACTAAAGAGTGTCCGGATTTTAGGCCACGAAAATATGGTAACCCTACTTATTCACATACATATTCACTGATCGCAGCATATTGATCCTACGGATTTCTGCTAAGTTATTTGTAACACCGTTGTCCGGATTCAACATTTCTGAAATTCAATCCCATCTTGATAAACAATATAGGCAATACTTTCAAACTGATGAAGCTAGTCTAGTGGTTACCTTTACGTAAGCTTAATAAAACACAAGACAGACTTATTGCTGGATATTATCGATTATTATAATAATTATAATATAAGACAATAACTATAATTGTAGCAATTATTATATTTAGTAGGATTTTATATAGGTTACAAAATAAACATGAAATGATATGTCTAATAAAAAGCAACGAAATTCACAAACTATCTGGTATCGACATTCTAATCTATATTTCGAGCACTAAAACTCACTCATTTGTCAAAAGGTATACAAGAAAGCATTTTTGCAAATGAATTCCGATCCGCAGTCCAACCGCAACATTTTCGGACTTGGCAAAAATAATGAGTGTAGGCCTATGTGCTGGTTAAATCTTTAAATTAATCCTGGTTAAATTAAATTCATGTTCGACTCGTAAACTTAGGAAGAGATGAAAAAATTAATTTTTTATTGCATTCTGCAATTTTTTGTTATATCAGTGAAATGTTTGTTTTGGTAGTGTTGCTTTTGATTTGGTAACTTGACTGTTAGGTTTGCACCTGCATCTCTCGATAGCCAAATGTCCTAACCTTTTCTTGCTTTGCTCATAAGCGGATATGAGCAGGCGCAAGTTTAGCGCCTGGCATAAGTTGGTAAATGTAATTTGCGAGAAAGGACAAAATTTTGGCTGATGTAAACCAAGACCCATCTGTAACAACAGAAGCCTGATGGATCACCCGCTTAATCTTAGCTCTTTAGAGCCCAGAAGCGATGCGTTCTATCAATTTACTTTAATCGAGCTCATCTTGTTTAATTGCGACCACTAGTGCCAAAAGCATATACTTGAAACATTCACTAAAAAAGATGCTAAATTTCACCAAAATTAAGTTTGTAAATCGTTTAGTAGAGTATAAAAATGCAACCTTCTCTTTTACTTTTTTTTCTGTAGTAGAATTCCACCATTGTTGAATAATGTAAACATGTCCAACCAAAGATTTTCAGACAACATTGTTACATATTTATACTGTATAATAATTTTCATTATTGTACATGCTATAGACTAGACTAGAATTCGTAACCTTGATGTAGGCAAGACGTAAAAACTTTTCGAACAACGTCACCAGAAATTGGAAAGATTAAATGTATAAAATAATTTAAACGTAACGTAGACTGCTACAAAATTTTGAAAGGTAACTCAAAACTTTTGATACAATTTGTGGTATTTGTAATATATTTAAACTTAGTACCGGCAGAAACAAAATTGGTGAAATATTTGAGGTCAAACTACGCAAAGAGGTAGCCTGGACCTAAATCCAGTTACTTCATATATATTAAAATCGTCATTCTCATGCAAAAGTAAGTCTTTGCGGAGGGGTAAACTAGGCGACAATGTTGGCGATCCGCCACTTCAGCATGAGTTACAGAATCATTTTTTCTTAAATTTTGAAACATGACATCCAAGGCAATGGCGAAAAATGAAATAAATAAATAAAATAAAAGAGTTATTATGTTTTTATTCGTCAATAAATCCGGTTTTTCCCCTTTAACAGCATTCCTATTAAAATCACAAAGAAGTAATGCACGAATGCAATTTTTGGATTTGATGAACAAAATTTCAGTCACCGTTTTAATTGAAAAACACAATATCTTCGCTAACTTTTTAAATTACTGTTTTCCTCGTGTTTTATCTGCTTGATCGGCTCGTTAGGCTTATATTGCAGTGGGAGATAATAGGACTGTAGGAGCATTCCATTCGCCCCACGGGAAAGAAGGGCAGTTTTCGACGAGAAATCGTGAGTACAATTACGCAAATTTGGCGTGCAATGAAGCCTCAATTCTTTGTTTATTTATTGTAAATTAGCGTTCAAACAACTACTTTTTTTGTTTATTTATTGTAAATCGTCGTGATGGGTAAAACATTTAGCGGTATGTTAATGAATCTCGTGAGTGTAAGGTCTGAAGCACCACATTTTTCACTCGATTGTAATTAACTATTAGGCTATATCTTCAGTAAATAGCTTAGCCTATGAGATTCAAAGTATCTGAGAGTTACTTGCGGAGACAAGTTCAGGTCTTTTAGCGGTCAAATGTTTCGATTGTCCACAGCACTATGCTTTGGTGCTTGACATTAAATTATCCTATTGTAGTGCCTATTCCAATCATTAGCTGCGTTTGCTTACTGTTCAAAGGTTCTAGGCCTAATGAACAGTGCCAATATTGGGCAGACAGGCAATTCTTGGCTAAGCATGTAAAACTATTAATAATAATAATAATAATACTAAACATTTCTATAGCGCTTGGTACTCGATAACAAAATGCTCAAAAGCGCTTCATAGAGAAAACAACAACTAACATATGAGTCATTCCATGTATAATCAACCAGGCCCTGTAACCACTACTCTTGGATTTTGATAATTTCAATAACTGTTATAGACCTTGGAAAAAGTCGAAGATTAAAAAAAAAATTTTGAAAATATCTCCAGGCGTTTTCGAGTTATTCAAATTTGAAATTTTCGCCACACGATGGCTTTTGGTTAGTGAGCACTGGTCACGCTTTATGATTTTCTTTAATATCTTTATTTCTGAAGGTAGAATAATGAAACAAATGTTGAATTTACCATTTTTGGGGTCAAGGAATTCATTTAAGCACATAAAAAACCTATATCACACCTCCTTCATGGAGTAAATTAAGTTTTTTAATTAATGTCAAAGTTCAAGTTTACGACGCAATTACAAAAATAGCAATCGCATTGGAAACATAATTTTTGCACTTTTGTGTAGCATGGTTCATGTATTTTCAAGTATCCAAAAATTGGAAACTTGTTTTTTGTCCTTTAGGAATAAAGTTGGTTTTAACAGCAAGCACTATTTTTAAGATTCTTATAAGATATAAAATGCCGATTTGAGCAATATCGTATAACTGGTCATGCATATATGCAAGGTTGCAATTCCAAGGCACCAACTGCTAGTGTTTAAAGATTATTCACCAAAAACATTAATTACTGCCTGCTAAAGGTGCACTCTGAGAGAGGTTACAGTAAATTTGAGTTCCTTTTTGAACTTCAATTTTGCCTACTCCTATTTTGATTCTTATTATTTTATTATTCTTATTCTTATTATTATTTTGATTTCATCTATGTATGAAAATGATGAATTTACCCGTTTAATGCCTGGAATTAAAGATTATGTAAGTGTTTCCAAAAATGTTCATAAGCAAAAGAGGCTCATTTTGTGCAATTTGAAGGAATTATATGCCACATTTTGTGAAAAATATCCCGAGCTGAAGATTAGATTCTCAAAGTTTTGTTCACTCCGTCCCAAATGGTGTGTCCCCGTATCGTCCAAAGGCAGTCATTCTGTCTGTGTGTGCATCCAACATCAAAATGCAATCCTTCTGGTTGATGCTGCCAACAACAATGAAACATACAAAACATTGATTGACAAAATAGTGTTCAGCACGGTGAACAAAATGTGCATGTTGCATCGTTGTGAACAATGTCCTGGGTCTCCAGCACTAGAAGGCTTTTTGCTTGCACAGTATGATGAGGAACTTGATGATGAAGTCCAATGCCAACAATGGAAGTCTACAGACACGATGGATCTTATCACGGTGTTAATGATGAGATATGAATGGATTCAAGAAATTGTAAAAGTTTTGGATGATCTTACAAAGCATTCATTCATAGCTAAATGCCAATCTAGATACTTAAACTCCAGAAAGAGTTCTGTAACAGATGATACTTGTGTGATTTTGCTGGATTTTGCTGAGAATTACACTTTTACAATCCAAGATGAAGTACAAAGCTATCACTGGAACCAGCAGCAATGTACAGTCCACCCCGCTGTTGTGTATTACATGCAAGATCACATCTTGATGCAGCAGTCATTTTGCTTTGTTTCAGATGACTTAACACATGACACAGCTTTTGTGCATGGGCTTTTGTATAAACTCACTGCATTGATTCCAAGCTTGTCCAGCACCATTACTAAAGTTGAATATTTCTCGGACGGTTGCGCTGGACAGTATAAAAATATGCTGAATTTGTGCCATCACAAGTGTGATTTCAACCTGGAAGCGTGTTGGTCCTTTTTTGCAACCAGTCACGGGAAATCTCCATGTGACGGTGTTGGAGGTACTGTTAAACGACTGGTTAAGACAGCTAGCTTACTAAGACCTACATCTGACCAGATGTGATCTTGCATGTAATACACAACAGCGGGGTGGATTGTACATTGCTGCTGGTTCCAGTGATAGCTTTGTACTTCATCTTGGATTGTAAAAGTGTAATTCTCAGCGAAATCCAGCAAAATCACTTAAGATCATATGTTACAGAACTCTTTCTGGAGTTTAAGTATCTAGATTGGCATTTAGCTATGAATGAATGCTTTGTAAGATCATCCAAAACTCTTACAATTTCTTGAATCCATTCATATCTCATCATTAACACCGTGATAAGATCCATCGTGTCTGTAGACTTCCATTGTTGGCATTGGACTTCATCATCAAGTTCCTCATCATACTGTGCAAGCAAAAAGCCTTCTAGTGCTGGAGACCCAGGACATTGTTCACAACGATGCAACATGCACATTTTGTTCACCGTGCTGAACACTATTTTGTCAATCAATGTTTTGTATGTTTCATTGTTGTTGGCAGCATCAACCAGAAGGATTGCATTTTGATGTTGGATGCACACACAGACAGAATGACTGCCTTTGGACGATACGGGGACACACCATTTGGGACGGAGTGAACAAAACTTTGAGAATCTAATCTTTAGCTCGAGATATTTTTCACAAAATGTGGCATATAATTCCTTCAAATTGCACAAAATGAGCCTCTTTTGCTTATGAACATTTTTGGAAACACTTACATAATCTTTAATTCCAGGCATTAAACGGGTAAATTCATCATTTTCATACATAGATGAAATCAAAATAATAATAAGAATAAGAATAATAAAATAATAAGAATCAAAATAGGAGTAGGCAAAATTGAAGTTCAAAAAGGAACTCAAATTTACTGTAACCTCTCTCAGAGTGCACCTTTAGCAGGCAGTAATTAATGTTTTTGGTGAATAATCTTTAAACACTAGCAGTTGGTGCCTTGGAATTGCAACCTTGCATATATGCATGACCAGTTATACGATATTGCTCAAATCGGCATTTTATATCTTATAAGAATCTTAAAAATAGTGCTTGCTGTTAAAACCAACTTTATTCCTAAAGGACAAAAAACAAGTTTCCAATTTTTGGATACATGAAAATACATGAACCATGCTACACAAAAGTGCAAAAATTATGTTTCCAATGCGATTGCTATTTTTGTAATTGCATCGTAAACTTGAACTTTGACATTAATTAAAAAACTTAATTTACTCCATGAAGGAGGTGTGATATAGGTTTTTTATGTGCTTAAATGAATTCCTTGACCCCAAAAATGGTGAATTCGACATTTGTTTCATTATTCTACCTTCAGAAATAAAGATATTAAAGAAAATCATAAAGCGTGACCAGTGCTCACTAGCCAAAAGCCATCGTGTGGCGAAAATTTCAAATTTGAATAACTCGAAAACGCCTGGAGATATTTTCAAAATTTTTTTTTTAATCTTCGGCTTTCTCCAAGGTCTATAACATATATTGAAATTATTAAAATCCAAGAGTAGTGGTTACAAATTTAAAAAAAATTGGTTGATTATACATGGAATGACTCATATGCAAAATATAAAACAGCAAAACTTTACGCTAAAATCAAGATTAAAACGTTAAAACATAAAAACAGAGCAGAAAAATGCGTTTTATTAATTTTTGAAAAGATTTCAAGTTGTCGGCGTTGCACATGTTTGCGTTAAATCATTCCAGGTCCTGGCCGTAGATACAAAAAACATTTTGTCGGTATACCTTTCCATCCCAATTGATGTAACTTGCAATAATTTCTTAGATTTTAACTGCAGAAATCTTGTTGGATGAATAATGTCACAAACGAATACTGAGATAATCAGGCCTTGCTCCACCTAGACTCTCAAAAGCAATGGTTAGAATCTTGAAACGCAATGTATACTCGACTAGTAACCAATGAAGATGACAGGCTTGATGTGCTTGCACTTTTTTAATTGATAAATCAAGCATGCGGCGTTATTCTGGTCACGTTGCAGTCGAGATATCACATCTTGCGAAACACCGTGGAGTAGACCATCACAGTAGTCAAGTCGTGATATAACCAGCGCATGAACAAGCATCTCGCAGGATTTCATCGAGAGATAACGACGAATCCTTCTAATGTTTTTAATGTGGAAGTAGCAGAATCTAACGATGCTGTCGACTTGTTTGGTCACTGAAAATGCGCAATCGAGAAAAACATTTTCCAAGCTTTTAACGAATGGAGAAAAAACTGAAGTTGAGCAAAGTTATGCTAAAAAAATTTCTTACATTGACTTAATACTACCGTAATGCACATTTTTGCCCTCGAGGCCTTGCCACAATTTTCTGTCCTCCACATTGAAGGCGAAAAATAAAATAAATGAATGAAGTTCCATTCAGTAATGGTAAGGACCTTCTTCCAGATGAGCACTTTGGACGAAAAGGTATGAGCTCTTTTGGGTCTGAGTTTAGCTTGAGCATGTTAGATGCCAACCAGGATTTAATTTCTTTAAGGCAAGCCTTGAAAAGTGCTCACTTCAGCAGGAAATCATCATAATCGTCAACTACAAGGTAGAACTGGATGCAATCAGCATAACAATGATAAGCCACTAGGTGTTTTCGGCAGATGTTGCCTATACCTTGAGAGGACAAAGAATATAACAGAGGACCAAAACCAACCCTTGTGGTACCTCTTGTTAGACGGAAACTTTGTGAGAAATGCTGTTTTCCATGCAGACCCGCTGACTTCAATCAGTTAAATATGAGCTGAATTAATCACGGACTTTGTCAGAGAAACCCTATGTGCAGTCCATGCACTGCAGCAACATCTCGTGATCGACCACGTCAAAGACAGTTAAGAGATCAAGCATCGCTAGCATGGCGTATGATCCTCAAATGCCTCCACGATGTTGCTAATATTACTTTCTCACCAATCTAGTGGAAAGTGCCCTCACCTACATGGGAGACTTATCACAGCACACACTGAACTTTTATATATTTTACATGAACAAGCATGACAAATGTAGTTGTTGAAATTTCAATTTGTAGTAAATATAAACAAAGTATCAGGTGCCTAGTGCACACCAAATGTTATGTCTTTCGCCACACATAGATTCTCTTCAAAAACTGTCATATCTTCCAGACTAGTCCCTTGCATTTGCTAGGCCTAATCTTAAATGCTTTCAAATTTGCTCAAGGTGGAATTGTAAATTTAAATACCTTATTTGTCGAATAGAAGCCGCGGCTACTATTTTTTATTTTTGTTTATGAGCTTCTAATCGAGGGTTGCTTCTTTTCAAGGGCGGCTTTTAATCAAGAAAATATGATAGGTGAATATTGATTAGATAGTTTTGCTTAGCAGTGAACCACAGGAATAGCTTTTGATCCTGTTCAAGAGTTGTACATCGAATCATAAACTAAAGTAAGCATAGAAAGCATTTCTTTTCTCATACTGAATACATACAAACACTCTGAATGTAGATTTTTTGCTGATGATTAGACACTGCTAAATAATTAAGCCAAATAAGCAGATAAATATTGTGGTATAACAATATAACATCATATATCATGCTTCTATTTTATGGTTTCTGCAGGATTGCTTGACAATAGGAAATCACGAGTTTGCATAAAGCAAAAACCTTAAAGAAGCTGCTTCATTTTCAACATATCAAATAGGCTTTAAGCATTTTATTCTCCCTGCACAGTGCTTAAAACAGTTGCTTTGTGATGAGTTTTCAATCAGAAGATTTGAAGAATGACGATGAGATTGATCAAAATCAAAGTTTTCAACCAGTTGGTGTCATTCCGTTGTACACATATCTTCCCCCATTGAAGTCATTGACCCAGCAGCCTAACAACCAAAGGCAGTGGCCTTTGGCAGATGTTAGTTCCTTTCCGTTTTTGCCTTCAATTCATAAAACTAATTACAATGGGCCGAAGATTTCCAACATAGAAATAAATGCTCTTTATCAAGATATTTTGGAGGAATTTGTCACAGAAGAGGTTGGTAATTGATGTACAATGTCTATAAATTATACACTTAGGGCAGGTTAAGTCATGTAAACATAAAGCTATTTCTTTCAAACATTAGGTCTTTGTAATTAGCTGTGCATGTGATATCAGAATGATTGTTATCATGATTTAGACTCTGGACTTGCTTGAAGAGGCTCTGAAGCTTGACATGGACATGTCTCCTCCGGCAATACAAAGAAGAGCCCTTGAAAAGGAAGCCGAATTAAACAGGCAAAATTTGCATTTTTATTTGCAGTGGCATTTGTATATAGTGTTAATCAATCGTTGTAAATTTCTTTACAAATTCTTGCAATTCCTTCTTTTCAATTTGTTTTATTATTAGGTTCACAAGCCAAGTTGCAACTGAGGTTCTGGATGATGTTATAAGAGAGATCTGTTACGAGATTGCAGTTAACTTTTTCGATGACATCATATCGAATCACAGAGTCGAAATTGAAGCAAGGGTCTTCACACAAGACCTGGTACCCGAGCTAGCAGCTGAACTTATGAAAGAAGTTGCCTGTGAAGTGATGCATGCATGCAAGTGTGGTGAAGAATGCATTAATATTGTGCATGAAGTTCTTATTGATGAAGTTAAGAATGTAGTGGAAGATGTATTAACAGACTACGGTGCACAATGTGCATTTTCTCAATACAAACAAATAACAAAGGTAATTTTGAATATTCTTTGCAATAGTAATGTGATCATACATAATAGAAGTTTACGAGAACTACACATGAGTAAGTTTTGCCTAGCTACATCTGGATCTAACCGGAGGTTTCTGTTACAAGTTTGCAGGAGACCTCTTACTTGACAGTTTGTGTTTGCAAGCGTTACTACCAGAGGAGAAGTCAGATACTCACCTTGCTGCCCAAGTTATTGACCATTTTATGTTGTCTATTTTACTGGATAAGCTTCTTAATTTAAAAAGCATGTCTGCAGAAAAGTGCATTCCACTGCAATGGTATAGAAAAAAATTCGTTTTAAATGTTGCTTTTGACTCTGCAATGGATCAATTAACTAAGTTACTGGATAAGGAACTTGGACTGTAACAATAAGCCAATGACATGGTGAATTATATAGGCCAGCCTATGGTTATGTCATATTGGACTGCGAAAAAGTGGCCAGATACATATACTTCAACATTGTACTCTTAGTAAAGAAACACTGTTATACCTTAACTTTTTTAGGTTTTAAAGCACTTGTTCATTTTGTTATTCTATTTTATATTTTTCTACAGTAACAGTATGTCATTTTTTCTTGTCATTTTACATGTAACTTTTTTATTTTAACAAGTGTGTGCAATCATATCAAATATTGTTCTGGTTTATTTATTGCACAGGCTTGATCAACTTTCTCTGACTTTAGCTACTCTGCAAAAAGGATGAGCCAATTGAGAATAGCTATAACTGGCAAGTAAAAGTTGTTTAACTAATTTCATCTCTTTTATTTAAAATTGATACTCAAAAGCTAATGTCACTGCAAAAAAATTCATAACAGTTAACAACATATCCTAAGAGCTAAAACCATGGCAAAGTCAATAATGTTAAACAGGTGGTGTGAAATACATGTTTAGTATTAAAGGCAAGCTAGGGTTACAGCACACAAACCAAATGCTATAAAATAATGAAGACTTAGGAAAGAAGCACAAGAACACTGCAAAGGCAAGTTTTAATCTGTTTTACTATTTTGCAGTAATAAACCAGCCAAACAAATGGCTTGGTAAGCAGAATTTTCATCAATGCACTCTGAAGAGATACGTTTCGCGCTTAGGTTTTCAGAGCGATATTTCATCTCTTCCTGGAGCAAATCGAGCGCATTCTTATAATTTTGCATGTTAACATCACAAATTGCAATCGCCCTCATGGCATCAGCCCTTTTTGCAAAAAATCTATTTTTCTCTCGAAAATTTTTAGTCAAAATTCTTAGTTGTATTTGAAAATGGGTCTTAGCAGATACAAATTTGCCTTCTGCAAAGTGTACTTTCCCTTTCAGTCGATATGCATCTGCTAGAGCAAGGCCAGTATCACGAACAAGGACTTCACTGTAAGCATTAACTATGAAAGTCCAGTTAAGTACACTGAACAATACTTCAGCTACCAGTGAAACATCATCAATGGCTCTTTCTAGTTGATCCAGTCGTTGCAGTGGTAAAAGCCTTTCCCTGGTTATGTTAATGTTATCATACAATCCTTTAACGCCGTTATTTACATCACTGAATATATAGAAACCATCATCGAAAATGGTCCAAATCATACCCAAAATTGGATCTTCAGCTGAATTTGTTTCAGGGTGTAAAAAATTGCTTTTTAAACCTTCTTTAAATGACTCCAGCAAAGAGCATACCACATCCAATATGTTAAAAGCATCATCTGTCGTCTCTTGTGACTGTGATAATCCCATTTGTTTACTGGTACTAAAAGAGTTTATTTTAATTTCCACAGTGTCATAAAAATCTTTAAGTGCTTCTGTGAAATCTGCAACTCTGTAAACCAAGTGCAGAATATCAGGAAACACACCTACCACATGTTTGTCCTGAGGATGATGACAAACAGTTTGCTGAAGCTCTCGTACAGCATTGACGTACCGATCTAGGTGAGAACTCTGATAGCCATTGTGAAAGAAACATCTTCTAATTCTGTCCTTTGAGGAAACGGCCACAAGTTCACGCCTTTCAAAAGCATCGTTGCACAACTCCAATGCTTCCATCATTCCACTGCATTTTTGGAGAACAGGTAATCCCCAGTTATCATCTTCATTGTAGGAGGAGTGCTTATAGTCCATCATCATCTCAAGCATGTAACGGATGACCAATATCAGCTTTTTTGCTGCTAGTTTTGAGAATGGCACAAAATCCTGAAATTCAGGGATGGCTGGAGCTCTTAGCGATTGACTACTTATGGAAAATGACATTGCAGCAGTATCATCATCTACTGGCAAATGTAGAGCATTGTAAACTGTAATCATAGCATTTTTGCTTGCATCACGCATAGAACCACTCATGCCACTTTCCCTAATGTCTACATTGCTCCATATAACTGGATAAAGTGTTGTCCAGAGACACCTTATTATAATGAAGAAATCAACAACACTTTCGGTACCAACCGTATCAGTCAACTGTGACATGTAATCTTGGTTTAAAGTATTTGATAACTGTGGCAAAATATCTACATCGACCACTTGCTGGCCTGCTTGTTGATATAACTTCATCCTTATTTCATTTGCCACGGCAAAAGCATACCTTAAGTTGTGACCAGCTTCTTGTGAAAGCTTACCAACTTCAACAAGCTCATCCACAATGTCAAAGCAGTTTGTGGCCTGTATGTTTTGTAACACCCCCAGGTAAGAAATAAGCATTGATGCAGCCCGATATAACAATACTTTTATGTTTGCTTTGGATATATCATCAGACAAACTAGATAAAACATTCAGGGAATCAAATGACCTCATCACTTTTGTTAATTCCGGTAATAATTTTTTAGAATGAAGATTCAGCATGTTACTGACTTTATCATGATAACAATCATGAAGGTCTTTGCATCCTGCAACAAACCTAGTCTTTATTAAGGTTGTCTCAAAGTGTGAAGAACTTTCAATTATGTCTTTGTCTTGTGTGTTAAGAAAATATTCCAACAAGTAATTGGCCATCTTAGACACTGGTTTAATTAACTCTTTACTGGCAAGATCTCTGGAAGACGTTTTTCGCCCAAGCAGATGCATACAGGCCAAGGGCATGTTGCTGTCGAATTGGATTCCACATTTTGTGAAAATGTCATAAAACCAATCCTGATCGAGGCATTCTACATCGAAATTGTTAAACAGGGGAATACCTAATAATCGAAGCGGAGATTCCCCCAAGCTGATAATAACTATGTGAAACAACACTGCGTACCAGCGAAATTTTTCAAGTTTCTTTTCCTCTATAGTTTGGTCCTCGCCTACACTTTCTGCATCGTCGAGTAAAATCATATTTTCAAAATCAGAAAAAACAGTTATTTCTCCTCGTGCTAGTGACCCCAAACCAACATGCGCATATTTCCATGGAATTTTACTTCCAAATAAAAGATTCATGCATTTCTTTGAAATTGATGACATTAGAGACGAATAGCTTTCGGTGGTGAAGGACAGTAAAAATCTTACACATTCGACTTTTTTTTCTTCTTGTTGCAATCGAATCGATTTATCGGCGTCCTGCGAAACCCGTGAAAGTTCTCCTAATAACCGGTGAACTTCCTTTCGCATAACATGCACTTGATTTCTTATTTCATTCGATATATCAGCGAGTTTCGCACAGCAAGAATCCGCTTCGGCATATTTCAATACTGTTTCCCACATAACTTGAAAATCATTTCTTACTTCTTCCACTTCAACCGGATTCCTCACTATAGCCGCACTAAAAAGCCCTGCACTGTATATGAAGTTCCATTTGTCTCCTTTGCCTTGTTTAGAATAGAAATTGGCTAAACGCCAAAATTGTAGAGCTGTTAATTTTGGTTCTTTTTCCCAGTGCCACCTCTCATCAGATTGACAAAAACTTTTAACTAGGTTGATCACGTTTTGTTCGCTAGTCATTGTTGCAATTTCAATTTACGTCATAAATTAATTTTTTTACATTTCATTTCAGGAAACAGTATTTTGAATTTATTTAGACTATCTGGAAAAAGTTGAAGACGTTAAGAAAATTAAGCCAATAAACGCTCAAAGAAATTTCATTTTTTGCTTGAACTTTCAGAAAATATCAAATGATTTTCCAGAAACAGCATTTTTCTCTCCGGTTAAAATCATGCATTTAACGTATTTTTTCCTTTCAGTGAAATGAAACTTATAAGTCAAATTATAAAATGTATCACCTGTCCTAAGCTAATTCAAACTGTTATTCAAAATTGCCCTAATTTTTATTTTATAACATAATTTGACATTTTTCTTGGTCAATATCTCGTAAAAATGCAGCCGTCAGAGGCCACTTCGTTGTCATCAAGGGTTTTATCATTAGGACTTCCTTTTGCTTTCTTATTTTAAGGAAAAGTTATTTGTTATCGAAACATTTATTCGCTTATTGGTTAAATTGACACGAGTTGCAATATTAATGAAATAACTATTAAGTTATAATAACTTATAATTTGTGCTGTGTATATATGCGACGAATATAGCAGTGGGGTCTGACCTTTTCACTACAAAACATTTTATTAAAATTGAGCTAGAACAATAACTGCTGCAAAAACATAACCTTGAGTTGGTCGGTTATTCAATGCACTTGGCTTTATTATTTCTTGTTGTTTGACTGTGTCGCCATGAGCACATACCTATTAGTATTTAAGCACGTCGCACTATGACTATACCATACCATACCAATCTATTCTTTCTTTCTAAACTACACTCCCTGCTAAACTAAAAAAAGGTTTTTATACCAATAAGCTACACTGGTTAAAATAAGAACTGGTAGCGGAAACCTGTGGCGTATAATCAGCGGGGCCAATGGGATGATTATAAATGTTCAAATGACCAATTTTTAGGGACGTCATTGTGATGGCGTCAGAACGACGTCACACAAATACAGTATACTACTGTATTTTTGATGTGTTTTGTAAGGTATTTTAAGGAACCGAAAAAGCTTCTAAAGTTCTAAAGATCTCTCAAAATTTTTACTTCTGCAACTACAACAAAATATTAGCAATTTAGTAATTTAACAATTATAAAAGTCGCAGTCTCTTAGAAATCGCAAAAATCAAGTCTTAAAAACCTTCATACGTTCTTATATACTTTTGTATAGCCTACTAATTACAGCTAATACAGCATGCAAAAAGATAAACTACCGCGGAAACACAACGGCGGAGACAACATTATGTGGAAAACGACTATTTCGCCATAAGCAGGTCACCAGCCCGCTTTAAGGATGGGATGTTAGATTATGAGAATGGGTATATGGAAGAAGTTGTTTTAAGTATTTACGTTGTTTTAAGTATTTTGCCTGGTCGAAAGGTTCATAATAACGCGTTGTTAAAATACATACGTGTTCAAAAATTGCATGCACGCTAAATTATCGTGCAAAAAAATTAGCTGTGTTGGCCAAACAGGTCACTATTAGTTCACCTATACACGTTTGTAAATTGTAATCGTGTTGACAATTTGGGAACGCGTGTTTTTGTCAACGCAAACATAAATTACAAACACGTTCACAAATTACGAACGCCTTCACAATTTACAATTACACGTTGTTATAAACCTTTCGGCCAGGCAAAATACCATACTTACGCGTTTGTAAATTGTGAACGCGTTCGCAATTTACGTACACGCTGAATAAAGCGAATTTTGACACATCTGGCATTATGGCTAACCATAATACGGAGTTAATGGTAGGATCGCGCAAAACCACTGAAAAAATATTTCAACAAATTTTATTTCACACATTAACGCTAATTCACTCACTCATAGTTTCTACTTCCATGTTGATACAAAAAAGCGCGCATTCTTGTGTCCATAATAGCACCCGACTACTTTTCGACTATAAAGCAACAAGATAAGCCATCGCCTTGTTACGATGTGATATCAACATGCTCCATTACTTTGCTGTTCTTTTTTCTTTGCTACTTTAACATTCTATAACTTTCTTTTATTGGCAGTCTTATTCATGGATTTGCTATGTGATGACTGCGCAACGTGTATTACGGACGAGTTGACATGGCCTGACGCCAAGGCAAGCGTGAAAACGTCAAACTACACAACCAATCAGCGTTGCTTGACTGACAGAAAATCAGACAGACGAATTTCATCCACACCATGTTCATCTTACGCACTAGATTTTTTCTATGTGCGCTAGTGCGTACAGTCTCACCGGTTAAAAAGCACTGGCTTAGGTGATTCGTTTTACCTCGGGCAAAACTTATCTCGTTGTCAATAAAATGTTGAGTCTAGCTTGTACAACTTCGTTTGGTATTTGTGTATGATATCAATTACACATTCCAGTCTTGTTACGTATTCCCAACTATGTGATCTTTTGTTTTGAGTGCATTTATCTAGTGTACTTTCATGTTGTGCTTTTACCCAGCGCATGTCGTTTTTCTTCCATTCTACGTTTGATTTTTCGAACTAAGTTTTATATTTCTCACTAAATATAGACTATAAGCCAGGTTACAAACAGCAACATTCGGTGTTAGATCCGTAAGTTACAACATCAACCAACTTAACGTCACCATAATTTATTTCTTGAAATCTGTTACTTTAAACTTAAATGCAGTCTTGATTTAATGGCTGTGTCTATTTACCATCTTTATAGCAACATCTACGCTATAAAACCTTTCATGTTTTAAGACCGTTTATTGGGTTTTCCAGTTTTTCCCGTTCGTTTACTGCTTGCCGGAATATTCTATTAATTTGTACTATAATTAATAGATGGCATTTCATTTTTATTCCTCACAATAAATGGACGATACTAGCAGCCTAGCTATTTAATCCTTTAAATGTTAGTGTGAAATGAGCCGAATTTTCGTCGTATTTCGAGTAACAAAAATCATTTCCAAATGTCAAACAGCGAAAATAACTGAATTGAAAATTAACACAAGTGATTCTGGAAAATATTACGATTTGAAACACTATTATACCGTGCTACATTAACAGCCTTACTCTCGGTCTGAAAGATTTGTATAGGTTATTTGCATACTTATAAGTTCAAATCTTGACTGAGATGGTGAGTCTATAAGCTTTACCTTATTGACTGTGCAAATGACAATAACAATATTAAAAAGATAAACTTGACTCATGACACGTAGGGTTTGTTGTAGGGAGTAAGCGAATCTTTAATACACCACATACAAAGACGGTTGGTTTCAATTACACTAAATGAAAGAAATGCACATAAAACTAAAAATATGATCACATCATCAGTTGTATACATGGTTGGCAGAATGAACATTCGCAGCAGTAAAATCTCATGCCCACATTTATCTCCACCAAGCTGCGGCTCCAGTATTTGTTAGGCTTAATTAAAATGTGATGGGTTTTGTTTAAAAATTGGTGCGTTTTGCATTTCATGATGGTAGAAAGCAAATCTCCAGGATTTAACGATATGATGTGATTTACACTTTACATGAAACCATATCTTATTTACATGATTTAAAGTTTTAAACAATAACGCTTATTAAAGTGGGCAGGAAGAAAGTCAAAAGGTATCATAATACAGATACATCAAACTGAGTATGTTACTTCAAAATAAAAAGCAACAATGTTTTGCTTAACTAAATTATAATTTGTCAGTTGCAAGGTACTCTGCACAAAACTCATACGACAAAGCACAACAATACAATGGTTTATACAGCCAGACATCAGAAAATAAATTCAAAGAAGAGCTGAAGATGATCCTTTTACAAGCAAAATAACAAGGTAGTCATCTGCGAAAAATTGTGGTTGTAGTGAGGGACCAATTCTCAAAAGCTGCTCCGTGGCAAATGGCCCAGGAGGAAAGCAGTGCAGCACTCCAGATACTGATTTCTCCTTTGGCTTTTCCTTATCTTTCTCACCCTCTTTGTCTTTTGAGGAGTTTAGAGTGAGTACTGGAACTGAGACTATTGCTGCTGCTTCTTTATCTTTGAAGTATTTCACCAATCCACGAAGTGGTTTGTGCTGAGTGGGTGCAGGGCCATTAAAATTACCACTCATATTTAAATTTTCTGGGACACCTGGCACAGCAACGACTAAACAAGTTTTCTTCTCACAGTATTTCATCCTCTTGCTGACCTCCTTAACTTTGTCATCATTCAAACGCAAGCGCTGTGTCACATGGAACATGGTTTGCCTTCCAGTCGGACTGTTTGGGTCAGCGGTGGTCGTATTAAAAACACCCATGTCGCCATCTAATAGGAAGAATAGAACGGGAAATGCAATTTTCTTTAGGACAAATCCACCTTGCCAACAGGGTGGATCAAAAACCTGGCAGAGGTCATGCAAAGTATAGCAAGACTTGGCATGAAAATGCTTAATCTGCATTTCAGTCATGGCAGTTTCCTTAATGGTTGAATTGCCGTCATTTTTGTGAGAGCGACGACCTTTTGATCTGCTTCTTGACTTACGACGTCTGTCAGATTTTCTATCTTCCGCAAAGACATTTCTGCCTCGATATCGGTCAGAGTTCTTGTACTTGTTGTTCGCATAACGATCATTTGACTGCCCTTGGCTATTATTGTCATAACTTTTCTTGCTGTCATGTCGACCAAACTCTAAGAATCCTTCATATCCCGGCATTCCAGGTTCAGGATCAAGAAAATCTATTCTAAGTCTTGTTTCAGCATTGGGCATGAGAAAGCCACGCATTTGATTACACGCTGCTTGAGCAGCATCAATTGTTTCATACAAAATTGCAGCTGTGCTGTTTCCTTTATGATAGTCAATGCGACGGATTGCACCAAATCGATCAAATTCCCTTTCTAAATCTGCATGTGTTGTCCAGCTGCCAAGGCCACCAACCCAAATCTTTGAAGATACCATCAACTTTCCATAACCAATCCGAACCACATTCTTTAGAACTGGTTTTCCATTCAAGGAAACTTTTGCTTTGTATGCTTGGTTAAGGTCTGCAAACCTTATAAAACAGTATGACCCCAATCCCCTTGCAGCTCGCTTGACATCTATATCATCGATTTTTCCAAACGGCTCAAAGACTCTCCTGATATCAAACTCTCGCACATCAGGTTCCAAGTTACCAACAAATAAGGTCCTAGTGGCATATGGATCATCTTCAGGAGGAATGGGCTTATCCATGAAACCTGGTCCTGGAAAGAAATTGGGATCAGGAAAACCACCTTGCATATTCATGTTGGGTGCAGCTGGAATGCTTTTATCAGTCATCGATTCCGATTGTTTTTCATTAGAGGTTTTTTCATCAGGTGTACGTGATCGTTGCCTTTCACTGCTGTCAGGAGATCGCTGTCTTGAGGTTTCATTTCTGCTGTGAATTCTCTCTCTCGAATCACTGCTATGTCTCATTGGAGAAGCATCTCGAGGAGAATCCCTTGGTGAGTAAGTTAGATCTCTTTCAGGACTTACTTCCTCTGAGTTTCTCCTGTCCCTGTATGACATCCTTGGGGGGGACATCCGCTCTCTGTATTGGTTTCTATCTCTCAATGGGACTCGTTCCCTTGCTGGGCTTCTTCCTCTTCCTGAAATCCTTTTTGGTGATCGTCGTCGTGGAGGTGATGGTTTGTTCATTGCGGGAGAACGTCTCCTAATGGGGGAATAACCTAGTTCTCTTTGTGGTGGTGTCCGCTCTCTTGGGGACACCATTCGAGAGGTTGGTTCATAATCATTTGCTATCTCAATGTTAAGCCGACGGTCGTGCATAACCAGATGGCCCTTTGCATTTTTGCACTCTTTGGCATCATCAGAAGAACGAAACGTTGCGTAAGCGATTCGTTCGCCATTGTAGTCACGTGTTACTTTAACAACAACTTCACCAAATTTCCTGAACTCATAGAAAAGGCTTTCCTCAATGTCATCTCTGCCTACTTGTGCGCTAAAATTGGAGACAACCAGTGTGTTATAAAGGTCCTCTTGCTCTCGGTATCCTCCACGATTACTTCGATTATAATCGTAAGTAGGTGAGTATCTTGGAGGGGAAACAGGAGAATTGCGTCTTCGATTCTGTATGATTGTCCTTCGTGCATCTCGTGAACTATGCCTAACATCGTGATAATCTGGGCTGAAATTAGAAATGCATGAATTTAACTATATGACGGTGATATTCTTTCACCACAATGATACAGAGAAGGCCCTTTTAATTGAAGCAGAACAAAATTAAATTCAAGCTATGCTTACCAATTATATACCTTTGGTATATAATACCAGTAATACTAAAAAAATATACATGATTTGGTTTTAAGGTAAAATAAACTTTCTATAAAATGAAAAAAGGCGGAAAAATAGTTAAGATATTTTTAAACTAAAAACAGGTTTCCAAATTTAACGGTGGGTTAATTTAATAATCTCATTAAATTAAAAAAAATTGAATTTTGTTCAACTAGACCTCTCGTTACTGGCCATTCATAACTAGAAATATTCACCGAGTAAAATGAATGTATGAAATCCATAATATATGAAACCGACCCTATGCAAATTGAGAAGGGCACTAGGGCCCTACATTTTACGCTTCACACTCTCCTGTATTTGCTGCAGCAGACAAGTACTGAATAGAATAAACCCTGATATATTTTGTGTCTTTTCACTTATTCGACTTATTGCATAAATCGTAATGCAAAATAAATATATTCACATATCGGCATAAAACCAAATAAATGGAAAAAAGTTTAATATTTTCCCAAGTTAAAAGTGTTATTATCATCGGTGTCAAGTGACTAAACCTGTCTTTGTAATCACATAATGAAAAACAAGTTAACATGAGACTTCTGTTTCTCTCACACATCTGCATGTGCTATTTTCTCGTTTCTCTCTTACAAAGCAGGGTTTTCCCTAGTTTCTATGACAAATAAGGAAAAATTATTCATATATGGCAAAGGGTTGTTTTTTTCATACCACGCTACGCACCTTTGTTTATGCTCTTTGGCTATAAAATGTCATATGAAACAACAAACACTTATTACATCATACAGTAGAATCTGCCTAATATGACCATCCGGTTTGTATGATAATTTGGTATGGTCGCGAATTTTGCCATATAAAGTTCCCCGTTTACTATGACCAGTCTTTGGATAAAACGACAAATTTTTCCAACTTTTTTGTGTCAACTATGCAGAGTAACAGTGACAATAGTGTCACGTGTCACTCATTTCATTTATTGGCATCGACTTTCATGTTGCTTTAAAACATTAATGAAATATATGACGACTTTGATGTTTTTTTTTGTCATTTTGTGCCTAACTGTAACGATCCTGGTGTGGTAAACAGCATTATAGCAGCTTCAGTTATTGTGGCCATTCAGATATAAAAAACCCTGGTCCCAAGGTGGTCATAATAAGTGGAGTCTACTGTATCACTACATAACATATTTTGTAAAACTTTATGATTAAAACATGTTTCGCAAGCTTAGATGTCTTACGTTAAAATTGAAACCAAGTTGACCTATTGAATATTAACAAAATCTTTGATGATCCCAATATGGGTTGCATATAACAAATAACCTGAGCAAAGCAGCAGAAAAAGCACATCAGCCCAACTTTGAACTGTAATTCGCAAACCGAAGGTTGATAACCCAAGTCATTATCAGTCCATTTTGTCAGCATATTTTTCAAAATTACACTTTTGATATTATGTAGAGCAAACACCAGAGCCAAGCCTAAAACCATAGAAAACATGTTATTAGTGGGACGTTTGACTAAAAAAACGTTTTCTACTGTTTTGGCTCTTATGTTTGTTCTACGTATGAGTCATAACTCCCAATCCCTTACTTCTAGTACTGTTATTATATATATATATATATTTGTACATACAGTATAACATATACTGTAATACTCCACCTTGACGGTAACACACAGGTAAATGAACTAAACTGTAATATTAAGCAGGCTTACCTGGGTTGTTTGAACTACACATTCACAAAATTAGTCTAAGTTATCAATTTTCTATTAACAAGATTCAGTGCAAGATTAAGTCTATTCACAAGTCGCAGACAAGTTTATCAGTAGATATACAATAGACTGCTCAAAACTGAAATTCTTCTGAAGGTCAAGCAGAGATAACTGCAACCAGATAAAATGTTTTAATAGTGGCATTTCGTAATCCTTTCAGGTTTAATTTCAACACAAAACTGGCCAAGCCCTGTAGCACAGTGTAACAGAGGCAAAAGCTTCACATAACAATCAGGTAAAATGGACTTTCAGGCTTATACAAAGTGCATTTTTTCTGTAAGACATTTCCCACAGCTACTACACAGTGATCAGCACAGCGTCTCCTTCACCCTAATTAAATAAATATTATTTCTTCAAATGTACGCAAGTACAACTGATAACTATATCCAATAAGCCAGCAGAGGCAAATGCTACAGCACTACACCCTATCACAGTAAGTTGTATTTACACCTCAAAGCAGCACATGAAGAAACACTTCTGTATCAAGTTCATGCATATGTTGATGTCAGAGACATCTTGTGGGTGACAAAACTTTCTGATAAAGTATCTTTCTCCAACAAATGCATCCATGAAAGATCAAACGCAGACAAATTTTTCCCAGTCATCTATACTAACTGGTATCTTTGCAATACCACACTTGCAAAAGCAGGAAAACCAACTATCTTAACAATTAGTTGTCATAAAAAGCATACAAGAAAATTCAGAAATCATTTATGCAACTTCAGTAACAATTGTTTTGCTTTTACGATAAGCATCCCTAAGATATTTTGAATGATTCTGTGATAAAACATACGAGTTCATACTCAAACTACTGCGCAGAAAATTTGTAGTTAACTCAGAAGATAATTCATGAAATAAAATTACACCTACAGAGAACTTCCATTACAGTCCAACAATGCCATTGACACTATCTCGAAAAGTGTTCCGTAGGAGATAAGCATTTTATGTTATAGTACTTCATCAGATACACCATGGGCTCGCAGATTTACTTACTATTCAGGAAATATCTCCTGGTGGTTTAAATAATAAAATTAATTACTTACATTATTTACAATTACAAATAACTTCTATTTAAACAAAAATGAATACAATTTCAATATGGGATGAAACCCCTATCATAGTACGCGATAATTTAGCGAAAGAATTTGCTTCTTGCCTTCTGATTGCTTTTGACTTTTACTTACGAGGTAAAAACTTTTGTGTTTTAGCAAGAAATTCGTTGCACCAATTTTCAGTACAAATACCAGTGTACCTTTTTGCGTGACTGAAAAGTACGACGGTATTCAAAGAGAAATCGTGTGTGCAAAGATGCAAATTTTAGGGTGATGGCATGCACTGTTTGCACAGCTTCATTATTTGCTAATTAATTGTAAACCAGCATTCAAACGACCAACGTTTGTTTTTTATTATTATCCAGCATGAAGATAAAACAGTCTGAAACATATGTTGATGAATTTCGTGCGTGCAATCACCACATTTTCCACTAGGCCAACGGCCTTTTTAAGAAGAACAATTTTCGCAATGTCTTTAATGGTTGTAAGTAAAATGTTTGGCAAAAACCTTTCTTTTTGGAAAGTTAATGCCTCGAAAGGAAGTTAATGCCATTTTCATCTAGTGTTCTAGACTGACAGATAAGCTGTATACTTGTATACATTAGCAAACCGGTGCAGCCATTAGCGCTTACTGGTAATCCCTACTGCTGTACTGGAGAGTTTAAATGATGTCCTGGAGAAAGTTGGCTTATGCGCCAATTTTCAGGCCCAGATTTACCATATATTTTCTATTATAAGTATTACTACGTCGTGGTGCAAATTCTGGCTTTACATTTATCCAGCACGCTGCGTGAAAAGAAACTTTCCAGTAGGGCCTGCAACCTGCTACGGTTTAGGCTAGGCAGTTCAGCAGTAAACGAGCGGATGTTTATATGTCCATGATATAAACAAGCCAAAAATCATTCTACTGTGTAAAGGGAAAACGGTATATGTAAAAAAGTTTGGAGGCTAATTGCCAAAATTGGCTTTAAAAGAAATGCAATGACAGAATGATGACAGCCAGAAAGTGGCTTTCCAAACCTGTTGTTATCTCTGTAAGATCTTCGACCAAAAGGACTGCGTCCACGATTTCGTTTGGAGCGCGCTGGGCTGTCTCTATCACCTTGTCGTTTCATGCTTCCGTCGTATTTTGCGAATCACTACACGGCATCGACTTAATAAGAAGTCGTTGCAAACATTACTGATACAGTACTTTGCAGTTGTATGGAAAAACGTGAGACTTTTACATACGGGTGATTTTGTCTATAAACATCTTATAAACATTTTTAGGGCTGAACGACGTTAACCCAGCATAACTATATATTTTATTACATAATAAAAATCCAGGATATAGGATGGCACTCTAGGATTAACTTTTATTTTCGATCCCTCTACACAAGCTTTCGCAAGCATTAGCTTTCTTCGTCCGGTGTACACCGTACCGTTAAAAATACAACTTTGAAAGTTTAAATCTTCAGATAAAAGCCCTTGATGTGATACTCACATATATATCCCATGAAACTCAAAGGTGACCACTATGACATTTCAATCAAATAGTCATTTTATTTTTCGTCAAAGGTACGGTGAGGACAAAAAGATCAAGCCATTTGTTATTAGGATGCCCCAATTAACATGCATTCATTTAGTTTTAGTTGAAAACATTCGTCATACATACACATAAATCGAATCATTTTATTTCTTGCAAATTGTACGATAGCGTGACCATATCGTTTATTTTTCGCAATTGACTGTGGGATGCGAAAAATATGTTTTTACTGCTAGTGTTACCCTGGTCACAGACTTGTCAGACAAGAAATTGGTTGCGCACACAAACAATCAATGAACAAGAAAGAGTTGCAAAGCCCTAAGAGCTTAGAAAGTGTAAGCTGTGAATAACAGTGGTGCTACCACAATACTGTCACCAAACCCAAGATTGATACCAAAGGCAGCAAACCAGGATACGTTGTATTCCTATTTGCTTTCAAACCACGCGTGAACCGATACTAATAGCATATCCCAGAAAATACAATTTTACAAATAGGGATGTGCTGGCCTACTGACTGCGCTTCTCGACGTGTAACAGTAACATCGATCCTTGTCACATGCCGGCTTTGGCGGCTTCTGCTATCCCGGTAGCTGAGCGAGACAAACGATGAAGTTTGATGAAATTTACGGATATTCTTCCATACTAACGAAACTGACTTCAAAACGTGATTTATGTTGATTGGTTATTGTCTTAGGAATGACTTCCATATGGTCAGATAAACACATAGTTTTTTTTAGTTATTTTATTGGTTCGACCGTCAGAGTTATAAACTCGACATATATGTGATTAGTACGAGCACTACCGATTTGACTGAATAACATAGTGAAATGTGTGAGGCAGAGACACTTTCCTTTTAAATACGATCAAGACACCATTTACAGCAAAAATAACAAGTGCTGAGTAGGCTACTACTTGCCCAAAGGGTGTTATAGGCCTACTTATGGAACGATCAAAAATTTACCATTTAACATGGGCATCGTCATGTAATTAAAGCAATCAATCAATTAATTCTTGTGACGGATACGTCACAAGGATATGCTAATCCACATTAGCTTTTTAATAATGAAACAGTCCTTCTGAATTTACACATTTGCCCATCTGGTATTTGTAGCGATATACCAAACATTTAGCGATTGAAAACTTCCGATTTTTATAATCCAAAATTGTGAAATCGTTTATTACATCTGTAAAAATTATGCGTATACCATTTCAAAAACATGCTTTTCAGAGAGTGTCTTTTTACAAGAGAGCTTTTCTAGAAGAGAAATCTTATAAGAAAAACGATTAAACTAAAATCAATTTTATTTATCGCTTTTGCGGTAGTGGCATAGCTAATCAGCTGAGACCACCATTTTTACGAAACAACTCACATATCGATGTGACACAGAATTTTTCCTTTGTAACCACAAACACTTTTTCGGTACCATTAACGTCACAGAAATAGGCCTATTGTCAACAATAGCACGTGTAAATTCTTAACACTCGAAGTGTAACTTACTACAAGCACTTGAAAAGCACTTCTCAAAACCATCCATTGTTTGAAATCCGGCAACTATTTACGTTTTTAAGAATTAAATGTTTGAATGAGATGACTAACCAAAGACAGTATAACTTTTTTAATAATATGCACAACTTTAAATTGGTTTATCACTACAAATGCCACACCCACTTGCGCTGCTCTGATGAGACTTAAATTATTGTTTACCTGCTGATTACCCCTTGAAGCGAGATGACATATGCACGACAACATACTCTGAAGGCGAGGGTCTTTGCAGCAATCCCAACGCTAAAATAGTCCACCTGATTCGTCAACATTTAGCACAGAATAATGTAAGGAAATTTTGCACGGTAAGAATGTTGCACTCAAAAGAAATGAATATACGATTTCTAGAAACGGAAAGATTCGGAAGTAGTCGAATATTATGAAAACTTCAATAATGCGATTTACGTGCATAAATAAATTTAACGACTGGATTTTGTCGCCGCGCACTTGTCTACACTCAACAAGACTCAAGTCACTAGCAGTTTAATATCACGATTTACGCATGACTCGATATTGAATATATAGCATAATAAAGAAAGATAGGATGAATTACAGTCATAACTAAATGATTCGCACGTCCACTTTCAGGGTGAGGTTGCTCGACATACAAAAGGCAGCTTTCCTGTGATGCTGCGATATATCTCTCTGGCAGCCTTGCGAAATTCCTCGCTTCGAATACTGTAAATGAAACCATTCCAAAGACTATTGCAAACCAAAATCAAAACAGAAACAAATTCAGCTGAATTGTAAGCTACAGCAGCATTTTCATTCAATTTGTCAGGGTTATTAAAATTTATGCTCGGTAGGAAGTGAGACACAACTACAAGGATAATGGATGGAACCAAGCTAAAAGTAAATGCCAACACCATTATCAATAAGGTTTTTGCCAAGCAAACAGCAATGTCTCTGTCACTTTTTACTGTAAAGCGATTCTGTTTACGTGCATGTCTCCGCAGCGCTTCGTAAGTTGCCAATGTAAGAATCCAAAGAGCAATGAGTGGAATTAGCAAAGCAACTGCATACATGATCAGAGAAGCAGGACCAACAGATGAAATCAGAATTGAAGCAACCAAACCGTATTTCAGTGTTGGTACAACCATTGGAAGAATGGCGAATATCAACGCCAATATCCAAACTGACACGCATAATTGTATGGCTAGCTTTTTTGCTACATGTGGAAAATAGACAAGCGGTCTGTGTAAAGCTAAAAACCGGTCAATGGCAGCTGCTATCAGGGAATACGCGGATGCAGCAACTGACGTCACACTGAAGAAATCAACTGTATTGATATACGTTCTCGTGAGCAACGGTGAAAGAGGAACTTCAAGGAAGATCGAAGACGGCTTTGTGAAATTTTGAGTGCCATTTACCACCACAAAATCCATCTGATTAAACGAACTTTTAACAAACGTTCTTCTAAAAACTAATCCATATAAGGTGCTGACAAATGTAGGTAAAACAACAACCCCAACTAGAAGATCTGCGACTGCCAGAAAAATCTTGAAAATAGCTTGACTGTTTCGCAGTTTTGGTTTTGTGCAATACACAGCCAAAACCGTTGAGTTGGCAAAGATAACTCCAACGGCTAGGATAATGCATACTGCACTTTCAAGGATGATGTTGATTATGCATCTGGAATAAAAATGGAAACGTCAGTCAATAAATATTTTGGCGGCGTCATCACTATACTTTCGTTTACTTTCGCACACAAGGCGCACAAGAAAACAAGACAGGCGTGAAAAAGTATTAGTTGGTGTATAATGAAAACCTTGGCATTACTAGTTTACCTTAACGGCACACATTGCCATGGTGTGATGGTTTTGTTCTTGACTGTTTCTTCGTCGAATCCACACCAAATGAACTCACAGAATGGTAAATTTAAAAGAAGTAGTTCTAACATATTTCTCCGAGGTTGACTTTTTTCATAAAGGAGAAGTTGTATGCAAGGTTCTAAAATTTGACTTGGGGTTAGCTCGAATGGTCTTAATAGTGTGGCGGTAGAGTTTCCAAGCATTGACTTATTCATTTCTGTTTGCAGTTGTTGATCGGTGAAATAATGTTTCAAAGTTTCATTTCCAATCACGTCGAAACACTCCAATTTAAAATAAGTTTTGTTGCAAAAATAAGAATAAGCTTTGCTTGTGAAATCAGTAAAAGCGAAAGTTCGATTTTGACATACTTCTTTAAACTGTGGACAATTCCATTTTTGCAAAGTTTCCAGATATGTTGTAAATGTTAGCGAACGTTGATACCATTGAAGAGTAAACTGTTTTACCAACTCATTACATGCGCTTGCTTTCTGCGCGGTTGCTGTCGCTAACTCGTCAAAAAAGTCGATTTCAAAAGCTGTTTTGTTTACAACTTTATCCGCAATAACATCTTGCGTTGAACATATTTTCAATAAATTAACCAGGAGGAAAATGAACGACAACATTGTCGTCATTGGTGTTGCCTTTGATCTGCAAAACGAGTTATGGATTCAAGTAAAAGCCACTTGAACTTTTTAGCTATAGGCTATTAATAATGTTTGCAAGTTACTGTCCTACTTATGCAATAGGCTGTACAAGTACCCATCTCGAATCCAATAAAATGATAGGTAATGAATGTTTTAATACTGTCACTATTTCACCGTAAAACATTTTCCGAAAAAATTTTCGAGGCAACTTTTCATAGTTTTTTTTTCGTCTTAAATGTTGTACGTATTGCAACCTAAAACTACCTTCTAATCTAAGTCTAACTTCAGTTAAACCCTTTCCAAATAATAATCCAAAATCAACCTTTTACATACCCATACTTTTAACCTAACTGCCTAACTTTAACAACAGACTGCATGGCCAATACCTGCACTGAAATAGTTACTTTCCAAAGGAAGATGTTCAAAAATAACAAACATAATAACGTACTTTTACAAAACAAAAATAAAAATAAAATAGTTCGCAGATTTCCCTATCAATCGTTAATGGGTTATATTTTTTAAGTTGGAGTTTTATTTCAACAAATTTTAGAAAAAAGTCGCTGAAGAGGAAATAGGAAATTACGTCGAGATTTTTAGGTGCAGCGATATGGGTTCGGCAACGTTGTGGGAGTTACAGGACATTCGGTTGCCGGTACCAATGTCGCATACTGTATTCTACTATAAAAAATATCACAATGATTCTATCTTTATCTTTATCTATACTTAGTTCGACAATGTGAGGGCACCGTGAAACCGTTCTTCAATAAATAAACGCTACAGCTTGTATTGTTTTGCAAAAATTCGTTTTGAAATTATTCTTTCACGAGCAACAGCTTCTCTCTTCACATATGCTATCGTTTACCAAGCAGCGCTTCCCATGCGGAGTGAATAATTAAAAGCTTTTTATCTTAAAAGATTTGTCTCACCACACAGGCCTATATAATTGTGCATGTATACATACATGTACAGTACATGCAGATAATTATGTTAAGTTTACGCCGCTAATTTTGCCGTTTCCTTTTAATCGTTGTTGTTAATCTCAGAATGAATTATGTCTTTAAGTAAAAACGGTAAACATGTTTGTGTGACATTTTATTCAGAAGGCGACAACTTTTTGACCGACGAACGTAAATTAATCATACAAGCTATAGCTTGGACTTGTTTTTCTCACAAACCATGTGACTTGTTAACAGTCTTCGGCAATTTAAATTAAAATGTTGGCACGGTTTTAGGTACAAAGAAAATGTTTATGTGCAGAAGTTGCTAGCACGGAAACATAAACCAGATATCAACATTCTTTTTGTAAATGATACTGCACTGAATTTACATCAAACAACGTGACAAACGTTGCTGGACGTATCAGAAGCTCGTGCTTTCTTGATAAGATGAGTCTCTCTAAACCTGAAATATTTTAACAACAGTTGCTTCCATATTATGTGACTTAATTATAACTTGCTTGTTTACTTTTAAATTAAGTATCACGTATAGCATTCTGAACATGTTAAGATCTAGTCTAACGCAGACGTTATATTTGCTGTATGTCGTATTTTTCGAATAGAAGCCACGACTACTATTTTTTATTTTTGATAATTTTGCTTCCATTCCTTTTTAAATGGCTGCCACTATATATTTCACCTGAAAGATCGCACGTTTGAAGCTATTTTGTACAGTTTTGTACAGTACAACTAACTTAAATGTTATAAGTTATAACACACTATCCTCAACCTAACCTAAATATACCTTCTATAATGTAAATCTAACTCCAGTTAAACTTTAAACGGCCAAAATCAACTTTTTGCATACTCACTCTCCTAACCTAACCGCCTGTATTTAACCACAGGCTGCGTGACCTGCATTCGGTAAAATAGTCACTTCGTTTAAAAATATCTTTTTTGCAATCTTGCGACAAACGTCACTGCATGCGCTGCAAAATTTCCTTCTCTACGCTATTGCTGACTTAAAGACTATTTTTTGCTCATACAATATTTAGATCAAAATAAAACAAATTCAACCGCTAGGTATACACTGCATAGACTATAGAATGAAAAGATGATGGAAAAAGTTTTAGATAGAACATAGTAAATGTTTACTATGATAAGAAAGGCTATTATTACAAGACGTGCCAGGTTATATGTGACTACAACTTTGTTCTATTTTAATCCCAACCTAAAACAAGTGTAGGCTACCTCGTGTTAAATGTTGAGACGAGCTTTGACATAATAGGGTCTTATAGCTTTTCTCATCTTTGCAGCGAACACGTTTATATGCGTTATTGCTTTGGTATTCGTAAGATGCTTCAAAAACAAAGCTATGAGTTATGGTGATTAAGTCTATAGCAGTAATTGTTACATAACTTGAGTATTTTTATAGAAAGATTATTATCTCATAATTTACCTACGGTATTTATTCATAGTTATCAATCATTGTTTCATTGCATCGTATTTTGAAGCATCCTACCTACATAAGGTAATAACATTAGGAAAAGCACTGTTGACGATGGGAAACTTATATTACGGGTAACAAGTGTTGCCCGCAAAAAGCCGAAAATTAATTGAATAATTGAGGTATAAAAAGCAACCTAAGGCTTTCCAGCGATGTGCATACAGTCAATATACTTCAATTGATTGTGGTGAAGGTATCGTAAACAGGACTATGTATACTAAATATAATTACGATCACGATGTTTTAAATCAATGATTTATTTTGAATGAAGTTTGCAAGGGAGATTTTTTCAAGCACGTTACGCTTGTTGTGCAACAGTCCAGGGACCATGGTATTTAGCTATAGTTATTTTTATCGACTCTATTTAGCAAGATTAGGTTTTTTCATATTACGTCAATCATGAAACAATTGGCTGGCTGAAAATACACCTGTCATAAAGATAAAAATGTCCAGGCTGAAATTTTCCTGTTTTAAAATGTATCTTCGTCAAACCGACTTCAGCTAAGTTGATAAAAAGGCTAAGTGCCCTGACGATTTTCCGAACATTTCCGTAGCTTTGGCGTTCTCAAACACAGCAAGATGCACGCAATAATCTAAAATATGCTCACCAGAAGTCTAATATAATTTTAGTTGCTTCATGAAATCAGTATATATAAAAACTTTTGAATTGGTTGATTTCTGACTAAAGTTAAGAATCAGCGTATAGGCTACTGCTGCAAAACCATATAGGCCTACAGTGCTTTCAATAGAAGGAAGTCATTCCATTTGAAAAGCAGTTTTGTTTCAGAAGTATACAAATAAATCATGCTAGTAAAAGCAATTAACGTATAGTCCCGATTTTGACATTGCTCTTCAAATTGCAGACACTGCTATTTTGCAATGTTTTCATATAAGAGATACTTTCCTTGAATCCATAGCTAGATAAAATTCAACACTATTATTTATATTACAATGATAGGTTTTAGTTATTACCAACTTGTCAACCTTCAAAATTCTACTGTACTTGTCGGATGTGTTAGTGCTACAGATTAGACACTTGTCGGATGTGCTACAGATTAGAAAAAAAGCTTTCTGCCTGTTATAATCGATTAAAATGTTTTAATTGTTACGTTGAACTTATTACCTAGAAATTGAGAAAATGTTTTTTTTTCGCTTGTACAATTGCACCATATCTTCATTTCACAAAATTTAATTGGTGATTTTGGACTGGTCGGTTTTAGAGGTAGTTATACTCAGTAAGCCTATATGTGCGCGATAACACCTTTACCAGCAGTAAGAATATGTGTTACCACAGCATATAGTACTTTTTCGAATAAATCACCTGGTGTAATCTAAAAGTAGGCCATTTGTTTAATCATTTGAATGTAATCATTAGTCTGTCCAAATCCAAATAATGTGAATAACCTGGCAGTTAATCACTTCGTCTGATTTCATAACTCGACCTATTTGTATTGCGCGATTATGCAACTATATCGATGTGTATTTGTGTATATAGCATCCTAGGACCTAGGTTATACAGTGTATGAATAACACTCCAATAGTGATTAAACAAACATCATATATTATATCTGGAAAAAATGCAAGTTATGTTTATAATGAATTGACTCTAGACCAAAGAAATTAGACTTTTTGAACCTAAAAGTCTGTTTTATTTTCCAGAAAAATAACAGCAATGCACAAAAATCAATATTTCTTATATTTCTTATTTAATCATTTCTTCTATATTTGTTGTGATCAAACGCCATGCTAAATACTGTTAAGTGGCTAGAAACTGCTGTACTATATATGCTCACTTACTTTGGCGAAAAGGTCATTTTTACCAAATTTTGGTAAATTTGAAACATAAAACTAAAAACTTGGATACAAATTTAAAACTTGGATTTTTTTCTTGAAAACATTAGAAACAAAAGCCGTAAATATTGTTGTGAATACGTTGTATAAGATTGTAAAAAAAATTTAAACTCGAAGTTATGACAAATAAGTAATTAACATAATGAAGCTTTCTTCTCTTCAGTATACTGGTTCTAGATAACGATGCCAGTTTGTGACGAGACACATAAAAGAATGAAACAACCAGAAAAATATGGATTTAATAAACTGGATACAGAATAACACTTAGAAAGTTCCTTACACTTGTAATGAAACAAAAACTATTAGCAATGTCGCCAAGCTTGATTATATAGCACAAATATACTTGTGCTAATGTGTTCAATATTATGGCGTCATAATCCAATAAATTTTAAATGTTAACACAATGTACAGTGACGTTGGAATCGATACCTGAATCGGTTCCATGTAAAATGATCCATCAAATTAAAAGTAAACAAAATGCCTCAATATTCTTTCATTTTTTTATGTGAAACTTGTATAAGATCATCATCTGATATGGCTAAAACACCTGCATTTTGAAACAGAATTGAATTATTTTGATAAACTCCATCGAGAAATACACGATCCGAAAGAGTTTTTCATCGCAACAACCATGCGGTTGATGCTTGGAAAAAAGTCCATGCTCAATTTTTTATAAGAAACTTCGAGCCTTCGCCCGAGCTTCCATAAGTAATTTATCTTTTAACATTAGACACAATTTTTAAACTTGTTTATTGGATAAAAGCAAGGTACTTTATGGGCAAGGGTTTCATGCAGAAGTAAAGGAATGAACACTCGAACAGCATTTAAAATCAACTGGATTGTTTCTATATCAAGTAGTTTAATCGTTGAAGAAATCCTCAGGGTTTATCGGTATCTTCACAAAGTTCTTTGCATTTTCTTTTGTGTGACGAAACTTTATCATAAATATTTCTACAGAATAACAGACGATTGCGCAAAATTTAAAAGACTATTTCAGCGCAGAAATAACTTTAATCATGTATCTTATGCGTTGCCGGAAGGCAATTGAAGATATCTATCTTCTTTACAATCTTGCAATAAATGTCCTTAGATGCGCTGCAAAACTCCTTGCTCCGTGCGTTATAAATTACCACGTTCCAAAAGCTATTGCAAGTTAATATCAAAATAGAAACAAATTCAGCAGATGTGTAGGCGACGGAAGCATTTTTATCCAAATGCTGAGGAACATGATGATAAATATTGAGTATGAAAGAAGAGGCTACCAACAGTATCACTGATGGAACCAAACTAAATGTAAATACCAATACCATTATCGAAAGAGTTATTGTCAAGCGATGATGATGAGCGTCATCACCATTGTGATCTCTGGTTAGATTTTTCCTTCCTTCAAAATACCGTCGAGCAACGACGTAGGTCGCTATGGTAAGAATCCAAAGAGCAACGAGTGGAATAAGAAAGACAACAGCGTACATAATGATAGCATCGGGCCCAGCAGATGAAATCATAACTGAAGCAACCAAACGGTACCTTAGTGTTGGTACAACCATGGGCAGAATTGCAAACACAAAGGCCGCTACCCACACAAACAAGCTCAGTCGTATGGCAAGCTTATAGGCAACATTTGATAAATATACCAGCGGTCTGTATAAGGCTAAGAACAGATCAACACTTGCCGCTATCAAGGTGTATATGGATACAACAAGCGAAACTATCGTGAAGTAACCAACGACGTTAAAGTAAGTTGTTGAGAATATAGGAGGGGTTCTATCTGTGATGCGTATTAAAAACGATCCGTTTGGAAGATTTTGAGTGAAGTTCTTCTCCGTGACTTTTAATGTTTCAATGAAAAATCCAGTAAATCTTCCTCTAAAAACCATTTCAGACAAGCTGCTGGCAAATGTAGGAAAAATAACAATGCCCACCATCAGATCCGCAATTGCTAGGGAAATCTTAAAAGTTGTTTGCCTGTTTCGCAGTTTTTCATTGAAGCAGTATACCCACAGAACGGTCAAGTTGCCAATAACCACAGCTGCAGCTAGTACAGCACAAACTATCATTTCGATTAGAATACCGGTCCGACATCTGCAAATATTTAACTAAGTTTTTTGTTTTGCATTTCTAACAAAATTCATATGAATTTGATTCGATACTGCCTATTATAAGTAAAAGAAAACATACAGCTAAATTTCTTACATGCCATTTTTTAATTTTGGCATTACTTGAGATATGTGAGCATGTGACGATTGTTTTGCAACAGCGCATTTTATCAACTATCTTTTTCAACCTTATATTTAGTATTGGTATTTACAGTATAGTAACTTGACTTGACTAAACCTACCGTGCTGATAAACAAGTCCAAGCTGACACTCTTCTGTTCCTAAATGTATCTTCATCAAAGCCGCACCAATGGAATTCACAAAACGGTAAATGTACCCTGACGATTTCTCGAAATTTTTTTCCTTTAGCTTTTGCTTTCTCAAACATAGCAAGTTGCACGCAAGGTTCCAAAATCTGTTTCTCGTTTATATATGGTAATTTGAGTTGCTTTATCAAATTACTCCATAAAAACGCGTTGGTTTGGTTTGGTAGATTGGTTCCAGACTGTATTTGGGAATCTGAATGCTGTTTCAAGCTGGTTATGCGTCCAACACGAGCAAGGCAATTCATTTCAAAACTAGCTTTGTCGCAAAAGTACGAATAAACCTTGCTGGTGAAATCAGTCAATGCGTATGTTCGGTTTTGACATTCCTTTTCAAACTGTGGACATTGCCAGATTTTCAACGTCTCTAGGTAATTGGTTAGGGAATGCCTTCCTTGACTCCACTGCACGGTAAAATTCTTCACTAAAACATTGCACGCGTGGACTTTGCTCATGAATAACTTGTCTCCTAAAACCTCATTGTATTTGTCCAACATGCTGCTATTTTGAAGAGATGTATTCTGCTTATTGTCAACAATATAAAATTCTTGTGCGGAGCATGTTGTGCAGATGATGTCCACAAGAAAGAAAATGTATAACCAGACCATTGCCATTTCCCCTATAACAAAATATTTTCCCTATTCCAAAAAAGGGTAATCATTCCAATGAAATAGAGCTTTTGCTGACATTTTTGACAACTAATAACTTTCTTTCATGTATATAACACCCCTAATTTTAAGTGAATCATATACAGATTGCAATTTGTACTTTATCATTGGTGCAGTAGACCAACGAAACGGTTAAATTAGTTGTAACCACTGCTGCAGCAAGGATAGCACCATTTCCATATTGGAATCGCCAGATTTGTTATATCTCTATAGGTATATATAATTCAGTTAGGCTATGCGTTCCTTGACTCCATTGCCAACTAAAATTATTCGCTACAACATAATACGTGTGAATTTTACTTATTCGGCTTAATTTGAATACTAACTTGTTGTTTTCTAAAAGTCTATTGTACTCATCCGACGCGCTCCTATTCAGAAAAATACTTTCTGCCTTTTTGTCGATATTAGGCTTACAATAAATTCCTGCTGTATGAGCATGTTGTCTATAAGTTAGATGTCAACTATATAGGCCTATATAGCAAACATATAGTCTACGTGTAATTGCATCATTGTATTTGATAAATAACTCGCCAGGTGTAAGTATTTATTTAATCATTTCAATCATTTAAGGTTCAACTCCGGGTAATGTGCGTAAATTGACCATTAATCACATCGTCTGATTTACTATTGCTCCGTTTGCTCGCCCCTTTTTTGCATTACGTCATTCTGCAACTATCTGCGATGTATATTTCTGCATACAACGCACACCATTAGGTTGGAAAGTATAATTCACAAAAATTTGGATGTAAAAGTGGAAAACTTGTACAGATTTCTGACATAAAAACTTGCTTATCTTACGGAAAAATTATAAAGCAATGCGTTAAACATTCATTTTTTGTAATTATTTAGGGTGTAATCATCAGGAAAAGGTCGTATTCTTCGTTACCAATGAAAAATGCCAGCCTAAACTACTGAAAGTCAGTACAGTTTTTCAGAAGTAATTCTATACCAATTTTAACCACAAGAACACATCTTGAAAACTCAACCCAGATTCATTCAATTTACAAAATTATTTGTTTTTTGTTTGATCCTAACCGATTTTCTATATGCAATGTATCTGAAAATTGCGTACTGTTTGGGCTGTATTTTATAAGATTTGCCAAGCATTATCTAAAACACACCGCACATTTCTAACTGACGAAACATAATTTCATCATTCCCAATCATTCCTGATCCGGTCCTCGATGAACCAATTTTCAAACTTTATTTTCTAATATCGTTTAAGCTGCATGTGCCCTGATCAATTCACGTGTACGATAAAGCACCACACCGAGATCATGAGTGTCGATTTTGACATCTGACACCTTTGGGAAACGCGAGACAAGGAATGCAGTCATTTAAGGTGTCCAGCTGGCAGCACCATAATGGCGTAGAAAATGGAAAGAAGCAAACAGAAATTACAAGAAATCAGCAAGTAGTACGAACAACACAAAACTATAAGTAACAGTTAAACGACAGTGAGAAAAAATACGGTGCTACGAAAAGCAAATGCGTATATGGACCAAGGGTCAAGTGGATCATCAAACATAAAAACAAACATTAATATGAAGAACAGACTTATCACATCATTTATGTTCTATACCAATATAAAAGCTGGACAAAACATTACTATGATCGACCTCCGTGAAAGTTAAAACGCCTCCACGCTGGATGTCACATTCCGAAACAAACTCATAAAAAAGTAAGTGAAGTAGCCTAAAGATACAACTTACATATGCGATAATGCGTTAGCCACACATTCAAAACGATGTTTATTAAGCAGTAATGCGTGATACGTTGCATGACACTGGACACAAGTAGATGAAGATCAAGACGCTGTTTCTCGCAAAAGTGCTTTGCAGATTCAGGCTATTAATTCTACACTAAGGCTATGCTATACCGAGTACCGGCAATCCGCAATGTTGGATATTTCACAGTCATAAAATAGTTAGGCAAGCCATTGGCAACAGAGTACGTGTTTTTCGTTGAAAATAGATTTACCTGAGTACAGGAAATAAAGAAAATTAATTTAATTTGCAGGTGTTGCAGTTAGTTCCAAGAACTGCAGAGATGAACGCTATATAAATTTGCTTGGTAGTTTACAGTTTAGTCGTCGTCGCTTGATTAGTTTTATTTATTTGTATTTAATAGTTTTATTCAAATATAATCTAAATTTCTAACATTTTGCATATTAGCATCTTATGGGAATATTCACGTATTATATGTTCACAAATTTCTTGGAACAACTTCTTTTGAGTAACGCATGTGTTAGGGTTTACAGAATATACGGAAAGTAGGATTCATGCATTTATTGGTATAAGAAGTGCAATAGTTTGAGCTGACTCGGGCGTCCAGCAGTTACGCTACGCCACGGCATGTAGGCCAACGTTTGTTTTGCAATCTCATAGTCATTTGTTCTTACAACTTTGGCGAGGTTACAACTATTAGTTTGCTACATGTAGTCAGCTATATATTCAGGGTTGCCATCAGTCTCAACTCAAAAATAAGGACGACTAGAAAATGAAAGACGAATACCACCTTAAACAGTGTACAACAGGAGAAAGCAACCAATGTTCCAAAAAAAAAAAAAAAAAACAAGGCACTATCTGCATGTTCATAAATCTGGTATCTCTTTGGTACAAAATGGTATCGTAAAGGTGACAAAATGCCCAAAATACGAACCTCTGCCCTAAAAATAAGACGAAAATAAAGACGCAAGTGAAAATAAGGACATTTCTTAGAAAAAAGGACAAAAATATTTTCTAAGACACGGACCTTCAAAATAAGGACAAATCTTAGAAATAAGGACGGTATGGCAACCCTGTATATATTATAAGTTACTTATAGTTAGTAAGTTAGTTAAATATAACTGAGTGAATCACTCTTTGCGAAGCAACTCGTATTCGTCATCATTAAGTATTCATTCGTATTACTATTCCTACTCATTATGATCAACTGATGACAGAAAACATCATCAGTAAATTATTAATCGTCATGCAGAAAATCCAAAAAGCTAAAAGTGATGGGCAAGTCCAAACACAAGACGGCCTTAAATCAAAGGGTAACCTAGTTGTCAATAGCCTAAATATAGGAAAATAAAGGATTTTCTACAAACATGTAGTGGTTAAGCAAAATTGCCATAAATAAGAGCAAACCACGCAAAATCATCGCTTAAATATGACGTAGATACTCGGGATTATTACGTTACAATATAAAATGATCTGCATAGCTCAGGAATTTACAGCAGATTAAGTCATATAAATCTATAACAACAGTTATTAATATTCCATGATTAACCAGAAATAGAATGTTTCTAGTGGCCGACAAGTAATAGGTATAACCACTATAACGTGTAATCAAACATTTAAATTAATTAGATAAAATCAAACATACTGTAGGCATAGGCACAAATTAATACGTAAGAAAAAGAAAAAAATCGCATCAATGTAAAATTAACACTAATTAAAATAATCCTAATCAAGTGGTCGGCAAACTTTTACTACGTTGACCCAAATTTTCACTTCATTAGTAAACGAAGGCCCAGCATCAAATGTGAAATATCGTAATGCAGTAAATATTACTAGCTAACAGATAATTTCAATGTGCTGTTTTATTTTTCGAAGCAAACATTATTTGTTGAAGCTATTTGGATAACTTCAATTAACTTTTAATCTACTTACGTGCTTTCCACAGGTTTCAGCAATATACGGTAGTCTGCAATTAACAGACAGTTAACTCGCATCACTTATATTAAATCATATTGCGGCCTTGAAACTATAGCAGTCAGTTATCACTACTTTAAATTTAGCAAATTAATTATGAGATATGAAATTTAGATTCAGCTTTCCCATGTTGTTGGAAATTATCGTTTCGTCGTTACTGATGAAATAAAGCTTGAACCTTTGTATATAACTTTTCGCTGACTGAAGTGTGGCTTAGATATACTTCGAACACTCACTGTGAATTATTCAACTATTGTCCAAGTCACAATTGGTAAAAACAAGTCGTAGGGTAGTGAAGAATTAGCGTTATAAACAAAAATAGGCTTGCATTCTCAATATGACGTAAGAATTAACGCTATGTGACTGAGAGGTTACAGGTTGTGTTTTCCAGATGTTAGGTAAACATCGTTTTGAATGTGTGGCTAACGCATTATCGCATATGTAAGTTGTATCTTTAGGCTACTTCACTTACGTTTTTATGAGTTTGTTTCGATATGTGACATCCAGCGTGGAGACGTTTTAACTTTTACGGAGGTCGATCATAGTAATGTTTTGTCCAGCTTTTATATTAGTATGGAGTAAAAACGATGTGATAAGTCTGTTCTTCATATTAATGTTTGTTTTTATGTTTGATGATCCACTTGACCCTTGGTCCATATACGCGTTTGCTTTTCGTAGCACCGTATTTTTTCTCACTGTCGTTTAAATTTTACTTATAGTTTTGTGTTGTTCGTATTACGTGCTGATTTCTTGTAATTTCTGTTTGCTTCTTTCCATTTTCTACGCCATTGCGGTGCTGCCAGCTGGACACGTTAAATGACTGAATTCTTTGTCTCGCGTTTCCCAAAGGTGTCAGTTGTTAAAATCGACACTCATGATCTTGGTGAGGTGCTTTTCAGTACACGTGAATTGATCAGGGCCCATGCAGCTTAAACGATATTAGAAAAAAGTTTGAAAATTGGTTCGTCGAGGACCGGATCAGGAATGATTGGGAATGATAAAATTATGTTTTGTCAGTAAAAAATGTGCGTGGGGTTTTAGATAATTAATGTTTGGCAAATCTTATAAAATACAGCCCGAACAGTACGCAATTTTGAGCTTTCAAAATGTATTCTCGTGGTTAAGATTGGTAGAATTACTTCTGAAAAACTGTGCAGACTTTCAGTAGTTTAGGCTGGTATTTTCCAATTGGTAGCGAAGAATACGATCTTTACCTGATGATTACATCCTAAATAATTACAAAAAATAAATTTTTAGCACATCGCTGTATAGTATTCCGTAAAATAAGCAAGTTTTCATGTCAGAAAACCGTACAAGTTGTACATTTTTACATCCAATTTTTGTGAATTATACTTTACAACCTAATGGTGTACGTTGTATGCTGAAATATACATCACAGAGACACAGATAGTTGCAGAATGGTGTAACTAGACATACTGACATAACCTCTATAAGCCTGCTGCCTGAAACTACTGATATATGTGTGTGTTGTTGTGTAGAAAACTAACCACATGGGCTACATGATGCTGATGAAATGGGTTGACTCAGGGTCGTGCAACCATTTATTGCAATGGGCCACAACGTACAAGTGTAATGATGCTTACGACCAGAGTTATTTAAAACTAATGGCCTACTTGATGAAGTCTGCGCCGGAGGCTGGTCACATAACTAGGTACCGCGAACCGTATGTTGTTGCCTCTAGCCTGTGGATAAACTATTTGGCAGTTTGCTTCAGTTTTTGGTGTTCCCATCAACAGTAGTGTTTATTTCCCATATGGCCCGTTGCTCAAACTCATTATCGTCCTCTTTCTTTACCAAAAGATTTTCAGGTCATCGAAAATCCACTTGATGTATATGTAGTGCTCGTGTTTGCTACTTCCAGGCCACATCAAACCTTTGTTAAAAAGCAAGTAGCCTATAGTCTGCCGGTCTACAGATGATATTAAGGCGTAAAAGTATTTAGTTGAAATATTTTAGGCTAAAAGATAAATTTTGCATATTTTTATGGCACTTGTCAGATTCAAATTATTAGCCCTAGACTAAGAATTAGGCTAATTGGTGCATCTTTACGACGGATGGCAAGTTTAATAAAATAGGATACACAACTTCCATTGGGAGGAAAAACGCACATATAATAAACAAAAACAGTATGCTTTATCATACAGTGGTCAAGATTCTGCATTTCAAATCATTTGAAAGCATTGATAAACTTATTTTTGTGAAGACATCTCCAAAGCGCAAATGTAATCATCACGTTCTTTGTCGTTTGACGATTTCCTTGTGTGTGTCCTTTGTGTACTAACCGTCTTTACAGTTGCACTTGAGGTTGAACTAGAATGACTTTTTCGACGTTGAGACAAATTGGACCACGCAGAGTGAGTTGCTGGTAAGCATTTAAAGATGTCTAGTCTTATTGCAATCTTGCGATAAATGTCCTTAGATGCACTGCGAAACTCCTTACTCCGTGCGCTATAAATTACCACGTTCCAAAAGCTATTGCAAGTTAAGATCAAAATAGAAACAGATTCAGCAGATATGTAGGCGACGGAAGCATTTTCATCCAAATGCTGAGGAATATGATGATAAATATTGGGTATGAAAAGAGAGGCTACCAACAGTATCACTGATGGAACCAAACTAAATGTAAATACCAATACCATTATCGAAAGAGTTATGGCCAAGCGAGCATCAATAGCCCTGTCACTTTCTCGAAGCATGGTCTTCCTTGCACCTGTATGTCGTCGAGCAACGACGTAGGTCGCTGTGGTAAGAATCCAAAGGGCAACGAGTGGAATAAGAAAGGCAACGGCGTACATAATGATAGCATCGGACCCAGCAGATAAAATCATAACTGAAGCAACCAAACGGTACCTTAGTGTTGGTACAACCATGGGGAGAATTGCAAACACAAAGGCCGCTACCCACACGGACAAGCTCAGTCGCTTTGCAAGCTTTTTTGCCACATGGGAAAAATAGACCAGAGGTCGGTGCAAGGCTAAAAACCGATCAATACTTGCCGCTATCAAGGTATATATGGATACAGCAAGCGAAACTATCGTGAAGAAACCAACGACGTTAAAGTAAGTTGTTGAGAATATAGGAGGGGTTCTATCTGTGATGCGTATTAAAAACGATCCGTTTGGAAGGTTTTGTGTGGAGCTCCTCTCCGTGACGTTTAATGTTTCAATGAAAAATCCAGTAAATCTTCCTCTAAAAACCAATTCAGACAAGCTGCTGGCAAATGTAGGAAAAATAACAATGCCCACCATCAGATCCGCAATTGCTAGGGAAATTTTAAAGATTGCTTGACTGTTTCGCATTTTTTCTTTGGTGTAGTAAACGAGCAAAACGGTTAAATTGATAATAACCACTGCTGCAGCCAGGATAGCACAAACTATCATTTCGATGATAATGCCAGCTTGACATCTGCAAATATACAATACAAAAGCCGTTGGAGGTCGCTGATCACATAACAAACCTGACTAAAATTAAAGATTTACTTACAAATAAAAACGCGTTATGCATCACAGGTTTATTTTGCATTAGCTAGAATTTGTAAATAGTGTTAGCGTGCTAATTGTGATAGTGACGTTCGAGCTGTCGAGTATTTCCGCTTTTATTGCAGTGCCTCTCCTGGCACAAGCCATTGTTTAGTAATTAAAGTGTTTAAACTTGTCCAGCTGTACAAAAACGGGAGTTTAGGTGTTAAAGGAACCCCGTTTATTGCAACATGGGCTTGGTAGGCCCCTAGCCCTATACCATTGTTGATCAACCCTTTAGACTTTAGAGTTAGATATTCAACATATATGTAACGGTATAGGAAATTGTCGAGAAAGTAAACGAAACTTTTTGCCTAATATAAACTTACCGTGACGATAAACAAGTCCAAGCTGATATTCTCCTGTTGTTAAATGTATCTTCGTCAAACCCGCACCAACTGAATTCACAAAACGGTAAATGTACCCTGATGATTTCTCGAAAATTCCCTACGGCTCTGGTCTTCTCATACATAGCCATTTGTACACAAGGTTCCAAAATTTGATCATCAGTCAAATCTATTAGTTTTAGTCGCTTTATGAGGTTCCTCCACACAAAGCTGCTCGTGGTATTTTCGGATTGCTGTTGAGAATTGGTTTGCTGCTGCACTACTATGCTTTCAATCGTAGAGAGGCATTCAATTTCAAAACTAGTTTTGTCGCAAAAGTACGAATAAACCTTGCTGGTGAAATCAGTCAATGCGTATGTTCGGTTTTGACATTCCTTTTCAAACTGTGGACATTGCCAGATTTTCAACGTCTCTAGGTAATTGGTTAGGGAATGCCTTCCTTGATTCCATTGCATTGTAAAATTTTTCACTACAACATTGCACGCTTGGACTTTGCTCATCACTGACTTGTCGTTCTCTATAACGCCATTGTATTCATCGGATGTGTTGCTATATTGAAGAGATGAATTGACCTTGTTGTCGATTACAACCAACTCTTGCGTTGAGCATATCGTCCAGATATCAACTAGCGATAGTACGTATAACAACAGCATTGTTATTTAGTCACAATTAACTATAAACTCTCTCAATCTAAAATCGATAATAAACATTTCGAGTATTGACATGGCATTAACAACATTCAGAACATTACACCATTATACTTGATTGTATTATGCAAGACAACAACTGTGCAACTCTTTAAACTCGTACCGTATAAATGTTTTTAATGGTATGTCTGACAACTGAACAGCGTATGTGGACAGAACGAAGTGCTTTGTTAGTCAGTGCGTCTTGCATGTCAAACGTTATATACTTCATTATAAGTGTCATCATGCGTTCAGTAAACGTAACTAATTAAGTCACGCCAAAGCTCAAACATATTCGACTGACTCATATAGGCCTACTTTGTTGGAATGACTTTGCAGAATTTCCTGCAATTGCCAGAAAAAGTTTAAAATCAATCTACAGTCTACTTGTTATCGAGACACTAAATCAAGGTATTGTACTATGGTACTTGCTAAAACCAAAATATTCCGTTACATTTTTTGGTCATTTCTTAAAGTAGGCCAAAACATGGTTACGTATTGCAAAGACCCTTAGGGGCACAAGCCCAGTATCATATACGCTGTGGCGTAAATGGGTAAAAACACTCATGTTTCATGCTTTTCATAATGTTTATTGTTCTTTTAGCAATAAAATGTGTGTACAAATGCCCTGCATATACTGCAGTTCGCAATCGTTCATCATGAAGATATTTTAAAATAACAAATAATTTCGCTCGTTGCTTTGATACCTTGGGATAAATTTACAAAAATTTTCGTTTTAGAGAGGAAAATAATATCAATCAATTCAAAGATTCTGAACTTGATTCGGATGATATTGCTTACCACTGCTAATTACACTTAAGGCGATTTAAGGAGAATATTTCATACTTAAGAATTTTCATCATAATTTACAAGTCTGAAAGACCGTGAACTAAAATTAACGCATACATTACTGATACTGACAAACGAATCCATTTTCTTACGCCTCTCGTTTCACACTTAGTTTTATCTGATATAACATTTGTCACTACTCGGGTTTTCTGCTGAGTTCAATATAAGCGTATTAGGACAATGTAAAAGCCTTCCTGCATGGCTATACAGCGCAATTGCGATATCATTATAGTGTTTACGTCGACATTCTTTCTGCTGCTTTGGAGGAACGAAGACTAAAACAGTTGCAAAACATGAGTTGGATAAAGATACGGGCATCCATAATAAGTTTCATCAAAGAAATATGACTACCACGACGAAAAAGAAAGTAAAAATATCAGAATAAGGTTTTCATCGTATTAAGATCAAGACCATACTTAATTAGTTTGGAATACATACGAGAAATCATGATCATTAGGCCATTTTGAACTTAATCCGGTAGAGAAAGTTATTATTCTGTTCTTGAGATACAAACACGCGTCCCTAACGTTATTTTTGTTTCAATACATGTGCCATTTGATACTAAGAGAAGATGCAATACGTCACCGCAAGCTAACAGCTATAAGAAAATGTTCGATTTAAATATCGGAACAGAACCACATCTGGCGATTAAGTTTAAAATAAAAAAATCCGTATAGAATTTAGCTTACATAACATTAGGTTAACAGTTACAGCAGAAAGAGCAGTAAACTTTTCATTTGTCGAACAACGACCTGAAATAGCACAAACGTAAGAGGTAGGCGACAACGCAACTAACAGTTTAGTATATTATGATGTCATATCCGTTGCTGAAGCCTTAACGCACTGCATATAACCGGGCTATTGTTTCCCTTCGACATAACATATTTTCTTAAAAGCATGCTACTGTGCGACTGACAAGTTCCATTGGCAACATTATGTCAAACATGTAGCCAATTTAAACCAGACGACTAAACTTCTATAATGCTGCTGTTGCTTCAAATACATCAATTTTTCCCGAAAAAAGTTGCCATTTTTAAACAATTGACTGCATGAGCTAAGCCGTTTGTCTCGTTTTTTATCTGGACAGCAGATAAACTACAGGGTGCACGACGGCGTGAAATGTTAAAGTCTGCCCCCAACCCAACACACTCCCTGTCGATTAATTATTTCTAACCTTTAGCGTGTATGTCGTTGTTATGACATAATTATCAGGTTTTGTGCGATAAGTATTGCTGTTGTTATTCGACGATACGGCATGGTGAAATAATATGCCTTTACAAAGTAATATTTTAAAAGAAAATTACGGACGGATTATTTACATCATAAACACACCACTTGCTTCATTTCTGTAAAGTTAAGTTTCGTCAAAGGCGTAATTTTGAATTGCACGTTTTAAGAAAATTATATTCACTGACAAAACAGATTATCCGGTTAATCGCTTATGAATATCGTGCAGAATGTATTAATAATAATGTATAAATAATTATAATTGTCCTGGTATGCCTTACAAATGAATATCTCATCAGCAAACCATAGCGTTCAAGTTCACAAATTATAGTAAAAAGAGCTTTTTGTCAAAAGTGACGGAACCTAACAACGTTAATTGGTTAATAAGCATGAAAACCTAGACTAATCAAATAATTCCCAGTATTACAACTATTATATCGTAAACTAAATGGCAATTAATAAATAAAGGACCAGAGGTGGGCAGTCGGTACTTTGAAAGTATCGTCGGTTACGGTATAGGTACTAGGCAAAAAATGTACCGACGGTTCCGGTATTCGGTACTATCTTGAAAAATTTTGTTCGGTACTTTGTCGGTTCTCAGTACTGGTACTTTTTGTGTAAAAGATGCTGCTGCAAATGCCCCGTTTGCCTCTATTATGACCCGGTAAAGGTTACTTCGGGTCAAAACATATGTGTCGTTAATCGCTTGCAATTTTTCCTGACATTTCTAGATTAAAAAAGATCAACAGATGCTAAAATTAGTATTAAGGATTAACATTAATTAACATGCATTTTTGAAAACATACTTGTTGAAAATTTTAAAATTATCACGTGAAAAGTACGGAGTACCGGGACCGACTGAAACTTCTTCAAAAAAATAATTCGCTACAGAAATTCGGTATTTTTGTTTCAAAAGTACCGACGGTACCGGTATCGGTATCGGTACTGAAAAAGTACCGCGGTACTGCCCACCTATGCAAGGGACATGGACTGGCAAATACATCTGTTGTTGGTATATGCTAACTAACTACAAGATTATCGTATAGGCCCCCGAGGAAGTAAGATAATATGTGTTTACGGACAACGTGCTTTGATAAGAATCGTTGCAACATGTTTATGTCAACGGCAAATCGTTTTTTGAGAAACAGCTGTTACAAGAAATTTATCAGTTTGTAAAATCGTGCGTTTTATTCATTTGGTGCAGCTTCTGACACTAGTTGTCGATTATTAAAAACAATTAATTTCTTGGGAAAAAAACAGTTATTTGGAAGCGTTGTTTCTAAAGGGTATATATATAGTCATCTACAGGTTATTTACGGCAACATTTAAGCATAAAAATACTAAAGTTGTGAATGGAAACATGTTGTGACAATTACATCAAGTAGAGACGAAAAATTAGCAGCCAATCTATCTTTAGACACGCGCCGTTTCGAGGAAATCTGTCATTTTCCAAATTTGGAAGTGAAATGGTTTTAGACCCTAGAAATTTCTACGAAACATTTGAAGCCTAATATTCTTGACTTTGCGAAGGCTGTTGTTCGACCAAGAGGTTAAATATAATATAAAATATAAACGACTAAACCCAAAACGATTGTAAATAACAAGGCTTTCAAGTCATTTTTCAACGTTTCCAGGCTATATGCATATAGAAAACTACGATAGATTTATTAACTTTCACAACTGTTTCTCAGATACGACAAGACGACCGAAAATACAACCAAACAAACCTGAAATACTGTAGTGGATTCGGAACTGCAAAGTAGGATATCATACCGCACCAGCTATCATGTACTTAATCTGGTATAACTTACGTTCACTGCCTTTCAGAGCCCCCACGTAATTATAAAATGCTGTGTTTTTATTTTGCCTAAAATAATTAATTTTGCCAGAAGTATTATTTTAATCACTGAGCTCTATCTCCGTAGCAAATTCTGAAATTGTCGTTAGAGAAGTAGCAGCAAATGAAAAAGTGATTGAATTCAAAACCGTCACACAGACAATGATGTAATTGTATACGGAAGTAGATATCATGGCGGGCGCCATTCCAACTGTCTCAGTTTTCAGGAGCTTAGCAAAAATCATTTGAAATAGGCAACCACTCCGAAAATAATTAGTTTAGGCTTTATGTCGTAATTAGGGCGATTCTTTAATGACCTAAAAAACTTAAAAAATTGTTTAGATTTTTTCAAAAAATTGAGTTTATTGACCTTATTCAAAAAGATATAAAAAAGAAAGAGAAAACAAGAAAAAACAAAAAATTCGCTTTAATTATTACTTAAATTGTGATGTTGACAGACATGGTATTTTACATTCTCTGGTAGAAAGTTTCTATCTTTCGCCAATAGCTTATTGAGCATGGAAAAACTCCGTACCACTGAAGCGGTTGTTGGTTGGCAACCTTGTAGCAAGCCGTAAACTGATGAATTGTACAACGTAACAAATACATCGATGCGTCATAAATATATGATATTGATAGTCAAAATGGTATACCCTGTGCAATCATCTGCAGTAGACTATACAACTTGTTTTTGTCATCTTTTCAGAAATATAGAAAAGTAAAAGTGCTAAGAAAATTTATCAATCGAAATTTTTCACATTCATGAAAATTTATTTCCAAATTCTGAAAGTGCATTTAAATATATAAAGTTATCTTGTCAAACGCAAGCTGTGACAAAATTCTAATATTGCGATCCCGCTGGCGATACCTCAGTTAGACTATAAGAAGTTGGAAAATTGAATATCTCTCCCGAATAGTTGCAAGGTTGCAACATAGCTACATGCAAACACAGTTCAAGATTTCATCATTGCTTCCCATAATCACCATGAACTAATCAGAAAGATTCTGGAATATGAAAAGAAGTTCTTTTTTACTCGACAAATTCAACATGAGGTTATCTATCTATCTGACTACTTGGTACATCAAAAGTTAAATGAGTGTAAAAACCGTGACCGAACAACCTCAAGGTGCGGGGTAATTTATTTAGGTACTCATACTTACTACGTAAATCAAAAACGACGGATCTGTCTCTTTATGCAAACGCTTCAAAGGTTTTTATGTTTTTTTTTAGATGCTCAAGCCAGGAAAAGACGTTAAAGAAAATACTAAATTAAACCTTGCCAAACATGCTAAATGGGGAAAGAATTTATAACAGAATTAACGGGTACTTTTTTCTCTGAGTTTGAACTCTAAATCAGTTGTGTCATTAATTAGAGAAACTCTTATATAAACATCTGGGTTATCGACAGGGAGAGACAAGCCCAACCAAATGAATCTACAAATACTGAGGTTCATAAATCCAGAATTGACCAGTCGTCGCCGCTAACTTCAAAAATAATCCAGAAGAAAGATTTCTTGGTCCGGGAATTAAAATTTACAAAAGAAGATTGCAAAACTTTGCACAAGATATCAAATTTAGCAACATTGTGTATAAAATACACGCATTTTTAAGTTACCATATAGGCATATACCAACTAAGACTTGGTTATAATATTAATGCCCCTGGCATAAGTGTAAGCTAAGTCAGGAAAATAAACCGACGAAAAAGAGTGGTAGACAACTAGGCGGTAGCACGAAGCAAGTCTTCACTAATACAATGATTGCTCTTCTAAACAGCCAATTTAGTTTCAAGTTGGGGATTTACCCGCCAATGACATTCCTATGAGAAAGCAATCAATCTTGGTGTGATTTGATTTAGAATTAACTTATTTGAAATCGGAATTTGACTCGAATTCTGGTTACTAAGCTTGTTTTGAGCATTTTCTTACAGACACGATTATGTATTTGACTTTTAGATTTCATAACAGGCCGCTCATGGATTTATTATACCAGATTCAGGTTGTATAGCCCACTACGTCAAACTTATTGCCTGGCGGCTGGCGTGCTAGTTAATGATTTACTCAAAGCTGGTTGATACAGCTCTATACATGTGCAAAAATTAGATGATTAGTTGTGCAAAATTAGTTAGGCTGAGCTACTTACCGGGTTCCCAGACCTCGTGCTGTAAATAGCAGAACTTTAGCAAGAACAATGCAATTTAATAGGTTTTATAATGACCGTTTATAGTTATACTAAACTCATTGTTGGAATTGTACACGCCTACCACGAAACTCTAAACAAGACTTTAATTTTCCTATGCCTCAAACAGTTTGTTTGAAAATCTATTAGAGCATAAAATATGAATTATTTGACCGCTACTTAACACGTAGCATTACGTTGTGGCAGTGTGCGTTGTTGAAAGATGAAAATGCCTGACTCCATTTGTGGTTGAAGGTTACAAGTTTATCTCGGTATTTCACGTTCTCAGCAGAACAGCCAACAAATGAAAAACTGATAAAAATTTTTTTATACGAACTGACAAACGTAATGTAAAGTAAGGTACTCGGTAGTCAACAAAGTTGGAATCACAAGGGTATATAAAGAAAATTAATCAACGCAAGAATGTAAATTAAGGAGGAAAACGAAAACTTAAAACATATCAACATATTAATGCTTGTCGTCTGCTGCCACTACTTCAGTGGAAAAAGTTGTACATTTGAAGTTAAACATAAACCTAATCTTAATATATTTTTATGAAGCAACTTAAACTTCAAGTTAGCTCCATCAACTCTCTAACGAAATCTTTAATTTAATCACTTATCTTTAAAGACTGGCTGTGTGATCTGCTTTACAAAAAAATTAGGTTAATAGGCTAGGTTAAGAGAAAAGATATGTATAATATCTGTAAAAGTTGATTTTAGTTATTTAGGTTAAGTTGAAGTTGCATTTGCCTTGGGAATTGATTAAGGTTACTGTATTATAACTTTCAAGTTAAGTCAATAAAGGACTTGACAAAATAGCTGCAAGCATACCATACAACTTTTTCTGGTGAAATAGTGACAGCTTATATACTGTATGAATGTTTTTTCTAACATTCATACCGTATGTATCTCATTCATCTTTGGTTTGTAGCAAGCAGACATCATTTTAATCATTTATACCCTTTCTATCTTCAACTAATAAATTTAAATTTCTTTTATAAAAAATTCATAGCTTGTGGTAGTTAACATAAAATTTACGAAGATGACTGATCTTGATGAAACCATGACGGGTGCAGAGGTCATTGCTCATGCTCTGAAAACTCAGGTTAGTGATGTTGGAACAAGTGAGGTTACATGTGATGGTCTGTGGTGAGTAATGAAAATAACATGGATGCCTGGATGTTTGAAGTTTTTAAAATGACCAACTAAGATTTGTGTTTGTTGAAAAATTTGCCAATTTGGTTCATAGACATCAGTTGATAAAGCAACTCTACAAAGTTTACGTTTCAATCAGATTTTTTTATGTACTGCTGATTGATTAGTTATCATTTTTAGCTACAAGCTTACAAATACTGTTTATATAGTTGTTGCTTATCAGCTTTAAAAATCATTTTAAAAGTCCTCTTAATAAAATTTTATCAGGGTGTGGAGTATGTTTTTGGGGTTGTTGGTGTTCCAGTGATAGAGGTTGGCATGGCAATACAACAGGCTGGAATAAAGTATATTGGCATGAGAAACGAGCAGTCAGCCTCATATGCAGCTGGTGCAATAGGTTATTTAACTGGAAAACCAGGTAAGTTATAAATCTTCCTATTCCTACTTGAGTTGAATGGGCAATAGGTAATGCTGAATTTAGGTGCTGTAGTGAGATTCAGTTTGGATTATTAAGTTCTATTAAAATCTACTGTTATGCTTGTTATAAAGTATTTACAAAAAGTTTATGTTTTGCTGTCAATAGCAATTTACTTGTTTTACAGGAGCATGTTTAGTTGTGTCAGGTCCTGGTCTGATCCATGCACTTGGTGGTATGGCCAATGCAATGGTTAACTGTTGGCCAATGATTGTATTAGGAGGTTCATCAGATAATGACCAGCAATCTATGGGGGCTTTTCAAGAATTTCCTCAGGTACTGTAAATAGGCTTGCAGTTTTTCTATGACCATATCCACATCTCTAACGCACTTGTGCCATTGTGCATTCCCAACTTGTGTTTAATCATAGCAAAAATAGACAAGAGTAAATCATAGGTTACATAAATTAGCCTGGGTGCGCGTATTGTTTTCATAGAGATTTATTGCATGCGCATTGTTGTTTTGTGGTCACCATTTTTAAAATTAAGAGGGAAGAATATCATTTGTTAACCCTTGGAGACCACCATAAAACAATCTATGATGCTTGCATCATCGTTTCAGGTGTGATTAACGAAGTTTTCGTTAAAATGCTTGTTTTCTTTCAGGTAGAGGCTTGCCGCATGTACAGTAAATTCTCCGAAAAGCCAACAAATATGGAGATAATCCCTGAAATTATTGAAAAGGCAGTCCGTTTGTCAATGTATGGCCGCCCTGGTGCTTGTTATGTTGATATACCTGGCAATTTCGTCAATGCACAAGTCAAAAGTAAAACGCTAAGGTAACCTCGACAATAAAGTTTATTCGTCTGTTCTTTTTTTTACATTTACGTAAGTACAAATGTTATGTGTTTTCTGTGTTTCTAATGAAATTTTTCTTAAGATTCCGTGGCATGTGTCCTCCTCCTCCTCGAAGTTTGGCTGATCCAGGCGATGTAGAAAAAGCATGTCGTGTTCTGCAAAGTGCAAAGCGCCCACTTGTGGTTGTTGGAAAGGGTGCTGCATATGCTGGAGCTCACGAAGAAATAAAGGAACTTGTGGAAAAACACAACTTTCCATTTCTTCCAACTCCAATGGGTAAAGGGGTTCTCTCTGATGACCACCCACTCTCAGTTGCAGCTGCTCGTTCACGGTGAAGCACAATTTTGTCATATTAAGATGTTCACTGGAGATTGGAGATGTGTATCTAAGAAAAGGTTTTATTAACATACGTTTAATTTCTGTTTCTTTTTTAACGAACATTTTTTCTTCTTAGTGCATTGCTTAATGCTGATGTGATTGTACTTCTGGGGGCAAGGCTTAACTGGCAGCTACACTTTGGAAGGTAATTTTGTGTGCAACTCTCTTCACTTTTAATGCAATCCACTTGATACACTTGAACACAAATCGTACTTATAATGCTCGTAACAGGACTCCTCGATTTCAGAAGAATGTGAAAATTATTCAAGTTGACATTTGTCCTGAGGAATTTCACAATAACGTGCCAACGACTGTTGCTTTACTCGGAGACGTGCGCAACATTGTAAAACAGGTTTGAATCAGTTCACATTCGGCCAGCGTGAGACAAAATGATAAAGTGTCTTTTTAAACTTTTTCATGTCTCTTTTCTATTTTAAATGTTTGCAGCTTAATGAGTGTTATCACAAGACATACAGAGGTGTTGCTTGGAAATTCCCCATGCAGTCTGAATGGTGGAAAACGTTGCAGGAAAAGATAAATTCCAATGCAAAACAGACAGAGGTTACTTTTGTCAAAACCCGTGCAGAGTGCTAGGGACGTTATGCTTAAATATGCTCTCTATGTGATATTGTAGGACATTGCCAACGACAAATCTGTGCCACTCAATTACTACGCTGTCTTTGACGTTCTTAAAAAACAACTGCCAAAGGATTGTTATATCGTCAGTGAGGGCGCAAACACCATGGATATTTGCCGAAGTACAATTCCGAATTACCTACCACGCCACAGGTGTGTTTTATAGCGGAGTTAAGCGTTGTTTAAAAGCCTGTACACTTCGTCGTCACTACAATTTCTTCGTCAAACTGTACCTTTGTAAGTGTTTGTAAAATAATTTGAACTACTTGCAGGTTAGATGCAGGGACTTTCGGCACAATGGGGTTGGGACTCGGATTCGCGATCGCTGCAAGCCTGTATGCTGCTGATACAGCTCGTAAAAATGGAGCTGAGCCGGAGAAAGTGGTTCGTGTTATTGCTCATACGTTGAACAAAGCCTTTGAACAGTTTTCATCTTTGTGAATACTATAATAATAATCCTGATATTAACTTATTACTTCATTTTCAAAAGCTGCTTTTGCTACTAAACTGACGGGTTAACTTTACCATGCTATCTTCAGTGTGCATACGTTCTCTAACGACCTCCTTTACAAAAAATAGCTACGTTAAGTTGTGATGATGTGTTGATAAGCAGTTAATCCAAACGGCTTTAACGCCCTTGTCCTGCATAATCTTGAGATTAGTAAGTGCTAAAAGATTAGAAAGGTTATAAATCTTTCGTTAGGATTTACAAAATTTATGGGGTTCCGCTCGGTTCATTGGTGACGTCATCGTCGCACAATTGATAATCACTTGACTGCCAGAGGTCTATAAACTTTCTTTTGTTAATCCTAATGACTTTTTTTCTAACGACTCTCTTATTGCCAACGCAGGTCTGTATCCAGGGCGATAGCGCTTTCGGTTTTTCTGGAATGGAACTAGAAACCGTTTGTCGATACAAACTGCCCATTGTCTTCGTGGTTGTAAATAACAACGGCATCGGGCAAGGAGCCGGCAAAGAATTTTGGGAAGGTTTGCAAACTACTGACGAGATCGCTGTGGGGTAAGTCGCCGGTATCTTCATCATCGTGAAATAACTTGACACATTAAACGTATACACGCTGTAGTCATATGTGACCGAGTGTAAATCAAATAGTTTGCCGTTTAAATGCAATTAACATGTCAATGCCGGAATATTTGTACAAAGTGCGACAGTATGTGCTAAGTGATATCATTCTGAATATTTTTGAAATCTATGAGCAGAGGAGAAGACGTGGTCAGACTTTAAAACGATGCAAAACAGCGTTTCTCTGCTTCATACAACCATTCATGTGGTGCATCTACTTCAGGCATCTGATAAGTTGCCGCCCGTTTAATACAATCTTCCGCTTCATAGAGCATTGCCTATCTTCCTTTCCCCCAATGCCCGTTATGAGAAGGTGATGGAAGCCTTTGGAGAGGAAGGCCATTATTGTGAGTCCGCTGACCAATTGGCCAAAGCTTTTCAACGTTGCTTGTCGCGCTCCAATCAAAATCCGAGCTTGATCAACGTCATGATTGATCCCTCGTCCAGCCGAAAGAAGCAGGAATTCGGCTGGCTGACGAGGAGCAAGATGTAGTTTGAAGCCAGTTGCAAATTTTTTATAACTTCTAATGAAGTAGTCGTTTTATGATTATAAACTTTGTTCACTGGTTATATGCAACTAATTGATGTAATTGACGCTACAAGAGAACAATATAGATTACAGAAATACTTTTAATAGGTAGAAAATAGACTTTTCACTTAAATGAGTAAATTTGTTAATTTTGCGTGCACTTTTAATTTACACTGCCCCCTATTCTTCCGTATGTTACTGCGCAGTTTCCCTAATTTTTGTTCAGGAGATGCGCAGTTCACTAGAAGTTTTGGATGCATATTTTTGCGTGGTTTTTATTTGATTGAGTATACGGGAACATGCCATCATTATGTAGGTTATTTGTTCGGAATTTGTGCAATAATACAATCACGATACATTGCATTTTTAAATGTACTGTTTAGTGCATGTGCTATCTTGTAATCCAAATTCATCAAACATTTGCAATTTATGGCAATAGAGATTGAGTCAGGTTGCAATGGCATAGGTTTTTGACTCGGTTGACCTCTTCAAGTCCGATCGTTTCAGCTGTCGAAATCAGCCACGCTTCGATGGTTTTTCTTAATGCCTAATCGCTTGGGAATTGATAATTACGTTGGGTCGACATTTTTTGGCGACATGACGCTTGAACGACAGGCGTTGAAATGACTAGCGCTAATGGGATTATCGAATGCCAGAAGAAATGTCGTGATATTATACACCAGAAGATAAAACAACTTTGCTGAACTTAACTTTCAGCGTGGTTTTATCTTACTCTGGGGATGAGTAATCTTGACCTTCATCAGAGCAGTGATAATAAAGAACAGTGAATATTAGGTTACCTTAAATGCTTCGCATACGGACTCTTATTACATTTAGATGAAGCTCTTAGCTTATCTTGTGGCCTGTCGTATGTTCTGCGTGTTGTCATTTTACTGTAGATATTGATAGCAACAGAGCGACATCTACTACTCGAAATATGAAACGCTATTTTAAAAAGCAGCCTAACTCTATATGTTTTAGAGACATTATAAAGCTCGGTCGCGTAGTATTGTGCTGATACGTCTGGTTAGAGAATAGCTTTAACTTACTAGTTTTATTGTCTTAAAAGATTTAGATGCTATAGTTGCTGGCTTATCTCAATATTTATTCTCTAATTGCATTAAGGTCAGCATCGTATTGTGGCAAATACTGCACAAAAAATTGAAGGTTAATTAGTTTAAAAATTGAATTCTTTACACATCGAATTATTAAGTATAGGCGACAACAATGAGGCTACAATATTGTGAATACAGCTTTTTATAGCCTATATACAAGAAATGGAAAAACAGCAACAGGTTTTTGTACAAAGTTCTGTAAATTCATCACAATGGCAAGCTGGAGAAAAGCTTTCAGCACCAAAAACTCAATCGAGTCAAATCAAAAAACAAAATCACGTGATTAAAGGTGCAAGTGGAAGAGTATCACCAAACCTGACTCAAGTGAAAAGCACGAACCAACAAGACGCTTCAGAACACGGGGAAGAGAATGTTGGACTTGCAGTTCCGGAGCAAACCATGTCTCTGCTGCAAACTCCAGAGCAAGAGCGCACATACAGGAAACTGGTGGTCGTTCCGGACGGTCAAAGTGTAACCAAAAGAGACAGGAGTGTTTCACCATGTGTTTCTGAATCCACCTCGTATACAGTGCCTACACATAAGCAAGACGTCACAGAGTACAAAGAGTTCAACTCTGCGACACTTGAGAAGTATTATGGAAACGTCACTCCTTATGGTACGGTTGCAAAAAACGAGCAAGAACAACCCAGCTTCGATTCTGTGGACGTACCCAACGTAAGTGAAGATCCAGGAACTGTTCGCGTCGAGACACCCTTCATTAAATCCACTTCAGCTAGTCGAAGCCACTCCAGAATATCTTCGCCGCTGTATACAACACTTTTGAGAACCAATGCTTCCGGTACGAGTCAAGTACAACTTCTGAGCAACAACAGCGTAGACTACGTTGACTTTGTTCCCAAAATAGTGAAAGAATCATTTTGGAGCAGGGAATATCAGGAATTTGGGTAAAATAGAAACGTTATCGCTTTTTTATTGCTATACTGTATAGCGCATACGTTGTAATACAAATCTGTGTCATAGGCTTGTATAGTAGTAACATAAGAGTTGTAGGTTAATGTAGAAACGTGACAACATAAAATCGTGGTAATGTAGGCCCAGTACTGAAAATCTTATCGTTAGATTATAATAATTTTAAAGCGTGTCTTATTGCTAATCTTGCAATAATTTTTGTGTTATAATTTCACGACAGAGTGTGTGTCGAAGAGGCAAATTTATGGTTGGCCGAAAACGCGGAATACCAAGTTACACAATGCGAGAGCGTCCGCCATCGTATGGATCAGTTTCATGAACTGAATACAGAAAACACTGCTTCTGATGATCGTTCATATGTTATTGGACTTAGGTAAGTTACCGCTGCGGGCCCTGCTATGTTTCATTTGAAAAAGGAAAATTAAAATAGCAAAGGAGCTTGGAAAATCATTTTGTAATCACTATTGTAGGCTAAGTTTGCCCAACTACATGAGGGATCTTTATCAAACTCTTTTTAGATTGTGGGTTAAACGCCAGCCTGATAAATTTCGTCCAACGATACTAAACTACCAAAACATTATCCCGGATTACAAAACAAAAAACAAGGACAGAAAGTGGAAGCGAGGAGATTGTCCGTACATGGAAGATCTTCCGAAAACCTTAGAAAAATTGAACCAAGAAATGCAGGCAATGCCTCTACAAGGTGGGCCTGAATCTACAAAAAGAGTGAAATATTCTTGCGGTGAAGGCGTAAATGACTAGAGTTTGCGCTAAGTTTCCTTGGTGTTTTAAACAGAAATTCCTGATAAATTGTAAGTTATCTTTAACATAACGTACTTTTTGTATGCAGGAAGGTTCCTTAACGCTGAAACGGTTCCACTTAATTACGCCATTGCGCATCGCACAGACGGAACTTTGAATGCAGACACGACCTATTGCAATGTTGACGCACAGGGAATTTGGGAGTTTTTCATGATCAGGATCTATTCTGCTGACAGCGAATCTCATAACACAAGCCCAGACCTAGGTACTCGCTGTATCACAGTGGTTAAAATACTTACGTTACAGCACGGTGTTGCCTATAGGATATGTGGATTTCGTTCCCGGAATTCTTTCAATGCCGCCGTCGACTCCACAATTCGAATCACATGCGACTTTAATAATAAAAGCGAGCGACTGGATGAAAAGGGAGCGTTCAAAAAAGATTATCAATATTCAATCGGTGGAATTTCCCTTCAAGATGAGACATTTGAGTCAGTATAACATACAAGTCTTTGAACTATTACAAGCAATTATGGTATCATCATCACAACATCGATAATTTTTTCAGATGCGTCTAAAGGTTACCTCAACACCAGTATTTCTTGCTTTGAAACGACGCGGGTCAGTGCCCTGCATACAACGTTGCGAGTACTGAGGGTGTGGTATTCACGGGAAAACGTTCAAGACGATGGCAGAAAGTCAATGGAGTTAAGCTTATTTGGGGAAGATCTGAAGCAGGAAATTGACATGGCAACCTTTGTGCCATGTCAATTAACCACAAGATGGTGCTGCGGAGCTCAAAGGGCCATCCATGCGACCATGCGGCATACCGTAGCAAGAATGAACGACTGGTTGTCTCGAACAGGTTTGCATAATAGTGTAACAACCCAACTCCAGCATTGGTTATTCCATGTACTGTGTGATTAACCTTGCGTGAGTTATATTGTGTGATTATATTTATACAAAATCGTACAATAGGCTACATCTTTTTTACACGAGCTTACAACTTCCTTTCAAGGTGCTGAAGTTATATGCGTACAAACCGACAATGTTGAAAAGTGGCAAAAAAGTTCATACAATGTCCACACCATGCTGCCTTCGCGGACCTACAACAAGGAAGATCATGTCTCAACATTGTGCAGAAGCTCTTTGGAATGCAGGCTGACTGTTATCAGAGTCTTTTTTAAGCCCAACACTCTCACTAACGTGGTGGAGCCACCCACAGACAAACCGGCCGAACCATTTTGCTGTTTTGTCGGTTGCGCTATCATGTAAATTTTGCGGGTTCTTTCATTGCCTTTCATATATGCGCACTGTATATATTAAGCTCTTTTTGTGAAATAGCAGAGTGCTTTATTCTCCAAATCTATATCTGTTTGGTTTTATGATTTAACCTACTTTTTGATTAGCTAAGTGTTTAACAGGGCCAGCGAAAAACGGGGATGAAAACGTTCAAAAATCATACTTTGAGTGTGACACAAAGTGTTGAAGTGGAAAGCCAATTTTTTGAGCTAATTTCACATTTAACTCGGCACATAGCAATGCATCATACAGACACAGCAAAGGTATATTGAGCAACACACAGTGCTAAAGACATAAAATGTTTCCGAAGTAAACAATTAAAAGCAAATAAGAATTTACATCAAGGTAAGGCAAAATAAAAATGACAGAGTATATGAAATCAGCAATCAATTGTAGTGCAAATTTGCAAGTAGAAACAGGTGGTTGCCACAACATTTGCACCCGTAAGAAAATGCACCTATACAAGACCTTAGGTAGTTTTCATATTTATATTACGGTAAACAAACTTCATAACCCCTTACTTCATCGGAATTACTGACTTGTTTGACGTACACACAGACCAACATCATATCTATAATATCTAAAATTGAAAATATCCCAGAAATGTTGTATGTTGAAACATTCCCTTTATAACGCAATGGTTATGGATGGCTGAAAGTTGTAAAAGTAGTGAAACTTTGTTATTCGGAAATAGGTGTTGTGGAGAAAAAGATAAAGTATATAGCCAGTACGAGAAGCTATACACAATGAGGTCTTTTCTCCATAGAACATTGTGTATAAATTGGTGTGAGCTTTCAAGTAGTGAACTCCGGAATAACGAGATCCCACTGTATAATACATATATATGTAATCTACACATAACCAAGTGCTTCATTTCGGTAGCATAGGCTACAATTAACTGATTCTAAACATGACTCGTTGATACCACGGCTATGTTTGGGTGCATTTCCTTGGGTGGAATTACTTGTGGCATTTTGGAACATAATAGCAAACTTTTCATCTTAAAGAACAAGACAATTAACTGTTATCACAGAACAACGAGCACCACTTTCATTTACAAATAACTGTTAAATATAAAACAAACTAGCACAACCCCACAAATCCACCAAGCACAGTGATAAGATTTAAAAAACTGGAAAGAGGTTTGGGTTCATATGATCATTCCTAAAGTAGACAATGAAGAGCTTACCTATCAGCAGCAGAAAAACTGCAGACTCAGATGCATTTGGCATCTAATAAAAAAAATATTGCTTCCGAAGACTACAACTGCAATGTGACATTCGTCTCCTTCTCTTCCCTTTGAGTAACAGTCATCTCTTCCTTATAGATTTCTAGAACCCCAGCAAATCGAGGATCGCTTGTTTTGGAATCTGCCCGCTCCCTCTCCACTGGCTGCAAAACAACATCCAACGATTGGGAAGTCAGTACAGGAGAATGAGTGGACACATCGGAATCCGTTGAAGCAGTGGAGAGCCTGGATAAGACGATCGTAGGAGGCACAACACTCAACTTCTTTCTTCTCATTTCAAGAGCACTGTTTAGTGCTTTCATGAGCATTGCAGGATCTTTCAAAGCAGTTATTTCCGCAGCTAATGAATGACAATTTAAGTTTTTTTTGATTACTGGTTGTTTTTATTATTCTGGTACTAGAATATTTAAACCTGGTTAATTTTGTATGTCGGAATACAAGTGTTATTCTGTTGGTTCTGCAAGATTATTAACGCAGTCACGCACTTACCCTTCATAACGTGACCAGATTCATTCATTGTTTTATGTTGATTTTTCCAGACATAGTAAATATGCCAAAAGACAGCAAGATAAAATTCATTCATAACTGAAACAACTTGTTTCCGTTTGTTGCATATTCTGAACAAAAATTATTTTTTAAACTTAGTTCTTTCCCGAATAACATTAGTTGAATAAAATTAACAGAACCATTTCATCGAAAACTTGTTAGTTTAACAATCAAAATATTTTAAAATTGATTAAAAAATTAACTCCAGACATAATCAATAAAAATCAAATAATTATTTGCAACCTGGAAAGCTTATCTTCACGTAAAGCCAAAAGTGCAATTCTGGTAACATTTATAGAAACTAAGCAAAATGGGAAGTTTTGTACAGGATGTGTCGAGAGTTGATAAATTTCAACAGCAACATGCGGGTGTTCTGTGACGAGGAACAGCAGATGAAGGAGTGCAAGAAATCCAGCTCCACGCAAGTCAGTCGCAGGATCATGACCTGTGAGCAAATCCACAAAAATTGCATAAAAAGCGACAAGGTGCATAAAAGAGACAAGATGCTGAAAATAAATCCTGCCTTACTCCTACCCACCCTGAAAACCAATAACTTCCCAATGGGGCCCATGGTTGGGGCAGTTGTGTTTGGAACCAATTAGACGCTTGTAAATTGTTTGGATAACTCGACAATGTACCGGTTCATCATGATTCAACATAGCTGAAATTTATACAATAAACATGTATCACCTTAGCAATGAAGGCCTTGTAACTTAAACATCTCTGTGAAAAAGATACAAATTTAGACCAGAATGGTATTTTTATAGTACCGGTAGTAAACAATATAACATGCAATAAAAAGGTATATACTGTATCTATATGTAAAAGGGTTTTAAAAATATTTCAATGGTTTTGGACTAACCCTGTAATCTTTTAAAACAAACTATAAATATCATTCAAGCAGTATAATTTACCCTGGCTTATGCGACATATCAAATCACGTTCTTGGTGCAAAGATTTATTCAAACGTCTTGGACCAAAAATTAGCCTCATCAATTGTGAAACTCGTGAACGCCGTTTTTTTGTAAAACCTTCTGTAGATCCGACAGCCTGAGTTTGAAAAAACTGCAGAGCTTCCGGAAACAGTATGTCTTCTATTGCTTTAACAACACCGCTAACTAAAATTAAAAATAAAAGGTGACTCAAGTTGATTTTTGCCACTCAAGTTTATCAAAGCTTACATGCAAGTTATCACACATTCATTAAAAAGGCAAGACACTTAAATCATAAAATGACTAATGCCAATGCAATCCCAAAATAAGACAACGATATAGAGTACAAACAAAAAGCTTGAAAATCCTCTATTGCAATGACTGATTGCAGGTTTGCATAGCAACAACATTTTTCTTACTTATTGTTTGACGTCAAAGAGCATTAAAAATGCCAGTTAGCTTTTCACTCCTATCAGGCACATTCAAATTAGCCCACATTACTTAAGGATTTTTCATTCTTAAAAAAATTAAGTAGAATGTAAAGCTTTTCTGGATGGAAGTTAAAACAATGTTTCCCATATGAAACAATGTAAATTACAGTAAACTATTCCATTCTCAGAATACCTCATGTTTCAGTAAGAAGAACTAGTAAATACCTGAAATAACTGATACCCAACGCAAACAATAATAGCATTACAATATGTACCATTATAAATGCAAAAAAAAACAAAAGAAAGAAATTCTTTACGTTATACTCGTAAACAGATTTCTAATGAAAAAGTATCTACTTGTTGAAAGTATTGTTTACGTATGTACATTTAGTAATGATTAAATTTCAAAAAAAATTTGACTGCCGGCACAAATTTTTTATAAACATTTGTTGGAATTTTGAGCTGTTTGAGTTTAAGGGCATTTGAATTTTGAGGTATCACGTTATTCCCTTACCAAACAAGTTATCATAATATATAAAAATACCAACTAATGAGACTGAATTCGTACAAGCATGTTTTCTAAAAAGCACACAATTTCAAAACGGTCTGTGACACATGTGCTCAAACATATGCCAATAGCCCAATACAATACCTGCATGCTTCATCAAGTCAAGAGCATCCCATTCAGCTTTCTCCTGATCCACATTCTTCATCCAGGCAATCTTTTCTTCATTTTTCAAGTCTTTATCCTCATTATCAACAGAAGAAAGCAAGCCTTTTGTACGAAGAATATCAGTCTGCATACAAAGAACCATATTAAATCAATTATGTACAGTTAGTCAGTTCTTGTTAACCTAAACCCAGAAAAAACGGAATCCCCAATAGTCAACATTAAACTGCTAGGCCAACGAGTTTCTTCCCATACTACTCATCCCTTTAATCCAGAAACCTTTTTGTCCAAATCCAACTACAAAGTGACAATTTAGGAATGGGTATGCCACATCAATAATAAAAAACACTAATCTGGATTACAACAAATGTTACATATTTTTAAATTACGTTTTCATAGGTGTCAGATTTTAATGTGTGTCTTACGTGCAGTGATTGACCAATTTTATATATTCTTTTATTTGAATTGAATCATTTTGGGTGCAATTGGATTTTCAGTGAAGTTCTTTTTTCGTGCCTTAATCTATTGTAGTTATAAATACATGCTATCTTAGACTTATGTCAACTGATTCAATACAGTAAACAAACAAGCAAAAAACAGTGAGTGTTTCATTTGTTTAAGTTGACTGTTTCTCTACAATGGAAAATTCCATCTGGTTTTTTGCCTGTTTTCTTAGGCAAGTTCTACTTCATTCAAGTCACAGTAAAGCTCTGTAAAGAATTTTACTGCAATAGGTGCATGGGTACCTCAATAAAGCGCCAATTTTTAACAAAACAAAGTGGTTTAAATTAATGAGGCCTATAGTAAAAAATCATTATTTATACCAATACACTTCTCAAACTGGCTTCCATGCAACTTCAGTAGATACCATTGTGTAGATAGGTTAGAAGTAAAAATTTTATTTGTAATTGTTTGTTGTACTGATTAGCTGTATAATGCTGTTTTTGTGTTATAAACATTGTTGGATATTACAAGTTTAAAATAATACATAACGACTCATTTATAAAATACTCTTATATGTCCAATAATGTGTTCTAGGCTAAAATGCAAGCAATAATAACCCCAGATAAATGCACCAGTGAATACTTGTAACATACAATATAAAGCCAAGCGGCAATTCTACGCCATAAAATTGGCGCAAAACCCAGCTTTGTGCATGATGCAGAAACCCGCTGCATCATACAAACTTTCCAATAGGGTAATAACCTGTATTCAGGTATTCACTTACAGCAGTTTTTGCCTCAGTTTCTTTCATTTCATGCTGGTCGATCCCTTCTCCAATACCACCCTCGGCTGAGGAGCAAGGACTTGCGTACTTCACATCCATGTCGAATTGACACAAATACATTTATAAAAAAAACGTATCTAGTAAAAATTTACATAGGCCAATACCTATAAGCGGCACAAAATAAAAATGTTTCTTATTAACAAAAACCTGACAAAAAATGGGGGAACCGTACACATACAACTGCACTCTGACCATAAACCGAAACAATACCACTACACAATGTCAGAATATGTGCTTCTGAGTTTTAAATATGCATTGTGTTTGAAGTCCATGCATGCCTAGTGCTATATGACACCTTATTATTTCTAATATGTTACAGTTTTAGGTGTTCCATTTATTGGAAGGTTTAACTGTAGCGCTAAAAGCAAAATTTCCAAAAGTTTGACCAAATGACGTCACAATTCGAGTAGCTGGGGTCTAGCACAGTATACAAATGCATGTATACTGTGGTTGTGCACTTCTGCAATAGACCCACCAAGGCTTTACAGACTTTACACCGCCAGCTCTTCCTGAGACGTTAGATGTTTTTGATCGCAGATGAGAACGCTAAGTTTGGAAGTGGATAGGGGGAATTCCGTGAGGCAGAAATGTACTACTTTTGAAACTGTTGCTAAACTTGCTGCAAAGTTTCCTGCCAAATTGTCTTAACTAAAGTGAATACCTATGAAATTGGTCATACCTGTTTCTCTCTATTGCAAGACTTTAATTTAAAACTCTCAATAAACGTTTCCCTTTTTATAGTTTTTCAGCTTCGTGATGTTGGTCATGGACCTAAACACGGTGTTTTATTCTCTTTGGTTCGAAGTTGGAACATCTGATTCTTTTAACACTGTACAAAATCGAACAAATTAAGGTTATTTGGCTGGTGCATGCTGTATAAGCTAAAAATTACTGGACGTTGAATGCAGTACGGACAAAATCTCCCAACTCCAATTGCCTTTTTATGAAAAGTTGGTCCAAAGTATTCTATAAAGATTTACTCCATACACTTTATGACTTACTAGATATATTTATTTTGCTTAATACCCATCAATAGAAAATAAATGAAAGCAAATTGTTAAACAAACGCAAATGAAATAGTTGACTGCGATAAATTCTTTCACTATCCCGTTTATTTGTAGTCACGCATGGATAGGCTTAATTTAATTGAAACTTTTTCTGAACCGCAACACAGAACCTGAAAAAGTGAGAACAAACAATAGGGCCACGCAAGGCATGGAATAACGAAGAAAGCAATTTGGCTTACAAGAAATCTGTGGTTCTGTCCTAATTGTCGGTGCTTATCTCGCTGCTACAACTTTACTGTTAGATAATATGAAGAAGATAATTACAGCCTATTGTTGCTTTTACATACCGCTTACCAAGACATTCTAACACCGCTTACGGTTTGTATGACTTTTCACGAGCCACATAGCCTAGGCTACTTTTTACGTTTAGGCTAGGCATAATCGAGTAACCCGAAAGGGTAAGTGTCATAATTACTTTACATTGTAAACAAATATCAACACACAAATATCTCGCTATAAAGCTTCTCTATAGCCTAATTAAAAATATATATATATTTGCCTCAGGTTGTTATAGCCTGTTGTTATATTATGTTATGTTATATATATATTTTGCTTAAAAATAAACTGCTTGTTTCAAATTAAATTTTTTTGATCTAAAAACAAGAGTTCTAAATTTGAATTCTCCAACAGCCTAACAGAGAGTTACACCAAACTTGAACCTGTAAATTGGTTCAAATGAATATTTTGGGTTCAGTGCAGAAGTGGGGTGTAGTATAGGAGTGCACAACTACAGGATACATTCTGACATTTGTATACTAAACCCCAGCTACTCAAATTGTGACGTTATTTGGTTGTGCACTTCTGCACTAGACTTGATATTTTTTAGTCAAAATATTTTCCCAATTTGTTAATTTTTTTGAACTGAACCATCAAAAGTGATAAAGCATAACCCGAAACTGGAGTGTGAACCTTTCTCAGCAGTTACCACCTGCTAAGTGTGATAATCTTTTCGAAAAGTTCTTAGAAATGTTGTCATGAGTGGAAAGTAGGCTCGTTTTTGACAAGAACTCGACCGTGAAAAGAAACAAATGTTGGCGTGATGGTGTGCACTGAAGGCACAATTCTATGTTTGATTATTATAAATAGGCGTTCAAGCAACCAGTTATTCTATGTTTATCTCTTTTAAATCGGCGTGAAGATAAAAAACTCCATATTTTCCACTATGGGTGATGTTACTATATAAACTGTATATATAATTTATGTAACCTATATATACATGCCTGTATGCCCAAGCTTGTTGACCACCAGGCTGAAAGCATGGCACTTTTCACCAAGATCTCTAGGCTGCAGGACGGCAATAATCGAGGTGCACCAGATGCAAATTGGTGTTTGCATACTAGGTGCATTTTTCAGTCCGCAATGAACCTTAACCTAAACACAAAACCTGTAGGCGCTCTCTTTCGGCGGCAAAAAAGGAGACATTCAGGAGCACAAAGCACAGTCTTTAAAAGTCTGGGGGGTGCAGTTGCCATGATTTCCACTACGGCTGAACAAGAATTTGAAATGCTACAAATTTCATTTGTGCAAACCAGAACCAGAAAATCACATTTTTTAAAACCTACCAAACAGAAAATTGTTTTAAAGTGTGGTTTGATATCCTGGTTGTGACAGCTGTTTGAGAGCCCTGCTGAAAAGTTTGTATGATGCGCTGGACTTAACTGGTGCAGAAAGTTGGCTGTTATGTTAATTTTCTGGCACAGAATTGCTGTTTTGCCCTATTAGTCAGGGCTTTGGAGCCGGACCAGGATCCTGGAGCCCCGGTGCCGTGCATTTTCAACGGAGCTGGAGCCGGAACTCTACCTGAAATTCAAATGGAGCTGGAGGCAGTTGTTTGAAAAATAGCTCCTTCTGCGATGTATTTCATAAGATGTTATGCTACTAGCCTACTACTATTGGCTGAATTCACATAATTTAACAGCAACCCTTCACAAAATTAAGAATTGTTTTCTCTTTGGCGCTACCTTTTCTAACTAACCATGTTGCTGGGGCTTGACAGCAGAACAGTCACATGTCATAGCTGCACAGTTTTTGACGTAATGGAACCGGAGCAGTGGTATCAACACGGAATTTGATTTCATAATTTATGCCTGCTTGTATCATAAGTAATTACGTAACTTTTATTGCTGCAGCTACATTAAAAGCGGGCACAGTACTTCTGTTGTTTACTGCCTGCGTAACATCTGTGTCAGTATTAACTACCATCATTTACGCAAAATGGCTCTCATTAAGATTGACGTTCGCCCTTTGGCGTACTTTGCAAACGAAGAAGTGCATAGAAACTTATGATATTCCTTCAAGCCCAACATAATTATGTCGCAGTGGTTTTGATCAGACGAGGATTTTTCCAAAACGTGGCTGTTACTTTCGCCTAATAAGGTTGTGCAGTACACTTATTCATTATATGTTTCTTCATCTTATCTTTACACAACTTTCAAGGGCGTATCGCACCATAAAAATCTACACCTTACTTAAATTTATCATCTAATATAAATTTCTATTTGTACCCTTTCTTTTAACTGAGTCGCATAACCGTAACTGCCGGCTGTGTGACCTTCTTATGACGAAATAGTTTCTTCGTCTTCATAATGAACACCTGACTTTGTTGCAACAAATTTTTATTAAACCATCTATACACAAAGTAAAAAAGAAAACCTTAAACATTTTTTGTTAAGAATGTGAGCATGTCTGGCTACAGGTTGCAACGCCGAGGATTGTCTACAAAACCAGCTATACTAAAGAGCCGCTCACTTGGGCAACTAGTTTGCACATACACTAAGATATTTTTTCGCCATTGTTGGCAGATGTACCAACTCCTTCACATATTCTTTTTCCCTCCATCACAAAACAGGATCGGCGTCAACTTTCAATTTGGGAACCACTGTATACAATTCAATCTCATCCTCTACCGAGCTTTCACTCCTGCAGCATGGTGTTTGTTCAAAATCATCAACTTCTGTTACTAGTTCATTAAATGTTAGACACGCTCGCTTTGGATCTGGTCCAATAACATCGGTGTTAGTGGCAATGTTACATGACGGAGGTACGCCAACACACACATCCAGAATTTCATTTCAAATGCTTTGCTTGATGAAATCACGTTATCAGTAAGAAGATGTTTAACAGGGATCTAAAATCGTACATTATTTATGGCATTTTTGGGAATTCTATCACTGATTTTGGCTCGCATCCAACTAGCTACTTTATGTTTAATATCTTTTGTTGAAGTTGTGTCATTCTCACTGCTTTGCATTTTCAAGTCTATCAATTTACAGGTTGACTTGATGGCAGATATTGTGATACGTTTTTCCCCAGATAAAATATTGGTAAGATCATAGAGCGGATCAAGTACAGCGCAAATACTTTCAAAAACAACCATATCCTGCCAGGTAGAGCATAAACCAGAAGAGTGAGCATGCATTAAAACTTGCCTTATAGCGCATTGTTCAACAATGTGGTTAAACATTTTATGTAGGGAACCCCACCGTGTTTTGCCAATCTAAAACAAGGCTGTGCTGGGGAAACTTCAATCATAAATGTCCTTCCTGAACTACTGTTGGAGGTTATGGTGGAGCTTGTGTAACAATAGGGGTGAATGGGTGATATACTGATTGCGAAATGCAGATGCGCATTGTGGGCATGATCTAATTACAAGTGACAGTTCATAAATTAATTTGCATCACTGACAAATTTACCCTCTACAGTCTAGTACCAAAATTACGTTACTTCTTCAAGACATCTGTAACAGTTACTCGATTACGTAACTGTTAGCAATTATACCCTATTTTTTAGGTTATAAGTATTATGTTGGCCTGGCGCAAATTTTGACATTACATCTGTTGTCGCATTTATCTGGTGCACTGAAAGCAAACTCTCCAGGTTGTGTCTAAGGTTGTGCGTAAGATTTGTGTTATATGACCTGGATGAATCGACATTGGCAATGAAGTATAGACTTCATAATATGCCAAGGTGCCAGATAAATGAGTTTGCGGGGACAATACAGCACAGTATAAATAATGTATAAGTAAATATATGACTTACATACATTTTGTATTTTAATAATGAGAGAAACAGTGGGTAAAGCCACTGGTTTAGGGTGTAAGAAACATATTTTAAAATTTGTTGGAACCAAATTGTAAAGGAGTTAGGTAGCTTTGGAAACCCTTGATTTTTGGTAATGGGTGGAATTTGATTTCAAAAAAGGTGATTGTTTGTAGTTAGTCAGGACATAATGATAACACTATGCTGGTTGATAGCTCAAGGAATAGCACACGTGACAGTATTTTGAACATTGAAAACAATGCTAGTTGGTAACATCACATAACTCTATAATAATTAACAAGTCAGAAAATTGGTTAACATGAGAGATGTGGTAGCCAGGCTAGTTGTTGTCAGGAAACTATTACCATGACTATTTTCATCTATGTTTTAAGCCTTTTAGGCTTTGTCACCTTTTCCCTGTACATTAGCAAATGCTATTAACAACTGGATAGTAATAATTTTCCGTCCCCATCGCACCAATGACAATAAAGAAAAAAATAAAAGTTGATTGATTGAAATAAGCAATCCAAAGGTCGGCGGATCTTGTAAGTTTTATTATCTTTCTATTTGATGCTGTTTCAGAGATTAAGGAACGTAATTAAACCAATGAAGTTGTAAAATATGCATATATGTCACTTAATGTACATTGTTAGCAACCATCATTCTCTAAAATAAAAACCTCATTAAGTATGCGCACTTGCGCAGTGCTTGTTAATACTAGTCTTGTCTGAAATTCTGATATGTGGTATTTTGTAATTTTTTGGAAAAAATATAAATATAATATGTTATATTTTTTCCAAATTTTTGTTTTAGATTAAAAGGTTAGTTTCATTTCATTCAGTGCATCTTATGTGGAAGTATTTATCACAAACATGCCGTTAAATGTTATAAACCTGTGTGTTTACTAGGACTGGGAATTTTGCCGATTTTGTTTAGCCATCAGCTAAATGGCATCAGTTGTTACCTGGAGGTTAACTGCCATAGTCTCTAAAACTACTATTAATTGTGGAGAAATCTGATGAAAAGAGTTGTATTAACAACTTACGCAATGCTAGACTCCAAGGTCTATTAGGAAAACAAAGTATTCAAGCATTAAAATGGCTAACAGAGCAGCAAAATTAGTCAATGGATTACCAAAAATTTTGCTCCAAAATCTCTCCCTGATGTATGTTTTCGGCTTATGAGAAACAAAATCTTTTGTCACTAAGATCTCTTAATTAGCCGGCCATATTTTCCAAGCCATAGTATTTACTTATGATACTTGTATTATTGTGGCTTGTATTGATTTTTAAGTTTTTCCCATGGGGTAGTGACTAGGGATGTGCTGAGGCAACAATTATGAATATTTAAGTTTATATATATACCCCAGGTACATTTCGACACAAATATCAAGCATTTTGGCTTGAACATATCTCGAATCTATGGAAGTACCAAAAAATGTCTTATTTAATAGCTTGCTTTATTTAGGGCTGTAACGTTATATAATTGTTTAGTAATTTGTTCCATTTTCGAAGCTATGGTTTATCAGCTCTTGAAAACATAACTTTGCTTGGTGAATGATGATCTGAAAGATATATTTCTGTAGTAATCTTGTTTTTCTGATAAATTTACAATAAGGTATTTTTTAATTGAAAATTTTACACGTCACGATGTATTTGTGTTTGTCTGTCTTAGTATATGTGTTCACTCGAATCTGGTAATAATTTCATTCTTCAGGGTATCTATCTAATCATGCTTGGATTCGTGTTGTTCCATCCTTAGGACCTTCCTGTGTTCATTAGCATTCACCATGTATAATGTGTTGCAGTTTGCATGCAATGCATTGCTTCTACTGATTAATTTATGCTCATGAACATAAACACATATAAACACACTCTTGCTTCTTAAAATGTAAATGTTATGAAACTGGAACAAGTGGAAATACATTTTTTTCCCGGAACACGTATATTGTTCTGGAAATGCAATTACACAACCAGCCTTGTGCTTGCATAACTAGTGAACCAGGTTAGATAACTTTTCTACAGATATACTTCTAACATACTATGTATATACTATATTATTAATCTCTTAATACACCTGATGCAGCAAGAGGATGCTTGCAAAAGCTTGTGTAGAGGAATTAAAAATAAAATTTAACCCTAGAGTGCCATCCTTTATCCTTTTTTTTGTATTTCACTATATACTGATAATACTGAGTCGAAACAGCCTCCATCAACTTTGGAGACATTATTTGCAATACTTGTATCATTTACCAGTAAATATATTTTAAATCACCAGTTTGGCCTATGCCAGCTGTATAGTTAGTACTAGTAGCAGTTGTTAATGTAAACTTTGAAAAATACTAAAAACCTTATCAAAGTACTTTTACGACTGACACTAAATAATATAATTAGAGCTGTAAGTAAACAGTATATACACATTTTAGTGTAAATGTGGATGTCATTAAAACCTTGCCATACCCTAAGGCTCAAAAGGAAATCACTGTTATATTTTATTATTAATTACAGAGCATACATATGACGTATGTGGGTGTATCTGGCAGAAGGTTGCTGTCGGAGTCCTAATGTTTATTAAAAAAGAGTTTTTCTCAACTGACTGTCTAATGTGTTCATTACAGTAAATGATGTCACTGGTCCTATGTGCCATAATATCTTCAAAGATATTTATTTAACTATTTCTGTTGTGCTACCTAGCTTCCATAATGTTTTCACAGAAAGAAATTGTGTTAATATAAGTTATGTTTTGAGGGTATAAGTAAAGATTTTAAACCGGTATATTTTCATCAGTAATACAGAATGAGTTCCAGAAAAGGTTTGTTACGTTTGCTGTTTTACAATGTATTGTACGTATCAATATCATTCATATATCTCTTCATGTACTTGAAAGTGAAAAAGATTTAGAAACTTACTTAAGTCTAAATTGTTTATGGTTTTATTTTTGTTTTGCATTTTTGCTTTACTCACTTAGCTATGACATATAAATAACCAAATTTTTAGTGCTAGCGATGCAAGCACGAAAGAAAAGGGCAAAACCAAAAAGAATTGACAGAGTGAAAAAGAAGGAAACCGCTACACACAACTTCTCCAACAGGTGACAGCTTTAAGTGCATTGTGCAAAGCATGCACAGTCGCACACCTAACAGATGGACTGTGCATTCCAAGTTTTCTGTGGCAGTATAATTCTTGTTGTTTGACATCTTTTCACAATTTGGTTCAAGCAGCTGGCAGTTAAGTTTAGCTGTTTTAAAAGTCAAGTGATGAGTTTAATCGTTGCTGATAACTGCATCACTTTCTGGCATGTGAGACAACTTTGTTTTATCAGTAATTCAAGTGCAGCCATTCATGATGGAGGAATGGGATCAGATGATGAGCTGCATGAGGAGGAAACAGAAGAAATACGAGGATCAGATGATGATGAACAAGAAGATCCAGCTGACTATTGCAAAGGTATAATCTTGTTTGTGTTGTCATGAAGATAATGCGAAGAAAATTTATGTAATTTGTTTTAAGAGAAAGCTATAATACACATAATCTTAAATCACCCTTTGTAACTTAATCAACTGTTTTGTCATTTTTCGCTATGGTTGTTTAATGTGTTTTAAATTACAGTTTACGATGTAGCAGCATTAATATTGTATTCATTTCAATTTTCAAGCGTCCTTATGCTTTGCAGTATACTAACATTAATGACAAAAAATATTAATGCACGCTATATACAAAACATTTTTGGTTGTTCAGGTGGATATCACCCGGTTAAAATAGGAGACCTTTTCAACATAAGATACCACGTTGTTCGTAAACTCGGTTGGGGTCATTTCTCAACAGTGTGGTTGTGTTGGGATATGAAGTAAGTGGAAGAGTTTTCTTGTTTCTAGTTTGCAATTTTGTTTATGTTTGTTTTTTTAATGTTTTACATTTTATTAGGTCAAGTCAAACTAGAAAAGCAGCACTTTTAGCATTATTCTTAAGATATAATTATGCTGATTTTTGACGAATGCCTGATTCATCTGCATTGTGTATCCTTTATAGAAATAAACGGTTCGTAGCAATGAAGGTTGTAAAAAGTGCTCCCCATTACACAGAAACTGCCTTGGATGAAATTAAGCTTTTGAAATCGGTATGCTAAATTTTTTAATAACTAATAATAACTGAATGATATCTGCCTAAGTTCAAACCTGAAGCTGGTGATTTATCTTTAAAAACATGCTCCTCTTGTTTAGGTTCGTGATTCTGATCCAGCTGATTCGAACAGAGATAAATGCGTCCAGCTTCTTGACGATTTCAAAACTCATGGAATGAACGGAACTCGTATCCTTCTAATCACTGCTTTGAATTTCTGAAACTACAGTATTTTATAATGTTACTTGTCAATCTCTTTTACAAATTTTTCTGAACACATTAAACTTATTTTTAGTGAACTATGCAAATAGGCAACTTGCATAATGTATTTATAGCTTTGTCAATCAGCCGATTTAGAAACATCACACATGTTTGATAAAACCATATATATAATTAACATTTCCTTAATTTTTTCAACAAGACGTTTGTATGGTGTTTGAGGTTCTTGGGCATCACTTACTTAAATGGATAATTAAATCTAACTATCAAGGCATGCCAATCCCGTGTGTAAAAACTATTACCAAACAGGTATCCTCTAACACTAAACATATTATTAACAAAGATCAGAAAGATGTAATGCGTTGTTTGTTTCATTTTATTGCTGTTACCAATGATAATAAATATGTTCAGGTGCTTCAAGGTTTAGATTATCTTCACAGCAAGTGCAGCATCATTCACACAGATATTAAGCCCGAAAATATACTTTTGTGTGTTGACGAACCATACGTAAGAAGAATAGCAGCCGATGCACAGCAGTGGCAACAACATGGTGGCAAACCACCAAGTGGTTCACTAGGTTTGTAGAAAATTGAAATTTTTTTTTCCTTTTGAAAGTTTGCCTGAGATACAGAAAGTAATTCGTTGGCACTTGGCTTCACCAGCTAGACGTAACCAAACCAGGAAGTGTAATACATTCCATCATCAACTGCTTCATATGTCAGAAATAGTATCATTATGTCCAATGGATTAATTAGAGTGATTCATTGTTAAGTTAAAGGGACATTGTGTTAAAATTACTGATATCATTAAAACGTGGTATGGTTAAAAACGATTTTAAACGATGTTTATATTTGCAGTGAGCACTGCACCACAATCACGTCAGTCTCAGGTTAGTGTTGTTTGACTAGTTTGTCATATCTATTTACCTATATAATTATTATCTATTTACAGCATCATCGTGTAGGCTGCTGTGTACTTTTATCAGCATGTAAGCTTATTATGTCTTCAAGTGCTTCAGATGCGTTTCAATGAAGCATAATGACATGAAATTGCCAGTCACAAAACTTGATCTTTTTTTGTTTACGGTTGACTGAATTACTAAACTATGCCATGAATAATGTCATGCCTGCTTTTCGATACATTTGAATGTGATCAAAAATGTGATAGGGAAGGGCAAAGTGTGCAACTGCACATACCTAGAGCATTTTATTTTATGTTTTGTGTTATCATGTTTCTTATTGTGTAATGTGTATACTTCATACACAGGGTTGCTATACCGTCCTTATTTCTAAGATTTGTCCTTATTTTAAAGGTCCGTGTCTTAGAAAATATGTTTGTCCTTTTTTCTAAGAAATATCCTTATTTTCACTTTCGTCCTTATTTTTAGGGCGGAGGTGGGCACTTTTGTCCTTATTTTGGGCATTTTGTCACCTTTACGATACCATTTTGTACCAAAGAGATACCAAAATTATGAACATGCAGATAGTGTCTTGTTTTTTTTTTTTTTTTTTTAGGAACATTGGTTGCTTTCTATTGTTGTACACTGTTTAAGGTGGTATTCCTCGTTCATTCTCTAGTCGTCCTTATTTTTGAGTTGAGACTGATGACTTATCTGTTTATACAGTATATATGTAATACATAGTTGTATTTAGTGTATATACGACATGTGTTAACTCAATCGATTACTGTAACGTTTTTCATTTTATGTATTACAATCATCATCACGGCTCATGTCAATGCACGATTCCTTTTGTTGGTTTTGATATAGCTTGATTGTGGTGAAATCATTGAAAGCTGGATTAGTTACGGCATTCATCCAACTACTGTTTACAAATGGATTAACTTTTGTTAACTGCTGATCCCACTACCTTTTAGTTATACATTTTATCTACGCCTAAGCTTAACTTGTTTTTTTTTTACATGAAGTCAACGCAGAAGTTATCGAAAAATAAGAAAAAGAAATTAAAGAAAAAGGCAAAGAAGCAGCAACAGCTTCTTCAAATGCAAATTGACCAAATCGAAGAAACAGAGCGCGAAGGCAAACCACTGATGGACGTAAGTTGTTCGTTTTATAACGCACTTGATTTTGCTTCAGTGTGTTCGATGTTCAGTTTTTGTTTGCCGTGTCAACCACTGGTGCGAGTGACGAAAGTCAACAAAGAAGTGAAAACCTCGACATACTGTTTGACACACGATATTTCTTCAGCATACATCATAAAAACGGCTAGGTTGTCTTATTTTCAATTGTAGGCGGTACAGTCGTGTTACCGTTTTTACCCAAAACAGTTGTTCATTTTGAGCAAAAATAGAACATTCAAAACAGTAGAATAAAGCATGCAAACAAATCCTCAATCCCTTTCCAGTAGCATATGTGTCATGACTTGAAATTTGATATTATAGTTACAACTACTATTGTTTAATAATTAATTAAAGGTGTTTGAAAAGTTTTTCATACAAATTAATGAGTGTTTAAATTCATTGTTCATTGGTTAGAAGTTTTAATTAAAGCTAGAAAGGTACTTAATTTTACAATGCCATGTTTTCTGACTAAATTTCTGACTAAAATTTCATAAATTATTATTTAAAAATGTGAGCATGTTTTAAAATTCTAAAACATCAAAAAAAGAAATAAAGAAACAAATACTAAGCATAATGCATGATAGGGTAGAAATAAGCATGCTATTGGGTTGAGCTGAACTGGGCTTAGTTACTCACGGTACTAATGGAAACGAAAAGACACGGCGTAAGTAATCTGAAACCATAACACCTCACTTTACCGCCTTTTCTCCATTATGAACCCACAGCCGTTTTAATCACTCAATTCTGTTTGCCAAACAACATGTGCTCAAAATCTCATGTGATTTTTTTGTGACTGCAGAGCACAGACACAAAAGAAAGTGACAGAAACTCACAAGTTCTCTCCGGTAAAGAGGATGATAACATTTTGTTGAATGGAGACGCTGCTGATGACGAACTTGTTTATGAAGCAAACAAAACAATTCAACCCAGTAGCGAAGAAAACAATGCTGACCCGTGTAAGCCTGAAAGTGGCGATGCTAATACTGAAAGCTCAAAGACTAATTGTGAAGCGTCGAAATCGTGTTGTGATACTGATTATAATAACGAAACTCAAAAGGGCAATGAAGTAAACGAATCATCGTCGATGGACGGCGGCAAAACTAAGACTACACAAAGCGCAAGCCTACAAATACTTACATGTGGTATGTTGTTAGTGGGCTAACACTGTTGATCATAATAAGCTAAAAGCAAGCGCATGTGAATTGGCATGAATAACGGTACACTTTATTATATAATTACTCCAATTGTAAAATTTATACGCAAGCCAATTATTATAATTGTAATAAATAATTGTGTAGTTTTGGTCTGTATGTGCCTCCATAGATAAAGAGTTGCTTATAAAGAATTGAATTCTCTGATTTCAGACAATCTTCAACCTGAAGATACATTAGAAAAACAAATGGAAAGGTAAGCGAAATGCTCCATACCCAGCACCAGCCACTGTTACAGAAAAAAATGAATAGCGTAAACAAACGCCCTAAATAATCACTGAGCCATGCTTTGTATTAACCCAGTCTTTAACCCTTCATCTTAAAGGATGAAGCTCGAAAGCAACAAGGTTGACCTCGATTCACCCCTCCAAAACGGCATCAACCATGAAGAAGCTGATGACAGGTTAAACCTGGTTATGTTTAGGTGTTATTTGTAACCCTGACAAAGCCGCGTTAATGTTACTGGCCAATGCTAACAAGGGTGTTGATCTATAAATAGCGGGATACAATTCGATATACTTTTAACATAGCATTTAATTTCGGATGTTGTGGTGTAAATCGACTCTTGCTTTCCTCAGTGGCTGTTCCTAGTATTTATAACAGAAATACGTATTATGCAAATGCAACATGTACGTTGCTAGCATTGTAGCATTTTTGTAGCTGCCATAACATCGAAGAAGAACTAATAATAACTAATCACCTGTTGCCGTTTGAATTTTCCTTATGTTTACAACATATTTTTCCAGTTCCCTGGGTAACCATGAAGATGAAAACTTGAGATATGGGAGAATGGAAGGGGCAGATGAAAATTTGAACAGAAATAACAGGGCGGTCTCATCAGACAGGTAGATTTTATTGCAACTGAGTAGGAGTATCTCTTGACACGCGTGAGGGTGCTGCTTGCACTCTCTGTCCTACTATTCTCTCGCAAAGACGGTCATTTTCACCAGCAACAGAGTTTCGCGTCGTTGTGATATCGTCTTGAGAAATTGGGACTATACTGTAATCCCTTGCCAATTTGTGTGAGGAACTTGACTATGATTTGTGATTAGAAAAGGATTAACCACAGTTTTTGCGATTGCTAACAAGATCAGAAAGTCAATATCATTCAAGGCAAGACCTGAAGTCATCAAAAAGGCAATAACGTTTATATTTTTCACTGATTACAGTAGTCGGACATCCGGAAGCAAAGGCAGTGATTGGAAAACATCAAGTTCAGCCAATGACCTCCTGGTAAATCTTCTTGAACCTGAAAACTTTGACCAAATCAGAGTAAAAATTGCAGATCTGGGAAACGCATGTTGGGTGGTAGGTTTCTCTTTAGCAATTTTATTTTACAAAAGACATCATTACAGGAAGGAAATTTACAGATATTCTGATTCTTTTTGTGAAAATTATTTAAATAGCATTCCGTTTAATTCATTCACTTTTTCTATAAAGAACAAGCACTTTACTGAAGACATTCAAACAAGGCAGTATCGTAGCATAGAGGTCCTTCTAGGTTCTAGTTACGGTACTCCAGCGGATATATGGAGCACAGCTTGCATGGTAGGTGTCATCACTATAGGACCTATATTTGCGTGGAAATTTGCGAACGTGTAGCTTTTCAGTGTGGTATGATTGCGCACGCCTCTGCCTTAAGCCAAACTAATTACGTTGTAACGAATTTCGAAGCACCAGCGTCGTGCACTTTATGTGCGTTGTATTACTGTACGTTCAGTAATTGTGAAGACCTTAGCATTCAGTGTCAGACGCGTTAAATTCCCTATGGAATACCGGTGGGAACTTAAAATTACTTAATCACGACCTTCGCTACGTGGATCCTTACTCTCGTTTTTGGAAGAAATGTGTTCTTAATCGAAAACCGTTTGTCTAACGAGCCTATTATGAGCGATCAATAACCGTAAATATCTATCAACAACGCTTACATCTTTGCCGCGGTGAATGCTTCTGAATCGAATGGGCGGGATTACCTCCCTATAATAGCCGACTTAAATCGCTTTATGATTTGTCAATGAATGTCAAAACCGTTGCCGGCACAAGCAGGTTTTTAAGTTTTGGCTTTGGCGACCGCCCAGAAATTTTAAGACACCGCAGTTTTGAAGAAGTAACTGCTAATTTTCTGCTGTATTTGCAGAAGTATAAGTTTTGACAGCCTGTTGGAGAAATTTAACAGACCGTTTCGTTGCCCAAAAACACCTTAAATTACAATACTCAGCTGCAGAAGTGTGTTGATTTTCTTGTAAGTTTTATCGCTCGTTCCACGGCAAGCATAGAAATATTTTCATTTTTTTATGGTTATTTGTGAGCGGCCAATGACAACGTCAAGGATAACGTATATGCGAAAAAAATGTTTGAAACAAGCAATCACAATTCACATTATGCGAACTGCCGCATTGCTCATCCATGTATTCTGTTTGTTTTAGATCTTCGAGCTGGTAACTGGTGATTATTTATTTGAACCCCATTCTGGCGATGATTATTCACGAGACGAAGGTAAAGTTGTTAGAGGCAATGCTTTTGTTTCCCGATTTTCGCTGTAACCGTGTTTTTGCTCTCAGATGCAGCTTCGCGTTCATGATAATGGTCCGACTTAGACCTAGAATGCAAGTTGCACGATAACAACGTGAATACACTTTTTCAATTGGTTAATATTTCGTGTTTCAGATCACATTGCACTAATCATTGAATTACTTGGCTACCTCCCTAAAAAGTTTGCTGCAAGTGGCCAATATTCTAAAGAATTTTTCAACAAAAAGGGTGGGTGCGGCTTCAAGCTGTTTCTGATTTATAATGTTTTTTATTTGTAAATGCTTTCGAAAAAGTGAAAATTTTCCTGGGTTGGTGATCGCTCTATAACAGTATAGCTCTTACCACAGCATTTTGTAGCAATAAATTTCTTAAATATAAGGTTTTTCTTTATTTAGCTTGAGTTAGTTAACACACATGGCGTCGTTTAATAAATTGCTTTACATAAATGTCATGCAGGTCAACTTCGCCATATCCACAAATTAAAGATGTGGCCGTTACGCGAGGTCCTAGTTGAGAAATACGAATGGCCGCTGGAAGATGCGGAGCAGTTCGCCTCGTTTTTGTTACCCATGCTCGAAATTACACCGGAACGTCGGGCAACAGCTGCGGAATGCCTCAAGCACCCCTGGCTTACCACGTGACCCACGGGTTGGCAAGCTCACTAAACGCACTTGCATACGATATGCGTCATCATAATAATCTTTACATTTGCACAAATTCGGTTTTAAACGGGACACGTAACTACTCGTTTTAATGTTAGCAAAGCCGCGTAGCGGAACAACCTTTCCTGTTTTGATTAAAGAAGTTCAGTCTGACTATATACCTACTAAACTGTAAATAGAGACCATTTTTGAGTTTTTGTGTCAAGTTGCAACCTCATTCAACTAGAACGTTTTACTACAATATGGAATGTGTAACAAATTGACCTAACGTTGTCGATACTATACTGTAACACAATGTTTGGAATGTAATATCCGGGGTAGGTCACCCAGCTGACTATGTTTGGTTTGCCTAACCGGGACGGACCTCCGTTACATTTTAACTTCTAAATTACCTAGTTTTTTTGCTTCAGTTAGTGCTTGACATACGCGTAACTGTCCGAAAAGGCATACCACCCTGCAGCATGTGACTGAAGAAACTGTAAATATTGTTTAGCGATTAGACCCTGTATTTGTATGTGGTGGTGCTATCGACATCAGCGTGATAAAGTGGTACATTAAACCTTAAACGCATTTCCTCATTTCCGTGCATTATTGTACAATTGTTTAAGTGTTTGATGCTTTTAGGCAAAACGTGCGTAGTTGTATGCTAGTTGTTTCTTGAATTCTTGCTTTAGTGAAGCTGCTATCCGCGTGCTTTGCATGATATTAAAATAAACTTTCACTGTACTTGGTGAATGACAGTATAGACAAGTTATACTTGCGAGTTCAAGGTGTCTATTGCTCCAAGGAAATAGTCGAATGTTTTGAATATGGTACAGTTTTCACGAATGCAGTGTCCGACACCAAATTGGTCTACTAGGTCTTTTTCCTCTACAGTCCAGTACCTATATGTTTGTAATAATGCAAAATATTTATAAATTTTATGCACTAAAACCGTTGTAGCTTGGATTTCTACCACTCGTTTTGAAATGCATTTAAAATTTAATTAGTCCAGGTATTTTACAGTAGAACCCAACTGCACCTCTTGCAAAATCGGTTATAAGATGTCCATAGTATACAATGCATAACGAGGCAGTCACTAGATCAGTGGTTCCCAAGTCCCAACCTTTCAGGGTTCGTGGTCCCATTGCACTGGCCCTCAAAATCCGTGGACCCGATCTCATCAATAAAATAATGTAGATTGCTGTTTACAAAACACTGGCGATAGTGCGTGTGCAGTAGCCTTCGTGCCGCAATTTTTGCACAGCAAGCACTGTTTACTTGTAGAGGTGTAGAGGTGCCAAACTTGAAGTGTCCCACTATGTACTGCGTCCCTCTTTCCCATATACTGCTACATTATAGCTCACTAGTGAGTTCTCTGCTTGTGGCCCCCGGAGAGCGACCCAGGGGTGCCATGGGGCCCCGGTTTAGAAACCATGCATGCACTAAATCAGAGATAGAAAGATTTGAGTCTGGTTTTTGGAAAGACTTGACTCTAGTCACAAAAAAAATTATTTCAAAACGTTGTAAAATCTGAAAATCGGTTTTTATATAAATTTGTGAAAGACTTTATTCCAAAATGACTATGCAGTACATTCTACTGAGTGTGCAAAAACTTCAGAAATAAGCTTTTATATTATTAAAGATATTGTTAAATATTAAGATAGGCTAGGCAGTTAGGTTAGGAGAATGGGTGTGGAAAAAGTTGATTTTAGCTGTTTAAGATTTTATGGAGTTAGATTTAGATTAGAAGGTAGATATAGGTTAGGTTTAGCGTTTGGGTTACTTTGTTATAAAACTTGAGTTAGATTAATAAGAAACTGTGAAAAATAGCTTCAACGCTTGAACTTTTTGGAGAAATAGTAGCAGCCCTTACATTCATGTTACGAGTGTTCAGAAAGCAATTTCAATTCTCATAATTATCGACCTAAAATGAAAAATAAAGTGTAAATGGTGACATGGCTTTGAGACTTAAGTTAACTTTACTCACTCGACTTGGACTTGCGTTGTTAGTGACTTGACTTGTTTCCATCTCTGGTGTATCAACCATTCTCAGTCCAAGAAGTTTTCTTTTTCTTCTAGTTTTTTAGTCAGTTTAGAATACTATCATATAGATCCACTTGACTGGAAAGTACAGCAGTTTTCTACAAAAGTGGTGCGTGCACACACGCAATTTGCGTGATGGCGTGTACTGAAACCTCAATTCTTTGTTTATTTATTATAAATTGGGGTTCAAACAACCTGATTTTCTTTATTATAAATCGGCATGATGAGCAAAATACCCAGCGTATATGTTGATGAATCTTGTGCGCGTACAGGTGCCACATTCTCCACGAGATCAAAATGACAAAAACTTTCTGTTGAGGCAGTGCTTCCCAAAGAGCCGTACTACAGAGTATGGCAGTTTTCACCAAGATCTCTGGAGTTATAAAGCAAACTCCCAGGTGCAGGTGTGCAAGGAAACAGCTGGTATGCACCGTGACTCATCCATAGTTGAAAGTGTGGCACCAGGTTGCAACTTGCAACGAGAACTCATGTGTGCGAAGACACAAATTTTGGCATGGTGGCATGCACTGAAGCTTCAATTCTTTTTTTATTTATTATTATACTGTAAATTGCCGTTCAAGCCGTTAGTTTTTATTTGTATATTTATTATAAGTTGGCGTTAAGATAGAAAAGCTTTGTGTGCACACTGATGAACCTCCAAATATTATACACATGTTTCTGAGTTTGACTATTTTTGTTGTTCTATGATCAGCATATTTAATATTTGAATGCTTTCAAAACATGGTTCGCTAATCAAATAGACTGGTTATATGTACGTATTTGTTTTTTTTTTAGTGCTCTTATTTGATGTAGTAATACTGTCCTGATATGGAGGCGTTAGATGTTCATGAAAACAATGAAAATTTTAAAGAGCATTCACCACTGACTGAAACTCGCTCCTCTGACTTGGATCCTTCCACAAGTCAAACAGCTAAAAGAAAATTTGCAGAGATAGAAACAAATAATAGTCCCCAGGACACAAAGTTGTTTAAAGCTGAAAAATTCTGGGATTTCTCTCTGGAATCTGATGTAGTTGTAATGGAAGGTGCTCCGTGCATCTTTCTTCCTCCCATACCTGAAGTTGAGTTTTTTCGCTTCAACCTGGTGAAGCAAATGAGAGACGAATATCAGGATATTTGCAAACAAAATGAAGGAATAGACGCCCCACAGGAATCCTTCAATCGCTGGCTATTGGAAAGAAAAATTACAGACAAGGGTACTGATCCCATACTGCCTACAGCTTGTTGCAATGATGTCTCGCCTGCTATGTTTCGTGAGATTATTCATGATGTTCCAATTCGAATTTCCAAAATAAAATCTTGCTCTGATGCAAGAAGACAATTGTTCCGCTACGGTGAAGCAGCAAAGCACATGATTGAAAGCAGAAACTTAAGCCTCGAAAGTCGAAAGGTTGTGAAGTGGCACATCGAAGATACTTTGAGCTGGCTTAGAAAAGAGCAAAATGCAGTCTTGACAGATTATTTAAACCGACTTGCTCACATAAGAAGGCAGTGTGGTCCACATTTAGTTGAAGCAGCAAGATTTTCTGTGGAAAATATTTGCAAAAAGATGTACTTTATTGCACAAGAAAATGCAAAAAAGCTACTCGACAAACATCATGCTGTACTTAGGCTTTACAAAATAGATGTTCCCGCACCCTTGCAGCCTAGTGGTAAATTATGTCCTGTAAAGCCAGTACCCATGCTATGTGCCACTCCTATGTTAACTAACAGTATAACCCAGGTTGCAATTAAAGGTACTGTATCACTAACATACAATGCTAATACCCTTAGAATTAATCATAGGTATTTGGAAAAACTGGAACAGCTATACAGATGTTCATGTAAAGACGATCCAACTATGCAATTATTTTTACCAAGGGTATGGTGTCTCTTACGCAGATACCAAACATTTTTTGGACCAAATCAGTATGAAGGCATTATGTTGCACGGTGCGTTGCCTACACAAGTGTTCCAGTGTTTACACGATACCTTTGGAGTTACAATGGAGTGCTTTGCCTCTCCTTTAAATTGCTTCTACAAACACTATTCCTCTGCATTCGCTGACACAGATACCTACTTTGGATCTAGTGGCCCAATTCTTCAATTTTTCCCTGTTCGTGGCTCTTTTGAAGCGAATGCTCCATTTGTAGAAGAGCTCATGGAAGCAATGGTTGATCACTTTGAGAAGCTTTTAAAACAGTCAAACGAACCTCTGTCTTTTATTGTTTTTGTGCCAGAATGGAGAGACCCAACCCCGGTTGCACTTCTGAGAATGGAAAATAGTGCATTTAAAAGGAAGCAAGTGCTCATACCAGCTTTTGAACATGAGTATCGAAGTGGACTCCATCATGCTGCACCCCAGAAAGAGGTTTATCACAAAGCCGTTCATGGCACACTAATATTTTTCCTGCAAAATGACCCAGGCTTTGAATTGTGGGGCCCAACACAGCAGCGTCTTCGCAAACTTATCACTGCTTTTAAGCCTGTTGCAAGACACCATAATAGACAACAAGACTGACATTTTACCGTTTACCTATGTATGTGTGTATGTTTGAAAATTGTGTTTAGGTTGATTTGTTGGGCAGTACTGCCAAGTGGTCACTGACATACCATTAATTAGAAGATTAAAAAAAGTTTGCATTTTATGCAATGCTTATCTCTCGGAGTCTTCAATCATAAAACTTTCATTTCAAAACAAGAATTTTATATGACCTTAATTATTTGCTGGTAACTTAAATGTTAACATTACAACCTGTCACATTTAGTACTGCCATCTGTGTACAATTGTACATACCATTTGTGAAATTTCTGTTGTGTTAGATGCTCAAAGTAAGTTTGTGCTTATTCAGTTTAACTTATAACATAAATAAAAATCAAGGAATCATAGTTTGGTTATCACCAGTTTCAAATTATATATATATCATTTGCACTAATGCAGTTGGCCAGTTGTGTTCTTAACATGTGTCAGTTACTTCAAAACCATTACATTTCAATGAAGTTGCAAGCTACTAATACTACAAATGATCTAACGTTGTTCTATTAATTCCAAAATTTTTAAATATATATCATTAATAACAACATAATGAAGTGCTACAATTTGTGCAACTATTTAAATTTAAACTGTGTAAAGTGAATGTGACTTACTAAAACCTTGAGGTTGTTGTTATCTGTAAGCATTTGCTTACTGTTCATGTTATTGCAGTGTGTTTTATTGCAAATTCCTCAAATAAGTCTTTTTCAATGTGGTACCTCCCTATTGCCCCATATTTTCCGAGATGTGTTCAACTTTTGTACAGCAAAGAAAAAGTGTGGATTGCAATTTCATGAACTCTTTCTTGTTTTACAGCTGTAGGATGCTGGGGATGGATTATCCAGGGGTAGCCACTTCTAACATAACATTACAGATTCGCATTTTTGTTTTGTGGAAGTAGCTTTGCAGTGTTGTGACCTATATACTTAAAAACGTGCCAGACAATTTAGTGCCCATATTAACACTGCCGGATGCATTAAATTTGGTATAATAACGTCCGAGTATGCTTCAGAAAAATATTGTCATTCATGTTACTAGATATTTTTTTCGATTTTAGGATTTTTACGCCTGTATATTTACAGGCTTTCTAAATAACCGGTATTTCTTTGTGCTTTTTTGTGTTTTTTTTTGCTAATAGAGTCAACAGTGAAGACTTGATACACAACTACTAATGAAGTCTACAGCATTCTTTTGAATTCAAGTTGCCCTGGTATGGTTACTATACACGTAATTCAATAACATTTCAACAATCATAAATTTCTGACAACCACAGGAAACTGTGTGACAGCTCACTAAAAATTAATCACTGAGTAACCAATGGGAATTTAGCGAATAACAATAGCCTTAAGCTGCCATAATTGCTAATTCTTGATTTATATACATTGTTTATTGCAAGCAAAACTACTGCTTATATTCATTCATAAGAATCAGGATGAAAAATGTTTAGGGGATGTGTGAGTTTAAAGTGACATCAACTTCAAATGCTATGAAACTAAATGTCTTGTTTTCAGTCAAAAAGTTTACAACATGACTAACTTGTTTGCAGTTTTGTTAAACAGTTGAATATTGTCTGAAAAGTTGGAATAAAAAAGGTTGTATTTTAACCTACTAATGTAAAAATTATTAGGGCAATTTTAAGTAATTTTCTTGAGATAAGTTAATATTGTGTTAGTTTTATATTTTGGAACATCAGCACATCTGGAAAAACATGTTCAGCTCTTGATACCAACTTAACTCAAATTTCAGCAGAAGTTGTCGGTCGTTTTATTTAAAATGGATGCAGATGGGACCAATGAGACAGCATTGTCGATGGCCCATTGTATGGGTTGTTCATAACAGGATTCATGGAAAATTAAAAACGGATTTATCTTTGCTAAAATTGAGGGCATCACTACCATATCAAAAAAGACACCGTACAAGTATTGCCGTACCCAAAACTCACGGCGCAGAGGAAAAGAATGAGTTCAGCAATTAACTTTGCAGTGAACTTCCCATATTTGTGAAGTCGTTATGTAATAGATGTCCATTAAAACTTTGCCTAGGTTCACACTTTATGTACATTAAAATATGCTTTACAAAGACGTTTTTACCGTGTTGTGTTGTCAGATATGTGGGAGCAAAGAAATTGACTAAGTTTTTGTTATTTTAGCTTCTAATAAAAACTGGGCACATTATACACTTCATGACTCGGTAAATACTATTTAACTTCCCTAACCAACATTTTTCAAATTTCATTTAGGAGTTTGGTGAAAACAAAAAGAGCATCATACGGGGCTTCCATACCGTCCGTAGTTATGATTTGCATCTTTATTTTAATAATTATTAATAAGTCTTAATTTTAATAATAATGTACTATGGTTTTAAATGCAGGGTTTATTCATCTTATTTCCAGCATCCCATTTTTTCAGCTGATGTGCGGAGGTAATACTTCCAGTGTTTTGCCACTCAACATTTTGTGACATCATAAAAAAGATACCACAGATACAACACAAAAAAGCAGAACGTATAGCTTTGCTAGCCAGGTAGTTTTTTATGGATGATTTAATTTTTCGGCTGACAATTTATCGCAGGTCAATTTGACATCTGTCAGAACATTGTGTCCTGTCATTCTCTATTTTGGGTCACAGATAGATGGTAACCTGGACTTGCTAGACTCCACAGTTTATCAGGGAAATAAATTATTCAACCATTAATATGATTTTCAGAACAGCACATTTCCAAGATTCAGCTGCTTATCAAATATTTTGCATAAGTTCTCTCCTACATGCATGCTTCCGGCTGATAAATTTCTCAATCAATATGATATAAATTTCAGCAGCCCTGGTTAACAAGGATCACCGTCATTGTTGTCCCGATGAACATTACGATGTAATTCCATTTAATTAGTTTTAAAGCAGGCCTATACTTTCATTGAGAAAGTGCGTTAGATCTGGATTTTCCACCTTTTACCCTAAAATTTGTTTTGCATAAGCCCCTGTGCATGAATTAACCTTATTGAGCAACAGTTATTCTTACGTCTAATACATTGTAAATGCAAGGACATGTGTCACAAAAAAATTTAAATTTTATGCTAGTTATAAAAACAATGAAACGCAAAATTTAAACAAGAACTCCAGTGTATGCATCAAAAAAACTTTAGCTAACAAACAGCATAATGGTGAAGTGTTAAACATTTCAGTAGACCAAGGTCGTTTAACGGCAGTTGTAAGACATGTCCAGTTTCTGGCGCTTATTGTTGAGGCCACTGAAGAAATTTTGAATATCTGTTGCAGTGACAACTTTTCCTTCCTCAGCAAATTTTCTTAGGTATTGAGTGAGACCTTCTTTCATGTCGTTGTATCCATGTAGCATCTCTACCTGGTGCACCCTAGACATCCCCTTCAAGGCATTCTCTTGTTTTTCGTATTTATTTGCGAGAGCTTTTTTTCTTCCTTCTTCTTCATATGAAGACACAGTGTCGTTTTCATCAAGCAGGAAAAGCACCTTGAAGTCGTTATAGATATCCATGCACTTGTTGCATTTACACAGCACTGCTCTCCATCCTGCTGGCCAAAATGTAGCCCCAATGATCTTCACGGGGATAGCACCTTCAATTTTGCAGAAAGATGAATCATTTGATGTACTGCCGCTTCCATTAGCAACATCACCACTATCGGTTTTTATATTTTCCTCTTTCATGGGCAAGCAGGCAATAGCAGCAGCTCCATCTGATTTTACTGGACTGGCTTTCATATCTGTAACATCAACATCACCTTCCTCAAAGCATTTCTCCAACTTGACAGGGCTAACTAACAACGCACTATACTTGTGTAAGAATGTGTAACTCTTTGAACAGTCGAAACATATCATCTCGGAAAAGCCCATGTTAGTTGGAATTGCTGCTTCACCGAGGTGGCGTCCGTGAAACCAATCCTCGCAGACAACACACTGGATCATTTCATCTTCAACATCATCTTCCTCATCTGGATAGGGTCGTTTGCACATGCAGTACAACCCATTAAAGTTTCGACTATAAATGTTTTCGGGGTTGTTGGGATCCTTGTCAGGAATGAGTTTACATTTTAATTCAGGAAATTTGTCATTTCCACAGTCGCAACGAAAATGACGTTTTGTGTATAATTCATATAGATCATGACCATTGTGGCACTCCAGGGAGCATGCCAAGCATATTCCGCCCGGTGAATCATCTATGCTGCTGCAAGTATCACAAGCATACAGAGCTTGTCTTCCTAGGTATCCCTTTGTAAATGTGCACTCCTGATCATCACTGGCTCCAAGAACTGCATCTGCCGTTTCTTCCATTTCCTGGTCTTCTTCGATGACATCTTGTAGAGAAATAGATTCTTGATTGTTTTCGTCCTCATCATGTTTTCGTTTTTGAGACATTCTTGACATTTTATAATTTATTTTTTATGCAAAAACTTACTTCAGAAAATACTCATACTTTAACCATCACCTTTGAGAATCGAGTTTTAATCATGGTTACAAACTTGTAAAATGAGAATTTACAAAAAAAGTATTTGCAATTAACATCTACGCAAGTTATTTTTGATACAAATTAAACAAAATCTCATAAAATTCTTGAGAAGAACTTTCGATCTTGAGGATCATCCAAACGACAATCGCATTTTTAACCAAAATACCGTATTTCGCATACAATAGGCCTACTTGTTTAGGTAAACTGCAACTGACCGACTGATACCGTAGGCTACCGAACAAAGAACGCTATTAAACAAAACCTTAGAAAAAGCAACGTCTCCTACCGTAGTCTGCTGTCTTATTGATTCAGATAATTTCTCGTCTCGCATTTTTAAGATGTGCAAATAGGAATTTTATACAAATATTACCGTCCTTGGGTAATCCTACGTATGCTATCTACCTATTTTCAAAAATTTCCATTGCGTTGCTTTTGCATCATGGAAATCTCCATAATCAAAGAAATCAATTTATTTAAACATGGCAGGAAAGTTTTGAAACATGCACACATAATAATGTAACATATCATAGTAATAGTAGTATTAGCCTTTAGTGTGACCTCCAGTACAAATATAATTTTTCTAGAATTTCTCTTTTTTTTATAAATATGTCAAGTTTTTTTAAAACATTCTAACTAAAATAGCATTCATAACGAAGTTAATAACAAGAACAGTGGGGAATGCCCATTGACAAAACCGTTGGTGAAACGGCATAATACTGTAGTAAACGCAATCGTTAAACTGGGAAAAATCGTACGTTAAAAGCTTTTCAGGATTTCTTGTTAACCTAAGTTTAAGGTTACAACATAGTAACCTAAATCGTTCTTCTCAGGTACACCTAACTTCAATTAAACCCTAAATAGCTTGACCTAAATCGACAGATTACCTACCCATTCTCCATACCTGATCGCCTATCTTTAACTACGGGCTTGATGACCTACTTACGGTGAAATAGTCGCTCTGAAGGGTAAATTCTTTTTAGTAACGCTCTTAAGGTTACTTCAGTGACAGGATAAAGATTATGATATCATACAATTTTTATAGACTGATACTCCGATACCATACCAGATCAATTGCATTCTTTGCCTGCCATTGCCTCTTTATCAGCAATTAAACTTGAAATAATTATAATCTGTGTAAGCTTATCTCTATTGTCGCCCTATATTTTACATATATTTCAATAAATTTTTGTTAGTGAAATTTTTTACATAAACCAATCTATCAATAATAATCAAATCAATAAAGTTATATGCATGTCATCAAAGGAACTTCACCGCTTTTTCAATGCTTTTACCTGGGCAAAATCAAGTATTTAAAGGTATGAAAGTATTGATTTTTTTCCAATTTTTAGTAATAAATTTTTTTTTCATAAAACTTAATCTTGTTAAGTGTAGCAATATGATGGTTTTTAAAACCAGTTATTTACCAGACTAAAAGGTGTGACAGTTTTTGACAAAAACCTGTCTGCATTGAAAGTACTCTTTCAAGTAATGCTCGCATTTGAATGAAGCATACTTTATGTAATTCTTGTTGTATTTTTGATTGATAATACAAGTATACATATACCCAAGAACATCAACATACAAGGTCAAAGCATTGGGTAAATTCAGGGAGCACTGTAAAATGTGAAGATTACAATATAAAAAGTGGACCATAACTTGTAGAATGTTTGAATGGCGCTCATTGACTTTCTTATGTAGTGCGGTACTAATCAGTGCAATAAAGAAAGACTATAAATTGCGGCAAGACACACGCATTCCAAACAGTATGCACTGCATAATCCCAACAGTTCTGTTATTCAAGTCTCGGTAAATGTTTTCCTTTTTTCAAACAGGCATTAAAACTGCAAGAAACTCTTGTACAATGGCAGACAAGCCATCTCAATAACTGTAATCCCATATTGTTGTTGCTGCAGCATTATCCTGTATATACAGTCGGTAGGTGCATTTGAGCTTATAACAGTGTTTTTATGGTTGTTTTATTGGTTCATAGAATGTTATGATAAAGTTGCGATAGCTTAAAAAATTGTTTTGTGTAAATGTCAGTGATTAATATTTTTTTTTTGATGTATTTTTTCAAAGAAATGTTAATTTTGTTCACCGTCATTAAATGCTGCCTACCGTTAGCTAATATATAAAATTATATTTTATTAGGAATACGATCATCTGTGTACAGCAAGCAGGAAGAAAATCATCTTCTTTCACTTGGTGCTGACTTTGTGCGAACCAAGAGAGGAGGTAATTGCATATTGCAAAGAAAAGCTATTTTACTCTAATTTGCTTAAGTCAAATATTCAGATAACTCGAAGTAACTGAACTGGTCCCAGCAAAAGGTCTATTAAAACACATGAAAAACCTTGTGCAAGCTCATTAATTTAAACTTTAATTAACTCATAGTATTTCGACTACCCGAAGGCTCATGCAACATTCGTTATCTCGTAATTATTCAAAAACTGTTTATTCTATCGACAAGCAAAGTGTAGACATGTCACCGCATCAATGCTAACTGCTAGTATACTCTAAAAAATTGTTTGCATTGTGATTGTGATGAATAATAATAGCTTAGTCAATATTTTAATCCAGAAGTAATTGACCTGTGGTGCACTGGTCCCATCCAAAACTCTTGAGTCTCCTATATTAAAAATTTATATTGTATAAAAGTCAGATCATGATATACTTCAATTTTAAGTAAATAAACTTCCCCTGTATCATCACAACCATTCACCACTTTATTAGATAGTTATTGACTAAAGGTTGTTAACACCATTAAAATCGTCTTTGGTTTGGTAGTGTAGCGAATCAAGTGTTGGACTCACAGTTATGTGACCTAGGTCCACAACTCGATGGCATTGCACTGCCATTTTAATTCTCTTGGGCAAGGCATTAACAATGCTTGCTCTTATTCAGTGTTCAGATGAACAGCTTTAAATTCTGGCCACAAAAAACTAAAAACTACAAATCAAAAATAGATCTATTGCACAATGTACACACAAGCGTTTACTAACTGAGGTTTTAGCAATGAAGGATCATCAGTGAAACACTTGCTATGACTTCGCTAGTGTTATGTAGAAAATAAATAATAAACAGAAATTAAAAGTGTGTTATTTTAGGTTTAATAACATTTCATGGGCCTGGTCAGTTGGTTGCATATCCAATTTTTAATTTGAAGATTGTTGATTTTGGAGTCCGAAAGTATGTAGAAACTCTTGAAGAAGTTATAATAAACCTGAGTGGAAGGTAAATAAAATAGCTAATAGCACGTAGCTAATTCCATGACTTTTAAAGCGTTTTTGCATTTATGTTTTAAGCATATAAAACGCATTGCATTCAAAAAATACTTGTATGCCTTATCCAACAATATCATCTGTGATTTTATCATGTGTATTAATACTTATTGGATTATTTTATTGAAACAGGCTCTCTCTGGCGAAATATATTTTTGTGTTTAAGCATTTTACTAACTGATTCAGAATTTTTTCATACTTAAAACCTACAGTTAATTCTTTAAGGTATGGTATTCAAGCAGAAAGATCACCTCACACTGGAGTATGGGTTGGAAACAATAAACTTTGTGCAATGGGTGAGTAATTGTTTAAGCCTCTCTAGTTCTTTAAGACAATTGTCCACTCCTTTCCCATGTCTTTTCTGTTTTTCACAGTTTGGTCTTGGTTTTGAGAAGTAATATTTGCTTTATTGCCAATAGATTAACTTTTTGATAGCATTCCTGTGAGTATTATGTTTTCATTGGTTGAATAAATGATTGTTGCCTAAGTTTTCACATGCCGTCACATTCCAGGAATTAACTGCCAAGGGCGAATAACCTCACATGGCCTGGCTCTTAACTGCAATACAGACATGAAGTGGTTTTCTCACATTGTGGCTTGTGGAATTCACGGAAAAGGAGTCACATCTTTTACTGAGATTCTCCAGAAACCAGTAACAGTTAAAGAAGTTCTTCCTTTGTTCTTGGACGAATTTTCAAGATGTTTCAATTGCGATATGACTCCATTGCGTCATCTCCCGGAAGCATTTTCGTTGGCCGATATGTACGAGGAAGTTAGCCATAATAAACCAAGGTCGAAGCTATTGTCTAGACAAGAATCTTATGAAGATATGTGAGAGATAACTGCGGGTTGGTTTGTACTATTTAGTCAGCAAGCTTTTCTTTGATTGTCGTAAAAAGGCGAATGGTCTTGAAAGGTTTTCTGTAAAACGTTTGTTTTATTATACCTGTTGTATTTGATGCTAAGCTTATTCATTTGAGTTTTTAATCGAAACATACTATTTATGGCTCTACTTTAAGTTATCACAATATTGGTTTGTTCTACTGAAATTAGCCGAAAGTTGAAGCTAACGTCAAGCAAGAAAATGAAGTTAAATTGATATGTTTGACAATTTTTGAACACACGATAACAAACATAAAAAATAGTTAAAATGCAAACATCGAAACAAAGACAAATGGAAACTTTAAATGCTCCATTTGGTTGTGGAGCATAATTGATTCTGGAGTTAAACAAATTTCGTTGTACGCGAAGTAAATTCTGAGTTTCTCAGAGGTATAAGTTTCTCTGGTTGGTTTGTTCAACCTGCGTATGTGAGCAACATACGCCGGATGTAGCAAGATAATGCAACTTTCTCGTTCGAAATTGCAAACTTTAATTCTTTCCCAGAATGGTCACCAACGCATTCGACCCGCACTTCTTGAAAGATTCGACAATAGTAGACGTCTTTGTAGTTCATATTTTTGTTATTTGCGCCACTTGAAAGTACTTGTGCGATTATGCGGCGTCATACACAATGTAATAATATTTTAACGTCTTGTTCTTGATTGAGTGTTAACATTAAGTATTATTTTGCTCGTTACTACGTATGTCTGCGACTAGGCTGGAGAAAAATTTTTGCTTGTTGAGGATGATTTGCTGCTTTGTAGAAGAGTAGGCCTAAGGATTTTGATACATTTTTAATGATATCGCGCCCAACAGTAATGCTAATGCCCCGTGCCTTAATTATAAGTCAGATACGAGATTATCTTCCTGGAAGAGTTTGGTATAACTATTGTTACCATTATACGAAAAGTGTTGATTGATCATTAAAAATTGGTGAAAACCGATCTACCTTTGTGTTTTGTTTGCAGTGTAAACACTTTCCATTTAACCCTTGTTACATTGTTCGTGTCGATTTGGGTCAAAAACTATTAGAGCTTTTGAAATAGATGCCGATCATCGTACAGAACAAACAATTTTGCAAAGAACCCGCCTCAGGCAATCTCAATTGTGTCGGTAATCTCAAAGTTCTATTTGTCTGCTAGATTCTGCGAATATTTTGCGTTTCTTAACAGTTAAGCCAACTTAAAGTTACCGACTACCGAGTCCCATTGGGTTTACTTTTTAATCACTTTTATTATTAAAGAAAATGGACATACAATGCAGTTTGTGGTAAATAACGATTTGTCTCATTTTGGTGATTATAACTGCTTTAACCGATAACACTGATTTGCTGATAAATAGATAAACTTCATTTAATGGGTGATATGAATGGAAACAAAGATAGGAAATCAATATCAAAGCATTAAAGTGTTGTCCTCAACCATATAATTCAAATACTCTTACGCTGCGTCATGAGGTTTGATTATAATATTTCTGAAGGCGAGCCCAAGAACGAGAGAAATTTTTGTCGTAATCGCTCGCTCTGTTGATAGAGCGTGACAGCCGTTGCCTGTGACAACTCGGGCGCGTGGGTATCTCACTCGAATCGTGTATCTCTCTCTTATGAACGATTTGTTGCTACAAAGGGTCGGTGTGATTGTGGAATTGAGTACCCATTCAGTACTAGAAGGTATGGAAGGATAATATTTTGTAAGATGCGAATTGTTTGTTTGTTTGTTTGAGATCACGTAGAGGTCGAAAAAAGTCACGAAAAACATCACTGGAATGAAAAAGGTCCACAGCAGTTACACTAATCGATTAAGTATTAAACATGAAAGAGGCGTTAAGATACGTAAGTTTTAGTTACACAGGAATGCTTTTAAGCAGTGTAATGCAGAAACCTCTAAAACAGCATGCTGTAGTTTAGTGTTGTTTTGGTGTTTATTAGTTCACACACTCCATTATGATCAAACAAAGACTTTAGAAAATCATTAATTAATTTCCTGAGAGAATAGAAAACGTGTTTGTAGATGAAGCTTGTTAGCAAGAGACTTTAACAGTTTGAGAAGATATGGCAGCATTGGTAAGGATTTCTTAATAGACACTTTAGTTATATCTATTTATTGAAATGAAAAGGCAGAAATTTGTACCTACCTCAAAAACATTTTAAAGTTATAATGATGAACCTAAACTTTATCAGCTAAATCATAGTCTCGTTACTGCTAACCAGTTTAGTTGTTATGGACCTTGGTTTTCATGCTGCAACTGTAAACAAACAGATAGCGATAGTTTGAAGCGTTCACTTTTCTTGGTATATCAGCAGTTTTAACAAAAAGTAGAAGAGCATTCGTTAACTGACGTTAGTTTTTATCAACTATAAATTGAGCCTAATCTTTTTAAAGTTTGCATGTAACTTGCAGAAAAGAATTTTGCCCTTTGATATTTCTGTATCTAAACTTAATTACCGCTCACTGCTAACATCTTACCTCCGATTCCGGTCGACCGAAGTAATTCGGACTGCTCATCTCGGCTTTATTCACCCGTTGCCATTTCATTTTTCTCCTTTCAAGTTCCGCTTTCAAGTGCATCGTCTGACATGGCAAGCGCGCAAGTTTTAAGCCGAGGAGAGCCGTCAAGAGAACCGGCGCTCCTGAGACCATCTTCCAGGGGTATTGTGTTCTCACCTCGACCTGCTTTAAATACAGGTATTTTTGCTGCCCATAGTCCTCAAGTTCGTGTTAAAATATACCGGTATCTTTTTTAAATTGTACTAGCTTAGAACTTACTGCAGGCATGCACAGTATCTCATTACTTTAGTTAAGTTCCGCACATTTTTCTGAAGTAGCCTAATTGACGTAGAGTATATTTTCTCTTCGTAAGTTGTTATTTACGACTTTTGTAAATAGTTCTACGTGTCGTGCTCAGGTCGAAACGTTCGGAGTTTACGCAGCAGCTCCATGCCCCCATCGCGATCATTTCAGCCTCCCAGTCACGTCTCTTCATCTGGAAGCAAAAGTGCTGCGATGCTGCTGGCGAAACCCAAGCTAACGGCACTCGAAGTAGAAAGTGTAATAAAACAGGTTAGTGCAACATTATAAAGTTAAAAAGGAAATAACGACAATTGAAACCCCGAATTCTCGGGTTAGATGGCTCAGAAGGTGTTAATTGCCGGGTTTGAATGGTCGCACAACATTAGAAAGTGACCATATTTAATCGGTTTCTTACTAAAAAATTTAACATCTTTTTAGAAAGTAAATGAACAAGCGGATGCGATAAGACAAGCCTTCCACGTTTACGACGCGGAGCGTTGTACAAACGTGACAAAAGGAGAATTTCGGCGTGTGTTAGAAAACTACTGTTTGCCGTTAACCACTGATCAATTTAACCATTTTTTGGCAAAGGTATGAGCCAATACAAAGCTAATGGAAACCACCTGTAATATTGGTGGCAATTTTGTTAGTTAACCTTTAAATTTTGTCCGGTTTTAAATCTCGTGTAAGTTTGTTTACCAACTTAAAGTTTTTGTTTCACTTCAGTAACAAGAGGTGTTCAAATCTATCTTCTTTAGGTCCATGTTAATCCAAATGGAACTATTTCATACAAAAAATTTTTGGAGAAATTTTCCGGGAATCCATTATCTCCTCCCGTAGTTACTATTTCGAAATCAGCTGTAGTACTAAGCGGTAATGAACGTGATCATGCCGGTAGATTGATAGAAAGCAAAATAAAGCCACAAAAATTTGCTGTCAGCAAAACTTCCCAAGAACAAAGTAAGTTGCTGCATTTGGAAACAAACGCGTAATATACATAGTACGAGTCATTAAAAGAAATAACTTATAAAGTTAGGTGGTTATACTTGCATTTTTAGGTATTGATACAATAGAACGTCATCTTCAACACAAAATAGCAGATAATCTTAAAAATGTCGTCAGAGGACTTCGTTTATTTGATTACAACCGTGACGGCCAAGTGCAACGTCATGAGCTGCGAAGAGTGATTGAAACTTATTGTTTGAAGCTGTCAGACTCTCAGTTTGACAAGTGGGTATATAGCATACTATTTTGACTAGCTCAAGTATATCCTGACTTGTACGCCTTCCCTGCTTTGTTTTATTAATGTTTATTGATTAATAGAAGTTGCACGTTGAACAAATTGTGTATTTTAAGAGCTAAAACGGGACAAGAGTAAACTTTTAACTATCGGAAAGGCCGAAACCAACCTTTAAATTTCACAACATAGGTTATTTATTGATCGACTTCTAAAGTATGTGTGTTAAGTTTGTAAGTAGTAGTAGAGCAAGAGTGTGCCGCTATTCATAGGGTTTTTCCATATATATGCTTTTATCTGAAATTTTGTTTGTCGACGTTTTTCCTTGATAAACGCAGACTGTGGTCTCGCTACGACTTTCACCATATTGGAGCAATCGATTACAGAGAGTTTCTCAGAAGACTGGGAGTCAATGCTGCTACCGGTGAACGACAACTTTTAAACGTTAGCCAGGATTCAGGAGGAAATGACGGTATGTGTCAAGTACGACTGTTTTATTTTGCCACATCACAACGTACGACAAGCTTTACTGAATTCTATTTAAGTTGTACTTACGAATCCATAATCCTACCATATATGCATAACTTTGCTTTCTTTTGTTTTGAAGCCCCCTGGGATGCAAAGAAGAAGCGCCTTGAACGAGAAAAAGATGTGACTGATCTTGTGTTAAACCGAAACAAGGACAGAAACAAGCGAAGAAGCAGACGAACTCAAGAAATGTCATTCACGGCGATTGAAAAAGAGTTTCGAAAAAAAGTAATGTACACAGACGGATATATATTAAATTCGATGTATGCCCTTAACGTTGGCAACTGTGTTAAATAATTTTCATTGCAATTGTTGCAGATGCAGGTTAATTACGAAAACATACAAAGGGCGATGATGTCATTTGATTTCTCTGGTGACGGTTTCATCACAATCGAAGATTTAAAAGCTGTAATCGATAACTTTGTACTGCCTACTACCGACGAAATATTTCATCAACTCATGTACAAGTAAATGATTAACATTGAAGCTTTGAAACTGCATTTTCGGCAGAATATCACATTGCATCATAACTTCGCATTGTAACTGCCGTGCTGTACATTGCGTAAGCCGCGTGGCACGACAGTTAGTTGGTTGTATTCATTAATATAGTATGTTTATGCCATCATCAAAGCAATTGCGTGGTGAACTGTGGCGTTGTTATTTAGATATGAAGTCCGTGGTACCGGTAAAGTTTCCTGGGAGCAATTTTTGGGAAAGTTTCAGGATCCACAATCTAGTGGAAATGGACAAACTTTACCCATTGGACAAAATCACAAGGTTTGATTTTTACTTTCATTTTAAAAATGCCTTTTTCAAATGTAACTTTGGTCACAATTTTTTACAGGTTAATCCAATTCGCCACAGTTTAGGTGATGCTACAACTCCGGAAATACTTAAAAAGCTGAAAAAACATGTGCTTAACAATTACTCTACTTTAAAGCAAGCTTTTCTTGCATTCGATGAGGTAAAAGTTTTTAAAATGATACATGGATGTGGTTTATTTTGAAAAACCTGTTTGTGAATAAACTATGAAAATAACTTTTTGTATTTCCTATAAGACGCGTGCAGTTTTTACACCTGATAAAGCCTAAAAGTATATTTTATTGAGCTTTATTGCTTAATACTTTATGCAGAACCGGAAAGGGGTTATTACTCGCAGAGATTTGAGGCGAATTGTTGAAACTTTTGCGCTAAAACTCACCGACGATAACTTCAAGGATCTGATGATAGAGTTGGATCCTCAACACACTGGACTCATACATTACCACAAGTAAGAGATAGTTGTTTTGGTGATCGGCTCGATGAATGTTAAAATAAATAATTAAATGTAAATAAAATAAAATAAAATAAATATATAAATAAGTAAATAAAATAAATGTTCTCGATATGCTTGATTGCCCGTACTCTATACGCACGTCAATAAACTAAAACAAACGAGTTATTACAACGCAGTAATAATGTTTTGGCAATAAACGCTTATTCATTTATCAATATTTAATCAACTGTTATAACCTATTTTTGCTGTTTTACGGCAGTTTTTTGAAGTTGTTTGAGCCGAAAGAATCCGTGTCAGCGCACAAATGGCTTTTCTCCGACCACAAGTTTAATGAAAATCAACCTCCCGCTATAATGGCTTGGGAAACTGTGGAGGAAATCTTGCGAGAAAAACTCTCTGAAAACTATAAGCTGGTATGTCAGTTGCATATTCTCCATGCATATCTTATAGTAACTACGTTTAGAGTAATTTATTAAGTACTTTGTATCAAGTATTCGAACGTATTTAGGTTCCGGCAGGGTTATCTGTTGGAAGGGTATAATTATGCCGCATGTTCGAACATGTGTTTGTGCTTCTGTTAGGTTGCGAGTGAATTTGCTGCTTTGGATAAAGTTGAAGACGGATCTGTGTCAAAAACCCACCTTCGCCGTCTAATTGACCGATACGCACTTCCAGTTTCGGACAACCATTTCAACAAGTAAGTTAGCTTCAAGACAGTCAATATACCCAACTACTGCCAGCAATTTTATAATCGCAATACAGGTAGACATAACGTGTCGTCATTATATATTACTAAAATTTAAACAAAATTGCTAATTGTTTTATGATATGAAAATACTTCACTGTACTCTATCATGTTACAACTTTTTTCATTGATTCATTCTGCGTGTTTTATATACGATGCATATTTGATAGAATGTGGAATGTATGCGAGCAAAAAGGCAAAGACCGAATCATGTTGGCGCAATTCCTCAACAATCTTGGCATCGACGTCCAACCTGGTGATCTGGAAGGGACGAGCACTAGAATCCATGATGAAAGTAACGAAAGAGAAACAAGAAGAGTCTCGGATCAAATGGATCGGTTGGAAGCTGACAAACTTTATTTATTTATTTGCGATATTATCGCTACTTCGCTCTTTATCCCTTCATCTTCTACAGACTAGGACATCAAAATAAAAGGTTGTTATTTTGCCTTGCTTCAGGATCGGAGAGATAGAAAAAGTGGATTTGCATCACACCCGCATATTCTCCGCACCCGAAGTGATCATCAAGTTGAAGCAGCGGATGGCCCAGCATGACACCGCCATCAGAAAGACTTTCCTCCGATATTCAAAATCTGGGAAAGGACGAGTCACCAAGAAAGACCTAAAACTGGTTAGTCGGGAAAATAGAAATAAAAATAAGCGATTGCAAATTATCACAATGAAAGCATGTAATGCTTTGAGTGCACGTGATAATATACTACTTGTTAGATGCTGGAGGACATGGGTTTTATCATGGAAGAAACACAGTTCTTAGAGCTGATTAAAATCCTCCCGTTTAATGGAAAAGGATTAGATTACTCAGATTTTATTGCAAGTTTCCAGGATTTAAGAACGCATGGAATGGGCCAGGTCGGTTTTGAATTCTCTAAACTGTTGATTCTTCGGAAATGGTTGCCTTTAAAAACACTTTAACATGTATTGTTAAACTTCTTTTAGGAACTTGAAAGAGCCGGAAATCACACGGTGAATCCAACCAACGTCAAATACATGAATGCCCAGGAATGCTACCACCAGATTATCGAGAGAATGAGACAAAACTTTGGTGTAAATCCTGCTTGGAACTAGTTTGCAATGTATAACAGTAAACGTCTTACAAGACTAAACATTGCTAACTGTCTCTAACAGAGCGTACGGTCAGCGTTTTATAAAGTGGACGATGACCATGACGGTGTTTTAACGATGGAAGAATTCAGAAGACTACTGGACAGTTTTATGTTTATAATCACAGGTAAGTTATCGGTGGTAATTTGTCAATTTTTGCCAACGACGTTAGCCATGAACGCATCACATACATTTTGCAGACCAGACTTTCCAACAGCTTCTCACTATGCTTGGGCTGACGCGCAAGTCAAGTCTCTCGTACCACGACTTTCTACGCAAGTTCGAAGTCGTGGACAAGGAAGAGGGTCACCCCTGGCTCAATTCTGAACACAGGTTGATGCTGATTACTAAAAAACTGATAGTGGACGTTTAATTATGGTAATAGTTAATAGATATGATTTTTTGCAATAACGTTTCTGCCGCAGGTTTAACAAAACACGTTCTTCCGCCGAGCTTGCTGCAGACAAGGTCCATGAATGTCTTTGCATGAAAGCAGAGCAAGCTTGGTCGGATCTAGCAAAAGCTTTCCAAAACTTTGACGCCGATGGAAATGGGATTATCAAGAAGAAAGAACTACGCTCGATATTATACAGGTGAGTTAGGAAAGTTCAAAGCCACGAGAATTGGGCCAAAACTAATAGTCAAACTTCACCTTGTTGAAAATGATATAAACCTCCATCAATTTTTGTATCCAGGTTTATTCTACCTATGTCCAATGCCCAGTTTCAGAAGCTGTGGAACAGATATGATGAAGAAGGCAAGGGATACATCACACATCAGGACTTTCTAAGAAAATTGGGAGTAAATTTTGCTGCAGGAGACAATCTTGGTAAATGCCTGACATCTTTAGAGTAAATTTTAGTACTCTGTACTATAGGATACCAATCTTAATCGATATTCGATATCCAATTGAGTATGAGTTATCGCAAATGTTTTTTGGCATGCAGGCTTGCAAGGAACAAGCAGAAAGATGGTTGATGAAAATTATCAGAACGTTTTAAATCATCACGACTTTCAGCAGGCCAAGCACGAAGAGATTGCTTTTAATCAGATAAAATACTCGCAACATTTAACAGCAGAGACTGTGGAGCGAGAATTGAAGTATGTACGACAGCAGTGTTGTTATTATGTACACTTTTGGCTCTTTATAACGTCCTGAATTTCCTATACGGAAGTACCATATTCGCTGTAAACTTTTTACAGGGACAGATTCCGAGAATATTACTCCGACTTCGACAAAGCCTTTCGGCAGATGGATAAGAACAAGGACGGCTACATCACTCTTGCTGATCTTCAAAGGGTCTTGCTTCAGTTGAATTACTTCCTCGATGAAGATCAAGTAAGGAGTTAATCAATTAAATAAAACAAGAAACTGCAGCCTTTACACTATCGCTTCTGACGTTTTCAGGACAATTTCAGATGACTTTATGACTTTGTTTCAAGTCTTCTTTTCTTCATTTTATTTATGCGTTTGAAAGTTTACTGTATGCTGTTTTAGTTCGTAGCCCTGCTGAAACGTCTTGGGCTTCCCACAACAAAATCTCGTCTGTCTTATTTTGATTTTCTTCGAGCGATCGATGACGGTAGGGCGTCGAAATTTGCCAGACCGATGGCCGTCAAGAAGGACCAGGTTACGTGGCAATACTATCATCATTTACCACTGGACAGAGCGTTGGCCAAATTGAAGGATAAAGTTACTGTCAATTACGACAGTATTAATGCAGTAAGTAAACACGTTCAAGAACTTATAAAAAAATAATGCGCAAAAATGGTGTGCAAGATGTAGCCACATTTTGAATACCCTAATTCTTTATCATTTTGGCAACATATATAAACATACTTTCTTTTGTGTTTTTCAGTTGTTTTAAGACATTTAAATGATCATATTCTTATACAGGCGTTTAGAGCTTTTGATCGGGCTCAAACCGGTTTGATCAAGATAGCAGACTTTCGTCGTTTGCTCGATAACTTCTGTTTCCGTTTAACTGACAAACAATTCAAGGGAGTACTGGGCAAATGTCGCATCAGTGGCGGATCACTCACCAATTCCTCGAAGATGATCAACTGGATCGTATTCTTGCAGGACTTTTCTCAGATCAAAGATGTGGTAGGAGCGATGTTCTTTGTCTTTCCATCCCTCGCCATTTTCTTTTTTTAGTTTTAAAACCTCGTTTGCTCACTTTCTATAAGTTGAATGTAAACACGTTTTTAAAGGTTAACGTTTATTTTTCAGAGGCTCAAAGAATGGACGGATTATGTCGGTAAAATTGCCCCGCCTCAAACCCCGCAAGAGCTCTCTCTAGATGATGTGGAAGACAGAATGCGAGAGGTCGTTAGTGGGCGCTATTACGCTTTATCGAGAGCATTTGACGACATCGACTACGCCAAGATATACGTCGTATCCAAGGATGATTTTCGGGATATTTTAAATGAACACGTGATGCGACTAACTGATGATCAGGTTTGTGAAGAAATAAGAAGTATTATTATTAGAATTATGTTGATTTTGCTTGATCTTTACGTAATATACATAAATCTAGATAAGAAACGTGTCTTGCAATATGATATTAAAACTTGTTGAGCAACAGCAGCTAAAAACATCGAAAAGGTTTTGTCTATAAGCACCTTGTTTGTTTAACTGATTTACGTCTAATTAATATGTTTTTTTGGTATATTTGTTTCAATTATAATTATTGAAACATACACGGTACAACTTACAGGCATGCATAAATTTTGAAGTTGATATCTTGAAATTCTTTACATTTATAAGTGCTACAGTTGTAAGATTGCTAAAAGTAACTTCCTTTTTGAAAGGTACTCGAAAATCGGAATTTTCTGGGCTTGAATAGAGCTTAGATTTTATATAAACTTTCTGGAGCGGGTCCGCTTGACATTCAAAAGACCTCAAAAGCTTCTCAAGGTCCTCATGAAATCACTCGACTTTTTAATCAAACCCAAAACCAGACGTTGGTGCTGTAAGAGATTAGGGAAAGTGAGAAATTTCGCAACATAATACGTGGAAATTCTTTTTCGACATGAGCCCCAGTTGTCGTTCAAAGGTTTATTTGTTGAACAAACAAACTCGGTGAAGAGTTATCGTCTTGGGTAGCGAAAGTTATTTTTACGCTTGGTTCTTGCTTGAAGCCGATTGTGTCACAACTGTCGATAGGTCTTTTGATAAGATTTATTCCACGTTGTCATAGACAACATACAAAATGTCACGAGCGTTTGTGATTTTAGTGATTGTTCTATCGAAAACATATAACCCCGAAATCGATTATTTAGGCCTCACTTATCGTTTTAGGGTAGAAATGTATATAGTGTCAGCAGCAATACCTGTTAGGTATTTAGTGTATTGGATTTTATGGCTTTATTTATAAGTTTGGTTATATATCTTTGCTAATTTAGCGACTTGATCTTACTTGAGCCCGCTAAACGTTAAGCAAACAGCTCTGTAAAAGCTTAATATTTTATTATCAGCCATAAAAACAAACCTTTTCATGCGTAAAAATTTTGATGAAACCATTTTTGAAAGACATGCGATTTCCCCACAGAAGTAGACACTATTTCTAAAATGACTTAATTGCTTGGAAGAAATAGCTCTACTCGGCGAGATGGATTATGGCTTTACTGATAACATAACTCGATACAATGTAACTCGCATGTGCCCCAGTGGCAAGGCAATCATCAGAAGGCTAGAAAGTGAACAGTTGGATGTAAGTGATCTCGGTTTTCATGGAGAAGTTGTGGAGGAATCTTGGTGTTTTACAGCTATCTTTTCTTGATATGTCTCATATTGGCTGTATAATCTTTATATAGATGATATTAGCTTTAGTCTTTCACGGTTTTTCTCTTAGTTTGACAGAGTCTGGGCCAGACAGTCTGTCAATGAGTTTAACAACATAGAATACCGGGAGTTCTTGAAGAAGTATGGTGACCAGGACCAAAACGAAACAAAGGAACTTTCAAAGCATGATGCGAAAGCAACAGAGGTACCTGTAGCCGCCGGCCTCAGAACTAACTGCTTTCTCATTTACAAGAAAATTGCGTATACGCATAAGGAAACTTTAAATTTTCAAAGTTTTTGCCTATTCATTAGCCTATAGTAACATCATTGCTGGCAAATAAAAGGTTACGTGCGCAATGCTGACCACTGAAAAATTTGTGTTTTAAAATTGGATGTTTTGGTAACAAAAGTTATGCCGACAGGAAAAAGATTTAACAAATGGGAGTATTCCACGATTACCAACGGAAGTTAATGAAAATGCTTTACCTCCCCGACCGCCAAGCAGATTGGTAAATAACAACTTAGCTATGATTTGTTTTATAGGCGTAGTGCAAAACTCAGCCAACTACAGTTTTGTAGCCTATGGGATCCCTTTTGTGTTCCGTTTCATGTAGCCTAGTTTCCCAAAAATATTTTCCTTTGGTTTTGTTTAAAACATTGAAACTGTTAAGGGCACTTCTGACTCCATGTTATCGGTTCGTCTGGCATCTGCTGTTGGTTCTATTCGTTCCTCAACGCCATTGGTGAATGCCGAGAGCGCTGAATCCAAAATAAAGACTTTGGTCTACAAGCATTGGCAAGACATCCAGCGGGAGTGCAGAAAACTTGATTCAGACGGCACCGGAACGGTTTTACCAGATGAATTTGTCGGTACGTGCCACTTATAGCTAACCCTTTGTCATGCCGTGGGGGCCTGGATGTGGAGTTGCGTTTTATTATGAAATAATATATATGTGTATACATAACTGAAAGCATTGCTAACTTTTACTGCAAACTTCATAAGGTCTCTTGGATCACTTCGGCGTGATGCTGTCCATAGAAGAAGCGAGACAACTCATGCTGAAGTACAACATGGGTGAAAAGGAGGGAAAATTTTCATATCGCGAATTCCTTCGGCATTTTATCCTCACTTTAAAACCGCACGATGAGGGATTGTTGAAAAGACGCAAAATTCATACTGCGAGACTGCCGGTAAATTCTTTGAAAGAATTGGCTGAAAAGGCAGTGTATTCTTGTATTTCTGTTTTACATATACAGTATTAGGCATAAACTTGCTTTATTTCCCACTCTAATTAATCTATTGAATGTATCTTTCTTTCCACCACGTGCTTTCTTGCTTACAACTGGAAAATTATTTCCTCAACTGTAGATTGATACCGGCAAGGAGAACGCCAGCTTCGTTGAAGCGATGGTGAGGTTGAGAGAAAGGATCCTCCTCTGTTGGAAAGAGATGAGGAGAACCTTTAGAATAATGGATACTCGCGCAGAAGGTTTTGTTTCGCCGGCTTCCTTCCGACAAGTAAATGTTTTTACGTTGTGCTTTTTGTACCAACTTCTTCAAAAAGCAGCTTGAAACTTGCAGGCAAGTTTTTGGAATATATAATTACTGTTCGAAAGATTTCTCTTTTTCGTTTTAGGTCTTACGTCAATTTTCAATTAACATGTCCGAGGACGACTTTTTTCACCTGCTGTCCTTCTATGACCCCAAAATGAGCGGGCGCTTACCGTACAACGATTTTATTCGCGCATTTCTTCAGTGATGATGTCATCAACTGATGACGTCATATGGAACAAACTAGATCTGCTTCGAGTCAAATGCTCTTGGTTGTGATTTCAATTTAGATAATTTTCTTGAAATTTTTCCAACGACTTCTTTTGTACGTTTGTGAAAATTACATGATCTTCATATTTTTTGCTTCAGTCTTTTGCTACCAATGACGATTACATAATTTACCTTGCGCCATAGGGAAAATTGCTTTACTATAAGGAAATGATCTTGTTATCTATCTCACTGAAGTAACGCTCGTTGTGTAAAGTTTGCTTGTGTGATTTATCCAATGACTTTCGTACCCGAAATAAGTTCTCATTTTAATTTCGAATAATTGTTAATCGACGCCATGCAATCCTATAATCTACATTCAACCCATATCTTATTACCTTAGATTATTCCATTTTGTTTATTTTCAAGTGTTAGTTATTAAACATGCATAATGATGGCGGCGCGTTTCCCCACTGCTATTACTGTACTGTAATATTAGTAAGTTGTTATACCGTTTAGAACGCCTTTAGGCTTATGTATCGACCACTGTGTGCCGCTAAAGACTTGTAAATATTTCTTTATGAGCGGTTAGCTTAGAAACGGAATGAATTACCAAAAACCGCACTAAATGAAATGAATGTAATGAAAATTTTCTATTGATTATTATTTATTGATTATAGGCCGAGTAAACTTCTAGCAATTAGGCTAATTTTTCGAACGCCAATCTCTTTTTAATAAAGAAAGCTGTTTCTTCTTTTGTGTTTCCAAACATGTCCTGCAAGACCTATAGCTGCAAAAATTTAATTTCTGCTCGGCCCGTGTGTTATCAAAATGAAATTTTTTCGCGATTTTCTCGCCGCTAGTGGTGTTCGTTGCTGGCAGAACGGTTGTATACAGATGTTATACAGTACACTATGACATGGCTATTGACTACAAGGCCAGCATAGCATAATTTAAACCTTTATTTAAAATAAAAAGTTATCCCGAATGTTTTAATTTTTCACACAAACCAAAAAATAACGATAAAAAGTTTTGAGGGGTTCAGCTTTTTATGAAAATCGTATAAAAGAAGGTGGATTGATATCATGCTTTTTCGGAGTGTTACATCTCTATATGTTACAAGACGTTTCAACGATAAATATAATTTGTGTTTATCGTTTTATTTTTTACCTGTTGGATTCAATTAAATTGTTTGCCCACGAAAGCTTTATCGCACTAACCCCAGCTCTATAGGCCAATGGTTCATTTTAAAATTTAAACTATAAATGGTTTATTTTGATATACTGTTAGAGAAGTTTCAGCCACAATTTCGAAGTTGCAAAGAAAATCTTTTTAACGTTAACTATTTTACTTTTTACAACTTTAGTCTATTTTTTCCATACGATTTGCAATGCACAAAAATTAATAATATAATAATAACAGCAAACAATGAATAATAATAGCACACGTTTAGTTTCTATAAGTGTAGTGGTATAGGCAACAAAAGATGACAATACAGTATTTATTTAAAAATTATTATCGTTTAGACCAGGGCTTCCCAAACTTTTTTCCTCGCGACCCCTTTCAAACTTCTGAAGTTTTCCGCGACCCTTCACGTTTAAATTGATAAGCAGTGCGAAATATACATTAGTCATTAGTGACATTTATTGAGATGCAAAGACTGAATTCAAGCCACCAGTACTCAAAGCTTACTTACTACTTTACACATATGTAGGCTACTGCAAACAAAAAAGCACACACATTTATTCAGTGTGATTGGTCCGACTGCTTTCTGCTACAAAGCAAGTCCAGCCGTGGCTCAATATCTGTTAATGCTGGTCTCAAGGCGGTTTCTATGTTTATTAGGCTGGAAGTATATTTTGTTTTGATTGTATTTTGTACTTCGTGTAAAATTGGTATACGCTCTGCGACCCCTGAAGTTCGTTACGCGACCCCTTGCGGGGTCGCGACCCCCAGTTTGGGAAGCCCTGGTTTAGACTACCATAGAAGATGAAACCATGACCTAAATAGCACAAAAGAAACAACACTAAAGTTGTTTCGGAGCCCAAACTGTTTTCTTTTAACCAAATTAAATAAAATAATAATGTGGACTTAACATTTTTTACATTTCCATTGATTTTCTCCAGATAGGCTACTCTCTTAAGCCACCTTGCTAACATATAAACTATAGATTTGTAGACTTAAAAACGTCATTATACGCTCTATTAATAAGGCTTCCGGTATTCTCTAAACAGACGTTATTCTGTATTCATGACATGACGTCATTTTGCTTCATGCTTACGTAAAAGAAGAGTTTATATTAAACAAAAGTAAAAACAGTTATAACTACATGTCAATGCTTCTACCAGCGGTAATGACGTAAAAGCTATGTATGTAGGAAACCGTTTTCTACACGTTTTTTCACCGCATCTGTTCTTGCTGACAGTAATTTATGTTACAGATAACAAAACACAGTTTAAGTTGTCATGAGAAAGGCACCGTGTACAAAACTGTAATGAGACAGTTGAATCTCGTCATTCAAGCAAATACGTAGGCGAGGAACCGCAAAGCAACTCACGTCAGATAATATGCAGATTTGCATTGCGAACTGTCCGAATTCTCTGTTCTTCAATTCAAACGCCTTAGGAAATGTAGGCTGCATCCAACAGTCTTATGTGTTCGTAAAACTTACGCATGTCGGTTATATGACGGTGTACCATAAAATTTATTTCGCTGTTGCACAGTGATAATGAAAACAATGAACTGCAATATGTTACAAGAAACAAGGCTAAATGATAAACACTTTGGCATTTCCACCAGTATTGTACCGGCAGCTTTTACAAACGTATCAAAACTTTAACACGACGTTACAACGACAAATGTGTAAAAACTGAACTTATTACAGGAAATAAATACGTTCAGCAGTCGTAGCCGGCATTTTTTAACCAAATGGCAATATACTTAGGCTACATTCGCTACGTGCCAACCTGTGGTAAAATGAATACCGCAAAAACTGATTTTGTTATAAAGCGTTCTGTGTATTTACCGTAAGGGTCATAAAAGCAGAGTTATGAAAGAGTGACCTCCGTTTGAAATCTCACAGACCGCCCAAAATCGCATCTTTGTAAGTCCTCCTCTTGGACGAATTCTCAAGACAGATCCCATATTTCACAGAGGAGCGGTGAAAATTGTTCCTTTTCCTTAAGATTCGACACCATCCTGGCGTAAGTGTGGTACAGAGTCCGGAGTTTGGTGATGAGGTTGAGGATTTTCGCGACGATCTGTGTCCGACGCGGATCCCTCTTCACGCTGTAGTATGAGAGCGCCGAGATGTAGGTCTCCCTGTAGCGATCTATGCGCGCCTTATCTTGCGTATGGGGGTAATCTGAAAGTTAATTCTAAAATATAACACGGAACGGTATGTTTGGTGTACTGCATACGACTATTACTATATAATCATTTCAATGTTATACAAAATGCGAAGTACTAAACTGGTATCGGAGACGGCGAAACATTCCACTATAACATAAAAACGCATCGCTATAATTACAAATTGTCAAGTAATATCCGACATACTCTAACAATATTAATTTAGTTTTTAACTTTAATTACGGTTCTATAAGGCGTTTAAAGGACAGGGTCACGGTTTACCTGAATCGAAGAGAATGATCGCAGCAAGTAAGCCGTATTCTCTCTCATCCAAAGCCAGGTGTTTAATTCCGGCAAAAAAGCTGAGTAACCCTCGGACCTTCGCTTCATGAAGACCTTAGTCGGTGGAAAAAGCAACAATTCAATGCACAAATGCTTTCATTCACGTTTGAAAGTATAATAGCTTTATAATCACTGCGTTATTTTTAATCTTTTTCCGACACATTTCATTTTAGACGACCATTAAACACTGATTAGGGTAATTTGTTTGGGGAAATAAGTTTTAATTTACCTGTATCTTTGACAAAGAGGGAAATGTCGATTTGACTGTTTTTGAAGTTATAGCCGCATGCATTTCTAAGCAGCATTATCTCGACAACACTTCCTTTGAGAAGAGCTATCTGATCTTCAGGACCAAGTCTAGTAAATCCTGTAATTTATGAAACAGGATTAGATTTAAATACTATTTATTTTCGTTGTTATTACGTGGAAAACGTAAGACGTTTGGTGCGTAGAATAGAACAGAAGGCCATGGCAGAATTTTATCGGTTTTACAGCTTTTCTTTTATTCACACAAAATACCTGTATGTAAAAGACAGTAAACAAACACCATAACCTCATATATACCATTTTATAATACGTTTTTGTTATTGCAGCCATATATGCTCGTATCAGTAAACCACAAAGTCAAAAATCTGCTTCCAGGAGCTATTTTAATCGAGAAATCAATAATGTCGAGTCTTTTTGACATCGTCAAGCGAGCATTTCGGCGACGGAAGATTATTAAGTCAACCAATTGCGTAACCAATGATTCAATAAAATGCGGTAAACATCGAAAAAAAGAGTTTTCAGAAATTTGAAATTCTGTCGTCAACAACTCACAAGTGACTTTTAAAAAAAACAGTGAAAAACGGAGGGGATTTTTGACAACTAAGTTATTATACGCTCAGCCAAGTTTTAAGATTGCGTACCAAATAAAAAATGCATATATTTGCACAGACGTTAATACCACATTATAAGTACATAGTTATCTGGCCCGCCCCAAAGAATTATCAAGATTGTTAAATGATTATACCCGCAAGAGCGACCAACGGAAAGAAGAGCACGGACGATATTGCGCAAGAGTGAAGCTTGTATTACAAACTGTAAAATAAGGATATGTTTCTCAGGATTACCTATTTGTTCTGGATATTTCGCCCGTGGGTGCTCGCGTGAGTAAGGTTACCAATGAATGGATGTGTATAGGCGTGGAAGATACCAGCAAATAACGTCGTTACCACCACGCGATTTTTGGCAAACATCGAAGACAATAGAAAACCCGGTCACGTGACTCAACATTAGTCATAAAACATTTTAACGAGTTGGTATGCAGATATCGGTATGAATTTGCTGATTTTTCAGCGTTGTAAAGGCCCAGATATAGCTACTGTCTTGCATCGTTGAGGGAACCCAATGGATAACAATCATAAGCTCAAATGCTTTATCAAACAAATCATTTCCGAGCTAACAAAATGGGCAATCGTCGATCTTTCACAGAAAGACGTGTCATGTTGTCAAACACTATTATTGCTGAATAAATCTCCAAGTCTCATACTTCGGTACTTAGCGATGTTTACTTTTCCTTTTTACCTGGTAATTGTTTCGTGTATTCCACCAAAACTCGCACGTGAGCGGTCGCAATCTCACACAGGTTGGTCTTTTGCGTTTTCTCCAGGTACATTTCCTTCACAAACGAAACACAATGAAAATCTGATTCGCACCGTACAGCCATTGCCACGAAGTACGTGGTTGCAGCTATGCAGGTCGTTGCAATTATGGCACAAAGGAATAACACGGTGTATATATCATGAGTAAGTCTTACCCATCGTTTTACGACCTCAGGACTCGACCGGTAATGGTGAAATGCGTTTCCAACGTATCGCACAAGTCTGTCCTGCTCAGGGTTGGCTTCGACAGGTGGTACCTTAATATACGTGTCAGATGTGAGGTTAGCATGAGTGAGTCAAATCTAAAGTAACGCAGAATTGTGAATCATTTATGGCAAAAATGACCGGGAATTTCCAAGCTCATATTCTCCTACAAACTATGTCAAAGGTGGTCTTAACTAAACGCAAACTAGATTAAGGCAGACTTTAAAGAAATTATCAGTTCTTTTAAAAAAAATTGTTCTTATTACGTGCCTTTTTAGAGGAGTGTCTATAGCCTGGCTTACAACATCAAAACAAACGAGTTTTGACGTTCAAGGATTAGAGTCGAATACCTGTTTTGTAGACTCATATGATTTATTGTCCACTGGCGATGGCTGCGACGATGATGGCGATTGAGACGCAGATGAGCTTGTGTCCTTGCTAGTGGTTTGTTTTTCGTTGGCTGCGGTTCTTTTTGTCTTCCGGCTTCGTCTCTTCGACTGGCACTGGATCTCAGTCAGGAGACCTATAATAGTCAAATGGGCAAATTCGATTGACAGGGCGATTTACAATTAACAGGGCAATAAAATACAAACTTACAATGCCGCCTTATTCAAACTGGGCGCCTTTGGATGTGTCACATGGTTATAACAACAATCGTTAACCTAATTCCGACACTGAGTCAGCCAAATGTATTTCTACGTAGATGACGTATCGTATCGTATGATATAGAACTGGTACAAACAGGCCACTAATAGAGATCACCAGATGTAGGGCAATTCCAAATGCGATTGGAATAAGCGTAACTTTGCCATACCATTAGTCACAAGAGCAGCTATGTGTTATGCGCCCAAGTTGTGAGTGGGAGAACGGGCAAAGAGAGGAAAACACCACGACGAGTTTCAAAACAACCATTAAGCGGTACTCGAAAAAGTTTACCTGTTTTGATATTGCGATAAAAAAGTTTTCAAAAATAGACTCACATTCTTCGAGCATGCCGACTGCCTTGCATTTCCTCAGTCTACAGTCGGGACACTTTCGTCTGGTGTAGGTGTCCATTTCACATGCGCCCCCGTATTTGCATCTGTATTGAGAAAAGTCAAGTTTAAACGACTGAACAAAAGTGCTTGAGGAAATCATTTGATCAAGCTTGCGAAAGCATTATAGTGAAAATTGCCTAATCACAATTGCGTCAACATTTCAGAGAAGTAGAAAACAAACCTAACCTCGAAACTTACTTGTAAGGGGGTTCCTTCTTGTTGATTGACCGCCTGAAAAAACCTTTACAACCTTCGCACGTCAATGCATTATAATGATAACCTGATGCGCGGTCGCCACAAACTTCACATACGTCATTCGCGCCACGTTTTCGATTCTGCTGCAAAATGCAAACGCAAAATTATGCTATTTCTTTGTAAATAAAAACTGCAAAGTTGTTAATAACATCAAGTCGTTTTATAAAAATCGTACATGTAAAAGATTTCAAAATAATCAAGGAAAAGCTCTTTGGATCTTAACAAAACTTACAATAATAGTGGTGTGTTCTTGCTTTATCTCTGTTGGCTTGTTCACCTCCGTTACATCGCTGCTGAAACTCTCACTAGAAACCAAGCGCTGAGACTTAGAACTTTCCTGATAGGTTTCCTTCAACCTTGGTTGTTCTGTTGGCAATGACGTAACAGGTTTGTGCGCAGGAGAAAATCGGTTTTGTCCAGTAAATGAGGATCGTTGTCCTCCCACCGTAAATGAAGGAAGTGAATTCGAAACCTGACACTGGGGATAAACTTGATGACTGGAGTTTGCTTGTTGATCGTTTCCAGAAACCGAAGGTTGTTCTCCTGCAAAGATCTTTATCTCATTCCGGAAAGGGGCAGTTGCAAGATTTACGTCCATAGCACAGCTGTTGGATGAACAGTTCGACGATTCCGGCGGACTTACGGGTGCAAAAAGTGGTGGAGAAGATCCGGATGACAACGGACTTCCATTAGGAAATAAGGGCGGAGACATTCCTGCCGACGAAGACAGGGACGGAGAATGGTTGTTGTGTGAATAGCAACTTGCGCAGTTGGAACACGCGTGCAGATGCTGGCACGACATAGCCATTGATTGCATTATTGTGGAATGCATGAAGCAATTGGCGCATGAAACATCACCTTCTGAATTCGGATTACCGTAGGCTGCACTGAACGGCACACCTTGCTTGTGATTAGGACAGTTTGGGTTAGGCTGAAACCAGCTGTTTCCTCCACTGCAATAATTTGGAATTGACAAAAAATTAAAGGAGTCTGAGCAATTAATTTGTTCTTCCTTTTGCTGGGATGACTGCATACTATTGACGTCAGTTCAAATAGTTCTCCAAGCATTCACAATATGTTAGGTAAGCATGCCTGGAGCCATTTTCAGCAACCTGCTGTGTTACGTATAACCTAAATCTTTAAAACGAAGCAAACAAAGCGATTAAATACCACTAGACAACTACATCGCGAACTTAACGCTCATACGGCTATATAGACCTTTAAAATGCCAGAGGGCAAACTGATCTGAAAAATATGTGAATACATTTATGGTAAAACAACGCAGAAAACCAAAGCTACACGGCAGCACAAGGCTCACTTGATCGATGCCACAAGCAAATACTATGACAACCCTTGTGGGCATTATGCGATTTCTAGGAAATATTGATCTATCTGTTTCGCTTTCCATGAAATGGTAAAACCACTTTTGAGTTTTTTCCGAAAAACACATGGCATTTGCCTCAAATGAACCAAAAACATTGCAACAGTAGAACTAGAACTGTGCTGTTGGTTCTGAAACGCTGCTTCCGTGTCATGTCAAGAGATTTACTTGCACACGACTTCAACTGCCTATTGCAAAAACTGCTAGGTCTATATTTCAGTATATGTCAGCATTACACATTCTTCTGTTGGTAACAAGCCATTGTAACCTTGTTCTTTAACGTTATCCAACTATGAGTTTAACTGTTCTGACATGTCATGTCAGTCGAAATAGCTGGTGAGTTAATGATCTACTAGCTATGATACGATTTATAAGCACCTTTCGTTTACACCTCACCTCGTTCAGGCATTTCTGGACGGCAGAAATCGAACATTTTAAAACGAAATGAACGCACTGGCAACAGGTACAACGTTCTGAGTAAACATCGATGAGATTCGTTTAAAACTGAACAGCTCTGCGTAAATGAAACATAGGTATTGACATTCTTACTGTGACCGATTTCATGGTTTCGAGTACGATTCAAAAAACTTGTCAAATCTTATTTACAAGTAGCTTAAAACTGTTGAGTTAACGCCAAATCCAGGTGTAACAACTTTCTTTTCTCTGTGGCCACGGCTGACTACACAGCGTGGTATGAAGAGCTAGCTATTCCGAATGACGTAAATTCCGATCATGCGTAGAAGTAAACAGCTCATGCTCTAACATTGGTTTGTTGCTCGACACCGACCTACATAATTCTTTCGACAGGTTGCGACATTGACTTGCGCGATTTCTGTACGCTGTAGAATAGATGATTTGTTCACGTGATCACTGACGAACTTCGTGAGCGAATCATTCCTTGTTTGTATACCTAAGGCAAACGTCTCATAAATAGTACAACTTGTCAAATATGAACTGTTACAAAACAAATTGTAGGCTTGTTATATTTTACTTGTCAAGTATAATACGGAATTTCTCCTAAAGCGGTATTCTTTAATTATAGCAGTTTTTGCTTCATGCATGCCACAGAACTGCAGGACTATACTATCTTTGAAAAACATTTTTAACGGAATCCACATTTCGAGCGATCCTTTAAATAAATTTTTCGAAGGAACCGTGATTCACCGATTTTAACCGCTTCAGTTATAATCGTACCTGGATACCAGTATTGAGAAAACGCCACAAACTAGACGGTAGCAGACGTACGTGTTTACTGTAAGCTCGCCACGATAAACGTACATTGTAGATCTAGGTCGCGTGATACGCTACAAAACTAATTCTCAAGGCGCTACAGGTTTTAAACTACAAAATTTATATTTCTACGAACGGTTTAGGATGAAAGTGCCATTTAGGCCATTTCTCAGAGGGCACCTGCTGACTAACGGCTAATCAATGCTGTTTGTTGCTTTTCGCTAATTGTACGAAGTGTTTTCACATTGTTGGAAAACTAAGAAAGTTTTCAGACAACTCTTCGATTTTCAGGAGCTACCTGCTTCAAAAACGCTCATAAACTTCTGACTCTTTCCAGGAACCTTTCAAATAACTTTTCCATGCACGTTTTTACAGTGATCATAAGCCAGCAAAGAGAACATCTCAATTTTGCCCAGGCGCTGACAATGACATATTAAGGTACTTACTTGTATTCACTACGTGGGCGGCCGAAGGCTATTTTTGCACATAAAACGGCTTTAAGCCAACAATGAGAAATGAACACGGTCACTCTCAAAATTGCAGAATTAATTCCCTTCTTATCACAATGCTTTTGTGATTAAAAGTTTAAAAGTGCGAGGAACATGTATAAACTCATAGTTTGCGGTTTCCAAACATCGGTCCAAAGTACTTCCTCGTCTACTGCCAACGACGTAAGCGTTTGCATGTGACGTGACGCTAGACTCGAAAACAATAACCTCGACTTCCGGCGAGGTTCATGCAGATGATATCTTTTAGAAATTACATCAATAGGAAGCTACCGGAAAATTGCTCAAAAGGGCGAAAATCCCCTGGTCTAATTGACCAAAAATAGACTGCGTTCTTCAAAACAACTTGCAAAACAATAAGAAAACAAGCAGGCATCTCGATTGTTTTCAGATGTTTGAAACAATTTCCAGCTGTTTATTGCTTAACGGACAAAAGTTACGAACTATAATGCCCAGACACACGAATACAAATTGTCAGACTGATATGTGATACGGATGTACAATGAAGTCGAATAAAATCGAATACTGAAGGTAAGCACAGCCATGACATATTCAAACTAAAATCAGAATGACAGAGATTTTACCTGCGAAGCTAGAATGAAAGCTGGAAAGCGGAAGCGCTCTGTTTAAGTTGTGCCTTTCTCCTAACATTTTTAACGCTTTTGGAGGGGACATGTGTATTCGTAACTAATCACGCATCATATCTTATCACAGACAGTACATAACACAAGCAGTCGAACACGTCAAATAATGTTTACCCGGTGGGCGTTTTCAATGCAATACCCTACGATTTACATGGATTTTCACTTATTAAAGTAAAAAGGTCGTGTGGAACATATGTCGACTTGTTCCAGGACAAGTTACTTGGCTGCTTGACAGCCAAAAGTTGTTGTTATCCCGGGAAGAATTTCTCATTACCATGTCGCCATCGCCAAGCGTGCTTACTGCTTACAGTCTTACACATACAATTATATGCAACGTACGTGTTGTATATCGTCGTACCGATATGAATATTGTTTCTAATGCCTTACCGAACTCGTGGTAACATGGTGGTAATTTCAAGCAAAACAAGTCAGCATATCTGCAAGTCAACAACCTGGTCAAAGCTGCAAAACATTTCTTGCACGCTTCCGTAGCATTCGGTCATGCGTAAAATTGTTGGTGAAGGCTAAGACCTTGACACTTTCCCACAATCATGGGGTTGTTTTGAAAAAAGATGATGCAACTCAGCGCTTCTTTCACGGCAATTTGTTTATCAGATAAAAACAAAGGCTCTATCACGCCCCTTTAGCCCATAGGGGACAAAACAAACTTCTAACAATGGAATTGTCTAATATGGCATTGAAAATCTCAACATTTGACTTGTTTTTTTGCACCTGGACAATGAGTATATTTGGCTTTCACAATTAAAAGTCATTGCGGTTTTAGCTTACCTTTTTACAAACACGAGGATTAGTTTTTTCTGTAGCGTAAAATTTACCAATTGCTTATGCAGTCTACCATGCCTTTGCACAAGAATCGGTTATGACAGCTCAACAATCAAAGACTATACAGTATTGGATGTCACACCTACTTAGTGTAGTGGTTATGGTGTTTATATTTTTAGTTATTCGTAAGATTTGGATTTCATTAATTAAATTGATCTTTAGATACAAGCTCTTAACTGATTGACGGAGTAACCTCATTAGTATTTCGCATTTTGCCGGTAACAAACTTGTTCTTTTTTTCAATATTTATAAAATAGTTATACATGTTTAAGTGGTAATAGAATTATGTTAGTCTGTTATACTATCGACGCGAGAAAGCTTGAAAAAATTCCATCAAAGAGTCAAGTTCACGATTCTATTGTTTGTAATAAATGTAATAATAATTATTGTTTAAAGGTAGTCCACTATGTTATTGGTCTTATTCCATCAGCTGGTGTTTTTATTTCAGTATTTAGAATTTTGTTCCCGCGGTTATTTTATATATTCCTTCAATTACAGCAATATAGGCATCAAGCTAGGCATAAATGTATCTGAGCATAAAAACTGCCATTTTAGAAATTTTCTCCCAATTGGTTGATCGGAATGTATGCTGGCATAAACACGTCTGGCAAAACCACTCAAATTAAAATTGTTTTTCATTTAATTCTGTGTTCTTTGTCGGAGAATTATTACGCAATGACCAACCCACATAGCAAAAAAGACGATAAATATTGACAACAAATTTTCTACTTTAGAACAGAAATTCTTGGAATGCAAACATACGTAATTTCTTTAGTGCTTTGAATGTGATAATTAACTGGATAATTTAAGATTGACAAGTTTTTTCTTTCGAGTCAACAACATTGAAAAGAATTTAATTCGTTACAAATTCTAATAAAAGTAAGATCAATTGTTGTCACAAAGTTCGATTTATCCTACTCTCGCTGCACATTTTCGAAATCCTACGTATCTGTCTTCAGTACCTACAGTTGAGTCAATCTTGTTCACATCTGCAATATGCCAAAACTGTAAATATCATACGTTTCGGATTAGATGAGCAACTTCGAAGAAGTGAGAGTTTTTATTCGTGGCCTCTGAGGTTTCTCAATTTTAATTTTGTGACGACCGCTCCTACTTCGTTCTACTTCACCCAACAGGTGTAACGCTGGGCTGGCAAATTCTAGAATGCTTACTGAAAGCGACTACGATGCAAGCTGTTATCTACAAACCTCATCATTCATACCACATAGGTAAAAGTGAGGACTTGACCTTAGCCTGAATGAAAATGAAAGTCAATAAGCTTTCCCAACATACCGTACTCCTACCCAATGGTGTGGACGTAAAACGCCAAACATGATCGACGCGCCAAAGCAACAACCCTGCATGACGTAGTAATTCATGATTTTGCTCAACGAGTGGAACACGTAAATGCACATTTTGATGACGTAGTGAAGAAAATGGGATTTTTCAAACACAAAAAAAACAGAGGGTTTTTAGATTGGAACTTTGCACAAAGACCCACACAAAAACGGCAAGAAAACTAAGGATTAGTACGACAGTTGCGACGATCAAAATTCAATCGGTCGCCTAAAATAATTTCATCAACAATTTCAAAACTGGACGAAAACATAAGACAGTTTTTATAATGAAAACTGCAATAACTCACTAACCGGTCGGAGGCAATACAAGGACTGAGCAATATGAATTAGGAGTTTGTCGTTTGCTAACCAAGAATGCAATTGGCGTTATTTCACAGAAATAAAACGCACATCGACAGAACAAAAACACGCCGAATATACTCGATGGTAAATTGCAATTTTGCGCATGTTTACAAATTCCATAGACTACATGCTTTGACATAGAAGAGCATTAGGAATCAATGAAAACAATCATAGTGCAATTAGGTAGATTTCGTTCTCATTCGAACGATCAAGCCAAAAACAAATAGCTTTAACAGACTATAGAAGAATCACCAGTTGCTGAAATTTAACAGAGAACATTTAACAAAAGTTAACAGTACGTAAGACATTGTTGACGTATCCTGAAGTAGTAAGTAAAATTATTTTCAGCGCGGCACAAGGCAGGGCATAGTCAAAGAACTAATCTCAATAACGGAGTTACGGCACTAAATATTAGATAAGTACTATAGTTTTGTGTGGAAGACTCGGTACACATACTCGCACTGAAAACTTCCGCTCATCTAAGACAATAAACGTGGTGTTGAGAATCACCTGTGAAAAACGAGAAGTTTTCCAACTGACTTTAGAAGGGAAAGCCCCAAATCTCCGTCACTAAATAACGCTTGTCCATTCAACAAATAAGGACGAGGGCTATTTAAAAGTTTTGTGAAGTTTGGAAAACCTAATCCTGATAAAAGAGCATGTAGCGATTTTTAAAAGTAACATTGCACGACGTAGTATAGTGATAATGGGCGACAATGATAAAGCGTGAAGAATAAAATGGAACAAAAACGAAAAAAATGTTGGTCAGCAATATGGACCCACAGCAATTTCTTTAGGTGCTATGATAATAATACATTTCTGTTTCGAAGGGCTTGCTACTAGTCAACAGTGCAAGCTCTGCACATATACATAAACACAGTAAACACATATCAAACAGGCCAGTCGGTTTCGCCGGGGCGCGCTATCGAAATACAGGAAAGTTCAAAAGGTCTGTAAGAGTTTTAGATGCCCATTATATCAGGATAAAGCACTATATTGATTCATCTGTCGATCCTTGGCCTAATGAACCAGGTAACTTCGGGATTGACGCGGATCAGGGCGCTAACGTTCGTATCCGGGTCCAGGCACCGTTCGTGGATGTTCCCTCCGACTTCGTACAGCGCATGTGTGGCATTTGTCACTTCCTCGGCTCTGCATTGCAAAATAAATCATACTTAGTTTGGAAGCAATCGAATAATTACCGAGAAAGTCGCCTATTATCACGTATTTAACTCATTAACACGAGGAATTATGCTATAAAAAAGAATAAATAAAATAGAATAAAAAAGAAGTGCTGAGAAAAACACAAATTTCCAAAATTTAACATAACTTTTCCCGTGACAACTTACTCCACCGATGACCCGGTCTCTCTCATTCTTTCGCATTGGCGTTGAAATTTCGCTATGACGTCACTGGCAGTGAGTTTAATGTCAAGTTGAACAGCCATGGAGGTCAGTTTCATGTTGGGGGCTTGAACGCGGATCAGTCCTTTCGGGGTTTCATACTTTTATGAAAACGAAAGCACATTAGTAACTTCCTGTTGTATGTGGTCGCAAATCACATTAAAACACTTGCAACTTTGAACTAGTTAGCCTACCGAACCTTCAAAATGACAGATACATTGGATGCCTCGCTTTATGCATACTGTACCATACCATTGAAATGCAATTTTAAACAATCAAACACTTACGTCGAAAGGTTGGCTTGCCTGTGTTATGGTCAGCTTCTTACCAGGGTCTTTTGCTTTTGCCTTGAAGAAGCCTTTATACTGTAAAATACATACTGGGTTATGTACCTGTATAGTTACTATAGTGTATATATCTGCGCGCCCGAAAATTGACATAGGCTTTGATGAAATCCAAACCTTGTCTTTTGAGGGGTTGCCGTGCTTTTTACTGCTAATCTCAGCTCTGTTCATGTGACGCACCTGCAACAAGAGGGAATGTTGTGCTCAAGGCTGCAAAAAAAATCTGATGAATACAAGTGTTACAACCGTAGAAAAATGAAAAAAAATCGAAAAAACTATATTTTTTGTATGCTGACAAAACAACAATAAACAGTTTGCGTCAAAATGTGCAGACGGAAGAGAGATTATAAATACCTGCGTCAGCATAAAAGCCGGTACAGTCCAGAGCAGCTTGTGATATTTTATCAGCATTCGAACAATGTTGGACGTGCCGGCAGCATGTTTTAAATCCTGACTTGTATTAGAACTTTCTTTCTGTAAAAACAGTTAAGTAACAAAGTATAGTAACAATTTATTGAGAGAGAGATTTGGGGAAAAATTTGAGAAAAGGGGGCAGTTAAAAAATTTACCTTACTGCTTTTCTTGTTTAGAAAAAGGTTGGGCGCGATAATCATTGCAACATTGTTCAAAGACATCTTATTCATTCGTTCTGCAGCCACGACCTGATAATGAGATGTTAATTTAAAAAGTAAAATTAATAACATTATGTAGAAAAGTGTTACTATGTAACAGTAAAGCAAAAGCTGTAATCCATGCAAATACCGTAGAAAATTGTGGACAAAAGATCCAAATTAAAATAAAAAGCGGAACAAGTATCATAGTCTGAATCATATCAGGATCAAGTGAATTCATAGTCTGGTAAAATTTTATTTTTAATGCTTGTTTATCTAGAGACATCGCTTAAGATTGTAGTGAAACTTACCTGGCCAAGAAACTTGAGAAGCAACTTCAAAGAGTTACGATGAACTTGATTTAAAAGAATAATCAGAAGGTTTAAGGCTTGAAGTTGTTCCTTGCGATCAGTGATCACTGTAAAGCAAGAAATGAGATTGGACGAAACGTACTAACCAAGAACAAAGTCTGTCTACAACATTTGTAAATCACACTTAGTACACTGCAGTTTTAAGTTTGCTTGACATAAGGTGTAATTTACATCCACATGATTGAAACGCTTCAATATATTCGGTGGTTAGTAGAGGATCCGGCAAACCACGAAGGAATTCTTTTAATATGGCTGCAACATCGTTAGGATACGCATCAGGCCAAGATGCAGACCCAGATTGATTGGCTGCATCTTGGTGTAGGTTGTTAATGCCAAACTGCACTTCAATTTCCTGTAAAGATAAAATGTTTGTATGAGTTGGGTTAATTTGAACAATAAAGGTATTTAGAAATTTCATAATAGGCAACTTTTTATCACAATGCAACTTTGAAATTAAAATTTTGGATAATTGAAAGGGCAAAAATGTCTAGATGTCGGCAATTATGTTCTATATGTCACTTAATAATAATAATTAATCAAAAGTTATGCAAAAACTTAACTTTTGGCGGTTTCCATACCTGTCGTAGCATTTTGGTCCTTGCTGCTGAACCGGATTTTCTCAAAATACCTTCATCTCTTAAAGCATTTGTTTCAAGAAATGATATAATTTGACTCAGTACGAGAGGAACGCATATGTTGGGATTGTTCGTTCTTTTTCGGTCACATTCAACCAGCGTAGTAAGAGGAATGCCAAACACTCCACTATCTAAATTTATGACACACCAAAGCAAACACATAATGTGAAAATGCATACAGAGGAATATTTGTTGTGATGACAGCTAATGTGAAACTTTTAATGTCAGTAATTACGGGTAAATGGTCTTCTTAGGTCATTCAAACATTAGATTAATATACTTTGGCACACGTTTGCAAACTTGAATTAACATGAAACCACAAAGTTCACGTAAGTAATACAATACGGGCTATAAATGTAAAACAATAATGGTGAGTAAAAGCGTGCATACAAAAACGCAAGTTGAAGTTAGAATTAACTACAGAAACACCACATTTTATATGCACCTTTGGGTTTCATCTTCCCCAGCTTTCTTCTTTTCAAATCAATTCCTCGCAGATCAAACAGTGCTGTCAATTCAATAAGAGCGAGGCTCTGCACTTTTCTCATGTCAATTGGTGAAAGGTCACTGATAAATTAAACGTTTAGGGTAAAAAGCCGTTTACAGTAAATGGTAAACCTTGCTTAGATACTGCAAACGATTTTACACAGTATGAAATCGTTTGTTCTCTGAAAAATACATTCTTCACTTTTCTAAATTATAATCTTTATGAAACAATTAAAACAGTTTGCAAGAATACAAATATAATGAACTTCACCAATGAACTGAAACGTTTGGATGTTAACATTAAAAATAAAACTACAAATAGATGAAAAGTAAAAGCAAAGCAGGTTGTAAAATCTGCTTTAAATATTGATCATATTTAGCTAAGGTACTTTCAACATATTATATTTAATTACTATAGATTATATCGTGTTGTAAGATTCAAGACGGCAATCATGTTAAAGATGTGGAACATTTTAGAGTCGCCCACACGAAAATCAATAATAATTAGAACTCACAAAGTCGACGATCAATAGTAATCATGGATTAGAATAAAACAACAGACACCACATGTATAATTAAATTCTAACAATAACTACAAAAGTAGACTTGGTATGTGTCAATGGCCCGCTTTAATGTTACCTTATTTTTGTGATTCCAAGTCGATCCTTGACAAGAGAAAAGTTTGGTAAACTTTCTTGATTTGCTGTTTCAGTGTAACTCATCGTTTTATCTTGCTACACATTAAATAAACACGTTACATGTTGTAAACATTAATGGAAAGCTAAGGTTCTTTTGGGTAATAAAGCGATTTACAGGTCTGTTTGCAACATCTGTGAACTGCATTGAAATTTCATCTTTGCTTTCCTTCCATGAAGATCTGTCAACCGAGTGGGCACTGATGCTCAAAGTTTCAACGCCTATAAAGCAAACATGACATGAGATAAATTTTAGGACAGCATACTTGTGCTAATAGCACTTTACGCCTGTTAAAATCGTGGGCAAAGTTGAAGACGGAGGCTAAAAATGTGGTTGATTGTAATTTGCCCACGACTTAAAAGACTGATTTGTATCAGTTTTCATACTTGGCACACAATTTTAATATGTATTACATTATTTTTAAATCTTTACTAAGCTTTATGTTGGAACCATTCCATACAAACTCATGGGTAAACATATATAATATATATCCTACGGCAACAAAAAACATGCATTATGCTGTGATGCATGAAACATACTAGAGCTTTATTCAATGGAAAATTTTGGCTTGCCAAAATTAGTTCTGGTAGCACACACAAGCTCCCATTTAGCCCTACGATGGCATCCGAAAGTACATTAGTTTCTATTGTTAATGAAAACAAAAAGATGCGCCTTTATTCCCAAAACATCTTGAGAAACCTGACAACACAAATAAAGCTGCAACAAATTAAAATGCCAATAAGCAATACTTTGTGATGAGGGTCAAGACACAGAAAAATGAGCTGGTAATAAAAAATTCACAAACATTTGAATGTTATATGTTAAAGGATACACTCTCAATACAGAAAGGAAAAAAATTCTGTAGAGTCTAGCTGTTAAGTCAAACTGAATATTTATTAGAACAAAGAATTTTCATGGAAGAAAATTAGACAAAGTTTGCGAAACAAAAGGGTAAAAAATATGAAATAACGTAAACAAACTCGTGCCCAGTGCAACACACAAATGTAAATAATAGTCAAACAGACTTGATGCTTTCTTGGACGAGTAATTTCCTTGGCTATCATCCAAAGATTTTTTCACAGAAACCAAGTTGACTGGTTGGCTCTTCTGGGATCTCAAAGAACGAACACGTCGAAGTGATCTTCGACGACTGTTAGATGTTTGTTTTACTCTGTATGACCCAGTTCGGACAGGCGAAGACCGTAAACTTGAAAATGATGATGACAATTTATGTAACGGCGAGCGTTTTACATTTTGCTTGACTTTATTTGGAGATGTAGGCGATGGCGGGCTTGGATTGCTCAAATGACGACTTTTAAAGGGAGAGGAACGTCTCATGGAAATGGAAAAGTTTGGTGATAGTCGAAAATGGTTTTTTATCTCCGGTGAACTGGATGACCTACTTTTAGCTGGGGGTTTGCCTGTCCTTGCATTGTGGCTACTTTCTTCTACTTGAATGATTGGAGATGGCGGTGCATTTAACACAGGAGTGTCATCCTTATCTGATTTTGTACTTGGAGATAAAACAATTTTGCAAGTATTTCCTGTTTCAGATGGTGATAATGTTGAAATTGCCACCTCCATCTTGTCAGCTTTTCCATCTGTTAGTAACAATCTTGCTGGGCTGTTGTTTGACACACATGCTTGGTCATCTCTCGAAGCTGGAATGTCGCTCAGTGCTTTCTTATGTCTATCTGATGCTATGGAATGAGTTCGAATAATCCCAGAATTCAATGATGATGCTAAGGACTGAGATGAGGTGCAACAATCTATATCATAGCTTTTGTCTTTTCGACAGTCGTCTATTGCATTTAAGTCCGGCATAGAAACCGATATTGCTGTGGTGGTAGGAGCACTCATTAATGCATCATTTATTTCGTTTTTGGATAATGCATTTTTATCTGATAAATTAGCACCACTATTATCTGTTTCATTCAATGATTTTGTAGTTGGTGTAGAAATCTGAGCACCTGCTGCTGGAAAGAAAACATTGATTTGTGCACGTACTAAAGTCAGATTAAGACATGTCAGGCCTTGTTGTTTTGACATTTGGCAAAAACATTTTTAAATACAAAACTATGGCTGACTGCAAAAAAAAGTTTTGACAAACTAATAAAACAAAAGTATTGTGAGACAATATGTTATTGCGCACCACTTTTAACATACAGCATGTGACAAGACAAAAAAGTTAATTTCTCGAAACAATTTGCAATGTTCTTTATTCTAAAGAGAACTTTTATCCCTGACTGGGTGTAATGTTATGCACTAGTTTGTGGTTAGATACCGACACACAGAAAATAGATATAAAGAAACTCTAGGCATGATTTGTGTGTTTATTTCTGTACATATTGTTATTGTCAGGTATGAACAATGCAAACATGTTCCAAACTAAATATATAATTAAATACAGCAATACCGTAATCCAAAACTAACTAACTCTAAACACACTGATCATGTTTAATTGAAATGTCAGAATATTGATCACCTTCTGTTGGATTTGTTGCTACGATTGATGCCACATTTCTCTTGTGCTTGGAGAGGTAGTCAAGTTTAACCTGGTTATTTCCAGGACTACCTGGAGTAACTGGACTGGAGGGAGCTGCGTCCTTGTGAGTTGTCTGAGGGGTCTCAGAGTACCGACGAGGATAACCACCGTCTGTATATCCTCCGTCTCTTGGCAGACTTGTTGATTTTAATGCTAGCTCATCAGGCTAAGTAATGGTAAATGATATTATTGAAATCAGTCAAATAAGTAAGTGATGAAAAACGACTTGTCTTTCACACTTGTAGTCGATCTGTAAACTATATATAAATAGCCTAATAATTTGAATAATACTTGACAAACTGCCAATATTTTAGGCATCAGCATACACACGGTATTGTAAGCAGGTGAAGAGAACATGTACCTTTTTAGGCTTTGTACTATTGTCTGTTGGTGGCTTGACGTCAACTGCAGCATCAGGAAACACCGCGGTTATTGCTGGTTTAGGACGACGCTTACTTTTCTTCAATGACAAAACAAAATATTGCAACAGTAAACACAGCATCGGAATAAATATTGTCACATATATACACACCTGCCACGAAAAATGGGCTTCATTTTCAGCATATCAATAGAATAATACCAAATGATAGACATCAAACATGATGTATAGGATAAATGTTATATATAGCAATGATTGTGATACTCTGTCTATGGCTGGAATAAATCTGCTGCATTAATACTATATATCATTTAACGTAGAAAATGGAATTTAACTGTAAACAAAACATTCTATTAATAAAAACTAAGTAGCATCATTTTTTTTGAAAACAGCAACCAGCTTATACAGTAATGTATGAACAAACGCGTATTACTTGTATGTACGGCAATAGCTTGCAATAGATATTCTTAATAGCTAAATATCTTTGCAAAGTTAGACAAGAATTAATCGCCAAAAACATTGCCAGTACATATTCACCTGTGCCCGATTGAAAGAAGTGATTCGCCGTAAAACTGCTTCACGTTGTGGCCTTGTTAATGTGGACAGAACGGTCATAGACGACAAGCTTTCATTTGTAACGTGAGAAGGAACAGAACGTCCTGATGGACTTGTCATCATGGTTGATGCCGAGGTCATAACTAAATCGGAAAGTCCAGCAAGTCGAAGCCAATCTGCCTCCCGGTCATCATCTTCCTGGTCATCTGGATGCAAGTACAAATTAAAGATCACGTCTTTGTCTATTGATTGGCAACCAATGAGTAATGACTGCAGAATATACCGAATAACAGATTAAAAGAAATGAAATGCAGCATCATATCACATAGTTCTTTAAAAGTAGCAATATCGAAAACACATCCAGTTAATATGAAATCTTCACTGGATTAACAACAGAGTTAATTCTTCCCAAAAAGCATTGTAAAAACAGATGCAAAATGGTGATGGTGACGTGTGTAACATACCACCAGAGTCAGTTCTTGAAACTGGCTGCTTTTCTTCTTCTTGATTCTTTACAATGATGCTTTGCCTAATATCCTGGACTTCTCTCAGATAATCTTCATATTGCTGGGTGGGAAGAGGAGGTATCACCTCATCACTTGGTGACAATCCACCTTACAATAACATAATTAGTTTGGCCGGCTGATATGGTTGAAATAAAAAGGTATTTGATTTTGTTTGACAACACTTTTGTAATTTATCGGTACTTTAAAATGATTATGTCAAAATGATCCACCAATAAAATATTCTTTTGCATATTGTTAACAAAATTTTAAACAGATTAGTAGTTAGTAATCTCCCAGAATGGAAATTACAAAGAGAATTGACAATCAGATAACATTCAAGCAGCTTTTTCAATTGCGTGCCATATTATCCCCATTGATTGATCACCACATCGCTATGAGTATCATGATGTAGTAAAGTGTAGACAGTTTTTGAAAGTATTTTGGCACATGGACCAATGGTGTGTTTTTATTCATTTTACTGAGAAATTTACTAATTGGAAGTCTCTGATCGTTTCTTAGCAACTGTTGCCATAAGTTTGGCACAGGCTTTTGTATAACCTGGGAAGTTTGCTGTTGAACCTTCACCATTAAAACCACTTTCGTTGCTATCCAAGCTATCCATGGATTCACACGACTTTTGCCTACACAACAGTAAAAGCATTTACTGGTGATTATTACATAACCTAATTGTCATAATTAAATGTAAAACAATTTTTCTAAGCCACATGCAAGGTCTTTATAAAAGATTTGCGGGCACAACACATTGCATGACAATAGGATTTAAATCATCTCATAATTAGCCTCACCTCGTGTAAACGCCACTGTCTAAACTGTCTTCAGATTTGCTTGATGATTTTGTGAGCAAAACAATACTTGGTGTGTGTTGTGAGGGAGGTTTTGAAGAATTTAGTACTTGTTCTGCACCAGCACTTTTAATGCGATTAATTTGCAAAACAACAGGGAGGTCTTTTTTGTCTTCCCCCAGGCCCTTGCTTCTTTGGCTCATAATGGGCAATCTAAGACAATAGTTCCTTTCCAAATCCCAAATATTGCCTTATCACATAACACTCTTCCATACTTATCTAGCAACCTGTGGAAGGAGTTCGAGATTTTATTTGCTGCATTCCAACATGGGTCTTCATGTAGAAGATTAACATTTTAAACGCAAAAAAAAACATTTCTGTAGCATACATAATTTTATAAACCTTTTAAGCTAAGTATACACCTTAAATATTAACTCTGAAGACATCACAATTCACTCTATTATGAGCTTGTTTGTAACTTCTATAGCAAATGACATTCCTGTCAAGATTATTGGAGATTGGCCTACAACATATGATAAGGTCCTGGCAAATACTAGCAACCGAATAAAAAGCACTGAAGCTTAGATCAGAAGTGAACATGCCTAGTTAAACAAGCTACAGGACCACTACATGTTATCAGCGATCAGGCAACCAATCAGCCAACATAACGTCATGTTGGTTTAAATGTCAATGACCCTATGAAGAGATTTAAATGGGAATTAACTTAATAAACTAAAACAAGTTGCTTTGTCTTATTAAATTTAAGACAATTATCCTACTACAGTACAAGCTATTTAGTGACCAAAAACTACAACATAGATAAAATACTATGCAAGGATATTGTGGTATATCCAAATTCAATTAAACACATCACCAAAATTATAAACAAATATTCAAAGGTTTGAGTACAGTATAAAACTTACAGCGTTAAAAACAAATAAATGTGTAATTGATGATACCCAAACTCGTGTTACCTAATTATCCCATTTATGCAACGATTTTAAAAGAAAAACTTTAAATTTGCTTGACTCAAAAAATATAAGAGTTACTGTAAAGGCGAGCAACATAAAGCTGTAGGAATAGTAAACAAATACATAACATGTTCCTAAAGAAAAACATGAGCGACATTAAGGCAAAGCGAGCACCCGAACCTTTGCTAATATCCGGTATAATGCAGGAAACAGATCGTACTACGAAGGCATAGCCCACTAATAATCTGTTATTAAAGTTGCCTGTCTGAGTGCAGCAGTGGAAATTGTACAAGATCTGGTTCTATACATCGATCAAATTGAGACAAATTACTGCCCCTTATGTGAAATAAGTTGAAAATTTATTTGCTTCATTCTTTTCATTAAGGTTCTTAAATGTAATAACCTGCATTAATATCAAATATAACAAGTTTCATTGTGAAAAGGCACTTTAACAAAATAGAAACACCTGTACTATTCTAACCTAAACCGTTTAGCGTTTATATACACAATCTAGCACATCAGTGATTGATTTTTTTCTAACCAACGGTCAAATAATAGTAACAGTGAAATTAGGTACTAGTAACTATACCATAACAAATTATATTGCTAAACATATCTCAAATATACAATAATCCAAGCCAAAACACATTTCCATAACTTTTGTTCACAAAAAGGAAACCCCATAATTCTAAGCATTCATTATGTATACATATACAGATTTCATCTCACAAGCCTTAGCTTGACTGCTTGAGAGAAACCTTCAAAATATGATTTTTTTACAGTTTAAGCAGGTAATGTTATCAGATTCTTTAAAACTATTACACTACTGCGACCATAATAAAAATAATCATAAAAGATCAACTGTAAAACCAAGAACAATTCACAGCAAGACATTATATAGGATATGATGATAGATAGTTAAATACAGTGCCGCGCGAAAAGAATTGGTTCCGTACGCCCTTTCACATCCTCAATTGTTTGAAAAAATAGAACCCAAACACAAAAGCGCGTTGTCATTATCGTTACACTTCATTTCCTGGCATGCAGACAGTAATGATATCATTACAAAAATACAAATATTGCCAAAAAATATTTTAATTTAGACTATTATCTTTTAGTTTGAACAAGCAAGCATTTTTGTACAGTATATTTCATCAAACCAAATATGTAAACTATATAGGGCCTATACAATATTTTGCTGGCCTATCTAAACTAATCCAAAACAACTCTAATTTCTTACAATTAAGTAAGTTAAATATATACATAAGGAGTAGGGTAATATCTGGGTTAAACTTAAACTTTAAAAACTTGAATTTTAGAGATATAATTACATCAAAAATATTTACAACATATGTATATATATGGTACATAAAATGATGACAAATGTGTATAGATAGCACACAATATGTTGTGGAAACTCTTAAAACAAAGGTACTGTAAGTGGTCTCGTCTCATATGTGTTAAATGTTTATACTGCCTGCAAATTAATATAACCTATAATATATGTGCAAGTTGATATTGAGTGGAATTACATTTATGTAAAGTGAAAAGTTAGTAACACTGTTATAGCAAAATCAATGATATCAAATAACACGGGTAACTAAAAAATCTTTAAATTTAAACTTGACCTGAGTTCCTAATTTTGACCGGTATATGGCCAAGCCTAATTTGTATATATATATATATATATATATATATATAGGCATACCATATTTTTGTGATTGAAAACTGGGACGCTTCAGAACATCGAGCCTTATCAGACAATGGTTTCTGCAGAAGGAAATGCAAACAAGTTCTGGTACAAAATACGTTCTTTCAACAACCTAAATGCAAAAAGAACACCTACTCCTACCAGCCTAATGTTATTGAACTAGCATATGCGTTAACAATCAACCCACTACTGAACCAATTACCCGTTACAATGACGTAACAATTACTTTCACATTTAACACAACAAAACACATCAGGCATCACTCTTCAGCAATTTGGATAAACAGACCAATCACAGCATGCTAATATTCGTGTAATGTAGAGCAATGCTGGCTGACTAAATGCCAAAGCGGGAATTTTGGTTGACTGACCGGGACAAAGCCTTAAAAAGCGGGACTGTCCCGGCTAAAACGGGTTGTATGGTAAGCCTATATATATACTCAAAACCTTCCTCAATGGCATTAGCCAGGAGGGATTCTACTTTTATTGAATACGAAATGTCATTATAGCCGCAGTCAGTATTGGCGATTTCTACTGTGTTACACTTGTTTATTACAGGGAAAAATTATACATTTTACAAAACTACAAGTTTCATGTATGTATTACACTAAATAAGTTTCAACAGAACATGCCTATTATGTAGCTTACTTTTTTTGGTGAATCATATCTGCATAATAACCATTTTGTTGGGCAAAGCAAATTCACAAAGAAATTCACTCACATACTGACACTTTATTAATTATTAAATCACAAATATATACACAACACACAACATACTGACCTACACTAACAGCTAACATTACTAATACTATACGTTACACAGAATATGCAAGCATTCTTGAACTAAACCCCACAACACATGTTTCTTGTATTCATGCAATATACATATTCAGTAAAACTCTTTTCTTCTGATCTCCATTTCACAGACACACTGAAAATTAATTTTTTGAGTATTTGCTGCATAATATTGGGGGTTATTGAAGAAAATGATAAAAAAGGAAATTATGCAGTAGTCAAGAAAAATATAGTTTTGAAAAATACTGTGATGTATTTATACTTGAGTAAACTCAGGTTTTCCCAACTAAACTGATATATACTTGTATAAAGTCATGTGCAAGAGCAATGGGTTGGTGATAAGCCAACCAACTATAGGATTAATATAATACCACATTATATTCTTGATGATTTTCTTGTATTAACATCACATATGATTTTAATTTTTAAGGAAAATTATGCTTTAAAGCAAGGTGTTGATAACACAGAAATGTAATGATTAGGCTTACTCTCCTCTACATCCAAAATAACCAATATTATCCTTGTTTGGGGAGTATGATATGATTTGAGTTTGTAGTCTGTCCCAATTAGGTTTAATTCAGTCTTTGTTCTTGGGCTAGCTATTCTGTTATCAATACAGAGTATACATAATACAAGTTATTTACTACAGAACCTCTCAGCATTTGTCATAACATGGAATAATTAGCTACAGAAAGATCATACAACATATAGACCACCGCAAAGATTTTACACAGGTTAAACAATATAAATATACTGTCATCATCATGAAATTTGTTGCATTACCTATGCATTCAAACTGCTGGAAGTTGCACAAACCGACAGAAACTCTTTGCGGACTAGCGACTGAAAACCAAAGAGTTTAAAGATAATTTTCTTAATTTTACCTGCTGGCTTAGCCTAGCAAAATATGGCATGGCATAAAACGTTGGCTTTATATTTGAGCTTAAATCTTCATGCCACAAAATAAAACTTTCCATACAATTGCAAGGTTTTTATTTTGTAGAATATACTGTATATATAATAAACTACATAACTTATATTTAATACACAACATCTAGACACAACCAGACTGGCAATCCTGTAGTGACAATTCAGGAACACTATAATCAGGAGGTCAGTAACAGATTAAAAAAGAAACTTTACTGATCTTTTACTGTTAAAGCCTATTATTACAAAGTACTATGTTTTAATATCTGCATCAATGTGTACAGTATAATCATATGATCGATATCATAACCATCGTAATAATGGTGGTTGTTCAAACCGACACAAACCCTTACAGAGTAACTGCTGTTATCTTGTTTGAGCAGCAAGATTTCTTTGATCAACATTCTTTATAATGGAAATTATCTAAAAATTCTAGAAACCATCTTTGGTCTTGGAGCAAATTGTTGGGAACCGCAAGATATTTGAAGAATAAATATCGGAGCCGAAAACCTAGCACAAATTTTTATTTATATAGCTATACATTTTTATGCTTATCTAGCTCTTCAATTCTATTTTAACTTGGTAATGTTCTGGGCATCAGATTGTAAAGATTTCCTAGCATATGAATTCCTTTACACAGCAAACAAAATAAGAAAATGTTGTCTAGTTATAATTTTGTAGCAAGTCACGTGCATGTGTGTGCCACACTTTGAAATGTATTCTTTACTTTTTGTCATCGACTGTGGGGAGCGAAAAGTATGGTGCCAACCTTGTTGTAGTCTGGTCAAACAAGAAATGCGCTCATCAACAATAAACGAACGGTAAATAGCATTACAGCCCTGAGGGCTTAAGACGTGCAAGGAGTAAATTACAGTGGTGTTATAACGCTGGAAGGTTAGCATGGCCACCAAACCCAGTTAATGTGACTATTACTTATTGAGTATTAAATTGGCCTTAGAATATCGGATCTAGTATACAAGTGCACAACCAAATGACGTCACAATTTGAGTAGCTGGGGTCAAGTATACGAAGGCATCCTTTGGATTGTGCACTTGTATGCTATAGACCAAGAATATCATCTACATGTTCAAAAAAGCATTAAGAGTGAGCTGTAATAACAACCCGACAAAAACGCACATTAAATAAAAAAATTAATATGAGACACCCATATTAGGACACTTTCTATCTAAAATCTGCATACAGCTGGATAAATGCTATGGATTAGGGTAAGTTAGCCTAGTAATGTATGTTTGGTGGTATTCACAGATTTAGCTTGCGACTTTGGATTAAATAGGAGTTAATTAGATAGCCAGTAGACAACAAAAACCAGCTTATTGACATTTGCGTAACCCCAAAACCCCAAAGCCTGAAGATACAAGCAAGTAGCAGATTTAGATCCCATTCAATCTCGATACTTTATACTGTCATATCTGAGAATTTCAAAGTTTTAGTACGCCTAGTATTTATTTTTGTTGAACAAAGTTTTTCATTGAATTCTTGAAAGTTTACTGTTAGCAACGCTATGGTTGGCACGTTGGTCGTACGAATGAGATTTGACACAAAAAGTGCAAATCGTCTTCCTAATGTTGGTTGCAAAAAAACTAGACCAGACCTAATTTGTAAACCTAAAACTAGGATACTAATAGCCAACGACAACAAATATATCATCAGGATACTGTTATTAGGCCTAAAAGACGATTCCCTTCGTGTGATACAGTTTAAGCAAACGGTATGATAATTCATCATCAAGGATTCTAGGCTATACTATAGGCCTAGTCCAAACTTAAAAAGCATATGGTTTTCTTTCAAACTAACTAAAATCGCGACAGCACCTCGAGCCGGTCTGGAAATGATTATCACGCTTTTCCGTTTTACATTAATAGGTTTGTTAAATGTCTGTAACAATTTATTACTTACACAAAATTCGTATTTTTCTTTTTAGCGGCGCAAGGGAAAGATTTAGGAAAATTTATTGCAGGTTAAACTACTTTGGTCGAAATATATGACAAAAAAGGAACATGGTGCCTGTTATTTGTCAAGTACGTATTCCGTATTATTTCTGTCATGGGTTTAGTCTTTGAAAACACTTTGTATGAGGGAACAAGAATCAGTAGCAACAAAATAATAACAAAGTGCAGTACTACTTCATTTACTATACGTACACTGCTTATAACGGACCTATGCAACGAAGTCACTATCATGGTGAAATGAGAATGAAGTTTAAAGTGGTTGAATAACCCAATTTTACAGCTTTCCATATTACTTTGGCAATGTTTGGCTTATGCTTTCTGCGGTTTGTGTTCTACTATTCATTTTCACCGATTTCCTGTTTTCATGAACCTATTTCTTATTATTCTTCTACTCAGCATCTTATTCCTTGGCCAACTGGATGTCTACTCTAAACAATGATCGCAACATAAGTTTAACAACAAGCTTGTACAAACTTAAAATAATTCCCAACTCATCGACGATACAGTCTGAACATCTATGTCTGCTTGCGAATGGTTACGTTTTACTGTCTTGCGCTACTTCTGCTGCACGAACCATGTCAAAACATACTGTATTAGATTATGTAACGCAGTAAGACATTTTTCTTGATACGTAATATGATGTCATGAACACGGTTACGGTTGTTCAGCAATTGGTTCAGTAATTAATTCACAACCCTGTCTAACTTGATACAGCTCCAAATAAAGACACAAAACAAAATTAAAATATAAATAAAATATTACCAATTAGTTTCCTTAAGTTTATGATGACAATCAGGGATGCACTGAAACCTTTACCCGGACCCTAGGTGGGGAATAAATGTTTTTTTATTTTATTATAATTATTTCAGAATAATGCTGTCCTCAATCAAGCAAAGTCAGTTAATGGGAAACATTTCAGTTTATTTCAACAGCACATACATTACATTGTAGCAGATGTTCATACAAATCTAAGATGTACTGCTGGCTTTCCCCACTGGGCAGCATGAGGTATAGTAACATATGCCAAATGTTACTTATGAAGCATAAAAAGTTAAACTTAGAGAAGTGTTTTAGTTTAGTTGCCTTCATTTATCAAAAGCTTTTTACTAATTTTTAAATGGAAACATTCAAACATGTTAACTTTAATAAATCAAAGATTGTTAAGTTCAACCTTCGTTTTACATTTTAAAAAGCTATAATCGAGCAAACGGACAAAAAGTAAACAATACCAGTTACATAAAACAGCAAAAATGACATTTGCTAATTGCTAAGCGACTTTGACTTTCATTGTAAAAAGTTAAGCTTCCAACTTCACTAAAGCGGAATTGAGTATCAACGATATAGTTGTCCACCTGAAACTTCTGTGAAAGCTTTGCTATGGTGGTAAAAGTTTACAACATTATGTCAGAATATCACTAGCTTTATTTGCAACAGTTGCTTCCATTGAATTCACATCTAAGCACCAAGCTTCCAATTTTGACTTCATTTTTGATATCTGCAGCATTAAGAGATCATTTGATTAAGTATATTAAATAAATGCATACTTGTGGTTCTAAGCTTAGAAAAGTGCTGCAACGTCACGAAGCTGGCCATGTGACGTGTGTAATGTCACAATTACATAGTGTGCTTTATTAGACGTGTTTTTCATAGCATACCTGCTGTTTGTCAAGAACTCTAGGTTGCACCCATGTCATGTTAACCTTTTCTTCCACCTTCAAAAAAATGGTTATAAGGTTTTCACAAATGCATACCTTGATATGGAATACTATATGACTAGGCATTCTAACTCATGAGAAAAAAGGTTTCAGAAACAGGCATCATGAAAATTGTATTGTTTTCATATTACCTGATCGATTGTTCCTTGTACTAGTCCAAGAGACATTGCTTTCATAGCAAGGATTTCTACTTCATCGATCGGTATTCCGGTCTTTGAAGCAATCTCACTGAAATCAATATGTCGGTTGTTGGCTGGTCGAGCAAATGTGATCTAAAGTTCAACAGAAAAATGGTGAAACAATGTATTACAAGGGTTATGCAACAATTCAAATCTGATAATTCTAACCCAACATTTCAAACCCACACCCTTCTAACTTTCCAACAATTCAAACAATAATTCTAACCCTAATTCTTAAAATTGTTGGGTTTAAACTGTCGTGATACCATTACAACTAAACAGCAGTAATTTAACAACTGGTTCATTCAGACATGGGACGTCAATTAAGACTAACCTGCAGTATGCATTAGGATGTTTCATTTTTTCACCATTTTGGAATTTAAAAAAGCTTGGGGTCTCCCTAGGCGGTATTTTGGGCACAATGAAAGAATCTAAACTTTTTTTTGATTTATGACGTCATTTTGAGGTTGCACCCCCTTGTTGAAGTTTCAGTGGAGGTGCATTTTTCTAATTTGGCGATATCTTGGTAACCGATTGAGCTAGTTCCATAATCAAGGTGTCAAAAGATGCAGAATGGCTGGTTTCCTATAACCACTCAATACATTTTAATTGCATTTTCGCTCTAGAAAAAAAGTTATTTGAGAAAAACCTAAGTTTTGACAAATTTTGTATGCAAATCACAATGTAGTTCCCAACCGGACCTTTATTTTGCTTGGTGGTGATTGTAAACTTTTAGATTGGCCTTCGCCATGAAAAGTAAGCAAAATATTTTATATGTAAGCTATACAAACATATATCTAAAATAAACTTAAAATTACAGCAGTTTGTGTTAATAACTGTTACATCGGTCGTTCTGGAAAGATCAAGTAAACAATCATGTTAAACTGCGACTTTGATTTCTACTTTAGCGTCACTCTACCGTGTAAGAACAGTTCCATAAGCCAAATAACAAATGGTATTTTTTATTCAAATTTATTTTTATTCTTTAAACTAACAACAAACAACAGTTCATGTTAACCCAAAAATTTACTGTCTTCACTAATTGTTATCCATATTGCACAGGTATGCTTGCAAACGAAAATCAGTACGTAAGAAAAGGACCATCACAAGCTTTTGGATGCAAATGCATGATTACAAAAGAGGGTACATAGACTGAAACAATGTATGAAACAATTTTTGTACCCTCTTTTGTAATGATACATTTGCATCCAAAAGCTTGTGATGGTCCTTTTCTTACTCTTTTCCAACGCGACCTTCTTCTTGCTTATAGAGAAATCCAGCCAGATGTTGCTGATATGGTAATGAAATATTACTTGGATTATGCGGCACAATGGCTTGACCCCCAAAATGTGGCTTTAAGTGTTTATTCTGAGGTGCCACCTTACCCAATCGAGGCTGTTAGTATCCTCTTCCATGCCGCTATCCATCGATGTAAATAACTTGCTTATGAATCGTAATGCTGGTTTAAAACAATTTTTCACATTGAACAGCAAACAAGCTCCTTGCATTGTTTCAGATGATGTTGATCCAGAATTTTGGAAAGCCATTGAAAACAATAATAGGTGCAATGAAAGGAAAATTGGATGGTTGAAAAATATTCTGCAGGAGAAAATTCGTGAAAACAAATCTACTCTGAGGCGTACTGATTTTCGTTTGCAAGCATACCTGTGCAATATGGATAACAATTAGTGAAGACAGTAAATTTTTAGGTTAACATGAACTGTTGTTTGTTGTTAGTTTAAAGAATAAAAATAAATTTGAATAAAAAATACCATTTGTTATTTGGCTTATGGAACTGTTCTTACACGGTAGAGTGACGCTAAAGTAGAAATCAAAGTCTTAGTTTAACATGATTGATTACTCGATCTTTCCAGAACGACCGATGTAACAGTTATTAACACAAACTGCTGTAATTTTAAGTTTATTTTAGATATATGTTTGTATAGCTTACATATAAAATATTTTGCTTACTTTTCATGGCGAAGGCCAATCTAAAAGTTTACAATCACCACCAAGCAAAATAAAGGTCCGGTTGAGAACTACATTGTGATTTGCATACAAAATATGTCAAAACTTAGGTTTTTCTCAAATAACTTTTTTTCTAGAGCGAAAATGCAATTAACATGTATTGAGTGGTTATAGGAAACCAGCCATTCTGCATCTTTTGACACCTTGATAATGGCCCTAGCTCAATCGGTTACCAAGATATCGCCAAATTAGAAAAATGCACCTCCACTGAAACTTCAACAAGGGGGTGCAACCTCAAAATGACGTCATAAATCAAAAAAAAGTTTAGATTCTTTCATTGTGCCCAAAATACCGCCTAGGGAGACCCCAAGCTTTTTTAAATTCCAAAATGGTGAAAAAATGAAACATCCTAGTATGCATATTCTAAATTGGTTACGCTAAAGCTGGGGTCACCAAACTATGGCCCACGAGCCAGATCCGGCCTGCAAGATTAATTTGTCCGGCCCGTCTCACTGAATCACAAATGAGCTTATTGTATGGTAGCCTATTGAGCAAAGTGGGAATTTGGCCCGTGATCATCAGTATTCATGATTATCTGGCCTTTTGTGAAAAAAGTTTGGTGACCCCTGCACCAAAGCATTCATAACAATACACAGACTTTAGTGAAAATCTTTAAGAACGTCAAAATATAATTACCTCCATCAGACAAAGCAACATGATTTTTTGTCGAAGTTTCATTTCATTGGCAATGAGATCAGGCTAAAAATAATTAGGCTTCAATAACTGCATAAGCATAATTACATACTATTTCAAGAAAAACATACTTCTAAAAGCATACTGTTTTTAGGGCGACATAATGTTTGTGTATTGTTGTTGCTTTACATAATGTTTCTAAGGTGAAGATGCAAACAGATATTGATAACAATTAGGGCAGTATTAATTAATTAATTATTTACCTGGGCACTCCAATACCCTTTAAGGGCATCCATCTTTTCAATATTGCCACTATTAAAAGCAAACAATAAATCAATGAGCCACTGTTTGTTTGTGCCTTTTAATGAATCAAGGATGGGGTGTTGTAGCTGGAAACAAAGTAAAAATATTTGAAAAAATTGTTAAAAAAATGGCAAAGGTGGCGTGTATATAGGCAGCAATCTAATTGTCATTACACAAGAACTAGCTTACCAATTCTCCAAAGTTATAAACTTTATCTCCTATCAATCCGGCGAGTCCAAGATTAAAAGCTCGTTCTTGCTGTTCCGTGACTATAAATTTTTAACAGAATTTTAGCGCTAGGTCCAAGACTCAAATTGTTTAAATTAGAATAGACTAAAACAAACCTGCTACCAAATAATCTATGTTAAAATGTATCTGATTAAGAATCTCATGCTTAAATTGTTCCGACCCTAAAAAAACCTTTCACACGAAGTAACTTTACCTGGTATACTATCTAGCTCCACACAGCCAAGATATCGCAATGCATCTTTGTAATATTCATTGTGGTTAAACTGTATTTGATGGTAATTACTGGAAAGTTCATAAAATCTGCTGTGCACTGTTGTTACACCTGGCAGTGCGTCAAGCATTTGTTCACACTCTTCCATAATTTTCTGAAAATTATTTCAAGTTATTTTGTTATAGTCATATTCTACACTGGTGTAAACACCCAGAAACTCACAACTAACGCAGAAAAGTGGTTGTAAATGTTAGCAAACAACTTCATTGCTGTTAACCTTTGTATTATCAAAATCTTTCAAAAGAAGGTGAATACTTCCCATAGCGGTTAAACATAATATGTTAGCCTCTTCATATCCTTTTGTTTTCTCTTTAATTTTCTCTAAGAAGTCCAGGGCTTCTTTTGAATCTATACAGCACCAGATGTGAACATAAAGATTGATTAAAAATATGTTTAATAGGCTTTGAAGCAGTACTCATGACTGGCGATTTGTCAGAACCAAAATCATATGTATGTATAAATTAAATTACAGCATGGAATACAGAAAACAGTTTAAACAACAAAAGGGCAAAATTAGTAGGGATTGGGACAAAAACTAATTAATGTCGAGTCCGAGTACTTGTTTATGATGTCAATGTGTTTGATATGATGTTTATGTGTTTTGTTTATGGTGACATCGGTTAATCATAATAAAAACACTCAGCAATTTTGCATTTAATCAATGAAGAGTAATATAATACAAATTGATATTGAACCTAACAATAATAGGCTGAAAATGTTCGAATGAAACCGAATGAAACCATTAAGCATCTTAGAAACAGCAAAATGAATATAAAAATATTAGCATCAGTTTCTTGCTGTTACATTGTCCCTTACTAGACCCAGATTCACCATTTTTGTTTTAATTAAAGGTTCATGCATACATACCTTGCTGAGACAGGTGTTGTAAAAGGTATGATACATGCTATGCTATTCTTAAGTCAGCAGAGAGCACATTGAACAGGGTAAATACAAGACAGCAAAATTGTTTTCAAAAAGTGGTTCACAAAGAGGTTTTGTTTGAATGCAAACAGAGATTTCACTTCTTGTACTTATTGTAATAAAAAGTACATGTTATATTTATGAAGCCATATTACGTAAGTCTTCCAATCAATTTATTCATTGTAACTTTATTGATTTATGATTTAGGTATCAGTAGATTTTTAATCATACTATCTTTCAACAACACCCAGCATATGCCATGATAAAGAGCGTAGTAATGAGAATTAATCATTGGTGAAAAGATTAACAGTTGAAAAATGTATTCGACAAAATGCACCTAAGTGACTTACCAATTTGTTAATCAATTTGCCTAATTTTTGTTTCATGCAAGTGAACTATAAGCTGATTGTGAGTGTAAATATAACAACGATGATAACAAGTATTAAGCAATAATTGAATGAAAATACCAGTAATCAGAAATATGCCAACACTTAATGGACTATAAAGTACCCGAATTCGACTTGCCCAATCCCTAAGATCTACGCATATTAACCTGTGAACTGTCTGATGACATAAGGGCATAAAATTTCGACGAGTGAAAGTGGATTAATTTTGTTTTCAAACTCTGTGATAAAATTAGCATAGAGTTCCAACAACGTCGTTCCCTAAACAAGAAATACAAATAAGTAGTATTAGATATATAAATGTTTAATACTGTTACAAAAGTACATGCTTGCAAGATTTCCCATTAAAAGGTACGATCTGTTCATCACCCCACAACCATTTTCATGTTTACCAATTACACAATATTTTGACAGAAAGAAAACTTTTTAGTGAGAAGTAAAATTCTAATTTGTCAACCTTGCAGCATCACCCATAATTGACCACCCTTATCCTTGCAACTATCAAAGAGTTTGATAAAAAAGGGTAAAATTACATTAACTCTTGAGTCTAACAAGTTAGCTGTGATTAAAGGTGCTGTAACTGTTTTGATAATTTAATAATATTCAAAGAAGACTTTGACAAAATGATGTGCAAGTATGAATGAATCTGCAAAAGAAGAAACAGCTTGTTAGTGTGCTAGCTTTCTCACTATGCTTGCCATTACAGGTTGTTTCAAAAGCGAAAAAAACATGGATTTGCAATGAATACATTTTTGCTTTAATTCATTTAATCTATTAATTTTTTTTCAAGAAAACAAGAAGAAGATTGAGGCATCCTTTAGAACTATGAAGAAATATTAAATTTAGATATTTTACATTCCAGTGATAGAAAGTTTCTTCAGGCGGTCATGTATGGATTACAACTTATGATGTTTGTGTAGGAGTGAACAAACATTAATTCTTGTTTGAGTTTGTGTATTTCGAAACAGCAAGAAAGAGTGATGTTTCATTTACATCAATATTGTAAGTTCAGGAAGCTCATTAGCTCCATAAGTAGCCAAGCTAACGGCATAGCTATGTGATACATTAGTACCATGTACGTTTTGCTATATTGGGAAACCCTGTAACATGAAAAAATTTATTCGGGTCTAGTGCAGAAGTGCATAACCAAAGGATACATTATATAGTAGACTCTAGCTATTCCAGTTATGACGTCATTTGGTTGTGCACTTCTGCACTAGACTCATTTATTCTTTCGATCTCGGCGAAAACTGTCATACCATGCAGTCCAGCCGGTACATGTATCATTACTTGAACAATGCTTACCTTTTGAAAACTCTCATCTTTTACAAACGATTGCAATAATGTAGTTAATTGATGCCATAATCTAAAAAGAACACTCCAAAGGTTAGTAAAAGTTTAAAAAATGTTGATATATATCTTCTTCAGTTTGCACTTACTTTTTGCTGTACAATTCATTAATTTTGTCCCAGGACTCGGTTAGATGAGCAGGAGAACTTGTTTTACCTTCAGTCAGGTAATCACTGACGCTAAGCATTTCTTATTTAAATATACTTTAAATCTACAGTGCGTTACAGTTACTGGCCTACACTCTGTAGTGATTCACTGTAATTTCAGACTAATACCCTACGTTACAAAGCATTTTTAACATTACGGTAATATGAAATATTTTGCTGGACAATGAGCATTATTTTTTTTAACATATTGGCTGAACTGGTGTTAAATAATAATTATTTTGTTTGTCTAGGTTATGTTAGTTAATTTCATTCGTCGCAGAGCTTCTATGTAATAATTTCTTTAATAACATAACAGTTTAACATAACATAACATTTATTTTTGCAAACGTATGTTTTACATTGTGCTAAACCTGGTTTACAGTTTATTAATATGATTTAATTTTCTTTTTCCTAAAATTATTCTACGAAAAATTATTGTAATAATTTAAAAAATAAAAAACTTTATGTGTCTGTTAATGAATGAAACGTGCTTTAAAGAAAATACAAAACAATTTTTGATGCTTTATTTTATTAATTTTAAGAATAACTTGATAGCTTAGCAAAGCTCAAAAATTAGGTACATGAATTAGGGGAAGTCCCTTGAGAAAAACTAAAAAGGTTATTTGGCATTTTGCCTAACCGTGCAGGTATTTGACATCGAATCCCTGAACAGTGAACTGTGCTAATTGTTATATAAGATTTAATTGTCATATATACATAATTATCATGTATGACAATTCGCACAGAATGCCGCATATTAGAATAGAACCCTAAAATAATTTTAGCTTGAAGAAATTGAAGTAGCCTGTATTACTTGCAGGCTACTTGTTACTACTACCGGTACTTGTTTTACATTTGTGGCAGCATGTTGGAAGAAATGTCTTGCTTGTTGAAAGAAGCTGATTTGAAATATGGTGAAAAAGACTATGATACAGCCGAGGAATTGTATTCATCTGTAATAAATAAGTGCAAAGAAGCGTTTCCTGATTTATTCACTACATCCAAACAGCCAAGTGAAAAAGAACAAGTAATAAAGTATGTATAGCCTACCATTTTAATAAGTTTCTTACCACATAGGCCAACTAACTTTAAAATAACCCCAGGACACAAGATGGAATATTAGCCTAAACTTTAATCACAATCACGACATGTAAAAAAAAGTGTCCGAAACTTCAATTTTTGTGTGGAATTTTTGTGCTTATCAATTGTCTCATTACTCATTTTGGTTTTACAACATTGTTTAAATTACTAGAATGAACTAATATGTCATGAACCACATCAATTATTATATTAACTAACAATGGACTCTCAAATATGCTATATTGTTAAATAATTTTCTGTATACCAACTTCAGATAACCAATTTAATAAATTCCTTCAGCTTCCCGTAACAAGCATGGACTCTTTGTTTATTTATTGTTTGTTATTAAACTGTTAGTTTAAGGGAGGTTCTCTAATTTGTGCTTGAGCATTATGTGTGCTATCTGCTGTGTTTGCTTTGTGTGCCATGTGTCCTAATAAGCACTCTTACTGCCTGCTATGAGTCACATTTCATTATACTTGTGTGTGGTTTGTTTTCAATGTAATTTTCCTTTTTTTGCACTTTTTGTCACGATAATATAGAACACTTACATGTGCAAGCTGTGGTCGCATTGCCTTGTATTATATTTTCTATTTTTATATGTTGCACTTGCATTACTATATTGCGTTAACTAGCCTAGCTCACTTAAGATGTTCTCTTCCTACAATTTTGAAATGATGTTGCCCAATGACAGTTTTAAGAAAACAACAAGTTTTAGTCTATTTTTAAATGTAAAAAATATATAAAAATTGACATAACAAGCAAAATTTTTTGAGTTAACTGCACTGAAATGCTTATCGCGCTAAATGATTTTTAAAAAAACAAAGGAACAAATTGTTAAACGCTATAAGCTGTCAAACGGCAAATGGCAATGCTGCTAACATTGTGCACATAGGGACTAATGCACATAAAGCACACATAGTACACAAGCATAAAAGATTTGTTACAAAATTGCAAGTGCTTTCCTATATTTCAGAATAGTAAGCCATTCTCTTAACAACCGCGGCCAAATAAAGTATCTTCGAGTTGATTTCGAGGAAGCAGTTGAAGATTACACTGATGCATTGTCTTTGGACAAAAGGTCTGAGGTTTTGTTTTACAACAGGGGACTCATTCACTATCGACTAGGTGAAAATTGATCATAATAATATAATTAATAGGAATGTGTTTTAATTTTCACAATGCTCTTAATTCTGTTATGAGACCGTAAACACAAACATATTAAGTTTTATAAATACATTACACATATGTGGTTATTTTGGTTCCTCAGGGCGATACACACAGGCACTTTCAGATTTTTATGCATCACTGGAAATACAACCTCATTTCAAAGATTCCATTGAAGCAATCCGCATTGCAAAGATGGAACAATCTCAGAAAGGAGATCGGGAGATTTAACAATATACTTACCAATGATATCTTTATCAAATTGAAGAATATATTTCTGTCAGAAGCAACGATATGCAACACTCTTCTTTCTGCCTTTTAAGTGTTGAATGTTCTTCTTGATTTTTTTTTATACTTTTCCAGTGCTTTACTTTTTTATCGAAAGCAAAGTTACTGTTTAACATGAAAATCTTGCTGTTACGTTATGTAATATTTAATTTTCTGCTATATTTAAACAGAGGTTATGATAGCAGATAACTGTAAAGTTGATAACTGAACATGCGATCGGTATCCTTTGTTAATCACCTCAAGTTAAGTACAGGCGGAAAGGTGAGCCAACAATGTATGGCATTAGGAGATGTGGATGGAGATGGTCAAAATGAACTTGTCGTTGCAGTGGAAGGTATACATTCCACTCTCCATAAGAATCTTTCCACATAAAACTTATATTTTATGTTACGTCAAGGTGGTGACCTTAAAGTCTACAAGGGCAATTCCATTGAACCTTGGTGGAAATTTAATGAAGCTGGGGATATTTCATGTGTTGAAATTGGCGACGTGTGTAATGTTGGAAAAGACTCTGTGATCGCGTTTACAAGAAATGGGCCGTGTTCCATTATTGATCTTTCAATAAGGTAAAAGTACAACTATTATTGTTATTGTGTATACAAGAATTAATTTTACTCCAACCATAGTGGTGGATTAGGTTAATATTTTTAATGCGAACTGTAGCGCTACAGATGACGGTGTCTCATACACATTGAAGCAAGATAGATTACCAGCAAATATAATTAATGTTCTTATCGGAGATGTGGACAAAGATGAAAAGAAAGAGTTGATTGCTTGTCACAGTGATCAATCTGTTTCTGCTTACCGGTGAATACTAAAGATTTAAATATTGGAGTTTGTCTGATTCATATAGCTAATTTAATTAATTGATATTGGTTAATATAACCTATACTAAAAACACTGGAAACTTGTTAATCAAAAGTTAAAGGGACTGATTAACTTAATTATCTGCAGTTGGTAAAATTGGTAGCAAATAACCACAAACTGGGAGATAACAGATGCACTGTCAGCAATAAATTAACGCCTGTTTGTCTTTTCGATCACGATCATTTTCGGGTCCTGAAAGCCTCCACTCAGGTTCGTAAGAGTCCTTGTCAAAATAATTGCAAATCACCATGGGGTTTATGCTACAACATACGATTTTTTGACTAACTTTGAGATAACGGGTGCTATTTCTGGCATTGGCACAAAAATCGAGTTAATCGATAGTTCCAGGTGAAGAGCTTCGAGGTATCATTAGTTCTTTGCATGCATTTTTATACCCGAACTTCCGAGACCGGTGAACTTGTTAACTAAAATTAAGCGAAGTTGGTTAACAAGCTTTCACTGTACATGTCACACAACACATCAAAGTTTTTAATCTGTCTAGTGTTTAAAATTTTGTCTTTATTTAATCACGAAGGTGGCATGAAAAAGAGAAAAAGTTCATACTCCTACAAAGGTGGCGGTTGCGTAATTTAGCTGGCAACGTCACATTACATAATGCTTCAGAAAAGGGTAGACCTACCATTATGGTTTCACAGCCTGGTTGCTCATATGCAATTCTGTCTGTTGATTGGGTATTATTTCTGTTCATATATATTTGCATTTTGTATGATAGACATGGCAAAACTTCATTTCAGACAAAAACATTTTCTTTATTTGTGTCTTCACATACAGGATGCAGCTGATAATGCGACATCTAGATTGAGTCATTGTACAGAAAACATCCAGTATACTCCTTTGTCGAGGTAATTGGTGAAGTTTTGTTAATGGTTGAAGCATCGCATTACTTTCATGAATTAATTTTTATCATAATTTAGTCGTTCAAGGCTGCAAAACCCATCAGTGTTATGTAAAATTCTTGGAGACATTCGAAAAAGTGGTGAAAAAATGGCAGGTTATTTTGCGCTATGCACTCTTGATGGAACTTTGAAACTCATGGAAAAAGACAAGATGTTGTGGTCACTGCAGGTAAAAAATTTCTTTTACTTTAAAAGTATACAGTCCTTACATTTGTCAAGATGACAGTCTGCATCAACACAGTAAATCTTACTGAGTATGCTAACAGCAGCACTGCTCCTCACTTACCTTATATATTGCCATGAATAGGTTGATCATCAGTTGTTTGCCCTCAATAAAGTAGACGTTTTAGGAGACAACAGGGAAGAAGTAATAGTTTGTGCTTGGGATGGTCAGACGTATATAGTTGACCATGATCGCAATGTTGTTCGATACCAGTTTCAGGACAATGTTCAGGTATTTTTACAGAAAATGCTTCATTGTTATGACTCAGCCACATACAAGCAACTACTTTTCATTTTGTTCTAGGCTTTTTGCGCTGGGAAATATAGTGCTGATGGCAAAACTAACTTGCCATGCCTTGTCTATGCCGATTTCCACAACAAGATTACACTTTTTTATGATGTGAGATTATCGTTTCTGAAGGCAACGGACTTTTTAACTGTAGCAAATGGTGATGCTGAAATGAGAGAAGTTTTTACAGAATTGGGAATAAATGAACAAGAGGTAAAAATTTTTATTAACATGGCAGATTCAATAGTCTATTGTAATTCAAAGGTCATGTTAATTAAATAACTTCATTTCCAACTTATAGGAAAAGAGATCATATTTAAAGAATTGTCTTCTTACAAAAGTTCCCACATCAAGCAATGATTGCTTGAAAAGTTAAACTCAAAGTAATGATCCGGGAAGTAATTGTGTGTTTCGACTCGGTTCCAAGTTCCAGCAGAGGAAGGCATTTTGGCAGAGCATTTGAATTAACCAAAAATACAATGAATCAGCTTTTTGGATACTGTTTAAGTTCATTTGAAGTGCTTGTACTTGCAAAACAGTTTGCTTAGTCTCTTAAATGTAATCCTAGTATTGCAAACAGCAATGAGCAGAAGATACAAAGGGCAATGAACTTTCCGATCAATGAGGATAACAAATGCTTTCGAAGATAGCATGGTTGGTGTTCCATCACCATCTGCTACAGACAACATGGCAAATCTTGCTTGCTAAAATGCAAGCTTTTTCAAAAGCAAATACAAGTTTTGGTCAACATTCATGCCATGTAAGTTATTGGCATCTCCCTGTAATCGCATGAGGAGTCCTCCAAATGACACATAAGCTGATAATCTGGATGCCACGTCACCGCCAGTTTCATCACCTTCTATCCTATAGACCTGCAACAATGAATATTTTGCAAAGTGAATGGCTAAATTCTGATAGCAACTGTTCAAGTCCAGATGATGGTCAACTAATCTAATTTATAAAGATATGTAAATATCGTTTGCATTTGTCGTTTCTTGATCTACATATATTTGTTTAAGTAGATCAAAAGTAGAGTGATTTACAGTATTATTAGCATTTTCAAAAATTTAAACTCTGCAATAAATGCTATCCAAGCATACACAGTACCATACAGCAATATGGGGCTGCAGAAGCTGACTTGGTAGTGCAATGCTTAGATTCCGAGTCACCACAACACTGTTGCAATGCACTCGGGAAAGGTATTAATGACGTTTGGTGCTGATGAAAAGTTTCCAATTGGGGCAAGATTACAAATTTGGCAAAGATTGCTCTTGCTTACTTTTCCGTACATGACGTACTCAAATTGATCTGCCCTGGATGGTGTATTCTCCCAAAGTGGATTAAACTCACCATCACCAGGTGTGCCATCTTCATTTAGAGTATTTGCAAGAACTAATCGAAACTTGTCGCCCAGTTCAAGAGGATATACCTGAAATGTAAAAATCACCATTATCAGCAAATACTTACCAGTATTTTACCAGTAAATTGTTATTATACGCAACTATAAGCAAGATAAGGAGAATGGGTAAGGGTTGCAACTGGGTATAGGGCTATGGGTATATGGATATATAGTTGCGAATAAGGTGTGAAGTCAAATATGAATCTTAAATATCAACTAATTTTGTTACTTCAACAATACTAATCTGCAGGTGCGGGCTAAATGCTTTATTTTGTATGAGGTAAGAAACCAATAAGAAAACTTTAAAGTGTTCGATTGTATGATTGACTGTAAAGATGAAGAACTTTTTATAATTAATTTTATCAAATAAAAAACAAGCTCATTTTAGTCATTCACCAATATTTGATTGAAGTAAACATGAATATCCAAGTCTACATATTATTTGTATTCTCATGAATCACAATCTTTTTCAGTTTGGCAAATCCTTGGAAAAATATTATCAACAAACAATTACCAGCAACGCATGTTACATGATAAGTTTGCGCAATGCATACAAAAACTTCATTTAACTCTACCTGTGTGTTAACATCTAAAATTAAATCCATCTTGAAAGATTCACTGTCACAATGTAGCCTTGACACTCTATCAAACTTTTTGCCCTCTGGGTCAACATCTTTAATGTCAAAGATATCTTCAAACAAAAGTCCAGTGGCCATTTCTCCAAGGACTGAAGAATATGTCTTGATATGTTTAATGTGATGAAAGCAAGCAAAATTTTGTGTGCTTTGTTTGATTACAGTATCAGGTACTTAATTCACTGAGAAAGGAAATGATGAGTCAGGTTTTTTTATATTTCACCTTCAGTTGTAGCTAACCTAGCCTACATGCCCTGCACAACTTGGTATCACTTCAATGCTCTATACTAACTACAATGTCCTGCTATTACATTACAGTACATCTATGTAGTTGTGCAATCGAATCGTTAATTTTTCGTCATTACCCTATGAGTATGCCTATTTACAGAATTTAGACAACCAAAAATTGCGTTTAGTTTGTGAATTAGTATAAAATTAATCAATTACAATACTATTGAATCGAATAGGAAAAAAGCTAAAATTGCATCAACACAGAATAAACTATATAGAAATACAAGAGTACACAACTTTTCCTAAAAGAGTCACGCTGACTCCACAGTGCAAAGCATACTGGTAACTGCACCCGAGTTTTCTCTAGTCTGTGCTTTCTGTACTCCATGACTCCAATGCCAACTTCAAGGAGAAATGTATCTCTAAAAAAGCAGATGTTCACTCTTTATTTATTTTTCGTTCCCCCACACACAATGCAGAAAAATAAACAATAAAATGCATTCTGGCCTTGAGTATAGCTCTTTTCCAAGTTACCTTGTGGGTGGCAAGATTTTTTGCTATTGCTTATAGCCTACTTAATAATAGAAATTGTCCACTATGATTCTTTTTTAAATTACAACCGTTCTGGGAATTGGATTATAAAGATTTCGCTCAGGCGAGTAGCACATGAATTCGTTTACCGAATAAAAAAAATTGAAAATATATTGCCTATTTCTTATTTTATAGCGGGTTGAATCTACTCACCACAACTGTCATTCATACCTCATGCGGCCACCAGCTTTCGAATGCATGAAAAATCCCCTAAATCGGAAATGAAGAGAGACTTTTCATTTCATGACATTTGAATATAATGTAATATCTAATCTATGATGTGAACAGGACTGCAAATTCGATTTTGAACACGAAAAAAACGAAACGTTATTTTATCAAACTTGAACACGAAAAAAATTTCTGACTTTTTCCTCAAGCTTTAACTAAAAAATAAAATAACTCCTGAAATCGAACTTGAAAAAATTGATCGAGGTGGAGTAACGAGCTGAGTTGCCTAGTCTTGAAAAAATAAAAACAACTTGTGATAAGAATTGCAATGCAGCATGAATTTCTTCAATTTGTTGCAATTTCCATTACAGTGAACTTCCATGAATGAACAGAAAACGTCGACTTTTAGGTGAACTCGAATTTAAGCTAAATAATTCTGACGAACTCGAATTTTAATTTGAACTCACTAGATTGAAAATACAAAACTAAAAGTTAAACTCGGACTTGTAATAACGTTGTGAACTCAAGTTCGAACTTGAACTCTAATAAAGTGTGGCGGTTAATGCCACACAGACATGCCATGTGGCATTAACCATTTAATTTTCCAGACTTCATGGGGCATTCCTCACATAGGCTATAATAATTTATCATTGGGCGTGCTATATAAATGCTTGTGCTCACAAGTTTGAATAAATGTTTTAGTTTGAGATTTTATGTTGCTTTTTGTATGCAATTAGTGCTGGCAAAGAAAGACACGTAGCCTTCATGGAAGTCAGGTGAAGCGGAGTTATCGAGGCAGACAACTGATCTACCAACCAGAGATCGCTGTAAATGAGTGGTCGAGTTTGCAGCCCTAGATCTAAAGCGATAAAACGCTATCGGGTTCTATTAGAAGTTCTTCCAATCCTGATTGGATCTAAATTCAAAAACAAATTGCCATTGGAAAAAAAACAAAAATTGAAAATTTCCTCTGCTTTGGTTATCACTGTGGTATGAATACTGGTTCCATATTTGCTTGTTTGAAAGACGTACGGAATGTTGCCAAAAAATTACCGTATTTAAAGCGTGTCACACGCACGTCTTTTGCTCATATTTAATGCGATTATTTCAAGGTTTTAACAGGTACGTTTTTCTAAAGCTTATTTTATGTAAACCTTAATGCCAGGTTTTAGCGTTTGTTGTTCTTTTTTATTTTTCATATGCCTAGTAAAGTCACAAGAAGTCATTCCTGTTTATTTTGCTGTTTTTTTTTTGCAGATGAAAACAAATATTTCTACCCTAACGGACATTTTGTATTAAAAATAAATTAATTCACCGTAAATTAAACTAATTAATTAAATATCATGCTATACACAGGCACACAAAACAATACACATTAATGCAACGCTTGAGGCATTTTTCGATAAACATTGTCCAATAAATTTCGCCTATACCATTGGTTTGTTCGTGAAAGACAGGTAACAGAGAACCAGTTATGCTACCTGTAGTATACAGCAAGCAACGCCACAGGTTTTTTTAAAAATTAACAGTTTAGTTTGAAAATTCATAGAAGCATTAGGTTAATGTAATACAAGAGGACATGCGGTCTAACGTTAGTCAGAAACATATGGATTTAAGATTCAAAATGTCAATAAAATTGCCCAACGCCATAGCAAAAAACAATTATTTTCATTCACACATCACTCCTCAACTTCAAGCTGATGTTAAGTGGATCGGCTGGACGGAGAATCAAGTCACCTTCCATCCGTATGTCTTCCTTTTTATTGTGTGATACCACGACATACCGGCGGAGTAGCTTGGAAATGATAACTTTTTCTTCCAGAAGAGCAAAACGTTGACCGATGCAATTTCGAGGTCCGGCGGAAAAAGCGATGTGAGCAAACGGATTTCTCCCGATAGAATTCTCTTTGTTGAAACGATCGGGATCAAAACGTTCCGGTTCTTCCCAAACTTCAGGATTATGATGGAGGGCGTAAATGAAAATTGCGGCCTGGGTACCTTTGGGTATCAAGTATCCATCCATTTCACAGTCTTCCGTTGTAACCCTGGCAATCAATGGCACAGACGGACTTAAGCGAAGTGCCTCCTTGATGACCTGCTCCAGGTATTGAAGCCTCTTTAATTCATCCATGGTGGGGTTGCGATCCACGTCATCACCAAACACTTTATCCAATTCATCATGTATCCGTTTTTGCACTTCCGGATGACTTCCGATGTAGTAAATGGCCCAAGTCATTGCAGCAGCCGTGGTGTCATGGCCCTCAAACATGAAAGTGTCAACCTCTTCCTGAATATCCGACAAAGAAAGCTTTTCACCGTCTTCAGTGACGGCATGCAAAAGGACATCCAGGAACGCCATACGTTTAGTAACTTTGGAGCTTTTGTTCGTCTCCATTCTCTGTGTTATGACACTCTTCGTGAAGTCATGCAAAACACGAAGCAAGTCTTTGTGTTCCAACCCGATTTTCAACTTCTCAAATCCGAAATCCCACCACAGAATCGGGGTTTTTTGACGTAGTTGGATTATTTCTGATAACCTGTGCATAAGAGAATAAAGATGGGTTAATTTTGATTTAACGAATATAGCAGCGACTAATTATATTTATTAATAATCAGGTTGAAAAAATATACCGATAGACTCTATTAACGTATCGAAATTGAGGTTTACGGTATTCCGCTTACAGAAGTAAGTAAAACTGATGATCAAAAACGCTTTTAATCAGGCAAGATGTCAAAAACTCTACAAATTATTTACCACACTTGTGCTACGATATTTAAACAATGGCGTTAACTCTATACATATACACAGTGCAAACAGGGACGGGCAAATTTAACGAGGTCGTATCGACGATGTTTAGTTTACTTTGGCTTGACGGACGTTAGGCATCACGTTTGCAGCATTTTTTTACCACTCATATCAAACGACAGCAAGAAGCAGAAAGATTAATTTCAACATGTATATGTTTTTAGCGTTAAAACTACAAGAGTTACCTGTAAAGTGATTTCACATAAGCCGAATCGTAATTTGACTGGGCGTTTACAGTCTTCCCCATGGCCGTTTCACAAATAATGTCCAACGCACACATCGTCACTACCTTATTTATGTCCACCTTTTGTCCGGATTTGAATTTTTCGTCCACTTTTGAAATCATTGTTTGCGTCTGTTCATTCATTACGTCAAGGAAATCTTGCAAGATATCAAAGTGAAAAGAAGGCGTAATGAGGCGCCTCCGCTGTTTCCATTTTTCTCCACCGGCTGTTAACAGTCCTGTGCCAAGCCAAGGGTGCAGAAAAGTGTACACGTACGATTTTTCCATGTGCTTTGAACTTTTCAGTATGACTTCTGCTGTATCTGGATGCAAGGCCATTAGTAATGGCATAGGTCCCAGCCAGATAATAGTTAACTTATTTTTCGTCTCCATTATGTACTGTTTTGCCATGCTCGAGATGTAATGAAAAAAATAAGCCGCATCTCCCACGAAATTATAAGTATGTCCAATAAGCGGATAAGTGGGAATGTTAGGAGAGGGCAATTTAGCTATCATTTTTCTGAATCTCAGAAACTCTTTGATTTCTTTCCAGTACGTTACAAGCAACGTCGAAAGTAGAAAAACCGCAGCAAGTACACCTATACTCATTTTCTTATGCTACTTATCGATTACAATACCTACAACAGTGTCGTTATATAAACGTTGTTCAGTCTGCGAGAAAGTAAAAGCTAAATGAGCTCTTAACGCGAAAGGTTTTGTTCAAATCATATGAACGACTATTAATGTTCAACCAGCGCAAACAAACAAAACTATACCTACAAACATCCATATGTTAGATCAGGACTTCTCAAACTTTATTATTCTGCGATCTCATTTTAAAAAGAAATTTCTATGTCACCCCTTGATGGGTAGCCTACACGTTAATGATGTAAAAACAATAAACGTTCCATCACAAATCTCAAGTGATCATTTTGTCAATGGCGAAATCATACAAATGTACACAATCCTCGAAAGCAATTGTACAGTAATAAAAGAACCACGTAATGGAAACAGGAAGGCGAATAAGAAGTTAACAAAAAAAAACAATTCAATTCATAAAAGTTGAATTTGTTTCACGACCCCAAACGGGGTCGCGACCTATAGTTTGAGAAGCCCTGTGATAGATGATGGTTTGGCCTTAAAATTCGTTCGGAAATTTGCCATACTTAAAGTGAGGGGTAAGTTCAGAAACAAACTGGCCTTAAATCGAAGAGGGTTGTCAGTAAATATACTGGTAAAAGGATTTGTATTAATATGTATTGGTTAAGCAGTTATTGCCATAAATAAGTGCCATAAAACGCAAATTTATCGCTTAATCATGACAAAGATGGCGGACATTATGACGTCACAATAAAAAACAATAGGAACGACACAGGTATTCCGTATAGAATAGACTCTTTCAGAGTTACTGCCCAGGCGGCAAAATTTTTTCAATCGCCTATACTTAATAATGAAAAATGTTGACCCACTTGGATACGTTTTAAATAACAAGCGTTCTGGCCATTGCCCATTGGGTTGTAAAGATTTCGTTCAGGTGAATTGCATATGAATTCCTTTACGCGATAAAAAAAATTTGAAAATGTGTTATCTAGTTCTTATTTTACAGTGGTTTGGATCCTACGCACTGAACTAGTTCGATACGAAGTAACGTTACGAGGTCAGCGAAGCATGGGACGTAAAATGCAAAAACGTTTGCACGGTATCTGCGGCGCGTTTGAATGTAATAATTCGGTTTGTGTTTACTTCTAGTGGATTATACACTCTGCTTGACATGCCAAACGAAATTAGCCTGTGTAACAAGCCGCAGATACGCATGCAATTTAAAAAACAATCAAAGTGGGTCGACAATTTCCGTTGTTAAGTATGGGCTTGAAAAATCTTGCCCCCCAAAGAGAATGGTGGCGGTAACTTGGAAAGGGTCTATTTGGAGCAAGTATGAATAGCATGTTTTCTGTTACAGACAAGTACAGAGTGTTGCGTTAAATAAGCTTAGTCTATCTTACCGTAGCCTCCGTAGGTGTATTTGTGCTGGTTAATGTAAATGCTAACGTACAGCACAGATCAGCCTTGGCTTTTGGCTCTAGCCTAGTCCGGTAACAGCGGAAAAACAAGAATGCTTCACTAGTTTATGTACAGTACTACCCTTTGTGACATTCCTATGCTGAAACTAAACATTACCTGCTACTAATCACCTCGTCGCTGGCTCCAAACCTGCTACCAAACCTCGTCGCTGGTTCCCTGTTGGTTAATGTACTTATTCAGTTACTTCATATTTGTCAAAAACAAATGTAATTGAGATTCAGTTTGCAACTAACTGTTGCACGTTTTGTCAAGAATATTGTATAATTAACACAATAGCTAGCTTAGTCTGAGACAATTCTCCAGTAGGCCTACAATACGCTTTAGTATTCTATAGGCTGGTATACTATATGTCAGCATGTTTCAACTTCAGGCCATGTGCAAAAAATTGTATGCGACCCGGAGCTCTTTCAGCTTAACTTTGAAACTGAATCAAGCAAGCTATGTTGTAGTGATACAAATGCCCAATAAATTTTCATTGAAATGCGCACTTTATCAGCCTGCTGGATTGCTAGCACTTCGCTCAAAGACAACACGAACACGTTGAAAGCTATAAAAAGAAATGTTGCAGTTCCTAGAAAAGCATTGCTACGTTACGCAACAGTGGTTGTCGAATCTACTAGTATTCATACTGTAATCACTATAACCCTATTCGACGAAGTTTTTGTGCTTGCCAAGTAGGTATATATCGCACTAGCATATTCAGCAATCTCTGTTCAACTTATAAAATATATACAGTAGTAGTTTTAGCTTAAAACTGATTTTAACTTAAAACCTTCAAGTTCAACTATTGTTTAACTTTAACTAAGCAACATTTTCAGCCTGTGCTAAAGTAAAAGTCAACCTTTTTGGCAAAGATTGAAACAAATTGGTCCACCTGTTCTAAAGGGCATGTGAAGTGATCCGAAAGGCAAAAATAGTTGGAATGCCTTGCTCTGTCATATTCTGTCTCTAGACTAAGATTCTAAAAAACTACAGAGCTATCACAAAATTCCTTTCTGTCAGTCAGTTTTCGCTGGTTGCAAAAGAGCGATCGGCCATTACGAGTTTTGTACATCAAATGAGCCTTAAATGACATGCCTGCTGGCTGCTTTGTTGCTTCGCAATGCTTTGGTTCGCGCTGTCTGTGAAGCGGCCAGATGTTTCCGACAAACTTTTGTTTTCATATTATACATATATTACTGTGTGACGGTTACGTCACGAGTCATGGGTTGTTGTGTAAATGCTGAAATTTTATTTTGGGATCTTGCATTCAGTTGTTGACCAAGCTTAAATTCTCCCTAATAACGTTCAGATAAATTACCTCGATTGAACTGATGTGCCATACAAATACTGTTGTAATGTTTGCAACCTTCCCTTTTTACCCTTTTACTCTTTCACTTGTTACGACTGCGCTATGTAACATGCAGTAAGCTTTGCCCAAAGGTGTAAGCCTTTGTGTCTGATAATTAATAAATACAATGGGAATTTTATCATTTAGTAATATGTATTGGCAGAATTAAGCAACTAACAGCATAGTCATGCCGTTTGAGGAATGGGAACTCATACCACCGAGTCAGAAGCAAAACAAGTTATCATCTTCAATAGTACCTCGCTATTAATATATTATTATTATATTAATATTACGCTATTAATATTAGTAACAACAGCCGCCAGGGTACGCGGTCTTTATGGCGAATATGGTTTTTGTGTAATACTTCAAGCAAGTATTACACAAAGGAAACGCTCATTATTTGTCATAAGTAAATCGTGACTCAGGACCGAACGCATTAAAACTGTTTGCGATAAAGACTCGCAAAGCAACTCGAAAAAATCTTCGTGATAATTCTACTTCTGTATTATAACTGCTAACGGTGTTATAACGTTAACGGTATGACGATAAGTTTATTTACGTCATGTATAAGCTATGGTCACGGCAACGACTTTTTTAATTAAAAATACGAATGCAATAAAATTTCTATACACTCTACAGTGATTCGACCATTCACCTATTCCACGTTGACCTTTGACATTTGAGTAGATAGGATGGTGGACCTATGTAACTCTTCATACCGAAATTTCAGTACCACAGTGAAACTTCAGATGTCACAATGCAAATTGTGCTGTATATATTGATTACTACACTACACCATTTGACTAGGTTCGTTGTTAAAATTGAATATATAGATAAAACACCAAATATTTTCCTCGGTCACCTCTTTAGGCTTTTTTCATACTTGCATGTGTAATTTTTCGCCTTTTATTGCAAGCAATAGGGCTACATTACTCGGCCGCAAAAGAAACAGACTGAGTCGATCCGTAAGAATCAGCTGATGCGCTACTCTTTTTCGTAATTCATCAAAATGTTTATGGTGCCAACACCGGTTTTCGATTTACCTGGAAACTTGCTATGTGGACGAGTCATAGGCGTATCTTTACAGAAACAAAAAGAAGCTAATTGTAGAAACAACTATTACTAATATTTTTATTATGGAAATTGACTATTTCACCGGAAGTGCAGTAAGTCATGCAGCCCATTGTTAAAGATAAGCGGTTAGGTTTGGAGATAGGGTATTTGGTTATTTTAGGTATGTATACATAAAAGGATGTTTCTAACTATTGAGGGTTTAATTTATGTAAGCTTTGGTTAGATTAATGTAGGCTAGGAATAGGATTAGGTTCCTGTTATGGCCTAACATTTAGGCTAAGTTCGGTTAACAAAATGCAGTGAAAAATACCTTAATGCGTAAACCTACAATTTTCCCAGTGAAACAGTGGCTGACTATTTCCTAGTAAGGATGGCTATTTTGAAATACCAATTGTACATTTTATTACGAAACTGCTACTAACTTCTTCACTACTTGTTCTGCTAACAAAAGGTCAAATGGCGAGTTTATATCCAAACTGTGTTCTTCACCCATTTCAATATAAGTCATTTTTCCACCCTTTTGAAACGATACAATTAATATATAGGCTACACTTGCAAAAACTTAAAAAGAGTAGTGAATAGTTTATAGTTAGCAACTATAATTTAAAATATAGGCCCATTTCCGGACGGAAAAGAAATGTTTAACCTGAAACACTCCCTCCTTTAAAAGGTGTTTCTTTGCAAAGTAAAATCCGCCATTTTCGCAGAGTTCGCCTGGCCAGTCTTGTCGTCTTTTTCTATCACGGGGATCGAAATTCAATGGTTCCGTTGTTTCATCTGTCATTGGTAAAAGGTAATCTGGTCTACAGTATACATAATTGTGCTATACAAACTGAAGTAATCATTACTTATACTGTACACCAGTTTTATCTATTGTATATTCTTCTAAGCTACTATATATACTACCACAATAAATGAATGGTTGTCAATATTTCATTTGAAAAATGTATGTTCAAAGCTATTTTTTATCTTTTCTAATTGTTAAATCCTAACATAATTGTTATAACATCCTAACCGTCTATCTAACAACGAGCTGCGTAACCTACTTACGGTGGTCACGTTGTAAATGAATTACTTGGGAGAAAGGTCACCTGTTGAATATCTTTCCTTCCATCTAAAATAATGTTTTCGGACAACGGAGAAAGCTGAGTCATAATTATGATCACGAATCATTGCAGCCGCTGTTCTCAGATGACCCGGTTGAACACAAGGCGTAGTTGCTTGGAGGAGGCCAATGGCGTCAATTTCTACAGAAAATCATTTAACCTGCACACTTTATATCAAAGCAAGTTTTCATAAAACAAAAAAACGTGTGCGTTGCAAATGATTTCTGAATAATTTTCAAATAATGTTGCACCTGGGTGCTGAGACATAAATTCTAAAGTTGACTCCATCGACGTAGAATGATCTTGGGATACCTCAGCTGATCGAATATGAATCTCAGCACCATGCTTCTTTGCCACGCTCGCTATGTCTTTGTGATCCGTGGATACCCAAATGCTTGTATCATGAGCAGCATTAAACAAGAAAAATATACCACTTTCATTTCTTGTAAGTTGGTTTAACGAGATTTTTATATAAGCCTACTTTCCTCATCTATATAACTTTTCTTTTTACCTGTCAAATGCTTTGCTATCTTGAGCAGCTTGCAAAACCCATACAAAAAGTGGCTTTCCCGCAACATCAGTTAAATTTTTCATCGGAATACCTTTGCTACCACCTCTTGCTAATATTAAGGCAGCAAGATGAAATCCTTTAGAAGACGGACTATTCATATTTTGTGAGCCGTTTAAGCCCACCAACCTATGCTTACATTGGCCCAAGCTACAGTCACTTTTTCCGTGATATCAATCATCTTGTAAGCCTTGCATTTATTAATTTTGCAACCGTTTAAAACAAACTTTGGGGTTTGAAATCGAATGCTTCTGCAAATATTTGGTTTAGGAAAATGCGGTAAATTGCAATGAAACCTGACATTAGATTCACACAGAGTGTCAGTAGTAGAAGTTATAAGTCACATATTAATGGCTCATATGGTGTAGCTTATTTGTTGAACCTACAAAAGGTCCGTCATGCGTATCAAAATCGTGCATGTTTGCGAGTTGTGTTAAAGGTAAAATATTTTGTGTAATTAAAACAGTAAGAAATTTTTTAAATTAAACTAAATTTCCTTGAAAAAATCAAAGTACAAAAATATTTCACTATCGCATTAACATAAGGCAAGATTTAAGTGACTGTCTGCTTTATTTAGTGACTGGATTTCTGAGTTTTAGCAAAATCATTAGCTATATACTTCAGTAACTATAGTTTATTTATTTTTTTGTAAAACTGTACTCTTTATTTAGCTAATACTTTATGTTAACAACTCGGTGAAGAGCTTCCAAATGTCATTTAGGCTATCAACAACATCATGATAACCCACGGGCGCGTTTCTGTATCAAGAACAAGGTAATATCATTACCAGAATAAGTTCGAAATTGTCTGAATGGGCCTAATTCATTCAAACCAATACGTTCTCGTATCTTTTCCCTACTTAAAGAAATACGGTCTTGATCTTAATTTTATTCCATCTGGTATATAACGATCTTATTTCAGTATTTTTGATTTTGTGTTGGTCTTTGGTAAAACTACTGTAATGTGGGCGCCCAATAACACAACATTTATTTACAATTAATTAAAAAATTATTTGGTAAAATCATTATTCTTACCATATTCCATTAAGCATTAAAAACGGACTCAAGTCAAACAGTAACTATCATTTTTGATCAAAATTCAAAAGATTTAAAATCAAAGAAAAAAGTGTAGGTAAATAAAAATCCAGTTTGTTATTTCAATTTCATGAATCTTTCTGTTTTACATTACCATTCTTTCCAGTAATACCCTTTTAAGAAGACCTATGTGCATTGAAGTCTTCCAACAGAATTGTGGATTTATTGGGTGCCAACCTCTTTATGGCAGCCTCCACTTCATCAACAAACTCGAGATATTGCGACGTTGAATTTATGGCGTATACCTGTATAGCCTACAAAGCAGCCTTTATCCCTCTAGCTTTGCTTCAAAATGCACGTACTCGATCTCCTAAAGAAATCCATACATCAACATAATCTGCCAGCCGGGGGACTTGTGAGAAACTACATCCTCGCCTGGGCAGAAACACTTGAATTTACATCAAAGTAGAAAATTAAGTTTCCACCCATTAGCCAGTTGAACAGTTCCGAAGTCACAATGCTTTGTTAAAGAAATGCCAACAATAAGCTAAGCTATACCGTTTGGCTTCTTCAACCTGTTTCTACTCCTTTCCTGTTAGAGAAAGGACATTCCAAATTCCTACTGTTAGCTTTTGAGAAAATCATTAGCAAATACGCGTAAGACCTCCAAGAGTGCAAGTACTTTACGCTGTCCCCAGTTACCGCCTCAAACACGAAGCGAAAGCATTGTTGGGTTTTTGTTTTTGGGTGACTTGTTGGGGAGAATGCCGCTTCCTGTTTTGAACGAGGTCCTCTGCCCAAAACTCAAACGCCCTTCTTGTTAATCCGCGCGACAGACGATGCGGTATGACTAACATCCCTGTGCGTATTCATGTTTTTTTGAGCACTTTTAGTCTGACCTCTTGCTTTCGACCTGACCTGGTATTGGTATTTTTTTGGAAACAAAGTTTCCTCGAGTATAGATCAAAGTTCGTTGAGGCACTCAAGCTCCTCTGCCGCGACAAGGCAGAAGTCCATAGAGGAGTTAATCGTTACCAGTTTAATTCTGGTTATTCATGAAGATAAATTTCATTCGTGGTACTTTTCAACCTTTTTTTTCTTGTTTGGAATTACCTGGTTAAGTTAAAACGAATTCTTGTACAGTATAGTTTTTTTTTTTTATTTCTTATCTAGATGTTTTGAGTATATTAACTAATATTTTTTTCTTATTTTATTTCTTAATCAGTTGAAAAATTTTTTTTGTTTAATTATATTTTGTATTGAAATTTGAAAGCCTCCTGCACTGATACTGTATGTAGTACGCATTGGGTAAAATTTCTATGAACCGGACGAGTCAGTAGGCTATATGAAATAATGCTATGAACTGTTTTCTTGTTTCTTCCAAGAGAAGCTTGTCTACGAAATCGAGAAAAAGTGTTTTCATCTGAAGCTGGTGAAAGAAGTTGAACAAATCACTCAGTTGATGGCGTATTACGGGCAACAGGTATGGCCGGTTTTCATTAACGATAAGTGTCCAAGTGAAAGCTTTCTATTTTTATACTATTTTAACTGATACTGTTTTTCAAATTAGTAAAGTACAGTATAGCTCAGGCTATAGTGACACTTAATAACTGTACTATCAGACTATAGCTTATGAAAATGTTTAGTCACAGTCTTGTATAGTCGTAAGTTTAATTGTCTGAACTTAATGAGGACGAATGTGTTAGTGTTATTGTTCCCAAATGGTGTTATAAATCCAGAAGAACGTACATAAATGTGGTACTGTTGGAATACTAGCCTACGGTATGCAGGTATACACAATGATTAAACGAAAAATTAGAAAAATTTTGATGTCAGTTTTAAATGACTACCGGGAAATAGAGTCTCTTGTACTTTTGTCACCAATGTAATGGCCTGAATATAAAGAAGTTAAAAATTATCATCTAATAATTCCACAATTCTTGATCTTAATTTGTTGGGGCAAAAGCAAATGATATAGTTTGGTCTCTTGCATCTTTGCCATCCCACATAAATGACGGAATGGAAAAGGTTTGTGAGGTGATAGAGAAAAATTATGGAAGTGATGCCCAAATGTTTTAAGCTTGCGAGCTATTTAATTTTTAAGGTGCATTAAAATGATCGACTAATAAAGAAACTATTATAACAAATGGTAACTATATCTTCATTGTTACTTATTCGGTTGGTTTTGCATATACAATCCAGACTGCAAAGTACGGCAGTTTTCGCTGAGAAATTGTGCTTGAAAAGATGCAAATTTTGGCATGCATGACATGCATTGAAGCCTTAATTCTTTGTTTATTTATTATAAATTGGCATGAAAATAAAAAAATTGGTGTGCACATTGATGATTCTTGTGCCTGCAGCTGCCACACTTACCACTTTGTCTTACAGTATTCAAGGATTTCGATAGTAAAACGCTTTAAAAAAACCGAAGAAAGGCTTCCCTGTTTAAAACTGGGTTATAAAGAAGTATCATAATAAGTTTTGAATGACGAATGATCGACTTAAGACAGTTATATCTTGTTTGCTTTTTTTGTGAATTGGCAAATGATAGATGTATATATATGATAAATTTGGCAAGCATGTCAAGAAATGTTGTGTGTTTGGTGCCACACTTTTCAATATTCCAGACTGATACCAAGTTTTATGGTAATTAAAAACTCATCAATGTGTGACTGATACCATTTACGACAAAATCCAGTTATTTTAAACGTCTATCAAGTTTATCCACTCCTCAAACTGGAAACTATATATGGCACTTTTTCCAAGAAGTTGTTTAAAACCAATATTGCCTTGTTTCTTTACTGTAAGTTGGTGTGAACTTGTAGAAACTTGGCAAGCGTATTGATGAGTCTAATGCGTTATTTTTCCAGACCTTTCCTTATAGACCACTCTTATAGTACACATTTTTGAATTTTGCCAATATGTTATATACATTTGCGCTTGTCAAAAGCGTCATGTAACCACTAACCACAAGTTTTCTTGAAATAAGTCAACATCAATCGTTTACTTTGTATACTTTCTAGTCTGTCAAGTAATCTCATTATTAAAGACTAAATACAAAGAAAAAAGTTTTGAGATTAGTTTGATTTTCAAATGACTTGTTTAAGTCACCATAGTTCACCTTTTAGTCATAGCTTGAGAACAGCCTCGTCCTACGACATGCATTTTTATCCCTAAAGGATGTGATTCATATTAAGACAATGCTGTAGATCATTCCTTTCGTCAGTAAACTTGTATTGGTAATAGTTACTGCTACAATCAAAATACTGTTTTGTCAAACTCTTTACCTTTGAAAGTGAGTCTGCCTGATGTCATGTGCTTGTGTGAGGTGTTTATCTATGACGTAAGTTGTTTACCGTTGGACAAGTTTAAAACAAAATGTCATGAAATAAATGTCTATAAATACCACAGCCTACGTTGAATAGGCCAAACTATTAACATTAAGTGTCACTTTTACGCTAAAGTGTGACTTAATTTGCCATTTTGATTGTATTTTGTTACTTAAGTTGATTCCATTATTAGATTCGGACCCCTTTGTTTGTTATGAATTTGATTTCAGTTCTTCAATTTATATTTTTACTACCATGCATTTCAACATCACCATGTTGCCAGTTGTGCTTACATTTCTATTATTTCATATATGATATATACTTTATTCTTATAAAGTTATAATGCATTGTATTTCGTATAAATATATAATTGTAACTTTTTTATCCCGCTCTCTTTCGTAAAAAACATTTTTCTCCGATGACAAAAATCGAATTTGCAGTATCCTGAATAAATTCCTACTCCCAACCATAAGCATTGCAAAAATTTGGGATTCATGGCTTTTGTGATTGTGTCATGTGGAATATCCTGATCTAAGAAAATTGATTTTCGTTAAAGTTCTGTATTTTAATCCTTAATTTTTACCTTGGTATTAATTTTTGTATTTATACATTGATATTAAACGATACACATTGATCACTTGATTTGCAGTTTTTAATAAGGCTATTGTTATAATCGTAGATTGTTTGATCAATATTGGCCATAACTTATATACAACCCCACCTGATCATGTGAACAATCTAGTCCAACACAGGTTTTGTAAATTGCACTATAATCTTTTAATAGCCTGGTTTTGGTGGAGCTCCTCAGGTTGATCCATCTGTATTAGCGTGGTTTCAATCTGTGGATGCTGATCGAAGTGGTCACATTTCAGCAACCGAATTACAACAAGCATTGACCAACAATGACTGGTCTCATTTCAAGTTGGGCACTTGCTATCAAATGATAGGTAACCATGTTGTGTTATGTTTTAGATTTATGATGCTAGCCATTAACCATTGATTAAATTATAGAGTTCAATTTTCTTACTTAGTTGATATTGAATTTTTAGGGTAGGTCTATAAACTCTGGTAACATTTATTTTATGCAGAAGTTTTCTTATTTGAATAGTTCCATTTTAGTTGATGCTCATAGCAACCAAAATAAGTTGCTACCGATACTTACTACCGAGGTACAGTTGTTAAGTTTCTAATTAAATATGTAGCTCTGTTTGATCACAATTATTCGGGAACCATTGACCTGCATGAGTTCAATTCCTTATGGGGTTACATTAACCAGTGGCGACAAGTCTTTGTGGCATATGACCAAGATAGGTCTGGTTTTATAAGTGAACAAGAGTTGCATACAGGTATGATAATATTTGCATCAAACTTTTATACTGATACTTTTACATATACTCATATATACATAAATTTATATATGTGTTTATACTTTTTGTTTCTAACTATTCTATTTGAAGTACCGATAACGTATGGTGTCATTTTAATGTAAGAAGATTCTCATTTAAATACTGTTGTATTCCTAGTCAAGAACTTATACGTGTCTGGTTAAAGTTATAAGTTGTTTCAAAACATGCCAATTCTCTGATTCATCTCTCTAGTTTACATGCCTGGTGGTCTGGTATCTGAGATAAATTTCTTAAAAGAATATTTTACTGTGATTGATTAATATCTTGTTTTTTAACAATCCCACTGTTTCTTGTTTGTTCGCTTATTGTATGTTTAGTTTTCACTTAAACGCATATATTAATTAGTTTAATGCAAACTTGCCAAGAACTGTGATTAGCCCAACCCAGATGCTCTTATTGATTATACTGTAAAACCAATCTAATTTAATGCTCTGCTATAGCAAGCGCAATTAAAATGAAAACCCTGATTATGTTTATACAGCATTTTCTAGAATGGGTTTCAATGTTTCTCCGACATTTGTTAAGACTGCAATGTGGCGTTATGACGTCCATGGAAGGCGGCAGCTTACATTCGAAGACTTCATTAACTGCTGTTTGGTTATGCAGTCATTGACAGCTGAGTTTAAGAAAAGAGACACGAAAATGATGGGAAGTGCTCAAATGGCATACGATGATTTTATGTGCATGGCAGTTGCTAACATCAAGCCGTAACTGAGCTTTTCGTGTTACTTCGCCGTGGTCATTAAGTTTTCACTAATTTCCACTATTGTAGCTGTTTTTAGCCACTTGTACCTGTTGGCCGTTGTTATTGAGTAGCAATATCATATTACTTCATAAGTCAAACAAGTACATGCTTGCTGTTGTTCTTAATTTATTTTGTGATAGAAATTAATGACATGTGATTCATATTTACAAAAAGAAGTGCTTACATTTCGTCAGTTCAGCTTTAATGTAATTGGTCATAATATGGTTAATCATGATTTTGTGGCTCAGGATCATGTTAATAACAGAATCGTTTATTCAGTATTTTAATAATTGCTTTAAATGTTGCGTGTCATAGGTTGTTATAACTAATCAATTGAAATTTTCCATTTCTATGAAATCCACATAAAAGTGGACTGCTTAGAATAAATCCAAACTTGCACTTAATCCCACCAATTGGTTAAGATTTTTGTGTAGGTTCGTGTTTCTAAGACATGCAGTTTTGTTTTCATCGTAGTGTTTCAGAGAAGGGGAGTTTCTGTTACTCGTTGCACATTTTCATTGCCATTTTCTTTGCAAAAGTTTGTCAAACTATTGCTTAGGATTAAGTTGTAAACATGCTTATGACTAGGAGAGATCATGTAATTGTAAAATCCAATTATATACGTGAATTTTGTTTTATAGCCAATTATAATTCAATTTTGTTGATATTAGGTCAAAATTGATCGTGAAATTGCCTTTAGTAAATCTACACATAAAGCTGTAATTAATGGTAAGAATTCAGATTTACAGTTTGTTCAATATGAAAGGTGCCCCATGTTACTTCATGTAATCGTAGCTAATTTTTATTTGTGTATCCAGATGACTAAGGATTTTATTTATAAGTGGTAGTTTGCTCTGTGGTGACTCTTCATAACTGTAAGCAAACAATTACATCATGTCTGGTGAAGGATTTGGCACAGTTACAATGTGGGGCTTCACTCCAGCCCTTGATTTTCAAGCAGGTATATTCTGTCTGACAATTTATACTATGAAAATCATACAATTACTTTTTGCTTAACATTTATTTTATGTGCTGTGGTAACATTTTATAGTGTATGAGCATTAAAAATTTTTTTAGTGTTTTGGTATGTTAAGTATGACAGTGCTAGAAAACAAACTGTTGTTGCTATACGCAATGTTGCTTATGGGCTTTGTTGTATAATTAGTCTGTAACAATCAAATTTGTTTGAATGTACTGTGCAAGTGTGCTTATCTCTCACTGATGTATGTCCCTTATAAGCATCACCGAAAATCCAAGGGTTGTTGTTTGTCTCAATTAAAATATTTAAAGAAAACTAGCTTTTGAGATGTATTCAGTGATTGAAATTCAAATCGTTGTGGCTCAGAAATATGCGGCTGTGACTGTATTTCTGCCACTGAGGAAGGAGTAACACATGACGCTTTGGATGTTGTCAACATTCTTATGATTGGAGCTGGAGATTGCAGACATATATTGAAAACAGCTGCTCTTCGGAAGAGGCATAAAAAGAGAAAGATTCATGTATGTTTAAATATTGGTGTTTGTTGTAAGTATTTTGCTTCTTAATCGGGTTGCACCTTTTCAGTAGGTGAAGCGCTAGCATACCAGCAAAAAAATTAGTTAAATCATTTATCAAGTAATTTGCTTTTCCCAAGTGACTTCCGTTATAGCTTTCTTCTTGTTTGGTAAACAACAACATGTACTTTATTATGAATCCAATGACATTACTGTAACATAGAATCATTTTACAGATTTATGTGGTTGAAAACAACTTGGAATTACTTGGAAAACACCTGTTATTGTTCACCTTGTCATTGGAACCAGCGCATAGAATGGGCTTACAAGGTACAAAATGAAATACACCTCTTAGCTTTAATGATGGTATTTTAAATGAAAGGAATTATGTGGTGGAATGTAACAATATACAATTATACATATAAAGAGCATATGAAACAGTTATATTGCAATTATTATAAGTAATAGTTTTTAAAAGGTTATCTATAAATCCCCAGTTGTTTTCGAGGTTGTAGACGAATTTTGTCTGCGATATGTGTCTGACTTTGCAAAATATTTAACATTTGTCTGTGGTGAATAATTTATGCTCAATTGCCATTTAGCTTTGTGAAAATGTATGTAACATAGGAGCAAAATATCTGTTGATTATATGGCAAATACATGCTGTAGGAAATGAATAGCCTAGCTTTTTGAGGAGTTGCATACATTATGCATATAAAATACTCATTTTTATTTCACAATTATTTTTTTCGTGCTTAGGAAATGTTTGTAAATATATTTTGTGTGAAATTTTATTTATTGGAGCAAAATTGTTTTTTTCTGTGATTATCTGTGATTCAAGCTCATTTAGATTAACTGCTCAACTTGAGGTCAAAATATAACATAGTTTTACTGAGTTAGTTGCTCCAATTTGATATTTGATTTTTCAACTTTTAGCTAGTTTAACTGCCTTGCTTAAATGTATAATTATTTACAGAAAAAGTAGAACTTTTTGCTGAACTGTACGGCAATACATTAATACGGCAGCAAACAGTGCAGTACCTACAGGAAAAGGCCAATTTGTTTATTGAAATGATCACAGACTTGGATTACTCAGATGAGAGGATGCCTACGATTGACCTATCACAATTGAAGGTCTGTTGAAAAGGACCTTGTTTTTGTTTGCGTTTGATACTCCCGCTTATGCCAGACCTAATTGGTTGCGGTTTTCTGATGACGTCTTTGGCAAGCTCTTATGTACATAATCAATATTTATTGTTGTATTTTCTGCAAAGCTTTGCTAAACATGATACCTTGCATATGATCACCTTAAAAGACTAAAATTGTTTTTTACTTTTGACCTATACCTATGCTTACAGGCCTAAGATTAATGTTATAAAGTTTTCAGGCCGAAAAGACACAAACATTACAACGTTGGTTTATAAACAAAGTCTAAGGTCAATGTTCCACGTCTTCTGACTGACCTTATTTATTAAACCTGTGCACTTTCCACAGTACAAGGAGCGAGACTATCTTGAAGGTATTTTCAAGTTCTGGAGGGAACCAGACATGCGTCATTTTAACGTGTCGTCAATGTGGGACAGTCGATTACGTCAGTATTTAGCGACTCGATATGATGAGAGGAACGGCGCATATGACTGGGACTTGTCCATGAAGCTGCATGACTTAGGGGTAACATTTGCTTTTGAAATCCTTTTCAAATATAAACGTTTTCTTGACATTCCTCCTGAAACTCATTTTAACATGTGTTGTCTATTATCAATTGGACTATAATTTGATGTTTTAAGGACAGTTTTACTTTTACATGTATATTCATAGTCCAACATTACAAACATACAGCATTTCCTTAATAAAATTACGTTCGGTCAGGTCTATATATTATCTATTTCTACGCTGGGCGCAATTTTTGAGCAGTTTAATGTACTGTTAGAGTTGTGTTTCATACAGGCCAAAATGATGACTAAAGCTGAATATTTTCGTTGGAGGGAAACCGGCGTTGCGTTCGAAGCACGCGAAGGCATCTATGACCGACCCAACAAGTCAATGGCCAGTGGCATCCTATTAAAACGCGTGAGTTTGCGGTTGGCTGTATAAATGAATAAAAAGCCTGATTGATACTGTACGCAATTGTTTTTTCTTCTAAACTCACTTCGAGAACGTACAAATGTAAACTTTGAGTCTGAACTTCGCTCTACTAACTCTGTATACGTTGATAGAGAGATGGCGAGCGCGTCCCGTGCCGAGGTTACTGGGGTGACATGGTCACTGGACCGTACATAGCATTTGGTGTGGACACCGAAGAAAAGTCGCTTCTTAAGACGGCGAATGGAAAACCTGTCAAGGTAAAGATGTTATCGTTAGTTTGATATTACCCACAGATACAGTGGTTTGGTATTTTATGATTAGACGCTTATCTCGTTCTGTTTTGTATCATCTAATTTAATTAAGCTCTTTCAACCGCGAAGCTTGTTTGTTTTGAAGTCTGTATCACGCCATGTGCTACTGAACCTACAACAACAACAACCCTTAACGTTCCAACATAACATTCAGGATTATCATCAGTGTATTAAGAAATTTAAAGATCCTGTGGTTTTTTATTGCTAATGCCCAAATAATTCATGTTATCATTTATTATGACTTTATTGTAAAACTGTGCTTAAACATGATATACGCAGAACTCGGCAGACATTTCCCTCCACAACTTAACGGCCATTTTCCACGAGCTACAGAGCGGGACACATTACGAGCCTGCGCCGGAGGAAAACGACAAAAAGGAACCGAAGATAATGGAGCTGGATGAAATCGTGGATACAGAGGAGCACTGCGACGGGGAGACAGAGATGGATCACGCGCAAACTCAGGGCAACAAGGAGTTCTACGGTGAGTGGAAAATGTAGACGGTGCGGTGAGTCACTGAAAGCGAAATGTGAATTCAAATTTTACAAGCAATAAACAGACTAGGGCATCGGTCACTAAGTGTGATGATTCATCCTTTTGACCCAGTTTAATGGATTAATGAACCGTGCCATTAAGCTAGTCGCCATGTACTGTTATTTTGCTTTTCAATCTTCACTGCTAAGCAACTCGAATTTCAAGCTTTCGTTGTTGTCCAATACAGCACCCATACCGTGTGAAGAGGTTTGTGTCCATTTTCTATCCTTAAACTCAGTGGCCGACCTACACAAGAAGTCAAAATTCAAGAATCTCTTCAACACAGCCTTCATATCAGCGAGGTACGGCTGACAGTTTTAAAGCAATTTAACATAGTTCTCTGTTGACATCTCGTAATGTATAGCGACAAATGTTAAGAGGCTTTTAACGCCCAGACGACGCATTTCCTTCGATTGTTTAAAATTGTCCAAAACCAGTTTTTCATTCACGGGTCTGATTAAAACTTGTTGACGATATTACTTCGTCGCGTAAGAGCTTTGTGGCTTGTCAACCCGGTAAGACGTTGTGAGAAATCTTTCAATATTAAGTGGATTTCATCACCTGTTGGCCTGGCTGCTGGAATAACCCTCGTGTAAATGTTATGACGCGGGAATTGAAAATAGCTCCATGGTTTTATTTTATATTAATTCGGTAAACAACTTTTGACTCACAGACACCGGACGTTAAAGAATTTTCAATACATGTTGTAGTTAGTCTCTGGTACTTTTCCAAACCGATGATGTTAAAATATTTTGTGGTTATTTTTTAGCATGGTGCAAGTTTTAACCCCGGATTTACGGCACGTATTTGCTGAGCACGCGACGCTCACCATAGAACTAGTGAAGTAAGTATCAGGTTATAGTTAACGTTTACTATCTTCAACAATAGACATCCCACAATACCAGTCATAATTATCGTATCGTTTCGCAACTGACATACCTTATATTACAATTACGTTTCTTGTCTTCTATAAAACCACAGATACATTTTGGATTTAAACAAGAGTCAGGTGGAAGGATTTGCGGCACGTGTGAGCACCATGGCTCAGGAAGCAGGATTTCAGCCAGTGCCACCCGCGAACAACATACCGCAATCAGTCCAGGGATGTTTTGCTAAGTTCGAACTCGTTCGATCATAGTTAACAGCTAATCGTTTCCGTGACACTGTTGACAGCACGTTTTGAATTTTTTTGTTGAAACGCTGTGCTCGTACCACCGTCGAAAGTGTGGCGTTTGATGACGTAATGTCCCGGTGACGTCATCTAACGTCATTATGGTACATGACGGGACGCACTGTGACCGATTTGAGTTGGATTGATAATTAATTAGTTGTTTGGCGGCGGTGGACCGCGTTTTGTGTTATTTACTTTACAAAAGCAGATGAGCATTACCCTTAGCTTCGTTTTTAATGGTGGCCTGTTTTGGCGCGTTCTTTACGCTGAAAAAGTTTTTCCTTGTGGTGTCATATTTGTAACCGCACCTTGCGCACACCATTCTTTAACTATATTACGGTGTCTAGCGCTGTGTGCTTACCACGCAGCAGAACTTAGCATTCATCAATCCCATATACCTCGCAGCCATTTCTGTAAGTTGTAGACTCTTGGGAGATATTAACACTGATGTTGGATTTGTTTTCGTTTCAGTACGAACCTTTCGCATTCCAATCAATCCTGTACATCTTATAACTATATGCCTTCTGTTGCCAACTTGTATGCGTCGAGTTGTGTATCCGAATCTTTGTAACTGAAACTGCTCGTTATTTGGACCGATAAAGAGCTGTTTTATTATAGACTGGGGTGAAACGGAATACACGCGTTTGAAAAACAGTCCCATGCGTGCTCTTATCGCTACCAACATTATTTCAATGGTTTCTATAGACGTGCTTCCATCCGATAAACATGCCTATTAATAAAAGCATACTCCGACTATGACGTGAACTTATCTGCATATTTTTGGCATTTCTGTTTACGACTTTTCGCTCCAGTGTTGTTCGCTACTCAAACCAACACATTGCGTTTGGATTGCGGATGATTTGATTTCGGTGTCGTTTGCCATCAAACAACATCATTTTATTATCAATCCCCTGCGTTTTATATAGATAGTAATGTGTTGATACGACGTACTTTATAATAATAATAATGCTACATTTCCTAATTTTGTTCAATATTTATATCCTTTGTCGCTATTTATGGTGGCGGTTCGTATGACGCCGAACGGCACGTTACGCTTCTGTAGAATTTGGCTGGTTTGTTGAGCGATTCCAGCGTACGTATCTTATACATTGCGACAACGACGTATGACAATAACTTAGGGAGGCGCAGCGTTATTTTTGATGGCGTGGTAAACATCTCATAACATCGCGGAAGCCCTTTCTATGCTACGTTAGCATTTTCAAGAGAGCAAAGGGCAAAACACAATACACCATTTTCCAAATATATGGTCGGAAGTGGTTTAAAGCGGCATCCTGTGTTTTCCCGCAGCTATAAATAACCTTTCTTAACGACCCAGGGAATGCCTATTGATCAACAGAAGACACTTTGTAATCATTTTTCATAATTAATTACTCTACCGATTTTTAAGCTTTCTTTTTTTCCCCACGGATTGTTTAACCCTATCTGAAGCTAGTCTTAAATATGTTGTTTGTATCTTTGCACGTCGTTGTAATCGTTATTATTATACTTTTGTTGCTGTTTCCAGTTTTTGTGTGATAGTATTCGTAATGTATGTTGACATTGATTGTACATACGCAGCGTTTTTCATGTGTAGGAATAAAACTATTTTACTAGATAATCTTTCCAACTCACAATTTTAAGCTACCGTGCCTAAACTTTTAAGTGCGTTTCTTATCTGTGCCTTCGGAGCTCTTTCAGCGCCAGCTCTGTTCCCGTGTGGCTTACAAGCTTCGACTGCGAGACTCTCACATGTCATACCCACGTACGTTTGCCGTGCAAGTTTCAAGACCAATATATTTTAATAATAAAAATCTTATTTATCTTTTGCTATCACTTCGTATTCGGTGTTTGGCTACATGTGTTGTTTAGTGTAGAAATGAGTGTTCTACATTTCTTGCGGTCTTCAGCCTCCTAACGTTCGACTGTGGTTAAGAGCGGCATTTGTAGCAAATACATGCGTTGACCAATGAGGAAAAAAGTCGTATTTTTACAACATAGTTTCGCCGTTTGCGATCGATTGATATCATTTTCAATCATTCGTTTTGTCATGTTTTATCTAGGATTGAAGCTAGACCAAAAATGCTATAGTGCGGACAAGTTTAACTCTTCGCAAGCACCGACAAATTAAACGTAAACTGCAGACACTCCACTAGTTAAAAGGGGATCTTTTTTGCTGCCACCTTAGCACTCTGTTGTATTTCTTGTTCGGAATATTAACGTTTTCTGGCCATTCATTAAAAAACAAGACTAATTAAACTTTGTTTCCATGTATATTAAGTCACAAAACTGAGTGCCCACGAATTGTAAATGCAAGCTGCCAACGGGGGCCACTTAACCCACCACGAAAAAATTAAGCTCACGCCTTATTTCACCCTGGCTTTACGTATCTTGAACTATCTGAAAGCATCTACGGTGATTAACAACATGGCATGGGCGATCGTTGATAAATGAATTTTCCAATCAACGACAAATTTTTATATTTCACACCACAAACCAAGCAGGAGGTCGATCATGTTGGCTAATTTAATATCCGATCAAGTACATCGTATATTTGCAGGATATAAGATTAGGCTCGTAAAATTATTTTTGGAAGCGTGTTTATGGGTTAATTACAGTTCCGTTTGGCGAATGGAAGGGATGTTTTCCTTTCGTTTCCAAAAGTAGACAAATGCATTTAGCCTCAATTTCCAATCCCCGAAAGTCATCACCGCACAAACGACATTTACCACCAAGTTCACGTTGTACAAGAGGTGGGACATAAAAGGTTGGCTCGTGAATGAGGCCAGAATTGTTACCGTTATGTCCGAAAGTATGCAGATAACTGTGGCGGTGGCTAGACGCTTTATCACCGGCATGATGTTTCTTGCGTTCCTGGGCATCACGATTCCAGAGGCAGAGTAATATCGAACAAGTGGATACACCATGAGAACCACGAGGATAATCTGGTGAAGGATGGTCCAAATGGAGAGAAGAACAGCTTTCAGCCAGAAGGGGATTCCGAGGTCGATGCGTTCGCATCCGGTAGAAGATGCGAAGTGATTGCTGGTGAGAGCAAATGTTAAAATGTTGCATGTCAGAGCAATTATTATGAGGGCGAACGCACTCCAGCTAAGGTTTATGAGGTATTTTGACCGCAAAGACCGCCGCATCGCTGGATGAGCGTAGAAACGTCTTTGTCTTTCCCAAAACAGCATATAAGTCGCGGCGTTGCTGAAACCGTAAGAGAAAATAATTACAAAAAAACACACCCGGCAAGCCACGCTATATTTCCAACCAAGGTGCACTTCGAAAAGTGCAACCGAACATCTTATAACCATAAACACAAGCGCAGTTACGAAAAGTAGTCGAATACGAGGAGGATTTCTATTGCCAAAACTGTTATCGTTTGCAGGCGGCTGCTTAGATGAGGCGTTAGTCGCGCGGAGCACACCGGATGCATTGGTAGAATTTGCTGCGACAGAATACACTGATGAAATATTGTTCTCTTCACTTAAAGCTGAAACATTTGTCGTTCTGGAGCGTGTCTGCTGAAAAGCGTTGAGAGCTCTGCTTGCAAACCGCTCGCGTAGAAGACACGATAGGCATATGTACAACGATATCATAAATATCAGCGCCGAAAATATTTGATATGCAATCCATTCTGAGCTAAGATACTCGAAGGTATGGGTGGTATTATTCGACATAACCCAATTAATTCTACAGTCAAGTCGGAAGCATTTCACCTATAAAAGAAAATTTTGTGAGCTACTGTATGTCATTCATAGCACACAGCTACTCATACAGTATACCACTTTTGGCAAAGATTAAAGCATATATCATGTTTGTCAATGAGTATTGATTAAATTTCGACATATCATAGAGCTTAGTTGATTTAAATAACCTGTTCTCATTCCTGTAAAACCAACTTTTAACTCTTTCTGGCCTCTACGGAAAAAGTGAAAAGTACTTGGCCCTTATTTTCTACTCAAAACATAATTTTGATATTCTTTCTTAGCGCTATGCACAACATTGACAAGTCGGAAATAATCTATTTTAGTTTAGAAACAAATACCTGTACTATCTATGTCAAAAATGACTATAAACACGAGCAAAATGAAAGCAGTTCAACGTCATCTTTCCGTGCTTGTAAGTGGAACATATTATAAGCGCTTTGTGTCGTACTTTCGGAGTTATCGTACGTATGTATTGAATTTTTTCGGTATTATGCTTTCCATATCTTTGGTAGGCTGTTACAAAAACATTTTTTGCGCTCTAGAAGGTCACTTTGCGGAAACTCAGGTAACGTTGCTCTAAAAGACAAAAGACAAGATAAAATCTTGTGTGACACGTTCAAATACCGGAGCTAACCTTTTAAATAATTTATGTCTGATAAAGTGAATAAAAGAAGGTCAATTGTCTGTATAGTATAGTTGTTTCCAAGCTTATTAGACCTTACATTATTTGCCTTAAATATAAATTTTATATCTATCACTTACCTGAGCTCCAGGATAAGTTAAAGTCGTTGTAAGGAATGTACCGACGAAGCATTGCCATCAATTTTTGTTGGTTAGCATTGCACAAGCAACCACCGGCCAAAAATAACTAATGCAAAAGATTTCTTGCTAGCAAAATACAATTGGGCCCAACAAATTTGTTAAACTAAACACTATCTGTTTGATTAATAGCAAAGCCTTAACAGGTTTAACTAAACAACTTTAATTTAACTATAGTAGGTACACACAAGATGCAACCAAAAAAATACAAAAAGATCACCAACAAACAGACGGAGAGAGGAAGCTAGTATTCAACCCATTTGAGATTGTGACGAAATACTTTGATTGATTTAAACGCCAATACTCACCTATCGCTCTACAATACTTGCAAAATATGTTAACACTTTTGCAGACGGTAGGCCCACACTTTTTGCAACTTTTGCACGGTAGACTAAATACCAAACCTAGCACGTACTGTACAAGACAGTTAAGCTAAGTGTTAACCAATAAAAACCCTAAGCATTCTGGTCCATACCAAACAGTTGCAGCCGTTGGTCAAATGGTCAATTTTATTATCGTGGAGCAGAGCTTGAGGCATATCCATGCTGAAACGTTATTTCAATACCCAGAAATAAACTTGCAATTACAAAACATGGTTGATAAAATTTATGTTTCCACAATGCAATAGGTAGGCTAATACTTAGCCTATTACAATATATTATTCAAAAACAAGTGAATATGTGCTATCATTCGTTACAATAGCAATTTGACTTAACTTGATATAAAAAGACCTTAATTTTGTTTAAACAGTGAATTTTTATAGTTACTTGCAAGGATATAACCCCAAGAATCAATAATGCAAACAGTGCAATGGTTTGCCCTTTAGCGCCATCATCGCCTCATGACCTAGCTATAGGCAAAAGTATGGGAAGTTGATTGAACAAAACAGGGGTGACGCCTAAGTTGTGAAAAGTCAAATCATGTTTACATGTATGTGTAATTCTTTTTGGATGAAACCTTTCAAAAATCTTCAACTAACGCCTTAACATAAACTTTAAATCTTTACAACTATTAAAACGATTTCTGCATATTTTTGGCTAGCTTATTTTGCTAACTATGGATGCTATAAAAAAGATACTATTACATGAGAAACGCCATATCGTATATCTAAATTTGTTGCTTGTAAGTTACGAAAGAATTTGTATAAAAGAGAATACTATGCTGCTTCTAATAATAAGCAATAAAAATGGAAATGTATACGCGATAAAACTAGCATCTTCAACTCACCTTCTTTCGGACGCTTTTCATGACGTCATGAACCGGTTTGACATGTCAACGTGGTTGGTTTTAGCGTTTCTAACGACAACCGTAGCCGCGCCGTTTTACGAAAATGACAAAATCTCGGAAGCAGTAGGCCTCAGGAAAGGAACAAGCTGACAAGCAACTACAATACAAAGCATTTGATTGATATCGCACTTTCCTAAAAGTTAGTATGCATAGGAATATTGATGGATTAGCCCATTCCGTTCAACAATCTTTTATCAAACATTTTTCCATTTGGCGTCAAATTTTTCTTGCCACTGTAACTTGCGTAATGCTTGCGGTATACCCATATCCATAACTTTATGTTAAGAGCGCTAGGCTTACCTAAAGCGTAATTGTGGTACCACTCATGGGTTTTCAAGACGTCGTGATGCAACGTGACGCGTTGCATAAAACTGTATAGGCCCTATTTAGAATATTGTTTAACTGTTTTTGAGGATAAAAATGTATTGTATGAAAGCTTTGGTTATTTGCACACCAGGAACTTAGCTGGTAGAATCGTACGAGCAGAGCTGTATACAAGTAATAATTATACTACTCGAATACAAGTACTTAGGTTAAAAAAACAGAGTACAAGTATCAGGCCAGGTGGCAAGTACTCAGCATAGTTAGGCTACTCGAGTACTTCATTATTATATAAAGTTACTGAATAATTCTTTAATTCGTTTGTTACAATTTTTTAACACAGTAAAAATAATGAAAAGGTAATAGAGTAAAAACAAACGAGTCTAGTGCAGAAGTGCACAACCAAATGACGTAATAATTTGAGTACCTTATGGGGTCTAGTATTCAAAGGCATCCTGTAGTTGTGCACTTCTGTGTACTAGACCTGAAAGATTAATATGCAATAACAACTTTCTATAAAAATTCATAAACAAGTACGATACCAACCCGAGTTTTTTAAAAAATAATCAAGTACTAGGAAATTATAGTACTCAAATACCACAAAATCGATATTCGAGTTAAGTACTTCACTCAAGTAAAGCGACTCTGCTTACCAGGATATGTATAAAATGCTACCTAGGCAGGTACAGATGTTATGTGGATTTTTTTACATTTACATATTTTACGATTCCTAACAGATTTAATGTTGTGGATCAAGGAAAGATCTGTGTCAAGAGAAATGGGGGGAGCATCCAGCCTTGTTGGTAACATTCGTGATAAGCTTCTCAAGAACTGGTTTATATTGGGAATTATCACTGTTATCTTGTTAGCACGTGCTAACCCCGGATTTGGGGCCAAAGGAGGTAATAGTTGTGAATTGTGAACAAACTTATGCCATATAAATATACAACTTGTGCTATAACTCACTGTAATAGTTAACATGGTTATTTTTGCTCTGCACATTTAATGGCAAACACTATACTATACGACCGTCACTGCTTTATAGGCCTATAAGCCAAGTCAATTTCGGAGTTATTAAATGATAATAAGATGGGATAGTCTCAAGTAGTTCTATGGAAAATGGTGACATTAAGATTTACTTGTGGCTTTAACACTCTATTCTGCTGGAAGTTGTTTCCATTTCCCTGTGATGTGCGCTGCTTTACAAAAAAACATGTTAAATTTTTGCCACTTTGAATGCAAATACGGCACTGGAATCATACAGCATAGCTATTATTTAAACAACGTTTTTAGTTTATCAATGAAATAAGAAGTTAAATTTTGTATTCTTAACCATATGGGTTGTGGTTGCTAATTGAAAAATGTTTTCATATTGATACTGACATGTTTTGGTGGTTTGTTTATCTTGAGAGTTTAATTGAAATATAGATATATTATGTCATATATGTACATAATTAATTATGCAATGTTGAAATCAGAATTGCTTTAACTCTGAGATATAAATCAAACTTTACAATGGTAAAACTCAATTTAAAAGGAATAGCCTTCATCATTTACTAGAATCTGTGATCCAGATGTAATGCTACTCTCAAAAACTACTATAATTACACTTAAGTCCTAGTCACACTTTTCGATATTGGTAGTCTTTCTTTTGAAACTTTTGAGTGTCATCAGCTTTTTACTGAAAACTACGATAATACTCAAATTTAGCTGCATTATGATGAGTACCAGTATATGCATTAATAAGTTATGTAGAATATTGTAGATACGAGATAGGTAATAGCATAGAAATTTTTACTATATGTCCAGGTACGTAGGCTAGGTAGTATGTTATACATATGTTCTCCTGAAATCTTAAAACATTTCAGATTTAAATATATTTATATCTATAGTGAGACATATCCTACATTATTCAAGTTTTGATGAGTCTTCATCATCGCCTGTTGATGAACATTTAATAAATACTCGTCAATATTTTATTAGCTATTTTAATATTTTCAATTTTTTGCTTTATGTGTAAATTTTAAAATTTAAATGTTTTTATTGCAAATAAATGATTTTTTACCAGGCCTAAATGTTGCTTTTCTGGACGTTTTCATCACCTTCCTAACACAGAACACCCTTTTACTTCGTGTTAGAATAAATAAGCATTAGCCCTTTGCTATATATTTTTTGTTAATTTAAAACAAGTTCATTTCTCTGCTTAATTCGGACAAATCAGCCGTGACCAAAGTGGGTGGCTAAAGCAAAATAGACTGTACTTACAACATCTGAAAACGTTAATGTTCACAAACAACATTATTGAATTTGTAATGCAAATGAATGTGTTGAACTCGTGCTAGTTCCATGATGCCCATTTAAGTCGCTGAAAACTTGTGCTCTACTTTATTTTCTCACTGCTTATTTGATATAGGTCCTTTAAAACCAGAGTTCACAATCAAATATATTGCGGTGTCCACAATATTCTTATTCAGTGGCCTTTCGCTGAAAACAGAAGAACTAAAAAAAGCTTTAATGCAGGTCAGTGTTTACATGTAGTGTTGTAATGCATTAAAAGTATTGGCAGGTGTTTGAGATCTAAAAGAGGAAAGACCGAAACTAATGATTACTGATCTTGGTTTTAATTGTAGTTACAACTTCACGTCTTCATTCAATCCTTCACCCTGTTATTCACTCCTTGTTTTATGTGGACGCTACTTCAATTTTTGTCAAAAACTGCTATCAACGTGTACTTGCTGCAGGGGTAACGTTTAGTTGCTTTTTATTCATTTATTTTATGTATGGTACTAGATCGTCATCTATTGATATATAAAGATCTTGGTAACTGTTTATTAGATATTTTCCACCAAGCCTCGGCGTTTATTTTGCAGATTGCAAGTCGTGAGCTGCATGCCTCCGCCAGTCTCATCAGCTGTTATTTTCACCAAGACAGTTGGAGGAAATGATGCCGCAGCCATTTTTAATTCAGCTTTTGGAAGTTTCCTTGGAATTGTTGTTTCACCGATTTTAGTATTTATATTTGTGAGTGAAAAATAATAGGCAATATTTCCCCAGTTCTGATATGTAACACTATGTCTATTATAAATAATTGGTGTATGATTGGCACTACAGCATATAAACTTCTGTTTTCAAGTTAATGAGTTATGTGATGAAAAAAAATTGTTTTTTATATTTTTTTATTCTTTTAGCTGGGATCATCTTCAAGTGTTCCTTTTATTGATATTTTTTTGAGCTTGTTTGTGACTGTGGTAGTTCCTATCCTCTGTGGACAGGTAAAATAAGACTAGCCAACAAAAAATTTTTTCAAGTGCCAAAGATAGTTTAACGGTTCTAGGGTAACGTTGGGCCGCTGGGTCTGAAAATGACATCCGTTACTTCGAATTGGTTCTATTTTTTAAGATATCATTATATATCATTCGCAGACATATTAGAAATGTCTGATAGTTAATATTCATTCCTTATTTCCCACCAGGTAACAATTTAGTATGTTTATGTTTCGTTGTAACATCCCATTACGTCGGTAGTACAATGTTGAAAACGGTTTTGAGATTTAACATGTTCTAGACTCCATTTTCCATATCACATGATAGTTAGTGATATGTATGTTGTTGTATCGTACATCTTCAGTTTACAAGCGATTTATTCAGCTTTCAGCTTTCAGCTAACTGCGCATTAGGCACTACCAAGCTGTTACCAAGCAGGTGATGGGAGAGCAACAGCGGGTTTATCTTTATGATAGCTATGGTTTCTTTGTGATGCTTATCGCATGTAGGCTACTGTACTCCCTACAGCTACGGTACATCATATTAGATCACGCCAGTATTTTATTTTGTAGCTATATTTTGAGAGACTAGATAATTTTTTTGCCAAAGTCTAATAGCTCTATAGCTAGAGAAAGGAATATCATGATTCTTATTTGAACTCGTACTCAAGTAACTAAAGTTTGGATTTAAGAGATATGAGGAACTTAGTGATCTTGTCAGGGATCTCAACTTATCCAAAGAAGCAGCAGAAATTTTGGCATCTCGACTCACAGAAAAATCTTCCTTAAAAGTGGAGCTTCAATGACATTCTATTGTACCAGAGAAATAGAATTACTTCCGTATTTTAGCAAACAAGAAGAACTTGTTTTCTGCAAATACATCAAAGAGCTTCTACTGTTTGGAGTGCCACAATATAAACCTCAAGAGTGGCATTTATTCATAAACAGTCTGAAAAAAAAGCTTAAAATATGTATTGCTACATAACGGTAACAAGTATGCGTCTCTTCCCCTTGGCCACTCAACAAAACTAAAGGAAGACTACAACACCATCAAAATGGTATTACAGAAACTGACCTATGGCACTCACCAATGGTTAATCTGTATAGACTTGAAAATGTTAAATTTTTTGCCTGCCTAGCAAAGCAGTTGTACAAAATATCCATGTTTCATCTGCTTGTGGGACAGTTGAGCACGTGATGATCACTAGATGCAAAAAAGGTGGCTTTCTAGAGATTCCATAAAAGTTGGTGAAACTAACATCGACAATTAGCCTTTAGTTACCAGAGAGAAAATCATTATTCCACCGATGCATATTAAACTTGGTTTAATGAAGTAGTTTGTGAAAGCCTTGCCTGTAACTGGGGATTGCTTCAACTATATTTGCAAAGCATTTCCTTCTTTGACTATGGAAAAGTTGAAGGCAGGCATTTTTGATGGCCCTCAGATCCGCAATCTCATAAAAGTTCCATGTTTTGTGAAATCTATGGCAGACGGAGAGTACTGCTTGGCAATCGTTTGTCTTAGTCACACAGAACTTTCTCGGAAATCGAAAAGCAGAAAATTACCAGGAGATGGTGGAAGGCATTCTTTGCAAGTTCAAATATTTAGGTTTGAAGACGCGTATCAAGGTTCATTGTCTTTTCAACCACTTAGATCGTTTTCCTGCAATCCTTGGTGATCTAAGTAATGAGCATGGAGAAAGATTCCACCAGGACATTAAAATTATGGAAGAGTGGTAACGGGGCAGGTGCGATGCCCACATGATGGCAGACTACTCTTGGAGCCTCCAATGTGACTCAGGCACATCACATTCTAGGAAGACTTACAAAAGAAAAGTTGTAAACATTGACTAGTTTTTGTTGTAATGTGCGATTGATTATTGTGCTTTAACGGTTTACAAAATGTATTTTGATCAATACTAAAAGCAATGTTTGTGTTTTGAAACAATCTGCATCTACAAAAATTTGTGTTTTTGGTATTGTTGATATTGCCTTATTTTCTAAGATTTTTATCTTAAAACCTGGCTTGCATACAAAAGGCTTTTTGTGGTAAAATTTGCAGTCTTCCATGATATTACATCAAAAATAAAAGACTACTATATGCACATGCTTATAAAGATAGATACAGTATCATACAAGCTGTAACATAAAGAGAGTGCCACTGTAAGAATTTGTGCAATTTTAGCTTTACTTTACTTTTTTAAAACAAAAATATGGAATATCTCAAAAGACTAGAGCCAACTCGGAAAAACCAATGCTATTTTCGGATTCAGTGACATAAAAGTATCCTAAAACCGTTGAAACTTTCTTGGCACAAAAATATGTGTCGGTTAGTGTAATATTTTGTCATTATTGTCTATTACCTGAAAGCTGTTCTAAACATTGTTCGAAGTATGATATTATTCACCTGTGTTTTTTATTTTTTTAAATAGTGCCCCTTAATCATAGAGTCATCACTTTTATGTGTTGGTAATTTTTTTGACCAATTACTTACAATAGCTTTTGTTGAATGCAGATATTACGCCAGTTTATCTATGACTGGTTAGAGAAAGTGAAACCTCCTTTTGGAACAATTGGGAGCTTCATTTTGTTGACCATTATTTACACCACATTTTGTGACACATTTTCAAACAAAGAATTAAATATAGACAAATTCAGTCTAATAGCAGTAGCTGGAACAGGTAAAACATCTTTTTATGCTTAAAAAGAGCAGCACATATTTTTCTGCTGTGATATTTCAATAAATTTATAAAGTTTAATTCTGAGATAAAACTCTGTTGTTATACGTATGTCCTATTTGCATTTTTAATAGATTTATTTTACAAGGTCTATTCATTCTATGTATAAACTTATCAATTTACTTACAAGTTAATACTTTTTGACTGGGGCAGAGATTGTTGTCGCATTTGCATTCTTATGTCTTTTTTAGTGTTTTGTGTTCAAATCTTTCTAATCACCCTTGTATTTCTCATCACAACCCGAGTGAAATGTTTTGGATTTCGTCCCAAGGATACCGTCTGCGCTATGTTTTGTTCCACTCACAAATCCCTTACACTGGGTCTGTATTCTAATATATTTATTGACTTTTATAACAAATTTGGTTAATTGAGTGTCAGTATCTTGTGCATATTTAAATTCTAAGTGTGCATTTTGAATCTGATAGGCATTTGTTTACATTCACAGTTCATTTACTAGAAGTGTTTCTTTTGTAATTATGTGTCCAGGAATTCCCATGATAAAGATAATTTATATGGGCAACGAGTCTCTCTCCTTGATCACGATCCCTCTCCTGATATATCATCCGACTCAGATGTTGCTCGGAGGTTGCATCATGCAGACTGTCAGAGGATGGATGCAGAGAGCAATAAAAACTTCAGAGTTACCGCCGTCGGCCTGACAGATTTATGTTTCAGTTGTGAAATGTTTTAGTATTCAGAATATCACATATATAATATTTATTTACCCCGTTGTTCCTAACCAGTTGCTAACCCCGTTTCCTAACCATCCATCTATCATACCAGCACTGCCGTCTATGCATCGAACCATACTGCGTACAATTCCAAGTTAAGGCAGTCAATCCAAAATTTGGTTTCCTGTATTCCATGGCAGGGAACTTATGTGTACCAAGCGTATATTATTGCGCCAGGCTGTTGTAATAGTTGTGTGTGTGTGTGAAGCTCGTTAGACTATTTATTCAAAGACATTTGTTTGCTTATTTTGTAGCTTTTAGTAGTGTGTATTTGTAATGCATAAGTGAAGCTCTTTGTTGTATTTTATACAGAAATTATCTTTCTATTTATTTTAAATGTCCTGTGCACTTCGTATTAGTGTCTTTAACAAGAATGGTGCTCGAGTAATCTTTTGTAGGTCAAAGCCCATATCGTTTATAGTTGATAACGACAGTTCGACTTATATTCCATATGTCAAGTATAAATTTTTGGGTCTTTTTTTCTGTGCACTGTCTCAAGCCTTTTCTATGGTATTTTTAAAATGTTTCGCATGAAGTGTACTTTGTAGTTGGATTTTGCCAAAAGTAGTAATGTAGCGTCATAATTAACTACAGCAGTTTAATGCGAGCCATTGAAGCCCATCGAACATTATGCTATGCTTTAAAATGTAGATGTAATTGCTGAAATGTAGGAAACTCAAAGCACTTGTATGTTTGTTGAACGTGTTTATTTGCATTGTGTTTAAATGGAAGGAAATACATGTGTTTTTGAATAAAAACAATATATTTTCTGTTTATTACGAAATAATGCGCTAATAGATTAATTTATCTGAAGCTGTCTTACACACAATTTTGAAAATTGTCGAGATCCAATTCCAGTCTCAGGGATTTTTACTTGTCTTACTAAGATTGAATTCGGCGCAGGATAACAAAAGATAAGGATAAAAAAGTAAACATGATCTTTGTTGACTGCTTTCCCTACAAACTACGCGGTTGGTCGACCTTGGAGCAAAGACAAGCACTGATTTGCAGGAAGGAAGTAAGCTGCCTTAAGATGTCGTTTTGCTTCAACACGAGAAAAAATCTGCCAGCGTCACGGTAGTTGGATTCCTGCAGCATGTATATGTCGTAGGTTGCGAGTACGATTCTCGTTGTAGCCATATCCTTTAAGTCAATCGCCAAGCGTATTATTCCATTTTTTTGTAAAGAAGGCTGCTGGTGAGTCGTGACTTGGTTGCAAATTCTCGTAATATGTCGGCTGTGCAAATAATGTACTGTGCATATAATCAAATTAAGCGAAAAACGTCTAGCCTAGGTTACGAGCACGTACACAAGCTCATTGAACATTTTTCAACTAGCACGAATATGTCGTTTGTAACGTATTCGGTCACATGACCGTGGGAAAGAAAATCACCTGATTTATGTGCAAGAAATAAAAATAGGTATTTTCCCATTGGGAATCCCAAGTAATCACGTGACCAAAACAAGAGAAAAGCTTCCTAGGGAATACTATACTATTATAACGTGACAAAAATATTTAATCACGTGATAAGACGTCATTGCCAATTCCAAAAGGCGTTGTCAGAATTGGATGTGGCCGTCCAACCATTTCAAAAAATTATCAAAACAAACGAGTTTATAGACACTGGTTCGGTTAAGTATAAAAATTTCCACACACATTGATCTTGCAGCCTTTTTATGTTTTTGGGAGTTTTGTGAGAGTGGACGTACGTATGTTATAACTTTTAGAGTATGTTTGGTTCTTAAACTTGGACTCAATTGCTTATCGAACAACTAGGCTATTCGCCGTTTTTTCGTTAAACTGACTCAGCCTGACTAAATATTACTTTCAAATAGCACAACATATCTACTGTAAAATGAAAGGCGTGTGTGATCTCCATTCTGCGAAACGTTCTAATAGCCTGATCAATTTTTGAACTAACTAAATAACATCAATTATGTTTAAAAAGTATACAATTGAGCAAACACGTTGGTCATTTAAAGCAATAAATATTAAGATGTTGAAATATTACACAGTTAGACAGCAGAAGTTTACAATAACGAATAACTTACAGGCAGTATAAACAAAAAAGATAAAACAGAATTTAATGAAATATAAAATAAAATCTATGAAAATTGCAAATGTTGAGTTCAAAAAGCTGGTACCACCAACGGACAATAAACTCATAAATCAAGTCCTAACGATCACCGTTCGAGGTATGGAAAATACACCTTTAACTTCCTGCGGTATCCAGACCTACGTGAAATAACAAGAAATTGGAACCTTAACATAATAGCATTTTACTTTAGTGGTATGCTTAACATTAATAAGATTACGTTACCAATGTTTATGACTACATTTTAGAAAGCAGATTATTTGGTAATATCTTTAGAACTAATTGAATAGACAAATGACAATTAGAATATTATTTAACCTTTTCGATAAAACCTCCCTAAACAGATTAAATTTGTGTACATTTTAAAAATTTAATCTTGTTATCAGAAATTAAAACAGCACGCTCTCACCTAGGCTATAAACTGTCAAGTGGTTTCACGTTTTTTGCTTAAATTTCCGAAAAGCAATGTTTCCTGTTCTCTTATTGTGTCGTCGTTCATGCAAATCGCAGAGTAAGTTTGTGATGAATTTTCTTTTCCTTCTTTCTGATGTCAAAGCAAAATATATAAAAAAGCTAATATAAAAAGATTGATAGTAGGTTATTTTCATTCTAAAGCCTACCAATAAATCTGCTTGCGACAAACTAAAATTGGTTTTAACCAATGACAACAATTAAGTTGATACAACGGGAATAAAACTCTATTTCATTGAAGAAGAGCGTATGTCATGAGATGCAACTCACTTTCATCAGCTGAAGCTGGCGTTGCGCCAAATAATAAGCAACTCCTGGTTTGGGTGTCACTGGAAGCTCTATATCACAGCGTGAACTTTCTCCAAGTGGTGTTGGACGTTCTAGGAGAAAAATTTTTAAAGTTGCATTTGGGTACTTAAAAATAAACTGCGAATCGTTTGAATTCATTTATACTTACCGTGCAAACTGCTAGAAGTGTTGGGTAAGGTACCTGATTCGGTGTCGATATTACTGGAACTTTTTCCGTCAGGTGGCGTAGTGAGTCTCTGCTCCAAGCATGCTTCCTCTTTTCTGAAATTCTTACCTACAGTACACAAATTCATAAAATATGGGTGGTCTCTTCATACTGTATCATTTTGTGTATAATTAATGGTGCGATATACGATTAATAATTAATTAATAGAAATTTGATTGGAAGCCACACATTCTTTTTAACGCGAGCACTTATCATGCATTAGCAAGACTAGTGCCAATGACAAAACGTGCCTCTACAGTCAAAAACAGCGTCTAAGCGTGTCAGCTCTAAATCTACAAAATCTGCATCAAAGACTTCTGTACAAGTTTGAAAACAGCAAATGTTAAAAGCAGCGTTTTTTTTTCAAGAAGATTAAGTAGGTACGTTGGTCACCTTGAGCACGTTGCTTTCTACATTTGAGGATCGATACCATGGCAACAATGATGATGATAAGAACACATGCTCCGACACTTCCCAACAATACCGGATTACTCATGAGCGATGGTGGCGTCTTCGGGGCGGGAACATGTTTTGATACGGGGTCGCTTGTGGTCGTCACTTGCGATTTATCTGAAGGAAAACGGGACATCAATAGCTTCTTATAGTACCAACTACGACAAGTTGCGTAGAAAGGCTTTGACATTGATCCTGCTATTCAACTGCAATACAATAAAAAAATCTTACGTATGGCTTCATAGGCAAGAATAAATCCGCAGGAGTTAGTTACTGGGCTATGCGTTGACCGCACGTAGCGAAGAGTGACCGTATTTGACCACGATATCACCTTCTTGTTTTGGTTTGTGAGATAAACAGGTTCACCTCCATCCCTGACAGTAATCACTTCACCAAATCGAGTTTGTATGTCGATGACGTCAACACGTATAACGTATTCAGATGACGTATATAGCTTCCATATCTAGTCAGCAAATTAAAATTTAGAAGTCAGCAAATTATGGAATTTTTTGCCGGCTTTTTTTAGAATCACGTTTACTTTTGTACGAAAATAACGAAAACAAAATAATGCTTACCACCAGAATAAAATAACTTATAACTACGGAATAGTACAAGTTACAATATACATTATAAAATATTCAAAACAAGAAAAAAACGCTTTTACGTATACTTGTATATCTCTGATAGGCTACAGCTAATGTTAAAAATCATAATTAAAATCGAAATCAGAAAATCATACATAAACGAAAGGATACAGACATGTTAGCAAAAACGTACTCACCATTTCATTTGAGTGCTTAAATTCTCCGGATATAGGAGAGGTCAAGATGCATTTTTGAGGCGATTCCGGGGTCAGACAGCTGCAGTTAGAAACTTGACAACGGCACAAGCACTTTGAGCTCGGATCGTTGGAAATCTCAGCAACAGCATCTACTGGACAGTCACTTTTATTTCCAGTTCTCTGTATATCATACTGGATATGTGACGTGGGTTCTAAACAGAATAATTTTGATTAGATAAACTTTACCATCCAACCTAACTATGTAGGTTGGCATACAAGCACGCACCCTTTGAACACTTGGCACCGCGTCCTCTTGGACGGGGGCTATTACATGATCTGGTCCGACGATGAACCGGTGACGTGCATGGCCGGGCACAGGTATTCCAATAAGACCATCCGGACCAATTGCCCTTAACATCGAACCCTACAAAATACCATCAACATCAATTAAACATCAAATGAAAAAAAAACGGTTTAAAAATAGTTTGCATGATCAAAGCAGCATGCTTCTTTGAGTTTAAAATAACGTTAGCGTGTTGAAAATATTCTTACGTGTATCTTTCTTCATCTGTCGACAAACTGTTCGGGTGATAAATTGTGACGTCACGTACCGAAAACATACACCTGGCGAGTCAAGTTCAGAAAAATGGTGACAAGGTATGGTCACGTGATCTTAAAAAAACAATAACGAAAATTTTTTTAAGCTGATTGTGAGCATGGTGGCATGCCATGTTGTAGTCCACATGGATTAGACGTAAGAGATAACTAGGCTATAATATATTAAATGTGATAGCGTTTAGGTAGAAGACCGCCGTAATATCCCACATACCACATGCTGTGTGATGGCTTTGCGTGTAACCACAATTTATTAAACAAATATCATCCCACCGGTTTGCATACTTTTATTATTTGCTAACATGCCAGGTTTTGTGTTTGCCGACTACAACAATAGACTCGAGCCTAAAATCCTTGCAGTCCAAAAATTACGATTTAGCCGTGTAATGTCGAGTTGTGAAATTGCGTTTTAAAAGAAACTGATAACCTCTCGCCAAAACGGTTGCTCCTTTGCCGTAATCTTGCCTAGCCATCAAAACTTGTTGTTTATTTTGCAATTATGGTCTATCTTGGCGCTGATTTATGCGGTCTTATTTTAAAGAGCTTTTCACCCACATTTTTCAAGTTTAATCTGGCTTAAACCGGGTTTATCATGCAAACACGCGCCGACATAAATGCCTGCATGATATAAAAGACAGCAGAGCAAAATACCTGGGAGGAAATGTCTTGTACTGTACCTGATGTTCCTAACGTAGCGTTCGTTAAGACTCGATAGGAACCGTTATTGTACTTTGCTACCGCTTGGATGATGTCATCAGAAGGTACACAAGGAGGACGCATCACTTTGATCCTGATTCCTTTACCTTAAACCAACATGATTTAAATTATGACGAGTATAGCAGTGGAAATGGATTCAGAATATTCTAGAAAAGACATGGGAGATGTTGTACGTCACTGTTTCGAAAAGTGGATCATTATGAACGTGCGAACACAGATTTTCAACTTCATTGGAAAATGTCCATGTTTAGTTTTGATGTTTTTTACATCACAACCCACAGCCCCACAACAAATCTGTTTTGTAACAATTACCTGAGCAAGAGAGAATCTTTTTTGGAAGTTTCAAAGAATATTCGCTGCTCCAGTGAACTTGCATGACGTTGCTTTCACGAACGATAACGTCATTCCCTCGGTGCGTCATTCGTAACTGGACCTTATAATTTCCGGGTTGCGTGAAATCATGGCAAGAAAAAATTGTCGAACTTGGTGGAAAAACAACAGTTCGAGTTGACATGATTACTGAAAAACAAAACAATAAATATAGATTATGTTAAACAATGTTGCAGTAGATGGGGATATTTGTAAAATATTACAAATATTCTTAGTAGTTTTCTTGGTAGCATTTTTCTTTCATATACTGTATAGGACAGCAAACGGTAGCATACCTGTGTTATCTCGCATCAAATTGAGTTGTGTTGGATACTGAGATACGACGTCTGATTTACATATGTCACTTTGCGACATGACCGATACCTGAAGATAAACCGTGTTAATGTTTAACACTGTATTCACAATAACCACAGCATAGGTCACGCTTTATGTATAGCTCTACCTCTAGGGTGCTTTTAATTATTTAGCTTAAAACAAATGCGTCATAATAAAACTACCGTATTTGTTTATCACATGAAACGTATTTTGCGCGGTCGTAATGTTCAGCACTGTATAGCAATTCAAAATAATATGTAGGAAAACAATACAACACGAGCGATACCTTTACATCCGTCGTAGACGCTTCGTGCTCGTTTTTCAGTTTCAGTTCAATTTCAGGTACTCTGAGGGCAGATACGAGCGGCACTCGAACATTCAAAATTTTGTCTAAAAAGTCAAAAAATCGCCTTTCACAAATCATGATCTCCCGCTATATAGTACTGGCAAATACGTGTAAGAGTTTAATGTCTTCATAATAATGTTGTGACAAGTAGGCTATACATGGCATATAGTTTGTATATATATCACTGTCACCACTGTGTTGGAATGATGAACAATAGAAATGCCTTACTTACGTGTGAGGCCGTCTCGTATTTTAAAGCTATAATTTCCTATTTGAGTGAAATATCCACAGTCGAATACCAATTTTGCTTCTTTTTCTTTATGGTCCTGGAATATAACAAGTCGATTGAGAGGTAAAACGCACGACCGATAAGAATTTCTGCTTTTGTCCTAATATTAATAAAGTCGTTCGGACAATCGGCGTAACCGTGAAATCTCAAATCCGCACGTTTGAAAACAGCTTGCACAGCTCACAATTCATTGTGTTCATTTGCAAACGGCTTGCGATATTGAATGAGTCGCATATAATGTTGACTTTAATTTAGATTAGATCTATGGTACTTTTCAAACGGGATTATGAATGAACTTTAACCACGACCCACGTAGATGTACCACCAACGAAATAATTCCATTAATTAATTAAATTATCAACCACACATGAAATAGTATTGTGACAAAACTAAAATATATGGTGATTGGTGTGACGGTATTTTTGAAAGTTTGAAATGAATAGAACTTTATACATTGCTTTGATCTTGTGGTGAAAATTCTATTTAGATAGGAGTTTTAAGGCATAAGCTTTAGGTAATGGGGACCCAATAAAATCGCGTTTAAGGTCAAAAATTACGCCTTTCATTGTTAAATGTAACTATAATTGTAATTGTTAAATGTAAATGTTAATTCGCCTCCACCGCATCATCACACAATATAATTACCCGATCAATTTGTGTTATTATTTGACCCGTGAGGGGTCTTTCTTCGTTGTTATGATATACTTCAAGGACTCCTTCATTGTCGAGTCCATGCACAACTGCGGTGACTCCTCTTGTCAGGACTACTATTTCTTCAGGGACGGTGATGGTTACGTTTGCAAGAAATTGTGAGGAAACTGCCAAAGACGCTCAAGGTTTTTAGAAATCTCTTATTGGCCTTTTACTATAAATCTCTTATTTTTGGCTTATATAAGTCAAATATAAATGGGTAGAACAATCATTTAGTGAATACTATATCCTAGGCTAATAGGCTATCTATAGGCAAATAAATATACCGTATCGGAAATTCACTTTAACACAGGTATCAAAGGAAATCAATCTGTCAAAATCTCATCCCAATTAATGAAAGTGACAGAAGTTGACTTCAGGCAATCTCTAATTTTTAAAGCACTTAGGTGTAAATCGCTATCAAACGATTTTAAATTCAACACGTTAATCGCAAGCGACTGCATCAAACCACGTCGAACCGCATTATTACCGATTTAAAAACAGCTTTTTAGTCTGGTTTATTGCGTTGCCAAGACGACAATTTCATTATCGCTGCGTGACATCGTTGAAATCAATAAAAACACCAACGACAATGATTTCCATCGGCGACTGGGCATTGTAAACCGTTAAATTGCTCCATTAAAAGACTTGAATGACCACAGGCTTCACCATACCACCCGACCAATTATATCGAATTGCCCAACTTACTTTTTACCACCATAAAGATTAAAGGTGAAGTTTTTTAGGTTTATTCTCAAGAAAGACCAGTTTAAGACTGTATACGCAACGATTCAGAGAAAACTAGGACGATTTCTTCATATAGACGCTCTCAATGTTTGAGTCAGTGTTATTTTAGGCGTTTATCCTCCCACTATAAATTGAATCACGCCTTTGAACTTGTTACAATCTAACTGATACATAATTAAAACAATAAACATTTACGATATCCAATTTCCTCCAATATTCGGCGACTTGTTACTTATGAGAGTAAGATAGACGTATGAAACTCGGAGAACCTCACGTAAAGATATGTTATTTTCTCTTTACCCATAAGATCGATCACACCTAAGGTAGCGATCAGTAATTCCTCGTAACAAGTTTTCAGCTACATGTAGATATCACATTTACACCTTTCACAATTCCTATTTACGTACGGTGGTGCGTCACAAAACAATTCCGATAGGCAGCATTCGAATACTAGCTTCATCAAGTTTCCCACCAATTAACACAGTCGGAGTGATATCGTTTATGAAACCAAAAAACAAAACACAGCCTTTGTAATATGTTCAAAGTTACCTTGTTGTAGGAAAAGTAAGGCACAAAGCAGAAGTTTCAGCAAAGTTTGCATGGTGGTTCAACATCCACAAAATGTTTTACGTTTTCCGACTTTTACAGGGTCACTTGGAAATTTAGTAATATCCTCCCTGAAATAATAAACAAAATATCCAAATAAAAGCGGAAGGAAAGCAATTCAAATAATCTCCCTTTATTGAATCATCACTAGAAATTGTAACCGTTGCGCCAAGACCATGAAATAAATCAAATGGTGTTGACAGATATGCTGACTAAACAACAAGTTTACTTCTAACTCACAACTCGGTGCAAAACCTTTATTTGTACGACTACGAAATACTGTAGAAAAGTATTAAACTACGTGTGGTTTTTACACTTCAACTGAAAACTACAACTTTGTCCGCAAAACTGACCACTTGACCACAGCTTTCTTGGCTAGTCATGAATTCACAGGGCGTTGCTAATGGATTGTTTGGACCAGAGATCAAATATTAGGAGGTCGTTAAACTCGTGTTTCTGCTGAAAGGCAACTTTACAGATAGCTTTAATTTACCACTGCACGATCTCGGCCTGACTTTTAAGCAGGACATGAAATCATACACGTGCAGGGCGTAACTAAGATTAGTGCGACTAAATCTGTCTACCATAACTTGTCACACTCCTTGTCCACTTGTTCGACATTGCAAACCGGTTGGTAGTTAACCTGCACTATTTAGTTAAATTAAACACTTATTTACTCTCCTCAGTCTCCTGTTCTCGTCAGACCGCTATGCGCATCAAACGGGTTTAAGTTGGTCTAGCAAAGTGCCAATCCACCCAAACAACCACTTTGACTGTTTTGTGTCGCGGACAATGACTTTAACGCATGTAACAAAACAAACACGCTTTTGTCGTTAACGACATCGGTTGGATAAAACGTGGCGCGTTATTTTCGGAATTCATCTTGTTCATTGTATAACCCTGGAAAGGGGCCCAGCTCGCTGAATAGTTCCCAAACCCTTTGAAAAGTTTGGATATGAAACCGATAACATCACTTATCTCATTATAACCGGATGGGAACTTTTTTCTTTGTCTGTTCGAACCAAAAGCCGTTGATCCCAAAAATGTACGAAAACAAAACACTTTGTTATGTCTGACAGGAAATATTTGTTGACAATTTTAATCGCATTTGATAAGATGAAAAGAGGCATTATCAAACTCTGCCCAAGTATTTATCGAATAATTCACAATCGAAGCACAACCTACAAGATGGATAGCATGAGCTTCGACATAAAATTTTTTACTTCAATGATAATAACGTAGTTTTGAAGCCATCTTGTTTTCAACGAGATAAACCCACTCGCAAACAGCCCACAGCTGAGTCTGAAGATCACGCACTTTTGACTCGACAGCTTAATTGCCTCTTTAACTAATAACACTGATTTAATAAATTGACGAAAAGCGGCGAATGTAACTTAAAATAACGACTAATGAAGTAAATCCAACACCTCTCAGTGCATCGAGTAAATTCCCTGAGGTAATCGCCGGCAATAAAGAAATGAGGCGAATTAAAATATTGCAACAATGTCTAAGCCGTAACCGCAAAAATTCATGTACAAGCAAGCATCAACTATCGTTCTACTCCTCCCGCTAAATGGTCCGTGCCAAGTTAGGATAAAAATTTCGCAATCGCAATAACAGAGAAGCTTTTATTAGATATACCAAATAGAAGCTTTCACGGATATACCATAAAATTGTAGTGCAACAGCTGGCACAACAGAAAGTCAATACAAGACTCGACCAATATTACGACAGTGTAAATAAGTATAATTTGTTAGTATATGCATGATGGCAACACAGACTACACTCTGCTGTGCTAACGCTTTTAACAAGTTGAACCACATTACAGTTCAGCGTGCTCAGTCACAAACATGTTTCATTACGAAAAGTCATGTTTTAGTCATAACATACATTTGTACGAAAATGAGTTTTTCTAAAGTCTAGCGAATTCCCATTTCTCTACATAAAATCCCTGTAACAGCATTTTGCTGTGAAAACTGCTCAAAACAAAACCTCCTTATAGGAAAGTTTATTTTATTTCGTAACATTCACAACCTCATATCCTCAACTGTCTCATAAAGTTATAGCAGCTGCCTAGAGTTGTTTAGCTTCTGTCAGGTTCCTATACGTTGAGCGCCTGATTTAATGTCTTTCAAACTGAAATATGTTTGTCGTCAGTTGCGATATCAGCTCTCGCCAACCGCACACTACGTCATAACGTGGCGTATAACATTGACGGTTATTTTCCTCTCTACTGTGTTTTTGTGTGAAAAAATACCTGACTTAATACCGTAGCTTACAAACGAACCTCAAACACAGATTGAGAACAGGTAATCTGCAAGAAATATGCCTTGTTTGGTTAGTGGGAAATATATAACGGATGTATATTACGACGATATCTAATCTAAATACTGCTGACAAGCTGCCATAAGGCGAAGGTGCCACGCTTAATTTACTCTGGGATTTATTTTTTGTCCTGTCTATCAGCAAGATCTAGCAGGTGCAAAAGAGTTAGCACACGGTTAAAATATTACAGAACGTAAATCTTGGCGAAAAGAACAGCTGAAACGCTTTTGTGGTAAGAACAAGAAGCGTTTACGGCTTCCGGCCATGTCTCGGCCCTGTTTTATCGCACTTGACATCAGCTTCTAAAAGTAAATGCAAAAGCTAAGTTAAGCTTCCGAGTACAAGTCGTGGTGCATGTCAAGTCAAGAATAAATCAGTTGCAAAATTTGTCCAAATATTTGTTTTGAGTGCAAAACGATTTACTTACTTGTGGAGGACAATGTCGAAAAGCTTTTCAGTTATCTGAGTTCAAATAAAACTTTATCAGTTTGCCATTAATAATCACTCACTTTCTCAAAACGAACTCACCTCCGCATTCCAAATGGAGAAATAATTCCATCTTTCTCAAGTGGAGTTCGTGATTAATGTCTGAACGAGCTACATGCATTGGCCCTTGCTCAGTTTAACCATATTGACTCAGTGATGGCCTTTTTGAACTTAGCTGAGTTTAACTAGATATCGTCAAAAGCCCGTCATGTATACAGTACACAGCTACTTTATCTAAATTTCAATTTTGCGATTATCAAAAGACAAAAGTCCGAATTTTGATAAATGATTGTTTGGGAAAGAGGATTAAAACTAAAGCGTAGAGCCTTTATAATGTCATTCTCTGCCAATATATCTCATCTCAAAGCCCATAAATACAACACTGCAGCTGCTTTTTGTACATGTAGCAGCTCGGCTCTGCCTCATTCCCCGCGCTACACAATTCCGAAACACACAAGTCCGATATATTTCAATCTTGTTTGAACGAAATCCTGAATGATAGAAATTTAAAATTCTGTCACGACAACAAACCTTCAAAATCCCGAGCCAGTTAATTTATACAACATTATCACGACTGACCAGAATCCATTTGAACATTTCTTCGGATCTCAAAAGTCTTTATCACACTATATGAAGTTTGCAAATTTTTAGGTTTGTATTTACCTCCTTTTTTCCCTTTTGATCTTTAAGGAAAATAAGCATTGGTATTGTGTCATTAACGCCAAAAAGATTTTTGTTACAGTATTCGGAGTTTTTTGTGTTACTTTTTACTTCAAATGGAGAGTGAAAAAAATTCGGGATTAGTTCTAGTTGGACATTACAATTGCGGAATAGTGTCAAGCAAGAATAGCACTATATGGAAAGCGCCATTTGGAAAAGCGTCACTTAGGCCCTCGGAAAAGCGTCACTTTTTTGTTATAGTAAGTACGAAATATTGCATGATCTAAAGTTTGCTTAAGTTTGATTTTCGTTTTTCACCAAAATTGTGTAAAATCTTATAATGTGTAATATAAGTTATTTAGTGTGCAGCTGTCATTGAAAAAGTGACACCATTTTTGGTCTACTAAAGCATTAAGGTGGGCAAAGCTGGTATACATAGGCTATATTTTCGTATTTCCATGGAGTAAAGGAGAAATTGAATAACAAAAAGTTGGTACAAATCATACAGGCTACCGAAGATATACCGTTTATGCTGGAGAAATATTATAACTTAAAATTTGCTCAATTTCTTCTTTCAACGGACTTTTTAAATGCTCAATTTAACTCCCAAAGAAGATTTAGTTGTTTGAATACTTTTATTGTCCCGTGTGACATGAATCCGCAGAAGTTTCAGAATATTACATTGAGCCAATTTTATGTTCCAAATACGTACTGTAGGCCTACTTTGTTTTCATGAGTTCTACCAAAGTATCTTAACATTATACTTTTAAAGCGCAATTACATTGATGAACGGGCTTTTCCAAACATTAGTGAAATTTTTGTCTTCTCTTATTTTTATCCAGTCCTTTGCTTCCGTCGAGTGCTGAAAACTTGAACAACTATTTACACCACACGATGATGCTCATGACCTAGAGTACATTTCAGAGCTTTCAAAACCAGAGGCGATGGCAACATCTAGTTAAAATGTTAGTGAAATGAAAATATATGATTTTAAGCGGCTAAGATCAGGTAACACTTTACTAAATCAACTCCATCCACAGTAAAGGGAACTTTGTCTCATTCACTAGAGAAGCGTTCCCTCCTGCACGCATTTTGTTTTTACTACAATTGCTGTGAAAAATTTCAAGACTGACTTAAAATACAAAGATCACTGGCGTGAACACCTAGTTTGTAACAGCCAGTGGAAGTAACTTCAACCTAACCGCGCCGACATTGCTTTCTGCAACGTGATTGTATTTTTTTGTTGAAGCTCGGTGTCACAGCAAGTTTGAATTCCTTCCGCTGTTATTGACAAATGATAAAAAAAGGGCGTAGAATGCGGAAATTGTAATAGCCATGCTCATCAATTTTTTTTCTTTCCCGTGCTGTACAAACGCCATTTCAGCACACACAGACAAGGTTATGTGACCTGTATCGATTGTCACAAAGTGCGTGTGGTAGAAGTTAGGCGTAAAACTTCACCTGTTATTTTCGCTATGCCATTATAACACCGAAACAAAACACAAGGCATATTTTATTTCACTGATATCATACGTCAGATCTGAAATACAGTTCTTGTAAGCAACAGCGTTCAATAATAACCTAGGCAATAAATCACACAGTTTATGAGGAATAACACAAGGGCAAAAAAGTTGCGACCGGCAAATTGTTGCTAACTTCTTGAATGGAAAATTTTTTGTAAACACTTTAATCGAGTCGTTTAGCCGTCATTTTAAACTGCGCAACACATCTATTTTCACAATGTTCTTAAAGAAACCGAAGTGGAATGAATGACGTATTTATTAAAATTATTTGCCATTAAAAGGGTCGTACGCAAAAAGTACGAGTCCACCTCTCAGAAACAAACGAGTGCAATTAACTCTGGATTGTAAAATGCGATGGTCACATCAACCATGCTTTGAGTTAATACTGATCAAAGTGTCAGGCAAATATAACTCAGATAAAACAATGATAAACATTACCACTATCCTATCATAGGAAATAAACGGTAGGTCAAAGGTAAAGTGTCCAAAGTAACACAAACAATCAGATACAACTTGACCAAGGTCGACTCCACGACACTCAACTATGACTGTGAGGTTTGTTATATGAATCGTTACACATGAAGTTGGGTATTTCATACAATGTTTTAATAGATGCTTTAAAAATTGAAATTACCCAAATGAAGTACCATTTAAGCTACTGAAAAAGTAACAGTGCGTTTAGCAGGTCAAATATCAATATTTGTCCTATTACAAACACTTGAGTACATGTAGAAAACAAAACACAGCAAAGACCATAAATCAGCTTTATAAAAGCATTAAAACCATTGGAAAATTAACAAATGTAATGAATTATACTGTACTAGCAGCATCATAGCCGTGAAGAATAGACATGGACGAGTTTCATCAGCAAAATGTAGTTTTCATTTGTTAGGCCAATACATTACCACAATAAAAAGTGTCTTGGCACGTTGAGGCCCATATTGCAACGTAGCCGAGGTTTGCCTCTTACTTTGCTGTAGGGGCCACCATTAAAATTACAAATCCAAAAAGCAAGACAGGGTTATGCATGAATTGCCACTGAATGATGACCTGGGCCTCATACGCAAAACAATCTTCAACAAAATTGGTATTGCACTAGATCAAGCTTCTGAATAAATATGTTCACTAGGTAAAGGTAATGTTGGTTGTTGCAGGTGTTGTATAGTTGTAAAATGGAACGGTCGTGGTATAGTTCAAGGGTGGCACTTCACCACTACATAATCCTTCATTGGTGTCCTTTGATAAGTCTATCACTATCTGTTTAACAGCAACTATTGTCCCTGCCACAAATCCTACAAAGCCAAAGAGCGCTATCAGAAAATCTTTCAAAATACTCCACTTTGACATGCGCAAACTCCTAGAAAATAATAGAAATGTTATTAAATGAATTACTGTTGACAAAATGTATAAAATGCATGGTATAAGCAAAGTATATCACACCATAAAGAATATCAAAAGCGTTTAAAAAGTTACAAAAGTTTTTCTTTCACGGGTAAGTATAGTTACGTGCCAAGGCCTTAAAATTCAATTTAAATAATTTCAAACAATAATAGGACAGTAAAGGAATTTTACGACAAAACAGATCACCTTATTTCATCGGGTTCTTTCCCCATTAAGGGTTCAACACTTGCATCGGTAACTCCCGGAGAGTAAAACGTCAGATATTCAATAATTGGTGGAAATATCAATGCCAGCATTGACGATGAAAAGGCACCAATCAGAGTGATATAATCCCCCAAATTCGGAATGGCCACCGCACAAGCGCCTAAAATTGTATTTCCATTTTATCACCTTGTTTTTTTTAACCAACTGTTTGTACACGGTCATTTCGAATTTATGGCCGCTTGTAAGGAGGCAAGAGCAGACATAGCAAAGCATATTAGTTCTTATGCTATCTCCATAACAACATGATTATTCTCTTTGTACCGAATGTAATTATTCTATAGTAAATGATTATATTGATATGATGTTCATTATGCCATTTCTGCTCTGAGCCCATTAGAGCCAAGATGGTACAATAACGAATAAAGATGCGACATATATAAAAAATACTTTTCATAAATGCTTAAACATGATCATAAGCATGCAATGAATTTACACATTTCCAGAGGAAAATCAGAAATCATGATAAGTTTCTTTGAGTTAAACGTAGAATACCACATTTAAGTACTGACACCATGCACACCAAAAAATGAAACCACGTCATGCAAATATTTGTGAACAGTGAACCTCCATTTAAAATTCTACGCATGTGATTAAACCAACAACAAGATGGCATGCTATTGTTACATTTATGTTACCACTTTATATGTCACTGGCTTAGAATCAAGATTTTGTAAGATTCATTACTTATGTCACCGCGGTGATCTTGCAAGATGAAAATGAACATGATTGCAAGCTAAGAAAGACGACAATCAACAAGTAGAACAAACAAGATTTCACAGCTACTGCATTATGATTAACAATTTAACAAGTTAATATGAGTCTACATCAGGAGTGTCCAACCTTTTTGGCCAAAGGGCCACATGCGATTTACGAATGATTGCGCGGGCCACTTGAGTGTTTACTGCTTATTTCTAATAAAAACCCTCACACCAAAATTCTAATCTTAGAAATAACATTTGATGCAATGAAATTAACTTGAACAGTTGTGCACCCCTGCACTAGAGACTATAGCAGACGTCGGCAAACTGCGGCTCTCCGGCATGTTTTTTGTGGCTCTTCTAGTCGAATCGTAAAATTCCAAAAAATGTAAAGGCTACCAAGAGTACCGTTTATGAAAGTTTCTGTGTAGTTTTTCTTTATTTAGGCCAGGATTTCGTTTATGACGTAACACTAGACATCGATTCCGACATTGTTTTCAGGTATAGATTCTATACTCTATGGCAAAGGTTGTCAAAATGCACCTCACCAACATGTTTTTATGGGTCTTTTAGTTAAAAAGTAATATCCCAAAATGACTACTAATAGTATAATAACCAAATTGACAATCATTACTGATTTTGCGGTTCGCTGGTGTTTATATTTTTCCGCAAGTGACTCTTTCATTGAACAAATTTGCCCACCACTGGACTATAGTATATTATCTATCTATTGCTCTGTTATCTATTATTTCTACTATCTATTGCTCTATGATAGAGCAATACACAAAGAAAGCAAACAATAAATGCCAATTTCTCGGAACGTAAGTTCGCCATAAATTACATAGGCGATTCAGTTGATAATTTAAGGCATTTCGAAAAATACCGCGCGGGCCACGGGTTGGACAACCCTGGTCTACATCAACAAACTAACACCAATTCAACACCAACAATCACAAACAATACTTAGAAATTACTAACAACAAGAATCGTAGGTGATGCATTAGTGCATTTTTTATCAAAGGATAGCATAATGTACTCATGAAAACAACAATGAATAAGCTTGTTCTTTAAACTCATTCGGCAAATTGATTAAGAAAAACTGAAGTTTATAGACAGACACAAAAGAATAGCAATGGTCTTTTATCAATATAACAACTATCTCTGGATGAGACATGAAACATTTAACTTACAAGTAAAAATGGTGAGCAAGATTCGAACTACAGCATCAAGCAAGATTTGTTTCTTATGTGAACGTTCTGGTTTCTGTATCCATGGAGACAAGAGGTCCATGGGCACATAAAACTGTAGCAGCCACCCGGTAAGTATTGAAAATGAATAGAGAACTTTTGCACTCTGTGCCAAGCTATAAAATTAAACTTAAAAGTTTAATATTGTAAGTATGTTAAGTAAAGCATTGCAATAAGTAGAATGTACTCATATCTCAATGCTGAATTAGTATCAATAAATGACATTGTAGTAGGCCCAGTGATTTGATTCAATTGGCGAAACGCTTCTTCGAAAAGAAGATCCAAGTAAGAACGGACAATTAACGGTAATTATTCAAACTTATAGAAAATTCAATTCATTCAGCTTTTCAAAACTGTTTTTATTAAGCAAAAATTAAAGTAAAACTTCATTTCATAAGCGTTTCAGACAGAACAACATCTGATAACCACAAGAATGGAATCTACCTTGTTTTGTAAGATGAAAAACAACTAAAATGTAGAAAAAATGCAAGTCCAATTAACAGCAACAAAGCTGTAGCACAAAGAAATGTAAATATAAAAAACAAAATATGCCCATTGATGTGATTAAAACTACCAAACCACTCCTTTTTGCACACCTAAAAGCACAAAACAAGGTTGCCATGACACCATGCAAACCTGAGGTGATGTAACTATAAAAATGGCACACCAGTGAACCACTTCAGATTTTCAAGAATTACCAAACCAAGAAACCAGCATTGAATTACGTCTGATTGGTCTATGTCAGTAAAATATCATACTTAAAACTATTGTTTCAGGTTATTCCACAGCCCAAATATAAAACATTTGCTACTTTCAATGCTATAACATGCCATGCTGCACTATGGATTAGTGCTAAACCATCACCAGGAGAAAAGTCGGTAACCTTACATGTAAAAAACACAAGGATGGTACGGAGGATGGTTTGCCACAAGATTTCATTGCCAGGTCTAAAACGCCTTTTAAATTTAGCCCAAATTAATTCAATGGGCACATAAAACTGTATTGCATAAGTAGCGGCAATGACGAATGCCAGCAAAAGTTTGACAGTTTGATAAAGCCTGGAAACAGAAAAAAATCAAAATGTGAATCGTTATATGACAATACTGTCAGGAGTGTAATTTCAGCACCGAGGATGAGATACAAGTCAGCAATACCTTGATAGCTTCTTGGAAAAAAGTGACAGTTCTATTAATTTATGTATACCCTTATGTATTCGTAAACAATATGTACATACGGTTCCCTGATGGGTAGATTGAGGGTAATACTTCCACAAACTTTGTCACCAAAATGTAGATAGCCAATTACACCCAGGGAGATGTACAACGCGGAAACCATGAACATGCCAATGTTTAGAATAAACGGAAAGTGGTCAGGATGTCTCATTTCATTTTCAATCGGAAGTATCTACATGTAAAAATAGATTGTAAGTCAAAAAACGTAATGGTAATTTTATACCCTTTTAAAACTTAATATAAATGTTGTTACATTTAAAATTGTATCCAGTGCAACAGTGATATTAAATATCAGAACTTTCTGCTCTTAAAAAACCATGTGGTGAAATTAATCTCTGGTTAGAAAGATAAAATGATTAAAATATATAGTACATACAACTCCTATTCCTTCAAAAGCATATATGGCAGTTCCAAAAAACATGGGCACAGATGACGCATTTGCAACTAGCTTTGTCAATTGCACATCCATATCCTACATATATGAAACAGTTATAAAATACAGTGAGTAGTCATTGCCAGAACCGAAAATCACATGAGCAAGCACAATGTTATTGCATCTGACATCTATGTCCTACAGACCTACAACATGGATGTATAAGAAAATTCAAGGTTAAAATGCAAATAAGCAACTACACATTGTACATAACGTTACTGACACACTAACGGTACCCATATTATGTGAAATAGTTTTTAATGCTATATTGCAGAACAAAACTTACAGGAATAATGTATCTAAAAATAATAGCTAATGAAACCACAGTGGCCACATTAGCAGCAATGGAAAACCAAGCTAATATCTTCAGTTGACGTATGAATGACAAGAATAAAATGGGAACACAAATCATGACCATCCATACACGAAGACCAGGAGCATCAGGCCAGTATAAACTCACAACCTGCAAGGTAAGGTATATGTAAAGTGTTGGTTGTTTTCCATTCTTTAATGTCCATCCAGACATCCGATGATTGTTAATACATCAAAATAGGAGACTGTGTTACTGTAAAGGGTTAGGTCAAAATTTTTTTCCTTACAAAATTCACATTAATAAAACTATACTTCACGGCATCACATATTTATTCATGATACATGGTGCTAAAACACAGAAACCTACTAATGCAATTAAATATAGTAGGCTACTTTGCCTACTCACACACATGCATGTGATGGGGTATATGAGAAACGTTTTTGCTAGCCAGCACAAAATAAAATTTTTTTTTTATAATTTTTGGAAAATGTTTTACAAATTTTCTGCTAATTATGATGTGAGTCGCAGTTATTATGTCAGAGAGTAAAATCAGCCCAAGTGATGGTTAATTTTGTATTCAAGGTCTATGGTTCTAAACTTGTAGTTACTGTGCTTTGGATTAAGTATTACCTAGCGAGAAAATGATAATTGCAGATGACATTTGCTTTCTATGATAGAACCTTTTAAATTGAAGTACATGTACAAAATTCAATTCAAATATCCCAGTAATAACCTGGTGCGTCTTTATGCCAAATGTCAATAGCACTAACGTACCGAGTTGCACAACACCTTTAAACTGAGCGAACAGTAAGTTAGGTTGAGCCAAAATCACCCAAGATACTCGTACACGTTTTTGGCAATTATTTCTTTACCAAACAAATATTATACAAACTTTTTCGTCCAGAATGCCTTTTGACATGTCTTCCTTAATTTGAAAATAACTTATAAAAGTACTTACTTGTCGTATATTTTGCGCCATAAAAACAAAATACACACAACAGAATCCCAGTTGTGTGATCATGAGAAATGTATCTACAGCCCTTTTTCCAACATACGAATATTTTTGCAAAGAAACATAGGGTCCATGTCTAATAGCATTCTCCATAACAGTTGAATAATCCATAGATGGAACACCTTCCACCCTAAACATATGTATTATACTGTATATATATAATATATACAACAACAACAACAACATATCATATATGAATATTCCATTTGACGCAATCAAAATTAATCAGATGATATTGATGCTTAAAATAACATCATGTCTGGACTTTTGTCCAAACTAGCCTACTAATCTGGAAGCATACAAGACACACCAAATTTCCATCCTTAAAAAGCGCAATGCTTCGTCAAATACCACCCCAGGTCAAATAGAAACTTAACACATAAGCTATTTGCTAAAGATACTCTGCCAAATGCCAGTGCATAATATAAAAGCCACCGTGAGTGTAACAATACATTTTTGTAACGCTGTAACTCTTTGACTTCATTCTCCCCTTTGGTTGACTAGATCAGCGTGCTGAGGAAAAATCTGCGTGAGTGGAATGGTGGTTGAACTAAGATTTATTCCAGATGTGGCTAGTTGGAGTATGTGCTTTTAGGCTGTGACAATTTCATTATAAAAATCGTACTTTCAACGCTATTTTTCATGGCTTCTTGTTAACTTACCTAAATCTTCCTTCTAATCTAAATCTAACTTCAACTAAACCCCAGATAGCTTATACCAGCTTTTTACATATCCATTCTCCTAACCTACCGGCCTATATTTAACTATGGGCCCCTACTTAATATAAAATAGTAACTCCCATTTTTTAATTGATGTGGTTCAAAATTAGTATTTTTAGTCAAAGAATTATGTGTTTTATCTGTTTCATTAAATGGTGAAATTGGTTATGGGATCCATTTCAGTAGTGACTGAAGAAATCCTGGTTGTTGCGACAGCAGTCACCTCAATAAGGACTTCGCAGAGTACAACAGACATATCTGTTGCAGTACTAGATTACAGACATAACAAACAAATTTAGGATGATGACAACAAACAAGCCAAATTAGATTAATTACACTTTGATCGTGTGAACTATGATTATGCACAGACCAATTACATTTCAGATAAAAAAAAATTACCTAGGATTTGTTACAACAGCTTACCTGCAAAAGTGCTTTGAACACTTGACAAGGACATGCATGCAATGAACACAAACAATGGCCATTACTGCAAGAAGGGGAGGTCCGAGGGCTAACCCTGCATGGTCTATTGCCAATGGTAGTCCAAGCAATCCGGTGCCTATGTTTCCTTTCAGAAGGTGCATCAGAGTTGCCAAATCTCTGAAAGTAACAATTGGAAAGATTAAATTTGAACCATTTTAGATTCTGCTCCAGCCTAACACTATAACCCACTTTCGAGTTTGTTAAAACTTTTATTCCAAGCAACAGAACTAAATGCAATCAGATTTGTAAACACTACAAACCCTTACCCAATGCGCTTGATATTTTCATGTTCTACCATAACTCTTAACTACTGTGCAGCTGGTAAGAGTAACATACTTCAAACTAGTTGCAGTGATATATATGAGTTCAACATACAGGATACAGCGTTAAGATAAACAATGAAAGGATGTAAAACAGCCAATAGAGAAATTAATTACTGCTAACTTCCTTCCAATGACATATTGTCAAAAAGTTATTCGTGCTTGGTATCATAGATGTTGTAATAATGAAGGTGATAAATTACAATAAAAGCAGGAAAAAGATCAAAAAATTAAACTTTAAGGTCGTGAAATATATGCAAAGAATTATCTAAGTAATATAGTATACTACATCTACAGTATATATATACTTCACAATCCACATCCATATGTATAATTTGTAAAAATACTGGTAGTAATAAACTTCGTCACACAAAATGTATATATTATATGTATAAAATATGTTTGTAAAAACCTTACAGCTTTATGCATTTCAAACAGGTCTTTTATGTCTTTTTGTTTATCACTTATCTGGTTAGCAAAATTATTGAAATATCCACCTTTCGATGTAAAACAAATTTTCAGAATACCTTCACTATGACACAATTTCTCATGATATGGGATACATGGATATATTACAATTTGTTACAAGTTTACAACAGGAAGTTAATAAATTCACCAGGGGCTATGATATGAGCACAAAAGCAGTGCCATACCATTCCTGCTCATTTTGCTAAAGAAAAACGGCTCAACAGTGTGAGAGTAAAGGAAAAATGTGTGATACATGCAGACCTTTGAGAGAAACAGAAATGTCACGTGAAAGTTCGTTGCAGATTATGTAAATACTTACTGCAGGTTTATTCAGCTACAATGAATAAAATGTCTTTAACATAGGAAAACATTAAACAATCCACATGTCCGTTCATTTTTATAGTATTAGCCTCACATACCACATTGCAGCGATTGCAAGCCGCATTTAATCACAGACAATAAAAAAAACAAACCGTAAGCCACACCAAGTCATTTTTATCGTTGGAATATGAAAAAGTAATTATATTCCATAAAAATAATAACTTAGTTTGCAGTAGAGTTTATTATTACAGTAATATCCTGATTAAGTTCGCAAAAATTATCACAAAATCTAGATTCAACTTTTGCAGCAATTTATGATTTCATCAAAAACATGTTGACTTGTCATAAAAAAGTCAAAAAATAATTCATAATTTATTAAACATATCCTGAATCGATGGTTGATGCATATTTGCGCATAATATTTACAAACTGCGTCTGTTGTACATGCAAACAATTTAGCTTAACTTCAGTTGAAGCTTCCACCAGTCTTTAATGGTTGCTGATTAGCAATTTCAGTTTTGCTGATATATACATTACATAATAACATGCCTATTGTATAGCTACCGTATTTAAAAAACCATACTTGCTATGTTCACACCTACCACATAAGTTCACACAAACTGTTCAGATGCAAGCTGCGAACTTAATCGGGATCTTAGTGTATTAGATTTAACATGTAATATGCACTCATCTGACAAATGCAAGGACAAGTACAAACAAACGGAGCAAAGGGAATTAAAAAGCAGCAGAATTAGTAGTATGTATTTTTTGTTTTTATGATGTCACATTTTAAAGAGCTCAAAAGGTTGCAAAAAGACAGGTTTCAGTATTCAAAGCAGTCAAAGTAGTATTCATTTTAAAATCGAGGAAATCAATAGAACAAAATAAAATGGTTATCTCATTGTTTGGAATAGAAGTTTAATTCTATTTGAAGTTGATGGTTATGGGGCACGACCACAATTAGTTGTATAATTGGATACAGAAGGCAGTGTTGGATTTTTGGGGGTGTCTTGGGGCCATGGCAACCAAACTTTAAATTGGGCATCCAACATTGAGCTGAATGAATGCCCACTAGGCAGTAGGCACCCATTGTTTTTTTAATGATTGGTCTTCACTGCAAAATAAGGTTACCCATGTGACTGACTTTTGGATGATGCCATTGTTGAAAGTGTGATCTGTGCCAGACTATGCTAAGTGCACAGCATGAAGAGATTGTATTTAGAGATGCATTTGCAGGAAATGTGATTCTGGCAATTGTGACCAGACCATGGGAGAGAAAAAGAACAGAGCATAAAATTTTAGACATAAAAAAAAGCATGGTTGATTGTGCCTGTTGGCAGATTAAGCTTACCGGTAGTTTGCAAGAGTTGGGCATCTAGCTTTTTCGATCAGCACCCATTTTTACAGAACCAGAATGCCAGAATTCAATTAAAACAATTTATAGGTTGACATGCACTGAGCTACATAACATACCAATTAGTAAAATTACCAGATATATTTACTGTAACTTTTAAAACGGACACGTAAATAATTATTAGGCGTGCCCCACCCAAAACGTTACCGAAAACATTTACATGATTCAGTGAGCTGCAATACCAGGACATTTCTTTGAAAACAGCCAGTGGAAAATAAAGAAATGCTGCATGCTATACACTTGGTAATTGTTTTATGATTTAGATAAGAACACAAACTGCCAAAAGATTTATATATAAAACAATACTATACAACTTACGAAGTTGCATGTGGGTTTGTTCGACTTCTGACGGCAAACTCCACATCATCTTCATAGTTTGCATTTCCATCACTAAAAGTTTTAATTAATTAGTTACGGTACTTTATTTATTTTATTCACTTATTTGTTTAATTTAACTTATCCCTGTAAAATTATTCACATGTAAATAGAGCCATTTTATATAATAATAAAATATAAATAAATGTAAACTTTTCCTTGCTATAGAATTAATGCTTATATGATCTTATAATTGCAGTAAACTTTAGTAAAGGATCTTTTCTACAAACCAGTTGGCATTGTCCTCAATTCCATTTAATAGTGGTTTTCTTTGTTCATTTTTCATAGTCTCAGGAAATGTGTTGTAATTTTTTGCGGAATCCTGAAAGACAAATTACGTAACTACATATTATATCAACGATAGGCTTTTTCAAAAAACATATACTACTATGCATCGAGTATGCTAAACACTATCAGTTACTTATTACCTACACTTGGCTTTAATATAAAGCGCTTTAATAGCTGCATCCGTTCTTCAATCTAAAGCTGGCCGTAACGCAGTCGATTTTATTGCAACGTTACAAAAAACTCAATCAATGCACCACAAAACGTGGCAAGTAACAGCGAAAAATGATTGATTCAACTACTAAACTACGTTCTTAATTTAATGGTTTTAGCATATTAACATTCCCTTATAGGCCTACTTCGTGTGAAAAAATTTTATGCGTTGTTTTGTCAACTCTTTATTTCGGTCGCATCTTAGTCTGACGTATGACAAGTCTGCTTTCATTTTAATGTTGCACAAAGGCTATATTAAACGTTTGTTACATGATGAGGTCGTATCGTTGGACCAAATAATCAAAGCTAGAAATTAAACAGATTGCACGGAAAAAGAACGAACATTCCCGTCGTTGCACTGTTTGGAACAAGAGGTTAATCAAAATAGACGCAAAATCAATCGCAGACGTTGCAAACGTGCCAATAACAAATAAAAACATGCCTTTGTTGGTCAAAGTTGTCTTGTTGTCCGGTTGGTATCATGCCAATCGGGATTGGGATCGTCTGTTATTATTATCGCAGAATTCAGTCTATTCAGGTTGAGATGACAAAACAATGAAGGCAATTTTTTTTGCTTTTTAGTTAGTGCTCTTTTTCATTTTATAAGTCTAATCAAGTTATCAATGGCGATCACAGAGGGATGATAGCATGAAAAACTAATAGGTCAATTCCCTGAGGGGAGTGTCGCAACACTCAAACAACCCGTCTAGATCCGCCTAAATCAGACCTAAATCTACCTAACTAATCTTGAAAATCTAATTCCAAGAAAACGTTTAACAGCTGAAATAAACTTTTTGCATAGCCATTCTCCTTAAATAACCGTCTATGTTTTACAACAGGCTGCGGGACCTACATACGGTGAAATAGTGACTTTGAATGTTTTATTAACGATTAGTAACTAGCAATAGTTGTTGCTAGTTAATACTAATAATGATGTCACTATTTCACCGGAAAAAATCGTACGTTTCATGCTTTTTTCATGTTTTTTTGTTAACCTAAGTTAAATGATATAATATAGTAACCCAAACCTAACCTATAACTTCCTTCCAATCTAAATCTAACTCCAATTAAACCCTAAATAACGTACATCGACTTTTTTCATACCCATTCTCCTAACATAACCGCGTATCTTATAACATGAGAACGGGCTGCGTGACCTACTTTTGGTGAAATAGTCACTCTGTATTAATAAATAAAAAAAAATAAATACAAAGAACACCTAAGGTCTAAAGTAATCAAATATAACCCGACATTTCATTGTACGTTTATTCGGTGAAGTCTACACAGAAATAACTAAGAAGAAAACATTAAAATATAAACTACCTTATTTCCAGTCATGGTTCTTGCACAAGGTGGTTTCGGCGAATGATCAGGCTTAACTCTACCCATACAGCGTTATCAGCTGTTAACGACAACAAAGAAAAAAGCTTGCGTCAATATACGTATGACAAGTGAAGTGGAACCAACGCAGCTCTCTATGTATCCAGCTTCTGTTGCAATGGTATGACTTTACTCTCGGGGTAAATGCGGTTAAGTGAGTACGAATCGCTAATAACACCGTCGTTAGAACAACTCAAACGTAAGTGGTAGAAGTTAGATTTCACGATCTGCTATCTGAGGCGTAAAAAATGACGTCATTTTCTACGTAATGACGCTTGTACTTTTCCACTCCAATAGATGACGAATAAATGAAGAGAAAAAAGAGGTCTCACGGCGCACACAACGTGAACAAAATACAGCTGTCGATAGCAAGATCAAGCTATGTGGCAAAAACATGATATTTTGTCTACTCACTCTACTGTATAATCATTAATCACAGCCCGACAGGCCACAATGACGTCATCTAAGTTTTTTAGTGTATTTTTGATGTGTTTTGGCCAGCACTAAAAAGCAATTGATAGGGTTGCGACATCTCTTCGAAATAGTTTTTGCTGAATATCAAAAAACGTCTTTTCCGCATTCAGAGGAATTTCCTTAAAGCGCCAGTTACGCCGGTTCACGATCTGACACATCATAACATGTACTGCACTGCATCACAGTATTTAAACGAAAGCTACAATGTTTAAATTTATATAAAATTATAATTAGTGTTCGAACCGAGCGGCCTTCAATAACAACGTTCTATTTACATGTTACACAAATACATGTCATGGGACGAAGTGCAAACAAAAGATGGATGCACAGAACAGCGAACTTGCTAAATGAAGAAATACTCAACAGAGTATACGTGGCGTAGGTGGATATATAACAATACTGTACGTTTTCTTGGACATTCTGATCAAATACGCCGATTTCTGAGCCTTTGTTGTGTTCCTAACCCAATAACATTTATATACATTCCTTTCGAATTGGTTTTACAGACGAACGGGGTTGTTGATGCAATACCCGAACACGTACTTTGACCAAATTTTGTAGTTTTCCATTAACTCCATTTCGGACAGCCAAATAGATCACATGACGCCTGCATAATAAATCGTGCTTTGATAGAATCAGGCTAACAGATGGCTGCCATTCGATGACATAAAGCACGTTTTTCTAGATTTATTATTTTTGATTGTGCATTATAATGTAATTCTTAATCGAACGAACGGCAAGCAGCATATTAATTAAGTTCTCAACAAGCAAAAAATAGCACTTTATTCGGCAAGCTATGGCTGCAAACTGTGTAGTCCTGGTAATGTACAACACAGAGAGATACGCGCGTGGGATATACGATAACGCGTTATAAGCCTATTCTGAGAAACCTCGTTAACAGTCTCCTCGACAAATGATGACAAACCGTATATAAGTTGAAAACAATTGCGCAACCGCGACCAGTAGCGGGGCACAATCGGCAATCTTTTGATCCAACATAAATGCGAAGACAATAGCCCGCAAAAGCAACACGCCCGCAGGTAATGCCACCAGTTTACTAATCTACCATGTACCTTCTAACTAACGTGAAATGAAAATTTCTTGTGTCCCAGAGGTCAACAAATTTAAATAATAGTCTGGTCTCTTACTTGTAATTATTATATGTAAAAAAATAATGTTGTATTGCATGAGTTCAAAGGATATGCTTCATTTGAAAAATTTAATAAAAGGTAAATATTTGTAATTGTTTTTAACAGTATACTTTTAAGCCAGAGTCAAACAGTGTGCACAATACACCAGTGCATGTATTTCAAAAACCATCCGCCAGCTGTTGCCATTTTGAATTTTAATGCAGTTGCATTTCATTGCAATGTGGTCTGCCACTAATTTAATCAGTAACCGACGTGGTAAGTAGTCAATACAAAAATGTGACTTCTTAAGAAATGTATACATTTATATACAGGTTACAACAAAATAGTTTAAAAAAGCTACACAGTAATGATCAATGGATACATACCTTTTTGCTAAAACTCAGGAAATAGGAAATTAAATCTTTTTACATGTATGTTCTGTAGTTGTTGATCAATTTTAGACTGTGATAAAATAAATATCAAATTCTCTTTTCTTGTTTCAAACCGAGCTTCCAAGGGAAGTAAAGTATCTTCAGAATTAACATCTAAACCTTCACCTTCATTTCCACCACTTATCAGGATATTTTACATCATGCAAATAGCACACAGTAGGCCTACTTGGTTTTCAATATTTCCTTTAAGACAAAAAAATTGAAAAATTGAGTTAATTTTAAATTCTTTTTTATACATTTGGGAATCAATTTCATTGATTTCATTTATAAAAATAATTTACCAAAAGGAATATTTTCTCTCTTATACACCTTTAAAATATTAAAGAAACAGCATGATGTGAATTGTATGATAATAGAATTATAATCTCATTTTGAAACTTGGTAAGTCAATAAAGTGTAAAGAAATCATTTTTTCATGGACTTCATACACAATACCTGACAGGGGTAGATATATTTGGGGTGTTGAAACTTCGCAACATCGCATTCAACAATTAAAACAATTTTTCTCTGTGCGCAGATGTGTTCCATCAAAACCGGCAGCGGTCAACTTCAGACAAAAGTAAGCCGAAATTTGTCTATGCGTGTCATTACCATAAGCAGTACCATATTAGTGCTATTGTCGCTAAGTATATTTGCTTTATTACCGATTAGTTAACCAGTTAATGAGGATATAGCACGTAAGCGGCATTTCCGATGGAGGATGATGTTTTTTCGTCATCTAATTAAGATTAAACATTTTAAATCGAAGGCAACAATTGTTCTAAATAAACTTGCATGTACATGTCGTTAATGCGTTGGTATTTGCTAGTAGTTGTTTCATAGTCGAATGAATTTCTTTCGACCGGTGAGACATAATGCGCTACTGTGATTGTTGACATAACGGAGACAGTACTGCAATTAACAACCACAGTACACCATATGCAACTGCCAACAATCATCAGTACTTTATATCTCAAACCACGCCCAGAAAGACACCCAAAGTTATGTTTACTGCAGCTTATCTTTCGTGAGAGTTCAGTTGATCGTTCTGGTTGATAAAAAAGAAGCAACAAAGTGTTGACACAAGTGATTAATGGAAGAAATTGTTTTGACTATTAGTAGAACGAAGACGAGAGAGAACCGACTGAAACGAATGTTTCGAATTAACCATGTGTTAATGAAATAAAATTAATCATCAACGAAATTTGAAACGATGGGTATTATTTTCAGTTTGATTCTTAATGCAAAGAAAAAACGATTACAATCTAATTTTATAATTTCTATTCCCAGCTTTATTGTGCGCAATTTATAATTACCGGGTTGCATTTAGAGCACAAAAGCGAGCGACATATGAGATCAAACACACCAGTCATTTATTGAAAAATTGGAAGTAGGCCAGCATTATTGTTAATTACGGCTATTGTTGTGCTACAATTACGAACGTTATGAATTAAATTCTTATTCCGTAACCTATTTCTTGGATATAATTTATCAACATAAAACGACGCTAACTAACTTTTCAACCCATTTTTCCATTATTTGCTCTTGGCCAACATGGTCACTTATCGAAACTTTCGTCGTGAAACAAAGATATATTGTGATGTAATAATCTCTCGATGATAATCTCTGAACGACCCAATAGAGGAGGGTTATCGACTGCAAAATGGCACATTTTGTCACTGCGTAAATAGACTGTTGTAAACTCGTTGTCAGGGTGATTTTTTATCATAAATTAAGTATTAAGAAACATGGTGGTGACGTAGTTGTAGCGGTATCAAAGCCTAAACCGGGAGAGGTTAATTTAAACAGTGTGTATGAAAACAAAGTTTTATCACACAAAATATATATCTACGAAGTAATAGATTACAGGAAAAAATATTAAGTATCTTTTAGACCTGAAATAGGTGATTATTAGGGCAACCAAAAGTCAATATGGTCAATTTTTTTTTACCTGCTCAGAATGCTATGAAACAAGCACAAAACAAGTTTCAGCTTTGTACGACGTGTGGTATAGAAGTTATTAGGTCAGATAAAGTCAAAATGTTACGTTAGGTCAAAATACGGTCAAATTGTTTCGTTAGGTCTTTTTTTTAGGTCAAAATCTATTAAACTTGTAATTTTGTAACCATTTTGTAATATTATTCTTCCGTTTTTCTCTTTTCTTGTACCGCAAACAATTCCAGTCCCGCAAATTTTACTTAGAACCAAAGCCACAAAGAGAGGGAAGGCTTTTCAGCGCGTTTGGTGACGTCACGATGTGACGGCATTGCATTTGAAACTGCAAGTTGTCAATCTTAATACGCAGAAACGAAAAAAAAGTCAACACTAGAAAAGCATTTTGTCATTTTTAAATGCAGCTTTAGATTAGAAAGTTGCTGTAGACAGTGTAGAGACTATCAGTATAGCGTTTTTCAAAATGAGGTCAAAATTTAAACGTTTTAGGTCAAAATTTAAACTTTTTAGGTCAAAATAAGGTCAATATTTAAACTTTTTAGGTCAAAATGAGGTCAAAATTTACAAATTTTAAGGTCAAAATTTAAAATTTTTAGGTCAAAAAACTGGTTGCCCTAGTGATTATACGGCCAGACCTAAGAGGATATAATTGAGATAATATAATGACGTGTTAATGAAATAAGTTAATTTGTGAAGTTATGACCTTTCATCACATGTATGAACATCTTTTTTACATTTCTTACAGCTTTTTAATTGTTTTGTTTTTTTTGCTTACAACGTTACTAACTTGTACTAATATCTTATCGCACCACATTGAGTGCATAGAATTGTATCATACTAGGAGCTCTTGTTTGAAATAGAATAAATCAGTTTTCATACAAGTTCTCTGTTTCGGTTTGGTCACTTCACGTCCGATGATGACATAGGGTCAAAACACTGGTTGAATCAGGACGATGCGCCTCTGTGCGTTGGATGGTGTCCAAAACTAGACAGCCATTGTTTTAGTTGGGCTTAATTAAGTGAAGGTGAAATAGTGCGCCAAAGTAACGAACCAAACATAAGAATCACACCCCAATGAAATTTTTTTTATCATGGTTAAGTATTTAAGATAACTTCAAACAACATAGGGTGATAATGACCAAATGATTTGTAATTCCCGTTTTGCAGAAGCGGTTGAAAGTAAAGCAGCAATTATCTTATACTTGGCAAAATATCAAAACACAGAGAATTCCTCATCATCAAATCTTGACATCAGACCCATCAGATTTGTCTTTGCTCAAGGACTAGTATTCTTTGAATTATGCTTGGATTGGTACTTAAAAAAATAATAAAACAAAAAACAGCAATTTTGACCAATTATTATTGTCGTTGTCAATTCAACCTGCACTCCTGTATATGGCATAGCAGTACCCTCTGTACTTTTCATTTAAAGCAACTTAATGTTTTTGTTTTAATACAAAAATTTAATTTGCTATCTCTAGTGCACACAAACGATTTCTTTTAAAATATTAAAACAAGCAGTTAATTTGCTTTATTTGAAGAGTTTTGAAACATATGTAAAACAATCTGTATTTCGTAGCCTTGCACATCTCTTATAGCTTTTTTGAGTAAGCATTCCAATGTGAAAAAAAGTGCTTTTTACATGATACATACAATTATACTTCTATACAAGCATACATAAATAACTCCGTCACTACGCCTATCATGTTTATAATCTAGTATTGGGGATACACTTTTTATACATCAACAGACTAGAAGCCAGTGGTTTAGTTAAGTGTGAGATAAAAAAAACGAACAAAATTTGCTGAAATTATCCCAAATTTGGGCAAAATACGGTGCATTCTACAACCTTCTAGTTAACATTGTGTAAATTTAAATTTGGATTAATTAAATAAAACATATCTTTCTTGGGATGCCAACGCACTCTTATGTTATGTTACTATGACCTAGCAGCCATGGTGAAAGCCACATCAACAATTCGCATGTATGTTGTCCTGTGGACAGATAACAATCAATGCTGGAAAATAGTGATAATGTGAAGTGGCTAATTAATTAATTCACTCATTATAAAAAGTTATATGCTTAAACTTTATGCTATACAGTCTTATTTTCTATACAAAATCTATCCCTGTGAAGAATTGCTACTAGCCTAGTGATATGCACAAACTTTGCAAAATATTTTTACAGACATAACAGTTAAATCATAACTAATATATACCCCAGTAAATTACAACCAACCAAATTTCCACTGGATACCTGTCAGTCTGATTCATGAACAGATGGAGCAAAAATACAATTAAATTATAAATGAATTAATACCAAGAATACATCGGAACCGGAAAAAAATGCATTGAGAATATTAAATTATGATATTTTTGTACTTCAGTACTCTCGATGAAAAGAGTGCAACATTAGTTGCAAGATTTTGGTAACTTTAAGAATTGGATGGAGAAACAATAATAAACTTAGGAACAACTCAATTTCACATTGCAACAATGGTGAAATATCTCAGCATGACCCGATAATTCCCATATAGGATACACGACTGTGTATGGTTGTGCATGTTTATTTGGCCATTTACACAATACTCACTTTTAAACACCATGTACTGAGATATGTTTACTAAACTATGCTATACATTAGAATACCAGGATGTCTGCTATAAATAACGCAACAGCCTACCATGGCAGACTAGTAGACTACATATGCACATGTAGCCTAGATGTTTGCTGGAAACCTAGATCTAGTCTAGTGTATAACTGCAGAGTTTGGTTTGGTGCGCTCAATATTTTCCGAGTTATCGTCACCATTTTTTTGGGCGACATGATTTTTTCGATCGCCTACACTTAACAATTGAAATTGTTGACACACTTTGATTCTTTTTTAAATTACAAACGTTCTGGACAATGGATTGTAAAGATTTCGCTCAGGTCAGTTGCATATGAAATCTTTTGAAAAATTTTGAAAATATGTTGTCTATAGTTCTTATTTTGCAGTGCATTGAATCCTACACACTGCGCTTGTCTGATATTATGTCTAGATATGTGGTCAGGGAAGAATGTGACGTAAAATGCATAAGAGTTTGCGTGTAATCTGCACTTAATTTTTAGGTCATAAAGAGATTAAACCAATTAAGAGAGAAATTATTTAGAGGTTTTGTGCAAAAGTGCACAACCAGGGGACGACACAATTTGAGTAGTTAGGGTCTAATAGACTAAGTCATTCTGTGGTTGTGCATTTCTGCACTAGACCCTTATTTCCATTAAAATTCATAAATAAATAAATATGGTTTACACAGCTTAACAAAAATTAAAAGTTGCTTGGCTTGGGGCGGTGAAAGACTTTTAGTTAATTCTGTGTAATCGCGCAAGATCTTACGGTAAACGGCCATACGCTGCAGTTAGGTTTAGGTTGCAATATTTTAACATTTATGTCAACAAGAAACTGAAAAATAGCTTTGAACATACGCTTTTTTCGGTGGAAAAGGCCTATAGTTACAGCCTAACTTTTATCTTTCTGTCCTTTGACTGAGGAAAGTCTTTACACTAATTAAACCGGGCCTGCGATGATTGTTCATCGCTCAAAAATTAAAGCAAGCTTAATGATGTTACCTTAAACCTGACTGCTTAGGCTAAACCAAACAATAACTAGCATAACCGGAATTTTCAGATCAAATTCAGGTTTTTCACTCTTCTCAAAATGTTGTGTGTTGGCAGTGTTTACACTTTTCTCATTGCGCAAACAAAAATTGATGTCTATGTATTGTAGAGACAACTCACGGGTTGATACTGAAAAGGGGTGGAAAATGCATAGCTGTTTTCTTTTTTTGGCATAGAACAGCCTGAACAGGGTTGTAATTGTAAGTCATTTTTCAGACTCGAGTCAAGTTTAGTGGCCGTGCTAGTTGCTACCACCAGTAATTACCTTAATTATTTTTGATCACGTTTTAAGTCTTTTTGGCTTTGCCACTATTTCTCATTCATTGGCGATTGCGACTGGCAACTGGCTTATTTTTTCGATCCCACCGCGCTTTTGACGAAAAATAAAATGATTGATGATTGATTGAAGTGTAATCAATTTATATGATGACCCGAGTCAAGTTAATTCAATGCCTATAACCTAAAAATTTCCTGACGTCACACTACGACAACATGTGGCATGAAATTGGACATCACAACGTTATGGCTATCTCCAAATTGGTCTAGTACTCTAGTTGATTTTTTCTTTCAGAGAAGTGTAACTATTTAGAAAAGTATCTGTTTTAACTATATATGAATTATTTTTTCCGTCACAACATGATTCGAGTCGTTTGATCTTTAAGTGAAGTCATTTAGACATTTGTTTCGAGTTTAGTCAAGTCATAAAAAAACGTAGAGGGTCTATTGTTAATAAAGTTATGCTGCCCAAAGTAATTATTTATAATTACTCGCGTTTGCTCTGAGAAGAAAACGGTATCAAAATAAAGGGCTCACATGAAAACTGCGTTGTATTACTAAATTTTTTTTATATCGTTATCAGTTTTGCCCACCGGGCAGTTCTTTTGACCTACCGTTATTGTCTTTTTGCATGCCGTACCCGGGCAATTATAATAAGATTGATCAAAGAAACGATTAGGTCTACAAAGATAAGTTCGTGTTCTCTTCTTTGCTCTTAGCTATATGTAGGCTAATTTACATTACCTGTTTTTTGTTACACTATGAAACAAAACAATGGATTTGTTTTTACTGATTGTTTGCAAGACTGCTGGATTGCACGTCATTGAATATCATCTCGGCAAATCAAGTAGGGTACCGGAGCATACATCAATATACTGAGCTTTTCAACAAACTATATAGTATTTATAAATTGTCTTTAATATTCAAATATAACGTCATGTACAAAGAATATTCTCAGCTACAAAGTAGATGGTTGCGAGTAATGGTTATTACAAGAAAAACAAACAGGTCATATTTAGCCTATATTAATTGAACTTAAAAGATCGCTTGTATGACTTGACTGAAAGGTTTAGAAAAGTTCAGAATGCGATTACTGTGGTTGTACTCGTACTAGGCCTACCTGATATTTGCAAATTTGGCTGTTAGCCAGCACGTTTGCCTCGTATGAGGCATTTGTCTGTTAGTCATCAATAGGGCAACCAGTTTTTTGACCTAAAAAGTTTAAATTTTGACCTTATTTTGACCTAAAACGTTTAAATTTTGACCTTATTTTGAAAAACGCTATACTGATAGTCTCTACACTGTCTACAGCAACTTTCTAATCTAAAGCTGCATTTAAAAATGACAAAATGCTTTTCTAGTGTTGACTTTTTTTCGTTTCTGCGTATTAAGATTGACAACTTACAGTTTCAAATGCAATGCCGTCACATCGTGACGTCAACAAACGCGCTGAAAAGCCTTCCCTCTCTTTGTGGCTTTGGTTCTAAGTAAAATTTGCGGCACTGGAATTGTTTGCGGTACAAGAAAAGAGAAAAACGGAAGAATAATATTACAAAATGGTTACAAAATTACAAGTTTAATAGATTTTGACCTAAAAAAAAGACCTAAAGAAACAATTTGACCGTATTTTGACCTAACGTAACATTTTGACTTTATTTGACCTAATAACTTCTATACCACACGTCGTACAAAGCTGAAATTTGTTTTGTGCTTGTTTGATAACATTCTGGACAGGTTAAAAAAAATTGACCATATTGACTTTTGGTTGCCCTAGTCATCAAACACCCGGGCAAGGCATCTGTGTGTATTTTACACGGTCTTAAATTAAAACGATATTTTACACTTGTTTACATGCACAATGTTGCATGTATATTTACAATCTTATATTATATAATATATCACGACATTTTAAGCTTCTTTAATCACACGATCTCAGATAAAAAAATCTATTTCATCGATATGATTCGAAGTGAGGGGCAAGTCCAAAGACAATTTGGCCTTAAATCAAAGAGTAGTTTGTCAGTAAATATACTGGTAAAGGGATTTGTTTTAACATGTAGTGGTTAAGCAGCTATTGCCATAAATTGGTGCCAAAAAACGCAAATTAATCTCTTAATTATAACGAAGTTGGCGGGCGGTTCTTATCATGTTACAATAATTAATAGAAACAATAGGGATGACTCAAGTATTTGGATGTGGACGACAAGTAAATAGTAATAGGTATAATAAAAGCGTACTTAAGTGTATAACAAGAACACTTTGCTTTAAATAAGCCTAAACTAGCTTACCGTTGAGGTATTTGTACTGGTTAATGTACAGTAGATACTAACCTACAGTATGGTTCAATTTTGGCAGTTGGCTCCAGCGTTGTCCGGTACCGCTAACTGCGGTAAAAACAAGAATGCTTTACTAGTTCATGTGCTGTAATTTGTGACATTCCTATGCTGAAAACAAACATTACCTGCTACTAATCACCTACGTATGAAGACGTATTCCATCCAAAACGCGTTAGCTAGCCTGTCACTACTATCATATCTAGGCATACCATATTTTTGTGATCGAAAACCGGGACGCTTCAGAACAACGAGCCTTATCAGATAAATGTGATTCATATTTTACTAGGAGTATGGAACTATTTTAGATTCCTATCGTCAAGGACAGCTAAAGTAGTAAGACAACAAGAAAAACTAAAATAATGTATTTTATTAGGAAACAAAACAACATTCAAGCATTTGTAAATTTACATAGTCGCCCAATCATACTTTTCTGTAGACAATACTTTCTTGAAGAAGTCTTTAGGCTACAATACAATTTTGGCAATAACTGCTTAACCATTACATATTGTTAAGAATTCTTTCACCAGCATGTTTACTGGAAACTGCTCTTTGATTTATGGCCAACTTTTGTTGGACTTGCCCCTCACTTTAACATTATTAGGAAGTTATATGTTCAAAACAATTGTTTAACGGGAGAAATGTTTTGCTAATGGTGGAATTGATTCGGAAATTAAATAGTCTCTTTTTAAAAAGAGTTGTGCTAGAGTTAATGTTTTGTTGAACAATCAGTTTCCCCCACTTGATTTTCGAAAATCTTACAACAAAACATTCTGTTCCAAGCCTGTTTACATTGGCTATGTATTTAAACGCGGGATGGGCAGTAAGATTTTTGTTTACTGGGAAGTACAGTATAAATGCAAAAGACTGTTGAGCACCGAGTAAGTTATATCCAACCATAGACGAACGAGCGCAGTAGTAACTCAACAAAGAAATCCGTGGGAAAGTTTACTTCCTGAACAAATTTAATTTCCTTAACGTAATTTAGAGTGGTGTGTGTTTTCGTCTGCTTTTCCATTGCCAGAGGTAGGCCTGTAGAAGATAGGCTATCATTTGCTGAAGTGCACATACCAACAGAAATGACTTATAATAGGCTGACTAAACATTCTGGATGCTATAACTTATAAAAAGGCGTATAGAATGCATAAGATCTTCTTTCACAAAGAACTTTGATAAAATACTAGAATTTTTTGAAATATGTAACCTCTCTGCACCAGAGCGCGCGTAGCCTACGTTGCATACCAATCCCAATGCTTATAACACTTTCATGCCATACTGGACTGCAGTGTTACCGGTTTTAAATCAAAATGAAGCAGTTGATGTTATACAATAAAACAAGTGTGCTTGTTATATTTCGTGGCAAAGTTAACTCTTGCATTTCAAACTAAAAATTTTAAGAATCTGGATGGAGTCATATTAAAGCTTTTCATGACACTGCCATATAACTTTCTAATTGTTGTGAATACAGTGTGGCCTATAATTTAATAAAGTATTCTAGCTCAGGTTAAAAACAATAAAAACGATCACATTGAACCTGAATCCGCAAGCTCCGCTATTCCACCGATGTATTGCCTTGCAGGCTCCACTGTGATTGAGAGAGGTTGTAATTAATGATAGTAATAGTGATTTAGCATAGGCCTAATATGGTAGGAAACAGGATTTGGTAACTCAGTATTATTGAACGAAAATATGTAAAACTGCAAAAGAGGCCTACGACATAGAGGAATGACGTAATACTTTCTAATAGACGATATAAAGCAAATATCAAAAGTGACCAACTTGTAAGAACAAACTTTGCTATATTTTAAAAGTTAGCTCTTGGCTTTAAACGTTTTAAATTCAACAGAACATGATATTTAAGCTAATGTTACTTGCCTTCAAAAGAAATACGATGGGAAGCCTTACACTTACAGCGAAAAGACAGACGTGTCGCTGCAAAGGGAAAACGCTTTTATAAATCAATAATGAAATAATATTATCACCGTAATAAGTTCAAAATAAGTAGAATATTTTCATCAAAACAGGACGTTTGAGTATTTTTAATTGTTTACTCAAAGCGTTTATAGCGTTATTCCATTCGGTGATTGTTTTCACTCTAGTCTATAGGGCAGGGGTGTCCAACCCGTGGCCCGCGGGAAGGTTCTGAGTGGCCCGCGCGGTATTTGTCGAAATGACTTATATTATCAACTGAACCGCCTACGTAATTTATGGCGAACTTACATTCCGAGAAATTGACATTTATTGTTTGTTTACTATTTTCTGACATGGAAAACTCGCATCGCATTGCTACATCATCCATCTCACCGAATATTACCAAACTTGTTAGAGAAAAACAGTGCCAAACTTCACATTGAAATGTCGACGTGTAGTAAAAACTTTGTTGAATTTACTATATCTTCGTTTGTTTGTTGTTCTCGTAATTGTAAAAGACAATAATACGTATTTCTCAGATTAAAATTTTGGAGTGAGGGTTTTAATTAGAAATTAGCAGTAAACACTCAAGTGGCCCGCGCAATCATTCGTACATCGCATGTGGCCCTTTGGCCAAAAAGGTTGGACAGTGGACACCTCTGCTATAGGGTACAATGTTTATAGTTTTAGTCTCGTGAATATCTTATTCTTTGGACCTTATATGTAGGTAGGTGCAATTAATCCCGGTACCAACTGAAATCCTTTGTAAAGATGTCTCCCTAGTCATCAAACAGTCGCGAACTGAAAATCTATTTTCGTAAAACAAAGCAAAACAATAAACTAGATGTGACCAGACCACTGGCCGTGCCTCCTTCACGCCCATGTATTCCAAATAAAACTCGAGTTACGTTGTTGGGGAAATCCTCATTGGCGTCACCGATATTAACCCTATCAGACAAGTCAATTCATATCGCAGCACGCCTATGAACCAATTTAAACCGAGAGCCGAATTCCATGTTTAAACAATAAATTTGTTCTTACAGCCAGTTACTTATTAACGTTATGCATGATTTTGATAGCTTACAGTATAAAACAGTGCGTGTTCTTTCCAAGGCTACTTCTTTGTATATCGCCCATGAAGGGACAACGCAATACTTGGTCATTTATCATCAAGCTCTAAATAAATGAAGATCAGAACTAAAAAAGATTTTCGGTTTAAAGTTAGTATGGTTTAGAGCATGCAAAATTTCAACACAAGGTTTTCTAGAATATAGTGTAAGTTATTTATGGTTATGCTAAGAAAGTGTGGAAAACCACAAGATTAAAAGCAAAGATATAAACAAATGATGTTCTATTGTTTGGCACTTCGTTTGCAACAATGCACACAACTTGAAGTGATCATTTAAAACGGTGGAATTTATGTGGTATATGTTTAGTTTAGCCTTTTTATTTTATAGAATAAAAACTTTGAGTATCTGCTATGGAGAAATTTTGTCGAGTCAATATTCGGTCAAATCAATCTTTGTTATTGCCTCCTCTTACTGTGCACCTTAAACAAGGAAACATCTTATCATCAGATTGCGATGTAATTGTCAATACAACCGGAAAAGATTTTAACCTTACCGGTAAGTGCTGGTTACGCTTCGTTTATAGTTTATTTGTACAGATCCACATATTGCTTTGTGAATTACACAGTAAACAAGCATACCTGTGTGTACTAAAACAAATATTTTACTTTACAACTGCACTAAAACAAATATTTTACTTTACAACTGCGTTTGCGATTTGTGTATCATGCCATTTTGAATTACGTTGAAGCACATTAATTTACTTTGAAACAGAGGGCCAGTTATCAAAAAAGCTCCTCCAAGCAGCTGGTAACGAAATTTTGTCGGATTGTCAATCGAACCCATATTTTCAATCTTCTGCCTGTCGAATAACGAAAGGAGGAAATCTGAAGTGCAAAAATATTGCACACGTAGTCACTCCAGTCAATGAAAATGGTTTATTTGAAATATTGCAAGAGGTTTTTGAAGTTGTAGACGGAACTTTGACTCTTAATACGCTGGCCCTACCCGCAATTGGAACAGGTGAAGAAGATTTCTACAAAAATCGTTTTTTATATGCAATATAATCAGGGTTGCCATCGGTCTGGATTCAAAAATAAAGACGACTAGGAAACGAAAGAAGAATATTACCTTAAACAGTGCACAACAGGAGAAAGCAATCAATGTTACTAAAAAAAGAACGAGACACTATTTGCATGTTCTTAATATTGATATCTCTTTGGTACAAAATGGTATACTAAAGGTGTCGAAACTGCCCAAAATAGTAACCTCTGCCCTAAAAGTAAGACAAAAACAAGGACGCAAGTGAAAATAAGGACGTTTTTTCTATAAAAAAAGACAAAAATATTTTCTAACACACAGACCTTCAAAATAAGGACAATTCTTAAGAATAAGGACGGTATGGAAACCTTGATTATAATAAAAGTAGTCGCTATATATGACGAATACTTACTGGTCTTGTTCTATATCAAGTTTTCTTATAGATGTTATTGATGAGATGATTTGTATAAAACAAATTGATGATCAAAAGCTGGAAATTTCTCAGAATTTTTACAAATTTTACTAATTTTAATCTTGACTTACAGGAGAAGCAGGTTTAAAATGTGAATCAGTCGCTGAAACCATGCGTGTCGCGATTGAAACGTTTGCTGTCAGCCAGCCGCAGAATCTGAAAAGAGTAGACGTAGTTGTCTTCCAGCCAGCGATGTTAAATTCTTTCAAAGCTGCCTTCTCCGAAAAAAAATTATCCCAGGACACATCAGCAGCACCAGTTGGTGAGTTTTTTTCGCTAAGTTTTGATTTGTGGCACTTTGATTGCTAAATATAATACTTAGTCTACATACGTGTAACACATATGCAGTGTCGCCTCGCTCTTTGCCACCTCGCTCTTTGCCGTCATCAACGTGTTCGGGTAGCTTACAAGAAGTCGGACCTTTTCGGCCAATACCTCAACCTTCACCATTTTTTTGCAATCGCGTTACACAAGAGCTAACCGCTTTTGGTGAGCAAATTCCTTCTTAAGTATAATTTTCCTATGTTGTTATCTGGTTGTATATGAATGACATATTTATTATTATTGTAGAAAACTTTGGTCGTTTGTTCGGTCCCCAGCCAGAACAATATCCGGGACGCCTTGTTTCTAATCAACAACATAGTGGGGCCTTGTTGCCATCAGGTTGTGCCGTGAGAAAAGAAAATCATAGAAAAATATGCCAAATGCGTCTCCGAGGCTGTAAAACCAATAAACGTCTTCAAGTAAATGAACTTCAAAATAAAATAACAACTGAGTGTAAATTGGATGAAAACCCGGAAGGGTATTTCAAACATCGAGATCTATTCGTTTTACTTTTATTAGTTGTTTGCAGAATCAAAGAGTTTTGCAAAATGAGCTTTTGACTTACTTGGACGACGATGAACTTATGGAGATAACGAATCTCGGAAAAACACAAAGTGTGAATATGAAAAGAGTTCAAAATTTGTGAGTATTTTTCTGCAAGACTATGTATGCTGTACTTCTGTAAAACTTCAAAATACAACTAGCCTATAGTATTAAGGATATTTTATCAACAAAAGTCTTATATGTTACTTGCAGGCATGGCAGTCGAATAATTATTAGCGGCTCCCAAGACAACGTTAACAAAGCGTTTGAAGAAGCTTCAGAAATTTTAAGAAGATTAAAATCAGTTCTGGTTTGTGCTCAAAACGTTAGATGGACATATCACGACCCTATCGAGAACGTCACGAAAGATTTTTCAACTAAACATAACTTTCAAATCGAAGAAGCATACTCGGTATAACATTTACATACAATTAATATTATTCGCTCAGTGTATTTCGACTGAAGTGACATTTTTTTACAAATACTTTGTCAAATTTTTCAGAAAAAAGAAGTGGATACAGTTTTAAGTGCCGACTCGAACTGCTTTTACATTGATTTAATTAACATGAAAGAGAGATCAATTGATAATGGGAAGGTTTATGACATCAAACGTTGTCCAAGATCATTGATAAAAATACAGAACCAAGGCGCAGACATTGAATACAACCAACGTAAGTGATTTTCTTTACTGTACTTACTTTAGTGTAGCTTACGCAGCTATAATTAAAACATGTTCTACTGGAACAGCTATTTTACTTTACTCATCCTGCATGCGTACCAAGTTGATTACAATTGTATAACTATGAGGGTTAACGTAGCTTCTGCGTTACGTAGAGTTATTACAACATCGTTTGGTGTTTCCTGAAACCTGCTCTTCTGACATCGGACAAGTTTTGTGGAAAAAGGTAAACCTTGATCGAAATACCAAAGAATACTCAGATGTGTGTGATTTTTTTGCTGCAACCATTAACAAGCCAATCCAGTTTAAGTTGGTGAGTATAACTATACCGGTATATACTTTCATCGTCCTATTGGTTTGCTTTATGGCGCGACCGCGGGAATTTTAATTCTAAGAGAACTTCACCATATTAGTTGTGTGAAGACTTTAGTGCAACATCCTTAAGTCAATTATCATAAAATGATAATTGCTTATGTTTTTTAATGATTAGATCGAGCGCATTCAGAATTATACCCTGTACACGCAATTTGTTGCGCAAAAGGAAAAAGTTGAAACAAGAATGAAAAGCAGAAGAAAGCAAGGTCCAGCGACAAAGCTACTTTTTCATGGAACTTCTGCCGACACAACTGAGAAAATTTGCAAGGATGGATTTGACAGGAGTTTTGCTGGGAAAAACGGTACAAGCTGAAGATGTAAACTACCAGCTTTTTGTCGACAAAGTCATCATCTAACTCTCGTGATACTTTATGTTTTTCCCCAGGAACTGCTTACGGCAAAGGAGTTTATTTTGCAACCACCGCAAAACTTTCCTGTGGTTTTGCGAAACCAGATCCCAAACATGAACGAAAGATGTTTCTGGCTGAAGTGATCACTGGAGAGTTTTGCAAAGGAGGCCAACAACTTTTTACTCCACCTACTATTTCAGGATCAAAAGATGACCGATATGACAGTGTGGTCGACAATGAAGAGAACTCAAAGATGTTTGTCGTGTTTAAAGATGCGAGTGCTTACCCACTTTATCTTATTACTTTTAAATAATTCGATGAAAGCTGTTTCCATCATGAGTTGTTTATCAAAATACGAACAATGTTGCCAACAAACTTTTCCCTACACATAGGTCTATAGGCCTGCGACTTTAAGTTCGTATAAGTTTCAGTTTATTTACTTTCCACTGCTTAAAGTAGAATGTGTCGGCATGATCTTTTCTGGATGAAATGATATTTGTTTAAAACAATTTATAAATTAATTATTTAGCAACAAAATGTGTTGCTTTTTAGTCTCTTTCACGTCGACTGCCGTTTTTGTTCTTTAAGTACGGTTCCATGGATAAAAATGACTCTCAGTGTAAAGGTTATATTTCGCAATGAAATGTTAAGTTATATATACTAATATTAGTTTGCACGAGTGTACCTTCCAAAAGACGATGTTTGCATTAAAACAAAATGGAAACCAAACAGGCCGATAAAGAACTTGGAAACACAAATAAAATTCGGAATAATCATAACACCTTAAATTTGCTGTCAAGACATTCTTTGATTCAGATGTGATTTTAAGCAGCATGCTGGTAGTCTTAGAAAATAGCGTTAGTAAGAAGAAGTAAATCTTTCACAAAGCGTGATTTTGCTGCCATCTTTGTGGATAGCATGGTTAAGTTTTAGTTACGCAACATATTGTTTGTAGTTTTTAGCGTATAGCGAAATAAGTTTTAAGATAGTAGCTTGTATAGCATCTCAAATAAACCATAAATTCAAACGTTTGAGACACTGGACGGATTGGTTGTATTTGTAGTATGATACAGGAAGAATGCGTATAGATTGTCATATAACTTCATAGACACGGTTTTTGTGGCTGAGGTTGTCCCAGACTTTAAGAGATTAGGGTGGGTGCCAAACAAGTGAGTCTTTGCAAAACTGTTGGTGTGTTTAATGTAGGCCGAGTCTTTGTTTACGTTTATTAGTAAAATTGAAATGAAAGTTTCGAAAGCCAAGTCTGGAATTTGGAACTCAAATAGGCTAAATACAGTTTGATAAGGGAATTGGTTCATGTTTATGCGTAGAACTCGCATAGGTTTACATGTGATTTAAAAATACACTAGAGCAATATTCTTAATATGTTTTGCAGATCTTTTAAAAGCAACTGGGAAAAACTAGGCTACTTATGGGTTGTAAGAAAATTACTATGATGAAGTTCCTGATCTCACCTTTAAATTTCCATCTTCTTGTCGTACACTCTAAGCAAGGAGACGTCTTATCTACTTATTGTGGCGTGATTGTGAGTATAACGAAAGAGGTTGTGACTATACTGCTGTAGTATGTTTGCAACCATAAAAACTCAATAAAATTAAGCTACACTTACTTAACTTACAGGCAGTCAATCGTTATGCTTTACACATTAACGCTGCCAACTTTGTACCATACGAGTTGGTCGACCGGCCGTTTGTATTCATGTAAATATTTCCAGCATGATATAAAATTTGCTGTGTTTTTAATCTAAAATAACAGAAAGCAACAAGCAGTCACGTAAGAAATTCGAGTCAGCGGGGCATGAAATTACGTTGGACTGTCAGTCGGATTTCTATCATCCGTCTTCCACTTGTAAAAATAACGAGTGGTAGAAATTTGATTTGCAAAAACGTCATACACGTAACCACTCCACTCAATAAAAACAGAACGTTGGGATTACTGCCGGGAATTTTCAAATCACCGACGGAGTTTTGAAACTAAACACGTTGGCCCTTCCAGAGATCTATAAAGGTATGACGCAGTTCCTTTAATTGTTTCAGGAAAAGAAAAGTCAAAGTTAATCAATGTCTGGCTTTACATAGTTGTATAAAATTTTCTATGTAAGGAAGCCTCACTATTTGCTTCTAATTTTATGTTTAGTTCAACTTTGCAGGTGAAGCTGCGTTACAATATGCAGAGGCCATGCACTTTGCTGTTGAAAATTTTGTGATTACAGTTAGCCACAAAACTTGAAAAGAATTGATATTTTGATTTTCCAACATTTAATACAATCTTTTCAAGCTGCATTTGCAAGAACACATACGTCGAACGCAACATCTTTCGGCAATGAGCTTTTTCAGGTGATACTGAGACGCACTCACTTTACTTTTCAATAATGCGAATACCAATTTAAAGCTGATCTAGTTATTATTTGTATTTGAACTAAAGTTTTGAATAGCGAAAGTTGTGACAAGCTGACAACTCTATGAATCGTCCTAAAGTCGTTCAAAAGCAAGCACTTGATGGTCCTTACAACCAGCAATCACCTGTAGCACAAAGCAAGGAACAAAGGAGAATAGTTTCGCTCCCATGCAAATCGTCGACTATATCATGATCAAGTTCACGCTAATACTACGACAACTACATGCTAATATTCGGGAAAAACTATTACAATCGCATTAGTTATAATGATCATTATTGTAATTATAATTAATGTAATTAATGTATAATTGGGATCAATAATGTCTATAATTACAATCGCATTAGTTACTCTTTAAATAAACCATCTTCCTAGAATCCTAGATAATCTAATGCTCTTGAACAGGAAAAATGTTGGTGATTTCGTGATTTCCTTGACAAGACGGTATTAGACCGTACAATCTCGCAACAACACTGAAAAGATGAACATAAACTGTATTTAATAGATTTTCCATGACGTGTTGTGGATATTCCTGTAATTTGGTCTTCAGCAATGGAGCAAATCAGCTTTCAAAGAATTACGATTCATTCAAGTACTAAGGAATAATGAAACGTTAGAATTTTTTTGCTTCCACCATCGACATGACAATAAAGTTTATGACGGTGAGCATCAAACTTTGTCAAGTCAATATGAAACAAATGCCGCTGCATTAACATTCAATTTCGTTTTTCTATAAGACGAGTGTTTTATTTGAATCCATAATACATCTAACGAAGTGCAGAGCTATGCTATAGTTATACTTGTTTTCCGCTCATGGACCTTTTGTGATTTTGTATTAGATCGAGCGTGTTCAGAATTTTACCCTGTTTACAAGCAGATTGTTGCACAAAAAGAAAAAGTTGAAACAAGAATGAAAAGCAGAGGAAAGCAAGGTCCAGTGACAAGACTGCTTTTTCATGGAACTTCTGCCGACACAACTGAGAAAATTTGCAAGGATGGATTTGACAGGAGCTTCGCTGGGAAAAACGGTACAAGCTGCAGACGTAAACTGTCAACATTTTCCAAAAAAAACATCATCTAACTCTCGTGATATTGTATGCTTTTCCCCAGGAACTGCTTACAGCAAAGGAGTTTATTTTGCAACCACCGCAGAACTTTCCTATGATTTTGCGAAACCAGGTCCCAAATATGAACGAAAGATTTTTCTTGCTGAAGTGATCACCAGAAAGTTTTGCAAAGGACACCGCCAACCGCAACAGACTGGATGATTTGTTTAGATTTATTGTATTAAGTCATTTTGGAATTGAAGTTAGGTTATATACACATTATGTAATAAAGTTAATAGAATAATACAAACCGCACAAATTTAATGAAAAAATAATGAACAAGATCTCGTTGCAGTAAACCTCTTAAAACTAGGAAGCAACCGTTCTGCTCTTATAGCATGCAATATAAATAAGGAAACGTTTCTGATCATTTCTGATTGGTCTCAAAAAACGAGCCCCAAAGCTATTCTTCCAATTCCATGGGTGGAGTTAAACACAAGTCTACAATACACTCGTCAAAAAAGTAAAAAGCCAAACCACACCAACTTGTGTGTACTACGTATCATAACGGATTAACTTGTAAAACAAAATTTCTGAACAAGGTTTCAACTCATTCGTCTTTTTAAATGCAGTTTTTTCCAAAAAAGTACATTTTTTGCAATTACGAGCATAAAAAATGTTTTTCCAATATATACAACAGCATTAAAATCTCCGAATATCTTTGCAAAGGTTTTAGTACGTTAAAAGATACATGGGACAAACGCTTGCATCTCTAAAAACAATAAACGCGCCAGGCGAGTTGACTTTATCAACGACACTGTCGTAGAGCTGGCTCGGTGTTTTAGAAGGAGCTACCGCCATTGAGCTACTTCCTTGGCAGTATTCGCCAGTGACGACTTCGGCGAGAAACATTCGTTTTTTTCCTTGGCCATCAGCTTTTGCATAACCATCCGACATACTGGAAGTAGTAGCAAAATACACACCCCTGCCATGCCATGTACCTTTATATCAAAATGGCACAAAACTTACAACTGTGTTGTAACACTGGCCTTGAAGTACAGTATTACAGCCTTTACACTGCTACGTATCTTACTGATCCCTTTACTACACAACTTGCGCTTTCATACATACCGTGGCCTAATCCGGCATAACTTCGGTCGAATCCATCTTTGTAAATCTTCGGACAAGCATCTGCTGATGTTCCATGAAAAAGTTCCCGAGTGACAGGATTCGAGATTTTATCTGCTTTCATTCTGTCTCCAACTTTATTCTTTTGAGCAATAAACTGCTTGTAGAGTGTTGGATTTTGAATTCGTTGAATCTATGAAACAGAATTAACTGTTTTAGCTATATTAACTGTTTCAATGTTTTGCAGATTTGAAACGATCAAGTCAAAAATATAGTTTATAGTTATTCCAGTTTAGTATGATGCTGGGTGCCAGATTTATATTTAAAAACACAGTTGAAAATGCTTTTGTATCAACCTGGCCTTGACTAGTTTTCAGCCCCTTGTTGACATATTTCTTCAAAACTGTTTTGTACTCGGTCGATTGCTGTGGTAATGTTTCCAGTTTCCACGGACGCCCGCCCATATCGGTCCAAGTATCGGGTAAGTCTGCAACCAAAAACAAAAGAACTCTTTCAGAAATCTAAAAAGATCATTAAACGTTGTGTATTCAATCATTGCATATTTTTTTCTATACGGACCGTCTGATTCTTGAGAAGCAAGACGCCGTCGAATTTTGGTCTTAGATCTTGATTCACGGCAGCTTTCTTCCATGCTGGTAAAATCCAAGTCAAATGTCCTTTTCTGTGATCCCACTTTAAGGGCAAGTGTCGTTCCTCCTTTGTCATTTTTCTGTGTGAAATAAAGTTTTCTATCTCTACCATACTAAGCCAAATACAGTAAATACTTGAGGAATAGTTGTGACGAAAAGATGGGTTCGAGTTTAACCTATCTAAATGCTTAGCCCAGCCCATTTCAATTTCGATTTTGACCCATTTAACTAGTTCACCAGGCACATTGAAATGTTGAGCTCGACACACTTCAATCTTTGCTCAGTCTTTTTAAGTCTTGAGCCAAATCCATTAAAATCTTGTGGCAAGAATTTCTAAACAAAGCCTAAATTTTCTCTATACCAAGTCCAGGTAGTGCTTACGTGTAAGAGAATATAATGCTGCGTGGGGATCATGGACATACGAAAACAACCAACGAGGCTTAAGGCATACTTGTTATGAATAAAATTTTACGGCAAGGCTATGGGTTCGTGGGCCGATCAATAGTTCAGTTGGGTGGGAGTTATGTGGGTTGGAATTAAGTATATATCTCATAACAACATCTGTTATAAGACTAAAAGTTGGGCTTACTATGTTTAGCAGTCTATTGTTCCTTTACATATCAATGCCTTGAAATTAAATGCTTATGTGAGAAACAAGGTGCGGTTATGCTTATACACGTATGTATTGACTTGTAAAAGTAGTTTTACCTTGTGTGCAAGCTCAGTTTTCCAGCTGTCTCTCTGTGAGAAGTCGACAAATGTGTGGGATTGAAGGTCATAATACTGCCATATCACGTATTCAGCAATTGCTATGATTTGTGCGTACTCTCGGACAATATCCGAAGCTGCTACATGCGCGTCAAAGACATTGTCCTTTATGCCCGATATTATGATTTTGTCTTTTCCTCTGAAATATGTTAAATGTTTTTGAGCAAAATATGATGCCATAAATTATAAAACCTATTTTAACGACAATAATGATAAACACAATGCATACTTAGAAAACAGAAAAATGTAGAAACGGAAACTTTTGTTTATTTCGATTTCACATTACGGGTTGAAATTAAAATAAAGATATCGCCGAAAGACTTACGACGCTTCAGATGTCTTTCGAAGATGAACATTGTATTTTTCTCCAATATCAATCAACTTTTTCTCGGCGAAATGATCCAGATAGGCAACAACTTCATCTTCTAATACTTTGGTTGCGCTCTTGTCATGAATGTGTTCTTTTACACGTTGCCAGGCCTTTTCAAAACGCAAACGCCTTTAAACGTCTGTATTAACTGTTATTTGTAAACTGAACTGAACAATCTTAACCTTACGTTGTTTATATTGATCTTGTGAGCAGCACAGAACAGGAGTTTGATGGATTCTCCTTTTTGACCAACGCCTTCTTTCGGAAAGATTGACTCACGCTTCTCTGGTTCACGCTTCTGATTGACGCTACTTCCTTTAAAAATAGTTTGGTTGAATGAGATAAGTGTAAGCCATTACACTTTAATATGACTGATTTTACCTGTCGAAATTCGACTGATGATAGACTGGAAATCACTCAGCATTGAATTTTGGAAAACAACAATCTCAATTCGTCGCAAATGAGAAGGTTTTGTTTTTGAAAAATCATGAAGAGCATCACGAGTTGCCTTGGCAACGCCAGTAGATGTAAAACCACGGTTTCCTTTCAAAATATAATTTAAAATAGGTAATTGTAAACACGTTCATTCGATTATTTCATGCATCTTTCTGGAACCTGTGTATCACTATCCCATTCAATTGAATACCTCAGTTTGTCTCTAGTTTAATAATTCCACTAAAACTAAAGGTTCCCCGCTGTAAATGTATCAAAAATAACTTATGCGTAAGCAACAGCATGAATTTTTTGAACCACTAACCGGTCCCAATTGCCGGCAAGGCAAGGGAAGAACACTTGAGTTGTTTGTTTACTACGGAAAATACTTCCTGCAATGACTTGCTGACGTCTTGGTTCGCCATCAAGTGAACCACATATTGACAGGAGAGTTTGCCTCCACGGGTGACCCTGCAGTTGGACGTTGAAAAACAAGGGTTTGAAGCGCATTCTTGTACAACTGTCTGACCCGCTTTTGCTATCAACTTTGAAGACAACTGGCCACCTACAGAAAAGTAGTTACGAAAAAATGATACCAGAATTTACTTTCAGCTGAAGATTTGAGAATGAAGACAAACTAAAAGTCAACTGACATCAAAACTCATGACATGTTTCAAATACGATTGATGCAAACTAGTTGCACGTATAAAACAATTATTACGCGTGCTATGCATTAAATCTAAAACGATGTAAGCTAAAATATTGGTGATTCTTATAACATTTACTTATGTACTTTTTACACAATGAAAGTAAAACAGTGAAAACGCAATGCATTTTTAACCAAGCTACATCCGATTACAGTGCAGTGGTATATTCAGTTACTCGCCATTGAGATCAAAATTTGGTCCAGTCAAATTGACAATTACATCAGAAGTTGACATGAGAAGATCTCCTTGCTTAACAGTAACTTGTAGTGGATGAAAAAAAGAAATTTGGTTCCCTGGATTTGCACTCGGATTGGAAGAATTTGAATCTGCTTTGGATGTAGCAGACTTACCAGACGAAAACCATTGTAAAAACGTTTCTCCAAAGCGCTAAAATTGTAGAAATATGCTTAGATTACAATTAATATTCAATATTCAACGCTGCATAAAAGTAGGTGCATACAAAACACTCACACGTTCAGGCATACTACACATCATGTAAAAGCTAATGGGTGTACAAACAACAAATAAATAGAACTTGAATTTTTCACAAGTCAGAATCACCGGCAAAATAATTATTTACACTGTCAATAAAGCAGAGCTTATTGGTTTCCAAATAAGTTAACTTTAACACAAAAATATGTATTAAAAATTTAAACTACATGTAAACCTTTTTGTGTTGGCTACGATCATCATTATTATTGACCCCGAAAATGATGCTAGCTACTTGCTTTTTGAAGCAAGCAAGAATATTGGGGTTAGATAATTCAATCAAATCAACCTGAAAAGCAACAGTTTTCAATTTGATTAAATTACATGTAGGCCTACTTACGTTTAAAACATTTTTGATATTAACTGTTATTAAAAGTGAACACTATACCTATAGAATTAAAAACGGTGCATTAGCTACCTGAAGTATGGTGGAGTATTCTACTTTAACAATGTTATCAGTAAGTTAATAACTAAGTTAAAATATAATTCTGCAAATAGTATGAATTCCATTTTACTTGTCTTATTGAAGATGACGATTTCATTTCATTAAAGTATTCAACAATCGCTTGCACAATGAGCTTTGAACAAATCTCTGGTTTCCCTCCAAACACTCCGCAGCTAATTGCTGGGATGGCAATTGATTTAAGGTTGAACTGGTCAGCTTCACTGAGACACGCTTTTATGGCATCTTTAAGACTCTGTTCTGCCCAACTTTCTGAAGAGGAATGCCACCTGTAAAAATGTTACAGTCAAGCATGTAATGCTGCACACCAAATGTATAGGTGTATTATCATATTAGCATATTAACAACACCAAACCACTTTCAAAAAGGATTTGTACAAAGTAATTTTCAAAAAGTGGCAAACACCAACTAAATATTTAAGTATTTTTAACTTGCACTCAGAAAACATTCTTAGCTTCACAAACAATGACACAGGCTGTTGAATTTTATCTTACTACCGGGAAAAACTAATCAAGAGCAGTTTGTCTCTGGTCTCTTAATATGGTTTATAATGATATTTAACTTACATGGGGCCAACTGCATGGATAACCTTCTTACAAGGCAAGGATCCCGCAGTTGTGGTGACCGCACAACCAGGTGCCAGTTCACCTCCAATTTTACTTTTCTGGATTGTCATTTCCTGTTGAATGGCTTTCCCACCTACAAAAAATGAATCATAAAATTATTGAAAAGCGTAAAAAGTTTTACATAAATATGTTTGCATCAAACTATTAATTCTTTTTGGACAATATTATGGCACTGATCCTTAATATAAAAACAGGGTTCAAGGAACACCTCAGCCAGTTACAGTATGATGTAGTAAAGGGACAATGTTTTGCATATATGTGATGTAGGAAACAAGACAACTAGACATACGGCATAGTGCTGAAAACAAAGTGGTACAAATGTATTCAGAAATGAGTACATGAGATACGGTAACATAGTTCATCAATCAATAGCGTTCACTGCTGACATACCTTTATTAAAGATACTGCCAGAGACACCAGCGTTCCTCAATTCCAATTCCTTATTTGATGCATTCACAATCGCATCTGCTGCATGAGTTGTGATGTCATTTTTAATCACTCTGACGGTGACGTTTGTGTTTGAAATCTGTGCACTTAACATGGCAGTTGTGGTCTTTTCCTGTGATAAATATAGGCCTACAGTATGTCAAAAATGAATGCAACTACCCTTGACAAACTTTAATAAAAATGCAGGCACACAGTAGAAGACTGTGGATGAAGTAAACTAATCGTAAAGTTGCTAAACTGTTTTACTAATAACAACTCTAAGTTATACATGACATTTACTTTTTTGTAATTACCATGAGCTTAGATGATGTTGTCACATTCTTCCGTTGTTGAACTTGGTCTGGATCAATAAGGATAGTGCATTTGGTTAGTGCTTGGGTTGTTTTGAGGAACTGGGCTCCTGTTTCACTTCGAAAATATCCTGACATTCCAAGTTCCTTTATACCATGTGTTGCAGTTTCAATTTTTGGAACCAACTCAGTCAGACGTTTGATTGCTTTTTATAAAAAGAAATTCATTAAAAATAGACTGACTATGTATCATATCTATTAAAATGCATCAAAGAGGGAATATCAGAAATGTTGGGCGCCCACCTGATCACAATACTATTCACAAACTTACCAGACTTAACATGGTCTGCCTTTCCCTGCACCAATATACCAAAATCATTATCTGTTGTCATGTGCCATTCAACGCTTTTCAGTTCTTCTTCCAGTTTCACTTCATTTGGATATTCACTTAGGAATCGAGCAACAGCATACGGCATCTTGATTACTTTATTTCCAACTGCATTTTCCATGACGTATTTCGTTAAGCGATATTCACCTTCCTCCATAAGCTTTGCCACACCAAGTAGCTCAATGCAGGAGTTTTGCAACTGTGTGCAATCAACAAATTAAGTATCAGTCGGTTGGCACAATTTTATCACAAAAAGTGCATATGATGAAAAATGAGATGTAAAATTAATGGCCTTCGATTCTTTGGACAAATGAAACACATATTAATAGTCAAATCAATTAAGCAATTTAAATTTACATTAATTTTTATAACCAATGCTCCTGATGAACAAAGACCTCCTTCAAATTTCTTCCATTCTGTAGAAGAAATAAGTTCACCAAGACCAGCCTTCACTGGAATGCTGCAGCGTTGTATGAAGTCATCCAGTATTGTAATTGCTATATCCAACTCACGTTGGTGAATATATCTCAGTTTTGGTTCAACTGAGCCTTGCAAAATACCTAAAAAGATTTTTTATTATGTTAAAATTATTAGATAAATATCTGGTTATTAAAATAAGACATATGAGATAACATTACATTTTAGCTTGGCTTGGCGAAATTGCACTTTGATTAACTGAGCAATATCAAATTCCGAGCTTCGTCCTGGTTTTAAAGCTTGGGTCAAAAAGTCCAACTTATCTTCGTCAAGAAATGTTAGTCTACTTGAATCAATTTTCTAAGTAAAAAAAAAGAGTTTGAGTACTTTAGATTAATATGAAAAAATCCTAATAAAATTTTGCAATAAAATACATGAGTTTTAACAAATACTTCATCATCTAACAATGGTTAGTTTAATGCAAATTTATTTTTGTGATAAGTTTGCAGCATTGTTGCAGCACCTTCAGCTGTTTCATTGTTTCAGTTCTACAAGCGTCCACATCAGTTCTTGATCCTGTGAAGATGACTTTGTAATCTTCATCTACAATGCTGATAGTTGTGTCTTTAAACCTACTTGTCATGGCATCAACAATTCCACAATCCTTTAGAAATCTATTGAGACAGACAGGATTTGCATATTAAGACCGATTGAAAAAACTAACATATGAAAGAGCAATGATATTATACAACAGCTACAAAATGCTACACAAACCTATCATAAACTTCTGAAGTTTATGAAAAAGGTTTCGGTGCATGATATGTAGAGCAGTTTGGGATGCTGAGCATGAATAAAATAGCTAGAATATCGGAAAACATGGTAGCATAAGTTTCGTTTCTAACTTGAAACGTTACCAATGCTCTATGTTTGCTACCATGTTTTCTAGCAATCTGGCGATTTCGATTCACTCAAAAAAAATGTTTATTTAGTGTCTACATGCTTAGTTGTAACATTTTAGTTAATACTTTCGAAACTTATTTCATTGAACATAAAACTATATCTTCCATTTAATGGAATCTTACTCAAGTTGCCATTCTTTGATTATTTCAAACATCTCCGTTTTTTTCTCCTTTTCTTCTAGAGATTTTAACCACTTGAATGCTTGAGAAACCTCCGTTTCCTGCCCCGCAATTATAAAATCACCATCTTTGGGATGATTCCACCTTTAAACAATTGAGAGCAGGATTGAAAGCTTAAAATATGAGCAAATATCAGGTTGGTAAGAATGGCATCATATTGTTTAGCTTTAGCCAAACATGCAGGTTCATTTATGTTTTAATAAATAAATAAACAAAGAATGCAAGTGAAAATGGGTACCTTGCAAAAACAGAAACACTTCTTCTTTGATCGATTTCGATCTGTGTAATATCACTCTCATTTCTCCATGAGTTTGATTTGCAAATGTTATCTAGATCCCTTGGGTCAAATTTTCCTACTCGCACAGTGTACTTTTCAAGAAAGGCCATGATCTTACTTTTGCATTCTGACTCAAAACTTTTCTGATTAATTTGTTGCCCATTCGTTCTCTGTAGATACAATAATGTTACGTCATTTATGTGGATATATGTGACACTGAACACAATGAAACCAATAAGATGTAGGCTTACATATTTCACTGGAAGAGGTTGAAATCGAATGATGTACTGAGAAGGACAGTTTCGACCAGTCAAACGTTTTGGTTGGAATTTGACATTGGCAAGGTTTTCAAACTCTTTGGTCATAGCTTCCATGTCTGTTTGTGACTTTTGAATAAATTGTATTACATCACAGTCAGCTTCTGATAAAAAGTCAAACTGACGGCAAGTTTGCCGCAACTCTTTGGTTCTTCCCGAATATGACTGCAGCCCTAAAATGTAACAGCAAAACAACAGGATGTTATAGGAAAAGGAAATATATCTGGTTGCACAATTTCAACAAAACGATAGAGAATGCTGAACCTTGGGTAAATAGTCAGTATTAAAGAGCTTTAATATTATCACATTATCCAATGTTACTGCCTTCTTTTAATAAGTTACTGATTAATGACAACAAATCAAATAATTTTGAATGTTTTTGTTTTTTTAAAGTCAACATACCCTTCTTTTCATGTTCATCTTTGGCCGCGGATGGATTATAATAACATAGTGAAATAGAGATAGCTTTGTTTCCAAATTGGACTCTATTTTTTCTTGAATTTTCAGCAACTTTTTCTGCATCTAAAACAAAGCAACAAAATCAATTTTAAAATAACACCAAGTATAATGTATTTAACTAGATGACAACTGAAGAGAAATTAAAAGTCAAACAATACCATGAAGGAAAATATTAGTAGTTGTCAAAAGTGAAACGATTATACCTTGATAATCAGCAAAGTAAACATATGCAATGTCATTGTCCATGTCTCGTTGAATCAGTGTAATAGTTCCATTTTCAGTCAGGCTTTTATTCATAAAGGTTAGTCTTATCTTATCATTTTTGATGTCTGCAATATTCACCACTTTGACACAATCTGTTGCACAAAGATGGACAACCTACATAACAAAGAAAACTTTACTACCTTAAACCGTGTTACCTAGTACAGTATATAGCAAAACAAAAAACAAGATATAGGTTGGCACTCTGTAGGTTAACTTTATTTTTAATTCTGCGTGGCTGCAAAATCCTGTTTTATATTTTTACCTTCTGTTTTACATCCTCTAATTGTAGGCCTATATCCCCAATTTTCTTCATAACTTCTTTTATATCATCATCTATCACATCAAAACACGTTTACATTACACAGGAATTAATACTCCAGTTGGCCAGATATCATTCTAAGAAAATACATTCAAACTTTGAAAATATAACAAAATGGAAATAATTAAGTTAAGTATTAAAAGTAGTAAATTTAAGTCTGGTATTAAGTGTAGTAAATATAACCAAAAATAAGTTAAAGTAGCCCAATACCACAGTCGTTCTTGATTGAGACAATGTAGCGATCACAGCCGTCAATCTTCTCCACTGAAAAAAACTCTGGAGAAAGGCAGCATCCCACAAGATCGAGTAAAGTGTCCTTATCAGCAAACTTGCCCTACATTTAATCACAAATAATTATTTAAGACTGAAGATACAATAGAACTTAGATGATAAAAATATTTCAAATAAATGCTTTACAACAAGGATCCACCAGGTGACCAGGAGCATATACCAAACCTTTGACGTTTTTTTACTACGAACCTACCTCAACAAGAAACTGTTTATCATAAGCTCTTGGAACAGGTTTTGCAAAAAGTTATAAATCTTTGGAGTCCAAGCAATGTTTTGGAGTTAGTAAGACACCATTTGCAGCTAAATGGTAAGATTTGGAATTTACGTTCGATTGCAAAACAAAATAAATATTCACCGTAACATAAGGAATAAAAACACAGGAGAAAATACTTACAGTTTTGTTCTTGAAATGCAATGAGAATACCATCTGGAAGACGAAAGATTTTGTGTATCAGACCGCCACCTGATGCGCTGGGATCTTCAAAATGACTTCTAAGCAAGCTGCTGGATGTTCTTTCAGATACCCCTTGTACTAAAACGCATCTAAGATGGAAAGAAATGAAAGAAGTAAATATCGAATCCTGAAATTACAAAGTTGTTCATGTTTTTAACCTGTTTTGAAAATTAGAAAATATTTCTTCATCAAATTGGAGAATTTCCTGCCAAGTAAGGATCTTCAATTGCTGTATTTGTTCTATGCATGATAATGTTTAGTAAGTTATTACCAATAATACTTATAAAGGTTGACTAACAACTATAACAAAACCAATATATTTTTTATATTACAATACATACATTTGTCAAATTATGCTGGGATTTTAGAGGTCAGATATGAATGTATTTACTGGTAATATACATAAAATGTAATAGAACAAAACATAATTCAAATAGTTGTTGCAGACATTGAATACTAGGACTGTGCCCATATGAAAATAATTTGCTGCAAGTTTACAAGCATTGTAACAAAACTATCGTACATATTTTATACCATTTTGCATCCGCATTTTTGGATTGGTAGAAGAAGAAACAAAATGTTGCCCAGACATTGAAGGATAACAATCTTGTCTTTGCAGCCTTTCAGCTGAAATCAGTCAATGTCACATCAGTAAACAACAAGATTATTGACAAAGTGAACAACATATATCAGATTAGAGGTAAAATTATTGCGTTATTTACTTATTTACAAATAAAAATATTTTGAAATTACATAAATACTAAAAAATTTTCTGCATATGTAAAAATCAAACACAGCTGTCTGCTGCAATATTGTTTGCTGAAGTGGACTAGGTTTAGAATTCCGTAATTATGTTTTTCATGAAAAAGCCAGGATTAATACAAACAACATACAAAACATTTTAACATTTAAATATTGGAGTTTATTCTACTTAAGCCTTATGTTCATAACCATCAACATAAAAAAAAACCTTCTCTTTTGTCCCAATATATTGACATATAAATGTTGGGTCCAACTTTTCTACCATGGTGAAATGCTTCCAAAGCAGATTGCTAAAAATGAAAATCAGAAGGAGTTTCAAGTACTATGACTTAAGTTAGTGAACAACCTGTGTAAAATACTTAGCAACCTCCAAAACGTACTAATTTAAAAATGGAAGAACAGAAAATGATAAAATAATTTTATGTAAATAATATTAAAAAGTATTTTAGTACAACCAACTACAAAATTGGTAGTTAATAAATTGACTCAAGTATTTTTCTCAAGTAGAACAGCAATGATGCAATTAAAATACATTTCCATTCCAAGGTTTTAAACTTTAAGCCAAAAAATTCATTCACTTCTACATGTTCCAATAGAAATACTTTTTCTACTTACTGGCAACTCATATTCAATTATAGCAAAACTTCTTTGTTTTTGCCGTTGCAAATAAATTCTGCGAATAACTCCATACCTTGCAAAAGAATAACTTTATAACTAAAATCAATAAACTATATTTGCAGTGCGGTATCTCTACACTTTACTATACAAGCTGGAGACATAACAGACATAAGAAAATAATACAGTGTCTCCTTTTCTTGCCAGCGTTTTACATTGAGCATAAATTATTTTGTCACTAATAATATACAAAAATTAACAATATACATAAATACCTTTTAAAATGAATGCCAAGCCTTGTTTCATTGAGCATATGTGAAGGTATATTGGTGCAATACAAAATACGTTGTCGTGGATCTCTTGTAACATTTTGATAGACAGGACTGATGGTGCTTAAAGAAGTACTGCCTAAGATTTGTTGTAAGAAAGTTTGTGTGAAAAGATTTAACAAGACAAGACATATTTAACGACTTTACACTTCGTTTTTACGACTTTTTAAAATTCACCTGCAGTTTCTAAAGCCCCTGAAGTATCACTTTTTATTCTTGGTCGTGCTTTGGTTATTGTAAACTGGTAACCTTTCAGGTGAAAGAGGGCATCGATGACTGCTTTTTTAATGAGACATTGCACATCTGAAGAAATGAAGTGACAGCAATAACAACATAAATTTCCATTAAAAACCCAATTATTCACTTCGCCTTTAGTGAAATACAAAAGCTTTCCTCATATCAAAACTATCCAAAGTAAATATATATGGAATGAATTCAAACTATTAGAGCCACCTGTAAACATAAAGCATAAATAGAGTTCATGATATTTTGAAATGTGTAGTTTAATCTGATTTAAAATAGAAATTTAGAAACATGCTTAAGAAAATATTGTAACATTTCATTATCCAAAAATTCACATGTAAAACAACAATATTGCTTACATTTATCTTCCTTTAATGTAACGATAGCAATACTTTGCTTCTCTGTTCCATCATGGTTTTCTGCAAACTCAATTTTGACAATCGCATCTTCAGTTTCCAAATAGTCATGCAAAAGATTTTGAGTCCTGCTTAGTCCATATCCTTCTGGTAATCCATTTACGGCAACTTGATGTTTTATGTCACTTTTTTGTGCCATTTCTGTATATTATTCATAAGTATAATATTAAAGTCATGGAAATTGTCATGGGTTCACGGCTTGTTTGCTTGGCTGATTAGTGGCGAAACTGTACTTTTTATAAAGGGTATTCCCCTACAAAAATGATCCCTTTCAAAATACTTTTCAAGTTTTGTGAAAACAATTTGCTTTGTATTATATTACAGGTAATGCGCCTACATTAACGTAACACAATATGCAATTACAAACGGTTTAATCATCCTTTAAAGAATCAATTTGAAAGATACAAACGATAAGTCATTTTTAGCAAAACACACAAATTGAAAACAAATTCATTTACCAAGCTGGGAATTCACCCGTAGCGAAACTAAATTTGAACCGCTATGATCATGAGGCATATCGGTTTATAATAACACGAAAGCGCATAACGCGTATATGTCATAATTTGTAATTTTTTGATCTTATTTAAAAGTATGTGATTACAAAAATAGCATTTAAAGCTACAAATTATTTTCCAAAAACCTTGAACTGGAAATATAAGAGCAGAGGTGGGCAATCGTTACTTTGAAAGTACCGTCGGTAACGGTACCGATACTTGGTCAAAAATTTACCGACGATTCCGGTATTCCGTAGTATTTTAAAAAGTAGTGCGGTACTTTGTCGGTACTCGTTACCGCTACTTTTTAGTAAAAGTTGCTGCTGCAAATGCAATGTTTGCCGCTATTATCTTCCCGGTAAAGGTTACTTCAGGTCAAAACGTATGTGACGTTTATCGCTTGCAAATTTTATTTGACATTTTTAGATTAAAAAAGATCAACAGATGCTAAATTTAGAATTAAGGTTTATTTAGCATGTATTTTTAAAAACATACTTGTTTAAATTTTGAAATTATCACGTGAAAGCACCGAGTACCGGAACCGTGTGAAATTTCCTGAAAAGAGTAATTCCTACAGAAATTCGGTATCGGTTCTTTTCCAAAAAAGTACCGCGGTACAGTAATTCGGTGCCATGGTACCGCAGTACTGCCCATCTATAGAACACAAACATTTTAATAAACCAGTAACGTTAAAGGGAGGTGGAAGTCCGACCACAAGTTGGCTTTAAATCAAAGAGTAGTTGTCAGTGAACATACTGGTGAAAAGATTTTTAATAATATGTAGGGGTTATTGCCATAAATAAGTGCCAGTTACGGTTCAGGCTTGGCTCTAGCTTAGTCTGGTACCGGTAAAAAAAATCAGGAATACTTTACCAATTCATGTGCTGCCATTGGTGACATTCCTACGCTGAAAAGAAACATTTGCATGCAAAAGCATTTCCGTCTGGAAAAGCATCTGCTTATGTTCCATGAAAAAGTTCCCGAGTGACAGGATTTGAGATTTTATCTGCTTTCATTCTGTCTCCGATCATCTTTTTTGAGCAACAAATTGCTTGTGGAGTGTTGGATTTTGAATTCGTTGAATCTACAACAAACTTATAAAAGTAATTTTTGGTATCTGACGGTTTTCGTATTTCCAAAAATATAGGTTACGGTACGTAAGTTTTGTAAAACTGTAGTTACCATCGAAATTTTCTCCTGAACTAAATGAAATAAATTTGAAAATGTTTTTGCATCAACCTGACATTGGTGGCTAATATTCAGGGCTTTGTTGGCATATTTCTTGAAAATTGTTTGGTACTCGGATAATTGTTGTGATAACGTTTCCAATTTCCATGGACGCCCGCCTATATCGGTCGAAGTATTAGGAAATTCTGCAATCAAATACAAAGATTACCTTTCTAAATATTAATAGTTTAAGTTTTGTTGATAATATGCTATCATATGCGGTTACATTACAATGTTCAAACCTTCTAACCTTCTTAGGAATGCAAAGCCAAGCGTCTTCGAATTTTGGCTTTGAATCCATCTACACGTCGTACTAAGTTGATGTAATCAACAATTATACAAGAGAAATTTTTTGTTGTAGGTTAGTCCCCCTTCTCGTACTGTCATCTAAACCAATGATGATAATATAATAAATAATAAAAAATGACTATTTCAAAGTAAGTCGCCCAGCCCGTTGGAAAATATAGGCAGATACGTTAGGGGAAGGGGTCTGTAAAACATCGATATACCGTACGTTACTTAGGAGTTAATTGAAGTTATATTTAAATTAAAAGAAAAATTTAGGTTTTGGTTACTAAGTTAATTATTGTTTTAATTTTTAAGTTATTACAACCCTGTCCGTATACTTCCGATAAAGAGTCGTAAATAAAAAAATGCGATCAACGAAATTAAATTTTTGAATTCTGGCTAGCATGATATTTATCTTGGTTGTAACGTTTTAAAACAAAAAACTTTCAAAATTAGCTTTAATCTATTCACACGAACTTTCGCAAGCTTGAGCTTGTTTTGTCAGGTGTAACAATAAAATGCAAATTTTCTGTAAACTACAAGCATTGAAACTTCCTGCTCTTGCCATAGCACCGTCAACAGCCAGAATCAAAACAAACTGCTCAATGTAACTAAATGCAAATTAGTTTCCGTAAGTTTGTCTGCGTGTTCGCCTTTGTTTTTGTGGCCCAACTAATTCACTCCAAGTCACACATCAACACGTTATGCTTTTTCATAAATTCATTTGATTCTTGGATCAAATACGTTGCGTTATTCAAAAATTGAATTTGTGTTTGAATGGGGATCTTAACGTAATGATGAAGAAAACTCATGACGATGAAATGACTTTAACTGCCACATGGAATTCGAATCTTAAGCTAATTTAGCATAAAAGTGGATTGACGATGTTCATCTGCAGTGGACTAAACTCTTGATATTGAAAATTGTCTCCTTAATTGCTTGTGACGCTTAGCCTATACATTTAAGTTATATTAATAAAGTTCATGAAGCATATCAATAATGTATTCAAATGTTCTGTTTAAGAATATGCTTAATGGGAATTTACCCACATGCTATTGTTGTCGAAATGTTGAAAATTTATGAAAACAGAAACTCGAACGTTGTTTTTAAATAAATGCTTTTCTCTAAGACACTACGTCATAATTTTGGTCACGCTAAGTGGGTGTTCATGTCTACTGATTTTTTTCGCCTAAAATTCTTTTCAGGTTTTCTGGTCGGTTTTATTTTGTAAAAAATAGAAACGTTGCCCACTGCAAACAAATAAGGTTTGAATGACAACAAAACCTTTGCACGTTTGCTGTGTAACTATGTAACTTATCCATTAAGCGCTATTTTATGTGTCGAAAGGTCAAGTTAGTTTTGCGTTTGCGTCCAAGTTAGTTTCGTCTTGTCGTTGCGTCCAGGCTCATTAACTTTTATCAGCGCTCTATACCAACATATTCGAAATTTTCCGAATTTTTTGAACAATGTTTCATCGTTTTTTCATCTAACTTACTAAAGTTTGGGCTTGACGGCGTGTAACTGTGTCTGCGGAGGCATGAGAACGGGTTTTCTGCCTTTAGACCAAGTTTATAACGCATTTTCGAAACACAATTTCGAAGAATGGTAATATCTCGCTTAATTCAACACCAAAAACATAAGAATCTTGCAAAATCCCAAATTTTTGCAATGCTTATGGAGTTGGCAGTACCAGTGTAGTCGGAAAATTGCCATGGTGGATTTTATCATCGGGAAAAGGGTCTCATCACACCCTTCAGAATTACTCATTATATCCTGTCGGATTACTATTTCTAACTCTTGGAATCAACGATAAACTACTGCACACCGCGAGCTTCAGAAGCTTGTTGAAATGTCGAAAAGCGTACACAAAAAGCTCTGCGCATGTCAATGAAATGGTTCTGATCCTGTCCTGTATAAAAAGGGTTCAAAGTGACAAAATAATATTTTGATAATGCACCATCCCAGCAACTTGATCATGACAAAGAAATGTGTGCAAGACGAAATTTATCTAAATTTATAAATAGTTGCCTTCAATACCAGTTAAATCTAGCGATGAAGATCGTGAATAACAAAAACCGTGACAGCTGCTGGAAAGAAAGACCTTCGCCAAGGCTTTAAGAAACGATGCCAAATAAGTTTTTGGAGTTAGGAGTATCCTTATACAAATACCGTGGTATTTCAAACCCATTCTAAATGCACAATATCGAATCTGTATTCCACATAGCCTATGCATGACTATGAAACATCGTTATAAAACTCAAGTGCTGATGAAACTAATGTACATCATTACTATGTCACCAAAATATTAAGCTTGACATAACCAAAATTTACAAACATAATGATGTTACCAAAAAGTAAAGTATTTTCTTTGTTAACTTATCAAGGTCTATATAAGAAATGATATTATATTTTAGCTTTTTTCTGCTTTTCTTTCAGAAAAATACAAGGATATTGAAAATCCGATAAACAATTGTTTTCGATTCTATTCAATTCTGAAATGGAGTTAATGCAGAATGGGTGGAATGAAAATCAGTAATGTGTATTTTTATTTATTTCCGTTTTTAGACGTTTTGCTTTGTCATTCACACCTGATATACATTGGTCTTATGACTGTGACCATTATAGCTGTAGCTAAACTTGTTGGTAATTACGAGAGTTGATGGGCTATTAATAAAGTTGTTTGAGATTTGTCCGTTGTTGATTTCCTTTATTCTTTAATGAGGTATGAAGACCAACTTTTAGGTTGGTTAAACGTCTGATTTTTTAGGTTGATAGTACAAGTTAATATTGCAATTTTTCGTCACATGCTAGAAAACAACATGACTTTCAAGAAACTATTCATGACTAATAGGCTTCAGCGTAACCACCTCCATTTTTAGGGAACTCCCGAATTAAAACATTACAACATTTCATGCTCCTAACAACGATTTTTTAAAGATTTTATTGCCTTTGCTGACTTTATAAATGCGATGTGTTGTCCACTTTTCATTAACGAGAAAGATCAGCAAGTACTGTGACAGAGACAGTTCTATATATCTCTAAGGCCATATTATACTTGTGAAAAGCTGAAGCTATTGGCGAGACTTATATTAGACCCCAAGTTTTAGGAAAAGGGCATGCGTACTGCTTCTTTGAATTTTGCTGTCCGATTATAGTTAAGTCCTACAAATACATGTAACGTTTCAACTTAGTTTAAAATAAAAAAGACTATTTACTGCTAAAGATTATTTCTATACAGCGCAACAACAATAGAATCTTCCAGGTGTGAAAAGGTGTGTATTTGATTTTATGATTGAAATATCAAATAATTCAGTTTTCAATGTTTCGCAGGGCCAAAATATCTTTTCTAAAATAATCAAAGGTTTAAATTGATTTTTGTTTACTAACTGATGCAAGGTAAAAAAAGAAACGGAATTCGAATGAAGATCGTCGTTTTTTTCTTACTGCTCCAGTTTGAATATGGGGTAGGTGTTAATTTGGTATTAACTCTTACTTTCTGACTTATCTGTTGTCCAGGTAGTCAAGTTTTTTATTCTAAATTCACGGTAGGCCGCGTAAAACCATTTAAAACAGCTGATAACGTTTCAGTACATTACTGATAAAAACTTTAGTAGCAGTATAGATTATTTGACGTCAGTCCACTGCATTCTCTGGGTCCGCTTAAAAGCGCAAAAACTAAAATAAAACACCTGAAGCACTAGCTGAAAGCTAGCTAGGTATTTGGTAAAATGCACCCATACATACGCACTTCTCAAAGTCCAAGTGCAAAAACAAATCATTGTTCAAAAACTCGGGAAAGGGGACAAAACCCGAACAAACAAATTTATAGATATCATGCGTCGCACGCAATAAGCATGGAGCTGAGTGCTAGTCATTGAACCCTTTTAGGGACAACGAAGTTACGCCGCAGGAAAGAAAAATGCACAGAAGTGAATAAATAAATAAAAAAAAAACAGCAGCAAACAGCTGTTAATCAGTTGCGAAAGTGGAATAAAAGTAATCAAAACAGGATCGTCGTGCAGTGAGTCAATTTAAACACTAATTGATAAATCTCATTTATATGCTTCGTTTGAAATAAAACAGAGTGTATAAGTAATTTTTCGTAGCTAATTTTATTGGAAGGGTTCAGGTTTAATCTATGTTAATATTATGGCAATGTTTGTATTAAAATACCTTTGTTTCTTACACCATTTTTTACAAAATGTTTAGATCACATTCGTCCTTCCTGCTCGTAAGGTGTCCATAACTGAGCGAGGTAGCAAAGTGGACGACAGAGTGTGGACTGCAAAATCTAGTGGCCGTGTACGCGTGCAAACGAGAACTGATTCAAGCATATCGAAGCAAACATTTTGGCTGAAAAGTAACTTAAAAGAAGGAACATTCACTCTGCAAACTTTCTCAAAAGACTTTTATATTTGTATCAACAAGCACCAGAAAACGTTTGAGTTAATTCAACATAAAAAGTTTTCTAAAAAGAATTGTTCATTTAAGAAAAGCAGGTACAGGAAAAATCAAACCATCGTTCATGATACAAACGGAAAAGATAAAAATGTTTTAATTTCAAGTGGTGGTGACATCAAGGTCGTAAAAATGGAATTTAACAACCCCGAAATGACGTTCTGGGGTTTTAACCGAGCAATTTAATGATGCTTATTGTTGATGCTTTTTCTATAGTAATATGCAAAAGAATTATACAAAACAATATATTACTTGTGGACAGTAATAATTAAGCGTAAAAATATGGCTCACGAAAATTTTGCTTGTACGTGTAATTGGTAAATTTTGTGAATGAATGAACATGAAACTGATAGCTGCATAAATTAGCACATGCACGACTTAGATAGAAATTTGTGAATTATTTTATGAAATTTTTGTAATATGTTTTGATATTTCTTTTGTATTTATTGGTTTCCAGTGCTACTGTGGCGTTTTTTCCTGTCATCTTAGATGCCAGGTTTGTTCTTCAACTAATGACCAGACTTTTTGACCGAATTTTGTGCTTTTATTAACGAGATTCAGAGAAAAAAATTAAGAGGTACCCATCATAGCTGGTGCATCTTAGTCAAAAATAGTAAGCCAGAGGTAAACAGAAAATCATGTTTGCGCAAGAGCTCGATCAAATCTCGACAGATTCTACTTCTACTAAAGTGCACATAACCTAAAAATCAGCGCGTAATTAACCACGTGCACGCAACAGCCTGAGGAAGAAATATGTGACAAATAAAGTGTGATAAGACCATTTGAAAGACTACAAGCAATCAGCTAAAAGTAAAACTTATACAAACATACATTGGAAAACGACACGAACAAGGCAATCTGCACATAAGATGAGAAATCATGAATAACGCGATATACTAAAAGTGTGATCAAGAAGTGTGTGCACTGGTCAAGCCTTTAATTAAATACAAGTATAGTAAATACATTGCTCTGATAAATATCTTTCTTTATTCATTTAAAACCCACTTTTTCATTTCAGGAGGGTTGTAAAGACAGCAGCTCTAAGAGCTCCTGGAACAGCAACTTTTCGCCACGGCTGCCCGCACGGCTAAACGGATACCAATGTAGTGTTAAATAGGCCAGGTCAGTGACTGTACCACCTGATTCTTGGACTTGTTGGTCTCTTACCGGTTGGTGTAACAAACATAGCTTTATTTGAAAGTCTTTCCTGGAGCATTCTGGTGACATATCCAAACCATTGTAGTTGCGACCTCTCAATTAGAAAAAGTAGGGTCTCAACATTAAGAGATTTAGAGGGACTCAACATAAGAGATTCCTAAAGGAGGCGTCAAACAACTAAAACTAAGATCTTTATGAATTTGTTGTACGTCCTACCAAAGAGATTTAAACAAATGTCTAAATCTCTTTGGTCCTACGTAGGGCTTTAAAAAACATGTTTAGACCAATCAGAAGGCAGCATGGTTGGTGTTGTTTACTAGTCTGGGAATTACCCTAGCAGTTGGCGTGCTTCGATGTCCCAGATCGTGTGCAGAGTTAGGCTAAAAATTAACATGAAAGTAGCTAAAATTGAGTTTTTTAGACCAAAAATTCTAGTGTTTATTTTGCGCCTCTGTAAAAAAGTTTGAATCATGTTTTTTTGATGGCATTTCATGAAATGTTAGTCCAAAGCATACTAAATTGACATGCAAAATTTCAGGGAGCCCCATGGAGGATTTTTCAAGTAATCAGTCTTTTAGTAAATTTACTGTATAAGAAAGCAAACAAAGATTTTATGGCATTTATTGGTGTTTGACGCCACCTTAACTCATCAAATCATGATGTTTCTTATTTTAAATCGAAGTTCGCTTATTTAGGACCGATCTGACCGTTTTTAGGAGAATGTTAAGGATGCTGAGACTTACCAAATATTTAACATAATACGTACTTTTGCTGTAAGACTACCACAATACATAAAAAGAAATAAGTTTTCTGGGAAAAGTCTCTTAAAGTTTAGCTGGCAAAAGAATTTCACATCCTTGTGGGGATCATAATAGTAATTGCAATTAGTTATATAAATTGGCATTTTGCATAAGTTTTTGCATTTTCTCCAGTTAGATAAAATTGAATATTTAGACAGCTGTGTTTCACTTGGTAAAATTCTGTTATTCAAAGAAATTGTATTTCTAACTGACATATTGGACGCAGATATAAGTATTTCAAGTAGCATCACGGCGTAAAGTTTGAGTGTACTTGATGAAACGTTTAGATGACGTAGAATGTATGCGATACGTGGTTTTATGGTAGCAGTGTAATAATGACATGTCATTTGCTGATTGGCAGAGATAATGATATAAAAGCTTACGCTTGGTTAAAATCCGGTCTGGCGAGTCTCTGCAAGGGCTTGTCCCTTCAGGACTTGCTAGTACTTCTCTCGGTTTTTAGTTTTGGATCTGTTTTACGTTTTGGCTTATTCAGTATTGAATTCAAGTGATAGTTCTATTCAAATGTGGAATGGTGATTAATTGGTTTCGATGTGACAACTTATTCGGACAATATAACAATTTGACTTTATGAAGTTGGTGTTGATTTGAAGAAACATTACTGAGACAGTAAACGCAACGGAGTCAAAACAATTATTTCGGAGTCAAACAGTAAGACTTGGCTTGGCTTAGGCCATCCCTAAGCTACCATCATACTATCACCATTACCCATATCCTTTTGGGAAAATGTTTTTATACGTTTTTTGTGAAAGATCTTTTATACAGTGGGTAAAGTCAAAATACTATTCAAGTACCATGAAGTTGCTAAAAGCAAACAAACTGCTGGCTATTTGTTTGCTTAGTTAGCCAATAAAATTATATGTCTGCTTGCAGTTTGTTTCCTTTTAGCAACTTCATGAATCTTTTATAACAATGAGTGTGAATAAACAGTTTTGTCAAATAAAAACAACAAGATTTATCGCAGAATACTTGAAATGGTACAAGTTTTAGCTACAATTAATTCAATTAGTTCAACTAATAGAATGATAGTGTTATTTTAAAACATTTAAGTAATACGTATGATAAAAAAGTATCAAACTGGATGCACATATGGCCTGTATGTACAATACAAAACCATGATGTTATTTAATATGTTAAAAGATACAATGGGTAAACACTTGCATCTTTAAACACAACGAATATGCTTGGTGAACTTGGGTTATCAACCACACTGTCGTAAAGATCAATTTGGTTTGATTTGAACGGCGGTGTGATTACTGATTGGTCTCCTTGACAATATTCACCAGTGACAACTTCAGCAAGAAACATTCGTCTCTGGCCATTCGCATCTGGTGTTGCATAACCATTTGAGTATTGCGCAGTCTTTGCGAAGTAAACTCCTCTGCCATACATTGTGGCTGAAAGTGTTAAAAAACGGTAGTTGAAACATGAATTTTTAGCCTAATCATACAGCATTGCACAACATAAGAAAGTTTTATAAGCTGAAAGTATGTCACAGGTAAACGTTGTAACTCTTAGTTTGTTGAAATATGTAGTTTTGTTGAAAATATATTTCATAGTATTAGATAAAATCAAAACACCGTTTTTCCCAGCATAGCTTCTATCAAAACCATCCTTGTACACTTTCTGGCATACGTCAGCTGAGGTTCCATGAAAAAGTTGTTGAGTTACAGGAATATTAGTAATTCCAGCAGCTTTCATTCTGGCTTCAACTTTGCCCTTTTGTGCGATAAACTGCTGGTAAAGTGTTGGGTTTTGAACACGTTGAAGGGTCGCCTACAACGGAAATGTTCTTTTATAGCCTAAATTCATGCCGTAACAATCCTAAATAGGTTTACTTTTATCGAGTTTCAAATACCAAACAAACCTGAGAAATGTTTAAGCCACCGCTAGAAAACTGACTTAAGACATTTTGATGCTCTTTGGAGTTTTGAGGTACATTCTCCAGCAACCATGGGAATCCATTCATATCGCTCCAGAATGTTGGCCAGTCTATCAAAGAACAAGAGCAATTATTGTTATGAATCATTAAAAACCAAAAATTTAATTTGCTAATTATTTTATTTTACTAATTTACAAACACTGCAGATGAATAAGTAATGTAGGCTCTACGAAAATAAAACCAATACAAATGGCAGTCACCTTTTGTTGACCACAAATTACGATAAATCTGCTCGGAAAAATCAAATCCTAGGCAAGTTGCCTCCATTTTAGAAAAATCTAAGACACAAACTTGCTTGGTCGATCCCACTTTAACAGACAAACGTATGGAACCTTTTTCATTTTTCTACATATAATTAGACGTCAGAACAAGTATATTATATCAAGCAGAGCTGATTGGAGATATCTTCAAATCGAAACAATGCTGTTGGAACACATATCCATAAAAAAACAAATAAACTTCATTTGCAGAAAGTGCAAAGTATTGCCACGGCACCTGACCTTGTATGCATTCTCTGTTTTCCAATTTTCTCTTAGTGGGAAGTTTTTCCAGGTATTGGATTTCCTATCACGGTATTGCCAAATTACGTACTCAGCGAAAGTAAGAATCTGTTTGTACTCTTGAACAACTTCGTAAGCTGCAGCATAAGCATCCTTGACATTGTCTTCGATACCTAAAAGAGTTATCTTCTGCTTTCCTCTGTATTTACATTATCATCATCATTAGTGGTGGAACACAACCTAACAACTGGTTAGTTTTTAATGGATGAAGTTAATCTTAAACATATATCACTAACTTCCACAAGAAAGTAGATTTTGACTAGGACATTCAACCAATAGTTTAAACAGAATAAAAGTACATACCTTTTATAATTAAGTTATTCTATAGCAGCTTTTAGTATCACTAACTACATTTTGTACATACTAAACTAAAGATAAATGCCGAAAAATATAAGATGAAGTCAATAAAACTTTATAGTTAAGAAAACGTTGCGGTAAGTCCAGCCAGTACAACTCAATTTATTAACAATTTTTCTGTAACTAACTTATATAGGAATACTTACAGTATGTCGGTGCTTTTCCGAAGTTTGACTCTGTGATTTGTTTCAAGAGCAATTAGCTTCTTCTCTGCCTTTTCATCAAGATAGGCGACAGAATCATCAGTTATCTCTTTTGTATCACTTTTCTGATGCACATGTTCCTTTATTTGCTGCCATGCCTAAATGATATGTGGAAGTAGTTTGTCTTCAATAGAATGTAACTATTAAATGAAATAAAGGTTTCTTGACAATAGAATTTAATGTTACTTCTTACGTTGATTATATTGATTTGGTTAGCAGCGCAGAGCGAAAGTTTGACGGAATCTTTTTTTTCACCAAAACCTTCTTTTGGTATGATGGACTCGTGTTTTTTTGTAAAAGGATTTTTATTAATGTTATGATCATTGTTACTACCAGCTGGGAAAATAAAAACAGATATATCTCAAATTAAATTGTATGACCATGTTTGTGTGTAGAATACTTTACGTTAAATTGTATCAAATCTTTTAAAATACATTCATTACAGAGAATTATCTTCTGGAAATCCTGCAGCATTGAAGCCTGGAATATAACTATGTCGATGCGCCGCAAAAAAGATGGTTTTGTTTTAGCAAAAGTGTCTAGGGCATCCTGGGTAGCTTTTGCAATATCCACAGGTAACAATCTAAGATTACCTAAAAAACAAAACATTAACTTTGCTGATACACGAGTTCTTCTCAGGATTGTAACAGAAGGTTTAAGTTAATATCGTAAAAATTATCTTAATGACTTTGGGCCTGCCATAAGAATAAGCAAAACTAAATATACATACAGACTATAAAGCAACAGATTAAAAACTTTAAACACAGAACAATCTATTTATGTTCAATTTAATCACTGAAACGTTTTACGCTATGCTATAACACAGCTAACTATTCGTCTATATACCAAGCCCATACCAGTTCCAATCGCCGGTACAGCTACAGAAGACAGTTTAAGTTTCTTTTCCACAACATCAAATGCAGTTTTCAATGACTTACTCACGTATTTTGCATCTTTGGGGCTGACTAAATGCAACACGTTTTTACAATTTAACCCACCACCACTTGTCACTCTGCAGTGAGTCGAGGAATACTGCGGGTTTGTACTGCATTCTTGAACAATGCCTGTTCCAGCTTTGGCAACTAGTTTTGCTGAAAGTTCCCCCCCTAAAATAGTTAATAAATGAAATTTATGACATTGTATTAAATTAAATAAATTCATCATAATCTTTTGGCAGAAGCAGAATTTTTGTCTAGCACTTCATAAACTTTGTTAATGAAGATTATTATATTAGTATAAACCAGGGGTGTGCAATATTTATTACAGAAGGGCCAGATATAAATAACTGGGTGAAACGGCGGGCCGCCTTTTTATTTAACATATGCTTTCCAGTAGTTGCAGGCACAAAAAATAGTGTCCTTTTGTTATTGATCTTATGGCATTAGGGGTTATCTCCTTGCAGAAATAATAAGTTCAGACGCATAAATTTCTAAAGAAAAACTGCTATTTAAATTTATTGTCGACTTTAAACGAATTCAGTGAGAAATTTGCAGCTGGCTTCTTTTACCGACAACGTTTTCCAAATTTGCTGTAATGGAAGTGCTCGCAAGTCGAAGTACATTTACCAAGTGTTCGTCTGTCAGAACCGATCGATAGGGGGCTTTCATGACGCCCATTTTAGAAAAAAATTGTTCGCACAAATACATTGAGCTAAAAAGAGCTATTTTGGAAGCCAGATAACTTTTTTCAAATGCGGAAAGTTATCTGGCTTGATATGTTTTCGATAAAAATCGCCAACATTCATTTCCAAATACTTTGCTTTCAAATCAGTCTTCTCTTGGAGATCAATCAGTTCAAGTTGGATATCAGCTGGTGCTTCGTCAACGTCTGTGTTGAATGGCGAAGAGAATATATCAAAAAAATATTCATGAGATTTGAAGTCCTTGAAACGAGCCAAAAACTCATATAAGAATTTTTTAAGTTGATCTGAAAATTCAGTTTTCTTCTCAGGATACTGTCCACAGACTCTCAAAGTACGAAAGAAGAAAAGATTTCCTGTTTGTATTTGAGTTTTCCAAAGTCATAATTTGCTCATAAAACCTTTTCTGTGACCATACATTTCATTCGCATACTGGCTTGGCTTTTTCGCTGCAGTCTTGTATTGAGTTCATTCAGGTGCGTAGTTATATCAACCAAGAAAGCTACATTGCATAGCCAATTTTTTTTTCCATTTCAGCTATTGGGTGTCCTTTAAAGTATCAAAAAATTTGCGACTTCTTTCCGCAGTTCATAAAATCGTCGCAACATGCAGCTCGTGCTTAACCAACGCACCTGGGAAAACTAGATCTTGATGTGTCGTGTTGAGATCGTTCAGAAACTTTTGAAACTGGCGATGGTTGAGGCCTCTTGCTTGAATAAAATTTACTGCCAACCGGGGTCAAGTCGTGTTTGAATTTCAAGGATTTTGTTGGTGAATGATACAATGAAAGATTGCAATATCGTTATTGATTTTTCTCTCCCTCAAGGCCGATTTCAAGACCCCTACGAATCCAATACCAGTTCCGGACATGGATCGAGCATCATAAGTTGCGATTCCGCATAAGCTGGACAAGTCCAGTCCAACCTTGTCAAAAGCATCATTTACTTCACAAAGATATCAGCACCAGTTGTCGTACCCTTTATTGACTGTAGTGACAGAAGCTCTTCCGTTTCGTTTAACTCTTGTCCACTCCTTTTACAAATATGGCCAATCGTGCAGTATCCATCTGGTCCGTACATTCATCGATCGCAAAACTCCAGGAAACAAAGTTCTTCACCTTATCCCTGAGAGTGTCACCAATATCACAAGCAAGATCATCAATACGCCTTGCTATCGTCCACCATGACAGACTTATTTTCTCGAACTCACTCTTCATTTTAGGGTACATCTAGCAGACGCTTTCCATAAACACCTTCAGAATGCTTTGTTTCGTAGTGTCGCTTAACATTTTACTCTTTAGTAACATTAACAGTTTGATTGCAAATAAGACATAAAGGCCTTTTATCTGTATTTTCAATAAAGAAGCACACAAAAGTCTATCTTGTCTGAAAGATTCGCTTCTCTTCCTCTACCTTCCTCTCTTTTGTCTTCTGCAAATTTGCTATTACACAGTGATGAGTAAACTGAAAACCATTTTACAGTAAATCAGTAATAGACTACAAGTCACTACGATGTGCTTCAGTAAATTAGTTAAGACTGTTACAGACTTAGTTTTATTTTAAACTAGATTTAGAAAAGCTCACTGCTAAGTAATCGACAGCTTTGTGAATTGCGTTGTTCGCTTTGCACAAGCTAGATGTTAGTGCATTGTACGCCATAGGCATAGATAATAAATTGGACTCGGGTGTAGGTTTTGCAAAGCAAAGTGGGTAAATTAAATTGCTCGCACGTACCAGACTAAACTAAAAAATCGTTTCGTGGGCTTCACACCATTCAAAATTGGCACTTCTCCACGGGCCGCACAATTTTTCTTTGCGGACCGCAGGTTGCACACACCTGGTATAAACTATAAATAAAATGTGTATCTTTTTGGTCAATGGGCAGCCGCCAAAAACTTTATCTTACGTGTCAGATCAAACTTGGATCCTGTCAGGTTGACAATTACATCACAACTGGAAGTGAGAATGTCTCCTTTCTTAACTTGAACGTATACGGTGTGGTAAAATCGTGCTTGACGTAAAAAAGTTAATATTTTCAGGATCCTTTCAAAGATGGTCAAGATAAAAATAGACAACAGCCATAAAAAGATTGAAAAGAGTTTTAAAGCCAGATTCTTCAAAAGCCTTCCAGAACAAGTCGCTGCAGCCTAGCAGCAAAACAAAAATAACTGAATGTAAATATTTGCAAAATAAAGCTGCGTAAAAAGTATTATATATGACGTGTAGCCAAAACGTTGCCAGAAGATTCTACCCAGTACCCAGATTCGTATTTGATTGTTTTATACCCTTTTGATTTGATTAGTAACAAATACACAGTAAAGGTTTATCTCATTCCATAAGAACATGAAAATGAGTTTAGTCTTGAGCCACAAGCGATATTCATTCATTGCAAATAAAGTTTGCAAACACAGTTGTAAATAACTTTGTCCACTAAGTGCTGTGAAAAATATAACAAAGCAGGTTTTTCCCAACATACCAGTAAGTGTTGTTGTAAAATAGACTTGGGATTTGCGTTTTTCAACTTCAAATCGTTATTATTAGCCTTATCGACAAGAATGATGCACTTGGTGATTGACTGCGTTGTCTTTAGGAATTGTCTTCCAGGGCTATCACGGAAGTACCCAGGAATTCCAGGTTCACTGACATCACGTTCCTCGGTTTTGATTGAGGATATTAACTCCTCCACGTTTGTTAAAGCTTTGAGAAAAAAATGTCAATGGACGCTTGAGAACAGATAGAAATAAAAATGTCGTATCATATAATCAGAAAAGTGGGTTTTCAACTTGCTACACAAATGCTTGTAACTTATATAATGTCAGACAGCAATTGTCTAATAATATTTATAAGCATTTTGTATAAGTCATCAAGTATAAGCATTTCCCCAGTTATACCAGTTGTGATATGTTCAGCCTTCCCATGCAACATAATTCCTCCCGCACCGTCTGATGTTGGATGCCATTCAATATTTTTTAGTTTTTCTTCAAGTTCTACTTCATTTGGATATTCGCTCAAAAACCGTAAAACAGGGTAGGACATTTCTATCATTTTATGCTGCACAATATTCTTTTTGACAAATTCATTTAACAGTATTTCCCCCTCAGTTAAACACTTGGCCACGCCGATTAAAATTATGCTTGAGTTTTTCATCTGCGAGCAAATAATATAGCAGTTAATGCTGTTTGTAAGAACAACTCAGCAGCTCCGTTAGGATACGGCTCTGGGTTATAAAAGTTAAAAAAATATTCCAAATTTTCAAAGTACATGTTCAAAGCTATGACTTTTCACTAATAAAATAACTCACGTTGATTTTGAGAGTTAATGTTTTTGATAAACAAAGATTCTTTTCAAATTTCTTCCATTCCTCAGTATCCAGAAGTTGAACAAGACCAGCACCTAGCGAAATATTTCGGCATTGAATAATTTCGTCTAAGATCACTTTTCCTCCGTCCAAATCACTCTGAAGGGAGTATCTCAGTTTCGGTTCAGAAGAACATTGTAAGACACCTAAATATCAACTTAACTGAAAAAGTTGAAAGGGTTTATAACCGTGAAAATATGTTTGCATGTCAGTTTTCATTTACATTTTAGATTATTCTGACGGAACCGTGACTTAATGAACTGCACTACATCAAATTCGGGATTTTTCCTGCCTTTAGAACGTGTCAAGAAGTCGATCTTATCATCTTCCAGAAATGTCAATCGGGTTGAATTAATTTTCTGAAGAAAAATAAAACATTGCAGTTTTCAACAATTTTACCTTAGTTACATGACCATGACATAATTACTAATGGTCAAGTAACAAAAAAAAACTAATGACACCTTAATCTTATGATATTCTTAATCTTAAAACTTACTTTTAACTGCCTTATAAGTTCAACCTTGCAATTTTCAACGTCATGTTTCAATCCATAAAAAGTGAGCTTACAATCCTCATCATCAATGCTGATAATCACTAAGTTTTTAAACTTATTCTTCATTTCATCAAGAATGCCACAATCCTTGAGAAATCTATATAAAAATAAGGCAGTTGACATTTAAAACCACTGTATAATGTATATGTACCTAAACTTGATGTAAATGTTTTAATGAACTTTTAAAGTCTGATGCAACCATTCAATGGCGTATACAACGACATAGTGATATAAAAATGCACCACAATATACGCATCTAATTTCGTTGCACTCATAAGTACTGTTGAAATTTAAAAGAATTTTACTCAAGCTGCCATTCTTTGACAAATTCAGACATCTCTGTTTTCTTTTCTTTTTCCATTTTACTTTGTAACCATTTGAATGCTTGAGAAACCTCATTTTCAAGTCCAGCAATTAGGAAGTCGCCATCTTTAGGATGATTCCATCTTATGCAGATTTTAAGATCACAAGATTAAACGTTCAAAGAATATAAACCGCTGTTGCATGTACAGTTTCGAAACATCTCTATACCTTGCCAAAACAGATACGTCTACATTGTGGTCAATTTCAATTTTTATGACATCGCAGTCACAATTTCTCCACAAGTTCATTTTACGAATTTCATCCAAGTCCTTGAATTTAAAGTGACCTGATTGGAAAGTGAAATTCTGGAGAAAAATCATCATCTTGCTTGTGCATTCTGATTCAAAGCCTGATTGGTGATGTGTCTGTTGCCCAATTACTTCCTGGAAGAAAAAAAAGCAAAGAATTGCACAAAATGTTTGTTATCTTACATTTTGTTGGATATATTTACATATGCAAAAACGTGCTTTGGGAATATATTGACGTACACTCTTTCGTGGAAGCAGAAAGCGGACGACAAACTGTGCAGGCTCTTTTCCGGAAAATCTGTGTTCTTCGAATTTCACAATCGATAAACCTTCAAATTCCTTAGACAGGGACTCCATATGTTTAGGAGACCTTCTGATGAATTCGATCACCTCACTTTTCACATCAGGAAAATATTCAAATGTACGAAGAGTTTTGGGAGATTTTCTTGACGCGACATTTGAAACCGATTCTTTTAGAAAATATTTAACTTAATTTGAGCAAAGTGAGGATACTGAAAGGGATTGCCAATGAATAAACATAGGTCTGTCAAATGCAGAATTCTATCTTGGCCATCGCGCAGTTTACCGCTTTGATTTACCATAAATAGAGAACTTGTCATAAAAGAGTGGAAAATTGATGCAAAACTTAAGTGTTACCAACTCCCTTCTCTTCATTGTTTTCAATAAAAAGCGAGTTGTTGCCACAGGTCGATTCATCAATTGGTTGATTTTCAATGCCAAGGTTCTTTTTCCTGGAATTTTTATCAACGCCCTCCTCATCTAAAACGAAGACAAATATATTGAACGGAAAATTACGATTCCACCTTAAATGTCATGGCGTCTCTTTTTGCTAAAAAGCTTAATTATCACTATCAAATTGTTGATTTCTTAATCGTATTCAAAAAATGGAGAAGGATGGAGATTATTCTTACAATAATTGACGTTTTTTTGTTTGCATATTTATTTTTTAACATCGTGCTCGTGGTTGTATGATTCATATCAAACGTTTTTGCTGATCTTCTGGTACTAATTTGTGCCAAATTTATTTTTACAAACAGGTCTTAGTATAAAATGTGGTTAAATATTACCGCGTTGGTAACCTGCATAGCTACCTAATTTGTAGAGCATCACTGCTCAGAGCAGAGCTGATCAGAGCGCCGGACATTATACTTCGACACTTCATCTTTTAATCTATGTCCATTGGTTAATAATAAACCATTTTCAAAATGGTTTAACGTCGACATAAGTTATGTTATGAAGCAATTGCGTTCGCTTTACAGAGAATGAAGTTTTACTTTTGTGCCTATACAAGTTTTAACCTACGTTATATTAAAGGCGTTTAACAAGAACAAACAGGTTTTTACGCATTTTCTAAAATGATGGAATTTTTCAAAACATACCAAAACGTATATCAAAAAACAAATCAAAAATAAGTGTGACGATTAGAACTTGCACCATAAGACAAGCTCGGTGGCAGGGATTCGATCGATGATAAATCATTGCCGAGTTTAAGTCGAGCAAAGACTTTTTTCAGTCTGAGGATAAAGATAGAGACACCCCCATATCATACTAAAAGTTAATTATTAGGGCATGATTTTTACTGATGAAAGCATGATGAAAAAATAACAGTGAAGCATTTCCTAAAATCTACTTTTTCCAGGAAAAGTTGTGAAGTTAGTTAGTTGACAGTTAATGCTCAGACTTGTCAACTCAAAACAAGCACTCACAAATAAAACAGTGCAGCTTAATAAGAGCTAGTTACCATTTGTGTCAAAAACGACGACTGGCTTGAGTACTTTCGTCTTTTGCCTTGTTTGTGTTATCTTGAGATTGTGTTGTTGCCCGCCAAATGTAGCTACAATTACTGCTTTCTCGATAAGTGCGTTCACATCTGTGAAATAAAATATTCCAGTTCAAAATGCGTTCTCCCTTATGAAAGCATATATGCCTAATACTGGCTGTTATGGAGAGGTTGTTTTAGTCTTTATATCTTCAAACCTTAACTTGCCTTCACTAGAAAAATATGTGTAAAGTGTTACGTGATTAAGGTTTTACCTGCTTTATTTCTTAAAGACACTATAGCGCTGTCACTTTGTTTGGTTCCATCGAAATTTACTTTAAAGTCAATGTCAATCACCGCATCTTCACTATCTAGACAGTTTAGTGCCAAATCTCGTGTCCTTCTGAGGCCATACCCTTCAGGTAGTCCGTTTATTAATACTTGATTACTAACTGAACTTTTGTTTTCCATTTAGAGAGAATATATAAGACAACGGAGTCCTTGTGTAATATAAAGGCAAACTTATAATAACAGTGTGGGATGCAAACACTACACGCAAACGGGACGCATAATACTCTCCTATATAACTTCTGCCATAGCATGTCAACATACAAAATACACTCAATTGCGGCTTTGTAATTTACTATTTTGTTGTAAAAATAATCTATTTTATGCTTTTGCTGTGCAATAACGTGCAGTTTGAAACTAATATTCTTGTAAGTTTTCAATTTCAAAGCATATTAGTTTCAAATAAAAACTTTTGTGCGTTGGGCAGTCTGAACTGCTTTGCTTTCTGGAAAAAAAACAGGAACTATTTATGAGGAACTTACCTATTGGAAAGTTCACTGTGCGGTGATATTTTTCAGAGGGTATTTCCCACTTGTCAGACTTTCGATAGCTAGTGCTGTGTAGGCCGTTGGCCGTAGGGCTTTAGTAACGTGTGTATCGCGTCCGTTGTCGCCAGGCCGATTCTTTAATGGTGAACCACCGCACTGAACACAGCTATAAAAACAAGAACTTTAGTTATAATATTTTATGCGAAACAGAAAAACCTTTTCCCCGCAACGCAGTAAAACTTGAATAAAACAATGGTGTAAGGTCGTTGATAATTCTGTCACACCTGTAAGACTTTAAAAAGTATTGCTAAAAACTTTTTAGAGTAGGCCTATACGCAACCACAACGGCAGACAAAAAAATTATTTCTCTTGGTTCCAAATAACTATTTTACTCTTTACTTTTGTAAAATTCTTTCTTAAAAAAAACTTATTCACTTTGCTTAGAGTTTCCCAGATAGCTTTAATACAGAAGGTTGATGCAATCTCCGCAAAGATCAAAATTAAATATTAAAAGTAGGCTATATATGCGTTTAAAAAGTTTTTAAGATGTTTTGTGTTTACAACTAGATATCGAACTAATAAACAAGTTTTTCTGCAAGTTAAACCTGATTCAATTAATAGATCTACCATATCTCGTTTACATACATATGTACTATTGTTTTCGTCGGCATTGATTGTAGGCTATTGTGAAAGAATTTCGTGACCAATTACCAAAATGTGAGAGCAGGAGTTGAAATATATGGGATATCTTACTGTGTAAAAACGGTATCACTATAAACATTGTATTTTTAATTTCACATTAACCACTAAATTATTGGTTTTGTAATGTGGCGGTATAGGCACCATGGTCAATTTCTTCTAACTATTGTGTGACAGATAAGTTTGTCGGCTACTGCCAGGTCCTAGAGATGACGATTGCTTAGGCATACCATATTTTTATGATTGAAAAGTGGGACGCTTCAGAGCAACAAACCTTATCAGATAAATGTGGTTCATATTTACTAGGAGTATGCCAACAAGAAACTTTTGGAAATTTCACAAATTTGCTTCGTTTTGTTGCTCCATTCGCATTTGTAGACCAAAAACTTTATTTTAAATTAAAGTTTGAGGTGTTTGGAGAAAAAAGAAATATTATTTTACCGTAATCCTAAAACATATACAGTATTATCAATGAGAACTAACTTGAGTCAAATCAAGTCATATAAGACTTGTAAATTCATATAGAAGAGGGCTAGAATCTAATCAGGTCTTTGAGAAAAGTGACAGGAATCTGACTAAAGTCAAGTCACTGATTCAAGTTGTTACGGCTGTGGGTTTAACTGCACATTGCTTGTGAGCATTACAAAAACTATGCAAAAAATAAATAAATAGCCTACTACTATATACGTAAGAACATTTGTCGATTTGTACGTACAAGAAATGTTCTCTAATTAATCGTAATATTTTAAAATGTGGCTAAATATAATGATAAACTTTGAAATCTTGTTTTAAATAACGTGCGCAAAAGCTTATACCTGATGGCGACATGATTTGTCTTCCAAAGCTGCAAATTCTTACAATTGGTGCCTTGGTGAAAAACTGCCTTTCAAAAAACCGTAAAAAATTCACGATCAGGCTACTGTTACTTATCAACAGTGGACCAGTCAGCGTTTGGTTCTCTATCGTAGTGGTATATCAAGTTTCAGCTGGCAGCAGTAGGCCTACCACATAAGGTAATTTCCTGTCTTACCTATTCACTAACTTTCTTAGGCTGGCTACCCATATTCAAAATTGTGTGCATTGCTTACTGCAACCTGCGTTTGTACTAAAGTAACATTTTATTCACTGGATTTATTATGATTTATGTATAAATATAATTTTACGCCAATCTACCCTTTCTGCATGGCGTCGGTTTTGGTGGCAATGTCTTTTTTGGTGGTGGTCATTGTCATCATAATATGTTTGTTTGATGTCTGGTTCGTTTCAGTGATCTACTGTTAAAGTCGCCGCATAAACACACGCTACAAATTTATTGTTTTGGCAAATAGCGCCATTGATCATGACAACGATTCTATAACAAGCATATAGTAGAAAAAATTATTTTTTCAGCTTAGTTCATTATTCTTGGACTAAGATAATATTTTAAGGAGAACTTTTCTTTCAAATACGTTGAAAATAATTTCAGCAAACTTGATTTTTAGAAAAACAAAACTGTCATTTTATAATGGATAGTCTATCTGCGATTGGCTAATATACTAAAACTTTACAATTTGCAAACAGTAATGAATGAAATATACAATGTCCATCACCCTATATGTTCCATTAAGTAAATAATTTTAAAGAAAAAGATGTTTTTGAATAAACACAATCTTTTTAAAAACTTCGAATATAAATTCGAAGTTTTGGTCAGCTTCATTAAATTTGAAAAACAAGAAAATTCTGAAACAAAAACGGCAAGTGATTCAAATTTGTGTTTCTTTACAAGATTCAGAAATAGTGACGTTGTTTGGAGTATAATTAGAAGTGACATATGTCTGATTCCTTACAGGATTATTTATGTTATTCAATATGTTAAAACATACAATGGGTAAACACTTGCATCTTTAAACACAACAAATATGCTTGGTGAACTTGGGTTATCAACCACACTGTCGTAAAGGTCGGTTTGGTTTGGTTTGATAGGCGGTGTGATTACCGACTGGTTTCCTTGACAATATTCACCAGTGACAACTTCAGCAAGAAACATTCGTCTCTGGCCATTCGCATCTGGCGTTGCATAACCATTTGAGTATTGCGCAGTCTTTGCGAAGTAAACTCCTCTGCCATACATTGTGGCTGAAATTATTTAGTTGGTTAATAGTTTGATATTAACTTGCAATCTTATCAACTGCAGAGCACAGAAATCCAAAGTAAAGTTCAACTTACAGACGGCATGAGATTAAAAAATTTAAAATAAAATTGCTTTCCTCTCAAAAATACTGTAAAGTTAGCAAAAAAAATTGCAATACCGTTTTTCCCAGCATAGCTTCTATCAAAACCATCCTTGTACACTTTCTGGCATACGTCAGCTGAGGTTCCATGAAAAAGTTGTTGAGTAACAGGAATATTAGTAATTCCAGCAGCTTTCATTCTGGCTTCAACTTTGCCCTTTTGTGCGATAAATTGTTTGTAGAGTGTTGGGTTTTGAACACGCTGGAGACTCGGCTGTAAAAAGGAGTGAAACAAAAGTTTTCCATTAACAAAATTCTTGAATTTAATTCCAATTACTTAATTTTATACTCTCAGGTTATGCGTTGTTAGAACCTAATAGTTTCCCATATCGTACAGTTTGGTTTTAGATACCAAACAAACTAACCTGTTGACTGCGGTACTGAGACGGGTTAAAGGTGGTGGTAAACTGACTCAAAATATTTTGATATTCAGTTGAGTTAGGAGGTACATTTTCCAGCTTCCATGGAAACATACCCATATCACTCCAAGTGCTGGGTAAGTCTGATGATAAAAATTGCAATCTCAGGTACATGATCTTTCAACATATAACGTAACATTCAACTTATCCGCGACACAATAAAAGTCTAGCTTATAGAGAAAAAGTAAACGTGAGACAGATATAAATATATCACGCACCTTCTGCTGAAGATGACGTCATGTTACGATAAATTTTCTCGCAAAAACCCAATTCACGACAGGTGGCCTCCATCTTCGAGAAATCCAAAACACAATGTTGCTGAGTTGAAAGCACTTTTATAGAAAGTTGCGTGGTACCCTTCTCATCTTTCTGTTAAAAGATATTTTTGTAAGTTAACGTAATGTAGATTTCCAATGCTTTTGGCAACTACAACATAATTATTTAGGTGTATTTTCAACGTTATAAGATGCTTGGTATATTTATTCCATAAACTGCACACAAACAATTTCAGCCTCAAGAAAGTTGAAAGTAATGCAAAGTTGTAATGCAAAGAGATCAAACCCGAAACGCAATCTCAGCTTTCCAACTCTCTCTTTGTGTAAAATCTTTCTTCGTATTGGATTTGTTGTCATGATACTGCCAACGTACGTACTCCGCAGAGGTCAGAATCTGTTTGTATTCCTGAACAATCTCGGATGCTGCAGCATAAGCATCCAGGACGTTATCCTTCATCCCTGAAATAGAGATCTTCTCCTTTCCTCTGTGAACGTCATAATAGTTTCCAAACTTAAAAATGCTTCAATCAACCAAAGCGAAAAAACGTATTTAGCAAACAGGAGAGGAAACAGCCCTTACCTGTATCAATGACCTATACTTTCACTAGTACAATCTATTCAGCTTTAACAACACAACACTAAAAACTCTTTTTTGCGTATAGATAAGCTTCTTACGCTTTGTCAAAAGTTTTCCGAAGTTTGACGCTCAGGTTTGTTTCAAGAGCAATCAACTTCTCCTCTGCCTCTTCATCTAGATAGGCGACAGTCTCATCTGTTATCTCTCTTGAAGCACTTTTCTGGTGCACGTGCTCCCTTATTCGCTGCCATGCCTAAAATTTAAAAGGGGAAAATATAAGTAAATTCTAGGCTAAGGGAAAAAATAATTCTAATGTTATCAGTTATCACTTACATTACTTATGTTAATTTGGTCAGCAGCACAAAGAAAAAGTTTGACAACAGCTTCCTTTTCGCCAGCGAATGTTTCAGGTATGATAGATTTTCGGTCTGCAAAACCAGTTTCATCATCTACCCTACTGCTAGCTGGAAAAGAAATATACAGAAGCATGTCAAATCGCATGTTTCATACTCACAAACAAACACGTGCGATTGCGTGTAAAGAGTTCGATACGTTATACCGTACCGCTTAAATAACTTCTACTGCCATGGATAATATTCTGGAAATCCTGCAACATCGTAGACTGGAATATAACCACATCAACGCGCTTCAAATAAAATGGCTTCGTTTTCGCAAAAGCATCCAGGCTTTCGCAAGTAGCTTTTGCAACGTCTACAGGTTTCAGCCCAAGATTACCTGATGAACAAATAGCTTGTCCTGTAAGCATCTCATTTCAAAACTAGACGTCAAAAACGAAAACGTGATTTTAATAAATTCATATTTTAATATATTAATTTTTTAATAATATATTTACTACCACAGTAGTATTTCATTCAAGTAAAAGTGCATGAAAAACTTACCCGTCCCAATGGCTGGTATAGCTACAGAGGATAGCTGCAGTTTCTTTTCCACAACTTCAAATGCAGTTTTCAATGACTTACTCACGTATTTTGCATCTTTGGGGCTGACTAGATGTAGCACGTTTTTACAATTCAACCCACCACCACTTGTCACTCTGTACTGAGCCGACGAATATCGTGGTTTGTTGTTGCATTCTTGAACAATGCCTGGTCCAGCCTTGGCGATCATTTGTTTTGAAAGCTGGCCTCCTAAAAAACGGATAGCGTGACTTTCAAAAAAAATTACAACTACTTGCAGCATAATCTTTTAGCTGTTATAAGACGTTTTAGTAAGTATGGAAAGTTATGCAAACTTGTACTGGTTGATCAGTTATTCAGTTCTAAAAGTTACTTCACTATGTAAGCTCAATGTTTGTAATATGAATATTTCCCTTAGTTGAATGTTAGTTTTCCAAAACCAATACTTACCAGTAAGATTAAAATCGGACCCCGTCAGATTTACAATTACTTCGCAGTCAGAAGTAAGAATATTTCCTTGCTTGATCTGCACGTTTAGGGGGTGATAAGATCTTGCTTGATGTGAAGAAGCAGACGATTTTGTAGTTGAAGAAGACGTTTTATCGCTGCCCATTATAACGGAGTTAAGCATTTCTCCAGCTCGAGACATCCAATTCGAATGCTATATAAAAACAATCAGATGGATTTTATTGCGTCCCGCATATTTTTTTGCTCAACCGGGATTATAGGTGCAGTATATGCCTGATTAAGAATACTAAATACTTGAAGTTGAAGCAAGAATAGTTAAACTTCGTTTAGAATATTTTATCAAAAATTGCATTTGTTAAACCTATGGACAGGACTCTGTACAGAGTCAAGTAACAAATCAAGAAAATTAACCCTAGTTTCATAACTATCACCTATAAAAACCGTGTTTTGCTCCTTGATGCATCTAAACATGGTGTTTACTTTTCACTCTCAAAACAAACAAGCAGAAAAGTAAAAAAACGTGGCAAAAAACTACAAAAAGTATGCTATCGTAACAGATATGTTAGATACTGAAATTACCTTTTTGCGATCATCCTCATCTTCATCAACCTTTCCCTCATTAAGTATCACGCTGGCAACCTGCTTTTTAAACAATTCAAGAATCTTGTCCTGCGACATCTCGATCAAGTCAACCTAAATGGAAAGCAACGAGTTAACAGAAGTGAGAAAGTTTTGAAGTAGCGTTAATTATCAAACCACATCACACATAGCCACATCACATTCAACGACATTAGCCAAGAAAACCTTACAATGTAAAATGTAATTACAAACCGTTTCATGACATTTGAATGATGGATGTTCATGGATTTGGTGTATTAGTATAGTTTTTTAAACATACCGTACACAGTTGTTATTTTATTCAATCATGCACCTGTCTTATGGAAGAAGATGTACTTTTGGCATCAAAGTATTCAACAAGTGCTTGGACAATTAGCTTTGTGCAAACTTCTGGCTTTCCCCCAAATACTCCACAGCTAATAGCTGGAATTGCAATGGACCTCAGATTGAAACTATCAGCTTCCGAAAGAGAAGACTTCACAGCATCCTTGAGACTCTGTCTAGACCAACTGTCTGCTTGGGAATGCCACCTGCAATATTATTCGAAACTGCTTGTAAGTTGTTTTGAAAATGTTTGCAAAATTAACAATTACAGTGTTCTGTAAAGGGAGTTACTCACATCGGACCAACTGCGTGAATAATCTTCTTACAAGGTAAGTTCCCAGCAGACGTTGTGACTGCTAGGCCAGCGGCCAGTTCGCCTCCGACTCTTCTTCGCTGGATTGACATTTCTTGTTGGATAGCTAATCCTCCTGATTGTGAAACATTTTCGTTGTAAATAGTAATGTCAATGCATGTTACTCAATAAGCGGAGTGACAAAATTTGAATATAATAGCAGTAAGTCATTAACCAAGAAATTATTAAGTATAGTTTTACTTCGTTATTGGTTGGAGTTTATAACTTTTCACACAAAGTTGGTGAAACACAATGCCAATGTTCAGGTGATAGCCAATGAGAGACATACCTTTTTTAGATATGCTTCCTGAAACTCCTGCTGAGCGTAACTCCAGTTCCGTATTCGACGCATTCACAATCGCATCCGTTGCGTGTTCTGTGATGTCATTCTTGATAACATTTACAGTAACTTTTGTATGGGATATCTTTGCACTGAGCAATGATGTCGTTCCTATAGCCTGCAAGTATCAGGTCATAAAAGACAGCTAATTCAGTATCTAAACAGTTTCAGAAAAGCTACAAATAAAACTAACAATGACGAAAAGACAAAAACATTTTCTTCCCAGTCCTGGGCAAGAAATTAAATAAAAAAACTATATATGTTTTAAACCTACCAATATTTTGGATGCTGGAGTCGCTTTTTTCCATTTAGGATCCTTATCCGTATCAACAAGAATGATGCACTTAGTGATTGCCTGTGTGGTTTTTAGAAATTGTCCTCCAATGTCACCCCGGAAGTATCCAGGCATTCCAGGCTCACTGACGTCATGCGGATCGATTTTAATTGATGGTATCAACTTCTTTAGATTTACAAAAGCTTAAAAAAACAGGTTTGCATGTAAAGTCGTATGAAAAAAATATTTTAACATATTTGGAAAAAAGAGTGTTCGATATGATTAACCCATATATTTGCACTGTTGCAGTATATATGAAAACCTGTTTCTGATATTTTTTACGAACAACAAAGATCTGGTGTAGATATTTAAAGATATATAAGTATATTATGTATATATAACTACATAATGTATACATAAATAAAAGCCTAAAGTTATACCAGACTTGACGTTATCGGCCTTTCCTTGCACCATAATTCCCCCAGAACCCTCTGACGTCGGGTACCATTCAACGTTTTTCAGCTTTTCATCAAGTCCAACTTCATTTGGATATTCACTCAAGAACCGAGCAACAGGGTAAGGCATTTCTATCACCTTACTTCCTACTGCGTTCTCCTTGACATATTCATTTAAACGAAATTCACCCTCTTCCAAACACTTGGCCACACCGATCAAAACGATGGTGGAGTTTTGCCTCTGTGTACAATTAACAACAGCATTCGACGTTTGTATTTTGAAGAGTAAAAAGCTACAAAATATAATACAACAAAAACTACAGTACTGTACTAACGTTGACATTAACTGCTAATGCTCCAGATGAGCAAAGACTCTCTTCAAACTTCTTCCACTCTTCTGCGTCAAGCAGCTCACTAAGTCCGGCTTTTACTGGAATACTTCGGCGTTGGACGATTTCATTCAAGATTGCATTTGCTCTTTCCAAATCACGTTCAAGAATGTATTTTAATTTTAGTTCAGACGAACATTGTAAAACGCCTGCACAAAAAGTTGTGTAACGTAGGCCTATTTAGTGCAGCATAACTTATTTCAATTAATTGCTAGTATTTTAAGATCCCAGACATCCTAATTTTTAAGCTGATCTGAAGTCTGGCTATGTACAGAGTTGTAACCAACCCATTTTTCAAGTCAAGCCAATACTTTTAACAATAAAAGTTCGGTTGATGCGCCAAATATACCTGTTGCGTTACTTTAGTTATCATAACGTCATGGCCGTTTCCAAATCAGTATTATTGATGTTTTTCGGAGAAGTGTAATTGTGTAGTAAAATATCCGTTTTTTTACTCAAAGGTTCATTCTTTCCGTAATAACTGTCACAACGCAACTCGGGTTATTTTGGACAATGACTCGAGTCAAGTCAAATCATTGAAAAATGTGAGTCGAGTCATTGAAATACTGTGGCAAAATGTTACGGTTTTTGTCAAGAAATTGTGATAAGCGCTATACATCCCAAAAAAGTACTAAAGTTCAAAATTTTTTGGATAATTTCAATTTATGCAAATGCAAATGTATCACTTTTATTGATATGTTGCTTTGGCGGAAAGTTTGGTATTTGCATTTCAGAATAAACAATGTTTTTCGTGATACAGAGGTCACCAATTTTGAAATTCTGGATTCTTTACTAGTTTTATGTCTGAAATGTATCTACGGGTCAATTGATAAGCTTACATTTTAGCTTGACCTGCCGAAATCGTGATTTAATCATCTGCGCCACATCAATTTCAGGTTTTTGTCCTGTTTGCTTCAGGACGCGTGTCAAGAAATCCAACTTATCATCTTCAAGAAACGTCAATCTGCTTGATTCAATTTTCTGCAGAAAGGTTAAATGCAATTTTTAAAAAGCTTTGCAAACGATTGAACGACCTTTTGCATAGATTATATTTGTATTGACCTACTAAAACTGGTGACAACGTATATAATAGACTGTAAATCGCAATACTAATAACAACCAAGAAATAACCTACTCGCAATTGCTTCAAGATGTCCGTTCTACTATTTTCAACGTCAACTTTCGACCCACTAAAAGTGACTTTACAATCTTCATCATTGACGCTGATAGTTGTATTTTTAAATTTACTCCTTATTTCATCAAGAATACCACAATCTTTGAGAAATCTAAAGTAAAATGCGTAATATAATGTCATTTTTTCTGCGGTATATATATAAACATATGATATATCTTTCTATATTTAAAGATATAACAGAAAATGGTAAATAAAATGACTGCTGTTGCTGCATTTTGGCTTAAATTTGTGTCATTAAACAGGAAAGTATACACTTCCAAATTTGATATCTTACTCGAGTTGCCATTCTTTGACAAATTCAGACATCTCTGTTTTATTTTCTTTCTCCATTTTGCTTTGTAACCACTTGAATGCTTGAGAAACCTCATTTTCAAGTCCAGCGATTATAAAGTCGCCATCTTTAGGATGATTCCATCTTAAATATTAGAATGGTTTGATTAAAACCAACATAATAAAAACCCATAAACGAAATTTTATATTTTCCATGGAAGTAGCCTACAAATATAGGATATCGAGATTAAGTCAAACATATGCAAACTCCAAGACATTTACAACCAACACATGAAATTAGCGTTCGAAAACACTGCAGTTGGAAATAACTACACGCTCACTATATGTAGCTGAATATCTTACCTTGCCAGTACAGAGACATCTGCGATGCGGTCGATTTCAATCTTTATGATATCACAATCATTGCTTGTCCATAAGTTTGACTTTCGAAGCTTATCCAAACCCTTGGATCCAAAGTGACCTGCTCGGGAATTGAACTTCCGGAGGAAATTCATGATCCTGCTCGAACATTCTGATTCGAAGTCTGACTGATTTGTTTGGCCTTCCTTCATTTTCTACACAAAAGTATGTTTTATAACTAGTATGCCAATAGTCACACATCAGGAAAAATCACATGGAAGGATATAATGCACGAAGTTCAAAGTTTTGTTCGGTTGTTCAAAGTATTGCTACCGTAATGAGTACATTAAGCGTAAATTTTCGTTTGATTCCTCTCCTACCTCTTTCCATTGATGAGCAGTTTATTTTTATGATTATGTTTCATCATTGCCCAGCCCCACGCTCATATAGCCAACATAACATTAATTAAGATTTTAGACGTAACAATAAAACTGACTTACATTCTTCGGTAGAGGTTCAAAACGAACAACAAAATTTGATGGTTGTCTTCCACTAGATCTTTTTGCTTCTATTTTTACGCTTGACAGTCCTTGGAATTCTTTAGACAGTGAGATCAAATGTGTGGAAGATTTTTTGACGAATTCTATTACCTCCTTCTCCACTTCTGGCGAATATTGAAATGCACAAAGGGATTCGCGAGATTTTCTTGACGAGGTTTGCGAACGAGATTGTTTTGCTGAAACATATTTAACTTACAAGAATATATAATTGGAAAAAACGAAAGGTATAGCTTTAAACTGACATGTGTGCAGAACTACAGGAATACATACTATACTGATTTGCAGGAAAGAAAGAGCACATACGCTAAAAAGCATGCGAATTAGCCTATATGTAAAATAGTAATCTTACCATCTTCCTTTTCTTTCTTGTCTTTATTCAAGCACGGGTTGTGGTAACAGAGCGATACATCAACGGTTTGATTTGCGATTTCAATTTTCTTTGTTCTGGAAATTTCTGCGACTTTTTCCGCATCTAAGGCGAAAACAAATGTATTACTATTGAACGGAATGTTATGATGACGCTTGTAAAAACTTGAGTCACCGAAATAATTAAAAATTTCAGTAACCTCCAGTTCAGTTAAGAAAAACCTATTAGGAAATAAAATGCTCACAACGTCTTATTTCGCATCGGTACCATACCAGAAAAATATAACTTTATTCAAACGAAAATTGTACATGTTGTCCTATACCGTTGTAAAACACATCTTACATGGAATTTTTAGAGCTGTAATTCAAACTACAGTCGAATCCGCTTAATTCGGACACCGGATAACCCGGACAACCGCTTTATTCGGCCAAAATGCTCGGGAACGGAACAAAAGTAAAAATTGAACGTAAAAAACTCCCGTTAATTCGGACAATTCTCCGCTTAATTCGGACACAGGTTCGCAATTCCTATCGTTACATCGTTAGGTTATGAAACAATAAACAGTACTTGGTTGGTTTTAACACAAGATGCCGTTGCATTATGAGTGATTATGGTGAAACAATGACGATTAATGCGGTAACGATCGACAATGAATTCATATAACGCCGTGCCAGCTTCATAGTCGCTTTTACTTCGGTGCAATTGCGTCCATTGTAGAACAGAATGGTACAGAAAAGTTTAGAAGAAAAAGTGAAATTGCTTACTAAAGTAAACGAAGAAAAAAATGACGACGCTTCCTTGACAGTTCGGCAGTTAGTTGCGTTGGTGGGGATATCAAAACGTACTTTGCAAGATTGGCAGAAAAATGATGCAAATCTGCGTGAACAACGTGAAGAAACTATGCTTCGTGGACGAGGTTTAAAGACAGAGAGGAAGCGGCTCAGAATGTGCGTATTATGCGATCAGTGCCAATTACTGCAGTATAGCGCAGCTGCAATTCATTTATTACGCAACAGTACAGTATTTTAAATGCGTTGTTTGCCTTTACGCATGACCATGAAATGAACAATGGATTTTCCGCTTAATTCGGACAAAACCGTTTCTCCGCTTAATTCGGCCAAAAGTGAGCGGAACCAAAGTGTCCGAATTAAGCGGAGTCGACTGTATTTGTATGGTGTAAGTCTCTGAAATTACTGTACCGTGATAGTCAGCGAAGTAAACATATGCAACGTCATTGCCTATGTCTCGCTGAATCAACGTTACGATTCCAGTATCAGTTAGATCTTTCTTCATAAAAGTTAATTTTATCTTGTTGTTTTTCACATCTTTTCCCAAGTTGCTGACTTTAATGCAATCTGTGGTGCAGAGATGATCGACCTATGTGGTAAAAAACAATACGAAGTCCAATAGATTAAATTTTGTCTGATGCATCTATTTTCTATTGTATTTAATAATAGCTGCGTTGGTTGATTACCTTTGGTGCTAAGTCTTCCAACGCTATGTTACGAACATCTGTCATGACCTTTTCAATATTCGTTCCTACAAAACGTAGTTTTAAAATGTGTTAAATGACAACATAACAATAACAAAAATTAAATAATTAAGCAATAAAAAATGACATAAACTCCACGTAAAAATTTCCGCTTACTGTCTCTCGTCATCAAGACAACATAACGTCCACTGCTGTCGTCCATCTTCTTCACTGAAAAATCATCAGATGCAAGACAACATTCCACAATGTCTTTTACAGTCCCTTCATCTTCAAAATGTCCCTAAATTTAAATGCACGTTGGCGTGCTTATAAATATTAAGTTTAAAAAAATCAACGTAAATAGTTGTATGCATGTGGTACATTAGACCTATATCTTACAACGAAATTTTCAGGGATAAATCTTAAAGGAGCAAATAACATAATCTGGTTACATTAAAGTGAAGGGCAAGTTCATAAACGGGTGGCTTTTTAAGCAAAAAAGAGTTGTCAGTAAGTACATACCGGAACACAGAATTTTTTGTTATTGTAATATGTACCAAGCAGTTATTGTCCACGTTACATAAGAAATTTGATGCAAAAGGACGAAAGTGAAATGGCGGATTAGCCTTTTGATGGAAAACGACTCTACAGATTACAGACAGGCGATTAGTAGCAGTTAATGTATGTATGTAAAATTACTTGCCTCAACTAGAAACCGGTCATTGTACACTGCTGGAACTGGCTTGGAGTACACCAGCAGATCAGCCGAGTCAAGTCGATGCTTTCCAAACTCAACGACGTTTTTTGCCGCTAAAGTTTACAATTTAATAATTCTGGCACCAAACAGCAAAAGTAGGATACGATACCTCACTGACACAGGTAGAAAAACATTATCTGCTTACTTTCTGCTTTACTAAATGTAATTAGTATGCCATCAGGAAGGCATCTTGGCATCTTTTCTATCGAGCCACCACCCGATTTACTTGGGTCCTCAAAATAACTTTTGAGCGCATTGCTTGATGTCTTCCTAGACACGTCCTTTACCAAAACACACCTTTAAAAGCATGCAATAAAGTTAAATTAAAGAACTTCTACGACAAACGAGCAATTGAGTTTACAACTATTAAGCATTGCAAACCTGTTTTGAAGACCAGAAAAAAAATCTTCATCAGTTTTCAGAAGATCTTGCCACGTGACTGTTTGAAGTGGTTGTATTTGCCCAGGAAGACGGTTATTTTGTGTGAAATTGTTATTATTTGGAAATTCCTCATCGCTACGTTTCGTATCTTAATGCAGTTATAAAAATTCAAATTTATAGGGAAGTTTTTTTAGCCAATATAAATATATTTAATATTAAACGCCATCACCTTTAGGCTTTCGCTCCGAAATTGAGTCTCGCTCAAAAGGTCTGTTGAAATACGATGGTTGTTGCTGTGTGTTGCGTGAAGGGCTGGTTACTTCGGGAAGTTTTCCACTTCGCAGCATTTCCGCTAAATGCATATCGATTTTATCAGAAGAAATATGAATGGAGCGAATATAACTAAGGTGTTAAACTTTATTTGAATCAAACGGCGATAAGATATGCACAAAGCTGAAAAAGGCCATAAAAAGTGTCCGGGTATTTTCGTAATTAGCAACATAAATTAACAATGACCGTATCTGAGATAAAACCGTCAATTCATCAGTATTGCAAGTAGTTCTAACAAAAAGTAACTTAAAGTAAAAAACCTTCTTTCTTCTCCCATTCTATCGTTAGGTTTAAGTATCCTGTTTTTCTACCATTTTCAAACGCTTCCAAGGCCGATTTCTACAAAATGTCGTCACATTAATATTTTTATAACTTGAAATAACATAATCATATACTGTACCGTATAATAGCACGCATTGCTGCGAAACCGTTCTCTTTTTTCATTCTCTCTGTTTACTTACAGGCGTTTCGAATTCTATTATTGCAAATCTTCGCTGTGGGTTGTTTGGTATAAAGATCTTGATGATATTTCCAAATCTTTGAAAAAGTTATTAGCATATTGTTATTGGCGTCTGTTATTAGCATATTTGTGCAGCTCAAACGCAAGACAAGTGATTTGGATGTTATGTTTATGAAAATCATTTCCACTGGTAAGCTCAAATTACATTTGACAACTAGGCCTAATAACGTTGTAACAAGGATTTTCGAGTTATAAAGTTTCTGGTTAATATTTAACTTACTTTGTCGATTTATGTATTTGCTATCAAATACTACGTATATTGAATACACAAAAAACGTTACGTACCGATTAAAATGCGTTCGAAGGCCATCATAACTAAACATATACGAAGGAATGTGACAACAGTAGAGTTTACGTTGTCTTGGATCTCTGGGTAGGGATTGTTTTTCACTTTGAGTCGGAACAACACCAACTTAAATCAATGAAAACGTTGTGAGGTATTAGGCCATATAATTACCCTGAGTTTCATCAGCAGACTTTTAAACACGTAATGTTAATGCATTGATTCATCTACTCGTCATCAAAGATAAGAACACGTATTACCTGGCACAGCGGATGTCAATACAGGTGTACTTTTGACCCTGGGTCTTGCTTTGGTTATGTTAAGCTTGAACTGAGTTTTCCGGAATGTGGCTTCAATCACCGCCATTGCAACGAGCTTTTGTTGGTCTGCGAACAAAAGTAAATACACCGGATGAGTTTTCATCCACTTGATAGGAGCTTTAATTCATTATAATTGCTTTTCCAAGCTCTAGCTAAACGAAGCTTTTACTAAGCTTCAGTGTAAAATAATTAGCCTATGATTTTAATTGCACATACAGCCATAATTACAGCTTCGACAATGGTTTGACTACTATCTTACATTCCTCTTTTTTTAGAGTAACCAAAGAAACCCGACAGTTTTTCGATCCATCTATCTTTTCAACAAAATCCAAGTCACTGATGGCATCTTCGGTTTCCAAGTGTTCATGTATTAGATCTTTAATCCTGCTCAAACCATATTCTTCTGGCAAACCAGTCACACTGACTTTGTAAGAGGCATTGCCTCTATCATCCATTTTATTTAAATTGCTATAAGTTAGCAATAGTATAAAAACGGTTAAGAAATTCAACGTCATCGAGACAAAGTAATGGAACAATAAAAGCAATAAACACAAAAAGTAATAAAACACCTTTGCATGCTTCAACTAATTTAACCAGTTTATATAATGAAAACCCAGTATAATTCCCCTTAACTCTAAATTTCCGGTAGCTCAAATATCTGCTCTTGGGCAAGAACAGCAGTCGCTATATCAGTCAGAAACACTATTGTAGGGCAAGAGCACAAGAGCGGTTGTGATATGAAGATGGGCTTAAACCAAGCCCCCAATAGTCCATAGCTCAGCTTACTGCAAACTAGAATAGCAAACAAGAAGAGCAGTCATTGTTTAACCCGTTACAAACGCTCCAAAATTTCACAATAAATAGTTCACAATCATAGACACGTATTAATAGGTATTCTTAATTGGCGGAAAAAACAATTTGTTACTTGGTATTTTGCGAACGCTTAAGTAGCAATGGCTGACGCATTCAACCTTCAGCTCCAGTTAAAGAGTGGGCTACAAAACGGTCATATTTATTACACACAAACTCTACCTTGCTGCCACCACAACAAACATACTAATAGATATTGATATTAGGTTCCCGCAAAAGCGTCTGAAAAACATATAGGCAAAGACAAGTTTTGTTTTTCCAGTTATTTGCCGCCGACTGTCCCAACTGAGATTAAATGAATGTAATTTAATAGGCCCTTTCACGTTTTCACTTTTGTACAGTACGAGAAACATCTTTAATTTTAACAATTTGGATTTTAAGGCTCTAAACACCAAGTACTGCATCAACAACTGTTCTTTCTAGGTCATGCACTCATACCATATCTTATGTCAGCTACAACTGTAATGCTCACTAAAATTAATAACGCTTGACTGGCTTTCTATGTTGGCGAAACTGTTATCACCAAGTAGGGTATTCCCCGTTTTACGGAACGCCTTCCTTGTTTGCTTTTTTCTATGACGAAAGACTTAATGATTTACAAAGGTATCAGATCACCTGCGTTATAATGATTTCTACTTCATAGATATCAACCATCGACTATGCTATGTTTTGTAAAGGTGTCCTACATTGCAATACTGAATAAATTCCTTATAAATTGCTTATCTTAACACGATTTACCTCAAGCGGAGATCGCTAGTCCAAGATAAACTAGGCCTAGTAGTTCGCAACTCAAGTTCAATAGAAATGTCAAAGTGGATGTTGCAGAGATGAAAAATCTTAACGGCCAGGTCTCGCTTCAATATGCAGAGTCGCAGATAATTGCCGGGCAAGCTTCATGGAGCATGCCGAATTCACTGAAATTTCAAGACAATACCAAACGCCAGGTTTTGGTGATTTCCGGTTGAAGTAGTGATATATCAGGGGTGGCCAAACTGCGGCTCTCGAGCCGCATGCGGCTCTTTGAGCCTTTAATTGCGGCTCTTTAATGAATTTGCATTGTTGAATTAGATATGCATTTTCCCGGTCTAGACGAGTTGTTTGATCAGATTATGAAACAATGCGTTCTATCACACGTAGTAACAATGGACTCATTGTTAGTAATAATCAAATTACACTCCAAAAAGGACATTATTGTACAGAAGTGTGCTAACTTGTACACTGTAGTTAAGTAAACTGTCAGTTTGAAGCTGTACCTCAGGGCTGACCTAGTTTTAAGTCTCGGTTACGGTTACACTAATAATTGCAAAAAGAGTTGGTGAAGCCCAGGTGGAGACTCATAGTATCACCACGCAGCACTAATGTTTATCAATAGCTACACTTCGTTGTGAGTGAATAAATTCGTATTTTTTATTGTGTTTGTGTTGCGGCTCTTTTAAAGCTCGAATTGGTAATATGCGGCTCGAGCATGAAGCATGTCTGGCCACCCCTGTGATATATGATTAATCTAAAAATGGATGGCAAGGCTGGTTTTAGGCTTAATTCACAGATTTTTGAAATTGGGCCCCACACACTCAGTCAAGCACAAAGTGAATACGATCCTAACTTGCCCTATTTTACCATAATACTTGACTGATCCTTGCAAAATTGTATGCTATTAATTAGCAACTTTCTCGTCTGGCTTGTTTAAATAACGCTAGTAGGCTTGGTTTCGTTATATACGTTAATCTATTTGTTTGAAACATGGTTAAGGATCAGGATGTGTCACTGTCACTTTATTTTGTTACTTTAAGAAACATTTCATTACTATACATTATCTTTTAACACAGACGGGTCATGACGTCATGATGGTGACTTAACAAAGGGATGTTATTCCACTTTTTCAGATATGCATTGGCGTAAAGTGTGAATACTGTGGTAAATCAACATGCCAAGTGCTAATACAGAAATACACTTTATTGTATTCCATCGCCCAAAATGCAATCTGGCAGAGAAAAGTAGCTATAACTTATAGAATTTACCGTAGTTTACGTTTAAATACGAAATTTTATTTTGAGGCGTTTATAAGCTGTTTTTGGGTCATAAAATCACAAAATCTTTGGCCTTCCTTCCATGTGCAATCCTAACTAGGTTTTAAGGTTCAGCGTGTTACACTACAGTAAAACCGAAATAAAACGCCAATCTTCACCAACAGTTACGAAATTGACTCCACAATATGTAAGGTCGGCCTTGTAATGATTGGTTATATGACTTACGTTCAGTGTAAGTAATTTATTTTACATCTCTTTTACTTATTGTCCCTTGATTATTTAGAACCCTATTTAAAATTTTAATTGAAGCATAAATTACCACACAACTTGCAAGAATAAATAAATTTTTATGCTTCAATATAATGTAGTATAGTTTATTGGTACCAAATATGTAGTTTTGAAATGAGTATTGTTTTGTTTTCAGCTGTAAAAACACAGTTAGCCTAAATAGCAAACTTATAAGTATAAGGGCGACAAGTCTGGTTGCGGGAACTAACGGGGAATAACTTTGCTAACCATTGCAATAAAAGTTCTGTCTTGCATTTGCTAACTACTGTATTAAAACCGTTTTAGAAGCAATACTGCCTGAGACCCAAAGTCATTTTTGATCGATCATCAATAGGAACCTCCCGATATGACTTTCACTGTCCGCTAATTGCAAGAAAAATGTTGAGAAGACCGCCAACCACTTTACCCAATCTTTGACAGTGCACCGCGTCTCCCCCCCTTTGGAAGATTCTGATCAAAGTTGTTTGTCACAGGAAATTCATTAAAGTCTTGAGGCTTCTGCATAACGACAGGTCTGCACAGTTTTGCCCAACGGAGTGAAGTAAAAAAACTTCAAGGTCAAGTCAGTAGTAAAACAAGCTGTGTCATCGAACCAACACATTTTACAATTTTTATTGCCACAATATGGTGAAAGGGAGTGATATCCCGGAATAAAAATCACCTACAGGACTGACGAAAAAAGTCTGAGGTCCAAGACACAAGTAAGCACCACCTCTATATTTTCAATATGTTGGTAACTACTGTGTGGCAACTTGCACTGAAAACGATCTTGAGAGAATCCCCACAACCTTCGATATGGCCTACTCCAAGCTAGGTCTGTACGTCAACCAGAGACGCAGATCGTGTGCCAACTATCACCTCCTGGGACACATTCAAGCAATCCTTCCATGTCACTCAGTGGACAAACAATGGAAAAGACGAACCACTTATCATACTTAATTGGGCAACCACGTGTCAGCGAACGCTGATATCAATGACAAGATAAAACACCGCCTTAAAAGTGCAGAAAGGTTTTTGTCTATTACGAACTCGTGTTTTTATTAACGGGAACATTCGCAATGGAGTAAATATTCTTGTAGGTTATACCAAACCTGTCTTAAGTCTTTTATACGGATCTGGTTCTTGGAAAATCTGCCGCCTCTCCCTGTATATGTATACACTCCTCCATAGTGTATATGTACCTAAACTTGGTGTAAATGTTTTAATGACCTTTTAAAGTCTAATGCAACCATTCAAATGCGTATACAACGACATAGTGATATAAAAATGCACCACGATATACGCATCTAATTTCATTGCACATATAAGTACTGTTGAAATTTAAAAGAATTTTACTCAAGCTGCCATTCTTTGACAAATTCAAACATCTCTGTTTTATTTTCTTTCTCCATTTTACTTTGTAACCACCTGAATGCTTGAGAAACTTCATTTTCAAGTCCAGCGATTACGAAGTCGCCATCTTTAGGATGATTCCATCTTATGTAGATTTTGAGATCACAAGATTAAATGTTCAAAGAAAATAAATCGCCGTTGCACGTACAGTTTCGAAAAATCTCTATAATTCTAATTCAGATTCTAATTCTATAGTTCTAATCAGAGTCGTAACCACTTAAGCCAAGTTATTAAACTCGAGTTGCAAGTCAAGTCTTTTGGAAGAAATAAATAAACTAGAGTCAAGTCAATTAAGTCATACGGAAAGCAAAGATACTGTTTCTGTCAACAAGAAACGTTTGGAAATTTTACAAATTTACTTCGTTTTGTTGCTCCATTCGCGTTTGTAGACCAAGAACTTTATTTTAAAATAATGTTTGAGGTGTTTGGAGAAAAAAGAAATATTATTTTACCTTAATGCTAAAACCTATCATCAATGAGAACTGACTTGAGTCAAATCAAGTCATATAAGACTTGTAAATTCATACAGAAGAGGGCTAGAATCTAATCAGGTCTTTGAGAAAAGTGACAGGAATCTGACTAAAGTCAAGTCACTGATTCAAGTTGTTACGGCTGTGGGTTTAACTGCACATTGCTTGTGAGCATTACAAAAACTATGCAAAAAAAAATAAATACTACTGTATACGTAAGAACATTTGTCGATTTGTACGTACAAGAAATGTTCTCTAATTAACCGTAATATTTTAAAATGTGGCTAAACATAATGATAAATTTTGTTTTAAATAACGTGCGCAAAAGCTTATACCAGATGGCGACATGATTTGTCTTCCAAAGCTGCAAATTCCTACAATTGGTGCCTTGGTGAAAAATAGCCTTTAAAGAAATCGTAAAAAATTCACGATTAGGCTACTGTTACTTATCAACAGTGGACCAGTCTGCGTTTGGTTGTCTATAGTAGTGGTATATCAAGTTTCAGCTGGCAGCAGTAGGCCTACCACATAAGGTAATTTCCTGTCTTACCTATTCACTAACTTTCTCAGGCTGGCTACCCATATTCACAATTGTGTGCATTGCTTACTGCAACCTGCGTTGGTACTAAAGTAACATTTTATTCACTGGATTTATTATGATTTATATATAAATATAATTTTACGCCAATCTACCCCTTCAGGCGTCGGTTTTGGTGGCAATGTCTTTTTTGGTGGTTGTCATTGTCATCATAATATGTTTGTTTGGTGTCTGATTCGTTTCAGTGATCTACTGTTAAAGTCGACGCATAAACACACGCTACAAATTTATTGTTTTAGCAAATAGCGCCATTGATCATGACAACGATTCTATAACAAGCATACAGTAGAAAAAATTATTTTTTCAGCTTAGTTCATTATTCTTGGACTAAGATAATATTTTAAGGAGAACTTATTTTCAAATACGTTGAAATAATTTCAGCAAACCTGATTATCATAAAAACAAAATTGTCATTTTATACTGAATAGCCTATATACGATTGGCTAATAAGTTATACTAAAACTTTACAATTTGCAAACAGTAATGAATGAAATATACAATATCCATGACCCTATATGTTCCATCATAGTAAATAATTTTAAATTTATAAAATTTATTAGTAAATTTAGTTTTTGTCAACTTCATTAAATTTGAAAAACAAGAAAATTCTGAAACAAAAACTGCAAGTGATTCAAATTTGTGTTTCTTTGCAAGATTTAGAAATAGTGACGTTGTTTTGAGAAATTCCTGTTTTCTATGTCCAAATAGAAGTGACATATGTCTGATTCCTTACAGGATTATTTATGTTATTCAATATGTTAAAAGATACAATGGGTAAACACTTGCATCTTTGAACACAACAAATATGCTTGGTGAACTTGGTTTATTAACCACACTGTCGTAACGATCAAGTTGGTTTGATTTGAACGGCGGTGCGATTACCGACCGGTTTCCTTGGCAATATTCACCAGTGACAACTTCAGCAAGAAACATTCGTCTCTGGCCATTCGCATCTGGCGTTGCATAACGATTTGAGTATTGCGCAGTCTTTGCGAAGTAAACTCCTCTCCCAAACACTGTGGCTGAAATTATTTAATTGGTTAATAGTTTGATTTTAACTTGCAATCTTATCAACTGCAGAGCACAGAAATCCAAAGTTTAAAATAAAATTGCTTTCCTCTCAAAAAAACTGTAAAGTTAGCAAAAAAAATTGCAATACCGTTTTTTCCAGCATAGCTTCTATCAAAACCATCCTTGTAAACTTTCTGGCATACGTCAGTTGAGGTCCCATGAAAAAGTTGTTGAGTTACAGGAATATTAGTGATTCCAGCAGCTGTCATTCTGGCTTCGACTTTGCCCTTTTGTGCGATAAATTGTTTGTAGAGTGTTAGGTTTTGAACACGCTGGAGGTTCGGCTGCCAAAAAGGAGTGAAACAAAAGTTTTCCATTAACAAAATACTTGAATTTAGTTCCAATAATCTCATACTCTCAGGTTATGCGTAGTTAGAACCTAATCGTCTCCTGTATCGAACAATTTGGTTTCTGATATCAGACAAACTCACCTGTTGACTGCCGTACTGAGACGGGTTAAAGGTGGTGGTAAACTGACTCAAAATATTTTGATATTCAGTTGAGTTAAGAGGTACATTCTCCAGCTTCAATGGGAGCACACCCATATCACTCCAAGTGCTCGGTAAGTCTGATGATAAAAATTGCAGTCTTAGGTATATCATCTTGCAACAGATAACGTAATCTCCAACTCATACGTTACACAATAAAGTCTATTTTATAGAGAAAAAGCAAGCGCAGACACATACAAATATATCATGCACCCTCTGCTAAAGATGACGTCATGTTACGATAAATTTTCTCGAAAAATCCTATTTCACGACAGGTTGCTTCCATCGTCGAGAAATCCAAAACACAATGTTGCTGAGTTGAAATCGCTTTTAAAGAAAGCTGCGTGGTACCCTTCTCATCTTTCTGTTATAAGACATTTTTATAAGTTAAGGTAATGTAGATTCCCAATGCTTTTGGCAACTACTGTACAACATAACTATTTTGTTATATTTTCAACGTTATAAAAATACTTGGTATATTTATTCCTTAAACAGCACACAAACGATTTAAGCCTCAAGAAAGTTGAAGTAATGCAAAGTTGTAATGCAAAGTGATCAAACCCGAAACGCAATCTCAGCTCTCCAACTATCTCTTTGTGTAAAATCTTTCATCGTATTGGATTTGTTGTCATGATACTTCCAACGTACGTACTCAGCAGAGGTGAGAATCTGTTTGTACTCCTGAACAATCTCGGATGCTGCAGCAAAAGCATCCAGGACGTTATCCTTCATCCCTGAAATAGAGATCTTCTCCTTTCCTCTGTGAACGTCAAAGGTAAATATGCTTCAATCAACTAAAGCGAAAAGACGTATTTAGCAAACAGGAGAGGAAACAGCCCTTACCTGTATCAATGACCTATACCTTCACTAGTACAATCCATTCAGCTTTAACAACACAACACTAAAAACTCTTTTTTGCGTATAGATAAGCTTCTTACGCCTCGTCAAAAGTTTTCCGAAGTTTGACGCTCAGATTTGTTTCAAGAGCAATCAACTTCTCCTCTGCCTCTTCATCTAGATAGGCGACAGTGTCATCTGTTATCTCTCTTGAAGCACTTTTTTGGTGCACGTGCTCCCTTATTCGCTGCCATGCCTAAAATTTAAAAGGGGAAAATATAAGTAACATTTAGGCTAATGGAAAAAATAATTCTAATGTTACCACTTACATTACTTATGTTAATTCGGTCAGCAGCACAAAGAAAAAGTTTGACAACAGCTTCCTTTTCGCCAGCGAATGTTTCAGGTATGGTAGATTTTCGGTCTGCAAAACCAGTTTCATCATCTACGCTACTGCTAGCTGGAAAAGAAATATACAGAAGCATGTCAAATCGCATATTTCATACTCACAAACAAACACGTGCGATCGCGTGTAAAGAGTTCGATACGTTATACCGTACCGCTTAAATAACTTCTACTGCCATGGATAATATTCTGGAAATCCTGCAACATCGTAGCCTGAAATATAACCACATCAATGCGCTTCAAATAAGATGGCTTTGTTTTCGCAAAAGCATCTAGGCTTTCGCGAGTAGCTTTTGCAACGTCTACAGATTTCAGCCCAAGATTACCTGATGAACAAATAGTTTGGCCCGTAAGCATACTCTTTTCAAAACTAGATGTCCAAAATGAAAAATTGATTTTAACAAATTGATATTTTAATAATATGCTTACTACCACAGTAGTATTTCATTCAAGTAAAACTGCATGAAAAACTTACCCGTCCCAATGGCTGGTATAGCTAAAGAGGATAGCTGCAGTTTCTTTTCCACAACTTCAAATGCAGTTTTCAATGATTTACTCACGCATTTTGCATCTTTGGGGCTGACTAGATGTAGCACGTTTTTACAATTTAACCCACCACCACTTGTCACTCTGCAGTGAGTGGAGGAATACTGCGGGTTTGTACTGCATTCTTGAACAATGCCTGTTCCAGCTTTGGCTACTAGTTTTGCCGAAAGCTGACCTCCTATGAAAAACATAAAAATAAACACAGTCAGCGTGACTTAAAACATTTTGCAGTGGTTCACTGTAACTTAACCTTTTAGTTCATAATAAGCGTGTTGATATTCAAGAAAAGTTACAAAGCTACTTGTTGATCAGATACGGGAATTACTTCATTCTGTTTATTTAGAATTTAAAATGTATACAGAATGTTAGTTCTCTGAAACTTACAAATTACTTACCGGTAAGATTAAAATCGGACCCAGTTAAATTCACAATTACGTCGCAGTCAGAAGTGAGAATATTTCCCTGCTTGACCTGCACGTTTAGGGGGTGATAGGGTCTTGCTGAATGTGAAGAAGTAGACGATTTTGTAGTTGAAGAAGACGGTTTGTCGCCGCCTCTTATTACGGAGTTTAACATCTCCTCAGCTCGGGAGAAAAAGCCTCCAGACTACAAAAACGATTAAACGTGGATGTTAATTTAAACTTAATTTAGGCGTTATACACGTATACAGTTTACAAAAAATAGTTTCAAATATTTTGTAAAAAATAGCATAAAAGAGCATTTCTAAAACTTCAAAACAGTGTTACGTTCCACCACGTACAGCGCCATATAAAGGTAGAAAAACTGACCCTATCTAGAACAGAGTTTTAAAAACTATGAGTTAAATTATGACCTAAAAAAATGCAATATTGTTGTTTTGCTACAAAACTGTTACATAGAGACATGGTGTTTACTTCTCTCTTACAAAATAAACAGACATAAAAGTGAAAATCACAAACATTGTGCTGTTGTAAAGGCTAAGCGACAAAATAACCTTTTTTTGATCATTTTCATCTTCATCAACCTTTCCCTCATTAATTATCACGCTGGTAACCTGCTTTTTAAACAATTCAAGAATCTTTTCCTGCAACATCTCGATCAAGTCAACCTAAATGGAAAGCAACGAGTTAACAGAAGTGAGAAAGTTTTGAAGTACCGGTAATTTTCAAACAACAGTACATTGTTCAGGTTCCATGATATTAGCCAAGAAAACCTTACAATGTAAAATGTAATTACAAACCATTTCATGACATTTGAAGGATGGATGTTCATGGATTTGGTGTATTATTATAGTTGTTTAAACATACCGTAAAAAGTTGTTATTATATTCAATCATGCACCTGTCTTATCGAAGAAGATGAACTTTTGTGGTCAAAGTATTCAACAAGTGCTTGGACAATTAGCTTTGTACAAACTTCAGGCTTTCCACCAAATACTCCACAACTAATAGCTGGAATTGCAATGGACCTCAGATTCAAACGATCAGCTTCCGAAAGAGAAGACTTAACAGCATCCTTTAGTTTCTGTCTAGACCAACTGTCTGCTTGGGAATGCCACCTGCAATATTATTCAAAATTGCTTGTAAGTTGTTTTGAAAATGTTTGCAAAATTAATACTTACAGTGTTCTGTAAAGGGAGTTACTCACATCGGACCAACTGCGTGAATAATCTTCTTACAAGGTAAGTTCCCAGCAGACGTTGTGACTGCTAGGCCAGCGGCCAGTTCGCCTCCAACTCTTCTTCGCTGGATTGACATTTCTTGTTGGATAGCTAATCCTCCTGATTGTGAAACATTTTCGTTGTAAATAGTAATGTCAATGCATGTTACTCAATAAGTGGAGTGACAAAATTTGAATAAAATAGCAGTAAGTCATTAACCAAGAAATTATTAAGTATAGTTTTACTTCGTTATTGGTTGGAGTTTATAACTTTTCACACAAAGTTGGTGAAACACAATGCCAATGTTCAGGTGATAGCCAATGAGAGACATACCTTTTTTAGATATGCTTCCTGAAACTCCTGCTGAGCGTAACTCCAGTTCCGTATTCGACGCATTCACAATCGCATCCGTTGCGTGTTCTGTGATGTCATTCTTGATAACATTTACAGTAACTTTTGTATTGGGTATCTTTGCACTGAGCAATGATGTCGTTCCTATAGCCTGCAAATATCAGGTCATAAAAGACAGCTAATTCAGTATCTAAACCAGGGATGTCCAACCTGCGGCCCACCTGAGATTTTTGTGCGGCCCGCTAGTCATTTTCACTCCAAGTAGTATTTTGAACTTTGAATCTTAGCCTAATTAAAATGTACCAGTCAGCTCTTTATGTACCCATTTTTCTTGAAATTTAATAGGTTCTGCGGCCCAATGAATTATTTCAAGTGACAATGCGGCCCACTATATCAAAAGGTTGGACATCCCTGATCTAAACAGTTTCAGAAAAGCTACAAATAAAACTAACAATGACGAAAAGACAAAAACACTTTCTTCCAAGTCCTGGGCAAGAAATTAAATAAAAAAACTATATATGTTTTAAGCCTACCAATATTTTGGATGCTGGAGTCGATTTTTTCCAATTAGGATCCTTATCCGTATCAACTAGAATGATGCACTTAGTGATTGCTTGTGTGGTTTTTAGAAATTGTCCTCCAATGTCACCCCGGAAGTATCCAGGCATTCCAGGCTCACTGACGTCATGCGGATCGATTTTAATTGATGGTATCAACTTCTTTAGATTTGCAAAAGCTTAAAAAACAGGTTTGCATGTAAAGTTGTATGAAAAAAATATTTTAACATGTTTGGAAAAGAGAATGTTCGATATGATTAACCCATATATTAGCACTGTTGCAGTATATATGAAAACCTGTTTCTGATATTTTTTACGAACAACAAAGATCTGGTGTAGATATTTACAGATATATAAGTATATTATGTATATATAGCTACATATACTGTATACATAAATAAAAGCCTAAAGTTATACCAGACTTGACGTTATCGGCCTTTCCTTGCACCATAATTCCCCCAGAACCATCTGACGTCGGGTACCATTCAACATTTTTCAGCTTTTCATCAAGTCCAACTTCATTTGGATATTCACTCAAGAACCGAGCAACAGGGTAAGGCATTTCTATCACCTTACTTCCTACTGCGTTCTCCTTGACATATTCATTTAAACGAAATTCACCGTCTTCCAAACACTTGGCCACACCGATTAAAACGATGGTGGAGTTTTGCCTCTGTGTACAATTAACAACAGCATTCGACGTTTGCATTTTGAAGAGTAAAAAGCTACAAAATATAATACAACAAAAAGTACAGTACTGTACTAACGTTGACATTAACTGCTAATGCTCCAGATGAGCAAAGACTCTCTTCAAACTTCTTCCACTCTTCTGCGTCAAGCAGCTCACTAAGTCCGGCTTTTACTGGAATACTTCGGCGTTGGATGATTTCATTCAAGATTGCATTTGCTCTTTCCAAATCACGTTCAAGAATGTATTTTAGTTTTAGCTCAGACGAACATTGTAAGACGCCTGCACAAAAAATTGATTAACGTTTTTAGCGCAGCATAACTTATTTCAATTAATTGCTAGTATTTGAAGATCTCAGATGTTTTAGTTAGCCATTTCCAAAACTGTTCTAATTTTTAAGTTGATCTGAAGCCTGGCTATACACAGAGTTGTAATCAAGCCATTTTTTTCTCAATCGATTCAAGTCAAGCCAATACCTTTAACAATAAAAGTTCGGTTGACGCACCAAATATACCCGTTGCGTTACTTTAGTTATCATAACATCATGGCTGTTTCCAAATCAGTATGGTTGACGTTTTTCGAAGAAGTGTAATTTCATAGTAAATTATCCGTTTTTTTTACTCAAAGGTTCATTCTTTTCATAATAACTGTCACAACGTAACTCGGGTTATTTTGGACAATAACTATAGAGTCAAGTCAAATCATTGAAAAATGTGACTCAAGTCATTGAAATACTGTGGCAAAATGTTACGGTTTTTGTGAAGAAATTGTGATAAGCGCTATACATCCCAAAAAAGTACTGAAGTTCAGAAATTTCTGGATAATTTTAATTTATGCAAATGCAAATGTATCAGTTTTTTTGGATATGTTGCTTTGGCGAAAAGTTTGGTATTTTGCATTTCAGAATAAACAATGTTTTTCGTGATACAGCAGTCACCAGTTTTGAAATTCTGGATTCTTTACTATAGATTTATATCCGAAATGTGTCTACGGGTCAATTGATAAGCTTACATTTTAGCTTAATCCGCCGAAATCGCAATTTAATCATTTGCGCCACATCAATTTCAGGTTTTTGTCCTGTTTGTTTCAGGACGCGTGTCAAGAAATCCAATTTATCATCTTCAAGAAACGTCAATCGGCTTGATTCAATTTTCTGCAGAAAAAGTTAAAGGCAATTTTTAAAAAGCTTTGCGAACGATTGAATGACCTTTTGCATAAATTATTTGTATCGACTATCGACCTACTAAAACTGGTGACAACGTATATAATAGACTGTAAATCGCAATACTAATAACAACCAAGAAATAACCTACTCGCAATTGCTTTAAGATGTCCGTTCTACTATTTTCAACGTCAACTTTCAACCCACTAAAAGTGATTTTACAATCTTCATCATTGACGCTGACAGTTGTATTTTTAAATTTACTCTTTATTTCATCAAGAACACCACAATCGTTGAGAAATCTAATGTAAAACGCGTCATATAAGGTCATTATTTTCGAGGTATATATATATTATATGTACATATATCTTTCTATATTTAAAGATATAACAGAAAATGGTAAACAAAATGACTGCTGTTGCTGCATTATGGCTTAAGTTTGTGCCATTAAACAGTAAAGTATACACTTCCAAATTTGATATCTTACTCGAGTTGCCATTCTTTGACAAATTCAGATATCTCTGTTTTATTTTCTTTCTCCATTTTGCTTTGTAACCATTTGAATGCTTGAGAAACCTCATTTTGAAGTCCAGCGATTATAAAGTCGCCATTTTTAGGATGATTCCATCTTAAATATTAGGATGGTTTGATTAAAATCAACATAATAAAACTCATAAACGAAATTTTACATTTTACTTGAAAGTACAAATATAGAGTACTATGACACCTTATCGAAAGACACTTTATTGAACGACACTTTATCGAACGACAGCTGATCGAAACGACAGATGATCGAACGACACTTTATCGAACCGACAGCTGATCGAACGACACTTTATCGAACGACACTTTATCGAACCGACATTTATCAAACCGACAGTTGATCGAACGACACTTTATCGAACCGACAGTTCAAGCAAGATTTTTGCGTGTTTCTCAAACATTGAAACAATAAGCCATTGTGATGTGCAGTCTTTGTAATGGTGTGCATTAATGAATTGTGATGTATATATCATAAAGTTGACGATTTATATTTTATATTTGTATCATAAAGTGTACGATTTCGCATGGCGGCCGGCCCGCCCACATATTAATAAGATATCACAAGAATACGCACGAGAATTACTAAGTACGAGATTGTCTGTACAGTAGACTAGACTAGACATTATAGATACAAAGAGTAAGGAATTGAAGGCAAAATTTCACAGCAAGGGGCATGTCGCTGCCTGACTTTTACACAAAGTAGCTTCTTGAAAGTGGTCTTTATCTCAGCTTGACCGGCAGCGCAAAATAAATGGCTTCGATGCTTGATAGTACGTACACATGTGAACAAATGTTTTCAACAATGAAATTCACGAAGAGCAAGCTAAGATCACGCATTTCCGACACCTATTTAGAAAATGTTCTGGTTCTTGCTCCATATGACTTGTCACCAGATGTTGAAAAGCTTTCACGAAGCAAGCAGCATCAAGTGTCAATTTAATGCTGTGTTGTTGAAGTGTGAATACAGATATTTTGCTCTTCTTGTGATTGGTACGATTGAGATTGCAGCAATGTGGTGTAATATACAGAAGTGAGTGTGAAGCGAGCGTGTCTCAATATCCCATCCGACGCTTCGCAGACTCGTCAAAACAATTAAGCGGGAACAAGGTTCCAACGAAATGTTAATTGAGCAGTTGAGTGCTGGAATTGATGGCCCACCTCGGAAGAAGCGCTATGACGCTGTCAACCAACGGCTGAAGAGCATAGTCGAAAATTATGACTCAACGAATATTGACATAAAAAGTTATCTTCGAGCAATTGCACACAACTTGTAATTAAATGAATGCGATTGAAATGTGCACTTCGTCAGTTGTCGTGCTTTTAACAGTGCATATCGTCAGTTGTTTCGATAAATTGTGGTTCTTTTAACAGTGCATATCGTCAGTTGTTTCGATAAATTGTGGATCTTTTAACCCTATCCTAACCAGGCTCGCGAGTTTACTAAAAAGACTAGGTTTGGCCAACCCCGCACACACATTTGCAATCGTTAATTAATAGAAAACTATGCGTCGTAGACTGATGAGATTTTTACAGGTTAGTAGAAACATCATCTGGCTTCCTGTATACATCATAATTGTAAAACTAAAGAAAGTGAATTTAGTGTAAATTAGGTGTTTCTAAAAGTGACACATTTCTATAAATTCTTCTTGTAACGCCGCGCCCCCGCTGTGAGAAGAGAACGAAAGAGAATAGTTAGTCAAGTTATTGGTGTGTAAATGAGTAATACGCTTCAATGCGGAAAGAGAGCAAAATTATATAAATATCACAATATCTCAAAAATTACAAAATCCAACTTTATCAAACAAACATGGACAGATAGCTGAACATTTTTTATGAAAAGTCACCAAATTTTAACTTTCTACAGCAAACAATGCAATGGTACGCCACGTTTTGCTATGACTGTGTGCGGGAGAAGCAACAGTCGATTCGATCAACTGTCGCTTTCGGTTCGATCAACTGTCGGTTTGATCAACTGTCGGTTCGATAAAGTGTCGTTCGATCAACTGTCGTTTCGATCAGCTGTCGTTTCGATCAGCTGTCGTTCGATAAAGTGTCTTTCGATAAACTGTCGTTCGATTAAGTGTCGTTCGATAAAGTGTCTTTCGATCAGGTGTCGCGTCACGAAATATAGGATATCGAGATTCAGTCAAACATATGCAAACTCCAAAACATTTACAACCAACACATGAAATTATAGTTCGAAAACACTGCAGTTGGAAATAACTACACACTCACTATATGTAGCTGAATATCTTACCTTGCCAGTACAGAGACATCTGTGCTGCGATCGATTTCAATCTTTATGACATCACAATCATTGTGTGTCCATAAGTTTGACTTTCGAAGCTTATCCAAATCCTTGGATTCAAAGTGACCTGCTCGGGAATTGAACTTCCGGAGGAAATTCATGACCCTGCTCGAACATTCTGATTCGAAGTCTGTCTGGTTCGTTTTGCCTTCCTTCATTTTTTTACAAAAGTATGTTTTATAACTAGTATGCCAATAGTCACACATCAGGAAAAATCACCTGGAAGGATATAATGCACGAAGTTCAAAGTTTTGTTCGGTTGTTAAGAGTATTGCTACCGTAATGAGTACATTAAGCGTAAATTTTCGTTTGATTCCTCTCCTACCTCTTTCCATTGATGAGCAGTTTATTTTTATGATTATGTTTCATCATTGCCCAGCCCCACGCTCATATAGCCAACATAACATTAATTATGATTTTAGACGTAACAATAAAACTGAATTACATTCTTCGGTAGAGGTTCAAAACGAACAACAAAATTTGATGGTTGTCTTCCACTAGATCTTTTTGCTTCTAGTTTTACGCTTGACAGTCCTTGGAATTCTTTAGACAGTGAGATCAAATGTGTGGAAGATTTTTTGACGAATTCTATTACCTCCTTCTCCACTTCTGGCGGATATTGAAATGCACAAAGGGATTCGCGAGATTTTCTTGACGAGGTTTGCGAACGAGATTGTTTTGCTGAAACATATTTAACTTACAAGAATAATTGGAAAAAATGAAAGGTATAGCTTTAAAACTGACATGTATGGAGAACTACAGGAATACATACTATACTGATTTGCAGGAAAGAAAGAGCACATACGCTAAAAAGCATGCGAATTAGCCTAATTGTAAAATAGTAATCTTACCATCTTCCTTTTCTTTCTTGTCTTTATTCAAGCACGGGTTGTGGTAACAGAGCGATACATCAACGGTTTGATTTGCGATTTCAATTTTCTTTGTTCTGGAAATTTCTGCGACTTTTTCCGCATCTAAAGCGAAAACAAATGTATTACTATTGAACGGAATGTTATGATGACGCTTGTAAAAACTTGAGTCACCGAATTAATTAAAAATATTCCAGTTCAGTTAAGAAAAACTTATTAGGAAATAAAATGCTCACAACGTCTTATTTCGCACCGGTACCATACCCGAAAAATATAACTTTATTCAAACGAAAATTGTACATGTTGTCCTATACCGTTGTAAAACACATCTTAGATGGAATTTTTAGAGCCGTAATTCAAACTATTTGTATGGTGTAAGTCTCTGAAATTACTGTACCGTGATAGTCAGCGAAGTAAACATATGCAACGTCATTGCCTATGTCTCGCTGAATTAACGTTACGATTCCAGTATCAGTTAGATCTTTCTTCATAAAAGTTAATTTTATCCTGTTGTTTTGCACATCTTTTCCCAAGTGGCTGACTTTAATGCAATCTGTGGCGCAGAGACGATTGACCTATGTGGTAAAAACAATACGAGGTCCAATAGGTTAAATTTTGTCTAAAGCATCTATTTTCTATTGTATTTAACAATAGCTGCGTTGGTTGATTACCTTTGGTGCTAAGTCTTCCAACGCTATGTTACGAACATCTGTCATGACTTTTTCAATATTCGTTCCTACAAATTGTATTTTCAAAATGTGTTTGTATCTTAGCAACCAAATGTAAGTAAACAAAAATGATATAATTAAGCAATTAAAAAATGACATAAACTCCACGTAAAAATTTCCGCTTACTGTCTCTCGTCATCAAGACAACATAACGTCCACTGCTGTCGTCCATCTTCTTCACTGAAAAATCATCAGATGCAAGACAACATTCCACAATGTCTTTTACAGTCCCTTCATCTTCAAAATGTCCCTAAATTTAAATGCACGTTGGCTCAAGTGCTTATAAATATTAAGTTTAAAAAAATCATTATAAATAGTTGTATGTATGTGGTACATTAGGCCTATATCTTACAACGAAATTTTCAGGGATAAATCTTAAAGGAGCAAATAACATAATCTGGTCATATTAAAGTGAAGGACAAGTTCATAAACGGGTGGTTTTTTAAGCAAAAAAGAGTTGTCAGTAATTACATACCGGAACACAGAATTTTTCGTTATTGTAATATGTAGCAAGCAGTTATTGTCCACGTTACATAAAAAATTTGATGCAAATTGACGAAAGTGAAATGGTGGATTAGCCTTTTGATGGAAAACAACTCTACAGACTACAGATAGGCGATTAGTAGCAGTTATGTTTTCACAGCAATTTTGTTTGCGACACATATTTATTAATAGATGCTAAACAAATAAGTTCTATATATGGACAATTCTTTCATCGGCATAACTGAAAACTCTCGTTTGGTTAAGGTCAACTTACATTATTGTTGCACTTGCCTCTTACTTTCAATTTAAAATTACTTGCCTCAACTAGAAACCGGTCATTGTACACTGCTGGAACTGGCTTGGAGTACACCAGCAGATCAGCCGAGTCAAGTCGATGCTTTCCGAACTCAATGACGTTTTTTGCCGCTAAAGTTTACAATTTAATAATTCGGGCACCAAACAGCAAAAGTAGGATACGATACCTCACTGACACAGGTACAAAAATATTATCTGCTTACTTTCTGCTTCACAAAATGTAATCAGTATGCCATCAGGAAGGCATCTTGGCATCTTTTCTATCGGACCACCCGATTTACTTGGGTCCTCAAAATAAATTTTGAGCGCATTGCTTGATGTCTTCCTAGACACGTCTTTTACCAAAACACACCTTTAAAGCATGCAATGAAGTTAAATTAAAGAATTTCTACAACAAACAAGCAATTGAGTTTACAACTATTAAGCATTGCAAACCTGTTTTGAAGACCAGTAAAAAGATCTTCATCAGTTTTCAGAAGATCTTGCCACGTGACTGTTTGAAGTGGTTGCATTTGCCCAGGAAGTCGGTTAATTTGTGTGAAATTGTTATTATTTGGAAATTCCTCATCGCTACGTTTCGTATCTTAATGCAATTATTAAAATTCAAATTTACAGGGAAGTTTTTTTAGCCAATATAAATATATTTAATATTAAACACCATCACCTTTAGGCTTTCGCTCTGAAATTGAGTCTCGCTCAAAAGGTCTGTTGAAAGACGATAGTTGTTGCTGTGTGTTGCGTGAAGGGCTGGTTACTTGGGGAAGTTTGCCACTTCGCAGCATTTCCGCTAAACGCATATCGATTTTATCAGAAGAAATATGAATCGAGTGAATATAACTAAGGCGCTAAACTTAATTTGAATCAAACGGTCATAAAATACGTACAAAGCTGAAAAAGGCCATAAGTGTCCGGGTATTTTCGTAATTAGCAATATAAATTAACAAAGACCGTATCTGAGATAAAACCATCAATTCATCAGTATTGCAAGTAATTCTAACGAAAAGTAACTTAAAGTAAATAACCTTCTTTCCTCTCCCATTCTATCGTTAGGTTTAAGCATCCTCTTTTTCTACCATTTTCAAACGCTTCCAAGGCCGATTTCTACAAAATGTCGTCACATTAATATTTTTTTAACTTGAAATAACATAATCATATACTGTACCGTATAATAGCACGCATTGCTGCGAAACCGTTCTCTTTTTTCATTCTCTCTGTTTACTTACAGGCGTTTCGAATTCTATTATTGCAAATCTTCGCTGTGGGTTGTTTGGTATAAAGATCTTGATGATATTTCCAAATCTTTGAAAAAGTTATTAGCATATTGTTATTGGCGTCTGTTATTAGCATATTTGTGCAGCTCAAATGCAAGACAAGTGATTTGGATGTTGTGTTTATGAAAATCATTTCCACTGGTAAGCTCAAATTACGTTTGACAACTAGGCCTAATAATGTTGTAATAGTGATTTTCGAGTTATAAAGTTTCTGGTTAATATCTAACTTACTTTGTCGATTTATGTATTTGCTATCAAATACTACGTATATTAAATACACAAAAAACGTTACGTACCGATTAAAATGCGTTCGAAGGCCATCATCACTAAACATATACGAAGGAATCTGACAACAGTAGATTTTACGTTGTCTTGGATCTTTGGGTACTGATTGTGTTTCACTTTGAGCCGGAACAACATCAACTTAAATCAATGAAAACGTTGTGAGGTATTAGGCCATATAATTACCCTGAGTTTCATCTGCAGACTTTTAAACACGTGATGTCAACGCATTGATTCATCTATTTGTCATCAAAGATAACAACACGTATTACCTGGCACAGCGGATGTAAATACAGGTGTACTTTTGACCCTGGGTCTTGCTTTGGTTATGTTAAGCTTGAACTGAGTTTTCCGGAATGTGGCTTCAATCACCGCCATTGCAACAAGCTTTCGTTGGTCTGCGAACAAAAGCAAATACACGGGATGAGTTTTCATCCACTTGATAGGAGCTTTAATTCATTATAATTGCTTTTCCAAGCTCTAGGCAAACGAAGTTTTTACTAAGCTTCAGTGTAAAATAATTAGCCTATGATTTTAATTGCACATACAGCCATAATTACAGCTTCGACAATGGTTTGACTATTGTCTTACATTCCTCTTCTTTTAGAGTAACCAAAGCAACCCGACAGTTTTTCGTTCCATCTATCTTTTCGGCAAAATCCAAGTCACTGATGGCATCTTCGGTTTCCAAGTGTTCATGTATTAGATCTTTAATTCTGCTCAAACCATATTCTTCTGGCAAACCAGTCACACTGACTTTGTAAAAGGCATTGCCTCTATCATCCATTTTATTTAAATTGCTATAAGTTAGCAATAGTATAAAAACGGTTGAGAAATTCAACGTCAGCAAGACAAAGTAATGGAACAATAAAAGCAATAAACACAAACAGTAATAAAACACCTTTGCATGCTTCAACCAATTTAACCAGTATAATGAAAGCCCAGTACAATTCCCCTTAACTCTAAATTTCCGGTAGCTCAAATATCTGCTCTTGGGCAAGCACAGCAGTCGCTATATCAGTCAGAAACACTATTGTAGGGCAAGAGCACAACAGCGGTTGTGATATGAAGATGGGCTTAAACCAAGCCCACGATTGTACATAGCTCAGCCTACTGCAAACAACAAGAGCAGTCGTTGTTTAAAACCAGTTACAAACGCTCCAAAATTTCACAATAAATAGCTCACAATCATACGGCGTAAGACACATATTAATAGGTATTCTTAATTGGCGGAAAAACAATGTGTTACTTGGTATTTTGCGAACGCTTAAGTAGCAATGGCTGACGCATTCAACCTTCAGCTCCAGTTAAAGAGTGGGCTACAAAACGGTCATATTTATTACACACAAACTCTACCTTGCTGCCACCACAACAAACAAACTAATAGATATTGATATATGGTTCCCGCAAAAGCGTCTGAAAAACATATAGGCAAAGACAAGTTTTGTTTTTTCAGTTATTTGCCGAGGACTGTCCCCACTGAGATCAAATGAATGTAATTTAATAGGTCCTTTCACGTTTTCAATTTTGTACCGTATGAGAAACATCTTTAATTTTAACAATTTGGATTTTAAGGCGTCTGAACACCAACTACAGTAGCAACAACTGTTCTTTCTAGGTCATGCACTCATACCATATCTTTTGTCAGCTACAACTGTACATGTTCACTAAAATTATTAACGCTTGACTGGCTTTCTATGTTGGCGAAACTGTTATCACCAAGTAGGGTATACCCCGTTTTACGGAACGCCTTCCTTGTTTGCTTTTTTCTATGGCGAAAGACTTGATGATTTACAAAGGCGTCAGATCACCTGCGTTATAATGATTTCTACTTCATAGATATCAACCATCGACTATTCTATGTTTTGTAAAGGTGTCCTACATAGCAATACTGCATAAAGTCCTTATAAATTGCTTATCTTAACACAATTTACCTCAAGTGGAGATTGCTAGTCCAAGCTAAACTAGGCCTAGTAGTTGGTAACTCAAATTCAATAAAAATATCAAAGTGGATGTTGTAGAGATGAAAAATCTTAACGGCCAGGTCTCGCTTCAATATGCAAATCAATATGCAGAGTCGCAGATAATTTCCAGGCAAGCTTCATGGAGCAAGCAGCCGCAGTGTCGAAATCACTGAAGTTTCAAGACAATACCAAACACCAGGTTTTGGTGATTTCTGGTTGAAGTAGTGATACGTGATTAATCTAAAAATGGGTGGCAAGGCTGGTTTTAGGATTATTTTACAGATTTTTGATTTCGTGGCCCACGCACTCACTCAAGCATAAAGTGAATACGATCGTAACTTGCCCTATTTTTACCATAATACTTGACTGATCATTGCAAAATAGTTAGCCACTAATTAGCAACTTTCTCGCCTTGCTTGTTCAAATAAAGCTAGTAGGTTTGGTTTTATTATATACGTTAATTTATTTGTTTGAAACATGGTTAAGGATCTGGATGTGTCACTTTCACTTTATTTTGTTGCTTTAAGAAACATTTCATTTCTGTACATTATCTTTTAACACGCTTTTTATTCATGTATTATTCCTCAATTTATTGCCTACGATAAACTAACAATTTATATAACCTACTCAATTCTTTTGTATGCATAGGTTGCACCCACAGGTAATTCCATATGCACAGTATACTAACCGAGATACTTTTTAAATTTATTTACTATCGAGTGTTTTGAAAAGGGTTGGTGGGTATTTTTTTTCAAGGCAGCCAACACTCTGTCAAAATTGCTTACATTAAGCCTAAACTCACGGAAGATGGACAGAAATTTATTTAACACTCTGAAAAGGAGGAAATGGCAAAGAAGAATCTAATTTTAATATTAATTGAATAAGCACACTTTAAAATTTTTTGCAACAAGACAACCTTACACTCACAGTTACAAATTTTTAATTTTATTACGAGCACCATATGCCCGATATAAGTTTCATTCCTTTAGCACAGGGGCGGGCAACTTTTTTGGTCGGCGGGCCTGATATGAGAAAATAAACTACTTGGCGGGCCGGATTCCTGAATCGATACATTAATCGTGTATTTATCCACCTATGCAAGGAATAAATCGTATTTAATGTAAACTTTAAGTTTTAAGCATAGAGACCAAAAACAGTATTTAATGAATTTATTAACAAATAATGTACTTCAATAGCTGCTGAAGTCAAAACTGAACTGCTGAACTGTATGCGGGCCGGGTTGCCCACCTCTGCTTTAGCACAATATTTTTTAACAGAAAGGCATGCAGAAAGCTTTCTAGGGATCAATAAATAGGTTATCATGATATATTTTAGGAAAAAAATTTGAAAGATTTCATTACGTAATGGGTTTGATGATTTTCTCAGTTTTAGTGGTTTGAGATATTTCGGGAAAGTTTTAACTTCATTACAAGACCAATGGTTAATTAGCAATGTTACTGGCCATGGTGGCTTATACTGCATATGATGCTAAATGCCACATGAATTTAAAATGCCAAGAGAATTGGTGTTGCAGAAGTGGTGCATGACTGTGTGATTATGAAAGATTAAAGAATCTACTTTTAATCGTCTTGGATTGATTCGACCAGGAACCGCGTCATGATAAATTTCCACCAAAACATTTTGATCCGAGAAGGAACAAACACTGAGAAAAAACACAGCAAAATAAAATCTAAACTCTTGTTGACGACTAAACCAAGGACAGCCAAACAAATATGTGTGGGTCTTGGGTTGAATATTACAGCATGTTGGTTGAGTTGTCCCAGATGCATCGTCCAGGGATTAAATTGACCGACCATACTATCACAAACCAAAGCTTTGATGGAGTTAGAAGGCAATGATTTGCAAAAAGGATTTTGGATCGATTTTTGATATTTGGTTTACGTCATTATTGTTATCATTTCTTTAAGTTTTTCTCAAATTATAAAATCCGTAAAGTGTCTCACCAACATTTCTTGCATTGCCTCAGCGCTTGCTAAGACCGGATCTGATAGCAGCCATAGGCCTACTGTGTATAACTATACTGTGTTCAATAGCACATACGTTCTCCAAGAATTAAATTAAAAAATAAGTTTTAGAAAACTACTATCTGTATATGTGTGGGCCCACAGACTTATCTTTTATAGCGTGTGGATCCGTAACAATTGAAAAAGGTTTTTAAACCACTACTTTAAACACATGCAGGACAATGTGTAGCTTAATCTTTGACACGAAGCAATTCAAAGTCGACTAATTTTCAGTAGGTTTCATGACATTCCTTCGTATATATGCATTACACATGAGTTGATGTTTTTTAAATTAATAATAAACTAGGGCACTAGGCGATGCTTTGTATTCAGTGATGACTATACCTGGTGAGATTAAGCTTTGAGTAAACAAGATAATGCAATGACAACCATTGCAAACAAATGCCAACATTTTGGTGTAACATTAAAATAATTCTGAGAATAAATAATGTAAATAACAGTTAATCATACATATTTAAACTAATCTATAAGTAAGTAAATTTTCTTATAAGACCCTGCTTACATACTTACTTCATAGCTGAGCCAAGTAATTTAGTCATGAAAAGCGAAAAGCAAAAATTATAATCTAATTCAGAGAACAACTAAGGTAAATAATAGTTTTAATGGCATCTGACAATTCTTGTATCTTTGCAGTCAAGGTGCTTCTGTCAACATGCCATTGTCTTTCAGATTGCCAGGTTAGTAAGTCTTCATCTGTCATAAATATCAACAAAGCTCTTTGGTTTCCACCATCTGGAAGGTTAGAAAATGCAGGATTAGAGTACACAACCACATTATAACTATCACTACAATCTAATGCTTTGTAAGTTACTTTGATATAGTTAGATTGGACTTTACGAATCACTTTTTTTTATTTTATTACGTCTTTAAGTTTAACAAATGGAATTTTAATATAGCATAATCATAGCAGCACAAAGATCTTTTGGTGAGTGCAGAGTTATTTCTGTTCAGCTAAGGTGATGTCTCTTGTAATATCAATTTTACATACTTTATATCTATATTATGCCTGATTAATGACATGTAAACCAACGTTTATCGACCATGAACTGCTGTCATGAACCAATTCATTTAGCATGTTCCCCAACTTTTTTTGTGATAATAAAATAAACCTTTTTCAAACATATCAGGCTTATAACATGCACACTTATCTAAATACCGCAAGGATTGTAAATAATTGTAAAACTTGTGGTTACCAAGATCATAACTCATGAAAATTCCCACGTTTAATCTTGCATGTGAGTGTTGTGAACGGCTTTTATCCTAGGTTTGATATGTAAATGTGTTTTTTCAGCTGAAGAAAAAACAATACTCAGGTAAACACTACGTACCTATATGTGGTACAAATAAGCCACTAAGTTACACTGAAACATAAAACCTATTTATGCTTACAAACTGTGTGGTAATTCATATTTCAATTAAAATTATAAATAGAATTTTATGCAGTCAAGTGACAATAACTAAAAGAGTTGTAAAAGAAGGTAAGCAACATTTTTCTTTGCCAAGTAAAAAAATTCATATGCTTGGATCCTCAGTAAAATATTTACAACCCATTGGGTCAACAATGTTCGTTGTTAAATCGTAACTCAGAACAGAACAGTTGGTATTTTGTTCATACATATTTAAACTAATTTACGAGCATAAGTAAGTAAACTTACCTATAAGACCCTGCTTACATACTTACTTCATAGCCGAGCCAAGTAATTTAGTCGGGAAAAGCGAGAGTTTGGATCTGTGATGAATAGTTTTCCATTAATCTATACTTTATTAGTGAATTAGTGCAACCTTTTAAGTTGAAAATTAGCATAAGCTATATTTAAATTTACAGACTGGCTTAATTGCTATTTACCCTTATTGGTACTTTCTTACCTTGGTAACTGGCGGCCGGTAAAATAAGTATTTACTTCACCGGACGTCGTTTACTGAAGTTGCTTGCACCAAATTCAGTAACAGGCAGACAGTGAAATAGAAGCTGCAATTTCTGATTGCTGTTTACTCATGGTTTCGGAAATGGTGTGCCCAATCACAAGTCACAATCATGATCACCTGTGTGCCGTGAAGATTTTATAATTTAAAAACAGTTTTTAAGACTTTGCTTGTAATTCTGAAATAATTTTGATATTGCGTAGACTGGCACACATAATTTTAACCTCCATTGTAACATATAATAGTTATGTATAAGTTATTGGCTATGTCTGTGTCTTAGGTGAGTGCGGTGATGTAGAACAAAAACTTTTGTTTCACCATTATTTTTAAAAGTATTTCTTAGTTAATGCATTCATGTAACGTAATTTTTGTAAAAGTTTATCCCAACAAGTGTAAGTTACAAATTAGCAGTTTCTTTATTTTATTGTTTGTGAATAAGTAAAAATTGGTGAATCAATGATGTGTGCTTCACATGAAAAGAATGTCGTTTGATGGTCCTTGAGTATAGAAAGGTTAAAATCGTCTAGTTTATATCCTATTGGCATTTTCTGATTACGGTAACGGGAAGCCGTTTATGTAGTTTGCATTTATATATTTTTGTTACAGGCGGTCTATAAATCTAACACTTATGATGCAGGCTGCAGGCTGCAGGCCATTTGTTACTTAGGTGGTAACTGGTAAATAGTAGGCAGTTGGTGAAATTCGGGTTTGGAGGCCATGCTGATGTCACGGGATTATTTTTATGCACCTGTTTTGTAGACACCACATTATATACCGTCTTTTCTTTGCATTGTGTTGTTTTTATGCATGTTCACGGTCTGCCGTATTTTACTTGTTTATGTTCTTTTACTTGTTCTTGTACACCTGTTTTTATCAAATCTCTTGTGACGTCTCACGTAGTTACCCCAAAGGCTAAATTAGTATCGTGTTTTACGTTCCACGTTGATTCCTTCATCGCGTGGAATTTGTTTGGTGTAGTACTGTGCGCGGCTGGGCGACGGTTGTGGGCAGTTACGTTTCGGTTTCAGTGAGAGATGATCGTTTTTATTAAGTAAAATGCCATTAAAAGTTAACAAGGCAAAACCGGCTAAGTGACTAGCCGTTAGAGCGGGAAGATTCCTGGTCAAAGAAAGTTTGGTTACAATTGGCGAGCGCGCCAGGATCCCGCAGTCAAAAAGGTGTTGTTTACCAGTATGGCTTTTAATGTGACGTTGCCTCCACTGAGATATAAGTCCAATGAAGACTTTCAAGACTTTCTCAAAGTTTTTAACTCTTACTGCGCCAGCGTTAGGGCAAATCAAGATTTTAAGAAACACCTCCTCATTGAAAGTTTCGATAAGGACTTTGTCTGGGAAATTCAAGGGAAAGATGCCTCCGTCTACGACTTAGAGTTCGACGAGTTGGTGGAAAGGGCTTCAGAAGCAGGGCGATCAAAGGCGGAAATCAGCAGATTAAAAAACAGCCTTTTGGATAGGGTACAAGAACCGGACGAATCTACACGATCATTCGTCTACGCTTTGCGGAAGCAGGGTGACATGGCATATGCCAGTGCAGATCAAGCACCTGTAAAAAATGAGGTACTCTACTTGGCATTGATCCGGGGTTTGAGAAACCGCAAGATATCGGAAACCTTAGTCGCAGACTTAGAGATCGGCAGAGACTTCTTCACTACCAGCGCCCGAGCCATTGCCCTGGACGTCTCGGAAAAGACTCCGTGTTCAGACGTGTTCACTGTCGCTCGACTTTCACATGGAGACGAAAGCCGCCAGGACGAAGCGACTGTCTTGATGAAGAATGAACTTGCTAAGATAAGTGGCGAGATAAAATTGTTTAATGACAATATTCAAGGCCGGATTTCCAGTATTGACGAAACTGTGTCTTCAGTGAAAACGCAAATGAACACTTTACAACGAGACGTGGATCGGCTCCATTGGAAACCACGCGCACCGGGTCCGTCTGAAGGAAGAAATCAACGATACCGAAACCGTAAGTCCCCTTCCGATAAAACACGTGGGGTCCGAAACAACCCACGCTCAAATGCAAATCCGTCTAAATATGATTCATCTAGGCGAGATCGCCTAAACCGTCAAAGCCTAGCTACGAATCACAACCCTCGGACTAACTCATTTGATGTAAACAGATCAAAGTTAAGTTGGAATCGATCCCGTCCGCCTGCTCCAGCCACCGCAACACCCGCTCAACAACAATACCGGAAAAGGTTATGCAAGTATGTTAATATGATGTTGCGTTCTATGCCCATTTGTGCTCTGGTAGACACGGGAGCCAGCGTATCACTCATGTCTAAAACTTTGTTCGATAAAGTTTCGTCAGAAAATCCGAGTACTACCCTAGGCCCCACGTTAGATACACAGTTAACAACGGCTAGCGGGACGGCCCTACAGGTGTTAGGCCTTGTCACATTATCAGTGCAAGTGGCCGGTTTGATCACAGAGTGCGAAATCTACGTAGTTAATCAACTCACGGAAGATTTCATCATTGGGTTAGATTTCGTCCAGCATCACCAATGCCGGATCTGCTACAAAGACAAAATTCTAGAAGCCGGATCGTCGTCGACACCCCTGCTCGATGGAAAAGTGACCTTACAGCGAAACGAGGTTTATATCGTCGAAGACCTGATCGTCCCCGCTTCCACTGAGGTGTGTACTTTTGGCATATTTTGTATGGATCCGATGCTTAAGATGCCCGACGTTGAGTTTCCGGCACTAGTTGAAGGTAATCTCCGATTGAATGATAAATATGGGGTACTAGCGGGTAACTACCTCACGCAAGTTCATAACGGAAAGGTCCCCATTCGATTGGCTAATTTCAGTGATGACGAAGTCAGATTAGTCAACGGAACCAGGGTCGCCACCCTACATCCAGTCTCTGTATTCGGCGGAGGTGATGTTTACCAGCCCGGCACGTGCGCTTTAGTTTCGAGATTAAACTCCACGTGCGACTGCAATAATAACCGATGCATTGTGAACTCCGACCAAAGATGCTCCGTAGCGTCGGTAGAAGAACATCGTTTTAAACCCCAACGTGATCACTTGCAAGCTATCGAAGAAGGCGTAGATTTAGGGACGAAGCTGTCTAAGAGTGAACGTCGCGAAGTACTCAATTTATTATCGAAGCATTGGAAGTGTTTTTCGACCAGTCAATTCGATCTAGGCAAAACCGACTTGATAGAACACCATGTCGATATTGGGACTAGCGCCCCTGTGAGACAACCGCATCGCCGAATACCCCCTCGAGACAAGCGAAAGGTAGAAGAAATCCTCACGGAAATGGAGAAGCAAGGCTTGGTTCGCACATCCACATCCCCTTGGTCCAGCGCCATTGTTCTTGTACGAAAAAAATCGGGCGAGGTGAGGTTTTGTGTTGATTACAGGCGCGTAAATGACCTGATGAAAAAGAACAGTTTCCCAATCCCACGTGTCGACGAGAGCCTGGACGAATTGTCAAGTAACATTTATTTTTCTACTCTGGATCTGCGTTCAGGGTATTGGCAAATACCCATGAATCACAGGTCCCGCGAGGTTACTGCTTTTACCACCCACATGGGGTTATATGAATGGAACGTTATGCCGATGGGTCTTAGCAATTCGGCGGCTACATTTCAACGATTGATGCACATCGTTCTAAATGGATTGGAGTGGCGCGGCGCTTTAGCATATTTAGACGATGTGATCGTGTATGGTCGCACATTCGGGGAACACATGTCTCGTTTAAGCGACGTTCTAAGTCGACTGGAAGAAGCCGGTTTAACACTGAAACCGTCCAAATGCTCTCTTTTTCAAGAATCGGTGAAATTTTTAGGGCATAAAATTTCTAAGGAAGGCGTGATGTGTGACGCCGAGAAAGTAGAGGCAGTCGCGAATTGGCCGATACCTCGCACCGTGAAACACGTTCGACAGTTTGTGGGTCTGACATCATATTATAGGAAGTTTATTCCAAATTATGCCAAAATTGCCTCACCGTTGCACAAACTCACCGAGAAGAACAAGAAGTTTCAGTGGACCGAAGAGCATCAGAACGCCTTTGCTACTTTGAAGCGTTTGCTGTGTACCGCACCAGTGCTGGCATACCCAAACTACGACAAGCCGTTTATTCTCGACACCGATGCATCCGATAACGCAATTGGCGCTGTTCTGTCACAAGTCATAGATGACAGAGAGCGTGTGATCTCGTATTGTAGCCGATCTCTAGGGAAAGCAGAAAAGAACTACTCCACGACTCGAAAAGAGCTTCTGGCGGTCGTCTGGGCAACAAAATCGAATAGGTGTCACCTACTAGGTCAAAAGTTTTTACTGAGGACGGACCATGCATCGTTGCGTTGGTTATGGCAGTCAAAGGAGTTGTATGGACAATGCGCTCGATGGATAGAACACCTTGCCGAGTACAATTTTGAGCTACTCCATCGACCAGGACAAAAACACAAAAACGCTGACGCGTTGAGTCGACGCCCTAACGAAGGTACACAGGTGAACCTCCCCTACAAATGGCATGACCAACAAGTTGCAACAAGCCTCGAAGATTCCAAGCAAACAGTCAACAACATAGATCTTAGAGGCAACATCGGGTTTCTTCCGAATGAAGTACTGAATCTACAGGAAGAGGACGCAGAGATTGCCCCCGCTTTGAGATGGCTACAGTTGGGGAAAAGACCTCCGTACAAACACGTTAAAAACTTGTCAAGAATGACTAAGCATCTATGGGCCCAATTTGGAAGTTTACACACTTTTGACGGCCCTGTTTATTGGGCAAATAGTAATCGCAGTTTACCGGGAACACACTGTTATCGACTTATAACTCCGGAACCTATGCGTTTGTCTGTTTTGCAGTCACTACACGATTGCGTTCTTGGCGGGGCTCATTTAGGGTTGACGAAAACTTGCCACAAAGTAGAAGAAAAATTTTATTGGCCTGGTTGGAGACAGGACACCGAAAAATATTGCCGAAACTGCGACGTATGTCAAAGGAACAAGAAACCGCCGGCCGAGCCAAGGGCGAGGTTGGTTCCGTCCACGGAAGATAGGGCAATGCAGAGAGTAGAAATAGACGTCGTGGGACCCCTACCTATGACATCATCAGGTTTTCAATACATCTTGGTGGCGTGCGATTTATTTACCAAGTATGTAAGGGCCTGGCCCATGCGCAGTCAAACAGCAAAAACCACAGCGGACGTCTTGTTCCACCGATGGTTCACAGTTCATGGTGTACCAGATGTTATCCACAGCGACCGGGGTGGGAATTTTGAGAGCGAGGTCTTCAAAGAACTATTACGATTGATGGGTTGTTCGAAAACAAGGACCACAAGTTATCATCCACAAGGGAACGGGGGAGTTGAGAGAAACAACAAGACTATCATCACCATGTTACGAAATTACGTACAGGAGGATCAACGTAGTTGGGATCAAGCTTTGTCAGCCGTCGTGGCGGCCTATAACGCGAGCGTCCACGACAGCACAGGTGTATCGCCGCATTTCTTATTAACTGGTCGTACGCTTCGTTTACCTGCGGATTTATTGGGCACACCGACCGGTGGAGTGCTGAAAACGTCGGTTATTCAGGATTTACAAACGCGGTTAAAGATTGCAGAAAAGACGGTGCGGGAAACGCTACGGAAACAACGAACGAAGATGGCCGACCTCTACGACCAACGACAAAGGGGGCTACCAATTGAAGTGGGGAAAGAAGTATGGCTGAAAGACCCAGTGGTCCCACAGGGAGAATATCGCAAATTTCATCTTCCTTACAAGGGCCCCTTCACGGTAGTGAACGCGCGACATCCCACTTATACTATTAAAGACAAAGCCGGCAAAGAGCAAACGGTTCATTTTAACAGAATGAAATTAAGGGTTCATAGTGATGACAAGCGTGACAATCAACTCCCGTACGATCATGTTCCGGATAATAGCATTAACCACTGTTCTCCTTTTGAAGGTTTGGTGTTCATACCACTAAATTCAACGGATACCGCCACCGGAGAATCCGAGGCTACATCAATCAATACGAGCGCGACTGAGCGATTATCCAGTAGTCAAGGACGGGAAGACTCGGCAGTTGGGCAACTCAGGATCACAGAGGAGGGCAATAACGAGACAATAGAGACAAGCCAACCTGCCCTCGAAGAGAACGGCCCCATTCCCAGCGAGACCACTTCGGCCATGACGGAAAGAAACCTACCGCCACGGCGAGCTCGAAGACAAACACGTTTTTACCCGGATATTGAATAACTTTTCCGGGGCCGGAAAAGAACTGGTCTGGGGGGGATGTCACGGGATTATTTTTATGCACCTGTTTTGTAGACACCACATTATATACCGTCTTTTCTTTGCATTGTGTTGTTTTTATGCATGTTCACGGTCTGCCGTATTTTACTTGTTTATGTTCTTTTACTTGTTCTTGTACACCTGTTTTTATCAAATCTCTTGTGACGTCTCACGTAGTTACCCCAAAGGCTAAATTAGTATCGTGTTTTACGTTCCACGTTGATTCCTTCATCGCGTGGAATTTGTTTGGTGTAGTACTGTGCGCGGCTGGGCGACGGTTGTGGGCAGTTACGTTTCGGTTTCAGTGAGAGATGATCGTTTTTATTAAGTAAAATGCCATTAAAAGTTAACAAGGCAAAACCGGCTAAGTGACTAGCCGTTAGAGCGGGAAGATTCCTGGTCAAAGAAAGTTTGGTTACACTGACTCTAAAGAAATTTCTTACATTCGTTTAATACTACCGTAACGCACGTTTTTGCCCTCGAGGCCTTGTCACATTTTTCCGTCTAATTTGTGGAAATTATTGCTATAAATGCTATTATGTTTGCGACCACCTGCGTCAGCACAATTTTTCATCCCCATATTGAAGACCTTCATTTTGCAAGGACTTGTCGCTTGGTATGTTATGATAAATCTTTATCCTCGAACTAAGGAAAGTTTTGCACGACTTAAACCCGACGATGATTCCTCATCGCTCGAGTCTGGGTTACCGAGCTTGCCTTTGTGTAAGTACCGATGGTCACATATATTTTATTTGTCACTCTTTTTGCAGTATTGCAATGGAGCATGCCTTTTACGAAATGTAGAAAAATTAATGTGTGTTTTAAATCTCGCTAGCTCAGGTTATCCGACGCTTTTGTAAATCAGTAACTCTTTCACCATGTGGTCATAAAAACAGCGTTGGGCTTCAGTAAAATGCCCAACAAACTGACTATTAATTTTCACAACTATTTGCTGTGAAAGTTAATAGTGTTTGTGACTTGTTTGAAATAGCGAGTTAAGAGGAGTAAAATTTATAGACTTTCATTGTAATGGATCAATTGGTGAAAGTATGGCAAAGCATGCAAAAGCGTTTTTATTAGGATTGGTTTTATTATTTCAATACTTTGTTACGTTACTTCATTACGTTGAATTTCTTAACCGTTTTTATACTATTTCTAACTTAAAGCAATTTAAATAAAATGGTTGATAGTGGAAATGCCTCTTACAAAGTCAGCGTAACTGGTTTGCCAAAAAAATATGGCTTGGACAGGGCTAAAAATATAATACATGAACACTTGGAAACCGAAGATGCCATCAGTGACATAGATTTTGCTGAAAAGAAAGATGGAACAAAAAATTGTCGGGTGGCTTTTGTTACTCTAAAAAAAGAGGAATGTAAGATAAATAAACCATTGTCGAAGCTGTAATTTTGGTAGTATGTGCACTTAAAATCACACTTATTTAATACAAAAGCTAATAATAAGTTTATTCGCCAGGAGTTCTAAATAAGCAATTTAAATGGATTAAAATTTATCCTGTACATTCATTTATCTTCGCAGACCAACAAAAACTTGTTGCAATGGCGGTGATTGAAGCCAAATTTCAGAAAACGCAGTTCAAGCTTAACATAACCAAAGCGAGACCCAGGATCAAAAGTACATCCATGTTGATGTCCGGTGCGTCAGGTAACAAGTGTTCCTATTCTTTATGACGAGTGGATGAATCAATACATTAGTATTGCGTGTTTATAAGCCTACAGATGAAACTTAGCAAAATTATATAGCCTAATACCTCACAACGTTTTCATTGATTTAAGTCAATAGGCTTTGATTTGTAGAGGTATTTCTTCATCGAAAAAGCTGAGATTTTATGACTTTTTCTTGAAACTTTACAGACAATATGACTTTGCAACTCTGATAAAATTCGATTTTGTATTTTTTGAGATATTAACATATTTATATCAAAATGCTGCTTACTCCCACCTATGTTGACCTAATTTTACTTATTCACATGTTAATTTTTAAGTCAGGTTGTCAAAATTAATAATTGCTGTTAGCTTTCGCGAGCGAAGAGACGGTCTTTTTTATTACAGTTCATACAAAAGGCCATTTTCTCTCTCGTGTTGGGTAGTTGTATGTCGCCACCTCGCGTTGGTCTATAAACCACTTTCTCACGTTTCTATCACATATTTCATGCAGCACATAATATGCATCAAATGCAAAACAGTGGGAGCGCGGCAAGTCAAAGGAATAAAGGAACAACTGGACTGGGTGTAAAGTTTGGCGTTTCGCAGAAGTTGTGCTTTCCACAATATTAGTATTATGCAACGAACCAAAAGTCAAAGAATGTTTTTTTTAACTCCTGAAAACCTTGTTGTTCTACGACGTGTAGTTTTCGAATAATTTACAGTAAAGCCAGGAGTGCGTCGCTGCAATACGCCTGGTCCTTCGACCGATGTTGTTTTCTTGGTAGAAAAAGAATCTGAACGTACTTTAATTGTTACGTAACCTTTTTTATATTTAATATACATATAGTAATCAATAGTAAATACATAGCTCGAGCAAGTGAGTGGCTATTATTAACCAAGAATTATTAACTCGAAAATCCTTTTTACAACATTATTAGGCCTATATGTTAAACATAATATGAGCTTACCAGTGGAAATGATTTTCATAAACACAAAGTCTAATTCATTTCTTTTGCATCTGAGCTGCGCAAATATGCTAATAACAGACTATACAACTTAATCAAAGATTTGGAAATATCATAAAAATCTTTATACCAAGCAACCCACCGCGAAATACGCATACGAAAGAATGGATTTCGAAACGCCTGTAAGTACAATATAGAGTTAATTAAAACAAATAGTGGTTTCGCAGCAATCTGTCGTATTGCGATATCGGGTAAGTTAAATAAAAAACTTTATGTAACGACATTTTTTATCAATCCGCCTTGGAAGTGTTTGAAAATGGTAGAAAAGCAGGAGATCAGGGTAGATACCTTAGTTTTGTGCATATCTGATGATTGTTTAATTCAAAATAAGCTTAGCGCCTTAGTTCTTAACTGAACTCGAAGTAACTGACACTTTTAATTAGTTCGGTGACTCAAGTTTTTACAAGCGTCATCATAACATTCCGTTCAATAGTAATACATTTGTTTTCGCTTTAGATGCGGAAAAAGTCGCAGAAATTTCCAGAACAAAAAAAATTGAAATCGTAAATCAAACCGTTGATGTATCGCTCTGTGACTACAACCCGTGCTTGAATAAAAACAAGAAAGAAAAGGAAGATGGTAAAATTGCTATTTTACATATAGGCCAATTTGCATGCTTTTTATCGTATGTGCTTTTTTTTCCTGCAATTCAGTATACGATGTATTCTTGTAGGTCTCCATACATGTCAATTTTAAAGCCATATCTTTCATTTTTACCAATTATTCTTGTAAGTTAAATATGTTTCAGCAAAACAATCTCGTTCGCAAACCTCGTCAAGAAAATCTTGCGAATTCCTTTGTGCATTTCATTATTCGCCAGTAGTGGAGAAGGAGGTAATAGAATTCATCAAAAAATCTTCCACACATTTGAATTTATTGTCTAAAGAATTTGAAGAACTGTCAAGCGTAAAACTGAAACCAAAAAGATCTAGTGGAAAACAATCATCAAATTTTGTTGTTCGTTTTGAACCTCTACCGAAGAATGTAAGTCAGTTTTATTGTTACGTCTAAAATCATTACTAACGTTATGTTGGCTATGTGGGGCTGGGCAATGATGAAGCATAATCATAAAAATAAACTGCTCGCCAGTGAAAAGAGGTAGGAGAGGAATCGAACGAAAAATTTATGCTTAATATACTCATTACGGTAGCAGTACTCTTAACAACCGAACAAAACTTTGAACTTCGTGCATTGTATCCTTCCAGGTGATTTTTCCTGATGTGTGACTATTGGCATACTAATTATAAAACATACTTTTGTGTAAAAAATGAAGGAAGGCAAAACGAATCAGACAGACTTCGAATCAGAGTGTTCGACCAGAATCATGAATTTCCTCCGGAAGTTCGATTCCCGACCAGGTCACTTTGGATCCAAGGGTTTGGATAAGCTTCGAAAGTCAAACTTATGGACAAACAATGATTGTGATATCATAAAGATTGAAATCGACCGCAGCACAGATGTCTCTGTACTGGCAAGGTAAGATATTCAGCTGCATATAGTGAGCGTGTAGTTATTTCCAACTGCAGTGTTTTTGAAAGCTAATTTCATGTGTTGGTTGTAAATGTTTTGGATTTTGCACATGTTTGACTTAATCTCGATATCCTATATTTGTACTTTCAAGTAAAATGTAAAATTTTGTTTATGGGTTTTTATTATGTTGGTTTTAATCAAACCATTCTAATATTTAAGATGGAATCATCCTAAAGATGGCGACTTTATAATCGCTGGACTTGAAAATGAGGTTTCTCAAGCATTCAGATGGGTACAAAGCAAAATCAAGAAAGAAAATAAAACAGAGATGTCTGAATTTGTCAAAGAATGGCAACTCGAGTAAGATATCAAATTTGGAAGTGTATACTTTCCTGTTTAATGACACAAATTTAAGTCATAATGCAGCAACAGCAATCATTTTGTTTACCATTTTCTGTTATATCTTTAAATATAGAAAGATATATGTATATATATATACCGCAGAAATAATGACCTTATATTACGCATTTTACATTAGATTTCTCAAAGATTGTGGTATTCTTGATGAAATAAGGAGTAAATTTAAAAATACAACTGTCAGCGTCAGTGATGAAGATTGTAAAGTCACTTTTAGGGGGTTGAAAGTTGACGTTGAAAATAGTAGAACCGACATCTTAAAGCAATTGCGAGTAGGTTATTTCTAGGTTATTATTAGTATTACGATTTACAGTCTATTATACACGGTGTCACCAGTTTTAGTACGTCGATACAAATAATCTATACAAAAGGTCGTTCAATCGTTTGCAAAGCTTTTTAAAAATTGCATTTAACGTTTCTGCAGAAAATTGAATCAAGCAGATTGACATTTCTTGAAGATGATAAGTTGGATTTCTTGACACGCGTCTTGAAACAAACCGGACAAAAATCTGAAATTGATGTGGCGCAGTTCATTAAATCGCAATTTCGGCAGGAAAAGCTAAAATGTAAGCTTATCAATTGCTACTTGATCGACGTGTAGACACATTTCAGACAAAACATACAAGAGAAACCAAAGTTTTAAAATTAGTGACCGCTGGATAACAAAAAACATTGTTTATTCTGAAATGCAAAATACCAAACTTTTCGCCAAAGCAACATACCAATAAAACTGACACATTTTTAATTGCATAAATTGAAATTATCCAGAAATTTCTTAACTTCAGTACTTTTTTGTGATGTATAGTGCTTATCACAATTTCTTGACAAAAATTTTGCCACAGTATTTCAATGACTCGAGTCACATTTTTCAATAAGTTGACTTGACTCGAATCATTGTCCAAAATAACCCGAGTTACGATGCGACAGTTATTATGGAAAGAATGAACCTTTGAGTAAAAAAAAAACAGATATTTTACTACAAAATTACACTTCTCCGAAAAACATCAACCATACTGATTTGGAAACAGTCATGACGTTACGATAACTAAAGTAACGCAACGGGTATATTTGGCGCATCAGCCGAACTAATTATTGTTAAAGGTATTTGCTTGACTTGAAAAATGGGTTGGTTACAACTCTGTATATAGCCAGACTTCAGATCTGCTTAAAAATTTGAACAGTTTTGGAAATGGCCAACTAAAACGTCTGGGATCTTAAAATACTAGCAATTAATTGAAATAAGTTATGCTGCGCTAAAAACTTTACACAATTTTTTGTGCAGGCGTCTTACAATGTTCGTCTGAACTAAAATTAAAATACATTCTTGAACGTGATTTGGAAAGAGCAAATGCAATCTTGAATGAAATCGTCCAACGCCGAAGTATTCCAGTAAAAGCCGGACTTAGTGAGCTGCTTGACGCAGAAGAGTGGAAGAAGTTTGAAGAGAGTTTATGCTCATCCAGAGCATTGGCAGTTAATGTCAACGTTAGTACAGTTCTGTAGTTTTTGTTGTATTGTATTTTGTAGCTTTTTCCTCTTCAAAATGCAAACGTCAAATGCTGTTGTTAATTGTACACAGAGGCAAAACTCCACCATCGTTTTAATCGGTGTGGCCAAGTGTTTGGAAGAGGGTGAATTTCGTTTAAATGAATATGTGAAGGAGAACGCAGTAGGAAGTAATGTGATAGAAATGCCTTACCCTGTTGCTCGGTTCTTGAGTGAATATCCAAATGAAGTTGGACTTGATGAAAAGCTGAAAAACGTTGAATGGTACCCGACGTCAGATGGTTCTGGGGGACTTATGGTGCAAGGAAAGGCCGATAAGGTCAAGTCGGGTATAACTTTAGGCTTTTATTTATGTGTACAGTATGTAGTTATATATACATAATATACTTATATATCTTTAAATATCTATACCAGATCTTTGTTGCTCGTTAAAAAATATCAGAAACAGGTTTTCATATATACTGCAACAGTGCAAGTATATTGGTTAATCATATCGAACACTCTTTTTTCCAAATATGTTAAAATATTTTTTTCATACAACTTTGCATGCAAACCTGTTTTTTCAAGCTTTCGCAAATCTAAAGAAATTGATACCATCCATTAAAATCGATCCACATGACGTCAGTGAGCCTGGAATGCCTGGATACTTCCGGAGCGACATTGGGGGACAATTTCTAAAAACCACGCAGGCAATCACTAAGTGCATCATTCTAGTTGATACGGATAAGGATCCGAAATGGAAAAAAGCGACTCCAGCATCAAAAATATTGGTAGGCTTAAACATAATTTACATTGTTTGTTTATTTAATTTCTTGCCCAGAACTGAGAAGAAAATGTTTTTGTTTTTTTCGACATTGTAAGTTTTATTTGTAGCTTTTTTGAAGCAGTTTAGATACTGAATTAACTGTCTTTCATGACCTGATACTTGCAGGCTATAGGAACGACACCATTGCTCACTACAAAGATACCCAATACAAAAGTTACTGTAAATGTTATCAAGAATGACATCACAGAACACGCAACGGATGCTATTGTGAATGCGTCGAATACGGAACTGGAGTTACAATCAACAGGAGTTTCAGGAAGCATATCTAAAAAAGGTAGGCTATGTCTCTCATTGGATATCACCTGAACATAGGCATTGTGTTTCACCAATTTTGTGTGAAAAGTTATAAAGTCCAACCATTAGCGAAATAAAACTACTTAACAATTTCTTGTTTAATAACTTATTACTATCATATTCAAATCTTATCACTGGGCCTATTGAGTAACATGCATTGACATTATCATTTTCAACGAAAATGTTTCACACCAAGGAGGATCAAATATCCAACAAGAAATGTCAATCCAGCGAAAAAGAGTTGGAGGCGAGCTGGCCGCTGGCCTAGCAGTCACAACGTCTGCTGGGAACCTGCCTTGTAAGAAGATTATTCACGCAGTTGGTCCGATGTGAGTCACTCCCTATACTGAAAACTGTAATTATTAATTTTGCAAACATTTTCATAACAATTTACATGCAGTTTTGAATAATATTGCAGGTGGCATTCTCAAGCAGACAGTTGGTCTAGACAGAGTCTCAAGGATGCTGTTAAGTCTTCTCTTTCGGAAGCCGATAGTTTCAATCTCAGGTCCATTGCAATTCCAGCTATTAGTTGTGGAGTATTTGGTGGAAAGCCAAAAGTTTGCACAAAGCTAATTGTCCAAGCACTTGTTGAATAATTTGATCCCAAAAGTTCATCTTCCTCGATAAGACAGGTGCATGATTGAATATAATAACAACTTTATACGGTATGTTTAAACAACTATAATAATACACCAAATCCATGAACATCCCTTTTTCGAATGTCATGAAACGGTTTGTAATTACATTTTACATTGTAAGGTTTTCTTGGCTAATATCATTGAACCTTAACTATGTAATGTTGTTTGAAAATTACCATTACTTCAAAACTTTCTCACTTCTGTTGCTTTCGTCTCGTCAACATCTCATCTCGTTGCTTTCCATTTAGGTTGACTTGATCGAGATGTCGCAGGACAAGATTCTTGAATTGTTTAAAAAGCAGGTTGCCAGCGTGACAATTAATCAGGGAAAGGTTGATGAAGATGAGGATGATCCGAAAAAGGTAATTACAGTATCTAACATATCTGTTAAGACAGCATACTTTTTGCAGTTGCCACGTTTTTTACTTTTCTGCTTGTTTGTGTTGGGAGTGAGAAGTAAACACCATGTTTAGATGCATGCAAGAAGCAAATCAAGGTTTTTATAGGTGATAGTTATGAAACTAGGGTTAATTTTATTGATTTTTCACTTGACTCTGTACAGAGTCCTGTCCATAGATTTAACAAATGCAATTTTTGATAAAATATTCTAAGCAAAGTTTAACTATTCTTACTTTAACTTCAAGTATTTAGTATTCTTAATCAGGCATATACTGCACCTATAACCGCGGTTGAGCAAAAATATGCGGCACGCAATAAAATCCAAATCTGACTGTTTTTATATAGCATACGAGTTGGATGCCTCGGGCTGGGGAAATGCTTAACTCCGTAATAATGGGCAGCGATAAAACGTCTTCTTCAACTACAAAATCGTCTACTTCTTTACATCAAGCAAGATCCTATCACCCCCTAAACGTGCAGGTCAAGCAAGGAAATATTCTCACTTCTGACTGCAACGTAATTGTGAATTTAACTGGGTCCGATTTTAATCTTACCGGTAAGTAATTTGTAAGTTTCAGAGAACTAACATTCTATATACATTTTATATTTTAAATAAACTGAATGAAGTAATTCCCGTATCTGATCAACAAGTAGTTTTGTAACTTTTCTTGAATATCAACACGCTTATTATGAACTAAAAGGTTAAGTTACAGTGAACCACTGCAAAATGTTTTAAGTCACGTTGACTGTGTTTATTTTTATGTTTTTCATAGGAGGTCAGCTTTCGGCAAAACTAGTAGCCAAAGCCGGAACAGGCATTGTTCAAGAATGCAGTACAAACCCACAGTATTCCTCGACTCACTACAGAGTGACAAGTGGTGGTGGGTTAAATTGTAAAAACGTGCTACATCTAGTCAGCCCCAAAGATGCAAAATACGTGAGTAAGTCATTGAAAACTGTATTTGAAGTTGTGGAAAAGAAACTGCAGCTATCCTCTGTAGCTATACCAGCCATTGGCACGGGTAAGTTTTTCATGCACTTTTACTTGAACGAAATACTACTGTGGTAGTAAACATATTATTAAAAATATAATATTAAAATATGAATTTATTAAAATCACGTTTTCGTTTTTGAAATCTAGTTTTGAAATGAGATGCTTACAGGCCAAGCTATTTGTTTATCAGGTAATCTTGGGCTGAAACCTGTAGACGTTGCAAAAGCTACTTGCGAAAGCCTAGACGCTTTTGTGAAAACAAAGCCATCTCATTTGAAGCGCATTGATGTGGTTATATTTCAGGCTGCGATGTTGCAGGATTTCCAGAATATTATCCATGGCAGTGGAAGTTATTTAAGCGATATTGTATAACGTATCGAACTATCTACAGGCAATCGCAAGTATATTTGTTGTGAGTATAAAATATGTGATTTTAAGTGCTTCTGTATAATTCTTTTCCAGCTAGCAGTAGCGTAGATGATGAAAATAGTTTTGAAGACCGAAAATCTACCATACCTGAAAAAGTTGCTGACGAAAAGGAAGCTGTTGTCAAACTTTTTCTTTGTGCTGCTGACCGAATTAACATAAGTAATGTAAGTGTTAACATTAGAATTATTTTTTCCATTAGCCTAAATGTTACTTATATTTTCCCCTTTTAAATTTTAGGCATGGCAGCGAATAAGGGAGCATGTTCACCAAAAAAGTGCTTCAAGAGAGATAACAGATGACACTGTCACCTATCTAGATGAAGAGGCAGAGAATAACTTGATTGCTCTTGAAACAAATCTGAGCGTCAAACTTCGGAAAACTTTTGGCAAGGCGTAAGAAGCTTATCTATACACAAAAAAAGAGTTTTTAGTGTTTTATTGTTAAAGCTGAATGGATTGTACTAGTAAAAGTATGGGTCATTGATACAGGTAAGGGCTGTTTCCTCTCCTGTTTGCTAAATACATTTTTTCGCTTTAGTCAATTGAAGCATTTTTAAGTTTGGAAACTATTATGACGTTCACAGAGGAAAGGAGAAGATCTCTATTTCAGGGATGAAGGATAACGTCCTGGATGCTTATGCTGCAGTATCCGAGATTGTTCAGGAGTACAAACAGATTCTCACCCGTGCCGAGTACGTACGTTGGCAGTATCATGACAACAATTTCAATACGAAGAAAGATTTTACACGAAGAGAGAGCTGGAGAGCTGAGAATGCATTTCAGGTTTGATCTCTTTGCATTACAACTTTGCATTACAGTACTTTCAACTTTCTTGAGGCTGAAATTGTTTGTGTGCAGTTTATGGAATAAATATACCAAGCATTTTTATAAAGTTGGGAATTTAGCTAAATAATTATGCTGTAGTTGACAAAGAGCATTGGAAATCTACATTACGTTAACTTATAAAAATATCTTTTAACAGAAAAATGAGAAGGGTACCACGCAACTTTCTTTAAAAGTGCTTTCAACTCAGCAACATTGTGTTTTGGATTTCTCGAAGATGGAGGCAACCTGTCGTGAATTGGGTTTTTGTGAGAAAATTTATCGTAACATGACGTCATCTTCAGCAGAAGGTGCACGATATATTTATGTATATACGATATTGGTCTTGCACTTACTTTTTTTCTATATGCTAGACTTTTATTGTGTAACGTATAAGTTGGAGATTACGTTATCTGTTGCAAGATGATATAACTGAGATTGCAGTTTTTATCATCAGACTTACCGAGCACTTGGAGCGACATGGGTGTGTTCCCATGGAAGCTGGAGAATGTATCTTCTCACTCAACTGAATATCAAAATATTTTGAGTCAGTTTACCACCACCTTTAACCCGTCTCAGTACGGAAATCAACAGGTTAGTTTGTTTGGTATCTGAAACCAAACTGTACGATATGGGAAACTATTAGGTTCTAACAACGCATAACCTGAGAGTATAAGATTAAGTTATTGGAACTAAATTCAAGACTTGTTTATACATAAATTTTGTTTCACTCCTTTTTGCCAGCCGAGACTCCAACGTGTTCAAAACCCAACACTTTACAAGCAGTTTATCGCACAAAAGGGCAAAGTTGAAGCCAGAATGAAAGCTGCTGGAATTACTAATATTCCTGTAACTCAACAACTTTTTCATGGAACCTCAACTGACGTATGTCAGAAAGTTTACAAGGATGGTTTTGATAGAAGTTATGCTGGGAAAAACGGTATTGCAATTTTTTTGCTAACTTTATTTTCAAATGGAAAACAATTTTATGTTAAATTTTGTAATCCCAATGCCGATTGTAAGTTAATATTAACTTTGGGTTTTTGTTCTCTGCAGTTGATAAGATTGCAAGTAAAAATCAAACTATTAACCAACTAAATAATTTCAGCAACAATGTATGGCAGAGGAGTTTACTTCGCTAAGACTGCGCAATACTCAAATGGTTATGCTACACCAGATGCGAATGGCCAGAGACGAATGTTTCTTGCTGAAGTTGTCACTGGTGAATATTGTCAAGGAAACCAGTCGGTAATCACACCGCCGTTCAAACCAAACCAAACCGACCTTTACGACAGTGTGGTTGATAACCCAAGCTCACCAAGCATATTTGTTGTGTTCAAAGATGCAAGTGTTTACCCATTGTATGTTTTAACATATTGAATAACATAAATAATCCTGTAAGGAATCAGACATATGTCACTTTTATTTGTACATAAGAAGCAGTAATTTCTCAAACCAACGTCACTATTTCTGACTCTTGCAAAGAAACAGAAAATTGAATCACTTGCAGATTTTATTTAGAACATTCTTGTTTTTCAAGTTTAATGAAGCTAACAAAAACTATCCTCGAATATAAGATAATGCTCTTTCTAAAACTTCTTTTTCTGGAAAACTATTTACTTTGAGACATACTGTTTAATGTTATAGATATTGTGTATTTCATTTATTATTGTTTGCAAATTGTAAAGTTTTAGTATATTAGCCAATCGTATATAAACTATTAATTATAAAATGACAGTTTTCTTGTTTTGATAATCAGGTTTGCTGAAATTATTTTCAATGTATTTAAAAGAAAACTTCTTAAAATATTGTGTTTGTCCACGAATGATAAACTAAGCAGTAAGCACAATTTTTTTTCTGCTGTATGTATGCTTATTGTAAAATCGTTGTTATGACCAATGGCGTTATTTGCCAAGATAATAAATTTTTAACGTGTGTTTATGTGGCGACTTTGACAGTAGACCTATTAACCCTGAAACGAATCAGACAACAAATAGGCCTATATTATGATGACAACGACAACCACCAAGAAAGACATTGCCACCAATACCGAGGGCGAACAGGATAGATTGGCTCTGGACTCAAGACAACTGTGCCATGAAAAATAGATTTTAAAAAACAACCGTATATTTGTATATAAATTAACAACATCCAGTGAGTGAAACGCTGCATAAGTAAAAATGCAGGTTGCCGTAAACAACGCACACAAATGTAAATACGGGTAGCTAGCCTGTATATTTTGGTAAATATGTAAGACAAAAATTACTACTTTATCCGGTAGGCTACTGCTTTTTTAAGAACTGGATATATCATTACAATACAGAATCATACGCAGACTGGTCCAATCTTCACAAGTTAGCTTAATCATGAATTTTTGATGACTTTTTGTATGGCAATTGTTCCAGGAGGGAAACACAACAAGGCACCAATTGTAGGAATTTACAATTTTGGAAATCAAAACATGTCGCCATCAGGTATAAGCATTTGCGCACGTTATTTAAAACAAGATTTCATTTTTGAACCACATTTTAAATTCTTACAGTTAATTACAAAACAATTGTGACAAGCATAATTCGACAAACGTTCCTGTGTGTAGCCTACACATCTTCACTTTCTTTTCCATAGATTTTATAAAGCTCATACGCAATGTGCAGTATAAAAACCACAGTCGTAATAACTCGAATCAGTGACTTGACTTGATTCTAGTCCCATTTTATGTGAATTTGCATGGCCTATACAACTTGACTTTACTCAGTTCTTGACACTTGCCAAGTCAGTCATAGTTGATAAAAATTAATAGGTTTTAGCATTAAGGTGAACAATTTTTTTCTCCAAACACCTCAAAATTTAATTCAAAATGAAGGTTTTGGTCCACAAACGCGAATGGAGCAACAAAACGAAGCAAATTTGTAAAGTTTTCAAACGTTTCTTGTTGACAGAAATAGTATCTTTGCTTTCCGTATGGCTTAATTGACTTGACTCGAGTCTTATTTGCCAAATGACTAGACTTGATTCGAGTCATTTCTTCCAAAAAACTTGACTTGTGGCTCGAGTTTGATGACTTGGTTTAAGTGGTTACGACTATGATTAGAACATTCGATATATCTGCGAAGAACAACACTTCCAAACAAAAGCAAAATAATAAATAAGTTACAAAAACAACTTATTACAGCACATTTTCGTGTAAGGCCTAATATAAGGTGTTATGAGTGAATGCGCCAAATATATGTATAAATATATATAAAATATGTTTACAAATATACTAAAAGTGTGATTAAAATATGTCTCACTGCCTATATCTCGGATTAGATACAAATCTGATCATATAAAATAATGAATACCCCATCCTTGCCAAACGACGACACCGCTGCTGAAAAGAGTAAGGGAGCTAAAGCTGTACTAAAGCCGGCTTGGCAGAATTGGCATGGTCCATATAGCGTCAGGAGAAAGTGAGAGCTTTTAGCCAAACGAATAAAATTATAACTATATATGAAAGCGAAGTAAATGAGCAAATGAATTTAATTTTAAAACGGTGAGCGGAAATATAAAACAATGCAAGCAAAGTTAATTGACTAAAAAGAAAGTTGAGAGGACGACAGCGCAATGTATGATTAAAAGAAATTGACCATGGTGCTTATACCGCCACATATACATAACAATCAATAAATTAGTGGTTAATGTGAAATTTAAAACACAATGTTTATAGTGATACCGGATTTACAGAGTAAAATATCCCATATATTTTTAACTCCTGCTGTCACATTTCGGTAATTGGTCACGAAATTCATTCATAATACAATCAACGCGGACGAAAACAATAGTACATATGTATGTAAACGAGATATGGTCGATCTATTAATTGAATCATGTGTAACTTGCAGAAGAACATGTTTATTAGTTTGATCTCTATAGTTGTAAACACAAAAAAGTTAAAAAATTTTTAAACGTTCATATAATTTTTATACCTAATTTTGATCCTTGCGGTGCTTGTATCAGCCTTCTACATTATAGATGTCTGTAAAACTGTAAGCAAAATGAATAGGCTTTTTCAGAAAAAAAAACGGAAAAAATGAAGAGTTAAACTATTTATCTGAAACCAAGAAATATTAGCATTTTATTTCACAGATATTCTAGCCTTTTTTTGAAAATTTTGTAGGTGTGACAGAATTATCAAAGCCCTTACAATAATGTTTTGTTCAGGTTTGACTGTGCTGTATTGTTTATTTTTCGCCATTAACTGTGCGGAGCGAAAGTTACGATGCTAAATGTTGTAAATATAGCACAATAAAACACATGCTCACGAACAATTAACGAGAAACAAAAAGTGGAAAAGCCCAACTGCTTAAAACATGCAAGATAGCAATAATAGAATTGTGCTATAAGATGGTAGGTTAGCATGGTCACCAAATCCACAAAATAATTCCTAAGTTTAAAGGACTTAAGGTCAAAATAACACAAACAGCGAAACAACTACACTAAACATGCATATTAATAGCCGAAAAAAATTGATAAAGTAACATAGTCAGATTAACATCACAATGAATGCCTTAAGTGCACAATAAATGAATGGTTAAAGAAAACCGCACAAAAGAAACTCCATCATAGGGACCGGAATTCCGTTTCTGTGGCCAAGAGTGGGCACAATATTTAGGCCCACAAATGCACTAAAAGACAGACAGTGCGAACAAAATAAGAAATATGATAATGTCATTAGGAAATCATGCCTGTAAATTCCCTTCAACTACCGTATTTGTGATAAATCGTGGATACGCCGACTATAACATAAACACACTAGTGATTACAAAATCTATGCTACAATAACATACTACAATACACAATAACAGAAAAAAGAAACGTCTCAAGTCAATTTTGCCCTTTTAAACATCTTGTACGAAATCCTTGATTTAGAATGACCACAACCAGCAATGAGGAAGATCCGATATGATGATCAACGTTCAAAAAGAGTGTGCTAACATGTGTATAGTTATTATATTAGATTATATAAACAATGCTGAATAGGCTACAGAAATGGAAAAATAGCATGTGGTTGTAGTTGCTGGTGGCTTTTTATAGCACATACGAATTTATGATGATCTTTTATCTTTTTTATTGGTTTAGGCAAGGCATTCCAAAATTTAACACCAAAATTTTTTATTGTGTGCTGCGTAGTGCTTTGGCTGCAGCATGGTAAAAACAGTTTATTTCTGCTTCTTGTGCCAATTGAGTAAATTTTTTTTGTTAATTTCGAAGAGGTTGTCGAATACAGATGGCAAGTTTTGATTGATGTAGCCTATGTGTGCATAAACATCTTGGTTTCCAAAGATAACAAGTCATTTATTGACCAAATATCATTACCTGTGTCTGAGTGTTTGATATTAGAAAATAAACTCAATACAGTAGCGTAAGTGAGATTATATTAAACTATGATACAAAATAAGTAAGCTATTACGATGTAAGTATTGTTTAGTTTTTATCACTGCACCTATGTTCATTTCGATTTTCTGTAGTACATAGGTCATATGGCATTTCCATGATAGGTTTTCACTAAAATGAATGCCAAGGAACATTACTGTGGTAACGCCTTCAATGCATTGTTCATTCACTGCTAAAGGTATTAAGCTAGAATCCTTACATTTTGTTGAGAAAATCATGAATTTTTTTTTAACATAAAGAGTTAAATTGTTGGCGACAAGCCAATCAGTTACTCCGGCCAATTTCATGTTTGCTTTCTCAGTGGCCAGTTCCCTTGAACAAAAATAGAAGTTTCGTCTGCAAACATGATAGCTTTCGCATTTCTTAAGCACTTTGCAAAATCATTTATGTACAGTAGATTAGGAAAAGTAACGGGCCTAAAGGAGTGCCTTAGAAACTCCAAGCTGAAGGTTACACACATTGGATGATGATGTGTTGTTAAATTGAAAAAAAAATCTTTCAGTTGTAAAGATAACTTTTCAACCAATCAATTGTTGGTCCTTTAATACTGTAATAATGTAGTTTACATAGTGATATTTCATGGTCAATTGTATCGAATGCTTTTGAAAGATCCAAGAATATTCCAATTTCAGCCTGCAGCACACGTTCGGTAACACAATGAACAACAAAATATACTAAAAGTGGATATTTGAATGGCATTTTCTCTTGTATCTTTAGTTCTACTCCCGAATCAAGGTCCATACATAATCCCCCATCATGGCCTCATCCCATCTTCCTCGGTACTTTTTCTCCATTACCTCCAGCATATCTTGGTGAAAACGTTCACCATGCTCTTTGCTCACATCTGTTAAATTTGCCCTGAAAAAATCTAAATGTGAATGCAAGTAGTGCATTTTCAATAACATCCTGCTTCCAAGCTTGTGGTATGCTTGCACTAAGTTTTCCACTAGATCTTCGTAGTTATCAGCTTTATTTCTGCCCAGAAAGCCATATACAAGATTGCTAAATGACTTCCAAGTATTTCTTTCAAAAGCAGACATTTTGCCTTCTAATTCATTCGAGCCAAGCATTTGTCTAATCTTTGGTCCTGTGAATATACCATCTTTCACCTTTGTTTCTAAAAGTTTTGGAAACATTGCCTGCACATGCTTGAAAGCTTCACTGTCTGATTTCAACGTCTTTAATGAACAATTTTACAAGACCTAGCTTTATGTGGAGCGTTGGCAACAAAATCTTTTCTCTCTGAATTAGAGGCTGGCGAATCACGTTGTGTGCACCAGGAGTTAATTCTTCTCTGAGTGGTCACTGCTTTTTTATGTACTGTAATGCTGATCATCAGCCCTGCTATTCCATAGGCAGGGAAAGCATGAATACTTCGCATAACCTCCTTATTGGCAAAGTGAAAACGTTAACATCTTGAAATCCCCACACAACTCCCAATTATGATTGGTGTATTTGATCATGTCTAACAATGTTTTAGCATTATCATATTCTTCTTTCATGTGAACAGAGTGACCCACAGGAACTGTTGAAAATTTTTTTCTATAGTAGAGCAACACAGCTTTCAAACTTTAAACTGAACTGTCTATGAACAAGCGCCATTCTGAAGGGTTATAATCTATTTCAATTTCACTATAAAGCCTACATACTGTATGTCTGAGCAATAGCACGAATAAGTTTGTGAAACTATAAAAAAACTGCGTAAATTTCCGATGACGTTTTCTATACTTGGATATCTTGCAGGTAGGATCTACCAAACACCGTTCTTTTAGCCGTGAGGTCAAAAGTTCTGCATTTTCTTTGGTCAGTCCCATGTCCCGGATCAAGTCGTCCATTTCTTGCTGATTAGGAAAGTGAGGCTTTTTTCTTGTGCAAGCTTCATCAAAGTCTGCATCTGTGTCTTCTTCTGAGGACATAGAAATAGAAGGTGACTCTAACATAAGTGGTTCAGGAATGGGAAAATGATCTTCACAACGTGACATTGGAGCAATTGAAGATGGTATGCTCGAGTGCACAATACCTTTTTTATCTTTGCTCTTCATGTAATATTGTAATGGGACACATCTACCATGCAAAAAAGCAATCATTTAGGTGGTTAGTAGGTTCCGCCAAATTCTAGAAATTGCAAGGGGCATAGACTTAATTTATTTTGCCTCGTAACCACCCTACCAACGTAGACTGACAACTTCCACAGCAAACATGAAGAGACCGTGCTTTGTCTTGGTCGCCCATAGGCATGCCAAAGTATGCATTGTATGCAATGACAAGTTTCGTGCCGGGAGAAATCCTGTGTTTTATCTGCTTGGAGCCTATGTAGTATCCACATATATAACAAAATGAATCTGGTGACAGACGACATTTTCTTTTTGAGGACATAGCTAACAAGAAAAGTTTTATATCTGAAAACCAACGGAGGTGCAGTTGAATACAAGACATCTACATTCTGTATTGTTAAATAGACAAAATACTTTAAAGAAAACTTTTAAAGTTTCTAGGCCTCCATGTAATTTCACAATATTAGGCCTTATTGAGTAAAAATTTTCCACAAAAACCATTTTAAAGCTTGCATACAATCCTTCCACTGCCATGATTATAAGACACATTTACATACAAGCCTTTGATAAATTAATACTACCCCTTCCTAAAGTCTAATTATAACCCAGTACTAAGGCTTTACACATTTAGTTGTCACAATACAAGAGGCAAACTTCAAAAAAGTTAATATTGCAAATATCTTAAAATTGACTGAGAGCAGGACGAAATCGACGCCAGATTCGGATTCAGGGGCCAAAAGTTACCCAGTGTGGTGGTTCACTGTTAAAGAAGAATCGGCCAGGCGAGAACGGACGCTCTACACACGTTACAAAATACCTACACAGTACCAGTCACCGAAAGGCGGACAAGTGGGAAATACCCTCGGGACAGTAATCATTGGTAGCCAAGGAGAACAGAGAACTAGCCCTTCAATAAATAGTTCCTGTTTTCTTCATTAAGCAGCGCGACGCAGGCTACCACACAAACATCAACTTTAAAGCGCAAAGAGATTTTTCGAATTTACGCATCACAGGAGCAAATTAAGACAGAGCTAAGACCTTTCACAGTAAAGGTATAAAAATACAGTTGAAAACATAATAATTTTTACAATAAAACACTAGATTGACTAGAGAGTAAAGGCAGCTTAGTCAAAAGTATTAAAGGTTATCTTGACATGTGACAGAAGTACTGTAATTATACGATCTGTTTTTGCTTCTGTGGTTTGCAGCCTAAACAATAAATGTTTTTGCGAGTTTTGTTTTAATTCAAGCAAAGACTTCGTTGTTTAATGTGTTCCTTGAGATGGAAGAGGAAGCATCTTTAAGCCGCCAAGTGCTGATTAACGGGCTTCCAGAAGGATTTGGTCTCAGCAGGACCCGAGACTTGGTGCTAGACTATCTAGGGTGTGAAGATGCAGTGACTAACATTGATTTTAGAGAAAATATTGATGGAACGAAACGTACTGACAGCGCTGTTGTGTCTTTAAGAAACAAACCAGGTAAATCCCCAATCATGTGTATATTTGTATAAATGCAATATGTTACTTTGGTGAAGTCAACTTTAACTTCGAAAATATCAAGACTGACGAAAAAATTATGCAAATATATAAGCTTTGTAAGCATGTAAACATCTTCATTCTTTTGCCAAAAGAGTCAATCTGTTTTAAAAAAATTATTTTACAGATGTGAATATACTTGTTGAGATTGCAGTTATTGTAGCAACATTTCGCAGACAACAACACAACCTGAAGATAACACGATCAAGACCGAGGGCTCAAGTGACAAAGGCGGTGGTTTATGACACAGGCAGTAACTATATAATGTGTTTTGTAACAGTAGTGTTTGATTTAAGAGTCCATGGTTGGTGTAAGTCGCCGAGTCACGGCATTAAACGTCGTGTAATTTTACGTAATTCCTTATAATTGGGTTTTAGGAAGTGTTTCACTATAATTTCATCATTATAGATACATGTTTAATGAATAATGATTAACAGTTGATTTAACCTCGTTTGATTTCAACTATCTGTATCTTAACTATCTGTGTCTTAACAAACATTCCTTATGTAATTTACCGAACAGTACTTTAAAGAAAAGGTATAGCTCGATTTTTGGCGCAAGTGGAGAAGGAGCTCTGTAAACTTAGTTATTGCCGATATGTGTACCAACGCATTCGAAAGATGAAGTCCCGTCTCGTAATAATTTGTACAGTACTGTAACTGTTACGTGAAACGCGGTTTTGATATAGCAGGTGTGCCCAACCAGTCGATTGCGGTCTACCGGTGGACGGTGGACAGATCCCAAGTCGACCGCGAAGCCATTAAAAAATAAATAAAATTTTGCTGTTAATTTTTATATTAACTGTTTGTTTTGTGAGTTACCACTTAGTTTAGTAAACGTTAAATAATTAATTAGTTTTATTCAATTTTTAACAGGCTTTTGTGGACAACTGTTCTCTGTTACTAATAACTAGTAGGCCTATTCCAGCTGATTCCAATTAACCAAGCGTTTGGGCAGATACAATCGACTGCTTTTCATTCACTTTCCTAGGCTTGAGTGATAAATAATCGTCAAGCCTTTTTATGATTCCAAAACAATTTATAAAATCGTTTAATTAGTTTCGACATCGCATGAAAAATATTAACTTATAGCTTTCCTTAAGACTGGTGTTGTAAAATATTACATCCACGGGAAAAAGTTACGGGCAACTTTTAAGAAATATTGTAGACTGATATAGGGCTTACAAACATTAGCCTACCGTTCTTAAATGTTGTCACGCAACGGGGAGTTATATTACCTTAAACTGCGCTACATGTTTAAAGAACAAATGAAAGTCTAGTCTGGTCCTTCAATCAATTACAATACAATTGTTTTTAATTTCTTTGTGGAGCCGGTTCAGTTCAAAACCGAATATTCTATATCAAAAACATTTCACAAAAGTCATTTATTCAAATAGAAAAATTACTAGCCTGATTGCTTCATACCCATACATTCATTCCAACATTTAAAACAGGGTCACCAAACTATTGACTGCTGGGTTAATTCTTGTGGCCCGCCACACACTGCCAGAACATAGCTAAGCAAAAACAATAAATATTTGGACAATGAAAGCATCCAGCCCGCCATCGACAGTTCATACAGTACAAAGAAAAACTTTAGTGATGTCTGATTTAAACCATTGCTATTTAGCTTACAACACCTATAACAAAAGTCATGTTTGAAATAGCGGTGTTGAGGTGTTGAAAACATATTTAAAGCATAGTAGATTTTAAGTTTACATAAACAGCTAAAAATCGACTTTTTAAATTGGCTTACTCTATTTTAATTACATTGTATTTGATCTTACTGTTTCAAAATGCTTTTGTGTACTTTAGCGCATCCTGACTCAGCTTTAGATCGGCCACTGAAACAAGTTACATGGCAGGATCTTTTGCAAACTGATCCGAATTTATTTGGCGGCTTTTCCAACAAGTGGGTGTATAGTATTTACAACCTATTACGCTATAAAACAGTAACAAACAGATTTTGGTGTAAGCTAATACTCGATTTCTTGGAAGGTTTCAAAACTTTATTTGGTAGTAACTTCATTTTGGCACATGAAACTTTTTACAGAAGGGTGGTCATGTCTTCATGTCGTAAGTCCTCATAAATCGATTACAATTGTACACTGTACAGTACACTAGTACGGTACTATAATAACTTACCATTGGTTATGTACACAGTATGCTGTACAGTTGGGCCTAACCACTAATACTTCGTGTACGTAAATCAGTGCTTCCGAGCTTTTTTTGAGGGTGAGGCAAATAGGAACTAAACCATACAGGTCTACTCCTTTCAAACTTTGTTTCAAACATACATACTTGCTCGTTATTTACAAGCTACGTACAAGGAAAAAATCTAGTAACTAATGGACTGTAGTTTTGTAACGCTATGCGGCGATTGTTGTAAAAAGTCTCGTCCTGGTGAAAGACCGGTACGTTGTAGATCTACTTGTGCAATCAATAGCCTGCGTGACAAAAAGGTCAGCGTTTCGGTTATTGATTTGTTTACGGTCAAAACACTCCATTGTTTGGGCTTTGGCATTTAAAAGCACTGTGCGTTTGCAAAAGATCACAAAATCCAGCTCGTTTTTGTCAAATCCATAACGAAAGGTATCGGAAAAGGGCCTATTTGTTAATTTTTTTCATCACACATTTCGTTTTAAAAACATGGTTCCGCTATGTGTTGCTTTGTTCTTATATGTAAGATTTTTTATTGTTTAGCATGAAACCGAAACATGAACGATGCACAGCGAAACTTACCGTAAAAACATTTTAAGATGCGTCTTGATAAAGAATATTCCGGACGACAAATCCAGCTCCGAGATTAGACGTCATTTTGAGAATCCGAATACTTCCGGTGGTGGTCCAATTGCAAAGATGTATCGTCTTCCAGATGGCCTCTTCATAGCGTTTTGCAAAGAAGAGTGTAAGAAATGTGAAGGAATGAATATAGCGTAATATAATTCTGTATTGCATATAGTTTGACCTGCAATATGTTGATATGCAGCCGCTAAAAGCATCTTAAATTTCACGGAACATAGAATAGACACAAGAAAACTGCCATCGTATATGAAACCGGTTCCAGAGGTGTACAACGACCAATTTGTTATAGAGGTATATCCTGATATTTTTGAAATGTGGTTCATGTACAGTACGCTCTGAGACGAAAGATATGCATACACTAAGGCTAGATATACTGTAATTATACACTTGTCGTTATACTGCAGGGACAAATCGAGCAGAAAACTTTGATTACCGAACTTGTGCAATGTTGTGTTTCTGCCGACGACACCGTCAATTCTGTTGATGAAGTTGAAGGTTCTGATCGCTGTATTGTTTCTGTGAAATCTAACGCGAATGCCGTCGGTAGGGTTTGCCAAAAACACTGAGATATACATGGTATTTTTACCATTGCAAGATTAGGTCTTTCTTTCTTGTAAATAATGACAAATTTAGTTCACGTTCTTCAGATTTGGAGATTTATTAGGACTGTTTTGTTATTAATATATTAGCATCTACGTATTTCCTAAACTTATACAAGGTTTCCATTTTTAAGTGTTTTTGCAGATATAAAAGATATCATGAAAAAGCTTGAAAAAATTGAGCTGGAAAATGTAAATCTAAAAGTAAGTTAATTGACAATGAGAAGAACGAGGAAATGTGATAAGTAAAGAAGCATTTTTGTCTAAACAATTTACTATTTACTTCCAATTTGAAGCAGATATTGTTCCTGAAATATCTTAGTATAGTTGGAAGATATTTCTTATTAAATTCTCTGGTCCAGCTATGTCCAACCATATGCCATACTGGGAAAAAATAACGTCAGTAATCATTATACCTAACTTATTACACATAATCAAGTTTAACAAAACTTTTAGGAAAACGTATTAAAATTTCAAAGCACATTTTAAGTGGTGCAACGCGTTATGCTCGCCAATATAAAGCGTTTTAATAGAGCGGGTTATTATGTCGTTTTAGGATAAATTGGTTTGTTTTTGTTCCCATCGGCCAAAACCTTTTCTTTAATCATTTTCTGCTAATTAAATATAAGATTACTAGTAATTATAAATCGTGCGAAGTTAACAAAAATAACTTATTTTTGGCTGCAAAAAAACATTTACCGGGCTACCTACGGGACGCGGGTTATACATAGCTGCTGGAGTCATATACTGTATACGCTTTTACCACTATGACACTATGTGCTACTTGGTAGACTCAGCGTCTATGCAGAACGGACTGCTTGAAAGTTTCAGACTTGGAGCAGGAAATATCGAATGACAAAATCCAGTTAAAATTCATGAACAAAAGATTGACAAATGGTGGCGACGTCACTATGATTGAACGGGACAAGGAAAGTAACGTGGCCTATGTTTATTTCGCAGATTATCGAGGTAAGATGCTTGATGTTTATAATAAAATCAAACCTTTTTCACGACGTCAGTCGTATACATGGTTCAGATGGAGAAAATGTTCTGAAGAAATCACAAGAAGAAGACATCACAATCGGAAACAATGTGGTTTGCATAACACCATGCTATTTCAAGACATGCTTTGAAGAAAATAAGACAAAAGGTGATGTGCCTTGTAAAATACAAACTAAACTGTAGGCCTGACACAAATTTTATCACTGCTATTTAATAATTTAATTTGATCAACCGTTGTACCCTGTCATTATGATAGCTTAGTTAAGCTATCAAATGATTGTGATTATTATTAATTGAAGTCATAGTTAGTGGAAATATAACCTTTTCAATTGTGTAAAAAAGTAAAACAATAGCGCTTAGCACTAGAGTTTTTATCTTAATTGAACTAAATACATACAAACCAATACTCAGCACATTTTCAGTACTTTCATCAACGGCAAATACACGCGACTTACGTTAAGTGAAACAGGTACTACAGCTGTGCATTAATACGCTAAAAGTACTAAACCAGATTAACCAATGCATCACCAGGTAGGCAGCTTTTGCGTGATAGAAAAAGAAACTAAAGTAAAGGACTTTTCAACCAAAATGACACAGGTATTGCTAAATGAATATAATATTCATTTCAAAGAAATATTTGTTCATGAACACTGAAAGTAATGTGTGATTTTACTTCAATATATCCTCTGTAACTATAATTAAGAGTCAATCGACCCAATTAACAAACACTATTTCATTGCAACATTCACCTAAAATGTTTACACAAATGTTTGGCTTGATGTTTGTATCAGTTTGGAAGTAACTTACATATACAATGCCGTGCAATTCGTTGTCTTGGTGTGATAAAGTTTTTGCCACTAGTTTACTTGCTGCGTGACGGTAGGCTACTCTAATTTAACGAAACCAACACATTACTTCAAAGCAACAAATATATAGGAACTAATTCGAAAAGAAATACCATTTACAAAGTTGACATAATACTATTTACATGACATCTCACGTTTTTTTCTTTAATTGCCATATAGGCTAGGTTCAGGTTCTTGTTCTGGATTAATTATTTTTAAATAAAAACCTTCATTTCATCAAAAGGTGGAGTCCAGTCTATTCGTCGTTTTGAATACATTCCAGAAGTTGATGATGATATCATAGAGCTGATAATGGGATCAAACTTATTAGAGGCTCTTAACAAAGATTTTGAAAACCTGGCCAAAATCAGTTTCATCCAAAAAAGAACTCCAGTTGTTACTACCGATGACATTCAGTATTACGCTTGTTTTCAACCTTTACAGGTGGGTCTAATGACTCAACCAAAAAAAATTTTAATGTCTTTATAAGATTACTGAAAATTTAGCTTATTTTCAGTAATCATTGTATTTTCAGGTTTCAAAACAAACAGAAAGAAAAACGCAAGTTAACTTTGAATCCGACTGTGTAAATTTGATCAACAAATTTTTTGAAAAATTCATGGTTCAAACCAGTCATTTTGGATCTTCAAAACTAGCTCACATTCGTGAAGAGCATTCATGGAACAACAGGTCAAGCATAATTAAGATGAAGTTGGACGAAGATGCATCTGCAGGATGCGTTGTTTTTATCAGGTAATTTCAAGAGAAGAAAAGCTATCTTAAAATATAATGCAGACTTATGACAGCTATAAATTGTAGAAAACTTATACAATTCTTTTATACTTGATTACTTGAAGTATATAGACTGGAAAATGTATCTGACATGACCGTGGCAGTTAAGCATTGCAATTGTTAGCAAACACGCGCACAGTAAAAATGGCTAAGTATGAGTGAAACCCATGCTAAACGAAAAACGGTTTGTTTATTTGTCTATATAGGTGGAACTATCCACAAAATGGCTCCTTGAAGATGATCGCATTAGGCCAAAACATTTCGAGTGCTTGGAAATGGTTGCAAAGCAAAGCAATCCAAATGGAAAGTTCTGAGACATACGAAGATTGGGAAATTGAGTTAGTTTTACAAAAATAATATTGGACTATTTTTGCCTGTCTACTGCTTTACCGCAAAGCATTTTTATTAGATTGTATGTTAAGTGTAATTTGTTTCTTTTCAATTGAATGCTAAATTTTACAGAGTTATCAAAGAGTGTGGAATCCTTGCCGACATGAAGAAAAAATATGAAGGCACTGTAAACATTATTGATAAGGAACGCCGTCTTACTTTCACAGGCTTGAAAACTGAAATTCACTCTTGCAGAGCAGAACTTTTTAAACAGATAATAGTAAGATGCGTGTCATAACCTCTGTTGATGTTTCTAGGCTTGCTGCATAGGAAATCAATATAAGTGCCCGCATAACATATACAGTAACGTTATTTGCCAACAAGATCTATAATTTCTTTTTCAGAGGAACATTAAATACTAAACTTGAATACATTGTATTATTTCTTTGTTCGTTTTGTACATTTGAGATTCTTGAAAATCTTTCCAGAAAATTAAATCAACATCATTGTCGTTTCTTGGACAACCAAAACTAAAATTTTTAACTGATATCCTAGAAGGTGGTAGAAATGTAAATGACATGGTTACTCAGGTTATCAGGGAAGAATTCCGAAAATCATGTATAAAAGGTGTAGCTTAACCGCTTACTGTTTTATTGCAATTGAGTATTGTTTGATAATCGCCCAATATAGTTTAGCTGAAGATTTAATGAAGAAGCTCCTAGACTCGTATTGCATCGCATCAACAACTTAACTTATGCTCTTTCAATTTCTTAGGAGCTTTGGTTTTTACGTCAGAGGCATCACTGAAGTATATGCAAGAAAACGATTTAGATGAAGCACAGGAAATTCTTGCTGACCTTATCCACGAACATTGCATCAAATTTTCTGGTCTCAGTAGTTCGCTGCAATCAGTAGAATGGAAAACACTTGAACGAAACCTTTGTTCATCCGGAGCACTTAACGTCCAATTTGATGTTAGTCATGATCATAACGTTTGACCATGTAGCGTGTTTATAGTAAACAGAGGTATAACTTCTTGGTATTTTTTATAACGCACAGAATGAGTTGTCTACCATCACTTTGGTTGGACTGAAAAAATATGTTGAGAATGGTAAACACCGTTTGGAGCAATATGTGAAAGAAAACTTGTCAGGAAAGGAGATTGTTAAAGTGTCTTATCTGGTTGCACAGTTTATGTCAACCTTTCCAGATGAAGCAGAAGTCCATGAAAAATTGAAAAATGTTGAATGGTATTTAACGAAGGAAAATTCAGGCGGTATTCTTATACAGGGAAAAGCTCCTTTGGTCAAAACTGGTAACACGTGTGATATATCGTAGTTTTGCATGTATACTGCATTACTAGATTTCAAAGCGTATGGCGTAGGTCTACATTGAGCTTGTAAAGAGACGCTGGTCTTTTCATACACTTTTGATTAGCTAAGGAATGGATGATGGAAAAGGTTGCAACGATTGAGACTAAGCAGTTTTCAATTCCTGATCCTGGAATGCCTGGTTACTTTCGCAGCGAGACAGGAAAACAATTTCTGAAAACAACTCAGGCCATATCCAAATGCGTCATCCTTGTTGATACAGAAAAGTGTCCTCAATGGGAATGCGAGTTGGACCCTAAAATGTTGGGCTCACAGGTTTAAGCTTATTACATTTGGTTAGATTATTACATCCTACTCACTTATTACATGTTGGTGAGCTGTTTTGGAAGCGTTCGTTTAGAAGTGCAAATCTTTACATAGCACATTTGTGTGAGTAGGATTAGTTTGTCAGAGCCATAATTATCTGTTAAACTTTTGACTAATCTTAATCGAAGATTGCAATCGTTATACTGTCCGTTTTAGGCAATATAAGTTATTTAGCTCTAGGAAAACCCAAGCAAATCACTTCACAATCTGCCATCTGAACAGTATTGCGTTGTGCATATAAACTTTCTCCAATACTTGAAACCCTATTCTAACTAGGCTTGGCTTCTCCCGCACACGGTCATAGCAAAACGTGGCGTACAGTTGCATTGTTTGCTGTAGAAACTTGAAATTTGGTGACTTTTCCTAAAAAATGTTCAGCTATCTGTCCATGTTTGTTTGATAAAGTTGGATTTTGTAATTTTTAAGATATTGCGATATTTTCATAATTTTCCTCTGCTTTGCTCTGCTCTCCGCATTGAAGCGTATTACTCATTTACGCACCAATAACTCGACTAACTATTCTCTTTCGTTCTTTTCTCGCGGTCAGCTGGTTTTCCGCACAGCGGGGGCGCGGCGTAACAAGAAGAATTTCTAGAAATGTGTCACTTTTACAAATACTTAATTTACACTAAATTCACTGTCTTTAGTTTTACAATTATGATGTATACAGGAAGCCAGATGGTTTTTCTACTAACCTGTCAAAATCCGATCAGTTTACGACGTATAGTTTTCTAGTAATTAACGATTGAAAATGTGTGTGTGTGTGTGTGTGTGCGGGTGCATTGCTTAGTAAAAAAAAAACACCAAATCTAAAATAAACGCTTTGTGTACTTCAGAGAAGGAATCCTGTGCCAATCATAACAACGAAGATTACAAACACAGATGTTACAATAAATGTGATAAAAAATGACATAACTGAACATGTTGTCGATGCAATAGTGAACGCTTCCAATAATAAATTAGAACTGAGACCTGCAGGAGTATCGGGAAGTATTTTAAGAAAAGGTAAAACTATGGCTGGCTTATAGTTTATGGCTGCGGCTTAATTTAGATATATATACTCTCCATGGACATTGACGTAGCATTTTCCAATTCCATTATGTTTATTTCTCACGTGAAAAGTAACACTATTGCAGGTGGAAAAGTTATTCAGGACGAAATGAACACGTACTACAGAGAAGGTGGTGGAAATTTGCCGAGTGGTTTAGCGGCTGTCACCACAGCGGGTTCTCTGCCCTGCAAAAAGATTATACATACAATAGGGCCGGTGTACGTTCATTTCAGATACACATTGAGTCCTTAAATTTCTAATAAAGTATAAATGCAAAACACAAGTTTTTCTAGATGACTTTTACTACGCTATGGTTGGACGAAGTACAGTGTATAAGCTATTTTATATACTTTTGATATTTTCATGAGTTGGAGTAACGATCAAGAACGCTGGGCACGATTGAAGCTTAAAGAATGCATTGATGCAAGCCTTTTTGAAGCCGAACATCACAATTTGAGCTCCATTGCGATCCCAGCCGTCAGCTGTGGAGTTTTTGGAGGAAAAGCAGAAATATGTACAAGAATAATCGTGCGTGCCGTTTTTCAACATCTTGAGTCACAATCATCTTCAGTTAAGCGGGTGAGAAATGAGCGAGTGAGCTTAAGGTAGTTAGATATGGCTGTTTCTCACGTACATTAACACCTATGTTCTTTTTTAGGTTGATTTAGTTGAGGTTTCCAATGCTAAGATTCTTGAACAATTTAAAACACAAGTCGCTAAAATTATCGCTGCTGGTGGAAAATTGGACGCTGATGACGAATTTGAGGCCGCACCTAAAAAGGTATAACCTAAATTTATGATGACTCTAAATAACCACAACACGTGCACTTTATCTTGAACGTTTCTTATGGCAAGATACAACACGTTATAGCTTATATCATTAAAAAATGAATTACAATACAAGACACGAACATATCGTTCAAAATTCCGTTTTCATTGCAATTATGGTAACTTATTGTTTAACCATTCAGTGATATTGTACTTTGCAGTCCTACCACTGGAAAGATTTCAGTATGTTCACTACCAAGAAGCCAGAAGCGGGCTCTCATAAAAGAAAACAGCCAGATACAAATCGTCAGCAGCCATTTCATCCACTTACAGTGCGGGTGACGCAAGGAGATATTCTCAATTCGGACTTAGATGTTATCGTCAACTTGGTCGGAGAAAGATTTGATTTGACAGGTTGTCCTGCCGTTTCATTTTCTGCGTCGACATTCGTTTTTTTAATTCATTAAACTGGTGTTCAGGCGGGATATTGTCTCAGAAAGTCATTGCTAAAGCTGGCCAAAGCGTCGTTCAAGAATGCAATTCGAAACCCATATACGCCACAAAACACTATAAGGTAACAAGCGGAGGACAGCTTTCTTGCAAGAACATTGTCCACATGGTCAGCGATCAACGCAGCAAACCGACAGCTAATTTGTTGAAAGTGCTTGAAGTAGTTGACCAGAAACTAAAAATGTCATCGCTTGCTCTACCCGCCATCGGAACCGGTAAATACACGGAATAACTCTTTTAGGAAACGTTTACTCTTTGGTGTATAAGACTGCAAAGTTCTTTTAACAAAACAATAATTGTTTTGTAACATGTTTGTTCTTGTCAACAAAAAGAGTTTAGGATATAAATCAACTTCCGCTGATGATTTCACCATAAAGTATGTTGGTTTTTGCTTTAAAGGAAACGTAAAATTGTCTGCTGCGGACGCTGCCAAAGCTATTCGAGAAGCATTGGAGAAATTTGCCAAGACTAAACCAAACAACTTACGCCGGATCGATGTCATCGTATTTCAAAACGTTATGTTACATGACTTTCAGTCTACAATCAATGTACCTCCTATTAGCACTTCTGAAGGTTTGTGGTTTTTGACAAATAAATGTCAATCGGGGATGCTACTGAATCGTTAGCTTTTAAATCGTCAAAATTTTGCAATAGGAACTAGAGTCGATGCCATGGAGTCTATCAAAACGGGTACATTACAAGTGTCCAGCATTATCCCCAAGCAAGGAGTAGGAAGAGTGGAGACCCCTGTGAAACTATTTTTGTGCGCTGCCAGTCGTTTTAACATTAACCTTGTAAGTGTGTATTTGCTTACTTCTTGCAGTTGGTATAATGTTATTAACTAATATGAAATTACTTTCTTTGGATCAGGCTGACAAACGCATAGAAAATCACATCAAAGAAAAAAGCTTGACAAAATGTATTGACGATACTGCAGTAGCTTATCTGGACGACACTGCTCAGAAACAACTGATTGATATAGGAGAAAATCGTAGCATCTTGCTCCGAAAAACAGATAACGCATCGTTAGTAAATTGTGTTGTTTACGTATCAGCTTAATGAATTATTATTTAATAAGATATGAAAATGACGACCCAAAACTTTAGGGGTAAGGACAAAATTATCATATCCGGGTTGAAAGATCACGTCATTGAAGCGTACGATGAGGCATATGGGATTGTGCAAGAATATAAGGATATCTTAAGATGTGCTGATTACGTCAAGTGGCAATATTATGACAATATGTCTCAAGTGAGGGAAGATTTTTCCCTCAGAGATAGCTGCACAATCGAAAATGCTTGCAAGGTGCGCTGTACATGTTGTGACACTAAATTGTCTTATGAATATTATTGCATGTGGTAGAACATTTTATGCTGTAATGCATGTGATATTGGTCATTATTACTTTTCTCCACTTTGAATCATTTAATAACAATTTCAGTAAGTATTTTGTGTGTTTCAGCACGCTTACAACGGTACAGTACGTTTATCCATCGATTCAGACTATCGGAAACGAACATATGTCATTAATTTGGACAAAATGAAAGAAACGTGTCGGGAAACTGGCGCCGAAACAGATGTATTTCGAACACTAACAGTGGCTTCAGACGAAGGTATAAGAAAATACACTAGGACTGATTAGGAAGAGCGAGCAAATTTTGTCACGACATATAGGCTACTGATTGATAATTTTTGTATGATTGTGTTTTCAGCATACCTTGCAAACTCGTAAAGACATGGTATTGCCTACACTGCGTTTCCATATCGTGTTCACAACTCGGCAACATAGCCTATAGTAAAAATGACGAAACTTGAAATATGTCCATGACTTCCTTATAAACTTCTTGTGTAGCTCTGACTGATTCACATTAATTTTTTGTTATTTAGCTTTTCCCAAATCTTGGAGCAGTATGGGTGGAGTTCCATGGAAACTTGATAAATTGGCAACACATACACCTGAGTATCAAGATGTTTTGAGTGAATTCACAAGCAAAGGCTTGCAACTGTCGCCAAGCAGTACGGCTCAAGTAAGTTTTTGCACCATCTAAATGGTAAGCCTAATAGTAGGAAAATGATTCCAAAGTTGACGTTTGGTCATTTGGATGTTTTGGATTATTGTGATATTTGGAAGCTGTAGTAAATGCAACGTGATTTTGCAAAAGTTGCAGTTTTGCCTGTATTTGCTTTTGCATAACAGTGCAAGGTAACCCGAAGCGTTATGTTTATGATATATATGATTATACCAGCATAATATAAATTTTTTACATAAACAGATCGAACGTATTCAAAATCCAACTCTTTACAAACAATATCTAGCTCAAAAGAGCAAAGTTGATGCACGAATGAGGGCAGACAATGTCACAAACCCTGTTAGTCTGAAACTTTTCCACGGAACGCAAAAAGATATTTGTCCAAAAATCTATCGAGATGGTTTTGATCGAAGATATGCTGGTGAAAATGGTAAGGAAGGCTTCGGACACAAGCAGACACTCTTTTACATATAACTTAGCTTAACTTCAATATTGGTATACGTGTAATGTTCAGGATAGTGACTTTAATTTGTGTAAATATGACCTACTTGTATAATCACCAACAAACGCAGTTATACAGTTCAGAATATGCGCGAACGTTATATGAAAAACGTGACAGAAAAGTCATTTAATAGTTTCATTTATACGCACAGGTACTATGTACGGTTGGGGTGTTTACTTTGCGACGACATCTCAATACTCGCATAGATTTGCAACTCCTGACAACAACGGACAAAGAAGAATGTTTCTTGCAGAAGTCGTTACCGGGGAATATGCTCAAGGACGCAGAGACACAAAACATCCTCCGCCGAAATCTGGATCGCAGACCGAGCTTTGTGACAGCGTCGTGGATAATGTTGCATCTCCAACCATCTATGTTGTGTTTAAAGATGCCAGTGTATATCCACTATATCTTCTGACTTATTAAAGGTTCGGTGAAAACACTTTTTTCACGATGCTTTCTGCTGATGAAATTCACATCAAGTTATCAGTTATTTCTTCAACCACAATTTGCTATTTGTCCTGTATGGTATAACATATGCTTAGTGCGTATAACGAACAGTATAATTTATTATTGCAAGCTTAAATGTTTGAAAGTTCCAATGATACTATACGAATTATATATTTTTTCTGGGTGACAACGTATTTTATTTGTATTGATGCAATTCATTACGCAATTCTGCTTGCAAGCACCAGTAAAATCTCAGCCTGCCTACTGTAGGCTATTTGTCTACCGAAAATAATACTTTCGAAATCTTACATTTGCATAATATTTCAGTAAACTTCTGGCTCACTTTCGTAAATCAATTAGGCTAATTAATCAACCATTTTATTTCTCGTCAAAACCGCGGTGGGAACGGAAAATCGAGCCAGTTGCTACTAGCACGATGCATTTATTTATCGTTCAACGACCATATTTTGTAATATACCTGAGTTAATTATGCTTATAATTGTTTTGCCAAGACAGTAAACTGTAGTAGCCTATAACTTTGCAGGCTTTTGACGAAAGTATTTTATCGCCGTAATTCCTGTATATAGAGTATAGACCAATGCTATTTGTTGATTTATTATAAACTATCACTACTGTATATAACACCTGCGCGTTTATCATAGCTGCCTGGATAGGCTAGATAGGGTTTACAGTAGAGTGACGCAGCCTACGTAACTTATGATCGAAAAGACTTGTAATGCGATAAAAGATGAGTTATTGGGTAAATAAGTTTTGAACCTGAAGATATGGTTGGGGTATAAATAGTTTCTTCATTAAATTAAACTGCTAAAAGAACTTAATTCTGTATTTCTTGCGTGCTGTTAGAATACTCTAATAATGTGGCTGTCCTTTGGCTACAGATTGCAAAGAATATGCTTACGAAAGAAGGCGTTTTAAAATTCTGTACATGTTTAAACACAAGATAATTAAGCAAATTGCATCATGAAAAACTGCCGTTTGCAAGTTGTATAAGAGTTCGTTACTTGTTCCAATAAATGAAGAAAAACCACGTGGAAACTTACGAAGAGGAGTTGTGGCGGCCTGGGTGACCTTTGTAAAATCGTTACGTCATTCTTAGAAATGTGTTTTCCAGAACAATTGGAGTTTTTAAACTTTCAGTTCCGCCACATCATTCTTAGGAAAGAGTTTTCCAGCTAGTAATTGGAGTTCATAAACTTGCCTTTTCAGAACACTGCAATTATCGTTGGTATATTTGAAAACTTGCTACGAATAACTTCGTGTGAAAGCTCCTTATTTGTACGTTACCAAGTCGCTTCCAAGAAACTGTTTCCAACTTAACCGAATGTAATTTGCATTGCAAACGCACTGTTTTCCACGTCCACACGCCTTGAAATGTTCATGCCTTTTTTGTCATATATTTCCGCCACATCGCAGCACGTTTTATAAGCTTGAACTTCTGTGCGAGACTCCCTCAGAGCCTCAGACACAAACGCAGACGCAGACGCGAAGTTATAGACATATGTAATACCGTACTACTGTAGTCGTGGTGATTGCAAATCAGTAAAGATCGTGTAAACAGTCGTATGACTTGTGTTCTTGGTTATTTGTAATATTGAGAAAGTGTACAGCACCTACAATAAAAGCCTTTTCTAGCAAACGGTATTTGTTATAATATAATAAGAACGTTCGGCTGTCAAAAAGGTTAGAGAATTCTAAACCGCACGCAACAATAGAGTCAGATACTAATGTAGTAGGTTAACTAAGTCAATAACGTAAGCTAAGACCGATAAAACTCTGTATCTGCATCTGTCGGCATCAACCTCTGCATTCTAAACGACCCCAACCTCTACAGAGTTTTTACACAAAATAGTTCCGGACAATTTACCAAATATAAAACATCAGTTGAAGCTTTTATCAAAAAAACATAACTTATTTATAAATGTTAATTAGGAGTTAGAAAACACATTGCAAGAAATGATTTAGGCTTAATGTTGTTAGAAAATGCCACCCAAGCTGCTGCAAACTAGCACTGCTGTTATGCAAACAAATTCAGCAGCAATTACGTTTTGGAATTGTTTTTTCATTTCTCTTCAATTTCATCTTTTGCACATTTCGCCTTTTATTTACTAGCCTACGTACAGTAGCCTATAACCCATACAGTTATGCAAGTGTGAACGTTTTAAATATGTCAGCTGGAGAGGTTTGTCATACTCTCCGCCGTTTTGCGATAGTATTCCAAGACCATAGCGCCCTCAATAGAAGCCGTAGCACAATAACATCCTATTCGTCATTATGTCGTCAACGTCATGCTTGGCTTTATTGCAAACCGATAGCCTACATGCTGATCATCATGTTGGACTCCGGCCAAACTGGCAGTGTATTCCCCAGCAAAACTTTGCTTTGATAATGTGTTCAATTTTGCAGATTGGTATGAAGTATTACAGCTTTCTTCACGTACATCCCTAAATTGAGCTCGATCGGGCGATTATTCAAGAAAACGATTGCCAATGCCAACGACTAAAAAATTGTTCGTCTGACCTCACCTTACCCATAACCTTGGTCTATGGAAATTTTCATAGTCATATGCATATGTCCTAGACACACAAAATGCAATAGACAGTAAAAACATTTGTGTAAAAAAGCACACACACAGCAATATGTACAAATGAGGAAAAAAAAAAGTGCAATTAAGTTAATAAAATTCATAGAATGTGAAAGTAAATAAGTGTTTATAAGTAAGATCTGACCACAGTGATTACAAAAAAGCGATAAAATTAAAAGTTGTATAAGTGCGATTTGATCACAGTGGTTAAAAAATAAGGATAGATTTGAAATGTGCATAAACATCAAAATAAAGTTGAGTAGCTGCCAGTCCGAATAGCCTACATGTCCTAAAACTGTGGCGGCATCACCACGTTTTCTTGTATTTTGTGCCACTTCGTCATGTTCTTGTTACGTATTGTTGCTGAGACCACCGCATGTGTTTTCATTAATTAGCTTGCTGCATTCTTTTATTGATTATTTGTCTGCTTTTTGCTATTTGAACGCCTGCGTCAAGTTGTTTCCACATTCGCAATTATTCATTCGCATTCGACATTCGACTGTTTTTTACCGGATTGCTGATAATACAAGTTGGAATTTACTTTTAACTATGTTTGGTTTCTGCACTGACAGAAAAGAATACGCAACCTTATCTTATGGAGTCAACTAAACAGCCACGTATGGCTACAAGACCAACTGTTAGACTGTCTCTCTAGTACATATGCTTTTACACACATTATTACACATACTGCACGGGCATCCTTTGGAATAGTGCTAAAAAGTCTATAATTAAAGTTTATGAAAATTTATTTGAAAAAAACTTGGTAGTGGAGTTCCAGGGGCGCTATAAACTTCCGGTAAAATGATTTAAACAAATTGAAATTTTTTAAAAAGAAAAAAATTGGAAAAAATTTCTCAAAAAGTTATTAATCTCGCAAAAAAAAACAAAGAAACCGGACTAATTAACAAACCGAATAAATATTGACAAGTAACTTTCAAATCTTTTATTTTCAAAGAAAAATAAAGAATTCAGGTTATGGCTGTACAAATGTTAATGAATATGAACATTATAAATATAAAAGTGATACCTTTAAAAACCTTGTTCAGAATTTGCAAAAATACTGGTATTGCACTAGGGGAATAACTTTTTATTTGTGACGTTGGTTGCAAAATTTCACATATGGTAGGCCTAGTTTTCAGAGTTTCAGAAACAGAGATAGGCCTAGCAGTTGCATGTGGGCTGGAAGGGTGAATTTAGACACCCACGTTAACGTTATTGTGTGTTAAAGCTCATTGTGATACCAATCACACAGGATCAAGTTGAAGTAGCCTAATGCGCAATTACTCAAACCTAAAGTTTTTCCTACTGTCATGCCTACCAGTGCGTAATGTGAACGAAATTTCAGCCTGGCAGGCCATGTTGACAACAAAAGACGCTCTGCTTTAATAGGAAAAAGCATAAATAATATCCTTGTTGCACATAGTTCTTTAAATCATGCAGTATTAAATTGACGCTTGCAAATAACCTGTTGCGAGCCCAGGCAAAGAAATTAAACATTGTGGGTATATACCTGCAATTTATCCAATGCGGGTGCTAGGCCTAGCAGAAAAATTTGCCCATGTAGGACTCTAACGCAGAGCATTCTGTGGTTTTTTCGTCACCTCCATACTTAATAAACTTTTTAATCTGGCTGGTGCTAACCTTTCATTATCAAAGCACCAAACCACAGCGGGAAAATCAAGAGTCGTTGCAGGTGGCTTGTATATGGAGATGGTGTTTGCTCTACCGATTTCTACAGAGAGGATTTCAATATTGTTATTGCCGAGTTTTGATGTTAAGTCCATGACCAATCCATCCATCACAAAGATTGCACTGCTGTACTTTTCGTGTGAAATTTCGACCACATTGGCCTGAGGTCTGCGATCTTAAGGTCCTTGGTGGAATTCTTGAATGCAGAGAACATCACACTGATGGTCTCTGCACATGTTGGTGATAAGATCTTCTTTAGCTGCTTACATCCCTTCTACACCGAAAGAGATGATGGTAATGACGGCTTTGAAAAAAATCAGCTTTGTTTACTTCTTGCATGCTTGCATTCAGTATTGCCTTGACGTTGGCCACTTTTCTTGCATCCAGGGTTATATTTTGACAAATATATTGTGTACTTGAAGTGTTTCCCAGAGGCCCGAACGACTGTGGGAAGACACTTATCAACACCCCCAATAAGTACAGTAAATAACCTATACTGTTAGCAACAGTTTGTTCTAGACCTAAACTGTCTACGTTTGGTTGAACGTGATTCAGACATGCTTGTATAGTTAAGCTTGTCTTGTGTCTCAAGTGATCGAATACGTTGTAATAATTGGTATTGTTTTTTTTTCATATGGGTTACAATTTGAATACAGTTTGGAAAACATTTTGCTGATTTTGAAATTAGTCACAACAATTTCACCCACAAACACCAATATCTCATGTTTGGGTTTTTATGGTGGTTAGCAGCAAGCAGTTATATAGAGTAAACTGGGCAGTCTGTTTTTAAGTTCCACAGTTTTCTCTGCATTTTTAGTATTAGATTATTCCATTGTTTGTTTTATTTAAGCCATAAGGACAAAATTTCAGTTGACTTTGCATTTCTTCTATTTTTATCTATTAAAAACGAGTACGTAGACATGTTTTCTAATTGATTGAAAACGTCACTTTTGTCTTGTGATACCTAATGTAAAATTTTATGGTATCTTTCCTGGAATAGCATACACTGTTTTACGTAAGTTATAGCTATTTTATCAAACACCAGTGTTTATTAATATGTGACTTACCACATTATGTATATCTGATGATTTTTAGACCAAGAATTATTTTACATTTGTACATACACGTGATAAAACCTGCATATGGACACCAAAACTGTTACTGTGAATATATATATCAAACATTTTTTATGATGCATCACTTTAATCAAATTTTATAAGTTGCGGATATCACGAAGTTCTTCGACCACATGTGCGCATTTGAAATTATATTTTTACTTTTTTAAAGGTCTGAAACCAAAAAAAAACTTGATTTGGTTTTCATAAGCATACACTGCACTACTACTACGACGCATACAGGCCTAAATATTTTTATACTAAACAAACTGGCAGCTAAGTAGTGCACAGTAGGTAAATACAGTAAATCGCTTTAGGATAAATGCAAGATACGAATGTAAGACTTTTATTAGTTGAGAGTGTCTCTTTTTACTTTAAGTATGAAACTTTTGCAGTTGAAATGATCTTTTTCAGAAATTTTTATTTGCACGGTTAAAGGTTACTTTTTCAACCTAAAATGTTTAATAATTTTGAAAAAATATATTAATCCATCATAATAATGACTCCAGACTCTACTTATTCATGTTCTTTGTTTGCTGCCTTAGGTATATATTTAGTTTTTTTATATGACTTGTCATAATGTCATCATGTCATCTTCAAAAGCTTGCCAGCATAGCCAACCCGGACACTGTTCAAAGCTATCTTTTTGCTACAGAGAGATCTGATGCTGATGAGTGGACTGACACTGGCTGGGAAGAAAACTTTGATTTTGATAACGTTGAAAACATGGAACAGAAAGCTAATGATGATAAGAACTGGATTTCCAATTGCTGTGTTGGTATCTCACCTACAACAGATTTTGTATGTTTTGCACATAAAGACAAAGCTGTTTTCTACAGCGCAGATGCTGCTACTCAGAACTTGAAAAGTGGTGATTTTAGTAACTTAACAGTTTGTTTTCAAGGGGTTTTAGCTGAAAATGATGGAGAGGTCATAACTAACGTTTTATGCCTACCGCTTATGTCATTGAAGCAAAGTTCTCATGGAAGTAGGGACTGGATCTGTGTCTTGGTAGGATTTTCTTCAGGATATGTTCGCATGTACACAGACAAAGGAGATATGCTTATATCAGAACTCTTACATGATACACCTGTGATACAGTTTAGCTGTCACACATTTGATGTGTCTTTCAATCAATCAATGAGTATTGGGCGCCACGATGAATTGACAATATTATATGAAAACTGTCTCGTAGCAATTGACGGCTTGAGTTTGTTTCATACATTAAGAAGCTGCAGGAGTCAACTTGCCATGGCAGCAGCTCATGGTATGAAGGTTGACGACCCACCTCCGTTATCATACAAAAAGTGGATTTTAAGGGGGCAGGAAAGAATTCAGGCACATGTCGGTACTGGTGTATCAACTTCATCAACTTTTGACCAGTTAAAATCTAACTCAATCACCAAAGGTTTTGGAAGTGACAGCAAATGTGGTAAATCTTCTGTTTACCCATACATTGCCGTAGGTTCTGGGCCATTCATTGGTTTTTATTATGCTGTTGAAGGAAATACTCAGCCATTCCTTTCCCATGTAGCGCATGTTGTTGCTGATAAGTTTAAATCTGCTTTATTCAATGCTACATCTGGATTCTTCAGTTGGGGTCAAAGCACATCGGTAAGTGATCCCACTACCGGAAATAGAAAAAAGAAGGTTGAGCCTGGCTCATATTTAGATATACATTCAGGTTTACCGGACTTCCAACGCGCTGTAAAGAACATTGTTTTAGCACCGGGATCAAACTGGCTAGTTGCTACCGCCGATAGTTTTGGTCGTGTGATGTTGGTTAACATTAATGAAACGTCAGTGCTAAGAATGTGGAAAGGATACAGGGATGCTCAAATAGGTTTTGTTCGAGTAAAAGATGAAGATTCTGATTATGAAAATGCTGATGGTAGTCATAAACCAAGAAAAAGTGCATTATTTTTGGTCATATATGCTCCACGGCGTGGGATTTTAGAGATTTGGTCTTGTATCAATGGACCCAGAGTAGGAACGTTTAACATTGGCAAGAATGCAAAACTACTATTTCCTGGCTTTGGGATGTTTGGTGTCATTAGTAGCAAACAGAAAATGATTTCCCACCCATACACTGTCCAATGCTGTGTTTTAGAAACTGATGGTCATGTGAAAGACATCTCTATACCTTTCCATTTGGCTTTGAGTGATGCAAAAAGCAATAAGGCCAGGGATATACATCATCTTAAGAAAGTAACACAGATGCTTCAGAATGGTCTCAGCACTAATGATGGAGATAAAGTCATTGGTTTGATAATGGATATGAGGCTACCAACTGTGCAAAAACAAGCTGTTGAAAAGTTACTGTTATCTAAAAATGTTGAAATGTTTATAGTCGAAAACTGTCTGCGGAAATTGACCGAACAACTAAAGTTAAGAGAAATGAAGAGGGAAGAGAAATCCTTTTCTGAATATCTCCATACACAAATTGTGCTAATTGATTTATTCAAATCGTTCTTGGAAATGAATTTAGATCATGATGATGTGCCAGTAGATAATACAAATGCTGCTGCTTTCAGCGATGACTTGATGAAACTACTCAAAATTTCTCAGAGTGATGCAAAACGTTCGTGTGAATTGATATCATCCTTTGAAAAGGCATTTCAAGATACCACTGCTGTTAATGTTAATTATGCTGAAAAAGTAAAGCCAATAGAGGTTTTGGATTTCCTGCGATCATTTTCCTTTGATAGAAATGTCTCTAGATACAAATTTATTGTTGGTCCAAAGATGAAGCCGAATCTTTTAGGGCATTTCATGTTTCACAAATCATTGTTCGGTGTAAACTTGCCTTCAGATGTTATTAATAATATCCAAAAGTATATAAAAGTTGATAAGAAAGAAATCCTTCAACTTTTATTAGATTATTGGCTGGCAAGCAGTTCAGATGTTACACATAACCTAGTTGAAAGTGTACGCAACCTTGAACAGTTTTTGGAAATGTTAATTAGTCCTTGTGGTGATGATAATGATTATGTTGGTGGTGATGGCATTTCAACCTGGTGGCAGTGGTTGAAAAATGAAGTTTGCATGCCGTCAAAGCATATAGTACCAGCATACTTGGTTTCACTTGTTGTAAGAGCTGTTGCTATAAAACCAACATTGAACAAAACTGCAATTAATAATCAGGTAGATGCCAGTTTAACTACTGTTGAAGAGAAAGGCACTGAAAGCCAAAGTGAATATACTGAGCAATTTGAATCAGGGTCAGGATGGGAAACCCTCTGGCCAGAACTCGAACAGTGGAATCTTTTAGTGAAACAATTGGAAGATTGTATTCTGATTAATACAGCCTTAGTTTTGGCCCATCGAATGAAGATCACTGTAAATAAAGATGAGGATTTTCAAGCCGTCAGTGTATTTGAATTACTGCATAATGGTCCTGGTTATATTCCTGAACTGGTGGCTGAACAAATTTGCTCCCTGCAGATGGCTCCAAGTCTCATTGCTTCTGGCAACGCATTGAAAGAAAACATGGAAGATCAACCTACTGAGCTTCCATCATATTTTCATGATTTCTTGCAGAACACTTTACAACCACAGCTCCCTGTCTCGTTGTCACATAACTCATTATATGCTCATTGTTTTTGGGAAGAAATGCTCTTGTGGAATAAAGATCCGGAAGATACCTCACACCTGACCAATGCCATCTCCTACTTATCTTTCATCTCACAGGATCCTCCATTACAAAGTGGTTTGGCTTTAATGGCTTGGCACACATTCATCAGCAAACGTTTTGTTGCTCTTGCAAAATTGGTGAATAAAGTTGGCAAGGCTCCCAAAGATCGATTGTGCAGAAAAGATGTGGGATTATGTGCAACATCCATGTCAAACTTTTGTTATTGCTGCACTCAACTGCTTCAGACAGTTTCTAATGCCAGCTCAAATAGCTTGGCAACGCCTAACCAGGATCTTGAACAATGGGCGGATGAAAACTGGGTGGATGTCACAGGAAAAGAATCCATTGTCGATCTGGGGAAGCATCAGCTAACTGCAAACATGTATCTTTTACAGCTATTTATGGATCTAGCATTTGTTTTGAATGCAGTCATGGAATTTAGTCTTCGTGGTGTAAAACCGCTTACCGATTTGTTTGATGCAAATCAACATAAAATGTTTTTTATGGACCTTACCACTGTGAGAATTTCACAGTCTGAAATCGTTGACCAATTCATTATTCAGCATCGCGAAGACTTTTTGTTTAAACTCGTGACTGCAGCAGTGAAACGACTAAAAGACAAGGAATGTGATGATGATTTGTGTTTACCTCATGATCCAATTGTTTGGGCAGAAACCAGCATACACTTGGCTGAACATCTGGGCACTGATCGCAGAAAAATTCAGTCGCATTATCTGCATGAATTATTTCAACATGGTTTGGATGAACTTGGTCGTTCCATGTTTTATGTTTTAGAATTCAATGAAGATTTACAATCAGACTTGCTGGCAATTATTGGAAAGCGTTTAGCATATCATATGTCCATAATCTCTCCTGATCGGAATGTTCTCCTTGTGTCACATATGTCAACCACACTGACATCATGGCTTAGAAATCAGACCCCTGTAGAAATGTATCATGGCCATGTATCCATGAGAGAGACCGTATTAACTTTAGGAGAATTAATAAGAACTATGTCTGAAAATCATTCATTATTTACACTCTCCAATATGCTTTATGAAGCTCTTACTTTACTGGTAGATGTTGATATTGCAGAAGATGAATAACTCAGAGTACTTTTACTGCTGCTTTGACTAACATCTGGTTGATTTGAACATTCAAAACATCTTTTTAACATTCTGGCTTATAGTCATTTGCAAAGATATTGGTTTTTTCCTTTGAGTTAAATCTGAGCTTAAGCAAATTGATATGACTGAAATATGTGTATAATATCAATTGGTATAATTATTTTCGTTGTAACCAATATATAGTATATATCTGTTGTACGATATTTGTTTTCAAGTTGTATTCTCATGTGCTTACTGTAAATTACAGTAAGAATATTTTTTTAACTGCGAAATGCTTTGTATTTAAGCTGATATTTGCAAAATGTTTTGTTAATGAGTCAGTTTTATGCATTCAAGTATAACTTAATAACTGGCATTTAAGATAAACAGCATAATTTACGCGTTATGACACTTCCAACTTTGAAACTTTAATTTCAGAAGTATATAGGCTACAGTGAATAATTTTCCAAAAAAATCTCCAACAAATGATGCAATACAACCAAAACCACCTGCAACAGTAAATTTAAAAGGATGCTAAGTGATCATCTTTTAAGATCACGTATTTTCCTGACTTAACATTTTATATTTTGTTTGATTCGTAATGCTTACTGGGTAATGGTTTACAGTTGTTATCATATTGTGGTTCGTGATTGCCTTGTTCGCTGATCTGGTTGTGGTTTCATTTAGTAGTTTAAAGTTTCGAAATGATGTTTAAATAGAAATGTGCAATATTATTTGTGATTATTTTTTTAAATATCCTACAAACCTAGGAAGCAGTATACTAAAAGACCATCGCTTGAGTTAGTTTAGGTTTTTGTTACGTGTTATGTATTTATTATTTTTCATTAAAAAAGGGGTCTTCTTCGAAGATGCCGACAAGCCAAGCAACTGTCTGTGGCTGTGTTATGGCCCTTTAATGTTTAATGGTTATTGCTCACTAAAGAGAAAACTCTTGTAGCAGATACCCCAATTCCATTGTTTGTCCCCACGCGGCAGTAGGACCGTCAGTGCATAACTGCATATTCGAAACGAATTTTCATTATGGTTAGTTGCCGGTTATTTATCCAGTTATTTAGTCATTTGCAACGGAAGTGGGTTACCACTTCGGTGATATCATCTCACCGTCTTAAAAAGATCCATATAAAGATATATATGCCTGTACGCTATAGCGACTTAGTTTAAAGTGTGGCAGTTTTATTTAACCCTTTTCACATACCCTGAACCTTTGTCTACATTTCAAGCTTTTGTAAAGATATGTATAGACTACGTGGCACAGAAAGAACTTTGGTTAGGCGCTATAGATATTGTAAATTTTTCATGTGTGAACAGTTGACATCCTAAACTCGTAAAGAGTATAACTTATACGCTTATATTATTTTCCATATTTGTTAGCAATTATTTTAAGTAAAGATGCGTCTAACGATTATATAAATGATAAGTTATATAGTACTAACTTTCGTTCTGCTCAGTTATGGCGAAAAATAAACAAATGCAATAACCTACTCTACAAATATACTTTTGTTGCGCTAATTGTATGTGTCGTCATGGAGATAAAAGCAACACAAATAAAGTTTTGTTTTGTTTTGACAGAGCAAACATACAATAGCCTACCTTTGCATATTTTTCAAAGTTTGCTTATTTCAGTTTAAGCAAACACGCTTGATTACATATTAAAGCAATCTTTGAATTGTATTCCGATGCCGATTATTATGTCACCATAAATTCATGGCTAGTAATTCAGGGTGGTAATTTCAACGTAAGGTTTATAAACTAAGAAACAAATACACTCGTCAGCTAAGCCAGGGGTCACCAAACTACTGCCCGCAAAATTAATTTGTCCGGCCCACCTCACTGAATCACAAATGAGTTTATTGTATGGCAGCCTGTTGATCAAAGTGAGAATTTGACCCGCGATCTTCAGTATTCATGTTTATCTTGTCCTTTGTGAAAAAGGTTTGGTGACGCCTGCTAAGCTATTAACTTACAAGAAGAAACTTTCGGTAAAATAATAACCAAACCTCAAGGATTGCGGTAGTACGGTATACGTTTAGACATTCAGTGCTTCCTGAAGGTCATTGGCATTTAATGTCGGTAGGTTTACCTGATAGCCTATGTGTGCTGTGTAGCAGTTCTAAACGAAATTGACATTTTCACTTGTAAACTTATAAATACTATCAGCAATCCATATTGGATAATGTGATGTTTAAATCTAAATTTACTTAATTGTTTAATTTAGTCGATGGGCAATTTGTTAAGCTAGGTTTCGAAAAAGTCGAACTGGGTTATTTCCCGGTGGCAATACCTGAATTTCACTCTCTTTCAGGAAGTGTTGTTGTTTTCACAAAGTTGTACAATAGTGTCTAGAATACAGTAGATACCACTAGGCCACAGATTTGTGTGATGAACATGTTTCGTTCGATTAGCACTTAAGAACTGTATAGCATAATTTAGTTGTCTGATTATTGAAACCATAACAGCTCGACAAAGGCAAACATTCTGGACTACAGTACTATTTTGCAGTAAAACATATTAGCTATTAGCTGATTAGGCTTACAGTTAAATAAGTCAAACTACAAATGTCTAGCTAGACCGCATTTAAGTTGCACTTTGTACATAAATGAGAGTGCTGTTTGTCTCCTACTAAACAAACTGTTAGGCTCAACTAGGCATTTGCAGTCACAAATACAGTAGTCGTAACGTTTTTAGTGCGTTACTTTTTCAGTGATTTTTGCCAAATGTTCTATAGCCTTAAGATACGGCTTCAGTAACAATTAATGCATAGTTTTTCGTTAGGCTACTTTAGCTTGCTTAGATACATTTGTATGCCGGTCTTTTATGCCTTTTTTGATTCAAACAGGCTGAAAAGGTTAATTTGCTACTTGAAAAGAGCTGGAACTTGCAATCAAGACAATCATATTGCAGTCGAACTCAAGAACAATACATGTAAGTATACCGAGCGTTGTGTAGTCCTGTACTTAACTCTGAAACTAAAACTTAGGTACGTTATTTGTTTTGCAAAACTTGCTTTAGCTGAATCTTTAACAGTATTTGGAATTTGATAAATTGTTTAGTTTGCTAATTATCGAAACTTTTTCTTGCCAATCAACCGATTCTTATCTAGTGTGTGGCTTGCTTGTAACTTAGTATGCGATATTTCAAACCAATGTGTGTTTTTGTTGCAGAATTCTATTTTCAGACAATAAAAACTTGAACAACAAAATACGTTGAATGACTTCATTATTGGCGCTTTTGGCTTACAGTGATGGCTCAAGCAAGTAAGTGGTATCCGTTAGTTACGCTCTGTGCACTTTATGTGAACGAAGCTAAACTTCAGAGCTTGTCGAAATGTACGGAACAGCACCATACCAGTGAAATTGCTTACGTTTGTAGAATTTTATGTATTACGCAATTTAGAATACATTTTGATAACTTTTTCTGTTCTTTTTCGAGATCGTCAATATTTCACATATCTTTTGACCTTTGCACGTTTTTGACTAAGTCTTACAAAGGTTGCTGATTTGCTGTAATAGTTGCTGTAATATAATAGTTCCACCGCGTACATGACACGGTTTGTTGTTTCTGTTTGTGCCAACAAATGATTCTGCAGTCACGCATTTGTTAAACGCCTTTTTACGCATATTAAAGCTGATGAAATCTTCCGCGTTTAAAAGTGTGTTAGACGAGAAAACGCAATACTCTCTTTGTGCAAATATACCTCGTAATTCACGAACGTTTGCACCAGTGGCGTAGCATTGGTTTTGTCCGCCCCAAGCGGTAGCAAAAAGTGCTGCTCCATTTTCAGTGCGACTTATTTATGATTGCGTTAATGGTAGAGCCAAAAGCTTTAAAAATCTATAGGCCAATAATTTTCACATTGGTCGATCCCACCCAAACATATAGGCGTAAATGTCTGCTTTTTCACTTCAAAAACTGCCTTAGAACGCCTTGAAATCAAATGTATTTTCATGCACTAACTATTTGTACCTTCAGAAGCTGCACTACTGCGGCAGGATTGTTATACAGTTCTATTTAAAAGCCGTCAGATCCAGGCGTTTTCCAATTTGTCATTGATTTTACAACAGTTTTTATATCTTCATATATATTCTTTACATTTGTTTTTGCTTCTGGTGATATATATGGCGTGTAATACCTTTTAGAAATGCATTTTGCGTGTGCGGCTCGGTACCAAGGTTGATTTGAAATACAGGTGGAATGATTGTACGATTTTTGTCATTTCTTCCGGATTCGAGATGAGTAGAAAATTTTTGTCGTAATAATCTACTAATGTAGGTTTGTTTTTAAATGATTTTGTATTGGGCAAAAAACGACTTATTGCCGATTTTACCGCAACCTCTTACATTCCTGACTTGTTTGCTTAGTTTTTCTCTTTTTATTGAAATTTTGTAAGTTCCGTTTCATTGTTATAAATATAATCGTCGTGCGTGATTTCGTTTTGACTTAACTTTTGAACAGCTGCATGATCTACATTTTGGAGGGAAACTCTGGTTCTCTTTTTCGAACCTAAGTTTTGTATGTTGTGTTAGATTAATTAATTGTTTCAATCTCTTCGCTGGGTTCAATTGCAGTATAAATGGGGTTCATCAAAGTTGACCATCAACGATCGTTTATATTTCAGCTCATCTAAAAAGGATTTGTTTCTGAAAACTTTTTTCAATTAGAGGGTTTCCACCATATTGAAATGAAAACCTTGAAAAACAAAATAATAAACAAAATATATACAAGACAAATGTAAACAATGATATTATACAAATAGGACTCGATCATGTCTGGCACATATTAATAATCATGATTTTTACATGCTTGTAGTTATAGTTGGTTTATTTTCTTTTTATGATACTCTTCACTACAATTTCATCAATACAGAAAGTTATCGCATGTCGAGCAAAGAGCTTTCCCGTTTCGTATTGGATTAACTTAAAGAGAAATGCGTGCATTCACATTACATGTTACCATACCTTTATCTTGAAGCTCGGTTATTTCCTTGAAAAATCTTTGTGAAAGACTTTCTTTTGATGTGTCTGGTTCTTTGCAGTCGTCTTGTTGTTTCTGAATATTATATAGCCTGTATGTACACCTCTCAACTGCGGCCGCCAGACGGAGCTTAAAATAATATTCTATATATGTTGCACCATCTCCTTAGATGCCAGAAGTAACAAAAATATGAATGCAGACCAAAGGAAACTTCGCCTTTGGGATATTCTGCAGACATGTCTGGAAGAACCATTATCTGCGAAAGGAAATAAAATTTATGGTGTATGTAAGGCAGTCGTCGTAACTATCCTCCTTCATGACTCTGAGTGCTGGTTACTATATCGTTACCATCAACGCATTTTAGAACGTTTCTACCATAGCGTTGCCTTAGATCCATTCTGAACGTCCGTTGGAGCAAACTGGTTCAGGACACTGAAGTTATTAAGCAGGCATTCATCATCAAAGCTTTGTCGTTGAAAACACAGTTGCATTGGGTAGGTCACGTTTCCAGGATGGATGAGCATAGACTTCCCAGGATCATATCTTTGGGGAGTTTTCCTCATGCCATGGTAGCTTGAAGTACGCTGTACTGAAAAATTCTCTCATTGCTTGTGATCTGGACGTCCATCAATGGACAACTCATCATACTGCCGACCGTGAGCAAAAGAATCACACCGTATACATCAAGCCACATTCCATTACGAAGAGTCACACATCGTCACATAAGAGGAAACGTCGTAAAAGAAAAACCCGACAAAAATGTACACCACCAACAACCAGCTTTACTTGTAACCACTGTGGCTGTTCCGGCCGGTCACGCATCGGACTCTTTAGCCACAAGCGCGGCTGCAAACAACTTGATAATACGCAAACCTTCGTTAACAAAGCACTGCCATGATAATGATGATATAGGCCTATAGCTGTGCACACTTAAAACTGCATTTTTATACACCTATATTTGGTTTTCCGTTGCGGCTTGAATCGTTGGGTGCCCTGTCTTCATGCTTTTTTACTTTTAAAACATGTTCAAATGACATTGCGGCTGGTCCTTGAGGTTCTGTTGATTTTCTCCACGACCAGGTATTGAATGCTTTGGGCCGCAGTCGTTCTGTTTCCAGACTCTGTTTGTATTTTTCTTTTTGTCAGATTTATAATGGACCTAAATAGAGACCCTCGTGCTATAAGAGAAAGACGCTTCCGTCGATCTGAATCTATATGCGTCTGATATGAAATCTAGGTTAAATTCTTTGTATGGGTAGGTACGGTTACAATGGCCAGTTTCTGAAAAATAATTATAGACTTCATATATTTTCTTGTCTTTTATACTGAATTATAAATCGGTATAGTGACCAAAATTTATGACGGTGTTTTTTCCTATTCCGTACATTTTCTCTTAATTGTGTAAGCTCAACGACCACCATCTTTCTTCCATTGGACCAGTTCCTATAGGACTCCTGATTTTAGAATGTCAACTCGCCGTAAGGCCTTGTTGAGGTCTCCTAGAGGAAAGTCAATTGGTACTCATCGCATACTGTACAGTATCAATTTAGCAAACCCATCTCTGGGCGCTAAAACATTCATCACATCATCCATTTGGTTGAGTTTATCTGTTCTCTTCAAAACGAACTTTTTGCTACTACAGATGAAATCAACAATTCAATCAATCAAACCACCATTTTATTTTTTTGTAAAAAGTGCGGTGGGAACAAAAACTCAAGCCAGTTGTCATTAACATGCGCTAATGAACTGGAAACAGTGATAAAGCTGAAAACACTTTAAACGTGCTGGAAAATAATGAAGGTAACAAATGCTGGTAACAATTAGCACAGCCACTAAACCCAAAATTTTATCGGGATTTTCGACAACTTTTTCTGTGGCACCGAACTGAACTTTTGCCTTTTGCAAAATTTTGTACTGTATGTCTGCAACCTTTTTGATGAAATCTTTACCTTAAAAGACAGTTTTCTATTCCTATTATATTTCTGTGGAGTTTTAAAATTCCGTCTCCCTCAACCTTTTCGGCAGAAAATAAAGGTATTTTCAAAAGGATAGTTACAAAGGATGCGGTAGTTCTGGAAAAGACTCGGAAGAGTTGACTTCTATAATAATTCAAGACAAAAAAGAAGCTGGTTAGTAAGCTTTTACACAGTCTCGAAAGAGCTCAAAAACACGTCCGTTCACGCATGTAATGCTTGACTTTTTCATAAAAAATGAGGCTCTGCCAAACATCGAATCCCGCGTATATGATTGGGTTGATTTGCACCTCAATGTGCAACTTGCATTTTAAAATTTTTCATTTATCGGTTTGGTATAAAACATTCGTGTATAATCGGTTTTTAAACTTATGGGTTATTTTTGTTTGTAAAAAGTTAATTTAAATTATTTTCTTGGTTAGCGATTTCGGCTTTTCTTATAATTACAACTTTGTATATTAAACTAGCAGATGTTTCACCTGGCTCCAGCCTGCATCTGTTCAACCATTTGCTGAGGTTTGACAGTGATGTGATAGAATTCATTCGGAGATCCAAAAAACACATGGCTCGACTCAGAAGAGAATTCAAAACATTGGCAAATGCTGACATTACGGGTCGACTTCCCAATGTGAAGGCTGAGTTTATGCCATGTATTGCCAATGTAAAAATTACACCTAATAAACTGTTTACTAATTATGGTTACTGCTTAGTAAAATGTAAAACAAGCTAATTTATACAACACAAAAAAACATAATTTTAGCACAAGATAACAGAAAATATTCTAAATCGTTTAGCAATGAGTACTAAAGATTAAATCATTGAAAAACCAACGTGGTTTAGACAAATACGTTTAAATATTGTAAATCACAAATTCAAATATATGATTATCATTTAGTTAACCAACAGGCCATACCAACTAAATCAGATGGAGTTTGAAAAGAAATGCATTAAAAGGTGGAACGATTTTTTGGAGGGCTTTTGCTTCAAGACAAAAAGCTTTGGTGATAACAATCTAAGCAGCATAAGAAATAATAATGAATGGGCTGATAGCAACGTTCTAGTACATCTCAGGATAGACAAAAACTCCGAAATTCCTGTGTTTGTAAGGTATTTCTGGGCATTCAAAATTAGCTCTTTAATGTTATTGCTCTTTTTTGTCTTATCAGTTTCTGCTTCATTATAGATGGAATTATCCGAAGCAGGGTTGGGTAAAGCTGGTTGGCCAGTTGGACGATGTAGATGCTGCTATGTCTTGGTTGCAGCATGAATGTGATAGAATGCTTCGAAAAACCATTGGGCTAAAACGGGAAAGGTAAGTGCCCCTTATTCAGCATTAATTTTTTTAAATTGTTAACAAAACACTTCTGCAGTTCATCTGCAAGTGGATCAAACGATGTCTGTGCAATGGTTAAACGTTTTCGTTCGACATTTGAAGGTAAGTGTGACTAAATGTTTGTTTTGTCATCAAAATCTCTAAGAATTTACGTATGATAGGTTGTTTGAGTAAACTGTCTTTCACATTGTACGCTACTTCATAACCCGATTGTATGTGCAATAAACGATGCAGAAATTTGTTGCTCACGACGTACGTGGTTGACAGTTTTTACTAACTTACATGTTACAGCCAAAACCGTTTTTAACACATGACATCAAATTTGGAGCTTAATGAGAAAAATAACACAAGTTTAACTTTTTCTGCAAACCTTATATTCTCTACGTTACACTTTTTGGTACAACCTTCACTTTTACTTCTTCGAATGACAAGCATTTTTTGCACATTAGTAAAAATACCTAACGAGTTTTACAGCTTTTACAGATATATCATCACACTCTCATTTGCATCAGTTCAAATTTTTGCTGAAATTTGACACCAACGTAATAGAATTCGTCAGAAGATCGAAAAGGCACATGGATTATTTCAGAACAGAGTTCAAAGGTTTAGCTACTGTTGATATCATTGGGCGGTACCCTAAACTGGAAGCAGAATTTATACCATCTACAGCAAACGTAATAGTCTTTCATTGCTTTTGGTTATTAAGCTACTTTACGTAATACAGAAATCTTATATCTTTGTTTAGAAATACGCAAAATATGTCAAGCACTTTTAGCGCTTGGTTGTGAGTAATACATTTTCTAAACCAAAACTGAATTACACAACATGTTGATAATTTTGCAACTACCATTATATCTATTTGATATAAGTAAAACGTTTTGATTTTAGTTAACAAACAGACCACGCCAAACAAATCAGATGAATTTTGAAAAGGAATGCATTGAAAAATTGAACAAGTGCTTTGCTAAGTTTGGTGTCAAGACAAGGACTTTTGATAATGACTGTTTGAACATAATAAAATCAAACAACAAATGGACAAAACGTAGTGAACTTATCTGTATTAGAATCAACAAAAACTTCCTAATTTCAGTTTTCATAAGGTAGGGCTACAAAATTTATACTTAACTCCTCATCTAAAATCTGCCAAGATTTATTTTTAGCTGAAAATAGAAGTAGTAATATTGCAAAGTTTCAATCAATTACTTTTGCGATTTCGGTTTATATTCGTCCTTTTGTAACTTTCTTTCTTTCTTTTGTAACTTTCTGTAACAACTTTCTTTTGAGTCAGTCTCTGGAGCTCTTATTTTACCGTAATTTTATGAAAGGCAAGATCATTAATTACACCACTATACAAAAACTTATTTTCTTCTGGGAATGTTTACAGGAAGACAATTGTAAACTTACTGCATTTTGGTTATCATGATACAGTATATATGTTCCTGATATAAATAACCGCCCCTAATTGCCGTTTCGTTATAGATGGAGTAATTCGGCTCAGGATTGGGTAAAAGTGGTTGGTGCATTGGAAAATGTCGATGCTGCTATGTCTTGGTTGCAACACGAATGTGATAGATTGCAAAAATTCACTCGACTAAAAGGGGAAAAGTAAGGTTATCTTCAGTCGATAACGTTGTTGTTTTTATATTGCACTTTAACACTATATTGAGTATTTGTAGTTCTTGCTCAAGGCATCCATCGCGTTGTGATCCAGAAATAGTCAATGAAATTTATCCAAAATTCCAAGGTAAACGAGACTGAGATTTTGGTTATTTACACATTTTTAAAACAGATATACTTTAAAACAAATAGTGTATTATTGCTTCGTAAGTTAACTGAAAATATGTGTATCGTACTTCTGTGAGCAAACAAACTTGTGCCTGCAAAGCGCATAATTTTGAGTAACATATATAATAAATAGATTTATCTAGATCGAAAAAATCCCATCACACAAGAAATAACGAGTTAAAAAACGAAACTTGTCGATAATGTCAAAGTTTTTGGATAACTTTAAGAGTATTGGTTAGTTTGTCGTAGTTAATTTGGCAATATGGCATTAAATAAAAATTGAAGAAATTATCGAAAAACCTTAGTTAAAATGTTTAATACAAAGTTTTGAATATTTCTTGAGATTAAAGTAAGGTCTATAGTTGTAATCGTGTAACTTAATCTTTTCACCCTGAAAAAAAGTTAGTTACAAAGCGTAAAAGTTTTTGTAACTGTTTCTTGCAACCATTGTTTTACCTTTTGCGGTGTGGCGTTTAAAACATCAATTACAGTACTACCATACGCATCCATAATAGCAACTATAGCCTAATACCTTCTATTACATCTTTCCGTTAGCAGAAATGACAAAGGCATTTTCGTCGCTTTCGTAGGTGTTCCACCACGTCCCCATCTATTCAACCATTTGCTGAAGTTTGACAGGGATTTAACAGAATTCATCAGAAGATCCAAGTTTCACTTGATGTCACTCAGAACAAATTTTAGAGCATTGGCAAATGTTGAAATCACAGGGTGGTGTCCCAACGTGGTAGCAGAATTTATGCCACGTACTGCAAAGGTGACAAATGTTGTTACTAGTTTATTTAATTAGCAATAACTTAAAAATAAACCATTTCATATAACAGAAAATCTTTGTGACATGCATTTCTTGCGCAATATAAAAATTTATGAACTACGAATTCATTTAATTAATGATGAAAAGTTACCCTGACACGGCCTTGATTATTTTGCTTTTAGTCTACAAACCAGATGAATTTTGAAATGGAATGCATTGAACGATTGAACAAGTTTTTTGCAAAGTTTTCTTTCAAGACAAAGAGTTTTGGAGATGCCAATTTAAGCAGAATAAGAAGAATTAATAACTGGAGAAAAAGCAATGACCTTGTTATTATCAAAATAAACGATATCTCCAAGATCCCTGTGTTTGTAAGGTATGACTATAAGGATGTTAATTTAAGCTTTTTTTGTAAACTGCCTAGAAATTATACCGTATTAGCTGAAAATTATTGTTAGATTGCTTTGGCAGATTCTACTTGTGCCCTACGATTCTATATAAGTATCAGCTTTTCCTTTTTAGTCAACCGCTGTTTTACTTCAGATGGAATTATCCCAATCAGAGTTGGGTGAAAGTAGTCGGCCTTTGTGAAGATGTTGATGCTGCTATGTCTTGGTTGCAACACGAATGTGATAAACTGCAAAACATTTTTAGACCAAAACTGGAAAAGTAAGCTTGTTCTAATTCAGTTGTGTGACTGCTTTTTTTGTATTTTAACACAACGGTTTTGCATTTTATGCTCAAGGCGACCAAGCGATAGTTCCATGTTCAAGCGCTTTCGTCCAGCTTTTGAAGGTAAACCAGCCTGGAATATTTGTTATCCAATATTATTTAGGAACTCCAAACATTTGTAATTTAGTAAAAGTATAACGGTACAGGATAACTAGTAACACTGTTGCATGTGTATTAAATGATAAATGTTCTCACCACTTTAGCTTCCAGCAGTCAAGAAGCACGCCGAACACAATTTTATTTACGTCATGGTCGAAAGAAAGTCTCTACTGAAATATCGGCATGCACTCGAACTACTAACCAACGCAAAAATGAGTTTCAGCATTCTCTTAGGTTTGATCGAGATGTGATAGAATACATTCGGCATTCATCTGCTGATCTTGCATTCTTGAACAACGATGTCTTTAAGGATCTGGCTCAAGTTACGTTTGTGGGGAAAGAACATGACCCAAAAGCACATTTTAAAGCCAGGATATCGTTGGTAATGGGCAAACATAGCTTGGTTTGCTTTGAAAATTGCAACGTAATTTTTTTACTAAATCTTGATTAAAATAGAGCAACTGTCTAACCGATCAAAGAAGTTTCGAAACTGAATGCATTGAAAAACTTAATGACTTCTGCAAAACTTTCGGCGTCAAGCAGGAGATTTACCAAGTGGACAGTCTTGACTTTCTTAGAAACGAACATAAATGGAAAAATCAAAACGAAAAGATATCAGTACCAATCAACACCAGAAAAAACGTTTCAGTTTATGTAAGGTTAGTTTACGTTTCTATCACATTCACCGCGAATTGTACTGTGATGGTGTGAGTTGTTTGCCTATTTACACATTACAAGCAATTTTTTGTTTTTATTGTCCTCATAGTTGAGTTGTTAGTTTGATGGCTAATCAGCGTGGGTTTATTATACAATTTTATACAATACAATCTGCTCGTCTTCTGTTTTTCCCTTACGCCATGTGTTTTTCATATTTGTTTTTTTCCCAAATTGTTTTTAAGACTTCAACCACCTTGCATTTTGTGAAAGTTTTCTTTTGACTTCAAATACCTCCACCATCTTTTGCATGCACTTCATCCTGTTTTTTTAAACTTTAATGTACTGAGTGGTCAATTTTTCAATGGGGAGCATTTAAACAGATGACAATGGTTAAAATCTGTTGATTAAATGTTTATACTATAACGTTTATTGCAAATACACTGAAAAAACAAAACATTCTAAACACAGTTTTTCCTTTAGGTGGAATCATCCGCAGCCTGGACATACTAAACTAGTCGGTTTGTCAAAAGACGTCGATGCTGTCTCCGAATGGCTGCAATTTCACTGTAGCGCTGCTATTGAGAAGATGACGCTATCGAAGACACAGATTGAGTAAGTAAAAAGTGATCTGTGTGCTTTCAATTGAATTTGTTCCAATCTAAATAAGCAGTTTCTTTTACCCAAACTGAAAAGAAACATTTAAAATTAAAAACTTTAGGATTTTGGAAGCATTTGAAATTCTTTCTGACATAAAATCTACGTGTAATGTCATTTTTGAAATCAACAAAGCGGACAATTTGATAAGTTTTGGGGGTGCAAGAAGAGATATTCTTGAATGCAAAAGGAAAATTACGGATAAATTAAAGGTGTTTTAAAACTTATAGTCCTTGTAACAGAGAACAAAGACAATATTCGAAAAAAGTCTTGAAATTTTTTAACTTTTCCATACTCAGTTTGTTTTGTAATCCTTATTTATTACCGTACGTAGAGTTGGAATATACAGTACGTATATTTCATGGTTTGTATAACTGCGTGTGCTGTATTACAACAAACAATAGGATTTCTTTAACGCCTCGAAGCCATTGGAAGAATTTGTGAAGCAGCGTCTTTCCAACGAGATCGTTTTACAGATTGACTATCCCGTTGCCCTTTTTATAAGAGCTTTTGGTAAAGAAAACGGTCTAATGTCGAAACTAAAGGACTCGGATTGGCGGTTGTCAAAAGAAAAAAGTGGCATTGCTCTGAGAGGATATACATCCCAGATTGGAGAAAGTATGTAGTGTTTTGCAAATGAATTGCAGTAGAATTTTTTTTAATCTGATAAACTTCTCCACACAGCTATAAAAGCATTTGAAGACGCGGAAAGGAATATTATTCGTCAGTCGAAATTTGTCGATGAGGTCGGCATTGCAAAATACCTGCGAGGAGACAAAGGAAAAACCTTTCTCAAAACAACCGAAAGTGCAACAAAATGCATTATTTTAATCGACTCTGACAACTGGCAAAATACGGTAATTGCTCGGTCAACAGTAGATGAATGCAAACGTGAATTTATGTTTTTCCTGTATGTTAGTATGTTATTCGCAACCACGATTTATTTTTTCCAATTATGTTATGGTATATTAATATTTTATTACTGCCTAAAGTGTTCTGGAAGGCAGTTGATGGAAACTCAGTTACCTGGCACAAACATTTCATTCAAAGTCATTCAGGGAGATATCACAGAAATTCAGTGTGACGCCGTAGTAAATTGCTCATACGCTCTTAGCCATGGAGAGGTTACGAAAAACGTATTAGTGAAAGGTATATCGCTAACATTATTTCTTTTAACTGTTTCCGTCCTTACTTAATTTGTTTATCAAAATCTTTTAAAACAGCCTATGTACGATTTTTCATGCTACTATAGTTAAACGTTTAACTAAACTTATTTGAAAAACAACTAAAATTTAACCACTTAGGTGTTGAATCCTCATCTTTTCAATACGGAACAGTTTTTCCTTCAAACGGCTGTGGTTAAGCATATTCTATTCAAATAAAAACTGTTTCTGTAAAAGTTAAAAAAGTATATGAGCATCTTTAGGTGGAGACACAATAAAGAAAGAGATGAATCAACACATAGAAAAGATGAATAAAGAGTTAGAACCTGGATTTGTGATAACAACAACAGGAGGTTTACTTCCTTGTAAGAAAATCATTCATGTACTTGGACCTAGGTAAGAATTACGGTATGTGCTGCATTTGGCTTTTTTGCTCAGTTTTTTTATTTGAGCAATTGAGTATTAATTATTATCTGTACTGTATAATAGTAACTATAGATATGGAGTGCTAAGCAAACATGCATGTGATGTTGATATATTCTTTGTGCTCAAATCAAAAAACAAACAAATTGTAAAACCCAAACCTAGTGGTGTAAAAATTATATATAGTGGTTATTACGTAAAAACAGTATATAAATTTTACGTCAGTTGGACGGTCTCTGATAATACAACAGCATCTCATTGCCTGGAAAATTGTGTTCAGTCATGTTTGAATGAAGCGAAGAAACACAATTTAAATTCTATTGCTTTACCGGCAATTAGTTGTGGTGTGTTTGGAGGTAAAGGAAAAATTTGTGTGCCCATAATCGTCAAAGCCGTTGAAGAATATTTTCACGAAAATGTTGACTGTTCCATCAAAACGGTAGAGAATTTATTGATAAAAATAACAGTAATGTTTTAGAAATGAACGTATTTTAACAGTTATTACCTTTGACAACGTTTTAAGGTAATTGAAAGGCTTAAAACTTTCTTGCAGGGTTTCTGAAAGATTATCATCGTTGATCAATTTATCCACAGTTAATTTCCTATTACATACTGTATAGGTTAACTTCATTGAAAATTCAAATGAAGAAATTTTATGCTTATTCAAAGACGAACTGACAAATCGCAATGTTCCTGACAATTCGGACGAATCCAAACAAAAAGTAGTCAAGATGTTAACACAAGAGGTATGAATGAGATTTCTTTTTCTTTTCTCAATAAAGTTTTTTTTAATTTTATTTCGACGCAAACCTGTTACAGACGAATCCTGTTACAACTTTACCACTTGAAGTAACTCCCTTGACCAAACCCAGTGATGTCTTTGATGTTAAAGTGATTCAAGGAGACATACTGGGATCAGATTGTGATGTGATTGCAATTCCTAAGGGTATCATATGTTACAATATTGTTACTGAATTCATGATATTTTCAATTTATCATTATCTTAAGCAGAAAGTTTAATCTTCACTTTGAGCTCAGTGGTATCAATACTGTATATAATTATAACAATGTTTAAGCGCAAGGTCTTCTAAGCGTATGATATGACATGATAATAAGTTTCTCAGATAATTATTGTTTGTTAGGCTATATTTTATTTAAAGGTGGTCAGATATCAAAACATCTTGTTGCTCAAACTGGACAAAGTATTATGGACGAATACGAGACATCGCCAATCATTGAGACATCCAACTACAGAGTGACCAGTGGAGGCGCACTACCATGCAAGAACATCTTTCACGTTGTGACTCCTGGCAGTGCTGCAGAAACCGAGCAGGTTGTTGGCGAGGTTTTGCAAGCGGCAGAAAATTTAAAGAAGCGTTCTTTGGCTTTGGCAGCAATTGGAACAGGTGTTTATTTTTGTCCAGTGTTAAAATGCTAACGTTGTGTAAGATTTTTATGCTGTAGTTACTTTCGAGAAACTGACGATGGATATCCGCGTGTTTCAAATTATAACTTAAAACAAGGGCCATTTTTATGTTAGGTGCAGCAAGTTTGGACAGTGCTTCAGTTTCTAACGCAATGCGAACAGCCATTGACAACTTTAAACAAAGCAAACCAGTTTATTTAAAGAAAATTGAAATTTCAATATATGATGCAGCCATTATAGGCAACTTTCAAACAGCAATGTCCGATTTGACTGATGATTTGCTTGGTAAAACTGGTTTGTGTACTGTATACTGAAGTTTGTTTAAAGGGTAGCTGAACAAAGGAAAATTTTGTTACTGAATGATTAACTATTACAGAATCAGATCCTGCTAACGTTGACTCAACGAACGGCCAACAAGAGCTTTTGACATGTAGACAATCGATTATCCCAGAGAAGCAGCAAGTTAGTGAAGGCGAGAGCATACAAGTTTTTCTCTGTTCGGACAAGCAAACTTGCATAGACAAAGTATGAAAAACACCACCACCAACAACAATTAAAAGAGCAATGCCATTTTTGTAATTTAAGTTAAACAATACGCACATAGGCCTAATAATAACCAAGTAATCAGCGCATGTAGATTTTCACCAAAAGTCAAGTATCTTTATATATCTTTGTTGGGGTATCCTGAAAAATCGTTTTACCGGAATTAATAAGTAGTATTAGTTGAGTAATGGTTCTCAAACAAAGAGAGTACTTTTGCTATGGTGTGATATTTCAAAACATATTCATGAGTTATAATTATAACGCTTTGTTATTTTTCTTTAGAAGAATTGTTTCATTGTTCTGTTTCCAGGCATGGAAGAAAATTATGGAACATTTTAAAGACATGAGCGTAACAAAATCTATCAAGAATGTTATTTTGGCTAGTATTGAAGACGAGAAAGAATTGTTGGATCTGGAATCTAAATATGGAGTTTTAGTTCGAAAGTTGTCTGGTCCATCGTAAGTCTAAAACATAATTTCTTTACTCTTGTGTTTAGTTGATTTGTTTCTCAATACGTTTCACTTGACCGATAGAGAAAGCAAAAATAATAGATCTGAACCAAAAATTAGACCATATAGGCCAGGACTAACCAAGGGTCCTGCTATAGGCCTACATCCGGATGATGATACAACGTTTTGGTGACACGTAAAACGTATTTGCTTCAAAAACAGTTGCTGAAACAGCTTTTGCCTCTTTTGTGATAGATAATGCAATTTGTTATGGTGTAGACTTGAAAGATTATTTCACTATTATAGCTTCTCGCTCTACGTTTAGAATGTTCATGTGCTTTAACAAATAAAAGATTAGGAGAACACGTCGTACATGTAATCATTGGCAACTTACTGTGTAAAGAAACATGTTGTCTTCTTTAAGATATACAGTATATATGTTCCATGATCTCAACCCACATTTGCATGCAGTGGAGTTGAAGAACTGACAATATCTGGCCTGAAAGAAAACGTGGTAGAAGCGTTTGCGTCTGCCTCGGAATTGATGAGACAAGCAAAAGAAATTCTCTTTTGTGCTGAATACGTTAAATGGCAATATCTTGACGGAACAAACGAAATGAAAAATTTTTCGCCTAAACAAAACTGGCAAATTGAAAATGATTACAAGGTTTAGATTGATTGTCATTTGACAGTTATGTTTTATATAAGTTAGATAAATTAGTGTGTATCTATTTGATAATTTAAATTTCCTTTTTCATGCTTCGGCAAAGACAAAAATTTGAAACGCATTGGCTGGTTTTGCAGAAAAATAAGAAAGGACAAACAACAATAAACGCTGAGGTGAAAGGAACGTGCCTGACGCTTCAAATAGATTTCACTTCAATGAAAGAGACCTGCTTGGAGACAAGCACTGTGACTGACGTTTGTCGAACTTTGAAAAGTGAAAGAAAGGGTAGGTGAAAAAAGGCTGTTTTAAACATCGTTGAAAAACTACACAGTATGAGAAAAACTTAGCGTACAGCTTGTTTTTCTGAGAAATCAATTAACCTAAAAACAAACAATTCGAGGAAGGTCGGGCATATTTTCATATACGTCTTACAGTTTTAAACTTACACTGTTTCTTAAAAATAATGTTGCCTAATGCTGGGTATTTTTGCAGAGTATCCGTCCTATTGGAGTGAAATGAAAGATAAATCTGTGCTCGTGGAAAACATTTCTGTAAATTCTGCTGAATATGTAAAAGTACAACAACAGTTTCTCAACAGCGCAATAGGAAAAATTAGGGATATCAAACAGGTCCTAATCATGTATATAAAGACCGTTTGTTTATGTCCTTTGTAAAGACACCGAAAAGTGACGTGTATTACATCATAAACTAAAATATTCAATACATTATCATCTACTGATTAAGTTAGTCAAGTTCCTTTCCAATTCTAGATAGAACGCATCCAAAACCCCACGCTTTATGATCAATTCCTTGCCCAAAAGAATAGAGTAGAATGTAGAATGAGAAAACTTGGGTCTCGCGACCAGGTCACACGAGAACTTTTTCACGGAACCTGCAGAGAAGTTTGTGAAAATATTTTCAAACATGGATTTGATCGAAGCCACGCTGGAAAGCACGGTAAGTTGCGTCATTCAAAATAAAATCTTTTTTAATTTTAGTATAAGTGAAGAAAGAATGTGAGTTAACTTATTTTTAACTACATAAGTGAAGAAAGAATGTCAGTTAACTTATTTTTAACTACATTGCTGGAACGCTTTTTATAAACTCTATATGAAAATATAATCTTTGTTTGTTGGTTTGGAATAATTGAAATTAAATAGCAACATATAGAACATACTTACAAAATCGATATTATCTATATAGCAACAGCGTACGGGAGAGGAGTTTATTTTGCCACTACATCTGAATATTCTCACGGTTATACGACTCCAAATTTTTGTAATAAACGAACGATGTTTCTTGCTGACGTCATTACAGGGCAGTATTGCTTAGGTGGTTCTCAACTTGTAACACCACCAACCATCCCTGGATCCAACAATGACCCCTATGATAGTACCGTGAATAACACTTCCACGCCCAGCATGTTTGTTGTATTTAAAGATGCGAGCGTTTATCCGTTATATCTTATAACCTACACATAATTTGCCGTGACACAGTTGTTCGATTACTTTGCTTCGAAAGCAACTACCTGATTGTTTGCAACACTATTTACCCATATAAGCTGATTTTGTTTGCTTTATGCCTATTCTACCTATTCTGCTGTAGAAAAATGTTGTCTCTAATCATTCAAACTATACTGTATTTGAAAATATAACGTTTTTTCTCATCATTTTTTATTTTGAATCGTTTATCAGTTCATTGTGAAGTCATTTGTCATAGTATTTTATTTGCCTTCAGAATACTTTAATTGACCTAGTGAGCACAAAACTAAAAGAAAACCATTGGAGATTCATTAATTTTACTTTTTCTAACTATGGTTATTGCTCACTAAAGAGAAAACTCTTGTAGCAGATACCCCAATTCCATTGTTTGTCCGCACGCGGCAGTGGGACCATCAGTGCATAACAGCATATTCGAAACGAATTTTCATTATGGTTAGTTGCCGGTTATTTATCCAGTTATTTAGTCATTTGCAACGGAAGTTGGTTACCACTTCGGTGATACCTATCATCTCACCGTCTTAAAAAGGTCCATATAAAGATATATATGCCTGTACGCTATAGCGACTTAGTTTAAAGTGTGGCAGTTTTATTTAACCCTTTTCACATACGCTGAACCTTTGTCTACATTTCAAGCTTTTGTAAAGATATGTATAGACTACATGGCACAGAAAGAACTTTGGTTAGGCGCTATAGATATTGTTAAATTTTTCATGTGTGAACAGTTGACATCCTAAAGAGTATATACGCTTATATTGTTTTCCATATTTGTCAGCAATTATTTTAAGTAAAGTTACGTCTAACGATTATATATATGATATATAGTACTAACTTTCGTTCCGCTCAGTTATGGCGAAAAATAAACAAATACAATAACCTACTCTACAAATATACTTTTGTTGCGCTAATTTTATGTGTCGTCATGGAGATAAAAGCAACACAAATAAAGTTTTGTTTGAAGAGGATGATTGACAGAGCAAACATACAATAGCCTACCTTTGTATATTTTTCAAAGTTTGCTTATTTCAGTTTAAGCAAACACGCTTGATTACATATTAAAGCAATCTTTGAATTGTATTCTGATGCCGCTTATTATGTCACCATAAATTCATGGCTAGTAATTCAGGGTGGTAATTTCAACGTAAGGTTTATAAACTAAGAAACGAATACACTCGTCAGCTAAGCCAGGGGTCACCAAACTACGGCTCGCAAAATTAATTTGTCCGGCCCACCTCACTGAATCACAAATGAGCTTATTGTATGGCAGCCTGTTGATCAAAGTGAGAATTTGACCGGCGATCTTCAGTATTCATGTTTATCTTGTCCTTTGTGAAAAAGGTTTGGTGACGTCTGCTAAGCTATTAACTTACAAGAAGAAACTTTCGGTAATATAATAACCAAACCTCAAGGATTACGGTAGTACGGTGTACGTTTAGACATTCAGTGCTTGGTCATTGGCATTTAATGTCGATAGGTTTACCTGATATGTGTGCTGTGTAGCAGTTCTAAACGAAACTGACATTTTCACTTGTAAACTTATAAAGACTATCAGCAATCCATATTGGATAATGTGATGTTCAAGTCTAAATTCACTTAATTGTTTAATTTAGTCGATGGGCAATTTGTTAAGCTAGGTTTCGAAAAAGTCGAACTGGGTTATTTCTCGGTGGCAATACCTGAATTCCACTCTCTTTCAGGAAGTGTTGTTGTTTTCACAAAGTTGTACGATAGTGTCTAGAATACAGTAGATACCACTAGGCCACAGATTTGTGTGATAAACATGTTTCGTTCGATTAGCACTTAAGAACTGTATAGCATAATTTATTTGTCTGATTATTGAAACCTTAACAGCTCGACAAAGGCAAACATTCTGGACTACAGTACTATTTTGCAGTAAAACATGTTAGCTATTAGCTGATTAGGCTTACAGTTAAATAAGTCAACTACAAATGTCTAGTTAGACCGCATTTAAGTTGCTCTTTGTACATAAATGATAGTGCTGTTTGTCTCTTACTAAACAAACTGCTGTTCACTAGACGCAGAGTTGTCAACCACTGCAAAAAGTTCTAATCTAACTTTAAATCGAAATCTGCACATTAAAGGCAGACTGACTGGTTGACTGAACGTTGCTTATTATGAGAATGGAGAAATAGTTTTTGTTGGCTCAACTAGGCATTCGCAGTTACAAATACAGTAGTCGTAATGTTTTTAGTGCGTTACTTTTTCAGTGATTTTTGCCAAATGCCCTACAGCCTTAGGAAACGGCCTCAGTAACGATTAATGCATAGCTTTTCGTTAGGCTACTTTAGCTTGCTTAGATAATTTTGTATGCCGGTCTTTTATGCCTTTTTTGATTCAAACAGGCTGAAAAGGTTAATTTGCTACTTGAAAAGAACTGGAACTTGCAATGAAGACAATTATATTGCAGTCGAACTCAAGAACAATACATGTAAGTATACCGAGCGTCGTGTAGTCCTGTACTTAACTCTGCAACTAAAACTTAGGTACGTTATGTGTTTTGCAAAACTTGCTTTAGCTGAATAGTTAACAGTATTTAGAATTTGATAAATTGTTTAGCTTGCTAATTATCGAAACTTTTTCTTGCCAATCAACCGATTCTTATCTAGAGTGTGGCTTGCTTGTAACTTAGTATGCAATATTTCAAACCAATGTGTGTTTTTGTTGCAGAATTCTATTTTCAGACAATAAAAACTTGAACAACAAAATACGTTGAATGACTTGATTGTTCACGCTTTTGGCTTACAGTGATGGCTCAAGCAAGTAAGTGGTATCGGGTAGTTACGCTCTGTGCACTTTATGTGAACGAAGCTAAACTTCAGAGCTTGTCGAAATGTACGGAACAGCACCATACCAGTGAAATTGCTTACGTTTGTAGAATTTTATATATTACGCAATTTAGAATACATTTTGATAACTTTTTCTGTTCTTTTTCGAGATCGTCAATATTTCACATATCTTTTGACCTTCGCTCGTTTTTGACTAAGTCTTACAAACGTTGCTGATTTGCTGTAATAGTTGCTGTAATATGTAATAGTTGCACCGCGTACATGACACGGTATGTTGTTTCTGTTTGTGCCAACAAATTATTCTGCAGTCACGCATTTGTTAAACGCCTTATTACGCATATTAATGCTGATGAAAGCTTCCGCTTTACTCGTACATAACAACTTTGTTTGTGCAAAGTTAACCTTTTGTATGGCCAACCTTCACGACCATGTATAATCAAAGCTGAAAACACAATATATAGATGCTTAATCCTTTAAATCTTTTCAATCTTGTACCGCATACAAATGTCACGCTAAACGGTATTGGCATCTTTGACATAATTCACCAACTTTTGCGTTATAAGGTCTATTCCGTATATTGCATTGTTATTACTTTGAAGTGAGGGGCAAGTCCAAAAACAAGTTGGCTTTAAATCAAAGAGTAGTTGTCAGTAAGCATATTGGTGAAAGGGTTTTTAATAATATGTAGTGATTAATTATATCACGAAGAGGGCGGTCATTATAACGCCACCATGTAAAAACAATACGCCTGATGACTAGGGTTTGTATTCGATATGGTAGGCTAATTAACGCGTTTTGGATGGAATACGTCTCCATAGGTAGGTGATTAGTAAACACGTAATGTTTATTTTCAGCATAGGAATGTCACAGATGATAGGACATAAAGTGGTAAAGCATTCTTGCTTTTACGGCAGCTACCGGGCTAGCCTAGAGACAGCAGACATGACTGTATTGTACTGTAGCATAGCATTAACTTTAACCTGTACAAATACACCAACGTTAAGCTGGTTTAGGGTTATGAAACGCAAAATGTTCCAGTTATACACGTAAGTGCGCTATAATTATATCTATTGCTCTTTACTTCGCTACCACAGGAAACATTCTATTCATACTTGATCCAAAGACTTGAGTGATCGCTATTGTTTCTTATATGGTGACGTAATAAGAACCGCGATCTTCGTCATAATTTAAGCGATGAATTCGCATTTATTGTCACTTATTTATGTAATAAGTAATAACTGCTTAACGCCTTAACCTTAACTACTGCATATTAGTACAAATCCTTCCACCAGTGTATTTTAGTGACAACTACTCTTTGATTTTGGGCCAACTTGTTTTTCGACTTGCCGTCACTTTAAATTGCGTATATACGGTAGCTGTGTTTTAAGGCAAATGCAGAGTCTATTTCACCAGTTAAAAGTGTACAGTAAGAACGTGTTTCTGTTGAAGGTTATCAACTGCCTCTATCTAACCCTTATTTATCGCCTAGTTCCAAACATTGTCGTTGATACAAATCATAATCTAACCGCACAGGGGGGGAGACCGCAGTACTATATTACGGAATTACTGTATCGCGATTTTCCGTACCCACACCGGTACCGTCGGTACTTTTGGATAAAAGTACCGAATCTCTGTACCGAATTACCTTTTTCAAGAAATTTTAGTCGGTTCCGGTACTCGGTACTTTTAATTTAAATATTTCAAGATTTTGAAAAGTATGTTTTCCAAATGTTTATATTTATTAACAATTAATGCCAACTTATAGCTTTTGCTGTTCTCTATTAATGTACCGTTACCGACGGTACTTTTATAGTGCCAACTGCTCTCATCTGTTTGAACGTTATCAACAAATTTTATCTGTTTGCCTGTCTTTGCCATTGCCTATTTGAAACAATGCAATCTGCCGATAAAATAGTTACTTCCTTCACTAATATGTTAAAGTTTATACTAAAATACCCAATCAGATTGCGAAAATGATCAACGTACTTTGTATTGCGCACGCATCCCACCCCTGATGTACAGCCAACTTGCACTACAGCAACATTTTGGAAGGTAACTACAATGTCTGATGACACTTTTTAGCTTGTTAGTATTGTTGAAATATAGTTGGTGCGTTTGTGCTCTTTTAAAGGTTTGGTGGTATCCAAAGCATATATATTTCACCTAATCCTGAGAAGAAGTTTGCATTTGTTGAGTTTAGTACCAAGGTACGTGAATAGTCATGACCACTCCCCTGCTGACTTTTAATGTTACGTTTCAAGATTAATTAACGTTTTAACAATGACCTGCAGTGCGATATACTGGAAACCAAGCACTTTTAGCATTGTTAGGTATGGCAAGATATCAGAAATTAATGCGATAAAGCTAGATAACATACCTCTATGTTCATTCCAGGAAACGGCTAATGCCGCGCTGAGGGGAGGGGCGAGCGTGGGACTTTTTCCTCCTCTACTACTCAATTGGTATCAAAACAAAAGTAAGCGAACGAAACCTAATTTGCAGACATTAATTACTTCAGAATTTTTATGTGAATATTATAAACGTTACTTGTTTCAAAGTAATAAAACAGTCGGCTCCGTTAGCGTAGTGCATGGTTCGAGCGCCGAGCAATTATGCGGCCTGTGTGTGATACCCGGTGGCGCTGCCGTTGTAATGCACTTGGGTAAGATATTAACGACGTTGTTACCAGTGCTCCTGGCGAACAGTTTCTGGTACGGGAAATACGATATAACAAATAAAACAAAAACCAACAAAATTTATGTATGTCCATCGGAACTTGCTCAATGGCTAGCTTGGTAACCGAGGCTCGAGCGATGACTTGCAAAGACTTTTTTCAGTTCGAGGATGAAGATTGTTATAGCGCAACATCCGTTTGTAAAGATTTTAAGATCTGTTCTTCCAAAAGTTAGGCTAGCATTGACATTTTTCCGCTTTATTTCTGCAGGTGCAGGGCACAACGTTAACAAAGTTAAAGTTCAGCTGTGCAGCTTTAAGTTAGAAGCTGACAACGACATTTTGGAGTATGTAAGACGTTCAGATCACTACCTCGAATTAAGAAGCCATTGGTTTGGAAAGTTTGCCCGCATTGAACTTACAGGAAAAAATCCCGATATTTTAGCGGAAATCCAACCTGTTTTAAAAGTAACGTTATTGTGAAAAAACAAAAATGTTACTTATCATGTAAACTTGAGTCAACTGAAAAAAGTTTTAACTGTGCAAAAAGTGCTTAAAAGTATTACAATTTACATCAAAAGTTTAAAATGTTGGAAAACGTTGGTTCAAATTCTATGACAAATACATGATTTCTCTGCTAGGAGTCGAAGGATGATTGTCAGTTGCATCAGCAAGATTTCGAAAAGGAATGCGATCAACGTTTTCGAGAATTCTTGAGTAAATTTTCCTCAAGTGAAAGACAGTTCGATAAAGAACAATTGAAAAGCGTAAGAGCACAAAGAGGATGGAACAAATTTAACGAACAGATCACAATTTCCCACAGAGAAAACCAATTTTCAGTTTTTGCAAGGTTGGCTAAGAACCAAAGTTTAAAAATATTTTCCGGATTTAAACTCTGATTATTTATTATAATTTTAATCAGTATTCATTATAACAGGAAAACAGAATTAATAATAGATATTACGTCTTGATTATTTAGATGGGATTGTCTGGGACCAGGTAAAGTGAAGTTGGTCGGTTTAGCCGTTGATGTGGAAGCTGCCATGATATGGCTGAAAAATCAATGTCGACTAAAGTCCAGGTAAATCAGTGCTGATTCAATACATTCAACCGATAGTTGATATATATTAGAAACGTAACTCTTCCAAATTTGCACACATCATTCGTAATTATTTTTGCCCCTTTGTATTCAGCAGTCCACAGGCAGGAAGTTCTAGTTCACGTCGCAGCGAAGTGCAGAGAGAGTCCAATTTAGGTATTTTTGTTGTTTTGTTTTTTCTGTTTGGAACTCTCGGAATTACTTTAGTTAGAGGATACTTGCCGGAAATCGCAATATACACATCATATAAGCATTGTATGAAATTATATTAGTACATTAGAATAATAGATTTTCCAATGTACTATTCTATTTTCTGCACTTTTACATAAAAAATACATGACACACATCATCACGTTCGCAGCTATTTCCCCGTGCTCGAGTCTCCATCAATTCAACCATATTTTGTATTTTGACAACGATGTGATCGAATTCATTAGAAGATCAAAGGAACATATGACGTCATTGAAAACAGAACTCAAAACGTTGGCAAATGTTGATATTAGCGGAAAGTCGCCCAAAGTGGAAGCACAATTTTGGCCACAGCATACCACAAATGTAAAGCTATCAAGTTTTGACTGCTACTAGCAAAATAAATTTCACTGTCTAAAGTAAAAAAATCATAACTAGATCGAAAAATAATCATTTACAAAAATATTTATACTGTACTTTTGAAAGATAAGTTTTTTAATATATCTATGAAAAACTCATGTCATTGCAAATTTATCCGAATAATAAAGGAATACTATTCTTTGTCATATGTAATGTTGTTTCATGCTACAGGTCATTGACCAAATGGATTTTGAGGTGAAATGCAAACAAAAAATAAACTCGTTTTTTGCAAAGTTTTGCTTTCAAATCAGAAACTTTGACGTTGCTAAGTTGTGTAGCATAAGAAGCAAACATGAATGGACCAGGTTTAATAGCCTTTTAACAATTGCGATAAACGAAAACTCCGAAGTTGTCGTGTTTGTAAGGTATATGTTCGAATAACGGATTTTTGATTTTCGATTTTAAGGATTGTTTCCGCATGAAATGGCTAACAACGAAAAATTTTTTTTAAATGCGGCAGTTTTCTAAACTTTTCTTATGTATTCTCCCTTGATGTCTGTTTTGATTCAGATGGGATCATCTGATTAAAGGTGGAGTGAAAGTCATCGGTCTTTTGGAAGACGCCGTTGCAGCCATGACTTGGTTGCAACATCAGTGTGACAGTTCACTAGAAGTTATTGTTCCAAAAGGAGAAAGGTTTGCTTATTTCCATGTGCTTATATAGCTTTCTAAATGATTTAACACCAAGTTTTTGCAGTTCACGCACAAGGCGATCAAGTGGTAGTTCCGGGAACATGACTCTACATTCAACAGTTGAAGGTACACAGGCCTTGACTGTGTTTTAAGTAGAATATATTAAAGATATTAATGAAGTATACTTGATTATACAGTAATCCGTGCATTAAGCCGATTTTATCGTTGATAATTACGGCAACGTAGTATAATTGAACGCGCAGAACGGGATAGCTACACTGCTTGTAACTTTCGGTGCCAGTATTGTTTCCTATGCTTCTACAGGAAGTCCCGGCACCTCGGGATCAAGTCAACACTTTCGTGAATTCGAGCATCAACTTGAATACGACCATGACGTCGTAGAATTTATTCGACAATCGCCTGATCATCTCGCAGACTTGAACAATAATATATTTAAGGATCTCGCACAAGTCACAATTGTGGGAAAGTCTCCTGACATGAAAACTCATTTCAAGCCCACACTATCATCGGTAACCAAGATATGCTAAAGGAGAACAGGCCTATAATAGGAAGACGAATATGAAAAATCTATCTTTTGTTTTATGTGTAGATTCGCATTCGTTCGTGTTTATAAGTTTTGTAAATCAATTGATTTTATATTGAAACAGAACGTCGGTCTAACCGATCAAAGGAGCTTCGAAAATAGATGTATACAGAAAATTGATAAGTTCTGCAAAAAGTTTGACTCCAACCAGGAAATACATGAAGTGGATTGTCTGGACGTTATAAGAAAGGAAAATAAATGGAAAAAATATAATGAAAAAATAAAAGTTGACGTCAGTGCTGACAAGAGCGTTTTAGTTTATGTGAGGTGATTTCATGCTTTCAAAATCTTAGAGTTCATGTGGCAATATTAATGTTTGACAAGAAAAGTATAGTTCTACAAAACTGTTCCTTTATAGGTGGAATAATCCACAACCTGGTCATACTAAACTGGTTGGTTTGTCAAAGGATGTTGCCGCTGTGTCCCAATGGCTGCAGTGTCGCTGTAGCTCAACTACTGAGAAGATGTCACTTTCGAAGACTCAGATTGAGTACTGTTGCGGATTTTTATTGGTCTTATCATTCCGTTTCTGCGGTGGTGCGACTTTTATTAGGGCTTCGTAGTTTATTTTACTAACACCGTTTTTTAGAATTTTGGAAATGTTTGGAATTCTTTCTGAGTTGAAGATCACATGCAATGCTTCCTTTGAAATAAATAAGGAACAAAAATTTATCACTTTCGGAGGCTCACATAAAGATGTGCTTGAATGCCAGAGAAAGTTTACCGAGAAGTTAAAGGTGCTGTTAGTAGTGGTACTCCACTTCTGTAAGATCAAATAATGGCATTTTTTATGAATGCTTCCATTTAAAAACTTATAACTCTATCTTGATTTGTCTTTCTTTCTTGTACTGATTATAGGGTGTTTTTCAGGTCGCATTTGACCACTTATCCTTGAGAGATGATACAATAGAGAGGTTTCTGAAAAGAGCTTTGGATCCTGCTGTAAAATGCGAAGTGAACCTCGCAGAAACAATAAGAAAGGATTTTCAAACAAAAAATATTAAAGGTATTCATGAACACTATTTACTACTTTCAAAAGTAGACACGCGTTAACTTTGGAAAATATTTTTCACTTGATCCGCAGCTGTCTTGGAATACAGAAGAGGAGAACTAATTGCGTGGTATGACAAACAACAGGATTTGTTTAAAGCATCAAAATCATTGAAGACTTTGATTGATAGTTGTATCATATCCTTGACCAAACTATGTAACAAGCAGCTATTTCAAACTCCTGAATGGAGAAAATTACGAGGAAACCTTTGGACAGTCGGTGCTATTTTTATTTCTTTCACGTTCACTGAGGTAGGTGCTACCTGAAGAAAAATTATAAACAATTTTAGCCTAATTTTGCAAATTATCCTGTAATGATTTATCAGGAAGAAGCCCGCATGTCGTTGGTTGGGCTTAAACCTAACCTTGGAAAAGGACGTAAACTAATAGAAGATTTCATAAAAGAACATTGTTCAAAAGAAGTGGTCGTAGAGCTTGATTACCCATCAGCCCTTTTTCTGAAGGTTTTTGCTAAAGATAACGGCCTAATGTCTAAATTGAATGATTTGGATTGGAAGTTATCAAAAGAAAAAAGTGGCATTGTCCTCAAGGGACAGTGGTCTCGTACCAAAGAAGGTACTGTAAGTTTGTTGTACTGCTACTAAGATATCATGGTGTTCCATCGCATTCTCTGCTGAAAAAAGGTATGTTCTACTCAAAACCTATTAAATGTTATTATTAATCACAGCTGCTATAGCAATTAAAAACGCAAAAAGAAGCATAATTCGTCATGATATCTCTATTGATGAGGTAGGTATGGCAGATTATTTGCGAGGGGACAAAGGAAAACAATTTCTCAGAGCAACTCAAAACATAACAAAATGCATCCTGTTGGTGGACACTGATATCTGGCAGCAAAGGGTGAATGCTTAAAATGCTAATAGTGTGCTGTGTTATTATTTTTATGCATTAAGTTATGGCTCTCAACACATATTTTGTTATCAACAATGACGGTATTTTCATATCAGAGCATCTCTGCGAGACAGTTGGTGGAAGCTCAGTTACCAGGCACAAACGTTTCGGTCAAAGTCATCGAAGGAGACATCACAGAGCTGCATTGTGACGCGATAGTAAACTGTTCAAACGAACAACTTGAACTTCGCCCTGCCGGAGTATCTGGAAGCATATTGAGCAAGTGTGCGTCCGTTCTCTCTGATCTACTTAGTGTTGTTTCTTGTTTTTGTTGCACACGAAACACTAGTGATTTTAATTGATTCCACTTTTGATAGAATTTAGGCTCGGTGTTTGGAATAACCTATACCAACTCTGGTTTTAAATTTTAGTCAAAGCTTCCGCTTTCATTTCCTAGTACAAATGAAGGGATATTACTTTATTGTTATGAAACATGTAATAACAAAGTATAGACAAATTTTATTAGCTATTAGAATCCTTCAGGTGGAAGATCATTGCAGATAGAGTTGAATCAGCACAAACAAAGAATTCATGAAATGGATTTCAAAGATGGGTTGAAGAAAACTTGGACAAAGACTAGATTGAAACCTGGACTTGCAGTAACAACCTGTGCGAGTTCACTTCCTTGCAATAAAATTATCCATGTGGTTGGACCTATGTAAGTATCATGACTATTTTATTTATTTTCTCGTTGATTCTGCACACACCTTAAGCTTAGGTATTGTTACGGAATAAGAAAGATATTGGTCTAAAACTCTACATTTTAGACCAGTAAGATATTTTCATTATTTTAGACTCTAAAATTTTGCTTGTCTTCTACATTTTTCTTTTCCATATAGTAATAAAAAACGACAAACACAAACTACGTAAAACGTATATACTTTTAGTTGGAGGCATTCGAATAGTGCAACAGCGTCTCATTGTCTGAAAGACTGTATCCAGTCGTGTTTGAAAGAAGCAGAGACCCACAAGTTAAATTCTATTGCTTTACCGGCAATTAGTTGTGGTGTGTTTGGAGGCAAAGCTAGAATATGCGTGCCCATAATCGTCAAAGCCGTTGAAGAATATTTTCAACAGAATGACTCCTGCATAAGAACGGTACTAGATTGAGTGAATAAAATTGTGATGTTCTTTTCATTGATATTATCACATGCATATTTAATCAATTTTTACATCTTTTAAACTCCCGTTTGAGCTTGCAAGTACTTTTTTCAGGATAACAGTTATAAGCATTTTCTTCCAAATTCACTGTTTTGTTACAGGTTCATCTGATTGAATTTACTAATCAAGAAATTCTATGCTGCTTCAAAGATGAACTTGATCGCGTTACTTCGAGAAATACGGATCAACGCGAAAAACAGGTTTGTAAGTTGTTAATGGAAGCTGTTGTTTGAAATCTTGCTTTTATCTTTTTCGGTTTGTTTTCAATACATGTTCATGCTCCAGGCTTCCACTTACGTTCGCTTACCTATTACCGCCACCTCTTCGCTTAAATATATTGATGGTGCATTGGTTGTTAAAGTGATTCAAGAAGACATACTAAAATCAAATTGCGACGCTATTGCAATCCCTCAAGGTAACATTATAATACAATTATTGTATTATAACTGCGTCTTATTGATGAAAATTATTTTATTCCGAAACGGCATGTTCTTTGTTTGGGTTGTAGTTGCAGTCACACTGCAAGGCTTATAAGCCCCCTTTCAAATTTTCATTGCTAATAACATGGCAAACGGTGTACATGTCTAACTAGATTGATTCTTATCTAGGAGGTCAAATTTCAAAACAGCTGTTTGCTCAAACTGGACTAAGTGTCAAGGACAAAGACAAGTCTTCCTCCAGTAATAAATCATCCAACTACAGCGTGACCAGTGGGGGCGCACTACCATGCAAGAACATCTTTCATGTTGTGACTCCTGGCAGTGCTGCAGAAACCGAGCAGGTTTTTGTGGCGGTTTTGCAAGAGGCAGAAAACTTAATGAGAGTTTCTCTTGCTTTTGCAGCAATTGGAACAGGTAATTGGATTACTGCCTAGACGCCATCTTTCAATGAGATTGCCAATTGTCGTTTTGTGTAGCTGGTAGATTTTGTGTATATAAATTGCTCAATGTAGATTGTATGCTCTCAAATCAGGAAATGCTGGTTTGGACTGCGCTGCGGTTTCAATATCAATGCAAAAGGCTATTAACCAGTTCAAAAGAAGCAAACCTGTTTACTTGAAGAGAATTGAAATCGTGATATGTGATTCAGTCATTATGAGCGTTTTCCAAATAGCAATGTCCGGATTAAATAATACCTCGCAGGCTGAAAATGCTGGTTTGTATTAACTTTGCTTTCAAGAAATACTTATAAATTCAGTAAATGTGTCTGGAGTAAATACCAGTTTAGCAGATTGGAATCTGCTTGGGGCTGATTCAACTGACGGTCAGCAGGAGCTTTCAACAAATAGACAATCGCTTATCCTGGAAAAGCAGCAGATTAGTGAAGGAGAGAGCATAAAAGTCTTCCTCTGTTCAAACCAGCGAGCCCGCATCAACCAAGTATAATGGTCGCTCTATTTTACTGAAAAAACTTTTAACGTCACGTTTTAGTTCAAATGGCGAAAATAAAACGGTAAAATACGATATTATTTGCCGCTGTTGATTCTGCTTGTAACTGGCGTTGGTTACTTGTTTTTGTTTCAAGGCATCAAAGAAAATTTTGGAACATGTTAAGGAAATGAGCATTACAAAATCTATTGAGGATATAGTTTTGGCCAGTTTTGAAGACGAGAAAGAGTTGTTGGCTTTAGAATCCAAGCACGGAGTATTGATTCGGAGGTTGTCTAGCGGATCGTAAGTCATCTGATAGCTATTAATTTCTTAACTCCGTTTGATTTTAGTAAATTTTTATCTATTTACTTTTGTTTAAATATATGGAACTGTAACTGGTGCAAACAATATATTCTTGGCGATTGTTGATGTACGTATCTTAACAAGAACACACTTATTCGTAGTGGAGATGGAAAATTACAGATCTCTGGTTTGAAGGAGAACGTAATAGAAGCATATGCGGCTGCCTTAGAAATGATAAGACAGACAAAAGAAATCCACATTTGTGCAGAATATGTCACTTGGCAGTATCGTGATCCACACAATAATAAAAAAAGAAACTTTGCTTCTAAACACAACTGGCAAATTGAAAATGATCACAAGGTATATTGTTTCTTCAACTTCTCAGGTGTATAAATGAGGAAATTTTCACGGAAGCTATTGACTTCATTTTCTCTTATTTTTCAGAAAAACAACCAAGGACAGACTACGATACAAGTTGAGGCCGAAGGAAAAAGTCTAACATTCGTCATCGACTTTGCATCTATGAAAGAAACTTGTTCGAACACAAACACTATGATTGATGTTTATCGTAGCTTGAGAAGTGAAAAAAAAGGTAAGAAAATAATATTGATCAGACGCAAGACAAATGACTAAGAAAATATACAAAATATTCTAATCAGGTTTGGTTTCTTATAACAACTTTTTCTGTTTGTGTAGAATACCCTTCTTGTTGGACCCATATGGATAACAAACTTGTGCTTGTGGAAACTCTAAAAATCGATTCGTCTGAATACGTTGATGTACAACAGCAGGTTCTTATGAGCGCAAAGGGCTTGATTAGCAACATAATAAAGGCGAGAAATGCTTTTAAGTACATATACCTATTAATTCTGTTGCAAATGCAAAATATTTTACAAGATATTACAAGATAACTTCTCCTTGTAAATCCTGTAATACTATATAATACAGTATATTATTATTACCGGCATGCTATGTGTTGTTACTTTTAACGTGCTTATTTATACATATACCCTTGACATACCAAATTTTCTTAACTATAGATAGAACGCATCCAAAACCCCACGCTTTATGATCAATTTCTTGCCCAAAAGAATAGAGTAGAATGCAGAATGAGAAAACTTGGGTCTCACGACCGAGTCACACGAGAGCTTTTTCACGGAACCTGCGGAGAAGTTTGTGAAAATATTTTCAAACATGGATTTGATCGAAGCCATGCTGGAAAGAACGGTTAGTTGCGTCATTTAAAAAAAAACTTGTTTGATTCAAACAAATATGAAAATGTTGTCAGTTATTTTTGTTGTTTACCCGATGTGCATTACAGTATCCTACCTTTTCAATAATTACAGCAACACTGTACGGCAGAGGGGTTTATTTTGCCATTGAATCTTCGTATTCTCATGGATATACCACCAAGGATAGCAGTCATACCCGAAAGATGTTTCTTGCTGACGTCATAACAGGGCAGTATTGTTCAGGTCATTCTCTGTTGGTAACTCCTCCAGTCATCCCTGGATCCAACAATGACCCCTATGATAGTACCGTGAATAACACTTCCACGCCCAGCATTTTTGTTGTATTCAAAGATGCCAGCGTCTATCCTCTGTATCTTGTAACTTACGCCTGATTTGAGCTTTCAAGGCGCCTCGATGTATTTATCACTGAGAATAACTCATGCAAAGAATGTAGTTTGTTCATTTATGTACAGTGCATTTTTGTGAAAGATGATACTCGAACTGAGAAGAGAATTCTGTGTAGAATGATAGCTAGCTATGTATTTGCGCCTTACTTTCTACTAAAAAAAAGATAGAAAAACTTTGACATATATACAAAACAAAATAAAACTCAATTTTAATAGCACGCTCATTCAAACTTTTTGCGCAACTGTGCAGGCTAATATGTCTCACTTGTAAAACAACTCTGAACTCTCATTCCTGTATCGTCGTTTATTTGTATTTTACAATTTTGTGGCCCATTAATATTTGAAAACAAAACCATTGCTAATCTCATTTAGATATTCATATAGTAGATTTTTTACAAATTTTATTATTCACCCAATTATGATGAGATAAATTTTCCTCCGGCACAAATAGATCTATTGTAATATTGGTTCCACGACATATGGCCGCGGGAAAGTGGCCGCGAACAAACTCACCGGGGTCAACTGAACGTGACGTAAATTGACCGCAGACAAACTGACTGTGACATAAACTGGCCGGCGATCAAATTAACCGTCGATAAATTGGCCGGCGATCAAATTAACCGACGACAAATTGGCCGTCAAAAGGTCAAAATTCTAATTCACTATCTAGTCACTTCTGTTTATTTCAATAAACGTTTCAATGTGTATTGAAATAAAAAACAATTTTGTTAAAAACAAAGGAAATAGTTACAAACAAATATTTACTTTACATATCATATACTACCGAGTTTAAAATTTTGACCTTTTGACGGCCAATTTGTCGCCGGTTAATTTGATCGCCGGCCAATTTATCGACGGTTAATTTGATCGCCGGCCAGTTTATGTCACAGTCAGTTTGTCTGCGGTCAATTTACGTCACGTTCAGTTGACCCCGGTGAGTTTGTTCGCGGCCATATGTCGTGCTCCCTGTGATATTACCTGTGTTGAAGTTTTCTTTTTGAAAGGCATTATTTTTCGTTATTTGCTTATAAACATTGGCCTTACCGATGTATGAGCTTCATATAAACACAGAGATGCAATTTCAAATCATTTTCCAGGAACGTGAAAGTGACTGAATTTTGCTGAATTTCATGCGTGCAGCTGACTAGTATTGATAAGCAATACATGATTTGAAGAAAATTTTCAAATTTCTTTGCTGTCACCTATATAAGGATATTTTGTATTTCACAAATTTCATTTCATTTGTACACCGCGACATCATGGCCCTTAGCATTTCCTAATTATTCATTGACTTCATGTTTAATACATTTCGCTTTACATTTAGTATAATTAAGCAAGGTATAAAAATGTCTCATGGTGACATGTTACATTTTTGCGGAAGCTTTAGTATCATTAGATTTTACCCTTACTAAGAATGAATTTGAACTCTTCACTTGTAAGCAGTAAATGCATACCCATATCTTATTGCAAATAATTCATCAATTTTACGTGTTTGTATTTTGAAAATATATTAATCTAGCAATTCTTCTATAACTGGCTGACTATAATAACAATTCTATATTGTCACCAAAATTTGTCATTACCCGTATACGCGCATAGCTGTTGATTGATTTATTAGACATTGTGTTCAGTGTGGTTTCGAACAGGTAATTGTAGTCAAAAGCTTTAATCGATAAATTTTTGCTACTACTGATGTAAAATATAATGGAAGTAGTTTTTATCCTGGAAGAATTTCTGACCACACAGCTTCTCATTTTCTATTCTTCGAGTGTGTTCATGTTATCAAACTATTTGTTGCATGTCGTTCCAATACAAACGTATTATCTGGAACCTAGCAAAATCAACTTTAACCTTATTAGGATATTTGGATCGAGAATGTGGTAGGATCGAGTTCTTTATGCGCATGGATCACTTGTAAAAAACATCCTTTCGCAGCACTGGCGAGAAAAACTTTAGTTGTTAAACACGAATGCATAAACAAAGCCTGCTTGGTGGTGAAACAAAAAAGAGCGAATTACAATTATGACTGATATTTGCCCCAAACAACCATCCAAATGGACTAAACGTAAGTTTTAAAAAAACGTAACTAAAAGCGCGTATAATGTATTTGTATATGTTTTATATTTCGTGGAAATGTAGCACTGTTATTGCTATATACACTTATACTGCCAAGGATTGATGAGAATATAGAGTTAGTTGCACAAACATGAAATGTCTTTTATGTGTTCCGATCCGATATTCTCAGAATACATTATTCATGTTAAAGATGTAATACCAGATTTGGAAACATGTTTGCATGACGTCACCTTGATCACCACCAAAATAAAAAGCAAGTTTCGTTTTAAACTTTTACAGTTTGCTTTTACAAGTGATATGGAAGGTAGTGGTTTTACTCAGGAAAATACTTTAAAAATAAAGGGTCCCCCGGAGAGAGGGCCAATAGTGATTATTGTTATAATTAGTATCTTGGAATTTTTGGAGTTTTTCATCTTAGTTTTTATTCTTCGAGCATCGTGGATAGACGGACACAACAAAAAGTCAATTTGTCAGTTCATCGTTTCTTTTTCGCTGTTGAAAAAAGTAAGCTTCTAAGTAGATTAATTCTGTTTATATATTAACTACGATCTACAAATCAACATAAGAGATTTAAAACCTGTAAACAGACAAAAAAAGGTTGTGTATAGGCTAATGTTATACCAATAAAACTGTATAGATAAAAACTGTTACAATGGTTTTATGAATTCTTCGTAGTGTTTCCTTTTATCGGCGGTGATCATACTTGCTCTAAACTCATTCATGTTGGTGAGAATTTTGCTTCCTCTGGAATACGACGACGAGCTGTGTTCATTTTTGTTACGTTTCACTGGAGTGACATCATACAACATCGCCATGATAAGCGTGTACTTGTACCTATGGGTGAAGCAATATCACCTTCATTCCTCACCAGTTTTGAGGGTAAAAAACAAAAATGTATAAAGTATCATTTTTACGTTTAGTTTTTTTTTAAACAAGCAAAATATATTTAGCAATTAAAAAACATTTAAACGTTATTGTGTTATATGCTTTAGACTGTTCTTCCGCGCTGGTTGCCAGTACTCAGCAAAATATCCCTCATGCTAATTTTAGTCACATTTGTGCTGCCTCTCATTATGGTTTGGACAACTGAAAATGTGTCCGGTATTTACAGGGATGGATATTGCTATCATGAATGTGAGTTAACCTTCTACAACCGTAAATTTGTTATATCAGATTAAACATTCTAAAATAATTCATTAATTTCTAAACCTACGATTGGGCAGGAAATATTAATTTTTGAAATAAATCGCAGTAATCTAAAGTAAATGGTTGATTTGTTTTCAGATTGTTTTTAATAATTTATCATAATTTTCCTTCACGAGATTAGAATTCTCAACGGTTTATCCAGACTGTTGTTTCTTCTGCTTAAGCATTTTCGTTTTATAGTTTTCTGATTACAATAATAAAATTGTATTCACTCTCTTCTGGCATTTTGGCGCCTTTCCAAAGTATTTCCTGTACACTAAGGTAAAGTTGGTTACTGATTTCCTAGTTACTTTTTCAGTTAATTATTCTGTATCGGTGAGCAACTTCATCTACAAATAAATGTAGTTGAAGGAGAAATTAAATGACATGTAATTAACTTTATTTGCATGTTATTTGTTTTATTTACATGCATGCATTTAGATGTTGTGGACAAGTCTGACAGTTATAGATAAAATACTATTTTTAGCATTTTCAAATGTTGACATATCTATTATTGTTAAGTTAAATATTTTTACTTGTCTGTCATTGTCAATATGCTATACACAGTGGCGGCATTCAATACATTTACGACTGTTTCTATGAGCATTGAACCATGAATACACCTATATAGACTGAGTTTTAAATTTCGGCATAAAATTCGATTACTCATCGATTTAAAGATATCGAAAAAGATATCGTTATGTTTTCCGGACCATATTTCTTAACAATGGACATTTTTGGGATATATACTTTACCTTTAGCTACAAATTTAAAGAGATAGATCTTTTGTCGATATTTGAATATAGGCAATAGCATCTGTGCCAAATCTTTCGTGACATTCTTAATTGAGCACTAATCAGCAAACATGCGTCTAACCGCTTGAGATCATTTTTAATACCAGAAAAGTTACACACCGTAGCATTAGCTCTAAAAGTTTTATTTTATAAACTGTTTTCTAAAGTTTGCCCGATGAAATTAAAATAATAAATAGTACAAATTAAAATGAATAAAACAAAAAATAAAAAAATCCCATACAAAATGTAGCCGAACCTACTGAAAAACTAATAAGTCACCAGAAAAAAATCAAAAAAGCTTTTATTTCTGTTTACCACTGTGCAGGTTTTATATGCGCATGCATAAAAAACAAAAATGTTTGCTCAACATTATTACAACTTGCAATTCAACAGTACAATTTAAATGCAACCAATAGAGCGTAAACTTCGCAGTTATACCGTTTCGCTTCATTTTTGAAAATTTTGAAACTCGGCAGCGCAAACTGACTGAATCCCATCACTGGTGGTTTGTAAATCGCATGTAATATTTCGACTAAGATTATTTACTGAGATTAATAATTTAATTATTGTTAAAAAAAATTTTGTGATTTGTGTTTGCAAAGATTTTGTGTAAATAATTTTTTCATTACTCTATTGACATTTTTAACTTGGTCCCGAATCAATTTATAGCTTCAGCCGTCACACTTTTCCCGGCTTTGATGATTGCAGCCACTTTTATTACACAAACCGCTTACACGATTTTATTCTACGCAACGTTAAAGATTTATGAAAAGGCAAATAGGACTGCGGCAAACACTAAGTCGCAAAGGTAAATTACCTTTAACAAACAGTATACGTTAAAAACCATTTTTGAAAATTATTATTAAAACAGATTATTATGTGCTGATATTATTATCTACATACATGTATATGTAACCAAATTAATATATGATATAAGAATTCATGTTATTGTACTAAATGATTTTATATTTACAGTATTGTAATTATATATTTACTGCATGTTAATGTCCAGTAAGCAAATGGTATTTAATAAATACTTTTGCCAGTATTGCGAGTTTATCTTTGTGCATTGGTCATTGGTGTTATGAAGCATTTTTCTATTTCATATTTTTATATATTTTTTGTACTTGCGTTTTCTTCCAGGAAACTTGCTCAACGTTGTCTTTACTTTGCGATTATCGCTGTTGTCACTGACTGCATCTCCCTGGTATGTATTAAAGTAACTGGCTTCTGGATTCCGGAATTATACGTCAATTTATTTTCGAAGCTTGACGTCTTCATGAACCTGTTATGCATGCTCTTCTGTTTTAACAAACTACCAGAGTAAGTACTATCAACAACAAATACATATATTTGCGTACGTCGTAACCGTCGTCAGTTATATAAACATACTCGTTTCGGTTGCCGTTTGTATCGTTCATCATCACCATTTTTAATTTTCGTCATTGGTGTCGTTATGTTTACCTGCTGGCTTAACACATTTACAATGGATCAAAGTAGTGTAATTTGAAATAAATTTCTGAAAACGGTTATAAAAGATAAAACTGTATGTAAAAAGTTATAAACTACATTTTCCTGTTTCTCAGCGTACTGAAGAAAGTCGTACGTCTTGTCACATGTGGGAAAATTATCATTGCAAACGAGAACGAAACTGTTGCGAATTTTCAGATGGCAACTGTCCCAGCCTCACAACCAAGAACTGTTGACATCACAGTTTGAAGCATTAATTAGGCTAGTAAGCTGCAGATTAGCCTACGAGGTACCCGTTATAAAATCTTTCGCAACTGCGTCACTATGTTACGTATTTGACGTACGCGATGTCACTCAGTCACATTTAAATATATAAATACAATTTGAAATTATTTTTCAGGAACGTTCAATCTATTGAATTTTGAAAAATCTTATACTTGCAGCTGACTGGTGCTTATAAGCAGCTGATGTTTTTTTCAACAGATTTTAGATGTTCAACTTTTTTCGTTCTTGTCGCCCTTACTGCATAAGAATTTTGTATTTTACAAATTTCATTTTATTTGTATGCCACGACATGGTCTAACATTTTGCCATCATCAATCGTTGATTCAAATTGATTTCATGTGTAACATACAGTGTACGCTTCACACTCAATATTTAGTCAAGGTGTAAAAGTAAATGATGGCTTGTTACAACTTTACGGTAGTTTTAGTATAACGTTCGATTTTGTCTTTACTGCGTCTGAATTTGTTATGCTAAACTTTGGTAGTAATCAGTAAATGTAAAGCAATATCTTATTGAAATTAAAACATTAATTTCACCTTCTGGTATAATTTTAAAATACAACCTAGTGTTAGTAATTCTAATTTAGCTGCATAGTTGACAATAATAGCAATTCTACACCGTTAGCCAAATGTGTCATTGAGCAAAGTTGTGGATTGATTTATTGGATATAGCGTTCCGTGTGATTTTGAACAGATCGTCATCAATAAATTTAATCAATTGCCACTGTAGTGATATACAATATTGGCTAATGGAAATAATTTCTATCCTGTGGTTAGTGGCGTATTTACAGTAGGATTACAGTCTAATTTTTAAAAGCTGGGTTAAAATTCCCGTGCATTTTCATTCAACCCAATATGCGCAATGCGCAAACGTTTGTACTCACTTCGTTCACGTTCAGACTAAAAAATGCTTTAAAACGCTTTGCAATGTAATTTAGTCTCATATTTATACGTATACGATAGCTGCCAATTCATGATGTACACTTTTAAAACACCGTGTTCAGCGTTTTTGTAAAACTGTACACTACAATTTTTAAACGTTGTAAACCTGCTTATTACATGTTTGTCTATAGTTTATAATTGATAAGTAGTCGCAAAACAAGGAAATGCAACAAACGAAAAAAGCCTATGGCCCAAAAACGTTGGGTTTGTGAGGGGGCCATGACCCAATGACCCCTGAATTAACGAATTAATGCTTGTATAATATTATTTGCTCGGACTTGACATTTCTATTCTGTATTGTGACCTGATATTCTCAGAATACATTATTTATGTTAAATATATGTCAAATTAGATTAATAAGGCACGTTTGCATGACGTCACCTCGAAAATAAAATGCAAGTTGCATTCAGTCTTTTGTATTTTGGTTTCAGCAGGTGACATGGAAGGTATTAGTGGTTTCACTCAGGAAAGAACATTAAACGTAAAAGGGCCCTCGGAAGGGTGTCAATAGTGATTATTGTTATAACCAGGGTTGCCATACCGTCCTTATTTATAAGATTTGTCCTTATTTTAAAGGTCCGTGTCTTAGAAAATTTGTTTGTCCTTTTTTCTAAGAAATGTCCTTATTTTCACTTTCGTCCTTATTTTTAGGGCGGAGGTGGGCACTTTTGTCCTTATTTTGGGCATTTTGTCACCTTTACGATACCATTTTGTACCAAAGAGATACCAAAATTATGAACATGCAGATAGTGTCTTGTTTTTTTTTTTTTTTTTGAGGAACATTGGTTGCTTTCTCTTGTTGTACACTGTTTTAAGGAGGTATTCCTCGTTCATTTTCTAGTCGTCCTTATTTTTGAGTTGAGACTGATGGCAACCCTGGTTATAACCAGTATCTTGGAATTCTTTGAATTTTTCATCTTAATATTTATTATTCATACATCGTGGACAGAAAAATATAACAAAACATCAATTTGAAAATTCTTCATTTCTCTTTTAACGTTAAAAGAGTAAGTTTATGACTATGAGTACATTAATTATTTGTATATGATCTATGTCTACATATGCATAGGTGGGCCGTACTGCATTAGTATAGTACCGAATTATTGTACCGTCGGTACTTTTGAAAAAAAGTACCGAATCTCTGTACCGAATAACTTTTTCAAGAAATTTCAGTCGTTCCCGGTATTCGGTACTTTTCACATGATTATTTTAAAGTTTTAAGAAATAAGTTTTCAAAAATACATATCAATTAATCGTTAACACCAATTTTAGCATCTGTTAATCTTTATTAATTTAGAAATGTCAAGTAAAATTTCAAACGAGTAACGTCACATATGTTTTGACCTGGAGTAACCTTTACCGGGGACATAATGGCGGCAAACCATGCATTTGCAGCAGCATCTTTTATACAAAAAGCACCGGTACCGAGTATTAACAAAGTACCGAACTATAATTTTTTCAAATAGTACCGAATACCGGAACCGTCGATACATTTTTTGCCAAGCACTGGTACCGTTACCGACGCTACTTTCAAAGTACCGACTGCCCACCTCTGTATATATGTAACAACATAACTAATATCACAACATAATTATCGTTTATAAAGCGGTAAGATTAGGATAGCGGTTTAGGAGTAAAAAACAATAACAGAAATTTAATTTCTTTCCTAATCAATCTACATTTTCTGCTTTCACGCTATTTCCGGTTTTGGTGATCGGAGCCACCATTGTTACGCAGACGGCTTACACGGATTTATTCTATACAACATTGAAACTTCATGAAAGACAAATAAGACTGCGGCAAACACTAAATCGCAAAGGTATATTACTTTTAGTTAGCAATTTTCTTCTTCTAAGTGCCTTGCTTGAAACAAACCTATCAACGTCTCTGGCCTTTCGATCTTTTTTTATGATTTTAGCAATTTCTGTTGTGGAGGCCTGTATCAACCTAGACATGGTTATTAAATTACTTACTGAAGTAATTGGTGAATAACCTGAACGGCCATTAAGACATCCTACTACAGATAAACAGTATGTACAATAGGACTATTATTTTGTGATCAAATGCAATACTGTATGCAATGGTAGGCATGTGAGCTACGAAAGTGGTTTTGTGCTGCAAAAGCACCGCACAATTAACAGTAAAACGACTTGTTTTAGTATAACAACAATTCTGTATTACGAGTTTACGACTCGCAAAATTTAAAAACTTAATGAGATTTTTGAATCTGATATGTGGCGGTCTTCGGTCTTAAACTATTCCTTAATTTAATTCTGTAACCAGGGAAAAGGTTGAGAACCACCGGCCTACTTGATGGCTTCCGCTTCGGGCACCTGGCGAAACGTTGATAAACAGTACAGTAGATTAGGAAAAGTCCAAAATGGTGCCTGTGAAGAACTTCATGCTGCAAGCTCCACTTATTCAACTCCATGAGCATGTTTTCGAAAACGAGTTTACCATCAACAGCAAATAGGTGCCTGCTTTTTGTTTATCTTTCTTCTAATAAAGAGTTTATTAATAGTTTACTGATTCAAGTAATCCTGGTGTATTCCTCAAAGTCACCTTTTTCCCTTGCCACGATTTTTTGGATATGTGTATTATTTGTATACCTTTTTCACACTTTGTTGATTTGCAGCATTTGATGTGTTCTTGGTCCCTCCTGCCCTGTAACCACTGAAGCAAGCAATGGAAAAAATAAATAACAATATAGCTTAGCATGGATGATCAACACTTTATAAAAAGAAGCAATGGCTAAGAAATACTTTTCCAAACAATATTACAACAACTGCGTTTATACAACCTATATCCACGACAACTACTTTTTGCCAGCTAGTATAAGCCTGTAGAGTGTAGAGAATAGGAGAACTAGCATACACTGTAACTGTATAGAATTTGATAAGATAACTCTTCCACAAATCCAATTGTTCTAAGCAAATTGTAATTGTAATTACTTAATTACTTACTTGAAAACCGTTACCCATTACTTACTTAAGTAATTTTCCCATTACTTGATATTTTCAAGTAATTTGCTTTTAGAAAAGCGTAGATTTTAGAAGCTACATTACGTTTGCTAGCAAACGCAATATTACACATGGACATGTCATGTCGTATTTTTATGCATGTCATGTGTTATCTTTGCGTATTGCTGCTACTGGACTGTTCATATCAAAGCTTAAATCGTCATTGATGATGATATGATTGACAGTTTGTGTTTTGCGCGAAGTTATTTACAAAATAAATAACTATTCGCCCATTAGATATGATCGAATATGTGTGCGTTGTGACAATTTTGATGTGCTTCGATGTTTTTAGCCTGAATGTCGTTTACTAGATTTACTTGAATTACTTAAGTTACTTAAGTAAACTGACAAAAATTACTTAAATTACTTAACCAATAAAATTTCGTTACTTGAACCCAGCACTAATCACAGGAGAACGTCAGTAAAACAACCGTATGAGAATGAAACAGTGAAAACCAGATCTTTTTTATATCTGAGATGGCTATCAAACTCGAACATATATTAGGAAATAAGTCATAAACTTTAGTCATAAAATCATAAAAGCCCAACAGCAAATAATAACAAAAACAATAGCAAGTACTTTATAAGGAAAGTTCACTGAGCAGGTTAGAGCATTGGAGATATATTCTTGTGGAAAAATCGAAAGATATATAGCCAGACGGATTTATGCCATTGTTAGGGGTAAAATGTGTTGCAACTTATACCGTTAGTGCAAGTTTTGTGAACTATTAATGTTTTCAGTCACAACGACATAACGCAATAAAAGCCGTAAAGCTGACATGAGTGTGATGTAATAATAAACTGGAAATCACCATTGATTGAAACGACTGAATGAGTGATCTATGCAGTGAAGTCGTATTTGTCAATCCGCATAATCGTAATACTAACCTTCGGGCCTGGTCGTGCTCAGTACTTACTATAACAACACATTCATGCTGCAAATTGCCATTTCATCGTGTTTTTATAAACGAACTTGATTTTTTCTAAAGAGATTATTGAGTTTTATTTTCTGTCAACTCGAATTATTAACGGTAAACTATATGGAGTGTTGTGCTGATGTGAACAACTGTAACAGAAATAAGTAGCCCCCATGCGATTCTTACACGATTGCGATTATAGCCTACGCTTAAAATTATTCTTTTATACAGATTCCGGTATTTGTGAGTCGATTGGAGTGCCCTTGCTTTAAACGTTTAATTTATTTCTCCTTATATATACCAAGTTTGCATAAAGTTTGAGTCAATTCCAGTCACTGCTGGCAGCCCGTTACTCAGAAGGTTAACCGATCTAAAGGCAAAGCTAAGAGGAATCCTTCACACAATTATTTTGGGCATTCAACAGCCTTTGACTGGTTAGCAAATTCATAACATCGGAGAGGTTAGTGTGTGTTTATTTTTCAATACTCATGTCGTGTGTTAAACAATAACTATACCAGCAATAATTACTACTTACGAAAAGATTTGTTCGCATCGAAATTTAGGTTATAGCACTTAGCTGTCATCATCTTTTCTGGTATGTCACTCTGTAACCAAAACAACAACAAAAGACCACAAACAACCCCTTGTGAAAAGTAATTGATTATTGTGTACATTAAAAATGCAAAGAAAGTTTACTTTATATGGTAAGAGATTTGCTGGTTTATTTATAACTTTTTATCCTGAATAACTGTAGGACTATTACCAAGACATGCCCATTTTATAAAATAATAGTTTAACATATATTACTCTACGGTCTATACTCTATAACGACATTACGGAGACAGTTTCACAAAACGATTAATTCGTATACCCTAACACAAAGCATTATTACGCATTAATCCGACTTGAGTGCATTAGCCGTTAGCCTACCACAGAATAAGCGAATTTACAAGCTCACTCTATAAAACTATAAAACAAAGGCATAAACGCTGGAACTAAATGTTGTAAAACCCATGCTGTGTTTGGTCAGAAAAATGCTTTTATCAAAATTAAAAATATTACTAAATATCTTAAGATGTGGTTATTTTCAAGGTAGTTTTTGTTTATAAATTTTATGATATTTCCAGTAAACATTTTGTATAAAACTACGAGTAATAGGCATTTGCCTGCATTTACATAATTTGTCACAAGTCAATTATTTTCGGGATAGACAAAATAAAATAATCGTGTAGTAGGATGCCTACCTGAATTTGCCAAATAACTTACATTTTTCGTGCGAGGTTAGGTCTAAACGTACTCTTCCAATACGGTCGGTCGTAAACCAATCAACAGGCGATAGGGGGAAAATAATCTTAAAAAGTGACAATGTTATTACGGGGTTAATGTGCGGAGGACATTATCAATACCAAACAACCTAACTTGAACCTGAAACTATCCTTTCATCAGTATATTTACCGACAACTACTCATTGATTTAAGACCAATTTGTTTTTGGCCTTGCCCATCACTTTTACGGTTCTTAAGGATTACTCTGACTGATAAAAGCTTTGTTCATCAGACACGAATGCAGAATCAAAGGCTGATCTATGACTTAGTAAAGCAAAAAAGCAAAGGTTTATACTTGATTGAGTCTCAGCCAAGCAAGTTATATCAGATTCAAATGATAATCACATGTTGATTGAATGGGTAAGAACTATTATATAGAGACTAGAAGTTACGTCTGAAACCGATATGATCCATAAATACGGTATAAATACCCACAAAACTTATTGTATACCAGGCTACAAGTTATAACTTCTGGTATGTGGTCTGCTTTAGCAGAACGAGGTATCTGAGACACATATATTGGTTAAAGTGCTTGTCATTTTGAAGAATGATATACAGATTGTAATTACACTCGAAAACGCAATCGTAGTTTATTTTTCGTGATATTATATTTTAGCGTTTTTGCAATATACACGGATGGCACTTACGTAAGGAGCCTATATGTAAACGATTAATAGCTGTATAGAATTATTTGCACGGACAAATACTGTTGCAATTATAGCACAAAGATCTCGGGAATCATATCTATTTACAGGTTAATTTGACATGTTTAACACATGAACATTTGTTTGTTCTTCTTTAGGGAGAATATAGGACAAATAAATGGTAAGTTAAACTACGCAATGCATGGTGGCTATATATTGTATATAAGATCTCCAAACGGAGGTAACTGCATGAAAAAGCAAGCAAACTTTAAATTTTACAGACAAGATTACGTGCAGAGTTTGAGGCGTTACGATAAATTCACTTATAAATGGTGCAAGAATGTTGTTAACCCGAGGTGTAATGCTGGCAACAGACGCAACGTAACGTATAGGTAACGCAATTTACTATATGTGTAGCAGTGGCATTGACAAAATTGGTAAAATATACTGTAACGGCCCGATAAGTCAGTAATGACGGATAACTTAGGACCCTTACTATAATCATGTCTAATCGTCAACTTTTGATGTCATAACGAACAGTTTTCGAACTCTTGTTTGATGAGAAGCGGAACCATGTTTTGACCGAAGATCTTCGTCAATGTTGATTTCGTTATAATACTTTTTAGATTTGTGTAAGGTTTTAAAATATTCAATATGATTTAGGTCAATGCGCGATGAGCAAACCGTAGTACCGGTACGGGTGCTTGTTGACAAATATACCTTATCGTTGTAAGAGCTTGCTTCATGTTTATTGTCAGAAAGAAGCGTGAAGTCTAATAAATGTAAGTACAAACGAAGAAAAAGAACAGACATGTTAGGTTAACTGGTAAATAAATAGTAGGCATATTACTTGTACTTGTTGCAATGCTTTTACTGCAACCATACTATGATATTTTATAATCGATTTTGATTCTTTCTGTTACGTTTTTGATATGTTCTGATCCGATATTTCTAGAAAAGATTATCTTATTCATGCTAAAGATGTTATACCAGATTCAAACGCACACCGTCACTACCAAATTTCACACAGCAACTTCCTTTTAGTCTTTCACATTTTTCTTTTAACAGTTTGCTTTTACAAGTGATATGGAAGGTAGTGGTTTTACTGATGTAAATGCTCTTAATAAAACATGGGGTCCTCCGGAAAGGGGGCCGATAGAGATTATTGTCGTAATCAGTATCTTAGAACTCCTTGAGCTTTTCATCTTAGTATTCATTATTCGAACATCGTGGATAGACAGACGCAGCAGAAAGTCATTTTGTCATTTCATCATTTCCATTTCCTTGTTGAAAAAAGTAAGCTTCTAAGTAGATTAGCTATATATATACCATTTAAAAATTTAATCCGCGAATGTTTCAACAAATATGCCATATATACTGTAGATAAGGAGATATATAGGCTAATGTTATACCTATAAAACAATATATATAAAAGAATATTACAATTGTTTTATGAATTTTCTGCAGTGTTTCATTTTATCGGCGGTGATTATACTTGCTCTAAACACAATATTTTTGGTGAGAATTTTGCTTCCACTCGAATACGACGACGAGTTATGTTCACTTATGTTGCGCATCACTGGAGCTACATCATACAACATCGCCATGATAAGCGTGTACTTGTACCTATGGGTGAAGCAATATCACCTTCAATCCTCACCAGTTTTAAGGGTAAATAACAAAAATGTATAAGAGAATATTTTCAAATTCAGTTTTTCTGAAATAGTTAAAATTTATTACTCATGGTTAAGGTTGAAACTTTGCTCTGTTATATGCTTTAGGCTCTTCTTCCTCGCTGGTTGCCAATTCTCAGCAAAATATCTCTCGTACTAGTTTTGGTCACATTTGTGCTGCCTCTTGTTTTGGTTTGGAGTAATGAAAATGTTTCGAGTATTTACAGGGATGGATATTGCTATCATAAATGTGAGTTAACTTTATACAACCAGACAAATTTTGTTTTAAGTTAAACTTTTTTAAATATCATAACTTAGACTGAATCTTTATAGATTTATACCATTTTGCAAAAAAAATAATTTTAAACAATATCGTAGCAAATCAAAGTTACAAACTGAGTTTATCAAAAGTTCTAAACAGTTTTCAATTATTCTCACTATTAAATCCACGCAGTTTGTTATACTTTTGTTTTATGTTCTCAGTCTGATACTTTCTGTTTTCAATATTAGGCAACAATTTGATTACTTCTCCACGGTCATTTTTGTTTTGTCTCTATTGTCATGCCAAAGTGTTCTCATAAGCACAAAAGTGAAGTTATAGTGATAACTAATACTCTATGGTTACTTTTTCAGCTACTTGTTTTTTACCATTGAGTAATTTCATCTGCGAATATGTACTGGAGATAAATAAGTGATTAAGTAGCGTGTCATTTACTTCTTCGAATAAATAACAATATTAAAAAACTCATTACGGATAACCAAATTGATGTTCTGCATAAGTTACTGAATAAGTAACCATGCAACAAGATACCAATAACGAATGCCGCGAATATTTTTGGAATTTTGGAAAAGAACTGTATAAATATTTAAAAAACGGCATGCAGACAATATGCAACTTAAAAGCGCTCTAACTGCTTCAATAGTTGATAAATAAGCACATGTCCATCCAATAAGTACATCCATCGCATTAATACCTGAAAATAAATTTTGGTAAAGCAACTTTTTTTCTCTTATAACTTGTAAGTGTGCCGAGAGCATTTTATAATTCAAAGCTCAAAAAGTTTGGGAACCACTGGTCTAGACTATTTATTCCAGATGTAAGACTTCTTTGTATGTATAGCATTATCTATATTGTATGGGCCTATACTGTATTATTTTGATAAATTATTTGAATAAAATCGAAATGCAAACGTGTTTCTTAATTGAGATTGAAAATTAAATACAAGTAAATAAATAAATAAATATATAAATAACAGTAAATACATAAAATGGTTAACAACAATTTTGTCAAAATATTTTCATTCGCTATTTCATCGACGTTTTTAACTTCTTTCCTAATCTATTTACAGCCTCTGCTGTCACGCTATTTCCGGCTTTGATGATTGGAGCCACCATTGTTACGCAGACGGTTTACACGGTTTTATTCTACGCAACTTTAAAGATTTATGATAAGGCAATTAAGACTTCGGCAAACAATAACTCGTTAAGGTAAATTACTTTAAAGTTGCAGCGGATTTCATCGACTATTGTCTCTAAATATATAGCATTGTGTGGTCATATTATTATTATTTACTTACAAAGGTATTATGTTGTAAATGTACCGAAATAATTAAATAAATCGAAACTCATGTTATCGCACAGTTTCAAGTAATTTTATATTTACAGTATTGCGAAACATACAGTAGGTCTAATGGGAGGATACTTAATAATAATAATAATAATAATAATAATAATAATAATAATATGTAGTATAATATACTCAATATACTATATATATAGGCCATAGGGTATAGTACTGGGAGAATATGCAAATAACTTTTGCCAATATTCTAATTTCGTATTGATGTGATGGTCAAACTTTCAATGCTCTTGCAAACGAGTTTATATGTGTTCTCATAGACTAGGGCCACTACTGATCTTATTTTATTTTATTTGAAGCGTAATCTGGGATAACTTTACCTTTCCACATCACCGTCTGTAAAGATTCAAGTTTGTCATGTATAGTTCATGTTAGCAGACTTATACAAAACAGATGTACTTGAAGATGTGCTAGAACTTAGTATCTGTCATCGTCATACTGTGAGCTAGATGTTACTTAATAACCACTTGAAGTTGAGGCACGAGTCGTGCTATCATCGAAAACTTGCAGGCCATGTATTTCGTTTAGGATACAGTAGATGGAACAATCGCGTATGACATGGTCTACAATTTCCTCCTCTTTGCCACACTCAAAATCAGCAACATTTGCCACTCCCCATTCGTACAAAGTTGTGCGGAAAGGCCCGAAGCCGTGAAGCAGACGACTATACGCTGTATCCAGCCAATTCTGTGCAGCTATAGTGTGATGGGGTGACAACCTGCGTCTGTGATAAAATTTCGGATCTACCATAGCTTTCTTGCCACTCCGCCTACGGTCCGCTCAACGGGTCCCACAAATATCTGGGCTTTCGGCTTGTTCAAATACCTTTAACAGGACCAGGACATATCGGTGCCTTACCCCAAGATATTTGGGAACAGGACAGAAGGATAAAAAAAACATTTATGTTGACCTGTTGTTAACCTTGTTGACCCATGTATGTTAACCTTGATCTCTATATTTGCTTCATTGTCGTGAAGGTTAAATGTGGTATTGCTGATTGCTGAATGTCGATCTCGTTTTTTGGAGGTAGTAGTCAATAGAGTAGTCATGTCCTGGCAAAAACAACCGCTCGGGCTTTGTGAAGTTCACACCGTGCTCCCATTTTTCAACCTTCAGAGATTGAGGCGGACCGTGTTATAGCGTATGAACTTACAGCGTTACTAGGGAAGTAAAACAACCCTTCCTGAACGTTAATGATTGGGCATGAAAGGCTGGATCTTCGTCAAATGGCGGTTCTTCTAGGCTAACAGGTACGACAAACTTCAACGTCGGGCAAACAGATAGGCTACCTCACCAACATACCAGCACACAGCATGATATCTGGTTAAACCTTTAGAGTGCCGCAAAAAAACTATCATCAGACCAAAATCATAGAAAATCATTCTAAAATCAATAAATCTTTAACGAAAGACTTTTCGTCACCCAGTTCTTAATACCCTAGTCTACGCTCTCTAAATTACTTGTGGCAGGTTTGACCATAATAAAACTCTTCAACATTGGATTCCATGAATTTCCTATAAAATTTACAAGAAATACTGATAAGCAAGTATTAGGCTACAGTAATAGACACATGTTTTACAATGCAAGCTTGCAACATACTAATGCGATTGGTTTTCGAAAATGTCCTGGAGTGAAAATAATTTTGATTGCGCAAAAGAGTGAGAGCGTGAGCAGAAAATGAGCTCTTCCTTTTCTATAGAAGAGTCAAAGAACGAACGACGCCGTTTTTTCACTGACAAACGAGAACGTGTGCGACATTCTTTTTAAAAGAGCGTAAACTCAGACCTGCTAAACTGCAGCGGTTCCCAACCTGCTGTGCTAAAGGTTAAAAATGGTTTTTTATCAAACTATATCCTTTTCAATTATTTTTAAATATAAGTTCAATTGAACAATATAGTAAAAACAGCTTAATTGGCATAAATAATGACTAGTCTTTAGATTAAAAGTTGTATGATAACATCATTTTCTATCTACATGTACTGTACTTCCAGGAAAATTGCACAACGCTGTCTCTTCTTTGCGATTGTCGCGGTTGTCACTGACATCATTGCTCTTGTGGGTGTCCAACTAACCGGCGGCCGGATTCCGGAATTATACGTTCATTTATTTCCAAAGTTTGACATATTTCTAAACCTGCTGTGCATGCTCTTCTGTTTTAACAAGCTGCCGGAGTAAGTAAAAAATGGATAATAATAACATATTTTTCGGATGTCTCAACAGTCTGAGAAGTATATTTAACTGCATTGTCATCCAAATACACTTTGCGGTTGCTGTTTATTCCATTATACAGTTACTTGCTCGCCAGATAACTTCCCGTAGAGCAAAACAAATGGAAATAAGCTGTTTGAAAGCGGCTATATACAAAGATAAAACTACTTTAAAATTAAATTAAAAAAAGTACCTTTTTTCTTTTTGACAGCGTAATGAAGAGAGTCGTACGTTTCGTTACATGTGGGAAAATCATCGTTGGAAACGGCAACGAAAGTAACTCGAATCGTCAGACAGTAACCGCCTTTTATTCCCAATCAAGAGCTCAAACCAAAGTGTGGACCGTTACCAAGACTTAGCGTTCCAACTCCTGTCGAATTCTTTAATTAACAACTGTATCAGTTTGTTACAAGGCATATCTGTCGGTTTATAACGACCATGAGAATTTCATATCCATGGGCAACCCGAAAGAAATTGAAAATTTTCAATAGTCTTCCATATGAAAGTTTCATGCGCTTTTAACTGAATACTGCTTTCGAAGTGTTTGTGTACAGTTGAAACATATAACCGTCCATAACTTGGGCTGAAAAAAAGACTTCATTAAGTTTTGACCTCCAAATCATCTTTAACCTGATAGTGGTCGACTATTAGAGGGAATAAGTAAAACATTTTACTAAAAATAAGAGTTTTGGACGAATTGCAAACATTTAGCACTGAGAACACATTTTTCATTTCGAAAAAAAGTTTTTTTCAACCGCCCATGTTTTAGATTTTAGATGTTGCGTTGTTGTGGGTCAATTTTATTTGTACTGCTGTATGTGTTTTTACGTTGTGAAATTTTCCCTATACGATGTTTAATATACGAAAACAAGCATTTTAAGCTTTGGCGACCGCTAAGAAATTTTATGAAATCACGATTTTTAAAAAACTAAATGCTAATTTTTCGCTGTGTGGTTGCAGAAGTTTATATATATATAAATTTTGATAGAGAAACGGTCGGAGAAATGTAAGAGACAGTTTAGAAAACCCCTAAAAAGCGTTGTAGAAGAATTAAAAATTAAAAATAGAAGTTAACCCTACAGAATGCAATCTTATATTCTGTTTTATATTTTACTGAACAAACCTCATCCTACTTAAGAAGAAATAAAGCCCAGACGCACGATTGACGGGACGTTACAAATTTTGAAAAACATGGCAACGTTGAGAAATAATTAATCAGAGTTGAAGTACGAATACAATCATTATTATCATCGATTAATTTAATTTTGAGGTAGATGTAAACGCTCATATTTAAATGTGATGTCGATTGTTCATTGTGTGTATTGGTGGTATCATGGCGCAAAGTGAAACTTGTTCGATATAACTTTATAGTTCAGCAGCACCGGGATTTTCCTTAGAGACAGAAATCTTTACGATTAATATATGTCGTCATGTCATCTGTGACTTTTCGTTTGAAAATAAACATTAACAGCAAATAATCGTCTACCTACAAAGTCGTTTTTTCCTGAAAAAGCTTATAGTCACCCTACCGTCATACTATCGTCCAAGTATGTCAATGTCAAAACGAGGTAACCAGTTTTTATCTTAATAATTATATAAATGAAATTAAAACCGTTTTTAACTTATCCATTTCAAAATACATAAAAGGCTTGACAATAGGCTAATTGAGCAAAAACAATACGTTCATGGAATGTATTTTTAACCCTTTAACCAATGCAATTTGCACAACATTAACTTTTGATAGATTATTCAACTTATTATTCACATAGATTATTCACAATATTGTTTTTCAACTTTGGAAATAACGGTTTTCTTTTGTGTGATTAAAAGATTTATGATAAGGCAAACTTTTGTCCCCAACGGTTTTCTAAATACGCCACTGCTTGTGGTATCATCGATTGCGACTAAAAATTTAATTACCGACTAATTTATCTTGAGATCGTGATATGTCATGAGGTCAATTACGTTGACCGTTAAACACCGATTTAATGAAAGCTACTGCGAATGTTCTGGATTCCTCTGTGTAAAATACTAGCCGCGAGATGGCTCTCCTGCCTAACAAATCATCTTTAAGAGCGCCGCATAGGCGACACGTTAATTGATGGAAGTAATTGTGTTTGTTTTCGTGATTCAGTAGCATTTTGTGTGCTATTTCTAAGTTTGACGGCTGCTTGAAGAAGTTTCAAAACCGTCTTGTTTTTGGTCGCTTGGCTTGCATGTGGGTTTTTGTTTTCTTCTTCGTCAGTGATATTCGCTTGCAATACACTTCGTTATAATAATTGTGCACAACAAAGGCGACAGAAAACAATTAGGCATCAGGGACGGGGCACGTAAGACAACTATCAGTATTTCCGTAAATTCGCCACAATCGCCAGTCGTCGCTTGACCGAACGGCAATTTTTACACTATGTGTGTTTGGTCATAGTTTTGCAACCACAGTTGATACATATAAAAGGTCTATTTATCGTCTAGCTGTTGGAAGAAAAAAGTCGATGTTATATTTGGTGCTAAACCAGTGCTTTCCAACCTGTGAGACTATACGAAAAAAAATGTAGTGGGGTTGAGGTGCGGATGAAACTCGACGCTGTGTTAATTTTTTTGAGACTTCATTAATATAAAGTTTCTCTCTTTTTCTTTTCCTTATTTAGGCCAGCATTGATGACGGGTTGTTAATTATTCAAATTTAATGATAATTTTCGATTGAGGAATGCAGATATGGAACAATTAAACGACATAAACTATTTATGACGTCATAAGTTCTTATGACTTGGCTCGTCAGTAAAAATTTAACAACCAAAGCGGCTCTCGGGTTCAAAAAGGTTGCCCACCCCTGGTATAGACTAATGTAATGTCTAATGAATGTAAGCCCTTGGTATACAGTACTTGGTGTTTTCAGGGCAAGCCTTGACTTTTAGGATATCATTCTTCAGTAGAGTTCAGTCGCTTTAGCGAAAGAATTCTTACGAATTCTCACTTATAAAGGACTTTGGAAAGCTATTTGAAACGTGTATGTTGTATTGTTGCAAAACTAAACCAGAGCTCCAGCCTACATCAATCATGTTTCAGAGCTTATATATAGACCAACAGAGAAAACTAAACATTTTGTATAAAACTACGAGTAATAGGCATTTGCCTGCATTTACATAATTTGTATCAAGTCAATTATTTTCGGAATAGACAAAATAAAATAACCGTGTAGTATGCCTACCTGGATTTGCCAAATAACTTACATTTTCCGTGTGAGGTTAGGTCTAAACGTAGCCTACTCTTCCAACACGGTCGGTCGTAAACCAATTAACAGGCGTAAGGGGAAAATAATCTAAAAAAGTGACAGTGTTATTACGGGGCTCATGTGCGGAGGACATTATCAATACCAAACAACCTAACTTGAACCTGAAACTATCCTTTCATCAGTATATTTACCGACAACTACTCTTTGATTTAAGACCAATTTGTTTTTGGCCTTGCCCATCACTTTTACGGTTCTTAAGGATTACTCTGACTGATAAAAGCTTTGTTCATCAGACACGAATGCAGAATCAAAGGTTGATCTATGACTTAGCAAAGCAAAAAGGCAAAGGTTTATACTTGATTGAGTCTCAGCCAAGCAAGCCATATCATATTCAAATGATAATCACATGTTGATTGAACGAGTAAGAACTATTATATAGAGAATAGAAGTTACGTCTGAAACGGATATGATCCATAAAATACGGTATAAATACCCACAAAACTTATTGTATACCAGGCTACAAGTTATAACTTCTGCTATGTGGTCTGCTTTAGCAGAACGAAGTATCTGAGACACATATATTGGTTAAAGTGCTTGTCATTTTGAAGAATGATATGCAGATTGTAATTACACTCGATAACGCAATCGTAGTTTATTTTTCGTGATATTATATTTTAGCGTTTTTGCAATATACACGGATGGCACTTACGTAAGGAGCCTATATGTAAACGATTAATAGCTATATAGAATTATTTGCACGGACAAATACTGTTGCAATTATAGCACAAAGATCTCGGGAATCATATCTATTTACAGGTTAATTTGACATGTTTAACACATGAACATTTGTTTGTTCTTCTTTAGGGAGAATATAGGACAAATAAATGGTAAGTTAAACTACGCAATGCATGGTGGCTATATATTGTATATAAGATCTCCAAACGGAGGTAACTGCATGAAAAAGCAAGCAAACTTTAAATTTTACACACAAGATTACGTGCAGAGTTTGAGGCGTTACAATAAATTCACTGATAAATGGTGCAAGAATGTTGTTAATCCGAGGTGTAATGCTGGCAACAGACGCAACGTAACTTATAGGTAACGCAATGTACTATATGTGTAGCAGTGGCATTGACAAAATTGGTAAAATATACTGTAACGGCCCTATAAGTCAGTAATGACAGATAACTTAGGACGCTTACTATAATCATGTCTAATCGTCAACTTTTGATGTCATAACGAACAGTTTTCGAACTCTTGTTTGATGAGAAGCGGAACCATGTTTTGACCGAAGATCTTCGTCAATGTTGATTTCGTTATAATCCTTTTTAGATTTGTGTAAGGTTTTAAAATATTCAATATGATTTAGGTCAATGCGCGATGAGCAAACCGTAGTACTGGTACGGGTGCTTGTTGACAAATATACCTTATCGTTCTAAGAGCGTGCTTCATGTTTATTGTCAGAAAGTAGCGTGCAGTCTAATAAATGTAAGTACAAACGAAGAAAAAGAACAGACATGTTAGATTAACCGGTAAATAAATAGTAGGCATATTACATGTACTTGTCGCAATGCTTTTACTGCGACCATACTATGATATTTTATAATCGATTTTGATTCTTCCTGTTACGTTTTTGATATGTTCTGATCTGATATTTCTAGAAAAGATTATCTTATTCATGCTAAAGATGTTATACCAGGTTCAAACGCACGCCGTCACTACCAAATTTCACAGAGCAACTTCTCTTCAGTCTTTCGCATTTTTCTTTTAACAGTTTGCTTTTACAAGGGATATGGAAGGTAGTGGTTTTACTGATGGAAATGCTCTTAATAAAACATGGAGTCCTCCGGAAAGGGGGCCGATAGAGATTATTGTTATAATTAGTATCTTTGAACTCCTTGAGCTTTTCATCTTAGTATTCATTATTCGAACATCGTGGATAGACAGACGCAGCAGAAAGTCATTTTGTCATTTCATCATTTCCATTTCCTTGTTGAAAAAAGTAAGCTTCTGAGTAGATTAGCTATATATATACTATTTAAAAATTTAATCCGCGAATGTTTCAACAAATATGCCATATATAATGTAGATAAGCAGATATATAGGCTAATGTTATACCTATAAAACAGTATATATAAAAGAATATTACAATTGTTTTATGAATTGTTTGCAGTGTTTCATTTTATCGGCGGTGATTATACTTGTTCTAAACACAATATTTTTGGTGAGAATTTTGCTTCCACTCGAATACGACGACGAGTTATGTTCACTTATGTTGCGCATCACTGGAGCTACATCATACAACATCGCCATGATAAGCGTGTACTTGTACCTATGGGTGAAGCAATATCACCTTCAATCCTCACCAGTTGTAAAGGTATATAACAGAAATGCATAAGAGAATATTTTCAAGTTCAGTTTTTCTGAAATAGTAAAAATAAATTTATTACTCATGGTTAAGGTTGAAACTTTGCTCTGTTATATGCTTTAGGCTCTTCTTCCTCGCTGGTTGCCAATTCTCAGCAAAATATCTCTCGTACTAGTTTTGGTCACATTTGTGCTGCCTCTTGTTTTGGTTTGGAGTAATGGAAATGTTTCGAGTATTTACAGGGATGGATATTGCTATCATAAATGTGAGTTAACTTTATACAACCATACAAATTCTGTTTTAAGTTAAACATTTTCAAATATCATAACTTAGACTGACTCTTAATAGATTTATACCATTTTGCAAAAAAAATAATTTTAAACAATATCGTAGCAAATCAAAGTTACAAACTGAGTTTATCAAAAGTTCTAAACAGTTTTCAATTATTCTCTCGCTTAAATCCACGCAGTTTGTTATACTTTTGTTTTAGGTTTTCTGTCTGATGCTTTCTGTTTTCAATATTAGGCAACAATTTGATTACTTCTCTACGGTCATTTTTGTTTTGTCTCTACTGTCATGCCAAAGTGTTCTCATAAGCACAAAAGTGAAGTTATAGTGATAACTAATACTCTATGGTTACTTTTTCAACTACTTGTTTTTCACCATTGAGTAACTTCATCTGCGAATATGTATTGGAGATGAATAAGTGATTAAGTAGCGTGTCATTTACTTCTACGAATAAATAGCAATATTAAAAAACTCATTACGGATAACCAAATTCATATTCTGCATAAGTTACTGAATAAGTAACCATGCAACAAGATACCAATAACGAATTTTACGCCGGCTTCATGGACATGTAGGCAGTTATAGGCCTAAAACCAATTTTTTACATTGTCACAACTCACAAATAGTCACATACCGTTGATCAAAATAATTGGTTAAATGTGTTTTACTTGTCCTATCATTGTCAGCAATCCTTTATGTAAATAGCAATTGTCTAGATTATTTATTCCAGACTTGTAAGTAAGACTTTTTTGTATGTATAGCATTATCTATATTGTAGGGGCCTATACTTTATTATTTTGATAAAATATTTGAATAAAATCGAAATGCAAACGTGTTTCTTAATTGAGATTGAAAATTAAATACAAGTAAATAAATAAATAAATATATAAATAACAGTAAATACATAAAATGGTTAACAACAAATGTGTCAAAATATTTTCTTTCGCTATTTCATCCATGTTTTTAACTTCTTTCCTAATCTATTTACAGCCTCTGCTGTCACGCTATTTCCGGCTTTGATGATTGGAGCCACCATTGTTACGCAGACGGTTTACACGGTTTTATTCTATGCAACTTTAAAGATTTATGATAAGGCAATGAAGACTTCGGCAAACAATAACTCGTTAAGGTAAATTACTTTAAAGTTGCAGCGGATGTCATCGACTATTGTCTCTAAATATATAGCATTGTGTGGTCGTATTATTATTATTTACTTACTTATAAAGGTATTATGTTGTAAATGTACCGAAATAATTAAATATATCGAAACTCATGTTATCGTGCAGTATCAAGTAATTTTACATTTACAGTATTGCGAAACATACAGTAGGCCTAATGGGAGGATACTTAATAATAATAATAATATTAATATTAATAATAATAATAATAATAATAATAATAATAATAATAATAATAATAATAATAATAATAATAATAATAATAATAATAATAATATTAATAATAATAATAATAATAATAATAATAATAATAATAATAATAATAATAATAATAATAATAATAATAATAATAATAATAATAATAATAATAATAATAATAATAACAATAATAATAATAATAATAATAATAATTATAATAATAATAATAATAATAATAATAATAATAATAATATGTAGTATAATATACTCAATATACTATATAGGGTATAGTAATTGGAGAATATACAAATTACTTTTGCCAATATTCTAATTTCGTATTGGTGTGATGGTCAAACTTTCAATGCTCTTGCAAACGAGTTTATATGTGTTCTCATAGACTAGGGCAACTGCTGATCTTATTTTATTTTATTTGAAGCGTAATCTGGGATAACTTTACCTTTCCACATCACCGTCTGTAAAGATTCAAGTTTGTCATGTATAGTTCATGTTAACAGACTTATACAAACAGATGTATTTGAAGATGTGCAAGAACTTAGTATCTTTCATCGTCATACTGTGAGCTAGATGTTACTTAATAACCACTAGAAGTTGAGGCACGAGTCGTGCTATCATCGAAAACTTGCAGGCCATGTATTTCGTTTAGGATACAGTAGATGGAACAATCGCGTATGACATGGTCTACAATTTCCTCCTCCTTGCCACACTCAAAAACAGCAACATTTGCCTCTCCCCATTCGTACAAAGTTGTGCGGAAAGGCCCGAAGCCGGTAAGCAGAAGACAACGCTGTATCCAGCCAATTCTGTGCAGCGATAGTGTGATGGGGTGACAACCTACGTCTGTGATGAAATTTCGGATCTACCATGGCTTTCTTGCCACTCCGCCTACGGTCCGCTCAACGGGTCCCACAAATATCTGGGCTTTCGGCTTGTTCAAATTCCTTTAACAGGACCAGGACATATTGGTGCCTTGATAAATTTACTCTAAGATATTTGGGAACAGGACAGAAGGGTAAAAAACCCCATGTATATGTTGACCTGTTGTTAACCTTGTTGACCCATGTATGTTAACCTTGATCTCAATATTTGCTTCATTGTCGTGAAGGTTAAATGTGGTATTGCTGATTGCTGAATGTCGATCTCGTTTTTTGGAGGTAGTAGTCAATAGAGTAGTCATGTCCTGGCAAAAACAACCGCTCGGGCTTTGTGAAGTTCACACCGTGCTCCCATTTTTCAACCTTCAGAGATTGAGGCGGACCGTGTTATAGCCTATGAACTTACAGCGTTACTAGGGAAGTAAAACAACCCTTCCTGAACGTTAATGATTGGGCATGAAAGGCTGGATCTTCGTCAAATGGCGGTTCTTCTAGGCTAACAGGTACGACAAACTTCAACGTCGGGCAAACAGATAGGCTACCTCACCAACATACCAGCACACAGCATGATATCTGGTTAAACCTTTAGAGTGCCGCAAAAAAACTATCATCAGACCAAAATCATAGAAAATCATTCTAAAATCAATAAATCTTTAACGAAAGACTTTTCGTCACCCAGTTCTTAATACCCTAGTCTACGCTCTCTAAATTACTTGTGGCAGGTTTGACCATAATAAAACTCTTCAACATTGGATTCCATGAACTTCCTATAAAATTTACAAGAAATACTGATAAGCAAGTATTAGGCTACAGTAATAGACACATGTTTTACAATGCAAGCTTGCAACATACTAATGCGATTGGTTTTCGAAAATGTCCTGGAGTGAAAATAATTTTGATTGCGCAAAAGAGTGAGAGCGTGAGCAGAAAATGAGCTCTTCCTTTTCTATAGAAGAGTCAAAGAACGAACGACGCCGTTTTTTCACTGAAAAACGAGAACGTGTGCGAGTGCGACACTCTTTTTAAAAGAGCGTAAACTCATACCTGCTAAACTGCAGCGGTTCCCAAACTGCTGTGCTAAAGGTTAAAAATGGTTTTTTATCAAACTATATCTTTTTCAATTATTTTTAAATATAAGTTCAATTGAACAATATAGTAAAAACAGCTTAATTGGCATAAATAATGACTAGTCTTTAGATTAAAAGTTGTATGATAACATCATTTCCTATCTACATGTACTGTACTTCCAGGAAAATTGCACAACGCTGTCTCTTCTTTGCGATTGTCGCGGTTGTCACTGACATCATTGCTCTTGTGGGTGTCCAACTAACCGGCGGCCGGATTCCGGAATTATACGTTCATTTATTTCCAAAGTTTGACATATTTCTAAACCTGCTGTGCATGCTCTTCTGTTTTAACAAGCTGCCGGAGTAAGTAAAAAATGGATAATAATAACATATTTTTCGGATGTCTCAACAGTCTGAGAAGTATATTTAACTGCATTGTCATCCAAATACACTTTGCGGTTGCTGTTTATTCCATTATACAGTTACTTGCTCGCCAGATAACTTCCCGTAGAGCAAAACAAATGGAAATAAGCTGTTTGAAAGCGGCTATATACAAAGATAAAACTACTTTAAAATTAAATTAAAAAAAGTACCTTTTTGCTTTTTGACAGCGTAATGAAGAGAGTTGTAAGTTTCGTTACATGTGGAAAAATCATCGTTGGAAACGACAACGAAAGTAACTCGAATCGTCAGACAGTAACCGCCTTTTATTCCCAATCAAGAGCTCAAACCAAAGTGTGGACCGTTACCAAGACTTAGCGTTCCAACTCCTACCGACTTCTTTAATTAACAACCGTATCAGTTTGTTACAAGGCATATCTGGCGGTTTCTAACGACCATGAGAATTTCATATCCATGGGCAACCTGAAAGAAATTGAAAATTTTCAATAGTCTTCCATATGAAAGTTTCATGCGCTTTTAACTGAATACTGCTTTCGAAGTGTTTGTGTACAGTTGAAACATATAACCGTCCATAACTTGGGCTGAAAAAAAGACTTCATTAAGTTTTGACCTCCAAATCATCTTTAACCTGATAGTGGTCGACTATTAGAGGGAATAAGTAAAACATTTTACTAAAAATAAGAGTTTTGGACGAATTGCCAACATTTAGCACAGAGAACACTTGCTTCATTTCGAAAAAAAGTTTTTTTCAACCGCCCATGTTTTAGATTTTAGATGTTGCGTTGTTGTGGGTCAATTTTATTTGTACTGCTGTATATATGTTTTTACGTTGTGAAATTTTCCCTATACGATGGTTAATAAAGCATTTTAAGCTTTGGCTTTGGCGACCGCTAAGAAATTTTATGAAATCACGATTTTTAAAAAACTAATTGCTACTTTTTCGCTGTGTGGTTGCAGAAGTTTATAAAAATATATAAATATATATTTCTTACTTAAATTTTGATAGAGAGACGGTTGTAGAAGAATTAAAGATTGAACCTAAAAAGCGTTGTAGAAGAAATAAAAATTAGAAATAAAAGTTAACCCTACAGAGTGAAATATTTTATTCTGTTTTATATTTTACTGAGCAAACGTCGTCCTACTTAAGAAGAAACAGAACCCAGTTAAACGCACGATGGACGAGACGTTACAAATTTTGAAAAAAAATGACAACCTTCAGAAATAATTAATAAAAGTTGAAGTACGAATACAACCATTATTATCATCGATTAATTTAATTTGGAGGTAGATGTAAACGCTCATATTTAAATTTGATGTCAATTGTTAATTGTGTGTATTGGTGGTACCATGACGCAAAGTGAAACTTGTTCGATATACCTTATAGTCTAGCAGCACCGGGATTTTCCTTAGAGACAAAAATCTTTACGATTAATACATGTCATCATGTCATCTGTGACTTTTCGTTTGAAAATAAACATCAACTGCAAATAATCGTCTACCTGCAAAGTCGTTTTTTCCCGAAAAAGCGTATAGTCACCCTACCGTCATACTATCGTCATACTATCGTCCAAGTATGTCCAATGTCCAATGTCAAAACGAGGTAACCAGTTTTTATCTTAATAATTATATAAATGAAATTAAAACCGTTTTTAACTTATCCATTTCAAAATACATAAAAGGCTTGACAATAGGCTAATTGAGCAAAAACAATACGTTCATGGAATGTATTTTTAACCCTTTAACCAATGCAATTTGCACAACATTAACTTTTGATAGATTATTCAACTTATTATTCACATAGATTATTCACAATATTGTTTTTAAACTATGGAGATAACGGTTTCCTTTTGTGTGATTAAAAGATTTATGATAATAAGGCAAACTTTTACCCCCAACGATTTTCTAAATACGCCACTGCTTGTGGTATCATCGATTGCGACTAAAAATTTAATTACGGACTAATTAATCTTGAGATCGTGATGTGTCATGAGGTCAATCACGTTGACCGTTAAACACCAATTTAATGAAAGCTACTGCGAATTTTCTGGATTCCTCTGTATAAAATTCTAGCCGCGAGATGGCTCTCCTGCCTAACAAATCATCTTTAAGAGCGCCGCATAGGCGACACGTTATTTGATGGAAGTAATTGTGTTCGTTTTCGTGGCTCAGTAGCATTTTGTGTGCTATTTCTAAGTTTGACGGCTGCTAGAAGAAGTTTCAAAACCGTCTTGTTTTTGGTCGCTTGGTTTGCACGTGGGTTGTTGTTTTCTTCTTCGTCAGTGATTTTCGCTTGCAATACACTTCATTATTATAACTGTGCACAACAAAGGCGACAGAAAGCAATTAGGCATCTGGGACGGGGCACGTAAGACCACTATCAGTATTTCCGTAAATTTGCCACAAGCGCCAGTCGTCGCTTGACCGAACGGCAATTTTTACACTATGTGTGTTTGGTCATAGTTTTGCGAACACAGTTGATGCATATAAAAGGTTTATTTATCGTCTAGCTGTTGGAAGAAAAAAGTCGACATTATATTTGGTGCTAAGCCAGTGCTTTCCAACCTGTGAGACTATACGAAAAAAAATGTAGTGCGGTTGAGGTGCGGATGAAACTCGACGCTGTGTCAATTTTTTTGAGACTTCATTAATATAATTTTTTTATGTATTTTGTATTATTTTTGTTTATTCTAACGGTTTTTCGTTACATTTCTAAGATTTCGTTTCGGTTTCTGACTCGACACTGGTTGGTCGTGCAAGTTTGGCGTTTTCACGCTTACTCTCGCATCTGGTCATGGTCGAGGTAAGCTGATAGGTAGCCTAATGTGTGTACGTTGCGCGGTAATTACTAAGCAAATCCAGTTTTGTCTAATGAGTAAGACCGTCATCAAAAACAACGTGACAAAATGTTGAAAATATCTTTTTATTGGTTTTGCGCGATCCGACTATTAACTTCGTCTTGAAAATGATTACTCGTGGGTTCGTTTGACCTGGAGTAACCTGTACATTTGCGTATTCGCACTGTTGTGAGGTGGATGAGATTAAAAGAAAACAAATTTGTTTGTTATTTTTTTTAACTGTTCAGTAACATTCGATTCACTTGTATACGGAGAATTGCACAAGCCCTTAAATCAGCAAGGAAGCAACTAGGCTAGACCTACTACGGGCACGCCGAAGTTTCTGTGCCCGTTATAAAAACGCAATATTGGTATATGGCAGCTGTGGGATTCGAACCATGTCATCAAAATCACTTACGAAAACTGAACACAGTGGACAGTATTCTACACAGAAAGAATTAAAACACATTCAGTTCCTGAAATTTTCTTGCCATCGTGAGTATCACAGAGAAGTAACTCGTTTCTAAACTGGAGATTAAAGATACGAATGAGGGGTGAGAGATGATACATGACTTCATTTGCAACATGTATAGTGTATACTTGTGTTTAGTTGCCTCCGACCCCTTCTTTTCTATTTGTTTTGACTGTGGCCTGCTCACTTACAATTAACATAGTTTAATTGCCTTTTGAAGTTATATATATACGTCTTTTTTGCAGTTTTGTCGCATGTGATTGGTGATTGCACAATTAAGCTTCTGTACCATGTAAAATACAACGGTTAACATTAGGCCTACATTTTTAAGGGTACTTGGCTTAATGTTATCGCTTGGAAAACTTCGTGGTATGTTTTGGATATTTTTATCTCTTTTTCTTGCTTTATACTGAGTTTGCATTTTTAAAATTTAATTCTGTTATTAACTCTATACGTAAAATTTCATTTTATATAACTTCTTTTTCGCTTATAAAGATTTTTGTTTCCATGTATTTTCGCAGTTTCAATTTCCTATGATTTTTCTGTCTTTTCAATTTCGCTTATACTTGTCTTCTTTGTGCTTCCAAAATTTGCAACGGTTTGCTATTAACAAAACTTCACGTAGACAGCCTCCAGGGTACGCAGGTGTGTTGTTAACACCCACGCATACACGAAACACATTCGCGCAAGAAAAATGGATTTGTCCATTCTTCAGGCTAATACCTTCGAGACAATGGGTGATGCTGAAATGGAGGCAAAATGTGGAAGTTCGACAAACAAGTGCATGTCGTAATACCTAACGCGTAAGATAATTAAGTTTCAGAGAAGTATTTTACTTTTGTAGTGCTATATGAGTGGGCATGTCCTTGACATCAATCACATGTTTGATGGACTAAATATTAATGATAAGATATAACGCGTACTTTTCTTTTTTATCTCACGGTTAGGATATTCTCAGAATACATTATTCATGTTAACATTGTTTTTCAGGTTCAAAAACAAGTTTGTCATGGTTCGCTCGTTAGATGCAAGAAAATGTAATTGTATTCAGCTTTTTAGTTGCTACAGTATATTGCTTCCACAGGAAACATGGAAGGTAGTGGTTTTACCGAAGAAATTGAGTTAAAGACAAAGGGCCCAGCAGAGAGGGGGCCAATAGAGATTATTGTTATAATCAGTATCTTAGAGTTTTTTGAGGTTTTCATTTTAGTTTTCATTCTTCGTACATCGTGGACAGGCGAAAACAACAAAAAGTCATTTTCCCACTTCATCATTTCCCTCTCGGTATTAAAAAAAGTAAGCACCTAAACTTTCTCCATATAGGTTTATCTGATTTTATTTTAAAAATCTATAATAAATGAAGAAACTTAGTTATAAGGTATGGTAAAGACAGATTAAACTTTTAAGATTTTATGAATTTTTTTGCAGTGTTTTATTTTATCGGCGGTGATCATACTTGCTGTAAACACAATATTTTTGGTGAGAATTTTGCTTCCTCTCGAATACGACGACGAACTATGTTCACTTATGTTACGCATCACTGGAGCTACATCGTACAACGTTGGCATGATAAGCGTGTACTTGTACCTATGGGTGAAACAAAGCCATCTCCATTCCTCACCAGTTTTAAGGGTAAGTAACAACAACGCACAAAATGTACAAAAGTGCATGCACGTTTCTAAAATAATGAAAAGAAACCCATAGCCAAAGTAAAGTGTTTTTAAATCCGTTATATCTTGTTATTGTTGTATTGTTATATGATGCAGTCTTCTCTGCCGCGTTGGTTGCCAATTCTCAGCAAAGTTTCCCTCCTGCTCACCTTGGTTGCATTCGTGTTACCTCTTGTTATGGTTTGGAGTAATGGAAATGTTTCGAGTATTTACAGGGATGGGTATTGCTATCATAAACGTGAGTAAATGCCCTGAACATACTGGAATTCTTTACTATATTTGTGCTTCACTGATTGTTAACCCGACATGTAATCTCGCAGAAAATTTAAAAATTGAAACACGTTATGTAACAAATCCTCATCAGTAATAGTTCAAGGAAGTCGTTATAATTTAAAAACCACGCCTTAGCGACCTTTTACTTATTTTTGTCACGCTCAGCTAAGTTTTTATAGTCGTGTGTTTTGTACACGCTAACAGTATAACTTATATAGTTGTCAAGAGTCAAAACAATAAGCGAGATTTGGAATTTCGCAAAAATAAATAAAAGATTTTACAGCGATTCATTGAAAGCAGTTTATTTGTGATACTTTGTAGAAAATTTATCCCAATGCTTTTACAGCCTCTTCTTTGACGCTTTTCCCGGCTTTGATGATGGGTGCCACCATTCTTACACAGACGGCCTACGCGGTTTTATTCTATGCCACGTTAAAGATTCACGAAAAGGCAAATAAAATTGCGGCAAACAGCAAAACCCAAAAGTAAGTTATTTTGCCATTAGCCCATTACTATACTTTTACTATTGCGTTACATTGCAGGTTTTTCCGTCTAATTTTAAGCAATGATTTCGGATAATTTGATTTGTTGGATGGCATTGTCTCCGTATATAGGCTGCTATTAAATTCACTCACATTGTTTAAGCAAGACGACGCGTGCTTTTGCGTTTATTGGTTTTCTGTTTATTATTTAATACCCTATGATTGTAATTTAATGAGTACTACAACTGCAAATATTTTACAAAAATCTTGGTGCGTCCTCCACGTTTCGTAATATTTTAATTACGGGGTTTCCCCTAAGTTTAATGCTCCCAAAGAAGATTTAATTCATTTCAAATCAATCACAGCAGCTCCTCCCCCGCGGTTATCTAAACACCACTTTAACTTTGTGAAAAACGTTCAAGTCTAAGTTTGCTTTGCGTCTTTCAAGTTATACTCAAACAAAAAGCATTACTATTTTTGTAGTATATGCGGTCACTAACTTTTAACCTATTTGTATAGCCTACGATCATTTTCTTAAGTAACATATAGCAGCTTTTTGTTATGTTTTACGCATTTGTAATTTACATTTAGTTCCCAGAAAATTGCTCAACGTTGTCTTTACTTCGCGGTTTTTGCGGTTATTACTGACTGCATCACCCTTGTGGCCATCAACGTAACTGGCTCCAGGATTCCAGAATTACACGTCCATTTATTTCCGAAGCTTGATCTATTCATTAATCTGTTGTGCATGCTTTTTTGCTTCAGCAACTTGCCAAGGTAAGCTGGATTTGTGACAACATTCCAAAACGTTTTCACTTGATTGTGTATCAGTCAATACGTCACGATACCGGTTGTGGCAGCATCATATATACTTATACACTTAGTAACTATACCCTACTTCTGGTCTAACACTTCAAGAGTCCGGCTGCACCACAAATAGATATAAATATAAATCGAGTGATGATTACTTGTCAGGAAAATGGAAAGAGTGACGTTACTGAACGTGGGTTTAGAGACATGACTTTTGAAAGCAGCTGGTAAAAAGTGCAGAAAAAAACATCTACAAATGATTCATGCTTTTTTTCAGCGTCATGAAGAAAGTCGTACGTCTCCTTACGTGTGGAAAAATCAACGTAGGAAATGAGGTTGACACTGTCGCGAATCGTAAGTCGGTAACCGTTCCATCTTTACAACCAAAAACGGTTGTGGCCCAGGTGTAAGTTATCGAGTTACCGATCAAATGAAATCAATTAAAAGAAGCTAGGACAATAATTTCAATCGATATGCCCATTGGCTTATCAGAGCTTACTGCAATTTTGTTCATTGACAGTCTATATATGGCCTACTTCATATAACTTATACAGTATGTGCTTAAATGTTATAATCACCTATTTAACCTCCATTGATAAATATTAGACTTAAAATGGAGAGTATATACGTTAGTACTTTAGGTATAACTGTCGTGTGCTCATATATATATGTAAAGTGAATGTAAATTGATATAAATATCTCTATAGGCTTAAATGTTTAATGTGTAGCACTCAAAATGTTTATAAAATAAAATTGAAATTCTTGTAGTTTTTTGATCTACTGTTTTGAATTAAGCTTATTGTGTAACAATTTTTGTGTTCAAATATTTTTGCATTAACTGTGAGTTTTCATATAATGGAGTATTAATAAAAATGCAATGTATATCCATTATTCGCTTCATTGGTGTGGGAAAGGCAAAAAATTCCAATTTTAAACGGAACCTTGCCAATATACAAACACAAACTTGTGCATGCCACCGTTTACCACAAGTTGGAATGTTCGCACACTTATATATTGTACGTTTCATTCCTGGTCTAACTATTTACTGCAATTTGTATCAAAAAGTATAAATACATATGTACGATAACAGCAGCAGCTTTGTTGGCTGTATAATGAACAAATTTTGTGCACAATAATTAATAATGCGCCTGTAAAAATGTGTTCACTTTCACCGTTTCGCTGACAATTTTAACTCCATGTTCTGCATCGGCAACTTTAAACTCGTGGTCAACTATATATGTATCACATTCGGATCCCGGAATATAAGAATCATTCATTATACTATTATTTTTGTCATTACTGTACCGCGACATCAGACATGAATTCGTATGATTGTGTAAATTTTTTGTCTGTCATTGTGTTCATTTTCCACTGTATACCGAAATAATCACTTAATGTTGCCATAACATGTCATTCTACATTTTGGCCTGTTACTTATTTAGATTTGCAACTCTTGTTGACTTGCAAATACTGAACAAGCTCGATCGTAAATGACTGCTTATATGGGTTATTTTACAAGAGGTTTGCTTGAGCTAATGGGCGGACCAGGAAGCCAAGCCTTTGTTTTATTTTCACTAAAACTTATTAGAAGTAACAATTAAATACCTATAGGCTAATGGTTGCATATAACGCTTGGGACATTTATTATCATCTTTTCCCACAAGCCAAATTTATTGCGTTAAAACGTTTGTTTTGCATCAAGGTCAATGCGTGTGATATGTTTTATTTGTTGCTATTAAGTTACAAAGCAAGAACCCACATCCACTGATTGATTTTACGTGACACATTAGGCTATTACACATTTCACTGTATGCAGTACTTCCAAGCATTGGACCATGGTCTCCCTTTCGAACCAAATTTGTTTGGGTCATGGGTGTTTTTACGTTTTCTATTTTTTTGTTTGTCGCATTTTCCTGTTTGCGGCTATTTATTGGCTATAAGCAATTGAAAGTCTACAAGTTTTGAAACCCGGTATGCAGACAACGTTGTCACGACGTCTGTTCAAGGCTCCTTGTTGGTCACGACATCCGCAACCAGAAAAAAAAAACGTTGTAGGGCGTCATATTTTGACAAGTCCAAAGCGTCCAAAGTTTGTTAGATTTGTGTTTCAAAACCAAATTTACCATCACGTGATACTCAAAACCTCTTCGTGTTAATTCTTCCAGAATTTTGCCTGTAACCTTACAGAAGTGAAGTTCTACCGAAATTCAAATTTCTACCACTCTCAACCGTAAGAATACACCTTCAAGCTCACCCCGATTCAACCAATTCCAAAATAGTCTACTTTTTTCATTTGATCCTGATCATCATCGACATCCTAAAATAGCATACCTTGAAATTTAATTCCCGTTAGGGTCAGAAACAAAATTGATCAAGCTGTATTTTGTAAGGTTTGTCAAACATTTTCTAAAATACGCACCACATTTTCAACGGACAAAAGATAATTTCACCATCTATATATCAGCGCATTTCAGAACACAACGCAGCAAACAAAATTGCACAATGAAGCCAAACGTCATACACGGAATCGTTGCTGTAAAAGAACGTATACTTTGTCGGATGCAAATTCTTTGCTTAAAAACTATTTTTAGGGGTATTTTCGAACATTTTCCCGGTAAAACATTTGTGGCCCAGACCGCCCCCGCATAACCATCAGTTGCACGTACGCATCAAATTTTTAACCCTATCCAAACCGGGGTCACGACATTACTTTTTCAACTAGGTGTGGCCGACACTGCACACAAATTTTCAATCGTTAATTACTCGAAAACTATACGTCGTAAACTGATCGGATTTTTACAAGTTAGTAGCAAAAACATCTGGCTTCCTGTATACATCATAATTGTAAAACTAGAATTTAGTGTAAATTAAGTATTTCTACAAGTGATACATTTCTAGAAGTTTTTCTTGTTACGCCGCGCCACCTCTGTGTGGAAAACCAGCTGACCGTGAGAAGAGAACACAAGAGAATGGTTAGTCGAGTTAGTGGTGCGTAAATGAGTAAAGAAAAACGATGCGCTTCAATGCGGAGAAAGAGCAAAATTATCAAAATATGACAATATCTCAAAAATTACAAAATCCAACTTTGTAAGATAAACATGGACAGATAGCTGAACATTTTTTAGGAAAAGTCACCAAATTTCAAATATCTACAGCAAACAATGCAACTGTACGCCACGTTTTGTTTTGACTGTGTGCAGGAGAAGCCAAGTCTAGTGTAAATAAGGTCAAATAGTGTAAACATCCAGTAAACCCGTTTTAGATGAGCGAGGCCATAAACGAGTTTAGTTATTAACTTATTATAGGTCAGCAAAGCGTGTCATGTACACGTAAAACTTTTTACTCGCTTTTACGCGTTACTATAAGATTGGTTTTGCTTTCAAAGTGACTATTTCACCGTATTTAGGTCACGCAGCCCGTTGTTAAAAAATAGGCAGTAAGGTTAGGAGAATGAGTACCATAAAGTTGATTTTAGTTTTTTAGGGTTTTATTACAGTCAGATTTATATTAGAAGGAAAGAAAAGGAAAGGAAAAGGCAAGGCAAGTTGAACTCGCCGTGTAAAAAGAATTAGTGTTGCGTACTACAAGGTATAGTGAAAGTATTTGCCCCTTGGCCATTATTATGGTGCATTGCTTGCGTTGATGCCCACCAACAAGACAAAATATGACATGATCCAATGCCTAGCGCAAAAGCACAAGCCTATTTGTTTTTGCTGTTCGTAGGGCCTATGCCGTTATTTAGAAGTCAATTGATCAACCCTTTGTTTACATTGTCGTCAGCTTCGAGCAAATCTTCTTTTCTCGGAGCAATTTGCTCAAGTAAACTACATTGATACAGATAATAAAGTAAGTGCTTTTGCAACAAAATAATCATAGTTTAGCATTGCGCCTGAAAATAGTACTCAGAAGTATTATAATTATGTAAGGCTTTTTGCATGCAGTGACATACCTTCTAATACAGGACGTAAAGAAATAGAAAATCATAAGTTAAACGCCTTTTTAAGATGAAAGTGATAGTTGCAAGTTATACAAGACTTATTCAAGGCAGCTGCGTTGACTGATCTTGGATTCGTTGTCTACGATTACTTTGATCACTTTCAGCACTTAGAAAAAGAATGGATGCAGATATTCGCTGGTACTGCAAACAACGTCGAGCTTTTTCAACAAATGTACAAAACAATTGATGCCGTCACAGATACTCCTTCGTATTTCTTTGTTGAAGATTTGTTCAAAGCGTTTCCAAATGCGAAGGTGAACAAGTTGAATTTTGTAAAAGGCGGAAATGTCATTTAAGTTATCTCCCACCCATAAATTAAGTTTGCCAACTCGCGCTATAACTAACTAAACGCTATAACTCGTGCATAACTTGCTAAAACCGCTTAAAGCTAAACTTCGCCTGTATTTCTACACATCGGCAACTTTACAAACCGAAATCCAAATTATGTATCAAATCATGACCATAAAGTTATGTTTTTTTCTGGTACACCACTAAGGCTTTCAACACTGCGAAACAATAAAAAATGCATTAGAAAAGCGTTTTATATAATGACCTGACTTATATTTGTAGGTTATATTGACGCAGAGAGATGAAAAAGTGTGGTGGGATAGCTTTCTGAGACAATCCATGGAGTGGCAAGACAGCCGAATGTTTAAAATTATCTTAACAATCACATCAATTGGAAGACGGTTTTTTCGATATCTGCAAGCCTACAGTAAAGATATTTTGCAAATCATATAAGTTAGTAATTAAACAATGTGGCAAGTATTTTTGCAAGACAGAAAAGAATCATGTGTTGCAATAAAACGTAATCAAAACGTTTCATATATAGAGTTATATAACAAGTATCGTAAAGAATAATTCGTTAAATGTTTATCCTATCACTCTTCAAAGCTCTTTATCTTTAAACTTTCAGCAAGTTATTATTACGGTTTCAATGTACCATCACCTTGGTCAATGGTTGTTGACCCCGCATCTGTTGAAAGTGAAAGGGTTAAGCAAGATTATCGTGAACATAACGCCAAAGTAATAAAGGTGAATGTTTTAAATACTTATACAGGTCTGTATTATGCTTTCATGAGTCGCGTACAAACATTGAAATAAAACGACAAGTTGATGTAATGTTGCCAGAAATAAATTAACGATATAAATTTTAGTGTGTTTCCAAACCATGGTTTACAAAAAATGAAATCTGCAGAAATGTACATTTTGACATTCACTATATAGTTTTCTAACCCCAAGAAATGTGTTGATAAGAGAACTCCAAAAGACAAGCTATTAATCTTCAAGTTGGAAAACGGTTTGGGACCATTGTGCGAATTTCTTGGAGTTGAAAAACCAACAACTTTTTTTCCACACAAAAATGTTCGAGGAAAGATGCTGAAAAATGCTTTTCGTGAACACCCGGTCGCAATTAGGATGCAAAAAGAGCTGATGGCTGTTTTCATCTTCGCTATACTTTTGCTGCTTATCCCATTTATTTTCTAAAAAGTTTCTGTAGTCAATTTTATGATGATTCATCATTTTAAAGTTTGTAAAAACGTCTTGATTTGTTTATGATGAAGCCTTCAATGAACGATCTAAATTATAAACCAGTTTATTCTTATTTTAACAACGTTTCTGGGCTTTAAAATTTTCTTGCAGTTGTACAAAATTACCTATATATCACGTTTCGTCTCACACGTTGAGCATCTCTTTGTGGCCATACTCATACCTATTCTAAACATTTTTAATTTGATTTTATGCGATATTTGTCTTTGACTTTGCTCCATGCATTACTTTTGCATTCCTATAAAACTTTTTTTTTTGGAGAATTAAAGTTTTCTTGCTGGCCCATGCATTCGCGTTGTGCTAATTTTAAAACTTTCTATACTCGCTACACTTAATAGTTTACATATAGTCTACTTGCATTTTATTAATTGGTTTACTTCAAATTGAAGCCCGCCCTTCCAGCTGTGACTTCTGCTATGGCTTACATTTTAAAATACACTAGGCTTACTATCGATGGTTTTTCAGCAATTCATGAAACACCCGCTTAATGCTAAAGAATGATCTGGTCAAAGGATTACGGGACACACACACGGAGCAGTTACACTGAGCAAATCTTATACTCAATTCTCATTTCAGATAATAAGTAATCAAACGTTTCATAACAATTTGTAGTAAGATATAAAACACGACATAAGTTGGCACTCTGAGGTTAACTTTATTTATGATTCTTTTGCATGAACTTTCGCAAGTCTTTGCTTGCTCCTTGAGGAGTACTAATTAAGAGACAATTCATACAATTGTTGAAAGACGTTTTTTATAATATAATGTTGTTTTGCTTTGTCACGTTTGGTTTGTTCTACCGCGAACTTTCCCAGAAATACCATATATTTTTGGGGAGTGGGGCCTAACCTATTAATGCTTGTTAATTCGTGCTTGTTGTATGATCGCAATCATTCTTCACTTCTTCGTCAACGCTCATGTTAAGTCTTGCCCTGTTCTTGTCGATAACGTCATTTTCGATACGTTATGCTGCTTGTGGGTTTAGTTATTGTATTTAAATGAAATTGTGTAAAGTTAAAGAGAACGCAAAACACCCCAAGCATATATACAACAAAACACATAAAATAAACCACAATTTAATCGGCAAGATAGTAGCAATTACAACAAAACGCAATGAAACAAAGATGCAGTTTTTCAGTTGCGAAATTTAGCATCAGCATGATAAAGTTTTATAAACTTCAAACCCTAAACACGTACAGTGAATTACTCGACACACACCAGCAATTTATTCTAAAGAAGTATAAACACTAAACAAAAAAGGGACCTAAACGCATATAGGCCACTGTATAGGAAAGTAAGGTGTGTTATTAAATTATTATCAATAAGAGGAGTCTACAACTTTAACCGAGCGAAAGAGCAAAATGGAATTTACCGAACCGAACATTTGCAGTTCATTAAATTCCTTTTTGTTATGTTTTCATATGGCAAATACTATTTGCGGTTTTCTTTGGTGAAAGCTTTTAACGATCCAGACATGCTTGCTATAGGATAGTTAGCCGTAGGCCTACCCTACATATTTTTACACTTCGCTTGTTGTTCTCAATGAAAAAGATATGGCTGGAACAGAGATGCGTCGACTGACCGTAACTTGATCTTCGTTGCCGGCTACGACGATTTTACCACAAGACAGAAACCGGACAACTTTCTTCATGACGCTAAAACGTGCGTAGGTTGAGATAATACTGGCGGTATAATCTACTTTACTCAGTACAAACCTGTCCTTTGACCTACGTTAAAACTAATGCTTGTTTTCAATACAGTAATTGCCATAGGCCTTAAGCTACTGAAAATAACTAATTGGTTGTTCATACAATTCTACATAGTAGCTTGTTAGACTGCGCTCACGTAAACTCATTTAAGTTTTAAGCTTCTTTTTCTTAATATATTACGCATTGTGATTTGACAATAAATTGAGCTTACTCTGGTAGGTTGTTGAAGCATAATAGCATACAAAGTAGATTGATAAATAAGTCCAGCTTCGGAAACAAATGAATATAAACTTCTGGAACCCAGCCACCAGTGACATTGATGCCCAACAGCGCGATACCGTCAGTGCTTATTGCTAACACGGCAAAATAAAGGCATCGAAGGGCGATTTTTTTGGAACTAAATGTAAATGCAAACAATGTTAGAGCATATAGACTATAGAGCATGACGAATTGTCGTGACAAACACGACCAAAAATACAGCGATACAAGGCCATACGGATTATGTAATAGCTTACTCATTAAAAATCAGCCACCTTTGTAATAAATCACCTTTGCGTTTTGCGATTGGCTGCAGTTTTATTCACTTTCTCGTGAATCTTTAAAGTTGCGCAAAACAAAAGAGTGTAAGTGATTTGTGTAAGCAGAGTTGCGCCGACCATTAGCGACGGAAAGATCTTTACGGCGGAAGCTGCAAGTCAATGGGTAGTAAATGAAGTTAAGTAGTGGTTACCGCAAGATCTATACAGGTGGATGTTAATGACAATAATAATTATATAACTGATCTATGCGTGCTATGTCAGACATAACATTTTCAAGTGAATCTCTCAACAATACAAAAATAGAGAATTAATTAGAACGGAAAACTTTTGAACCAAGCTAAAACATCGTTTTATGAGCAAGACCGCCAAACACAAAACAGCATTTGGGTCAACGAAGCCCGAAAAACAGCCTGGAGCATTAACCTCATACCATACGTAATTGCGCATTAGGCTTATAGGCTTATACTCTAATTCGGCTTACCTTTGTGATAACAAAACCCATCTCTATACACGCTCATTACGTTTCCGTTAACCCAAATTGACGCCAGGGGTACAATAAATGCCACCAATGTTAAAACAAAGGACACTTTGCTGAGCACGGGTAACCAACGAGGAAGCGCCGACTAAACATTTAATGCAAAACGTTAATAGGCATTAATATAATCAAAATTAAATTAAATTAAAATTAAATTATATAAACGTTAATTTAATTAAAATATATTCTAAAGAGGCTGGTAGTTTTATTTCTAATAAGCATTCTATTTATTTACTATGCTTTTACTTACCCTTAGTACTGGTGATGAATGAAGATGGTACTGTCTCATCCATAGGTATATATATACGGTGAACATCCCTATATTATATGAAACTGAGCCAGTGAGTCTTAGCATAAGAGTGCATAACTCATCATCGTACTCTAGAGGAAGACATATCCTCGCAAGGAAAAGTGTATTTAGAAGAAGTATCACCACGGCCGAGAGGACAAAACTCTGCAATAAAAGAAGTGTAATGGTTTACTTCTTTTTTGTTGGTCGCTTGAATACAATGTAGTCTAAAATAATAAAATTAACATATTTTTGCAAAAAGCACGTACAATTCTATGCCATCAAGTCAAGTAATCGAAGAACGGTTCTTAAAACTTTTCCAACTGCAATTAAATTAATTGAAAAACAACAACATATTGGGGTGTTGTTTATATGTTGCAGTCCTGATCTTCGTAACTGGAGGGCATTTACGATTAGATCACGATGAGACAGGGATTTACGATTAGACTTTCACGATGAAATTTTTTTTCCTTTGCAGTATTCGTGGCGGATTAATGTACCTCAAATAACATTCATCCTTAGCCTATATTTTATAGTGCGTTTAGGCTCAAGCCAAATGTTAAACGTATAACAACACTGTAACCGCAAAAAAAAAGTTCTTACTTTTTTCAGTGCAGAAAGGGAAGTTAAAAACCGAAAAATCGACTTTCTGTTGTGTGCAACAAAAGTTGTCCAGGATGTTTGGATCATGAAGAAAAAAATGAAAAATTCAAGAATCTCGATTATAGTAATTACGACAATAATATCGATCGGTCCTCTCTGTGGAGGACCTTTAACGTGTACCTCTAAACTTCCTAAAGTACCATTCAAAGTCAAATCTTTCATGTTGGCTGCAAAGACACAATAATTATGTAATTGTCATTAACGCCTAATATGTTTTCCAATTGAAGTAACTTCCGTCCGTAAACATTTACGTTATTTGTTTTAGCTTCGGACTACCTTCATTATGGTCTCATCCGTCATGTCTACTTATTTAGATTTTCTAACTCACGAAAAGAATTTTAAGACCATATCGTCGTAAGAATTTCCAGCTCCAGAAAACTCATTGTATAGAATCTGTATAAGGTCTGCTTTTATGTATATTGGCTTAACTATAGGAACGCACGTTAGCATGGTCACGCAAGGATAAAACTAAACTGATTACAACTGAGCTACCTGCGAACCAGCTCGTAACTTTGAAGTTATAAACTATACGATTTACAGAACTTTATTGCCAAAGGCACTTTTTTGGTGAGAAAGGGAAAAATTTTCATTATTTCTGCCATATCTTTTATAGTGTAGGCGTAAGCTCCTACAAATTGCATGACACACAAACCTTATATTTATTGCACTGATCGCACAATCACGTTAACTAGGCTTATAGCCTAACTTACCATAAATTATTTATAGTAGGTTTTGCGTCCGCTTGGCGCTTTTACTACAATAGCCTTCTTTTGTTTGTTCAATTTGCTTCTGCCTCCAAGCTGTTCGGATCATGAAGACAAATGTAAAAGAATCAAAAATCTCAATTAGGTAGTTTAATTATAGGCTATAACAAAAACATCGACCGTATCATATCTAGCAAAACCGTCTTTAAAAACTCTAATAACAAATATTTTATGGCAATTTTTGTGTAGTGTGTACATTATACCGCAGAAGTAGATAATGTATAAATATATCGCTACAGTTTTCTTACTGTGAGCTATTTGGAATGCATACTTGCGGCACGCTTTCTGCTTTTTCAGTAAACGTTTTGGAAATAAGTAATAAGCTTAACTTGTTTCAAAGATTGATTTACTAACTTTCGATAACTGCACAACCAGCAAAAATTACTACATAATTAAATATGTAACTTTAGACTTACGGCTAGTTTCTTTTTACTTCAAGCACAAGTTTTTTACAACCGACTTTTATGTCAAGTACAATTAACCAGAAAATCAGAATGAAAAGACATCCCAAAAGTAGCTTACATTTTAACAGTATAAATCTTAGATTTTACCGTACTAAAAGACGCTTAAGTAAAAATCATTGCACAACAACAATATTTACTTTCTTGTTTATCGTAATATAGCTTTTTTCGGGTCATTATAGCTTATTAGATTATTAGTGCTTATAATTCCATTCTGAAAATAATTAAGGATGTTGGTTTGGCAAGAATTTCAAAAGAAGTTTTGAAATTAGTTAGTTTTGGTTTCTAAATAAAAGTAATAGCAATGTGAGAAGATGAACATTCACCAGATTTGCATTTATAGAATTAAATAAGAAAAAAACAAGAAACGCAGACAATGGTCAGTGCTATAAACACTTAAATAAAATTTTCCGCCTGGTGGCAGTGTTGAAGTAAGTACGACCAAATAAGGCTTTTTTATTGCACAAGAAGGCAGGAATGATGAGTTGAATGGGATTACTGCTGTCACTTGGTAAAAACAGGAATTGGGCTAAAAGTTATTTAGAGCGGATTGTTGAAACTAAGCCTAGCCCCGTCTGCCTGTTAACTTCTAATTCAATCATTGATTCCGTGTTGTAAGAGTTAAAATTATCGATTCGGATGGTGGTTAAAAGCCGGAAAAGGTTTATAGCTGCGATTCTTATTTTCTTACAAACAAATTTCAGAATGTAGGCTAGCCTAGCCGTCTACAGGCCTAGGGACATCTGGCACAAAGTAATATACGATTTTTTTAGATTAGACTATCAGGCTATACCTAGTAAAGCAACGTCGTGTTCTGAGAACTTGGGCAGCTATGTAGGCTATAGCCTAGGTGGGAATGTTGTTAAATATATAGGCGGTGACAGTTGTAGGTTCGACTGGTTGACTGTGATCGTGCGAGCAAAGACGTACATTTTGGCTTGATGGCGTGCACTGAAGCCTCATTTCTTTTTTTATTTTTGTACCGGTTTAACTTGGCGTTCAAACATCCAGCGTTTCTATGTTTATGATAAATCGGAATGTATGTCAATGAATCTTATGCATGCAGCTGCTACACTTTCCACTATGGGTGTTAGAGGTGTGCCATTATTAAAAAGGGTTGCGTTTTACGAGAATTTTAATTGCAGTTTATAGAGTCTATTATACAAGTGCGCAACCATAGGATGCCTTTGTATACTAAACCCCAGCTACTCAAATTGTGGCATCATCTGATTGTGTACTTGTATACTAGACCACTTCGATGAAGCGATTTGGGCAAAGTTAGCAGATTCGAGTTTGCATGAGTATCAAAATCTGTTATTCCTAATCTCACGAATTTGAATCTTTTTCAATTTGGCACATTCCAAATTTAAACTTTGCTCATTGTTCTTAATCAAACGTATGAACAAGAATATCATGCTTAAGCTTCATTGGCAGGATCAACTTTGTTTTCTCGTATTGGAGAATGTATAGTAAGATTTTAAAATAAATTAGCCATTTTTTGCAATAATTCATAATTACCAAACAAAAATCTAAATAATTAACAAACTAAATAATTTACATTCTATAAATAATTAGAGCTATCGACTTTAAAACTCGAAAATATTGGCTTTTAAATTTAAAAAATTGGCCCTAAGAAAAAATTGGCTACTTGTATAATTCAATATTTGAGTTGTTTTTATTAAAATAAACACTTAATCAATGAACATAATCACTAAACTAGCATCCGGGATGATACTTTGCGGTACTTCAAATGAAGAACGGGCCGATATGAACCTAAACCCGAATTGATTTGCCGAATACTGCCTGTGTGGAATATTCAGGCAAACACAAATACTAGCAAACTCAAATACAACATTAATTATAAATTTATCGACTTAGGTAAGAAATAATGATTTATTTTGCTGGCTAAGCTAAACTAAATTCAATATTTCTTGCTGAATGTCATTTACTTTTTAAGGAGTTTGCTTTTCAACTCGTCATTTGATCAATAATTTTTAGCAATTATGTCACGTTATAAGTAAAATTTGGCAACTTCTACATAAAATTTTGTCATTTGGTGCTGATACAAATAGATTTGGGATTCGTTCGTGTTGACCTTAACATAATATTCGAATTCGCTCAACCCAGAATAATCCCTACTTCAAACACTTTCACCTAATATAAGCTGCCTCTAAGGTAGAGTGTTCAGCCTCTCTGTCGCAACTGTTTGATTGCAACACAGTCACATTTAATTTTACTTGATTATTGCACCACAATCGTTCAATAGTGATACATGGAAGCAATCTGTCCTTGGCAAAGCTGGCGAAGCAAACCAAATTTTTGTCACCAGTATTATTTTGACTAATTGTGTTTAATGTAAAAAGTTGAATTTATAACTTCGTTAATATTGGCTCTGTCACCATGAAACTTTATGTCTACATTTTTCACCATTCTCTTTTACTAAAAAGTTGACTTAATTAAAAAAAACTTGCGCTAGTGATAAACTATTATAGATCCCATCATTCCCATGTCATCAAAGATTTAGAGTTAACAAAGGTTATTTTGCAATTTTACATATCCGGCCCATTGGAGATCAGGATTGTGGTCATTGAAGCTAAATGAATTTGACACCCTTGGCATAAATACAACCTATATTTTGTACACTGTGATTAGGTAAATTTTTTAAGTTGTTAATCTCCAGATGATAATTATGTAAGACTTTTGTGACTGACTGAGTATTTATATTTTTGAAAGCATCAGCACCAAAGTAATCAACCATTTTCATCACTTCGTACATTAGGCGAGCATGGATGACCTAGGTAAGCACAGAAACGCCACAGCTGTTGCATATGTTATTCATACATGTTCAGCTTGGGCCGCTTACACTTAAACATTATGGAAATGTATATTTGCATGAAACATGAACTAACTTTTAAGATTTTTAGTTTACCTGTGTATATCTATTTGATAGTTTTACAATGAAGTGAATGTTTATACTCTCTTGATAAACCATGAAGTAAATTAATACTGCATGGCCAGTTTGAGCTATTTAAAAGGAGATTTTCACAAATAATGAAACGTAAATATATAACTACAATGATTTTTGAGATTTATGCGAAAACTTTGCAATCATTTAGTTCTCTGGATGCTAGTCTTTGTTAACTTGAGCGTTCCCTATGTACTTGCGTGCTAGGTAGCCATGGGTAGCGATAAAGTTGACAGTTTAAATTTATATCCGTCACTAATCATACTTGGATATAAAGTAATAATGGTAGTTAGACAACTTGTTAAACATCAGTAGCAAATATGAGTAAAACAAACTTATTACAGCAAACCTCTGGATTGAATGTTCTTTTGTTGGTGGATAACATCTGTTTCATAAGTTGTACTTTTCTGCAGCTACTTAGTACGTTTATGCTAACAGGCGGGTAGTGGTGATTACAGTGAACAGAAGGTTTTGAGTCGGGTGTTAAATAGTATTGATCTGAGAGTAATTACTTGCCTGTCCCAGTCCAAGGGATTAAATTTAATGTGCGTTTACCAGCTTTGTTTTAAGACCATTTTGCTCTTGTGCGTAAGCAGGCAGTCTTTCAACTACAATATAATCATGTTGCGTTTAATATTGCTTGATATGGAGAAAAGATACTCAATTTTTTTTTTTTCTGGGTATGAGTTATTTTTGTCCAATTTTTTAGAATATTTGACTACACATGATATCGCACAAAATTGTTATGTTGTTTCCTGTTAGTACGATCGTGGTATTACAAACAACCTGTAAGAAGTACTATTTTTGTTTTGTTTGTAAAAAAACTGAGCCGCCAAACTGAGGTATTTGACGTAAGTTACACGCCTAATCGCTTCACTTACCACCCGGTATGGCTGCTCTTGGCGATTAGATTCCATAAAAGGCAATCATGGCTCAGTGCCGACGTATGTCGACGAATATTTGCGTTGTTTTAAAGCAGTCATGCGTTTGAGCTTTCTGTCATGCCTTAATTAGCTTTACTTTAATTCGGACGATTAGTTTGAATTTTTTTCTAGTTTCCAGTTTTGTTCCGCTTGCGGTATGCCACTTTTTCTTGTAAATTGTCGAAATGCTTGTATGAGGCAAAAGGTCATTTGTCAGTCGCGTACAAGTTTACTTGGGCGCGTTATTTTCAGCAAAAATGTCATGAAGAATCATAGTTTCATGGCTGTGTGCGATTTGTTTTACTTCAGCTTTGTGTATCAGCCGAAAATTATAGCCGTCAGCAAAACCCTGACGCGTTTTTTTTGCGACGTCGTGCTACGCAAATTGAACACGAATAAATATTTTCTTTTTTCATTGCCAAAATAACTTGCTTATGACGTCACGCGAGACTTGAAAGTTGCTAGAAGCGTATAATGCTTAGATGATCTTGATAGATAGTTTTAGGCGAGGTTGCCGCTCAGTTATGCGCTTGTGGCTAACAAGTTTGCAGGTGTGTTGCACAAGAAAGATGATAGCTTAGACCAGTTTTTTATTACAAAATCGTACATGTAAGCAAGTTATTTTTACATCTTTCAAAAGAAATACGTTTGAAGTAACAGTTTGATTTACCATTGATATCAACATTTCAAGTTAGTTACTCATTTTGCCATTTTCAGACTTAAGTAGCTGAAGTTTTGTTTATCCTTTAAGTTTAAGACGTTAGGTTGTAAAACGTTTCGTTGCACGATGTAGCGGTTGGGAAAAACTATCAAAGCGCCTTAAAGCGTTCGATGTAAACAATTGCTTCATCGTGACACCGTGTGAGTGGGTTGCGCATGGCAGTTGCGCAATAGAGTTATTTGGCATCGCATATACCGCCGTATAATATGTTGTATACAACTATACATCACCATAAAGGAGAGAAAACAAAATAAAACGTATTCCAATTAACTAATGGTGCACTCACAAGCGCCTGCAGACATTCCCCGCCTTGTTATTAACTTATATTTAACCTCGTTGCGGAATGTTAGTTTCGCCTTGAAATGTGACTCTTTCGCATTCCCTTGTTGCTCGTATACTGCAATCAAAGGCGGTGCATGTCGATGCGAAAGCAAACGAGCTTTCTCTATTTCGTGCAGTAGTACATTAGAAGTATGTCCGCAGATGATGCTAGACCGGAAGTGCGTACTGACTCGGTTAATTGTGTGAATACCCTTCCAACTATTTTACTACTGTCACTGCAAATTGCATAAGTTGTCAGCTTCCGTTTAAATTGTAGCGCTTCCGTTAGAGACATTCAGACATGCTCGCGTTTCTTTACAAAGTTTGCCGTGTGCGTCAATTGCGGGTTCGAGGATCGTGAAATAGTAAGCTTTTGATTACTACGAAACCGTTTTAATTGTGAAATATCAACCTGACAGTGACGGATAATGTAAATAAAAAATGTTGGTAAATACATTTTCAAGAAACAAATCAGTTTGATTTTTAATCGTTTATACTGTGTGAACATCGACCAGTTGTGATTTATATGAAATGCTGACAAGAAGTTTAAACAGTTTAATGTTTAATATCGTCTTTTCACGCGATTTTGTTCGTTGCAAACCGATTGAGATAGTTGCACTAAACGACGCTTACACTAAGCTGTTAACTCCGTTTACCGAAACGTGCGTACACGAATAGGGCTGTGTCTTGTAAGATCACGATTCACCAACCTTTTACAGTGACGTTTAACTTTTTGTAACTTTATTTGCTTTGGTTAGGTTTGAGATCAGTGGTCTTCTGTCGCTGTTGTGAACGGTTTTTGCAATGCGTTAAGTTAAAAAACAGGCCTTTGGCCAAGTCACTGTTGTGTCAACAGAAATTACCATCAAAGCTTAGGAGAAAGGATCTAGAAATATGTATAAACCCTCTGGTAATATTTTTGTATATGCAAAAACTTTATATTTGTCAGTATGTAAGAACGGCCAAATATAGTGTTCAGTTATTAATATTTTAATTGGATTAATTTAATAAAGGTGGTATTTCTGTGACAACTTGCAAACAAAGGATGAACAAATTTGTAACTTTTTCAGATGCTCTTCTTCAGGATTTAGAGGCCACTATTCCTCCTCCAATAAATTGTGGCCCAAAGCCGGCCATTAGTCAAGGTCACAATGAAGATGTTATTTTTGACATACAACCAGAGCTTAACGGAAATGCAGTGAGTAATCTTTTAGCTTTACACAACTTAGTTTAAGTTTTTGGTTGGGTTCGTCATTGGTATCTTCAAATATACTGATAAAATTGAATCGTTGTCATGTATTTAATTGTTAAACTGGGATAATTTCCGGTTCTTGGAATGCTCTCCAGTTGCGTGATGAAAACTTCTTAATTAAGATATTTGCAGGTATAGGCCTATTTAAAGTCAAAAGGAAGCTTACCAATCATCCCATCATTATTGGTCAGGTTCAGGTTATGTGGTAGCTGAAGGTGGAAGGTTAAGTTTTGAAGCAGTTTAGGAAGGAAAACAAATATATCCTTTAAAAACAATTTTCAGGCCTTCAGTGATTTAAAGTGTTAGTACATTTTCTTTCATGTGTAAAATAACTGTTAACTTTAATTAACTTCACGTATAAATTAACTGTCAACTTTGGTATTGCACATTTTCTGATTTAACTTTCAGAGAAAAGCAAGTGGCATCTTTTTGAAATTGTTAAATTTATAAACTAAAGTTAACTTAATCATTTCTAATGCAAAAGGCAGTTACCATTGTTACTAATATACAATAGTATAAACAATACTATAAAGTTTAGTGGGAAAATATCAGTAACTTCATTATCATGTACTTACTTGAAGCCAGAAGAATTTGAGTATTCCTTTTCAGAAATTTTTAGTCATTTCATATCCATTCAGTATTCCCTTAATATGAATCACAACTTTCTGTGTGTCAAGCAGTTGTCAACACAAGCAAGTTCTCTGAACATTGCATAGCAGGACCCAGCAGCCTCGTACACCCACTAAGCATAGTCAGTAAATGGAGGCAATGATGGTTCTGTCTTGTTTGTGATCTGTCAAGAGACATCGGATAAGGAAGCATCATTTGCTGCCGATTGTTCGTCATCAAATTATTTTAAGACAATATTACAGGATGTGAATAAGCAACAGTATGCACATCACTGCTATGCACCATACTGATGATTATATAAAAGATAAATTGTTGTCAGAGTAGTTTCTGCAGTTTTGTCATATGCATTAGTAAACTTTGGTCTGGCAGGCATAGTGTTGACCGGTAGTTTGTTTGTACTGGAGAGGTAACTTGGATCTTTCAGTGGAAAACTGTTCAACCAAGTATCATTTGTTTAAAATGTTTTTTTTTCTAATTTTATTCAATATAAATGCAAGTGTCTTTACTGCATAATGGTGTTCTACATGTAGGATAATGCATATGAAGAACAAACAGTAAAACCAAACAAACTTAGCATTTGTTATTATCAGCGCAGTCAGAGTTGTTTAGTGTTGAAATCTCATTGCATTCAGTTATTAAATTCATTGTTGTAAGTATTTATTTTTGGGTTTAATTGTTTAAAATCTTCATTGCTCCATTTTTTTCAGGCAAATGATATGACCACGAACATGTCAACTTTACAGGGAAATTTAAGTGAACTGGACTCCCTGTTAGAAGATTTATACAACACTGAAGATGCACCAGCGAAAGCAAAGCATGGTAACATAACTCACCTTAATTACTCTTCTGTTATGACATCTCAAACTATTGGCTGTTGAAAAATTTTGCTGAGACAATTAATGTATTGTTTGATGCTGTTTTACAACAACATAGTAGAGCCCCTGCTTTTTATAGTGATAACATTGTGAAGAGCCTATTTTTTCCAGAATATATTATATGGTATCAATTCTTTATCAAATTACCATGCAAACATTTTCTAAACTGTGAGATTGTGACCTGCTTGCACTGTGAACAGCAAATAGTATATTATATAAATTCTACGGAATGATGTTGATTGTTGTCCCAACATGGACACCACACCACACCATGTACTGTACTAACACTCCCTACATTTGGTGAAGATGATTTCATGTAACAATTGTTGGAATTAGAACCATGCAGAGAACCGTGCCATTTTACTTCATTCCGTAGTTCACAACCTCACAGTTAGGCAAATCCTCACATTCATAAAATATGGTTGCTTGTCGTATCCTTATTTTGTTAGTAGTCTTGCGTTTGCTTATTTACTCATCTTCTGTATTGTCATTTCAGAGCCACCTCCTCAATTTCCCACCGAAGATGCGAGTGTGACAATTTCCCCTTCTTTGCCGAAAAGGAAGAGTGATGATATTGATAATATCTTGGAGGAACTTGAAGACAATGATAGACAAAAGTATGTTAAAGATAGATTGGACAGAAACCGTTTCACTTTCATCTTATTATCAGCAATTTTAGCATAATGCTTATGGGGCACATTGGACAAATAAACTCAGTGTACATCGGGCACATGGCAATTTTTAAAAAACTTGTCTTCAGCAATGATGGCATATCAAGCTCGAAATCAACCACAGATAGAAGTTCTCCGATATCTGCAACGTCCGCTGCCCAGCAACTTGATGATCTAATGGCTTCGCTGGTCGATTTTCAGCTTGACCAGAGGGTAGGTTTTTTTTTTTAATATGTAACTGCAGTGAAACATTTTTATTGGTTAATGTAAAATTTCTCTTTTATCTGGAGACCACGACACCATACCAATTTTTGTGAATCGTCGAAGTTTATTTTGATCATGTTCCAAGAGAGCGAAGTTAATTGCTGATTGGAACTTAATTGCAATGTTTACAGCAAAATTAATATAGCAGTTAGTTACTAAACTCTTCGCATATTATTGGAATAGATTGTTGTGGAATGGAATAGAATCGATTGTTAATTTAAATAGATTTTGCCTGTAAAATGCCATGTTTTGTGTTGGCATACTGCACTGAGGATATCTGCAATGTAATTTTTACCCTGCTTGCACAGCATCATGCGACTTATAATAAGTTTTATTCATGCTTATTTACCACAAAAGCAGTTATATAGATATTACTATCATTGTTTGATGTTTCTCCTCAATCCACACAAATAAGCCAAGTGCCAGTTAGCAAAAGTTAAAGTCTGTGATGATTTATCATCAAAAATTGTTTTTACTCCTTTTACATTTTGAAAGATATGACCAGCGTTAAATTCAAGTGTTTGTTGATCTGAGACTCCGCCTCGTATCCCAAATGTAAAAATATTCAGAATTAATTTTGCACATCCATAAAACTGGTTCACATTCATCATTTTTTACTTATGACTTTCCTTGTAGGAATCCACTGTTAGCGTAGGAAGTGACAAAAGCGATCCTCCTTACGCCAAACCTGAAAAGTCAAAATCAAAGCCAACTTCACCTTTAGATAAGCCAGCTCCGGCTATTCCACAACCTCTACCCATTCCCACCCCAGTTGCGGCTAATCGTAAGTATGGTCATGTACGTTGTAATACTGTCATTGTTTCCTTACCTGTAATTCTACGGAAGTCACAACGAGACGGATTATTATGCATGTATGTGACACAAAATATTTATAAAACATCTAAATGCAATTCATTGATACTGAAAGTATTACTTTGTTTTGTAGTAATCATACACAGTACATTGCTTTGGCTGAGTCATGACTAATAACACCGATCGATTAACTATGTATGCTCACTTCCTTTAAACACCAGAATGAATGCATTACAGTATTGCCATAGGCGGCTGTATGGATCTAAATCGGTGCATGATGTAATTGCACTTACGTTATCTGGCCCTTGTGCAATATTTACCTTCTCTAATGTAATTTTTCTCCTTAAGCATAACTTTTTCCTTCAATTTTTACTGGTAATGTTAACTAGGTATTAGCGTTTTATCTCTGGTATTATTTCAGCAGACTTACATAAGAATGGCCTGGTAATGTAAACGTTTGTCTTCTTTCTGTTTTTTTACCAAACTTGATTTTTTCAGCTAATGATCTTGATGCGATGTTGAAAGACATGAACACAGACCTTGTGAGGCAAGGAATCCGTGCAGCATCCAAGGGTAATTGTGGAGCATGTGGAAAACCAGTCATGGGAGAGGTATGTCATATTCAATAACTTTTTAAAATGTTTTGTGTTTTCTTTGATCTTCTGCCTTTTTTAGACACTTTTTACGATGTATTACGTCACATGCTGTTAACAGTGTGTTAGTTGCAATGTAGGTCAGTTTTCTTATTCATGTCTAGTTTCTTGCACAACAGTTTCTGTAGGTTTAATTATGCATACAATTCTTGTTGAACTCAGTCAGTTTAAGAGACAGTAAAACATACTACATGACAAATTTAAGCTTTTTTATAAACGCACAACCATAATAACTGTACCCATGCTTTGTGCAGGTTACAACAGCACTGGGCAAAGTGTGGCATCCTGAACATTTTGTTTGCGCAGTGTGTGATGAAGAAATAGGAAAAAAGACATTTTTTGAAAGAGAAGGCAAACCATATTGTGAGAACGACTATCACAAGCTCTTTTCACCAACCTGTGCCTATTGCAATCAACCAGTTTTAGGAGTATGTCTTCCTTGTTGTTTTTTACGAATAGCAGTCTATTGTTATGCATAGATATCTTCATCATGACGTTCTAAACGATCTTCTGTTTTAGCAATGTGTCACTGCTCTCAACAACACATGGCACCCTGAGCATTTCTTCTGCGCGATGTGCAGCAACTTTTTCGGTGACGAAGGCTTCCACGAACACGAAGGCAAGCCCTACTGCCGTGCCGACTTCTATAACATGTTCGCCCCAAAGTGTGCGGGCTGTTTAAAGCCAATCCTAGCAAATTACATATCAGCTATGAACGTGCAGTGGCATCCGGAATGCTTTGTTTGCAGGGTGAGTGTTTGTGCGTGAGTCATCGACATAACTTCATTACATATGGTTACATTAACGTGTGCAAACAGGAATGCCTTGCGCCATTCACAAATGGGAGCTTCTTTGAACTGGACGGACAACCCTATTGTGAAACCCACTACTATCTCCTACGTGGTTCACTGTGCTCAGGATGTCAGAAACCCATCACTGGTAACTGAACTAAATTTGTCGAAAGTTTATCCGCGATTGTCGGTTCCGTTACTTGCGCCTAATTTAACTGTTTTGCTGTGTTTAGGTCGATGCATCACCGCTATGGGAAAGAAATTCCACCCTGAGCACTTTGTCTGCGCTTTCTGTTTAAAACAGCTCAACAAAGGCACCTTTAAGGAACAGAATGACAAACCGTATTGCCACCAGTGCTTCTCCAAGCTATTTGGTCTTCCAAACAGTGTTTAGGAACCGTCAAGCATTCCAAGCGATTAGGCTGATGAGAGCATTGTATTTCGCTCTAAACCGATGTCGTGACGCCTTATTTCGGTTCCATTGCCAAGTAGTAAAAGATCTGTGTTAAGCTAGATCTGGAAAGCGCCAGTCCGTTACCTTTTAGACGCGTATTCGCTGTTACTTCATGCTCGCATATTGTGCCAATGTACCGTTGCGATCTCTGGCCGCTTTTACTTTTCAGAGGTGTTTTGTTTTCAGAATTTTAGCTATGCCCTTACGTTGAATTGTGAAGGTCATGTGCCTGTTTTAAAGGTATAATAATTGATTTATAAAGCTTCTATTATGGATGCTTTTTTGCACGCGAAACATTAAGGTCATTGTGTTTTATTTTCAGTTACGCTTTAAACTAATATTATATATGTTAAGCTCATTCTTTCTACCCTGTACATATATACGTTTGTATACTGCATTCTTCGCATGGCAGGTCTGTCAAAATAGCAGTAACCGTTTGTCGAGTTTTAGTTTCCATCACACGACAAGCAGAACCGGAAAGACAGTTAGAAGTCGGACCGCGCTTCCAATGTCCTGAACTACTCCTTACTAATACCGTGTCTTTGTCTATTGCTCGTTTTTTCTCTTTCGCTTATGTCGATCATCAACCACTAGCAGCAGTATTGTAGTAACGTAGATAACAAAATATGCATTTCATGAATCGTGGTGCATATAAGTATATCTCATTACGAATCAACACCGCGCGCGCACACAGCCCCCCTATGTACATTCAGCGCTTTGTAATTGTGCTTTTGGTGATTCTATATACGTCTAATTCTGTTATTCAATTGCAAATAAATCAGCAGCCGGAGGGTCGGTAGTTCTGCTGAAACTTTAGCTGGACAGAAGACTTATTCTATTAGATGCGAAAGTAGTAATGGCAGCTTGGTGTCAGGAAGTCGAAATAGAAGCATCACCGCGGCAGAAGTGTTGGGTTGGCAATAAGACATGCTATGGGTGGGCACAATATTGCAGACAATGTGGTTACCTTTTCCCTAAATCGTTCAGAACAATATTTTTGTAACCTTTTGATATTTTCGAAGTGAAAGTTTCAGAATATCGTTTCATGGCATGACTGATTTCAAAAAAGTTAATTTTCAATCCAGATCGTTATGTATCCAGTTTGTGGATAAGGTTTAATTTACACCTCCAATTGCAGAAATTAATGCTCATGTTGGAACATAAAACCGTACAAACGAGTACGATTGAAGCGCATTGTGATGCAAACCGTAACGAGAGTAGAAGTGTATCTTAAAACCAACAGTCGGATGAACGTAGTGGCCATTGCCAAAGGCTGCGCCTGACAAGAACGGCTGATACTATTGCGCAAAAGAAGTCATGCTCGCTTCCACCGACTGGTAGAAAACCCAACGGGTCGATTGAGAACCAGGTGGTTCGTGTCACTAACCTAGTCACAGACACATTCTTTCGTATAGTATTTTAATCGCATATTGGTAAAAATGCCTAAATAAATAACTTAGTAACTTATCAGTAAAGTATACCACTTTTGCCCAAAAAGCCAATATTAATTTATCAGTAAAATAGTTTTTAGATAACTGATAAAGTGCAACCTTGTGTTTAACATTGATATATAACATTCTGAAATTAGAAAAAACGTTTTAGAAGCAGATCCCAGAAATGAAATTATTCTAATTAGCGGTGGCTTACATATTTAGTATTGTCCAGATTAGCCGAGCCTTTTGAAAAGCCATTGCAACGTCACCGAGTTTAACAGAGTTTTCCTGCCATTTCAGCTGAGCATCCATAACTGGCCCAACTCTACAGATTACAACGCTGCTAAGCAAATAACGAACGTTTATTCGTAATATTTTGAACATTTGTTTCTAAAAAATATCGTTATACTTTCTTACACTTGCAAGATGATGCAAGTTTAATAAAAAACTTTTAAGGTGGAAAATATTTCGACTGACTAAAATGTTCTCAGTGGCACCTACCGGCCACCATGAAATAAAGTGCAATGACAGTGTTACGAGCTTTTCGAAGAGAGAATAATCCTAGGTCAAAACGGTGCGTACTCTTCTATTCTGTCACGGAACTTGTTCTGCGAAAGCAATTTCAACTGAAGAGTATTTACACAATCCTTGCTTGTGTCACCATCCGTTGCAAGAAGAAAATTGCCGTCGTTTGCCTGGAATAAAATGCGCAGATCAAAACCAGAGGTTAGAGAGTTTTCATTGAACATGAAACATTTAATTTACGTACCAGTTGCAATGTGGCGGCGAAGTGACGGCATATTGACCAAGGATCTTTTGTGTTCACTACGGAAGCAAATGACTTGGTTTGTCCAATGTCAGCAAAGTGCAACACCATGTCATCCCCGTATTTGTGGATGTCGAATTCTGGTCGTTGGTCCTGCGCGTGTTTTGGATCGTACTCAGTTTACTTTCACTCAAGGTTAATAGCTACCTAATACACATCACACTGGTTCAGAGCGTACAGACCTATGACCCTGTAGGTTTTTCATTCACCAATAATAATTGATAGCTAATGTGTACTCAATGGAATATGCTGTAAGAATACTTCAAATATATTATTCATATTTCGATAAATTAAAATTTAATTGCCAACCTACAATTAAGGATAAATTTAACAAGAATTCACCTGGTCTTCGAGAAAAGGTTCAATGCTTTGTTGCCACTCCTTTACTCTTTGGCCAAGTGCAGTTTCTTGTATGTAGAGTTTAGCCGAAGTGTAAAATTGCTCCACGTGGTGACGAACAAGATCTTCAAACGTCTCAATATGATCAATGTCACGTGTTGGAGGCGCTGAAATACAGATTATTGTAACAATGTTGGCTTGCGATAAACATTTCAGCGCATTGCAGAAAACGTACGCGCTGCTGGTGCATCGTAATCAGCCGCATCATGGATGAGATCATCGATATTCGGCATACCGCCGCCACCATCATCGTCACTATACGGTTCATCCATGTCATCTTCAATGCCATCTCCGTTTATAACGTGGGATTGAGTGAAAACGTCATCACAAATTTCCTCTGTAAAGCTTATTATTGAGCCAAAATCACCTGGCTAACACTTGAAGGAAAATCCATAAAACTTACCTTGATTAAATTCTGGGTTGACTGACTGCTTGGCATACTCCGCTTTCAGCTTGAAATAAATATTTGGCAGAGGTGAGTGGATGATTTATGAATGATCATAAACTTTACAAGCGATTTTTTATGATCGTCTTCTTGTATATGCAGTCAGAATTAACATTTCTATACCTGTTTCCACAATGTAAAACGTTTCTTTCGTTCATCTGAAATGGCATTGTTAACTTGCTGCATCACTTTTTCTAAAAGGTACAAGCAAAATTTTAAACTTAAAATAGATTGCAAATATCCATAAAAATATAAACGAATTAGAACTGTGAATCACTAGAAGCCTGCAGGAAGTCATAGAGAAGAGGGATGGTTGGTTGGGTTGGATCTCTCTTGCGTTTCCTTCCTGGAGCTATACTTGATGGAAGTCGCACAGTTTTGCCCTTGTGAAAAGGCTTTGCCGTCCACCCATTACATTTGCTGTGTGGATCCAAAATTGGCTCAATTTTTTGGTCAACTATGAGCGGCTGTGAGAAAAAAAGTGCACTCTATTTTGAAACATGTAAAAGCAGTTTTACTTTATATGAAGTAACATTCTCAATGCATAAATAAACACCTGAATATCTGTTGATGAAACTGGGGCTGCCCTTTGTCTTAGTTGTCGAACTTCAACCTACAATTTGCATCGTGAACGATAACAGTAACAAAGTTTTCACTTCTATGGTTGGTTTTGATGGCTTAATTAAAACAACACTTGCTTACCCTCTTCTCAATAACGTCAACGGCTGCATTATCTACTTCCACTGCCATGTCAACATCATTGTAATCATCACCATCGTTGTCATCGTGATGATCATCTAAGCTACCCATGAAAAGATCTGCATCTTGATGAGGACTGTTGTTTGTGGTATCCCCATCAGCCCCTATGTCTTCTTATTAATAAAGTTACCAAACTGTACTAGTGTGCTTTATAGATATAGACATTTAAAAACTAGGTTCACAAACAACACATCATTCTTTATTAAAAACTGAAAAAGTTTTTATAATTCATAAACGGGTATCGCAAACCTTTGTTTGCCAAGTTCACATCTGTTTTCGCTAAAGTGACTTCATTTTTAAAAGGCCGTGCAATTAAGGTTGCCCCTGAGGTCATTGGCGTCATACAATTTGACCATAAATCCTTGTAATAATTCAGGATTTCACCACTTTTACTGAAAAACGAAGTTGAGTTTTTACGAGATTAGAAACTGTAATGCCAAACTACAGTAGGATGAGTAGGCCCATCTACTAATGTGGTCAATGCCAGTGGGCAGCTGATGATTTGGTCAAATACAGATAGTCAAATAGACAAGCTTTTGTTTATTGATATAGTTAAGCATTTCTATCCAGACATCTCTGTAATTTAGGATATGAAAATATTTAAACAATTTTGTTTGATTTGAGTGATGTCGTTTTGCACTTTTTTACCAATTCTTGACATACAACCAGAACTTCCAAAAGACCAATAAATTACCTAAGAAATGGCATTCCTCTGTCTTCTTCAGCAGTATGTAAGTACATTGAATGCAAGGGAATACAGATTACATCACCACCACTGCCTGTTGTCATTTTTGCAGTTGCAGTTCTGGCATCGTCCAAATTTAAAAACTATATTGATAACATATAACATAAGCAATAAAGTCAAAGATTTTTTAAACCTGCCCTCTTGTACTTAGGTACCATACTGGATCTAGAAAGTAACCAAACTGGATCCAAAACATGGAATTTTTTAATTTAACCAAACACATACAGCTTATAGAACTTTTGGACCTAAAAACTGCTTAATCTTCCAAGAAAACTCGAAAAACTTCCAAAAAACTAAACGCAACATTTTTCAAACTTTCAGAAAGAATCATACAAATGAAAACTCAGCAGGTGCAAATAAATTTTTTTTGATGAGACACATTTTAAGCTTTGTGATATAATATTATATACCAGTGGTGGGCAAACTGCGGCTCGCGAGCCGCATCCGCTGGCATGTTTTTTGTGGCTCTTCTAGTCGAATCGTAAAATTCCCAAAAAATTGTAAAGGCTACCAAGAGTACTGTTTATGAACGTTTCTCTTATTTTCTTTACTTTATTTAGGCCAGCATTTCGTTTATGACGTAACAATAGACATAGAATCCGAAGAGTTAGTTAACAGCAAGTCAACGCAATTTCATTGCTAAGACAGTAAGCTTTAGCTCAGTTTAGTCTACTTAAATACATTGCAAAACGAAAACGATGACATCTAATGCTAGCAAAAAACGAAAATGTGAAGATGAAAACAGAGGTTTTAATCTAGAGTGGGAAGAAAACTATGCGTTTCGTTTTTATTATTACTGAACTTGCATTATTTACCGTTTTTGTATTGAAATAATTTTGAGGCTCTCTGGTACTTGTATTTTCAGCAAATGGCTCTTCCATTGAATACATTTGCCTTCCCCTGTTATATACAGTAGAATTTGCCTATATCGACTTCGGCTATATCAAACGTTTTCGTTGGTCCCGACGAAATTCCTATCTTTTACATACATTCAAGTTCACCTATATCGACACCTTTTTTGATCCCCAAGAGCCATTTGTCCGTTTTTAGTAACAGTTGTAGTTCTTCTTATTACTCTGGGAGGTAATCCGACTTAAAACTTTATGACGTTATCGTATGACGGTTTAGGTTGCCTAGTTGTGTTTGATGTAATTATCGTCGAAATATTCGTCTTACATTCGCTTACAAAAATACTGTGTTGAACAAAGCTGTCGCAAAAACAAAACAGAAAAAAATTAGCGATTTTTGTGCAAGGAGTAAAGCACTGTACCTTACTGTAGTAACGCCATATTGCTCCGCATCAGTATCGTCTGCATGCGTATTACGTGTAAATACAACTACCATTATTTTTCACGATCTTGTTTGTGTTGTTCTTTGCCGTAGTGTACGCGAAAACATAAAATTAAGCAACAGTGCTGATTAGAGTACACTTTTAACCCTTACCAGGCCCTTACATTGAACTAAAACCGAATTTAGGAACAATTTATATTGATTCTTCTGTATCGACACTTCGCCTATATCGACACTCTTTCTTCATCCCCTTGAGGTGTCGATATAGACGAATTCTACTGTATATATATATCTAGGTTTATGTAGCTAACTTGGCAAAGGGGTCAGTTTTTAATAAACCTGGATTGGAAACTAAAAATCTGGAAATTTTGAATTTTCTCCCTCCTTTCAACCCTAAAAATAGAGATTGAATAGGCAAAAGTAGTAAAAATTTTTCACCTTATCCTCATGATCATCGAATGTGTCATCTTTATCGATTCCTTTGGGATCAATTGATGTTGGTTGCTTGTCTTGCCTTAAGAAAATAAGCAAGATGGAACAAACTAAACAAATTTTTTTGTTGAGGTACCAAACTGTGGTATTGGCAAAATTAATGCTGCTAAACACGAAACAGTTGCATCAGGTTATGTGAGGTTAAACTTACTTGTTATTGGAGATCATTTCCAAAGTTTGATATACCAAACTGTGCAGATATTCCACCTTTCGGCTCCAAACACAAGCTGTGCCTTGAATAAGGAAAGATGCTTCAGCAAAATTTAACTTAGTTTTGCCACCATCAAACGAAAATGTCATTGTTTCCAACTAAAACGCACAGCAGAAGTTAGTAAACCCATAGGCTTTCAAGTGACTTGAAGAGTTTTCACATGACTTATTTATATACCATACAAAAGTGCCATTATAGATAACAAAAATACAACTGGGGACAAAAAAAATCAACCGTTGTATGCAAATTCACTAACTTAAATGTATGCAAAAAATAGGAATTCTGGCAAAACCCACAAAAATGTGACTTTGTAGGCAAATTGATGCTATAAACGAAGCCGTTGTAGATAAATTCAATTGCAGTAGGAACAGCATCTATTTGAATAAATACGGTACTCACATACAACTGGAATGTACATTGTACACGATTAATTCATTATATTTAGTTCCTTCGAGAAATTGAACACTTATCTGACGTAAACAGAATTGAAAAAACTTTTGTCTCGATAAAAAAATAATAATCTGCCACGTAAGATAAAAATTACAATCAAAGCATTAAAAAGTGCTATCACAAAACAAATTACGTTCACCGGTGCAAAATTGTGGTCAACCATATTCACACAATTAAAGCTGAGAAATAGGGCTTACGTATAAAATATTTAAGTTTAATTAGGCAACAACGTATTCTTCTATCATTCATCTCAGGAACATATAAAAAGGACTTGTAATTACAAACCTCTCCAAGATAATCCTCCAGAACAGTTGCGATATCAATATTCCAGTTCTTTGTCAAATCCTTGATTGGATGCAAAAGAAAGTCATATTTTTGACCAAGGTCATTCATTCTGACTGGTTTCGCTATAAATAGCCCTCAATGCCAACTCAGTAGAAAAATTACTGCACGTTTGCGGCCAAATAATTTCTAATCAAAATGCATGAATGAAAAAACATCATTTCAAGGCCTATAAATACTGCACCACATAACATGGCAAAACTTGTGGTTTAAATTAGTTCAAACTTAATTCACGGTTTTCATTTAAACACTGGCAGATTCAGGGCCAGCCAATACAAGAGATGGGTCCCGCTTTGCTAAGCACCAAAACAAAACTAACAACAATTATTAACAAAATTTAGCTTTTATTTTGGGTATTTCCCAATTTGTAGTCAAAGGAGACTGTTATGGTGAAAATATATCATAAAGCAAAACTTTGACGAGAGCTGATTTGCAAAGTGTTGATATTTGGTTAATGTTATTATCATTATTACTACATTAAAGTTATTTAAAATCGGCAAGGGGCCCCACCATCAAGTTTTGCATTGGTCCCCGCACTTGCTAAGGCCGGCCCTGGGGAGAATTAGTCCAAAAGGTTAGTTCCATAATGCAATGGTTTGAACACAGAACTATGGTATTAATAATAATTGGCAGATTAAAGCAAGGAATAAGGCATAAACAGACACTAAGAAAGTAGAACCAGCATAGAAAAATAACAAGTAAGCTGCGATACCGCAATCATAATTTTGCCCAAAACTGACTGCAATGTAAACCTCTACCATTGTGCCTGCAACATTTACTTCACTTTTTTTCAAGGACAATTATCAGAACAAATGCAACAGCTTTAAATCTGTAGATTATATTTAAAACTAAAAAATTAAAATCATAATCAAAGTATGTCACATATGAGAAACTTAGTCAAACAAAAGTACCCTCATTTTGAAGTCATGCACATGTAAAAGCTGATTCAGTCAATATGACTTGTCATGCTGCTTAAGTTCATATGACGACTACAGATCAAAATAAAAACCCCATGCGCCTAGATTGGGGCAAAACAGTGAAGCTACCAAACATTAAACTATTGCAGATGTTTGAAACAAATTATATAATGTACATTTAACAAATTGCAAGACACTTTCAGGACTGTGTTATTTGAACTAACAAGTCTTTTTCTGGCTGATTTAAATGGTTAACAAAATGGCTTCCGTGTGCAGAAGTGTTACAGAACTCTTTCACAACGGAGCTAACGTAATCTGTAATGTTTATTTCATTCAGTGGATCATGTATGGCATCTTCATCATCACTATAGTCGTCTTCATCATCGTCTAAGCCAATTACAGAATTATCATTCAAAAGTTCTGCCAAGGTTTGCCTCCCATCCTCTGCACATACTTCTTCATCCTCACTATCTGAGGCATCCTCCCATTGGAAAAAATTGAGATTTTTTCCACCAGACTCTAATTGACTGGAAAGTTCATGCAAAAGGAGCTTGTATATTTTTACAAGCAGTGGTATAACAGTCCACTGTTCTGGTTCTTTTGCAGCTTTTGAGCGTGTTCGTATTCCTTCTGAAAAAATCTGTTCTCCTCTTACATTTATTTGCTGCAGCCTCTCATCATTTGAGGTAAGTCCATATTGCAGCAGCTTTGTAAGGGCTACTATGCTCACCTTTTTGTCATAGCTACCAAAAAACATTGACTGTTTCTCACACCATTCATTCATGACAAACTGCAAAGCAGAGTCACCACATGGGCCAGGAACCTGCGACAAAAACGATATGACTGATTCAACCCGTGTGTTGATAAGGTGAGCAAAAATTAGCAGAAGGGATTGTGTCACAGTAAGGGTTACTGAACGCTGCAGCTTGCTCAAAACCGCTCTCAGGATCATGTCTATGTCATCGTTGGAAAGTTTATCAACTGATTTGGTAATGAATACTGATACCAAGCGTCCTGCAAATGAGGCACTGTATTCTGTTAATTTAGGGTTTAAAAGTACAGATATTAGCTGCATAACATATGATGCACCAGAATTGTTCTCGGTGTCATGCCATGCCCATAACTGATTCGTTGCTGTGGAGATATATGCCCTAGTGCATTCCCCAGCGCTCTGCAAAATTGAGTTGTCATCACTATTTACTGCACATCGAATCATTGAAGGAAAAGCTGTCTCAATAAAAGCCACAGAAAGCGGAGCTTCCAACTTCCGTATGATGTTACACAAAATATCCATCGCCATCGAAACTAAACCTGGGGCCACCTTTTCAATCGGAGCATTGAAAATGCTGACAATAGTGGGAAGCAATTTGGCCTCCAGTTGTGCAGTACATGTCCCATGAGATGCAAGTTCAGTCAACAAATCACCAGCTAAGGAAGATACCAGTGGATCATGCGAATATTTCAAAACAACTGCGATAGCCAAAGAAATTATTTTCTCCCTATAATTAGTCGTAATTTCTGTGTTTATGCTTAGTACCACTCGTAAAGTTTCCAGGATTAAGGATAGCACCTCGACAGTAGCTTGTGCTACAAAATGCAATAAACCTTCAAGCAGTGATGGAACAAATGGTGTTAACAACGCAGTCAATGCAGTGTTATTTAAGTGGTCACAGTATGCAAACACAGCACGAACAGAAGATATTCGTATCACTGCAGACTGGTCCGGTTTTAAGCCATGGGTGGTAGCTTCAAGGTATTTCTGTAAGGTGTCATGGGACATAAGAGTTGCAAAACGACTGGCAATCCACAGTGATCGTCCGGCTAGAAATGGGGGGGCTTTCAAATCTTCTAATACAACAGTGGAGAGAAATGAATTGAAATCGAATTGAATAACAGATCTTTCTAATGACTTGAGTACCAAATTACGCACAGAACCAAGTGCAAGAAAACAAGATTCATGAATTTTCCACCAATAGACATCTCCTTTAATTTTCTTTTCTTCTGATTCTTGTAAATGACGATGTACGGCAGACATTATTGCAATTGAACTCTCTTTCTTAAACTCACGACAACAAGACAAAAAAAGATCTTGCGCTGAAATACGTACACTGAAGGAGAAGCTTTCTTCATCTTCGTCTTCAACAAATTGGTCTGGACTTTCAATCCAACTGTACATCTGTTCCTCTGTCATCTGCATGTACATAATCAAATAGTAAACCAATTCTGAAAGTGACTTTTTGACAACTTTTTTGGACTTATTAGTATCCAGTAAACTTTCAACAAAGTCAAATATAGAGTAAGCCAAGTTTCCAAAACTGATCGATTCCCCATCCGTATCGACTTGCGGCCCAGCATCAACAGAGCCATTCACTTCAGAGCTAATGTAATACTCTGCCCCTTCTGTAAGTTGTTGCCAAACAGCAGACAAGACCACTGGAATTGCATCACCCATCATTGCTGGCATATTGCGCATCATATTTACCAGGGTCTTTAAAACTTCCCTTTTCAGGCCGCAATCTGAAATTGGACCATTAGGTACCTGCAATGCGTTGGCAAACGCAAGAGTAAATTCAGAAACAAATTGGGCTGGTAACAATGAGCTAATCACACCAGTGTTGTCAGTGTCATGAATAAGACAAACACAAGTATTAAAAATTTCTGCAGCTTGTGAACGCGTACGAATGCCATGAGTATTACTTTGCAAAAAAATTTTAAACAGTTCTGGTAACAGAATTGGAGCAACTTTAGTTATGTTGACATCAGAAAGTTCTCTACTACATTCTGCTAAAACCCTCATTGAGCCATGAACTGCATCTGGTTCACCACTGTTGACAGCTTCCATGAGCAGTGGAAACAATTCTGGCCATTCATCTGGCCAATCCCAGTGAGCTATTGCTGAAATAGCATATGCAACTGTTCCTCTTATCTTTTTATCGTTATCACGAAGTCCTAGCGGCAACATTTGTCGAATCGCAGCTTTTGCAAGATCAGTGGTTTCGGGAAGCACAAATTTATCAGCCAGTTTTGACCAATGAACTTCCACATATTGTTTTAGAATAATTGAAGCAAGCTGGCGAATTGCAAAGTCAGAACTCGTGTCAACAGTAACTTCAGCAAGACAGACACCAAAATCCTCCATTACTTCGTAAACTTTGATTTGCTGTTCTGCTGCATTACGAACATTTTGATCAGACGATAATGCAGCCAAGAGCACTTCATGCAAACAAGCTTTCAAATTTGATTCATCAACTTCAGCTTGCGGAGACAACATGTTGTAGTCGTTTAAAATGAAAACAGTTATAACACTCAGTGCTGTATAATACCACAATCATATACTCTACTGCAATACCTTACCAGAATTTAAATTAAAACAAGTGTTTGAAAAATAATTAGGGCGTACAAAACTAGTTGAAGGAATTTATGACTGATAAATAAATAAACAGTTCAGCTCAAGGTCCATTCTATTGTATTTTGCTGCTGGGTAAGCGTACTTCTACTGATTACCAACGATGTTTGAAAGTTGAAGCTCTACGTTACAGTTTTCACATATTCCCAGACTGCGGAGTATGGCAGCTTTTGCCAAGATCTCGTTGGCGCAGAAGCAAAAGTCCGATGTGCATGTGTACAACAAAAAAGTCTACGTGAACTCATGGCCATGACTCGTTGTCGTCATAAGGAAGAATTAACATTAGAAAAGAAAGAAAAAATGCAATGACAAAATTTGCACCACGCCAACATATTACTTATAACATACGCTACAATATAGTGCAAAACAGCAATTCTGCTCCGGAGCTTCATACAAACTTGGATCTGCTCCTGCCACACTCCCCAGTCTGGACCTGAGTTACTGAGTTGAGTTACTTCATGGGTCAGGCTACTATTTTAATGCTATTAGCCAATGCTAAAAGGCTGACTAGAAAGTACAGCAGTTTTTGACGAAAAATGTTGCATGCAACTGAAGCAATTTTTGCCATGACAGCAAGTACTGCAGCGTCAATTCTTTTTTGTTTATTAGAAATTAGCTTTCAAACAGCCGACTTATTCTTGGTTGGTTGTTATAAACCTGTGTAAAAAACTTTGCCTCGTATGCTGATGATGAATCTCATGCGTGCAGGCACCACACTTGGTATGGCAACACAATATTAAACATAGGAAAGAAGACAGTCTTTGCATGACTTTAATTGTTGGATGAATCATCATTGCTCATTCAATGTTTTTTGCAACAGGGTAGACTAGCCAATATGTAAAAAATTCTATTTGAGGAAAATTAAAACTTGAATAAAAGAAATTTTATAGACGGTACACCAAGGATTTTTACATGATCAGAAGGGTAATTTCATCCTTTATCGTATAACATACCTCAAAACGATAACATTTCAAATAGTTTTTAGGTGGTACCGGATGTTTTACTGGCACTTTTTGAGCCAATGTACAAATGCAAAATAAACGAATTTTACGCTTATATATGGGAGCTGGTTTTCCTGTTTTCTGATTGATTAAGCCTACTTACTGTCGATGTATCATGCAAGCTTCATTTCTACAAAAAAATTTACAAAATCCCCTTTAATACTGCTTAACGTTGCCGGAAACGCAGCAACTACGAGGCGACAGTATGAAAGTACGAATACGCACAAAAGTACGAAGTACGTGCTTCCTAACAATTAACAAGAATGGAGGAAACTTGGGAGTTGGGAAGCCCAGCAACCCGCGCTTTGCGGCATGAAAGTAATAGACATCTTGTAATGGAAATTTTTCTAAATACTGTAGATTAACTGATAAGCTTATAGGTATCTTAGGAACTTAAATATAGCGTTACTGTATTAGATAACAATAAAATGGTTAATTGCTAACTTATTGATAAATTGTTCTTCAATAAATAAAAATATAAAAATGCAAAAAAAAATTAACATAGAATCAATTCATAATAAATACGCTTCGGTGAAAACGCAGTCATTCTTATGCAGCGAGAACTGAATGCTTATTGCATTAAAATGATTTCTGCTGTACTGTGCCGACGCTAACTTCTGGCAAAGAATTCCTCAACTGCAACCCTGCGTTAAAAAAACTACCGTCAGAGTTTGATAAAAGACGTAAAACACCACCATCTGCGTTAGCTTGGACGTGGGAGGTCCATTGTAGATCAAGTCGTTCTTATGACCCACGACATGGAAGATAGCTTTGTGGTTAAGAATAAGACGCCGTTGTACTCTTGGACTTTACAGCTGCCTTCAGTACAGTATAGCACAGCGGTCTTTCCAACAAACTGTTTCACCTGCTAACAAGTAACACAAGCACACTGTCCATATCAACATAGAGTTTTGTTTACAGTCGAAGTTTTACCCTCTTTGCCTGACGCCTGTCAAGCGTTATGCCCAGCAAAACAGGCTGAGATACTTTAGAAACAGCGTTTCACAAATATTGGTCCTGGGCCACAACCTATATTATTGACACTCTCATGAATGGTTCCTTGCGTAGTAAGTTACGACTAGATGCCTGTGGACATAGGACAACCTCTTCATCCTTGCGGGTATCCAAGCGGTTGGGCTTTACCAACTAGGAGCTATTTTATTTTTGCTAACCGCACATTAAGCTATCCCACCCACTATATTGAAATTCTAAGTGGCAGAAAAGCGCGGATAGACTTCGTAATATAATTCCGCTGATTTCTACACCACAGGACTTTTTGTTTCCAAGAATTAATTGTTTGAATATAGGCATGGCTCAATCGCTTGTTTTCGGCGTCGGCCAATTCGGCTAAATCCTTCACAAATGCGGCACACTGCGGCTTGTAAGTGTGCCGTTGAAATCCATGTTCAAAATGGGCGATAGGTTTTCGGTTGGTGGCCAGTGATAGATGAGAAGGCACAAGACACGACACAATTACGATGTCAACAAAACTCGTTCCATGTTTATATATATAAGGAGCCGTATCTGAATTGCTTTCTTTTATAAAAACTCAGCTTACTTTTGCCGTTTAGGTAGTTTCTTCATGTCGAATTGTAATCCGCAAAAGCTTTTTGTGAAAAAATATGCAGACTTCGTTGTACTGTTGTAGGTTATTAAAATGTAAAAATAGATAAAATATTATAAAAATGAGGATATAATTAACGGATTGGCACTTCTATTTTTATTGTACAATACCTATTAAATGTCGACTGGATTTGGAAGTCTTTCCCTGAGTTGAATTACATCGCTTTCACGCTTCAATGCTGAAAATGTTGCTAAATTGGCGCAATTATTTATTATCTTCATATTGTTTTCTTAAAGGTAATTATAAACCACCGCTTGATTTCATTCTTTCTGTGTTGGCACATTTAGGTTAATTATTGTCGTGCGTATCAAAACAATGGATAGCGTCGCGTTATACAAAAGTAGCGCTGTAAAGTGAGATGTTGTTTAGCAATCTCTGTTTTCTGGCATCAATTTATATTAGGCCTACAAGCGAAAATGATTGTAGTGGACCTGGTTAAAGCCGGATAATGAAAAAAAACGAATAAATTCTGAACTAACAAGATATTTTTTACTTCTGTAATTTCGTTAGCCAGTTAAAAGGGCTTTGTTAATGTTGCATAACTAAAATGACGATACTGAGGATTACGACGAGTTTGATAGTAAGCTTTAGTGCAGTTCAATGCGTGGTTGGTCAAAATGAGAACATGCCAGATCTTACAGCTGCGATGGTTGTTTTTCTCGTTTTATTTCTGCTTTGCATCCCCGTCATTGTATATTTGGCTTACAAACTAAGAAAATACAAATTGCTTTACCAAATCAAACAGAAGCATCCCTACACAGTAAGCCTACTTAACAATTTCTGTAGCCTACGGAATGACTAGCCACTTCACTTGGCTAGTAATGAGCTGTTTTCAGATATCTCAGCACGAACCGCAGCACGAACCGCAGCACAAATATGATGATATCGGATGCAATAACTCTGCATTTCGCGATGACGCAAGCTCGATAAAAAGTTCTGTGACATACAAGCGATCACTTGAATCTTTAACTCTCAGTCAGCTAATGAAAGGAGCAACTATTGACGATGACATCCCTCATATTGCTCCAATGGACTCAATGGGAACCAAACGTTAGTCTACTATGTTTCGAACGACCTTCAACGGTCAACAGTTATGAATTTTTTGCTTCGTAGTGCAACTTACTGTTAATGTTTCAGGAGTGACAAAAGTCCTTTCCCATAACGATATTTCCGGAATCGTTCCCTACCCGTCAAATTCATCCATCCAAGATTGGAATACTGAAGATGTGCAGGTTCATAATTTAGGTTTCTTTGTTTTCTTTAATGTAGGCTGTAGACTAAACGAAGTTATGTGCTACTAACCTGGTTGTGCAATTTCAGCATACACTTAACTTAACACAAATTCGTGTTGAAAACTGGTTGCGTGAGGAAAAGGGAAAAAAGTGTGGTGTGGGCGAAGTGGACCTTGGCAAACCAACACCCTGCTTCGTGAAAATTTTAAGAAGTATGATATAGACTAAAGAAATGCTCTGTCATTTTTTACGTAAATAAAGCGAAACTCGTTAAACCGACTTGGTTTGGTTCGAAATGTTGGATAACTCGAAACGACTTCCAGTCCTGGCGAATTGCCTATAATAATGCGTGTGGAAAATCAATCATAACTCTATGTATTTTCTTTATGCTAAAAGTATTTTGTGGTCTTCATGGTATACAGAAATAGCACCCATTATAGCGAAATTAGTTGAAGAATCAGTTATAGTATCATACCGTACCATGGCGATTGGCTTCCTCATACCAGATAGCTGAACATTTTAAGGAAAAGTCACCAAAATTTCAAGTTTCTACAATATAAGCCAGATATACCTGACTAAAACAGTTGAAAAGTATCATTATTACACTATTTAGTATAGCTTTTTGATTAGACAAATTTCAAAAACGATTCGCAACAAAAAATCGCGTTACTTTATTGCTAAAAGTGCATCTATTTTTATCAGCCAAGTTTTCATGGTTATTTGGGGCCAATTTTATCAATTTCAAATGACTCAAAGCTTGGAATAACTAATGTTACTTGATCGGTTCCTTCAACTTCGAATTAACGAGTTTCCACTGTATAATAATTTCAAGATAATCATTCCAATTCATGTTAAAAATCATTGTATTAAAGCAAGTATTTTTTAATTTTTGTATCTCTATTAGGTCCCAAAGTCGATAAGTTTCCTATTTCTGATGACATCATTTCCATGAATCGTTTGCTCAATTACAAAACTTGTGATAACCCCAATTTAGTGAAATTTTATGGATCTTGTTTGCTTGATGGTAATGATACATCTAATTAACCCGGTGCATCCATACTTGATATAACTTCAACTAGAATCTCTATCATGTTATCCGTTTTTTGCCACTCAGATTCCCTTTACCTTGTAAGTGAATTTATATCATCAAGAGATCTTCGCAACGTCCTGCTTAGCAGCCGTACACTGGATCACGCTGCTGTTATTTCGACCCTATCTGGTGCACAGCTTCTGAAGTTTGTAATGGGTAAGCCTGGTATTACTTGTTTACAATCAACCCACTTTGTATCCAGATATGCACGACTTAATCTGAAACATTTCGTAAACAAAACTTAGGAATTGCTGACGGTCTCGTTTATCTGCATGGGAACGATGTTGTGCACGGTGCCCTCTGCGCGCGCAGCATCCTTATCAGTGACAGACTTGTACCAAAAATATCAGAGTGCTGCGGAGAAAACTCGAAACGTCTGAAGTTGGTGAGAATTTACATATTGTAGTACTATTATTATCAACTTATATCTTATTTTACAGTAAAATCGTGTTATTTAGAAAAGCTTACGATGGGCTGCTCCGGAGTGTTTTACAACGCTTCTTTATTCGGAAATGGCTGATGTGTAAGTAGCCTACTCAGTTTAACGATTGCGAGATATCAGCATAGGTGGGCAGTACCGCCGTACTATAGTACCGAATTACTGTACCGTCGGTATTTTTGATAAAAAAGTACCGAATGTCAGTACCGAATTACATTTTTCAAGAACTTTCAATCGGTCTCGGTAGTCGGTACTTTTCAAGTGATAATTTCAAAATTTTAACCAATATGTTTTTAAAAATGCGTATTAATTAATCCTTGATACTAATTTTACCATTTGTTGATTTAATCTAGAAATGTCAAGTAAAATTGCATGCGATTAACGTCACACATGTTTTGACCTGGAGTAAACTTTACCGAGAACATAAATGCGGCAGACATTGCATTTGCAGCAGCATCTTTTACAAAACAAGTACCGGTACCGAGTACCGACAAAGTACCGAACTACTTTTTAAAAATAGTATCGAATACCGGAACCGTCGGTACATTTTTTGCCAAGTACCGTTACCGACGGTATGCTTTCAAAGTACCCACTCCCGACATCTGGATATCAGATGTCTGATGCCCACATCAGATAGCAATTGGTATTGTTAACGATTGTAAACAATAAACAATAAACCAGCAGCTATACTGCTTTCGAACTTGTTTGATCTGCCGGGAACCTATATGATATTTCGTCAAAACACAGTTGGTCGTTTGGAGTCGTTGTGTGGGAAATCCTTTCACTTGGGGGGACACCTTTTAACGAGTTGATGGAGAAAGAAGTTTCTGCCTATGTCCAACGTCAACTTCGCACAGGAGGTTCAGTACTGCCGGTTACAAGGTGAGAAAAGAATACGCACTTTAGATTACTTACAATGGCCATACTGGACAAAAAGTGAAAATCGCTACGCGTGAGATATTACCTACTGAGGTGACCAAGTGGGACAAGAAAACGCCTAACCGCGGGTGATTGTGCATTGACAGGAGTGAAGTGACGGATTGAGATGGATTGTTGGCCAACGTAGACGGAAACATAATGCATAGTAGAGATAAAAAAGTTCGGTGTGCAACTTCATGAATCTCGTGCGTGCATGTGTTATACTTTCCACTACGGATTATATGGTTACAGCCTTTAGCCTAAACCCAATCTGCAGGTACATCGCAACCTCGCAGATTGAAAATTTTTCGTCCACTTTGCGATTCCATTCACCGATTCCAGCTCACTGTTGAACTCTTTGTTAACGCGTAATCCCACGTTTTCGTCCCACTTGGTCAACCTAATACCCAACACATAAAGGTTTTCACTTTTGTCCAGTATGACTTTCCGTAACTTACAGCGTATCGTATGGTAAGCTTGCGGTGCTCAGAAAGTTTATTACTCCAGATTACGAGTGAGTAAAGAAAAGAAAAGGCTGAGCATTCTTTTTAATTAACACTTTGCACGAGCTGTCTCGAGCCTACTCGTATAAACAGAGCTCGTCTGCTCGAACAAAAAGTGCGCATACATAAAAAGCAAATAGCACCACTCAAATCAGCTCAGACACAATTTAAAATATTATGTCCAAGCGATGAACGCAGAGTCACCGCGTGGTGGCATCGTGACCGCCACTGGTCTATTGTTACAATGGTTCCACGACATATGGCCGCGGGAAAGTGGCCGCGAACAAACTCACCGGGGTCAACTGAACGTGACGTAAATTGACCGGCGATCAAATTAACCGTCGATAAATTGGCCGGCGATCAAATTAACCGACGACAAATTGGCCGTCAAAAGGTCAAAATTCTAATTCACTATCTAGTCACTTCTGTTTATTTCAATAAACGTTTCAATGTGTATTGAAATAAAAAACAATTTTGTTAAAAACAAAGGAAATAGTTACAAACAAATATTTACTTTACATATCATATACTACCGAGTTTAAAATTTTGACCTTTTGACGGCCAATTTGTCGCCGGTTAATTTGATCGCCGGCCAATTTATCGACGGTTAATTTGATCGCCGGCCAGTTTATGTCACAGTCAGTTTGTCTGCGGTCAATTTACGTCACGTTCAGTTGACCCCGGTGAGTTTGTTCGCGGCCACTTTCCCGCGGCCATATGTCGTGCTCCCTGTTACAATAGACATAGCTTCTCCTAATAACGGGTGTTTTTACTTTGTTTAGAAACATCACAAAGCGTTTCTGGATGTTGTTGCAATCTTGCTGGTGCGAAAATCCCGTTGATCGCCCTAGCATATCACAAATTACTTCGAAGCTAAAGTTGATGCTTGGAGGAGCTGTAAGTGTTTAGCACTTTCATCAGTTTTTGTTATGATTTCAAGCTTTTAACAGCTTTTGTTTGTTTTTTTGTAGAACGCGGTCACCGTAGCGAGGGCCCCAAGTTATCAGTTCTTTCCTGCTGATATGAAGTGAAGAGACATTCTTCTGTCTTATCGACTTCATGGTATAGACGCCTAATAGACTGAATTTCAGAAACACCGATTTTTTCATATATTTGTCGTAAATGTATCGTTTCATAGCTTTATTGTTGGAAGGAAACCATATTATTGAAAACAGTTTTCGGTCACTTATAGAAATTCTATATCTTGGAATATATGATAATTTGCTTGATTTCTTTGTTGTTAGTTGTATTGATGTAAAACACAAAGAAACTTGAAACAGTTTTAACTTTTCGTGGTTTGTTTTAAGAAAATGTTTATGTGTTTATAAATAACTGCATGACGTATAAAACGCAAATCTTGTAATTTTCTTTTTGTAATCCAAACAAATCACATACGTCACAGCCAAGACACGATGTTATATGAGCCTACCATTGGTAATTTGTAAGGTTAATAACGTCATAAAAAAGTGTATAATAAGTAGGGCGACTTGGTAAATGCCAACTAACGTGGCTATTATGCCCTCTGGCCAGGATGGCACGTAGTGCGATTGTGCGTAAGTTCATGTGGTAAGTAACATGAAGGGATGTACAACTGTGTATTAGTGGTGATGTTAGAACAATATATCATATAGGAATACCGATTAAATGCCGGGAAACATACAGATATGCTGATTAATATGCAAAAGCAAGAGCTTGTCATGAGCTTTAGACATAATGAAAAAATCTTTTTGAAAAAATTTTGATTCTAAGCACCACAACGCTATCATTCTTTTGAACGAATAAATTTTACTGTACACTGTCAGGCCTGCTACTAAGTTGGACCCAAGTTTGAAAAAGATTAGCTTTAGTTGGAGAAATTCTGTTTAGCTTAGTTTAAAAGTAATGTATTTCATTATTTGTAGCAGGCCTAGCTGTTTTTTGGCCACTATCATAAAACTCTTCGCTTTCTCTGGTGCCTCAAGCTATAGTTACAGGCCTTAGACTTGCTATAGCACCGCAACATAAATATTAAGTCCACTTATCTAGATCTTCTCAAATGAATACCAGTGCGAGATCTACTACAAGTACCAGAAATAATAAGGTTCGGGTGTAAAACGATTTTGTTACAAAATGATGTAGTTTGTTAAATTTATGCTTCCAGAGGTCGAGGTTAGAATATGTCTGGATTAATACCGAAACGCAGTGTTTCAGGATCTGTAGCCGGGTCGCTCGGAAGACGACCAGAGTATCAGGTAAACAAACTGGATTAATTTGCAAACGAAAGAAATTTTCCAATTTAGTGTATCGAGGAAGTGTCTTTTTCTTTTGCTACAGCAAACCGTTTCTAACAGACTTTTATTATTACCATGCGAACTATAGGTGTACAAGTCAAATACTCACAACAACTCAGTACTGAACGGACTGAATGACCTACGTCAAGATAAGATTTTGTGTGATGTTACTCTTATTGCCGAAGAGCATCCTTTTTACGCACATAAGAACGTATTGGCTTCCTGCAGTCCGTATTTGCGAAATCTCTTCAACACAGAAGATGGAATGAAAACCGAACATGAGGTGATATTTTTACAAACATTTTACTATACCTTAAGCAATACGTTAGTAGTGTGAACCCAATTTGAGCAATTGTAGCACATGACAGAGTTTTCCCGTTACGTTGCAGGTTGTCGAAATACGAGGAGTTAGTGCCGAGGGATTGCGTCACGTGATTGGATTTATATACACTTCGGAACTTCAATTGAGCATCAAGAACGTGCGATGCATTTTAGCTGCTGCCGGACACATGCAATTGAAACCGATCCTAAACTTTTGCAAGGTAAGTCTTACTTCCAGAAGGAACATTTTTTTACGTCAATACGTTTCTATATACAGCAAGGCATCAATATGATTTATGTTATAGGCTTTCTTGATAGCGGAAATATCTGTGTACAACTGCGTTGATATAATTCATATTGCCGAAAAGTACACTTTAAATGGAGTGGAGGAGAAATGTTATAATTTCATTGCGGAACACTTGAACGAACTTGTTAAGACAGAAGAGATACAAGTAATTATTTTTGGTACACTTTGTTAGCTAATACTGCAGTTAATGGTATGCGATTGATGTTCTTATATTGCCATTTTTGTGTCGTAGAAATTGACGATTGACAATGTGAGTTTGCTTCTTGATTCCTACGCCTTGAAAAATGTCTCTGAGTTGGAATTATTTGAAGCTAGCAGGCAATGGCTTCTTTACCAGCAAGACAGGTACAATATAGGTTCAACAGCAAAGTCATTTACGTCAATAAAAATATGGGTGACGCTGCCTATACAAGTACAGCAGAGTGATGAATCGATAACTAGAAGTTATATATAAATGGCATGCCCAAAGGCAAACAGATCAACGTTATCCGGTGGCTTCAGTGGAAAAACTGGTTTCTTACTTAAATCAAAGCCAAGCGAATCCAATACATTTTATGACCCATCTTATACATCACTGAGAAAATTATAATATGTCCTACATAAGATTGTAGCAACTTTTTGGGTTTCCAAGAATCTGTAACACTTCTAAGTAGGCTATAGGCCTACTTGTAGCGGATCCCGCAAAGAAATATTTTGTCATAATGAATATTACATTCAAACTAAAGTGGCAAACTTACACGCTTTTCTTCTTTCCGTAAGACTAAACCAAAATCTTGGCAGGTATCAACACGTACGTCAACTTATGGAAAAGATTCATTTTCCTCTTATTCCGCCACGTGATCTGTTACGTTACGTTAATTTTGTGGAGTTCATGAGAGTAGAATGCAATTTTCTGCTTTTGGAAGCCTCCAATTATCATATGCTGCCACATTCGCAGCCGATACTTCAGTCCATTAGAACACAGGTGAAACTTTTGCGTGTAATACATGTCAACACTAAGAGTAAGAAAAAGTCTTATTTGGCTAAGTCGCATTACACAATTCCATTTTATCAGGTTCGCTCCAATGATTCCCGGTTGGTTATTATTGGTGGAGTAGATCCTCATGATCGAGTGTCAAACCAGCTTTTTGCGATCAATGGTGACATGTCAAAATCTGATTTCCTCCCTCCGATGCATGAAGGCTTGTGCAGGTAAATTAAAAAGGATAGAAATCTTTTTGAAATTTTTGTGACAAACCCCGAGTATATTTTCTGAATATTGTCAGGCACTTGGCGTGTTTTTGTTCAACGTTTATTTATCATCACTTTTATATTCCCAATTTTCCAGCCACTGTTCTTGTGTCTTGAATAATTTCTTGTATGTCTTGGGGGGACAAAACATGTTTGACGAAAGAGGAACTACGGCAGTTAACACGGTCATCAGATATGACCCAAGGTAAATTTTTTGTGATGTGATAGATGGAAAGAAAATATACGTTATGGTAAAACGTAAAGTAAACGGGAAGGGAAACCCAACGGGCTTAATGTGAAATAATACAGGTTTAATATCTGGATGCGCATCGCCTCTATGAACGACCGGCGCGCTGGTTTCACTTGCAGTGTTGTAGATAACCGACTTTACGCATTAGGTGAGCAGCCTTACTTACATTCCAAAGAGCAAACTACTCATCAACCTATTTAAAATGACTAATTATCTATATCTTTTGTAAGGTGGCGTCAACGCCACTGGAAGAATGTCATCTATGGAATGCTACTCCCTTGAAGACGATAGATGGCGCTATGTAGCATCAGTGCAGACAGGTTTATGTGATCATGCACAAGCTGTCCATGGAAATCTCATTTACATAAGTGGAGGATTTAAGGAGGGGAGATTCAATAACCAGTTGCTTGCTTACAGTCCTCGGTAAATAGCCGCCTAACTTAATCCATGATCAATAAGTTCACTTTTTCTTTTTGCTATACAGACTTATAGTCTATATGCCATATTTGTCGAAATTACCTATTGTTATTATCTTGGTTGGGTTACTAATGTATGCTACTATTGTTCCCAAGAAATGTTGCAAAATTAATCAATCACCAATACAAAATATTTTAAAGGCACGATACTTGGCACGAACGCACACCTATGCATTTCGCTCGTGGATGGCATGCAATGGTAGCATTTGGAGACAGCATATTTGTAACAGGAGGCAACGCAGGTTTAAACAAGAGGATTGACATTCACGGTAAGACCAAAATTAATATTATTCTTGCAAAATGTTTGCAATAACGAACAATCATTAACGAAGCTAGGCTACTCACATATTCTCAATTACCTTAGAAACGGAAATTTATAACGCCATGTCAGACCAATGGACACTGGTGGCCCCCTTGCCGCTACCTCATAGCGAAGGAGGTTCAGAGTATTATGATGGAAAACTCTACGTTGTAAGTGATGCCTATACCAATATTAGTAAACTATCTCTGGTGTTTATTTCTAGATCGAGCGGTTTACTTATCGTACTTTATCGCCATCTTTGTGTTATATAGTATTCTAGATCTAGAAGCTGTGTGTCCGTTTTTACTCATTTCATTTGAACATTAATGTTATTCGACAATTTTATTCAAGGTCGGCGGATACAGCTGGACTCAACAAAAATGTCTCAGCTCTATTCAATGCTACGACCCGAACAAAGATTCTTGGGAAAATCATGGTATGTTGTCGGCTATTCCTTGTTGTTCTGCAAACGTTCTATTGCAAAACGGTCATTCTTTATTGTTCGGCAAACATTTCTTATAGCTTTGCAAAAGAATATTAGTACGTTCTTCTTAACTCTATGTGCTATAAGCTAATCATAATACCAACCGACGCTAAGCATTTCATTTACTTTATGTCAGTGGCTGATTTCTGCAGGTAACCTTCCTATTGAATTGTCTGGCGTTCGCTTGTCAACTCTGACTATTCCTTACACGATATCTCCTCGAAGCGGGTTGACAACTGGAAGTCACGTGCCTCTTTCTTGGCCCTCTCGTCAAATGCCAAGTCAATTGATGGAACAAGTGAGAAATATATAAAGTAGCCTACCTTAAAATTTTGGGCTTTTGTCAAAATTTTTTTTTAAGTCTAGTTTTAGTTTATTTCAAAGTTATATTCACAGCTAAGCATTGGTAATTACATTGTTAGCAGGACCCACGAATGATGATGGGCAATGCACTTTTCAACACTGGTGGTCAACCTCAAATGCTTTCAGGGTACATGGATCCCTTTGCCATGACTGATATGCAAGATGCCATGGGTGAATACGCTCAGCCGAATTCCAAGTAAGCTTTTTGACAGCTACAGCTTTAAATGCCGTTCAAATGTTTGTATAAAGGGTCTAAAAAGCTTCTTGTTGTTGTAACACTCTTTGTTATTGACTTAATACTGTGGACTTTAGATTTTCTGCTGGGCCATCCTTGGGCTCCATGACACATATGGGAAGCATGGGGAGGTATGGGACGCCTAAAGAGTTTCGAGCAGCGGTCTCCAGAGATATTCCTTCCGATGGAGGAAAGGGGTTTAGAATAGAGAGTCAAGAAGCTGGAGGTATCTACAGGTAATAAGATTTATATTCTATACCAAACCAACACAGATTGCGATCTAAAACATTCCGACCTTGGACCGCGCATACGTCACCATTATGGAAAAATACTGTTATAGACATTTGATAATGAACAGTTATTTGTAATTCGAAGTAAATTGCTATGTATAACCTAAGATTTATTACGATCTGTCCAATGGCAGTGATTTTTTCTTTATTTATTTCTTGTGCCCTACAGTCATCCCCGAAGTACCAGCATAGACGAAACAAGTTCAATGATGTCTCGCACTCCAAGCGCTTTCTCGAAGGATCTTGACACTGACATTCACTCCGAAACAACTTCAATTTCTTCCGGATTGAAAAAGAATGCGAGTTTTCGAGAATCCGTGGAAGATTCCAGCAGGTAATTTTGCTTCTTTGAACATATAGGCCTATATATGTATGCTTTGTACAACAATAATAGACCATTACTCGAGAACGCCGTTTTAAATTGGTTTTCAAATTACTTGTAATCTTTGCAGCGAAAGCAGCGATGATGACATTAAGTCGACCCCAAGCTCAATTATTCAGACCACCAAACGAGAAGCAGCTGATGAAGAGATAAGAGCATATCGATGAAAGACATATTTATAGTGTTTCTACTTTTCTTGTTGGTGGTTTTGTAAAGAAGAGCGCATCAGTTTAGAAAAGGCGTTTGTCTGGAAAACATTGGCACGTGAACCTGAATCTTTGAAACATGTTTTTACATAATTTGTTAGATGGAAGTAAAAGTCATAAATCTATTGTTAAAGTAGCTAAGCTTAATTGTTTTACATAGGCTGTTAGATGCCCATTGCTTGTCAAAATTTATGGTTTATTCTATTTTGTTTAAGCCTATAGCTATAAAACCTAGATATAGCAAGGATAACACATTTACTTTTATTTTGGACAATTTCGTTTGTCAATTTTTTGTGGTGTAGTTTTACAAACGTATAACCTTATATTATATCTGTTTTCTTGTTGCGTGTGACTGGATGTAAGTTCTTAGTAAAGCAATGACTTGTCCTGCATATATAAATTGCATTATAAACGTTTTGTGTCAAGTGTTATACTCTTTAAGTCAGACTTAGTGGGTATGGAAAAATCTGTACCAACGATTTGAAAACAACTCTAAATTACTTCATATAAACTGCCAATGTGCAATAACAAAACTTCATCTGCCATGAAAAACAAATAAAGGCAATAAATTTTAGGTAACAGCGTTTTCTGGTTTTCTAAAAAATTTTAACTTTTTCAGTTTCTTTTATCTTATTTAAACAAGAAAGTCATTGACCATTGTTAATAATTCAAAAGTGCGTTTCGACAGCAGACATTTTGGAAGGTTGTTGGAAAACTAATTTACTGAAAAATTCTATGCATAATTTATACGATGTAACTTTAAATTAAATATGCAAAGTAAGTTGCTCCTAAGGGCCTTAAAATTTTGAAAGGTGACATTAATGAATGGGTTTTAATCAAAGCTTAAAGTTAGACTCGCCATAGAGTGATCCATCTCAACATGGCTTAACATTAATGATAGCCAGGTCATGTTGATACACGAAAAGCGTAATAATTCGCAAGAAGTTAGAAGTCGTTTTCAAGCAAGAAGTCGTTTTTAAGTAATTGCTCTCTTTTTCTTTCTCCGTTAAATATTAATGTGTTCTCATCAAACGTTTTGTTGGACTTCATTACATCACCGCTCAAAATCGAGTCTCAGATCTTGTAACTGGTGTTCCGAAAAAAAAATTAACTATAATAGGTGCCTGGGTAGATGACAAAGTTTGTACGAAATAAGGAAAAATGTTGGTTTTTATGCAGAAGTAATGAAAGGAGAAAGACTATATATCGTGAAAATATATTGTGTCATAGCTTTGTAAATTGATCTATATGTTATAGAATACAAACAGCGGAAAGTGATATTAAGTTAGTTAAACAATAACTTCAACAACAACAAATTTTAATAATTATGTTGTAACTTAACAATTACAATATAATTATTAAAATAATGCTTGATATTTAAAAAATATAGACATATTGTATTGAAACATAGCTGATGCAATTCATTATGTACTTTTTGGTGTCAATAGTTCTGGCGACATTTTATCGTTCACAGCCGCGAAAGGTAAAAAGCCTGCCAAAATATTTCGCACCGGGCTTCACTTTGTGAAAAGCAAGCTAAAGATCGACTTTCATAACTCTTTCACAACATGGAGCAAAAAAAGTTATAAATTTTACAGACCTTGACTTCATAGATTAAGCACAAACGAACAATTGTTTAACTTTTGCTTGTGACCAAAACGATGAAAAACTTGGTGTGTATTGTTATTGTGGGAATAGTATTCCAAACTGGAATTTTAACTGGTAAGTCAGGAAAACAGAAATTATGTTAAACCAAAGAAAGAAGTAAGTTTGTAATGCAGGCACACATTATGATAATATTCACAGTATCACTAATGTTTGTAATTTTAGGAAAAAGTGATCCTGTCGAACAGAAGTTGATAAGCGACAAATTAAGCAATTGCTCCATTCTTGAAAGACCGGTAGTGGACCACAATCAACCATTAATCGTGAAGATTAAGTTTACCTTGCAACAGATCATAGACGTGGTGAGTAAAACTTCACAACTTAAAAATCTTTTGCTTGTTTATTAATTTGTTATTAGTTTTATCCAGTTGATTTCTTCTGATTATTTATTTTATAACGTCTAAAAGGATGAACGGAACCAAATTCTAACTACAAATGCGTGGTTAGACTTAAAATGGAACAACTATCTTTGGAAATGGAATAAGGAGGTTTACGGGAATATCACAAAGACAAGGATTCCACATGACCAGTAAAAGAAAAATGAAAACTATTGTTGATTGCAAACACGCGAAGGGTTCCTCTCACCCATATAATGAAGTTCTAATAATGCCATTTTATACATGCAGGATATGGACTCCAGATATCTTACTCTACAACAGCGCCGACGCGAAGTTTGATCCAACTACCCACACGCATGTTGTAGTGGATTCTACTGGGGACTGTTTGTACGTACCGCCAGGTATGTAATTTGCATTAGCAGTAAAGCAGTAATAAATATTTGTGTTAAAATAAACTAATGTTATCTTTTCAATATAGCTTTTACCGGAAATAAGACCTGTTTCATAACACAAGCTAAACTTTGGTTTACCGGAATTTTTGATCATTAAAGTGCAAATGCAGTATAAACTAGGCTATGCTGTAAAACGAAATTAATGAAGCGTTGTATATGTGTCAGGAATCTTCAAATCTACATGTAAGATTGATGTCAGTAATTTTCCGTTTGATGAGCAAAAATGCAAGCTGAAATTTGGTATTTGGTCTTACAACGGAAACCAGGTATCAAAATAAAATAAAATCATCAAAAAGAAATGAACTTTTACAAAATTCCATAGTACAGATAGTTATAATTATAATTATTATTATATCAAAATGTTGTAGTGAGCACAACGAGTGCAGAAATAGATATATTTATTACTAAACGAAACAACTAACATATTTTGGACTATGCCTCTTTCCCCTCTTCAAAGAAAAATGAAGAGAATCAAAATGGAATCACTATTGGCGATAACTAATGGGAAAAGGTAGCTTTGTTTTCGAAGTACAATGACCTCCAAAATGGATGTACTGTATAGTCACCAGAGCTATATATCAGTAAGAGAAGGAAATTCAGAACGACACGAGATTAACCTAATATTTAAATGTTTCTGTTTCTACACTCGCTGTGCTGATTACAACATTTTGCTACTGCAAAGCAATTTTATCTGTTATGAAAAAATAATTTTTCAAATATTATAACTTAATTAGTAAACTTATAGGGAAAGGTGGAGCAAAATGACCACGAGGCAAAAAGGAACAGGGCGTTTCATTTTAATAATAATAAATTTATAAGCCTATTTTAAACACTATCACAGGGTACTAGATAACTAGAACGCCTAATCATAATACAGTATGTCGACAAGGAATCTTCAATCACTTTGCAATTTTTGTCTTACAATGGAAAATAATTTAGGATGATTTCAAATAATTCTGTTTCTGTATTGTAAATCTATATGACGAATTTATGTATTGACGTCCTCTTTTTGGTTTATATAGGCTATAATAAGTCTCTCGATACATTTTCTTCTCTCTCTCTCTACCTCACACACACACACACACACAAACTCTATCGCTCTCTCTCTTCATATAGGTTGATCTCCAGTTGCAGTCAAATCAAGCTGACGACTTTGACATCGAAAACTGGAAAAGAAGTGATGGTGTTGACATTACTGAATACACGGAGAGCGGTGAATGGAAACTCACAAACGTTACTGCGCAACGAAAGTCACTCAAGTACGCCTTATATACAGATGAATCATGAAATAACCCTCCAGTCGTGTAAGATGTCATTTATTTCAAGCTACATGGATATTTTGTTAATTGTACATATTAGTTTAAGTCAGAATCGTATATTTGTTTTCTTTTCGCAATGGTTTAGATACAAGTGCTGCCCTGAAAAATATGTGGATGTGTCCTTTACGTTGGTTATGCGACGCCGCACAATGTTCTTTGTTATGAATTTAATTTTGCCGTGCATTCTCAATTCAGTTTTGACTCTGATCACCTTCTTCCTGCCTGCAGCAGCTGCCGAAAAAATAACGCTTGGTAAAAATATTGTGTGAGTTTTAAACAAAACGAAAATGAATTATGACAATTGATGAAAGATGAAAATTATGTAAATATTCATGGGCTGCAGGCCTTATAGTGCTACATCTTTGTATTAACATTTTTTTCTGTTTTCGCAGCGATAACAGTCCTGCTTGCACAAATTGTTTTTATGTTGTTAATAATGGAAACGATGCCACCTACATCGGACGCCATGCCACTGATAAGTAACTGTTTGTTATACATTTTGTTTTAATGTGCTCAAAAATAACTTATAAAAAGCTATTTATTTTCTGAAGATAATTCTTAAATATATGCTTTGTAACCTATGGTATGTCTGTGAAGATATGTATCAACCTAATAATTTAATTAAAACGTTTATCAGACCATAACTTGATTGTTTGCTGTTTTGCAAAGGTAAATATTTTGCATGCAGTCTCATAGCGGTTTGCGCATCGGTGGCGGGAACGGTTTTGGTTCTCTCATTTCATTACACATCTCCCGAAATCGATGGAAGGATGTCTCCCGCTGTGAGTAAAATTTGTATTTGTTGTATAGGCTTTATGTTTTGCATCCATGAATTTACACTCTAAAGTTTAAGTATTCAGATACAAATTTAGTTAAACGCTATATAAGAATGTATGCACTGTCCATTTTCACCACACTTTTAGCGATATTTGGTGTTTTAAAAGTGTCTTTGAAGCGTTTAGCCTATGAACAACACATGTCATTAAAGTATTTTCTCTTTGCATTTTTGTTTGTAACAACACTTTTTCACGCTTTCGTCCAAGAACATGACTTCAATATGTTTTTGGAAAACGCGTTTGACAAACTTTTACTGAAACTCTGCTCACTAAAAACGCTGTTAAGACAATGTTAATAAAACGGTTTTTACAAAAACACCTTGTATTCATCGACGTGGACATGCGTTGTTTTTTGTATTGTCGTGAATGACAACGTGTTTTGTCACATTTTTCGGTAGTGCGTTAATGTAATATTATTTTTTGTTATATTTTGTTCAGCTAAAAAAGTTCTTGCTTTATACTGCGCCCAAGTGGATGCGGATGAAACCGTATTCACCGAAAACATTTAGGTTAAAAAAGAGTAAAACTGTCAGCAAAGCGAGTAGCTTGAAACAACCAAGTCCTTCAAAAGGTTTGGCGGTTTTTTATTCAAGCCATATAAGATTCTTAATATCGACCTTGCAGAGGGATAGGCCTAACTGTTCTTGTTTATGTACTTTGTTGCATGGTGTAGCCTATATGTCTGTAGGTGTTGCTACAAGCTGGCGATGTTCAGTCCCACAAAGAAATCAAGCTGAAGTTTCGATTGAAACATTACTAAAATCTGACAAGAAGATCAAGTCAAAGAGATCTGTAGAGGTGCATTTTAGAAAACTATCTTTTAGCACTTGTTTATTCCACGGTTCCAACTGAAAGCTATAAATATTATGCATCGTTTTAACAGCATTTAACAAGAGAAGTTGTTGATAATTTTGTCCTGGTCGACTGTCGGTTGAAGAAAAGTTTGAAATCGTCAACATCGACATTATTACCAAAGTAGATTTTGGTGCTAGGTTTTATATAATATCAAATTTATTCTTTATACGGTACATAAACTACCTTCGAAAATACGTAGGCCTATCTTTAAAATGCATGCAATATTTTCAGTCTTATTAGGCCTATCTAAACCTCTAATCTTGACCATATGTACACAGTTTTATATTCATATTCTATATAAAAACTTAAACATCTATTTTCAAAGTTTTGGACATGAAGAGAAATGGAGAAGAGAAAATTCTAGTGGTAAGCTGTCTTTTATTGTACTTTTTAAACTAATTTCAAACCCAACAGAATTTTAAAAGTTTAAGTTTGGCCATGGCATAACGAAGGCTAGACTATATAAGTTAAAAATAAACATCGTAATCGCAACAACAGAAGACATATTCATCAATGACTAAGTTATAGAAGTTGTGATCATAATTTTTCAACATGCTTTTGTAAGCACTGCGATTTTTGGGCTAACATAAAGTGAAGTAGTCTAGTGGACAATCTAAAGTACACTAGTAGCCTAAACTCACACTTTAAGATGGTATAGTAGCCTATTTGTCTAATATGAGAAAATTGGGGCCTTATATCGCGGAGTAAATTGCAACAAGATAAACTTTTGCCTAGCTGAGTTCATGGTTTAGGTTGGAGCTATACCTATAAAGTATTCAAGAGTAATATATGAGCCATGTTAGAATATTCTTGAGCCTTGGCGTACCGCAAACAATTTTATTCTGGAAATTGTAGTCCAAAAAAACTTCTGGCTAAAATCCTTAGTTTAAAGTCGTAGGCTAAGTTATAATTAACTTTGTGTTACGAGTTGCGGCATGTAATAAGTTACTTAATACGTTAACAAAAAAGCTTTTCCTGTGCATTTAAAGATTTATTTACATCTACCATATAGAATTAATTGTTAGATTAGTCGATGACCACAAAATCTTTTTGCGGGGGCCACACTTTTTGCAGTCCTGCTATAGGTTAGCCTACTTAAAATTAATAAACATACGTTATTTTTATACTGATTGTTAGACTACCCATTTGTGGACCAATCAGTTTTAGAGAAAATTATTCAAGATCTTCAAACGCTGATTCAAAACATTGAACAAGACAAGATAAACGATCGGATTCTTCAAGAATGGCATTTTGCGTCGCGAGTGCTGGATAAGATGTTGCTGTGGTTTTTCAGTGTCTTTGTATTGGTTGCGACTCTTGCCACTTTGTTTGCTGTTCCCAATATCACTGATGTATTTACAATGTAAATAGAAGAAAAAAGAAATAGCCTTTAGATCTGATTTATTTTACGTTTATCTATTGGGCCTACTGATAATAAAATTTCACGCGACTTGGTACTGGCACAGGGTAGTGATCAGATCAGATCACAGCACCACAGACAGTTTAACGCACTCACAAGCAAGTGTTTGCTTGATTATCAGGCGTCCTTGATATAGAAAGCGCACAAAACGGCTAAAAAAGAAAAGAACGCGCACAGAATTCGGCTAGAAGTGCAATAATATTGAAACATTACCATACTAAAAGTGCCTCTTGGAAGTGTGAAAATGTTGTCTCACCAACAAATGACATTCGAATAAGTGACGACGGTTCATCGACCGACAACCTCCCGACCTTATAAATCAACTGACGTCGAGCAAATTACCCTCTACGTCTTAAAAAGTGAGTACATTCCCCTGCCAACGCTCTAGAATAGATGTTAATTGTGTCTTTAGCCTACGTCTACACCACTGTCTGAGTTTCTTTCGGCCCAGACATGGGCAGTAGCCTACAGAGTAGGCTACCGACAAAGTATAGAATTACCTTTTTGAAATGTACCGAATCCAGGAACCGTTGGTACATTTGTTGCCAAGTACCGGTACCGTTATCAACGTTACTTTCAAAGTACTAACTGCCCACTTCTGGTTGTCCCCTACCCACAATGGCTTTACACATTTCCTAAATGGGAGATTTCAATACAAAAACATTAACTTACTCTATGCCTGTTGCCACATGCCTCAACGCTTCCCCGGCCCACCCAATGGAATAAAGGACTTGGTAAATATATCTCCAGACAACTCAACCATACTTACAGACGGACTTCGATTAACGGAATTACTAATTGTGTAAGTATTGAAATGAATTTTTCCGCCAATAGACCACCGGCCGATGTAAAGTTCATGAACGTCATAGTAGGAAAATTTCCGTAGCTTATTTGTCACTGTGTAGAAAACGACTGTAAACAAGTTTGTTGATATAGCTTAATAACCAGAGGTGGGCATTCGGTACTTCGAAAGTATCGTCGGTAACGGTACCGGCACTTGGCAAAAAATGTACCTACGGTTCCGGTATTTGGTACTATTTTTAAAAAGTAGTTCAGTAGGCCTACTTTGTCGACACTCGGTACTTTTTGTGTAAAAGATGCTGCTGCAAATGCAATGTTTGCCGCAATTACGCCCCCGGTAAAGGTTACTCCAGTCCAAAACGTATGTGACATTAATCGCTTGCAATTTTACTTGACCTTTCTAGATTAAAAAAATCAATAGATGCTAAAATTGGTATCGAGAATTAATTAAAACGTATTTTTTGAAAACATACTTCGTAAAATTTTAAAATTATCCCGTGAAAAGTACCGAGTTACCGGGACCGTGTGAAATTTCTTGAAAAAAGTTATTCGGTACAGAGATTCGGTAATTTTTTTCAAAAATGCCGACAGTACCGGTATTGTTACCGAAAAAGTACCGCGGTACTGCCCACCTATGTTAATAAACGATGGATCTCCTAGTGAATGTGATGGCTGCTGGTCGATAGCTAGAAAAAAAATTATTTAACTATTTACCAAATTAATGGTAAACGTTTTTTACTTGTTCAATGGAATCCTTAAAAACCCGCACGACTTCCGTCTTTTACTTTGTTCCTACGCTCCCGCTTGGGTGAAAAAGTCACTGAGTTTTCGAGAAGTAGGCAGCGCTCTCACTTTTAGGGATTTAGTTCCAAATTGGAACTTTTAGCCCCTTTTAGGGACAAGTTTAGGGATTTTGATGATTTAGGGATTTTTTGGGGATTTTTGAAATTGTTGATACGTATAAAGTACTTATTAAGACTAGTCATGCTTCCGCCATGTGCTTCCTTGCCAAGGAATCCTTGGTGTGCATTCTGCATTGTGATTAGAGTGTACAGCAATGTTCCCTCTAAGCTGCGCGCGTACGCAGGCGCAAATGCGCACTACTGACACGGTCTTCACGCACAGAAAATCTGTGCTGCGCCTGCGCACAAGAAAAAAATCCAACCTGAATTGAAAATAAAATAAACGCAAAATAATGGCCACACTACGCACGTCTGATGTTGCTCACAGTGGTCCAAGGGACCGCTCAGGGAGTTAGTGTATTTGCTCAGATTCGTGAAAAATTAGAGGGAACATTGGTGTAGACTGTAGAGGATTACGTTCATGTTCATGGCTGTCTAAAATAGAAGTGATTTTGCCGAACGTCTTATCGACTTAGATCAATCCATAATATCGCGAGAGTAGCAATATTAAAAGAAATTGTTTTATTTAAATCGGCGTTAAAAGTGTTGGGAAATATTCTTGTACCCTAGTCTACTTGTTTCTGTTCATTTAGAAGTTTATTTGAAATTTTAAAGAGTAATTGAAACTGCTTAGCCTATTTAAAACCTGGAGTGTTTCTGCATGATTTGTTGATTGATTCTCAAAAATCAGTGATTGGAGAATTAAAATACAAAAATCTGCGTAATGTTGTTGTTTGCTTGTTGTCACTACCCTTTGGCAATGCCCCCGCTGAAAGACTATTCAGCACTTTGAAAGAGATAAAAACAGACCACAGAAATTGTATGAAGCGAGAAAGCTTAATTGGATTGTTGCATACACAACAGGGAATGAAGTCCCTTGATATACCTGCTGACAAACTGTATGTAAAAGACCATCCTGACATGTTGAAAATGGTGAAAAGTGTTAAAAGCAATGCCACTGATACTGAAGTACATGAACACATTGCTGCTGAAATGAGTAGCTGGACATAATGGACAATAGTAGGCTAGACCTATAGACTACACAATGCAGTTACTGTATTTGTGAACTTGTCATTTTACATTGTACAACAGTTTTTGTTGCAGTTTTTTTGGCAGTGATTTGTAATTAGCTCATTTCCCTTTTCAGAATAGGCTAGGTCTGTGTTCAGATTTTTGACCTTCTTTACTACAATAAATTTTAACTTTTTGTACAATAATGCGTAATTTAACTACTGTACTTGAGTTCTTCATACGTCAAAATTTGTCAAAAAAAAGGTTTTTAATGTCAAAATTTTCAATTTTTAGGTAAAAAAATAATCGCCCTAGTGATAAAATAATAGTATAACGCGCTAATTATGGTTTAGGGATTTTTCATGCCATCTAGGGATTTTTTGGTTTGCATTTGTGAGAGCCCTGGAAGTAGGCTACAGTAGGCTATATATCAACCGTATAGTACAGGTAATTCGGCACTATAATAGCGTAGAACAGCCACCTCTGATAATTACTGATCAACAAGCAGACCAGCAGCCTTGGGCCTAGCACAGGGCTCTCTTTACAGAATCAAGTAACAATTTTCGTAAAAAACTGCTTGTTTTCGGTTTTACAGAACATTTGAAGTAAAAACACGTAGGATTGATGGATTGTGGGGAATGTGCATAACTAGATGACGTCACAATTTGAGTAACTGGGGTCTAGTATACAAAAGTATCCTGTGGTTGTGCACTTGTAAACTGGACCCAGGGAGTGTTTCCTAAATAACATGCAATTTAAAATTCAAAGTGATGTGATGATTTTAGAATGATTTACAGTTGCACTATCAATGCGATGCCCTTGGGTATACCGTCAACTATATTTGCTCCTGTTCAGTGAACCTAGCTGCCTGGTAAATAGCTCTAAATTCGGACAACACGATGTAAAACACAAAAAGTGTGCACAAAATCTAGATCAGTGCTTCTGCACATCAGTAACTGGGGCTTGAGCGATGACCACAAAGACTCCCCTCAGTCCAAGAACAATTATCATGTTGTACCACTTCTATTGTAATGTAATTATAACCAATCAAAAAAGTTACCATCATACAGGATTGCGCCGTTATTGAAAATATAGACTTACCATTTACAGAAATAGGGTGTAACCAGATAGCTTAAATATATATATATTTTTAAAAGTAACATGAATACTTGTAACTATAAGATTCACTGATGTAAGAGCTTCACTGTTGCAATATCAAACACTACTAAAATTTGTCTTATAATCTTGCTCCTCCACAATCAAACCAACTGAGGACTGTTTTATGTAAATGTGAAATTCTTTGACCACTGTGAATTTAAACTTGAACACATCATGGCTTTTTCTCAGGTAAGAACCGCAAGACTGTACATCCTTTATTGTAATAGATTTGTTGTGCAGTTTCTCTAATTTGGATGTTATAGCAGACTATGCAGGGTTGCTTAACCAAGACACACACCTCTCCAGTTGGAAAATTGACCAATTACACAGTAGATCAAAAATACAAAGACTTTCTGACATGTAAAGCTTAAAACATTTTCTGATTCCACTGACTGACAACCACTTACAAACTTTCAGGACATGTTATTATTCAATGTTATTGGCTTAAACCATCTACTACTTCAAGACTTGAGTATCTAACAATAAAATTAAAATAGCAAAATCCAAGTAACGGTTACATCTTGATTTTTGAGGGCTTTTGTATCAGTATCTATATCATAACAATCAGTCAGTGTGGCAACAGTAGGCCTTTGCAGGTCTGCGTGTGTAAGTTTGTGGTTACACACCAAAGATATCTGCAAATCTGTGGTTGGATTTATAGGTTTATAAGCTCATCATATCTAGATCTGTAGAAAAGAAGCACCTGCCCACATTGGCAATAAGTATTGAAAGGTTGTTAGGTCGTAACTTAGTCTCTTTGAGGCCATTACATAGGCATGTATTTTTTACTTGACCTGCCAAAACTGGTTTTAATGTTTTTTATACCGTTTGCATTGATATGTTTTAGAAACGTATTCAGAAAGAAATCCTAACAATGACAACCTCTCCACCACCTGGAACAAGATTAGTTACTGAAACAATGCAAACTACGAAAGAATTTTTAGTTGAAGTACATGGTGCACAGGGTACTTTATTTGCAGGGGAGCAATTTAAATTGTTGTTTAAATTTGGAGATCGCTATCCATTTGAATCACCGCAGGTAGGCCTATAATAATAATTATATATTTATATTTCAGCACAAACTTTCTCTTTACCACCCAATAACATTGCATAAAAACATTTTTTGCACTATTTAATGTGCGAGGGTTGTATAAAAAGTAATGAACTTTTAAAGAAACTATAACGTAGAATTTTGGTTTATTTTTAGCTGTATTTAAACTCCATCTAGGGAAAAACAATTGTTCTAGCACTGCCGGACTGTCATTATCGTTATTTTGAGGTCATGCAGCCTCTATGATGCTATTACCAAAGGCAAAGCATAGAGGTGTGAAAAAGTTTTTTTTTATCTTCAAAAACATCTCAAACACCACAGTCATCAAATATAAGGAACTGCTGATGAATACTAGGGATGGGCCGATACGAACCCAAACGCAAATAGATTCGCCGAATATCGCCTTTATGCAAGATTCGGCCGAACACGAATACCAACAATGGCGAACCCAAACACAATATTACTTATAAATTTACTGATTTTCGTAAAAAATGATGATCTAGTTTCCCGACAATGCTAAACTAGAGTCAGCAGTACTTACAATGAAGGTCGTTTTCCTAACGATTTTGCTTTTTCGATCATTTTTGTAAACACTATTTTGTGAAAGAAATCGATTTGTTTATTGATTATGTCATTTTAGAAGCAAGACTTGACAACTTTTGGAGGAAATTTTACTGTTTGGTTCTAATACGATTAGATTCGGGATTCGTTCGTGTTGACCTTCATGATATTCGGGTTCGCATGAACCCGAATAATCTTCCTCGCGGTACATCCCTAATGAATACAGAAGTTTATTATGTGAATCGTGAATTGTTGCAATGGCGATCAGGCAGGAGCAATGTCATTGGGTTCTGCACCCTGGTTTCGCAGAGCTGATGTGTTTTTAATGACGCACTTAGCAAAGTTAATACAAAAACTCTTCTAAGATGAAAAATTCATCAGAGTAGTTATAATAAATTCAAGGCTTGTTGCTTTTCGTACAACTCATGTTCTATGTACCAAATTTAGTCAGAATTGAGGAACACAACAACAAACTCTCATTTTGATAAAGCACATTCAAAATTGGGACTTCGAGCCTACTGATCACTAAGAATGCGATTTATGTTTTACAGATTTTCCCGAATCCAAAGTTTAAAGATTCTCAATAATAACTGGTATATATTAATACTTCAGAAAAAGGCAATTGAAAATGTTGCTTCCTCAAAATTTAATGAACTCCGAAATACAGTACCACACTTATTGTACAGTATATCAATTCGACACATTTGTTGTTTTTTCCTATACGCCATGATGCTTAAAATCAACTGTTTCCATACATTATTGATGTTATGCTCTGATGAACAACAAACATTGTTTAAAACATGTTAGTTTTTCAGATAAACACAATGTTATACCAACTTTGTTGCACTTATTGCAATCACTTGGTTGAAAAAAAAATGCAGCTCAACTCTACCCCAGTCATACCACTGGTATTAAAATTGATTGAGGTCCATACCATAGTTTGAACTCAAACAGTTGACAAGAATTTAAGGGATTTCTGTGAATAGTCGAAGGTTTTTAATATTCCTCCCCCATATTAACGTCGCTCTAAACACAGTTTTGTTTTAGGTTATGTTTGTGGGAGACCATATTCCAGAACACCCTCATGTTTATAGCAATGGACACATTTGTCTGTCAATCTTAACAGATGATTGGAGTCCAGCATTATCTGTGGAATCTGTTTGCCTTAGTATCTTGTCGATGCTCAGTAGTTGTACTGAAAAGGTGAGCACCAGTACTCTTTTCGTATTTATTTCTTGGAAAATGGTCATCAGTCCAGTGGTTCCATATCTTTCTAAAGGTAAACCGACTTTCTTGTACAAACCCTTCAATTTTTTCTTTTGTTTTTTGCTTGCAGAAACGTCCTCCTGATAATGCGTTTTATATAAGAACTTGCAGTAGCAACCCCAAGAACACTAGATGGTGGTATCATGGTGAGATATTGAAACGCAAAAATCTTAATTCTTAAAGAATCGTTGACACTATTTTTATTGTGCAGATGATAAAGTATAACATGAAAGTGATGTTGGACACATATAAGTCAATACCCAACCGTTCTGTTAAACCAGCCAGAAATAACTAGTTTCTGAAAATTCCCGGAATATCTCGTTTCTTTGCCAGAAGTTTTTACACAAAGAAAAATACCTGCTTTGGGCAATTTTTTCACCGTAATGTTTCTTGCTTTTATGTTTGTTAATATTTGTAGGACTGGTTGTACACTGTGAAAATATATGCAAATATGTGTTTAATGTGCTAGTGATTCAGTGTAATAACATTTTCTACTAACCCAGTGGTTCTCAACCTTTTTTGGCTGATGGCACCCTGCAAACAAGCAAAAGATTTGGCGACACCCACAGTCAAACCAAAAAGTTTCTGTATTAAATAAAAATAATTTTTGCAATCCTTTTCCTGGACTAGTGATTAGTGTGCAATAACTTGCGAAACGTAAATGGCACCCCGGTTGAGAACCACTGTACTAACCTATGGTTTTTCCATAAAATCGTTACATTGGAAAAATATTTTTGAAGAAAAATTGTGTCAGTGGATACCTTTTATGTCCTTAGGCATCTGCAAGCTAACCAAAGTTTTAACACTGGCAATATTTATCTGTTCTTTTATTGTTCTGCCCGAATGTATCAGCCAATATTATGAGCATCATACTAACAATGAGTATCGGCCATAAAAGCTATTTTGGTTTGTACTGCCATGTGATTGCCTTGACATATGCGATTACTTAGGTAAATTTGCTTAATGTCAGAACCTAGCAACATTGTGATAACTATAGTGTAAAGTTTATTTCTCAATAATCGCATTTACCCTAATAAAATAGCATGCAATGAAACACAGATCATCAACACTTTATTGTTGGAAATGTTTAATAAAAAACCTGGACCAGGCTTTAAATTTGGTATTCATACTAAACAACCTAAAATTCTTAAATGATACTTACTAAGTGCATTTTCTACCCAAACATGAGGTAGCTTTCGTTAAAACATTCCATGTCTAGAATACATACCAATGGCTATTCATGCTTTGACATGATTAGGGCTGGGTAGTCTGTATTGGTACATTGCATTGTATAGCAGATCCTGCTGCTCTCATTTGACCAAGCTACAGGTTACCAGGTCAAAATATAGCTGACCTTAGGACTTTATTAAACATTTCCAAATTAAAAAAGGCAATCAATGCTACAACTAGCGTCAAGGTTTAATGAAAATGAACTTTTGATAAACATACTTCTCAAAACCTTCAAATGATCATTTTAGCTGTACCAGGACTGACTAAAGTTTCTTGAAAAGGTATTTCGGTATCTTAAAGTACCAATTGTTGTAGAACCAAAAAAGTACCGCCATCTGCCCACCTCTAGATTTGATGTACAGCAAAAATGGTGCAGATTGTAAATGTACAATACAGACATGATTGCCTCTTCAGATAGTTTATTGATTGGAAAAGAATATCCTCACGAGGTTGGATTTATTTGAATGGTTGTATGTCATATTTGAGATAAATGGCTCCATCCTATGAATTTTAAAACAACAAGTGTTGATGACAGCATTCATCTTATTTTTTTCTGTTTCACATTCTATGTTTGCTATTGTATTTTGTTCAAAAACAGTAACTGCAAAATTTTAGAAATTGAGATAGAATCCCCAGTACTTAAGTAATTACATAGTAAATAATTTAATTCACAAATACAACATGATAAGCTTCCCATATTGATACGGTATACATACATATTTACTCACTTTCATTTCAAAATTCAACTCGTGTTTTACAACAGCTGCTAGTGGAATTATTGGTGGCAAAACTATTCCTCCACAGGTTAGCACACAATTCATTGTTGGTTTGTTAGTACTGCAACATGATTAATAGTAATTAAGATGTAAAAAACTCATATTTGGTGGCTATTTGAGAGTCATGCCCACTTACCTGTCCACATAGCCAAGTTGTTCAACAACTAACTGACATACATGACCAATCAATGCCCGATCACATACCCTATAGTGTTTGCCTTTCAAGTCCTAAAATCATTTTGTATGATTTAATCAACACCACCAAGAAACAGACAGACGATATGATGCTAATGACATAACATTGTCCTGCTATTTCTCATACCTCTGCTTCCACTGTGCATGATTCAGGCCCCACCCACTCAATATACAAAGAAGTAAAAACAAACGGATTCCTTGGTTTAGATGAGTGAGCACATTCGGGGGAAACTTTAGACTTCTTTACAGCAACTTCTTGGAAAGATGAAAACCGCTCTGCTTCATCTAAAGTTGTAATACATGTAGCAATGTGATCATTGCTTTTACTGTTGTTTAATCAGCAAAAACGGAATGCAATCTTGTTACGTTTTGAAACTCCTGGAAGTACTTTGTTGACAATGTCTTGTAAAACATTGTCCTGCTTCAAAGAAGCTAGTGGATTGGTATTGTGCACCAAAACTTGACAAACAGGGCACGAATTTTCAGTCTGAAAATACTGCACAATGCAACTCTTGCAAACTAAAAAAGAAATTCATAACATAATGACTGAAAGTCATACTACACAAAGTAATATAAAGATAGACTAATATGGTTGTAAAAACATGGGTAACCACTGTTAATGTGACATGTTTCCATTACTCACATGAATGTAAGCATTCTGTAATTGTTGTTGCATCAACCAAGTAACCACAACACAATTTGCAGCAGAGATGGATATTAAGTGCTCTAGCAGAAATGTTGAGAGTGTCATTAACTTCTGTCTGCAAAAACAATAGCTTACAAATTGTGCAGCAACAAGTGTGGTGCCTGTATAGCAACGTTTTATCAATGAAGTCATAGGATTACCTCCCTCTGTTGATTTATATCCGCTTGGAATGAATTTTTGAAAAGTTTATAGTATGTTACTTTCTCAGATGTTTCCTTGTTCACTCCACGTTTTTCTACTTCTTCGTTAAATTCAATGCAAAATATTTGATAGTCCATGCATACTGCCAATGGAAACAAACTAATAAAATGTAGTATTGTTGATACTAGCATGAAGTTAATGTATTCGCTTACGTAACGAACGTAGCAATCCACTTAACGTTTGCAAAGAATTGCAATGTTGTTAAAACCCACCTCTTTCGTTGGGTCGCGTTCGAGACAAAAACGTGCGAAAGGCAGTGTATATTTGACTCTTGGTAAAGTAACGACTTTCACTGTCGCCATGCTGAATAGCATACTGATCCATAAACTCCTTAAATGGTGATGTGATGTCAGACATCTTGAAGCTTCAGATGATAAAACAGATGTCACAAACAACGTCCGCACGTTGTTCTTTTTCAGTGATACGCACAATAATATGATAGATGGAAAACGTCGTGTCATAGAACTCGAAATTAGTAATGCAACGGTTCTTTAATCGTTGAACTATAAGCGACGACATAGCCAGTCTTGGCACACTTGGATCGACGTTGTTAAAGAGATAAGTATATATGTTTACCGACGTAGTAGGATACTTCGAGTATTTGTATTTTAATCACTTATTTCGCCAGAGTAAAGCAAGATTTGGATTAATCTTTAGATATCCTGCATTTCGCACCACCAAAACACTTACTGCAATATTTTCACAAATGCCTTTGTTGATTAAGTGAGATTCCCACAGCCTAGTAGACTACGCCTACGGGACGGCTTTGTCATTAACGTGGTATACAGATAGTTTGTCTTGTAAAATATCCACTAGAAATATATTTGATCTCCTACCCAGTCAACTTGAAGTAGCCTGTTGTATGAACATTTTCAAAGTAATTTCGTAAACATGTCAACACATTTGGTATGTATAACCTCTGATACAATCTACCGTGTTGCTATTACTTCTGCAAACCAACAGTGAAGAACTTTTTAGAAACAGATAGCAAGCAAGTTTTCACAAAAGAAGGCTAGCGCAAAAGATTGGCATATCGAAGGTCTAGCAACACTCTGAAGCATACAGAAGCTGTACAATCTAACTATCGCCATTTGGCAGGCCACCTGGAACTGGAACGGGTTTAAGAGAGTAGTCTGGTAGGTACCATTACGTTTAATCATCTCGGTCACTGTCGATAGTTTGATGATGCAGAAATTTATTTACCAACACAATCGTCTCGAACCTGCCAGGACAATCTTTATAACTCTACGTACTTTTTTTTGAAGTGGTTTAATCACAGATCACGTCTCAACTTAAGTTGACATCCAGCCTTGTACAACATTATCGATACACCAAAATTCATCCATTTTAGTTACATGACCTCATGTCATAAACACAGAATTGAACAACTTTATGTTTGCATTAACAGTGCGAAAATCTAAAACTTATCAAATGGGATTTACGAATTGGTCTATGAAAAGATATTTTATCTGATTGAACAATGCTAGTATAAACGTATACTGGTGTGAGCTTAGGCTAACACTCCTGCGCTTTCCCAAAACTCAGGTGACAAGTCTTGGGCAATTCAGTTATATAACAAACAAGACTCTTTAGCTATAACCTTTGGCTAAATCAATGATTTTGCCCTTGGAAAATTGATGTTAAAACTCCTCATTGTCTTTAACGCGTTTTTCGTTGCTTTTACAATGTTTTACTGCCAAGTAACTTTTCAGCATATTTTTACCATTGTGATTTCTTGATTTGCGTTAGAGAGTACATGCGTGGGCCTCACTGCACACAAAAGGAGTACGGAACGAATACAAGAAAATGAGCTGAGGCCAGAGAGCAATCTACGTTTTGGAACTGCTCAGGGTCTTTCTCTTTCTGCATTAACTTAATAAACAAACTTTTCCTCACTAGTTAGCACATTCACCTAAAATCAAGCTTTCCACAGTACTGTGAAAAAATGCATTGGAAACACAATAAAAATAGTTTATTTTGTATGGAATGGAAAATTAACTAGCTATTCTTGTTGCGGCCGAGTGTTGTTAATGCGGACCTACTATTTTTTTAACTACGCCAACTGAAAGGTAGGAATGTACTGTAGATCATAAAGTGCTGTAAAGACAAATACTCGTTAAAATTAAGTGAAGTCTTTATAATTAAAGCAAATACATGTCCTATCTAGCTACTACGTTCCAGGAACAAACTGGGAAAGCATAACCCTTGTTTGCTAAAATTAGGCATGTTGAAGAAATGTACTTAAGCTCAATCAGTCTTCAACAAAAAGTATACAACATACCTGCACGTGCCAAAATAAGTTAGCGTTAAGTAAGCAGAATATAAAGTGCTAAATCTGTATTCATTATCTGCCTAATTTGATCTAACTATATTATTCTGTTTTTGAGATTAGTATTGTTCATAATACGATGGACCAGCATTTGCTATTTCAGTTTTTGAAAATGTTCTTCGCAAAGTTTAAGAAAAAATCAATAATTCATGTAATCAAATTAATGATGGGGAAAATGACTTTAAAAAGTGATGAAGTAAGGATCATGGTAAAAATTTTCAACTTATGCAAAAGCTATGCTAATCAGTATCAGTGATGTTAACAGTTTTATGCAAACATGCTATTCTATCTTTAGTTCAATACCCTGCATGACAAAGCTATGTTCTGCGCAACTCTTGAGACAAGGGAGTGTTCTAATGAGATTTTTAATTCTGCAAATCAGATTTGGAAAACTGCAGCCAAACAAATGTTTAGAAATTAAAACTCGTATTACTTCCGTTGGAGCACAACAAAAAATAACCACAAATGATAAAACATTGTTATTAGTTGCAAAACTTCTCTTAACCAATTAGATTTTTACGTACTTGATTTTATACGAATTCCATTTAAAAACATACAGTACAGGGATACAACAAAATTCAGGGATGCTGACAAATAAGCTATAAATTTACAAAGCGTCATCAACATAATATGAACTCCTGTTCAATGGAAAAAGATTCTATGTTCATTATGTTTATACAAGCATCAACCAGTATGTAACATACAAAAAAGTATTGTATTATAAAACCAATGTCCAGAATGTCAAAGCTATGGTCTTTAAGATGTTGTGTAAAACCATAGAGGACTAACTTTGAACTCAAGTACTTGAATAAACTCTTAAAACATGGCAGAAAACAAATTATTTACAGGTTCATTTATTACTTCTCAGTCAAGACATGTGTATTTAACACAATTTATGCTGGAAGAGCCTCAACGATTTGTCGGTTTAAGTGGCTGATTTGCATATGCCGCTTCAGGAAACAGGGAATGGTAATTAACAACTGGTACATAAGCAGCAGTAATCATATTTCCTGCAAAGTAACGGCCATGCAAGGCTGACACTGACTTTGCAGCTGCTTCAAGACTGTCACACTTTACGTAAACATTGCCTTGGGACTGTTTATCGACATACACATGAAGTACAATGCCATGACGCTGACACTCTTCAATGACATCATCCTTGATTTCCACATCCCAACCAGTGCCAGATTCTTTGCCGGGATCGAACATATTTGACAGCTGGAAACATGTTGTGGCTATTGGAGGATTAGCTCCTCCTGTTCCTCCTCCTCCAGCTCCGGCATTGGCTGCAGGTGGGCCAGATGGAAGACCTAAACCCATGGACTGCCCAAGCCAAAGTGCTTGCTGGGCAGCTGAAGGAACTTCTAAACCTGTTCCTTCGGCCAGCTTTGCCATAAGCTGAAGACGACCAGTAGTTCCAAGGTCAATGCCAGCACGTTCTACAGCATCGTTATCAAGAAATGATGGCCCATTTGCCAAAGCAGCAAAGGCATTAAAATCAGTAGTGTGTCCAACAGTATTTAACTTGATAGCCTTTCCAGCAATTTCAAACCCATTTAACTGATCCAGTGCTCTTTTGGCATTATCTGCTTCTGCGAAAGTGATGAATGCATATCCCTTTGATACACTCGTGTCAGCATCTTTAATTATTTGTACTTGCTCAATCCTGCCAAATGGAGAAAATATTCCTTTTAACATATCTTCAGTGATATTTTCATGGAGCCCACCAACATATAGCTTAGTTGGGCCCTGAGCTGCTTTCTGCAAAGTTAACTGTGCAGCAGCAACCTTGTTTTTTTCAGACTGAGTGGGTTGAACAACAATTGGCACTCCTAAAATCTTTTGACCTGAGAGACCTAAAGCCAGTGGAATGGATTCTAAATCTTTAAATTCAACATATGCAATACCCTTAGATCTTTTAGAATGCTTGTCCTGAATAAGTTTTACTTCACGAACTTTACCCACAGCCGAAAAAAATTCTTCCAAATCCCTTGTCCGTATTCTCTGGGCAAGTTGCATGCAAAAAACAGTCCTGGCATCACGATCAGGAGGACTAGGTGACCGAGGTTTAGGAGGAGGAGTTGGCGTTTTCGGTTTCCGTTCGCGCTCACGTCTCCTTGGACTCTTGCTTCTTGAAGGACGACGTCGTTTTTCCCTTGAGCGACTTCTTCTGTGATGTCTTGACCGACTTCTATCACGACTTTTGGATCTGGACCTTCTATGATGTCGACGCCTGCTTCGACTGCGGCTTCTGCTACGGCTCTTTTTCCGGGATTTCTTTTCACTTTTGGACTTTTCTTCAGTTTTTTCCGTTTCCTTCTTGAAAGGAGCTTCTAACATTGCTTCAACATCGAGGTCATCCGCCATGTTTTTTGTCACGAAATAATAGTATCAACTCTAGTTAAAGAAACAAGGTAAGTTCTTAAGTGTTTCTTGGAAAGTTTATCGAGTCAAGATGGCAGATGGGTTGAGAGGTTTAAACCACCACAATGATTTCAGTATATACACAAAAAAGCCCTACTGGGGAGAAACAAATAAAAACAAAACCATTACGTGCAGGGTGAGACCTCGTTACAGTATACTGTAAATTTTATAACTTACGATAGCTTCTGTAAGGATGGAATAGCAAAAAAGAGACCAAGACATAGTGGTGCTTCCTCACACCTATATCCTAGTCATAACACAAAACACCAACGGTTATTTATGTTTCAGCTAGTAAAATTACACACTCTGCCAACTCGTTTTACCAACAAAATCCTCACTGTGGCATACACAATTCTAGTCTTCATTACACACAATGTCTTGCGCCCTAGTCAATGGTCACAATATTTTGTTGTTTAATATTACCAGTTAAAGACTAGTGTTTAGCAATAGCTAGAAGTATAATTGGTAATACTGGATACTAACTGCAACAGGCAAAGGCAGCTGAAATCTAGAGAAAGCATCTGAGTTGTACAGTATATAACACATCATGAACTAGTGTGCATTTGTGGGTGTTTTGGAATATACTTTTATATTTTAGGCATTTTAGTCACGAACCATAACGAAGCAAAATTTTAAACATATTTAAAACTAGCTAGATATATACCTATTTTTGCATATTGCACACCTGATAAACTGAATCAAAGAATAGGAACTGCAAAATAAAATATTGATGTAAGCTGAACTCCGAAACTAAACGATTACATTTCTAAGGGTCTCATTGAGATTTATCTACATTACACATAAATGTAGTGGCCAACTGATATTGCATATACAGTTCAGATAAGCATTACTGCGATAAAGTACCAAAATGTGATTCCATTTCCCCATGCATTGGAAGGACAGCATGATAAACTGCAACATGTAATATAGATATGTCAAAACTGATAACAACGAAGCGAAAAGTGGCACATAGTGTAAGCAAATTTAAGAGGTAATAGTCTTAATGAGGCAAATCATAATTAAATAGCACACTTGGTCTTTTTGTAAATAAGTGAGTCATTGCGATTAAGCTAATGCAATTTCATATCTGAATTGAATATATACCATTGTTGCTGCAGATGCAAAATTAGCTTTGTGGGCTGGACACTTGACTTCCTTCACCACGTTCTAACACAATATATGTAAAAATTTTAAATGTAGGCCATGCTAAAATTTAGATGTAACAGCAAAACAGTCAAGATTAGGACTGAGCTTAGAATGGTATCTATTTTAATTTTTAAGTGGCCATCACATGGTTTTGAGAACTGTGCTTTATGTATGTTTTGAAAATTCATATTCACATAAACTTCATATATTGCCAACTTTAAGCTCTCACAATTACTTTGTTGATCTACAGATTGTTAACATAATAGCAGATAAAAATGAGAGGTATTTAGGAAATATTGTCACATGTGGGCTCACTTTGATTCGGAGCAAATTGTTTTACCGAGAAATGTCTTGAAAATCTGTTCAATCTCTCAGCCTAGGATTTACTCATATGGTACCTAATGTATATATACAAGTTAAGCGTAAATTAGGTAAAATCATAAAAGTTCATTGTTCATTGTGATAACCGATTTAATGCTCGATTTGAAAGGAAATGCACATTATCAGGCCAAAATACCCTGCTTTTGTACCCAAAATTTCTTGTGTTGCCATACTTTCCACTGAAGCCCATGCTCAATTTCTGCTGCAAACAGAGCACAATTTCAAGTTACTTTTCAAATTGTTAATGGCTACAAGAATAACCTTAAGTTTACAAATATTTAGGCCAGGAGTAAAAGAATATACACATTTCAGGATTTACGTAGGTAGCTGATAAAGCTATGCATCGTACCGTACCGTACTGATGAACCGTAGCTGTTGTTTGATTTTTAAGAAAATCTGTTATTGCTGTTTGCAAGGAAATATCTAAATTACGGTATATGTTACTAAACATTTAGCATACCACAAACACCATAACGGTGTAGCAAAAACGAAATTAAGAGAGACACAAAGTTGGTGATAAGGCTACTCCTTTCAGCCTTTGAAAGACTTCTAACCTGCAAACAGACGTTTTGCATCTGCAACAATTACAAAATTATGTTAGCAATGATTACAGAAGTATGATATTACTTCATTAGCCTACAGAATTAACTACTCAGCCATTTGGTAATAGCCAAGCCTATAAAAAGCATAGACAAATCATCAATGCACAAGCTGAGGATTATACTCCAGTATTAGGGCCTACCGTATCGTATTGATATTTGCACACTTCCCGCGTTCCGTAGGCCTTGCGCACTTAAGCTATGGGAGAAACCGCTCGTGCCAGCTTCACCTCATAGTGAATTCTTGCACAACGATTTTATTACACAATTTACGGAAACAGTCAAAGACTTCATAAGTCGTAATCGAAACGTCTTCGACGAAGCAATTTTTTTCTTCAACACACGCTTGATTTACGCCATGTTGCTTTACGTCATGATTCTGAGCAAATTGCGCAATCAAGCAAGCAACTAAATGTATCTATAATTTACAACCCAAAACCAAAAATTACATTTAAATTGCCATGTAGATGCAATTTTAGCGGTTCCAGCTACCTAAAACACATCTTAAGTGTGATTAACAATTTTTAAAACACCCTTAAACATTTTTTTAAGTATTTTTTGTTTAAATTTATTTTATCGATCACGTGACTTTTCTGCTCCGAGATTAAATCTTGATTTGAAAAAAAAGCAAAATCAACTATGTCATAAACAATAGACATCACATATTAAGGAAAGATTTCCAGCAGACTGAATATATTTGGTTAAGCTAAGGCATTTTACCTTATACTCGGGGCCGCACTTAGGCCAATCCGAGTGATGTGAGTGAGTTTGGGCTACCGTTACTTAACACCAAAACAAAAATAACCATTTAAGTTTTATTTTGTACAAATTATATTACATTTTACATTTACATTGTATTCTCAAAAAAAGATGTTTTGGTGAAAATTTGTCACGAAGCAAAGCTTTGATAGGAGCTAATTTGCAAAGAGTTGATTTTAGTTTAACTTAACACTATTATTGCATTAATTTATTTAAATCGGCAAAGTGCCCCGCCATCAGTTCTTGCATAGGGACTCTAAGCTGGCTAAGTTCCGCTACTATAATTTAATAGTTAAGTTTTAAAGTCCATATACTGATTGTTCGCCAATCTGGTTAGATGACAGGACATAAAACGAGCTGCTTCTAAGTATAGTTTTCAGTGAACCTTTTTACATGTCTAAGTCTGAGCGAGTCGCGATTGGTCAGCGAAGCGTGGCACGTGCGAGGCACAGTTTCTATTCGCTTGGATACTTATTTACATGAGTAAATCCTGGCGGGTTTCAAAGTGTTTCTAGGATCAACCACAATACAGTAGGCTACAGGCAAACGTAGCCTCAAATATAATAAAATGCTAAAATTCTCAAGTGTGAAGAACAGCGCATTGTTTTCAATAAAGCTAGCTTTCGATTTTTTTGAACAACAAAATGCTCCGAAATAGGGACCTACACCTACGATAAAAAGGCTACAAGATATAGTTATAGTATATCTTCTATAGCAGTGGTTTTCAACCTGGGGTTCGCGACCCGCGGGTGGGTCGTTTGCCTTTTCTCTGGGGGTCGTGAAGACGACAATTAAATACCAACCACTATTACGAGAATGCCAATTCAATAAATGAGTATCTTTTTCAACAGAGCGTTATGTTCATAATTTATGTTGTTTTTAATTATATTTTTTTGAGCTACTGCGCATACACAAATGTATTAGATATGCCTGAATCAAAATTTTTGGAAGAGGGTCGTTAGTTACATTGGGTTGTTGAAATGGGTCACGGTATGAAAAAGGTTGAAAACTACTGTTCTATAGTATACGCCTATCAGACTCCATCTGACAGACAATTTAAACGTTTTGGGGATATTAAAATAATAAGTTCGCATACCAATACACACTTTTTGTTGCGTAGGCCTACTGGTACAAACCATTCTATAGTAATCACTAGGGCAACCAAAAGTCAATATGGTCAATTTTTTTTAACCTGCCCAGAATGTTATCAAACAAGCACAAAACAAATTTCAGCTTTGTACGACGTGTGGTATAGAAGTTATTAGGTCAAATAAAGTCAAAATGTTACGTTAGGGGTCAAAATACGGTCAAATTGTTTCTTTAGGTCTTTTTTTTAGGTCAAAATCTATTAAACTTGTAATTTTGTAACCATTTTGTAATATTATTCTTCCGTTTTTCTCTTTTCTTGTACCGCAAACAATTCCAGTGCCGCAAATTTTACTTAGAACCAAAGCCACAAAGAGAGGGAAGGCTTTTCAGCGCGTTTGGTGACGTCACGATGTGACGGCATTGCATTTGAAACTGCAAGTTGTCAATCTTAATACGCAGAAACGAAAAAAAGTCAACACTAGAAAAGCATTTTGTCATTTTTAAATGCAGCTTTAGATTAGAAAGTTGCTGTAGACAGTGTAGAGATTATCAGTATAGCGTTTTTCAAAATGAGGTCAAAAGTTAAACTTTTTAGGTCAAAATGAGGTCAAAATTTGCAAATTTTAAGGTCAAAATTTAAACTTTTTAGGTCAAAAAACTGGTTGCCCTAGTAATCACTAGTTGATTAACCAGGATTTTCTAAAACGCTTTTTCATAGAAAATCTACAGAAGAAGAAGGGTTTTTCTTTCTCTGTTCACATACGTTTAAGCGACTTCCAAGCTCCGCCTACTTTTTAGCCGAATTAGTAAGTTTTTAGCTGTCATTATTTCATCAGAAAAAATCGAGCGTTCGAAGCTATTTTTCAGTTTGTTGTTAACCTACTGTAACTTAAATGTTATAACATAGTAACCTAACCTATACCTACATTCTAATCTAAATTTAACTCCAATAAAACCTAAAATGGCAAAATCAAACCATTCTCCTAAGTCCTAATCCCCTACCTTTGATAACTGACTGCGTGAACTACTTACGGTGAAATAGTCACTTCGTAGGTTTTTAGGCTTGTACACTTATCTTAGTGCCCCTCTAACGCAAAGTAGTATCTGTTTGAGTTGACAACTTTAATATTCACAATATTTGGCGAGAACTACAACAATTATAAAAGTTTGAATCACATAAATCCTAACAAAAACAAAATCAGCGACGGAAAAGAAAAGTGTCATATGCACAGAAAAGCTATCAATTCGGCATCAAGTATATGTAAATATTTCATTGTAGAAATATACAAAAAACTAACCCAAAAAAATATCAAAAAGTTACTGTGTTAATAAAAATGAGCACAAGTTCATCGGATTAAATACGAAAAGTTAAATACTTAAACCTGAAAATTAAAAAAAATATATCATGTCGCATTCCATTGTTAGGAAAGGCTTTAACTAATCAAACAAGCTACTAGTCTGCAACCTGTACCAAAAACTTCAGAAATACTGACAACGAGAATAGTATAAGACAATGGAATCTATCGCTCACATCAAAAATCTGCAAATCACACAAGTCTATTTTAAAACACCAGCCAGATTTATACAGGTATTCTAAAAATATGCCATTGATTGCCAAATTTTACTCATACGTACCTATATTTGCTATTCAACTCACTTTTTACAAATATGGCTTATCATTAATACTAGCACAATTAATTTCCAGCTAACACAAAAACTTTTGGGGGATTCTGATAGCGAAGTCAGCTCATAGCACTGAGTAAAAAGGGTCAAGTCATAAGAAGGCGAAAATGCAGCATACAATCAAGCACAGCTCGCGAAGTACACACAGTGAAATTTCCGAACTCTTTTTGATACCTGCACACTTTGCAGCAATCAAAGAGCTTTTGATATATATCGGAGGATAATAAATTTTAGACATGTTCTCAAACTTCGTGTAAGACGCATCCTTCAAATGAAAGTGTTTAGAAATTTGAGGTATTTCTTTTTAGTCTTCACATTTGCTCGGAATACCTTTCTCCAGTAGGCCTACGTGACCAGAAGCGATCGTTACAGACAGAATAAACATTTACAACAAAATTACGTTATGTAAAGAATAAATTAAGCGAATTAATAAGCTGCTGTTGAAGTAAGACAATGCCCAAGGTTGAACCGGTTTACTCGCACGCCAATTTGCTGTCAAAACTGGATAAAGCGATTGCAAATGCCTGCACGGCGTTCATTGGGTAATTGTAGTCCAGTGTGAATACGTCGTTTTCGACCTTGCCAAATTGCATGACGATGTATTCCGCTGCAATTTGAAATACAAAAATTTACATAGATAGATACTACATTGTATTATAGATCGACAGAGCTATATAAAAAAATATAGATACGTAGATCTGCTATTCAATAGTTTACAAATCATTAGGTATATAACTTATAAGTAACATTGGGTTAATCTGACAAAAAAACGGTCACAGGCTAATTGTTATTCAATTCAAAACAATCGATGATGTATTAACAATCATGCAACTTTAAGTGAAATGACGATGACAATGTCTATGAACAGTATTTTACATGGTGAGCCAACTTACGATCGCTTTGGTGAATTATTTGAAAATTTTTGATTGACGCTTGCGTGACACGACCCCGAAAGTTTAACACGTATGATTGAGTGTCTGGGGAAAAAAGTATTTTAGGTTCATTTATAACAACTTCGACCATACATACTTTAACAAAATTAATACAAATAAAATTAGTAATCTTGTAAAATTGGAAGCTGTTGTCCTAAATTTAATTCTACCTTCGTTCCAGACCGGAGTCTTGTTTGATAATTCGATCAAATTTTCCATGTTCTTATTTTGCCATCTTGACAATATGCTTTCCCTTTCCTGTGCATAAAAACATCTTTGATTGAGAAGTCGAAACTACTCACTTAATGTAGACTTAAAACTGTTTTAGTTACCATCAACCAATAAAGATAAAAAAGTCCGTGTGCTTACGTGTATTGGCTTGAATTTCACTCGCTCGTGTGACACGTTCATACCGGGGATTACAACCGTCATTTTTCTTGGACCCTGAAGTAATTTCAAAAGCATGTCATACAAAAAATTGTGGTAGGAAATGGATTACAAATAAGCATTATTTGATCGTACTTGGACCTTTCGCAACATGCCAGAAATTAAAACGGTTGAGAAATAGCAAAACTATATTTTAACCCAAAGTGAGTGACTATACTGTAAAAGCGATGCTGTATATCAACTGCGACTACACGACTAACAGTTCAAACATTCCTTGTTAATAATCCTCAAAAACCTATACCTTAAAACCGAGAACGTTTGTTTCGTAGCAAATGGCTGCGAGATCTTCACGCAGATTACTTCGGTCAAGTTCAAGTTCGGTGTCTCCCCATTTCTTTCCATTGTCGAACACCGTAAATTTCGTTCCCATCATATTCGAACGGAGTTTGCCTGAGAAGCAACATATCGGATAAACTTAGAAAGGCAGGTGCGATAAAAGCCGTAGTTTTGAGAAAGAGACCTGCGTACGTAGCATTTGTTATGTGTGAGTACAGTTACAATGCCATTGAATTCACTGCCCAATATAGATTTGCAGTGAAAGATATTTCACTATCAAAATGGATATAATAACGAAAATTTTCCTGAGCAGAACGACCGAACCAAATGACGTTCGACCACATAAATTAATCATGAGGTAACTTGCCGGTAACAATTACAGTATTTCGCGGAATTAGAGTACAATTATCGTAGCAAGAATCATATGTTATCGCTACGAGGGCATCGGCAATGGGATGGCTTTGGTCCTTGTAGTCTAAATACTTCTTGAAATCTATCTATCCTGGTATAGTTGAAAACTAGCAAGTAGCAACTCCGATTAGGCAGTCCCTTTTTTGTCGGTTGCTACATTTCTTTTACGATTGAAGTTGACGTCGTGTACAATGATATGGTCATGTAAATAATTAATTCATATAAGCGGATACACTTGAGCCAACAGGAATTTATTAAGTTAGCACCGCGCACGTATTGTCTTTAACGCCAGGAGAATCTTCTCCGATTAAAAGTGACAAAAATTAGAGGAAATGAATGACGAAATGCTAAAGAGGCGTCATACTGAATATTTTTAAACGTATGGCAATTGATTACTACAGGTGTAACATCTTCAATAGTGCTGCCGAGCTTACGCAGTAGTCGCAATACTTGAATTTCTTATTTGTGACTGTAAATAGGCTGTGAAATACAGTTCATGGGGTGTCCGAGTATAGCTTGAACTAAACCACAGAAAAAAAATCGCTCATCTTATGTTATTTATTCAATATTTATAGAATAAACCTCAATCAATTAAGTCTCAAAATAAATTGAACTAACCAATGTAAGACTCTCCTTCCCTTGACAAGTCTGTCGCGTCAACGGAAATGAGATAATTGGACGTTTTGCTTCGTTTCCGCTTTCGTCCGGCCAGGATGAAAATCTGGCAAATCACAAATCATTTTTTATTAATTGTTACAAAAACTAGGTCAACAACATCAGCTTTTGTAATAAAGATTGTTAGAAACATGACATAACATTATTCAGCAATAAATAAAATTCCCTGACAGCAGCAGGTGTAATTGCAGCCTATATTAGGGCATTACGTATTACTTAAAGTCAAGTGTAAAAAGAGATGGTGAACGAGTTTCAAGAGCTCACCTTTTTCCCATCATCCCTCTCGTAATGCAGAAAATAAGTGGGAAAAGCATGTCGATCTATTCCTTTTTTGTCGCGAGTAATTCGACATTTGATTGTATAACCCTGAAATTAGATGCAAATAAAAGCATACTACTGTCAAATAAACATTTTTATTGATATATATATCAGCAAATATCAACTATCTTTATTATATCAAATCAAACATTGTATGACGTTAATATCGAAAAGTGACAATAACCTGCGGCGCAGGCTGCATGCAGAAATTTTCTAAATCGTCAATATCCATTCCGGGAAGAACATATCGACCTCCGCTACTCCCAGGTCGATTTTCCACGTCCTGTATTATTTGAAAATTATTAAACTATGTTTTCCAGTGTGGATGTTGGGTATACATTTGACAACAACAAATAATTTTCGAAGCTATGCTCTTTATGATGCATGATACTATAAATCCACAACGACATCAGCAAGAAATTTCTACAAATTTATTTCTGTGTTAGATTAGTTTTATTTAAAAAACGCGGTTTACTACATAATTTAATACTAATTGTATTAATAATTTATTTAAAACAAAAACAGAGAATCAGATAAGTTTGGGAGCCCACTGGTTAGTAAATGGTGTGAAAACAACACTACAACGTAAGGTAGACACACACACAAACCTTATTCGTTTACATCAATAGAACTTTAGTCTTAAACGAAAACTGCCTCACTTTGCAAATAAACTGAAATATTCATACACAGAGCAACGAGCTTTCCCTATAAGAACTAGCTTAAGCTGCAAAGATACTTTAATCCTGTCACTTGCTGTGACAATACCTGTACCTTTATAGAGGCGACTTTGTTGTGGGGAAGAGCGGACAATGCGGAAAGAACTTCGTTTTCCTTAAGAATGATATCTGTGAAAGATAAACGCCCGCCATGGGAGCAAGCGCGGTCTAATCGATTGCGTTGATTTTCCAAGTGTTCGCGGTTAACTTCGCGTCGATATTCTGAAATCAGATCTTCGATCGTTTTCAAAAGACTGGAAAGTGATTCTCGTGAAGACAAAATTGATTGGACCACATTGGACGCGGCGCGGTAACTGAACTCGGCCAGGCGATAACGCGATGATGACGTGACCGTAGTTCTGCTCAGGATGTGGCGTCCTCGGCTAATTACGTCATTGAGCTGGACGCACAACTCGGACATGAGATCCCAGTCTTGTAAATTAGCTCCATTTGCATCCGACTCCGAGTCCGTTGAGGAAGACTCCGTAGTGGCTACGGATGGCTGAGAGGAGCAAGGCTTGTGTTTGGGATCCATCACCTGGACTCGACCTACCTGACCAATTTGGGCGAACAACAGTTCATCTCCCAAAACTTTAACTGATGCTGACTGTTGGTCCAAGTTTTTATTCAAAATCCTGCACTGCATTCTAGTTAATACAGACTTCATCTTGACCAAAATCCACCAAACTTCATCGTTTGGATTTTGGCCCTCATTCATCTTGGCTGTTTGAACGCAAGTCTGCGGTACAGCTGAAAAATGTTCTTTCTTATCTGTTTTCTTGGTAACCTCTCCATCCGATTCCTGTATGCTGGACACATTCAATTCGTCTACCGCTTGTTGAACTGTCTTTCGCTTTGGGTAACTATAAACAAAAGTTACTCAATTAAAATTGAACTGATACACAACCTTCCACTTAAAAAACGTGTTACTTATGATGTATTGCCTGAACGCATAATTACAGCATTGTTGCGTCACTATACCTTCGAGTGTTGGCATGCCAGCAAGGATTTAAACACTGAGTGTCACTAATGAGCAATAATACATTTTACTGCAGCACTTCTACAGAGAAATGCACCAAGAGTGTGTTTGTGCTTCCAGAAAGCTAATTTGCGCTTGCGGTATAATGCGATTCAGAGTTCCAAGCACTTTTAAGTAAATGATTTATTGAGTTATCTTGATTATTTATCGTTTCCAAAACAAGTGGTCGTTATGACAGACGCTGTATTTAAGAGCGTGCAAATTAGGGAGCAGTTACTTTATCAAAAAGTAAATTTAACGAGTGTTCTTCTTAAGGCATAAGTCATCTGACATGGCCTCTTGTTTAAATGCTAAGCATTTTACGACAGCCTATGAATCAAACGGCAAACATAGCACAAATCGAACATAACTAGACGAAAAAAAAATCGAAAAAAGCAAAAGATCTTGTTATTTTCTGAGCGTTTTCACTGTAAAAACATGACCTTTCTTGCTCTGTTATCTCATCCAAAAACACGCGCCTCTAAATGCACAGGCTGTTAGACACGAGGCACGTTGATTCGGACAATGTACACAACCACAACAAGAGCATTCCAAAACAATTTATCGTCAAAGCTTGGAGTAATGATTTCTATGTAATCACATAGCTTCGAGTATTAATCGAACGGATCGACGGGCAGTGCGCAATGACCGATTTCGCAACGAAGTAAATAAGCACTAAGCCTATCGTTACGGATCATAATAAAATGCCATATGGCGCTACTTGAACAACCTCATTTAACAAATGGCCAACAACACCCGCCATGCCAAAATCATAACCAACCGTTCGACATGACCGGGTTTAAACTAAATAAGCCCAGCAAAAATATGCAGCAGCGCAGTGGAGCGAAAGTTCGCATCTTGATTAGATGAAACATGCTTGCAGCCCATGCCAGGATAGACTTTTGTATTATCAAATGCTCTGCCAACTCATCAAAGAATAAAGTTTAAGATTAGACATTCGCAATCAAGATCCAGATTAAGATTAAATAACAAAATTGGGTCACTACTTTGGCACGACCGATATAATTTATTTATATATGCTATCGCTTTTGGGGACGGGTTACGCCAAGCCTTGACTTCTAGTAAACAGAGTCAATAGAGTCTACATCCAGGCAAGCGTCATTACGCTTTTGTCACAATATCAAGCTGGTTTTTAAGGAGCCACTTTAAATTGTTTCTCTTTACTTTACAGTAGAATGTTTTGGATTGAATCCGCGCTGAACAAGGCCTACTTCTCAGCAAGCCGCGAAGATACGAATTGGATGGCTGGCAGGTTAGGTTCCCTTGCGACCAAGGTTAAATTGCCCAAAAAATTTCTGTAAATTCATAAAAGCCACAAGCACACATCTAAGAATAATTCAAAAACACAAGGTCCATGCAGTTTCATTAACGTCGTTCGTACCACACGTACAGGTGTGTTAACATAACAAGATCGATCAAACACAATGAAAATGTATATCGACCAGATGGTTATGACATAACGAAGAAGAGAATTAAAGAAACATCCGAAAACTCTAAGAAAAATAAATTCCGTTTTGTTAAAGACAACTTAATTTTTGAGTTGTTTTTAATATAAAGGAAGTTTCAGCTGGAAAACATATTACAAGTTTACAAATTATAACAACCTGTTGAAACAATAATTAGGTTGAATATTATCACTGTTATGAAATACTAGTTCTTCTATAAGCTTCTATATGGAAAAGAGGCAAGAAACAATGTTTTTTTAAATCAATTCAGCAATGTCGGTACATGATTTATACCATGTCAAAATGTGCTAAAAATATGAGATAGTCACGCGGTCCTATGGAAATAGTGTTAAAGAGACGACATATTGGGCAAGTCCGTACTTATACCATAAGGAATCCCTCTCCCTTTTAAATATTTGTCTTTACCGAGAGGATTATGTAATCTCCTTTTGAATCATCACACACTTGAGCGTGCGTGCACTGAACACTTAAAATCTAAAGTTTCTAAACAACCTTCAAGCTCACTACAAAAGGGTATCTACTGCCGATTGTTCTATTGATCTTGGCGATTTTTACATTATGGATGGATTGATTGCTGCTTGTAAGCATTCTGGCAGATGCATGAAAACATTAGTTGATTCCATATTCCAGTGTTATCATTGTCAATATAATATCATAAATCACATAGTAATCTAGCAACGTTTAAAGTTATAGCAAAATTAAAGCTAAAAATCGGCAAATAGTGATTCTTTTTAGTAAGAGTAGAATATTTTAGTGTGTTTCCGTATAAGGCGAATGAAGGGCACTTAATCTTCGTCAAACGAAAGCTTTGGTAGACACACCATAACAACCACACCTTAAAAATCGGTAAAGGGCATGACCGCGCAATACTAAGTTTATGTACAAGTAGGCGCGATCGGACATTTTGCTGGCCTTGTGGAAAAACGCTGTAGCATGATTTGGCGATTTCACATGTACGGTTATAAAAGGACTGGGCAAATCAAATTTCGTTTGCGTCATCGTAAATGACGACACGGACAATAAAACGAACCAGTAACCCAACAAAGCGGCTACCAACTCCTTTGAAAATAGACAAAGGCGACGGACGTATACATTAGCCCGGACTAAAACGAAAGTAGGGCAGGGCCTATTCGAACCTTCGATAACCGTCGTAACGTCTCGAACAGTTTACCACACAAACCAGTTTATGACTCTTACAAATTAACTAGAAAACCTACAATGCTTCAAGACCATTCAAGCAGTTTGCCATGCTTACAGGTACTGAGCTGTAACGCTTAATTACAAAAAATAAGTAAAATTTCGTTCAACCGTGTAATATTCGAAAAGGTTAAATAATGAGAGTTCATTTTTGCTGAAAAAGAAATGGCAACGGTAACTGTGAAAACCGTATTCAAAATATTGGAGACGATGAGCGTATTGACCTGCGTGTTGCGTAATTACAAAAGCTCCTACTTTCAGCATGTTTCAATATACCGTGTGATAAGTGCGAAAGGCACTGAAATTGAAAAAAGAACAAGAGCTCTATTCATTTTGTTAGAGTCAATTATTTATGGCTACGATGACGTCGAGTGGCCGGCATAACAACGCTATGAATTATTGATTTTTGGATAATACATTTGTAAAATAAGGTTCGCTACAAGTCGTCATGTAATCGGCGGCAGGACAATTACTGGTAATCAGCCGTCTGAAGAAAAGCCCTTAGAACGTGACATGTTTATGGCCTACCTATTTTTTCGATGAATGCACGTTTTGTTTTACCGGTTTAGTTTAACTAATAGTTGTCGAAACAAGTTTCTAAGGCCATTGCTTTCAACACTGCTGCAGCAAAAATAATGAATTCCATTGTTTTTCCAAACGACTTAGTTCTCATATTTTCCTCTTTTAAAATAACACACGCTTGTCGGTCTATTCTATACAGTCGTTTAAATGTGTTTCATGTTTCAAACAAGACACCAGACACTATTAAGAAACTCAATACCTTTAGTAAGGCCAAAACTGAATCCTTAATAATTAATTAAAATAACAGGATTACCTCATCTGAGCTCTGCAACCTCCTACTTCGTCTCTGGCTCCCTCTGATTCCGCTAATGCTTTTTCAACAGTATTATACTCTTCAATTACTTCAGGATCACTTACTATTTCTACATCCTCAACAGGAGTGCTGTAGCTTATGTTCAGTGATTCTACATCAGTCAGGTAGGAGTGCTGACACTCCTCCTCTGTAGAAGCTGTCAAATCAGCCCCTACCCAGCTGTCTCTTTTAACCATCTTGTTTCTTGATCCTGCTCGAATCGTGGATGAGATGCTAACTCCACCATGATCTTCGTCACCTGCGTCATCCTTGAGCACTGCACAGTAGGAGGTGTTTATTGTCTCAACTACATCTTCTCGTGACTTTCCCGACATTTCATTACATGCTTTTGAATCTCTTATAGTACCTTTGCATTTTTCGGGTTTTACCACTGTGCTCTTTGAAAACTAAAATCATTATAAAAACAATCAAGTTTTATGATTAGTTAAATGCAATAGATTACAGTTTGTGTGTCAGAACTGAGTTGTTTTCGGGTAATGATTGGTACACAGGTCATCACAATACAACTGCATGTGGTGTTGATACAGAATGTAAATATGGCTTTAAAAAAATGACAAAAAAAGCTAATTACTGGTACATATGGTGCAGTATTAGGGCAGCTGGGACGGTTAAAGTCATAATTCCTCATAACAGAATATTGATAACCAGTAAACATGTATATTCGCTAACCTTAGTTTGATAGCCTTTTATATCACATAGTCAATCAATCACAGTCCCAAGCTTACAAAGATCTACAGCTACAGAATTATTATAATAACCACTAACGTACAACAAAATCCATAAACCACTTAACGTTTTTAGTTCACTGCAAGAAAACCCAGATGAGTCAACCCAATGGCCAATGCTACCTAAACCTTACATCTAATGGCAGAATGGTAGATGTAGTGTTTTGAACCTGGCATGGCACAAAATCGTCTTCAAAACCCATCACAACAAAGGCATCTTCTTGTTCTTGCGTATCAATTGCTGGTTTGTTTGTGATAAAGTCATAAACAGGTGTAGGAGAAAATATAAAATTTTTCAAACGCTCGTAACCATCAGCAGGAGGTGATGTATGAAATTTCTCCGGAGACCTTTTTTCATTACTGAAAACAGGTGGAGGCAGTTTGGCCATCCAGCTGAATTTTCGGGCCTTCAATACACAAAAAACTTGTGAAGAAAAACAATGAAGTAAGATTACATCAAAAAACAGATTGGACAAGGATATGTCAACGCTATTTGACAAATAAGACTGTTCTTCAAACAATAGCCTCATGACTGAAAAGTATACATGTCAAATCGAGCATATTCCATTCATCAAATTGTAAACATTCAATCAAGGAAAACCAAAAACGTGACTGAACAAGTATCATCGTAACAGTTATTGGTTAAAAGGAGTCACCACATTTCTTATGACAATGGATATGAAATGTCAGCTTTGGATGTCAATGAAAATAAATAAATCACAGACGTTTATGATTTACCAAAGTGAGGGGCTTTCAAGGCACTCATACATAAGTCAAGGACATGCTTCGACAGGTTTGACATACAATCAAGTGAGTAATAAAAACCAAAAAACAAGACTTATTCGCTATCTAACAACCAATACCATAGGCTCCATGGAAGTGAAATACTCTATGAAAGTAAAACTGAGAACAGAAAGAAAATATAACTAATCTATAACAAGAATAGCAAATATACTTTATTAATAAAATTTACGGTCATATCAACTTTTTGTGAAATGATCCATTGTGAAATCACAAACAACATGACCCATTAGGCAGGAAAGGTACATAATTAAGCTTTCAGAGCACAACGAAATTTGAAAAAATAATCATTAATAGCCAGCTAATTTTTCAGATACTTACGTCTAATTTGGCAGATCCCGGTCGTTTTCCTCCTGCAAGAGATCGAGCTGTTGGAGGACGAGGAGCAACAGCCATCAATCCTGCTTCAGCCTCTTCTTCTTCAGAATCAACATCAAAATCTGCACTTTGTGCCATTCCTAATAAAACAGAGTAATTCAGCCCCACACAATGCTAACTGATGTTTTCATAATACTGTAGCTTTCGCTTAAGTGAAACAAAATATCTATCACGATGAACTGGTACTACACTCAAATTTCACAACCTGCTATGCATAAACTTGTTATAATTGTATATAAATATATGTAATTGCATTGTTCCATATTTGTCACTACAAATGATTTTAAAAAGTTATCTATTATAAAAGTTTTACTAGTATATATAACAGCTAAAACACCTATCTAAGGATTTTAGCAAACATATACGACAGTGTGTAAGTACTGCTAAACACACATGTACTTCTAAATTATATACTTGTAAAGTTCATTTTATACAGAAACAAAACTATTTATAAAATTCTTAATAATTCATTAATAAGGTAAAGTATATAACAAAGATTAGGTATATGTTATGTAACAAATACCAGTTATGAATTTTACATAAATTAGTGCTTCTCAAACCCTTGATAGTAAACCAAACTTGGGTCATCAAGTGATTTTGTTGGGTCAATGGTTGTAACATGAGTAAACCGTAAGTCACGTTTCATGAGTTAAATGTTTGTGAGTAATACTCTGAATTTACAATTTCTAATGAAGGGTTTCTTAATATAAAAATTAAATGTACATGGTGCATTGCTGGTATCAAGGATGACACTATATGGTCTTGGCGAGCAGCTGCACTCCGATTTTTTAAATGGTTGTTTAAGTTGGCAGTTTATATATTTTTACAAATTGTCTTGTAGCTACAAATGACAATTCACTTTAGAAATGTTAACGCAATATGGGTCACTATGCTTTTTTACACTTAAAATTTCAGTAGCAGTTGAAAAGACTTAAAAAGCACTGTGTTAAATAAAAATCTATTTTGATAAAATAACTAAATTAAGGTTTATATTTTATTAAGTTATTGCTGTTTTAATTCGTTTATGTCATTTATTAAATTTGACAGTTTTAATTTAATTTGTTTGGTTGTAAGAATTTAAGCTAAATTTTCCTCCCAACAAAAAACAGTCATAATTAGGGTTCATAAACCAACGCATTAGTGCCAGAGTAGGAATCACAAAAACGACAACAAATAGAATGCAAAATATACAGCAGAAAACAGTAAGTTATCTGCATATATATATATAATGACATGTGATATATAATGATATATAATGTACTACTGTATTGGAAATTTACAATGGAGACCAAATGGTAATTCGATCCCCTATTATTATACTCTTTGAAACTACAAAACAATTCTTTTAAAAGGTATCATATGATGTGTATGATAACACCAGAGCAAACATGAAATCACCCAGGTAGCATTTTCATTTGTCAACACCAACTACAATGTAAAGCTGGGCTGAGTAAATAACATCCTGTCACAAATTTTCAACCCTGAAGCAATTGTTCTATATTGAAAGACAACAACGAATACGCATTACTTTCAGTCTAAAATGACTCACACAGCTTGTGGAATAAGCCAAATGAAAAACAAAGGAACACCTTGTTAAATTGCTTACAAAAAATATTTGAAACTATCTAATAACATGACAACACTCACAAACAAACTAAAAACATATATTTATGGTTCAAAATATGAACAATTGAAAAGAAAGCTAATAAAGAATGAAAGTTCCTGGACAAAACATATGGAGCTAAATAACCCACAAAAATTACCCAAAGGCTCCACAAGTGTTTCCCAGCATTGCGGTACAACAGTAGGATCAGACTGGGGCAAATTATCAGAGTCATTTGTATTAAATAATGACCTTATACTCCAAACAGAGCACTTTCCTTTGATTTTCTTTTCACAGTTTTCTAATAGTAATCATAAACAACACGCAAAAGTAAAAATTTGAAATAATATTTCTTGATCATGACCTGAATGGATACATTTTGTATACATAATGAATCTAATACTAATCTAATATGAGCAACAGACAAACTAATAGTATTTACTTGCAGGATTTAGAACAGCTTTAAGCAAATCACTACATTGGCGTCTGCAATTTTTACCAATTGGGGCTTTAAATAATAAGGAAACACAAACAGGAAATAATAAGGAAATAATAATCACAGATTATATTAATTGCAATGGAAGAAATTGTAACCTAAAGTAACAAACATAGAAAACACAGACATTATATACATGAAGTGCCAAATAGCAAAATACTATTAAACATTTCCTAACCATAACAAATTGACTTGTTATAAAAAGGAAAATAAACTCACAGTAAGTAAATTTCATACAATTAAAACAGCCAATTATTTTACAATAAAAAGGCCATAGAATTTTAACAAACAGACTCACCTAACTGAGCCATTTTACGTTGGGTGTCAGTTGGTCGAGAAGGAATTACATCAGGTGTTTCATCAACCGGCAGTGACTCAACGGCTGGCTTCGATGGACGATTTTCAACTGTATTGTATGAGTTTCCACTTGGCACAACATTGATCATGGTGATATTTTGTTCTTCATTATCGAGAGTGGGATTATCATAGGCCGCTGTAACAAAAAATACCAAAATATTTCATAACTTCTGATACAGTAAGGCAGGCATTTAATCTAAAATCATCGTGTTTAACAATATATAAAATACTATTACTTGTTCTCAACTCTCTTAAACAAAATATCATAAACTGTATGAAGCTAAATTATCACTTGGCACACAATACAGTATCTTTACTAGCATTCTACCAAATCCACTAAAATACCGTGATTGTATTTGTTGTTGGTGTTATGACTTTCAACAAGAGGTAATGCTTCATCTCTTCTAGAGGCCGTAGATGGACGTGATTTTCCACCTGACCCAATACGTGGGGCATCGGTGGATATAAGCATCGATGATTCCTGCTTTTTGCGCCTTTGCCGCTGTTCTTCACGTTGTTTCTAGAATAAAACACATTGGTTTGCTTTAGACAGCTAATAATACTATCACAATGTATAGTAGATATCAAATGTAGATCAGAAATTAACTAAAAGATGCTGAAAGGTTACTCAAGATCTGATTTTAGCGTACTTACCTGTCTTTCAATTTTTTGATCTCGAATACTTCTAATACTAACAGCAGACATCGACCTTGTCACTTCCTCATCATCCATTATGCTATCAAAGAAACAAATTTCTATATTCACATGCAGTAAGTATATATATAAATGTTTTGTTCTTGATTAGAAGTAAATTGCTCAAAGTACATTAATTAAATTATTATGTATATACCTTTATATATGTCACCTATCATTAAACACTATAATAATGTTATTTGTATACCTGCCTGGAGGGCTTGATGGACTATTCCAATGCTCTTGGCTGGGTTTTCTACCAAACAAAAACGTTAATTGTGCAAGAATTCTTTTCTATAGATAAAACAAAAATATAGCAAACAAAATAAATAATGACATCTTAATATACAAACAATTATGGTAGTACGCCACGTCTATCATCATACACAACTCAAAGGCCTATGCTACGGAATGCACAACTTAAACAACCAGGTTACCTGTCTAATCCAGCATACATTACACCTTACGTAGTACGGGTCAGAAAAATATAAAAAATTGCCTCTAACTCTCTATGGCAGTAATAAAACCTAACTGAAAATATAGAGTAATTTTGGATGAATACCCTGGAATATATGAGAAAAAGCTTATGAAGGTTACTATGAAGTTTATCCTGTGAAGTTAGTTACATGTACATTATACAATCCTCCACACTCTATTATGATTTATAAATGCGGTAACTCAGCTATAACTCCAGCCAAGCCTTTACAAGATGGCGGCTATGCTACGCCTGGGGACAGATTGACCTATCATGTAGCGTTATTGTTATTTGTATCTGTAACAACTGAACTTATATAGTGGGTCTAGTGCAGAAGTGCACAACCACAGGATGCATTTGTATACTAGACCCCAGCTATTCAAATTATGACGTCGTGTGGTTGTGCACTTCAGCACTAAACTCGATATAGTTTTTCCACTTTTTTCACTATTTCTGTATGAACCAGTGCTTCTTTCGTGTTCCACTTTTACCATCATTTTCCATGATTTTACAAAATATAAGTCAGGGAGACTGTGGCTACCATCTAATAGCCTGATTAAATGGCTGTCAAGTGTCAGGCAGTCAGACTGTACTAGTTATTAATTAGTAAAAACCAACAACATTATAACATCTTTGTTGCAAGACTATGGTCAGACAAAAATACTTGACTTGTAGGACTTGACATTACTAAACATTACCAATGAAACAGATTAGGTTTTATTACACAATAAAATAACGTATATTTTTTATGTCTTACAGTCTTATAGCCTAGCATCTAAAAGGGTAATGATATATAACCTAGGCCTAACCCATCGGCGTTTCCGGTCAGCCAACCTTCTACTCACACACGCGGATATAAGGAAATAAACTTCATACAGTACATTGTAAGCTGCTTCTTAGTCATTGTCTCAATGCGTATTATTATCCTTTTATCTACAACTTCCTGCAATCCTTTCCCAACCTTCGTTTAGCGCAACTCTTGGTGCTTGGTGACATAGGCAGCGTAAAGTGAAAGCAGTTTAGCGAAAATCGTAAAATGCCAAAAAAATTACCAGCTGGTGAGTTCAAAGTTCACCGAGGGCTCAAATCATTGGAGGGGTTATCACGAGAAAACTGACGTCATTTTGTAGTGTTTGCTGGTTGCCATAACGATGATTATCTCGATTGGTAACGTTGGGTAACTTCTACCGCATTGTTTTGGAAAATTATTAACTGCCTTTAAAGTCTCTACTGACTGAAAATAATCTATAGCTGTACTCAGTGTGTCCAACATTTGATGTTATGGAATAGATTATTTTGAAATCCGGCACGAACTTCTTTCAGCAGACAACATATGCTTTAGTTTTAAGTTATTTCATCCTTTTCGTGTCTAAAGTACGTAGTGCATTTCGTAGTTAGCCTAACTACCTCGTAAACGCGAAGATGCGTAAAACATTCAGAAAATAAGAAGTTTTAAAAACAATTAACCTAAATGAAACTTCATAAAAATTTCAAACCACATTCAAAAGACATGGAACGTTATAGCCTGCATGTTTAAACTTAGTTGGTTATAGGGCCTACAGAAACTTTTTGGAGAAAAGAAAACTGAAAAGGTTTACCGAATTTTGGTTTACGGCACCCTTGTTTTTGATAACTTGTTCAGATTCAATAATTTTGCGTAACTTAGTTCGTATTTTTCGTAAAATGCAGAAGAATTGATGGACAAATTGTTTCTTTCTTCAAATAATTTCTTGACTCAAAAGGCCGAGAGATATTCGCTTTTGTACGCTTGTGTGAGAGGTGCATTGTACTAAATTCTGTTGTACGAAGAAGCTAAAATAAAAAATTGAAAACCACAAATTCCATCTCCATCTTCCGAAGATGTGAAGACTGGAACTGATTGACTCAACTTGAGTCACATTGAGCTGAATCGAATCTTTCTATAAAAACTTCAAAATGACTGTACGATAACTCAACTTCAGTCTTTTCCAGAAAATTTGGTTTACATTATTACAAAGTGGTAGGCAGTCTTCTACATATTAAGCTTTTATTCATAGACAACACAATATTTCAGTGCATATGGAGGAAATGGCTTGATTTGATTCGAATTAGTATATTGTAAATAACTTGACTCGGGTCGCTTTGTTTAAGAGACCCGCCTTAACACGAGTCAGCATGTGTTAATGATTCAACTCAGTTTTGAGTTATAATTGATTAGTTACAACTGCCTCACATGCCAATGAATTCAGTGGAAGAATAAATGATTCACGTTTATAAACAATTTTGTTGTCACATAGGCCTACCTAACTTTATAAAAATAACTTTCTAAGTGAGTTATAATCGTTGCTGTGGTGTACCAGTGATTACTAACGACAACAGGACATCACAATTACGGCACAAGTAATCATTAGACGAGCAGCCATGTCGCCGACTTACTTTGGCTTTGTCACTTAGTAATACCAATGTAGGCTACTTAGCAATATTAATGTTAGGCAAGAAATATTTTCAATACTTCTATTTAGGTTATGTGTATATGTAAAGCTCTGTAACAAGTCTGTGCATGAATTTTTATTTAAAGCACTCATGCATAACAAAATCGCACTGCATCTCGGCAATTTAAGCTTGGCGTGTAACACAAAAACAAATGCGTTTATTTGCCTTCATATATGCCTACTGCTAATTGGAAAATGTTTGGTAACTGCAAGCTCTTAATGGCGTATAGTAGGCTAAATACGGCTACTAACGTAGTTAATGCTGTACGATATTTTTCTATCTTTTTAACATGCTAATTTGGTCTGCAAACAAACAAACAAATTTGGTCTGCGTTATTGGCTAACTAGTTAATAACATGGCAATTAAAAATGTACTAACTAAGACTTATACAACAGGATAAAAACTATTAATATTAATGATTAATGTTAATATTTACAGATATTGGTCCATTTTCAACCATCTTAAAATGCTAAAAAGTGAGGTGCTGCAAAATATATAGGCTACATATTACACAGTAATTAACAATTTCGCATCCGGAAGTTAACGCATGCTCCATCATTCATCTCAGATGCTCGGATCTAAAAAACATTCATTAATGTTACAGACTAGGACAGGAAATGCACAGTTTTGTCACGGTAAATATGTTTGCTTATACTATAGTATAACATATAGTAGAAGATAAGACAAAGACAAGTATAAAACATACAAACTAAGTAATTACATAAAATGATGATATTTTATAGCAAGAAAAATAAATTTCGACCTCTGAGAAACAAACATCATCCTTACCTGAGAAACCTTTACCGTAAGATGCATAAGAGGTGCCGTCTCTGGCCTTAGCTCTCAGCTTGTTTAAAGCTGCCTCGGCAACTTCTGCCCTTTCCTCTGCATCATCAAGCTCATGTTGAAGTTTACGATATTTGGCCAAGTTCAGATTAGCTTGTTCCTCCTTAAATGTTCACAAAAGGTTAAAGATATGACGATCACGCATAACAAATCACCACATTTTGATGCAACTGCAATAATACTATTCAATTTATATTACATTTCGCTTATAATAAATGGATGCTATAGACATTTCATCATCAGACATTTAAAACAGAAAATTATATTAGGATTATTATAGCGCTGTATTCAGAAAATAGATAGGGTTAATACTTTGCCAAATACAATATTCAAAGCTTACCGTTTCTTCGCATTGGCGTTTGTAAGTTTTTACTTTGATTTGCAGTTTCTCAACTAAGTCTTGCATTCGAGTAAGGTTCTTCTTATCTTCTTCGGCTTGATAAGTTACCTCTTTTATACGTCTTTCTCCTTTGCGCGTCTGCTTTGTAAGTTCAACGTTTCGTCTTTGTTCTGAGTCAATTTCATTTTCAAGCTCTCTGACCTAAGGTACGATTGATTTATAACTTATTAACAAATTGCACACTTTTACTTTAGTCTATTTAGGATGCTTGATATTTCCAGCAGTTCAGAGAAGTTACAGATGGAAGTAACAATATTACTCTTGTCTCAAGTTTTTGAACTTGTTTCCTTCCGCCTTTGAGTGCAACTTGTTCAGCTTCATCGAGTCTCATCTGGAGATCTTTCACCGTTTGTTCCATGTTTTTTTTCATCCTTTCTAGATGAGAAGACTGATCCTGTTCTTTTTTCAGCTCTTCTGCCATCATTGCGGCCTTTAGGTTGTATTAAGGATTGAAATAAGGTGTTAATTATGAAAACAATAACCGTGGCAAGGAAGAGATGATGAAAACGTACAATAAGGAAGATGATGATCTTACATCAATTATGGCCTTCTTTGCCTTGTCTTCCGCGTTCCTCTGTTCTTGAATGGATTCCTCCATTTCTCCTTGCATGTTTTGGAGCTCTCCTTCCAACTTCCTCTTCTGATTGATGAGAGCAGTATTTTGCGTGTGGAGAAGATTGGCCCTCTCACTCACTTCCATCAGTTCTCCTTCTGCCATCTTCCGGCCTCTTTCAGCTTGTTCCAGTGAAGATCTCATCTCTTCAAGTTCCGCCTAAAAATACATGTCAACATTGATTATTTACACCAAAAGAGATTAAAATAAATGTAAGTAGTCTGAAAAGTTACCTACATAACACTTCTGTTATAACGTACGCACCATTAGCAAGTTAGCTCTTCTTTCAACCACAGATTGTTGTTCCTCCAAATCTTCATTGCGTCTTGTGATCTCATCCAGTTGAATTTGAATGTCCTGACACAGAAAAATTCACTAAATTTCTCAAGAAAATAAATCTCGTTGGTTTGGATTAACTTTCTACCTTATTGGATGCATGTCCTTCTTTAAGTTGTCTTATTGCGTCTTGCGCATGTCTGTTTGCGTGAGCCAGTTGCATTTCAAGATCATTGATGTCACTCTCCATCTTCTTCTTTACCCGAACTGCTTCCGATCTGGCTTTGCCTTCGGCATCCAAGGTAGCCTGCATCGACTCTATTGCTCTTTGACCTGTACGCCTATAACAAAACGAGTTGTGATTATGGCAGGTTATGTACTGATGTGTATAACGTATGCTACTATATGATAAACATTGAGATGTATATTGCATACGATGAGATGTATATTATTCTTTTAAGATAACTTCAAACAAATGAACAAAACAATAAACCACGTTAGCTTTCGATGTATATTTTGAATTCCGTTAAGTTGAAAGGTTTCATTACGTATATATATAGGCCTATACCTGGCGTTATCCACTTCTTCATCTTTTTCATGCAATCTTCGCTCAAAGTCCTGTTTCGTCTGAGCCAAGTCAATCTGCAGCCTGAGAACTTTACTCTCCTCGTTTTCAACAGCGCCCTCTGCTTCCTCCAATGCAGCCTTTGAAAGAAAAGTTAAAATGAAATCGTTAAACATTTTTGGATAATTCATTTGTTTCACTGCCAATAGAATACAGGTTGTAAGCGATTACAACTTGATTAGTTCTGAATTAAGCAACTTTACCTGCAGCTCGGTGCGTTCATGTTCCAATGCGCGTTTTGATTTCTCGAGCTCGTGAATGCTCTTTCCACCCTCACCAAGCTGATCAGTAATGTCTGAAATTTCCTCTGCAAGGGGCATTAATTGTTATCAAATTGCGAAAAAATGGAGTTTTTTGATGGGGTAGACCTGGATGTGAATCGGGTTAAGAATCAACTTAAGTTTAATCTGCTATAATGACCTTGTAAGTTTTTATTTTCCCTTTTGATGGTCTCAAGTGCGTCCAGAGCTTCTTCGTAAGCATTTTTCATTTTAAATAGCTCTGTTGAAATGCTACGAGATTCTTTTTGAGATTGCTCAAGATCAACCTGCAGCTCTTCTTGTTTCTCCTTATGCTCAGATAAGATCTAAATGGTCCAAAAAAACTTTGCCAAAGAATTATTTTTTTAGATTACAGAGAATTTGAATAAGCATGTTTCGACCATTTACGAAGCGCTCAGTGTGACGGAAATTGTAAAACCATTTGATTATTAAATTATTATAATTAGTTGTTCAACCTTATCGAAGTTTCTTTGCCTCTTATCAAGAGCTGCAGCGGCAGCATTTGACTTTTCAAGGTCAATTACAACATCCTCAAGTTCACCCTGCAACCTCATCTTGGTCTTTTCTAAGCTTGCCGCTTTGGCCTGAGCAGCCTCGACGGCTTCTTCTGCCTCCTGAAGCCGGGATGCAAGCTTTTTCCTAAACAGGCGGAATCAAATTTTCAACAACACGGTTCAGAATACAAAGCTACGAAACATGATTTGTAGTTAAAATGTATTGCTCCGTTTTTTCTTACTTAGCTTCTTCCAATTCTTCTGTTCTTTGGATCGCATCAGTTTCATATTTCGTTCGCCATTGTGCCACCTCAGCATTGGCTTTAGACAACGCCCTTTGAAGTTCTGCTTTCGCCTCCTGTTCTTCTTCGTATTGCTCCCGCAAGAGGTCATTGTCGTGTCGTGATCCTTGAACAGCGTGAGCAAGCGCACTCTTTGCCTGTTGCAAAAAGGTTAAATGTATTTGTAACTTTACACTTCCACTAGCCACTAGTAATCGCTTGCTTTAAGAGTAAAGAATATTTTGGACAAATTTACGCTTATAGCTTAAAATTGTTCTTAAACTAGTGAAACAGACTTTTGTCTCCTCCTCAAGTTGTCGCTTCAGTTCCTCCAGTTGCTGCTGCAGAGAATTGCGTGTCCTACTGTATTGGTTCATCAGCGATTCCTTCTCCTCTAAGAATCTGCTTAATTCGCCCTATACAAAAAAAACAGAAAAGTTGTTTGTCGATATTTTAACTTCAGGCTTGACAACTCTTATGAGTATACAGTTGACCTACGGTAAGTATAATAGTCTATGAAAGTAAAAAACATAGCAGCAGCCACATTATGTTTGACGTTACCTTTTCGCTTGAGAGCCTAGCAAACTTTGCATTTATTTCGTTCAGTTCTCTTTGCATCTGATCATTTTTGGTCTTAGCTTCAGAAAGTTGATCCTCGAGATTGCGACTCATTTTTTCAAAACTTAACTGCAAGTCAAAAATGCAATCAATACGAAAGTAATTCTTGTTGCTAATGCAAGAATACAGAGTTTTCAAAGACGAAGTTTATGAAAGATTTTGTACCTTGTTTTTAGTAACCGTTTCAACGTTGCTAGCCAAATCGTCTATTTCCATTTTCATTTCGCTCTTTTCTTTTTCCAGCTTTTGTTTGACTCGCTGTAAGTTATCAACCTAGGAAAAACGAAAAACGTTTTGTATCATAAGTTGCTTCGGAAATTTCTATGAGAGGCGATTGATAGATAATAACATTATAACTTTATAAATTTTTTTAATATCAGATACCTCTGCATAACGTAGTAAACAATAGCAACAAAATTTCAACCTGTTCTGAAAGTTCAGCTAGCGTGTCAGCATGTTTCTTTCTCATCGTTGAAACCGTGGCCTCGTGAGCAAAATTGGTTTCTTCCAACTCTCTTCGAAGCTTGCTGAACTCCACCTCTCTCCGTTTGCTAAGTTCAATCTTGGGATGGTAAAACAAAGCAAAATGGACATTAGAAATTCGTCAGTTTGAGAACATTGAGAAACTGTTTAGCCTTGATGTATTTATAAACAGATCCAAGCAACGTTGTATTTTTTGTTAAGACGGAAAATATCATGTCATTACAACTTCACTTCACCTGCGCAGCAGTAGCTCCCCCAGATTCATCCAATCTTTCACTTAACTCCTCAAGTTCACGAGACATTTCTGTTCTTTGTTTCTCGACTTTAGCTCTCACCGATCGCTCCGCATCCAGTTCCTCTTCTAATTCTTCGATACGAGCCTGGATGTAATCAAGAAGATCGTAAAGTATGAAACCAGTGACAGGTGACAAAAGCAATGGCGAGAGCAGTAAAAACTATACTTCGATGCATTTATAATACCTGAAGCTCTTTTATCTTTCGTTGGAGCTGAGATATCAATGCTTGAGAATCCTCCATCTTTGTGTTGAGTTGATTGAATTCAAAATCTTTTTTCTTAAGTCTTTCTTCCAGACGCTGTCGGTCGTTCTCCAGGTCCATAATGGTTTCTTGCGCGAGTCTCATATCTCCCTCTTGTTTTCTCTTCACTCTTTCTAGATCCATTCTGATCTTTTTCTCGTGTTCTAAACTCGCTTCCAACTGCGAAATTGGAAAAAGAAGTTGGATTTTTGATAGCAAACACAACACGCATGTGGTATTTCATATATAAACTGTTTGACTACAGAAATTTAATACCACAACGATTATCGTCATACTTATAGGACATGCCATATATTCATATTTTAAAAGAAAATTAGAGGGTTTTGCAAACCGAATTTCCTTACGTCATCCACTTGCTGTTCAAGTTTGCTCTTCTGCTTCGTTAAACTGTTCACTTTGTCTTCTTCAGTCTGAAGATCGTCGAGGGTCTGCTGATGGGCTTCCTGGAGCGCCTTCTTCTCCTTGTTGGCTTTATCCAAAGTTTCCTCCGTATTTTGGAGTTCTTCCGTAAGGTTTTTCATCTGCAATTGCAAGCAAACTGAGTCAACCAACTTCGCGATTGTTGCTGCTTGTTTCGTGTTGGAACGCGGTGACGTACGTCACCAAACCACTGACATAATTAAAGCAGCATTGACCTTGTTTTCGGTGGCATGCTTTTCTTTTTCTACTCTCGCCAATGTCAACTCTAAATCGTCGATATCTTTCTTCAGCTCGGAACACTCGTCTTCTAATTTCCTTTTCTTGGAAAGCATGTCGTTGTTCGCTTCTTCCTCGTCTTCAAGACGCTCCTCCAGATCTACGATACATAAAAGTATCAACTATTGATTAATTGTCTAAAATTTTTCTTAATTTGAAAACCAGAAAAATGTTGCTGTACGCGTGATATCCCACTTTTGCATTGAGTTTTGTTTTATTTTGTTTGTTATGCAACGTGAACATAACCAACCCTTAATTTTTCCTTCCATTTCCACTTTGGATTTGATAAGCTGGTCACATCTGTCTTCCGCATCTTGCAGTACTTCTTGCTCCTGACAGTGAAAAAAATGATTGTTACCAGAAATTACTATACCATTTCAAGTATTTAATTGGAAAATCGAGGCACTTACAGCACTTAGCTGTAAAACCAAGTCGTTTTTATCTTGGATTAAAGCAACTTGAGCTTCTTCAAGCTCCTGACGACGCTTTTTCTCCTTTTCCAAAGCTTCCTTAATGTCGTCCATCTCCTTTTCAATTGCTTCCATTTCTTTCTGGGTCTCAGCTGTTTTGAGAAGTGGTTTGATTTTAAACATCAAACGCATCCATTCCCAGTTCCTTACAGCCAAATAGGCCCGAACGTTGGCTTGGATTAAAGCACAAGCTTGTCTGAAAAGAACACAATCAAAGTTTTTTTAAATACCACAAAAATAGTTTTTTAAGGTACCATGTAAGCTTAATCAAACTCTTGGTACAAAGTGAAAATTCATTACTTTCTTTCTAGCATTCTTTGGAATTCAACTCGCATCTGTTTTCCTCTTGTTCGCGCTTGAATGCGTTTGAATATAATGGAAAGTCTTTCATCCCGCATGTCTTCCAACGTACCCAGCATTCCAGCTTTGAAAAAAATCTACAAACGAAACATAAGTGAAAAATCATGCACCAAATTATCAATAATAAAATTTCAGTGTAGAAAACAACTTTACTTTGGTGTTGCCAAATCTGTACTGAGCGGAATCAAGGTCCAGCGTTGCCATTAATTTTTCAGTTGCTTTCTTGCTGTCGACAAACTGACCGTCTGGAATGGAGGCTGGGTTGAGAATGCGGTATCTACAAAATAAATTCGTATTCAAAATAAATAGGAAAAGTTGTGTCCTGTCTGTTGGTATTTGGGCTAATGTGTATATTAATTCAGTTTTTCTGTCATTACAGAATGCTATAGTTATGATGGTTTACCAAAATGCATACCAAGATCGACTAGAGTACTAGACAAATGTTCATACCCCAAGGAAAATGATAGATTTGTGCATTTTATGTAGATAATCAGTAAAGCTATACTTCATAAATCAAACAACATAAACCTTTGCTTGAACTCGGCGTAGAGGATTCTGCTTGGAAAACCTTTCCTGCAAATTCTAATTCCCTCCAGCACGCCGTTGCATCTCAGTTGATGCAAGGTCAGGGCGCTGTCAAGATGTCCTGGTTTCTTTTGCTCGTTGGGAATAATACAACGAACAAAATGGGGTTGAGTTGACCGCAAATTTGTCATCAGACGATTGAGGGATTCCTGTCGTTCGTGAAAGCAAATCACTGGTAAATCTCGCTACTACCAAAAACTTGTTGTATTGACATATAGTTTTGTTTATTGACATAAATTAAGCTGTTATGCTAACAATAAATTCGTGACGACGAACCCGATGGAGAGATGAGACTGTCTGAAACGATCCTCCCTTGCTTCGGCGTCCCTTCTTTCCTCCTCCTCCGCTACTCGCAGCTAAAAGGAAAATAATTGGGCATTTGAGACGCTGGTGTAAATAACGAGGAGACCATGATACTATCATATGGCTCACAACAACGCCATTTGCAGTCAAGGTTTAAAGCTTTGATATAAAACTTTTTGAGTTTTATGAACTACAATTTAATTTACCGTCTTCAGCCGATGTATAACTCTCCCAGACAGTTGCCAGAACTTTCATAGTTGACTTTTTGTAAAGGTTCACCACCGAGTTATTAAGCGGATCTTTGTTCTTGTTAAGCCAGCCAGTAATATTATAACCGACCTGCAGAAGAGCTTGATATGAGTGTATGGGTATCCACGTATAGTTTTGTTGTTCTATTTTGCGCAATTCAGTTTATACTGCGATGTTGTAACTCAGTTATTATTTCAATACAAAGTTAGTCATTCTTTACACATATGAAGCAAAATCTTTAATTTTTACTAACAACAAAACTTACAATTCCAGCGTAATGAATCAATTCGAAGTGAGCTTCAAACTTTCTCTTTATCTGAGGTCTTGGCTTGATAAAATTGTTTGATTTTCCAAGATGGTTCATGTAAAGTTTCTCTTTAAACGTCATGTCGGTCGCTTTCGGAAACATACACTCCTCCTCAAGAATTGACATGATTCCCAAAGGCTGACAACAGAACAAAGTAATAAATAAATAATGCGAAAAAAAAATCTTATTTTCGTAACTAGGCCGTAAAGACCCTTTCGGTTGGGTAACGTTTCCTTAATATATACCTTCTCAATGAGTTCAATGCAAGCTTGCAAATCGAGTCCGAAGTCAATGAAGACCCAGTCGATGCCCTCCCTCTTGTATTCTTCCTGTTCCAGGATGAACATGTGATGGTTGAAGAACTGTTGCAGCTTTTCGTTTGTGAAATTGATGCAAAGCTGTTCGAAGCTGTTAAGCTGAAGAAAACAGCAACGCTATCGCATTAAGTATATTGTAACGCAAGTTCGATACGATACGATGGCCTTGAACCTGGGAGGAGTAGAGATATGTCGAACACTACATATAACAAGCATATCGCCACTCCATGAATGCAAAATTCTGACACAATAATGGTCCGCAAATCATCGGAGACTGGAGACGGTTTTAAAAACGCCCAACCACCATTCCGGAATATCTCGCATCAAAAGTCATACATTTTGTTTACCCAAAGCATCAAGAATTAAAATGACCCGCAAATTTGTGTTGTATTTTTTTTAAAACATTAAAGCATTAACAATTTTTGCACGCATGCAGATACTTTCACTGTTCCTGTGAATATCTTTGTGTCGCGCATACACCAGGAATGCGACTTGGTGGGACACAGAGAGCTCGGTCTCACCGGGAAAAAATTTACAATGAACCATTGAACCATTCACAAGAACCATTGAATACCAGAAAATGAATTATTAAAAAATCTGCACTGGCTCACTTACGTCAAAGATCTCAAATCCTGCAATGTCGAGTACTCCAATAAAGAAACTTCGCGGGAGCTTTGTGCTCAGTGTTTCATTGATCCGTTTCACAAGCCAAGCAAACAAACGGTCGTATACAGCCTAAGATACCGTGGTATATTCAGGCATTTGGGATAAAATATATATGTAAATGATTTGCGTAGTATTGCAATATGTTTAAGTGACTAAGTTCAATTGAATGCAACTAAAAAAGCTGATGGCGACTATCACAGTTTCATTTTCGATTTAGGGTTAGTTAAGGTTTTACCTTGCCAAGTGCTCCACAAGAATAATACACTTGTTCAACCGTCTGGCCCTTGGTAACGTAATCATTCCCGACACGTACTCGTGGCTGTAACAGCGACTTTACAAACTCGGCGGAATTGATGCCGAGAAGATAAGCTACCTTGTCCGCTTCTACAAAATAATTTAAAGACTTTCACACCTTTATAGTTAGTACAACGCACCAACCAAAAGCCAAACAAAAATATTGAATTTATAATAGCCTACAAGCATGTTCAGAAGTATTAAACTGAATTTGTAACGCAGAATGGTAAAATCAACCTTGAAATAGGCAAAATTTTACCTTCCGTGCCGTCCGCTTCGGCCTGCTCCTCGCGAGGTTTCTGCTTAAACTTCATATTTCCCATATGCATGATGGAGCCCATGATTTTGTAGATCCCATTCTTTTCATCTTGGTTGAAACCCAATACATCAAATGCCGTCTAAGAACACAAAATATGATATCTGTTGACTAAACTGAACTTATGTCGGCGTGCTCCACTGCCCACTATACACTGAGGTATAAAAAGTGGTATAATAAAGAAAATACAAAGCACTTACGTCGGTGGCGATAAACTCATCAGGGTCACTCATACCGGCTACGGTAACTTCTCCCTGGGAACAGTACCGGTAATCGTAGGGATCGGTTGTCACCAAGAGCATCTCTAAAGAACAAGTGGTGACCAAAATGCTTCTTACAAACAGCCTGTAAACAAAAAAGTGGTCACACACCCTGAACCTCTGGCTTTACTCCGGAGCAAATCTGGTAAAAGATGTGAAATCCTCTTTCTCCGCCTTGCTGGAAGATTACACGAGATTTTTCTAGAAGATCTGTAACATCATATACCGAGCTGAAGAATTTTCACAGAAGATAGGATAGTAACAATACACTTCAAAATCGTTAATGTTTATCGTTAATCGTTAATCGGGGTTAACTTAATGCGTGCAACACTCACAACACTTGTGCAACATCACAGATTTTGAAAACGAAACCTACATGTTTCAATGTCACCAGAAGCCAGCTTTCCAGTGTTACCAAAGTGGATTCGAATGAACTTCCCCTGTATACAGAACATGAAACTCACATTTCAAATACAAATGCACCAATGAATCATAAATTCCCTACAGTATTTAAAAAAGTAAAAATGTTGAAAATCAGGCAACTATACGGTCATTCTTACGAATCGAGAGGAATTGTCGTTTCTGATAGTCTTGGCGTTTCCGAAGGCCTCCATGGCTGGATTAGCTTGAATGATTTGATCTTCCAGTGTTCCCTGCATCATAAGATCCAATTTACTTCAGATAGTTCGTGGACAAATCACATCAAAAATTGCGGAAGCCCTATGAAATACCTTGGAGGATTTATTGCTCTCATCCATTTTATTAGAATCTCCAAGTGCGGCGACGGTGGCAAAATATTGAATGACCCGTTTGGTGTTGACAGTTTTGCCAGCTCCTGACTCACCCCTAATGGCAACAGAAGTAGGGTATAGTTTTTAGAAACAATGTGCATATGAATTCAGTGTGTTAAGATGAAAAATAAGAGTCAACAAACTAATATAATCTGATCTTTTCGAGTAAGTGAAAGCAACCAAACAAAACTCACGTGATAAGCATGGATTGATTTTCACGATCTATAAAAAAAAATCGAAAAAGGACGGTGTGAGATAAACGTTATAATCCAAAAGTTTCAAAAAACATGTTTAGAAAATTAGAAGCAATTGATGATCATAGCGAGAGGCAAAACTCGTGGCATACAAAACATGGCTTTGCTGTAATTATCTCGATACCCACTTCTCAACATGTCGTTGTATGCATTGTCAGCGATTGAAAAGATGTGTGGTGGCATTTCACTTCGACGCTTGCCTTTGTAGCATGCAACAACATATGTTTCGTAGACAGGTAGCATCTTGTAAGGGTTGATAGTGACACAAAACAGTCCCGAATATGTCTGAAATGGCAAAAGGCAGAAAGGTCAACGTGCTTGTCATAAGCTTAAAGGTCGTATTTGCGGATCTTTGTTCATACAATTGATTGATTATATTAATCGACTTGTTTTTCCTGCGTAATTTGCTTAGTACTGACATTAAATCTTACATTTGAACATTTAAACCTACACGTGACATTTAAACCTATACTAAACCGCCGCATATAGTCAAAACAAAGACCACCACCACTCACATATATCATAAAGCGTTCATAACGCTCCCTTAGGTTGCATAGGACAGAGGCCTCGTTCAGATAGGTCATGTTAGCCATGTCCTCCATCAAACGGAACTTGGGTGGATTTTGCTCCTGTATGTTTTCTTCCTTTACATTTACCTCCTGAAAATAAATGGAGTTAAATCGATGTGTTTGCTATTGTAGATCTCACCGTGGGAAAAGTTGCAAAATAAATGTAAAGGAATGTTTGGATCTTAGTATGTATGCTTATTAATCACACGGAAAGTTCAAGTGAGAAATGTAGACGTATAGCGTATTGCAAAGTCGATGATATTTTGTAATAGCCGGCAAGCGTGGTTGGTAGGGGGGGAGGGGACTTGTTTCAAGATAAATGATTTCTGGTAATTGGGTATCACGTCTGTTCATCGTTAAGTGACAGGCTTGGTTAGATAACGGCGTCCTTACGGGACGTAACACAGTGAGATTATGTATTTCGAAGACATCGTTGCTTTCTTATTTATATGCTTTATGACGTCAAAAACCTAAAAAGGCAACGTTAAGAGATAAGTAATCTAACTAAAACACGTGGCGCCACCCTGGCACATTCCGGACAAGGTAATAGAATAAGGGAAGGTCTTCAACAAAGCGCAGAGACTGGCTTTGGGTATTGCATTATATAACAGCTTATGTTTTGTGATATAATTGGGAATTAGGTTACAAGTCGAACGGAGATAATCCAAAAACACTGAAATGTTTACTCACTTCCCCTCCTTTCTCCAGCGATACTTTCTTGCATCCCTTTTTGTCCGAGTCACCAATTATTTCACCTTTTTGATAAACAGTTTTCTTGCATGGAACCCAAACCTGCAGAGGAAATAAACCAAGTAAGCTGACGTTTAAAATACACAAAGAAATCAGAATTCGCAATCCAGTCAAATAACTCATTAAATGTGAGCTTCTCTTTATTTTAATTATTAATTAATTAGTTTTGTATCAACAGTAGCTGTTTTTTGTTGAATGATGATAAGAAAAGTATCAAAAATGAGTATCTTAGTCAGCAACGGGGTCATCGGACAAAAATAGCTCTCTTACAATTTCCGGAAAAATTTGTATTAACAAATAAATGCTTAAACGATATCGCAAACATTTGAATCTTTAACGTTATCGTTTGGAAAATTACTTGCGTGTAAACTCACCGCTTTCTTGCCAGCAAATGGCGCTGACGTAATTTTCACCATTTCTGTCGCATCCAAGCGAAGGTAGACTGCAGCAGCTCCGGCTGCGTTTGGATCCCACGATACCATGACTACGTTTCTTGAAATAAATAGAAAATTAACTCGGTGGAAAAAATCAAACAATCCAAAGTAGGCTATTCTACAACCTAGAACACTCAAATTTACGACAGAATGAGAGCGAGGTATATTCGTACACTTACTATTAATTTATTCGGAACTGTTTGCTTTAAAACATTTGCCTATAGCACTATATTTCACTTATATTTTGAAATATTAAAACTTGGACTAAACAGAACTTGACTCACTAGACAACACGGATATTCGAGACGTGATCGTTAGAGAAACTTTTCCTCAAAGGAACTCGCAATAAGTTACTTCCACTTGCAGAGCCAAGACGGAATGAAACCTTGAAAATGCTTTTCGTGTGAAAGAGCTTCTCACTAAGTATCCAGATAAGCACAATGACACGACTCTTAAAGGATAAGCAGCTGCGACGTTTGCAAGAGACGATAAAGATGGGCAGACGTATGATGTGATATTATGAAGCCTTATTTGGGAGAGGCATTCTGCGAGTCAGTGCCAAAACCATACGCTTGACAGTGCGGGGACACCAAGTATAGGATTCCCTACCCAACAAACCATTGCGATGCAATTCCTTTCTTACATCTAAATGCAGTCGTGTAAACCTTCACTTTCAGGACTAGATCTATGTTTTAAACAAAGATCAGCAGTCATCAACAAGTATAGGCCATTACACAATTTAACTTGTTAAACTTATTAAATCCCACTTTGTCTTAGAGCTGTTGGATATTAAATGCCAGTACTCTCTGAATAAACTCTAACACTAACTAGCACTTTCCAACAGAAAAGGCTGGACCTTAAAATTGTTCTCATCCACGCTATGAATAAATTTCTAAATTGACTTATGTATTAAGTCGCATTGACGTTCAAGAATACATAAAAACAACGTTAAACAACACGAATTGCAACAAATATTAATGGTTGACGAAGTGCGAAAAATATTATTTACAAAAGTTAAATCACAAAAAAAGACGGAATAAAAGGGCAGATAGGTGCGAAATTCCGGAAATCTTTCGGCCATTTTAAGTCATCTCCGATATAGATGCCGCCAGACACACTAAACCCAAGGACAGTGAAGACTCAAATTACATTCCCAGTTATTCCAAACTTGATAAAGTTGAACAAAATCGAACTTACTCATTTTGCCAACCACGGGGATAAATAATGAAGAAGTATATGATAACAATTTACCATCAAGATGTAAACGTTACATGTTATACGTCAACGCATACAAAATGTTTCAGTTAAAGGTTGGAGTTTGTACCGAAAACCTGGATCTCATCTACTAAGAAATACAAAATACGGATGGAGGAGACACAATGAAACATGTGTTAAAGACGAAATTCTGTTGGACAATTTCGTTCGATAACAGCATTCACGTTTCATGTGTTGTAACTGCATCAATGTACTGCACATAGTATGGTACTGACTGGAACATACAAATAAACTTCGAAAAACATCAAAAATGGTGGACGCTTCAACGCATAAAAACAGGCATGTATGTGACGTTATAAAATTTGCTCCCATGTACCCAAAACAAATGCAAATGCAGGTTGTGTACCAAATAGCTTAAGTTGTTTCATGCACCATCCAAAGTACAAGATCGATATGTTAGATTACTGCAATTTTTATGGCACAAAGATGCATCTATTCCACCAAAAACGAAAATTACAGAAACAACAACGTACTATTTAATTAAGCAAAAAATTAACAACGCACATTGAACTTGCTATTCGGATGTTTGAACGCCCAACATATTCCATCGCACAGGACTCATTACCCAAAATAACTAAACACACAACACAGGTATGTACAGTAGCTACAAATATCCGCAGTCTGGTGCTTAAAACGGTCACAAGCAACCGCAACGCATCCAAAACTTTCGGTTTAATGTGCAAAGTCGAATCATGATTAAACAACACAAAAGTTTATATTAATTACGACACTACAAGGAGCCAGAGTTCGGTTACGGGGCGGTGTATAATCCGTTCTTTATCGGAATCTTGGGACAAAACGCCTGTTTCATGTCACAAAGGATATTGCGTCACTGCACCGAATCGAGCTTCAAGCACTTATGAGTTGGATAGCGTGTGACGTGCGCTAAAATGAAAGATGATGAACTATTACGAAACTACGGGAACAGATTCAAGTAACTGACGTCCATCTACGCTACGCTCACAACAACAGTATGTACAGGGCAAGCGAACAACTAAACAGACCGGTTAGAACAAGATTCAACTCAGCTCAAGATTCAACAGTCATGCATTAATTAGGGGACTTTCTAGCAATTTTCGATGCATATTATTTTAAGACAATTACAACTTGCACTAGCACGTATTAAACCGTATAAATCAGTTGTGCAAAGAAAAAACATACCCAAGACAACGTTACCTGTTTGAAGGGGCCAAAAACTTTACCCAAGGTAAAGGAAGAATTTTTGTTTGTTCTTACGTGTATGGGTTTAGAAAAATGCCGCTACTAGTCGGCACTAGTGGTATCGACCGAATAAAACACTGAGCAGAACTTTTAGTAACCAAATAACGCAACACATGTTAAGTATTCGAGTGTTCTACAAGCAGAATTAACCGTGCGATTTGACTAGCTACAGTAACAGCTAAATTACAGTACGGACAACCGAAACCCACGGATACGACGCCTATGGGACGGTGATTCGGATAAACCACATAAAATTCGGAATGTAGAGAAGAACAAAAGAAAGTTAACTACAATAAAACAACGGCAATAATATTGAATACACGATTGCACGTAATACTGAACAGCAGTTAACGACAAAAAACTTAGTCGCGACAGCTAAAAAAATACTAGTTAAACAAAACTCATGAACCACGATCTGAGAGCCAGGGCCGAATTACAGAATTGAACGATGCGTTACGAAGTGCTAGCCGAAGGGAAATAGCTTCATCTAAGCTATTCGAATTACGGCGTTTGTTGGGACGCGCCCACACCTTTTAGGTCTATCGATCGGTGACGGAACCAATTGAAAAGTTTGATTGATTGTTTTGCATCCCTTCAGGACCGCAACCTTCAAATTGCGTTGGAATTCACTCCAAGGCCCAGTATTGCTGGTCTTTGTATCAAACTGATTAAAATAAAAAGAAACAACTAAACTTTTTCCGACCCTGCGAACATCAACTAACTATTATAAAGTGGTCCACTATGACGCTTGACGTCATCGAAAAAGTCTGATGACGTCATGAAGCTACGTCAGCCTTCTTAGTCCTCTCCGTTTTGCAAAGTGTGCCATTGGGCGATTGGTCGTCTCGGCGAGGCAAGCATGTCCGACCAATGACGTAATTCCGTGCCAGAAGCATTGCAGCCTAACATTAGCTTTCCGATGACGTCATTCTTTCCCATTCGATCGTAGTCGAACACGCTGATGATGAGAGATACTTTCTGTGAATGGACAAACAGGAAAATCAACGCTCAATTCTTGTGCAAGTTGAGTGTGGAATCAGCAGGTATATTTGCAAACGTAAGCAATAACATGTTAGACGTCAAATTGCTATACCTTCCATTAAAAGCCAAATCGCATATACACAAGGAGACAAATCTTTGTATGACTTTTAACAGATTACGAATTTAGCAATTTTCTGTTTTGGAATGGCTTGGGAAGGAGGAAAGGCCACTGAACGTACCTGAACCATTTCGAAGGGAACTTCAAAACTAAAAGATTCGTTGAAGTAAGGATTCAAAGTATTTTTCTTTATCGTAGTTTTCTTTTTCTTCAATCGCTTCCCGCCCTGCATTTTTACAGGAAATTCAACGTGGGTAAGTAAACTGACTAACTAATAGTTTTACTGCTGTTTTGGTCAAGTTGGCCGCAGGTTGCTCACTCCATTAACAAAGATAAGAAGTTACCTGCATCAGCGTGATCTTCACGTAGGGATCAGATAATCCTCCAACATCCATCTTTTTGAGATTTTTCGCCTCCAAGACGACCACCGTCAGCTTGCCGGAGGTGGGAACGTAACGCAACGAAAAACAAATATCTCCCAACTTTTCCTAAACAAAGCAGGGTAAAGTTTAGTGCAGAATAACCTCAATAATAACGGTCAAGGGTGATTTGTTTGTGTGTCGTAAACACAGGCAACTACCCGATACTCAACAGGGCCTCCATCCAAAGAAAGAGGCCTGACTTGTCTTGGCGAAAATTACAAAATCAACATGGCTATAGAATCAAGTGCATTTGTGCAAGGTCTCTGGTTATTTTGATAAAACACTTATCTCTCGAGTACACAAAAGTTTCTTTACTGATCTTTATTTCCATACTGTACAAAGCCGACTAATACGCTCGTAACTTCGACTAGCATTATTATAGAACAAAGCCATCGAGCTTGAGCCACATATTTCTACATAAACAAAACCATAAAAAAATTCGCAATTTTTAAACCTCCCAAATTTTTTATCAGTCGGATGTAAATTTATCCGATAGAAAACAAGGTGAATTCTATAAAAAACCGTCAGCTTGGAAAGATAAACTGGCGTCCTATACCTTTCTGTTAAATCAATACTGTAACAGAAGGAAGGAAAATTAACACTCACGTTTTCCTTGTCGTTTTCTGCGCTGACTAAATCCCTCCATTCCTCCGTGACTGCGCCAAGATCAACGTGACTCATGGGGATTCTGACCTCGCCTATGATGTCATGGCGAGAGAACCGATCAAAATCGTAGATTGCAAATATCAACGTTTTACCACCGATTTCATTGAACGGAACCTGTTGAAGTTATCTCAATATACTTATTAATGTATTAAGAAACGCTTGGACACAGTTTTCTTTGTATTTGGGTGTCCAGCTATGTTATGTGACATTTCAAGTGTCTCAACCACACAAGGTTGTCATAGCACGAAAAGCTGAATATTTGCTCAAACAATAACTACATGGAAGCATCTCTATCGTATTAAAGACCCCGAAACGAGATTTTTAACTACGTGGTTGTGGAAAATTCCGCTAATGCGATTAGCGGAAAGTCAGGCACAAAAAGTGATTACTTTCAGTCAATGCTATTTGGAGCTCGTCCGAAATCTATTCGACAACAAAGAGGGGTGAAGTTACCTTGAAGTTGAAGGTTTCGTTAAAAACTGGATTGAGAGTTTTGCGGTGAACCTTAGTTTCGTGTTTCTTTTTCTTGTCTGGAAGCACGTAGACCTTTGAACAAAGCGAAACGATTAAGATACAATGGAAAGTTAAACAACGTTTTGTTTGCAGTGGCGTCTAACAACTGACACCTGGCGCTGTAACACGCGAGCCATTACCACGCAAGCCTATAAGTGATCCCAGTACTTAGCACTTGTTATGGCGTTGGGACATTACATGAAGATCCTACAAAACACGTTACGAGTTACCTTGACATACGGATCTGATGTTCCAGATATATCCATACCAGGAAGATCAGCCGCTTGAATTACTCCGACAGCAAGCTAGAAAGAAACATAGATTTTTGTATGCTGATAGCTCATTAATGAAACCTATAATGGTAACTACATAGATTAGTATAAATCATAATTAGGTAATTCCACAAAATCTGCATCATCGTTACTCAGTCGTTGCCTGACTTGTCTAGTGCCCATCCATGAAACTTACAGATGTTCAAAGCAAAACAATTTCCTTTTTTCGAGCTGTTATTCCTATATTTGTAGAGCACACTTACATTATTTTGTTGAAAGTCGTAATCGAGCGAAAACTGAAGTTTTCCAAGCTTCTTTTCTTCTTCCTCCTGTTTCTCGGTCCCATTGTCCAGTTCATCGATCTCTGGCTGGACCTAGGTCAAGTTCAAATTTAATCTCAATCTGAACAATGTAATGCAAGTTTTGAACCGGCGTAATGAGCTTTTAGCTCCTACATCCAGCAGATAAAATCCAATCCGCTATTTGAGAGCATGGTAGGAGGCAATATATTTGGGTCGAAGATGTATCTCCTGTTTCTGTTATTTACCTTTCACTTCGTCGTACTTGCACGGTAAAATCATCCGTGGCTTGGTACGACGACATGTTGTTATGTAACGTATTGGTTATGATTATGATGCGCAAGTGATTCATTTTGAAACGAGAAAGCAGATGTTTAGTATTGAATCATCAGCGGTAGCCATATACATGACCTAAATGCGGTGCTTGTTGCTACACAAACATTTGGAGGCGTTTATGATAGAAAACGGAAATTTTTCTCAAATCACTTCTGGAATGTTGTTATCGCATCAATGATACAGTTAAATGTTTGTATAAGGTACCGTCGCTTCAGAAAACGAATAGAACAAACGAGTTAGTTCGCTATAACTAATCAGTTTAAGTGAATTCAATTAAAGAGAATTTCCGAAGTACACGCTTTTCTGACCAACTCATCTTATTATTTACTTCGTTACCAACTTGTTCATATTTAAAGGAATATGCCCTTAAGGGAGATGTAAACTAAACGTTGTAACTAAATAACCATGACAAGGTCACGGAAGACTGAAACGATGAAAGCCCGTGAAAGAGGCAGTCACGAGACAACTTTCCGAAAAGATTGTCTTACTTGCCTAGCTTTGCCCCTGAAGTAGAATTTAAACCATCTAGTTTATTGAATTTTTCAATCAATAAATTTGGTCGAGTACAAAGGTTGTCAACACAAAAGCCAAATGGTTACAAATGCCGGATGGTGCCGAGCGAAGCTTTTAAATAATGGCATGACACCAAAGACAAATTTTGTACCAAACATCCTAAAACATGGTACCGTCAAAACAAATTGACGGATTCTTAAACATAAAGCTAAGTAGCTTAATTGCTATAGGTAAAACACAGCTGCAAAACACAGTTGTAACGTAAACAACTAATTTGAACTATATATATCATCAAAATTAGAATGATGCAGATGCCAGCTTGAAACTATAATTAATAACCACTTACCAGTGAAAACTATAATCTAAGACCTTATCGACGTAATATGTTTATACTAACGTTTAAATACTGAACTTTAAACATTACCGAGGTTAATCTAATCGGTCTTTGACGACGTAAGTTACACTATACTACTGCAGTAATGTCAAAAGCAGACAACTAACCTTTTCTTTGTAACTGTTTCCTAGCTTTTTCACCGATTTCAAGTCAATCGCATTCTTTAATCCTTTCTTGTCCTGCTTTTTCTTTTTCTTCTTGCAACAACAACGCTTGCAACAGCAATACAAAATGCACAGCAGAAGCAGACCGGCAGCGACAGCAATTAAAATCCACGCCCACGGCGGCACTGAAAAGTAGTGTTACAACAGATATTAGGTCTAACCTGTGTTTCGATCTACATGCACGCAAACCTAAGACGACAAGACCATTTGCCCGAGAAAAAAAGCATCCGCTTTATTCCAAAAATTAACTGAAGCAAAAATAGCAAAAGCATTTGTAGTGTACAAAAATGCCCATTCTAAGCATTTTGAAACTCTAAGAGCTGCCCTAGAGTTTTTGTTTAAAATCGTCGATCACAAATACGGACGCAACAGCTCGAAAACGTATAACAGTCAAAACAAATCCTCACGTTTATTATAAATGTCTGTGACCGTGTCTTTCATTACATTTCCCGCATTTTGGAGTAACGAGCCCTTGGTGGTCGTGGTCGGATCCGAAACCGGCGAGGGTGATGCGGCTTCATCGGCTCTTTTTATCATCTTCCTCAGACCAGCCATGCTTCTTCCTTGAGGCTCTGGAACCTACACGACACTTTTAGCTTACGATGTGCCGGCGCAAAATACTCTGTTTCTGTTCTTATACAAGTTACCTAAACCTGTTGTAAATGTATACGTTATACGACTGTTGTTCACGAAAAACAGAAAAATACATTTTTATTCATATAACGTAGCCACGGTCGCTTCTATTACATCAAACCTTTAAAAGTAGAGAGTGCACGCACAAGCTGTTGCGAAAGACAAACAATTTCAATAATGCTTTGTACAATCGCTTGACCTCAAATGAATACACGCTAAATTCTTTCTGCTAATGCAAGCATGACTCTTTAAAAACAGGAACTACGGCCTACGCCAAAAATTATCCCTGACCGAATAATTAAAATTTTCCATTACCAAAACCGAAATTCCCAACCTCACAATGGGCTGCTAAGTACAAATTTGTAGTTTTGGTGGTCTTCTGCCTTTAAAAGCTCTTAAATTATAACGTTCAACCTATGTCTTAAAAGAAACAAAAACATGTTGTAACATAGTTCGTATAAGCCCTTCATATAAGATCTATATCAATAGTTTTATCGTAATCCTAGAGAACAGTTAAGCAAACACAATGCATCCTTAGCAGACGTTAATTCGCTTTACCATGAATATCACCCTAAACCTGGAGCAGGCGTTTATAAGCACACATAAGCAGTATGTTACATAAATCCAAAACTACCTGAATTAAATGGATAGAACTGACAGCTTTAGCCCCTACGCTATCGCAGTATGCCGAATTTCTACAACTGAAAAACTAAAGCTCTAATATCTAGTGTATTACGGTAATGAATATTTTTTATTGAGGAAGTAATCCTGATATTTAAAAGGTAAGTGTTTCCTGTAACTATAACGCCTCGCGCTAGTATTTGTTCCCCACATAAAGGGCACGAGAATAGTGAATAAATTAATAGGTTGAAATGCAAACTTTAGACTGTTAGGTTAACACTGAATTGGTTGATCATTTGATGTCTTATTTATATAACACAAATCATAACCGCTCACCGCAAATCTTACATCTGTAATAATTGTTTAGTGTTTCTTGAAGATATATGCGTAGCTTGCGTGTATCGCTTTGCTTGCAATTATAGCACATATACAAAAACAACAGCAAAACTATTCATTAACTGTCTCAATCATACAGAAAAGTAAAAATTCTTCCTGTACAGTACAACCCATATCTGCATTAACTCGATCTTAAACCACGTAAGGCTTTAGATAAAAATGTTTAATAGCCCATGAAAACACACTCAACTTTTTGACATTGCCTGCGGGCGTTTGGCAAAAGAACATGAGATCGTAAAAAACATACTTCAAGCTGAAACTGCAGGGCATCATACAAAGCGATGCAAATACGGAACCATCAGGGTATTGATTAATCGATAAAGGAAAGAGTCGAACCTACACATACACAGGCACGCAATATCGCCGATTGCTATACTTTCCGAGTCTAAATGAAAGTGCCCTAGCGTAATTGATAAATCGATTTGGCAGAAAAAAATTTATCTGTAAACTCGTTTAGGTCTTGATAATGCCAAAATGTACAGAACAGCGTATTTCACGGCTCAATAGAAATTCGAAATCCGTATCGTAATGCTAATCTTTCTTCAAAGCTGCCATCCGATGTTGCTAAGACATCAACCTTTCTTGCATGATCGCTTGCATCATTTGCATCTCGGTTATTTCCAGTGTTTGGTAAGTGGTTAACTGGCCATGTATGAAGCGTACTGCGTGCCTTTTTTGCACTCTGACGTCTTAAACTGGCAGCAGAAAAGTAGTCTAATCGCAGGTTTCACCGGCAATTTTTTAGTATTGCTCTCCAGTAACACACACACTTGAACTTGGAATTCATATTAGAAAAAGAGACGAAAGGAAATACGAAAATGCTTGCTGATAATTAATTACAGTTTGTGACTTGTAATTAGGAATGAGATCTTTGGGAAAGTACACATAAAGCTAATTGCGGCAGTAATCTTCGGTTATTGGAGGCCAAGGCGTGTACCAAGCACATCAATAATTTAGAAGCCGCGTCACTCTGTCACAGCACTTCTCCATTAAACGCGCACAAGATAGAAACCTTAACACTGATTTACTGTCTGCTAGTGCTAGCATACTGTTTAAAAAGTCTAAACTCTTGCTTGTTCATAAGTTAATGTCCTAAGTTTATTGTTGAACATGAGCAAGGGGCCTTTTATATCGCTTGCATTTTCTATACATTTGCAATTTAATGCATATTAGTTTCACTTAAATCTATGAAAACACAACAAGTGGGGACTTAAATCGCAAAACTTAAACTTAATCCATTTGCAGTGCAATTAGGTACAACTAACTATAACAAGCGTGAATCTTCATGGGATTTCAGCAATAACAATAGAGCAGTAACAAACAGACTATATCCGGTTATTGTTCGCTGATGGCTTTATATTGCGCTATGCGCCTATGCTGCATTATGAATACAAGCGTAGACGAGATGATCGGACGTCGATTAATTGAGATTTAACACACACCTCATCCTACGCAGGTGTTAAACCGCGTGTCTTTTTAAGGCCCGTGATTTGCTCATTAACTTGAGACGTAATACGACTTTCGATAACGCGGGTATTATGAACTCGGTATAATTCCTCCAGCATTGTAAGCTATTCGTTACAATTTCTCAAAGTTATCTTTCCTGCAGAACATGAGAAGCACCTGTCGTTTTCCAGCATTGGTTTCTACATTCAGCGTAACCAACCACCAAAGTTTCGGGAAGGATTTACTGATGGACCCAAATGAACCAGTCAGGGTACAAATGAACAGAGTCAATCTACATTTACGCGAAATTGGGAAAGATAATTAAAATACGTCACAAGCAAGAAAAATCGATGCTCAATCTGTTATTTTTCCGACTTAAATGCTCACGACGGTGATTTTTATCAGGAGAAAACGTGGTAACAACATAATATTTTCCCAATAAACTGATGTATCTATACAGTACTATTTTGAAAACATCAAAACACTTGCTTTAGCACCTGAGGAATTCCGAACTTAATCAACTTAACCGTGCGTCGTAGGACAACTTTACTTTAATTTAAATCATAAATATAAACGACTAAAGCAACCAAAATAGCGGTTTAAGAATATCGGACGTGTAAAGGGTCACACGGCTGGCTATTGTTTCGTTAACACAAACAGAGTTCATAATATTAGGAAAAAAAGCAAAACCAAAAAAATTTTAAACAAGCATTTGGTACTTCTCCACTCATATTCGGAACATAATTACAACAAAAATAAGTGATCGAACAAATTGACGCTGATGCTCAAGTGACGTAACAAAATGTGATTGGCTGCGGACCGCTAATTATAATTTACAATGTAATAAATGCGGTAAAATCAATTACATTTTCATTGTTTTTCTTATTTGTTAAGTCGTGACTTCGGTTGGTATGTTCGGTTGCTGGAGCAGTTGTCAAGTAATGAATAGTTAGGACTTCGAAGCGATAGAAAATGCCTTTCATTGAACCGTTCTGTGTTATTTGTCCATACGTCACATAACTTTGCTCTGTGGGTTGTACCATGTTTGCTTACGGTTACTTTTCCTTCGGAGGAGCAATTTACGACGCCATAGGAATAAGTAAATACGCTCTAGCGTCAAAAGCCTTCCCATTATGTTGCCTAACAATGCTACAGCTTGATGCCATGGATGGGCAGTTTGCTACTGAATGTTCAAATGTTTAAGAGAAGCTAACTTACTCCGTTACTGACTACTGCTGCCTAACAAAGTTGCAAGTTTTCAAACAATCTAGATCTCAAATAACAACTGGCTAAAAAACATACAAATTCATAATCTCTCCTACAACGTCTTGTTAGTCACACTTAAACTGACGTTAGCACAGCTTACAAAAACAAAATTATCACGAAAACTGTAGCTCGTGACCATAATTGACGTCAGCTGGAAAACATAAAGTTTTAGCCAAGACCAAACAATCCCGAAAATTGCCATAAGTTTCCTCTGTTCCATGGTAATATCCCGGTTATACCTGATTAAAAAAATGTCTGCTAACGTCCTGTTCTACGTACGCACGTTGCGGTTAGTACGTCAAAGGACAGTGAAAAAGTTGACCTTTAGTTGTACAAAAAAAAATTCCGAACACGCCCAAGTAATAATCATCGGATATACGGCAAAAACGCGATCAAATTACATACGTCATCTGGATCACAACTGAATACAATCACCAACGAATTACCACCGGCGACGATTAAACGCGTAAACTACTAATAAATAGCTTTCTGTAACGTCCATTTTCATAACTGACCACTGCGCTTAAACTCGTTCAGAACTATAGATTAAAGGACGTCGTCAGCCAGCGAAGTGGAATTTCCAACCATCGGCCGAACGGAGATGAATTATTTATGCTCTGAAATACACCATATGGGCAGCACTTGATCTGAAGATCGATAAAAGAGGGGAAAATACCGTCCAAGCTTACTTGCAACATTTCAAAGTTTTATCTAGTCTGGTGGCGCGCGATATACTTTTGTTTATTTTACACTCCATGCATCGCCGATAACGAAACACGTCAGATAAAATAAAACGAAACTCGAGAGCTTAAAGTATTTTACTTGCTGAAGAAAAATTGTTTTCGACAACAACAAGAACTACGCATTGTTGCCCGGTCACCCGCACTATTTTTAGCTTACCTGCTAGAAATGTTAAGTTTTGTTCTAAGCGAAAGAAAAGATTGTTTTTTGCGTACCGGTAACACCTTAACACGACAGATCCAAAACCTCTCGTTCATTCCGCAATACGCATTACTTTCCATAAAAATAATCTCCCAGTCCAAATTTCCTCATTCAAAATTAGTCAGTCGATAGGGACACAAAATATTGATTGAAATTACATAAGACAAACGTTACGCAATCGCCAATACAGACAACACTTTTATGCTGTTAGTCCTGTTACATGTTAACAAAGCTTATTGGTCTAACAGCATAACCTTTCTTATAGCATTAAGTGATTACTTTGTCCAAGATCTCTTTGAAGAAGTTGACAGTGATGTGACAATAGATTTGAAGTCAACGTCACCTCTATTGAAATTATTCAGGTGATGCTTTCTTTTCAAGCTTAAATCCTACCTATGTAGACTTACAACAATGAACAATATCAATATCAAACAGTTAAAACAACTTGAGTTTCTATAAAGAAAAGCTGGGATTTTAAATGGATTAAACAAAATAATTGAATAAGTATGATATGTAGTTAATGGAACAAACCAAACAATATTAAACCAAGTGCCAATGTCTACACGCTACAAACAGGATTAAAACATTTTGAAACCTTTAACAGCGCAACATCCTGTTTCAGGTAGAACACGTCAAAAAAGGCTCTTAAAGTTTCTCAGTAGTCACATAAGGTTCATATGTAATCCCATTGCAGGAATAATCCAAAACACATAATAGTTGCTTTTGAAAGTGGTAATTTATAAATTTAGTTAAAACTAACCTAACCATGAAATTTAACCCAAAATATAGAAATAGTTAACCAAGTTTAATATTTTTTAATGTTCTTGTATGTCTTGAATCTTGATTTGCTTATGGAATAAGGTTATTCTAGTACTGTATATCAATAGATAGATATATACATTAACATGGTTTTCTTATGTAGTATAAAAGTGGTTAATAGGTAACTTTGTCGGTAATATATAAACTTCGTGGTAATATCACCATTATACCTTGATTGCCAAGTTTAATGTAGCCCAAACCTCAGACCAAGAAGATCAAAATAAAACACATAACAGTCATGAGCCATGACCAATTATTACGGCATGCTGTCCAAAACATTGGGTAACAGTCAAAATTTAATGTGCATCCGCTTAGCATTTCAAAACGCAAAACTGCATGTAAATAAGTTAAACTGATTGTATGTACCAAAATTAATAAAACATGACATCGAAACATCATCAGCGTTCAATTTTAACTTTAAACTTATGCAAAGTATATTGCCACCTACAAGCACTAAATGATGCTTGGATACAAATACTAAAAATGCAAAAATTAGATAGTTAAATTTTTCCCTGTGCCACGACATCATTTTGTAGTGAAGAATGCATTCCAAGATGATTGCGTGGTTTTCAGTCTTTGTGATGTATTAGAATGAGCATTGGTATGTATTTCATTCTAAGAATTAAGATATTGTTACCTTTGCTGTTGGAATTTCATACAATAATATCCGGCATATTTTACAAGCACTACAATTTATAAAATATTGAATACTATGAATATGTAATTCTCAGTAGTTAATACTGGTAACATTATGACTGATATTAAAAACACTTGCAATAATTTATTTCCTACCATTCTATAGTGTATTAGATTTTTTTAAACATACGTTTTAGTTACAAATTGAGTTGCTGCATAAGAAATATCTTTTTTGTCAAACAGTTAGTCAATTAATTGCCACTCGTAAATTATGAAAAAGAATATAAAGTACAATAAAAAAAAATCAAGAAAAAATATTAATAAGTTAAAAAATCATGAAAAGGTTTATTTAGCGTCTTTCATACCGTCTGCAGATATTCTCCTATTTATTGCAATGCACTGTAATTTGTAAAATAATACATAATTACTGTCTTTTTTAACAAAGTTATTATGATCCTTCTGAGCCTACAGTCAGCTTGGACATGACAAGAAATAGCTTGCCTTACAGCAGTACAGAATCTATAGTTCGAGAAGGAAAAAAAAGAGTAATCATGTGCCGGGGTATGCTGAGGTCAGTACCAAGAAAGGCTACCGAGATCAGGGTGTGTCGAGATTCGTGGTATTCGCTAATAATGACCAAGGTCACATTCTAAAATGACTAAATTTGATATAAGTGAGTTGTCTGAAATGACTTGAGTGGAGTTACGATTTGTTGTGGTTGTTATTATAACCTTGATTGAATGATGCAAAACCTAAAACAAAAGCTTTCAAATAATTGTTTCAATGCATATATCATGTTGCCTTGAAACAATTTGCTATTCTATGGTAGAAGTTCGGCACATGTATGATGCACAAAACTTGCAGATGTTTACATTTTTCATGCGTATGCCGATTTATTATAAACAATGCATGCCATTACATGCATATTCCTTTCAAAAACTGGTATAATTTTCAGTTTGTTTTAAGTTTTGCTTAACATTTCACTATAACATTCTATGAAGAAAAATCCCAATAAGTTACCCAAACATGTAAACACCAATTATTTCTAAAAAGACATTACAAAAAGCAAATAAAGGTTGCATAACATTTAACAACATGTATTCCACTGTTTAATGAAATTCAATATATATGAAATAGTGTATATAAAACAACACAACTGCAAGGTCTATAGTGCAGAAGTGCACAACTTAATGACGTCACAATTCGGGTAGCAGTGGTCTAGTAGCATATATAAATGCAACATGTGGAGGTTGTGCACTTCTTTACTAGACCCCCTTTCACCTACACAATAACTTTCTTACCATATTTCTTCAAATCTAAACCGCACAAAAATTATGAAAAAATAAACATAACCTGCTCTCAACAATAAACTGCACCAAAAATATTACTGAAGTCTGAACATTAGGCCTTGATAAAAGTAGTATTTCTCTTAAGGTTGGGCTCTTGCAAGAACATGCAAGGAAGTAGGTAAAATGAATTGCGAGGAAATTTAGATTTCAAGCTGTAAGTTTTTCATAAGGCTTAAAAGTTATTTTGATAGTATTTTACCTATATTGTAAGAAATTGAAATTAATACTGTAATGTAAGCAACAGAAAGTAGATCACATGGCCGCGGACAGAGCATTAATGATGTTTATTTTTGTTTATTGAATATCGCCAACATAGTTTAAAATTTGAGCAATAGGATTTAAAATAAAAGCAAATAAAAAAATGTGTGACAATCGAACCTTGCACAAAGGTTAGCGGGACTCGAGCGATGAGGAGCGATCGCTGGGTTTAGGTCGTCCAAAAACTTTCCTCAGTCCGAGGATAAAGATTATTATTATACGCCATATACTGCCATACCACACCAAACGCACAAAAATTACACGCTTGATATACAGTAAGTTGCTAAAATTACTTCACTATCAAAACGTTAGTGTGATATTTCATTACCCGATGTTACAAACCAGCCAAGTTTTGTAGAAAACAAAACAAGACAAACGACTGAAACTAGTTTAAAAGTGAAAACACTCCTTGGTTGGCAGGGCGCAGCTTGAACGCTCCTTTAGGTCACATTAGGTAAACCCCCTAAGTAAGGTCATCTTCAAACATACAGCCATGAAGAAGCTATAGCACACTGAACACAGTATTTAATTCAAAGATATTCCATTTCACAAGAGATGAAATCCGCCAGTAACAAATTTTTGTAAAAATTCATTTTAAACATAAAATAACGAAAAGTTTCAATAAAGTTGTCATATGCATTATCTCAAATCCAAAGGAATGAACCAAGCGCAAACAATTGAACAATGTCGGGAAACATTTAAAAACTTCTGATTAGGTATGGTATCACAGCCTTTATCTTCGGACATAAGAAAGTCTTTGGAAAAAGTCCGCGAATATTTCTCAGTGCCTGAGCCGCAGTTACAGAACTTACCTTTCGTGCAAATTCCGATGAATATTCACTTTTGGTTCCAAGTCAATTGAACTCTGGTCAACTCAACCCCATTCAATTCAACCACGGAAAATTATCCTCGGTGAATTTAATATCTGTCAAATCAGTCCCTGGCAGTACAACCCTGAAGGTCTATTAAGCATTAATAAAACCTAAAAATTCTGATTTGAAAGAGAGACCTTTTGCATTTTTTTCATTGCGTGGTAGCCAAAGATTCTGCTTTAACTATGGTCTCTAAAATGGCGCCCACAACTATACAGTTATACATTAACATTCGAAAGCAGATTAGGTATGATTTTTGCCTCATTTTATTAAGTAAAATTGTATGCTGTATATCAGTGTATGTACGAATGAAGGAGTGGGATCATGTGATGGAGCAAAGTTTTGTTGACATGTGTTGTCTCTAAAAATACTTTGGTTGCTACCAGGCATACTAACATCAAATACAAGGCACAACTTGTGAAATACAAAAATTTATTTCTGTCAATGTTTCGTTAACTCATTTTGGGCGCCCTGATGAAGCAAAAATAAGCAAAAATAAAATTTCTGCATTTCACCAGTTGTCCCTTGTATTTGATGTGTTGTCTCTGTCAACAGACAAAATTTTAAAAATCACGTGATAAAACCTGCTTGGTAGCCAGCTGTGACAATTTCTTTGTTGCATCATAGGATCTGATTGTTGTAGAACAAGGGATAGAATAAATGCAAAACACTCAAATCAGCTGAGATTCTTTCAAAGGGTCATTTTTGACAACAACTTGTACATGAAGTGTAGGAAAATATTGTTTGGCACCAGAGACAACGTTGTTACTTTGGTTTTGTAGAGTTTGTCTCTGGATCCAAGTGCCGACTTCTCTTCATCTTGGAAACGAATTTGAGAAACTGGGCTTTAAAAGTAGCCTACCGGCACCGTATCTTTCCAGGTTGTTGTTTACAGCACTCTTTTGCAGCTTGACTTCAGGGAACTGGCATATAACTACAACTGGTCGAATTGCAGTGCTGACATCGATACCTATAACACAGAAACGCCTTAAAAGCAGACATGGTAAGACTTCGTATGGTATCACGCTGTATGTTCTTTTGCAAAGTAGGTTAAAAGTTAAAATGTAGTTTTATGTTGCAAGTTTGGAATTTTTTAGCAGAAAAAGTTAGACTGTAACGCCTAAAGTTTAATACTGGTACCTTACAGGTTAGCATAGCTAAGATTTTGATAAACTGTGCATTTCAGTTACCGTTGTAATGCCCTTGGATAATGTATTAACGGCACTTTCTCCTGTTCAGTGGACATGATGGACAGTTGTAAATTCAGGCAATACTATATAAAAGATGTTTGACAATTGAAACTCGCACAAAAGCTAGTTCTGTAATCCTAGCTCGACCGATAAAGAATTGTTTCCGTGTTTAAGTCATGCAAAGAATTTCTTCAGTCTGAAGATAAAGATTATCATACCAGTACCAGTTAAAACTTCAAGCAAAATAAATAGGCTGTCATGCCTTCATTTCTGTTTTAAGAAACAATGAAATTATGAAGACAATTAGCTGGGATATGTCATTTTATTTTATATTCATTGCAGCATGGTGCTGTTTCGAGTCAGTGTTGTATCATACCTAATGACCCCAGTCGTTGACTTGACTTTAGTGGATTTAAGTCACATTTTTTCATGACTTGACTTGACTCGAGTCAAATGTCCAAAATAGCTTGACTTAACATGAGCTCAACGTAACTCAACATGGTTCTAGTCATATTGTGACTGCAAAAAATTAGGTCTTTCAGTAACTACTGTAGAGCAAATATTTTTCTAAAAAAATTAAACCTATTCGAAAGAAACCATCTACCACACTTAATTGGATACAGCCATGAGGTTCTCATAGCCAATTTAATGTAGTATGATGTCTAAAAATTGTTTACATGGCTTGTGTCAGAAAATAAAGACTTGATTAAAACCTGTTTTAAATGCTTTTTGTATCCAGGTGGGAGGAACCACTGCAGAAAATGTTTTAGTGTGTCAAAAAAAGGGTCATTACATTGCAAAAAAATGGTTTTCATTTGCTGATTTGGATAACTTTGATTCAGATCATTTGATTTCAACATTGTGTTGCCAGGTTTGTCACTTTAGTTACAAGTCGGGGTAAAAAAATCTTGGTTCCTTTTTTGTAGTTTTTGTTTTATCAAGATATTTTATATTAAATCAACTTTTCTAGACCAGAGATGGCCTTCCGTTTCTTTGGACTTCATCAGATATGGAGAATACAGCTCAAGGCCCTCCTTTAATAGGTATTATTCTGATAAATCACCTGAAGTATATTTTCTTTCATTTCATATGCAAAATATTAACCAGAACATTTAGTGGTAATTAATGTACGTAAAAAAATGTTGTTTGTAGCACTTAGGCAAGCGGAAGCAGTTTTTAACTTGAGCCAGCTTATGTTTGCCTTGTATCATGGATCAGTAACTGCCTGTACCTTTTTTGATCTTCAGTACAATCGGCCACCACGAGACATTAGAAAAAATGGTTTTAACAAACTAGGTATCAATCTGAAAATGTCTGAAGATATATTGAACTTTCAAATGAAGATGTATTTAAATTAACATGTATATATTGTCTCTGGAACTACAATGCAACTTTTTTTAATATGCATTTAGTTGTGACCCTTTTCGAATGGGAAATAAAAACGTTATTTTATTGAAAATGACCTCATAATCTTTAAATAAGATTTGTCTTTATCAGATAACTGCAGCATTCAATCAGGATCAGTGTTTAGACGAGCACTTCATATTTTGTGCTGGAATATTACAGAAGCGGGTGGATTGCTGGTAATTTTCTCCATGATGAAAGTGAGTTCATTGGTTGTAAAATTAATATATTTCACTGAAGGTCTTTCATAAAACAAGGCAAGGCAAAAACAATTAGTGTCATTCTTGTAATGTTATCAAAAACTGTCAGTTGTAATGTAAATTAAGTGCGGCAATACATTTATATATACACATATATGTATATGGTTTTGGTTTTGGCAATCCGAAAGAAAAATTTACAAACATTTAAATACATTGATTGCATAATAAGCGCGTTTTGTATCTTAGAATCCAGTGCTTCCCATCATCAGGCAAAAGTGTTTGGATGCATTGACTAACGTTCTTTGTGTTGACAACATCGAAAAGGTTTGGCTAGGGATTAGGATAAAATTATATTACAATATGTGACTATAACAATACGTAATACTGTAAGTCTCCACTGATGACTGTATATGCTGACACTGCATAAAGTTTTTGATTCTGAAATGGAACAACTTTTTGCAGATAGTGCTGCGTAGACAACCATGGTTTTTGAAGAAACTGATTTCCATGGTAGAACAAGGTGATTTGCAATGTGACATGGTACCAGCCATCAGTGTTTTAGACCGTCTTGTTGTCGTAATTCTTTCTGAAAAGTAAGATTTTCTGTTAAAGGCATTTATGTTTTTATAATTCTGCATTTTCATTTTGACACTGTTTAATACTGGTGACTAGTTTTGCACGAATTTTTATTTTAAAATTCAATACTATCGCTAGTAAAACTCTTACACTGTTACCTTTGCATATGATTAAGCTTCAACATGTGTAAATGTTAAGAGTTGAGATGGCTTTAAGATATATATATTGTTTTAGGTGAGAATTATAATGGCAACCTCAAGCAGATTGTCATATGAGCTTTATAGTGTTCGTTATGGTTTTTGCAGATTAGAAAATTCTTATCAACAACTAATGGAATTGAAGTTTATTGATATGTGCTTAAATGGCTTGCAATGTGCCACTTTCACTTGCGCCAAGAAATACTTGCACTTTGTCAAGTTTCAAACAATAGCCATGCAGGTATGCTACATACCTACACTGTCATAATTTATTGAAAAATGGAAAATTTAGCATATGCATACTCCTTGTAAAGTGTTGTAATCGTATTTTGTGTGAACAGGCAATTGCATTGCTCTGTGCGGATGGGCAGTCAAAGACTTGGTCTAGTGAATTGCAAGAGCGTGTCTTCACTTATTGTTTCCGCTCGGTTTTGCTCTGGAACACTGACCAGCCCCCCACTGATCCTGTTTGGCATCAATCTGAAAGCTTTTATAGCAGCATGAGCTTTAGCAGCAGCGCCCTATTGTTTGCATTCGTTGTACTAATTCATGCAGTATTAAAATGGTAGGCTATGCCTGGGATCTTGAAGTTGTTTAAAATTAATTGTCAGGAATTTGAACGTTAATTATTTTGTACTATCATTGTAAGATGTAGTTAGAATAATTGTGATTTACTAAATTTGCGAATAACGGCACAACTTCATTTTATTGTTTTCAGGCCAAGTGTACACAGCTTTTTGAAAAGTCAAGCTATTGCTTTTAAATACCAGTTGTCAAAAATTCTCACTTTGGAAAGTCTTGAATCAATGTAAGTCATTTGATAGTTTTTTTCATTAAAAAATCAGACAATTTTATATGATTTCACAATACCTGTACGGCAAAATTATTTGTTTTATAACCTTGGCAATTCATTTTTGTACACAAATTTGATGTAATTAGGTATGAAAATGCTGATTCCAACAGTCGCATAATTATCAGCGCTGTAGAATGGCTGTGGAAAAATTTATATTCTGCAACCAAAACAACTGGCACCAAGGACCTTGGTATGGAAAATTGCCTGGATTATTTTAAAATAAACATGATATGCGATTACTTTTCAAAAACTCTTATGTTTGATTACCATCATAACATTTCTATAAATGCTGTTACAAGTATACTCTTGCTTGTTTGTTCAGAAGCTGATGATTTGTGTCCAGCTGTGCTGGATCCTCTTCCTGAATTATGTGAGAAAGTTTTGAGGTGTTGTTCCTACAGGAAATGTTCTAGAAGAGAGACAGAGGTACTCCATCTGCAATAATATATAATCAATCTCGATTGATAAGCTAAAGTAAGATAGCCAGTAAATTCCATGTCTTCTTTCAGTTCGTTAAAAATTTGAAAGTAAGATGAATGTCTGAAAAACTTGCTTTCATCATGATCATTAAAACATAAGAAAAACCTTGTGTGAAAATTTTTATCTGTTTTATAAATTTATGTTATTATTACAAGGTTAATGAATGGAAATCCTGTGAAAACTGTGGCATAACATGTTACTGCAGTGATGCCTGCCGAATTTTTCATAAGAACAATGAGCATGGTGCTGAAATTTGCCAGTTTCTTTCAATGAGGTGCAATGAAGCCATAGTTTAAAGCGGTACTTATGTAAGCATACTGTGCATTTCGTGAACTGTATTAATAGCATCATATGTATAACATCGCAAATATATTAATAACATCATCAGCAAGCTAAAGGCCTGTCAAGTAAATCTAGCTCTTTATTAGGCAGTATTCTACAACATTTTAACTAAAAACGATATTTGTATTTTTATATAGTTTTACAATATACATAAGAGGATTTCTTTTTATTTTCTTTTGCGTTAGAGTTTTGATAGCTTTGAACTTGAAGCTTTTACCTTAAAAACTGCTTTCATTTTACTCTGAAACTGTTCTTTTCACTGACCATATTACGTATTACTCTGCATATTTTTGCTACATGCATAAAATATATTTTCTATGCATGCTCTGCAATGAAATCTCACTTACATGCTTATTCTACACAATATTTCTAGATGCATTGAACTTTCACATTAAACTTCTTTCTCTCTTTTCTGATCTATTTTGCTCATTCTAACATATTTTCAACTTATTTTTTCATAAAATGCAAACTATTTTATTGAGCTTTCCGTAAATTTTTGTTGTCCTTTTCGTAATATATTGCAATAAACATTTAATACATTGTACCATGCTGGTAAAATTTAAAGTCTATACTCTATATGGCATATAGCTTGTAGGTATTACTTGAAAACAGTCTTTTGGACACGAGAACATTTTGTGAAATGTTAAATTTGTGAATATACGTTGTTTTAAAAGAGAGTACGTAAGGTAGTATTGACTACGACCTGCTTTTCAGTACATGATAAAATGAATGAAATATTTGTACTAATAAAATACCATTTATTGATAAATTTAATAATATTGGTTTATTTTAGTAACTAAAACTGAAGCAAAATTTTAAAAACTGCAGTTAGTTTCTCATTCTGCTGTGTATGAACGAACATATGCTCTGGCAAAAAACATGATTTGCAATACCCAAAATCAATAATAACGTAAAAGCTGAGCTAGATTTTGAAAACAAATGCGCAAACTCAAATACTAACAATGTTTGAGCTTTCTCCATAAATCAACAAAACATAAATTGTAAAGGAAATTTTAAAGGCTTTGTTGAAAAAATGGCCATATGCAAGATAAAGCTGAATTAAAGGTGCATTTTACTGTGTAATTTTATATTAGACCACAGGCCCCTAAAAGCTGTCAATTAAATTAACAAAATTTTTGAAAAAGAAAATTTTTATTATCCGTATAGGCCTATTGTATAATGGACGTGTAGCTTGATTTTGGACGTTTTAGTTCATTTGACATTCGTGACAAACATTTTATAAATCAACATTGACATAGCGTGTCTACAATTATGGTGTAGAGACTGTAGAGTTTGACTCAAAAAACGTTCATTTGGCCAAATGTTAAAGAAAGTAAAATTTGGCATAGTTTATTAAATTTTGAAGTAAAGTAGGTTTGTATGATCGTTCAGCAAAGTAGTCCAGGCCAGAATTAACCCCAGAAGTTTGCGAAGCAATGATTCAACACAAAAGACATGTTGGTTTTTTGAACCGTAATCGTAATCTATTGACAGTTGGACACTCAACAATCCGAGATCGTATCCAGAGTTCAGCCGAGATTTGTTGGAAAAAGATTGTGACCGATTAAAGAAGTTACACGTGACGCAAAACAATAATATAGATCTAATGAGCAATTATATTACAATGTTATTAGTGTTCTATTTCGTGTTTTAACAACAAGCGTCGTGCTATATTTCGGCCGTGTTTTGTATACACGACACATTCTCTATTACTTCCGAGTTACGTCATTAGTTACAACAGCGCTCAATGTGCTACTTCTCCATGTTCAGTCTCAATCACTGCTTCGTTAACTTCTTTACACAATCAAACGTAAAATAGCTAACTGGAAGTGTTTGTTTGTATACGAATTTGCTTCATTTATTAAGACTAGGACAGTTTATGAAAGACACTAATCAAGCTTTTAACAGACATGATTTTACTCAACCATACCATGTAGAATTGTAGACCATAGGTTAAAACATGTACAAAAATAAGTATAGTAAGTCTTATGATTTTCGCAGTTAATATGAAATTTTAAGCGTCATTTTAAAGACTTTTAGCCAGTTTCTTTAATATTTTTTGCTCACTTAATAATAATTAGGTTACCTACGATCCAAAGAATAACGCTAGGTCGCTAGCCGGTTCGTGCGAACCGGTTCTTGGAATTTTAATGAAATGCGCTAACCGGCTGTTAACAAGCGTACGTTTAGAACTATATTTCACTTCGAGCACTGTATTCCCGCGGCTAATAAATACGCTATTAATAGCCCTAAAAATTATAAAAACATAACAACTTACAAGCACGCATGTTTACTACGCATTGTACAGTGACAATACAGTAGAACTCGCATATATCTCATATGAAACCAATCCATTTCTCATTGTAAAGAAATCGATTGTTGACAGTGCAGTTGCTATTGTCACAGAAAAAAGTGTGCGTTATTCTTCACACTCGATTCGATCTCTCACTTTGTGATATGCAGGTATTGCGTATACTGTACTGTATTGCAATAGATTATCTTCATGTTGCACGATCACTAACCATAATAATAGTAGTACATTCTGCTCACTGTTAACAATATAATGGTTCATTAATCATTTTTAGACAAAGTTAAGAAAATAATTAAAATGAGTAATTTCACTTGCTAGACTCTTGCTTGTGGCAACCCAAACATCAATCTTTGGTCTATATGTATATCGGCTCCTGCTGAATATGACATACTAGTAAGAAGACCGGATGTTCAAACGTTTGAATCCCACAAATTGACAAATGGGCCTGCAGCCTAAATACTGCAAGTCAGGAAAGGCTGTTGAAGTGTATCATAATTCATAACACAATACTTTAATTAAGCTTAAACAAACTTATAATGGAGATAACCTATAATAAAAGATCAAATAAAAAACATATAACAAAACACTTGCAACTTCAAAAGAACAAGGTTGGGCCCACTGCAACCAGACAAACCTACACATTTAAGGTCGAAAACCACAAAAGTAACAAGGTGCGTTCCACGCTCTAAGTGCAATCAATGTGCCCGAGGTCCACCACCAAGACACTATAAATTTTACACAAATACAATTGCATAAAATTCACTACAGCTGTATACCACATTCTTACGACTACTAAATAATAACCCAATAAAATGAAAACATGAGAAAACCAAATCCGTTACTAAGGCTGCGTTCACATAAGGGAATGACAACTAGGTTCTGTACCTGGTGGTAGCTCCGCCCGCGTTCACACTAAGCGGGTTTCGCGACCAGGAATCGCGTTTTTCGCATGTGTGAACTGTGAACGATTAAAAGTAAGGTTTCGTTCCAGGTTTTCCAACTAGTAAAATCACAGGAATGAAGCCTGGAACCTGGTTTAGGAAGTCGTCTCGGGCAGTACGGTTTGTATCCTATTTACAGACGAGTACTCGGGTAAGGTAAAGCTGCAGTATTAAGTATTCCAAAGAAAGAAGTTTTGTGGGTGTAAAATTGTGTATTCTGATGAGTTTAGCTAGTTTTTATAGAAGAACCAGTATTTTCGGGTATAACTTAGACCTAATTATCTATGTCAGTACGAAGAATGTACCGGTAGGCGGTAGGCTTACTGCAAAAAATCATATTCAAAAGCTTAACCAGCTAGCCTAGATCTATGTGTATGTATGTAAGTATGCAACAGAGGAATAGCTTGCCTACCTCATTCAATCACGTACTTATTGTGTTATAAAAAACATAGGCTACAGGTACAACATCCAATATAGCATTGCAATAAAAAAGATAATGTGATAAGCCTATTGTATAACACTGTAATAACTTTGCTTGCCACAGATTGGTAAAATTTAAATAAATTCTGAGCACGTTTGAAGCCCTGAGAGCCTCAAACGTGCAATGTATGAATTGTAGTGGTGCGACAACGATGGAAAATTAACTCGGCCATCAAACCCAAAGTGTGTTTATATTAATACTAAACGAAAGTGAAGTAAACCACAAAACACACAATTTATGAATATTTACACCAAAAACAATAAATTCAGGGAAACGTGGAGGAAAAGATTAGCAGTCGTTATTGTGTAATCGTTGTAACCGTTGTATTGTTGGATGGTAAAAATAAAACCCCACCAAAAGAAACACCATCCTAGGAATCAATATCCCGTTTCTGATCCCAATCCCAGTTGTTGCAATCCAGCGTTTAAAACTCTATCAACATGATTGATAAAGTATAAGAATTCCACTTTGCGGCAAATGGAATAATAAAATTTTACACCCAGTCGTAAACAATACCTTCACAAAAGCAGTAAAAGCAACCTGATGTGATGGAATTTTTAAAACTAACTGGTTATTTCGTAGCGGACACTTCTGGTGTGACAAGTCACCCAGTGCATCACTTGACCAGTACTACGTCATCGGAAGATTTTCGGACAACGGCATATCAAAGATGGCAAAGTCTTATGCTGCAGACAAAATCAAGGAAATAACGCAGCAGTTACCCAGCTCGCAAGATCTGGAAACCATGTTCAAAGAAAAAGGTCATTCCCCAGCATGACGAGTTGTGAGAACGCCATGGGAGTGTAGACGACGTGACGTCCAATTTCTCCAATTCCAGCAACTACAATCTACACGAACATGTGTTACAACCTAAGGTAACAACTGAAGAAGTCACGCGTTACCCTATTGTCCAATCAGATTCCATGACCGAACTTTTTCAGCAAGTCAGCTATATGGACATGGTAGCGAATGTATACAGAGAACGGGGTGTCGCAAAGAGGAAGGGGAGAGAGGTGATAACGCAGAGGGCAACGCGAGGAGAAAGCAGAGGAACTTTTTATGACTGACTTACAGTTTATGAGTGAGCATTGTTTGTACGATCGAACCATTAAGTGTGATTATTATTACTAACTTTGCGGAGTTGATTATGTGAGAATTGAAAAATACAACTTGTACATATGTTGCTGGTCCTGTTTTTTTTTTGTTCCAAAAGTCAGTAGATTTGTGTAAACGAAAGAAACATTATAACCCATTGGCAAACTAAGGTTGTTCCTAAGCTGGCTCAATTTGCGCTAATTAGCCATTGACGAGGCAATCAACCAATCAATTATGACATTGGCATCAATCAACAACCAACCAAATAACATTCGTCACACTGGTTTCATTTTTATTTAGGCTACTGTTGGCGGACAACCTTATAGTTTACGGCCGACGTTAGCAAGATGTGCGATAAATGTCTAAACACAAGCAAGAATTAGTTAGTTTTTTTTTTACTGATTAACATCCTAGTTAGAATCTTTTTGAGTTCACCAACCTAGACCAATTCCTCCACCTCTGATCATGATCTGATCTCTCTCTATCTCGGCAAATCATTCGATGTCGATGAGGAAACGCTTCAACGGGCTGCTCCAAAACAAGCAAAACTATTTGCAGTTGCATTGCATGCAAACCACGTTTGCGTTGTGAATTCGGAAAGGTTTTAGTCGTTTGTGATATGTTGAGAAACGCAAGAAAATTATTTCATTTAAAACGATCGCTTGTTCAGCAGACATCAGGAATACACACGGGATCAACAATTATGAGCCCCAAGATTGCTCTGGTACGGTTGGCCCATACCTCATATGTTTTTAATTAATACGGTAACTTAGAACTGTCACCTTACTAAAAACTGAAAGTGGGCCAGAATGGTAGCTTACCGCTAAACTATTTGAAAGAAATTTAATAAAAATTGGTACCATACTGTTACAATGCACATAGTAATGTGCGGGAAGCAGATTGCGTACATGCTGCCTGCTGCCATGAGAGAAAAACGTGCACGCTATTAGTATTCCCAGGCTTATACAAACTACAATTTCTAATATGTACGTTGGCCTATTAAATTTCTATCTAAACTTTTTTTACAGAAAAAATAAATTATGCTAGTTTTTTAGGGTCTAGTATAAAAGTGCACAACCACAGGATGCCTTTATATACTTGGCCCCAGCTACTCAAATTGTGACATCATCTGGTTGTGTACTTGTATACTAGACCCGTTTCTTCTTTGCAAAAGTTTTAAAAGTTCACATTGTTCACTGCTTTGTTATCTTTGATTCGTTTATAACCTTTTATCGCCTAAAACTTTTCACTTAATTCCTCAAATGTTTTTTGTAACTTGTAAAACCATTTCATGTTGTCATGTTCATGTTACCTAAATTTAATATGTTTAGTATTTATGAGTACGGTACACAGAAATAGCAAATAAATTTCATTATAAAACATAAAACTAAACTAAATAGCTAAAGCTACATTGCTTTAGAAAAGTTTGTGGTGTTTCTATTTTGATAAGTTAATAGCTAATAACCAATCTGTCAATGACATTTCATACCATGTACTGAAAAGCAGCCAACGATACCCTGCCAGTAAACACCGGCAACCTTTTAATCATCAGTGGCACCAATGGCACAAAAAGACTGGCTGGTGATGCAATTAATTTCAGAAATCGTCTACTCAGTTGCTATCAGATTTCTTCCTTGACCCAAGCGTTAGTATTACGTGCACACATGTTTACTCATACTCAATTTTTAGTATCTGTCATGAATAAGTATCTGCAGACTAAATAAAACTTTGCATACATGCCAATAACAAAAGCTGAGCTCTTGTGGTGTATTTAATATAGCCTATTTATTAAAAAAGTTATATGCCAGAAGAGCAGCCTTTGTTATTAAGATTATGCCTGGTGGCAATTGTAGTATTTTTATCGTAGCTATATATTATTGCCTGGTATGTAATTTTTTCTAATATGTTTTGCAGGTTCTTTCAGGATGTGGAGTCTATGATGGATCAGAAGTCCATGAAGCTTCTGCGTAAGCAAATTATTTCAAGCACTTGGTTTTCACAAATTTAGAAAATAGCTCTTGGAACGTCAGTATTTTTTTCCAAAACAATGTGTGTCATAAGATACCTTATTCTATATTTAATGATTCATTTATGTCATTGTGATATACTCTTATTCTTTTGCCAATTACCATCTGGCTGAAAGTTTGTAGAGTCTACAAAGTTTTAACTATCGGTCCTCAAAGTAGTTGCTCATCTTGTTTACATTTAGATGTTTGGTTCATTTGAGCAGAGCAGGTGTTAGCGTTTCAATGTTTGCACCTGACATACCACAAATGCATGTCATTGACCATATAAAAGGTGAAGAAATGCAACCAGCTAGAAATGTTCTCACAGAATCTGCTCGAATCGCAAGAGGAAACATCAAACCTTTATCAGAGTAAAATGTTTTTCACATAATTTTTACAGAAAGTACCTTTTTGTTATTTTTGGTAACGTTGTTTAAAATTTCAGTTTACAATCTGCGGACTTTGATGGTGTTGTTTTTCCTGGTGGCTTTGGTGCTGCCAAAAATCTGTGCTCGTGGGCTGTTGATGGTCCGTCATGTACAGTAAATCAAAATGTTGAACGAGTGTTAAAAGCATTTCAAGGGGACAGTAAACCAATAGGGTGAGTCATTTTGTAGCATTGCAGGTTTAATATTTTTTTGCAAGGAAGATATCAAGTACATACTTATACTTGGTGAAGGTGTATACTATATATTGATATGCCAATATAACAGGAACAATAAATTTAAGATAGCTCATGAAATACAGTATACCACAAGTGGCAAAATTTATCTTTTATATGCGAACTCCATTATATTCAAAATGAAACTTAGGCCCTCTTGTTTCGTTTATTGTGTATCACAATGCGGAGATAATTTCATTAATGCTGTCAGACAAAATCACAGTTTAGTTTTAGTTATGTATACACTATTGGAAGGTACTTAAAAGAGAGATTAGGTAGCCAATGGTTGAAAGTCTAGTGCGTTGGTTCAGAAAACCTTCCATAAGTTCCATTGTCATTTCAGTGTCAAAGTTTACTTTCACCTCATGATCATGCTTCCCAAAAGTGTTTTTTCAAAACGACAGTGTTTTGGTTAGCTTTTTTCATGTATGTCATGTTTATGTAGACCCTTTTTTTCTATTATAATAGTAACAGCTATAGGTGTGTTTTGAACATCTGTATTGTAATCCCTATATTTACTTAACACACCAATTATGCCAAATAAAACGTATCACAAAAATTACATGATACTATAGTGTTCATGTGTACAGTATGGTCATTTATTTGAATGTGTTTAGGTTGACTTGCATCGCTCCCGTACTTGCAGCAAAGTGTTTGCCTGGTGTTGAGGTTACTGTCGGTCATAGTGAAGAAGAGGATGGAAAGTGGCCGTATGCTGGAACTGCCGGCGGAATAGAGCAATGTGGAGCCAAGCACATTGCAAAAGATGTAACAATATCCTTTTTGTAACAATAACTTATGGTATGTATAAGAAGCACATCTTTTTGTGTGGTAAAATTGGGATAATGCTTAACTTTTTATTTATTAAGCGGTAGTTGTGGACGTACTGTATCTTGCTCTGTTATTTACTTGACTTGCTGTTCTGCGTTATTACGAAGCCCATGTAGATCTGAAAACAAAAGTGGTAACTACTCCCGCATTCATGTGTGACACTGACTTGCACAAGATATTTGATGGTATTGGGATTATGGTGGATAACCTGCTGAAGTTGATGAAATAAGAAAAGGGATATCCTGCCTTTAGTTAAAAGCCACTGCTTTGTAATCATGTTTCACACCATCTTGCTTTGAATTGTGAAAACTTAGTTACCTGAAACATATTAGTGCTATGTTCGGTTCCATATTACAATACAACTATTTAAGCATGTGAAAGAGCATCGAATTTTCTAACTGGTACAAGTTTTTGGCTTCCAATCTATTTATTACAGCTACCATCCCAACTGTGACTTAATGAATGAAAGACATAAGAGGTTCTCTCAGCTGTTATGTAATTGCAGGGAAAGGCCATAACTTTGAAAGCGTGTCAAAGGATGTATATATAATGAGCATACAGTAGTTCATAATAACTCCTGAGTTACCTTTGGGATTTAACTACAGTATAAATGAACTAATTTTTGCAATTGTTTTGCAAACCATAATAGTACCTGGTCTATGACAGGCTTACACCGTAACTCTAACAGATGTTCAAAAAGTATGCCCCTTCAGCCTTTAAAAGGTACTGTTTTCTATGCGTAACCAATGCGTTGTCAAAATGTGTAGGTTCTCTATTTACCCTGATTTCGCGATTTGTGAAATTTCACCCCTGTTGCATAATATAATTGATCTCAGCAGACAAAGGTTAAGTATGATCAACTTGGCTGCCCGAGGTAGATCTTGTTACAACGAGATCACCTCTGAATAACGTCCCTGTTCTACCGTCCTCAAGAGCTTTGCAACATCATGTGACTTAACCGCCTATCTTTAACTGCGGGCTGCGTGACCTACTTGCAGTGAAATCGTCACTCTGGAAAATATGAACGCTCCTTGAGACAACCTCAGATGGTCACCTATTGTTTAACTCGTGCAAATTTCTGTGTGCCTTTTTGCGCTAACATTACCGAAATAAGTTAAGTGCATATCATCGCTTAGGCTTGGAGACACATTGGCTCAACGTTGTAAAATCTTGCATTCTTTTTGGCAACAATTTGGTGAATAATACTGAGATTTGAGAATAATACTGAGACAACGCCTCAGCTGATAATTTAAAGAATTTCCAAGCTGGGCATGTAACTTCACCGAAAAATATTGGTGTCAAGTTAAATAAAATCAAATCTTAACAGAATAATCAACATAAATACAGTATATAATTCGAAGACGTAGCCTACTAAAAATAGATATTTCCCGAGCTGTACTGATTTTGCATTATGAGTACAAGTAGCATTGTTTATGAAAACATTTGAGTACAAAATGCAAATTCGTAATTCTGGCACCAACTACCAGATTGCCTCAGCAGAGGTGCTCGAGAACTGGTATTTTAGTACTGTATATAAATTACGGAACAAAATTTTGAATTTCTAGTGAACACTACCCGCTTTCGATCGAGTGTTATTATTGTTATATAGTACGTACTTCCTCGATTATCCGGTCAAGTTGGGCCAATATTTTCAAAAATCTGACCGGATAAGCAAAAAAACGGATAATTGAATTTGTATTTTTACCGAGCACGCACGCAAATCGCCGCCATGGGCCTGACACCCGCTATGGGACGATCAGAAGATCAGATCGATCAGAAGGACGCGGGCGACCCGCGACGCGCGCAAGACGAATTCTATATGCCACAATTCCGGAGCGCTCCAAAAGCGACCGGATTCGGCGATGGGCTCATCCCGCTTCACTCGCCGTTACTGAGGGAATTCTCGTTAGTTTCTTTTCCTCCGCTTAGTAATATGCTTAAATTCAGCGGGTAGTCTCGTCCGACCTCAGGCCGAAATGTAAGAGACGTCACACGTGCCGAGGATCGACGACGTTCGCGGCGACTTGGCGAAACGAGGACACCTCTTCGAGGTCGATCCGCCGCCGCCGCGCTCTCCGATCGCGTGCCGGACCCTTGCTGACTTCGACGGGACGGCGGAGACACAGGTCTCCGTCCGACTCCGCATTCGCCCGGGCGACGGGCGCGCCGGGATTGCTTTTCAGACGACCCTGAGGCGGGCGTGGTCCCGGGATTAACCCGAGGCCGCAATTCGCGTTCAGAACGTCGATGCTCAATGTGTCCTGCAATTCACACTAATTCACGCAGCTAGCTGCGTCCTTCATCGACTCGCAAGCCGAGTGATCCACCGCCAAGAGCCATCATCGTTTATCGTTTCAGCTTCTACGAAGCAGTCACAGGTTTGAATGTGAGCGCCGAGCGGACGATCTGACGACCGTCACTTGAAACTGCGGGGGTACTCGACGCCCGTGAAAGACTTGTGCCTTGTCGAGCGCCTCAACGGGCGCGTCTTGACCTCGACAAGCGCGAGAGGCGGCCGGTTTCCCGGCGACGCCGCCGCAGCTCGAGCGGGAGCCTCCGTTCGTTTCGATAATGATCCTTCCGCAGGTTCACCTACGGAAACCTTGTTACGACTTTTAGTTTCTCTAAATGATCAAGTTAGATCGTCTTTTCGGACACCGGTTCGGCCGTTGCCAGCCGCTCCGGGTCCAATCGGAGGACCTCACTAAACCATTCAATCGGTAGTAGCTACGGCGGCGGTTCAACGTCAATTGAAAAATAAAAACCAGAGTAATCTCACGCATATGATAGTTGCAAGTGCAATCATGCGAAGAAAAACGACCTCCCAAAGTCATTGATCACTCGGCCGGATAATCGAATGCCGGTTAAACGAGGGACGGATAATAGAGGAAGTACTGTATAACGTTGTTATGTATTAAGCGAATCCTACGTAACAATTGTGTTGACTTATCACAAAATGGTCTATACTCTATTGTGTTATGGGAAATTTATCCTCAAACTGCGAAATGCATTTCCACGACTTAAACCTTACGATGATTCCTCGCAACTCGAACCCCGGTTAACAAGATTGTTTGCACATGAATTTTTCGAATGAAGCATTTTTCATTTAGTTCTTTGTAGTTTTACGCGAATTCAAAAATCAGCAGAACCACGGAACAGGAGTAAGTTTTTTAACTATCACGTTTAATGGCTTTATATAAATAAAACATACAATATTAATTAACATTGCAATATCCACTCTCGACAGTATAAGCTGGCGCCGCCGAGTAACAAATCAGAATCGTTTGCTAGCGCTTTCGCTATGTTAGACAAAGTTTCAAAATACAGTAGGCTATTTATTTATAATGCGGTACCTCCTCCCTAAAACTCACCACATATAACAAAGTACATCCCATAAAACAAAATATCTAACGTAAGGAAAGCTTATACTTAACGGGTCTTCAGATTTTCCTTCTCACACCACGCTAACCATAACAGATAGGTCGTATCTATTTGATAGGACAAGTTTACTTTGTGGAATTGTGGTGGCAGTTGGCGCTACAGGGAAATCTAAATTTATGGATGACGTCATTAATTGTGGTTTTTGCTCATTATTGACATGTTTCCTCAGTGGTTCGTTTGTACGTCAAGGTCAGCTGCCAGAAGGCACTGACCATGCCGACCAAATAACCCATTCTACTTGTGACACGGTCACAAAGGTAGTGTGCGTTCTACGCAATACATCGTCTATAGTCTACTATTCTGAATTTTGACGTTTTTGAGGCGATCAACCCTTAAACACCTAGGTGGGTCGCTAGCGCCCCGAATGAAAGTTTGCAAGCACGTACCTCCCATACTATACGCCCCACTACCGCCATACTCCGTGTATTACTCAAGCTACTATTTACCTAGACTTTCATAAACGCCAAGTGTTTTCATTTGTAACTTCCTAAAAAAATTATTAAACGTTCTTCGCAAAAACCTATATGGTCGCTAGCGACCCACTTAGGTAATAGCGTAACAAAAAATTTCCAATGTGCATTATGATAAAAATAACACATGTACCACAAACGTAAAAGTATTTGGAAAATATATAAAAAAAACTTGTAATAAAAGCTTTCTTTTGCAAAAAAAAATTGCTAAGGTGGAGAGAAGACTAAACATTGCTGACATTAGATCAATGATCCATAGCTAGTCTGAAGATGATGAAGAGGTCGGTGATGACTGCTTTGTTGTTAGCGAAGTGAGTGATTTTGAACCGGACGAAGAGGAAGTGGACAACGCCACTAATGACAGTGAAGAAGAAGTTTCCGATTCCGGAAATAGCGGGAGTGAAGTTGAAGGCTATCAGTCGTCTTCATCTACGTCACAGAGCATGGACAACTCATTCTTCAAAGGAAAGATGGAAGTGTATGGTCTGCAGCTTGCTCTGCTCCTTCTCGCACACGCGCTTGCAACATAAAACACTCAGCTGAAGGCTCATTAGGAGTTGCAAAATTTATTCAAGATGAAGTAGAAGCATTCTTGTGCTTTTTTGAAGAAGACATGCTAGAGATGGTTATTGAGCACACGAACAAATATGGCGAAAGCCGCAAAGGAAAAGATGTTTTTGGAAATACTCGGAATGAAGCTTCTTCAACCTTGGCTTTTTCGTCGAATGCAAATTTCACAGCTTTCAAGACCTACAAAAGCGGCAGTGCGAAAATGTTTATTGCAGCAGAAACAACAGCCAACCACTGAGACCGGCCATTCTGGTAAGCGAAAAAAAAACATGTTACATTTGCCTGTAAACGTTGGACCGCAAGACAGCAGAATGTTGCAGCAACTGCGATGAAGCTTGCTGCACTGAGCACAGAGTTGTCACTGTTACTTGTTCATATTGTGAAGAGTAACCAAGCAATTTGTCACTGGCACTTCGTTATGTTGCTGTTTTGAACTATCTTTTGTCAAGTTTTTTGAGCTTTGTTAACTATTTCGTTGGTTAAAAGTACATATTACCATCTCCCTTCTTTGTTCACATGATTGATACATTCTTACTACAGCTTTAGCGCAAAAACCTACACCGGGTCGCTAGCGACCCACATAGGTAATAGTGATTGGCGAAACACCCAGGTGTTTAAGGGTTACAAAGGAAGAACGGGAGTCACAACCAGTCATAAGAAGCCTGGTAGTTTATTAAAGTTCTAAAAAGAACCCCCCAGAATCATAGATTCTCAATCATATTCATGGAGGGCCTGAAGCGGCCTGGGTGGTGTTTTTTAATACAGTAGCATTACATCATTCTTGCAAAAGTGTTTTCTAGTTATTGATTTGTAGCGGCCTGGGAGGTATTTTTTAATATCATTACATCATTTCTTGCAAAAGTGTTTTCTATAATTATTGCTTGAAGTTTATGAATTTGGTTTTTGGCAAACACTTTAACTGTCGTTTGATATTTGGAAACTTGCTCTGAATAACTTCGTGTGAACACTCCTTTTAATATGTTCCCAGGTTGTTTTCCAGCATATGTGCTGATAAGAAATCTTTTATGGAAATGCTCGCATCTTAACTTAGCAATGATTAATTTTTATTATATTATTTTCTATGTTTCAATGTGTTAGCTTTAGCTACATGTATCTCACATTGTGAAAATATTGTTTTTTTCCGTTGCACCTGCTACGACTCACAGCGTTTTTCTTGTCGAAAATTTTACATCCCATCGCTTTAACGTTATGTACTGTAAGCTCGCACTTCTACCAGCCCAGCAGAGTTAGCCGAGTGAATCATCGAAATCAACAGATTAGTTGTTTGAGCTGCCATGGTGATTGCAACTCAATAGACATCTTATGAGCAGTAGTATTACTTATGTTCTTGGTTATTCGTATTACTGAGAAAGTGTACAGCACCTATAGTAAAAACCTTTTCTTGTAAACTATTATGTTGTAATATTAAAACTTTTCGACCGACAAAAGGTTAGAGTGTTCTAACCACACGCAACAATAGAGTCAGATAATTTAACGAGCAAATTCAGTAAAGATACCCTCATAAGTCAAAAGCAGTTCTTCAGACCCAAGTTTGTTAAGGCCTAGTTTTACAATCAAATAGACCAATTTAATATAATACGTTGCAAGTAGGCCTACATTGTTAATACTTCATTTGAAACAAGATAAAAAGCTGAAGTTGTTATTATAGCATAGGAAAATTATAAGCTAAATATTTTTGTTGACATCTGCAAAAACTTCTATTTTTATAATTTTTCCCTACAAGAATTTGACTTGGGTAATTCCCTTCAACAAAAGCACCGAGAAAAAAAATAACAACGGTACCTTTGGCTTTTGGAACAGGAACTGATCAATGTGAGACGGTAGTTCAAAGTGCTTTTTAAACTCGAATGGTAGAAATAAAAAAAGCTTGTCCACTTCTTTTTTATATTTTAAAAAAATTCTTAATTAGTTCTAAACAAAAATAAGCGTTACTGTAAAATCTTGATCTGTTAATGAGGCTATAGATTAAAGAGAGACCAGTCTGCCAATGAGCATTCCGTGCGATGCGTACACCAAAGACGTGCTATGCCAACTGCAATCTCTAAAATAAGGGTCCTTTGTGTGCTGTATTAGTCAGAATGCTATTTTAAGTTCATCATCAGAAACAGCACTAGCTTACAAATGTATGATAAAAAAGGAGTTTGTAACATTGAAATAAGGTTTGTATGATGCACAAATAGCTGGGTAACCGCGCTTTTTAAAAGAGCTTTGCTCATGCTCTCGCTCCTCACTAAAAAAAGAGTGTTGCCCCCACTCATGCTCCTCGCTGAGAAAAAGAGCGTGCTCTTCTTTAGCAATTCTAAGGTATATGCCCTATTATTGTCGTTATCATGTCAGGTGGTTACTTGTAAGTTGCCTTAAGTCTGTCTCAATGCAGTCTTCCATTATTCATAGCTTAAAATTGATCTTAAATCAGTAAAAATTTAGATTTTCAATTTAGCTTAAATTTTTTATGAACCCTTTTTCTATTTTGTGCTTTCATAGTAGGCCTATTGTTTGTTCAAAAAAAGAGTGACAAGCAGATAGTCCTAAAATAGTAACACGCTCCCACTCATGCTCCCAATTTGAAAAGAGAGCGCTAAAAAAAGTAGCGCGCTCAAAAATTAGTGTGCTCATGCCCAACTTTAGATCCACAGATGTAAAAACTGCCCAGTTGAAGAAAGTTTAAAAGGTTAACTAAAAGATTTTTACAAGAATAACAATATTTGTGAAAGTATGTATAAACAGTAGAAAAGTTCAAAGCCGGCATTAAAATATTTACCAATTATGCAACTTACACTCGGTTATACTGTATTAAAAACATTAAGCAATAAATTTGAGACAGAAAGCAATCAGCGTGTTATATATCAGATGCTTAGAAAGCTTAAAAGCAAAGGACACTTTTTCTCAAGCAAAATCTATCTTTTATTAAAAGCTGCTCTTGTTTCACTGATGGTTGTGCAGCCCATTACAAAAAATAAAAAATTCATTAAACTCTTTATGCACCATAAATAGTTTAATTTGAATGCTGATTGGTCATATTTTGCGGTTTAAAAATGTCATATAGAAAATTGCCATGTTCTAATTGAAACTGCTGTTGGTGGCACTGACTAGTAATTCGAAAATTTTCAAGGATAATTTCATTTGTTGATGGCGTACACTGTACAGTGAAATCGGTTAGACCAATGAAGTACATTATATGCTAATATGTCTTTGTATGCATCAATATGACACAAGACTTATCAATTTCTAGCAGTGAATTAGTCAGAATTGATTATGAATTATGATCGCTTGTGATACAGCATTTTGAACCAGTTTTAATACGAATTTCTTGAAGATGTCATTAAAATAGAGTGTAATACTCTGATTAAATTTCATGTTTACAATTTCAATGCAGAAAAAAAATTAATCTGTTGATATTGAAAACGTATAATATTACATACATTAAGTTGGGTGATGTGTGTCTAGAATGTCAACAAGTGAAAATAGGAGTTTTGATGACTCAAGGCAAGGTTAGTTGTTTTCCACGTAAAAGCAATAAAGCTGGTTTGATTTGAAATGATATTAAATAGAAATTTAAACTTTATCATGTTGCTTTGCTTTATTTAATAATTTCAACTTACCACTTCTAAGTTTATACATGTAAAAGATTTAAGAACATGAGTTAAAGCTGTCCTAAGTTTGTAGTTAAAAGATTAAAGATAGATGCAATCAAAGAAACAACAAGTGTATCATAATGACTAAAAATTTATGCGATCGGATTTAGTGAGTTAAACAAAATTTGATCAGTAAAGGGGCGCCAGATAGGTTACAGTTTTATTGGTTATAATGTATGTATGAATAGATGTGTTCTGGTAGTCGTTAACTAATTACTTGTAATTTTAACAGATAGATTTTTAAAGAATGTGAAGTGTGATTTTTTGTTACATTTCTTATGGTGTGTGGTTACTGTTACTTGCCAGATAGGTTACTTTTTATAGATAGGTTACGTTACCAGATACTTGCCAGATAGGTTAAATTTTATTGGTTATGATGTTTGTATGAATAGATGTGTTCTGGTAGTCGTTAACTAATTACTTGTAATTTTAACAGATAGATTTTTAAAGAATGTGAAGTGTGTTACTTTGAGCACACTATTTCATATATTTGTCGTCTGTTATATTTGTGTTTTGTGCTCACCATTTTACATGATTTTGATTTTTAATCCAGGGTTATGCAGGGAATGGGCAAAGAAGTTAAAGAATGGACTTAGTCTGCCACACATTATTGTAGATCAAGCGGAAGCAGCTGCAACAGGCGATTTCATAAAACTTTTGCACCATGTACATGAATGGTTAACACAGAGGAAAGAAAATAAAGGCAATCATCTTAAACTTTGTATATTGTATTGGTAAAATTTGTTTAGAGTTTGAAATTTAAATAAAGTCATAAGAAGTTAAGGTCATATTATTAATATGGTATGATAATAACGTATCATATGGTAAATGGAATTTTACATAACATCTACTTTAGCATACAAACCTGTTTTTACTTTTTGGACATTAGGATATACAGAACTGGGCACGAGCGTCACTCAGCGCGAGTGCAATCAAAACTGAGCGACACTCTTTTTTCAAACTCGGAACGAAACTACGAGCATGCTTTTTTCTGCACAAACAACGCTGTGAACGCACGAAACTGCCCAGCTCTGATTATATATCTACAGCTCCGATAATAAAATGCAGTCAATTTTTTCCATAAATTCATCAACTACACAATTGCTTATTTAAAAATTCTTCAAATATATTTTGTAAAGTTCATAAACTTTGTAATATTGCTGTATCCAATCACTGTATAAACGGCCACTGTGAGCTGCAATGAACCAAACTAGATTACTTGGTTTTTGCTGAGCGCTCTAAACTACATCCACAATGATTACCGATTGATTGGAATACGATTACACGATACGATACCGATTGGGCCTGTTCACCTTAAAACTGACATCGTTGTGCCCCTACTAGTTACTTAAAGGCCTACACCCACTTAACACTTTCATTGCCTCGCCCCTATTTAGTGAAAGAGTGATTTCAATGTTCTTGAAAATCTGTTGACAGACAGTTGGTTATTGCTCTGGTCTTCTAGTGAAGTAATGACGCTGACTGTAGAGGACTTTGCTCAGCACAGTTGGTATTGATTTTGTTGTGATTTTATCTTCTTTTTATTTCCACCATGTATGGCTTGGGTTATAATCTTTGGCCTTCAAAACCACAAGTTGTCTGATATGAATCTTTTTTGTATAAAATCAAAATTACCTGCAGACAACACTGGTAAAGAATTGTGGTGCGGTCATACGGCATTTTTTGCTTTACTTTTTGTTTTTGTTAACCTCTTTCTGAATATTTTTGCAAGAGTAAGGCATGCGCCACTGGTTCATAAACTTCTATGTCTATTGTCTATGTCCTACAAGCAGCTGAGGTGGTTATAAACTAGAAAGTACAATGTGCTGCAGTATACTAACAAGCCTTTTGGGAATCTTAATCATTGTTTGTGCATTTCTTCAATATTCAGAGAAGAAAATCAACCTATGATAGTACTTTGTATTTTGCTTGACTCTTTTTTTTTACAAACTATAAATGTCTTTCACCTACCGAACATCCTGCTAGCTATATGCCCCGAAACAAGAAATATAATGCATATTCTCCCACACTCGAGTTTTTGGTTTTAAAATGGTGCATTAATTAGATTTTTGGTTGGAGTGAAGGAAAACATACCTCAATTTTTTCAAAAACAAAATATATTTTTAAATATTTATGAAAAACTGTCTGTCAGTTTAAACTGACGCTAGCAGTAGGAGAGTACAGGTAAATTTCGTGACATTGTCAACAGGTACTTGTGTATTTAAGCATCTAAGTCAGTGTAAAGAGCCTAATACACAATGTTCGACTTGAAGTAAACGTTAAATATCGCAATCGCTGTTGTGTTTACACGCAAATTGGATTGATGACGCCGTGATGACATCATAAAGGAATCAATATTGTCTTAAATTTTATGGAAACGATAGAGTTATATTGATCTATTCTGTCTTTCGTGTACTTTAGGTGATGTAAAACTGCATCTCATATACACTTAGATTACACACTGATATATTTTCTAGAAGAAATTCTATATCAAATTCTGCTGGGCCTCATTCACCGACTCTCGAAGGAACGGTACTGCAGACCTATTCGCTATCCTTTCGTATCAACGAATTTCTGTTTCCTTTGACTCACAAAGAATGCTAAAACTCATTATTGTTTTTATACTCTCAAAGAGTTTTTATAAAATTGCGCATTTTTCCGGGAAACGTGCAGGTTTTGTTTCGTCTTATGCGCCAACGGAAACTATGGGAAAAATGCAAAATAACTACAACAATAAGACAACTCCAAAAATTAACGCAAAACGCTTATGACAACACATGTCTTCAGTTCAGCTTAACATGGAATCCGGTAAAACAGTCTGGTTCCCTTTAACAATCCAATGATCAAAGTGATCGTAGCAAACACTCTGTTGGACGCGCTTGTCTTCCGAAGAGCGGGCAGCTGGAAACATTCTATGAATTTCATTTTGTACCCGATAACGTTTGTAGTAGGTGTCCACAATCCTTCGTCGAAACCCAAGAAAGTCAAGGAAACTGGAATGGGGATTGCGGGCTTGGGATTTGTAAAGCAAGAAGGCATTATTCACTGCCACGTCGACGCAAAAGCGAAAGACGGGCCACCACCATTTTTTGCTTCGATGGTTGATCATATAGGCTGGGATATTTCATATAGACTACCTGAGGCTGGCATATTTCAACTCTTTCACGACCAGCGTGGCTGAACCGCTTCGCTTTGCCAATGGGAGCAGCGCCACAGTATGTTGAAGCCACTGTAACAACTTTATTGTCTTTCCAACAAACCACCGCTATTTTGTTGTTCACGTCAACTACAATTTCGTGGGTACCCCTTCACTTTTTATCCATAACTTGGATATCTTTCAGAGGAGCTTTTTCCGTTCGGTTCACTCTTATTGTGCCAGCTGCAAATACGTTCTTCGTTTTCAAATGTTTGAGGAGCTTGATGTTCGTAAAGAAGTTGTCCATGACAATGTGATACTGAGAGCCATTCTGGTCTGGCAAATAAGATACAAGCTTGTCGGCCACAGACCGCCAAGCCCAAGAACAGGATCAATATCACTCCCTGCTCAAAAGTAAAGCATGAATTGATTGCAATATCCCTGGCATATCGCAGCGACCCACATTTTGTATCCGAATTTTATCGGCTTTCTATGTATGTATTGTTTCGCCCCAAGCCTCCCAAAGTAAGGGATCATTGATTCGTCGATAGTTTGTTGCGGTAGGAAGTTTTTCAAGCAGGAGTCGTTTATATAATTAATAACGTTCCTTACTTTTGAAAATTTGTCACTTTGGTCACGTAAAAGAAATCTTAATACGAGCCAAAACTGAAACCAGTCTGTTGGCTTCCTCGTTTGCTAGACTACCGGTAGTATTGTCTCTATAATGACGTAACAAAAGAAAGCCACTGATAGGGTTTTGTTGATGGAAAAACCTGTACCCTTCTACTGCTAGCGTCAGTTGAAACTGACGCTGGAAAACCTTTTATTTTGGCGGACGTAAAAGAAATATGAGAGTGTAACTTGGCCAGATTATAGATTAATACATTGTAAACATATTTCAAAATTTAGCTTGTGATTTATTTACTTGCACAATCGGCAATGGCATTATGTGAATCAAAGTTGCACTTTGAAGACGTTAATATACAAACAAAGAAAAATTATCCATAAATAACTGATTTTTCACATAAACTTTTTAACTCATCCTTTTCCTAATACATTCAAGGGCAATGTGAAACTTATTAATCTCTTCTAAATGTCAAACTGGTCGATACAGCGTAAAATATGTAGGTGTCAGTTTAAACTGACGCTAGCAGAATATGGGTTAAGACACAAAATTATTGGTTGCTTATTGACACATGTAAAGTGTCTCTTTTGTGTGGTTAATAACCGGATATTTGCATTTAATATAGGTAGAATACCATAAGCATTTCACCATGCTTTGTTGAAATTTGCATAGCGTTTTACATCATCTTGCATTTTTACACTGCTGAAAGAAGTTCTAACAAAATCAAAGGAAACTGAAGAACAAAATCAATGGCAGTTCTTCAACACAATAAACATATTTAAATAAAATTTTTAACACAATACACAGATGATTTAACACTGGATAAGAGAAATGAAGCAGAAAAGATTTAATTAAACCTCTGTTTCAGGTGTTTCTGTATGAAACTTAAACACATTCACTTTGTTCTGTGCATAAATGTTTTTACAATATTTAATTTCGTATTGTTTGTTGGTTGCCAGACATGACTCATTTGAGCATGCTCAATGATGCTATGTAATCTAATAAAGTGTTTCATTACATAACCATTAATATATTTTAGCAAAAGATGCATTAAAAATAATTTTTAATATTTGTGCAGGTGAATTTAATCTACCACCTAATGGATGGGAGGATAGAATAAAACACCATTTTGGAAATATTCCACAACGTGCAAAAATTGCTGCTCAGGAAACTTATCCTGGTGATCTGCATGGTCAATGGCGGAACTTGGTTTTGACTACATTAAAAAGTAATTGAAAAATAATTTGCAGATTTTTTGTAGTTGTTTCAGAAATGCACATAAAATATTACTGTGCTATATTTTTTGCCGAACTTTCTTATGCAAAATAGATTGGTTTAGTAGCAACTTGTTTTTGCATAGATTTTGGGTTTTGTTTTCAGAAGCCATAGCCTCCGACAAACCTATCTTACCTTCTGGTATGGCCATGTCAGAAAGCTGTTTGCAATACACGGAGGGTGGTGAAATAAAAAACAAAATGCCTGCTGCCAGAGAGAAGAATGTCTGGAAATATGACAAGTTGCCAGTTGATGTCATGGTACATACCCAAATACTTTTGCAGTCCAGTACTATATTTATATTTTTAAACCCACTTGCAAAGTGTTATAACAAAGAACCTTTCTTTCCCAGCACAGAACAATAATATTAACTGATTTAGTTATAACATAAAGTTAGTTAAGGTAGAATTATCATTTGTATATTAATATCTTCACTTTTAAAATTGCAGGATACAAAAGAGTTCCAACTGTGCAAAAATAAATTACAGAAGTATTTTGTACTGCAGCTTCATGGTGGTAAATTATGTGGAAAAACTGTTTTGTTGCACAAGCTTCTAGATCAAAAAGCTACAACCAAGTCTTTAGTTATATTTCAAATTAACTGTAAGAAAACGGAGTCAGTAGTTTTGGAAGAACTGCAATGCCTTTTAACCCAGTTGCAAGATGCCAATCTCATTACACAAGAAGAGCTACAAAATCTGTTTAATGATGACAGAAAAAAGATTTATGTTAAAAAACTCATCCAATTGATGCATGAAAAGGGCATATCCGCAATTTTTGGCTTTGATAATGCCAGTGACAATGATAAACCACTGATACGAGAAATGACAGAAGCAATTCTAGAATTAGAGCAAAAATCTGCTCAAATTCAGTGTATTGTTGTGGCGGGTGATAGGCAATATCTTTACAATGAAAACGAAATCTATGGTAGGGGAAAGTTTGTTCTGCATAGAGTGACTGGATTTACAGAACAAGAAGCATATAATTACTTAAAGGACATCAAAACTACTCCAGTTCTGTGCTACAGGTATATTGCAGATGATGCACTAACCGCCAATAGCTCACTTTTCACTGAGGAAGGTGCAAACTATGTGATAAACCACTTTAATTGCAGACCAGGTTATCTGTTGCTGGCTATGACTTACTGTAAAACACGCAAGATCACATTCCAACAGTTTGCAAACTCAATGAAACAAGAAAAAAGCAAAATCTACCTTCGTTCTTTTAGTGGAATCTCCTCTGCTGCAGATGAAATTGATGAAGCAGGCAACCAGGTCATACACAAGCTTTCTGAAACACATCAGCTTTGCCAGTCTATCATGAAGGTTCTCTACTTTGTTCATCATGAAAACATCCCTTTTCTGTATATTGGAAAGATATGCCAACAAATAAGGAAGGATGCCAAAGATCTAAAGCCAAAAGAAAACTATGAAAGGAACAAGCTTGAAGCGTCTGAAGTTGTATATAGATTACAAGAGCTGTTTCAGTTTGAAGATAGGCAACCTCTCAATTATCCCAATGGTGCTATCACAATAGAAGATCATTTATTTGATGCAATTTGGAAAGAGAATGAGAAAAAAGAAATGTCATCGTATTTTGTTATTGCTCTGGAAGCTATAGCTAGTATGATAAGTAAAGATAACACCGAAAGAAGTTCTGACATTAAGCTGGCTTATTTGAGGCCACATTTTAATAAATTAACAGAAAAGTTCCCGGAATATTTAGACGTCACTGGCAATACAGATAAAATGGATGAAAATAATTTTAAGATGATCATGCTCACTTGCCGAATACGTGAGCTACTTGGGCAAGCTTTAATCCAAGGAAGAATTCATACTGACATTTCTGCAGCGTTGGAAGTCCTTCTGTCTGCAGCAAGTAGTATTTTGAATATTGTAGTGGCTTTTTCAAAAAATCGTTTCTTGTGGTTCAATAGAAACTCTTCAGTTAATCTTGAAAAGCAGATTTCAGCTGAAAAGCATGCAAAGGAGCTTGCTAAACCCTGCATGGATGCTGGATCTAATGTAAAGGCTGAGTACCTTGAAAATTACATGAAAGTTTCATTTGTCTTCAACAAAATGAATCTGGAACATTTTATTTTAAATTCCATGAAGACGTTAAAAATCTCTAGGAAGGAGGCTTCAGCAGATCTCAAAAGTGTCGAAGAAATGATTGCGCATAAACTCCCTTGTGATGACGCCATTTTAAAATCTTTAAGAAAGACCGCAAATCTTCTGGAGCAGAAAGAATTGAGGCAAATTTTCTTCGTCGAACGCTTGGCCAGCATTCTTCACACATATGGTCGGCAAGTCCTTTATGTTCAGGACAAAATGTCGCTTGAGCAACAGGAGCTGTGCGAGTACTATACACAAGTTACTCATCATTTGTGTAAAGCTGTAAGAGAGAAAACACAATCAAACATTGGGATAATATATGAATACATTGCCATTGCAAATGCAGTGGTACCAAGGCTTTTACAAAATCGACCAGGTGAGAATGTGGAGTCAAGAAACCAACGCTTAAAAGAAGCTCATAGGCAAAGCAAGGATTTGCTCGAAGTAAGAGGCCCATTTTATGAGCATTGCACATTCAGAAGAGTTGAAGGCACTGCTTATACCAACTTAAATGCTTATAAGTATATTGTCAAGGCCAATACAAAACTGCTGAAGCATTTAACTCCAAACGATCTCCCTCCAACTGCATATGAAGAGTGTAAGAAATTGCAAAAACTTGCCGAAGAAAATTCTTCTCTAGATATGGCTTCCCACTGCATGATTCAAGCTGCAAAGTTTTTTTCTGCTTGTGGATATTTTACTGATGCCTTTGTTACATATAAAATGGCATTTCATTCAGATTCGAATAATATGGCTGACCTGCGAGATTGGCGACCAAATTCTTTTGCTTGGGCTGTTAATAATTACGCTATGGCTGTAAATGAATGCATAAAATGCAAAGATTCAAGACCAGCAGAAATTGCTAGGGCAATAACAAGATGTAAGCAGGCTCTCGATCTTGAAGGAGTAAGTTTCGAATGGAGGGGCAGAATGCAAAAATGGCTTAACCTTTTTCTTGAAAAATGACCTTGTTCTTTTATGCTTTGTCTGGAGAAACGTTTCAGTTATGTTTTTTCTTGGAGAGGTTTTTTAGCTTCTTAGTTTTCTGTTTAATTGCTTCACTTATATTTATGGATAACTGCTGTTTAAATAATCGTTTTCAATTAAGCTGAGTTAGTATTACATTTCCTGAGAAAATGATAACATTTAGTATTAGTAGGGAAGCAGTATGTCTATTTTTTTACCGTTGAATTTTAATCAATGTGCTTTAATATTTTTTGTTGTTCTTGCTAATGTTACAATACCACTCTTGATCACCTGTTTTTGTTAAAATTTTTTATTCAAGTTTAGTTTTCCGTTTTACAGTGTTTAATCAAAATAGTTTCAGTGGTTGCTATTATTTTTGCGGTGTGTTTTAACTGGTGGCTATTTCTAAAGCATAATTGTGGAAAAAATTTATCAGTATTTTACTGCTGTAAAATGCAGCTCTTTTTACTGCTGTATTTATGATGGTAGCAGTCAACTTACAATTCTTCTTTACATGGTGCATTTTAAATATGTTTTTATATGGAACAAAACAGTGTACTAATTGCAGCTAGTGTTGTCTGCAGTAGTAGGATGGTTCTTGCAAAAAGGTGAAAGTGAACAAACTAGTTCTCAAATTGTTGCTCGTGGTAAAACTTTTGTTGTTTGACGTCCATTTCTATTAATAAAAAGGCGTTGTAGAACCAGCAGCTAAAAATTTAAAATCCAATCTCTGGCTGTCCGTGTAACTGTGTTGTATTGAATTAAACAGCTGCGATTTCATGTTGCCTTTGATCTTTGTGCAGTGGTCAGGATTTTATAAACGTCCATGTGAACATGAGGATCGAGTGGTGTATATTTTAAATTGAGCAGTGCAAATTGGACACACCTAACTTGGGTGTTTAAACCAAAACTCAATCTGGACGTAAAAAATACAATATTAAGCATTTGACAATTATGAATCTGTACTTCAAAATACTCCTGTTGGGAGTTAATACACTTCTCCCAGCAGTTGTACGATTGCTAAAAACTCCTCTAAGACGTCTTCTCTGAAATACGATGAAGCTCCGATGTCGATTTTCTATTTCAGCATGAATTTAAACATGAGGAAAATCATAATTAAGGTAGTGCCGAAATTGAGAGAGTGTTTCTTACCCAGGAAAAATCGAATTATGTAGGAGGTATGGCATATGAACCTGCCAATGTTTGACCTACATGTCTGACCACTTGTGAGTGCAACGCACATGCAGCTTCACTAAAGTAATTTAGAAGATCCAGTTAATATTTATCATTTATTCTTCAAAATTACTTTCATATAGCTGAGATACTTTGCATGATTGCATTCGAATTGAAACTCGGTCTCAACAGTTTTCATAATGACCTGTATAATCTTCTCGATTATTTGAGCTGGACTGTCACCAAGCTTTGAACTAAACATGATGCAATATCTCTCTTCATGAATTTTGCATAAAACTAAAAATAGCGCACTACATGTCTGAATCCAAAGGCAGGAAAGAGATGTGTATGTGCACATAACGAGTAAAGTCACCTCAAATATTTAGACCGAAAATTTTACCATGTATTGAAGATGTTGTATAAAAACACTATACACCAAATAGCAGCGTTATGAAACAAACACCAAGTATTTGTGTAATTAGTATCAAACAATGTCTATACTTGGCTACGTAGTACCAAAACTGTAGGTCATAAAATGCAGCTGTGATCACCGCTGTAAGTGTCAATATTGCACTGCTTTGAAACTTACAAAAAAATAAAAACACATTGGTCATTAATAGAAAATGGGAGCGTGCAACACTGGATTAAATGGATGGACATACACTTGTAAACGTGAAAATAATATTGGCTGCAAGTAGCCAGCACAACTTCACACTGTGAAAATGGGCATTTCTGTCAAGAACACCACATTTAAAGAGAACTGAAGTCATCCAAATTCTTAGCTTGCTACTTTTCTACGTTGTAAAGCCCTCTGAATAGCAACATTCGCCTCGAGATTTCCAGCCAAAATGATGTTAGTGCACCCAGGGTATGGACACCTGACCAAGATAAAGGAATATTTAGTATTGGTATGGTAAATAACCTACAGGTTGGTAGTCTTGGTACTGCAGACAGAAGGTCTAAAGCCAAAATCTTAAATTAAACTGATTAAATGCCATGAGCTCTTAAAACAAAGACAACCACAAGATGGTTCATGTTACTTGGCAGCTTTTCTTCGCTTTTGACATTGCTTGATATGAGCCGTGATTGCTTCTTTCTCAAAGCTATGATTGCATGTTTTATCTTTAACAGGATCAACCATGTCACTCTGCATCAGAGAACCAATGTTGAACCAATAAAAGTTTTTGAATACGCCACAGTATGAGAAAATTTAGGAAGAATTTTACCTGTGTAATAGGACATTTGACAGACATCTCAGCCTGAGTCATCTGCATGTCCATATCGTTTGCTGACGTGCTGGAGTTTGGTCCTGTGTTCAGTGAAACGCCTGAGTTGAAGAACACCATATGACTGTACTGTTTTTTTAAGGGAAATTGGCTTGAATGCACATGCTGTAATGTTAGCTTAAAAATGACTGCAAACATAAAGACTGAGTTGGTGCAAACTACAGTTATGTTTGAGTAATAGTAATGGTTCGTTAACATTTTAAGGTTCTTAAATATATACTTGCTGGCCAAAGCATGTTCCAATTTAGCAAAGTTTTTTTCCTTTTTTGTTGTTTTTTTTCTGTTTCTTTATGATGCGTGTTGTTTATGCAGTTTTGTAAATAATGTTTTTACAATTGCAAGTGAATTTTATGTTGCGTTTGGCAATTGAGCATGAAAGACTTTTTGGCTTTCATGGGCTCCACACCTTGATTTGAGCAACAAGAAACAACAACAAGACTTTAGTCAGAAATAACTTATTAACTTACCACCATCTATTTCTTTCATTTGGTCTACAAAGGCAACCATAAATTCATGATCCCAAATATTGTTTACATCAACATTTGCCTCTTCTTGAGCTTGTAGATCGTGCTGTAGAACCTTTCAAACATATGCATTTGTATGTAGAAGATATCTAACCATGCCTAAAAAAACATATATACAACACTGTTTTGCATGCCCTGATACCTAAGATTTATGCTAGGTATGGACAATACAAAATAAATTACTACGGTATTCCAATTTTACTCCAGAATAGTCACATCGAATCCAAGTCAGGTATGGGTACAGGTATAAAATGTCTCAGTGTTTGCAAATTTAGATAAAACCAGTTAAACCCAAAGTCAGCTTACCAAAGTTTATATGTGTTTAGCAACTTCATGTGATTATTTATCCATGTGATGATTATTTATTTCAAACTGTTTAAAAAACTGTTTATTTACTCTTCCCATTAAAGCACACTTCTGCTGCTTGTTGTTTGTAATAAAAAGATGTTTTTTAGTAAGTTACGATATTTACTAAACAGAGCAAATCAGATGAAGCGCAGTTTTTTATGCAAAATAGGCATTATTATTACATGTACACGTGACATACTACTAGCTCATTTTATACAAACGACCATAGCAAGCAATAATGAAAATCACTAGACCGGTGACACTAAAGATAGAAATTAACGTGGCATTGTTGGCCAAGTTGTGCAAAAAATTGCTACTTAAAAAGTCCATGATTGAAAAAATCCCACTAATTGATAAGTACTTACTGTGCTGAACAAACTCAATTTGATTTGATTTAAGCTAAAATTAACATTACTTTAACAATATTAAAGAAAATGATTGATCTCCATCATATGTGTGGTAACAAAAATAACCATTAGTTTATTATATTAATAATCATATTTTGTCTGTGGCCTTCCGTGACCTTGAACTTTATAGTGATTACAGCATGTCAAGAACAAAGAGCATGTTCACCAGAGCGAAACCAAATCCTATTAATCAGTTTTAACTGAAAGTTTGGATTCAAAAAGTTTTAGGATCCAAGTTGGATAAGGATTTGGTTTTCTGAATCACCCATCTCTATTTCATACATTAATTAACACAGTAAAGAAAACTTGTGACAAAAACAAACCTGTACAACATCTGTAGAGTCATCAAGGTCACCATTCTGCCATCGCGATTTTAAATCATTTACAGATCTGGTAAAAGCTTTAACTCTTTGTTCAGCTTTGATGAGTTCCATTATGCAATTCTGCAGGTCACCAATTCCAGGATTTTCAACTGCAAACAAATTTAAACAATCAATTTAGGTTTCGGTGAAAAGAAAGGTTAAACTGAAATAAAATAATTATCAAGTTACAATAACATAATACACCACTCTTTGGCCTTCATAATCACATTTTAAAAAGTCAATTTTAAGAAAATCAGTTTATGCATAGTGCACACAAATAACACTACGTAACAAAATTTAAAAAAAGTTTGTTTGGCTATATTTTTTAACTGTGTCTGTATGACTTTGAAGCGCTGATTCTAAAAATGCTATCACTTTTTTTTTCTATCATCGATCGTTATCAAGATACAATGAATCTCGTTTTTTGTGATTTTCTGTTATCTGTAGGTCTTTTATGCGGTTATGATTGCTATGATCTGTGTCTATCAGCATTATCATGTTGTAAATAGGTATCCTATTTACTTGAGGAAGTGAATAGGCATGTGGGAGTGATGACTTTAAGAGTACTGCCAACAGGAATAGGCACTTGGAGTTTTCTGTCTACTTTGATGTTATTGAAGACCTTTGCTATTGCAAAGATGTGGAAGGCCTGTTTAGTGTTGTTGGAATAGATCATGATCCTACTCAGTGGCGGCTTTTCATTGACAGTTCTACCAAAAGTTGTAAAGCAGTGTTACTTCACAATGGCAACATATATCCATCAATTCTACTTGCTTATTCATTACAGATGAAAAAAGAATAAAAAAAACGTCAAGCAACTGCTCATTAAAATCAGTTACGCTCAGTTTAAGTGGTATGTTGGTGGTGACTTTAAAAACTTTAAAATGTTGGGATTTTTGCTTGGTCTGCAGGGTGGTTACACAAAATACTTTTTGTACTTGTGAAATAGTAGAGCTGACAGTGAGCACCATGATAAAATTCACTGGCCGACAGGGGAAAAACTAACCCCAGGAATGTACAACGTTATTAGGGAGCCTTTTGTAAGCTGGAAAAATGTTTTTCTGCCTCCACTTCATATCGAATTAGGTCTGGTAAAACAGTTTGTCAAAGCTTTGGATTATCAAGGACAAGTTTTTCAAGAAATCCGTTCAATGTTTCCCAGACTATCAGTTACCAAAATAATAGGAGGAGTGTTTGTTGGTCCCCAGATAAGCGCAATGTTTAAGTGTAAAAGCTTGGAAGAAAAAATGAATAAAACAGAAAAACAAGCGTGGCAAGCATTTCGAGGTGTGGTTGATGGATTTTTGGAAAATAAAAGGGACTGAAATTAAAAAGAGTTGGTGGAAAAACTTATCAAAAGTTAACCAAACATGGGTTGCCGTATGTCTGCCAAACTTCATTTTTTATGTTTCTATCTGGATTTTTTTTCAAGAAAATCTTGTTGATTTCAGTGAGAAGCATGGTGAGAGATTTCACCAGGATATTGAGCCAATGGAAAACCTATATAAAGGCCGCTGGGACAGTGCAATGATGGGAGACTACATTTGGTCTTTGGTAAGGCAAGACAGGAGTGGTCATAAAAGAAAGGCTCACTCAAAAGTACATTTTTGAATGATTCTTACTGTTTGAAAAAACAACGTTACATTTATCTTCAAGCTTTCCTTAGTAACGTTTTTAAACTGGCTTTTGTGTTTAATAAACCGAACAGAACCTTGATGTGGAGTTAAAATCTATTGCAAGAGTAGAACACAATTTGCCACTTACAGCTACATCAGATAAAACAAAAAGTTTGAAATCTCAAAAAGTAACGACGGTATGAAAAAACTAACTGGATTTTTGAACTTAGCACCCAGAAATACATAAAGGGGCATTAAAAAAGTAGCCAAACAAAAATTGTGTAACATAGTGTAATTAATGCTTTCCACAATCTAGACCAAATGCATTTTAATAAATTCAGTGTTGTCAACAGCAAATTTATTATTAACATAAACAAAATCAGGATCAGTTACATGCTTATGGCTTAGACTAGCCTTATGGTTAAAGCACAATTAAAATCTTGTTAGAACTATTTACAAAATATGACATTCCAGGTTAAAGAAACTTTTTGTATTGGCTTACTTTTGTTGTCCAATAGCTCCACTCCAACTTCCAACACCTCTTGACGTCCAGTTTTGATATAATCTGACATTTTGTTTATGTTGCTTAAAGCACCATCGAGCAACCTATCACTTGTTGAACTTGTATCAGACATGGTGAACGTACAGATTGAGTAAGATTTTAACAAATTAGCACCAAATAAATATGCAAAAATAACACAGTAGCAGCTAAGACTATTTAAATCAAGATATATAAGTTAAATAGGTAAAGAAAAAATTCCAAATTTTTAAAACAAACTAAGAATTTAATTGTCAATTCATTTCAATGGTAAATGAGGCGTGGTTGTTTAATCAAAGTAAAATCAACAGGTAAAATATCTCCAAAATATACAGTGTTCACTTGGACCATTTAGTTGAGCCTTACTTAAACAGTTTGTGAAATTTTTCACCAAAATATTCCCTTTCGAAAAGAAATTGAGGACTAACCTTGTGATTTGCACAAGACAACAGCTGAATTTTTCTTTTGGTACTAAGCAGCAGCACAGCGTGGGACCCAACGCAGTGGCCTAAGGTCGTCTTACCTGATTAACCGAAATAATTACCAAACGTGAGCTTTTAAAACTGTAGCTTAATTCATAAATATGTTTAAATAGCAGTAAGCCAAAAAATTTTATCACTGGAAACAACACTATACACCTTTTTCAGCCAAAAGTGGTATGATTTACCGCACACTACTATAAGACCGCTCTCGGCAGGATTTCTCGAAAGGGGGCCGCAAGCCATTATGTGTGCAGTAGTAGGGGAAAACGAGGGAAAGCAGGACACAAGTTTCTCACGTTTTTGTGTTTGTTGTGTAAAATTAGCGGCGCGAAGGCTACTTTGCAAATGCAGTAGTAAAGAAAAAGGTGTTTTGTAATAAACAATCTACATTTTTTATTGTTGAGCAGGAACCACGAATTTTGAAGGTCACTATAAGTGGGCCACGGCCCACGAACCATAAAGATTGAAAACCACTGGCCTATGGTTTCCGAGTCACCCAAACGATCCTAGCAAACCTGAAAACTTGAGTCAGAATCACCCGATTATTAGTTAAAAGCTTTTCTAGAATCGTATCGTTTATGTGTCGCCATCGACCGTAGGGATCGAAAAGTATGGTGCTAACCTCACTGTAAACTGATCAAACAAGAAATTTTGTTGCAAACAATCAATTAACGAAAAAAGCGTCAAACAAAGCCCCGTGGGCTTAAAACGTAAAAGAAGTTAATTTCAGTGGTGCTACAAGGATAGAAGCTTAGCACGGCCACCAAACCGGTACCAGTTCCCTTTGAATTATGAATCATTAATTAAATACTTCAATTTAGTTTATTAATCTAGAAGAAAATCTTTGATTAACATCCGTATTCCAACTGTTGTATCATCGTTGGTTGTATTATGCACGCGTTAGGTGCACTGAAATGATCGCAGTCTTCAACGCTCATTTTAATTTTATGGGTCAGCACAAGTTTTGGTAACTAGTAATTGTCTAAGTTTCCGTCCTCCACATAAATGTATGGCGAAAAATAATTATGAATGAGTGAACGAAATTTTTTGAGCATACTGCTGATGAAATGTAAACTTCTCAGCTAACTATCGCTGATTTGCAACTAATTTAAACACCTACCTTTTCAAACGACCAACAAACACGAAAATTTTTTACTGACTAGGCTACGTACGCTGTGTAGCAGTCTTTTTTACTGGTTGACAGCAATTGGCTCTGTGGTATGGCGTAGTAGTTAGAGGCAGTGTGTACTGCTCTGAAACCTTTGCATTGTTGAAAATCCCATTGGACATTTGGAGACATTTTATAATTGAGAAAAGTTTGCATTCAAGTTAGTTTTTATCTAGAATGAGAAAAATTTAGTGTGAAATGATGTAGGCTATTTGGACTCAGAGAATTGAAATCATTGCACCGTTATATTAAAACATATTTTGTTTTGTTGTTATCCTGTGCTCCAAGAAGAATACACCAACATTGTGCATAAACTTGCCCGTAGTTCGTTGACTTGTATGGCTTGTTTGTCTGTTTATTGTTTACTTCCACAAATTTTTATGAATTATATATCATTCATTTGATGCTTGAATGAAATTAAATGTTTTTGTTAGAAAAAGATGCAACCCTTCTTCTGCTGTTTTCAGAGCTAGTATGTAAGTGCAAAACCAAATGTTTTTTTGTGTACAAGATTGAAAACAGACTGTGTGAAACCTCAACAGTTGCGCTGAAACCAGCCTTTATCAAAGATTCTATCTAATAAATATTAGATGCATTTATTATGTAATAATATTTTTAATTTATTATAGTATGTGCTTAGGTGGGGAGTACCACCGTACTATAGTACCGAATTACTGTACCGCGGCACTTTTTCAATACCGGTACCATCGGCAAAAGAACCCAATTACTTTTTTCAAAAATTTCTGTTGGTCACAGTAGTCTGTATTTTTTCGCATGATAATTTCAAAATTTTAACAAGTATGTTTTCAAAATACACATTAATTAATCCTTAATACTAATTTTACCATATGTTGATCTTTTTTAATCTAGAAATGTGAAGTAAAATTGCGATTAAACGATTAACGTCACACATGTTTTGACTTGGAGTAACCTATACTGAGGGTATAATAGTAACAAACATTGCATTTGCAGAAACATCTTTTGCACAAAAAGTACCGAGGACCGGCGAAGTATCGAACTATTTTTTTTAAATATTGTCGAATTTCGGAACCGTTGGTACATTTTTTGCCAAGTATATGTACCGTTACCGACGATACTTTAACAAGTATCGACTGCCCACCTCTGAGTATGTATCATTGCTCTTATTACTGTATTACGTGTGTTTCAAAACTATCATGTTGTGATTTCTTTGAAACAACATAATGCTTAATGCATACGTGCTATACTAAGGTCTCATCTATAATGGTGAAGTCCTGCTCTGGTGTGAAATCCACAAACGCGGCCACCCCTCTTACTCGACCATTTGGCTACTGTCTTATGGGTATCATAATTAGTTAATTGGCATTCCCGTATTTATCTACACAATTAACACTTTTTGGTACCGTTAATCCTATGTTAAGTATGAAATTAATATAAGAGACAAAGTATTTTGATATACTTATAACCAATTTATTTATAATATTTATTTCAGTATATCATTAATAAGAAATCAGTGAAATAACCAAGATGCCGTTAATGGTCTTCTTTGGTTGTATGTTTGTTGCATTTGGGCCATCACTGGCCTTATTTGTGTTTACTGTTATGAAGTTCCCACTCCGAATAATTCTTCTTGTGGTGGGTGCATTTTTCTGGTTACTGTCGTTACTGTTTTCTGCCCTGCTATGGTTGGCTGTAGTTCCATTGAGAGAAGAACTAGCCTTTTCATTGGTATTCAGCGTCATATTTCAAGAGCTGATGAGATTTGCGTTATTCAAGCTTATGAATAAAGCTGAAACAGGCCTTGAAGATGCTCTGTCAGAGGAAGAACGAAGATCAATAGCAAGCCACAAATTGTCTTATGTTTCTGGCTTTGGATTTGGCTTAATGAGTGGTTTATTTTCTGTTATAAATGTTTTATCAAATTCAATTGGACCAGGAAATGTTGGCATTACTGGAGCCTCGCCTAACTTTTTCCTTGTATCGTCTTTCTTAGCAAGTTCTTTCATTTTACTAAATACCTTTTGGAATGTGATTATATTTAATGCTTACAAGAAAAGGAAATTGGCCCCTATTGCCATTGTAATTTTAATGCATATGCTGGTTTCGTGCTTAACTTTGTTAAATACTCTGCCGCACTCAATTTATGTTTCATTAATTGTATCTTATGTTTCACTTATTCTTGTTATGGGATGGGCTTTTAAAATAGCTGGTGGTTCACTAGGAAATTTAAAGGCTTCTTTTGTCTGTAAATGAATATGCCAGAATACTTTCATGTAACATCGTATTATCTTACTGTTAAAAAACTGTGCTTTCTCTGCCTAACGTTATCTACTGACGAGTATGTCACCTGATGAATTAGCTAAAATTACTTCATCAATCTTTTAAATAACAACTAGCAATTTCTATAAAATAAAAGGTTTTGATTTTTCAATGTATTATATATATATGATTATGTTGTTGTTCAATATTAGATGATGTTAATTTGTGAAATTATTTGCCTAATTTCATATATTATCTTTTTGGGAAAACTGATTACTTTTATTAAACATTTGTTTTGTAGGATATCATGTTGTTATTGTATGGTTTATTCTGTTTGGCACATTTTTTTGAAAGAAATTAATTTTGTGGGTCTAAATACACCAACCCTGACTGACTAATTGAACTTTTTTTATCTAAATACTTGATTGCTATGTTAGCTAAGCATTGTATTTTTAGGTGTTATATGATTGAAGTTAAACTATTTTATTATTGAATTAAGAAAAAGAAGTTGTATGTGTGTATATATAAATAATGTATCTAACATATGTACAATTGTCATATGTTTTAGGTATTTTAGTGTTAATGGCAAGCAAAATTGAAACACCCCTTCAGCTGTACAAATATTTGCTTCAGTGCTGTAATCAACTGCCTAAAGGGCCAAGAAAACATTACAAACATTTCATACGACAAGAATTTCGAAGTCACAGTGACGAAATAGACCAAGAGAGAATTCAGCAAATAATACATCGAGCTGTTGAAGATGCAGAGTGGATAGTTAAAAAATACACAACTTAATTTGCGATGCAGCATTTCCATTTCTCAGGATGTAATCACATTCCTGTGTCTTGATTTTTGTTGCTCTTCCATTTTATTACTAACTTTTGCATTCCCAACACTAGATACAACTGTTTTGATGAAACAACTTTTAAGCATTCCATAAATGGCTTCTTATCATAATGATAATTGGTTAGAACAATGCATGGAGGAACTGAGTTTGCCAGGTAGCCCTTGGCACGAAGTCCGTGATCTAGTAGCTGAAAGGCTGGCATACAGAATCACCCTGGAAGGCTTCACGTATGAACAACTTGCCTTAGTTGCAAAATTTATAAGTGACGACTTTATCAAGAAACACAGACTTTATGAGTCGGCAAAAAGATCAAATACATCAATTGCAACTCGACAGTATACAGAAAGAGAAATCCAAGTTCTACTCAAAGAATTGACCTTCAAAGCTGCTCATGATGCGGAGTGTAGTCTACCCAACAGCCCAAATGCACCAGAATGCTTTTCAAACCTGGTAGATCTAACCAAAAAAATTGTTGAGCCCACCAATTTTAAACATGGTCAACATACAGATAGACTGGCCCAATCTGTAGTTAAAGTGTTACAAAAAGATTCTAGTAAGTTAGGTGACGTCACCCTAAAGCTTAAAGGTCGCTATTTACCAAAGACGCTCAGACGATATCTTTATCGCCTGCTTCTAATCAACAAAAGAAAAAATAGCCCCGGCACCGGTAGGTCTGGTGCTGCAGCTGTGTTCAATGATGATCTAACTCAGCTGAAAATGAGGGAAGCATTTGCGGCTAGTGTTAAGAAAGGCGTGTTGGAATTTAAATCAAAGCAGCCCACTAAAACACCAGTTTCCCACTTAATCCAGTCTTCTGTTTTGGAAACATTTGAAACAACCCCAGGTTTGAAACCATTTTCAGATGATCTTACTCTCCAGCAGGATATGTGTAGGATGTTGAACATTCTTTACACACATCGAAAAAATTTTGAAACTTTTTATATTTACTTGCTGTTTCCACTGCATAGTGCTCTGAGTAAAGAAATCCACAGTAAACAACAAGATTACGAAATTGCAATGTGGTTGGATATTATTATTGGTGAATGTTTACCACTGTGGCCCATGATAAATGATATTGTTTTATCTGTGTGGTCTGAAATAATTGACTCAAACCTGAATGGAAATTCTTCCAATGATGCAGACATTAAAACCCATTTCTGCACATTAGGCATAGATTCCGACGTGGATAACATCAAATTGACTCTGGAACAACCATTTAAAGACGACCAGTCTCAATCCTATGCTTCATTAATAAAATTTTATACGGCTCATTCCGATGCTTACAGCCACCCTGTCACGTTTATTCGTAGCTGGGTTTTTCATCTGTTTGTGGGTGTGACCAATGTTATGACAACAATGTATATATGGGACCAGCTTTTTCTTCATAACTGGAGCCAAACGTGTTTTAAACGGGTTTGCTTAGTGTTGTTTCATTGCATTTCTTCGGATATCAGGAAATGCAAAGAGAAAAAAGAACTTCTCAGTTTGCTGACAGATGGAATGATTAATGTTAATGTTCCTGAAATGGCACAGGCCTGGAAGTTACTGGATAATATTTCCTCAATTTAAAGATCTAATTTAGCTTTCTGTGAAGAGTGTGTGTATAATGTACAATTACTACTTTTGTAATAATTAAATCAGTGGTTTTGCTTAAAAGTGTTTTTATTGTACACACCTAGTGGTTGATTTAGTAACTTGAATCCAATTTTATTTCTTATATAATACAACAGTGTTCATTTGTTTGCACAGACCAGAATTTTCGTTTCTTCTGATCTGTAATATCGTTCAAGTTATCTGAAGAATATGCGATTCAATCAAATTAGCAGGAAACCTGAAGAGTATTATGAAAAGTAGTCACAAAGGTAGCAATGATCAACACAAGAAATGTCAAGACTCTGTTCAGGAATCGGTTGTTCAAGTTGGTACTTTGCATTTTATTTCTGCTTTTGATTGCCCAGGTTTTATTTCAAGCACCTGAAAGCAGCTCTTTTCCAAGAACAAATGTGGCAGAAAATGCCGTGCATGAGGAAATTTCCCACAGTCCAATATTATTAGTTGTTTTAATCATGACTGGACCAAGGAACTCAGACAGGCGAAAAGCGATACGCCAAACATGGCTATCAGACCACTTAAGTGCCCATGACAAGGAAGTGTTGCACCATTTTGTAATTGGAATGAAAAATTTACCTAGTGATGTTGCTCATGATGTGCGAAAAGAGTATGAATCTCACAAGGATTTATTACTCCTGGAGGATTTTGAAGATGCGTATGAGAAACTAACTGAAAAGCTGGGACGAATGTTGGAATGGGTGGACAAGAATTGTAATTACAAATACATTCTTAAAGCAGATGATGATACTTTTGTGAGACTTGATCAGGTTTTGGATGACCTTAAAAGTGACCCAGAAAAACAATTGGATAATTTGTACTGGGGTTATTTTTATGGCCGATCGCATGTTAAACAATCGGGTCCATGGAAGGAAACCAACTGGAAACTCTGTGACTATTACCTTCCATACGCCCGTGGTGGTGGGTATATAATATCTCAAAATTTAGTAAAGTTCATAGCAACCAACTGGCACCAGTTTCAACTTTATTTGAGTGAGGATGTAACTCTTGCCGTGTGGTTGGCTCCACTTGTACTGAATAGAATTCATGATGTACGTTTTGACACTGAGTACAAAAGTAGAGGTTGCAAAAATGCCTTCGTTGTTAGCCATAAACAAAGTGTTGAGGATATGTATAGAAAAGATAGAAATTTACGAACTATGGGGAAGCCGTGTGAAAAAGAAACAATAGCTTTTCATGGATATGTGTATGACTGGAGTGGTCCACCAACAAAATGCTGTGTACGTGCTGATGGCATTCCTTGATGAGTAAACAAGGCAACAGAGGACTGTGTTATATTATTAGGTTAGAAAAATGGTGCTGCATGTTAATAGCAATGTGTGTTGTCGCTTGTCCTAATATATTTTAAAATGCAATGTCTTGAAAGCGGTACTTTTCAACACTTACAAAGTTTGAACTTTTGTCTTACTCATGTTTCATCCACACGAAATAAAGGTGTTGTTAAAAAGTAATCGGAACAAACTAAAAAAATGCATTGAACACGTTTGATTAGTTAACAACCTGTGAGACTGTACGCACAAGTAGCAAGCACTGCTTAAAGATAATAATTCGTCTTAAGTCGAATTCAAAACCTGGTACCAAATAAATAATTGTTGTCAGTAAATAAATGTAAATTTTTAATTTAGCTTGTTTTATCACTTGATCCTCATTTTAAAACAAACTCGTTTGATGATGTATGAAACTTTGAATGAAAAATGCTATCACAATTCCATTTTGTGAGAAACCAGCTGGTGTTGTACAGGGTATTATATATAATATCTTGACTAATAAGTAATAACACTCTTAGTGCAATCAGCTGTGCTAATGGAGGGCTTTAATTTTGAGTGAGAAAACAGTTCTACATATACGAAATGCATATAGATTTTTAGGGGTGACACTTTTTCTGCATAATAAGTAAATGAAGCATGATTAAGAAATGTTGAAATTGGAGTGAAAGCTTGACATGGTTTAAAATCAACAAACACAAAAGTGAACATTTTTCGCCCCATACAAATCTACCCAATCAATTAAGGCAATGTGATAAACAGGCTAACCTACCACACAGTTCACATCTATAAGCTACATGTACAATGCAATATTATTTATCTAAAAATGTGTACTGCAAGCAAAAGGCTCCTGGGTCAGCATACATAGGTAGCAAAATATACATTTTTTGAAAAAAGCTACCTAAGCCTGTTAAAAAAGTAATTAATCTCTATACTTACCTAAAAGCAAAAAAAAATTGTAGGCATATAAGCTTGCACTCTTGAACAATTACATAATTCAAACAAGTTTGCAGGAAATGAACTGTGCATGGTATAGTGAAGTAACACAAGAGAGTTTTGCAGGTTACATGATCATCAAATGGGAGGTAAAAGCAGACTACATGTAAAACTACTGGGCAGCTAAATAAACGAAATTTCAAGCCACAACAATGTCAACAGATCCCCTAACAGCTTGCAGTTGCTTGGAAGAAAATCCCACAATAATACGTCGGCTGCCAACTTTGCGTGGCTGAATGTTGACTTCGACCTTGCAGACTGCATTTGCCTTGACCTGAGAAGCAAATAGTTATAAGAAAACAAACAAAAGCATTAATCTTGCTTATATTTACTAATAACCATGGCAATATTCTGCGCATATATAATTATATATTAATATTTTCTCCCACCTTGTCTACTGGAGCAACCACTGCATCTTTGATGCCAGCTCCCTCAAACCTGAAGACTCCCCCTTCAAGGGCAACTGATAATGGATTCGTGAATGATGCTTTCACTTTAAGATTTTTCAGCAGTTTGGGAGTTCCTGATATCTAAAGTAACCCAAATTTCCTATAGTTACAGACAGTCTTTGTGTTTGCTACTGTATTTAGGAAAAAGCTTAATGAGTATTACCTCAACATCAATGGTTGGCTTTTCAAACTCCAAAATCGCTTGGGTAGCGAAAGTTTGGCTGCCGCCTTCCACACCACCAAGGAAAAAGAATTTCACATTGTTGTCTCCTTTCATCTTTGCCAGATAGGTCTTGGAAGGCAAAGACACTTCAAACTCTTCAGTTTTTGAGCCAGATATTTGTTTGTGGAAATCAGTGTCCAAAATTTGAGCCACCAAAGATCCTATGTAGATACAGTACGGTAATGACTTACTTCTATCTTGCAGAGTTTAGTGTTTAATTATGTTTCCAGTTAAGCTACTTCAATCGGTGCATGAATTGAGTGGTACTTACAACTAAAACATAGACTTACCATTGTATTGCATTGTTTTAGCTACAACATTGATGAAAACATTTTGAGAACTCTTGCTCACATTCTTCACCTGAAATATAACCTCTGTGGAATTACCTGCCATTTGTACATGTAAGAACAGGCACTGAAATGTCATCTATGTTTAATAGAATGACCAAAATCGTAAAACAAGTAAACGATCACTTCACCTTTATGTTGAATGATAGATCTTGTCCAAATTTTATTGAAGAAGGCACCCCAGTGTTTATTTCTATAACCTTCTTCACTTCCTTACGAGCTGTGCGAGTTATCCTCACATATTTTCTTGCTACTTCAAAGGAAAGATTTTCCTCTTTGGAACCTTTTTGAAGATAGAATACATTTATTTGGCCAAATCAGGTTAATATGAAACAACTCAATGTTTCTCGTTTGAAATTAGTCCAGACAAAACAATACGACCGTTTAATGCCACCCCGCCATTGCACAGATAACAATTTTTATATTTAACCTTCTTTGTATTTGTACTGATTAGTTATATCCTCTCTTTCTTCTTTTCCAACTTGCTTAGTGCTAATGTGTTGTCCAATGCTTGCTGATTCAGATGAAAGTTCCTCCCATTCTATTTTTCTACCATTTTCATCCGCTGCAAACCACAAATAATTACATAACAAAAATCTTAGTACAGTGGTTTACAAGAATCTTGCTTGGCCATTTTAGTATGACTTTTTGTGGCAATGTTTCTAAAAAGCTCCAACACACATAAATTTTTAATACTGAATATGGGCATAAAAATTTCACAAAAATTTCAATTTCATTTTTGAATAAAAAAAAATTGCTGCAGTATAACACATTTGGCAAGCAAGGCCTTAGTTAGTTGCTTCTAAACAATCAATAATTTAAAACAAAAAAGCACTGGGTAAAATCTGTTTACTACACAGTGTATAGCAGCAGCAAGTATCAAAATCCTGTGTAGGGCTGATCAACTTACTTTCTACCTCCTTCAATTGTTTCCAGTACTTCTTAGTGCCATTCACTTCCGCATAAATGAAAGCGCCATCATAATCCAAATTGATGTGTCCCTGGAATAAATGAAACAAGCATGTGAATTTGGTAACAATGCAACCAAAGCTTTTATCAGTACACATGTACAGGTTACAAAGTTTCTTTACTTGGCACAGAGCAAGTAAAAATTTACCAATCAATATTATCAAAATGATGAAAACACTAGAGCTTAATAAGTAGCAGACACACAATACACACCTCTTTTATGGCGTTAATGGACATAGGCCCACACTGGAACTTTCTATCGCTTTCTTCTTGTGGAGTTGCATCAAGTGCCTGCCAACCACCAAAACCATCAGGCAGGTCTTCACGTGCCATCCAAACATCATTCCAGACATGAAAATTCCTTCAACCCACCGCATACACAAAAAATGTTATGTACGAATTATTGTTTCTAAAAATGATAAGCTTAATGAATTGTAGTTTCTTTATTATACATTCACCGAAAACAAGTTCTCTGCTTACCAAATAGAGTCATCATTATCCATTGGCTTGGAGTCTACATCATAGTGGTAATCAACAGTAAGGTTTGCATCTGTGTCATGAGCAGACTCAAAGTTGGTCAAGCTACGGCAAGGAATTCCAAGGCAGCGAAGAACTAGAAGGTGAATTATAAAATATCAGATTATCATAAGATTAAAACATCATCAACCTAATTTCTTTGTCATCATAACTTCAGCAACGGAGGCCCTAGAATACGTCACATTACACATTATAAAGATAATTTTAATTAATAGAATCAGTTTTTACTCCTTACCAGAGGTAAGAACCGCAGAGAACACCCAGCACTGCCCATATTTAACTGGCATGCCAGTATCTATAAATTGCTTCAGGATAGAAACACTGCTGCCCCAATCAGTCGGCCTTTTACCATCATCATAATCTCCAGACCAGTTACCTTCCAACACCCCATCGTCATCCTAGTAGACAAATATTAATGTCAGATATAATGGTAGGCTAATGGTATGAAGTTTTGTGACCAACCTAAATATAATTCATTATTTGGGGTACTTTATTTATACTATTTGACCAGTTCATGCCATGCTGATATACCATACTGTTTCGTTGTTTACGGGTTCCCGTTATAATATAATATTGGTATTTAACACTTATCACAAATCAACAAATTTTCTACAAGTTTAGTTTAGTTTTACATTGCTGTTGACCAATCCAGACATGTGTCTAGCTACGGCGACTGGATCGCTGTGATCTTTGTAGCGTAAATATCCCATGTGTAGCAGTTTAATGCCTGCTTTCATCACATCGGCTTCAAACTGAAAGCAAAAAAATCTAAAAATCTGCTAATAGACAATATTTTTGGTAGTAATTCTTAGTTCTGGCTGTTTAATTTAATAAAGTAAGCTATCAACGATTTGATTCTTTCTTTTTTTTCTTTATTATGAGTTAATATTGATAAAGATCATTGAAAGTTTAAATGTATCATACCTGTCCAAAATACCAATCCATAGATCCAATTCTGTTCGTGTTTCCATAGAAGAGCATGCCATCGTCATTTAGAATGTATTCATTTTTCCATTCATCAGTTTTCATATAAACTGGATCAACTGCAAAACACCAACCAATTATCATTAAAGACTACAATAATAGCTTTTCTGAATATCATAATTTTGTTACTGTCTGTAAATTGTTACTGCACTTAGTGATTATAGCATTGTAACTTACAGCAACCAAGATCAGCTAAAGTAAGATTTCATTGTGACACTACAGGGACCACTGACAATTTTATTGTTAACAATAGTAGTTTGTTATGTATTTTAATAAGTCCAAAATTTTTAGACACAATCCAAATTATATTAAATTAGTAATTGTGATTTGACAGCAGTTATGCAGTCAGGAAAATATTTTACTTATTCTCATTAATTATATTAGAACAGTTGAACCAAGGTTGGCCACAAACTTAGATCTCCATGAGCATTGTGCATACTGAAGCCAATATTGTCATAAGACCAATAACATGTCCCAAGTATTTAAATATATTAAAAAATTTGATAGGATGCTATGATAGAATGTTGATCTAATAAAAGTTTTACTTATAATGAAAAAAGTTTTTACACCACTGATTTTAATGCTGTTTTAGCATGGTCAGCATGTGAGGAAATTGCGAAAAAATTGACACTGCTAAATGCTAAGTTTTACATGACACTTTGGGATAATTTAAGGCTGTTTACGCTGTTTAAAATATCGGTAGGTTATCTGTTTGCCCAATACATTCTAACTATCAGAGTTTTGTTAGAGTAATTAGCAAATTTCTTGAATATCATGTATATGCTGTACTAGCAAGTATGCTAAAGAACTGTAAAGGAATGATTATGCTATGTAGCAATAACTCAATGTCTGCAGAATTTTGCAAGAAATATCAGATGTGGCCAAATGCACCTGCTAACTCACAGATTAATTATATCTGTATTACAGTGCAACCTTCGTTAACAACCACCCCGATAAAGATACCACCTCAGTAACCTAACCACTTTTCTGTTCTCAAAGTTTTTTAATGTTTTATAAGCAATTAAATCCTTGTTTCATGGACTGGAACTGCTTTTTTCGGTCTAAACTGAAAACGATAGATTACCGGTACTCTATTTAACCACCTCGCTCATAAAAACTTTCATTTAAATCATCACCGAATGTTGGTAAAATAGAAAACTGCAAATGTTTTATAGTTTGCGAAGTTGGTCACATTCTCAAGGTTCCACTGCATTCATTATAAGATTATAGTGGAAACACATGGGCTGGAAGTTGAAGGAATCATTAAATTTATAACGTCTGAGTTATTTAAAGTTAATACATATAGTGGTAAAAAATGTTATAAAACGAGACTAGGATATAAAGATGTATTGAAAATGAGTAGAATAGGTACAAGATGTCAGCAATTATCATTGATAAGATAGCTGGTTCATACACTTCAAAAACTTTTTTTCTTAATTTAGACTTAAAAGTTTCTGCTCATGCCTTGGAACTGATAAAACACATAAATAAATTAAAACAAACTGAGTTAAAAAGTATGTTGTTTACATGCATTTTGCAGAGACCAGTAAGTTGGAGTTATCTGAAACTGCCAGTTAAGTTGAGTTAACAAGCCTGCACTGTAAATATACTTTACATAAATATGAGTATAATAACAAACATAATAGGTATAATACATATCAATAACAGTATAATTTAAGTAAACTGGAATTTATCTCTACTAAATAGTTCAAAAACACATGAAAAGTACCAAAACTACAGTGCTCAAGAAAGGTTTCAATACTACATTACTACTGTATTAGTTGTTACCTCTACTTAAGACTTACATATTTAAACTAAGCAAATCATTGTTTTTTTTTATCCACATAAAACTCACATTTTGACCATGGGTTGAAAATCATGACAATAGAGTCAGACACTTTTACATAAGGAAGTCTTCTTCTTCCGTGAGTGGTTTTCATTACAAGTAACCATTTTCCAATACCAGTAGTTTTGGCCGAGGTGTGTATTTTAACTGTTAAGTTTTCACCTACAAGGAAAAGCGAACTAGTGCTGAAAATGGTGTATACTTAAAATGCTTTAATTGGAACACACAGCACAAAACTCTGAATATAATACCGTACCAGCTGAAGCAAGCACTGTAAAACCATCTACATCTTCATTGGGTTTTGGGTCTATCTGAGGAAGCCTTACAAGAGAGCCATGATGAACCATTGGTCGTCCACCTAATACAAAAGCAAAAAAATTCAGCAATCAAGTTGTGTACTTACAAACAACTAGCTCCACAATCGTACTCATACAACATATGCATATAGAACATTTGCAAGCTATGAAAAGAATTATAGAATTCCTTTTTTAAAGTGAATGCAAATTCAAATTATGTGATTTTCATGCTCTAAAACCAGAAAACGAAGGACAAAAACATGAGATAATCAACTTAAGGATTAGTAAATATTAGAATAATAATAATAATTAATGCAGTTATTAGACTGTATATTTTAAAATGTGTCCATGCAATTACTACAATCATAAAAATGCTAAAAAAGTTTGACTTAAACATCCACTCACTCACGTCTCAGGAAATAAAACTGGGTAAGTAACACGTACTTTATGCTACAGGATGTTGTTGTTATTTAACTGATAAATACTACAGCAACTTCTTCCACTGCAAAATACACTCTCCACAAAATAAAAACGTCTAAATCAGTGGTTCTCAACCGGTGGTCCGCGGACCCCTGGGGGTCCGCGAAACGTTTTCAGTTGGTCCGTGAGAACTTCGAAATTTGCAACATAAAGTAGGAGTTTTTAAAAAATTTTTGCTGTTTATCATTGCTTTTTGAAATAGGCTTGAACATTTGCTTAATTGCCTATTGTGATGGGACAATACAAAAGCTTATTGAGATTTATCACCCGCAGGGAAGGCCTATTGTGATGCACTAGATTGCGGATTATACGAGAAGACAGCTGGATACAGTGATTTTAAGTAAAAATATCCGCATAGTTTGATGTTATTTTGAATGAATAGCGCAGTTGTGCACCAAGACTATTAAGTAAAACTAAGCAAAGAAACATTTAAGTGCAGTCTCAGAACCCTTAGTTTGCTTAAACTTCAGGGGTCCGCCACTGCTTTGACAGCAGCAAAAGGGGTCCGCCAAGATCAGAAGGTTGAGAACCACTGGTCTAAATAGTGAGATGGCATACTTACAATTACACCTTATTTTTAACAATAGATAAAAACAACTCATTTTTTAAAATTGAATATTTTTAAAATGAATAAAAAGATGACAAAAATATATTTTCGCTTTGGTATTCGAGGTCAATCTTATGTTTGGGGAAATTCAAATCAAGTATTTAAGGCAAGGATCAAACTTATTGGACCACAGGCTGCAAAATGTAAATCAAAGTAATGGCTGAATAATGATTGATCGAGTCAAAAATACATGTTCTAATTGTTGTGTAGTTAATGCAAGTGCCACTAAAAACCATTGTAGGTTTTAAAAATCAAGCCTGTGTAATGCAAACCACAATACCGTTTATTATATCACTGTACTGCCATGTCACAGTTGAAACTACAATGAATTAAGCACTTCATTTGTGATCAAAATGGTATATAGTGCATAATACCTAATCATCATGTAACGCAAATTTAAACATGAACATTTTCCACAGTTTGTGCTTATGTGCACACTGTAAACAAGTGACACGATGTAATGAATAATAGCAAAAGTATTGCCACACCATAAACACTTAACAATTGATATTATATTACAAAAACACAGTTATGGTAATGGTATGGTATGCAATTATTAATAGTGCAACTGTGCAAGCCAATAGCAAAAAGGTGAATGCTTCATCTCAGATAGTCGTATTCTTATAAACGTGACACGCATACTTACAAAGTCATTCACCATTAAACAGGAAACCTATGTCATCCTAAGCATTAAAAAATAGATAGCTTACTGTTATTTTATTCATGCAGCTATGATATGGTAATTTGGGTATACAAACAATGGTAGTTGATCAACTGAGTGACAGTTCATTTGAGTGACACATTGGTAAGTATTGTTCAAACTACAGTAATGGGTTAGGGTTAGGGTTAGGATTAGGATGAGGGTTAGGGTTAATTATGTCACTCGAATGAATAATTTATGTCATAATTATGTCACTCAAATACTGTCATTCAAATGAACTGTCATTCAGATGATATACAACCACAAACAATCATTTAAAACAAGTTATAGACTTTAAAAAGACATAAAACACGTAAATAATAATATTTTTCTTCCACTTTCGATTTGGCTTCTTGGTTTCTAAGACTAAACGATAGTTAAGAAAACTCAGAAAGAGGATGTTAATTGTACAACTTTTATCTCATCTAGTTATACAATTGCTACGATGACGAATCTAACAATTTGACACACGAGAAATATCATGCTTTTGTTTAAGCAGAAGCCCATGGCACAGTATTGTAGCTTATTGACATGACATTGCACACAAACCAAAAAATTGTAATAACAAACTAAATCTTGGTAATTTTTTTATTATAGGCTGTTCCACATTCCACCAAATCTTATTTCCATTTGACAATGACAAATGTTTATTACAATTAAGATACAATTTGCAATCTTATTACTCAACTAGGCTACTGATAGAGCATTGTTTAAAAGTTTTTTTTTGTTTTCTTCTGCAATATTTTCTATAACACAAACAACTCTTCTGTTTTGATAATCCTAACTAATAAACTTTAATGCTGAGTCATATTTCTTGGGTACTTATCCGATTGGTGGACTTAAACAAGGCATTACCGTGGATAATTACCCATTCTTAGCTCAAATGCAAGATTTTCCTCTGGTAGAATGGCACGATTCAATGTCAGCAACAGTGTAAAAGGAAAACCTCTGCGCACAACAAGATCATCACCCTCATAGTCTGAAGTATAATGCTTTGGGGCATTATCTGAATTAAGATGGTCCACAGACTTCACAACTATGGGTTCTAAAAATGCAAATAAACACAAGCATTAAATGCATTATATAGCATAACTCAATACAAACTGTTTTCACTCACACTTTCTGTTGGGAAAAGTACAGAAAAACAGCAAACAACTAACCATAAACAGATCTTGATGCTCTTGATATAACTCTTGTAGGAGCCATTTTACTACAAGAAAAAGCTGAACAAAACTGAAGAAGCTTACAATTGCGTAAGTAAAATCTATAACAATGCCTACAGCTGGAATTTACACACTTTGCTACAACTATCATACAAAATGCTTTGTCCGAAAAAGTCAAAAAAGTTTTAAATGGAAAGAGCAATAATAAAAATATACAATTAATTCTGTAAATAAATATGTGAATATGGGTATTCTTCAAAAATTATATGGTCTACATCATACAGTAAATGTGCATAACAGTGTTGGTCTTGGCCAGCCTGCGAGGTATGGCAGAAAAAACAATAACCAAATACAATGTCTTTTTTTTACACACTGCAATGCACAATGTGACCTGGCAAAACCTTATCAGTAAAAAGTTTCTACATATGTTAGTGCTTACACCGCATGGCAGTACCATATAGGGTCGGATAGCCAATGTAGGAAAATTCACTCTATCTTGCTGATTACAACTTAAATAAAACAAGTTATACTCAACGTACAACAACAAAATTTATACCATTACATGCAGAATTTTATTTGTATTTTTCGAACTGCATCATTTAGCCAAAAGTTTTTTTAAGTAGTTGTAACTTTTTTGCAGTGTGATCAGTTTTTCCTCAAATGGAGCCAGTGTACAAAAAACGAAATTTCTGCCAGTGTACAAAACGAAAATTTTTCAGTTTCACACGTTCTTGTGCTGAGTGACTGAGTCTACTGTTTTCTGGTTGGAGGGTTTTATAAACATAGACATCCAATGTTTTCAGTATTAATTTTTCAGACAATTTTTTATTAATAAATTCAGCCGTATTCTGCAAAAATTTTGTTCAAACATCACTGAAAAACGTCAGGTAAATTCAACAAATTGTTTCTATCATGCAGCGGTTGAAGACTCGGTCTACGATGTGTAGCAAACGCGAAAACAATCGGTATCTTGGGAAGTTGTGGAATACTTTAAATAAGCCATACAAAAAATCGGGTCTAGGCTAAATTAGAAATAATTAAAAGCCAACTGTATGTGATATAAATTGGTATATAAATATCTTTGTAACGTATCTGGTATCATAGCCAATTTTTCCAAAGACATCAAGTAGCCTAACGTCAAATTGCTATCGATGACAATGCATTTTGCCATTGTTGATCTTTTTCGTACACTGGCGACACCACAAAATTCAGACCCAAAAAGAAAAAATTACATAAAAAAAACTTACAGAAAAGATAGCTCTGCCAAAAATGTAAAGAAACATAGAGAAGTTAATGCGTAAGTATACAAAAATGGGCTTTCTAACCCATTTATTTTATGAAATATATATCACAGTTTTTGAGCTGGACATCAAAATGTCAGTTTAGGCTTGAAAATCAGTTTTTTACTATACAAGTGCACAAGCAGATGACCTCACAGTTCGAGTAGCTGGGGTCTAGTAAACAATTAGGCATCCTGTGGTTGTGCACTTGTAAACTCGACCCACATCTTGCTTACTACCTGCATAAACTCCATTAAATTGGGCCAAACATTAATAATAAAATAGCGATTTTTTCGTAAAATTCTGACATTGGGTATTTTCGTAGACCGGCTACCTGACCCTAATGCTGCTCCTATTTTGATATTGACATATGGTTGTGGAAATATAGGTAGCTGCAGTATATAGGTTAGCCAGAGTTTTGCAGTTTTAGAAAAGCTGTACAAGTACCTGGGCTTATATTATCATAGCACTCGAGCACTCTCTAAGCTACTTTTGAGCAACATGTCGTGACTCTTATTTGAATAGGACACCAATCTTATGTCGGCAATTCTAAGCTACAAGACAAGCATCTGTTTACAACACTTCGCTGCGGCAAATTCTAAAACGCGCCTTAATTACGCCACTAGTCTTCCACTTGAGTTAACCAAATTGACATCTTATTTAGTAGGCACTAGTATGTTAGTGGCACGTATGGTTGGAAGTTGGGACTACGGAATTTTCTCGCAGGTGGATCTTACTTCTGTTGCAAAAATCGGGTAAGCTAGCTAGATTTCAAGAAATTTTAACTCCAGCTCCAAAATCTCTTTTGTTTAATTGGTTCCACCAAATTATTATACACACTATTTCATCCATTTTGAATTTGGTGGAGGTGCTAACCGTCTATCGTTTTAGCACCATCTTGTACGTTTTGAGCTTCCGGGTTTTGCTGCAGTGGTGGCGTTGGGGGGGGGGGGGGGGTAGGTAAGGTATGGCAGGACTTCTTTGTGGATACCAATTTGAATTTACACAGTTTAAACTTTTTTTTCTTTCAAAAATAAGCTGCCAGACACATTTTTGTGCATTTCTTCGCTCCTTGAAATTTGCTCTGTGGTCCTCAAGAACTCACACCCTTCATTTTTTGTTGCTGTTCTTCAGAGGTTTGCCGAGAAAACACAACCTCTAGGCATGATGCTTCTTAGGCGCTGTATATGCTTGTAGTAAAAAGGCTTAATAATTTTGTTTATTTTAATATAAAGTAAATAAAAATGCAATTAATCAAAAAATCCCTCATGGTGTTACGTGAATTTTTGAATGTGAGTTTAGTTTAGTATGCCTTAGGCCAGGGCTTCCCAAACTGGGGCTCGCGACCCCGCAAGGGGTCGCGTAACGAACGTCAGGGGTCGCAGAGCGTATACCAATTTTACACGAAGTACAAAATACAATCAAAACAAAATATCGTTCCAGCCTAATCAACATTAAAACCGCCTTGAGACCAGCATTAGCAGATGTTGAGCCACGGCTGGACTTGCTTTGTAGCAGAAAGCAGTCGCACCAATCACACTGAATAAATGTGTGTGCTTTTTTTGTTTCCAGTGGCCTACATATGTGTAAAGTAGTAAGTAGGCTTTGAGTACTGGTTGCTTGAATTCAGTCTTTGCATCTCAATAAATGTCACTAATGACAAAGGTATATTTCGCACTGTTAATCAATTTAAACGTAAAGGGTCGCGGAAAACTTCAGAAGTTTGAAAGGGGTCGCGAGCAAAAAAGTTTGGGAAGCCCTGCCTTAGGCTATTATTTCATAAAATAACATATCTGTAACTATGTAATAGCACGTTAAAACTGCAATTTTGGGACAAAAGTCAAATTTCAACTACAATTTAGACTAACCTAAACTTGCGACCTGCAAGTTTTCAACGTACCATTTGCGAGGATAATTTCCGTACCGAAAAACAACACCGGACTCTGATTGGTCTAACGCACTTTCTTTACCATTACGTAAAACGCCAACAAAATCATGTATATATCGCAAAATTTAAGCAAATATGGTTCCCTCAAATCACCTGACCATTTAACGATTAAGCTAGGCCTATATGAAAGAAATCTCAAAGCCGGAGAGAACCAATTCGCACAACATTCACCTGCTCTAAATACAGTTTACACAGCTAATTTGCATCAACCAATGGATGACGCTTGTTCCGAAAAAAATTCCAATAATTAATAATACTCGTGTGCAATGTTTGTTCTTTTGGAACACGTTTTCACACACTGGGAGTGGGGCGAGGTGACCGCCTCTCACTAAAGCCACTACTGCTTTTTCCCGTTCGTTGATTGTTTGTATGCACATCTTGTGTTATGTTTGTCACCACCATTCTTTTCACTGCCCAATGTCAATTGCGAAAAATAAACGACACGGAAATCACTAAATCTGTCAATGCATGCAATGCTCAATCCACGAAAAGCAAATGACAATCCTTTTAATAAAGGACTACATAAATAATGCAATCATTCATCTGAATCTTCCTCTTCTGCTTCCACCAACCACTGAATAAACTTTTCAACCTGCAACAAGCAAAATGTTTTAACACGGAACAAGGGACTACACGTTAACTATTTTAGTAGCCAACCTTTCGTCGAATTTCTTGTGATGTAATAACATCTTTATAATTTCCCGGTTTTGAATTCCAATGAAGTATGACTTCTTCTGACAAAACATCTTTTTCATACAATAACATGAAAACCTTACAAAACAAATGACAAAATCATGGACATGAGTGTAAAAATCACAACACAATTAACACAAAGTCCACCAACATATCAAAACTTTCACAATACCTTTATCAAGCTGTTTGCAAAATTTACATGAGACACGGCATACTCTTCCAGCGCATACAGATAATCAAGTTGGGATGATGCAGTTTTGTTATAATTACATAGCAATGGAAGAAAATGTAGTAGAACCTAAGCAAGAGAACAACCAATAAGTTAGTAACTGCAATCTTAACAACACCTTTTGAAAAAATATCCAAAATTGGTATACTTCTTTTAAGGTAGCAAAATAGGAGGTTGCATCCATACTTTGAGCAGCAGCTATTTCCAAAAGTGATTTGGCAATCGTTTGAATAACATCTCGCATGGACATATTGTAGGCATATTTAGACGAATTAACCTAGGTAAAAAAAATTGTAAAACTTTTAGTTATTAAGTGTTTCCTTTTGTGAACGAAAAGTTAAACAGAAACGAAAAGGTCAAAATATTTAAACACAGTCGGAGTGCATCAAAGGCTGTCATTAATGTTATTCCAAGCACTTGGCAGAATAATTCGAGTCGTTTTTGAAACTTATACTAAGAGCTTTATGGTTGTGATTTCCACTTGTCATCTACGATACATTCTACCAATGTTGCACACTTGGTCAAGCGTGAGTTGAAAAAGTTGGTCAACCACTTTAACACAACACAGTAGAAACATTCACCAATACTAAGAACTTTTACCTCTAAAACAAGGTTGTCACACTGGACCTTCTCTTCATATCCCCTTTGGAGGCTTTCTTTAACTTCCTTTTCAAAATCTATTGAAACATTTGTCAAAAAAAAACTTTTCACAACTATTCTTTGACAAAAAGACGAAAACTTTTCAACCAAACATTAAGCTATCATTTTGGTGCTGTCAGTAAAATTTCATCCTGTAAACAAAATCTCAACTCGATAAAAGGAAAACAAGCATTATGCTTACTCGATAAGTCATCAAATGCATCTTCTTCTGATTCCTCTTGAAAATCACTCTCTTCTCCAGCTGATGAGATATCATTTTCTGAATTGCTCTCTTCCGAAGAATCAGCAGTTAGCTTTTGTTTGTTATGATCATGCAGCGACAAACCTAAAAAATAGCACAGAATTATACTGTTGAATAATTTTTCAAATGTTTAACAGTATAATATAAGGTATTAACGAAAATAAACTAATTATTAAACATCTAGAGAAAAGACAGTGCATAGCTAACTTTCCAACTACCTATATTCCACTAACACATCACATACCAATTATATACTGCACTAAGTATTACTATAATGCAAGTAAACATTTTTGAAATTGTTTTCCACAATTCAGGAATTAAAAATTGGATTCAAATTGCTATCAAAACACGTTACGTCACTTACCCCACAGTGCCTTTGACAAAGCTCTATCATTATCAGCTTCAACATCTACATCCTTATGCCATATGTAACCTTCCCCATTTTCACCAACGAGACTTGTATCAAAGGATTGCTATTTTAAAATTTAACAAAAAATCTGTGTTATGTATATCGCATCTCTATATAAAATCAAGTTATGCACCCACATGTGACAAGTATCTTATGATGATTAACGACCATGCATGCTAAAATACTTAATTACAAATGCATGCTTATTATAAAAAGTAATGTTAAAATGTTTGTTTCACCTTGTCAGCCACGATACCCATTGTTTTATCATCACCATTTTTGTGTATAATTTTGCTTTCTAGCTCGATGGATGGTCCAACCAAGACCTACAAATATAAATTCATTTCATAAAACACAGAACGTAAACCAATAATAATACAACTATCTCTCAACTTTATGCTTACACATTCATCCAATAACTGTTAGTAGAAAACTTTAAGAACCTATGCACCAACCTTGTCACATAAAATGCAACCAGCAGAAAGAACGACGCCTTCATGAATAGAAACATCATCACATACAAATGAACTATGGATTTTGCTTTTGCTTTTTACAGTTACATTACTCCAAAGGTAAGAATCTACAATTAGGGTGCACAAAAATTTGTTTAGACTGCAAAAATGAAACTAAAACTATACAATAAAATGTATACGTCAGACCGAACTATTATTCCAAACATTAAAAATTGTTGTTTAAAACCTGTATACCGTTTATGAAATGAACTATGCGTAATTGTAAATTTTCAAAGTGAATTGATAGTGAATTCTTTCTTAACATACTTTCAATAATACAGTCATCTTCAATGCAACAACCATCACCAATTACTGAGTTGGAAATATAACACCGATTTCCTATCTTGCTACCATTTCCGATAACAACATTATCCTGCACTATGCTGTTTTGTCCAAGCAAACATGTATTATGAAGATAAACATTGTGTCTTAGCAAGCTGTAGGAACTCGTATAACCTATAGTCGACAAAGAACCTAAAATAGAAAACAAAAACAATCACAAAAAATGAAAAATTTAAGCCAAACATTATCAAAACAGAATGTATATTTCTTTATTTATATTCTTATATTGCTTTCACACTCTTACCGTTTGCACCATGATGCATGGAATAGTCATCATCAAAATGAATTTCTGGCACAAATGGATACGTCCACCGAAATATCACATCATGGCTTACCACATCGTAAGTATGAAAATTATAAACACGAGAACAGTAATGTTCTTGAACAACATGCATATGAATTTGATTTCCTAAAAACTATGCAAAGCACGCTAATTTAGTCAAGGAAGTATAAGTGGACTTACTGTATATTAGTCATATTGCAAATTTGCACTTGCATTCTACTGTTCACTTGTCTAAAAATGTTGGTAGAAACATGCCAATTTAGTATAAATCTATTCTGAAAACTTGTTTTAGGACACATTTTAGTTGTATTTATATTTAAAATTAAAATACAAGATCGTTTTTACAATAGCATGTATCTTACTTTTAAAAAAAAATGTAAATATGAATATCATAAATAGTCAGCTGTTCCCTAAAGAAATACTAACTTCTTCATTTATAAGGATTCCTTTAATAAAATCCAACTGGGTTTGATAATCAAAATTATCTGTAAATAACTGTGGAACTTGTGGAGAACAGACCCATATTCCAGTGTCTGACAAGTCATATCGAATCTCTATACGACCTTCTTTTGACTGAAAAATTCCCTGCAAATGGGAGCAAAATTTGTTAGTAAGAAGGAAAAAATTCCAAAATACAACAAGCTACATATGGAATAAGTGTACTAGAAAACATAAGGTTTGATAATTTTTAGTACAAAATTATAAAATAACATTAAATGATGAAGTGGCTGAATAAGCTTCTTACCAATGGAAACTGAACCTTTCTCTCATTATCTGCAATCTTATGGTAGTGGAGGACACGATTTGTGACTGCATTTGAAGCTATAACAATATCACTTTCTACCGTTCGAGACTGATGAGTGGGTGAAGATGAGTGCAGCACCAGGGTCATCAGAGGAATATTTCTGTCCTTTTCCCGTCGAACCCTTATGATGGAACGAATAATACAGCAAAAAATAGGAATACTAAGTGATGGTAATTTTATTTGGACAGGTACCACATTTCTGGGTTTTCGCTACATGAAATATCACTATACTGTAAGTGGTACATACAGTCATATACTCACTCACTTATGCTCATTTAATGCATCTTTAAGTTGTGCATTTGAAACGACATCTCCTGGAACAAGCAGAAAATCACTTTCAAAAAGCGACTTTTGGTCAATGTCTCTAAGCACATCACCAACTGATGTGAAATCACAAGAAACAATGGTGGTCACTTGACAAGGGGAAGACCTGCCAATGAAGAGTAAAGTGCATAAAAAAGTAGTGAAAGCTTTTTATATATTTTGCACAAGTTTTTTCTCTTTCTGACCAAAATAGTACGAAAAAAAATTGAAAAACACAAACATGCATATATCATAGACATGCAATGCAATCAAATCATCACAAATCAATCATGCAAATAATCATGTATATACACACGGTTTGCTCCATTTGCTCTGTGCCAGATAATCCTTTATTTGCTCAGCACAGTGACAGCAATATACAAATATATGTTTTACTCCACATCTTGCCAAAAATTCCAGGGTGTACGAGAGCAATGGTTTGTTAGCAAGTGGAAAGAGACACTGAAAATATAAAAAAATGCTAAATAACAGATCTGATGCACTTATATACCGCATTATAGGGATGGGCATTCTAGAATTCTGAATCCGAAAAGATATGCATCCAAAAAAGGCAATTTATTTTGAATAGTTAGGACCAAAATAATCACAATCGACAATAAACTGAAATAAAACAGCAACATGCATTTAAACAAGCAGGTAACATGCAGGTAAATTTTCCAGAGATGGGCCTATCTTTAAAAAAACGTTGTCATTGAAATATCATTAACAAGCACGTAACAGTGTTATATGGAGGGAATTTCGGTGTGCAAAATGTGTATACATATCTATCATTAATGTATGGTTGAATTTTTTGTGGAAGATAACAATATAAAACTAAGGTTTACAACTGTCAGTCAGCATCATCAATGCCTAGGTTACTTACTCTTGGTCTTTTAGCGGTAACGGGATAGAATCTAACATTAAAGCTGTCTGCAATGACAACTGCTTCCAAGATATTTTCTTGCTGCAAGTTGCCTTCCTTTGTTTTTTTCTTTGGTGCCATTTACAGTCATTTACAATTGTCTAATTGTGTCAAATAAATATTCAAAATAACATGTAGCTATATGTGGGTCTGGAAACCTTTACTTTGGCTAACCTAAACATTTGAAGTCTTTTAATTGTAAATAGTTAAAGCTTTAACATAAGTTATTGCCAAGTCAGCCTACTTTTAGGCAACACTATGATAGAAAACTACAGTATTACAAAACTATATATAATGTAATAGTCAACAACACCATGTCACCAGAACTAAACCAGTTATGTCAATTCCTGTGTCCTAAACTAAAGGATTTTTGCAGTTCATTGAGGATTTCATTGTTAAGTAATGATTTCATAACTGAGTAAGCAGCAAACAGTTCTGAAGTTAAAATGAAGTTGAACTGAAGTCCATAAAAAGCAGTATTGAGTGCGTTTATGCCAAACTCTGCAGTCTGGGCAGCAACAATGTCAATGTGTTCAATTACAGTGCAAAACATAAGTTAATTACTTTAATTAAGAACAATATTTTTCTTATTAATCCTTTATATTAAACTTAACCTAATGAAATTAGTTATTGAGTGTGAGGCCAGCATATAAATTGACTTCGTTTTTGGCCCATTAAAGCGTTTCAGTTGGACATAGCTGAACTACAGTGGTCTAATGTTCATAAAATGAAAACGTAAACAACTTGTGCCTCTTTCACTTTCGCACATTAAAGGCTTGAATGAACAAAAAAATTTAAACATTCCTCAATACTTGGTACTGACTTCAGGAGTGCAAACAAAAGGAGACCTAAACCGCTTTTTATGCATATTTATATTATGCAACTATAAACCCTTCATAAACTGTGTCCAATAAGATGTAGGTACAAATAAGTGAAAAATTGAACCAGATAGTTACATAAAGCAAAACTAATCTATGATCACCGAACATCAACATGATCGCAAAAACGGGAACCACATAGTCTCGAATTTTTTAACTTTTTGAACAGCTAAGCTGATATTCACTATGTAGATTCTGAAGAATAAGTATGACTACTGTATTCCATTTTGCTGCTTAACTGCAGCATTTTGGTAAACATCACAGACAGGTAAATTTTGCGACCATCTTCATCTTACATCAAGGACACCAACAAAGCGCATTTTCTCCATTCCTTTTTTTAAGGTTATGTGTATTTGTATTGTTATGTTTATTTTTTGTCATTAACTGTGCAGAGCGAAAGTTATGACGTTAACTGCTGTAGTTATAGCACAATAAAACACATGCTCACAGACAATTAACAGGCAGAAAAAAGTGACAAAGCCTAAGGGCTTAAAACATGCAAAATAGCAATAATAAAATTGTGCTACAAAATGCTATAAGTTAGCATGGCCAACAAACCCATAAAATAGGTCCCAAGTTTAACGAATTTAAAACCATAATATCACAAACAGCTACACTTATTGGAAGATGTAGAGGACGTATTCACTAACGTTAAAAACATGAAAATTAACAGCCGAGATAAATATACGAATTGACAAGGATTGATTACAGTGACAGAGAATATCTTAAGCGCACAACAAATGGATGTTTAAAGAAAACCGCACTCAAATGTTTTCACGCGCGTTCGATTTCGGCTACCGGTGTATCAGTTTTTTATTGTTTCGTTTGTCATATTTTGCGCAGCCTGTACCGTTTGTAAACAATCAAAGTACATTATTGGAACTGCTTTTTTCTCCTTGCAGTTTCCACTACAACCGCAAATAGAGGACAATAGGAAATTGGTCACATGTCACATGTACTGACTTCCAACCTAGGTCATGAACTTTCAGACGCTGTCACTTTGACGCGCCACAGACATATTAGACTATGGTGACGTTTTAATTTAAACGAAAGGCGCGTATGGACGGTGACCTCATAAACCAGGGTGTTAAGAGAATTTACATTTAGCTGATTAGCACTACCGCTATGTACTATGGATTTTACAGCTTACCTGCTGCTGTATAATATGTATTAATTTTTTAATCCAGCGGTTTCCAAACTTGTGTGCCTGGAGGCTTCCTCATTGGCGCCATAAAAATTGAAAAATATTACAGTTCAGTATTTAGTTTTACTATAGCCCTTACGAAGTAGGGATGGGTCAATACGAACGGAAAGCCGAATAGATTCGCCAAATATCATTTTTGTGGAAGATTCAGGCGAATACTAAGAATGGCGAACCCGAATACAATATTACGCGTCTAGTGCACAACCACGTCCACAGCCCGTCTGCACAATATGGTGGTTTTCGCTAAGATCTAAGGTGTTCAGAAGTAAAATTCCAGCGTGTACAATGCCATTTTATAAAAATAATCTCCGTGTGCTCTTTCGAAACTCTGCTATCTGGGTCCACAGGATACATTTGTACACTGGGCCCCAGCTCGTGACGTCATTTGGTTCTGCACTAGACCCAATATCACTTACAAATTTACTGACTGTATAAAAAATGATGATCTAGTTTCTCAGCGAAGCTAAAATAATTTCAGCAGTATTTACAAAGAAGATCATTTTCCAAACAATTTTTCTTTTTTAATCGCTTTTTAAACATTAATTTTTGAAACAAAGCAATTTGTTTAACTATTACACCATGTTACAAGCAAGACTACATGATACATGTCAACCTACATGATATTCGGGTTCACAATCTTCCTTGCTGCATATCACTATTACAAACCCATGATACATGTGGTCTTATCCAGCGTTATTTTCCATACTTTTTAAACAGTTTGAACCACGGTTATTTGGCTCCGAATTTTTGTGAGTGATGATGCCTAAAACTACAACCACTTTTGACAAAACACATCTTATAGTTCACTTAATGCACGAGTTAATAGGCTCAGTATTTTCTTTCCATAAAATGAAATTATTGGATTGGGAACATGTTCTCTACATCTTCCAATAGTGTAGTTGTTTGTGTCATTTTGGTTTTAAATTTGCTAAAATTAGGAACTATTTTGTGGGTTTGGTGGCAATGCTTACTTACCATCTTAGATCACATTTTTATTATTGCTATCTTGTATGTTTCAAGCCCTTGGACTTTGCCACTTTTCCTGCTCCTTAATTGTCCATGAGCATGTGTTTTATTGTGCTATAACTACAACAGTTAGCATCATAACTTTCGTTCTACAAAGTTAATTGCAAAAAATAAACAGTGCAATATTTTTTCCATTATGTTCTTTGTTTACAGTTAGTGTAAAACTTTTTAATTTTTATGAAAACCCTCTGACTAAACTTACCAGTTCAGTATTGTGTTAGAGTACACGAAATGGAGCAAAATAATGTTGAAGATATAACACAAACACTTACTGATGAAAAATCTTCCAACACCTGCAAAAAAAGGTAAACTGGATGGAGAGATAATTACCTTATTTCAAAAATTTTATAAAATATTAAAAAACTAATTCATATTTTAGGAATCTAAACACCAAACGGACAGATTACCTAGACTGGCAAGACTATTTTATGTCTGTTGCATTTTTGTCAGCACAAAGAAGCAAGGATCCAAGTACACAGGTGTTCTTTAAAAGTGTTTGTGCTTGTTCCTATAGAATTGCACCCATATGAAATTTATATACATATACTCACTTAATAAACCTTAAATTTTATTAACAATTGATAACTGAGTTGCATAAGATTATATCTAGGACTCCTATTAAACCTGCCTAAAAGAGTACCGCAGTCTCACAACAAATTATGCCCATGGGCGGATTGGTGTAATACTATACCAAGGTTACCATTTGTGTTAGACTAGTTACGGACAATTTACATATCTTTTCATTAAACTTGGTTGTCACTATTTCATTGGAAAAAATCGTACGTTCAAAGCAATTTTTCATAGTTTCTTGCTAACCTAACTTAAATGTTATACTATAGGCTAGTAACCTAAATTTTCAGTCTAATCTAACTCTACCTTCAACTAAATCCAAATAGCTTAAATTGACATTTTGATTGAACTTAAGCTTCCCTGACATAAGGTTTGCAGTGACTCTGAATTTGTGCTTGTTTGCTATCTGCTCTTTGAGCGCAATACTCATAGAGAACATACCGCTCAAATGGGAGTGGTATGATGTCAGAATTGTTGTCCTCGAACTGAGGAAAGTCTTTGCCTGACTAAAAATTGGTGATGATTCCACACTGCTTGTAGGTTCCGATTAGCCAGCACACATGTCTTTATTCTTTATAATATATTAATTGTTTGGAACTGTTTACCTGGACCACTGAACAGGAACAAGCATCGTTAATGCCTTTATCAAGGACATTACAATGGCGGCACTAATGCATGTCGAACAAAGGTTGCATCATTGCGAACTCAACGCTCTAATCGCTCTGCCACCAAGCCGTCCAAATAAAACATAGATCCTGTAGTGAAAGAGTGAATAAGCCCATATATAAGGTATATATGTTTACCGATATATATTATAGTAAAACCAAAACTCGGAAACGAATTCATATAAAACTCAGATCCAGTTTTTGAATGTTTTCCTAATTTTTTTAACCAGTTTCCTTTTTATAAGCAAATTATGCTTTAATTAACAGGAGCAGTCAACGCCATCGTTTTCTGCACAAATCATGTAATATGGATAAATATCCAGTTCTTTAAGTCATATCGCAGAATCAATTGTTATGATTTTTTAATCATTTTGAATTTAACAGCATTGTGTTATAAATAAGCCGTTCCAATTTGATTAAGTTAGAAATAATGCTTTTATTTATACAGTACAGTTTCGTATAACAACACCCAAGCCATTTTTGCTCTATAATGTACTTCAACCATCAATGTCTTTAAATTTTAACTTTGAAAACAAATCAAACACAAAGCTGTTTGGTGGATTCTCGTGAATATGACTAGACTACTAGTGGACTTAGCGAGTGTAACATGGACATTGTATTTTTGGTACGATTTAATCTTGTCATTAATCAAAGCATAAGCCTCAATTGATTTTTCATTTAGAAATGGTGACCCACAAAGTGAAAGTCCTCTTAACCCTATAGCGGTTTTTAGAGAAAGGTTTCTCTTTAATGATGAGCTAGAACAATTCTATTTTGAACTTCAGTTATTTGATTTTAATATTGAATTTTTAAACAAGAGTTCAAAATTTTGGATTCAGGAAAACTAATTCTTGGCTAGCTAATTAGCCTAATCTATATTAAAGTACAATGTACATTTCTATGTGTGGCAGAATTTCAGTCCCCTATGCTACATTTTAAAGTAGGCTAATATTTTATGTATGCCAGGTTGGTGCTTGCATTGTTAATGATGAAAAGAAGATTGTTGGAATTGGATACAATGGTATGCCAAATCGTTGTAGTGATGATGAGCTTCCATGGAAGCGAGAGGCTGATGAATGGCTTGAAACTAAATATCCTTACGGTAAAAATGGAATTAGTTCCTAAATGTCATTTCTAGTTTTTAAAATAACCATCATGTATACTGCTATTTTTTTAGCAGAGATAGATTTATGTATAACTATGTATTTGAAAACTGCAATGGACCTGTATAATTTTCATTTTGTTTATCTACCAATTTAATATGAGCAAAAACAGTGCCATAGTACAAGGACAGTTGTCAAATACAAACATTGAACCATAGTTTTAGTTGATGTTTTTGTGGGTCACCTGGTCACAGAGTATGTTGAAACAAGATTTGAATTTTGAATTATCTAACAATGACCATCCAAGCAATCCCACCTCTAATGTATTTGTAGTTCATAGGAAAGAAACTAATTTTTTGGCTTTATGAGAATGTTTTAAAATAATAATATTCCCAACCTCAATCAGGAGTTATCAGGAAGATTAAGAAAACCATTGCCCAGTTCATGTATATTACAGGGAAGGCAAATGTATTATTTCTATTAGTTGAAAAGAACAATTTAACATTAATTAGTTAAATTATAATAGAAGGCTTTAATTATAGAATATTTGGTCTGAAGGATCGTACTCCTTTGCTATACTCAATACTTTCGGAAATTATTAGTGAACAAGTTTTTCCATAGAAAACCACCATATGTTATCTTTTACAGTTTGTCATGCTGAAATGAATGCCATAATGAATAAAAATTCTTCTTCTGTAAAAGGATGCTCAATATATGTTGCATTGTTTCCTTGCAATGAATGTGCAAAACTTATTGTGCAGTCAGGTACGTAATTAATTTGCAGTTATATGGCTTACCAAATTGGCAAATCCGAATAATTGTTGTCTAGGCACATCCCTAATGCATACTGCATATGACCTCATTTAATGTGTGTCATGTTTCAGGCATCAAGGAGGTAATTTATTACTCTGACAAGCACAAGGACAAGGATACAATGAAAGCCTCACGCAGACTACTTGACCTTGCGAACGTTACGTACAAGCAGCACATACCAAAAAATTCTCAAGTGGTCATCGACTTTGACAGCATAAACATCCGAAGTTCACAAAAATCCTGACACCTTTACTTTTGTGATCGATTAACAATCATTTAATAAGATATTGCATGGCCATGATGAACATCGTACCGTACATATTTTGCTGCTTAAAACAATCTAGCCTTTGTTATGAACTAATAAAGGTGTATTGTAGAGAAATGAGGGTTTGTAACCAGGCACAATGGATGCTGGTTACAATCGACTCGCGTATGCATAGCGCCATCAATGACATGTTTTAATCGCCTTTTATAAACATACTGCCATCGTTCTGTGTGTATCCTTATCTCCTTGATGACACTAATAAAAGCTTTAGTATTTGTTTTTAGATATTTGTTTTCAACAGTTTCACGCAAAGAAATTGGAGAGTTTAGTTTTTACGTAATTATAAACAGTATATTTACTGTATTATGAAAACGTTACGGTCAATACTGCAATTCTGCTTACACTTTTGATTGTAGTCGAGAAATAACTACGTGACCAGAGTAATAAATGTTTTAGAGAGAAGAAAAAATACCCAGTTCTTTCCGTATTTTAAAAGCATTTACTGTAGGCCAGAGGTCGGGAACCTATGGCTCGCGAGCCAGATATGGCTCTTTTGATGACGGCATCTGGCTCGCAGATAAATCTAAGCTGGCATTTTTTAGCACAATTGTTACGAATAATACTTTTCTGTTATTTGTAGTTTTGTAATTTCTGTACCATGCAGCATCAGAAATCGCATTAACAGTAATTAGCATGTTATTAAAGAGTAAATTCAGACATTTACCTTTGTCTAAAATAGTTGGTTTTGCTTAAAAATGCACACGTTAGTTGCATTAAGTGTTGAAAAATATTATATGGCTCTAACGGAAATAAAATTAACAATATGTGGCTTTCATGGCTCCTTCGTCAAAAAGGTTCCCGACCCCTGCTGTAGGCTATACCAGAAAGTTGTCGAAATTTCTTCAACAGTTTTGTCTTATAAAATACTGTATATAATATGAGCACATTATTGATGACCTTGAATGTTATCATCATATTATAAGCCAATATGGTATTGGTTAATTATTACGTGTAGCTGGACCCTAGCAACGCAAATTCTAAACGTTGTGCTGCTATTGTAGTTGCTTCTCGCTGTTTTTAGTAGACATGACGAACAATGCGTTTAACTCTGGTAATGTGACCTGGAGTAAATAAGTAATAAATGTTCAAACACTTGTTAAATGTATTTTTTCGGTCAAAAGCCATCGTTGTTTTTCCAAAATATGTAACAATAGCTTGCGTTTTTTGTGTCTTGAACCATTTGTCGATATAACTAACATGGCACCGATTAAGTATAGCTTTTTTCACTGTTATTATTTGGGTATATCATACCTTAGATTACCTGTATTAGGCCTACAATAAATGAAACATTGTTTTACGTATTACAGCCTTCAAAAGTTAAGCAAATGTCATATATTAGTTAATTATTAATACATACCCCGTATGTGCATGCACCGTCATTTAAAATAAAAAAAGGATACGTTATGCTGCTGTTGTTGAAATTTTAAATTGAAGAATTGTATAATTATAGCGTTAGAGACAATACGTTATTGGGTATTACTTTCGTTTCATTTGTGCTGAGGTAACCAGTGAAAAAAGGTTTCGCTTTTGCGATAACGCCCTTTTGCCAGTCATTTTCCGTTTTTGGCGTTATACAGCTGCTTCAAATAATTCAATTCGTTGTGGCCTACAAATTTTCGACAGTCTTACTGAGAATCTACAAAGAGCATATTTACTTCGAAATAGCAGAAAGGCTGCGGTTAGATTTGGAATTTGTTCCACAGCAAAAAAAACCAAATTTATGAAAAGTATAGCCAACTCTTTTTCAATTTGTAAGTAGTCAGTCTAACCGACATAAAATTACGACTAACTTGCTTCTCCTATATAGGCCTACTTCCTTGCGGGTGAAGCTAATTAGGCTACCCCATACATGGGATGACACTTTTTTTTCAATCTCCGTTAAGTTTCCAAACTCCTTTTACCCAACTATTTTACATATTTTTTCTGAAAATTGACTGCAGTCAAAAATTAATTACGGGTCAATCAGTGCACCGTGTGATAAACGGATAGCAAATTGATATAAACTAGTAGAGCGTTCGACGCACTGTCCTTGGGTAGGGCATTAAGGACGCTTGTTCCTGCCCAGTGGACCTCGTGGACAGTTCTAAATTCCAGCAATACTATCAAAAAAATCAAAACAAAAAATGCGTGACAATCGGAACTTGGTAACCGGGGCTTGAGCCTTGAGGAATCATCGTCGGCTTTAAGTCGTGCAAAGACTTTCCTCAGTCCGATGATAAAGATTATTATACCATACCAAGTGATGGAATTATGGATAAACATAGGCCTATACGTAAACCATTTTTCGATCAGAAACGTACTCTATAAACGTATTTGGTTTTAATGTTTGTCATTTCTCAGATATAGTAACCTATAACATCTATTTTACAGCAGGTCAAATTTGCTGAAGATTAATTTTATGTTTATATAGGCTATAACTATTCTAGCAAAGTATCGTACACCGACCAAATGGCGGAATACAGTAACCCTAACACCTACCAAGAGGATGCTGTTCCGTAAGATATTTTTTTCAAAGTGTTCAGCTCGTCTAAAAGAATTAGGGCTATATCTTTAGTGTATATACTGCTATAGGCAAAAATGCGATGAGAAGTGTAATTAAAACAAACAAATTTACATTATTTTCTCTTTTTACACAGTCGAGGTCCTATGAGTTCGAACACTGATGCATCACTACTAGGGTAAGAGTTAAAACGTTAAAGTTCTCCCTTGTGATGAGTAACAACTTTCGACCCAAATGATTAAAAACAAATTTATTGTCGAAGACCAACCAAACATCGAAAAAATGTCATATCTTGGGATGATTATTTTATGTCCCTGGCAATTCTTTCGTCACAGAGAAGCAAAGATCCAAGCACTCAAGTAGGCCTATTCCACATATTTATATATAGACTTTTCCGTCTTTAAATCCTAGATTTAAAATGAAGTAAAATTTATACCGAAATGCCAAAAAAGTTAATTTGCGAGCAATAACACGATTTAACCTATACTATATTGACAGCAAATATGCTGCCCAGTATAGCGTGTATAACATCATTTTCTCTCAAAATACCAGCTTGACTATTGCAGGTAGGTGCATGCATCGTAAATAAAGACAAGAGAGTTATAGGTATGGGATACAACGGATTGCCGGATGGTTGTAAAGACGATCGCTTTCCCTGGGGGAAAGCTGCCCATGAATGCTGTTGTGAATGCGGTTGTGGATGCGATGAGTGCCAATGCAGCAAACGTCGAAAAGTTGAATATAGATGGCTCAAAGATAAGAATTTTTACGGTATTTACGAGCGGCAAAAATCGTTACCAGATTCAGTTGTGTCTACCATTTTTATGATTCTGATTGCTCTGATCCGAGCAATTCAATTCTGATTCTGATCCAAGCGGACGTTCGTTGGGCATTATTGGTTTGGTCCAATGGTAACAACCATTACACAACATTGTTCCTATATGTTAAATCATTCCATGACTTTTTTAAAAAATAACTTCCCCTTCAGTTGTAATACAGTATGCTGTAAATATAGGTGGGCAGTACCGCGGTACTAGACTATATAGCACCGAATTACTGTACCTATACTATAGCACCGAATTACTGTACCGATACTATAACACCGAATTACTTCACCAATACTATAGCACCGAATTACTGTACCAATACTATAGCACCGAATTACTGTACCGATGCTATAACACCGAATTACTGTACTTTTTCTGTACCGTTCCCGTTACCGTCGGTACTTTTGAAAAAAGTACCGAATCTCTGTACCGAATTACATTTTTTAAGAAATTTCAGTCCTTCCCGGTACTCGGTACTTTTCACGTGATTATTTAGAAATTTTAACAACTATCTTTTCAAAAATACACGTTAGTTAATCCTTAATACTAATTTTAACATCTGTTGATCTTTTTTGATCTAGAAATGCTGTCAAGTAAAATTCCAAGCGAGCAACGTCACATATGTTTTAACCTGAAGTAACCTTTACCGAGGGTAAAATAGCGACAAGCATAATTGCATTTCCAACAGCATCTTTTACGCAAAAAGTACCGGTACCGAATACCCACAACGTACCGAACTACTTTTTTAAAATAGTACCGAATACCAGAATTGTGGGTAAATTTTTTTCCCAAGTACCGGTACCGTTACCGACGGTACTTTCAAAATATCAACTGCTCACCTCTGGCTGTAAATATAATCCACACATGCTTCCCCCCGACAATGTACTAGCAAACGCTGTGCCGTTATGACATGTCAGGGAAATCGTCTTAGACCCACCCACACACAGGCACACACACACAAAATGCTACCATGAAAGCTTGGCAAAGAAATTAAGCCTTGAAGTATACTGTAAAGGGCTTCGGGCAGTCCTGCAAGAAATTTTTGCATTTTATAGGTTTTAACGTCGTATCGATATAGTTATAAAACGTGGTTATTTGAAAAAATTAGTTCATACGTGCTGTATAATATTTTTTCATGCCCGAAAAGATTCAAGGCGAAACACGTTTAGATATAAGCTTATTAATTGCATATTAACTGTACCTTTAGGCGAAGTTCGTTCTTTCAAGCCATCGGACAACCATTACTTTCTTCCATTTTTTCTGTCTTGAGCAGTTTGCATTCCATAATGCTATAGTTACTAGTATATAGGATAAAATCATAAACATGTCTCGTTGTTTCTGTAGCAACAGAAGTTTTTGACATAAATGCAAGACTTCTAGTTACACGCTCAAATCCCCCTGTATAAAACAGGCTTAGTGGCGCTTGGGTTCGTCTACAACGGATTGTAGCATAAAAACTTTAGACTACTTAGATTAGTTGGAAGTTCGATGATGAATCTACTCTTGATTTATTCATTTTTCACTTTTAAATAAGTCATTACAAACTAAAAGTAGTTTATATAATATTTTCGAGTTGTGCTTTGTTTCAATAAGAAACGAAAAACTTTCCAGAAAAAAATCATTCGGTTGAGACTAAACACCTTCATTCGTATACGTGAAATTATACTGTAAAGCACATCACATATCCATTAGTATAAGTTAGAAAATATAAATTTTCTTGAAGTTTAGATGCCGAGCGCTTTGCTATATTTTTATAGAGAGCAGTGGCAGAGCTTCGTTATTTTCTGAAAGAAGTTATATGTTATACACTTTCGTATCATTAATCACCATTTACATATAACTTAAATGTCATACTTATACATTTATATTTCAGTCTGCCACGCCGAGTTGAACGCTATTGTGAATAGTTATATGGGAATTCTGTGAGAGGCTGCACTGTCTACGTCACATTGTTTCCTTGCAACGAATGCACAAAGCTTCTAATACAATCAGGTAACATTATCGTCTATACATCAAATCATAAGGCACATAGAAACCTTTTTCATTCATCTTTGCAAGCTGCCGGGGTTCATACCCTTCATACATCGCATTGTTTAAAGATGTATGAAGAAAATGCACATGTGGCCAACTTTTACGCTCCTGTATATTGCATCTTAGAACCGTTTATTGTATCATAAAATTATTTGAAGAATCGGCGTTTACGTTAAATTATAGCTATTTTTGCCTGGACATTGATAGGTACCTCTCCAGCTTACAAAAAACTATTTACAGGCATAGCAAGAATTGTTTACTATTCTGATAAGCACAAGGACAGGGACACCACAAAAGCATCAAAGTGGATGCTAGACTACGTCAAGGTGGAATACACTGAACACAAGAAGCTTGACAAAAATATATTTGACATGACAAACGAAGATTTGAAGAGAATTGTTGAAAGCGAAGACCAGCAAGATGAAAGCGCGAACAACTAATTTTTTGCGACTTCAAGTCTATATGAATTTTATTTCATGTTTGTAATCGGATTTTAGTTATTGGTAAAATAATTCTAATTAAATACCACGCTATTATTATAGATATAAATTTGTCTATTCTTAGATATGTTGTGATTTGTATGCTGATTTGTACATTGTGTAATTACTAAATATAAATGCTGTAAAGTTTAATTTTAAAATAAAATACAATTAATTGTTTTTTGATGTGGAAATTTAATATTTTTTAAGGTCATTCATATAAACACGCTGTCATGTAATGCATAGATGCAGTAGGGTGCTACATATAAAAATAATGGATTCTGATTGGTTTTATACACAATTAAAAAAAACGGTGTAAGAAACCGACCTAACTAAAAACATGTAGGCCACCTACAACATAAACTCAATTATACAAAAGCATGCGTGTTACTTGTGTAATGTTGCAGGCATTGTCATTATCATATTATACGTATACATTATATGGAATTACATGAAGAAATGCTAATCAGTTATCTTTGTCCGGTGTTGTTTTGCACATGCATGAACTAGTGCGTGTAACAATATGATACTATAGCAGCAGTGGGTATAGAACTACCAGCAGATCACCACCTGGTTACTTGACTGCATCTTACAACTCTGAGAAGTTCGGACACCTTCAAACTATCAGCTGGTATTATAGAATCATTAGTCGTGCAAAACTTGAGAATAAATATTCCGATATCATACAATATCCTAACAAGTTTGCAGATTCCTGCAGGCAAGGCGACTGGATGTGATGAAATCCAATTAGATACATTGCATGCCATGTCATATCACATACAGAGAAGGCTGAACTGTGACCCCAAATTCAAGAATATTATTATTATTATATTATATAGGCTATTGTTATTCACTTTTTGTGAAATCACTTCAACTGGATCTTTGATGTAGGTTCAGAGTAGGCTAGGAGGAGTAAACCTCAAAATGTCATGCTGCGTAGAATGGAAGAAAAGTTTGTTCTTAAATTTGCAAATGTACAGAGTTAGGTCTGCTGGGATTCGCGTTGATTGATCTTTCACTAATTGTGTGTTGTAAGGTATCAAAACCTTTGTGTCGCTTGTCTATAGCACCAGGCACTACAAAAAAAGTGGTACAAATTGTAGGTTTTCTTTTATAAATTAAAATAACTAATTTATATAAAAAGGTAGAAAAAGTACACGAAATGTAACGACCACAGCAAATATAACTTAGATCATGCAAGCAGAAATCGCACTCGCTTACCAAAAGCCTTTTCGACCAGGTCTATAGATTATAATCAAACTACAATCCTAAACGTTTCGCTTTAGGGTTGTAACACAATGGTAACACAATGCACTCCGGTACCGACATAATACATCCGAGAAAAAAAGACATTTTATCTTTAATTATTTCATCTAATGATAAAATTCACAAATCTCTTATTCAAATTAAATGAAATGTACATACAAACGATAAAATGCATTAACTGCCAGGTCATTATTATTCGTTATATTAACCTAAGTTATACCGAATACCAAGTCATCGCTATAACATCCTACCTTAAATGAAGGCTGAACGAAAACTCTCAAAAAACATCAGTGCATACCGCTGCATGGAATTAACCACGAGCGCCACTAAGCGATAATACGATTACGAATTATTGCAAGTCCAGCGTCCTAACCGCTCCACTATATCTCGAGTCGATTGTTGAAAAGCAAACGTTACAAAAATTCCAATTAAGTTTTTTCTTTTGGTGTGCTAGTTAATCAGAATATGTAACTAATTGTTATTGTAAGGTTATAAAGCATGACAAATAATTCAATAGCAATAATAAAACAAGTCTAACGCAGTACGCTATGGACACATTAGATCTATTGACAACATGCAATGGAACAGACTGACAAATATAAGCGTCTTGAAAGACTAACTTGATCACCTAAAAATATATATTATTCAGCTGCACTTAATTGTAAGGCACTTCATTTAGTAACTGAGGTATAGGTTATTATTTTACCGGTATTATCTCCACATGGGATGCAGTTGTATTGGCCTATGAACTGTATCCTATAACGGTGACCTAATTATACAAAAAGAACACTGAGTTTTAGGAAGAAACCGGTGGGCTTTCCTAACCTTAATAGTGGATGATTTTTGACTGGTATCACCCTTCGCAGGATTTCTCTATATAAACAACAAATATACAATGAGGTTCAACTTAGCTGTGTCAAGGCTGTAACCAAGGTTAAATTTTTACGGAAGCAAATGTGTTAATTAGTCCCCGATTAGGCATGGTGTTAGATGCAGTTTAGCACTTAAAAAAGTTTAGTGCCAGAGTTCGATAAAATTTACAGCGGCAAGTAGGCTATTGCTCATTTGCATCAATGCAGAGTAGGTATAGGCTAAGGCCTATTGTGTTATGCTTTCAAGCAAGTTTAAAGTACATTAGAACCACAAGTTTACAATACAGCCTAATGAAAGCACCATTTTATTAAAATCTTGTCTTCTTTGGAGCACCCTTCTCATACGGGAAGTGTTTTTCGGAAAACTCTTACAGAATCAAGCAGTTATTTTCAAACTCGCATTTCGCCATTTCATCTCTTTGAAACGCCGCATATTAGAGATTTGGTGGTGAAAAATAAACAAACTTAGTTGCCAAAAGAAAAACCTTTAAGAGTAAAACACCTCATCCAGGAGAAAAAATGAACACTTTTTAAGAAGAGCGATTGTTGCTTAGCTAATCTCGGATGTCATGCGTTGGTCTGCGAACTGTGCAGTGTGCACATTGAACTTACATTTTCTGATTTTTGTCTTAATATAGGCGCAAGATGTTTATTATTTGGTGCAGTTTAGTCATGAAATCTGTGTTTTACATCTTACTGCTATTGATTGGTTACGGCATCAGTGATCCAGCCGATCAGTACCTAATTTGTAAACCAGTAAACGAGGCTTTTGAATCCTCAACTTCCGAATCAAGCACAACTAACTGCGATGAGAGAGCGACTTTACAGGGAAAGCGTGGACCTCAAGGCGCCCCAGTAAGTGAAACATATAAGCTATGACGTAGCCTATGGAGATTATAACTTAATCGAAAATTTACTAATACAGTATAGGCCTAATTCTGTTTTGCAACAGGGAATACCTGGTCCGCCAGGTTTAACGGGTGCTACCGATTACCAAAGGGTTAAATCGATGATTGAAGCGGATTTACAAGATATTAAAGGTAAGCCTATACTGCCACTAATTGTTACCAGACCCTTTTGTAAGCTCAATCCATTTGGAATAAAACTTTCCTATAAAGTATACATACTAATAGGGTAGTTTAGATAAGATTAAACTAGATTTATATAATAACCCATATACATTTACTGAATATTTTCGACATATAAAACACTACAATTTAGATGAACTGAAATGTCGCGAAGGTGTAGTGGTTGACAAAGTGTGTTACTGGCTTCCGAAGCGAGCTGGAGTCAAAGTGACTTACGATCAGGCAGCAGCATTGTGTGCATATCATGGAGCAGTAGGCTATTAGCTGAAGTTACCTCTCGCAAGGTTTACGAGGCATTGCTTGGTTATACGAAGAAAATGTTCATGATCGACATTGAAAACAAACACAAAGGCTACATGCGAATTTGGCTGAATTCCAATTTTCAAGTATGGCAAACGGAAATTTTGCAAGATAATTTTCAAAACTTATTTCATCATTTTCGTGCAATTTTGTAAAGATATTTTTGTATTACAGAACAGAAATGTGATGTTGGCAAATGGGCAACAATCCAACTTTGTCTTTTGGTTTCCAGGACACCCAGCTCCTGTTGCTAGTCATACTCAAATGGGCATTCATATTCAAATTAAGCCTGGCGAACCAGCTGGATATGAAGGAATGTTTAACATAAACAGAGACGTAGATTACGATATATTTGCCATGTGTCAATTCAACCTGGAATAAAACACTTTGTGTTTTGGGCTCACTCACGAGTTTAATCTCTAAGGAAGTTTTGACTACAAAACTCTTCGTTCGCAAGGTCAATAGGCTACTAAGTTTGTGTGCTCAACAATACATTTTTTTAGTTGTTTATAATTTACTCGTCATGTCATCAGAGTTGTGAGCGAAACTATTAAGAAGTTTTAGTTATAACAGAACTTAGTATTAAGTGCAGGCCTAATGTCCACTTTCATATAACTATGCTGTTTAACACGAATCACTCGATGGCGTTGGAGCCAAGCGTAGAGACTTCTATCATTTACAAAGCACCAGTAACAATAGCAACCTCACTGAAGCGTACGATACCCAGCTAATTAAATGAAAGTACAGCAAAGAGCGTCATTCAGCGCTTTGTTGCACTTTTACTATCCTAAACAACAGAGTTATCAATTACAAGAGGCAGTTGAGTTGTTTGTTCCGCTAAGGTTTTCCTTTAGTAAATGCTACGGTTTATTTTTGTTATTCTTTTTATCTTTTTAGTAGCCATTTATTTTATAATTCACTATAATTTTCAATTGTAGATTTACTAAGTATTCTCATAAAGCATAAAAAGTTAGTCTTAGGACTTTGCTTCTGGTCAATAATATAGTAGATAAAAGATATGGTGGTAGTTGATTCAACCGAACGAAAGCAATGGAGAAATACGCCGCGGCCAACAAGTCGAATGAATTTCTTCGAAGTTCTTTCTGCAGATGACAGTGAGAGCTCCCGTAGAAGCGATAGAATCTGGCAGCCTATCCCGTCCGGCTTAAAACATCGTTTCACCACAATAAGTGGGTGGGTATGTGTTCCGCGCAGTGTCGTAATTGCAACGACGTTGAACGAAAAACATGAAAATTTAATTGAACAGGGGCAATTGTCCACACTGGCAGAGGTGGTAAACAGAAATAAAAAAAAGCTAGAAGGAGTTCGTCAAAAAAATGTGCACAGGAAAAAATACAATTGCCAAAAACCTAGCAGCAAGACAACAAACTCTAAGTACGATAAAGAAAAACTTTTCAAAAAAGTGATTTGGCGTTCCAACGAAAGTGAGGATGAAGTAAAACCATCGCAAAGACAAACACCTAAGAGTCTCAAACACCACAGAAATATAAAAGAAGGACTGCTCTCCATACCACGCAAATTTCAAGAAGAAAACCTAGATGATGGTCACAATGTACACTTAAAACCTGTTGAACAAGATTTATATTTACAATCTCAATGTAAAAAGGCTACTCAAGTTACCTTGTATCTGCCAGAGCCAGCGAAAACTGCCCCAACATCTAATGCAAGAAAATTGCTTAACAAGAGAAGTATAAACACAACCGACAACGGCAACGAACGGTGTAAGAAACTCCCAGGCTATTCAAAACGTAACGTCCGAAATTGCAGCAGTCCCGATCACATGGCAATGAGTCGGAATAGACCAGTTATGACGACATGTACCTCGTGGTTTCCGTTATCATTTCATGATAAGGAGAAAGGGAAGTTGGTGCAGCTGAGCTGTGATTTTTACGGATACCAAAGTATGGCTGAATACACCGAGCTTTGTCGTTCGCTTGAAGACGGTATGGCAGTTCTGGAACAACCGATTGAAGTTGGCGATTGCATTCGAGTTAAGGTGGCTGAAGCTGATCGGAGAAGAAGTCTTCTTTACGTGGCGGTCAGTTCCTTTGATGACAAAAAGAGCGATCTTAACACTTCAAATGCATTACCGTGTACCAGAGTTTCATGCCATGTCATGGGTCTTCCTGTAGGAGATTGGGAATTTTCGAACGAAATAAAACGAATTCGGGAAAACGACGAACTTTTATTTACATTGGACGCTTTGGGACGACTCAAGTATCATAAAAACGGGGAAGACGCGCTAGTCTTATTGCAACTTTATGATGGAAATCCGCATCATTTTGCACTTTGTCTCGGACTCGGTGTGACAAAAATCCAATTGTTAGGAGGACGCAAAAAATGTCCTGAACTACTGAACCCTCAAAATTCGTATAAGCTAATTTCGTATGCTACCCAACATCCCATTGCCTAAAACCTATGAACGAGATGTTTTGTAAGTGTTGTATGTTTTGTTATTTATTCTATTCTACTCTATATACAGTATAGTAAAGATTTCTATTATTTGCATTTTCTTGATTCATGTCTTTGTCTTGCTGCGAAAATTTATTCCGCCACTTATATCCAGCACAAACTTTTATGACAATGTATAATATTTGTGCTGGCGGTGCTATTGAAAAAAAACTCATATCTAAAAATTTGAAAGGAATAATATAACTTGGATAAAGTTGGTTTAGTTTTGCTGTACCAATCTGCTGCAATTAAAACAACGAATGAAGCCATCATATTTATTGTGTATTGACAAAGCTATAAAAATGTTTCAAACATTGGCAATTAATCTCTCACCAGCAGCGTGTACACTAGTCAAATTAATTACTAATTAACATATAAATTACCCATAACTGAAGTGACTAATCTTCAGGAAAGTGTTTATTGTTTATCTATACTTAATTTGTTATCCGTTTTAAAAATATTTTGGTTGTTTTACTAAATAACGTTTTTCTAAGAAAAGTGCACGAGTAGGTTCCTATGTAAGGCTAATTGCGCAGCAGCAGGTGAAATGTCCTGACCCTGGTATTGGTTGTTTTTGTAATGTCACGTGACTTTATCGAATAAATTACCGTCATTTTCCGACAAATTGTCGATGCGAGACATCGTTCGATCAAGCACGGGCACTTTTGGCGGGTGCATTATTTATTCCCGTATTTTTTTAATTGGCCTTATCTACAATTCCCAGTTTAATGGCTCAAAAGGGCGAAATCATAGCACCCATTAATCCAATAAGATCTTGCTCCCTTGGGATCGCTTCATCCTTGACGGACGCTATGACAATAAGTCGAACCAAACTAATTTGTCTAATGGTTTTTCTACGCTCGACCTTAGCAAGGCTCACAGGACGTCCAACACGAAAAACGATAGGACTGCGAGGTGGCTGAGTCTAAAAATAACTCAAAATTGTTTTGACCGAAAAACGCTCTTCAGAGCAATATATTATGGTACACTTGCCACCTTGGACTTGACGCCCTGGCAAAAGTAATTAAACTAATTGCATGTAAATCGACAATAACAAATGCGTTTACGTCACCAAGGCCATGCTAACCCCTTAAGATTTGCTCTAACGTACTTAGCCCGTATGTCACGTTTTACTTTATGTCAAAAGAACATTGCTTCCATGCTGTAGGCTTTAAAGTAAGTTTCAGAGGTTTTATCAAATACACCAACTGGTATTTCGTGGTAACAGCCAGTTAAAATGTTTTTAGAATTACAGTAATATTCCTTATAGATTGTTTTTGCGTCGTTTGTGATTAGTGTATATTGTTATATGAAATAAGGATAGACTGTGATCATATTATGACCATGCATGCACACACCGAACTAGTTTGCCTGCATGCCAGCTTCATACGTAATATCTTATGGCAATCTAGTGTTCTTCTGTTCTTTCCGTGATTTCATTGCTGGCTAATTAATCATCCATAAGTGTACAAATAAATTTTTCCCGTTGCCGTCATGTGAGGAAACGATTTCGTGTGCTCATCCATTTCAGTATTGATTATCGCTTTACAATTATTGATAAAAAAAGCGGGAATGTGACAAGGAGTCCTCACCATAACCGATGCAGACAAAGAAAACTTATAACACTTATAGAAATAGCACAAAAAACAAATGGCTGCGATAGGCCACAGATGTTTTCTTATTTTTGCACTTGGCAGCATACTCCACAATCGCCACTTGCTGCGCGCGTTTATCAAATAACATTGTTAGCCTATATTTGTTCAATGCAAACACAATGCTCATGCACTTTGCAATAATTTATTAAACTTTAGCTAAATATTTGTCAAAGGACCACATTAGACGGAAAACTTGGGTCATTTTCAGCCACAAAAGTTTTCCATCTTTTTTTGATTAAGGGTATTCACGCGCTAAATCGCATTCATTAACGTGACGGAAAATCGCTGTGATCATTGGCGATTGATCGTTTAATCAATGACGATAGAAAATTTAAAGTTATTTTTATTTGAAAGCATACTTCTATACTACCACAATCGCCTTCTGCAGATTTATAGGTTTGCTAGCAATCAAACATTATACGAACTTTTTCGTTCGATAATACCAGGCTTCAAACACGATTTTGACATTAAAATGCAATGCAAATTTTAATTCAAAACTATATGATTTTTCCCTCGGAAAGCTTTCCAAAGCTGGGAAATTGGCTAAACTGTCCTACTTCCTGTAACTTATAACGCGTCCTGTTAACCGAAATGTATTTGCTAGCATAGCAAAATTTTCAGACCGTTGATTGCGGCATTCAAAAAATGCATCCGTCTCGTACGAATCAGGCCATGAAAATGACTTAGTATTGCCTCGATGACTTTATTGTGGCGAGGAGACGGCCTGCGCGTGCTTGTATAATTTTCAATCACACCATGATCTTGAATACGCAGTGGATGGGCAAAAAAATATTTACAGCGGGCTATTTGGGTGGCGCTTGAACGATGTGAAAATCAACGTTATATACAATGGGCACCATACGCAAGCAGCTATTACAAAGCGGCTTTCATGAGGTGTCGAATTTATTACAAATACTCAATAATGGCTTAAACTAAGGCCAGATGATACTTAGAGCCAAGGCACCGCATAAACTGATCCTGTTAAAAGTGAGCGATTTACTTTGAAGAAGGGGTGACAGATTGAGCTCGTTTTATGGCATTTGGCCACCGCTAACAAATGACAGCCAGGGCTGACAGCGGGGGGCCCAAACGTTTTTGCCTGTGATCGTATGAGCCTTTGGAAAGCTTAGCCAAGGAACGAAATACCTAGTTCTCATAAGATAATCGCTTACTGTTTTTATGGGTTCTACGTCAAAGATAATAACACTTTTTGAACCTTTTGAGCATAGTTTATATGCGCTTTTTTCGCTATTAGCAAAACCGAGAAATTTATCATATAAGGCAATTAGCAATTTTGACTTTTATCCGTCTGGTTTTGAACGCCCTTTAGTTTTCCCACACTGCATCAATCTAAACAAACCCGTTTGACCCGTGCTGCAATCATGACAAACCATGACCAGTGTCCATTGAACCATGGCGTGGACAGGCTTCCGGTCACAAAGGCATTCCTTTTGTGCGGACGCTAATCACATAAAGTGGTATTATTGACGTGTGAATTCTTTTCATGGCAGCAATGTTGGCAAATTTGGTTTTACTTTTCTGCTTAATCCGTGCATATTGTGCATCACAGGTTTTATTTTGGATCTCAGCGTTTTAACAGTTAATTTCTATAGACTTTCAATGAAGCAAAAGCTTCACCAAAAACAAGTGAAATTTTTGTATTCGTTGCGACTAAACCTGTAATATTAAAAAGTTTCACATGTTACAACTAATATTTTTTTTTAAATGTATCAAAGAAAAATTGTCCTAATTTTAACTACAAAACATTTGAGGAAATTGAACAAAGAAGATCAAAACTATCGATAACGTTTAGGCTACTGTATAACAATAATGATTGTGTTGTGCTTTTTGAAAAAGTCATTTATGTCATCCTAAAAACCATGCCTTGTTGATGTTTTAAATAAAGCTTAAATCACTAAAAGAAGCTTATTTAAATAAAAACCCATTTCAATCTTACGGCAATGCCTAACTCTAAATCGTCAATACAGATGTAAAACCAGAGTGCTAACCAATCAGTCGATGTTAACCAAGTTAGACCGAAAGCGCTGACGTGTCTCAGTCGTTAGAAATGTCATTACAATCCGAAGAAAGTCTATTATGCGATTCTAAAGCACCTGGTACTCAGTCCACGGTTGCCGTGCGTTGTGTAAATTAACTCGGGCTTCAACAGAAGGGAACAGTTTTAAACAATAATTACATTTTCCTCGCCTTGTTTCACATTCTTTCTTATGTGACTAAAAGCCGAACGTCCTCGAAATTATTTCCTTTTCCTAAAATCGGACAAAAAAATTACAACATATACCCTAGACCGGTTTTCCCGACTGGAACGAGCCGAACCAATTCTAATGTAATTTGCGCGTTCCGAGTAACAAGATTTATTTACTGCACGAAACATGAACACGTGAATTTTAGCGGAAAATCACAATTTTACAAAATTTACAGTAATACTATTCGATGTACATACGCGCATATATATAGTTTTATTGTAATACGTCAACAACGTAATACTTGGAATTAAACAACGATGCACGTTAAAATTTGTTCGTAAAACAGGAAAGAAATATGTTGATGTCCGCAAACAACGTGTGCTTAATATTTTCAAACTTTCACTTTCCGTCCTTCTTTATATAACATAACTGTCAAAACGTTAATGCTAAATTCGATCGATTGAATGCACACTAACATCGGAAGCTTTTGGGTTGAAAACTGTCATGCTCGATTCGTCCGCCATTTTTCTTGCAAGGGGAGTAATATTAATCCAATTTATCCCTTGCGCGTGCCAGAAGCGCCTGGAGAAAAACACAATGCAGTGAGACCCAATGCGGCCGCTCGAAGAAAAAGGGGAACAGGAAAATTGACTTTATATCGGTTAGTTAACGATATTGCCTCAGCAGTGTCAAAAAGGCAAGTTATTTAGGTGGCGTAACATGGTTGGTCCTTGAAATTGGATTTCATGATTATGCAGTTATGATCGGAAAGTTGGGTTAGATTTTATTTTTAACGGCGTTTTCGCAGCAAGTTATCCTATCTCATATCAGATTATCTTATTCTTATGGATCGTCTAATGAAATCAAGAAAATAACTCAAGATTAGATTATTGCGCTCTGTGTGTATTATTAAGTTTTGTGCAAGAGCAGGACTTAGGAAGTTTAACCTAACTATGTAAGTTTAATTTTAACTCGATAATAACGTGAGCGAAAAAAATCAAATAGAGAAAGATATACACAATGCTCGTTTAATCTGATAAAAGATTTACTGGGCAAAAAAATTCTTTTACCAACAAAAATTAGCTCAAATTAATCAACCAAGTTTATCCAATATTTGAAGACAATATTTGCGTACTAATTAAACAGATAAACTATAGTTTTAACTGTAACTTACAATAAATTAAATACAATGCAGCAGTGCGGTTACGATATAATTTTTATCTATTAAATGAACAAAACTAAAACAATCAAAATCTTATTTAAATTAAAATTAATTAATAACACACCATTTTGTGTACAACTTTAGGAAATTTTTCAACAAATACCTGTAAGCCCCGCAAAATACTTGACATTTTACCGAATAAAGCGGTGAAAACGAGCAGGTGAATCTGCCATCGTATACTTTCTATTTTACACCATGGACTATCCATCTTATCTCGGAGTTACTTCTAACTACGACACGACAGCATGCATGGTTGCCGCAGTTTCAAATAATGACAGTCACCAAGCTTACCCAACAGCTCCGTACGCCGACTTTAGCTCATGTGCGCATGCGCAGGTATAGATATTTTTCTAAGTTGCAAAAGCAATAATAAAAATAAAATAGAAAAATTAATTTTACGAAATAAAATATGTGTTTCAAACATTTCGTTTAAAACGAAAACATTCACATATCAATTTTCAAAACTCATTTCACTTATAGATTTGTAATCTTTAAGAAATAGTTTATCTTATAATATGGTAACGATCGTTTTTACAGCAGTCCTCTCAGAGTTCATTTGCGTCTCCATACGGCTCAACCGTACCTATCCGCAACTCGACTTTCGGCACTGGCCAGCCTTCAATATCGTCTAGTGCCGCGTACGGCTTGAATGGGATCCGTGACCCATCGCCATATTCTACAGGTGAGGAAAAGAGTATAACAGCCTGACATTAAGTTGTGCCGTGTTAGGTGCTGCTACACGTACAAATTGATTGAAATTTACTTCATGAGATTCGTTTCATGCGAAAAAAATAAATAAATATTATCTATATTTCGGTAAAAGTCGCCAATATTACAAATGATTAATGTTACTATATAATTTTGTAACATCATTTGAAATTTTGTAATCTTGTGTTAATCGAAGCAGAAGTACATAACAAATTACTTATACGTTAACCAAAATCGTTATAGTTAATCGGATTGATGTTATTATTATTACATAACTAATTAGCCTTTTGCCGAAACCACTTATTTTGAGTTATCTGAAATTTGGAATTAGACACTCGTCTATGACTAAAGTTGTTTTAAGTTTCCCTCTTTTTAAAACTTGGCCATGGTATAATCATTGTGGAATACATTTAAGAAAAATGTGTAAAATTTCATGAATGTTCTTCATGTTAGAAATCTTTTAAATCTAAATTTAATTTTTACTACGGCTGGCATGTTCGCGTAAGAAAACTGTAACATGACTCAGTAAACTGAGATAATCTACGTAGATCATCTTGTAAAAATCAATCTATACCGTGGTGCTCTTAATGACGAAAGATATTTCTTGTAATGTTGTCTGTTCAGTGTTACACCGAACCATATTGTTGTAATTTAATGTAATAGCGCAAATAGTGTCGGAGAGCCTCAAGTAACGATGATATATGCCTTTATATGGCATATCTCGCTGTGCCGCACACGCAGTCATGAAATAACTTAGATGAGTCTAGCGATAAAGTTAAAAAGTGAAACGAGTGCGGCGTGTGGCTGATGATCCGATAAAAAGATTTTAAATTTCCAGAAAAACGTGTAAATATATACAGCAATGTTTTTCCGATTTTATTGAAAGCGCATTTAAAGGCTTTTTGAATATCATTGAACAGCTACACCTGTTTTATGCAGCCTGTTTGATACCTTACACACCAGTTGCTCTTTGTTTGAGAACACATTACTATAAGAGCTTTAATGGAAAATAAAATTCTTGATTGGAAGTTGAACAACTTACCGACGCTGGCCGAACAAAATCTTCCGATGACGTTTATTTGACTACGGATTAAAATGCGATTCCTTTTGCTCAAAAGTTTTCCTTTTCCAACCTGGTAAACACATGCTTTTGCGCAACTCACCTGCTACGGGAAATATGATTTCAAATATTTTCGACGAATTGTATTTTTTTCAACTTGTCCTATACCTTTAATGACAAAAAAAATCGCATTTGGGTGACGCATGAGGCCATGCTTTGCCGACAGTCAACATTTGGTTACATGTTTTGCCACTTTTCAGTGCCGTGTAAGTTCTTTTCGGAGACGAATCATCAACATCATCCAGGTTACGGAGGATTACACGAACGGAGAAAGCAACGACGCATCCGGACTACTTTCACCAGCTCCCAATTAAAAGAACTGGAGAAGGTCTTTGCCGAAACGCATTATCCAGACATTTATACAAGGGAAGAATTGGCTTTAAAAATCGACCTAACCGAAGCACGGGTTCAGGTATAAGATAACAAACTTTGAATTATGTCCTAAACCTTTAGATCATAATATCACGCCCTTTTGACAACCATTGATACTGAAAAATTTTACACAATGGATTTTTGAGCCTATATATGCAGCATCCGTTTTGTACGAAATAGGTACTTAAAAATGTCGCGGGTAACATCGGAACAGTTTTGCTTTTATTATTCTTTTTCTCAGGTTTGGTTTCAAAACAGACGAGCAAAATGGAGAAAGATGGAAAGAGCAAAGCAGCAACCTCATGCAATGCAAAATTCACCGGACAGTTCACCATCCAGTCCGGGACAAATGAGTGCGATTAGAAGCAGTGATTCTATGAATAGCGGCTCAAGTCCTATAGAAGAATTGGGTAATTTTGCTTTTACAAATCCGTGATGTTGGGTCTAAGACTAAGCTACAAAGTCTACCATTTGTTACTTTATCAGGTGGCTAAATAAAAAATTAAAATATATCTGGATTCAACAGATACCAACTCGTCTGTGGTGAATGACAGTTCAGGCCAGAACTCCTCTCGCAATGATGTTAGCGCTCTGCGAAACTCAATGCTTGGCGGCGCTAATGAGCTAGTTAGCTTAGTAGGTAGGCACTTCAAGATTCATTATTATTATTGCCCGGTGCCGGCAGATGATGCAAAGTGTATTTCATGTGTTACGACAACTATTTATAAACTTGCTTTACAATGCAGTTTACAAAGTGTTATTCATTGCTTACAATAATCTTATAAGCGTTGTAACTCTTCATGTGTCTGTCATATGATTTACGTAAATCTCTGCAATAATTTAGGCAGGAAACAAGTAAACCCGAATCGAAACGAAGTGAACTCAGTGAACTCAGTGAGCGAGGCAGCAATGCTCAGTAGCGATGACAATATCCCACATCAACCGCAACAGCACGTTCCGTCCAACCTTGCCTCGACTGGAATTCTTCGTGTCAAGCAATCAATAACGAATGACCAAAGTCAAACCGGTTCTCAATATCTTAACGGGCAAACACTGGCGCAAGGTATTTTACTTTGACGTTGCCATTTTGTGAGTTCCAAATAATAACCTGAAGTTACATTCTGCTTGCCCAGGCTTTCCTCAGATTAACAACAATGTATCTTATAACAATCAGTTAGGTTATAGGCTGTGTTAGAAACAATGTTAACCACATATGTCTGTTTTATTTGTAGGTAGCGGCCGGATGCAGCAGCACGCAGGTACTTCGCCGGTTTCGTGGCTGCTGTCCAGTGGGAATAGCACAGTTCCAAGCCCGCTGAATTCTACACCTTTTGCCGATGTACTCTCCGTGCTGACACGAAATACTCCTGGCTGCTCCACTGTAGCCGCCGCAGCTGTGCTAATGACTTCGTCTTCTTCTGCCTCATCCACAACTCAAAGCTATCCGAGCAACGCAACATCCGGACACAATAGCTTAGGCTTTCCGAAGTCGTTTACAAATGTTTTGTCTATGTCGCAGAAGGGTAAAGGGGTTCATGGCAATAATTTTTTTCTCGAAAATTCTGCTGCCAATACAAAGATATAAGTCTATCAGTTTAATGGATTTCAAAAATGAAAACCTCATTGGAAATTGGTATATGCCCATGCCAAAACAAACTACCTGGTCAATGCGCCATTACGCAAGATAGTTCATAAAGGTTTTGCCAAACATATTCATGCTAGTTTACGATAAAACACCGTATTTGGGAAATCGAAGGACTTCCTCCAATGTAGCCCTATGAAAGCAAAGCATTTTTGGTAAATTGATTAAACGGTGATGTGCTATGTTTGCACAAAGAAGAAAAGTTTTTGGTAGGTTAAATTTGTATCAGCAGTTTTTGTTCACAAATAAATGATGCGTCTGGAAAGGAATTCAAGTCACCGTAATGCGTAACAACAAATAAGACTTTCCTTCTTATTTTCACCTTGGCTAAACATGCTTTTGATTCTAGTTCATTGTTATGTGGAGATTTCCATCTTTTTTGCTGATTTTCACGGACCACATGTTTTATGCATACGACCATGTTGAAGCTTGCACACCACTGGTGTGAGATTAAATCCTAGACTATAGTGATTTACCGCAAGTTTGAAACGTTATGCCAGCTTGTCAAGTATAAGCAAGTATTATACGTAAGTACGTATATAAAACACTCTATTATGTCATTGAACTTTGCTTGGTTGACTTTTTAATACAAATGTTATAACCTTTATCCAGCCACTTTCTACGTTTGACAGAAGCGTCTGTCACTTCAGTGCCAGCACATTTTTCAAGACATAGATGAAAGAAGCGTCTGTTGCTTTAGAAAGTTTAGATTTTAAAGCCAGCAAGTTTTAAAAACATTTGTCACGCAATACCAACTTATCGTACATCCTCAAGGTTTCACTAAATTAATATATGGTTGGGAACGACAAATGCAATTCATCAATTCGGCAGCCATTTTAATTTTTAAGATTTCAAACTCTTTTAAACAATATTCGCAGCAATTTTTTACAAAAATTGCGTTAGTTTGCTTTTGCTTCAAGGTGTTTAAAAAACAATTTGAGACCATTAATTGATGAAAGTCGTCTTAAAAGCTGTAGGTCTAGCACTGGATTTCCGTGAATTGCACGTTATCGTGTACATTTAGCATGCTTTTTGACTAGAAAAATTTCGGCAGTAATAAAGGTTAATTTTGCACCATAACATTTGGTTGTTGCATATAACCACCCACCGTAAGCAATACAAAACTAACTGAACTGTAAAATATTGCTCATTAATAACCAAAATCTTTGATCAGTCTAGTCGGATGGTCCTGCATCCTGCCTACGGGTTATAATAGGTTAATTTAGTATTCACGTATGCTTATATATATCCTTTGCCATCAAATATCTTTTTATGAACCACGCGTGGCTGTAAGGTAGCATTGTTGCGCAGATAAATTTAATAGTAAAAGCGTGCAAGAATAAGATAAAGAAGAATCAGTTATTAGCGTTAGCTAATGAGAAAATAATAGTAATAAGGCGGTAAGATTTACTGCAAATATCGAGAAAAACGTCAAACAAAACAAACAAATGACAAGCGAACTTTCACATATTTCATGCAGGCTATGTAAGTGTTTATAAATACGATGTAATTAGTTGCGATTAAATCTACAACAATATTTTGAAACGTCTCTGGAACTATACGGCATAGTGGAGTTAACACGGTACCCAATAAAAATTTTAAGACGAAGATTTAATGCGATAAAACTTTACAAAAACGGTAAAAAGACGGCAACCAAAGGCACGAAGAAAATAGCAAGATCAACTCCAGGAGAACGACAGCGCCACCAGCCGTAGAGAGAAAATTGAGACCATTTACAATAAAGATGTAAGCTGTGAAGTCGGCACAAAGCATAAACCTGCAAATAAAAAATAATTGAATAGTTTTTCAATTAATAACGTCCAGCTTAATAGCAACATATAATATTTACCAGCAAGTTTAGAAACATCTACGACTAATCTGATAAATACATTTGTTAACACGAAGGATTATTTTCTGCTGAAAAGTGCAGCGTCTGCAACAAAATTTTTGAAGCGAAAAGTCTTTTTTTTGATTATACTCGTAAAATTCCAAAGATATTTCAGGCAAAAGGTCGCTACATGCAATCGCAACTAGCTAGATAGGTTTGAGTTTGCACATATAACAAACGCAGAGCTATCTTGTGCGTCATCATATGTTAAAAATAGTCCGGCGTGTATCAAGAACAGCGCGAGAAAAACCTAGCCCGAGTGTGGGCCGATATCGAACTTGTCATTTATTTCCAATACAAACAATTGATTTCTCCGCAGTAGGGCACGTGCGATGTATTTATAACAACCAATCTGTCAGATGGCGTTTTAACGGTCAACTTGGCCATGAAACGTTTGAACATCTTGATTTCATTTTGAGGAGTACAGCGAACAAGCTAACGCAGATGTATATTGGGCGGCTTCGGACAATCAAAGTTCGTTTGTGCCAGTTGAGTGTGACGTCATACTCACCCTAAAACGCCTATACTTGACAGGTTCTAACGTCATTCGGAAATATTTTTAGTTGGTTGTCGTTTTTAGACTTGATCTTTGCGAAAACTTGGCAGTGAAGCATAAGCGCGTTTTTTTCAAGAATCGCTTCCGTTTTCTCCATCCTTTCTGACATAACAATTGGCCATTAATGACGCAATAATCTGTGTTTGCTTTTCCAATGCAATGTTTCCGGGGTTTCATCTGATGTTGATTGCGAAAAATCTGACATTGGCCCAATTCCGAGGAGAGTGTCTAGCCGCACGTAGCAATCATCCGCAATTGAATTCAATATAAAACCTTACATGGACGGATTTGCGTAGAAAGATTAAAAACAAACGAGTTTTGCAAAGAATTTAGAACGTCTCAACAGATTTATGCTCAAAGACGAGACGGTCCTCTTAATGAAACTAATTGCCAGCGGTGCCAAGGTTGGTTGCATTGTGGCGGACGAAATCGGAGAAACGTCGACAAAAATGTTCAAACGTCAGTAGAGTACAGTCACTTAAAGCTTGTCAATAAAAAAAATGATAGTGGCCAAGCGATTGATAGGATTACGGTTGCTTGATTTGAGCGGGCTGCTGCAACAAACAGCGAACCCAAAGCATCGTTTTCTAAGAAAAGTTGTACGCCGGGAAGGGAATTTAAGTCGTGATCTTGCGGTGGGATTATCCCCTAACCTGGGCGAACCACCACGTACAACTAATACTGTCATTTTTCCGCCACATTTTGCAACTCATCCGCCCATACCGCACAATGCCTGACCGCGCTAATGTAAACGAAATCAACCCCGCGTCGAGCGTTATTGGCAAAATAAAACTTATGGTGTACGGGCGGCAACGTCAAGAAAAATTTCAAAAAGCAAGCCGATTAAGGCTTCGGGATAAAAGGTACGAAACAAGATGGCTTGTCGAAAATACGGTTTGTAACATAAGCAAACTGCGAATAAGGAATTCGCCATTTCGAAATGGCTCTCTCTCCCCGAGTGCCGAGTAAAAATAAATCAAACGCTTATGGCTTGATCATAGATGAAGGTGGTGATTACAAGACATGTACACGTAAACTGTGCGCCTGTGTCGAAATATTTCAACCTAAACAGTCTTTCACCGCGGTATAGATTGCCTGAAAATTAAACAAGTTTTCTCGCGAGATAGACACGGCTCTTAACGTAATTAACACTGTTTTTCTTTGATGCGGTTAGCCATATTAAACCATTTGTTTTTCATGTAACGAATTCCTTTCTATTGACTAGACACTGCTTTTCCCAATCTCTGCTAGTTTTAGAAGCTTACGCTTAAGGGACATCTAAGTAAAACATTTAATTTTTTTCGTCTATTTGTTATGACTCAAAATTTTCAAAACAGTATAGACGTGAGATTTGTTACAGTTTGTGCCAATCATAAAAGAGCTTTATCGGCAACTATACAAAACTTAAACTAGTTAAAGCGTTGGATTTGCAATTAGTTGTTACTTCGCAATCTTCACGTGCATAAAATTTTTCACAAAAAAATGTGACAAAAATTTCCGAAATGGGTTTTAGACAATATACAGTTTTATGAAATTTTGTGAATATCATTTTACATCGACAAAGTCACATGTGAATTTCCTTCTTTAAAGTTTGCTATAACATATACACAGGAAGGTTAATTCAATACGACCACTGGCATAAGCAAAAAGCAAAGATTTAAAAAAGTTTATGGAATGGCAAAAATAAAGTTAATTACAGAAAAAGTACTTCCAAAGAATGCCACAGATAGGTTCACAGGAGCCTCGTAAAGGAACTCCACAATTGCGGGTTGTTAACGAAAAGGCATTTCTTAGGGTATCGAAACCACGAAGGCGCCAATTATATCGGAGCGGTGCTGGATGTGTATTTGTCGAAAGGAGTCTATACTTGCTTTCTTAGAAATAGTAAATGGCAATTTGAAAACAGTTTTATACCCCACGCGGCGTCGAAAAAGATAAGTTTCGAAGAAAGACGAAGTTATAAGAGTGTTGAAAGAATGCGCTGGCGCTTGGGGTAAGTTGTTAATGCAGGGTATATGGCGCCATGGCGGCGATGCTTCATAAACTTTCACCTTTCTTGAGCTATAATGAAACATTCAACTTAAACCATCGTCCGTGAGTAGCCTACTGAGTAATATGTGATAATCTTTTAATAAATCTTGAAGACGTAGTTATTAGATTGAGTGGCTGCAGGTTAATTCTAAGTTGAAAGCAACGATCTGCTAGGTGGTGGTACAGCATCTCCAAAGCAACGGCATGAGCCCGACACAGCATCACGCAGAACCCACTGAATAGAATCAGCAGACAACCGTAGCCTAATAACCAACAAGACCCCAAATATCTTTTGTTTTGTCAAAAATCAACAATAACGTTAACCATAATAAACAATATTGGTCTATTCACGAATGATGCCACTGTGTTATGTGCTGTTTATGCTAGCTTTGGATAAGAATTTCGACATTTGAAAGTGTTTCGCGCAAGATAATATCAGCAACGTCGACATAAAACGAAATCGAAGTTGATGATGTTTACAACTAATCGTTTTGAGACAATCTTAATCAAATTCCGCTACCAGTTATAACTAGTAACGGCAAAGGTAACGTGACATTTAGTTTATGCGAATGGGCGAGGTACAAGTTCATTAAATCCCCCTGCCACGGCCATGAAAGCAATCAATACTGCAGACGTGCAGTCAGCTGAGTATTGACAAAGGGACAAATACAAACATGTTTGGTTGCAAGTTTATTTGAAAAGGGGCGTCGTATATAATCGGGGACAACTTGTCGTATGTTGACCGCATATTGCGCGCATCAGCACCCTAAAAAGTTCAGCAGTTGTCAAAAACGAGACGATCGGTGCCGATACGGAAAAATGAACCAACGACGCTTTGCTGAGAACGCGTGTACTTTTGTACCGGAATTTTACAAATTCGTGTATCCCAGGGTACTTGATTGGTCTTAATAAGCTGAATTCGTTACGATCGTATCATTACTTTTAAGTAGTTCAGACGCGAATGATTATCAAACGCGCAAAGATTGCGCAGTCTCTTTCGGGCTGTTGAACCCTTGTAATACCAAATCAATCAGGTCAATGCCAAGCCAGCAAATTAAACGGCGTTGATATTTAAATTTCGCCTGAAATCCCTTACAGTCAGGTGTTTTTAGCGCTTTGAAAGATTATTTATTCAATAATACTACGTTTCGAGTATCTTGTTTTTACTGTAATATTAAATTTTTACAAAGTGACGGTAACAGTGTTTACACTCGCTATATACAAAAAACAACGGCTACAAAGTTACATTTTGTTGCACGGCGGCATTGCTGGTCTGATAGAACCATGTGGTCGACCGTTACTTAGTAGTCTCTGACAAGCGTATGATGAATGATCGTAAATTGTGCTGTGACAGCAAACAGTTTGGGGAAAGAAAGCAAAACATTATTCAGAAAATATTGATCCCTTGTTTGGTCCACTTGTCCGCAGCGAATAACACAAGCATGGTGGTAATTAATGACCTTGTAAATAACCTTCAGCTCACAGCAGCCTTCAAAACAACCGTCGTAGGACTTTTGACTTGGTAAATTCCCCACCCAACGCACGTGACTGGATTTTTTCGACCAAGTGTGACAGCTTCTCAGCAATAATTATGATTTTAACGTCAACGGAAGTTTCACAACAAGAGGTGACCAGTGTTTTTTCGCTTATTACCCTCAGACGTGGCAGTAAAATTATATGTCTCTTGATAACACTGTAATTAATGATATTTTCAAAATTTTAAAGTATGCACATTATTACACTGTACCCACATTCCACAATTGTAAAGTGTTGCATTTAAACGAAGCGGCATTCCTAAGAATTTGATTTCAAATGAACATGACTAAGTTTAACCATGCTACCGAGGTTATTATCGATATACACATCACCCTTTGGCTGGGGCACGAAAACGAAACAAACAAATGCAGCTATAATCGCATTAGCGTCGGTTAGGCATTTGTCGGTAGATACGCTCCCAGTTGCACAATCAAACAGCAATATTTTCTTCTAAAACATGCTTAAACCCCGATAAAAATGTTATCTTCTGCGTCGTGTAAATATAAACTGAAACGTATATAGGGTGCGCAACGAAGGCGAATGAATCACTACTCAGACGAACCCTTACCCTTTTGTCCGGGGCGCTACCGATTCTTATCTTGCCTATTAATTATTGTTGGTCTCGAATTTTTAATTTCCAAGACGCTGTTAACCTGTAGGGTAGTCAACCCTTACCGGTGGAGAGACGTTTAGCTTTTGACTCATAATTTACATTAAGATAAGTTTTAGGGAAATCTGACAACATCAGACGGTCGACGTCGTTTTAGGTTTAAAGTAAAAGTGGTTTCAGTCGCTTCTGACACAGTCGTAAATTAACCGCCTAATTGATGGGGCTTGGAAATATTGCCGACAGAAGAGAGAGGTATTTTTCTATTTAAATCTGGGGATAGATATTTAAAGCTGAATGTTTACTTAATACGACAAACACTGCCGACAGTTATCGGACAGTTAGCTTTTCGGGTTAGGACGTTTCACTCATCCACAAGAACTTCTTAAAAACCCGGGCTGAAATGAATAGCGACTTTTATTCTTTCTTTTGTCGTAAAAATTGCAAACACGTCATAAGCGCTTTAGTAAGGGCAGGACGAACATAAATCATGCGGCTCTTGTATAGCAATCCATCTTGTCTGAAAGTAACGATTTAATAGCTCGCTGTAGAGCGAAAGAGTTGTTTTCTTGCTGACTTGGAACGGGCCTTAAGATAAAATAATCAAACCCGCATCCGAGATACTAAGATGCATCGACAAAGTTTCGTTAGGGCGTTGGTCTATTTGAGGTCACATATAGATTGTACGAATACAAACAAATCGTATTGTATGCTTAGGGTTTGTGGCGCTCGGTCGGCCCGTTAGTTCCTTATCTGCGCCGAGGAAGATATTAAACATACGGACGCTGTAACAGAGTACATCTGTGACGCAACAAAGGAACGTCCACTGTTGATTCTGATGATTCTTGTTTGCCATGCTATCAGATCACTGTCCAAAAGTTAAACATTCCGTTTTTAAGACAAAAGTACACAGGGTCGTCACCCCTACAGCTTTAAAAGATCTCCCTTCTTTTAAACAAAAATTTGAAAGATCCGGCAAGCATAGACGCGCTCGAAAGAATTCTAATTATAGGTTGTATCGTAGCAACCGCATACGAACGGTGACAAATCCCAGTAACTTTAAAGAGGCCGAATTTAATTGATAAATTAAAGCAATCTTAAAAACCCTTGTTAATATTGCGATTAAAAGCCACATATCCAGCTCTGGAAAACAGGGATTAACTTCGACTCAGAATCGCGGTTTCTGAACAAGTTCTTTGAAGTGAGGATAAGCGGAAGAAAAACTTGTCGCTTAGCGCTTTAGGGCGCATTGAACACTTTCAAGTAGATACACTACATTGACAAGACACGTTTCACAAGAACTAGATTGTCCCAAGGACTAGTGCGAGCTGGTGTTTCACAGACCAAAAACCAACAAACTTGATCATACCACACTAATTATATGCATTTGTGACAGTTCTGCGTAACGTGGTAGAAAAACACGTCACGTTTTTTTTTATTTATTCACCGGTAAATAATATCTTTCGATTGTTAGGTATGGAACGATAAGCTGTTAAGAAAAACATTTCAAGGTTCAGTCCAAACTCTGTTTTAAAACGGTGACGAGATTCGAAGAAAAAGTTAGTGGCTACTGACGAGAAGAGTTGTTTACGCTCCCTGCTTGTTTTGTAACATTTTCCAAGTTTTGATTTTAGAACTGAACCTGGTTATGAAAATCCACTTGAACCTGACGTATAGGTGCGCATTTGATCTGTTTGACATGATTTTAATTACAGCCACGGGCACTATTTGTTCAAAATTCCGAACTCTGATAGAACACTAGCGGTTCCTAACCCCTCTTTTTACGTAAGCAATGCGCAAAACAACACCAGTACGTCCCGTATAAAGGTAAATGGCATGTTGTCACCAAAATCGTAGGCGCTTTCAAGCAACAATTAAGAAGAAGTTTAAGTGTTTACTTGTCCGTCAAATGATAGAGTGGTCACGTTTTTCAAACTTACGACTAAAATTCGGTGATTAATCAAACCTGTTCAAATTACAAAACCCGAATGCTATTTTCTACGTTTAACCACAATGAGAACGGCTATATAGGCAAGCAACGCTTTATCAGGCAAAGATTCCAATTCCTTACATTACAGTAATGCTTAAAGTGCTTATGGTCGTCAGTAGACCTTACCTTGATGATAGCCTTTGTGTTTTCCGCCATCAAAGTTGACAGGAAAATTTGCGTGGCTTTCAAGTAGTTTTCTTGTTCGTGCTGCTGGCGGTAGATGATCTAAGGTTACCAACGCGATGGCTTGGCATGAAAACATCTTTATTAGTAAAATGGAATGATAAATAGTCATTTGCGGTGTTGCAGTTTGTTATCAACGTCTATGAGATCTTGAAATTGTTTAATCGGTTAAGGAGAAATAAGGGCGGCACGGACTTTGACCGCGGAGTATGTCCCGGGATTTGCCAGCCGGTCGCCGACCGCCTTGACTGCACTTCCGCCGATCCCTGGATGCAGCTCCATGGGAGGAATGATTGGATGAGGAGGGTAATAGGGGTACTGGAACACGGATGCCGGAAATGTCTGAACAGGATGAAATGTGGAGAACTGCATTGTTGGGGACGCGGTGGACGTCGGACTTTTTTCCTTCACGAACTCCCGATTGAAGTTCAAGTCCGATCCCACGTCCATGCTCGGAAGATACCGTAAATTCGGGAACAAGGAGAATCGTTCGAAAGCCGGAGGAGGAAGGCTAGTTTCGGATGCTTCCATCTTCTCGTCAGGAAAGTGATGAGGAGTTCCAGCAACCGAATTCCTTTTTCTTGCAACTGTGGCCGTTTCACACGTAAACTGATCAAGCACAGTGTAAAGACTATTCGACTTTGTTTTTCTCTTGTCGTGTCTGACAGCTTTGTGTTGGGCTAAATTATCCTTTCTCTTAGCAGCGTAACTGCACTGATCGCACTTGAACGGGCGTTCACCGGTATGTATCCTGATGTGCTCGACCAACTTGCTCAAGTTCTTGCCAAGATAACTGCACTCGTCACACCTAGTTTTTCAAAAATAACATCGATTAGTTTAACACACCAAGGGTGTCATTTTACAATGACTAACATGTGTATAATAACAGAAAGTGCAAGACGTTGCGATGTGTTGATAAAATAATGATTTATTCGATTTAATTCGCTAAAATGTAGCGATAGATAACGCACTTGTAAAAGCCATCCTGCTTATGCATGGCAGCCACGTGAGAGTGAAGTTCGATGGTCGATGTAGATTGGAACGAGCAGAGTCGGCAAGATGAACCTTTCGCTTCAACACTACTGTTTTCATTCTGGTTTTCCGTCCCTGTAAATTTCGAAGTGGTTACTTCAAAATATACTTTGAACATAATACGGAGACTATTAGCAAAGTATACTATTTCGACTAATTGGATGGTTACAGCATATTTATTTAATTCACTAAACACGAGGCTTACGCTTGCAAGGCTGGCTCTTCTGCTTGTTTGCGTCGCTGGTACTTGGAAACGTTTCATTGTCATTCTTTAACGGGGAAGGTTTGTCCGCTTCAAGCTGAGGGTTCGTTGCAGTTGGCCGTGATTCGGCTTTAATTGCCACGTCGCAGTCGCCATTTACAGTGTATTCATTGCTAATCTTCTCCTTTGGAATGTCATCAGGCGATTTAACGTCGTCATCAGAGCCAAGCTGGCACGGAATCTCGTTGAGATCGCTCCTCGATAATGAAGGAACTGAACTCAAGCTACGTCTTGCGGTGTTGTTGACGTCAGCGTTAAGAGCCTTAGCTGAGCGGTGAAGGGCGGATGGTTTGGTTCCATGATGAGATGCGAAAGGAACTGCAACTGTACACGAGTTGTTTTTTTCGCTCGGATTGGAACTCAAAGTATCTGTAATTGAGAGATTTGACATTAAACCGTTGATGGGTATCATGTGTATATAGACACTCCAACGATATCATTATCTTAATAATTCCTGTACTTCTAACGATAACTCATTTGGTAACATTTAGCTACGCAGATTTCGGTTACTTAAATAAACGCTGACGTTTAATTCATCCCCGAAGCAAAATAATGGCGACTTTGATTTCACTGCAAGAAGCTAAGATTAAAAGGGACATTTTTTTCATTAAGCTTTGTTCTTGAAATAAGCTGAAGTTTATTTACAAGTATATGGATGGCTTCAAGAGCATATAAGCGGATTGCATTGGTGGTCAAGCGACTGAAACCTCCAAGAACAAGCGCTGCGCTTGCGTAAATTGACAACTCTTGTCATTATGGTATTAATTAGGACCCGGTGTGTTGGCCAATGATCGGGTGTCGCTGTTTCTCAATGTATTCGTCAATTAGAAGCTATTATTTAATGTTTGAAAGTCGCAAGGTTTGTGAGATGTAAATTACCAACTACGCGCATTCTCAGCCTTATGAGTCCGACCTGGAGACTGGTAGATGCGGTCGCAAAGTCAAGTGGGTGATGCTGTGGTGCCTTTGTTTCTGCAGATCACATAAAATGCTCCTTTTCACCATTCAAATGCTGATTGGGAGTTTTCATGTGCCGTCGCCTGTAGCCGGTAATCAAATTTGTTTTTCACAAAGGTCTAAGCGCAATACAGGAAAACGCGTGGCGATATACATGAAACAGTTTTCCCAAAATTACACGTTGCGATCAGATTAAGAAATCTTGTTCTACGACAAGGGACCTAGCATTTTTCTCGAGAAAATAGTTAAGCAATTGAAACGTTAAATCAACCACCTAAAGATTTAAATTTTTGAAATGTAAAGGTTAAATAAGGTGGAAATGTTTGATCGTTATTCTGAACGCCAACTTACAACCAAATCGTTTCCTGGAAATTGGCTAATTTCGGTAAACAATTCTGGGTTCATATTAAACAACAAGAATTGTTTTAAAAACAACAAAAGGATCAAACCGGGAAAAAGGAGTTACACACCCGAGAGATATATAAGAGGATTGGGTGAGTTCACTGGCTGATTCGTAACGGAAAGCTTATTATGAGTCATGTGCGCCAATGCAAATAAAACAGGAAGTTTTGAAATAAACAAATCATACAAAGCCGCAACGTCAACCAGTATAACCACCAAAGTATTTTGTCATCTATAGAACTCATAAACCCTAAAATTAGGCGTAAAACTCAAAGCGTTTAACAACATGAGTTTTACCAACTGGTTGGACAAAAGGAAAATTAATGTCAGCCAAATAAAGTAAAGACATATGTGCTTCGTTTCGGCGATTTTTGTACATTGATAATCTTGTCCCGGGGCACATAAGTATATTTTTGTGGGATTTTGACCAAGCGTACGGTCCGAAAATAACAATTACGAAGGGTTTTAGGTTGCCAATGGCTCAAAAATATGCTGAAAATTAGTAGGTACCTGAACCTGAAGGTCTATAAGAACGTGACTAAATTATATGAACGTTTTGATTAAAACGGACTACAAAGACCGTATAAAATTATCTTTACCGTCAGGGCACTTGGAACCATTTTGAGACTTCATGGTGGCCGCTGCCGCTGCGGCTGCCAGACCTGCCAGGGTGGCGGAAGCTCCGGATTCGAATTTTCTGTAAACAGAACACTTGTGTCAACGAAAAAAGTCCAACTGATGATTTTGGCCCCACGGACGCTAATTACTAGTTTAGCCGAAGATAAACATATGGGCGTACACGACATAGCAGCACTGATTTATAAGTTTTCTACAGTTTGTTATCAATGGAATTATTTCCTGACGTACTTTAAATGTTAAAATTATGAGTAAGAACTGACCTATTTTCTATTGACTGGTTACTAGGGATCGCTCCTTTTTCGGTTAATTTGTACTGATCAGTTTGATCAGCTTTCGGAAGACACTGATTGCTTGAATATATCGGGAGAAATGGGATAGGATAAACTGTCGATCGCACATCCCGTTGCTCAGTCTGGAAAGTAGAAATCGGCCTAAAAGCGCTTTCCGGGAAAATGGAACTTTTCCTTCTGTTGTTGTTGTTGTTGTTGTTTTGGTTTGTATTGGTTAGGGGAGGCTCCTCCGTGTCAAGACTTCGTCCGTTCAACATGATTTTTGGCCGTTTTGCTGCTCTCTCTTGGTTTGAATTGGAAAGCAAGTCTCGAAGGTTGCCGTCGTTGCCAAGCGCTTTGTTATCAGTCTGAGCTTTGCTTGTTAAGATGGTCGGGGAAGTTGCAGAAATTCGCCGGCTTGTGGCTAACCCGTCTTCGGCCGACGCATTAATCTGAGTCCGGCGTTCCGTGACCCGGCCACCATTTTCTGCTTTCTGGTCAAACGCGCTGGTTTGTTGTGACCGTAGAAAATTAGGTGATGAAGCAGTAACGTTTGCAGCATCTGGTCCGCGCTTTAGCTTGTTACCAACGTCTCCATTTAGAATGGTTGTTTGGGTGAAATCGGTTTTAAAATTGGTCGAAAACGGTGGAATTCCGTATGGATTGTAAAACGGCTGATTGAAACGAAACCTCCAATCAGGTATTTCTTTCCAGCGCGCCGAATTAGAAGGCTGGTTTGAAATTGCGCCGGGGGACGACCTACTTGTTTTATTTAACTCACCTGCCACCAAAGGAACATCAGTGAGGTGGTCAGCTGGTTTTACTGGGACGTTTATGCTCGATTCTCTTACTTCATTATTCGGGCTCCCTGCGTTTAAGCTTTCAGCTTTCCTGCTTTGCTGAAAGTTGGCCTTGCTGCCTTTTCTGCTGTTTTCCAAAGTGTGTTTCTCGTGAGTCTTCATGTGACTTTTCAAGTTGTCTTTGCGAACCGACTTGTACTGACAGCACGGGCACTGGTGAGTTTTCTCGCCGGTGTGGATTCGCATGTGTCGCTGGAAGTGATAAAGACGTTTGATCCTCTTCTGACATATCGGGCACTGGATGTACATGTTTTCTGGATCCAGTCCCTTGAATTGCTCTTTAGCTTCGCGAACTATTGCGGCGTGGACGCTGTCGATGGGAGGACCGCGGGTTCTTGTCCGTCGGGAAAGCTTACCGCTGGTGGACTGGAGCTGGCTTGTTAAATCAGACTTGTAAGGGTGCTGAGCCGTAGAGTAAGTCTGAGCGGATTGAGGGGATAAAGCGCCCCCCAATGGAAACCCGTTAGGAGGGATGATGGGCATCCGTGATGGAAAAAACATCTGTGGCTTGCTTGCGTTCGAAGTAAGAGGGGAATGGATTCCAGCAAATGTGGGAGAAGCGATTTGATTCGCTGGAAACGCACTTCCGAACCACTGAGGTACAAAAGGTGGATGAACGACGCTGTAGTGCCTTCGCATGTCTTCTAAGGCACGCTGGTTAAAGATGTCAGAGTTTTTCATTGGACCAACAGGAGCCGAGAATTTCCTTTGTGGAGGGATGCTAACGGGGGAGGGGGAGTTACTGTTTATACTGGGAGTAGAAATGGATGTGGAAATGGCAGGAGATTTGATATTTTCAGCGGGAACAGATTTTCTTCTTAGAATGTCAGGATCGAACTGGGCTGTTTTGGTATCCAACAGGAATTGGTTGCAAGAAGTTGTTTTTTCGGTTGGTGTATGAGGCAGTGAACGATAGCTGGGAGAATTATCGGATTTGGTAGCACTGAAGCCCATCCAGTTTGGAGACTGCCATGGATGATATGGCACAAGAGAATTAATTTGATCTGCAAGATTGGGGTGACTATCACCTTGAGGAGAAGTCGATAAAAATAGAGTTGGTGGTTCGTTTGGCCGAGGACTGTCTGTTTGTGCAACTACATTGGGAGAAGAAAGACTATTTGAAAATGAAAAACTGTTGCTTGTCTTTGAAACTATTGGCACACCATTTTCAGTAAGCGGTGAGAGATCTGCATTTTCACACTTTTCCTCATCGCGTTTGTCAGTTTCCGTACTTTGGTTAACTTCCTTTGGTGATAAGACTTCACTTGATTTGAGTAATTCTTGAGAAATAGCAACATCAGACAACGGAGATGATACTGAACCAGCTTCGGGACTCAAACAATTGACCGTGTTGTGATTATCACCGTAGTTTGTTTCTTTGGGGTCGGATCTTAGCGAGTTTTCTGGAATGGGGGACTGCTTGGAACTAGCTTGGGTATGTCTGTCGGCCTGTAAGTATGGATGGTATCTCATATATTCGGGTTTAGCAAACTGTCTTGCCATGAAAGAGTTCCACCTCTCGGCTAATTGTGCGAAATATCTTTGAAAGAGATGAGATTTTTCGTAATTTTCTGGTATTTTGTGCGGGACATTGCGAGCGGCATTTGCCCACAAACTCCAAATATCGACCTGGTTTGTCCCATTCTTATTAGCTTGGTTATTCTGCATCATTTCTTTTAATGTATTAAGGTAATAGGAGGCCGAGGAAAACATTTGATACTGTTTGGGATCGCTCTGAAAACGTTCAGGATTCTGCTTCAATGGTCTTTCAAGTGATTGGGTATTGTTGAAATAACCATTTTTCGGCAAGGCAACATCTTCTTCACGATAATTAACTCCAGCATTTGGAGCGATTTTGTTTTCAGGGTGTTTGTGAAGATTGCCACTATGCAGTAAAACGTCGTCGGGGCTAAGTGACGCTTTGCCGAATTGTTCGAAAGAGATTTCGTCATTTTCAGAGTTCTTGTTTAGGGTATCTTCCGCTGTTCTGTTGAACTTTGAACAAAACTGATGTCGGGCATTGCCATGGCTTTTTTCATATAAAGTTGATGTTGTCTGTTCGTGTACCGTTTCTGGACTAAAACTAAAGCGCTGTGTGTTAGTACACGATGGGGACGCAGATAGCGGCCTGAAGGTCGTTTCTTCTGCTGTTGAACTTTTCCGCGGCTGAATTAGTTTTTCTGACATAAAATGTTCGCCTAAATAAAGCCACGAAAGTAAATTATTACAGCCGTTGCCTGGATGGCTAACAAACAAGACAAAGGAGGCAGAAAGGCAATCATGAGGTAAACAAATAACTAGTGACCACTAAAGCGGTTGAACAAACGATTCGTGCTTATACATCAGAAAGGCGGGGTCCACCCATTTTTAAGATTACGCGCTCAAAGACTTTCATAGTCTAAGGACGAGTATAAAACATGACTAAATCAATATTAGCTGGTCACTCCACCATAATCAATCGACCTACCTTGCTCGGGCCTTTCGGTTATGAACGCCTCTTTGGGATTCTCTTCCAAATTTTTTGGAAATTCTTCCCCATTTGATTGACAGCATTTGCTGGAGGTAGATACCTGGACAATTAGATCGGTATATCATTTTCAATCGTACAAAAAGGCAAAACTTTTTTAAGCTTTTTCGATTAAAGCATGTTAACACATAAGTTATAGGTTAATATTGATGAAAAATAATAGCCTAATTATAATAGATTTAACCTTAACGTGTAGTGATTAAGCTGCAACATTGGTCAATTACAGTTGGTTTCAGCAGCCAGAGACTGAACAATACTTCTTGTACTTACTGCTTCTGGGAAATTAGGGATTTCTTGCATTTCATCGTCGCTTAAATTGCACTCATCATCGTACGAAGAAGTACTTGTGGGTGAAAGTCCTCCTGAAAGAAAAAAGCATTTAGTAAAGCCTATACCTTTCTCTTAGGTTGGTCGCCGAACTGGTTTTAGTTTGCTGTGCATTTAGGATGAAAATTGGCGGGCTTACTGACCGTTTAAGTGTTTCTGGAGAAAACTATTTTTGTAGAATTACGTAGCGCTTGATACATTTGGCTGCCCGGCCCAAATGACAGAGAACTATGTATAATAAGAGCAATTACCATCTAATTAATTACTGTCAGTCTGGAATCAGTCGCAGTAATTTCAAGCGTTAGCAATCACCACACCACACCTTTAGCATTTATAAGTTGTTACATCATGTAAAATGCTGTTTGCCAAAATTCTCTTCGATATGGGCATAGCACTTCCAAATACAAGCTTAGCAACCGGTAGCAATTAAAATGATGAGTAAACGGTCTCGATTATCGATACATTGCAACTTAATACGAGTAACTGTAAAGTGTAAATTGTTTTTGGTCGGCTTCTTTCATTACGGTTGCATTCCATTAACACGCATATATAAACTAAAGCAAGCAGAATTGCTTGTGACTTTTTTAAGTTCCCATTGACTTCAAAGACATTACAATGATCTAAGGCAGGGGTGGGAAAATTTGTTCAATGAAAGAGTCACTTGCGGAAAAATATAAACACCAGCGAGCCGCAAAATCAGTAATGATTGTCAATTTGGTTATTATACTATTAGTAGTCATTTTGGGATATTACTTTTTAACTAAAAGACCCATAAAAACATGTTGGTGAGGTGCATTTTGACAACCTTTGCCATAGAGTATAGAATCTATACCTGAAAACAATGTCGGAATCGATGTCTAGTGTTACGTCATAAACGAAATCCTGGCCTAAATAAAGAAAAACTACAGAGAAACTTTCATAAACGGTACTCTTGGTAGCCTTTACAATATTTTGGAATTTTACGATTCGACTAGAAGAGCCATAAAAAACATGCCGGAGAGCCGCATGCGGCTCGCGAGCCGCAGTTTGCCCACGTCTGATCTAAGGTAAGAACAAATAAAGTAAATTGTTTAAATAATAAACTGTTTTATCGCAGGCTAACACAACTAAGGTACAAAGTATATTTTAACCTCAAAGCAGATGATAAACTCGACATGATATGAACGCATGTAACAAATTAAAAACAACAAAAGCGTTAATTGATGTACAAATGCTCATTTCTCGTTTAAACTAATAACTGGGTATCCAGTCACACAATAACTAGCAACGAGCGATGTATAATATCCGGATAATTATATGTCTTTTGGTTAACTTGCGGGCCCTAAAAGAGCACTCTATGCTGCCAAACATTGGACGACCAGACCACCTTGTAAAGGGTAGGCACGAAGCGGGTTTTTCCAAGGGATTTCAAATAACATCAAATTGGGTGTTGTTGAAGACAGCTTTATTTAATATTACGATAACGCAATCTCGTTCGCTCCTACTGGTACTTCCGACGTATAGGGAGTGCACCGGCGCCTGCTGACAAAAGGGTTCTGCGAAAAATAGGCTGTTGTCGCTTGACAAGCTATGTATATTGCACTCAACGTTTTAGTGAAGAGTTAGTGGAAAAAATTACTTCTTTCCAAAATTCCCAAGATGCGTTTCCAATTACAAACTTTATGAAAAAGGTCCTGCGTGCAGTTTACGACTGTATATGACGACTTTAATTTATAAATTGAAGATTTTTTCAGTAAATGCACGCGTGTGTGATTTGAGGGGAAAAGTTTAATTAATTAATTTTAAGCAGGCCTAAGGAAGTTTCAATATCAAGGACAAGAAACGTTTCCTGCTAAAACACGGCTCAAGCTTCGAAACGATCAACGATATATTGCCAAGACGTGGAAAGTGGTTTAGGGAGAGAGAAACATCAATTGCTCACGTAATGAGTAATCACTTTTTCGATGAAATGCCTGCATTTATCACAAAACAATTCGTCTCATAAACGCAAACCCCAAAGACGCTTGCACTAGCTGTAATATGAAATGAAAGTGGAGTACCAGATAGGTTATATGCAACGAATATCATTACTCAGTGCTTTAATGAAACAGCAAAATTAATGTCGCAATTAGACTGCTCATGTGATGTATTAGGGCTTCGAAGTGCGCTTGTGTTTAGCTTCCTTAAACCTGTGACGTAAAACGTGGGATAGATGGAATGATACAGGCAACCATCCTAAGGAGAGTTTTAGGACAGAGTTCGCCCCCTCGTTTTAACAACATTACTTCCACCTAGCGTTACTTCCCTATCATTAATCAAACATTTTGATAAGTAACTAATATAACACATTATATTCAGTTTAACACCTACGCTGAGTGTGACTAAACATAACACAGATTAATTCTGCTCAGGGTGATTTAATACTGTAATTGGACAAATTTTGAAATAAAAAATCCTCGAGTTTTTCATTAAACTACGGCAGGAACACTCCCTTGAAAGTTTTCGTTTTCCGAATCATTGTCATTGCACGTCATTATACGTAAGGTGTGGGAGTGATTACATCGCAGTGAATCATAAATTGTTACTGTTCCTAATTATAAATAGAATCCCAGAATTTCTCGATCCACATGTATAGTCATCGGCAGAAGAAAAGAAGAAGTGGTGAAATAAACTAATTCAACAACCGGCCGCCAAAACTGGCCAAATTACTTTTAAAAACTTATATGAACGGCTTACATTACAAGCTGAGAACATAATACATAAGAGACACATGAACATGCCGCGTTACATTACAAGTCGCATCCCACAGAAAAGCACAAGACAAGAAGTAAAAGTGTTTTTGTCTTCAACCAAGCAGATATCCTTAATTCACTTAGGTCAACGGCGACAGCCTAAGTGATGTTGAAGGCCACGTGCGTTGTTATGGCAATAAACAGCGAGGGGCGACGTTTGTGGCTTGCGGTAAACGAACGCGCGAAAGGAAAATAAAAGAAAAGGCGAAAATATTGCTAAGTCGACCGATGTGGAAGCAGTCTAGGGTAGGGATAGCACAAACAACGTTCCAACCGCAGAAAGGTCCAGATTGTTTAAATTAGTTGAGTTTCCTGCTACGTGCGGAGGTAAATTGAACGACCAGATATCACATGACAGCTCTAAAAAGGCCCTAAAAGCGTTACGACGATTATGCAGGGCACCAGGCGACCTTGAGAAAGCTTTAGGTAAAGTAAAGAAATTGGCGTCAGACAATCATCATTTCGATCCCTAACCCCCGAATCATACACCGTAAACTGGGCTCTTTACAGCATAAAGCAAAGTTCTCAGTAAAAACATTACTTTGGCCTTAGCCGGGAACACTAAATATCACCTTAAAACCATGTAGTGATAAATCTCTATCCAGACAAGACTTGTATCAGTGATTGACGTTATTTATTATTTTTTATGTAATACTTGTTTGCTCAAAAGGTCTCAAAACTCACGGGTTAAAATCTGGTTCTGATTATAGTTAATTATATGTTGTAAAGTCGGAGAATCCAGCGACGAATTTGACATTTAATTATAACAATTTTGTAAACAAAAATGTCATTATTTTTCAGGTCGGTGAAACCTTTAAACAACTTTTAGGATAACTTGTAGCTATTGACAGTATATATTGAGTAATTGAGCAATGTAATTACGAATAGATATGTCAGTGTGCTTGTAGGCTAATGTATACTACAAACCAAAAAGCCAAATATGTTCATGATACGTGTAGCAGCTATAAAAGCTATGAATCAGTGCCGTTGCATTAATTATCAGCAGCAAGGACAGCATTCATGACTGATTGCAACCCGGTGAATCAGATAAAAATAGTCTTTTGCACTATCAAGCCAAGCGACCTCGGCATCCAAAGGTGTGCCGCATATTAACGTAACTTGTGCACTGGGCAATCTCTATAACTGTGAATTCCGCCGTTAGCGTATCGAGCAGCACAAATTAACGCAAGTCTGTTCAAAGTACGGTTATAGCAATAATAAACCGAAATCCCGGTCGTTTTGTTTCGGATGACTATTGTAAAGCCGTGAATCATTAAAGTTAAATTGCTGATTTATAGGCATCCGCAAAGTCACGGGTCCATGTTTTTAAAAGTTTGTCAAACAGATTTTTGCCAATTCTTTATTGCAGTTTTGAACGAGTTGTTAATTTGCCTAAAAATTTTCTACCCAATATTCCACACCAAATAGAGTTGAAAGTGCAAACAAATTTACATTAAGGTAACGCAATGAGCAAAAAACTACCTTAGGCCCCTCTATGTATAATGTGTCCTTTACATGTTAATTGCAAAGTGCCGCCCGGCGACAAATTCTGTTGTCAAACAGTTGTGCTAAGCGCTACCGTGTCATGTACTGTGCCGAGTTCAACCCATGACCTCAGCGATGAGTTTACAAGTAAACACCAACAACAGTGTTAACAGGAGTACTTACACCAAAAGTCTGTACCCGTTGCTTAATCTCTTTTGAACTAGCAAAGCAATGATATTCAGCGGCGACGTAGTATTTTGTGCAAAAACAACGTTTCTATGGAATAAACGACGGGAAAAAATACTTCGCAACACACGGCTTGTCTATTGAGTTCAGTAAATATTTGTATGTTTTATAAACTGGCAACACGTCGTAGATCGTAGGGGTATTCGCGCTATTTAACCAAAACGGCTCACATTATATCAATCAAAGCAATATGCGTCCGGCTCGCAGAGTTAGGAAACACGCATATGTACAGCTAAGCACACGTAACTAGTCGGATTTATTTACAAAGGTACAACCACAGCCACAAGAGTTTTATTGCTTAGCTAGCGTTAGGGAAGTAACCCCAGTGTGTAAACATAGAAATATTTTCTCGTGTTGGGTGTTATTTAAAACGTAGCGTTTATGAGAAAGATACATCGACGATGATGGCATGGAGTCAAGCTATTGGGACGTAATAAAAAAATTTTATGTGTGAAACAAAAAAATCTGGAATCCCACAAATTCAACAGCACATGTGGTTAAAAACGATAAACCAACTTGTCCGTGCGCGTTATGAAACGTGCAAAAATGGCTACAGCGCAAGTCCGACAAACTTGGTTCTTCGAATATCGTAAAGGCCACAATTAAATACAGCTTAATTGGCATCGTCTCGTATGATCCAGTCTATTACCTTATAAGCCCTGGGAAAAATAATCGAAAAAGTTGAAATACCCTACCCTAATCGTCTGCCCACGCCCGATACCCAAGGTATAATTGAATAGCCATAAAAAGACTAAAGAACAATTTAGGGCTAATGCTAAAACAGTTTACATCATTGGAAAATGTGTGCAAATCTACCAGACAGAATACTTTGTTTTTCGTTGTTTTGCCATGATAAAGTTACCACATGCAATTCAAGACCGCTTCAGTGAATCTAAAACTTGTAATTTTCACGCAAAACCATGACGTCATGGAAGATTCACAGAAGTCCGGCGACGATTGGACCACAAACATAGGCTAGTCAAGTGGAGTTAAAAGTGGAAAACAATGATTAGGATGCAATTAATGTACTGATGTTCGGTCGCCCATCGAGCTAAACCTTGTTTTGTTGCAAAGATAGTTAAGTAACAACTGTTTCTAATACAACAATTGCAGCGTTGTACTGTGCAGTACAAAGAATACCTCATGGTTGGGAATTTTCGAAAATGTTACATCTGCATCACAGTATAGGCCACATTATAGTTTGTTAAAAAATACGACAATGAAAAAACATGATTTTAAAATGAGCTGCCATGAGCCATTTATTTCATATATTAGATCACTGGACCAACAATATTATTTACAAAAAAACAATGATTACGCACCAGTCACTGACCAACGTCCCTAATTACAGAGGTGAAACATCCTGTTCTATAGAATAACTGAGTAGGAGGTTGTTTCGTGGAAAAGGAGGATTGTTAACATCTGACGAGCGTAAACAAGACTGGTCGTTCTTTGTGAACGAAATGACGAGAAAATTTTGAGTAAACTTTTAAGTGGATAGTTAGCAGAAAAAGACTGAGCATACATTTCTCCTTCAACGTATGCAAAAGATCAAAATAATCATTTTTCAAATATTTACCATCCGGTACATATTAGGAAGAATTTCCCCAACCCTTTCCATCATGCGCGTAGATCAACTCGATCCTAAATATACTCGACAGACGGAGACAAATCATGCCTTGAAGCATGCGCAATAAATAGGATAGCAATATACTTGTCAAACACTTCAAATGATCAAATGCAAATAAAGATATCTTCCACGATTTAAAAATCAACGCTCATCAACGTCACTCAGCTCATGTCAAATACTAAATATACGCTAACGCAGATTTAGTAACATTATTAAACTAGTTATAAAATTACCAATTATTATAAAGAAATAATAAAAATTTGAATCGCTCTTACCTTCAGTTGTCTTGTCATTTTCCACAATATGTCTTGGCTTCGTTTGCTTTGTTCTTGTCATTTTCCTCTCATACGCGCTGCACTGATTACCTGCGCACGACTGAGCTTCCAGACACATCTACCGCTACTTCAGCAATTGTGAAAAAATGAATCAGAGTGGTCCCTTCAAAATAAAAAAAATGCAAGCGACTTTTGTTTAGTCTACTCTCTGCTCCCACCTCGTGGATGTTGCCAATTATAAATTGGTTACAATCTGTTACGCAAGTTTTATGAGTCTTAGTATAAAAATTTACGATATATTTCTACCATAAGAAAACTTAGAGTATATAAGTATTACGCTTATTGTAGCTACCGTACAGTAAACACTGAGTACATAACTTTAAGGAAATTTTCCGCCAATTGGCTCATGTGGCTAGCTCTGCTGACTTTACGTCATAAATAACTACAACTGACAACAACATTTTTATTTTTCAACAGTTTAAAAATGGTAATTAGACTTAAACCAAATGGATTATGTGTACGGCGGTTACGTAAGCATTTGCCAACGTAGACAGGATTAAACATATTATTAAACACATAGTATGGAATCTCAAGCAAATGCGTCGCATGCGGTATACACACAACATGACAGTTTCCTATAATACTATATGATTATCTTGTTCGACAAGTTTCTGGACTATTTTAGCTGACTTTATTAAAGTACATGTTTAAATAGCGTGTCATTTGTATAGAATCAAATTTTCATATCCAAACCAAACTATGCTTCTTAGTTTTAAAAGGCTTCTTAAGGATCTTTACAAAAGCACAATTGTATGTTTACCAAAAATATGAGGTAGCATGGATACTAAGAGCATGATAAAGCTATTTTGTTACTCGCACTCCTTCCAGCGGATTTAAGATATAGCCTTTAGTACATTTCGCTTTGTTAAATGTTCTTGCAGTGTCTTATGCAAAATTACACAAGCATTTGCACGTCGGCAAAGATGAAAAAGCTTTGGAAAAATACGTATTTGGGTAAAATCAATGAAGGTAAAGGTACCAGATCCATATCTCGGATAACTACGTAAACGCTCTTACCTCATTTGAAACAACCATTGAGTTTACACCAAAATATGGTCAAAAGCGGTTTCGTTTTACACTTGGCTTACGCTGTAAAAGTTTCTCTACATCACGAATCATCTAGGCCTATATCATAAAACATGTTTCAGAAATTGGTCAAAAGATTTAAACAAAGGAACGGTCCTACCTTGAACATTGGTTCCCGAACTGTGTGCTGCAAACAATATGTCAATATAAGGCCTGAAATATATCTTGTAAAGTAAAAAAGCATTTAAACGTCCAATAGTGTTTTGCAGCGGGTCATCATATCAAATTTATATCAAATAAAACGTTGGCTAACTCACCGCAGACTAATATGGCATTAACCACGATGGGAATGCGGCAGAATTAAAAATATGAGTTGCATTTTATGACGTTGTATCTATTCATGTCGTGAAAAACTTTACTGGAGATGCGTGATTCGACACGGTGGAATATTAACATATAAGTTACAATACATAGGTGTTGAGTATAGTCGGTTATTTGATGCAATATCTAATGGCTTCGTACTCTTCGAGCAGGCAGAACCCAAAAGTTTTGAAGGTTATTGAATATTTATTTCTAAATTACACTTAATTAACTCTGTACTGTAATTTACAAAGTTAGCGCTTTGAAATTGAAACAATGGCAAGTTAAAGCTTAATAGGGACAAATTAGAAACCGTAGTCTATAGCCTACTCTATGCCATGCTTATCGAAACCGCCATGTATGGATTATGGTGGGTCTAACTGTGTAGTGTCATAAAGCAAATCACTTTTCGACACATTCATCATTCAGACAGCTTTAATTTCAATTAGACCTACATCATACTAGATATATTACCTTGGAACGTTTTTCTGTTTTCATGAGTTTAGTGGCTGTGCTAGTTATTTCAACAATTTAACATCATCGTTATTTTAAAGCTTGTTTTAAGCCGTTTTATTGGTTTTATCGCCTTTTCCCGTGCATTAGCGGATGCTATTAACAACTACTGTAAGTCTAAATCAGTAGGCTACTGAATTTTCGTTCACACTGCGCCAATAACGAAAAAAAGTGGTGGATTGCATTGATCTTGTTACAACTGCCTTATTTTGATAAACTTTGAACGTTTGCATTGATTCTTGAACTATAAACAGATAACATCGAAATATTTAATTGACGTTGGTAACAAATCTTTTCACAACTGTAGCCTAGGTTTTACTTCTTGTCTGCCAAAACACTTTTACCTTTGCTAGATGGACATCCAAAACATGTTGGGGAGCTACTGACCTAAACTTTTGTGATCTATGGCAATAAATTGTTCCCGATTTCTTTAAATCCTCTGGGGTTCTCTAGCTTCCTTAGATTTACTGATTTCTTAATTTAATTGTGCTTCCTGTTCTCTAGGACACGACATTGAAGTCCTCCGGTGCAGAGATACATACGAATAACCCAGAAAAATTAAAGTTACTCAATTGTTTCTGGGAAAAAACCAAAAATCTTGAGATTGATCAGAAATTGATTAATCTTTATCCCGTTAGAGGCCCTGTAAGTGCTTAAGTTACTAGAAGACAACCAGTAGCTTAGACCTACGTCAAGTTTATGTTAGATCTTCAATTAGGCTACAAGCCCAAAACAATTTACAAGCCATCATTCCTAAGTTTGCTGACTTTGTACATAGCATGATGAGCAGTAATAGCACCTGGTAAGCAAGTGTTTCGACAAGCTAGTCAGCACAACCCTAAATCCTTCTGGAAACGTTTACTGTACGGTGGTATGGGTCAGTGTTGTCACGTCGGTCAGTCACGATAGTAATTCTTTTCATCAAGTTGACTTGAATCTCATTTTCAAATGACTTGGTTTGAGTTACCGACATAAAATATTTGACCCGAGTCAGGAAAATTAACCTGGTTACCACTCTGAGTCCTGGAACGGCAAGCTTGTTGGCTAGGAGGTGAACCATTAAGTTCAAAGTATAAGTCCATTAAGTTTATGTTCAAAGAAATACGGTCGACAAATTGTATCCTTTATTACTGTATGTCAAAGATGTTGGTCTCGAGAGTCTTTTCAAATGAGACGTTTTGCGGTTTTGTAGGTAATTACTAGGGCAACCAGTTTTTTGACCTCATTTTGACCTAAAAAGTTTAAATTTTGACCTTATTTTGAAAAACGCTATACTGATAGTCTCTACACTGTCTACAGCAACTTTCTAATCTAAAGCTGCATTTAAAAATGACAAAATGCTTTTCTAGTGTTGACTTTTTTTCGTTTCTGCGTATTAAGATTGACAACTTGCAGTTTCAAATGCAATGCCGTCACATCGTGACGTCAACAAACGCGCTGAAAAGCCTTCCCTCTCTTTGTGGCTTTGGTTCTAAGTAAAATTTGCGGCACTGGAATTGTTTGTGGTACAAGAAAAGAGAAAAACGGAAGAATAATATTACAAAATGGTTACAAAATTACAAGTTTAATAGATTTTGACCTAAAAAAAAGACCTAAAGAAACAATTTGACCGTATTTTGACTTAACGTAACATTTTGACTTTATTTGACCTAATAACTTCTATACCACACGTCGTACAAAGCTGAAATTTGTTTTGTGCTTGTTTGATAACATTCTGGGCAGGTTAAAAAAAATTGACCATATTGACTTTTGGTTGCCCTAGTAATTACTAAGGCGAATTTGCATTTTGGTGTTGTGGCAATTAGTATCATAGAAATCAGCTACTAGTTTTAGCCCCTGGGTAATCCCCTTCTTTGTTCCTAGCGATAATTAATTCCTTTATCATTTTTTTATTTTGCATTGTACCATAGGCTAGAATACTAATAACAAAAGTACACAAAAGTGGGAAAATCCAACCAGTCGTTTTCTTTTGATGAATATCTTAACATGTAGGTGTTGTACTGTTGTATTTAGGTTATTTCCTAGCCTAGTTTGTACGACTAATGCGTAATAATTACTGTAGCCTTTGAAATATTTTATTAAACATATAGGCCTAACAGTATAGGCTACCGTATAATATGTCTTATGTCAAGTCAAAGGCTGAAGGAAAAAGCCAAAGAGCTGAAAAGTGAGTCTGCTGCAGGTTGACAGGCCTGAGTGTTTAGTGCAGTTGATAGTAGTATTAACACTACCAGTATTACGTTGTTTGTTGTTGAGTTAGTAAATGTAGCTATGGCTAGTTTAACGTCAGCTTAATAGACCCTTTCCAAGTTACTGCAGTACTGTATGGCTCTGGGTGGCCATATTTTATCGATCCCCTATCAGTGGCGTAGCCTGGAAAAAAATTTGGGGGGGGGGCAAATACTTCATGAGTTCAAGGGACTACAAAGTGTTTGTTTTAAGACACCGCCACCTGATGTAGAAGCCTATAGACACAAAAAGTTGGGGGGGGGGGGCATGGCCCCTTTTGCCCCCCTGGCTACGCCTATGTTTCCTATACTTAAACATGGGAATTTTTGACCCACTTTGATTCTTTCTTTAAATTACAAGCGTTCTAGGCATTGGATTGTGAACATTTTGCTCAGGTGAGTGGCATATGAATTCCGTAAACGCAATAAAAAAGTTTTGAAAATATGTTGACTAGTTCTTAACTGTGGTTTGAATCCTATACACTGGATTTGTTCGATACAAAGTCACGTTATGTGGTCAGCGTAGCATGCGATGTAAAATGCATAAAACTTTGTGTGGTATCTGCGGGGCATTTGAATGTAATAATTCGGTTTGTATTTACTTCTAGTTGAATATTTTAAACTTTGCTTGACATGCAAAACAAAATTAGTCCAGTCTAGGTAAAACGCCACAGATTACACACAAACTTTTACACATTTTATGTCACATGCTTCACTGACGACATGTCTAAGGAAAGTCTAGTGTGTAAGATTCAAACCACTGTAAAGTAAGAACTAGGCAACATACTTTTATCGTCTAAAGGAATTCATATGCTACACACCTGAACTCTTTGCGATCCGATGCCTAGAATGCTTGTAATTTAAAATAGAATCAAATTGGGTTGACAATTTCCGTTGTTCAATATGTGTGATCAAAAACATCTTGCGACCCAAAATTAATGGCGGTGGTAACTCGGAAAGGTTTTATTTGCACGGCTACAAATAAAAAAGACTTACAAAGGCAATGAAATGCATTTTTATTATCCTTTATATACAAAACGACCAGATTCCTTGCATGCAATGCGTACGTCGATGGTTAGTTACAATAGAGAAAGATTTTTATGCCAATTGCAGTTTCAAAAAAGGGGACACTGTGCTATTTTTTGTCTAAACAACAGAAAAACCGAAGAGAAAAGTGATTTTGCAGTTGCCATGGTTTCAATATGGTTGCGCCAAGACATAATTTGCTCTTTGCCAGGTCGAAGTGAAATCGAGTTTACACTGCTTGACTGTAGGTCACGCCAAAGATGTTCGGCATAAATTACTTGGATTGCACCCTGGCAAATCGTAAAATGCAGAATTGAAATTGTTAACTATGTTTGTACTTCAGTGGAACTTATTGCAGCTTTAAAAAATTCGGTCAAGACTGTTGGAATGAACTAGTCTCGATGTTACACACTGGCACACTGCATATTCAGATACTATATAAGAGAAAAGAGTAAAGGGCTTTTATTACAACAAATGACTTTATTTATTAGTACTTTTGCAAAAAATATTTCGCAGTTTTATTTGCATTCTGGCTCATGTTTTATGATTAATTTTTGCTTTTATTTATCAGTGGGCTTGCAATGGCAAGGAGACAGGACCTTGAGTACACTCGTAATTTGATACTGATTCGAGATCTATGTTTAAGTCGGCCAGTATATGATCCAAGAAGCAGAAAATATGATGCATTTGCTGGAATAAGTGACTGCTTAAAAGGTTGTTTGGTTGTTCTATTTATTATTGTAGAAACTCCACATCCAGACTGGAATTTATGGCAGTTTGCAACGAAAAATCCTGTGTGCTAAGGCTAAAGGTCACGGCATGTAATGCGGCCTCAATTCTTTACTTACTATAAATTGATAGTAAAGCAAACAAACATCTTTTTGTTAATTGGAAATCAAGGTATTTTTGGTAAAAATTGGTACACATGTTGATCAGTCTTAGACGTGCACACTTTCCAATTCGGTACCACGTTATTATGTTTCTAGCCAAAACAGTTTATTTAACACCTGCCATGAAATGCTACTTACCATGTTTAATGTTCAAAGGTACTATTATGCAAGAAGTTCTGACGGCATCATATCAAAGCAACAGACTGGTGTGCAGCGAACTTGATTCAGGAGAACTGATAGAATGTGATGAAAGTGATGTTGAAGTCATTTCAGAGGTACTAACTACTGTGCAGTTAAAGCTGCCTCAATGTATGTAACTTATTGTACATCTAATATTGCAGATGGTGTGCTATCATTTTTTTTGTGTTTTTTAGACTACATGAAATGATGTTAACTTTGAATGTGTTACTTCTGTTACCATAGCATTTATTTACTTACAAAAGTAATCGCACTGACTGCTATCTGGTAAAAAACTGTAATTTTACTTAAATTTGGATATTAGGCAAGTTCGTAGGTGTAAAACCGTATGAATGTAATTACTTATAATAAAAGTATAGTTTGCATGATAGTTTTATACTTATGCTTGCTTTTAGGAGACAATGGAGTTGCTTATAGCCATTTCAAACTGCCGAGAAAGGTTTGAAATTTATAAAAATAAAGACAGGTTAGTAGATGGACTTGAAATGCAGGAAGGATGTGATGTGTTGGTCAAATTACCTGCTAATGCTGGGGAAGCTATTGGTAATCATTGTTTTTTTATGAGAATAGCAGTCTTGTTAGTAAACAGTTTAGAATAGAACATATATATATATATATCTGCAAATTTCAAACGTTTTACGTATATTGATTCTACTCGACAAACACTGTATAGTAGCAATCACTGGCATATATATGTTAGCAATAAGTGTTATGTTAAACATTACGCACACTGTAGTTTTCTTGAAATACCAAACCTACACTTACTGACATAGTACTGCAGTTTGATAGTAAGACTTTTTGCAGGTAAGCTAAGATATAAAGGTGGACTGCACAACAAGCTTGGAACTTACTTTGGAATTGAACTGATTAATGCCAAAGGCAAAGGAAATACAAACGGTGCCATTAACAAAGCAAGGTGCACAAATATTTTACAAAATTTCACTCTTTTGTTGGTTTGTCATCGGTTATTTATGTGGCTATGCATTGTTCACCACCACATGTCACTGTTTGAGCACAATTGCAATTTACATCAAATTCAAATTGCAAGAGAGTAGTTGTTTCATTTCCTTGGATATTGATTATTGTTATTGAACTGTGTTACTTTGCTATGATTGAAAACACCTATTAGTATATATGATCTCTATTTGCAATTACATTCAGTGCAATTACCTTTACCATGGATTACTCTCACATTTTAATGTTGCCGCAACCCTACACACTGACCTGTGTTTGAATTCCAATACTGAGTCTTGTAGGGTTTGAGAGCTTAGGTAGTGGTTTTAATTCCGTTGTATTAATTAAATCTCTGAACACAAGAGCAAGAAACAAAATTTTTCATTTTTTATAGATATTTTTCTTGTGCTGATGATTGTGGAATCTTTCTGCCACTTAACAAAGTTATGTCAAGGGAGTACAACCAACAAAGAACTCCAATTCCTGCACCAAGGCGCAGCACCTACAAAGCACAGAGACCGCCACCCAAGCCACCTATTATGTCATCATCAAACCAATCAAGTTTGAGAAGTAGTGGATCAAGTAATTCAGGTAGCCTATTGTATGATTGCTAGACAAATTATTTAACATGGTATTTGTTTAATTTGTTGCCAGAATTGGAGTAAATCTTTGTTTTGACATTTGAGCATTTAACGCAGAAACATTGGTATTGTTTTTACTGATTGTTGTACAGTATCATCTCGACCCATCGAATGTGAGCCTGTGGTTGGTGTCACTGACGAAGAACTCGGCCAACTTGAAATTCACATTGGGATGAAAGTTTGCATCTTTACTGAAGTGAACGGTAGTGAAAGCCAGGAATGTGGAACTGTTAAATTCATAGGTTAGTAATGAAAAATAGGTTGTGAATAACAGCTAAAATTTTGCTTTCAATGTGTAATTTTCCGATGCAAATGAAAAAAGTGTTATTTTAGGTCGGCTCCCAAATGAGTTACCCACTTCAGAAATTTATGTCGGAATTGATTTAGTTAATCCGGTTGGTAATGGACGTGGTGTTTTCAACAAACGTCACCTTTTTAAAACTAAAGCCAATCATGCTGCTTTGGTTCCCTTAAGTGGAGTTTTGCCTGCTTCAACTTTTGATATTACACCGGCACTTGTCGCAAATGGGATGCAGGTATAATGTTACATTACAGTACTTACTCTACGTTGGGTTATAATGAAAAGTTACCAAAATATTAACAAATACCTTGTCATAATTCACTAGATGCAAGAAGTGTGTCTCACTGTATTTTATGTATCTACATAGAGTTATTGTTAGTAGAAAAAAATTAAGCAAGTTGATGCATTTCTAGTTGATTTTTCTTATAAATATATGTTTTATGTAGACATCTGCTGCAGCACAACCTGAAAGTGATCGTTCTTTAAGGCAAGAATTAATCAATGGTGCCAGTCATTCAGCAGGCCTGGCTCAGTCTTCTCAGTACAAAGGTTTTAGAAACCAAAGACAAAACAACATGGGCAGAGAAGAAGCATATGGTATCAATGGCAACGACTATCTTGAACCGATTCGACCTGCAATGAACGCGAGAGCGTTTGAACGTCCACAGCCAGTTGGGGGAGCTATAACAGATATAGACGATGAACTTTCATCACAAGTTGATATTTACGGAGGTGTCAGTTCTAGATATCTTTCCAGTGATCAGGACAGGAGACCTTCGCACCAACCTCTCTATCCAGTAAGTCATCTTGTTTCTATATCAGTTCTTGTGACTAAAATTTTTTGTTCATCTTATGATGTGCTCTTTGACACTTTAAAGAGATTCTTACTTTTTTGAGTTAAATTCATTATTGCGTTTAAAAGCATTTTTGCACAGGTCATTTGTGGCTTAATGTTTTATTTTTGCAGTTTTATTAACATTTTCTGGTTAATGTAGTTTATTCTTTGATTTTACATTGCTTATTGGTTTAAAATATTAATGTTTATAATATTTACCTAGCCGGGTATGGCTCCAAGACAGAATGGCCTAAAGATACAGACCCCACAATTTACAGGTATAACATCCTCATTACGTGTCTTACATGAATGTTCATTACTCATATCATACTTTTTGTTGAATCATGCTATGTTTTACAGGACATCAAGTAGAAAATATGTCTAGCTTAGAAATTGGATCTATGGTTCAGGTTATGGAAGAATTAAAAGTGTTGGGGGAATATGAGTATATAGGCCCGGTTTATGGCGTGATCAAGTGGATTGGCTACATAAGGGAAATGGGCAATGTAAGCCAATACAAAATGCATCTGTGAATTATGTACTGGTTGCTTGATAACCATTTTCTATTAGAGAATGACTAAAAATAGACCATTGGATTATAAGCCTTTATGAGCACTTATTTCACTGTATGTTATTTCTTAACAGGACCTCATAGCCGGTGTTGAACTTGAATCACCTATTGCTGGTTTTTCTAATGGTGTTTTGAATGGCCAAAATTATTTTGATTGTATACCAGACAGAGGAGTGTTTGTGAAGATGAAAAACTGCCAAAAAGATCCTCGCTTCCTTGCCGCCACAGGTAACCGCATAAAGATACCTTTTTTGGTTTTTGTTAGGAATTTGAACCAAAAGTAATAACATCAACAAACGTGTACGGTGAATGCTTTTAAACTCAGAGATTGTTCTCGTTTTCGACAAAACCCTCCATACGTTGCTTTACTAACTTTGAAAAATTTTCATTTTTAATGTTTTATTACGTTATTTTAACAGATTTCTTTAGCTTCAAGTCATTATGCTTTCACTCTGTAGAAAATTATGAGAAAATGCGCGTAATTTAGTCTACCTGTACATTTGTAGAAGTTTCAAGAGCTCCCATGCCTGTGGCCAAGCTGCCACTACACAATTTTGGAGATTATAATGCCACCTCATTGCCAGGAAGAATTCCTCCGCCATCTAAACTGACTAATGATATGATTGGTAAAGAAAAGGGCATTCAAGGACATCATAATTCATGCTACCTGGACAGCACACTTTTCAGGTATTGAAATATTTGGTGATAAAGCAGTTTAAAATCGCTGGAGATTCATTAATTCTGTGTTTTGTTTTTGAGTCATATTCCAAATTACTTGTTTTCTTAAGCTGCTTTGTTATGTATCAGTGATGAAATCAGTTCCAGAATTTCAAGAAAGCTAAGAACATTTACTTGTTTTCTTTGGAAATGTTTTTAGACCTGTGCCTAAATTTGTCACAAAATTGTTCTAAGCTTCTATTTTTTACAGCATGTTTGCTTATTCCTACTGCCTCGACACAATTTTGTTTCGTAAGAAAAATTCCTTCGACCTAGAGCAATACCAACATGTGCAGCAAGTAATAAGCAATAAACATATTAGACTAATGTTATTTATACACTAGTGGAGCAAGGGCATTGTCGTCATGCATCTTTTGTTATGTCATAGGTTCTAAAGGAAGATATTGTAAATCCTCTTCGGAAGAGGAATTTTGTGAGAGCCGACAGGATTATGTTGTTGCGCGAGTTGCTCGATGAGCTGGGATCAGTTACCGGACTCACTAATGAGGAAAAGGACCCAGAAGAATTTTTGCAAACTCTCTTAAATCATGTACGATTAGTTTAATGATGATTTAATATGATTAATAATAGTTATACACTGTGCTTTCTGCTATTGTAGTTAAGGAGCTGTAGGTTTGATTAGCAATGTTTGCAGAAATGGTTTGCATAAAAACAGTGTACTGTTGTAACTCCTTGTTTTACCTTCAGATGTTTATAAGAACAAAACTTTTTTCTTGCATTTGGCTTAATAAAATTATGTGTACCTTAAAGGTTGTTAGGGAAACCTTACTAGTAATGAGATTTTACCAGATTCTCAACAGTGTAAGCTATCAACAATTGTGTAGTAACTAGGTACATAAATGTTTTTGTTAATTTTAGGTTTTCAAAGCTGAACCGCTGTTTGAGTTAAGACAAGGAGATTCTGATCACATACAAGAGTGTTATTTTTATCAAATCTTTCTTGACAAAGATGAGAAAATGGTTCTTCCCAGCACTCAGCTTCTCATTGAGCAATCCTTTCTTGCGTCTGATTTAAAATTCAGAGACGTCCCAACTTGCCTAATTCTTCAAATGCCAAGGTAAGAGAGAAGTTGGTGCCTGCTTTTTACAGGTGCCACACAACTACTAGGTAAGTGTTTTTGAAACTATGAGCTACCCTTATTACAAGTGTTCGTCAGTAATTAATCACTTGATTGTTTGTCGACCAACAGCACTCATAAAGTTGATTATTTTAAGTATAAAATGGAGGTAGCATAAAAGTTTTAGTTTTCCTTACCGTTACCAGTATTTTTCTTTAAAATTTGTTACAGGTTTGGCAAAGATTACAAGATGTATAATCGGGTCCGTCCGAGCTTGACTTTAGATGTGACTGACATGGTGGAAAAGTTGCCAAGAAGCTGTACAGTTTGTGGTGGCCTTGCCGAGTATGAATGCAAGCAATGTTCGATTGAACGCTCTATGCAGGTTGGTATCTTTCATTTTGTGCATAACGGACATTGAAGCAGAGACGTTTGCTAAAAAGTAATTTTTTTATTTTGCTATAAAACTTGGTTAGAGCTTTCATTTGTTGCGTTATTTAGGAGCACATAAGTTCTTACTGTGACCAGTGTGCAAAGATTTGTCATCAACATCCAATGAGACGGCAGCATGGTTACAAAAAGATTGAAGTTTGCGATGAATACAGGTTTACAGATATCAGATAGAAGTCTATCGCGTGCAATATCCCACAAAACTTAGATTGAGACTTACCGTTCTATGCATTGGTTAGATCGTACGTAGCACAGGAAGGAGAAATGCCCGTGGAGCGAAACATTTTAGAACTCTACGCCGTGGTCTGCATACAGACAAGTCATTACGTTTCCTTTGCAAAGTAAGTATAGTGTAGCCAATTAGCCGTAGCGCAATGATTAATGAAATCTGCATCACGCCTCCTAAAACCTTTTTATGCGTGTGCACTATCTATGATGAGAATTGCACTTGTACGTATAGTGGCACACTCATAAAAAAGGAGCTGTCTAAAACCCATTCCTAACACCAGTTAACACATTTACCCTGCAGGTGTGGTTATGGTCGGGACGCCAAATGGTGTTTCTTCGACAGTATGGCGGACAGGGTCGGCGAGCAGACCGGTTACAACATACCCGAGGTCACATACTGTGAGAAATTTGAAGAATGGTTGCTGATGGACCAGAGCAAGCTGCTGGAAATGGATCAGCGCGAGATGCCGGATCATATGAGACGGTTGCTATGTGACGCTTACATGTGCTTGTACCAAAGCAGAGAGATGATGCGTTTCTCGTAGACTTTTTCCCGTTTTTATAGGTTTTTTGTTGTTCCTTGAAATGCACTTAACGGTGTCTAAAACATTTTTTAACTTAATTGCAAATCGCTAAGATTCTGTGGTATGGCATTATTATTACCACTAGAATTTGGCATGCATGAAATTTTTGATAAAGGGTTACTTTTCCGAGACTTAACGTCAATTCTTTTGTTGATCATGTATTTTATGAATGCATGTTTATTCTTTATTTTATTGTTTGCCCCTCGTAGTTCTTACTTAGTTTTTCTTTTATTTTGTACATCGTCCAAATGTTGCAATATACCATTGTTCCAAAATGAAAAGCGTTTTTTCCAACGCTTGGTTTCATGATGCTTTTGATGAAGCTTGTAGCACATGAAATGGTTGAAAATTCCCGAGCCACAAAGGGGAACAGAAACTGGTATTTCCCCGCTTACAACATTAGTTGGTTCGTGTTACGAATTACAATGCAAACTAAAACCAAACATTTCCTAACACAAATTGTGCCGAAATCAAACAGAACCTGCCATCCAAAACAATGACAAAATCACACATTTTGTTACGCACAAGTTAAATATTTGCTAAGCACCTCCCGTCTAAGTGTGGTGTTAATTTAAGTGTCGTCTAATTTCTACCGAAAGAAAAAAAAACACAGCTTTAGTTATAGGCGTAATGTAAATATTAGAACACGAGTATATTGATGACGAGCATGTAAGCAAGAGCTTAATACCGCCGAGGTATTTCGTCAGATAATATTCCTTGTTTGATAATGATGTGTTCCTCTAACATTGATTTACAAATGCGTACTGCATATTAAGGTTCAAATAAATCGCAAAGCAAGTCTGGTTTCTGATCTACCAAACTGGTGCATGGTGTGTCCGTAGCGGTATCCTGAAAATAAAAAGCGTAGAGAACTTCAAAATAAAAAGTATTTCAACGTTAAATCAAAAAGATGCGTTTTTACCGTTTCTTGGTCAGAGGTTGCCTCTTTGCCAAAACTGATGTCCAGTAAATTTTGAATGAAATCACACGCCTCAGCAGATTTTACAGGCACTAAAAATATGGCGAGTATAGTTAATTCATCACTGGTGTAACCATTTCCGGTCACTTCAACCCCTGTCAAGTCAACTCTTGTCACTTGAACACCCAGCATTGTCTTTGAGAAAACTGTGACTTAAACGAATTAACCCATGAGCTGACACGACCACAGTAGGGGCGACATGGATAAAATTTCCATAAATTAATAGGGGGTATTAAGCAGTACACACCATATTAATTGGCCACAATTACACTAGACTAGGGAGTTTAGTTGGGCAAATAATGACTTACACTTACGAACAATGTAAACAGATTTTATAAGAAAAAAATTAAGATTTGACCATAAGTACACCTGCATTAAATGGAGAGGACGTTTCTTTTGTATTAATCTGTGAGGAGTCAGCCAAATCGATATTTACGACGTGTAGTGGAGCGGTTTTGGGCGGGCTTTGCTGCAAGCACCTTGCTTTCCTGCGTCTGCTAAATTTGGGAAAAGCGGGGGACTTTCCATCTCTGTCTGACACGCGTTGTCGCTCCACCTTGTTGGTTCGGTTTGGAGTGGTGACGCAATCCTCGCGACTGACGGTCACACGATCGTCTATTGTAGCAGACTGCGAGTGGTCATTACACAGCGTCGCTGCTCTACTGATATCAACATTCACGTTTTTCTCACTGTCTTGCAATAATGAAGTTGAGAAAAGCTGTATGGTTGGAGATTCAAGCGAATTATATTCGTGGAGACTTGTCTCGTCCCATGACGATGTTTCGTAATCTTCGTTAGTAGTCGTTGCCGATTTTTTGGACTTTTTTGCTAATACTCTCTTTTCTTCAACCTTACGAAGTGTACTTTTAGCTCTCTGAATTTGGCGTCTTTGATTCTTTCGAGTAGGTCGCTGTAAAGTGTAAACAAATAATGTGGTATGATTGTTCGGGGCTATATAAAACCAAAGTTCCTACTTGGACCAAGTGTGTCACAACGTTGCACCATGATTAAAATTCGTTGATTTAAAAGGGGGATTTCTTCATCAAAAAAGCTGACGATTTTTTAATTCATTTAAAACTTTACGGGTCATCCTACTTTGCAACTTTGATAAAATTCGGTTATGTATATTGTGAGATATTTACATATCTATATCAAAATGCCGCTTACCGCTTACCTTCTATGTTGACCTAGTTTTATTTATTCGCTTATTGATATTTCGGTCAGGCTGTCAAAATGTATAATTGACGAGAGATTTCGCGAGAGAAGAGGTGGAATTTTTCTATTCATCGCAGTTTATACTTTAGGGCTTAGGCAGTTTTTTCTCTCATGGTTGGCAATAGTATGCCGCCCCCTCGCGATTGTCTCTTTTCTCGTTTTTCTGTCCCAGATTTTATGACGCGCGTAATATGCACGTTATGCAAAACAGCGGGAGCGGGGCAAGTCAAAAAAATTTAACAACTGGGATAGGTGTAAAGTTTATCATTTTGCACAATGTGTGCGTTTCAGGACATTAGTATCACGCAACGAACCAAAAGCCAAAGATTTTTTCTTTTAACTGGTGAAAACCCGGTTGTTCTACGACGTGTAGTTTTTCGAGTATTTTGCAGGAAAACCTGGGGTGCACCGCTGCAACACACTTGGCCTCTCGACTGATGTGGTGAATATGGTCGTAAAAAGGTAACTTTTATACTTTTTCTTTTCCTCCAGCGTCTCCACCTTCGTCCTTAGTATCAAATTTAACTTCTAACTTCTGCGAGGTCTTGAGCCTGTTAAAACATCATTCGAAGTGTATATGGACGATTTATGTTGAAGGCGTCAGTCGTGATGGGGGATAAAATAACTGACGATGTGTATTCATTAGTCAAGTATATGCATACCAAGGATAAATGACATTGTCCAAGGTATGTTGCTCCTATTTATGATAATCATCAATTTCCTAGCTAGATGATAGACTAAATGCGAAGCATTAAAAATAGATTTATCTTGTCGAAAAAATTGGAAATTTCTTTAACAACTTTGGTTTAATAGCAAATTGTGAGAGTATAAGCGGTTTAATCCGTTCTTGTGGCTTTTAACAAATTGCCTTTTAACAACAGCATTTGAAAGCAGTCATAATCACAAGTTAACATGTCAAAATCCCTTTCATCAAGCCAATCACCTAGATTTTCTCATGCTACCTATAGGTATATCTACATATTTCATTTAAAAAACTAAAATACAAGTCAGGAATATATCAGCACAAAACATAATCGTTTATTACATTATCAATTTCGTAAAACTTGTTTTGTTTTAAAATATGTTTTCTTTTCAGAATTCCCTTTACCAACGACTTTTTAATTACTATTTTTTTGCAGAATTTACTTCCATATTTATGCACAAAGTTTGGACGTTTTCGTTTTCTTGAGGGCAACCTACAAATACAGACGAAGTAAGCTTTTATCTCAACTAATATTGTGTTATATAACAAGTATGTCGATTATCGAATCTGTACAAAGTATACAGCTAGTTAAGATCAATTTTATACCAGTAATCATACAATTGTATTGTGCTCTATAAATCAACCTTGCGTCCAGGAGCGTTGAGCCGGTTGAGGGAGGATTTTTTAAAAGCTTGGTCTGAAACTCTTGCGCTTGTCAACTCCGCCCAAAATGTACAGAGCACAAAAATTTTGCCTCCGTACGTGTTAAAAAAAACGCTATAAAAACGCGTCAAAATAAAATGTGGTTTCAAATTTAAACGCACAGCTTTTGGCATTTCACGGCGGGCGATTTTGAAACGCCGCATACAACAATTTTGTAATGTCCGATAAGCCGCCTTTATGGTTTACAAAGATCAGCCAAATTTTTTTAATAAACAAAGCTGGTGTTGCATAGGGTCTGTATTTGTTTCAACGTTATATTTCACTTGCTAAATAACCATTTGCTTTGCGAGTTCCCTGCTTGAATAGGCCTATGGCATTTCTAGCTTGCTGCACAGTTGGATAAGTGCCATTTAAGGCAGTGTACGTGTGCTTGCGTATTAAGTGATCGCTAGTAGAGGTCACAGAATATAATTAAGGTTCTTTATATTATTCAACACGACACAAAAATAAATTTTGTTTGATAAGAAGACGTTTTAATCAGTACCGTAACCTACCGTATGCCTTGGGGAGGAGAGGGGCTAATACCCGTTTATACTTTATTAGGACCTACAGGAACACATATAATAGACTTATTTTTGGCTTTCACCTATGGTCCTATTAAGAACCATTATAGGCCCTATAGTATCAGTGAAAGTCAAAAAATTGTTGCATGTAAACGTAAAAAGGCTTATGGCTCCCAAACATTGTGTTTGTTAGAGGTTCCTGGCCCAATAGGCCCCTTATACTCTAATGGTTTTAATTATTAAGTGTTATTACGCAGTAAAACCTCTAATGATTTCACAGACTTTTTGCTTAAAGCTTAGCCAGAATAAATGAATCAAATAGGATGAGTAACGTACATGTGATAAAACAATAAAATTACAATTACGAATCCCGTCAACTTTTAACCTATGCAACCAAAAATCCGGGAACAGTGACTTTGAACTTACAGTTTTTAGCGAATATAGCTGTCACTATTTCAGATATAGTGACAGCTAACGTTCTTTTATGTTAATTGACAGTTAAAAATCATTCTTACCAATCGTGTTCTTCATCCGATTCCATATCAATTCATTGCATTCCTTTCTGCAATTACCTGCAGGCTACTTACTATACAGACAGGGATCACTTGTTAATAGGCTACTGTACAAACTACCGTAGCAGCAATCAACAATCAACATGCCTTCCAAACGGCTGAAAACCGCATCAACGCAATTGTGACGTCAATAAACAAAAGAAATCATCTCATCGAATGTGTTTGCAAGAAGCTGTAATAACCTTGCCACCGTAGTACACTAAAAGATATGTTTTAATATAGGCCTACTATGTTGGTACATTGGGAAAGATAAATAATTCTACAAGTTGAGTAATATATAACATTGCAAAATTTCCTATTTTACAAAAATTCAGAGACTGATCGTTGCACTATTGGTTCCGCTCCTGTCATACCAAGTGACCCGTTCGCACTGCCAAGTTGCCAACCACAAACTTTGAACAAATAAGGGATTTTCCCGGAATATGTAAGGATTAAAGTGTAATTGTCTATGACGAACTGTATGTTTTCGGGAAAACGTTACAAACGTCTCCGGTAGAGTGAAAAAGATCCATATCTATTACAGACTCACGCCATGTTAATGCAACACTTCGGATTGACATTACTTAAAATTGCATTAGACCTTCCAGCCGTGGCTTACGATAGCTTTTAGAATAATTTCGTAGTGCGAGTTATATGATGACAAAGCAAAATTTCAATAAGGATAAACCAAATTAGCTCAGCAACGATTCTTATTTGTTTGGATTTATTTGGTACGTTGAGATTAAGACACACACTGCTCAGCAGATAATGCAAATGTAGATCAAACAATGCATCATTGCATTAAGTAACTCATCATCCATAAAACGGATAACTGCGCCAAATAACCCATAACTAATTTGAATAACACCTGTAATGGGTTACTATAAAGTGCGTTAGTCCCAACGTAGAAAAAACTTTCCTTTTGATCAGAGTATGTCATTCGCATTTCATAAAAAGAAGTGATTGATGCCGTTAAGCCGTTATACTGTGTTATGTTTACTTCATAAATTACTAATTCTTTGCTGACTACAAAGAAAGATCGCTCCTCACCGGATCTGGAATATCATCCACGCTAATAAAATATCATACAAAGGAAAACCTGATAACAAGATTTGCATTATATCCATGGAAGTGGAGCGGAACGTAAATACGCGAAAGATTCATTACTTTTAGTACCGTCATTAGCAAGTAACATTGCGCATTGATATTTAGCTATCGTATAGCACAGTAGAACAATAATGTTGTATAAATACAAAGCAAATAATTTTATGGGGATTTTGTGTATGAATAGTTATATGAAATTAACACGGCAAAGTTTCAATGCACGACGTCATATCACCAGCATGAGATTAATAAAACAACTTTACTGCAATAAAAACTTACACAACCAGCCTCAAATATACCGCAAAAATGGCAATATAAAATATTGCACATTGAATTTTATGAAAGATATTTTGCTTCTGTGTATGTTTCAATTCAAATCAAATCATGTTATCTAAGCGAAGTCATTCAAACACTGGAATATCCTCATAATTCAGTTTTCTTGTTTGATTTCTTTGTTTTCTTGGACTTTGCTTTTGACTTATTATCTTTGGCACCTTTAGACCTACATAAACACAAAAAGTTAATTTTGTATCAGTGAATATATGGCACTTGGTTTTGCACTAACTTTTGGAAAACCCCCTTTATCTTCTGCAGTAACCATGCATTCACTTAAAAAATTTGAAAAGCAAAATTGTATGGCTCATAGGTCAATAAAACATAAACACGCTTTCCTGGCAGTATTTTTCATTGAAATGCAGTATTTAGTTTTAGATATAATTTGTCATAAAACCTGAAAATCTGAAAGTATAAACCTAAACTATACCAAAGGAATCACAAGAAATATACTGTATGTTGACAAAATCACTTGTTGTAATTTAATCATTATTTTAAATTCATTGGCGGCAAGCGGTGGAAGGCTATAAAATTTTTATGAAGCCGTTATCTACGTTAACAGGGCCGCAATACTAAGTACAGTACATACCCATGCAAATATTTGATGTACTAGTCAAAGCAGATTGACTATTCCACTTAAGAGACAGTCTATTAAGTTATTATTGCCTTTTTAAATTGTGTTTATGAATAACTTACGCTTTTCCAGGATAATCTTTGCCTTCAATCGTGACTGTTTCACATCTGTCTTGTTGAACAAGAAAATCCTTGATTTCATATGCATATGATCCATCAGCCAGTTTAATCAGTACACGATTTTCACTGATTACGAACCTAAAACAAGTTGCTGATAACCTTGACAGTGTTTTGTGTGAAATATCAATAGCTGAAGCTTCAAGTGAATGCAAGAAATCTCAAACGTTAGAAACTATAATGTGAACCTTGTGGTTCCATCAGCCTTCAATTGTGCTTATCACTTTTCTCTGAGTTGGGCAGGGATGACTTGCGTGACATGCCCGGCCCTGCTGCTTCAGATGCACTTAATAAAGGTTCGAGTTAAATATAGAAAATCTTGTTTACCTTGTTATTTCTATATTAGCATTATATAACATGGACTGCCACAAAGTTGAAATTTCTTCTGTTTCAGCTTGGGTGGGATTTCCAGAAATGGTAACAAACATCATAAGTGTTTTCCCCTTTTTTGTCATTTTTAATATGGCTTCCGGATCACTTGGATCAACCTGCACACAATGCAAAAAATGGGATAGTTTAAGTACTACCAAATACAATAACATTGCCTAGTGTATACTACCACAATACATATTTCCAAATTAATTGGTTGCCAATTTCTTATGCAGGGTTACCAGATTAAATTTTTAAGTAAAGTTTTTAAGTAAATTGTCAAAGTACATTTAATGTAACAATTGTTATGATCTGTTTTTTTGTGGTGCATAATACTCTATTGCGACAACACAAAGCTGACTGGGACAACCAGAAGGTGCTTATAATTTTATATAGCAACTTGGTCCATTAGGTTTAAAGCCAAACCTAAGCACAACAAACAACTACTTTTGCAAATTGGACCTACTATAGTTTTTTAATTTTTGTGTTTTTGCCAGGCCTTGAGATTGCTCACCAGGACAATTGAAGACGAGTAATCGTCATTAATGTCTTGCCCAAGAGCATTACAACAATAGGACCACCACATATCAAAAACAGGTCACATAATTGCAAGTGCAACGCTCTCACTGCTTTTCAGCATGTGCCTTGTAGCCTAAACCTAAACTAAAAAACGAGAAAATAAATGCAAACCAATACTCTAATCTTACTTTACCAAATATTTTTTCTCACTCTACCCGCACTTACAGACAACATCCTGTGTGTAGTGTGTGGGCTAACTTCAACAAAATATGATTAAATTACATATTTATATTCAATAATTGACTTTTGTTGATTATAAATTATATTCAAGAGCGCTATGTAATTATAAACTTCTTTCATTTTATTTGTTCAATGTATAATTGCTTTAATATCCTATATTAGTGTCCACTTGCTGTGGCACAGTTGAAGGACAGAGGAGATGTTGATAATTGTTCTGTTTTTCACTTATCACAGGTTTTTTACTAGTAACATAGACCCTCAATGCATTTATGAACCCCAGAATATAATTTGTTCATCTTTATACCATATCCGAGTTATAGTGAACATCTAACCAAAACCGGATAGTAAGGTTTTAATTTATTTGGTTGACTGACAAGTGAACGTGCATGAAAACATAACCTTGGTAGGTTAATATAATTAAACCAGTTTGGTAGTAGCTAGCTTTAAAATATTTTGTAGGTTGCAACTTCCTCATACTTTTGCAAAATCTACAGATGGGGAGGGTCGCAAATGTTCAGGAAGATCACCTTCTTCAATCTCTCCTTCTTCCTGTTTAAAAATCAAAACATTATAAACTGAACTAAATGGTAAGTATAAATTATCAGTTTAAGTCTAAAGTGGTTCACTAAAATAACAACTTTTAAGTAATTGGTTAGCATTACATACATAAAAATACACAAGGTGTTACAGTAAATGTTTACACGAGTTTGTTACCATCCATTCTTCATCAAGTTTATAAATGTCTGCATCAGTGAAATCTCTTGGATCTTTTTTCTTCTTACTAGCACATGACATTGCAATTACTGTCACAAAAACCACTGCTTTTAACAGCTGTTTTGTTTCCATTGTTAACATAAAGTGAATTGGAATCAAACAACAGGTTGTTGCACCTTAAAGCAAATAGTATAGGCTAGTGAAAATGTCTTGATATAGTATTGTCAGATCATCAAGCAGTATTCACGAACAAGTAGGCCTATTAATGCTATTCATGCAATGCTGATGGTCTTAACAACTTGTTTAATTGTCTACATAACTCACTGATTTTATAAATACAACACACGACTGGTGTCATTTTTAATCTGTTGATTGCAATCTAATCTTACTTCTAACTTCTAACTGTCTAACTATAGGCTATAGACCTAATCAGTACCAGTAATTCATTGCTTTCATTCCTGAAACCATTACGTCGTCTTTCTACAAAGTTAGAATCGCAAATCAAGGAGGAAGAACTAAAGTCTGTAGACGTGTATGGCTGTATGCAATCATGATCATTTACTGACGTCATAATCCTAAACGTTTACAAGTAGACCACTGTCAAAGTAAAACTGGTATCACACAGTGTAATGTTGCCAGTTTTACTGGGAATAAAAAACATACAACCGCGTTTTTTACCAAGATCCGCTTGTTTAGATAGGTGAACTCTTCTAATATATTTGCATGTGCAGGCATTTGCAGGCTTACTTATGTATTATTTGTACGCAAACAATCTGTTTGAAAGTGGTCATGCATAAAAACCTACCAGTTGACGTGGCTCGTCAAAAAGTATTTCGATCAAAAGGCCACACTACAAATACTAAATTGTGGCAAAAGTTCATGATCATGGTGGTTCAGAAGCAGTATTGGTCAACAACTTTTGTAGCAACTATTTTTGGGCCTATTAATTATGATTTCTGGTAATCTCATTGTGTGGAAAGATTTTTTTGAATGAAAAGTACTTTGTATAAGGGGATACCCCGTTATGGGATTCTTGGCACTGATGTTGAAATGTTTCATACTGTATGTAGATCAGTGCTCTTCAACAGGGGTTCCGCGGAACATGTAGTGGGGTTCCGTGAGTTTTAAGGGTTCCGCGAGGGTTCCTCGTTTATTTAGGGAAAGTGATTTCTTGCTTCAGCATTTTGATGCGTCATTCCGATTTTTTTCAGATCACTGCACCGCATTCATACTCCAAGTAGGCCAGTTTGTTAAACAAGAAGTTGAGTGTAGTCAACAACCGAATAAAACATTGATGTAATTGTTGCGTCACGTGCTGTTAACAAGAACGTTATTGTTGCATCACAATTATAGGATGTTGCCAATGTACAGATCACAGAAGTACAAGCAGACTGAGTAAAGAGTACAGACTTGAGCTGCTGTTGAGCCTTTGTGAAAATAAAGTAAAAACAGTGTTTAATCAAATTTTTATTGTTTAGTCAAGCCAGATGAAACAAAATAGCATATTTTCTTATGTGAAGCCAAAGAATAGCAACAGCGAAGGTGTGGGTGGTAATGAGCCATGTAGTTCAGTTGTAACAGAGACACCTCCGCCGAAGCTGACCAAATGTAATTCAATTGCCAAGATTAGAAAATGGGACGACACATATTTCTGTGTCAATTTCCAAATACGTATTTGTGTGAAACAGCATTTTCTGCTGTAACAACTATTAAGAACAAAAACAGAAGTTGCTTGAAGGATGTCGATATGTGTATGAGAATTGCATTAAGCATTGTTGAGCCTCGATTTAAGAAGATTGTAAAAGAAAAGCAACAACAACAGAGTCATTAAATGTCTGACTTTATAACTTTTGTAATAAATGTTTATGTTTTGAAATGTATAATTATTTTTTGAAGTGTAACAGTGTAATAACAAAATATTTTATTTTCTGACCAAGCAATTCGTAATTTCTAAACTTTTGTTAGTGGGGTTCCGTGACAAACGCGAAAGTACATGAGGGGTTCCGCGTTGACAAAAAGGTTGAAGAGCACTGATGTAGATACAGTATTAGCCTACATTACAGTATTACACACGTACATTACAATGCATTATCTATAGCATGAGTGTAGCGTAGCCTATGTCATCTTTAGTTCTTGGTTATCAACGAGTCTGCTAATTCTCATAATTTTACGACTAACGTAAAGTTTATATTTGAAAGCTTTGTCGAATGCAGACTCTATGTTATATGCGTATGGTAAAGATAGATGGTCTGTGCTTTTCGAATCAAAAACGGTACACTACGAAATCTAGGACTGTTAAAAAACCTAAGAAACTACTGTATGAGCCTACCGATGATCTTTTTCTTGACTAGATGGTTCGACTATTCTCTCTAAAGTACGTTAATTGGTTTGAAAAGATTACAATTTTTTATTCTGTTGTCTCATTTATGTAGCAATGTTTCGTGTTGTGGAGGCAAGGGCTATTTTTCGGGAAAATTGCATTCTGACATGGACAGCTGTTGACTGATTGAGTTAGGAAGAAAGACATGGGAAAGTAAAATTTAATTAATAGTATTTAGGGTAAATTTTGAGTTAAATTAGAGAGGATACATTAGGATTAGTACGTGATAACCTTCTAGTTAGTATTAGTATCTGGTTAATTTTTCAGTGACAAAAACGTTTTGAATTTGTAAGTTTTATTTGTGAAATAAACGTCGATTTGTCCATATCCCTATGGTATGTTTGTTTGCTTTACTTTAACAACCTAATCAAGCTTGTAGCTTTATAGCTGAACACACAAAGATAATTATTGTATGTCAGTATGCACAGTTTGCTAATATTTCTAATATAGCACTCAGGCAAGTTAAGTAAACATTCCAGCCAACCCCAGGGTTCAAAGTACATGTTCTTTGCAACACAAAAAAGGAACTTTAAATAAATCATTGTGAGGCTGAAAGTGGGTGCATGCAGTAATATGATATATACATATACCCGTCCAGATCTTATTACCAGATTCACAGAAAATTCTTTACTAGAGATAATTATATGTGGGAGAAATTATATGTATACTCTCCAAAGTATGTAATATTTTACTGCTAGTGTTACTATATGACTATATTTACACATTTTATGCAAGGTTACTAGTAAATACAGTAGTAATTATTATCGCCAGTTTATGTTAAAACATTGTTGAAGTAATTGTTTAATGTTTTTGATTTAGATATATATCATATAAACTAATTTGGCTTGAACCATTATCAGTGTTAATAATGGAATTTGATCCAAATGAACATCAGCATCTCCGATATAATCCACTGAGAGACGAATGGGTCCTGGTCTCGCCTCATCGTCTCAAAAGACCATGGTCAGGACAGGTAGACAAGCCACAGGAGGAAGAGATCCCTCCATACGATCCTCACAATCCCTTGTGTCCAGGAAACATAAGATCTAATGGATGTCGAAATGAAGATTATAAGAAAACATTTGTATTTGACAATGATTTCCCAGCATTGCAAGAAGATGTTTGTAAACCACCTGAGTCAGGTGATCCTCTTTTTCAAGTAGCTCCTGCAGCTGGGCAATGTAAGGTTATGTGTTTTCATCCGCTTTCCAATGTAACCTTGCCTTTGATGTCTCACCAAGAAATTGTTGAAGTAATAAACAAGTGGATAACTGTCATGCAAGAAATGATGCTATCATTTAAGTGGGTTCAGATTTTTGAAAATAAAGGTGCCATAATGGGCTGTTCCAATCCCCATCCCCACTGTCAGATCTGGGCAAGTTCTTATCTACCAAATGAAGCCAGATTATCTGATAGAAATCAAAAACAATACTATGAAAAGTTTGGTCGCCCGATGCTGTTGGATTATGCTAGCAAGGAATCAAAATCTGGCAAGCGCACAATAGTTGAAAATAAGCACTGGATTGCAGTTGTGCCATATTGGGCCACCTGGCCATATCAGGTGCTTCTGCTTCCCAAGCGACATGTCATGCGCCTCACAGATGTAACTGAAGAAGAAAAAGATTCCCTGGCAAAAGCAATGAAGCTTTTCCTTACAAAATATGATAATCTCTTTCAAGTTTCATTTCCCTACTCAATGGGATGGCATGGTGCACCAACAGGTGCTGACCTAGAAACTGACACGAACCATTGGCAACTTCATGCTCATTACTATCCACCTTTGCTTCGATCAGCCACAGTTAGAAAGTTTATGGTTGGCTATGAGATGTTGGCACAGCCGCAACGAGATTTAACTGCTGAGCAGGCAGCTGAAAAGCTGAGAAATTTACCCATTGAGCATTACAAAACTTCTTTCAAAAAAACTGGTGCACTTTAAACAAGATTTTCTTCTTAAGAAAGGTGATATTTCATAGAATGTACTTCATCAGCTTTGCTATTGCTTGGGACAATTGCAATGTTATATAATCACTATCATGTACTGTGCGTCTGTGGCCTCTGTTCCTTTTCAATTTTAAACTAAATATGTTATAAAGATTCATTTGTTCAATAATATCTTCAGTTTAATTTCATAAACAATTAAAAATATTGATTGTTATTGTTTCGAGTTTACCCTAATATATAAGGTTAGTCAGCACTTAACTAAATAACAGATAAGCGTCATGGTCTTGGACTAACCGTAGGTAATTTGCATAATGACTACATACACATATGTAATCAATACATGTATTGACTATGTACTGACAAGATAACAAAGTATACCTGTAACATGTGTACCTGACAATGTAACCTGAATAACTTAGTGCCTCACATCATACCAACAATGATGAAGAGACATAAGTGGGAACTTTAGATTACTAACAAAACCTCAACTCACTTGTTAAAATGTTCAATGACATTGGAAATTTTTGCAGTAATTTCATTTCGTTTACGTATACAATAGACACACACTATAAATGATATGATACACACACCATAAACATTCAACAACGTTACGTAATGCAAAATCAAAACGATATGGAAGAGTTCGAACCAACTTGAAAGTATAATAGATATTCTATCACATGGAAGAAGTAAAAATGGTGTCATGAAAAGGAACAAGCATAGTTCTTGGAAGATATGGCATTAGGCGACATGTAGCGGACAATTACGAGTTACGATCCTGCGCCCTCTTGACATTCCTGAATATTGCCCGATATATTTTTGTATCGGATGATGTCGAAATGAACATTTCGCCGGTAGATTGCATTGTTTAGGACAGGTAACTTGGTTAGGAATAAAGATGTCTTCAAAAAGTTAAATGTCGTTTATAATAGTTTGCGATGAATGTACAACTTGTACAATGTACATGTACATTGTACAGTACTATTCTTGCTTGTGAAATAAACGTTGCCATACAATATACGCAAGGTGGCGACATGATCCAACAGTTTGGCAAGTCGGGTGAGGACGAACAGGGCCAGACGTTTCTCAGTCATTTGGGCTTTAAGAATCAAAGTTTAGAATTATGAATATGCAAAAGGAAAAACTTAATAACAAAAAGTTAGAAAATTAAAATCTAATGAATAAACTCTGGAACAGTTAATAGTGACAAGTGTGCAACAGGAAAGCAATAATATGAGAAAATTTCGTGAAATACATTTTCTCATCTTCGTTAAGGTTTATTTTAACACTGGGTGTCAGCGTACAAAGCAACGTTGATCAGGGTGCATTGATGCAAAACCAGCCTAAATTAATGGCTAGGGGAATTTGGTGGTTGTTGTGAAATCGGGACCTTTTACGCAATGTAAGCTACGATGAATATTTATAGTAGGTCGGTCACCAGTCGATCGTGCAATGTAGTGTTGATGTACTGGTTAGTAAGGCTGATTAATTAGAACAATACCAAAAAATATGGTAGAACCCTTCCGTATATAGGCCTAACACTAATGAAAATGTAGGGTTGACTTGACTTCTTGTATCAGTTGCATGGGAATATTAAATTCGAATTGAATCTGATCTGGTCTCACGCAGTGCTCTGGCAGTCTTGGACAGTGACTGGCAGTCGGCTAACTATGTTCATATTATATTATTTGAAGATTAATGTAGCAATAGGCTAGATGAAAGCCCGTTGATTAAAAACTGCCGGGCTATAGGCCTATGTTCGAACCATTTTGATTAATACAAGCCATGTCGTTTCTCTTACTTATAGACTGACAGAACACGAAGTTCATAGTTAGTTAAGTGGCCTAAGTTTTAGAGTTCTGACTAATAAATGATTCAGCCTATCCAATGAATTAGACCAAGCAGCTAGAGCACTAAGCTTACCCTGTTAACTTGTGCACCAGCCATAGTGGAAAATGTGGCAGCTGTATGCACGAGTTTCATCAATGTGCACACCGAATTTTCCTATCTTCACGCCAATTTCTAAGAAACAAAAAAAACATGGTTGTTTGAACGCAAATTTGTAGGGCTAAATAAATGAAGAATTAGGCTTTGGTGCACGCCATCACGCCAAAATTTACATCTTTACTCACACGTTTTTTCTTCAAAATCTGCCGTACTTTCCCGTCTGATGCATCAGATTGAACCGTATTCATAGTGAAAAGTGTGACACACGCACACAACAAACTCATCAAAGTCAACGTATTCACCAACCTTTTACACATCCACACCAATCTATAATAAACAAACCAGGTAAGATGGGTTGCTTAAATGCTGATTTATAATAAATTAACGCTGCCATGCAACCCATCACGCCGACATTTGTGTATTTGCTCACTTGATTTCTTGTCAAAAACTGTCAAATTTTCTACTCGGAACATAGAAATTTTTCACAACAAGAAATTATACAGTTTATGTAAAGGCTAACATTTCGGCGTGACTGCAATTGCTGCAAATATATCACTGTTCCCATATCACCATAAACTTGCCTTGTTTGTTTATTATAAATTGGTATGTACATTGATGAGTCTTATACACGCATGTGGCACACTGTTTATTATGATAAAAATTGAGCACACCATATGCTTTAAAACTGCAAAAAATTACTAATTGTAAATTGCAAACAATTAAACTTTGTTTTTCAAATTTGTATGGTTTTTGTGATCATTTGCCTACTTTTTATATTTTGGTTTTCAGGGAACAAGTTATTGCTGTTGTGGATTGATTTAAATTACACTGTTATAGACTGTGACTGTTAGTCAAGTTGATTTTACTTACACATCGTCTTCATTGTACAATATACTGCATTATATATAAGAAGTTGGAACTGGTTATGATGTTACTTTGATCCAATATTTCCTCATTGGAGTAGAATTGGATCCTTGTCAGTTTGTATCAGATGGTTCCAACATCGTAGTTGAATGTGAAATTGGTGATCCAAGTATTTCTAAAAATCTGATTATCAAAGTTGATTATATGATCATGAGTTGTAAAGGTATACAATCTACTTTTATATAGTCTACTCAATTATTGCATGTACAAATATGTAAACAGTGTTTCTGAATACTGTATTATATATATATACATGACATCATATACATTAGAAATAGATCAAACAATTTGCTTTAGTTGTTCTAGTTTGTTGTTTATTTGATGATTATGTCCAGAAAACTATTGCGAAGATGGGTTTTTATTTGCATGCAGCATTAACATAACCCAAGGATAGCGTTATATTCCTATGCGTTAACATGAGCATTCATATACATCGATAATAAAGTATTTTTACTTTTTATAAAGTACTTTCAGAATTAATTATTTTGCTTGGATGTATTTTCGATATTTATTTTGAAAGACAATAATTTAAGACATGGAATATTGAAATCACAGATCATCCATTTACAAATCATGGTAAATTAAAAAATAATAAAAAGGAGTTAATTATAAGGACGGAGAAGTCAGTTATTTAGTGTATATACATGTATATACATGTATAACTTTTATATCTAGTGTATTTCCAGGTGTACGGTATGTATCAAAGTGCTGTAGCTGTATTATTTTGTTGCTCATCATCAGTCAGTTTTACGTCATTAAATTATTTGTAAACCACTTAGTAAGCCAATGTCTTACACATGATGAGCAAATGAGCAGCTGTCTTTGTATCTGTACATTCCATAGCCATCTACTTTGATAATAATTAATTGTTACCGATACTCAAACCTTCTGATCTGTGTCTTATTCTGTGTTCCTTTGAACCATTTTTTAGTTCACTAGACTGGTATGATCTAACCAGTCTGTATTAACTTTTACTTCTGGGAAATGATGACTACTGCCTATTGCAGTTTCATAAATAGCCATGACTTCATAACTACCTTCTCTTGACAATAGAAATGTATTTTCTCACAGCTGTTTGTGCATACATGTCTAGACATTAGGCGTCCGCATTGCATTAGCATGGGAAAGCAACCATTGAGAGCTACTAGCACCACTATCAAATATATAAGGTTGTTTAAGAATGCGATTTTATGTGCAAGTAAATTTTGTGTATGTCTCAGCATTTACAGTATCTTCAGCTTTATAACCTTGTGGTTGAGCTTGATAGGAAGCAGTTGTTTGTGGATACTTCAGTTTACAGAGACAGAGCAAATTAAGTTTTGAAAATTGTCCTGCTTTTTTAGGACCACAATATGATAATTGCCATTTAATTTTATATCAGTGATTTTTTTCACTAGCTCTAGAACCAATTTACTGTTGTTTGGATTACCAAATACTTACATAACTAATGATAATATTCAATTATAAATAACAATCAATGTTAAGGCTGCATTCGAAATCCTTTTGTTTAAGCTCTTTTGTGTGGCTAACGTGAACAAAAATATACTTTGTATAACAGAATCAAAAACTAAACCAAGCAAAGCTGAATGTACTAGGACAAAACGTAGAGCTTTGGAGGGACCACAGCGAGGGAAAGCTCCAACTTTCAAAAGCAAACAACGTGTACAAAAATGTAAATCGCTTGATTTTCCCATCTCTTTAGTGCAAGCTTTTGGGGGTTCTCCTCGAACAGATAGTGGTGAGTTAGTTAAGACATAGAATATTAGCTTGTAAGCATTTAATGTTTAAACGTTAAATTAAGTTACACATCTTATATTATTTGTATATGTGTGTATATATATATATACCTATATCTTGTTTTATCAAACCTTTTTTGGTATAAAAAAAACAATTATAATTATTTTTTATGTTTGCTCTTTTTACGTTCAATTTTTGTGAAAGATTTGAAGAAAAATATGTCCGAGAACATATTTGTTCCGAGGATGACTCGAAGGACTCGTTCATCTGGAAAATCTGATGTGTCTCAGCATATTTTTGATGCAGCAGACATGACACCAGACACAGAAGTTGACCTTTTCACTTTGTATTCTGGTGGTTGTATGACCAGGGGCCAGATGAACAAAGTGAAACAGATATTTGGTGAACCATCTAACTTTGAAATGAAAGTTGAGTGCCCAGTAAAACGGAAGTCTAAATTGGTTGTCAAGAAATCACTGGAACACAATTTAGAATTGATCCAAGAAGATTCTCCAGAGACAACTATTTTGGACATGCCTATGAAAATGACACGATCTCAAACTATTAAAACAAAGGTAAGTGCTTGACTTGTATTAATTTATGCAACTAATCAGATGCAATATGCATAGTTTTTCAATCCACATCAGTTTGATTTTGATTGACCTTTAAGCTTTTATTAGATTGTTATATTTACATGTTATTTTTAAAATAAGTTAAATTGATTGTAGGATAGACTATGTTTACTTTGCATACATTTGCATAGGAATTTACGAATGTTTTTTATGAAACGTATGGTAAATAAATAAGTTAATAATCTATGTGGAATTTGTACATTCTGAAGCACATTGCAATGCTTGTCAACTTATTGGCCACACTTAAATTTTCTGTTAAGTTGTACCAGTTCCAACAACATTGTGACTGTTTTAGAATGAACCGAATTAAAAAGTTAGTATTGTATTCTTTACTGTGAAAGTGAAAACACCTGTAAATAAGCTTAGTGCTAAATGAATTCATTTTGCACGAATATAAAATAACGTTTAAAATCAGTGCCGTATGCTCAACAGATGGGTTAAATATCCATGTATTAATTGCTTGCAATTGTGAATTTGCATAGTTTTAAATTTTTTGATAAGTCTGAAGTTACAACAATTCAGTGTATATTCCAGGCACATACCGCTCCTTTTTTATATTTTTTAATCACCGTTATTATGTTTAACTGTCTTTTTATTTCACGCCCATTATTTTCCCGATTGTTTCAGCCATTCAACTGTGAGAATAGCGGATGTATAGCCCCACCAAACGTATAGAGCTGTGTAACTTTGCAAACGCAACGTTGCCAATAATCCTCGAAACACAAGGCTGAAGATCTAGGTTACCGATGCCAAATTTTCACCTAACAACTCCACCACCAGGAAACAAAAGAAATAGGAAACACGAACACGATTACGTACTAGTGTGTAGATGACGTTGAAGTAAACCGTAACTTTGTTGATCAAAACTACGGCTTTCATGATTGCGCAATCTGGTGGGAAATTTCGCAATCTTTGCGCAAGAACGCCTAGTCAAAGAGATCGTGTAGTCTTGACGCACAGCCGCTGTACTAAATTAATGAATAGAACACCAACATATCAGCGTAAACGACGCACAATGCATGAAAATGTTTTGTTTAATCTATTACTTCTAATTTGGAAAGAGTTGAAGTGGCTTTCATTTACAATGCAGCTACGATTACAACAATGAAGGCAGGTGGACTTATAATAAAACCCTTACTTTACATGAAACTCTGACGATATAGTTTCGGACTTGACGTTCGTTTTTCTTCAGAGCAAACTTTTAATGAAATTGACTTCACAAGAACGAAACTTTAACAACAAGAAAACAAAGCAAAACAGTAGGTTGAGATTGTTTACCAAGGAAATCGTGCTGAGGTGAGGGAATGATAAAATGACCAATAAACTGGTTACAGGGGATGGGCGATTAAGTTATTCTATTACTTGAAACTTTTCTTGTCAGCTGCGCGTTCATCGCAAAAACTACCTGCTGGCCTGTCATTTTACATGACGCGTCCCCGACGCTTCGACTGTTATTTGGTTATGGTACAGCAGGGGTGTGCAACCCGCGGCCCGCGGGCCAAATGCGGCCCGCAAAGGAAAAATATGCGGCCCGCGGAGAAGTGACAATTTTGAACGGTGTGCGGCCCGCGAAACGAGTTTTAATTTAGTTTAGTCTGCTATGTGCAATCAATTCCAATCCCCTTGCAGTGCTGAATCAAACCTTGGCTGAATGTCTGTGACGCAACAATACCCTAACCGTTAGGGCATTGTTGCGTCACAGACAGACGATTAGGGCCTAACGGCTAGCTTGTGCAAAGCAAGAACGCAATTCACAAAGATGTCAATTGCTGAGCAGTTAGTTAATAAAGTCACAAGACCAATAACGAAAGAAACTGTTATTGATTTTGTGCTTTTAACTACGTGTATGTTAATTAAAGGTGTGGCCCGCGGTTTCAACCAGTTGTTGGGATCTGGCCCTCTTGTACAAAAGGTTGCACACCCCTGTGGTACAGCATCAATTGACTGTGTCTGACGTCACACAGTGCATGTGTACATACATCTTCCTATTCAAGAAGCCCATAGTTTGCGGTAGCCCGTACAAGCCTTTAGAAAGCGTTCAGTTGCGATCTGCTACAAAAACTCGTACATTATCTAGAGATTTTTTGGTTATAAAAATAGGGGCTATTCTATTTTTGCCATATGCAATAACCTTTGATAGTTGTGTTCAATAGAGCTTAAGCTCGAGTGTTGTTCTACATAAATAAATTTATGGAAATTAATGAATTAATTTAAATTGAACACGGAACGCGATTTGTTGAATATGAGTTATTGGTATTTTGAGGATTTATCAAATAATGTCCATTTTCATTTTGACCACATGGCTATAGATCGCAAAAATAAACTCGTTAGCTATAAATTAGATTCTACTTGGCTTTTTAACTACGAGATGACACTCTATTGTACGCCTTGTCTCACGCTAACCGTTAAGTGTACATTTACAGGCCAGTAGGGATAGACAAGCAGCGCTATGTCGAAAGCAAATATTTAAGAATCAAGTACCTGAGCATTGCGAGTCGTCAGCTGATTCCTTTAGCTTTTAAAACACAGTACCGTTGCCTCTGTTTCGGATGGGCAAAGTCGGTGCTAGTCCCGTTTGTTGGTGTGCGTCGCGCGTCGTTAACGCTTGTTATGTTACCAACTTTCAAGCTGTAATCATATTGTGTCGTTAACCGTAAACTTTAACCGCTCTGCTTATTATTTGTTTTTGTTAAAACGACAATCACCAACAGGCGGTCTGACATCATTTATCAGTGAAATGTCGCTAGAATACCAGTATCGTGTACTGGGCTCGTCTGACATCATTCGCTTAAGCAATTAAACCGTATCAGCTAGGAGTGACAAAAAGGGCCTATACAGCTGTTTAGGTCAGTAACTGTTTATAATACTTAAAACGTTCTGCGTGTAAGAGGCCTTTTTGCATGAACTAAGCCGTGCAAACCGGGTTGTGGTTATTAATAAGCCTTTGTAGCGGAAATATTGGTGGATTAGGATACCATGTGAGCAGTATTACCGCCATCATATCAAAGCACGTATAACGTCGCTAGTACTAAATTGCAACACTAAATTCTGGTCTTTGAAATGTTTTGCGCATAATGTCCGATCACCTTCAACCAATGTCTGTGGAATAGACATCGCATGAAAATCGATTCCGGGGAAAAACGCCACTTATAACGACGAGTTTTTCACAAGCAATATATATATGTTGAAAATTGTATGAACGCTTTATTAAGGTTGGCAGCAAGTTAATTTACCTTTTTAACAATGTCTTAGCGTAGACCGTTACTATACATACACAACTTCACGCGTGAAGAGTTTAACTTTAACGCATAGGCGGCGACGAACCGTACGTGATGAAAATGCCAAAACGAGTAATGTATCTGAAAGCGACAACTCTATCATATTGCTTTAAGGAAGTTTCTTCGCATATTGCGAGATTTGAAGTCGCACTCTAGGTTACGTTTTAATACAGGAAGTATGCGAATTCAAGTCCAGTCAGTTACGACCTTCTGTGCTCTGTTATATTGTGGTTAGTGAAGTTCTGCTTGATTAGCGTTCTTACGCCTGATGGTGGTTTTTGAAACACTAACGTAATTTGTGATCAGATCAATATAAACTCAGGGTGAATTGCTCATTCAACAACAGCTGGTGCATTGCTTAGCTGCACAGTTTGCATTATGCATTAAGAAACGAGGATTCCACGGAATCGTTACAACTATAATACCGATTGCTGTAACTGTTAGCTTTTATCGATCCGTCAAGGCCTGGTTTATACCAGGCCTTTAGTTAGCGTAAAGGGAGATCATCTGTAAATGTCGCTTGATTTCAAAACGTTTTTGGTCAAACGAATAATATACCCAACGGCAAAGCACGATTTACAAAGGCCGCATCACAAGAACGACCATAAAAAACGACTAATTGCAACTTCGAAATTCGCTCGGCTTTTGTCTGCGCTACAAACACAACGCATTTGCTCCATGACGTTTGAGTACTGACGTTATTACATCCTGTGAAGTGTTGCGGGCAGTTAGGGCAACCGGCAGAGAGCGATGATTGTGTTATATCACCCGCGTGCTACTGTGCGATCTCAGGCTTTCGCTTCGCCAAAAATATCGATATTATTATATGCACTTTTGATGAAGCAAGATAAATGGACGGCACTGCTACTTTAAAGCAAAATGTGTATTCAGAGTCGTGCTTCTACCAGTTTCTTACCGTTGCCACCTCCCGCTTGTTATCGATTGTACAAAGTAAATTTCGGTAAATCCAGTCTTCAACGTATGACGTGTTACACGGCGCACACTTCTCGATACTTCTGAACGTAACTACTGTGCACAGGTTGAAATTTCTGTCTACGCTGTAAAGCATCTTTTATGAAAAGCGGCCCAGTTGGAATACAGGAGGTAACGAGAGTACAGCTTTTATCAAAAGACAGCTTATTTATTCAGAAATTTGATAACGGCCTTCCGTCAAAAGCGATAATAAAACCAAGTGTGTTATAAAAGAAGCCAGATCAGCATCGTATTTAGTCATGTCTGCGTGTCTGAAAGAGGTAAAACAGTTTACTGTATACAGGTGTTAGTCTGTGTATCAGAAGCATTTTTCTTAAAATCGCATTTGAGGTAAGAATAGGCATGCTAAAATCGCCGCTTTAGTATATCTGAACCCGAGAATACCCTTGGCCATTCGATTGCCTTGAGCGAGTGTGTGAATTCAGTCAAGCAGAACTGAGTGCGTTATGACGTATTCAGAGCCAAGGATCTTGGTACACGCGTAGTACGTACACACTATACTAACGTTCAATGGTAAACTTTACTAAATGTAATGTCTGCTCCATATTGTATACTGTATGCGGGAGATGGTTGTACCACATGTTAGAAATAACGTTGTACTTAAGCGATGAGGGACTTTATTTTAGCGACATGAAAACGTAATATTATTGATTTATTTTTGTTGGCAGTGATTTGTCGCACACACGATAATCATGCCAAGTCGAATGCTTCAGATAACACTTTCACGTGTTTCAAACTTCTAGGCTGATGTAGCTTGACAAAACATGAAAACAGCGCGGTTACCGAATTGACAAAGGAAGTCAGTTTAAGTAGCTTGGTTTTCCTTGTATGCCTTCGCTTACCAAGATTGGAAGAAACCGCACTATTGTTCACCGCTTTCAAGGCTTTTGTCACCTCATACTGGTGATTATGTCATCATATTCATCGTGTCGGGCCTTGTAACCCAATTAAAGCGAAAGCGTAACTGTTCAACTCCTGTCGCAACCGATCAACGCAATTTACACTTGCAATACATCGCTTTTCGATGAATTCGCCAGTAACAGTATCCGTATAGTGATCAAAATGGGCAGTGGCCTCCACGGTGAGCTGCGTTTTAGAACGCTAACGAAACCCTACGCATTCGCGGTCAAGTGATATAAGTTGAGCATGAGCTTTCAAACAGAGATAAGTTAAAATTAACTGGTACTAACAGAATTAAGTGAAGGGAAATGTAACTGATAATGCAGCTATGATTGATCTATTTATGAGTTGCGTAAGTTTTTTCGCAATAGTCCTAAACTTGACAATTTTTTCGCGTCTCAAGCAGAGTACAATGGAATTGGCCCGGTGTTAAGTTGTTATCACGGTTGCCTCTACTGGACCATAGGTCCCTGTTAGTTTAAAATGCGTGAAAATAAGAAACTGAGGGTAATAAATGGAGAGACACAAAAGTTGCGATATTCTCAGGTAATTTAGGGTGCACTGTTGGAATTTTGCAACAAGAAACGCTTCTTAAAGGATTTATTTATTTTAGCTTTATTTGTTTTACTTTGTACAGCTGAAACGGAAACGGGAAGTTTTAAACGAACCTGCGAAATCACCGGAAAAGAAAGCGTGCAAGTCTTCGATTGGGTGAGCAGTTTTATGGTTTTGTTTCCCCTCAAAATACCCATGATTGTAACAATCTGTTTTAAAGGCTGTAATCCGAAACAATTATATTTACGATCGTGTGTCGCGTATAGATCCGTGATATCGGCTCGTACGGCCATTGTACCGAAATCTGATGCATTTGAACAAAAACCTGCTACTAGGAGAGGCCTGTTTACTCAAAACTCAAGACTACCTACACCAAACGACGATTGCGAAAGGTAAATAGTGCAAGAGCACGTTGTGCAAGCCTATTTTACGAACTAAAAGTGCTAACCGTGCGTTGTATGCGGGTATATTTGTACGATCATTAATATTTCATTTCGAAAACCCAATCATCGATCTTTAACAAGACTGCATGAGGTCGATACATACTCACCGTGAACAGTACGCACGTTTGTTAACGTTAAATAGGCCTTTTCACATTAAGTGGTTCCTACTAATTTAGAATTTGTGTTATTAACCCCATTAACTCAGTCTTAGCATTATCAGCATGTGAATTACAACTGATGTTTTGTGGATTTTAGTTTCCCATCTAACAACTACACAAAAGAAGCCATATCTGCGCCGACTACGCCGACGAGATCGTTGTATGTGCCGGATGGAACCGACGACTGGCTGCACAGGTGAGCAACGAAATGTCATATCAATCTCTATTATCGTTTGTTTTTTATGTCGTACAGCTAGATTTTTTTTTCTTTATTAAAGTCACGATTTTGGCTCTTTAGTGACATTGTTTCTACAACACGTTGTAATTGTTTCAGGGAAAGTTGTTATAATGCTAGTTTTATGACTCTTTTTAATTGTTACAATATTCCGTTCTTATTCTCTTACGTATGCATACTATATTGCAATTTATTGCTATTTTGACTCCAACATGTGTTCTCCATTTAAGTGTTTCATTATAACCTGCTGATGTGCAATTTAGGTTTTTACGATGGAGCGCTAAGGACAAGATCCATGTGTTGGATAATCTGATCAATGTCTGCCAACCACATGAGGTTCGTCACATGCTGGAGATCATAGAACCTCAATTTCAAAGAGATTTTATTTCCTTGCTCCCCAAGGAGGTAAATAAGTTCTGACAACTTTTTATTAAGCATGATTTTGATAAAATTCCAAATCATTGCAAAATGCGAATTAATGCATACAATTCATGGTTGATTAGTAAAAGTATTTGTAAACATAATAGGAAAATATTTATATTTAAAGTGAAATTAATTTCGCATTCAAAGCTTGCGCTGTACGTTCTGAGCTTTCTCGAACCTCGAGATCTCCTCATGGCCGCTCAGACCTGTAAATACTGGAGAATTCTGGCGGAGGACAACCTGATGTGGCGGGAGAAGTGTATGGAGGAGGGCATCCAAGAGCCCTACGTGTCCAAGGTCATCAAAAACTCCTGGAAGAGCAAGAAGAACAACGCAATAGGAGTGTGCAGCGCATGGAAGGCGGCCTACCTCCGACAAGTCAGGATAGAGATGAACTGGCGAGATGGCAATGAAAAAATTTCGAAAGTGAGTCATTGGCCGTCTGCCACCGTATTTATGACGTAAAAGTATTCTAATACGAAATGAACAAATTGAAGCCCTCACTGTAAATATAAAATCGACAGTTGGTTGGCAAAATAACAATCTATGATTCAAACATTGTGTTAACTTTTTTGTTAAACGTTTTTCCGATTTACAGGTTTTAAAGGGCCATGACGACCACGTGATTACCTGTCTTCAATTTAACGGATCTAGAATAGTCAGTGGGTCAGATGACAATACGCTAAAAGTCTGGTCCGCCGTATCAGGAAAGGTAGTAGTTTGGTTACCTACCTTAATGCCACCACGGGAGAATCCCAACTCCACAATATGAAACCTAATTAAGATTTCTTTTGGCAATTTTTGCAAATTTATTCATTAATGGTGGAATGATTGATAGATTTTAAAATTTGTGCTGTTATCTATTGCGTAGTGAGATTATTCATGTGTAAAAGTTGTTAGGTATTCCCAATATTTTCTTAGTAATTCTTCCCGCTCACGTTATCGCAGTATGGTATACCACTTTGTACACTTCTTGTCCTGAAGTTTTTCTCGTAGATAACTCCACTTAAATTTTATTTTGGAAATATCAATATGTTATGGACACCGTGATTTTGTCATCTCATCGCGTTGCTTCTTTTGTACAGTGCTTGAGGACGTTAACCGGACACACGGGAGGAGTTTGGGCATCGCAGATGAGGAAAAATTTGATCATCAGCGGATCCACCGACAGAACCTTAAAAATATGGAACTCCGACACAGGTACCACATTACGTAATCAACTACATAATTTGTGTATTATATTTGATATTGATCACTGATAATAGAATGTCCGCAGTTGTACCTGCAGCCTATTAGATTTAACTTAACTTAGGTTAGATTTAACTTAGGTTTGACACATCAGCATAGAATTAGCCTTTGAAATTCAGCGTTTTTGCAGCAGATTTCATGTTATTAGCGAAATAGATGCTGCAGATATATTGCGAAATAGAACTATCAAATAGACATTGCCTGTTTCAGGTGCTTGCGTCCACACACTTTACGGCCACACTTCCACTGTCAGATGTCTGGCGTTACACGAAAACATGTAAGTTTCACGGTAATTTCTCAGTTTGTATCTGTCTACACGTCGCCTACATTTGTAGCATATAAAATTTAAGCCAACGGTGAAGTTTTTCATACCTTGCCAACCAAATACATTTTTTCTTATAAAGCGTCGTGAGCGGTTCCAGAGACGCTACACTTCGAGTTTGGGACATAGACACCGGTGCTTGCCTTCACGTACTCATGGGGCATATGGCAGCAGTGCGGTGCGTGTGTTACGACGGCCGCAAGGTTGTATCAGGAGCATATGATTACATGATCAAGGTTTGGGATCCGGAAACAGAAGAGTGCCTGCACACATTACAAGGCCACACTAACCGAGTCTATTCACTTCAAGTAAGTTACAATTCAGACGGTTTGTAAATTTTTAGTCCGAAAATATGGATTTGAATTTAAGTGGAATTTGTACTAGAGTGATGGTGTCAAGGTAGTTATACTTAGCATCGTTGTCATCGATTCGAAATGATTTAATCGTTTATTTCATTTTTTGGGAAATGTTTGCGAGATATAGTGATGCAAATCTCAGAACTTTTCCTTATTGAGACATGTTTTGCAGTAACATACAAAACTTTACAACCCTGGGTATCACATTACGATGACTTTGCGCAATCCTTATTGTGTTATTAAAAACAATGTGGTTTCTGACTCAGAAGCTACTTGTAGCTTACTGTTGTATTGTGCCCCTGAAAGCGTCATTCATAATTCTACTTCTTGACGTCACAAGTGATAGGTCGATATTCTTAATTCAGGAAAGGTGAAATGGTAGTTTTAAACAGACTTTCCTCTTTTTACTAGGACTTTTCACAACCCAAATGTATTTCGATGAGATAATTTTAATGTCTTTGTCATTGTATAACTTCTCATTTATCTGGAGCTTAACTGTTCAACATCACCTTGCTCAGAAAGCAGTAAAAGTAGCGACCAATTCGATTTTCAAAGTTTGCACAAATTTCTTTTGACAAATGAATAAAACGTTGCCCTTAATAACCGCCAGATTTAACTTAGTCGCCAAAGTGAAGAAGTTATTAGATTTCCTGACGTCATATTCAACGTTTGTTGCAGTTCGACGGTACCTACGTGGTGAGCGGTAGCCTGGACACCTCCATACGCGTGTGGGAGGTAGAAACAGGAACGTGTTTGCACACGCTCATGGGCCACCAGTCACTGACGTCTGGCATGGAGCTGAAAAATAATATCCTGGTGTCAGGAAACGCCGATTCGACCGTTAAAGTTTGGGACATTTTGACTGGAGAATGTTTGAAGACCTTAGAAGGCGAGTATATACTTCAATGACTGCGTTTATGTTGATAAAAGTGTTGTTTGTTTACTGAACCATATTGACAACGTAATGCGATTTAAAGAAATGCCCTTGAGCTTTGTAATGCCTATTTTAACTATGCTCTGTTGATGACATGTTCCGTTTACTGTGGTTTAAAATAGCTGTTTGTGGCTGCAAGTAGCTGGATTAAGTTTGGAGTTTTAAGAAACGTAGAATCGCCTTTTTGTTGACGAAATGCTCTCGAGTGGCGAAATGCCCGACTTCCACTTTTAGTGCTTTATTATCAAGATTTTGTGTTTTAAATTTTGTTAATTTTATTTCAAATCATTTTTACATTACTAGGCACTAACAAGCATCTTAGTGCTGTAACATGCCTTCAATTTCACGGGAAATTTGTCATAACAAGTTCTGACGACGGAACGGTAAAACTGTGGGACATAAAAACAGGAAAGGTCGGTTAATTACCATTACAGCGGCTGTCAACTAGTAATTTTGCAAATATGGTTTTTGTCATTTTCTATATACTGTAATTGAAACAAAAGATCGGATAGACTTCTTTCAGTTGTCATAACAAAGTACCCAAATGATATTGAATCCGGTTTAAACCACTCTTTTCCGGTTCAGGTTATCCGCGACCTCGTCACGTTGGAGTCGCGAGGTTCGGGCGGTGTTGTTTGGAGAATCCGCGCGTCACAAACCAAACTGGTTTGTGCTGTTGGCAGCAGGAACGGGACTGAGGAAACAAAACTTCTTGTTTTAGATTTCGATCCTGATACGAAGTGAATTTGATTGGTACAAAGTTTATCTGGGTGCTGCTGTTGTTCCTTTATATGGAATATTTTTCTACTTTAGTCGAAACGGTTCCGATTGGGGCTTACTTTACTCGTCTGCACAGCCCCATTGGGCGCACGTGTTCGTAGTAGGCCATTTTTTCGCGCGTGCTGGCCGATGCTAGAAACAAGATATTTCGTTAAGGGCTGATTTCAATATCGAATTGATATCGGCACAGAATCACCGGGCTTTGTCGACGCGGTCGTCACTCCCAACATTTACTTCGTGAAGAAGAACTTTTTTTAAGAGTAACGCACTTCTGAACTTAACGCCCCAGCCGTGACATTTGCTTTTAACCTTTATTCGAAGTCATTGTTGCTTTCAAGCTTATCATTGCATGATGGCACGTTTTAGGGCATGCACGTTTGACCACGTCACCATTACGTCATCCACTTTTGCGATACTCATGATCAAACGAATGTCATGGCTCCAAGCATGATGTCATACTCAAATGCGATTTATATACTCGGTCATGCTTGACTAAAGCGTGTTTTGTGCGGGCGTTACTGCGAACTGTTGCAGCAATAAAAGACTTGAACAAGTTTTTGCGATCCGTGTTCAGCAGCGCTGTTGATTGGTCAACGGTTGCGCAATTTTATTATGGTGTCATAATCTCTCGGTGTTGGGCTGTGTTTGGAAATAACGCGGTTTTATGACGTATGTACGCGGTCCTATTATTATTTACCTCAAATTTTAACGATTCTTTTTTCGTGCAAATTTTGAAACAAAGTTTTGTCATTGCACAACTCGGTAGCAGAATGAGTCTTTGGTTGGTTAAAAGTTTGCGTATTTCCGTTCAACGCCGCAACACTTTATAGGACGTAACTGTTCGCACATTTATCAAGTCATGAATGCGTTGTTCTTGTAGCATCTTCATCGTAATCTTTATGGTTTGTTGTGGCAAAAACTTGCCTTGTGCAATAAAACAAAAAATTTAATTTTCCGCTCTCATGTGGCTGGTTGGTAAATACCACAATAAATGGATTCTTTGTTAAATGGCAAAATTAAAATTCCATATTAATACTTTTCTACGGCCAATAGCGGACAGGTCACACATGCTTAAATATACCCGTACGCTACGTAAGTTACACATTGCGCACTATGGTTACTTTATTACTCAAAGTAATACGCAATATTACAGTTAACATATGTTCACCACATTCTTGAAAGAACCGACTAAACTTCAAAAATAATGCTATAGTAATAGTTCTAAAGGCTTGGTCTGTAGATAGCGCCTTATACGTATTTCGCTCCTTTCACATCATTGCTAAGCATTTTTAAGTGAGTTCACGTATAGATTCGTTGCCAAGCAAACGCTGTACGACATGAAAGTTGCATAAGTGACCTATCCATGCCTGTTTGCATAAAAATTGTGTAAGCGGCGACCTTTGTCACGAAAAGCTGCATTCCATGTACCGTATTAGTAGCATTAACACAGATGCTGCAACTCACGCGTGTTGGACGAGTTACACAGTACTTTCCTTATCTATAAGAATTGACTTGGAAATGGCAAAAGTCTGCCAACACAGAACGATAAGCAACTTTGCTATGTCAGGAGAATGCTAACTACTCTAACGACCCGGCATACTAATAACTATTAAATAAGCGTTTGAATTAAAAAATCCTGAGCAAGATAGTATCAAAGAATCTCCTCCTTCACATTTTAATTGATGTCTGTAGTCGGACCATTTCCAGCACTATATGTAGTCACAGAATAAGGTGTTTGTCCATTTTTCTCTAAGCTTATTTAGAAAACTAAATTGAACTGATGAAGATTTTAGGTTACTTTTCTCTAGCCCTCGGAAAAGAAACCTATTTTACCTGTGGAATAAAAGCCTTCTACAAAAACAATTTTACCGACTTTCCTCTACACTCAAACAATAAATCTGTATGGTACCAAGGATCGTTTTGCAAGTTAAACGTTTGTATCTTGTCTCAATGGTCAATACACAAGTGAATGGTGTAAATCTTTCCGAAGCAGTCAACAATGAAAATGTTTATGACAAGCTTTGGGCCCTATACTTGCCTTGCAGTCCCCAAAATTCTTGACAAGGCGAAAAAGATACTGGCAGAAGATTAATGATTTATTTATTTATAAAACACATAAGTCTATCTTTCTGGGAATTGTTATCACATCAATTGTTATAAGTAATGATTTTAATACTGTAGCTGTGCGTTGTTTGCGTCCTATATTCTTAACACATTCGCCAAGTACAGATGAACAGGATTGCAAAATCCTATCAGGTGAGCACCTATATAACATCAATACCGTAACTGGCGTAACTTATACAATAAGTGCTAAAATGTTCCTATTTTAATGTTAAACATTTGAGGTCGTCAGAATCAGTTCGTTTCGCTATAGTGCCAAGTGCCGTAGACAAATAACTTAATTACATACATATTTAGTTTGCTCGTTCTGTGTAAACATCAACCGATGATTAAATCTAGATTGCGTAAATTTTAAGGCAATTACAACATCATGGTCTTTGTTGCATTGACAAGACTTTTGCAGCTGGTAAGGTATTTCACAACACGAGCTTGGGCAAAAAATGTAGCCTATTTACGGGAATCTTAAAATACCCTTCATTTATCCCGTGTTCCCATTTATTTGCAAACATATTTAAATTGATTTTTCACAAAGGCTTCTTTTGTAAAGGTAAAATTTAGCGTACATTTTATGGGATGTTTGCAAAAAGAATAAAATATGATGTAGGCTAATTCACGCAGGATATTACAGCAACAAGAAAATATATTTAAACTCATCCGTTTAGGGTTAAGTAATGCCTATACAGTCTAATTCTAACAGGTTGGCAACCCGCGACTCCAGAGCCACATGCGGCTCGGTCATTCTTCGGGTCTGGCTTTCGTGACTAAAAGACGGCGAACTTATTTTAAAAAATTGATACGAAAAAACAATAGCCATTCAGTTTAAAACTTTTTCGTTAAAACAATGGTGTCCAACTGCCCATATCTTTTAATTGGCTAGTTTTCCTATGTGATGTAATGCTTATTTAACAAAACCCTTAACGTAAAAGCAAGCGAGCCAGCCGTGTTTATTTACACGCACACTATTAGCTATCTCTATTTATAGAAATGGTCATTTTCACAGTACACCTGTAGAAGCAAGGTTATGCTTGCGAAAGTTCGTGTCGAAAAATATAAAATTAACCTTTCGAGTGCCTAACTATATCTTGTTTCTTATTTTACTTTAAAATTTGATTAACACGGTTCAGACAACATCCTTTTATAGAAAAACACACAGGCCTGTGTTTCTGGGAATTGTTATCACATCCTTTGCGGTAATGATTTTAATACTGTAGCTGTGCGTTATTTGCGTCCTATATTCTTAACACATTCTTCTTTTGTGCGTTTAAAATAATAATATAAGCATAACTCAAAACGAAAAAATGCAGACTGCTAAGTATAACCGACCTCCATCTCCAAATCTCATATTATTATATAAAAAACATGTAATACTTGAAGCGCTGTTAGGCGAAAACGACCTTTGCAGAAATGTTGCTTCGGTGGTTTTGCAAATACTGCATTAAAATCATCAATGGAATATATTTTTTCTATAGACAGTAAATCTCAAATGGTAGGCATAAGAAATGGTTTTACAATTTACAGAAGTAGAAAAATGTTTTCATAAGACACCGTATGCAACATCAGTTAATTAGGCAAGCATAGTATCTCTCAGAAAGGTTGCGAAGATGAAATGTCAGATTCAATGTCAGCAGCACCTTGTGCAATTTTGTCAAAATTTCACTTTAAAACACTTCATCACTGTATGCGGCAAAGGCTGTAAAAACAAGCGACAATAAAATTAAAAAATAGAAATTTTCCATGTCACGTGGTTCAAAACAACATGCCTACTGGGCATTACGGAAACCTTCTACTAGAACATGAATTAGCTATAGTCAGGTAAATGAAGAGCTTTCACCAGTGAAATTACATATCTTTGAAAGAACGCAACCGATAACGAAACCAGCTTAATAAACTCAACCAAACACGATTGCTGATTGATAAATGGTGTTGCTCGAAAATTTTCACTCAGTGTTCTTCATAGTATTTGCAGACAGATGTCAACATTAATTACATGAAGACAATGTTAAAAGGGATGTCACGGAATATAGATGCGTTTCGAAATACATGTGGTAAAAGTTACTTATGCTAAAATCAATTGAAAATATGAAAGTAAAAGCAATGTACTCAAGTATATGGCTTGAAAGTGGCGGGATAAGGCACAGAATGAAAACAACAGAAGTAAAAGATTGCGGTCAAAGGTTATTAACAAATTTACTCTTAAAATTCTACAATTTTATTATCAGAAATGTTACCGATAGCTTTCTTCAAAACGTACCTTGACTTACCAAAACATTTGGCGATTATGATAGAAGTAGCTTTACAGTAAAACACATAAAAAAACGTAATGAACCGACTCAAATTTTATGAAGGTTTGATGCATATAATTAGTAATTAGACTTGAGTACCATGTATAAAGTAAGTTTTAAATACGATCGAAAAACAATAAAAGTTAGACATGGGTGTTCAACACAAATAAAAATCCGCGATAAGGAAAATGAAAAGAATTAATCAGAACAGTCATATTGCATCGTGATTGTTATGAGTGAATCTGAAAACAAAAACTCTAAATATGAGTAACCGCGTGTTCTTGTGCAACGGCGGCAAGTTCCTTGAGAAATTCGGCGAGGACAATGCTCGCGTAAACAGCGTTCTTCGTTCGTAATTCTTTGAGTTTTCGTTCGTCGCGATTCTTCTGCTGCGCTTTCTGCTGGACGTAAAACATCGAAGCGGAATCCCCAGCGCCATCTGACGGATGGATTTCGCTGCTTTCTGAATTTCGTGAAGAGCTTCGACCACGACGCTAAGGCAAGATGATTTGTTAGGTTATAGAAGTGTATCGTTTGAAATATAACTAAAGCCAAGCAGGATTTTCAAGCATAATATACCTCTAATAAGGTTTCCAGGGTTGGAAGCAAAGACTTCTTGTTAGTCCGGTCTTTAGGTTTTCGTCTACGAAACATTCCACCCAATGTACGGCTTTGGACTGGAAAAAAGTTAAACAAACAATAACAACAGCAGTACACGCATCATACAATTTTGTATTGATATTACTCATAATCAATAAAAATGAAACTATCGAATTTGCGTGAAATAACAACCTTTCGGCACAGGCATTGGTTTTTCATCGACAATGCTCCTTTTCCTGGCGTCACCTGAAAACGGGAAAGCCCCGCGAGCGAGAAGATATTTCTGAGCGCGCCGAACAAGGACGTTAAAATCGGTAACACGCGCTGCGTAAGCGTCGATCTTGTTTCTAGCGCTGTTTAAAACCTGTGAAGCCCAAAATACATCAAGAAACGACTCGTAAGCTACTTACTGACAAAAACTAAAAGTAAGCCAAAGGAACATTGCGTGACTGCCAACTTGCCTGGTACAGTGATCTTACTGATGGATGGAACACCATGTGCGTATTCAGCAGAAATGATCTCAGTAGGGGTTGAGGGTACGCTGCAAGCCGGGTCACGATTCCAGTCAGGAGAAGATTTTCGTACAAGGAGTTTGTTATCATTTGATCAAGTTTTGCAAACAAGTTGCCAATCAATGGACCTGCATTTATTAAAAATTTTAAATTATGACAAATAAATGTGAAGATATATTACGGAAAAGAAATGTTTTATTCAAATATTGTCTAAATGCACAAAAGAAGTTCGTTAACTCAAAAATCAATTTGACTTAATTGGTCCCAGCAAAATGGCCACATAGCAAAATTAATTATACCAACTTCAAGTAACTGAAACTCTGGATTACACAAAGCAGTTTTATGAGGCCCTTTAATTTCGAGTAAACCAACTTTTTCTGAATTAATTATACGTTTGATACAGTTTGTGTTATAACCTGTATAGGGGATACCCTGGAGCTTGAGCGGAGCAGCGGGACTGACAGAAATTTCTGTTGGACTATACTCGTCGGCGGCTTCATAAAATGATGAAGAATTGATTGATGCCGTGTCATCAAACTCATCTTCACTGTCATCGGCAAAACTATTTCCGACAAAAACATTCAGTTAATAGGTTGCATGGTTAGTCAGCAGTAGTTGGAAGTTATTTATTATTACCTTATTTCGTTATTATTACATTATTAAGTTATTTATTACCACGTTATTGGATTGCCATGTGTTAATGTATAAGGTGATGAAATAAATGTACTCTGTTGCTTGCCTGTAATTGTTAGCTTTTGTTCCCAGTCGTTCAGTAGCTGCAAGTTCATCTTCACATAGTTTTGTAATCTCTTTATCCACTTTCTCAAAAGCATCTTCCATCTCGTCCGTGTTAAGTGATAACTGACTCATCGAATCAGCATTCTGCTGACTCAATGTTTCTAATTCCTAACGATAAAAATAAGACATTTACACACTGTACAATAACAAAGTCAAGAGTTTCAACTTAGGCGGGAAAACTTTACCTCTCCTTCAGCTACAGCACACTCAGGACTTGTGCTTGGGATCTCACCATCAGAGGAAACCTCGATGCCTGATTCAATGTCTTCTTCAGCTACCTTGCTTGTACCGGCCTAAGTTGTTTTGCATAATTAAAATTGTATAAAGTGAGTGAAAACTAAAACTGTCCACAGTGTACATTACGATATATCAGATACCTTACAATTGTTTGAGAGTCAATTAGTTACCTTTCCATTTTCTACTTTGTCTCTAGTGGTTTTCGGAACTATTTCCATCAAACTTCTGAAGAATTCATCCACTGATGACGCAGTGTTTGATCGGGGTATTGATAACTTTTCTGAATCTACACAAGCAAGCATTCAAACAGCTAACAATAAACAAATGTCCAGGGCCCTTTATCATGATATCATCAATACAAACCTTCCTCAGAAGGGAGCTTCATGATCTCCTGGACAGTTTCATTCAAATTTTCATCAAATATTCCAACCACATCTAAATTCTGCTCTGATAGTTCCGATGAACCATTTTGCAAGTCAAAGTCTAGCTGATCATCGGATCTATTCTTTTCATCTGACACAGTGTCAGTTTGTCCATCTGCGATAACAGTTTCTGTGGCATTGTTTTCAAGTCTTGGATTTAAATCAGCTGATGGTAGAGATTCGGAAGAACTTTTTTGCTCAATTGGTTGAAGAAATGTATCAGCAAAGCTAGATGTTCTACTGACATGACCGAAACCACTACTTGATGCATCCAGGCCAGATGGGGTGAATGTTGATGTCTGCTGTAAGCCAGCTGAAGCTTGAGCAGTGCGACTTGTGTCTGTTATTTCTGGACTCTCCTCTTTACGAGGTAGCACCGGGGTACTCTCAAAAACAAGATCTGTACAAAGTGCACATAATCAAAGCACATAGATTAATTACTAAAAATTAAACACCGTCTTGTAATGAATATGAAACATATCACAACCCGGACAGGAATGTAACATGAAAATAATTAGAATGAGTTAAAAATGTGCTCACAGTGTAATCCTTTGCTAGCAACAAAAGTCAGCAAAACATTTACAATGTTGTTTTTCTAATTAGCTATGATATTTCTAACAAATAGAGTTAATAAAACAAATCAAGTTCTAATTAAACTGACCAGCATTTGTATCCCTGAGTTTGCTTATTTTATTTTCTGTTCCTTCTGGTGATGGATCAATACCATCATATGGAGCAGACCATCCTTGACAGGCTTGCCTGAGTTGCAAGAAGTATCACAGGCATCAGGTACGTATTTGCATCAAAATTTAATGCATAAAAGATACAAGACACAGGTTTCGATATTGTAGTGAAATTACACAACTTACCAGCAAATAAAACAGATTTGCAGAAAAGAAAACATAATATTCTAATTTCTAACTAAATAGAGCATCCCTACCTGCACTGGTCAATAGTTGTTTTAGCATCTTCTAAATAATCCATATAACTTGTGTTTAGTTCAAGTTGTGACTTCAAGTCTGGTCCAAATTCAGCCATCGTGCTAGGACTTGTAATGGTACGAGTGCGTTGGTTAGGAGCCATTTCCAAATGCTCATTACCTGCTAAAAATAGAAATATTAATAATTTTGGGTCGTCAAGTCTAGGATAAAAAAGTTTGATGTGGGTCTCAAAAACAAACGTATATTTTTTTATATTTGAACTCAAATTTTTTCTCATGCTCTGAACAGAAAGTAAATACTGTCAAAAAAGAAAATGCTTGAAATGTTGTTGAAAATTGATTTGGTTTTAGCTTTCATCTACGAAATATTTTGTGAAAAAAGACATCTCAATATAAAGTCTACAGTCATTTCAAGTCATCACATCAACAATATATCAGCACATTTTCTGGAAATGCACTAACAAAATCCAAGCAACTACTGTATGTACAATTGTACATTGTTCAGATAATTTATACCTACCATACTGTAACAGGCAATTATCATGACATACAAAAATAATAAATTTCAAGCAGCACTGATTGAACACAACTGAATCATAAAAGCAATGATCCATGTAACAGGAAAGCGCAAACAATTAAATAGTTAAAAATTATTAGCAAATTAACGAAAACCTGAATGCATATTAATTGTAACAGACAAATCTTCATTGATTGTATACTCGGACAGAGCTTGATTCGTGCTTGATGAAAACGAAGAGTCATGCATATTGGATTTTGAACAGAATGAAGGCATAACTGGTGGGTCATCATGCAAGGGTGAAGGGGGTGAAAGGGTGTGAAATGCTCCATTACCATCAAAGGGTTCAGATGCAACAGCTTCACTAATACCAGGTAGTGAGTGGTGACTGATATCAGCAGTCTGACAATATAAAAACGACAAATACTTTTTGTTATGATGAATAATAATATCTACACAGCACAAAAAATGTACAACGTAGCCAACGACAATCAAGACTTGTTTCAAAATTAAAGTTTTAGATGTTAAAATTGAACAAGAGATACATTTACTAACACTGTTTTGTTTTTCTGAAATGGGAATACAAAGGAATACATAAAGTTGAACCTCTCCAGTATAACTAGATACAGCTGAGTTATATCAAGGTATATTAACCACAGTGGGTGTTGTTTTTTAACAATACCTTGTCTTGCTCAGGTTCAGGGCATTCAACTGGGACAAAAATCTCATCTTCATTTTTAGATGTTGTTTCGATTCGGCAAGACTGCGGAGTAAGAGCAAGAAAGCGTGATGCAGATGCATTATGAATATCAACATCACAGATCGCTCGACGCTGGCTGGCAAGAATGTGCTGACAAGGAATTATATACCTGTTGAAAAATATATAACAGTATTTTTACCGTATGTTTTTACATATAAGTCCTCATTCTAGATTTAACGAATTGCGTTTTCAAAACTTAATACTGTAGTCTGACAATCACATAGACATGGTGTTATCCATAAGAAATGTATCTTAAATTGTTAATAGTTGACACTAAGAATGGAAGTACGAAGAAGCAGGAATGTATTCAATTGCTAGTCAATTTAAACCTAATAAATTGTAATATTGATTAAATGCTTATAAATAGTACTGACCTAAATATCAACTGCAACATCAAATCTTCGCAATTGATATCGACCAGGGTTCGTATCAATGATAGTGATACTAAAGCAAGCTGCAAATAATAAAGATTGTCACTGTGATATGGGTAGATTCTTCATAAAAAATGTTTTACTGCGTTCATAGCAGTAAAGAGAAAATTAAATTTTAGTTGGGTCATCACTCATCAGATTTCATGGTCAGTGCTACATTAAGTACTTCATATGAAACCACGAGAAACACCACACTACTTTCATAATTTCATATCCAACTAAATTTTGAAGTTTTATCAGTCTAACTCTAATATGTCATAAATATGTGATATGTACAAAACACTATGTTCGTCTTACCCTGTTGCCACTCGCTATCCTTTGAATTAAAGTATTGATAATGACGTTGTTCTCGTGACAATGAGTGAGAAGAAATTTGAGAAAACATCGCATTAATGCAGGTGCAGTCACTGATCTCAGGAAGAGATTAAGGTATGCTGTGGTCACCACTACTTCATTGGCTGAAGTCTGAAACAATTCAGCAGTTTAGTCTTGTAAGCTAACGATTTCTTTCCACTGTAATATTGATAAGAAGAGGTACACCGGTGGACAAATTTAACAGTTTATGACGTTCATTTCAGCTGTTTTTACGCTTTAACAAGTAGGCTATTGTTACAGATATTTCACACTGACACCACACCATAACAATTCATCAAAAATACTACTGATATTGTCTAAATATTACTTCTTCATGAGCTGAAAAATTTTTAACTCCTTTTATTTTTCCTGAGAAATAAATAGTGTGTTGTAGAACTGGACTGCCAATCTGAGTATAACAATAACATGTCACAATGACCAACATGCTAAGATTTTAATTGAAATTAAATACAAACTAGAGAATAAAAAGGATCAGTGCTAGTCAACAGACTGATTTGCATTTCCAATTAATCCTTGCTCTTTTATGAATAATTAATGAGACATCTAACGTTGCCTTTCAAGAATTAAATTATTAATCACTAATAAATATGGTGAGTGGTTAGCCAAAATGACAATGCTTTGATATTTGAACTGAAAGCAACAGGGTGAGCAAAAACCAAAGTTTGATTAAATCGGCCTAATTTCCCATATTGATTTTTGAAGAATTAACACATTAGCAAAAAGGTCATAGTTTTACACTTTGATTGTTTGATTTTGTTAAATTCGACAGCACAATTGTTTGCAAAGGCAAATTAAAGCCAATACCAAACTACTTACTTCACTTTCACTTTCAACCGTACCCCTTTTCTGAGAGCAAAAAGCATGAAATGGCATAAAACATAAAAATGGCTGGCAAGCATACAGAACAAGTTATTAAATTATAAGCAAAGACAACCATAGCAAAAAAAGATCCACAACTACATCACACCCAAGCCAAGTGAAATGGTGTGCAATGAAAATAATTTCTTGATGAACATTTCTATACCTTGTGCAATGAAGGGCCAAACACTGATACCAAAAAACCATTGTAAAAGAAATCCAAAAGCTGGTTACTGACACTTTCATGGGCGACCTATACACAAAATGAGTCAGTTAAAGATGAGTAAGCCAAAAAATTAGACTGTAAAACGCAAATGATGTAAAGGATCAAGTAAAACAATCAACTTGTGTAATACATGTCCTTTCCATATATTACACTTCAGGATCTAGGGAATTCCTTGGTCACGCAGTTAACAAAGTTTCACTTTCGAAATTTATGTCGACAAACCAATATACAATGCATTTCTCAGGTGAATGAGCGGATAATATTACCTCAATAACAGAATTACAGAACTCAAAGGAATTCATGAAGTTAGTTAGTTCTGGAACATGGACCCAATCACTACGATGCAAACAATGCCAGTCATCCGTTCTCACTTCCATGTGTCTTGGTAATGTTGAGTATATCCCACTTAACCCAACTGCAAGTACCTGATTAAGAATAAGACTGAACATTATCACTATATTACTTCTTTACTCGACCAGAGTGATGGAACATACAGAAAACAACAGAAAGGCAGTAAATTTAATGTTTTAAAGACACCAGAATCTGATTAATCTTGAAACTGAAGAGACTAGCTAAATTAGTATTGAGTTATCCAAAATTTGTGTTACCTGAAGTTAGTATAATAGATATTACTGTATTTGAATTTTGCTAGCTCCTGTAAAATTATTTCAAGTTATTCCAATATTCAATTAAAAAGATTCTGCTGTATTCACTATGCTATAACTTTGGAGTTACAATAGTAAACTTGAAAAACACACAGCTGAAACAAAACAAATTCATACTGGACAAAAATTGGAATTCTGGACAATGTAGTCTGCAACTTTTACATTCTCCGCTGAAAGAGCCATGCACAATAGGAGGGCATCCCTTGCTTGCTGCCCAACAGTTCCTTCCCTTGATCAACACAAAAATAAAATTTGTATAATCCAGTAAACCTTAACATCTACCGGAAAGAAGCAAGTGCAAAAATAGCTTATATTCGCTTCAATGCAACCTGTTATGTAAGTGCTGCAAAGGTTTTTTAGTTGCATACTTTCTTGAGGGTATTAGTATGCCAATATATATCATGGACAAACAATTAAACTATTCACAACAACTCTTTTTAAAATAAAATGACAAGTTGTGTAGTTTAATTGTTACAACAGAGAACTATTATATTCTACAAGTTTATAGCCGCCCATGTTATTTTTATTATTTAATGTTATTTATTGGATTATTAAAAAGTAGTTCTAACCCAAATGGTCTAAATCAGACGTTTCCAAACGTTTTGGGTTCTCGAGCTCATTTTATAATCGCCAGGTTAAAATGATCAACTGATAAAGATACCTATTGTTAAATGCAGTTAATTAATTATTTATTTATCTGTATACTTTACCAATAAAATACTCGTTATTTTGACTAAACAAGAACAAGGCTTTTTTGCAAGCAAATAAAAGTAAACTTCAAATGTGTAAATAACTTAACCATGTTTTATTGGCATGTGATTGACTCAAAACACCTTTGCGATAGACTGGTCAATTGCATGTTGGACACCCCTGTTAGAAACTACATCAACGCAATAAATCAGTTTCAAACAAATTTCCTATTCACAGCATATTGTGAAATTTATTCATTTTCTCTCTAACTTGCCATGTAAAAATCAGCATGCAACACAAGTACTCAGCAATGAGAAAAAAATCATCAAGCAAAATTTAGACAGGTTCGAAAGCAAGATCAATCACCTGTGAATGTATTCAATTAGAAGCGAAAAGACGAGGAAATTAGCAGGGCCGTGGCTGGTGGAGGTACCAAAAAACACATCCAAGAGTGTTGGATCTCTGTTCATCCAAACACACAAAAGGTTGAGAAGCAAGACAATGTGTCCCTCTAATTCGTCCGTCCTGTAAACCACATTAAAAATTTAGGTGTCAATACTTGCATAGGCTAATATAAGATTAGTGCAACACCAAACACTGCTACCAAATAGCATTTTAAACAACATACAAATTTGGGTATAACAAATTCAACAACTTAATTTATTGTTTTTTGTAGGCTATTACCTGGGCTCAAAGGTAGAGGAAAGCAATTTTAGCATTGGACCAACAAGCTGTTTGTGGTGTAATAATGAATGTTGTGCTTGGCTGATCAATACCTCGTATACTTTTAACTGTAAAGTCAACAAACCGAAATTGCAATCATTACACCTACACATACAAGTGTCTACATTACATTCGATAGATGGATGGTTAAGGCATAAAGATGCACAATAAACACACTACTGTATCTAAACTTGCATAGTATGTATTGGTTTAATGAAAACATTTTGAGTGTATATTGAGATGGAAAACAATAAACAGCAAATAAAAGATAAGCATTGCTCCTGAGTAAGATCCAAATCACTAACCAAATTAAGCATCATTTCCTCTTTATACATGGAGGTCGTATGCCACCATTCATACAACTTCTCAAATATGTTTTGGGTAAGAGCATATTCAAAAATGGGACCAAAGGAATCACCTGCACAAAAAAACCACATTCATATTGCCTATAACAACATATTACACCAGAATAGTCAATAGAAAAATAAGGATTTTAGCACAATAAATATTGCAAATTTTGCAAAACATCTATCTGCTTTATTAAAAAATGGTTCTTGATGTGGGTATGTAGCCCAAATAGGCAGAAGTAAATCATCAATTCGTTTCAGCATATAAATCACAACATTTCAATCAAACGTACAAACAAATTGACATCATTACCTATGTTTATATTAACTTCTCTGCACCGCTTAACTGTAAACACAGGGCCAACACCTATCTCGCTGCTTATAACAGTCACATATCACACATACCACCACACAGCTTATACTCCATACATAAACTACTTTATATATGCATATAACTTTATACAACATGTTATTCAATACATGTTTGATAATGGAAAGCTTGGAGTAGCTACCAATAAGCAACTTAAAATGATTTTTGTTACTTAACACACCTGAACCCTGCTCCTCTGCTAGGAGGAAGATCATCTGTTCAAGTAGATTTCTAATGGTGTCAACATCATCAGCTGTTATCTTTTCAACCTTTGCTACTCTTGTTTCCTTGGTTGGGATGTATGCCGGTCTTGGACATGTGGCACTGATAACTTCACAAATCTATAGTTTAAAATTTGAAAATATACATCCATAAATAAATAGCAAATCATTGCCTACATAAATGCAAAACTAAAACATTTTTGTTGGATACAGTTCAAGTGACAACTCTACTAATTCACAATGCGAGGTAGTAGGTAGCTAGTTTGAATTAGGTACTAGTAGTTCTACCTGCCACTAAGAATGAGTATGATATTTGAAATGTTTGCAATTAAAAAATTTGCATTTACTCTGGCTGTGATTTTTTTGCTTCGAAATATTGGATCTTCCAAACATTTTGCTCATAAAATGTTAGGCTAATGCTTTTTCACAAAGTTGCTGTGTGTGCAGGAGCATTTTAGCTTTAAATTAAATGTTGGATAAATGCAGTAGATCATGAAATAGTAAGATGATCATCAGCAAACATACCTGTAGCCAATGGGACTTAAATGCATCACGACATATTGTAGATGTATTGTCCAAAGAAATATTCTGAACCTGTTTTGGGGTTTCTTCCCTCTTAGTTAACTTCTTTATCCAGCTCATTATCAACTTTTAAACAATTATTGAGATTTTTGTCATGTTAGTGCAACATAAGATAAAAAGTTACCTTTCCACTATTAAGGAAAACATTTGCTTTACAAAAAATCTTAAACAAAGATAGATCAAAATTTCATAGATCATGTAAATCATTCAAGAAAGCACCTATGAATAAGAAATCAGACTACTAACATCAGAGAACATACATTCACATAATTATCAAGTTTTATACACAGACGGACTAGTTTGCGCATTTAACCACAGAATTTGAGTGGATTCTTCAAAAACATGTTCCCAAAAATGAGCTATTTATATATACACTTAGCTTCAAAATGATGAATCTGTCAAAATTCTAACGCAACTAAAAATGAGAAAAGTCCTACCTGCATAATTCTTTTGCGAAATAAACAAACTTGCGCAGACCTGCTTTTTTTGAATGATTTGTATGTATTAATCACTACTGTTTGAGTTTGTTGGCGCATAACTTTGCAGTCTGGTCCTCATATGACAATCGCTATCACAAATTTTTAACACAAGTATATATGTTTAGTTAATATTTAAACAGGAGAAGTCAGAGCTGGGTGGACATAAATTGAGTGTGTTCCTTTTTTAGAGCAGCCTCAAAAGCAACGCTCTTTTTTAAATTAGAAGCAGACCTATAAGTTTGCACTTCATTAAAGGTTATCAGCTCATTGCTCTGTTTTTAGCACAAGCAATGGTTGAATAAAAAACAAATTAAAGTTTTAAACTGCTTTAAGACTTTTTCATGTAGAAATTAAAAAAAGTGACTGATTTAAGACTAATTTCGGGCAAAATTTTTGTTCCGCAAAGTTAATGCAAAAAATATACAATATATACATACAATACACAACGTTAAGCATGATAGGATCACGGGATAGAAGTTAGATGTAAACGCTTTGTTTTGTAAACTGATAACAAAAGCCAATGGAACGGGTGACCGATGAAATGATGGAGAGACTCACACAGATGAACCAAGTTATCCTGATAATTTTGAAATTTGCTTCACGATGCCGTTATTTTTATAACTTAACCGATATACGCTTTGAAAAAAAAACATTAAATTTTTGAACATCGGCATTTACAAGTTGAGAAGGTTCTTAATACTCTCGTCTATTAATCATTTGTGGTAGATGTAACCAAAATAAAACTGTCCAAAATTGGATTCCTAGAAATCTGCTAACATTTACAAAAAAAGTGATTAGCATTTCTCAAACTACACTTAGGCACATGTTTTACAATGTAAGTGTGCAACATACAAATGCGACTGGTTAACGATAATGCGCCGGAGTTAAAATATTTTCAATTCCAAAAATGAGCGGGAGTGTGAGGGGCAAATCAAACACGCTTTTTTTTATAGAAAAACAAAAGCAACGCTCTTTTTAAAAGAGGTTATAGTCTTTAATACAAAACACAAAATAAATAGTATGGTATCACAAACTCTATTCTTGGACTGATGAAAGTCTTTGCACAACTTTTAAAATCTCGATGATTCTTCACTCATTGAGTTTTGGTTCACACATTTTATCTTTTGATTTACATTCTTTAAGTTATTTTCTGAAATTTTGTTATACTTCCGAAATTTGGACGTTCACCAGGTCCAATGACTTGTATACCTTGCTAGTTTGCCAAAGGGTAACCTACCGTAGGCTATTACAACAGTATAACATGAAAGGGAATCGGATCTAGAGCAGAAGTACACAGCCAGAGGCCAGACTGCAGATTATGGCAGCAGCATGCACACAAGAGATTTTTCAGCCGAAACGATATTGCACACCGGGAGAAAACCTGAAGAGTGATTTCTCTAAAAACACACTTTTTTTCTATCCTTATTTATTATAAAAGGCCGCACCTGGCCTACCAAAAATGCTGGATGTGCTTAGGCCACAAGTTGAGGTGCACATCGGCGAAACTGGAAAGTATGGCAAGAGCACATCCTATCACTTTTTTCAAAAAAAAAATAATAACGAGACACTAACTTCCCCAAAATAAAAAAAACTCTGCCGTACTCTGCAGTCAAGCACACCGGCTGCTTCCTTGCACACTTGAATTTTGCGTAGAACCAACTGCACCTCCGAGATCTCGGTGAAAACTGCCTTACTCTGCAGTTCATGCCACAGGATGCATTTGTACACTAGACCCAGATAACCAACGTATGTATGAAAATTAAAGACAGGTCTAGTATACAAGTATAGGCTATGCCTGTATGCACATTGCACAACCAGATACTGGAGTCCGACCGGCTACTTAACCTGACTACCTGAGTCAAGCCAGCAGACAGCTTCTGGCAGACAATGTCTGCTGGCTTGAGAAAGTCAAGCGAACAGACATTTTTTTAAGAGCCCTATAAAGTTTAAGTTTAACTTCCCGTGAGGGACAATGTCCAAAATCGCGGTCAAAAATCGAAAAAAAAAGATCGAAAATTGACCCAAATAATTGAAAACGTTTTGTATTTCGTTTTTCTGTCCTAAATGTCTACGCCGAAGTGAGGAAAGCGAATTGCACTATGTCAAATCGCCGTAAATATTGCTTAAAATGTTATTAAGTTATCTTGCAATGGTATAGTGGAGGTCCATGACAATGGTTCATTTAAAAAAAATTTAAACTGTATCCGGTGGGATGGCTTCAGTTCGAGAGTTCTGAAGTCTTTGGGATCTTGGAGTTATCCCTTAGTTCCCATTGCTCCCAGGTCTGCCCTGACTCGGAGACTTGTTGCATGGATAATAACCAATCTCCAACAACTTTTTACCCTCTCCTGCGTACTGGAGATGTCAATCCAGCTTCTCTTTCAGCGTTGGAGAAACACGAGAAGCAGCAGATACCAGTTATAAGTTCTCAGCTCGACTGGCGAAGAGACAGAGAAGCAGGAGAAAGGTTGCAACACAAACTGGTTTCCATCTTCAATCCTCCACTACAACATTCTTCTGTTCTCGGTGCCAGAAGCACTGGCGTAGAGCCAGACGCCAGCTGCTTCTCCGGACGGTAGGAGGAACCATCGTGCTCCATTGGGCAGCTTAAGTTTGGCAGCCCTCAGTCAGTAAGATGCCTCGCCACGATCCACTAGCTCCACAGGGTAGGTGGGGCTTAGGAGAAAATCGACAAGCCAATTATTAACTGCGCATCAATCAATAAAATGAAAACAACCAGTTACTCTGTAACATGTCTTTGGAAATTTCAAGATACATCAAATATTTGCTGTAACAAGGGTTTTAATCGTGGTAGTCCAGATCCAGTGGCTTAGCGTCAACCAAATGCCCAAAAATAGCCTCCCCAAAATAGAATACCATAGAAAAATTACAAATGCTTTTATCGCGTCATCGCCATCGAAGACTGAAGAGCCGCAAAATTACAAATTATATCGCTTGAACAGAGTTTACAAAATGATTGAACTTTTTCTCTTAATTTTTATTTTGATTTTCTAGTTCTTTCTCCGTGCGTTTATTTCAGGGCTTTGGAGCAGGTGTAAATGTTAAATTGCTCCAGATCCAGTTCCGGCGTTCTCTTTTATCATAAATTATAATTTATATCCAGCTACAGCTCCGGAGCTCATTGATAACACTGCTCCGGCTCCATTACGTCAAAAAAGGAGGTTGAAGGATGAACGCTCAATTTGGAATATCTAGCTCAATGGGTCAGTCACTATAGTCAGTACCATCGGTTGCAGCTATGAACATGTGATTGCTCTACTGCCAAATCCCCAGCAATTCTTACTTTTGTGAAGGGTTGCTGTTAAATTATGTGAATTTAGTCAATAGTAGTAGGCTATAAGTAGCATAGCATGTTATGAAATACATCGGAGCCGGAGCTATTTTTCAAACAACTGGTTCCAGCTCCATTTGAATTTCACGTAGAGCTCCGGCTCCTGCTCCGTTGAAAATACACGGCTCCGGCTCCAAAGCCCTGGTTTATTTATTATTTATAACAATCACTCGTGACCCAAGCTTTTGCATAAGGAATACCTGTTTCAGTAACTTTAAACACTTGTTTTTATATGAAATGTAACTGAACAACACTAATTATTAGCCTATGATTTATTTGGTTCGTCCACACCGAGCACTCAAGTCGAATATGGTTAGCCATATGTGTCAGAATAATTTGCTTTATCCAGCGTGTACGTAAATTGTGAACACGTTCAAATTTCCGACCATCAACACGTCTCCGCATCTTTGTCCGTGGACCGAAGATAGTGAAGAAGGACAATTCTACTTATTCTCGTACTGGTCACGAATCCCTAAGATGACAATCAATTAAATAATTTTTGATAACATGCGGCTTAATTTAAGGGAAAACTATCCGCATGGTGATGATAATAAGCTTATATTACTGAAATATTCTTTCCCAACTGCGTTGACAAAGACTTACGTGACTGACTGCAGTCTCAAATTTTTCTGACCACTAACCCCACCACCCATCACGAACAAACAGTCTGGGTACATATTGTGTCTGATAAACCTGATATTGCAATTAATCAAATTTAATCAAGTGATGCAAAAACTAAAGCGAGTGATTAGTGGTCAACTTCAAATTCATTATCCACACCTGGCAAACAAAAAAGCAAGGAAATTTCAACTAAACTCAATTCCCGTAACGTCAACGGTATTTTCAGCATTATTATGAAACCGGTCACTTTGCTACACAATCAAAAATGAAACATTGAAATCAAAGAAAAATCATCTACATTGTACGACTGTATTACAAGTTTATTGGCTTTGGTTGAAGTCGGGCGTACATTCTCCGCAAAGTCTTCGCTACTTGTACGGGCAGTTTGTTGCTGGCAGTAAACTGAAACCCGGCCAGAATAACATCTTCTCTCGAAATCTTCTCTCTTTCTACCTTACGTGCATTTCCTTTACCAGTTGACCAAACGTACCACTTCTTTGTGTAAGTTCCCATCCACCACGTGACGTCCACTTCGGTTTCTGTAAAAGAAACAACTTTTCCCACCAGTGGGCGCTCGCGGTACTTCGGCAAGGGTCTGAAAGCAACCAGTTCGTTTGGTTTGAGCTGAAAGAGAGACAGAAAAGAGTTTTTCTTTTGCGATGAAAATCTTTTCTATACACCCTTTTCGTCCAAATATACAAGGTTTCCTATATACAAGAATATATATACAAGAAATATACAAGAATTGAATTGCAAAGGGAAGAATTGTTTTCAAAAAAGAATTACAAGGGCCAAGAAAAAACTCGCATTTCCCAACACTTTCTTCTTAACTAAATCTTTAGTTTTTGCCAAATAAACAAATTGAGAGTTTAAAAAAAGCACTAACCGTAGGAAGCTGCTGGCTGACGTTTTTAATAAAAATTTATTAAGTATAAAACCGTAAAGCTGACAAAGACATTAGTAAAGAAAAATTTTTGGTGATCCCTGACTCCTGTGGCACGTTGTATTATTTACTCGGGTAAGATATAGTTACGGACATAACTGTACATTTCGTTAAACCAAACACAATCTCACCTCTATTGCAAGGCTTTCATCCGTGCTGGGTAAATGGATATTTTGATGCTTGGGATTGAATCGTTTAGCGGATGGAGTAATTGGACGAGTATCAACATCTTCATCCGGTGATTCCAGGATACACGCTGTGTCGTCAACAGGAGGAGCAACCTCATCCGTTTTCTATTATTCAAAGTTCACGTGACGATGAATCGCAATTTTTTGGCACATGCGAGTAGCTGGTTAAAATAATTACTCTTGCTTTGATAGTGATGAAGTTAGGAGAATGTCAAACGATCAATGTACGAGGTATTACATCAAAATAGAAAGTTTGGCAATTGATTATATACGCCACGAGGAAATAGATTTCATTATTACATCATCAACATCGCTTAATAAAGATAAGACTAGATCTTACTAGTAGCGCTAACGTTAGTATTTCAGCTTCCATTGTATCATTTCCGGGGTTATACATAACTGGAAAAAAGATGATTTGGGAAATATATCATTTAAAAAGTAACCTGACCAGTATAGTCGCGGTATGTACGGATGATGATTTGACTGGTGTGTCATCCTCGATTTTCGCTTTAGATTTTCTCCTCTTTTTTGTCGATGACGAAATGGTTGTTCCCCTTTCCTATGATGTCACAGGATACGTAAAGCACAAATTTTATCGTGTGAAGGGACATCGTCCCCGTTTGTAAAACATCACGAAAAACAAGACGTTCACACTCACAGTAATCGATTGCAATAAAGTAACATTAACAACAAATTACAGGTGCCCTTAATCATCAGACACCGTGGACCCAAGCACTATAATAAAGTGATAAACACCAAACCATTCAGCATGAGGTATTGTGTACAATAATGAAGTAGGGTAAAGGTCAATGAACTGAAAGAATTTACCTCTAGACTGCGTGGCTTTGGTACCGCTTCAATAGGCGATCCTGCGGTGCTGCAAGCCGTCCTGGCACGTGTTTTTCTGCCAATCGTGGGTAGAGCATGTTCTTGGTATGAAGAAATCTCCGCCACCTGCGGATATAAATGTCATTTTTGCCCGAGTCCACTTTGAAAGTTGGAAATAGCTCGTAAACAAGATAAAGGAAAGACGCTTTTTGACAGTTGTATTCCAACAATAGCACGTAAGCGCAGATGTTTTTTACTCATTTGCTTTTGAATAATTAGTTAGAACTTCCACATACGTGATCCGTGCTTTGCTTGGTGGCATCTGGCGAAATATTGAGCGGAGATGGGTCACTTGAACGGAGTTTTCTCCTTTTAGCGGAGTCAGGTGCGGCTGATACAGATTTCGACAATCTGGCGAAAATATTATATTGCGGACAAAAACAAGACAAAAAAACTTGGATTATTACCGTATTTGGTCAAAATATAAGTCTGAAAAAGAGATTACGTCAAATGACTTCACATTCAAATGCAATTACCAACGCTGCCGTATAATCAAGACGGTAGCAAACAAAACTCGTCTGCGATTCGCTATACACATAAAACCGAACGTGACAAATGAGCCACGTGCAGTGTGACGAAAAACTCAATGACCTTTATAGAACGCTAGATGGCTGTACCAACACGCCGAACCGGTAAACATGTTCACCAAATTCGCTTGCAACTTGTCCGAATAGATTTGTACAGTAATTCATTAAGAATGCGTAACGCGAAACACCACATTGATTCGTGGAAAACAAAGTTTGGTTATTTCCAGCTTGGACCGGTTATAAACAGTAATACATAAACTGTTCCTTGAACTCACGATTTTCTCGATTCTTCACTGGCCGATGGGGCACCGCCTTCTTCCGAGTCAGCCAATGAAATCTGTGCTTGCTTGACTCGCTTCAGGGCGCTGCGGAATGTTCTGGAAAAGTCAGTGTATTAAAAGAGATGAAAGCAGTGGCGAGATTCGTGCACAACATCAGACCCGCCAAAGGCTCATTAGTCAACTTCAAGTAGAGGCGATAAACATGTTTGTGTATCAGGCCAGGTCGATGAACCACAGGTTAATCCAGCATGACGTAACAATACACTGACCACAGGGAATTCTCAAAACTTTATCAGATAAAAAACAATCGGGTGCCTTAGTCACGAGCGAATGTCGTAACGTAACGATGGACGAATTTTATGGGCAAAACAACAAGGGTATTACACAACGAAGACTGACTCGTTTCGTCATCGGAAGCAAATATTAATAGCAAGAGAGAGAGAGAACACACCGTCGATTTGTGTTCAGTTCACGGGCGCATTCCTCTGCTACATCATATTCGTCATCGCTGTCTTCTTCCCGCAAATCGATGTCGTCATCGTCGCTGCCATGGTTACCGAGGACTAGCTTTGTCATTTTGTTGTGGGCTTGCTGGAAATTAAAATTAGATATTGGTTGCAGGCGGAGAAATCCCATACTTTTCTCGAAAACATAACACAAACACCACGTGTTCTGACAATTTAAAGTGCATTAATTTGTTTGTTGTGTGGGTGTATTTCGCGCGATTTCCCTGATAAATTTATATTATTACAGTAATAAACGAAAAACAAAATTAATCACGCCATTTTTGCGTTAGAAAACATTGAAAATTTAATATCCGTTCCTGACAGTAACAGAGACAAAACCGAGTTTAAGGCCTGGTCGGTCACAACTAGTTGCCAAGAGTTTGAGACTGCACCGGAAACCCGTTCTGCATATTCAGAAATCAACACAGAGTCGAGAGCAATTTCGGGCAATTTGCACATTGTTTAAGACATCTGGTTCGCTCGAAATCAAAGCCATAAGCTAAATTTGTGGCGAACTCATCAGGTCACTTTAATTATCTGGAGAAAACTCAAAACCTTTTTTGCTTTCCTGGAAGCTCGCTTCTTCGCCGTACCAGGATCAGCTGGCGTGATGATGCCTGTTATGACGTCATCTTCGCTCGATTCATCTGAATCTCGTGAACTTCTAAATATCATATTTCATTCAGAAGTAAGACATAAAATTTCCTGGAAATTTACAGAAAATATGGCAAAGTAAAATATACGTTAGTTGATATAAAATATAATAAATTACAAAACTTAACAACCCTTAAATATATATCCAACAAAATAAATTCACCTAAAAAACGTAACAACAAACATAAAATCTTTGATTAGAAGGCGACGTTATCTGGGCAAAAAAGCTATAGAGTTTTTATACACATTTTTTAAAGTACAAATCACTGGATTGCTGCCAGCTCAAGTACTATACGTTTTCCTCATTTAATTAGACGGTATTAATACTACTGGCGTGGTAGTAATTAGGCAAAAAGGCTTGTCCGTCGCAATAACAATTTTGCCCAAATTCAGTCCTATGTCGCATGCGTATAACGGTAACCAAGGTATTGCACCCATGAGCATAATTTATTTGGTGGGAACTCTTTGTCACTACTTTAGTTTTAATTACTATCTTATAAGACCGGTTATTATGTGTTAACACACCACGAAGTTTGCCAATCGAAAACTTAGATGTAAATTCCGTGTGGGTGCAATTCAAATGGGTGAAGAAATTCATAGTCATGTTGTGCATAAACCATTTTTGGAATTTCTTCAAGCTCTATGTTATACTGTTGAGACTTTCGATAAACGAAGATGAATATTTTACAATAATTCAAATCTCCTTATATTTCCCGTGGTTATGTAGCTCGAGTGTGTCAACGTTTCATAAATTACGCAAACAACGCGCAATCTACAATTGGAAAATGGAGGATAATTACGGCAAGGTCGCTGTGACGTCATCTTGTGATAATTATTTTTTTAAAACAATAATTATAATTGAGAGTTGGTCAGACTCTCATAATAGCATACTCGGGTTTTTCCAAGATTCACATTTTCCACTTTGCTTATTAAACACAGTGCAATTCAATGTCAGTGACATTTGACGAATTTATAAACCCAAATGAATTCCTCGAAATACCAGTGTGGTCTTTGACGTAGGTTAATTTCGTTATTACAATTTCTGATTATTATAGGAAGTAAAATCACTTTAACTTAGATCTAAAATCAAGAGGTTAACGTTATTTCCAAAGTTTCGGAATTCAGTTTTAAAATCCGACACCACAGTGAAAAACACGGGTCTTAGTCTTCCTGAAATGGGAAGCGCCTGAAGATGTAAAAAATTTGAATTCATCGTCGGAAAATTACACAAATCAAATTAACAGAACTGGACAACAACAACGCTATGTTACAAAGGCGGTCGAAGTTTGGCGTAAATATCAATGTGCAATTACGTCATTATACCTTCTTGGAACCTTTGCCTTTAAGATGGTCTTAAACGGACGACCACGCTTGTTGCGTTGCGGTGTTCGAACTGTTGTTTCGTCTTTTTCCTCCTCCACACCTTGGTTCAGATACCTACAAAATAAATAGAAACATGATTAACAAGAGATTGCAAAAGCGACTTTACCTAAGCACTCACACATAGTAACTTAAGCCAACAAGGTTAAGTAAGGTCTATTGTCGGTTTCTCAGTAACTTTAAGCTACTGGTTTGTGTGGAATTCCAAGTTTTATTTGCGGCCAAGTGTTGTTGTAGATGTAATATACGACGTCAATGATAACAAAATATATACGTTTTTAGAGTCAATGTTTAATTCGATGACAGGAATTGATGTCCGGTATCTCGTACAATAGATACATAAAAACACATGTAGCAAGAAGAAATTATGTTTGTCGTTATCAATTTATTGTCGCGCAAACATTTATTGAAAGTGTTAAAAATATGGCTTAGAATAGATATCATTATGGGATTTCGCAATTGCCAAACAACACTCGTTCTAAACATTTGCCCAGTTCTATAGGCAGCAATTTTATGTTCCTGGATTCTAACGTAGAATATTCTAGAAGTTTTGGAGGTAAACAAGTGCTGGACATTCCGTTTGGTCAGCGCGGTCAAGTTAACTATGACGATATAAGAGCCCACGGGCAGGGCAGCCGTAATGCATGCTGGGTTGAAATTTATCAAGATTATTTTGGTAATTTTAGAAGTGCGCGGTCAATCTTAATGTTATATATGAAAACATATCAGCTTTGGCAATAATTGGCTTGAGTCGTAGTTGAACTGAGTTCGACAAATCAAATGTTATGTCACCCGAGTTCATAACCAAATTGCCTTCCGACTTTAGCTGTTGTTTTAATGTTATTGGCGGTAAATTACGGACACTTTGGCGACGGCCAACTAGTGATCAAAGTTAGATAGCACGTAATTTATAACTTCACGGCAAGACGGTCGTGTGACAGTAATCCCTTGCGAAGCCAACTTTTAAAAACGCAATACCGTAGTTATTTAACACGTCATTATAGCGTATCATGAGAACTGTTATGGGATTGGGGTTAGGAAACACACACCAAAGCCTATATTACACGTCAGAGTCCAGGGCTGTGTTTATCAGTGGACCATCCGCTGGTCAGGCATTACTACCCCTACATATAACAGCGTGCTTGTGCGACAAAAATATTTACACTGCACACATACACTGACCTATTTCTTTTTAAGATCTTGTTGTTTAACTTGCATATCACTGGTCTATCGATGTTATTAGCGGAGCCAGCTGTAAAATCTCTGTTCTCCTTCCTAGGCTGTGCTTAAAATTTGGGAGAACGCAGCACACAAACAATTTGGGGTTACATGTTGTTATTTATTGATAACTCGCATATTCGATCGTCGTCTTTTTGTGAGAAAAATCAAGTAAAAAACAACCTGACGAATAAAGGTAAATAGTCCAAAACGGCGAAAACGGCTCGTTTAGGTAACAGGGACAGAATAACAATGTATATATTATTACAAGCATATTAACACGCCAATTCTTTGAGGTATGTTGCAGTTTAATGTATACGAAAAATTTAACTGAGGTAAGTAAAATCGTTAAAGCAAAGAAAGAAAGCAAATGAGCTGCCCAACCAAGAAAGTAATGTATCGGGAGCCATTTGCACACCTTTTTTAAGCAATTCACTTCATCAGTAACAAAAAAAATTTCTTTGGCGTTCCACTTAACAAACAAATACTGTAACAAAAATTGAAAAGGCAGCGTACATTATGGAATATGAATATTCATGTTACTTTGACAAAATAGAAGAGTTTTTCAGAAATTGCAACTTTGCAAAATTCTTGCACCGATTCTGACCGGCACCACTGCTACAAACAGCAACAAAAAAGAAACTGAGGCATATGGTATTCGCAAGAAATAAAATGGGGAAAAGCATTCTTTCAATTTTAACGTAAGGTTTTTGAAAAACGCATTAGGCTGAAAACATGTGAAATATACGTAAGATGGGTCAAATCTAAATTATTGCCTGCCGATAGTTTATTGCATTGTGAGATAGAGGATATTTCACCAGTACTGCAACTGAAAGAAATAATATTGCATACGACATCTGGAAGCTACCGCCCAGCGAAAGTGGTCAGGTTTAATAAATATTATTGCTTTAACATAATCCGACTTAAGGTCCTGGGTGTAAACCGTGTAAGCTTGCTGAGGTACTGATTCGTGAAGACGAGTGTTGGTTAAAATAAGGTTACACTTGAAGAGGTAACGCCAAGAAACAAGACAAAAAGCTCATTGATCGGAGCATTCAGCCACGCCAAGAGAGTAAGAATTACTGGCATCAACAGAAAATCCCTGATTAAAAAGCGACAAAAGGCGAGCTAGCGTAGTGGGATGGTTAGCAGTACAAACGATGACACACAATGTTTATAAAGTTAAGAATAATAATAAAGATGGGGGATTAGTACGATATACTAACTATAAGCTTATATACAGAAATGTGGTCAAAGCAGGAAACAATACTCTGAGGTCCAAAACGTGTTGTTTGACCTGCATGGATGATGGTGACAAGAGGAATGTAGCGTTAACTCTCTGGATATGAAATCTATAAACTTAAGAATGGAATTTACAGTAAAATGACAAATTTAGCGACCATTGCTAAACTAAAACACGTTAATAGCTAAAAAAAACTAACTGCAATTGAGTGATTGTCTGACAACGCAAAAATCATGATGTTAATTACACAATAACGATAGCAAAAGCACACGCAAGCAACCGAAAGAATTGGCAAAATATAGCACACATTGTTCGACATTCAATATATACAAAAATCACTTGTGTATTATGAGATAGCAACAAACGCATAGATAGGTGGCAAATAGTTTTCTGCATTTAAGCACTGTAACCCTTTGCCTTGTAGTTTTTCATTATAAAAGGTGAAAAATCGAAGGATCGTTACGTTCAGGTCCTGACGTGATGAACTTCCCTGCCATTAGTTGTGTCCCTGAGAAGCAGAAGAGCGCCAAGGCGCCTCGACACTACACGCTACATGCATAGGACTAAAATCTCAGCTATGTGATCACATCATCTTTCCCGCCTCTACAGGAGGACATGGATTAAAGCGCTGAAAGGTTGGTGGAAACCTCACAGGAGAGGTCGGCACAACATCCTCCTGGACTTCACGTGGTGAGGAGGCAATGGTCTCCGTTAAAAGATCCGAGGACCTAGAGCGAACAAAAGGAGACTGCTCGATGACAGGTGGCCCAGAGATAGCATCTGCATCGCTAGAGAAAGAACGAGTTGGAGATCTTGGAGACATAGATCCAACAATCCCACTATCCACAAATGATCCAACACGTGAGTTTGGAGAAAGAGGATTTTCTTCCTTGACATTTTCCTTATCTTGTGAATAGCGCCTAGTTGGCTGCATGCTCTTGCGTCTGTTGCGCTTCTCTCCCCCCTGATTCCAATTACTCAATTGAAGCTCATCATCAGCGACATCAGCCACTTTGTCTTCTTTTGGTGAAGTTGGGTTCAGTTTGTCTGAAGAACTGCAAGCTGGAACAGAGCGTCCTTGATCGTTGGGCTCCTGCGTTTGTAGAAGAATATTGGAAAGGATGCCATTCCCCTGATGTGCTTTAGCAAAGTAATTCTGCAGGAATGGGAGTCCAGGAAGAGCTGGGATCTGGCCAGAGAGTGCTTTTGACCAGAATTCTTTCTGCGCTTGAACTTGGTTGTTGTTAAGTTGATTTAAAGTGGCCGGGTTGGAGTTTTGCATCGCAAGCTTCTGCGAGTCATACTGTGGGTAAACATGCGGTGTGAAATCATTCTGTTGGGCAGATACTTGGATCATTGGTTTCTGTGCATGAGCATTAGAACGTGATCGTGCGCTTTTGCTTCCCCATCTGTTGTTGCTATTTGACATGCGAAGCGCAACGTCATCATGGACGTCATCTTGCACAAATATATCCAGGAGGGAGTAAACTTTTCCCGTTAAAGCCGGGATTGGGCAGACAGGCTCATCATCTTTCTTTTGTTCCAACAGTAGAGCTTCCATAACTGTAGCTGGGTCGTCGATGAGACCAGTGCCGCTAAGCATACGTCGCGGCATATCGATCTTCACTTGTCCGGTTGAAAGATCGAAAATCTCTGTAAGGTCTTTTCTGAATCGAAAACCGGAATCTTGTGCGAAACGGGATACCAGTGTATTCTGACGCAGTAGCAGCTCATGAGGTATGGCAGTAATGTTTACAGTCCAGTAATTTCCTTTAGCCGTCGGGCGGTACGGGTTTTTCAATACCTATAAAGGGACAAAAGCGTTTTAGCTATCGAATAAATTCGTTGAACAGAAATATATGCAAATAACTAGCAAAATGCAAATTTTACTATTTAAATCAGCTGCGAGCTTTACTGTTGCGGTAGATCAAACACCAACTTCGTTAGGTACCTTGACAAAGCATTCGTTTTGTGATAAATTGTGACGAACTGAATCCCTCCAGCCCTGGTAGGTTCCGTTAAAAAACGGAAACATTTCCGCGATTCGTTTCAGGATTTGAGACAAACGTAATTTTTTCTCTGGTGATGACAAGATGGCCAGAGTGATAAGAGATACGTAGGAGTATGGTGGCTTGGCGTATCTTTTGTATCTCTTTCCGGTTGTTCCGTTCCCGGAATTCTTAGAGGAATGCAGATTAGACGGCGAATTCGGACCTGGCGATTCGTTTCGTCTATTGGCCATCTGAATATCCTTGCCTGCAGCACTGTATGAATGGAACGACAAACGTTGCTTGTTTTGTTGCTGCGCCATCTCGTCCTGTTGCAAAACAAACTGATTAAAGAAACTACTCAACGAATGTCATGTGCAAACGAGAGTTAAATGTTCAAAGCTCTGTAATGTTACTTCCTATGAATTGTCTTACCAGTCTTGGCCGTTTTTGCGATGGAGATTGCACTGCGGCCGCTTGATGATGCTGTTGAGCAGTTGCCAGAAGCCACTTCCGCATGTAATCCTGATTGGCTCCATTCTGCATGATCGGGTTCATGTTTTGAAGTTGCTGTCCATACATGGCTCGCATTATGGCGTTGTTTTGCAAGTAGGGAGCCAAGGCGGCGATCTGCTGAGTGCTCATCGCGGAAAAGGCGGATGTGGTGCTGGTGGCTGGTTGTGAGGAAGGGAGATAAGCTGAAGAAGAGATTGGAAAAGCCATCTGTTGATCAGGAGCGCCTTGAAGGATTGCATGTGAAAGATGAGCAGGTGTGACGTCCATTTCTTCACTCAGTTGACGTTTTCTACTGCATGTTCGTAAGTCAAGCGGTTGAATCTTGCTGTCACCGCTTGAGGAAGTATGCTTAGGATTGCCTTCGTTGAGAGCTCTCGTAAGATCCAACGGAGATGAGGTAGTAACATGGGAAGAGGTGGAAGAGCTAGCAGCAAATGATGCTGCAATGACATGAGGAGTCAGCATCGGAAGGGTAGTGACTGGGATCAGTGGAGGAGGGGGCAAAAGTGTCCCCAGTCCTTGCAAGCCATGGCTCCGAGACTCCTGATTCTGATTTTCGAAACCAGCAAGAAATGCCGCTTTGGAAGAGTCCATTCCATTGGCGTTACGATTAACAGCCATGGCCATCAGGTTAGGCCAGGGTAAGGAAGAGTTGTATGGCTGTGAGTTGCTTTTATCTGCTACCAGTTGCTGCATGACTTCTTTGGCGTTGTCAATATTTTCCAGTTTCATCTGCTGGTTGTGGTTGGGTGGTGGAATAGCAATAATCGGGGGTTGCTCCTCTTTAAAACTTAAGTTACCATCATTTGCGTTCTGCGGTTGGTTTATTTGGGACAGACACATCTCTAATCTATGCCTCAGGATAGCAGCCATAACATGGTTATCGACGCCGTTATTGACCAAGGCAGCTTGTTCTTGCAACTTTGCCATGTCGTGGTTAGTCATATCGTTGCTGCTAAACTCGTTGGAAAACTGTGGAAAGGTAGTCGGTACTTCTTCGGGCTTGAAATGTGGCCAGTTCCTCGTCAAATATTGTAACCTGATCGCATCGTCACCACATGTCGTCATAACTGCGAACGAAAAGCGAAAATGCAAGAAACTCGGTACACGTGTGATTCGAACAAGCGCAAACGTTTATTAGATAGCGCGCGAGACAATGCGGTTGGGGTTTCGCGTCCGCTACTGCATTGAACTGGCACGCTACACAAACAGAAAGCTCGCCTAGATAATCTCTACGGCAAACTTAACAGCTGAGGGCAAAACTGTAGTTAGGTGTGGTACCTAAGTGACCTGGAGCTTGTGTTTACTTTCGACTTCAGAGCTCTTTGTTTTATTTCGCTGACACGCTGCGCTCTCTCGCTTGCTGATACTTCGGAAGATCCTGCCGAGAGCTTCCTACTGTGCAAAAAGGAAAATCTAATTATCCTGTAAGTCCACCGAACAATATGGATGCAAATTTTCTTTTGTGTTTCAACATACCTTCCTGTCTTTTTTCGGTTCCTGGTTGGCGATGTAACTACAATTTCTGGTTCTTGAGCGTGAGTGATGATCGTATCGACAAGGTCGTTTTGAATCAAGTCGAGCGATGTACTTGGCTTATTAGGGTCTCCTCCGCCTAACAAAGAAAAAAATAAAATGTAAAATCACTTTTATTTACGACCATAAACTAGTCTGATGCGCACAACACCTGTTGCGCAATTATTGATTTCGTAACACCAAATTCATGATTAATCTGGCGGAAGGGTCGTTGTTCTTTACTATATACGGTATGATATGTTTTTAACCGTCACGTATAAGTCTTTTATTAAGGTTAACGAGACGATACTCAACCATATCGTTTTGTTTTTCAATTAAAATAAGCCATAAAACGATGTCAAATGCGGACAATAGCGAGGAAATAAGTTGGTATTGGTAATGTCTTTCTAAAAGACATCGACAATTTCGCAATTGCGTTAAGGCATGTTTAAACAAAACGGCAAACAGGGTGTTTTAAAACGAACTTTGGTCTAACGCCTTGCTTCTTGCAAGCCAAAATGACAAGCGCTTGTGGATTGCATGCAAGTGCCAAGTAATGTAAAAATTTAACTAGCGCATATCGCCGAGTAAACAAAATATCTTTCTTTGGACTTAACGCAATTGTAGAAGCTAGCTGAACGCCTAGTCCTGGTTGGCCAAGCATTAACACGCCCAAGCAACGTAATACAACGTTCCAGGTCAACAGCAATCCACATCGCAGTTGCAAATTCAACCTCAAACTATGCACTTTGAAAAGCATTTAACGTTTTTTATGGGGTTAACTTTGGTTAACCATAAATAAGATTTTTTTTTTTTAAGACACTTTTGTTTTCAAAACGTTCAATTTTCAGAACAGTGCGAGTTTTTCCAATTTTTATACAAGATGAGCGGTGGGTTTTGCAGCAACTTTTACGACAACATTTTTTAGCTATCGAATAATAATATCGAATTTAAAAGGAATCTTTGACAGTCCTAAAGGTCGATTCAAGGTTTAATACCTTTCACCTTATTGACCACGCAAGCGTTGCGCAGATGCATAAGATACGCCTACAAGCATGCAACACTTACGTAATGAATTGAGGTGGCACTTGAGCTGGTGGTACTTGTTATGTACAGCGGCCAATTGGCCAAGGCTGTCTTCGTCGAGCAAATTAGTCAATAAATTAGAATCTTTTTGCCAAGCACTATTATCAGTATCTTCCACAAAACCGTCGTCGTCGTCTTCGTTATAAAACGAGTCTATGAAATAGAGTAAAAAATATGACGTTTTTTTCAAGTGTAACCCAATATGACAACGATAAATATTGAAATTGCAGCGTTGGTAAAATTCCCTGTACAATTGTAACAAAGCTCCCACTGAATAACCTGTTATCTGTTTGTTTAGTGGACCTGTAACTATAGCCTTATATCTCCGCTAAACGGACGTTAGCAAAATGTCATCTTTAAAAAAAATACATTTCTCCAAACTCTAATCGTTATCCAAAAACGTTATTCGGTTTGCAATAACATGCCTATCTGGACCCGAAGTTATTTCGACTAAAAAGCAAATTCAGCATGTGAGCTCCGCTAGCTAAAAAATGAAAAAGACAAAACAAACCAAAAGCAAAACCTTGGTGAGGTGGACGCGCTTGGTCGCTTGTCCACTTAAAATGTTGAATTAGGCAAGGTTCGATTTCAAGAAAAATTTACCATATTTTTTCTTTTTTCCCGCTTTCTGTTTAGTTGGGTTATATAGGCTGATTTTAAACACAATAATTCGATAAACAGTGGATGAATCACAAATAAATTGTTACTTCATTAAGCTAAAACGGAAAAAGAGAATTTCCAAAGGACAACGTGCGTATACATACGTAGGCATTTCGATTCGTCATACTTAACCGAAAAATACAAAGTTCTAATAAAACGGACGCGTTAAATTATTTACGCGATTGTTATTGCTGTATCATCTCTCTCGAATGACGTAATAATCACCTTCTGTCACGCGCCGGTAACTCACTGAACAAACAGCCAAAATTTCATCTGGAAATACAGGGCAATATCCGGCAGCAGATCGAATTGGTTGAGAAAAATTGCCAACGCGCGGTTACGAGATGGACAACGGAAACCAAGTGATGTTAATGGCTCGCAGCTCAACTAGGCGTGTAGGCAAGTACACAACATACCGCAAATCGTTTGACCGTACAGCACACTTCAAGCATGCAAGACAGCGTTAGCGGACCAAACCTGGCTAAATGTTTTCTGCAACAATTTCACAAATGTTGCAGTGTAGTTAACAGATTTTAACAAAGACAAGGATATTCGACAGTAATCAAATTTACAAAGTTACAAATTTTAGGCAAAAACTATTGAAATTATACATTTAGAAAAACTTATTGATGCACAACGCATATACACAGTTGTTTCATTAGAAAGGGTATCTATAACCAACTTACACTGTAGAAACTAAATACTACTATAGTGCTAAATAGACAAATACGGACGAACGCGGTGTTATAAATAACATATCCTTGGCAGCAATCTTACCAAATTTGATTTGGTCATATAAGTAAAATCACACCCTGAACGACTACTGTTGGAAACCATTTGACTTCGGTCAATACTTCATCTATCTCCTACAAAAAATATATGTTTACGTTTTTTTGCCACAGTAAGCCTAAATTCCTATAGAATGTGGCTTAACTAAAATTCCTTCCTGGAACATACGCCTAAATCTTACAAATGCTAGAGTAGCTAAGTACAAACTAAAGTAACACCACTTCTACATAAAATCGTTCAATTTGAAAGGACCAATTAGCTCGTGACCCTCAAACACGTCTTCCAACCGCAATGTACGATATGCGGTTACTGCAAAGCTCGCCTTCTGCTATACATTGACAACCTGATGCGCGAATAAAAAAGAAAAACGATTTCGTTTGGCGCGATAAAAAATAAATGGTCGCGCTAGTGCAAAAACAGAACTTTGAAGCCAAATAAACATGCCATGTCAGGTGCTTTGCAAGAATAAGGCACCTGCTAAATTGAGCGCTCATCAACTATACTCCATCATTTAACTCAAACGAGAGATTACAGAGCTGTGCAGCGCGCGCAAATAAAGGAAAAATACAACTACACCCGATCAACAAACAATAGCGGACCAAATTGAAGCAAGGCAACCAAAAAAGAAGAGCGACATTCCAGGAAAAAGAAAAAAAGAGAATGAGAAAACGCGACAAGGAGAGAGAAGTTACAAGTCGGAGAGCGGTCAGTTTGTATATATATTTTAACCTTATTCAACCAAAACTGGCGACGAAAAAAGCCGAGCTGGACCTGTTCCAACATACGTAAAACCTTGCTGCTTTGCGGGCCGCCTAAAACTATGTACATTGTTCATTGTACAGCCCCCGGGCCGTATGTGTTTTCCAGATTATGCGGCCATTTTAAACTCTGATAATGATATCACGGCCACGGTCACAAAGGCAACCTTCAATCACGCTACGTAATCGTTGATTATTGTGACCCCACTATGAATCACAATGCAGCTCCAATATGACGACACAATGTCGCAAAGGAAACCGCCGGGTGCCACCCAACCGCTAATGCGTAGTCTGTTTGGTGATTACGAAACCCCGCACAGGAAATTCCTCTGACGGAATTTGCAAATAGATAGAGTCACATTTTACAAGAAATTACGATCAGCATACCAGAAATTGACATACCGCAACGGTTGCGTCATACTGCTTAGGAGAGATTTCAGTTACGATTACCCAGTCTTTCGCAATACTCAAACAGTGGGCAAAATCCCCATATAAAATGAAAAATGCGATTTCTGGGAATAAGTCTAATCACCACTCCATAACCGCTAAGTCATTCACCTGTCTCTTCTAACAGTACACACACATTTTGAGTGACGCGAAAAACACACGTCAGAAAATGAATACTCTTATGTTTGTAAAGAGACTGCAGAAAGCCTCTTGCCAAAAAGCTGTAACAAAAACTTGTACCCGCCATCTCAAAGTTAAAAAACTTTCTGCGTTTGTTTGCTGTATTGGTCATAAATGCGACGTATTTGAAAATGTATTACTTTGTTCTAAACTTGTGAAGTTTGATTTAAAACAAGTTATTAACTTGAAAAAATAAAACATTTTTGTCCAAGCTTTAGAAACTTAACGCGAAGTAGCTGTAAGGCCCAATCCATAATTCGATAAAAAAGAAATGAGTGTACTAGTGTAATGTGGATGTTCACCTACAATGCACTTCTTGGAAGCGACCGTATGAAAGCTTAAAATTTTTCGAAGCTTTGGGCGGTATACATAAGACGGACATACGCCAATCGCCAGCAAGTCACTATCCGCGAGAACAATTAATTTCTCTGAGAAACTTTGAAACCATTGTTTCATGATTACAATTTGATCGAGGAAAAGTAGCAGGATGGCAAACAACAAAAACAAACCCTGTAGACTCATTTACCTGTGCACAATAGAAGCAAAATAAGGGTTCACAGTATTTAACACAGAACAATAGATCTTGCCAACAACAAACAGTAGTAAAGTGAACATCGACAGAATAAGACCCAGACGCGACAATAACGCAAATTAAAATTTAAATTATACGTTACGATAAAAAATAAGGGTAGCCGCCAATTTAAATAGTAGTCCATTTCGGCCTAATGTTGTTCTTCAATCTGCCATATTAAGTCTTTTTTAACATAATTGTCGAGAATACAGAATTTCGCAATTCATGAAGTTTGTTCGACTTACCGGGCCATAATGTTATTCTAAGACTAAGTTATCTCGTAAGTTAAATACAGTTCATTGCATGGCGGCGTTAAATTTGAGATGGGTATTTTCCCACGGAAAACGTTTCACTGGGTGCCGGGGCTTGGATATTGAGCAGCCAATATCGGAGTAAACGAGTCAATTTGGAAATACCTCATTCCTCCCTTGAAATTACAACTTAAGTTGTCGATCATAGTCACCGTCTTAACATTCTTTTCCCGTTAGCCATCTCAGAAATAGTTTGAAGGAAAATGTTTCAATATCACGAGAGCAAAGATTACCGTTACGATGCGTTTTTTCGATTTAGGAAGCATATACAGTATTTACAGCACTTCACTTACGTAATGCTGTATAAACAATATCTAAAATAAACTTGAACGAAAACCAAGTACTTTTACATAAATATTACAACCTTGTGCTTGACGGCGTGTTTACGTTTAGTAGTAGTTGCCTATTTACAACGCTTTAAATATTCTATTACGAAATTAGTCATTAGATGTACAGGTGCTGCAATAGAACCTGTTCTGAATGCATGCTGGCGTTTGTTATAATACTCGTTTAATATGTAGTTGTTTATGTACGTTGTAATAAGGCGACCAAGTTTCTAATCCAACTTTGATGTGGCCGTGACCGACTTCTCAGCGAAATACGCTGGCGAATTAGAATTCTAATTCTACGTTTTCACCGACGTGGATCAAACAGAACGAGTTTTACAACATTTTTTTTCTCTTAATCGTTGACCGATTTTTCAAAGTTATCAATCGCTGTATGTTAATAGCTAGTTTTTGTACATACGCATTATTTTAGTACTTAAAACTAACGAAAAATTTCATTGGCAATGCCTAAGCATGTACTAACTCTAAACACAGGCTTATCGATTGCCGGACCAGCACTTAAGTCGTGTTCTTTGCATAACCCTTTGGTATAATGACCTACTTGTGGTAGGCAGTTAACTGGTAGCTAACGCTTGTGACCCAATAAGCACTACGCTTAGTGAATGGCCCTCAAGTACCAGCTAAGGTATCTCGACTACGTTTTCATATATCAACAGGAAAAGGGCACGACGTGTTTTAATATTCTCTCTTTTTCAAATGAATCGAGCGCTGTTGTTTATTCGCGTTGGCTAGTGCCTTGCACGGACCTCGGTCCGTTAAAAGATAGAAAGCGGGTATTTCTCTGTTAAGCCAGAGATGACAGGCTAAGCGATATTTTAACGATAGAGAATAACTTTGTGGTATGTTTATTGTATTGGCAAATTTTCCGCGTTCTTTCATTCATACTCATTACTCCAACGTGTGTGCGAGGAATACACGAATACGGCCGTTGGCACAGGCCGTGACAGATTTCTTTGTTATTTTTCGCTTTTTTAAAGTGTTACCGTATACGTCAAGTTGCCAACCATTACAATGTAATCGTTAAGATCGAATTTTAATTAAAATCGCAAGTCAAGTTTACTTTACAAAAGTAAAGGACAACCTTTTTCTTGAAAAAGCAGCTAAATTTAATTTGAATAATAATCTGGAAATGCAACTTTCACGCTTAAAATCATCCGCATTAATATTGGGTAGAGGTCAGTTTGACATATATACCTATCGACATGGGATACACGAGCGATGGCACACTTGAACAACTTTCCTAAAACAAATACAGTACTGATATTCGCAGAATGAATACCGTTAACGACACAGGTAATCTCTCTAATATGTCAGTAGCGTTAACGACGTCAACTTCATATTCGGATTAAACGACAATTGTGCATTTGAAAATATGTTTACGTCCTATTAAAAAACATTTCACTTATAAATCTGAGGCAGAGATTTTTGAGGCTTCACCTTGCTAAAGAATTTTTACTGACTACACGACACAAGTTCGCAATTTACGTCCCGAAACCTCAAAGATAAGATAACATAAGTAAATAAATATTCACCTCGGTTCCTTGCGGTTTTTCGAGGCCAAATCCGCTACTGTGCAGACAATCTCTGCATAGGTGGTAAACACAAAACGCTGTTTCTGACCTTTTCAGATCCTTGGTAAAACCGCAAGAAATTTTTGTTAATATTTTGAGATGTCTTATGACTTGGGACAAATACATGTGAACTGACTTTAGTCGTAATTAAAAACGTTAAAGTATTCACTTTGGCACAGTCAAACGTACGGTGAATATCAAGCTTTTTATTCCAGTAAATACCGTTCCAACACGCTGCTGTTTGATAGATAAAAAATATTCACTCCCCTTTATACGACCAATTAAAGCTAACAAGACTTCAGTTACATTTGCAAGCCTTGTTGGGGAGTATTTGGTGTATTTGATATTTCTTCCAGTGCTATCTTGTGCGACATCAAAGATATATACAAGGTGTACCGCGCACATAAAGATACAGAGTTTCGCTCCCTGACATTTTCTGCTTTCCGCAAGGCTGGGTCAAGCTGACGCGGAATTGCTTAACTTCAGTTTATTTGTTAGTTGTTCATCGCGTCATGCAAGCCTACCTTAGTCAGCAAAACGAGATTTTTCATAAAGATAAAACAGGCCGGAGGGCTCTATAGGGACTACAGAGGTCTCAAAAAGTCAAGCAAGCGAAATTTGCGTCATGGTTAAAGATCCCTCTGCTTATAAGCAATACACAGAAAGGCAAACGCACTGATACGGAACCGGTTTGAGGCGCCCTTTTCTGCAAAATAGTGGCCAAACTGGACTCAGGTTTGAGCGCAATATACCTAAAAGAGAATAAGAGGCCTGAAAGGGTAGTCGTTTTACTATGGTGACGTTATGCTTAAATGCATACTTGGCTCGCTTCACCTTCATTACAGAACACTGGCAGAGTGGGCTATGCTATGCTATACCCTGCTATACAGTGCAAAATCTGCACACAGGACAAAAATTTAAACATAGTTCTTCAACACCGCATTGATTTAACACTTTCGGATGATTTATTGTTTGATTTCTAATTTGGTTTACGTTTCTGTGTCGATTTCATTTACCTGAAGAGTTGTTTGTCTTTTTGGCTTGCGTTTTGTGTGCGCTTTTAAAAGGTTTTATATTCTATGTATTTAACAACACTTATAAGAAATCTGCATCAAATCTAAATGGGGCAAATCCAAAGCGAGATTAATTTAACAGGGCTGCTACTGAAATGTTTGCTGCTTGTCGCAAGTGTATCTCGATAGCTGTATTCCCTTTGTTTCGTCTTGTGATCTTGCATACAAGGCCTGCTGCAAATAAATTTGCACCTTGCAATTTACTTAATAAATTCAATGTTTTGTTAAAAGAATCCATGGCGACAGAAGTCAATGACTGCATTTACGTGGTCTTTCAGTACCTTGCGCCAGCTATGTGTGTCTGGTGAAAAATTGAATTGAACTGAAATACTGGTTTCAACAGATTTCACCTCCACTTTGCGGACACCAGAAAACTCTTGAATAACGCGTTGGGTATTTGCTCAGGTAACCGTATATACCACAGTTGTGCCCTACAAACCACAAAGTAGGTTGTGGTTCTGTTTGTGGTCGTGAAAGAAATTATGGCAAAAGCCGAGAACCAACCACAACTGTTAACTCGTCAAAAGATTGTAGCCGACACCGAATATAACGAACATGATTGATATTTTTTATTCTTGTGGCGTTTACCTAGACTGGAGCTTTGACGATAGTAGCGTGAATTAGTTCGGTTGTTTAGTTAATAAAATTGGGTTCATTCAAGGTTATTTTTGTTTGCATTGTTGAGCAGACTTAGTTTCTTTTGTAATCAGTCGCGTTTTTAAGCTGTTAAAAGGCGTATACGTTAAAAAATGTCTGCTTATTTTAAAAATGTGTGGTTGATCAGCAGTAGTAGTATTCACTTCTATCTTAATTTAAGCTTAGCATAACAAATTCCATCAAAGTTTAATGTGATAAGATAACGAAGTAAAACCGCATGTTAGGCCGTGATAGCTCGGACAAAGGTACGAAAATTCGAAATTTTAAGCAAAAATTTCTGCCCTGCGGTTTGACATTTCACCAACTTTTTCATAAACTTCGCTTGCATAGCTAACAGCAAAACAGCGATTCGCGAAAAACTTACCAGTCACTTCTTGACGTCACAATGAGTATTAAGCAATAACAGGCAGTCGAACGTAGGCGTGAATTAATGCGCGTAAGCATAGGTGGTGATTTTATATTTTTTGGTGGAAGCGTTGCCTGCGGGGCGGGTTAGAAATAACATTAACAGTAAACAGATATCGTATCTCAAACTGACCAGCGGTAAAGCAATCCACGCAAAAAAGCTTAAAGATTACATTCTATCACAATCTGTCATATGTTTGAGTTCCTTGCTAAATTGGCCAAGACCATTCAACTTTTAGGTCGAGATAACGATCAGGCTTTTAATCATATGCTGGCATGTCGGATTTGTGATGTTAATAATATCACCTGGGATTAAGAAAGTCAAGTTACGGGTTTCGTGTAAAGTTTAACGGATATTGCGGTCAACAACGGTGACCGGAGAAGATACGACGATATAGCGAAGCCTCAAAGTGCACGTCCACCTTTTCCCAAAATGGCGCAAACAACATCGTCAAAAATGTTATTCGTTCATTGAAATTACTCAAAATACGAACGTGCAGCTTTATCTGGGTCAACTTGTGTACGAGATTTGATACGGCCCGTTTCTCCCAACAGGAAAACTCACGGTCATTTTACGTAGTTGGTTATTTCCCAAAGTTATATGGGGAGTAAGTATAGCTAACGTCACAAGACTATGACGAATCATTTTACCACGTCATTGGTGGATCTGTGGTGACTTTCAGCGTAAGTTAGCAAACAGCGACACCAAACGGTGTTTCGGAAGTGAAAACACACATTAAAATATTTACAGCTCTTTCAAGGGAAAATTCTACACTATATTCGAGACATTGATTCAAACAGCATTTACCGATAAGAAAAGCTTTCCCAGATTCTTCTGAAACCACTCTGTGACGTGTGGTGGTACAGAGAATACCTACTGGCCATGTGATCCTGAAAGCGGAAATGCCAATCATTTAAAAAGGGAAAACGCGGTGGGGAAAGATTTTTTGTCAAAAATGTTTTTCTCTCACTTGCTTGACACTGAGATTTCCTTCTTTGATCGAATATAGTCGACTGTTTTACAAATAAGCATCATTTCACAAACATTATTGTGACGCACCCGGTCACGTGTTAGTCATCCCAGGTTTCCGAATTCCCTTCCAACGTAATGACCATTCGGCCTGACAAGTTATAAACTATAAAGCAGACCGCTTTTAAATTGAGGCGTTCTTGCAGTGACCAATTGATTTACGAAGTCGAGATAACATGGGGAATGCTGATAACCAACCAGACATCGACATCAGCGATAAGTAGGTTTCACAAAACCTCATGATCCCCAATGAATTCCAGAGCTCAGAGCCCAAAGGTCTTGATATACAGTAAATTGGTGTTTATTCATAAAACGGCATGAAAAGTTCCTACGTACGCGGAAATGTTCAGCTTTAAATATAAATCGGTAACAACGGGTTGTCATAACACTGGTCATAAAAACGACAAAGAGTGACCACAAGAAGTTTGTTATTCGCAAAACGATGTTGACCAGTTGCGTTGTTATCTGACTAATTATGTGAGGATAAGAATTTTCACTGCGTCACGCCGTTATTATCGTCGATATTAATACGAAAATGTGAATCAGATTCGTAATTAATGACAGGTCCCCCGGAAAAACAACAGAAAAGTGTTGCCGTAGCCAATATATGACTGTCAATAACCTTAATGTCGAAAATAGAATGATGAAGAGTCAGTCAGGTGTCTGGAAGTTTGGACCCGGCCAAACGGATGAATCGGAAAACAACTCCCTTTTAACCAGTGGACCTTCGCCAAGTACACAACAACATATTGAAAAACAAACTAATCATTCAAATATCGGTTTCCACCAAGCGTGCTTTTAAGTATTGGTCAATTTCTTACTAACTTGTCGCCATTTCAAAGCCCGCACGTGTGTGTGTGTATGATTCTCAAAAAGGTTTGAACAAAACAGCATAAAATCTTAAAGTACTCACAGACTGATAGCGGGGCCGGGTAGGCGACATGCTCAAATACATCATCATGGATCATCTTCCGGATGATGTAATCTGCATCCAGGTGCCGATGCTTCTTCACCTCCTCGTGGAGGTCGAGCAGATCCTTCCAGCAAGATAACGGGATTCGAACTTTTTGTTTCGGCTTTGAGCGTTGGCTGTGGTACAAACCGTAAAGTGTGTAGACCCCAGCGACACGAACCTTGATAGTTACAAGAGAGAATGTCATGGGTCGTTGCAATAAATACTGTATAAAATATAATAAAATGACCTTTACCAAATTTCTTGCGTCGGCTCTGAAGAGTGCAATTATGTTCAAACAGTAGTGAATAATTAAAAAGATAAAACTTGCTTTGCATTAGAGCTAACAATAAGTGAACATTCAAGTTAATATGTATAAATCACCGGCACGTCTATAACATATTATTATCGTTTAAATGCTGCAGCTCATTACATTTACGTTGCAAATAAAACAAAATACACCATTTTTTAAATATCAACGAATTTTCGTTCAAAATCTACGAGAAGGCAACCCAAAATGGGGCGATCTTTCCAGCCACGTGCAAAATAACCAACGTCCATTTCTAATTCAGGACTATTTCGTTTGTGTGCCTGGCGTCAGCTCACAATAAACAAATCGGACACCACGACGAAGGTCGATGTGTTGCTGTTACGACAGGCGGTTTGGCTGAAGTAGAGATAGAATCGGACCGAAGATTGAGACTATTTGAATCATTAAATATTTATGTCATAATTGAAATCAATTATTTAACTACTGGATTCTGCATTCTGCTTGCAGGAAATATGTTTCAGTTTAAAACGCTAAGCCTAATTTAAAAGTAAGTAACTCTAGAGCGAAAGGGTTAAAATTCATCGAAACGGTCGAATGCAATCAGCCTAAAAGGCAAAATTGCATGTGTCATACGCCAACCGGTATTATAATGTAACGATGAATACGTTGATTGTGATTGAATATACTCAGGTATTGACCTCTGACAGGGGCAAATCGCTGATAAGCCTTATAAGGGATATCTCAAGGAGATAATGCGTGGAAAACAATTCAAATCGCTAGAGTAGACAAATTAAGTATAATCCGCAAATTCTCTGATGCCATTTCAATCTCCATTTCAATACGACTTTCTTTCGATTGCATCCTGATCAAACTCAGTCAAAATAAAAAAAATGAAATTCTTTCTATTCAAGCAGTTAGATGGACACAGGTCACTTGAAAAGTGGAGTCACACTGGCTGTTTGATACTTAATGACCACACTTGGCCGTTCGCGTGTATAATCAAAACAGCTTTTGAACGCGTTTGACGTACCAAATATGGTGTCGACGATGGAGCAAATGACAACAGTGGTATTAAAACGGATGAAAATTATAAACATGGGTTTCAGATGCATAGTTCACATATTGAGATAAAATAGACGTTGCACCTGCAAGCTATACGGCGGTAGCGCAAAGACGAGCGCAATTTTAAAGGTTTCCTCCACAAATTCTCGGTTTTCTCTGAGGCCAGATCGCCCGGCGTGTATTAAGGAGTAATTACCTTCACGCCAAAGCCGAACGAACTCTTCGTACCTATATGAAAAAAGCATTATTAGAAGAAGGACAGCACGTTGATAAACATTACTAGTTACAGCCAACAGATATACGTATAACTAATTATCAATTCATTAATTTTCGACGCAAAGCTAAAATCGCTTTTTCAATTCTATGCGTTGAAGGAAATACAAACATCACTGAATCGAGCTTACGTGTTTGTTTTCATTTATCGTGTACAAGTTTCTAAATAGATAGAAATTGGAACGAACCTGACGCTTTTGGTGTCAACAAACTTCTGCAGAAGTGTCTCAATATCGGACTTCACACCGGCGGCAGGATACCTAACGCGTTGGTGTATCCTTACATTGCCCTTCATTTTCGGTTAATTTTGTTACACTTACCCAAATATAACCTATTTCTATAAATTACGTTAAGTATATAAACAGTAATATCGCTTGACACAGAACATGAAGGATACTGGATTAATAAAATATTTATAAAAAGGCCTTCTTAGGCTATGATCGTAGGAAATATACGGTCCATTCCATGCTGCAAATGGCTTTTGATAATTTAAAACAATAAGTTACAGCAATATAATTGAATATCACAAATACATTGAACAGATAAATATACGTAACAGTAAAATAATCAATCTCCAACAAAATAAGTGCCCAAATCCAAAACACAATGCGCGCCAGTTCAATGCATTAGTCCAAAATCCGAAAAAATAAATATTTCGATATTCACGCGACCGCAGTTTTGCGTACAGCAGGCTGTTCTGATATTCCTGCAAAACCAAGTTCTGACCTAAGTAATAGCGCCACCGCACGGACTAAGAACTATTCATTTCGCCATCACTGGAGGCGATAATGCAAAATGGCGCCATTTTCAACCTCAGGATCCTGATATTAACATATATCAAATAAACAAAACTAGGCTAAGTTTAACGCACGAAGACAAATTTAATATCTAGGCCTTTTTAACTACTCCTAAGACTAGGCTATAGCACGAAAATTACATAGTTAAAGTTTAGACAAAAAATAAAACAACATTTAAAACAATAGTAAACCATTCCAAGTAAATAATATAGTTGCCAACAAAATAGGGTACCAGTAAAAACATTTTCTGGTCACGCCTGCAGAATACATAATATTTTTACCAGTACAAAGACACCATATAGTATAATACCATAATATGATGCAAGTAACTAAAAAAAAGCAACAAACTGTGTGACGATCGTCATAGAAAATGTCTTGTATATTAGCTGGATTATTTTCAAATCATCCAGGAGTTATTATCTGTATCTTCCTCTTCTGCCTCAATATCAGCCTAAAATATGATTTAAGAGTGATAGTCTTACTACCTATGTGATGAAAAAGTCAACATTTAATAATAACAAAAAAGTGTTTGAAAAAGGCAATTAATTTCTTATACGAATATTCAGAACTTTTTTCCATTTAATGTAAATAACAAAACATTATTCCACAAATCCACCAAAAATCAAACCTGCAGTTCAGCATTTTGTTCTTCAGGAGAATCTATGTAATCATTCAAGTCCTCTTCTTCTTCTTCTTCTTCACTTTCTTCAGAACCTCCCTCCACCCCAGTTTCATGCGATGGCTGCATCATGTGTTTTAAATTTTATAATAAGGTATTAAGCGTGTATTTCATTAAAACAAGCAAATGCAGCTTGCAATGTTAAAACTCACCATTGAGTCTTGCTTCTTTCCAATGTAAAGTGCTTCTTTGTCTTTTTGAATAATGCTTTTCAGCTTAATAAAAATTGCCCATGTTAAAATTAATGCTTGCAATATATCACCATCAGCATAAAACTAAAGCTTGGAAAGTTAATTGATTTTAAATGGATGACATATTAAAAGCATTGAATAAGAGTAGTTAAAAGCAGTTTTTACCCGGTTCTTATATTTTGTCTCCAAGATACAGAGATCAACTTCGTAATCATCCTCTTCTCCAGCACTAAACCAGAGAGGATCACTGGTCTTCGGTGTAAAAGTTGGAAAAGAAGTTGACATCATTTATTTCAGTATTTACACTTAATAATGATTTAAGGTGCCTAAAAGTTCCTAACAAGGCAGTGGGTAAGAAAGATGGTTGCAGTAGAACAAACAAACGCCACTATAAATTTCACCGACATTTGTTTGCCTGACATGAAAGTCAACAATTAGAAAAGCACAATGCAAATTTGTTTGTTTGCGAGCTATTATGGCAGTGACAAGAAACAGAATTTTTAAAAATGCAATGCATAAAAAATTGCATCATTCGTATGTTACTGTTACTAGTAATTCAGTGTATTTTCAACATGGTAACAAACTGAGGTCATATCTAAAATGATTTGTAAAATATTTCACTACTTTAGAGAATAATAGAGTAAGCAAAACACGAATATCAATATAATACAGAATCAGAATTAGATTTTCAAAAAATATTGCTTTTACCATTGACTCAATACAATAGCAGTAAGATATGTCCAACTACTAGTATAAGCATATGCGAAATGAAAAGTCACTTTGAGCCTAATTGTAATAACAAAGCAAATCCAATGTCATAAAACGAAGTTGATTTTCCGTGGGATTCAGTTTACTTTCTTTTCTTATAGTTTCCAACAGTTTTAGCTTTCTTTTTAGCAGATTCTGATTTAGTTTTTGGATCAGACTTCCTTTTTACAGCGGGTGAAGAAGGCAAGACTTTGAAGAAATCATCGAGCCTTCCTTGGGTGCTCTTTTGTCGACTCTTTATGATTTTTTTCACTCCACTTCTCACCCTGTCTTCGTTGAAACCTTTTTGCTTTACCATGAATTCGACTATACCCTCCTCATCAGGATCAGTCCACTTGAGCTCCACATTGTCTGCAGAAGACACATCAGGAGTAAGAAAGAGCTTCCTGGCTTCTTTGTAAACCCAGCCTTCTGGTACAGTGTATTTTTTTGAATCAATATGCTTCAAAATTTCATCGATGCTCTTGTGTTGTTTGATGAGGTCGTAAGCTCTCTTGGGTCCGACTCCGCGAATATGCTCACAATAGTCACAGCCGAGTAGAATACATAAGTCTACAAACTGCTCATGACTCATTTCCATTTCCTGTAAAACTTTTTCATAAACAAATTCTTGAATTGGCATTTTCCTCGCCTCACTGAATGTCATGTGACGTAGCAGACGAGTAGAATGAAACGTCAAAGCATCCATATCTTCAGTTGCCGTGGCATATACTTTTCCTGATTTTACTAGAGCTGCACATTGAGCCTCTGCTTCAGTAGGAGCTTCAACAACAGGTATCCCCATGAGTCGGAGCAACTTTTTACAGTCGGCCATGTGCTCCTTTGTGACCTTCACCAATCGACGAGTGAATTTTTCGATTTCTTCAGCTTCACCACTCTCTTGCGCTTTGGCTAACTGCTTTTCTGCTTCTTGCCTTCGCTCAGCCCGCTTTGCAAGTTCACCGGACTTCATCTGGGGTGGTTTTCCATCAAAGACAAAAGCAGGCTTGATTCCATTGTCTAAGAGTCTGATGGTCCGGTAAAACATACCAGCAATGTGGCTGGTCACTTCACCTTCTTCATTGGTCAACTGGTTTCCATCCTGACGAATAGCAATTAAGAATTGATAAACTGCCATTGATGCATCTATGGCAACCTTGCGGCCGAAGTAATTTTTCATTAAATTTTCCTTAACTGCAGATGGTGCTTTATCACAGATCAGCTTGGATAAACCCAATATTCCCATTCTAGCAGATTTATTTTTCTATAAATTTACTAACAATTATATGCCTCAAATTACTACTTAACTAGCTTACAAATAAAAAAAGAAATTTTAATTATCCTGCTGCTCTAGCTGCTTCGCAACCACATTGACACCAAGATCTGGATATCAATGAATCAATGTTATTCTAACTTTTTACACAAATAGCTTAAACCCATACTCTGTGAAGTATTCCTTAGTTACTGTAATGTAAAGGGCCGATTGGGCACAAAATTAGATGGCAAAACTTCAATCCCAGGATCATCCTAATTCTAATAAGTCATAATATTTCCATGTATTGTACTTTGAGTTTTTCTCCTCTTTATGACACAAACCCAAATATGTGGGTTGCATCAATAAAAAATATATTATACACTTTCAGTTACACCTATCATCCTAATTAAAAAAAAGGGTTGATATAATATACATTATGTTTATACACTGTATTTTTAATTTCCCTTTAGCTTATATGAAGTTATCATCCTCATCTGGACACAAATCATGTTTTTGGATGCTAAAGCAACTATTTTTAAATGATCATACTGGTTTCAAAAAGACATGCTAGTGGTATGTCTTGGTAGAGTCAGAATTATCCAAGTTAGAGACGAACATACCGACACATTTGCCTTTTAATAATATATATAGATTAAAGAAATTTATCATATTTGTTATTGATAAACATTCAAATCAATATGAATTAAAATTAATTGAAAGAAAGTGACTATAAGATGACCTTTGTTCAAATTTTCATCACTTGGCCAAGTTAGGCCTATACTTAAATAAATATTATATCATACATAATGTAATAGGATGATAAGAAGTTCTAACAGTTATAGTACAATTCAAATCAAGATTAAAGGAGTGACCATTTCTGCCAAATCTACATTTGTCCATCAGCGTGTATGTGAGCCCATCTGTCCAGACTGCAGAGTTTAGCCTAAGTGCACTCAATGTTGTTTTCCATGAGCTAAAGTGGCACATTTTAGGTGCGTAATTTAGAACTTCTTGATTTTGAAAGTTTGCTTTCAGTGTGTCAGATAAATGCATTAATAAATGTAATGCCAAAATTTGCCCAATGTCAGTTGACGTAATACTTATGTAGGCTGTAACATAGAATGTAGGGTAAAACGGCAATTCGGCACTAAAAATTGGTGCAGAAGCCAACTTTCTGCACAAGAGAAATCCGGTACATCATACAAACTTTTCAGTAGGGCTTATGTGCACCAAATTTTCAACTCATTTAGAAACTGAATTGGTGAAACTGTTGGAATCGCACGTACCCCAAGCATTGCACACCTGAACTTGTCATTTTTGGTTGTATCATACAACTTGTATGGAGCCCGCAAGATTTTGCTAAAAACGGTGCAGGACGGCTAAAATAGGATTACACTGGGTGCAAAATGGTGTACTAGGTGCATTTTCCAGTCGGTTATAAACACTAGCCTAAACACAAAGCCTGTGGGCTTTCTTTTTTCACATTCAGGTACACCAGTCACAGTCTTCCAAAATCTTGACGGTGCAGTTGCCTTGCTTTCCAAGATATTGCTAACTACCGGACTGCAGAGTATGGCAGTTTCAGCCGAGATTATCAGGTGTTCAGAAGCTAAATTCTGATGTGCAAGGTAGCAGGTGGCGTGCGCTGCGACTCATGGCTGCCTGCATTTGTGCAGGCAAAGCGCACTATACAATAGAAACCAGGGAAAAAATTAGTGTTTTTAGAGATATTGGTTACATACACCCCAGGTATATGTGCAGTATAAAATCGGAGAAAAAGTTAGTGTCTCCTCTTCTTTTGGGAGACACCAGTTAGTAACCTGACCATTCAAGACTTTTCCTGTCTGAGCATACAGACTGGGATCCCAATACTATATCAATCTGCTATTCATGCTGATATCGTTACATTACGACACTTTTACTTGTTGACTTCATTGTTCTCAAGTCTCAATGCTGCATTGTCTCATGAGTCATGACCAGGGCAATTTTTTGCAACTTTTTTTACAGCTTCCTAAATACGGAAAATTTATTTAACGATGTTTTAAGCTGTTTTCAGGAATTTTATATTGCAACTTTTTGCAACTATTGCTTTTTTACATTTAACTTTTTACTGCAATTTTTATCAAATATTGCACAAAATCGTATTTGGATCACCGATTCGAACTGTAGTGACTAAAATGCAATTGTAGAAATGACCCGGCCAAACATCAGTCCTGAACTATATGCCAAATTCTTAAACTGCCAAGCAAGTTCATGCACTGTGGAACGAAGTTTTAGCATGCTACGCAAACTGTTGGCAAAAGATCGCAATTTCTCCCCAGATAATGTTTGGAAATATTTAGCATTGATGTAAATAGATCGCTTGAGTAAACTGTCGTTTAAAATGTCGTATAACTGTCGTTTAAAATTATTGTGCATAAACGCAAATTTTTACTGCACCTTTGTTAAAAATAAATGCAAATTTATCACGATTTTAATGCAACAAAAACTTGCCCTAGCCATGACCAATGATGCTGATGCGCGAAGCTTGTCAACAGGTCAAGCTCTCCTCCAAGACCGTAGGTCACTAGAAATTTGTTTCGCGTTTTCTTGCAAGCCACCTCGCTTAGCAGCTTTACATACAGCCTATACAGTCTGTACAGACTATATAGCCTTCATTAACATCGATTAAATTATTTGGTTGCCATACTTTTTGGAGTAGGCCGAGTTTGTCATTTGGCGCGAGCGGGTCTATGCCATGAATGTTTCTCATAGACAACTAATATCGTAATTTGCTGCAAAAAACTCAACAGCATTAATTTGTCCCTGATTTGTCCGTAGGACGTAAGTTTGTTTATCATCTTTCACTATCTGAGCTTAAGGTTGATGTGCTATGCAAGATCGCTTTCGGAAAATCCACAAAACATCAAACTTTATTTATGTGTCCTTGAAATCGGATTAACCAATGGACTCTATCTGTCCTCCAGAGCTATGAAACATAGGAAATTCAGAAATGTATTTAAGAAAGAGCAAAATGTATGACAAATGAATCTTATGAATAAGAATCATATAGTTACGTATATATGTATTATTTATAGTCCATCTGAAATCGAAGAAAAGAAAAAATTTCAGATTTTTCTGTTTATAAAAATTCAACAAAAAATGGAAACTTTCTTGTAAAAGACTTTAACAGTGAAAATTATAAAGAACATCTTATTCATAAGACGTATGGTCAGTATGAATTTTTCCAGAGAATTCACTTTTAATAATCACCAATGAGAAAAACTAATTTATTTAGTTCATCTCCTATGTTTAACGGTTAACAGCTCACAGAAATGTCTTGCTGTTTTAAACGAATGAATGAGAAACGCAACGGTAAGTGGTTGGCACTGATGCACAAACCCAATAAAAAAAATTTAATGTTGTTGGTAAGTAACCTTTGCAAAAATTTGCATCGCTGTTTTAATTACAAACAATAACATTCTCAAGTTGTCACCACCAACAGGCAGTACAGAACAATTTGTTTGGAAACCACAGACGCTACTTTTTTCTTGTGCGCAAAGCAGCATGTTGATGGAAAATTTCATGCCGCGCGAAATTCAGAAGGTTATTTTGCCGTCGTGTTGACGTTCGGTAGCTTTGCGAAACGTAAAGTATGTGTTATCATATGTTTCATTACCGAGGAGAAGAATGTAGGCTAAATTAAAGTACACGCTGCACGCGAGGCTTAACGCTTATACGTAACGGAAGGACAAGGCTATATGCTGCTGCCAGGCTTCTCTAGCTTACTCTACTAGTATACCTGCCTTTTACTGGTTTAGGCTAGAACAAGGATCATCTGAGATTTAGCCTATAGAGTGTAGGTCGACAGTAAACAAAATTAGGCTTTAAAATGCTATAAGAGCCTCTGTACCATATTCAGATGTTCGTATGAGCTTGTCACCATACTGGCACATCCAGATATCAGTATAAATAACAGAATAGCCTAGGATAATTTTTAAAAACAATTTTAGCCTACCTATAACCCGGTGTGTAAAAGTTTTTATATCAAAACATAAACATTCAGATGTATAAAAATTATCTTAAATATTGAAACATTTTACATCGTTTAAGATGGTGTAATGCATTCAAGGTTAATCAGTGCAGAGTTGTTACTGATAGTCTACTGAGATTAACAATATTGTTAAACAGCTGAACATTCTTCTTACCTTGTGATAAACAGTGATGTTGTTATATTTTGAATAAAATTGAAATATTAAAAATCTATACTAACCGACACTTGTTTTGACTTAACAAGACCCGTAGGATGTGCATGCAGCACAAAACATTATCAGTGAACTGAGGATTTTACTCACAATTTATCAAACTCAGAGCATTGCATGGAAATGGATTAAGTGTTCACCTAAACCAGCTGAATGGTTATCAACCCTACTGGTTTAAGATGAAAGAATGGTTTCATTTTGCAAAACAACAATAGTCTTTGGAGGAAACGTTTGCCATGCTTTGGTGGTTAGTCACACTTTTGTGGCTGACAACATTTGAGCAAAGTCATGCTCAAGGAACAGTTTCATTGGACTTTAATGTCACTGAAAATGCCACAATCGGAACTGAAGTTGGAAGACTTCAACAATCAGGAGTAGCCGGAGGATATATATTGACAAGTGATGAGTCTTCTCCATTTTTAACACATTTTGATGTAAATCTCTTGCAAGATCAAGGAATACTTTTAACCATCAAAGCTCTAGATCATGAAGAGTATTCCCAGTTTGATGAAGTTGCTTACGATAGTATAAAAAACAATTACATACAGGTTGGTTTTTTGAAATGTTACTCTCCACAAGTAATCAAAAATAGTATTTATCACAAAGTAGTTAAGTATCATTTTTCTTTAGAAACATGACAGTGTCAAAAGTAGATGTTTGCTTGGACATTATCATTACCGTATTTATATCTTTCTTTTTTTCTGTCATGAATGTCCATGATATTATTTTCAGTATTCTTCTATGCATACAGATACACATAGATGTGATTGATATAAATGACAATTCTCCACAATTCATCACTGATCAGTTAGACCTTAACATATCAGAAGCAAGCCAGGTTGGTGCCAGCTTCAATCTTGGATCTGCGACAGATGATGACTCGGAGCAGTACAATGTTCAAGGTTATCGGATTATCAGTGGGAATGATGCTCAAGTTTTTGGTATTAAAAACAACATGATAGACAATAAAGTTTACGCTGATTTGGTTGTAAATCAAACTCTTGACCGTGAAGAAAAACCATCATATACTTTGGTGATTGAAGCATATGATGGTGACGTGCCTCCGAAAACTGACACTGTTCAACTTAACATCAAGATATCAGATGTAAATGATGAAACTCCTATGTTTAACGACACCCGTTATACTGTTGATGTTCCGGAAGATGCTGTTGTAGGGACAGATTTGATCACTTTGACTGCTGAAGATCGTGATGCCGGAGACAACAGCAAAGTAACTTATCGAATCAATCGAGTTCAGAGTGATCCTGATGAGTATTTTATGGTTGATTCAGAAACCGGAAGGATTTATTTAAACAAAAAAGTGGATTTTGAGACCAAAATACAGCACAAGGTAGTACTTGAAGCAGTTGACAGTGGCACAGAACCTCAGGTGGGCTCCACAGTCGTCATAATCACAGTGACTGACGTCAATGACAACAAGCCATCAATTAACGTTATTTTTCTAGATGCTAATGAGGCAAAGGTTGGTGATTTTTGTCTAAATTAATTATTAACACCTCATAGTTTTATTGATTAGCGCGTTTCACAAACGAAGAGTACAGTACTTGAAAGAATTGTGCATGTAAACATTGAAGACAAATTTTAAACATTACCTTGGTTAATTTAGGTTTCAGAAGGCGCTCAGCTGGGTGATTATATTGCACGTGTGTCTGTATCCGACCCAGATATGGGCGAGTTGTCTTTAGTAAATCTGACCATAAGCGGAGGAGATGGAAGGTAAATTACTATCTAATCAAAATATTGGCAAGTAGTGATGTTTATGCATGAGTAATTTAAATGTTTTGACCGAAACATTCATTATTACAAGGCATTTTCTCTTATAGATTTGGGCTGCAAACGGACAACGACATAATTTACTTGATATGCATAAAGACAGAACTGGACAGGGAGACAAAAGCCTCTTATGATATTACCCTGACAGCCACAGATTTTGGAAGGTAGATATATGATCAGGAATTTCATAGCTCTATGGAACGCTACAACAAACATTACTGATTTCCATACTTCATGTTGTAGCCCGCCACAAACGGCAATCACCTCGTTCACTCTGACCATTGAAGACGTAAACGACAACCCACCTCGGTTTGAGGAAGAATTTTATGAATTTTCTCTCAAAGAAGACGTCTACCTAGGTAGCAACTACAACAATTTCAAACGTCATCAATGTATTTTAAGCGGGACGAAAACTTTGTTAATTTTTCTTCCTTTCTAGATTGACTAACGTTATTTATAGTACTTAGTGCAATTAATCATGTCACAGGCACATTTGTTGCGCAACTGCAAGCTAATGATATCGACGAGGGGCTCAACGCGCAAGTGCTGTACAGCATTGAGAGCGGCGCACAGAGCGATTGGTTTACTGTTCACCCCAGCTCTGGTGTGATCACAACGGCGTAAGTATACTGCGTCTATTATGTCATAGAAGCATTTTAGTATTTGCTATCGTGAGGTAATAATTGTATGCCGTGGAAAGTCTTCCATAATTTAATCCGCACTCTGATGTGTGGTGCTAACAAACGATTGGCGAAAAGCTCCACGTGTTGTTACTCTTTGTTATTAACACCTATCCTCATAAATCAAGTGTGGCTAATTCCGTTAATTATTTCCGGAATGTCACTGTTTCAAACAATTGTAAGTAAACACTTGCACACACCCCTTTGAAAATTGATACTGAATACCGGCCTGACAAGAGTGCTGGTATTCTATTCAAACCCTAATCTAGTTATCGCTTGTAATTTGAAGAACTTTAGTTACACGCCCGTACACGCGGTAGTTATCTCTTCGTCAAAGGCTCAAAGCACAATTATTAATTTTTAAAAGGAAATTTTGCTAGCCTACCTTATAACTGTGACATGTTACTCATACCTTTCCCATGGCTTAAAGTGCCATAGCTCTATAGTTACTATAGAATGAAGCGAAAAGTACAAATGCAAAGTATGAGATAATTGCGAATAAACAATACCGATTATTGGGATTTGAGAGATGCTATCATTTTTCGCTGGTGCGTTGGTTTTCATATAAGGCCTTAATAACTTTCGGCGAAGACACTGGTCTCGCATATCGTTTCAACCTTACATAAATTCCGGGTCAAGTACACAATTACATTCATGTTCGAAGTCCCGAAAGGAAAGGACTTTTGACGCAATAATCCCTTCATACTCGATCCTAACTTGGACGTGCATTCGTATATCACTATACTTGACACAAATATTTTACTTTGTGCTTTGATTTACGCAAGAAATAGAAAAATATTCTTAACACATAGCAAAGACTTGGACAATCGGATCAACTCCGCTCCCACCCTGGTTGTCATAGCAACCGATAAAGGAACTCCTCCTATGTCATCCAATACAACGTTGCTCATCCGCATCAACGCAACATCGGACAGTGCTCCCACTTTTGAAAGTTCTTCCTACAGGAAATCTGTATTCGAAGACGCACCAATAGGGAGATGCATTTTTCAGGTTAGAGTGATTGAAATATAGAAACGAAAAGCGTCTCGTAAAACTTGGCAAAGTTTTATTTGTAAAGTCAATTGTTGTTTTGCTTATTGTCGGTCATTGCTCAGTCGCTGAACAATGAACATCATAGAACAAGTACATCTTCGGCCAAATTTCTTAGATTAGATTCTTGCAAAGTCATCTTGGCGATTTTTGTGATAATTGGTATTTACGCAACTGGTCTTTAGCGACTTTGACGGCCTGAGAATTTCTCGTGTTAAGCTGCGATACGTGTTGCTTGCTACGTAACATGTTGCTTACGACTTGTACACAGAACATTGCAAAATTTCATGCATTTAATAGTTGCTTTGCGCGATTATTCTTGATTAATTAGTTTTACGATAATGTTACCTCTCAACAGGGGAAACAGTTCTGTCATATTTAATGCTTTGGCGTTTGTATTGTTATTTAGCAGTGTTTTTCTCGTACTAATACTTATTTGATCTGGGAAAATAAACAGACTCTTCTTCCTTTATTTACCCTTTACGCGCAGGAAAACCATTTTGGTGCCTGTGAGTTAAAAAAAGAAAACAGACCCATTAGCACAAACTTCAAATTAAATTTCAATCGACTGGCCAACGTCATGCTTGTGATTGTTAAAGTGCTGCTCTCGCTAGATTTTGCCAAACATTTTCAGTAAACGACACAAAAATGGGATTCCAACCACTAACAAAGATGCAAGGTCAAAATCAACAACTGTTCTGCTGGATTATACAATATGCAAAGCATGCCGAATCTACAACAATTTGCGTTCGATGCTTTAAAAAAACATTTTAGATCAAGTTTTTGATCTGATCGATTTTGCTGTCTACGTCTAAGCCGGATTAATTGTAAAATGCTTTGTCGTTATCAATGGAATTATGACAAACAAATAATGAAAGGGTATTAGTATCAGGGATTCGAACTGCAGTGGAAAACGGTTTAACTCCGATTCAGGTTTTACAAAATCTTATTTTACCGGTTCTAATCCGGTTCAGGTTTGCATCGGGTGCATACATTCAGTTCCGGGTTTCGGTTCAGCAAGCTACGATTCGCTCTGGGTTCGAATGACATTATCCAGCTAATCATTTTTTTAATTTATTCAACTACACTGCCCAAGTAGTAATTCGTTTTGAAATAAGTAAAAGAAACACGTTTTCTATAACTATTGAATGAAATTATTGTACTGAAAAAGTAGTTACAGTTGAGAAAGGTTAGAATCCGGTTCAGGTTTTTTTCTCTTAGTCTTCAATGGTTTCGGTTTGGGTTGAGACAAATTCAATATATTGGGTTCTGGTTCCGGTTCGGTTTTCATAAACATCCGCTCAAACCGGTTTAAAGGTTCACGTGCAAATTCGTTTCGACACCCTGGTTAGTATATTGAACGGTATTAACAGTACCGTGTCAAGGCAATACCGTTGTCGTCGTGATTGAAGTTTTTCGTTTGGATGCAAGCAGCATTGTTATAATGTTAGGAATCTAAAATTCATTTGATTTGAATGACAGAAGATTTGAAAAACTCTTGCCTGTTTCGTAGCAGTTGTTATAATATTTTTAAATACTTTACTTGAATTTGATGCGTTGCAGTGTGTTTTTCAATACGGAAGTATGTAAGGCAAGAAAATGATGAAGTTATAATTAATGGCTTGATTGAAATCGGTCCAACTATTTTCGGTATTACTAGATCCTTTTAGATGGCTCGGTTCATTTTGCTTTTTAAGGCTGGTTACCAATAAATGAATATAATGATCTGAGTTGAAAGCAAAACCGTATTCCAACTTGTCCGTACATAAAAGCGCGACATCAAGGTTATAGAATATTTTGGACTGTCATATTTTGCTATTACGTTTGGATGTGGTACCGGATGCTTATTTCGAAAAAGAAAAATACTTTTTCAGCTTCCAAAATGTTTCTAAAGTCTAATTTTTTCAGGACTGGTTAAATCAAACGTTCTTTGCATTCTTAAATCTTGTTTTTACCGGAATTAAAATTTTTGGATAAAATTTAAAATTTATTTAAAATCAATTTAACATCAAATCTGACTTAAATTTTCCGCCGGATCATTGATTTTTCTCACTTTGTTGTTAATTCTGTTGCCATTGAGTTTATTAATGAAGTTCGAATATTTTAGTTTTCAACTTTTGGCATTATGGTTATATCAATGCGAAGGCTCTTATAGTTAAAACCAAGTGTCGTGTGATTACTTAATTTGAAACGCGTTTTATTCTACAAAATGAACAAAATTTTGATAAACCTTCAATGGCTCTTATAAAATTGATCCAACACGATTTGTCGATCTGTCTTTATGAAAACACGAGGTACGATAGTGTGATTAATTGTGCATAAAGCACTGATTCTTGAAAGACAAAGTGACCGAAGTTAATCTAGGCTTAATGGAAGCTAATTAGAAATCCTGACATAAAAGGTTACATGTAGGGAACTTATCTTTTTAATCAGATTAGAGAGTGATGGTTTTATATAAAAGTGTCATACTCTCAGACTTAATATATGACGCTCGGTGCTTTTGTTCAATAAATGCCATACTCATTGAAGGTCCCTTATCAACTTCAGATTTCAATTTATACCTTTTAATATTCCACGCATGATCCCTTGACAATATCGACATGCAGTTGACTGATTTTCACCGAACAGTATACTGATTTAGTGATTAGTGATTACTACTATAGTGAAGCATACCAAGCAAGCAATTAATTAGGTCAAAACATGGCAGAAATGGTGAAACGTGGTTTATAGTAATTTATAGTATAGTTTGTAGTTTATAGTTTCGAGTAATTAATGATTGACTATTTATAAGATTTTATTCCATATACAGTAACTTTTCATATAGGCTGTATTGGGCGAACTTCGCTCTTTCTAGCCATTGGTCACTGATTGATAAAAAAACACAAGTTGCAACCTTGTTGTGGGTGCAAAAGCTTACAAATGGTTGTAGATTTCCCACGGCTTTAATCGAAGCCATTTTATCCTAACCTTTTAGCCCAGGTTTCCCATGACCATTGCAGGTATATCTACATATTTGTATGAAAGAGACGGTTGCTTTAAACCTTTCCTCGTATTCACATCTGTTTAATGTTACTTATCTTAAATTTAATCTTTAAATTGGGCCCCGTACGTTTGATTTTTGCCGTCTCTCTGGCGTGTCATTCTCCAATGCTTTCTTCTCAATTTACAAAATTAGATAAACGTAACTGGTCGATTTCTGGACCCGAATAGCTTATGTTGTTTATTTTTGACTTTCTGGGGATAAATATCGGTGATATATCGCTTGGGAAAGTTTTAGAAATGATTTAAGTGATATTTGATAAAGTTACAGTTTTACTATACCCATAGTAATATCGGGGAATTTGCAAAAATAATTCGGGTTTGTCCGTATAGCTGAACACAATAACTTCCCAAATTCTGTAAAACTCAGCTTTATGCCTTTTAAGATTGCTACATGATGCAATCTAACATACGTATTGCACAGAACCCATTGCATTTACTTCCCACTCTAAAATCCATGGCATTTTCTCAACACACAACATATTGAGGTTTCCTAAGTGGTAGGGCCTGGAAAATCGATATTTATGGCATTTGAAATTTCTAACTTTACCCTTTGTTTTGTCTTTATAAGAGGAAACGTGCACAGAATGGTTTCATTTTATCTACATACAGTTTCACTTGACTCAGTGTGACTTTCATACACTATTATAAAAAGAACTTATTTATTTATTTTACACGTCGTTGTGTTTCATTCTTGATAAATCCAGCTCCAATGGCATTGACAATCAGACGTATTGCCATTATAAATCTTGTTATTTTAACTTTGTCGTTATCGTGGATTAGTTTTCCATTCGTACGTTAATCACAACGTCATTTTTTCAAGGCCATTTTGGCCGTAGTTAGTTTATTTTCACATGATTTTGGTTTTAGCTAAATTTACAATAATTTGCTTAAAACCGACATTTATTGTAACAGATTTATAGCGAGCTCTCATCCATATTCGTTGTTATCTATCAGAGCATTTTGCAATAGACATTACAGTCGGAGTGCGTCATAATATTAAACTTCGCATTACGCTTATATTACACCCCGTGTAGTTTTAACAATATTGTATGTATGTTATGTACTGACAAGCCGTCGAACGGAATCCAAAGCTAATGTAATGTTGCTATTGTGGAACAATTGTTGTTTATAAGTCTACAATATATTATCATCTGCCTTATCGTGTTTACCGTGTGTGGGTTTTAGTGACAATGTCCAATATCAACAGCAGGATATATCGGCACTCGCGATTAGGAAATGCTTTTATCGTTTTGTAGACGTCAATATCGCTTGCCGGACCGATTGTGACAGAATGTTTTTTCTGAGACGAGATCAAAGATGTTTGGCCGAAAAAACAGCAAAGACTATAACGATGCTCCTAACGTTTATATCTGTATAATCCTCATATCCGTTATATCTAATGTACATTCTTTACCTTTCAGCTATTCTTAATCTCCCTTATTATGGGTGAGATCAATTGACTTAGCCCTGGCAGGAGATTCGCCTAATTTCACATCAAATATTGTCCAATTTTAAATCAAGGAGCTCGAAAAATCGGTTATAAGAACTTGAAAAATCAATTCCGGTTCAATTTTTATCGAAGGAAAAAGCGATTTCAAGTCATTTATTCCGCTTCTCAATTTTCAATGGGTTTGGCAGTAATTTTGTGAAAAGTGAGCTCCATAAACACAGAATTTTGCAGATATATCCATTTGGAAGGCCTAAAGTGTATTTTAGGGGATTACTTCAAAAATGTTATGTTTGCAGTAGATTTATTTTTTGAATCGACTGACCCTTTGTTTTAAACTCAACCCATGGTCTTGATTTATCAGCGCGACGATATGTCTGTCGATATTCATTTACCCGATTTTGATGAAATAAGACCACTACGCGCATTTGTAATTACCGGCTGTATATTCACACGGGACTTATAAATGCTCTATTAATCTGCCCACTTGCTTGATGACCTTTGGCGTATTGGTATATTAGAATTTGTATGTACAATTGCATTCTATGTTGTAACTTCTGACTGTAACTTCTTCACGTATAAATTATATTCTATTCCGACTACTATACGTAATGTTTATTTTAAAAATTTACGCATAATTTTATTTTTCTTAACATATCTATGAAAATAACGTTGTTTTTCATTGTTTGCGTGATATTGAATGGCTTGGCCGTCGCTGCGTACTCACGCACGTCTTTGTTACGACACTACGTAAGTTTTCCTTACGCATAGTTTGAACCCAATGTCGAGCGTAAATGACAGTTGTTCGACAAGAACACAATAGTTACCATCTATAGTATAGATTCTATACGAACAGATTTGTAATACAAATGTCCTGACAGCGATTTTAATTAAGCTCTCGCAAAATGGAAGTGCTGGGGAACGTTTTGCTCTCATGAATGGAAAGTCAAAGGAACGTGCCTATAAACCTATGTCTACAAGCCGTCTTATTGTGTCAATCCATCGGCAAATGTATTGAAGCGACTATATTGGTAACAATCTGCGTTTTGGCAACGTATTTTAACTCCTAACAACTGAGTTTTTGTGTATGAGGTAATCGCATAAACCGAAATTTTTTTGTTTGGTTGCGAAATGGATTTTGAGAGTTTGAGTTTTGTATAAAAAGAAACATTAAGATTTAAATTATCCATTTAGCAAACTATAGTTACTTTGTATTGAAATGTGTAACTTTGCTTAATGTTACCTGTCGAAAAATCAGATTGAATTTTTTTTTAGGAATTGTAACAATGTACGACACGCTAATACAGTAGTTCAACAGCTATCATCAACTTTCCGCCCCATTCTTGCAATAGCCTTGTTTTTTGTATAGCGCTTTCTCATGACAATCGATAAGATAAGCGTTTCGATCTAAACTTTTTGCATTCAATTATAATTACCTTTCATTTAGCTTTATCATGTGTCACTTTCAAAAACCGATTAACATACCTCTCATCTGCTACAGTTAATCAGATATGTCACAAGGTTGACCCCAGTATAATGCGTTCAAAGACAGCACAATATAATTCTGATGTCTTACTGAAAATGAATTGGAGGTTATTTTCCTAACTTTTAAAAAAAATCGTGAAAATCTTAAAATGCCAGGTAATATTATTTGATGGTGATTTCGTTAACATTAGGGTGGCTCAGAACGTAAATAATTTTAACAGCGATTTGTATATTGTGATGAACAAATATAAGGTTCTTTCAGTAAATTTGACGAAATAAATTGTTTAAGGTAAAACGTAGCCATATCCATCTCAAACAAGACCTGATGACGTCAGCACGCCATCGGTTATTTATTTGTGTAGCGAAGGTGGGGGCCAAGTGTGGGGCATTTTTAGTCGTTTAAGGCAAAACGCAAATACTCGACAATTAATCCATCCAGCCCATTCCGCCACTTCAGCCAATCGCTACATTATAGATCTCCATGAGAATGTTGCTCGATCTAGTTTGTTCATTTCCTTCAACTGAGATGATTTAAGCACATTATGGCGCCGTTTTCCCACAAGTGCGATTGTATTTGACTTATCTTGTTCGTAGCTGACACGTTTTTTTTACATTTGCAATGCGTTTACGTCTACGTTTGATCTCCATGTCAAATTTTTATGGTTTTATGAACGTGTCCAAGAATTCCAGGCTATGGTCAATAAGTCTGCAATTCGCTGTACTTTTGGTCCTTCATGCCAATTGCTTGTAATTAACAACTACGCTTGATGATAGTACAGTTTACAAAAATGTCATATTGCTGTAAGATTACTGGCATCTTAATTGTTTACCAAGTTGATGAATTACGTAATTTTGTTTACGTACAGAGTGTCACGTTCAAGTGATTTTGAGCATATTGTTTAAAGTGTTCATATTCTGGCATACTTTGTTCCGGATATATATGGTTCAGCTTTCGGTCTTCGTCGCTCTTAGAAGTACTAGAGATGTGACGATAGGTTGACGAGAACCCGTGGCTTCGCATTTTCAAAGTCTTCCGTCATAACTTTAGTGCGCCTTGGTCCCGATACGAACAATTCACGATCCTCACCTTTAGAAATAGGTGCCTTGCTCGTAAATCAGAGAACCGTTTCGAAATCGTTGAGAGCCCCTGTGAGTGCCCTTACCGCCGTATTATTGTACGTGACGTCATAATAGTGTTGTCGATTATTTCTAGGCTTGTTCTAAGCAAAACTTCCCTCGAAACCTCTTCGCGTCGCCGTGTTTTTGAAAATAATACCCGCCAGATTAAACCCTCCGTTGTAGGAATTATTAATACGCGATGGTTATAGAAGTGATTTTGTTTAATATAACAAAACACTTTGCCTCTCAAAACCCTCCCGCACCTGTTAGTGCACTCTTGTGTATTGTCTTTCACGAAAGCGACGTTTCGATTCTTGTAAATTGTCCATTGTCTCATGTATATGGCTTCATCCTTAACTTGGCCATCTCGCGATTGGTTATTATGTGCTTTGTCGCGTCACTTGTGTTACAAGAAAACTATTTTGAAACATTGCAGTTTTTGTGAACTAACCGATCTCAACATGTTTTTTGATCAGTTTTATAATTTACTAACCAAAGCATGGAGGTTTAGAAATGTCAGGAATCAATTACATTAATTGTAGTTTGTGGAATACTTTGCCATTGTAGGATGGCTTATGTTACCACAGCCAGTCTTTATATGCGTTTTCAATTTTGGTGATTTTATCGAATGTAGTTAGAGTATAGAATACGAAAACCTCAAACCTTTTAATTGCACAAAGGCTTTGAAATCGTATGTTGAAGTTGCTAACATGTCTTGCGTCATCTCCCATTTTTAAACGCCCAGATTTTCGAATTGTTTAAGAGTTTCCAATAAAGCCGTTTTTGTTATGTACATGCGGGGTGGCTATGTTTGTCTTAAGAGTTCACTCATTCTACTGTTCAATTTAGGAAAATATTTTTCTTCAATGATTACATTGCTTATTGTACCTAGACTGTTTCCAGCTATCGCTTTTCAAGCGGCTTATTGAAGAATTGCTGAAGTCTTTTCACGATTTTCTATTGTCCAGGCGCTGTACTATTTACCGATTAAACAGTAGAGTTGTAAGCAATCTATTCGTTCTTTTGGTTTATTTATGGTTGAACAACAACCTTTCACTCGTTGATGATTTAATTTCTTTTCATATGCGTAACTTCACAGGGGATAAATATACTAGATTATGTGATGTTTGTAGACTGTTTCTACAATTTCAGAAAAACATGTTCACACTAGCATGCATGTGCAAACTTTATCCGGTAAATAGTCTTCATATTTTTTTGCGAATTGGAAAAAGATTATTGCCTTCAAAGCCCTTAAAAAGCGGAGTCAATGTACTGTTGATCGTTTTTCTTAAAAATGCATCTTCCTGTTGGAATACGTTATCTCCACAATCGCGTTGTTGGCTGAGCCGATGCGTACGTGACCACAATTCCCAATCAGTCTGAAGCAAAGTTACACTCTATAATTGCTGATGAACATGTCTTTCTATGTAAATTACATGTCGGTGCCTCACGGAGTCACGGTATTCATTTACCTCAACTTGCGTTCAATTAAAAGGGAGCCAGGTGATTTTTTGACTGTATTTCCGTAGAATTTCTCAAAATCACTTATTGAAAACAGAAAAAAAGGATGTATTTCTAAGTTTTGTGAGCACGTGTATTCATTTTCAGTTATTCGCGAAACCATTTATTTGAGGCCTAATCATACGTCTCATACAAATTGTTTAAATTTTTGCGCTGGCATTCGATTGTGATTTTCACGATATTTCACAAAAAAGCCGGCGATGAAACCGAGCTTGCACTCCATCACATGAAAGTTGGTTTAGTTCGATTGTTGTTTGGGCTTGTTGTCTTTAGAAACGTCAGCGATTATGACATGCGATAGCGGATCAATGGAATTGTCAAAAATGTATATCGTCTCGTTAGGAATGACGTTTTAATGATGCCATTCAGCCGTATACTGACAAACCTATATTACGGATTTCGAACACAATGACTTTTTATTACAATTCGATCACTATATACAGTATGCGTTGATTTTGTAAGAAAAGTCAAAACGCGTGTCCTATTGACGTTAACATACAATAAAATTAAATTAAAGAAATATACTTTCAGCGACATCAAATTCTTTGTATAAGCCATTTCGCATCGCAAATTTGTAGGTCTATATAAAGACTAAATTTGAGACACGTGTACACCTGCCGTTGCTATAAATTTGCCTGTAGCTCTTCAGTGTTAACAAGGAATTAATGCTCGAACAGCATTTAAATGGACGAAATTGTTGTAAAGTTCCCACTACGTGATGGTCGCATCCTTTGAACAGCTGGCATTTTCCGTTTAAATGAAATTTCGGTATTGTGTTCGTGAATGAAGCTTTTTGTTGCGGATACCACCCAATATAAACGTCTTTCACTACTGAAGTTTCTTTTTGCAGATTTATTATATCGTTCTTGATTATTTATGTCATCTTAACCTAAGAAACGTACGTCGCGATTGTAATTATGACGTCATAATACTAAAACAAAAACCTTTATGTAATGTTCCCCGTACGGTTTCTGGAATATAAATTGCGAATAAATACCTACCTACACGCGGCTTCATGTAAGCTGTTAATAATTTGGACTAGGTTGTCAACAAACTTTCTGTGCGGCTATTTGAAATGTATTTAAAATACCAGAATATGTAGTTGCCCTCTGTCGTCAGCACCAATGTATGTCGCCAGGTTTTACTTACGTTAAGTCAGAAACGAATCAATTCCGAGGTTATCTATTGTAACCACACTTTGGACTGTAACCTAAATACCCTTCGTTATATTCCGTGTTGACCAACTGGTTTAAATGCATGAAATCGTTATGGCGTCATAATATTTTACCAAATAAAAAATATCCAATTATCCATGTTCTGTCTTCTGAGCTTATATTGTATATTAAATAAAATGCACTAGGTCTATGTTAATTTGCGAACTTTTAGTGCTGGGTAATGGTTGTTTGAATAAACCTTGTCAATGTTTAATCGTTGTAAAATATGATGTGTTGTGTGGGAAATGTTGTGTTTTATTTCATAAGTTACCGAAAGCATACGCTAACGTTCGTAAGTGGAGCGATGTGAAGGTGTAATCAAATGCGTTCGTGAAAATTCCAAGTGAATTTTGTGGTCAGTAATAAATTGCAGTTTGTATCCTAGTTTTTGTGCTGTGAATCTTATCTTTTCAAAAGGGCTAATCTTGGAAATAGTTTTCATCCTTGATGAAAGCAAACAACAGTCTCAAATTTCATCTCACTTCTCTGCATTCTCTTAAATATGATAATAGATTGTCTAAACAAGATCTTAGATGGAATATTCCGACAGATAAAACTTTTGTTTGGTCCAACCAAGATCCAACAGACGATAAGCACTTCCTTAAAAAACTATTATTGAAAAGCTAACTTCAAGAATTGCCTATTTTCTTCCGCTTGTCGCCCACTAGTGATTTAGAAAGGCGATTTTCCAAAATCTAATTCGTTTAAATAATAATTATTAAAAATCTTTTAAATGTGATGTCCTATTTACCGTCTTTGACCATATGCACTCATGCAGGTTCGCGCAAATGATCCAGATACAGAAGATGACTCGACTCTCGTCTATTCCTTCGTAATCGGTTCCACCGTTGAACAACCGACAGCCTTCAGTGTCAATTTTACTACTGGTGAAATCTGTTTGAGCGAAGCACTTGACTGGGAAACGGTCAACAGCTATGAGTTGGATATACAAGCTACAGACCAGGTATAACTTAAGGTTTGGTCCGATTAAAATGCTTCACCTAAGTTTAACACGTGGTTCATACTGTGCACAGCATGTAAGTTTTTAAACTTTATACCATTAGAGCGAGATTTGGGTGTTGGGAAATATGTTGCTCAGCGGGTTTACATTTTTCTGTTTATCCTAGATTGGTTTGTGGGATCGAACTCGTGTTTACGTCACCGTTGATGACATCAACGAACATCGTCCGGTATTTCATCCTGCGATGTACGTCGTGAACGTCGACAGAAATGCCGATGTTGATTCGCCAGTGACAAAAGTTAGCGCAAATGATACAGATGATCCGACTCTGTTCGGGAGAATCTCGTATCAGTTAACTTCTGGAAACGAAAATGGATTCTTTAAATTGGATTCTATCACAGGTACGTCTAAGTTAAGTCATTTGCATATTTATAAGGCGATTAGATAACACATTGGTCCTTTCTGTTTGTCAATTCATCTTCTTATCAAGTCAACTGTTTCTTACAAGTTTACAAGTTTCTTATAAGTTATAAGCTTTTCCGGAAGGTGAAACCGTACTTATACCTTTCTTTAATGAAGCTAAATATAGTTAAACAAGTCAGGTGCTACGGAAATTTTCTGTTAGTAATTTTTGCCTCTGCTGCTGGATAACATTTTAGGCGACCTTACCGTGTCCAAATCACTGGGTGATCTCGTCGATGGGATGAACTTTCAGTTGCTCGTGGAGGCGGTGGATGGCGGAGGATTTACATCTGAGTTGGATGCAAGAATCATAATCAGCATCAATGGGAGCACAACAGGAGGACCAGTCTTCTCCTCGTCCTCGTATGAATTCACTGCCGAAGAAGATGTTCCTGTTTCCTACCTCTTGGGAAGAGTCTCAGCCTCCGCCGGTATGTCCTCATGAATCTCATGGCTATGTACATCCCTATCTTTTGACCACTTCACAAAATAAAATATAGATTGCCATGTGCAAAAAGGTGATGTCAACTTATTGCATAAAATTTAACTGGTTGTGAGAAAGATGTTAACTGTGGCATATTAATTGTCCATTTGTTACAAACGTATTCTTTGATTTTATTCAGTTGATGGGAATGCAGTGAAATATTCTATCATCTCTGATCCTCCCTATAGCAGCTGGTTTGACGTCGAATCCACATCTGGTGAGGTCACTGTAAAGGCAAAAATGGATCGTGAAATATTCTTTTCAGTAACTTTCCAGGTATCCGGGATTTTAGTTTTTAGGGTTGACAAACTTAAGGAAATAATCATGACCTAGAATTTGCTGTACAGCAACTTTTTACTTTGTTTCAAGCCTTTTTGATAATATTTAAATTAAATCAACCCAATACTGTTCACTGCAGGTGGTTGCGTCTTCGGGGACTCCCCCAAAATACGGGTTTGCATTGGTGACTGTTACGTTGAATGACGTCAATGACAACTACCCCATAGTGCGCGGGGCGGTCGATGGGGAACTGAACCCGATAACAGTGCCCTACAACACTGGACTTGGAGTTAAACTGACCACCATAAATGCCAGGGATAATGATGCTGGTTTGAACGGCACGGTAAAGAAAAGCTTTATCTTCTTTTTTGATAAAATTGGTTGGATCTAATAACTATCTTTCCACATTTTCTGTTGTCGCTACCGTATTAAATTTGTGCGGTTGTCCTTTGTTTAGGTCAGGTATTTGCTGTCATCGTCTTCTACTTACTTTAGCATTAACTACACGACTGGTGAACTCTCGCTTAAGTCCAACCTTGCCCAGCAATCTATGGATTACAGGTGTTTTAAGTGACATTTTATTCAGCAACGTATAGCAAATTTGTTAGCTTTTTCTTTTATATGGAGCTGTTTTAACAATTTTTGTTTATTTTTGCATTGCTGTGTATTTGCAGATTATCAATTGAAGTACGTGATCTCGGCAGTCCTCCACACATAATACTGACGTCATTGGTTGTGCGAGCTCGACCTCCTGACGTCAATTGCCCTGAGTTTTCAAATTCCGACTATAAATTCAACGTTATGGAGAATTTTGAGCCATCGAAAATGTTTGTATTACTATCGTGATTATTCAGTTCTGACTGATATACTCTATAGCTTTCAGGGCCATATTCTATTCATTTCCTTGTTTGTCTGTTTCATATGTATTTAGTCATTATTTATATTTATCATATAACTCCTATTACACTTCCTTTTCAACAGCATTGGCACCGTAAGGGCAACAGCCTCAAGTTCATCTGCTGCTTTCAGTTATCGCATCGTCAGCTCTCCAAGTGCTTTGTTATTTGCTATTTATCCAAATGGAACAATTTATCTCAACTCGAAGCTGGATCGAGAAACACAGGACTCGTACCGATTCGAGGTCAACATTAGCAAACTATAAATCATACACAAACATCAAGTATTACATAGCGTTGTTTCTGAATATGCTTGGTGTAAAGTTTTCGCATGGAAAAATATGACGTCCTAAAATTACAACGACTTCATCGAATATACATGTTTTCAGATTCTTGCTGAGGGATTTCCGGGACCCATATCTGAATATACAACATCATGTGTCAGCACTACCGACGTCATCATTACAGTTGATGACGTTGACGACAACCCACCGCAGTTTACCAGTTCCATTTATACTTTCTCAGTGGAGGAAAACGCAAATACAGGTACTGCTCCAAAACCATCCACTACTTTCTGTGGACATTATCACATATTAATATTGGAAGTGACTCTTTCATCGTAAATAGGTAATGTAGCCTGTTGTTAAAGATAGATGATTAGGTTAGTAGAATGGGTATGCAAAATATTGATTTGCACTATTTATAGGGTTTATTTAGAGTTAGATATAGATTAGGACCATGTAGGTTAGGTTTAGGTTACTATGTTATATCACTAAGCTGAGGATAATAAGAAACTGCGAGAAATAGCTTCAAATGTACAATTTTTTTCCAGTGAAGTGTAGTGACAGCCGTAATAATGCATTGTGACGTACAGGTACTGTTCTTGGAAGTGTCGCCGCAACGGATAAAGACATTGGACAAAACGCAGCTATTTTGTATGACTTTGCTGTTTCAAGTTCAAAATTTGCAATTAATCCGCAAACAGGTTAGAATTGCTACAAAGAGCCTAAACCTTGTCAGATTAACTAGTCTCTTGCAAATTATGGCTAAAACTAGCCTGTAACTAGCAAAATAACTGCTCATTAACGGCTAATAGTGACCACCATACACTCATTTAAACTGCATTATTAACATATCATGTATCTTTTTAACTTATGCTAATGATTAATGTTTATTGCACCCCAGGACAAATCAGCACTTCAGTTCCTTTGAACTTTGAATCGGAAGCTGATTACTTCCTCATTGTTCAGGCGCGAGGCTACCAGAATATGGCTCAGGCAAAAATACACGTCATACTTGTTGACGTCAACGATAATAGCCCAATTTTTGTAGCCGGGGAAGGTGATCGACTTGCTGTGGTTCCAGGGACCGCCGAAACAGGTTAAACATAGAGATTTAACAAGTCGTCAAACTTATGTCTAAATATTCGCATTATGTTTTTCCCGTTTTGTACTTTAATTATTATCTTAGAGCGCGATATGCTTATATTCACATTTTGTTGAAATGTGTTTAACATAATAATGTATAACGTCCAACTGTTGCTGAATTGTTACCTAGCTGTTGAAGTGTTGCAACCAACTTGCGGTTTCTTTTAGGCACCTGGGTGGCGGATATGAAAGCATACGACGCAGATCATGGCGCTAATGGCGAGATCGTATATTCCATAATCCCTTCTTCGTCTCCCAGCTTTTCTATCAATTCCCAAACCGGCGTCGTTTCTACTAGTTCGCCCTTCTCTGTGGTAGGTTTTCATGATTTCTTAGCTTACTCTACTTTTCTTAATTTACTTAGCTTAATCTTCTCTACTTTTTAAGATCTTTCAAACAAATGTTTTGCCATTTCTTAGACTGGGTTGGGAAATCACACACTTCGCATTGAAGCCCGTGATAAAGGAACACCTCAAAATTCTGCTTTCATAATGCTCAAGGTGATGGTTTCTTTATTATGATATAACTTGGTTACAGTTTTTTTGATTCGATGTTTGTTTGAGAAGAACCCACTGCTTTTATCCTTTTGAAACATATTTAGTAGATCATTTTTAAAACGTTTCCAACCAAGAGCGCTTTTTAATTGAGCAAATACGTTACAAAAAGCATAGAAAAAATAAAGGAGAAGGTATAATTGTGTTTAAGGTATACGGTATTATGTAGATGTGAAACATCGTATAGTACTTCAGTGCTATATTAATTTGCCGGTTATGCAAGTAGGTCAAAGTTCAGCAAGCGAATACAAACCCAGCGATGTTCGACGACACACATTTTGTATTTTCCCCAAGTGAAGGAGGAAATCCCGGATCTGTATTGGGAAGGTAAGACCGCAGTAATTAGATATCAATTAACATGAAAGATCACCGACAGTTTATTCGCATTTCATCAACAGCAACAAAGTACTGAGATTTCAACGATCCTTATTTCCTGATATATATAAGCTAGTATGATGTTATAAGTAGTATTTAATCTTATTTAATAGTACAGTATTAGATCTATTTTTTGGCAAGATATATTTCAGCAATCTTGCAATACCATTGCCGCAACAGAATAAGTGAATGCACTTTTGCGTTTATACTGTAGTTTCAACGTTGCCCTAACAGCAAGAAGGCGTCGATCCACGTCATCATATCGCATCATAAGCGGAAATGACGATAACGCGTTTAGCGTGAACAGGAATACAGGCGAAGTTACACAAAATCGCTACTTGGATTACGAAGCCAGTCCGCAATATACTTTGACGGTAGTTACTAGAATAACCTTACTGTGGGCTTTTGAAATTGAATTGTCTTTAAAAATTTGCTCTGTTGTCTGCGAAATTTGTAGCCAGCATGTCACAATTATGGTAATTTTATAATTATTTATAAGTCACACTGCAAACTGCTTTTAGGTTTTGTTACGCTTGTAGACGTTGTTGTGACTGCTCTGTAATTTTTGATTTTTTAAAAATATTTCAGGTAGAAAAGCAAATCTCTTCCACTTCTTCATCCATTTTGGTTGGGCAGATTAACATTAGAGATATCAATGACCACACTCCCAAGTTTTCATCGGGTTATAACAGCTTTGGGGTGACAGAAAATACTGCAACAGGGGAAAAGGTACTATAATCTCACAATGATGACAATTATCGTTTGAAACAATGCGAATACTTTTTTAAAATGATCTTGATCAAAGAAGCATATGTGCGGGTTTATCAAATCCTTTTTCTGGCGTATTTTTAGGTTTATACATTCACTGCCACTGACCAGGACACCGGCCCCGATGGATTGGTCACTTACTCGTTGGTCAGTGAGAGTCCAGCTCACGCTTTTGTCATTGATGCCGACTCTGGGGCGCTTTCAGTGGACACTTCACTGGATAGAGAAGAAATATCTGAATACATTCTGGTCATAAAAGTAAGCGAGCACTGTGTATAACGTTTATGTGCAAATGTGCAAGGTAAACACCAGATACTGTAAGTTCAGATCTTATAGATTTTTACGGCTGTTTTTTCAGTCACATGAATAAATAAAATTCCATGTTAATTTGCATCTGTTAGACTTGCAATAAAAGCAAAATCATTCATTGCATCAATCAAGCATTGTTTCTCTAATTTTCTTAGCAAGACAATCAACCTTACCGTATTGCCACGTGAAACTTTCTACAGGCTACCGATCGCTCCGCAACGTCACCGAGATTTTCTACTGCGTCATGCAACGTCATCATTCGTGACATCAATGACAATCCTCCGATATTCGTGAGCAGGAGGGAGACTTACTTGCTGGAAGACGAGCCTGTTGGTTATCCTCTAATGCGGGTCGCTGCTGAGGACAAAGACTCCGGAGCGAACGGAAGAGTGCTTTATATGTTGGTTTCCGCGTCCAGCGACGATCCAACCCCAGACGGAAAGGATGAGATGTCTTATTTTCACATCGATCCAAATACAGGTGCGTCAGGATCCGATTTTGATGAGAATATTCAAGAGAGGAAGGGAGTTGGAAGTGATGTAAAGCATCCTCATCCATTAATTCATTTTACGATCGCTTGTTATCCAGGAGTCATCAGTCTGGCCAAAGAGCTCGACCGTGAAAGAGCCACCGTTCATCACCTCAATATATCGGCGACCGACAGTTCTGCTCTTAACCAACTTACAAGTTACGAGGTAGGTGGTCACACAGCTCAAACTATCACGAGGACCAACAACTTACACTGACATTCCTTGCATGTGCAACCGCTTTAAAAAAATTTCTTTCAGAGCCTGGTTATTCACGTATCTGACGTCAACGATATTGCTCCTCGTTTTGAGCAATCCGTGTATCAAGCCCAGGTCACAGAAAGTCAGAGTTCTGGAGTCATCGTAGTTAGAGTCCGCGCGACAGATGAAGACTCGGGTTAGGATTTTTCCTTTCATTTTGCTTGTAAATATTGAAGAATATCGATATACAGTTTAACGTTAGAGGCTGTGCAACAATGGGCTATTCTGCTTATCACTTTAAGGCAAAAACGGGAAACTGACTTACGTCTTACAAGAAAGTTCCGATTCGGAAGCTTTCAGCATCGACAGTACCAATGGCGTCATCACCACCACTCGTGCCCTAGACAGAGAAAATCGTTCTTCTTATAAGCTTACAGGTGAATAAGTTTTTTATTTGACCCAAATAAATAACGTTTTTTGCATGAATTGAAGTTTTAACTATAATCGGTCCTTGTCTTACTGGAAACAGATAACGGTAATCATCTCCCGGCCTTATGTCTTCGTCTCTTTATTTCAGTTTATGTGGAGGATGGTTCCTTTCCGTCGCTGTACGACTGGTGTGTAGTTCACGTATCCGTGGTGGATATCAACGATAATTCACCTCAGTTTTCTCTTGAAGATAACAGCAGGGAGCCCCCTCTTTTTGTGAAACTCGACCTCCCGGAGCAAGTTGAGACTCCAACTCTTGTCTTCATCATTTGTGCACTTGATACAGATGATGGAGATAACGGAAAAATAACGTACACCATCACAGGTAGTTGTGTGTACCTGTATGATGTGCTTTTGACTTATTCAGTTCTCCGCGAATGATTCTGTCATTACATACAAATATTGACGTAGTGTTGAAGACAGTCTCACATGTTGTTCACTTTTCACAAAAGGCATATCTTGTCACTCAAAATGTAAATAAGCTTAAATATACAAAAACCATCAACCTATTTGCCCTATCGAACCTCCTCCTTTTTTGTCAGCTGGCAACGAGGATGCCGATTTCTCCTTAAATTCAACGACGGGAGCATTAAGGGCGATCAGGAGCCTAGACAGGGAAACCACCCCTACTTATCAGCTGACCGTGATGGCCAGGGATAACGGGGAACCGCGTTTAAGCTCCGTGGGGGTGGTAGAAATCAATGTCCTGGATTGGAATGATAACGACCCCCAATTTCCACAGAGCTCTTTTAGTAGCTCCATAGAGGAAGGTTTGCCAGAGTAAGCAAATCAAAAATTGATTTTTACGTAAATTGTTATCGAGGAATCAATACTACATACCGCTGAAATCGTGATTTGGTGCTGATAGTAATTAATGAACGGTTGGATTTTATCAAACTTCGCCCTATCTTCAATTCGTCCCCTACAGTTCTACGTAAACCCCAGCTTGTAACGTATATTGTACAGCATTTGCAGCTGTTATATTCTAACACGTCATGTTATTTACAACACAGGGGACAATATGTGTTTACTGTGAGAGCTACAGATGCAGACGAAGGTTTAAACGGCAACGTTCGCTACTTCCTTGATTCAAACGATTTCAGCAACACTTTGGACGGTCTGTTTTCAATTAATCAAGATACTGGGGTTATTAGTACTATCGCTGCACTTGATCGGGAAGCGAAATCCCAGCACGTTTTCTCGGTTATCGCGGTAGATTCGTCACCTTATAACCCGCGGATTTCTTCTGTTCCAGTCGATGTCACAGGTAGCGTTCAATGAATCTCGTCTAAAGCTATTAATGAATTAAAAAGCGAAGTTCTTAGATGTTTTTAGAAATATGTTTGTATTGCTACAGTGACTGATGTGAACGACAATTCTCCCGTTTTTGACGAGCCATTGATACGCGTGAACGTTACCAGAAGCGTGGCAACTGGAGTGGATTTAGCCCAAGTTATTGCCCAAGACAAAGACCTGGATCGAAACGGTTCAGTAACATACAGGTTTGTAAGAATCCCGCTCTACCATGGGCACGATTCGGTGCTTTTAACGGTTGTAGTAGTTTTAATTTGTGGAATTTGATAACCAGCTTTGCGGACGGTTCGACCACTGAGAGCGTTTTCAGTATCGACGTAACTACCGGTACCATTCGCACTACCGCCTCCATTCCGATGGACTTCCCTTCCCAATACGTTCTTTTTGTCAATGCTTCGGATCAAGGGAATCCCCCTCTTAGCGCTCAAGCCGTCGTCGTAATTTTGATAGGTTGGTTGATTCGCAGCAAGTTGGTTAATTAACTGGTTAAGTGAAAATGAATGAAGTTAGGATATCTAGTTGAAGATCACCGTGAATCCGCATTAGTCATATTCATTATTGCCAAACCTTTTTTTCACGCAGTAGGAGAGACTACTGCAAAGCTTCAGTTCGACGAAGCTTCTTACGGCCCCACCATGTTGGAAATAGTGACTGATGGTTATCGAGTCACAAAGGTATAGCGGTCTGCATCTTGTACACGATGTTTGAAATAAAATTAATGTTGTTTATCGTACAAGGCCAGAGACCATTAATTAAGGAAGGACAAATACATGGATTAATGAAATGGTTGCCGTAACTGAAATTATGACTATACAGCTTCACAAAATTAATTTTAAAAATATGAATATTTAGGTCACTGCACAGCCGGTAGGGACCACAATAACGGGAAGTATCGTTTATAATTTCCTGTCTGGCAATGACGAAGCATTTTCCATCTCAAGCGATGGGGAGATCACAGTAGTTGATCGAACTTTGTTGGATTATGAAACACGACCAAAGTAAGTCCATTTGAACAAAGTTTTTTTTACCACTATATATAAGTATTGTATTAAGTTTTATATTAACGAAAAATTTGTTCGAATTTAACTTGAATCTCTATACGTGTAATATTAAAAATATACCACAAAATTGTCGTCGCCTATAAACTGCAAATTGCACAACAGAATAAATTGTATAACGGTATCTCGTTATGTTACATAACATACAAGCAACTTTATATAATATTTCTTATCCCTAGCATTAGACTGGTCGTGTATGCCAGTGCCTCTTCCGACTCATCAGGTACAGTTTACGGGTTCACGACAGTCAATGTCCAACTGCAAGACGAAAATGACAACTCGCCAAGATTTTCTTCACAAAACTATTATGCGAAGATTTTAGAACAAGAACCAGCCACTGACATAGTGCAGGTCGAAATTTGAAGTGCACACTTGATAGATTTAGCTCGGAAGTTCCGTTCGATTTTCCCGGTTTTAATCAATTTAATTTTATATATCTTAGAAGAATAATGGATATAATTAATACTCAGGCACAGTCAATATAAAAATAAACTCTCAATAAACTACTTTATCGGATTTTTAAGGTAATTTTATAGGTATGATTCGATTATACCTTGTAGAATAACTCAGTTCAATCCTTCACCTTCACGTTTTCATTTCTCTTCCCAGGTCTCAGCAACTGATCCAGATTCTGGTAACAATGGCAGAGTTCGCTATGACATCATTTCAGGCGATACTGACAACGTGTTTGCTGTAGACGCCGCCACTGGTGTGGTGAGGACCTCGCGTAGATTGGATTACGAGGTAAAGTATCCAGCATTAACTGGTTTCATCTGGTTAAAGCTGAAAGTTCTAAGGGATACAAATTTCTTGTTTTTGTTGATTTAATGGTCTCTTTCATTTAAACTGAGGATAACACCAATTTATGTTTAAAATTACGCTAGACCGCCACCGAAACGTCAAACTTGTGTCAATAAAATTATATTAAATTTACTTTGATGCTATCTAAAACTGAATATGATAACTAATAAACACGATATCATGATCATAAATTAGTACAGACCATATTGCTCTTAAGATACAAAGCAGTTATTCTCTCACCATCCATGCAACTGACCTGCCCGACGATACGGCTCGTAGGACTGGCACTTGTACGGTCCAGGTCACCGTGGTGGACGCGAACGACCACAGGCCAACTCTTGTTGTGCCCTCCGAGCCTGTCGTGGTTGATGAAGGGACAGTCGTAGGGAAAGTGGTCACTGTGGTCACCGCAAACGACATTGATCAAGCACCGCCAGTTACGTTTTTGTTCAGGCCCGATGGTAACCCTGGTGGCTACTTCAGTATTGACCGGTACATAAAGATTTAGAATTAGATTTTTTTTCTTTGTTTATTTGCCTTTCTCTTCATTCGTTTATTATGAACTGGACTAATTTGAGCAATTGCGTATCATTTAATTTTTATATGTTGTTAACAATTGTCTCTATTACTTGTTGTTTAAATGAAAACCTGTATCTAGCGTATTACAACTTTGTAGCTGTTTTGCTATATGGTGGTTACAATTCTATGAGATTGTGGTATTCATAAATAATGTACCTAATTATGTGTCAAATAAACGTCAGAGCAATAATTATTTTCACATTATGTGACCTGCTCATTATATTGCATTCTATACCTTGTACAGGATGGGTGGTAGGCTGTTTTTGGCCAAACCCCTCGACTACGAAACGGTGCAAAATCTCTCTCTTGAAATTGAAGCATTAAACGGTCGCTACAACAGCACCGCTAAAATCGAAATCATAGTCGCCGACGTTAATGACAATGCTCCTACGTTTGACCAAGATTCTTACCAGGTTTGATACTGACCGTAAATATTAGTTGTCTATGCTGTAAGCTTGCTTAGTACCTTTTTCTTAATATTTCTCTATAACAGGCGACATTAGACGAACTAGCATCGGCTGGCACTTCCGTCATAACGATTCATGCAGATGACGTAGATTCTGGCAGCAACGGTCGGGTCTCTTACAGACTGGGAAGCATTGTTCCAAATATCCCCATATTTGCAATCGATCCTGATACAGGTATGACATCAAACTAAACCTTGACATGATCACGATGAATCCCCAAAATTGAATAGTACAGTCAATTTTCGGTCTTCTGTTGTTTCATCATTTCCTCACTTCCAGGTGAAATTCATACAAATGCGAGTGTAACGTTCACTTCCCAATCCGCTCTCATCAATCTGGAAGTGGAGGCGTTTGACCACGGGGAACCCCCAATAGTGAGATCAACGTCTGTAAGAATCGAGGTGCTTTTTTCCTCAAAGCAATCTTGTTAAAGTTTCATCTCTTAGATTAATGATCTAGTGCTAGAGATGCGCTACCGATGGCTGTTATCATTTTAATAACGCTTTAATTGACGTTGTCTTTTCAAAATTCTAAATGGTATTAATATATTTGACAGAGACGTGACGAAAACAACCATGCTCCTATGTACGGTAAAACGACATACGAAGCCCAAGTCACAGAGTCTGCATTACGTAATGCGTCTGTGGTCAACGTCACTGCAAGCGACGCAGACTACGAGCGTAACAACAAGGATGTATATTTCGAGTGAGTGCAGTGCGGCTTGTATTGGTTGCCAATGGCTTTTCAGACAGTGACAGTTTAATGTCAGATAACATGCTAGACATTGTCGTTAGACACTCCACTGAAATATAATTATGTTAGGTTCTGTTGCTAGTTTGTATGTCACAGTTTGGACGTTGTCTATACGCTACTGTATATTACTAGCGTTTAAAAACCTGTAGTTGTACTGCACAAGATTGCGCGCGGTTACTTGCAGTGATATGCTTGGAAATGAGTTACCGCTAACATACCCATAGTAGCGATGCAGTTTACTCGGAAAAATGTACGATTTTTCGAATTTCTTCCAGGATATTGGCAGGAAACGTAGCCGATGTGTTCAAAATTCGAAGTTACACCGGTTTAGGGGGTGAAAGTATTGGTGAGATATGTGTCGCCGGCGACCTGGACCGAGAAACAACGGACTCATACACCCTCACGGTGTCAGCGTTTGACCGCGGCAGCCCACAGAGAAACAGGTGTCCATTATATTTCTATCTACTACACATTTCTCATCATATTCTGTATCATCGCGATTACTTTCGTGTAATTTTCAACTTACATTTCTTACATCTGTTCAAGTGGAGCTCTTTCATGTTTCATGTTTCTTAAACTTTTGCATTGAATACCTGCAGTAATGCGACCGTGCTGATCAGGGTAACAGATGATAACGATAACAGACCCAGGTTCAATCAGAGTCACTACTACGGCAGAGTGCAAGAAAACAACGAAGCCGGTACCGCGTCACCCAACCCTGTTTTAACGGTATGACCCATAATTGCCTCTGCGAGTATAGACGTATAAGTCTTATCACAACAGTTTCAGTTTTTTATCAGAATGAAATTTGTATAACGCTTCGTCGACCATGTATCGGTTGTTAAAATGCTTCCTTTGTGTACAGGTTGTGGCGTTCGATCCAGACGACCAAATTCCAGTTGATTTGGAGTTTAAAGTAATATCTGGCGACTCCGATAGGGCTTTTGAGCTTGTGGATTGCATACCGCCCTCTGACGGTTGTGCTCTTCTCAATGCAAAGGTCTGTGTCTGGTTTCGCTTCGTTTGATTTCAAAAATATTAGCTAGCTTTTGACATTGAACTATAAAATTAACAACCGAGATCTTCTACCTTTAATAAAAAACATTGGCACTCAAAAGCATTACATTAAACGTAAAAATTTAAGAAATCTTTTCACCATATGAAAATTCACCCCTTCGTTTTTGTTGCAGACTGTCGATTACGAAACAAAAACCCATTATGAGCTCACAGTACAGGTCACTAACCTTCGAAGTCCGTTGCTTGCCAAATCAACAGCGAGCATAGCAGTTGACATCGAAGACGTTAATGAGTTCAAGCCGGAAATTTCTGTTCTCATTGACCAGGTATAACTAGTAGTGTATTCGTCCGGGCAATTAATTCTCTGACTACCTCACTTCACGTTACTTCTGCTATGTAATGTTACAATTCCATTTGTTCAGTTATTAAAGTTTTATATGAGCAATGAATACGATTTGTACCATGCAATTACCTCATTTCAGGTTGATGTCCTGGAGACTGCAAGAGCGAACGAGACACTTTTCTACATCACTGCGCTAGATAACGATGGAGGAAGCTATGGCCGGATCACTTTCGAAGTCCTGGATGTTGGTAGGAGTAAGGATGGATCCGGATGTCCGGATCCTCGCAGCCTCTTCGCAGTTGTACCGGTTACTGGCGCAGTTTACGCCACACAAAAGTAGGCGCATGCTAACTAACTTCTTGCTGTATAATAATAATGTCACGTAAGAACACTCTACTGTTAACAATTATTTTTTATGGTGAGTCGCTTGATGATTGGGACTTACCCTGAATTAAAACTTTGTCACACCTTCAACTGTCTAAGATTCGATTTTAATTGTTATTAACGCAGCATCGATTTCGAACAATGCTCGAGTTTTTCTTTCCAAGTGAGAGCTTGTGACCTTGACCAATGTTCTGACCCTATTTCGATTGTGTTGAATGTAATCCCAGTCGATGAGTATCCGCCGCAATTTGTGATTGGGGGCCAAGTAACCAGTGATCCTGAATTCAAATTCAGTGTTCCCTACGGCTCGCCAACTGGGTATATTGTTGGAAAGGTAAGATAAGTGAGTTGCTAAAATAGATATAAATTTGAAAGCGAAATATTGTAACTGTAACTCAATAAAGCGATCGGCATTTAAGTTTGGGAACACCCCAAATCTTGAGGAAATTTTTCGAGCCACTCCAGAAAAAGCAGCCAGGAATTAAACAAATTGCAAACAATGGAGGAACATTCACGTACTTTTCTCCGCTTTTCTCAGATAAACGCCACTGATCAGGACGGTGGAGTGGATGGCGTCATACACTTCACACTGCAGGAGAGTCCATCTCCGAGTAGACCAACGTTCGTCATAAACAATGACACGGGTGTCATCGGATTAGCTCAGCAACTCGACAGCGGTGATCCGAGATATTTGACACTGACCATAGAATCCTCGACTCTTGAAACCAGAGCTTCGGTCACAGTCACGATTACAGGTTACAACTTGCATCTGTATTCCTGGCCTTATGTCTAAGATTCGAAGTATTAAGGCAGTATGTGGCCACGTTTAGATATGTCCCTTATTTTGTGCTATATTTTTGGCGCACTTACAGTGTATGTGATTTTTAATTGGCAGACAATGATTTATAACTTACGTTTTCCATCAAAAATGAAGATGTTTGCCTTTCTTTTCAGGAGTACCTGCCGCCATCGCTTTGGGCTCCATCCTAGCGATTGTATTCGGAATCCTTCTTGGTATTGCTTTTATAATCGGGGTATTCGTATTGGTTAGATGCTGTTGCATGAGGAGATACAGGTAAAACGTCAAGTCTTTATTTTGAAACATTTTATCATTTCAGAAAGTAAGCTTTGGCTTCACGTTTCCCCTCTAAGATTATGTTTGAATTAATCGCTACGCTTTTTACAAGGATCGCATTCGTGATGTGTGGTGCAAAACGTGGTAGATTTTTTGTTTTTTTCATTGCAGCAAAGATCCAGACACTGTGCCTAAGAAGGTTGGTAGCCCGGCAAGTAAACAAGAATCTTTCCATGACCTACCAAAAGAGACAGAGCACCCATCGCCAGACAGTCCAAAATATGCAGCTGTGAATGGCATGAATGGTAGTCACCATAACGGCACTCTTAAAAACGGTGGAAAAGCGATTGGAAATGGCTCTTCCGGTGACTATCAGGTAAAGAATCTGAAACTATTAAAAATACACGATATCTCGTAATGTAAACTTTATGTTATTTTTGCTGTTGTTTTTGTAGCTAAAGGCCATAACTTCTGCCAGTAAGAAAGGCAGGAGAATATTCCAACCAAAAAACACGAGCTTACAGGACGATCCTTGTAATGGACATGTTGCAGGTGGATTGTCGTCTACTATCAGTACCTCAGCCTACAATATGAATTATGTTGTTGTAGAAGAAAGTGTTCGTAAAATTATAAATAACTGTAATTTATTTTTTAATATTTCCTACGTTTTGAACGCTAAAATACAGTAATTTATGAGCATAAATACGTGATTACAGAATGTATATATTTTTTAACTACTGCAAACACTGCAGCAACCACTGCTATTTATAATCGTCCGATGAACAAAAATTCAAACCTGACGTCATTAAACCAATCGCCCGAAGATGACGAAGTCAACTACATTACGTCATCTTCTCCGTCGTCCGGACGACAACCGACGTCGGTTTCACCGCTCAATGAAGTTGAACATCGGGTCGCTGACTCCGGGATACAACAGGTATGTTACCGCGTATTTTTTACGCCATCAATAAAAGTTTTACTTTTTTTACTGATTAAACTTATAGTTATGCTGTGTGTGACAGAAAAACTGCAATAATTTGACAATAACAAACAAAACACAATAACAACAAACTATTTTCCTTGAAAATTTTGTATAAATACTAAAATTTAAATTCTCAAGGATATCGAGAGGATATCGGAGACCACCGAAGCAACCAAAAGGACGTCCCCTGCAGGAAGCAGCGCGAGCATCCACCAACTTGAAGACGAGGGTGTCGGTCGTGTCATGGACACGTCTAAACCGCCTTATTCCTCCAGCATTGGTAGGAGGGGCAAAGCAATTGGGGAATTACCCGGCCTGTATGAAAGTTTAGCAACGATGTCACGACCCATTAGGAAGCCATTACCCAAGACATTTCTGGGATCCTTGGACGAAGGAAAAGCACTGCCAGAGCGTCCTAGTGACCAGCTGCAAGACTGGACACCAGAATTCAATCCCTTGTCCAGCGTGTTTTCAGAAATCGCCAGACTACGTGAAGAGACAGCTGCCGTAATACAAACTACCTTGGATCAGCAGCCTCGAGAATCAGCTTTGCCTACTAACGGGCAGCCATCAGAGACACTCAACGTTACAGAGCGGCCGCCACCGCTGCTTACTACGGTTCCCCAGCATACTACTAGCTTGGCAAATCCTGTCCCTATGACGTCAAGTATTGGACGTCGGTTGGGCAGGCAGCTGACTAACCCTCCAATGAAAGGTCTTTGCCCAAAATCGCAGCCTATTTATCAACAGCCACTAACTCTCTTGCCGACTACGCACAGCAAACGAACCAGTATTCCTCCATCTTATTCTTACGTTATATCTAAGCGACCCAGTAGCGGCGAAAGTTCAAAATCTAGACATTCGCTCGGTTCCAAGTCACACGTTTCGAGTCTTGCCTACCAAACGTCGGATAACACTATGCTATCACTGACATCGTTGCCTAGATCGCCGTTCAGCCACGATTCCAGCCTGACATCTCCCGCCATGTCTCCGAGTTTATCCCCATCTCTTACACCGCTCACCGTTCGCACGCCTCCCGACACGCCGGTGATTGTGAGGGATCCCCCACGCGCCAAAATTCCCCCCCAATCGGGAGTGGTTAAACGCTCAAGGTCGGATGAGACCAACTTAACCAGCGAGAAAAAAGAACGAATTTTGCATGTATAGCCCAGCCCAACAGATTTATTTTTAATTATTTTCTTTACAGTATGCTTTAGATTTACTAAAATCTCTTGCACGAAGATATACAGTTTTTCCTTAACATTTCGGTTTGCTATCCTGTTAGCTGTACTTGCAAAATAAAGCTTCAGATTAGTTTTGCTTGCATTACGTAATGCAGTGACCTTTACGTTTACTATCTACTTATATTGTATACCTTCCTATATACTTCCTTTCTTCATGCATTGTTTGTTTTCGCGCCTATTTATATGCTGTGACTGCGATTTGTGTTTTTATTTGTTCATTTTTATTGTTAAGATGAAGTTAAGAGCCTGGATGTTTATGTGTTTAATACATTACTGTTATTTCTTAAATAGTTGAGCTTACATTAATATGGTTGAAAAGCTGGCATGTTACGTCAGGCAAACGATGAAATATCAAATGCTTATTTAACGCTTTTTGTAGTTAGTACAGTTACATTATCATTTCCTTGAAAATTCGAAACATTTCGACAGCTGTTACTCCCACTGTTTTACGCGCTATTTAACCATTATAAAAAATGAAACCATAATGAACATTCGTAGAAATATTTTATTGAAACGTTGACTTAGCCTTCAAACAGACAAACAGAAACTGATATGATGTAAATACTCAACATGAAAGTGCACCAAAGAACAGACAATCATATGACATGAATTTTCACTGCTCTTGGGCAGTTTATATGATACTGATACGAAACAAAATTTCCGCTTCATGAAGTAAACACTAATCATATATGAATGTTACGATGTTTGGGTTACAGTAGCGCGTCATGAAAACCAGCACCCGGAAGTTTAAATAAAATGCCAATCACTGTCAAAAATATTGAGAGGTTTCGTTTGCCGGTTGGAAAAGCGATAGCGAAAACAAAAGCATAAATTTAGTATCAAGGGCGACGGACAAAATATGAAAACATTAATGCCACTACACATTGATGAAATAATTCTCATTCGTCACACAAACCAATTACAGCATATGAAACAGATCAGCACCTAAAGCTTAATGCAGAATTAATTGTTCCTTTCAGACTTTTTTCCATGATATGGTTAGCCAACCGCTATTGAAGGTTGAGTCTAACCCTCAAATCAAGTGATTTCAATGAGGACTGATGGCAGTGGTTACGATTCTGGCCGTAGAAATAATCTGCCAACACAAGCCCCGTAAAATAAGTTACTGCAGTTGACTTCAGCGTAAATACATAACCAAAGACTCGCAAACTGCGGCCAAAAAAGCTTCGTGCAAATACAGACAAACGTACCTTGACGTACAACGGACAACGAAACAGTTGCGAAATGAAGATATCATAAATAATAAGACAAAGAGCTATTTGGAATGGACAAAAAATTGTAGGATAGTAAGTTCTAAAAATTATACAAAGTTTGTACGAAAAAAGAAAACATTACGGAAAAGTGTCTCGGAATAAACTTAATTAACAAAGAAAATGGAGTCACGTAAAGAATTGCATGCCCACGTCAGAGTCGAGTATTCAGGAATTATTACATCTTAACACTTTCCCGTTATGGCCTTCACATGGGTGTACCTTTCTTTAGCTGATCAAGAAAAGCAGACAAAAACGAAGAAAACGGTATTCATAAATGAAAAACAAAAACTCTACAACTCAAATTATGTCCACCTACGGTAAGTAGTAGCAACAAATATAAACGTGCACCAGCCCGATTTTCCCAAAACACTATTCAAAATTAGATTTGGCAGAAATATGAGATGATAAATAATAATTTCTGATAATTTACTCGAATTTAACAAAATTGTGAACCCAAATCGAGGAGATCCCGAGCAATTTCTTAAAGCACGTATATTGCAACCTTGATGAAAAATCATGCATTCCAGAAAAATTATTTTGGTGACGGTCATATTTCACACGGAAAAAAACTGAAAAGAGTTTTTACAATTTAAAGCAGATAAAATGATCGAAGTAAACGAACTCGTTTTGTCAGAAATGTCAATTCAAACTGTGTCAGTTTTAAAGCACATGTCACACTTGATACTACAAATTAAGAAACAATCCCGTTGCAAAAAGTAATGAAAAGAAAAACGACGCTATAACATGCATTATTGCATACACATGGTTTGATTCAGACTGTGGAAATGCATCTAATTCTATTGCACTGATGCTGCTAACTTTATTAGAATGCCAAAACATAAGGCACTGACTTAACATATTGCGATACTCATTCGAAGGTGGATTGCTATGTATGGTGTTGCTGTTGACGAAGAGGCCACCACCATATTTTCCTATGAAATCACCTCTCAGATTTCGTCATCACTGACGTCAGCAGGGTCGTCGCCATTAGTTCCATTTTCGTCCTTCAGTCCTGTTTCGTCAATGATCTCAACTTCGTCAAACCTGCGGGCATGAAAATAACTGTCATTTGACGGTAATGGTTTGCTTTAATGTTGGACATAAGTGGTTGACATGTTGCAGTGAAACTTAATTATGATTCAACCCCGTTTAAAACACGTTCTTTTTTGCGCATTTAACAACCATATCAATAAAATGAATATGCATAACGTAGAGACATGTTGACAGCAAACCAACCGCATCTATACATGTACGTGCGGAAAAACTGTTTCGAATTAACTGATACTTACGATAATCACTGGAAGAATGAAAAGCAAGAATTCACACAGAAAGAGCAAGCACATAGTGATACAACGCTATCATTCTGTTCAGTCAAGATATGAGTTGGCCCATCGAAAAAATAATAAAACAGCAAGTTCTTGGCGGACGAAAGGAACTCACCTCGCAGACAACTGGCCTGGCTTGCATAGAGGAAGACGACACTGCTCCGGCCAAAGCCAAGGTTTATAGCTTGCATTGTGCTTCCTTTTCCAAACCTCGTATTTCCTAGCTGCTTTGTGTATGCGATGAATGACCTGGATAAAATGATACGTTATACGTGTTAAAAAGTGGTTTGTTATAGTGCATTACATAAGCAACTTATTTTCTCAACCAAACGCGATAACTATACCGTAATGTGTGGTAATGTTAGCATTGAGTTGGCCGTAAGCAACTTGTAACCATTGTTATTTTACAGATCGTAACTCTGCAACACCATTTAAAAAACGGTTGCCGGAAATGTTTAATGAAATGTCGATTATCAAGATGAGAAAGGAATGCTCTGAAGTATAAGAATACCAGCGAACAAGATGGTTCGCTGGTATTCGAAGTTTCAATTATCCGCACACGTTCATTTATGGATTTTTTAACGCCTGAAGTGATTGTTGTCGACAGTTGACCTAAACTAGAGTTCAACGTGTGACCAGTCGATATTATTTGTGTGGGAATCGCCAACCGCAACAAAATTTCAATTATGTGTTTATCTTCAATGCATGCCGCATAGGAAGATGATTTAAAAGCTACTCACTAATTTAAAGATGTGCGGAAAATTTCTCAATTTTGGCCATTGATTAATCAATAGCAATTTCCCTTGGTCTCATTCACAGACATTTTATTTTGTCCATACAACCAAAGTGCTGACGTTTGGCGCATAATATGATCGATTTCACCATTACCACTGATAACAATAGAATTTTTTCAACAAAAATTATAGCAATCAATTTCCATCTCTTCAAAAGTGGCTATTGCGCCCTAACGCATGAGAATACATCGATTCAGTCGACCTTGTCATGTCAACTACTATTCGTCCTCAGAACATACGACAATACAATGCACGAACCGATAGATGATAATGCTTAAAACGAAGTCATAAATATTTTACAGGGCACATGTGACGTAGCGCCATATCATGCTACCAATACATTAAAAGACGAGCAAAAAGAACAAACGTAGAATATTAAGTCACAACGATATTGCCAATTTCGTAAGAAATTATTTCACGTTACGCAAGAACAGATGACAGAAGAAATGGTCGGTTCAACGTGGAAGTACGCTCCCATCTATATTTAATTTACTTCGGGCTTGTTTGGTTAACCAACAGTCAAGCATCGCTGACTTCCTTACGACACGTTTGTCAACGGTGAACCGAAAAGCACGTGAGAGCGACCCAAGAAGTTAGGATCGCTGCGTTAAATCTATTCACATATCACCACGCTAGAAATATAATTTCCACTCATTTTTTTATAAGCAGTGAGCCGGAGCTTGTTGTAATTCAGTCTTTATAACTTCCGCAATTTAAGCACAAATTAATACTGTACAAGTTTCCTAACTTATCAAAACACGGTGTTTCTTTTAAATCGAAGTTCACTTAATGCCGATGCAGTCTGTTTCAGTTAAGAGAATAAAATAAATTGAAGCTAACTTCAAAATTTTGAATTATGTCAAGCAATTTCATGCTAGCCACATTTAAAAGCACCATAACAGTTACCAAAAGTTGTCTAAATTTCAGTTGGCCTGATACTAAATAAATTTTCTTGGGTTCCGGGAAGAGATTTTTTGATACTAATAAAGGGTTTCTCACTTTCTTACAATAAATAAATGAGCATTGACATTGTACACCTAGGCCAACAAATGAACACCGTGCTAAGTAACTTGGTACGTGCGATTATTTAAAGTCATATCACAACTCATGGATAACGAAAAATTTCAATGTATGCGGCACTTTGACATTCAAAAAGTATGTAGGAATAGTTTGCATAGAGTGACTATTTCACCGAAAGTAGGTCACACAGCCCATAGTTAAAGATACGCTGTAAGGAGAATTGGAACGCATAAACTTGATTTTAGTTATTGAGGTTTTAAGTAGAATTATATTTAGATTAGAAGTTAGATTTAGGTTGGGTTTAGGTTACTATGTAATAACATTAACGTTAGGTTAACAAAAAACTGTGAAGCACAGCTTTGAACGCACGATTTTTCCTGGTGGAATAGTGGCAACCTTGCATAAAACGTAATGAATTCGAAAAGGTTCTCTGCGCCATGACGGAGGATATCTCGCAACTTGGATAGTGAAATAATTGCCAACATGCCACGCTCGTTGCTAATAGCGTTGTTGTGTTGAAGTAGACGTTTGTTATTTATACCCCGACATACATCTATTTCGCCTGCTGTCGAATAAAACTGTTAAAAATTATATTATCCGTGTCACTACAAATCGGTGAAAATATGTCATAACTACAAAGCATAGCTCGATCAAAGAAGGAATGCTTTGTGAATGAAGTTTCAAAAATTGCTGGGGAATGTAGACGAACAAAGACACGCACGCGTGAATAATATCCATAGTTTATTGTCTTTTTACTGTAAGGAGTATGCTTTCGGCTAAGTTATTTGCCTTACGACCAACTGTAGGTGTGCTTTGTGTACATAACCGTGTGACGTAGAGCAGAAGGTAGCTTTTCAAAGCCATCTTAATATTATAATAATAGCCTGGACCTAAAGAATACGAAGTAGTAATCAACGAAAAAATCATGCGTCAGTGGACAAAGTAAAAATGACCACTCTACGAACGTAGTCATGGTATTGGTCATTATTCACCCATTTTAAAGTGAATTAAAGGTAAACTACAATAACAGCTTAATGTAAAGTACTAATTATCGTCGGGTTACTTCATCACCTTACCTTTGGGGTGAAGAACTGTGCAACCTTGTTGACAACCCACTTAGGAAGTGAACCTGTCACACAACAGAATTCAATGTCACATATATCCAGAAACAATCAAGAAATTACCTAGGTAGCACATAAATGTCTCTCTAGATGTGGTTACACTATTAATAATGTATATAATTTCAGGCAAACTATCAAGAATTACAAAATTAGGTGGTTAAAAGATCACTTTCATTAGAAGTAAAACTTGTAGTATTCGCATTAAAAAGCGCCTAGGCACCAAAAATGAACTCACATCATAACTTACACCACACACACAACTAATATTGACATTAACATGTCCTTGAAAATGGGCATGGGAATATGACATTGATAATAATGATTTTCAGCTTTAAGGCAAGATGTTGACAACCATCACTTAAAAAACTGTAACCAGAAACTCTTCAGGAAGTCCAAGTAAACACAATCACGAGCATTGTTCAGCAAGTGTCTATTTAAAATTACAAAGGACTTCCTACAATTTGTCATGCTCCCAACTGTCACTCTCGTCTTATTAGCCTAGCAACATGGTTATAACACAGTTGGTATAGTTCTGCTGACCAGGGCAAAGCAGTCACAATTTTGACAGGCTGATAGGGACTTCTTTCCACAACAACACATCAAGCAAAAGTGCACATTAATCAATATAATCATAGTTTGTTAGTATGATAATGTAACAACAGCACAACACAGATTGATAAAAAATTTTTATATTATTAGGACTGCGATGCCACACTTTCTGTTAACTGTTAATTAATACTTAAGCAAATTTACAAGATTTAGATACTATTTTCTGAACTGCTTTACCACCAATAGCAAAGGATCTATGTTATTGACTAAAACTCACTCAAAGTGTACTTAAATAAAAATGTACACACATACCATGATATAATAGATTATAATGAAAAGGTTTTTTGGCTTGCACGACATACAGTGTGTGTATATAGATTTTAAAGTCACAACTTTGGGTTTACATGTCTAAGAAGAATCATTGATAACTACGTTCAAATGTACATTAAACAAAATTAAAACCATTCATTAGTCAAAATATTGGTACTTTACCTCTTGGATCAAAATGTGTTAAATAGGTAAACTCGCATGAATTTGGCCCAGTTGGTCGAATGAGATAACCTGTAACTATGGATATTGCTCGTACCATGCTGTTCCGTGGAGAAAAATCCTACATTACAAGTTAAAAATTATAATTCACTCAAATCAAAGCCTCAGTTGACTCCAAGATAAGATAAAGTGCTATGCTTCAATGGCCAAACCAAATTACGTTCACACTTTCATCAAGTAATAGAATACAACCATCAAATAAATAAATACAAACTCATAAACTCACTACATGCGAAACAGAGCGGTTTATCATTAAATATTCTTTTGGGTCTCTCATGTTTGGATAAGCAATCCATGAACTGAGAAATACAACATCCCTCGGCTTAACAGGGGGTGGACATTTTGCTAAAAAAAGCAAATTTTATGATATATTCACTGTAAGTTAGATTAATCATCCCCATTCATGCCAAGTGCAATCAGTAACCGACATGCATTAATTATTTATGTTTGACTTACAAATCTGGCCTGAAGCTTACAAATCATTAAAGTTGCATTACGCGGAAAAAAACTATTAAAACTGTAAAAATCAATCAGCTAGGGGATTTTTAATGAGAAGGATCAATTTATCAATCACCACAACCACTAGACAAGACACAAAAGCTAGACAAGTCAAGTCAAATTAATACACTAACATGAATAAGTCTTTTATTGGATTTACTCAAAAAAAAACATGCTCATCTATCATACCTTTACTCAGCACCGGGATACGGTCATAAATTATTATACATTTCACAAATTATGAAACAAAAAACATAAAAAGAAAAACAAAGTTAAACACATCACTCAGATACCTGCATAGTAAGAAACAGTGTTATTAACACAGAGTTTGCATACTTCTTTCATATCAATCATATCATGGTCCCATTTTCTCCGGTATTCGGTGTCATGTACAACATCAAAGATTGTGGCGGCTGAACAGTCATTAAATGAAGTTACAGCCTGTGAAATGATAATTGTGATGACGTGGGTAATTATGATGACATCACAAGAGCATTAACAACTTTCCAAAATTGTCCACTTTTTCAAAATAATACTTTTCTAGTAAATACAACAAAATTACATAAATTTGGTTATGCCTTTAACCCTTTAATAATAAAATCATGATAGAGTCGTCTTAGTTAATGCAAAAAACATTGCATATACAAATTGCAATGAAGATACTGTTTTATCATCTAAGTCAGTGTTTCTCAAACTTTTTGCGATCGCGTACCACTCATTCGTTTTTTTTTGCTACACTGCGTACCACCTGGCTCCTGAATGACTTATTTTACTCAAATGTACCGGTATTTATTAGTTATTACCGTTATTACTATACCGTAACACCAATGAATAGCAAGAAAACACAATTTAATTTGATAGATGCAACTGTTTCTTCTGCACAAGCTTGTCTATCCGGGGCAACACATTATTCACAGCACATCAAAAATCATGTTCAGCGGTACGTGGTACCACTTAAAAAGCTCTCGCGTACCGCTAGTGGTACGCGTACCACAGTTTGAGAACCACTGATCTAAGTGAAAAGAATAATTTGCAATTTGAGTTATCAAAATTATAGCCAAGCCTACCTTCAATAATTTCAAGTTTGAATTAGACTGAAGACTTGTGGATACACAGACATTTTTTTTATTGTAGCATTCAGACCAACCATCCACGCTTTCACACATTTTTTTAAAATCTTGGAAATTGTTGTCATCAGCAGGAAGTACAGTATCCGGGTCGTTCATGTTGAAAGCAGGATAATTACAAAATTTAACCAATAACAAAATAATGTAAGAGCTCAGTTACAATCACTGTCACTGGCCTATAACAGTATAAACATAAATTAACTTGAATACTGAAAAATATAATCTAAATTATTTCATGAAAAGTTGGCAGGCTAAATAACAAACACCAATAACCTCTGTCTAGTGCATAGCTTATGACTCTTATGAGTTATGACACCGATAAATTAGGTTGGTTAGTATACACCGGTAGACAGGAGCTTAGCATTAGGTTATTTGGGTCGACAGGATTCCTTCACTTTTGCACTCCCATGTCACAATAAGTGGTTGATTTTGTTCCATCAACTGTGAGGTGTGAAAAGAATGGTGCTAACCTTATTATAAAGTCATTTACTTGTAGATTCAACTGTAAAACTTTGTTTATAAGTTGCTGAATCTTGCTTGTAACATGACGTAATCGCTAAATCACAAACTTTTTTCTTTCGAAATACAATGGCATTTGAGAAAACAAGACCTTCATTGCAAGGAAAGTTGACGTTATTTTAGCTTATAGCGAATAGCCAATAAACTAGACTCATTATTTTTTACTATAGTCGATGGGACACATTTGTATACTATGGTCTATAGACCGCAGCTACTCAAATTGTGACGTTATTTGGTTGTGCACTTCTCCATTAGAGACTGATTTTCGTTACCTGTACCGATATGAATTTCTGACAACTATAGGCTACCTCTTCATTCAGAACTAACTTTGCATGGTCGCTCGACTTAGTTTTCAGTTACATTCTTCCGACTGTTAACAAAACACCTAATGTTATCCAATTAGGCCTAGCCTATAAACTACTGTTTCATAAGATTTCCCAATTTCACCAGCGTACGTTTACATAAAAGTCAACAATACAGTATTCAGCTGATTTCCGCGTATTAGTTTATATCATCTTCGTATTTTAGGAAGTGGCTCGGTTGCCCTCAGCAGTCTTTAGCGTCAGTGGTTACTACAGGCCTAGTACTTCAGCGTATACGCTGAGCCTTCATGGGTATTTGGGATTGGCTTTGGTTACGAGTACCCAAACCAAACCAGATTGAGTTCTTTTATTTTATATGGTGCACCAGCTATGAGAAGCTACTGTATCCTATGAGCATTAGCTTCGTAGATAGAACTTCTTACGTATTACCACATAGTTTACTTTTTCTATCCGCTTTTGTACCCACCATTTAGAAGGCGAAAGAGAAATGACTACGCTTGAATGATTTTGAACTGGTAGCTCGCCATCACGGTGGAGTTTTTGTTTTCACAATTCGGAAGAAGAGACCCTTTTTTCGCTTTCTGAACGACTAAGTAAAACGCTTTTCCGTTCTATGCATCCATGTGTAGATTTGTTCAAATACAGTATGTGTAGCTGTTTGGAGAATGCAGATATGTGCAACAGCCTGATGCATGCACTTACTAACTACAATTGCTTTACTTTGGAGCGAAGGCGACCAACGGATATGAACTTTGCGAGGCATGCTCTGGATACGCTCCTGAAAGCGCAAGGTGTTTAGGCTACTGAGAGGCGACTTGGAAGACGCTTAGCGGGCATTGCCTATGGCCGCAAGAGAGGTAGAGAGAACCTCGCCACGAATCCGGGATAATCTTTTCGGCTAGCACTGCATGTAGAAGTCGGTTCTAGGACGATTCAACCCACTAACGATTCATCCCCTCATTGTTCTCTTCTTTGTTTCAAAAATTGTGTAGACCAGTGATAATATTCTTTATCCTCGGACTTAGGAAAGTCTTTGCGCGACTCAAACCCGGCGTTGTTTCTTCATCACTTAAGGCCCGGTTACCAAGCTAGCTTTGGTGCAAGTTCCGATTGTCACACGTTTTTTCTTTGACTTTTTGATTTTTTATGTTGTATGCCCCATTTCCCATTATTAAAACTGTCAATGGCGACTTGTGAGTTTTATAAAGGGAAAGGCTGCAGCTTAGTTAGGCACTTGTAAACCTTGCTATTTATCCACTTTCAAATGAACAAATTGAAAGGATTGACATAGGCATAGGGCTAGGCATAGGCCCTTTTCGAGTTACTCGCTGACTGGCAAGATGTTTTCAATCGCATATATGCTTAACAATGGAAATTTTCGATCCATTGTATTCTTTTTCAAATTGCAAGCGTTTTTGGCAACAGATTGTAACACCTTTACTCAGATTAATAGCATTTGAATTCCTTTACACGACAAAGAAAAAATATTGGAAATATGTTGTCAAGTTCATATTTTACAGCGGTTTTGTATCCTACGCACTGGACTTGTTCCATATGAAGTGCAGATACATGGTCAGCGAAGCATGCCTTGTGAAATGCGTGTTATCTGCAGCGCGAGTAGTTAAAGTAATTCAGTTCGTATTTACTGCTAGTTAATTATTTTAAACTTTACTTGAAATGCAAGGCAAAATTACAGGCGCGCAGATACCACGAAAACTTTTATGTCACATGCCATGCTGGACACGTCAGCCAGAAAAACAGTATGGTCAGTGAGTGATCTTGTGGTCACTCGACCTTCAGTTACAATGGCCGATAAAAAACGCACAAATAATAAAAATCACTTTGGCGTCCGTCATTTCTATGTACGGTGTGGGATTTTTAGCGACCCCTAACGTCACAGAAATATTGGCTTGATTTGACTCGAGTCACAGTTTGAATCAACTCGACTCGACTCTTTTTTTCGAGTTTTTTATTTCTCACAGTTTGCATTCCAGATCAATCGCTTTTTTAGGCAAGGAGGCCCATAGACGCTCTTTTAAGATGTCACCACGTCAAATTATGCTTGTGCTTCAGCACATCTTTATTTGAGAATAAAATGAATTTGAGTCAGCCTCAGTTGTGGATCAGAAACAGTTCAAAAATATATAGCCTATACCGTAATGCTTCTCTTTGCGCTATTGGTTTTCCTGCAACGTTGCACATGCAAATAAGCATTCTTTACAAGCAATAACTTTATGAAATGTCGAAAAATTAAGTACATTTCAAACCGATGTAGCCTATAGGCTACTTTCTCTCGATAAGTCAAGGCGAAAAGTGTGAAACAAGATGTAAAATATCACCAATTATTATCAAAACATTTTTAGTTAGGTCTACCATCTAGCAACCTTTTAACACACTAGTATCTGCTAAGGTATGCTGTAATTCCCATGCCAAAAATAATAGGCTACTCTTCATATCGGCTTATTATCGGCCAAACAAGGTTTTGAAGCTTTGGCGTAAAACTTTAATATTTTTATAGATCTCCAATGATAAATTTTTGACAGGTTCTTTTCTAAGCCCAAGAGTAATTCATGTTTTTTGTTTCAAAAATTTAGTAATTTTAGAGTTTCATCTTTCCGCTGCTCAGCACTTTTGTGGTGAAGTTGTCCAGGCTTATCTGTTCCTGCTGTAGAAAACTGCTTTTTAAGTTATAATCTATCTTACAGTGCGACTGTTTATGCTAGGTTATAGCCTTCACGATTTGGATTACAATTAGCCCATACGTAAGGGTGCGATCTAATTCCGAGCTGAACTGGTTGCAACCTTAGTTTTCCAGTGTTTACCCACTTTTGACATCAATTAGGAGCTTGTTAGATTGAAAAAATTATAGTATTTATTTTAATAACACCAATGACTATTATTGGCAGAGTAGCCAAATCATTATAAGTAGCCTACGCATACGATTATTTTCATTATGGCACATACAACATCGATTCTATAGTTTAAAAAAAAAAACGATCGTCATTTTCACAAGATTAATTTACCCAAATTCACTTGACATTGCAGGAACTGCTTTACATAGGCTAATTTAGAGATGTCCTTAATCTCGCTGCTTCCAGCACACTTCAACAACTTAACCATGCAGTTTTCCTCAAGTGCAGTACTTAATTAAAAATGAGCTATTTGCATAAAAATTGAGAACAGTCTAAATTTATTGCACTTCATCCTTCGTAGACATTTGCTGGGTATCCTTTGGTGCCCAACTCGGTTATCTGCGCAAATGAAAAATGACCCATTAACTATCATCGTAAATTCTGATAAAACATGGAACTAGATGCCAATAGATGACATTTAATCCTTCTTGATATAATTGTAAAAGTGTGGCCTACACCCCCGACCGAATATTTGGACAATATAGGACACATGAAAACTCCGCATGCATTACTACTAGAAATATTGAAGTCATAATAGCGCGTCCTTTATTGAAACCTGCCTGGGAAGATGACAGTATAGCCCTTTTCACCATACACAATTTTTATTGAACTTTTAATGAAAACTATACGCGTTGTTTGCTTTTCTCAAGAAATACGCTCGCTTGGTTTACGAGCTTCCTAAACTCGTGGAAAATATCCAAACGCTCACCTTAAACAGAGCTCCCGACAAGTCTTCACCATCCATCAGGGGACTGTTACGAGCTGAAGTCACGTAAAGTTCATCGAGGTTAGGACCACCGAAGCAAACCGATGTTGTTTTCAGTGCCGTGTCACTCACTTTGATTGTTTCCAGTTTTTGACCTAAAACCACTATTGCTGAAATTCTTGCTAAAAGCAAGCCTCTGTATAGGATAGGCCTATATAGGTAATTAGCGTCAATATAAATTTTCAGAAAAATTTCATGTATCTAATAAATATATACAGCGACATTTTTGACCTCCAAAATTTCTGATTTGAACAAATGTTTATTGGTCATTTATTCCAGGTTACTTTTTGGCCTACTTCATTTGTACTACTTGCTTTATCTCTCTAAAAGCGTCATTATTTTGTCTATCTAACTTAGCCAGGTTTTAATCTAAATCTAAACATTTGAACTTAAAATTTGAACGTTTTGTACTATAAAACAAATTAAAAAAATTAATTAATTAATTAATTAAACAAATTAAAAAAAAACGAAAGGCTTAGGATACAAAAATTTCTTCACGGGAAGATTTTTTTTGGTGAATTCTCTATATTAAATAAGATTTTAAGTTATACCAGGAGCAGTTTTTACGTTTTATAGTGATTTAAAAAATACCCGTTCTAGGATCCAATTTTAGTATTAAACTAGTTGAAAACATGGCCACCCATAAATTTCCATCGACATCAATCGCATGACCATCAGGAAAACCATCAGTATTCCGATCGAAATGGCACACTTCCCGCATGTTGCTAATATTGCCCGTGGTTATATCGTAGTCGTATGCATCGATAGTGAACTAAAAAGAAAGAGTTAATAAACGATTATAAGTATTATAACAACTTAAATTGAAATTAATTCATGGAGAGGAGAATGCAGTAACCGTTTGATTAATAATAATATTAATAATGAGCTTTCAACTTCATTGTCAATAAAAATGATCAGAGCTCTGCTGGAAAGAGCATGAGGACGGGATTGACAGGCGAAAAGAAAACCCCTTTCTTACTCTTAAGGTATCACAGTAATACATAGTCCGCTTATCATGGCTCCATGAAAGCCCATTGGAAATGTCAACTGGAGAAACCGTCTTCTTTACGGAATGATCATTATCCAGGCAGTAGAGGGAACCTTCTTTTGGTCTGGGATGGGCTGGTTTCTGTTCCAAACCCATCGTTCCTATGAAGTAAAATATGACAATAATACATAAATTGTCAACAATATCCATAGTTGAAGTAATGCCGAAGTCAATGTCAAATCACTTAGGAAAGCTACAGTTGGAGCTACAGCTTACCGGCCCAAAACCTTCCAGCAGGATCGCATTTGCCGTCGTTAAAACGACTGTGTGGAAACTCTTTATTGCATTCTTGGATAGTTTCCATTTCCCCCGTGGTCTCGTCAAGAAAGGCAAATCTGTGACCCGCCGCTACGACAAGGCCACCCTTCTTTCGTGGCACCACTGCCCCGACACTACGATCTACAAAACTACAGTTAATCGATCGCCATTCTTTCGCAATCTACGCAAACAGACCCGAAAATATTGGTAAAAAGACCTTTTACGACACACGATTTCAGTTGACTTGTGACTGGATCCCAACGGTATACCAAAGACGCAGGAATGTCAACATACAAAAGTGTGTTGGTCAAATCGTCCCAGTGAGGGCCTTCTCCGATTCCACATTCTGTTTTATGAACTAATTGTACCTTTGGAGACATGATGGTGGATTATGTTGCCTACAGCTTATGAGTTCTTCCTGTAATCAAAATACAGAAGTAAGAAGATATAGTAGTATTTGTTGGATACTGTAAAATCACCGAAGGTAACATTCCATTAACTGCTCGCAACTGTGGCTATTCAAGGAGTCAAAGTTGTATCATGGTGTCATTTCTTTTCCGGTTGACCGCGGGTAACGAAAAGTATTGTGCTTAGCGGTTTACTATGGTCAGTAGTATACTTACAAATAATCAACAAACGTGGGAAAAACGGCAAAGCTCCAGTCGCTTAAAGGGGTTTAGATGTTGATAACTGTGGTGCTAAAAAGCGGAAAGGTTACTAATTAGTACGGTCGCCAAACCAAAGTTGAAATTACATGTTGAATTCGCATTATTTCCGGATTGCACTATGTCTATTCGCACAACCAATCGATGTGATGTTGATGTGCTACAATTACAGAAGCTACCGACTGTTACTACGCTCCGTGTTAATTTTCAAGTTACAAAGTGTTCCACATTTCGCTACACCTAAGCGTGCACGCTGGATGTGAAGCACAGGAAGCGTAAGTTTAGTTAGTTTATCAAAGTAGTTAGCAAAATCGTTCCTTCTCCGAAACGTGTGGCCTTAGGGCTCTCAAATTCTTGTGCTAAATGAATAAACGATAGCGAATTTTGAATTAAAGAATGAGCCCATGTTCAATGCAAGATAATACCTATATACGGTGTAGTTTTGGCTGCCACTATTCCACAGGAAAAAATCGTGCGTTCAAAGCTAATTTTCACAGTTTCTTGTTAGCCTAACCTAAATGTTATAACATAGTAAAATAAACCTAACCTAAATCTACCTTGTAATCTGAATTTAATTCCAATAAAACCTAAAATAGCTAAAATTAACTTTTTACATGACTTTTCTGCTAACCTAACCGCCTTTCTTTAATAACAGGCGGTGTGATCTACTTACGGTAAAATAGTCATTCTATCTATATAATTTTTACATGCAGTGCGCACATACCGACCACGACCAAAGAGATTTAAACATTTCCGATAGCTCTGAGACCGCGTAAACTTCATGACTCACCTACAGACCTATAATATAAATTCCACAATTTATTCGGAAAAGGTCGTGTCTTTCGAACCTAGTTTTCACAGCTTCTTTTTAACCTAACTTAAATGTTATGAAGTAGTAACCTAAATCTACCTTCTCAACTAAATCTAACTGCAATGAAACCTTAAATAAAACTTTTCGCATAACCTTTCTCTTAATCTAACCGCCTGTCTTCAACAACAGGCTGCGTGACCTACTTACGGTGAAATAGTCACTTCGATAAATGAGTTACCTTCTTACCTTGTGATTAAACTAAATGGTCTAATTTTGCTGCAGTCATGATTTGTGGCACTTAGTGTAACATTTCTTTGAATAACTGCTGATCTACCCATAGCTGAAATAAAGTAAACACTGTGTGTTTGCCTATGTGCCTATATGCCTTTGCTAACCACACAACGTTGCAAGCAATCGACCACCATGTGGCAAAGGCTGCAATGACTGATATAGCATATTTCTGTGTTTGCTGAGGGTCAGTAGACCGTGACCAACCAAACAAAATTAAGTTCTCCCGATTATTGTGTACAAAAATACATCGAAACGTTTAATTGAAGATTTTGCGCGGATGATACTTTTGGTTCTGATTGAAATCTAAATTTCAATGTTTGTCATTCTGGCGCCAAAGGCCTGCAACATGCAAGTAACTATAACTTTGCCATATCGTCTGTGCAAGCACGCGTGACGCTTGAGTGATCATAACAGAGCAACTTCACAGGCGATAAAATAAAGCAAACTCGTAAGTGTATTTACACCGGAACAATCAAACTACACAAAGACAACATCAGAAAAATTATATTTTGCCGGACGGACTGCAAGCAAGCTTGCGAGAATTTTCTTTTTGAATTAAGCATAAAAACGTTTTCAATCATAAACAATACAGTTTTTTCACACTTGTGCTACACGTGTTTTTGCTCTGTGGTTCGTTGCGTTTTCCCTTGCGGCCGATTACGCCTTTCTATGTTTGATTGAGCACTGGTGTCTTTTCGACCTGTGTCCTTCAAATAGCCATGGTCATTCTACATTGGAGCTCTAGACATGAGCTGTGTTATCGAAACTTTTAACTAAACTGTTTTAAATAAAAGATATCTCTGCAAATAAGAGGACAACAAAGACGTAACACTTGTTGGGTTTTTTAGTTTTACATAGGCTGAACAGCAGCTCTAGTCTGTAGTCTGGTGAACTGAACATCAGCAACATCGTACAAGTGTGATGCAACAATTACGTCAATGTTAATTGCATAACAATGAACAACAAGTAACGCAACAACTACCAATATTTCTTTTTTGGCTATAAACTGCACTCAACCTCCTGTTTAACCCTATTCTAACTAGGCTTGGCTTCTCCCGCACACTGTCACAGCAAAACGTGGCATACAGTTGCATTGTTAGCTGTAGAAACTTGAAATTTGGTGACTTTTCCTAAAAAATGTTCAGCTATCTGTCCATGTTTGTTTGGTAAAGTTGGATTTTGTAATTTTTAAGATATTGCGATATTTTCATAATTTTCCTCTGCTTTGCTCTGCTCTCCGCATTGAAGCGTATTACTCATGTACGCACCAATAACTCGACTAACTATTCTCTTTCGTTCTCTTCTCGCGATCAGCTGGTTTTCCGCACAGCGGGGACGCGGCATATCAAGAAGAATTTCTAGAAATGTGTCACTTTTAGAAATACTTAATTTACACTAAATGTTATTTCTTCAGTTTTACAATTATGATGTATACAGGAAGCCAGATGATTTTTCTACTAACCTGTCAAAATCCGATCAGTTTACGACGTATAGTTTTCTAGTAATTAACGATTGAAAATGTGTGTGCGGGGTCGGCCACACCTAGTTTTTTAGTAAACTCGCGAGCCTGGTTAGGATAGGGTTAACTGGCCTACTTGTAGTCTCAATGCAACATGGTGATCGAAAAAATTTCAAAATGACACATAAACATACTTGAAAAAAGAAACCATTTCCCCTAAAAATCTAGGAACCCTACAACATGTTTTGCGGAACACTAGGGTTCCACGCAACCACTGTTGAAGTAAACTGATCTAGCGTTTTGACGAGAGCGCAGGAAAAGCTTGTTCCCTTTCTTTCGTTTGCAGACCATACCAGACGTTGTTTCAAACCCACAAATTGCACCCCAGGGCCAGTGTTTCATTTTGTTGTATTTTTAACAACGACAATTACAACAACAACGGGCGTGGGCAAGATCTTTGCGCAATCGGCAAAGGTGGATTGCGGTGTATGCAGGCAGGAACTTTGAAAAAACTGCCTGCCCAGGCTATTAAGTGCAAACTACCGACTATGTTACGTTGCATTTGGAGCAAAAGTAGTTTGGGTTATATGTTGAGTATATATATGTAGATTTTGGATATATACAAGTTACTGATTTCCTGGCCACTTTATGTGGATAGACTGGGTTGTTATACCAAATCAAAAACATTAATTCTAGTCGTTATATTTGTATTATTCTTGCCAGTGGACTTGGTCTGCGTCTGTGTTTACATTCGAGCGTGAAATTTCTTCGAACAAACTGAAAGACTTTTTTTCACCGATCAGCAGCCTTGCAGCTTCCGCGTCGCGGCCGGCTTCGTCATTGAGTCCGCGAATTGTTTTCGTAATATTCTTGACGATTTCTCTTAAGCGTTTGTGCTCTTTGAGATTTTCATCGAGAGCAATGAGAAGAAGAAAGTAATGTTCAAGTTTTTCCGTAGTGAGGTGAGACAAATCGCATTTATATAACGGGCGTTGAGAATTCATCACGTTCTGGGAGTTAGCTGGACCCGACAAGTCTAGAGTAGCATTTTCTAGAACTTCATCGATGTGAATCAATAGCACATCACGGGCTCCATCTTCTTTGCTGGCGCTCGACTCGTCATTATTGACCTCATCTGTCTGATCGCTTGTGTTTGAAGCAGGAAGAATCTCAAGATTTGTCTTTTGTTCTTCCTGGAAAAAGGAATATTTATTTAAGTTTCTTATGTATTACTGTTAAGGAAAATTTCATAGCTTTGCCCATTTCACTAATTTTTTGTTTTTTTTTTCTTGAAAAAGCATCCAAAGCAAAGTTTTACTTACTTTCATTTCTTTCATTGCCCTATCCAGGTTAGTGGTCACGACAGCAACTATCAAGTTGGCAATTATAAACGCCGCCATGAGAATTGTGAGGATGAAAAACAAGCAGGCGCTTACATAAGTAAAGAGATCATCTTCTGCATAGCGTTCAAAGTTTCTGAATATCTGCATCCAGCCGTCCTGCGTAACACATGTACATTCATAGTTATGTCCTTTTTATGTATATGATACACAGCAGGTCGTAAGTTTTAGGTAGATTTTGCCTACTGGCATTTTGACAGAATAAGAAAAATTTGGTTGAAGTCAAGTTCTAAGTGTATTACATGAACATATGTTTTTATGATGTTACCTTTTTTCTAAATAGAACAGAATCAAGAAAAAAATAGGCAAAGAAATGAAAGAAAAAGGTACTTTTGTTTAATACTTTTTAATTAAGCTTAAATTAATGTCGTTTATGGTTTATAAGTATATATGTATTGTCGACCATATAATTAATAAACACGCATTGCTTTAAAAGCTCACCTGGGTAAAGCATACAAATATTGAGAACATGCACTGTATTGGATCACCAAAATATTGGGGTAAGTATTTTCCGAATAGCTTCACACCAACCACGCTGAGCACAACCATAAAAATGAGCAGAAGCACCATAATGTTGGCCATATCCGGGATAGACTGCAAGCATGTAATTCAAATTTTGTAGTATATGTATATATCTTTGCAGGTTACTTTTAAGCAGGTAACAACTGCTTAATTGTCTATAGGCAGGGTTGCCATCAGTCTCAACTCAAAAATAAGCACGGCTAGGAAACGAAAGACGAATACCACCTTAAACAGTGCACAACAGGAGAAAGCAACCAATGTTCTTAAATTAAAACGAGACAATATCTGTATGTTCTTAATTTTGGTATCTCTTTGATACAAAATGGTATACTAAAGGTGTCAAAATGCCAAAAATACGAACCTCTGCACTAAAAATAAGACGAAAATAAGGAAGCAAGTGAAAATAAGGACATTTCTTAGAAAAAAGGACAAAAATATTTTCTAAGACACGGACCTTTAAAATAAGGACAAATCTTAGAAATAAGGACGGTATGGCAACCCTGTCTATAGGCCTATACAGATCAGGTCAAAAAAAGTTTTTAGCTTATTATAATAAGCACATAATTAAGCAATTGCTACGTTTCTTGAACATATAGGATTAATTTATGTCAAAAGTTAATTTGAAAAAAGTAATAATTAAGTTTTAATCACGTTAATTGTTGTTTGCACATCTGCTATTAATATAATCAATAATTGAATTGCTTACGTATGTTGATTATTTTTATAAAAAATAGAAAAAATAGACTATTTTAAAAATTGTTTAAAGGATAATGCGAATCTCGTTCAATATGGCAGATGCACTAATGCCGTATGTTGTCTTATGCCGTTTGACGCGTTGTTTTACTAGCCTATATATAATTTAATGCATTTTAGTGCATCAGAAATCGCTCTTAAACCTACTTATATACGTCAATATCATCCTTCTTCATCGATCAATGATTTCATGTTAAGTAACGGTTCATATTCATATAGTTTCCGCTTTAGTCGTCAAAACATAAAAAATGCCTCTGGTGCTGCTTTGTTTTGTTTTTGAAAGATTATGTTGTGATCTTACAATATGTGCCTATAGCCTAAAGCGGGTTTCATAAACATTTTTAGGGGTTCCATAAAAGACGGTTAAAATCGCAATTTAGTACAGCAATGTAGTTTAATACCTTACTCAATTTATTAAAGAGCACTATAATGTCTCTCGGCAGAATAAAGATTTTTGCTGTGTTTGGGTAAAACTGCTATAGCCTATAAGCCTATAAGCCTATATGGGCCTATAGAGTAATGAAGATTGGAAAAAAAAATATTTTTCTGTGTCTGTCTGTGTTAATTAAATACTAATAGCCAATAGCCTGCACAAAAAAACAACAAATAAGTGGTGTTGCTGAAAAGTTAGCTTTAGTTAGTTAGTTAGTAAAATGGTTAGCCTTGCTGGGAAGCTTCATGTAGCGCTTGCAGGAAAAAAAAGAGGACTTGAAGGAAATAGGAGCGTATGAGAATAGAGCTCGTTTACTAAAGCAAAATCGGAAAGTTTCTATGATGAGTCAACGACACGAGTCTTCAATGAGCAAGACAATTCTGAGGAGAAAGCCTTGCTTACAGGAAGCAACTCCACTAAATTTCTGGTGAGTTACGAGTGTGTTGCGGTAAACGACTTTTAATGATACAACATCCAGCTTTGTTTCATAGCCTCATACACTTGTTGTTTTTATGAGATCATAAGCAAAGACCAAGAACTTGTTACTTCATCTGCATCTACTGTAAATTGCAAAAAATCGTAAAAAGGTGTTACAGTTTCAAGTAAGGACATGAACAGTGTTAAATTTTGCAATTTCCATGGAAATTGTTGGACGCTCTTATATGGAATGGTTTAAAAAGTCTGTTAGACCAATCAAAGGCCAGCATGGCCCGAGCTGTTTTTCAGTGCAGGAATTATCCTAGCAAATCGCCCGTTGAAAACTTGATCAATTAGGCTAGTTTATTGGGAAGTTGTGAATTAATAGCCTAAGGCATACTTAAATCACATGCAAAATGTCAAGAGCCCATGGTGGATTTTTTAATTATTCCATTTTTCGTAATTTCTGTATGCAACGGATATATGACAAATAACACTGCATGATATAACAAACAAAGAAATTAGCCCTTTTTATAAGTTTGGTCGGGTTCGTAAGTGGAGATTCAGCCAAATAACCTACTGCTAAAGGCAACGGAATGAAAACCTGACAAATACCTTTTGCATTAACTTGTTTGACAGTATATGATCTTAAGCCGCTTAGTTTTCCGTATATAGTCCTAAATGTAAAACGATCGCTTATTTGTTATACAGTAGCTCAACAGCACAAGTATTTTGGTGGGGTCTAATTCCTAGAAACAGCTGCAGAAGTCATAATCACGCGTCATGGTTACGTCACAATACGCTTGTTTAATAGTCATTAGTCACTATGCATGGCAATTCAGCGTATAAGACGTAACCTACGCTACAAGACGCTAGCATTTTTATTATGCAGTATTTGAAAACAGTATTGGAGGTTAACTGTAGAAATAAGAAAAAATTTCAGATTCAAGACTAGGTCACAAGAGTGTGTATCGCTGATAAGAAAACTATTGTAAGAGAATATCATGAGAACTAGAATATCATATCACAAGAACTGTTTGATAAAACAGCCAAGCTAACAAAATATTTTTAGCCAGTGAGCAGCGTATAATAAAAACATAAAAAAACAGTCTCAGTAGGCCTTCAGATTTTGATCAGGAAAAGCCAAAAACTGCTAATTTTAACTAGTAATATCGGCATCTAATGAAGTAATGAAGACCTCCACTGTTAATTGTCAGCAACAGTAATTAGTCCAGTCTTGTCTGCTCGTTATTGCATAACTTGTATTGTTCATGACATATTTTGGTTAAATTTGTCTCAAAAGTAATATTTTTCTTATCCGAAAAGAAAGCTTAGTTAAAAAATGCTGGCTCGGCATGTTATTGCTATTTTCTGATGTTAGATGGTATCAGTAACTTTTACTTAGATACTATACTGTGAGTATCTGGAGGTCTTTGTCAAACAAAACTACTGGTTTTCAATTTTAATGGGAACTTAGAACTAGAGGACTAATGACGTCATATGGGCCCGCAAAAACCACTGCAAAAGAGCCTGAAAACACTTAAATATGCCCCTGGAAAGAGAGGTTGGAGTACACTGCTGCTGTAAAGTTGGTTACCAGTTATTTGGGTACTTCATCAGAACATGAAGTCAGTTATTGTTTTTTAGCTACTTTTCAGTTGCTAATTCGTAGTTTAAACGGTTTACTTGTTAAATCACTTCCTGTTCACTGTGAAAGTCATGATTTTAATAAATTCTTTTAATTTAATCTAAATTTGAATAAACATATATATACAAAATTAAAATAAGTTCTTATAAATAAAAAGTTAATGAATTCGAATAGATTAATATATACATGCAAGTGTATGTAAAATAATACATATAACTGCAAATCAATTTATTGAAAAACTCGTATTAATTTAAAAAAAATAAAAAATATCAAATAATTTTAAAAGAATTTGATAAAATTAATCTAAAGTCAATCAAATTTGATTTATTTTGTTTCAAACCAAATAACGTTTATAAAAGTTAAAAAACACTGATAAAATCTCAAATATTTTCAACTAATCGGCAAATAGTAACTATTCAGTAATTGGTCATAAAATACTTTTCTTCAATTAACTAGTATTGTCATGACATTTCTAAAGTTTTCATGACATCTGGATCCTGAATATGATAAAAATAACTGACTTAATTAAGTTTTAGTGTATATTTTACCGTTAAACGATTAATCGGTGTTGGGGAATTATAACTGGTTTATTTTATCCAGTTTGTTACAATAAAAATGAGATTTTATGTGTTATAACAATTTTAGCAATGACTTATAATTAAAACCGATTAATTGATTATAAAAATCGGACGACACCGATGAATTATGTTAATATATTTAAAATCATATTGTAACTTCTGTGTAATGAAAATTTTAGCAATAGTGGATTATTTAATCAAACCAATTAATCGGCCAGAATTAAGTCTTAGCTAAGACAGTTTGCTGTGGGGAGCATGAACAATATGCATGTTTTGAAAATTTTAGCAAAATAATTAACCAGAAGACAACCGATATGGCTTACTATCAATTACAGTATATTTGCCGATTAATCAAATTCATATCAGTTTTTAAAAATGCTTTTTAACTTTACAAACGTTCTTTGGTTTTGTATAATTTCATTCAGACTTGTTTGAGTTTTTATCATTATTCTAAAGTTTTTTCAAAATACAAGACATTTTTATAATTCTCTTTAACTCATATGAATTTAATGGAAACTATTTGAATTTGCACATATTTACTAAACTTTATATATATTTTATGGTTTTGTTTGAAGCTTTATTAGTTTTTTTAAATTTATAAGAATTTATTTGAAATTAGACTAATTCTATATTGAATTTATATAAAGTTGTGATTTCTACAACATGTGTACTCATTAACTCATAGAAAATGATTTAACTGATGACCCACTTGAGCTGCAAATAAGTAACTGAAGACGTAACCAAGTAACCGGTAACGAAAACCTCCCGCTGGTGATATGTTGCTCAGTTATAGGCTAGAGTTTGTTTCGTGCTGGTTGATGAGATGGACTTGGGTTTCGCGTATAGTATTTTTGTTGATTAACAACGCCCGGTAAAGTTGGTTGTATTTTCGTGCATCGTGTTATTGTTTAGGTAATTGGACGAGGAGTAATTTTGGTGAATCTGCAAGTTACGGTAGCCACATATTTTAGGTAAAACTCGATTATTTAATTGTAAAGCAATCAGTAGCCTATATAGCTCAAAACGCTATAAATGCTTAAAGCAATAAACTTCCCTTAGAAACTCTTTGTTATTTAATTTGGTTGTAGATATAAAGTTGTTTAACTTTAGGTAAACTTGTATTCTGCATTATCCAAGCACATTTAAGTTTTGTGTGTGATATGTGATTTTTATTGGCAAGCCCTTCAGTATGGACGTTGGCAGAATGAGATTAGCAATGATTAGACTGCTCACAGGGGAGGGTGAGATAGTATTGTAGCCTACCGGTATCGAATTAAAGAAAACGTTCAGGAGAATCTTTTGTATACGGCAATATTTCTTTGAAAGCGAAAAGTTCAATTTTCTAGAAGTAGTGTCAATAATTCTGCATTATGTTGAGTTGCTTCAAAGTTTTTGTTACCGTATCAGCATAAAGAAAATTTTTGTCAAATGCATTTCTTTTTGACTTGTAAACAAGAGTGCAATACCCTCCCACTTCGCTCGTAAAAGATATCAATTTTGTGTGTTTAAAAAAACACGTATAAATCACTTGTTAACAAGAATAGCATATTTGGAATATAAGGCTGGCAAAAAAATCAAGGTAGCAAATGTTATGTGTGGAGGAGTTGAATGAGATATGAAAACGTATACGTTAAACCACTCGATACTACCATAGCAAGTAAAGTGAGCCAGCAGTTAGTTCGGCTATGGTAAATTTCACTCAATTTTCCATTGTACAGTATTTTTGAAATAGATGTAGCATACTTCTATTACCTGAAGGATAGTTTCAACAACTAGTGAAAGTCCTGTAAGAGAGGTGACCGTTTTCAAACTTCTAAATGCGCGAATTACTCGCAATATCCTCAATAACCGGGTATTGCTGAAAAATGAAAGCCACCCACCTAACTGAAACGAAAATTTTGTTAAATATAATTTTACCGTAACTAATTGCTAACCGTATTTTTCAGAAAAGTCTTGCTGCACCCTTCTTAATCTATGAAAAAGGTTTTCAGTAACTTTTACCGTACAATTTGCATATAAGGACTTACGTGTAAAACAAAAATAATCACAAAATCTAGAATATTCCAGTAGTCTTTCCAGAATATGAAAAATCCGCTGTACCACTTGAGTATGATCTCACAGACGAATATTCCCATGATCAGGTTGTCCACAAAGAAGAAAACATATGAATAGGGCACTGAGATGCTTTCCACGGTTTGAAGGGCGATATGCACCGCGTTGATTGCAATCACGACAAAAATCATGCCTGGCGTAAATTACGGTACCGTACATGTGTTGTATATGGCTTGATGCGTGGTAAGGAAACAGAAGGATAAACCAAGAAAACCTTTAAAATAGACAGAATCCAGGACACATGCGACCATTTCGGAAACGGAGCTGGTGATGTCGTCGTCATCTTTATCGGCGATATCGTTAATGTCCATTTCCACTTCCGCAAGTTGGTTGTGAAGTCCCTCCTGGAGAAAGAAAAAAATTTCCATATTTATCTCATATCCTAAAATCTGTATGTCAATAATCATCATTAATCGGAGTATAATATCCTAAAAGTAAAGCTCACCCTTAGATTTCTGCGTATTCTTTTCTCTTCCGGCGAATCAAAACAAAATCGTCGAAGAACATCTTGCTGCTGGTTTATATAATCTTCATTCTCATCATCTATAAGAGGTGCTTGAAGCAAGTTTGTTACTTGCTGGGTTTTTATAACAGCACCAACTTTCGTTTGCCATTTTCTTTTCATATTTTTCGACAGTCTCTATAAAATCAGTTTCTGTCTACTAAAAACTAGAATGCAATGTTCCAATATCAATATCAGGAATTCTGTAAAAGTTGGACTATAAGTGAGATTGTGACGTAATCATTCAACTTTGTTTCGCAACCGTAACACTATTACTCACAAAATACAACTATCAGGAAGAATTCGGTAAATTGCACACGAATTCAAACACCAGCAGGCACGAATATTGACCTCTTTTGTCATTTTCACGAATCCGAATCTAGCCAGCAGATTTGGAGTTTTGGACCGACTCCTTTGTTTTGTATGATGTCATTGAGAAATCGACAATTTTGTTAAAAAACTAAAGATAAGTTTTCGACTGTAAGAATGAATCTGAAGGCAGGGGACTACAATGGCCAGGATATTTGGCATAATATCGTTCTAGTCAAAAACAGTTAAACTTCTTTCATTATACCTACAGTGATAGGTTTGCGCATATTATTCGCAGTCTCACTTGTCTGATAATAATTTGATAGAGAAAATTTTTCCATAATAAATAAATAATACTTCTTAGAAATTCAATATATAATAAATAATAAAGTCAGTAGATTCGAATTATTATGCACAAATACTAAAATCTTTTACTTTTCTTCTCAATAATTCGAACCTCATTCAAACTGGCGCTTAGAGTGACTCTTCAATATCTTAAAATGTGCAGGAGGTTGGGATGCTAGTGTTTGTAAACGGCCTTGAACTGCCCAACGCAGAAAAAACTATATTGCTAATAATTATAATGTTGTAGTCAAATATACATTTCATCTGGAATAGAGCAAAATCTTGAAACCATTGCGCCGACAGTTAGCCAGCTCAAAGGTCATTGATTACCGTTAAACTACCCCGGTTAGACAAAATAAAAGTTTGTATTGTGACGTTTATGACCAGGTTTGCATAATGTATGAAAGTATCGTGGATTGAGTCAAATTAACTAAACAATTTAGAATTTAAATGCCACGTTTTACAAATAGATCAACTTACATTGATCCGCCAAACACCTCTTCGGTCTTCTACATTGCTACCCTTTTGTTCAACCAATATCGAGTCTTGCATAAAATTATCGTGTTTTAAAGGTGTCGTATAACGAGCAGGAAGTCAATTAAAAGCGTTTGGAAATCAATATTTAATTTTATTACAATCTAATTTTCATGGGAATTGTCGGATTCCAAAGCCAATCCATAAAACATTTCATTGCCAGCCGAGTTTGCAGCAAATTTCTGTTCGACAAATCTCTGATGGCTTAGCCTTAAAGTATTTACTCCGCGACTTTCTATAAAACTAAAACAGAAAAGTTGTACTGTCGTGCAATAACAAAGTCATACATAGCTTGTTTATATTAGCAAAGACATGGTTAGTTACGGGTATTACCAGATTTGTGTTGTGTCATAAATAATTCAGTTAATTATGTTGATGACAGCGAGACTCCGTTGAAAGTTATGTATACAACAAGTAAATTATAAGGTTATTAAAAAGTAGGACAGAACATTGCTGCAAAACTGGAATCAGAAAGAAACCGGACAAATTGTAATTTCTTGAACGGTTTGCAGTCATGGCGGAGACCTACTCCAGGAAAAAAATTTTGGCAAGAAAGGCAGAAGAAAATTTCACCGAAAACCCATTGTCCACAGCTCGAGGTTTGTGTACTGCCAATTGACCTTTTGTTTTCGCCACGGTAATACAAGTAACATCTGCATGAGAAGCAAAACGTTTGTATGCAATTTAATTTAGTCCTGTCTTTTTGTACAACTACATTTTCATATCACAGTTATTATCGGAACACGTTTCCCTTGGCTTAAATGCTTTTTAAAAGTAATTTCATCGTGTTCCTCACTGGGTATTCCATCATTCACCATATCTCCAATATGCCTTGCTGCGTAAACATTGTAATTACTACATGATGTGTATCACATCATTTGTTGTATCCCTCGGTGCCCTGAACATTAACTTTGGCCTATACCAACCCCCCCCCTTCATTTTGGCTGTTTGATTATTATTTATGGCTACGTTTTATAAACTGTGCCTGGATCTAATGGCATGGTAGACAACGGAGAGGGTCAAAAGGACCGCGTTTATATGGCGAATGGCGGTGTATTAATCTATTCTGTTTTACATCTTTTGGGTTGATTTTAAGACGAAACATCATACGTTTTGATAATTATTTTTAGTATCGTTTAACGTCGAATCATAAAATGCAGCAACATGTCGAGCTGCATGACTGACTCTAATCACTAAGCCGTTATAATCAGCAAGAACCTGACGTAGACAGACGAGCTACTGTACGTTATAGTTAGTTTCTCAAAACACAAACTTCGTAAATATAATATATGTTTGTCAACAAGAATTAAATACCGCTTTAAAGAACATTTTTTAATTCCAATGTTCTCTGTTATTATACTTTTTTACTAACAGAACTGAAAATATCTGCAAGGTCTTGCTGTTACCTGATGCGGTGTTACGTTTGGATGTTTGATTAACATAAATTAGTCAGAAGATACGCAATGTTTTATGGGTCCCTACATTAAAATATTCAAAAGATTGAAAAATGTCTGCTATAGGTTGTGTTCCCAGGAACCTAATAATTTATTTATTCCCATCTGGTTTTATGTTACGAACGTTGCTGCTAAATAAGTATTAGAGCGTCCTGGGGAATGCGTTCGATCGTAATTTCGTTATTTGACTACTAACTGAAGGTTGTGGGTAAGACCTAGGTGATAGTCTGCTTATGTTATCTGCAAAAATTGCAGTTTTCTGGTGTTAATTCAAAATGGGAATTAACAAACGTCGCCTTAACGGCCAACCTTACTTCATCAAGGATGACATCTCACGTGCTGTTGCCACCACTCGCACTGTTTATTGTAAGTACAAGCCTTAATCGATTCTATTTGATCAAGAAGATCCTAGATGTTTAATTTTGAAATGATTATTTATCTTGTTTTGTTTTTGAACCATAAACTACATTGAGAAGTCATTTGCCTATGTTTAGCATAACACGTTTTTATTAAAGTGTTTTCAGCCCTAACATTATAGACATGATATTGTAAGTTAAGCCTTTTGTTAATTAATCGTGATTAAAAAGTGTTCTTGAGATCAATACCCGTTTTTTGGAATCAATATAATGATAATACCAACTCGATACGAGATTTATTGCATTAATCTTTAATGCAAAGGGCTGTTGAGAGAAAAATATGATATCAGGTTAACTCCGTATGTTACATTACTTGTCCATGATGCAAATAGTATTATATTATAACGCAGTATATATTGCGCTTTTCTCTAGTTGGTTAAGGATGACGTATGATATAGGTCTGATCTAACTCAATATTCTATACAGTGTACATAAATACTGTGCTCGCAGAAGAAAATTTTTATTAATTTACTAAGATCCGGTTGTTACGATGGAGTCCATAATCACATACTGAATCAAGCCATATGCTCCACATATCTTGGGAGCCGTACTGCTTATGTACATACTGAGGAAATACAAATATTTAAAAATAACTTACCACTGTAGCCCATACTATTAGGATGATAACGATTTGTTATATTGGACATTTCCGACGCATGCTGAGGTCTTTTTGTACTGGAAGACGTCGAATAAAGTTTTCGTTGGCCAATAAAAGCATATAGAAGACAAGACCGTAACTAAAACATTCAAAACGTTTCAAAACATTGAAAGAGTGTAAGATGTATTTGTTGATACAAATTGTTCAAATATATTAGTGGATCAATTTGGCCAGTATATAGTAAACCCCGGAATTGTTCGCCTTTTTCGACTCGTCGGAAAATTATTTTTTCTGATCTGCTTTGAAGCGCCACGTTGACGACCTTCATTGGCAGATTGCACGTTACATAATTGAATCGATTTGTCTTTAGTCAAGGCCGCTGAAAATTTTTACTCACGTGTAGTGTGGGCCAGGTCCACTGTGCGGAGGATATTTCGCACTGATTTCTACAGACAGGTTTCTTTGAATACTACTTTTTATCATTGTCATGTTCGGATTAAAACTTAAGCCAATGGAAAAATACGACTCAAGGCGAAGAAATCGCTCAACAGGTTAATTGTGTTGAATTAACTTGCGTTTATTAAATTAAACGCATAGAACGCTTCTCCCATTAGGTTATCCATTGCTTAATGGTCAAAAAAGGAGGAAATTAGCAATATTGCGTTATTCTATACGATGTTTTGATTACAGCGTGAGAATAAAATTAACAGAAGTTATTGCTTGAATTTTTAGTTATGCATTTATTTTAAGGAAATGTATATGACCCTCTATAGTCTATACGATACCAGAATACCAAATTGTTCCATTACTTGCGAAATGACCTAACAGCAATTTTTGGAAGGATAATGTGTCACTGTTTTGTGTTCTACAAATATACGATGTAAAATGACATTTTTGGTTTATATGCGTGTAATCGAGAATGTACCGTAATCAAAATAGGTTGTCGTTAGCTTGGTAATGCGCAATTATATTGACCAGCTTTATGTTACCAACTTGATTATTATCGTATAAGTTATTTATATTAAACAAGACCTATGTAGGTGGTTTTGGCCGAAATTACTTTTTGCTTTGTTTGGGAGAACCTTCATGGTAATTGTATTACAGAGAGAGTCACAGATGTAAGATATTGAAACCAAATAGATATTTGAAATGAAAATGTTACTCTTCTTGACAGAAGCCTGCTAATGACTTTGAAACAACGTTAAAAGTGACATAATGTATTAGCCAGCCCTAGATTTAGTATATGCTGTTGATGAAAGAGTCAACTTTAACAAAACATGAAAGTTTGACATAAATTGATTGAAAGTAGTTTGAATAATAGGACACGGCGGATAATTTTTGTCACCTGCCGTAAAGTTTTGCCAAAATGTGTTTCCTTTGTTTTTTCTTCAGTTCTTTTGCGTTGTTTTTAAGCTTACCTACTTTTAAAATATATAATGTTAAAGCCGCAGTTTTTCAATAAGTTGTAATGCCCAAAAAACGTCAAAGCTGAACTATTCATGTCGAGGTTAAAGGGTTATTTAAACGTTTCTCTTTCGAAACTGAAAGTTGTTTAACTGACTCTATATATGTCTACTTATCTATTGGCAGGTCGACGCAATGGTCCAAGAGCAAACCGGGGATCATGTTTTCTCCTTGGATCCAAACATCATCCGACACCCGAAGAACTTTATTTTCTCGAGGCAGCTGAGTACGGTGACATTCCGACAGTTGGTCGAATTTTGGAGAACATGAAAACACTTAATGTGAATTGCGTTGATTACATAGGACAGAATGCGTTACAACTTGCGTGCGGGAATGAGCATTTAGAGGTAAGCATCATCTTTTCAATAAACAGTTATTTGAATAAAGTTTCATCCCAGTAAACCAACAGCTTTTTCAATATCGTTTTAATTATTGCCACCTCTAAATACAATCCCCTTCGGGACGTTAACGGCAAAATACGCAGAAAACCTTTTGAAAAGAACGGATCGATGTTAACATTTTAATCATGCCGGTTTTATGATTGACCTTATTGGATTGCGTTGTGTTTGTGGCTATAGGTGTTTGCATTAGTTCCGGGTTTGTGCTTTTGCTAGCGGTGCTAATGTAATCAATTATATTCGCAAATATGTAAGATTTTGGATCATTAACCTTAAAGTACACAAAAAAATTAGAAAAAAAATTTATTTATAAAATGTTAAGATTAACCTATATCAACACACACTTGATCCAAATTGATTATATCAGAATAAAAGACTAATCTATTCGAAAAAAGCTAATAAATTTTGGTTTTGGAATTTTTTTATCTTCAAGTCAATTTCCAGGTAGTGGAAATACTGATTAAACAGCCAACGATGGCAAGAATCGGTGACGCCTTGCTGTTGGCGATCAGCAGAGGTTACTTAAGGATTGTTGAAACAATTCTGAACCACTCATCTTTTGACAGACACGATCGCCTCACCCGAAGTCCTAGCGAACAGAAAGCCTTTAACCAGGTTGCAACTTGTTTTGAGTTTGAAATCTAAGCAAAACTTTAGGGATTTAGCATTTAAATTATTCATCGATTGAATGATCAACCAAAGTTAGAACGGAAAGGTTTTGGTTCAGGACACAGACTTTTATGCGTATGACGACGATGGTACACGATTTTCCCCGGACATCACACCAATCATTCTTGCAGCACAATACCAAGAGTTTGACATCGTTTTGGAATTGCTGAGACGAGGAGCCAGGATCGAGCACCCGCATCATTACAATTGCAAATGTCAAATCTGTGATCAAAAGTACGTTATTTATACTCTTGCACAAACGGTTTCGATCGATTTCGCTTCGCGTTTCTGGTTTTGTACCACGGTTGGAAATTGATTTTCTATGCAGTTTTATGAGCTAAAGACTGGACATTCGTGTTACCTATTTCGTAAAGGAAGTGTCACGAATACCACGCAATATTGAACATTTTTTCCTAATGCATTACCTAAACATACAAAAATCCTTTTGTTAATTCCTCCTAAATCTCGAGTGCACTCGACCTTCATTATCGTTTATTATATAACTATATAGTTATATATATAGTTATACTCTTGTAGTCAATGTGACTAATGAATACCTTTCAAAGACGCATCGATGACTCCCTCGGTTACAGTCTTTCACGGCTCAATGCCTACAAAGGCTTGGCTAGTCCGGCCTACCTTGCCTTGTCTTCACCCGATCCAGCGTGGCAAGCGCTAAGCTTGAGCAACGAACTCAACAAGTTGTCTAATTTGGAAAAGGAGTTTAAAGTAAATCATCAATTGTCTTTGCTGTGATATATTTTTCACTGACAATTTTTTTCTTCAGGTGTATAATAGACATTTGTGTGCTCATCCGCAGGGATGTAAACGTATCACAGCTGGGTATAGGCTTGCGGCGCTAGTTAAAGACTTTCCTTTTATTTGCGAAAAATATCGTTATGTGGTTTTATCAATTAAAAAATTTATTTTGTTAATATTTAGCATGATTACGTGAAACTTTCTACTCAATGCAATGATTTTGTTGAGAAGTTACTTGATGTTTGTCACAATTCCGAAGAAGTCGACATCATGTTAAGTGGTCACAAAATAAAATCATGTCGTCTTGACTACGAAAACGAGATCGCTAAAAAGGCCAGGTGAGGACCGTTTAGTTAAAGGGCTTAACAGCCTTGAATATGGCATGATTTAATCGGTGTCGGTTACCCAATAATTTGCACCAGTGACAATAACAATTTCCGAAATCTGGAGCTGTAATTCTTGGGTATTAAGCACCTCTGAGCAGTTTTTGTACTGCAAGTAAGCTAAATGAGTGGTTCGGAAAGCCAAAAAAACTTGGCTTTACATCCGACAGCAATACTAACACTAATATAGCTGACGAAAAAAAAATTAAAAACTTTTTAGTGGTTTGGTAATTATAGTTAAAAATGTATATCTAATGTACTATAACGTTCTTTGTGATTTGTTTGGCAAAAATTGTTACACGTTGTAGAGAAAAATCACGGTTTGTGATGATTGGCGGCCGTATTCATTTCTTTAAAGGAATGAAATCAACACGGGAACAGAATCAAAATTATTGGAATAAAACCAAGATCGTACGTTGTTAATTCTGGAAAACATACAAGAATTTATTTATAGTCCTACTTTGATGGAATTTAAAATGTCCTTCTTAATATAAAATCCGTCACCGTGACAATAACAAGCCGTTACTTATAGTGCAGCAACTGGCGTGAACTATGCGTTGAATGACAGCTTTTGCATGCAGTTAGATAAACAGCAACCGGTGGCGATTAAATGGAACTCAGAAACATATTCAGTGATTCACATCAGTAACCTGCTTAAGCGAAATGTAACCTATAAAACAACAGGTTTGTTTTTAAGCCCACAGTACCGGTATTGCCTATTTGCGTTGGCATAATGTGTTAGCCTAACCTAGGCTGTTTGTGACGATTCATCCAATGGACCATCCTTGTCATACAAGTAAAGTAGGCTTCTGTACGGTAAGTGACAATTGGCATTTATTAAAGCTTTTATAAATTAAACTTATAGCCTAGCTGTAACCTCGACTTTAACTGCATCGATATAGATAGCGTACAGTGGGACGTGTTACTTTTTTGCCGATAAGTATTGCACCTAACCACTGATAAGTTTTTTACTAGTTTATTCAGGTTTGCACTCCTCCTAAACACGAAACTATCAACATTATTTTACCCGTCTTTTTTTAACTGCTGATACGCTGAGTTTTGTGTAGCTTGCTTATTTAATTTCTGTTCTAAATTTTGGCCTTAGTCGAATTACAAACAAGCATCGCCTCTGACAAAACTGTAATATTGAATGATTTCCAGTCCAAGTGCAAATTATTATATTAATTATGGATGTTGTTTTTGCTTTTCAGATTATTATTATTATTATTAATATTATTATTATTATTATTATTATTATTATTATTATTATTATTATTATTATTATTATTATTATTATTATTATTATTATTATTATTATTATTACTATTACTATTACTATTATTATTATTTTTATTTTTATTTTTATTTTTATTTTTATTTTTATTTTTATTTTTATTTTTATTTTTATTTTTATTTTTATTTTTATTTTTATTTTTATTTTTATTTTTATTTTTATTTTTATTTTTATTTTTATTTTTATTTTTATTTTTATTTTTATTTTTATTTTTATTTTTATTTTTATTTTTATTATTATTTTTATTTTTATTATTATTTTTATTTTTATTTTTATTATTATTATTATTATTAGTTTTGACGGACGATTACGCGCTGTACGTTCGTTTTATGATCTTGAAACTTGGTGTGAAAGTGTCTGAATTAGAAGTCTCGTTCAAGTTCATTGCTTGTGTGTGCCCGTGTATTCTATCGCCCTCTAGTGGCAAAACTGAATTTTTGAGTAACTATGAGCTTAATTCATGTATGACTGTGAAATTTTGCACATTGAATTTATCTGACGAGATCTAACTTCTCCAATCATCTTCGATAGAAAAATCTTAACACTTCGCCCTTTGGTTTAGGAAAACCGAATTTCCAAATCGAAGATTTAAAAAACTTTAGAAGTTTAGAACGATTGTTTTAGCATGTGTGAGATCGAAACTTTGCACATAAAAGCGGATTAGTATGATCTATCGCCAGGTGCAAGAATTTCCGGATCAGTGATGAGCTTCGCCCTATAGTGGCAAAAAACTTAAAATTTTACGACAAGCCATATCTTTCTACTGTGTGTAGCTTTTGGACTCAAAACTTGGAGAGTGTGAGCACATTAACGTGCTCTATCACATCAAGTGACCCCGGATGGAGAGTGTTATCATATCGCCCTCTAGTGTTCGAAGACGAAAAACAGTTAAATATTTTTAAAACGTTTATTTTTGCGCGGATGGTTTAGAAACTTTGCACATTAAAGCGTATGGCCAAGATCCTTCACCATTAGGACGGATTACTGGAGGAGTTTATCAGTTCGCCATCTAGTGATGGAAATGTAAAATTGCGAATAACTCAATCTTTTGTTTTTTAATTAGTTTGCCAGAAAGCTGCACAGGAGATACAGAATCTTATCCTAAGCTCTACCAGTTAAAAAGAGCTATAAAGTACAAAGTCAAAAAGGTTTGTTTATTAAAATAATATTTTAAAAAGCTTTCAAATTTTAAGACCTTATAAGTATAATGCTTGCTATTTTAATACACGTTCTCCGTAGCCTTTTTGTCAGACAGTCCAAAAATTAAAATTTACAGTGAATACTGTTCTAAAAAATCATGTCAAGAACAGTTTATTGGATTTAAAAGTTTAATGAAATTTGCAGCCGACAAACGTTTCAACAGTTTTCATTTATTGACTTGTTTCTTTAGTTTGTGGCGCATCCTAGTTGTCAACAACGGCTTATACGAATTTGGTATCGACACTTCTCTTGGTTTCGTCAAATTGGCACAATCCACAAGATACTCTGGGGCTTTCTTTTCAGCATATTCATGCCTCTGATTGCTGTGATTTATCTCACTGCCCCGTGTAGCAAGGTAGTGTAAAACAAAGCATAAAAGTTGTTATTTGTATATGTCACTTGGCTGCTTGCTCGCTGTGATAGAACATTCTAGCACTTTCTCGAAAACGGATTACTGCAATCATTTACAGACTGCTGCTGATTCAGCTGACTAGCATACGTGAAATTTTTTTATTCAGATTGGCCGCATGTTTCAAAGCCCATTTTGCAAGTTCATCACTCAAGCGTCGGCTTACGCACAATTTGTATTGTTACTCATTATTAACTGTCTTGAAAGGTGGGCGCAAGTTTTAACAATCAAAGTTTTAAATGTCAAAGCAAATTCACAAACAGCACGTATATTGTACACTAGTTCTAAAAAGCTTGCACATGTTGTAAATCGCATAGAAATCATAATCGCAAGCAGCATTACTTTTTTAGAATGGAAGGTTTAGATAACTCAGCTGCGTTCATAAGACTTTTCCACCAAGATCACCCGTACGGTAGATATACAAAATTTAACTGGTGCGAGGTGATCATACTAATTTATGTTACAGGTAAATACCATAGCTACTGTACCCAACATTTTCTTAGCTAGACAACACACTTTCGATTTTCTTCCTGTTTCAAAAATTATCACCTGATCGATTTATGCTTATTTTTCAGGGATGCTTTGGAACGAAGTGAAAGAATTATGGGGTGAAGGCATGAATTCGTACATGTGCCAACTCTGGAACATGGTCGATTCGCTCATGTTGCTTATTTTAATTTCTTCCTTCACATGCCGTGGCATTGCTTACAAGAAAGTGAGTTTTTCGTAAACTGCTGAATGTTGATTAAGACCCTTGTTTTTGCTCACTTATTTACAGGCCATAGCCGGTCAGTTTTGGTGGGACAGTAATTTTGGAGAAAATGCCACAAACTTGGTGTATGATATGACCAATGAAACCCTTACTTTATATGGCGTTAACGTCAACAAAAGTGTGCCAAATTGGGCTGGTTACTACGCATACTCCAGAGCAAGTAAGTCGATTATAAAGCTATTTGTTCGATGATCTGTTGTACTTTCTTATCAAACTTTTCTGTGGTCCTTTGAAGTATTGTACAAATAAAAGCCGTAGCATTAACGAAAAACAATTTCTGATGAATGATAAGCGATAAATGTGTATAGCAACCTATCAAGTTTGTTATAATTCTGATTTAAATTACTTTTGATCATCTGTAACTTTCTTTAGATAGACGATTTTGGAGCGGCAGTGACCCTCAGATAATATCTGAAGCTCTGTACTCCCTCGGAATTGTGCTCAGCTTTTCAAGAATTTCTTACATTTTGGAAGTTAATGACAAATTTGGTCCATTACAGATATCCCTAGCAAGGCGAGTTGATTTTAATGAACAATTTCTGTTGATTGCCTGTCTAAAAACTGTCTCTTCAATTAAGTAGCAAAGGATGTTATAAAAAATTTTTATTGTTTACTGCAGGACTGTGGGCGACATAATAAAATGGTCTGGGATATTCTTTATGATTTTTGGTGCTTTTCTGCTGGGTTTGTTTAATCTTTATTCATATTACGACGAACCTGGAGCCAAAAACACCAGATCTTTTACGACGTAAGCTACGTATACTTGCTTACACTGATCTATAGACTATAGCCTACAGCTACTTTATCTAGTCATGCTAGTGGTATGGTGTACTTTGTAACGGTTATATATGCTCGTAAGGTCCATCAAGTATGCAATATACTTCTTGCAGATTAGAGGAGACATTTATCACATTGTTCTGGTCAATATTTGGATTGGCGGATTATAAAGGCGTGGAAGTCTTATATGATCATCAATTGACCAGACTAGTAGGCTACCAGCTATATGGAGCATACAACATCATCACAGTGATAATCATGCTGAACATGCTAATTGCCATGATTAACAGTTCCTACTCCGAAGTTGAGGTAAAGCAATGAGTCTTGCGAGTTTGCTTCATTTGAAACCTTTTTATCATGATGAAGTTGTTAATTACATCACCCACATTGACATTGTTATACCCAGGGCGATAGCGACGTAGAATGGAAATTTGCTAGAGCTGATTTGATGTTATCGTATATGGAGAAGGGAAACACTCTGCCAGTTCCATTCAACCTTATCCCAATACCCAGAGCGATAATTTGCGCACTCAAGTGGTTTGCCAACAGATTTAGGTTACTTTTTGCAGACTTTAAATAACGCCAGTAAAACAAACTTTAGTTGCAAAAATAATAATTGATAAGTCATCAATTATATTGTCCTAAAGTGAAAAATTCTTGTATAACTGTCAATAGCCCTTCTTTGAGTGATTGTTTTATTTGTTCTTTTTTAGGTCAAAAAGAAGACACAGTAAAGATCAGAAACCATTTGACAATAGTCAAAGCAAACATTGTAATTTAACACAGGGAAAAAAAGTATTTTTTTCTTTACTTGCATATTTAGAAACTTTTTATAGCTCCATACCTTCATCCGCATTTCCGTTTCGTCATGTCAACTAACTTGTTTTTTAGAGAGAGCAATTCAAAACAATTATGGGACGCATCGTAAAAAGATATGTTATTCAAGCGCAACTGGACAAAAGCAAAGAAGCAGAGATTACAGAAGGTGTTCAGGCGATCATATGTGCCATCAAAAAGGATCGTTTGATGCAGTAGCTGAAGCTTTCAACTTAAATCTTTTACGTTTTTAGCTGAACTTCAAGAAATAAAGCACGATATCAGCAGTTTGCGGTTCGAACTTTTGGCAAATACGTCAAGATTTGAGGAGAGTATGAACAATATACTAGACCATCTCCAAATAAAACAAACAAAGAAACCCCAAGCAGCAGAACCACAGGCTCAAAAGAATGCAAGCGTTCAATCAGAAAATTGTACCAATGTTGTGATTTTGCATCAAGAAACAACTGAAGCCTTCTGATTGCATGATATCAAAACTGTCTACATAAAAATATTAAATTTCGGAAAACGTTCTTAATCAAAGTTCAAGCCACTGTTCCGGTGGGAAACCATACCTGAACGCGGTCGTTATTACAATAGTTATTATCATGATTTTGGCATGCAGGAATTTCACTGTGATTACATACGGAATTTACGAAAAGTGAAGTGTTGTATAACGTATTAAAGGATGTGAAGTATATTTAACTAAGCCCACCGATATTTTGTACTTTTCCTTATCTACTGTATGTGCAGTATATGTAAAACACTACACAATTAACTTGTTTGTTCATATACAATAAATAGCTGTTCAGATGCGTTTACCGCAAAGACATATTGCATGAGTTTCGCACCAATCTCATCGTATATACATTTGCCAATCCTGACTTGATTTTTAGAATATAATAAAACGTTTTACGTCTTATCCAACTAGAAACGAAAAATTTATGACAACGATGTTACTTTCAATAAATCGGGATAGGCTATTGTGTTGCACTTGAATACTCGAGTGTACTTAATACCAAAAACAGGTACGGAACTGAACGTTTGATTTCAGATGCAGGTATTTGCTAAATTTAAATATCCTTTTTCCACCTAATTGATTAATTGGCCAGTATCACTGCTCTCACGAGTTCTTTTTCTGCTCTTTGTTTGTGTAATATCTACACATACTTGAAGGAACTAGCCCATGCATTACCTTGGATTGCTGTTGTAACAGAATCGTAATGACTCGAGTTAATGACTCGAATCGAGACCCATTCCATAAAATTGCATTTATGACTTGACTTGACTCGAGTCGGTTCTTGCTCATTGGGTTTCAGGGTTAAGCTAAAACAAACTTTTATTTATTCCTGCAAACACACAAAATGTAATTTAAAATAAAGTTTTTTTGTCTACGAACGCGTATGAAGCAGTAAAACAAGCAAACGTTTTCAAATTCCAAACGTTTCTTGTTGACAGAAACGGTAATTTCGCTTTCCATACGTATGGCTTGGTGTTAGATATCGTAAAACTTTACTTGAGTAATTTCTTCCTAAAGCTTTGACTTGACTTGCGACTCGAGTTTGATGACTTGCATGGTTACAACTCTGTTTTTTTGGTGCTTGACAATCAAGTTTGATTTTCATTTCATGGAACATAACCAAACTGCGGACAAAATAGTCTTTTATGGAGTGAACCAAAACAGTTTACAGAGAGATTAGAATTCTGTTGTCCCAGTCCAAGGACATTACAACTTACAAGCGTAGCGCCACAGGTTATAGAAGACAGGCTGCCGGCGGCCGTTAGCCCAGCGCTCTAACCATTGGGCTATACCAACCATGGATACAATCGTAACCGTCCAACTTTTGTGTACGGTTATGTCTACTTAGACATTGCAAAATTTGCTTTAGAAGTTTACATAAACTACCCTTAAAAGTCAACATAACGGGTACTTACGTCAATATCACATGCTCCGGAAACGGGGCTTTGTAAAAGATATTTTGTACGAGAACACGAGAAACGTTGCAACCGATTTCCAAAGAAGTCGCAAACCTGTGTGGGTGACAAGAGACAACCGCCACAAACGTGATTGATCAAAAAGTTGTAGAGCTCTCAATGACTCATTAAAATTCGAATAACCAAACTGAAATGTTAGTAAATGAGTAAATGATAGACAAAACCAATAAGTATGCTTTTTAAAACATCATTTTAATTAACACTTACAAGAGGTGTATGAAAAGTAATGAGCCTTACAAAGAAAATGCACACACAGAACGTTTTATCGACTTTTTACATTTTCAACCTCTTATAAACATTTTTAAACTCTTCAAAGTTAAAAAGACTTGTTGTTTTTGTTTCGCAGAGTGTTTAATTTAAAGTGCGTTGGTATTTTTTAACAATGGAAAAAACTGAGTATCGCGCTGTCATCAAATACCTTCATTTGAAAGGGAAAACGGCATCCCAAATCCATGAAGATTTAAGGGATACTTTAGTAGACGATGTCCCTTCATATGCTACAGTAAAACGCCGGGTGGTTGAATTTAAGCGAGGCAGACAAAGTGTTGAAGATGAGCAGACAGCAGGGAGACCATCATCTGCCACCACCGAAAAAACATCGACCTTGTTCTTGATATGGTAATGGAAGATCGCCCATTGTCATGCCGTCAAGTAGCAGACAGGATAGGAATCTCACTTGAATGAGCACAAAACATTCTAAGGAAGGAGCTTGGTTTATCAAAAGTTTCAGCTCGTTGGGTCCTTCGCCTTCTGACTCCGGATCAAAAGCGAACTCGGTGCATCCCGTGAAGGAAAAATTTGGAATTGTTTGAAAGTGATGTTGACAGTTTTCTGGCACGATTTATCGCTATGGATGAGTATTGGATTCACCATTACCAACCAGAAACCAAGGAGCAGTCGAAGCAGTGAAAACATCTATCATCCCCTGCCCCCAAGAAGGTCAAAGTGATTCCATTTGCTGGAAAGGTCATGGCATCCGTGTTTTGGGATTCCAAAGGTGTGGTGCTCATTGATTTCCTTGAGAAGAGACATACTATCGCTGGAGCTTATTATTCGCATCTTCTGAAGTAGAAAAGAGAGAAAATATTCGCTAAAAATTTCGAGCAATGCTTACCAAGGATGTCCTCTTCCACCATGACAATGCTCCTGCTCACACCTCCACGGTTGCCATGGCAACAATTCATGATTGTGGGTTCGATACTATTCCTCACCCACCTTATTCATCCGATCTTGCCTCCTCCGACTTTCACCTATTTCAGGGGTTCTTAAACTTTTTGGCACACGCCCCCCTTGACGGTACCTAAAAAATCCGCGCCCCACCTCATTGCAAAATAAAAAAGCATTAAACAAAACAACAATTTATATTCAACTAGCTTTCATTAATGTGAAGGATGTAGTTGTTTTTGGGAAGACAAACGTTTAATTCAAGGCTTTGTAGAAAAAAATGCACATCTTAGGTCGGCTTCACAGTCAAGTTTGTTCCTAGATTTTGTCTTTATATTCATGAAAATGACGATGAAAACGACTTGGTCTCAAAGCGTCGTTGCTTAGCTTTTCTGAGCATATCACGCATTGCGGTTCGACTTTTCCGTTCACTGTGGTTTCTATAAAGCCATACTTCAGATAATTTTGGTCATATTTTCTCTTTTTTCCACTCATTTTGTGTCAATACAATTAGTTTAATTACTAAAATACCTGGTTATTAAATCAATACTAAATTTAAGTTTTACTTCATTTTACGGTTTTAATATTGGCTGACGTTGGTTTTACCCTATTTAAACCAGGTCCGCGACATTACTATTTTTATTATGTGTGGCCGACACTGCACACAAATTTTCAATCGTTAATGACTCGAAAATTATACGTCGTAAACTGATTGGATTTTTACAGGTTAGTAGCAAAAACATCTGGTTTCCTGTATACATCATAATTGTAAAACTAAAGAAAATGCATTTAGTGTAAATTTAGTATTTCTACAAGTGATACATTTGTAAAAGTTTCTTTTGTTACGCCGCCCCCCGTTGTGAGAAAAAACAGGTCACCACATAAAGAGAACACAAGAGAACAATTAGTCGAGCTAGGAGTGCGTGAATGAGTAAACGAAAACAATACGCTTCAGTGCGGAGAGACCCCAAATATTATGACGTAACAATTGACGTATTTCAGAATCTAAATTTCAAAAATACAATTGCCATCGTGACACACTTTAAAATTTTAGTAAAAACGAACCTATAGCGAAGGTCAAGAAAGTATGTTTAGACATAGCTCATGTAATAGACAGTTTGTTATCTCTCGCGCCCCCCTTATGAATGTTTCACGCCCCCCAAAGGGGGCGCGCCCCCCAGTTTAAGAACCACTGACCTATTTCCAAATATGAAGAAAACCCTGGCTGGCCGACGTCTTGCCAATGATACGGAAGTCACGAAAGCAGTGGAAGAGTTCCTGAACTCCCAAAGTGGGGAGTTCTTTTCAAGAGGGATAAAGGCACGTGTGGTGGAGCAAGTGTGTTTCTCTATTCAGAGATTATGTTGAAAAATAAAAGCTCTCAAAGTTGTTTTTGTTGTATAGGCCTACTTTCTTGGTGGCTCATTACTTTTAATACACCTCTCGTAGTGCCAATTTTAGCGCTTTGTTTTTTATTTTTTAATCTAAAAATATCTAATAAAGTTTCAAAGAGGGAGTTTACATATTTTTGGACCTGAAGTAACCTTTATCGGGGTCATAATATTGGCAAAAATTCCACTTGCAACAGGATCCGTTGTACAAAAAGTACCGGTGCCGAGTCCCGGCAAAATACCGAACTACTTTTTTGAAATAGTACCGAATACCTTTTTTCCAAGTACCGGTACCGTTACCAACGGTACCTTTAAAGTACCGACTCCCCACCTCTGGTATCGTATATTGTATACTAGTCTATGATAATACATAGATACGATATAAACACAGTGCTTATGTTATATCTATGACATAGTATCATATGTAAGATTTCTATGATTAGATACTAGAGTAGAATAGTGCTGGAACCTTTATATCACCCATTACAATACGGAAGAGAAAATGATCATGCTCGAGTGGTTTCGAACCTTTAGTCGGCAAGCTTGATTGAACTATTTTCCACAATTTGGAAGAAGGAACCCACTCTTTCTTATTTTAACGGATGATAAAAATGCTCTACCTGGAAAAGCACGTCCAAGCATAGAAATCTAACATCAAAAACTACAAATTGTTGTTAAATTCTTATAGTAATATCACGAATTGAACACACTATGAATTCTTCAAGGCAATAAACATTTAAAACACTTTATGAAGCAATTTTTTTTTAAATATTTAAGCGTTACGTGAAATTTTAACAGAATTTTATGTAGAGTCTTTGCTGGTTTGACCGTTGACATAACAAAACTTTGTAACCGGATATAACCCGAAGCTGGAAGCACTCAAGCCAACGCAGTCTCTTTTTTCTCATTTCTCGCTGCTGCAAACCCGACCGCACGTACCTCTGTAGTGACATTTAGCGACTAAAAATGTTTTTGGTAAACTTAGTTACAAAAGTAAGTAAGATTTTTGTAAGCAAAGATTTGTTTAAGCAACTCTGTACGCTTTATAGTTAATTTTGTGCATTTTTGATTTCGCATAGTTTAAATAGAATAAATATTGTTGCTAAATACAATGCCTTATTTGTTCACACAAAAATCACAAAACCCAGCTGACTCTCTCATTCTTTTTTCTGAAAAAAAGTTGGAGACAGGGGAAGTCCCTAGTGTTACAATAAATTGATCAAAACCAGTCGCAGTTTTTCTTTTTGTGTTGCGTGTCTGTTGTTCGTTTCAAAAGAAGAAGGGGCAATATTAGTTAGTAGGTGTATTAGTGGAGGGAGGTCGTTCTTTTGGTCAGTGTTAGGAAAGGATTTTATCTTGCTGATTGGTCAGCTTTTTTGCATATTTTGGGGCGTTGTATGTAATGTGTTTGTATCAGGGGGCGCTAACGACTCTACGGTTTTGCAGGTAGAAAGCTGCGGATTAAGTTTCTCATACGAATGTTTGGTTTTTGAACTGTCAGAGTGTGGTAGTCTATGCTAGACTAAACCTGTTCAAAAAATCTGCTTTTAGGTATGATTGTAATTTTGTATAGGTTAACTCAGAACACTAAAGTTACATTTTTTAGAAACTGAATTCATGTGCTGATGGATTTAAAACATTATTGTGAATAAACTGAGGATGGCTGCTCAAATTGAATTAGACCCAATACTCATGAAAGCACTTGGTATCTTTCATTCAAGGAGCCAAGATGCTGCTGAGAAGTTAAAGAAGATGTTAGACGATAATGTGGAAAATTCTAAGAGGTGTCCAGATATGTGTAATTAGTTTCTGTAAAGGTTCTCTTACCAGCTTGGTGTTTAAGGCATAGCATGTTTACTTTTATCATATGTTTAGACCTCATAGCAGTAGGGATGTGGAGAAGTCCAATCTTATATTGAAAGCTGGGAAGCAACTTCCCAAACTTATCCCCAAACCCCTCAGTTCTAACGCTGAACAGAGAAAAAAAGACAAAGAAAGTGTTGTAAAACGACAGTATGACAAGGTGAAATGATAATGATAAGTTGCTGTCCTATTACTGTATACCAAACTACTTGACTAAATTAGAAATTTCTAATGGTTAAATATTGTATCTAGCTTCATAAAGAACTAGAAGAGCTTAATCATGATGCAAAAAAACCACACCTTGACTCTCCTTCACCTACAAGTGGCCTTTCTTCATCTACCTCTGGTGGAAGTCAGCCCTCTTCAAAACATGGTTCTCCAGCTCATGATCTCGTGTTTACTAATGGTGCTTACGGAAAGGTGTCACCACAAACAACATTGTCGGCCAACGAATTTGAACTTGAGATGGAAGGCCTTGCATGTGCTATTTGCAAGTAAGTTCACAACCCTGTTGTCAGACATATATTTTACATTGATAACCTATTTTTTTACCAAAGGGATATGTCTGTTGGTACTGGAAATCAGTTGGCAGAATGTCAAGAATGCCACAACCTTTACCATCAGGTATGTTATTAGTGGTCAACAGTTCAACGCAACAGTTATAATTGAAATTTGTTATTTTAGGTAGTCTTAGTAACATTTTTGAACAACGCTTAACGACTGCTCTACAAGATTTGACAGTAGAAACATGCTATAATTTAATTTTGAAGTAATGTCGATAATGCTATCTACAGGAATGCCATCAGCCTCAAATTAGTGATCAAGATATAAATGATCCCCGATGCATCTGGTACTGTACACGATGCAAGCGAAATATGAAAAAACAAGCAAAACAAAATTTTGTTAAATCACCTCACATAACATTAGGTAATTAGATTGAATTTAGTTCTTTTGTGTTTACATACGATGCGTAGCACTGTGGTAATTTTCATTTTTGTGCTTTCAGCAAGTTCCATAGATTTGTTTCGTGACAAACCAACTGACTTGAAGTCAAAGAACTCTATAATGCCCTTTAAGCGAACCGAAATTAAGGTAGATGTACATGATTTTACATATTTCTTTAATGTGTATTTTTAAATGTTTTAATATTGATATGTTTAAGAACTTAAAGCTAGAAGCGTTGATAAAGTTGTATAATTTTTCTTAGGCTACGGTCACCTCTGCCAACAACGGAGCAGGTTCAATGTCTGGCTGGGCTGTTCTTAGTGGAAAGCCAATAACTGGTTTTCAGAAAACAGCTGATGAACAATTGCCCAAGTTGTTACAAGTGAAACATGAAACCTCAATACCTGGACCAAAAGATAAATCTAAAGTATTGAAAAATCACCTTAAAACTTCAGATGCTTGGGCAGAAGCACTTTGTGCTTCAAAAGCGCCTGCTGACAAGCCCAAATCAACCTCTCATAAGGCTAATGTTGTTAACAATAGCGCAAAACATTTATCTTTATCAAATTCCTCTTGGCTAAGTACTCCAGGCAGCAATATTCCTTCAAAACCGAAATCTACCAGTTTACCCAATTCAGCATCTAACAAAACAGCTCCTTTTCCCAAAGCATCAGCCACAACTGGGAAAAAATCAACAACACAAGAAACAGCTGAAAAAAAGCTGCAGATGGTAAAAAAGAAAGCCGACGCCAAAATGTTGCAAAAACGAACGCGGGTATAACAAAACTACCTACTGTGGGTATGCTGCAACTGAGTCTATCGAGGTACACCAAAATGGCGAGCTCTTCCATCAAGGAGCTTTGCAATGAAGAAAGGTTGTGTTGGTGAAGTTGAGCCAGTGCTGTCGAGAACAGAGAATGAGAATTTATGACCTTGTCTGTTTATGTGCTTACAGTCTGCACATGCAGTTCACAAGATGAAATTGCACTTCATTTTTAAAATACATTCTGTGTTGAATAATAGGCTCATGTGTAGGTCTGTTGTCTGAAGAATCACTCTCCAGGGATCTGAAAAATTGATCCAAAAAGACGCTGGCTTTCATTGTTAGCAAACGTATGAAGGGTCCTTTTCAGTTACTATTTTTCAAATGTATTCTCATAATTTTAATTGTTTGAAACTTTGCAATAGCTTGGCCACAAATTAACACCCACTGAATTTGGGTGGTCCTGCGAGTAGTAATAATGTTTGTGTAAATGGTAACATTTTATTTTCGTATTAAATAATACTTAAGTTACGCCACTGGGTCAGGATGCAGTACAGTGGCTATAAGCACCAATTTTAACATGTAAGCAAGATCTGGTTTAATTCCCCTGGACCCCAGACAGTTACCCTGCTAAAATGATGGCAAGTCGTACATTGGCCTATTGCAACTCAATAATTCTAAAAAAATGGAAAAGGAGTGCTGTGACCTGGATTCGAACCAGGGTTGCCACGGCCACAACGTGGAGTACTAACCACTATACGATCACAGCGTTATGTAGCAGAGGATGGTTTCGATCCATCGACCTCTGGGTTATGGGCCCAGCACGCTTCCGCTGCGCCACTCTGCTGAGTCTTGTATCGTGTCATATCTGATTCTTATACTCAAGCTAGAGAAAAGGCGAGTGTGCGAAAAAAAGACCATGCGTGTTTTCTTTTTTGTCCTTGCGCCCTCGTGTGAGCAAACGTCAGAAAACTTTTTTGTATGTATTGAGATTAGGATTGTGTATCTCCACTGGTACCCATGCCTTTTGTTTTACGAAGAGGTTGCGTCATTGAAATTTTCGTGGCTGCCATCGATATAACAGCAATTAATTACGCTGGTATGGTTTACTGTACAAACCAGTCTGTCTGCTTAGGCCTATTGCATCGTCAGATTTTATTTAATTTTTTCGCTAGGCTTATGTTGATGTGAGACTACAGAGAGCGATGGTTAAAACATATTTTAGAAGAGAAGAAAGTTACTACGGTATTTTACCGCAAGGAGATGATAAAAAAGTTTAATTAAGTCAACAAGAAATTGTGAAAATAGAGAGAGAATATATTTCGCCATTCAAATAGATAAATAAATAACACAGTTTAATAAACAAGTTATATTTATGAAAAGTACCGTATCATACTGTAGCTTCGAACGTACGATATTTTCTGGTGAAATACCGTTCCGACTGGTAGTGACAGCCTTACGTCCAAAAAAAATGGGTCAAGTGCACAAGCGAATGACGTCACTATTAGAGAAGTATGGAAATGCATACTGTGGTTGTGCAACGGCAGTGGAATATTCTTAGGCTGTCACTATTTCACCGGAAAAAAATCATGCGTTCGAAGCTATTTTTCACTGTTTCTTCTTAACCTAACTTTAAAATATAAAAACATAGTAATTAGTAACCTAAATCTACCTTCTAATCTAACTCTAATAAAACCTTTAATAGCTAAATTCAACTTATTGCAAAGCCATTCTCCTTAGAACCTAGCCGCCTATCTTTAACTATGGGTTGCGTGACCTACATACGGTGAAATAGTCACTTCGACATTCTTATTATAGGTTAGTTATAATATCCAACCATTTTTCATTCTGCTGCGAATCTTGTAAGCCATCGCTCAAGTGACTTCAAATTACCAAAATTTGAAATCAGTTGTAGGGAATCTGAACTAATCTTAACGTGTGGCGGTAGGCTACAATTTAAAAGTTTGCAGTGACATACAGTTTGTTAGAAAAGTTACATTAGTTATAATTAGTAGTTAACCTACTGTAGTAGAAGTCTGATTATTGTTGTTCAATTTGCAGAAGTGTGATGCCTATACATACTTCCAAGTATTTTAGGTGAACTTTTCCATAGTTTTCCAGTTTTTTATGCCGTGAATCTGTTGAATTGACTTCCAGCAAAAAACATGTCGGTAAGTTGTTGCACATACCAGAATATAAACAGGGCAAAAATGCAGTTTGCGTCATTCTTATTTGCCATAGATCAGTGCAATGCTTCTAACCTTGCAGTTTTTGAAATACACTCACGAATAAATCCACAAATAAATGACTATAAACTAATAGAAAGCAAGCATATAGCAGTTGCAAGATATGTTGAATTTTCTCCATCTTGTAATCACAATAATATTCATTCATCATTCTTCATAACCCATGTCACATCACTTGCCAGCAGATCCATTCATCTTGAATGTTTAGCTTGTTCAAACTTGTTAATATGTTTTCACTTACTTCTGTTGGTAGCTGACTGACCACATCTGCCCTAAACTGCTCACTACCCACTTTGGAAAATACTGGTTTAGATGGTGTATATATACTTGTTAAAACATTATACAGTCTCTCGTTTCTCTACCTAGGAAAGTGTTCAGCGAAAAGGAACGTTTAAGCTCAACTTCTTAAGGAAGATTGAAGCCGAAGCTCAGAAGAAATGGGATGATCTGAAAATATTTGAAGAGGATGCTCCACCATCTGATGCTGCAAACACGTAAATAAAAACCTGCTCTCAATGTATTACAGTAGCTTATATCTAGAGCTGCAGTTTTAAAAAGTGTTTGATTTATTATAACAATTATAATAACATATGTATTTAATCTTGCAATAGAAAACCAAAATACTTTGTTTCCTTCCCTTACCCATACATGAACGGTCGTCTTCATTTGGGTCACACATTTTCCCTGTCTAAGTTGGAATTTGCTGTTGGGTATGAAAGGTTGATGGGCAAGCAGTGTTTGTTTCCATTTGCATTTCACTGTACAGGAATGCCTATAAAGGTTGGTGGTGGAAATGCATGCCGTTGTAAAATATTGCTTTTTAATGTTAACTAATTTTTGTCAAAACATTTTTGTTTTCTGCGTCTAATTGATGGCAGGACTGTGACCATTTTTGGCAATACTGAGTCACATGTAGGTACATATATACAGCCTGTACCTATGTATGCCTAACTTACTCAGTCCCTGAGTCACAAAACGGAAAGGCTTTTTAGAAGCAGGGCCTAGAAAACCGCAACATAGCAAAACATTTCTCCTTCAAGCTGTTAAATCATTTTATGTTAAATATGGCTATATATGAACAAATCGAACACCTATAAGTCCAGCTTTTATCCATCAAGTGAAATGTGACAAGCAAGTGCCTGTCATATCACTCCAATGCTCCATTTTATCATTGAAATATTACAAATAAAACACTCCACAGAAGTGTTAGTACAATCGACCCTATTTAATCGGACCACATCAGGACCAAGGCAAATTGTTTCAATTGAGCGCGAAGTATAAAATCTTGTTTTAACTGTCTGATCTATTCCACTTGCCTCCATTTTTTTTCAGCGCTAAAAACATCCGTTCATTATACCATACTGTATTCGGTGCTGCATCATGGTTAATTTTATGTAAATAACCACTGATTTAACATGTGATCAAGCATTTGTTCTCACATAGTCTACTTTATTTCAGAATGGCTTGGCAAGAACATAGTAAGCTACCTTGCTTCAGCCAAATTTTAATGCCTCATGTCACATTTTAGACCTAGGATGAAACTAATGTATAAACACCAGACAAATGTTAACCAAAGGCAGTGGATGGTCTATTTAAGCATCGTGATGGTCCAATTAAGCATATACAATTGTACAGAAAGAGGGATTGGGATTCGGGAATGCTAAAAACTGATCACTCAAAGGGTGCTAAACCAACTATTATATGATACTTACATTTATTTGGAACATAACAGCATGTGTTATGATATGTGATCCAGCATTGTCAACAAATATTGCTAGTACCACCATCAATATATGTACAGTAAAACTCCAAGGTGAAGAGACGAATTAAATTACCTCAGGTTCATTCCAAACTTAATAACTTAATGAAAAATAGCTTCAAAACGAGGCTGACCATTGAGCACTCTGCTGACATTTTGTTAACTCCATTGCATCAAAAACTATGAACCATTAATATCTATGAAATAAAGTGAGTACATTTTTATGACATGACAAGTCAGGTTTGGATTATTTTCAAGATAAAGATGTTAAGGTCCTGAAGCTGACAAAAATTTTGAGTTAACTAAAATTTTAATGTATAAAGTTGTAAATATTACTAAAAATGTAAGTAATTATTATTAATTTTATATGAAAATATTGTCATAGATTTTACACTATTCTAACTCAAACTCTGTTGACGACTGATGCAGCTTGAAACTTATATCTTCTCATTTTTTATTAAATAAATTATGATATTTGCGTTAACGTATACTGTTTGTAGGTATTTTAATACGCGTTGTACTGAAAATAGTTTGGTGTTTTGTTAAAAAAATATAAAAAATTGTGAATTAAGCAACGTTGAGTTAAGCAGCTTCCACTGTATGTACTGTGTATATATGTGTCTTTGATAAAAATAAAGTGCATGAATCATACTAAGAATAGGCAGCTGTGGTTAATTTTACATCTTTCGACATTTTCAAGGCATGTGCTGATAAATTAAAAAGAGAGCTAGCTGAGTATGGATTTCCCCCACAATTTCCAGAGGTCGAACAAGTTGAAGATGCAAGCAAAAATGAAGGCCCAGGTTTGTAATCTGTGCCATTCAACCGCATTAATAAAATAGAAATATAGGAAATAGGAAACTATGTAATAAGTGTGGTGTATGAGCATTTTTGAAATTGATCGTTGTGATGTTTATCTTTAAAGTTATCAAAGATAAATCAAAAAGTAAAAAAGCAAAAGCTTCAGCCAAGTCTGGTACAATGAAATACCAGTGGCAGATTATGCAATCTCTTGGGCTTAAGGATGATGAGATACAAAACTTTGCTAATGAAGAATATTGGTTGGAATATTTTCCTCCTCTTGCTAAGATAGATCTTCAGCGAATGGGTGTAAAGGTGAGCTAGAAGAAATCTACAGTGACCATCTTTCTTCATTCTTTACTTTGGTTTTAGTATTTATTGATATTGAATTTAAATATTAGCAAACAAACCTGCCCTAAATTTTAAAATATTGCTTTGAATACAAAATCAGCTCAAATAAAATTTCAAAAAACAAAACAATGCAAATAACTCCAAGTTACATGTTTTGTTAAATGCACGTCTTGTGAATATTCATAGGTTTCAGTGAAATTTTACACATTTTTGCTCTTAAAGCTATTTTTTATTTGCCGTCATTTTTACAAGTTTTTTTTCTAGTTAAACAAATAATTGATCAGCCAGTATCGTATTTTTGTGCATTTTATATGTAGGTTGACTGGAGGAGGTCATTTTACACAACTGATGCCAGTCCATACTATGACTCCTTTGTACGATGGCAATTTCTCACTTTAAAAGATCGCGGGAAAGTTAAATTCGGAAAACGCTACACAATATTTTCTCCAAAAGTAGGTTTTCATGGTCAGATTATGTAAATTCTCATGTGCACCAGTCTTAATTTTTTACATCGACAGTTTGCTTAATTGTAACCTTATAAACCTGCCATTGGAATAATATTGCCCACAATGCTGAAGTAGTTAGCTACATTCCAGTGAATCTCCGGACTCGTGAGTGTTTTGATGTTTGCTGCACACATTGCATGGGCATATATATAGATGTTATTATGCAATTTTGGTGCCCACCTGTCTTGTATAACCACTAATATTGCAGCTTTTCATGCCATGCTCTTGATTTTATTTTTTAAACCAAGTATATATTTAAATACAGGACAATCAGCCTTGCATGGATCATGACAGGCAATCAGGTGAAGGTGTAGGTGGGCAGGAATACACTCTGATCAAAATGCAATTACTTGAACCCTACCCAGAGAAGCTCAAGTAATTTTCTGTGCTTAATTTTTATTTCTTCACTGGTAGATAGTTATTCATATTCGTGCATGGTCACTGTCCTAAACCTAAACCATCGTACAAAGAACTCTGTTTTGATAAAATCCCGTACAATGTATATCTAAAGTGAACTGACTTGCAAAAACTATAATTTGCAGGTTTTTGACGGATCAAAAGATTTTTCTTGTTGCTGCCACCCTGAGGCCAGAAACCATGTTTGGACAAACCAACTGCTGGATACATCCTAATATTCCATTAATTGCGTATAAGGTACTGTTTTCTTATTTTGTTTAAAAAAGAGTTGTCCAAAAAGTCCAAAAACAAGTTGATCTTATATGAAAGAACGCTATTAACTGAACGTTTTAGTAAAATATTTTTGAAAAATAATTTATGTTTAAGTATTTAACAACAAAAGAAAATTACAAAAAGTCTCAGTTTTTGGTCTTCATTGCGACGTAAATCAAGGCTCTTCTTATGTAATAGATAGACAAGTTGCTTGACAACATGCTACTGCTGTTGCTTTCCTAGCACTGTAGTCAGAAGTGTAAGTCATAGGAGTTTAACCTATGTCCAATTAGGCGTCATGTGAAGAATTTAGCAGTGTAATGCTTGCAACTGAATAAATTACGATTGTTTTAGACATGAAAAATATGGTACCCCAATCATTTGCATCCGTGAAGTTACGTTATCCTTTGGACTGCATAGGCTACTCGTCAAACAACCAGTACCGTACTGGTTGCCGTGGTTAGGCTATAGGCAGGGTTGCCATACCGTCCTTATTTATAAGATTTGTCCTTATTTTAAAGGTCCGTGTCTTAGAAAATATGTTTGTCCTTATTTCTAAGAAATGTCCTTATTTTCACTTTCGTCCTTATTTTTAGGGCGGAGGTGGGCACTTTTGTCCTTATTTTGGGCATTTTGTCATCTTACGATACCATTTTGTACCAAAGAGATACCAAAATTATGAAATGCAGATAGTGTCTCGTTTTTTTTTTTTTTTTAGGAACATTGGTTGCTTTCTCTTGTTGTACACTGTTTAAGGTGGTATTCCTCGTTCGTTTTCTAGTCGTCCTTATTTTTGAGTTGAGACTGATGGCAACCCTGGCTATAGGGCTAGACTGTCACCTATCACACTATTGGTAGTTAGAGCAATTTGTAACCGATAGATATGTGATATACAGGAGGTATTGCTAAATTTATGAATTTGCAAATGTTGTCTGTGATTGCCTAGGACATTACAAGATCCTTGATCTAAGTCACAATTAAGGCTAATTTTGCGATTTTCTTTTGCTTATAATTACCTAACCAAGAATTATTTTTCAAAAATATTTTACCAGAATATTTAGTAAGTACTGTATTTTCATGTAAGATCAACTTGTTTTTGGACTTGCCCCTCACTTTAAGTGCATTGTTTCAATGTTTTCCAATCTATCAGTTTTCAGCCAAATGAGACAGCCAGGAGTGCACTGATAGGTCACAATCACGTTTCACTTTTCGTACAGCGAGTCTTGTAATGACTTTTAGTCATTGGTCTGAAATAACTTCACTTGATTCAAGTTTTGCTGACTGTCCTGGAAAAACAAACAGTGATCCTAGATTCCTTGTACAAACGAGATAGTTTTGCAATAAATTAAAAACAGGGACAATTTTGTGAAAGCATGGCTAATGGAACCAAGTTGACGCAGTACCTAGCCCTACTATGGCATCAGCAAATTTTATGAGTCAACCAATGTCGCCTTGGCTCACGAAATATTGACTTGGTTGCTTACAACTACTCTTCAGTCAGTCACTGGCACTTGTCTCTCACTAAAAAGAAACAAACTTAATATATAGATGGCGACAGGTGAGATCTTTGTGAGTACTAGGAGAGCTGCTAGGAACATGGCTTACCAGGAAATGACAGCACAACAAGGGCATGTGGATGTCGTTGCTGAATTTATTGGGCAGGATATCATGGGGAAACCATTAAAAGCTCCACTGACTTCATATGAGGTAGCTATCAAACGAGTTTGTTATTTTTCTGGACCTATGACGGTAAGAATTTATTAACTGTTTCAAATTAAGGTCATTTACACTCTTCCAATGCTAACCATTAAAGAAGACAAAGGAACTGGTGTGGTAACCAGCGTTCCATCAGATTCTCCCGATGACTACGCTGCCTTATGTGATTTGAAGAAGAAACCACCATTTCGCAGCAAATATTCTATTTCTGATGAAATGGTCCTACCATATAATCCAGTGAGGACCAATCATGTCTTTGTCGATTGTTTTGTGTGTTTGAAATTTTAAGCAACATTTATAAACAAAATACATCTATAAAAAACAAATATTAGTAATCTTACTTAAAACATCTCCAGGCAAACAATTGTCTGTCTGATAAAGTATCATATATCAGCCATCTATTTGAGAATATTCATCATATTGTTCTTTCCTTAGATTCCTATTATTGACATTCCTGAAATTGGTTCACTTGCTGCAGTTACTACTTATGAAAAGCTTAATATTCAGAGCCAGAATGATACAGAAAAGTTGACGGAAGCCAAAGAATTAGTCTACTTAAAAGGGTTCTATGAGGGCACAATGATCGTGAGTTCTTGATATTATTTGACTGCCTAGTAAAACCACAATAAATACATTGTATTAAATATGCTGTCTTTTGTTGGAGTAACAACTTTTCATAAAGTCATATGCATCCAGCTTAATCGTAGTTGCACTGCTGAACTATGTCATTAACAAAACTTCTTATTTCTTCTTATTGTTATGTGGTAAAGGTTGAAGAGTATGCTGGTCAAAGAGTACAAGATGTGAAAAAGATTATTCAACAAAAAATGGTCAAAAATGGCGATGCAGTTCTGTACATGGAACCTGAAAAGAAAGTAATGTCTCGGTCTGCGGATGAGTGTGTTGTTGCCCTCTGTGATCAATGGTAATTGTGTTGTTATACAATATTGTGATCATAAACTGTTATGCGAAGTCAAAGGCAACTGTGACCAGCCTATACAATATACATAGCAAAGTCCTCACCCAAATGCTGTGGTATTTTAAACTTTTGTCTATTATTTAATTTCAAACATGGACAATTAAATCTGCAATCCAACAATGCATGCTAGTCACTGAACCAAGTATGCAGTAAAAACGAACAAGCAAATCTGTTTTGTATATGTGAAATTTTTGTTACCATATCCTCTGCTTTCTTTTGGGCATTTTTCCTTCGAATATAAGAGCACACTTATTGCAAATTATGTCCACCTTTTTTTAATTGTGTCGCATGTCAGTGATGTATATCACTTTGGGATTTGGGTTAGGACTGAAAAATTTGTGAACTGAAACTTGTCTGAGAATTGATTAGCCATCAAACGACTATGAAATTTGTTAGCCATTAACCAAAAATTTACCTGTAGGAGTAAGATTTTTGGTAGTCAAGTGACCCAACAAAATGTACTGCTCCATTTATCATCTCAATGCTATTTTACAATGAGCTTTTTGGAGTTTAGCACTGTAGCATGACATATTTTGTTAATGCAATAATTTTTACCCTTAGTTTTCAGAATAAAAAGTAGTTTTGCTTACAATTAACAACAGTACATGATAATTAGAAAATATGGCAGCTAACAGATATTGCCATTTGGCTAACATCTAAAGAAAATCTGCTTAATTTCCAACCCTAGTTTGGACTGGGTTCACCAACAAGTCCTGCACTGCCATCCCCTTGTCGTAGTTCTTTTTTTTTCACGATCGTACGAGGAAATTAATTCTGTTTGAAAAATAATTGATTGTTACTTGAGGAAAACAAGGAAAAATAAGTGTGAAACTCAGTAGCCATGTTGTTACATAGATATGCACCCTAGCCCACACTAAACGAAGGCCTGAAAGTAACATTAAGCTTATCACTGATTTATGTTTGGTTTAAAACCACCTTACAGCTTAAATTTTGTATTTTGCTTTAAAAACAACAAACACTTTTAATTTTGTATGTTTCATAAATAAAAACAATTCTTCGGAACTATTAGGTAGTTGTATTGACTTTGAAATTTTCCCCAAATGGACAACCTGTTTGCATACGTAGAGCTGAAGTTAAAGGTTGTATAAAATTAAGGCCAATATCATCGGGTTTTTATCAATTTACTCAATTTAAAAATTATTATGATGAATCAAATGTCAATGAATTTATTTCATATGCTTCAACAATGCTGCCTGGATCACCCAAATATTATCAATTATGTTCTATTTGTTAAATGTATTTGTGTAGGTACCTTGATTATGGTGAAAAAGAATGGAAGGCAAAAGCAACTGCAGCCCTTAAGCAACTTAACACTTATGGAGATGAAACCAGGAGAAATTTCGAAGCTACACTGGATTGGTTGAAGGAGCACGCCTGCTCTAGGACATATGGCCTAGGTATTCAAGTTCAGCTGTATTTGACTTTGTCCTTAATTGCATTTCTTTTAATTGGAATAAATTGAATTTTATTCTAGGAACTCGTCTTCCTTGGGATAAGCAGTGGCTTATCGAGTCACTTTCAGACTCCACAATATACATGGCCTATTACACTGCATCGCATATCTTGCAAGAAGGAGTGTTTGATGGATCGAAAGGGAATGCTTTTGGAATTCTGTAATAAGTCTGCATTTTTAGTGTAAAATGTGGTTTAAGAGTTTGCAGAGGAGTCGTATGCTTTTACCCAAAACACCTTTTTAATACAGACCAGAGCAAATGACAAGAGAAGTGTGGGATTACATCTTTTACAAAGATGTACCTTTCCCAAAAACTGATATTCCAAAAGCTGCCCTTGATAAGTTAAGAAATGAAGTTAGGCATTGGTATCCACTTGATTTGACAACTTCAGGTAAGAAATGAACACTTTACTATAAGAAATTTAAACTGTCCGATATTTTTGGATTTTATTATGCTTCAAGTGCGTGATTGTTAGATGAGTAGGAAATACCAAACGTGTTTTATAAGTTATGACAGCTGTCTTTCGTATATTGGTCATTTGTCTCCAAAGAGCGTATTCATTATACTTTAAATATAAATCAGAGAACTTTTCTTGTTGGAGATACATGTGATACCCACCAATTATTTTATAATTTAATTTGTATTTAATACAACTGATAGGCTATATTCCAGAATTATGCGATTGATTAAGCTAATTTGAGCAGTCAAATCAGTGTCATCTCTGTTTCGCATTACAAATCTATCGTAAGATTAAATGCAAGTTAACTGACTAAGTATTTTCTGTGATTCATTGTGTAGGAAAAGACTTGGTTCCAAATCATTTGACATATTTTCTTTACAACCACTGTGCTTTGTGGCCAAATGAAAAAGACATGTGGCCAAGGGCTGTTCGTGCCAATGGACATTTGCTTCTCAATTCTGAAAAGGTAAAAATGCGATCCTGCTTTACTGTTGATTTTGCTAATGTACAATTGTCAGAGCAACTTTTGTTTTTTTGTTGTTGATTATTTAAAGTGAGTACTCTCCGGCTTGGTCGCTCTAAATTTTTATATGCTTTATTTACCAGGTTAGCCTAGTAATTTGCAGTTAAGGTGCCTGTAACGGCTGCCGGCTACAAACAAAGTCATGAAAGTTCCACGCGCATTCATGCCCAGGGCATTTTACTTTTATGTTCTTTTGGCAATTTTGCCACGATTACATAATTATTAATATCAAAATGTTAACTATTTATAATTTTATAAGTTAAATGCAAACAAAACAAAATCTATATTTCAAATTGTTATGGAATACTTGTACTTTACTTGCCAAGACGTTTTTGTGGCTTGTAAACTAACTTAGTTTTAATAACAGTCAGTACAATCATTGTGCATAGTAAACGTACTGAACAATATTCTGTACGAAGTGACTATTTCACCGTGTGTAGGTCACGCAGCCTGTTGTTAAAGATAGGTAGTTAGGTTAGGTCGTTAGGACTTAGGACAGGGGTCGGCAACCTGCGGCTCCGGAGCCGCATGCGGCTCTTTCATCCTTCTGATGCGGCTCTTATTAATTTTATTGCTACAGTAGAAACAAACAGAAGAACACTCGCGTCTTTATCTCACTGAGCACATTATAGTAATCACATTAATTAAATCTTACTGAATTAACTGCTTTTATAAATGCGACACATGACAGTTTTGTTACAGAGTGTCGTTTTCGTTTTATTGTGAAAATAGTTTTGCGGCTCCCAGTGATTTTTATTTTGTGGAATATCGGTTAAAATGGCTCTTTAAGTGCAAAAGGTTGCCGACCCCTGACTTAGGAGAATGGGCATCATGCAAAAAATTTGGTTTTAGCTATTTAAGGTTTTATGGGAATTAGATTTTTGATTAGAAGTTAGGTTTAGGTCACTGTGTTATAACAAGAAACTGTGAAAAATACAGTAGCTTCAAACGCATGATTTCTTCCATTGAAATAGTGACAGCCTATTCTGTAATGCTAAGGTTCATGTTATCAATTCATCTTGTTTACATTACCTACATCTTGCTGGTGGAATTTCTTTATCAATGAAGTTATAACTTTGTGCCTTTTGTGGTAGTGCAAAATTGGAAGCTATTGTACGTAATCAACACGCTGGCCTTCATAGGAATCCTTGTAGTTAATGCTGAATAGGCACTTAGATTTTAAACGCTGTTTGACTAAAGCACTTCTCACTAGTGCTTTCGATTACATTTTCAAGCATGCTCTTTCTTTGTAGATGTCAAAATCTACTGGCAACTTTCTTACTCTGTCAGATGCTTTAGACAAATTTTCAGCTGATGGTAAGTGTTTGGTTTGTGAGTAAGGATTTGTTCTAGTATTTTGCATTGATTTGACCAGAGCGTAAGTAGCAATTTAACATTTCATTTGTCTTATAGTAATCGTTTTGAAATAATACTATCATTTAAGTAACAGGTTTAGGTTGTCACCACTTGGTATGGGTGTATACATGTTCACTGAGATTTTGCAGCTTTGATTTCTAGACATTATAGCAATTATTTTAGCTAACATTTTTTTATGCAGGCATGCGTTTGGCCCTAGCTGACGCTGGTGATGCAGTTGAAGATGCAAACTTTGTAGAGAAAATGGCAGATGCAGGAATACTCAGGTTGTATACATGGATTGAATGGGTTAAAGAAGTGCTGAATGGAGAGGTATTTACTGGTTAGCGTTATCATATTTTCTGCTTTTAAAGTCATTGAGTATTTAATATATATAATGATTTTTAAGTTAAAAAAACTTTATCAACTCTGTTTATCGTAGATTGAACTCAGGGATGGCGCACCCAACACGTTCAATGACAAAGTTTTTGAAAGTGAGATTAGTTTGGGTATAAATGAAACCAGAAAGCATTATGACAACATGATGTACAAAGAAGCACTGAAGACTGGATTTTTTGAGTTTCAGGTACCTTTGAATTGCTATTACCATTTTGAAAGGTTTTCAATTTTCTTTTATTACTCCCAGCCATTCTAAGCTATTTAGTTGTTATTTTAGATGGCTCGCGACAAGTATCGGGAATTGAGCATAAATGGAATGAACAGGCAACTTATAATGAAATTTATTGAAGTACAAACTATTCTACTGGCTCCCATCTGTCCGCATGTATGCGAACACGTCTGGGAATTGTTAGGAAAGGTACATAGCGTTTTTAGCTCGCTGGCATTAACCCGGTTGAACAAATACATTGCTGGACTGAATAAATTTAGAACAATATAAATTAATGTTGTTGGTTAGTAATTTACGCAATGTTTTAAAACACTGCTGGAAATGCCTTGTGGTACAATGTAAACTTTTAACTTGTATCCAGTCATTATTTTTGCTGATCGGTGATGATCACTGACTTTTTCAGGGCACGTCTATAATGTATGCAAAGTGGCCAGAAGCTGGTGAAGTGGATGGCGTTCTTGTGAAAGCATCTAACTTTGTCATGGACACTGCCCACGATTTAAGATTGAGACTGAAAAACAGACTTACCCAGGGAAAAGGAAAGGTGAAATCAAACATAGAACATATTTTTGACTGTGGTTATGTGTTCATGATATTCAGTATTTTATCGACTTCATTCTGACAAATGCAGAAAGTTATGCCGAAACCGACTCACTGCATTGTGTATGTGGCAAAGTCTTATCCAGAATGGCAAAAAAGCACACTGGAAATTTTAAGGTAATTTATTTCAGTTTATTTAAAATGTACAAATATTGTTCATTATGAAGGATAATTTCTAGCTTAGCTAGTAATTAAACCAGTAGTCAAAAGCCATATATGACCATAAACAACGATTAGGAATATATCTGATATTACAGCACTTAGCAAAATTCTGGTAGAAATCTATGGGTAATATGTGCTTCTATGATACGTCATGATGTTTAGCCCTAGTTCAATAGGAAACAACAAATTTTTCATACGACCTGCTAATGTTCAGGTCTCTGTTCGATCCGAGTACAGGATGTTTCCCAGAAAATAAAATAATTGCAGGAAAATTAAAGGAGCGTCCTCAACTGAAAAAATACATGAAGAAGGTAAACTAAAAAGTTCTCTAAACAAATCCATCCGGATATTCAAATACTATTAGTAATTATTTTTTGCAAATCAAACACACATTGCAACGTTTTAACTCAAACCTAAACTATATACAAAATGCAAAAAGGAAAATTTTTCCAGTTCATATGGCTGCTTTAAAGGTGGCCAGGCAATCTTTTTTGGCCATTGTGGCCACGGTTTGAGACGAGCGATGCTTGCTGGCTCAACTTTATACAAATTAGATATTTTGGAGTTTTTTCTTCCATTCAATATACTTCGACGTTTTAGCGTTGGTATAAGTTGCATGGCAAAACTGTAGAAGCGAACTATGAAATACAGCATGCGTCAGTTACTTCACAAATAAAAACGTTACGATGTTAGTTGACCTAAGTCAGCGTGGTCCAACTTCTTTTCATCGCGGGCCAAAATCAGAAAATTTTTTTATCTTGCGGGCCAATGTTTTTAAATTAGAACTGAAGAAATGTGAAATTAGAACTGAAAAACAATGTGATATTGATATTAGAACTGAAATTAGAATAGTTCAAAATTTAGCTATTAAATGCTGATCAATGTGACATCTGCGGTCGAGGTTCTTCCTCGACAATAGCGACTATCAAAGCTGATTATCAGTTCGCGGGCCAAAAATTCGGTGCTCGCGGGCCTGCAGTTGGACCACGCTGACCTAAGTGATTCGGACAAAGTCTTCCCCAGATTAATTTTTGTTGAAGGTAATGCCTTTCGTGGCATCAGTCAAGGAAATCGTTGCTCAGAGTGGTGTGGACCAAGGTCTTGCTCTAACCTCACCCTTTGATGAGCTGAGTGTTTTGCAGAACAATTCAACTTACCTCACCGACACCCTTGAGGTACTTGGTGTTAAGATTTGTAAACCTATTTAAATCCTGACATGGTCAGTAGTTGATATTTTCATCGTATCGTAAACTCATCGTTTTATCAGCGGAAACATATTATGTCTTATTTCTAGCTTGACGGGGTAGAAGTGAAATTTTCAAGTGAAGGAAACGTGAAAGTGCAAGAAGATTGCTGCCCTGGTCACCCGCTTTGTGAGTTTGTCACGGTGCCCTCTGTGGATATAATGGTATGTAGAGTCTAGCATATTATCTAGAATAAAAGTAAAAAGTGACTGTAACCTGTATAAGGTTATTTTTTACCAAAACTTAATTGAAAGTTATTTGGGAAACATTTTCCGATTATAATATCTAACGGATAACTTCAGTGATTTCTTAACAAACATGAAACTACTAACGCATTGTCAACATGTCTTCAAATAACAGGTGATCAACCCACAACCGTGCAGTGGTCATTTCACTGTAAGAGTTCCAGTGAGGCATGGAGACAAGGTTCCACAGGTTATTGCAAGAATTAGAAAACTCAATCGATTCATTAAAGGTACAATTCATGTTGACATGCGAAATGAAAATGTTACTAACCTTGTTTTAATTATGCAGCTGCGAGTTAGCAGTAACCAGTAATGTTGATAAAACTGATTTCAACAGATGGGAATGATGTTAACATACTCATGTTCGAAGACCCAACTACAGGACCCAGGAAACTTCCAGAATTTAACAACGCACTTAAAGGAAAGATTCCTCTCAATGGAAACTCAATTTTTGAAACTGACGTCGAAAATCAAATTGTTAGAGTAAAGCAAGATAACAACGGACAGGGTGTTGATATAAATAGGATATTAACTTATATTGTTGGTTAATTGTTATACAGTAAATTGTATGTGCAAATACGGTGTATTCATCGTGGCAGAATTTAAATATTGTCGGTGATGTCATGCAATGTAGTGAGGTTATTGCAACATGAATCTTTAGAAATTTAACTCCGTTGGTTAACGTATTTTGCTGTTGTTTGTATCATGAATTACCTGTGAACGGATATAGCCTACTTCGTGGTTGCGGTGAAATACAGTTCCAAACTCTAATAAATTGCACGTGGTTATGCAAGATGTTTTGAACGTTATCTGCAAGGCAATCTCAAATTCATTCACAAACTCGTGACATTATGACGTTGAACGAAGTGCAGAGGCTGTACTTGTATACAAAAAGATATTTCTCTTCAGCTTTGTCTTTAACATGCATTCTCCACCTTCTAAACCAGGGGCGGGCAACTTCTTCGGTCGGCGGGCCTGATATGAGAAAATGAAGTACTTGGAGGGCCGGATTCCTGAATAGATTGGAACGCAGCTTTGTCTTATTAATGTTCATGGTCGAAAATGTTTGCTCATAAATGTATGTAGACCCCAACAGAACAAGTAGATTCATGGCCATCTTTCTCAGGTTGGCAAACTTGGACTTATTCAGTGACGCAATACAGGGATTGCGGCAAAATGTGACCGCAGGCCACATTATCATGTAAGACCGGAAACTGTCTGCGGGCCGCTCAAAATCCCGTCGCGGGCCGTATGTTGCCCACCCCTGTTCTAAACCAATCCATTCGTGTACTGTACTTAATACGCCAACAATCCCAATCCAGCATTAATAAAGGACTCCTATATAAAAATAGGAGTTTCATAATACTGAGAGGGCAATACAACAGCTTCTACCAGGATTGTAACCAAGTAATTTTTTAGGACTCGAATCAAGTCAAGTCATATGGGAAGATGAGTTAAGTCAAGTCGAGTCAAATTAATGATTGGATCAAGTCATGTCATTGGCTGTACCTTTAACCGATCGTTCGCAGTAACATTAAATGTCTGTAATTCCGTTGGTCAATAAATTAACAACCAAGATTAAATGACTTGGTCAACTTACTTTCCGAGGCTCGATTCAAGTCAAGTCATTTCAAGCATTGACTCGAGTCGAGTTAAGTAATTTAAAAAAGTGATAGTGATAGTGCCATTACAACACTGGTAACCAGGGTTGTTTGTTCTGACTCGAGTCAATGTAAGTTGTGACTCGAGTCTAAGTCTATATCTTTCAATGTAAAAACTATTTTGTAAAGACGTCACATTATGAGTTGCGTTAAATTGGTTGCTATAAAGTCATAACTATCTACAAATTATTAATTAATACTAAGTTAATACTTTTTAGGAAGAATCGTAATTTTTTTTTAAATGCTCAACGTGACTCGACTCATTACAAGTAACAACACTGGTTTTCACCAATCCTTGAGCTGAACAGTTCCAGAGCCATTTTGTTTAAGAGATGCCTGCAATATATAAAAGTGATAACACTTGGCATATTCAACTAATTTCTGCTCTTTTTTGTCGAAAATGACATTTCCGTTTGTTTTTCAAGTGTACTTGCGGTAGTGTGCTAGCGGAAGCTCTTTGGGTTAAAGTTCATGCATAACCGCTACATTTACAAATACGCCGTTTGCGTTTTATTGCAGAGTAGCAGACCTATAGGCTACTGTAGTAAAAAATCGCATATTTTGGCTTTCATAATGTTAAAATAGGTATTTTCGAATTTTCCAAAGATTTTCTTGTCTGCTTCGTTATTGACAGTCAACCTTTCGGTTAGGATTTACTGCATTTTTCTCGCAGTTACTACTCTAAGCTATTTTGACGCTATCCCATCAGAAAAGAGTGAACAACCTTGAACACGCATGTGAAAAGGAAAGGAAAACTTCAAGCAGTTTGGCTGGTGTTATTGGATTTAGATTAGTCTTCTAATTCGACACTTAGTGTTTCAAACCATGGAGCTGGACCTCAACGTTGTGGACTATTTGCAAGTAGGTTGTTATTAAATGTATAACGGCCCTAGGGCTTTAAAGTTTGATACAAAATTTAGGCTACGTATAAGACTATAGGCCTAGCTTGTAGGCCCTTGGTATATGCTGCGCTATTTGCCAGGGGAATCTTAGGTCGGTATGTATATAGGGAGAACAGGTGGAATTAACCAGACTGAAGTTTGAAAATTTATCAATGCGAGCATTAAGCATGCTGTCATTACTTACGAACCTGGAAAGTGGGGCAGTTTTCGACGAGAACTCATGCGTGCAACAACGAAAATTTTGGTGAAATGGCGTTCACTTAAGCCATAAATCTTTGTTTATTTATTGTAAATTGATATTTAAGCAACCAGTTTGTCTTTATTTATTTTAAATCGGCGTGAAAATATAAAAGTTCAGTGTGCACGTTGATAAACTTCTTGCATGTTGGTCCAACACTTTCCACTATGATGGTCATCACTCATCAGATGTATGTGCCTGACTGGAAAGTACCAAGTACGGCAGTTTTCGACAAGAAATCATGCGTGCAAAGATGTAAATTTTGGCATGATGGCATGCTCTGTTACCTTAACTCTTTGTTAAGTACCTTGATGTATTTTGGTGTTCAAACAATCTGTATTTTCTTTGTTTATTTATTATAAAGCGTCATGAAGATAAAAAAGTTTGCTATGTGTATTAATGAAAGTCGTGAGCGCAGTTGCCACATTTTACACCATGTTGTATGTTGGCTTGGTAGCCAAGTGGTTAGAGTGCTGGGCTTGCAATATTTCGGCTCATGTTTCATACCCAATAACGCTAGGGCGGTTTGTCAAAATCATGGCAGGGTTTACCAAGATCTACGATGTACAAACGCACTAACTCTAGTGTGCAATGGCTAGCCAAGTTGTCATTTATTCAGTTTTTCTCCAGTGCACGTCTAGCCTAACACTTGTCACTGTAGATTTATCCAACACCTTATTAAAAAACCCTGTGGACCAGATAAATTTTCATCGATTCTTATCAAAATTTTGTCCAACCGTGATGGTTAAATGGATGAAACCAGGCATGCTCATTCATCATGTTTCAACAATTCTAAACATATAATTTCAAAGTTTTACTTGTGACATTTTTTCTGCTATGATTTTTGTGTTTTGTGAAAAGTATTGTAACTTTTCGCTTTGATACATACTGCAAATGCAAAGTTGTGGCTTCGAATTATACAAACAAAAAAGAAATCTTTTTAAGAGTGTAAATTTAGACTATTAAGTGGCTATTTATTTAGCTCCCAAATTAAGGTTTCTACAAAGTCAAGTGTACAAGCAGTTTACTTGAAATTTATTTTAGGTGTGCAAAATACAGACCGTGTAGCGCTACTGTTGTAATGCTCATTTTGCAAGGCTGTAACAATGCTTGTTTCTGTTTAGGGTTTCTGATGACTGGCGAGTAAATCAAATTTTGGGCAATACGATATAAAAAGTCAAAAAAACAAATTTAAAATTTTTTGTTTATCGAGACTATCGGAACTAGCACAAAGGCTAGCTCTATAACTGGGGCTCGAGTGATGAGAAATCCTTGTCGGGTTTAAGTCGAATAGCAAAGAATTTCACCAGTCCAAGGATAAAGATTACCCCAGCATACCATCAAATCCAAACCAGATGCAAATAAAAATGACTTACGCTACAGGTTGTTAAATCAATAATTAAGCGTACTGTCCATTAGGGAATAAGTTTCACTCGTTGTAATCTAACAATACAGTCAATCAGTGTAGCATTAGATAACTTACTGTTTGGCTGCAATTATTTGTATAATTGCAGTACAGTACTAGACTGGTGTTCAGTTATTTCTTGTCTTAGCCTGTCCTACAGTATTACTCCTCCTTGACATGTAAACCATTCATTTACTAGATTTATCAATTATTATTGCTTATTTTTGAAATTGTCACAAAGAAAATTTAAACTAAAACTGAATTATTTATTAGTTTTTTTGTCCTTTTTTAGGTTAACTTTATTCTACCTTTTCATCAAAATTTAACTTCAATTCAACCTTAAATGACTAAACTAATATCAACTATTTTCATTTTTAACTATCTTTACCAATAAACTGTGTGACCTAGTTAGGGTTTGAGTATATGTCACTTTCATTCTTTATTGAGCAGGTTGCTGTAACAGACAGAAAATGCATGAAAATCCTTCCAAATAATGACAAACGACGTGTCACTCAAAAAATTGTGATTGGTGATAAAAATGGGATCCTGCAATGCTTTGGTATTAAGAAAAGAGATATTAGTGTGAGTTGAGTGTAATGTGGTGATTTCTATTTTATTATCATAAATTTATGCTGCTATTTTTTTGAATGCATGCATATAATATGATATAGTGTATATACATACGTTGGAATGCATACATTTGTATTTTTTATGTATGCCTATGTACTCAGTATTTTAATAGATATTTGACTTTACATGACCTTGATAGTTTGATAATAAGTTACTTGTGTGATAATTACTTTCAAGGCATCTCTTACTAATAAAGTTTGTAGTTTTTGTTTTGTCATTTTGAACTTCTGTCTTAACAAAGAACTTTAACTACCATAATAGTTAGATATGTTTGTATTGACTTAAAAAGCAAATATGATGTAACATGAATACATGATAAATATTTATGCTCAGAGTATATTTAAACTTCAACCTGGTCCACCCATAACCAGAGTTGAACTCGGTGGTGCACTTGGGACTCCACAGGATAAAATATTTGTTGCTTCTGGTGCTGAAGTAAGAGGATTTTCACGAAAAGGAAAAAAATTTTTGGATTTTAACACAAACCTCACTGAAACCATTTCAAATCTGTATGTTTTAATTCCTTAATAGGAAAGTATTTTTTACACTATTTAACTTTTATTGCACCTGTTGTATAACATGGTAACAACAATGTAATGTTTACAGCTTTGGGATAAAGTATTGTTTAAAAGTTTTGTTTTTCTAAGCATTTTTGCTTTTTTGCAGATTTGTTAGTGGAAGTGATCTTCTTGCCGGTGGCCTGTACATATACAACCATTTTTCTGACTGTGTTGATCAAGGTTACTATTTATCGAATGATAAAATAAATGATATGATATGCCTTCCTGTCAGTCGCAATCAAGAAGATAAACTTATACCAATCCTTGCATGCAATGACAGGATACTGAGGGTTTTAGATGTACGTTAAACTTGGTTTATATCTTTGGTTAAGTGAGTGTTATTACCTGTTTTCCATCAAAAAAGCATGCTACTTGTGTGAAGTGCATTGACATACTAGCACATATGCACAAGGTCAACAACAAGTTTTTGATTGGTTGTTGAAGGGATGTGACCTTTCATGTGAAATTGAGGTATCCGGAGCTCCCCAGTGCATGACGCCATTCAAAGGAAATGGTGGTGAAGAGGAGAAGGAGCTTGTTTATGGCACCAGTGATGGAAAGATTGGACATGTTATGCTGGCAGAGTGAGATTTTGAAAAATTGCTCACCCCTTGCTTTACTGCAAAATAATGCGATGTGATGATAATGAAAAATTTAATAGAATAAATTTAATAGAAGTTTAATAGGATCATGTAAAAGGTTATTTGATAGGAAATTCCAAGCTCTGTTATACATTGAATCAAGTCTATATAGTTTGAACATTACCTTCGAATGTTTTTAGTGAGCAGCCAATATACAAGTGGGAAATATCAAATGACAAGAACTTTGGAGGAATATCCTGCATGTCTCATCATGACATAACAGGAGATGGTGTAAATGACTTACTGATAGGAAGAGATAGTGGAGAAGTCGAAATATATAGTTATGATGTTGCTGATGAACCCATTTTACGTTTCAGTCATGTAAGATTACATTCAACTTTCATTTTCTTGATCCTACTCAATGGAAGCTTTTTTGCACTTTTTTGTTGCGTTTTGAATGTAAGCGTTTCTAAGTTAGAAAATATGTGCAGAATCCAAAAAGCCCAGAATTTCCTTAAAATATGCATTCTATCTACAGAATTGCAATGAGAGTGTCACTTCAGTACAAGGTGGGGTGGTTGGAGCTCTCGGATTTGATGAAGTCGTTGCATCTACATACTCAGGCTGGGTGACAGGTCTCACCACTGAGCATATGCAGAAAAGAGTTACTGGTTCAACAAGTGCAACTACTACCAATGTCATTGGCGCTGAATTGGATGAAGACACGGAAAAGAAGTTTGCTGGCTTACGGTGAATATTTCATATTGGTGAACCGGCGTAGGTCCCTTAAAAATTTCAAGCCACATTGTCTATTGTTGGATGCTAAAGCAGTAAAAGCTGCTCACTAAAACTTTACATCTGATTACACTGGTCAACAATTTTTCAAAAGTTGTTTGCTTCCGATAAGAAAACAGTTGATTCTTATGCATTTTTGGACGCTCAATCCAAAAATGTCGGTTAAAATTGCTGATTAGCTCTAGTTTAAAAGATAAAAACTTTTTTCATTTTTGCAGTAGATCTACATATGGCAAGCCTTGGTGCACTTTATTGAACACAACAGTAACAATCTACAAACAGTGTAATAATTGCATGCGTTTATATTTCAGCATAGCATATGCAACAAATAATTTGTCACTTTTCAAATTTAAATTTCGAATCTATTTTATCTGTTCTTTTCCTTTTGGCCTGTCGCTTGTATACGGTTAATGGAGCATCCCTAGATATCATCCAGCAAAAATCATCAAGCATTGATTGATTCTGTTTTCCCTGGTACCTCCTTGCCATTGTAGATATGCATTGGTGAAATCGCTCACCATGCTCATCACTAACGTCTCCACAGTTTGGTGGAAAAAAATCCAGGTGCGAGTCCAAAAAATGTATCTTCAATGACATATTGCACCCCATGCATCTGTATGCTTTAATGAGATTGGACACCAATTCCGTGTAGTTGTCAGCTCTTTTGTTCCCCAAAAATTTTGTGGCCAGCAACTTAAACGCTTCCCATGCAATTTTCTCTTTGCTAAATAACACTTGATCAAATGCACCGTCTTCGAGAAGGTGCCTTATCTGGGGACCTATAAACACACCTTCCTTTATTTTGGCTTCGCTCATTCGAGGAAATTTTTTGCCGAGGTACATGAAACCAGTTCCTGCTTTGTCCATTGCCTTGACGAAGTTCTTCACTAAACCCAGTTTTATGTGCAACGGTGGCAACAAAATCTTATTTGATTCAACAAGTGGTGGATGTAGAACGTTTTTCTCCCCTGGAGTTAATGATTGACGGAAATGCCAGTCTTTCTTGATGTAGTGGGAATCTTTCGCTCGACTATCCCATTCACAAAGAAAACAGCAGTACTTAGTAGGCCTATAACCTAGCTGCAGACCCATAACAAGAGCTACTATCTTTAAGTCACCACACAGCTGCCATTGATGTTGGTCATACTTTATGCATCTTAGACGTTGCTTTATGTTGTCCTATGTCTCCTTCATATGAACTGCGTAACCCACTGGGATCGATGGCATGGTGTTTACATTATGCAGTAAAACGGCCAAAAAAATAATATGAATAGACCTACCTTCCAACAAATATATTAAGTGCCCAACTCTATCTGACCAATGCAAGCTACAACAGAAAAACGCACACTGCTTTCCGCGTCAGCAAGTAAAGCACATTTTGGCATGGTGCCATATCTCAAAAACTAGAGCTAATCAACAAATTTCAAGTTGATATTCGTGATCAGCGACCCCAAATTAGCCAAGATTGACCTCATTCATTTCAGAATCAAATTGGCTGTTGACCAGTGTTATAACAGCTTCGATTAATTAATTATTATTGTTACCACTGGGAACTTGTGGCCAAACTGGACGATTCCAAGGTGGTCACATTAAGCAACTTCTACCATAGCTAGTTATTTAAATTAATAGTCTTAAAATATATTAATATAAGTCATTGAATGAACTTATAATAATCTGCTTCGTATATTCTAGAGCTGAAGTGGAAACTTTGCAAATGAAAGTGAAAACTGAAAGGGAGAAACATGCTGAAAGAACTAATAAAGCAGTTGCTTCTGGAAACAGTGCTTTATCTCGCGCTACAACATTCCATGTCAATGATCGCTTTGTATTGTCCTCGTCTGATGCCAGTTATCAATTGAGCATTGAAGTGCAAACTGCCATTGACCACATTGTATTACAGGTAAAAAAATAGGATACAGTGACAAAAAATGAGAGTTTTGCCTGAAAGTGGCAAAATAAAGATTAAATGCATTTCTTCTCTTGCATTGACCTGCAACAATTATGTAGCTGTAGTATTGCGTTTGGTGATATAGAGTGATGTTCCTATTGATCTGTTGGACGTTGACAAGACCTCAGCGGTTGTTTCATACACTTCCACACAACCTAATGCCTCTGCTAGTGGTGGAAATGACAATTTCCTTTTAGCAACTTATCGCTGCCAAGCAAGCACAACAAGGCTTGAGGTAACATTTCGTTTGTTTTCACAAAATTTGTATATACTAATATACAGCATAGTAATTTCGTTTTAAGGTAAGTTTAACCTAACTAAATTCGTTATGGGTGGATAGCATCGTCTTTGAAATTAGTACCAGTTTCATAAATTGTAAAATTAGATAAAAATTACATACTTCATATTAGGTGCAAATACGGTCAATTGAAGGCCAGTATGGTCACGTGCAAGCTTACATAGTTCCAAGGCTGCAGCCCAAAACTTGTGTGCTTAGAAGATATCCTATAAGACCTTTATCGTTGCATCAACGAAAGCATTATATCGATGAAAAACGGTAAACTTTTTCTGGCTGGATTAGATACAGTTAGCATAAAATCCCGCTTTGGTGAACAGGTCCAAATTTAAAATGTAGCATATACATTTTTCCAGGCCAATGAACACACTAACGTTATCAGGACCATTCAGCATAGCAGAAATTCACTCATGGATTGCATTCTGCTTGCCCGATCTACCAGAACGACCGCCAACAGGTGATGTTGTAACTTTGTATTTCATCAACACCTTCCTCGATACACAACTAGAATGTATTTACCGGTAAGTTTCGTTGAGCCATCAAGAAGGGCTTCATTTTTTTATTTTGTATCTTGCCACTTTAAAGTTAGGTCACAAGTTTGGTTATTATTTGGTTTATATTATTATCTTTTTATGAGATGTTGATTTTTGATACTATCATAAGTACTGCATGTGGTTAAAATTTTTGTATTCACTACAGAAAAGGGGAAGGAGTCTTTCGATCAGACAACATATCAAGCATCTCCATTCTGAAGGACATCCTTACCAAAGAAGCGACCACAAAAAAGATTACGTTGAAAATTCAATACGAGTTAAGTGACGATTCCATTGCCCACACACTACAGCTCTTGCATCCAAAGCTTGATCACCAGTTGATGCTCGCAAAAAAAGTTCAATTACTTGATGCATTGCAGGTGAAAATTTCCCAATTTTTATAACGTATTTTACTGAGTTTTTAAATACGTTACATAACTTTGATGTTAATTACAGAGCAATCATAACTGTTTTAAAGCTAGTTTAGGAGGACTATTTATATCATATAAAATATATCTCAGTTAAACAATTGACCATGATTGCATTTCAGGAACTTCGTGTCCATGAAGGAAATTTAGATTTTTTGGCACCAGAATATCAGTCAATTTTATTGGATGCTGAAGAAATTAAACGTGAATTCCAAAAGCAGCCAGCCCGTCTAGAAAGACTCTATGGTAAAGCTTTCAAAGCAACAACAGAATATTTTTATGAAATCTATAGCCAGGCGCTAATTGTTCAATATTTTTTGCAGGCATGATCACTGACCTCTACATTGACAAGTACAAGTTTAAGGGCGTTAACGTTAAACAAAAAGTTCCCCAGCTTTTGGAGACTTTGGACAGTTACGAACTCCCAGCTTTGATAGAATTTTTTCAGCAGCCATCTTATTAACACAAATTGTTGCACTTTTTTGTTTATCCCCTGTTCAATATTAATAAATAAGTAAGATTGGTTCTTTTTTGGTTTGAGCTTAGTGCGACTTGAAGAAAACATTAGTACTGTTACTAGGAAAAGATTTTTAATTTAGAGGACATTAAGCATTTTTACACGTGCGCAAATAAACAAATAATAATGATAGTTATTATAATATCACAAATACATAATTTACACACAACTCTTATCCACCACACGATCCGTCTTCACCAGTGCGTGCTATACCAAACCCGACACGACGGGATAAGTTAAACAACGAGCAACGATTAAGTAAGCCGGAATAATTTAATTAATCACACTGGCGCGGAAGCTTCATGAAGTTCATTTATGTGTATTGGCTGTTGGTCCTGTGAATTGCGCCTCTCTTGCTGCTCTAGGTGGTCGATTGCCTGTCAAAAATTAGGTTTATACCACTCGTACTTTTTAAACAGGCCGCACAAAATCTGCCGTTTTTACCTGCACAATTGTTTCCAGATTTCGTCTTGTTGTAACTGCGTCAATATGTCTAAGCAACGGTGGTGAACCCGGTCCGTCCGATAGCATGGACAACATTGCGGGATTAGATAGCGATGCTTTTATTTCGGGTTTCTGCGTTTTGTCACCAGGGCACGGATCTGATGACGACCTTGTGCTCTGCGTTTTCGTTACAAAGATCGAATTCAGTTTTAATTCGCTCACAGCATTGCTGATTTTATTGAAATGCATGCAATTACTGATCGTCCAGTAGTACCACTAATTACAAAATGGGAGACATGCATAAGCTGACAGTATTAGCCACACTCACCCTAACTATAGAAACGTTTTCCACATTAGCATGTTCTTCGGGGAACACGCATTTGCTTTCTTCATCGCTGACAGTAGCCGCACTGTCTGTTGTCGTGTTCGACATGCTACGCTCGCCCCTGACACGTAGAACTTTATCCATTGGGACTAGCGGGAGGTACTGCGTTTGGATTCGGCTCCCAGGAAGGGTGACATTTCCAGGAAATGAACTTGAACAGAGCCGAGACATGGTAGGCACAGCGTTGAGCTGAGTTAAAGTCATGGAAAGTGGTGGGACGGTGTTAAGTTGATTTAAAGTCATTTCCTCGGTTTTTGGCTGCACCCGCTGTATGGTAGGTTGTAAGATGTATTGCGACGCGTTGGCCGGCTTCGAAGGTACAGCTGCGATGGAGACCTGACAGTTGTGTGGAGTAGTAGGTGTCAGCAACTGTTCCTGCCAGACTGGCTTCCCAGCGGAATAGGCTGGCGTGAGAGTCATATAGGTGTGGGTGGCCGAATGAGGGTTATTTGTCAGCATAACTTGATTGATGGGCGGACTCGCGATCGTAATCTGCTGCTGGGCGGCTATCACCGAAGAAGCAACCTGTTCGAGTTCAGCAGGCAGGGTTGCGATGGAATGCTGGAGAGGAATTGTTGTCTGTATGGACCGGCCTTGCACTGAAAGGGTATTAGGCAGCGCATTTATCGTTTGAATAGTAGAAGCGTTCGAAGAGATGGGAGGCTGAGCAGATAAAACGGCGTTGTAAGTGTGGGAACTCGGGGAGGAGAGGGGAGCTTGCTTCGCTACCGCAAAGTTCGTTTCCTGTACTGGCATTCCAACTGCAATCTATAGAATGCCAAATAAAACTTGTTAAAAGAGCTGAACTAAATTTGAGTACAAAGATAAAAGTAGTGATCATAAAACCTGCCTTGGGAACTTTGTTTAACGGGGACGAAGTCTCACTCATATGAGTCGGTTCAATCGCTCTCTTCTTTAACGGCTGTCTTGACCTCGGGACACTCACAGAGCTTTTGCTCTAAGAGTAATCAATAATTAATAAGTCGGGTATAACTTCTACTGCAGGGGTGTCAAACTCAATCGCTACAGGGGCCAAAACTCAAACTTATTTAACGCCGCGGGCCGTAAAGATAAAACTTGATTGAACGTTTCGTGACACGAGTACATGAATTGGAACAGGCACCAAATTTTTGATGTTTTTGACAATTTTTGATTATTCTTCTCTTACATCGTTATGTTTCATTCATCTCCTTGCAAAAGCATTACAGAATTAACAAACAATAAAGAAAAAAGCAGCCTAAATTACAAGCGTTAGAATAAATCGATTTATTCTATCGTATGATGGGGCAACTGCTGTATTGTGCGATTTGTAATAATCTTGTTTCTTGCTTGAAAAAAGTAAGTTATGCTGTACAATGATCTCGCGGGCCGGAAATAGTGCAATGTATAAAATAACATTGCGGGCCAAGTTTTATTGTAAAGCGGGCCGGGAGTTTGACACGTATGTTCTATTCATCTATTGCGTCAACAGGACATGGTGACATCGTTACATAGATGACACCTACCTGTATACAACTAGTTTCAACGTCAACATCCTGCGCAATAGTGACGCACAGGGCGGGAGGAGGAGCAATGTCCGGCGAGGGTTGGACGTGAGGTTGAACTAGCTGGAGCGGAGTCAAGCTGGTTGTGTTGTACGGAAGGACAGGAGAAGTCTTAACAGCAGTCACTCGTTCGTCCTGTAAGTAGGTCAGAAGTCGTTAAGATTCCTTTAAATCGCATCACTCAAGCTGCAATGTGTCATTTATGTCGTTTATAGCGAGTATAGTACTAAGCTTATTTTAGAATACGTGATTTCACTGCTAGTTTTAAGAAATTTCAGAGAAAGTGCGTATACCTTTTCATAAACGGGAACCTTTTGATCTTGAGAAATTAACTTTGCTGAAACAATTTGCATGGATTCTGGAATGTTGGGTATTGGAATAACTCCGTTAGTCTCTTTTGCTTCCACCTTATTGAGGACTTTTGTCACACCTTTACGATGTTGCTGAGTAACTGTCTGGGCGATTTCGCGTAATTTCTCCGGATAAATTTGAGCTTCCAGACTGCGAATCTATATCAAAATAACAAAACTGGACTTTACATAACGTTGGGTATGATAATGTTTTTTCTGAAATGTGATCTTCCACCACGGACCTTTTCTTCAAGGACCATTCTTAATCTTCGTTCCTTATCCAGCTGTTGACGAACTTCAATTGCATCCTTTCGGATGTCCTCCAGATCTTCTTCTCGTGGACTTCCAATACCTTCGTCCTAAAATATCGTTTTGTCAAAAAGCCGTTCACACTACGAAACCGACTTAAAGCTGATTCGCTAATAACATAAACTAGCGCTGCAAAATTGTCTAGACTCACTTTTTCTGAAACGTCAGCAATTAAAGCTCTTTGTTTAGGATTGTTGCATTTGCATTCGAGTAAGGCACGTCGGTATTTTTCATTCTGGTCCAAAAGCTTCAATTTATCATTTTCCAGCTGAAAGATATATTCTGCTGTTTGTTGCAAAATGGCAGCCTGAAAACACAAGTCGATCGTTGATTTGTCAAGGCAAAAGTTTCTAAGCAAGGTCACGTGAAATTGTGACCAGCCGACTGCTTCAAGGCTAATCTCTCGTAGTAACTGCGTCGAATATCAATTAAACAAGATTTGTTGGATTTACGTCTATATCGTAATTACTGTATTATATTGTATATGTATTGCTTATAGTTGCGCCATAAATCTTTTCTAGTCGTACCTTGCTTAGTTTGTCGCCGTCACTGTGAGGCAGAATTGTTTTCAATGATTTGAAGCCAGCATTGATGCTTTGCATTCGACGTCTTTCGTTGCTGTTTGCAATTTCCCGCCGAACTTTGCGGTCTTGCTCGCGTTGTCCGTATATGTCTGTTAATGCGACGTCTTCAGCAACCGCAATAACTCTTGGCTCTCTGATTATACATGACAAGTTCATATAATTGCACGTTAAAGCTGTTATGTATCGAAGTTAATGTTAAAGTTATATCTTTTGTAAGCCTAAATTAGTAGTGTTAGCAATCAAAGAACGAAACGTACATGTTCTGCGCGCAAATCGATGCGAGACCTGGAAGGTTTAGACTTCCCGAAGAGCCGGGTGGACAAGTGGTTGGTGTTGCAACAGTTATCATATTAGACTTCGCGTACCTACCATACACACGGATAGTTTAGCATCACATACATCGGCATTTTTAAAGTCAAGAATGATCAAAGCTATCTGCTTTTTTATAAATACATTTAAACAAGGCTTACAATATGAATTAAATGTTCACAAAAGAACGTCAATTGGTCAATCCACTGCTTTCAAAATATACATATAGTAGTAAGTTTAATCAGTGAACCGGATCGCGCAAACAATTCTCTCTTTCTGCGACCGTTTGTGTAAAGGACGGAAATCGTTAGGTCACATGACACCATTGTCTGAGAACGAAAAGCTGATGCTGGAAAGAACAAAGTGGAATGTACGAGATAAACAGGATCTTGTTTTGCAATCGCCTCCCCGCGTTTGATTAAAGAGAGAAAGCTTACGAAGGCACAGAGACGTGCCTCCCGATCAGTCGTATAGTAGGGCGGGGAGTGAAAATACTTCCTATGGAACAGCTGACATATGGAGTGACTTGAAACCGCGTTTAACCAGCCACACACACACCGCTTAAAACCGCCGATTTGCTCAAAACAACTTTGTGTTAAAAAATATTTAAAGCTGGTTCTACCCACATTAAAGCGAATTTCTAACTTTAACCAAACGGAGAGGCAAGTAGAAAAGTGCATTATAGTGGACACGTTTATCGATAAGTCAAATACGAAATTTGGCGTCTATTTAACCACAAAGTTAACTTCGCACAATTATGGCAGGGTACAAAATAACGATTGCCACGATTGCAAGTAGGCCTGTACCATCCAAATAATGTCAATCAGCTTTTCTCTGAGCATCAAAAATTACAAATTGCACTGAAATAAAGCAGAATGCGACAACGGTTGCTTCATTGCCTGCGTTACACAATACGACAAAAGATAAAGGTCACGTCATCACAACTGAATATGTATCGATACGAAATTCGACTGAGTACATAAATGCGCGCGTCTACGTGACCGGGTAGTGGAGTATGAGTAAACTGAAGCAAATCCAGACACCTCTCTCCATGAAACTGATCAAACAGGAAGTTTGACGGAAAACATATTACCTGTCACTGAAAGAAATGCTTTGTTTGTTTTAGGATCTACCACAAAAGGCAAGTCCGATTTCGATTGTCCACAATCAAGCACTTGGTTATATATTAAGAAACGCGTTTAAAAAGTTTGTAAACAGATCGCAAGATATACCCTCTGACCTTAATGACAAGCCTTTGTGTAGCAAAAGCTTGCACAAACTTACTATTAAAAAAAGGAAGCATTTCAGCAAGAAAATGTTTTTTGTGCATTATCGACCAAATAACCTAACAGTACGGATAATCATAATTTAATCTTTTACAATGTTTTAAAATTTAAAGTCTTATACAACTACAGGTACGAATTCTGGAAGACCGATAACTTCTTATCATACCAGCTGACTGTCAGCTGATCTGCAAGCAGACTCTCATATTCATCTTTTTTTTCTGGAGATAAATTGCGTGAACGCATGCTTTCTGCAAAGCAACATGGCAAACCCCATGAACACCTCACACTCAGCTCAGCTCAGCTCAGCTCAGCTGATCAGTGGTGATTCATTGACAAGTTCGCACTCCTGAATTTGAAGTTTGTCGAGCGCAGGCGCTTCACTTACCGATTTCGAGAGTATAAGCGAAGGTGACGTGACCGCATAGTCAACGCATGGTGAATATAATTTGCAAAACATCTGCAAATCGCGATAGTGGGTAATAATGTCTGTTACGGTAACTTGGATGGGAAGAAGCAACGTTGGCAACCAAGCTGTTTTTCATAATAATTACACTGGTTGCGTAAGTCCAGTGCATATAGGGCTAACATATACAGAGCTGCGGGAGAGCGGCTCAGGCAAAAGATTGTGGTTCAACTAAGTGCATAAAATGCAGAGTTCTTTCTGACCAACAGAAAAACATAAAACATTGGCTAAGCTCAGCTGATCACGTGACGGCCAATCAGATCATCGAACGTAGGGTTGTCCGAGTCCATTTAGCGTAAACAACCCACAGGCGGCCTACTTCTGCGAATGTGCGGACACAACGTCCAATATTTGGCAATGAAAAGGTCTGGAACCACGGACAATGTACTAAAATTGCCATTGCGCAAACATGTTGCAAAAAGGGATTTGCACTTTAATGTAACAAACAATACTGGATTTTACAAATGTTTTACGTTAGTCCAACCCATTACCACTTTTTCATCGCATTGACAAACTGAAAAACGTTTGGCTTAAATTTGAACTACAACGTTGTCTCTAACCAATAAAAAGCACATTTATCGAAAATCGTGACACCAGCAAATGTTGCAATTTGCACGATTAACATTCATGCAGAAGAGCACTGCGAATGCCGGAAATTGATACACCAAAAACGGAAGACGCGCGCAAAATAAGCACAATCACAATGACAGAGGTCCGTTCACACCGCAAATAATGTTGATCCATATATCCTCCTTACTGCTGAAAGCTTATTACAAATATGAGCTACTGCGATATGGAGACGAGTAAGAAGCTTAAATAACATAAATGGGCATTCCTTTGGTAAGCAAAATTTAAAATGCTGTTTGGACTAACTTTACATATGTGTAACATAAAAGAATCCTTGTAAATGCAATGGATCAAACAAGGAAACATTTACGAAAAGTGTCATAAAAAGCTTGTAATTTAGCACCATGCCATTGCGACGCGGTGAACAAACTACATTGGATAACACAATAACTACTGCATGTTATTACTACGGTTTACACTTACAGTAATTCACAGCTTTATTTCGCCATTACCGAAAATACAATTGTAGTCGGAAACGTTCGCCAGTTGGAGACACAAAAAGAACCTGGTTGTAAACCTTTGGAATATTTTCTGAATGCTTTGATTGATTAAGATTCACCTGGCTGTATGCCACGCAGACAAAGCAGGCGGTTAAAAGAGAGAAAATAGCACTGCGCAGAAACCTACTACGCAAAAGCGCGCCAGATCAAGATCCAAGATATAATCGCGTGCACGCACAATCACCCTTTGAAGCGTGAGAGCTGAGCGGAGAGATTACCCGCTGACAAGGCTTGGCTGCTTACGCCAGCGTGATAGCACACTAGTAATACCTGGTCAAATTGGCGAAATTCGGCCTTCGTTAAGGCTAAACACCTGACGTGTTTTTAAAGAATGCACTGACGCATTGCCGCTCAATTCGGAGCTTGATATGACTATCACCTTGATTTATGTGCTCTGCACAACCCATTCAAAAAGAAAAAAACAGGTCGCATTCTTCTATTTATGTGAAAACAACAGTCATTTCAAAACAAGTTCAGTAAAAAGTCCAACTTGCCAAAAACGAAACGTTTAATTAGACGTATTCACCACAACATGTGTCGCAACAAACCACACCGTGCCACAAGTTTGTCCGCACTTCCAATAGTTAAGCACAAAGAACTGCAATGCCTCAGAAAAATATGAAACATGCAGAAAGCATACTACAAAAAATTCGCTATATATACACTTATCTGCAACTGGACCATTTATCACTTAATCGAGATAATTTTTAATCATGAATATTGAGACTGGCACTGATCGATTTGTCACAACATAAAAGTCTCCAACATACAATCACGATGGAAGTGAACAAGGTTACACTTAATTACAACCACTCACACCAAGTTTGGTTGACGCTGTACCTTCATGAAGTAAGATTACAGCAATAAAAAAACCATAAACGTTAAAAATCGCATATTGCAATAATCAACAAAAAAACACCATAATAACATACTAACCTGCGTAGCCAATAGCTATATAAGGAGTAACCTATGTTTCAACATTTATATGGCTACTTCCGTAATGACGAACTTTGCAACGCAGTGAGAAATGGCTACAATAATCAATTAGTAACTGAAGACAAGTTTAATAATCCGCAAACATTATCTTGAATAGAAAATGTGCAAATACCCAAAATGTCACTACACACATTTGCATGACAAAAGTATACCAAGAGGCTCGCATTATTACAAGGCGATCAGCTGTTTCACCATAACATATCCAGCTGTTACGCAAAACCACGTGCCACAACAAAACAAATTTTAGAATATGAAGTTAATCACGCAACATGTATCACAAAGATGTACATACTACAAATAAATATTACCATAGAATATATTGCTTATTAGCAGCAGAATCGTTGTTACGCAGAAACACTTCTAGCTTGGGGACAAGCGACTAATACTGGTAGCCACCGTAGCTTGTCTAGAGTTAATAAACTCAAACCGCGTAGACAACTTACCCGGGTATATTCTGTAGATCCGTTGCGAAACTTGCAGCTTGAATTGCTTCGTTCTCCCACTTCACGTTTTTCTTCGTAAAATACGCCATAAAATCATAAATTCAACCAATTTAATTGCTAAAACTTTGCACTAAATTCACCTCGGATTGTTGTGACGGTAATGGCGGGAAACAAGGAGAGGTAAAGAAGTGTCAGGTCACGAGGCTAAATAGTTCCTATAAGTAAAAAAAGGGGAGACCATCTTCCAAATAACAATACAAAAGAATAAAAAAATCAATACTTTGTAAAAAAGATAATGTTAAACGACAAATTACATTAAAATTAACGCAAAATGTTTGAGATAAAATGGTTAAAATTGGTCAAATACCAAAAGCGGATGAATACTTTGTTGTTAAAAAAGAGGAACCAACCGGCCGGTCAGCTGACTGTAAAAAAGAGAGAGAAAAGAAAAAACATTACGTCATCGTAGTAACAGCTGTGCAGGCGAAGAACGTGCGCGCGCACACACACACCAGCCGTCTGGACTTGCCTACTTGAATGTAGTAAACGGCTGATTCGCCAGTTTTGAAACGTAGTAGGGCGAAATTCAGCCTTTTCATTGACTGGGCGACATTTTATCCACATTAAGCTCTTTCTGTTAGCTTAAATTATGTCCGCCAATTTTGATCATATTGTAATGAGTACATTTCCTGCAAAGCGACAAGGTTTATACTATACAGTGTACAACTATGTCGTTTGAATAAAATAGTAATTTTTGAATAATTATAATCATTTCTTAGATCACTGAATTACGAGTTGACAAAATCTAGGTTTATATCAAAATGTTCAACACTCTTTTTAAAATGATAGTATTTTGACACTGACACTACTTCGGTTCTTCTGACAGTAGAAAAACACTCATTCCTAAATTAATTATCACCAGCATCATCAATTTGTTAAATTACAGTACAGTAACTGCTGTTTGCAAAAGTTACAAATTATGATGTGGCACATTGGCAGCTGGCACTAAGAAAACGAACCGAATACCACATAAAACTGATTCAAAATTCTGATTATCATGTTTACGACAATTGTTTCATGTTTAAATGCTACAAATACACTTCGTTGTCAAGGAAGTGGTTAACTGATGGCAATAAACGCTGTGGCTATGTTGGCTTTGCTTTACAAGTGCCATTGAAAGCATTATAAAATTACAATGGCCTGACACATGGCTGATCGACAAATTGCTGTAACAGCTTTCAAGTAACGTTTCGGGACAGCAAATATGTCGTATACTTCAATTTCAGTGTTAACTTATACATAGGTGGGTAGTACCGCGGTACTATAGTATCGAATTACTGTACCGCGGTACTTTTTCAGTACCGATACCGTCGATACTTTTGAAAAAAAATACCAAATCTCTGTACCGAATTACTTTATCAAGAAATTTCAGTCGGTCCCGGTAATCGGTACTTTTCACGTAATAATTTCAAAATTTTAACAAGTATGTTTTCAAAAATATATGTTAATTGATCCTTGATACCAATTTTAGCATCTGTTCATCTTTTTTAATGTAGAAATGTCAAGTAAAATTGCAAGCGAGTAACGTCACATATGTTTTGACCTGGAGTAACCTTTACCGGGGGCATAATAGCGGCAAACATTGCATTTGCAGCAGCATCTTTTACACAAAAAGTACCGGTACCGAGTACCGACAAAGTACCGAACTACTTTTTTAAAATAGGACCGAATACCGGAACGGTAGGTACATTTTTTGCCAAGTACCGGAACCGTTGCCGACGGTACATTCAAACTATCGACTGCCCACCTCTGAACTTATGTAAGGTTGTCATACATCCTCCTTTTGGAGGATTTGTTCTCTTTTTTCATGTCAATTGAATTGTCCTCCGATGACGCGCTAAAATCCCAAATTGTCCTCCTTTTGGCAATAACATTTTTATACTGGTCGTTTTTATTCGAATTGGCAGCACCTGGCCAACACATGAAGATGCATTTATATATTTTGGGGTTTATATTGAACCACAAAAAAAATCAGAAAGTGTAAACCTCTGTTGGCGCCAAGGCAATGGGTTTAGTGTCCCAGCATGTAGCATGATCGGAAACGTTGCATTGTGCTGTCACAAACGCTTTGTTACAACTGTTCAAAGAGTACGAATGATGTTTGTTTGATGCATTGGCTTTGTTTAAAACAGGGGTGACAAACCTATTCGATGACGCGGGCCACTTTGTCAGTTACGGCTGAGCAAGCGGGCCGCACAATTTTTTTAACATTTTGCATAATAATTAGCATTCAAGCACAACCGCTTCATTTGGCAGATTTTTAGCTGCTCCCGCGACCGCAAAAATACATCGATTGAGTGCGGCAATCTATTGAAGACATACTGCTGCGACTCAATTGTGCTATCAGCTTTTGATATCGCATTGCGCAAAGATTAGAAACAGGTGAAAGAAAGTTCAAGACTGCTGGTCTCACCGGACGCTTCGTTCAAGACTGCTGGTCTCCCGGACGCAAAATTTAACCCTAAATTCCGGACATGTCCGGAATTTTCCGGACGGTATGGCAACCCAATTCCTATAAGTCCTATATGCCTTGCATGTATGGGCGTTTGTCAAATCGTTTGGTGGGCCGCACAAAATTGTTTGGCGGGCCGCAGGTTCGTCACCCCTGGTTTAAAAGATAGAGCGAAATAAATGTCTTATTTTTTTCAATTTCCACTGCGGTTATAAGAAACGCAAATAGATAAATGAAAAATTTTGAAAGATTTTGCCGTGTTGAAAGTTACTAGGAATGGGCCGATACGAACCCAAACCCAAATAGATTCGCCGAAAGTTGTCTTCGCGGAAGATTCGGGCGAACACGAATAGTAACAATGGCGAACCCAATACAATATTACTTCTAAATTTGCTGACTTTGGTAAAAAATGTTGATCTGGTTTCCCGAAGAAGCTAAAATAGAGTCAGCAATACTTACAATGAAGGTCGTTTTCCTAACGATTTTGCTTTTTCAATCCTTTTTTTAAACACTAATTTTTGAAAGACAGCGATTTGTTTATCGAGTAGGCTACATCATGTTACAAGCAGGATTTTACAACTTTTGGATGAAATTTTATTGTTTGGTTCTAATACGAATAGATTCGGGACTAGTTCGTGTCGACCTTCATGATATTCGGGTTCGCACGAACCAGAATAATCTTCCTCGCAACACATCCCTAGAAGTTACAATCATCGCAACTCAACTAACTTATTTTCAGAAATCAGAAAACCGTTGTTTATCTGTACACGTGCTGTTCCTTGTTTTTTTTTGTAGTGAAGAATGACAGGTTGGCTCGGCTACCGTGTTCCCTTGGAAGTTAATTAGTTCCTAAATTTACTCAGAGGTTCCAAATAAAAGTTAAGCATTTCTGACAATTAATGCTACAAGTGCACTAGGGAAGTAGAGGGCCGTGGTCTCCCTCACGAACCAAATGTTTTTTAGACGTTTTTAAGTCTTCATTACATTTCATTTATCGAATTTTCTTGTTTGCTACTCCTTGTCAGTTATCATCTCGGAAATCATTTACTAAGCTGGTAAAGGCGTTTTAAAATCGTTGTTGACGGCGTTTCAAAATTGTACACCATAAATTGCCGCTATTTTTGTTTAAATATGAAAATACAATTCATTTTGAGGCGTAAAAACTAAAAAAATTTGCGCTTCACACCTTTTCAATAAGGTTTGTAATGTATGGTGAGCCACATGTGTCAGAATTCGCTTCTGTGTGAAGGTGTTGCAAGAAGCGAATTCTGACATATGTGGCTAACTATGGTAATTATGCGAGTGGTTTAGGTATGGTGTTAAAAAACGTCTGTCTCAACGCAATCCTAAATACGCCACTGACCACTGTGCAAGCGTTTGGTGGCATTACGTGTCCTCCTTTTGGATGATGAAAATATATCAACTCTAACTTATATCACCTTTTTTCTTCCAAGCAAATGCATTCTGTTGGCATAAAAAAACAGTAAAACCTTTTCCGGAAAATTAAGAAACTCTAAAATCGGTCCAACTAAGAAACTTTCATCCAATTTTCTGTTGGGCGAGTTAGAACGCACCATGCATATACTTTAACTGCAAGGTTTCTTTAGAGCAGTGGTTCTCAAACTGTGGTACGCGAGAGCTTTTTAAGTGGTACCGCGTACCGCTGAACATGATTTTCGATGTGCTGCCCCGGATAGACAAGCTTGTGTAGAAGAAACAGTTGCTTGTATCAAATTAAATTGTGTTCTCTTGCTATTCATTGGTGTTACGGTATAGTAATAACGGTAATAACTAATAAATACCGGTACACTTGAGTAAAATAAGTCATTCAGGAGCCAGGCGGTGCGCAGTGTAGTAAAAAAAACGAATGAGTGGTACGCGATCGCAAAAAGTTTGAGAAACACTGCTTTAGAGCTTTGCGCATAACCGTTGTTATGTACACCAGACCAAGTCACCATCCATGGTGAGTAAAACCAAGAAACTAAAATTTCAACAAACTGAGTTAAGTACTTAAGTGCATTTCTCAATTTCATTGAGAGTTGAAAGCGATCAAAATCTGTAACCAGTACCGTTCAAAAGTTCAACATCGTTACTTTGTTTGTTCAAAATAGCTATGTTTTCCAGTCTTAAATGTTCCCCTACTGATGACTAGGTTCTGAAATTCATTTGTATGTCCGTAAAGAGCTTTTATATCCAGTGTACAGAACAGGACAAAATGAGAAAGGTGGGTAACTTAAGCCAGCTAAAGAGACTTAATATCACCTGTACATGCACATTTTCATTACTTATTGAGTAACTAACAATTTCAATAAATATGCGACAACATGCACATTTAAACTATTCCCTAATAACCTGTATTGTTGCTTTCTTGTAATAGTTTCTGGAAAATAAAACGTTTTTGGAAAACACATAATATTTGCAATTTCTCTCGGAGAAAAATATCTTAATTTGTAATGTTGTGCTTTTCGATCGCATGATGCAGTAGTATTGTTGTTGTTTGGTGACAAGTTTAAGATGGATCCTGTTCCTTCAATGTACTGTCCATACGATTTTGTAAAACAAGTCGATCCTGTTGAACTTGGTGAAACAATATCCATTACGGATAAATAACGTTCAGTTGTATCTTTTGAGAGCTCATAGTTTTCACAAGTGGAGTCAGATTGTTCCAGAAAATTCTGCAGCGGCTGGCATGTATCTGAAGAACCGCTGGTAGTTTGTAAGCCGACAGGGCTGAAATTTTTGTTCAGAAAGAGTTAGTTTTGCAGATATCATTCATAACAAGTGTTATGGCGATTTTTATTAACAGTTTTCGATACTAACTAAAATACTGTTTTATATTTTTTACCTTTAATTGCAGGCTGCTAACTCAATCTTAAAACATTTACTCAAAAATAACATGCAATGTGGTACTCAGTAACATACCAGCTACTAGACAAAAGTTGTAACTTTATGTCTTCAGGTAGACTCTTTAGAATAGGTTGTTTTGATTTATACCACTTTTTGTCAAAGCCCAACTGAGAGCACTTTGCCAACATATAGTATCTACCAGAAAAAAGTATTAAAAAAAGATAAACACTTAAAAGTAACACCAAATCTAACGATTCTTAAACTAAGTTCAATAAAAACACCATTTGTGATTAACCTCTGCCTAGAATTTGGTATTCCAAGTTGTTTTGGAGACAACAGAAAGCCTTGTCTAACATATCCCAACTGATCAAGAGTTTCACAAAACATCTTATAAGCTCTTGATTCTTCAAAGCCTTTGACATTTTCAAGCAGGATATATGTGACACGATTAGTCATCTTTGGTAAGACAGACAACAAATGAAGAAAAGATCTACAAGAAAATTATTCAAGCTCAATGCAGCTGATTTGTGCCAAGACAGTATAGCTAAAATACTAATTTTACTTTGTCCTTGGGTCTTCAATATCTTTCTTCAGTCCAACTCTTGTGAAGGGTTGGCAAGGTGGGCTCATCATAAGAAGGTTAAATTTCAACCTGTCCAATTCTCCAGCGCTAAGTATTTATCACATCTTTTATTAATATTGCTGTTATTAAAATTACAGTATTCTGCATGAATATATATATATAGGCTAATTTTTTATTTATTTGTACCTTTTGTCACACAGTATTACTTTAATATTGACACATGGTATTACTTTATGAATATAGGCTATTCAGCATAGCATAATGAAAAATGATTTTAAAAGAAAATTATGACAGAAGGTAGTCGGTCAAACAAAACCTCGATCAATTTACCAGGACAATTTAAGCAATGGATGACTAAACCAATGTTGAGTGGGTCGTCCGGGGTTGAAATGACATGAAACCATGACAGAAATAAACATTCATGATTACATACCTTAAACCTTCAATGCCTTTTTCCATGTGTAAAACACCTGGAAAATTATGCCGATAAACAGCATTTGAGAGTGGACTGATGTCTACAGCAGCAATAACCTCAGCATTTTCCAGACCACATAATTTCAAGGCATAATGCATTCCACCAATCCCGCAATAGAGTTCTAGTGCACGAAGGGAAGCTTCACTCATGTTAATTGCATTCTCATACACAGTGACATGCACAATATATTTAGATAAAATTACCAAAATGCTGTATGCATAACACTAAAACAGTGCTAGTTAGGGCTAGGCTTTTAAACTACTCAAAGTGAAAAACCTTTCACACCATATCAGCAAATTAAGGTAGCACCGACACGGCAGAAAGAAACGCAGGGTTATAAGAAAGCATTTTTTAAAAAACATAACCATTCCATTTTTTTCAAAAAAAATTAAAGCATTTAATTAATTATTTCAAAAAAATAAATCTATCCAAAACACAATAACACATCGACAGATATATTTATGCATAGCCAATGATAGGGTAATGCATATTGATTTAGGCGAATGTATGAATAATTTCTTATAGCTTATTAACCAAATACATATGCTTACTCATTGTTGTTTGTAATGCAAATAATAGATATGTTTAATGGTTGTTAATTTCTAAACTTCACAATGGGGTTTTACAAAACAACAAAGTAACTTATCTTAGGCAGTATACAAGAGTCTGTAAATAGTACTCATGATCCAACCTCTACTTTGGGTGTTTTTAGCATGATCACATTGCAAGGGTTAGATTTGCTTCCACTACGTTACAGTTGTTTCGCGTATCTACCTGTGACTTTTACTTATTTAACACTGCGTAAATGTGCATCAAATATTTCAGGCTGACAGTTTATGTTTCTTGGCCATGCTAAAATATAATTGCGGACTCTTGGTGTATAATATCAATGAGGGGATGGGCAAACGACCATATTATCATGATATTAAAATTTTATTTTCATAGTATATTTGTCTTTGCAAGTTAATTCAATAAACCAAGACTTATGACATAATATACTTCAGAGAAAAGCAGACTCTAAACTTTGCTTCGTTAAAACAATTACGTATTTTTAATATTTTAAATAGACTAATGTTTCCTAACCTTTTTGTCCAACACCCTACATTTATTTAAAAAAAATATCATCCACCAATAAAATTAGTGGCCAGTTATGTGATTGGAGGTCCATGAGCCTAACTTGAAGATTCAAGATTTTATGACGCCATCTGTGCTAAACAATAAACTTTTTCGGGCAAATTCTTGAAATTAGTTTCTTGTTTTCTCCAAAAAAAACTTCACTAGCATTGTAAGTATTTTCTATTATGATCTGGGACGAAATAATCATAGCCTGACAAAAATTAGGATTTGTGTGTTCACAATTTGGTACAATATTCAGGAGTTGTTTGAAAGTAAGAGTACTCATTAAATTTTGGATTTTGCCAAACTTGAAATAGTGTTGCTACCGCAGCTTAAAGCTAATCCTATTATATATGGTGCTGTAAATGAACAAGCCCTGCATACAACACTTCAAGTTTTATTCTTTTCATTTCACCTTTTCCTTTCATGATTGCATTTTTATGAAACGTTTTCAAACCTTAAAAAAATAAAAAAAATTAATGGAGTTTTATTTATAAAATTTTTTATCTCTACCACTCTGGACATTCATGGAAAACCTTCACAATTTGCATTTTTGAGACAATTAGCCTATCACCGATGCAAAATGTTTGCAACTATGTTAGTGTGTTAACCTACTTGGACTGTATAAAATGAGGTAGTGCTTCTAAATAACTAAGGTTACTGGACAAGATGGATATTAATCAGAGGTGGGCGGTCGGTACTTTGAAGGTAAAAAATGTATTGACCGTTCCGGTATTCGGTCCTATTTTAAAAAAGTAGTTTGGTACTTTGTCGGTACTCGGTGCTGGTACTTTTTTGTGTAAAAGATGCTGCTGCAAATGCTATGTTTGCTGCCAGTATGCCCCCGGTAAAGGTTACTTCAGGTCAAAACATATGTGACGTTAATCGCTTGCAATTTTACTTGACATTTCTAAATTTAAAAAAATCAACAGATGTTAAAATTAGTATTAAGGATTAATAGATATGTATTTTTGAAAATATACTGGTCAAAATTTTGAAATTATCACGTGAAAAGTTCGGAGTAATGGGACCAACTGAAATTTCTTGAAAACGTAATTCGGTACAACGATTCAGGACTTTTTTCAAAAGTACCGACGGTACCAACATTGGAACAGAAAAAGTATCGCGGTACAGTAATTCGGTAATATAGTACTGCCCACCTATGGTATTAATGAAACGTGAAAATATCACTGTAATACTGTCAACATTATGTGACAAGAGTGTGAGCACTAGGTATATGCTTAAATCCTTACTGAAAGGTTTCTATAATATGTCTGGTGCAAAAGTTTGGTTTACGTGCCAATTCTTCAGAGAAAATTTGCAGTTATGCTGCATATTCCATGAAATAAATCAGCAAGGTCCGACTGCGCACCTGCGAGAAACTTCTGGTTTTAAAAGCAATATTTTGGCCGACAAAATTTGAATGGCATGCAACATAATTTCAGGTTAAAATATAAGTGTGTTTGTAAAAAAAAGTGCAGTACGTGATCTGATTTGGAAAGTTTCTTGTTATAATGGTGTACCATGTTTTTGAAGGAAAGTTTGATATGGTGATAGCAACATGTAGATATCCATAGAATTAGGTAACACTCACATATATATTGATTGTAATCTCAGTAATGTAGCTGGTTTTACTGTAGTTGTTAGACAACTCATTTTTGATTTTTCTTTGTTTGCTTGCTTGAACTATGTAAAGTGAATTATAGACACCGCTACCTAAATTAGATATACAACTTTGTGGTATTGCATTGTTTATCCTCGGACTGAGAAATTTTTCTGCACGAATCAAACTAGATGCTGATTTCTCACCAATCAGGCCTTGGTTCCTTAGTTTATTATTTAAACATCCATTTGTGAACTTAAAGATATTCAAACTACAATACTTCGTATAATCTATTTTGATTGTCAATATCAGTGATTCAGTGTATTTAATGTTAGTGAGCATGTTCTCCACATTTCCCAATACTTTTTTCATTTTATTTGTAATATTTTGTGTATATTTGTTAAATTTATCAACTTAACTATTTTGTGGGTTTACTGGCCATGCTAACCTACTATTTTATAGCACAAATTATGTAGGCCTATTATTTCTATATCTAGCATGTTTTAAGCTATTGGGCTTTGCCACTTTTTCCCATTCATTAGCCTGATTGTTATGAGCATGTTTTTTATTGTGCTATAACTGTTAGCATCAGAACATTTGCTCCGCACAATTACCATAATGGCACTTTATGCATAGCCTATTACACTAGAAAATTCACTAAAAACAGGCTAGACTGATCTTACTTAATAAACTTACCCAAAGAAAGTCGGCCAACACATGCCTAAAAATCCGATACAATATTTTAAAATCTTGACAAACCGTATTTTCCGCTCAGTTAGGTAAATCTGTTGTTTGTGTTTAAAGTTTAAAGTGTTTAAATCTCTTTGGGTACAAGTAACCTAGATTTCAGTGACAAAACAAACCCTTACAATTTCTTAACCCTGTTCATGCATTGGATTTACCCAATTTTTGCAACATTGAACGCTTGAGCGCTAAATCGAAAAATGGTCACGCTTCAATGCAAAATTTGAACATTTTTGTTTGGATTAAATCAGGACGATTTAATCAACGATATAAAGAACATGATAGGAAACTGCTAGGGGAAGTACCGTTTTTATTTCGCCCTCGTTACGCTTCAGTGCGGACACATCCGTTTGACAAGTTTGACTTTGGTTGAACCTTGGACTTTGTTATGACCTCGAAACTCAAACACTAATTCAAGTAACTTAGGTTTTATTAAAACAAAACCGAACAGTCCTAAAAACAAATAGAATCAGTTAGGCAAAACATGAAAGATATATAACACTTATATATCTGAACTCATACTATTGAACAGCCGACCCACCGACACTGCGCTTACTACTGGAATGACGTTCTATCGATGGGACCAGCACATATAAGGCGGAGAAGCAATTAAGGAGGCGTGATTAAGCGCAAAGCAAACTAGTGTAAACGAAGGAATTTCACCGACGGAATGTCACCACATTCTCCCCCGGTTAAATAATTATAAAGTAATTACAATGTTTGAAAAACTACAAAGTCCATTCGCCATATCTTTGTGGAGGTCTTCTCTCTCTCGTGGAGCGCCTGATACTCGGGGTTTGTGAATCAGCCTCCACGGAAGACGTTTCCTGGTGTCCATCGTTTTGAACGTCAGTTACTGTTCGCACATTGTCACTAGTGCCTATAAGCAAACGTAATTCCGGTTGACGTAATGGTGAAGTCACATTCGACGTCGCGGCTTCCTCAACGTCATCGTCAGCCGGGTTTACTTGTGGTTAAGGCGCAAGGTCGGAAGTTGATACCGTACTCTCCCTTCCATTTGGATATCTAACTCGAGCAAAGGTGGGGTTCACCATCATTAATTCAACAGGATCGCAGACTGGATCGCCTTTGTTTCGCACGAATCGACGTAGCAGTACGGTTCCTTGATTTAGCAACCACGTAGGCATCGAGTTTCCCAGAGTTGCCCGTCTTGGAAAAGAAAACATTCTTTCATGTGGAGTTTCATTAGTGGCCGTACACAACAACGACCTAATTCCGTGTAGAGCTTGAGAGAGAACACGTTCCCAATGTTCTTCTGAGGTTTTGTAGGAGGATAAAAGCAGTTTTACGGTTCTCCAAATCGTTTAATCCAAACATTGCCCTCCAAAGTTTATTCCACATGCTTAATGGATATTAGACAACAAGTAAAGAATTATTTAAGAAAACCATGGCTCTGTAATGACAAAGGCAATTATGTTGAGTTTGAACTCAAGGAACAATATGATCAAGTGAAATATTTGGTGGCTGTCAATGAAAATTTAGATGTTGTTGTTATTTACTATGGATGGATTGTCACATTTACAGAAAGAAAGTTTGATTTGAAAAGTATGACTGTTTGTCAAATGCTGTCTACTGTTGAAAGTCTAGTGATATGTTCAGGTTGTGATAAAAGTAATCAAGATAATTCCATTGTTCCTCATGTTGTAACAAAGTCAGCAAGTCCATTCAGTGTGGACAATTGTCGGCTTCCAACAGTAAAGAATATTGCTTTCAGGTACAATTGTAATTAGAACCTTGCAGTAATTGTACTTTTCAGCCTTCTAATTTATTTTAAAGCTTATAAATTTATGACAGTTTCTGCTAGTTGATCAGGTGCAAGTGTTCATCGACTCCACTGACAAAGTAAAACTGACATGGGCATTTGTTTTTAGATCTTTGAAATGTTTAATTGCTGTCTTTGATATGAAAGCTGAGGAAAAAGCAGTTTGCACAGAGTGTAGATGTAGTGTACTAGCATATGCTAAAAAGTTTTCCAAAAGAGCAAATTACAAAGAAGCAGTTCAAGATTTACCATTAAAAAGGATTTGTGTTGAGAGATCAGTACCAAGTCGTTTAGCTGCTACAATTCAGATGAAAGATAAGAAGTATGTTACTTATGATTTGGGTATATACTACTAGGTTATGAAAGTTGTCATGTTGATGTTGAATATCAATGTTGTGGTATTTTCTGGTAAACATTTCTTTTCAAACCTGTATCAGCTTACATTTATTTGCGGTTTATTGTCGTTTATTTTAGTATAACTTTTGGTTATTTGCCGCACTAACTTCAATGTGGGAAAGTGTACAAGTTTAGATAAAGATGATAAATTTCATATAAAACCCTCAGAATTGAAGAGCTGAGAAATCAAGTGAAGAAACTGCTGACATCTGAAGATCATGTAAGCGTTGATGCATTGATGGCCCAGGATTTAAACTATTTAATGATATCTGGTAAGTTGCTTTCTGTTAGCTACTGGTATTTCATTGAATTTACACCCGATTTGTCTGCCCATTAAAATGGGTGAAAATGTGGTAATATTTTCCCATTCGAATGGCAGGAAGTATGCCTTTCTTACCCTAGATTAAGATATATGCAATTGGAATGGGGAGATGTTTACTTCGGCAGAAATATGGTTTGTGGGAAACCCCATTGCTGAAAGCAGGTCCATTTCAATGGGCGGAAAAATAGACGAATGGAGTTCACAAACCATACTTGTGCCGAAGTAAAATTTTCCCCATTTCAAAGGCATATATCTTACTCTAGGGTAAGAAAGGCATACTTTCAACCATTGGAATGGGAAAAAATTGCCGTACTCTGGACCATTTTAAATTTTGCTTGTTAATCGGTTTGCTTCATATTATTACAGCATTGCAAATTGGATCGGTTGATGAGTTTCATGCTTTAATGCGGGAAGAACAGTGCAAACTTCAAACGAGTAAAAAATGTGGTGAACGCTATCATCCTGCTGTTATAAGGTGGATACGATATCTTAAAATTTAATATATACCGTTAACCTTTGTTCTTGTCATAATCCTTCACTGATTTTAACTTTTCCATATCTTTTGAAATCTAATGATTGTAATTTCAGTGGATACATTTAAGTAAGCATTAGGAACTTTTTTGCTTTCATAAACAAAAGGCTTTTATTTTTTAATACCACTTGCAGGTTTTGTTTAAATCTTGCTTGCAAGAGCAGAATAGCATACCAAGAGTTACGCGAAAGTAAAATTCTGCGTCTTCCCAGCTTGAGAACACTAAATGATTACAGGTTTAACAATGATTACATCATTAGATCTACCAGTTATAATGTAGTTATCATGATAGCAAGTAAGAAATCAGTGCCAAGCTGTTGGAAGTGCTTTTGCAGTTAGCTCAAGCTCAGTGCACTTGCAAGTGTACAAAGTAATATGTTTAGGCTAACAATGTCAATTCAGTGCAACTTACCTGCCAACTAAAATCAAAACTTTTTTGCTTTCAGAAAGGTTTATAAGACTAAACCTGGCCTAATACATGAAGTGCTGCAAGAGATAAAATTGAGGTCAACATAGTTACAGAAACATGAGAAGTTTGTTGCATTGTCTGTAGATGAAATGAAAGGTATTGCGGAGGTGTAATTCAGACTTAACATAGTATGGATGGTTGTGATATCTTTATCTTCAAACAGAGGAATTTTTATAATGATACATTTTACTTTATTGTTGTTGCAGTGAAAGAAAATTTAGTTTATAACTTTTCTCAAGATAAAATAGTTGGTTTTGTTGATATTGGTGAAGAAAGAACTGTTTCTACAGCATTTCCCGACGTTGCAACACATGCTCTTCAGCTTTATATTCGATCAATAATGACCAATTTTTCACGTCCGGTGGCGTTCTTTGCTACAAAAAGTTTGAAATCTTATCAGCTGACTAGCATTGTTTGGGAAGCAATTGCTGCATTGCAATGTTGTGGAATAACTGTGATATGCATTATTGCTGATGGGATGGGCACCAACAGAAAAATGTTTCAAGAAATGAACAACTTGTTAACAACTACAACTTATTGCAATTGATTTCAGAAAGTTGGAACATATTACCACACCATTCAATATCAGTATAATACAACATTAATATCTTATCACATTAAATGTTAAGCTGAATCATAAAAATATATACCTGAGAAAAAGATCAAACATTTTTCTTGTGGCTTCAAGTGATTTGCATCGATCTGCATTCGGGCCAAAAATATTAAGAATTCTAGATATGCCATCTATACTAAACGTTGTCAACAACTCAGATCCATTTGGTTTGGTGGCGAAAATGTTCATAAAGTAATCAATGGCTTCTGTCGTCAAATCATCTGGTGATTCACATACCTCAACCCACATACTTTTAATTGTTTTGCAAGAACACTTCTCAGAGGAAAGGCCTTAAAAAAATGTTAGCTTGTGAAAAATCCTGTATTTGGCATACACGCAAATTTATCCTGCTAAACATGTAAACTTATAAAAATATACAAAACCTTAAGGCAGCAGGACTTACCTAAATAACCACGAGTCCACGATGCTTGACCTTTTGATGAACTTCAAAACCTCGCTGACTTTTAAATTTTTCATCACAGTATTTACACCTAACCAGTAACATGCAATTTAAGTAAACTCATTAAATGCATCCAACCTTCTATTTTCCTGGTGTGTGAGAGAGTTTCTAAATCATATAAAGCTATAAGCACCATATACTTAAAAGGTCTCTTAGCCTCAGCCTATCTTAATTCTTAACTTACTGAAAGAGATCATTAGCTTGCAAAGCAGAAGATGATACAGGCTTGATTATACACTCTTCATCGTCGACAACGATTTCAATTAAATATACAGCAGTAAGTGCTGGTGCAGACGACATGTTGGCAACTGATAGGCTACACACGTTTGAATCGTCAAAACAACGTAAACAGCAACCTCACTTCTTAGTAATCGATAAACGAAGTTAACGAACCATGCAAATGCGTAAAACTTTTCGCCACGACTGGCGTAGTGTGAGTGAGTAAGTGTACGCAACCATGCGTGACGCGGGCGAAAAGTTTTACGCATTATCTCTTTTCATAAAAAAGAAACAAACGAGGAGGAGGTAGTTTCCCATCATGTTCTTTATATCGTTGATTTAATTACCGGTATATCGGAAAGATTTATTTTAGATTAGGGCGATTTTTTAAAATCCGTAATAAATATTTCGAATATAACTAAATCAGTTTGATTTAACTTTTGATTTGACATATGTTGGCTTAGGAAAGTGTGTTCTGGTAAAAAATTAGTTTTATACAAACGGCTCCCAATAATAATGGGGGGGTAATAGAAAGGTTTTTACAGTAGAATATATTTGCAGTCTTTAGGTGCAATTACAAAGAGAACACAGCATTTTAAATATCTTTTCTAAAACTACACAAATTTAAACAGTTCTTTTACGTTAAAGATTTGCTGTTTTTTCCTTACAAGGTTAAGTTTGATGATAAATATAAAAATAATAAAAAACAAATAATTTAATTAATATGATTAAAATTAGTGTAGTTTGAAAAACAATTAAAATACTTTTATTTGTTTGACTTTACATTTTAATGCAGTCCATTTAATTAGCATAAAGTCATTTTTTACTTCTTACTTTAGTAGTTTAAAATGTTTTACTTTTATTGGAGTAGATTTTCCATAAAATTATGGGACATTTGACATAAAAGTATGTTATACAGTCGTCTCAGAATTTCTTTAAAAATTGCTATATATACATGTAGGCGTAATAAACTACTATAGAAATCATTTTACTGGCAAATATCTTTTTGATATGGTTAAATAGTTCCAGATTAATTGTGACAAAAGACTTTTTATGAAGTTATAACCTTTAACACTAAATAATACAAAGTATATTTGCGAATTGTATTACTACAAACAGAGAAAAGTTATTCCGTAATTTCTCACACTCCGTAAATTAATGTCACGTTCCTCAGTTTCCTCATTCCGTCAAAACTACAACAACTAAATCACCAACAGAAACCTTTTCCAAAAAATTTAGGAAGTTCCAAACGCATTGCTGCAGAAATATTTTTGTAGTTAAGAGGCTAAGCTAAATAATACCATGTATATTTGTGAATTGCATCACTACAAACATAGAAAAATTATTCCGTGATTTCATACTTTCCATATATTAGGGTTGACGTTTATCCGTATTTCCTCACTTAACGTAAATTAGTGTCGCGTACTCGCGTTCCTCAGTTTCCTCAGTTTGCTGATTCTGTAAATTAGTGTTGTCCGTGCAGTGGTCCCGGTGCAGCATATAGCCTAGTCCGGCAAGGGCGCTGTATTTACAAGGGCGGTTTGCATGAGATTTGCGGTTTGCATGAGATTAATAGCATAAATTCTTGCTGGGTAAATATTAACTTAGCCAGCTCAATTTAATATGCTTTTAATTAATCGTGATTCGTGGCTCTGCTAGCTAGGTCTAGCTAGCCTAACGCTACTGACATGCGTTCGCCGAGGCCAGAAGGCCTAGGCCTATATTGATATATACCGATAGCCTACTGATATAGCCTAGGGCCTACATAGGCTAAGCGTTACGGCAGTAGAGTACGTTTTCTGTGCTTTTTGATTTTTCCATTATTTATTACAGGTTTTATAGGCTAGAAGACAGGCTGTATGACGGACAGAAGGAGCTTGTGAGTGCAATCTTAGGATATTTACGCACCAAAGATCTTTTCAAAAAGGGTCTAAGGCTAGGCTTACCGATAGGTGTCAAAGCGATATCCTGACAGGATTTGCTTTGCTAGGCAGTTTAAAATGTCTACTGTTTTTAGAATGAAAAATCCTTAGTGCAACAACTTCAAAAGATAACAATTATATACGTGCAAATCGTTCAAAAAAGCGTCTGAGTGAATTCATTTATAAGCTCCAGACTGCAGAGTATAGCAAGAGCACACCCGAGATTTTATTTCTAAAGCGGTATTTGCACACCAGCGCAAACCGATGTTTCCAAAGAAAAAGGAACACTAACTTTTGCTCTGATTCTGTTCTGATAAACAAACATGTTTTATTTATATGTTTGTTTATTATATATAAATTGTTGTGTGTTTAAAAAGTCGGACATGTGCCTTGATGCCACTCTTTCAATCTAATTATGTATTTAGTGCTGCCAAATGTTTGTTTTTCAGTGTATGTTATTTGCTTTTAAATTCTATGATTTAAGGTAAGTTGTTCAAGAACTGATCTGTTTCATCCCGCAAGATAGTTCATGAAGGGGTGCTTGCCTAATATTATGGTAAAACTTTTAAACAAATTTGAAACTTTTTCATTATAAACTATTTATCGGCCTGTTGTATTGTTTAAAGTAGGCAGCAGGGAAAGAAGAAAGCACGATGTTAATTTTTGTTAGAAATTTTTATGTAAAGCTTTTATTTAGTTATAAAGGAATTATGATTAAATTGAGTATAGATTATAACTGTCTTGTTTGGTTAAGAAATTATTGATCGAATAAATGATCTGAAAGTATCATTTTTTCTAGTAAAGTAGATATTGCTCAATTGTACATATTTATTGATGTTAAGTTATAGTGTGGTCATTTACATTTTGCAGTAATCCACTAAATTATTTAATGGATTATAGTTACTAACACAGTCTACTTAAATTTATAACAGAAATTTATATATACTTGTGCCATAAAAGTTAATATGTTTACTGTGTATAACAGGGAGCAAACGCTTCAGCTGCACTCATGAAAGAAATAGGCCCAGATCAGTTTCCTCCGAATGAAAGATATTTTGGATTGCACAATGTATGATTTATTATTTTGTTGTTTGTAATCGTCATCAAGATTTACATGGAAAATTGCCGTTTTAATGCAGTTTAAATTACATGAGTAATTTATAGCTATACGAGTATGCATTTTGGTTAATATTTTAATTCGGTTCTCATCAAATTTCACTAGTGTTTTAGGTAAACATATTCTCAGATACTTCATCATTTTTTGTACAGTTTGGCAATACATGCTATTGCAACTCCATCCTTCAAGCTTTATTTTTCTGCCCACCATTTCGTGAACAAGTTTTACAATATCGTCTTCAGCAGAATGGCAAGCACAGTGCGAATGGCAAAAAGGACAGCCTGTTGGCCTGCTTGTGTGACCTTTTTTATAGTATTGCCAATCAAAAGAAAAAATGTGGAGTGCTCCAGCCAAAAAAGTTCATGGCACGACTACGCAAAGAATATGGTAATATGATTTCTATCCTTATAAAACATTTTGTTTTCCTTGACGTATTCTTTGAAATATTTGGCTAGAACTCACAATGGGTTTTTATGTTATCACAATCCAATTGTTAAATTTTTATGACAGCGTGGCATGATAATGATTGCACTCCACAGTACATTTGATAGATAGAAGTTAGGCTTATAAATGATACTTCCTTATACTTATCATTGTAGCTAACACAAGAGAGCAATTTCAATGTCGGAAAGAGGAATGGCTTGTCTTATTAGATATGTTTTAATCGTCTCAACCGCTCAAACCTACCTCCAGTAATCTTAAAAAGTTTAACATGCTGCTTTCACATATGTACAGTACACATACTGTCCCTTTGACTTTAGTCGAGGGGTGGTATCATATAGATGCTGCCATTAGAAAGCATTTTTGATTTGTGTCTCCCTGACACACTCATTCACCAAATGAATCGTACAGATATAATGGTACTAAAAGGCTTGCCAGTCGCTGGGTAAAAACTGTCTTTTGCTAACCAATTTCTTGTTATGTTCTTGAATTTCAAGTTAGAATCTTGTAATGTTGTTAATTTTGTTTCCAACTGTTAAAATATCACCACATACTATGTTCTCCACTCTTTGGTCTACATAGGTATTTGTTACATCCCCTTATGGTAATATGAAAATTATTGTGTTCTGTGATGATATTGCAATGTCCTTGTCAAAAACACATTTTGTTGCATGTTCACACTATGCTTTCTTAGAATCATATTCTACGTATTATATAGTGCTTTGTATTTCTAAAACTTTTTTCAATTACTAAATCCCTTTATTCAAACATTTCTTCCAAATCCCTAAAACATTTCCTTACGGAAAGGTTGCCATTACCTATTGTCCACCTGTTATTATAACAAGTCATTATAGTCAATGGGATTGATTTTCAGGCAAATTTTAAAAAATCGCAATTGATTTTTCATACTATGTTATTATATTATAAAATCTGTATCTGAGGTTTATAGGCGGATATCCTAATTTTTGTGTCAGTTGGCCTGTTTAGCGGTGAGAAATCACGATTCTAGGTCGTAGAAAGGCTCAGCAACCTGAGATAAACAAAATGTTATTATGCTATATATACCAATTAATTAAACTATCTTTTTTGTTGGTGTAAAGACCAACTGACTTTACGTTGTATTTGCTACCTAGTCATTTTGTCCTTCAAGTTATTATTTTTGACCTATTCTTCACATTAATGAAAAATGAAACTGGATTATTAAGTTAGGAATGCAACCTTCTGTAACTAACCTTCTGACTCTTGTCCCTGCATGTTTGTTTCTTTAAAAGCATCCTGCAATCTGGGGGAGTTTGTGTTCAAATTTTAGTGTTTTTCAATTTCATGTTTTTCAGCAAACCATTTCGTGACAAATTTTCAGTTGATCAACTGATACCATGGTTTACTATATTTCTATTCGATTTGCAACATTACAGCCACAAGTCAAAATCTTGCTTTTAGACAGGCTACATGCCAAACAATCATATTACCAGAATTAACTCTATTTTCTGTATACATTTGTGCAATTGTTACCTGATACAGCCAAAAATGTTGTGGTGTAAATTACAGACAGCTTAATTTGCAGTTAGCTATCTATCAAAGTAGAGAACTACTGTCACAGATAAGTATGAACTTAAGTATGAAATTTCTAAAAGTACAATGTTTCTAAAATCTTTCCAATTTTAACAAATTAGTTTTGTTAACATTTTAAAAAATGCTCCGAAAAGCAACACCTATTGAGAAAAACTATCACAAACAAAACAACTTCTAGTGTAGCTACCGCATGTGCAAACATGCTTTTACCTGTGATCTTTCGTAAACTATAATGGTGAGGAGCAAGGGTCTGGGACCATTTTTTTCACTTGGTGTACAACCCAAGGGTGTTACAACTTGTCTGGTGACAGATTCATGCTTCAATGAAAAAATGTACATACAATTGTCTACATATATGTGTTTGGACATTTCTTTGTGTTTTTACTTGAACATTAAAAAAATCTTGTTCACTTAGCCCAGCAGTTTTCAACCTTTTTTATCCCTCGCACCCTTAGAAGAAATTTGATGTGTTGTCGCACCTTTTGCTTCCATGAAATGCAGCTTTAGACTAACATTCAGTTAAAAACTTTGGGATCCAAATAAATGCCTTTCACTAGGTTTCGCACCCCTTCTTCTGTCGTAAACTCCATGGTTCTGTTAATGATTTTTGTTAACCATCACTCCTTCAGTTTGCTTTCAACTTTCATTAATCTTTCATGAATGACTTTCTAAGTTTAGGTCACGAACTACACGTATTGTGTGTTATTGACTTAATCTGTTGACTGTGGTTGCAGTACTTTGTGCTGGATAAGACCACTTTTACTATTGCAGACACTGTAACATGATATTGCACTTGAATATCTCTCTGTTTGTATTCGCTATTTTTCATACTTTTGCTAATAACTATTTATATAATATCTGTTATATTAGCTGTTGCTGCTTCCCTGTTCTGTTTATACATGCAAATGAAACATTAAAAAACTTTTGGACAAGATAGTATCAAAAATTTTTACCTTGTGGAAATGACATTACATAATATCTCTATATTTGTTCTATAAAATTTTTAAATAGTCGTAAATACATATATGTACCATGTACTATAAACATTTTTGCTTCCCTGTCAGATTAGTATATAAATTGGTTATCAAGGTTAGTTCGGTTATCAAAAATATTCACTATTCGGATAATTGATATATCCGGATATTTCTGTCTTAGCTAACCGGTTAACCAGATAAAAAGCGGCAAGCACAAAGCAACTTTTTTATCCTAATTTCTAGTATAACTTAATGTGTCGATTGTTAAAACGTTCAAGTATGACCTAATTTTATTATGAAAAAACCACATATCTGTACAAAATTTCACAAATTCTCAATGTTTATTTAATAATTTTTAAATTTAATATAAATTTTTTTTAAATTCATTTTGTAATTCAGTAAATTCAGAAGCATACAATCGATCTCAAACAGCTTTCTTTATAAAACTGCCCATTCCTCACTTTGCAACGCATCTATACTAAATTGTTAAATGCTTGGAGGATAACTGTTAATTCTACTTGCGCATTTCAATCGATTTGTGTATTGTTTGTGACATAATAGAACTAATTCTTTGAACACTTAACATTCTGTAGAGAATAGAGAACAAAGAGCTGTGAATTAATGTTTTAATAAAGTTCAACGTGGAGTCAAACACCACTTCTGTTCTGCTAAACTACCCATTTCTGAAAACAAAGGAGTTAAAAATTTGCTAAAAAGGTGTAAAAACGCACTGATAAGGTTAGGCATTTGTTAACCAACAAAATTTTATCTGGATAGATAAAATTGTCTGGGTTAACTGATATCCACATAGTTCAACCCTAGTAGGTTTGATACCATAATGTTTAACTTTGGACTGATGAAAGTCTTTGCTTGACTTAAACTTGGAGGTGATTCTTCATTGCTTAGTTAATGAGCTAGGCCTTTTGCAACTTCCAGAAGACACATATTTGTTATATCATACCAGTATTGCTGGAATTTGGAAGGACCACGAAACAGGAGCAAGCATTGTTAGTCCCTTGCCCAAGGGTATTACAACTGTAGCGCCACTGGATATGGGGCCGGGTTATTGTGAACTCCGTCCTCTAACCACTCTACTACTGACTTGACACTTAACAGAATTTTACAATAGTGTTTATTGTTGCAAACTTAAACTTTATATGTATTATGCAGAACTATTCGACAACTACATGCAGCATGATGCACATGAGCTTTTTAACCATTTGCTCAACTCCATCCATCTTGTTCTTGTGGAGGAAAGGAAAGCAGAGCGAGAGAGAAAGCGTTTACTAGAACAGCATGCTGCAGCTGGAAATGGAATTAAAAAGGAAAGAACCAGCTTCTTTGGCCGAAGCAGGAAGGAAAAACCTGCGCTAACTCAGAATTCTCTGAAGACAATGGATATTTTACCTGAAGTTTCAGCTGATGCCTCCACTGGAAATGGAGATACTACGACATCCACCGATCACTCTGGCTCATTGTCATCAGTCGGAACATCTGAGTCACCATCATTTTCTGCAGAAAACACTTTGAATCTGAATGACCTCCTTAACCACAAGCAGGGTCTGGTTGACAATAGCAGAGCTGCTCCTGTAAACGGAAACACAAGCGAGGAAGAATCAGTTCCTGTTAAAAGTTCCAGTTTTTCATTTTTTTCACGTGCAAAGCACAATAAGAAGACACCATCTAGTTTCAAGTCTTCTGATAATGGTGACAGTTTCAAAGCAGCCAACAGTTATACTGAAGAATATGATGAGGATACAAAAACCTGGATCAATGATATTTTCCAAGGAACCTACACAACAATCACAAGATGTTTGACTTGTGAAACGGTAAGAAGGATAGATTGTGGGTAGCTAAAGTCATCATTTTCGGACAGGAATAATCAAGTTATTATGTCTTCCAAGACATATTTACAGTGAGATCTTGTTTATCCCAGAAAAGAGACGCAATACATTAAAATAGATAGGAAGACACCTGTTCCTCGATAACAATTTGTGTGGTATGATGAGATTTTTGGGATTTATAAATTCTGGAATAACAAGATCCCACTGACCACTGTGTTCAATACATATAATAATTTGCTATAATAAGATCGGAATGTATTTTTGAAACCTATTCTAGAATAAGGTGTAAACTTAGCCTAGGTACTTGATTAGCAGCTAACCTCAAACTTTGGGTAACTCTAACTTGTAACCTGTTTCATGCAAAAGACGTATTAAAATAATTCAAAAAACTTTGGTTAACTTGAGTACTAGTGTCTCTATATATTACTGAAAAAATGTTTGCTCTACTCAAACTCGTTCTTGTTCACTCCATCATTATCAGCACATGTGATATTAAACTGGTGTAACAATGTTAAGAAAACGGCAATGCCGAGCCTTGTGTAATTTTCTTAAATTTTTTTCTAATTCTACCAAGGTTAACTTAAACAAAGTGAATAACTGGAAGTAATTTCAAAGGCTCTTTAAACTTCAAGTTAATGATTTAAAATCTTCCTCTGCATTACATAATAATACTAAGCTGAATAAAAGCATTTATTTACAAAAGTGACTTTTGAAGGATATGAAGTTTTGAAGTTAAATTCATATATCATAGATAATATGTTCTTTATGGTTACTATAAAAACTAATATATGAGTGTGTAACATGCTAAAACAAATTTACTTCCTCAATGCACAAGCATTAAGTATATACGCTGTCTTGTATGGTGCATATGTGAACTATGTTCCAAAAATAGTCCACTTGAAATCATTGAACATTGTTATTGTGATATTGTAGGGGCCCAGATAATAAATATCTATATATACACATAATCTATATCCAAAATGAGTATCAGTTAAAACTCATTGGTGGCAAGAACTACTAACGTCTTTACTTAAACATGTGACTAAATTTTTTATGGCTTGCAAATTCTATCGCAATGTGATATACGGGAGTCTAGGACTTTTCTTGACCCAGTCACAGGATCACGAAACAGGTTGGCAGCAAGAAATGATTCGGTGTCAGTGAGTTCTGTTGTCAAAAATAACACCGTTCTTACCACCGCAGACTGGATTCTTTTATTCCAATTCCAAACTCACCAATTGCATGACTGAAGGAAACAAATGAAATATACGAACATGTTAAACCTTAATGGATACTTAATGTATTGTATCCATCAATTGTATTGAATGGATGGATTGTATTTGATGCATGTATTGAATACAGAAAGCACAAATATTACCATCATAGCATGGGGTAACGAAACGTTGGCAGTAATAGACTTGTATTTGATGCCATCATACCATGGTTGAGATATTGTGTACAGGCTGCTGTATTAGCATAATTAATTATGTATAACAGCATTCAGTTTTCCTGTTAGCTTTGTATTCATTGCTTTCCTTAGCATTGCGTCAAAAGCAATCAAACAACCAGTTTTTAAAAGTACCCCTTCCATTAATTTTTGTTTTTTATAAAGTAGATTAAATGCATGTTGTATGTTAAATGCATTTAAATTACTGTAAAAGCAAAGTGTATGAGCAAAATATTTTTAAAAAGTATATTGAAATTGGTATGCAATAGCCTTCAAATACTTACTGAAAGAGCTATAGCTTTTCCAAGCCATTCTAGTTCTATACATAGATCATACTAAAACACAGTAGTACTGTTATGAAGGCAACTGCAAAACACGCCATGATGGATCATTATGTCAAGTTTATCACTGCTGGTTGTTTTGTGTGTCTGTTAGCAAAAGATAATAGTACTTTCTCCCTTATTGTAGTTTCTGAAGAGAACTTGCATAGATTTATGAGTACATGACTGAGCATTATGCTGATGCCTTAAAATACGTTGTCAGTTGATACCTATGTTACTGAATACAATACATTTTAAAGATGCCAGTAGATTGATATTTGGCCTTTATTATGTCATTGACAAGCTCTATGACGTATTGTAGGATACCAGTTTTAGCATCTTTACTTTTGCACAAGTTGCGTATCAAATAAATTGTAAAGAACTTGACGTTTTTTGTCTTAAATATTATTTGAATGATGTGTAACAAGATTTCTTACTGAACTCTAGTTACAGCTTGATTATGTCTTGTTTTAATAATGTACAGGTTAAAAACAAAGATGAAGATTTTCTTGACTTATCGGTTGATATTGAGCAAAACACGTCAATAACTCATTGCTTAAGGTAAGTTCCCAAATGTTAACATGTCGATTCCATCCTTCCATTCGCTCAAGTAACTCTCCTTCCCTTTACGCAACCTTTATTTGCTTTAAGCTTATCGCTATTTTTATGTGATCTACCAACCATATCCCGGTGATCAGTTTGCATAGTAATTAAACAAACAACAAAATCGCTGAAGGTGGCATAATTGCTTGTTGCGTGCACCTATCTATTTTCTAATTTTTCTATCTATTTTCTAATTTTGATTGGCACAGTTTAAACTTATATACTGTGAATATGTGTAACGTTAATAATCTTTTTGTAATAATGCTTTGCTCTGGTTTTGTAAAACTTTCATGAGATATTTCTTAAAAACTCTTGTTCAAATGACCCCAGTACCAAGTATGCTGATAAATTTAAATTGTGTTGGTGTTACTAAACTGTATTCCCAAAACTAAGATTCCTTCCCATAAGTTATTTTCACTAACAATGCAGGCATATAAAGTTAAAGTTTAGCAAGCAGATTCTATATTTGCAACCGTTGCATGTGATTTGAAAAATGTCTATTAACTATTGATATAATTAATTGTACCAGTACAGTTGTAGCGTTATATTTATATAATTATTCCTGGGCAGCTGCAAGCTGAACATCTACCTATTGCATCTTGCATGTTCTTTCTTTATTGTCCAATTAACCAAAACTGCTTGTGTTTTGTCACCAGTATTTCAGTTAAAGCCTTTATGCTCAATAAGGTGTTGTCTTATATCATATTTGTGTATTTGTAGCATATACATCTTGATAGCTTATGAAATGTCTGGAAATTGGCTTTTATATGCTTGATTATTATTTGCATACTGGTACTTGTTATTATTGTTGCTATATAAACTCAGATTGTGATGTGCTAATTTCAACCCAAATCTTAATGGATGTACCAAACAGCAACCTATTGTCAGATTTCGACAAATGCATATTCTAACAATAGTGAAACCAAGTACAGTACATCGTTAACTGGAAAAGTATTGCATTTAATAATAGTAAAACATATAATGCCAACAGCAGGAACAAAAAGGTCTTATTGGTCTCCATTAACCAAGAACTGTAATGAAGATGACTTTTTAAGCGATTACAGTATTTTACTTACATTTCAAGTTGCAATCCTAACAAACAAAGCGAATTTATTTGTGGAAATTAATTTGTTTATAAATTGTTTAATTTCTGTAACAAATGATCTCTATTAACAACGAATAGACAATTTGTAGTAAAAGTTATCATAATGCAAGTGGACATTGTGACAGTGTTCTGCCTTTACATGTTAATATGATTCCTTTGTGACGCATTTTCGCAAAACTTCTACCTGTTTTTACAAGTAAATATTCTATTTATTCGCATAAAAACCTCACAAAAAGTAAAAGTACTGGCAAATTTTAGCTTAATTGTAAATTTTGACTTAATTTAATAATTTTGACTGCAGAGAATGAGTTCCTAGCATCTGAAAACAATGTTAGTGTTTGTTCAGTATTGATAGAAATATGAGTTAGTGAGACACTAAATTAGGATTCGTGTCAAGAGTTTTGTATTTACACAAATTCAAAAAATTGATGAGTGAGCACATGCCTAAATACATTTGTTCATGTTTTTAATGGTAAAATATAATTTACTTACAGACCTTTCCTAACTAATATAGGTTGCTTGTAAAGATTTTTTTTTCTTTTAGGGTATTCAGCAACCAGCAGATACTAAGTGGCGAGCACAAGTATTCGTGTGAAGTTTGCAGAAGCAAACAAGAAGCACAAATACAGTAAGTCCCGTGCCCGAACACAAGGGATTTGTACTGGATAAGCTACTTCTAAACAGCTTTTTATTTGTGACTGTAAAAATGCTTTCGTTAGCTTTAATGTACTGAAAATGTGTCGATCACGCACGCAACATTTGTGTTATTTCTGATCACAGAATGAGAATCAAAAAGCTGCCAATGATTTTGGCTCTGCACTTGAAACGATTCAAATACTGTGATACCTTAAACAAGTATACCAAGCTCACTTATCGTGTCGTGTTTCCGTTTGAACTTCGTCTCTTCAACACAACAGATGATGCCTCTAATCCAGAAAGACTCTATGATTTGATTGCAGTTGTGGTGCATTGCGGATCGTAAGTTTCAACCATTGCCCATTAATTTGCGTTTCATGTTTTATCTTACATTAACGTTTTTGCTATGGTGGTGTTAACCTTGATTTGATTTATTATCCAGGGGTCCATACCGTGGCCACTATGTTTCCATCGTTAAAAGCCACGGAATGTGGCTACTTTTCGATGATGACACTGTTGAAAAGTTGGAGCCGAGTGGTATGGAAGATTTCTATGGTGTCACCGCTGATAAGAACTCTGAATCGGGTTATATCTTGTTCTATCAGTCCAAAGAGTAATAGACAACGAAAGCAATAACTGTATGCGGGAAAGTAGCTGCTTTTGTTGCAACATTTTTCCATTCTATGTCTTAGTAGTTATACTTCCTGCTATTTAAAGTCTGGTAAATTATTACACATTAATGGATGCTTGATTTAAAATATAAAACCAGTACGTTTATAACTGTGCTTGTCAGAAAAAGCTTAACAAATACCTATACCTTACCACTCAATGCGATTTTTACTGAACAAGCAACAGTTGTATAAGCAGATGAATGACTATGTACGTTTGTATATCCTTGCAGCTAAACTGCCGTAATATTGCTGCAGTTTGATTGGTTTCTCGCAGAACCATTAAATGCATTTGTCTTTTTAGCTTTGTTTTTTTTTCAAATGAAAAATTGTTGGAAATTTCAATTTTAAAAATCTATACTTGAAAATTTATTTATCTATTTACAGTTTTCGTGCATGAATGTTGTTGACCTTTTTGCTGATTCAGTGATCGCCTCTGGGGTTAGGTGTTGTTCCAATGAACTTTTTATTGGTCTGGTCTCAATTTGGATTGTTACAGAAATGTTTTCCAAGCGTTAAATCAAATTGTTGATTTGTTTTCTCTCTGTAGTTTGTAAAAGTGGTGCCATTTTCCTTTAACTTACGGCTTAATGGGTTTGCTCTGATTTGCCAATCAACGTGTCATTTTATTTCGTAAAATATTTTAATCTCTAGTCTATAATTAATCAACAATCTGGTATATATCAACAATTTTGTCTATCATCCATAAAGACATATATGAAAGGAATAGGAAGTTTATACCAGTCCATTTCTGTCGTAGCTTGAATTTAATTCCGGGTTACTCTATTTTGCTTTTTGCGATCTGAGACGATTTTTTAAAATTGTTTATATTTGTTTTGAGATCTTTATTCCAGTAATTAGTATTCTTATCATGTTCCACGCTTAAAATATAAGCAGAAATCAATTGCGTAAATAAAAACTGCATCAAGTAATGTGCCGTGTAAGGTGTAAACTGTAACGCATCATTACTAGGGTTAGTTCGGATATCAATAATTTTTACTATCCGGATAACGGATATATCCGTATATTTGGAATTTATCTAACCGGTTAACCGGATAATAACTGCTAAGTGAGACAATCGATTTCACGAGGTTTGCATGAAAAATGGATTGTAAAATCATTACACAGTTTTATTGTAGATCTACGTACACGCGCAGTACGAGCGAACACGAGAAAAATCACGCAAATTTATATGCTTATAAATATGCTTTCTTTGTGACGTGATAGTAAATTTCACTCGTGCATTTTACGAGTACCGTAGTTGAAAGTATAAGACAATAGAAGTGTGAACAAAGGTTTAATTGCCCTCAGCAGGAGTCAGCCTCTACGTAACTAAGAATGTTCAAACTTAATAAAAATTGTAAAACGCATTAGCAACGATACTCTTTTAGCCGGTTAACCGGCAGAATTATATCCGGATATCAGATAGAAAAAAAAACTGCGGTTAATAGGTTAACCGTTATCCGGATAATCCAGCCCTAAATTCATTACGTCAAGCAAGTTTTTGCTAAATAGGGGTTACTGTTTGGTGTTGGTGTTCTTCTTTTCATGGGCTTTTTACTGATAATTAATTAATTACTAATTAATACAGCGTACTCACTACAGAGTAGGCCTACTTCCCAACAAAACCAGAAGGATGAAATTTTAGCGATCACCACGACATACCAATTAAAAATATTAAATTATCCACACGTCCCGTGTGATGTCACAAAAGAAGATAAAGGTGATGAGCACACGCAACCCTTCATTTCACGCCTTAATCCTTACACAGTTATTTACAAGGAAGGTAAGATTGAAACAAGAAACTTGGAATTGGATAGGTTATTTTAATACAGTAGTATTCGTCTATATCGACACTTTTTTGTTGGTCCCGGCAAAATTCCTATCTTTCATGTTTATTCGAGTTCTCCTATATCGACATCTTTTTTGATCCGGCCCAGAGCATTTGGTTCGTTTATAGTTATAAGTTGTAGCTCTTCTTTTCACTTCGGAACGTAATCCCACTTACGACTTTATGACGGTTTAGGTTGCCTAGTCGTATTTGACGTAATTATGATGTCACCTTACTGTAGTAACGCCATATTGTTCCGCATCAGTACCGTCTGCGTGCGTATTACGTGTAAATACAAGTACCATTAGGCTATTTTTCACGATCTTGTTTGTGTTGTTCTTTGCCGTAGTTAACGCGAAAACATAAAATTAAGCGGCAGTGCTGATTAGGGTACAAATGTAACCCTTACCAGACCCTTACATTGAACTAAAACTGGAATTTTGGAACAATTTATATTGATTCGTCTATAATCTATATCGACATTTCGCCTATATCGCCACTTTTTCTTCATCCCTTTGAGGTGTCGATTAGGCGAATTCTACTGTATAAGAGAATGCTTGTGGAATGTTTTAAGTACACATTTAAAAAATTTAAACTTTTCTAAACAAGATAATAAAAAATTACAAAAAGTTAGTAAACTGAAATATCCAAACAGGAAATGAATAAAGTTCATTAATTTATACCGAAACTTCTCAAACCGTTTAATTTCAAAAAAGAAACTACAAAGGTCGGAATGTGCCATAGCAGAAATTAATTTCGTACGATCATGCTGAATAGTAAGTTACTAAATTGGCTTATTCCATACCAGAAAATACAAAGACAAATATTGGTATAGACTAGCCAACAAATTTGCGTTTGCGTTAAATTTACCTTTGAATTCGCGTTTCAAAATGGTTAATGTCATAACAGCAGAAACAGTTTGGATTGAAACCAGTGATATGTAGGCTATTAACATAACCTATTTCAAGGGCATCGCTTTAGATGCTTTGCACGGGATTAGAAAAAGGGAAACAGTTATGTCTCAAATTCATTCCCATCTTCAATTTGTCTCCATTTTTCGTTATATTCATCGCGTAGTTTTTTTGAATACTGCAATGTTCCCATCGTTGCACGGCTGCATTCCCAATGTTTTTTCGAATCCTTATTTAAAGAATAACCTTTCAAAGTAAGGTGTTGGCCAGGATTATACAACAGATTGTCGTCGTCAAGAGTCGCATTAGCTGTAACGCATTCCTTTTCAAACTCTTCATTTAAGCGTTTCAAAGCTACGGTGTCAACCCTCATTTTTTCAAGGTTGTAATCTTGGATTTTCCTCCAAAAGGTCGCGTTGAAATGGTCAAAAAGCGCAGCATCAGCTTTATTCCATTTTCGAATTTTTTTCCTCAACTGCTCTGGTACCGGTCCATCATTTACTTTTATCCTTGAATTCAGTTTTAGCGTTCTCATGTCCTTCCACTCCCAGTTCATTAAATCCTTTGATACATTAGCACAATTACCTTAATTAATCAATAATAATCATACTTATAAAAGAAGCATACACAGTATCAATTGCATTTTAGCAGTCAGCCAATATTCTCTCATCTGATCTACTTTACCTTAAACAGGACTGCTGATTCCAAAAAATAATCGGAGATCAACACCAGGTCGAATTGAGATTCTATTTTCTTGATCGCTGCTCCAATATACTCGTCTGTTTCGTTCAATGGGTTGAAACCAAAGTCAAAAAATTCCATATTTTTTCCGATAAACCACAGCTTGTCTGAACAAATAAAGAATTAATTGGTAGGTTAAAATAACAGGTTACAAAATTCAAAATTATTCACTCGTGCTTGATTTGATAATGACAAAGCAATACAATTTCATCTTCAAATTTCACAAGAAAGTGAAATTGTTTGTTTACATTTCTCAAATTTCATTTCGACTATAAACTTATAACACATAAGCGATTATCATTTCACTGTAGTAGCTATTAAACCTGACTTTCTTTGTGTTTTGTTGCAGTTATTTCAATTCTAATTGATTAAACAGAAAGAAACACAAGGCATGTTATGCTTACTTTTATTTGCACGTTTCGCATATAGTGTCGGAGCCATATCAAGCCACTCATTTATATCGCCTCGCGTTGTCGTCGGGACCTTTTGAAAAAAAGGGACTTGTTCGTAATAATAGTCAAATATGGATTCGAACAATCTTCCCGGCTCTCTTAAAATTGTGACATATTTTGCTTTGTGTTTCGGCATGATTTTTTCCACTTCAATCGAATCGAATCTGTGTGTTAAAAATTATGTTTATTTAGATATTTCTCATAGTAGGCTATACCTCGAAGTATTTCAGTTTAAGCTAATAAGCTTTTCATTTCTCAAAAAAGCTTGTCATGTAGCCCACAGTAGAGCTGGCATATAACGGACAAGTCAGGACTAGCGATATTCATCGTTACACACGATATCCGTTATATGCGAGTTCTACTGTGTATATAGGGTATGGTGCAAAGCTTACGTTGTATGCTGTTAAAATATATATAACCTTAAGAGTTTTATCGACCTTAGTTAATTAGCGTAGTATTATTCATTCATCATTACAACTGCATTCTACAGGCTGCTGTACCGCCTCGGGTCAACGCAGAGGTGTTCACATTGTTAAGGGTATAAGCCTGTTGGAACTAACTGTTATTTGACAGTTAGCAATCATTGTCGCTAATCGTCAAAGCACATTGTAAATTTACGGCGAAAGACCTCTTTGTGAGTAAAATACTGATAAAAATTTATATGACCATGCAGTAGGCCTACTAGCGGCACCTAATTTTAAAAAATGATTGTCAAAATTAATTGTTGTTCAAATTGTGGAGTAGTGCATTTCCTTGAGTCTAATGTTTACAAAAAGGTTTGCCCCAAGTTCTGGCCGTCATGTGCTTAATTACTAATTGCCAACAGCCAACTATGGCTACAGAATTCTTAGTTTCTAACAGCTATAGACGCTAAGTGTTTTCAGCTACATAAATTTTTCTGTAACCTTAAAGCAATATTGTTATACACTGTAGTAATACTTTGCAAACTTTAAACCCGACATGGCATCAGGCGTTTTGAGTCCAATTGCATTACATCATTAATTTAAGACGTTGTAATTTTAAACTCAGTGTTAAAAACATTTGAGCTTAAGTTTTTAACACCGTGAACCCAGCCCATAATTTAAGTCTACCAAGCATGTCATTTTTGAACTCGAAAAGCAACAGTATATGGCAGAGAGTTTAGAAGCAACAATTACGGTATAGTGTATACAAAGGCAACCAAGAAGACTCAATTTCCTGGCTATGACGTTCAAGATTTGAATTTGGCAGGAATTCATATAATGAGCTTGAACAACACTTTGACTTCTAAGAGTATCTTAACTTAATTTACCCGTTGAATTATCTGACGCTATTGGTGTGTGCACTGTGCAGTTAGAATATTCCAACCTTTTGTTGGCCGAAAGGTTTTAATAATACAATAGAAATAGCTCACAAGAATTTTTTTTTTATTATGCGTGCTGTACACTTTCTCATCACTATGAATAACCAAGAATATAAGTAATACTACTGCTTATAAGATCAACAACCTATCTGTTGATTTTGATGATTCACTCAGTTAACGCCCTCCATCTCGATGTCTGCTCTCTGGTAGAAGTGCAAGCTTACAAAACGTGAAAGCGATGGGAATTAAAATGTTCGACCGGAAAAACGAAGCAATTCGTAACAGGAGCATTGAGCGAAAAAATGTTTTGACAAGGTGAGATACATATAGCTAAAGCTGACACATTGAGACATAGATAATTTATTAATAATAATTAAGTAGTGTTAAGATTAAGAAGCGGGCATTTCCAGTAAAGACTTCTTATCAGCAAAGATGCTGGAAAACAACCTGGGAACTTACTAAAAGAAGTGTTCACACGAAGTATTCAGAACAAGTTTCCAAATATCAAACGACAGTTAAAGTGTTTGTCAAAAAACAAATTCATAACTTCAATCAATTACTAGAAAACACTTTTGCGAGAAATGATGTAATGGTATTGTAAAATACTACCCAGGCTGTTACAAGCTAAAGATTTACATGAGCTGTAATTAGAGCTTAAATTGAATGAATTCAAGATTGAAGAACGTATCATTTTAAGTGAACTCAAGACAAAAGCTGGGTTCGAAATTTAAATAAGCTTGATTTCAGTTCTGGAAACTGGACCCGCCGTATCTGCCTAAATACATTTGTTTGCCATTTCCGGATTCTGCTCGCCCGCCTGCCCGCAAAAACTTTCTGAAAACGTTGCCTCCCTTGCCTATACATATAGAGTGAACCCCACTACTTATGCAAGTAACAAACTTTACCTCATATGATGACAGATAACATTGTAATCCTGTTCTGGTTTGAGCAATGGTAAAACCAGTTTCTCACTGAATTTTAGTGGGTAGTCGAATTGATCGGCGTTGACTCCATTTGGTAGTGCTATGGTAAGGTTGTGGGATTCTGTATATCTCTCGATCATATTCATCAAAGATGTGCCAGCAGTTTTGTGTGTCTTCAAGAACATCAAATACTTTTCTGGTACGGCCTGTTTCATCTAAAGTCAGTTTGGATGTTCAATTTTAATGGATACTGGCATTGGCAATCTTATAACATCAAAAGCTCATGTGATGGGTGAAGATTTTACTTCAAATTGTAAATTATGCTGGCGAGAAAATGTCGCAAAAAGCGATCCGGCGTTATACGGATAAGTGTAATATTGCCAAAATATTCATTCTATTAACAGAATAATGTGTTAATATAGAAAGTTTCTAAAACAAAGTACACAACATACTGTGATAGGTGCTAGGACCAGAGGTATCAATGAGACAAGGTAAGACAATAAATAGCCTACATTATTATGATAAGAAACAGAAACATTTAACAGGTTAGTTAGCACTTCCCGCCTCCCATTGGGTTAAGATGCGTGTTTTTCTGGTCTATGAACTTTGAAGATTCGTATGGAATCATTCCTGTCAGCCAAACTTCCGAGAATGTTACAAACCGAATTAACCAACATGTGCGTAAATTAAAGTCCGTTTCAGACACACATTTTTAAGCCCGATTTTGAACCTTGTCGTATGGGCTTGGTCCTAGGGAGCCCTCATATAAGTCACACAGTTGATAAGTATACAAAGTTAGTAACAAAATTAAAATATTTATTTTACTTTGTCGCCGTCGATTTTTTCAAAATCTTTGTCCAACTTTCTGTTCGGGTATCTGCAAAATGATGCATTCCATTACATAATAATGCATTATTATGCCTTGCGCGATAAAGCGCCAAACAGATCGAACACTATAAAATTGTTCAGAACCAAACTGATTGCTTAAGTAAACTCTGCAAATATAACTTCAAACTATAATTCGTACATAATGTATAGATTGTTTTTTTAAATATTTACTTGACATTAATTGAATGAATTATCCGGACACCTGTAGGGCTGTAATACAAAATATGTAGGTTTTGCAACATAGATTGACTGCAGTTATTATTGAGTTGTGCTTGTTAAAACCAAATATTTCGCTTTACAAAATTACCTCATTTTCTCCACCGGATAGGTTGGTATTGTAAATTGAACACGTTGTCCATGAAAGCATAAAATACATAACAGCACAAATAGTGCAAACATGCACACAGGTCTATGCATATCCTTTTGAATATGTAAAAACAAATGAAATCAGCTTCAGCACGAAGAAATCCTATTTCTAGTAAACTAGAGGTTGCACTAATATACATGAACAATGTACCTGCAGTTTCTTTATTGTTAACATGTCCTGGTATAAAATCAGTCAGTTATTGGCCGAAAAAGTGGAAACTCTAATGCGATGTGACAAGCACCCTTTTCCTGTTGGACGAGGCATATTTTGTTAGTATTACTGGTAACACTAACTAGCTTACTGGCCTAACTAAAACATGTTATTTCGTCTCAAAACATGAAACCGTTGTTGCATTTGTAACTTAATAGGTATAACCTTATATGTTTATTTTAAACATCAAAGTGATTTCAACCATTTTTTGCACCAAAAGAACAACATTTTGGCTAAGAACAGGGAAAATATTTACAAACAACTATAGTCTTCGGTTAGTTCTGGTCTCTGGAGCTATAGCCTAATATGCTATTAGGATGTCATACGGATCATTTACCAAAAAAATGCGTCCATATGCAATTTTCGGTTTCGTGGAATTACCTATACGTATGCTTTGACATTTGTGCAAATCCGAATGTGCTGACTTTCAACTTAGCAAAATAACTTATGACGAACAAACAAACTATATATACCTTGAAGTAACTTAAAACGGATCTTAAGTATAGTCTAAAGATTAAGACGGTATTCAAGCTTACTTTAAAATGGGTAACTTACTTCCTTCTCCAAAAGTCGGGGTACCAAACTACCAACTCATATAAGACAAAGGGCGATTCATGAGATTTCTTGCCAAGATTGTAGCTCCATGTACATTGGGGAAATTAAACGTTCACTTTTGACTCGGTTAAAAGAACTTAAAGTAGATATCATCAACTTTCGACCTGAAAAAATATCCTTTAGTAGAAACGCCTTAGAACATGAGCACACTTAAAGTTAAAAAGACGCACATGCTCCGAATTTTGAGGAAGATTGTTGGAAGCGTAAATTCACTGAATCCTTTCACATTGACAAGCATGATAATGTTAGTAACGAGAAAAAGATACCTTGCTTTCTAGTTAAGTATGCAGCATTATGACATCACATAATTGTTCCTAAGAAATTTAACAAGTAGTAACCAAGCAATAAATTCCTTTACTTTATCAAAAAAAATTTGATTACAGTTCCCATTGCCCTGATGAAGCTAACCCGAATGGGCTAACACAACGTTGGCAGAAAAAAATTTCTCTATTTCACTAGTGTTACGGTCTTGTGAAAATTAATTGACCATAAAAATAAAATCCCTTAATGTAAATTTTTTTCTTTTATTTAACATTAAACTTCACAAACTGTCATATATTTAAGTTTTCGTACTTTATATGGCCTCCTTTATATTTTATTAATCCCATCACTCTTTTTGGCATAGATTCTATCAGTTTTTGGCAGTTTTCTCTAATCTTTGTGTCTCGATACCACACTTGAATAATGGTCTCTATTAATTTGGTCATGGTTGTGCAATCCAATTTCTGTAGCCGAGATTTTGTAATTGCTCATAATTTGTCAATGTGGTTAAGGTCTGTCGAGTTTCCAGGCCATTCTAAAACATTTAATTTGTGTTTCCTGAAAATTTCCTTTACTTTTTTGGCTGAATGACATGGGGCAAGATCCTGTTGGAATTATCCTACACCATCAGGAAATGCTCTTCTCATGTCTGGAATAACTTTTTGTTCAATTACAGAAATGTATTTGTCCGAAATCATCTTGCCCTCAATAGCTAAAAGTGATCCTACTCCAGAAAAACTAAAACTGACCCGGAACATTTTTATTTGGGGATTTTTTACAGCTTCATTGAAATGAGCAGGACTTAGCTGTTCACCCTTACTGATCCTGACAAATCGGCTGTGCTTTCCTTGAACAAAAAATGGCTTTCGTCTGAAAATAAAACCTTCTTCCAATCTTCTACTTTCCAATTTTTGTGTTTTCTAGCCCGTTCTAATCTTTTTCTTTTTATGAGTAAGAAAATGCTTTTCAGCGGCTTCTTAGCTTTTCTACCACTTTTTAGCAGGCGGCGGCGCATGGTACTTGCGCTTGAATATTTGAATATTATTTGAATGATGTGTAACAAGATTTTTTTACTGAACTCTAACAGCTTGATTATGTCTTGTTTTAATAATGTACAGGTTAAAAACAAAGATGAAGATTTTCTTGACTTATCGGTTGATATTGAGCAAAACACGTCAATAACTCATTGCTTAAGGTAAGTTCCCAAATGTTAACATGTCGATTCCATCCTTCCATTTGCTCAAGTAACTCTCCTTCCCTTTACGCAACCTTTATTTGCTTTAAGCTTATCGCTGTTTTTATGTGATCTACCAACCGTTTCCCGGTGAACAGTTTACATAGTAATTAAACAAACAACAAAATCGCTGAAGGTGGCATAATTGCTTATTGCGTGCACCTATCTATTTTCTAATTTTTCTATCTATTTTCTAATTTTGATTGGCACAGTTTAAACTTATATACTGTGAATATGTGTAACGTTAATAATCTTTTTGTAATGATGCTTTGCTCTGGTTTTGTAAAACTTTCATGAGATATTTCTTAAAAACTCTTGTTCAAATGACCCCAGTACCAAGTATGCAGATAAATTTAAATTGTGTTGGTGTTACTAAACTGTATTCCCAAAACTAAGATTCCTTCCCATAAGTTATTTTCACTAACAATGCAGGCATATAAAGTTAAAGTTTAGCAAGCAGATTCTATATTTGCAACCGTTGCATGTGATTTGAAAAATGTCTATTAACTATTGATATAATTAATTGTACCAGTACAGTTGTAGCGTTATATTTATATAATTATTCCTGGGCAGCTGCAAGCTGAACATCTACCTATTGCATCTTGCATGTTCTTTCTTTATTGTCCAATTAACCAAAACTGCTTGTGTTTTGTCACCAGTATTTCAGTTAAAGCCTTTATGCTCAATAAGGTGTTGTCTTATATCATATTTGTGTATTTGTAGCATATACATCTTGATAGCTTATAAAATGTCTGGAAATTGGCTTTTATATGCTTGATTATTATTTGCATACTGGTACTTGTTATTATTGTTGCTATATAAACTCAGATTGTGATGTGCTAATTTCAACCCAAATCATGGATGTAACAAACAGCAACCTATTGTCAGATTTCGACAAATGCATATTCTAACAGTAGTGAAACCAAGTACAGTACATCGTTAACTGGAAAAGTATTGCATTTAATAATAGTAAAACATATAATGCCAACAGCAGGAACAAAAAGGTCTTATTGGTCTCCATTAACCAAGAACTGTCATGAAGATGACTTTTTAAGCGATTACAGTATTTTACTTACATTTCAAGTTGCAATCCTAACAAACAAAGCGAATTTATTTGTGGAAATTAATTTGTTTATAAATTGTTTAATTTCTGTAACAAATGATCTCTATTAACAACGAATAGACAATTTGTAGTAAAAGTTATCATAATGCAAGTGGACATTGTGACAGTGTTCTGCCTTTACATGTTAATATGATTCCTTTGTGACGTATTTTCGCAAAACTTCTACCTGTTTTTACAAGTAAATATTCTATTTATTCGCATAAAAACCTCACAAAAAGTAAAAGTACTGGCAAATTTTAGCTTAATTGTAAATTTTGACTTAATTTAATAATTTTGACTGCAGAGAATGAGTTCCTAGCATCTGAAAACAATGTTAGTGTTTGTTCAGTATTGATAGAAATATGAGTTAGTGAGACACTAAATTAGGATTCGTGTCAAGAGTTTTGTATTTACACAAATTCAAAAAATTGATGAGTGAGCACATGCCTAAATACATTTGTTCATGTTTTTAATGGTAAAATATAATTTACTTACAGACCTTTCCTAACTAATATAGGTTGCTTGTAAAGATTTTTTTTTCTTTTAGGGTATTCAGCAACCAGCAGATACTAAGTGGCGAGCACAAGTATTCGTGTGAAGTTTGCAGAAGCAAACAAGAAGCACAAATACAGTAAGTCCCGTGCCCGAACACAAGGGATTTGTACTGGATAAGCTACTTCTAAACAGCTTTTTATTTGTGACTGTAAAAATGCTTTCGTTAGCTTTAATGCACTGAAAATGTGTCGATCACGCACGCAACATTTGTGTTATTTCTGATCACAGAATGAGAATCAAAAAGCTGCCAATGATTTTGGCTCTGCACTTGAAACGATTCAAATACTGTGATACCTTAAACAAGTATACCAAGCTCACTTATCGTGTCGTGTTTCCGTTTGAACTTCGTCTCTTCAACACAACAGATGATGCCTCTAATCCAGAAAGACTCTATGATTTGATTGCAGTTGTGGTGCATTGCGGATCGTAAGTTTCAACCATTGCCCATTAATTTGCGTTTCATGTTTTATCTTACATTAACGTTTTTGCTATGGTGGTGTGAACCTTGATTTGATTTATTATCCAGGGGTCCATACCGTGGCCACTATGTTTCCATCGTTAAAAGCCACGGAATGTGGCTACTTTTCGATGATGACACTGTTGAAAAGTTGGAGCCGAGTGGTATGGAAGATTTCTATGGTGTCACCGCTGATAAAAACTCTGAATCGGGTTATATCTTGTTCTATCAGTCCAAAGAGTAATAGACAACGAAAGCAATAATTGTATGCGGAAAAGTAGCTGCTATTGTAGCAACATCTTTACATTTTTCCATTCTATGTCTTAGTAGTTATACTTCCTGCTATTTAAAGTCTGGTAAATTATTACACATTAATGGATGCTTGATTTAAAATATAAAACCAGTACGTTTATAATTGTGTTTGTCAGAAAAAGCTTAACAAATACCTATACCTTACCACTCAATGCGATTTTTAATGAACAAGCAACAGTTGTATAAGCAGGTCAATGACTACGTACGTTTGTATATCCTTGCAGTTAAATTGCCGTAATATTGCTGCAGTTTGATTGGTTTCTCGCAGAACCATTAAATGCATTTGCCTTTTTAAGCTTTGTTTTTTTTTCAAATGAAAAATAGTTGGAAATTTCAATTTTAAAACTCTATACTTGAAAATTTATTTATCTATTTACGGTTTTCGTGCATGAATGTTGTTGACCTTTTTGCTGATTCAGTGATCGCCTCTGGGGTTAGGTGTTGTTCCAATGAACTTTTTATTGGTCTGGTCTCAATTTGGATTGTTACAGAAATGTTTCCCAAGCGTTAAATCAAATTGTTGATTTGTTTTCTCTCTGTAGTTTGTAAAAGTGGTGCCATTTTCCTTTAACTTATGGCTTAATGGGTTTGCTCTGATTTGCCAATCAACGTGTCATTTTATTTCGTTAAATATTTTAATCTCTAGTCTCTAATCAACAATCTGGTATATATCAACAATTTTCCCTATCATCTATAAAGACGTACATGAAAGGAAGAGGAAGATTATACCAGTCCCTTTCTGCCGTACCTTGAATTTAATGCCGGGTTACTCTATTTTGCTTTTTGCGATCTGAGACGTTTTTTTAAAATTGTTTATATTTGTTTTGAGAGCTTTATTCCAGTAATTAGTATTCTTATCATGTTCCACGCTTAAAATATAAGCAGAAATCAATTTCGTAAATAAAAACTGCATCAAGTAATGTGCCGTGTAAGGTGTAACGCATCATTACGTCAAGCAAGTTTTTGCTAACAAGGGGTTACTGTTTGGTGTTGGTGTTCTCCTTCTTTTCATGGGCGTTTTACTGATAATTAATTAATACAGCGTACACACTACAGAGTAGGCCTACTTCCCAACAAAACCAGAAGGATGAAATGTTAGCGATCACCACGACATACCAATTAAAAATATTAAATTATCCGCACGTCCCGTGTGATGTCACAAAAGAAGATAAAGGTGTGATGAGCACACGCAACCCTTCATTTCACGCCTTAATCCTTACACAGTTATTTACAAGTAAGGTAAGATTTAAACAGGAAACTTGAAATTGAATAGGTTATTTTAATACAGTAGAATTCGCCTATATCGACATTTTTTCGTTGGTCCCGGCAAAATTCCTATCTTTTAAGTACATTCGAGTTCACCTATATCGACTTCGGCTATATCGACACCTTTTTTGATCCCCCAGAGCATTTGTTTCATTTATAGTGACAGTTGTAGCTTTTCTTTTCGCTTCGGGACGTAATCCCACTTACGACTTTATGACGTTATCGTAAGACGGTTTAGGTTGCCTAGTCGTATTCGACGTAATTATGATGTCACCTTACTGTAGTAACGCCATATTGCTCCGCATCAGTACCGTCTGCGTGCGTATTACGTGTAAATACAACCACCATTATTTTTCACGATCTTGTTTGTGTTGTTCTTTGCCGTAGTGTACGCGAAAACATAACATTAAGCGGCAGTGCTGATTAGATTACACATTTAACCCTTACCAGGCCCTTACATTGAACTAAAACTGGAATTTAGGAACAATTTATATTGATTCGTCTATATCGACATTTCGCCTATATCGCCACTTTGTCTTCATCCCTTTGAGGTGTCGATTAGGCGAATTCTACTGTATAAGAGAATGCTTGTGGAATGTTTTAAGTACACATTTAAAAAATTTAAACTTTTCTAAACAAGATAATAAAAAAAATTACAAAAAGTTAGTAAACTGAAATATCCCAACAGGAAATGAACAAAGTTCATTAATTTATACCGAAACTTCTCAAACCGTTTAATTTCAAAAAAGAAACTACAAAGGTCGGAATGTGCCATAGCAGAAATTAATTTCGTACGATCATGCTGAAGTTACTTAATTAGCTTACTCCATACAAGAAAATACAAAGACAAATATTGGCAGGCTAGCCGCTAGCCCACAAGTTTGCGTTAAATTTAACTTTGAATTCGCGTTTCAAAATGGTTAATGTCATAACAGCAGAAACAGTTTGGATTGAAACCAGTGATATGTAGGCTATTAACATAACCTATTTTAAGGGCATCGCTTTATAAGCTTTGCACGGGATTAGAAAAAGGAAAAACGTTCGGAATAAGCTAAGCAGTAAAGCATTTTTTTCTCGAATTTATTTCCATCTTATGATGTTTCAATTTGTCTCCATTTTTCGTTATATTCATCGCGTAGTTTTTCTGAATACTGCAATGTTCCCATCGTTGCACGGCTGCATTCCCAATGTTGTTTCGAATCCTTTTTTAAAGAATAACCTTTCAAAGTAAGGTGTTGGCCAGGATTATACAACAGATTATCGTCGTCAAGCGTCGCATTAGCTGTAACGCATTCCTTTTCAAACTCTTCATTTAAGCGTTTCAAAGCTTCGGTGTCAACCCTCATTTTTTCAAGGTTGTAATCTTGGATTTTCCTCCAAAAGGTCGCGTTGAAATGGTCAAAAAGCGCAGCATCAGCTTTATTCCATTTTCGAATTTTTTTCCTCAACTGCTCTGGTAGCGGTCCGTCATTTACTTTTATCCTTGAATTCAGTTTTAGCGTTCTCATGTCCTTCCACTCCCAGTTCATTAAATCCTTTGATACAGTAGCACAGTTACCTTAATTAATCAATAATCATACTTATAAAAGAAGCATACCCAGTATCAATTGCATTTTAGCAGTCAACCAATATTCTCTCATCTGATGTACTTTACCTTAAACAGAACTTCTGATTCCAGAAAATAATCGGAGATCAAAACCAGGTCGAATTGGGATTCTATTTTCTTGATCGCTGCTCCAATATACTCGTCTGTTTCGTTCAATGGGTTGAAACCAAAGTCAAAAAATTCCATATTCTTTCCGATAAACCACAGCTTGTCTGAACAAATGAACAATTAATTGGTAGTTTTTAATAACAGGATACAATTTTCACAATTATTCACTCGTGTTTGATTTGATAATAACAAAGCAATACAATTTCATCTTCATATTTCACAAGACAGTAAAATGGTTTGTTTACATTTCTCAACTTTCATTTCGACTATATAACACATAAGCGATTATCATTTTACTGTAGTAGCTATTAAACCTGATTTTCTTTGTGTTTTATTGCAGTTATTTGAAGTCTAATTGATTGAACAGAAAGAAAGACTATTATGCTTACCTTCATTTTCAGGGTTCGCATAGCCATAAAGTGTCGGAGCCATATCAAGCCACTCATTTATATCGACTGGCATTGTCGTCGGGACCTTGTGAAAAAAAACGACTTGTTCGTAATAATAGTCAAATATGGATTCAAACAACCTTCCAGGCTCTCTTAAAATTGTGACATATTTTGTTTTGTGTTTCGGCATGATTTTTTCCACTTCAAACGAATTGAATCTGTGTGTTAAAAATTATATTTATTTAGATATTTCTCATAGTAGGCTATACCTCGAAGTATTTCAGTTTAAGCTGATAAGCTTTTCATTTCTTAAAAAAGCTTGTCATGTACAGTAGAGCTGGCATATAACGGACAAGTCGGGACTAGCGATATTCATCCGTTATACACGATATCCGTTATATGCGAGTTCTACTGTGTATAGGCCTATAGGGTATGGTGCAAAGCTTACGTTGTATGCTGTTAAAATATATGTAACCTTAAGAGTTTTATCGACCTTAGTTAATTAGCGTAGTATTATTCATTCATCATTACACCTACAACTGCATTCTACAGGCTGCTGTACCGCCTCGGGTCAACGTAGAGCTGTTGACTTTGTTAAGGGTATAAGCCTGTTGGAACTAACCGTTATTTGACAGTTAGCAATCATTGTCGCTAATTGTCAAAGCACATTGTAAATTTCCGACGAAAGAACTGTTTGTGAGTAAAATCCTGATAAAAAATTTATACGACCACGCAGTAGGCCTACTAGCGGCGCCTAATCTTAAAAAATGATTGTAGAAATTAATTGTTATTCAAATTGTGGGGTAGTGCATTTCCGTGGGTCTAATGTTTACAAAAAGGTTTGCCCCAAGTTCTGTCCGTCATGTGCTTAATTACTAATTGTCAACAGCCGACTACGGCTACAGAATTCTTAGTTTCTAACAGCTATAGACGCTAAGTGTTTTCGGCTACATAAATTTTTCTATAACCTTAAAGCAATATTGTTATATACTGTAGTAATACTTTGCTGGCCCAAACTTTGAACCCGGCATGGCATCAGGCGTTTTGAGTCCAATTGCATTACATCATTAATTTAAGACGTTGTAATTTCAAACTCAGTCTTAAAAACATTTGAGCTTAAGTTTTTAACACCGTGAACCAAGCCCATAACTTAAGCCTACCAAGCTTATGTCATTTTTGAACTCGAAAAGCAACAGTATATGGCAGAGAGTTTAGAAGCAACAATTATACTTTATAGTGTAACTTATACAAAAGCAACCACGAAGACTTTCAATTTTCTGGCTATGACGTTCAAGATTTGAATTCGGCAGGAATTCATATAATGAGCTTGAAGAACACTTTGACTTCTGAGGGTATCTTAACTTAATTCACCCGTTGAATTACCTGACGCTATTGTTGTGTGCAGTTAGAATATTCTAACCTTTTGTCGGCCGAAAGGTTTTGATATTACAATAGAAATAGCTCACAAGAAAATGTGTTTTATTATGCGTGCTGTACACTTTCTCATCATTACAAATAACCAAGAATATAAGTAATACTACTGCTTATAAGATCAACAACCTATCTGTTGATTTCGATGATTCACTCAGTTAACGCTCTCTATCTCGATGTCTGCTCTCTGGTAGAAGTGCAAGCTTACAAAACGTGAAAGCGATGGGAGTTAAAATGTTCGACCGGAAAAACGAAGCAATTCGTAACAGGAGCATTGAGCGAAAAAATGTTTTGACAAGGTGAGATACATATAGCTAAAGCTGACACATTGAGACATAGATAATAATAATTAGTGTTAAGATTAAGAAGCAGGCATTTCCAGTACAGACTTCTTATCAGCATAGATGCTGGAAAACAACCTGGGAACGTACTAAAAGGAGTGTTCACACGAAGTTATTCAGAGCAAGTTTCCAAATATCAAACGACAGTTAAAGTGTTTGTCAAAAAACAAATTCATAAACTTCAATCAATAACTAGAAAACACTTTTCCCTAGCCTATACGTAAGCTGAACCCCACTACTTATGCGAGTAAAAAACTTTACCTCATATGATGACAGATGACATTGTAGTCTTGTTCTGGTTTGAACAATGGTAAAACCAGTTCCTCAGTGAATTTATGTGGGTAGTCGAATTGATCGGCGTTGACTCCATTTGGTAGTGCTATGGTAAGGTTGTGGGATTCTGCATATCTCTCGATCATATTCATCAAAGATGTGCCAGCAGTTTTGTGTGTCTTCAAGAACATCAAATACTTTTCTGGTACGGCCTGTTTCATCTAAAGTCAGTTTGGATGTTCAATTTTAATGTATACTGGCAATCTTATAAAATCAAACGCTCATGTGATGAGTGAAGATTTTACTTCAAATTGTAAATTATGCTGGCGAGAAAATGTCGCAAAAAGTGATCCGGCGTTATACGGATAAGTGTAATATTGCCAAAATATTCACTCTATTAACAGAATAATGTGTTAATATAGAAAAATTTTCTAAAACAAAGTACACAACATACTGTGATAGGTGCTAGGACCAGAGGTATCAATGAGACAAGGTAAGACAATAAATAGCCTACATTATTACGATAAGAAACAGAAACATTTAACATGTTAGTTAGCACTTCCCGCCTCCCATTGGGTTAAGATGCGTGTTTTTCTGGTCTATGAACTTTGAAGAGTGCTATGGAATCATTCCTGTAAGCCAAACTTCCAAGAATGTTACAAACCGAATTAACCAACATGTGCGTAAATCAAAGTCCGTTTCAGACACACATTTTTAAGCCCGATTGTGAACCTTGTCCTATGGGCTTGGTCCTAGGGAGCCCTCGAATAAGTCGTACAGTTGATAAGTATACAGAGCTAGTTACAAAATTAAAATATTTATTTTACTTTGTCACCGTCGATTTTTTCAAAATCTTTGTCCAACTTTCTGTTCGGGTATCTGCAAAATGATGCATTCCATTACATAATGATGCATTATTATGCCTTGCGCGATAAAGTGCCAAACAGATCGAACACTATAAAATTGTTCAGAACCAAACTGATCGCTTTAGTAAAATCTGCAAATAAGTTATAACTTCAAACTATAATTCGTACATAGTGTGTAGATTTTTTTTTAAATATTCACTTGACATTAATTGAATGAATTATCCGGACACCTGTAGGGCTGTAATACAAAATATGTAGGTTTTGCAACATAGATTGACTGCTGTTATTATTGAGTTGTTCTTGTTAAAACCAAATATTTCGCTTTACAAAATTACCTCATTTTCTCCACCACATAGCTTGGTGGTCTAAATTGAACACGTTGTCCATGAAAGCATAAAATACATAACAGCACAAATAGTGCCAACATGCACACAGGTCTATGCATATCCTTCTGAACAAGTAAAAACAAATGAAATCAGCTTCAGCACGAAGAAATCCTATTTCTAGTAAACTAGAAGTTGCACTAATATACATGAACAATGCACCTGCAGTTTCTGTATTGTTAACATGTGCTGGTATAGTCAGTTATTGGCCGAAAAAGTGGAAACTGTAATGCGATGTGACAAGCACCCTTTTCCTGTTTGACGAGGCATATTTTGTTAGTATTACTGGTAACACTAACTAGCTTACTGGCCAAACTAAAACATGTTATTTCGTCTCTAAACATGAAAACATTGTTGCATTTGTAACTTAATAGGTATAGCCTTATATGTTAATTTTAAAAATCAAAGTGATTTCAACCATTTTTTGCACCAAAAGAACAACATTTTGGCTAAGAACAGGGAAAATATTTACAGACAACTATAGTCTTCGGTTAGTTATGGTCTCTGGAGCTATAGCCGTTAATAGCCTAATATGCTATTTGGATTACATACGGATCATTTACCAAAAAATGCGTCCGTATACATTTCGGTTTCGTGGAATTACCTATACGTATTAAGCTTTGACATTTGTGCAAATCCGAATGTGCTGACTTTCAACTTAACAAAATAACTTATGACGAACAAACAAACTATATATAGTTATATACCTTGAAGTAACTTAAAACGGATCTTAAGTATAGTCTAAAGATTAAGACGGTATTCAAGCTTACTTTAAAATGGGTAACTTACTTTCTTCTGCAAAAGTCGGGGTACCAAACTACCAACTCATAAAAGACAAAGGGCGATTCATGAGATCCCTTGCCAAGATTGTAGCTCCATGTACATTGGGGAAATTAAACGTTCACTTTTGACTCGGATAAAAGAACTTAAAGTAGATATCATCAACTTTCGACCTGAAAAAATATCCTTCAGTAGAAACGCCTTAGAACATGAGCACACTTACAGTTGGAAAGACGCACATGCTCCGAATTTTGAGGAAGATTATTGGAAACGTAAATTCATTGAATCCTTTCACATTGACAAGCATGATAATGTTAGTAACGATAAAAAGATACCTTGCTTTCTAGTTAAGTATGCAGCATTATGACATCACATAATTGTTCCTAAGAAATTTAGCAAGTAGTAACCAAGCAATAAATTCCTTTACCTCATCGCAAAAAATTTGATTACAGTTCCCATTGCCCTGATGATCAGGTAACCCGAATGGGCTAACGAAACGTTGGCAGAAAAAAGTTTCTCTATTTCACCAGTCTTACAGTCTTGTGAAAATTAATTGACCATAAAAATAAAATCCCTTAATGTCAATTTTTTTCCTTTATTAAACGTTAAACTTCACAAACTGTCATATATTTAAGTTTTAGTACTTTATATGGCCTCCCTTTATTTTTTATTAACTCCATCACTCTTTTTGGCATAGATTCTATCAGTTTTTGGCAGTTTTCTCTAATTTTTGTGTCTCGATACCATACTTGAATAATGGCCTCTATTAATTTGGTCATGGCTGTGCAATCCAATTTCTGTAGCCGAGATTTTGTATTGCTCATAATTTGTCAATGTGGTTAAGGTCTGGCGAGTTTCCAGGCCATTCTAAAACATTTAATTTGTGTTTCCTGAAAATTTCCTTTACTTTTTTGGCTGAATGACATGGGGCAAGATCCTGTTGGAATTATCCTACACCATTAGGAAATGCTCTTCTCATGTCTGGAATAACTTTTTGTTCAATTACAGAATTGTATTTGTCCGATTTCATCATTTCAATAGGTAAAAGTGATCCTACTCCAGAAAAATTAAAACTGCCCCAGAACATCTTTATTTGGGGATGTTTTACAACTTCATTGAAATGAGCAGGACTTAGCTGTTCACCCTTACTGATCCTGACAAATCGACTGTGCTTTCCTTGAACAAAAAATGGCCTTCGTCTGAAAATAAAACCTTCTTCCAATCTTCTACTTTCCAATTTTTGTGTTTTCTAGCCCGTTCTAATTTTTTTCTTTTCATTTTAAGAGTAAGAAGATGCTTTTTTAGCGGCTTTTTAGCTTTTCTACCACTTTTTAGCAGGCGGCGGCGCACGGTACTTGAGCTTATATGAACTCCGGCATGCGCTAAATCCTTTTGTAAATCAAAACTGATTTTCCTAGGATTCTTTTTGCTGTTTCTAAGGAGGACTGCATCATCTTTTGGGGTAGTTTTTGGCTTTCTACCGAATATTCCTTTGTGTCTTGGACTAACAGCTTAATCTTTCTGTTGCTTGATAATCCGACACACAGACTTTTGGCTGACTCCTACAATGCTTGCAATAGCTGTTTGGGTACAGTCAAAGTGTTCTAAAAGAGTAAGAATGCGACTCCGCTTTCTTGGAGTGATATCTGCTACTTTAAATCACAGAAATATCAACAAGCCTGATTCTCAACTACACATATAGAATATCACTTTACTATAAAACATAGTTAAACGGTTTAAAAATCATCTATGACAGGGGTGGGCAACCTTTTTGAACCCGAGAGCCGCTTTGATTGTTAAATTTTTACTGACGAGCCAAGTCATAAGAACTTATGACGTCATAAATAGTTTATGTCGTTTAATTGTTCCATATCTGCATTCCTCAATCGAAAAATATCATTAAATTTGGATAATTAACAACTTGTCATCAATGCTGGCCTAAGTAAGGAAAAGAAAAAGAGAGAAACGTTCATAAACGGTACTTTTGGTAGCCTTTACAATTTATTTGAAATTTTACGATTCGACTAGACTAGAAGAACCACAAAAAACATGCCGGTGAGCCGCAGTTTGCCCACCCCTAATCTATGACGTCAAAAACGCATTTTACAATTGTTACGCAATATGTAGTGGATTTATACATTATTCGATCAGAAAATGAAATTGCAGCTATCGAGATATAACCAAACACACCCCCGAAACATTGTGCAAGGACTGAAACATAACTTTAGTCAATTTACTTGCACAAGACTGTATTAGATGTTTCAGCGTTGAGGTAAAACGAATCTCTTTTCTTTCATCCAAACACATTAAGGAGTATAGCTTAAAAGGAGTTTATATACCTGTCGACAAATGCATACGGTACAACCAAATCGAGCAAATATTGCTCTAAACGTTTCGGATAGACAAAAATGGTATTTTTGCTTTCTGTGTAGCTTAGTTTCGGATATCAATCAACTTGACTTTACTCAAGTCTTACAATATTTACCAAACGACTCGACTTTCTTAATTACTAACGTTGGTTTAAAAGACTCGTGACTCGAGTTTGATTACTCTCTGCTGGAAACTTCTAGTATCAATAGTTATGCGACGAGCTTACTCAATTTTAGCCCTGGGCTCCAACCAGTCTTAGTGTGCCCCTGCTACTCGATCTTCAACGGAGCTGTATGTATTCAAAGTTGATGGTTGCAGAACCGTTTTATCGTTTCAATAGCATGATAAAAGCAAAAATAGAATAAAGAAGAACTTCAAAGGTTATAACTTGTTATTAACACCAGATTGTGCTCAATTTTTCAGGTGTAACTATGTAGTAGCCTATGCTCTATACCAGGACTGGCCAACCCGCGGCTCGCGAGCCGCATGTGGCTCTTTGCCCGGTATTATGCGGCTCTTTCGTTCATATTGTATTTGTGATTTTTAGCTTATACAGTATAAATGACTTGTAAATTTCTGTCATTTTCATGTTAGTGTGTAACATTTACAATAAACGTAGTTGAACAAAGGTGTGTATGTGAGTGAGTAAGAGACGGGGTGATATTCAAGTGTGCCAATGTGTATGATGTGGCTCTTTGCGGCTAACACAGTAAGAAGTGAGGCTCTTAGTCTCTGACTGGTTGGCCACCCCTGCTCTATACTATAAATTAATACCAGTGGTTCGTTTCTCAGAAAAGAAATTTCGCGGCACACTACATTGAATTGCTTACCATTTCTTTTAGAACGTTTCCGTTTTCCGTTTTCTCATAAACGATTAAGCCTGCTTACTATAAAATTGTGTTGATTCAAGCTCTCTGGCTACTCGGCCTCTGCCCGAATTCAGTTTTACGTAGGCCTGTGTAATACAACGAACAGCTTACAAGCTTGCGTACTTGTTTTGAACATTTTTGCCAAAACCGACTTCTATCATTGCGAAGTGTTGAGAATGGCGGGTTATTCGAGAAATAAATACAAAAGCAATAAACTAACAACCATTTTTTTGGCAAACGTTTCGAGTTAACGAGTTGACAATGTATGTTTACGAGTTGACGAGTGCAAAATACAATGGTCGATCAAAAGCCTGTCAAAATCCATATAATTACCGTTTACATCGATGAGTTGATAGTATTCTGTAATACTTTCACGAGGCATAGTTGGGCACGTACCATAACTTTATATCCAACAAGTTTATTGAAGGAGAGCGGCTGGATTTTTTGATTGAGCAACCTTATTTCTTCTGACCCAAATGATGACAAAATAATTGTCCAATACAATGACCATTGACCATGTCAGGAGATTTAACTTATAAGGCTCAAATCAAGTAAAGTTTTTTGAAAAAAGTGACTTGATTTAAGTCGAGTCAATTAAGAAAATAAGATTTGAGTCATATTAAGTCAGCTGATAGCTAAAGTCAAACTATACAGAAAGCAAAAAATACCCTTTATGTCAACATAGAATTAAAAAAATTGCTTCGTTTTGCTGCGCTGTACAAGCGTTTGTCAACAATTGTTGAGTAATCTTGCTTCGTTGCTTCGTTTTGCTGCGCTGTACAAGCGTTTGTCAACAATTACTTAAGTAATCTTCGTTGTACGTTATACTTTAATGTTTTGGTCCAATGAAAGATAGTCAATTCGACTCATTTCAAACATTGGCTTTGCTCAAGTCAAGTCTTTTATGTAACTTCTAAGAAAGGGAACCCAAGCCAAATGTTTGTAAAAAGGGACTCGAGTCCGATCGGGTTCGAGTATCTGGCTCGAATCATTACGATTCTAAATAGTTACATGAACTTATAAGGAGAGCGATTTAAGAGTTATTTCGTACATGCTGTATTTCAGACATACGAATGATACGATCTAGCTCAATTTTCTGTAAATCATGTTCTCTTATTGGCTGCTTTGTGATTGGAAGATTTGTGCTGAGTGAAAGTGACCTAGTGTCAAGCTGAGAAACACGGTTGTCATGAGATGTTGCGCTTACTCCACAAACCATTAGCAATAAGAGTTGGAAAAATTCAAATAAAGTCACAAAACTGATCCCGAGCCATAATCCCATCAGTCCGCCTATATCACCTGATGTCACAAATCACAAAACACTATTGTTAGTTTTAAGCAGTTAATGAGTATTATGTTCAGGGTTACCGTTCAGTGTCACTGAACTAGACATCGTTAACAAAATTTCGTATTTGCTAATTGCAAAATTACTTACTTATTAGGCTAATTTCCGTGTCGGATTTTGTCTGGCTGGTTCTAACGTAGCTTAGAGTATCAAAGTGTATGTCGAGCATGAGATGATTTCCTCGGTAAATTGCAACATCTTGGACTGATTTCATAAAATTCAAATTCATGGCTCCAGCATATATAACCTCCACTATTAAACAGCAGAAAAACATAGCAGAGATGTATTTACGTCAATTTTTAAATTTTACAAACAATACTGTAGCAAATTACAGTAGTTTATTTGTGACCAGATATAGGCAAATTGACGGTTAAACAATCTCATTTACAACCTACTTCCATTTGAGGTATTAGCTGTAAGAAATCGTGCGACCTCGATGCTAGGAAAGGTTGAGTAGGTCACTTCCGTATCAAATGTAACAAACTGGCACGGTTCGGCACATCCACATTTGGCTAAAGTATACTCCGACGCGAAGTGAGCTTTGCAAAGGGTTTTATAGAACGTTTAATAAGCGCACACATGAGTTAAAGTTATCACGCTGTTTAATCGTAATCGTAACCACGTAATCGTAACCACATTATTCACTAATTTATAAATGTTCGTATAAAGAACTGAGACAAGCATTTTAAAAATCAAGAAGATTTAAAAGGTAATATCAAAAGAAACTCCCCTTCAGTCGATAAAATAAAAGCCCTAAGTATATCATCAAAAATAGCAATAAAATAATTTCTAAACCGGATATAATAGTTATTTAATAGATTAAATTTTGCAAAAATAACATGTTGAATATACGTAATGCATCTTTCACTGTAGTCAGCCAAACGTATAGATGTTCTGGGCTTTAGCAACTTTTTTATAAAAAGTATTTTTATTGAATATACTTTTTGCAAAAAAACACACTTACACTGCACTTACCCTCAGCTGGTCCTGCGCAGTCTAATATTTCAAACGCATCACATTCTTCTACCTTATCTGTTGCCACATTTGCCCAGTACGGTTTGCATCCACATATTTCAATGACGTACTTAGTTCTAAAAATAGAACTATTGCGAAAACTACTCATCTTTTCTCTGATTAATCCGTTCTATAAAACATAATTTATATACCGTATAAATACAAAAAAAAAACATAAAATAAACTAAAGGTTACGCGAAAACCTGCTATTTACCTGCATTCAATGTAGCAAGCAGCTGTACTGTATTTGGAAAAGTAACTTAGAATCTTTGTTTTTTTGGAACAAATTCCCCAAGGCGGATACATAAGAGTGCGCTTGCAATAGCAAAACGCAATGTTACACGCCAGCATTTTCATAAGCATGACAAAGTATATCAAAAAGAAATTAGTCTAAGCGGATGGAGCAATATGGAACAAAAAATACGTCAAGTACCTTGTTCTTCCTCATGACAATGTGACCTGTGTGACCACTTGGTATGGAAACACCAAAGTTTTGTATCAAGGCCGGCTCCTTGCAGTCGTGGATATAAACTTTGACCCCAGCACCCGGAAACCCATAGTTAGGATGCGTAGTGTATCCTTTCTGAAGAAGATTTTATTATTTTATTTTCTGAAGCCTATTTTATTTCTATATATTTATTATATTTTTATTCTTTTCCGCTGTGTCTGTTGTTTATCCTTCTTATAATTTATATTATAGGTGTTATATCTTATTTTAGTACAATAAAAAAACTTTTACATTAAATTAGTTCACCTGGTTGATATCAAGGATAAGCACTAAACCGTTTTGACTGCCAGGCACATTCTGCATTGCATCGTGAACTGCAAATGAGTAGCATAATCCCATTGGGGTTATAACGCGTGTAAAGTTCAGGAAAAACATAAGTGAAATTTTCACGTGAGGCCCTTGCTAATTTTTTAAACTTACGTTTAGTGCGCCGTTCAGCAGTTATTTATATACGTTGTAGTATGTTTTGAAAAAAATGGTTGTACTTGTATTGAACAAGGTTTGCTGCGGAAAGTACATCTTTTTAAAGTGCTATCGCTGAGTATCCATCCTTTTTCTTTCACTTCATCGCTGTGGAAAAACTTCTCTTTGCCTTGTTTTCGGAGAACTTCATGATAAAGTTTAACCTCGTGGGGCAACCAATCGTTGTAAATGCTAAGACTAAGAAAAAAAAGTTTTATAAATTAAATGCTGTGACTATATAAGACCTACCTTTTGCTTTATAGATGTACCTATGATTTTCTAGCGAAATGCGGTCATTGCTACGTATTAAACGTTTTTTACATGTGCAAACAAGTTACCTGTCAGTTATGTATGGAGATGAAGCTTGTATGAGTGCATCAATCGTCGCTAATTCCAATGTCGAATCTATGCCAAAAAATCTGCAAAGATGTTTGCTTAAGTATGGTATTCAAAAACAGGTTGGCTGCAGTTTTCAAACATACGTTAATATGCTGAACAGTGTACAATCTGTTAGAATTATTTTTATTCAGCAATATCCCTGGTTGCTTACGTTCAATGATCTCGTTTTGAGATAAGTGCTTATGTGTATTGCAGTATTAAAAGGATTGTTCCGCTAGCTGGGAAGATTGTTCCGAACGTAATTAAACTTTTAGTTTTCATGCGTCTTTTGGTCAAGCTAGAATAAACCTTTACCGATTATAATTGCAAATTGTGAGTTCTGGAAAATCAAGAGCTGATGTGTATTCCTGATGTGATTCGGTTGAAGTCGAAAATTGAGCGTATTCATGAATTCTGTAGATCAGTTGCCATAGCAAACCGCCATTTAGTGCAAATACCAAGGAAAACCATAAGAATCTGTTCAACATACAGATGTTAAAAAATAAATTTTTATTGTAATCATTAGGGTATACAAAAAAAATAAGGAGACAATCATATACTTGCACCTATGAAAAAAATTCCGTTTTGATTTTCGAATTTGCGCTGGTCCATGACATGTTGTTTCAGATGCAAACTTTTCCAGCAAACTTTTGATAGGCCTGCTGCTCATTGTTTCTACTGGAACTAGATTAAAATTTTGTTATGTCTATAGCCTACGCATGAGCTTATTTGACACACTTAAGCACAACTGTGACTTAGGCGCTTAAAAAGCGCAGAAACAGAAACTTATATCAGAAGTATTATATACAGTTTATGAAAGACCAAAATTTTTAATTATATAGTACAATATTAATGTGATTACTGCAACTTGGCTCCCATTTCTTTTTCATAATAGACTTTTGTTGTTTCTGCCAATAACGTTACCGTAGATACTTTTTACACGCTGTCTAGCTTGATACATTTTTTGTTTAAACTTTTGTGTTCAACATATAAACTGTGCGTACTTCGTTAAGAAAGCCAACACATCGACTATGATGCCTATGTACAAACAGAGTATAACAGTTTTAAGCTTCGCCTTCATTAACCTTTCACAGGTTGAAAACTATATATAACCTTGATTTTCCGTCTTTAGTTCAGTATATTCAATTAGTCATACATAATAACTGAATAACTGACCACTTTCAAAACCAATATGACAATTATTTTAAAACAAAGTTACACACATTAGATTATGTGTTGCGCCCGCAAAAGTATGAATATTGCATAGACCTATATACAAGCAGAAGTGTGCAGTCGGTACTTTAAAAGTACCGTCAGTAACGCTACCGGTACTTTGGAAAAATTTACCGACGGTTCCGGTATTCGATACTATTTTAAAAAAGTAGTTCGGTACTTTGTCGATATTTGCTACCGGTACTTTTTTGTCCGAAAAATGCTGCTGCAAGTGCAATGTTTGCCGCAATTACTTCCCCGGTAAAGGTTACTTCAGGCCAAAATATATGTGACGTTACTCGTTTGAAAGTTAACTTGACATTTCTGGATTAATAAAGATCAACAGATGCTAAAATAGGTATTAAGGATTAATTGACATGTATTTTTGAAAAAATACTTGTTAAAATTTTGAAATAATCAGGTGAAAAGTACCGATTACCGGGATCGACTGAAATTTCTTTAAAAAAGTAATTCGGTACAATGGTACCGGTATAGATACTGAAAAAGTACCGCGGTACAGTAATTCGGTACTATAGTACCGCGGCACTGCCCACCTATGCCAACAAGTGCTGATTGGTTGCACATTATTTGCTACATGCAGGTTTGAATTCAGCTTTTACTCGAAGTGTAAATCACAACATTACAATTTTAATCGTCTCCGTAGTATGGTGTTAAACTAAAGCGTGGTAGTGCCTGGTGGTAATACCAATACTAAACTGCTTAAACTGTGCAAACCCACTTCAATTCTCGACATCGCTGTAATGCTGTTGGAGAAATATCCCGATAGCAATACCAATATATGATCTTCATACTAAGTCTCTCGCTAAACGTTAATTTTTTGTAGGGTACATCTGCTCTAGATCGGTTATTATAAAAACGGAAAAATTGCAATAAAGAAAGATATTTAAGATGTCTAATATTGTTTTACTATCTTTATAAGATAGCCATTGTTTTGCTATTGACAGGTTTGTATATAGTATATATGTATATTTTATATACTATATACAATCAATTTAAGTTAGTTTTTGTTATCATGATCCACTGTAATCCTGATCATAAATATTTCATGGTTCTCCTTTCATGCCTGTTTTGTTTAATTTATTCTGTTTTTCTGATGATCAAATCTCCTCCCTGAAATAAGATTGTTTTCTGCCAGCATACGAACATTTTGATGTTCTTGAAGAAGGTTATGAACCACTGGGCCAAATATTAAATGGAAATAAGAAAGAAAAAAACGGATCGGAAAAATTGAAGTCAAATTACTGGAAAATCATTATGAATTGTCAATGTTCCTTATAAATGCGGAGTTAAAACTTGGATCGATTCAATATCGCCCAAACAAATTGACAGGGTACTTCTGAAACGCAAGTTTTGGTATAACTTTCATTAACAAACAAGCAACTAAACTCGTTATAATGATCATTAACTGCAATTTGTTTAATAATTTAATCGATGCATGCCTGTAACAGTTTGAAATAAATCTGACAATTGAATGTAGGCTGAATTGTACACATCGTAGGCTTAGTCTATTATCCAAAAGTTATGTGGTTGTCGAGTTTATGTCGTAATTGCATCGAAGTCGTGAAGGAAATGTGTGGATCAACTTTTCACCAATAAACGAGCGCCAGTATCAACGTTTACCATCGGTTTGAGTTTACAGAAAATCCTTTTCGTTATGACATAACAAATCAGAGAATATGCTACACGGAAATGTATTGTCATCACAACAGTGCATTTATACTCAAATGTGATCAGTGTATTGTCGCGTTATTGCAGACACTATATGGGATATACAGGGTGGGAATAACGGACGTGTTCATACACTTTGTTAAATATAATAATATAAGTAAATCATTATCGCATGGGTAATTTACACACGTAAGTTTTGTTGGGCGAAAGAAAGATTATAGGTACAATTATTGTATTAAATTAGTATTAATTCAAACATATATTTAAAAAGCTAAACCATGTGGAATCACGGGAATTAGACAAAAAGACTTTTCAAAAATTATCAAAATTTTCCTGTCTCATATCATTACAACATACAAAAGAAGTATCAACTCTAATATGATTTAACCGCGTGCCTATATAATAGTTGCGTACGTGCCACGATAACAAATAGCCTTGATGGGGTCTCATCCCAAAGGCATGCTCATAAAGAAACTATCTTATAATAAATTATATTTCAATACAAACGAAAAGTTTCCGAAGTATAAACCAAACTCTATTCCAATGAATAACTTTACGTTACGCCCTGACACTAAATGATACTACACATAAGCTTCCGGATAGGGGTTTATGTTACAGTGTAACCATAAAAACGTCTTTAACCCGTAATGTAGCTTGGGGCTTCAAGTTTAATGAATTGCGACATCATGCAGTATTGAATTTAGACTATTATGGTATATCATTCTGAAGGCGTACTTGTCAAAATAGCAGTGAGACTTTATTACGCTACATTTAACTTTTTGGCTCCAGCGTAAGACAATCAAACTTCTCTACTTGTTTTGATGACAGCATTCTCGTCGAAAAAGTGTCTTTTTGCGTAATCAACCCGGTTTCGATTTGGGTATTTTTGCTGTCATCAGTTGTCGCACCTGCTCCGCAGATGATAGCAACAAAGAGTTGGAAAAATTCGAACACTGTAACGAAGCTAATTCCGACCCATAACCCTAACAATCCACCGATGTCACCTTTGGAAGAGAAAGATTCAGGATTACATAAAAATAGAACAAAATCGTACGTAATCACATTAAAGCTATAGCCAATAGCCTATACATGATGACCATTTGGGCAGAGGTGGGCAGTCGGTACTTTACAATTACCGTCGGTAACGCTACCGGTACTTGGCAAAAAATGTATCGACGGTTCCAGTGTTTGGTACTATTTTAAAAAAGTAGTTCGGTACTTTGTCGGTACTTGCTACCGGTACTTTTTGTGTAAAAGATGCTGCTTCAAGTGCAATGTTTTCCGCTATTATGCCCACGGTAAAGGTTATTCCAGGTCAAAACATATGTGACGTTACTCGCTTGCAATTTTACTTGAGATTTCTAAATTAATAAAGATCATAACAGATGCTAAAGTTGGTATTAAGGATTAATTGACATGTACGAGTTCTCTTCAAAAAGTATCTGATCTTTTCTCTTCCAAGCAAAAGTAGTGCTAGAAGTTCCAAGCTCCACCTGCTCCAAGTTCTTTTGGGATATTGTTATGTTACTATTAGTCTGTACGTGTGAATCGTTTCAAATCGATCGACCATGTCATTCTCTCTGTGTTAAGCATTAAATGCAGGTATAAAGTACGTGCCTGGTGATTTTTTTTCACGCAAAATCGCATTTCAATGACAGAACGCATCGAACAAAGATATCGCATCGAGCTTTTCCAAAACCTTGGTGACAGTCAAACTGAAACAATTCGAAAGATTCAGCAGGTTTTTGGAGACGACGCTTTAAGCCCAACACAAATAAAGGAATGGTTTAATCGCTTTAAAGATGGTCGATTGTCAGTGGAGAGCGAGCCACGCTCAGGGAGGACATCCACAACCCGAAACGAGGAGGTGATTGAGAAGGTTTGCCAATTAGTAGCCTACTGAAAGATCGTCGTCGTTTAACAGTACGAAAAATCGTTGCAGATGTGGGAAAATGCAGGGGAACAGTTCATTCCATCTTAATCGAAGATTGGCACCTGCAGAGAGTGTTGGCGAAATTCGTTCCCAAGCTGCTGACGGAACAACAGAAGGAACTCTGGAAGGAAATTGCCCAAGGCATACTGAATTGTGCTAACCATGACCCAGAATTTATGAAGACTATCATCACTGGCAATGAAACATGGGTTTATGTTTACGACCCAGAAAACAAGTTTCAATCCTCACAATGGAAGCATGTAGAATCTTCAAGGCCCAAAAAAGCACGACAAGTTCGCAGCAATGTGAAATTGATGATGACCTGTTTTTTTGATTCCTGCGACATTGTGCTTCACGAGTATGCACCCGAAGGCCAGTCAATCAACAAAGAGTACTATTTGGAAGTTCTACGTCGCCTTCGAGAAGCTGTGCGAAGAAAGTGGCCAGAGATGTGGGCAGCAAAGAAATTCTGGCTTCACCAAGACAATACACCCGCTCATTCCGCCCATGTGATCCAATCTTTTCTGGCCAAAAACGACATGTCACTCGTTCGCCAGGCTCCTTACCTTCCAGACTTGGCACCATGTGATGTCTGGTTTTTCCCCCACTTTAAAAACACTCTAAAAGGGACACGATTTCAATCACGAGAAGACATTATAGAAAAATCGACGGAGGAGCTATGGAGCATTCCGGAGGAACAGGAGTGGAAGAAGTGCTGGGAATAGGGTATGGACCGCCAAGGGGATTGTTTTGAAGGAGATTAAACAAAATTTTTGAAATTTATTGTGTTGTGTGCTTTATACCAGTAGGTCGGATATTTTTCGAACAGACCTCGTATTTTTGAAAACATACTTGTTAAAATTTTGAAATAATCACGTGAAAAGTACCAAGTACCGGGACCGACGGAAATTTCTTAAAAAAAGTAATTCGGTACAGAGATTCGGTACTTTTTTCAAAAGTACCGACGGTATCGGTATTGAAAAAGTTCCGCGGTACAGTAATTCGGCACTATAGCACCGCGGTACTGCCCACCTATGTATTTGGGTCATTAGGCTAAGCAAAATATGAAAGTATTTATCATCAAGATTTTTTTAAATACTGTCGTAGTGTTTTTTCTAATATTTTGGTCAGCGTACAATCCTTGTATGCACAGTGCAAAGTCCTACAATCGGCACAAAATCTTACATATAAGGCTGATTTCCGACACAGATTTCGATTGGATAATTTCCCTGTCACTGAGGCTGTCAAAATAAATGTCCAGCATCAGATAGTTCTCTCTGTAAACTGAAACTTCTTCGATAGCTTTTGTAAAGTCTCTTCCGGTGGAAAGCTTCACCACTTTAAACAAACAAATATTATGTTAAATTGTGGAAAGAAGAATCGCAACATCTTAAATTAACCTTTCAAGTTGTTTGGTGAAATGAGGTGCTGTCCAATTTGAACGCTAGGAAACGTCGAGTAAGTGACTTTCGTTTCGTAAGTAACAAACTCGCATGGTGTTACGCACCCACACTTCGACATGGTGATTTTTGACATAAATTGAGCTAAAACAAATTTATTATAAGCTAAGTATTAGGTTTATTAAGCTCAAGATAATGCCATTTGATATAGGCTACACCTTGCATAATTAACTTCTTTGTCAATGTAAATTTTAAACTTAAAAACTTCTTTCCAATTACAAATTTCCATCTTTATAGGCTTACTTTAAAAAAAAAGGATTTAAAATGACATACGTTTTTAGTTTAAAAGTAATACATTTGGAACATATCATATAGGCTGACTAGAATGAAAGAATTTCCGTTTTTGAATTTGCGGAAAGTGTGTGTGAAAGTATTTACTGGTAAACCGAAAAGTGGCACAATAGTTTAAGTTTACATTCAACTTCTCCCGCACAGTCAAGTATCTGCAAAGCATTACATTCTTCAACTTCATATCTTTTCACAGGTGCCCAATACGGTTTGCAGCCGCAGCGTTTGATGACGTAATCAGTCCTTAAGCGTATAGCAAAAACAATTAAATTATTAGTCATCACAGACAACTAAGTAAAATACGACTGGGTTGCAATCTGTAGTGGTTAACCTGCACTCAATATAACACGCTGCTGTGCTGTATTCCGAAAAGTGACGAAGTTTTGTTGTTTCTTTCGAGCAAATTCCCCATGGCGGGTTCATCAGCTTTCGCTTTTACATATAGTTTGCATGAATCATAAATAGTTAGAAACATAGCAATTAAGAAGAGGAAGTTGAAATGTAAAAAATACCTGAGTTCTTTGCATAACAATATGACCACAGTGACCGCTAGGTACGGATACACCAAAGTTTTGTATCAACGGAGGTTCTTTTGCCCCATGGACATGAACCTTAACTCCAGCTCCTGGAAACCCATAGTGAGGATGTGTTGCGTACCTTTCCTGGAAAAAAGTTATTTCTTCATACTGTACCACACTTAATTAGTTTTGAACAGAATCTCCTTTCTCTTGCTATACTTGATTGATATCCAAAACAAGAACGAGACCATTTCCACTACCGGGGATAGTTTGGATTACATCATGGACAGCAAAGGTGTAACATATTCCCATAGGAGTTAAAATGCGTTTGAAGTTCTAAAATAATTTGGCAAAGTTATCTTACTTTAAGTATGGCCTATACTAAACATGACACACGCCCCAATTTTTTTTGTTGTGTCAGAACGTACTTTAATGGAGCAAGCTTTGCTGCGAAAGCTACATTTCTTTATTGACGTATCGTTCAGAACCCAACCTTTACTTTTTAATTCGTCACTGAGTAGAAAAGTTTTATTTCCCTGCTTTCGAAGCTCCTTGTAATAAAGGTCAACTTCTTGCGTCCACCATTCGCTGTAATTACTAAAAAAGCAAAACCTTTGCGTTGTGATGTATGTTTATTTTTTTGTGTAACTATAATTTGTTTTGAAATTTTGAACTTGTTTGAATACGTATAACAAATTGCTTTTTGTATAATTAATATTCAAATAATAAAAGTAACTTTGGGTATAGCCTTTACGCGTAACAGAAATTAAAATAGACAAGAACCCGTGAGGCTTGTATGGCGACGATACTTCTATCAGTGTGTCAAGGGTTTGCACTTCAAGCGCAGATTCTATACCAAAAAATCTGCAGCATATATTAATAAAATAAGGTTTTGGTTATTGTACAGTAATCTATTTGGTGAAACAATCACCATTCCAATATTCGACTATAAAGAAATTGTTTCAACGCTCTAAAAGTTTATGGTGTACTAAAGAATGGTTAATGTTGATGATGTTACTTTAAAGTACAAATGATCTTGATTTTTGATCTTGATGTAAAGTATACAGAAACTACAAAAATGAAGTAAACATACAAAAACCATATGATATAAAACATCATTTTTTTAATAAAAAAATAAGCAACGACACACAGCTTCTACATGTATAACTTGCATTTTACCGATTGTAATTGCAGATAGTAACTTCAGGAAAATCGAGCTCGGTCTTATACTTTTCCTGAATACTAGTAGATGTTGGATATTCAGTATACTCCTGAATTTTTGATTTCAGCTGCCAAATCATTCCACTGGTTAGCCCAAGCATTAAAGTCAACCAAATGATCCTGTTGAAATAAATTTGATGCAAAGAAATTATAGTATTTTAGAACTGATATGTTGAATTTAAAACAAAATCTAAATTTAATAAACTTTGATGTACCTATTCACCATAGTATAACACTATCCCACTAAGTCATGCTCTATATTACGTTGCGCATCTCACCTGTGAAAAACTGTTCTTTTTTGTTTGGCAATTTGCGCAGGCCCATGACAAGTTGTTTCAGATGCAAATTCTTTAAGTAATTTTTTAATGTCAATCATTTTGATTAAAATTGTTATAAATTGCTGCTAAAAATAGCTATAAGTATTTGCACACAGAATTATAATTAAAAATAAAAGATTAAAATAAAAAAAAAATAGATATTTGATATAGCCTAAATTAGTTGATTTGTTTGCAAATATTCTTTTCGGATGCTTGCATTTATTTTTTTTTTGTACAAAAGCATTACGTATCTCCAGACCATCAGTTGTGTGCTTTATGTACAGGTGCATAGTAACGTGCTTAGCGTATTGTATGACGTGCATATTTTAAAATATTTGCTTACATTTTAAAAATTTAATAAAAACTTAAACAAAAAAATCACCATGCTTATAAAAAATTTATTGCTCCACGTATAAGAACGCAAATACATAATCCTGCTTTTTGCAATCTTTTTCCATAATTTTAATACGGTTCTACATGTTCACGTACGGTAAGGTGCTTAACTAAGAGTGACCTACGGTTTTACATAACATTTCTCTTACTTTATAACCTTCATGACATTTCCAAGCGCGAGTTATCATCAAAATTATATGCTTTAGCCTAACGTAAGGCCTGAACCTTACCTGTTTCTACAATTTCAAGTCGTAAATATGCTAAGGACCTTGCTATAGTATTTATGTGTTATACATTAATAATTTACTTCGCTGGTCAAAGTGCCTGACTAAGTGGAATACGTTTGACTAATTGCAACGTTTGTTGCTAACATCGTCCAATTTTAAGTGATGTAGACAAAAAATGGTGTAAAACCATTTTGCTGCTGAAGGTCAATTTAATATTAGAAATAAATTATAAATTAAATTGGATTTTTATTTATTTATTACACAAAAATTTATTTTGAAGCATAAAATTCAGAAGAAATAACCTACGTATAAAACGGAACTGCATGGAGTTTATGTAGGCCTACCATATTTTCATCGCCGAAAAAGAGGACAATTTCTCCAGCAAGTAGTCTACAATGCAAATAAAGTTTTACGTTTAAAGGATTTATCCGATGTGTTTGGATAATTATACGCAAAATGCACAAGTAATGCATTCAGCTTCAAAATCATTATGTCTTTTTCTGAAACAAGGATACTTCTGTCGCAGTTCATCAGAAAACACAGTGTTCCTCTTTGGCATTATTGCTTAGCTTTATTTAGATTTTATGTTTGTCTAAATTAAAACAATGATAATAAAAATGATTAGACCTCATGCTGTCGCTGAAAAGTCATTTGACTTGACTTAGGCCTCATGTCGAAAAGTCACGTAAACATATAATTCTGTTGAAAATATAAGCAAGAAAGCGCAAAATGCAAAAAAGGAGGACATTTGGGCATTTTCAGTGTCTTCGGAGGACAATTCATTTTTCTTTAGAAAAGAGGACAAATCCTTCTAAAAGAGGACATATGGTAGCCCTAGTTTATGTCCATAGAGTATCTGTTTGCCTCTCAAAATGTTTTGACGTAATCGTATACGCATCGCACAAAGAGATTTATAAACAGGTACTGACTTATTGAAAGAAAGTTTGACATGGTTATATAAAAGTATTGTATTTGTACTGTACTGTACTGTATATTTACGAAATAATTTATAAGATTTATCAAAGCCAAGAAGGAAAACGCATTCATGCTATGTCGTAATGACTGGAGCCATCGACTTGACTCGATTACTCAATTCAAATTGCAGTCTAATGACGTCATTTACGTCAATGATCGGAAATAACTTAACTTAAACCGAATCACATTGTTGTAGTTGCAACAACCAAAAATTTGTGCTTTGGAAAAAATAACACAAACCAATAATTTCATAACAAATTAAAGTTATCTAAAAAAACATTAACAAGACTGAAAATGAAATGAAATGGGTAACTAAAATGGTCAATATCGACCTCCTGGCGTCGATAAGAACAGGACTGTGTTAGGAGTCGATAAATCCCTTATGATCAAAAGGAGAGCTAACGGTAGGTAAATGAAAATGGTCAATAAGTTTGTTATTTAACAATAAAGCGTCGATAAAATTAATATCAAACATTTTTATTCATTCATTTTTTCATCCATTCAAAAACAACATATTTTTTGATGTCACTTCTTTAAAGTACGTTAACAACAATTATTTATCAAAGTTAGTAATATTCTTCCGCACTTCACCAGTAATTCAGAGTTTTTTAACGCTTGAATGTTAAAATAACCTTTTAGATATAATAGGCCTACTATAGCTTCATTCTAAACCTTCTCTGTCATCTAAACTAGGTTAAATCAAATTTTAACCGAATAGTTGTTAATGAAATTTATGGTATAACGATATTATTACTAACGATTATTACACCATTGACCGCACAGTGGGAAAACCTCCTTCCCCGCTTCCCAGCTGACCTTGTTAATTTTAACTAGGCCTATTTGCATGTCTTAACCTGTAGCTATCTAACCTAACTCAACCAAGACAACTTAACCTACAGACAAAATAGTCACTTCATTGAAGTTGAATAGGCAGTTGGGTGAAGAACCTTTTCTTGAAAACGTTTTAACTGCATTTGAAACCTGCATAACTACATACGGTAGCTTATTTAATTTTGGTCTGCCGGTGGTAGATACGGTATCAAAGGTAATACTGTGTACCATGAATAAAATGGGCGATTTTCAAAAAACATTTGAGGAGCTCCTGCTTAAATGAATGGTAACCAACTTGATGCAGCTTTCCGTCTGACAATAACAAAGTTTGTAAAGTTAATTACGTTAATTAGTTAAAGACTTGAATTTACCAAAATTAACTTAGATTGAAGCGACATGACTCAAGATGTGGCTGTATGATTCGACTTGATTTAATTAGGCTAAAGTTTGTGAAACTGACCAAGCTATAACTCTGCCATACTTTCACTAAATAAAATTAAGTATGCAAAATACCAAATCCATAAAAATCATAAATCTTTACGGTCATCAATTCTTCAAATTACTACAGACATTTTTCTTTTTGTTTGCAAACGGTCATCCATTAGCTTAGCCGTTTAGAGTTAGATTAAAGTAAGGATTCCCTTGGTAGAAGTCTCGATGGCCATTTTGTGGATCTTATGGAGATTTTTGTAGGTCGCTCCTACCTCAACCAGTTTTAAACAAAATACTTACAACCAACTTGTAGACTAACTACTTTTAGTAGTAATAAAACGCTTCTCTATATCCTGGGCGATAGTCAAACTATATACTCACAATATAAGATACGAGTAACTTGTATGGCAGCTAAAGTACGAGTTTTGCTGGGGTCAAGAGCTTAATATTTGTCTGTGCTTATGTGTTTAGATATAAAAATATCACTAGTTAAACTTCAGCCAATCTCAGGAAATATTACTTAAAATTCACCTCCCAATTATTATATTAGTAGGCTATTTAGCCACTATTTTACAATTAATGAAGTTAGTTAAATTTGGCGCATCAGCGCAACAATTAATTAAAAATCTTCTAAATGATGTTTTCGGCGTATGAAAATACTGTACTAAATAATAAAACTAAAACTTTATTCAAGTTGTTGTAGTAACTGCCAGGTATGATTGTTTATTTCTTTGCTTCTTAATTATGATAATTTTCTTGTAACAAGGTCGGGGAAGTCCCGATCTAGTAAGCGTTGTAGTTCTTTTCTGGTCCTTATTCCAACAGCAATTTTAACTGAGCACCCGCTACAACTTCTCATGACGTCAGCAATTGTCTGCTGTTTTTTAGTAGCATCCTGCAATTGCTGACGCTGCATGGTTGATGGTCGGTATAGCACCCAGCTATTGGTGATGTCATATAGTTGCCCATTAATGATTTAGAGAGGCAGAGTCATAATAATCAGAACAGCTGGTGTTATTATTGTACAACAGACTGCTGTTTTTAATATGCACCCTTTTATTCTTTTCTGCTCAGTAATTGGCAGGCTGATGTTGGTTGCTGCTCTGTAATTAATAGGCTGCTGTTGGTGACGTAATGAACAGCAGACTGTAATCGCTGGAGTAGAACTCTGCTATTGGTTGCTGCTGAAACTTGGACAGCTTACTGCAGTACTGTTTGTTTGCAAACCAACAGTGTTGAAGACGTGAAAATAAATTATGGTATCCTCACCCACTCATAAAATAAGCTGACTGTAGAAGATAAAGCGGTACAGGCTCTAGGCATTTAACTATTTTAAAACTAGAGAGATAGAGAGAATTTATTTCACCATTCAAAGTAAAACTAAACTATCACAATACAATTCAACAAAATTGATTGGTGTGGGGCAGCGAAAAGACCTCGCGATCATCCAGGTCAGTTGCCCCAGATTCTATTGTAAAAAAGTACAATGGAAACGGATAGAAAAGAAAATGAAACTCAATTAATTAATACAACACTGCAAAACAGAGACACACCACAGAACCAACAGTAGAAGATTTTCTTTTAATCAAATCAATAACAATATGATGCAAAAGAAATCAACAACCATACATCCATCACCCTATTCACAATTATCCGAACAGCACTTCCCTTACACAAGTCCACTTCTCAATTGATATGAAAACTATTTATGAGACTTAATGTTTTTATATTGTTTGGTAGTTTATTCCAAAAATTAGGTCCTCGAAATGTTAACTTTTTTTACCTTTTACTGTTTTGGTTAGGGGCAAGAATAATTTAAGTTGTCCTGTTTTGATCTAGTGTTATATTTGTGTGCTGTTTGGATTTCGCTGAAATAGTCGTTAAATATTTGGGGAAGAACATTTGTGTAATAATTATGCATGAATTTGCCTGTCTATAATTGATACATTTGAGATATATTTAGAATATCGTTTGCTTTATAAAGTGTAGTTTGGTATATTTGTTACTATTGATAATTAATTAGTCTTGCTATTTTATTGTGAATTATATTTAACAGTTTTAAATCACTATTTGATGCAGATCCCCAAACCAATATACCATATTGTAAAGCACTGTAAACAAGACTATAGTATAACATCGTCAGAACCTTTTTATCGGTAAATTGTCGAATTTTGTAGAGACACCACAGATTCTTGACAGTTTTTTGCAAAGGTCTTCAACATGATAATTCCATTTAAATTGTTCATCTAGTATTATGCGTAGATATTTAATTTTGGTAGCGCTTTCTATTTTCTTGCCATTCATGATCAGGTTTACTTTTTGCCATTTGCAGATTTTAGGTGTTGTTATCATGAAAGAAGTTTTACTATAATTTAAAGAAAGCTTGTTAATTTTTAGCCAATGATTTACTTTATCAAGTTCGATTGTAATTTGTTTTTCAATTTCTGCAATATTTGAATACAAATTGTATAATACTGTATCATCAGCAAATAGTCTTGTTCCAAGGGAAGTGCTGTTGGTTAGATCATTTATATACAGCAGAAAAAGCAGTGGCCCTAATACTGACCCTTGTGGCACACCTATTGAGATGTGCCTTTACTCTGATAAATAATCACCACGCTTGATATATTGTTGTCTACATGTCAAATATGATTTTATCAATTCGTTAGCTTTGTCATAAATGCCATAGCAAATTAATTTCATAAGTAATTGTCTATGAGGTACAGTATCAAAAGCTTTCTTAAGGTCAAGAAACACCATACACATGTATTTATTATTTTCTATTTGATGGTTTGCATATTCATTGATACCGGTTACTGCTAATACAGTGGAATGAAGCTTTCGAAATTGATTATGGTGCAGAATTTTGTTATTATTAATAAAGTGTATAAGTCTACTGTATGGAATTTTTTCAAATACTTTATTTAATTGACTTAAAGACTAATTGGTCGATAGTTATTAGGATCATTTTTGGCTTCATTTTTGTACACAGGGATCACTTTGCCTGTTTTAAGTTCTGGCGGGTAGTTACCAGTGTTTATGGCTGGATTAAAAGTATGTGCTAGTGGTTCAGAAATTAGATACTTGCAATCTTTTAGTATCTTGGCTGGTATATCATCATATCCTGGCGTTTTGTTGCTTTTTAGTTGACTTATTTGATACTCAATTTCTCAATTACCTATTTCAATAAATTCCAATTTTTTCGAATAAATCTTTTTAACGTAGTGAGTACTGTCGTGGGTTTTTTCATTGTCTTTAAATTCATAGGCTATTTTGTGGCCAATGCTTACAAAATGTTCACTTAGCAAGTTTGAAATTTCAATTGGGTCAGTAATTGTCGCACCGTTTATTTCAATTGAATTTGGTAATATATTTGTTTTACTACGTTTGTTCAATAATTCACCTAGACTTGCTAGGCTACTCTACTAGGTATAACTAGGCCTAGTGATCTCAATAGATTTTTTGCTCGATTGCACTTCTACCTGCACTCCGGAGCCCAGTCAACCCACCACATTTTCTGTAGGTTAAGTTTGATTGACAAATTTTTTTACTCACTGACTTGGTAGGGAAAGGCTAGCATATTTATATACATAGGGCTTCTAGAACAGTGGGAACGGTCTTAAACATGTTGTGTGGAGTTTTGCATGAAAGTTGAACGATTAATAGGTACAGCTTAAGGGTCTAGTATACAATTGCACAACCATAGGATGCTTTTGTATAGTACAGCGTGGTCCAACTTCTTTTCATCGCGGGCCAAAATCAGAAAATTTTTTTATCTTGCGGGCCAATGTTTTTAAATTAGAACTGAAGAAATGTGAAATTAGACCTGAAGAACAATGTGACATTGATATTAGAACTGAAATTAGAATAGTTCAAAATTTAGCTATTAAATGCTGATCAATGTGACATCTGCGGTCGAGGTTCTTCCTCGACAATAGCGACTATCAAAGCTGACTATCAGTTGGCGGGCCAAAAAATCAGTGCTCGCGGGCCAACTTTGGCCCGCGGGCCTGCAGTTGGACCATGCTGGTATAGTATATACCAGCAACTCAAATTGTGACGCCATTTGGTTGTGTACCTAAGCTTACATTTCTAACTTTTAACACTTGAAAGTTGACAGTTGCAGCCTGCTTTGAATATTGAGCTATAAAATGATTTTATGAACTGAACAGATTGTGCACCTGTGCCAAAGCTATATAGACCTAGCCTAACTCCAATGGATGACATTTGCCTTAAAAAGTGCAACTTTGTAAAGTGTGTCGATGATCTAAATTGTGTAATAACAAAAGGAACCGTTCATCAAGTTAAAGGTTTGTTACGTTTATTCTAATTTCTAAGCTGTTATGGAAAGTTTGTATGATATGTCGTAAATCTCCAGCGTAGCGAAGGACCAAATATATCATTACGCAGCAATGAATTACCAAATAAATTACCAATAAATATCATTACAGTAGCATAAATATCAGCTCCGGCCTTTCTGGCGAGGCGTGGTAACAAGAAACATGCATAGATCGCTAGTGCAGTTAAATTCCTGTCGGTTTCATCTCTTGACAATGGCAGTGTTTACGGATAAGCAGGGCGAAGACAATGGCCTTAGAATCGGCTTTATTTATGAAAATAGGAATTAATTGCGGCGGAAAACAATTAATTGGAGTTTTTATACTGGTGTGGCGTAAAACAAAGACCATAATTTTTGGCGTAAATCTCTCAGTTTTAAAAGGCAAGCTTTCCATGCAGGTTTCTGAGTATTTAACCTATCAGCCAAGACATTTAAATATATATTGCATACAATTGGGTATATTGTTTTCAGAACATTATAATGTTGAAGCAAAACAGATTATGTACTATTGCTATGCTAAACTCAAATGTCTTGTGTATGATAATTTTGTTACGACTTATAACATGTTATACACCACAACCTGACTCAGTTTTATTTGTTATGCAAATGCATGATTGGAACCAAGCATTTTTTCCATCTGAATCATAAAGATATTCATGACAGCATCGAGAGTTAAATTTAAGCTATTCGCAATTTATTTCCTTTTTTCAGAGTATGTTCATTGTCATTGCTACAGCGCACTCACACGATTTGATAAAGTTGGAAGATTGCCATTACACATCGCTGCCTCATGTGGGAAATCTGATGTTATTGAATGGCTTTGCCAGCACATGATTTCAACCAACATTGTTGGTATTGATACACTAGATTTGGAATCAGGATGGACTGCTTTGCAAAGAGCTCTGTATTATGGACGAATTCCTTGTGTTATGGTTCTGTTGCAAGTATGTTTTGATTTTAAGTTCTGTTTTTAGTGGATAGGTGTATCCTTGCACCTTGGTTGCAATTAGCAAAACTTGCTTGATGCTTCGATATACTGTACTACCTCTTTTTAGCATTTTCTTACTGTAGTAAACTTGCATTTCAGCATGGGGCAAGTATGTGGTGGAAAGATTTTGATGGCTGCAATGTCTTAGACATGGTGATGAAGGATATTTCACCATGGGTACATGAACCAGCTTTGAAGAGAAATAAAGATGTATTTGTTCAAAAGTAAATTGCTAAACTCATTCACCGCCAATTACAAGTTGTGCATGACACAACAATGTAATTTTCTAAAACTCTTAAGGCACCAAATGTTTACTATTGCAGCTGGAATGATCTGCGCAGTAGAGATAACTCAGATATTTACACATGGGGTGTAAATGAGAATATGACACTTGCTCAAGGGAATCAAAAAAGCCGCAAACTTCCTGAATTGGTTGATTTTTTTGCAAGAAAATGTATCTCAATCAAACAGGTAATACTTAATATTTTTCATTTCTTTTGAGGCCCAATGTTTTTATGCAGTGTTTAAAATCAAAGCAGTTTCAATGATTACCAAAACGGTATATTATTGTAGGTTTTTGAATCGGGCATACTGAAATTTGAATAAGTAAATTTTATCTCTTGTATAACTATTTTTGTTGTAGTAGTTTTGCTTCCACACAAGGATTTGTTAAAGTAGTACTGAATGGGTGCTTGACATCAGCTGGAGAACCCTTTTGTTTTATTCTTAGTTTTATGAATATAATACAGTAAAAATAAGCGTCAACAATTAAAGTTTCAAGTGTAAATGTTGATTGCACTTTTGTTGGCACTATGGTTAATTCGGATATCAATAATCTTTACTATCCAAATATATCTGGATATTTCTGTTTTAGCTAACTGGATTATAGGGGGTAAGCACAAAGCAACCTTTTTATCCTAACTTCTAGTAAAACGTAATGTAGGGATTGTACAAACATTCAAGTGTGGTTTAGTTTTGTTTTGAAAAAACCTCATATGTGTCCATACTTTCACAAATTCTTAATGTTTATTTGTATTTTTGTTTTTTATAATTTATTTTTACATTTAGTAACTTCAGAAGCGTACAATCGATCTTAAACTGCTTTCTTTATAAAGCCACCCAGTCCTCACCTTGAAATGTATGAACTAAAGTTTTACCCTGATGATACTTGCGCAATTTAATCGATTTGTGTATTGTTTATAACATACAGTAATAGAACTAATTCCTTCAACATTTAATGTCTTATAGAGAATAGAGGACAAAGAACTGTGAATATAGCTTTTAATTAGTTTCAACATGGAGCCAAACATCACTTCTGTTCTGCTAAACTTTTCTGTATTGGTTATTATGCATTTGTTATCCGGTTATCAGATAGCTAAAATTGCCTCAGTTAATCAGTTATCCGATATCCGGATAATCCAACCCTATTTGGCACATACAGGAGTTAGTTATGTTAGTTTGATCATGTTGTGGGTCTAAGATCATTTTTGTTTGTTGAATTATATTTTTCTAATACTTTATTGTTAGTAATGATTAATTAATATTTAATTTGCTTTAATATTCTGCTAAATTATTTATGTGCATAAAATTCACTTATTTTTATCAAATTATACTGACTGCCCAACTTTCCCTTGTGTTTTTTTAGGTTATTATGTGCAAGTTCCATTCTGTATTTCTTACTCATGGTGGTGAAGTTTTTTCCTGTGGTACTGGTCGTGGTGGAAGACTTGGAGTTGGCTATGATGACGTATTTATTGATCCACAACGTGTGGACGTTGGAGGCAACGTTATTGGAGCGATTGCTGCTGCTATTGACCACACTGTTTTTGTCACTGTAGATGGTCAGGTAAACTGATGTAAAGTTGGAGAAATGAGGGAAAGTTATTTCCTTTTAAAGGACTAAATGGTATTTTAAATAAAAACTTATAGCTTACCTTATCCAACTTCAACATTGTTTAGATTTTAGCTTTTATTTTGTGTATAGCTTTACACTTGCGGTTTGAATCATTATCGAACTTCTGGAATAAATCCACCACCAGAAAAAAATGATTTTCCAACCAGAGTAATTGCTTTAAAAGACAAACGTGTTATTGGGTGCAGTGCTGGGCAGTGCCACACGGTGGCATGGACAACCAATGCTCTATTTACATTTGGAACAAATGCTGGACAATTAGGTAAGTAGGCCTCACTTTTCATTCAAAGTACATTGGTTTGATATCAGCAATATTGCAGTGAAAATATGAAACAGTGAAACACTTTTGCAAATGCAAATTTTGGAAAACAATCTAATGCTCACAGGCCACAACAATAAAGCATCCCATTTTCTTGTCTATAGGTCACGGAAAGGGAGACTTGTTCGTGATAAGTCCTCGACGCGTGTCCGCAATTCACCGAGAGAATGATGTGATCGTCGATGTCAATGCTTCTGATGCGGCAACCGTTGTTGTAACATCGCAGGTCGAAATTATATCATAATAACAAAGCAAGGAAGCAGCTTTTTATCCCTGCATTTTCAGTTACTCTGTGTAATGTTTGCTCATCATTTATTATAGTATTAGAGTGTTTAATTATTCCACAAATATTAATTTGAACATGCTATGCACGGTACAAGTGAAAAAGTACTTACCATGTTTATATTACTCTCAGGGTATTGTATATTTGCTGTACAATTACGTCTGTCGCAAGATACTGACAAAGCATCTGGATATCTTAAAAGTTCGTGTTGGCGGTGGAAGATTAGACCCTTTTTTGCTTCAACAGGTTTGAATTATTTTCTGCATTTTTTGTTGTGTATTGTAGCACACACAACAACAACACACACAATATGATTAGGCTTTCATTGGCAAATATATTTAGAACCATTTTTTTAGAATGTGGTGTCTTACCTAACAATATCAAAAAAAATGCAATAAAATTACAGTGAAATAAATATGAAAAGCATGCATGCATAGTGTACTTGCAAAGCTTAGATTAGCATGTGGCCAGTTTCAGAGATACAAGTTACATTTCACGCTTTCTGATGTTGGTAATAAACTTCTAATTAATTGGCTAAATATTGGCATTTCTATTTTCTGACAGGTAAAGTCGATTCGAACTACGTCACGTCCGGTGAATGTGAAAGAAGACAAACACGAACGAGAGAAATCGGCCGTTAAAGTTTTGATCTTGAAGAAATCCGGTGACTTGATTTCTTGGATAAGCTCTAAATCCACAACCGATAGATGCCAGTTTGACTTACGTCAGGTATTTAGGTGACGTTATGTTTAGCTGTATATATGTACTTGACCTGGTTAACTTGATGGATTGGACTGGTGATTTATTATTGGCATAGGTGGGCAGTACCGGTACCGTCGGTACTTTTTTCTAAAAGTACTAAATCCCTATACCGAATTACTTTTTTCAAGAAACATAAGTCGGTCCCGTTACTCGGTACTTTTAAAATGATTATTTCAAGGTTTTGAGAAGTATATGTTTTTTAAAACTTCATTTTATTTAAAACTTAATGCCAATTTTAGCGCTTTTTATTCCTGTTTAATCTAAAAATATTTAATAAAGTCGCAAAGAGTGAATTCACATATTTTTTTTACCTGAAGTGACTTTTAGCGGGTAATAAAATCGGCAGAAATTGCGCTTGCAACATGATCCGCTGTGCAAAAAAGTACCGGCAACGTACCGAACTACTATTTTGAAATAATACCGGATACCGGAAACGTCGGTACATTTTTTGCCAACTATCGGTACCGTTACCAACGCCGAGTGCCAAACTTTGATTATGTATGTTTACGTTTACTTTCGTCTGTATTAAGATTCGTTACATCACTGACGTTGCTATTAGCAACAATGGAGCGGCTGTGCTGCTTACATCATACGATGGAACGGCATATTTGGGTCACTACTCTACTTGGCATGCCGGGAAGAAGAAGGGTTCATCAACACGTATTCAGGTATAGGATATTATATTTCTGGCAATTGGCTGTCGTTTCAGTTTTTTCCCTTTTGTAAATGTTATTTTTCTACTTAACCCTTACTGATATTTACTATCTTTATTAAGATATGATGGCCATATGTTGATATTTGCCACTAATAAGCTTTTTGGCGATTCACTGTGATTTTACTTGAGCGGGCCATGTGTAACTTATGATTTTAATTGCCGAAAAAAGTAATACGTTTGCGATTGGGCACATTCCCAGGAGTTCGCTAGCAGTCTTGAGTTATCCGACTCTGACTCGATTCAGAAATTCCGATTTGATCAAGTCACGTGTGCCTTTCGCTGTCACACAGCTGTCCTCGGACCGAAAGGGCGAAATGCGGCATTGCTACAATCGGACCCGAGAAATTTCATTACCCAAGTAGGATATAAATTTTTATCACCAGTGACTTTTAACTTCGATTTGTAATTACTACCTTATTGCTGTTTGTAAGGGCAAACGTTTTAAAGTTGATTTTACTTTAGTATTTCTTATTTATTTCTAAAAGTCGTGAAAAACCTAAAATTTCTGATAGCACAAAGTAACTTTACCAAATTCCGACAACTCAAAATTTTGATTAGTTGCGGTAATTTAATGGGTTCCTTCACCATCAATATAACTACCTTTTACTATATGAAGTTTATGCCGTAGTTTGTGTAGGTACCCACTGTAAACGCGGAAGGTTTGAACGAAGATTTTCAATGTCTATTGTCCAGTGCTCATGACGACGACCTATTACATGACGTCATTATACGAGTTAAAAAGAAGCAGAAACCTGACGTCATTTTTGCTGCCCATCAATTTGTTTTGGCCACGAAGTCCAGTTGTTTTGCCAAGTTGCTTCTCAATCGTCCAGAGTTCTCCGCCGAAAACGTCGCACATTTGCAAATTAGCGATCGGTCAACGCCGCACTTGATCATAGAAAATGTTCACTCAAAAATTCTGAACAATTGCTTGGAGTTTATGTACTGCGGAAAGTGCGAGTTACTTCATAATGGAATGAACGCGAAAGATCAATTACCCGACCTTGGCAAGATAAAAATATACTGGGAAGGTTATGAGCCTAAAAATGACCATTCCTTAAACGCCTGTATCGGTCTCAAGACTAACAACGGAAAGCAGTTCCCCGGAGAAACAGACGTTTTAACTTTGTTTAAGCGTTTAGCAATGAGACTGGAAATTCGCGGCTTGGAGGAAAAGTTTTTCAACAATCTGACGTTTGTTAAAGATCTCTTAGTTATGAATAACGATTCGCTAAAAGTAAACGACCTGATATTAACGCCCCGAACTATTCCGGAGTTGTACGACTGCCAGGTTGAATGTGATGACGAGATGACCTTCAGCGCCCACAAGTGTGTGCTTGCTGCCAGGATACCGTTCTTTCAGGGGATGTTGTTATCCCCTTGGTTGGAAGCCTCTGGCGAATCTATGATTGCTAAGTTGAAGGTGCAGTCTAGTTCATATTTTATTGAGTATGTTCACGCCATAATAATTTCCAAAATTTAGTTTAGTTTTATGCGTTAGGTCCCGGTGCCTTCGGACATTTTTCGGTATGTCATTGACTTTGCCTACACGGACTCTGAAACATCTTTGCACGGAAGTGGAAACCTCGAAGCTCTGTGTGAATTGCTTGCGGCTGCCGATCTTCTTTTAATGGACAGATTAAAGCAAGTTGTAGAAGTTCAAGTAAGATAAATTTTGTATCTTTAAAATTACTATATTGCGTTATAGCGCATATATAACCTGAGTTGTGTCATTCTTTCTGTAGATTGTTCCTCGTTTGACGCTGAAAAACCTCGCTTTTGTTATTGAGGTAGCTTTGGCTTTCAATGCGACTCAGCTTTACGAATCTTGTCTTCAATTTGCTTGCTTTCATTTAGCGGCACTTCTTCACACCCCGTCTTTCCATTCGGTGGAGATGTTCACTTTGGAAAAGCTGGAATCAGTGTACAGGTAGGCATGTATTTCGGTAAATCACATTAAATGCTAGTTTTAAATTTTATGCGCCAATTCAACTTCCAAGTACTAAGTATTGCACAAATTTGCAAGTGTTTTCAATACTTTTATATGTTTTTGAGAGGTTAACTTTTTGCAGGTCCAATTTATCCAACGTATACATGCGAAGTATGCCTCCCTATCTATCTGGTCCAGAAATTGATCATATTTCGAACTATGATGGCACTTCTTCGGTAGACAAAGATGGCAACTTCTCCCGTCCATCTCAAGCGTCTTCACCAAAGCGGAGGAGTGTAACTTCCGCACAGATAAACAGGAGGAAATCTTCCGTGAAGAAATCACTTGGGATTATGGTTTCTGACTTGCTGAAGAAAACTAAAGCGGATGAGGAGAATGATATTCTTGAGAGGATTATTACTCCTACTCCACAAGTGTTACCAATTGCTTCTACAGATTTATCGACGTCTTGCGTGGTTAAGTTGGCCCTAACTGATAAAAAAGCAGAAGTGACATTACCGATTAGTCCTAGTTTAACCGTTGCAAGTCCCAGGCTAGCTTCAAAACCGAAAGGACAACCGTCTGGTGACGACGGTAAAGCATCTCCGTCAATAACAATAGCAAGAGAGAGTGGTGCATTTGCTTCGAAATATAATAAGTTATTTCCGCAATTGGGGTCTCCACCAAGTAAGGAGACATCTCAAACTCCTACTGTCTTAGGACAAGTCCTGCCAAATGCTGCAGATATTTCTTCAAAATCTTCCGATTGTCTTGCTGTGACTTCTGGTTCAAGTGGTGCGTTACCTTCCAAACAAAGAAAAAAGTTGTCGCAAAAGGAAAAAAGGCGAATGAGAGAAGAACAAGAACAGAAGAAAAACGCTCCTCCATCCGTGGTTGTCGAAACTAAACCACTTGCACCAAATGCTTGGGGCGTAATACCAAAGTAGGTGCTTTTGAGTGATACAGTACCTTTATTTGGCTTTCTTGCCCTAACTACGAAAATTTCAATCACATAGGCGCGTTGAAACACCTGGAGAAATTTTTTCGCCTCCACTTGATGTACCTTTGAAATCTCGGCCCACGGTTGCCCCGTTGAAATCTCCCACCACCAAGCTCAGGTATTTCCCATCAACATATACAAGGTTTGAATATCTGCTTTTGCATCACACAGTGTTGTCGTGACTGCCTGTATGTTACGGTTGGTGTTTTAACTTACGTTATGAACCGAGGTCTGTTACTTTTATTTAACACCTGAAATATGGCTCTTCAAAATCCTTTCTTTTTTCTTAGTGACGGGCCGTGGAAACATATTCCTGCGTCGCCCAGTTCTCCTCCAGCTCAGCAAAATTTTCTTGGATCACCAACAGGAGTGTTATCGTCGCCAACATCCTTCATTGAAATTGTGCAAAGTGAGGAAACAAATCGCGAAAGAGCAGAGAGGATTAAAAAGAAGCCTCTGTCAATGATACAAGTATTTTTTACAGTATTTTTTCATAAATTTACTTTTAAGTCCACAAACAAATTTGTCTAATTAATTTGTTTTGAACACCATGAAGCGTTATGTCAGGTTTTTGTATGAGTTAGTTTACTTTTCCATCAATTTTTGAAGCTGCTGTTAAAATTTAACTAAAAACTACACGTGAATGCTTACAGCAGTGGTTCCCAACGTTTTTAGGCTTGCGACTCCCTGCAGAAGAGACAATAGTTAGCACCCAGTGATATTATGTACTGTAGGCCTATACTTTTATATACTATATAGCAACGTCGGGAAATGTCCAATATTTAATTCGCCCCCTTCTCAGATTTTTCATTTTCTTTTAAAATATCAAAGCCAATGCAAGCGATTCCGTTCATTTTATGAAATCTAAGTCCAAGTGAGGGAGTCGCTGCTGATATAAATATAAAGTAAGAAAACTTGCGGCACCCTGGCTTACAGTCATTTGGCAAATTTGTTTTTTCAATTTTAGTTGGAAGACCAAGCTATGAGTGAACTGAAAGTATATTACGAGAGCAAACTTGATCGAGGTGACAAGGATTTCTTTACAGTTTCACGAGTGTCTGACGAGGTGGCGAGGGAAATTTTTCAATTGAGAAAAAAGAGGAACGAATAAGTACTGAATGAAATACAGTTTGAATAGTTTTGCTGATAAATGGATTCGACGTTCGCTGCTAATTCTTTGCGTTATTTTGTGTGCGGTTTTAGTTTTCTTTATTTTATGAAATTTCCTGAAGCAATTTTTATAAAAATGTGACTATTTCATTTTTGATCTACAAGCTTGGGAACGTTATTATTAGACTGTACTTCTTGCTATACGTTAAAAATACATCATGTTTTTTATTAAGTTGTGTAACATTTTAGTGATTAATATTTTTTAGCAAGTGTTGCCTTTAGCTTTATGATGTTTAACTTTCAATCGGCAACTTCTGCGTAGTACTGTGTGGCCGTAATGTTGGCGGATTATTGTTTGTTATATACTCGATAAGCTTAGAGCTGTTCGTGTTTGGCCTTTGTGACTCTGATTTTGTCAACAGCGTCAAACTATTTTTGGAATTAAATGAATGCTCTAATTAGTTTTATCTTCCAAGGTCGAATATATAATTCCATTATGATCCAATGTATCACTTCATGTCGCCATATCGAGAATTTTATTTTCAATATTTTCAGTAACAAGGTGGAAACGTAATGATCACAATTTTACACTTGTTATATTTTGTAAAACAGCTTCGGCCACCTTTTTAGGTATGACGTCATCGTTAATTCTATTTCACACGTCAACAGTTTGCACATAGATATAAGATCCGGATTCTGTAACGACAATTGATAAAAATGTTGACATACTACAAAGTACATTTTCTTATACTATGGTTGCCAGTTGCCACCAGGCATAATAATCATCAAATATAAGGCTCAACTGGTGAAAACAGAACTTTGCTTCACAGAACCAACGTTGCATGACCACAGTTAATTTTTGCTGTATTGTTATTTCTTAAAACTGGGCGTTGTATATATATTTTTATTACTGTATTATAACCATGTCAAAGTATTAGCTGAGTACATATCATGATGACGACACTACATCACCACTATATCTCAAAATTAGTCCACTCTCCAATAAATCACACGATTTACACAACACTTAGCTTCAATTACACAATTTTAAATCCAATTACTAGACTTTCGCTACATACAATCGTCACAAACGGATAGGATTGATTAATTTTTAATTGCAGGGATAACATAGTTTCTACCAGAGTGTCGAACCGGAACTGAACCTTTAATCCGGTTTGAGCGGATGTTTTTTAAAAACCGAAACCAGAACCCAATGTATTACATTTGTCAAATTCAAACCAAACTTGAACCACTGAAGACTAAGAGAAAAAATCGAACCTTTCTCAATTGTAATCACATTTTCAGTACAATAATTTCATCCAAGAGTTATAGAAAACGTGTTTCCTTTGCCTATTTCAAATCGTAGAAAACCTAAACTAAGAAATTCTCACTCATGATAGAATTCCTTGAAGTAACAAATTGTTACTTGGGCAATGTAATTTGCTGGATAATGTCATTTGAACCCAGACGGAACTTTATATAAGTAAGCTTTCCATCCTAACCTGGAGCGGAATGAACGTAAGACCAGATGCAAACCTGAACCGGAGTTAAATCGTTTTCCATTGCGGTTCCACTTCCTGGTTTCTACTGAACGAAATAAACCCCTATGCCTACAGTATCATGGACTATCTGCTAACTAAACAGTTTTCATGTGATAGATAATGCTACATTAGATTAGACCTAAACATATACTTGTATAAAGCATTTAGTCGCAATATGACCAAAAGTCATTGAATTGATTGAACTCAATTGGGTAAAAGCTTTTTTACCGGTGAACTTGTACCTGAATGACTGAATCTGTTTGTTGTTTGTTCATGATATTTGAAATACCGCGGAGTTGGTAAACTTAAAATTGAAGGAACCCATTAAATCACTCCCAGTTATCCAAAGTTTGATGTAAAATAGCCTACACATGAAAACAAGACTTGGCACTGCGTTGTCGTTTTGCTTACACCAACCCACTACTTGAATTTGAAAACCTAGGCAAAAACACCCGAATTAAGAGATTTTGACAATCGGTTTAGGGTTAGCTATTTGTTTAGGTATTTTTATTGGCTATCGTTGAGCAACTGAGAGTTTGAATTGTCCAAAAGTTTGAGTAAAGTTAAGTTATCCAGCTTCAACTGTATTTTTGTTCTTAAGTATTAAACTACATTATAGATACTCGTTATCGTATGAAGACATATGATCAGAAAATAAAAGAAACTAATTTAGCTTGCAACAACAAAAGATGCTCAACTAGTGATTGAATTCGTTTTACGTTTCGCACGTTTGCTATGTTAACGTTTTACTCTAATTTAATTTGCGTTGTTTTAAACATGAGATGTCTATAATGTGGTAAGGTGTTTCCCCTACATTAAGTCAATTCTTCTCATTCTAATAAATATTTAAAGAACCTCACCTATTTATACTGTATGTCTAATGCTGGTTAGGTTTAGGCATTTAGGCTGGCTGCTTATTAGGGTGTGTCTACTGCGTTGAGCATTGCAAGCCATTGATCAGTCAATTCCACTTTGTAGGACAGGCTAATCGTCTGCATTGCCACCTTCTAGCAAAATGTCAGATGGATTGAAACTTGGAACTGAGGTGGAAATCACCGGAAAAGGTCTCAATGGTGTTATCTCCTACATCGGGACTACAATGTTTGCCAGGTAAAACCGACGTATAGTTTATAGGCTAGTAATAGTGCTATGTTTATAGTATATGTAGTCTATAGCAGCGGTTCTTAACCTTTCTCGTCTGTTTTCTCATTTACACCAACTAGCAAACTCAAATTTCCCACCATTGGTTTTTAACATTTTTTTGGTTAAAACTTAAGTAAATCTCACTTCTAAACATAATTGAATGTAACCAACCAAGCAATTCAATTTAACAAATTTGCTGGAATCAAATCATTGCATTTCTGATATACGTACCACAAATGCAAAGTCAACACAGCTTAGTAATATATAGTATTGTAATTACTCGAATTTTCTTAATATTAATTCAAATGTAAGTCAGCCACACCTCTTTGGGTGTATGAGGCGATTTGGCAGTGGTTACACTGTAAAATGCATATTTAACAGTAAGCTGTAGCATATAATATGTGTTTATTTACAACAACACTTTTTTCATGTGTAGGATTTTTGTGTACAAAAGACATATACCCTAGGTAATTATTTCTCACTTGAACTTGCGACATTTCCAACTGGTGAAAATTTCCCACCGGTTAAGAACCGCTGGTCTATCGCTTGTTCTCTAGAAGATAGGCCTGATCAATATTGGAAAGTTTCTTTCATTTCGCCGGATATATACGTTAATAAATATAATACCAAAATTTGCGAGATGCCAATAGAATGCTTAGAATATAATATGTAGCTGCACAACAGAGAAACACATGCATGTGTGTTTTTTTGTTTTTAAAAGCCAATAAGTTTTCTGTCAACGTTAAGCACTTTTTGGGTTAGACTTATTGTGGACATGGTACTGTGCTAACCTTCTATCGCACCACCACTGTGTAGCTTAGTTAACACCTTGCACATTTTAAGCTACCCAACTTTGCCCTCTTTTCTCTTGTGACGTTGATTAAAAAGAACCCGTATAGACCAGTGCTCAAAGCGGCGTAATATTTTTTTTAAATAAGTTGACAGATTGATTCCTTTTACTTTTTAGTCACCAACAAGATGTCAAGTTTGAGCAAAGTTTTCTTTGTTCATCAGATACTTTAATTAAGCAAATTTAGCAGACTTGATCAAATATCAAATATCAAAATTTGTAAAATTACTTAGGCCAATAGACCCTTTCTGAATAAAGGTCTCAACTTGATACCACAAAAACTCTTGCATGCTGTGTGTTGCTTACAAGATCTCGTATCAACCGTCCAAGTGGGAAAAAGACTAAAAGTCAAAGAGTAATAGAACAAAAACTAGGCAAAACTTTTTCTTTGTTGTCTAAAGAAATTCATATGCAACTCACTTGAGTAAAAGCTTTACTATCTTCTTCCCAGGCAATTGCAACCAACTCTTGCAATTTTAAAAAGAATTGAAGTGTTTAGATTATTTCCATTGCTAAATGTGGGTGATTGAAAAAGTCTTGCCAAGCAAACAAGAACGCGATCATTATTCAGAAGTTGTCTCATTCCTACAAATCTAAATGTTTTTCAATTTGATCATTGCTAATATGATATAGATAGACTAATGGTTATAAGTGTGCAATTGTTCTAATACCTGATTAACTGTGCTGAATTTTCATTCATTTTAGTGGGAGATGGGTTGGTGTTACATTAGATGAACCGCTTGGAAAGAATGATGGATCAGTCCAAGGAAAACGCTATTTTGAGTGTCCCCCAAATCATGGTATAGCCTACTTGTTATTTTGAAGTACAGTCGACTCCGCTTAATTCGGACACTTTGGTTCCGCTCACTTTTGACCGAATTAAGCGGAGAAACGCCTTTGTCCGAATTAAGCGGAAAATCAATTGTTCGTTTCATGGTCATGCATAAAGGCAAAAAACGCATTTAAAATACTGTAGTGTTGCGTAATAAATGAATTGCAGCTGCGCTATACTGCAGTAACTGGCACTGATCGCATAAAACGTCTTCGTTTACTTTAGTGAGCAATTTCACTTTTTGTGCTAAACTTTTCTGTATAATTTTGTCCTACAAGATGGCCGCAATTGTACCGAAGTAAAAGCGACTATGAAGCTGGCACGGCGTTATATGAGTTCATTGTCGATTGTTACTGCATGGATCGTCATTGTTTCACCATAATCACTCATAATGCAATTGAATCTTGTCTTAAAACGAACGAAGTACTGTTTATTGTGTCATAACCTAACGATGGAATTGCGAACCTGTGTCCGAATTAAGCGGAGAATTGTCCAAATTAACAGGAGTTTTTTACGTTCAATTTTTACTTTTGTTCCGTTCCCGAGCATTTTGGCCGAATAAAGCGGTTGTCCGGGTTATCCGGTGTCCGAATTAAGCGGATTCGACTGTATATACTTTTAATTAAATTACCTAGAATCTTTTAAAATTATTTGTATTTAGTTCCAATATTATTTTGATTGATACTTTTCCTCCATTCACTTGAGTGAAAAACATTACAATAATTTTTTTTTATAATGTAGGGGTTTTTGTTCGGCCACCTCAAGTTCAAGCCATTGAGACACCAAAACAAGTAAAAAAATTAGGTGATGGCATAACAGATGTTTTATATTTCATAATTAAGACATTTAAATTTATGTAAATTTTTAAGTAAATTTAAATTTCATAACATATTTTATACAGACTATCTAAAAAATTAGCAATTTAAGATTTTTCAATAAGTTTTGTTATTTAATTGTTGTTTGTTGCAACTAAATGAAATTTTATTAATTTCCATTCATCTCACGCTTCATTGTATATGAGTTATATTTGCAGGGACTGAGCTTCAACTACCCAGTTCTGTCAGAAAGGTATGTAAAAATACAAACACTGTATAGAAAATGTTCTGGATGTTGCACTTATTACTTCCACCAAAGAAGTTACGTTTTCATTGGTGCTGGTTTGTGTATTAGCAACGTTTCTCAAAAACCTCTTACTCAATTTTTAGTCATATATAATAAATTGAACATAAGAAAGTAACTATACACGTGTTTCTCCAAATGTAGGCCACGCAGCCAGTTGTCAGAGATGCCTTGGTATGTTGGGAGAAATAATTTTGGATAAATTTAGATAGGAAACTTAGTTTGCAACAGATTCTCTGATTAATTATCAGTTTAGGTGTAGGTTGGCAGTAGATATAAAAAATGCCTACAAGCTTCTTTAGTTGATGATCTAATTTGAGAAAAAGACAAAAGAATAATTGCAACCCATCGCTTTGTGCCGTATAATTCGATATAACAGGAACGTATTGGAAAAAACAATGACTCATTTTTGACAATACCGCTTATAAGTATGGAGCTACCTTGGTGGAGGCATGTGCTTTCTTAGTGCTTTTCATGTTAATACTGTTGTAGATTGATGCAATGCTGCCTAAAAAGTCCCTGTAGTCCAAATTTCCAGCAACTTTTTTAGCAAAACTATTTATACCTAAGCTATCAGGAGGTGAACAAAGGTCAAAAAGTCCGTCAAGACCACAATCACGCTTGCTGGCTCCTTCATCACTACAAAGGCCAAAAACTGGCCGTTCTTCATTGTCAAGTGATTCTCCAGTCACTCGTACACCAGCAGAACCATTACCAGTGCGAAAAGCTGAGCCAGAGCCTGAACCAGAACCTGCCGCTCGTGAACCGGACACTCCAACTATAAATTCTTTCAGTCATAGGTATGAGTAACAGCAGTTGTAGCTGTACTGACGGATGACTTATTGTATGTATTGATGTATGTGTTGATATTATTGATGATCATGTATCATAGAGAAAAAGTGTTTCAAATGTGTACATACATCTTTATTTTTTTGTAGTTGTAGTCACTCCAAAATTAGGGACCTTGACTTTTTGTGTCATCATAACTAAAATATTTAAACTTTATGCCACATAGCAACCGTATCATGTTCAGCGAAATTTCTTAAGCGTACAAACCTTTATTGCACTATTTACTTTTGCAAAAATTTTCATTTATACTTCTAGTACACTTCCAACCCTTGCTCCTGGTGTATCCATGGTTGAGCTGGATTCATTGAAAGGTCAATTGAAGGAATGGAAAGAAAAATATGAAACCATTCGCATCAAAAGACAGGTTTCTTCATTGAAATTTGTTTTCAATGCCAAAAAAATTGTTAACAAAATTTGTCTTGACCTTATTCTTGTAATGTTTTCACCATTGCTTACAGGAGGACCGTGGAAAATTGAAAGAATTTGAGAAAATGAAGATACAAATTCAACATCTCAATGATGGAAAGGCGCGGTCATCTGAACAAATGCAGGATTTGTCAAAGAAACTTAGAGAGGCCAAAAAGGTATACTTTGTAATAAGGTTTTATTTCCCCTTAATATTGCTCTGCTGTAAAGATCTATCAGTGGTTTTCAACATTTTTTAAATTTCCTTCCCTATTATCTCAATCTTTTTCATTTCTTCCCAAACATACATTTGTAGTAACACGTAATATTGAATACATTGTGAAGTCATTGTGAAAGATCAGATTTACTCAAGCTCAATTTGGACGAACAAAGCTCACCTCAAAATACTTATGAAAAATTAGATTCATTTACTAAACAAACGATTACAGCTCAAGTAAATGCTTTAACTGGTAAATAAAATTTTGACTGGAATAATTTGGGAACAGAGGCAATAACCTCAAAATCCTGTCCAGTTTTCTCAATTCCTCCCAATTCCCCCCTTGTCAAATTTCTTAACCCGGAGTCTTAAATTCCTTCCTTGGTAAGCCAAGCGGCTCACGTTGAAAGTCACTAAATTGCTAAATGCGTGTATGTTGAGGATGAACAACTTTACCAATGTTTGGATTTGCAGGCAACTGAGGAAGCTGTGGAGTCTAAAGACCGTTATATGGAAGAAATGTCTGATGTTCATGAAACAATTGAGATGGCAACTTTAGACAAAGAAATGGCAGAAGAGAAGTCGGATATGTTGCAGAAAGAGGTATTGTGGATTAAATGGTCGTGCATCTTTGAGCATTTTTTTTAAGCTAATCTTTTTGTTGATTTAATGTTTTGTGCCATTTGCATACTATGATATATATTAAAAATATTCAGTGCTATTTTTAAGTTTAACTTTGATTTCGATAATTATAATTTAACATTCAATTACCCTAAAAGGTTTTTAAGGTAGCCGAAAATACCAATATGCTCCATCTGACAATGTACTTTTATTTTCGTACATATGGATTTTGCAAGAACATCCGTTATTGTTTCACTTAGGTGGACAACTTGAAAGACAGAGTTGAAGAATTGCAAACCGATCTTGAAATAATGAAGGCTGAAATAGAAGACGGTGGAACTGAAGGAGCAGCATCAAATTATCAACATAAGCAACTTGAAGATCAGAATAGTCGTCTAAAGGAGGCACTTGTTAGGTTTGAAATCTACCAAATTTACACTTATTTGCATGCTGTGTTGATATCTTGATAGCAGAAACAATTTTTTCTGTAAAAGAATGCAAGTTAGTTGATGCATTTTTTTTAAGCAAATTTATCATTTCAACTGAATATAATCTTTTACAGGATGAGAGATCTATCAGCAGCAGAAAAAGTAGAATACAGCAAATTAGAAAAAGACATGGAAAAGAAAGACAAGGATATAAAGGAGTTAACACACAAAAAAGACAAACTTAGCACGCAACTGGAAAAGGTAATTGAAAAATATTGTTTCTTATACTAATGCTGAACTGACACTAGGTACAAGCATTTTTGCAAGAACATGTTTAGCTGTCGTGATCTTTGACAAAGTATAAGACCACATCAGTGCCATTCCCTGTTTGTATCTATTTCTATTGACGCTTCAACAGTGTCTTCGGTTACAGCAAAATTAACGCAGCAATATTTTGACGTGATGCTTGTCTTCAGGCAGAATCTACAATTGATGAGTTGAAGGAACAGGTTGATGCTGCACTTGCTGCTGAGGAAATGGTTGAAGAACTTACTGATAAAAATCTGGAGCAAGAAGAAAAGATCATTGATTTAGAAGAGCAATTACATGACTTGGTATAGACTTTATCTTTTAATTAACTTTTAATGAAGTTATTGTGGGTTTTTACTAATGTTTCGTTGAAAAAAATGTAAGCTTTCATTTAAAGTGTTATCTCTGAAGATCAAAATAACGCATTCCAAGCTAATATTATGTTATGAAAGCAAATTAAGAAATCAATGATATTTTCAATTACACAATCTTTTAGGAATCTATGAATGAAATGAATGAAGAACTTCAAGAAAATGCTCGGGATACAGAACTTGAGCTTCGAGAGGAATTAGACATGATCAGATCGAAATTAAATGAAGCACAAATGCAAACTGAGGCAGCCAATGAAGTAGTAACGGATTTCCAGGTAAAATATTCTCTCTTCACATCCAATTAACTTCTGCTTATTAACTGGTACTTAGTACATGTTGTATTACCTTCTAACTTGCATATGACTACTTTTGTTGTAAACCATTGCTTCGGTTTGAATTTTGTTTCTGAAAGTGTTTCTTTTTTCTTATTTTGGTACTTTAGGATACCATTCAAAAGTTCAGAAAGGTTGTACAGGAACTCCAGGAAGCAAATGAAGAGCTGAGAACTGCTCAGAGTGAGCAGGAGGAAAAATCTGATGTGGAGAGTGAGACTGTTGTGCAGCATCCTGCTATTAATTACCAGATCAAGATGGTGGAAACAAAGGTGCGTATTTCTGCATTTCTTCTATTCTGATGTGTATAGATTTATATAAATAGTATATTGATTTACATATTGATATATACTGATTCAGTCCATTTCTCCTGTTTTGATGGTAAATGTCAAGTTATATCTGTGAAATCTTTACGAATTCTTTCAAATCACACATACTTAATGTTTTCCATTTTTATTGCATTATTTCTGACTTTAGTTACTTTACTAAAAAGCTTATTTACCTGCCTATCAAGTTTTTATAACTAAAAACTGCTTAGTTTCTACATCTTGATGAAATGTTGCACTAAAGATAATTCTGGTCGTCATAGGAGCCAACTTACCAGTTGGCAAACATACATGCTTAATGAGGTTATTGCTGATTGACTCCAGTGGTTTTGTTCAGTTTTGCTGTTAGTCATTCTGTTATGTTTTGTTATGTATGAACCAAAATTGATGTATGTTACCACTAACATGTTATTTTAAACTTTTCGTACATAGTGTGACCAACATTGTGTTACATATTGCCAATTTTTGTAGTGCGAGACAATTGATTTATTAATTTAACATTTGCTGAATGATTCTTGTAACATTGCAAAGTAGTTTTTTCAAAGGTGTATACTTTACATGTTGTTGATAAACCACTAAATGTTTGATGCCAATCAACTGACGAAATGGCGGTATTGTTCTAGGCTGCTGCTCGTTCTATTGACCATGAACTTCGTAAGTTGGATGTTTCACAAGCCACATTGCATGCAAAGCTGTTGAGCTTGTTCATGCCAGCCATGTTTACCAGAAGGGGTGGAGATAACGACTGTGTCCAGGTCTTATTACTTGTGGAAAGATTTGCCAGCAAGGCCCAGATCATTGGTAAGTATTTACCATTTTTTCGTTTGTTAATATTTTTTGCCTTTTTTGTCCAAGTATTTTTTGAATTACAGTTATTTGCATATTTAGAGTGCATTAATCTTGCATGGTATTACTATCAACGGCGTTTTTTATGCTGTAAATATTGATATGATAGTTTTATCAAATAGTTAATGGAATCTGAAACAGCCACAAATCTGTCAAACAGTGGCTACAAAGAACTGTTTTCCTTTACTCCAGCTATTGATTAAACATGTATCAATAAAATCTCTGACATCTCTTATTGTTTTTCAGCTAAACATGTCACTGACAAATTTGACACAACTGGAGAAATAACAGTTGGAAAAGATCTACTTGGCGTTCGTGGCGACCAGCTTGCATTTGCTACATCTCTTGTTTGCAGGCTGAAGGAACTGCAAGTGTTACTGGAGCGATACAATGAGTAAGTTGTGCAAGAAAATGAACATCGGACTGTAATTAACATAGATAAAAAAGAATGTAAACATACAAAATATTTACCCTTTCTTGAACAGGGCTCTTGGAAAATGTTCTGTCGAACGCTTTCAAAAAATCGGTACTTTATATGGTGAGATGAAACCACATGAACGCATACTAGACTATTTTTCTGACCTTCTGCGCAAAGACACTCTGGATGAGACAACCAACACCTCTGGACTGGACAAAGTTATACAATTTTTTAAGGTATCCTTTTAAAGCAAAACTGAAGTATTTGTTTTTCATAACTTTTTCATTTTCAATGGGTGACGAAGGTAAAAGAGTTGTTAGAAATGTCATTTTTTATCACTATATGTTATTCATTTTTGTTGCTTCTACAGCACCTATACAATGTGCATATCAGTAAGGAAGAATTTGATTGCACCAAACTTATGGAGCAGTATCTTGATCAATCACAAGCCACAATAACTTCGATAGTCGTTAACATAAGCAGACTGAAGTCTTTTTTGCAGGTAGCATAACAGTTTCTTGGAGGTTTTAATTGCGTGGTGGTCCTTAGAATAACAACTGCCTTCTGGTTTTAGCATGGCCAAGAAACAAGCGATGTTGCAATCCTGCTAAAAGACATGGGAACTTCATGTGATGACATTAAGCAGTTCTGCCGGAAAGTAAAACGACGCATGCCGCAAACAACTTCTGGCGCTACAGCAACTAGGCTCGAATTCTCCCGCGAAGTATGTAATTGCATCCATCGAACCCATAGCTTAATCAGTCTGGAACTTGTGTTTTTTGTGCCATTTTTACTTAGTTTTTGTGTAGGTGAAGGATCAGCTTTGTGCAAGTCTCAGTAACCTGTCTACAGTAAATGATGCTGCTTGTAAATGGGCAATGGAATGTTCCAAGGTAGTTGTTCGTACCGAAGGAAACCAACTACGCAGTAGAATGATGCAGGAATTATTTAATAAAAGTGCTTCAGAGGTACGATTTTTTATCGCTACTTTGAAACGTTTTAAAACCTCACGGTTTTTTGTCTTATGCCTATAAACAATTTCCAGTTTGCGCTGTTCTTAAACTTTTTAAATGATCAGGTTTTCCAAGGAAAGGATTCCCTTCATGACGTCGTCCGTATTACTCTTGGCAATGTTATGGCTTCAATGAACGCACTTGTGACAGCCATGCAGGAAGGAGAATACGACACCACTACAAAAATGTCTAAGGTCAATATAAAGCATATTACAACCATGAAGTGAAATATTTATTTTTTACTTCTAAAAACTTTGTTTCCCAATATCTTCGTATACAATTAAACTCTAATTGCAGGCACACGCGCCGGTAGAAAAGCGTGCACAGGTTGTTATATCAGAGTTGGCTGATTCTGAGGGTGTCTCTGTCAAACTGCTGGAAAAAGATGAAGATATCAATGAACTGAGGAAGCTTCTGAAAACAAAGAGTGATGAAGTGTCTGAATCCAAGATAAGGATAGGTAAGGCTTAAACAAAACTATAAAATTGTTCATCTTCAAGATGTTAATTCGTTTTGGACATGAGAAATTTTTTCTTTCAGGAATGCTTGAACGAAAACTTGAAAAGGCGACAAAGGAAGGCGGTGAAAAGACAAGTTACCTTCAACAACGTTTGGATTCCATGACAGAAGATCTGAAAAAGAAGGAAAAGTAAAGACACGTTTCGCTCTTTACATGCAGACATTAGGTGTAGAAAAGCTCTAAGCTGCAACATAGGCGTGTTTAACGAAAACTGGGCATTGCATTTTTACGTCGTTTTGAGCCACTATGTTTGTCTAGGGAGTATGACGAAACCTTGGACGCTTTGCAAAATGACATTGACACTTTGGAAGCAGAGAAGGCGGAACTTAAACAGCGATTATCAGCACATGCCAAACGTGGCACGCTGTCAGACCTGGGATTAAGGGCACCTACACTTGGAGCAACATCGCCAACCACCAGCTCCGGCATTGCTTCCATTTTAGCAAATGCTGCTGCTTCAGGTTTTTTCACTCTTATATTGCCGGTGACATTTTAATATCAATCCGTTGCTTTATTAAGTCGCAGCTTAATGTTTGTCGATTCTAGGAAGTTCAATTACGGTCAGTGATTCTCCAATGCTTACTCAACAAATACAAGTTCTACGATCTGCACTGAGGGTAAAAAGTACAGAATACAGTCACGTAATGGGACAAAAAATGATAGAAGAGCTTCAGGTATTTGAGTTCGCTGTATGTCTTACTTACATATTATCGCTGAGGTCTGGTAAATTCTTTGAAAATTGATTTTGCCGTTGCTTTATTATGTTGTTGTTTCTTCTCTGATTTTATAACTTTGTTTTATCTTGATTCCAGGCCCTTACTCCACTTCTGTGCCCAAAGGTCAACGACAAAAGTAAAACTGAAATACAAAGTCTAAAATCTGAGCTCACAAATCTGGAAACAACTGTTAACCGCTTTGCCATTCCTCAAGTTATTGATATCAGCAAGAGAAAGCCAGGTACCTTATCATACCAGTAAAATCGTACTAAGCAAGTAAGTAGGCGATAAGCGATAAGCGATAAGCGATAAGCGATAAGCCACGCTAAGACCGATGAAACACATAAACGTTTCCTCATAGGGGCCTACCCAGTCGGCAGTGCAACACCGTATGAAAAACTGCATAATCAACGCTGGAGACTGCGAGTTGCTGCCGATCAGCTACAAGACTTAAAGATCAAAACTCAACAACTTGCAGCAAAAACTCAGTGCAGACAAGTTCAGGGCGATTTTGCTTCTTTCCCAACGCCCCAGTCCGTTAAGGTCTGTAAGAGAATCTTACAATTAAATGTAAACTTTGCATCGACTTTCGTTAGGTTGTTATTTTGGTCAATATTTAGTATTGTTAAATATTTTCATCCAGGCTTAAGTTCCCTAACTGTTTATTGATTTGTTAGAGTCTGTCGGAGTCGAAGCCTTGCGTGGTTGGTAAACTTCAGCTTAGCATGTCCCCGCAAAGCCGAATGGAAGCGCCCAGTAATTCTGACATCTTTCTTGACTTTGACCAATTCAAGGAACTGCACAAACTGGCATTGCATCGTTCTGTACCTTAGGAGTTACTTGCACGCCGTATGGTCGTACCCGCGTATTTAGTTCAAAGATAGTGCGATACAGCTGTGCGTGTTTACGTGATAGAGTTTAGTACCTGCGCATATTTCCATCTTTCCGGCTTTTAAAGGATAATTTATGAAACAATCAAGTAAGGAAATAGAACGTGAGCAAACAAAAGATTGTATCGAAAGCTGTTAAGATATGACAGTGAATGTGTGTGGTGCTGCTTTAGATCATGCTTTGACATGCAAAAAATCAGTATTCGTATTGTACGTTGATGCTTGTTGTAGCTATAAATCACTAAAATTTATGGTAATGTTTTTTGATACAGTATAATTAAACGTTATGCCGTGCACAAATTCTTATTTCGGTGGCTGGCAAGCAGTGTTGCAATGACTCGAATCAGTTGTCTGAATTGCCCCAGGTCTCGTTAGGCTTGGTGTGACAGACCAAAATTAACGTTTGGCATAATTTAATAAAAATCGATCTTTTTTTTTAAAACAAATCACATTTAACTCAAAGAAATTTAAAGTTATGAACCAGGCTAAATTGGTGGCGGCGTTGATAAGTGGTAACCATCGACACTAAGCCAGGAGCGTGCGTGACCCAACAAACTTCGTGAAGTTAACGGCTAAGGTTACTACTCTGGTAGTACTTTACGTTCGCACATAACTGAGGGATGTAATTGATCGCAGATTACGATATATTCAAACGAAAAGGACGTAATCACCAGATACTTTTGCAAAGCTATATTCCGGTATACAGCCTTCTAAGTCAAATTTTTTACCCTCTAACATGGTGCTACCTGTCAGTTATATTAATACAATATTTTTTATTGGACTTTGCCTTACGTCGTATAACGTAATTTTGATATCGACATACTACATAAAATGATCTTGAATGAGCCATAATTGCATAGGTAACCGTCGTTGGTGGTGAATGTTATGTAGTTTAGTCCAACAACATTATTAACTTAGTTAATTTTTTTTGAAAATAGTTAGCTTAACGTCATAACTCTACAGTCTACACAAAGAGTCTAACCGTAGCGTACTACGCAGTGTAAAGCGTTTTACTAAGCTACAAAATAATGGCATGCATAACAAAATCATACCAAAATTATTATTCTTGTTATGAAAGAGTGTAGGCACATAGGCCTACTCTTGCTACCGGTGACGGTTAATTCCCGTAAATGGGACATGTTAAGGCCGGTGCTGTTTCTGTAACTGTTTTGATGGAAGCAGCAGAATCATTCGCCCTTTAGGCCTTAGGGTAACCGTCATCTTCACGCTAAAACTGCGGCAAATAGCGTGGGGAAAACACAAAAATGGTGTACTGGTTGGCGTTTGCATGAAATGCACTTTTTTGAGGCCATTCAAGTCCAAGACTGCCTTCTGTAGTCCCAACTGCTCAGGAACCAGAGCGTTTATATCTAGGCTATTGCTATTGACTGTCACTATTTCACTGCAAAAATCCTAGGTTTGAAGCAATTTTTCACAGATTTTTGTTTACCTAACTTACATGCTATAACATAGTAACCTAACCTTAATCTACATTCTAATTCTACCAAATCTAATTTTACTAATCCAACCGGGGTAACCGCTTGTATTAAAAAACGACGATCTGCATGAACTTCTTACGGTGAAATATTCACTGTCATTGCTAGTGGCTAAAGTTTAAAATTGCAACAGATAACATTTGTGTAATTAGCTAAAAGTTACTGTAGATAAAAGTATATATGGTTTTATCTCTTTATCTTTAAGAATTGCCTATTTATATTACGTACAACTTTTGTGGTAGACGGGCGTTAGCGAAATTTGGTTGGGAAATGACTCTGTGAAAGGAGTTATTGAAGCAGAAGTAGGCCTTCAGTCTAGTTCTGCTGAAAGTGCACATGCAGCTCAGTTTAATAACATTGCTCGAGTTGACAGTAAACAAAGTACAAACTGGTGGAAATCGCTTGATTTTTCCTTGTCAATGATGCGGACACCGGATGCGATCTGAATGGAATTGAAACTTCCCAGCACGGCGCATTTTAGTCTTGGCTGCAGATGTGTTTTGTGTGCTTTTGTTGTGTGTAGTTTTTGTGAAACGTTGCCTGGTAGGCTGCTACCAGTGACCTGAGGTAGTATCCGTTCAAGTTATACAGGATCTATCATACAACCTTTGCAACTTCAATGTATACTTTTGCTAATACAGTAGAATTTACCTATATCGGCACCTCAAGAGGATGAAGAAAAAGTGTCGATATAGAGTATAGACGAATCAATATAAATTGTTCTTATATTCCGGTTTTAGTTCAATGTAAGGGCCTGGTAAGGGTTAAATGTGTACTCTAATCAGCACTGCCGCTTAATTTTATGTTTTCGCGTACACTACGGCAAAGAACAACACAAACAAGATCGTGAAAAATAATGGTAGTTGTATTTACACGTAATACGCACGCAGACGGTACTGATGCGGAGCAATATGGCGTTACTACAGTAAGGTGACATCATAATTACGTCAAATACGACTTGGCAACCTAAACCGTCTTACGATAACGTCATAAAGTCGTAAGTGGGATTACGTCCCGAAGTGAAAAGAAGAGCTACAACTGTCACTATAAACGAACAAAATTCTCTGGGGGATCAAAAAAGGTGTCGATATAGGCGAATTCTACTGTAGTTATTGTAAGCTCCACTGTCTTTGCAATGTTTGCCCATCATCATATCCATGCCGCGCAGTCAAGTCTGTCCTGAACAGGAATAGTTGACTTCCAAAACCATAATATTGTCCAGGCATAAGTTTAAATGTCTGTCAGGTCAATTGTTTTGCCAATATCTTTATTAACTCTCCTAGTCGTATAGTTTTAAAGTGGCAGCATCTATTCTAGACGTTGCGTATATGCGACTGAAAAGGTAGCGCGAGTCCGAACCGGTTTGCATCACTTCGTTTGTATTACCGCAAAACTTGAGCAAATTATATGCAGTTGTCATCATATCCTAGTCCGTATAACCTTTGCCAACATCTCGGTGCTTTCTGATGTATAATTTGCAGGTGTTTTTAGCGTGAAATATGTCGTGTGTTTGCAATTAAAAGGGTATTTCCGTAGTTGAAACTTGTGCGGTCGATTAGGTATGTCAGGTTTGCAGATGGATGTATTGATTCGAGGTCCTTTTTGAAAAGATAATAAAGTGTGAGAAAGTGGGCGTGAAAACCAATTAAGGGATGGTATGGTGCTCGTCAGTTCAAACATTTTTTTGAAAGAGAATTCTGTTATGAATATTCTGAACAAAGAGATTCATTCTTCTCGTCGTACGGTAGTGGGCGTAATGTACGCTAAACACACTGTTCAATTGCTTTGCCAACGCTTTGTTGTGTTTGCGGTTTACGGCTTAACTCCCTCTATTGTGCTTGGATGATTGGCCAATCATTAACAACGGAACCAATCGGCCATGTTTGTCTTATTTCCGCGAAGTTTAGGGGCAGCTTGTTCAACTTATGAAATCATATTTCATCAACGAAAGTGTCTGAGACGTTGCTAGCCTAGCTCAAGGAGGCAATTCCTCCGTCTTTTAATGCAATTTCTAGTTGACTGATCATTCGAAGTTCAAAGTCACAAACAGAGTAAAACTAGAATACCACAAGTTTGACATTGAGGGTAAACATAGCAGGAAGGATATAGGATGCAGTATTGGAAAAAGAAATAGGCCTTTTTAACTGTATAAAATATATTTGCAAGACTATTGAGCTGGCTGGAGACGTTAGGTGTAAAATAGCGCCAAAAATGTGTGTACTCTCGTAGACAAAATGACTTCTCGCGCGCTCTAATACCATTTCTAAAATGGAGTTTGTTAAATTTATTCCTATACCTGATTTGTAAAACGCACGACAAATTGAAGCAAGAGTTGCAATTATGCTGTGTGAGTTTCACATCAATATAATTAATGTTGTGATCTTGGAAGTTTTAAAGAGAGTTCATATATCGATGGCGAGAAACCTGATTTTGCTAATGGTTAAACTGTATGACGTTTAAGGCTTTTACCTTTTTTAAAGAGCTCTAAGTGCGATACTAGTAAGTTAGGCAATACTTTAATGTTTTTAAACATCTGTCGAACTCAAGACAGCATTGCAGCAAGTCTGGTTAGGTGGCGTAGTATACTTGTTTTTTTAAAGTCATGAAGTAAACGGCGAGTGTTGGGTGTCGTTGATCTTCTAGATTCTAGAAGTACTCTTGGCTTCATGGAACCATTGTTTGCTACTTCACCACACAGCGTTATCCATGTTTGGTTACCGATTAACTGAACAGAGCGAAAGCTAAAGCAGTTGTTTCGTAATGAAAAAAGTAAACTGTCATCGAACAAAGTATTTCTTGACATTAGGATTCATAAAAGTATGGAAAGTAAATGTTATTACAACATTAATAATTTTTACATCGTCCGAAATCCTAACGCTTTAGCGCTAGAAGAAAATAAGGTCCTGACGGTCACTAGCGTATAGCTTACTCGCACAGGCACTTTCACCATTGGTATGTGCTTTGTTATTACATTTTTTTTGCTCAGTAACAACAACGGAGATATTCGATATGCAACAGTATGCAGTGCTGCAGTCAGGCTTAGCTATGGCCGCATTCTTGAAGCATGACACAAGATAGCCTCGAGTATCGTTCGAGGTTTTAAGCTCGATACGGTTGATTGGATCTTAAAACTGCCGCTCGCGCAAGCTTGGCTAAACCGTACCCCGGGGGTAAATGTCTAAGTAATCGTGGAGCCTTGCTGTGATGAGGACAAAACACAAAAATAAAATTCTTGAAGGATAGGGTTATGTTAGTCTGAAATCTCCAAGCACTGCGGAAGTGCTTTTCTGCTCGTTAACTTCGGTCATAAACATTTTAGCGTTTGGCGTTGTTTAGTGTACCCCAATATTAGACAGTTTGTTTGCATTTTGCCGACTTCGTGGCTCAATAAGACGTCAATGAAGTTTACAAAAATCGAATTTTTCCAAAAAGCCAGTGATTCACGGGTGTACTGAGCACCGTGATTGATAGCAAGGTTACTTCGACGAGAACTGGGCAGTGAAACATTGAGGCTCAGTTAAGTGCATTTTTGAAAACAAAACTGCGTTGAAAAAATTTCCGTCGTTTCCGGGAAAGACAATCGACTCATGTTTATTATGTATTCGTAACTAAAGTTGGTATGTTTTGAGTAAGGATGCTTTTAACTGTTGTATGTTGTGGAACTAAATTCCGCTTTAAGTCTTTCCGTCGTCTTGAAAAGTCGGTATAACACCCGTTTCAAGTTTACTAAGGAATTTTAGACCATATGTACTTCTATGAATGTTACACATAATTCATAATCAAATCGGCTAAAGCTAACAAAAGAAAATGTTTAATTGCGATTGAGTGGCGACTTGTGAATAAGTTGGTACGCTATAATATTTCCAAAAGTTCTTTATTATCATTATTTTTCTCATCCCTAGCATGACATCAATAGGGCGTCATCATACGTTCTTGACGCGTTAGTTTCCTGCTTATTGAAGTGGCTTCATGATAGCACGTTGACATCATAAGTAGAAAGAGTGAAAAGAAATGGTTTAGGGAAAAGACAATGTGTGTACAAGTATTAACCTGATTTAGTTTCGTGATTTGCGTTCGAGTACGACAGGTACATTTTTTGTGTAAAAAAGAATGATTTTGTAGCTTCTATTCGAAACAAAATTCCATTGCGTAACAAATCGTGTTACAGTAGTTGTTGCTGTTGTTAGCATTTATCAACCGAATGTGACCAGAAAGTAACTGTATCGTTTATTTCAAAGACAGGGTTTTAAAATGTGCATTGAAAGTATCGGTGACGAAAATCTAGTGTATAATTTGTGGTTTTATATTCTGTAGCAGTGAAAAAGAAAATTGGAAAAGTAGAAGTATAAATTTAGAAAAATAAGTTAAAGTGTTTTGACGAATAGGTTACAGAGCTGGATACTTATGTGATTGAAACAAATCGACAAGAATGGGGTTCATTCATGGGATTACAGTAACCGACATTTGCTAATGTTTCCAGAGCCGTTGCTGATGAAATAACCCCAATGTTTTAAAATGAACAGAGACGATGCTCCTAACAACTCATCACAGGGCCGTCGTCGTAATTTAATTGTGAACAAAACCAGCATCTCGGACCCGCAATCGAAAGCCACTTCTCCCGCAAGATCGCCAAGATTTACTCGGGCTGGGTTCCAAGGAACAGAAGTAACCTCTTCAAAAATGAAATTTGGGAGCGGTAGTCCAGATATGAAACGTCGAGAAATTCGTAGCAGATTTCGCAGTGAGTCACCCATTATTGGAGCTAGCGGTGAAGTAATTATTGAAGGTGAAGACGAATTTAACCAGACATGCAATTCGATAGAAAATCTTTCCAGAAATAATCCCGAAAAAACGAATCCGGGTCGATCAAAGTTTGTGGAGGCCTTTAGCAAACCGTTATCTGACTCAAAATCGGATGACGGAATGAGCAGTTCTACGTTGATCGTGGACAGAAAAAACTCAAACCAAAATTTTGATTCGACCGCCAACAAGGACGTTAAAAGTGTTGATAAAGCACAAATTGATCGAGCAGGTGACCATATAGCTCCGAATTACGTTTCATCATTTTCAAAGGTTGGCGGCAGACGCATTGCTGATTCCAATGAGACATCAGAAGATAAAACCATGAGCCGAAGACGTGAAAGGGTTGCGGGTGGACGTACTAAGCATATGCAACCGCAGCAGGAGCAGAATGGTCAACGACTTGAAGAAAACAAGATAGCATCGCATTATCTGCCTGCTTATATTCAGCCTGTTGTGTCCAATGTGCCAAGAGTGGTAAAGAATTCGGATGCTGATGTTATTTTTAACAGCCACAACTCTTACAGAAGACAGAACTCAAGGACCGTACACAGTCAAATGTCTAGCAGCACCAGTGGAGATAGCGGCAATGAAGCACCTAACCAAGTTCAGAGGTTGCGAGTGGCCTTCAACGAAGGGAAATTAACCCCGGACACGTCCGACAATGAGCCCGAAACTCATACAGGCCGTCGCCGAAGACCTCGGCCGCGAAATCGCACGGCGGGCCGTTCTTCTCACACGCCTGATTACTTGCTAACAAATCGATCAAAAAATACCGAATCGACCTTTAATACTAGAACGCTTGCTGGCAGCAAACCAATCAATTCTGCGCCGCAAGGCACTGGTCGCCGGAGCAAAAACAGGAAACAATACTTTGTTGAAACGGACGACAAATACAATACTTTGCCGGCAGACTTTCGTGCGATTGACACACAAAACGTTTCAGTCTACGACACCAGGGAAAAGGTTTTCACTTCTAATTCGTCCCATCAAAATAAATTTCGTCGTGGGTTAACTCAAGATGATTCGCCAAATCTCTCTCAGTTAATGATTAGCGGAGCGCAAACATCGGTCGCGTTAGAAGGTAGCGCAAAGGAAGAAGACGCCACTCACAGAAACAGATCAAATCAATCACAAGACTTCAAACAATCTTCAGCGAAACCAGATGACCAGTGTAACGTGCCTGTAAGAAAGGAGGCTAATCGAGCTGCCATTGCCCCAGGCTGTAATGCAACTTTAGACAAGAGCTCACATACTTTTACACAGAGTAAGCCCAATCAAATAGGACAAATAAAAAGCTTGTTCAATACCGCAGAAGTACCGAAAACAGAGTTTGGTGTCACTTATAGCAGCAAGCAACAACAGGAAAGGCGAGCGCCTGTGCTGCGGTTAACAACGCCTGAAAAGCCTCGACATGAGACCGAAGTGGTTCTCAGTCAACCTATGCTGAAAGTTAAAAAACTGAGCGAGGATTTCTGGCCCCGTGATGAAGCTACTCAAAAGCTATTAAATCGAGGCAGCAACCCAATGCATTATGATTCCAGCCAAATCACAGAAAATGGACTGGAAATGCTGAACAACATGTCTGATGTACCGCCAAGCCAAGAACAGACTATGCATGTTGCAAACGGACAGCAAGGGGCCAGTGGCAGTGACTTGGGACAACTGCGTTCATCCAAGCAAACTAATTTGAACGGCCCCAGCTGTGAAGACTCCAGGGCAAAAACAAACAACGTTGATAGTATACCCTATTTAAACAGCCATGAGTCTGAAAGTGTAAAAAATGAGAAAAGAAAATCTGGACAAAGATCACAAACCAAAACGTTGGAAAGTAGAAAAGATGCTGTTACATCACCTACTTCCAAATGGAGCTTTGATGATCCAGATGAAAAGTTAAAGGCGTTTGACACACTAGCTAATGCAAATGAAAACAACAATGAAGCTGACAGCAGTGTTATTATTAAGAACAGAAGAACAAGCAACTCAAATGTTATAAGTGAAGTTGACCGAAAGAAATTTCCCAGTTCTGTACATAATGCCACTATTACAAATACCAATCATGTGGTTCCAACATATAATGGCAACGATTATGTTGATGAAACACCAGTCCAAACTCCAACTAATGAATATGATGCTCAGTCTAATACTACCATTGAATCTGTATTTTCGAGTGATCAAGTTGTATCACAAACGGGTATGTTAGGCGGAAGTAATATGTCATCAACTATTTCCACCTCAACAAGAAAAACCAGTGTTGTGTCTCAATCGACTGCTTTGCGACGTAATAAAAGCTTAAGCAGCCTTAAAGACCCATCCAATGAAAGTGCAGATATCGATGAAGGCTGTTTTGTTGAAGATGAGATTTTCAATAAAAATTCACCCTTCGAGCAGGATTTCAATGAAACTAGCCAAAATGATAACAGGACTGGTACAGCAACTCAAAACAGCAGAAGAAGACGCAAATTTTCTGCAGCAGAACAGACTTCTGATTCCAGCGACACTAGTGGTGAGACATTGTCTTCTGCAAGATCACTCAGTGATCTGACTCCAAGCCATAAGAAATCCATGACGGATAAGGTTTCAATGACTGTTGAATATAAGACTGGACATACTAGTGCTGATGACACTTGTTCAGGTATCAATTCTGCTAGTGATCTTTCTACGTTCAGTGAAAATACATCCATGCAAGATGATTTTGGTAAGCAGGTTGAGAAAATTATTGGTGACACAAGTAAAATTGATGAAGCACTTGCTAGTTTTGATGCAAAAAATATATCGAAGACCCTAAAAAAGAAATCTTACAGTGACCCCAATGCAAATGCAGTAATGATGGCTGGTGGATTGATGGGCAAAAAAAGCAATGAGATAGATTTAAACAATCTGTACAACTCGTCAAGTGAACCAGCACTTTCTGAGCAGTTGGATGAATTGGGAGAACTGATACCATTCCGAAATCCTATAAATAGTCATATTAAAAGTGCACGGACTAAAACCACTAAAACCCAGGGAATTGGTGCTTTAACAGAGTCCATCCAGGAGATGTCAAAGTCTCTGCTTATGGATACAACAATGTCTCCAAGAACAGTAAGAAAAAACGCCAGCATGAAGGCTCGAAAGCGAGCTGAAAATGCAAAAGTTGTCATTGTTGATAAAGTTATTTCTCCTCCCACCATGTTCGATAACCCAGTTGAGCAAGAGGAAGAGCAATTCAAGAGGATATGTGAAGAAATGGCAAACAGTGAGAAGGTTCCTGTTGGTCCAGTCGCTCACGCACGATCATGCAGCGAGCCAGCAGTGGTTGACACAAAAGATAGCAATATGCTTGCCCGAAAGTTGTCTGGCCGTGGTCGGAGAGCTGGAATAGTAGAAGCGCCTCCATTAACAATGATGATGAATGACAAGAACAATAATTCTAACCTGAAAACAAGCAAGTATGGTGGATCAGTTGACAGAATATCTTCTACATTACCAAGAGCAGCTGGTAATCATAGACTGGATTATCAGGCATATATACGCCGAGATAAATTGGTAAGTTTTTTGTGTTTACTCACAACTGATGTAACATTATTTCCTAACATTTGAAGTATTTTGATGTTTGGTGTGGCATAACTCTTCAACTTTGTTGTTGTTAATGGTTTAATTGCAAAAGTTAGTGGGAAAGCATTATTAGCTAATCGTATTTTTTCAATAAATATCTGGAATTCAAATTCATATTTGCACAAGTTTTGTGTATTCCTATATTCAATAGTGGCAAAAGCTAGATTACACATTAATTATTTGTTAAGGTGACAGCTTTCATAAACGAGAAAGTCACAAATTATTTGCCTATTACAGGCATGTGCAACCTTTTTCACTGGAGGGCCAAATACAAAATTTTGAATGACAACGCGGGCCACATGATTTTTTCAGAAAAAATTAGTATCATAAAACGACTTTCCTATGCAGTTTATATAGTTAAGAAATAGATTTAATGTAGTCCACGACACGAAAATGCGAAAATTTCGAAAATTTCCATTGCTTTGATGTAAACTGCATCAAATAGTGATGGCTAGTATGAACTTCTAACATTTTGCTGAGCACCACGCGGGCCGCTTGGAACAACCTGGCGGGCCGCACTGCGGCCCGCGGGCCGCTGGTTGCACATGTCTGGCCTATTATAATGCCCTGTTCAGATATGCATTCAGTGTTATTTCCAAATGTGACATAAGTGTTAATATTACATAGATGTATGTAGTTGAAGTTTTTGAAAAGTATATAACATCGCATGTGCATAATGTGAAATTGGTTGTAGTTATTTTGTGGTTAATGGCCAGATTTCTACTGTACTTGCTAGTAACTTCATTACTGTGAAAACTCAATAAAATCTTGATAGAGATAGCAACAGTAAATCAATATTCTTTTTTAGGATATGAGAAAACATGTGGTGACAAATCTTTTGGAAGCTGAGGATTCATATGTAAAATCCCTTCGAATCCTTTATGAAGTAAGTTATTGAACAACAGCTTTGGCAATTGATTTGATTTCTATGCAGGCTAAGCAAGTGTATTTCATTAATTAAGTTGTGGTTTTCAAGCACACACTGCTCAGCAGTTGTGTCAGTGTTAATGAAGTTCTACAGCATATATTTATTGAAAGAAGTTTTTGCATTTACATCTAACCTAAATTCAACAATGTTTAAAGATTTTTGCAGTAATGAGAAGTTGTGAAAAGGAAATGTATATATGTACATTTACACAACACATACAACACATATATACATTTATATGCATATATGCATACTACATATAAGTTAATTTCTCAGTCTTGCCTTATTGCAATGTAGTTTCATCACGACAAACTGATACCAAATGTCACCTGCACTAAGGTATCAGTAGGCGATACAAGTTACAAGTTACCTACTTACAAGCGATTCCACTATGGTTCCTATTAAACGTGACGCTGTTTAAATCTCCCACAAAGCGTTGTACTATAAGACCTTCCTTTGTAAACAAAGAGCACTGAACAATGACAAGTCTTTTCCGGTAGTAGGTGCTTGAACCTGAACGTTCTTCGCCTACCAAATCATGGTTAGTCACGCCAGTTTCAGCTCTAAAAGCCTTGCTTTAAGATTCATTTGCTATTCTACGAACGAATAAACGAACTCGTCCAACCAACACCGAGTAATATCTTACAGAAACGTTCTACCACAATCCACAATATTGTTCAAACAAAGTCATTCTATAATAAAGTATGTCTATAATTTGTCCGTTCTGATTTGTGCAGAACGGTGACATGGTGTTCTTGTTGCAAATCCATTCTTAATCAAGTAGCTCTCTGCTTAGCTTTTAAGTCGTGTTTCATGCCCATTGACATCGTGGAATGTTTTGTATTAGCGTTTATTGTGGTCCTATAGGTAACTGCATACGGCTGACTTTTTAGAGACTTGTCATTACACATTTGTTTCCGAGTTCCGGATAAAAACGTGGGGTTGATACTTTGACGTTTACAGCACGTCTGTGGATATGCTGTACATTATTCTCACGACCGAACACATCGAGGTTTGACTCAAGCCTTGTGTGCAAGCTTCATTTTTACTGGTAAATCGCCAGTTGGTTAGAGTAATTCGTCGTGTGTCGGTTTAACCGGCATTAGGGTATGAAAGGCTTTCATTTTCACCTTCTGCGAAAATAATTATAATTTCAATAGATGCTTTGTAATAGTTGGCGGAGGACTAAGGGTAGATGGTATGTTCGTTTTACTCATTGGTAATTGGAAAGTTGATAAATGTCACAATACCAGTAGATGAGGGTTGTAAATTTTTTGATCATAGATTATTAGCTGAGGCCGTTGGGTTGGTAGTGGTATCACTCACCATGATTTTGCTGTAATCGTCGTTGTGTTTCTTTCTGTTCCGTAAGTGGCAACGGAAGGAGAATTATTTTAAGAAGCTTGCGTACCATGTTGCCTTGAACAGCGCGTTTAGAAAATGTCTCAGAAAGCTTGAAAGTGCATTGTAATTATTTCCTCTGACTTTTAATGCTTTTTAGAATAGTTTTAACGTGGAATTGTCACGAAAGACATGTTATAATTATCTCAAACGTGTGTCAGAGGAAAACTGACACCAGTAGAAGTAATTAGAATTTAGATCATTAGATTTCTTATTTCAGTTATTTGTCGTAAATCCTATTTGGTTTTTGATCATAACAACGTTTTAGAAATACCTAAATCAGCGGTATAGGTAAACATCATATAACTGTGACATCTAGTTACTTTGTGTCGTAATCTTGCTCGTTCAAGGTTATGACGGCTACACAATCGTTATCTGATCAGCTATATTCGTCATCTATTTTCCCCTATAATGCGGAAGTTTTGCTGTTTTAAATTGTGTACGGCTTTGGGTAACGGTGTTTTTCTTGTGGTCGAGACACTTACTGTATGTGGATACGGCAATGTTCAATAGCGTGTCGTAATTTTCACTTAAACCCTGCTCTCTTGTTTTGCACCAACCGTGAAAGACGAAATTTTCGTACAATTTTAATACTGCGGAATTTTTGGTCTCCACGCTTCTTTTGAGGTTGAACAAATCGCTTATCTCGCAAAGTCTCTGCTGTACCTGCAAGTAAATTTTCCTTGTTAGGAAACCACGTGCCTTGTGATTAAGAGTTCGCCCACTATTGGAATTAAATTTGACACTCACAGATACTTCCCACGCTATTTAGTAACGCTCCATTCAGTGGATATAGCCATGTACAACGCAGATGCCAACTTTTATCTTCCACTTACAGGCGTAATATACCTGTTCTTTCAAAGAACTTTTTTTCATTGCTCATCAATTATTTATTCATAACTCCATCGAAGTCGTTTTTAGCAATAAACAGGAAGATGATGTAAACATTGACAATTTATACCTGTAGGTTTTTTTCGATACAAAATTAATGTGGGCAGTTTTTAATCAAAGTTTGGGGAATGCCTAAATTATGACTTTGTTCCGTGTTTGCTATGTCATAGTTTGGCCCTGGCCTATATTTCAATAACTTAGTAGCAACTAGTTTATTAATGTGAAGCTTAAATTTCTTTTTAAAAACATTGAAATGACATTTCGTTTTGTTTTATCCAGAATTACCTAAAACCATTAAAACGGCCGGATAATCACAGCATCTGTGAACCTCGTTTAGTGGATATAATCTTTTTGCAAATCCCGGAGATCTTGCAACATCACGAGAAGTTTTACGAAAATGTCCGGGAATGCTTTGAAAATTGGGACCCTGACCTGGTCAAGATGGGAGACATATTTCGGCAGTCTGTAAGTAACCCTTGATCTATTTCAGTGTACAGTAGTATAATACGAAACACAGCCTGATTTGCTTCCAATAGAAAAGTATTGTTTTTTGATTCTCCACAACACTTACCGTCTGTGTTAGCAACTTTAAAAGCACAGCCATAATATTTTTCACTTTGCGATAGCTTACCAGCTGCTTTCTCAAAGAATAGGTTAAGTCGATTAAACTTGGGTATGACTTGGTTGTTGAAGTATTTTCTGGCTCCGAATGATGGATTATATAATTTGGAATTGTCGTGGAGGTATTAGTAACTTATTTGCCTACTCTGTCCACTTGGAAGGTGTGTGCCGGCATGTAGCGCCAGATCACGTATAACCAACTTTACGGTTAAGCTATGCGCGACAAAGGTATGTCAATTAGCGGTCTGAAATAATACTGTAATGTTGTCCTGGAATTCTTTAGTAGTTGCGTAAGGATAAGTTACTTTGAGAAGTAAGACAGTAAATGCAGGTAAACACTGTTGAGTTATGAGTCAATTTTGAGTCGTTTCAACACAGTCGACCAAGTTAAACTACTGTATATACTATCTCGTGAAATGCTGCTCTTTTGTAAATGAGAAGCCTTCTGGGTTATTTGCTGAAGAAAAAACTCGCTTCGTAATTACTTTACCGTCGCAATTGAAAAAAAATCAAACTGAGATCATCAATGACGGCATTAACATTTCACTTTTACTGTTCTTGTGTGAACGAGACATCACATTAACAATTAAACAACAATTAAAACCATAATGCGTGATATGTAATCTTGTCACATGTCAGGATATAGTAGCTGACTATCAGATTTTAAGTATTTCGTTGGCCCTAGGGGAAACTTTTGCCTGAGAAAACGTGCAATCAACGACTCCGATATCGGTGTAGCGTTTTTTTGTTGTCAATTACGATAAAATTTCTTGGCGTCTTATCAGCAACAAATTTGCATCGTTTTTGTCTGCAGCAGACATTGAGCGACTTTAAAAGCGATCACTTTAGAATTCTAGTTTACGGCAGACGCTTGGTCTATGACGCAGTTTCTACGTCACCTGGTTGAAAATAATATTTTTGTCGAAAACATATAAGGGCCCAGGCTTCTTCAATCTTTACGATTTGTTTTTGTCGAAAACGTGCTACCAGCACACGCCGGAAAAGGCAAAAGAGCATTACGGCGTTCCGTCCGACCAGAGCCGAAAAATCACTCTGGCTTTACTTGACGTTCGTCACATATTGTTGTGACGTTTACTTTGCTGATGGCGCTGTAACTGGCGCTTAATTTAGAGACATAAGAATGTAAAATATTTCGAAATTGTACAAGTACTTCAATGACATATGAAAGGTATGCGAAAACATTTGCTTGCTGATAGGAAATTTTTCTGCGACGTAGCAATTACTATAAAGTGTGTGATGTCATCGACAACTATTCCTTGAAATAAAACAGATTTGTTTACTGTCTTGCTAATGGCGACCGTGACTCGTGGTATTTTTACCGACAGTGAGATTTATGGTCACTGCGGTGAGTATTAAGGTCGTTTTTAATAGAAAATGACCACATGCGAAGACCGTAATACATGTCTTGCCGATAACGTTCTGGAAGCCCCACTGTTGTAGCTATATCCAGCGTGAATGGAATGTGGCGTAGTGTCCGCGCTACCATCACACCTAAAACGACGTGTCTTCTATGTTTCTTGATCTTCGTTTGTAATTCTATTATTTTCGCTGTTATCAACCAAACACCATGCGGCTGACACGTTGTGGATTCATTACGCTTTTTACAAAGCTCTTCACACCTCAGACGTAATTCCCGGCCCCTACCTCAACTTCCGAGCTAATTCCTTGTATGAGTGTCGTGCTTTATTTGTCATGCAAAATATTAAGAAGTTTTCAGACAGATGAAACTGTTGTCTGTGGTGTCATGCAGTTTGTTGCTCAGTAGCTTGCAAGTTTTGATTGTCTTGGTACATATTTTTTCTGTCAACACAAACTATTAGTCACAGTTCGTCCAGACAGCGAGTATTTTTCTCGTCCTTTGAACAACATTTCACAACAATCTTTGGCGCTGCGGACAAAAAATATTGAACATGACCTTTTGACATTGACGTAAATGTGAGCTGAAATCATGTGATGCTCCATCGCTTCGGAATGTATTGTTGCCTGCACTTTAGGGTATTCCCCATCGGGCACGGAGCGCTTTCTGTTTATTTTTATTAGGGAGTCAGGTCCGAATGGTCTGTAACGAATGAGAGTAGCGTTTGGCACGAAATCCGTTGTTATGACAACAACTTCAGGGGTAAGGATCGACGAGCCCTTTGTCTGACTCAAGCATTGCGAATGTGGCATTTTTCACTCAGTAAATACGCTCTTCATTACCGTAGGTGACTAGCTAACAAACATCGATAAGGCCATTGTGTGCTTTTAACATTGTAACAAGTTCTTGACGTGTTTTGGGTACTTTAAGTAGACTAAGATCATTGAAAATTAGTTCCAGGTTGTCATGGCGTCGATTTCGTCAGACTTTACGAGTTGTTGGGAAACGTACACCTGCCCTTTTCGTTTTTTTTTCGCTTAAGTGAACCGCTATTTCTGGTAAAGCGGTAGTTTATTTATTTGGGCAAATCTCTGTTCTAACGCCCGACTCTATTATAAGTTTCGATAAAGCTGACAGTGGCGTTTTCGCTTGGACTACTTTAACCTTTCAATTGGCGACAAATTCTTGGTCAACAAACTACAGCTACGTAAACTTGGATGCTAACGATCTTAGTACTTAGTACTTGGATGACTGGTACAAAAAAGGATTTGATGCTATCGTCAGATCCAGACTAAGCTCGAGGAGACTGCCGTGGTCCTGTGGATACATAATACTTAATAAATTTGAAAACACAATCCTGAGGTTCTTTGTATCTCACGAAATCCTTCATATAGGAAGACATTAATCTTGAGAACTTGTTCAAACACTGCAATTTGCAACCTGTGGCGCATGGAGTAATGTTATGCGTACATGTTGTAAAGGAATAATACTTGTACCACGGAGAATGACATGCGGGTTCAAAAACGTCACGTCAACCTTGTAAAACTCTGAAGATTATTTTGTTCGAAGGACTGCTGGAAATTTGGGAATTATGAGTTGTTTTTGTGTTGCTATTTGCAAACTACCAACATAGAAATGATTTAAGTGATTTACTGATTGTTTTTATACGTATGTTTTTGGCTTTTTGATTATTTTCGATGAGACGCTGTATGTTTTCTTTCGAAATTAACCCTGTATCTATTCGAGGTTTTTTGGTCTGATCTTATTGCCGGCGCAAGTGTATTCCATACAGTTATTTCAGTTAGTGTACATCTTGAATGCTTGAGCGGTACTGCGCTAGTATAGCAGCGTGATATATTAACTATACAATGTACTGTAATGAATCAGCGATTGCCACAATATCCTAACAAGTTGTTCCTATTTATTATTAGTGACTGGAGATGTATGGTTGCCATAGTGTACGCGCTCAAAACGCATTTGTTATTGGCTGATCTTTGAATTATATTTTGACATGCTTTATTGCGAAAGGTCAACTCCCAGTACACTGACATCTTGGTCGTTATTCCTTTACGCGTCAGTTGTTGTTTTGTGGCCAAACATCGATATATTTTATTGAAATGTGAGAATAAATTCGCACGTTCGTTTTTTCTTTTCTCGTCTGTTTGATCATTCAGCAAGGAATCTTGTTGTGACGTAGAAAAATTTCCTCACACGTGCCACGAATGACTGACCAACACTCCTTTCTCCAAGATTTCATCACTTTTATTGCCACATGTTGCGGGTATTGAGAGTTGCGGAATTAAAGACGTTTATGAGAAAGTCCTGTTTAAGTTTCACTTATTAAACTCGCGTAATTGCAGCCTCTTTGAACAAACTCTTCTGTTGTCGTCGTGGTGGTAACCCAGATGCATAGGCCGCGTAAATATTGTTATTAGTTGCGCAACGGGGCCTTAAGGCCATATCGTGTGGTTAGATGGCAGTGGGTTGTAAACAAAGCCCTGTAATTAATCTTCAGTAGAATATCCCGCTATGGGTTACCTGCTTTGTTAAAATCGATAAACGTTTTTTCTGTGGCAGCAGGAGTAAATTTGCGTTTCCTGCGCCCGTTGGCCATTGGCGGCAGGCGACAAAGTAATTTATCATGTCGCATTTAGATTCCTTTTCTTTTTTTGTAATAAGCACCTTTGACGAATTAATCGGAAACCGAGCAATCAGACTGATTAAACACTACCCATGGACACCTGTCATGTGCAAAGTAATAGAGAAATAGCGCCTAAAGTCGTATGTGTACGTTTCACAAAGGTGTGTTGGTTGGTAATGGAAGGTTACCGATTTTGCAGTCTTTGTCGTGAACTTACGCCAGTTTGTTGCGACAATAATGACAATATTATGCTCGATTAAAATTTTGGTTATCACGCTATCCTCAAAACATGTTGTCTTTTTAACGCACTGATTTCTAAAAAAAACCTGGCCAATTTTTGAGTTCTGTTGGCATTTTTGTAACATTCTATATTTTGTAACATATTCAACTTTTGCTTGCGCATACAATTATGTTGTAGTATAACCCAACCCGAACAATATTATCGGAAAAGTAAGTTTTAAGCGCTTGGCGTTGTTATGTGTAAGCTTTAGTAGCCAGTAAGCATGGATAACGTGTAATTTTGACTTTTGCTAGTGTTCTTTTCTCAAAGCTGTAATCTTCTGCTGTATAAAAGTTGTTAATTTTACTGCACAACGAACTATTTGCACGAAGTTATACTTTAAAGGACAGGACGCCTAGACTGGATGGCACCTCGCACGCTTAAAACTTCAACATCAGAAGTTTAATTAAAAACATGTTCTTGTGTTTGCGATATTTTGAAGTGTAATACGTTTTAAATGCGGTAGTTTCTGCGCTGTACTGTTATTGAAGTTTGTTTAGAAAAAATATTTTCCAGAACTATAGCTTGCTACTTCAGCCCAAGAATTACAAATTTACATGTCACTATCCTCGCGGAATTCCACAGTAATGAGGTGTGTTCAAGACGCACGCCATCAGCATTTGGCATTTTACCTTCGCATAGTTTGGCATTCAAGTTTTAAATCCATCATTTTTACCTTGTTGTGTTGCTTTGCTAAGAGTTCATCTGCTATACAACCCGAAATAAATCCGGTGAGCTCGCTGCCTATGTCACCGCATTGTTTGTCAAATCATGATGATGTATGGCTGATGTATAAAGTAACGCAGCTGACCAAACTGACAACGTGTGCAAAGTTTAGAGCTGATAAAATATTTCCCTATTTGAATTCGATCGATATCGAGTCGGCGTTGCCGTGCACAGCGATCGCTTGGTTCGTCTTCGATTTCTCACGAAAGTCAGGTGTCCTTCCATCTTCCATTTGGCTGTCGATAGCTAAGTAGGACGCGAACAGGTTAAACATACTACATCACGTTCTGTCGACAGCTGTGACGTCAATTGAGTGTTAGCCCTGCGAGCGACAAAGTAAATCATTTGGTCCTTTCAAGCTTAAGATAGATTAAGCCAGCGTTCACATATCGTGTCCAGGCGATTAAGCCATGCCACCAGAGCTCATAGCTTTATCATTTGGCTTGTAAGTTTACGGTCGCTGACTTAATTCGCTGATAATGTATAAACAGCATGTTTGCAGGACTTTTCTGGGATACGGATAAGCGTGCAACGGTAAAATATTTATGCTTATGCTTTTTGGGTGCACCCTTCGAACGGTTATAAGCGGCTTAAGTTGACTAGACAAGTTTGGGATGTAAATTGCCAAGTTTGAGCTCAAGTTTGCTACACTACGAGCAGCCTAAAGCCAACTTTCTAAAGCCACCCTGATACACCAACGCCCTCTCTCCTGTGGGGTTTTCAACCAGTCATTTTTTGCGACTCGGCGTTGCCGAACCGTAACAACTGGCCTTTGCTTAGGAGCAGCATTTGTCACAGTCATGACCTTTATTTCAAGGTTGCGCCAAAAGCTTCCTTAAACAAAGGAATTCGAAAATAGCTATGTTAAAAATTCCAAAACTGTTAGCTGGCTCGGTGATCCCATTTATCAACGATTGCAGCGTTTTGCAACATTTTTGTTCTTGACAGCTAAACTTGCTTTGGCTCATCTTGCCGTAGTTTGATATAATGCGAAATTAATTGCTTCGGACCCAAAGTAAATATTTTGCAGTAGTCGATTGCTATTTGGCGAAAGATTTCTAATAGCCTTTTTTACAATAACTTACCTACTTTGGTTATCATAAATGTTTGCTATTTTTGAGGTAGATGGGTCTTAATTAACTCAAAAATTAAGTTATTCAGAAGTTTTAGCTCGCGTAGATCCTCATACGTTGGTTATATTGTGAACAGGGCTAAAACTTGCGGCGAAAAACAATAACGAATTCATACCGAAAATGGATTCGGGTGCCATGAAATACAAACTTAGTAACAGGCTAATTACTTTTTTTTAATTTGGGGAAAATATGAACCTACTTGACCCAACATGCGTACTTGTATTTTCGCACTTTTAAGTTCTCCCCCTTGAAGAAATGGCCTGTTTTAACATTTATCTACCACCTAGTCTTAGAGCGTGGCAAAGTACGACAATGCTGTGAAGTATTAATCTTAAGTAAGTATTCCACCTTCGAACCTTGTTATATAACGCTTGAGCGAATTTAAACCAATCATTCGTACGAACGACATATTTCACTTAGGCGTTGGCTATGTGCGTGTAGATGTTTATGTACCGAAAAATCTACCTAAATGATATCATAATTCACTCCACATCCCATTCGAATTTGATAAGTTTTATTGAAATATTATTACCAGTGTGAGCTTTGTTAATGTCGTAAGGTCTCGTGGATTTAAAGCTTTCTCCAACGTCCAGTGCTGCTGATCGTAGTATAGTTTCACACGTTTAAATGTTCCGTAGTTAGTCCTGTTGGCTTAGAAGAGAAAAATCGTTTTTTTTATAATGGAATATTGTAATACTTAACAACCGACCAATACTACGTGACTTGACTTGCGTCCTATGTCTGGGTGTTTGTGATAAATCTTTTTTCGGATGCTATCCTAACTTTGAATCCATTTATAGTGCGACCTGATTGGTTACTCTATGTCAATCCTTAAGTACTTAGCCCACACTGAATGTTTGTGAGAGATCCTATTTACAAATCTTTTTTCTTGCATAGCACAAAAGTTTTCCCGTGTCACATGCATAAGGTTCATCATTACTTCAGTTAGCACAGTGAACAGGAAGGAGGCTTCCGGATTTTCTTTGTAACTAACGATAAGCGGTATTAGTAAAGCATATTTCTGACGCAGGCCGGAAATCTCTGTGTCGCGTTACGTCACATTGCGGACGTCCAAGAGGGCTCAATAGATTTTATATTTATAGCAAATTGTTTGCAGTCTCCGGGTTTAAAACATTTCAACAAGCAAAAAATCCGGGATTGTGTTGATTTACCATCCCACAAGCTATCTGTCGTAACGTCAAAGAAGGATGCTTTATGACGTATTTAAGTCTGTGTGCGACCCAAGTAGCCGCTGTGATAATATTTGTCAGTCAACGTTATTTGGCCTCTTTTTTTAGCGTGGAGTGTGCTTGTTCAACGCGTGAAATGGATTATTTATTGCCCACTATTTGAACCACTCGCTTGTACAACTTTACCTAATGATAATTTTGGTGTAAACCTAAAAGTAATCGTTTAAAGTTTTCTTTATTATTGAGTAGACTAATTTATGGTAGTAGAGTTATTCATCAACCGCACAGCGTGTCATGTCATGTTTTTTTTCAGAACTAACTCGTCTTCAATAACAACTAACTTCTCTGGGTTAAAAGATATAACTAATCAGTGATTTGCAAAAGTATGCACTTCCATTGTCATGGTGTCGCCTCGAAACAAATAGAATTTGTAGCCTAAAGTTTGCTTGCAAGAACTTGTGGCTAAAAATCCTTAAAGTATACCTTTAAGCTTAAGGCTCAAGCCATCGTTCCATTCAAACCCAGCCATTCACACGACGCTCATGTAACGAAAATTGGGCGTACAGGTAATATTGATCATTTTTTGAAGTTTCACTTCGTGTGCGGTGGAATGGCTGTATCTTTTCGACACAGTGGCAGCCACAGTTTCAGCCTTCGTTAGGATCGGTTTGTGCATAGTTAGAGTAAACTTTCAATTTATCTCTCACATTTGGAAAAGATGCGGAAAGTTAATGTTGCCTTCTATGCCATTCGCAGTGTAATTGCCGACCTCTCATTAGGTTTAAGAAAATTGATTTGAAAATGCAGCGAGGTATGTTCATTGCCCAAGTGCCTGGAGTTACTGCTGCCGGTATGTGCACTGTTGTTAGGAGACCGTTGGGAAATGGGGAACTTCGCTCGTATGTCAAACTTATTTGATTTTTTTGTTTCCATCTCGTGTACATGTTATGCGATATTTTTGTGAGCGAAAGCGTGTACATGATGCATAGAAATGTCAAATACGAATATTAGAATGCGTAACTAAGAAAACGTTTTTCGTATCAAGTTTTGTAGCGTTGCATGATGTCCGAAGTTGTATGAATTTTACAGCACATATGTGGTTTCAGATAATAAATCTAACAATTTTTCTATAAACCTTCAACAGCTTTAAGCTGTTAATAATATTTTCTTTGTGATTGCACATATTTGGGAGATTCGTAGATTAATTTTTTTCTGTCTGTTTCCGGATAAGTTTTTAGAAAATGCGCCATTGATTGCCTATACACAACATCGGCCCTATGAAAGTCATTACCGTCACGTTTTCCCAGTTATCAGTCAACGTGCTTAACGTTGCTTTGTCAGTTACGTCCAATTAAATTATATGTGTTCCGCAAGGTTACCAATATTTTTCGAAAATTTTCTCGAAGTTCTGCGGCTACCGGTGACGGATTGACCGTGAAAGTGTTTCTAACACTTTGTTCTGCTGCCTGTAGTTCATATTTAGAGACTATCACCTGAAATTAACCCATTTCAAAACGAAAAAGGCAGATTTTCCACTAGTCCGGTTCTATAATGGATTGGTGAAATGTGAACCCTACACCCTCATTACGGCTTTTTTTTAGCAATTTATGATATTTACAGTTGTCGGAATTGCGTGCTTCGAAATTCTTACTATGGGCTATTAGGAAAATATCTCAATTATACTGCCTATTAGTGAAGGATCGCAAAATTTTATAGCGCCCACATATGCTGTATTCTATTATAGAGTGAAGGAAAAGGTCGTTCATCATCGTGTGCAACAGTCCTAACTTTTTCAGCGCGAATTGTAAACACGGCGTTTGACAAATACTGTACTCCAGATGTTATTTACTGCTTGTCTTATTTATTGGTTTTGTAATTTTTGGGAAACAAATCGTTTTTAACAAAAAGTTAATACCATACTTCTATTTGCCTTTTCACCAAATCTGAATATGGTCTGTTTCTAACAAGACCGTGTTATCCCACGTAAAATCAACAAAAGAATGTTTTGTTACATGGACTGACCCTTAGTTTTGTGTAAAATTAAAATTGACTTTTGTGGCAGAGGTTTTTGAATTTTCATTTCATTCACTTGCAGATAGTCTTTGTCAAGTTTTCAAACTTTCATTTTAGTTGAAAACGACTAGCAGTAGACTCAGAACTCTTTACATTTGCAACTAAAAAGACGTTTATACCGCCGTTTCTGATATTTCTATTAGACTTAACCTTTGCTTGTAAGAATCGTAAGAGCAATTGCGCCTAGCATTTAAGTAACTCGGACTTGTGTAAACATTAGACGCTTTCCCTATACTTGTCAAAATATCAGGGCAATAAAGATACCTGGTGAAATTTTATGTTTGAAAGACGTTTGTAGTTTAAACTTTACAAAATCGTCCGACTTGCCCAGAATTCATGATACCAAAGATTTTGATTTGATTTTTCCATACGTGAACAACGTCTTTGTTTTTGACTCTTCTAATGCTGGGAATAGCGCCCATTCGTTGAAGAAGACAACCGTGTCATACAAAATAAGTCAATTGTGCCTTGTGTTGCTTAAATATTGGTTATATATAACACTGTGCTTTTAAAACTAAGATATTGCCCGCCTTCGCCTTATGAACCAATGCGCATCATTATCAATTTCAACCCAATTTTGCGCGTGAATTACATAAAGCTTGGTTTCACGAGGGATTAATGAAGCTGAATTTTTTGCTCATAATTTCAATCTCTAAATTTTTCGGATGCCTTTCGATCGTGTTGGGCGTATTTTTCGTTTTAATCTTGTGGTCTGCGCTACCAACGTCAAATAGGATGGAGAAAGTTCCCTCGAGTAGATGCTTTCCGAATTTGGTGCGGTATAAAAATATTATGTTTTGGCCCTGGGAGCCTTCAACACTCTTTCTTGGGACCGGCCACGCGTGTCAGCTGTTTGCTTTTCATAGTTTTGCAGTTCTCTAGCACTCCTTTTCACTGGTAACGTCTTTTGTGGTTAAAAGACGACTTAAAATGTAAAAATTACTCTGTGAAATCAGTGTGGATTTTTTTTGTTATTTTGGTGGTTATGTTTATTGAATATTTCATTGTAATATTATCTTTTCATGACAAAATTTTGTTACTATTGTATTGTGGAGAAGCAATATTCCCTAAAAGATGTGTAGATGATAATATTCATCAACACTCCAAACATTTTTGCTTACTATATTTTTTAATATATTTTGTCTATTTCAGTTCAATAAGGACATGCTACTAGAATCTTACACAAGTTACATCAAAAACTTCTCAAACGCTAGACAAGCTGTCAACTTTGCAATTGAAAACAAATCTGCTTTCAAAGTGTTTTTAGAGGTAATAGGTTTTTAATTTTATGTGCGTTTTTAAGAATTATTAAAAATTTTTCTTAAAATGTCAGGTAATATGCCTCACATCCTCTCTTTTTTTAGCATGCATCACTTTGTTTTTGTGTGGATTTATATCTGCCCGAGACCGATCTTTCTTCTAAAAACTTTGATTACTTTAACTGTGACAAAGTCGTATTTCAAAATGTCGTTCATTACCAATAGCTTCTAAAAACGTTAAAGAGCAACAAAAATCTAATGTGGCTTATTGTGTCTGTCTTTAAACTAACCTAGTTTGAAGTGGCAGGAATGCAACTTGTGCATGGCATATTTACATTTTGACTGTAATTTATTGCTCTTATATTAGGCGGACTTTCAGCACAATCAACTTCTGGCAGACTTTAGTTGGCTTTAAAATCAAAATCTGTTTAGTACACTTGCTAATTGTGTACAATATATAGCTACACACTAGAAGATATTTAACAATTGAATTATGGGCTTGGAAAGGAAATAAAATGTCTGACGGGTATAGGGGTTGTTAGGTTGCCTATTTGCACAAGTATGAGACAGCAAACATACTTAGCTCCGTATTTACCAGAGTCAATGATATAATGAAGCAAGGCTTAACAAATTTTATCATCATTAAGTATTTATTCTAGCAGACTTTTTCCCCAAACCTGAACAGTTATCATTCACTCTACTGTTATTAAACGTCTTGATGGCTTAATTACCAACAACAAATAGGATAACTCTGAAATCACTTTCATCTTTTGTATCCGTTTTCCTTTATCTGTTACAGAGATCACAAGATAAGAAGTTTGTGGTTTTGTAACATACACACTTCTTCACTATAAATTACCTAAAATGTCACATGGCGGCAATTTGGCTATCAGTGTTGCATGTTTGTTAATACATTACCATGTTTACTATGTGACAGTTTAATCACATAACTATGCTTTGATCGTAAAAGTTATGCAATTATCTAGTCAAATATAATGAAAAAGGTTTATAAACAGTCTATCCAGGATTTTTGTCATGTTTCTTATTCAATGCATATCAAGCTCTTTCACCTTGGTCCATTACAATTATTGAAAACTTGCCATTTGCTCGTTGCAGGATAAAAAAAGGGAAAACAAAGACAAGCTGGGGTTATCTGATTTACTTATACAACCAGTTCAAAGGATATCAAGATATGAGCTCATAATTAAAGTAGGTATTATGCCACAATCATTTGCTTTACCACGTGTAATATAAAGTTTCTTGTTAAAGAATGTGCAGTTAAAATTTTATCATATGGATTTTTTTATAAATATCTCTCTATTTCCAGCAATTTTTTCAGGCCTTCTTTGCACTTTTATCTTGAATGTATTTTAGGATTTGCTCAAACACACTCACGAAGGTCACCCAGACCATCCTAGCTTATTAGTTGCCCAGAAAGAAATTCACGCCCTCTCAGTTCAAATGAATAAAGGTATAACTCGCTATCAACCTTAGCATTGTTGTTTCCCTGGTAAATTTTTTTAATTCCTTAAAAACTGACTTCCTGATTTTAGTTGAAAAGGATGCTGAAGCTGCAGATCGCCATCTCAAATTGCTTCAAGAAATAGAGCAAATGATTGAGGGTTGCCTGGATGTGAGTGTTGCTTGCTTGTAAATTATTATTTTTATCATCTTTTACTGTCATTTCTTCCTGCAAATTTACTCTGGTTAAACAAGCAAACTCAGTTGTAAATGGCAATGATACAGCTTAGTTGCGGCTTAATTGTAATTTTTTCAAAACTCAGATCAGCAGTCCCTCTATAAGAAAATTTCTTCATCAAGATTTCTGCATTGAGTTGGTAAATAAGTCAATGTATTTTTATAAAATGATTTAGCAATTGACTTTTTTTCTTATATGCTGACTTCCTTTATTTTCTTTCAGAAATCAGGAAACAAAAAGGACAGAAGTTTGTGGTTGTTCAATGACCTCCTGATGTGCACAACTTCCAAGAAAGGGAAGTCTTCATCGTTAAGAAGAAGCTCAATGAATATGTGAGTCGAATTGTTTATTCACGTTGTAGTTGCCCCTTAGCAGCGTTTTTCATTTTATTGGTAAGTTCAAACACATTTGTCAAGATGCAATTACATATCCTTGTACAAAATCATTGTGTTTGATTTAGACTAGCAACATTATGCATTATTTTATATGTTTTGTTACTTTTAAGTAAAAGCTTGGAAAGTGGTCTAATTCTAGGACCTTACTTAAGCATTTTTTTGGTATTCATAGCATTTCGTGTAATTGCTGTGACCTTTATACTGCTTATGAGCTTATGTTGGCTAAAGGTTTTAGGCCAAGTAGACCAGGCAGTAAAACGCTTAAAGGTAAAACGTGAAATATCGATTTTATGTGATAACTATTACTGCAAACATTTTTTGCAGAATTTTTTTTACGTTGTTATTTTTAAGCTACGTGACATTTGACATTTTTTGTTATAATGGCTGGATAACGTGACTGGTTATGTTACATGGGATTTAGACAAGACCCATACGTGAATATTGTTCCCAACTAACTGCTACAAACATTGATTACAAGGAATTCTTGCATTTTTGTTATATGTAATTTTTTATTCACATACATGTAATGTTGTTGGCGTACTGTACTTCATTTCCTTTCGAAACTGTAATTACACATTTACACATAACTATAAATTCTGTGTGTAAACTTTTAAACTTTACTTTTTTGTTTATATGTTTACTCAAGTTCTAACGTGCAATGGAAGTATTGCTTGAACTATAGGCCTATTTGTTGCTTTGAAAACATTACTCTTGTTAGTGGTTTGTGTTCATAGTCCTGTCTGTTGTCGAAGCATGCGTCTTGATAACAGATTAAAGGCAGATGCTGCCCATCCAAATTACACAATGCAGACAACATCTATAAATTTATTTAATGTTTGGTATTTAGTACCCTAGTTGTTTTCCTCACTTCTGAAATGCCAAATTTTGTCAGATTGCAGTCGGTAGATTGCATGATTTGACAAACAGAGGTTCATAATATGAATTACATTACGAGCTTTGCAAATTTTTGAAGAGTCCTAAATAGTACTGTATTCAACGCCACCATCTGTATGCTTAATAATCTATGTGCTCTTCTACATAATCGCTAATCAATATGCAGCATGGTGGCAACCATTATCTTTTGTTTTATCGTCGTTTTTTTTCAAGCTAGTAAAAGCCTTTAGATACGGTTATGTTATTTAAGTTTGAGCGACTTTTCAATGCACATGACAATGAAGACTTATCAATGAATCACATTATATGTGTGCTTTTCTATTTTATTTAGATTTGCCATGACTAACGATCGTGTAGTGGTTGATTACTCCAGCAAGTACAAATTTTTATGGAAGTATCAACTGGAAGACGTTGAACTTTTAAAAGGTGAGCTTTTCTAGTTAGCACTATAATTATTTCCTTTTTTCCAATATTTTAGTGGGTTGTTAAGACAATCCATTGGGCATGAGCTAAACCAAACCACTTTATTGATTAAGTATTACTTAAAATAAGGAATATTTTCACTTGCTTTAGGTACGGTTTATTTCTAACATCAAACTGGAAATATTGCCATGTTTTATGCTTACTAAAGATTTGCTGAGGTTTTCAAATGTAATTGATCGCTTTGCTTGTAGCTAAGAGCATTAGCAAAGCCCTAAAGGCAACCACTTAAGCTCAAGTAGGCAACGACAGTCCTTCTGATTTGTTGTTCTTATAGGATGGTAGTCCCAAGCCTATACTGACAAGATCTTGAATATGGTAAAAGCTGCTATAACGAGCAAATGCATTTCTTATTAATCTTGTTCTGCTTTTCCACCAGATTTATTGTTAGATGATAGCAAAGGTATACAGCCCTTTATTTTGTTGTTTTTGATAAACCTGTGCTTTTAAGCTGTTTAGATTGTTGTGAGTTTCTGTAAAATTTCTTCCAATTATTTATAAGTTCTGCATTTTTTTACCCTTGCCAAGATAAGTGTGGTATTTGCTGAGAAATTCTTGATGCATGCATCAGTTGCGAGCTAAAATTTACCCTAATGCAGCCATTGATCTGTAGCATTTTGCTTACAACCATTTCTTGCAATACCAGATACCAAAGTGTTGCTGAACACAAATTAAGAACCATGTTTAGATTCTTTGGTGACAATATTACAAAATATATTCAGCAGATTTTGTAGGCAATAACATGGTTGGTCATCATAGTAATGTATACAAAAACGATGGTATTTTTCATCACTGCATTGTCATACTGTGCTAGTAGGCTATGATATGTTAATATCTGTTTATTAACAATCACTTATTACTGTGTATTCGTTTGCTACCATTTTTTGTGACGTAAATATTAATACTTTCGTATTGCTAACAAATTATAACAATTTCAGGGAGCACTGGTCCAAACCATCAGGCTGTAGAGAAGCAACTGCAACAACTTCGAGCTGACCAGGACCTTCTTTTGCAGATGGAAGAGTCTACTGCTAAATTAGGCTGCATTCACAATGTAGGTTTCTTGTTTTCACCGTTTCTACTTTTGTATTAGTACCTGGACATTATTCAAACTTTGAATTTGGACATTGTTGTTCGTATTTTTTTGTACTTATCTTTACATTGCAATGTTTGACTATTTTATCTTTATTTCTTTATAGGTGCTGGATGATGCACTTAAAGAACTTATCATTCAAACAGGGCAGAGAATAACAGAGCGTCAGCAGCAGATAAACACACACGGTTTGAGCCTACCGGGGCGATTAGAAATTGGAATAACCACTCCGTAAGTGTCAAACACTTACTGGCAGATATTTCTGTTATTTGTTGTTATATTAAACGCCTCTACTGTTCTTAGTCTTATCACCTTTTTATGAAAGTTGAATTCGAAATAGTGATGCTGAGAGTTTCTCAGCCAAATGTATTAACCAACCAGTGTCATGTCAGAAATCTGTACTCATGGACCATACACCAAAACGTTTTGTATTATTATTTTGCATTATTTAGGGATGGAATGAAACTTTTCCAATTTGAATTTCCCAGTGAAGAGAACAAATCCCAGTTTGAAATATTCTTTTGGAATGCCAAGAAAAATTTTAGTGAGTTCTACTTTTTAGAAAGTCAATTTTTCTTCGTTGAACATCATAAAAATGTGAAATCTTCTTACAGCATCACAACGAGGTAGACTAGTACCTGCATTTATGAAAGCGATCCCTATCAGCAAGACACGGAATGGCATGCAGTTTTCTTGCGCCGCTTCCAATGTTGATACCTCTCCTGGAACAAGGGAAGTATGGGTATGCAACACAGATGGTTATGTCGGCCAGGTATAAAGCTCCCCTGTGCAATAATACTACTACGTGCCAACAACATATGTTTTCCCAATATATTTTTAATGCCTTAAGTGAAATATATGTAGAATTAACTGTTCGTGTTAAAAACAGTTTGAAGAAACCATTTTCTTTTATTTGTCATAGCTTAATGATTGGCTTGTTTTTAATTTTTGGTTGGTTTTTAATGGTTGTAGTAGTAAAGATGGTTTGTTCACTATTGGTATGAACATTTTATTAACATTTTTTGAATAGATATGTTTTCTTACATTGGAACCTGAACCATCTCAAACTACCTGCATTTCTGTCTGCAATTCCAAGATATGCTGCATTGCACAGGTGAGGTGGCAAAATGTAAGATAAAGACATACATCATTATACAGTATTAGTTTGATATTTGCCTTTTAAATTTATACTAACTTACAGGATGTTACAATAGGCACTTATTTAACCTAGCTTATAACATGATGTAATCTTTTTTGATAACGAATTACCAAGTGAAACAATGGTTCAATGTGGATAATGGCATTTTTGTGACGATATTTAATATTTATCATTTTGAAATAAAACATCCATCTGTTTTACTACGAAGGTTTTTACTCGATAATCGTTATAGCAATGACTAGCTGCAAGAATGTCTGGCGTCTCATTAATTACGGGTCTTAAGTAGTTGTTAGACACACGTAGTCTAATTATATTGAGGCCAGTAATAAAGTGTGTGCTTACTGCTTAGTAACTGCTACCTTGAGCTATTGACACCCACCCTATGCTTTAAGTTAAATGGAAAAGCCTGTATTTCATATAGGAACGCATTCCTTTATTAAGATATGAGTATTTCAAGTAAAAACCTTAGTTTCTTCATATTTTATCTAAAAAATACTGCAAGCTTTATAGAGCAACAAGAAAAAGCTAAAATGTACTAACTCGAGTAATAGGATAAGTAAATTAGCAAATGCATGCAAACACTTATGAAATATGTAATGTATCACTTCTTGATTATTTCGACTGATTACAATTTTAACTTTGTAATTTCCAGGTTCCAACTTGGGACAGGCGTTTTGTGCCAACCAGCAAGTTCATCAACGATGTTACTTCCGCACCGCTTGAGAATCGTGCTGACCGTCGTCGTTCCTCTTCCAACAGCAACCGTGCACTTACTATCATGCCATTTGATTCGTACGTATTTTTAAACCGCAACTGATTTTGCTGATTTGAAAGAATTGAAGAGAGTATTATAAAATTTACATCTTACAGTACTTTAAGCATGTGTATTTTCCGGTAGAGTCTTTAAAAAACCTAGTTTCTTCTTACAGAATGTTGTTATTTCATTGAAATTTTACTGAAATATTTTCAGTGATGAATCAGATGAGGATAATACCAGTCCTTTCAGCACAATAAGCAACTACAGTATAAGTCCATACAGCACCAACAACAGTGCTTCAAATTTCGGTAAGTTTCTTATGTTACTGTATTTATACGAATTTTAAATTGTTTGGTCATTATTAATTTTTGATTTATTTTTGCTTAACTGTTTCCTTAGTATCTTACCTCTATTAAAAGAGTGCGTTTAAATGTTTTTTGGGACGTAGTATCTGTTAACAAGACAGTTACTAGGTTACAGCTTGCCTGTGAAACAAAAAACAGTATGAAATGAAGCATGTAGCACAGTTGGAGTTATAAGATGAAATTGCATTTCAAATGATTTGCAAACTTAAGTTGTTTGTTTGGACATATTGCAAAATATTTCTTTGAATTAGATAAAGCAACTGCTTTTAGTCTCACCATTTGTGGGTCGAAGGATTAAAAAACAATAACTAATTTTTGTTTTTAGCAAGTGACTCTACTTGCGTTAATGAGTCAAGAGACACTGGATGTGACAGTTGGGGTATTGACTCGTCAGGTATATTTATCTGGAGAAAGATAGCATGGTTGCCTGGCATGTTGTCCCCATTGACTGTAGTTCATGCTTTCAAGCTTTGCCTTTTGCTTTGGTCAAAACTTGTTTTGTTATTTTAATTTGATTTCGTTTTTTGTGGATGTTGTATTGCCTAAATCAACTCGAAAAATAAACACAACAATGCCCAACTACAGATCTTGCTGGCAACAACTGGTTTGTGCTTGCTTCTTATTTTTTTGATAATGGTTTGAATTCTTTTGTTATCAGATGGTTGTCTTCAGAAGTAGTTTGAAATGCTGTGTTTAATGGCATATTAGTTTACTGTGAAAGAAACATTTGCATTTGTGTTTGCAAGAGTTTTCCATATTACTTTGATTAATTTCAATTGATACCAACTTACAACTTTTTGAGAAAAGATGTTGTCGATACTACCATGCTCTGTTTTTGTGATTTCATCAAACCCTCAAGTTTGTTTGCTTGCTAAGAATGTTGTAGCAAAAAATCAAGTTCCTTTCTCTTTTTGGCATACTGTACTTCTTGATTAATTATAAAATTTCCTTCTATAATAAACATACTTAATAGTTTAATACACATCAAATCATCGCTGTTAACTATTAACAAAGGCAAAATCAAATGTTAACACACATCCTGCTGATTGTATGTGAGTAATGCCCAATCCAGCATGTCCTGTGACAACTAATTGTGCAGCCAGATCGCCATCCAGTGGCTGCTGCATGAGACTATGATTTACTTCTATTGGGCGTCTACTAAGAACATAACACCAACATATATTGCAATCAGAACATTCACTTGAACACTTACACAATCCTGACTGTAAAATTCACATGCACTTATTCAATGATCTATCTTTGCATAAATTTAGTTTCATACAAGCGTATGTCACTCGAGTAAATATTTTCACACGTTACATAAGTTGTAGGATGACTTGTTAAAAACTTAATCCTCTAGCATCAGTGACAAGTGGTGGATTCATACAAATCACATGACATTAAAAGTAAAAAGATTCGCAAGTTTTAATGTCTTCTTTGGCTTCACGCTCAAGTTTCTTTTGGCTCCCAATAGATGAAGAGATTATTCTTCCTATCATGAGTCCACTTCTTGCAAGTTTGTCTGTTCATCGAAGATTTGCGTTTTTTAATAAACAATTATCAAGTGAAAGTGAAAGCAATCCCAGTACGGGTGAGTTAAATTTATCCTTGAGCACAGCAGGCTTCACATTGGAGCAGGTATTGGTAGAGAATGTTGTGATTTTTTCGTGTGTTTCTTTTGTGTCTTTGATGCAGCTTTGCTGATAAACACGTTGTGTTTTTGTACTGCTTCATTCAATACGTTTTACTCTCTAGATGTTGTTCAGCACAAGACAGAATGATGACCTGTTAAAAAAGTCACACTTAGCACTTAAGCATTGCTACATAATAGTTATAGTTGATATCATTTTATCAGCTATGCTGAGTCTCTCACCTTAGTTAATCTTATTGGCAACAGTAGTCTACGCAATTGCAAGACGTAAAATGCTTTGCATTCCTCAATTTTTGCTATTGTTTTCAGATATTTCTACCCCTACTGCTGTGAGTGGCAGTACCAATGATCTCGGCCCAAACAACCGTGGTCCACAGAATTCTTTCATGCATGCCCTCAGCGCAGCTTGGAAGAAAGACAGCGATGGATCAACTCTTCATGGAAGCCTGGAAGATCTGTTGACGGACAAGAAGAGTCCAGATGGTGGAAGGGAAGATAAGATTGGAAAGAATAACCATGCGACAAGCAAACATCTTTCAAATAATGGCTCCATGTGGTTGGGGACAGAAGATGGAAAGTAAGGAACTGTTTATTTGTAGCAAAACTATTACTAAGTTTTGTGTGCAGTGTGTACATATCATAATGAAACCTAACCAACATATTTACCATTTAAAACTTTCCTTGTGTTGGGTGTACTGACGATTGATTTTATGGTTATCAAAGAATAAAAGTATACCCTACCTCTGAGGCTTTTCGAGGAACAAAGCACTGTGCCCAGCTCAATCATTCTGCTTCTGTGCAGTGCATATTGCACCATCAAGGGCAGGTAATCGGAATGTATTGAGTGTTCTTCAATAAAGTTGTTTTCTTTTGTTTGAGATATTTATTTCTTATCACAAGGACCTTGTAGACGTCATTGTCGTGCATACTTTTGTGCAGTATATTTATTTATTGTTAATGTCACTTGTTTCTATTAGGTGTTTGTTGCTCTCAGTAATGGCGATCTAGTTATCTACTCTCGTAACATGGCAAATGGTCAGTGGGAATTTGATAACAAAAAAACAAAAACTTTAGGTGAGACTACAATGATAACTGTTTACTGGACACTTCACAAATAGAAAATAACAAACTAGTTTACATTACTATATTCCTTGTACAGTAATACCATATCAACAAAAACACAATGCTTTTTCTTAGGGACTTCCCCACACCCTATCACCAAGATGGTGGTAGTGGGTGACAAGGAGCTCTGGTGTGGATGTCAAAATCAAATCATGATCTTGGATACGTCGTATAATTCAAAATCCCATTCGCAGACTTACAACGTAAAATCATTTTTCCCTGTAAGCCAGGACAACAAACGACAGGTATGGGTTAGCTATCTGACTGTCACTCACTGGTTACATTCATAGTTTTAGTAGAGTTCATTATTAGGAAACGTTACACTGACTAAACTTGAATGATGTTATTTAATTTTGTCTGTACAGATTTATTGTATGGTCTGCTGTGGGTATGGTGTCTGGGTAGCTTTAGATAAAAGAGCCCAGATAAAGCTTTATCATACTGTCACCCATGATCTCCTTACTGACATTGATGTATCTCAGCCTGTCAGCAAAATGTTAGCAAGTGAGTTTTCATGTTAATTTGTGACATGTCATTTTGTGTTTCTTGCTGTGTTTTAAAAACGTATTGTTTGCCTGGTTATTCTCAGTTGCCAGTCGCGTCGTACCTTATTTAACACCTCCCATATTATGAGGATAAAACGTTGAAGTTAATTTCGCATATTACAAACAGGCAGGCATTAAGAAAGCGGTATAAGCATACTGTGGCATCGGTGTCTATTTTTACCTGAATAATCCGCTGTCATTGTTGTTCATCGAAAAAATGCATGTAGCCAGCAGTCTGTTAATCATATTAGCAAACTACAACTTGCAACACGGCACTGACTGTAACACAATTGCACGCGCGTGTCTCACCCTGATCACGTTTATGGTGTTTCGATAACAATGGCGGATGCGTTTATCACGACTTGTCTGGTGTAAAGGATGAAAAAAATTACACTGCAAAAACGTTATTCCTGTTGTTATTTCGTTCATAGATAAGTAACAAGCAGTGTCACTAAACGCGTAATACCGTCGCGTTCCGCCTATTCTAACGATCTCCAATACCTTGCGATCGAATTGGCGTGACTAGACAGAAAAACGACCACACTAGCCAATAGCCATCGTTATATTGCCAAGATCATAGGAATGGACAAAAATAGTCGGCCACTTCGGCTATACAATGTCCTACTTTTCAATGTATCATTATGTGTTGTATAAGTCAATAAATCGTTTTACCATTCCCAGCCCTGGGAATCCTCAGAGATTTTTATATTTATTCATTAATTAATTTTAGGCAACGAACACGAATAGTGTCAGATATTGCTTTTTGGCAATATGAATCAGGCAATAACGGTTCTGTTGTATTGTAGGTTCCGATGCTATCATTCGACAACACAAGGCTGCCTGTTTACGTATTACTTCATTGCTCGTGTGCAAGGACCTGCTTTGGGTAGGAACTAGCGCCGGCGTCGTACTAACGCTGGCCCTACCCAATATAACTCAAACGACAAACTCGCTTTCCCTACCCATCATACCTCAAGGCCTTGCGTATGGTCATACCGGTCACGTGCGTTTCCTCACATCGGTTGAAACGGTGGAAAAAGACCCACAGATGCCTCGAGGTACAGTTTAAGTAAAATGTTAACATATATTTATAAATTTCGACTTTTCTGTCATATGTGGTAAAATATTTTGCTGCCGAACGTAGCTATTGTTGGTGCTTAGCACTCTAAGTAACAATCATTCGATAACCACGTGATAATTCCTTTTTATGCTAAACTCATACGTACAAACTGCAAAGGATTGGCGAATCAAGGGCATCGAACACTGCTATAAAAAAGATCCCATCATGCTGTATTTTTGCTCCGTGATTATGCTTAAAACCGCATTTTTTAGGAGGACGAAGACTTTCATCATCAAAACGACGACTTTCATCTGCTTCGGCAACAAACCAAACTAAAACCCTGGTTATAAGCGGGGGAGACGGGTATGTTGATTGCAACGCTATTTTTCCACCTTGTAGTCATCAGACGAGTTAGCAGCTTGTACAGATGAAACTTTGCATATTTTTCTTTTTCGTAGTTATGAAGATTTCCGTATGAACGCAGCAAGCGAAGCAGCTGGCAGGGAGGACAGTACTAACCATCTTTTATTATGGAGAGTATGACAATCCGGAATTGGTCAAAAAAGGTGCGATTCTTTATTGCTATGAGTCCCTGACATGCCGATCAGTTCGTAGCTTTTCATATCGTCTTTGAAATCGTACCGCTTAAAAACTTGATATCCATAAATTTATCTTCATATACCATATGCAATTACACATGTAGCCCACTAAGGATTTGGTTTTAATTAAGCTTTGCAATGAATTTAGAAAACAGCGACAAATAGTTCTACAATCTAAACGTTTCTACCATTATGCAGAAAAAGGAGAGACAGAACTTCCAGTGTTAAAGAGGAGACAAAAGGTGTAAGAAGTTGTCCGACTTAACTCCGTTATCTCTAACCGGGATGGGAACGTGCAAAGTTTCACTCCAACGTTTTCCTTGCTTTTCTTTCTGCATATAATCACGTTCTAATGATGCTGCGCCTTCCATGGCTAGCGAGTTTTGGTCGAGCAAGTATCAAGGGCCGTGCAATCTACTATCATTTCTATTCTGCTTACCATCTTTGTTTTTTATTTAAGTTTTTCCTATTTTTCGCGCATCTTGCTTGTTGTGACCAAATATGTTGTCGTTAAGTGCAGGCTTCACTTAGCATAGCTATTGAGTCATGTTATTACTTTGCCATCTTGAACCACGCCAAGTGATATCTGTTGAATTTAATTTTTCTCTCAATGTGTTAACTATTGGCAGTGCCGTGCAAAGAGGAGCTTAGCCGTTTCTTTTGCCAATTTTATTGTGGACAACATTTGGCTTTAAGTTGTTTCATCTAAATCACTGACTACACTGACCACTGCTTTTACCACCCATTCGTATGAGCGTTGGGATGCAAACTTAATTTTGCTCTACTCTTGTTAGATTGATATCGTCCTTTTTCTTCTGACAATTCGTACCTGTAACGTTTATTTTTTCTTGTCTGCCGATCTAACTGAATTACATGGAGTTCCTAACGTTAGTTTTGCTTTTAACATTTTATACCTGCTTTGACCGTTTAATGGTAATGGAAAGCTGTTTTAATGACTTTTGATCAATTGAGCTGCTTGTCTTGTTTTGAACTCCTGCCCACAGTATTGCTACCCCTGGTACAGTTGTAATATTTTACATGTTTACTTTTTTGTTATTATTATTCTTATCTTTTATGTCACCTTCTATGACATGTTGAAAATTCACTAAATCTATTTGAAAATATAAAAATTTGTTTTTTGAGCCTTCTTACCTTGTAACCTGCTTGCCCTTTCACGGAGAAGTATGCTATGCTATGACAGGATAGGAGATAAATTTCCATGTTTGTTAATTACAACGGGAAAAGTTGCAACATTACTATAGTAGTAAGCTGACTTTTAACTATCAGGTTAATTAATTACCTGCTTCTTTGGGTGTTCTTTGGCCTTCTAACAACAGTCAGCCTCAACTGCTATCGGCGTTCTTACTATCCCAAGGAATTGAGTTGTTGCCAATTGCAATGATTTAAGCCAAACTTGGTTTTGCATTGTTGATAATAAAAGTGGGTGTTTATTATGAATGACGGAATAAACAAATTAAGATGACTTTTATTTCCAAATCAAGGGAGAAATTGTTTGTATTGTACGCTAGAGCTAACCATTACCAACCGCAGTAGCCTATTGATGGGGTCGAAAATGATGTGAAGCTTCTGAAATAATTGGGTCTTTTTTGACTTTAAAAAAAATTCTTTTAATTTTTTCTTATAAAATTTACAATTAAACCTGCTTACCTGGTAGGCCATCTGGTCATAATCTTTTCCGCCATTACCCCTCACTGTCAGTGCGAAGCTACGTCTGTTACCTTTACACCTCGTTTTATTTTTAAAACCGCGTTAGCAGTTATCAATTAGGTTTAACAATTAACCTTAGCAATTATCAGTAATTCTATCGTAATGTCTGTGGTTTAAATATCGCATCTTTTCTTCACGGTTTCTTTAATACGTAGCCTATAATTACTTGTTCCACTATTAGTTTGCTCGTATTTAGGCCCAATCTAAAGACGAATAAATGTTTATATTTGTAACATTTAAGTTTAATCCGGTAATGAGTATGCTTCCTGAATTTGTTGCTTTGGTTACAATTATATAGCTCCACAAGTCTGTAACATATTTATGATGCATTGAGCGTTTCATCTTTACGAATCTGCGAAACAAAACCCCTAACCGGAATCCAACCAAACTGTTACTACTTTTTCAAGCACAATTGAGTAGGTAACTTTATTGAAAAGTTACCAAAAACGTGTTTTTGCTTAGCAGTTTACCAAGCACATCTATTTTGAAATGTAAAAAGTACTAAACTAAAAAATACATAATACACACTATAGGCATATGAATGAAATTCGTTGAGCCAGGTCAGCCAGCCTAGTTCTACTTCTACTTGGGCAGTGCAGTTGAAAATTGAAAAAAAAGCAATTAGCTGGAATATGTCATTTGATTTTAGCTCGAACCGTATGTTACCTAGTTTGCTGAACCGCAACCCGAAACGGGGTAAAACCGGAAAAATGAAAATGTGTAAACCTGATCCGGAGTTAAAGCGTTTTCAACTGCGGTTTGACGGCGTGCTCAAACGCGGATTTTAAGCTTAATAACTTGGTCAGTCACTCGGTTAACTTAAACAAACGACGCGTATGGATCCAGCCTTAGGATCCCTGCTCGCAACGCATTTAGAGGTCAAAACCAAAATAGTTAGTTGATGGAGAAGCTGGCAAAATTTCATCACAGGTCAAATTGGATGTTTTCTAGACTAGGTGTTTTTCCAGGTGAACTGTCAGCGACAGAGGTAGCAAGGTGTGATAATGTTTGAATCAAATTGTTATTATATTCTTGAATCTGTTGACCAATGAAACTGTTTGTTCATTCTTGTTATTTTATGTGATTTCCTTCTTTTCTAACTGGCACACCACCTGGTGGGGAAACAGCATGCTTAACTTTAATTTCGATTAATTACTAGCAATTAACTTAATTACTATTCCCTTTAAGTTTGTGTCGTACCGGTGTCATTCGGATTACCCTACGAGGTCATTCGATTCTACTAGCCGTCGTGTGTGTACGCTCTGTGTGAGCCGAGATTGAATCGCATCAACTTATTACACAAGGGTTATCCGAACTTTCTACACGATTTGATACGACGATTGGCTTTTGTCGTATCTCAAAGGAATAAAATGCATCGTATGATATTTATGGATTTTAAGCGCCAATTTTATCCAGTTGTTTATTGGGGGGTTGTTTTTCAAAGCTTAAAGCAAAGTAAGCCGACTTAGGCTAGGTCAAGATGGTTTGTTGTTATTCTGTTATTACTGTTAGTTTGTTACCGTACTTGTTTTTATTAAGTTTTATATTTGAAGATTATATCAGTGCAAAACCACAGGATGCCTTTGTATACTAGACTCCCGCCACTCAAATTGTGACGTCATCTGGTTGTGCACTTTTATATTAGGCTAGTAGACCCAATTATTTTTACCATATTTATAGCCTAGTGCCCTAGTACATAAATGATTAAATGAGATTAAAATCCGCGTGATACCTTTTTGTATTCACTCACGACGGTGCACTATGTATGATTTGGCTATGCAACAAATCGGCAAGCACATTCTTGCAAGAGATCTAGGATTTACGCTGTAAGATGTGGCACAGCCAGACTGCTGGTTATACCGATGGGATATTGATGCGGCTAGTATTTAATTAGCAACTTATCAGCCTGCTGCACATTGCAAACATTCCAGTGTGTTTGGAGAGTTGGTTAATTTTGGCTAGGCCTATATAGGCTATAGAGTAGAGCGCAAACACGTCACAATAGTCATTGTGAAAATTTTTATAGAGGATAGGCTTGGTGCACACTAATGCATCAATTTTAAATCGGAAAATAGAGTCAAAAACCGTTTGTTGAAAACAAAAAAAGGATCTTAATGTTCACCTTGAAACGAAAACATGTTTTTCTTTTGTACACGCTTTTAGTAAACTAGCTGGTCAGCGCTGATTCAGCGTTTTTTGTAACGGACTTAGCGCATTGGGTTGAAGTCTTGTCCATAATTGTGAAAAAAATGAACCTATAGGCTTACACAGAATTGGCTCACAACATGATTTTAGTGATTATTATGCTTCACAAAAAATCTAAATAGTCTGCCTTGTCCTATTAGACTGTTATCTAACGCGTAGTTTTGTCTTGCATAATGAATTTTTTTGCAAGTTTTCCTGCAAAAATAGCCTAGGCTTACCGATAGCCAATGAAATGAGTTATTTCTGTATTGCCTTAAATGATTAGCCTTTAAATAGTTTGTTAAGGGAAAGATATTTTACATTGTAATGTCCATCATTTGCACCATTCGTATCCGCAAGCAGAGTATGGCAGTTGTTGCTGACATCTTGTGTGTGCCGAAGGAAAATTCCAGTGAGCACTGTCACCTGGTGTGCAATGCTGTTTCGAAAAAAAATCTGGGGTGTGTTCCTGCCATACCATGCAGTCTGGATTCACATCCATGAAATTAACCATTCTGGTATTTACAGCAATCCAACAAGTAGCTTACAAAGAAAAGTTATTTGTGTAAGTATGGCTGTACAATTTAATTCAAACACTGGTTCTGGTATAGGAACGCATAACTTGATTTCAAGATAAGTGTATGAAACCTGCACTACGTCAGAAAGCCCAAAGATGACATTTACACCAGTGGCATAAGATATTTGCTACTTTTCCATGCCAGAGATCTTCAGCGTATCATACAAACTTTCCATGCAGGAACAGCTGGTTGCTCATAAACTGTTTAATATATGTATAGTCCAAAAGTACGTTTTATTAAATCCAATAGGTTGAAAATTCCGGTTTGCTTATCTCTAATTGACATGCAGAAGACAGCTAGGGAAAGTTTAATTGCAATTGTGAACTGTTGAAAATTTAATTAAACCTCAGAGTTGCACGTAATAAATAAATGTGACCAGTTGCTAACTGGGTCATTACCATAAGCATGAAAACATTAACGCTCTCATTGGAAAACCTTGCACTCCTGGCTTACAGATCTAAAAAGAGATGGTTTGGGCAAACATTTAACTTAGCCCTCATTTATTTACTAACAATTTTTTTTTTATTAACAGTTTAGTTTGACTTCTTTTTGGCTTAAAATGCTGTATTAAAGCAGGGGCATGCAACTATTTCTGGCAATGGGCCACAACGTACAATTATAATGTTGGCTAGATCCAGATAATCAAACAATATACAAAACATGATTTTCTGAATTTATTAATAGAAAAGCATACGCAATCAAATTACATATTGAGTAAGTGATTAGCGAGATATCTGATATCTTCTCTCTTCAGATATCTTGCCAATGTCAGCTTTGACAGAAGAATTGGCAACTTGAAGTAATATATTTACCAGGCTTCAACAAAGTGGCACAATATACACTATGACGCAACAACGGGATTTGCCAGACTAAACTTGTGACGCAATAATAAGTTAAAAATGCCATTGATGTCGTTACAAACTCTTAAATCAAAAGGATTTTCTATTAATTATTAAAAATAATCATTCTAAAAAGTAGTCTAACAGCGAAAATGACTATTGTAATTTTTGCTGATTTCTAGCACTTAAAAGTATCTATGAATAATGTGCTACTGGACGAAGTCTGTACGGGCCTGAGGAAATTAAAAAATTTTAAATTGTTATTTGCTTGTTTTATTAGCATATTTTAAGCAATGGCCTCTGACAAAGAATCTTTCGAAAGAGATATAGTTTCTGATCCATTTCGCTCTATCCAAAACTTAGCACAGAAAATAGATGCAAAGTTGCCTCAGTTGGAGCGTAAGTCTCATCATGCTTTGGAAGTACCGAATGAAAATTATTTTCCTTATGATGGTTGGAACAAGCTTCAAGGCTTCAAAAAAGAAGTAGAAAACCTTATAGTGGGTAACTAAATTATCATTGGCTATAAAATTCCACTGCAAATGCTTTTGAGTCATATTGAGTGAACACAATTAATTCTAAAAATTAATATTCACTCTGTTAATCAGTTGTTTTATTTTAGTGTGTTTAAACATGTACAATGTTACAGAGTGACTGTAAAAGCCAAATTCCTGCAATGAAACAAAGTAATGCTGTTCTGGTTGATCTAAATAAATGTGCTGACTTGTCATTAAAAATGGCACAAGCTCACGTCAGTTTGTTAGAAGCAACTTTCGCGGTGAAAGGATTTGTTTTGGAAGAAGACCCTTGTGTGGAAGGTAAATCTGAATTGCGTCTATTTTTACATGGTTACTGTTCAGTTTTGATTATACTAAAACATACATGAAAAACTTTTTGAATATCTTGCTTTTTTGCTTTGTCACTCTAATTGGCAACAGTTTCACTTGGTCTTTGAATTATTTTTATTACACACACTACACAGCTAGAGTTATGTCAGTCACTTAAGAATCGAATTTAGAGCCTAACGCTACTAGACCAAATGCTTAGCACCAAGATCTGTAAATCTCTAAATGCTGAGCCCCTACTTCTTCGAATTAAAAGAGATTCCAAATTTGATGTCACCAAAATGACTCAGGATTGTCTCAGGACTTGCAAACCAAGTCATACGTGCCACAACAACCAGTAAAATACCAAAGGGTTGACCATGAACCAGGTGGTACAATTACATCCTTGGCCTGGTCAAGACTACGTATTTCTTCAGCCGAACTGACACACGTGGTGAAAGGTTCTGGTTCTGGGAGCTCCTAGAACTGCTGCCACCACGGCATTCCAGAGAGAAAAAAGTGGGTTTCGAATGGAGAGAACTAACGAACTGAACAAACAAATGAATTACTGAATAAATGAGTTGTCAAACGGCAAACCAAATTAAAAAACAAAGTAGTTAACGCTATAAATTAACAGAAAAGAACGTAATAAAAACTGGTAAACGAAGATATTTGGGTGAATGGTCAATGACATAGCAGTAATATAGTGCCAACCGTTACACCGGTCTTGAATAGTGTGTCAAGGTTCTATCTTCCTTGAATTGAATTATATTTTATATGATTTATTTCCGGTAGAAAATGAACTATGGAACCCCAAATCAAGCCACCTGTATCATGAAAATGTGTTTTCATTACATCCGGCATTGCTAGTGTTTGTTAGAGTCATATTTGTCAAAATTTTGTTCCCATTTTCAGCTATTGAAGTATCTGATGGTAACCCTACAACATCAGCAAATCTTGATCCTAAACTACCAGTAGAAAAAATCAATTTTGATGATGAAAAGACATATATCATCAAAAATGGTTCTATAAAGCCAAGGTTATTACTTGATGAAAATGTTGACTTCCAACAAGGTTAGTTAATAACTGCTATTGTTCTTCTCTCAAGTTGTGGTCAACCAGTTAAATATGAACAGTGCTTAGGTCTATGTCTCTATGATGCTTTCTAGGGGTGTGCTGAGAGTAAAATCATGAGTTTATGTGAACACGAATATGATCTAATGTGTCCCACATCTATCAGTTCCAACCACCAAACCATAAATTTTCTTTAATATTTGTAATCTAATTTGATAAACAACATGATGCCATTGCCAAACAAAATATTTCATTAAACTCTGATTGAAAACCTAATATAGTCTGCTAAATTACCTTAATTGTGGTGAAAGATTTTTTCCCTATTTAAGCATAGCCACCAAACTAGATTGCCACAGTTCTTGCCAAAGTCAATAAATTTATAGGTAAAATATAGTATAGTCAGTTGGGGCAAAAAAAAACATAGGGGTACTTGGGGTAAAAAAGGACAGCCCCCCCAACTCCCCCTAAGAATGATTTTTTTGAAAAAGCTTTGCATGGTTAGAAACATCATTTATTTGCATAGTTTTTTAACATACAATACAGGTCTAGAGGTAAGTACTCTTCAGGAACTATGCAAATCACTAAATTGACCCAAAAACGGTCCAAAAAAACTTTTTTTGCTCTTTACTAAACTTTTTGTGGATCGAAAACGATGGTTAAAAATCACAATCTTTTTATGTGTATCTACATGATATTTTAGTATGATTGTACTCCAGTACTTCAATTTTGATTGCTGTTAACCTTTCATTCTATTCTATGTTGTCTTTTTTTACCCCAAAACTACACAATGTGTTGGGGCAAAAAAAGACAGTTGTTTTTATTTTCCCAGTGCTTGTTTTTTTTTACCCCATCTTTAATAACTTTCATTTTAGAACGATTTTGGTTGCTATAAGGAATTAAACTAGCACTTTAATGCTTTACTTGCATTGTCTCAGTTTCCTGATCTCTAGTAAATACATTAATCCTAATGTACTGATGATTCATTTGAAATTAAGTTAAGCGAGTGAAGTTAAGCGTTAAGTTTTACTCTCCAATCATTTTGTGTTGTTCTTTGTAGTTAATTGATTTATGTACCATTCCACTTTGTTGAACTCCTGCCAAATAGCTATTCAAAAGCTTAACCTTCTTGTAAGCATTTACCAGTTTCAGAAGTCTCTGTTCAGTAGTAGTTTAACCAGTCCTGGTAGCATTGTGTTTCTCCAAAAGATGAAGAAGGCAATCCAATTTTGGAAAAGACCAGTCCACAGGAAACTGAATGGTCAAGTAATGTGGAAGAAATGCCATCCACCTCATCAATCCGCAACATTTAAGCTGTTTCCACACCGTCGACGAGCACCACAGTACAATCACGGATCAGAACAACAAAGGACATCATCAATGAGTTGCAACTTCACGCTCCCGAAGGGATGAAGTATGAAATACGGCTTGTGTCAAAAGATGAATCGGTTTCGATAGAAAGTGTGTTAAAATCAAGGGGACGACAAACAAATGACAAGAAGAAAAAAAAAAGAGTGAAGATGAATGGAAGCATTTTAACAAATGAAGAATTTAACGAGCAAGTTGAAAACTTTGAAGCAAATGGAACAATTGCAAAAAAGAGAAAAGCTGGGAGAAGGAAAAGGAACGCAGACGAAGATAAAGAAATAAATTCACTGGACCTGGAGGAGGAGGAAGAAATAGAAAGAAGGATAGAGCGAGAAATTCAAAGACAAATGGATGAAGACATGAGGAGAGTAGATACAGAGGATGAGATGGTAGAAGAGTCTGACGATGAATCTGAAGAAATGAATGACGAAACAAGAGAAGACACAGTTGTTAGAATGGAAGATGTAGAGGAAGAGAGAAGAGATGTAACTGAAGAAAGTGTAAATGAAGAGAAGAAAGAAAGGAGAACAATTAAATTGGAAATAAACAAAAAGCAAGTTGGAAAGTACTTTGCAGTGTTTTGGGAGAAGCCAAAAACATATTATTGGGGAAAACTTCTGAAGGTCTTCAGAGACGAGGTTGATGGAAAGATTGAGCAAGCTGAATTTAAGTTTTGGGACAAGAAATCAACTTCAGAAGATGCAGTGTATTGGGACTGGCAAACAAAGGAAGACATAGATATAGTCACCGTTGAAAATTGTTTTTGGGGTCCTTCAACCGCAGTGTTAACTTCTGTCGGACGTGCAAAATCATATTTTGGTTTTGCCGAAGAAGAGGAAGTGAAAGAAAAATTTGTGTTCCTAAGCAAATATGGACTTCATAATGCATAAACTTTTTTGTTTGTTTGAACAAGATGTTACAGTTTCATCCTCATCTGTATATATTGCTATTTCTTCTGCTTTGTGTTGCTTTTAATAAACAAAATTTGCTGTTGAAATTGATTGTTTTTTTTTACCCCAAGCATGGTTTTTATTGCCCCAAACACTGGGGGAAAAAAAGCAACACAAAATATTCGATAAAAATAAAAAGAATAAACATAATGCTCCAATTTTTTGGATACATCAATGGAATATTAATATTGATCAATAGAGGGTAAAACTTGACTTTTTGGCCCATTTTTTAGCGAGAAAATCAAAAGTTTGTCAATTTTGCATTTTTTTGCCCCACTTGACTATAATGTATATCATTCACTTACCACGAATGATACCTTTCTTGAAAGCATTAACAAAAAGAAAGGTGATCGAGACAAACAGGCGTTTTGTCAAGTCTAGAAAATAAATAGATACCTTTATCAGAGATTTGTGTTTGCACTAATACAAAATTCCAAAAATATTAATAAGCAAAATTTTATCATTGCTGCATACAATGCTGGTAGTCAATAGCCATTATTTTGGATATGATTAAAGTCATGCTGGGTAAGACCAAAAGGCAGATATCTTAGATTTGTACTTAAGTGCTTTGGTTAGGAGCATGAAGGTAGTCAGAATGTTTCATCGGGAAAATGGCCAGGCCTAATAATAACGATGCCAAGTAGATAAATTTTTTATTTAAATGAATATTTTGACATGACAAGACTGTAGACATGCACATTTGACTTTTTGTTAAGATATTCCAAAGTCACCCATGACACCTGGTTTAGAGTGGAAGCAACGATCTTCCATTCCACCTACTCCTGTTCTTCCGGAAACTCTAAAAATGGAATCTCAAGCATACTTTTCCACAATGACACCACAAACACCAGGTACCTATTTTTTATTTTGTGTTTGTTCCTTTTTTTTACTTGTTGCATATTATTTTAGAATTGGGTGTTTTCAAAAAAGTAACACTACCAAAAAAGGCAGCAACAGAATTACTTTTTCCTGATTTAAAGAGTCCTACAACACCAGTATTTTTAGAAGGTAATTTTGATAAAATCCAAACTATCATGTTGCTTTGGGTGTCTTAGTTTAGTTGAATATTTTTAAATCAATACTGTATAAATTCTGTTTCAAATTAATATGTTGTTATTTGCTAAAACAGGTTGTTGTATAAATTATGCATTACGTTTCGTTATAAAATCTGATTTTCTCAAAACAGATGCAAACAATTGCATGGAACAAAGAACAAAGCTTGATACTATTAAACAGAGTAAAGCTTTTGATTCTTCATGTGATGATGACCAATTTGTTTTACATTCCAATCTTCATTTGTTAAATCAGCAAGAGGTATTTTTTACAGTCAGCTAAAAGTAATTTTAATTTTTAGTCATATACGAATATAGTATCAAAGTAAGTACAGTTAGACCTCGTTATTGCAAACCCTGAACAACTGGAATCCTCGCTATCCGAGACAAAACTGCAAAGTACAGATTTCTTTCTTTGCATTTTACCACTTTAATCCAGAAAGCTCGCTGTTCGACAAAACGCCGAATCAGCGCTGACAAGCTAATTTACTAAAGGCATGCCCATCAAACATATTTTTGTTTCTAGGCAATCGTTGAATTTTTTTTGCAAATTGTTTTTGTGACACTGCCTGTAGCATACAGCAAACTCAATCCTTTGATTACATTTAAGTTTCCACTTTTTGCAGCCTGCAATGTTTTTTTTTCAAACCTTAATGTGGCCCTTTGTGCTCACAGTCTTGGACCACCCTGATCTAACTCAAGAAACAGGGATCACAAAGCGTACAGATGGTGACCCATCAACATCACTTGTATTGTATCAGGTTGAGAAGCACTGGGTTATAAACTTGGATAAACAGGTTTCAGTCTCTAGTATATATCGTAGAGTTGTAATGACTCGAGTCACTATTTTTAAAGGCTCGACTCGGCTTTCTAAGAAAGTACGTAAATGAATTTACTAGAGTCATCAATTGAAATGACTAAACTTGACTTGAGTTGGGTCTTTTTGATTATGTTTCAGCATTAAGATGAAATGAATCTATTTTCTTTGGTCCCAATACATTAAAGTAAAACTTAAAAAATGGTTTTATTTGTCTACAAATGCATATGGTGCAGCCAACTGAAGCAAATTTTGTAATAATCTAGTAATTTAGTAACCGATTTTGGTTGACGTAAATGGTGTTATTGCTTTCTGTTTGGCTTAGTTTCAAATATTAATTTACTTGGTCATTTCTGCTAAAACACTCGATTTGACTTAGACTCGAGTTTGTTGACTTGGTTATGACTCTGATATATGGTACATTCACACCTCGTTAATCCGAACCACTTTGTCTTGACATGAAATGTCTGTTTAGCACAGTATCCAGATTATCGGAATCAAAACAACAATACAAGTAGTTATACGTGTTACAGGATTGAGTTTGAGTTCGCTACAGGCCGGCAATTTTCCATCTTGACAACAAGGCTATGTAATTTATAGATTGAAAATTGAAGTAATAAACACAGAAGTTATTGACATATCAATTGCACAGACGCCAGACTTTTAAAGACTGCCAATTTTTTTAATTTGAATGTTTCTCTAGTAAAATACCTAATAATCTTTTGTTATCTGCAACCGTAAAGAGATTTAACACATGGGGTATAATGTTTTCATGAAGTTCAACTGGTAAAATGTTGAAAATTGTATGCTCGTGTTTATGTAAAACCACACTTTTATATGCTTACTTGTATATGATGAATATGTTCATATCAGCATTTTATGCAGTTTGTGGTTAGATTTATGCAAGGATAATCTTCCTTAGAAATGTTAAATGCAAATAACTGTATACAAGTATAATTTAACAAGTGGTGTCATGACTTGTGTTGCCAAGGTATTTTAATTTAAAATTTAGGTCGCTGATCAAACGATTGTGAAGCACTGGCATAATGCCAGGTTAAAATTATATGCTGGTTAAATTGTGATCTAATGATAACATAGTTTATCAATTAAATTACAGACTGATGTTCCCGAGCCCAGTGATACCACCGTAAATCTTTTGAACACAGAAAAAGTATCACATAAACTGCATCATCAAGTTGTAAGTTTTAAGCCAGAGAAAGCCTAGTTTTATTTTGAATTTGTTTTATGCAATCAACTTTTTTTGAAGTCATGAATGAGTGTATTGTTTTAAATGTTTGTATAGTTGCCTTATATATTACCTCCCTGTATATTAGAGCACACCTGATACACCAGGCCTCGATCACAATGGCTTGTTGAATCCTGCCTTTGCAAAAATGTCTACTCGATACTTCGGTAAACCAACTGGTACGTTGTGATATTTTTCATAGTTCATTGTTGAAATAAAGATGTACTTACATCTATCATAATTTTTTCAATGTTAGTTGATAAAGGCTAGACTGTGCGATGCACTGGCTGCGTTGTACCTGTTTACACATGACACGTAAATTCCACTTGCTAAAGATAGTTCACAGTAAACTAGTTTTTTTTTTTCTTTTTTCTCGAACCCTGTCTCGTATGCATAAAATTCACCAGTCATGTTTTATGATTTAGAACCAAGTTAAGCAATTAGTTTTTCTATCTGTTGTATTGCTCATAAAACAATGCATGTGAGGTTAAAACGTGATGCTTTTTGTATCACATAATTGTTTTTTTTACAACTTGCCTATTTCTTAACTATAATAAGAAACTATGTTACAAATGGTCATTTGTAATAATGGCCACCAACTGAAAACCAAAAGTATTTATTACAAAACGTAGAATAAATGCAATTATTGCATTGTAAACTACAGATTAACAGAACGCTGTGTACAAACAGGGTTTATGTTACCATAATGTACCAACATAGACACATAGTAATACATTAATAATATAAGTTGTTGACATTTGAACTTAGAAACAACATTAGCAAAACAAAACTGGGAATTTGTAGCATTTCAAAATTTCAGTTCAATTAAAAAAATCTTTTTACTGTACAGTGTATGCTACATGTAAATTACACTGCAAAAGTAACGAATAGATATGAATTTCTAAGGAGACATGGTGAGGTTTAAACACAGATAGGAGGTAGCAAGTTTAACAAACTTAAGTTGTGTTAAATGCAGTTCTTTGCTATGTGGTATGGTGGGATAAAATATGGGTTGTTTGTGAACATGGTTGAGAAGTTCTGCTTCATATATTTTGTGGTTCATCATACAGGTGGTGAGGGAGGGATAGATAATGAACTTCAATCTCCTGTGTTACCAGAGTTTCTTTCAACAAAAGCTTGCAAGTCAGTCATTGCTACAAGTGCTACTGCTGTAGTTCAAATTGCTAGAGTTGTTGTGCATTGTTTAGTTTGACATTTGTGACCACTTTACATCTGCATGCATTTTATATTTAATGTGTGGTTTTTCATGGAGCCATCGTGAGTGTACAAATAACCTTGACTACTTTTTGATTAAGCATTGGGCCACAACGAGTCCAGAGTCCCGCTGTAAATCGTAAAGCGTACCAGGCACTGCCTGCTTCTATCAAGAGACTTGTTAGTTATGAAGAAGCCGCTCAAGCTTTGCAGAAAATACATCAACTTGACAAGAAGTATGTTTGACAGTCTTTTCTAATTATGGTCCTGTTTTGAAGAATTTTATTTTCCACATTATAAAACATCTTGAAAGGTTTTCTTCTTTAAATTTTTTTATTCTTTTAGATTTGATAATACAATGACTTACACTGAAATTGAAAAGGCTGTCGGTTTGGGTGAAAAAACAAAATGTTGTGTTTTACTCCTTACAACATTGAACGCCTTGCACAAAATTCCAGGAACCAACAAATATGAAGTTGCTGCTTGAAAGTTTAAGGTGATTATTAAAATTTTGAAAATGCTCATGTTAGAATGAGGTTTAGAATTTACATTTGTCAATTACACTTGTCATTTGTGCAACACATTTTTCACAATGAAAATTAAATTCTTAATTATGAAAAGAATCGAAAATGAAACTTAAAATTTTTGGATTGGCAAAAGGCTTGTAGACAAACAATAATGCTCACAACACTTCTAAGTATTTTGTATTTCATGACCTTGCATCTTTTGCCTGAGTTAGTTTTATACAGAAAAGCATTTGGTTTTTTATCATTTAAGTATAAGCATGAGATGCAGTCAAGTCTGACTGTAATGTTAACATCGCCAAACGGAAATTATATTTTGCATACAAATATGTGCTGATTAAAAGAATTGATGTCATCACAAAGTTCTGAACCAGCAAAGGTTGTTGTTTAAGCATTATTCCTTTCTCAACTTGTGGCTGCATGGTGATAACTTAATAGCTGCCACTATTGCACTGGGAAAATCGTGCCTTCGAAGCGCTTTTCACAGTTTCTAGTTAACCTAACTTAAACACTATTATATTATCTAAATCTACCTTCTAATCAGAATCCAAGAAAACCTTAAATAGCTGAAATAAACTTTGGTATATCCATTCTCCTAACTATATATCTTTAACAACAGGCTGCGTGACATACAGCACATACGGTGAAATAGTCACTTAATGTTGGTATTGCCAAGACGGACCTTGTCAACATTACATCCTTATTTTACTCAAGAGAAACGTCTGCAAACTTTTATTAATATTAATAATAAAAAAGAATTAAACAAGATGCAACCACAAATATTTACAGAAAAAATACTATTTTTCATATGATAATGTGCTCTGCAACACAACACGTCACTGCTAAATACCCACTTATATTGTATAACACAAAATAAAGGATACCTTTTATGGGTAACACAGCCAGCTCATGGCATTTTAATCACATCATTTAGAAGATTTTGGATCAGTTAATTTTGAGTTGTGCAATGAAGCAGTCCCGTTTTCAAAAGGGTCTGTGCCAGATGTAGGCTGTGCTGGTCCTTGCGCAATCATTTCACTGGAAAAGTCTTGCAATGCTTGTACTCCGCTATACGAAATTTCAGTGGTGTTATCAGAGCGTTTGTTAGTGGCATGACGTAGCGGCTGCGTACATTCAGTCATCTTGTAAAGTTTTTTTGTAACCCTTTTTCCTTTACACGTTTTTTTGCACACAACCAGAAATAGTAGTATCACATTCAGAAATACTGAGAAAATAGCAACGCCGAGGGCAGTAAAAACTGTGTTAGTTGTTGAAAGATCTTTCATGGTTTGCTGTATTACACTGAGGTTGTATTTTAAAGCGTTCAGCTCTTCTTTGAATTTATTTTCTAACTTCGTCAAAACGGACTTTATCTGCAGTTGTGTGACATTTACTTTGGCAATAGCGTTGATTGTATCAATTTTTTCCTGCTCAAGTAAACCAACCAATATAGCTTTGGTTACAGCCAGTTTTTCTTCGTATACTTTCTTCTCAATTGGTAAGACGTAGTTTTGCATGAAAGTAACTGAAAAATATGATTGATATTAATATGAAGATTAGTATCACAACTTGTTCTACGAACATCTTCAAACACAGTTGTTGCATTCAAGCAGCATACCTTTGCACTCGATGAAGCAGTTTTGGTTCTTCGATTGGCAAAGCTCCTCGCAACTTTCACATTTACCGGTGGGTGCTGGATACTTTCCGAAAGGGCAGGCGTATTTTGCGTTTCGCAGATCTCGTAAAACGCTGTCTTTGATCCCTTCTTGCAAGGTTTCCAGTTCAGTGTCAGAGCCCGCTTTTGTGGAGCGACAGAAACAGATCAGCAGCAAGAATGTCATTGACGAACGTCTGCTTTGCATCGTGTAGATCGATTTTTATAATCTATATTACCCTTTACTGTTGCCGTACCTACATGCAAAAAGAAAGAAGCCTTTTCAAAATCAGAGAAATTTTTATACATGATTTAGGAATAGGACGCTATGGAGGAAACGACAATTATGGCAATGGCGAAACTATTAGCATGATTTGCTCTACAAGCGTTCCACTGAATAGTAAACTTACGGCTCCTTAGATTCAGATAATACTTTCTAACGCTAGTTATAACAATTTTGGCAACAAGTTACTCTTCCTGATAGCCATTGTTGGTTACGACGTTGAGGTTTTACTGTCAGCTTCATGTGGCGATATGTCAGCTACTACGACAAACATACCGCACTGGTCATAGTGCGCATTGTCGTTTTTGTGCAGACCGTGCGTGCGTGGCTCTTGCTGTACTGTTTATTTCAATTATAGTGAATGTTGGATGGAAATGTTATTTCCACGTCCTCTTGCTTCGTTACAAGTTGCAATTGAACACGTGTATGTTTAGATTAGTCCATTGTGGCTGTCATTGAATACTTCGTTGCATCGCCAGCTAAATATATTTACCATCGGTTTTTTGAAAGTTTTTTAATCATTAACTTTGCAATGGTGTTACATGTTTGATAAGATTCTGTCTGGTGTACGACTTCGATTCCTACTTACTGCAACGAGTGATGTAATTTTATGTTAAGGAAAGTTACACTCGTTTGTGCATAAGAAAGTTTGGATTTGACCCGTAGTAACTTGGCTTTTAGCTTCTTAAATTTGGACATAAAAGGTTTGCTATAGGTTTCTTCAAGCACTTTTAACTTATAAAGACATGAACTTGTTTTAACCAAAGTTCACTGAGGATATGCAGACTTAGCTGATTTTCGTTAAGAAAATAAAAGAGTAGGAGTTTACTGCAAAGTTTAGAACAAAATCATTCATGTCAAAGTTACAACTAGCACAACAAACAGAGAATTGGGCGAGTAACAGATCAGAAAGATTTCTTCGCTTTAAGTTAACTTCATGCTAAAGTTTCTAACTTTCTGAAAAGTTCTCTTTACAGTTGTTTATGCAAATATAAATGTACATGTTTAACGATATTAGCAAGAAGGCTAGCGAAAACATATATTTGACTCAAGGGTAATAGCAGTTCTGCAATAATTTAACTAAAAAACACCTCTCAACTTACGAATGAAAACTCAGAATCACTTTCTCGCCACTTGATCCCAATCTAACTAAACTTCCTGCGTCATATCAAACTAGTGATGAAAACTCTTCAAAGAGGAACTTTTTATCAAATCTGATACACTTCCCAAGGTGCTATCGCGGAGGGAATTTATGCTCAAAAACCTTACGGTGATTCCCCTTATATCCCATTTTTAATTTCGTCATACAGCTAAAATATCGATGCGATGTGAAAGATAAATATAAATCTGTTATGGCGGTATTCTGTAGTTAAGGTTTTGTTAAATCGTCAAACAAAGGCGAAAGAGCTGATCTCACTATCTGTTATCTTCATACGATGCCTGTGCCCTGTACTTCCCAAGTTAAGTTAATTTTATATGTCACAGTCTATACCGAACTTAGTTTAAACCAATTTTTAACTTTCGCATTTTGTGAACCGTTCGAAACATGTGGAAAGTTAAACGCTACAATTTGCAAAGTGAGCTAGTTTGATGTTAAGCATGCATATGTATACCGTAAGGCGTAAGCTATTACCGAAGCTTCGTGTAATTATATCTATGACGAGTGCATAACTGCATATGCTTGTTGAAACACTCAAGCTCTGTCCATTGGACGGGGAGGGGAGCCGCTTCGTTACTATTTTAACTATGTGTGGCCGACACTGCACACACATTTTCAATCGTTAATTACTCGAAAACTATACGTCGTAAACTGATCGGATTTTTACAGGTTAGTAGCAAAAACATCTGGCTTCCTGTTTACATCATAATTGTAAAACTAAAGAAAGTGAATTTAGTGTAAATTAAGTATTTTTACAAGTGATACATTTCTAAAAGTTTTTCTTGTTACGCCGCGCCCCCGCTGTGCGGAAAACCAGCTGATCGCGAGAAAAGAACACAAAGAGACCAGTTAGTCGAGTTAGTAGTGCGTGAATGAGTAAACGATTCGCTTCGATGCGGAGAAAGAGCAAATTTATGAAAATATTTCAAAAATTACAAAATCAAACTTTATAAAACAAACATAGAAAGATAACTGAGCCTCTTTTACAAAAAGTCACCAAATTTCAAATTTCTACAGCAAACAGTTCAAATGTACGCCACGTTTTGCTGTGACTGTGTGCAAGGTCGGCCACACATAGTGTAAATAGGGTTAATCGCATGAAAGAACCTAAGTGTAAATCTACCACGATATGGTAAAACTTTCGTACTGCATATATCAATATATGTGCATACACGCAATTTTTAGAGTTACAGCAGAATCTAGAATGTGACATAATATGTTATACTTCGTTGTAAGTGCTTTTATGCAACCATTGCCCTTCAGCATCACTATGGACGAAATTGGAAAAATTATTGTACGGTTACTTGCAAAACTTCCGTCTTTTATTGTATTGCATGATAAGAAGGGAATGTCACTACATAGAAAACCCCATGGAATGAGATGATAATGGGACAGAAATGGGTGTCCAGTGAACTTGCTTGAGTGAGTTGACGTTTGAAATATGATGTCGCTCTACCATTTTCCAACTATACACTCATGTGGTTGTGTACCCAATTTCGTTCGGATTAGCGTGCATAAATGAAAAAATTACAATGTTTTTTTAAAACAACAAAACATTTATTTACGGACATCCCAGTCTGAAGCAAACAGCTTACTTACTAAACTTGCTGTGTAAACCTGCTCAACAATTATGGCGGTGTTTCGTTTTTATTGCCATGTGTAGGTAACACGTATAGACAACAAACATAACATAGTTACAGTTCTTCTTGAAATCCGCAATCGCTTCACCTCATTCACCAGCACAGCCGACGTTTTCGTGTGGTGATATCAGTGCCACGAAAGAGCATGTTACAGATCGAACATCATCGATGGTTTGGTTTTTGTGAAAGAAATTTGATCTTGCTAGCTTTATGTGAAGTATTGTAATACCTCTGCAAATTCCTATATTTAAAGGATCAGTTTTGTTGCTGTTGTTTGATTGCGTAGTTGGACAGTCACTTCTGTATTGCCTATTTACAACTGTTCCACTGCCATTTCGTATGATTGAGGAATAAATCTTTGAAGCGAAGTAGGCAGCTATGCAAAACACCTTTGTGCATGACTAAGATTTTTATACAGATGATTTGGGTGCAGTATACTTCGCTGTACCGAGCGGAACTTGACTGTTTGACTGAACAACTGGGCGTGGACCGTCGTGGAACTCTTCGTTCGATGGGTCATGTGATTCTGGTAAGCCTGCAAGTGGATTGTTTTCTGTATGCCTGTCGGGGTTCTTGCTGATGCTGTTGCGTGCGGTGCAAGTGCGCATTGTCTTTTTTATTTCCAGGCGTTTCCGATCAATACAGTGTACAATAATATCTGCAGAAACTACCACGACGCAAAACAAGATTATTCCATATAATATGTTTATGCGCGTGTATTGGTCGTTAATTTGTTGCTGCTGCTTTTCGTCTGTTTTTTTATTCTCATCCAGTTTTTCGTTTGTCTCGTTCAGTTCATTTTGTTGTTTCTTTTCCACTTGGTGCAGTTGAATTCCGTAGATTTTCTCCTTGCTGACCATATCTGCTTGCAGATTATTGTAGTCCTCTTTTTGAGCTTGAATAAGTACATTGAGCGTTGTATTCAAACTGTCAATGTTTTGATGGAAACGATTTCTTTCGCTTGTCAGAACAAAAGATTCGATGAAAGTAACTGAAAAATAAAGGTTTCCGTTAAGGATTAATAGTAAATGTTGTTGATAGAATAGCGCAACAATTTATCGATATTTGATGAGTTACCACGGTTGATACAAGAAACATAACTTAGTTGCAAAGTGTTTGCTTACTTGTGCATTCTTTTCTGCAGTTAACTGTTGGCGTCTTGCACAGCAGGCTGCAATCTTCACAGCCACCTGTTGCCGCTGGATACTGTCCAATAGAACAACTATATTTTAATTTCTGTAGCTCGCGAAACACAGCGTTGCTGCCAGCAGCAGTCACACAGATCAAACACAGAACAGTGGTTACGGAAAAAAGTTTCATATCTGTTCTGTATATAGAACTTGATCGAAGTTTTTGTAGGTTGTAACCCTTTTTTTCTATAAACAATGAATAACAGTGTAAACGAGATATGTTGTAACGGTTGTTAGTTAGCCGTTACTAACATTATCAGATGGCTACAGTATTAATTAATTACAAGATTTGAATATAGGTTGCTAAGTTAACTTGTAAAACTTTTTATTGTTGTTTTGCTTGCCTGGACATTTTAACTGATAACGTACAATGATGACAACGATTATATTTATACGTTGTATATGTTAATGTATCCAACATATTCCCTTATAATATTGTTTACAACTTGAAATACTGCAACTCTAAACCCTCAAGAGATTGACACACACACATACGCCCAATTCTCACATTCAATCTTCAAAATTTGTTTAGTATAAAAAAATTCAGTAACTGCAAGTATGCAGTACTAAGCGCTTCTCCTTTTTGGTTATTTCATTAACGTTATTTAGCAAACCTGATTAGAGTTAAGTTTGTCAGTTCATTTGGCGAAAAATTAATTTGCCCATTTCCTCCCAAGAAACACAGGTTAAAAATTTGAAGGGGTTTCCCCAGCATAAACACCTAGCCGCAATTACCATCTCATAAAAAAGTGTTAAGGTTATTATTTGGGATTTCCCGCGGTACTATAATTATGTGATCGACATACTTGGCAATGCAGTATCTTCATCGCAAAGTCACTTATAGGCTAATTGTTTCACGTTGCTTATGATTTTCCAGGGCAATGTTATCGTTTCTTTGGCTCATAATGCTCATTGATACTTTTTGCCATATAAATTATCACGCGATTTGCCTTTTTTCAGTATCAAGCAATTAAATACATTTTTACATTGGAATTTGTCTCATCTACTCACAGTTGTTGAATCGCGAATGACGTTGATTTGTAAAATATAACCTGCCCTTTTCATGATTGAATTTTCTCGTGACGCTAACGCTGCTTTACAAAGTCTATTTGTTTTATGACTAGATTCTGTTCTGAATAATCATTAACCATTGTTTTCGAAAATAAAACAATGAAATCAATCCAACACTTGTTTCTACTGTAATTCGATTTTATCCTATCAATTGCATGTTGTTGTGGCTGATCATTTTCTAAACTAAGCAAAAGTTTCATTTGCTGGAGTTACGGACAAACACACTCAGAGACAGAAAACGGTTACAAAATAACGATTAGTAATATTGTTGCTTTAAAGTCGGTTTTAACCAATCGATTTATCCCAAACCTGAAAAACATTTCGTGCCCTTAACTCAACATGCCTGACTACTTGGAATAGCAAAGAACAGTTCCTCGTTCAGCATTTATAATAAGTTTACTTTGTATTAATATTGAGATATTGTGTTCATTTCCCTTCGTTATTCCTTCTCGACTTTCTCCCTGGGTAATTACCGGTAGTTTCCCGAAACGAACACTTTGTACACGGCCAAGCTGCGTTCGGTTAAATATAGATATTACATAAAGTAGATTTTATCCCAGACACCACCTCAAGGGGAGTAGAAAAAGTGTCGACTAAAACAAACAATACATCAGCATGTACATAAGCATATACAAACGTAGGAAACCTTCACTTCTGTAAAAGCAGAACATTTGAGAAATAAACAACGCAAAAAGGAGCCACTTTTTGGATTGCTGTACAATAATGTAGTCATATAAGCTCTTAAGATGTGATATTAAAGAAATTCGGAATCTTCGTTTGTTTGTCTTTGCGAAAGATTTGTCCATTGCTTATAGGAACAGGTTTTTGTCAATGCTCTGTAATACTTGGTCCATAAACGTAGACGGTAATACACAGTAGGGCAATTAATGTTTCATCAGTGAGGAACGATCTTGAAGAGCTAGGCGAAACAACTGTGGTGTAGTCGTAGCAGATTGAAATTTTGCAACGTAATCACGCTGGCCAGATTTATAGAGGTCTGACTATTTGTGCCAATTATGCCGAATGTAGTTTGTGCAATGACAGCGAGTTAGGCGTAAACGACTTAGCCGAAATTGATACTGCAAAACATAAAACATTAATTAGGCTTTCAGTCAACGCTAAGTGATATACCGCTACTTAGGCGAATTCTGATGTACTTAACTTATCGCATAAGTAATGTGAAAAACTGGTTAATCGGATGACTCTGATTTGTAACTTTTCTGAACGTTGGACAAATTTTGCCCCTATTCCTACGTTATCTGAACAAAATGGTTAGTTTGATATTTAAAACGCATTTAACAATTTAACTTGATTTCAAGTAGATATGTTTGTAAATTATGTTTTAAAAGTTATGAAAACAATGCCCGATACCTTTTTGATAGACATGACTGTTATCTTGTTTACTTGTAATTGCATCATTTGTTATAAGCTCACTATGTATAGTAACACGGGCACGATCCGTTGTACTCATATGGTGGTAGGATACGATTGATATTAACGGTTTTGTTGCATTAGCAGTATTTGCTGATTGACGCCTATTTTGTGATTTGCATTACAGGCATACATCAATAGACAGATTCTTTATCGGCGGACTCTTTGATGGGATTTCACCGCAAGCCAAATATTGCCAGTAGTAACATGCCTGCGTGTTTTTGGCTGTACTACCAGTACTTTAATTTTTTTCAGATTGTGTAATTGCTGTCTACGTTAGAAAAGAGTTATAGGCCGTCAGTATAGTAATATTTTCCTGCAATTGAAAGTGGTGTACTCTTATTCAAATAATTAATAGACATTATACGCCGTGAAAATGTTACCGGAAACAAACATGTATTCAGGTCTTTGTTCTTACAAACGTTGACGTTTTTAATGGCTGGTGATTATTTTTGCTAAATGTTTGGCTTCAGTCATCACTTAAAACTAGAGATGTAACAAAGACTTGTAACCCGTGTTGTTTTCCTCCAATCTAATACGAACGTGAATATTTTCTTTCGATTCGCTATAGATTGCGGACGTGTGTTTTTTTTTGTAAATCTAGTCAGCATAAACTTCATGATTCTATTATTATTATTTATAGCTTTGTGTAAATCTATGTCATCTGTGACTTGCTGTGGATTAATATAAGATGATATTACAGTGTTTTGCGATACCCGGTGTCCTTTATGATACTTTGAAAACCATTTTGCAACGGAATGAATGTTTTTGCCTTTTTAGACATGAACGAAAGCTTATTCTTCGCTGCTTGAAAGCGTTTCATAGTTTGAAAAAAAGCTGATATTGTTCCTGATGTACAGACGTATTCCTTAGATCTTAGATAGATTAGGAAAAAAATACAGTTCAATGAGTCAAATTTAGCAGTAATTGAGAAAAGGTTGGTTATTGAAAAAAACGTTTTTTCTGTTCAACGTGCAATCATAACTCCAGTTCCTGTCTAGAATAGAGCTTTAGAGTTTAGACGAACAAATACTGCCGGTGTTTTTCGCCATTTTTAACTTCTGTTTCATCAACCTGTTTACATCAAAAATATTGAGTAATGAACCAATAGAAAGACCAGGCATACCGTATAGGGACTGTACAGTTTTAGTTCATTCATTGGAATTTTTGCTTAAGCGGTTTACTGCCAGTAATGAATCATCCCACATTTAATTTAGAAGCGTGCAGCTGGATAAGCAAACCTAAACTGTAAATAGCTTGGATGGAAAAGCTGGAATCATAATTGGAAACAATTTTAAGGTTGTTTGACATTATAACGCTGAGCTAAAATTATTTTCCTGTTAGACAAACAAATCCTTCCTTATGTGCCTCGGGTAAAAACTCAGACAATGGATTTTTTTAATTTTAGGTACAACACAGATGACCTCTTACGGATTGTTATCGTAACGGTGACAAGTAAATTTTAAATCACCCAAAAAGCAGTAGATAAACATTTTCCGTGTTAATCAAACCCAAGTAACCTTTGCAACTGTTTCGTCTTTAAAAAAACAAGTATGTATTATTGATAAAAAGCGTAAACATCATCGTGCCCACGGCCTGTGCTGTAAATATGGACAAAATTCTTCCTCAATTAAATAAAAATTTCTTACGCTAGGTGGTGCAAAGAGTCTTAACCATTTCAAAGTTAGCCCAAAGTTCCAGTGATGCTGATTGACTCGTGGTCACCAAAAGATGGTGCATGTGCACGGCCATGTACATGATGTGTTTTGGATGTTTCGTAACCGAAATAATCCTCTTTAGATGCTATGACGCTTTTGTGTAAACATGATTCATGTTGGGAATTTCATAAACAACATTGTCGAAAGCAACGTGACCTTTGTGCTTCAGACAGTTGTTGAATTTTACCCAACTTGAAGAATCAGCAGATAATGTCATCACTGGACAAACGACTCTCATTCAACGTTTTAAAGACTTCGCCCTACCTATACACGACACACCATAACCGTTTGTTTGTGTCAAAATTAACCATATTTCTTGTTCTTTACGCAGTATATATATAACTTAGTTGTATTTATTTTCGCTGCTGCGCAAAAGAAAATTGCGTTGCGCATTGCGTTGGTGGCAAAGATCAAGCAATTATCTTCTGATGCTCTGGTGAGAATAAAAGATTAGTAGGCCATTATCCTTTCTATACTATTGTTCACGATTGTCGTGCATATACGGCAAATGGTCATCGCATTGCAATTTTCGATACTCTACAGTCTACACTCTACAGTCTATACTCTATAGCAGGGGTTCCCAACCGGTGGTACGCGTACCACTAGTGGTACGCGGGAGCTTTTCAGGTGGTACGCGAGCAGCTCTCCGTTGCATGCGGTATACAGTATAGTAGTATAACAATTTAATTTTGAGTTGCTAAAATATGCGAACAACACTTTTATTTCTTTCCGTACTAAATTCTCTGCACTCAGTAAGCTACTTTTGTCGATCTTGCTCCCTGCTGTCATTGTTATTAATACAATGCTGCTGTGCGAATATTGGATCAAATTAGTTGTTTTGAAAATAGTGGTACGTGTTGACAATCCGTGGTGGCTAAGTGGTACGAGAACATAAAAAGGTTGGGAACCCCTGCTCTATAGTCTATACCGTCGTTTTTATATGCAAGTCTTCCGTAGCGGTAAAATGCAATTTGGCATTAATGGTATAAGTGCCTTTTGTAAAAACTTTCTATAGTTTGGTTTGAATAGGCTTATTGCCGCAGAACAAAGATTCAATTCGAAAGCTGTAGGCTTCATAAGGAAATTCTTAATACTCGAAGAAAAGGCAATTCATTGCTTTACAAAAAAGAAACTTCGAGTATTATGTGTCGCAGTGACCGAAATGGTCCAATTTAGTAAAAATACTGCAGTTGTTATGCGCATTCATTGGAAAAATTCCCAGAACTTATTTTGAAAAACAATTGAAGAGGGAAAAACAGCGATTTGCCTCGGCAAATTATAAACTTGTAAATATGTTTATGAAGTGTATAGCAACGTTATTTTGCGTAACAAAGTAAGTCGGTTTGTTACAGGCCTACGTAAGCGCGCAATGACGCTATTGTTTTCGTCTTAAATTACAACCACACGTTATTTTCCTTATCTACTTTATACATGACGTTACGTACACGTTGGATTTTGTGGATTTACCTGGTGTTTATGGGCTTTAGGGCTAATTGTAAAAGATATGTTTTCAGTTATACATTCGGTTTTATACCAGTAAAGGACAAATAACAAGCTTTATATTTTTGGTGCAAAAAACTGCTTACAGGCCTTGAGAGAAATATCAAGCATCAAATTATTGTAAATATAGTATTAGACTATGGACCTAATATTAGTACAAGTTAAATGCACTTAAACCAAAAAAGGTCCTGTAATTTGTTTTTGACACCAACGTAGTAGAAAGTTATTAATTTTGAAACGCTATGGTTGGTTATTTTGCCTGTTATAAAAGTTAAGTGTTTGTTTGTTGTTTTTTAGTAAAGTACAGGCTATATGTATACATTTTTTTATTTTATACGTACTTTTGTTTTGGAGAAAGAGCCATTACTTGCACTTTTGCAACAAGCTTCAAGCTGTAGGTCAATTATTCTCCCCGAAAGGTTTTCATACATAAGCTTGAATTATGACAATAAACGAAATGTGCAAGCCTGCAGTGAAATGTGCATGTGCAAATGCAAATGTGCAAGCCTGTATTTCTTCAAAACGATTCGATCTTGACAACACAGAGACCACACTAAACTGTTGGTGTTTGCAATCTCTTTTGTTGGTTGGAAAGGTTTTCAAAAATACCGGTTTGGGTGATTGGTTGAGTGATTGATTGAACGATGATTCGTTTGTATTCGGATGATGCAAACATGATCACAATTTTTCACCTGCTCTGAGCTTGTTGAGTTTTTCTGGGGTCGACCCTCATCATTTACTCACTTCCGTTTCAACACAACATATAGTTGCGTAACCAAATAATTGCCACATGAAAATGTTATGTGTAAACACATGTGAAATGAAAACGCTTTCTTGTCTGCAAATTCAATCAAGAAACAAGGCACAGCATAAATTAACCTTTGCTACAGAACGTGCCGCTTCGAATCTTTGTTTTGCTCAGATACATTTTTATTGGTGAAGTAGAGAACTAAACGCCCCGTTGTATAGACGCAGAGTATACGCTTGCGGTGAGAGGTCGTCTGTTGTCGAGGAATGCTTGTTGATTTGAGTAGATGTTGTTTAATTAATTCTTTGCTTCTATAATGCAATGTTTTCGTTAAACATTGTTTTGTATTGAAACCTGGAGAAAGTTTTAAAAAACATATTTTGTTGATTCGTGTAAAATTTGTTTTTCTTGGAAATGTTTTCGGGCAAAATAAGTCTCTCAACTGATGGTCCTCTTTGTTGCTTTTTCAGGACCTTGCAAAGTATCATGCGCTTAGCTTTGGTAGCGTAAACCATTTTTTAGGATTAGAGGTTGAGCGTTCAATTGAAAAGTGATATTATTTCATCTTTCAGTGACGTCCAACTCAACCTCGCATAATATGTAGGGATTGTAATAAAAATGAAAGACACACTATACAACAGACCAGCAAGATTCCTGTGTATAGTAGCTTGATTTCCAGGCACATACAAAATTGGAAATAACCTTTTAAACTCGCACGTGCATTGTAAGACTGTTGGTTTTCGTTTATTGTATAGTTGCACAGTCACCGTAAAATTGCGTTCTTGGTAATATAAAGTTTTATCAGGAGCGTTTCATTTTGTTGTTGAAATACAGTTTTAAAAGATACAGTTTCGAAAGTAGATTTATCGCATTAATACCAATTGTTAAATTATCTATATTTCAAACCGATTTTCGCAGATTAAATAGCCCTGGTAAGTTGAGGCGACACTCAATTACACTATTTACAGTATGTCAATGTACACGCAAAACACAGTAGCCTACAACACAAATATCCATTTGTTCTTATCAATGCCGTAATTATGTTTTGTAACTTGGAATCGTATAAAGATATTGAATTTATTTGTGATTGCAGTTTTCTTGTGTGACAAAGAAATGCATTCTGCCCGGTTTTACGCAGAAATCACATAAGTGATTCGTGGAAAATTTTCACAGCTAAAGTTTACGAAGAGCATCAATCTGATTGTGGGTATAGTAGTTTAAAGCATATAGCTTTCTGCCAGTGAGAAGAGAAGTAAGTTATGATTAATTAACATTGAGGTTTTAACTAATAACGCACTTGGCTTATAAATTTAACCGAGGTTTTAAATTAGCGGCTGTTTCAACTCGATTGAATTGTTGGTATAATGTAAGTCACTTCCCGCCTATGCAATTGAATTAACTGGTTTTCAACAGCTAATTCATACATTCATTGAAAGGTATGGCTTTTTTTTGGCGTTTACATGAAAAATTTTGCACACCGTTTGACAGATAGTTATATAGTTATCAAAGTCACTAAACCTGACATCGCATAAATAAGCGAGCACCCATATAGCATTGACTTGCCCCAGGCTTCCGTTAAGGACTATACGCGAGCGATCACGCCACGTGGATAGTGATGCATCATCGCGGCTACCGTGGCAGTTAGTTATTCTAAAGTAATACCGGTTTGTGTCTGCTTATGTCTGTATGCATTAAACGCATTCACCATGTATGGGTAAAATTGTTACAAGAATTATCTCTTCATGCGATCAGCAACATATAAGCTCTTTTGTGAGTGGTCATTATTTCTTTTTTCTTAAAAGAGAAGAACTCCAGCTGGTGAACGTTTCCGGTTTCCTCCATAAGGCCGACATAATTCAGCCCTGCGGACTGAATGTTTGTAACTAAGAATTCTAATCAAGTCTGGTTATCTTGTTCCGCCCTGTAAAGAAGCACCATCGCCATTTTGGTTTTGGTAAGTGCTTTTTGAACGTCTTTACCAGTTAATTGTTTGCTAATTTTTTTGCGTAATCCAAACATGTGAAGATTATACTCCTAACTTAGTTAGAGTAAGCATATTTTCTTAAACAATTCACTTCCCGGTGTTTATCAACGCTACAGGCTCAATTTTAGAAGAAAATGAACTCATTTTGGTTTTGAATGTCAACAAAAGTTTGTGGTTAGAACCGCAATGTAATTGATTTTTAAAAGTAGTTAACTGCGTTTGTTGAGGTATTTTTTATCGAAAACAGCGATTTTATTTGAACTTTGTTTTTCATGACAATAGGTCCTAAGTCGTCACCAAAGCGGTTATCTTTAAACCGGCTCAACTTTTAAAATTTGAAGCCGAGCGCCAAAACGATCGAAATTTACGGGGAAATTCGATGATGAGCCGATGATTCATCGGTAGCCGTCGACTGCAATGTGACACCGCATATTGTGTACATCCTTGGACGGATGATTCATCATTAATTGCAAAAAGCTTTACAAACTTGTACTTGTCTTTGGCATCCACTAATGATAGGGTCAAACTGGGACAAGAGAGCTACCCAAATAATTCTGTTGAACTTTACTGCATGATTCACGCTGGCACTTACCCGTGTCAGGTGTAGTGATTTACCGTTTCATGCCACAAGTATGCATGCTAATTTCGTATAAATATATACAGTATACCCTTTCAAAAAACTGCATTTATTAAAAGCAGAAGTGTTTCAAGTTACGAACAATCTTGTAAAAACGGATAAAGTTTCATTGCAGATTGCTTACATAAAGGCAGTAAAGCCAACGTATATACATAACCGGATGAAATTAGAAGATAGTGCAAAGATGTAAACAAAGCTCTCAGAAAGGTCGTCGACGTTTGAATTATCTCGGCTGTGGTGTAGAGCAGTCACTTGCTTCTGTGTCTCCATATAAAATTAATAATATGGGTAGCTGTAAACATTTTTTTCAGCGATATCAGCAATATATAGCGGCTATTATCGTTGAGAAAAATTGTGCAGTTATCAACGCACTTCGCGCTGCAGATAAACGAGTGGGACAAAGGCATAAAGTTGTTGTGGGACAAAACTATGTAGACAGTTGTTTTCAGGCAATATTCTTAGCAATCACTGCGGCGAGTGTTTTTTTACAGGAAATCAATGTAAGAGAAAATTTTGCAGTCGACGCTGAAATAACTTGTACAACATGGCAGATTGTTGTAGCCTAGTTTAGTCTCGGACCGGTACAGGACAGTAGTTTGATTTAATTAAGCCCCAGTAGTAGAGTCGGTAGGATGGTGGTCCGGTTAAGCTGATACAGGTATAACGTAAACATATAAGCGTAAGACCTTGCATGATAGAGTAGTTTGCTGCTACTTTCTTTGTTGTCATACGCAGTATATACTTGCATATGAGACGTGGTATGCCAGTGCAAATGTCATGTCACAAAAACCTTGTTATATTGAGGTAGCCAAATTTGTACTACATATTTGCTTTCTAATTAGTTATTTTATGTAAGTACACTATAAATTTTTCCTTTTTTTTTATCATGGGTGGTTCAAAAACACTTTTTTTTCTGTTTTTGAAAAGGATGCCATTTGCTTGCTTTTAAAAATTACCTCTTAAGCTTAACTTATCACAAACCAATCAGAACTTTCAAATCATTTGTGTGTGAGATTATCATATTTCTTATTAACAAGCTATATATGTTCAGGTATGTGGTAACATGTTCTTTTTGTTTGATTTATTTGTAAACGTTACGAAACATACTCATATTAGTTTAAACCTGTGTAATACAGTGTAATTGAGAATAAATATGTGGCAGTTAATGAAAGTGATGCCTCAAACTTATTAGGTAATTGTACTTCTACTGGACGCAATTTAACGTAGTTACGCAGACTGCTAAATATAAACTACTTTAAATTTGAAATACTGACCTATAGTCATAGCGTAATAAGTACCAGGAGCACACATGAGTAACTAATCTTCAGATTGTAAAAAAACAGATTAAATCAAACAAATATAGAGACAGTAATTTATTTCACTTTAATTTACGTTCGGTTTGAGAAGTTAAAGCTTACCCTTTCGATTTTCGTTTGATATACATATACAAGTTGCTAAATGTTGTAGGAAACGTATTTATTTTAAACATAACTTTTTTATTTCACTTTGCGAAAACTTGCCGATTATGTGATAGCTATTATAATTAGTTGGAAAGTTTGTATGTTAACACTTTTTTATTTATTTTAACAAGACTCATATAGAAACGTATTATACTTGTTTTGCAGAATTTATTGTTGACTTATTTTTTTTTGAAAAATTTGAAATCAATAATGTCTTCCAAAAAATAAAGGTTTGAGTCAATTCGCTATCTTGGTGAAACTATTGATTGAAAGTCGGTAAAGTATAGCATATACAAGACTTGGTACACTACTCACGTCAAGGGAGCATTTCCTATTTGCAGTAACTGCAGCCTAATGTTTTGTCGGCCATTTTGTTTTATTGCGCTCTATTCGTGTCTTTCCCAGCTTCTACGTTCATGTCAAAGTGTTAAGCAAAGTGGTTTAAGCTGTTTGGTACACTATTGTTTTCGAGCTTGTGGCTGGCCTATGTTGTGCAGTTATTAAATTTAAACGTAGATTTGCATTTGCAATGACAAAATTTGGTACTTGGAACTTATAAACAATGACACAGCTTTATATAAATTATAGCTTATGTCGTTCTTATTGGCAGACAGGTAAAGTCTATTTAAGCAATATATCCACTGTACCATACAAGAGCATCTATATTTTATAATTTGTCAAAAAGATCAATATTTTTTTATCAACCTAATGTAAGAAAGTTATTAAATATGCTTTTGTAAATTATTCACTTCATTTCTTACGAAATAGCAGGCCCCCAGCAATGCTGTTTTTAACATCTTTAGAGCAGCTCCAACTAAAGGGTATGAAAGAAAAGCAAAATTGTTATCAATTTTTATTTTCGGTCAAAAACTTAGAATTACTGTTTCTTGGAGTAAATGGGCATGAAGATAAATCTAATTTTGGTTTTGCTTTTTGACATAATTTGCTTCAAATTCTGAAAGTGACTTCTTAAATCTCCTTGTGCAGAAAACTTACCCAAACCATTACAAAAAATGCTTTAAAGTTCATAAGATATAATTTGTAATTTTATTTCTGAAAGCTTTTTTATGTATAGTATGCCTAACTCCAAAATTAAATACTCAAGTTGATTGATTAATAAGGCTTAAGTCAAGTCAACTAAAGTATGAAGCCAAGCCATGCAAAACAAAATTACTCTCTTCATTAACAAAAACGCTTAAAAATTTAAAAAATTTACTTTGTTTTCCTGCTTTGTACGGATTGTTAAATAAACTAATCTCATCGCTTTAATGTGTTTGAACAAAAAACAAATATTTAGTTTACCTTAAACATAGAAACTGGACGAGTAAGAGTTAACTTGAATCAAGTCAAGTCATTGCAAGAAGTAACTGGACTCTGATTCGAGTCATTACGACTCTGACTTCAAATTTTTATTCATTTAATACTTTTGAATTCAACAAGGTATGTCGTTACAACACGGAAAAAAAAACTACGTTAGAATTTTTTTAGTTATATCAACATTTTTAGAAAATCACAGGGATCGCTATAGGTCCAATATATGTGCTGTTTCCAATCTAGCTGACAAATATAACGCTTGCAGACGTATATGGTGTTAGATAAACAAGGCATTGCAGTTATAAGATTAGCAGTTTATATGTACAGAGCATGTTCAGCACTTCAGCAGCATGCACGTAATACTATTCAAGGTACTTTGTCTGTTCAGCTCCAGTTAATGTCATTTCCATCGTTCTCCGTCCAATTTTGCGCTCACTGCCATGGAAAGTTAGCTATGCCTGCATGATGGTTACTTATTTGGAAGTACGGCAGTTTACATAGTTGCAGGCCTTATCTTTTAAGTTACTTCGTGTATATGTCACTCGTATTTGCATTGAGATTAATATAATGATGGAAAGAAGTTAGTTTAATCAACTTTAAGCAAATCTAACTAAACAAAGTAAACAAGTAATAACTATAGTCTACTACTTTATAACTATTACCTACCAACTGGATTCTTACATTTACTTGAGAACTGCATATTTTGCTAACAGAAAGCTATACTCGGAATGGAAACAACGACACAGTGCCTAGGATTACTAAAACGTCAATCAATATGGAACTTTTACTTCAAATAAAGGTTTTATCCAGTATTAAGAGCTTCTCAGGTTAAATGAGGTAGCTATCTCATAAATGTTAAATTATTAAACCGAAACAATTTAGATATAAACCTCGTAGTTTCATAACTTATCTTGTATTGTTTGTGGGTACATAATTTTTGAAGTTATGTCTTTCGTCCTGTAGCTCGTATATGGATGAAATATGGGTAGCTTATACAATAACAGTAATATTTTTTCAGGTTGTTTTGTGCCTCTTCTGATATTTCGTTATCTACAGTACATATCCTGCCATTCAGGACAGATTACTTTAACCCAGTCTGGGGGCATGTCGATTTGGCACACAGTATATCAAAAGACATTTCTTAACAAGGTTACATGAAATACGTTGACCATAGTTTGGAAAAGGTGCTTGCATGCTATTGAATTACGTTGGTTTTATGCATTTTGCCGTGCAACTTTCAACATACTCACATATTTGCGCAATTATGCTCTCTGCTGCCACCCATTTTTGTATAGCCTGCTCCTTCTTCAAGGGAGAAAGGAAAACTTGTCCGCTTGTCAGATAGGAGCTATTTCAAGCAAAATGTCCAAATTTGCAAACTTTTGAACAAAATAAAAGTCTCATCATCATCAAATTCATGCCGTAAACAAAAAGCCGACAGCTTTGCTATAGGAATGTTGAGTTTGAGTCTGGTGACGTGTTGTTTTCGTAACTGACTATCGACTTAACTTATACCGCTTATTTAGTGCACTTTTATCGTCACCTCGAAGTGAACATCTCGGCCTGGATGTGAGTAAGCTCATATAATACATAATTTTAAAAAAGAAAAAAAGCATCAAGTGTTCGTGATTAAAAAAGGTTTGGAACTTGATAAAGTAGCAACATCAACATCTCAATGTAGGACGCTTATTAAGAGTCAATCTCTGCTTTCACACTATACCAACATTGACAACCCCATTGTTTTTATCGGTCTGTAGTCAGGGTTCTTGTCGAAATGCTACGCACCAATTATAATGCTGAAAGGTGCCTTTCTGCGAAACTCTTTTTTAAAACAAATTGATAAGAAAAGGATATGGACTAAGCTAATTAAAAACCAACAGTTTTAGTCTGATAAAAGTTAAGTTATTGTCGCAAACACTTTTTTGTAGCTTTATTGAAAATGCTTATAAAACACTGTAATCTTGCGACTGAATCCTGCAAAATATCGTCTTTCGGGGACATTGCTATACCAACCGGTACAGTTACGGCAAACATGGCTTATTGTTAGAATTCGTTACGATGCCATAGTTAGGCTAAATATATGAACAGTAGCTTATTTAGGAGGGCCATTGAGCCATCCTCTGCAACAAACCCAACCAGTTTTCGCCATAGGCCTTTCTGCGTCTTCGCTCTTTTTCGTTTATTGCATTTTTTCGTTTGCGACTATGCTTATCAGCCAAAACTTATAAAAAACACATAATAAGCGTGTATACGGAATTTCAAAATCGCTGTATACGACCTTACAGAATTGTTGTATAAATAATGTGAAAGATGTAATGTAATAATGTAATGTGAAGAAAATAATGTGAAAACTTTTTCCGTTCCAAAACATTCAAATTTCTAAAGTCAAGAAAAATTCTAACTCCAGCAGAAACATAGTCTTATACAGATTTGAGAAACATGGTTGGCAATTTAGGCGTATATTTTTAAATTCAAAAAGAAAACATCGATTCACCATTTCTGTAAGGCTTGGGAGTTTATTTGTGAAAATTGAGTTTGTGTAAAAATGAAAGAAAATGAATTGAATTCACCTAATTTCGTGTTACTCTACAAACACATCGTGCATAACAAAATATTTTATCGTATTATAGACTTTAGGCTACAAGTAATTTTTGTAAAATAAAATTGTGGATACTTTGATTACTGATGATTAAAGCAAGTACTTTTTGTTTGAAAGAACCATTAATTCATGAAGATAAAATATGGCGGGATTTTTCAAGTAAACTTTCTTGCAGTTGTTTCGCGAAATAGGGTAATAAAGCTGTGGAAAATATTGTGAAAGATAATTTATAGTAACAATATTTAAAAGTAGCGGTTTTATAGTAAATCGGGATTTTTGCAACAATTGTTGTACGCCACTTTCTCCGTGTCACACAAAGTTTAGCCTACGCCTTATTGTTTCAACGATCATTTGCTATGATTAAAATTTGTTGACAATAATGGTTTGCATCGACTATAGATTTATGTTAAAAAAGTGCTTAATTTATTGCATCATGTTCATAACATATTTTAACTTTTTGAAATATGTTGAAACACGTTTTTGTCGAGACCAAAATGGCGACATCTAACAAAACGGCGTCATTATCACCGTTACAGCCGCCATTATTTCACATTGTCAAAAGGTGGGATGAGAGCAATGTGCCATGACTCAATGATTTTATAAACAATGCTCTCCAGGAAATTCTTTTAATACTATGTCACTCTTTAGTTTATGAACTTCTGTGTAGTCTATACAAAATTGAAGTTTTGTAGTTTCACCATGTGTTTGATTTTATGTGAAAATCATACTACATTTGCGAGCACATTTTAATAAATTGATCGCAATACTTTATTACAATTTGTTAAATTAAATCGTTTCAACGTCTTGTTGTTCACTGCTTAACATATATCAAATAAAGTGGGTTAAAAAGTTGTTTATGATTTAATTAAGCTATGCTGTACCTTGTCTTTAGTAATAAGTTAGCTTGCACAACTACAATTTGCTCAAAAATAAACCAAATGAAATCAGAAAAAAACTCTTGCCAAGGAAAACATTGATGTGGACGTTGTTAAACATTTATTTTACAAGCTTTGTATGATGGAATGGGATGTTTGAATAGCATGATCAAGTAAAAGTAGCTTAGTCACAAATAATTAGGCCTAACTCACTACTTTTTTACTTAACTTAAATTTATAAAGTATATTTGCTGTGTTGCATTATAGTTTACATTATGCTGCTTGAACAAATAGAATATAGACGCATAAGTTAACGTTTTCAACGCTGTTAAATGGAATTTATAATTGTAGAACGTAAATTTTGTACTCTATAGCCTGGGGATATTGAGCACTGTACAGTAGCCGTGGTGGATTTCCTGTTTACAAATGATACCAGAAAAAGTCGGAAAGATCCCAGCCGTAAAAACGTAACTGCAACAATATTATACTCTTTACTTTTTTCATAAAGTAAACATAGCAAATTAGTAACGACGATAAGATAAACTATGAAAGCTGAAAATGACGGTAATGACAACGGCGGCGTTTTTCCATTAAAAATAGCCTACATAATTTAATAAGATAGGAATATAGTCTGAAAATTATCAGGTTTTTCTTGTTGTTTAATCTAGGTTGAACAGACTTAAAAACGGATGCATAAATGTTATCTTCAATTGGTTTACTCCCAGTTTAATAAATTTTTTGTTTATACTTTCCTGGTTTATTTTTAACGTTTTGTTTCCTGTTTATTCAATAAAATCACATCATTATTTCAAATCTGTTTTAGCAGAATTGTGCAGTATATTATATATTTATTTATGTTTACAATGCATAGGCATTTATGTACCAGTGCTAGTTGTTGTTAAACAAAATAAGAGTTGAACAAGTCTTATGCCACGACTAACCGCTCAGCAGTTTAATCAAACCAATAAAATTACTTTCACGTAGCTGATGGCACATAAAGTTTAATATTGTCAATGTTTGTATTAGATTCTAAGTTTGGTTATCTGCGATAACATATTCATATCCTAAAATCACTCCAAAATAAACTATGTATTTTTAATGGAAATACTGTCTATTACCGCCATTTTCTAGAGCACCAAGCTATCAAACATCAATTCGTTAATAAACTGATGATGCTAACGTTCTTAAATAGGTTACAGAATAAGTATAAAAACAAAAAATTAACAACTTTTATAAAGAGTAGTTGTTGGTGTTTTCCGGAAAGATCTCATTAATCTTTGTAAATTTGGCAGAACACCTGGAAAGCTTAGATGACGTCAGGCCAAAAGTGTTACGGTGTTTACAGGAACGTTTTAGAAAATCGCTTAATACTTGCAGAGAGTTGAAAAACTATTTATGTCAAGTTTATTGAAAACTTGGTTTGTTTTTGTCCTTTACCAACCATGATAATGATTTTCACCTGTAGGCTACCATCCTTCTAATCAAGACAGAGTAAACGGGAAAACGTTGGCTATTGACATTATCACTGACTTTCTATATCATGGTCACTGCTTAAATTTACATTTTATTGAAGTTCAATTGCGTTTTATATGTGGGGAAGTAGTTGCAAAAGATACAGAGATGCTTAAGTACGACTTTAAGGTCTGTGTTTTTTGTCCTGTTTGGTTTAGGTCAGGACACAGGTTAGTACGGGGAAAGTATACCGTGAAGATATCTATGGATAACATTGGTTATTCGTTTAAAATGCACAATCTCTATGGACGCCATCCCGGTTCGGCAAATCCTATTTCGGCAAATTCACAAGTTAAGGCGTAGCCTATTCATTCATTCTACTAAACCACTACCAGGTAACCAGGGTGGCCGTCTACCAAACCAAAGTTTTTACAGTTTCACTTAGGTTATATTTTGTTTTTAAATTTGTAATGGTGTATAATGACGCTGGACCAAACCAAGCGGACGTTACGGTACAAGTCCAAACTGGTTTGTCGAAAACCAAACCTTCCTGCGGTACTTTCAGTGCGCCGGGTAAATGCGCCAATAAATGTAATGCTGTAATGCCAATATTTGCACAACGCCAATACAGTATTTATGATATAGAATATAGAGCAAAAAGTCAGTTATGCGCCAAAAACTTGGCGCAGAAGCCAACTTATGCAGCGCATCACACAAATTTTTGGGTTTAGTATACAACTGCACAACCAGATGACTTCACAATTTGAGTAGGGGTTTGGCATACAAAGATATCCTCTGGTTGTGCACCTGCATACTAGACCCTCGGTATCCATCTTGAACTTTACACTTATGATAACTACTTACAAACAAGGCAATTTTCATTGTTTAAGCGCTAAATTTTTAATAAACTAGAAAAGATATCAGAGAGAGCATATCTCCACCAAGACGGCTGAAAAAATTTACATGAGGTATTGTCTGAACACAGCATTGTTTTATTGCAATGTGTTGTAGCATTGAAAGGTGCCAAATTATTCTATTGTTGAAACATCTGCCTTGCAGGATAGTCTATTTCTAATTGTATAGTCATAAAACCTAAAGCAAACCAGATTTTAATTCTTGCTGAACCAAAACTCTTTTTTCAACATATCTGTGCATTTCTGACAACTATAGCTGTTTGGCATAATTTTGGTGGAATGCAATATAGTCACTTCTTTATATTCAATAATTAGTTGAGTTGTGAGTTGTTGAGTGAGTTGTACAGTATATTCAAAGTTAAAAACAATTTTATTTTTTGAACAGACTATGAACAAGGGCAGAATTATAATTAAATTTAAGGCAATACAGGAATGGCTAATGCGTTTTTGTTGCGTCATGTTTCATGAATTGGAGAAACGCTGATACATGTTTCATAAACAGGCAGTACTCAGGTTAATGTGTGATTTTCTATGTGTGTATCCAGCTTCTCTGTTGAACTGGTAACTTTATAACTTACTAAAAAAAAAACAGTTAAGCTTAATTGATTTAAAACCAAATTTTTTAATTGTTTTTAAAGCTTGTGTATATTTTAAGAGACACTTTTAAGTTTGAATAGGTTAGCTTCATTAAATTGTTTATTTTTAACTAGTATTATGGACATACTCGCAGAAGCTTGTGAGAATTACGAAAAAGCTAAAGAATTATCTGAAGTAACTGATGATCCCGAAAGCGAACCATTCTTATCAAAGTACAAAGCACGTCAATTGCTTGAAGGTATCAGAAAGAAAATCCGGGAAAGACATGAAAGAAATGTTGGACATGACCTGATGCTATGTAAAGAAGCTGCTGTAGAGTATCAGCTTGGTGTGAACCATATACAAACAGAAGAAATCAGCGCAGGACAAGAGAAACTTGTTCGAGTTTTAAATTTATGCCACGATGATATTAAATTGGAATCACGAGCTGTGTCCATTGTTGTTGCTAGTCTCAATGAACTTGGAATTTTGTGGTCCAATAGAGAGGGTGGTATTATGAAGGCACAGGAATATCTTAACAAAGCTGAATCGCTCTATCATGAATACAAAAACAAATATGATGAAGCTCCTTTTAATATCGATGAGCACTTTAGCATGACACCAACAGAAGAATATGTTCGGCAACAAGGCTTTGAAAATCTGCACACACTCACATTGTTTTATCTAGCACAGGTTTATAAATCATTGGAGAAAAGTGATTTGTCTGCATCCTACTGTGTAAAAACCTTGCAACGACAACTTGAATTTAAAACTTATAAGCCACTGGAATGGGCTGTTCACTGCGCATGTTTGTCCCAGTATTATATTCAGCGGAACATGTTTCGTCAAGCAAAGCATTGCATATCTTGTGCCACTGCTGTGTTGCTTGAAGATTCTAGTGTGGAGGAAGAAAACGAAAAGGAGGAACAAGTGAAAGCTGATGTTGCACGATGTTGGGTTAAATATTGCCTTAATCTACTGGATACGTCTAAGGACAGAATATCTCCTGAATCTGAAAGTCCACTTGCTGAAGACCAGGATTTCAAGGACTTTGATAGATTTTCCCTGGAAGTTACAAATATTGAGGAAAATACTCCCCATGACTTTTGCACCAGTTACGATCAAGCGAGGAAGGTTTTTCTACTTGGAAAAGAACATGCCACACAAGCTTTAAATTTTTTTGTCTTGGATGGTTTTGTTACAGATCATGTTGAAATCCATCAAGATATTAGCAGGCTTTATCAATATCTGGCATTTTTTGAATCTAATGTAGAGATGCGCTGTCGAATGTACAAAAGAAGAATTGATCTACTGACTCCAATTTTGAATGAGCTAAATAAACAATTTTATCTGCTAATTTGCAGGCAACTTCAGTTTGAACTGGCAGAAACCTACAGTGAGATGATGGATATGAAAATAGCTCTTGGATATTCAGATGGTCAGCCTCGAAATTTGAGAAAGATTAATATGCTTTGCCAGTCTGGTATTCGGTACTTCAAAGAATTTCTGAATACATTGCGTGGGCCGGACCACACATTTCCAGAAAGATTCGAAGCAGATGTTGAAAGACCCGGTTTAATTGCTCATTTCTACATTGCCAGACTGTACTCAAAAATTATACCTGATAACCCTACTAACAAGATAGCAAATCTCATACAGAGTCTTGAAAACTATTCATTTGTAACTAAGTATGTTCATATCAATGAAGAAGCAGCTGCTTGTATTATGGTTGAACTTGACATCTGCAAAGATATGGTGTCAGTATTGCCCAAAACAATGGACAGATTAGCCAGTGAAATTTAGATTGGCTGAAATTTGCATGATTTTCTCTCTCTCTCTTGGCGTTGCTATTCAGATTTTGTTTAGTTTTTCATTATTTCATATGCATGGTACAGTATGTTTTACACCATTTTACTTTGTGTATGCAATTGATTTCTGGCTTTCCCCAAGTTTAAAACCACTCTGAAAGGGACACGATTTCAGTCACGATAAGACACTACAGAAAAATCGTTGGAGGAGCAATTCAAGAGATGTTTCCAGAAGTGGAAGAAGTGCTGGGAAATGTGTGTGGACTTCCAAGGGAATTGTTTTGAAGGAAATTAAATAAAATTGTGAAATTCGTTGTGTTGTGTACTTTATGCTAAAGGGTCAGATACTTTTTTAAAAAACCTCGTATATATACTGTATATATATTACTCAATACTTCACATGTGATTAATCACTGTGCTCATATTTTTGAAATGAAATTGTGTATAAATGCAGTGTTTTTGAACAAGTTATTTTGAAGATTTGAATCAGAATATTTATGTATATTGTTTTGTCATACTTGCGTATCAGAAGATCAAAATTAACTTGTACGATGTGTCACGCAAGACAGTTGGAAGTAGTTCTTTGTCACAATGGTTGACTTAGGAATAGATAACGCTGCTAATTTGAAAAATTTGGCTGCTCTCCTTAATCCAAAGGATGAAGATTCCAGTGATGATGATATGGTAAGTAAGTATTTACTTCTAAAATATTCTGTATTTCCCAGTTTATTACTGTTCTAAAATCGTTGCTATGATTTGGTTTTGTTTTCAATACTTGTAAGATTGACACATTCGTTTTTGGTTTAGCCTGATTCAGGTCCATCTGCTTACACTCCAGCATCTATTGGTCCAAGTGCAAAGAAAAATGTGAAACAGCCCGAAACACCATATGGTATTTTTTTGCATTGTAAACATACAAAAGTGTTTGTGTACTTGTATACTGTCAGTAAAAGGGTTTTTTAAGAGTTTGAAATTAAAGTGTTCCAGTAGTTACATGATTTACTAAATCCAAGCTTATCCTGGTAAAAAACAGTACACCGCACAAACACACCTACGCTTACATAAGTCCTTCTTGCAGAATAGTTGCACAATAAAAGTCAAAGTTTTTTGTAAGTGTGAAACATTAATTGCAAAATGTTAGTGATAATCTTGTGATTACGGTTCCTACTACGTTAAAATTAATGTGGGATTAAAGAAGGGATCTGTGGATTTTGACTGAGCAAATGACTCTTTAGGTTTATGCAAACATGAATATCATGTAGGTCAACATTTCACACACAAGTTGCCAATTTGTTTTATAACATAATATATTCGCTAAATAATTTGCTTGATTTCGAGAAAGTATTGTTTAAATCCATATTTGTTTGGCTAATAACCTTCGTTGTATGAGAAATTCTCACCAAAGTTGATAAGTTTATAGGTATTCAGATTTATCACATTTCACCCAGACAAAATCAATGGAATCTATTTTGGTTTGTGTCATTCTATCCTTAATACATTTCATCACAAACTAGAATTTCAAAGCAATATTTTGTAAACTGCAGATAACGTCAGTATAAAATAGAACATTGCGTGTGTAGGTCATAGAATATTTTTGATGTTATTTTGTCAATAATAACTAATTTCCTGATGTTAAATGACAGCTAAAGCAAGCAGAGACACAAATGACATTTGGCAAGAAGACGAGGTTCAAGAGCTATCAGTCTTTGCTGATGATACTGACTCCAGACCTAAACCGAAGTAAGTCTGCAAACGTACTTGCGGTGGACTTGGGTCAGTGTTACATCAAAAATCGAATTGTATGATGCTGTGTTGTTTTTGGTACTTTTGTCCTAAAATCGTTCTTTTTACTATACTTCAAAGCTATGACATTTCCTACAAGCAGAAAGTTTCAACGGAAGACATGTTTTTGGGTATGGGCAGTAAAAATCCATCTTCAGCATGTTGTGAAGATATGATAATTAGAATAGAGCTCCCAGGTTGCAGTATGAAGGATGTCGAACTTGACGTTAAGGAGAACTACTTAGACTGTCGTTGCCCGAAATAGTGAGTACACAAGTTTGAATCTAATCATGTAGAATTGTTACAGAATTTGTGCATTGATTTGATTACTGCTTTCTAGTCGGCTATTGTTGGCATTACCTCACCCTGTTGACCCCAAGAAGGGAAATGCACAGTGGGATGGGAATAAAGAAGTTTTAAATGTTACATTGACAATGAGCAGGGAATATGATTTTATCAACTTTCAATGATGTTTATGTTTATTGAGAATTTTGTATCCTGTGTTTGAAATACTTTTATTTTGTATGTGTTGACATGTATGCAATACAAAGCACTGTGTAAATTTTTAAGCTAGTCGCTACTTCGAGAGATTCGTTAAGCAGTGACAAGCTTGTATTTCACAATTGCAACACAAAAAGTAGGTGGCAGTGACGCAAATAAACACGATAAGGGAACATTAAAAAATGAAAGCAGAATAATAGTTTAGCGTTTCCAATTAATTATTTTTTTGATCTTTTCTTGGAAGTACTTAGACTAGCTTTGGTTTTAGATTTCTTCGCACGTCCCTTGGTGGATGTAACAGGTTTTTTCTTTGCTTGCTAGAGGAAAAGTTCAAGTTACATATTCTGCACTTTAAATATTTCACATCTGCTTTAGTTTGTCTTGGATGTACCTAACCTTAATCATGCCATCTACATCCATGCCATCTTCATCACCACTTGCATGTGGATTCTGAGAGTCTTCCACATCTACCCCAAAAATATGCGAAGAAATTACATTATGCAATATTGCATGTTCACCGAACATTTTTCCATTTACCCGAAGTTTTTTTCTTCTTGGCTGCTGCTGACTCCACAGCATATGGTGTTAGATGGCTCTCCTTGTTGTAAGTTCTTGTTAAAGCAGCCTTCACTTTCGAATCTACCTGTAATACACAATGTTGGCTTAAAGGTGGCATTCACGTGGTTTACATTTTATTTTCAGCTAAGAGAGGTAATTCACAATCAACAATGAGACATGTTCAGTGAAATGAAAAATAGTCATGTGTGGCTAGTAGTCAGTGTCTTAAAAACGCATTCATGAAATGCAGAATGAAAGACTTACTTTACTCATGAGATTCGGCTTCCCTTGGTACTGGCCAATTTCTACTATGTTGTCAAAGTCATCTTTTATGAGGTCATAATCATTCAACAACTTTGTAACTCGATGTATTTCATTGTCACCACCCTTGCTTTGCTTTAACAAAGGCTCTGTGAGGTGCCATCGCATATACCTGGGTATAGTTATCATTTTATGAGCTGCTATTAGATTTTTGCCTAGTGAGATCAAACAAGCTACAAACTTGAAAGTACCATCAATTGCAGAAAACTCACGGAATTAGATCAAGATTAAATGTTTCCTCAGTGCAACCATTGGTTGAAAGCGAGGCGTGAAACTTCAAATCTTGCAACAATCTGTGATTTTTACCTAAACAACGGGGTCAGGGAGTCATACAATATCCGTTGCAAATCAAGAATTATTGCGACTTGTCGGTTTTGTTCATGGAATGCTTATGCAATTCATCTGCTACTCATTATAATAACCGATATGACTAAACAAGCTTGCACCTGTTGTAGAAAGCTTTCCAAAGAAAGATGGAAAGTTGAGCATTCCATGCATTCCACCCCTCATCAGATCTGATGGAACAACTGAGGATACCAGGCCAAGAGTTGGTAGCATATTCCATGACTGATCATGCCGCATTGATGTTTCTATTAGATCACCAAACGCGATGCTGTCCGCTGTTTTGCTGAGCAGTTGGAGATGTTTATGCAGGTTGCCTAAACAAAACAAGAGTATAAACTAGATATATGGCTATCATTCCTACAATAGCAATTTTTTTCTGTTTTCATAAAATTGTCTTCCTACCTTTAGCAGCATACGGTGTTACATGTGGATAATTTTCTTGAATAAATTTCGGAACCATGGAATAATCCATGAAAAATAAATTTGATTTATCGAGGAGAGACAAGGATCCAGACTCAGAAGTTAAAAGCTATAAATTATATATGTGAGTGAATATTTTTCATCCACCTGTAATTCCAGTAATACCTCACAAAAAGTGGTCTGCTGAATACTTCACCTTCTTGGCTATGTCAAATATACCCAAGTTTTGATCTTTTTGTGCCTTATCAGCATGAGCTTTTGCATCGTCATAAGACAAAGAACTCTTGCTTGCTTGGATCATATTCAGGTTATGCAACACCTGCAAATTTTCATTAATTTTGATGAAAATTAAAAATAGCTTCTCAAATCAATTTCGTGCTTCTTTTGCATGCTTTTTCAACTAGTCACCTGGCGGACATCCTGATTACATCCCCTGATGATAGCTTGCACCGCAGGTGCTTGAACTTTGACCCCTTCTTTATAACAAATAGACATCAATGCACCAGTTATCTGCTCCGCTCGTGGACGTTGGAAACGAAGATCAAAGCAGTGATTGGCAAGTGACCTAATCTTTTGTGATGATCTGAAAAAAATTAGGAATCTCAAACTGACAAAGTATTCCTTTGCTTTATAGCACAACATGCGATACTATACATGCAAATACATGTAAACAGGGTAAGACGGTATCTGTTTAATGAATAACATCTTCACTCTTATGATATCTGTGTAATAAGTACCGATCGTTGCACATGCATATAATTGGAATTTTTGTGGATTTTATGATTTGTATAAGCTCTTGCATTCCACCACGATCCTCATTCCCTGCCATACCATCAACTTCATCCATGATGAGAACGTGTTTGGAACCATCTTTAGCTGAGTTATGATCCTAAAAAAGCGTGATGAATGGCATTAATTGAGCATTATATGGTGAAATGGGTATGGGGAAACATGCACTTACTCCTGATCCAAATAGATTTGATATGCTTGTGTTTTGCACAGACTCCCCAACGTCTTCCTTTAAAGTGCGTTTGCTTCTTGTATCACTTGCGTTCAGTTCAACAAATGATAACCCGAGTTCCTTTTTTAAAGAATTTTGTAATAAATTATAATTTTTTATAATTATATTATAATTGTAATAAATTCTAATTATTTATGCATCTTTACTATATTGGAATTCCCATTTAAATTGTAAGTCTGTTGTCGTATACTAGATATGTGAAGTTTGTACCTCACAAACAAGTGTTGCTGTGGTAGTCTTCCCTACTCCTGGTGGTCCAGACAATAACGCAGCTTTGAAGCTCGCACCAGTTGGATCCCCTCCGCCCCACTGGTTGATTTTGGGCTTTGGCTTTTTCTTTCCTTCTGCCGTCCGATTGTTAGCATGCCAGTTTTTGAGCCATTTCATGAGTTTATTCATGTTGCTGCTTGCTCCTTGTTGTCCTATGATTTGCTTGGTTGTCTTTGGCTTATACTTATCAACCCACATTAGTTTCAAATTTTCATCCCCAGCTGTTGGTTTCTGAGATGCTGTTAAGGAGCTGCTGGATTCCTGTGAGCTGGAAGGACTCTGTAAACTCTTCTCTTTCTTCAACTTGGCTTGTGTGTTGACAGCCTTTTGTGATGGTTCTGACAAACTAAAAACATATTCAGCAACGTATTACATATCTTTGTTAAATGTTAATACCATTTTTATGAAAGATTTAGTCGTTGAAATGGTAACTATCACAATCGCAAGGCTTTATAACCCACAAAACATTCTTCACCTTCTGGACATTGTAGCCCCTTTTGTTTTATGTTTAACTGGTGAAGAATCATTATCAATTTCATATTTTGATTTCTTTCCTGGTAAAGTCCGAAGCAAATCAAGAAATTCATCTTCACTAATCACTTTGGTTTTATGCTGTTCAGCCTGCGATGAAAGAAGATATTGCCAAGTTTGCATACTAGTTAACAAAATATTACAAATCTTAAAAGAATTATGATCATCATATAAATATCTTGCTTATTCACCTTTTTTAATTTTGATTCTCCTGCATCCTCTCCAGTAATGAGATATGAGGTCCTACTGCTCACCGAAGTAGTCACCTTTCCTCCATATCTTTCAATTAGAGAACGAATTTCGTCCCGGGTTAACGACTCCTGTACTCCAGTTACAACAAACACTTTTCCTTCCAGACAGAAGTCAGCAGCCTTTAAAAAAAAACGCAACTTTTATCAGTCTTGACGATTTTTAATAACTTTAAGACCTAATTTGATTGAAAATATTGTAATTGATTAATTTTATAAAGATAACAAAAATGAACACTTTTATAAATATTCAGAAAATAACATCCACCTTTGGGATTAATTTGGAGCCAGGTGCTGATGGACCACTTCTATTTTGCCACTGTTTGTATTTTAAAAAGTTTTCTTTCTTTGCACTTGTTGGGTCTGATTGATCTTCTGTGGAAGCTACTCTCTTCCTTGGTGTGTTTTTGCTCTCAGCTGTGGATGCTTGTTTAATTTCAGCATCTTTTTTTATTTTTGTGCATTTTAACGCATTTAACTCCTGCTTTATCTTAGATGTGTCCGACTCTGCCTTCACTTTTTTTGGAGAGGTTTTCTTTGGTTTTTTAGATACTGACTCTTGTGTTTTACAAGGTTCTGAATTTTTTGCTTTTATGCCGTTTGACTTCGGGTTCGCATCCATTTGGGAAGCAACTCCTTTGGCCAGCTTGCTTGAAATACTTTCTGCAATACATTAACCACATTTAGATCAAGTTTTGGTATTAATTTACAGTATTGTAACAATTGATGACTTATTCAGATTGTAATTGCAATTTTTATGACCTGTTTTCTTGGATCCATTGGGAAGTTTAGGTAGATGACCATCTAATTCATCAAGCAGGTCAATTTCAACACACTGAAATCAAGTCAAAGTATAAACTCATACCTACTTACTGCTTATCAAATGTTTTCTTTATATAACTTTACCTTCTTCACTTTAGGTTTGGCCTCAGGAGCTTCATCTGATGCTTTGCGTTTTGTCACACGACTCTTATTACTTGGTTTGAATGAACCGAAAAATTCACTTGGAGTTGTTTTATTTAACGGTTTGTCAATTGACTTATCTGCTTTCTTTTTAAGCTTAGATTTTTTGTGGGTCTGCTTCTCTTCATCTACCAACGACACATGTTGAATTTTAAGGAGAGCCTAAAAATTTTAGGTTCAAAACATAAGGTTGCAAACAAGTGATACCTGAGGCGTATATGATGTCTGAAGTATTCAATTTTTGTTTAACTTGTTTCGGAATTGGGTCCTCGTCGGAAGTATCTGTTGTAATAATATGCATGGTTCAAGTTATTGGTAATTTTCATTAGCAATTGAAGTTATAGAAAGTATGTAATGGTACCAGTTCCACGGGAAGAATATTCGAGCTCATGCAAATCCAAATATAATGTGGGTTAATACAAACTAATCCCATGTCAGCACCAAATGATAAAATTTCACCAAAGAGTTGCCAAATCTCGCTTGTAACATGATATAATTACTAAAGATTGCTTTGTTTCATAAATGATGTTTAAATGTCGATTTGAAAAGCAAAATCATTAAGTAAATAACCTTTAGTGTAGAATTTGGAAGTAATATTGCATTCGGGTTTGCTATAGTTCATCGGTCCATCCCTTTCTACAAGTTACTTTGCTCACATATGCACTAAAAATAGAAAACTGGGCTACATTTTGTTTTTTGGTATAGTTCTCTTTCCTGAACTATTCAGGTCTCTGACATTGCTACTTTTTTATACCTATGATCTGGCCAACTACATGTTGCCACAACTGCTGTTGTACTTGATCTTTAACTTGAGCATTTCTTTGAGCAAGCCCTATGCCTTACCCATTTTAGCATGAGTCGAAAATATTTAAATGAAAAGTTTACTTCCTAAAATCAATCAACTTACAATTTGGTTCTTTAATGCCTCCATGCATGTTACGCTACTTTTACCAAAACGCATTTGGCACATTTCCGTTGATCACAGTATTACGGCAGAGACTATTAGCTGTCATTAAGATATCACACGAAGTAAAACAAAGCAACAATGTCACAAAAAGTGTGAAATGCAAAAAATGCACTGACACAACATAGCAGAAGGAATTGCACAAGCAGCCAGAAAAAAATATGAAAATTGTTTAGGTTTTGGGCAGGGCAAGATCAATGCATATTTAACAGCAAGTTAAAGCAATCTTGCGCATTGGATTCGTTTACTATACAGCCTACTAAAAATACTAAAGTTAACACACATATAGCCTAGGCTTCACATATGCACACTTTGCATTGTTTTTAACAACCAATGTTTTTAACAGCCAATAAATTAACATTAATCATTCGCAATAGACTATTAATCAATTCTTAACTTCAAACTCCTAAATTAAAAGGCTTTCCTCAAGAAAACAAGGTATCCACTCATCTGCTCTTTTTTAAAAAATTTAGTAAAATACACTAAAGAGAAATATATACCTGAATCAAAAAGAACTCCTTTCTTTTTTGAAGATGTATACTTTGTCTTCTTCTTAACAAAATCATCTTCAGTAGACTTTTTCTTAGAAGGTGGACTAAAAAATTTTCGTATATCCTGTAAAGTTATGAAAACGTTAAAATGTTATGTAGTTTAAAAATAGCTTGCCTAAAGAAATCTATGTTAAGCAAAACGCAATTTAAAAGTGCTACCGGTAACCCAAATCAGACATCTCACAGTCTTAAGTGGTTAATAGGCTGAGTTACTTGCTTCACCCAGAGCAGTTTTTTTTTACCATACCCAACACGATCTTTTTTACCATAATTTGAAAAGAAAACTGTGCAGTAAAAAACATCAAGATCCTCACCATTATGATTACCAATGATTACTACAGTGGTTCCTTAGTTATTTTCACCCATTTCACCGATTTTCCAGCGAGCGAACATTTCCCGCTTTCACAACGAGATTAGCTTAGCCAAAGTAGCAAAGATATAGCTCAATTTTTTCGCGGCAACTAAACATGCCAATAGAGGGACTTTCCCAAAATAAAAACTGTCCCCATGAACCTTGGCAATGATAATTTGAGTTTAATCGGTTTTATCAAAATGTCAAGGTTTAATCATCATTTACAATTTTTAGTTTAATTCGAGAATATCATCAAAATAAATCTAAAATATTTTATTTATGACATTATAATGCAAAGTTGGCCATAATAATGCGTAAACAGTTACTTTCAGTTGCTCCCCATGTCTGGTTTTAATGCTACCGACTACCATACACTACTATTCATACGAGCTAGTGGAGCTATCATGGTCATGTTAATTTAGGATGGCTGCATTAGCATTAGATGCACTGGTGAACTAGGCTATTTGTAAGTTGCAATCTGAGTGTGGTACCTCAAATTAACCAGCAGAAGAAAAACAAATGAGGTTACCTTAATACTGTTATAGCGGTTTTGACATGGTGCCTAGCTTGTTTATGATGCAACGTTTTTTATTCCCTGGAGCCATTGGTTGTAAACCTTCATTTATTCTAGTGAAGAGGTACAACTGCAGTTCTCAAAAAAATGCAAGGTACTGTTAATAAGGTTATCATGTTTTTAAGTTACTGATAAGTTTTTTAATATCTGTTGCAAATTCCGGTCTGTGAGGAGTAGTTAGAGCGCCTGGTTCGAACAATTTCCATACCAACTCAAAAAATAAACCGAGTTTTGAGATTCATCTATATTAAAACAATATGTTCAGGAAACATTAAGTAAACTTCATAAAATTAACCATGGCCTTTTTAGTATTTTGACTTTTTGCAATAAAGTGTTTTGCTTTAATTCATATAGATAACTTTTTCAAACATAATGGCACATTTATAATGTTTAGATGCATTTTGTAGGTTGCAAGATGATAGATGGATTCCAACAGTTGGTCTGGAAATTCATGCACAAATTAATTCCAAGTCCAAGTTGTTTTCTAGTGCTAAAAATCAGTTCATGGCTCCTCCAAACTCACTTGTATCAAACTTTGATGCATCTATTCCAGGAACGCTCCCAGTAAGTTAATAGTTGGATGATAGATTGCAAGTTATCTGCATATCCCATGCTATGATGTATTGTTTATATGATTGTAGCACATAAGTTATATGTATGTATCATGATCAGCACATTGGCATCTGTTTTTTTTTCTTCTTGTGATTCTTTTTTTTTCTTTTTGCACTATAAATGTTTGTTTTCTTTGATAATGTTCTATAAAGTTATCATGCTGTTTTGTATGTAGTGTTCAGTTGGTTGCATGCTCTGGCTAAATAAAATCACGTTCTTAATTTATCTGAGGACAGTTTCATAAATATATACATACAGGGTTTCTGTTTATAGTAGAAAGTGTGGCACACGAATGCACAAGGCTCATAAACATGCAATCTAAACTTGTTTGTGCTTACACTTACACAGTAGTGTTAACGCAGCAAGAGAATGTGGTTGTTTGAACATCAATTTGTCATAGATAAACAAAAAGTTGAAGTCAGTGCACGCGTTCATACCAAATTTGTCGCTGCATGCAAATATCATGACAAAATTTGCCATACTTTTCTGTCTGGGTACTCTCATGTTTACAACAAATATTGTATCAAGGCTAAATGACACCCTAGCATTACATGTATTTATTTAATCTAATTGTACACAAATAGAAATTTTAAAGAGTATTACTGCAAACTTGCGTATGTCTGATGACCTTATAATGATGATTTGTACAGGTCATTAACAAAGAATGTGTGCGAAAAGCTGTCCGTACAGGTCTTGCATTGAATTGCAAAATACAGAAAACTTCTTTCTTCGACAGAAAGCATTATTTTTATTCTGATATGCCAGTAAGTATACGGCATTATTTTTATAAGTATAAAGTTAAACAATGAATAATTTATTTTGCCTATTGAACGCAATAATTTGTAATGTGTATAATTAGTATAATTCCCGTTAACAGTTAAAACATTTTTCAAGCTATTCTCAAAGCAATAATCAATGAATTGAAATATTAATAACATGCGGTACACAATTGTTTTTAGCAAGGTTATCAGATAACGCAGTACAAACACCCTATAGCTAAAAATGGTTATCTGCATTATCCAACCGCTGATGGCAGTGTCGTTAAAAGGGTTAAAATTGAGCAGATACAACTGGAGCAAGATAGTGGTAAAAGCATGCATGAAGAAGGACAAGTAACACTTATTGATCTCAATAGAGCAGGTTTTTCATTCCAAGTTTTGTTTGCCTTTTATTCATGCAATTACTTCATGTTTCTGTTTCCTCTGGAAGTGAATTAAACACCATTTTGTTAGCAATGCTATGTGTGTTTATTTTGCAGGAGTTGGGTTAATGGAAATTGTCACAGCTCCAGAAGTGTCAAGTGCAGGTGATGCATGTGCATTTCTAAAAGAACTTTATGGAATACTTATGCGTATTGGAACCTGCAACGGAAAGCTGGCAGGTAACTCATGGTTTTTGATGACATGGCTTCTTCACTTACACAAGACCCAATTCATGTCATAATGAACAGTTAACCCTGTTCGTTTTAATAAATAATTCTATGCAGAGGGACAATTTCGTGTTGATGCCAACATTTCTATCGCTCAACAAAAAACCAAGTTAGGTACAAGAGTAGAAGTGAAGAATATTAGTGGATTTAAACACATTCACAATGTAATAGGTGATAGTGATATTTTTATACATAGTGTGTTAGTGATATTACAAAAACCAAACAATTTGCAGCAACTTAACTTTGACATTGTATCGGCAATGCCATAAGCAACCTGTTATCATAAATTGAAAAGCTTTATTCTGATAAACTAGAGTATGAAATAAAAAGACAAATCAGAATAGTTGAAGAAGGTGGAATTGTGGAATCTGAAACAAGAGCGTTCGATTATGAAACTGGGTGAAGCGATTTAAGTTTTTGTGCTTAATTTTCTTTTTGTATTTGTGCTTAATTTCTGAAACTACAATCTAAGTTATGATTTTGTTTGCAGGTTTACAGTTTCAATGCGTGATAAGGAAATCAAACAAGATTATCGTTTTATGTCTGAACCAAACTTGCCACCTTTGCATGTTTATGATGACAGTTCCGTAACTTCATTGTCTAACCCCAGGTGACTAAATGTGATTGATAAACAAAGAACAGTCAGAACAGATGAATAGAAACTATGATAAAGTTATGGACAAAAATGTGACTATTATTATTCCATGGTCAATTGTACAATTTTCATGTAAATGCACAACTGACCATTTTTATTGATTTTCAAGGATTTATGTTTCTCAGTTTTTGCAATTCCAGCATTTACAAGTTAAGATAACAGCATGTCAATTGAGACAAGAAACGATGCTTTGACTGATATTTTAAAATACATATCATCAAGATAATTAAAACTTTATGGTTGCCTTAAGACTTACCAACATATTGTTTATATATCAGTAATTAATTTATCAGTCAGCTGATCATTAATTATAATAATCAATAACCATGTTTATATGAACAGTTCAGTCATTAATGTGGATCAAGAAAGAAGAAATTTACCCAAACTTCCAGCTGATATAAGAGGTCATTTGATTGAAAGTTTCCATCTATCATTTGTTGAAGCAGAATTTCTCACAGTATGTAATGCAGATTGTAACTTATTGATAACTTATGCTCACAAACATTAGTTACGTACTAACAGTTTGCCTGAGCAAAGGCTGCCTTTTTGACGTAAGAGAAAAAGTGTATAATTTGTTCATCATCTCTATAGTTTAAAACATAAAATATGTTGCTCGATGTACTTGTTTTCCATCACTTTAATTAAGCTAATTTTCAATACTGTATATTAATTGTTGATATCAGTACATGGATATATCAAAATGTGGGCCTAGAAATATGTTATGCAATTTCAAGGAAAAAATCGTACCTGAAACGTATATTTATATATATTTATGTGTAGAATAGAAACATGGAAAATTACTTCATTGAAGTCATGGAGTGTGCCCACAATCTAAATCCAACTGTTGTATGGAACTGGATTAAGATGCACGTCATTGCACATATGGTGGAGTACAATTTATCTTCCATCGAAGAATGGTATATCAAAAATTCAAATTATCAAAAGAAAAATATACTACTGTAAATTATAAGTTGCCATGATTTAGCATGTTAAAAAATTTATCATTACTTATAAAAAGAATTTAAATATTCAAAACATATTTGTAAACTTCTTTGTTTGATAATAATTGTTGTAATAACTATTTCTCAGCTATGTTTCGGCAAGGGATTTGGCTGCCCTGCTGCTTCTGTTGCACAATAATGAAATCAATGCTGAAACTGCTTATTTAACGTTTACCACCGCCATTCAAACAAGACAACATCCAGACAAGGTATTGTTGAAAGTGTTTAAAAAACTTGACCAGATGTAGGACATGCTTTGCCTGATCTTTTTCCAACAATATTTGGGGAACCTTCCATCATTTATGCAATACTGTAGGAGTATTTAGCTTGCTGTGCGCTTTAAACCCTTGGAGTTTTGCCCGTTTTTTGTTGGTTACTAGTTTGTGGGCATGTTTCCGTTTTATGGTACTCGCGGCAGTATCGAAAGTTAATGGTATATGACACGAAATCCTGCTGGAAGTTCAGGCTTTCTTGCGTATCCCATAACCGAGTTCCTTTATTTTTGATAAAACTTTTGTCTTTCTAGATTGTTGAAGAAAACAACTGGAAAATGATATCTGATAAGGAAACAGTGACCAAGCTATGTGAGGACGCGATTGCCACTTTACAATGTACTGATGCTAAAGCGTTATCCGGATATGATGCAGACAAGCCTAAAAGCAAGGCTAGCAAACAAGCAATAAAACGAGTTATAATGCTTGTAAGGAAAAATACAAACGACAAGATTCACACAGGAGTGGCGAAAGACGTTACCATGAAATTATTGAATTACAAACGGACTTCATGATATGATCAACTCCTGTAGAGAATAATGTAAGCATAGTCGCATTGTTAATTCACCTGGTATCAACCGTCTAGTATTGAATACATCTGTTTTTGGGCGACTGAGAATGCTTTTAATTGTAGATGTTTAAAATTGGGCCCAGCATATTTACTTTTACATGGACTTTCAACCATTTGATTTTACTTTTTAATATTTATGACTGATGCAAATCACAAAGTGGAATGAAATAATGTCACTAAGCTGTCAGAAGTAACTTTATAGTTTCTAGTCTAGGCTACTAAAAAACCCGATAGTCAGCCTAACCCACTGCGCGGCAGATAGCCAGAAACTTGACATAAGTTGCAAAAAAACTTTCCTTATGTACAGTATAAAGCGATATAGAAAAATTAATATAATCGGTGTTGTACAGACTCCAGTCAATCACTTGTCTGGTATGGTCGCACAGGTTTCGCTATTACCACTGACGTTTTCAAATCTTATCAGGTCGTCGAGTTTTTAAGTGTTGGAAAAAAGTTTTTCGTTGCCAACGCCTTGCATAAATCGTATTGTTATTTTATGTAGGCAAATCATGTCAGCGGATAGCAATTTGTTTTATTTTGTTTGAGGAGTCATTGTGATAGTCATGATGTCAGATCGCGCTAACAGCCGCCACTTTGTTGTTCAGAGGTTCACGCAGTTCGTCTTGTGCCCAGAGCAATGTGCTCTGGTTCGAATATCTGTCCTATTGTGACAAAAACTTTGTCACTGTCACTAATCACGTATTCATTAATCACGATTTGTATTTTAACGTAGGTATGCTGTAGCGTGTTAATCACAAAATTTTGTATATGCAGATGTTTTATTCGAGTTGTTTTGCTTGATACTTGGAGTGTTGCTTTTTGTGCTGATTGCTTGTAGTTTTTCGAGTGTCCTTATCACAATTTTAACAATCACGCTAGCCCTTCTATGGGCTATTATAGAGAGTCGTAATGACTAATGAATCGACTTGACTCGAGTAAGTTCTTTTCGATTACGTTTCAGCATTAAAGTAAACCGAATCTTTATTCTTTAGTCGGTATACATTAAAGTGTAACTGAAAATGATTTTATTTTTTACGAACGCGTGTGGTGCAGCCAAATGAAGCAAATTTTGTAATAATTCTAAACGCTTGTGTGCTTATGATATATTATAAGCCATAAGGGTTACGCACCTTATTCGTTTTTTGTAATGGTCAGACTTAGTCTTCCTCGAGGCAGACACCACACTGCTTACTTCACATAGAAGTATTACAAGCAGAAATCCCGTGTGAAAAAGTTGTTGTGGAATCATAAGTAACTTCAATCGACCTGTTAGGCTAAATATGTTTTTCTAATTCATTTAACTGTTATCCATTGTACGTACGTAACGTATTTCCTTATGTATTACAGTACTTGTTTCTTGCAGTCCCAAAGCCGTTTGGGCGCAATTCCGTTTGAGTGCAATTCCGTGTGGTTGCAATCCCGTGTGAGTACAATCCCTCAATTGCAATTTCAATCACGCGTGGGTGCAATCACTATGGAACCATAAAATCTAAAATATCAGAAAATGTTTAGTTTTAGAAAAATATCTTTCTTTTTTAATATTTGTTATTTATGTTTAATGCATTTAAATGTTCTCGTTATATTTTTCTTAAGAAAGGTCTGCCAGCTTCATAATTATGAACTTAGCAGACATTATGGTCTGCCAGAAAATGTTTGCTGACTTGGTGGAGGTCTGACCAAAGTTAATAGAAACTTTGGGAAGGTTGTGAATGCAAAATTCGGGTTGCATAATCTTTCTGTTGTTTAACAGTCAACAATCGGGGTCTAGTTTACAAGTGTTGTGCTGCACAACCACAGGATGCAGGCCTTTGTATACTAGACTCCAGCTGCTCAAATTGTGACGTCATCTGATTGTGCACTTGTATACTAGACCCCGATTGTCGACTGGTAAACACTCAGACCTCAGTATATGTCTATACTCTATAGCAGGGGTGGGCAAACTACGGCCCGCGGGTCCATTTTCTGCGGCCCGCCGGCACTTGCAGAAACTCCTACTCATCACTTATTGTTTTAATTAAACAGGTTACCTGACAAAATATTATTCCCTTTACGAGTGTGTTTTTCTCTTCACTTTCAGTGCGTAAACACACACACGTCAGTCGCGCATGTATTGCAACATACACTTCTCACGCATTGCTTGATTCAATTGTTTGATCATAAAATACAATTACGGTAGCGGCTACCGTAGGCCTACCGTAACCGTAAAACTGTGAACAGTTGCACAAGTCTCATTAAATTTTGTGATGATGATTGCATAGATTTAAACGTAACTGAGTGTGGAATACAAAAATTGTGTTTAATATGAATATGCGTTTATTTACACACCGGGTAAATTTTCCTACTTTGTAATGAGAATGTGCGGCCCGCCGGCTGCAACATTTTTTCAAATGTGGCCCTCAGTACAAAAAGTTTGCCCACCCCTGCTCTATAGGATTCTACCCTATTGGAAAGTTAAGCTAAGTGCACGGGGGATTTCTCACTCAAAAACAGTAAACTTTTCAATTGACAGATCTGAGGCTACTAAGGCTAGATTATACGATCATTACAAACATAATCCGGGTCTAGTGCGAATGTGCACAACCATGGGCAAATGACATCACAATTTGAGTATCTGGAGTCTTAGTATACAAATGCATTCTGTGGTTGTACACTTCTGCACTAGACCCTAAATTTATACGTTTACTATATAGTTTAATTAACTGACAATTTCAAGGATTATCCTTAACTTTTTTGAGTAGAGGGCCACTGGCATCCAAGGTTTTAAAAACTGGGTGCCCGTGGAAAATGTTGGATTACCAACCTTGTGAAATTGTGAGACTGTGAACGTGTGCATAAATACAGTAAATGACAGTAAACTCTCTGTGTGACATCTCAAAGCTGATAATGCAGACATGCTGTATAGAAATAATGAATTTTTGTTACCTTGTAGGCCTAATGATTGTAGATATACAGCGTTTTGCATTGAACATAATCACAATAAATGAATTGTACATATTAACATATACATGTACAATATTATTTTGATGTAGTTTTTATCAGCAGTAAAAATTTCTGTACTTAATACTGGGTAAAAATGTTGCAAGCTGATGAAAATGATGTTTCTGTTGCAAATGAGGTAAGTCAAAAGTCCAGTAGTGAATCCAGTAATGAATCACCTTAATGAAGAAGTGAATTTTTTAATTTTTTTTTTGTAATAGTCATTGTTTAGTGTAGTTTTGCTTTAGTTTTCTATTTTGATATATTGGTATCATCATCTTTACAGCTGCCAAACAAAACCCTTATTCATTCTGACATTACAAATGGAAACTCTGCCGGAATCACAAACCGAAAACGGAAACTTAGTGATACAGAAGAAATAGATGAAAAGATATCCAGGAAGGAGGATATGCTTGCTGATGACATATCTGAAGAAAAGCCAAATACGCTCATAGAAAGTAATTTGCCAAGTTGCATAAATTATGACATTCAGAATAGCAATGAATTGAATGCTGTGCAAGATAGAAAAGAATGCAGTTCACCAGCAACCAACCTGAGTCTTGAAACGAATTCAACAGTTACAGATGAAGTCAAACTCACCCAAAATAAAATTCCTGAAACCTCTGCCACATTAAGTAACACAAAGAAACTAACTGATGCAATTGCTGGAAATAGCGAAGAGAGTGCTGCTAAAAGCTGCACAGCTGCTGAAGAGATAGAAGCGCAAGAAAAAAGTGTAGTTATTGATTCAAATGTTAAAAATGACCATGAGCATGTCAACGAAAGCCCCAATGCTACACAACTGATAAAATCTGAAGATAACAGTTTGATGAATGTTTCAAGTGTTGAAAGTAACAACGAGAGTATACTTAAAAGTCTCCCATGCATTGAAGAGAACAATGCTGTGGATAGAGGTGAAGTAACTTACAACAGTAATTCCACTGCTTCAGTTACTCCTCGTATCAGCAAAAGAATTCGGAATGTTGCTTACAATAGAGAAGCTGCATTTCAGTACACACCATTAGTTTCAAAAAAGAAAAAAGAACTTAACGAATCAAAACCAAAAACAAGCAAACCCCAAACTGCCGCAAAAGTGAAAACCATGCATGATATGTCTAAAAGAAGTACCTTGTCGAATAAGTTGGATGTTGTCATGCACAGACACACTTGTAAAAAAAGTGGTTGTGGGAAGAAAAATTTAAATTGCAACATCAAAGTTACAAAGAGGTAAAATCTTTGATGGAAAGTACCAAGTAGTTTTTGGAATTTTTTTGATACTTCTTATAACATCATAGTCCTTAGATCAAGGTTCTCAAGCTCGAATTGCCCTGAAGGTTAAATGAAGGCTTTCAATTTAAGCTGAGTGCCTCAATACTCACTAAAAAGTCAATAAGATAGCACAAAAAGTTTACAAATGTTTAATACAAGTTATAGTTTACCCTACTTGTTAGATTATATTATCATATATATATATATCTTTTTTATTGACTACACTGCTGGCAGTATTTTGCATTAACTAGGCCAAATATGTCACCATGTAGGCATCTGGCGCTTAAAGTGTTAATTGTTTATTGTTTTAAAATTTCAACATAGTTTCTGGGCCTCACAAAATTTTCTCATGTGCTCATGTTTTAGAAAATAGGCTACAAAAATTTTTTTGCTAGTTACGATGCTTGGAGGAAATAATTTAAAAATCTTTAATAGTTTTTGAGAATGCTTGCTTAATTTTGTGCTAGTATTCGATTACGGTATTTATATGCTTGACCTTGAAGATTTGCAGTTATTCCATTTAACGCAAATCAGTGTTTTAATGCGTTACTCATTTCTAAAACCTATGAATATGAATTTTTATAGCTAAATGTGTTTGATATATAGTGTTAGTGTAAAAGAAGCATTTGTAAATTGTTTTCCAATTGCTTGGATCTCTTTTTTATCTTTAAGTTGTTACACAGTTGCATGGAAGCATCAGGCAAGTCTTCACGATGGTATCACATCTCCTTAGAAGAACATTACTGCAACGGGTGTTTTGAAGAATTTTATCGAGTGTAGGTCAAGTTTAGTGTCCACGGTTATTATTCATTGGCTTTGAAATACATGAAAATTTTTATATGGAATTTGTTAAAAATAGGAATAAATCTGGTTGTGATAGTTATCACGAATGGAAAAGAGCATGGATGCAAAATAGTAAGGGTGATGCTAATTTCAAGAACATCCACACCTTTATTGCTGGTAAGCGATTAATGCCATAATCAAACAAAACTAGAAACATTATTTCATACACCAGTAGAGTATCAAGTTATTTTTGTTATTTGTTTTAGAAACTCAGCTTCCATACTGGTTGCAGTGCAGGTATTGTGGTCATTGGCGTCCTCTTACTAATGAAGTTGATCTTACTCCTGAGTTGGTTCGTACCTACTCTTGTAACATGGGCAATTTGGCCAACACAATTGAGGATTCATCAGATTCTGATGGCAGGTTTGACAACCGAAAATATATTATAATTAGTTATGAAATATTTTTACTATATCTATTATGCAAAACGCTTAGATGATTTTTTACAGCTATCATACTACATAGTTTATATTTTTGTATTAGAATGATCAGTGCTTTACAACAATTGATGTATTATACTAATATATAAACGTTTTTCCTGAAATTTGCACATTTCTTGCTTACGTTTTAGAAGAACTCCCCATGTAAAATACTCATGCTTGGAACCTCATGATTTAAGTGTGGAAACAGTTTTAAATTCCAGTTATCACTGGATGGAAATGCTAAGTTACACACCCTTCATCAAGCATAGCCCTGCTGGCCCATTTCTAACTGGATATTACCCAGATGGTGTAGGCATGAGTGCAGTTGATACAAGTGAGTCCACTTCACAACAAAGCCTTTTTTAATTTTGATATAATTTGATATACTGTATACCTAATTTGTCTAACCATGACTACTAGTACCACTGAGTTGCAGGAGATAAACATAAAATGGTTTATTACTACTGTATTGGTATTATCAATATTATTTGTTTACATGGAGGAAATGTGGCTAGATTTTGCAACCCTCTTTACGTTTCAGTAAAAGTTGCACCTCTATAGACAACTTATTTATGAGGTTTTATGACAAATACAGTATTCAACGTATGTCAATTTATGTATCCCAGATTTTATAGTGTAATTGAGTGGGGATGTAGACTTCCTGCTTAAATTATCTCATATGTGACCTATTCTTCATTTACTTCTTGCAACAAATGTCATTTGGCTCAAACTTGGATGCTAATCATTTATAAAACTAACCTAAACTGTTAAATTTTTGATGCATATTGTTAATGATATAAACTACAAATCAAAAGTCTTTGCTTTTATGTAGGCTACTTTCTACCTTACAGCTGATGTACGCCAGCTATCTGAATTCACCTGTGATGCTCGGAACAGTGACGTCGCACTGCCAAAAACATTGTTAAATCATCTTAATGTCAAAAAGTAATTTTGAAATATTTTATACTGGTAGTATTGATACCTGACGTACAACACTGTCAAATAGACTACTTTCAGAATATTTTCGTTAGAAAATGTGGTAAATCAAACGACAAAAAAAAGGAGGTTAAGAAAACCAGTTGTGCTGTTGGTCACTCCACAATGCTTACATCACCAGGTACAAGAAAACGCCCTTACAAAGATCCTCCATTGCCAGGTATTGCATTGATAAACCTCACAAGCACACAATCTGTGCAGGTCCAGTAGTTAATAGTTATATATTATAGGCTAGTTTGCATAATTTAATATATAGTAATTTATTTCTGAACCAGTCAGTTAGACGTTTTCAATTTATGTTACATGCATCACTTCACACTATTTAGTAGTCTATAACAATGAACATCCGTAAATGCACTGTTTTTCTTACGTAGTATCGGTTACCTGAATGATTCGTAAATATGTTACTATTAGGCAGGAATGCCCAATATGTCGCTCGCATGCCAAAAATAGTTGTTAGGATGTATGTTTATGATCAGTTCCTTTTATTTTACATGCAACAAATCTGTTCCGTCGTTTCTTAAATCTCCCATTAAAAGTCATTAAATATTTTACGTGTAAAGTAAGACACAGATACTTAAAGTTAACAATCGCTTTAAGAGATTCTTTGACAGTCGATCCTTTTGACCTGGCCACTGTAAATGTAGCTTGTGAGCCAAAAAAGTTTTGAGACAACTGCTCTTAGGCATTTTAATTAGTTCTAAACCAGACAGTTACTAGTTAGTATTATTGTGAAGGGGAATACTCATTTCTTCAACTGTTCAGTGTCCATAATAATCTGATCAACGTAATAAAGTAAACAGTAAATTAATCCTTGCAAAGATACAGTTCATATTTACAGGTTAGCTGCATATCAAAATTGTGCTATGTTTGTTGCAGTCGAGGGATTGAATCCTTATTTTCAACCTTTCTACAAACCCCATGAAAGAGGGAAAGCTCTTTGTATGAGACCCGATGTAATGGAAGTTGACGAAGCCAGTGCATTTCCACATTATTTTAAGTATGTAATGTGCGTTATGAAAACTTATTAACAAAAAGTGTTATTTTCATGTGTATGCAATTGGGTGGATTTTATGATTTTGAAATACACAGGAATCAGACCGTTTATCTTGCCATAAGAAACTTGATCATTTCACTTTGGACTTTAAATCCTTGTCAATTTCTTACCGTCGAGAAGTGTATTGAACATCTCCTGCTTAGAGGACTTACTCGCATTCGCTTTTGTGTAGTGGACATTCCTGATATTTTACAGTTTGTTACTTGCAAAGGAATAGTCAATTCTGGGGCCATATCATTGCCCAAAGAATTATCGGGAAATGATTCTAGGCGCGGATGCTTACCTGAAGAATACAGAAATCAGAAGGTTGGTTACTTTTGCAGATATTTCAGAAAATATGAAAAAATACAGAAAAATAGAGTAGAATCATTTTTCATCTAAGCACACAGTGTTTAAAGTGGTCGTGTTTTAGCATTTATTGAAAGGCAGCTGTTCAACGTATTCATCATCATTTGCAATTTCCAAGTTCTTCATGGCCTGCACATTTTGATAAACAGGTGATTGTAATAGGAGCAGGACCAGCAGGCCTTGCCGCTTCTCGACAGTTACATAACTTTGGTTGTGATGTCATTTGTTTGGAAGCCCGTGATCGTATAGGTGGGAGGGTTCATGATGACTGGTCACTGAATGGAGTATGTGTTGGCAGAGGTGCCCAGATCATCAATGGGTAACGCAAGGCACTTTGTTAACGCGTTTTGATATCTTTTATTTTGAAAATCCGGTGTAAACGTGCAACTTCACTGCAACCTGTAAAATGAAAAGTGAAAGCTCCTGTTTTTGATCTTGAGATTTGTTGGTGCTCAAAACATTAATTTATTTCGTATTAGGTGTGTAAATAATCCACTTGCCTTGATATCTCACCAACTTGGTCTTAAACTCCACACTTTGCAACCTCGTTGTGACCTTTTTGCTGGCCCTACTGACCCAGCAATGAAACGACGTTCATCACCTATCAAAGCAGTGTCAACATACTGCGACAAACGCATGGATTTCCATTTTAACGCCATGCTCGATATCATAGTGGAGTGGAGGCAAGCTCAACCCGATGACGCATTGGACTGCTCCCTTGGAGGTAAACTTCTCCTTTTAAAGTACTCTAGGGTTTATTTTTAGGGAGTGATAATTGATGACCTGATGCCAATTATTTTAAAGTTGGTAGTTAGTATTTTAAATTCTTGGGTAGTTTACGATTATATATAATTAACCTGTTGTTAAACGAGGTTTTGTTTTTACTGCAGAAAAAATTCTAGAAGCTCATTTAGAATGGATGAATCAAAGTGGCTTGACTTTCACTAAATTAGAAGAACGTCTTTTGCAGTTCCATATTGGCAACCTTGAGTTTGCGTGTGGTGCCAGCTTGGACAAAGTAAGATATTTTAAACTTGTCTTACCAGCGATAAAGCGACTGCACTGCTACAAGTATTATTACAGGTATCAGCGTTTCACTGGGACCAAAACGAGATCTTTGCGCAGTTTAACGGAGATCACGCATTTGTCCCTTACGGCTTTGGAGTACCACTTGCAGCCCTTGCCCAAAACCTTGATATCAGGTTTAATGCTCCTGTCAGAAAGATAAAATACGATAAAAAGCAGGTCGAAGTCACAACCAAAGGAGGGAAAATGTACACAGCTGACCGTGTCATTGTCACTGCTCCCCTTGCAGTTTTAAGGTGATCTGAGAACTTTACAAGACCTGCTTTTTGGTTAGACCTGTTTTTTTTTTAAGTTGTTTTATTGAACTTAACCTTTGTTTACTTTAGATCCGATTTGATCAGATTTTACCCAAGTTTACCAGCTTCCAAAAAAGATGCTATGAAACGACTAGGCTGTGGTTGTATAGAAAAAATTGGCTTACAATTTTCACATAGGTAAATAACTGTGCCGTTTTGCACTTAACTTTGCCACATCATGTTTCAATACGTGTGCGACTGTGAAGTATATTTGCACTCGGTTTATTGGTATGATTGTAAGCACCACGTGATCATGATTATAACGTGGCACATACCATTTTATGACTGGTCAAAGTCTGACTTCTTAAATGTTGGGAATTCTTCAAGCCTTATTGACCTTCCCTTGTAGCAGAATGTATTATGCAAGAAAAAAGCTTGATAGTAACGTTTTTCAAAAGAATGGTAAAAACTTAAAAAGATCCCTTTTATTCCTTAGTGTACAGAGCGATCTATCCTGATAATGGTTGATATGAGTGTGGAAAACGTAGTAGAAATAAAAGAAAGATGTCTAAATGAAATTGAGGGATTTGAAAATTAAAAGCGTGCGCTGATGGTTAACAAAATAGTTATCATATCTACGGTACATTAATTATTATAAATCGTTAATTACAGTAATATTGCTTTGTATATGACTTCGATTGTTTCATAGATTTTGGGATAAAAAAATCGATGGTGCTAACTACTTTGGTTATGTCCCGTCGACGCCTGATCGAAAAGGTTTCTTCACTGTATTTTACGATATACCATATCCACAGGTTCGTTTATGTTATATCCTGCACAACTTAGACTATTGTTCTAAAAAAAGTGTTTGTTTCTGTTTCTGAGCGTTGCCTGAATTGAATTTTCTCAGTGTGAAAAAAGCAATGTTCTTATGAGTGTCATATCTGGCGAAGCGGTCGAGATAGCCCGGACCATGAAAGAGAAAGATATCATCAATATCGCTCTGTCTATTTTGAGAGACATATTTCCTGAGCAGGTGCTGAATGTCTTGGTTTTTAGAACGATACATCGCAAAAAGTTTCATTTGAGTAAAGACGTTTACGCTACAGCTAGTCAGATAACACTTGTCATTCAATCAATAATAATAATACATCGATGTTTATTGTTGTATATTGAAATTGCGTTTGATCTATTTATTCTCCCTTAGGCGGTCCCAGAGCCCGTAAATTACTTTGTTACAAGATGGCGTGACGACGAGTATGCCCAAATGGCATACAGTTTCGTAAAGTGCGGAAGCAGCGGAGAGGATTATGACGAACTCGCAAAGGAGATCGACAATAAACTTTTTTTCGCTGGAGAAGTGAGATTTAAAATATTACTGGTTTTATAAAAATCCTTTTGTACATAAACTTTTAAAAAATTTCATGGTATTTGAGCTAAAATGCAATTTGCAGCAACATGAATGATGTTGTGAAACCAGTTTTAACCGGTTGTAACTTCCTTCTTTCCAGGCAACTAATCGTCATTTCCCGCAAACCGTTACCGGAGCTTACTTAAGCGGGTTAAGAGAAGCTGCTAAAGTCGTTTCCGCCAACATGGAAACAAACTGCAAACTTAAACAAGTTAAAACAAAATAGCGCTGCAAATGCTGTATCGATTACTGTACACTCCTCTACTTTTCTTGAACTATCAATTGATTTGCTATATTACAACGAATCAAACTTTATCTGCGTTTTTTTTTATTATACTCGAAATTGCTTTTTCTATTTTAAATACAAGAGTTTTTGGAGATTTTTTTTGCAGTGAGTATATTTATTATGTTAATAATTATGAAACTCGATTGTTTGTAAATTCTTTGTTTGCATGTAATTACCTGTACAAATACTGTATGTAGCCGTAGCGCATGTTTTCTGTAAAACATTCACCGCATTTGAGTTAATAGTAAGTTAGCGTTTGCGGAAGATATTCTAGTACTTTATTACAATATGTACTCTTGTGACTATCGGCTTTACTGGTTTAAGAGATAGACAAATAAAACTGGAAGCATTATATTTTTTCAAACTGCGTTTTTTGCAAATGACTGCACACGAATATTGATGAGATCAAGTATGAATCTTACATGGCTCTTGGCAGTCAATATTGCATTGATATTTGCAAAGCCGATCCTCATGTGACCTTTATCTAGAAAGGACTGTAGCCTTGCTAAATTTTCCCCTATCTTTAGTTTGTTAAATCTCATGCGCGAATCAATGCAAAGTACTGATCGGGAACTGTTATTCCAGAAAAAAGTTGGCGAGAAGGTTACTTACAATAGCGTAATAAAATGTTTCTAAATATTTGTCGAAAACGTTTTGTGCAAAAACTGTTATACTACTGTATTTACCATTTATTATTCCTCCTAAAAAAGAACGGGTGTTTGTGACAATTTTTTTTTCGCTTTTTGTGATCTCCTCTTCCAGGCAAGGTGAGAACATTCACGTTTTGTAAGCAATTTAACACTTTAGTGATTTTGTCCTATCGAACAAGACATGACAATAGACATCTCTCACGATTTTGGAAGGCTTAAGTACTAGTTTGTTATTGGGCAAATTATGTTTGCCAGCGTTTTAGATTGCACCTGTGACAGTGTGACGTATTTTTTTTTGTTGTATTGTTTAACATTCAATTCGTTTTTGTTTTTTTTATTAATATCGATTTTTGTTGTTTGTACAGGACCTAGCATCTGGAAGGCGACAGAATCGTTAAGTAAAATATTTGTATTATGGTATTGCAGATTATAATGAGTGGTCGATTTAGGCGTAGTCAACAGTTTTGTTTCTGTATTGACATTTATTTATGTATTAACTTTGGTTTAACCAACGATATAAATCATGAACAGATACTGTATTTGTTTTTTCCTAAGCAACATTTTGAATTACTCAAAGAGATTTGAACACTGTGTTTAAAACTTTTTGGAATTACTACATGTTTTTGTAAAGTTATTGACAGGTATAAATGGTTAACGATCAGATCCAGCTTAGGTATATCAGCTTAATACATTACTGTTACAGCAACTGTATCAAATATTTATTAGGCAAAAGGAACTACTGTATGCTTGCAGCAATTTTAGTTATTTCATTTTTTTGTGCTTTCACAGCACTTGGTGTCGTTGTAGCACTTCTCATGCTTGAGTGAGTCCAGCTGTTAGTGTTGTTATTGGCTTTGTTGTTATCAATGATACTATATAGTATATACTGTAGGCTACAATGTATATATACTGTATTTCATATAGCAGGGGTGGGAAAACTTGTTCAATGAAAGAGTCACTTGCGGAAAACTACAAACAGTAGCGAGCCGTAAGATCAGCAGTGTCAATACAAATACGGTAAACAAATGCGTGGAAAATGAACAATAATGGATATTACTAGGCCTATTCAGCTAGAGGAGCCACAAAAACATGTCGGCTAGCTGCAGTTTGTTCACCTTTTGTATATAGTGCTATTGGTTGTTATTACTGTATTGGTTCGTAGAAACAATGCGGCAAGACACGGAGGTAGTCTTACAGCAGGACGCCTGAACCTATTATTTTGCCAATGTTTGGGTCTAGTGCAAAAGCTCGCAACCAGATGACGTCACAATTTGAGTAGCTGAGGTTTAGTATACAAATACATTCTGTTGTTGTTCACTTCTGCACTAGACCTCAATGTTTTATTTGGTACAACGTTTGGATCTATTATACAAGTGCAAAACCACAGGATGCTTTTCTTTACTAGACCCCAACGCTTTTCAACCATTTGGTTTTGCACAGCTGTTTTCTATTCAAACGCTATTGCATCATTATATTAGTTTATTGGAGCTTAACTTTATGATTAATTGTTTAAACTGTCACAGGTCTAGCTTGTTAGAAATGATATTGATAATGGCCTTTCTAGATGAAATGTTGTCGTTTTCAAATGAACCTGACTATTATGACATTTTAGGCTGCAACCAACTTTCTAATGTAAGAGTGCACAGTTTGGTGTTAATCAAGCAATCATAACGCATAAAAATGTTCAAAAAGTTACTGTGTTTTCTGTTTTAACTACGATTTGTTTTGTGCATGCAGACAGAGCAAATTGTTACAGAATACAGATTACGAGCAAAAAAATACCATCCAGATAAAAATCTAGATGATCCTAATACTTGTGAAGAATTTGTGAAGTTACAAATTGCCAAAGAAACTCTCACAGACCCAGTGGTAAGTATTTTTGATCTTCCCTATTTTTGCACTTCTTTATGGAGATGGCGAGGTTAATTGTTTTAGTTGGCCTAAAGCAGAAATCTTTTGCCGTTCTTTTGGAACTCTTTGTGTATTTTATTTTTGACTTTGTTGTTTATGCTATCTATGATTGTTTCTTTAAGTCAGCACAACGTTCATAAAGTCTAAATTCTTATATTCCAAAATATAGTCGTAATCACATCAGAAACAATTTCATATCCATTTTTAAATCCGAATAGAGCTATCACTTGAATTTAATGATGAATAAAAGAGAAGGGAAAAAAGGTCTTTATATCATCAGCTTTTATATCACTATGCCAGCCAATCAGTGAAAGACATCATTATTTACATCATGCTACGTGTGCAAAGTATTTCATAGTAATAACTAAAAATAAAACATATTCTATGTCACCGAGCTTCTTTACCACAAGTACCATCTAACTTCGTACACTCTAAATATATGATACCTGTATACTGGGTCAAATATGTTGGTTTAGGAATTAAATGTTTGAATGACATGATTAACCAAGAACAGTGCAGCTTTCTTAATAATACATTTTGTCTAGCTGGAGAACACACACGCTTATTAAAATGCCAATTATATAAATTATTATAATTCACTATTACAATCGCCTTATCTGTAATAGAACAAAACCACAAATGGGCCAATCAAACCATATTTGAGGTTTCATCAATGTTGCAAACAAAAGTAAAAAAGGCTGTAACAAGTACTTAAGAAGCTATAGATGCCATTTCAACTATAGTGATTGCTTGCACTTGCAGCATAGAGGTAGGCAAAATTTTCCCATATTATTGTTTACCATCTTTATTCTTTACAGAAAAGGAAAGATTATGACACATGGAAAAACAGTGGTCTTGGGATATCGTACCAAAAGTGGAAATCAATGAGAGATTCTGTGAAAACTGTATGATATACAGTATAATAGAGATTTACAGACATTGGTTGCCATAGTATGCTGCTATAACCATACCCATATTGGCATACGTATCTTTTGGCTTAATGTAAAGATATTGCTATTGCAGAAAATAGTAACTCCTGTGTGACACATTTGTCAACTACTTCTATCCCTAACACATTCAGTAAACAATACTTTAAAAAATACTTAAATGCTAAAATTCTTACAGTCTATGCATTGGGCTGTCAACATTCGCCATGAACCAATGATAGAATCTTCTGAGAAGACAGGTTTGCTTCTTTCAGTTTTACTGTGCAAATGTAGACTTACAAATTACAGTATGTGCGATAACACATTGCACATAATTTATCAAGTACCTTGCAAATTTTACAGGTGAAAGTGCTTCAGCCAATACAGCATCAACATTGTCTACATTCAGTGAAAATGAAGATTATGATGCAAGTTTGGCTAAAAACCTTAGGAAATTTCGAAATTATGAAATTTAGTTTTAAAAGTTCAACAGTTTTATTTATTGATTGCGATCATTTTGGATCAGAAGGCACATAAGGTCTGCCACAGCCCGAAGAATTTATCTGCACTGCATGTAATAAGCTGAAATTAAGCACGACTTAAGTTTAAATTTGGAAGTTTAAGCTGTACGCAATTTGAAAATAATTTTCGTTGATCACCTAAATTTGATTTTGAAGTTGTAACTATAATTAACAGACAAAGTAGGGCTATGCTATGGGTGTATTTTGCAATACCGGCGTCATATTCATAATACGGCTTCTAATAATATAAGTCTAATAACTAAACAGGCTATAGTATAGTGTTTTTCACTCGTAGCATTTATTTTTCACTATTGACTTAGAGGACCGAAATCAATGGTTCTAATATTCTTATAGCAAACCATAAAACATGCTCAATAACTGGGGTAACATATCAGAGTTCAAACAAGTCGTGGCCGATAATGGTGACTACAGCCAACAAGTTTTAGCAATTGAATGAGATTTTAGCAACAACTTGGCAGTGACTCTTTTATTTCATTGTTAAAGTCTGGAAAACACATATATCACTTAAAATGCAATATTTTAGTAAAATATGCAACTTTAACGATAATTATATATGTTCTGCAGAAAATAATGTTTACTAAAAATGCAACAAAATCCTGCAAACTAAACGTAATATATATAAGTAAGCTATACTTTTCTCAGAAAACGTTATACAAAGCACCAATGTATAACCTATGGACTAAATAATGAGCAAAGCTGTCTCGTAACATGACATTGGGCATAACTAAGCTTGAATCATCAGTTATCAATGAAACATTTTGTCTTCAATTTTAACTGGCTTTGTTTTAAGTGAAAGTACAGTTATTCATGCTGTCCAGTAGCTACCATTGATATCTTTTTTCTTTACAACAAGAGGTTTTGGTTATCATTTGTGAGAAATGAGATGTTTGGTTATCAACAGATTGTTTAGTCATATGAAACGTCATGTGATCTCACCATTACTTTGCAGCAAAACACGATTTATAAAAGAGAGATATGTTACAACGTTTTAATCTTGGCATTATACTTAAATCTGTCCTAACTGATCCCTGTAAACGTAAACATATATTACAAATATCACGATTTCATAAATTATAAAAAACATATAGGCAATAAAGCTACTTGAATACAAAGAACCACATTAAAGTGTTGTTTTAAGCACAGTGGTTAGACAATAGACAAGTTGAATGTCAACATAATCTTTCCAATCAAAACTGGCACATTCTTTACAAGAGGTAGTACAGTATATGGAGTTAAACATTAACCGTTTCGTTACATTCTGTAACATTGCCAAGAGCCAGTTCTTTAAAATTAAGTGGGCATTTAAAACGTTTTTATAACAAAACTAGGTATACGCCACAAAGAACTTCAGAAAAATAACCGTCTTTCAAAAAACTTTTGAAAATGATGGCAACTTTTCACAACAGAATAAAACTTCTGGTGAGCTATAACAGTTTTCAAATGCGAAACATGAGCTATTTCTACAAGTGAAATAAGCAACATTGGAAAGTACAAAATTTCGAAAATCAGCACATATAGAAAAAAAATTAACCTAATCTTTCAAAAGCAGCCCTAGAAATTCTTGCAACATTTTTATCTGAAAATTCCCGTACATAGCACCATGCGGCAGTTCCAGATCTGAATTCTGGAAATTTTGAACAATGAAAGCATGCTGTTTGCAATTCTCTTTATGAGCTTAAATACTATTTCCATAACACTGCAACATGCAAACAATGCGACGCAACACATTTTACATGAAGGGCAGAATACACAACGCAACTTGCTCTTAAATAGCAAATGTGCTTGTTTAGTCCATTCAGTGAAACGCGTCAAAGGAGGTTAGCAGCAAGACACGATAATTGATTGATAAGTTGGTTTTCCAAACAACTCCGAGGTAGATTAGGTAATTTTTGCAAGCATTTCTTTCGCACTAAGCTATGTAATTGCTTAAGATGTAACACTGACAGAGCATGACCAAAGAAAATCATCTGATGTGAAAGTGTAAGTCACTACAAAATTGCTTAATGCTGTGAGTTAACTTGTTCTAAAACCCATAAAGGAATAGGCTTGTTTATTGACTGTAGCATTTGTAAAAGCTTTCTGTTGGCATCGGAATAATAATGTCTCAAATAGTTCATACTCTGCAAAAATTAAAACAGTACAAAGTTGTCAAAAAAGGCAGAATAATGTCCAATATCTGGACTAGTTTACGATAAAGTAGTGTCGTGCGTGACTGCATAACTTTACCTGATCATCCATCTCTGGATATTGTCTGCCTTTGCTTTTTCCTAAACACTTGGTCTTACCAGATTTCAAAATCTGACAATAAAACCCCTTTTTCTTTTCATACCTTAAAAATAAGAATTTTGTTTTGGCAACCATCTCTTGAAACGATGTGGTAAAAGTGTTTTGAAAAAGCAATTACTTACTTTAACAACTTTGAGTAATCAATGGTACTTTTAAATCCAAGATGTTCCTGCAAATCCTGCATTGCTCTGACTGGGTTGTCTTTCAACGTGTCACCATCAACAATAATTATCTAACAATGATAGAATAACAATATTTTGCACAGAAAGTGACACTTTCAGGTCAACAAACAGCTGCAACAGTGAAAGCATAACAATTGGGGCAAAAACGGTTATGGAAAAAACACAGTAGCTATTTCTACCTGCTTTGCTGACAAGTGCTCTAACCAATTGTCTAAATGGACAGCATAAAATCCAGGATCCAAGCATCGATGCTGAAGAGAAATAAGTGCTTGCGGGCTTCCTTCTCGTTTGGCAGTGATAACTTCATAAAAAGAATGCTGGAGTGCTGTATTGTCATCATGTGACCTCATATGCTTCAAAGCAATGTTAAGGTCAAGAAATAAATGCTTTAAATAGTTTCTATGTGCTTTATCACTTTAATAATTGTCTACATTATGAACTGAAGAACATATCTCAAAAGTATTGAAGGTGGAAGTAAAAAGTAAAAGTAAAACCAAGCTAAACATAATACTTACTTGATACCATGAGTATGCTCTTTTAGCTGGGTCAAGCAAAATGGCAATGACAGGTTTCTTTGGCAGTAGAGCATTCAATCGTTTTGCAACGACAGCTTGATCAAAATATGTTGCACTTTTCTCAAAAAGGATGGTGTTGTTTTCCGGAATGGGAAAATAGCTCACGTACCTTTAAGCAATAAGCACAAAATAAACAAAAAATTAACTAGAATCGTGGACAACAGTTGTGCCAATGGGCACTTGTCTGTTAAATTCTTCACATTTCGCTCTGCGTTTTTGTACGGAATTACAATCAATTACATCATTAATTAACTCCTATGCCTTGCTTTATAAAATGGGCGAGTCAAGACATGCAACAGAGTGAACAGACATCTGTTGTAAAAGGTTAATCGAGTTTTGTTATTGAAGCTTGCTTATTATTTAGATGACAATATATGCCTTAAGTTCGTGTTTACAGAAAAAAAGAACACGCAATCTTCTTGGACATAGTATCTCTGCAGAGACGACACAGACAGATTTATACAACTTTTGAACCATTATAGTTCACAAAAAACTCAATCTTTTGACATCAAGTTTTTTCATATGACTTCTGTTAAAACTGTGACCCAAATGCAGATCATTGTGAAAACTTTAGCCTATATAGTATATACTATACTCATTACTCGTGCCTGTGTTCCTACACATTACATTCTAGTGTCATCTTATGGAGATGATGGAGCTTAGTGCATTTCAAGAAAATTTACACCCAGTCTTATAACAATGATAAACATTACATTTCTAGAGACAACTTACCAGTCCAGTCCTTTAAAGTAATTTTTTCCACTAAAAAATTGAACTTCTTCAAAGGTAGTAGCACTTGGTAGGTTGCTTTTGACGTCAGGGTGCATATTTAAATACCAATACAAAGCAGTTGTACCTGTTTCGAACGCACATTAATCTTATTTAAATTACAAAACAAAACTTCAGTGCATTGTAAGTCCAGATGCCAAGAAGTGTGACAATTTTAGCTCAATAAGAAATCACCTGTCTTCTGTGGTCCAACAACAACAAAATCTGGAAGCTGGTTACAGTTCTTTTCAGTTGACCAAATTTCAAGGTGTCTTTTATCCAAACAAGGATTCTGCAATATATTCATACATGAAAGAAGTGAATAGCTTGTGACGTGATGGGACTTTGATTACATTACAATACGTAGGGGATGGAAAGGTGAATACAACATGAAGTATTGTGCAGTGGTCAATAAAACGACAAAAGTGATATCATTACCAGCCAAACTGGATCTAGTTCATCCGGATAAAGGTCAAAATACTTCTTCGCCATAGTTTCAGGTGGAACTTGCAACAGCTTCAAATTGGTCCAACACCGGACAAAATTGATCGCATGATCGAACGTATAAATTGCAAGACGATCATTGCCGTAGTTTGACAGGTGTGTCATGAAGATATTGAACTGTAACGATAACACCTAGTGTTAATTTAAAGCTTTCATAAAGAAAAACTGCAAAACAGCGTTCCCCGAAACCTTATTGAAAAAATAGTAGACCGTATAATTTGCAAACACATATAATAGTTTAGGATAAATGTATCCATACTTCTTATTTTAAGCCATATTTCAAACTGCTTCTTTCATTTTTTAAAAGCAATGCTTAATTTAATACACCATCTTCATATAGTCATTGTAAATATTTTACCATCACTAATGTAATACACATCTATGGTATATCACTATACCACCAATATGTACCTTTATGTACAGCACAGCATACCTGATTATAAAGAAAAGACAAAAATAGCGATCCTCCATTTATGTGATCATGTAAGGCTTCGGGTCCACCAGGATACTTATCCAATATCATAGTATGGGTAAATAATCCACATGTCTGCCTTGGCAAATTCTAACATAAAATACTTGATTGTAGTCAAGTAGATGAGTCAAGTTTAAGCAAGTCTTTCTTCATCAATTGTGTTTAATATTATTGAAAACCCACTTTAGAGTGAATTTAACAGTTCAATTTAAATTCATTAATTATCCTGAAATAGTTTGATTATTGCAGCAATTCTGTTATAACTCTTTTTAAACGAATTTAAATTCATTACAGTCCTGATGCTGAGTAGCAATGCTAATACACATTATAGTAAATCCTCGTCACCTTTACATCTCTGTACATGAAACCCCTTCTTTTATGGTCAGGTCTCAAGTGAGGATATTCTTCTGTGCTGGTTGTAGTTATGTTCCATATTTGGTCCCAACAATCATACAACTGTTCATGAACTGGAAACACTCCAGCATGATGGGGAGCAACAGCATAATGTGATGAGGTGTTAAGATGATGTCTCTAAATCAAAACAGATGCCGGGAAATGGCTCACATGTGATAATAGCTTTATATGTAAGTAAAGACAAATAAAATAAGAGCTATGTCACAGTATAAAATCTGGAATTGTATGTTTCTTGTACGGTTATTTAGGGTAATGACTATGGTTTATATAATGCCACTAAAACCAACCACGGCAAATCTAGCATTAATGTCCATGTAACTGCAAAGTTCTGTGACATTGTTAAACCAATGGGCCTGCATATGAGACCACATGTGCGGAAACCAAGCAAACCGGTCATGAACTTTCAAGAAAAGACGATCCCCTTCTGTCTCCTTTTCGTTTCCTAGATAAAGATAGCAGCAATGGAGATGTTGATATTAAATTGGCTCATATATACTCTTACTATTAGCTCCTGATATTGTAGAATTTAAAGTGGTTACTGGTAAACACAAAATTCTTTTCATCAGACCGTAATAGCATTAACAGCTAATGAATAAAGGAACACATTATATATCTATGGAAAACATAAACCCAATTAAGTGTCAGGAACTAACCATAGAATATGAACTTTCCAGAAAAGCCCAGCTGAAAAGTGAAACCCGGAATCGTTTGACGTACTTTGTCTTGAAAGTTGACAAGAGCCTGGAAAACACAATTACAGCTCTATAGTTTTGTTTTAACTGAAGCTGGTAAATCTAAAAAACAAGCAAACTGAATTTAATAAGTTTAATGCTACATTCGGTAGTGTGCTGCAATGCAAGCTCCTAATGATTGGCATTCCCCGTGGGAACTATACAGAGGGAGTTACAAGTTACAGAGTTACAACTATACAGGGAGGGAGACCACTTGGCAGGTGCCTAAAGGGCATTTGCATAAAATCATAATTGCTTTTCTCAAATAGTTTTCCCAATTACAAACTTATAATAAACATAAACAGATCAGAAAAAACAATTCCTAAGATCATCTGATTTATTTCAATGTATAAGTGTAACATATTGGCATAATGAGGCTGTCAACATGCGCTTCAGAGATTATTACGTCAGAAATAAATATAGTTATTTGAAACATGCAGCGTTCATAAGTCAAAATAACTTTCATAAAATTTACCGTAACATCATCTGCATTCATTCTGTTTCCTTTAGTACCAACGAAAACATCATCAATGTCAATCTGAATGTACCGCTCCAGTGGGGAAACTAGTTTGCCATGTGACAGGTAGCTTATTGCATCCAAGAATAAAACTCTAAAAATATATTTTGTTTATTTATGATTATAAAAGATAGTATAGAAAAATGCACCAAAACTATAACCAGCATATGAATTACATTAATACTAGAGCATTGGTACTAACTTGTGCAACCAAAATGTCAAACCACTTCCAAAGATGACTCGTTGTATTCCATCAAGTTGCCCAGTGTCATGTACAACAGTCACTAATTTATCTGAAAAGTCGGGCGCCATCTAAAAACAGTAAACAAGATCAGAGTAAATATCTAAAAATGGATCAAATTAGTCGTCACAATTAATCCTACGTCATGTTATGTTTAATAGATACATTAATTAGAATATTACCATGACAAAATAAACATTTTTCACATATCCTGACAGAAAATTAAGAAGGTAAGCCAATTATTGTCAAGAAATGTGAAAAACTATGCAATAAATATTTAACATGTAGGCTTAAAAATAGAACATTTAGCAAACAAACAGTATTTAAGTGACTAACAGCATCTGGAAAGTCTTTATTGGCAACAACAGCAGCCCTCCGATGACGGGATTTCCTGCAAACAATACTTCATATGTAACAGTACGTTCAACATATAAATGACATGTTATATTATATGTATGATATATATATATATATAACCCTGTCAACATGGTCATCTTGCTTCGAGGACTGTATGTGCATTGAGTAGTATCTGTATTTACATGACCAATCACAATTCACATTGAAGGTGGTTGCCAAGTGCAAAGAGTGATGGTCATGAGCAGTAGCGTGATATGTTGTTACAGTATTAACAATATTTTCTGCCGGAATATTTTTCTTGTTCATTTTTGTTAATCGGTAACAAGATGGAGATATGAGCTTTACCTCATTTAAGTAGAACTAATCCCAACCTCTAAAGCAGTAAAAATGAGCATATTGGCTAGGCTAAGGTCTTTCCACTATTTCTGCATCTGTTTGAAAATGTCAAGTTTGCCTAATTAGCTTGAAATTTGTGTTTATTATTCCAATGATTGCACGCTATAATTGAGTCTAAAAAAATAATTTTACATAATTTACTGACTTAAATGTATTTGTTTGTTGTTTGTATTCAGTTACTGAAATGGCATGATAGATGGGGTTATTATAGAGATGATTAAGAACAGCTTAGGCCTATACTATCATGTCATTTCAATGAATACGACACTGATTAGGCTAATTCATTTTTCAAATACACATCTGTGGAATTACTGTGTTTTCTTTTACCTGCCCTTGTTACCCTGTGGCACATCATCAGGACCTGCCTGGATCACAAAGCTGACAGGCTGGTATGTTGAATGATCACTTTTAAATAGAGCCCAGTTCTTTGAAAAGGGTAAAAATCCTTGCCACTGCAATAATAAAAATTCAATGTTAATAGTTCAAGAAAATTAAAGTATTAAGTATAAAATTAAAGAATAAAAAACCTTATCTTTATCAAAACAAAGCACTCAACAAGCCAAAACTTTATCAGTGAAGGAAAACACTTGTAGATTAAAGATTAAATAAGATCAAACAACATAATCAAAGCTTAATGCGTATATGCACTATGCAAACATAGAACAAGAGCGTTTCAAGGTATTAAATGATAAACTCTAAAGAAATAGCTGTAGCCATAGAATTAAAAAGTATGTGAATGTCAACACAAACTTTACGGTTCAGGCTTTGTCCTGTTTGTTTATGTAGGGTTGAATTACTGTTTATTCAATCACATATAAAATCATTTTAGCAAGTAGAACTTCTACATTAAATCCTACGTTAAATGAGTAAATTGCAACAAAAAATATCACAGTGCAGCACTTTTCTTAAACTTTAAGTGTTTGAGATCCAAGTTATTCACACCGAACTTACTATCTCTCCTGGCCTTGCAATCCTGAGTATGGGTGACTGGGGGTTAAGTTGATAGTCTTTCAGGTTTACACCATTGAAATAAGACAGTGGAAAAGTGCCAACCTAAACCGTAATTTGCAACATGATAATCCTTTCTATTGCTTTAAAACGCTGAGTCATTGTAAGCGGATGATTTTCCCACAAACACCGGTTGCATTATTGTTGGTGGATTGGGTGTAAGTAAACATAAAACCTATCAAACGACCACATACATCACTAAGCAATAAAAAGCTGTAAAAGTTAGCAAGCTAAACATTGTACAAACTTAGTTGCAAGTCCAATCAATAACTTTAGATGTTTTTTTAAATGAACAACATGCCTTGGCCAATTTTAAGACTTACCGGTCCATTATGTACAACATCATTTTCTTTGCTACGACTTTTAGATCCACGTAAAAAGTATATTATTCCAACATCAAAATCCAAACAATATTTATCTATCATCTCCCGATTCCATTGATGTAACGAAAAGTACATGAAAATATCTTCAAAAATTATAAGCGCGTATCGACCCTAAAACAAATGATTCATGTACAAAAGTCATCTAATACAAAATAACCGTGGGAACCCAGAGATATACATATCTACAGTATTCTGAGGTAATTCCACCATACTATAGATAGCAGACTGTTTAAAAGTTTAGGTTAGTTTGGGCACAGGTATTGAATAAAAATTAAGAACTTTCAAAACTTCTTAATGCATTCCAGCATTAGGATTATCGTAAAACTAGGGACCAATAAATATGTATTATAATTTTACTGTACTATCTATAACCACATATACTACTGCACTTCAAATGAAAAGCTTTTCTGCATGTGTAATGTTGTTCTATACTAAGTTATTTTATTACAGTATCAAGAAGTACCACAAGCAACTACAATTTACACAAAAGCCACTGGTCAACATGGCCAGTATTACGAAGCAAAAAGGTTGTCACCGATATATTGAGACACTAACCTTGCTATCATCAATAAGAATGGGCAGATTCCTTATTTCACCACTTTGTATGTTAAACTTAAATCGAATAGATTCTAGTGCAGTGACAACATCTCGTCCAAGCTATAAGGAACAAATTAATACAATTCGGTAAAAACCAAAAATCGGACAAAACACCTTTAAAATACAATTTTAGTATAAATTCACCTGAGTGTGACCGTCACGCAAAAACACAAGTATTTTCTGTCGCGTTTGAGATGTGTTACCTTTGTTTAAAGGTTGATCAAAGCCTCTGATATTGCTCTAGATACATAAATTGTAGTGAATTAACTCGGGTTAAATAAGAAAACAAACGATACGTAAATGGCAATTTGGGGACAAAATATTAGATTCAATGAGAAAAAGATGCATAAATTTATTATGGAGAAGCAACTCAGCATATGAGCAGGCTATAATATACGACTTACTAAACAGCATAGACTTTTGATACAAAAATTTTATGGATACACTCATTTTATACCATTTCATTGTGACATTCTGAAGCAGGAGGCAGTACAAGACGAGGTAACTGTCTCTCCACAGGAAATGTGGTTGGCGTAAGTTGGGAAATTGAGTAAAATAATCCAAATAAAGATACAATAATCAATGCAAGAACAATTTTGCGAAGACTTGCAATTTTTCTTAGCTTTCTCCACATTATTGTACACAATTACGTCATCGTGTCATTAATATAATACTTCCGAAACCTGTAAAACATTGCATTTCATAAATAAAACTACCGGTAGTGTTTTAAACGTTTAAAAATGCTTGGAGTTACAATAAAAATATCTTTACATGTTAACCTTTTAAATAAAATAGCATCATCTGTTTTTATCTACACAAGTTGCTGATTTCTAAATGAAGAAAAAAGTATTGACGAAATATGTCAGTGAGCCTAGCCAAAATGTGTAACAAAAAATAAAAACTTTTAACATGCAGGCAGTCAAACGTAGGCTATGGTTAGAAAATGGATAATCAAGTCCAAGAGAGGCTAGAACAGTGGTTTTCAACCTTTTTCATACCGCGACCCATTTTAACATCTCAATGTAACTAACAACCCCCTTCCAAAAATTTTGATTCAGGCATAAGTAATATATTTGTGTATGCGCAATAGCAAAAAAAAAATAATTAAAAATAACATAAATTATGATACCACTCTGTTGAAAAAAAATACTCATTTATAGATTTGGCATTTATTAATTGGCATTCTTGTAATAGTGATTGGTATTTAATTGTCGTCTTCACGACCCCCAGAGAAAAGGCAAACGATCCACCCGGGGGTCGCAACCCCCAGGTTGAAAACCATTGGGCTAGAAGGTTTATTCACAAAACTACATTTATTGCTGTGAAAACTCTGCAATTAAATTTTACGATGATCACAATTCACAACAATGTCCAAAGACATTAAATTTATACATTTTTTGTTTCCATTGTTTTGAAATATAGAGTGGACAACCCATACCCATGCAACACCAACCCCAGCAGATAAAATTTCAGAACAAAACATACACTAAAATCCTTGCTAACAAATGTCCCATTAATTGTTAATAACAACAAAAAAGTGCCTAACAGCATTTTCTGAAAATATCGGTAGAGTTAATAATAATATCTAGAACATCCAGTGGTAACCATCAGAATTTTACCCTTATGATGATCATTTTTTTAAAACTCATATAAGCTAGCTTAATATTCCCACAAAAAGCAACTTGCAAAGCCAATTTTTAAACACAAGATTTTCTAAACAATAACTTTGTTTTTTTGTAAAGTTAAAGTCTGTTTCACTACCACCAACATGTCTGAAAATGTTTTAAAATATTTATTATCAAGCGGTCAATAAGCAGTTTCGATAATAGTTTGAAATGAAATATTTTCAATCATAAAAAACAATGGATTATGTGAATTAATATATATATATACATGGCTTCTGATTCTGATTAGAAGTTCATTCACTATATATATATTATTTTGAATAGATCACCTAGAAGACTTTTGCGTATCACTAGTTGTACACTTAGTTTGGGAATTATCTACTGCATGAAAGTAAACAATCAGCATTTGAGCGGCAACAAACTTCCCACTGATCAATCGAATGCAACCAGTTACATAACTAATGCAAGGAAATTTTGACAACTGTAAGCCAGCTGAATTATCAATAATACTGATAATTAATAATTGCATAATGTGTTATTGAACAGTGTTCATCTTACTATATATATACTGAATAAGAGCTGGCAAGAATCATTCATTATAAATGCTAGGAAAAGTTCATTGTCTTGAACTTTATCAAAAATTATAATTTGATGACACAAGCCAATGTGCAAAGTCTAAAAAAATGAGATATTGATGATCTACTGCCATTGATAAACAAACTATAAAGCCGAGAAGGCGGTACCACAGTGGCCTAACTCTTGGAGAGGGTCCGCATTAGATTTTGTGTTTATATCTAAAAACACAATAACGGAAAGTATTTATAGTATAATCATAGAACAAATGTAAGGACACATCACTTTGTCATGAAAGTCATTAGTCATTATTGGTAATGCTAACTAACAAAATGTGATCAAATCAGAGAAGTACTTAGTAAGCTTAGTAGTAAATAAGTAAAGTTAGTGTTGCACATAACTGACAATCAACATCAAACCTACAAAATTAGTAACTTAACTACAATTGCTATATGGTTACATACATGTTGCAAAAACTATATCGCATATTTCTTTGGTACTACAGTATACTGATCCATAGTCTACATAAAACGAAGAATAATAAACTATTCATCCATTTGTATGCAAACATAATACTAAAAATAACATACTTACAATAAAAACACTGTTTGAATTCGACCTATGGCAACAATAAATATTATATTGTTCAAAATATCTTTAAGTTAATTTTATATAGAACTATTCTGGAATAAGGATAACATTTTTAAAATCACAAAAGTTTCTCAGAAAAGACAACTTTTTTGGAGAAATTCTAGTTTATTGCCAAATTATAAAAACATGAAAACGTCACAATACCAATACTTTTCAAATACTTACTCACAACATGAATCTATTGCACCAATACAGTACCACCATAAAACATAACATAATAAATGCAATAGAGTTAAAATTTCATGAGCTAATTACTTCAATTACACTCAGCAGTATTACATAATAATATTTTGAAGAATGTGCAACACTAATGGAATTTTTCATTAAGATTTTATTAGTTTATAAGGTAAATGAAAAAAACAAACAACAAACATGAAGACAATAGATTTCGTTTATAAACTCACAGTGTGGCTTTTAAACCAGCAAACTCATATTCTCAGCAACTCACATATTATATGCATATTTTATACCGGACAGGACTAACTGATATCAACACGTGACTGGAAAGTCTGGCAGTTTGAAAGTACAAGAAACCATGTGTGCAAAGATGCAAATTTTGGTGTGACAGCGTGCACACTGAAGCCTCAACTCTTCGTTTGTTTATCATTCAAACAACCAGTTTTTCTTTGTTTACTAATTACAAATCGGCACTTTGGTATGAAGAAATTGATGAACAGACTTTAAATAGCAAGGCTGGGTTTCAAGTTATAAAAAAGAATAACGTTCTCTCACTTTAGAACCATCGCATCTTCTCTCAAAGTTTTCAAACAAAGAACTTTACGCTGTATATAGGAGCTCTATGAAAAACTTAGTTCCTTCACTGGATCTGCATCATTGCGGGTTCGGTCAAAAAAGGGGGTATCTTTGCAGTTTCATACTTTTACACTTTCACTTAAATACGAAAGTGTTACGGAGTTATGAGGCAATAGAAAATAAATTCTGACAAAATAATTTTCCTATACTTTATCCTGATATGGGAGTGCGAAAGTGATCCAAAAAAGAATATAGCCTACCCTACAGCTCTAAGAGCCTAAATAACCATAGTCAAGACTCTAGAGTCTAGACTATAGAGATAGGAAAATCACTAAAATCAGGCCAGGCAGTCTGTAAGTGATGTCATTGTACCACCTTGTTCTTGAGTGTACTGTGAGCGCGTGAGGCATCCTGGCATAAAAGCAGATGTACAGCAACCCAATCTCGGTCAATCCATGTCAGTTTACCCACCCTTGATCTCTGCCAAATCAGTATTTGATGAAAACTTTGTAGGATGAAAGAACAAGTTATTTATGAAAAATCGATTTTAACTTTGTTAAAATCTGTGTAGTGCCGATCACAGCACCGAACTAGCCTATAGGCTGCAGTATGAAATCGGTAGGCTAGTTTTGCAGATACAGCCATTTTACCATGACGAAACGTAGTTTTTGGGTTCATTGAAGCGGAATTACCCCTCTGTTTTCATACACAATTTTTATTGCAATAATTTTCTGTTTTGCAGTATTTTTGTACGTAGTTGTAAATATGGGTCATGTCCAGGGCTTCAACAATCGCAATCGTTTTTTGTAATCGATTGTCAATTTCTTACGTAATCGAATTTTATTTGAATAAATTCAAGCTTCGCCTTATTAAAGTGAGGGGCAAGTCCAAAAACAAATTCACCTTAAATCACAAAATAGTCAAGTGTTAGTACACCAGAGAAAAGATTTTTAGTAATATGTGGGGGTGAAGCAATTACTGTGTGATGTACGGTGCATATTATACCACACAGATGGAAAATAATATATATTATTCCTGGTTTGGGAAATCTACTTTGCGAAGCGTTGCGTTACGTGTCGCCTATGCATGACTTCCTGTGTATCGTTATAAATCGTGAAGTGAGTTATTCTTTTATTCATAGCTATTCATTGCGTTACAGTCTACTAAGTTAACCCTAGAAAGTGGTCGACTTTATTATGTAGCTGTCCCAATGTTTTAACTTGATGTATTCGTTCAATGAAGCTTCAAATATAATCAGAACATACAGTTGTCATTGTTGTGTAAACTTTGTAGTGAAGTGGGTAAACCTTACAGGTTAAGGTACCATATACCACTTTTCATTACAATTGTATTGGCTATTGCTTAAAAGGTATTGAAAATTTGTCCTTCTATTATGATGTTTTGCTAGATTCGATATATGTAATGTGACGATTACGACACGAGTCACGAGTTGTTTTCGAGATGCTTGAAATTGATTTTGGGATCTTGCAATTCAGTTAATGACCAGACTTGAATTCTCCTTAATGACGTCAGATAAATTACCTCGCTTGAACTGGTGTGCCACATATAAATACCGATATAATGTGTGCAATCTTCCTTTTTACCGTTTTCGATTTCAGTTGTTACCAAGCGCAATGTAACATTCAGTAAGTTGTGCCCGAAGGTGAAAACCTTTGAGTCTTATAATAAATAAAATGGGAACTTTATCATTTAGTAATTTGTACAGACAGAAATTAAGCAACTAACAGCATAGTCACGCCGTTTGAAAATTGAGAACTCATATCATCGAAGCAGAAGCAAAACAAGTTATCAACCACCCACCCGATTCGTCTGCTTTCCGCCCATTGAAATGGGTGGAAATGCGGTAATATTTTCCCATTGGAATGGCAGGAAGTATGCCTTTCTTACCCTAGAGTAAGAAATATGCATTTGGAATGGGGAGATGTTTACTTCGGCAGAAATATGGTTTGTGGGAAACCCCATTGCTGAAAGCAGGTCCATTTTAATGGGCGGAAAAATAGACGAATGGGGTTCACAAACCATACTTGTGCCGAAGTAAAATTCTCCCCATTCAAAAGGCATATATCTTACTCTAGGGTAAGAAAGGCATACTTTCAACCATTACAATGGGGGAAAATTCCCGAACTCTGGACCATTTTAATGGGCGGAAAGTAAACGAATGGGGTGAACCACCAATCGTCCTCGCTCATATTCTAACAATAACCGCCAATACACGCGGTTTTATGACAGATGTTTTTGTTGTGTAATACTTCACACAAATAGGCTAATACACAAACGAACGAACTTTAATTTGTCATAGTAAAACCTGTCCTCGTCTAAACTCAGGTAATATTCCTCATGTCATTTCAAAGCTAATGTAACTTTTAACAATCGTTTCAGAGTTGGATATTCAATTCCACTTTGCTGGACTGCTTACATTCGATGTATTTTTCAGTCATTACTCATTACCAAAACCCTGGTATATGTAAGAAAAATTGTAGTGTTGGCCATCCTGACAGCAAGTTGCGGCAGGGCCCTACGATTGTAGCCTATTTAGAACAAAGTTCCCAGATAGCATGTAGTTGTCGGTCCGACAACTACAACGAGCTATTCTCGCTATAGCGATTGTAGCTCCTCTGCCGCTAATGGGTAGCAAGCTAGACACGGTGTTTTTACGCTGTCCAAAAGATCTTTGTCGGGCCGACGGAGGTCCATTAGTGATGTTAGATGATGCCATAAAACCGTTTAGAACAAAATAATGATTAAACATACATAACTTAGTTTTATTTAATATTTTTAAAATATAAATGTTATTATTTAATGAGGTTCGTAACAGTCGGAAAGGTTTTATCACTAAATGTTGGTAACAAACTAACAATTATAATAATTATAGTAATTCCTATAGTAATAACACCCCTGGCTTTTTTTATTCAGATATTTTGAATATAATACGTATTATACTTCTTTGTTTATTCTGAGTTTTTGTTTAACAATTAAATAAACATTTATTTCTAAGTTATCAAATCGATATCATTTTAATGTTTTTTTCTGCTTTGAGGCTATGGTCGTCAGCAAGTTTGATTGTCGCCGTCTAGTTTGAACAATGAGATAGGATATAGTACGATACAATAGTTTGGATTGAGGATGTAACATTTAAAAGATATGAAGGCAGGCAAAAATTGTTTTCTGGTGGATTTTAAACCATAGTTCGGTTTATTATATAGTATTGCTGCTGATAAGTGGTTAGAGATTTGATACAAATCCAAATGTTATATGTACCAATTGTAGTTGGATTAGATCTTATCATAAAACATACACATGCACGAGACTCGTTGATTGGTTAATGTGCGTCTGTCTGCACGCTAGGCTACGTAAAGAGTTTGGTATAGGCTAATGGCCTTAGTCACGTAGCTTAGTACGTGTGTTTTTCGACTAGGCCTACTGCTGCGTCATTTGCTTAAGGCAGGTTGTTTTCCGTTTCAGGATTATAAATCAATATTCAACAAAAGTATAGCCTATATTTCAAACCATTTGGCATATAAAAGACATCCACCAAATTTCGAATGAGGCAAAATCTCGAAATAAAATGTGCCCTATAAGAAAGAAATACGTACTAAGTCATGCAAGCAAAGTCAATATCTGAAGAGGTCCAATAATAAACCTAGGCTAGGTGTCCAAGACTGCCAAGTTTTGTAACTTTATCATGAGCGAAACATGTATTTTAGACGGAGGATAAAAAAGCCCCCTCATGTGTATTTTGAGTCTCTCTGGAACTTGTGTAAAATAGAATTAAGGTGTGTAATTTTGCACTTGTAATGTATAATAGTTTCTAGTTTGACTAATAAAAGTGTCATGTTTTTAGGTTAACCATGGCTTCAGCACAAACATGCATACCAGTATAGTTTCCGATAGAACCCTGCGTCGGCATGCTGCAGCACGAGCTGAACGGCATAACATATTTTTCCAGCAAAGCGATGAAGAAAGATCGGATCCGGTTGCTGTATTACAATCAAATAGTACTACAGAAAGTATATCTGCAATATCTACATGTACCGGTAATCGTTCTGTTTCGCAGAACATTGACTTTGATGTTAATGATAATTCAGACCAACGTACAATTACAATTACATAATTTATTTGTAATGAAGTATTCAAACTCGCACATTTTTCAAATATTTTGTTGAAACAAAAACATATACATATTTTTTATCAGAATTCGACCTCCATCTCGACTTGAAGATTCAAATTCTGACAATGATGCCAGGTAAAGTAAACAGAATTGACCTTGGATGATGAAATAAACAAAGTGCAAATGCTTGATAAATTACCTGATTAATTATTATTATACATGTTATGACTGTCTAAAGTAGTGATTTGCACATTAGTGAACATATTTACTGCAGTAACCACTGGGAATCAGACCAATCCAAACCCAAAAGGAAAAAATTGTTTTTACAACATTCAACACCACCACCTGTTGTTCCAGAAATGCCTAACACCCAGGAAAGAAGGTATACATTATTCTCGATATTGCTGTTATTATAAATAATATGTAATTTTTTAAATAAGTTATGGGCTACATATAAAAGTTACCAATCTTTACATTAATGTTCAAGGTAAAAAAATGAAAGTATTTTATCTTCAAGTAGAAGTGATAAGCTATGCTACCAATTTCTTTGTTTTGGCAGTGCAAATACTTCTTTTTCAACACCCATTTTAGTTGCAAGGTAAACAAATTTGACATGCAATATTTCCAGTACTGTACTAACTGCAATCTTTATTTGTCGTGTCCGTATCAGACCATTATAATATGCGTATTTCACTAAATGATGTATTTAATACTAACAATACACACTTCATGTTTTTTGCAGTTCTGTGACTTCTCAAGAAACTGATGTACAGGCAAGTGCGTCACATCAATTGCCCACAGAACGGTAAGTTTAAGTTGTACAGAACTAAATAAATTTTCCCGGAATAATTGCATGTAAAAAGGAGTAAAGTAAAAGTGGTTTTGTAAAACTCTTTGGTGGGCTACCAATTATCATGTGTCACAAGCTCTTGGTGATGTTGCGCAAATATTTGAACAGTGAGAGACCATCTACTATTCTCTTACTTGAAAGAATTTGGGGACAAGTAAAACAAAACAGTGTAATGCTCCAGTCTCTTCATCGCCAATTTGTGGAAGGGCAGATACCGTCCACTTCTTCGGTGGAACACTTCAACTTGCCGATAGATTCATTTGAGGATTTTGATAGGGTGGAATCACTGCTAGCAGAGAAATCACAAGCGCATGTTTTTGTAAGTGCAACATGTAGGTTAATATGCAAGTTACTGATAATTAAATAATAACATGAATATTGAGTATTTTCATCTCTTTTATCTAATTGCTATGGGGGACTACGTTGACATTTTTTTCAACTTTGATAATGCTTCCATGTAAAAGCATGACATGTAACCAGTAACATAATGCCGCCAAACAATTGATTCTTATCAGGATTTTTTTCAGATTTCCTATCTAGAAACAATAGGTGGCATAACAGCAAAAGATGTTATCAGCATGATGTTGAGCAAATTGTTGACCTGTGAACTGGCAACCAATTGTAATTCGATGGGAAAGGGTCATAAGACAGGAATGCATTCATCACAACTCGCAAAAGCTGTTATAGGTGAATAAGTCAAAATTGAGTGTTGATGGTTTTGCTAAGTCATGTTTTGATTTTTTAGGTTGCTTACCGCTTCTTAACTGTTTTAAGATGTATTGTGAGTGTTATTTACTATTAGGCCTATCTGTCGATGATGTTTACTCCAGTATTTTGTTTTTATGTCATTATACTTTAGATGCTGCCAAGAAATCGGGTATTAAGGAAGCAGAGAGTATCTGCGAGATCAAGAAATGGTTAAAAAATGCTAGTGATAGGGAAGGGGGACGGCTAAAAAGAATGAAGAACAAAATGGGTAAGCTGTGTGGCATGCGTGTGTGATGTTCATATCATGTATTGCAGAACGTTTTACTTTGCATTTTTAATTTTGTAGATAGTAAAGAAACATTATGCAATATAGTTCATTACAAAAATGTTTTAGATAAAGAGCGGAAAGATGAAGCCACGCACAGACAATTGTATTTCATGAATTTCGACTCATCTTCTACAAGTGATGATAGCGGATGATGATAGTGATTATAATAAAATATTGTGTTTGCTGGTAGAACTTTCAAATTTGAAAAAATAAACTTTTTGCTGAACTGTATAAAAACCCTGTGTGTTAGTGATTGTTGGTAGGCCCAAAGTCGGCTCGTAGGAGATCGTAGCTAACTCGCCGACCGAGGTCCGACAAAGATTTTGTTGCTCCCTACCCGACCTAGGCCCGCTGGACAAAACGAAGTTGGCCCTTCAGCGATTATCGTTTGTGGGCCGCCAAAAGCAAGCTAGCGGCTCGACGTCGGCCCTCGAGCGACGTGCTATCTGGGTTAGACCTTATCCGAGTTAAAGTCGTCTAAGTCAGGGGTGGGCAACCTTTTGTGCACTGTGGACCGGTTTAAAACTGAAATTTTTTCAAGGACAGGCCTTCCAAAAAACACAAATGTTCATTTAGTTGAATTTATTGAAGCTCATAGAAGTGGGAATTTCAATGAGAACTTTCAGCCTGTTTTGCCGCAGCGAAACGCGATCCCACCTAGGAATTATGGTACTCAATGACACTCGTAATGTATCCCTCACGTTCAGTCTGTTTCGCGGTTTCGTCTTTGTAGCTACCATCACAGAAAATCCAGACTCACACAAGTAGGATTTCGGAAAAGGCAGTAAAGCTTTTAAGGCTTTTATGGCAAGGTCAGGATATTCTGGCAAGACCTTTATCCAAAATGTTGGTAGAGTCGTTGTATGAAAAATACATTTCAGGTTACCATCCTTCGCAATGTCCTGCAGCTGGTCTTCTTGTCCTACGTGTAAGGTCGATTCATCTGGTTGGAAAATGAATAGATTTCGGATCAATTTCTTTGCACTTCGAGGGTCTTTAGGGCCTGTAGTACCATTTTGAGCAGTTTTGAAACGGAAACACGGCAAAAAGTATAAAGGGTTCCGGTCCAGTGCTCACGTGACTTTAATTTGTGATGGTTTGTTGTTGTTCTGGTGTATGCTGAGTGTAGGTTTAGGCTAAAGTTGACGTTTTGTGTTGGTTCAAAGTTAAGGCTTTTTGGCTGATTTTATGGAACAATGTAAGGAAAAAAGTTGTTAAAAAGTTGAAGCATTTGGTGTGAGAATTCCAGATACGAGAATTTGCTCAAAATACTGCATTAAGTCCTTTTATCCTACATCTCGGCGGATACAAAAACTCAGCGAGGTGACCGGGCTTGTTTAAAAGCAAATTCAAATTGAAAAATGGTACTTTGCATTGTTTAAGATAGGGCTTCGGATGGGCCTACAGCCCCTTAAGCGCTTGAACTCTTGTAAAAGTACATGAAAGTGACTGCTCACAAGATCGGAGAACACTTGTTCAGGCTCACTGTCTTTCAATGTCTCAGCTACTGTTGGAAACATGTCAAATACCCCTTTGTTTATGCGCTGCAGTGTTGTAATGACCTAATTTGCAACAGCAAGTTATCTTGATCTTTTAATTCGAGGTGCTTAGTCATCAGTCATCACTCATCATGTGACAAAGCAGTTTTGAAGGCTTCGTTGACTCGTTTGATAACTTGGTGTTGCAAATTAGGCAGAGCGGGCGAGGTGCTTCGGAATCAGAAGTTGAAATAAATCCGAATTTTAAGTAAGACACATTATATTGGCGATTGAAAGAAGCTTTACTTTTTTTTGTAGATGTAGGCCCCTCGTTCTCGACGTCAGATTTTTCGGATGGTGTTGACCCATTTCCAAAAAAACTCAGCATAGATGTTTGTTTTGCACTCATTTTCATCAGACTAAAAATTTATGTTTTATGTTAAAACTTGCCCTAAATGCAGAGTGACTCAATATGCTAAGTAATACAAGTCATATTTCACAAATCACAAGTCCTACACCGTACAGTAATATGTCAAGGTAACTGAGGGCAGGACAACCAAACGTACCGAAGTGCGCAGGCGCACATTTTCTGCTTAGTCAAATCCTTTATCTGAAAATTAATTCATTACGTCACAAAAGAGGTCAATATTTGGCAGGATTCACTATTAGGCACTACACTGGAAGTTTCGAAGCTTCGACGTTAGATTTGAGCAATTTAATTCACGTTCATTTTCCTAGTCCTAACTTATTTCTCACGAGGTGTCCAAAGATGGCTGATTGACAGACGGAAAGCAAATCTTAATGAGTCCTGCTCATGCAAGTTCTTCGCCATCGAATTTGTTTGGATGCCGTAACTGGAATCACTGCTGCTCCGTTGTTCGTTTAATGTAATCCTTTTTTCGTTTGTGTAGTTGTCATTGTAACCAATATAATCATTTCTGCCAGTACATCAATATTCAGATTATCCATCTTTTTGCTCATTGGCCAAACATAGCAGTTTCAGGGGGACCTCTTTGTCACCTGTTTATGCGTTTGCTGCATAAGCCTCTTTTGTTTGATTCAATCTATGAAATTGTTCACCGTTTACGTATGAATTTGCGTTTCTTACAGATTATGGATCTATGGTCATTTTAACGTAAGGTTTCTTGCATTGGCTCCTACGGACCATATATAGTGGTTGCAATAAAAGGGCGGCAAGACGTTATAGCTGTGGTGTCCGATTGGATTTTTTTCACTTGCCATATTTTAAAAGTTTGTCGTTTGCTTACTAATGCACATCTGGTGTGTTGTAAAGCATTGCCTTTGTGTTTTGTCCATGTACTTACCGAAAATTTTAAGATAGATAGATTAGGTTTAGTTCCAGAAACATTGGTTAATTTTTATTATTTATGACATCAAAAATTGTGGCCGCTAGCATAGTCTACGCTGTTTTGTCCTGTTGTAAAGCGGACGATGGAACAAAGGAAAAGAGTAGCCTAACGTTTGTTTGCTAAAAGGCTTGATGTTGCATTATCGATTATGTTTGTTAATTTATTTTAGTTGCAAAGGAACTTAATTCGGTTTCTAGTTACTATTACAGGTTCGCTGCATCCACCACTACAAACAATCGAGACAGATGTCAATCGTGGCGTCGTTCCTCCACCATGCCGAATCTAAAAGGGTAGGCAGTGTGGCGGTTGGCATCAAGCACTCAAAATTATAACACTACATTGCGGCCAATTACAACGTCACAAAAATGTGAAGTCGCACATCGCCTTACATACATAAGCAGAGAACACGAACAGCTGAATTTAGATGTGGATGAGGATAGATCTCCTCGACCGTGATTCGATGGGTAGCTGCTGCTGTCTTAGTGTTCCTGATTTCTCGCTTATAAGCTTAAAAATTTTTGCTTGTCTGTTTGTGTCAATATTTTACGCGTTGTACAATGCACGCAAGTGTTTTTTATTGTTTGGTTATATTTGGTGGCTAAAGGTTCGAAGTGCCGCAAGTGTTCAGTACCCAGAACATGCCTTCGCATTCTTAATATTTATCAACTGGAGTCAGTTGTTTCGGTTGACAGATAAATAATTACTTCGAAGCACACATTGGTTACTTCGACAAACCGAACACATGCGCCATAGTATGCCAGAAACAGAGGCTGCATTCGAAACAGCTAAAAAGAAATTTTTTGTGGTGCCTTATTTATACTTTCCGATTCCGGACCCGAAAGAGACTCAGTTGTGAGTTGATTAGTCCGATTTGGAGGTAGGCAGTTTTAACTTTACAAGTAAATAGTAATGGCCCTTGAAGGCCTATAACAATCTTTTCCATACTGTTTAGCAAAACACAAAGAAAGTACTCATAGTCTTTGGAAAAGAGCTCACAACCACATTTCTTTCTCTGAAAAATTTAACCACTTTTTTAGATAAAAAGGAATATAAAATCAGAATTATTACAAGGGTCTTGAGAAGATAGAGGAAAAAATAGTGGACGGCTTTTTTCCTACGTAATTATGATATTCATCCTTTGTTAGCCGGCTGAATTGTGTCATGCAGTATCCCAACAACTGGGTTGATTGATGATACACACCAAATTAGTACATCAGAAAAAAGATTGGGTAAGATCCGAAGTGCGATTAATACCAAACTTATTTATTTATACTTGAAGAGTTGGAGTTGGCGGCGTATTGTTTATTGTTGATCTAATCTGCTCGAAGAACGAGTACGCACAAACTTATGTATAAGAACGAGCAAATTCCACACAATATCACTAAAATCAGTGCAGACACGATTTAAAGTAATATGTCCAACCATGACCGCACAGTCATCGCGAGGTGGCACCGTGGCCGCCACAAGTTATTACGGAATTACAATAGCTAACATTATAGAAACGCATTATATTGCGCTTTAGCTTCAACGATAACACTCTTTCTATTAATATAGAATACTGTACTTGCATAGCAATACTGCATCGAGAAAAATATATACATTTGGCCACTTGATGTTGTCAAAACGCAATTGAGATAGCATTCTACGCCTAATAAATCAACCCTCGCCACATAACTGCAAAAGTATGTATATATTCAACTGTATTCATGTCTACATATTTTTTAATTTAATTTTTATTTTGTGAGGCTGAGCCAAGTAAACCACATATAACACATAACATTATTCTCTATTACGGTAAACAGGAGCTCTATGAAATTTGCCTTAATTAGGGTAACTCCCTAGAAAAGTTTTATTTTGTTAGAGTCTGCCAGACTGCCAGTGGTCTCACTTTTAGGGATTTAGTAATTTAGTTCGAAATTGGAACTTTTGGCCCCTTTTAGGGACAAATCTAGGGATTTTGATGATCTAGGGATTTGGAAATTATTTTATTTAAACCATCCTGACATGTTGAAAATGGTGAAAAATGTTAAAAGCAATGCCACTGATACTGAAGTACATCAACACATTGCTGCTCAAATGAGTAGCTGGACATAATGGACAATAGTAGGCTGGACCTATAGACTACACAATGCAGTTATTTAAAAAAATATGGGTATATCTACAGCTCGCTTTTAGCATGTAAACAAGGTTAATTTGCTTGTCATTTGTGTGTATATATATGTACCCCTATCTAGTATCTACCCATCTTTGAGGTAATGTGATAACATAATAGTATAACGCGCTAATTATGGTTTAGGTATTTTTCATGCCATCTAGCGATTTTTTGACAAAGCTTTAGGGATTTTTTGGTTTTCATTTGTAAGAGCCCTGTCAGTCTGCTGATCTCTACCGGTCTCTACTGTTCTCTGGAGATCAGCGGTAGAGCAAAGGTTACTAAGTAATTATTTAGTAATCTTTGGGGGGTAGAGTCATAGCAGAGACATTAATATAAAGTGCTATTTATGATATAGTATGATAATTTTTTGGGTCTAATGCAGAAATGCACAACCATGTGATGCATTTATGTACTGAACCCCAGCTACTCAAATTGTGACGTCATTCGTTTGTACATATTTTCACTACACCCATTTTTAGTGTCATTGCACAATTTAAACCCGGCAGTCTCATCGCTCGATCCCCGTTACCTAGAGCTAGACTTTGTGCAAGTTTCAATTGTCACACATTTTTTATTTTGGTTGATTTTTTATATAGTGTTGCCCAAATTTAGAACTGTCCACCGGATCCACTGAACAGGAAAGGAACAAGAGCAAGTATCGTTAATGCCTTGCTTAAGGGCATTACAACAGTATGGCGCCACTAGGTATCGAATATGGAACATAAGCCACATTTGTTGCGAGGCCAGCGCTCAAACCACTGGGCTAGTGACCTGGCCAATGAATTGATAGAATACCGATACTAGCTTAACAACAACAATTTAAATTAATATCATATACTATGGCCCAACTGCTGAGTTTGACATACCCGCACTCATTACTGTTTATCATTAGCTTCAGTCCCACACTTAAGGTGCGTTATTTTGCACTTAAAGACTTGGATAGAACTTCTGTGCACGCAATTTTTAATTGATTTAGAGATTGAAAAGGTCAAACTGTGTACATTACTGTGCAATTGCACACTTCCATTAGGTGTGAGCATTTTTGTGCGCCGCACTTGTCATTTTTAATTGTTTGGCACACCCAAGATCTTGCTGAAAACGGCCATACTCTGCAGTCCAGTGCTATGGGTGAGCCTTTTCGTCAAAGGTGGTCATGGAACTAGAGTCAACTCCGGACAGAGTTTGCGTTTTTTTACCAGATCTGTCAACCATGCAAGGCAAGATTGGGTTCATGTGTCACAAGCTGTCCCAGCCTTGTAGCAGACTTTACTTTTGTTAAAAGTATCGAGCACCAATGAAATACTGAACTACCATTTAACTATTTTTTCACTGAACTGTATCGTCAATACAGCTTTAGCTATTGGTAACTTATACAGATGATACTAGGCTACACCCATCTGTCCATTGTAAAGTTCTGGTGTGGTAAACAGAAGATCACGCACAAATCAACACATTCTGATTTGTTTTGTTTTTTCGTGTGTACAAGAATTGCAAAGTGTTGGTGAGTACGTTGAAAAATACCAAACCATACTTGTAGACGGGTAGAGTGTTTGAAAAAAATGTTTAAGCAAATGTATTTGGAATATACTTTTAATGCATCATTTCATTTGAGAATTTTCAACCTAACAAACTAGCATGTAGGCTAGTATTAGGGTACTTAGTTCAGTAGTATTAAAAAGATAAGCTAATCTTTTTTTCTGTATCACAGTTGATATACACATGAAGTAAAATGTTTGATTAGATCAGTTTTTGGTGGTGGACCTGATGCTTTCCATGGCAGGGAAGAATATCTTTGGAACTTTGTTGCCATGTAGTATCATCTTGACTTTTGTGTTACCTGTGTTAGAAGAGTCACCTTTGTTACAGCTAAGGTATGAACAAAAAGCTAAGGTATGAACGAGTTGACCAATAAAAAGTTGTTTATAATGTAACAAGGGTTAATGGTATTTTATTGATATCATATTTTGAAATGCATATAGGAATGCTATAGATTCTTTAAACATTAAGCAAAAATAACAAAATTTAAACAACATATTATATATATATACTCTATTGTTCTACGTTAAAGAGAGCATAAAAGTCTGTAAATCGCCACATAATTTACTTTGGTAGACTAATGAATTATTTGACCAGAATTGAAGTTTTATCTCTGTTGGCAGGCTATATTGTTATTGCCAAAATTAAGTTATATACAGTAAATGAATATTATTAACAATACTGTAACATGGAAAATGAATAATTACTTGAAAAAGCCTCTAATTTATCAATTGGGTCCAAAAAAAAGGAACTTGATGTGCAAAACTGTAAAGTTGTGATCCAAAATTGTTACAGATTATTACTAAAAAATGAATAATGCCTTGACTGTCATGCTATGTTTTATTTTACATAAAACTGATTGCAAATACCAGAAATATATAGTTTGAAAATAGTGGGAGTTCCAGATGAAAGGGATTGTCCGTTTACTTCAAAGTTTTATACATTGTCACAGCCAACATTTTATTTTCGGTAAATCACTGATTGTGATTACAAGAATTTTATTTAATAACTGATATATAAGTCAGAATGCCAAATGTGCAAACTTAGCCAACAAATGTTAGTTTTAGTGATTTTAAAAACTGTAGACAGTAAATGCCAATTGATTTTTATACTGAAACATTAATTCGTTTTATACTATTTCTACTTGGTCACAGGGAAAAGAAGACTTTCAACCATCTAGCCACAAAATCGCCTTATACTAGGAGACCTATATCACAATTTATAGACTTAAAATTATGGACTGCAAGTACAGTGCCAAATGTATGTATGTATGTAATATTTTGTTAGAGCTATTTGCAATGATATAAGGGTATGAGTATGTAAATAACAATGTGACAATATAATGGAGAAATTATAAAATATATATATACCTGAGCTAATAATATGTAAACATAGAAGTTGGTCTGTTAATTTTCATCTATACTAACTTCGGCGTTAAAAATGAATTAAAAATAATTTTATGTCGTACAGTATATATTTCTGTAGATACTAGAATCTTGATTAATCTTGACCAAATTTCCTCAAAAAATTGCTACATATCAGTAGTTGGGAAAATAAAATTCATACTTTCTAAATGTTTTGCTGTCAACATTGTCCTGAAACAGTTTTCATCATTTTCTGTTTTACTATTGTCAGTTATATGGGCACCAGCTTTCTGAATTTCTGCTGTTTTGTGTATCATAAAATAAACAATCACAATTAATACAAATTTAAATGATGTGCAAGCCACATCATAATTGTAAACAGGAACAACTTTACCAGTCACAGGCTATAATTACAAATAGTTTGGAACATAAAGTAGAAATACTGTAATTCTATATGCAAAAACTCTTACAATAAACTGTGTAGACATATGTTCCTTTTCATATTGATGCATTGTATCGGCATGGAACAAGGTTTCCTAGTAAAAGCAAACTTCAAGCTTGGTGGTCAACATTAACAAAATTGAGATCATTCGACAGAAAACACAAATTAAAAAAAAGTTTTATGGTAAGAATAATTTATTGAATTGATTTAAAAAACAGGGAAAATTGGTACCGATTGCATATTTGATTTACTGAACTAGCAACTATGTTCAACTCAAGCTTTGGAAAAGGCACTTTCCACATCATCGTAATTACACTCTGCATAAAACAGGATGGAACGAACTTACAGCCCATGCTGAAAAGGTTTTTAAAATTGCACCCAAGGCACTATGTGATGTGATGAATTGGAAAGGTATGGAGAAGTTTCTAGTTATAAAATATCATTGCTGGGATTCTTTTGTTTCTAATCAAAAAGGAGACGAAATGAGTTGCAATGAATTTGATTTTATTATGGTGTAAACATGTAATATTGTATAACAATCTTTATTGTGTGAGTGCTTAGTTCAGACTCTAATGGGATATTTCGGATATGGGTAATTTTTATGGAATGTTTGAAGGTTCACTTTTAGTTATGACTAGTCCAAAATTAAGAGTACTAGCCAGTGCCAATGCCTTCATTACAAAATTGCAGTGCCTATTAGAAGTTTGTCAAAGAAATACAATAACAAGTAAGTGATTCTAATTTTATATTAGTGTATTCTTGTGTAATTAATTTGAAATTAGCTGAAAAGCACAATTTTGTTAGCGCAAATACATTACTTCATCATTCCAATAAAATTTCAGCAACTGTCATCAATTCATTTTTTGGTCTGATATTTATTAAGTAGATACAAATCATGATAAACTTACAAAGTATGATAAAATCGATGTCTTTATTGTTTGTGGGGATATGTAACTTGAAGACAAAGCTTGTGGAAAATATAAAAAACGGAAAATTCTCAAAGATGCCAACAACGATCGAAATGGAACTGTTTATTATGGGAAGATACCAGTATCAATTAATGCACAATTACTTCGTACATTTGATAACTGTTCAAAGTAAGATGGTATAACTTGAATGTAAATCTAAATTCGTTAACACTAGATCGACCGTATTTTCAAACTACCTAGAACGACCAAGTGCATCAATTGTCACATGATACACAAAAAATAAAATTTGTTCGTTTATTTAGTGAAAAAAAAGCTTTCTTGAAGTACAGCCTTCCTTGCCTTTCCTCCTTTTAAATGTCCACTGCTCGCAAGTATGTGCTACTCTTGAATAAAATCGCTGACTAAGCCCGAATTTCTACAGTGGAGAAAACGATCCCATACCGACTGTGACCTCACAATGCTCAATTACACCTCATGCTGATTATCCCGTTGTTCCGTTTTCTCATGTTGTTATGATTCTGTAGACTGCAATCACACCTTCCTTCACTGTCACAATGTGAAATGTTAAGCTGTGTGCGTCAATTGACGCGTGTGGTTGTTCAAGGTAGATATATGCATAAATTCGCTGTTTTAATCGTAAAACCCCCAAAAGTCAGACAAATTGAGTATTGTAAGAAACAAATAATTGTCAAGAAGTTTTAGAAAATGGCGATGTCCGGCAGTGATACAAGAAATTTAAAACTTGAAATGTGTCAATTGACGTGCTTTGTCGTTCTAGTGTTAATTTACAGGTATCTGAATTGCTGTCTTGCTCACAGTCACAATAGAGCAGTTTCTAAAAATGTATAAGGGATAACTATATACTTTTATTTAGTTATCTCTTATTAGATTTTTTGGCACATACGTTCTTACTTGCAGGTATAGTAACGCAGTGGAAAACAATAAAACTGCAGATTTTGAGCACAAGAAATTTTTGAATTCCCAAGTTTTCCAAAGGACTATTGCAGCTGTGTCTTATTACTTTGGTATATCATTGAAGTGACAGTTTTATGTATGTCATGCTTCACATCACAGTTCATAATCTGTTGCTGCTACAACGTTTAGAAAAACCGATCACTGCTCCAGATGTGATCTCTTTGTACCAACTGTGTACTTTTGAATCAGCACTGTTTGAGCAATACAACATCTGTGACCTTTTCACTATAGAAAGTCTACAGGTAATACTGTCTTTGCTAAAATACATTAAACATGGTCATATGACTATAGCTTTGATTAAGGCATAGTTTTTAATAGTGGTGCAAACTTGTATGATTGCTGGACCCTACTAATTATTTTAGACATATCTTCCTGGGAGAGGACGTTTTAAGTCTATTTGTGCTTGTTAACGAGCCTTTTATTGAATATCCCAGCAAGCTAAAGTGTTTTTACTTATTATACATTACCTCCATTTTATTGATCTGTTTAATGTTTCATGTTGTCAACTGCAGTTTATTATTAAACTAAGTCGGGTTGCTGCAGTAGTCGTTATCTCAGCAGAGACAAGCAGACTTACTCATACACGAATAGGGTTAGGCTACTCTGTTACACAGTTACGAGAGTTGTTAATCTGTCTCAAAGGTCATGGAGTATGCTGCTGATCTAAAGCATTATTACAAAACTGGGTATGGCTACGACATCAATTTCCAACTTTCCTGCCGTCTACTACAAGATATCATTTTAAGGCTTGATATTGCTCTAAGGAAGAGCGAGACGGAAAGAAAGTGAGTGCAGGGTACTTTTTTTAGTAAGGTGTTGTTCTATGATTTCCGACCAGGCATACATGTCATGCTCCACTGTTCTTATTATAAAATAAGCATTAAGATCTTCAATCCAACCACATGATTTTATAAGTAACATTTCCGAAAATGCAGTGTTTTTTTCTGTTTCCCAAAACAACTTTTGAATGTTAAGTTTATTGAATTTTTTGCAGTTCATCAGTGGTTTTGAGATTTGGTCATGCAGAGACTTTGATACCATTGTTATGTTTTCTGAACTTCTATAAAGATGGAATTCCCCTAACTGCTGATAGTTTCCAACTTCATCGACACATGCGGCTTTTTAGGCAAGTACAAAACTCCAAACAACTTTGGTTAGTTAAAATTTGGTAACATTTGTCAACATATCAGAACTGGCAATGGCCATTGATTTTAGGACAGGAACTTTCAGTCCATTTGCTGGCAGCGTTATGTTTCTGCTTTACCATTCTATATCCGAGGCACACCTCCCTGTGAAGTTGGCTGTAATATCAAATGATCATCTTATTAAAATGCCTATAGCTAATAACTGTTATTTTTGTGACTACAACATAGTACGAGAATACCTTTATTCACTTTTAGCCAAGTTTAATTGCAAACAAATATGTCATATATAGTAGAAGTTTATCAAGGTTATGCTCTTAATGCGTCAATCTAGCTCTGTAAAACAAATGGTAACATACAATATTATGTGGGGGAATCGATATGGCAAAAACACATAACAATTTTAGTAGATATTTTTATTTACACCATGTTTCAGGAAATAAACTACATGCAAAATGTACGATGAGTTTAGCAGTAAGGTCAACTTATATAACATATAACACAACCAATACGGGAAACATTTATGAAGTCCTTTTGAAATGGCATTCCATTCTATAGCAGTATCATTTCCTTACATAATACATAAGTTTTGTTAAAACTAAAATCAGGATAAGCCAAAATGTTCTTTGATATGGAGCACGCATTGTGATGTTTTTGGCGGTGGAAGAGGTTTCAGTGATGAAAGGTCCATATCTTTCAACGTGGAAGCAAGGGTGCTAACAAGTAAATGTAAATATCAACTAGATTTAATTTTAGCCATGATTACATATTTAGCAAGATAGAAAGGTTATCTAAACCAACTTTTCTGGGATACCTGCATGTGCAATAGAGTAAATGACCATCTTGATAAAACTGTTTGGCTAATTCAAATTGATGATTGTTCATTAACTTTTCATTTACAACAACGATCAGTGGTTTCCTAGCCTCAAGAACTTCCAGGCAGCTTCCAGCCCCTTTAGTTGTAATAACATGTAATTGATTAAACAATGTATGGAAGTGTGGACCTGGGTGCCTGCTGGAGTGCTTAAGGAAGGTTCAAATACAAAATGATTTGTATGTTACTCGTGCATTCTCACACTTCCATGAATTAGTGTTGCCGAACAAATTAGTTGAAGCATGTGAAAAACAATATACAAGTCCTGTGCATACCAGCATGACTAATAACAAGGTCTGCATTTTCTATGTCATCCAGAATGGAGCTTTTATATCGATATCCTGTTACACTGAACTGTGAGCATGATACTTCTTCCACCTCATAAATTCCTCTTCCATACTGCACAGTCAAGTTTTTGTAACCTAGAGTTCGCAGCGTCTGTTGTATGTAATTATATATTTTTACATTTGGCTCAAAACTACCATCTGGTTTTGTGTAATATGTAACTTACCTGTACAATTAGTTTGCTTGTTACTGTTTCAATTAGAGTTTCAAATGAGGTTGTTCCGACTGTGACAAACACAGACATCGGATACCAGTTTTCCTAACTTCCAATATTGTTACCATTGATGTTAGCAGAAAATTAAATTTACGTTATCTGTCAAACCTAATAAATAATAAAGCAGTTAGCAAAGTGATTCTGGATTTTAATAGTAAAAAAACATATGAACAATGCATGCAATCATAATGATTCACCGCAGTGGAAAAACTGAAGATAAGGTTTAAAAACAGTTTATCTCCATGATTTTGTAAGAATGAAAAAAGGTCGATCTAAGTATTTTTGCAACGATTAAATCAATGGAGAAAAACTTGTCTGGCTGTTTGCACCACAATTCTTTGTGAAAAAGTACTGAAAACAATCACAAAAATATAAAACAGGTATACTAATGTCCTCACAAACTGTTGAGATGTTTTATGTGGATATTTCTTGTTTCAACTGACTTGAAGTTAAGTGCATAGATTTTCCAGGTGATGTTTCTAGTTCCTGTGCTACCGTTGGAAGAGCAATATTGTTTTGTAAATTTAATTCAGCCTTTACTTTGCTTTCATTAAGTTCTTGTTTCTGTTTGTTACCACTTGTTTTTGTGTCTGGAAAATTTCCCTCACTGTTAGAACAATTGCTGGCAACAGTAGGTTGTTTTCTTTTTCTGGCATTACTAGTCGCCTTCTTGAACGCTGGCAAATCTGGCATGGCACGTAAAGACTGCAGGCAAACAGAAGGACCTTGGTAGTCAGGTACAGTTATTTTCAAATCTTCTGCAACAATCTTCATAACTTCATCAGCATACCTATTAAATGTTATTGAAACAAAAATACTAACAAGTGTGCATCGCAACATGATACTGTGTAAAGAAGACCTACCCATATATCCTAAGGTCTGCGTGTTTATCGTGTTTTGTTGTTTGGAGATTTATTATAACTAGCTTCCCCTGATTTCGTTTCGTAAACAAAGGAAGATTTCCTGCAGGAATAATCTAGAAGAAACGCCAAACCTCATGTAATGTCATTTTGTTTCGAATTTTGATGATCAAAAACTTACTTGTAAGGAGCTCCCAATGACGATGGCAAGTTCAGCAGCTCTGCTAAATTTTTCTGACATCTCCAGTTGGTCATCAGGCAAGGCATCTTCCCAATCTAGTATAGTGTCACAAAGTACCCCTCTGCAACTAACACATTTATGTCCCATTTGAAAACATCTCTGTGACATGCAATGGAACTTATTTAGGTTTCTAGAAGGTCCTATATACATTTCCTTATAAAGTTTAATTACCAGAAGGTCTTATACAGGTTTCTCACACGTACAAACTACACTTTTAGTATAAAAAATGTTACTTATAGACTTAATCAATATGGTACATGCTTGAAACAAAAAACATTCCTCAGAAATATTACTTTCCCCTCCTTTTCTTGTGTAAACACTTGCTCCCAGTTGATTTTAGTCCCATAGTCGGAGAAACAAAATCCATTACAAACTCTCTATAACATTTGGAAAAAATCAAGTCAGTAATAAAACAATTTCATAAAAAAGAGTTGAAAGAGATGAGATGGTTTTTAAGCACCAACAGCTTGCTAAATAAATATAAACGCAGGTAGATACATAGCTAATAAGTTTCGAACATACTTTTGTTCTTCATTACAACGAATGTGTAAATGAATTTGAGAAAAAACAAATTGTTATCTATTAACCCCGACCCTGTCTTCAGTTTTAAATTTTATGTGGGTGCATAATCAGAATCAGATTCATGTAAAAATGTGTCATGGCAAAATTGTTGAAACTAACTTCCAACCCAAATCCTACCTGTTGCATAGCTGGCATTTTTGAGTAAACATATTTCCATGAAGTTCTGCTAGACGATCTCTAGGAAAGCCTGATCTGACATGCAAACCATCCACGTTTTGGGATATCACAAAATGGATTAAACCTGCAGTTAGTTTCATTAAAATGTAACAGACGTTTCTAAGTATTTTTACAATCACATTTTACCAAGAAATATAACATAACCTCATAAGAAGCTTTACAAAAGATACGACAAGTTCACACCCCTTTAGGCTACAGGTTTATTATATACTTTTTATCAAAATTGTATCATATAAAAATCATAAAATTGTAATGTATGTATAATACGAGGTTAGACAAATATGTGGAAATGGAGAACAACTTTTACCTTTCTGCTCCATTTGAACAAGGCATCTGTGAGAAAACGTTGGCACGGCATCTTCAAATGTTATATTGCATTCTGATGATTTTCCTTGCTTCTCTAAAGTCCAAACACCTTCTGGACCACGAAAATCAGGTATACCAGCAGAAGTGCTGATGCCAGCTCCTGATACAAGTGTTAATAAGCAAATCTCAAATGCTATTTTCGCCTCAGTACAGGTTCGATAATAAAACTGCAACACTAATGTTACATTTAGCATTTTCATATGAATTTGCATGGAAACTGACTGCTTTAGATTTTTGTAAATCATATGCTATAAATAACAACATTAACTAGGCCTAGGTTTCAGCAGCTGAAATTCAGCAAAATTGTTAAGTCTAGAACTCTAGATGTAAATCAAACATTACCTGTAAATACTACTGTTAGCTTGCTTTCTTTTATCAGGTCAGACAATTTGTGTGACTTTTCAATAAGGACTTCTCCAGACTCAATTTTCTGCAACAGTAACAGTTCCTTAGAAAACCGTTTTATGATAATGTTTTGTAAATCTATACCGTAAATTTATGGGTGGCAAGATTTTTTCGATGGCCTGTGATACTTAACAATGGAGAATGTCGACCCACTTTGATTCTTTTTTAAATTACAAATGTTCTGGCCATTGGATTGTAAAGATTTTGTTCAGATGAGTTGCACATGAATTCCTTTACGTGATTGAAAATATGACGCCTAGTTCTTATTTTACAGTGGTTTCAATTCTACGCATTTGAATAGTTAAATATGAAGTCATGTTATGCGGTCAGCGTAGCATGCATGCGATGTAAAATGCATAAGAATTTGCGTGGTATCTGCGACGTGTTTGAAGGTAATAATTTGGTTTGTATTTACTTCTAGTTGATTTTTACTTCTAGCTTTCCTTGACATGCCAAACAAAATTAGCTTGTGTAACGCGCAGCAGATTACATGCAAACTCTTATGCATTTTACATTGCATCCTTCACTGACCACATATCTAGACATCATACTGGACATGCCCTGTGCGTAGGATTCAAACCACTGTAAAATAAGAAGTAGGCAACATATTTTTAAAATTGTTGTTGTTATCGCTTAAAGGAATTCATATGCAAGTCACCTAAATAAAATCTTCATAATCCAATGTCCAAAACGTTTATAATTTAAAAAAGAATCAAAGTGGGTGGACAATTTCCATTGTTAAGCATAGACGATCGAAAAAAATCTTCCCACCCAAAGCAAATGGTGGCGGTAAGTCGGAAAGGGTCTATTGCTCACTGGACTTTGAAAATCGTACAATGTTTGCATGGTTAACCGTTATTTGTGTACAAAAATTTGAAATCAGAAAATTGGCTTTGACAGTCAATGACCATTTTTTGTTTATACAAAATCAGCTTTCAAACTTTTACCACTGTCAGCCATCTCCCAACGTTTAATTTTGGAGCCACATTTCTTAATCGTTTTTTTTTTTTAATTTTTCATACGGTATTGCTCAGCGCCCTTAGCACTTCCACTCGGCTATGGAACCGAGTAAACAATGTACTGTATGCTATGATAGGCTATAGTAAATAATTAATCTAATGACAAACGGAAACGCTTCACAAATTCATGTCAAAAAAGATAAACAAACCTCTGGCATTCCACATTTTCCTTTGTGTTCATAAGGTGACAAACCGGCAGAATAATTTACGGACATTCTGTAACAAAAATGCAGTCCAACTTAACAGTAATCACATCAGCATACCATAAGCTTCGGTAAAAGGCCTACATAACGAACATACAGACTTACTACTATCAATGGGAATTTACCTTAAATTGGCTACGCAAGGAACTTGCATAGGGGATTTTGCAACTTGAATGGTGCATTCATAGACAACGTACAAGTACAACAAGCATGTAAACCTGAGCGAAATCAAATAAGATTTGTGTTTGTGGGAATAGGAATAATAAATTTTGGTATTCGTGCAAATCCGTACCTGCTTTCACTAATGAGATTTTAATCAAGGATGAATCTGACAAGCCAAGGAATGGTGGTTAAAGCTGTTATGGCGATTGTAATACAGTAGTGAATTGTAATAATTTAGATAATTGGTGTTTTTAATAAGCGATTGTGTGTTCTCCGGCAGTGTTGTATTACGTTACTATGCATTAGCTGTCCAGCTAAACTATGACACGGATCCATGTGGTAGAGTAACCTGCTTTTTCAAGTGCTGGAGTATATTTATTACAAAGTCCCTATTACAAAGTCCAAATTCCTATATTCCGAAATGTAGTCGCAATTACATCAGAAGAAATTATCATGTCATTTCCACAAACACACTTTTCAGATAGACCTTTCATAAACCCAGATATTCCGAAAAAGAAATGTAACTTTAATGTTTTGCTTTCGTTTTCTTGCTTCATACAAAGTTAAGGATTCGACCCAAATCTGGGTACAAGAAGGTAATAAACACGTCGATATTTGTGGAAACTGGACTTGTGTTTGATTCGGCGTATACTTACCGACAAGCAGGTGATGACCTTTGTGCCCGGTAAATAATAAACCACACGTACCAGACCGGTGAAACGAACACCGAGATCCAAAACGACCTTTTTGGGAAAAATCCCCCATAAACTCACCAAAATAGACAAAGATTTGCTAGATGCCGAATTTAAAGATCGCGAAATTTACGATGCAGGAACATCCGGATCAAAAAATAAGACCCCAGGCCCGGACGGAATTAGCCGCGAGTTCTACCAACACTGTTGGACGATAATAGACGGAACCATCCTAGAACTTTTCAAATCCTGGTTCGAAAACCCTTGCGAAATACCCTCCGAAAATAAACAAGGCCTAATCACCCTCATTTACAAGAAAGGTGATCCGGAAGAATTAAGAAATTATAGACCGATATCCTTACTAAACGCCGATTTTAAAATTTTTACAAAAATACTCGCAAACAGACTCAAAACTAACCTCCCCAACGTCACCCATACCCACCAATACGCGCAACCAGGAAAAACAATTTTTAGCGCGACCACTCTACTAAGAGATCTACTTGGTAAAAGTAGAACAAATAACCAACCGTATAACCTCCTAGCAATAGATTTTAAAAAAGCATTCGACTCTGATGTCGACCACAAATGGCTCTACCGAGTACTAACCCAAATGGACTTCCCCCCGCGGTTTTTAAACTCTGTGCAAAATATCAATACTGACGCATCGTCAAAGGTTTTAGTCAATGGATTCATGACCCAAAAGATAAGCTTAAACAAAGGAGTTAGACAAGGTGATCCACTTAGTCTCTATTTATTTTTGATTGCGGTTGAACCTCTCATCTCGGACATAAACCAAAATATACTTATAAACGGACTTTACGGCACAGGCAATAACCGAATTAAAGCGATCTGGTATGCAGATGATACAACTTTTTTGCTTAAAGACCGACCGTCGATAAACGCAACTTTGCGCACTTTGGAAAACTTTGCACAGGCTTCGGGCCTACAACTCAACGCCGAAAAAACCGTTTGTCTCACGTCAACGCTAAACCCCCAACCAATCCCAGGCGTTCCAATTAACTGGACAACGTCCGCCCTAAAACTACTAGGAACAACCATCGAACACCACAAACCCAGCGACGCATGGGCAGCCCCTTTAAGAGCTTTCAATGATGAAATGAAACGTATCTCAAAACACTACAATACCTTCGAAGGGAAAACAGTGCTGCTTAAATCAAAACTTCTACCCTTAATCACCTACCAAGCCCAAACCCACCCCCTACCCCGCCAAATTAGAGAACAATTAAACAGACTTACGACACGTTTCATCACCAAGAACCCTCACACAAATCTAACGTTAAAAACCCTACAAAACCCCTTAGACAAAGGCGGGTATAATGTTCCCAATATTGGCTATTACGCGGACCTGATTTTTTCGAAACAACTAACTCATTACGTCCGCACTAGGCTCCTCCTCACGCCTTTTAATTTCCAAGACAAAATAATAGAGGAGCAAATAGGGAGGCAAATCTCCTGCCATTGGAAACTGCCCGTTTTAAATTACTTCCCACACGCTGCGTCCCCTTTGCCCCATTACCAACACCTACTCGACGTCATTAAAATTTACCAATTAAGTTTGAAGGAAATAGCCACCTCCAGAATTAAACCAATGTACAAAAAAAGTTATAAACGATTTTAAAGACAACCTTCCAACCAAAAAATGGTCTCATATCCACAGTCCAATTCTGCCAAATTTTTTAAAAACTTCCTACTACCGACTCATCTGGAACGACCTCCCGTTCCAAGCCAACCTCTCAAACTACCAACCCTTCTCGATTAACGCTTGTCAATTTTGTAAAATCGGCCCTGATTCTAGCCAACATACCCTCGTCACATGTGAGAAAGTAAAAAACATCTGGCTACTAGCTGAAAAAATCATATATAGATTAACCGGTCAAACCCTACCCATAGTGCCAAATTTGATCCCCACTACCTGGTCCATTCCACCAAATTTCAACCAGAACCAAAAACAAATCATATCCTATATACTTACTATTTTCAACCACTCAATTTGGAAACATAGAAACGACATCTTTTTTGACCACGTAATACCCAACCCCAGTTCCGATGTCTTTAAAAAACTACGACGATCATTTCAAATAAAGTACACGAAAGAGTCCTGAAATCCCTCCCTTTTCAAACCAACTATTGAATTTCTCAGAGAAGAAATCTCAAAAGCCGTAAACCAAACCAACAGCCCCCATGCTGATTCATCCGACACTACAACCTTTTTACGTTCATGAGCTTTATTATCCTTTATTTTGTTGTTGTCCTATTAATTCATAACTTTGCAAGTTGTTGCTTTAGCCTATATTTGTGCGCCCATTTTCTTTATCAAATGATCCAGTTACTCATTATGTAATTAATTACTGCCGACATCTTCCGGAAATTTGGAAACCACCGCCCAAGGTGAAAACATCAATCGAATCACGACCACTCTAATCACCATCTACCTTCAGGAACCAATGATGACAACTCAATTATGTTGTAATTTAACTTCTCTGTATTGAGTTTTCCAACGTTTCCAAACCAACACTTCCTTTTGTAAATAGTTTTTGTTTTGTGTCTTTTTTTGCGTTTTCGCATTAATGTGCGAATAAAAGAAAATATCAATAATAAACCACACGTATTAAAGAAAAAAGTATGTCCTTCATTTAACATTAATTGGTACTGTAATCTTTATTCTCGGACTAAGGAAAGTTTATGCACGATTTAAATCCGGCGATGATTCCTCATCACTCGAGCTCCGGTTGTCGAGCTTTGTACGTGTAAGTTTCCATTGTCGCGCATGTTTTATTTGTTTTTTTTTGGCTCTGTTGCCGAGCAGTTAGAGCGCTGGGCTACAAAAATCCAGCCAGTGTTCGATACCCAGTGGCGCTCCTGTTGTAATGTCTTTGGGCAAGACAATAATGACGCTGTTCAGTGGAGCTGGCGAAAAGTTCTAAAAAAATTTACAACACCCGAAATGCGTAGCAAGCGCAGCCCCTTTGAAAAGTAGACCTATACTGTGGAAGCTATATAGTTATAGCTTTTTCATCGTTTTACAACCTTTTTCTGCTTTTATTGGGATTACCCTGTTCTCCAAGTTCAATTTTGGTATGCGTTTTGTTATTAGTATTACGTTTGTTCCGTTTGGGCTTCCGTAAAATAAAAGTAATGCTTTTTCTAAGCTATAATTTTAGAAGCAATAAGATAATATATTATCAAGTCTGATAAATTTTGAAACGGAAGGAAAGTCATTTTTGAATGCTTGGTGTTTGTAGAATGGTGGGTTGAAGTGTTTCATTAACAAACAATGCTTTAATTCTTATATATTGCATGCACGGTCGTTCGCATAAGGCTATTTCTGGAGGATATAGATCTATTGCAGTAATTCATTTTGTTTTTGTCTAGTTTGCATCCCTAGTATGTATTTTACATATTTTTTCTGTTTTGACGGCTGTTTTGTTGTATGCACTGCATTTTGTAATCCCCTATGTCCTACAACTTTGGCATAGGCCTACCAAAATATCGTGCATTTTTACCAGTACAAGTACTATTCATACCATATGGGCATGTGAGTTATCATACAACATTTAATAGCCAGAATATTCAATTTTTTGTTGAAAGAAGTTTACAATTTAGTTAAGATATAAAGACACTTAAAATTGATTTTAAACTCATTTTTCGCTGTCGCGGGTATTTTCAATCTTTAGATGGTGCAGGCGTTACCGACGTATAACAAAGTGTAATTGGATCATCTGTCTGTGTGTTGTTCGATGTCCTGTCGTGCTTGTGCGTGTATCTGAAGATATTCCCGAATTTACGCACTGTTTATGGTTGGAAGTTCTAACAATAGTCTGACTATTGTCATTCGGCATTTTATCTTTTAGTAAAAAAGATGGATGGATAATTTTGCAACAAAGCTTCATAGTTTTAGTTTAGGGATAAAATAAAGCACGCTCGCTATTGCAAGATGAAAAGTTGTAATCATTGCATTCTTAGTACAAAAACGTGTGAGTGACGTGATTTTGTGGGACTTGTCCGCATTCAGTTTGTAGTAATAGCAGTAAAAAGATCTTTAGCTTAATTTGTGGTTACCGTTCCATCAAACATCGCACTTATAGACTATAATTATACTCTAAATTTCACACGAGAATTACGAGTGCGTGATTAAAATATGCAGTCTATTTTTAACACACTTATATCAAACATGCATCACCTCCAGTAGGTCCTTCACTTTGTCGTAACTATTGGGTAACTTATACCTATGGCCCTACCTTTAAATGAACTTTATTATATGATTATGTCATACAAGTCTTGTATCAGCTGTTCTAGTTATGCGCAAAATCACCCCACGAAGGAAATCGCTCATCACAGGTTGTTTAATGTCGCGCTGCAACGGACGGAAGTCATGGAAACGAAAACTTTGAACAGTAAGAACCCGTAAATGTAGTTGATTTTGCGATAACAAAAGACTCTCGTTCTTTTACCCCGCAAATATAGTCGTGAAATTACCCTGAAGGAATTCTCATATCACAGACTATAAAAAGTTATGCGACTCCTTGTATAATATGATATTTGATGTTTTATCTCTATTCCAAAATTCAACATGCGGAAAATAAATAAAACCTAAAGGTTAGAATGGATGTATGCTAACGTACTGCATATACCGCTTACAGAACCTAAATGATATAAAGCAGACTCTAATAGGCCAGCAATAGAACTTTGCGCAATTTTAATTACCACCAAGTCATGTGTTACAATAATACTGTAATGTCAAACTTTGTTGCCATATCTGCGTCACGATATGAGACCATAAATCTTGCGTTACATTTATTTGGTAAGCATTTTTTCTTTATTTTTGTATTAAGGTCATCAATTAACCAAAAAAAAGCAAACAGACAATCGAAGAAAAAGGAACGTGGAGGTAATTCAAACACAACCCGCATCTACACGAGGAAGTTACCTGTAAGCCAATTAAAACGCGTAGGACAGCGTCAGTGCGTCATGACCCGTATGGATGCTTCCGCGTGTTTGCGTGACGGGGCAAGGTGTGAATTGAGCAATCACACCGTAGTGGTGCAATCTAAAATCAAAGAAAGAATAATCAAAGAAATAATATTTTTATTAATTCTCTCCTTGTAGCAAAAGCCACTTCAAGACACTTACATTCGGCGGCGAGATAGTGTTAGATCAATCACACTTAAAAACAGCGAATATACTGTTGTTAATATCTTCTACAAAGCTAAGATTTTGTTAGAACAAGAAATGCAGATATGATGGTTAGGTTTATAGTCAGCAGTTCTATAGTCAATTTAGACGCCGTATCATACTCTGCTTGATCTCTAATAGCTATGTTCTTGTGAATACAGCACTGTATATCATAATAGGGTAGAATAACTAACAATATATTTGCAAATGATTTTAGAACATTCAGTTTACTGCAAGTAATGGATAAAACCTCTCTTTCCGTCGTTTGTTACATTGAAATGACGATGTTGTTTTTGTTGCTAACTCTTTGCTTGGTGTCATGTCAAATGTCTGGTAAGTGAGAGACGCTACTACGATTTGAAGATTTCAACACGCTGTTATATTAAAAATTTAGACTTCAATGAAATTATTATTGATTTTTTTAATCTTCTTTATCTTTTTAATCTTTATTGATTTATGTTTCACCTTGCCTAGAAATGCAAAGCTGAAAAATTTTCTTTTTCGTTAATAGAGGCTGATATTTCACGCAAGTGTGCAGCAGCGCAAGATGACTGTGGCCAGTGTATATCAGCACATCCAAGTTGTAGCTGGTGTGTCGACGACCAAGACGAACACTCTCAAGTGACGGATCGCTGTCGCACAGCTGCGTAAGTTTTGCTGCTTCTTGACACGAAGCTTGCCGTAATATACCCAGGGTTAGGCTAATAACTTTGACACGGTTCAGAACGCTTGCGTTTACACATCGCATAATTAAATTTGCTGTAACAGAATGCCAGTTTAGCATCTCATTTGAACGGACCTTCTTTAGTGTAGTTGAACGAGTATACTGTACAGGAAAAGATGTAGACGTGTTGCTAATTAATTGTTGTCGTCATAACTCCTAACGGTAAAGTAGCCAAGCGCAAGACAAGACAAACTGCAGCTAAATCATGTTTGTAATAACATTCGCTTCGTGTGTAGAGAAAGTACAAAAGCTTGTGCCAATTTCATCAACCCTGTCTTCATCAAGCAAGAAACTAGAAATATGGAATTTTCAGTCGTTGATGACCCTACGGCAACCAACGTTAACGTCATCCAAGTCAAACCTCAAGAGCAAAATGTCAAATTACGAATTGGTAAGTTTTGTATGTTTGCTGTGTATTGAATTAGGGTGAATATACTCCATAGGTTTGATGTAAACCAAACAGTAACGTATAAAGAAATTACGTTTTTCAATTTTGTCAAAAAACAATAATGGTGAAAATGTTTTCCAAGGAGAAACAGCCAAAGTGAACATAACATTTAAAAAGGTTGTCGAATCTCCGCTGGATATATATTACACAATGGATTTGTCGCTTTCCATGAGTGACGATTTAGAATATTTGAAGGTATACCCCGTCAACATAACCAATATTTCGCAAAAGAGAGTCGACGTTCTAGGCTCGTCTAAACTTGCTACGAATTTTACAGACACTAGCGGTTGACTTGGTAGATCATATACAGAGTAACGTGACAAACAATATTGGAGTTGGATTCGGCACTTTTGTTGATAAAGTAGTACTCCCTTACGCATCTGAAGACCAAGCCGTGTGAGTGCCATATAGTGGCTCATTGTGTTAAATTATATACTGTATATACCGGTATACTGTACAAAAGTTTTTTACCTCTCAATTGTTTGTAAATGCTTAACTTTGTACAAGTAGCTATTTCCACACATACACTTATACTTAAAGACTTGATAAAGTGTGCGGAGACGACCAAACATGTCAATTGCCTTTCGGATTTCGTCATCAGCTCAGTATTACAGGAAACAGTACGAATTTTGAAGGAGCCGTCCTAGAGACCGTTATATCTGCCAACCTCGACACGCCGGAGGGAGGGTTTGACGCGCTCATGCAGATTGCTGTTTGTGAGGTAAGAAAGCATTTACTTCATCGTATCATAGCCAAAATAGATAATTATTGTGTTATAGCCCATACTGAGTAGGTGAGACGCTAAATTGAATTTTTCCCGTAATCTACTCCTTTTTGGTTGCCAGAATATCATAGGCTGGCGTCCGGGAGCTCTCCGTGTTATCCTTCTGACCAGCGACGCAATTTCTCACAGTGCAATGGACGGAAAACTTGGCGGTATACTTGACGCTAACGACATGGCGTGCCACTTAATACCGGTAGATTATATGATATAACGTGTCAACATTTGCTCTGAAATACTATTTGTCATATGGATGCAGATATTTTGGTTAATGTTCCGTAAAGCTACTTTTATTATGTCTTTGGAGGAGGCAAGTGGTCATTCCCACATCTATTCGAAAAGCCAGGAGCAAGATTACCCATCGATTGGTCAATTAAAGGAAGTCTTTCAAAGGAATAAAATCCAAGCGATATTTGCTGTTACTAACGACACGTACGATGCATACAAGGCAGGTTGCGTTTTATGAAAACGAATTTGCTTTCTAGGGATTTTTTAAACAGATGCGGTCTAGCATGTATCTTACCAGCGCCTCCAAAATTTTGCGGCGTTATTCTAAATATCTGTTATTAGGAAAGACAAAAAGTAAACATATTAAAACATTCTTCTTAGGATTTTCCCAACCTTCTTCCATCTTATGTCGGTGTATTGGACGGGAGCTCAAGGAACATTTTCCCCATCATTTCCAACGCCTATGACGTGAGTATAATTTATAAGTTAGGTCATTAGACAACCCTTAAAAGAAATGGTCACTGTATGTCATATTAGCCAAACTACAATAGTCCCAAGACGGGCTAACTGTGTACAAGTTGTCATACACGTCGCACTGTCTTTGTTCTTTAAGGCATGCGGAAGTGACTGAGACATGCGTGGGCTGTATAAAGTCACAGGCTCTCGTTTTATATGTCGCAAGCTGATTAAACAATCTGCCTTACATCAGATTGTAGAATATACTCGTACCGCTGTGTTATACCTTTACCTTTGTTCAAAGTTATATTGTGAGAAAGACGTCGTGCTTTACGCAAAACTTACGTTATATGCTGACATCAGTTTGTGTTTACAAAAATGAAATCTGATCTGCTTTGTGCTGTACCACACATTTTTCCTTCAATAATACATAACTTTTTGTTAGCAAATCAAAAGTCAATTTGCAATGACTGCACCCATACCGCCGGAGGGTTTAGAAATGAATCACAGAACACTTTGTCCGCGAACTTCGACATGGAAAGAAAACAGCTTGGAATGCGACAACATCGCACTGGGAGACGAGGTACCGGCCAGTAAAATTTCACTGATCCATTTTTTACTTAAACTTTATGCGAACGTTTGTAAGTCAGAGATACATAACAATTTAAATACATTTTTATGGACACGCTTGTTATACTTATCGAGGACGTTTGGTTTGTTTATAGATAACTTTCCAGTTTGATCTTCTTGCAACTGCTTGTCCAAATATTCTTGGTCACGTTGATAAAGTGGAGTTTATATCCAGCTTTGTTCAAGATGTTGTCTCAATAAATATAGGTCAGAAAAAATCCGAAATTGGTGCAAATGTTTTAGCTATAAAATCTTGTTTTATTTAGATTTAGATATAAATAAATTTTTATATGTAAGTTTTAAACTTTTCCGATAAAATGAATTGAATTTATAGATTACCACTGCGACTGCGATTGTGCTGTTTTCGATTCAGGAAACAGTTCTTCTTGCAACAATCACGGAGATTTAATGGTAAAAAGAATACCGTTCTTAATATTTTGCTTACTTTAAAAGCAACCAGACGACAAAATACACAGTCCATTATAAAGTATTCACACATAAAGTATTATAACATATTCGGGCTTGTAGTGCGGAGTATGCCAGTGCTCTGATGGAAAAGGAGGCTCTCATTGTCAATGTGATACTTCTGCGAGCAACTCAGAACTACTACAGAGCTGTACAGATCAGAGCTCTTCTTCCGAAGCCCTTTGCAAGTAAACTTTTACTTTACCCTTTTAAGCTATACAACTACTTTGTATCTATTGTACCGCGGTTTTATCTGCTGTTTTTGTACTGTTTTAGTTCTATGCATTTTTTTGTAAAAATGATTCCCGAATGAGTTGAGTTCATAACTTGTGGGAAAGGTATTGACGAAACACGTAAATGTTTCAACCTCTGTTGCCTTTGTTTCAGTAATCATGGCTTATGCGAGTGTGGTGCTTGTGAATGTGAGAAAGGGTTTTTTGGAAATTTATGTCAATGCAAATCTAGTGACTGTCCCACCGATGAGAAAGGGCTAGAATGTGGAGGTACTATACATCGACTCCTGTTTGTACTAGGATAAAAAGGACAAGATTTTTACGCCTTGACCTTGAGTTCCTTATGTAATAATCAATCGTGCTGATGTGACCACTTTGTATTTTCATTTACGTCTGTTGCTCAGGAGAACTGCAAGGCCATTGCGAAAATTGCTATGGAGATAGAAGATGTATTTGCAACGAGACCGGAGGCTGGACGTTGAACAAAGCAAACAGTGTATGTTCTTGCCACGATGATAAGTGCAAGGCTCATCCTGGAGAAGAAGTTTGCAATGGAAATGGTGACTGCATTTGTGACACCTGCGAATGCTATGAAGACTCGGTAATTCGTCTAAATTCATTTGAACGATGTCGGTCTTTATTGTGTACTCAATGGTTTGTATGCTTTATATTTGAATGTTGGGAGTTCTAATTCACTTTAGACTGTTTGTGATTAAATTCATTGGTTTCAATTGATGATTGTGTGATTTGAGTCATGGTTTTATTTCAGTTTTATTGGACGGGAAGGTATTGTAACCAGTGCGTTCATCCAGACTGCTCTAACCTAAATGGGACCTGTTCCAACATGCAACTCCTCTCGTGTGCGGATTGCGTTTACAAAAATGTAATTTGTCTTTGCAGCGTTTGTTGTTCAGCTGACTCATTTTCCTGACCAACATTGTTGTAATTTTGCATTAAAATACCTTACTTCATCATAATTGCCATAAACATCTTATGTTTTCAAAGGGGAGAGTAGATTCGTGCTTGGAGTACTGCGAACAGCTTGGAATCGAGTCTAAGACCTTAACATCGTTGCCTGACTGCAAAAACTGTGCCGTATCGCCCTCAGAGGAAGATTGTAACCACTGTAACAGTTTAAACGAGTAAGCACCACTTCTGCTGTTGTTTTGCGCTAACAACTGCCATACATCTTTGCGCTCTTGTGTCTTGTATTTGTTCGTTTGACTGTTTTTCTAGAGACCTATTCTCGTCAATTGTCTGCGAACGCATACAAGAAAACGATCAGTGCCTCATGTCCTATAAGATTGGTTGGGACAACGATCGAAATAATTTTGTTGTTTTGATAAAGACAAGAAACGTCTTGGTTGGTAAGTATAATCATAAAGTGAGAGGCAAGCCCAAAAACAACTTGGCCTTAAGAGTAGTTGACAGTCAGTATACCAGCAGATTACAATCAAAATATTTGCAGACTGCCCACAACCGATTGAACCAATCATTATAATTATGCCAGTAGTGGGCACGATACTCATTGGTGGTATAATTGCCATGCTTGTATGGAGGCATTTCAAAACTAAATGGGACAAGAAGAAATATGAAGAATTTTTAAATGAAATTTCCAAAAGCAAATGGAACGCGGTAAGCATTACTTATAATTTGCCATATTTGTGAATTGTGCTATAATATCTATGTAAACCATGACTGACTTGTTAACTGAGCAAGATTTGTAGAAAATATAGCACGTCTGCATTGTGAAACCACGTTTTTGTGTACGGAATCTTATTATGTTTCAAGCATGTAGGAAGAAGTTTTTTCTTTTTAGGTTGACAACCCCATTCACCAGACCCCTGCTCAACGCTTTGTCAATCCAAACTATATAGAGAGCGATGATTTTTCCCTGAGCAAGGAGAGTAAACATGGTAAACCGGATTTGCTTACTTTCATGCAAACTGCTGACTGAAGCGTGAAGGGGAAATCGATGGTTGTACGTCAAAGTTGGGGTGGCATGTAGTCCGGAATTTGTCATTTCCTGTTTACAACTGATTTGCTTATTTTTATAGTTATTTATTTTTGTGATTTTCGTGTGTGATGTTTCTTACTTCAATCAGTTGGCTGAGCATTCGCGTGTAACGTGTGTTTTTTATGCTACATATTTTTGGTGTTGTTTTGGTTAGTCTTTTATAAGACAATGCCAAAGCAAGGCTGATGGGAGCTTCTTCGAACGATTGTTACTGGCTACTGCTAACATTGCTTTAGTAAAGAACAAAACATTTTGTTGATATTATACGCAATTCATTTAAAGTAATTGTTTTGTCATTACTTTGCGCATTATATTGTAGCCTCTGATTGGCTCACTGTGCAAGAAGTTTTCAACTTTGAAAAACTTCAAGAACTAGTGGGGTTGTACTTTGTAAATTTGGATTCTGCTAATTTCGAATATGGGCTTGCTTTTTTACGATCACGTCAGAATTTTTTGAAAAAAAAAACGTTTTTAATTTTTCCAATATTATGCTTGAAAATCCGATAAAATGAACATTACGCGCATGTCTAATCAACAAAATTCAAACTAATGCAATCGCTGCTTGGTATCCTTGCAAACCTGCATGTGCTGCTATAAACTATAAGTATTGAGTGTTTTAACTGAAAACTGTGGATGTGATACATGTAGAACTACCCTGGTACGGGTTGCAAACGCACTAAGCAAAAATGAAGTCGATTATGCCACTACTACTACATGGACAAACTTGATTGTCAAAATACTGTCTTATGCACAGTAACTTGCTACTACTTCTTGCTCTTAGCGTCTTCGTCGCATATACTCCAGTTCAGAACTATCTCGCTGTATTGACCAGCAGTAGTCAGCTAGCATTCCCACTAACCACTTCCCTTTGTACCTTTTCTCAATGACAGCAATGTCTTGACGAAATTTTTCACCGTGCTCATCGGAAACGTCTCCTAAATTGTCTTGGAAGAAATCTAAATGAAAGGCTAAAAAGTGTACTTTCAGAGTCATTTTAGAACCTAACACTTTATAGCTATGCAACAATTTTCTCACAACTTCATCATAATTTTTAGCTCGATGTGAGAAATATTTTTGGCATATTTCTTTGAAACAGTTCTATGCAACTTGTTTATCTTCCTTCAGCATTTCAATAAACTCATCATTGAGAAGAAGCTTGCGTATTTGTGGCCCTGCGAATACACCTTCTTTATTTTTAGCGTTTGACGAACTTGGAAACATAGCTTGTAAGGCAGTGGTTCTCAACCTTTTTTGGCTGATGGCACCCTGTAAACAACCAAAATATTTGGCGGCACCAACAGTCAAACCAAAAAGTTTCTGCACTAAATAAAAACAGTTTTCGCAACCGTTTTCCTGGACTAGTGATTAGTGCGCAATAACTTGCGACACCCTTGCGAAACGTAAATGGCACCCCGGTTCAGAACCACTATTGTAAGGAGTCGAAAACTGGTGGGTCTTTATTTATAGCTTTTACAATTTGTTTGAAAAGTTTGGTATGCAAAGATGGAAGGATTATTCTTTCCTGTGGAGCTAATGGTAAAGCAGTAACATATGTGCTGAACAGGCTCGATATCTCATCGCAAGGACCAGTGTTTCTTCATGTAATGTTCGCTACGAGCTCTCGAATCTCACAAGCACAAGAAACGGCAGTAGCCTAGTTTGTGTAGCCCAGTTGAAGCCCTGTCAGTATAGCAACAACTTTCAAATCAGCACAAACTAACCATCTATTAGTTCTGTAATTTATTCTGTCCAAAATGAGCTTCAAAGTTATGTAATTTTTCTTTAGTGTAGTTGAGTATGCCACTGGCACGGTTGGTAAAATGTTGCCATTATGCAGAAGTACAGCTTTCATGCTTTCCTTCAAACTGCAAAACGCAATACGTGTTGGACCTTAACTTCAGCAATCATTTAGGCACAAAATCATAAGACAAAAGCAAAACAAAGCAAATATAATATTTCAAATGTTACAAGGTGGTACCTGCAATAAGGCAAATACAGTACATACATTTTTCCAATATTTAAAATCAAAATTGCAAAGAAATGGAGGGTGATGGGATAAAATGGAGTTCATATTCGTGCCCAGCGCACCAGAGATATCCAAAAACACCTCTTTGCTCTTTTGAAGTTTGTTTTGTGTTGCACAGTGTTGTCAATACAAACAATGAAGACAAAATTCTACTGAAGCAAACACTGTTATTTTTTAAGTTATGACAACTTACATCTCGACGTTGGAGAAGGCTACGTCACTTATGCAGAAGCAATACACAACTGCAAACATGCTGCGCTTTAATAAATTTCTGTTAAATATGAGCTTATAAAGCGAATTATACTTAAATGAAAAACGTGGAAAAGCAAAAACCGAAAAAGCAAAAGCAATCAAAATCAGATTTTTTGTCACTGTTCTTTAATCCAATCTTCATCAAAGAAACAATCTTCGTAGTGCGACCACTTGTGGGCGTCCTCGCCCCATTTTTTGCTCATAACATCTTTTCGCGAACATATAGAATTTCTGAAACACAAAAACAACTTTTACAGTCTGACGTCAATGCATGACCATCATGCTTTGAATTAATAATTAATCTTCCGGGATTAATAATTTATAAAAGTGATAAAATTCAGTCAAGAATTGAAACCTGGCAATCGTTATCTCGTTTTCTTTTCTTGCTTGTACGCTATGCATTTAAAAATCAGCAATGCATTTCAATTAAATTAAATGCATTTAATATGTCAATACTATAGTTTTTCCCGCATGCGCTATAACATTTGCTTCTTTGGCATAACTTTGGCCAACTTTCGTTGAACATTCTTTGCCTATAACCCTTACACTTTTGTTACAAAATGTAACAAAATGTAGAATAAAGCGTAAAAAATAGTGCATTATGACGTATAAAATGTAAGTGTTTGGAGGTCACAGCAATCGATGAAATGTTATTAATTTTTATGAGAACAAAAAATAAATGACCCTTTATATATTTCAAAAGTTTTTGCATTTTCAACTATATGCGTATGCTTTGCAATATTCGATTCTCCTGTTATACAGCAACTATACATGATCTTGAAAATGTGATGTTATTCTATAGAACCAGCGGAATTCACGTTACTGAAGTATTGGTTTTATATATTTGAGCAAGGCATATACTTTGTGATATCCTTACGTACGAACGAAACGTGTTAATTCGATTTATTCATGCATAATTAAAGCTATGTTCGTCATCAAGCTGCAGGAAGAATCCCACATCCTAGTTTAATATACTTTTGCGACATTCCTTATATCAATTGATAATATTAAATAAAATTTCAGCAATTGTTTAGTATATCAAACATCCCACAAACAGGCTCTGACACATTCCTTTTTGTCAACTCGCCAGATATAGGTTAAGAAAACAAATAAGTTTTCCTCTGTGAAATAGCCATATGAATATCACTGGGTTGCAGAGTATTACGAGAATTAACCTCAATTCGGTGGACAGGTTTTTGGCTAAATTTTTTCGGCGGGATAATTGGTTGCTAACAGAATTAAACCGGAATTGAAATAATAATCGATTCATGATTTCATGGGGAAAAATAATCCCAAGATCTATGTACACTTGAGGATACCCTATAGTATTTGAGAATAATTGCATTGTTCCGGTTTTAGGTTTATAATGATGAGGATTTTTTCAAAATACACTATAACGTTGAGGTTCTTACCGGCTGTTGGCAGGCTGCTTTAAGAAATCACAGATGCACTTTTCAAAAATCGCCGACATTTTCCTTTCAGACAAGGGCTTTTTTTTCATGGAAACCATCAGGGATGACAGAGATGCGGATCGAAATGGAGCAAGACGGGAATGCAATTCGTGTTTTCTCTTCTCCCTCAAGGTTGGAGTAAGACTTTGAGATCTTCTACCAGAGTGGAGAAAAGTCGTGTACTTGATATTTTCCACTGACGCCACCTCCCACGGGGTGTTCCCGGTGACGCAATAAATAGCCAATATAGCGAGTGACCAGTCATCCGCGGCTGGTGACGCCACGTAACGCGTGGCGTTTACGAGTTCAGGAGCCGTAAATGCTTGTGAGAACATGATAGAACTGACTTCGTTTTTAAAGTCATCCAAAGTGAACTCGTGGATGTCTGGTTCCTTTCCAGACTTTAGCATGGGTGATTCAGACGTAAGGACACTCGAGTAGCGCCGGATAAGTGATGGCACTTTCCTCTTGCGTACTTCTTCTCCTGGCTGTTGATCGCACTACATTAAGAGAGAAATGGTTTTCTTTTTACAGATAACATTCTTAAAATGATAAGGTTACAGTCTTTGTAGGAAATCACAGAACAATAACAAAACAAAAAATGACACATTCTTTCTAAACTACGTTAATAATCCACATAAAAACCTTAAACAGCATCAACAAATTTCTTAACTCACTTCAACTGCTGTTCCGATGCTCTGCCGTCGCCTTCCTCTGGGTGATATTTTTAACGATGAAGTTCTTTGGCTCAGGTATGACTTAAAGCGTCTGAAGTTAATTTTCCAGCTAAAGTCCGGATAGCGATCGTCACAACTTTTCTTGTTTGAAATCTTGATACTAGATCCGACAGTGTGAGCTTTTCCAAAGTTGCTGAGTTTGACGTTGCAGCGGCTAATGGATGTAATGAGAACATTTTCTGGATTGACATTACCGTGCACAATCCCAAGAGAGTTGTGAAGATATGTCAGGCACGAGCTCAGCTAGAAGCAAAAAGTTAAGTGTTAAGCTTATAGCAAAGAAAGCGTTTCCAAAAAGTCTTTGTTCAAACTCACCTGTTGTATAATTCGTTTGCAGGCTGCGTCGGGTAGTCCTACATCGCTGACGACTAACTTTCTAAGATTGCCGTCCATCAAATACTCAACGGCATACTGAAAGCAGGTGGTGGACGAAGGTAGAAGGCCCATAAACCTCACCACTGACTGGTGAAAAGATGCTCTGATGTGGAGTAAAACCTGACGCTCAAATTCCTCGCTGTCCCTCAGCGAGACTCTCTTGCAAACAACATGATCGCATTTTTGAGCGTCGTAAACCAAGAGGACGCCAGCTCCAAACCTTCCTCGAGAGATTTCTTTTACCGGATGCAAATATTCGTGTCCAACGTAAACGGGGGCTTTTGAAGTCATTATACAATTGTTAGGCAAAAGTAAATCCGAAAACGTTAGAACTCATTATCAAATATTTGCGTCTGTTGCAGTAATATCATTGTCATTATAAAGTATAAAAAATATGCTCGTTGAAACTAGAAACGCTAAAGTTTGCTCGTTGTATATAGGTCTATATAGCCTTCTGTCTTTGTTTTTGCTTTTTCTCTTCGCGCTTCTGCAGCTCTTCAGCGAACAACGCACTTTCCTGAGTGACTACCTGCGTGCTTGTGCGCTCAGTAATAATCTATAGTTTCTATACCTTAAATTCTTGCTGCTTTTTTCTTGTGTTTTTCTTAGCGCTGCCCTTAAGCTATAGCTATATTACATAAGCAGAATAAAAAAAAAACTAATAATTCCAATAAATAAGTGTGTTACGTTATAAGGCACATCAAGTTTGGCAAAACACATTTGCGATACTCAGCAGCATTTATTCAGAAAGTGTTTGCATTAATTTTAAATACTGATTTTAGGCAACATTGTCAAAAGAAGGCTTGTTTTAAAACCACTTCGAATTCAATCGAACATCAGTCCGCTTCCATAACCTTTCCAAGTTTATGCGTCAACTTTCAACGTAAATTGTTAGGTAACGGTTAAAATTGATATCAAAGTTAATTACGGAAAGAACACTGCATGTAGGCTATAGTCAGGGCTGTCATCGGGCTCAACTCCAAAATAAGGACGACTAGGAAACGAAAGACGAATACCAGCTTAAACAGTGCACAACAGGAGAAAGCAACCAATGTTCCTAAAAAAAACAAGACACTGTCTGCATGTTCTTAATTTTGGTATCTCTTTGGTACTAAATGGTATACTAAAGGTGTCAAAATGCCCAAAATACGAACCTCTGTCCTAAAAATAAGGACGAAAATAAGGACGCAAGTGAAAATAAGGACATTTCTTAGAAAAAAGGACAAACATATTTTCTAAGACACGGACCTTTAAAATAAGGACAAATCTTAGAAATAAGGACGGTATAGCAACCCTGGCTATAGTGCTAGGGCGTTAGGCTATTGTATATGGAAGACACATACGCCTACAACAGTAAACCGAGTTTTACAGATGAGGAAATAAAGGGCATTAAGAATTGTTTTTGTTACGTTTGCCTGAAGTACCTGCTTTTTTTTTTACCTGGGTTATTATAATAACAGTTACAACACGCATACCTCCTTGAATACAATCCTAAATGTGCCAATAGACGGCATTTTCCACAAATACTACAGAACAGAAATAAAATAATCATGTTTCAAAACATAAAACTTTTCTAGAAAGGCAACCAGTTGTTTTTAGCGAAATATATTTTCTGAGAAACATTTTATATCTTGCTATTGATTTTCCATTTACTGATACTAGATTTACTGATATTTTAGTATTCTTTTTGTTCCGTAAAAATCCGACAGCAAAGTTGGAAGATGTTCTCCTACGTTACATAAGCCTATAGGACGCTATATAGTATATAACAAAGAATCAATACTGATTTACATTGCTTGAAACAAAAGATGCAAAACATTGCAACTGTAAACTTCTAATTTATACCAAAGCTTTATCCAAATATTCCCAAATCCTAATCTTCATAAAACTAACAACAATAAAGTAACAATTACAATGAAACCTTTCCCAGTAACCTCGCGCACATATGCTGTTATTTGTCAATGAAAATCTCAGCAGAAATTGCTAAGCAACCTAAGCAATTAAATTATGCCAATGAATATTTCCAAGAATTTCTAAACGAAAAAACCACTCAGGCATAGGCAATAAGAGGATTGAAAATTTGCAAAAATTTTTCCGCCAAAATAAATTAAGCTTAAACTAGCGTGGCATTTCTCTTCCTGTTTACTCATAAAGCTCATGGAAAATCTAGTTAAGCGAAAATGAGAAATGAGCCGAAAATGACGCCGTAGGTCGAAGCCAATCAAAATTCCGAGCAGAGATATAGTGTCGTTCATAAAAGCTGCGATGGCAAGACCACATCTAAATTCTGATATGTCGCGCACATAAATCGATAAATATATAATTTAAAGAAGCGAATCAGAAAAAAATTTGATGTATTATAGCAAATGACAGTCATTTCTCTCATTATTTTCTCAGAAATAGCCCATATAGGCTGTACTTTCCACAAATTTTATTATCTTGACCATAATTTGTCGTTTGCCTGTAGACGCTTTGTCACTGCAGTTTGTTTTACTTAAGAGATACTTCGTTATTTTAATGTAAACCTTTGAATAAGCCCTTGGGTTATAGGCTTAGTTACTGAAATAAAAAATGAGTCGTGAAAGTTTATAAAATTCCATTACGTTTGATTATTGTTTGATTTTAAGCATAATTACGTAATGCAAAACCGGACAAACACAACGTTTTGTTTTGTCAAACACAACGCCGAATTGGTTCGCGGTTTTTTATGGCATGTTGGCCAAGACCATCTTGGTTGAAACCGACATGAAAACTATTTTTGTATCGTCTTTCGTTGCCTTAATCATGTCGACTCGGGAGTGGAGTTGTTAGATTAGAGCACCAGGTTGGTAATCTTGCGGCCCGTGTTCGATACCTATCGGCGCTTCTGCTGTAGTGCCCGAGGACAAGGCATTGCAACAGAAGCGCGCTCCATGCTCTTGATCAGTAGTCCTAGCGAAAATTCCTAATTTGGCCAACACGATATAAAAAAAAACAAGAAACCAATCAAAAAATCTGTGTCTTTATGGGAACTTGGAAAAATAGTAGCTCAGTATTTAAGCGATGAGAATTCATCACCAAGGTTAAGACGTGCAAGAAATTTTCTCAGTCCAAGACAATATCCTGAAAGACAATAGGCTAATGACAGTGACGGGATTCAAATATTTTAACATCCGGTTCTATCACTAGCAGTATGCCATTTTGAGCAGGGGCCGATATACACATAGGCCTATACATACGCTTGTTAACAACCGGTTCGCGGAGATCATTAAAATTCCAAGAACCGGTTCGCACGAACCGGTTGAATTCCACCACTGGGCTCCTTCTTGTAGCTTAAGCCTTAATAATTGTAGTTTTTGATGTGATGAATCATTATCAATGGCTCTCTAATTTTTTATAAAAGCTCTCTATGTTTAAATTAGCTAAACAATCAATTTCCTTAAAACACACCAGTTTTCCTTAATTATTTTATGTTGGGCGTTGTTGATGAACCATTGATTGTGGGATACTGTAAAATTACACATCGAAGATGATCTTTAAAGAGATCTGGGTCAAGATTAAGCTACGACTATTTTCTCGCTTATTTGAACAAGCGTAAAAAAGGTATAACATATTAGCGAGCTAATTATGCGATTAGAAGAAAATTTTGCTTATGTTTCGTAAAGCTATAATGCGCTAAGGAGCAGTGTGTGTCAAAGCTGAAAAGAAAGAACTTGACCATTGAACAAAAATCAGCGCAATTGCATTTACAGTAACATATTTTATTCAGAGTTTAAAAGGTTAGACTTGCAACAGTTTGCCAAGTAGAATTAGTTGTGTAGGCTAATGGTAAACGTAAAAGCTAGAAAGGGGGGTTTTAGGTGAAAGGAAGTTTACGTGCTGTTGATCATTGGGCATATAAGTAATATATAAAATCATTTTTGCGCAGCAAGCTGTCAATTAAGCAAAATGAAACGACGCTGACCGTTTGCTGGGAGATTGACTTCATCTTTAGCTGAGCTCTGAAAACTTCCAGAATCTAGCAATTTGAGAGAAAGTTAAACATGTTTCACTACAGACGAGGCGTCGTCGTGAACAAAAGAGTGTGCTGCAGCCTGCTGTTTTACAATAGCACCCTGCTATTGCTCACTGTTTGATGACTGACAGGCTGCTGTAGGTGACGTAATCAATAGCACCTTAGTTTCTCAGCAAAGTGGTCGACTGATGTGGACTTTTTCCTTGATAATTGTACATTGGTATTTGGAAAAGAATATAATTAAAAATTGGTTGTGTGGAAAAAGATAGTGTAAGTTATATTTACGTCTTGAGCAAACCTGATACAAGTAGAAGTTTGCTTATAGTTCTATAAACTGTCCAGTTTTCAGCAGCAACCAACAGCAGAGTGCTACTCGAGAAATCATAGCCTGTTATTTATTACATCATGAATAGCAGCCTAGACGTGCTACGTCACCAACATCAGCCTGTCAGTTACAGAGCAGTAAACAATACCAGAGTGCTGCTTGAAAACAGCAAGCTGCTGTACAACAATAGCAGTCGTTCTTCTGATTACCACATCTCAAAGCACATTTACCATGTCATTAAGTTTCTCTTTACAAGTTTGATTTATAAGCTAATTTAGTTATTTGTAGCTTAGTTACCGCACTGCACTGCCTCAGTATCCAACTTTACATAACTTAATTACTGCATATGTTTGTGAGTAGGCCTATTGTTTTTTCGTTGTTATTTTTTAACTTATTTTTTGTATGTTGGGTTTAATGACCGTGCTAACCATTATTCACCTTTATTATTTGGTTACAACAACGATATAAAGAACTTATATTGTTCTTTATATCGTTGGTTACACTATTCTTGCACGTTTTAAGCCTTTGGGCTTTGCTGCTTTTACCCGCTCATTGTTTGCTGGTGGAATTGTTAATTATTGTTTTAACAAACACTATATTGGTTAGTATTTTATTTTTTGTTTCCCGACAGACAAATGACAAAAAATAAACAATACAATACAATACATTACAACATTGCCTCTCTAATTCACCAATGACTAATTAGTAACTACGTGACGTCACCAATAGCAGGATGCTACTCAAAAGCAGCTGGCTGCAATTGGTGACGTTACGAGAAACTTTTAATATGTGCTCAGTTAAAACTGTTATTGCCACAAACAGCGTCTATGGGGTTGCTAAGGTTAGTTTTAAATCATCCCTCAATAAGGTGTCACACAATTCCAATATTGCTGCCCTGGTCAGTAACTAATGCTACTCATAAATCAGTTGAACCGAATTCAAAGTTAATGTATAAACTCAGAAAATTCTGCCCTTAAAACATGTATATAAACGCATTCGGTGGTGAATGGAATAACTTTGTACAGTGATATGGTCATAATTTTGAAATGAGACTTTGAATTCACTTGTTTCTAGCAGCGCCATCATTTCAACCTGTCTCATTTTTTAAAAATCATAGACCACAGTTCACTTAACCGCAAGGGTAAAAAAGTACAATAAAATTCGCAACTGTGATAAAAATTTTTTGTGTGATTTTTATAAATGCTATAAATAAATTGATTTTTTAAATTTGTTACTATTATTAGAATTAATTAACAGATCTAAGTAGAGTAATTTATTAATATCATAAAAGCATTAGTAAGACTTTTGTTGGCATTATTTGCAATCGTTTATAAGATTGCAACAAAAAATGTGTTTTGTTTGCCCGGCTTGTGGCACTGTCTACACTCTATTGTGCGATAATGTAGTTTAAGTTAGCAAGTACTACAGTTATTGACATTAACACTACAGTATTACAGTCTTAACTGATTAATGGATAAGGAATTCGGGCCATTCTAAATGGCGAAATGTACAGGTTGTCTTGTGAGGTTTGTTAGTAGTCTAACTGACACAGACTGTAGAGTTAGGCATATAGACGCACTACATACATTATTTTCCAGAGCTTCAGTGGCGCAATTAAGGTTCGTTTTTTTGCACTTATTGACTTGGGAAGAACTAATGTGCACTCAATTTGGACTTATTTAAAAACTGAATAAGTCAAACTGTGTACATTACAGTGCAATTGTGCACTTGCATTGCGTCCGGGCATTTTTGCCTACTGCACTTGTCAGTTTTGGTTGTTTGGCATACCCAATATCTAGCTGAAAATGGCTATAATCTGCAGTCAGGTAACTGACCAATGTAACTGTTGTAGTAATTGTAACTAAAGTAGTTCTGTAGTTACAGGCTACTAAATAGTACCAATTTCAGAAAGGCAACGTCTATTTCACTGGCTGCCAGTTTCCGAATTTGGAAAAAGCAACTTTGATAAAAGGCTAAAACTAGTTTCAGAATTGATATTTTCTTCTTTGATAAACGGCGGCCGGTGAAGTAGACACTTATTTTACCTGCTGCCGTTTACTGAAGTAGGAAATAATGTATATGGTAAATGGCAATTACACTAGTGAATCGAATTGAAATATATGCTAATTTTCAACTTAAAACGATCTACTACTTTTTCCAAAGTGTAAATTAACCTAAAACTAATCCCACCTGAATCTTAAAATAAATGCTGTTTTTCAACTTAAAATCACATTTTTTCCAAAGTCTAAGTTAATTTAAAACTAAACCCTTCCGACCCAAACTCTCATATTTCATTACTATAGGGTCAGGTAGCCAGTTTACCAAAGTACCGCTTGTCTGAATTTTACCAAAAAGTTGCCATTTCAATATTAATTTTTGGTCAAATTTAATGGAGTTTTTGCAAGTACAGTCGAAATCGGTTAATCGCATATCGGTTAAAGGCATAAATCGCTTTATAGCATAGCATTGCATAATCCCAAACCATTCCCATTCACTTGTGAAGAAAATTCAACGGTAAATCGCATAAGGGTCAATCGTATAAATCGGTTAATCGAATAGGAATTCTTGATTGATTTGTAGACTTTTATCACTTAACCGCATATTTCCTTTGATGAAGTGTTAAGTTGCTGAAGATTATCCTCACCTATAAACAAAAATCATCGCAAGATCTCCCATAACCCGCAGCGATTAAATACACGACAAGACACTGAAGACAGCAGTTGTGAATTAAAGACAGATGTGATTAAATTCACCGCAAGGCTGAAGGCTATAGAGACAGTAGCACGTAAATGATTTGAACAATAAAGTAAAACTTCTCGAAAAAAGGCCTTCTCTACAGTGATTATGAACCACAAGACTAATTTTTATTTAAGGATTGTTACGTCGCAAAGCGCAAACCACTGCAGAAACATAGAATACCTGTACTGTACTGTAGCTTACGTATACGATATAAAATGCCAGGAAATAGTAAGCCAGCAAAGCGAAAAGATTTATGTCTGTCCGATAGAATCCTTGTTATTGAAAAATTGGAAAAGAAAGCATCTCAGTGCGAAGTTGCCAAGGAGTTTGGAATTTCACAGTCCCAAGTGTCGCGCATTTGGAAGACGAAGCAGAAGCTTTTATCCGCACATCAAGGCAACATAAACCCATCGCGGAAAAGAGCAAGGGTGAGCACACATGCGAATGTAGAAGAGGCTTTACTGCTTTGGTTCAAGCAAGCTAAAAGTAGACGACTTGTTATCAGTGGCCCCATGTTGCTTGAAAAGGCTAAAGACTTGGGAAAGCTGATGAATGATGATTTCGATCCATCACCTGCCTGGATACAGCGCTGGAGAGAACGAAATTTAATTGTTTTTAAAAGACAACATGGAGAAAAACAGGATCACGATTCTGAAGCAGCTAAACACTGGATAACATCTGTGTGGCCCCGCATACAAGATCGTTACGCTGCTTCAGAGATTTACAATTGTGATGAGACAGGTCTTTACTATCGTGCCCTACCGGAAGGAACAATGTGTTTTAAAAATGAAAAGCTTTCCGGCGGGAAGAAGTCAAAAGAACGTCTGACGGTTTTGCTAACATCGAATATGGATGGTTCAGATAAAAGAAAACTTTTCGTTGTTGGCAAATCTGCTAAACCACGTTGTTTCAGGGGAGTGAAAACGCTTCCGGTAATTTACCGATCCAACACTATTGCTTCGATGACGCCCACACTTTTTAAGCAATGGATTGAAAGCTTCGACGCTTCTTTACTAAAGAAAGGCAAAAAAGTGTGCTTGCTGTTAGACAATTGTTCTGCGCACAAAATAGAAGACAGTGCTTTGAAATGTATTGAACTTGCTTACTTGCCGCCCAACACAACTTCATCTGTACAGCCTCTTGATCAAGGCATTATAAAAAACTTTAAGCATCATTACCGGCGGCGAATGCTACAAAAGATCGTGCTCACAATTGATTCAAATGAAGACATCACAGCAACGGAAGTGGCTCGATCTTTGTCTGTACTCAGTGCAATCAATTTTATGAGTGCTTCCTGGACGGACGTTTCCAAGGAAACAATTCAAAATTGCTTTTCTAGGGGCTTAACACCAGCTGTTTCTGATGAGCCCTTTCTTGGCTTCCCACCTGCGGAAATTCCACGGGCTTTCACTGAGAAAGATTATGATGAATACGTACGCATAGACGATGACCTTGAAGTAGCCGGCTTTCAAACCGACAGTGAACTATGCGATAAAGTGACCCAGGGCCGAGAAGACAATGAAGAAGCAGATGAAAGCTGTGATGCAGTTGTTATCATTCCGCCAAAAAACAAAGAAGTGCTTGACGCACTGCACACAATCCATCGGCGACTAAATGTTCAGGGAATGGACATGGACAAATTTTTTCCTCTGGAACAGCAACTGCTTAACAACATGTCGGAAAATATTAAACAAACTACAATTGAGAGTTATTTTAATAAAAATTGATTTCCGTTTTTGTTTCGTGTTTTTTTTTGTGTCGAAATCGAAAAGAAGGAAGCTCACTTGTTGCGTCATAATGCATTGTGTCATTCCAAAAATCGGCGAAAGAGCAAGAATGTGTACGCTGGTGTTTAAAAGAGAATAGCGGAGAAAATGTAGGAAACGCATACATCGGTTAATTGCATAAAAAAGCTTGGCAAATTGACTATGCGATTAACCGATTTCGACTGTAGTAAATAAAATTCCTTTTCAAACTGCATACCAATGGCGAACGATAATGGCAAAATATAAACAATACAAGTTTCAAGTCTCTCACGTTTTAAGTTCCATCACTTCAAACTCACCCACTTCGGAAAAAACCTGATTTTCAAGCCTAATACAAAATTTTGATGTCCAGTTCAAAAGCTGTTATATCTCACGAAAGAGTTACAGAGCCATTTTTTCGCACCCTTGCGCATTAATTCCTCCATGTTTGTTTAAATGTTTTTGTTGACTGGCTCCATTCCAGGAATAACTGAGTACAGTGCAAAAAAGTTACAATTACTTGAAAATTTTTGGGTTAATAACATACAATAAAAATGAGAAGCCCTGATATAGGTGATTGAAAAAAATCTTACCACCCAAAAAAATGATGGCTACAAACCACTTTGCTGACAAGCGACTTGTTTGTTAAGAAACATCGCAAGTGACGTGTGTAGATTTGCGATGTTCACACTGGATTGGTAGACCGCTGGAGGTTGGCTACTTGAAAATTAGACCTTGGGTTAATAAAGGTTGGGCACTCCTGGTCTAACCCGTAGGGTCATACCAGGACGGGAGTATCTTTCATGCACCAATAAACATTATGAATGAACTTTATCTTGATGATTGGACGTTTAATAGTGTATTTAGTGTCCGTGGTTAACATCGTAATGAGTAGGCCTAAATACAAAACTGAATGTTCGTAAGTCGAGGAGTTACTGTTTGCTCAAAACCTTAAACAATAGCTTAGATTCCTTTACGAAGCAAAGACGCATTTAGGCTATTTAAAAATGCAATCACTTCGTTAGTGGTTTATGGGGTGGATAAATTTTTTTATTAAAACACTATGGACGCAGAATTAATAAAACTGAGATCCTTCTTATTTCCTTCATTGCGCCCTTGCATTGAATTTCTTCCCAAAATTTAAATCTCTCCGATGGTGCAGGTATAGACATCATATCACAAACGCAACTTCTCTCAGGTACATACATACAGAAAGCCTTCTACAAACATAGTTAAGGTAATTGTTTTTCGTAAAGTATAAGTTAGTCAATTCTTAACATTTTTTGGTAATTAAATTTCATTTGAATAAATTGATCAGAATTTGCCATTGGTAGTCAGTTGATTATTTAATTTTTAAGGTTAAATACTTTTGTGTTTGACACAGCAAATAATAAAAGGTTTGGTTGGTCACACCGTCAAAGTAACGTAGCACTAGTCCACAAAGACTATTAAAAATTGAATAAAACAACTTATTTAACGTTTACTCGATTATTTGGTAAGCATATAGTCGCCTCAAGTGACAAAACAAAAGGTTACACATAAAAAACTGTGTTTTTTCTAATGGCCTCGCTATTGACTTGGGGTCTGTTAGCAAACCACTGGTAGACCGCGGTCGACTGGTTGGGCACTGCTGGTGTAGATAATACAAAATGGGGTGTACCATAACAACAAGAAACTTGTAAATGTTGTATTATTTTTTTAGCAATATCTCTCATTCCATATGCCCCACACAGTATGACAAAGCGAGAATTTAAAGTGCATGGTCCTGTGCCTTCAGGGCAGTGCACGAGTGTGCAACTGTTTTACAGTGTTAAAACAGTCTTTAATTGTATTTATTTCGCATAAGATTTACATTGTCTTTTTGTGAACTGTAGCTCTTAATGATGATATACATATGTATGTAATATTATTATGGCATCAACTAGACTGCTTCTCGCAATTTCTCAGGAAGACATTGATGGATTGTCAAAGGATGTTGAAGGAAAATTGGAGAACTATTTGCAAGCAAGAGAAACTACCATTTCTAGTTTAGAGGGTGACATACAAAAGATTAAAGCAGACTATGGTAATCAGGGACTTGTATTTTAACCTTTTTTATTTTTGGGGCGGCTATCACAGGGGCAACCAAGTGACCTTGGAGTTGTTTTCCACCTGGTCAGCGTAAAGAATTAATTTTTATGAATGCAATTGTGTTGGTTATTCAAGCAGTGCAAAGTATAACAACAGTATCAGTTAGATCACACATCAGCTATCATTTACATAACACAACAGTCCTGTCTTACATTAAACAGACAAATTTCCTTTCCTTGGTAACATAGGCAATTCTGAAAATACCTGGGAGGGCCAAAAAGTTTGTAGAATCAAGTGATATAGTGCTTAAGTTTAAAATAAATTTTCATAAGTTATTTGCAAGCATTCAATGACTTAAATTCGTCAATTTGTATAGCATGCCACCCTCAAGTTATATATCTGCTTCTCTTACATATATTTAATTTGTCTGTCTCCCTTCGGCTTATCTTACGTCTCTAACAGTCAATTATTACATCATAATTAGCAGTGTTTGTTTCCATCAACATAAGGGTTGTAATAATATTCATAAACGTTTTACACCAAAAAACGTCAATGTACCAGCACATAGAATTACATGGCATGCCACCACCAAAATATACTTGAGATGTAAAACAATTTTGGTATCACATGAGGGTAAATACCTTTCCATGCCAGATTTCAAAAATAAATAAATTGTATAATAAATTGTTAGCATTTATAAACATTTAGCAGCTAAATTACTTGTAAAAATTGCAAGCTAAAACTTGCAGAGTGAAATAGTTGTGGTCCTTTTTAATTGTTCCCAAAATTGATGATACCTGTTAGCATTGCTCTGATATGCATGAACATAATAGATCACGACAAAATAGTGAAGAATGGGTTTCCATATGAAATCCTGTATATATAATATGCAGGTCCATATTATAATATGATTGATTAAGAATAATTATTCTTAATTCACTGTGCTCCACTTGTAAGAAAACTCTGTCTAAATATTTTCAGAACAAAAATGTTATGAACTGGACAAGAAGTTTATTGAAAGTGCAAGTCGCTTGGACAGTGAGTCTTCAAATAATGAGAAAATAACTGCACGCTGCAAGGAACTAGGTAAACAATTTGAACTTGAAGTGAAGTTAAATGAATGAACAATGAAGTTAAATGTGACAATGTAAGCTCTGTGACATTTACTGAAGTCTTCGACATCGACATTTTAGTAATTATTTTGTTAATAACATAACTGATATTTTCCAATTATATGATATGGCTATACACGACATGTTTTACATGTGCATGCACATCTGGAATTAACTGTGCTCGAGGTTATGAAACTTAGATCAGTATATCTATGTATGAGTATTTAAATTTATATAACTTGTTTCAGAATCTGAACTTCAAGAATTAATTGCAAAACAAGAAACGACTGAAAAAAGCCTTCATGAAAGTCAACAAGAAAATGTTGCATTTCAGAGAGTCAAAGACAGCTGGAATGAAGATAAACTTAGCCTGCAACACTTGCTTGAAAAGAGGGAACTTGAAATCGCGAGGCTAAATGGTTATTTTTACGATTTTCACTTTTGTTAAAATCTATGTGTAAAATATGATATCTTCAAAATTACAGTGCAATTGTGGCCATCGCAAATTTTTACTTTGAAACTTCAAGCTCTTAAGGTTAATGTTTGTTTAGATGAATGGAAGTCAATGTCTGAGAGATTGAGTGAAATGACTGCTCAAAAGAACGAGTTGCAGGTATGCTGTTTTAACAACATGATATCAATTTATTACAATTGCTTTGGTGAATGGTTAAGCACATTTTAAAATTGTAATTGCGTTTTTCATTACTTTTATCCACATAGTCAAAGATTTGCCTTCGTTTTGATTACTTTTTAATTGTAAAGAAGAAAACAAAATTTTAGGTTGCTGCTTTTGACCCTAGTATTTCATCACTGGTACCGAAGTGAGATAAGTGTTCTTTTCAGGGTGGTTATATATGATTCTTTTGCAGTTAAAATTAGACGAGATATCGAGTAGCGAAGTGACATCACACTACCATGTTAAACGTATTGAGCAAGAAAAAGAATTACTCACTCAGCAAAACACTCAACTTTCTGAAGAACTTAACCAGAAAACTAATGAATTGGTGGCAGTTAGAAAGCAAAAGGTATCAAAATAGCTTCATATGTTGAATTTTGCTTTGCATGAAGTTTTGCAAGCATGCTGTACCAGCTGGCCCAATGGGCATTACATAACTCTGATGGTTCGGTTTGTGTTTAGGGAAATGAGTTGATATCTCTTCGTGGACAATTTGAACTAAACTGCAATGAAAACAAACAATTAATTGAAACAATTAGCAATCTGAAGAAGAGTGACGCTGCCCAGCAAGACAAAATAAATGAACTTCATAAGAAACTTTCCAAGGCAAGTGCAGTAAAATTGTAGAATAAAATTTGTATATTAGTGTGTTATAGTATGTTCATATAACATTAAACTTGCAATACTTTTGGTCACTAGTAAAATGGGTGATCTCACTACTCAGATTTGTTACATATTATGATCAAATGTTATGATCTCATTACAGTGTTAGCCAACTTAACTGCAAGGGCAATAAACTACTATTAATTTCATACAGAAATAACAATAACTTCAACATAAGATCAAGTCTTTATTCATGTGGATGTACAGTTGGAGCTAATTGACAAACTTTTTGTTTAGGCCACTGAAGATTTCCATTCCAGGGAAGAATTGTACAGAAACGAACTTCAGTCACAGACTCGACTTGCGGATTTGTATAAGGCATCTGCAGAGGATTCTGAGAAAAAGTGCACGGAGCTCATTTCTGCTGTTGAAGAGCTACAGACTGTGGTTAAGACCAATTGTGACAGTGAGTACGGCTGCTTGATGCAGAGTTACTGAATTTTGCCAGAAAAAATGTTTATGATTCTAACATGTCAAAATGTTGATTTTATTGTTCAGATAATGATGCTCTGCAACAACAACTAACAAAAGCAGAGGCTAAGGTTGCTGAGCATTACACAGAGAGTGAAAGGTGGCTTGTTTTTGTTCATCTGGGCAATTTATAACAGAAATCAAGATGACTAGGGCTATGTTCTGCTATCTTTTGTTTAACAGATATTTTTTCATTTCCCAATTGTGTTTTAGTTAGAATATCATATTTAGCAGACACTGTGTTAGCACCATTTAAACACCTGTTTTGCTTTGTTTTGAAAGTGTTGTCCACGTTTCTGGTACAAGCTTTTTACATTATGACCATAACTTGCAGGCTGAAAAAAGAACTGGAAAGTGCAAATGATTTACTTGCAGCTCACAGAGGACAGGAATTATCTCAAGAACAACTTGCAGAAATGTGCCCAACAGCAGCACTTACAAGCAAGTTTATTAAGTCAGGAATGACTTTAACACAGGTACAGGAATTTATGGTTATTTGTATGATTGTGAATAAGTATTTTCCAGCCAACGTTTTAATGTCATTTTGCATTGCATTTTGCAGATTTATGTTCAACATATCGAACAGTCTGACGAACTGGTGGTTGTTAAAGAGGAAAATCGCCGCTTAAATGAAGCAATGGATTCAATTCTTGAGGTTGGTTATTCTTCAAGTTGATTTGATCATGTGAAAGTACACATGCAACAATGTAGTTGTATAGTTTGTTTTTCTACACATAACGTTTGCAGTATGATTGTAATAGTGTCACTATTTTTAAGTAAAAATGTTAAAAGAAACTTATTTTTACGTTGTTAATTACATTCCTAACAGGAGTTGAATGCAAAAGCACCGTTACTGAAACGTCAACGTGAAGATTATGAACGTGCATTAATAACTATAAGCCAGCTTACAAAGCAAACAGATGAAGCTTCTATGGAATTTCAGCAACTGCGACAAGAAGCTGATGATGCTGTGAGGCGTAGCGCTCACTTGAATAATGATAATGTAAAATTAAGGAAAGAAGCCAATGATTTATCCAAACAGGTATAATGGTATATATTATTAAATTTGGCCCTTAAGTACTAGGCCTGTTACACTTGAGTTTTTGCTACATTTTTTGCGAAGAATAATATCTATTTCTTTGCAATAGGTTTGCTTTTTACTGAAAGAGATAGAAGAAACTAGAGGCAGGCAGATTATCATGTCACCCCAAAAACATGGCGATTCATCACTCCTAGTGGTAAATGAAGACGGTTCATGCAACGATGTAAGCAGCACGTCTGAGCTTATTTCGCAAACTCTTGTCACATTCAAGGATATCGCTGAACTCCAGGAGCAAAATCAGAAACTTTTGGGAGTGAGTGGAATAGGAAAATATAGGCGTGCTGCATATAAATTGATTTAAATGTGGCATTGTATGTAGGCTGTAGAGGCACTGGACCACAATTTCAGATTAACTTTAAATTTCTTAATGCAAATTTATTTATTTGCTGTTTCTCAGGTTATTCGTGAATTGAGTGAAGACAGGGAAAACGCTGAACAGGAAGGCGTAGACGAGAAAACTCGTGTACTTCAAACTGAGTTGGAAAGTGCTCGTGATGAATTAGAAAGACTCAGAGAGGATAGAGGTAGACAAATGACAATGGTTGAAGCTGTTGTTCGTCAACGGGACATGTATCGGGTTCTTCTTGCCCAAAACCCTGAGGTACAGAAAACTGGTAATTTTAAAGAAAAATCTTGAAAGTATGATAACTCAATTAGTTAAATTATGTTCAAACTTTGTGAAGAAAAGTTATTACTACCCCACATATCGCAATGGGCGATCAGACAATTCAACCAAAGCACTATTAAACCCAGGACAATTCAAGCAACAGATGTTGGTTGGGTTGCCCTGGGTTGAATTGTCCGTGGATCGAATTCACCTGAAATCATCTAAATGTAGTAATACTTGGAGTTACTCTTGTTCACCTTACAGGGTGGTGTGCCTCCCAGTGTCATCGCAAGTCCAGCATTGCTTTCTGATCAGTCATTGATGAACACAAGTCAATTGACCACTAGTTCTTCTCCTGCTACTCCCAAAGGCAGATTCATAAGCAGAACTGCAGATATCACTTCTGTTGAACAAACTAAAAAAGCTATTGCTCAGCTGCAGGAAGAATACACAGGATACAAAAACGAAGTCTTAGAAAACAACAAGTAATAACCATTTTCTGAGCTGGAACAGCTCAGTCAGAAATATGTTTTCTTCTTGTATGTATTCTACAGTTTTTTTCAAGTTACATAGCGATCAAAGTACTGTTGCAGTTATAATTATCTCTATAGTAATTTCTTAAAAAGTATAACAACAGAATATCTACTTTGATGATAAAATACATTTATTGCTGATTAAATAATTTAATCATGCAGAATTCTGGATGATAAAATGGAGGAATTGAGGACACAATTATCACAGTCAAGAGCAAGCTGTGCCAAGTTGGAAGCACAGCTCGAGTTTTCAAAGGAGCGTTATGACATGATGAAACAAAATGCTGATAATGGCAAGAAAGTAAGCTGGCAATTTTTCTTGCTTTCAAAATTGTTAATTTTTGTATTTCTACCAAATGTTTACCAATATGAGTATTTATTTTTTAGGAATGTGAAGCACTGAGAGCGAAAAGCAATCAACTATACAACATAATTCAACAGAGCGAGAGAAATGTAAGCAATATGAACGCAGAACTTAGCGCTACAAAAGAACTCTGCAGCAAATTACAGGTCTGTAAAAACTACATATTTTTTATGCCTCTACCCACTACCATAGTTAACCTACTTGTGCAGTTGTTTTATGCGTAACTACAGTACTTACCTTATATTATGTCTGCTGACCGTTAATGGTAGTGGTAAATTTTGTTTTCAGGCTCGCTTAGAGATGAGCAAAAGTGAACTTGAAATTTCAAAACGGAGTGAGGAACGTCTTGTGGCCGAAAATACATCCTTGCAAAGAGAGCAGAGAAGCCAAACTGTTCTGCTCAGCAACTTACAAAGCATGCAGCAGAGCATGGAAAAACAAGCATTTGAGGTTTGCATTTTAGCAGTGTCATGTTGCTGTATTGTAATGCTTTTTGACAAATACGGATGTCACAGTTGACTCTGGATCACAAGTCAGTTTTTGGTCAACTCCCAAAATTGTGTTCAACTCAATGTTTCATCACAATCCTTTATGTTGTTTCCATTAAGTACTTGTGTATAACATTGCACCATTTTGTCAAGTATACACTCCAACTGTTGACTTGACAAAATGAAATATTGCCATGATGCGATGTTCAAAAACTTTTAATGTTTCTTTCACTGCATTGAATATACATGAAAAGGCTCATGCAAAGAGCAACTCGTGCAAATTTTGCATATCATTCAAGCTCATTAAATCAGATAAAACATCTTGCATAAAATAAAACATTTGTGCACTTGTATTGAAGCAAGTGTGGTTGCTTACTTTGCTAGAAGCAGGTAGTATCTCTGTTTAGGCATTGATATCTGCAGAGAATGTACTAGCGTATGTACTTGAACTCCGTATTTGTAAGTTCTTTAAATTAGAGGTAGCATGTACAATGATACACTAAATATTTGTTTCAGAATATTTAATGGTTAAACGAATTACATAGATTGATTATTTCTGGAAATGCATCTTTAATTACAGGTGAAATCCCAGCTTCATACCAGGGTTGAAGCACAGGAAAGAGAAATCTCCTCACTTCGACAAAGCAATCATTCACTTACACAGAGCAAACTTGAAGCATTACAGGTTTGTTTTAAAGGTTTTTTTTTGTGTTTTTGGTTAGTTACTTATGATTTTATGTGTTCTAGGTTGCATTTCATATGCTATTTAATATTTAAAAGATCATTTTCTTGGTAATTTGGTGTTACGTTAACTTTCTTTTACACCCAGGGTGTGGAGAAGCAGCTTTATGCTGTTCAGAAGCTGCATGAAGCGGAACAGGGTAGGGCCAGCAAGTTAAATGAAGAGTTAGAGAGTCTAAGACGGCAGAATGATGCCCTGGAACATGAAAGAGATGAAAACATGGCAAAATTGGTTGCTGTTGAAGAACGGCTTGCTAGAGTAGCTGGTGGACAAGTGGTAAAATTGCTTCGTTTATTCGTTGACCAATTTAGTATAATTAATGTTTATACTTTGCTGTTATTGTTGCTATTTTAGTGTGATGTTTTGGAGTCGTATATGTGATGTTTAATTTTATGATATACTATATTTTTTCAAGTTTAGTGTGTTTGCCAGAGTTTCTATTAAAAAGATAGGTTTTATATACTGCATGCCATATACTTGGGTTTATATGAAAGTATTTTCAAATTTTTTATCAGCTTGCTGCAGAGACTGTGTCTCCTGCTAGTGATGTTAATACAATCAGAAGTTTAAGGCAAGAAATCAGAGACAAAAGTGCTGAAATAACAAGTCTTGAATCTCGTTTGGAAAAAGCAAAAAAAAACATTGAACATCTTAAAGAAGTATCACTGGCCGCCGAAGAAAGCCTTAAACAGGTTAGTGCATTGACTAAAGTTACCAAAAACTGCAAAGGATAACTAAAAATCTCAACCCTGTAATCAACCACCAACACACACGCAAGTAGATTCTAACATTTAATCAGAACAGTGTATAAGATGCATTCGCGTTTAACGGCAACAGGTTAGTAACTGTATGTAAATGATGAAACTTCTAGAACAATGAAAGCAACAAGGAATTGCTGGACACCCTTCAAACCCGTCTATTGAAGAGTAACAACCGTCAGGTGACTCTTGAACAACAACTGGCTCAGACTGAAGAAGAAAATCATGCATTGAAAAACGACAAGTACAAAGTGACAGGTAAAAGCAACTGCTTTTATACCACTTACTGTGTTACCATGTTATAAAAACCTATTACTTTCCCACATTACAAACTTGGTCATTTTAGGTGAAGTTGAAAAGCAGACAGCTGATCTTCGCAAGCAGCTCTCTATATTGCAAGCTGAGTTGGAAGCTTCATCGCGCAGAATGAGTGAAGCTGTGTTGAATGAACAAATTGCAAGAGAAGATTTAAAGCATCAGGTACATATGATGCTGAGTTTTTCTTACACAAGTCACATACGCTTTAGAGCTAGGGTCTCAAACTGAAATAGTGCTCTGAGCTGTCTTGGGAAATTTCTTCAAGTTAAATTGCAGGCTGCACCAACAAATCAAAGTTTAGCTTATCCTAGTTATTTCAAATAGATTGTTAGGTGGCCGGTTAATTCAACTCAGGACAAGTAAACCTAGGGCAACTTAATTATACTATTAAATCCAGGACAATTCAACACAAGGATTATTCAACCCAAATATGTTGGTTGGGTCGTCCTGGGTTAAATCGACGTGTAACCAGAGTATTATGCTTATTCCCATGAGGTGTCTCGATCATAGCTTTTAGAAATGTTCAATTTCTTTTGTCAGCACTGTAGTTAAGACAAAATCGATTACACAGTTCAAACTAACTGTTTGGCCATGTTAGAATCGTTTAATTGCTGTAACTAATGGAACTTTCCTAGAGTTAACGTAACAAGTCAGACATATATCTGGCAAATTTTAATGTTGCTGCCACACACGCAGTTGCGTATACATGTTTTTTTGTTGAAATTTTTTCATTACAAGCCTGGACGTGGATTTAACCATTTCACCAGTCGGGTAGGACCATATAATTGAAATTTGAAATCCACTGATTTCAAGTCAAGGATTTTCAACAGAACTGTTTTTGTCTTTCAAGATGGCTAAAGCAGATGAAGCTAGTGACAATTACCAACGTGAGATGATTTTACATGCTAGTGCAATGCAGCAGCTCATCCAACTGAAGGTAATGAGTTACATCTGCTTTTTCCCCTGGGCTTGAGTTAAATGCTGGTTATCGCACGGATAAAAAACCTTTAGGAAAAAGCCAAGAGCTTTGATGCTGACCTGGAGAAAGTGACAAGTCAATCGCGGTCAGCTGAAGACAGCCTGAAGGAAAAAAGCGAAGGATGGAATGAGATTGAAGAAAAATTAAAACTTGAAAATCAGCAGCAAAAACAAAGAGTGATGGGTAAAAATATATTGTTAGCAGCAAACTTGTTTCAAATTTTGTTTTAAGTAATCGGAAATAGATTTAATTAACCTAAAATAAATTTATTGGTTTTTTGTTCCCTGTTTACTTTGTTATTGGCGAATTCTACTTTGTTTTTCTTTAATAATCACAATCGACAGACATCGAAGAACAAAACAAGCTTCTGCATGAAAATATTGAAAAACTGAGCAACCAGTTGCTCGATGTGCAAAGCAAACAAGCTGCCATAAGTACTCAATCGCCAATGAAACTCTTCCATTCTCGTGACCCAGTTGCTGCTGCAACCTCAGCTGCAGAGGGCAGTGAAGACAAATCGACTCAGCAGTTGTTGGATGTCATTAAATTCTTAAGACGTGAAAAGGAAATATCTGATACAAAGTGTGAGGTAAAATTGAAACAAAAATGTTTGGTTTTCTGTGTTTATTGGGTTCTTTACAAAGCAATCACACCTTTTATCTTTAAATAAAAATTTCTTGTCACAGCTTGTGCAGTCAGAAGCAACTCGCTTAAGACAACAAATTCAACAGCTTGAAAAACAGATGACAGACACCCAAGAAAATCTGAAGCAAGAACAAATTAAAGTCCAGGTATGCGAGAAAAATGGCACAAGTTTTTTTCTTGCTTGTAGTAGGCATTTTTTGCAGTTGAGTTGCAACTTCTGAATCCAATAACTCTGACCTGCAAAATTGTTTCATCTTTGTTCTCGTGTTATAACCAAACGCTTCGACTTTCTAGGAAAATTGTGTGAAACTAGCTAAGTTAGCATCATTGGAACGGGAAATAGAAGTGCTCCAGTCTGTGAAGGAATTAAATAAGGGTCTTCGTGAAGAAAGAGACAAGCTGGATGCTGATCTTCGATCTTCCAACTCACGCATCTCTCAGCTGCAAGATGACGTGGCTCCTCTTCAGGCCAAGAACAGAGAAATGTCAGCACAATGCATGACATTAATGGTCAGTATCTAGAACTATATCGTTGATGTGTACAACTGTACATGCTTTAAAATATTGAAAAGTGTGCATGCTGCATATAGTGTAATAGAAATAAGTTTTATCAAAACTACAAAAGCTAAGTAAGTAGTGAAGTTAATCGAGGTAACGTGAACAAACAATTATTTATTAAAGAAAAGTACTATTTGCGATAAATTCTAATGATTTTAATTTCATCGCCTTTGTTTGCATTGTCTAGTCAGAGAAAAAGGCATTGAATGAAGAAGTTGATCGTTGGAAAGAGAGAGTGCAACAGATGACGCAATCACCAAGGCGACAGGATCCAGAAGAATATCGTCGTCTATTGGTTGAAAAAGCTGCATTGGCTAAACAGATTGAATCTCTCAGCAAAGAACTGTCAGAACAAAAGTAAGGTTATTAATAATTGCTGAGGCTGAAAAATAGCTGAGTAGCTTTAACCTAAAATATTAAAACTTAGTATTGTGGAATATTTTCAATAGTAGAATCAAGCACTGCTGGAGTAGGTCTGGTTCAGTATTTTCTTATAAAACCTCATAACTATTTTTTGTAATTTCTACCATAACATTTAATACTGTTTTGCTTTGGAGAGTGATAAATGCAGTTTGAAACACGTCAGTTTTGCATGAATCAAAGTTTATGTGCATTTATCACAATTATTGCAAACACCTGGAATATTTAGTTTGATTTCCATTGTATTGAATTCTACGAAGCATTTTTATTTCATGCTTTCAAACATTGCTTTGTCAGGCAAGAGTGTTCATCCCTTAAAGGACAAATACGTAATTTGGATGCAAGCTTGCAATCTCAGAAAGTTGCAACCGCAAAGCATGAAAAGGAAAGTTCAGCCAAGCATGAGGAAATTGGCAAATTGAAAAAAGATGTTGAGGAGAAAATTCAAACAATTAATAGGGTTAGAAAAGCTTCACTTTGTGTGTGACATTAAATGTTTGTTAGATTTTCTTCATTTAATATCTTCTCATGCAAAATTATGTTATTTGTATCTGTGAGTGAAACCGTTTAGAAAAAGTTATTTATAAATTTGATTACTTTTCGTAGATTCGACGAGTTGGACGAAGATTCAAAACGCAGTACGAAGAATTACTTGCAAAACAAAAGGTTGAAATTCTGCCACTTAGCCGTTTAATTGTTACAAGATTCATACCTCCCATTTAATTTATACCTTTTTACTGCTATGCACACAGAGAAACGTCTGAAACCGTTGTGATCTTTGTTGTTATCTTGACACGTAATAAAGTTAATAATAGTAAAACAAGTTAAATTACTACCACATTAATAATAAAAGTTAGTTTATAATAAAATGTCCCCATTACAGGAAATAGAGAGCAAGGAGCAAGCTGCTAAGGCCCAGGAAGAATCACAAGCTGGAGGTGAACCATCAACAACCGAAGCAACATCTGATAGTCGAAAGGAAATGGAAGCCAAAGCTATGGAGGAAAGAGCTCGCTTGCAAGCGCTCAATCAAGAACTTACACGATCATCAGAGGAGAATGGTACGCTGAAAGCCAAATGTGAAGAATTGACCAAACAGGTTTGTGCCATCAGTAGAAGGTTTGTGTTTCTTTTAATGCTGCTGTATGTACCAGATTATCTAATTATATACCTAGCATTATACTCACGAGTAATGTTTTACTTCATTGCAGTTGCAAGAAAGCAATGAAAATCAGAATAAACTAAATGAAGAAATACTTGTATTACAAACTCAATGCGAAGAAAAGTCAAAGACTGTTTTAGAAACAAAGGTAAACCTCTTAAAAATCTAACACGTCCATTTCAAATAACATATAAAACTGTTGTTTTTGATAAATTGAGTATATTTGGCATGTGTGTGAATTGTTGGTTGCATAAATTTTCAGAAACAATTGGAAGAGATGTCTGAGAAAGAAAAGAAATTTAGCAAATTACTTACTCTTGCAAAACAACAAATTGAAAAACTACGAAAAGAAAATACGGTACAGCATTGTTATTTTAATTGCAAATATATAGACCAGCATTTTTATTTGATATCATACTCTGTCGTAGGAATCAAGTAAAGAACGCAGACGTTTGCAAGAAGAACTGAAAAAAATCGATATGGAAAGAAAGAATGAAGCTGAAGGGAAGGCAGAGCACCAAGCCAAAGTATGTTTTTTGTTACACTATATCTTCTCTTTATTTAAACTCTACTGAAATACTCACGTCTTTGGTTTTTCATTTCTTGTAGCCACTAAAAACAACGATTTTTTCTTGTTAGATTGAGGATTTGCAACGTAAGTTAAACGAGAGTCGTGCAGCTAACCCTTCTGCCTCCGGCCAAAGTACAGAACCTCGCAAAGCAGCAAACATACGGCCAATGCCGTCACAGAAAGTGAATCAAGTGCCACCAATGCGTATTCAGCCATTTGCCAGGGTACTACCAGAACCCCAGCAGGAAATGCCAGACACTGAAAGACCAGGTATCATTTGACTTAATCATTTAAAATCTTATCACTTAACGCCCTCATGGTATTCTATAATGCTTAACGTGACGTTGAACATAATGTATAATGGACTAATGGTGTTCTTATTTTTGATGTTATTTTATTTTATAACAAACTACTGCTTCTTAATCAAATAACATCTTAATGTTTTATCGTATTCTCATTTCATAAATTATTTTAATTTTGTAGTATCCCAAGTGGCATCTTCATCTATTCAAGCAGCAGGTAAAATAGTTTAAAGAATAATAACAAACATGTAACATGTCAAAACTTCAATTGTTTTTCAACATTTTGATTTTCTTTGTTTGCAAGTTAATTTTGAGTAGTCACAATCCGTCCAATGCTACAGCCAACTTTTTACAGTTGCCACTTCGGTGCCAGCAGTGCAGTCATCCAACCAACCTCCTGCCACTGCATTCGTCTATCCCATGAGTCCTGCCAATCAGCAGCAACAACATGTTGTCAGCTCTGGAAGTCAAGCAGCAGCTCACCTTCAGTCAGCCCAAGTTCAGCAGGAGGAGGATTCAACAAGACCAGCATCCGATCGTGTTCCAGGCTCTGAAGTTACCGACAGTGATAACGCCATAGTCTCATCTTCTGATGACCAAAATTTACAAGATGAGGTAATTCTATGACGTACTCATGGTTATCAAGTAGGGATGTCAATTATGAGAACTTGATTGCAGTTTTTAAGCGAGAAAATCAATCGATTTCGATTCTACACATGTTTACACCTTCACATACCACTTTCTGTTTGTTATTTGTTTGCAATGCACAAAGTAGACACAGAAATGTACAAACAATGAATTGCTGTCGGTAATTTCACCCTCCTTTTTTCTATTTCACCCACTCCTATTTCTGTGGAAAACTACATGCAGTTGTCATGTGCATTCATAAAAAATATTGCATCAGGTAATGCAAATACTGTTTCTTGTGCAATAATTTCGCTATTGAAATAACAGTTGTTAAAAGTTATGAAGTTGCATTGTTAATCATTTCATCACATGGTCTGCTTTGCTCAATTTCTTTTTCCATTATATATCAGGATAGGTATTTAACTTATAGGCAACACTTATATTCATACTAAAGGTTGTTAAATGTTAGCACAAAGTGTCGATTTATCATTTGTGCAGTCAATTAACGTGCATGAAACACTACATGTTTAAGCCTATCTAAAACTGCATTCATGGCGAAGAGAATGGGAACTAGAATTAATTCGACGTACAATGCAGCAAAGCAGGATTTCTCACCAATTTTTTTTTCAAAAACACAATGTGTGTGATGTATTAGCGAGTGAGAAACAATAAGTTGTGCTAATTTCAATAAATTATGAAAATCTCAGTTCCCATTCGGAGTACGATTTCACTAAAACATTTAAGTATGTCATTAACTGTAGCATATCATAGGCTCGTGCTGCATCGTCTAGTGTTGTGGTGAGTGCAGCGAATACAGTTGAACCTGAAGCACCATCTTCCAGTGCGGCTCGATTTGTTGCATCTTCAAGCAGTACAAATGCAAGTGCTGCACCACTCAATCCCAATGCTCGTGGCTTTCTGCCAGTACGTTGCAAGCTATTATTTTATACTGTGCTATTACTTATACATATTTGTTATGGAAAATACTGCAAATATAATATAATCAAATCTTAAATGCATGTAAATCTTCTTACCGGGAGCTAAAAAAGACGTTTTTATTACTTTATTGGGCTTACTTGTACTGCAGCTTTCGAATTTTAATTGAGATAATTAATACTTTGAATAATATTTAGCGTATTTAATGCACCAGGGTCAAAAGCGTACTCATGATCAGACCGAGGAGGCTGTTGCTATTGCTCCTTCTCGGAGCGTACCTGGTAATAGCAGAGAAAGAGAGGCACAGGTTAGCATATTAACGTTATGTACACTACAGTACTGAAATTTTCTCAATCTTTATTGTCAGTTTTGTATCATTTATCCTCATATAAGTACAGTTTTCAAAAGTTGCAGAAATATATCCATCAATATAAAAAAAATATTGAAAAAGTTTAAAGAACATCCCATTTTTTCAAATTGCAACATATTCAGTCCTCTCAGGCAACAGTGGCACCTCTAGCAAAGAGGCAGCGTGGAAGTCCTGACCAATCCAGTGAGAGTATTCCTGTCATCGCACCATCAACTGCAGCTCAACCAGAAACATCTTCACAACCTGCTGTTGGTGAAGTATGTGATGTGTATTTTGGCTGCAGAAACTGCATAATTTAGAATTGTTAATTGTTTAGAATGTGCATAATTTAGAAGCTGTTAGGCTCTGAGGTAAATGTTTTTTGGCTTTATGTGAAGTTGACACTCTCGATATCCAGTCTTTGAATATAATTCGGAACTACCATATTTTAAAAGCAAAATGTTGAGAGCATTAAACAATATAGAGAATAAAAAAGTGATACATTCCACCATAAGTTAGCTCCTGTTGAGGGAAGATCGTTCAGAAATGAACAAGAAGTAGTCCAAGCAGAACTTAGTTTTATATGATGGCTTTTAATACCTAATGAAATTTTCAAAACTTCACCTAAATAATGTATAATTAATTCCAAAGATTGGTTTAGCCACTTAATTTGAGCTTTAAATATTCTGGTAGTATTTGTTCAATTTCAGTATTTAACAAATTTATGTATGAACTAAGCTGAGAATCATTTTTTACAGTCATTGCTGTTTTAGACCAAGACTGTTTATAGTGCAATAGTGTTTTAAGAATCCTGTTGATCGTATGTTGGTTGGAATCTTATAAATTCAGGTCAAAGCAATTTATAAGTAGGACTCACCATTTTAATTCGAAACATGGATTTGTTATTATTGACAGATAGATAAACTAAAGCCTTTGTAAAATTGTCAACCTAAAGTTGTTTAGCTCAAGTTTAGCCGACAGCAGTTTAAATCTGTTAGCTCCCAATAATCCAATTTTAGGTTTTGTTTTGAATGCATTGAATCAAATGACTGAGTTGTTGAGTTCTTCTATTCAGGGCTTATCCTCCCAAGTATACGATCAGAAGCGGCTGCGTTTTGGCAAAATCAAGATCAGTAGATGTACAGTTGGTAATAAAGTGAGCAGGAGTGCCAAAACAGTGCAAGCAATGGAGCCAGACACTGAATCCAGGAAGTTATCTGCATTTCAAAGCGAGGTGATATCAGTTTCGAGCAGAACAACACTCTCAGTTGTTGATGATGAGGAGGATACCTCATCTGAAAGTGAATACTCCGCTTCTCCACCAAGATCTCCCACCAGTGTCATCTTGATAAGTGACACTGATGTTGATGCACAGGTGAAAAAGAACATCACTTCGGAGCAGAACAAGTAATGTAGTGAAAGCTTATTGAGATCTTGGAACAAGGTGCTCATGTATTACAGAGCCAGATTGTCACCAACTTTACTTGTTTTCCTCCTCATGTTGTGTTCTTAATCATGAATTTATCACCAGTGCGATGTGCATGCAGCACGGTCGCACCACAGTTTATTTTGCAACTAACGAGATTAAAACATTTCATTTCTTGGTAATCATTATGCCCATACACTCGACATATAGTATGTGCAAGTACAGGCAAACTGATTAATATAATTGCTTCATTTTTCATTGTTGCAAGACTACTGCTTATCAGTCGATAGCGACTTAAAGGAACTGATTTTCTAAACTTGTATTATATAGAGCGTCTCAAGTATGATTAGACAACCGGATCAATCGCAACTAAGTGCCACATCACAAAGTATTAGACAAGTGGATGTGCAGCCAATGCCACCTGCTGAAAATGAAGGCAAGTCACGTCTAATAGTAAATAAATTTATCTTTCAGGTAGTTTTTAAACAATACTTAAAACGGGGTTGTTTAGCAGTTTATTCATAAATTTTCAAACAAAAATATTTCTATGTTCAACAGACTAAATTTTTTTGCTTGTTATTGAAGAATTTGAGGAGGCCTCGGAAGTATCCCATGATATTCAGATGTATCAAGGTGATGATCAGATGCAACAAGAAGTCGCAACTTCCTCTATTGAAGAGCAGGCCCCGGGGGAAATCATTGTGCTGTCAAGTGATTCAAGTGGAGAAGACGAGGATGAAGATCTTATGCCTGATCAAGTTAGTTAGAGTTAAAGGAAACTGAAGTTTTTATATAGTTATTAGTTATATAGTGTATGTTTGTGTTCCAATTTCCAAATCAGATGAATGTTGAATGTTATTAATATGACCAAAGCATACATGAGAAAGTACGTTCTTCTTGTTTGTTAATCTGTTTTTGTGATAAACTTAGGTTGAAGAGGAGGAGGAGGAGGAGGAGGAGAGTGATGAAAACATTGAGGAAGAGGACATTGAAGAAGGTATGGTAAAAGTTGAGGATTTACCTACCATTTTATTTTATCTGATAAGTTGAAGCGCTTAATTAAGCTTAACTTACCTGTTATCTCTCATCTTGTAAAAGAAGGCAATGATGCAATTGAATCCACCTCACATCTGGAAATTCATCCGGGCCAACAATCTCAGCAGCAAAACCATCCAAGCAATAATCTACCGTTTCTAGTTCTTCCACAAGAGCCGCTGCCACCACGTCCGCGCTTGGCCAGTCGTCCTGGACCTCTAACACCAGGGATTGTGCCTTCCGTAAGTGGCATTAAAAAGCTTGTACAGTATTGGTTGCTAACCACATAAAAATTAACTTAGTTACCACAAAGTTGCTATAACCATGACAAATGCAGTTACAAACGTTTTATTTACATGCCTGACTATACTTTTGGACAATTCTCATAAGTTAGTAATACAATCTTTGGAAGTCTGGTTATGTTGTTTTGTTGTGATTGTCATTCCCAGCCTTTTGCTTTTGCTTTTGTAATAATTGCTCGAACGAAGAGCCACCTGCTCAAAATGTTTGCAAAAAAACCTACTTCTGTGCTCTATGTCGCCAAGAAAAAATTGGAAATGTGTGGAAATGGGTAGCCTATGGTGACATCATCGATTAGTTGTTGCGGCTGATTCTTACATCTTCTATCTTATGTGCTATACCCATTCTTTATTCAAGAACTTTTGAGAACTAACCAAAGATTTATTCAGCTACATAAGTATATTAATTGTAACTGCATTTGTTGTAGTCATTGCTCCATCACACCCTAGTATTTCGAAATGAATTGTTTTCTTGTTATCTAATATTATCGGAAATTGCTCATAACGTCCTCCAATTAAAAGTGGGAATGTTAAATGAAACTGTGAATTTCAAACAGACAATTTTATTGAAATTCTATTAGGAATGGATAGTTCCGCTGCATAGTGACGTGATGTTACGTCTCACACAGTTTTCACAGCGTCATGTAGACCCAGAAAGCATTATTTCTTGACCTCATTTCAAACATGTTGTCATAAAAATGAAGGTCTACATTTCAATTTCGAAGGTGTTTAGTCTTTGGACTTAGGTTTAGCCATATATTGAATATATATAAATCATACAAAGAATTCCCCCAAAATTGATGTTTTTATGCGTAGGCTATGATATTTTTGGTTAAGGAGGTAAAGTAATCTATTCTATGCATGACGCATTTTTATAGCATCGATCCTTTTCGTGGAATACGATAGTCTGATCGCATTGCCATTTAGTCAAATACAAGGCACAACTGATGAAGCTATTAAATCATGTATTGCCTTGATGCTAAACCGAATGGGTTAACGAAACGTTGGCAGAAATAAATTTCTGAATTTCACAAGTTGTGCCTTGTATGTGATGTTAATATGCCTGGTGGCAATCATAGCATTTTTAATTGCCTTTAAAAGAAATTAGAGTAGTTTTGTATGACATTTTCGGTCTTTTTTTGATTGATGAGATTCTTGCAACAAAAAAGAAGGATATTTTCTGAAGTTAAATTAGTTTTAGTTTTTAAAAGGTTGAGCATACAAAGAAGTAAACATACCATAAGTTGAAAAGTAAAAAATGGCATCTGCAGTCACAAAGTTAATTAGAAATCTGTCTCTAACACATTTTTCAGTATCAGGCCACATACCTTGCTGATATTCTATTTGCTTATTAGTTCGTACTACCTACCGAACTTTTTCGGAATATTTATAATGTTATACCCAGTGAACATAATGCACCTGCTATTTATCGACAGTCTACCGATGAGGGAGACGGCATCGTACCTTGCACTCCAACTTTGCCAATTCACAGACATGACGACAGTTATCAATCCATCAGTTCTCCTCGCATTCCAGCTGGCGGACCACCAATACGATTCCGCTTTGAAGATGTTGCTGCTCCCCAGGCATCATTGGAAGCTGTACCAGGAGGTAGTTTACATACTTGTTCCTCAATAACTTACTGTTGATTACCAGCCTATGAATTTATGTTTATTCGTTTGAAACGGTCATAGCAAGCGTTTGAATTCAAAAACTTTTTGACTAATATGTAAACTTTTTTTCTGGTGCGCTTTCTAGGCGTTGGTTCTGTGGACAACACCTTGATGGATCTTACAGGAGCAGCAGGTGAAGAGACCAGCCGTTCTGTACCTAGCATCCCGTCCTCATCTTCTGCTGCCTTCACTGTTCCTAGCGTAATCAGTGATATCAGTGACCTACAATCATCCAATTCTGGCGTAAGTTCAGTTAAGAAGTTGAACAGTAAGCCTTTGAAGAAAAGTAATATTGAAGACTTCGTTTATTTGCTTATTGTTACATGGGTTCTTTTTTAAAAACTGATTCTTACTTTCCAGAATGCGGCTGTAAGCAGTAGCATACAGGAAGGCGAGGGTGAAGCAGAAACGGATGAGTAAGTAATTAGTTCAATGCACTATGAAATACCACAATGCGATACTCTTAACGAATCGCTGAACTTTTGTCTTCTTCAAATATGTGTTCTAACGCAAAACTATTCTGGGTTTTGGCCTACCGGGTTACTCATTGTATACTGTATCATGGTTCACATTTATAGGTTGGAACAAGCCATTCCCACCACAGTAGAAGTTTCTGAAGCTGAAGCAACAACAGAACACAGGAGTGAAGTACGAGAGGCATCGAGCATTCCAATCAACACTCTCAGAGGAAGAAGACGAATTCGAGTTAAAGGTGCATTGGGTGTTTTGTTTTTATTTTGCTATTGTCTTACTAGTACTAGAGTTATTTTTTAAAATCAATGGTATGGTAAGATACGAAGTACTGAGTCCTAGCAGGCGTTGTGTCGTATGACACAGTTTGAACTAAATTAGTCGAATGGTTTGCAATAAATTGGGTATAAATAGCATAAACATTTGTTAACATATGATTGCTGTATGTCCTTACAGGTGCACCAAGATCCGCTAGAGGCCGTGGTGCCAATTCACCATCGACCTCTAACCAGCCTTAACTGTTTAAGTGCAAAATATTCAGTTTTGTTCTGATGCAATTGCTCATTGACTCAACTGTCACTTTTATGTAAACGTTTTGTCGTGGACAGTGTCACGTAATAGCATGTGTACTGCCATTTTCTGAGAAATAAAACCAGCCGAATCTGTTGTTGTTCTGTGTTTCGTTTTGTATGATATTTTCCATGATTTGGTGACTTACGCTGCTAAAAACTTTGTTCTACGATTTTTCTTTGAGTGCCACCTTGTAAATAAATCTGCACAGCAACTCCATTTGCGCGTTAGCTGAGCCTACCAAAGGAATGGAATGCTGGAGAGTGTTCGTTCCAAGATGACCGAAATGCGATCCGAGATAAACAGCTTTGGTGAGGACAAATTGAAAATTGTGGAGTTATATTTAAGAAAACAAGAGTTAAAGCTTCAGTCTTGACAGTTTGTTTCCAATAAATGCTGCGTTGACAAAATAAGTACTGAATATTCAGGGAAAACCGATTTATTTAAAGGCAGAGCTTTTACTCAGCATATAGAATCCGAAGAGAAGGTCTCTTCCGTACCGTGATATGCTTGCCTATAGATAGGTTCAGTTTCACTCAGGCATAACCATTTTCTTTTTAGCATTCTGAGTAAAAAAGGGCGACCTAAAATGTGCTATTATTTAAAGAAAGTTTTGATGCACTTGTACTAAAAAATATTCGAAAATGTACAGGATTTCATCTATACAAAGGCTGAATTTGTGAATTAGTTAATAAAGCAAATTTGCAAATAATAACATCTCCAATGATGAAAAATATTTTGGAAGTCTTACATTTTGTTATCAATAAAAAAAAGCAAGATATAAGTTGGTACTCTGAGGTTAACTTTATTTTTAACTCTTTTACACGAGCTTTCCTAAGCTTATTTTACTATACCACCATCAATTTACTAATATTAATAAACAATCAATATTACGGTCAGACGTTAGACAAAATTCAAACTCGTTTCTGTTCAGTTAACTGTTTGCATTGTTTTTAGAGTTTATTTGCTTAGAGATATGTAAATCGAAAACTGTAACTTTAAAACGATAAGTTTATACGTCTAGTTTGTGTGTTTGTGCAAAGGAGAAGATGTTTAGCTGATTTTTATTTTTGCCTACGTCAGCAGCACCTGCGGTGGTCCCAGCACCCAGGTCTGGTTCTGGATACGATTTGATTGACATGATATGATATGATTGCATATTAGCGCATCATGCAGTTACACCGATGCTAGGCTATGTGAAAGGCAATTGGTCATCGTTGTTTTTGTTATTTGCAAATAATGTATAATAAATATATGATGCCGTATGTTTGCGGCATTCGCTTGTTTGTTTATTTTGCTGACGGAAGAAAACGTCACATGTGTAGCTGATTGATGTAACAGATTGGGGTAGAAGAGGAAATGGTTGCTGTCTTACTCACTTGCCGCAGATTACATACGGCAGTCAAGCAGTACGATACTTCGCCTAGCTTTATGCTGAAAAGCTGTTTGAGCGGTATTTCAGTCGTTATGGGTACCAGGTTCGTACAACATTTGGTACATTTTTAGAAGTATATGAAATCTGGCGATATACAGATATATAAGCTGAAAGCTGGCTGGGCCAGACTGCAGACTATCACCGTTTTCAGCAAGATCTTGGATATGCCAAAGAACCAAAAGTGACAAGTACAGTACACAAAAATGCTCAGACGCAATGGAAGTGCGCACTTACACTGTAATGTACACAGTTTAACTTATTAAATCTTTAAATCAATTGAAAATTGAGTGCATAGAAGTTCTTTCCTAGTCATTAAGTCCTAAATAATGCAACTTAAGTGCGGCGCGGAAGGTCATGAAAAGCAGTCTGGTATTGAACACGCCTTTGGCAAACTCTGCAGTCTGGTGGCTGGATTATCTGGTTATGCTTAGCACTAGCAGTCTGCAACTTCCAGGCTAAAGTTACGCATAACTTAACCTGCCCAAACTATTGAATACATGAAGAAAGTTAGGTTGTACAGTGGGGCTATAAGAATAAAAAACGCAACTGATACAATGTTAAAATCACTACGGTGTTTTGTGTTTATCAGAAAAGATATGAAAATAATTCTCAGATAGATATATTTGTATAATTTACATAAATAGAGATATCTAGTAGTGCATGTTTAAATAAACAAGGCTGGTTATAATTCATAATTCATTACGCTTTGTTTCATTTTTGTGTTTTGCTAATTTTTGCCTTTACCTTTGTGGATAAAAAATTTCAAGCATGTAGGAAATCGTATTAAATTACTTCCTCATGAACAAATAGAATAAATGAACGAGAAGAAGTGAGAAAGCACCAACTTGTTTTTGAAAGTGTGACACATGCATGCATGAAACTTGTAAATTTGTGTGCATGTCAAACTTTTCACGTTTACTTTGTTATAATAGGTTAATGAAGAAAAAGTTATTCCATGTATCAACCAATTTTTTTCAAATTTTGTAACCACTAGTCACAGATTTTGATAGTTTGGGTATATGTTGTAGAGCTTCAAAAAATTTGAAAATGTCTTAAGTTGTTTTTGAGTTAATGCGATTTGGTAATTCCACCAATTGAAGGAGATTTGGTCCGTGAGCACTTACTCAAACTCATTTTACTCTTTAAGCTCAATAAACAAGTTCAAAATTTTTGGATATAGGAAAATACTTGAACCATACTACACAAATATTCAAACATTTTGTTTCAGTGATCATTGCTATTGTGATTGCTACAGTGATCATTGCATTTTATTTTGTTTTCGTGCATGGTACAGTCAACGTTGTATCATACATATGAGAATTGATGTGATGCGTTTGGTTCCAACATCTTCTTTGAAGAATCTTTTTTGTATTTACCCTAATTATTTTATTATTAGTTCTACTATAGAAATAATTGCCAGTACAATGAATATAATTCAGTATTACTAGTATCCAAGTTTGAATAGGGGATATTAAAAATGTTAAGAACTAACGTACCAGGATATTTCAAGTATCTTCAGGAAGCTATATGCTATACCAGGGATGTCCAACCTGCGGCCCGCGGGCCACAGTGCGGCCCGCCTGAGGTTTTTGTGCGGCCCGCTAGTCATTTTCACTCCAAAAGTATGTACTTCATGTACCCATTTTTCTTGAAATTTAATAGGTTTTGCGGCCCATTCAATTATTTCAAGTGACAATGCGGCCCACTATAATAAAAGGTTGGACATCCCTGTGCTATACCATACCTCCATCAGTAAAAACATTTGCAATTTGACTGCCAAACCTTTTGCAAGTCATAAGAATGTCCAAAAAAAATTTCTGGGGTTTTATTGTCAAAGAAAGTGACTGATCTGTGGTGTGTTTTATTTATTTTCAATATGTTTGATGACAGCGTAAAAAGGTATATTATTGACTAACTAAGAACTAATGTATGTTGTACTCTCATATTTGTTCAATTTAAATTATACATAAATTGGTATTTTTTCAGGATTGTTGTCTTTGTGCTAGCACTAGCATAGGCTTAATAATTTCGCATTTAAAAAGCTTTAATACATAACTCTAGAGAAATTGTATTAAATATCCTTAATTATAAATGTATAAAATCAGGTAATACCAATTACCAAACCAAATTGTGGCAAATTGCAGTTCTTCCGACCACATAATGTTTAGACTTTGGCCTTTGTTGAGGACTCACATCATTCAATGTTTGCTATGCACTGCATTGCTTGTACTAGTTCATGCTGGATGTACACAAGCTAGATATTCTGTTGGAGAATTTTCAGTAAGTTTGGTCTTTCTTGTGTACGTTTTTGTTCTAAATGTTTGATTAATAAAACACCTATCATGGTATTACGTATTGTAGGATTCAGTTCTAATACGACATCCGCTGGCGGAAGATGTTGAAAATGTTGAAGAAGAGGACGTTGATGCCATTACTGAAGTTGCCGACAAATCAGTGGAAACAAAAAATGGTATATATTTTATAGAAATGGTACCCTATGACATATGTCATTAAACCTCCTACTCATGTACGCTATTTTTTATCAGAAACTTGGTCAAGGTCTGCAGGAGCTTATTCTAACAAAGATTCGATTGGGCAAAGAAAGCTGCTTAAACAGTTTCTCAACTTACCAATAAAAATTTGCATTAAGCTTTTAAGTTTTACCAGAAAGAGCGATGTTGCCTAAGTTAAGAGAATAATAAAAATGAAGCTAATTCTGCAAAGTTTTTAAACAAAAAAAACAGTACTTTTGTATTTCTTACATCTAAAACTAGTATGTACATATTTATTTTCATGCATCAAAAAGATATGTGCATTGTATAAGTAACCACATGGAAAAGTTTCAATTATCTTTAGCTTGGCCCAATACCTTCTAACTTTCCATAGATTAGATTCTTACTTTTCCAAGAAGAGGCCACAATTTCTTAAAAAGTTTTTTAAACTGTTTTATCATAACTTAGTAAAAGCATAAATAAATGTTTAGACAAATCAATGCAAGAGACAGACATTGATTCGTGACAATGAATTAATGTTCTGTGTGGTGTGGTTTATGTCAAAAGCAAATGTTTGGTCTCTTGTCTTTATCATGCGTAGGGATGTACTATACAGATTACAGAATACTTGACTATTCCAAAATAGTTTATTCCGAATCCAGAATTTCAAATCCTATTCTAGATTAGTTTAAAACATAAACAATTTAAGTACCAGTAGTGCTTTTCTTTTACCATATTCTTAAGTTTACAAAGTTATTGCGGTTCAAGTATAGATGACAATTGTCAAATTAACATGTTGCGGTTTAACTTACCATGAATACTAGTAATGCATTTAGTGCTTAGTTTTGCATTGTGAAATAAAAAGTGACAACAAAATCCACTGTGTATGCCAATAAAAACATTATAATTATAAAATAAAAAAGGTTTCCTGAGATGCGGAAAAAATAAGAAAATTGGATTCAAATCTTTTGTGGTTCAGTTCTCAAGGATTCATTATTCTACAATGTGTATCTCTAGTCATGTGTCATGTCAACTCTGCAGAAAAAGAGTCAAAAGACCTTTGAAAAAAATTTAGTTGAGCCTGTATATTTTCTTAGTCCTTCATTTAGAAGTTACTTCTATATTCTAATCTAATTATTTCCACATAGCTTACAGTATGTATTTTTTTCTTTTTCAGTTGCATTGGGCCACTACCATGTTCGATTTGTCCATGCGTTTGTTAAATCCATTGTTGTTATCATTGTGTCAGAGATTGGAGACAAGACCTTCTTTATAGCTGCAATATTTGCAATGAAGCATGCCAGGACAACTGTGTTCACTGGTGCAATTGGTGCCTTGGGCTTGATGACATTTTTATCTGGTAGAGAGTTTTTTTATTGCTGTGATATGTTTTGTTCCTTATTCTTTCATATGGTATAGGATTTAAAAACTAAGTTTAAATCTTTACTAAATATTTAAATAAAAAGCGTTATTAAAGGATTACTGGTCCAGTCTCATTTTCGTTTGTATTTTACGCTAATTTTATCAACTTAATTTATATACCTCAAACTTAGAATATATCAAAGTAATTTAATAGATTCCTTCAGCTTTGAATTAGTAAGCTACCAATACCACTGTAGCATCACATGTTTTGATAAATGTGTTAAGTTTTTGCATTCCACTGTGAGTTGTGTTGCGATAGTTGTGCGGAGGCACTGCTGTTCTTAACTTGCTATTCGGTCTTAATTTACCTGCCGAATTAATGATCTGACTCCGAGGTTGCGTGCGGTTAGAAATCTCTAACCTTAACGTGTTACTACTGTTACTAGCCGAAAGCTATTACGATTAACAGATACAGTTTATCAGAAACAATCCTTTATTGTAGGAACTGTACAGGTTCCGATTATTATGACACAAGCACAAACTTAGCATTCACCAATTAAAACAAGTATAATAAATTACATTCTAACACGACTGACGTAATACGTTCGTACGATTCGGTATCTCTCTGTCTGGGCGCTACACGCACAGAAGTTTAAGCTTATAACAGCGTAGAGCGCTTGTGAACGGAAATATTCAACACAAAACACACGCATATTTCAGACTGTGTGAACGATAAAAGCAAAGCGTTGGCAGATGGGAATTATTTACAGTTAAAACTCGGATGTTATGAAATCACCTGGTAACGTACTAAACGGCGCTTTCACATAAAGTTATTTAGTGCAAGTTTCCAAATATTGCATAACGATTGCAGTTTGTAAAGTTGTGACTGCAGCCGAATTGCATCTGCATTGCAAATATTAAATGCTAGCTGTAGGTTTATCAATGAACAATGTTTAAATGGCGCATATGTTTCCACAATTGGTATACTGGTATTGGATGTGGCTCCCAAGCCACTACAGTTGCATTGTTAAAGTTCTGCATAATGTAATTGCCATTGAAAGTAAAGGGTAGCAAACAAATAGAGCTTTAAAACATTCTTAACTTCTTTCATGGTGGTGTTGAACAAATAGACTTGACGTCTTTTGCAGTGGTTCTGGGCTATGCTACAACAGTTATACCTCGTTGGTTTACCTATTATGCGTCGATTGGTCTTTTTGTGATATTTGGAGTAAAGATGTTCCACGAAGGTATTTCTATGAATCCTCAGGGAGCTCAGGAAGAAATTGAAGAAGTGCAAGCTGAGTTAAAGAAGAAAGATGAAGAGGTATTGGAGTGGGTACAATGATACAAGTTTGACATGCTAAATTTGTTAACGTTTTGAAATAACAGGTTTTTCTTTTTGTTATTATTACTTGCATTTATCTTCCAATGTCTTTTCAATGTTATGCTTGGTATGCTGCTAGAAAAATTCTTTACCAACTTTATCTTTTTAATATTAATCAGTTGGAAAAGGCTGCTGAAGGCAAAAAAGATATTGAAGCTGGAATATTAAGACCTGGAAATTTAAGAAAGTTTTTTGGATTTCTCTCTCCAATTTTTGTGCAATCATTTACTTTAACGTTTGTAGCAGAGTGGGGTGATCGATCTCAAATAACCACTATAGTGTTAGCTGCAAGTGAGGTAGGTTTGATACAATGATTAGATTTAGTTTACAGTTATGTGTAGATTTTTTTAAAGGGACCATGTACAATATAATACATACGGTATATCAGCACAAAGATAACCCCACTACACAGCAGATGCATTGCAAAATTAAAAAATTTGTTAATTTTAAGAAATTGCCACACTTGTGCACTTCAAGGTTGTTATCATATGGTTTAAATAATTCAGTATATTCTGCAGTAGTTTTTTGTTTTTGTTTACTGATTGTTGCGAAATTTTCATATTTTTGTAAAGGACCCAGTTGGCGTCTTCATTGGAGCTGTTATAGGTCATGCATTATGTACTGGCCTTGCTGTAATCGGTGGCAGAATGATTGCCCAGCGAATATCTGTTCGAACTGGTAAGTTACTTTATTTGTACGAGACACATTTCATTGCTAGATTCAAGGTATGCCATGTCGTTTCATGTTTTCAATTGAGCTGTTGGTGCTAATGTTAATGCTTCAATTTTCTTTTTTAGTTACTATCATTGGCGGAGTCTTTTTCATCTTTAATGCTGTGTTTTCGTTAATTACTGGACCTGGTTCCTGAAGTTGTCAGACAAGATAATATAAGCAGGCTCTTAGACCCAGAGTCGTTCGCTTTTATAGTCAATCATCTGACCTACGTGTTTGCCTTTTTCGCATGTTTTATCTTTTTAACAAAATATATGGTTCAGCTTATCAAATTTGGAAGTATGATTATTTGTCTGTCGTTTTTGACTGTTGACAATATGGCTTGTTTTATTTATTTTGCTTCATTTGTGAAGCAAATAATGAAGACCAATATGTTTGAGTAATTGTTAAGAATAACTTAAGTCGTTTATGAAATTAAATGGCAATCATTTGGATTTTGGAAGGGGTTTGGTGTACGAATCAAACTATATTTTAATAAAATCACTGTGTCACAATGAATAAAATTCTTTCTCCATTGGTTATTCATGTGACCGCCATTGAAACACCACATGTACTGAAGCTGTTTGGTGTTTTATCTAAGTTTATTTCAGTATGATTTTTTTATGCATTGGTACTTTTTTTTGATGAAACCTGTTAGAAAAAAATAAAGCTAAGCTACCTTATTAGCTCGTAAACTTAAGCAATTAATACAAGATTAATACCTGTACCAATGTCTTAAGTGGTGTAGGGAGATTTGATGTTTTTTTCTAAACCTTCACGCATTTTCTTGTCAGTCATGGCATGTACTGCAATTTTGTTGTGAAAACAAACAAACGGCTTAATGTTTGCCATTCTAGGTATTGTGTTTAGTTTACACATCTATGACGTTAAATTTTTATATCTTTTTCTGAGTTGTGCAATGTGAGATTTTTGTGCAGGCTCCAAACTAGAACATCTTCTGTTGTTTTGTACAGCAAATTAACATTGCTTGTAAGATACTTTCTGCATAGCTGTACAAGTGTACATATTCACCCCACCTTTTTTGTGCATTAGGTAAGAAAGTATATTAGTCTTTTACTTAAGAAATATTTATATTAGCAAGTGAATAACAATGTGAACCATTAATATAGTGTACTGCTACAACACTTGTACTGGAACAATTGGTTAAATTTGACACTTTTGACTATGAGGCTGCCTGCCTGCATTAGTATACACTAGTCATGTTGTGATACGTATGTGGATGATATCAATTGCATTACGCATGCAGTCTTAAATTGAGTAGCAGCCTTGCCTACTAGTGTAAAACGTCAACAACTTTTACGAATTTCTTATTTTTGAGCAGATACATTTAAATGTACGATATCAGAAATATTGCACAATCAATATAAGTTTAGCATAAAAATATTAGTGAAATAATAGTAAAATTCTGCTGGAATTGTTAAAATAGGACGATGATAGTACTACCTCAATAGGCATTGTTTAATAATTACTAATGAATCAGTTTATGGTTACTTTAGCTGATATTTGTGTTTCTAAAATGTAATCAACTGAAGTTGCTATGTGTTACAAAATATCAAGATCAGAAATTCTCATTTACATTGTTTCACATGCTTATGATGAAAATAAATGCACTTGTATTAGAAAAAATTAATTTCTTGTCAGCCTTAGAGGAAAGTTTTCCATAATAAGTCTGTCATCTTGAAAGATAACCACTATGTTAACTTCAAATTCAATTTTGAAGTTAGTTGATTCCAGTGTTGGACAGGAAAATAGCCTTGGAAAGACCATGTATATAGGTATTGCCAGCCCTCGGCAAACATTTCCGATTCCTATTTCAATGTTCTGGATTTCTGAAACTGACAACATTAAATTGCTATTTTTATGATTCAGAGCTGAGCGTAATCTGCTTGCTTGTTTATGAATGTTAGCATTCGGATTTGGGAATACCTTCTTTGGCATATCCTTCAGCACATCCAACTGTCTCTACTCTCATCAGCTGCAACTCGATACTGCGAATAGGTGTGTCAGCACTTTCTACTATAATTTCTCCAGTGAATGGTCGTGTTATGCAGCAATAATTGGAATCCAGCTTCCCTCTTATGGAAAACCTTGGCAAATTTGTTTTCTGATGAGAAAAAGAGGGTTTCACGGTTTTTGTTAACTTGAACAACAAATACACCATCATAAACTTGATCACCTTCAACGAGTAATATAGCTATTACGTAAAAACATTACGTAAAAAAAAAAGAGCAAAATGTTGGGAAGATCGTATAATTCGAAGCAAAACCACTAGAGTCAGAGTAGATAAAACATTTTAATTCCTGAATGAATATCGTTTTTACTCAAAACCTTTGCATTAAAATGTTCGCATCTACTCCAGCTCTAGTGTTTTTGCTTTGAACTAATTACTGTTTTAAAACAATATAGCACTCATAATGTCATTATATTGCTATTTTTAATCATCAAAGTGTAAGATTAATGAGAACACATCATGACTTACAGAATTCACATTTTGAACTGAGTTTGGATTGATGGAAAATGAAGTTATTTTGGCAGTTGCCCTTTCACCATTTTTGTTTTCCACCAAAAATTCAGCATCTTTGGTCAAGTCTTTGTTCAACAGTGGTCTTTTCATCAAACATTTCACAACATACTACAGAGCAAAATTATCGCTTTTGTTTATATTTAGCGTAATCATTCCCAATAATAATGCCGTACTTGCACAGAGATGAAAACTCCATGATATGTCTCATACAGCTTATTGTTCCCTCTAGGCTTGAGCACAAATCCAAATGGAATTCTCGTTTCTTCATCTGTGATCCTAAAAATATCATGCGGAAAAGCGTAATATTTATAGAGCTTCATAATCATGAAACAACAAATTTAACTTCACGTACTTGCCAGGCCCTGCAACATCAGATGCATAAGAAAACAAAGTGACTGGTTTTACGCTATTATACAGAGCTTCAAGTCTTCCAACACTTTTCGCACTTAGAGTAAGTGAAGCAACTCCTTCTACACTAACAGAGATTCCTTGATGAGGTAGTGGGGATTTTGTCTTGACAATAATCTCACCTTTGACTGTGTCCTACATAGAAATCATAAAGTTAAATATTTGCTATGGCCAGGTTGAAAGTTTATCTTTCAACTAAATTTGAATGTTTGACTTGAAGAAATTATGTTTTAACTGGACATTTGGTTTTATTGATAAATAACTCACAAAAGCCTAAACAGCTACTGAGCAACAGCGCCAAGTATCTTAATAATGTAGTTGGCCAAAACAAAACTTACCCCTTCATAATATACTTTAAGATGGCGGTCAAATCTTATGTCAAGGGTAGCCATAGTTTAATTTTGTAACTAGCAGTTCAATAGAAAACTTCCAACACCTGCTTCAAACACAATAATATTACACGTTACATGAAAATGAAGAAATAATAGTACTAAAACTGTGTCTACTTTGAAACGTTGAGGGATCATCTGTAGATGGGCTTTTAAAATTTGTATTGTGATATGTAATACATGCTAAAATGTTTTTAATGTTATAGAGTGAGATGAGTACTGCATAAGTTATATATATTAATCTATCGTTTACATGGCTGAGTATCACATTTTTGTAAATACAAAAATCATATAATTTTAAGAGTTATAAATGTGTAAACTTGGTGCATTTTGCGTTAAAATTTAAGTGACATAATTTGCCTTATGGAATACAAAGCAGTAAAAAGAACCAGAGCAGCCTTATCTCAAGCAGATTTAAGTAATTCTTTTCAAAATTCATGATGTAATACAGTGGAATTTGCCAAAGTCACCACCTTAGAGGGAATAGAAATATCGGTGACCTATTTGAACAAGAAACAGCACATGAACATTCACAAGTCTACAAAAACTTGAGAACCTTTTCTTTCTGTGTAAGCCGAACATTTGAGAAATATAGAACGCAAACAGTAAGCACTGTTTGGGATACTATATAGTAATGTAGACTAACTTGTAGCATCAGTTGCTCTTTTGCATCGCACTGATAAAAGCAGTGTTAAGTGACTAAGTAGTGTGTCCACTAACACAAATTGTGATGCACAATCGGTTCATGTTAAGAGTTTTCAATGTAATTATGTTGGTACATTTTTAGAGGTCTAACTACTTTGGTGAATTATTTGCTCAGAGTTATCAAAAACGATGTCAAGTTAAGCAAAGACAACGTAGACGCCTGGCGACTTAAGCAAGTTCTACTGTAACAGAAAATGAACCAGTGGCTATATTGAACCTGATACAGTTAATTTCAAAGACAACTCAGACAAGAAAAAATTATACATAGTGCAATGAATAATGCCAAGAACATTAAAGTTAGCAGCCTCTAAACAGTATTACGTTCGGTGACTCAACAGAATATTTTACAGCCTACCACTCATGATCATAAATAAAGCTAAAAACAGACATGAAGCATATGGACTCAAGGTGGAACAATATATTCATGTTTTCAGGCTGGTCTGATGACAAAATGCTTAGAAAAGCAACTGGAAAAAAACTGTGCTGATTGGTGAGATAACCTACAACCACATTCACTCCGGACATTATTCGACTTGCCAAATTCTATTAACTTACTTTTCTAATAAATTTTGAAACACAGAAGCAAACAATATCCGAAATCATACAATCATAGGATACACATTACCAAGGCAAAACGGAACAAAGTTGACTTTGACCGCAAATTTGTCAGATTCTCAAACTTATGGACGTTATGGCAATAACTGTAAGTAAGATTTAAAATATTACCGTACGTATTACGCAAATCTTTTAAGCCCTACGCATACACCAAGAATACCTAAATAAAATAATATCTGACAGAAACACTTTTAGATTAATTGTTCCATTTTTCCCGGAAAGCCTATGGTAGTCAACTTGTCATGATGTGTTGGTACTAATCATGGTAATCAGTAATAGCAATCAATCGGCCCATTGGAATTATTAAGCAACTAGGCTACAGCAAACATTGCAGCCTTGTAGGTACTGTACTAGAACTAGATTGTCCCAAAAAAGGGTTATCCCCCTAAATGGAAAGTTCCCATTACAGATTCAATCAATCATTCTATTTTTTGTCAAAGGCGCTGTGTAGACGAAAAATCAAGCCAGTTGTTATTAACACGCGCCAATGAACAGGAAAAAGTGACAAAGCCGAAAAGACGTACTCAAGAGAAATAACGTTAATATTTGCTGGTAACAACTAGCAGGGCCACTAAACCTATAGGATAATCCATAAAACATAAGTTGAAAAAGCGAACATTTAGCAGACGAGCAGATGGTGTGTTCAAGCAACTGATGAATGAAAATTGCTGTACATCAGTGGATGGGAAAATAAACCCACCGTAAAAGAAATCCCATCCCGCTGTTGCTTGTTTCCTTTGTGAATGCAAACCAGTATAGTTTAAAAAATGCATAAATATGAGAAGTTTAAGCATATGTGAGGTGTACTGGTAACTACATGAGTACTGTAGTCATTCAGAAATAGCCGCTAGCAGGCACTAAGGAACAGTTTTTTCTTTGGTCATGTTATGTCTGCAGATGGAATTTTTACTATTCTGCAGGCCTACATAAAATAAGACAAATTTGCTTTACTTTTATTTTCACATCTAGTAATCCATGAAGGAAACCATCCAACTTGGTGTAAAAATACTTTGAACGCCGATCTTATACGCAGTCATTATGATAGCTTATTTTGGTTTTACGAATTTTTATTTCTATCAATTTGCCTCTATACAATAGTACGCTACAAAATCAAAAATTAAAAGAACGCCATACATTGTCTATACTCTATAGCCTACGCCATATAGACACTTACAGTATATTCTACTCAAACTGTACAGCTAAAAAAACTTTTCCAATAGTTTTTAAATGCAACTTGGGCGTTTGACTGATTTCAAGGTATAGTTCGTTTTTAACGTAGGTGCAAACAAGGTTTTTAAAATGTGAGAAGAAAATTAACATATAGCACTTAACCGCAATGCAAGTACAGTATATTATGTTTTAGGTATAGTCATTTCCGCAGATAGGGTGAAACATTCTGAATACCAGGTCACTTTTTTTCCCAAGAACAGACAGAAAAAGCCTAATATAAAAGGAAGAAGGACATATTTTAAAAAAGCGCCTCTTTCATCCAAACTCTTCCACAAGTCAAACGGTCAACATTTTTGGGCACATTGTTTGCGGCAAACTTATAAAATGTGTGGGGATGAACAGTCGAAGTTATTGCCAACAACAGCATGACATAGGTCTGTCAAACAGGCAGATTTTCGAAAGATATCAGAGACTGATATTAAATAAAAGATTAAACCACGCGTTTTCAGCATCAATCATGGGGTAAAAACAGCGATGTTGTAGTCTGGCAGTTGTGTTTGTGCGTAACCCTGGTCGTATTTCATACAAATCACAGTCAGACATAAGACAAACGATGAAGGAGACAAAGGGAAACATTTCAACAGTTTTACCACCGACAACGGCGTTCACGTGCACGCGATATTGCCATAAACACGGACAAATGCGAGAACAGCAAGCGTGTCTCATACAATGCTTCAATCTTAGAGTAGCGCCGACTGGTCGATAAATTCACGCTATAAATTATACAACCGACATAATAAACGCACCGAAGCTTGTGTAAATGTTGTGAAATTGTTCAAACAAACGCTTCGTTACGTACAAATCTACTTATTATGTACAGTTATTTACTATATTATGTTCGTTCATATTTATGATTTAGTTTACCACGTCCAAAAATGTTTGGGGATGGCGAAGTTAATTGTTTTAGGTTGGCCGAAAGCCAAAGGCTTTAGTCGTTCTTTTAGAACTCCTTGTCTATTTTATTTATGACTCCGTTCTTTATGCTATCTATGATTGTTTCATTAAGTCAGCACAACATTCATAAAGTCCAAATTCTTATATTTCAAAATGTAGTCGTAATTACATCAGAAGCTATTTCATATACCACTTGAGACTAGAATATAATACGAATTGAATGATAAATTTATAAAGAGCGATTTGAACTTAGACACAGTTTTTATATCGCTATGTTCAGCCAATCAGAGAAAAACACCTTTATACATACTAGATACGTATCCAACGGTATTTCATTGCAACGACTAAAAAATCCAACATATTCTACGTCACCGAGATTCTTTACCATAACTACCATCTAACTTCGTACACTCTATGTACTATAAGCACTTGAAAAACAGTTACTACGCGGATACGTGTCATAGTTAAACGGGACAGCTCTTTTAAATGTTATATTTTTCTCTAGCCAGAGAACACACAATTGCTTATTAAAACGCATATTATTATATACATTATTACGAGATTACTTAAGCTAAAGCCAGACACGCCAAACGCTAAAGCCGGACACGCGCCATAGATGGTCGCAGCACCTGCAACTGTAAGCAGAACAATACAAGTTGAGCCCCTTATTCAAAACCACAATGAATAATAGTTTGTTATGTTGCAAATATGAGTTCGTGAAGGTTTATTGCTTTACGTTTGGATTAAAAATCATTCCTCGATGAGTAAGAAAAGTCAATTTTTCCCGAAATTGTTGTCGTCAGAAATAAATGTTTTTTACCAGTTTTATTTGTCGTTTGGTAAAAAACATGCGAATGGATTGATGACCTAAACTTTCTAAGATTGCCGGTAAAAGATTTTGTTGAACTTATGGCAGTCTTTAGCGTCTTTGCCAGTGTTCTTGTTTACAACGACAAACTGTCGGTACCCGACAGGCCTATATTGTCAAAGTAACAGCAGGTGTGAGTGCTTTCTTGTGGACATTGTAAAGTTGTAATAGCTGGTTACAAACGTCAAATGGGCAAAACTTTTACTCCTTATCTGCCGCAAATATTTACTTTCGGGCGCGAAAAGTCAAAAATGCAAGATGTTATCACTTTATTCCAGCATGAAGTCAAACATTAAGTTCACACGGAATCAATTTATAGGAGCTTTTGCGGATGGTTTCGACATGTTATTAGATAATAATAATGGAGCCTGTTTGCATACACGAAGCACCATACTATTTAATTATAGACCGCCCCAATATCGGCCTACAGCGTACGAATACATTTTGATGAACAGATTACATTATTTACTAGGGTTGACGTGCCTATAACACAAACAATAATATTCCAAGCAACGTATTTTGTTGTTCAATATCACAACATCCGTGTGCATTGAATCTTCGGGATGGGTTAGCAGGAAAAAATTTACTGCAAACCAAACTGTGTGGGTGGCCAATTCCAAAGGATTTTTGTCCTGCTTCACAAAAGCCCGCGACAATTTTACAGATACACGAAACACGTTGTGGTGAAGAAAAACTTACAAGTCCCTTATAGATGGTAAAAGAATGTCAAAACACAAATGAAGTGGTTTTGGTTCAACCAAATAACATTGATTTCCTGTCTGAGGTGCGACCCTGTTCGAGCAGTTACGCGTGGAATGAGAATTTGTAAAAACCCTATGCAACCCGAGACCACAAAAACATGTTGATATGTTACAGGCTCGAGATTACTGTGCTGCTACCAAATCATCGCGTACTATTTTGCCACTACCCCATCCGTCAAAAGGCAGCGTGCGCACTACGCACCCGTTTCTCCTGTCCTTTTCACAGCTGTTAGACTGAAAACATTAAGTTGAATGGAATGAGACTATTGAAACAACCACCTTACCAGAATGATTTAATTGTGTGCTGTGAGACAGAAACAAAACCCATTGAATCTTTACCTTTGTTCAAACGCGACATTGAAATTTAATTGAGTCTTCTTGAGTATTGAAGTAGAATGCTTCCTAGGCTCAAGTGGTCTGGTGTCGACTATCAAAACAAGTCGAAATGTTAAAGGTGACGAAAAAATCACACACGTCTTCGTTTTTCTTTAAAGGTTGGGAGGACAACTTAAAATTATGATAAAGTCATATCGAGATTAATTTGCTTTTTACTTATAATTGGTACGTTTTATATTATTGCAAACGTTTGTGAATTTTGTGGTTTTACCCCAGCAGCCCACATGAAATCCGTTTCAGCAAATAGTTAACACAATAATCACCACCAAAATTCATTAGTTTAAAGTCCTGCCGATTGGCTATGTTACACTTCCCTTAAACCATGAACTTATCACTGGACCATGAGAAATCTAACACAGCTGCGGCAAACTGAGGAGATCACGATCTCGCTTTGAAGATTCGGTTTCCATTCTCTTTGTCATTCAACTTCCAAACCACTTCCTTTGCAATGCAGTACCAGTAACTAACCGTTGTGGGAGTTCGGTAGATTTAATTGAATTTCTCGGTTAGCAAACAATTTGACGTCCACAAACCGAGTCATTCCAGTAAGTTAACTTATTGCGTATAATGTTACGCAAAGTTTTTTTTTCGGCAAGCATTGAAAACGAAGCTATTCTTAGCGCATTTTTGCTGCCTGATTTAGTTTGCACATTTTTGCGATTTTTCCCAAACACCATTTTTCTAAAATCTACACAACTTCAAATACCTTCTACTTCCGCATGATGTCAATAAAACAAGTTCACAAAAGAATGCAAAGCGTTACGTAATGCCATACAGGCGCCGCTATTTTTGACCGAAAAGCAGGCAGGTATTCATGACCTCGTCGGTAAGAGCACACAATTAAGAATGAATTATTTAAGAAAACCTGTGCAATTTTCGTGCGTTCATTTTGAGCACAAAAAATAAAGTCCATCTCGACGGTTTGAACTAAAGTATGACCTCAACCGCACCTAAAATATAACAAAGAACTGCAGTCAGATTTTAAGCCTTAAAATTAAAGCTCGTAGCAGAAATAATGGCAAGCTAATAGAAGCATCGTGGCCAAAAAATCCTGAGCATGGTGAATCGCGGATCTCTCTGAAATCTGGTAAAACAGATGGACTGGATTGGATTGGATTGGACTTGGTAAAACAGAAATACTGACATTAATTAATTATTATAGAGGATTAAAGGACTTTTAAATCCTGAGAAACCGTAACGAAAAACACCCTTATTGGGTTTGGTACAGCGAGATAATTGTTTAAACAAATGGTTTAATATAAGGTTACAAGGCAAAATTCATGAAAGATGCAGTCGACAAAAAATATAAAACTATAAACTAGCAAACCAGGATGTTTATGATATTGCAGGTTGTATCAAAATTTTGAACAACCATTATATCAAAAATAAATGAAATTGAACACGGAAGAATATTGTAACTTATAACAAGTATATAACGACATCATACCCGAGACGTTTGAAAAGTTTTCGATAAATTAACGCCGCATTTTAATAGGGCGGGTAGTAGTATGTTTATTATTTCTACGTTCTGAAAAGGTATGGCCATGCCCTTTTAATTGTATGCGGAAACGGTGTGGATATACATTGCTATTAGAATAGAACCGTTGTAAGGTTTGCCATTATAAAACAAGACATGTAGAAGCTTAACGTGATATGCTCTTTCTTCTCTTGGACTAACAACGACTGATCTTACACGGACAGACGTAATGGAGGTTATGTCTATTAGGGTGGTAAAGTAAACAAAGTTATAAGACAGGATGGCACTCCGTTATTATTAATTTATACACAGGCGGCGACATGTCTTTCGCAAACAAATGGGTATAAAATTTTCATAATATGTGTATACTAGGTTCGTTGCTCTCTTTTTCATGGGAGGTATACGACGATAATAACTGGTAGTACAAGTTTGAAATTAGGAAAACTACCCAAGTCAGAATCATGTAAAAAATCACGTTTTGCCTACAAACTGCAAACATCTTGTTGAAAGACGGTAACGGAAAACCGAAGGAGATTTTACGTCGAAATCGACCGTTTGACGCAATTGACTTTTAGATTAAGTTTTAAGTCTTGCAAAAAATAGCAATACAATTTTTGACTTTAAATTATAGCGATGTAAAGAATTTGCATGTATATATTAAAAAACAACTGACAAGCTAGAACGTAATACACGGTATAAATTTATTTTAGTTTCGAAGCTAACAAATTACATCACTTTGAATAATCAAACGATAAAAAGAAGAACAATGAAGAGTTAGTTATACATTAACAGTGTTATGGTCGTAACGAAGAAAGGCCGTAATAAGTAGACGGCTTCAAAAAAATGCAATATACGTCATCAAGCTAGACTCTTTACGCTAAAGAACGTAAAAGGTGTCAAGTTATTTTAAATGCGTCAATAACGTGAACGTAGTTTTGGTAATGACGCCTAATCTATTGCACTATTAGCGCATGGCACCGACGCTTGTTGCCAAGCTACATTTATTTGGTGTAACCATATCGCAGCCGGACGTCTGATACCCTGAGGTGGTCTTTATGCATTAATATTAGGCTTAAAGAAGATGATATAAGCGTAAGGCAAAATTTAGAACCTTGAACATGGTAAAACGTGAATCAGATCCACTAAAAATAATTTTTTTCAAAAAGTAAACACTTGATATATGATTTAAAAATACGTGAAACAAAATTTATTTCACGTTTAAGGGAGAAATATTATAATTATTGGATATAACTGACAAAATTCTCCATTTCCGTTTCGGATTAAAACTTACTCACGTTCTCATCCGGTGCAATATCTCCGCCCAAGTTAAAATGGCCATGCCGACGTTAGAAATGTTCGTGGTAAACATTACATAAACACAAGGAATGCGTGAACTGCATTTTAGTTATAGAATAATTTACGTGGCTTGGTTACCGCAAACTTTAATAGTTACAAATTCGTCGGCAACCATATCAACCACCATTCAGAAAGCCACTTTACAGATTACGATTATAGCAACAAAGGTACGCAAGGTAGGTGATAAAGCTTTATATCATGAGCGTACAAAGTATGAAAGGTATACACAACATCTTTCTCCTCATTGCCTTTTTCTCCCAATCGATATAAAAACGATCGGAGGGCCTTTATCAATGGCACTTCGAAAGTAATCCAGTGAATTTAAAAAGGTATGAAAGGTAAAAGGCTTGGAAAGGTATTGAGTTAAAGAGATTGTTCTCGCTTAACAAGGAATATGTATTTGTCAAGGCTTATAATGGACTTATCATTTATCTCTTTTGCAGACGACAAGCATAAACGCAAGTGTTTTAAAATTATTTATGCTCTTATGGCTCCGAATGTAATATCTACAGTTCAAGTTTGCTTACATATCCAAGCTCACGAACAAACGATCCACAAAAGCAAACTCAAAAGAAGGTAAATCTTATTCAGGGGGCCAATCGCAGTATTATCACGTTGAGTGATTTCTTTATTAGCTCAAAGCTAACGCAATAGTTTTCAACATTTTCAGGACTTGCCCAGAAGTATTACCAGATCCTTATTACAAGACCTCAGCGTCAAAAGGCAAAATAATGAGCCTTGCAAAAGAACGTATCGCGACAAACCGCGAGACATTTGATGAGTCGAAATTCACGACGGAAGAAATTATCCAAAAAAAGGTAACTTTTAGAATATGTCTATGCAAAGTCAATCTCTTGATTTTACCACGGCATGGTCAACCAGTCAGTACAGGAACTTCAGGTTTTGATTTTAATCATCAAATTTAATTTTTTAGATTGATCTAGTATTTGATATTAAGTGGAAACTGGACGAACTTCAAATCATGCGAGATCTGCTGGAAATAGAAATAACTGAAAACGAGCGCTTGGGGAAAGATGTCAGGAAAACCATCGGTGGCGTTTGCTCAAAGAAAGAAGAAACAAAATACAACATTCTTGTCCACGATCTTGATAACATTATCAACCTCCTGCTTTCCATCTCTGGAAGATTAACACGCGTAGAAAATGCCATACAAATGCTCCCAAGTGATGCGGAAGCAACGGAGAAGGTAAAAGCACAGTTATTTGCAGCAATAATTATATCTTCATACGTTTCTTATACAATATAAAATAATTTAACAATAGTATATTTTTTACAGTTTTATCCCAATCTCTGTTTCTTATTTGCAATTTCTAACGTTTCTTAGGAACTCCTGCGCAACAAGAGACAAAAACTTCTTCATCAATATCAGGATGCAAAAGATTTAAAAGAAGCAATTGATGTAAAACAAAAGGATGTGTCTGGGCTTCTCTTTTCTTGTCTCAATCGAGATCAGGTAAAATAGCATCAATATTGGGAAATTTAAAGCAAGCTTTTTAAAAAGCAGGTCACAATTATTTGTTGAATATTTTAAATGCAGCGTCTTATAGAATACGCAATGTTTACGCGTATGTGATTCTTTCGAATTACTCCTTTTGCTCACAACAATTCTGTTAATTACAGTTCGCCGATTTCGAGCATTACATCAAGATGAAAACGGCCCTGATAGTAGAAAGGCGAGAACTCGATGACAAAGTGAGGTTGGGTGAAGAGCAGATGCAATGCCTGAAAGAAAGTTTGCCCGAAGATTGGCAAATCAACTTGGACAAGATGTTGGAAGAGGACGAAGTGTGAACTGATGACGAAGAAGGCGACATTTATCGTTGTTCAAATTTCATGCTTCACTAGCTCTAGTCGCAAGTGGTTCTATGACGTCATTTATCAGAGCGGGAGAACATGGCTTAGTCAGGAGTGGAGAGGCGTGATTGTAAAAACACTGATATCACTGTTATTACTGCTGTTGTCAAGACTCTTACTGATAATAAAGATTTCTATTTTAGTTTTGTTAAAAAGATCTCAAATAGTAGAATTTCCATTTTTAAGTGATCGTGTGCCATGACGTGTTTCTTGTACTGTTAACAGCTTATTACTATAAGTAGAAAGTAGTGTTATCTCTGTCTGACTACTATTTGCGTGATTTCTTGCTATTCTGTTGAAAAGTACGAAAATAAAATTTATTTTTATAGAAATTATATTATTCTCTTGCGACACGGTTGATACTAGCAACCCACAAAGAATACAGAATGTAGCCATACAATTCTTTCGGCGACTAGTCGAACGGCAAATATGACCAAGTAATGTTGTTGTTTAAATAGGGTAATAGAATTTAGCAGTTACCTAATAGCTTGTTAAAGTAGACTATACCATAAAAGATGAAATACAAGTAAAGCAGGATTTGGGGGTTAACTCGTCTACGACATACAGCTTGCTTAAAGTAGAATAAATTCAATAACAAAATGGCTCACATTATAATGAAAATATATTTGTCAAGAAGATTCTTATATGTACAACACTGTAATGCCAAAAATCAATTGGCAAATAAAGTTTCCAGTGTTAAATACATTAGTTTAGTTAGTCATGAGTCATGACTACCTTCACGATACTGCAAAGTCGAAATCCTTTCTCTTCAATAAACCAAATATTCTGTGATGCCGACAAGTGCGACACGTGTGACACCTAACGGAACATAACATCTAAAACATGCTTTCAATTGAACGTTATTATTATTTGAGAAGCATGGCTCCCTTTCTTCAAAAATACTGTTATAAAGACCAGAACAATAATTTTTATTGTTATTGTAGATGTAGTTTTTAGACATAAAAAACGTCCAGCAAACCAGCTAAAATATGAAGTACAAAAAAGATTGCCAATTATAAAAGAAATTTACTAAAGGGTATTGTGATACGCATAGACACACTATATACGCAAATTCCATCTAACAAAACGCAAACTTCAAAATATCACAGGCCAATATTATAAGGATTACCCTTTTTACACAAGGAGAACTAAGGGAAATTTAGCACGTTCTTTGCTCCGCATGAGGTAAGGAGAAATATATTGGTTGAAACAGCAAGCGACTAACTCGACCCCAAATGGCAAGCAAATGTCAGGTTGTACTTCGTACCAACTGCCACCGTAGATATAATCTGTCAATACGCGCAATGCAGAATAATCTATCTTTGATGATGTTATTAAAAGACCGAGTTGTTATGGGAAAAGGCCACAACACATATTTAGATTTTGTGTTTAAGTTATAACGAATTACAATGGTCTGTGTCATCAGGGCGTGAACAATAGTTTGATTTATCCCGGAAACTAAAACCAATGCACCCATATAACAGACTTTTAGTGCTAAGTTGTGATACATTTTTCTACAATTAAACGTTCGCTTTATCTACCGACTTGAAGTGACTAATAGGATGGAACTGTTTTCTTAGCAATTATCCATCATTTAACTAACTGGCAAATTTGCGACTGGAGATACCGCGCGAAACATGTCTTCAATTTTAAAATCTTTTAATATATGCTATACGATGTTGCAGGTTACAAAGGGCGCATAATCAACATAAGATATCGTGTATGACTCATTTTAGCACCTTAGTTTATTCTTAGTTTTTTTCTATACCAAACGTTCGGTTTTTATCGGACGTTTCTATCAAAGGCTCCTTATCAAATCTTTTAAAACCATCGATTTAAAAGCTGTTGATGCTAAAAATAGGTTATTGTTATCAAATTCATTTGTCATCAGTTTCGTCGTCTTTTGTCAACAGGCTGTTCCCAACACACATAACCGCAGATAGTTCTTTGGAGATTTTGTCCAATGTCCCACTGGTTACAGGTTAAGAAAGTAGTTTTAAAACAGGAGCGTCTATCCACGTGTGTGATCCACTGCACGTAACAGGTCCTGAATGAAGTGTGTTTTTAGCTTCTATTGAACTCAAGTTCGGCTTGATGCGGTATGCGAGCAAGGAAACCTGAAACCAAACTTCAAGCGAAGCAGGAAACAGGGTCCACTGCAGATCCCTGTATAACCTGTTCCTCATATTCGACTTGTACACTTAGTCACTTACCAACTGTTGTGGGGAAGTATGTCTGCTTTGCACTTGCGAATTGTGCAAAAAATATTTAATTTCTCTTTAAATACGTCTACCATTACATTGTAAGCGGAAGTTGAAAATTATGTGCATTATTTGTTGTGCAATATAGGTGCATTGTGGTTGTTTTCACCGCCATTTTCCACCATTAGGTTAAGTAACTTCATACTGCACATTTTTTAAAACAAATTTAGATTAAGTCCGTTAAAGTCTCAGATTAACAACTATATAATGTCTACGTTGGTGACGACCCAATTTATATTTGCTGTGATACAAACCAAATAGCAACAAGAAACAAAGCAAGCGTGTCTCTGTTGGAGGTCAAGAAGCTTCCTGTAATATTAGGCGCTTTGCATTCAGGAAAGAGGCGTGAGTCGCGTCTTGCAAGCCTACTTTCGTGATTTCTAGAACGTTTCTGAATCACCAAAATGGAACTAAAGAACGCAGAACAGGAATTCCTTATGTTGACATTTCATTACAGACTCGTCGATTAGTTAAGTATTATTTTCAGGAAGAACCTTTCTGCAAATTCTTTCCAAAATTAATGTAGCGGATACAATTTTAGGTTACTTAAAAAGTCATTGACAGTTTTGTTTCAATTGTTTTGAAGTAGTAAGTGCTAAGCAGCACCTATTTCATAAAGACAAACGCAAAAGCTCTTTTGCACAATTTATCACTAGATGGAAACAGACATTAATCAACGCTGTTTGTCACCAAATGCCACAGACGGCTCCATTAGCGGCCAAGTGACAATACGTTAGGACGAAGCCTCGCGTGTCGAGCTGTTGTTAATGTACTGTAATAAGGAAGTTATTGGTATTATTCGGTCCATTTACAGACGCCCGAAAACAAATAACTCGAGCAATTTGGGCCAAACGTAAGTTTAATTCGGCTGACCTGGTCAATTAACCTAACTAAAGCTTCGTTGTGACTAATTTGTAAACCTTGAATTTGACATTTCAATGAATTGAAGTTATGAATGTAGGTAATTTGATTTGTCATGTTTCATTACCGGCTGATTTCAGAAAATTATTTCACGTTGCATTACATCACTTCGAACACTGTCAACCTGGTTATTTTCACAATGAGCGACGTGTGATTGACGTCTCATAAGAACTATGACGGCAAGGGTTTTTACTTCGTGACAACTTCGTGCAACGTTAAATGTTTGTTCAACCAAGAGAAAATTCAATGCAATTCCTAGATGTTATAAATGGAATTTATGTTTTATGCAACAAACTAATAAATTAGTTAAAGCTTTTAGTGGTAACATTATAATGTTGTTAAGACCAAATAATAAAAAAAACATACGCCTATAAAGGCTGTAACAAAATCATCAGAAATTTAATTGAAAATTAAGCAAAAAGTTATGTATAGGTCCTACATAATTAAAGCGAGTTGACAATTTGCGAGTTTCAACCTGACAGAGCTGGATGGCCTTGCGTGTTATTTGCGTTGCTTGCGGGAACATTTTTTTTGCTTACGCTTCGCTTCACCCTTCTTTTTTCTAGCGGGAGATATAAAAACGTTGTGCCAGGCGTGACATCTGTATTTCAAGAAACGGCAGTAAGGCAAGGCAAGACATTCTGAGATTATCAATGGTTAGCTTCGTTTGGTCATCGGAAAAATACTGTTAAACTAAATCCGTTGCTTTTTATGTACGCAGAATTATAAGTGCATTGACTGTTTGAATTATTGATTATATACTATACTGCGGGAATTCTAACGTTATCCATGGCTCCAGAACCAACATGCGTCGTTTGTATGTCGCGGCCATCTTCACCAATTGAAGCGAAGACAACGCCGTGCAAAACAAGTAATAGTCGGCGGCTTTGCAACAAGAGGTAAGTCGGCAGTTGGATACAATTTGTACTCGACATTAGTTTGGAGTTCAAGCCAGTGATACAAAACACCTTTTATAAAGCATTAAAGAAATTTCAAACGCTTTGCAGGTCAAGCCGGGAAATTTTACCAGCTACTTCAACTTATTACTTGACATCTGCATCTAAGGCAAAAATATTACATCAAGCGAAAGAGCAACTTGAAAAGCAAAACATTGATCAACAAATTCCGGAAAATATAAATCAAAAGAAGGTGAGCACCAAACAAATCACTTCATAGTATTAACATTCTATGCACTGTAAAAAAGTTAACTTTGGAAATTTCGAAACATTTATGGGTAACATTATAACTTTTTAATTACAGACTGATTTGATCTTGAGTATCAATTCAAAGATGGATGACCTGAGAAGCATGAAATATTTAATCCAAGAGGAGTTAAACGAAAACGAGAATTTCGGAAAACAGACTCACAACCTGGTTGCGAGTCTCTGCACCGCGAGGGAACATGAAAGATATAACTTATTCGTACAAGACCTGGATAAAATTAGCAACCTTATTCACTCTTTGTCGGGCAGACTAGCTCGAGTGGAAAACGCCATACAAATGCTTCCTGCAAATGCTGATAAGCAAGAAAAGGTGATTACTGATGTAGATATTATTCTGCATTGCAACTTGCAGTACATAAATAGTAGTACACCCATAAATTTATCAAACACATGGACAAAATTGTAAATGTTTTTGTCCATTTGCAGGAATTCCTTCATATCAAAAAGTTAAATCTCACCGAACAAAACAAGGAAGCAAATCAGTTAAAAGAAAATATTAACAGAAGACAACAAACTGTATGCAAGATATTAGCAGGATACCTCAGTAAAGAACAGGTGAGAATCAAAAACTTCTTTAACCGTGTTTTTTTTCAGATTTTGATTGACATCTGTAATCAAACAGAAATAGTTGTATGGATTTTTCTGCAGGTCTATAACCTTTTCATATTAATTGTAGTTTGCAGATTTCCGACACTTCATAAACATGAAGACAGAATTGATCGCCGAAGTGCGAGAACTCGATGACAAAGTGAGACTAGGTAAAGAGCAAATGAATGCCTTGAAAGAAAGTCTTCCTGAAGAATGGCAAATAAATTTGGACAAGATGCTGGATGAGTGAGTCGAAACAAACGCAGAAACTCATCCGACATCAAGGAACATAGATCCTGAGGAGTTTAGGACACCAAAAGATGTGATAGACAACGTCAGTTCACGACAGGACGTCAGCGGATGCTGGAGAGAAGAGGACGTTTGAGGAAACATAGAACACAAGCATGACTCGATCTTTCAATAGATCGCATATATATGTATATGGACATCCGCTGGACGGAAGCTATATACAAATTGAACGGAACCTACCATTTTGTACGGTTTACAAAAACAATACAAAGGCCTGAAATGTTTTGTCATGAAACGTTTGTGTACAAACTGCATGTTGGTGCAAACACATGTGTTTGGTATTTATTGTTTTCTTTGCATTGAAAGTTGCAAGTTTTGGCGCTGTGTGCTTTTTGATCACTGTACTTGCAAATAAGCAGGACTGTTTGCAGTTTTTGTTTGACAAAATAATTAAATCTTTACTATTGTATTTAACATCTGTGTATATTTATTTATAAGTGATGGCGATATGCCAACTACATGAGACTCGAAGTACAGTATTTGAAAAAATATTGTGACCGAAAAGCAAAATAATTTGAGATAGCACGCGGTTAGTTTTGTCGCCGATACCCAGTGCACTCAAGTGTCCTGCGGCTACAAAAGTGGAGGCAGGTGCCGCCATACTCAGCTTAGCACTGCGAACAAAGCTTACCGCTAAAGATATAGAAAGAAAGACAAGTATTCTAAACGGTCTTATTACGAAATATTAATTTTTAACGAAAATTAAGTTGTACAAGTTGAAGTGCAGGCCATTTTGCTGGGCAAAATGTGTATAGAAACATTTCTTTCCAAACACAATACGTTTGTACGATGGAATCGAGGATAACGCAATCTCTTCGCCCTAATGTACCCTTCTCAACAAAGTTCGAGTTAATTAGCCGAACGTCATTAGGCTTCAGACCGACGTGTTTACAGCCTTGCTAAGCGAAGGCTGATGTATAGGTTACACATAACTTAAAACTTTCAACCAAAACAGTTCATGGAAATCGAAATGCAGCAGCAAACTACCCTGACGCTGCTGACGTGCAGCTCGACCTTTCTGTTAAAGCTATCGGCAAGGTCTGCACAATAAAACGAATGGTGCTGAGTGATGGACAGCATGTCTTGATAACGAAGAATCAAGCAAAAGGGTAACGTCAAGAGCTATTTTTACCAAACAATACAATTACAGTATTTCGTGCTGTGGGTGTGTTATCTTATCTATACATTACAAAATCCATCAATAATATAGCTGAAAATGTTTGAAATTATTTCTCTAAATTCGGTTATTTGCTTCACCAGACCTACGTCAAGGCGTAGCAAAAACTACAGCAAAAAATGTCTATATAAAAAGCGTACCACATGCAAAAGATCTTGTCCCAGCTTGTTCAATCTTCTTTAGTTGCATTTAATTGATTATTTCTCGACATAGCAAAAAGCTCGTTTTTGGATTTTGCTATAAAATTACAAAGCATTATCCAAACAACTTGCCAAAAACGTAACGTAACAGCGTGAGACTTGGCTTTAAAAACTAATCGACTGGAAAAAAGAACAAATAAACTTTGCAATTGATGAAAAAACAAGAGTAGTGATTGCAACAAACTCAAACTAAACTTCTTACGGGTTTATCTTTTAAACGGATTAGTGTGAAAAGTGATAGTTGGACAAATTCAAGGAAAATTATATGAATGGGAAAATTTTAAAAAGCTACAATTTCCAACAAAAGCAGGTTCGATGCTATCACTGTTTAAATACCAACAAAGTATACCAATTTTTTCTGCCGAAAACGAATTTTCCAGAAGAACTTTAAGTACCAATCGAAATTAATTCATCTATAGGCAAGAAACCCATTATGTTACAAATTGCATTTCGTAAATGGAATTAAGACATATGTCTGAAGAGATACACTCATCAACAACAACTGCATTAAAGCTACAGTAATCCTCTCGGAAATACCTTATGTAACGTCTGAAGTTTAGTATATAGAAAGAAATCTGAAGGGTCAAATGGGAAAGATGAAATGCGACAATGCAGAGAGCGTAATGTGGATTAAACTTAAAATTCACAAAGATTGGATTTGTCAAATACAATGATTAAAGCAAAACTGTATGCATAAAAGTGAAGAAAAATTACATAACGATGTCTGCTGTGTGATTGAAGACACTGTGGGGCCTTTCCTGCCACAAACGTTTAAGTTAATTTTTGAAAACCACAAAACACGTAAAGATAATTTTTTTCTTTGATGCTTGTAATAGCATTAAAATTACATAACCGATTAATGAATGTCAGTTATATAACAATCCGCATGCCGAAAATATTTAATAAAAAAACTTATTCATAATTTTCGTTGTAGCCTCGAATCATATAATGCAGTGATGCAGCATTATCCTTTGTATACGTAAACATGTCAAATATTTGTCAAAGTTATATAATCAGCATGCCGAAAACATTAAATAAAAAAAGGTATTTTTAATTTTAGATCTATTGCCTCGAATCTTTTTTATAAAGTCATGGTGATGAAGCGCTATCCTTCTTACGTATAAACTTGTCAAATATTCGCGAAAAAGTCGCCATGATTTAGTGATGTACTAGCAAGCTAATACAAGGCGATGTATATTCAAACTAAAAAAGTGTCGAAAATCTATAATATCAAGTTTTTCCAAGCTATGTACGAGGAAGCGTAATGCGTGGTTCAAGGTATACGTTAATTGGATGCGTCAATGAAACATTACTCACTTCTAGCAACACCAGGTAGTGATATTTTCTACAAGAAATCACGCTCAAATCTGCTTTAGTGCAACCTAACCGTGAAAGGATTATTGCCTGAAAAATTAACCACTAACAAGTTTTTTTGAATTTAAAATAATTGATTTGTTTAACTTCACCTGGTAAGATCATTCATATACAGATAAATTTAACTTAACTTAATTCAAAATGTGTAGGAAAAGCAGGACTATTAAATCACATATACAATATAGAACTCGCTGATACACTCAATCAGGCTGTACTGTGCTGTCGCAAAAAATTTGTTCATCGGAGTCATGTGTTATGACGTGGTATGTTTGGACTCGGACTAAAATTCTTTGCATGCGACTTGAGAGCTCCAGTTACCGAGCTTCTTTTGTGTACCTTCATATACCGATCATAGTATTTTAATTGTTTGTAGTCTTGTCGTAATTGGAAACGGTTCACCAAGATTACTGACTATATGAGTAAATGTTATTGATTCTTTGTCCATGAAAACATGGCTGTCACTTTTCATTTATCATACGTCATGGCGTATAGTTATCAACCGTATAATGAGCATTTGCCAGAATTAAACCTAGCCCCTTATTATCTACAACTGTGCGTGCGAGGAAGGGAGCTAATCAGATGAGCATGCTGATTTCGCTTGGAGCTGAATGCCAAAATGTTAACTTTTCGCTTTCGTTCAGGGTTCACCTGTCACATGTGCGCTTAGGTATGCACGCAAGGGATTTACCAGCAAAACCATGTAACGTTACTGTTAAAAGAACTTGTTTGTCTACCTAAAAGGTACCGGTACTTTCTATGCAGCGCGTTACATCTATGCACGAGTTCTCATCCCAAAACAAGCACACAAATAAGCTTAGTCAATAGCGGGGCGCGCAAGGAAATCGTCACTTTTTAAAGATACAACATACTATTAAATGATCGTTAGGACATACAATACGCAAGACAGGAGAAGTTGTTCTTGTCAAGCAACTATGTGCCTACCAAGCAAAGAGGGGGATCAAATTTCATATAAGTTGACCTGACTTAATTCCTATTGATAAAACCTAGCTTTAGGTTTGCAAATATTAATGGCGCATTTCGTGTTTCTATCTTGAATGATGTTAACATTAATTTCATAATAATCCTATAGCTTTTTAGGGTTTTCAACAACAAAGTATACGCAACAGTTGACAGCGTTCTGAAACACGTAGGCGCAAGTGCTTCAGTTTTTATGTAGACATTTCGCGGTGAAATACCATGTCAAATAATTCAGACCATTACATATATATATGTATTACACACAAGTGATTTTCCTTTACAATTAACACCAAAAATGTACAATCGTTGCATTATTACGGTACTTGGTATCAATGCCATTATAAGTAATCTTCAAGTGATAGTATAGTGATATAGTCTATAACTATAGCGTGTGTCTATTTCCAAAAGTTCACTAATCAAAAGTGCGACAGAAAAATAAAAAAGAAGAATAAAGGTACAAAAAAGAAGTCAATCAGCTTGAAAACAATTTGTGGGGTAATTACCCGTAATCTATATTAGTTCTCTTCGTTGCTTACAAATGTTTTTGTGTGTTTGACATAACTTTGATTTTGATCGATAGATGCAGCAGGCTGATTGCTAGGAAGGTCGTATTTCTCCCAACTTTGCTTTGACTCACCCTAAGCAACACAGTGTGATGGACATTTGTTTCGCACTGGTTGGTGACTGAAAATTTGTTTCTGTCTTACAAACAGAATACCTTCTTTGGTATACTGCGCGGTAAACGCATGTGAACTGGACCAGAGACTTCCTTTGTAGCACCCTCGCGGTTTGATAAGTTTCACATAGTCATAGACCAATAGAAGAAGTCCAATTGTAATCGATTTAGCGTTTAGACAAGCTTTAAAACAACGACATAGTTGAAGGCATACTGCCGTGTATACTTTAATTAGAAACGTTGTTGTTATGAATTTGTTAGTTTGATGTCAGCAAACGTTTTGAAGTTTCTGGCATTTTCTGGACTCGACTCAACTCGATTCGACTCATAACATTAACAGACTTCACTTGAATCGGGTCATAAAAAATTCACTTACAACTCTGATAACAAAAAGCAGATGACAAAATATACAACCCAGTTTTACTATTATTTCACGCCAGCACCCAAAACGTATACACAAACTGTGTATATGTTAAACAATAAATTAAGGTCGATTATTTAATTATGAAACGTTTACGGGTAAGAAGTGACAAAAATCATCAAGAATGTAAAAAAGTAATTAAAATCTTGGAGGTGACGGATACTTGTTTGTACAGCCTTTCTATTTCCACATTCGATTTTAAGAAAACTTGGCACTATTGCTGAGACATTAGGGCGACTAAAATGCTGCAAAGCAAAAGGTATACCACGTTTACGTGACAAACATTTTTGTAAAAATTATGTGAAACTGTTTAACTTGAATTTACAGATCCAGTTAATTTATAATATAGCACTTGTAAACCACTTCTACGATCGTGTGAATTGACAATCTTCTACTTAACTTACCTACTTACCTACTGTATAATGCAAAATTATCATGGACAAAATTGTCATCGATTTACCTGTTGACGATACCACGTATTAAGTTCATACCGTTCCCAAAAACTTGGAAACTATGAAATTAATAAGCAATAAGTTATCATTCGCTCAACTTAGAAAGTATGCTATAACCAGTGTTGCAATGTCTCAAGTAATTGACTTGACTTAAGTGAAATGTCCCAAGTCATTTGACTTGACTCGAGTTACTTCGTGACAACTGTGACAGTAAAAACATAGATTTTATGGGAAATTAAAACGAATATTTTTCTAACAAATTATATTTTTTATTTAAGTGTCAACAGATTCTTTTTAAGACAAGTCGTGAGTCCGCGTGACGTTATATGATGATCACATTTTAACGCAACGAGTATAATGCGATGCTAGGAAACATGTTAAAGTTAAAAGCATTAACTTGACTTGAGTCACAACTTAATTTGACTACGCTTGACTCAGGCTGTAACTCAAATTCACGCAATTAGATTCTTTAAAAATAACTTAGTTACAACGCTGATACTGCACTAAAGGACGAAAGACAGTGTAAATTACTAGCTTATAGTAATTAAAAGTATTTAGGAGTTCATGGTTGGAAATCGTGTCATTATATTACTGTCGCAACAGTGCATTTTTACCTCTACAAAAACTGCTACGTAAAATCACGCGGTTTTTAAGCCTAATACTAAATTGTTCAACCAAATCATAAAGTAATAATTTTACTCCACAGCGTGTGACGTACATGGTGACCTTTGCCAATTTCGCTTTAAAAATGCATGCTCCGATAAACTTTTATGTTGGGCAAGAGAATGTAACTGTATCAATGGCTAATCTATATAAAAGCTGTTGATAACCATCTTAGAAAGCTGTTATTTGTCAAAGGAATAAAAAGTAACCCCTAATATGGAAAGCACAGTTACAAGAAAATTAATGAGTAAGGGCTAAAATAGACATACCACATTTTCCCCTTAACCAGCACTAACGGCATAACGTTTATCAAAAGGGGATTTACAGGTCCTTCTTTATCTTAAAAGAAAATAAAGGGTATAAAAATGGGGCTAAAATGTTGAAAAATCTTTACAATAAATTTTTACCAAGAAACGTGTTGGCCTAAAAAGAATTCAACATTAATCCCTACCGTCATACTTGTAGAATCAATTTGAAGTAAAAAAGTTTATGCTTGAATTGATTAATTATTGATCTAAAATTCTTTAGGTCTGTAATGCCTGGTTTGAATTCCTTGAGCAAGTTTAAAATTCCACAACTTGATGAAAACCAATTTGTTTATTTACAGCAGTTGAGGAAGACGGCGGCGGCATTTTCCAGCCAGACATAACTGGCATTTGCGCAGTCTGAGCTTGCAATGAAGTGAAGGGCAGCCCACAGGTTGAGTGAAAGTCTTATCGCATTAAATTTCGCTTCTTACTTTCTCCCGAAGACTTGCGATTTACATGGCGTGAGTTGCGAAGAAAAGTTGCTCAAAATGTGAGCTCAAGCGTGCAAAATTTCTGGAGAACGCTGGGGCGTACATAATTTTTCTTTCTTTTCCTTTTTTTCAATTTTTACAACAAGAAAAGTATTCCAGCGAAGCCGTAAAGCTATTCCATCGCTATAGAAAAATCTATAGCACAAAAACTGGTCTATTATCATCGCTGCTCACATATTGCTCGCTATCAACCGATAGCGCCGAATATTAGGATAGAGCAACATCTTTCCAGTGGTCAACAGCACGCATCTCCCTCTATCCCGAAACAAATCGTTTAGAGATAAATATATTACTGCAATTGAAATTTAAAGAATTTCTTTTCGCCTATGTATAGAAGCCGATACGGAACTTCGTGTTAATCGATGTTAGTAAGCATAGGCCAACCTACAATCATCCGCATACGCAAAGTCTTCGCTCAAACAAGACAGATTACAGACAGGGATCGGTTTACTTCATTAAATTCAAACTCAAGTTGAAAGGTTAAGGGGGCGTTGATTAGGGAGTCATTTTAAATCAGTGGGATTACAACAATGATACAGTGTTATCAATTGTATAAACACGAGGTAACCCGAGAGCGTGAGATTCACCAACCCAGACTAAAAACTTCAACAAAGCAAGAAATTTTCCGATAAGAGCTTTGAATGAATTAAGAACGTTCTTGACTGCAAGACGAAATCCCTGTAAACAAATGCTTTAAGAAAGAAACTCGTTGAATCGAAGTGCTTGAAATTATCGCCATTTAACAATGATCTCTAAAAATCTTGAGCTAAAAATAGACCTTTACCTAAATTACAGAAATGATATTAAATGCCAAGTCAGAAGGATGGGAAAATTCCTACTATGCAAAGAGGATTAGATTAAATTACATCACTGATGTGCTATGAGTGCAACAAAGATTAAATGACAAACACGAGAGATTGATGAAGGCATGTGACATTGAACGTGGGAGAACCTACTTTTGTGGGATGGCAATGCAACAAAAATAAAGTCTGCGGTGTGCTTACACAACACCTGTTACATAAATTCTTCTCGTAATCTTTAACCACATATACACATGTCGACAATTTTATCAAGGTTTTGCTACAAAAATGAATTTCTTCCTACGTAGGGCTTTAATTGTGATTAACTAGGTATAGGTTCAAAATACTACCATAACAACAAAAAACATCATCCGTCTTCTTCCCACATCAACATCTTAAACCTATGATCTATCGCTCTACAGATTTGACTACGGTGTCCATGACCGTTTTTAATTGAGTTTGGCGAAACCAAATGCAAGGATAGCAGTATGTCTTAATTGGGTAAAACTTGTAATCAATATCTATCAAAAAATCTTTCAAATATCAGCAAAAATTGCAATAGGATTTGTAACGTATAGCTCCTAAAATTGTTGTTGCCTACAGCAAATTTATCGTATTGACGTATATGTAAAGGGTGCTTATAAATTAAATACATTTTTATCAAAATTAAAACTTAATTTAATGAAGATATAAAAATGGGAAAAACATTGTATTTTTATATTTACTTTTTCATTTAATTTTCTATATCCTACCTTGCTTTAATAAATTGTTGTCAAAATTGTAATCAAGAGTTCTAGACAGTAGTATTTTACATTGAGCCTGGCTACAATTTTTATTTTTGTTGACGGTCTATATCGACGTTGTTCGCTCAATTTTCACTCTAGCTTACGAGTTCAAGTTCCAGTTATCATCTAAACCTTAACGTATTCTGGAATACAATTAATTCAACCTAAATTCAAGTTCGTTTTTTTAAATAAGGGTTATTTTTACAGCTTAAAATTTGAAATTCCACTCAGAAAAGGTTTTGTTTTATATTATGTTTACGTGAACGATTTTTCCGTAACTCTGGCTAATCTGAAATAGCCTGGGAGGTGAGAAGACTGCATCTGGTATTACTATTGTTGTGTGGCGTTAGATATGTCTTATCTGTCTTATCATATCAAAACAATTTATTTTAAATTCAAAGTCCGTTGTCTTTCTTGTATACATTAAGTTTTGTGTTCTTTTAAAATTGGCCTTTAGAATAACGATTCTTGACTTTTTTAATTATTTATCTGAAAATAACTTGACGACCTGGTGTATAACCTGGTGTACATTTGCATAAAATCAGGTTCCACCGATAGTTCCATAAAATTGCTTGTCTGTAACTTTTGGCTTTGCATGGTCACGTTTGTTGGTAGTTAGTTTTTAGGGACCCAAGCTTGTGGTTGCGAAGAACATGGCGTGTGGGCTTAGCCACTTAATGAATAGTTACCAATTAGCTAAACTTGTACCACGCTGTAGCTACGGTGCGTGTAAGACAAGGGCGTGGAACTTGGGCTAGAGTTACCGTAGTTAAAAACATCAATTACCAAGATTGTTTTGCTACAGCTAGAAATAAGCACGCGATGAAGTTGCGTCTTAATATGACACGTCTTGATGACACTGGTTGTTGTTATGATCGCAATATTGGATTTACTGTTTTGATTAGGTAAATATTCTTAAGAGGATCAAATGCTTCAACAAATTTTTTGGTATTTTAAAACAATTGCAGCTTAGCAATTGTTGGTTTTATAAACGTGACATTTTATGCTGATTTGCAGTTTTTGTCGTCACGGTTACCTGCCAATGTCACTTGTAAAATATGACCCGCAACAAAGCAGACAATAACAAAGTCTTGATGGAATATGCAACATATCACCACGAGCAGGCAGTAAAACGATTTGCACAAAATGCGTATATATTGCCTTTAGTCACGTGAAATTTGCAGGTTAGTGTATTTTGGCCACAATGAAAATTGCCCAACTCATTCTTAAATACCTTTTTTGAAGCTTAGTACCCTAACGTTGACTTCGCCATAACATGGGTTTGTTAAAGCCGCACGAGCGCGATTGCACCAGCGCTGCACTGTTGGGTACTTTCAAACAATTGTGGGTAACAATACATCTGCTACTATAAGCAACTACTGTATATGCAATTTGCTGCTAGCTTGCAATTATTTTAACAAGTGAGGAAATATTTAATATAACATTATTAAACCCAAGATGAGTATAATACATTTATTGATAAACACCTTGTCTTATTGAAAAAACACTTCACTTCACCTCCACACTTAACACTCCACCTTCACCTTAACACTTCAAGTCTACCGGTACCTCCAAATTAAAGTTACATTTTATGTGATTAAACAAAGGAAATGTAGCTTTGGTTGATATTTACTACGTTAAATATTAAATGGTCAAATGGTAAATGTTGAAACCAATGAGTTGTACATTAAAGACCATATGAATGTACGTCAATCGCCATACTCGAGAATGCCAATTCAACCGGCTCATAACTGCAAACATATTTTTTCCGATATCAACATCACCCGAACTTCCGTACCTACCCCACAAAATAATCTCGAAATTGAAAAAAAACTTTGAAAATAATAAAAAGTTTGGAGTAGGCTGAAACAGTGATAAAAATTGTTGTTAAAATTGGTTTGATCAATGCTGAAAAAAGACATTTCTTTTCATCCGTATCAGCGCACAACTATTATCATTTTGTGCACTGACCGGTCAGTTATGGATATACACATAATTGCGCCCAACACAACAAGAAACAAATAGGGAAGAAAAACAATGATTCAGTGAACGTCTTCCGCGATTTTACGACAGTAATATACACAAAGCATCAAGATAGAGATCTCGTAAAGATGATCTCTTCCAAGAAGTAATGTTGGAGACTAAAAATATGTACTCCAAGTCCATTTTCGCGGGTGCCATAACGCGTTTTTATTGGTTATGATGACAAACATTACCTTCAAAATAATGTAGCCCACACAGTTAATCTTCTTTGGAAAGCAGACTTTGCTCCTTTTTCACTCACAGAGCATCCGCACCACATACGTGCCAAAAGTTGTTTTATTCAAAGGGTCGTAAAATCCTATACGTAATCATCAGCAGAAAAACTCCTGTTGTGAATGTGAATGAACATTTTCTATAATGTTTTTATCATTATAGCTATAGATTAAAGTAATACCACAGCAATCGCATTTTTGCAGCGAAGCTCCTTTTCCACAATGTCACGACAATCAGATTTTTTTCCGTTTTTGAAGTTTTTGTTTTAATTTTTGCTTGTAGGCATGCATGCCAAACTTTTTTGACAAGTTAAACTTACAAAATGATAAAAGACAAATAGCTTAAGTATAACGTGCAATGGATCAACGATGTGTGTGGGTTCCATTGCACGTTATAGTAATCGCTCTTAAGAAGGTATATAGTGATAGTTAAAGAAGATTGTGTATTAGAAATTAGAAAATGATCATCAGGATTGCAATTACGCATAAAATAAGAAAAACGTCATTGACACATTGGTGGTGTCAATACACGATTTGCTTTTTAAAATATTGAAGCGCCAAACCATACTTGAAACGCCACAACAACTCGTTAACCATTGGAAACAAATATATCAAAGACGTGACTGTGTGTAACGAAAAAGTTAATAGTGTAAATTGCAGGTGGCAACTGTAAATATAAGCACTACAACACATATTTAGCAGCAGACTGTTTCATAAAATATAAACTGGTTTCCTTACTTGCATCAGCAAAAATTTCGTGATATTAAAATATATACACATTATCAAACAAACAAGTGGGGCGCTAGTTTTGTGGTGTATTGCGGCAAAACTGAAATCATTATTCAAGATGAAATACGCGTAAGACCATGTAATATGCAAATTAATGGTATCAAGAAAATCCGTAGCGGGAAATAGATTCCATAAAAGCGCATCAACATTCAATTAAAATATCATTTCGATTTTCCGTTGATTCATGCGTTTACGAAAAAGCTATCCACTTACGTAATCTCCCAAAGTCACAGGTCTCCAAAGCAAAATTATCGCAAATAATGAGAGAGACGTCAGGTGTCGAAGCAACCTTCGCTATAGTCGAAGTGTTTATGCAGCATCGTTAGGCTCATTTCTGCATGCACATTAATTAAAAGATTTTGTCAAAACCGAAATGTTAACGAACTCCAGTAAAAACAGCAGCAAAATGCTCCGGCGCCAATGACGTGCAACTCGATTTTTCTTTCTTTACAACAGAAAAATAATAAGAAAACAAAGACCTCCACGATGAAACGAATGGTGCTGAGTGATGAGCAGTATGTCTTGGTAACCAACACTTAAGCAAAAGGAATACGTCAGTGGTTATTTTTATCTATTGTAAATGATGTAATTGTGGTATCTGCAGACATTTGGGATTTTACATGGGAAATTCACTAGGATAAAATGCAGCAATACGCGTGTACTGCATTTCACAAATCATTGCTGATTAGGTTAGATAGTAAGATAAGAGTTTGACTTCGTACCATGATAAATTTTAGATGCTATTAAAATTTGTTATTCATAACACAATGCATCATAGATTTGCTTAACACAACTTAACTTATTGGGCAGTTTTGGCATCATATTAGCTTTTCTTTTCGTAGCTGACGTATTTGTTTGCCAGGACGTGTAGGCACGAAATATCAATAAATATCATGAAAAAAGAACATTATTCAATCGTTGCACAACGTCTGCGATACAATATTTTTTTCTATTTAATATCGATCTTATATGTTTTGCAAGCCACCTTACACAATTCGCAAAACTACCAAATAAAGCAGCTAAAAATTGTGGCATGTAAATTGCGTTTAGCAATATACCACCATTACATGTGCAAGTTGCATTTTAAGAGATAAGTTGAAATCAGATGAGATTAAACCAAGACACAAACGTCGTAGGCTTCACCAAACCATAATTAATTTGTTTGTCTCATGTAACATCGTAAGTTCAGATGGAATGTACAGCCAGGTCAAGAGTTAAATAAGATGCTGCAGAACGACGCACCACACAGCGCAATGTGTATACCTAACATTAAATTCACAACGATTGGATTCTGATACTACAGAATTTTTTCTTAATACTGTATGGTTAGAGTTGAGAGTACTTACATAACCATTTCATCTTGACAAATAGAACATTGAAGAGCAGTAATCAGACCATACACTTAACAGCTCATGCGCTGAGAATCTTTGTTAGACGTAGTTTAAAGGCATTAAATGTTACATAACAAAAAATCGTGTTTTTGGTTAGTAGATGTCAAAGATTAAGTTTTCATTAACAAGTCTGGAAGTTCTATACACCGATTTATCCGCCATTTCCAACCGCGCGTAGAATTTTTCGAAGTTTATTTTCATGCAGTCGTTTCGTCGCTTTTTCTGTCAAATGTGACAGCTTCTATACTGTGGCAAAGCATTAAAGCCTCCGACATAACAACCATGGTGCCAGTTCACTTACAATAAGTCAGATCAAAGAATATCAGGAATGCAGAACACCAGGTAAGTGATCAGAAAGGATAAATTTAGGCACGTGTGTGGATCGAGTTTGGTTGTAATTAATAAGGATGAACCACTTAAAATTTATTCGCTTCTCGCACCACCAGGTAGTGACAAGATATCATGGTCTAGTTTGTATCTGACGAAACTAGGTGTAGCGAGGGCGCATTCAACTGAGGTGCTCATCACAACACATATCATGAGTTAATTAAGCACCTGGCAAGTTTTATGGTGACGTATGGTAAAAATCATAGTTATGAAAAAAGTTAGATCCGTATATAACATTGCCGTATATTTATAAATCGAACATTCAAACACAGAAATTTTCAAATTCCGTAATTTGAACGAATAATACGAACATGTCAAGACATGTGATAATACAATGACGCAGTCATTGGAAATGACGTTGAATAATTTAACCAAGCAAGACTCGCTAAAACCTTTAGTTACCCTTCTGTGCTTCCACTGGAAAATTCGTTAATGTTTGTCAAAACATAGCGTGTTGGTACCAACCACATGTAATGAAACGTTGCCAGAATTAAACCTAACCCTTCATTACCGTGCGCTGTGCGTGCGAGCCAGTCAGAGTGGCTTCCAGGTTTTACGCGATGTTGTATGCCAAAAATTTTGCTTTAAACTTTCGCTCAAAGTTGCATGTCACGTATGCTCCTCCAAGTGATTCAGCAGAAAAACAAAGGCACCATTTCTGTTACATTAGTTACAAGGAACTGTTTGTCCACAAAGTGCCTTCTGCGCATACAAGCTGCATGACTTCATGACCCAAACCAAGCACAGGAATAAGTTTAGCCAATTAGCGTAGTGTACAGCAACAAACACGCTTGCTGACAGGGAAAAACAGCGCAGTTGCCGCGTCATGCCTTTATAGTTTACTATATAGGCAGAAAATAAACCCACATATTCAAAAACAATAATTATACACCTTTAGCAAACGTATCCAGGTCCTATGCGCATATTTCTTGCTTTAACGCAAAACTTCGTGTCCAAAGAAAATAGTCGTGGCATAGTTTTTGTACGATGACGTGGAGTAACTACTATCAACAGCAAGCATTAAATATCAATCAGGCTTTTCTTTGAAAATTAATTGCGCACTTCGAGATGTTATCTTGCATAGATTCAAAATGTTACGCTGTTCATAACAAAATCAAAAGCAATCCTTGCTGATTATACCAAAGCAATGCCTTTACGTCATGGGTCGGGCATTATTATTCATTGGCTGGTAGCGCTGGACGCACAAGCAATCTATGACCTTTGCGATAATCCTGGCACAAGTAAAAACAAAACAGAAGCAATTTGCGATATGAGACGATACTATGTCAAAAAGTTCATGTTACAACCTTTACCTGTAACTTATGCTATGATTCTTGACACCATGCTTTACAAGGAGCGAACTTTATTGTTTTGTGTGCAGAATGGCCAGTTATAGATGTAGGAAAACGGAGTAAATGAGCGCATTCAACCAAATGTATATACTGTTCTGTCATGCATGAAATACAAGGCATAACTATCAAAAGTCAACAAAAACGGGAGCAAATACAAATGCAAAAAAACAGATGCATACATATAGTAGATAAATACGGAATTTCATCATGTTAGCAATTTTAAAATCAAAAAGAAATACTTCAAGTTTAAGAGCTGTACCAATTCAAAACTGCTCCCGCAAATTTAAAAAAATGCTAAAATGTTCTTAAATTATTATGCATAGGTTGAAAACAACTGTGAGGGTAATTACCCGTAATCTATATAAGTCCTTAACTCCACATCGCTTAAAAATGTTGTCGTGTGTTTGACATAACTTTGATTTTGATCGATAGATGCAGCAAGCTGATTGCTGGGAAGGTCGTATTTCTCCCTACTTTGAGCCACGACAAACAGTATAGTACAGCGATGATGGTCATTTGTGGTATTGGTGAGCGTGGAGATGTTTTTTTGATTTTTTTAGTCTTTTGCTACTTCTATGTTGATACGTTATTAGCGATTATTGCATGTGAAATACTTTAGAATATTCTGCATATAACTTCAGGCTGTGTTGAAGTTCAACAACCTTCAACCGATAAAATGAAATATTTAAGCAGTTTAAGCCATAGCAAAAGATGCGAACAGAGTTTGGGTGTAACGCGGTTTCGAATACGTCGCCCAAATACACTTTTAATAGAAGTTGCAGCTAAAAATTGAGGCAGTTTCTGCACCCTAGAACCCTACGGTTATCGCCCACCAAAAAGTATATACAAATTGAACTTGTTTATGCAATAAATATTTGGGTCATGATCTGTTAATGTGCTTGAGAAATATTTTCGACAAAATCTTTTGCAACCATCCATGCTCAAGTTCATAAGAAATGTAACCTGTTTGCCGAATTATGAATGGTGCTGAACAATGTTTGCAGCAAACAAGTTTTTGTTCATATTTTCCCGTAAGATTTTTGCCAATTTGTTGAAAAAATAGTGTCACTTAAAATGAGAAAACATGAAAGAAACATGACAAAAATCATTGTGCAAATCTACTTAAGCAGATTACTTTCCATTACAACATTTCACGGTCGTGTGAAATCGTAACCTAAGCCGTGACTAATGCACGACACTCGGAGGCGTTTTATGCACAACGCTGTCATTGATTACCTGGTGATGACGCAATAAAATTGGCAATTGGTAATATCGAAATATTGCTCAAAAGAATTGTTCTCAATTGTCACTTGAAAAGGACGAAGTGTTTGATATTTTGTCATTAAAGTTATATAAGTGTTATGTTTTAGTTCATAAGTTCAAGGTTATGCGAAAAAAATGAGAAATTGCCTTAGTCTGAAATTTCAAAAGGATCTGAAATGGAAAATCTCATACATGGAATTTCATACATGGAAAGTAATACAAATCATTAAAAGTGTAAATACTGCAAGTGTAAATACTGCAAGTGTGAATACTGCAAGTGTAAAACAGTTTCTAAAACGCATTCAAGCTTTTACCATCGGACAAAATAAAAACCCGGTTTTTCCGCGTCAGATCAAAAAGAGGCAAATAGATCAAAACGACCTAAAACATTGAGCAAACGTCATGCTTTACACTTTACAGAGTTTTACACGAAAATGCTGCAATCATCAAAATAAAACAACAGATTCAGATACTTCTATTGTGATACATTATACGAAAAGCTTAATGATCTTTTATCGAAGACGGAAGTGATGTTTAGTTTTTTTGCAGGTTTCCTTACAAGCTAATGTGAACAAGGCGTTAGTAGTTCATCGCAAAAACAGAAAACTAAATTTATAGATTTGTTTGTTTATTTTGCAGAGCTTGAGAAAATCGTCGGTTGCATTTCGCAGCCAGACATAATCGGCATTTGCTCAGTCTGAGGTTACAATGTCGGTCGCCGGTATTTAAAGGGATTTAAGGCATTAAATTTCACGTCTTACTCTCTCCCCAAGACTTGGTATTCACATCGCGTGCGTTGCAAAGAAACAGAGCTCATTAAATAGGCTGAAGCGTGAACGATTGCATGACAACAGGAAAACATGTGCACTTGTTCCTCCTTGAACCTGACGCACGTGTCGAAGGTCATCTATAGTTCAATATGCGAGCAAAAGTATCACGCAACAAAATGATTTTATATAAACAAATAATTTACGATTGCGAAATTTGTTTCCTCAAATTGTGACCATAGAGTTTAACAAACACATCTTTGTACATGCACACTTTAAGACGAATACCTTTTTTAAAAATTGAAACTCAACGGTCAGTAAATGGGCTGTGGAAATAAAATTATTTAGACTACAACAATATCTTATCGTCAATAACTGTTTCGTAGAAACCTTAAGCTACATGATAGCGTAAGATCATTCAAATCAGAATTCTTAAGCCTTGGATAAATCAACTGTTGAGTACAAATCATTGCAAACAAGTTTTTTAAGGACGAGAATGGGTGATCCAATGTGGTTGAAATTTATCATCATTTAACAAAGCCCTTGAATTCTCCTGCACTAAAAATAAATCTGTACTTTAGCAAAGTAATATAACACCAAACTATAAGTTATACGAAGGATGAGAAATTTCTCACTACTGGTGAAAAGAAAATGTTTAAGTTACATCACCGATGAGATATGAGTACAAATATAAATAACAAAAGTCAGCAGGTTTCGAAGAAGCCTTGTAACAGTGAACACAGGAGAAACTATACTTTTGATGGCTGATGCAACAAAAATAAAATCTGCGGTGTACCTAACACCTATTACATGAATTTTTCTTGCCATTTCCAACCGCATAAACATGTTCACACTTTAATCCAGGCTTTACTGCGTAAATGCATTGCTGTAGTGATACGTAGTGCATGATTTTGTTTAGCTGAGAAGGTTCAAAGTACGACTATAGTAACATTATCCGTCTTCTTTGCACAGTGACACCTTAAAACCCATAATAGCCCAACAGTTATGTTTCAGTACATTTGACGCAAATAAATGCAAATTTAACAAGGAACCATCAATAAGCGATCCTTGTAAACAATATTGATAAAGTATGGAAAGCCATGGTATAATGAATAAGGCGAAATACTGTAGGCGAAAAAATGTGTAGAATGCATTCAACCTCATCACACAGCAAAATGCTTATCAAAAGGCGAATATGTAAATCCAGATATTACAAAGGGTACACATCAAACTGAAAACTAAAATTGAACAAAGGTCATGCTTTACAGATTTTTATACAAAAAAAGCCATGATTATCAGAAGAAAAGGGTAGATTTCAAAAATCCTGTTGTGTTTTGTGAAGATGCAAAGGATTTTAATGGGACGGAAATGATGTTTAATCTTTTAATGTGAACAAGGCATTAATGGTTTACGACAAAAATAGAAGCCCTATAACTTCATAGATTTTTGTCGTTATTTTACAGAGATTGATGAAATCGTCGGTTGCATTTCGCAGCCAGACATAAATGGCATTTGCTCAGTCTGAGGTTACAATGTCGGTCGCCGGTAGTTAAAGGGATTTAAGGCATTAAATTTCAGGTCTTACTTTCTCCCCAAGACTTGGTATTCACATCGCGTGCGTTGCGAAAAAACGGAGCTCATTAAGTGAGCTGAAGCATGAACGACTGTGTAAGAACACGGGAACATGCATACTTGCTCCTCGGGAGCTCAAACTACTGAGAGTTAAAAAACTGTACACAAAGAACGTCTTCACACTTACCAACATTTAACAATGCTCTTAAAACTTGCAGCGCACAAGTAAACCTTTTCTTTACTTAAGTATACTGCTACCAAATTATAATCTCGGAGAAAGATGAGGAAATGTTTCATTAGCAAAAAAGATCGGATTAAATTACATCACTAAAGTGATCCGAGTACGACTAAGATTGGAATGGAAAACATGGAAGATTGATGAGACCACGTGACATTAAACGTGGGAGGACCTACTTTTGTGGGATTGCAATGCAACAAAAATGAAGTCTGCGGTGTCATCTTACCTACACTACACCTGTTACATACAAATTCTTGTAGTAACCAATAATCACGCAAACAAGTTAACATTTTATCAATTTTTTTTTACATAAATACATTTCTTGTTATGAGACGCGTTGGTGATTACTGATTACCTCTTTTAAGCAAAGGCAGCATAATTGAGAAGCAGTTGTACTTCAATGTAGCGCAAACTCTATCCGTGATGTAGACTAAAAGGAAAATTCGAACAACATTCATTTTGCGAAGATTATCACCACTATGGTGTAATGTTTTTTGAAATTTGGCAACTTAATCAAATGCACGTTTCGAAATAGCACTTTTCGTAATTGGCATTAGGGAAACATGTTACTGAAATAGTTAATCACAAATCTGCACACAAATATATTTATTGCTTAGTTATAAAAAAAGAAAAACATACAGTACCAAGACAAGAAGGTGTCAAAACAAATCAAAAACAAACGCATTTAAAAGCGAGCTTTACAAAATCACTTGTTGGTTAAGTTTCGGCACTGCTTCGTCACGCTATCGGGGATAATTTGGGGACCCAAACTGGTGTTTACCTATTACTAGAAGCGAATAGCGTGCGGGCTTATCCACTTAATGAATAGTTACGAATTTAGCTCATCCTTGCACGAAAGTGCAGCAACGATGCGTACGAGTGGAAAGCGTTGGACTTGACTGAGCATAGACTTAATTAAGAGCTCTAATTACTAAGATAATACCAAATACTGTATCTGTTGGACAAGAAAATATGTACGTCATATTCCAACACTTGCAAATAACACGTTGTTATGATTGCGCGCAAAGTAAGAAATTATTCCCCTTGGCCATAAAATGGTACTGGGCTTGGAAAATGTCAATCTTTTAAAATGTGCGAGGTCAGATTTTGCAAACCAAACAAAATTTTTGCCAATCTGCAGTTTTTATCACGGTCACCTGTAACCATTAAGTTTAAAGTGTAGCTACCAGGCAAAGTGGATCTTTTACCAATGTGCACCAGTCGAATATAAAACAAAATCCTAAAGCGTTGAAAGGAATTTGGGTAACAATGCCCATATATGGTTTTCAACCACATGTAAATCTGCCAGTCATTTTGGCGCAAAAATATAATCACCGGCTTATTTTAAATGCCTTTCCTATGGCTAGAGAACATTGATGCATGCCATTCTTGGGACTGACCACAAAACGGGCTTGTCTAAGCCGGACACGCACGATTCCTTTAACATCATATGGTTGGGTGCTTTTAAACAATTGTGGGTCAATGACTCCTTATTTAACTATGCAATTATCGAGAAGCTTGCAATGATTTTCCAATTTTATCCTATTTGGAGAAGCAAGGCTAAGTTTAAGAGATATTTAACTTGTTGACGACAAACACAATTTCTTCCAACGTAGCAAAGATACTGCACGTCATATTCCACAAAAGGCGAAGAGCTGACATACGAATATACAAAATAAGAACTTGCTGAAAAAGGTTGATAAAATTTTATTTCCTCACAGGTAAAACTTACTACGCGTATTTTGAAAGCGTTCCAACTGTGGGTTGGTACTTGGTAATTTTACATGCGTCCTTTGTATTTTTGTGGGTAACAATAAAATAAAAAAGCAGCCGTCAGTCGCAACAGAAAACGCTGTTCGTTTCAACAAGCATCATCTCCGAGGACCACCATACAAGGTGTAGAGAAAGTCAGATTTGCGCAAACAGGTAATATATGAGATAATATTAAATAGTATATTTTAAGTTTTTGATTGGATGATAAGTGTTTAGCAACAAATGAATATCACCAAGCTTGCTAATTCATAATGTACGTTTTTTTCTGCTTTAAAACCGTTTAAACACTTTTTACAAAAATGATTAATTTTCCTTTGTTTTTTATACTATTCCTTTATCAAAATTTTATGAAATTATATGTTATTATATGATTATATATACCGAAAAAAGCCTATTTTTTGCAGGAAACTCCTAACGACGTATATTATGCACTGACCACTACATATTTTAAACCAAGAGTTAATTGAAACATGTCTAAAGAAAAAGATAGATGGGAGAACGATGATTCAGCACACGTCTTATAAGTTTTCAAGACCGTCATATATACAAAGCTTCAAAATTAACAAGAAGCGCTTTTGGAAGCTTAGAATAGATTTTTGCATTTGCTTCCGAGATCCAGGTCCATTTTTGCGGATGCCATGAGCGTTGTTATTAATTATGATGATAAACATTACCTCCACAATCGTGCATGGTTAATCTTCTTTAGAAAGTAGAACTTTGCACTCTTCCTGTCACGTTTTTGGGCAACATCCACAGCAAAACTGGTTCCAAAAGCAGCTGAGTAGGACAACATTCACAACTATCAGCAACCATTCGCTATACCTCTTCGAGGCTGCTTCGTTTTTAACCGATGTGAATAAGAGAAGTCCAGATTCCAGGGAGCCTAATGTTTACATCAACATTAAAATCAGTGTTTACCTCTGGATCGGAGTCAATATCACGACAATCGCATTTTGACGACATGTGTTTAACTTGATTCCTTTACAATGTCACGATCAGATTTTATCGACAACGGTTGTTTGGATTTGTCCTTTTTATTAGCTTACTAAGAAAATTTTATGAATTTGCAAGGCAAGACATGGAACCTTATACAGATTATGCCATGTCGTCACAGCTAGAAGATTGTAGATATCTTGATAAAAAAGTATACGGTAAAAGGTTACAAAGATACGCCTGCAACGTCCACATGATGCAAGTCAAAACAGACGAGCAGTCACAAGCTATGAATTTTCAGTTATTCAAGTGATGACGATCGGCAAGTGTTTCGGCTTTAAGGTTTTTAACGCGATTTTTAACGATCACGAGATTTAACGCGCGCAAACCGCCATGAAATTTTGGCCGAGACCAGTCATAGTTAGTTATGCGCAACATGAACAATATTTTAAGTACATGCTTCGATCCCGCATCACCTGTTGTTCTTGATTTTAACGCTCGCTTCACGGATAATCCTTAAATTGCACCTTGTTGTCGAGTACCGCCATCTCCACCCGCTGTGACTTTTTCATTTTAAGAGTAGATGGAGCTTGAGCAGCTTGGTACGACATAACGTCTCGTATAGCTGTTTTCCTATAAAAAGCTTTTTTCTTATGGTATACTGGCAGAAAAGAATTTTTTCTTGAAAAATATTTCATTGGTATATAACGATAAACTTTTGCTTAGAAAACCATTTCAAGAGAGCTTTCTTCGATAGCAAGCGAAAATGTTGGTCTCACGCTAATGTAGAAAACTCATTCTGTGATTAAAATGTTTGCAAAAAAGTAAGGTAGACTAGAACTTATCAGGATATTTACCAGTATTCTATCTTTCTTTTTCAGGTTATAAAACAAGACGCAATTACTAAATATTGTAAAGTAAACTGTCAAATATCGAAATAAGACATGGCCCCAAATCCAACCTGTGTTTTCGTAAGTCGCCCTTTCTCACCAGTCGAGACATCGGCCAGATCACCGTGTCGAAGGCGGAGAAAAAGAAATCGGTAAGCCGGAAAATTTTATAAATTATGTGGTAAGCTATAATAAAAATCAGTTGGTGGAATGTACAAAATGAATAGCATTTTTTCATTGCTTTTTGCTGTAGATCAAGGCAAGAGAATCTTCCCGTTACATCAGCATATTACATGACATCTGTGTCCAAAAGAAAAATAGTCAGCCTTGCAGAGCAAAAACTTGCAAGTGAAGAAATATCCCACGAATCAATGCAAACCCTCGACCATAAAAAGGTAATTTTTAGACTAATGTATACTCAATAAATGTCATAACATAACATTATTAATCTAATTGTAAGAACAGGGAATCATGAATGTCTTTTAAATTCAGGTTGAACTGGTTATGAGGATCAAATCTAAATTAGACGGCCTCCAGAACATTAAGCATTTGCTAGATGCTGAACTACAAGACAATGAGGTTTTGGGCAAGCAAACTTACAATCTCGTCACGAAACTTTGCACAGCACGAGAGCAAGAAAAGTACAGCTTCTTTGTACATGACGTGGATAATATCATCAACCTAACACTTTCAATATCATCAAGATTATGTCGGGTTGAAAACGCAATCCAAATGCTTCCCTCCGATGCGGATGAACACGAGAAGGTGAGAATCACAACAGACGTAAAGAAAACGGTATATGCTGCATAATAAACAAATTATTTATGCGATTAATTGACCAAGGCATCTACAATTTCATTCTTATTGTTTATAGGAGCTCTTGTATCTGAAGAAAGTCAGTCTTATAGCACAATATAAAGACGCCAATCAGTTGATGCAAAATATAAGAAGGAGACAAGAAAATGTTTCTAAAATACTTGCTGGATATCTTCACAAAGAACAGGTACAAGAGTAAATGCAATGTAGTAATGCAACGTTGTATATGGAAATACGAAGAGATCAATTAATTTATCATAAACGTAAATACAAAGTGTTTAACTAACGTATATTTCAAATTTTCAGTTCGCCGATTTCGAGCATTACATCAAAATGAAGATCGCCTTGATAACCGAAAGACGAGAACTCGATGACAAAGTGAGGTTGGGTGAAGAGCAGATTCAAGCCTTGAAGGAAAGTCTTGCCGAAGAGGCACAGATTAACCTTGACAAGGCGTTAGACGCCGAAAAATAAACGCTCCAGAAACGAATTCTGATGATGCGCGAAAACTACTGCGGCAACAAAGGCCACAAGTTTATTCTTCAAGCCAATTAGAAAGATGGACGACATGTCAAGATAATTCGTCATTTTAATAGGTGAGAAATGATTCATCCTAACAAATTCCTGTATCAAACAATACTTATTCTCTTATCTTTAATTGACATAATAGGGTATCGTTATTGTTTGAATATTACTCTTAAATATTAATTCCTTGTAGTTCGCTCACTGGAAATGGAGAAAACCAAGTTTTCACGCGGCCATCACAATTATGAGACGAATATAAGCGAACGAAGCAGCATAGGAGCAATAATTTGCTTGAAGAAATAAGGCAGTCAGGCAATACCCGTAAATGGACCTGCCGCTACCATGTCTACAAACGATTATATAAACAACTTTCAGTGTAAATAAATTCATTTGTGAATTTATACATCGACATTGATGAAAGAAAAAACGAGTAATTGAACTCATTTGACGTTGTAATTATCGAAAAGTTGTGTTTTTGTTGAGGATTTTGGTATGTTTATTTTCTGTTTATTCACATTGCATTTTTCGTTGTGAAACGGACAAAGTAGTTACTTTCAAATTAAAATACTTCATCAATCATTGGCGTATTGAAGTGTCTAATTATTATGAATTTTGGTGAGCGAGCTAGGTAGCGCAATGAACACGCAGTAAACGAGATTCACAGAACATACGTACAAAACATTGAAATAATAATGTAATTAAACTACTACAAAAACAAAGCCAATCCGACATAGAAATGATTCATTTAAACATTCAAAAACTAGCACGCATGTTATGAAATCAACAACCAAAGGCTCACATACTTTAGGGCTGAATGTCATCACGACAAAAGTTTAGAGCAGAAAAACGTTTTCTAGAAGAGGAAAACTCTTGAAATTCTCTGGCAACAAGCTTACAGCTTTGATAAATCGCTTAACAAAGTTAGGATAAATTTATCATCAGCTAAAATTGTTACTTTTGCTTGGGTCGCTATAATACTGTATCAATTTTCTCTTTTAAGCAAGTTTGAAAACAGTTACCGGATGTAATAATCATTACGTAACGTTCAGCAGGTTCACTTAGAAATTAACGCGGAAAATAATATTTTACACACTGGGTCTGCATATGTTTATTGATATTCATAAAAAATACTTACAAGTGTTTGTTATTTAGAAAAAATTGAATTTACCGCAAACTCAACAAAAAAATTCAAATTTATCCAAAGATCAATTTCAAGCACAGTGTTAGAAAGCAATAAGACTTAAAAGTGTTAAATACAAACAAGCGTAGATGTCAGAACTATAGTTTAGAACGACCATAAACGATCAACCAGAATATACTTAAGCCAGAAAACGACGGAATTTTAAAGAAAAACTAACTGGAGAAATACACCGTGACTTCTTCAATACTAAAATACATAAATTCCTACATAATGAAAATTCAAACAAGAATTTTCTCCATTGCATTTAATCCATTTTCATGGCCAGTTCTGGAGTATTGCGTTTCTCGTTGACTATATGTATCTAATAGTCGACCTTTGATAACAACCAGTTTGACGAAAATGTTTCACACCCACACATAAATTTAACAATAAATGCTCACCCATACGTGAAGAAAATATGAAGCTGACACGCAACGCGACATTCAAAAACCCTTGCAGTATCATATAAATATCAATGTCATTAACATGTATCTATTGCTTACGTTATAGCTTCGTTGGTGTACATGTGCGTGCAACATCAAACGTGTCTAATTCTGTGCAAGGTTTCCAAATATGGCAAAACTAAAAGATAATGACAAAATACAGCTAACCTCACTCAAGAAAGAACAATAAATATTCAGTTAGGTCATCGAATTATCGATTTAATTAATACTGGTACAGCACTTTAATCTATTCCAACGGAAAGCAAGTCCAAAAGACGAACCTAACCTTATTGTAAAAACTTTAACGCTGTCAACGTGTAACCAGCATCAGGAAAACATTGCATAAGTCTGACGATCGACGAACGTTTTCTAAAAACTTGTTCCACTAAACCAGCGACCTAGCAATAAACTATTATTATCATTATTGTAAAAATCCATCCGCGATAAAATCTGCTCTTCTCCTCCAGTGTAGGCTACTTCTTCGTTACATGGGTTTTTATTTATGTGACTTTTGACTTTTCAAATTTTTTAAGTTCGGACAATTTTCCTTTGATAAGGCGTTGCACGCGCTCTGCACAAGAATATTTTTCCATATTATAAGTACAAACACCTTTTCCGAGTTGTGCAAGATTCAGCATGTTAACAATGCGTTAAATTGTTTTTCAACTGCCCAAGATCTATAAAGTACGCACAGACAACACCAAGCAAGGGCATCTTTTACAGTTATTCTACACAAAAAAAGGAAACGGTGGGTGTCAAAAATTAAAGTATTTCGAAATAACTTCATATGTTAGACTCATAAAATCTTTTATAAGCATTTGACAAGGAAGAGCACTGCATATACAGTTTTACAGCAAATAGCATATACAGCAAAAAGCATCTTTCGTATCGTAACATGCTTTTGTCGAACATGTTATGTGACATAAAATGCTTTTCGAAACACAGTCAGTCACGTTAAGATTTTCTAATCTCTCGAAGCATTCCTAACCGCTAACATTATGTAAGAGGTCCAGGTAATGCCTTGTAATCAAAATAAGACTTATGTAATACGTTATTAAAACACACGTATTGCATATAAACGCAAAAGTATCACAACGATGATAAAGTATGTACACAACGATTGAAGAAAATTTATCAAATTACGGACCGTAAAGGTATAGTTCAGGGGTTCTTAAAGTATGGGTCGCGACCCAAACATGGGTCGCGGAGGGTCAGAAAATGGGTCGCGACATAGTGACATAGGTGGGTCGCGACATAGGTTAATATAATATAATATAGGTCTATAGGACATTAAAATGGGTCGCGACATAGGTTTGGGTCGTGAGGTGATCATGAAACTCAGATTTGGGTCGCGCTCAAAAAAGTTTAAGAACCGCTGGTATAGTTAAAAAGAAGTTTATTGAACTGTGTGAAACGAATTAAGTTATGTAAGCTAAAGTTTAAAGAAAAACAGGTTCAAGGAAACGCAATATTACAAGTTGCAACAGATTATTGTAATGATCACCCACTAAACCAAGAACTTTCACGGATGCGTTAAGTTTCTTGACATTTTGACCTAAATGTCAATCAAGTATCGTTACCCACTCACAATCCTGGTAAAGCGTATTGCAAATCATGACAAGCCGATGCCCCGTTTTCTGGATTTCTTTACGAAAGACTTAAAATATAAATAAACTTCGGTATTTTGAAGGGTGTATGTAATGGCAAATGCGTGCTATACATGAACATGACGGACATAGTATTTCTATATACAATGAGAATATTGTATTCCAAATTTATATTGTATGACATAACTAGTACCGGTACTTAACTTTGTGAAAAAGGAAATACAACATAAAGGACATAAAAAATAACATCCCATGCATAGTGCAATAGTGCATACTACAACTATATTGCAATTTTTCAGAATACAGCACCGGTACCAAAAAAATAATAAACTGATCCCCCTTTTATTTCACCAACATTTTATTTCAAGAGCAATATTAATCATGTTTCAATATGTTTATCTGTACATAAACCTGGTGAGCTTTAAAGCAATTTTTAATTGCGCAAATACTAATTTTAAAACCCGTTGTTGTCACGGCGTTGTCTTGTGTGGGGGAAACAAAATGATTGAACCAAAATGTTACTACAATCTGAAAACAGATTCAAAATAAAAAACGCAGAAACAATTAGTTTTGATAAAGATGAAGCCAATAATCTTATTATCAAAGTTACGGTAAATATTGGTAATAATAAAAAGTGAAAGCAACACCTTACACATTTTAATTAACTATCTGCGTGATTACCCTTGACCTTAACCTACTTTGAAAGATAAATGGGTTGCACCTGCCCCTGTATTTATGAAACACATGTCTATGTGTTTGATGTCACATATTTATATATACAACACATGTCACATATTTATCAGCTAATCGAGTGTATTTTCCACTGATATCACGCTACAACAATCATTAAGGTATCAAAGAACATACAATCGTCAGAAAATTGATGGAAACGATCAGTGACAACGACAACCAAAACCAAAGATCAACAATTGGTACAACCAGCAAGAAATAAAAAGAGTGTAAAAATTTAATTAACTTCACTTGGTGAATAAACTTTAAAAATTTTGAAAAATTTGTTTCTTTCAAACATGATTGACTTTTACATAAATAAAGAATAGACACTTGCGTTAGTCACATAAACTCTAAGCCAGATGGTGTAAAATTAGATTTATTTGACTAATATTCTAAAACCGGGATCAATTACTGACAAACCATGAGTTTCTGGTTAGTAATTTGAATAGATATAGAGTTAATCTTATTTGCATTGAGCATGGTGATAGAGGTGGTGCATGGTGGTGGTGATTGAGCATGAGCATTGAGCATGCATCAGGGCATGGTGATAACGTCGATGCACTTGTATTTGTACATCGTTACGCAGGAATGGACCGTACAAGCACATTTAAATTTGAGTTTAACCTTTACTCTACAAGTTTTGCCAAACAGCAAGAAATCAACATCATAGAAATTAATCATTTCTAAACTTTGGTTGTTAACCGACCAAGGAAATACTTAATGAACTCAACATAATGAGAAAAGCATATCTGTGACTTGATTCAAAACACCCTTCGTGTTTATGGGAACATGTCGACAAATACAAGTCCCCAGCAAAGTGACTTTGCTAAAATAAAACTATTTTTTGTAAGTTTAGGAAATGCTCGCCACTAAATCCCACAAGAAACGTACTAATGCAAGAAGTAAAACTCTCATCGTAATATGGAGAATACAAACGAACTTTAACGCATTTATCGCATAATATGCAGACGTAAATCACTTCGATTTAAATCAGCAGAAGCTTAAACAAATCAACGTAGCGCTGCCAAATATGGAAGGTTAACATACGCTATTTTGCAACACACTACATATTAAAAATGCTTTTGACTGCACAGATCACCACAGGCTTACAGCATTTTCATTGACCGTATCACGAAAATATTTAAACAAGATTTGAGCACTTTTGCTGCGGCGTTTTGCAGACTAACGTGAAACTACCTGTAATGATTAATGCAACGCTCCTCGCGGTCCCTAATCAACGCCCCTTGCAGCTTTATCGCATACCTTGCAATCACGCCAATGATGCTCTCCGTTCAGCTCCTCAGTTCTTTTCAGTTGCGTGATTACGATTTACCATTCTAAGAATACCAGTTTCCTTTTATGCTTTTGTCTAAATTTACTTGTTGTGTTGCAGCTTAGTTTAGTTCTTGTTTATTAAAGCTGTATAATTAAAAGATACAATTATTTATAATTGTCTGTTCAGTTCACTACCCATGTCTGCAGAATTCATTTTTCACTTTCCTTCACACAGTTTTTGCATAATCCTTTGAAACTTTATTTCGCCTTGAACTCATTCTCCCTTGTTTGCGGATTATATCGCGTGCGTGCAAGCTCCGTTAAGCACTACAGCAGAGCTGAATAAATATGTTTAGGCATGCCCTATCGCAACGCAAACTTGGCAACCTACTCAGTTATTCATGCCACCTTCCAACAAGCTTCGCACGAAATCATTCATTACCATAGGAAAAGGGAAGAAAAAACATTGCAGAAACCTCACAACATTGCTGAATGGTTATGAGATAAATTTTTCTAAATATTCTCGACAAGGTATCATATTTTAAGCCGTCAGTATTCACACTAAGATTAATGGCTCACAACACATGCGCACAGTGCACACGGTTACATGATATTAAAAAATGATAAAGAATTATACACACATATGTGGTTAAAGACTTCACAGAGCACAGCTTGTATGTCTAGTAAACAGGACACATCACAATTAAATTGCAATACTTTGATTTCCCACATTACTTGAGTCAATGCAACATCTGGCAATTTGAAAATATGGCTAAATAATCTTATTAGAATGCAGCATGGCTCTTGCAACTACAACATATATAGCCAGGCTAGGTATAGTTTACACATATTAAGTTATAGAATATTTTGGTTTGGTTTGGAACTTGATTAATGTAGTGTAGCATGACAAGTTGGTAAACATGAAGTCCTACTAAGCAAAGCATGAATTTTCAAGTTAAAAAATATACACTAACAAACATATACAGCAAAAGCTTCACCTTCACAATCACATTCAAAAAATTCCATACGCCTAGACAACACTATAAAAAACGTCTTGCAATCATCAGGGCTTGGTTTGAAATTAGACCATTACAGCATTCCAAACAGGCTTGGGTCTGAAAAGTGGAGTTGTTCCAGATCAGTTTTGATTTGAGGATTGGTGTACTTAGGCAAATGGGAGTAGTCTGAAATCAGTCATTTTTTAATCAATTTGGTAAAAATTTTTAACAAGGGAACATCGAATTCATATAAAACCACATTCTCAAATGCAATACTTCCACGTTGACATGTTTACGTATGGACTTTGTTCGCAAATAACATGATGGCACGTTTACTCTTGGACTCTACCCTTATCTATTGTAAAGCCAAGGGAACAAAATTTATTCCAATTTGCTCACCAAAATCCGTGGATTTGATGACGTCGTATGGCACTGGACGTGCCATTCAGCAGACGTAACTGTACAAAGAAAACAAAAAATTGCCCATTTCAAGTACAGAAGAAAATCTCCCGCTATTTGTCGTGAAATGAAATAAGGCAGACATCACATTACCTTTACACCTTATATTTGTAACTAAACATGAGTTTAGTTCATTCGTGAATATATTTCAGCAAAATATCTTGTATAAATCATAATATCTTCACTTATTTAGGCTCAAACATTTTAGAAGTATGCATTTTTACTTCGGTATTTACATAGATATTTTTGTATTTGAACTCATGATATTGAATGCTATGGGAAAGATATTTTCACGTTGTCCCCATAAATACCTTGCTAAGATGTAATAAGTAAGTTTTAACTTAATCCTGGTGATGGGGAGAGTTGATCAACATAAAGGGTTCAAACAACAAGGTTAGGCTGATTAGCAAATAATGATTTATGCGCAAGAAGCAGTCTCCAGATTGGGTTGGGTCAATTTGCCAACGTCGGGGTTGTATTCCCATAATGATGAGCAATGGTTTATTTTTAGTCGCAGTTGCTAACGTGATATTACACTCACGTTCGCTGGGTTAAAATACAATTCGGTTCCCAGTTTTTTTTTCATAGGAAAAGAGATTGGTGCTATTGAGCTGTTGTAGGCATTTTCCCAACAAGCTTCGACGATATGAGGTCTTAACTGGAACCCTTCTCAGCAGCCCTTGTCCAAGAATAAATATGTCTGAACCTAACATTAAAATTTCACCATGGCGTAGCACGTGAAATGTTTTCAATCCATTCTTTCAAAACTCAAAAGCGTTAATTTGCTATTCTTACAAGTGGGGTTGTAAGCTACATACATGAAATCCATATTTAAAACAACAAATGACGAAATACTTTCGCTGTAAGCGATGACAAAGGGTTAAAATACCATAATCCTTATATGGAAATGGAAAAAGTTCTCATATTTGGTGAACACGCATGACTGCATTTTTAAAATGCGTTCACCGTTTCTAAGCGTGAAAATAGAAGCTGACTCAACTTGAACCACGTTATCGTAAAAGCTTTGCATACCAGAGCTCATCGCAAAACACATGGGCATGCAGGTTGACGTCATATAACCATGATTGTTTATCGGCAGATGGTCAGAGTACTCTGATTGTTGGGACTCAAAGAATCTGAACAAAATTGCTGATATAGCCTACTTGCCATATACAGGAAAATGAGTAAAATATTTTAGACTAAAGAATGCGTCATAAGAATATAGCTTTAGATTCTAAAGTTTAGAACATCTAAAATGCGATGTGTTATCATGAAAACGTCGTTTGACGGTATAATTAAAACGGGAATACGTAAAATATAGTCAACACGCAAAATACAATTGCCAAATTAGTTTACATTTTGTAATACTCCCATAATTTAACGCTGAAAAGCTTGAAGGTCTAAGTAAAATCTATGCGGGAAAGTTATTAAAATGGTGACTGTGATAGCATGGTGGCGATTTTGGCTTTGTATGAACATGTTGATGCCCTTCTCCAAAACTTATGTATGCTCATATGCGTGAAAGGAGTGGATAAAAATTCGATGCTTTTGACTAAAGATCGTCGTATTTCATACCATATTTATTTACTTTATTTAATCTAAATCTTGATTTTCAGTTGGAAAACAAACAGGTCTCGGTAACCTACTTTGCGCTCCTTTCTCACATGTATTCTTTATCCTTATATGGCCCTGACGAGATAGCAGCACGTGCGTACCAGCAGGCAAAGATGGCGTGACAATGGACAGAGACGTGACAGTAACTCGGAAAAGACATTCTTTTGCAAAAAATACATAAAATACGCAGCTTCCTTCACAAACCACTGAACTGGTCTTTGTGCAGTTTTGTTTCAAAGAACACTTTGTTGTGCTTTTCATTTAAAAGATCTTGTGCATTTAAAGTTAAGCATACATGGAAAAGCTTATACTAACCGAATGCATTTGAATTAGAAAAAAAATTCAAATATTACAATTGACTTGGATTATAACTGTTTTATAGCACATCTAATCTTCCGGAATTTTACTGAGTGTCTGGTAAAGCATAATACCTTCTATTTCATTACCAGTTGGGGTCAAAAGTTAATCCTAATTATCCGAAAAGCTTACGAAGATATTCCTTCCCTAAATGAGGTGATTCAAGACACGCTTTTGATCAAATCGTGATGACAACATGTACTAAAAGCAACGATATCAGTCGTGTTGATCAGCTTCCCAGAAGTCCACTGTTTGCGTATCTGTGAAAAAGTCTTCAACTTAGGGGAATCCATAGACGCTTCCATGATCGCTCTCTTGGGATGTTTGGTCGTGCGGAGGAGTTATTTGGGTGACAAACACTTCCTCTGCAATCGTGTGTGGCTGATCTGTATCGACAAGCTAAATCTTGCACCTTTGTGATCACGTTTTTTGAAGTTATTGTCACCCACTTTAAAGACTACAATATGATGTCGCAAAATATCAGTTATCTGCTGCATCTAGCAAGCACCGTTGCGTTATGAGGTAATGAGCGATATTAATAAATGGGACCTGGATATACAGGAAGGATGGAAATTCCATCACGAGAGCTTAACTCTTCAGAACATTTGTTCTCTCCTTTTATAAATATATAGGCCTAGCTCACGGATTTGGTAGGATTTATCAAACGGGTTTTATCTCTGGGATTAGATCAAATTTAGCTCAAAAATTAAACCAAAGAAAAAAGTATAATCTAGCAATCTAATCCATTTACTTTCTCAAACTGTTACAATAACAGATATTTTTACAAAAATTCCCCGCAAGTTTTTTTCAAGACGTTTTTTAATAAAATCAAAAATAGGTCAAGTGACTTAGTAAGTTTGACTAAGCAGGTAAAAATTAGGAGTATGTTTGTGATATGACGTTGTAGTGTCCAATTAACAAAGCAAGTACATTGCACACTAAACTATGGTAGATCACTATAAACCATTTTTACATGACCATCTTTTGCGGTTAAAAAACATCTATACAACGTAAGACAAAAAATTTTAGAAGAACGTCATCACATTGACAAGCACACGACTTGGTTATGTGTAAAATGAACAGTATGTTAAGTGGTAGGTTCGATAATGTATGGCTAGCGTACTTAATATTAACCCTCCCAAAGGACAATAATCCTTAAATCGCACCCTACCATAATTGTGAAATTGCTCACGCGTCTAGAATTTTCGTTATCTCTTTCTGCGACCAAATGCCGCCAAGACTTGTTTTTCCAACGAAACTACTTGGTAAGAAATGTGATAAAAAGAAAAACGCGCTTGAACCAAGTACTTCGTGATTCGTGAAGCGTGTTTTCTGCAGAGGTATAAATTGAGCACTTGAGTGGCGACGCAACGCATTTCTCTGCTGTCAAAATGCTTCTGGTCAAGGAAATTGTTTTAGAAAGAGTTAGAAAGAAAACAAAGGAAAAGGTATTGGGAAAGGTTAGCGAAGGCCTACCAGGTCTGATTTGCAACATATACGCTTTAACTTAATACCTTTTGTGCGTTACAGTGACAAAGAAATATAAGTGTTGCTAATGACTGAATGATTTTGAAACTGCCATACCGAAAGAAAACCACCCTGCAAGACATGGCACCAAAACCTTTATGCGTAGAATATGCCCTTCGTCCGTTATCACCAGTCGAGACATCGTGCAAATTGCCATGCCGACGGCGGCGAAGCAGAAAACGGTAAGTCAGCCAAGTACAATAAAATTTTCGAGCCTTGTTGTTAATAAGCTATACAGACATGTTTCAATCAGAACTGGTGTCTTTGAATAAATCAATGTTCTCTATCTCAGATCAAGACAAGAAGACCTTCCAGCTTCATCAGCTTATTACATGACATCCGTGTCTAAAGGAAAAATCATGAATCTCGCCAAAGAAAAGCTTGCTAACGAAGAAGTTCGCCAAGAATCTTCTGAGCATACTAACGAAAGAAAGGTATGTTATCCCATTAACAACTTTCAATAAAAATCGGTGAATTAAGATCATAATAATAGTAATATTTTCCGACTTTTATATAGTCTTTATTTTATGAAATTTTTAGATCGCTTTGATCTTGAAAATTAACACGAAGTTACAAGTCCTTCAAAATATCAAGAGCTTGTTGAAAGCAGAAGTTAAAGACAATGAAAACCTTGGAAAACAAACTCAAAACGTCGTCGCACAACTTTGCACAGCACGAGAGCAAGAAAAGTACAGCTTCTTTGTACATGACGTGGATAATATCATCAACCTAACACTTTCCATATCATCAAGATTATGTCGGGTTGAAAACGCAATCCAAATGCTTCCTGCTGATGCTAGTACACAAGAGAAGGTGAGGATTCCAGCAAGTTATAGGGAATTGATTTGTCTTCAGATAAAAACCTGTATGGCAAGGATATCTTAACTTTTGTTCTTCACTTAGGAATTACTTCACCTGAAACGAGTAAACCTCACCGAACAATACAACGATGCAAATCAGCTGAAAGAAAATATTAACCGAAGACAACAAACTGTTTCCAAGATATTAGCAAGATACTTCAGCAAAGAACAGGTGAGAACATTACGAAAAAAGCTTCACATTAGAAAAAATATTTCCAGAAAACGATAAATTTTACAAAATATAGGAACTTGCATGGATATATTTTCACCCAAATCATTTCTGTTAATTACAGTTCGCCGATTTCGAGCATTACATCAAAATGAAGATCGCCTTGATAACCGAAAGACGAGAACTCGATGACAAAGTGAGGTTGGGTGAAGAGCAGATGCAATGCCTGAAGGACAGTTTGCCCGAAGATTGGCAAATCAACTTGGACAAATTATTGGAAGAGGAGTAATTGGAAACGAATTCCTGGATAAAGATCCGAAGATATCAAAAGTTTCTACATCACCTACAAGGCTGGAATCTTGAAGTAATGGAAGACAAATCCAAAGAGAAAGTAGAGGAAGGAGCAAAGGTCACAAGACGCCATAAAAAGAAGAGGAGAAAAGTTTAAAGTGACCTTAAACAAAGGCTTAGGAGAGAAGAAGACCTAATGATGAATCATGATTGCCAAGATAACGAACTTGGCCATTTCGAGTGAACCATTTGCCACACATTTTTGTAATTTGCATCTAACCTTCTAACAAACAAGAACGAAGGCTAGAATATATTGGTTTGATAACGAAATCGGACATTGTACCGAAAAATCTTTACACTTACACTGTTGTAGCCATTAACTTGACTAATGATAAATTATTAACTTTGTTTATACCTAAAATTTGCAACATTTGGTGAAATTTCGCCAATAACTGATTTTTATGTGAAAACTCTTTTTATGGTTTTTATTGTTTTTTAAAAGTAAACACGCAATACATTTTATTTTTCTCATTTATTTTTTACGAAAAACGCTGATTTTTGTTACTTTCGAATGAATTTATTGTTGTGGTTTCTGTTCATTCTTTCCTTCAAGGTTAACATGCTTTAAGGCAATAAAAGTTGAACTTGAATAAATGTAAACTAGATTTTGTTGTAATAAAATTTAGAGACAACATAAATCGGAAAAACGAACCAAAGTAAAACCAGAAAGCAACTGGGGTGACCGTATTCACCGTAAACTTCAAAATTCGTCCACAGTATCGATCTTTTTACAGTTTGTTAAGAGCTTGAGTTGCTTTTGCCAATAGCTTATTGAATTAAATTCAAGAAATCGCCGTTCATAAGTATCGTGGTTTGGATCACCTCGTATATTTAAAATTTAGACTGGGACCCCGATTGGTGACAGGGCAAAAAACACGCTGACGTAGGCTATAAGGTATGACGTAACAAGTAAAGCCTTTCTATAACCGCACGCCTGCAAACGTCATACCAGGTATTTTTCCGAAGTGATTAAAGTGACTTGTACCCGAAGCATTTGTTAACTAATTGTTAGATTTGGGAGATTTTGCTGGGTTGGAACTCGTCATCGGTATTTCGTTTATGCCCGTTTATTTTAACAGTAAATGAATCAAGCCTTTGTCATTAACCCTGAAAATTCTCGGCAATGCCTCGTTATATAGCATTTAACAAAGCAACAAGTTATCGGGGATGAGTCAGCTTTTAACAACTTTGACATTTTGAATGACGTTCAAGGTCGGCCATGATTTGCGGATTCAACGCAGATGGGAACTTGCATCATTGCAAAAAATATTGTTTTTCAGTCGTTTGCAAAGTCTGTTAAATCCTTGTACAACTTCTAATTGATGAAGCTGAAATTTGATTAACAGAGGTGATAAAAAAACACAATTTAAATTGGACATATATATGAGGAATTTCTATCGTCAAAACTACTGTGCACCATCGTCAAGTGTATTTCTAAAGAATGTGAATTATAGAATCAACACATAAACATATCAATGAACTCGGTGGCGTGGCAGTAGATTCCTCGCGAGTAACTATTAGTTTGAAACTTGGTAAAATTGATTAAAACTTAAACTGTTTTGTATACTCTGTCTGGAATTACGTAGAAAATTTGATTGTTTTATGTCATTTAACGACAAACACGAAAGCGACTGATATTCAAGAAACGTTATAGGAACACTTTCCATGCTGCCTTTCATCAGCTCTATGCATAAAGTATTATAATTTGTTTAAAATTTTTTTAGAATCGGCGCGATTTCACAGTCGGCCTTCAACATAATGCTGTGGAAGTTTAACAACATACAATACATATCAATTAAGTAAAGTTTATGCGTGCAATTTTGAAAACTGGAGTCTCCTCTGTCGTCTTACTGTTGATTTAGTTGCACATTGTACTTCGAGAAAAGTTAACAAAATCGAGATTAAAATTTTGATGCTGGCACGTTAATATACTGATGGATGGGTGCGCCTGCCCTCTGGCAATTTTTATTTTCTTCTGTGTTTTTTATCATCAATCACTAACAGTCGACTGCAGGCCTGTTACGACGAGGTGCGAGGTTATATTAAGTGCTGCCTTCGGTGTCGTAATTGGTAGGGTATAATGACGAGGCGTTGTGCCTACCGCCACATCTGAGAAGGTGTTTTTAGCATATTGTGATAGATAGCGCTCGGGTTAAAATTGGACCTAAGTGCTTGTTGTTTACCTGCCTCCAACTTCTGCAAAAGGGGCTGCGTGGGACCAGGAACAGTTTTTTTTGGAAACAATTTCCGTGACCAGCAACTTTCTCACAGGGTCCAATTAACAACGACAAAAACCTTATTTCGGCAAAAGGCGGTCGACGACCGTATAAAAAAAACAGCAACCAACACAAAACAACGGGAGGGGCCAGGATGTTAAGCACGTTTTGAAATATCTTATCCCACACTTAGCTTTAAGTTTGAAACTTTATTCCGTTTATGGCGTTGCCGTACTCTAAAATGGAGTTTCCTCTGCGTAACGTGTGACGTAAGCATGCTCGAAAAGCATTGGCCTAGAACCGACGGTAAATCCGTGGGTCGCGAAAGCACTCAAAAACTCGGAAACGTGGCCACAAACAAAGTCCGCGACACAAATATAGTTTTTTTTTCGGGCAATTAAAATTGAAACTTGCCAAAAAACAAGTGCTTTGCGCTAAAAACAACATTATAGCATTAGCATTGGCTATAGCAAAAGTTATTACGAGAGGTGTTGTGTTAAGTAAAAGCTTTCACGGATAATAAATTTATTGGAAAGCGCACTCACATGGCGCGAGTAATGACTCCTATTAATCACACGTGCGCCAACCAATGAGAGCTGCAAAATGTTCCGTGGTAGCTGCGTCATAATTTTGACAGCGTTCAACACTTAATTGTAAGAAATATAAACGATCGAACCAGTAAACATTTAAGCTGGCCTTTTCGCATCCAAACAGATTACGTCTTTTACCCCGTGAATAACTCATGGATTTGTATTCCATACGGGTTTATTCAGCGATAAGCGTTTACATCAGCATGATAATGCATGTAACGATGCAGAAAAAAGTCCATCGTAAGAGCATTTATGTAAACGTGAGAACATGTAAGCGGCTTAAAACTCTGTCGCTAGCGTCAAGAATGTTATACCAAGGAAAATTAAAGACAAAAGCCTTTTGATAAAAGTCAAGCAGCTGTAACATTCCATGCTTGAACGAAGACATTTTCAAAGTGCCGAAGTCCGTCCGTATAGATGTGCGCATAAGTTTATCGGTATGAAAGTACCGCCATTAACCTTAGTTTTTCTGCACACTGGTTGATAATTCGAGATTACGCATGTATAGATCACCCTGTCTCGGGCATTTTTATCATATTTAAAGTATCGTTTCTTATCGGTCAAAAAATCGTTAACGGCATTTTAAAGAACTAGTGAAAGCTTTACAAATATATGCATTGCTTTTCGAAAAATGTTTTTACTGTATACACACTTCTACTTTTTTTAAATCTAGAGAAGATGAGTAGTCAATATATAGAACTTTTCGAAGTGTTTCAGAGTTGACAAGCATGTAGCGATACGATAATGACTTTTCTATTATTCACCTGGTCTAAGCTATGTACCCAGCAACAGGAAATGTTATGCAATCTCTGTCAGAAACAAACGGCTATTATCCTAATGCTCCCGTATCTAGATAAATAACAGCAATCTTAGTGAGATCGGCAGTGCAAAGTTTCCCTATACTTACGTAATATGCAACTGTAGCAAGCTAAATATGGCGCAGAACGCCTGCGCATAAACTAAAACCATTCTGCCACAAACCTACACACTCGGGTCTGCAAAATATCGAGCTTCGTTATAAACTTCAGCATTCCTATATCCAGACAAAGGCGGCAATCCGCACGTTCCGTACATTTTGAAAAGACAGAGACATAAATGTTGCTAACTACCCTGAAGTTTGGTTGACCAAAACAGGCAACTTCAGAAACGAACGGGCAACTGTTGAACTCAACTGAACCCTCTTTCTGTTGTGCAGAACTTTGCAACCTAATCGTATCGTTGCTGACGAACAATTTTCAGAAAGAACAGTTTTCCACAAATAATAAACCTTTCTAATGTCGTATTTTATTGTTGTTTTTGGCATCAAACGAGCAACAGACATTGCTCTAAGAAGGTGGGAACAATAACGAAGCCAAAAAAGCGCCAAAGGCCACGCTCCAAAGGCTGGCAGTATGTGTCTGATTCGGTAAATCTAATAAACGCGACAGAACCAATAAAATCGGAGAAAAAAAGAAACGTATAAGGCTTATCCACAATCTATCGTAAAGCCCATAGTAACAGCGAGAGAAGAGGAAAAAACGACGATAATAATATTACTAACAACAATACTACGTTTCAGTAGAAACTTTAAAACAATACAACTTAGTTTTGAAACAATTACAAGAAAAGCGTTGACAAAGAAGAGATTGACCCAAATTAAACTGATGCGAATGTAAGTTCGAGAAAAGATTGTGGGGCGCGATGTACAAAAAACAAACCTTTCGGCGGAAAATATGCGCTCAACAAAAACATAATAAAATATAACAGGCACGTTAGTCACAGTAACAAGCGAAGTAAAAACAATATTGGAAACGCCCTTTTTGGTTGTTTAAACGAAGGTAACGGAATGCAACTGGTGGAACAGCGCATGATAGCAGCATCTGTGCCTCCATAACCGCCGGTGGCGGCAAATAATTAGGGCTCCCACGAAAAGTGTTGGTTTAACAATATTGCCGACATTTAATTCATAATTATCAAATGGCCTTTATGACCAAATTACGTAACACTGCAATTAAATAATTGATCGCACAAAAATCATCTGAACTTTCATTTCATTTTCTCACTGACGTCATGCGAGCACGATGAACGCAATCTACGTCATAACGACGTCAAACACCTCTCTTCACTCGGTAAACACTTCTTCACTTTTGCGGGATAACATAATATGGCGGATGGGGAACTGTTCCGCTTTCCCCGCCTCGCTACTTCTCTTCCTCTTCCAGCATCTTGTCCAAGTGGATCTGCCATTCTTCGGGAAGACTCTCTCTCAGGCACTGCATCTGCTCTTCGCCGAGCTTTGCCTTGTCGTCCAGTTCACGTTGTTCCATTATGAGTGCCGATTTCATCTTGATGTAGTGCTCGTAATCGGCAAACTTCACCAAAAATTTTAAAAGGAAAATTAAAAAAGCGAAAAACATTACCTTCAGGAACTTAAAATACTACATTTCTTCACAAATTCAGCAAGTGTAAGGTGGAGAATTTTGCTACAAAAATTACCTCTTCTTGATCAAAATAGCTAGCAAGTGTTTCAGAGACTGCCTTCTGTCGTCGGTCAATGTTTTCTTTGAGAAGTTTTGCTTCTTTGTGTTGCTCCATCAACTTGTTCCTCTTGTCAAAAAGGAGTTCCTGTAATCGAAACCGACGACGTTACCAAACAAAGTTTGAGAGTCGAGACGCAAATAAAAGACAAGGACTCGTTTCTCATCACTCACCATCTCCTGTTTATCCGCACCCACTGGATGCATCTGGATCGCATTCTCCGCACGAGCCAGCCGCGCAGAGAGCGAAAGAAGAAGATTGATGATTTTATCAACATCTTGAACAAAGAGCACGTATTTTTCCTGTTCTCTCGGTTTGCAGCACGCCTTAGTTAGCTTCATTACTTGAGTTCCGAGGCACTCGTTCTCTCGCATCTCAACATCCAGCAGAGTCTTCATGTTCTTGAGCTCACTTAGTTTGGTGTTGATGCTCAGCACCAACTCCATCTGCGAATAATAAGACCTGATTCAAAATGTCACCTCTTGAATACTCCTGAAAGTTCAGTGGATGAGCTTGACTGGACTACTTCAAATCAAAAATACTTCAACCACCTTTTTCTGGATAATTTCCTCCAGAGTATCCTGCTCTTCATCATTCAATTCACCATCGGCAATCTTCTCCTTCACAAGATTAAGGATTCTCGCTTTTGATGCCGAGGTCTTGTAGTACGCCGATGATGCAGGGAGGCTTTCGTGGCTCGAGATATCAAGTCTGTAGCAGTAATGTAAGCAACTTAGCAATTTCTAGAGAGAAGTTAGTACGAAACCAAACAGTGACACCGTGCGCATGCAATGCCATCCATGACAGAATGACTTTATTGTGGGATAACTTGGTTAATCGCTCGGTCTGTTATACTCAATCAAAAATAAACATAGCACTAGCGGCATTTATAGTTAATGGCACGGGCGTTTCAAGCCGATTTAGCATGCAATCATGTACAAGAGATGTACATTTCAAAGCCTTCAACCAGCAACAAACACACACTCATTTATATATCGCTATCGAAGTTTGAAGCTATCCTACTGTATGAGGTAATATTTTGCCCAAAATAAACAGCTAATTCTCGAGTCGTTTTCTCCTAAAATCAGACGCACATTTTTGCCCTTCATCACTGCGCTCACCTGGTCTTGTAAACTTTTTGCAAATTTTTTGAATTTTCAGACGAAGTTTTGATTTTTTCGGTACACAAGCGACGACACGAAGTGCAAGCAGGCTCTGGAGCCATACTTAAAAAATCAAATGATTAAAAATTATAACTTATGGCGCCTTGCTAACTGGAAAGAAAAATGTTTTATTTTAAAAATAAGTAAGACTTGCGTATTATACCTCACAACAAACGGAATTAACTAGGCAACCAAACAAACGACCATCGCCGACTGACACATGATCAAGACGGCCAGTGCAGCTTTACTGATGAATCTATATATTCTTGTCGCTGGCACCAGCAAGCTGCTAAGTGACTAAACACGTCGGACGACTCCGAAGAAGTGGGATAAAAGTTTAAGCGCGATGTTATTTGGAAGTGGGGAAAAAGAATTTGAACAGAAAGCAATTGCCTCTTTTACGACTGACGTCATTCTGTTCCGCAAACGGTCGGCGCAAGAAAAAAACGACAAATTCTTGACAATTGAAATCACAAACGTGTGCCCTCTTCAAACGATAAGTCACAAAAAAATAACGTTGGCGTGAATCAGTTAAAATTTTTTGGTGAAGTCCCGAGTTACTTATGCTGTCATTTCACCTTCATCGGAAAATAATGGTAATACAAGGCCTGCTTCGCCAACAAAAATCAAGTGTTTTAAAACAAGTATTAAACAAAACTGAAACTGTATTACCGGGACGAACTTTATGGGTTCCCGTTTAAATAATGACGTTTATACGAGTTTTATCATGACAGACAACAACAATTTGTAGACACGCCACCGAAAAATGCAACATTTAGACACGAAAAATTATCTTCGATCGCTGCTGATAACTTCTACTCTAATCCCGTAAACAACCCAGAAGTTCACCAAATTCTGCACGCAATTTGCAGCTTAAATGTCGAGCCGTGAAATAGAGCTCACGCTTCTCAGGTTAAACGAGCACGTCAGAGCGGGTTTCCGTTGTTTTGCAAAGCTTTGTAGGGCAATTTCACTGAAATAAATCACTTGCAAACAATGGCTGCGATCATTTCGGATGTGTTCATCACTTGACCAGTGTCTGATAAATGATAAAAATTCTTGCACTCTATCGTTTGCCGCATTTAATTACCTGTTCACGTTTGCTGATTTTCGTTTATAACGAATAACAAGACCCCGTGATATATGAAAACAAACGGAACTATAATTAAGTGAACATCAGAATAGTAATAGACTATATTTTCGAATTTCACTCTAACTTCATTATTTAAGAAAGAAGAACATGAATTTAAAAGTCCTATAATTACTAGAACAATAAAACTTGACTGGGGTATATAAGATAGCAACTTTGACATAACGTCTGAGTATAAGAGAGTTTGTTTATACTAAGCAGATTTGCGTATAAACGAAGCAAAAATGCTTCTTTGCAAAGTAATTTTGAACGACTGAGGCAAGTTTTAAATAGTTTACTCTAGCCTAATTAAGTTGGGAGTGCCGTAATTTTTGATCACATACGATACGGCGCCGGTACTGTCTAAGCACAAAACTATGGGCTTAGTGAATATAACCCAAACGTTAAGCCTTTACATGAAAATCCAATGTAAGCCACTAACGTACGCAAAGTAGACGAAAGAGCTTTCCACAGAACAACTGCGGCATTAAATGTGGTACAAAAAGCCATGCTCTATGCAAACTATTTCTGTAGACATTCTTCATCGTGACCGTAATAAGGCAAAATTAGAAAATCTTCAAACGTGAAATGGCTTAGTTATTCGTAGTGCGGTTTATGTGACTACGAAATACTCAAACTTCGACGAAATACAGACGAATAAAACATTTACATTCTACTGTATCTAATTCCATAGCGAATGGCTTCGTGGAAACTCGTGGTTCGTGTATATCACTGTACATCACAAGCCGTTTGATTAACACAACCACAAACAATAAGATAAAGACTGAACTGAGGTTTCTGAACATCTGCGTGATTTCGACGCTCTACTTCGAGGTGGCTAGTAGCAGATTTCGAGTTGGGGGATTTCAGTTTTCACACTGCCAAAGTTTGTGAGTCAACCGAAAATAACAACAGGGTGGCGGAATTGAGAATCAAGATTGTCATAATGAGAACATAATGAGACTCCCGAGTACAATTCTTAAGCTTTGTACAATACAAACCGTTTGCTGAAACGCTGCCGCTGGTACTTCGGAGTAAAATGGGATAAGCCGTATTATACACGCAAAAGCTTGCTTCGAAATTGGTTGTAGAAGACTTGCTTAATGCTCGCTGAGCAGATCTTCAGGTCTCTCAAGAACATGCTACTTCAAAACTAAACTATGCGCACCACGCTACAGTAAGAAACCGAAAGAGGAAAACAATAAAATAAACAAAGATACATTCCGCCTTACTAATAAGCATATAAGATTTTTAAGCATAAAAGGAAAATGCTACTAGAATAAATCAAAAAAGTTTCAAACAAAATCATTGTCTCCGAGTTAACTTCATAATGATTGGGATAAAAAAAACAAACAAGGCAAGCATGACACGATGATTAGTATAAAATGAAAGGTAGCGATGGTAGTAGGAGCAGGCAACGCAAACCGTTAGATGGTTGTTCAGCATTCGTTCTACCTGAATCTCTGTAAGTAAATGTGTGGCTCGATCGTTATACTAAGAAGACCTTCGCTCGGTGTAGGACGACCCGTTCGACTGTGGGAAAAAAGCGACATTTTTAAAGACGAAGAGACACAATGTCCATCGTCTTTGCCAAATAAACACGTTTTGGAAACTTATTAAAGTCTTCTGTTAAAGTGGTTGAGTCACAACGTTAGTCGCACGGATAGCACAAGCGTGTTGGTTAAAATTCTGCAACTTTGGTAAACTTTGTTTATAAATCGTAACAGCCTGTTTATGTCTCACACGTAAATTCTCTAAACCAGACATGTTAGTATTGTGATCTTGCGTCATAATCCGTGCGCACATTACATCCATTTAATCCACGAAATGAGCTTTTACATATGCCAATACATGAAAATTGGTGAAAAATCAGACTTGTTCATAATACATACGAAGGCCATTCTATTGGGCTCTGTAGCCTCTGTTTATTAGGAAATCCCGCGAAGCGCAAGTCCAGGTGGATAATACAGCAAATAGAGTCAATTACGACAGTTATGACGCTTGGGTTTTTCCACAGACGCGACATCGTCAAAAATTGAGCAATGCAACTTCCAGTCGGCGACCCTGGGCAAACGGAAAGCCCGATATAGCGCCATATTTTGATATTTCCTTTCCAACAAATCCAGTACAGCACATGACACCCATCGTATGCAAGTGCTGCTATATTTAAAGATCGAGTTAGTTTAGAGAAGGAAACGGGGCCCATGGCCCTGTATAGCCAGAACCAATATGACGTCACACTTGTCGGGGACAAAGCTTAAAATGTGCGAACGATTCGGCCCAATGAATATACAAGTGCGAATGGGTGACACTCTTTGAAGATCGAAAGGTTTGTGAATCAGTGTGTCGGCGCGCATGTCCGGATTCAAGCTGATCGGTCATCTGAGGAAGCTGAAGTATATCGGCCTAGAAAAGGCGTAACCCACGCGTCTAATGTGGTGTAATCTTGGCGAAACACTTAACCTAAGACGGAAGGTACAAGGAAACCACTCGTATTGGGACTAGATTGGGCTTTAGATTCCCCCCAGGCCCTCTACTTGACCCTTAACACTAAAAGGGGAAGCACTATGTTATAACTTTGATTAATAAAAAGTTAGGCAATCATACGGTTCGCATTTTTAGTATGTATATATGCATTGTATTATCCAGTGAATGTACTGGTAGTGTATAATTGTATAAGCCTATGGGGTAATCGGAAGCAACTCGCGTTTAAAAGGCCAGTTGTTGCTTAATTTTCAATTAGGCGTAAACAACTCACTCGTCTAGCCGTAGATAAAGTTTACAGTAGGCCAATAAGGTCGAAATTGCGTATGTAAAATGCGACTTCCAGTACTGACGTAATAAGTACCTTAAATTAGTAGTGGACCGGTAGGGCGCACATGTAATTCATAATAGTGCTTCCAAAAATGCGGATTACTAATCAAGAGTGCGTTTGCACTTGCTACGAAAGAAGATTTAGAAGATAGAATTAACGACTTTTTATGAAGCACTTTACCGACACGAAACGTCCTACGGAAAATGTTGTTTACAACGTCAAATGTGACGTCAAGTCCGAGGCAACAGGTAATAAAGCCCAAACCAGCTCTTCAAACTACCAGTAAGTTCAACGTTCTTGTTTTCCAGGGTTAAATAAAAATTTACATCTAAAGGCACAAACAAACCTACATCGAAAATTCCAGGCGTTATCGACATGACAAACTCGAAAACAATACGCGTTATGGCGCGATACAAATGAAGTTATACATACATAAGACTGAAAGCGGCATCATGTTTTCGTAAAATTAAAGAGAAGTGACCTGTTGATAATCCTCGGTGAATCTTTGCTTTCCACAACTGACGTTTAACGAAAATTACTATATTCAACGCCGAAAGTCTATGCTTGTTTTCATTCGAGTTCATTGAATTCGAAAGTTTACTGACTTTTAATGAGAACGGCCTGCGATGACTTCAATTGAAAATACGTTCGTTACTGGTATAAACGGATTTTGTTACGACATACCGCGATTTGTGTGTTTGTTACTATAGTTGAAAGCCATTGATACTAAGCCTTTAGATACCTCGAAAATATTTCAACAACAAACGTCACCATATGGAATCAGTTATAATGAACCAATATCATAAAATGCGCAAACATTTCAAAAGCGTATTAAAATGCCCTTGTTTTGAACACTGTTAACCTCTGTTGTTCAAAAGCACTCAGCAATATCTGCGAAAATTATTTATGACGTCAACTTTATTGGCGGAGAGCGCACGCGATTTTTTCCAAAACACCTGGCTATGTGTTTACTATAATGAAGGCAAAACAAGCGTATGTTGCTATGTCAAAGTGTTAGTGGAAGCCATATGAGCACCAATGCTTTTACTTACGTTGCATGAACCGTTGGTGCTTCGTTGTCGGCCGTTTCGGTTTTAACAGGTTTATTCCGGCGATATCTCATTCCCTCTTCGATAATATCGTGCGAAGGTTGCGACAAAATGCCCGCCATGTAGTCCGCCGACCTCTTCTGGTTGGTTGTAGTCAAAACCTGATGCAGACGACACACAAGTGATACCATTGCGTGCAAGATTAGGCTTTATATATTCTACTTTGCAAAGTATGTCATTTTTCAATGAAAACGCTGCACTCTGAATGCTGAAAAAGCATTCCCAGAAATCGCATAAGTAATTGATCTCTGATGGAACAGCGACACGATCCTGTGCGTGATAAATTTGCGATACTTCTATGATCGTGATGCATGATAGAAAAAAGTGAAATTGTTCTGGGAAAGTCATTTTAATATTTCAGCGATAAACTGCGTTAAAACTTTGAAGGCTAGAAATGCAAAACGATCAACTTACTTGCGCCAGAGCTTTATCTCCTTTTATGATGTCGCTGGAGAGGTTCGGATGATGACGTGATGAGGAGTCTGGGAGCATTGAAACGTCTGGGAGAAGGGGATGAGGAGAAATTTCAGGAGGCGGGCTGGTCAATGGCTACAGACAAAAAGCACTCACTAATCTGCTGTGTTTACCAACATAACACGACTTCAATACAAGATGTTACGCTTCAGGTTTAAAAACAGACGAACAGGTCCTGTATGACCCAGAAATCATAGCAACTTAAACAAACTAATAAAACCAATCCATACTCAACCTATACCTGCTATATCAAGACTATTTAATAGTTACACTGCAGTTTAAAATCGCTATTGCCTATACGAAACTATACCTATGCTTTATGCACTTAAGTGTGGCACAAGCTCTCTGGTCATTGGGGTTAAATACCTGTAGAACTAAACCAGAATAGAAATAAACGACCACTCGCGTGTGTAGTAGGTTATCTGTCTTCTAGTCACTTTCCTTTTTAGGCTCAAACTAGAATGCCGTGTCATTAAAGTCAGGAAGACGTTGCGCATTAGAGGCGCACGATGAGATATAGAGAGCGTTACCGGAAAGCGCTTTAAAAGGCCACATGATACGTGACATGTCGACATTTTTAGTTTGGTTGCAGAAGCTTTAGTTAATCAGTCACAGACTTACTACCGGCACATCCGATAACCTGCTTGTTGAACTGCAACTACTAAATGAAAGTAAAAAGTGACCCTATCTTTATGAAAATATGAGCATTATAGTTTTAGTTGCTTACCTTTTCGGGGGCTTTCGTTTCCGCTGGCTTGCTTGGTTTCGTTTCGGGTTGGGTTAACTTATTCTTGACGCCGTCATTTAGCTGCGATTCCGTCTTGATCGGCTTGAACACGTTCTCATAGTTGCTGGTTACTCCGTTCAAGTGGGCGTTTTCGTACGACGCCGATTTCCTCTTGCTTAAACTGGGTGAAGATTGTTCATCCATCCCGGTTCCACTTTCTGGTGATTTTTGCTTCTTCGTATCAGGGGATGGGGGTGCACCTTCACTAACTTGACCGTGATCTGCGCTGTGATGATTTACCGTTGGCTGGCTTTCGTCTCTGCAAATTGTACAAGTATTCACCCTCACTAACTTTTCACGTTTAACACTTAGTGAAAATTACGGCCTGTACGAACACGTTGCAACATACCTTCCCTAACTAAGCGTTATTGCAAAATTGATTATTAAAACAGACCAAACGTTACGAATTTACATAGCCTAGCCCTAAACTAACTGCACAAAGTACTGTGGGGTGATGTAAAAAGCAAACAAGATTATGACTAAACTGCGTTAATAAATAACAAGCAATACACAGTGATAACGAGAAAATACGACCGGGTTGTCAAACAAGCTTTTATCCATTTACTAATGCTAGGAAGTAAAAGTAAATCGCTCCTAATGGGTACAAAGCGTAAAACCACTGGAAAAACGCGCTAAATTAATTCATACCTATCGTAAACCAAAACAGTTATAAAGGAAGTTGAGGTAGCGACAACATCCCGCACCAGGCGACCGCCGATTAGTCAAAAAACGCCGAGAAGGCGATATGTTGCATTATGCGTTATGACTTCCTAGTTTACGGTTTAAAAATGGGGCAGTCGCGTGCCAGGTTTGACAAGTTGCTATCCAATTACAAACCTCCGAGGCCGTGGACTAAACCAGACAGGAAAACGTGTGTACAATAGCAAATAGAGCCAAGTAAAGCTTTGTAAATACGAGTTAGAGAAAATAATACACATTGGCTGATTATAAATGATGGCGCAAGGCAACAGCATCGATTGCCGCGATAAATAATAACACGGGTTGAAAAGTTCGAGTTGCATGTGACCTATTATTAGAAGCGAAGAAAAATGTTGCACAAGCGCTATTAAGCACCCAGTGCACCTGTGTCAGCATACAACGCAAGTTCAGCTGAGTTAAGAGGCTTGAAAAACGCATTCTTGGTCTACTATTAGTCACGTAGATTGTGAGGTGTTATTTTAAACTCGCTGCGTTGCAAGAGCTTGTACGTTCATTACGCAATAACATTAATGAAGTGCTGTTGGGCAAAGTAAACACAATTCCTCTAAGACTAACACCAGCTGAAGTACTTTTACTTAAAAAGTTACCAAACCAAAAGCACTTGACATGTAGAGACTCACCTTAGAGTTGATTCAGCAGGTTTAGCAGGTATGCTCGGTGGTAGTGGCAATTCATTTGCAGACCGCTGCAAAACATACTCTTTCAAAACTTGCTCCGCCGCGCCGTCTAGCGGGGTCGGCGGCGGTGGTGGTGGCAAATTTTTCGAAGTCATCATGATAACTTCACCGGTGGAGTAGGATTTCGATTCTTTGACTTGATTAAGGAGCTCCTTAACGCATTCTTCATTAACGGGATCAACGGAAAGCTTCGAAGAATTAATATTGTCAGTTGTCTCCTTACGCGAAGGAGCGTTCGTCTTGCTAAAGTCAGCAGTGTCCGTGTTCTTTTTGTCAGTTTCATCTTGATTGGACTTCGGTGAGTTAACTTGAATTTCCACAGTTGACTTATGCACCACCGCCGCGTTAGACCTTTGTGTACTTTTCGGTTCTATGTTAGAGGATTTCCCGGTGCTCTTTCTTTTAGGTACCCGGTAGGTGCCGGTGTCAATGGGAATTCGAGTCGGAATTGCTTCGCTGTTTTGAGGAGCTTCCACATTTTCGTACTGGCTGTTCATGCTCCTGTGGTGAAAGAGTATTTATAATCATTTATGTTGAATATATGCTGAAAAACGGGTTATAAAAGACGAATATAGCTGGTTTTAAAATTTACCAAGTCGAACCAAGTCAAGTCTTGAGTAATGAAATAGTTCGACAAAAAAGCAAATAGATGCAAACACTTGTTTAGCGGAAAGTCGGGGACAACATACGTTTTCTGTCGAGTTGGAGGCGACTTTCTTGAGCTTTCGCTCTCCTCTCCAAGAGCGGGAAACTTCCCCACTGAAGTCGAAGATGTGGAGGAGAATGACGACAAAGTGCTGATGGTGGTTGCAGATGAGGCATTGCTACTGCAAGGAGCAGAGCAAACATCATTACCATCAGCTTATTCCTCAAACAATAGCATTCAAGAAATTTTATAGATAAAACTGCCAGGTGTTGGGTGACGAACGAGATAATGTTAATTAATTTAAATATGCCCGTTTTGAGTTACTTTTCAACCAGGTTTGGCACTTTTTCTTGATTGGATTTAAACTTAGCGAAATGCAATAAGCAACTAGCACAGCCCACCTATGCCACTGCCCGGCCGGGCAGCTATATCATGTTGAATTAGCGCGCATTTTACAGACATGACTTTTATATGATTCGAGAACTTAGACTCGTTAGGGTTTAAATCCAGGCGGAGTTCAAATAACGTGACAAAATTCGTGACAAGTGCGCTGCCGTTACCTCAAGAGGTCACCACTCGACGTTGCGCAGTGGTAACAGTTCTTAATCGTTTGTCGATTTAACACGAGGTCAAAAATATTGATCAAGCAAGCAAACCAACTAGTGACAACAGATCATCGATAAATTCCTTTCTAGTGAGGTAATTGTTAGGTTTATCGACTTTACCTGTTTGAATGCCGTTGTCTATGAAACTTCCTAGGTGGCGGTCGAACCACGTCATCGGCGGATGAACCGAGCTGCAAATTTAATTATTGCGTGATGCGTGAAGTACAATTGTCATACACACCACTGAAATGAACTACTGTTACATAGCTTAAGCCTAAGACAAAATATAATGAAACAATACTACAGATAAGCGATAACCAGATAATATCCGTATCATACAGTTTAAAACATCTTAGTCTTGATGCTGTGCTACATAGTATTCAGCTGAGACCTGAGCTGAGACCATCACATTACCTCTGATGAAGGTAAGGATTCAATATGCGGGGAAGACTTTGATCTGTTTCTTTGTGGTAGGTCTTGAAGATCAGTTCTGCTTTCAGCTGGTGAACCTCTTGACAAATCTTTGACACAAGATAACCACTGTAAGAAGCTTACAGGCATTGTACTTTTTAACTACAAAAAGGTTTGTGAGTTAATTATGATTATTGATGACAATTTTAAAATAAGAAATATCCATTTATTAATCGATCGATAATACTCGATTGATTGACTGCTTAAGAAGAACTAAAACTAACCTAAACCAGAGTCAGTGAGATTCTCCAAGGAGGCTGACCTTTCACCTTTCCGGAGAGGAGAAGATCGGGAGATATCTGTTTGAGAGTCTGGGGACTCCTCTTCCAGAAGAGAAGACGTAGACTTTGTTCTGGACGTCAAACGGCTGCAAAAGAATATGCATCTTTTATGAATCGCATTCATAAACTAAAAGACAGAAAAATAATTGGAATTGTTCGTTCAAACTAACCCGATCCCTTCCAAAAATTTATTTCTTGTTTCTTTGAAGTTTTTCAACTTTCGAACACTTCCGACACTATGTCGATCTGGCTTGTGGGTTGTTGGTGTACTTTTGCTTTCAGATGTTGGTAAATTTTTATCACAGGTTAAGTCTCCCGACGAGCTGAGTTAAAAATCGAAACATTCAGAAATTTGTGTAAAAGACGTGACTATCTACATGGGACCATTTTTTATTTTCAAGCATGACAGCTTGTCTCTAACGCATAACCAAATTCATAAATTACTTTTAGTTAGTGGTTCAGGCAGTGTAGTCCGTACCTGTGCTTAACTGCATCACACTCATCACCAGACGACGTGCTCTCTTTTGGTCGCCTCTTGTCAGTTTCATCACTATGTGATGTGTGGATACTGGTGGAAGAAGTGAAGTAATTCTCCATTGTGCCACTGTAATATAACGAAAACAAATAAAAAAACATCAATGAAACAACAAAGAACTACTAAACAATAAATAACACATTTAAAATGTCTGAGACGAAACCTGTCAAATGATTGGCCCGTTTTCTTTGACAAGAAATTAAGGACTGCCTGTTTCTTTGCTGGATCCGTTGACATCTTTAGCATTGTCTGGTGGAAGTCAGGTTTGACATCAACGGACACTCTTCTATTCTGTGCAGAAGGATCCGGAAGCGGCTTGTTAGGTGATTTTGAAGTGGGTGAAGGAAAACCATCGGAATGAAAACTACGTCAGTTCAATATAATCACAATGAAAAACTGTTTTGGCAGTGAAATCACATCATATTATCACAGATTTCACCAATTTTGGGGCCGTAATTACAACATGTACCGGCAGGTGAAGGTCAAAAGTCACCCGAAAATGTTATTTAGAGATTTAATCCATGGCTGTGATTCATATTGTATACACCACTTAAAACCTAAATCACCTACTGACTGGTGATGAGCGAGCATTCCGAAAAGCATAAAACCTGAATATGATTACAAACACAGTCATGCATACCTTGGAATCATATTCCTTGGTAAGGACTCAGACTTTCTCGTATAATACGAAGCGGAATTATATGTGGGTGTAACGGTGGTACGATGCACTGGGGCATGCCTGATGATAACAAAACCATGCAAAGAAGCATTAAATTAGAGAAATGACATTAAACCAGTGACATTTAATGTGAGAAAATTATTATGGGGTCTAATGCAGTACCCTGATCTATGTGTTAACATCCAGTTCAACTGAAAATAGTAATGACAAGAAAAATGCATACTTGTGACAGATATTCACATTAAGATTGTTTTCAAACTAAATCATGCATTTTGAATTAACGAGCATGCGATATTACAATGGAAGAAAAAAAAATTACCAACAACCGGGGGATGAAAGATAATGATGATCACAAATACCAGGGTTTCCAAATAACAAGATATGTACCTGCTTGGTCTAACCACCCCAGCAGATTTAGGTCGGGGCCGTGCAGATTCAGATGGTGAATTATCTGTTGAAGCTCGGCCGCTTTTGGGTCGTACATTTTTAGTGCCTGCAATTGGCTCACTGCTCTCATCAATTTCATTACCATGCGAACGAGATCTAAATTGATAAAAAATGTGCAAGCACAACAGATATTATGTAGTTGCAATAGCAAAATTCAATCATAATTATTCACTTAATTCATAACCAGGAAAAACATTTAAGATTTCAAAGTTGTAAAGCATTGCCTGCAAATTATATCCATTATAAAATAAGCAAAAAACTTGTGTGCCTGAGTACAAATCAACAAGTATAATTTGAAATAAAGCTTAAAGTTTCATTACCTGCTGTGGATAACAGCTGGATGAGCTTGCTTCTGGTTGAGATGCGCTGGAAATTGAAAATGTTTCCTCTTCTGCTCAAAAGTTCTAGATGATGGTGATACATCAAGTTCCTTTCTTGTGAAGGAAGTCACACGCAAAACCTTTTAAATGGATATTGTCACCATTTTGCAACGCAATGTTGTGTTTCACTTATAAAAATCTCAAGACAAGCAATGAAATTTACCTGATTGATTCAGGAAATATCATATGTATGTTAAGACAAACATTTTACATAATAATTAATGCGGCTTACTCTTCTTACAGACTATTTTTACAAAAGGATGACTTGCCTATATCATTGACGTTTAACCATCATTAACATCACTTAGCCTTTTCCACTGTAAACCCTATAAGTCAAGTCCAGAGCTATATACATTCTAAATCTAACTTAAACACCTGCTTTACTTAAGTAAATGTGGAAATCTGATTGAAAAAAAGACAAATATACCAAAATGGGCAAAAATTAGTAGAAAAATACTTCCAGTTTGTTATGCCATCAAGCTAACCTTTCTAGACATGTCTTTTATATCATTGCAGTATGCTTTTCCAAAAGCCTCATCATCTTGTGTATCATCCAGTTCTACTGTCCAGCTCCTTTATAACAACATAACAAACATGAAATTGAGGAAATAAATCCTTCATAACAAGGAGAAATGGTTAATAATAATTAATTTGCTGAAAGAAGATAGATGTTTATTTGCAGCCAGATATCTTGTTTTCAATTCGAGAAATATTAAAAAGCGACTACGTGTTCCAAACAGGAATTATTTTAAGCAAACAAAATTGAAGAAATATTAATTAACAAAAGAAATTACTTTCTGGTGTCTTTCTTATTTGACCTTTCGTAGTGTGCTTTTCTTTCCTCTGGTACGTCACGGTTGGCATCTTTTGAGCCCTTATTTGGCTCTGAGCCCCACAGTGTTTCATAATTGTCAGAATTTGCTTTTGATTGATGATTTTTACCTTGTCTGTCACTGTACTGTGCATTTTGCAAAGACCGTAAAATGGAAGGTTGATTGTCAATTTCCATTTCCATCTTCTTGTTATTTGAAAAAATTGAGGCACTGTCAGGGGTACGTGATTGACCTTCAGTATTGCTGTTAACGTCTTCTTTACAATTGTCACTTAAGTGCCTTGGTGTATTATTGTTTTCAGGTTTGAACACTGAAAATCTACCAGCTAGGTCGTCCTTATCATGAGGTGCCCAGTCCCCAAGAACAGTGGAAAAGTCTGCCGATCGGCCGCGACGATGTACTTGGGGAGTTTTCCAAACTGAACCATATCTTCCTTTACCCTTTGCCGAGCCCAAATTCTCATTGAGATCTCCTGAACCAGTCCTGGTGTGTTCAGTAACAGATTTGTTAAGAACACGTTTTGCTGGATGTTCTGTGGGAATATTGGGTTGGCTATGCCTGGTCTGCTGTCGAGAGACATAGTCGGTATTTAGACCACTACGCTCAGGTGCAGTATATGAGTCTTTGAGGTGCTCGTATCGATGAGGTGAAGTTGTGTCACATTTCTTTTGAGAATCTTTGTAAGTTTGAGATTCACTACTTGTCTTCTCGCCATTTACATCTAGCTCTTTAACTTTGGGAGAAACAGTCATACTAGTAGCAACAATGTCTTTGCTGTTCCCGACTGATAGGACCCCAAACACTCGACCAGAAACTTTTGAAGTTTCAACATTCTTTTCAATGGGTCTAGTCACAGTGATTCTATGAGGTGCCTCAGTGCTTGCGATCGATGTATTTGCTTGATGCACTGGGGAAGATTTTACAGCACGACTGGAGTGCTCCAAGATTTTGTCATTTGGTGACGAGGCATAGGGATGATTAGCACCACTTTCATCCTGAACAGCAAAAAGATATGTCAAAACAAATACAGAAAACATCGAAATAATTTAAACAAAACTTACTATTTATAATTAAACCACTCTCCAATAAACTATTGTGTGGATCAGCTACACAATAATAATTATTAAGAGATACCTGAGGGCTGGACAAATGGGAGTGGATGTGATAATTTCTCACAGCCTGTGCACTGGAACTGTCTCTAGCGGGAGGTTCAGGCACTTCAGATGATGGAAGACGCCCTCTGCTCGTGTCTAAGTTGGTTTTAATAATTTTGGCATCACGGAATCTCAGGTTTGTGCCACTTGTCCTCTTTGGAGGAACATCAGAAGGACTTGGAATCCTTTCTTCATAAGTACGATTATCCTGTTGGGATTCCCTTTTGTTGAAGATTGATTGGTCACTATCACTGTCTCTCGACCTGTTGCGAAGATGAACCGAAACAAGGGGAGGTGAAAAAGATGATCTTCGACTGTTCGCAGTGCTGTGATACGGACTTTTGGAAGAGTCCCGCCCATATGGAAGTTGCTGGCAAGGTTTTTCTCTGTCCGAATCATCAGATGGAATTCTGCGGACCCTGCTCAGTCTATCCAAGTCTTCACGTGATCCTCTGCTGTACTGATGAGACTCCCCAGATGCTGAAGATGTCTGGGAGAGTTTCTCAAAAATATTCTTCTGCTGGCTCACAATGCCAGGTTGGGGCTTGTATGGTGAACTTAGCTTTTGTTTACTGCTGCTTGTTATTTGAGGATAACTGGACATGTCACCACTATACCGATAATTATTATCGACTAAATTGTCTAAACTTCCCCGGGAGCTTGACATAGTTCCAGAGCTCCTTGAGCTAGATACGCTTAGCCTCCCACTTCTATAAGATTGCTGGGATCCTCCTGAGATAAGAGAGTCTTTGGAGCCATTTATGTCTCCTTTAAATGTTGACTTTAAATCCCCAGACTCTTGCCAGCCTTTGGATCGCCGTCGATTTTGGTTTAAAGGCGGTTGAAATAGACGATGATGGGAGGCAGGACTTCCTGGATATGCTGTTACTGGTGATCTCATGTTTCTTTCTTGAAGTGAGGTGTCGAAATCAGGATGTTTGGACGCATGCCATGAACGAGGGCGTTCAACAGGATGACCTCTATCACGGGCTCTAAAATACAAACACATTGTTTAGATCAATGACAGCATTACCCAAATCTACAAAACTTTTTAACATAATTTCGCCGCGCCAAGAAGCTATAACTCGTATATCTGGCAATCACTGAAGCAATAACATTGGGCAAACGATCGCGTTTCACAAACACTGGTTCAACGCATAACAAACGTTTTTTAAGAGCTGCACAATTTCTTTGACGGGTGGTTTGCCTCAGTGCGTAAGAAATGAGAGACGGTGAGGCACCTCGCTTACAACTGACAACACTGCTGGCTACCGTTCTGTGATAAATATGTTCTTGTTTTTTACAAGTAATTGTAAAAATCTTTTTTACTGTTCCCCATTTGCATTCACAACAAACTACCTCTAGTAGCTGCAAGGCCAAACTTAGGGGTCAACTGCATGAAAAGGATCAAAGACATGAATAATCACTTTTAAATGAGTTGATTTGGAAAGAAATGAGAATCTTACATGAGTCACTAAGTCGGCGCGTGGCGACCAAAGGGTAACTGAGTAACACTAATAGGGGTGGATGTGCTAAGCCGAAGTTTAAACATACCGGTTACTCAAAGCGGTAAGGTTTTGAGTTGATTACGTCTTTCACCGTAACTATCATGCCACGAGGTAACAAACAACTCGGAGCAAATTTATGTGTTGGCTTGTCAACACTATAATACGTAGACAAATGCACAATGTATTTAGGGTTCACATGCCTGACGGAGGTTATCTTATCCGCTTAATATTCGATGTTGACTGCGTTTCGTGTTTGTTATTTACGTGACGTGTTCGCAGGTTTGCCGAAGAGTTTAAAAGCGTAAAAGCTGGTTTCCTTGTAGTCGTTTGGCCACGTAATGAAATATGTCCTTGACACAGCAGAAGCAAGTCGTAAAACTGGGATCGTAAAAGGATGAGTAACTTCAAAATAGATGTTTTTCTTGCTTTATTACAAGGATTTTCACAGTAAAACGGCAGCATAGTTAACAAACATACAGTACGTGCCTCCTAAATGGATTTAAGCACATTCTTAGCCTATTTATGCTCTAGTAATAATTAATCTCAATAACAGTTCTACGACAAGTGGGAACAAAAACGGCTTAAACGCTCGTTTTTTACGTGGAAATCACCTTTTTATTTGTCGGAAACAGATACAAGTGGGCAGCTTTTTTAAGCTGAAGGGCCATACCCTCGCTTTTCATTCCGTACCAACAATAAAACCCCCACGCAACAACTATCATGTTTTTATCGTAGGCCAAAGTATCTTTTGACAAGGAGAACAGTGGTAAAACAATTGTCAAATTGTCAAGTCAACAAATTCGATAAAAGAAACCGATTGCACCACCAAAATAGCTGCTTCGATTGCAGAAAGTTATTTAGCTACCATACGTAACCGAATACGATAAAACTTCAGCTGTAAAATAGAACAACTTGCAACACATCTTCCCACACTTTTCCCAGCCACAACGCCGCTAATTCGAAATAGCTTGGACCTGTTAACAGGTTTCGCAAATTATGTCAATACAACAAAAAACTTCTATTTCAACACTACCTCAAAATATGGTTAAATCAAATCTTCCAATTATGTAGAAAGTTGGAAATAAAATCAGCGACTGAGTAAACAAGGATTCGCGACAAGCCGCCATCTGACTAAATACGGTGTCGTTGGGCACGACTTAAATTACAACATGGAATCGGGCGATTTATGTTGCCTAGAAAAAACCGGCTCGTCGCCAGAATCTAAGAAGAAATTTCAAGCTGTGACGCATGAATGACTGATAAACATAACAAGGAGATTGTACGACCACCAAGCGAGAAAAAGGAAATAACCCTGACATTTAACATACATTGAACAAGCCCCTAGCTCATAGCACCTGGCCAACGGGAGCAACTTGAATGAACTTCTAAGACCCAAGTTGTAAAAATCTGGTATGTTGATGATAATACAGGCAATTCGAAACACTTAACAGCGGCGACGAAACTGGCCAAGGGGCCATACAAAACGTCCTACAAATGCTTTCAAAACATTTAATGTATTAGCATAGATTAAGTGCTCTCCATTAAAATTTAAAAGAGTCCCAACTGGTCTTTGAACATGAGCTGTGGTTCTGCATGTCGGCAGGAGCAAATTCTACATGCAAGCAACTGTGCAGTTTTACGATTCCTGAGCAATTACAGGGCAACTGTTAGATATACTAATAAAACTGATGCGGCAATTGACATCAAACAATGCCCAGGGCAACTGTAAATAAATTCAGGTCCATTCTGACCAATACATTAAGCAGCCTTTCGACCAACCAATATTATGGCAAAAATTGCAGCAATAAACGCAAACTCCCTCACTTGTCAATTCGGGATAAAAGCAAACCTGTATACTGTCATTGCTCCAGGTCACAAATTAAATCAATGCACATCTTGCACCATTGAATAACACCAATGGCGCCGCTAAGTAATGTACGCAGCACAATTTTCTATGTTTTACACGTCTAAACTCACTCTTACCACGCACTCTGACACAGAAAACGCGAGTTACTCAAAATGAAGTAACCACAAAAACGCCAATATACAAACCAGACTCCTCTCTGCTAAACAGCTAAGATGAACCGTACACGGGTTAATATTTGACATAGGCTAGATTCGTTGAATACCGATACACAAGCTACAAAATCCATCTCTGAAAATTTGAATTTAGTCTGCCTACATACCTCACAATGTAATGCACGAATTAGTAACTGGTCACGTTGCTTACCACCGGCTACTTGCTCATACGGTTAAACATTAACCAAGTAATATAAACATGAAATTACGTCATCGGTATTTATTTCAATTCCGATTCCTTCACAAATAATTAAATAAGCTAGTTTTTCTCGCTTAACTCTCATTCTAGTAACTTTTGTTCACGAAGTTTACGATTAAACAAACACTTCCTCAATTCTCACTATAACGACAGAGGAGCGAAATTTCACAGGCAAAAACGCGCAATGTCCGAGTTATTCAGAACACGGATGCGTAACAACCAGCCGAGGGCCGGCTTGCTTCGAATGACAACATCAAGTCGGGGCACAACAGACGCACGGAACGTCACGTTAATTTCGTAAACGACGTTAATTACTTTTTGAGAACGTATTATTAGACACAAAGAAATTGCTTTTGATTAAAAGCTTTTCGTCCTACTGTATGGTAAACAGGGATGCACGATAGGAGTTATTAGTTTTATTAAACGTGTTTGGCGGCTTACCTAGGTATACAATCCAACGCTGAGCATACTACAGAGCATATTTTGTAGCGGCACCAAAATCTAAGCTACCCACTTTAAAATTGTGGATGGACGATGACAAAACTAAACGCACGTTGCAGTGAAGATTTCTATCAGACTAAGCTTCACGTTACAAGCAAACGTAGCAAACGTTTATCTGTGTCTACGAAAAACTTCGGTAATATGATATCTCAAAATTTAAGCAAGCCAAATATGCACTTGTAACCCGTTAAAAGTTACACCACTACTGCGCCATTAATCAACCACAAGCTCAAACTTGAAACAGCGCTTAACTTTGAGATGTACAGCCATATTATACGATAATACTGCATATGAAAATATCTAAAACTCAACTGCAAATCAACTAATTTCCTTAAAACCTCGCATCACGCTTGCGCTAGATTGCTATCTGCAGACACAAGCGCAGAAGTAGGAGGCCAGACAGACGGCACACAAGGGGACACGCCGAAGTTTTTTGTTATTCCAGCCGATATGTCATTCCTTGTGAGTCATCTGAACCATGAGATATTTAAGGCTTTACCTATGACCATATTTCGAAACAATTTCCAACCGACGTTCGCTAGCTGCTATTGGTGAGCGCGCTTTGTAAGAGCAAAGTAAATTTTCCCCTAATCTATGGGAAATGACTTAATCGACAAAGGTATGATATGGCAACAAACGAAGAGACATTAATTAAAGTACGAATACAAGCTACGCTCACCAATCACTGCTTTCGAGGAGGCACTAGATTTGCTAAATTTGCTGTCGGTTTGCTAAAACTATAATAACGGCAAACCCGTGCAAATGTATAAACATTGATTTGTGATGTTCAACATTACAACATCAGTCCGAGGTAGGATTCGCTTCACGACTCCTGAACAATACGTCGACTTTTTAAGTATAAGAATGTTTATAGGCGCCAATTGCAGCCAAATTAAGACGCGTTTTTTGACGAAAACATCATTTTTGCAAAGCTTGTAACGATGACTAGCGCGGCATGAACGAAAGCAAAAATTCACTTCAAACGAAGAGCAAACGACCCAGTCATTTGTTTTGAATTTAAGGAAACCGGCACTTGTTTAGTCAAGACAGAGCTCACGGGGCTAAATCTATTATTTGAAGGTAAATACGTAATTAGGAAAAGCGTGCCGACTTTAAGTAATTGTAAAAAATGACCCCTCCAATTCTGTTTGAACTCCATGCCAATGAGAAGCTTTTCAACGGTTTCATCTAAAACCTGTTTTAAATGATTGCAATGGCACATTAATTATATCGGCAAAACCTTTGCCGCATTAAAAACTGCGGTGTCACACGTGTCAAGCAAATGCAAAATAATTTTAAAATTCGAAAAATACTATTCCAGATGAGTAAACTGATTAAGCTGGTAAAACCTTTGCATGGCCCGTTAAGTCAAGGAAAGCAGGTTCGATTCAAGTTTACTCTGCTGATGGGGGCAATTATGAAACCAACACTTACGCTACACGCTCGAAAAATTTCACGACAAGTCGGGTTGTATATTGCTCGTAGCCTGTTTATCGTCAATTCGGTCGGGTTAATTTACGTCAGACACGATAGGAATGTTATTTCTGTTAACTTCGCCAAATTCTTCAGCTATATAACAGTGCGAGCACGTACAAGCTGCAAACAATGCCTCAGTCTGTGCTAAGTCGGTGTGTCATGAAAAAGCATACAATCTATCACTTGCGAAGACAACTAGCGAGCTGAATAGATTAAACCGTGGGATAAACAGAAATACTCCAATAGATTTGTTGTTTTACTTTCGCATCACCGCATCGAAGTCTGGTGTAACCATATACGCCGCTATTGTGTGGTCAGCTTCAGATTAGCGACCCAACTTAGACATATGTGAAATCTTCCGAAGAGAATCTACCTCTACCAAACACGAAATAATAACTAAACAAGGATTTATAGAACCTGTGCTTTATTCCATCATCGCCCCATTAACTAGCGCGAACACCTGCCAGATGCTTCAGACGGGCGATAATATCTGAAACCAAACTGTTCGATACGTGACCTGTTGGACTGTAGGGGTTCTAATGACCTTTTGGGGGAAAATGCTTTTGCTACTACGTCATTGGGGTGATGTTACCTCTAACAAAACCCATGAGGAAGTGAAACTTGTGTATCAACATTCCCGAAAAAGAATAAATTAAATTTTCTAAAATACGCTTTGTACGGACTGACCACAAAAAAACTGCATAACCTGAGCCGTTTGTAACACCCAGTTGCAGTATTAGGGACTTTCCTAGTTGTGTAAATTCCAAGGGACAATGTAGAGAGGGAACGAGGTGTAACGTTAGCGCCATGTTCAGTTAACACAATAAGCTTCGATCTAATCTTAGACAAAGAGCAATTAAACAAACTTTCTTCTCAAATCGATCCCGAATTAATACTGATATAACACGATACAGCCGCCTACTCAAATTGTAAAACCACTGACCGTATTTGTTTTCATTTTAGAAGACCTCGATCATACTTCAAAGCTATACTTAAAGGAAATGCCTTAATTGTAACGAAGGAACTTCAAAAAACAATTGACTTTCTATGCTGCCTACGAATTCGCTTCAACCGTGAAGTAAGAGCCATGCTTCAGAACTATCCAGTTTCAAAACTAACCGCCAAGCCCCTACCGACAACTTGGTCGTGTCATCTGCGAAACAGTGAGCGATGTCTGACGACACCAAATTAAAGAATGATGTCAGCGCTGTCCTATTACAACACCGCACTTGGGAGAAAACGCTGACACCTGAATCAGGTTTTCGAAATGACTTGGAGTTGGTGGCTGTACTTCAAGGAAAATAAACTCTACGAGCAATTCGTTGAAGAACCCTAATAAAAACCTTCTGCCAACAAATCCACCTTTTTACGTCACTGTATGACGCTAAATTTAAACACGCACTCACGTGCCTGGAAGCAATCCTTTTTTTTAGAAGTTTTCAAAAATACTTGAGGCGCTTACATGATACACTAGTTTAGGAGGGGCAGTAACGTTTCTTCTCTAACCCTAAATAATATACACTGTGACAAGAATGAATTCAATACACTCATATACGACGTTTATAAAATACCAATATAGTCAAATGAAATGCTGTCGTTAAACCAATATCGCAAGAACCGTACAACTATAAGTTAATTCCATTGTAGAGAGGAACACGTCCGCACTACCTAGCTGAGAAAAGATTATCTTCACCAGATATCACATAAGGCGTATACTGAACAGCATTTTCCCCGTAACACCTTACCAAGTTTGAAAACTGCATTGAAGACGTTTTTGGTTCAACAATTTTATATCTGGGACATATTTTTATCCCTTTACATAATGATTTGTGTATGTTTGTAGCGTTTGCTATGTAAATATTTTCAGTGATTTACCAACTAGAAATAATTTGGACGAAAACGATCTTTATATTTTTAACTTCCCGTCGCAGCAACCATTATTTACACAAACAATACAAAAAAGGGACAAGTTATGGTATAACTGTAACACCCATAGCGTTTATCTAAAAAGAAATGTCTTCTCTGACAGCTAATAGTTTCGTTTGAGTCTGGGTGATGCCGTCATGTGGTCGAGGTACATAACCCTAAGACCAGGCTAGGAAACCGTCATATAAAGCTTAAAAAAGCTTCTCCAAGGTAAGTAAGACTGAGCGCAGTTTCCAAGTAAATCAAGTGCTATATTTTAGGAACTCGGCCACCTTGTTTATTCATATTTCATTGATCTTGGCCGAAATAATGGTCTGAAGGGTTTGTCATCAGAGCCCGTGGCAATTCTAAATTTTAGTATATTTACTTAAGAGCGACAAGACGACATAATAAATTTATTGTAATATCTTTCACAGTAGACTATAATTTAAGTCTAACTACGCCTTTGTGTTGTCTGGTTTGGGCAAATAAAATAAATCATTATTTGACAAGATGAAGCGGTCTGTTAATCGCGGAATTCACATTAAACGCTGAAGAAGGTTTAAAAAAACTTTGTACGGTGAGAAAAATTTAAATATTTACGACAAAAGACCTTTCTAATGTTAATAAACAAAGAAACAATTACCTTGCTGAAATCTACAAAACCTACAGAGCATCGCACCGCATTTTCAAAATAGTTCGACTGTCTGAACTAAGGCTGTTACTGCTTTAATCTCAGCCGTGTTTCGTCCAAACAACACAATTGAAATAGCAAAATAACTCCAAAGGCTATGTCGCGAAATTTCTTTGTTGTCTTTTGCTGACGTCAAAGCCTTCTACCCGAATCGCGAAACACAATATAGCTTTCCAATATTAGCCCTTATAACATAAGACTATTGGAAAACAATTGCCTGTACAACAAGTGTCAAATTCTTCACTATATTAAATATGAAAATGTTAAACAATGTACTCCATATACACAACTCGACATACAATACCATAATATAACACGCGATATCCTACGCATCCAGCTTTCGTAACATCTGGTACTAATTTAGCATCAATCATCGCTGCTCGAAACGTTCATCTACATTCTACAATTTGCTCAGCGCACTGTACACCACACTGACAAGCTTTGGCTGCGTTAAAGTTTGGGAAACGTTTTTGGGAAAAAACTCAACCAAAACAAAGCTAGTGAATCACAGGTGATCAGCTTACAAACCCTACCAATTTATAAAGCGTTTGCTTCAGAGTGCAAGCATTTTTCTCCTCACATTTGAGCATTTTTCGACGGGTTTGCCCCCAAATAACCCGACTGCTGCTTTTCCGGTTGAGACAGGTAATTGCTTACTAAATCCCCCACTATTTCTAGTCTATTATTCGAGGCTTATATCATCTAACAACGGCAAATAACCTTTAACACAAGACTTATTACTAGTAGTAGAACAAAGCCGTTTAATACTCGCAGTCTATCCGCACGAATCAAGCAATCAATGAGCAAGCAGACGCATTAGGCCTGAGATTACTTCGACATCAGTTTAAATTATTTCAATGTCGTGGCATTCCGATCACTCTTAGGCTTAACAAGAATGCAAGAATAGCTTTTAAATTTCTCTCAAACCCAAATGTAATCGGATTCGAAAGGCTTAAATCTAGCTAGATGGTGACTCCACCTTTCAATCAGGCTAATTAGCTAAAGTTCATATGATTGTACGTCGCTAATAATGGCAAACATTTAGATGCAGAACTCAATTTCAGCCTTAAGATAATCACAGTATATAAGCGATTCTTATTGGGCCAGATACACAAATGGCAATAGCGATTTGAATGATATGGCGTCATGAAAAGAATTACGTCACGATGCTAAAAGGAAATAAAAATGCGCGCCCAATAGCGATTCGACAGTTGTTCGACGACTACTAAATCCAGGCGTGGATCGCTAAAAATTTGACCCAAGACGTGCGGGAGTAGCACTCGATTGAAGCGTTTATTGATTTCATGACATTCCAGAAGTGACGAGTACTTGTACAACTCAGTGGGAAAAAGGAGCTCCACTAAACTGCGGTAAACCGTTCGCGACAATACCAACCAAATTCCGGTTGCTACCACCTGATCACTGTGTTAAGTACTAGTTTCATTTACCTGACACATCTTTGGTTACACTGATTTTTCTCACTAGATTTAGTAAATCTGCATACGCTTTATTGTAATCAATAGACTTTTTATATAGCTATGAGGACGAAATGGATCTAAACTAGGCCGCAAATGTTTCGGATACGATTGGAATTGCCAAATCAGGAAGTTCTTAGTCGAACTAACAAAAATAGAGCGGACAAGACAAAACACACTTTGTTAATTTCGTTTGTTTGGACTTGCAATTGTGCTTAAAGAAAAAAAAGGTTATGTATACAAATGCAACCATTTTTATGAGAAATTTTGGGTTGGAGCTACTGGTAACTTGACCCATTGTTTTTTACGTTTGGGCACAATTATTAAAAGTTTTTTACGGAGTTTGTTAATCAATCAAGCAAAAACTTGTTTTAAGCGAACGTCCACTTAGAAAGGGCCGAACGGCGCTGTTTTCCGTTAAAGTTTCCGGAAAGTTGACTTCCGGAAAAAAGACCAATACAGTTTCTCTTTAAAAAATTAATGTAACTAGGTGAAACCGCATGCAAATGGCGGCGACAAAAAAACAATTGTGCTCATGACTGCCAAAGCTACGCTCTCGTTCGGATCATAAGTTCATAAAGCAATTCAAATTAAAGTCTCCGTGGAAAGCGTAGTCATGGTTTGTGGCTGGTTGCCTAGATTGACCCTAATTCACTTGCAAAAGAAACCATTTGCGGTGGACCTAAGAAAATCCAAAGAATTCAATGATGGCGTAAAGGCTTATTGGTTGTTGATGTCAAAACGAAGTCGATACCAGGTTACGTTGGAGAATGACAGAAAAACTCAGAAGAATTTTGTTGGTAAACAATGAACAGCTGTGAAGCGAACGTTGTTTAAATACTTTATGACTTATCGGCCGACATTGCCGTATTTTATTTTTCGCACTGTTGCCTTAATTAGTGCGCCAATAACGTATCAAAATATTGCTCGCTTTGAGCCATCTCAAGGAGGCGCATTCATTTCACATGGAGACAGACGCGGACAGCCTCGAAATTCTTGAAGGGAAAATCTTACATCTGAACGTTTATCAATAAAAGGTATTTATCCAAAGCCACTAAATCTACTGTTTGTGGCATAGGAGGACCAGCGCCTTGGGAAGGTTACGTCGGAAAACAAGCTTTACAAAACAAGGCAATAAAAGATTTGCCACACATGAAGAACATGTTTACCTCTCCTGCCTACACCAGCTAACTAATCCAATGAAATACCAAGGGATGGGCAAAAGAGGAATTTTTTTAGAGATATGTCGTATAATATGAGTGCGCCTTCACCAAAGGCAGGAAAATGCGTTTGAATTCACTCAATATTTTAAAAATAGAAGACAGCGTTGGCCGATCACATGTTTTGTTACTACAAAGCAAATTTCAGGATGAAAATTACTAACTTTACCGCAGTTTATACGAAACGGCAACCAGCTGTCCTTCAAATTAATTCCTGAAATAAAATAAACCAGTAGTTTTGGATTCTGTAAACTCGAAATTAGATCGTGCCTAACTAGCCTTGTAGACAAGTTGCTGGCTAGCAAGCATCTGTCTGACTATTCAAGAGCACTGGTGCTTACACGATTGGGTGTCATATTACTTTATACAGTCACGAACATTTCCCTAATTCTTAATTTTGAGCAAATCACACCATGCAAGTAGGGTACTCTATTGACATTCACGCATGCGTATAAAGACGAAGACTTGTTCACCATCGTCTTGCAAGCGACGAGGGCATCAATTGCAATTCAACTAGTAATTTTAGCGCGAGGTTTGCTACTTATTGCTAAACTTTTGAAATAACTTTAATTTGCAAGCAAACTCTTAATTAGTAACGATACGGCGATATGTATCTTTACGTAGAGTGTAGTATTACGTGAGTGCATAACATACGTCTTCATTTTGCAAAAGTCCAGCATTGCTATAAAACTAAACTTACAATTTTCTGAAAACAAATTCTTATTTTGTGTGATACAGTAATATCAAGACAACTCGGTGTAAATTTTTTTTAACAGTGTTATCTGTTGTTTCAAGGTAAATTACATGTATTTCCCGTTTTTTTTTCTGCACCCACCAGAAAGGTTCAAGAATTCGAAAGAAATGTGCGGGAAGCTGGAAATAGGCCTAGGTCTGACACACGTTGTTAAATTCATAACGTCGACTAACGGTATGCAGTAGTTTCCAATAACAAAGAGCCCCGCTAAAATACCACCTTAAAAGTCAAACAAATGTATGGAACTGGAAAAATACAAATCTGATGTTATCGATGTCAAGAAAGAGAGCGACGAATGTTTACCGTTGAACCCCGATTTCTATTGTGACGCCATAAGGACAAAACAAAAATCTTTAATTCAACGACATACCTCGCTATAGAAAGATGACGACAGAGGGTGGAACGTGCCCTTTTCATGCGTGCAGCCTGATCGAAATTATTCGTCTGCTCGACGACCACATCCACGTGCTTCATTTTGGCCAATGACGTATGACTCGAGTTTGCTATAAATGCCTAACCGCTGCTTGAGAAGACTATAAGCCACAATTTGGAGATCACAACAACTCCAGAAAAACTTCACATCTTTCAGCTGATAACTTTAAACTGAGGAAATAAGTTTCCTTCTTTGGTTGGTTAGTTGGTTGTGACAGAATTGAGGTAAAGCAGAGCAAAGCAAAGTAGCTTGTTTAGCGCCGAACATACCAGGAGGGGCAAATTCAATTCCCCAGGTACGGACAAGAAGTACTGCTCTTTTACCTATCCATTCACCTCGGCAATAAATTTTCGGATATTCCTCTTTCCAGATTTATAGTTTTAACAAATAAATGACAACAGCACGTTCTGCAAACACAAAAGATCTTTTTTTAAATAACTGTCATATATGTTTTTTCCATCTTTTCGTTCTGCGTTTGCTTTGCTGACATCTCATAGTTATAAACAACAGATAGAGACTGAACGACCAATCATTTCATCATTAAGCATATATATCTCAGCTGTCAATTCATGTCATTTGAGCTAATCTTCCACTTAAATTTCCAATGTAATCAGTTAATAGTAAGCAGGTTAAGCCAATCAAATCTTCACGCCTCCTTTGGTTCGATTGCTCAATAAACAATTGTATCGTCTCGTCAACTGACTTTAGACAAAAGCCGGTCTTTCTCGCCAAGCGGGCGGTTCGACGATAGAATGACAAAGAATTTCGAGAGAGACCGAAACAGTGTTTGCTGAAACAACAGGCGCTTGCCAAGTGGCCCGCGTGAAGTAGATTGGATGGCAATAAAGGGCCGCTGCTACATTTCGACGTTCAAAACCGTGCTAACAAAGTAAAACAAAAACAAACGGCTCTCTTCGTTACCCCTCACCCCGATATGCGCCGGAAGCCGTTTCAAAGGCTTACAGCAGTACCGGTATGTGTGAGTATAAAAACCGGTGGTTGTTAGCTTTAATGAAAAAGGCTTGTAACTTAAGAATTCGACAATAGAACGCCCAAAAGAAGCATAAGAACGACAGGAAAAGCGAGGCAGCACGAGAGTGTGGTTACCCGACACCTCAATTAGCTTTGGCCATAAATAGCCCACGTTAGAAAGGCAAACATGCCCTTATTATTTAAATAACTTGCTAAAGACGTCTTTGTGCGTTCAGCGATTGTAAAGAAATAAAGGATTAGATGGAAACGGTATACGGGCATGCGCCGCTGCTGCTTGCGTTTGGTCTGGCATATTGAACCAGACACTGGCGGGAATTGACAGATGTCATAGGATGGACATGAGTGCACTTGATTATCATGGTTCGACGTACGACTGCTTAGTAGGCTATGAAATATGTAATCAATTCGTTAATCCGTCCTCCTGCGACGAACGGTCCATCACTGAAGCCGTGTGAATTTTGAAAAGTGTTACTTACGATGAAAGAAACACCCAAATCAAATCAAACCGCCACCCGTTAATGGTCGAGAGCACTCGAAATGCCATGGGACACTAGAAACAACAATATTGTTGCGACACACAATCAACACGAAACAAAGATCAACTATTTCAGCGCATAAGGACTTTGTCATTTCTTTCATCTTTTTATATTTTTTTATTACCAGCGATAACGGAGGACAAGTTTTACATTGTTAACATCTTAATCGATATTGTAAGATCGTTGAAAAGCTCTTATGATTGCATCACTTGTCGCCGATAAAATTACCATAAAAATGTTTTCGTCTAATACACATTAAAACTTCTTATAGTCATAAATTTACCAACAGCTGATAGAAAAAAGGGATGAAAAAATTGGCAGCTTTGCGCTGAATCTACATGGCTCCATCATCGATTTGCGCTGGTCCTACAGTTTCTGGCCTCTTCTTACGACAGGTTTTTATCAAGCTAAGTTGGTTCACAAATTGAGTTTCAACTAACTAAACAAGCATCAATAAAAGCATGTGGTTATATAGTATTATGTGTTTTAACGCGACACAACAACCTACCGTAGGAGTGCTACTCGTAGTTGACAGTTTGAGATTATGGTGATGAATAAAATAATATCAATTACCGGTTTCTAATCAGAAAGCTACTTCTGGCCAACTAGCTTTTATCGTTACAATTCGTGTCCACTGTGCGTCAACAAAAAGCCGACTTTCAGTTAAAACTTCCAAGCCACCCTCAATACAAAAAGGAACCCTGGGAGATGAAACAGAAACAACATAAGCTTAGTTTCCAACACAACCATTGTTTTCATGATGTCATAACTCAATAATATACGCAATGAGCGGTACCGAGCCGCACAATACAACATTCTTCAAAGAATGCCTAACTGTAGTTATAAGCATTTAAACTTCAGCAGTAAACTTAGATTTAGAGTGCGTCGGTGCTGAAATGAAATGCCATTTCTCGTTATCTCTACTGGACATGTCTGGCGTACAAATTCAAAGCTATGCAAGATATTGAAATTTGACCATGACTGCAAAAAACTCTCCTTTCCTCATACTTGCAAAAGCCTTTTGCTATAGCGTAAAAGAGAACCGTTGCAGAAGAAAGCAAAACATTTGGCTAGCATAAGAAATGTTAATGGCATTAAAATAACGTTATTGGCCATGAATATGACATCAAGTTGCTAACACATAACACAGATCCCATAGAAACGCATAGAAACCCTGGATCCTCTCGCCTGTCGTGGTTCATTAATCTGCCCACTAGACCGTATAATCATAATCTTCCACACTGAGCATTTAACAAGCCATTACAAAAAGTATAATAGATGCCCTATGGACTCAATTTGCTATATTGTTTCATTAAATCGAAATTAAAAGCGTAAAATACAGGACAGTTCTAGCTAAAATAAAGCAACGATGCTACTTTATTTATAGTCGTTTCAAGACAAAAACGCACGAACATTGACAATATCGTCAGTTTTCATTTGGCTAAATCAACCAATTTCTCGAGAAAATGCAAATTAGCATCGGCTATCCAAAATTCAACAACGATGTTTCAGTTATTCGTTTCAGATAAAAATTATGCTTCAATTACTATGATTTTGGCGGATATTCACACGAACCTTTACACTAATGTTAGACGCTTCATAGTTAGATATGGCACATACTTTCTAGCGCGAAGTTTCACCGCAGGGTGCCGTTGATTCTCCACAGGAGTCTCGGTGTTGTGGTCTAAGCTGCTGCTGGAATGGTAGGCGGGCGTCGCTTTGACGTGACGCAAATCTCTCAAAAAAACGTCTGCAAAGTGCAATTATAGTAAGGACCTTCACGATCTCTCAATAAAACCACTAATGCAAATAGACGTTAAACGAATATCAAGAACATATGTCAAAAGTATATCATCGGGTAGATAAAGCTGGAATTTGGAATTCACATGGATTACGCTCATATCTATCTGCTTCATCCAACTTCGTTGCAATCCAAACAATGTACGGCATAACACAATAATATAACAAAACAATATACCGTAATAATTCGCTTCAACTGTGATTACAAAGTAATTTCGAATAGCATATTGTAGATTATAGCAAGTACTTTTTAAAGGCAAAATGACTTTATGAATTATTTACCATTGGGGTGACTTCGATGCGAAGGCATGTAGCCTTCATTTAAGGACGTCGACGATTTACTTATGTCATCATAATTGGAGTTCGGTGTGACTTGGAAAACGTCGTCGTTTCGACTTTCAGGCGGCTGGTCGTATTCGTAAGGTAACATTTTTGACTGCGGGTACTCTTGGTCGTAGTCGTAGTACTGCTGTTCTGGCGTGGGCGAAGGGTTGTAGTAATCACTGTTATGATATTGCGTCTTTTGACTGATAGGCTGATGGTACTTCCCAGTCGCTGCTTTAGATATCATGCCCCTGAAACAGATGGTTGAAATAGCTCAGAAATGCTGTTCACCTGTTGTATTCATAAATACTAAGGTAAGCACAATTCCTGTGTTTGTGATTTGGACTTTGATTGTCTTGGAAACTGGTGACGTAATTTGTGTGACGTGAAAGTTCACAAAATCAGAATATCAATGACGTAACCGTTATTGATCAGATGTAGCAAGTGGTAGGCCGGGCCATAGAACAAATAAGCTCTGACACGTTTGGAATTTGGTCAACGATTAACGCCGCTTAGGGCCAGGCAGGTTCCAACCTACTTAATGAATTACAGCTTTATTTTTAGACTTTTTGTTGTTTAGAAATTTACTTACCAATCAAGAGTCCCGTCTGCTTTCATACTGACCAACATTTTTACCCAAATATAGATTTTTTGACTGTTTTCAGACAAAAATTGATGAGCATGCTCAGGAAAACTGCAAAGGTGTCTGATTTTCAAAGGTAAATTTTTTCACAGCTGCGTTTTGTTTCGAAAGAAGTCTCCACTAAAATGCCTTAGAAGTTGATAGATACACGTTAAATCACACATTTAAAAATACAATCGTACAACATGACAAAATCTAACAACATAAAAAAGATCTTGTACTACTACTTTGTCAGGCTATCAATCGCTGCTAAAGATCTTGATATGACATAACAGACTCAACGGAACAATAAAAGAAAACCAATTCCACAATCCAGGAAAACATTCTAAACGTTGCTTGCCGCTTCTGGCTCGCTCAAATACTTTTGAATAATAAAAACCAATAAGGCTCTCCGCACCTGACGTCTAAATAACCGTTACTTATTAACCAACCTTATAGAAAGCAAGGCTTTGAGAGCTGGAATGGCGACGCACGTAACGAGACCAATCTTTACATCACAACGTTGAGCGCTATACCGCAATACTGCTAATATACAGTGAGTGGGAAGGCAAGCAGTATCCGGGAGCTAACGCATTCCACACACCATGAAAAACAAGAAGGTGTTTGTGGACTTTGGCAGATGCGAAAAAAGTTTACTCTGCAGTGACGTATACAAGTAAGTTATTATGAATGTAATTGGTATACTTGTTTTTACAACTCACACCGTTTGCTTAACATATCTCGCAGTTCGCAGTGTGTTATTGCAAATGAAAAGCAACCTGATTCATGTAGAGTTGACGTAAAATCTATTATGGAAACATGAGCGATTATCTTCAACTTATGGCCGCATTGGCAACATGGAGTTTTATGTGGGCACAATTAACCTTTGCCTGCGGGCGACACAATATGGAAATATAAAAGATTCCAAACAAATTTTCAACATTGGCAAGGTCAACACTTTTCAGGGGTTATCATGGGGCCCTAATGAAGATAAGACAATTGGGAAATTTGGCTTCTTATCACGGCTATCTTCTTAAAATACACATTCACAAACTGATAATATGCTCACCCCGCTCTAACTTTTACGTGGGAACAAGAAAACAAACACCAAGTGGCCAAATATACTACCATGGCACGACACTTCAACGCAAACAATATGATTCTGGGAACTATCAGTTTATGGTCAGCTTCGATACTTTAGTTACGACTGTGAAAAGTCACTGATCATTAACGTAATACTGAGTTACTTTCTGCGAAAAATAAACATTTGCAAAGGAAGCAGGAAACACGTGCTTATTTACCAAATGACACTAATCGAATAACAGAAACTTATTGCTTTAATTATAAGTACGGGCCGCCATTCGGTTATCTACGATTCTATGCTATTTGTCATTAGACTGACTTCTTTTGAACTAAATGAAGTGTGCTTGCAAATTTGTTTGAAATACTCTACTTTTTCAAACAGGTTCCAATAAATAATATACATTGCAGCAAGCAAGCAGCACTACCGTGTTAGTCAGTATGTGCCATGCACCTCGCCCATACAACACTTACTCAGCAGCTACACACACCTTTCGCGGTGGCAACTTTTCTATTGGTTAAAGCAAAATTCCTTGTACTATTAATTAGGGGCCACTCAACCTTCAGTTCATTCGTCGTTAGTTAACACTCAGAGTTAAATCGTCACAATCACTATTGTGCACTCATAATACAACGACGCAGCGAAACAAAGACGGGCTAAAATGCGACACTTTCCCACGATGCTGAGTCCGGTCCGTAGTGGCGGGTTAGCGTTAACCGGACAAGTTAGTGTCAATTATTATCTTTAAACAATTAATAATCGGATTAGCGAATTAACAAAGCGCTTGATTGTTTGATAACATTGTTTGGTGAAATTCGACCGAATCAAAACCCAGATCATAAAACGGGAAATTCCGATAATAAAATGTTCAATGCAATGCAATACATTTAATTGTATCAATATTTATCATCATTGCGTTTAATTTCTGCCAATAATAAACGCTGTAGAATTGCTTACAAACTTTTCTAAGTTCATTAAAAAACATTCACAAACAACACGTGATAGGGTATTTTCGAAGAGCAAGAGCGTATAAAGTCCGTGTTTACTGCGTTTGCATGGCAAGTATAGAGGGCAATCCCTACCGATCAAACTAACCATAAATCACTGGAGATGTCGAAGGTTATATGGCATAAGATCAGCTTAAGCTTGGAGTTAAAACTCGTAACAATTTTTGCGCTCTTGTTTAAGACAAGACGTTGTTAAACTCTGGAACCCTGTTTTTCCTTACCTGGTGTAAACGTCAAATATGACTTCGCTCGATCTCCGAATGCATCGTCGTCTAATAGGAGTTACGCAATCTTCCATCGCCAAGCTATTCGTGCTCAACTCGTTTCAAAGTCAAAATTGTTGTAATAGAGAAGAAATGTTAAAGGACAATTTTAAACAGCTTTTATCAAACTCTGTTAATTTAATGTTTTCAAGTTAAATGCTATTTAGAAAAGCTCGCTAACATATACGACTGTAAAAACAAAGATATATAGTATAGTGGCAAATTACTGACCAACATGAACGTATGAACATGAACGTATGAACATGAACTATGAACAGAATATTTATGACGTTTTTATAACAAAAATGCAAGGTGTAAGTTAATGTTTTACTGCCTCTGACTACAACTTGGTGATATGTTAATAGAAGTATAAAATGTCTCTTTTCCAAACGCAATACTCTTTTCCGTCAAAGGCTTATCTTCTACAGAAGGTATTTTACAGTTTACACCACACTTGCACTCCAGCTATCCACCACTGCAAAGCGTTGTGAGCAACACTTTCATATGAGAATAGTTTTCCCCAGAATAATAACAATAGGCTCATTGAAAACCTCATTTTAACACTGGTTCCTCTATCCAAGCTATTGTCTCATTGTGTAGATATATTAGCAGAATAAACTTTTCCGGAATGGGGCAGCATTCTTATCACTTCTCCGAGCGTCATGTCGAGTCGCAGGTCAATATTTAAGCAGCGATTATATTTCTGTAATCGCCTGACAGAGTGCGTTGAAAAAACAATGCGCCAGTTCGCCCATGACACAAAAAGCATTTCCACAAAGCTACCTGAATTACTATTGCGACTGATTCCTTTTTTCAATTAATCGACCTAAGAATATCGAGTAAAAGTTAAATACTGCTGACTTTTGTGCAAATAGCAAATGCCTATAATTCATCTACAGTTTACCTAAGGTAGTGTAATTTCATTATTAATACGTACCAATACCAATCAGGATAACTCGACGATATTGCTAAAACGTTTACCTAATGTTAACAGCGGATCAAAAACCTGCCGGCTATCGGGCGACGAATAAAAAACGAATGTCGCACAAGTTTTTTATAGTCGTGAGTTATTATTTAATCACCCACCACACCTATCGTTTTAACCCGGACAAATGAACCCACAAACAGTCGGAAGGTTTTTAATGAAATCGTCCTCAATACAGAATTGCTTGAATACAAAATAGAACTTCAAAAAAGCGATTGCGCTTATCAACATTCCAAACAGAAGCTTTGTATTTCTGCCTTAAGTCTGAGAATTACAATCGTGCCCTGTAGTTGTGATAGATGGAATAATGCAAAGTGTACAAAAGTAAATCATGTTTCACAAAATAACAATTATCGCTGAAGGGCAAAAAATGTCAGGGCGCAGATATGAACAGGACCGTAACGATTTCGTCAAATATTATCTTTAGAGGTAATACAGGCTGGATGAAATTCCGAGACCTATTTTGGGAAAGCGACCTAACCCACACCATTGAAAGCGCTAAAGTGAATAAAATAGAGTTTTATACAGAACAATGTATGATACCTTTTAACTGTAATATTTTTCGACACACTACAAAGCGGACAGAAATGCGATGACAATCCATGCCATGCAACACAATGGCCTTTTCAACTTTCTTCATCTATCGGCGGGGCTTTGTAGGCAAGTAGACGAAGTGTCTAGCTGCGTACAATAAAATCGACTTCTTAAAAAATCATTACATCCTGTTACAAACTCCAATGAAATAGGTGTCGGCAATTATAACGAAAATGTGGCGGGGGTAATTTCAAGGTGACATCGTTGATGAATTGATTCGCTTTGCTCAGCATATTTGATGCAATTTTTTTTTAATCTTTGCGAGCAAACAATGAGCTTGCAAAAATCTCCCATTTTAAATTTACACAACGAAAAAAAAACTTCTTAAACTATCCTTCAAACATTACCGACAAAGGATTTCAAAATTGAAAATTCACATACGCATTCCAAATTTTCTGAATAAACCAGAACAGGTCATACATATTTTTCTTAATGCTGGTAAGACGATGCAATTTAACCAAAACTATATGCACGAGAACTAAAGCTAGTCGGTAGATCCAAGAAACTTAAAAAGTTTTAAAACTCATTATTAAGTGCAAATACTATATAAATTACTTGGTAAAAGTGAACAAAACTTTCAATAATCACTACTAATTCAGGACCTGATCAATAAAACTACCTTTTCATATCTCTAGTTTGATATTAACAGACCTTGTCCTTAGAGCTCTGGCTTGGGTGTATGCGACAAGACGCAAAATGACGAACTATGGTTTTGTGAAATCCACGCGTCCTCACACTATGCCAACATTGGGGTTATTTTGCTATTGTCGACAAGGCCGGTCCTACCTTTGTCAAACGTACGAGCAAACCCCTCTGGTTCAACATATATGTATGACGATGACGTAATATCATTGCCAAGAGTGGTGGGCGAAAAAACAACTTTCAAACATTCTCTTGCTCACAGCGATTGGGTCGTGAAAAATGGTCCCGTTACCGAACATTTACACCGTACGTTGTGAGCAAAACCAAAATGAAATCTTCGGGAAAATTTACACTTGGGTTCATTTAAATATTAAATGGTAGAGATGGTTATGAAAGATGTAACAGATTTATTAGGTGTAGCGTATTTCCGTTGCCTTGGTTACATCAATCGTCGTCGCTAGAATGTTCAGGAAAAATACTTAACGTGAAAACTTAAAATTGACAGTGGCAAAACATGACAAGTGCAAATTACAAACGGAACATAAATCAAGTGACAGTTGAAGTATTAACCTAAGAAAGACAGCGTTGAGGACCAACTGTTATCCCAAGAATCAGAATTCCATGATTAATGGGATTATGTTATTGAATAATGAAAACGAAATGAAACATAAAATGAAAAATAATTGTACAAAAAATATAACAAATCGGCATTGTTAAAACTACAAGAAAATCGAATGACCGTTTGAGTTTAACTGGTATGAAAATATCCCCAGGAAATAACAACCTGAACATGAAAAAACTTCTATGTGTTAGTCACTGACCCACTCTGAACAACGCTGTACACTTCCTTGAAAACAATGTAAAAATGGATTCAATTTGTTAACAGTAGCGAACAATTGCAACCCCTATGATGCTGTATATGGTCGTGATTCAATCCAATGCTGTCGCAAACAAAAACCAACGACCGGTGACATCACCGTATCAGCTGATCTCATGACTAAATTATGACAACGTTTTCCATGGAAAGGTATTTATTGCTTTCCATTTCCATCTTGCAAAAGCTTCAAGCATTGGTATTCATGTATTGGTCAGCATTTAAAGAGCAGGCGAATCAAACAAGACTTTTGATAATTAATAGATTTGTAACAATAAAGAACAAAATCTCTTCGTGATGGTTGTATGGTTCCGTGCTGGGCATTTAGCAACAGCAGAATTTTTCCGAATTGATACAAGTAAAAAAGTTGAAAAAATTTACCAACATACGCAAAACCAAAAATGAATGATCGGCAGCTGGCTGCAACAAAAACCTAATACTATCAAAGTCACCAAATGCAAAATGTACAGAACACGTTAAAAGTGCGTGGTATTTTATCCATACCTGCAAACGACACCGTCATATGTTTGATTATGATTCCCAACTGCAGTAGGATTGCTTCTTGGTTGAAGTGGTTTAGTCGTATTTGCACATATTTGGAAATCGGACGCAATTTCTTCGCTTCGAATTTGGTCGTAAATTTGGTGTTTACGCAATGTACGTAGGTCATCAGTTGTCAATATTAGGCTTTTTAAGCGATACAGAGGAAGCTCGGGTTCTTCCGTGACGGACTGGTCACCTTTTACAAAGAGACCTCTGCTTCGTGGGGTTTCTACAATTTCCTGTTGTGGATAATCTTTTTTGGGAGTTATTGGGGCGTTCTGTTCAGCAATACGATTGTTCGATGGAAAGACTGGTGAGTCTGAGTTTAATTCGAATTTCTGGCGAAGGGCAGCAATTGATGTCCTCAACGTGTACTGGGTTTGTGGAAAACTGTCCTTTCTGTACTTTTCAGATGTGTCCAAGTTTGCTGACTCTGTGCAAAATGTCGGCAGCGATTGCATTCGACTGAGATGTTTTTGAAAAGCCACAATACGTTGTCGCCCATAGGCCGATATTCGAGCAAGCTCTTTTGAAGATTCGGCACTCCAGCTAGACCGCTGTGTGTCCACCAGTGAGCAGCCAACGGTTATACTGCCCATACTACGCCGGGTTTTAAAAATAGCGTTGCAGGTCGACGTTACGGTGGGTGATTTTAACCCATTTCGACGTAATTCCCTCATGCTCTTTCTTCCAACTTTTGTCAGTTAACTCGGTTGTAAACTCAGTACATTTCCTCTCTTGGTGACCATACAAATACCTAATAGAGGGTCGACCTACGTCTGCGTAATTTAAACTTAACATTTAAAGTTAAACTTATAAGACCAATTAGCTCAGTACTGACAGACCTTGCGTAGAAAGCAGCTTGCCACCTGTATGCCTCATCGCGTATATCTTATACAAGTCATTTGATTTTAGTGCCTTAGGCAGCAGTAGATCCGCTTCAAATAATCAACGTGCCAAATTTGGGATACGGTCCAAGTTACTAAGACTGTTTTAAAACTTACCGCCCTCGCTTCACCTACACCAAATTAGGTTACAAGAACAGGCTGGTGCAAATGCAACTCAGCGTACACTTCCACAGCTGACAGTGCGTGTCGGCGGTTTTTAACTAAAATAGCAACAATCGCCCATTAAAATACGTGCAGTATGACCTCAACCGTCTGACCTGCGGGACTGGAACTCGTCTACTGCTATTACCGAGCATATTCGAAAAGGTCACGCAAAACCCTACATAAATCTGGCACTGTACCACTGCTGTTGAGTCTTTTGCCTTTTGGAGAAAGTGGTGGTCTTCTTGAAATTAGGCGCATTGAAAAAAACGCTCAGTTACAACACACCGGGCGCCGTGGAAACATTGTCCACTTACACTAACGCAGATTTAAACACCACGGAAAGGTAAGTTGCGATCTTCTCAAAACCACGGGCATGCCAATCGAAACTGCAATTAAACACATCTTCAAAAAGCTCAAAGGCTTCAGGCTTTCCTTCATGTTTATAAACTCTGATTACGTTTTTAGCGATTAGCTTTGCTGTGGATTTCATGCCTTCAATTCATAATTTTTCTGATGGCAAACTATTTTAACAACGTGAATTTCGTCAACTTCGTCAAATTCAAACAATTATAAATTTCTTAACAGGTTTACCGTTTACGTATATCCACGTAGTTTTTCTGAAACTATTCGGTTCTTCTAGCCTCAGTTATGCCAATGCTTTTCTGCCTGAGTTGAAGCAAAAAGCCTGCTACTTCTCAGCCTTTTAATGGCCAGTCGTCAAAGCACGATTCATCAGGCAGCATTTAAGTCGAAGCTCTTCATTCATGACCCATCGTTGAAGGCGAGATCGCAATCATGTAATATTCAGTGCGTGTACCAGCTAAAATTTGTTTGGTTTGATTCTGTCTTTATGAGACAGACTAAAACAGGATTTCTCAACAATCAACATAATGTACCTGACAGCAAAACAGACTTTGTCAACAAGAAAATACCAAGAATTTAACTTACACCGGTACACGTCTGCATTTTTTCTATTCGATACGAACCCATAGTCAGTTTAACCCACCGACTTGCTTTGCAAACTAGCGCTTTCTATGAAGTTCCGGCCATTTAAAACATCAGGAAAAGAAGCGTTCAATTCACCTCATATCCTGCATTTGAGATACGGAAGCAGTGAAAGGTGACACTTTCGCATGCGATGGTGTAAGCAACAACAACAGTCTTTCTGTTACTGTATTTTCGTAGAAAAGGAACCAGTTGTGACACAACTTATGCAGATGCCGAGTGCAAAAGAATTTTTAAATTCCAATTGCCATTACTATACGTTTTACAACAACGCAAATTACAACTTATCTTCTGTAAAGGATTTCTTTATGTAAAAGTTCGATTTGGGCAAATATTGTGTTAGGGCCGCTGGGCATTAATGAATGTTGGTTTCTTTCATTAATGTTTCTTTGATATTCGCTTTCTAATAGAACTGTATGACGTGCTTCCCACAACACAATAATGTCTTCAGGTATCTACTGCGGGGCGTCATCTAGCGACGTACATTCAATCAGCGTTTAATGAATATCACAAAATCGGCCAACCACAACGGCCATTACAACACATGTTTCCTTTGACATTTCTTAGTTACAAAATTGACTGGAAAGCCCTACAAGATTTGAAACATCTTTTGGTTGGTACTGGGATTTTAATGTTCATACAAATAATTCTAAGTAAAATACACAATTGAGTTTTGAGTACATTAATATCTGATTTCTATAAAAAGTTACAAAGTTAATTCTGAATCTATGAAATGAAATGTATTGCAGGCAACTACTGATCAATAACGTCTACTTTAGAAATTTGTTGCCAGATGGCATCAGTATCTCTGTATAAAGTTTATATGTATTGTTGAAGTGAATGTCCATTGCACTAAACTCCCACAAACCTTATACCTTTTTTGAAGAACAGCTCTGTTTAAACCTGTGCAGATATCGTCGATTCCTGTGTCGATATCATAAAATTTGCAAGTATATTTGTGGGCCTGTGGCCTTATGGTATTGCATTAAATTTTTTACAGTCCGCTTTAGTTTTTAAAGTTCATGAAGTTACCTTTACAAGCTTAAAAATAATGTACAAAACTTTTTGTTTTGACATGTACTAAACATTATATACCAAAGCAACAAAACTTGCAATGTAGAAGTCGGGTATGTACAATACAAATATATGAATATGGTATATAATACAGAAATCTCCAAACAGTGCACAGTTAAGTGTACGTAGCATATAATGGTTTAAATCAATTACTGAAATATATCTATACTTCACATGGTGAAGAGAAAAGTGTGCTCCCAGTTTTTTAAATTAACTAACTTCTGCAATTCCTTTTACAGTAAACATATCTTATTTCCTTTGCTCCATTGTATACCAATATTATGTACAAAAGAGTGGAACTTAATATTAGAGTTTACAATGTTAACAAAGATTTCCATGGCATTTTAATTTTGCTAGTGAAAGAAGTCTAACCTTTGATAATAGTATAGGTAGGTTCAATAGGTATTCGGCTGGTATGTTTAATTTATCGGCTCAAATTACAATATTAAATTCAAGTTACATAGATTTGTTTGTCAACAATATATATCAACCATAACACCACTGCTTAATTTTTATTAGAAATAAAGCATAAATTGCAAGAATATAAATTTATTTTATGTCTGTTTAATTTGAAAGACATATTTCGAAGCATACCTTTGCTATTTTTTAAAACAACAAATTTTTAGAAATCTTTTGTTTTGATAACAATATTTAGACCCCAGTGAATGGCATATACCATGAGCAAAGCTAAACACACAACATACCACATTTTAGAGTAGATAGTTATAGTTTTACCCTGTGGTAGTTAGCATATGTAAAGATACAAAATATGAGCTAACCGATCCACTTCTAAGGTTAAAGTATGTCCAGACGTTTTGACAAGTTGTATTGCTTCATCTCGCAAGCCACTTAGTAGAACATTGTTTACACTGTGCAAGATGTCGCCAACAAACAATCCACAGCTTTCAGCTTTGCCACCTCTTTCCATCTATTGTATTTCACATGAAAGAAAAACAAGCTTATTTCATTGAACTGTGCAGGCATTACTGATAGCTAATGATAATTTAATTCAACACTGGGTGTTTACAAGCATCTCAAGTCTTTTAAGATAAAGATTTAAACCAGATATATCTATGTATTTCAAAAATATCAATCTTTCTATTAAAAATTCTTATATTTTTTTTGATTCAATGTAATTGCTTAGTTTTTTTTTGTCATTGAGTTGGAAATATCCCCACATACAGACTCAGTATATACCACAAGCAAAAGTTTAGATATTAGCACAAGACAATATATATACTGTATATATGTATATATCATTTTGAATATATGGTAGATACATATAAATAGTATACATACCATTATATATAAAACATAACATTTACTGAAATAACTCTAGTTTTTTATTTACAACAAGTAATCCCAAACTCACCAAGTAAGTAGTTCAACTCGAATAAAAGCAAATAAAATCAGCCTAAGGCAACTGCAATTAGTTGTATGTTGTCAAAGTAATGTCACAAGCCCACAGTTTAATATTATTAATAGAACACCCAGATTTTTGAATTGGGATAGATACTACAAGTGGTTTGTTTTGTCCCATTTCATGTCTAATTTCTGATTTTCAATTACATTCTATCACAAAAATTATAAATATTTAACAATATGTACATTAACACTAAACCATTCTCTTTTTGTAATCTGTCCTGACGAAGTTCACACGCATGGGTTTATAAAACGTTGGTTCTTAAAAGAATTAATTCACCAGCTGAGCACCTTTTGTTATTGAAATTATGTCCGGTGGCAAACATAGTATTAAACCATGATAATGACCAGTACACTTGGAGTTTAAAGTAAAACAGATATCATTATGTAAGGCATGCCTATTAACCAAACCAATAACATGTTCAAATTGTAACAAGGTTTATAATTGTTACCTCATTAAAGAGAGTATCCTGCCTTGGTCAATCAGGAAGTAATACATTCAATAAACAGATTAATAATAAAAATCTACTTCCTTAATGTTTCGCTGAATATTGTGCATTTGGTATTTGCAATGTTGCACTGTTAAAAACTGAAAAAAGAGATAATAATACGATATCACAATCTTTATCTTCAGATTGAGGAAAGTTTTTGTTCTACTAAACTCAAAGGTGACTCCTAAATGGTGGTCGGTCAATTCAAACCACAGGCGATATCCTCACGCCAGGAAAAATAAATCCAGAACAAATCAAGTAAATAATGATTAAAGCTATGAAAATTTAATCGAAGGACTATTCAACCCATAGATGTTGGTTGAGTCCAGGATTAAATTGTCTCTGGGTTAAATTGACCTGAAAACTTCCTAACTTATGCATTTAAGTAAAACTACACATACTTACACACCTTTGATATGACGAGTGGTTTGTTACTTTCACGTCCACCTTTTATAGAAAATCCCCATGGTCTGCCCCCAACCAATCGTATCTCTATCCGCTCTCTTCTTGAGCACATAACTTGATAGTTTTAGGTGAACCTTTTACAAGTTTTTTAATCTCATAACATGTGGGTTCTTAAACAAGGCAAGGTTATTCAACATGTGATTGTTAAAAAATTCTGTGCTTTTCGAAACAAAGAAATCAAATAAATTCATGTCAACCTACACAACAAGTAGTACATATATTATATTACCATGTAGGTCTTTTGGGTATATATACTATGATATATGGTATAATAGATATGGTAAGGTATGGTATAGGCTCAGTACATAAAATAAGGTATGGAATATATAGGTATGCTATATATGGTATATATACATATGAAAGTTTTTGGTAAACATTGCATGAAAAAATTTTCCACACTACAAAATACAACTTGCGTGGATCATGTAGCTTGGGCTTTAACTTTCATATACACTTTAAGCATATCTATGACCAAAACAAGTGTTAACACATTTGAAAGCAATCAAACAATATATGTACGACAAGCTACACAAAATGCCTGTAATAATACACAAAATTTGTTGCTTTAAAGGGGAAGATCCACGCACAATGTTAAGGATCAAAAGCAAAAAACAAAGTAGACAATAATAGTGGGCAGATTTAAAATCCTTTCAAAGTTTAACATCTTTCCCATCTGAACCTAATCCTATAACTAATCAATAGTTAACAAAAACTTAGCTGTTTGCATAATATCTTTTCCAAAACACGCTTTATAATTAAACAATACAAACTGTCTATAAAATGGTCACTCTGCAAAGATTTGCATTTAGCTTAGCCTTTATCGTCCGACTGCAGCAGAGTATGGTAGGTCAGGAGTATACCCAAGGTTTTTTTTGCTAAACTAGTACCAATATCGCAAACTGGCAGGCTAAAACAGTGTGCCCGTTTAATAGTAGTAGAAGAAGAGCAGTCTCTAGAAAATAGAGACACTACTTCATTAGATTATTTTTCAACTACAAGTGCCACCAGCTGGTTTGTTGCATACTTGCGCACTAAAATTTTACTTCTGCACTCTCGAGGTCTCGGTGAAAACTGCCATAATTTGCAATTTGTTTTCAATGCAGACTGGAAAATGCACTGGTGCACTCAAGTTTTCATTCTTTCTGGTTCAGCACCTAGCCTATGCATGTTAGAATTTAACTGTAAAACAGATTGTGATTTAAACATTTATTTTACGAAACATATCTTAACCTAAAACTCCTCTGACAATCTGCAAAACTTAACTCATGTCTGAAATGCACAAACACCTATGTTTAAATTACACCTACAGTATCTTTTTATAGCTGGGACCGCTAAGGCACTAGGCCTAATGATTATAGAACAACATCGGTGATCGCACGGTCAGCCGGTATCAGCCAATGGCATGATCATATTTCAGTTATTTATGTAATTGTTTTGCGGTTTGAAAGTAAAACCTTTCCGGTCGGTGGGTTTCTGCCTCCGGTTTTTATATACTTTCGTATACAAAGACTTCTGCACTTTCGTACCGGAAATGAGCACTGATTAGTTGTTACGTTACAACTTTCTTATATTACTTCACAAATCTTATTCTTGGCTCTTATGTGTAAGTGCACACTGCACAAATAAAAAGACAAGTCTATCTTTTTGCTTTTTCTACTGGTTTCATAAAGACTTGCCTAGGCCCAGTTGCAAATAATGTAGTTTTTCTTATAAATCTTATCACGATTTGCTACAAAAGAAAGCTTTTTCAATTAAAAATGGATATAGCTTTTATATAGGTGCAATTCCAAGCAAATTTAACAGAACATAGCAACAAAACAACGTCTCCTGCATCAGCATACCTAACTTCTCTGGATCTGAAGACGTTGTTGAAGTGGACTACAGCTGCGATTGGCCTCGGTTGAGTGATTTGACGTAATGAAAAGAGAAGCCGAATTTCCGTGGCAAAACTTTTAAAGCCATAAGAAGAACTAAGCGCAAAAAAATACAAAAATTTCAAATTTGAACAAAACATTTTTGAATTATGCCAAAAGTGTCCATGCATTAAATGAATAACAGACTATACTCTACTTATTATCTGATTCTTACTGATGTTTTAGTGCTCTTGTGGGCCTCAATATCGTGCCATCATTTGGCTACAGAAACGAGATTCCGCTCCTTGGAATGGAGTTTCTTTTGTTCGGTTTTACTTAACCATCCATTTGTTGTGTATTTAAGATATTTATTGCCACTGTAATCAAACTATGTCACTTCGTACATTTTATTTCGCTTGTTAATATCCGAGTTTTTAATGTTAGGGAACATGTCCTCTCAATTTTCCAATACTGTAGGCCTACTTGTTTCATTGTCTGTAAGACTTGGTGAAAATTTGGTAAACTTAGGAACTATTTTGTGGGTTCGGGAGCGATGCTAACCATCTTATAACACATATTACGTGTGAAGAAGATCTTCTTGCGTTAAGAAAGATTGGGGGCTGTCATTGCTGTCTGATCTAACCTGACATTGATCAAAGGCGCCAGAAGAGGAGGGAAATTGGGACATTGCCTAACCCAGCCATGTCCAACCAGCGGCCCAATTCAGGAAAACAACTAGCAATTTGTACAAACACCTTTTTGGGAAATTACGGTTTCTTGCTGATGAAATATATCGATTGAAATAGTAGGCTACTACCCAATAAAAGCCTGACAGCTCACTAAGAAAGAGCATTCTGTAGTATCTATGCGTAATAATACTTAACAACGGTTCTTGGAGTTTTAATGTGACATAATCATTAGCACAGCTCATTAAATATTACATGGTTGCGAAACCTACCAGTGAGAACGCAGCAGCCTTATTTTGACATCATTATCAGACAGATAGAAAGCCGAACGTGCAAGCAGTGACTTAAGAGTACGAGATAGGCTATAAACTTTAGCCTAGTTATCGCCATGTCTGAAAATAAAGAAAGAATGATTGCAGATGAACACATATCTACAATTTCGGAAGGATTGGGAAAAGTTGTAGGCCTACTTCTTTGTTCAAGTGAAAGAAAAGACCGTATGTTTGATATGCCGCAAATCTGTTTCAAGTTAAAAATCTTTTAACTTCAAACGCCATTACGAACTACAACACAAAGAAATGAAAAAAACTTGGATTGAGCGAACGAAAAGCCAAGCTACACTTTCTCAAAATTTTATTAAACGCTCAGCAAAGCAATCAGCAGATGCAGCAGCAGTTGTACATGCCAGTATGCGCATTTCACACATTATTGCCAAAAAAATACAGCCGTTTACTGACGGCGAGTACAGTAGGCTACATACTGTAAACGAGTGCTTAATTGCAACAGCTGAAGAAGTCGCACCTAACAAAATCAAGAAATTTTGTGAAACTAGCTTTCTCATCAAACTGTAACACAAAGAATTGAGAAGAATTGGAACGCTGAAAACAACTTCCAAAGATTTTGCATATTTCTCGCTGGCTTTTGATGAAACAACAGATATCGTTGGCACATCTCAACTTGCTGTCTTTATCATAGGTGTTGACAGCCAAATGAATGTGACTGAGGCATTTCTGGACGTTGTAAGCTTAAAAAATGGAACTAATGGAAACGATATTAAAGATGCAGTTATCAAATGTCTGGAACTCCAGAAACTGGATTTGAAAAAGCTTATTGGCATCGCAACAGATGGAGCACCATCAATGATCGGAAAAAATGCTGTAGCGGATACTTTGATTCTCCAGCAAACTAAAGCAGAAAGGAATTTTAATGCTGGTGAGGATATGTTTATCTGCCATTGTTTTCTGCACCTGGAAGATTTGTATGCACAGGTATTAAATATGTCTCACGTGATGACAGTTGTAGATAAAGCCGTTAACTCGATAAAAGTTAGCACCCTTAAACACCGCCAGTTTCAAGAATATCTGATTGAATTAGAATCCGAGTATAGTGAATTGCTTTTTTATGCGACAATTCGCTAGTTGAATCGCGGCAAATGTTTAGAAAGGCTTTGGGATTTGAAAGAGGAAATTTGAATTTTTATGAAAGAAAAACATGATGACATTCCTCAATTATATGAGTAGCCTGTAATTAATGGCTTCTAGACTTAGCTTTTTTGTTGACATCACAAAAAAGTTAAATGAACTCAATCAAAAACTTCAAGGCGAAAATAAATTGATCCAAGAGAGCTTTTACGATGTACAAGCATTTAAGGGAACTTCAACTTTATGAAAGTCAGCTGAAATCTAAATCGGCTATTCACTTTCCATTATTGAATGGATTCGAAAGTGGCAGCAAAGATTTTTGTAGATACGCCAACGAAATCAACGAGTTGTTGAAAGCATTCAAAGAAAGATTCACTTTTCTACAAACATTTGAAAATTAATTCCAAATTTTTATGTGTCAGTTTGATGTCCAGTTGGAATCAGCTCCAGTGTATTTGAAGATGGAGTTAATTGATCTTCAGTCGAGTATGGAATTAAAGCAATTGGGATTCCATGGAAGGGGGGGGGTGGCATAAGCCAATTACGAATTACTACTCACTAATTACATATCAAATCAGTCGGTTCTACTTCCTTTATTGATATAATAAAAGAAATGTGCTAAAGTTTTTACGTGTAACTGTAAAGCATTAGTTTACATTATAAGTTTATATGTAGCGTTAGGTTTTTTGATTTAAGTATTTAGTAATTTGGTGTTTTGGCTCAAAGTAGGTTTTAGTTTGATGGAAACGAGACGAAACGGCTCTTTCAATGCTAAAGGTTGCCGGCACGTGTAAGCCTAGGGCATAGGCCTATCTTATCCGTTAAGTAGGCTACCATTACCGACGTAAGCGGATTTCTGCCTATAAATACACACATAATACAGAAAAATCAAGTTTTACTACTACTCTTCATCAATAAAAATATACTACTGTTATAACGTTGGGTGCAATCATTATGGAATCGTTCTGCACTAGATCCAACAGTTGAGTAAGAAAGTGCTCTTAATTGTAGGTTGTAAAGGTCACACAGTTCACATACAGATAACACTTAATTAAAAAACCCTCATACAATTAGTCAATCATCCATTGTATTGAAGAAATATTAAAAAAGACTGACCAACGCACTCACAACATTTACCGAAACGAATTTTCCAACAGCAACTTTTTATTGATCTGAAATGCGCTTAAACCATGTTTGAAGACCAACGAACTCGGTGACATCACATCGTCTACTTTCGGCACAGCTTTTTGAAAACGGTTTTGCCAATAACTCGATAACGAAAGAAGATAAATTTTGTTTACATTTTTGGAATCAGGGCGTGTTTTTATCGATTTTCAGAAAATAAGTTGAAATTGACTTGAGCTTTACTCCAAGTAAAATAAACCACGATTGAGTAGCATTTACTGAAGTCATACAATATCAATATAATAGCACTGACCTGCCAACAAAGGGTTCCACGACAATTAACCGTGGGAAATTGACCGCGAACAAACTCACCGGGGACAACTGACCGGGGGACAACTGACCGTGACGTAAATTTACCTAGAACCAACTGACCTTAAATCGTATTATCACTTAAATCATATAATTTGAATAAACAACAATGCTAATTTGCGTAAAAAATAAAAATAAAATGCGTAGCGGTTGATTTGTGTCGCCGGCCAATTTGTTGCCGGTCAGTTGACCACGACCAATTGTCGCCGGTGAATTTGTTCACGGTCAATTGACGTGATCCCCCAACAAAGCCAGTGCAAGCTGCGCAGTTTTGTATAATTTCGGGCTGCTACTCCTGCAACCCAAATTACCAGCTATTCTGCTTCCGATTTGGTAATAGGGAATTTCCCTTCTGTGAGTCGAAGAATAATAACAAACCTAAACACTTTCCGATGCAGCATTAAGTGCTTCCAATTATAAAATAAAACAGCAGAAAACAATTAGTTTTTTGAAAAAAGAATCCAAAACTAAACTAAAACGTGTTAACGTTTTGTTTTATTCACCTTGGACAAAAATTACAGGAGGACTGCAGCCCGTACGAAAGAGCTGCCCTGCACATGGCTATTACGATTTCAAGCCTGATTAATAAATGATCTAACTTCTACATTTGGCACATGAAATCAAAGAACAGAATTAAATATTTAAACATACTTTTCAGGGCAACTTTACCAGAAAACAAATGAAAAACAAACAAAATTAACAGCTAAAATCTCAACATATTTTGTAACTTTAAAATTGTAAACACAACTACATCAAATCATAACATCATAACAAACATCATAACAGCATCAAATTAAAAGATAGCAATTTTCGAAATTTGGCACAGTTTCTATCAAATAAAATATCAGCAGCGCACAAGATATTTGAAAAAGATTAATCTTTTTAAGCAACAAATTTAAAGATATTAAGGATTCCCACACTTTTTAATGACACCAAAAATGCACATTAGAACAATAACAAAGTTTCTTCTAAATTGGAAAGAATTACTAATTTTGCATAAATTCATGTCTAAATTAATGTAAAAGCACCAATTGCTCAGATTTTCTTTACAATTCGAGGAGCAATCATTTTTGGTGTTGCATAGTACTGGCAATCACTAGGTGGCTGGTTGTCTATTACAGTGGTTGATATATTTTCCTTCAGGAAACCGGATTTAAGCAACAGAGGAACTTGAGTATCCTGCACACAGTACAGTTTCATATCAAATCAAGTCTTAACATTCCATGATAATATTTAAGTATTATCAAATCCAGTACAAATAATTACAAGTGAATAATAACAACAAATAATTAGTCATACATCAGAACTAAAAAAAGTTTACTGGCAATCCATTGAATACTAGAACTTTCGAATCATAAAGCAACATATTCAGGGCAATGGTTTAACTTAATTAATTAAATTATCTATTTTAAGGCCTAGTTTCTTTTCTACAGAAATCATATACATTACAATTCTAAATGCCATGAATCCTGTTGTCTATGGTACCTTTTGAAATTTATATAAAATTTTATTTCTGGGACAAATTCTCTTGTAAAACCAATCAGTTTTTGGACTATTCAGGTTTTGAGATATGGCAACTAACAAAAGACAAGACTTATAATGCTTAAAGTATTATACCTCAAACATCTTATTAATATCAGTGTATTTTTTCTTCATAAAGTCGCCCCAAGATGTAAGGTTACAATAAGTCAGCACACCACCAGGCTTCAATAAACGATAGGCATGATGCTGAATGAATTTGAACTGATGCGTGTGCCAGTCTTCTTCTGAAAGGGGATAGGTGTCATAGAGGATGCCTGAAAAAAGTTCGTGCAGTCTGATAATCTTGACATGAGAAAGAGGAAAGAAAAATATGTAACTTGCAAATTAAACTGGAAAATCACATTTGCAATTGAAAACAGGATAGTAAAATCAACACACCATCGAAATGATTGTTTGGTAAAATTGAAACCACGTCTTCCCACATTCCTTTTAGTGGTACCACCTAATAAACAGGTCAACTTCAACGTTTGCTTGGTAATTCATAAATTAAAAAATTGAATAAATTAGAATCTCTTTTATTTTTCAACACCAACCAACAAAAATTTTCAAAAATGTTGGTGATGCCATTATGTTGTCTGTAAACATTTTAATGATATACCAATACATGCAAACTGTTAACATTCATTAATAATTAATTAATTAATGGTAAGACAAAGTAGAGAACTATACAAATCGACAATAAAACAATACTAATTGAAAATTCTGTAACTTAAACATTTATGTTTGTGTTTCTGCTAATATGTTCTCAGCGTCTTGAAAGTTATCAATAACTTGCAAATGGCTTTCTGTGTTGTGTTTGTACTGCACTCAGTGCATCGCTGCTGTGTTTTTTTTATTTGGGCGTTTTTCCTCTATCATTTAGAATAGAAGCTCTTCATTTACAAATACAGCTGCTAGTGCATTAACACCCAAATTTCTATTCCAGAAAAGCAAGCTCCTCAGTCTAATAAATGCTGTATCATGCTACTTCACGTCATGGTAATGTCTCAATATGTTTAAACAACGAGGGAATCAGTATACAGTATTGTAATAATATAATTATATGAAGAAATCAATACCAAATGTTTTTTATAGAACCACACATAAATCAATCAGTATCAGTTAATTGAGCATCATTTTCATAATAAGCAGCAGTCAAATACATAAAAATTAGAGACTTTGCTGACTGCCATTTATCTGTAATTAAATAATATGCTTTGTGAGTTAAAAACCAGAAAATATGATTTCCAAAATCAAATGTTTTAATAAAGCATTGCAAAAGTTGAAAAGAACCAAATTTTATGTATGTTTAACAAGTATCAAATGAAGAAGGAACTCACAATATTCTTAAACTCTTTTTGTAGTCAGTTTTGGTGTTAACTTAACATGTTTCGATTTGGTGGCCATGCTAACCTTGCATTGTTGTAGCACCACTGTAATTTTCTTCTTACACGCTTTTAACCATCAGGGCTTCGCAACTTTTTCCTTTTCAACGATTGTTTGCGAGCGTATTTTTGTTTGATCTGACTACAACGAGGTTAGCGCCATACTTTTCGCTCTCCACAGTCAATGGCCAAAAAATAACGATACAAAAACAATAAACAATATGAAACTGAAAATTCACTTACAACATGAGGCTGATCTTCCCCCCACTTTTGCAACCTATTAAACACTCCATCATTGCATTCTATAATCCAGTGCTCATTAATGTTGTTCTCTTCTATTTTGCTTGCAGCAATAGCCATGCCAAAGCCAATTTCCAAAACTCTGCCACCTAAAAAGATTAAAACCAAAATATAAAAAATTTCCATGCAAAATAAATGTGTTACTTTCATAGGTGGGCAGTACAGCGGTACAGTACTTATTTAGTACCGGTACCGTTAGTACTTTTGCAAAAAAGTACCGAATAAATTTTTTCAAGAAATTTCAGTCGATCCTGGTTCTCGGTACTTTTCACATGATTATTTCCACATTTTAACAAGTATGCTTTCAAAAATGTATGTCAATTAATCGTTAACACCAATTTTAAAATCTGTTGATCTTTATTAATCTAGAAATGTCAAGTAAATTACAAGCAAGTAATGTTACATACGTTTTGGCCTGAAATAAACTTTACCGGGGGCATAATGGCAGCAAACATTGCATTTGCAGCAGCATCTTTTGCACAAAAAGTACCGGTACCGAACTACTTTTTTAAAATAGTACCAAATACCAGAACCATCAGTACATTTTTTGCCAAGTACCGGTACCGACAGTACTTTCAGAGTGTCGACTGCCCACCTCTGGGTACAAGCCAAAAAACATTTAACCAAAGTGTGTTTCCAAGAAATACAGAACCTTTGCTTGAAGCAATGTTAGCCAGAAGATGCATGTATGGTGTTTCCCATCGTTCCATGACAGGCTTTCCCATGATCTCAAGATGGGTATCAGTCTGATTGTATTTTGCATCAGCATTGGTCCAGTTTGACTTGCAGTTTTCTCCTGCATTAAATATTGGGACCTCCGCTGCAACACTCATGATGTATAATACAGCCAAATTCACTTTCGCCTAAGCAATGTCAATTAAGATGGTTCTGGATGATTACAGTAAAGTCTTTAGGAAGTTGTATTGAGTATTTAATTGGTCTGAAGAGGACTAACAAAATTAAGAAGACTAACATGTGCTTATATTACATTTAGAGCTTTAATATAAGCAGTATACCATAGACATCTTAAGTTTCCTTATCACTGAATTGGTGAATTCATTCACCAGCTGAGCTGACCTACTTTTGTTATTAGGTTCCCTTATTTCTTTTAGTCCTCTAGCGGTATTTAGAGGGGTCCGCTGAATAGTATGATACTGTAATTTTGGCGAATGCATGTATACTGGTAAACAAAATTCCGTATACAATCACAGGCTTTAGCCTATTTCTGTCTACAGGCTATTTTCGTATGTAGAGCTTATTGCGTATTGAATGAATGAATTTATTATGTCACACAGGAGGGTCAATATTTGGTACGACACCGGATTTCGGTCGTAACTCGCGTTACATGAAAAGCACCTGGTCACCTAGGCCTGGAACTATTTGCGCAAAAGCATCGTAGGCTAGACTACGTAACGTTCAAACAGTTAAAATCAATTTTTTTCGATTAAATACTGCGCAGTAATGACCAATGCAGCATCGATAACACTGGGCAACATCAAAATTGTTCCTCAAATGAAAATATGTTACCTAGACTAACTTTGGGATGCTGATTCCAAATCTGAAATCAGAATTGGTCTATCACGTCAGGATTTAAAAATATGAAAATTCACGAAATTCGGATTTTGCATTGATTCGCACTATATTATAAGGTAGTACAGTATAAGGTATTGTGCAATTTTCTTTCCCAGCGGATCGTTGGTCTTCAATGCATATTGTGTACGGTTAATATTGACATTATTTTGTAAATGTAATGTTCTACATGATAATTAATGCATTCTTGAGTGTTCTTGGTGATGACTATACGCACTTGGCCATGGCCATAGGGAGGGGTTATATGTGGAGACCTTAAAGTTGTGTCACTTTTACTCGGATTGCAGTTGGGTTACACCAAGCATATGTGTTTTCTCTGTTTGTGAGACAGTCGAGACGATGCAAACCACTATAACACAACCGAATGGCCAATGAGAACTAACTACATTGTTGGAAGATTTAATGTTAAGAGTCAACCCCTAATTGATCCCAGCAAAGTGTTTTTGCCACCACTTCATATTAAACTCGGCCTGATCAAACAATTTGTGAAGGCAATGGATGTCAATGGAGATGGATTCCTACATATAAAAGAAAAGTTTGGTGCTATACTAAGTGATGCTAAACTGAGAGCTGGAATATTTGTTGGCCCCCAGATACGTGATTTGATCCGTGACCCAGTATTTCCATACAAGTTTAATTCAATTGAATTGGAAGCCTGGAATGCATTTGTACAGATTGTACAAAGTTTTCTTGGGAACTATAGGGCAGAAAATTACTTGGATCTAGTTGACAATTTGCTGGAATCATATCGCGAAATGGGCTGCAGAATGTCACTTACACTGCATTTTCTTCGTTTACACTTGGACTTTTCCCCACCAAACCTGGGTGATGTGAGCGACGAGCATGGTGAAAGATTTCACCAAGACATGTCTTTGATGGAATCGCAGTATAAAGGTCGATTTAACCCTAACATGATGGGAGACTATTGCTGGTTTCGTCAGCGTGAAACTGACACTGAATATGCTCGAAATAGCAAGTGTATAAAGCACTTTTGAGGGGATACAATGCTATTTTGGTTTGGTTTAATCATCCTGGGTTGTGTTAAACTGTGCAATATGATAATGCTGTTATTTTCACTAGGAATTACTGCGTTGATTACATCTAATGTTTTGCTCTGCACAGCCAAAATTAGCTGAAATGACAATTAAGGGTTGTCGTGTGCATATATCATATCTCAAAAACGTGATGTGTTAGAAAAAATCTAAGGCCAGATTTGGATTCAGCATGGCCACATTAGTCTAGATAAACTTGAAACGAGCAAGGAATAAAAAATAAGTTGAAAAATGTTGCCCAGTGTAATTTCACCGGCATTGAACACTCAAACGCAAGCCAATTTTCCGCTTGACCTAGGTCCTAGGGCCTAGGCTAAGTTACAAACTTTGACCACAGTGCTGCCAGTGAACAAGTAAGCCTAACCATAAAAAAGACAAGATCTATATTTTGTATACTGCAATTAAGAGGAAGAAAACTTGTACGGACGACGTGTCTAGAACTCAACAAAAAAACTAGCCTAACCAGTAACCAGTAACCGTAACGTTAATAATGTTTTTAAAAAACACCGTACCATGCACAGGTTTTGTCATAAAGGGATAAACGTGGTAATAACTCTGGACTTGAAATCAACCGTGACCAAGTGGTGGGGTTGTAACCTAAAGAGCTGACGCTATTGTTCATCAGCAGCCTGCTGTTTTTCAATAGCGCCCAGCTATTGGTTGATACTCTGTTACTGACAGGCTGCTGTTGGTGACGTAATCAACAGAGGTGGGCAGTAGGTACTTTGAAAGTGCCGTCGGTAACGATACCGCTACTTTGCAAAAAAATGTACCGACGGTTCCGGTATTCTGTACTATTTTAAAAAAGTAGTTTCGTACTTGGTACCGGTACTTTTTGTGTAAAAGCTGCTGCTGCAAATGCAAAGTTTGCCGCAATTATCCCCTAGGAAAGGTTACTCCAAGTCAAAACATATGTGACGTTACTCGTTTGCAATTTTACTTGACATTTCTAGATTAAAGAAGATCAACAGATGCTAAAATTAGTATTAAGGATTATTTAGCATATATTTTTGAAAACATACTTGTTAAAATTTTAAAATTATTACGTGAAAAGTACCGAGTACTGGGACCGACTGAAATTTCTTGAGAAAAGTAATTCGGTACAGAGATTCGGTACTTTTTTTTCAAAAGTACCGCGGTACTGCCCACCTATGGTAATCAATAACAGTTGGGTTTTTCCACAAAGTGTGCGGCTGAGGTGAATTTTTTCTGAGAAAAGTGTACATTGGGTTTTAGGAAAGAAAATATCTAAAGATTGGGTGTGTGTGTGTGAAGGTAGGGTTTAATTTATGGTTACATCTTGAACACACTTGATATAAACAAACAATAGGCAAAACTAAAAAATAAACAGTACAATACTGTCCAGTTTTCAGCGCAGAGTTTTACTCGAGCAATCACAGCCTGTTGTTCATTAGGTCATAAATAGCAGACTAGTGTTACACATCATCAACAGCAGCCTACCAATTACTAAGCAGAAAAAAAAACAGGCTACTGTACAACAATAACACCCGTTCTTTTGATTAAATTACAAACCTGATCACTAACTAGTAACTACATGACGTCATCAATTTGCAGAACCCTACTCAAAAACAGCAGGCAACAATTGGTGACGTCACCAAAATTTTTTAGCATGTGCTCAACTAAAATTGTTATTGCGTGACAACAGTCTGTAAGCATCACCATTACCTTACCCCAGGCCATGCATAGACCCACCACTTGTGCACAAGAATGGTTACTACGCCAAGTGTTATCAATTCAATGCAATCTACGTCTTCTGACTTCTATCCATTTGCTAGATATACCGTATTATACTGAATGTATATATATAGTATTATAAGTTTACGCTGTATTCATCCACCGTAAGCTATCGTATTTCTATATCAGGTAGCGTTACTGTATCTATGATCTCATTCATTTGTGATCTAAGTTTGATAGAAATCAGAATTCCGCTTACTGCATTTATCCCCTCACTGAAAAAAGGCTTTGCACGACTTATAAATTTAAACCTAGAGATTATCCATTTTACCGCCCGAGTATTTTCGAATTATTGCGTTTTAGTTTACCAAATTTACCAAAAGTGCCCGCACACTGAATGCATTGCGGCAAAATCGTCACACACACACGCATTCGCTCTTTTCTGCACACTGAATGTGCGAAGAATCAAATTCGCAGGGACGCCAACTATACGTCATACAAGCTAACTTACAAAGCTATTTGGTACAATCAAAATGTGGAAGCCCACAGTAACTTAACCAACTGTTAAGTTTTTCAGTTAGGTAACAAGGCTACCTTGAATGGCATGCGGCAATGTGACAAAATAAACATGTTTGTTTCGGTGCGATTGCTTGTAAATGCATTGACGTGTAGAAATCGCGTTCAGTGTCTACAGACAAAATCGCATGTTATCGCAACGTAAGTCGTGACTTTTTTCGTACGAATCGCATCCAGTTGTGTGCGTCTCACATTGTCAAAACCCACCTGCTACGACTTGCTGCTATTTCTGTTGTAATATTAAAACTTTTCGGCCGACAAAGGTTAGAATATTCTAACCGCACGCAACAATAGAGTCAGATAATTAAATTAATTCAACGGGGAAATTAAGTTAAGATACCCTCATAAGTTAATGAGGTCTCTTCCAATTTTGAGCCTACCACCATGCTGCAGTATCACCAAGCATTTTTTGTAATTTTTATTGACTAAGAGCACGAAAAACTACCTTCCAGGCTTGGAAGCAAGGATCATGGAAGAAATAGACACACTTTGCTCGAAAGTCTCATGTAGGGTAGCCCAAAATGTCCGTGATCACGATACGGGGTTTTAGACTTGTAGTGCGTCCAATAACGGATTAAGTTAAGTTAGATTAAGTCCAATAACGGTTTGATCGGGCTGCAGCTCCAGGCCTACCGGAATACGTACGCCTTTATAAAGAAAATAGCATGTTTACCATAAAAGTCTGTTGGTACGTGGCTTGTTTGTCGACCCTTCTCTTGGTCGATATACTGCCAGGCAAGTCCTGTATGAAGAAACGCAAACCCTGACAAAACATGTAGTTCACAGTATGCAGTATTACAGCATAAAAACAAAAGTATAATAACGTAGCACCTCAAAGGTTAACTTTAATTTATTTCTATCAACTTTTGCAAGTTTGAGCTTACTTCAGCTGTAACCATAAAAAATTCTTTGTTGTGTGAAATTTTCTCATGCCTTTATCATATTCTTTTGTTGCACGAGATGATTGGGTTTTCACAAACGTTGAAATTATGGGATTAATAAACAAGATTTTTAATTGATGTTTCAATACATTAAATTAATATCGCAAATAAAATTCAAGACGTAATCTTGATGAATCTAAAGCGACTTTCCAAAAACTTTGTCCTACGCAAAACTGAATAACTGACTGCTGATTTTTTTGATTCCCCAAATAGGCTATAGCTTACTTTGCCTTGACTAACTTAATTTATTACAGGCCTATAGGCCTGCAGCGGTTATGTTGGTTGTCAAACGTTTGCTTACAAGTAAAAAGGGAACCACAATTTTCAAAGCTTTGGCATAAATTTCATAACCTAAATGAAGGTCGCAATATTTAAAATAAATTTTTTAAACTTTACAGTGGCAAATGTTGTGCTGGTGTTGGAATGTTTATTCCTGCCTATCTACCTTAGTCATCTTTGGACTGAAAACAGGTTTTGCAAGACTTATTTGGCGATATTAGATAACAAGATAACTCGGCGAACCGTCTTACGTTTTGGAGACCTTGCTACAGAGCTTGTATTTTCTGATCGATTTGGTATTTCCGTTTCCTTTTTGTAATTTTCCTTGAAATTGAAATTGGCCTCGTGGTACTGTTTAGCCCCAGGTCCATCACGGTTTTAATCCGGCATTGAGTGCGTCAGTTGTTACTATTAGGTTGAGCGCATGAGCATATGTGTCACTGACGTGATGTCACGTATCGGTGCCATTTACAAAAGCACCTGTTCATGCGTTTCTGGACTAACATGTGTATTAAGAAACGATACATTGTAGCCAGCGCTTGTAATAAAGTGAACCACTATTGGGTTATAATTATTAACTTGCCTTTGGCTTATTCGCGTTGTTTCAAAAGCCAATGGTGCAAATACACATGCGCCGGTAACGTGTAGATTTTCTCCGACACATGCGGTTTTAGTGTGTATAGCATATGCTCACACGACAAAGGCGCATTAAACAACGTACCTACCACTGGCGCACAAAAATGCATAACTTTAACATCGTATGGATGACGCCTGTGAGCACGTTGGTGAAGGCTTGTTCTGGGCATAATGGACTGGTTAGTCACGTGTTTTTCTTTGGGGCCAGGTGGTCGTTCGCTGCATTGATGCATAAATTTTATCTGTCGTGGTGGTGGCTCATGTTTTTTGAGAGCTATGGTGCGCTAAACAGTGACTCATAAAATATATCCAGTATTTAACATTACACTGCACAAAGTATTTGCACTTCTTGCTCAATGCCTGAATGTACGTATAGCTGCATCGAATTCGATTTATTACTCCATAAATTTAAACATTAATTGATTTCACATTATCTTTATAAAATTAATGGTTATTTTCTGCAGGATTGACCTACCTACAGTTTATTGATCTTGTTGCCGGCCAGCAACAATTTTGATAGCTGCGTTTGCCATTCACAGCTGTGGGATTTGTCAAAACAATCAAAATTTTTTCAATTGGTTATTTCGAACCACGAAAAGCTACTATTATGCAGTCATGCATCACAGATTTCCGGAAATGTCATTTCTTTGATTATACGCTATAGAGTATAGAGTAGACTGTAGTCTATAAATATGCACACAATTGACTGCTACAAAAATACAAGAGACAATGGGGATTGGGGACGGAACGTTTCGGGAACTGTGCTATAGAATCAATCTATACTCCTACAATGCTATAGGCCCATAGCTTGAAATTCTTTATTGTATCCTTATTTCTTTTTTGTAGCATTCAATCGTGCACGTGTTTATAGGATCGGCGTACAATAAAAAAGTGACTTCTTCCGCAATCCACGATACTTATTGTACTGCACAGCATTATGGTTCGAAATAATCAATTCATAGGAGTTCTCGCGGCATTGCGTCCACAAGTAATTGCACCATCAGGCAACTACACCCCGAGCGATTGAGCCCCAAGTAATATATACGCAATGATGCAACTGCCACATTTATGGCAGGCCACTAGAAACGAGATTTTTTTATAGTGTTAACACATGGGTTTGATATAGTCTATGCTTTTTGTACAACAATATATACAACAATAATATGCAAAATGATTAAGCCTATATGATTAAACTCTTACAAAAAATACTCGTTTTAGTGAAAGCTATATAGTTTTGAGTATACTGTGGCAGGTCATTTCAGCTCATAGACGATTTAACCCAGAAAGATTAAACTTAGGACAATTCAACCTAAGATTGTTGTGGTTAAGTCGTCTTGAATTTAATCATCCGGTGTGGCGGTGTTGAATCGTCCAAGGGTTGAACTGATATGGAACCCGAGTAACTTATAATTCCTATTAACCTACATGCTCGACAAACTTTTGAAACCCTTCAGCTGTTAACTGAGATGCAGCAACATCCAGCTTCAAAGGCTCCTTTCCCAAATTAGCAGAGAGTTCTTCACTCGTGATACCATTACCGCTGCTAGGGTTAGGAACATCAAAATGATCTGAATCTTGTGCAGCGGGAACATCAGTTTCTTCATTGGGATCAAGGGGTTTGAAGGAGGAAAATCGAGGTCTTTGGGAAGAATGCAATTGTGTGGACGAGGAGGCGTTAGAGCTGCTGTCAACCTCAGTTTCTGATTTTTTTTCCTGTTGTACTGATCCAGATTCTCTTTCATCTACTGTATCAGTACTTTTGTTGTCCGCATGTTTATTAGCATTACTTTCATTTTCACTAACAATGCTGCCTGTCTCATAAACATCACTTCGAAACTCATCTATGTCTTCTGTTGCATTGCTTTCCTCATCCGTTTTAGTATTTTCAGGGACGACTTCTTCAACTGCATCGTCGGAGGAATTTTTTTCGTCAATTTTGCTGGTATCTCCTTCCTGATTGGTATGGGGACCTTTATCAGACTCTTTGCTATTCCTTGATGAATTGTCAAAGAACTTATCGTTAATATGAGCAAGATCATCATTATTATAGGCTACACAGCAACCATCAGCTCATTCCAATGGTCTGCTTCTTCTACTAGTTTTAACATTTTCTTCGGCAAATATATTTTTTTGAACCCCGTAAAAACCAATAAGTTACTTCACAGTAACTTATCAAAACTGTCAACCAGTAACTATCAATCAAAACTACAAATGCATGACGGATGCATGCAAATTAATTTGGGTCAATTTGATATTTAGTCTAGATCTTTATTTGATCTATAGCTTAAATAAAAGAAGCTAAAAATTGCTTTACGCCCTGCCAGACGTCTTTAGGAACATCCTCATTTGCTAAACCGGATCGTTTGTCAACAGCCTTTTTCAAGATTGTGAAATGAAGATAAAAGAATGCTTACAGTTTTAAAACCTTTTGCTAGTGCTTCAAATAGATGTCCTTTCGCTTGTTCTATTTCTCTTCAACCGCTCAGCCTTTTTTCATTGTGGCAGCTCTTGTTTTTCGGTTGCATTAATAAAATGTTTGTAGTTTCGATTGAAATGCCTGCTTTTCGATGTACTTTTTTACGTGTGAAGCAATTTGTATTTATGCTGTTTAGTTTTCAATGTACTTCAACTCTAATGTTAGAATGAGAGAAATTCTAATCCTTAGTTTTTCTGCAAGTGCAAGTCGCACTTTAACGTCGTCCCATCAAAAGGAAAAAAACACTCCTCAGATGCAAAATTCTACAGATTTTACAAAAACAAGACATTCATCCGTGTCTGTCAAATTGAACTATGTCTACAGGGACCAGTTAACAATGATTAATTATCGTTTTCAAAAATGGTGGTGACTGAATCGTATTATACTAAGCAGATTTTATGATAGCAAAGGCAGAATATAAGTTATCAGTTTATCACACTCCAGACTCTAGAGATTTAATTTTTTTTACTCAACACGAGCTTTCGCGAGTTTCAGCTTGCTTCATCAAGTGTATCATTTATATATGTAAAGGTGTTTTGGCATGTTTGCCTTGTATAAACAACTTGTGCTACTCTTTTCAATAGCGAGAGCCTGTTGTGTAGCTCGTTCATATCAGGTCTAGTTTCCAAGTAATATCAACTTCGATCTTTTTTCTTTTCTGACGTTCCCACATGTACTAAAAAAGATAAGGGTCGCTTTTTGTCTGTCTCTGTTCTATAGCGAGAGTATATTAGCTACTTTAAACAAAAACAGAAGCCGTTTTTAAACAGTATGGTTTTACCGAGATCTTGTGCTTACCTTGTTATACTAACGATATTTAACTAACACTGTACCGAACACGTAACCGCAGCAGCACAATTACGTCACGTGCGTACCGCGTACTCTGTCGGCGTTAGATATTTGTTTAAACTTAATGGCTTTCAAAAATCGTAGGATTCCAGACGAACATTTTCACGAGATAGAAAATACTGGTTGCTAAAATTCAACTATAGGCCTAGTTTCCTCCCATCTGAAGTAACGTATCCTAATTAAAAATTCCTTTATTCTCATTAAAAACTTTCATCTACAAATAGTTTTTGGGCCATACACGTGGTTGCGTGATAAAATATCACCTATTCTTATGTGACATGAAACTGCTGCCATTAGCACAATATTTTAGAAAAAAATCAGCCTTTTAAATTTTACTCAATTTTGCTAAATTCAGATTTGAAATTAAAATTTGGACTTTTGCCTTTAAAAGTTTAAAATAGGAACTTTAACTGTTGTAAAAAACGTTAAATGCTTTATGCAAATAGTTTATGGGAGTTTCTAAACCTAAATATTTGTTTGAAATTTTTGGATTTTATTCCTACTACAGTAGATGGGCCTAGATATAATCAATAACAATAAATTCTGCTGTTGGAAATTTTTTGAAACAAGCAGCAAATCATAACAGAAATGAAATAACCAAGATATTTTGGTTTTCTGTAAAAAATTCCTTTCCTAAATCCTGTTGTGCTTTTGTTCAAGTATTCTAAATTTTTAATAACCATTTAAGTTACATTGCTATTGATGCACGATAGAATGTAGACCGTAGAGCAAGCGATAAGTAAAGACCGAATACGGGTTTGAGTGCTTCATGTTACTAGTACGACTGTTCACGCCATACTGAAATGAAATGAATTAAGAACAGTTTTGCAAAATGTATAAAATAGAATTCACTCAGCAAAAAATAAGAACAAAGCAATTTAACCTGATAAGATTTGTCATTTTTACAAAGTGGCAAAAAAGAAAAACAATAAACATTACTAATGTATATAAGACATCATAATGATAAACAAAACAAATCGTCACACGCTTTCCGTCCATCTCAATCCCAAGGAAAAGCGAGTTCAAAGCCCTTCAAGGAAGACTGACGACAGTTGCTCTTGCGGCGACACTTTTTCTTGAAGAGTGTCCGATTGATCCCGTTCGCAGCTTGCAACTGCTCTTTTTCGGAAGACGACTCCGATAGAACACTCTTGTTCTGTTGCTTGCAGGTTTGAGAAATTGATGTTGAGAAAATATGGGATAGTGAGTCTCTGACACCGACTCTTCGCAGTTTTTGTTAGTTTTTCCCGGGTCCACCGCAGTAAGTTGTTTAAATTTGTTTGCTTGTCGTAAACATTTTGTAGAATCGACATCTAAAAAAATCTTAAAACATCGTGGTAGACGATCTGGAGTTAATGCTTGCAGATTCCATTTTTTTGCATTCGTATTCACGACAGTTTATAATCCCTCCAGGATGCAGACAAATAATCTGCTTGCTTTCTTCAGCGTTTAAGGTCGTTTTGTAATGTTTTTACTCATTATACCTTAATTTATTTCTTAACATTTTTACGGCACGATAACTTTCAGACTGATGTAAGGCAACAAGTTTCCTTGCCATCCATGATCAATAGACTGTATACAGCGCAAACACAAAGTCAAACCATAAACTGACCTATAGCTATATACGCTCTTGTTTCCTTTACGTTTGTGATATTTGCTATATATTCTTTTATTTATCGTTGGGGTCATATTTCAAACGAAAATCATTGAGAACAGTTGTGCAAAAAGTACAAAATAGATTATATTTTTGTAAAAAGTAGAAAGTAGAAACAGTGCAATTTAAATTGGTAAGATATGGTATAACTTATATAATCTCAAAGTGGCAAAAAGGCAAGTGTGTAGCAGTAAATATGTTACTTCGTAATAAAAAAAATAATCAGTTTAATAGTTAATAAAACAAAACGTAACTTGTTTTTCGTTTATATCAAAGAAGAGTAATTTTAGAACATTTATGCAAAAATCTACACAATTTGTGCCTCGGCTGTCTTCGCGTTCGCCATGTTGCTTCGTCCCGATCGCAAGTGACAATTGTTCTTTTTCGGACAACTCCGATAAAACACTTTGCTTCTGTCACTTGCAGGTTTCAAAACATCAGCGGAATACTTCACTTGCTTCTCCAGCACAAACCGTTCACACTGCGTGTCTTTTTCATTGGGATCCACCACAATCCTATTTCTCCGACGTACCAAACATTTTGTAGAATCGACATTAAAGACCTTAAAACATTGTGGTAGACGACCCGGTGTAGATTCTTGCACATTCCATGCTTTGCATTCGTATTCAGCACAATTCCATAATCCTTTCCCGGCTCCTTTTTCACTCTCCGACAGAGCCTTAAGAATCACTCTATCATTTTCATCCATTACTAAAAAATTTCCCCATATATCTGCTTCGCCAATCTTGATCCTACAATTAAAAGTCATTTGCTCATTTGCTGATCGCTTTACTTTCAGGTTTGTCGGTTCATCTTTGACTTCTCCACGAGGTACAGAGTGGATCACACTAAAACACAGAGCTGCTATCGCCAACCACATCATAGTCGCTACCATATTTTGGATACAGATATCGTTTTCCGTAAGATTAAAGGTGTAGTATTTGCAGGATTTTTCTTGATATACTATATAGTTATCTTCTAACAAAGTTAGCCAAGCTTGATTTATTCTGGGGATGACTGCAGTTCACTTTTATAGCTTGTATCAGCTGTTACAATAAGTAAAGTTCTTTTTTTGTGCAAATATTGCAACTAATAACGCAAGCGAAACACCCAGTAATTATTTATGCTACGGGATTAAACAAGACTTATCACAAGCGGTTATCGCAACTACATGTTTTAAAAAAATTTCCAGGATGGAAAGGAATATGCGTAATTTAAGGGGACAATGTACTTGGGGAAGAGAAAGTTCAAGTAGCTGGAAAGTGTTTGTTGTTAATTAGGTTCTGGGAAAGCTTGAGCTGTTTAGTCTTTATTTTACCAGATAAATTATTTCCACGAATACAATGCCCAATTAGTTTATGAGTCATTAACCTATAAACAACTTTCATAGGTGCTTTGCATCTAAAGCAATGAATGCTTTCGCAAGTATAAGCTGAAGAAATTTTGTCAATAAACCATTAAACACTTACGAACGAATCTTCAACTATATATAGTAAGATCAGATGTAAAGTGAACTTATGTTATATAAATACTAACCATATTTATCACATCCCGAACATCCGGCATGGCTTGGAATCATTCGGGGTACGTGCGGGGGCCGAGTGCAAGGCCAGGATTTTGAGAATCAGAACGAGACAATACGGCAGAATGTCATCATGCAGTCTTAAAATAACGGTTATGATACACGTGGGACGTGGGTCCTGTCCTTCTGAATGCAAAATAATTTCTTTAATGGCCATGTTTGATCTCATTAGTCTAAGAAATATGCAGTCAAGTACAACGCATAACAACGCTTATTACCTGCACATAGCAATTAATTAAATTATTAATGTCATTGAAACATTATAGCTTCAACTGAGTTGTTATGGTCAATAAAGTACGCAGAGGAAATGCATTTGAAAGGTTGCATTTGTGCTCTCGTGATTGTAAAAGTTTATCTCTCTTCTAAGCTCTATGGACACTGAGAAAACATTAAGACGGCTGTATATTGGATGTGAGTGCCTCCCCGCATGGCAATGCAGTCGCAAAACTTATTACTGTATTGCAAACAAAAGCGTGCGATGTCGTGTTAGTTATCACAGGCGTACGCACGTACATTCGCATGTGTATGTGCGCTGAATGTGTCAGATGCGTATCCACAGAAAAGTCAAAATTGTAAAGTGTAACAGTGTCACGAGATTATTTTTATGCACCCGTTTTAGAACCAACACATTTTAATATTGCGTCACCAAATTTGTAAGTTACTTGTTTACGATGTAAGTTGTTACCTGTTATAGATAGACAGCATTTTAATTACCCAATTAGGGAGTCAATTGTTCAGATTGTACACTGTTTGTTTGCACCACTCTTAAAGATTAATTTAGTCCAACGTGTGGGTCAACTTCATTTTTTATTCGCGTTGTGCATTGTCTCATTCGTACGCATGCTCGTCAGATTTTCTTATGTTTGCTCACGTGCTGCCGTATTTTACCCATTCATATGTACACATGTTTTTAGTCTATCTCTTTTGACGTCTTACATCGCTACCCCTAGGGCCTAATTGGTATTTAGCGTCCCGCGTTTATTTTCTCATTGCGTGACAACGGTGGAATCTCTGTTTGTGTGGTGTTGCGCTCGGCTGGGAAGTGCTGGGCGAGTGTTGAATCAGTCTACGGTTGGATTTAATAGAAGAAAGATGGTTGTTTTTATCAAAGAAAAGGTAATAAAAGTTAGAAAAGCAAAAGGAGCTAATAGACTAGCCGTAAAAGCGGGAAGTTTCCTGGCGAAGGAAAATCTGGTTACAACAGCACAAGGATATAGCCTTCATACAATTGGTGTTACAGTAAACCTATTGTAGTGCACTTTCTGCCTTTGAAGAGTTCGTTTCGCTAAACGACTATGTATTTTTATTACGAATTTATGTCAAGAATGAAAACATCTGACTTTGTTGCTTGTCTTCCGTGCCTGGGTTTAGTCGCCTCCGCTATATTTGTCTCGCTATCTTTATAAGCATAGCCACAACGTCGCACGGTCGTATCCGGTGACGATTTTTTGAAAGTTTTAAACCATGGCTTTTGTAATACAGAAAGCTATTTAAGGTTGTTTTAATGTTATTTTATGAAGCTTAAGAAACCTCTGCTTTATTGTGAAGGGCCAAAAATAAAGTACGAATGTAGCTCACATGCGCTTACCACACAACGTACCGGTAGGCCTACTTGTAAAAGAAATAAATGCGCAGCTCATATATTGAAGGTATTTTTGTTTCTTTTCTCGCAAGCTGCCGCCAACAACAATTGCTGTAACAAAGTGACCCTCTTTTTGACAAGCGTCTGATTGCAGAATTGCAACCACTGATAGCAGCACAGAGCATAATTTTTGATTACCGTATTTCCGAAAATTTAAAACCGTATTTGACAAATTTAGTATGGGTCAATAACGCGTAACGTTTTTAGGAAAATTCATTGTTTCGATACATGTCGAAATATGCTTGTAAATCAAGCTTTTTATTGACTGTGTATCGAACGAATGTGCCCGGTAGAAACGCCTTCAATGTATATTAACAAGGCGTTGCAATGCAAACCGTTTCAAATAACGCTTTTCATGCATCCAGTGTACAGCCGCTTATATGCAGTATAGCTGGGGTGAACACTTGCGTGAAAATATTTTTCAAATAGACTGTGTACAGCGCAAACACAAAGTCAAACCATAAACTGACTTAGCTATACACGCTTTTGTTTCCTTTACATTTGTGATGTATACTATAAATACTTTTATTTATCGTTGGGGTCATATTTCAAACGAAAAGCATTGAGAACAGTTGTGCAAAAAGTACAAAATAGATTATATTTTTTGTAAAAAGTAGAAAGTAGAAACAGTGCAATTTAAATTGGTAAGATATGGTATAACTTATATAATCTCAAAGTGGCAAAAAGGCAGTGTGTAACAGTAAATATGTTACTTCGTAATAAAAAATAATAATCAATTTAATGATTAATAAAATAAAGTGTAACATGTTTTTCGTTTATATCAAATAACAGTAAATTTAAAACATTTATGCAAAAATCTACACAATTTGTGCCTCGGCTGTCTTCGCGTTCGCCATGTTGCCTGGTCCCGATCGCAGGTGACAATTGTTCTTTTTCCGACAACTCCGATAAAACACATTGCTTCTGTCACTTGCAGGTTTCAAAACATCAGCGGAATACTTCACTTGCTTCTCCAGCACAAACCGTTCACACTGCGTGTCTTTTTCATTTACCACCACAGTGGTAACAATCCTACTTCCCTGACGTCCCAAACATTTTGTAGAATCGACATTAAAGATCTTAAAACATTGTGGTAGACGACCCGGTATAGATTCTTGCACGTTCCATGCTTTGCATTCGTATTCAGTACAATTCCATAATCCTTTCCCGGCCCCTTTTTCACTCTCCGACAGAGCCTTAAGAATCACTCTATCATTTTCATCCATTACTAAAAAATTTCCCCATATACCTGCTTCGCCAATCTTGATCCTACAATTAAAAGTCATTTGCTCATTTGCTGATCGCTTTACTTTCAGGTTTGTCGGCTCATCTTTGACGTCTCCACGAGGTGCGGAGTCGATCACACTAATGCACAGAGCTGCTATCGCCAACCACATCATAGTCGCTGCCATATTTTTGGATACAGATATCGTTTTCTGTAAGGATCAATATAATCTTTATATAAGTGTTCTTGGTGTATCTTTGCTAACTTATAACACTGTATAATTAATCAAGCAAACCCTTACTAATGATAGCGAAGATTGCAAGCCGTATTTATATATTGTTATTTTCATACGCATATTCTTTTTTTTGTTGCAACAATTACGCAAGTGAAACTCTCGATCTCTATCCCAATGAAGAAAACTTCATCATCGACGGTTACCGCAACTGAAGATTTTAATTTTTCGAAGATATGGCAAGTAAGTACGCTATTAATCGTATAACTCTCATTCTGTAAATTTGCAGCCTACATGAAAAGTGAAGCAAGCTGGAAATTCTTTATTATCGTTATAACAGAGAGTGCAAATGCCTTATTGATTATGGAATGATTATGTACTTCCTTCATGACTTTTCAAAATCAAAATTATTAAATATTTCGCATTTAATGCTCTTTTCCAAACATGTGATTAAGAATTTTCTATAAATTTACAAATATTGAATATTTTATAAATTCTCGTTAATTCATTTTTTCCAAGATCTCGTGCAAATTCGCACACATGAGAAAAATGTTGCACTCTATCACATCCCATGGCAGTCATCCGACATGTGTTGAAATAAAGCACAAAAAAGTTTGTGGCAATAATGTCCAGCAACAAAGAGACGGACAAATACGTCAAGAAATGTGACGGCATTGTATTTCAACGATTTTGCAAAACTGGTCAAGTGCAACTCCTTTTACAAGACCCTTCAGGAAGATGGCGATTACAAACTCTGCATACTGCAAGTAAAACAAATTTTTCATGGGGCATAATAATTGCATTATGCAAAGAAAAATATTTTCGATGATGTATAGTGGACCCCTTGGTTATGGATCTTAAGCCTATAGTGTATAGACCTTTTCCGCGCCTGACATAGCCTACTATACTCGGTCAAAATCTCGATCAGTCCATATACAAATTGGTAAATTTTAGTGTCAAAATTATGTACAAAAGGCTGTTACCCCAAACGTTTTATCTTGATTGTTATATGTTTGATGTTTGCCGTAACTTTATGGGCTTAGTGGCTATGCTAGTTGTTACCAGCAATTATTACCTTATAATCACTTTTGAGCATGTTTTAAGGCTTCTCGGCTTTATCACTCTTTCCCCGTTCATTAGCGCATGCTAATAACAACTGGCTTGATTTTTCGTCCCCGCCGCGCTTTTGACGAAAAATAAAATAATTCATTGATCCACATTGTTTAACATAAGAATGAAAATGTTCGAATAATGTTCCGTTGTGCAGATTTTTAATTAACAAAATTTGTAACAAAACTTATGATCGCAGAAAAAAAGTAACCACGAAACACAGCAAGACGATAGTTACCGTCGGACTATCATAAGTTCAGTTAAGCATTTATTACCACCGGGTTTGATATTTGCCAGGGCGTCAGTTTTAACCGGCGACTGCGGGTGATCTGTTGCCAATCAATGCCCAAAGAGCTACCGCAAAAATAAAAACAACAATACAGATGATATTTCGATGACCATTCGTGCGAAATCGTTTTTTTTTTCAGAGAAAAATTGCAACCTTTAGCGTTTCATCATACAAACGTATGGCAGTAAAGGCTTTTTGAAAAATTGCAACAACTAATGTTGATAAATAAGCTTTAGGGACGCCTTATTTAGGATTTTTGTACTGTGTTCTAAAGGGTCGTTTGATTTCTTGAAGAAGTAATTTAATATCATCGTGTTTTAACGCCCATGATGCTTGTCGGAGCCATTGCTTTATACTTAATGCCTTATTGGTTAAGTCACATTTTCTTGTGCGTTACTTTAATTATATTTCACACAGAATTGCAGCTATGCAAACCTACTCATTGTATGATAAATCACCGAACAAAACTGCAGCAATTTATCTCGAGCTGCAACACCACGTAAAACTCAAACTTCCTGCTGCTTAGACATTCTTGCGCCATTTAAATTAAATTAAATTTTTTTGAATTAAAAATTGTAGTCAAGAATCAATATGCCTAAAACCTGTACGAGATTATTTTTTTAAAGACCCAGTAGAATGTGATATTGAATCGACAGGGCTGTTTGAAAACATAAAAGTATTATAAACCCGACTAATTATTTATAGAGTAACTTCATCTATCGGGAAACGCTTTTGAAAACCACAAAGCGCGGTTTATTTATTCATAAACTGAATTGTGAACTTGCCATACAGTCTATATGAAACGACTATAATAAAAGCATTTATAACGATTCTCGCTTGCACTGGAAACTGGCATTTACAAACTTGCTTCTGTCACAGCGCGGCTTTGCTATGCTTTTTCGATTGTTCAAAACCGAGTTTTATATGCAAGATATATTTATAACGAAGTTTATTTATATTGTGCGTGATTTATGCTTACGTAAATTGTTTCATTCATTTTCCCGCTAACGGACCACCTACATAATGCAAAAAATATTCGGAAACGCTGGTTCCTGCAGCTGTTTTTTCCCAAAAAGCGTGGCGTCGAAATATTGCACAAACGCTTTACATTTTGAAAACGCCTTTACGTGGTGTCTGTAGTCTATTGATAAATCACTGAAAAGTTGTTGAATGGCCTAGCCTAGAGGTGGGGACAACTAGGCTGGGTCACTTCTTAATTGTGCATTGCTTGTTGTACTAAAATTATGGACTGATTACACATTCACATAAGCTCGAAATATATTAGTTTTTACGTAAATTGGTTAAATTTAGCGCTCTGATACCTTTATGGACTGGGCGTCTATAAGTAAATCATCTGCTTCATAAAAACTGCTTAGGTGTATGATAAACCCTCACATGTAACCGGTGATTTATTTAAAACAAGCGTTTACGTTTGGCCCCTAGAAAATTTACGGCATGTGATTGTATTTGCTTTCTTAAAACCGCTCTTTTATTTAACATGTAGCATTCAAGCAAACAAGATATTAAGAATGTCTCAGAATTACTCGATATAGGACCCAGAACCTTGCATGCCCCTAAAATAAATATAGCTCAGTTGGTCCATAAATAGCTTTGCCAGTGCTTTAAATTAGTAAGTGTGCGACCGATTGGTCACTCCTTTTAGCAATATGTGTCATATACGTGATTGAAAGGAAACTTACGTATTTCTGAAACCGAAGCATAGCTATATCATGAAACATCTTTACGTAAAGGGTGAATGTGACGTCACGATCATAGGCCTACGGCTGGTTACATGGAAGAAAGAATAATTAAATTTGAATCATAAAGGAACTGGATCAGTTTTATTTTGAAAAGTTCATGCTCTTATAATTGCACTTTTTCACGAGAAATTTCTGAGAAAAAATGCAAAAGATATCTTGACAAATCTTGCAGATTTTACATCCAAAATTTGATTAACCCTTGTTTAGGCCTATGATGCAATCGAAATTGGATTAAAGAGAACTTAACCATTGATGGTGTGATTATAAGTTACAACTTAGCTGAAACAAATCGACGATTTTTTTACCACGACGACGAACACGCACTGCTGGGATTCAACTTTTCTTTAAATAACGACACAAATAATAACGAAATGTGTGAAAGTGAAAAAAAACGTTTTTATAACTTTTAACGTTTTTGAAAAAAAATAACTTTTTCAAAAAAGTTTTCAAAGATATATTAAAAACTATTTGGCTATACAAAGCTTTAAAGTTTAAGATTTTTTTGACGCGGTTTTAAACAAAATCCTGGTTAATTCAAATACCATAGACGCATGTAAAATAGGAAGGACATGCGTGTTCTCATTACAGTAAATTAGCGCCAAAATATCTCCAGACAAAACTGACGCGGAAGTCAAACAACATTATTGGATGCGTAAGCCTACTTTAACAACTCACTTGAGGAACATGAGAAAATAAATTGAACAGTAGTAAATTATATAAGCTATAACGTATAAGTTTACGCAAATATGTAATAATATAATATATATGTAATAATACAATCACCATGCCATTACTCACCTGGTATACAATACTCATAAATGACAAAAACGGCAACTAACTTGACTCAATTTATAATCATACGCAAGCTAATTAACATACGTCCGACATTGGTCATAATCATAACACTGTAAATAATGCTTGACCAGCGGTTAAACCTTTAATTCTGGGGAATTAAATTTAGGATCGCCCCAGGATTTTCCCTACAGGGCAGTTTCATCGAAAAACTTAAGAAGCAGGGAATGAAGAATCCAGGGTGTAAACAAACATCGTGATGTCTTAACTTGCATCGGCGTGAATGAGCGAAATGTAACCGATGCGACAGTCTTAATGAATGTAGACCTACTGTAATAGAAGCGGGGCTGTCTCAGACAATGCAGAATAACTTTTGTCACCGCTTACACCACACAACTACTGTGGTAGGTAGTAGGTTATGTCGCAAGACCAGTTAAAAAATTTCCAATTTTTCGGGAAGGTTCAGCATAGGCCTACTTCTTATGGGAATCGAACTACCTACTTGGTGAGGATTATACCGACATATTTGGAAGCATTGGTTTATTTCGTCATATAACAATTTAATCACAATATTTATTCTGCAAACGAAAAACTTAAGCGGAGGTATTAGTAAACATAGATGACATTTTCATGGTCATAGGGGAGGGACCACTTGATCCTACGCAATAAGATGGCGAAACGTTTCTATACGGGCAAGTCAGAATACTGTAAAGAATGCAAAAATAATGGTTAAATATGATAGGTAAATTAAAGTGATTAACGAAAACGATATAAACGCTGTTTATCAAACTGTAATTCAGGAAATATTTATGTACACGACGCAAAGAAACACATTCACGGACATTAGCGATGGAGCTGTATGTGTAATAATAAAGGGTCCTTTCTATTTTATATACAGGCAAAATATGATCAATTGATCACGTAACTGCATATTGAATTTCAGCACACAGTAAACATTCCATTTACACGAAAAATACGCTTCGGTTACAAAGTGCAACTATTAGTCCAGCCTTTTCAAGTTCATTTTTGGCTTCAAACGGCAACAATGGAATTACAAAGAAGTTCTAGTGCAAGATTGGTGGCAAACGAGATGAAATAAACTAAGTCAAAAAACATTGTAACGCAAAAGCCGACATTCCATAAGCATTTCCTTGCGAGGTATTTCGACAAAGTTTTATTTAAATTAGTACCGTCTATGACAGATAAATAACAGCATTCTCAAGAAACTCAGTGCCAACACAAAACACACTTATAGCTTAATGCTTTGAAAGAATTGTTAGGCGATGTGCATACCTGTAAAACTGTAAATACACAGAAACCAAAAAGAATTTATACGATTGAAATAATGACATATAATTATTTATGAAGAAAGTTTGCCTGTTGACAATAAACAAGACTTTAGAAATTATGTTTTCTGTACCAAGGCCGGCGATTACCACGCGATTACTAAATGAAGAAACTTTCACAACAGCATTGGATGCATAATTAATTAGGTAACTGAAGAGGGCCTGCAACGCAAAAAGAACAAAATTGAAGGTAAATTACAATAACACAATGTATTTCAAATACAAAAATGAAGGACATGGTAAGAAACCTGATGACAAGACCACTAGCACCGGTCAATACTATTATCACGTTGAAGAAATTTACAGTTTGTAAAGAATGGAGAGATTCCAAAGCGACGTAATACACACTTCGGCCTAAACTGTCTGTAATTATTGTATGGCGACAATGAACTAACGAGATATGAACATTATCTATAGATCTCACAATATAGCTCAATTGTGAGTTGGAATGAAATGGGGCAATATGTTTTCAACACTTTAAGCGAAAAAAAAAACGAATAGGATAAGTTTTCTTACGAAGTTAATATCGGTTTCGATGGAACGGGCGGACGAACCGAGCGGAAATTTGACGTAGGCCGTTGATATTTTGCATTCGAATTTTGTCCGTTTTTATCTTCGAAGTCCGTTTTACGGTTAACCCCGTCTGACGGCAAACTTTGTGGCGTGTTTCCATTTGTTTTGCTTGCAATGTTTGATGGAAGTTTTATCTTGGAGAAGGACTTCACTTCTCTCTGGTGGTCAAATAGTCTTGGCGTAATCAATGAGTGATAAGCCGTTTTGTTTGGACTGACAACTTGGTTCAAAGCCTTATCACTTTCCAAGCAAGGTTCAGGCACATTTGCTTGAATCCCTTGATTGGCTTCAATATCCATTTTCCGTTTTTGGCTTCCACACTCCGACTCCAACGACTCTTGCTCAAGTAAGCAACATTCGTCTTCTAAAAAGCCGGCTGCTTCTTTGAAGATTTTGTCATTTGTCCTTGCGTGAGGCAAAACATCCGGATGTCCATTTACTGAAGTATTATCATCGCATTGCCTTGATGGTTCGTGAAACTCGTCTGGTGGGGGTGGAAAATCGGTGAAATCCAGCTCGGTTTTATTGGTCGTTGTAATCGGAACTATGCGACTTACGTCAGGTATGGTAACATGCCCGTCTTTTTCCAGGTCAACTTTGCCGGGAATTTCTCCCTGAAGGACCCGGTTCATAATTGCTTCAAGCGTGTTGCCTTCTGTCGGGGAGGATTTATCTGCTTCCACTGTGCTGCAAAAGTGGCTTGATGAATCAGGAAAGGATGAAATACTTTCGGTTTTGGAAAATTTTGCATCATTGTCGTGATATGCAGTGTCGGCTTCCATGTGATCAACTGCATCGTTCGTATCATCGGAATCAATCACCTCTACATCCCTTATGCTGGAGAATTCGCTCTGGTTGATTTTGTCTGCAAGTGTTTCCACCTCCTCTTCATATTTCGTTGATGATGCTTTATCACTTTCTTCTTGTACAACATCTGCAAACTCCGCAGGTATCTCTGAAACAATGGTGTCCAAATTGACGATTTTAGCAGATGGTGGAACAGAATTAGCACTTGGCTCTTCCTGGTAAAAACTTTGCTCATTGTAGAAAATGTCGTTTTTATTTGTGCCATCAGGATGATCTACTCCTTTAGATAAGGCAACAACTTCAGTAAAAGTCGCACCCTTCTCTTCAGCAACTTCTTTCACTGTAAGCTCTCCATCATCAGATGCTTGTTGTGCAGATGAATCATTTTTTGTGTTAGCTTTCATATCTTCACCTTCTTCTGTGGACTCAGCTAGAATATGGAATTTATCAGGAACTTTTTCCACTGGAAGTTCGCTACTCTTAGAAAATTTTTGCTCTGGTACATCTTCTTTTATCTCCAATACATCATGTTTACCTTCCTCCTCCAATGAGGGCTCTGCATTATTCTTAAGTTTATCATTGCGAAAAACATCACTAATGGATAAAGCAACGCCCTCCTTCCCAGTACCAACATCATCATCTTCGTGAATAAAATTGCATTCCTTTACTTTTTCTGTTGAATCGCTTTCATTCATTTTGTGCAAGACTTTATCTTCTTGACATTCGTGTTCCTTCAATGACAGCTCGTCACCATCTATATCCTGCACATGTTCTTCTTCATTATAAAGTGTGACATCTTCTGCTTCACCAACTGCTTCAATCACTTCTTCCACTTTGCTGGTTGATTCTGCAGAAACCAGTGAAACATCCATAGCTGGACCGTCAGTAACTGATACATCTTCCAATTTATCCATGTCCAGGGATCGTTTCCTGGGTGACGGTATCGGCCTGATTTCAGTAGAGATGCTGTCTTCCTCTGTTAAAGAACCATCTTCTTCTTTACTATGTTTTTCTACCAGAATATCAGCAACAGCCACGTCATTAAGGCTAGAACAAGTTGAAGATGATGTACGAAGATGTTGGCGTATCGGCTTTGTTGGGCGAGTTGCTTTTGAAGGAGTACCATCAGATGTTGTACTGCTTTTACGACTGGATGATGGAAGTTCAGTTTCAGATAAACGAGTGATGAACGTTGACACTGTGTCCTCCACTTCTTTATCATTTTTAGAAACTGTTGAAACCAAGGGTGGATGAATTTCTGCATCAATCGGGAGATTGGGCATGCGTAACTTTCCAGGAGTGTTTTCGATTGATTTCGGACTTTTGCCTGGTGAAAGCTGAGGTTGAAAACCACTGGGTAATCGCTGGAACGTCGAAAAACTCACTGGTCTCAGATTATCAGTCTTATCTCGTGTTCTCATCTGTACATTGCCTAAAGAACTTTGGATAGCAGTAGGATTGGGGTTTATTTGGATCTCTAGTTTATCATTATCAGAATCAAGGGTTGAGTACACACCAGCTGGCATTGAATCACTGACCACTGGAGGACTGACATTACCAGGAGATGAAAAATCGTGACTTCGTTTTCTCCGACTGAAACGTTTAAAAAAGGAAAAACCTGAATTTTTTGAAGAGTTAGATCCTGTGGGAGATCTTAAAAAACTGATAAATTTCCACCGGCTGCTTGATTCCGGAACTGATTCTGGAAGAGGCTCGGGATTGCTTAAAGCAAACACAGATGTGCTCTTTTCCTTGCCCACGTTATAGCTACGTGAAGTCGAAAAGAAGCGAAAGAAAGATCGCGACTTTGGACTTGGTGCCGACTTCCCCAAACCTTTGTCCAAGCTAACACTACGTGATAATGTGGATCCTCCAAACCATGACATTCTATTTTTCTGCTTTTTATCTTTAAGGCTTTTATGTCCCCTTGCAAGGTCAGTAACAGGAAGAGGACTTGCGACAATCTCTTCTTCCTTATCCTCCTCTTCAGCTCCTAACTGAGATGCAGCAACATCCAGCTTCAAAGGCTCTTTTCCCAAATTAGCAGAGAGTTCTTCACTCGTGATACCATTACCGCTGCTAGGGTTAGGAACATCAAAACGATCTGCATCTTGTGCAGCGGGAACATCAGTTTCTTCATTGGGATCAAGAGGTTTAAAGGAGGAAAATCGAGGTCTTTGGGAAGAATGCAATTGTGTGGATGAGGAGGCGTTAGAGCTGCTGTCAACTTCAGTTTGTGATCTTTTTTCTTGTTGTACTGATCCAGATTCTCTTTCATCTACTGTATCAGTACTTTTGTTGTCCGCATGTTTATTAGCACTACTTTCATTTTCACTAACAATGCTGCCTGTCTCATAAACATCACTTCGAAACTCTTTTATGTCTTCTGTTGCATTGCTTTCCTCATCCGTTTTAGTATCATCAAGGACTTCTTCAACTGCATCGTCGGAGGCCTTTTTTTCGTCAATTTTGTTGGAATCTCCTTCCTGATTGGTATGGGGACCTTTATCAGATTCTTTGCTATTCCTTGATGAATTGTCAAAGACCTTATCGTTAATATGAGCAAGATCATCATTATTATACACAGCAACCATGAGCTCATTCCAATGGTCTTCTTCTTCTGGACTACTATTTTTAACATTTTCTTCGGCAAAGATATCTTTAAAATGTTTTCCATCCTGTTGTGATAAGACAGAACCAATACCGGAAGATGGCGATGTTGACGTCGTGGATGCAACCGATGGTAAAGGTGACAGATTATCCAGTATTACAGCAACTCCCTCATCGTCTGTTGTTGTTGATGATGAGGGTTTCGAAGACTGTGATTCTTCCACGCCTGCCGTTTCACTTGCAGAAGAATGATGGCGACTCAATTCATCTTCGTTCATCTTGCTCTGCTGATACATTGCTCTCACAGATGCAGGAATTTGGTGTGACAACATGGAAGAGCCGACAACCTCAGAAAAATCACAATAAAAGAAAGATGGGGAAACTGAAAGATCAGACTTGTCTTCAGGTGGATAATTCCAATGAGAAGCGCGGACTTTATGTAGTCCAGAATAATCTGGAGCTAAAATACAAAAGCTACAATTAAAACCAATTCCAATTCATTAATCCAAGTTTCACTTAACCTTAATTAATTACTTTATCCAACTAACCTGATCAAGAACCAATCATGCATTTTTTAATGAATAGACCATTATAAGATTTATGATACATTGACGTAGTTAAGCCTGTGCTTGTTTATATATATTCTGGTCGAAACTTTAGCTTTCAACACGAATTCCGCAGTGCGACTATTTCAGCACGAGTCGCAAATATTTATGAGCAAGGGTTCAGTGATTTTAATTAAAAAATATACTTATACTGTATTTGTATAAACCAGTTCGGGCTTCAAAAAGCGTTAGACTGGTCATTGCTAATAAGCCTGACAAAAGTCAGAATTAAAACACAACGCGGCTGTTTTAGGTTAAAACGGGTATGGTATATGGTGAAATGGTAAACTCAAAAATTTACCTGTAGCTGAGTCAGCAAATGGTAAAGTAAGCATCATATCGTTGTTGTCCTGAACGCGGCAATAACCGGATATCATGAAGGCGAAGTTCTGAGCAGAAAGTGGATGCATGGACAGCACCAAGGGCTGAAACCAAAACAGGACACCAGTTCATGTTGAGAAATTTTACCATCGTTAATATTTTGGGGGGAATTAATGTGGAAATTTTCACTCTTTCAAGACAAAATTACCTGTCTAAACGCTTATAAATACAGGATTGAGCATCAAATAATATTGTTAAATTATTTAAAAAAAAACAATTGCAATCGAAATCCTTTTTTAATTTTTCCCATGACACCCAAAAATTTATCTTGCAAAGTTCCAATTTACAAAAACTCGAAACAACATAATTTATTTCTGGAAAATGACGATATGTTGCTATTGTTTGTGAAGTTTGCATTCTATTTAAGTCAAGTGATAGATATGCAAATTAGGTGACGTACCAACATTTTATAGAAGTTTGAAGAAATGTTGTTGATCAAAATATGTGTCACATGAAGCAGCTGTTCATGTATTACACAAACAGCTGAAACTTGACGCAATTTTCGTGCGAATCAATTTCGCCTCCAATAATTACGCCACAAAGCAAATTTATGCAAGTGACGTCAAACTTTTGGTGTCTATTCACAAGTTTCTGGCAAATCGTTTCCACATAATTCCCAGGCTGGGTTGAAATTTTTCTACTTGCGCAAGAAAACCTGGGCGAAACCGATTGTTAAGCTAGACGAGAGACCGCCAAACTCAAGAAATGTAGGAGTAGAGATTGCATACAATACACGCAGCATCCCTCAAAAGCTATTGCGATCCTATGTAGTATGCCAGTGGTGGTTAAGCGGTTAAACAAAAAACAGGGTTTTTCTTTAAAAAATAAATAAACCATGAAAAACTAAACGAAACTAAAGCTCTTCTTGGAAAGTTTCCGTACACACAAACGCCCGGATATTTCCAGATCAAACGCAATTCGGTTAGTCTGCAATTTGCATGGCGCCGATAATGATGTTCTATCCAAGCAAGTAAGGAGAATTAACAAACGCGCAAGTGTGATGATCAGGAAATAACTATTTATAAACCACTTACCGCCATGTCCTTGAAGTCAACCCTCACATTGGTTTTGATTGCGTTCGGCTGGAAAGGGGCAACTTCGACCGATTGCACCAGCGGAAAGTCAGAAAAAATCGAGGCCATTTTTGTCTTGCTGTTAATTAGCTGACTCACGCCATAGTGGTATCCGACTATTAGGGTGACGTCAGATTCTATCAACGCCTGAATAAAAACAAGCGACGAATTGAAAATATTTTTGTATGACGTAATAACCGAATATGTAAAAAGCAACCAAAACGTGCGCAAGGAAAGACGAGAAGAAAATGTAAATTAGCATATCTATGAACGGCATCAGATCATGGATATATGCCAGCATTTGACATGCTCAGTGGAAGTAATAATAATAATATAAAATGGATGTGGACTTTCCGTTTCAAATTCCTAACAACAAGCAACCTTCTGAGAACGTTGCCTTTAAATATATCTGTCGTCTGTTGGACCAACTCAAGATAGCGTATTAAAGCATGTAAAACAGTCAAAAAAGTCAGACGACGTAGCATTAACGTATCCTGCCAGAATCGATCCAAGTCACGCACGCGATTACTGACCAAAATAGTCGCCTCGAAATAGCGACCTCCGTAAAGGTGGTGTGGCGACAAAAGCTTGATGTACTGCATTTGGAGCTTCATCGAGAGCTCTTGGGAATCTCTGCTGGAGTTGGGACTCACGGGGGGCGCCGAAGCAGAGCTTGAACTCCCGTTTGCATTCAACACAAAATTAGTGTAGTTGGTCTGAAATAAAAAAAAGATTAAATGCAACAAACTGTAAGTCAAGGGAACAAACTTTGCAAGGTCAATGGAAAACCGAGGAGAATGGACACTGGACAGTCCGTTTAAGAACAACCGGCAATTTAATTTAATGTATGTTGGTTTAGTAATTACCTTCAGAAATTGCTGTAATATCTTTCTATGTTCTTTTAAATGATTATCCTGGACCAGTTTCAAGACGTGTGCTGGTAGAAAGCATGCTAACCCGTAATCTTTTCTGGAATAAAATACTAATACAATAATACTGCAATTCCGCGCGGATGTTTTTGCATAAATATAACTAGTACGAGAAAGATAAACCGCACACGGTAAAATACCTTAACAGAAATGTGTAAAAGTTAAAAGTAAAAAGCTCTAACTGAACTTACTCGATTTGTTTGAGGTTAACTTTATTCGAAACTTGAAAGGAGTTTTTCTTGCTAACGCGTGGGCCGATTTGCTCTGTCGATCCACTGCCACTAGAGTGCACTAGAGTCGTGACCAACATCTGAAAACTGGCCAGTCGAAGAAAATCGTCCGTGGATAAATCGTCGTCATACAAACCATCTAAAGTGTAATATTTATTCATTTTAATATTTAATTTCTTAATACTTAATTTGTAGATTACGTTACGGTATTTTACTCATTGCAACCTGGATCCTTGAAATTAGATAACACAGATCAATATCAAAATTTTTTGGGGGTACAGGATGAATACTTTTTAACGTTTTAATTTAGAAAACAGTATCGGTGATACGCAACCAATTCTACAAATACAACAACTTCAATGGTCTCTGTTTCCTGTATACGTCGTCCGTATATACGTTAGGATTTTCAAAATATAGCGTTTTGTCTGAATTTTAATTTACCTTCTGGCATTCCCTTTCGTTATTCGCCGAAAAATAGTAGAACTTATACCAATGGGTTAAACTAATGGGTACAGCACAAAATAACAGCAAGACCATATATCACGTATTATGTGTAAATAAGACAGGTAATATTTGGAAAATACACGCACGAATACTTGGTGACATAATGTACTGACATAAGGTTTCAGTTTGCCCACGCTTTAAAACGTCTTAAACGAATTCGATTATTTTTAACGGGATTTCTGATAAAGGTTTGAAAAAGTCAAAAATTCTTTTTAAAAAATTCAAATCAAGTATGCAAATGTTGTTGCGCTAATCATGCGTTGCGATAAAATGCATTTTGCACAGATATCAGTATCTTGAAGGTATAGTTATTATCTCATAAATAAATATTCACAACAACGAAGAAACCTTTGACCTTTTAATTCCCTGGCAAAATAAAACTTACTTCAAAAAGATCGTTTTTTGACGTTCAGTGTTATCAAAATAAATTTAGATTTGGCTATTGTAACTTTCCTCCGCTTTATCAGCGCCGCGCCAATCTTTATTTGAATGCTTACAATACATATATAATTACACAAATACATTCTTTGCACGTTACATCACGTTTAATTACATTTAAAAGCTCTTACTCGTCACGACGTCGTTTAAGCATTGCTGGTAATGGTAAGTAAAAGAGACAAAGTCCTCTCGCGCCAACTTGTGGACGTCTTTTGGCACAAACGTTAGCCTGAAGTGGCATTGGTGATGCTTTAGAGCTGGGTTACTTAAAGTCTGGAAAAGAACGATAAAAAATGACTTTAATAACAACAAATAATGGTAATAAGAAAATACTTTAGTGTTCTATGTAGTGTTTGTAGGAGCAATCGTATCGTTTGTATTTTCAACCTAAAGTAATTAGGCGAACCATATGTACATTGTACAATGTACATCAGTCTTGGTTTCAAGTTCCTTTGAACTCTGTTCTTGTTGTACGAAGCAAATGGAGAGAAAGTATTGCAGTGGCAACTTAATACGCAAGCAATGGATAAAATAATCCATTTAAAATGAATACGAACATATGTCTTGCGACAGCCTAACTTAAAATGGGAATAATTACTACTTTTAGCTGTCCAGACTCGGTCTTTGTATAAGGCCTTCTATTATTGTGACATCATATAGTACGTGTAATCATACTTGGAAATCGCTGATATACAGGTGTATAAAATAAGTTAATAAATGAAAGTTTTGTAGTTGTATGTACAGTAAACTACATGTTTGGATAAAATATAAATAAAAACACTGAACGATGGCAAGTTTTGGAATATATAGCACCCACCTTCCCAATACAGTCCCAAGGTGCGATTAAAACTTCATCTGATGTCTTGCGTTTTGATGTTTCTCTCTCGTTAGGTGCTAAAATTAAAAAAAATTAAAAGTGAAAAACAAAACACAAGAGATTGTCATGGCAAACAACACCAGGTGACTTATTTGAAGACTTGGCCTGCAGAACATTCTTGTGATAATTACAATCGTCTAGGATTTACAGTAATTTAATCGCTATAAATAAATTGAACCGATTAACATAACACTTCAACGAAATGATGACAACATAAATTTTAACTATAGACATTCCGTCGTGACAATAATAAAAAATTATCCACTTTTCACTTAAGCATAACACAAACCAGGAAGCTAACAGGGTAAGAAATGATATTTGGAGCAGGAGGAATTATATATCAAACAATTATAACCAGAGCAAAAAGGATACCCCGACATTAAACAGGTCAAAAGATATGTTTTCTAATGTTTCGCCTCTCCGGTTTGTTTCAAAATAACTACACTTTCTGAAAACGTATGGTAACTGAGAAAGAGTTATGGACTTACATTTATCCTTGGCGGGAACGAAAACGAGAGAGTAGAACTTCGAATCTTTGATGTCTAATTTGTCGCAGAGAGCAGACACGATGTCCCCAGCAGTCGTCTCCGGATTAAACTGGAACGAGCGGGATTGCCCTTCTTCCAGAAAAACACGGAGTACTCCGGGAACAACAAGAAGACGACTGGATCCAGCAGACTGAGTGGAGATATAAAATGAATGACAACTTTACCCTAAGCATTGATAAAATTTTACAAAACAAAAATACACATTTCATCACAAATTAGTTTGTAAGTGCCAAGCTATAAGCTCATAAAACGATGTCATTCTTTAGCATATAATGACGCAATGCTGGTAAATAACCAAAACTGATTTTGGAGCCATATCTAGTCAGCAAACATTACAACTATACCTTGCACACACCAACCATTGCAAACACGGTTTGCGATCTTTATTTGACTGCCCAGATAACAACAAATAAATGCAGGTCGACTTGTTTGCGAATAAAATGGGCCGAGAATCACAAACAACAAAGACAGATATGCTGCAGCTTGCGGGCATATTAAGCTCGGGGTGCTTTCCATATCCATTAACTATAGTCATGGGCCATGGCACTAGATTACTGATTCTCGAGTTTTTCATTTTTTTATCGGTTTGCTCAATAAATTTTACACTTCACTTATTTCGTGAGAAGCGCCGAGTGAAATCGAAATTAAGGAATATTTGAAGTATGCAGCATATGCGAAAAACTAGCTTAAGCAGTATCGAATGATAAAAAGTATCAGCGAAGCTTTAATTTTTCAACTTTAGATACAGAGAAAAACGTGCAGCGTTTTGAGTTTCCCTTTATAATCAATTGCCAACAGCCAGTGAAATTCATAAAATATTCATCTAAGTGAGAAGTTAATACATGAGTTATCCAAAACGCATTTTCATTGTGGCAGCAGCACGCAATAAAAATAAATAAAAGACAATAAAAGCCATTCTGCTGCGAACTTGTAGGAAGCTGCAATAAGCTGATGCGCACTTTGCTATTATTTTGAATTTGAAACAAGTTTAAACACCAGTATGAAAAGCTTAAAAAATGTTAGTTTTATGTGCAAATCCCATTACAACTAAACTGTGATATTTAAAATGTATCCTACTGTGTAACTGTACCAACTGTGCACTCTTTTTCAAAATATAAATGAATAGCAACATGATTATTCGCCAAGACAAAAGTGTACAGAAACAACAAGAACTTCTATGCATCTTACCTTGTCCTCGACGTCAAATGTGTTGTCATCTGCAAACCTCACTCTTGGCCTGTTCATCCCTTTTATTAATTTCTTGCCAGGCTTCAGGAATGAAGAACTAGCGACCTAAGCCAACAGCAATATTACCAACAGAGCTACAGTAAAATACGGGTTAAGTAAGTCTGCAAAGGTACGAAGTGGTAAGGTTCTGTAAAGCGTTCAAGTTTAAACGGTAGCACAAAAAGCTATCGATCTTGTGGTATATACGTGATGGTTTCTAAAAATAGACAAGCTTTTCGAAAATAAATTTTAAAGCCCAGACTTTCGAAATCTGACTAAAAGTAAACTTAATTTTGACGAAAGTGTGTCACCATTCATAAATAAACGCAACTACCCATCCCTTTTAAATCTTTTCTCGCCACCTAATCTAACACAACACTACCACAAGCTACTCCATGTTGCACCATTGGAGACAAAGAAATATTGAATACAGGATCATAAAAGATAAAAGGTTCTTTCTAATCTGAGTGTCACGCATGAGTAGACAATCGAAAATCGCATCAACTCGGACGCACAAGTAATTTTTTTAATCGTTGACCTGCTTGATTGCTCTGATGATCATAATGCAATTTGCTCATGTGCTTGCTTAGTTCACAACGACAAGCCAACACATCAATAGTGATGAAATATTTATAACTAAGCGTTGTATTCACAGCAATACAATTATCAGATCTTTGCAAGATTATGTCCTTCTAATCTAAAAGAACACGCATTCAAAAATTTACTTCAAACATTACAAGTAACACGAAAACTGCAATCTTTATGACATAAGGGCACACCGATAAGCTGATCGAGACTGGCATAGGCAGCTCGTGATATTATATCGCGTTAAACATTAACGTGTGCTGCAAGGGCCTGGCACTTGACGAGGCATTTAACTGGTGCCTCTGGACGCACATAACGAAACTGTAAAAACCCGAAAGGAATGTTAACTCAATTCATAGAAAACTCGATGGCAGCAAACAAACTCTTTTCCATGAGCAACTTTTCAAGATAGCGGGGGGCAGTTAACAAGCAAGTCGGTATGTCGTTGTTAACATTGTTTAAAATACACCCAAGTGACGAAGGAGAAGTTTAAAGGATTCCCGACGAGTTATTTGTTATACTTTCGGTCCTTTTTCTTCAACCGACCGTCCAAAGAAAACAAACAAATCCAAACTACAATATTCGTCCTAATACGACGACAGATGTTAAAAGGTAGGACTATCTGCCCAATCGTCATATGTAGCAATTAGCAAATCATTACACCTTTAAATGTATTAAATTGCACACTTACAATTGCGAGCTGCATGTTAACTTCACCTTCCATGTATTTAGCGCATTAAAACAGATGTACGCAGACAAACAACTTCAAATGTAAAAAAACTGAAGTACTACATCCACAAACACGAAGTGTAAACAAGTCGGGCGAAATATTAAAAAAAGGACCTGTCAAGTGAATGTATGACCTTCGTTCAGTTCAAAGGAATAGGTTAACTGCAGGCGAAATGGTCACATCAACTTGTATCATTCGCGTAGGTATGTGCATATCATAAAATATCGTACAGGATGTAGATCTAACAGGCTTATTCGAAGTATGCTGAGAGTCAATACAAGTAAACACGGACCTTAACACTGGTTACTGTTACATGGCGCAATAAACTGTCGTAAACGCGGTTGTTAAATTCTTTTTCTAATGACACTGTCAGCTATTAATGTCTAGTAAATATCTTTCAACATAGTTCTACATGTTCATGACTTGCTATTTAAAATGAAAACTTCAATTTGACGTGGATATTATTTCATGAAATTAGAATACAGTACTTACCCTACGTGGTTGAAGAACGGTCATTGTAACGCTTTTGGTACATCCCCTGCAAACAAAACAATGGAATTGATGCAACAAATACATAAAAGCCTACCCTGTTCTATAATGGAAAACTACGTTTGCAGCAGTTAGTAGCGATTATGTAGATTGTACAAAATACACGAATCAACAAGAATTCAAAAAACGCGTTTTTTTCATTTATGTCAACATTCAACCCTACCAAGGTTGTAAGTAGGATAACACACGAAAACCCAAAAGACAGTGCTTAAGAGGCCGAACAAAACGCAATGTGCGAAAGCAACACGCTCTGGCAAACAGACGCATTTTGTAAAGAATTGAATACGCTTCGGTGGACAGGAATGCCAAGGAGTTGGGATGTCTACCAAACTCATGCTACGAATCGCAACCGGTTTCGTTACCTGATGAGATCTATCACCCGTTCCCTGGGAGCGTTCTTCACATCTTCATCGCCGATCTTTATGATCTGATCCCCAGGAAGCAATCGGTTTTCAGAAGGACCTCCTGTTCAAAAACAGCACAAAAGTTTGCTAGAAAAGCACATACAACAAAAATTTAAAGCTCCATGGTCTGCTACCCGCAGATAATTGCTATGAGCTATACTTGCATTGTGGTTTTGGAAAATACTTACCACTTAGGTTTAATGAATTGCAAATTACCTATTAACTACGATAACACAAGTTTTTTCAGCAAGTACCTGGTGACACTGTTCGTATTATTACTGGTTTTTCACTACCAGCTATAAAACCAAATCCAAGCCTTTCGTGTCGAACTATCTCGTATTGTCGGGGAACAGGCGGGTCCTGTTCGCAAGATGTGGTTTCAGAGCCGCTTGTGCCACACTCAATCATTCTAGGATCTTCGTACGTCACTTGCTGCATGATATGACTGTAAAACGGATGAACTAAGGTTAATCACCTGGAATAGTAAGACCGCGCCCGCAAGCGATTACACACCACGGAAAATTTCTAACAGTAGCTGGCGCAAAAGTCTGCACTTCACCCAGAAGGTATTTGTAAACAATTGGATGGAATTGACATGGGTGTTCATTTGCCGAACAACATTAAAAAGCCTATCATCGCCATCCCAAAGAATGCGATTAGTAATATTGACATAGCGTACTTGCGAAAAACTTCCTGTTCTACAATAATGATAAAATCAAGCGCTTAATCTAATAATTCTTTCCATACCAAAACAATTAATTACTGGGTAATGATATACAGTATCACAGTATACGATCAGTTAATCACAGGTAAGTAAACAATCCTTAAATTGTCAACGAAAGGTTAATTGATAAAAGAGGTTGAAAAAAGCAACTTGCCACAACTCATAAACAACAAGCACCACACGCGGTCCTTTTGACAAAGCGTTTGTCAATGCGAAATGCAATATCAATCTTAACTGTTAATTCAAACTTTTAAAGGGTGTAGAAAATACCCACTAAGCTATAGAGCAGCTAATAAAAGTAAAACCTCTCACTTTAAGTAATAAGGCTTATCGGCGTGATCTATGGCACATTCCCAACCGTAAGGAAGATCGAAGGCACATGACCAGCTTTCCGGTGGCGGAAGAATTTGAACCGTTTTACTGTGGTGGCTGAAACAAAAATATTCGTAATTACAGTTATATTTTATGCATATTTTGAAACTTAAATTCTCAAAAAAGAACAGACATTTATAATCCAACTTGGTATTGACATTCAATACGCATATCGGCACATGCTATTATGATAATAACAACAATGCAGATTTACACGCATGATAAAAAATAAGATATAATTCATTTCTACGTCACTAAATATTTCAGCAGTTGTTAACAGGCATTGCCTGTTGTATATACTTCAGGCGGAGCGCTGAATTCTCACAAAAATGTACACACAGACCAACATTAAACTCGAAATTCTAAGAGGATTTTCTCAGGTACAATAGCAAAAATTTACAATGATTATTACCTTCTCACCTAAATAAATATTAATTTCGCACTGACCACAATTCACATGGTTACAACACATGACGAAAAACAAAAAAAAATCGAAAATCCATTCCATTCGGCCTCTATTCCGTGAACTTTATACGTTTATCACGTTCATGACATGATAAAACTCCGTAAAAACTTACACAACAAAATTTATGCCCTAACTTTAGAAACCAGAAGTCCATTCTAAGAACCCAAAATGAAAGTTTTTTTGATAAAAAAATGAGTGTATTCAGACGTCTTTGCATGTTCGGTAAGATTAAAATCTCTTAAACCTAATTATCAGAGAACATAACACACAGTCTTCTAGTACCTTTAACTGAATACGCGAATATTTGCAAATTGGACGACCATTAAATGTATCCAAATCGATGTTACCTTATCAGCACTTCGCTGTTTTATCACGTTTGTGGTTTGGCATTTAATTTTTTGTGCGGCAGTCTAACAAATCATGTCTAACTTCTATGTATAATGAAAACAGCCGTAAATGACATAGCAAATTGTTTTTCCTTACTTCCTAGAAATGAGTAACTAATGACGAAATCTATGCAATTGCATTGCATACATTGTACAAAATGTTTTAAAAAAATGTAAATAGGTGTGTATGCAATAAGTAAATTAAAAGAACTCTATTCATCGTAATAAGCTAGAGCGCAAGACGCAATACAAATTCTTTAACACAAGAAAGCTTCGTTTGGTAAGGTTTATATGAGATTGGTTGACTGCTTGACACGTGAAAGTCAATCATATTTAAAATAAAGATTCGATAGTCTATTCTTAAATTTAATTATTCTAACCAGATTTTGGATCATAACAATCTGAAGTATTTCGGTAAGGGCGTCCCTATACCGCTGCAACCAACTGAAATACAGTATAGGCCGTTTTAAGAACAAAAACTCTTGAAAAAGTTTTACAAAAAAGATAGTAAAGTGTCAAGTGTTTGAATAAAATCGATTCTAGAAATATGGGGAGATGGCAAAACAGCGAACAACTATTACTCGCTGATATTAAAACTATAGCCTACAAAGCAACGTATCTACCAAAACAAATTTTAAAGTATATATGCATAACAGTTCGAAAAAAGCTTCATATACCAGGAGTTATTTTCACACAATATTACAGAACCAATGCCGACCTGTATCTAAAAACATTTTTGGACAAATTGAAAATTAAACCTAAACGGCTGGAGAGAAAAATTGAGCGATGTATTTTATATTTATGCAAAACGAATGACAAAAAATTTTGTCAAATGTTACGATCAAATGTTACCAAAAATTGTAACATAACATGCCCTAAAATACTACAAAGCCATAAAGCATGATAAAAGGCTAAACCTTCAGTCGATTTTAAACTGATGTTGGGACAATTTCACACTTTGAACCAGTAACGCAAGTGCACGCCTATGTTCGTGCGAACGGATCGATAGCCCTTTGCTCGATACGCTTGAAGAAAATCTTACGTGTTGGTCGTACGATGTCAGCTTTTGTAGCATATGACTGAAATTCTATGGCAGAACTGTGGCAGAAGTTCGAAAAACTGAACAATGTGTACAAAACGGCTATAATACAACACAAGTGTTTGCATCCACAATTTATGCAATCACAATTTATACGATCCAATTATTTAGAGACATCTAACTTGCACTGTATTTTGGTATATTACTTTGAAAATTGAAATACAACGTTTTAAAAACATATTGCATGGACTGTGGAGACAGTCAATGATAAATAGTCTTTCATTATTAAGTACAGTACTCTATTTCATCAAATCCCATGCGGCCACATAAGATTGCGAAAATAAGTGTGTTGTTCACTGTAAATTGCGGAACGGCGAATGCACGGTTTTGATCAATCAAAAATTGATTGATTAAAACAAAGGTTCCACGTCTGTCAAATCTAATTTACAAATTGCCTTCAGCTTGGTCGACAATTAAATCATAGTTTTCATAGGCCTAATGACTTAGACGCCATTGTGCAATGGAAGCTTTATGTACAATCATTCTAGCTTTATAACAAACGGAAGTAATTTGTAATGAAGGCAAAATATTTCGAAAAGTATGAATTAGTGAATGTACAGGTTTTGCAATGCAACAACACTCCACACTTGCAAGAGTCTAGAAAAACAAACAATCTTGATTCTAGATAATAAGGCAGCACGAGAGGAATACTGTAGTAAGTGGCCGTTAAAAATGTTTTTCAACCCAGTTCAGTCATAATCAACTCAAGCGTTGAATATCGTAACTATAAATGTATTGACATTAGTTCGAAATTACACCAGACAGAACGCCGCGGTCCTTCTGTTTCATGCGCAGTTACACATTAAACTTAAAAACTCTTCTGCCCATGATAAGTCACGACATTATCTGCTGCTTTACTGCGCGGCTGCGGACATTGCATAATTATATAGTTTTTTTTTACATTTAATTGTTTCTGTATACAACAATTGAACGCATTGTTTTATTCATAACAATTTGCGGGTCTAGTTCACTTAATCACGCCAATATCAAGACCGAGTATTGAGAGATTATGACGTCATAAATTCCTTCCCTTCAGTCCTTCATAATAATTGGCAAGCATAAGTGAACTAGCTCAATCACTCGACCCTAGTTTGTTTTTTGTTGTAGGAAAAGGCGTCAAATATGTTAAGGGCCAGTTTGATCACTCTGCACAGCAATTTTCAACTTAAGCCACTTGAAGTAATTTAGCACTTTTCCGTAACAAAAGTATGAATAATAAACTGTACAACATTAAACTTAAAACATACTACAATAGGCCTATAAGCTTCTGCAAAGATCATTTAAGTTGTGGATTACATAGCCACATCGTTACCGTGCAAAACCAAATGTTTACAATGGGCATCAACTCCGAGGTAAACTAAATGGTCTCGTTCAGAAATTTGTTGTCAATAATTATAGTAAACGAACCTAATCTTTTACGCTTCATGCAATAGAAATGTCCAAATTAGAAATTAAACGCTAATTTAAAATTAGTTAGGTACAGATTATGGTATGGAGTAAAGCAAAAGCTGATTTAAACGTATTTGAGACTTGGGGGCTAACTTCGCCCAATACAAAGTAATAAACAAAGATTCCTGGATTTTATTCGGAAAGCTGTCTACTAACATGACTTCCACGCGAAATACGAAGAGAAAGAATGTGATAAATGAATTTCACATAACGTCAAAAATAAAGTATATATTTATATATATATTGTATAACAGACAAAAGTAACATTCAATTGTAAAATCCTTCAGTTCGCTCGGCTGTATACAGGCAACTTTTAACCAGCCAAAAAGAAATTCACTTTCAAACTAATGTGTGCACATGCAAGAACGGTTTGCTAACACACGTGCATGCATACAGGGGAATTTACCAACGACAGGAGCAGCGCTCTTACGTCAAAAAAGCGCATTGGCGGTAATGTAGGCCATTAATATTTTATATTAGATCGTTTGAAGGCTTGTAAAGTATCTGGGAAACCTGTAGGATAACCTTCATAAGAGTATATTGGTTTGTACGCAAGGTATAAAAAAGTAGTCTACATTACCAACGTTCAAAAAGGGCGAATTGTAGCGCATGAGATGCTTCATGCATGTACATATTACTGAAAAGACGCGGTTCGCAAAAGGTCTGCTTTTCTGAAGGCGAAACAATAAAAAAATTTGCTTTCCGATGTAAGTCTGTGAAAGCACATCGCGCATACCCTGTCGGATTCAAACCAAATCGCTCCGTTTCTGAAATCCTACGCGATTACGCGAACAACCACGCAGATACAACATTATTTCCTACTAGTTTCAAAATTTCTCCGCAAAGAAGATATGCACATAAATCAGTACAACACCTTTTAAGTTTTCCCGTAAGATATCCAACGAGTTATAGTTTTTCGAAACAAATTTCAGTACTAGTAACCCGTATGTTTGCATTCAAAAAACGATGAGCACATGCACTTCGAATAATGAAAGATGTATCAGAACGTGTCGTTATAGGAAAACTAATTTTGAAGTTACCACAAAAGTTTTATAACGTTGAGTTTGTAAAACCCATTCCAAACAAGCGTAAGACCAGAATAGTGATCGATAAACTGTTACAAGTGTTGGTGCAAAGACGTGTTGGTCGCGTATAAAGCCGTGCAATGTCAAAGTACATTTTTTTGGATTAGTTAAGTCTGTATCTAACTCCAAAATACGATTAATTCATTTAGACAAGACTTTTTTACTAACACGCTACTTGTCAAACACACCTCGTCAATACGTAACTTGCCATTGTGTAGGTTACGCTACATTCAGTTTTCGTATCGAATTGCACAGTCGTTGGCGATTTCGAATAAATGGTAGATGTTCTTATGAAGAAATAAGAACGTCTTATTTGGGTTGGTAAATACATGGCTAACCGAGCAAAAAGCCTTCAATTCACGGACAGGTTACTGACAAAAACGCTGTTGATAAATCATTTACGCCCCAGTGATTCGTTTGTTGAGGTTTCTTTGACGCAGACAAGACAAAATCAAACTTGCTCTTCAAAAACATTAGATAGACAATCCAAGAGACTCTTTGCTACAAAAATATCTAGTCTGATATGACAATGGAATGTGTGGAATATTTAATTCTGAGTCGTCACTGGACGCATAAACTTTCCAGAATGGCAACTTGCATGCAAATAATAAAATTTGATGAGTAATAAAAATAACCAAAAAATGAATAGAGGAGAGCTATTGCTGCATAAACCTAAGTATCCTGTAACGTCGGTAAAAACGTGGCTTTATTACATACACTGTATTTTCTCGACTAGTGAAGTTACCAGTACACGCACTTCGCTCTTTATATTAACATCATAAGTACTATCAATTGTTATTTGTAGATAGCTACTGAGGATACCTGATATAATAAACTCTCCCGTTTAACCCCAGTCTTGCTTCCCAGCCATGTGGCAATGTTTTAATATCTTGTCTGCATGTAGTAGCCATAACCTCCGTTCACTAATCTTGCGATCACTACAGAAAAGCAAGCCAAAATTTGTAATGTTATTACAAATAAATTTATTATAACAAGATCATCAATAAACTAAGCATTGAAAGCATTGTGTAAAAATAAGTAAACATACAGAAATATGAAAACATTCTATACCAAATATCTTGAAAGACAGCTACTTGCGACTATTCCTATTAACAGGTGAAGTTGTTTTGATGCTAACTGAGTAAAACAATAAATCCATTGTATTGCAGTTTCAATTGTAAAGAAGCTTCAAATGCCATTGGAAAACAAATTCAGAGAATCATAATATCATACTTTCATTACATTTTATTCCACACAACCGTACACTTCTTTTCACAACAAAACAAAAAACACTTCCTGTCAGGAAAAAATGTCAATTGCACTTGTTAACAGCAAATTTTTGGAAGATAATGAAACCTCTGAAGGGAAAGAGGTCTTTATAGTAAGTTGACAAGATGGTATTATGTACATGTACTCATGTAATGTACTTCTTTACTATTATTATCAGATATCAGTTATAAATATATTCACAACCACAATCATAATGCAGCAGAGGTTGGTCACGGATATGCCGACTCATGTATTTTGGATCTAGATATTTATATTTCGCCTAAACGCCATCACCAGTATCCTATTCAAATAGAATACTGATTCATTCATTCGAATAAAATCATGATTCATTCATAACTAAGCAAATTTGCTTTTTATGTTAATTAGGTAGAGCCATAAGTAATATTACTGTAAGGATTCAATTTTTCATGTGTATACTTTCCACAAAATTCAGCTAAGATCAATACTTGTAAAAAAACTCAAATGCTATGAAATTTGCAGAAAACAAGTTGCACTATTATTCGTGATTTTAGAAGAAACTAATTTCAATTAAAAAATGACAAACCACATGGTTTCGGGTTTCCCTTACTTAGTAGTCGCCAGTTCTTCCACCAGTAGTAATAAAAAATAATCTCGGCATTTTTCAACAAAGATTTAAAAATTTGTACTGGTGGAACTAATTGCGGACAAGACAATTTAAATTGTCAGTAGTGGAGCAGCCGGTAATAATTTAAATTGTCAAGTTCAAAAAGGACAATAATACTTCATCACGTAACGTAGGTTTATTAATCAATCTAAAAGATCATTTTCAATTTAGAAGCAAGATAGGCCTATACAGTTCTACTCATCCGTGGTTAAACTAACTACAGTATAAACATGAGCAAAACTAAGCAGTGTAGCTCAAAAGACGACAATAAACTAACTAACTTCACTCCAGAGCTGTTTTCTTCTTTGTCTGCATGTCAGGACAATGGCTGTTACTGTTAAAAGCTCTTCCTTGCTGCATGAGGATTTATAACTTCTTTCTATCTATGACTCCGAATAATCTATTCTGGTTGTTGCAACTTTTATGAAAACAACCTTTTGTGAGCTAACAATTGTACATGGCTCTACCAGTGACAAAATTGAATTTTTACTTTTTGATACAATAATTTTTTAGCTTAAGAGCTCACTGGTGGAGCCACTTTTAAAACACCAGTAATTAACCAGCTCCACCATAAGTAATTTACGGTAAAAAAATTGTCTCTGCGAAAATTATCACTGAAGGTGATATGAATGCTTCCAAAATACATAAGTATGTATACCGGATCACTTAAACCAGTGGTTCCCAACACGTTTTTAAGGCGAGCATTTTTTGAAAAAACTCAGATTTTTAAAATCTTGCGACCCAAGTAAATTGTTGTAAGATTTTAAAAGTTACACAAGATTGCGTTGCAAACACACAGCACTTCAAAAGCAGCAATTTTTTCTGAAAATAATATGTTTATCAAATCACTTCATATATCACACTAATGAGATAACTGTGCTCGCTTGCTGTCATTGAGTTTTTGAAATCGAGGCTTTATTTTACTTAAGCATAGCCGCATACCGGCTTCAACTTCCAGCCAGGTTTCGCTGTTTAGTTTTCAATGCACATATGGCACTAAATCCAGTCTCACAAAGCCAAGTTGTTGCAAATGGAAGCAGTTTTTGAATCACAAATTTTGAAACTGTGGGATACACTTTGTGCATGGAAGCCCAAAAGTGGATATTTGCAAAATATTTAGGGTATTTGTCTTTAAAGGACGCAAAAGAAATACGATTTGCTGCTTCTGTCGTCATGTGCATAAACTGTTCTGCTACATGGATGGGAAGTTGAGGCAGGTCCTTTCCAGCAAATGGATCAATTATCCAATCATTTTGGCTATTAGGTGTGTCACAAATATATTGCGTTAGCTCAGGAAACATATTGTACTCATCTCTAGTGACATAACTTTTCCAGAGTATGAGTTTTTTGTGGTAAACAGAAACTTTGGCGGCGTGATCAATCACCGTAAAACAATTGCCTTGCATAGATAAACTTGGAGAATTCAGAGAGTCAAATATATCGGCAAGGTAAGCAACTTTTGTGTTGAAATCTTCTTGCAAAAACTTCTCGGCTAATCCTACATAGTTCTGTTGCTTCAGGAAGATAGCAATCTCCTCCCGCAAACTACAAACTCGCTTTAGGACACGACCTCATGACAACCATCGCACTTCCGTGTGCAGCAGCAGAGCTTGATAATCCGCATCCATGTCAGTGCACAAAGACGAAAACAAACGCTGATTTAGTGGCCTTGCTTTGATGAAGTTTACATACTACACTACATCATTCAACACTTCGTGCAGCTCTTGAGACAGTTTTCTTGCAGCAAGCAATGAGTCCACACAGCATTTGGGGCTTTGTCTTTGATTCGTTTTACCACACCAGACTTGATGCCAGTACAAGCTGCTGCACCATCGGTGCAAATGCCAGCACATTTATCCCAAGGAATGGAATACTCCGTAAAGAAATCATCCAACAATTGAAAAATATCTTCACCTTTGGTGTGCAGTTTTAGTGGTTTGCAAAGTAGCTTATCTTCTGATACAGCCTCATTGTTGATAAAGCGGATAAAGACGGAAAGTTGGGGCAAATATTCAATGTCGGTAGATTCATCTAACTGAATGGAATAAAAGGGAGACTTCTTCACTTGGATAAGAATCTGCTCGAGAACATCATCAGCCATGTCTACTATGCGTCTTTTCACTGTATTGTTGGATAAAGAAATCACATTTAACTTTTCACTTTCTTTCTCAGCAATCATTATTTTTACTACTTCTTTCATAACTGGCATTAACAAATTCTCACCATCTGTGTGAGGTTTTTTTCAGCTTAGCAATTTGATAGGACGCAACATACCAAGAGTAAACAGCTAATTCATTATGTGCTGTAAATGCTGTCATAATATTTTTTAGATCTTGAATCGATTTCAACTTTTCAACAAAGTTCAACAGGCTTATTCACAAAGTTTGAATGATTTTTCTCTAAGTGTCGTTCCAATTTGTTCTTTTTCATTGATTCTGCCGAGAGAACTTTCAGACATACTATACATTTTGGTTTCCTGTCTAGTTCTGTGAAACCAAGTTTTAAAAACGCTTCATTGAATCATTGTATGATCGTTTTGCCATTCGTAAACATAAAAATTAACAAAAATATAGTTCACTCTGCAATACCTAATGCAAACAATAACTGTCAAAAGTTCTTATACTACGAACATGCTACAAAGGTTTATAGCGAGCTGCTGAAGCTAGCAAGGCAAAATTGCATGCAACTTGGCTATTAACTATTTTCCCAACGAGTCTACCTTCATGAAATAAGTCTGCGGTTTTCAGTGTTCACACGACGCGCTCAAAACCTTTTCACTGCGGGAGCTCTTTGTACGACAAAATGAAACTGATGCGAAATTACTCAAGCGTTACGCAGAACAGCTTTCTGATGTCTCGACATGAAACGCTTCATGACTTGCAGTTTATATTTTCAAGTTTTCAATTTTTTTTCTTTTAATTTTTCGCCCAAGATGCAATATGCCTGAAAAACTAGAGACCCAAAAAAATAATCTGGCGACCCAACTTTGGGTCGCAACCCATGCGTTGGGAACCACGGACTTAAACTACTGCTTCTCAAACTACCTTGAGTTTCCAAGATTATACGGATAGGTCACAAGTAGAATTAGTCTATGTTTTACCTAAGTTATTGGCTATCAAAGTTATTTTAGCTGCTATAGAAAAGGAGAGATAAACATACATACTCGAAGTTTTCACATTACTCCAAGGCTAATAGCTAGACTGCACAAAATCATTATTTTGGGGTCACAGTCGCAGTGTCAAACTGTTCTAGAAATGATTATTATGGGTCATGAAACAATTTGGTGAAGAAACGCTGGCTTAGACCACTGATATAATCATATAGATCATTTGGAACACTTAGAATGCAAGGGCACCAACAATTACTTTGCTCTATTATCCTAACCTAACAAAAGGTCTGCAAAGGGTCTAAACAATCCAACTGGTATTCAGCCCAGATTAAAAAGTTTTTATTTTGGAGGAAAGTCTACCACAATGCAAGCAAAAGTAGTATGTATTATTTAAGTCCCTAACATAGGCTAGTTTGTAAATTTTCAAATCTGAAACTTGACTATATTGATTCCTGCTTGTGTTCGTACCAGTTTATGTGTCTTGGAGGTACCCTAGTAGATCAGCATAAATGCACTTCAGTGCTATTCACTTATTCGAAGTCATTATTTCACCGTATGTAAGTCACGCACCCTGTTATTAAACATAAGTGGTTAGGTTGTGAGAATGGGTATGCAAAAAGTTACTTTCAGCTATTTCAGGTTTTATTGGAGTTAGGTTTAGATTAAAAACTAGATTAGGGTTAGGTTCAGGTTACTCTCATATATTATGAAATTTAAGTTAGTTTAACACGAAGCTGTAAAAAACAGCTTTAAATGGACAATTTTTCCAGTGAAATAGTGGCAGTCTAACTTTTTTATCAATAAATCAATGAAGCGGCCATTTTACTGGAAAACTGTGTTGCTTCCCCAGCCTAAAATAAAATCCCAGGGAACGAGATCTCATTTTTGTGACCTGGAATCCTGGATGAGGGCGTGTTATTGAAACCCTTAGTAGCTGAAAAACATATAAACAAATGAAACTAAGCAACCTAAAACGAAATTCCGGGAGCAAGCATCACCATCGTTTAAGTCTCACCCTTGCCCAAGTCTGCAAGCGAATCACTGTTAATAATGTATTACTGTACAGCAGTACAGAAGTAAAACCGTAGGCCTGGGCCCTGCTGGGGTAGCCTAGTACCGTCGACTATAGGCATAGTTCTTTACAACAACATTCAGACGTTACCGGACTTTACATTTACCACTATTACCAAGACCAAGACTTTCACATTTAACAATATTACCACCGTGGATCACGGTAGGCTACGCCTATACAAAAAGTGAAAAAATCTAGTCTAGCCTAGTTCCCATGCAGCATGAGGAATTGGGAGATTTCTTGTTGTCTTTCTAAAGTTTCGAAAAGTGCGGGGATCTAGCGAAAGCAAATATTACGCAAAAAAACAAAATATGATACTAAATCATACAAACGAATCAGCAATTCGTTTCTTATTTCAGTACAAATGGTTCAATTAATTATAATTAATTTATATATAATTAATTTTTTTATTAGTCTATTTGTAAATTAAAATTAGAGCATAAGCACGTAGAGTTGAAGTATATATGGCTGGAATAGATGGTATTTTTTGCCAATTTTATTAACTATTTATCGAATTTAATTTAAATTTTATGGCATTTGGTTTAATCGCTAGGCCACAACCATACCGGTAGCCTTGATTTTCTGGTAATTGTCCCAAGAATTTTCAAATAGGCTAGTCTTGCCGATATCAAATAACTTATAATAATATATTTTTTATATAATTTAATAATAATATAAACATATTTAATAATATAAATAATAGTAATATATTTTTATGCGTAGTGCCGTATTGGTACTCTGCAGTTAGCGTTGTATCTACATCTCTTTTTTAACCTTTACAATAAGCAATTCATTTGGGGCTTGGTTGGCAGCCAGAATTGCATATATTAAGCGTACCAGTTGAATACTTTTATTGTAAGTAAAATAATATTAATAACCTAAGCCAAATAAAAACTTTGTGCAAATCGCTCTTTCTTCAACTAAATATTTTTGGTTAGTTGCCAAACGGCCAAGACTATGTTAAACTTATTCTTTTGGTGAAATTTATACGTGCCTATATAGACAACCATACACTAATAAGAAATTCGCAAAGCGGTAAATATTAGTAATGAATTGAACACTTTAAAACTTCATACGAGTTCTTATTTTTTAATAAAAATGGTTTAATAAAGGCTTGCTTGAAATGCAAAGTAACGGTTTCTGGCTGTAAAAAAATCTGTGGAATCCAATAAAATGAGGAATAAGTTTATTTGGCAGTGCTCTTTTGAAAACATTATATTTCGGTAATGTGTCGTTTTTTGTTGTTTGCATTCGTCTACGGAACTTATCGCAATTATATTTTGTTCATTAAAACTAAATAGCTTATTTCGTGTGTATTTTGCGTTCCATTTAATATTTCTTAAGTTTTGTGTGGTATCAGACTATCTATCCTCGGACGAAGGAAACTATTTGCGCAACTTTAAATCGGCGATTATTTCTCATCGTTCGAAACCCAGTTCCTGAAACGCATAACGAAATGACATATCGCTATATCTTAAGCTGTTCCTGGTTTATAACTGAAGCTAACTTGAACTTATTCTATCGGCAGAAAACATAAGAACATACATAACTAATAACTTAATGTGAATTAAGAAACGTCTCCGAAGAGCATCTGTGCGCCCCCATGTTTATAACCGATGACTTTTAAAGGTTTTAATACAAAATCTAAACTGTAAAAAATCAAAAATAGGTCTACAACAAACGTATTATCTTGCTGCTTCCTAGCAATCAATATGTTCAAAGCTAGAACTGACTGGTCTCTATACAAGTTTTGATAATGCTAGACAAGGCCGGAAAAATAAATTTTGGGAAATTTAAAAAAACTTTGATATTCTAACCACTCCGTAGCCTCCGCCACCGGACTGAGCGTTCAATATTGTATATTTGTATGTTTGTTGAATATAACCATAGTTTAATATGATCAAATGCAAAATGTTTAAAACTAGGAAGTAGCTACTATTGTAATATTGTCAACTTGTACACTTATTTCGTTAAAGTTTTGCCGCTTTTTCACCTTTTCTGCCTGTTCATGAAAAAAAATAAAAATATTAAACTTATTGATTCTGTAAGTTTAACAAAACAAATCATATTCATCATTTAAACTATATCAAACAGCTAAAACGAAAAAATTAAACTTAGACAACTATACATTCAATTTAAGTACCATAAATTCCTTTTTATGGTAAAATTAAAAGTTTTGCTGTTTATCAACACAGAGAAAATAATATATAACATTCAAAGTTCAGAATTCAGATTTATGTAATATTATTTCATAAAAAAATACTATCCTTCAAGCGTAGAAATAAATTTTACTTGAACAATTGTGAGAATATTTTTCCATGCAAGCAGCTGACGCGGAACGACTGTATGGGTCTTTTCAGAACGGAGGTGTGCTAGAAACAGACAAAAATGGTTTACAAAAAGTTTGTTGAGATTGGTACTGTTGTTTACATTACCCTTGGTCCAAATTCGGGAAAACTCGCTGCGATTGTAAATGTTGTTGATCAAAATCGACTTTTGGTTGATGGCCCCTGCAGTTCGGTGCCTAGATGTGTTGTAAACTTGAAGCAGATTCAACTTACAAAGTTTCGCATCACTATCCCGTTCGGTTCCCGTACTGGCACTGTAAAGAAAGCCTGGGAGAAGGAAAATGTGAATGCTCAATGGGAAGAAACAACATGGGCAAAGAAGATCGCGCTCAAGCAGAAGAAAGCATCTTTAAGCGATTTTGATCGGTTCAAGGTGATGAAACTCAAGCAAAAGCGTAGTAGAATCATTTCAGCTGAAGTTGCAAAGCTGAAGAAGCAACAGAAGTCTACCTAAAAGCGTTGTGACTTCATTTGCCTTACTGAGCTCAATACAGTAACATCATTGAATATTTTTTGTGCTTTCTTCGGCAGTTTACCAAACTAAAGTTTTGTATAGCTTCGTAGTTCTGCCCAGAAACCAGATTGGAAAGTTTCCGGCTTTTGCGTGAGAAATTCCTCGCGCAACAAGATGAAACAATAACTAATAGGCCTATACACACAATTTTTAACCACTGCACACTAAGCAAACTTTCCAATCTGGCACTGGAAATGCAGTTGTCTTCACATAAAAATTGTGCGCAATGGAGTTTTTTAAGTTAAAGATACATAGTGTTAAAAATTTAATATCGATAATATCACTTAGCTATGTTTATGATCTCCAAAGGCTTTAAAACATGTTAAACTTTTCTTTGAGCTAGAAAACAGCTTAGGTGGTTTTGGTTAATAAGTTTTTTGTGTGAAGGCTGTATTACCCTTAGAGAAAAAATTAACATCTGAACATTTTACTGGTATTTGTTTTGCAGGACTTTTGCCAAATTGCAATGAAATGAGATGCAAAGAATGAATGTAATATAAAGTGCACAATGCTTTTACATATTACACTATTAAGAAAACTAAGGGACATATACAACACTAATTTACGGAGGGTGAAGAAATGTCAAAATAATAGTTATTTCGACCTTTGCAGTGATTGATATTGGTATATACCTTGCAACCATAATGAAATCAGCAAACTTTGTCTGCCGAAAATGTATGCCAGTTGGCAAAATTGTTTTAAGCCATCATCAATACATCGAAGTAGTTTATTTTAAAAATCTGCCCACTTAAAAATACACATGTACACTGAAAAGTTACATATGCCCAAAACTGCTGGCGTAGGAAGTGCATTTGATTTCCGCTGTAGATCTTTGGCGGAAAGGCCCTAGATTTCAGTCTAGTCTTGCAATATTAAGCATAAATTGGTAACTTTGAAAATTTTTTGTTTCGTTGCTTGTCACTTGTTCAGTTGGCTACAAACACTAAATTAGCTCTGTTTGTCAGTACAATGCATTAGTAGACTGTAGACATACACTATACAGCACTGAAAATATGCAATATCAGCCACTGCAAAGTTTGAAATGCTAAAATTGGTTACTATACAGCATTAATATCAGTCTTCCTTGGTTTTTCTAAATTAGTGTTGCTTTCTTTGTAATGGAATGATCAGTTTTCGGTTTCTGTCAAGTGGTGTTGCTAATTCAGACCTGTAGACTGTGTTAAAATAACATAGCCTATGTAAAACAAGAAGCAGGTTTGTAATGAAGTCAATACTTTTTTTCTGATTCGAGTCAATATGAGTTGTGACTTGCTTTGACCTCAAAAATTTTTCTGATATCACTATGTAGTCGTTAAATTAGTTATCTTAGCGTCTTGGTTGTCCCCAAATAAGTGTGGTTGGTTCTTTCAGAGAAAAATATCTGTGTTTGTTACCTAACGCTAAATTCTTGTCTTTGCAGCTATCATACTGTGATTCGAGTCATTTTAAGTCATTGGAAAATGTGAGCCACTACAACACTAACAAAAAGTTTGGTACTTCATAAAATTAACACCATTAGTGATCAATTAGTTCTTTATTCCTTGCTCAGATATAGGATGCATAGATATGGTCTAGTGATAAGCTTTAATCAATTTCCTATGATGTAAGAGTGGATAACATAGCCTTGGAACTGGTTTATGGTTTATGTTTTAAATTTTGTGTGCTGGATGTTAGAAAAAAGCTTTGTGGACATGAATGCTTGTAAAATTTAGAAGTTTTTAATTAATGGGAATGTGATTGGGTAGCTCATGAAATGAATGCTTGAGTTTTTGTTGTGTTGCAACAATATTTGAATCAATGTACAATTGTACATACTGTCTCATTAGTGTAAACAAGGAATCAGCAATATCAAGTTAAAAACATTGACCTGACTTGACTTATGTCATAGTTTAAAAACTTTAAATTGACTCGAGTCAGAAAAAAATGAATTCATTTCAAACCTGATATAATGTCCTTTAAAAATTGTGAAACATCCAAAATTTGCCACCATTGTATCGAAATGCCTGCACCTTTTTTTCTAAAATTGTATCAAAATACTTTGTCAGTATAAAATTATGGTAATGCAGCCACTTAACCAATTTATGGTTATCAACCCTTGTCCACTAGCTTAATGTTAATTAAATCTATTGTTTAAAGTTCTTATGAATGCATTAAAATTCCACAAGATCACTGCAAGCAAGACATTCGTTTAAAGAAATTATTTATGCAATGTTATATTATATCCCAAGGCCTAGAGCCCTAGACCATGACCAGATATCACGCAAACTCTTACGCATTTTACATCACATGCTACGCTGACCACGTAACGTGACTTCGTATTGAACTAGTTCAGTGCGTAGGATTCAAACCACTGTAAAACATAAACTAGGCAACATATTTTTTAATTTTTTTTTATCGCATAAAGAAGTTGTATTGCAACTCACCTGTACGAGATCTTTCCAATGCCCAGAACGCTTGTAATTTAAAAAAGAATCAAATTTTCTATTGTTAAGTTTAGGCGATCGAAGAAATCTTGCCACGCATACAGCAACTCGGAAAGGGTGTATTATGGTGGGACAGGTAGAATACAGTATATGCAACCTTTGCAAATCCATGTGAATTGAATTTTTCGTAGCACATTCTAAGCCTAAAAACTTGACTTAGAAATTCAAAAATATCAAAACATGGTACTGTAACAACTATTTTCTTCTACCCTAGATTTTCGCTAATGTTAAATGTATCTGCAATAGGCCTTCAGTCTAAAAGTCATTTGTGTATGAACCTAAATTTTTCTTCAATAGTTAGCTACAGCAGATCTAAATAATGCTATACTACGAAAGAACAAAATATGTATCGATAAAGCATGGTGTGGTATGGCAATTTTGGATGATTGCTCATCGCTCGAGCACCGGTTACAGAGCTTGTCCATGGTGAAAGATCTGATTGATACGCATTTTTATTTCATTTATTGTTGTGTTGCCCGAATTTGAAACTGTTCAACGGAAGCTAGCATCGTTCATACCTTACTGAAAGGTAATACAACGGTAGCGCAATTGAGATTCTGACCCGGCTCGCAAATTTACGAGCCAGGCATAACAACCGATCCAGTTAATAAAGCAGATGAAAGAAAAAAATTTTATTTTGACTGTTGATGGAGCTAGAGCGCTTTTATAACAGCTAAAGTTAATTGAGAAAAAATTGGCAAGTTACTATCAAACTGAGATAAAAATAGGCCTACGTCAAATTTCGAAAAATGCACGTAACGTTTCGCCTGTAGGAACGTTGTTGGTATTGTAGCAGAGATGATTCTCGTCTGGCGCTGGCAAGTTAAAGTAATGTGTCTCATGCCTTTAGGAGGGTCATAACCAATGTGATTATGAATTGACCTTTGGAAATAACTTTGGTTTGTGGTACCAATTATAGAGCCTATACTGTACTTGTAGAGACAAGCTAAGCGCTACAGTACAATACTACAAAAATGCAGGCTATCTACGGCAGAGTGCCATTATTAGGATGACATTACAAGAAATCATATGAAACCATTTCGAAATTATGTAAACAAATAAGCCGAAATTAATTGCGAACAAAAATTAAGAGAATAAAAAATACTGTATAACCAAACCAAGATAATCGTAATTTTGCTGAAGTTGCCCGCAGAAAGTCCCTGTAGGAACGAACACCCAACAACACAAGTGTCCATAACAACGTTGTTTATGTCCTGATCAGCGACAAGTGGCAATGAGCCTAATGACAACCACCAATTTACGTCAGCAAAAGCACTGTCCAATTGTAACTGCAAGACGGATCACGTGAAAATGACCGGAGGTCCAAAAAACAAAGATAAATTTCAAGTGATGCCTTTTGAACCCACTTGGGTAAAGTGTTTTCTTGAAAACTATTTTGTTTCTTACCTCAAGTGGCCAGACTTGGCACGAAGAACTTCCTTCGTTAGCACTGAAGTATACATAACAAATAGCATTACACGCAAAGCGTAGTATAGCTGATTAGTCCAGTAAAGTATTGCAACAAAAGTTTCGTGCTAAAATGAAGAAGTAAAAGCTAAACACACACAAAAGTGCACTTGTTTGCTGCATAGCGTTTAAGTGGAAATAAACTTCCAATAAAAAATGTCCCGCGTTGATAATGCAAGCACTCGTGCGCCGTCAGTTATTAGTAAGTTTGAAAGTTGTGAAATAGAAGTCGAAAATACGGATGATGTTGGCAAGCCTCGCATGGGTCTCGGCTCAACAGCAAATGAAAATATCGCCCTGCGGAGAAACTACAGAGAAATGGAAATGTTGTGGAGAACGCAGAAGATATTAGGCGATGAACAAGTTTGGGTCCTAAAACTTATTGATCTTTACGAAAAAAGTGTGCAGGTAGGACAAAACGTAATTGCGTTCGAAAGCAAAGCTATACATTTAAATATTTGCAATGATACAATAGAAAGTTTTTTTCAAGCATCCAATTAAATTCCGCATTAATGCAAGGTTGGCTAATAAGTTACAATTTTGAAAGTGTTTTATATGAATATCATTTCTGTGCAAATAACTTTGTTACGTCTTCAGAGTGTAAAATGCATTTGATATCAAAAAGCTTAATTAATTATTGTCAGCTTAAAGTCATTGGAATATTTATTCAGTGAATAACACGCTGAGTTAGGCTGAAATTTTGCTTAACTTTGCCAAACAAATTACTCTGAGTTTGCTCAATTTAGGTAAACTACAAAAGGTTAACTAAACGTGTCAATCGAATTCAGTCTCACTTGACAGAAGAAGAAATTATTGAAATGGAAAACGATCTGAAAAAGAAGGAATTTGCAAACAAATACAGGATGATTCTACACAACCAGCAGGTAACAAAGAAAACCTGTAACAAAGCGTCAGTACATGGAAACTTTGCAAACATAATCATAACCGGTAATTATTGGATTTCTGTCGTCACAAAAGCATACTGAAAACGAAAACTCAAGCAACAAAACGAAGCGCGCGTGTCCTATGGATGTTATACGCGAAGATACGGAAGAAATCGTAAAGGACAAGGTTGTAGAAGCTTCTGTGCAAAAAGTAGACAGCCAAGAGCTTTCACAAAACATCAATTCGTCGCAGACAAATACCATTAAGCAAAAGTAAGTTATGCGTCAATTTCTACACAGCGTAACTTGCAAATGTTTTAGTTAGTATAATAAATACATAGGTTAAACATGTTCGTATCGAACTTACGGAATTTCTTAAATTCTTAAAACTACAGTTTGACACAACCGATTCGAAGTCAAACTTGTCAACCTCACTCGTCAAGAATTAACTCGATGTCCAACAGCAATAAACGACGGCCAGAAACGTCGCCCGATCTTGGTGGGGTCAAACATTTTTCATATTTCAAACAAGTTTTGATATTTCAGCAACATATTTTACAAACTATTAAAAAAATGTACATTTATAAATAAGTCTGTCAATAAGCAAACGTATATGAACACGTATATGTTTACGAACAAGTGATTATGTTTAAAGAATCTAGTGAGGCAATGAGCGATATCATTCCGAGTCTAGAAGGTCTGCTGGATCAGTTGCATAATATCAAACCCCAACAATTTTATGACAACCAACGAAAGCTCAAGTTGTACGACATAAGGTTACTCGGAGAAGAACTGGAAGCCCGAAAAAAGAATTTTTACAAAACTGTGGACAGGATAGTAAACTGGTGAGAATATTCAATTTGGTAATTGCTTATTCTACTTTCTTTATATGAGTATTATTATCTAAATTATTGGTGTACTCATGTTTTCTCATTATAGTAACATTTCATTAGCTTTATTGTTGTAAAAATGAGTATAGATCGCTAAAAGTTTATTTGTAAAAGTTATATTCGTTTATCGTCATTTGTAGGGATAAAAAAGAGCCGGAAGAGAAACCAGAGGAAGAAAAAGAAGAGAAGCCACGAGAGCGCAAGACTTCTTTCATGCGATCCGTTTTACGAAATTTTTCGATGGAACTTATGATGAAGACCATGCAGTACGGATGGGCGGATCTAGGACAATGCCGGTACTTACGAAACAGGGGAGGTGAAGATGATATCGATCCGTCCGGCGTAAACACCTTGGCTAAAGATACGATGAAGGTGAGTCGTTCTTGGTGAGTTGTAACCAGTAGTGGGATTAAAATATTTTAACATCCGGTTCTCTCACTAGCAGCATGCCATATTGACCGGGGGCCTATACATACGCTTGTTAACAACCGGTTCGCGGAAGTCATTAAAATTCCAAGAACCGGTTTGCACGAACCGGTGAGAACCGGCTGAATCCCTCCACTGGTTGTAATCAACGTCCAACAACCGTAACATAAATAACATTAACCAACCTAAATTTGAAGTCTATATATAAGCTATAGTCTGTTAGATGATTTTCGTATTAAAGTATGGGTCTCCTACATTTAATATTGGATGTTTTATTAATATTGGATTGTTTTATTTTTATTTACAATTAATATAAAAGATTATTTACAGATAAGGCTTGACCCAGAAGCAAAAGCGAAAGCTGAGACGGAGTTATCGTCAGGTGGCGCTGCAAATAAGCAAATTCAACCCGGATTTGACGAAAACGGCAAAATGATTCGAACTGCAGATTTGCTCGGCTTGAAATGACCTTTAAAACGTGTGAAATAGTTTTATGAAATTTTTGCACGGAAATTGCTATTCCAGTGTACAGTTACGTATCAACAAAAAAGAGTCAAAGGAAGTGTCAACAAAGGCATGAATCCTAGTGTCATATCCTAGATTGTTTGGATGTTTTTGTTCGCTTGACTAACTTTAATTTCATACAAATACGCGTGTCGACGTGATGTTTATAATACCTGAATTAAATAAAATCAAATCCAAAAGATCTACAAAGATATTTCAGAAAATGTATACAGATTTATTAACTGAAACACCGCAACGCTAAAAAACTTCAGACAAATATATTAAAATTTTAAAAATCTTTAATCATATATTTAGTTCAAAAAGTTCGTTATTTACATTAAAAAGATGTGTTCCTTTTCTCTTGACGAATTACAAATGCGTATTACCTGCCAAAAAGAGAGAAAATATAAGCAGGCCGATAGCGAAGAGTTATTAAAATAAATGAAAGGGCAATAACGACTCATTAGTGGGCTTTATGTCACATAGTTAAGAGAATAATGAAGTGAGATGACTTGAGGGTCGCTGGGAGATTCTGACAAAGTGTACCTTGGAAAAATCGACGATCGATTATCCGATTAGACGACATCAGAACGCGAGAATAAAGTATTGTTTAACGAAAAAATAATAAAACCATTTTTTCCCAGCGAAAACTGTGAGTAGAAGTTAGCAGTGCTGATATAGCTTTAATGTAGCAAATTTTAAAATATTACGCTTAAATACTTTCGTACATTCGTATTGAAGAAAAATGGAAGCATATAGCCTATAACCTATTATTTAAATTTACATTTTTCTACAATAACGCAATAGAATAGGTCAACAACGTTGCCAAAATATTCACTTAATGGCGTGCGGAGTTTTGTGCTTTGAACTTTTTTAAATGCGAAAAAATTTCTTCACAGTGCGCTAATTAGCATTTAAAAAATCGTGCCTTTTGACCAATCCGCTTCCTTTCACCACCCCAATGGTGGCATCACAAAGCGCATATGTCCGACACTGTTTGTTACGTCGTGGCGTCAACGTAATATTTTTTCTCTAAATCCAGCCCTAAAAGAAGTCTTCTTTGAGTTTTAGGGTGTGCTGAATGCGATTTCCGGCGTTAATCACAAAAGTAAGATTTTATTCGTTCAGCTAGGAAAAGAAAGTTCTTATGTATAGCGTTATTTTAGCAGTTAGTAAAACCTTCAGAGATTATTAGTTTTACTTAATTACTTAATTTAGAATTAATTTGTGTTAAACAATCATATACCGGTAATGGATTTTAAACAAGCAATAAACCCTCTTATAGATGATTGAAGTAGAAAAACTTGAAACATTATCTATTATTTCAGACAAAAAATCCATTTTAAAAATCCAGCAAGTGTAATGATGTTTTGTCAAAATAGTAAAGTCCTTTTGGCCATAGAAAGAGTATAAAGATTACATTTACCTACAAAAAGAACAAACTGTATAAAAGCAAGATAATTATAATTTATTTCTTCTTTAAAATATTGGTCCCTCGTAAATTTCAGCTTTTGCTTCGACCAGTGAGGTTCGTGTGAGCAAGGCAGGAATTCTTTTCACAAGCCTGAATTTACGAGATACGGGGCAAAATATAAATTATCTAATTCTGTTGCCATATAACTAAAAACTTGTTCGATATAAAATCAATGGAAAAAATGAGAGTGCGCCTATTTTGAAATGCTACGATTGTGTGAAGTCGCACCGTGAAAAACTAAACAATCACCATCGTGTAGAAAGTAAATATTTTTAAGATTTATAGCTTTTTTGTAGTCAGTAGAAATGTGCAAAGCTGGAGTTACCTCTGGTCAATCGCACGAGAGTAACTCCGCTTGTAATGAAAAGTCTTTTTGCTACGGAAACCGAGTAAACAGCCAAAATTGGCCGAAGCCAGTACTGTCTGAACACGGAGAGGTGGAACCAAGCGGTCAGAACAGATCTTGCAAACATATTGACTTTTATAATCTTGCTTACCAAAGTTGTTCATGGAAGCAGGATACCACAAACTCAAGCTCAACGTCATCATCGAATGATGTCACTCAAATACCTTCTGACTATTACGGACTTGACGAAAATTGTGGAAGAAGCTTTGATCCTAACTTCGTGGAGGCATCCACAAGTTTGACTGCGATTGATCGGGGATCAGCTCAACTTGAGCAGATACCGCTACCGGCCAACTTTGACAGATATGATTCTAAACTCCGCAGCTTGCAGAAGATTGTAGAAAGATGTGGAAAAGAGACCAGTAATAAATGGTGCAACTCCGAATACACCTGGGCAGACGACACTAGCTTACATGGAGTGCCAAAATTTTACGAAAAGCATCAGATCCAAAATGCCAAGTCCAAAGCCGAAGATAAAACGTCACCGGGCAATGAGAAGTGTGAAGTCAAAACTCGGAGTCTAAAGTATCAAAAAGAACAAAAGAAATCATTGGTCAAAAAGTCTAAAGATGGAAAGCAGGACAGAGAGGATGACGAAACAAAGGAAGTATCCAATAATAAATCAGACGATAATTCCGGAAGCTGTACTACTCCGAAAACCAAACGCCACCGTACACGATTTGCTCCTTCGCAGCTAACAGAACTAGAAAGAAGTTTCGCTTCCACGCATTATCCGGACATTTTTATGAGAGAAGAATTGGCTTTGAGGATTGGTCTCTCTGAGTCCCGCGTCCAGGTGTAAATTTTGTGGCTTTTGATAATAATGTTTAAATAATTTATAGTCACTTTTAATCAAAACATTTAGACTCTTAAGAGTAAATAATTTAACAATAGAACTGGTTTTAATCCGTACCAAATCCTATTTAAATTTCCCACTTCCCCATTCGGCTTTGAAACTTACAAGTTATTATTTTTTTTAAATACGACGCAAAAAATTCGCAGTAAATGTTACTTAGTATAGATCAGGGGATCGGTAATGGGAATCTTATATTAACGTCAACATTGATTTGTTATTATTCAAGTCGGGAGGCTATCCATTACTAACCAACCTGTCAGGCAGGACTGTTTCCTGTCACAGATGATGCGTTCATTTTAACTAAAACGGACTGGAGTAGATGTTACGAGATCAACAGCCCAATTAATAATTCATAAAACATTGTGGTTTTCCAATGTTTACTGTATGCTATTAGAAAGTAACGTAAAAATAATCTACTTAAGCCATTTGACTGAAAATTTACCTCATGAAGTTAAATACTGTTTTGTTTCAACTTCAATTCAGGTATGGTTTCAAAATCGAAGAGCAAAATGGAAAAAGCGTAAAATCGCTGATACTTCAAGCAACCCTTGGCCGTTCCAATCGCCATCGACCGCATCCGCGTTCAATTTTTCCGGTCAAATTTATCCGAGTACCCCGAACGTGAACTTGCTTGGTTGCGAGGGATTTTATTCTCTCCCAGAAGGCAACACGAATAACCATTGGCCTAATTCTATGTCAGGTTTGTGGAAAAGAAATTTGAAAACAATAATACTTCAATCCAAGATTGCTATATAAGAGAGCATAAAGCAAAAAAACATTTCCAAAACATGTTAAGTTATAACAATTTTTTATCTCTCAGGAATGGGAAGAGAATTCTCTTCAACGGTAGAGCCCTATGCAAATAGCTATATGACGTCGTCAACATATTCAGCGAACCCGCATCACGGCGACACGACGTCACGAATGTCAAACAGTCTGACCCCGAACGGTTTACAACAATCATCTTATCAGGAAAATTACGTTGAAAAAACGCACAGTTGTGTGAGTACAACATGTCCTGAGATAGTATATATAAAAACATTATAATTAAGGCAAAAAAGTATTGAGAAGAAGTTACAGTAGATATAGGCCTACTACAAACCCTTTCGTGGTCTTAATGCAACGTACATTTTCAGAACACAGCTCCTTTGTCATGCTTTCAGATGGACGCAAGTCAATCTGCTAGTTCAAGCCATGTGACCAGAAATTCCTTCAGCGGTTTTATTCCCTCTAATATATCTGGATACAATGTAAAGCCGATGTGATCCTTGTTTACTGCAGGCCAAAATACAATAAAGTACGAAAAAATCACATTTAAATGATTTGAAGCCATAAGCCGTTTAAACCTTTATTTGCAGATAGCGCTTGCAGTTTATGAGACTAAATATTATTAAGCGTTTCAAACGTATAAACCTTGCGTATTGTACTGTATGCTGTTCAAAATTTGTATATTTAAATTTTATTTGTACGCATCTCCGTCTCTACTAAATCTCCGTAGTCAATGTCAATTGTCAATGAAAAATCAAATTTATCTTCTAAAATTTTATTGGTAAAATGCAAAGGTATTTAAAGTGATTAAAAGTGTTTAGTGTACACCACAGATTCTTTTGGAGATTTTCGTTTTTTACCAGATCTTCTTCACACACAATAGCGCTTTTTATTGCCAACTGGAGACCTTGTGTTTTGTGGCATATGTGTGTTTGTGATTTATTTACATTATTTTAGACTTGCACGGTAGGTTTTATGTGCAAAGCAAGAAATTACCTTGTACGACGTACATGTTTCAAATTTGATGTCTTATACAAACAAAAAACCATGTTAGCAATAAAGTTTTGTAAATTTGCAATTAATTGTAAAATAGTTAAAATTGAAAACGCAAGTTACAAATTAAGAAGCATGACTTGATTGTTACAAATCACCCTTCTAGAGCCGAGCAATTTCGTGTCTGTGTGAAGAGGTTCCAAATTTGGCTTAATTTTAACTACAGCTCACCCGCAGAGTTGTTTTTCGCATCAAAACCGCTAAGTGCAACGTACTTATCTTCGCCTTCCCTAAATACGCACGATTGTGATAAAAAGAGGTTTCTACCATCGCCTTTAATTAGGAAAAGTCGCGCCCGAAGAAATAATGCAAAGAAGAAAGGTGAGAAAAAGTTCCGTTTTTTACATTTTTCCGCGTTGTGTCTATGAAAGTGTAAATGTAATATTATTATTAATATACATTTACGTATACAATCAACTTATGATAAAATACAATTATGGGCAGGTGAAGAAGATCCTAAAATTTTGAATTTTTATAAATTAACTGATTTAAAAAAAATGAATAATCGATGATATTATAAAGCAATGCAATACAGCAATATATTTTTTTGCAAACTCTAATTCAGATCATGTGCATCATAGTTCGTTCTTCAGTCAAACTAAACTATTCGTTCCAGATAATAATAATACAAACCGTGGTTCCGTCAACTTCTACGACGCAATAAACAACGTACTTGAGCGTAGCCGAGCGAAGCGATGCATCGTTTCATAATTAAAAGATGTCGCTTATTTGATTGGGTTTAATTGATGGATAAGCGATTTTTTGATAGCTGAAGATTTACCCAATATGCCATGTTTACACGTTGCAAATGCTTTTGATAATCCGGTTATCCGCTCCGCTACATCAAAAATTAAAGTAAACCGGTCAACTTAAACCACCAGCGCCAATCCTGTGACATATTATTACCTTCATAATATTAATATGTACTAATAGCAGGCATTTACTTTTACTGTAAAATATCCTGATGCGATAGCAACCCACATTTAGTCATACAAATTTACTCAAGGTAATATCTAGGCTACTAACTCACTTTCTCCGCTATAAATCATCGCAAGCTGTGGCATCAGGAAGAAGTTTAATTCAAGTCACATTGCACAGATATATAATTAGGAGTACCAAAAGCAATTATCAAACTTAAGCTATATTCTAAAAATCATACGACACGCGATAGGGAGCGTTTGAAATGTCATAATTGATATAAACGCACGTGTATATTTCTCAAACAATTTGCAACCGGTAGCATTTGACGAGGCTGAAGGGGAAATGTAAAAGTTCACTGGACACAGAATCCGGACCAACAGGGTTGGCAGAAGGTTTTCGTCATAAATTCATAAGTAAGTTTAGAAATACTGTATTACGGCGGTTATCAATCAAAAATCGCACTCTTCACTTCGTTAGCTCTAATTTCGCCAGTGTCCTCTCGTGGACTTCGTCAGGTCCATCTGCTATCCGAAGGGCGCGCGACCAAGCATAGAAACCAGCCATTGGAAAATCTCCGCACAAGCCTGGAAAAAATTTAACCGTTACTGTACCAGGCGTGGCAACATTACATCTGGAGTGACAAAATTGGCTATTGTCAAAACGAGAGCCTGAACTAGTTCAGTAACTACCTGCAGCACCAAACGCTTGCATAGATCTGTCAATAACACGACTCACAGTCTGTGGAACCGCAATCTTTATCATTGCTATCTCCTTTCTTGCCTCCTGAAAACATCACTTTAAAAACAGTTTGCTTTTAGAGAAATAATAGAAACACTAGGAAGAAAAGAGCTTGCTTTCAAATACCTTGACGTAACCTTTGCTATACATCAGTTGCAGTTAAAAATATTTCTTAAATGTTAATAAATAATCAGTAATGTAACTAAAGTATGTTTTAGCTGCAACTGTCGTATCCAATGTTACTTCATCATATATGAAATAGTACTAGTTCAATATGACTCGAAAAACAACAGTAAATATACCACACGTCGATAACAACGTGCAAGTATTTCAATAACTACAAAATTAGACAATAATTAGTTCTAACAAAACCGTACCTTATTTCCAACCGTGTCCATCATATGGGCAGTTTTCAGAACAAGCAAACGAGATTGTTCTATTTCAATCCGCGAGGTGGCGATATCGCGCAGAATAGTATCGCGTTCAACGAGTGGTCGGCCGAAAGTGACGCGCGTTTTAATCTGTATTTTGTCAAAGTACAGCGTGAAACTATTCAAAAGCGACAAATACTTGACGGCCGACGCCAAATTAAGAGGAGGCAGTAAAACTTTATGTTGGCTTTGCCTTAATTAACGTACTAAAAGATTTGAAGCCCAGATCCAAAAATAATTTACCAGTTACAACTCACTTACTCTTTCTTTCATCAAATCCAAGCAACGCTCAGCAGAACCGATCAACCTCATGCAATGATGAATTCTTCCTGGACCCAAACGGGCCTAAAGTAATAACATTTATGTTGGCATCGCATCTACAAACAACTAGAGGGAACGTAAATGCAATGTCGGACCCCTTACCTGTGCAATTTGGAACCCCGCGCCTGGGGCAAGTATGACGTTGTCTTTGGGGACTCTGACATCATCAAATATGAGTTCACCGTGACCAACTGGAGCGTCATCAAAGCCGAAAACGGAGAGTGGACGAAGAATCTTGATACCGGGCGTATGGGCAGGTACAATGACCATGGATTGTTGTTTGTGACGAGGTGCTGCGAATTTTAATAATGATGTTAAAATCGAGATATGTTTTACATATTAGACCGCTCATGAAATCCGTACTCGGATCTAAAGATCTGTTACATATAAACCCAATCAACTTGAAAAAGATATAATTGTAGTTGTATACAAATCGGTTTGATAAAACTTGTCATGTAGCAATACAATATGGATTAAAAAACATAAAAAACCTCCAACATCAGTTTTTCCCATAAAGATGATCACTTTCATCCTCGGGTCGAGAGCTCCCGATGTCCACCACTTTCTTCCATTAATCACGTATTCATCACCATCGCTACGGATCTCAGATGTAATGTTGCTTGCATCCGAAGATGCGACCTAATTGAAGAAGAATTCTCAATGAAGCAATGCACCCCAGATTAGACGGTATAGCAATCAGATCCCGGACATAATATGCAAACACTAACATCGGGCTCTGTCATTGCAAAACAGCTTCTTATCTCGCCATCCAAAAGCGGTTCAAGCCATTTCTGTTTTTGTTCTGTTGTCCCAAACTGTGCAAGGACTTCCATGTTTCCTGTGTCTGGAGCAGAGCAGTTGAAGACCTTGAAAGCAATTTACATGAAGAAAGACAAAAACAATTTCCAGTAAAAACAATACTTCCAGGAAATAACAGAATTATTGACAAATATGAACACAAACTTAAAAGCAGCAATGTTCTTTCCATTTCAACTTGAAGCAACTATGCAGCGTACAAAATTTTGAAAAATATCTAACATTTAGTTTTTCAAAGTTTAGATTTCGTCCATAAAGCGTTAAATACTGATGATGGGTAAGAAAACATAAGGTACCTCAGGCGCATAAAGCGATCTTCCCATAATCTCACACAGATAAGTATATTCAGTATTGGTTAGTCCAGCACCATAGTGCTCCTCGGAATGATCTCCTGGAGGAAGGAACAAGTTCCAAAGTCCAGCGTCTTTCGCTTTATTCTAGAAGATGAGAAATTAATCAAACGCAATGAAGAATTAGTAATATAAAGGTTACTGATAAAACAAATGTAGGAGTTATATCTAATAGGTATTTTTGAAAACTTTGCACAATCAAAAGCACCATTACTTTTATGTCTTCAAGATCAGGATGAGGTGTCCACCTATGTTGTGACTGATAATGGTCCCGGAATTTTTCTTCAGAAGGATAAATATGATCATCCATAAAAGCAAGCAACTTTGGATGAAGTTCTTGCACCTCATCACGTAGTGATTTAATATGGATCGGAAGCAAGCCTAAATTGGCAACAGAGAAAAAAATTGACAGCTAACTTAATTGTATTCATCATGCAGGCAATATACTACATTAAAACAAAAAATTGGCATGAAGTGCGCAATATGTGGAGCTTTTGATTAAAAACAGCACGACTATAATGGCAAACTGTTTACGACAGTCATATTTTCCGAATGTTAAGGTAATTAAGTTTTACTACTCAATAAACATTGTCAACAAAGCAACAATCAGAAGTCATGTATGATGTTAAAGTTTACCTTGATATGCTCGCGTACTGTAACTGCGTTTTGATCCGCTTGGTACCCCAGGAACATCTTGTAAAGGGTTTGGATTGACTTTGTTGAAAAGTCGGAATCCTTCTTTTGAAGCAAATGTCCATCCAATATCAGCCATACTCTCTGCTAATTTGCCGGCTTGTGATGCTTTATGTGAACTTGCTTGGCCTTAATCACAGGTGAAAATGCAAAGATTGCAAAAGATTTTTTTGTTATACATTGCTACAAATAACAATGTTACATAAGATCTGAGTTTTAACTGGTTATTATCTTACGGTAATTTTCGAATAGCTTAATTTTAAAATTTTAATTCTTACCCTGGGTAGATCGCTTATAAACACCTTGCAAAATAGCAGCAACTCTAAAGAATGAAAAAGCCATGTAAAAGTCAAAATTATCAATCGACTCAATCCCCATCTCGCGGCAATATTTTGACACAAGTTCATCTTGAGAAGGAATTCCAAGCTCATGAATGTTCACTCCTTTTAAGCCTTTAAAAAATCAGAAAACATAAAATACTATGTTTAAACTTCATTCTCTTAGTCACAAAACATTTGTAGAAGAAATGTGTTATCTAAGAAAGCAGTAGCTTAAAAGTAATAAATGCTAAGCAAAGAAAAATAGAAAAATAGAAAAAAAATGAATAGAGTGTAAAATAGTTAGATAGTAGAATGTAGATGTTTAATCTAGAAAACTTGCAATTGTAAACACTTCAAATAGCTAGTCAACTGATCCGCAAACAAAATTGATGCATTTGTTATGTCATTTTAGTGAATTCCAAAATATACCATTTCGTCAATTACTTGGATCCACAAGTTACAACTAGATCAAGAAACATTTTTTAGGTTAAAGCAGGTGTTCTAAACTGCGGGTAAACTTACCCTTTTAAAGTATATTTTTATCTATCTGAGCGGTAAATTGTTCATTTACCTGCTAGAATCGGAAAATGTTGTGGTAAAGAATATGGCAGGCAGCAATACGCAAGATCAGAAATGGGATCCCCAAGTGTCGATAACTCCCAATCTAAAACTGCCAAAACTTCAGGTCTATCACGACGATAAATAAGGTTGTCAACTCTGCAAAATAACAATGTGATCGCTCTGCAAAAGCTACAGAATATTTTGCTTTAAAAATTCAACCATGTGCAGAAACAGAAGAAGTAGATGTTCTGTACATAAATTAACAAATATGTAACATTACAAATGAAAAAATGCAGAAGTTGGTTGCATTTTATGTTGTATATCATTATTACGTCAGTTTAAAAACTGTACCCTGTTCATGAAAGAAACAAATATGGAAACCTGCTTAATTGTTTAACTATAAGCAAAACCTGAAATCCCCATGAACCACTGATGTTGTTTCATTTTGTGGAATATGGATTGGAAGCCATTCCATCAACCTATCCATGCTTGGTATGTTGTGTGTCTCACTTGCATTGTACTGTTTACTCCAGGTTGAAACTTGGCGTTGAACATAGTTACCTTGGAAAGCAATCATACTTTTTTATTATTTTTGAAAGCACTTATGCAATTCCTGTTGCAACCCAAAAAAACAACACATTTGCAAAAAGGATTTGCAAATCAAATTGCAAGAGGTGTCATTCTCAATTGCAAGTAAGTAAAATTATGCTCACCTATTTTGCCATAGTTGCTCAAACCAGCTCTGTCAATGTCCACTTGGTGAATTGCACAAAGTGTTTCCATCATCCTGTCATAGATTTGACTCCGCATTGCAGGAGACATCCCTGGCAAAGAGGGGTTCTACAAAAAGTCAATTATAAAGAATAAATCAATTCAATAATTTATTTACCATAAGGTGGGAAAAGTTGAAGTTGTGCAATTGTTACCATGATTGCAACCAAGCGGTATTTATTTATTCAAATTTCAACGCCAATTTCCGAACCACAAAACCTCTTTACAGAAGAATTAAAAATAGACCATAAAAGTTAAAGTTTAAACAAAACTAAGTCATGTGGAAAAACAGGTTACGTTATAAAAACTAATCATTATCCACATGACAAGAAACACCAATTAATGGAAAAAACACTGAACTAAATTTCACAGCTACAGTATTACAGTGTATGTGTTGCCCTCAACAAATTCCATAACATAGAATGGAGTCCCAATAATGCTGCTGTCTTCACAGAGATCGAGAAGAGGAGGAACAGGAACTCCATGTTTTCCAAGTGCATCCATGACTCTATTTAATGTACAGAAATATGGTAACTTTGTGTAACAAAAACTTTAGAAGTTTAAAATCAAAACAATTTGCATTAAAATCAAAAAAACGTTCCTCTGAAACTTTTAAATTTTAATTTGGCGTTAAGATATATCTTTACAGTCTTACTGCAGTGTATTACAGAAAAATGTTATAAAAACTGAACCTGTACTCCCTTTCTACTGCATGTGCAGAAGGTAAGAGTTTGCCTGGTGGCTTCTTTCTCAAAACAAGTTTCTTTTTATGTGGACCAGGGTCAATCAGATAGGTGGGGTTTGATTGTCCATGACTAAATTGCCTGATTTCAGGTTCATGGGTCAAGTTTAAGCTTAGCTTATCCTTCATGCAAAAAACACAGTAATTCAAACCAACAATGCCAACTTAATACTTCAATAAAACAACATGAATGTGAATACACATTAACATATATAGACCATAAACAAAAAATTACTAACATTCAGGTATTTGGTTAAACTTTTTAGTGGAATCTCCATATCTTTTTTGACAGATTTTGTCCCTTTTCTAGTACTATTGAGAGGTATTTTAAGAAGTTCTTCCAGTTCATTGATAGCAACATAAGCATCTTCAACCTGAAAGAGTATGAAAAAAGCAATCACTCATTTTTCTCAAACTGCACCTTTTGTATATTTGACGAGTTTATAAAACGTGAAGAATAAAAACCCATGTTCTTGACATTGTTCTTACCGACAATTTGAAATTTTGGTTTAAATTGTATATGCAGCGTTAGGTTTTTTGTGTTAGTAGTCAATTAGGTGTTATAGCTCAGAGTAGGGTTTAGTTTGATGGAAACGAGACCAAATGGCTCTGTCAATGCTAAAGGTTGCCGACACCTGCTCTAAGTGGTAGCCTAAGTTGCGCTTACCTTAATGCAATAAATTCCAAGGCTCTTAGCGGCAGTCAGATTTGGCTGCATGTCATCCAAGAAAATACTTTCTTCGGGCTTCACTTGCAGCTTATTCAAGCACAAATTATAAATAGGATAGTTCGGTTTATTTACGCCAGCCAAGGCAGACTCAATAACCTGCCAGAAACAAAATTTCAATTTGAATAATAAGTCATGTTAAAATAAAGGCGACAATTTGAGGCAACACTTACAACATCAAATCTGTTTTTTTCAAATGGCAACAGTGTCTCCCCACTTGCAGTTTTCCAGTTATTTGTCAATAATGCTGTTTTGTACCCATATTGTCGAAGACAATCCACAGCATCTAAGACTTCAGGAATGGGAGATTTCATGCCATCTTCTAAATATTGCAGAAAATCCTTTACATCAATTGGCCTTCCAGCCTGCAAGGAAACAAAAAGTTGATCAAGTATAACACCAATAAGCTTCTCTTTTAGAAAAAGCACTCTTGTGAACATAGCACATTTAACCAACAGCAGATATACATCTTTTATGATATAACTGGGTTGCAACATATATACATACTACACACGATAAATGCACAATATGAACACAAGAGCCAAAACAACAGAAAACATACTTAATATCTTTTCTAAACGTTTGTATAATAAATAAGTTTTCTATTGTTTAGCTATAGTGTGTGTTCAGCGTATGAGTCATAACGACCAACACTTTCTCCTTTCTGATACACATTGTTAAATGATTTCTCTGTAAATATCATGCACAAAAAAAGGCTTACTGTAATTGTACATTCTTCACTAAAAACTTCACCAAACCGAGCTGAATTCAGCACACCAATTTCCAACTTAGGCCATGCTCCCTTTTCACCATAATCTTTGATGGCTTTCCATATGGTACCAGCAGGAATGTTTTTTACAGATTCGTATTCTGGGAGAATGCACACAAGTTAGTTATATCCAAAGTAAAACAAAATGTTTAAAACGAAAATGAATCAACCGTGACTGTAAAAATCACAAAGATACCTCCAAAGTGTTCTAAAGGTTAAAATTAATGTAGAAATAGTTTGGAACAAAAAAATCATGCAAAGAATGTTCCTTGATAAATAATTTAATGTAAAAAATCTAACCCTTTGTCATAGGAAAGGGACTTGGAAGCACGACACCACCCATGTCGAAGATGACTGCTCGAAATTTGCATCTTACGGATTGAACAGAATGGCTGTACAAAACACGACTAAGAATGCTCTTGTTGCCAACTGTAAACACATGCCGACTTATACTCATAGTCACCACAGTTTATATCCACAACAATTTAGTTTCAGTTTCTATAAAAACAGATAAAAAAATACAAAAATAAAACAACTACAAACACCAACGCTACATGCAGATGTAACCAAAATATTCCATTCACATGGGTAAGACAAGGATAAACAAAGAAAAACTGCAATATATAATAGCTGATACTTTTATCACTTTTTTGTCTAAACATCCATTACAAATTAACAAACAAAATTTGACATCCACCCATAAACAATCAAGAATTTTGTATAAATTTTTTACTTTTGCATTGTCAGTTTTCGTCAAAAGCAATCATGCTTATGGATGGATTGTAAGAACAATGAGTGCGCAGACAAATCAAGTCTCTGTTTGTTATTAACTAATGTAAGATGTTTATGAATACAAGAAAAGCGCTAACGGGACTTACCCATTGTTAAGAAAATTTTAATCAGCTGTTTTAAAAAAGAAATTAGGTGAAAAATTGTTTAATTCCGTTATATTTAACCTGGGCAAAAAATGTTGGACTCAAGTTGAAACTCAGCATTACAAAAAAATTTTTTAAATCTTTTTACTTGCTCACAAAAACAAGTGGCTTGTAATACGTATTTCTATTTATTGATATCTAATATAATATTTCACCTTTAAAGAAAACAGTATTTGTATTCATAATTACAGTTTTTCCATCTAAAAACTTTTTCAACTACGCAAAATAAATATAAATTTTTAAAATCTTGCAACATTTCAGATTATTTTTATTAGCTATTGATAATATTAATATGAAACGCATTCAACCATGATGGCTACCGCTTCATATAATGTTTTATATTGTTATAGCAACAGCATAGCTTTTGTGTTACAAAATGTTTTTAACTTGGTTGGGTCGTGAGGAGGTAAATTGATCATTGTTTTCTAATTTTATCAGAATTTAATGGTTATTTACATACTTTGCAGTAAAATTTGTAGGTGTAAGAAATTTAAAAGGTTTTATTTTAACAAGCTAGAATTTTTTTATGTCAATACACGGCGCAATTTTACTTTTTCGCTTTGGAGCTTTTAATCGGTTTATGCCTTGGCCTCCATTAACATTAGACATGGCCTACAATGCTAGTCTACCGTATTATTTTGAAATAGATCCTTAAATGTAAATATCTCTCATATCTTGTATCAAACTCTCGTTCTTTGTAATAAAGTTGTATGATAGTTTATAAATATTAGCCTAAATGAGCGTGTCTGTAGATTGTTACTGTAGTTTAATTTGTGTGAATTCTTGCTTAAACATTTCGGACTAATAAACACTGTTTTATCATATAATTACAGAAATTTTTAAAATAATGGCAACAACTAGGATTTCGTATTCCTTGCCTCCCAACATTGATGCTACCAAAGCACCTTTAGCTTTTGGAAGTCGAGCTTTGCCAAAACTAAACCGTGAGCTATGTGATGAAAATCTTGTTACTCGACAAAGGGCTTTGATGTCACTTTGTGATCTTGTACATGATCCCGAAAAGGTTTACGAAGCAATAAGAGTAGGTTAGTTGCTGTTGCTTCAACTTAGTTGTAATTGGTGGGTTTCATGGAATGGTTTTTAAATATATTTAAGTCATTGTGATTAGGCACAACAAGGAAAACTAAATTCATGAGATGTGAAGTGAAATTGATGCGTTTCATAACATTTAGAAGTTCATTTTGTCTTCTGTGAACAAACTTGAAGAAATATGTTCTAAGCAAAAATAAATTTTACTGTTTCTGTTTTAGGATGCATTGACAGTTTAAAAAAACTTTTAACTGATGCGGACAGCACAGTCAGACACAAAGCAACAGAAGTTCTCTATATAGTTGCAACACACAACATAGGAAGAAATGCTTTTCTTGATTTTAAAGTTATTTTACCTGTTTCAAATGTAAGTTAATCACAATGTTCAGTACTATTCAAATGAAGGTTTTTTTGTATATTGATTAAGCAAGATATCAACTTTGATTTGCTGTTAATTTTTACAGTTATTTGATGATGATGTTGAAATTGTACGAAAAAATGCCCATCAAGCTATTAAAATGGTGTCAGAAATCCCATCAGGTATCTATAAAAGTCTCAAGGATTCTAAAGCCATTGAACTGCATTATTCATGCAAAACGTTAAATAATTGACTGTGGGCAAGCACACAAATCTTGTCTTGTTTAGGCGCATTGGGAATCGTAGATGGTAAGCTCATACCATGTCTGGTAGAAAAACTCAAGCAGGAATTGGATGAAATTAAGCACTTCATTTTAGACACTCTGCACTTTTGCATGCGTGTAGATGCTGAAAGTGCACTAAATTCTGGTATAATGCCAGTCCTCAAGGTAGACTTTAACCATTCAACCAACTTTACTTTTAAGTTGATCGGGTATATGAGTAGAAATGTTGATATTATCCAAACCTAACCGAAGTCAAATAATAATTAATAAATGCTGGTACCTCTAGGCTCTGTTGGGACATGACAGCCCCCAAGTCAGAAGTGCAGCTGCACGAGATCTTATGGATGTTAGTGTCCCATTCAGCGGAAAAGAAGCGGCATGCGATGATGTGGAGATTGTGCCATTGCTGGTTAGGCTTCTCTCTGACCCAGACTATGATGTAAAAGCAAATGCTGCAGGAGCGTTAATGACTATCGCAATCACAACAAAAGGTAGTAAAGTTGAAAACAATGAGCATTAGGTCAATTGGTGTAAGCGTTTTAATATCCACAGGCTAAACACATAATGTTGCTTATCACACACTTGAAAATATTTGTCTAATTCTGTAATAAAATTAATTCAGGGAAATATGCCGCTTTGAAAGCTAATGCAATTCCATCTTTGTTACGACTTGTTAACGCAACCACCACGGAAACAAGGTTGTATGCAATAAAAGCGCTCACAATGCTGTCTGAAGCACCAGAGGGTAGAAAAACGTTGGAGAGATTTGTTGATGATGTAAAGGAATGTGAAAGAGATCCACAAAGTTTGGCCGTTTCCAGAGCTGCCCAAATTGCATTAAAAGTCATCACATGGAAACCCTGATTGTTTTTCTAATGAAATTTTCACCATTTATTGTTATTGTGTTACTGCAAATTATGAATCTTTTTCATGATGGACGTATTTATACTGCTAATGTGTTCTTGTCATTGGTTACATATTTTCTGTTGCACTTCTTTTCATAAACCACAAACATGTATAGAATAACACGCATGGTTTGTCTAAATATTTAATGACAAGCGATATACAATTAACGTGATCAAAACAGAACGTTTTAGAAAAGGAGTGAACAAGAAAGAGCTAGCTTTTTTATTACTGGAAAGAGTCAAAACGAAATATGAGAATGTGACGATGACATCTACAGGGTTGATATCTAATAATATCATTAAAGATAAACTATTAAGCAAGAACATAAAGATGTAGGAAACTACAAAATTTTCCGATCGGTAATACAAATGCTAAAACTTTGGAGCTCTCAAAATCATGCACTTTGTTTTATAATAATTTTAAGCTGTATCAGTTTTTGCTTTGAAACAACGAGGTCAAACAAAAGTAAAAAACTTAAGTGCAAAGTATCAACATGCAGTGAAACATAAATTAAAACACAACCAAGCCCTGTAGAAGTGTAAATTAACTAGACGATTTTTACACATAAGATGACAAACATTCGTCAATTCTTTAATTCAAATTCCAATGTATACGGATCAAAACAAAATATACCGCCGACGCACAAAATTAAAACAATGACATAAGCAACAAAGCAGTCATATATCTACAACATTTTTTTCTAAGGTACAATCAACTGATAAGGTAACTGGAATAAAAATTCCATTAAGACTTTAGGACAGTGAACAACACACTAGATTGGTTTTAGCAAGTTTAGCAATGCATGCCCTTACATATAAACCTAAAAGACAGTGACAATTACTTAAAAAGAACAAATATGCTTATACCTAGATTAAAACAATGAAACCTACAAACGGGTTAATAATTTAATTAAGTACTTTATTTTCCTACCACTGCCATTTTAGCCTGTGTAACACATATACTACATGAAAAGTATCTGCCAACGAAAAATGAATAGTAAAACAAACAGTTTTTTGCAAACAGCAGAATGATTACATTTACCAATACGCTTTAAACTTGGCTAATTCTGATGAACTTGTTTACTGTTATAAAATGCAACAGATAGGTCATAATACTGCCTTGATATCCAGTAGCATTGGTTTGGAAGTACATGATGTGATCTAAAACATAAATTGATGATAAGCAAAAAGAATATGCCAGGTTCAAAAGTAGAACTTCATAAATTTGAGCACACAAAAAAGTCATAGAAGAACAAGCAGGCAATCTTTGATACAGACCTTTTCTTGTTGCAAAAATTGACAACCAATTTGTCACCGTTTTCTGCCATCACACGTCCAGGCAAATAGATAAGATTTTCAACATCATGTATTGCAAGCACAAAATCTCCTGACATAATGTAAAATAAAATATAAATTTTTCGACAACTATACCATTGACAACATACCATTTATTACTTTAACATTGATAAATTCAGATTTACTTCGTACTCATACAAATACCCAAACCTATTATTTGCATTTAAACCTAACCAAATGTTTTCCAATTTTGCACATCCCTAACATGTTCATCATGACATTACTGACATCAATAAACCTAAAACGCAATACACATTTATATTTTATATTCTGATATTACAAACCAATATTTTTGGGCCTTTGCTTGGTATATTTGCCAAAAATACACGACAATTGTTGTACACTTGTGCTTCCATCTGCCCACTGCAAGGCATACTCATGTCCAGTTCCAATTTTTCTCCGACAGGAAGCTGTAAAAATTCATTAGTATTTGAAGAAAAGAAAGACCTTACTTGGCCAATACTAACAACGTGAGGTTATATAATCCAACCTACAGAAAATTTAATGATCATTTTACTCGTCATTCACCTAAGTGATACTGTCCATCCATATCACTGCGTGCCACAACTGCTTGTCCAACCCATCTATTTTCATACTCGCTGATATAATCAATATCTTTTTTGAACTTTTCCATGTGAATTAAATAGACCTATAAAAATGTGAAGAACTAAATAAATAACAAAATTTTTTTTTTAAATGTGAATAATATACAAAATAATTCCGGGTAAATAAATTAACAATGCTTTTATTAACTGAAGTGTAGGTAGATTTTTCGGAAAATATTCACTAATTATCAGGCGTCATCAATTAAAACACATGTTCACCTCTTCACGTGGGATGCTTGTAACAGAGTTGTCATAAAAACGCACGCTGAACCAGTTATTTGGTTGACATTCGAGTGTATAGGCTGGTGCGTAGCTGTTTGGATAGTTGGGGTGCAAAGCAATTAAAGTGCTATTGACCTGTACAATACAAAACAAAATCAAATACTGTAAAGTGACAATACAATTATAAAAATAATCAACATATTAAGAAATCCAATTAGCTAAGAAAAGTGGTAGTGATGTAGCAATACAGTGATAATGTTATTGGCATCATCTTCGTCAGTAATGATATCCTCTCTGAAGGTATTCTGAATAAGGTCAGTGCAGTCCAGAATGTCATAGCTGTCATTGGGGTAAGTTGCATGGACAGTACCCCTGTAACAGCGACAAAAGTAAGATCTATCATAACATATACAATTATACATAATAACAGGGATACAATATTATACGTATAAGTTCATTATTGCCAATCTATGAAATAATGGTAGGTATGTTAAGCTTTATATTGTTCAAGGGGGCCTTTTCTCTTGTTTCCTTGAAAATCTTACCTGTAATACCATCCATCATCAGTGTTCCTGTATAGAACTTCCTGTCCAACATCCAGCTTAGGAGATAGCTCTCGAACAAGAGCGCTGCCTGGTGATATGATTTCTGGTAGTTTACGGGCTGCAAAACGCAGAGAAATACAGCATATTAAATATTTCAATAAATGCTTTCGACACCATACTCTTATCATTCTACTAAATGATACAAATTCTGAAATATATGGAAGGCAGTTGGGATAGTGTGGTGTTAGGCCAGACCATGTTAAGTGCACAAATTGAATTGCTACATACAGACAAGCACTCCTTTGTCCTCTTTGGTAATCATTACGGAATCATTTTTTTCATCAACTGATACAATCGTTCCTATAACAGAAAGTACTATGAACAGAAACGGTTCTGAAGACAAGCTTGATCTTTACAAAAGTTTGAGAGAGAAAACAGAGAAAAAGCATGTGGAAGTATCCATCACGGTTTGTATCAAATACTTACTGTTAGTGTCGGGGTCAGGGTCATCACTGCTACTACTAACACTAGATGATCTTCTTGATTCACTGCTAGTTGAACTAGAAGGTTCCGGAACTGGAGTAACTTCAGTCATGGTGCTGGCGCTCTGTACTGGTGTTGTGGGTGAAACTTCTGTCATTGTACTGGCACTGTGCATTGGTGTAGTACTGGAAATGGGCATTTAATCTTTAGTTCCAAAAGTAATGAAGAACGAATAAATGGTCCATAACAGGAGCAACAAAAAGAAACTCAAAATATTCTGCTTATTTAATTTAATATGTTAAATTTCATACCACAAAAAATTCAATAAAATTGCAAAGAATTTAGAGTCAAACTACACCAAGACGAAAAAAAATTTCATTGCAAACATTGTAGCAAGTCAGTTAAACAGAATCAAATGCAAATTGAAAAAGAAGAAATGGAAAAATAAAGGAATCACATGCAAGCTGGTATCAAATAGCTACAAAGACGTTAAACTTATGCACACTATACACATCATTAATGAATAATAAGTAGTAAATTCAATAGAGAAAACGGTTGGCAAAAATCACTCAGTCAAACGCCTCTGGATGTCTTTACCATTATCCAATTGGCAGTGACTATGTTTATTAAAGGTAGCATGCAAATGAAATCAATGTCTTAGCAACACATGCAAAGGAAAATCGATTAAGAAAGATTATGATTTTGTCATTAAGTCTGCAAAAGTTAGTTTAAAATTCAGCTCTTATTTTCTGAAGAAGAAATGATTGCAAAAAATGCAGGGTAAAATTACTTGTTACTGTGAAACAAATATGTGAATTTTAGCAACTACTGATTGTTGTGCAGTTAGTTAATGAAATTAATTCATCAGGGACACTTACGTAACAGGAGTAACAGGTTCAGGTGGTATAGATAAACGCAGAGCTTCCTAACATATTGCATAAGAAGTTTAACGTTTACAATAATACCTTTACACTTTGTACTGCCGAAAATGTTTCTTTAGTTGAGTATAGTGTTACAACTCTAAAAGTCACATATATGGCTGAAAACAAACCAGGTCCTTCTGTTGCTTTTCTTCAGCGAGCGCAATATCTTTTATTTCCTTCCTTGCATCTTCAAGATCAAATTTGTGTTGGTTTAAAATCTAAAAATACACCACAGAGAAACAATAATCATCACTGAACAACATACAACTAACTTTTCACCAGCAAATTTCACGGCGGCTAATGAGAACTCTCAAGATCCTTACCAGCAAAAGATCCTGTTTTGTTTCTGTAGCTCCGCTGTGTTCATCTTTAATTTCTTTTTTCACATTTTCAATTTCTCGACATTGTTGCTCCAAGATCTGCAGACAATAATTGAATAGAAAGATAAAAATTTAATTAATGAATTCATAAATAAAGATTTATTAAATTTCTAACTAATAAATTATTTAATAGCAAAACAAAAATAAAATAAAAAATTTATTACTCAATCATTAGGAAGCGACTGAGTACTCCGAATAACCTCACCTCCCGTTGCTCTTGTTGTTCCCTGGAGCTATCGTCAAGTGTCGTCTGTAAACCTTGCAGTGTTCCCCTGATCTCTTCTACGTCTTCTTTAGTGATTGGTTGCTCACGCCTTTCTGGTCGCACGAAATCAACCGGTGGACTGCAAACATGAATCATTTTAAAATAAACCTAAAAAACTTCACAATGAAAACTTCACTCATACATACCAATTATGTTAAGCTGAAGCCACAAAATTGTAGCATTTATAAAAATAAAAACTCAAGGTATGAAACATACTAAAATTGTAGAAATATTACATAAATACTTACACACTAAAGTCGATTTGTGAAGCGTGTTCTATGTATCTCACAATGAGTGAATATCTTTCTGGACTTATTTTGACCATTTTATTTCGCAGCAGTGCGGTCTTTGTGTTGCTATATTTCAATATGGTGTAGAACTTGTCACGGACCTTGCAAAACATGTAACGATTGAGGGCGATGCAAAGATTTACCCAAACATCCACAAAACCTATAACTTATCAGTGCAAGTTGGAATGGCCAAATATGTGTTATACATTATACAAGATAATGGTTGCATCATAGCCATAGCTGTGCGCCTGGAAATATTTCATCACCTGTGATCTCCTCGGGGTTCCTATTACAATACCGGGTACATAGCAACTCACATTGCTGTCCTTTCTACTGAAAGCCAATACATTGTCCCCAATCTAATGTTACAAATAAATCATTACAAGCATTCATACAATTCAAACACAGAATGGTTCTCATAAATATTTTACATAACAAAAATATAAGTAAATAAAACAGTTGATAAAACATGTAAACAAAAATACATAAAACAGTTTATAAGAAAAGTACAACCTTTGGCTCAAACAGAAATTAAACAGGCCTAACATAAAAATTACAAATTTTTTCTTACTTTAAGCGGAGGGCAAGATACTGCACCAGATCTTTGAATTACAAATCTGGTTGGGATATTTGCCTCATCACCATGCTTGAATAAAACTTGTGCATGTCTTGCATCAGTGGATTTCACAACAACACCGGTGTAATAAAATCCATCAATTTCATCCCTGTTAAACATAAAGCAAAATCATAGCTACACATGTGAAAACCATAACATTACTATAACAAAAACAGTTCTAGTAAAAATTTCTGCATACATCGCAAATATGATAGAATCAGTTAACTGCAGTGACAGTAACAATAAACAAGAAATCTTTAATATAGAACCCTAAAAAGTTCTGTGGCAATTTACAAGTAAAATAAATGAAACAGTTTACCTGGCAATCACTTTCTGGCCTTTTAAACGATCAATGTTATTACGTTTAATAAGTTTATGTTTCTCTGGTTTATCTTCTTTTTCTTTAACTTCATTTTCACTTTCTGAACTCTAAACCACAAAGGCAACAATGGTTAACAGACTTATAGTGCAAATATGTTAGTAGGTAATGTAACTAGAAACATAACACAGAGTAAACATCATTTAAGGCAGGGGCGGGCAACTTCTTCGGTCGGCGGGCCTGATATGAGAAAATGAAGTACTTGGCGGGCCGGATTCCTGAATAGATTGGAACGCAGCTTTGTTTTATTAATGTTCATGGTCGAAAATGTTTGCTCACAAATGTATGTAGACCCGAACAGAACAAGTAGATTCATGGCCATCTTTCTCAGGTTGGCAAACTTGGACTTATTCAGTGAAGCAATACAGGGATTGCGGCAGAATTTGGCCGCAGGCCACATTATCATGTAAGACCGGAAACTGTCTGCGGGCCGCTCAAAATCCCGTCGCGGGCCGGATCTGGCCCGTGGGCCGTATGTTGCCCGCCCCTGATTTAAGGTAATTCATTTCCCTGCTAAAGTTAATAGTGTTCAAAAAACAAAAAATTACAAAATTACATTTTCCGATGAATATGTCGATTGCGTTGAACGTGTTGTTACAGTTGATTCATCAGTTGCTCTATTCTTCTTTGGTTTACTTTGCCTTATGCGGTTTGGTTTTCTATTCTTAGCTGATTGAACCTTTTTCGGACTAGAATTTCGTTTTGAGCAAACAGAACCATCTTCGCTGGACTTTCTTCTGCCCATGGCAACCTTCTTTGCCGTTCTCTGTAGGTCCTTAGATTGTTGCAGGTACTTTTCACCTGCAATGTGATAACAACAATAACACCATGAACGTGCATCACAAGAATTATACGAATTTAAAATAAAGCTATAGGACAATGCGAACTTGCAAAGGCACTCCCCAAAATAAAGTTGTCATACTTGTTGAACAACTATTATTAGGTGAAGTAATGAATATTTCATTCATGAAACATATTCAATGATAATACCAATAATGGTATTGGTAGTAACCTGATGATGCTATCACTTATAATACAAATACTGCACCAAATAACGTATTGCACTGATGCCACATAAAATCTTGCACAGCTTTTATTAAGAGGAAAATCAACTTTAAACACGACCCCAAAACAAATAACACAACACTATCCAAGCATATAAGTGAGAACCAGAGGTAAATCGTAAATTAAAGGCTGGTTACAGAGAGTGCAGTATGAATGTAGTGTTGGTTTATGTAGTTATTCCTTGAGCAATCCGTGTTGGTGGTAAATGCAAGCATTGAGCAAAAGTTTACATTGTTGAAGTTTAAGCAAATGCAAAATATATATAACCCATATAATCGGTAAATATATCTATATCTAGTAAAATAAAAAAGCAGCATGGTACTCTAGGGTTAACTTTTGTTTTTAACTGCTCTACACAAGCTTTTGCAAGCATCAGATTGATTGATCAGGTGTACTTAGAGATGGAAAAAAATTACTTCAAAGTTGCTAGGTTAAAGTCTGCTTAAAAACAACAAACGCAACAGTGATGTCATGTCTACATGCATTCAAGCAATCACCAATATAGCTGTATATAATCAATAACCATATATACTGTTTATATAGATACATATAATATAATAAATAACTAGAAATAACTAAATAATCATAGAAAACTAGAGGCTAAATGAGAATTAGCAAAAATTTATCACACTTACCTAAATGAATTTCATCAGCCAATATCAGAAGATCAGTTTCTTCGATGGGCCAGCCTAAATTATCTAAGGCTTGGTGGATAGCAACAGTGTTATTCATATATGAAACAGGTCCATTATCAAACCTGAAAATTTGTAAAAAGATGCATATTATTGTAAAAAGATGACAAACTTCAGTAAATTTTTAAATTAAACTGAAGTTTGTCATAATGCATGTTTGTCTAAATGTCCATGTACAAAATTGACAAAAATCATTTTTTCCCGCAAACTATATTGATCATGGGAAATATATGGGAACACATTGACTCGAAGGCAAGTGAATCTTTAGCTTGTGCACTTTAAAAGTCATCGGACTTGTTATAAACAAACTTACTTGTCTCTTTCTTCCTGTGACAGCTTTCTCCAGACTTGGAGATCGAGTCTTTGATGATATTCATCGATTGCAGCTCTTAACCTATTGTCATAGCCTGGAAGGTCAACAGCTGCTGGATTAACAAGTCTGACCTCGCGGCGACTTCGAGGTGAAACATGAGCAATGGGAAGAACCTGTGGTAGGTTAGATTTATTTCACCATTCAAGCAGTGAATGGTTGTCCTTGATTGCAAAGAGCTAGGTTTATCTTGTTTAACAGTCACTTTAAAATTGATAACTTTAATGATTAAGCCACAAATCAAGCATTTTGAAATAGCTGTGTGCACGTTTTGTGTGAGAAAGAACTCACTTCATCGAAGACCTTCGACACAACATGCGAATCAAGCACTGGTATATACTTTGGTGTCACTTTCACAGCAGTTGGGGTGAGAATGTCCATTATTGATAGCTTCCTTGGAACAAGACCATTTTTCTTCAACCATACTGAATTTGGAACATCCAAAGGACTGAAAACACACAAAAAAAACAGAAATAACAGTGACAGTTCTTAAGATTACAGCACATACAACATATAACTTTCTTAAAGAAAATACATACCGTATGTTTACATAAGTAAACAAACATACTTTACTACTTTCTTCTTCCTTTTAGGCTTTTTCTTTGCTTCCACCTTCATTCTCATGATGTCTGTAACACAAAGTGTAAAAGAGAATTTCATTGATATTGATAACGTACAAAACAAGAAAAAAAAAAACCTTGATATGCCTCCATGGACTTATTAATCTGACGACTCATGAAATCTTGTGTTTCTGGAAGCAACCAACCGTGAGTTTCACCCTGATTAGCCAACCGTAACACACTTGTTTTGGTATGTCCGGCTTGATGCTGACCTATCATTTACATACACAAACAAATAACATGGGACCTTGTATCTGATATAAACCACAAAAAAAACAATAAAATATCATAGATTTGAATAGGTTCTAATACCTTGGTTATGCGATTTTGACCTTCTATGCAAAATAGCAGAATCGTTAACACCAGATGTGCCTCGATGACTTTTATGGGCCACTGCTAAAAGTGGGCTAGTAGGTGGGGAAGGGCGTTTGTAGTATCCAAGGCTTGAATGAGGCCGTTTGAAAGAACTATCACTATACAGAAAACAATAATTATTATTAGAATTTGAAACTCAAACTCAACTTCTCATATTCTTTGCTTGAGCAATAGCAAGTGTGTATTTCCAATTTCAACTGACATGTGTTATGACAATAATGAGACTGTCATGAAATAATAACACTGCTATCCCCTGCATACACCTCAACATAGCTTGAGTGTAGGTAAGAATGGGTATTTCAAAGTCAGGATATTTAACAGGAATTAATATATCCATGATTTGGTCTTGTACAAATTTTGTATCAGCAACCAGATAATAACTGATATAATCTATTGTACTAATTGTTTACTTCCCTTTTTCAACTGATTAAAAACAGCCTAGTCTCAAAGTGCATGCTTATTACAAAATTATAGTTAAAGCAATTTCTTTGTTTAGTAACACTTTTGACCATACATTACTTAGAAACCAAATGCAGAAACTAAGTCCATATGCTAAGGATCCTTCAATTACTTCCTTTCCTAGCTGTATACTGAATTTTCAAGTATGTTAATTGTTTGAATAATTCGAAAGTGGATCTACTTCCACCTTTCTCAAACATTTACTTTCAATAAATGCCAATATAATCAGACAAGGCTACAATTGCTTGAAGTTTCAATCTTCCCTCAAGGCAATGAACAATGTTAATAAAGACAGGTAAACACCGCGTTGCTCTTCAATTGTGTGAATACAATATTACTAAAGCTTTATCTGAGCAGGATAACAATGCCATACAATTCGAACAGAAACATAAGGTTATTAAAAGGGTGCTTTGAAATCAATTCAAGTGTGGAAACAAATGGAAGATTTGTTGGAAAGAAAATATAAAGGTATATATAAAAACAATGTTAAGCTTTTGAACATCTCAGTCAATTGTGATTTTACCCAAAAGGCTTTCAAACACGTATTTATATTCAAGACATAGTGATTGGTAGGCATTACTGGTTACTATGGAAACACATAAACAATGTCGCTGACAACAACCAAGTGCATCATATCTTACCTGTCATATGTATTTTCTCTTTTCACACCGGCACTTTTGGGTCTATGAGCATAAGTCAGGGATCTTGTACGACTTCTTGATGATCGTGATGACACCCCAGATGAAGTTGACAAAGTATCAAGACTGGTGTTCTGGGCAAGAAACGCTACGTTATGCTGTTTGTGATGAGATAAAAACCAAAACCAGCCAACGTTAAAAATAATGCTCTTGAGAAAAACAAGTCTATAGTTTTATTCCCAACAAAAATAATAACTGCCAAAAACTGACTTAGTTTGGAACTTATAACGCAATATCACAAAAACAATCTTAGTATGCATTTTGCTTTGAAACATTATCTACAATCAACATAATGGTTTATCCACATTTTAGTTCAAGTTGGGTCACCAGAATTAGATAAAAAATTAATTTGAATTGTCTGTGCCTGGGTTTACTTAGAATTAAAAAATTCATAATTGTCTATATACCGGTACCTACAAAGTGCCCAATGTTCAGCTACAAAATGGCAGTTTAGTCCTGGAGCTATTCAAATTATGACAACAACTAACTTAAGTCCACTTAGTTACGAGTACTTCGTGAAATTGACCATTTAACTTCCAAGGGAAAGTTGAAATAATTTTGTCGTATCAAAATGTTGTAATTAATACAACGGATGCAGAGATATTCATAGTGCATCGACTAGAATATCTCTACATTTGTTGTAATGTTTGCAACATATTGGTAATTAACTATTTATGATAAGTGCCAAGTTTCTTATGGCACATTATTGTTTGGAGAATGAGTTTTAATTGACCCGACAATATTCAGTGATTGGTATTAGTTGAACAAATTTTTAAGAAAATTTGACATGAATGTTATTCCTATCAACCCTTATAGGAAATTCTGAATTTAATTATTTTTAAAGGGGTTACATATAAAAATAAGTCTACTTACTACTGTTACATCATTTTACCTTGTGTTTTTTATTGTGGTACCAGTCCAACATAACACATCTTGCACGTAACTTTGACACTTTTTCCAAGTCACGTTTCCCATTTTGCAACTCCTTTCTCAATAAGCTAACATCTTCACTCTAAAAATGACAAAAAATTAATGCAAAAAAATATTAATATAAAGCTAAAACTAAAAACAAAACATGAGTAATGTTTTAGTGCAAAGTGTCACGACCTTTGTTACAAGCAAAAACTACATTTACACACAGTACAAAGATCGGTTATAACTTTATAAGTACAAATAGAAAGATTTCAAAATATGTTTTTCCCTCTACTATCAAAACTAGTTGTTCATTAGGTTTCATTGTTAAATTTAAAAACTGATTATTGCTTTTTTAAACATTATTCAAAGCAAAACTATTTCTGAAAAATTTTCAATAGTCATATCAATCATTGGACAATATTTAAAAATACAATGCGAAATTCAACTCCAGGTAAATTGTGAAACAACTACCTCAAAAGGTGGAGGTGCATCGGGCATGCTTCCATTGCTTGTAAAATTGTGATATCGTCCACCAGTGTCACTTGATAGTTGATGAAGAAATTTATTCGCTTCAAGGTCATTGCAGTTGAATGCAATTGTATGAATCGGTACTGGGTGTTGCAACTGGACTTGTGCCAATATTGATCGGGGTTGCTAGAAAAATAACCAGAAAATAAGATCTTATTCATAAACTTAACAATTATGCAGTTACTATACATAGACAATATGTGATTAATATGAATAAAAAACAACTTCACCAAAATAAATGACAAAAATTATACCAACAAAATATGTGACGGCTTGGTGCACAAACACATGCCAAGAAAACAATCTTGCTCGCAAAAAGAAACAAAGTTTAATAAATATAACTAAGCATGGGAAAATGCATAGTTTATCATCAATAGAACCTATAGGCTTGGCTGTCAACAAGGTGTGCAATAGAACCAACAACCAATGGCTGCAATTTGTTATGCTCAGATGTAAAATGAAAGATTTTATGAAATATATTGAGTAATAAGTTAAATTGCATTTGGCATAATATGGTTAAATGCGCATAAAATGGAAGGTTATTAACTCAAATGAAAAGGACCAATTCAATCACATCAACCTATCCGAACCAGGTAAAAATGAGTTTTTTTATACTGTTGCTGAGTCTCTACAATCTTTTCAACTACAGGATCATGACTGCCATGCTGCTATTATGTTAAACACTGTAGTCCAAATGAGAGTTTTGAAGTGATGATTTTAAATGTATGAAATCATACAACACAAAACTAACGTTTTATCATCCTAGCTTATAAAATCCCATTAAAGAAGCAAACTACGATAGTGTTTACATCGCAACGAATAATTTATCAACTTAAGTCGAGATAACAGGCACTAGTTCTGTCATGAGCACTACAAAAACAGTTTGAATTGCTGAAATTTAGAGCTAAAAAGCTTTGAGTTATCATTAGTTAGTTACATACATTTTAAAAAGGATTCCCCAAGTGCAACTATTTATTTGAAAATATGTATAACACGAAGTTGAGTTAACAAGCTTTCATTATAAATATCCTAAAACTTAAAAGCATATATCAATTTATCATATTGTGTTTGTTCAACACATTCTTCAAGTATCTAACCAAGCAAAATAAAAAACAAATTTAATTGTTTTGATGACAATGAGCATAAAATGTGATGAACTAATATACGATGTACAAAGCGTTGAATTAAATGTATGCAAAACATGAAATTCATGAAGGAATAAAATGCTACTAAGGGATGACAAAACAACAACATGCAATCATGCAAACAAACCTGAAGAAACTTCCAAATCATCTGATGGGACTTAAAATTGAAAACTTATTAGATCAAACCACCAAACGTAACAACTACAGTAGTTACTAAATTAATCACAAATGCAACAACAGCCCAATTTCCCCACACTATACTACACACAATTACCTGATCTGGTCTACCATCCGTTAGCAGGTAAATTGCATGAGTATGTGGATCAGATAAGGCAATTCTCAAAGCAGCCAAAGTGTTGGTGCTACCACCAACGCCTATGTCTGTAAATGAAAACGTAAAAAGATATTCTAGTAAAACTTTGTAAACTATCGAAAGGTATTTAAAGAAAACAACAAATTAATTTGCATATAGTTCATAAAAGCGCACCATAACACAAAAATTGTTGGTAGTTTGATAACATATATCACAAACTTCTCAATAAGCAAACGTTATTCAGTAAAAAGTAATATCTTGTCATAAAAATATCTAATTTCTTTAACCTTTTATCCAACTCCAAGCATTTAGAAGGTTTTGTTCAGTGACATCACATGCTCTGTCTTTCCAGGCAACAGCTTTTGTGTCAAATTTTACGACATTAAACTTGCTTTTGTGCCGCAGCTGTTCCTATGTTATTAATTTAAGACCTCACTTAGCACATGTTTACAATAGGAAGTGTGCAGTGGCATGATAAAAATATGCAATATTAAAGCAAATAAAAATGTTTAAGTTTCCTAAAACGTAATGTAATCCATGAAAAGGTCCATTTACTTGCATTAACTGGAATAATTTTTCTTTGACCATTGAAAGTTTGTCCTTCATGGACTGTGACGTGTCAATCAAAATATAAACCTGTTCTTCCAAAATCGTTCCGAAGACCTCTCGGCTACCTTGTTGTAACCAGTCAATCCTGCAATAAAACAGAAACATTACAAAGCATTATCATAAGAGCTAGTATTAACTAAACACAAACTTACAGTTTTAAGCAGGTTAACGTTTAGACCGAAAGCAAAATACGATAGCATACAAATATAAACCAAACCTTTGTTGAATTGCATTTAGAGCAGTGGTCATTCGCTTTTCATAAATTTTATGCTGTTCAGCAGTAATATGCACATGCACAAGTGTTCCATCTTTCCACTGAGTATGTGCAAAGTGTTCACAATATTTGGCATTTACCAGCTTCCTGACATTCTCCTAAAATAAGCAGTTCAACTTTTCAAATCAATAATAGTTAAAAAATTTCTCATTCACCTATTTACAAGTACTACCACCACAAATGCAAAATCACAGAGTTTACCACACTTTAGAATATTCACTACCACTAAACTAAATAAAGTAAATTTACAGCGTCAGATGAGTCATTATTACGGCCAGGTTTTCCTTTCAGATCAACAACACCATCCACGTGTTTAAATGAGCAGCTTGCAAGGGCGTGAAATGCTGTGAGTTTCAAAGCTTCAAGTCCATGACGATGTAGCCATTCCTTTGAACTCATATACTGCTCAGGTCTTGCACCATCAGTTATAGCTGGGCGATCCACAGAAGCTACAAAACGTAGTACATAAAAAACCATATAAACAAGATAATAAGCCGGATTAATTTACATAGGGCAGCAACTGCAAGGCAATCAATAGGGTGTTAAATGAATCAAAATTCGCTTAATAATATTAAGTAATAACAATGAAAAATTCACCAAGTCATGAAAAATTAGAAAAAACTAAATGTCTCATATATAGGGCCATTTTTATTTTGACCTAAAAAAAATTTTTTTTGACTTTATTTTTATCAAATTTTGACTTTATTTTGACCTAACGAAATTGCTTATTTGTAGAGGCCACAGTTCTTCCTCCAGTTACCCAAACATAACATTTTGTCGATTTCAGACCCAAACGTAATATTTTGTCGAAAAGTCATGGTGTTTTATGGATTATAAAAAGTGCGTCGTGTTTTTTGGCGATAGATTTAGGTAGCTTGTGTTATTTTGTCCTTGTGAAAAAGGCACTTTGCCTCGATTTTCTCTGCATGGTAAATTCTAATAAACAGCAGATTAAACAATTAATCAGAAAAATCTCGACAAATCTGTCTAACTTTTGCTGAAAACGATTTAGCTTGCTTAGGCATTTTTGTAGCCTAATACGGAATGTCAGTAGGCTATTCCTAAAATCCAAACTGTTGATCTTCGAAAAGACCACGTTTATGAAGAGGAAGTGTTTTATAAGAATTATTTAAATACGCAACAATAAATAAACAATGGACAATTTGCGATAAAAGTTACTGCTGATCCAAGTGGGCATTGTGACTTATTTCCTGTTTTTATGGGTTATATGGTTTAATTGTGTCGCAGTTCCTGATTTACAATGCTTCCACGAGGATTTTTACAAAAATTATTCTCAAGAAACACAAAAACTTTGTCAAAAGCCATAATTTGACAAATTTTGACTTTATTTTGACCTATAAACTTCTTAGTAACAATCCCCTAGGTGCTGAAAACAACTTTATTCTTTGATTCGTGGTCAGACGAGGTCCTTAAAAAATTTTGACTTTATTGACTTTTGCGGGCCCTACTCATATAGTTTTCTACTTATTTCAAAAAGACAAGCCCTTGAACATACAGTTACTACCCAGTTAAGTAATCAACTTGAATGTTACCGGTAGATGCTTCATGCATTGACTGCCAAGTGACTAGCTGCAGTGTAACACACTGTATTTTGAATTAGGTGTTGCAAAATATGCCACTGTATCGCAGTGCACTTTATTTTAATCTGCATTTGTAAGTTCAGTGTTTCTAGGCAAGACTAGATTCTCTGGTATTTGGGACCTTAGTTATCTCAGGTATTTTGCACTTCTGACTTCAAGCTTGTTTTGGGGTCAAAATTTACAATTTTATTAAAATTATTTTTATCATGTTCAGGATTACTGAAAAAAATTTAGATTAGAAAATACAAATTTTGTTTACGTTTATCATACTAACTTATTTGTACCACTGATTGTACAGCAACATCAGATATACCTTAAATACTAATAATAGAAATTATGAAATGTAAAATTGCTATGTAAAGTGCAAAGTAAAGTTAAACTGCGTGACATACCAGTGGGCCACACAGAAAACGAGTGATCTTGTATCAAAGTGAACCCAGGTGACACACCGGCCAACACAGCAATTTCAGTGAAACATGATTTAGTACAGCATCATGTCAAAAATAATGTAGCAAAATAATTTCAATTTAAATTTTTATTGAAAGTGTTCCAGTGTCAATGACACATAAAGTGTAAAAATATCCTTCGGCAGTCAATGTGTTGACTTTTAACAGTTATCTGTCATATTATAGTTAAGTTACACTGATAACAGAACTTGTAAATGGCAAAGTTCTCAGACTTTTGTTTCAAGTATAGTATAGTATAGCCTGACTGTACGCTGTCTTATACAGTCAGGCCTCATTTATCTGCAACCAAAGACGGAAATCCTGAATTCCATCGACTGTCAAAAAAGTGTATCGAGCTTGTAGTTTACAATACTTCAATTGCATTATTTCTGAATAGGAATTGAAACAAATTTTGTGTATGGTTAAAAAATGGTGCAGTTAGGTTAAAACTTCAAGCAAATAGGTTTAAAACTTGGCCCTGCTAACCTACAGTACTAATCTTTTTGTTTTTTTTGGTGGGGGGGGAGGGGGGGCAAGATTACAAGGAAATATAACTTACTCAAAAATTGCATCTTTGTGATGGTGAGCGAGGCCCAGGAAAAATCTCAAAAATTTAAGCTTAAGTAGTGATAAGTATTGCCATGTTTAAAGGATTTTCCAATGGTCTGGGAATAAGCATTTGGATACAATACAATATCAAGAATTGTTGGAGTGTGAATTGCTCACCTTTCTTTTTTAGGAATATACAACTGCTTAAATGCACATTATCTTGCAAAACTTGATTCAATACCAGTACAAATTATGTGTGTTTTGTTTCTCAAAGTCGGATATTTCATCTGTTTTGTTTTGTGTCTTGTCTAAGGAAAGTTCTTCCTTATTCAGCTCATCATAACGCTTTGTGGAGAATTTTACAGTAATATTCTTCCAATTTTTATATCTTACTAAACTAACATTTTATGGATTGTATACTGTACTACACATAAAAAAATTAGAGTACAGTACAGAACTGCAACAGAACCAGTTGGCAAGAAACCACAAAAGTGCACTTTTTCTACTTGCACAAAAGCAAAAGTAATATTTTAATCTCCATTGATGACTTATTGCCCTGTTGTAATGTCCATTACAAACAACTTGCTTACAATCTTAAAATTAGAATTTGTGAAAATTTTTTTACATACTTATGGAACATGTTTCTTGTTTCTGAATAGGTTCATATAATTGGGAGGTCCCTGTAGTAAAAGATTTTATGTAACCACACACCTGCTTCAGTTTTAGGATCAGGTATTTCTGTTAATAAAGTTTCGATTTGTGCGTGAGTGTTGCGACATTCTTCCAGCTCCATCCAGACTTTAAAAACGTCTTCGCGTACACCTGCACCTGGTGGGAGTCCACCACGAGCTTTTTGAGCATAACGAACCGATATTCGACTACCATCACCACCGGGAGGTGCTGCCGAAGCTGGTAGTGCCTCAGCATCTTCTTCGTAAACGTTTTTCACCACAAATGCGTGGAACCTAAGAAGAAATTTAATTTACAAAAACATTTGGACCTCTTTTTTCAATTTAAAGCTTTTAACTTTAACAACACATTTTATTCTTGAATACTTAATATTGATTAATATAATTAGGAGTGTGCTACAACCTTCCAGAAGTTTGAGCTGCAAGTTCTTTCAAAAAAGTAATCGTGGCTGATTTAGCTGCATTAAAGGAGATAGTGTGAAGTGGGTGGGGCGATTCTGCCAACTTCTGTCGAAGCAGTTCTTTTGACATTTCACAGGAATCCCCCTCAGCAAATAGATAGACACTTTCAAGCTGCAAACATGAGTTATGACTAAGAAGTAAATACCCACATCAATTGCAAGCAGGAATAAAATCGCATCGACAAGGAGATGTAAACATTGTAGAGCTTAACATTTAAAAAAAGATTGTTGAAATTACCGAATCATCTTCCATTGCTTTTAAAAGAGCTTCAGTACAACCTGTTCGAGAACTTTCTGCCATTCTGTCCAATTTATTTACCCACTCAATGGCATTTCTGATGGTCAGTTCAGTAACCGGCATGGCTTGCTCATGCCACATTTCCATATTTGCTTGAGCTCTGAATGACGATAAGTATGATGAATAACAAAATACTTTTTGGGGATAAATTAAAATTTATCATGTAAGTACCAGACAATGAAAATCTTTTCAACTATCTGTTAGCGATCTCAGACTAACAACTACAATGGTTTATAAATATTTTACTATTTCAATGATAGCAACTTATCGTTGGCCATGACAGATACAAATATTTGGTCTTTTGCAATTTTCAAAATAAAAGTAATTTATAATTTGCACAAAAGTGGTTGGCAAATTCACCTCCAGTTGAATAAAGCAATAGTTTGTCTAATTGGCTAAGGGTTTATTTGACCAGATATGGATTGACAAGAAACTATTCTTGAAATTATTTTGCTGTAAAGAAACGTTATATCTAATTATATACATTACTTGATCATATTAAACTTTGCAAGCTGTGAAACTTGATTTCTGATTACGTCGCACAAGCATTCCCGGTATAAGTCAAACTGTGTTTGTGACATCGTAGTTACATCAATAACAATACAAATGCAATGTTCCTAAAATATAATACCAGGATAAATAAGGGCTACTGATAATTCAAATTAACAAGCAATTACATAAAATATATGAAGCTATTTGCTGAATACTTCATAGAAAAATTATGTGAAACAATAAGAGTAGAATAAACAGACATACAAGCAATCAATATGGATTTAAACAATAAACCTGAATGACACCAAACACTCTTCGGCTTCCAGTTGTCAGCCACTGAAGACGTCGTTTAAACAAATGGGATGCCCGCAACAAACTTTCTTCAACCTTTTTCAGTTTTTCTCGGCCAACTGTAATCTGAACATGACATCAGGAAAAGTGGAACATCGATGAATTTACAAATAATTTTAACACAAAAACAAACGAAACACAACTTCATATTAAAGAAATCCTTAAAAAGTTAACACAACAATTATACAAACTACATAACATTTAATACACAAAAAACAAGAAGAAAGACAATATATTTGCAATCTATTGATTGTTAAATTGTAAATTTGAACAGCTCATCAACTGCAACTAGCAAAGATGCACATTTACATTGTAAAGCTGACCATCCTTTCTTTTAAATTGTTGGTATAAGCTATGACCATAAAACGATCCAACTGGTCTTCCAAGTGTCTGAACGTATTCTAAACATATTCAAGAAAAAATTTGCAGATAAAAAACATTTTATTAACTCAATATTGCTTGACTATACCATATAAGACTTTAACTTATTCTAAAATTTGTATCTTGGTACCAGTGTTTTATGTTGGGCAATTGTTTAAAATGAGTAAAACAAACATAACTCTAACAAAGCCAACCTTCTGCATGCTTAAAACCAATGGAAGACAAGATTTGTTGCATTGTTAATCTATTTCTCTTCAAACCATGCACTTGCAACCATTTTATGGAGCTTATCAATGGCTTTACATCAAGTTCCCATTGTTCACCACTGGCATTCCCTTCAGCTCCAATCATTTCATACGTGACATTCTTTCCTCTTTCTTTATCGGCCCAACCAAATAAATCAACAGGTGGTTTTTCATGTAGATGCCCAATATGAAATTTCGGTGATCCCTCTGCAACATAAAAATGCAAAATTAGCTTTATTTCATTTTATGGTCTCTTGATTTAACAAAGGATCTTTAATGCAATAAAAAACATATCTTGCATTGTTTTCCATAAATACAAAAACTTCTAAATATTTTCAAAATAAAAAACAAAATTTAGTAGGCTATACATCATACCCTAACATGTCAAGGCATCTTTTTTGTTAACACTTTAATAATGAAAAATTCCAAACCCTTAAAAAAACAATGATATCCAGCTAATGGTTACAAGCCATTTACAAAGCTATCACATTTAGTTAAAAATCAGAATAAATAAATAGTGGCTGAAGTCATAGTTACTTGACCAACCCCTGTATTGTTATCTTTTTAACTAATTACTTTTGCTAAACAAACATTTAAATGTCTGATAACAAAAGGCCATTGTAAAAAATACACTGGCACTGAAAGTCACCATTGTTTCAAAAATAGCAAAGCGTAATTTAGTTACTTGATAGGAGTGACGCGTGTTTTGAGCCAGAAATATTTCAACCACAAAGTAATATAATTTTTAACTATATTAAAAAATGACAATACATTCTAAAATCCTTCTTCTTCAATCCTACATTTTTAAATTGCAAACGTATTGCTACAAAAAATAAACAACAATTCTTACATTGTTTAACAAAAGGGGAATTTTACACTTACCTTCATCATACACAGCCTTTCTTATAGGATCAATGTTGCGAAGCAAATCAGGATTGCTCAAGTCCACTTGAGCCATATTTAAGAATTATGTTACAAAGTATGATTCTATTATCAACATCTCTAAAACAACCATAAATTTCATTGAGAACATCCATTCAGTCATTCAACCAAGTGCTAAACAAACAATATATCATACTAGTTATGTTGAAAATTGACAACTCAGCACAAAAAAATGAGTAAAAAGCAATTGTATTACTATTGTATACTATATAAACAAAAGCTAGTAAAAGTTGAATCAGAAAAAGTTGGTTTCATGAAAGGTTTATATAAAAAATTGTGTCTGCAAACATTGGAGTACATAGTCAAAATATTTAAATCACACAACGCCAGCACAGGTATATTGGTAAACAACAAAGCAAACAAGTGAATAAAAGCTTTTTGAAAGTCGCATTGATCCTTTTTACTTTTTCTTTTTCCCTTTCTTGCCTTTTTTTCCTTTGCCTCCCTTCTTCTTTTTCTTGTTAAATGGTCCCATTTGCTTGACAACCATTGTACCACGCCACCATGCCTGCAACCGAACAGCAGAATTAAGTTCGAGTTCCTCCTGTTCTTTCTTCCTTCTCTCCTTTTCTTTTTCGATGCGATCCTCAACAACAACTTTTTCGTACTCAGCATATTTTCGAGTTAGCTCTTGCAGTCGCTCAAGATCATTCGCCTTAGAGGTTTTAAGAACGCTGAGCTCATGCTGTTTCGCTTCCACGTCCTTGTCATATTTATCCATCCAGTACTCAACCTTCTCCTCCAAAAGCTTTTGATGGTTCTTCAAATAATTTTCAATTTCGTGATGAGTGCGCACTTCTTCATCCAAGGTTGTTTTTAAGGTATCCAATTCTTCTTTCAACTTTTGTTCTGAGAGTACGCATCGCTGTTGATTTTGGTGCACTTGATTTTCTGCATTCTTCTTCACATATTTTCCCTCCATGTTGCTCTTTGCTTTCATTTCCTGAAGTTGATCTTTAAGATGTGCAATCATCTCATTCCTCTGTTGTATTTCCTGCTCCTTTTCCTTACGAATATCTTGAACCTGACGCTGCAGTTGCTTTATTTTTCTTCGCCCATGCTCTTCCTTGATAATAGTTTGCTGTAGGTCAAATTTCTTCTTGCATTCAGCATCCACTGCATTCACTAAAGATGAAAATCCATGGGAGACAAGCAATTCTTTGTGTGTTTCAACCAAGACATCTTCACAGAACTGACGGTCCTCCTGAACTTTAAAGAGGTTGTCCTTTGTCAGCGGACTTTGTCTCATGGATTGATCAACAAATCGATTACTTGATGCTAGCGATTCAATTAAATCTTGAACACCTGAGCGACCTTTGCCTTCGCTTCTAGCTGTCAATGCCTCATCCAGCTTAGATTCCACCATCTTTTGGCTGTTTAAAACCGTACCAATATCTCCCGACACAAGCTGTGATGCCTCCGGTTTTCCTTGAAAAGAGACAGGCATTATTTTGCCAAGAATGGAAAGCTGATTGATGCAGTCTTCATAAATGGCAGCTAAATGGACAGCAGTTGAATGGCTGAAAGCCATGATGAACCTAGCTCGAAAACACAGCTAAATAATTGTTCTAACTGAACTTAGTACCGCTAAAAAGAGTAGATGTTGTAATCATAATAAGGAAACAACAAGCAGGTTGTTCTTGTTGGCTCCTTATCCTTTTTGTATGTAACAAATGATAGACTAAGGCATATTCATATCAACTTTCTGTGCCCAAATGTATCTCATGTATCACATAAATTCTTCAGTAAGAACACATCTCCAATGTAATATTTTAAAGTGTACTCAGTTTTATGAATTCAACATTAGCTGTGCCTATATGGCATTGATATATTTCTCTTCGCATGGAGGAAAGTCTTTGCATGCCTTAAACTTAGTGACGATTCCTCATTGATTCAGTCCCAGTTACCGAGATCTTTGTGTGTTTCAAAGATGATGTGTTTATTTGTTTTTTTAATTTTGTGTTGTGTTATCTAAATTGGGAGCTGTTCACCAGGGCCACTAAACAGGAAAACTGGTTGTTAATGCCAAAGTGCCTTGCTACAACCCAGACTGTATTCTTTGCATACGGTGCAGCAGAGATAAAGTTGGAATTTTTGCTATGTGGGGTTGAGGGTTGACCAATTTGTTTATTGGTCTTGGGATAAAATTGTCTGGATATGACTTTGGTGTAATATATTTCTGGTTCCTTTTTCTGCTGAGCATTATTTTGCGCGGCTGAGATTTTAGGTAAAAGTCACTGGTGTAAATATTAGCTTCGGCCTCTCTGACATGGTGTCACAAAATCATATCACGAGAAACACGCATGCAAAGTTCTCTTGAATATAATCTCTTGACAGTTGTTACTCAACAGTGGCAGTGCCACGGATGAGCAGGACAAAGCCAAAGGTTTTAGAATCGACTCAACTTTTTAAAATAAGGAATTAGTTGCAGCAGAAAATAATTACAGTTTTAATACTGGGGTGGCATAAACACAGACCCGAATTATTTCAGATTAAATCACCCAGTGATAAAAAGCGAGCTTTCCATACAAGGATGCTAATGTTGCCTACTGGCAGACTGGTACTTTTTGCAAACAGATTAAATACAAAAACAATATTAAGCTGTGCTCCGTAGTGGAAAGTGTGGCACCTACATGCACGAGATTCACCAACATACATGCCGAATATTTTACTCATCACACCAATTTATAGGCTAATAAACAGAAAAAGAAGACCTGGCTGCTTGAACGCAAATTTTAATAAATAAACAAACAATTGAGTCAGTGGATGCCATCACGCCAAAACTTGCGTGTTTGCATGCACGATTTCTCATCAAAAACTGCCGTATTTTTCTGTCCGGGCCATGCTGTCCACTCTGTTTCTAGGCTTTACAATCTGAATTAGCAACTTATGGTGTCAGCCTGTCAGAAGTATGGTGTTATTCTTTTGGAAGGCTGCACATAAAGCAAGTATTTATTAGTAGTTAGTATCAGATTTTCGACGGCCAGACCTGTAGACTGATGGCTAGCCCCTAGCCTGATGTGCATTGGTGCACTAAAAAAAGGAATCTAGCATACAAACGTACAACCACAAGATGCCTTTGTATACTAGATCGCAACTGCACAAATTGTGACGTCACCAGTTTGTGCATTTGTATACTAGACCCAAACAAAGAAAGTATGCCATAAGTATGGTATACCATAAGCTTAGAAAACTTGTATGGTTACGTATCTTAGTAAGTCTACATAGATAATAGTTGATACAAATTTTAAAACGGAATCGTCTTCATGTTAAACGACCAAAGGAAATAGTTTGGCAAAATCATATATTTTGATCGGATACTGCGAAGCTGCGCGCCTTTCCTGTATACTCAAAGCTATTTATGTTGCCGTACCAACAAAACTAGGTGGCAGCATATAGCCAAAAGTTTGACCACACGCTGACTACAGTGCATTGTTGAAATGGCAATTTCTACTAAGATGATGCAAAATAACGCAAATTTAAAAAAAACGCCGTTTTACAACTTAATGCGTCCCTTTGGCATTACAATAATAAAATTTCTGTTTAGAAAATATAACAGTTTTACTTCTGCTAATTTATGGAATATCGGGAAAGAGGAACTAATAATGCTTACTGTAGTCATTAGATTATGTAATGTGGAAAATAAGTAAAGAAAAGGTGATATCACAATAGTTGTAGTGAATGATTTTTAACATAAATTGGTACAACTCTTAGAATAAGCGCTTACCTCGCAATTACGCCGCTCGTGTTCTGTGTTCCATACCCACTGGGGCTACAGTTATATTACCATTTGGCAAGGTATTAACGACGCTTGCTCCTGGTGAACAGTTCTAAAATTCGGGCAATGCAATACAAAATATAAAAAAAAAACAGATGAAAATGTGTGACAATCGGAATTTATACAAAAGTTAGCTTGGTCACCGACCCTATTTGGTAATGAGAAATCGGAGCCGGGCTTAATTCACACAAAAGGCTTTGCTCAGCCCGAGGATAAAGATTATCATACGACACCAAACTATAAACTAAAACATACACCGTGTAATTTAATTTTTCTAAAAAAATGTCTTCGTTTAAGAATGGAGTTAAGACGGATAAAATTTGCTTTTATTTGAAAAATATATTTTTGCCAGGAGATGTTTTGCTTTATTTTTAACTTTTGAAATTGTTTTATCTGAAAAAATATTAAACCAGATTATTTAGTAATGTTTGCTAAACAAAGCTGTTGATATGCTTTACGATTTCTCATCAATCACTGCAAAGATTAAAGTAAGATTTCCCGCAATTCCTCACTCTTATACCTAATGTAAAATCCCGTAAACTGGCACGCTTTGCACTGTTTTGCTCCGTCTAGTGTCAAGGATTCGAATCTCTATTATGTTTTCCCTTTTATTGCTGATATGGTAGTGTTAATGTGTGCAGTGTAACTTTCACGTGACAAGGAAATCGAAAAACAACATAGGCGTAATTGGTCTAATTTATATCTATTTTGAGCTGTGGGCTTGTTTGAAGGTTAGTTGACAGGTTTTTCAGATGAAACTCATCGAACTGGAGTTTCTCTTGTGACATTAAATCAACTAGAGATCAGGTTGATTGTTATATGTGAATTCAGTGGCACATATTCCTTTGTTATGGCCATTTTATACACAGTTATTGCAAGAGGAACAACAGTTCTTACAAGATATGCTTCTTGTGCTGGAAATTTTCAGCAAGTGGCTGAACAAATCTTGGAAAAAATTTCCAGCGGTGATGCCAAGTTGACATACTCTCATGGAAAGTAAGATTTTTATCACCATTTAAAATGTTAACTTTATTATGGTATTGCATATTTACGGTATCTTGCAAATACTGAAACATTCTTTACACTGTCATATAACTTGTGCAGAGATCATAATTTAAATTATGTGTAGTCTGTGAAACTAGGCTATATTTTGACAATTTTATATCTGTGTTTTGTATTGAAATTTACTGTTATTAAATGCACTCATTTGTCTTGCTATTTATTGATTGAAATATAGTCTAAATAAGCTTTTCAGCTGTTATTAGGTTCGTGGTTTAATAACTGTAGCAATAAAAACATCGGAAAAAATATACAAGCGTTTGCTCCTACTGGAAAGTTTGCTGTCAGTGCACTTAATAAATGCGCCAATAAATGCAATGCCAAAATTTGCGCCATAACAAAGTATTTTATAACTGAAAATATAGGGCAAAACGGCAATTCTATGGCAGAAAATTAACGCAGAAGCCAACTTTCTCTAGTGCAGTGGTTCTCAAAGTTTTTTTTTGATTCCTCCCTTACCAACCAAAACATCGTCAATTCCTCCCCCCCCAAAAATCACAAAAAATAATTTCCAAAATTTTACACTACCTGAATATTGTCCCTGGATGATGTCTTTTGAAGATTTATCTCAGGAATAAAATTCAAAATTGCAAAAGAATGCTCTTACAAAATAACCAAACAAATCGTTGCTCATTGTTAGTGAGAACCGTGAGCCTCATGTTGACAAGTTAGTAAAGAAAATCGAGGAGAAAAGCGTGTGAGTTTTGCTCAAAGGTCTCCGCAAATATCGTGTGTTCCTCTTTTTTTCATCACTAGCTTACTAGCTAGTTCTATAAGTACCTTACTAACAATAAAGAGAAAACAATAGCCATTATGAACCAAACAGGCACGTTTATAACGTCAGTCACTTAAGGAGCTTGTCCTCGCGCACTATTATAGACATCTAAACAACCTCTTCGAGAGGATTTTTCTGTTACAAATAAAATTAAAGTTTTTTTCATATACAGTTTTTCCTCCCTGGAATTAAAAATTCCCCCTTTAGTGAGCCAAGTGGCCCGGTTTGAGAACCACTGCTCTAGCGCATCATACAAACTTTCCAGTATAGGAGCGCTTGTTCACTATGAAAGTCACATTAAGCATTTCGACCAGCATTCACATCATAATTACGATAAAAGCATGTCATGCAAAACTAACCATTGTTTCCAGATGTGCATACAACAAATGAAAGTCGATTCCATTTGAATTATACCCGTATACATTTATACTAACATTATCAGGTTATAGATTCGGTTTGAAATTTTGTTTTTATTCATATTTAATTGTTACAAAGTACCTTTTCAGTTTTTTATTTCACTATGTGTGTGAGGATCGCATCGTGTACATGACAATTACTGAAGATGACTTTGAAAGGTCCAAAGCATTCAGATATTTATCAGACATCAAGAAACGTTTCCAGATAAGTTATGGCAAGCATGCTCACACAGCTTTGCCTTATTCAATGGACACTGAGTTCTCCAGGTAAAAGTAACTGAAAGAAACTCGATAAACACACCAATGTCATGTCAGAGGTAAAGTTTACTCTAATGTATTTGTTTTATCGAAGTGTTCTAATGGTTCAAATGAGAAAATACAGCAAATCAGAAGAAGAATATGGCAAGATTGATCAGGTCCAAGGTCAACTTGATGAATTAAAAGATATAATGGTGAAAAATATCGGTATGCATCCTTGCAAACTCTCATTATAATGACAGTGATGGAACAAATGATACCTAAATTAAGAACTCATGTGGTGACTTAAATTTAAAACATGAGTCAAATAAGAACTTTAACCTCTGTGGTTTGGTGGTATGGATTGAAATGGTATTATGGTAATTTTTATTTCCGTACTGAGAAAAGTCTTTGCACGACATAAGCCTGGTGATGATTCCTCGTCGCTCGGGCCCTGCTTACAGAGCTAGCCTTTTTGATGTTTTGTTATTTATCTTGAATTTAAACTGTTCACTAGGTCCACTGAACCAAAGCAAGCATTTTTAATGCCTTGCCCAGTGGCATTACAACAGTAGCGCTACTGGATATCTAACACGAGTTGCATTATTGCGAGGCCTGCACCTGCCTGTAGAAAAAAGATGGTCATTTCCCAGAATTTTGTGATAACCAAAAACTATTTGCACTAAATTGTGTAGTATTGTTTCATTGGTTTGTGTTTAATGAGTAATGGTGTTTATTATTGCAGATGTTTAGTTTGTAGCTTGTTACTGTCATCATACTCTGAAATGTTATTTCCACTTTGTAGATAGTATTGCAACACGTGGTGAGAGTTTGAATTTACTTGTTGACAAGACTGAAGGATTATCAGAGTCTGTAAGTGCCTCGTTTTGCATAATAGAAAAGCCGCTTTAGTTCCAAAGTATGGATTTTTTTACCTCATTGCTTGCTGATAAATTTGGATTCCTTTGCCATGTAAAACTTTACAGTTAACTTTTGTTGCATTTTTTAACATGGGAAAACTTTTTAGGCGGTTACCTTTAAGAAGCGAAGCACAAACCTGGCTCGTGCACTTTGGTGGAAGAATTGCAGGTGGAAAATATTTCTTTGTATAGGTGGAGTGGTAAGTGAAGTACCAGATGAATAATAACTTCCCAATTCAATGAAACAAAAACTGGTTGTGTATAATGCATTTAAAATAATATAATATGTGAAGTAAAGACTGATGAGGGATGTGTGTATGAAGAGATTTATCTCAATGAGAACAAATTATAAAACTGTTGCAGTGCCTAATCTTGCACTAATTACACATTGATGGTTACATTATCCCATTGCATCTTGTACCTATTAGCAAGCTCACTGAAATAATATAATTTCAGGTTATCTTATACTTTCTCATTTCTGCTGGCTGTGGTGGTCTCAACTGGCCAAAGTGCATTCACACAAATGCCAACAAGAATGGCACCAAGACGCCATGATAGTGTGGATTTATATTTCATGGTAGTATTATCATGATTGCTTTCACAGATAGATTCGCACTTCTTCAGCCTGACCACGTTATGACAAGATAGCTTAACTGCAGTGTTACACCTAGGTTAAATAGGCCTATATGTCTGCTTGCTGGATTCATCAACATGCATCGCAATACGTTTGCATAAACGCTTATTTTACCTAACATGAGAATCAGACATTACTGCGTGATCCTTAATGCAAATTTCACAAGCTTTAGTTTTCATTGACCTGATAATCATTTAACGTAAATGACATAATCCCGCCCTTTTCATTTTTCTGTTTTAAGTTTTCTTGTAATATTCTCAATCGATTGCAGCAGTTGGCGAGCTTGGAGAGGTCGTTCAAAGTGCAATTGTATATTTTTTCAACTTGTATTTCTATTAAAGTGTTATTCGTTGAAGCAGGGTGCAGTTTATGTCGTTATTAGATTGAAGAGTATTAACGGCTATTAAGAGTATTAACGGTATTGAATTAGTATACCCAATATTTTGTGGATAACTGAAACAACAACCAATATAAGTTTTCCCAAATATTATACCGTATTTCTACAGTATTAATGTAGTGTATTCAGGGCTGCCATCGGTCTCAACTCCGAAATATGGACGACTAGGAAACGAAAGACGAATACCACCTTAAACAGTGCACAACAGGAGAAAGCAACCAATGTTCCTAAAAAATAACAAGACATTATCTGTTCTTAATTTTGGTATCTCTTTTGTACAAAATGGTATAGCCTACTATAAAGGTGTCAAAATGCCCAAAATACGAACCTCTGCCCTGAAAATAAGGTAATTTCTTTAAAAAAAAAGGACAAACGTATTTTCTATGACACGTCGGACCTTTAAAATAAGGACAAATCTTAGAAATAAGACGGTATGGCAACCTTGAGTATATTAGCTGTTTCAGTAAAAATAAAGGAAGGTTTGTAACTTTGACTCAGATGCATCAGAGATATGTTGAGTTGTATAAAAGAATTATTTCATGCGTTATTCGTACATTTGCTCAGTCACGTTCAAACAGATTGCTTAGTGAAGGATTCGTAGGCAGGGAATTCCATTTCGGAGTATCGAATCAAAAAAGGTTATCTAATTATTGAGAATATTTTTTTATGGAAAAACTATTAGAAATTTAAATACTTTGTTTTTGAAACAAAATGCTGTAGTTCAGACCTCAAAGTGAATAGAACGGTAAAAAGTTTACAAACGAAAACGCTCGAACTGATTCCAGCATGACGTTAGTGCATTTACCAAGGTCAAACTTCGACCAGTGGCCACGCACGTTCAGCGCTTGATATGATTGACTGACAGATATGTTCCAAATTAAGTAAATAGATATCTTTATTTCTAAGCATTTTGGAAGAAGTAAGCTAGAATTTAACAATATTTTGACTGTATCATGGCTTCTTCTTTCGTATGAGGTCGGCTCAAGTATATTCAGCTACCAATTGCAGTCATTTCTTCGTCAGGGGTCTTCAGGTCCTCTTGGCCTATGGGTGGGTGTAGGACACGACAGTCGAAGATGATGTGTTCTGCTGTTTGTGATTCTGCACCGCAAATGCATGATGGTGATGTTTTGAGGCCCCAGCGGTGCATGCATTCGCCAAAACGGCCTACTCCAGTTCTGAGGCGGTTCAGGGTTGTCCAGACCTTTCGAGGAAGGTCTGCGTCATGGCTGCTGTAGTATAAGTCTGGTGAATGTAGATTCAAAAATAAACCGATTGGAAATTTTTGCCTTCAGGCGCCAGGCAATTACGTTAGAATGTTGTTCGACGCGTATTTCGTGTTAGTAAGGAATAGGCCTATGACACACAGTATGCTGATTAAGTTAAACTTTGGAGATATTTCATCAAACCGTTTGGTATAGGCTATTTAGCGGTATACCTGGTACCGAAAAGAGTTTAGATGTGACTTAGTTTTGTTTATTTAGTAATGAATCGGTTTATGACGAAAAACTGATGTTTTCCTGAGCTTGGATGTTAGACAACCGATAGCCTAAGTAATACAGTTTCATCAAAATGTAACCGACCAGGTTTTGACAAATTTTGATTTTTACTAATAGGCTACTCGTTATGTACGGAATGTCGTTTTAACCGACAAGGAAAGATATAGCAACGATGATCACTTCGTTTTGACACCTGAAGTCGAATTTATGATGGTGCTACGTAAAGGAATAAGGTGCATCAAAAAGCTCCTTTACTGCCTGCTTTGTTTCCTTGTCTTACACACATTCTTATGGCTTATGAGTGAACACTCGTCAAGAACACTCGGTGGATTAAGATCAAACATACAAGTCGTTGATGAAGATAATAGCTTAGTTCCCCAAACGAGATTTGCAAATAAATTTAAAGCATACCGTCTTAAAGAGCTGCCGAACGATGTAACTTTTGATAAAGAAGATATGCTTGATGCAAATGGAAAACCTTATAAGATTATACTATGGACAAATCGTAACCTTGGTGAATATACTGCTAATCCAGAAGTGTGTTTTGCAAATGTAAGTTGTGTGATTACTTATGACAAAGAACTCTTAAACACGTCGCACGCTATAGTGTTTCGAGCTGGAAAATTTAGTGGCCGCCATATGCCGCTAGAAAGGTAAGTTTATAAAGCTTGGAGCATAGCAAATGTTTTGCCCCAAGACAAGAAACGTGAACATTCCCTTGACAGTTTTGGTGTTCATTTTATCCTTATTTTGTTTGCCATTTAAAACGCCGCAATACGATGCTCAGGGAGCATTAAATATCAAGGATTATCGTAATTTAATATCATACTTGCAGTTACATAAGAATCGTTATTATTTTTAGAAAATCTTATCAATTGTTCGTTTGGTGGACAGTAGAAACTCCTCTTCATACTCCGGCAACAAATGGAATGAATAACTTTTTTAACTTGACATTTCACTATCGTACTGACGCCGATGTTTACGCGCCTTACGGGAGTACTCAACTTATATTAAGAGAACTTGAAGCAAGAGGAGAAACTGACCTGGAAGAGTTGTTAGCAAGAAAATGGAGAGCAAATAAAACGGTGATTTGGGCAGTCAGTAATTGTTATGAAAAGAGAATGATCTATGCCAAGTCGTTGATGGCGGCAGGATTGGAAGTGGATGTTTATGGAAGCTGTTTTGGGAGGAGAAAAGAATTGGGAGAGGGACGTTATAGTCCACAAATGTACGAAACAATAAGCCAATATAAATTTTACTTCTCATTTGAAAATTCAATCAATTGTAAAGATTACATTACCGAAAAGTTTTGGTTCAATGGTCTCAGGTCCGGGGCTGTCCCTGTTGTTTGGGGCCCTCGTAAGTTGGATGTACTTAAAGTCGCACCGACAAAGTCTTTTATCCACACTGACGACTTCAGCTCGCCGGTAGAACTGGTGAGGTATCTTCAGTATTTGGCAAACAACCAAACAGCGTATGCTGAGTATTTACAGTGGAGAACCTGGGTGAAACACCCTGAAAATATCGAGAAACACTTGCAGGAACTTGCTACGGAGAGAAACGATTTAAGAAGTTTTTGCCCTCTCTGTAGTATTATTCAAGCGAACGAAAGAAGGCGTAAGTATAATCTGAAATCACCTCACAAAATTATTAAATCTCTCAAAGAAGCTTGGAATGGGCCAGAGAATGGAGAGTGCCACCAATAACACTGTAATTAATCCATGTGCTGATGCTTCTACCTTTATAATGTCAAAAGATATAATACTTCGAAGTGCTTTAAAATCTTTAAATTTCATTTGCAATAACTTACATGAGACAATTGTGATCGGCGACTCTAACTGGTCCACTTATTTTATTTTAGGCCTACTAACCATATTTCCCGATTTCTTAGAGACTTATAACTAGGGCCATTTTTATATGACCTTAAAAAATCAATAATATGACTTTATTTTTTGGAAAACATGACTTTATATGACTTTATGTGAAAATCGTGTATTTTTACATGCGAACAACGTCACTCACGGAACTAAAGAGTAAAACATACGCAACATAACAGTAATACACATCCATTTTTATTTTAAACCACTGTTGTAGTACAGTTTCATGTAGTGTGGAATGTTAGAGTCTTTGAAGTTACGATTTGGACGTAAAAATGACTTTAGTAAGGAAAATGAGCGCTCCACAGACGCTGATGTGTTTTTGCATAAAGCGCTGGTGAAATGTCTTGTCTTTGTAGCTCCATAATTTGTTTCACATCGTTTTTGTCAAATCGCTTCTTAATGTAATTTTTGAGCTCAAGCGGATCTTTTCCGAAATCAAAGGCATTTAGATCAGCATGGGCCTCTTTGATGGTGTACGTACAACTTTCCATTTTGAGTATTAAGTTTGAAATATTGTTGTAGTGGAGGCATATTTCTGTTAACTGACTAGTCAACTTTGGATCGTTGACTGAATTTTTGACGCTCTTTACAATAACTCCTTCACCTTCCCATGCATTGACTATTTCTTTCACTTGTTGCCTCTTAAATCTGTTTCATCCATCACAAAAAACAATTCTTTTTCACTCAATTTATCCAGCAGTTTTTGATTGTCTGCTTCACTCAATTCAAATACTTTTTGGCGACAGGCTGATTCAGAGGGTACAGTTTTTCCCAAATCTACAAACAGCTTTCTAATTGATGGATGTTGTACTTTTACCAATGGAATGTCACTTGATGCAAATGCCCGAACAAGTTGACTGGTAAAATCGTTTAGTTGCACCTGGTGAATGAATGCTTGTTGCAGAGCTGAGGAGCGGGTCGTTCTTGCTTCAATCCCTTTCTTATGCTTGAGTGTTGCAAGATGCTGTTCAACAAAAAAACGTTTCTCATGCTTCACAATGCAACTGCATACCTGACAGAACAGTTTCTCTGTAGGGGAGATTGTGAAGTCCTTAAATTCATTTACAATCGCTTTGACTTTCGCTGCATTTGATTCTTTCACTTTTGGCATGCTGAACCAGATATTCTCTCTATGTCTAAGTCTCTGTATATATTTAACTGTTATATTCTTCAGTTTGCTACTAGTTGTACTGTATTTGTATATAACTAGTTACTAGACCAAGGTTGAGCTTTTTAGCTTGCCTACCCACTGACTGAACTTCACATGACGTCCCACTTCAATGCACAGAAGTAGAACAGATTGTGTTGCAACACAATGCAATGTGTGAGTGTGACCTCATAATGCAATCTGTGACCTCATAAAATATAGGTCTGTGACTGTAAGTGTTATGTTCAGGGGTGGGCAACATACGGCCCGCGGGCCGGATCCGGCCCGCGACGGGATTTTGAGCGGCCCGCAGACAGTTTCCGGTCTTACATGATAATGTGGCCTGCGGCCACATTCTGCCGCAATCCCTGTATTGCGTCACTGAATAAGTCCAAGTTTGCCAACCTGAGAAAGATGGCCATAAATCTACTTGTTCTGTTCGGGTCTACATACATTTATGAGCAAACATTTTCGACCATGAACATTAATAAGACAAAGCTGCGTTCCAATCTATTCAGGAATCCGGCCCGCCAAGTACTTCATTTTCTCATATCAGGCCCGCCGACCGAAGAAGTTGCCCGCCCCTGGTTATGTTCAATCAGAAATTGCCTTACTTTCTTAGTGCTTCATTGCTTCACCGCTTAAATTGGTACTTTTTATTTAAAGTATACAACGATATGACTTTATAACTCAAAAATATGACTATATAACTTAAAAAGCTGATTTATGACCTAACCAGGAAAATATGACTTCATAACTTTTTTAATATACCTCATAGGGATGCGATTTTTGCGTTAAAGTTGATTTCACGACTTACTGATGCATAGAAAAAAATATGACTTTAATGACTTTAAATGGCCCTACTTATAACTCAGAGACGGTTTATGGTATTGTTATTACAGTAAATGGGGCAGATCAAGTGTGTCAATAAAAAGGGTATTTGCGAAAGTTTTTAACAGCCAACGCGACGTCGTATTCTATATATCATAAAAATATATTCTATATTCTGAATAAGTGAATGGTTAAGTTGTTGTTTAATTCTAAGAAGTACTTTGCTAAAAGATATCTTGCTGTGTTGTACTGCTATAAAGTGTTTCAGTGCAAGATATTGGCATTCATAAACTTCCGACATTAGTTGAATAGCAAGTCGTGATTGTCAACAGCAGACGTGTTTACGTATACTAAGCAGTTTTTAATAACACGACTAAAGCAGAAAGGTTCATAACTCATTTATTTACAGATAAAAAACATGGACTAGTTTCGGGCTGGCATAACGAAACGACTATACTATACTGTATATAAGTACTGTGATACTGTAGGTCTATATACATACGAGAAAAGTAGAAAATAATTAAGAATTTTTCTCGTATACGTATACACTAGTACTTAATTACGTATTTACAGTCACTTTTCGTTCTACTACACAGTACAGTATATTATTATTCGGAAGAAGGTGATGTCAATCTTAAAGAACGATGTCAGCTTGAAATTAGTCAATATTTCTTTTTCCTGCAAATAAATGAGTTTTTAGCCTTTCTAGTTTAGTTGTGCTATTAGTAACATAGGCAACTTGGAACTTAAAGTCAATTGCGTCTCTATCTAAACTAGATGTGGTTATAGTTTTGTGCATTTGTTAACCTAAGACCTTAGCTAAAAGTAAGCCGAAACGCATATTTCAAAAGTTTTAAGTTACAAAAGAGTCGTAAGTCATTTTTGTGATTGCAGACAAATTGTTAATACGGGTAACAGTATTAGCAAGGAAAACATAAACCGATTTATCCTTATATTTTATTTCGCGAACCGTCATGTTGCGTTTTTGCTTGTGGTTGCTGCGGTCATGGTCTTTATTATTGCTGCCTGGCCATGAATACTGAGCATCATATACGAAATATAGGCTATATACTGTATCTTTCTATGAATATCCTTCACGCTATTACTTACAAATAAGCTTGTCAGGAGAACTGAGCAGAATGTTTCAAACATTCTTCTGATGGGTTTTCCAATCTAATGTGATATTTCTTGTAGAGAAAACGTTTTGGCGCAAGTTTCAGTTTTCGTGTGAAAATTATTCGTAATGTTTTTAGTTATGTATAAGGTGTTAGTACCCAAGAAATCCTTTAGAAGTTTGAGAAAGTAGAAATTGATTTGTCAAGTAAATTAGTGGTGAAATAGTCCTATGCTGTGTTATGAACTATATTGTTTTAACGTCATAAGCAAAATAGTTGGAAAGAGCATAAGACTTTGTTCTGGTGCTGTGATAATGAATCACGTTGACTTCCTGTAATAAAAACTACAGCCCTTAACGGAAGCAACAGCCAAGCTTAGCTAAGTTAAGCAACAGCGCACTTATTCCTGACCCAAGTCTAATTACAACGAGTTTTTGTACTGTATATAGCTGCATGGAAAAATTTGGTCGTTAAAGTTACATTGCTATAAATTGTATGATATGTTAAAATTAATCTTACGATATTAGCAAGCGTATATATGTTGGTTTGTCTAAAGACTCTTGGAAACCAATAAATGAAATTTGCTTGAATTCATTTATTTCCTCCATTGATCAATTTATACGTATGAACAGTGAAAGCTCATCATGTCGTGATTGACGGGGTCCATCAAATGGCAGCACAAAGATGCTGGGTCTCGTTTTGTCAGGGTGGAGAGCATAACCATCTGAGGGCAAAGTGCTATGATTAGCAACCCATACAAATCCAAGAGTTGAGAAACGCATTGATAATAACTATCCCGACGTGTCGGCCGATATTAGAGTACACTGCTACCATTTCAAGGCAAGCACTTCGCGATCTTGTTTGCGCTCTATCGCTTTGTCACCTTATATTCTATTTCAGTCCAATACCGGTCGAATTTCATCGAGATTTCACAGCTTATTTAGTTCTACAAAAACCTGTCGTGCATAACCGTGAAAATGATGACCACTCCCAGTGGTAAATAAAAATGTAAAAATCATTGGGTGTACACAGATGTAAAAGTCATTGGGCTTGACAAGTGTGTGCTAAAATCTAGTCAAGCATGACAGTGTGGCTTTAATCGGGGTTATTTCAAACTTTGCGTTTTTCCATCTAAAGGCGAAAGCTTTGTATGTGTCAGCAAATTTCTTCAACGTTTACTTCGCTTAATCAGTTTAATAATAAATCTTTGATTTATTTTCTTCGTTTTTCTTTTGCAAACAGTGCAAACGGTTTATGCATTGTCAAAAAGCAAAGCATGTAGAGGTGTTCAACAAAAGCGTTTTAGTAATTTTTGCGCACAAAGATAAAGCTTTTCCAGTTTTGAGTGCCTTTGCAGTGAATACGATAGTTAAGCGGAAAACGTAGGAAATTGTTCCCAAAAACTTGTGAAAGCAGTTCAAAATCTAGCACTTATAAGAGTAGGTGAATTCCGAAGGTTTTATTTATTCTGTAGTTTATTGGGAGTGCTATTTATCAGAGATACGTCTGGCGGTCGAAATAATCACAACCAACAACTTAATTTCGATTTTTCCTTTCAAGAAGCTCATGTTTCATCAGTTGGCTTTATTTCAGAATGTTCTTTGGTGAAACCATATCGTATACCATTAGGCTGTGCTGTATAATTTTATGTTGACAACAAAACCCCACGGACCAGTGGCTCCCAAACCAGGCTACGATAAGTGAAGATCTTCCAGGTGGTATGGAAGACACTTATTTAGGTTTACAATAAATCAGTCAGAATAACAGTACATGAACGTAAATGATCATCTAGTAATCTAGTAAACGTCGTTAGCAACATTTTACTAAAGTGACTATTTTACCATAAGTAAAAAACACGCAGCCCGTTGTTGAGGATAGGTGGTTAAGTTAAGAGAATGGGTATGCGAAAATGATTTGAGCCATTTAGGGTTTAACTGAATTTGTTTTTATAGATTAGAAGGTAGATTTAGGTTAGGTTTGAGTTAATATATTACTGGTATACCGTTGCATTTAAGTTAGGCTAGCAAGAAACTGTGAAAGATAACTTCAAACGTATACAATTTTTCAGGTAAATAGTGACAGCCTGGTTTTAATTGACATAGCGCGTTGTCTTTTATGATTGAACAAATTTCAGCTTCTTCCATGGCGTATTCGATGTAGGCTACTGGATTGTAATGATAGTACTGGATTGTATTTTCTTTGTCACGTCATATTTTCGCAGTTTATTACTGGAATAGTTTTGCAATTAGTTAGTGACATTGCAGCATCGAAATTAAGTAGGTCTATTGGCAGACTTTGATTAATGAAACCTCAGAATAAAACAATAAATAACTAAATTTTTCAAAGTTAATGATAGTACGACAACTCATATTTTCTTTGATATAGTCAAGTGCATTTTTTAACATGCCAAATTATAGCCCGGCTTGCATAAAGTAAAACCATGGCCTCAAAGCTATCGAAAACAAATGAGAATCTCTGTCGCAACGTGTAGTTAGCACCAATCTCATTCAAACTAAGGTTTTTGTTTTTTTTCTTATTTTTCATTTGGAGGCTTTCAACCCTTGGCTGTTATCTCTTTCAAAAGTATTTATTCAATATCTTTGCTTGTGGTGGAGTATTTGTCATTTGTGAGTTTTCTAAATGTATATATGGGGACATATGTGGTATAGTACAAGAACAGAGTGTTTGTACTAAACGAAAAACACGGTAGATCTAACTAAAGTAGAAAACGTTTAGGAGCCACTGCCATAGACTATTGTTATTTGGCAAACAATAGTTCTTTTCATCAGAGTGGGTTTAGTGCCTTGATCTCTGGACTATTTGGCTTCGATGAATGACTGCGTACTTACCTTGGATGCTTTAACCGAGCATTGGGCAATTGATATGTCATTGTCATGAAGTGTATTTGGGCGTCTTCGGATGTGCTGCCTTTTACTGGTTCAAAACCTTAAAATCCTAAATTGTGCTAGTACCCCAATATTACATACTACTTGTCTGTACTATAGTTGTAAAATGTTTTCTGCAGTAGAATCTCATGCAGGAGTAATTAGCGGCGGTTTGTGATATAGCTAGATATTACTGCTGGGTAATAAAGGTTGGTTTTCTGAGATCTGAAAGGTTGTTGCTTAGTTTTTGCAATAGATCAATCAAAGGCCTTTGGTGGCCTCAGTCCCATAGTAAACCATTTAGTTCTTAAGCTGGGTTCGACAGAGGTCTCCTAAACTGCAAAAAAATAGCAAACGCTTTTTGTATTTCACTTGCAAGAAGTGAAATAAAACGAGTTTTAGTCTCGTGGAACCCTGTTTTAATAAGAAGGGTGACATTTGGATATTCCCCCGGGTGTGACCGACCCAGCACGGTAGTTTGCAATCGCTAATTACTATAGAGTAGGTTTTTTTCAATAAAGCAAATTTTTGGAGGTAAAAGAGAATGGCGAGAAAACCGTATATTGTTCGAAGTTTGGTGGTGGTATAGAATAAAAATATAAATTCAATAAAAGGTTAATTTATTATCTTCAGGTAATATCGTCAATTTTTTATTTTAAATACGATTGGCGAAACTACTGGTGATAACAAATGTTTTTCTGTTCTTTGCGGAGTACAGATTGGTACTTAGTGTCACTATTAAATAATTGTGGAGCAATATAATCAACAAAGTCAGACAAAGTTATCTGTGACAGTGTTGCAATCGAATAGTAGCGATAAGAAGTCTAAACACTTTACTTCGCTTAAAGGCAAGTTTTTTTTCATGAAAATGTTTGAAGCACAACGCAATATCATCTCATGTTAGTTTATACCGACCTTTGGTTGATTTAGTGTTTTTTTAATAAAAATACTCAAGAAACATTAAATTATTTTGTCAAATTTTTTGTTAAGTCAATAAAGTCAACTTTTTTAAATTCTTAAATCAATTCTTTGGATTTTTATATTTTTTTATTTTATAAAAACATATACAAAAATTTGCTCTATACTAGTCACTCAAAAACTAGTTGTCGTAAAGTTATCGGACTTTCAAAAGTTAGACAAAAACTATTTTTGGCTTTCGGTTATTGAAATAATATTTATGTTCGAAAAAGCATATATTTAATGCAACACTCTTATTTTGGCAACTTATACACAGATATATAATGTACCCATTCACGTGACCAACTTGACTTCCTAAACGCTATACGATAATTTTGAAAAGTTGCGCGTATGAATGCGAAACATTTCGTTTTTCTTTCAAAAAAGCATATTGTCTAAGAATTAATTTGCCAAAATTTGCTACATTTTTGTATCACTTTTGCACAACTTGACTACATCTCTTTGAGTGTCTTAGAGATTGTGGCATATATGACATTTTTATAGCGACGTATTTCATAGATATGACACATATTTCAAACTGTCATATGAAATATATGACAGTTGGTCACCCTATAGACATATGTCAATGATTTTTGACATGCTGTCACTCCCGCTGTACCGAACTGACCTAAATAAATACCGACAAGGAAAAGGGAAAGCGCGCCTGCGTAGAATACACTAAAGTAACAAACAATCGATAATCGCGGAAACAATATGCTAATATAATATATCTAAAAACTTACAAAGTCAAATTTTATAAAACAAATATTGACCGATAGCTGAAACCTTTGTAGGAAGCGTCAAGAAACATCAGGTTTCTACATTGTAAAATGCAATTAACAGCAGCGTTCTGGTTTGACTGAGTGCAAGGTTGCAACAGCCAGAAAAGATTGTTCTTAATGTAACCTATAATAGTCTAAGCCTATATCTAAATTTTATTGCATTTCCCATATTTTGGTTAATATATTCGTTGTTTGCAAGAGTGTCTTCATTTCCAAAAATTACGAGGTTTAATTCCCCATAAATAACACATTGTTGTATTACTCCTAAAATATGGTTATTTATTTACAGTACTAAGTTGAACGCATACCTGCTCAGGAATGATTAGAAAAACTTGGCGTTTTGCAAAGAAGGCATTGGGTCTAGGCCTAATCTCAACTGTTATTTTTACGTGCGTGCAGTTTTCTTACCACGAAAAACCTGATTACTTCCAAGAAGAAAGGCGTCTTCTCGTCAATGTTCAAAAGCTTGGTAATGCCGCTGAAAATGGCGTTTTTCTGTCGCCGCGAAGCAAAGTTACAGTTCGCGCCGAAAAGAATGCTCCAATTATCCCAGAAGACATAATTTTTAATGAAGAAGACATGCTTGATGAACATGGCCGTCGATACACAATTATTATATGGGTCAATAGTGCAGGCAAACCCGGATATGCAGCAAACCCGTTGGAATGTTTGGCCAACATAAGCTGTCAAATCACATACGACAAAAGTCTGCTAAACAAAGCACACGCCGTCGTTTTTAAGTCAGATTCGCTTAATCGGGGAAACTTGCCCTCTGAAAGGTACAGTTGACATATTTATCAAATTAATACAACAAATTTTTACATGGTTCTCTTGTCATATTTAGATAATGCTTAATTTAAAACTTAATGATGCGTTATTCAGGCAAGGTTACCAACAGTTTGCTTGGTGGGCATCGGAGAGTCCTATTCATTCATCTGTATCGGGCGGATTCGATAACTATTTCAACTTAACTTTTCACTATCGGACTGATGCAGATGTCTACGCGCCTTACGGTAGCATCAATCTCATCCTTAGGGAGCTGAATGCAAGCGGCGAGACCGAGCTGGAACCTTTGTTGGCAAAAAAACGAAAGGCGAATAAAATGGCCATTTGGGCGGTCAGTAACTGCTATGCAAAACGTATGGATTATGCCAAATCGCTGATGGCAGCGGGCCTGGAAGTGGACACATTTGGAAGATGCTTTGGAGGTAAAGAGATAGGAAGGGGAAGATACTCATCGCAGATGTATGAAAAAATAGAAAACTACAAGTTCTATTTTTCATTTGAAAACTCCATCGATTGCAAAGATTACTTCACCGAAAAATTTTGGTTTAACGGCCTTCGTTCGGGTACAATCCCGATCGTATGGGGGCCGAAAAAGTCGGACTTGTTGAAAGTTGCCCCAAGTAAGTCCTTCATTCATACTGGAGATTATAAAACGCCCGAAGAGTTGGTAAAATATCTTCAGTATTTAGCAAGCAACGAAACAGCTTATGCTGAATATTTTCACTGGAGGTCCTGGATAAAACATCCAGAAAGAATCGAAGAACATTTAACTATGACCAATAGGGACCATGATTTAAGAAGTTTCTGTAAGCTCTGCAGTATAGTGCAGGCTGATGGGAAGAGAAGAAAACTCGGACTTGAATCCCCGAAAAAAGTGATAAACTCTTTGAAAGATGCTTGGCTCGGTGAGGAGAAGGGACAGTGTCATGGATAGAAGCGATGTTACGATGTTTTCCTGAAGGTGCGATTATTTTTGCACGTAACGTTGGGCTTGTTTGTTAATTTTATTCTTTCGAATACATAAGACCCGCTTAAAAGAGCAGTGATTTATAGAGCAAACTGCTTATTAGAACAGATTTCGTTGATAAGAAACGACTGATAATTAATTAATAATTCTCTTATAAGTTTACCGCTTATTGGAGCAACTTGACACATGCTGGGGACACAGGTAAGGCATTGAAAGCGATCGAAGAGTGGTACTTCTTTCGAAGCACTCTGGTAAAATATTTTTGAAAGATGATTCGTGTAGTTATCGACAAAAGAAAATCGCAAAAAGTCTCAGATTTCGGTCGACGAGGAGATTAAGGCTTTTCTGATGTCATTCATTAGTCAAGTTGTTTGACAGCATGCTGTTGCTGTTGCTTTCCTTACGCAGTAGTCAACTGAAGTCAGAAGTGTAGGTCATAGGAGTTTAGCCTATGTCCAGTAAGGCGTCATTTTAAGAAATTAGCAATATGCAGTATTGTCACTGAATATATAACGATTGTTTTAAACTTAAATACTCCGGCAGTTTCAATCATTTGCGTCTGTGAAATTGCGATATCCTTTGGACCTCATAGGCTACCCCTCAAACCGGTGCCGTACTGGTTACCGTATTTGCGCTGTAGGCTATCACTTTTCAAGCTAATGGCAGTTAGAGCAATCTATACAGCTGTAACGTACATACGTGATATATAGTAGGTATTGTTAAATTTATAAATTTGCGACTGCACTGTCGAAGCATGACCGCGCTGTGCACTACTCATCCAAAAATGAAATCAAACAGTCTATAACTTACCCATTCTTTTTTCTAAACTCCGAGTATAGGGCAGGAATGTACAAAAAATGAAACTACCAAACATCAAATTCAATTTCAGATAATTTTATTATGGTTTTAGTCCAAGTTAATAGTGGAAAAAATAGCAAACTAATTAACATCAATTTACATTGGTTTTAGCTTTAATGTACAGTACTATATAGTTACATGATTTCTTATCAGCTAGATTATATTGATTATGACGTGACAATAGTATCATCTACGGTAAAACAGGAACGAGTATAACTAAAACGACAAATTGTATAATGTAGGCCTATTGCGCTAGTTTTTCAAAGTTTTAAACAGTTTGCGAGGCAGAAACGCGGCAGTGTGGCAGATTATGCAATTAGGATGTGGAGTCGCCTACCAACTGCTTAGTTTGTACAGTAGAATCAGCGTTAACAGTTCAATACTCTACCATTTGATCTAGATTCCTATTACCGGTGCGCCAGCAGGTAATTAGAGTTTGAACTTAGAAACAAAAACAACAGTTTTTTGCGTTTCTAACAAGGTCGTTTTAAGGCAGAAACGTTTTAAGCAAAATTCGTTTCGCTTTTTATCACTTTTTCCCACTTATAGCAACAACTGGCTCTGTTATTGGCTGCCACTATTCCATCAGAAAAAAAATCGTGTGTTCACAGTTATTTTTCATGGTTTCTTGTAACCCTAACTTAAATGTTATAACAGTAACCTAAATCTACCTCTTAATCTAAATCTTGCTTCAATTAAACCCTATAACTAAAATTAAACCCTAAACAGCTTAAAATGACTTCTTGCATACCCATTCGCCTAACCTACTATGTTTAACTATGGGCTGCGTGGCCTACTTAGGGTGAAACAGTCACTCTGTTTATTTTTTCGTCTCCACGGCGCTAATGACGAAAATATAATGATTGATGCAGTCTTGTGCTGTAACCATGTCGCTGTTTCACCTAAAACAGCTTTGGGCTTATAGGTCAAAATCGACTTTGGCGTGAAGTTCGTGCGGGCTTACTTGCCTTCCCACATTAACCTAACCTATGCTTGTCAAAAACGCAAGCTGTAAGAGATTTTAATAGTGGCTTTAACTAAACTGCACACAGAGGTGACTCTTTTGTGGTCTACTGTGAAACTAAGTCGGACAAGTCAGTCAGCGAAGCCAGCATTTTAGATTAAGGCCGCTTATAATATTTGAATGAGGATTGGAATGATGCGATTTTAAGTTAACTGATAACGCAGTAGTAATTATTATGGAACCGGTTAACCGTTAACCGTTAGCGTTTAACGTTTAATCGAAAAAGTACAGGTAGTTTGAAAACGATATACTGTCTTGATTTAGTACCATAACACGAACAGCTATGATCAAGTCAAGACAAATTCATTTCTTCTTGTAAGTTCGGTAAGCAATACAATTTCAATTCAGATTACTTATGCAATTTAGGGCCCATTTCTTAGTGTATAATGTTGTCAACATCGGCGATTTTGGACTACAGCCTTGAAACTGAGCTAAACGCAAAGATATGTTTAAAGCGTATTTTGGATGCAGTGGAGGGATTTTCTGAATTAGGTTTATGGAAAAGTCAATGCACGGAAAAGTCAGAGGTTCTTCAAAGTGTGATTTCGTATAAGCAAGGTCTTCCATCTGGAGCTTGGCCACTGTTGCATGTGTGCCAATCTCCAGATACACCTAACTCTCCAAGCTTTCGAGAAAAAGGAAATCAATCAATGGCCAAGTTAGCGAAAATTAACAACGACGTGGTGAGCATAAAAGCACAGCAACGTACAGTGAAAAGTTTAGGGATTGGTAACGCTGATACTGACGCGCTGTTAAGGGTGGAAACTGTTGCCGAACAGGTTTTACACAACCTTGTTGGTGTGGTGTGTGCAATGGATAACATTTTGGACGACGTTGAGCATTTTTTACCGGAAACATCTCAGCCTAGTTGTAGAATGTCTGTCACAAAGGATCTCAATCGAACCAGAAATGGAGGTTACGATTGTTTTCCATCCGAGTTTTTTAATGCTGGCGAGAGAGCCGTGGACGTTGACAGTGTTCAGGAAGGTTCTGGTATGGTGGAAAGACGTAGTTTTAGTTGTACTAACGATGACCCGGAAAACGTTACGAAATTTTCAGATTCAACAATAATAGATTGTCAGAAGTCAAGTTACCTTTCTTCAATCTATCAGAATCCAACAGAAAGAAAACTATGCCCAGAAACGATTTATAAACCTCCGGCTGTGGAACCTGTCGCAATGAGAGAAGGTCTAAATATTTCACCAGTCAGCACGGAGCAGAAGAGAAAACTTAAAGATACGCCCTGTGATAATGAATCTTGGTTTAACTTTATTAATATTAAGCCGGAGCGGAAGCGTAGTTTCTCTACCGATAGTTCGCATTATTCGAAGCTTAATTGTAGTACAAGTGGTTGTGTTGAAGAAATCCATGTTTCAGATGAGGAATTGTTTAACGATCCGTATCCAGATGATGCCCTTGTTCCCGTTGATAAGATTTTTTCACAGAAGTCCATACATTCAAGTGTTGTACCTGAGAAAAAGAGCCGGGAATCAAGCATTTTTATGGAAAATCCTTCAAACATACTTGACGAAAAAAACGAAGAGTCAAAAATCCGTAACTCCCAAGCAGTATCCGCTGCATCCGTGTGCATATCCTCAATTGGCCAGCAGTCAGAATTACAGCAAATGGACATTTCGTTTTTGAATAATAATTTTGATGACATGATATCAACCGATTACGTAACTACCATAGTTAACCAAGCTAATACTGAGCAAAATAGGGAAAATTTTCCATTAGCCTCAACACCCTCAGAACCCAAAAACTCCGATTTTGGATTTCTAGCTGTACCAACTATCTCGAGCTCATCTTCGACCGACTCCACTAGAGCAAAAATAGGTATTTTGAATGCAGGCGAGGAAAATACGACAGTTGTTAAAGCTCGAAGCAACGAATCTGGTAGCAGTCAAGGACAAGAATCCCAGATTGGTTTGTACCCCAGTCTTTCTCCGATTCAACATGACAGCAATATTTCAAATGAGGACAGATGTATTCATGAGAATATAAGCGAACGTGAGGGCCAGCCCAGCAAAAAGCCAACAAGCATGGCATTAGTTAACATCGCTTCCGGTCAATTAATTATGAGGTAAACAAAAAATCTCAGCTGCAATAGTCAAGTAGGCTTTTTCATATTTTTTCATTTGTTGACTGCTTTCCTACAGCTTTGGTTTTCACTAGCTAACGGCCTGTAATAGTTATTTCGATATGAATAATAGATATGTGAAGTGAAGTGCTTTTTTAACCAAGCTAACTAAAACAGTTCGAATCCAATTCTAGCTGTCCTAGTTTGGACGACATAAAGAGGAGAAGGATTGTTGAATGGAGGCCGTGGACATGGAAAAACGAAGGCTTCGCCGTTTCCTCCATGAAAGGTAAAAAATATTTTTTAAAGGTGAGCTGTTTCCTTGGCCGATGAAAGCAATCACGTAAAATATGCAAATGCACCCATTCCCGATAGATTTCATGCACACCAATGCATGAGTACTGGTACAAGTGGGACTCCTTATATCTTGTAGAATTACTGGTCTATACTATCTGTTTGCTAATAGTAGCAAAAACGTTGAATAAAGCCATGGCAAACTATTCGTGTGTCCCTAAAAGCGTTTTCGTTAATGACGATGGTAACACTATAGCAGATCAGGCAGGCCTATAATTCAGCGATAAACGAAACCTTTGCTACATAATACTCAAAGTTCCGACTATAATAGTTCTATTATACTGCACTACCACTAAGCCATTCAAGCAGATGTTTAGCAATTGAACTTTGTGTACAGAAAAAATAGTTTCCCCGGAACAACAAGCGTTGGAGAGCGTTGATGAACACGAAGCATCAATGACATTACATCATGATAATTCGGATGGTGTTGACGATGGGTTATCTCCCAGCGTTGTCACACCTTGTGTGCGCCCGCAGAAAAATCTTTCAGGATTTGAAGACCAAATTTTACCTATGTCTCTTGGATCGGAGAGAAAATGGTCTGGAGAGGATTTATCTCCTAGAAACAAGCGTCCTGTTCCAGAATTTGTCGATTATCCTAAAAAATTACCTCGGTTATGTCAAGAGTCGTCTTCAGAAAGTCTTTACGTTAACGATCAAGAAGTGCCACTTCAACACGAAAGCCTTTCATATTGTAATGAGCTACAGCTCTATGATACTAATGATAAGTGTCGAATTAATCACGATGCGCATGTCTCTGAAGAAGAGGAAAAACAAAATGATAAAAAAGTGATGCAGGACGACGGGTGCGTACTGTTTTGTCTTAGTTAGCTTTTTTCAGTTATATTTTCTACACAGAAAGCATTTGACCAAAGTTATAAGTTATTTCAGTTGTCAGTTGCCCATAATAATCTGATTATACGGTTTGCCAATGTTGTCATGCTTCATCAAACAAAATGAATATTTTGCTACAGAAAATACGACTGGGGACTCAGTCTCACAGTTGTAATAACATCAACGCATATATTATATTGTATATAGGCTGGAAAACTATGATGTATCGTTCCGTCGAAGGCCGCCGTGCTGCGGGTGCAATCACCTTAATTGTCAAAGCTACGGTACAATTTCTAACTTTGAAAATTTGTACTGATAAATAGTTACAAAAACAAAAGACCAGTGTTATGAACGTGTATTCTTCTGTTTTTCAGATTTGAGCAAGCTTTACCCACTGACTCCTTTAAAAACTTGCAATCGCCCCCGCAGAGTCGGATTGTCTAAGAACAGAAGAGCTCCTCAATTGCGCTGACGACTAAGCAAAGCATGTTTTATTCTCTGAGCTATAAGTTTAGGTGTATTTCGGGCATGAACATTTGATAATTTTTTTTAGTGTTTTGTGTTTGTTTTTTTCTATTCTATTTTCTATACATGTTTTTATGGAATATCCGAAAAATAAGTTAAAATGAAATTCATTTTTTGTTGTTTTTTGACCTTTAGTTAAGAGTTTCCTTTTATAAAATGAAGTTAGTCTTCTTATGTTTTGATGAGGGTTATGTTTTTGCTGAGCCAGAATGAAATACAGTAAACCAATTGAATTAACTTTGCTTTAGCAGCAATTAAACTACTGGTGTTCAGCCAGGTACATCAGGGCAAAGATAGTACAGTAGTTAGAAGACGCACCTTGTATCAGGGTATAGTTACTATAGTATGATGAATTCGACAATTATGAAGTAACTTATGGATTGACATCATAAAGTAAGCATTGTTATCTCGCTAGCCACAGTAAATTTGAAAACTAATCTGACCGAAAACCATCAGTTACAGTCGCTTTTCAGAGAGTTTGACAGAGAAATGGAGAAGGAAACTCAGTTAAACGTGAGCAATTTTATGAAATATGGAACGTCAATACCTCGGTCTGCCAAGGTTAACAGGACGGTTTTTTCCACGACGGAGGTGTTGAGATCTTTTAATGAAAAAGAGAAACTACATTCTCGCATGATGAATGAGTTATTGAAAGTACATGAACATAAAAGAAAGCTGTCATCAAAAAAGAAAGACTTTGCCGAAAGAATGGCAAATTTTGCCAAGAACGAATATAATTACAACTTAAACCAAAATATTCCAGGTTTGAATTCAAACCCTGGAGGATTTCGTGAAAACCTGTTGCAGGCTGCAAAACATCTATATATCGTACAGAATTATGACGACATCAGTCAACGGAGAATAATAACGAAGATACTGGAACCCCAGCAGTTGAGAGCCTATCAACAGCAGCAGAAAAAGCCAGAGTTGGAGGCCAATCTTCGTTATGCTAATAAGTGTGCTCTGGCCGCGCAAAATGCAAAAGACGACCACAATTTTACTTTAAACCAGTACAACAAGAACGTGAACCAGGCGATAACAAAATCGAAACGTCCTGCTGCTTTTATCAGATCTGAAGGCAGTGCGAGATGGGAGGAATCAATAAGCAACGCAAAGTGGCAGGAAGCTAAGAACCTTGCTCAAGAAGCCCTTGTCGACATGAGAGAATTGTAAGACGAAAGTTGAACATGACATATTGATAGTTTTGTTTAGTGGTTTAAATGCAATCTCTTCATCTATTTTGAAGATAAAAATTTATTTTGCCATTGGAAAAGTAAGCTTTTTTATACTTAGTTATGAACCACCCAAAGTTAATAAATCTAAATATAAAAAATGCAGTGTAAGAGGATTGGATTACAATCGAAAGGGTGATATTGTGGGTATGTGTTACGAGTACTCTCTGGTAGAACTAATCTATCACTGCAACGCGGTGCAGGAACTAACTAAAGCCATTAGATACATGATCAAGTGTTTGTCTTGCATTTCATCCAAGGTATGTTATTCAAAAGCCTAAAAACCTATTCAGAAGTGAAGTACCGTTATATATGTATAAAAGGTATATTTGAATATGACAACACTTGTTAATTTCGATTGCAATTTTTCATGTCCTGAAAAAGTCCAATTTTGTTGACAATTTTAGGAGGAAGACCCGGAGGAACCGAAAGTAGAGGAAACAGAATACACACAACCTAAGATATCACGTAGTGATGTTAGTTATTTAGATGAGCTTACGTCAGTTTTCAATGTGTCTCATGGATTGCCAGTAGCCCCAAATACAGAGGAACATCTGAATTCAGCGCCTAAGACCAAGAAAGCAGCCCACCAGAATAACAACCAGCGTCCTGGAAGAGTTGACTCAACTCAAACGAAAAGAAGAGGCAGTGATGTAAGGGATCAAGGTGATTCGCGGATTCAAAGAGGATACGTAAAATCATCCGAGCGTCCTTTTCCGTCGACAAATCCAATGAAAAATAAAAGTTGTGTGACGGAAATGGATGAAATAAGTTATAAAAGTGACACCACAACCACTGTTACTACAACAGCCATCACTGAATATTCAAAGTCGAGTTCCGATACTTCCAGCAACTCCTCAATCGTGAAAAACGAAGAAATTATTCAAACAATCGATTAGAATACAGATGAACTATTAGCTATCCTGAAGAGTATAGGCTGTAGGCTACACTGCATATCAACCCTTTACTTAAATTTACATCTTCCAACGCTTCAATGTGCTACAGTACAGCATCTCGGACTAACAATGTAAACTGAATGATCAGGTTGTGTTTATTTTTAAGATACATGTAATCGATATGCTATAGTATCGAAAACTTGATATAACGGTTCTGCATTTATTTTCGTTTATGTGCCATTTAGCGCTTATATACATAAACCATTACTAATTTGTATGAGCTAAAGCATGCCACATCGAATTTCAAAACACTTGTACATACAAGAGATAACCACACACATCAATCAGTACATCTAAAACTACTTTCAGCCAAGCATTCCAAACAAATCGTTTTACCAAGTTTAATGTTATCATTAAATATCAGCGTTTACATCAGATGATGCGGAAGCTCTTTGCCTCGGTCCAGGAAAGCATCCAAGATGTGAATGGATCGGGACTGCGCTGGAAGAGGAGAAGATCTCTCTTTCTTGTGGACGAGCTTGTAAACCGATGATGACTTGTCTACTTCAATATTCTGCTCTCTTTGTGCAAAAAAGCAGACGCAGGTTAAGCCTACACATCCCAAATTAAGCCCAAAATGTTTCGGTAAATTTTTAACTGAAGTTTGCGCTCATAACACTGCAAAAGGTACAATTATAAGGCTATTATAATTAATTACAGATCCTAAGAAAAAGACCATACTTGGGAACGACTCCCACCCCACATAATACCAAGTCACGCCACAAATACGACATTTTCGGTTCTGAGGGCCCTAAACTTGATACAAAATCGACATTCAAATCACACTAAAAAACACATCGACTACAGAAGTGATATAAGACCACGGCACGGAATGCAACTTACTCAAATGCTTCTGGATCTGGTACTTCCGCGCCTTTAGCAGCGGCTGTGTGGACCAACGTGTTAACTATTTGATTTGCACTGTACATTCCAACTGGTGTATTGTACTGAGCGTGAACAATGGTAGCCGATAATGGACCTTCAATTTCAATGCGTTGACACGGATAGGCCGCAGCAGCTACCTTCAGAGAGTTCCCAGGGTCCTTTCTGCAATTAGGATAGCTGATTAGTTAACAAACTAGGGAAATGTGAACAAGTGTAATATGTGCTATATATAACATTATCGGCACTGGTTATCTAAAATCTTACTAACAGGCCATTGCCGCCTTTTGTTTTAATTTTAAGTTTGTCCTGGTGAATTACGGAGAATCAGCAGCAACAGTATGACGAAGAAAGAAGCAAATGATATTGATGATGAAGTCACAGTAAAGAGGGACCGACAGTGAGAATATATAAGAAAAAGAAAAGCGAGACCGTAAAATAAGCTAAACTGATAAAGCAGAAATGGTGTGGCTAGTGTGGCACTGAATAAAACATACTGAACAAAATGCTTCAAAAGCTATATCCATGATTTAGGTAATTTTAAATTATTATTATACTAATTTACCAAGCGTAATTAAGACGTTCTTATCATCGGAAATATTCAACTTACGTGAAGCCAAGATACTTGTGAGTTAAATTCAGTGGGCAGCGGTTTGGGCGGTTTTAGTTGACGTTTTATGTAGTCGGGAAGCTTTTTCTGCTTTTCTCTTTAAAACAAAACACTTTTAAATACATGGACCGGTACATTTGCAGTATAAATAGAATTTCAAGTTCTCTCGAGACTTCTGAAAGAGCTGCAATTTATATTGTCTGCAACGCTTATCTATAGACTTACTGATCTAATTGGTCTTCAATTTGTTTTATTTCAACCTGCTTTGGTGCTTTCTTCTCCGATTCCGGTTTCAAATTTTCAACTCCTGGAGCTGGCTTTCTGTTTCTTGGTTTAGGAGCAGGTGGTACTTGCAAAGTATTATTTCCTTCGTAACCTAACAAACCATTTTCTTCTTGCGAAACGGGCGTGTTGGGCCTTCTTTTATCGCAGTCCGTTGCACTTAAAATAAAGTTGAAAAAGTTTAGTTAGTTAAATACATGTTACTTAAAGCTGATCCAGCCGTTTTTGTGGTATTAAGCATACCAAGCCGAAAAACTACAATTGTGTTACGCTTTATGACATACTTTGTTTTCGAATTTAGATTCCAGAACATTTGTGTACTGTTCCATATCATTTTACTAGGCTACGTGACACATGCTTTAATGAGTATGTGGGGTGCAATAGTGTGGGCCTATCAGAGCAAAAGAGGTGCAGTAAACATATAATCGTTGTATGAGTTCTAACCGTTTCGAAGTACGGCTTTGCAAGACGTGTTGGGTGTTTTTCGGCTTTCCACCGACTTTAATGACTAGTTTTGGCATTCGAGCTGATTGGCTCGAATCCTTAGCAAAGTCCCCTTGCACGACACCTATGCTGGACACCTTGGACTCGAAATTGCAATTGTTTTCATTGTTTTGATTACACAAATCCGTACAGTTCGAATCAAACGATTTCGGAGATCCTTTGCTTTAATGAAACCGAAACACGAAAGAATTTAACAACGCTACAAGGACTACACTACGACACAACCGACACCATATACGGAATAACCTACACAGTACTCCAATTCACCTTAATTGACTTGATTGTCGACTAGGTGATCTTTCGCTGAAAAATTATCAACAGTTACCGTTTAAAAAGGTTAATGCTATTTCACATATACCAGTATCTTCAAGCTTTACAAATACGTTATCACAGCTTACCTCACTGGGGTCATCATCATTTGACTTCTTGGACGCTCTCTAAAAATTTAACTTGTTTAATTGTCACTAAAACTATACGAGGAGACGCAAAATGCTGCTACAAAAGACTTCGGAAACCAGCAAATATATTGCCCCATTGAAGTTATCCGTTTGGAAATTATGCTGCATAAGCCATTAACGCACTTTGTATAAAGTAGCATACTTTTGATAGCAAATAAATGAACAAACTAAACCGAACACGTAGTGAGGCGTTTTTCTTTCAAGTTTTGCCAATGACTTACATGTCAGACATGCTGGTGATGTTTGCTTCGGAATGGCGCTTCTTTTTGGTTTCTTCTTCTTCTTCTGGACTAAAGTAAACTTAACCAGTAATTCTTTCAAACTCAATAAATTAGCTTAAGCTATACTTTTAACTTTATGTTATATAATGTTTGGGATTATACATAAATCCTTTATTACCAAAGCTATACTTTGACTTTACTTTGGTTTATCCCAGGGATGTCCAACCTGCGGCCCGCCTGAGATTTTTGTGCGGCCCGCTAGTCATTTTCACTCCGAATACTTTGATGACTGATATTGTTAAAGTAGTTAATTTCATCAATTTTTCTTGAAAATTAATAGGTTCTGCGGCCCACTGAATTATTTCAAGTGACAATGCGGCCCACTATAATAAAAGGTTGGACATCCCTGGACTTATCCAAACTATAACGTTTACTTCAAAATAGTTATACCATTATTTTCCTTCAAAAGCAGAGTCATGTCATTGTATAGAAACTGGGAAGGGTGAATGGCATTTTTTCGAAGAAAGCAACAACGGAAAGTCAATAAAGCATTACGTTTTGAAAGTATATACTGCATAGACGGTATAATAGCTGTAGGCCTAACTATGGTAGATATGATAGCTGTAGCTATCAAATATAGTGATTAGTTTCCATTATGCTACATAGTTTGGCGGCTGTAGACAGCTTGTCATCGACTATATGCACTATCACTTCGAATATACATTTGTTCTCTTTACGAAGGTCATTCGAAATGTCTCACTCATAATCGTGGAGGTGAAAAGCAAAAAAGGTTTCTAGCAAGATGACACTTCGTGCAGAAACCGCTAAACTTACAGGAGTTTTATAATTACATCACTTTTATTATGGCAAACTAAAAACAAATTTGATTTTCATGATTTTCTTATTGGCTTTACACGTTGTCGAAGCAATGATATTATAGTCCACATCAACATTGCCATAAATGAAAAATGACGATACTTTAGTTGATGAAGCTTCTTTGTCAAAAATGTGTCAAAAACCACAGGCAATATACCGAGATGTATACAAATGCTCAATTCGCTTTTCTAGTAGGTCGTACAAGCGTTCCTTATTGCATTGATTTAAAATAATGATGTAAACAGAAATTGAATACAAGCCCCTCTAAACTTAAAAAACCGATATTTTAATGTACACAAGGACGGAAAAACTTACGGTACGGTATTTAAATTTTGTTTTGAGTTTTAGTACTGAATAAATCCAAAAACAAAAGTAGCCTTTGAGCAGGGTGTGCAATGAAAATGAATGGAAGATGGAATGGAACGACAAATTCAGTGTGAAATATGAAATTGTTAAAGTATGGAGTGGAATAGAAGATTTTATTTATGGAATGGAACGAATCTTCCAAACTTTCCATACATTTTCTATACTAAACTTGAATGCACATTCATACAGTTGATCTAAGTTCATGCATTCCTGAAACAGTACACGCACACGTTCATTCATACAAGCAGTGCGTTCACCACATACTATTAAATTTGAAATAGTGTTGTTTATTCCATTGTCGAAGGTGTTAGTATCGTACAAAGTATGGAATATGGAATGGGAGAGTTTTGCGATGAAATGGAACGGAATGGAACTTTTTTTTTATAAGAAAATACATAATAGTATTATTTATAGTAATAAAAACCCTCAGGTAAAAGCTGAACCTTCGGTTTTCACTAACCTCATCAATGTAAGGTTGAGAGTCCATCCCGAAATCTTTATCATTTCAAGCAGTTCAGGCAAGTCCATATGACTCACTGAAAAACCATTAACCGCTACCAAGTGATCACCTTGCATCACGTTTGCTTGACCTGCCTTTCCGCCAGGTGTCACCTGTGGATAAAAATCTATGTTTGATGCAAGATTTCTAGCTAATTTCCGATGTGTCCTATTCCCATCAAAATCAATGGAATGACCTCAAGCACTAACGTACCCGATAAAACCCAAGCGGTTTACTTATATAAACTGGCAAGAAATAATGATTCACCTAACGTGTTTTTTAGTTTTAATGGTTTTGCTAAAATAAACAAGATATTTGCTACTAACCCTTGCTATCGTAGTGGGTTTTCCAATGAAAGGTCCACCGGCCAAACGGAAGCCCCATGGGGAACCACCTGAAATGGACACCTCATAAGGCATGGTTCAATCAGATATTGAAGAACAACTTGAAAATGGCCCTAAGTCTATAAATTTTACTGAAGATAAACCTTTGAAATTTCTAATAGAACCGCAAACAGTATAGCACTTACAATCAGTCACTTTACTATGCAACCATTTTTTAATGATCTGATGCTTTCTTCCTAACATCGATCTCATTGTAGAAAAATGTCCTTTGTTTAAATTTTACGTTTGAATGCGAGTTGTAGCTGTCTTAGTTATGACGTTCATCCCAGGATACCTTTAAATCTCAATGTCAATTTTACGGGGCGGCACATACATTCGCCTAAACTGGAATACTTCCACTACACAAGAGGTAGCAATGCATAAATAAAAGGCTTTAAATAATTTCGTTTTTTTTAGAATAATTTTGAAAGGATGGATTGTGTTAATAGCATTAAGTAGAGTTTGAAAAATGTCGATAGTTGGTTAATTAGAATCCTTAAGATTTAAACTCTGAGGTCAAACTGAAATGTAGAAATAGGCAAACAGTTCCCACAAATTCTTGTTCTTAGCTCTTGGTGATTGTTTTGAATTGGCCTTCCGTTGGTATGCCTCACGAATTTTCAAACCTATACTGACCATCTTAGGCTTTGCAAAACCCTCTACGCTCTACAGTACAGTCTACTGCATGTATATTGGCTTAATACGTAACTATTGACTTCACGCAGAAAGTTTAATACAGTAATACAAGACATTCGACTGCCATGATCAAATCACTGCTATAGGCCTGTATGGCTGTATCTCAGATTACATTTAACTAGTCACAGCAAGTGCATAGTACATGTAAATCTGAGGCCTTTCACTTGTCTGGATCATGCAGCTGACACTTATCCTGTGGGTACTTGCATTATCTGTGTTGAAGTAATCAGCGTTAGTGACGTTTTTCTCCCAAGAAAGTGCATATACATACCTTGGAACTTCTTTTCGCCGTCTTCGCCTTCCAAAGGCGCTAATGGTTTCACAGGCAACGTATATAACGCCGACCACTCAGCATATGAGTTGAGGCTGCGTTGACGCCGTTTAGGCTAAGAAGAAACAAAACAAGTATGTAATAGACCTAACTGACCCCAAGTGCATATTACTTTATATGTGGTGCATCAATCTGTGCCTGTAGTTATATGCAAACGACGATACCTAGTTACCTACATATAAGAATAAAAATCCCAAAGTTGTATTTACAAAAAATTAAAATAAAGTTTTACCTTCATTTGAAGTGTAACGTTTACCAGCTAAAAGTATGGGTGCGTCGTGTGTTGCATGTATGTATAATCTATTCATTTACATATCACGTAAAACAAGGCTAGTTCTTCACACCACTGATTGAAACTGAGGTAGTAGTGTTTGGCTACTGAGTGGCCGCCGGAAATGCACGCAATACCTAATCTAATGGAAAAATGCCGGAATACATGTAATCTGTAAATAATTTTTACGCGTCTGACGGCCGACATACATGCAAATTTACCGAGCTCATAAAGGGGCTCTATGGCTGTGGTTTAAGTCGTTTTTTAGGTGTAATCTTAAAACTGCACCATGTGGAAAGCCTAAACTGGTCATCTTACGTCATTTTCTGTGGTTTCCAAAGTGTCTATTTAGAAGATGTTATCACATGCATTTGAAATTCATCCGGTCATTCGGGCCAAAGGTAGAGTGTGACGTAGCCTACGTATATTGTATTTTCGTCAGATTTTTTTCTTTTGCCCCTGGGCATTTTTACTGTGACAAAAATGTCAGATGTTCATGTATATGCACTTTTGCTTACAAGGGCACCACAAGCACATGCTGAGTACTGGGTCAAGACAAGAAGGTGTCTCGCATCAAAAGTGAAATTTAGATTCCGATCAAGGGTTTTCAAGTTTTTGTAATCAAATATGACGTGTTGCCTTGGTGAATTTGTAATCAAGTGTTTGACATCAAAAAAAGATTATATAAAAGATGTAAGGAATTATCGCCAAATCAACTATTCGAAAAGTAGCACCTAGCTGGCAAACCTCCAGGTTTTTGCTTATCCTCTTCGGCATGATTGAGTTGTGTTTATACTTACGGAAAACATTTTTCCAGACTGCACAATCACATTAATATTTCAGAATCTGCTGGAATTTCAGAATTATCTTTCGCAGTTATATCGTGGCCAATGTTAAGAGATATGTATTTGAAGCAATCGTTGCTTGAGTCAGCTGAAGCTGTTGCTGACAAATCTGTTGTGTCAGATCATTCCACGTCACTCACCATCGTGCTGGTTCCAAAAACAGGAAACTTAGAGCAAGTCAGGGGTCCGATGCTAACAGTTTCATTACGTATCGGTGAGAGTTTATATGATATAAACTATATAGTTGACGTCCGTTTTACCCAATGCAATATTAGAATAAAACCAAGGTAATCTTGCATGTATATAATTATTATTTATCAGTAATCTATGTTTGATTTCCAAAGTTTATCAAGTCATCTTAAACCTTTAAACTGTTAGTCATGCCAGTTGCCATTTCCGTCGCGAGTCTTATGGTTGTCTCGTTGGTGGTTTTCTTCCACTCTTGGAGAAAGTATTCGCGCTACGAAAACTTCTTGTTGAAATCAAGCACGATTCGGTGGCATAGATACACAAAAAGAAAGAGGTAACACAAAATTCGCTTTGTATAGCTTCAAGTTTCGAAGGGTTCTCTTATTGCCTACAAGTGGAGCAAAGTAGATTTAGATAAGATTATAATTCGCATCAAAATAAACTTATAATTAGGATTTTATAGATTACTGCATCAATTTTTTAATTGCCATTTATTGAGTTATTTTCTTTTCCCTTTAAATACTAGTTTGTACGATTCCAACATTGCTTATTTTAATGACAAATTGGCATCACTTTTATCAGCCATCCAAATAGAGAGAAACGCCATTGTAATAAGTAAGAGATTACTCGCAATGAAAATTGACAAAAAACTTTAAAATGGCTGCGTTCGCAAATTTCACTGAATGAGGTGCAGAGAGTATAATCAAGATATATGTATAGCCTATGGCCTATAGCATTAAAACGTTCACTTGCAAACGGAAATAATTCTTTAAATAATCCACAGTAAAAGGAACAATATAGCAGCGAGCGGTGAATGATGTAATTGTAAACACATTAAACTTGCTTAAAGTGAGGGGCCAGTCTAAAAACAAGTTGATCTTATATGAAAGAACACTAGTTAGGTAATTATATGCAAAAGAAAATCGCAAAATCGGCCTTAATCGTAACGTAGATCAAGGCTCTTGTATTGTCATAGGTAATCACAGACAACACAGAAATTCATAAATTTAGCAATACCCACCGTATATCAGGTATGCATCTTTTACAGCTGTATGGATTGCTCTAACTGCCAAAAGCTTGATAGGTGACAGCCTATACAGCCCAACCACTGCAACCAGTACGATACCGGTTTGACGGGAAGCCCATGCACTCCAAAATATACCGTAACTTAGCGTAATTTATTCAATCACGATGCTTCACATTGCTAATTTTTCTCCCATGACGCCTAATTGGACATAGACTAAACTCCTATGTCCTACACTTTTGACTTTAGCTGACTAACACCTAAGAAAAGCAATAGCAGCAGCATTTTGTCATGTAACTTGAATATAATCTATGACATTACAAGAGCTTTAATCTATGTGAAAATGAAGGCCAAAAACTGAGACTTTTTGCGATTTTTTTTGCCGATAACTACCTAAACACGACTTATTTTTCAAAAATATTTTACTGGAATGTTCAGTTAATAGTGTTCTTTCATTTAAGATCAACTTGTTTTTGGACTTGCCCCTCACTTTATCGATATGTTTTAGACAAGAATAAAAATGCACAGAAAAGATAGGAAAGTGGATATATGTATTTTAAAATGACTTCCGCGTCGTATCGGATCAGTTTTGGTCGGACTGTTTACCTCGTTTTAACATTTGCATTTACGGTATAATTAAATGTCGTCAGTTCCGTTCCGTGGATATTTTGGTTCAAACGATGTAAGATTATTTTTAGTAGAATCGACGTTTTATTTAATATCTCCTGAAACGTGCCGCGCAGTTAGAGTATAATCGATATATCCATCCTTTTTCTGTTCTGTTCCAACCTTATGTTTCGATGGAGATGTAGTGCAAGTTTGGCAACATGAAAAATTTAGTCAGGAATTTATAGTTATGTTTTTCGGATATTTGTCATTGTGAGTGACAAGTTTGGTTTCATTTTACTAAATATTTTTGTATTAAACGAAGTATTTAAATCGATTCCTACGATATGATAAATGTAAATGTTGAAATAACCAATGCAAAATGCGTTATATGAATGCAACATGAACTAAATGTTTTTGACATCTTCTTCAATTGCATAATCCTATACTGCCTAAATTAACCTGAACTGTCAAAATTATGCTTTTTTTTCCTGGACCTTTTGTGGAGTAGGTTAATTCTGGTGTATATAAGTGAATTTACACGTTTAATTCTCTACGTCAGTAAAGTCACAACACACCCGCTTTGTTTGTTTACTTTTGACATAGCAATTGTTTATAAAAAGCGAAAATGTCCAAACTAAGCAAAAAGAAAACACAATCGCACGTATTCCCTATATTTTTAAGTTTGAATAATTGATGCTGTTATGAGATAGGCCTCAAATAAAAGTCGCCCTTGTTCTAATGGCATACTTTTCAAAAGATAAAATTATATGTTTTTGCACCTCATGTAAGTTGCATGAGGTTTGAAGTGTTTAGTCGCTTAAAATTTTAAGAGGATTTGCTGTGCCATTGTCGTAAAGTTTGTGCCGAAAAAATTAAGAAGTCGAACGTTTTTTTTTGTCATAATCGCATTGTAGGCACTCGAATAAATTTTCTAGCTAAAACGTATTTTTTTAATGTTGTTGCTTTCAAGTATAAGGACTGTATAATGGGAGAAAGGTAGTCTAGGTAAAAGGTAGTGAATGCGCACGTGTATAAGCTCGTAAATTGTTTTTTGTCGCGGTATGTAGGCTGTAGGGTGTTTAGTTACTGTATAGGCCTACGTCACTAAAAGTTAGCATATACGTAAAGACCTGCTCTACAGGAACATCGCAATTAAAGTTTACTCGTATACATTTATTGTTTATTTAAAACAAAAATGCCTATTAACGAGAAACTTTATCATTACGTGATAACCTTATATCATGCCATACTATTACTAATGTTGTATATTTTTATTTTCGACATAGAGGTTGTGTGGTAGACCTGTAATTCTTCTTCAATCTTTATTTGCTATTTTTTTTGTAACCTGTCGTTGTCCTCATTGTCAAGAATGTAAATAGTTTACGCTTAGCCTACTGATTGCGCTCGCAAAAAAGCGCTGACTAAATCTTTGTGATCAAAGTTTAATGACAAAGAACCGTACTTTAAACGTACACCTATGGACATGGTAGTTAGCACGACGTCGTTCTAAATAAAAGGATAAAATTTGTCCTCCTGTGGTACTCCGTTTCTCTTTAGATATCAAAATACTTGGTTTCAAGTGGCATCCTTCAACGCAAAACAAATGCGTTTTTATTTGTAATTCTATAAACGAAAATAGGTATAAAATTCTAGAGCCCTTAAATACCCGGATACAACAGCTCAGGAGATTTGATATATTGCGATGTTCGAGTGGTATTGGTCAGTAAAGCGAAAACGAGGCTATATTAGTTTTGGATTGTAGTCTGTAAAGTTTCTCAATACTCAAGAAATAAAAGCCGCCTGTTGAAATAGGTTTAGCTAAATGATGTTTTTAGACAGTATATACTGGTAAAAGATTAAGCCGAATCTTGTTTAAACAAGTGGAAAATTTACGAGGTTTTACAACGCTACAGGTCCCACATTATTTGAAGAAATAATACACAAAGAAAAAGCCACTCTCAGTCAGTCACAACATGGTAGTTGGACATAAGCGATTTAAGATCTTTAAACGTTTTTATACAGTCGAAGATGATCAGGTAGTTATTAGCTCATTTTGCTCGACAAGTAACTTTTTCTACATAAGGGCACTGATGCTGCGATTCTGTCCAGCATCAGTAGTAAGTAAACTTACTGCACAGTAGGCTTTTGAGGGTAGATACAGATCAGCGACGATCTTCAACCGGTGGGCCGCAAATCATGCCAAAATGTTATAATACAAAAAGGGAGTACCGTGAAATGGGGTCATTGTGAATCTTTGGGAGCAATTTAAAGGCAATTTTTGAAAAAGACTGTTTTTAATTGGACTCGTTTTTACTATGTGACTAAAAACATCAATAAAATTAAATTATGTAAATGAGTGAGCCTCAAAATAAATTGTCAGCACGAGTGCGGGCCGCGAGTTGAAAAAGGTTGGGAAATATATACTGCTATCCAGATGATATTTTTTCAACGTTGTGATCCGGAAACGTTTGTCAATCTTCTCTTTCCTTACCATAAATAAACAGTCGTCCAACTCTGAGCAAATTTGGACATAACTAGGATATCGATTTGCAAATCTGTGGATATTAAACATGATAAAGGTAAAAGGAAGTAGAGGCACGCAAGAAACGCCTTATGTTTGCAATATTTTTAATGCGTTAAAACGGACAAACAAAAAAATAAACACCTTTTGATACGCAGATTTTTTTCCAAAAATCCTTCAAACACGTTTTGAGCTGTACCTGCATAAGCTTGGCTAAAATGACCAAGTTCACCGATGTAATTAAGGTTAATTGAAGGCGAACAACGCAAGTCTGGCAAGGTGAACAGTGACGTCACCGTTGTTAAAAGCGGCCACGACGAAAGACCTTGCTAAAATTAGTTCTAAATTTGGCCAATGGAATTCTAGCAGCTATGGTTTCGGGAAAGAAATCGCTCTAGTTTAAAATTATTATTTTCTGAATGACGGCTTCGCGTAATCGCTTTATTGTTATCGTGCGTCATTGCTTAATGTTTTCCCACCTTGAACCCCTGACTAGGCCACTAAGTTATTCGGGAAGGTTTTAATTGCTTTTAATGATACCTTAGGCTTATGTTTGCCGAGTCACAGTTCTTAATATACTGCGACGAGAGAGCTTTTAAGCGCTTAATGGTGGTGGCGCAAGTAAAAAAGTCTAAATTTACTTAGGAATGTAAGAGAGCGCTGCTGAATTATGTTGACTTCTGTTGGTGCTTTTCATCTTTTGTAAAAGATTGAATGCGCAGACTCGCTCGTCAATCTTTTGAAGTGTTGACAGTGATCCAAGATAAGGCGTTCCTGGCGCTTGGCCACCCGTCACACTTTTGTCTAAACTTCCATGTTTTCGTTTATTGGGATAGTGTTTGGTGCAGCAAGCTGAGAGAAGATCTGCACGGTATTTGGCAAAAAGACAGGTTCGTTGTTCTACGAGAGTGCAATAAAAGTCCTGCACTTGCTTTGCCAATCGTATTACTGGATTTCTAGTACTTAATCTCGACAGGTGTATATTTGTTAGTGAAAATGTTTATGGTGACAGCAATAACACTGACGAGGTTCAGTCTATAGAAATGGCCGGTAATCGGTATCAGCAAGGTTCCTGTAGACGTTCATTTTTATGTAATATAGCTACAATGTATTGTCGTATTGTATGTTTAAGTACGCATTGTAATTGAAACGATGGGTTAGGATAGGGCCTGTTCATAAATCGCAGTAATTCAATGGTTTTGTCACACCAATTCCACAATTTCATAACTCACCGTATTCAATAAAAACCGCAATCCTCTGGCTTCTTATTGTTTTAAGAATTGTATGTTTCACCATATTAGACGACAAATACAGTTGTAAATGATAAGTGGTAAGTCTAGGTGAAAAAACATACTATGTATGTAAAAAGTTAGTTTTCCTTTTTTGGGTTATGTAAAAGTTAATTCAGGTTAGATTTAGGTAAGGTTAGCAAGGAACTGGAAAATATGTTTCGAAAAAAATAAAATTTTGCCAGGTAAACCTAAGTGGCAGCTTTTTCAACGCGTCCGGAATCAGTGTATAAGCGACTGAACTACAAACCGAAATACGATGACTTGTAAGTATCAGTCAGCTATAGGACTTACGGTAGACTGTTGTTTGTCGCACGGGGGTCATCTAACGTTTAAATGATTGTTTACGATTGATTCTTTTTTGCAGTTGTGGAACTTGAAGAAAATTTTCCCATATTTGTTTGTTATCAAAATATTTTCACGTTATCACGTTTCTTCATGGTTCATGAAGTGCAACTCGCTATATTATGACTCTCCGCGTTTTAGTTTGGCCTTCTCGGTATTGTCATTCTTTGCTAAGCGTGGTAGACCAAGGAGGTAACCATTTGAAAATTTCTCAGTGAAGCAGTAACTTCGCTTTATAGTCAAGACTTTCGAGGCGCATATTTAGGCAAAATGAATGAAGGAAGGTTATATATTAACTAACTTTATCGTGTGTCGTTTATGCACTGCAAAAGCTCAACCTAATCAGGCATTATTTTCCTTGTGCAGATAACAAAGCTTTATTTATCGGTTGCTTTGAATAAATTCTTTTATAAACCAGTGAAAATTATTACGTTGTGCTTCTTTGAAGATCATGTTTAAAAGTGCTTTCAGACAAATATGGCAAAATGGCGCGTCTGACGTCATTGAATATGGGTAGGTCAAAAAAGAAGTTATATGTTATTTGTAAAGCATAAAAGGGCAAACATCAACCGATACATACCGCACTGGCACAAGCATTGCAACAATGTGGTGATTTTCGTTTGATTTCATTCCAGCATTGTCAACGCTTATCGATAATTTTCATGGTGCCAGCAGCATAGGGAAACGTGCCAAGGTGATTTAAACAAACAGCGTATATAGATTTTATGGCCACTATCTGGGCATATTTGCTGACGTAGATCCTTGTTTACTTTGTCCCCTGGCATTGCTATTTGTACGTTCCAAATAAAACAGATGTAATTTTGGACTAACTGTTTGACATGCGTCAGGGAGAATTACTGACATATATAATGTCTTTATTAAGTAATTTTTCTTTTCTTTTTATCACCTTTTTAACATTTGTTTGTAGATAGTTGAAAACTCTTTCTATAAAGTAACTTCTATACGTTATTTTTTTCGTAAAGGATCTTTATTACGCGTATTAGTTTTTATTGTATCGACAGCAATAGTTGCTAGTTATCCACAATTTTGCTAAATTCCTGAATAATCTTGCTATGTTTTTACAAAAATCCTGCGACATTTTACAGCGAAAAATCAGACAACGAAATCGGCACCCATACAGGTCATATACCTATCACCAGAATTCACCCCGTTGCAAACAACGGGCAACCGTCAACCCCGCCGTCAGCTCCACGCTCTCCTGCAATCGGTCGGGCATTTCAAGGTGATGTCATTCCGTTCGTGGTCCCCCCACTTTCCAAAATGAGAATAAGTCAATCATATCAGGTATGGTAGTAACTGGTATTTCCAGTCATCACATGACTTAATACTTGAGTGTTAGTTTTACTTTGTGATCTAAATGTTTTTATGGTATAAGATGTTCATGTCTTCAGTTACAACCTGTGCAGCCGACCTTTAAGCGAGACCGCGTTTCCATCGAGTCACGTGGCACACTGAACCAATCGGACGACGGTTCTTCCGTGGGCAGCGAAAATAGTTTATCAGGTTAATTTAATTCGGTTAAAATTATTGATTGTTGGCTGGTTTAATCTGCGAGTCAGTGGACGTAGATTGTATAGGCTGTAAACGTACATAAATATATGCTTGAATTATTTGTAGCAATAAATAATATTAAACTATCGATTATTATTTAAGCATCATTTTTGCACATCTAGGGACGCCTGTCTTGCCTAGAGTAAGCCAAGCAAGCTCGTTGACTGGATTTTCTGTTGACTCAACTTTCTCAGAGTGCAATTCGCTTGCCGCCTTTCAAAGTAGAAATACACCTTTGGGAAGATTTGACCCGAAACTTTACATGTGAGTCATGCAATCCCGCACTGTGATTATAAACATTTTCTTGTACGAATATTGTCTTAAACTCTCATCTATATTTTCAAGTTATGACGTCATTTTGCTACATCAACCAGTACTTCGAAGTTCCGTCTTCTATCGTTTTTTTTTGCTATTCGCTTTTTGAAAAGCTTTGTCGCGATATAGGTCTCGTCACAATTTCCTTAGGACTTACTTTTTCACCAAACGTCTCGAATGTTGACGTCATGTTTTCAAAATAATGGCGAAACATTTCAATACAAGTATGGCGAATGGACGACTTTCGTAAACAATGACATTGTAAAACTACCTAACTTTCAGTAGGAAATTATTACAAAACAATTTTGTAACAAATATACTTTTTGACACTGCAGAAAGCACAATTTAAACAAACCGGAAGAAAATTTGTATTTGAGTAATTTTTCAGCGCAATCAGTCTTAAAATCGCAAGTACATGTATATAGAAAACGGCGAGTCACTAATTTATTATTTTTACCCGCACAAAGATTTTTGAGAAAGAATAAATATCCTTCTATGGCTATATATAGAGGAAAACATCGAGTATGCATTTCTTAACATTTGCCTACTAAGCTTTTGTTTGATTGAATTTAGAAGTCGGTTAATAACCGACCTATTCATAAAACCTAACATGCGCTGAGCACGTGGTTAATCACATTAGCATATTTTTCTAATTACATTTATATTAGATGCTCGGAAGCAGTTGACACCGACCTTCATCAGAGCCGTTGCGGAAGAGTGTGGTTTTCCATGGTCTATGACGGTGCTGTTGAATCTCTTACCGTCAAAGTGCTTAAAGTACGTTGTTTGTTGGCTGAATGCTGATATTTTAGGGTCGTGCTATGTATGTATATGACGTACAGATGACCCGCAAAATTCAATCCAATTATATCGGTTATAGCGTTGGATCATGTTACATCGACCATAACATTGACAACGCAACGTGTCGTGCGCATAGACAGAATATATAACGGAAGCGCGTGCCTCCAGAATAAGGGACTTTTCTTTTTTCCCATTGTCAAATTTAAGCATTGAATGCGTTGCATGTTATATTAAGCGTCAAAAGACTCATCAGTGCAAAAATTTAAATCGTTGCGGCTTTTGTAATAAACTTTGTTACTATATAATTAGATATAGCATATTACGTCATATGTGAAAGGCTTGTTACTGCATGGTGAGCTATTAGAAAACTATTAGTCAAAATCTTTCTTTTTTACTGTAGGTAAAGCAGCTTCCACCCAGAGAACACAACAACAGTCCGAGGGATAGTATTGTTAAGCTATTTTTACTTCCAGACGAACGAATTTCCCAGCAAACCAAAGTTCGAATGCGCAACAACAATCCAACTTTTAACGAAACTTTCGTTTTTCAGGCAAGTTGCAGAACTAAAATATTCGAAACCCGTACTATTGCGTTTAATTTTACTGCGGAAATATTTTGCTCATTAGCAGTGGATGCAAATTAGCTCTTTTCATGGTAAAATGTTGTTGTTGATCATAACCCCTGGAAGTTTCAGCACCGATTTTACAAAACTGTTTACACTGGTTTCATTATATTTACATCTCCACAGGTGTCTAGCTCCGAAATTCGGAAGCGTACTTTGCGGTTGTCTGTTTTTGATACCGACAAAAAGAAGTCCACACGGTCCTTACTTGGTCATGCCCTTATAAGTTTGAATGATATTGATCCATCAAAAGTGAATGAAGTTGTATGGAGGGATTTGGACGATATTGCACACGTAGGTTTGAAACTAAAACTTTTCACATTAATGTTGGCAAGTTTTGTCGGCGTTGTAATTGCAATTTTTTTTCAATTTTTGTTCCCGGATTTGTGTCACTTCAGATGCGACTTTTATAGGCTTTTTTATTTGTAAACATAATGTTCATGCCAAGTATTTTTGCAGCCTGGAGACATTGGCGGTTCGTTGGGTGAATTACATAATGCAATCACTTACTTTCCTAATTTAGACCGTCTTGGAGTTGTTGTTTTAGAAGCCAAGAATTTGTGTAAGCTGGATCTGGAAGCAACAGGTGCGTGCAGACTAATGCAGTTTAATTGTTTAAACCATTTAAAATAACATTAAAACAACGTTAATATATTTACCACATGCGCAGTTGCTTCGGCTGTCGTTTGAAGATTTATATTGCGGTTGTTAAATAGCTGCGATTGATGTTTAACTCGATTTTTATTGAAGGTGTCTACGTAAAGGTATCACTCAAACAAGGTCACCAGGTGATAAAGACAAAGAAAACAACGACGAAGGACGGTTTATCTGACCCACAGTTCAACGAATCTTTTGCCTTCAAAGTGTCTGCAAAAGACATCGACCAAACGTGTCTTTTTTTTAATGGTATGTTTCTATGGCTTATTTGGTGGTTGAATTAGATTTGCGCAATACGTATAGATTTTATCGACAATTAACACATTCCATAGGCTGCTGGGTCCTGAGGGAACAATAACATCAAGTAATGTGCGAACGTTTGCACAGCCTAGCTACAGGCACACATAGTGTGCGCAGGCAGATGGTATATGTACAAATAAACCGTTTCTTTTTATTACAGTTGTTACTACAGGCGGCAAAGGTGCAATTTACAAAATGACCTCCACCCTCAGAAATACTGTGACAAAAGGACATTTTGGCGCCTCCGAACACAAATATGGCAGAGTCGCAATCGGGTCTTACATGTATTGTCGGGGTGGCCAATTACTTCACTGGCAAGAAATCATGGCGCAACCACGAAAGTCAGTTGCCAGGTGGCACACCCTGTCAGAAATCATTGTCAACGAATGAAAGTTTATTCGTTAAATCAAACAGAATTGGATTGGATCGTGAAATTCGAATTACGTTTTTCCTATTAGTTTTGTAACCAGTTAAATTGAGAATTTCAAATGAAATTCAAATCTTAGCGGCTACTCACAAAGTTCCTTACAATTGACAGAAGCCGTTACTGACATGGTTAGTTTGACTGTACAAGGTGTTACTGCTTCGCTAAACAAAATTTGTTATATATTTTTAAAACATTATTGCACAAGAAAACCTTCATTATGTTATTAAAATAATGACAAATAAAGGTTTATTTGATTTTGCTCTTGTTTCAAATTATTGCCGGGTTTTGATTAGACACAAAGCGTATTTTTTCATTGTAGTTTCTAAATGTTAACATGTGCAGTGCACCAAAGAAATTTCAGCTATATTTTCAGCTACATCGGCATTGCTCTAATACACTTCTTGTTCAATCGTCTTAATCGTTTAAAAACCGATTGATTTTACAACCATTGCACAAGTTTCTTTTATTTTTTTTATGTTTTTAGCCACTGGTGTTAGCCTGTATTGTTCTAAGGGTCAGTGCAATTACACGGGATTTAAGTGCAAAAGATTTATTGCAAATAAAGATATTGTATTTGCCGAAGAAAGTGTGGTGCTCTTCAGGTTTTCTCTATTACTAATGCTTTGTACACAACATTGGAATATCAGTGGAACACATAAATAATATAATCAGACAGAAACCAAGTCATCAAACTCGACTCGCAAGTCAAGTCGTTTGGAAGAAGTGGCTGGAGGCAAGTCATTTGATATCTAAAACCAAGCCATAAGCAAAAATAACGTTTGAAATTTTTACAAATTTGCTGCGTTTTGTTGTTCCATACGGGTTCGTAGACAAAACTTTTTTTCAAATTACTTTTTAATGCGTTTGGAGAGAAAATGAAAAATTGATTTTACCTTAAAGCTGAAACCTAATGAACGACAACTAACTCGAGTCAAATCAGATCATTTAAGCAATTTCATAGAATGGGATTCGAATCAAGTCATGGTTTTGCAAAAAGTGATTCGAGTTCGGCCCGGGTCATTACGATTCTGAATATATTCCATTTTAGATGAGATAATTGGCCGCGATTTGGAATACCAAAAGAAGAGATAAAACGTGTATTGCTGAAAACAGGTTTAAATCCATTACAATTCAACTCAAATATATACATCGGTTTTCCCAAGTTGCTATCTAATTACTCAGCAGCGCACATAGCGGTAGCAAAGTTCTTATTAATCCGCTACTAAATGACGCTGTCATACAAACAACAAGCGTATCATACCATGCCAGGCAAATTATTTTGATTTGCAAAAGTAACTGATTTTCTGTTTGTGTTTGGGGTAATTGTAGCCGTAATATCTGTAGAAAGTTCTGGAAATTTGCTGCCACGAATGTTAAGTGCAGGACTATTCGTTTGTGACGTAACAAATGACACGTGACGAAAAGTACGTCGAGAATTTGACATCAAGGGCGTCGTGCCAGTTTGCTGCTGTTGCTCGCTTCTAGCATAGGCTACAGACACTGTATGACGGCGCCGAATTCCATTGCTTCTTTTCAGCTTTCGAAATGTAAACCAGGATGTAATCCGGCGGCGAATAGTCTTCAGTTTAAGTAAAAATTCCTCGCGTACTCGTACGTGTAAATAAGCGTAGAGTATGGGGTCAAGGGCAACGTTGGTATGTCCAAGCCATTGGAAGTAGGAAGTCAGTTCGGGGTTACAATGTCCGTCCAGGCAAACTAACATTGTTACAAAATACGGACCCCAGCATACGGCAAATACCGATGCCAGAAGGATCAGCATAGACATGATTTTCTTTCTTTGAGATCGGGCTCTTTCATTTCCATTGGCCGAAAGTACAACCACTGGCGACGGTCGAAACCAGATAAAGTAGCCGATCCTTGCATAAACAACGACAATAACCATTAGTGGAGCGGAGTAAATAAAAGTGAAAATAGCTATAGAATAAGCTAGACTTTGTTGATTTCCAGCCCACAGCTCCGAACAGATTTGAATTGTCTCTCGGTAAGTTATCTCAGGAATGCCTGAATGTGAAGATAAAACGACAATGTCGTGATGCAAAACTTCTTCACTGAGAACGATAAATTGCGGAATCTACAAATAGTAGTAATTAATAGGTAATGTTTAAAAAATGTTGAATTTTAGTTAATTTTATCTTGAACCAAAACTATTCAAATCACCTTACATCAGTCTTTCAGTTAATTTGATGCGTTTTGATTTACACCACATCACAAATATACATATTATATACGATTACAAAACAAATAGCCCTCGAGTAATGCTATGTAATGAACTGCTGAACAAATTAAACATTTTAATTGTCTGTTACATCCAAATTTCTTGCCTGGAAACAGATGGCAATTACCCAAACCACAGCGATTAACATCCCAATTCTCAGCGGAGTTTTAAACAGTCCTCTATGATGAGGGTGTAAGATTACTTGATAACGCTCTACTGCCATCAAAAGAAGTGCGTAAATTGAGCTCATCACTGCCATCCCTAAAAATATACAGCGTTATAGTTTACTAATAAAATTTTAAAAATAGTACCAAATATAAGCCGTGCTAACTTATAGCTGCTTATAGCTGATATTTCAATTAGGCTACATACAGCCTCTTTTTTCAAAAATTACGCTGGTTAGAGCGCAAATAACTTTTAAATTAGGTTTTGTTAAATGATACACTTCTTCATTATTCCTATAGCGTTATCGTTTTTTATGCTGTAATGTATAAAATGCTGAAACATCAAAATCCAGAAAGCCATTTACAATGTTGGTTAACATTTATAGTTACCTTGTATTGGAGGAATCGCTGTACACAGCCCTGGACCAAGGGTATAGTCGTAAGATATGTTGTAGATCAAAGTCCAAGGCAAAGAAAGTGTAAGAACCAAGTCACTAAAAGCCAAAGAAAGCAGCAAAAAGTTTAGAGTCTTGTGCAAACTGGGAGAGGTGACAATGACCCAGATGACACAGAGACTACCGAAAAGTCCGATAAAAATGATAAGGGCATAGACTGCAATTAAGCTGTAAACAAAACCATTCGAGAGGTAATAGTCGATGGAATCTTCACAGGGATCCAGATTGTCAAGTAAAATTTCCTTGGAATTTGTCACATTGAATATTTTGTTGAACATTTCCAAATACCAAGGGGCAAATATATATTCGCATTTCGGGGGATACAAAGCCATATTTCACGTCAACTAGGTTGATATATGTTCCTAAAAATGATTATAATCAAACGTAAATTCAACAGTAAATACCTATATACAATTACAAGTAGACCTATAGATAAACTAGATGTTTCAAAAGTCTACCAGAATTTTCTGATGACCACAACTGGTGAGTTGTACTTGGACCACTTTGGCTATTTCAAATTTTTTTAAAACTGCTATAACTATAGTTACTTTCACTTCGATTATGTATTCTTGCATCAAATAACCTAAACACAGTAATATTGCGTAACCAAATATCATTGATAGTACATCTAACATCTAACAGTAAATAATATTTAAGTCCTAGATAACTCTCATTTTCAGCTTTACATTATCATTTAAGGATTTCTCAGATTGCATCATACTTCTAAGGCTACCCCAAACAGAAAATGAGGTAAACACAGATTTTTTTCCAAAATGAGCTGTGCCTAGCAACTGTAAACATGTCATTAGTACAGCACACTGTGGTCTGGTATATGTGTGTAATAAATATACCTGTCACATGTAATAGACCTACCTAGGTATCCAGGGAGACAGCAGACTTCATTTGAGCTTTTGTCTATAGTTCAGCCTTTATTGCCTGTTCCTGCTTGGAAGTATAAGTTTTTTGTAAATCAATGCCAGCTTCTGCTCATTTCCTTCTGCCTAATTCCTGTTCATTGTCGTGCTTAATTTTATCTGATATTTTGCACGTTTGTTTATTCCATCTGGTGGTCTATACCATGAATTTAATGGCATAGTCATCTGTTCCGCTTAGGAGAAATATTCATGCTGGTCCTGGTAGGTGGAACTAGTCTACAAATTTAGTCCGCAAGTAACGAAATAAAATAAAACATAACTTCTACTCATCTATAAGATACAAAACGCGATTTTCAATTTCTGCAAGAACTTCAAAAAATGCCTAAAGTTGACAATTCGCATGTACGAGAAGAAATCGTTGGTTTTGTCGATGATGAAGATCTTTATTTGAGCTCAAACCAAACAAAATATTGCTGCTTGTTTACGCAGTTAGAAAATTTATGACATTTTCTTCTAAAAATTTCAAACCATTTGCCCGGCGGTATTAATTCATTTGTACAGTCGGGTGATAACTGGTGGACCTTTGACAATAAATCATCGAAAAAGAAAAGCCAAATGTGGTCAGCACTTAAATTGTCATTTATTGTCACAAATATTAGGGAGTGCGTCAAAATGTACTCAAAGCGAAGTGCTTTTGCGCAATAAATGTATGTCGAGACGATATTTTGCGCCAAGGTATGACGCAGCATCAGAATTTTTTAATGTTGTTTGCATGGTCAGCAGAGCGCACATATATTGTGTACACCAAAGGGCATTTACGCTAATTTGCTTTGCTTGATTTTTTGTTTTTAACTATTTAAAAATGAAGGCAATAAATGCTGGAGATTACACACAATTACCTTATGTTAAGTTACTTAAGAAAGTTCCGATATAGTTCAAGCTTCGGTAAATTCTAGGTAAAACCCTTTTGAGTATGAAAGCTTGCTTTCCCAAAAAACATGACTAAAATATAACTCATTCCTATAATTTTAATTGAAAACAGCCAACATTTGATATTAATCACTTAGCAAAGATCACACCGACCACAAAGGGTAAGGATAGTCCAGTGTGTAGCTTTCATGTCTACCGTCCCCTAGCGGTTTGAAATCGTTGTCAGCACGAAAACCGTGTTGTTGACAACAGTGTTTGCTATAATGAAACCCCATACAATTGAACTTTTTCAAAAATTTGAAAATAAAATCCTGTATGCTCTCCATCACAGATATGGACAACCTTTCACAATGAAAAAACTTGTATTTCTGAACAAATGTATATTAGTATATATTGAAACTACTCAGAAAAACCACGGCAAGCGCAACAAGATCAGAGTTTAAACATCGATTTCAAGCCAATGTCAGGAACAGGATGGCGTGTTTAAGTTCTTCATTAAGACACTAACAAAATAAAAAATACAGCGAAAATGACTACACTATAGTATAACATGATTCATAAATTACAACGCTTAATGCAAGTAGCCAGCTTAAAAACACTCCTCAGTTACTACGGTTTGCATGGAAAGAGATAACAGAAACTGATTAAAATTTTTTCAACGAGTTTAAATAAAACGCTCCTTCAGCACGCTTGGTATCGTTAAATACATTTCAAAGTGTTCTGTTAGTTGGTAATTCTGGTTATGGCAACACAGTCAGCAATACCGTCATTCTGTTGCTACCATTGTAAAATGATATTATTAGGCATATCATACCATAAAGGTATATATTATCAACATTAGATCAGCTGTAACACAATTATAGCATCATATACGTGACAAGTACTTCAAATAAACTACGCTAAGCAAAGATTTCTTAATAATTCATTAAAAATAGTAGTAGTAATAAGTTAGTTACATCTTCTAAGCGAATTTGGAACTTGGACGGAAGAGCAAAGGCACAACTTAAGAAAAGTTAAACAGGTTAAGCGATACAGCAACAAGCCTTTGAAATGATTAAATACTCTGATAACTTAATATACATAGTCACAACATTCACAAATATGTCCCGAATTAAGCATATCTACTCTGAGAAATAATTGATGCAGTAAAGCAAACACTTCTCGAAATAAATTGATAATAAGCGATTGTAACACATGAGAAATTATACGTTTAACACACAACCGGATAGTATAAACAAACCATATTCAACTCTGCACATGAGCTGATATACTTGGCAAATCTCTTAACGCAACGACTGCTTCTGATAGTCAGGTTCGCATCTGCACTCTAATAAACTGGACTAAATTTTGTTTTTAAAGCGGATTATACTTGCTTGGGGAAAAGTTTCCGGGACGGGACGTAAAATCAATAAAACAGCGAAAAATAGTTAAATTTATAATATGTATCATAGCCGGTATTAGCTAAGTAATACAGATGTATCTAAGTTTTAACAGTAAAAACATTTACTCATTTACACTAGATAAATTTGAATAAGTAATATTTTTGGTAACTATGGCAATAAAAGTTTCCTAATAAATTGCTAAAAGTGTTGCAAAGTTAAGGTTGTTTGCAAATTTGATGATTAACATGATTAATTAAAGCGTTCAAGAATGTCATTATAAAAATTAGAATACCGTAATACACAAAACATAAACAGAATGTGGCTTTGATGAAAAACGATTCATAATTGTTTAACAAAGAAGAAACCGATAACGAGGCGATAAGTAGAAAATACTGTACATATATACTTATATAGCCTATTGTGTGGTGCGTTTCCTTTCACGTAGGCTGTAACCATTCCCGTTAACCGTGTTCTTTTCGTCTTTTTCAAAGACTTTTCTGTTTTCTGTTTCCTTTTCTTCCGGTTCAGGAACAGGTTTCTGCAAACACAAGTACAAAAATGCGGAAGGGTCTTGTAATGGTATTTAAAAAACATTAATTCCGCTAAAAAGTAGGTAGTAAAAGCAGTATAACGAATAGCGAAAAAAGATACTTAGTGAACTGTTCGTTTTGCAAATTATGTCACACCATATGGAAAGTCAACAACGGCCTTGACCGAAAGGCATAACTTTTTATTATCGTATTTATTAGGGATGTGCCGCGAGGAAGATTATTCGGGTTCGTGCAAACCCGAATATCATGAAGGTCGACACGAACGAATCCCGAATCTATTCGTATTAGAACCAAACAATAAAATTTCATCCAAAATTTGTCAAGTCTTGCTTGTAACATGATGTAATCGATAAACAAATCGCTTTCTTTCGAAAAAGAGTGTTTAAAAACGATTGAAAAAGCAAAATCGTTACGAAAACGACCTTCATGATAAGTACTGCTGACTCTAGTTCAGCTTTTGTCGGAAAATAGATCATCATTTTTAACAAAAGTCAGTAAATTTATAAGTAATATTATATTCGGGTTCGCCCGAATCTTCCATAAAGGCGATATTCGGCGAATCTATTTGGGTTTGGGTTCGTATCGGCCCATCCATAAAATTTCGCTATTTATAAAATACGGAAGATATGTTTGTCTGCAATCACTTCCGTGCTGGAAATTAATGAACAGATCGGTAAATTTAATAGACGTTTTCGAAACAATTTCAATGAAGAAAACAAACTCTTTGCAGAAGTGGATCCCTGTGTCTACCACAAAATGACATCACGTTTCTAATGCAAGTTTGTCCGACTCGGCAATAGTGCGATATTCTTGCATCATCACACACGCAAAAAAGATAACAATGCATTTTTTGCGGCTGGGATTTCGAAACGGATAAGATTTCAGAATCGTATGTAAAACTTTAACAAACAAACACACTTTTCAGGTGTAGAATGCAATAAGGCAGCAAAATACAATCAAGGGAATCAAGTCATGTGAATCAAGCATTTTCAAAGTTTTCGTTCGGCAGCCAAGACTGAAAATCATTAACCACACAACCTGTCAACAAAAATGGGGATACACAATGCAAAAATATTTTTACCTTGGCTTCCTTTGGTCGTGCTTTCAAGTAGGTGTTGTAGAAAAAGTGCATGAAAAGAACAAGGTAGGAGGCATACATTGCTCCGCCCCAGAAAACATAGCTAAACGAAGACCTGCAGTCATTGTCCTGCCTCCATAAATTTGCCAAGGATATCGTTGTACAGCCGATCACCATCTGCATAATCTGCAAAGTATATTTCACATGAGAATCTACTGTTGTTGGAGGCGTGTTCAAAGTTTATGTTGTGTAAATTTGGAATTGATTACGGCTTTATTCTTATGGCAGCCGGCAGCGCTATAATCGTCAAAGTGACATTTTGGTTGCCATATTATGTTCATCATTTTAGCAAGTATCTGTCGGTTTTCCACCTTTCGCTAAGTTTTTCCGACAAACTTTTAACGGTATTAGGGCTTAGAAAGCGGGTAACATAATGAAGGCAAAATTTTTTGCAAGAAATTGTATTCTCACTGAAATTAAAACCGTTGAATAATGTCAACAAACGCTGCCATCCCTTGCACCGGACATGAAAACATACGTATCAATTGCTCGAGGATATATTATGTCGTATGTGCAAACCACCGCTTTACGTGACGGATTAAACGTTCTATTTAACGCTAAGCTATTTTTTATTAAAATTTGCGCTGCTTCTTCTACATTTTCTTAGCCTGACGTTTCTTGAGTTATGGTAAGAGTATTGCACTGAGACTTCGGTTACGAATATATGGAGCGACTTGCAACCCGAAACAGGAATGAAACAGGCAAAAAATTCCTATACATGGTATTAGCAAACGTTTCGTTTTTCTCTTGGAACGGTGTCAATGCTCATGATGGAAACGCATATAATATATACGTGGCGTTAAAGAGGAAAGGGCTGTGACATTATAACTGCTCACGAACTACACTTTCAGATTCTTACATAGTTCATCAAACAATTCGTACTTTAATTGTACTGAAATTACTGCAAGATGGCCCGCTTGCTTTGGTGGTTTTTAATTATGAGCGTACAAATGTGAACCTAACTAAAGTATATTACTAAAGTGTTTAAGCAAAACGGTGTAGATTTACCATAACGCATCCAACAACAAGCACACAAAAACGAGTGCTAGTGACTTTGTTTTTCAGCATACATAGTGTTTTCCTGAAAGGTTACTGGAATTTCTTACAAAACAAAGAGTGCAATGGTATGTTTGCATTGCCTTTACATATATACAAGTACCAACCTTTCTCATAAAATTTATGTCAACGATACACGAAGATATCTCTGCGCTGCAAGCGGCGTTTAGTTAATTGCTTGTTTGCAACACTGTTTGCTAATGCTTCAAAATTCCCGAAACTATCCATGATTAATGCGAAAAACAATTCCCTTGAAACGCTTAACCTATTTACTGTAAATCCTGGTAAAATTTCTGCTAAATATTTTGCGGTAAAATTACTTTTAGCAGTTATCGTAAGTGTCGGGAAGTTGGTCAATCATTAACATACGGTTATACGTCGTGAAAATGGAGAAGTGTTTAAAAAAAAATAAGACTAATCGGTAAACTTCATTTCCGCGGGCGATTAAAAGCAATTTAAAGCAACAAATTAAAAGGGCGGTAACAGCACCACTAGTGGCAAGCGGAGTAGTTATATAACGACAGACCTTTGACCTGCGTTTTTCCTAATTTTCTATTCCAATGTTAAACAGTTTAAAACACAGTATATAGTAAATGTAACCGTTGCAGAAGAACGGTAGGGTTTGTAATCACTATATGTCTATAGTGTCCCGGGCAAAGTCAGCTAGGCAACGCGTTTATCAACATGAACACAACACGAAGGTGAATCAAAAATATTATTGTTAGAGAAGCTAGTAAGTATTGTTGTAGACTGAAACTGTATGCCACACCTTCTGTCCACCGAAACAAACGCTTGGAACACTCAGATATCAATTCTTTAACGGGTCGGTTTAATGTAAGACATACACTAAACCCAATAGCTTATAGCCCTAAAAAACTGTGGGATGTTGCAAATTTTTCACAATGAAGGCGGCCCAAAACAGATAAAACATGGCAATAGTAGATTTGTCATGGTACTTAAAAACTTCCGAGGGCATTTCAAAGAACACATTTTTAGGAAGACATTAATTAAATCGTTCAACTGTTCCAAAATAATTGTTTCTTAATTTTTCATATTAGCAAATGTATAAAATAGATGCAAAGCACCAATGTTGTAACGTACTAATGAGTCGAGTCCAAAGTCCAAAGTGACTCAAGTCACGTTATGACGGCAAAAATATAGCTTTAGGCCAAAAAAACGTATATTTATCTAAAAAATGATACTTTTCTGAAAAAAGTATCAACCAGATTAATTTGAAGACGGCCACGACGTTATAATGACAAGTTAAACACTACGCATAGTTCGACATCAAAAACACTTTTAAACTTGAAAGATATCCGCAGCAAGTACGATTAAGAATGAGGTTCAAACGTGAAACTATAAGCATATCCACACTCTACCTGTGAAACTGTGATGGATATAGCAATAGGCTTTGGCACTGGAATACGAGCGGCTCGCGCGGCGTAGTAAGTATACATGAGGGCATGTACGAACAAATTAACGGTCATGTAGATAGGTCCACCTGAATAATTAAATAAAAGTTGGCATAATAACGCAAGAATTGGTATTCTACATGTAAGATATGATACGCTTCATATTAAGGTTAGCGGCGCTTTTTAACGCATTTCTAAAAAGCTAAAACCGTTCAGTGTGGTAAGACAGGATGTTAAGAATGTTTATAAAGATAAACAAAGCACTGTTTCTGTTCCATTTCGTATAGCCTGGATGGGTGTTTTCGGGCATGCTGTGATACTTCACCAAATAAGCTAATTATATTTCAGCTGTCTTCACATACATGTGTTTCTTAACTTTGGATATTGGTAAAGAAGTTAATGAATAGTTCGTCTGAATTTGATCATTTTCAAATAATTGTCATTCCCGTAAAAGCGAATTTAAATGTTTTGCGAAAGCTACAATGTCAGCATTACAGTAAATCATTAAATGCAAACGGTTGACATCGGCTGGCTTGTAAACATATTGACACAAAAAAACTTGTTGAAATGCTTCCGTAACTTTTTCCCTTTAATCCTATTGCTTACATAAGGCGGCATGTGTAATGACACGTCAATTAAAATTGATATAAAACACATGGCGCGTTGGACATTTAGTCTTTCCGGTAAATCCACTTCACAATTTTATGATAACGCAGTGCTGTAGCTAAAAAATCTGCTATGTTGGTGAAGGTAAATGCAAACAGCACTCAGCGTGTCATTGAATAAACGGGAATTGCCCTTTGCCATTCTGGAAATCAGCTTTATCAAAATGGTAAGGCTAAATGAGGGAGTGCCTTCCACTCCTATTTTAGTTGTTTGACAAAACAAACATACCAACTATGGTATCCAACAATGAGTTTTATTGGACTAACAGAGTTGTGTGATTCAAATCCATAGCTCATTGCAAACAATACTTTTGAGTTCAGTCTTTTTTTAAGTTTTATATAGTGACTAGAGAACATTTTATTCACAAGGGTCACTAAACCTAATGTTGTTTCTTATTTAATTGCTACTTCTATTCTCATGATTTCATTCTTATGAGTTTAACAAAATTAAAAAGGTCTTTAAGTTTCAAGCCTTTTTTAATTAGTGCAGTTTGTACATTCAATTTTTTGATATGCTGGTTTTGAAGATGTCATGTATAAAATGATACGTTTTTGTTAAAAACTTCACACTTAGCTTCAATTTTGCTATTTTTAAAAGCAAAAATGATTAAAAAACCTCTGTCTAGCAAATTTTTGCTTGAAGCAAATTAATGTTTTTAAAAAGGAACTGTAAGACAGTTTTAATTACAAAATTATTCCCAAATTTAAGAAAAAAGACGACTAAGAAGCCAGATGTTACATCAACACAAAGTTTCTTGTAAGACTGAGTGCAGAAGAATAAATAGTGATTAGATGTCATTGGAGCAAACTTTCTTACCAGGAGCACGAGCTGCTAAACACCACCAAGTGAAGAGTGATACGGTAACATGATGATACCAGTGCAAAAAGATCAATTTTTGTTTCCGTAAGACAATAAACGCTGTGTCAACTGCAATAACAAGATGATATTTAAACAAAGAAGAAAAAAAAAGATTAAAGAAAACTTATGGCATTAAAAGTTTATAATTGAGCGTGTGATACTTACTGTATTCCAAGACTTTACTAGGAATAAAGACAGCACCCCAGAATCTCAAAATTGGGTCATCATAAATTTGTGGATGACATATCAATGTTCTTACACCTTCCTTGTTTAAACGTGTTAGCATGTTTATCAAACATCTAACAGTTCCCATTATACTGAAAATGGCCAGAAAAATAGACCACATCAACATTGGCTGGCGCAGGTTGAATCTACAATAACATAAGCATCATCATAAACTGGAAAATTATAGTATAGGCCACCTCCTGAAGCACCTAAAATAACAATATATATATTTCACAATCAAATTATAGTGTATTCATGCCTTGGCTTGCTTTCCATATATTTCTGTCCAGAAAATACTGCAGCAACATAAAAGATGGCACAACCCCAGCAGAGGTGAAAATTTCTTTCTAGCCATTCATAAAGTTCATCATGTTGAACCGACTTCTCAAATTCCCATCCTGTATAATCTACAACAAAGAACAAAATGAAAGGAACCTAAATGTTAAATATCAATTGCATACACAAGCACAAACATAATTATAATTAGTTTCATGCTAACAATTGTTTGAATGTCATCATTTGTATTTTATTTTTAACTTGAAGTACTTTACAATTCAAAGTGATGTCACACATGTATATATTGGTATGTCATACTTTCAGTATAATTAGATTTCCTGTTAGTAGGGCAACACTAACCTGAAACATTCACAACATCCATAATTGTTTAATGAAATAAAAATCTAGTTATTAGCAGGAAAAAATAATGCACAAACAACAAACGATGTGTCTGAAAATGAAAGTACAATTTACCAATCTAAGTGGCCTGTTCGTAACAACATCAGCAGTGGAAAACTGCTGCTAACATGGAAACTTTATGAATAAAATTTGTTATGGCAACACTGGTATACAAAATATACAGCGTGCAAAAGCAATATGCATACTTCAATAACAATAAAAACAGGAAGCCAAAACTGGTTTATATTCAAGTGAATCTAAGGTTTACAATTAGCTGACATACAAAATATGCAGTGATGCCATTGACATATACCAACATATAAAATTTAAAGACAGCCTGAGCTAACGTCATCAACCATAGCCTTATCTAAAGTATGTTTCACACATTTGTAGACGGAAAAATTTATCACACATTTTGTATGCACAACGTAGCAAATTCTAATAGCTATGACAAATTTTCATGCATATACAAACCACTTTATCATAAACAGACAAGGCAAAAGTGGTTGTCTCTACGTCACACAATTTACAATAAACAAACAAAAACATAATTGCTAGAAAGAATGGCCGTTTTCGATGAAAAATCATGCTTTCAAAGGTGTAAACTTTGGCGTGATGGTGTACACTGAAGCCTCAGCTCTCTGAAGCTCACTCACTCACCGAAGCCTCTTCTATATTTTAATTGGTGTTCAAACACCCAGCTTTTCAGTTTGTTGATTATAAATGTGTGTAAAATAACAAAAGTTCGACAAGTACACTCGTGTCCCACGGCTACCCGGCATTTGTGCAGGTAAGGTACAGCCATATATGATAGCAATCAAGGAAAAAATTAGTATTTCCCTTTTTTTTTATTTAGAGATATCGGTTTTAAACACTAATTTTGTAGTATAAAGCGGAGCAAAAGTTAGTGTCTGCTTTTTTTGGAGTTTACCCGGGTGTGCATTGCCATTTAAGAAAAAAATCTCGAATGTGCTCTTGCCATACCCTGCAGTCTGGCTGTTTTTTGCACACTTGCGCGTTAATTCCTCCTCTATGTTTCTTTAATTTTTTTGTAGGCAGGCACATCAGCTGCTTCCTTTCACACCGGAATATTGCTTCTGAACACCCAAGATCTCGGCAAAAACTGCCATACTCTGCAGAGGAAAAATGACCTTTCTAACTTGCTTCTTTCATGAGATATTACAACTTAGCACTGGACATCGAAATTTCGTTTTAGGCTTAAAAATCAGGTTTTTTCGAAGTGGGTGAGTTTGACGCAACGAAAATTAAAAAGTGTTGAACATAGAAACTTGAAATTTAGTATACAGTAAGAAGAGGAATCTTGTTTACTACTTGCAAAAAATCCATTAAATTGGACCAAAAATTAATGTTGAAATAGCATTTTTTCGTAAAATTTGGTACATTTTTAGACTGACACAACCCCATGATATAGCCAGGTCTAGAGTCTGGTCTGCATTAAATGTCTAATCTTTGAAAATTTACGTTTTGTGCCTGGAGAAATAATTTTTTACATGTCTTTTAAATTGGTGATCATAGCCTTCTAACCATTAATCAACATTCCCTTAACCTGTTAATGCGTAGTCTAGCAGCTACATTTTTATAGTATATATATTTCATGTAGGCTATAGCCTAACCAATATGATAGGCTACTTATATCTGCTTAGCCTACATATAAAAATACCTGGTAGTACTAGGCTATACTAGCCTAGGTTAGAGCCCTAGATTATACTTCTTCGAGATTGTTCATAATCTTAATAAACTGGGTCTCAGTACATCACAACTTTTAAACGATGTCCTTTTTTCCTTATGTCTTTTGGCCCTGTGACCAGCATGCTTTGTTGACCGACCCCACCCGTACTGCCGTATCACCGACATACCACGCTCATGTGAGTTCAATTGCACACCAACCTTAGTAACCACCGCTACTACACTATCGTTTTGGTTGAAAAAGCAACGCCGGGCGGTCACGCTCCATTGGTTTGCTAAATTAGGAAATGCCAACGAAATAATGTTTCTCAGAGATATTTTCGCAAAAATATATACATTAGCTAATAACTAGCGTATTGTAGAAAGGGGTTGGGCCATGGTGCCTTCACACCCCCAAATTGTGGGTACCCTTAGCCTTTTTATTCCATACACGTTCTTTTTCATAAACTAGATTCAATCATACAGTAGATATTACAATAATAGCAACATCATGTTAACGTACTATCTATGTTCTGATCAAAGAGATTTAAATTGAATAAATTCTTTCAAAAATATAGAAACCGACTTGAAATAAATTTTTTGTAACTCGAGTCAAGTCAACCGAAATTTTCACTTTATCACGAGCCAAGTCGAGTTTTTTAAGCAATAAAACACAAATCAAGTCTTCAAACACCTGACTCGAGTCTTTCCATCTCTGAAACCAACAAAACTAAAGTGTGCATTATTCAACGGCTTTATTGCAATGTGTTGGAAACTTTTAATTTTGTTATTGTTGTAAATAGAAATGTAGAGAGGCATTTGATTTGTGAACGATTTTTGGCAATGTTTATAAGTTAGCGTCAAGATCAAAATTTTAGACCAACTTTCCAAAAAATTTGGTCTCTCTCTCAACACAGACATAGCCTACTATACGATATTGCTTGCATTTTCCTTTTTGTTAGAAACCACGTTATTAATAATTGAACACCATGAAAAACAACAATAATCAAAAAGCTTTTATTCCGTTTACATTTGAGTTTTTACAAAAGTATATCCATGGGTTATGTTTAGCTTCTTTATGCAGGAGATGCTGTTTGTTCTCGAAACTTCTTCAATTGTTGCTCAAAATAACCTCTCCGTTGCTGCAATCGGGGTTTTTGTCTGGCACAATTAAATAACGTTACTTAAACAGCATGCAGAAAAATACCTTTTCTGCTGAGCTTATTTTATTATTAATGATTAATAAAATGCCACACTTACAAACAAGATCAAAAACAAAATACGTAGGGCTAGAACATGTATAAAGCCGTAAATATCCAAAAAAGATTTGCAATATAAGCATCAGCTAAAATGTCTTTTTTCCAAAACTATATAACATATACATTGATAGTTGTGAGCATACTATAGTACATAACTTGGTTACAAAAACGGTCAATTGTTGTTCAAGGCAAGACTTAAGTAGCTACAACAGTAACTATGTAAGCTACAGAGTTATTGCAGGAATAAAATCTTTCCCACATAATCATGGGCAAAGTCTAAAAAGATAAAATCGAGTACTCTAACTAAGAGTCTTCAGTTCTTCATACAATGATGTTAATGGTTCTACTGCGTGCATAGCAACCTCACAAAAAGAAATCGGTTTCTCTTTACCTTGGATACTTTGGTGTGAAAAATGTCACGTACACAAAGATGGCTGAAAAGGCAAAGAAAGCTATCGCTGATATCACTGTGTCGGTCCACGCAATTCCCATGCCAAAGGAGTAATCAGCATAATCAGTGCGGAGGACAGCGTGATTCATCATCTTTTGTGCTTGCTGATAGAGGTAGATGTCATATATGAGACCAAACAATCCTTAACATTGTAAGGTTATATTTTTTAATTTCGTATCTGTAAGCGATGACATAGGCCTACAGCCTTTCTAATGGATGATAATGTGGTTGGCAGGTTTTTTGAAAATGCTTGTGTAGGCTACTATGAGCTTACATGCAAATAATTGCATAATCCGTTGCTATAGTAGCAGGCAACGCAGAAATAATAAGGATTAACGTAATGTGTAGCTGTGATTCAAACAAAATAAAACATCTTTGAAAACCATACCGGTTAGAAAGAGCACAGTTGCAGCAATGCTGGGTTTGGCAGCCCAGCCAAATCCGATTGGAGGCGGATCATACACTAGGAGTAATAGCTGCGTTTATAAATGTTGTTGTTACTGCGGCGATAAAACTTCAAAGTAACAGTAAAACGTACAAAACGTCTAAAAAATGCATTTTAATATTTTGATTTTTATCCAGTTTCTGACGAAATAAAATAGAAGCCAACTGAACAAAAATATCCAACACGGCAGCCAACAGTATTATCTTTTAAGCGTTGAGTAAGCTGTAGGTAATAAACTCACGCAAATGCCGCTAATTAAGGAAAATCCAATGTGCGCCATGCAGTATAAATTTGCCATCCTGAATGGTTGCTTCCAAAAGCATATGTTTGGATCAGTACCACAGTCTCCATCGGGTAAGCATGTTGATTCAATCTAAGGATTAAATTTTATTTTTTGCAGTCACAAAGATATCCGAATAAAATCACAATCACAAAGATATCTCGTGCACTTACGTATTCATAAGTCTGGCAACCGATACTGTCCAAATTTGGACGAATATATTGGCAAAGATCGCTCAGCATAAATGCCAGTACTACAGTGGGATGAGTACTTGAATTTGTCATTTCGTCTACGGATGCCGCCACTTCGGGTAGTGCAAGAAATTCCGGCGACCGTGTCTTTAAAACAGATGAACAAAAACAAGCAAAATTATTCGTCATATTGAGTACAGTTTTTATCGTGAGTAACAAAGTAAGGATACCATGTTTATAAAATATACGCTACCCATAGATGGCGGAACAGGGCGAGTGGGGGGGAGGGGTAGCTGGGCTCGCCCCTAAACTATTTTTACTGCGAGGAGCCTGGCCCCCTCCACTATTAAAAAAAAGGTGTGAAAATGGGATGAACGCTATTATGATAAATTCTTTAGGGCAGTCCCATCCACTAGCGTATTTGTGAAGGTTGGATGGGATTGGGCCATGCCTTCCCACAAACCTAATTTTTTGGACCATAGCCGTTTTATTCCTTCCGTTAATCGCATTTTTGTTTTCGCGACTGCTTATCGGCTATATTGGCTATAACTTTTGCAGTGTCAGTTGCTATAAAAACTCTATGCGTATTGTTACAAAACGAAGACTATATGGTCAAAAATATAATGCGCTCAAACACGGCAGGTTTTTTGTTGTTCTGGTTAGCAACTAGCAAACATTAATTATTTTTCTTTTGTCATTTCGGTGATGATGAGGAACGGAGTACTTGGCACTTGGCGTCTGTTTTGGCCAGGTACACATAGTTACGTATTCGTAGGCCTACTCGAGTAAGTCGATAATCTTAGGTACAGTACTTATAACTGTACTTGAAATGCAAACTAATTCATTATTTATATATATATAGAATACAGCTCTGCCAATTGCTGTATTAATAGAACGAAGCGAAAGCCGATAATCATGCCAATGAACAATATATTAATACTAAGTAATATATACTACTACTAATAGCCTATAAGTTTACAATCAACCAACCTGATTAAGATCTATGAAGTCTTGTGTAAAATATGACGATTTGTTATAAAAAGTTGCAAAGTGAGGGTTGCACATAAGACCACCAGTTGTTCCTTGAGCGGTAATGTTGAGAGAAATGGGTGAATGCGCAAGCAATTCATACGGTGCGTATACGATAACATGGTCAATACCCAAGGCAGACCAGAGTAGAAAAAGACCAAACACATATACACACTGTAATATGCAAGACCAACAATCCGTTATCGCAAATTACCATGCGTTGCATGCAACATGATGTGTTTGTCACACTGGACATTTCAATGTTTTCATAAATAAGCTACCAGTACCAAAACACAAATTTTTACAAATGTAGATCCATAACTTTATAATTAAAACTACTTACCAAGATAAAGGTGGACCACATATCAACTTTGTGATAAAAAGGGATCTTACGGGTACTTGCCCCTATAAGACCAGTAACTGTTGTTGATTTAGCCATGGTTTTCGAACAACTTCACCCTTCTACCATAGTAGCCTACTTGTTCTCTTTGAATCGATGGCTATGATCATTTCAAAGCTAAAAAAATACATGGTATTTAAAAAAGTAAATAATGTCCATTGTTATCTAAATCAGAAGACACCTTTGTTACGACACAGAAGCATTATTTGACGCCTTGCTATTCTTCATCACAAGGTGGTGCGCATTGAAAGCTTCATTGCATGAAACCGATTTAACTGTTTACGTTTTCTAAGATGACGTCACTCTGATAATGCCACGTCTAGTTTGTTGCGAGTCCAGGCTGCAGTATGAATAGGTTATGTTCACGAAGAATGTATAAAACGTGTTTTTAGCCTACTTTATGATTCCGATATATCGTTTACGAAAGATAATTGTAAACTTAAGCGGACCCAGAGTAATTTGAAATCAATATTAGTAGTTTCAGTAGACCGTTTGCTGGTAAGTATGCAGTCGTTCGTATTGCCGTAAAAGGTGTAATATATGATAGGTTTTTAGGTTAGGCTAAGTTCTGGCAGGGTCTAGCGCAGAAGTGCGCAGCCAAATGACGTTACACTTTGAGTAGTTGGGGTCTAGTTTACAAATACATCTGTACCATAGACCCAAAAATGATTGATTGAACAAAAAGACCTCAAGCTGTCGCTTACCAGGCGGCCAGGAGGATCTACTGCAGAAGTACACAACCACAGGATGTATTTGTATACTAGGCTAGATCCCAGATACTCAAACTGTGACGTCATTTGGTTGGGTATTTTTGCACTAGACTTGAATTATTCGTCTTTGGAGACGAAAAATTACTACTAGACTAGGCTAGTTGTTAATCGTTTGTGCTAATGCATAGGAAAAAAGTGAAAAAGCCTGATGGCTTAAAACGTGCATGTATAAGCTGATGGTACGATATTCATTTGCTAATAACAACTAGCATGGCTATTTCTTTGGCAATGGCTGAATGTTTAGGAGCTAACTGAAATTGCATGTCATGTCAAAACATTCTATTCACATTTATGAACAAGTTAATGCACGATTGCAAAAATAGCCTACATATATTGGTTGGGTCTAGTATACAAATGCACAACCACTGGATGCCTTTGTAAGCTAGACCCCAGATACTCAATTGTGACGTCATCGGGTTGTGCCCTTGTATTCTAGACCTTTTTGTTTCATTGACTCACCAACTATAATTAGCGTATTTGTGGGCTAGACTTAACTACAAAAGCTGGAAAATTAAACGGTAAATTTGAAGAAACGTGCCCCTAGGTGTTTCACATAAGAGCATGTTCTACTATCCTAATCCCTTATTTTATATTTTAAGATTAATTTAAGCTACCAAACTTGACATCCCCATTTATTACCAAAATTGGCAAACAAAGAAAAATGATGCCTGTATGTTAACAAGTCTTGTGAATACTTTATTACAATGCATGTTCACTGTGGAACCACACAACTGACAGACTGGGCTAGTACTTGGTTGCCAAATTTCTAATATGAAAATCTAATCAGTTCAGGCATTATTAGCCAAAATGAGCTACGACTGTATGATGTGATATCTTTTCACTATCGACTGAACGATGCTGATTGCTATAGGATAATACAGGCAGCTATGGTAGCCTACTATGTTCTGCTCTGATAATTAAACCTATAACCAGAAAGAAATTGCTGTGTTAATAGTGATGATTATACAAATACGACTAGTCGGTGTTTAGAATCAGAAGAACGTTGCACCATAGTGAAAATTGAGCACATGTATGCCAAACTTTGTTCTGTTCAAGTCGATTTATGACAAATAATCAGGAAAACAAGGTTGTTTGAATTCCATTTGAATTTGAAACAAACAAAGAATTGAGGTTTCAGTGCACGTAAAAGTTTTGGACTTGAATTTCATCGATAAGCACGCCAAGCTTTCACACGTTGATGCTAATTAATAATAAACAAACCCAGCAATGATGCTGGTTGCTTGAACACTAATTTACAATTAAAAAACAAAGAATTGTGCATGCCATCAGCTTCATCGGGCCAAAATTTGTGTTTTTGCACACACAATAATGTTGAAAAATTGCCATGCTTTTCACATTACAGGCATTGTATTGGGTTGATGGATAAGAAGTGGTAATAAACGTTTAAAGAATTGAGTATACCTTTTTACAAAACGCACTGGAATTGAAATATTTTTCTTATGATTCCTTCAAGTTTTTCTTGTTATATTATACTTAATATCGCATGCTAAAAACATAAATTATGAAATTTTACACTATTTCCATTTTTCTAAAATACCACAGTGATTACCGCTTTATAAGCCCAATTTGACACTGATCCTGGTTCATTATGAGCTAATTAAGCAGGTTGACTTACAAACACAGTTCCGGCTTACTTCGAAGTAAATATTTCCTATATTTGACTGTACACAAGACCCACAGGCAACGGTCAAGTTTATGTTTTATACAGCAACATTTATTAGACAAATTTTAGAGCACAGAAGCATTGTCAAGTAATTATTGATGATGAAACAAGGGCCTCTCACATAATTGAGCTTGTGATGCAACAGCTGAATTGGAAAATAAATTTGCTGCCCAGAAAAAAATGTGAAACAGGGTGTGAAAAAACTTCATGACTTGGATGCATTTGACATGAGGCACACTATGCTAAAAGCTTTCATCATCCCATCTTTGCACTCAATTTTAAAAAATAAAGAAGTCTACTGTGCAGACAGGATTTGGCATGGTATCAGAATAATTATTGTCAGATGGATGAAAATCTTTGCTTGACTTGAACTCAGCAATAATTTCTCTCCGCTTGATACTTGTTTGCTGAGCTTTAGTATGTACAGTTTTTGTTGCATTCTACACTCTTTGTTTATTTATTTTTTTATCTTGCCCAGATTTGGCACAATTCACTAATTATTATACTGAACAGCAACAAGCATTTTTATGCCCTGCCGAAGGCTATTACGGAGAATATTAACGATATTAAGAATCAATTCCAAAGTGCAATTCAAATGTTATGGTAGTTGTTCATCCATAACACTTTCGATACAAAAGTCTATAGACTATAGACTTATAGACTCAGCACAACAAAAGAACATATCCCCTAGAACAGTGGTTCCCAAAGCATGGGCTGTGACCCAAACTAGGGTCGCGAAGGGTCAAAAAATGGGTCATGTCGAGACAATACAAACCTGGGTCTCGAAGGTCAAAAATGGGTCATGCTGTATATTTTCAACGTTCCTTTTTTCAAATTATTTTAATCTCTTTCACTACAGAATGAAATGTCTATGTTGCAATAATAGACTGAATTATTGCATCATAGACATTTCATCTGACAGGTTTAACAGCTGTGTGGTAAAAGGTAACGTGGTTTATAATTCCACTAGTCGAGATGAGTTGATTGCGGTATTATTTTGGAGTAAAGTTATTAAAGTGAGGGGCAAGTCCAAAAACAAGTTGATATTATATGAAAGAACACTACTAACTGAACATTCTGGTAAAATATTTTTGAAAAATAATTTGTGGTTAGGTAGTTATCGACAAAAGAAAATTGCAAAAAGTCTCAGTATTTGTCCTTCATTTTGACGTAGATCAAGGCTCTTGTGATGTCATAGATTAGTCAAGTTGCTTGATAACATGCTGCTGCTATTGCTTTCCTTGAGCGGTAGTCAACTAAAGTCACAAATGTATGTCACAAGGGTTTAGTCTATGTCCGATTAGGCGTCATTTGAAGAAATTAGCAACGTGAAGTATTGTAACTGAATAAGTTACAATTGTTTTAAACATAAAATATCCTGTAGCCCAGTCATTTGAATCCGTGAAGTTACGGTATCTTTTGGACTGTATAGGTTACCCGACAAACCGGTACTGTACTGGTTGCCGTGGTCGTGCTATAGGCTGTCACTTATAAAGCTATTGGCAGTTGAAACAAATACTTTTATGATATGCAATTATACAGTAGGTATTGCTAAATTTATGAACTTGCAAATGTTGTCTGTAATCACCTATGACATCACAAGAGCCTTGATCTACGTCACAATTAAGGCCAATTTTGCGATTTTCTTTTGCTTGTAATTGACTAACCATGAAATATTTTTCAAAACTATTTTGCCAGAGTATTCAGCGAGTAGTATTCTTTCATATAAGAACAACTTGTTTTTGGACCAGCCCCTCACTTTAAATAGGCTTACTGTGTTTTGTTGAAGGGTTAATTAAATTAACATGTTAGAATGTTAATAATTGTTCTCCAATACACTAATTGTGATAAAATATGCTGTTGGAGACTTGGGTTGCGAGGTGTTCACCAAATTCAGATTTGGGTCGCGCTCAAAAAAGTTTGGGAATCGCTGGCTTAGACATAATTGGGCAAGTTAACTTGTGCATATCAATCAGAATATAAAGACCTGTATGGGAAAGAGTTCTGTTGTCATATTCTCTTAAAACTTCATACTGGCTTGCAAAATTGAATTAAAACTGAAATGTTTATCTTCCAACCTTACTCTACCTTCTGTTTTTTTTTTCTGTTAGGCCCCATAAGTTAAGTCAGATTTTTGACACAGTTTATATAGGCCTATATAAAATAAGCTTCAGACATGGTAAAAATTAAAGAAGTTTGCGTAACTGCCAATTATGCTTGGAGTCCAGCTGGAAACTACCCAGTGTATATTGCAGCTGGAACAGCAGCACAGCAACTCGATGCAACCTTCAGTTCAAATGCTCAACTAGAGATTTATGCTATTGATATGGCAGATACAGCAATGGTGGCAAAGTCTGCTGGAAAAGTGGAAACTACAAACAGGTGGGTCTTTAAAAATTACGAACTACCAAATGCTGCTATACTGAATGTATAGACTTGAATCAGTTATTTGAGAAAGATGTTTTTCCAGGTTTCACAAAGTCGTATGGGGTGAAGGTGGTTATTCAGATACTTCCCTGGACAGTGGTGTTATCGTCTGTGGCACAGATAAAGGAGGGATTGAGATATATAATCCTAAAAGTGTTATGAGTGGTGATGATGACTGTGTTATTTTCTCAACTACAAATCACACAGGTCCTGTTAGAGCTTTGGACTTTAACAAATTCCAGGTAAGTTTCAAATATTTGGTTGCCATAAAACAACGTCTTTTGATTAAATTTCTTTCAACCCAACATCGTTTGTAAAACAGTTTAACTGCATGAATGTGACCCAATAATAACTACAAACTGTTTAATATCTGCCGAGGTGGTTTATGAGCGAAAGATTTGTGACCTATTGGGGCAGTCTTTGCAATTTGTTTTAGTTGTGTTAGTTGCATGCAATTATTTTCGTAAGATGAAGAATTGGATGTGTTAGTTAGAACAATAGAAGCAAAATACAATTTTTGTTATTCAGAAAAACTTGTTTGCATCTGGTGCGAGTGAAAGTGAAATTTTTATTTGGGATTTAAAAAGTCCTGGCAATCCCATGACTCCAGGGAAAAAGACGCAACCAACTTCTGCCATTAGTTCTATTGCATGGAATCAACAAGTAAGCAAGCTTTTGTGCTTAATCTGCGATTTTGTGTTCGATATCACACAGTGTTTGTAACTTATAAATATACACAGTAAGTATACATACAATACCATTAACTATGAATTACCACTATTGTTATTAATAACCGACTAAAATTATGAAGTTAAAGTTACATACCAATTAATATAAAGTTCAATTAACCATTGTTTTCAATTTGGATAAATTCTTCCATTGTTAACCTTAAATGACGTACTTAATTCATTTCGTTTCTTTGTTATTTTAGGTTCAGCATATTTTGGCATCAACAAGCACTCTTACTTCTGGTCCTTGCTGTGTTGTATGGGACTTACGAAAAAATGAGCCCATCATAAAAGTTCAAGACCCTGCTGGGAGGGTAATGCATTTGCAAAGTATTTAATTTGCCGACTTCTGTTATGTTGAAGAAAAGACGTGTATAAAATTATAGAGACATTTTATACAGATGCAGTGCATTGATGTTGCTTGGCATCCAGAAATTGCTACACAACTTGTACTAGCATCTGAAGATGATCATGCTCCTGTGGTTCAGTTGTGGGATCTTCGTTTTGCTACCTCTCCAATGAAGGTAATTTTAAATAAATGTTTCTCATTACAAATACAACTTTTTTCTTTGAATAACTTAAATTACGGGATATCTAACAGAAATATCCATCGAATGTTCATCGAAATATTGAAAAATGATCTTGAGTATATATATTTAGTAGGGATGTGCCGCGAGGAAGATTATTCGGGTTCGTGCGAACCCGAATATCGGGAAGGTCGAACGAATCCCGAATCTATTCGTATTAGAACCAAACAATAAAATTTCATCCAAAAGTTGTCAAGTCTTGCTTGTAACATGATGTAATCGATAAACAAATCGCTTTCTTTCAAAAAATAGTGTTTACAAAACGATTGAAAAAGCAAAATCGTTAGGAAAACGACCTTCATTATAAGTACTGCTGACTCTAGTTTAGCTTTGTCGGTAAACTAGATCATCATTTTTAACAAAAGTCAGTAAATTTATAAGTAATGTTGTATTCGGGTTCGCCATTGTTGGTATTCGTGTTCGCCCGAATCTTCCATAAAGGCGATATTCGGCGAATCTATTGGGGTTTGGGTTCGTATCGGCCCATCCTTAATATTTAGTATGCTATATTATCTGTTTTTTTTTATGATACTTTTGTTTTGTCACGTTTAACCAGTTGTGTGATTTTCAATATATTCATTTCAGGTATTAGAGAAACATGCAAAGGGTGTTGTTTCAGTAGCTTGGTGCTCTCGTGACCCAGACCTCCTTTTGACATGTGGTAAAGACAATAAAATTTATTGCTGGAACCCCAACTCATCCCCACCTGAGGTAAATTGGCAATGTAGTCCAATTATTCATCAAGCAGATGATTTCTTGCACATTTGTGCCACTATACAGATTTAATATTTTCGTTAAAATTGTTTTTTCACAGGTTGTACATGAATTAGAAACACATGCACAATGGTGCTTTGATGTACAGTGGTGTCCCCGAAACCCAAATGTCATATCAACAGGGTCATTTGATGGCCATATTACTATTCATTCACTAATGGGTGGAGAAGTTCCTTTGGAACAGGAAACTGCAGATGACAAACAAAGAAATGTTGTGTGTTTATTTTTTTGTTCTTCCATTTGGTGTGGAGTATAATTACTTAGTAAAGTACTTATGGAACAATTGGAAAAGTTGCAAACTTCCTTCTCTCTTTCATGTTTTTATGTATAAATTCAAAAGTTGATTTGTAATAGTTACTCTTGTGGTTTGACTTAGGTTGCGGAGGCATTTGGTTCTTTGCCAGTTGCACCACAGCAAGCCACTGCCTCAAAGCAGGTCAATGTTAGCGTTCCTTTAAAGAAACCACCAAAGTGGATGAGAAAACCTTGTGGTGCTACATTTGCTGTAGGTTCCTCTACTTTTTCTATAGTGTACATACCACTCATTACTGAACATGCAGCCAATATTTTACTAAAATCATATAAACTAATGTAGACTGTAAAGGCAATTTTGTTGTGTAATTTCTTTAGTCATATAATTGCATACGTTTGGTAGTTTGGAGGGAAGTTGGTGATATTTGAAGATGTGCCAGCAAGTGACCAACAACAGCACATTATTAGAAGAACTGCCACAATAAACCAGGTATGAATAATCACATGTCTTATTTTGACTATAGCATACTTGATTACTGGAAAACATCTGTCGTTTCTTCCAACCATTGTATGACATAATCTTTACGTTGTGCAGGTTATTACTGAGCAGAAGCTTCTGGAACGTTCTATTCATTTGAGACAAGCCCTCACAAGTGACCAGCAGTGTTCTGAATATTGCAAAAAGAAGCTGAGCAATGCCAGCAATGAATTTGAAGAGAACTTTTGGAATTTCTTAAAAGTAACATTATTCGGTCAACTTATTTATCTTAAAAGTAGCCCCAGCATAATTTTATGGGTTAAATGTTAATTCTTGTTTCAGGTAAATTTTGAGCCTGAGCCTAGAAAGCAGTACCTGCATTTACTTGGTTATGATCCAGCTGATCTGGAAAAGAAGGTTGGTGGTTTTTACAAGGGTGATTTATGGTGATGAAATTAAGCTATGCAACTTGTCAAGACACAACCTTTTGTTCTGTATGACTTAATTCTTCTTCAATACATTAAAGTTGAAAGCTTGCAGTGTATATTTAATGCTAATATTTATTAACTGTGTGTAAATCGTGGTTGCTCTCTGTTTCAGTTTAATGCTGTGATTGATGGAAAAATGGTTAACGGAGATTTATCAGGAAATATTGAACAGCTTTCTTTGGGAGCAAAGGTGATAGTAAAAGAAAAAAGTTGCAAACTTTATATTATGTATGGGACTGCCGGTATTGTGGATATGAAATAATACCATCAGTGAAGTGTGTAGCTTTTATTGTGCGGTTATTTGGCAAGCATTCTCCAGCACATTTAACTATGACTAGAAATATGCTTACATATTGCCATGGGTTGTTGCTATATTTTCAAGGGAATTTTTTTTATTGATGTTTGTTTTTCCCCTAGGGTGAACCACTCAATTCGAGTTTGCACAATAGTAGTTCAAATAATAGTCTGGATGCTTTTGATCAAATTTCTGCAACTCAACAGACTTCTCCAGAAAAGCCTGATGACGAGAAACCTATGTGTATTCCGGTTGCTGATGAAGGTATTGTTGTGATATACTGTATTTTAGACAAATCAAACTTTTGCTACATAGCATTAATATTTCATAATTTAAACAAATTATATGATATACCAGTTGAAATTTGTATTAATCAATATGTACTATGTTGGCCACCAGGCATAATTTCAATAACAACGGATGTTATTCTGGTGTAAGTTTTTCTATTGTTGTAATCTGCCCTGATGAAGCTCACTCGCATGGGCCAGTGAAACCTTGGCTATATAGAAGAAGTCATAGACCAGAAGAGCCGCCTTTGTTATTGTAATCAATATCTGTTATATATAACTTACAAACGGGTAACTAAGTGACCAGTATGCTATGGATAGCTCATACTCAAATATGTTTTTGACGGTCATTGCGAATATTTTTATGTTATTGAAATTCTTTATCTGCTTTCTAACTTTCGTAATCTTGTGATAACTAGGGATGTGCCAAATTGAACAAAAATCTGGATATTACGGATGAGTGTTGACCATTTTTGTTATGCTCATAAATTCGAATCAATCGCATAAAATCTTCTATTTTTTACAAAAAAATAATAACTAACCGATAGGCGTTAAGTTTTTTATTGTATGATCGATTATATAAAGACAAGTGAAAGGTTGTGATAATTATTATTGGTTTTGTATAAACTTAAAACCGTTTAAATTCATTCATTTACCAACAAAATGGCAAGTTTAAGCATGAGCTGTTTGTTCTTTATGCACTCTGAACAGACTCAATGATTCTGATTGGAATGGATAACAAAATATGTTATTTACACACATCACACAAATCTTAATTCGTTTCAGTTTGGCACCTCCCTAACCCCTACTGAAAACATTGCGATTAACGTATCCAGTAAACTTACTAATTCAGACAGTAAAGAGTCAAATGAATTCAACCTTGCCGTGCCCATTATTGGGCGAAGAATGTCAACGCTAAACCAACTAGCAGAAGGTTGTTTTGCAGTGTCCTTGAGCTTGCTGAGCTGTAAATAGTGCTAATAATGTACATTTCTAATTGCAAATTAATATCGATGATTTTGGTGTGATTTTTTTCACTGGATAAAAAGCTGATGGTTTGAGTAGATAGTTGATTACATTTAGCAATATGCATGCTCAGAATTTGCAAGAAAATTTTATACTGTTGTATATGAACTATAATGTCCTACTGTTGTCAATTCAAAAACATTTGAAGTAGTTGAATTTAATTTACAGTCAAAGCAAATTCAGCCAGCATTTAGATATAATGTTCTCATTAAATATTTTTCGCTCGTAATGATTGATAGCACAAGATTTTGGGAACGTGCAGAGTTTTATTTTTAAATAAATTTTATTCATAGTTGTTTATAGAGAATAAGAAAACTATGCTTGTTGGCTAAATTTCATTCGACATTTAGCGAAATTAGTTGCTCTTGCAAAAATCATAAGCCCATGAAATTCATTTTTTTCTATTTGGTATGTCATAATTAGGGCAACCAGTTTTTTGACCTAAAAATTTTAAATTTTGACCTTAAAATTTGCAAATTTTGACCTCATTTTGACCTAAAAAGTTTACATTTTGACCTTATTTTGACCTAAAAAGTTTACATTTTGACCTTATTTTGACCTAAAAAGTTTAAATTTTGACCTCATTTTGAAAAACGCTATACTGATAGTCTCTACACTGTCTACAGCAACTTTCTAATCTAAAGCTGCATTTAAAAATGACAAAATGCTTTTCTAGTGTTGACTTTTTTTTCGTTTCTGCGTATTAAGATTGACAACTTGCAGTTTCAAATGCAATGACGTCACATCGTGACGTCACCAAACGCGCTGAAAAGCCTTCCCTCTCTTTGTGGCTTGGGTTCTAAGTAAAATTTGCGGGACTGGACTTGTTTGCGGTACAAGAAAAGAGAAAAACGGAAGAATAATATTACAAAATGGTTACAAAATTACAAGTTTAATAGATTTTGACCTAAAAAAAAGACCTAACGAAACAATTTGACCGTATTTTGACCTAACGTAACATTTTGACTTTATCTGACCTAATAACTTCTATACCACACGTCGTACAAAGCTGAAATTTGTTTTGTGCTTGTTTCATAGCATTCTGAGCAGGTAACAAAAAATTGACCATATTGACTTTTGGTTGCCCTAGTCATAATATTAACACTGTAATTGTCGATATATAGGAAGATTTTTCCTATATACTTCCTCTAATGAAGTTCATCACCAAGCACATTTAGAAGAAGAACTATACAATTTTTTCTATATGTACTCAGTTCCATGGTTTCATTTGATCCCCAAAGTCTTCCAGGTCTCGTTAGACCGTTTACGTAATAAGATCGCAATCATGTCTGCTTGAACTGTATAGCTGGCACTGACCACCGGTTGGTACAGTTGAGGTACGTAGAGTTGGTTTGTATCCAGGGAAGGACTCTGCTGAAGAGAGTTATTGTTATTGTTGATGTTTCTGTCTTTGTATTCGCTGCTTTCTTTGGTTATTTTCAAGCGTAAATCCATCCCTGCACAAAAGTTAATATTGATATTTGGTGTTTTGTTACAATATGCATAATCCAATCAAAATGCCCATACTCATAATTTGTTCAAATCAGTTCACCGTTTGTCTTGACTTGAATGCTGTTTGCTGGCAGTAGGTGAACACCACTATGGGATACAACCACCTTGACAAACTTTTCAGTCTGGGACCATTGAAATGAGGTGATAGGAGCTATATCAGTTGGCTCCCCCTAACATGGTTAATATATATAGTTGTTTTAAACTTCATTCCATGACTAAAGAAATGATCTAGTGCCTTGGACCTGTATGATTTAAGGACACTTTGTTTCATTATTTTTACCCTTTTATTGGAATAGTTGCTTGGTAGAGTCGAACTTCGCTTAAAGGCTTTTACTTCTTTGCTTTTTTCTACACAGAGAAAATATCTTCGTCATTTCAAGTTTTTTTTTTACTCTAAGTTAAATAGTTAAAATAGTTTAAGACATTGACCTGCTACTTAAAACCATACTTTTGTGAATCATTATTCTGATGACTTCGTGTTTGCTAATCAAATAAGTTATAAGGTAATTCACAAACCTTCTCTTTTATCATGAACTGATCTTGCTCTTCTTTGACCACGAACAATTCGATCTAAACTCACTCCACTAGCAAATTTATCCTCCTCTGTTTGTACTCCAATGTCATTTAGGATTGGTGTTGTCTATGTACAGTCTCAAAATTAATTCTGAATAAATTTTTATAACCTGTATTTTTTTTACAGCCTATACAGTATATTTATGCAGTAGGTCTATATCTTTGTGTTTGCTTGTGCCTTTTGCTCATTAAGTTACCGGTATTTAATAAATGACACCATAATCAAAGACAATGGAAAGTAAGTTTAGTATGCAGAGAGTTACTACAAAAATTTTGTTATTTCCTACCTGTGTTTCAGTTTCTCTTGTCATTTGAATGGTCTGGCTGTGGGTTGTAGTTTTTGCTTTTTGCGGAGTTTGTGTGCTCTTGTCTGAAGGGGATTGATTAATAGTTTGACTTCCTTGTGTTCGACAAAGGTCTTCCAAGTGCCAAGGGTATATTTGAGTCATCCTTGCTTCTGCGTTGATTTCTGTCTGGCTTGATCTGCTGTAAAATGGAATACATTATTACATACATATGTGTTATAATACTATGTTGACACTAATGATGGTTTTCGGTTTTTGGCTAATGCTCTAACAAAATTACCTTTCAAATCGAGTTAAACTTTTTGCTCGAAAAACCCGTCTTCGAAAAAAATTTGTCAGTCGTTTTTTTTCCAACTGTCTATCTGCTAATTTATCAAGATCCATATGAAAGACTACTTTCCCATCTAAATGAAGCTTGTTATCAGATGGCTGCTTAGTTCCAGTACATTCTTTTTGGACGTTAGAAATGATGCCAATGGCTGCTTCTTCACTGTTGTGACAAATTTCAAAATTTTTTAACTTTGGTTCTTTTTTTTGAGGCTTTTTTGTGCCTGGAGATAAGCTTGCAGGTGCACTGTGTTGTGAATTCAGGACCTTGTGTTCTAATTTTCTTGGTTTCAAGGATTGTAGTTTTCTTTGGGTTCCTTCTTTTTTGTTCAAGCTAAACAATTTTTTTAATACAATAGACAACATAATGTTCAAATATGTTTAAAGTATGTTTTCTTACTATAAAAAAGTGAACATTTGTTTGTCAAAGAAATGAAAAGTTTGTTGTTTTTTGTTTCTTGAATTAATTTGTGTTTGTCTGAACTTTAAAATCTATTTATAAAATTCATACATTAAGCTTTCCTTTTCATAGATATCGATAAGTAGGCCTATTTATAATAGAAGCCTGAAAACAACCAAATATTTTTTGCTGACTTACTACTGTACCTTTTATTTGCATTATCTGATTCCTCTCTGAGTTGCATTAATTTTGATGAAATTGAACTTGTACTTGAAGAAGGTTTTATTCGTTGGATTTGTGGTGAAGAGGTGACATCTCCATTAAAACAAAATTTTGTTAGATGATTTAAGAAAATCGTTCTATTGATTATTTAAATTCTCCTTTGCTTTTGTACTTCAATAGGTTTAAAAAAGCAATTTTAATTAATTTTTTCTGATTTATCATCATATATCAGATCAATGCAGCTGATATGATATATTTTCAGTACTGGTACTATACCAAAATCTGTACTTGTTTTATAAGTTGAACTTTCTCCATCCACAGTTGCGCAACGTATTGGTTTCCATACTGCATACTTCCCATTGACAGGATGTATCTTTCCTGTACTTTGCATATTCTCGCAATAGTCTGGCGGCTCAATGTATGCAGGTGGCTGTGCTATGCCTAAAGTTCTTTTTGTTTTAGAGAATTGTGAGATTTCTTCTTTTGTGAATATCCTTACACTTATACTCCCATTTTCTGTCGCCCTGTTGACAGATTTTGTCGGTTGCGCATCGCTGTTACTAGATTTATGCTTTTTGTGGCTTTTTGGTTTTGTCCTATTATTGCTGCTATGATTTGCTTTTTCTGTGCTCTTGTGTTGTGAGATTTTGTGATCAACAATCTCATGAGCATTGCTTCCTTTCAATGTCTTTTTTTTCTTTGTCTTTTTGCTGTTAGTTGCGTTTGTGTCTTGGACACTTGCTTCCTCCATCTGTTCATCACGTGGTGTGTGTAGAGCAGGTTCTTGAGCAGTGTTGCTTATATTCCATTTGATTTCTTTTTTGGATTTGTTGGCGTTGCTGGACACTGCCGCGACCTCTTTTTCAGTTGTCTTGGGCAGGACCTAGATAAATCAAAATGACTTAAAAAGTGTTGAAAAATCGTTGCCGACTATTGCATTAAAAAGTACCGCATGTGAAATGCAGGTTATGTAGTTCTATTTTTATGATTATAATTTTATTTTCCTATTCAAATCAGCGAATATTGATAACATTTTAACAATTAACCTCTTTCATGTTTCCATTCTTTGTGTGATAAGATTTTGGTAGCTTTTGTCTACTTGAGTCCTGGGATTGTTTTTCGGATTTGAGCTTGCAATTTTGATTTGCTGTGTCAGCATCTAATTTGTGGCTTTTGCTTATCTTTTTCCTGGCTTGTTTCTCTTCAACAAGCTCTTTCTGCAGTTTTTTCTTCTCCTGAATCAGCAAAAGTTGGATGTCAGACTTTTCTTGGCACCTCTGAAGTAATGAAGTTATTTCTTCCAGTTTTCTTTGTTTTTGTGTTCTTGACATTTCTCAGGTAACAGTTCAGTTGTTAGTTACAGACCATTTATCACCTCATTCTTGCATTTCTGTCTGAGATTGATCTCCTTCCCAAAACAAGATGCAATTTGCAATTTGATTTGATGTCATCATAGAAAATCTATTACAATTCTGTTAATATGCATTTTACACCGATGTGTAATGGCCAGGGTTTACAAACGTTGTAATCAATAAATACATTATATAACATTAACACCATTTTTGCAATACGTGAGCTTCATTCTTACTTAAGAACTATATACATTTAGTTTTTACGTCCTTCTGGCTTAGTTTTGACTGTCGTGTAATATATTCTTTCCTTTTTTTCTGCTGTCACTTCATTTTCATTTTCACTTCATTTTCAATTTCTTCATTTTTAGTACTGTGATGTGTTGCTTTAGATTAGTCTTTATTTTAACATATGCAAATCTGTGTTGCTTAGCATGGCCGATTCCCAAACAGTTTGCTATTCCACTTCAGTTAGGACCATCTATCCACAACTACAATCTTTCCGATTGTTTTTTATAAGAGATTGTCGAGTAAACTTAGATCTCACTTAATGTTTTACGTTCTTACTTAAGTGCTTTATCCTTCAATGTTTTTGTATACCACTTTTCACGCTTCACTGATAAGAATACATTCCTCATTTTTAATGCCATTCTTCATTTCACAAACCCTTTATAATTTCTTTACATTTATAAAACAATGCAATGATAGTTCATATTTAATTTCTTCATGTATGACAAAAACTTAAAAATTTTTTCAAGTCTTCTGATTACTTTTTTAGTTTACCACCACTGTACGCTCAACAAATAAAATAACAATTGTATACTTTTTATCTTTCCAAATTGCAATGAAGGATATAATTCTCTTTTAAATATCAGGTATTGATTTGTGACTTCATTTATATTGATTTTATTGTCTGCTTTCTGCTATGTAAAGTATTTAATTAACTATTTCAATGAATGAACTCTGAAATTTCTAATTAAATTTTTTAGAAAGCAATGAGCATTACTTTCCGAGTGTATAGATATATCTAAAACATACACTCCCAAGCATATTGTCTGCTAAATTGCCTTTACAATATTCGATCTTTTCCCTAATCCACAATTCTCCGATTACACCAAGATACATGTGTTTTGTATTTACTTGAATGTGCTGCCTTTACTGTCGCACTGAACCGGTTTAATCATCCCTTTTCACAGGTTATGTATAAAATATTGATGTTTTACGATTGTTCACAAGAAGTAATGATTGATTTTATTGTTAACTTGACCCTAGCTTCAAACTCCTTTCCTACCCTTTTATTACATTCAGCTGCTTTACTCATGAACAACCTAATCTATTTTCTCACAGCTTTTTACAATAGGTGGTTACAAGAGCTTGTATTTTTAACATCTTTTGCATGTAGTTAAAAATGTCAAAGGGTCTCTGTTATGGTCCGTTGATGCACAAAACACACTACAATTTTCTTCAGACCACTGCTTTTCAATTGGCCTCAAATTACTTGGCCAGTTACCGCTATTCTAAAGTGGCTTTGCTTTTTGGCACTGTGATAGCTATATTTTACGACACCAACTTGCTTCCACTGTAGAAGCTATTATCGGCATAAATGTATAGTAGATAAACTAAATACTTTACTCAGTCTATATCATAAGCAGTCAGCTGGAGGTTCAAAACACTTCACCTCCCAATGAATGATGCAATCATTTTGTTATCTTTTCGCCAGTATGTAGTGGACATTATTGACCAGATTATGTCAACTCCACTCCACCTTTGCTCTCTTTGATATCTAGTCACTTTAATTTCACTAATGGCTCTTGCAGAGATACGACTGCAAAACCAATCTACTCTATAGTTTTAAATTAGAAAAAGTTTAACTTCAGTTAAGTGTTTCATTGGTAGTGTGTGGCGTTTCATTTTAATTTAGAGAATTGCCACATATTGATTCTGGTTTGTGTGTTTCACGTGTTTGCAATTGTTGAACTGCACTTGACCTTATCAAATTTTTGGAAATGTTCACAATACCTTTCTGTGTAATTCATAATTAATTGTAGATCAATAGTGTAGTAATACCTATTTGTGATTTTGAGACTGTGTGGTTTAAGGTGTTTTTATTATGTTATTTGATGAATTACAACTTGGGTTATATATACTTGTTTAGAAGTGATTTTACATTAATTGCATTGATATCCATATACAGACAATACAGTATACAGACATAACACAGCTGCCCGAATCTACTGATCATAATTCCAAGTCTATCATTGGCTGACTTACATATTATCATCATTATACTGACATTTCGGTGTATTCGTAGCGTAAACCTATGTTTTCATGACAGCTGTTTTTTCAGATTTGGACAGTCTCATAAGCCAGGCCCTGCTCATTGGAAACTATAGTGCTGCAGTTGATCTCTGCTTGCGTGGCGAAAGGATGGCTGATGCAATTGTCATCGCGATAGCAGGTGGACCTGAACTGTTAAAGAAAACACAAAAGCGTTACTTTGCTGCATCACAGTCGAAAATATCTAGGGTAATTTTAGCAATTATTCCTGTTTTTATTTTTAGAAATTAGTTACGACTGAGAATGAACATAATGTAGATTTTGATCTCTGTTAAAGTAAATGTTTGAAATGGGATGCATAACTTTCCTTTAATCTAAAACGGTGGTTCTCAACCTTTTTCGTACCGCGGCCCTTTTAGCAACCCAAGATAACCTGACGACCCCCTTCCAAAATAATTCAGTTATGTACACGCAATTATAAGAACTTCAGAACCGACCATATAACAATGTTTTACAAGAAAAGCAACCGTCAATGCCACTCAAGATTTTTGAAAAGCAACCGTCGATTGGGGCATAGACAACAACTGAACCTGGTGAACTGAAATTCTGCTTCCGCCTAGACTAGCTGCAATTTTCCTCTCTGAGTTAACGCTCATTTGCTACAATATGTTGATCTGAGCCCTTTTTTCAGCTGTATGAGACCTCTTTTTGCCCATTTTTTAAGAAAGAGTAAAAAATAAAACAACAGTAGTACTGTACTTGCAAAAAGAACTAGGCTGACAACGCTAAAATGAGGTGGTAACAGTCCTTTACGGCTAATCTATACAATAATATTATGTAACAATCGTCTTTATCCATTTAATAATTAAACACATTTTTCACTAATAAACCCAAACAATGCAACTGGTCTTACTTAAACTGTTGCACAGCACTGTACAGCAAAAAACTAATCAAAGACAATTCAATTCTTTGCAAACCAGCTTTTAACCACTTCATTTCCTTCAAAAAAAGTTAAAAAATACACCCACTTAACAAAGACATTGTGACCCCCAGAAAATAGGCTAGTGACCCCAGTTGGGGTCGCGACCCCTAGGTTGAAAACCACTGATCTAAAAATTTCACAACATTTTAACAGTCATTGTATTGTAGTTACTGTCATCAGTTGTCACAAAGGACTGGCATGACATCATCAAATCATGTGAGCTTGACAACTGGAAAGAAGCATTTGCTTCATTACTCACCTATGCAACCTCTGAGGAATTGCTAAATTACTGCGGTAAGTAGCAAATTGCACAATGAACCACGACAAGTAAGCAACTGGCCAGTAAAGCCTACAAATATTATGACTGTGAATTGGTCATCGGTAGTGCAATGGCATTTATCATAAGGAAGCTTTGAACAGAGCACAATTCAAACAGTCTATTCACCATAAAAGCTCAATTACTTTTTTGTTACAAAAACATTTTGCAGAAATTTCAAAGCGACTTTGCAGATTAGGATTTGATTAAGATTAACATGAATATGAAAAGCTACTATTCTTATTCGGGCAAATCTCTTGTTCTGACTTGCACATTTCTAAATATATTGTTTTGATAATGCGGGCAGATGAACTTGGTGAAAGATTGGAAGAAAATGAGAAATTCAGAACATTTGCGTCGCTCTGTTATGTATGTTCGGGAAATATTGATAAGTTTGTTCGTTGTTGGGACAAACTTCAACCATCGTCAGAAAATAATGATAAAAATTGTGATTCCATTCAGGTAATGATTCCTATAGGTGATCAGCAAAATTTTACTAGTCATAATTTTAAACTTAAAGGAAATTGCCAGCAACATCAACATCTACAAATTGAAATTGTTCTCACTTTGCAGGATGTTGTAGAAAAGATGTTGGTTCTACTTCGTGTGGTTGAAGCTCGTAAGCAAGAGCGAATCACACCATCATTTGGCGAGACAGCTGCTGACAAGCTAGCTAAATACGCAGCCACCATTGCTGCACAAGGCCAGCTGAGCGCAGCTATGGAAATTCTTCCACAAGCATCTGATAAGGTGAACTATAAGCGAACACTTTACTTAGCACTGTATCGGTGGTGTGTATTTGTTTACTGCAATTGCACTAATTTGTCTTGCAATACCTATGGAAAACAGAATTGTAATACAATGGAATACTGTTGAATTTATTGTATGTAATTCTTCCTTTTTTCATAGCAGTGTATAATTTCTGGTCATTTATTTTAGATGGCCATTCAAATACTTCGAGATCGCTTGTTTCATTCTCAAGGTGATCAAGTCACTGGTAAACAGCCGCCACCGTTTCCATTTACTCATGTCGATGGTGGGCAAAGAACAGAAACAAAGGTCCAACCACATCGTACAGCACAGGGTAATTTTGGCTTGCGATGTCAGGAAGTAGACTACTTAAAACTAATAAACTACTACTACTACTACTACTACTACTACTACTACTACTACTACTACTACTACTACTACTACTGTAAACTACTTACCTACTTTAAATCTCCTTTGCTTTGAATTTTCCAACATTTTCAGGATCTTACAACCAGCAAAACATGTTTTCACCCCAATCAGCATCAATGGTGCAACCTGTCCAACCCCAGCCATCGTATGCTGTGAGTTTAACCATTAAACTTTGTCAAAATTTCTGTAAAAAACATTGTTAGTGCCAGTTTTCTGAAATGGTTATATCCATCATCAGCCAACAGCGTCAAAACAGCAACAGCCAATTATTGGAAGACAAAGAGCAGCAAACCCTTATGTATCTTCCCAACCTTTGCAAAGGTCTCCATATAGTGGTAAGTAGATCTTTTCCACAAGATAAGCTGATCCTTCATGCTAACGGATCTACTTCGAAATGAGATTTATTACACTGTATAGTGTATACTGTTAAACTATATGCCGTTGTTCACATAAACAGCACCACAGCAACCTGCCCCAACCAACATATTTACCCCACAGTCTATTGCAGCTGCCGTGCCACCGAGCGTAGTAAGTGGCATTTGAATATTGACTAAGCTAACGTAACAATTTGGACATGAGATGAACAGGAAACAAAATAGTGTTGTAAAGTATTAACGGTACTATGTTCATTCTGCTTAAATAGTAATCCATTAAAAAATTCCTAAATACCTGTCAGCTTCACAAATCTAACCCAAAATCTTTGGTTTAGGCTCAACCAGCTCCATCGATGTACCAACCACCCTCATCTGTCCCAGTCTCAAACGGGCCTTCGGTGATGCAGCCCAATGTGTCCACACCCCCTAATTCCCTTCCTCCAACTCCAACTGATAATTACGGAGACGGGATTGTGAAGCATAATGTTGGGGGTTGGAATGATCCTCCACCCCTTGACCCCAACAGAATCCCTAAAAAGAAGAAGGTATTTTATATAAACACCATTGCACCATTGCTTTTGTATAGAAGACATATCCTATTGTTAAAGATTCTTCTGTCTGCTTTTTGTTCTACTGTTGTACCTTAAATTTACTCTTGAGGTTGTTGGAAATTTTTCTATGCATGATTTTGTCTTAGTTTGCGGATTTAATTTTCTGTAGTGTTATTGCTAATATGCTAAAGTGTGTTATGTATTGTGCTAGCTGCGGTGCTTAAACCCAAGGAAAGAATAATGCACCATAAGGCTTATAGGTTTGCTGATGTTACCATTTTAAACCTGAATTAGGTCTCGGTGACAGCAAGTCTATCTTCTAACTATATGGTTCCCACATCTGCTAACCCATACACATTGATGACACCTCAAGTACAGGTGTCAGATAACTTAGTGCTGAAATTCTTGCCAAGCATTGAAATGCATGATAGTGTGTTGAATTATTAGTTTGAATCAATTTTTGCACAAGGGTGTAATTTCCTCGTTTTATGGCTCACGTGTAAATCGATGTCCTATGGTCGGCAACTTGTGGCTCTTTCATCCCTCTGCTCTGCTTTGGCTTTCGTGACTTGGAAATGGCGAGCTCGTTTTGAAAAAATTAATATGAATAAATAATCACCATTTGGTTAAAACTTTTTGTTACAGTAATAGTGTCCATGTCTGTTAATTGGCTTGTTTTCCAATCTGATGTAATACAATATCAAAAATTAAAAATAAAAGTTATCCCTGTAGAGTGCCATCTTATATTTTTTTTTTTTTTATTTTACGTAATATAATTCACCCTGCAAAACTGACACACTGAGGAAAATTCGAGTGGTGACATCACAAATGCAAATACATGGCCGTTTGTGGCTCTGAATATGTTTGGTGGAAACAGGACCAAATGGCTCTTTTAATGCTTAAGGTTGCCGACATGTCCTATTACTAATGATTGCTAATTTTCAGAGTGCTATGTTTGTATATTTTGCGCAGTAGTCTAATACCCTTACTAGAAGGCACTTGGGACCTTGTCAATTAATTTGTTGGGTAATGTTACAAATTGTATGTGCGAAGTGGTATTGGTATTTAGAAAACATTTGGCTAGTTAAGCAAAAACATTATAAATTAGTGATCAGTTACACCAGCAACTAGTGCAAGTGTGATTGCAGTATGTAATGTACTGATCGTGAACGTCAATTGCCTAGTTTAAGTTGTGAGTTATATGAAACAAATAAAGTTAATATAACATTGCGTAGTTCTAAAATGGTACTTTGTTTTTATCAAACTACTTGTTAATTAAACGGCTGTGTAATTTCTGATTTGATCTATGATCCAAGTTTAGAAAGCTAATATACAGCTTTAACACTTGTTGGATAATAATTAGCCTTATGATTAGATGCTAATTTTGCATTAACATTTTAACTACTTGACAAATCTTCCAGAAATGGGCTGAAATTTCGCTAAATGAACAATGGTTAAATGGTCTTGCTTTATTTCCAAATCTATTATTTAATCTGCACTTTCTTCTGAATAAAAGAATTCAGTCTTGATACATTTATTTTACAGCCGACTCCTCAACCATTTGTACCCGAATCGCTTAACCTCTTCACCCCCGCACAACCACCTCAGGTTCCACCTGGCCCCATGCAACCAGGGGCTATGATGAACTCAGCTGTATCTGCAATGAACCCGATGGTACCCTCAGGACCTATGATGGGGGTTGTGCAGAATCAAACTCCAAGGATGCAAGAAAACATACCTCAAGGAATGATGCAGAATGTTCAGGTAATGAATGTGTACGTTTTATGACTTCATATATATATTGGTTTTCATTGTGAGAGGAATATTTTGTTGATTATGTCATTATTTTTTTAATAATTATGTTTTTTCCAAAAATAATACTTGCCTAAAAACAAACTCTAGAAATTTTTTTAAGAGTTTTAAACTATATAACATGGTCTTATTTTTGGGGAAAACACAGTAGTTTTAAAGCCTGGTATTAGAATATAAAAATTAAAAGTTTGCTACTAAAAATGTAACTTCCAAAACCTGCCTAAAGCAGAATAACTGTAAAGCAATCCTATGTTTTAGCGTAACAAAGTTTGTTGATAAAATGTTTTAAGATATTTGTTTATTGAACAGTTTTCAAACCCGACTACTACATATGCTGAGGAAAGTGATGAAATAAAGGAATATGAGGTTCATTTAGAACGGTTGAGGAAGAGTAGACTGCATGTATGCAAAGCATAATGCAATATTGCAATAGACAAGGCGTAGCCAGTGGTGTGACTAAATTAGATTTTTGAAAAACTGTAGTAATTCTATGTATTGGGATTTTAATAAAATGTTAACATTAAGTTTACTGGAAGTAAACAAATTGTGGCATAATTAACCAGAGCGGATTTTAGACCCAAAACTCACTGATTTGGATCTACGGAACTTCATCTCTCGATGGAACTTAAAATCCACCAAAATATACTTTGTTTGAATTATTGAAGTTTTTTTTATCAAAAACGTGTCAGTTTATTTAAAACATGTAGAAACTTCAATTGTACAAATGGTTATTGTTGAAACCAACACATGTTGAATTCGGTGTTACTTAATACGACACATGTTGAATGGTACTTAATGTTATGTGGCTGGATAATTGTGTCCTCTGGCAATCCTAAAAAAGAAAATTCGTAAGTGTTTGCTTAATTTGGATCTGATGCTAAGCTTTTCGATTTAAAAAGACGTAAACCGGCTTAGAGGTTGACAAAACATTGTGTTAAAAATTTGTAGTTGTTTTGAAGCTTCCATAGTTTGTGCACTTCTACACCCCCTAGTCTTACACATTGATTTACCACTGCGCAAGTTGGATAACTACAGAACAGTTTAAGTCCTTTCAAGTTGTGGTTTAACTTATATTTATTTTAAATAACAGGCCCCAGTATCTTGAACAGTTGGTCGCTTTTTTACCTCCATTATACATATAACATCTTTCAAAACTTGCTTGTTACCACATTGATGTTATTAAAGAAGTGTATTTCTTTCTAGCAAAATACAGCGCCACAACCATCTGTACCTACAGGAGCGATGAAGGACGTCCCAAAAGCTCCAATACCTGCTGAACATCAGGTTCTACAAAACCAGTTTGACGAACTCATTCAGAAATGTCAGATGCAAACCACCAACCCGGTATAATCTTGTTGTAACCAGAATATATCAGTGGTGTAATTGATGTTTTTTACCGATATTTCTATGTTTACAGCAAATGAAGCGAAAATTGGACGAATGCTCGAAACGACTCGAATTCCTTTATGACAAATTAAGAGTAAACAATGTGAGCATCTCCTTACTCCTAGTGATATGTCATAGTATGAGGATATGCTGCGTATCTAATTAAGCTAAATATTTCATTTCGAAGTCTGGTGAATGTGCATTTTTTCTCAACTAATAAATTTTTCAGCTTTCAGCGAATGTCATTGGCGGTCTACACCAGGTGGCGCAGAGCATCGCATCACGTGATTATTCCAGCGGGTTGCGGTTTCACACTCAGATCGTGTCACATTCAAATTTCTCCGAAATATCAGCTTTTATGCCCGGCTTAAAAAGCATGCTTCAAATTGCGGGACAACTGCGGATTTAAAACATCTCGTCCGTTATCGCAAACCGCGACTTAAAACATTGTGTGAAATGCCACCTTGGAATTAACAAGTGACCGAGAAAGGGTTCAGCTGATGTGTTAGTATTTATCAAAATTCTTGCTTTATAACCGAACCAACCGTTGAGTATTATGCCTGAAGCGGCCATACTCTTGCTCTTCTTAAAACAAGTCAAAAAAACTCCTAAAAGCATGTTTTTGTCGTGATGCGATAACCCTGTTCAAAGTGATGTGATAACCCTGTTGATTTGACTGCTATAGCTTATCTCTTGTTGCTGCTGTCTTTTTACGTCATGTTCGACTCTGAAGCGCTCTGTAGTCTGTTTATAAAAAGCGTCACTGCACTCCGACATTTGGAGCAGAAGCTGAAAGTTTGAAGAATTTTTGCTGCTTCTTGTAAAAGAAACACTGTTGTTAGACATAGGTAATTATATCGTTGTTGTAATGTTTCACCCCGTACAAGTAACCCTTTAACCTACACGTTTTCCACCAGTTTGTGGGTTAAGCTGTTATGATTCTAAGCATTGGTGTCTTCATCTCATCTATAGGTAGCTGTGAATATTATTGGTTGTGATTTAAGCTTCTTTAAGTTTTCTTAAAGCAGCCGACATCCTTTACTACAATGTAAGAGCTGACAAGTGTAAATATAACTAACTGAATTGCGATTTTTATGAAAATGTCGCTAATGATTTGAACGATTTCTCCATGGTATTAGGTGGTTTGTATATAATCGATATTTTATGCTTTTTCCAATGAAATACTTAAAATGCAATTTGCTTTTGTGAGAAAGTTGCAAGTTTACAATTTACAGAACCTACAGCGAAAAAGTTACATACACCAAACACATTCCAGCTTACATACCTAGCTATGGTCATTTCGAAAGCAATCTCGGCTTTAAAAATCTATCCCGTTTCAGATTGACAGTCTACCTATACTATCTAAGTGTGTTCCTTAATTTTGGTAGGCAATACAAGTCTCAAAATATCATTGTAGTATCTGTAAAATGTGATTGTTATTGCTTATCATAGAAATGTGCAATTATTGGCAAAAAGAAATGGGTTTATTTAAACTTTGTGTGGCATTTTATAAGGGTTTGAAAGGGCAGCTCAGCAATCCGCTATAATATATATAGGTTTTGACCCAGCTTGTCATATTATTCATTTCAACTTTTGTTTTAGCATAATTACTGTAAATTGAAAGTAAAACTGTTAAAATCATCCGCAGTAAATTGTAACCACTGTACATGTGGTTTCGACTGCATGGCTTCAAACATTAGGTGTTTTCTGTCACTAAACTTTTCAAAGTCGCAGCAAGGTATATTAACCTAGACATTTCACAAGGTATATTAACCTAGACACGTAATTTATTCAGTTCAATGCCTTGATTTACGTGAATTCAAGATTACCTGAAGCGGGCGAAAAAGGTATCAACATATAGGCCTACATGGCTTTGCATGTAAACTTTCTCATTCGTTAGCACATAACTATTCTGAACGGTTTCGAATAGCCATCTACCGATTTCATGAATGCAAGTAACGATTAAACAAGTATTCAATAAAAATTAGGTTGTTTGTGTACTGACGTATGCAGCCTCATTTTACCGAATTTTGCAATACAAGGTGTCGGTCTTACATCTTTGTTTTTCGTTAAAGCCATACGTAAAGAAGTGGTTATATAACTCGTACATGTAGTTGCACAATATTTGTTGTGAATATGTTTAATTTTCTACTAAAACGACCCCATTTCTTAGAACACAAGAGACGCGCCAGCTATACGCAAGGCCGCTGTAAGGCAATTATTTACAAGTACAGGTTTTTGTCAAAAAAGGAACAACCAACACACTCAATATGACACCACAACAAAAAACCCATGCAGTGAAAAATTAACCCTAGAAGTACAGTATGTTTGCAAACTGACAAACTCTCCACAATTTTCAAATGCAAAATCGTCAACCTTTCTAACAACAAATTTAATCTTGACACCATGTGCATCTTTACCTTTTTCAAAGTCGAAAACTACTTCAAGAACAAATCCCAAGTACCCACGACACTTCTGTCCAATGTGATGAATGAATTCAGATGCCCACATGATATGGACTGTTCTTACATACATATAGGCAAAGACTGCACGTTGGTACAAGAATAACTGAGTACTCGAGATTAGATCGTCCGTAGGCAAAATCAGCAGCAATTGAACATATTGATCATTGCATTACGTACAGCAAAATGGACTCCCACATAAATAACTTTAATACACTACGAAAATACAAAACAGATTACGCAAGTAAAATTCAGGAAGACCAGACAAATAAAAATTTAAGAAGTAGGCATTCGAAAATAGCGTCTATTTTCTTTTAAAAATCTATTAACTTAGAACATAGACCGCTGAAATACAGACCCGCTGATATATTATCTGGAGTCTAGAATATAGACTCCCTAGACTCTAGGGAAAATTGTGTATCCTGTACCTCATCTCGTATGATCTCTATAATATCGTTATATACGTCTCGTATGGTTTATTTCGCACCTGTATCTGGCACATTGTTTTATTGTGATAAACCAGGGGCGGGCAACTTCTTCGGTCGGCGGGCCTGATATGAGAAAATGAAGTAATTGGAGGGCCGGATTCCTGAATCGATACATTAATCGTGTATTTATCCACCTATGCAAATCGTATTTAATGTAAACTTTAATCCTGTTTTCACTAGGTGTGGCTTCTCCTGCACACAGTCACAGCAAAACGTGGCGTACAGTTGCATTGTTTACTGTTGAAACTTGAAATTTGGTGACTTTTCCTAAAAAATGTTCAGCTATCTTTCCATGTTTGTTTTATCATGTAAGACCGGAAACTGTCCGCGGGCCGCTCAAAATCCCGTTGCGGGCCGGGTCCGGCCCGCGGGCCGTATGTTGCCCGCCCCTGTGATAAACCCTACTCATTATGTAACCTCTAACTGCTGTTGTTATCTGTATATACTGTGGACTTTTTATTTGCGACTACTTCCGAATGAAGCCTTTAAATATCGTTATAATTTGTTTTCATCCATTTATTCAAACAATCGCTGTGACGAAGGACGTTTGCTTTTAGCAACCTCGTGGTATTTCAAAAACATTTCAATAACACTACCTACTCTATAGGTACAGGTTTCTCATAAGCCCTACAAAACTATTTTTAAGCTCTCATTTGAAAGTCCAAAAGCCATGTTAAAGCTAGACAGAATGCGGTTTGAGCATCATCTTTGGGGTATCGGTTGGTTCTCCATGAAAACCGCACTTCAACCATTCATGCCATGGTTTACAAGGGTTTGCGGTCACACAAAAGAAAAGTTTCTGCCCAACTTCATTATTTTCCACAAGGTCTTATTACGCATAAGGCACAACCAAATACAGCAGATGCCGGTAGATTAAATTGTTACTCTATATGTCTAAGATGTTAATTCCAGTAAATGGCTAGCAACCTACAGTTTGCTTTCTAAAATTTGCAAACCATCGTCGTATATATGCTAACTTTTTTAAAGCTGTTATTGAGTTTACTTTATTTTATTAATACAAGCAGCGGTTAAGAAAAGATTTAATGGAATTATGAGTTGGGTTGCTTGTGTAATCACATGTAACCTACAGTATCGTTTTATTGGGCTTCACAATACTAATCGTTTGTATCTTTACCTCTATACATTTTTATTTATATAACTCATAGATGTGTATTAGTTACATGTTTTTTGCTGTTTATACGATTGATTTTCAATAAAAAATGACGCCAGTTTCAAAAACACGAAGCCCACGTGACTTTGTTTCGGTGAGAATAGTCCTTTTCTTGATTAGAACGCGCATGAAATGAAGCTGAAATTGCCATACGACTAGGAAGTGTCTTGCCGACAAAGGAGACTCGGGGAAGTGGTGGAAACCACCGTACGTAGTTAACCTCAGGTTAACAGGTTTAGCAGCACAGTAAGTATATATAGTGCATGAAGTATACTGCATCTACGGTACAGGTGAAATAAAATTATAATGGCAAGAAAAATAGAAGGCGCCGTTGATCAGAAGTCGCACAAAATGCTTTGACAAAAGAATAGAAGTCATGTTTTTTTAAGTAAATACGGTATACTCATCACCGAGAAAACGTTGTTGTCGGATACCGGAGTTAACGGGAATGAGTACAAGCATGGGTGTATTAACTGTATTATGTTTGTGGGCTAGACAGTCGACTTCACAACATGACCTACCTAACAGCCCTGCATGTACTGTATATACTATACAAGCACGAAATATTCATAACAAAACATGTGTATATTGAACTAAGCTAAAACCTATGTTTGCTGCTACATAATTTGTACAATCACCGCAGTCATTCAAATTGCCACATTTCAAACGATTAAAGTTCAAGATAACGTTAAACGAGGGGTGAATACGGAATAGTAAAATCTAAACTGACTAAAATCTAGCAGTATTAGCAGACATTTAAATTTTCGTATCCTCCCTTTAGAACGCGTGCTAAAGACAATCAATGAGCGCTTTGCAAAACACCGGCGTTTCCTGTCTTTTAGTGCAGCCTGCAGCGTGCAATTGTGCAGGGGTTGATGCACAGGTCTGTGTACGGCAGCCAGGCGCCTGTGAGATACGTGTGTTGAGCTCTATTTGACAGAATTCTTGTAGAAAGTAGCCAACTTCAGCATATTTTTTGTAAAGGCTAAAAATTTCCAAGGTAAAACTTTTCACCGTTATTTAAACAGTGCTTGTTTTCTTCCTCCAAAAGTGCTGTTTTGAGATTGTATATATTTTTGGAAGAATTTAGCTCGAGTTTAAAAGTAGAACATGCTTTCATTTTCTATCATGTTGTTACAGCTTGCAGCGTATTGGTAACAACCTAGTTTGATAATAACTTATTTAAATAATATCAAAGCAGCTTACTGAGTTTAAATTATTAAGTTACCTTGTAGAAATTAAAGGGCAACACTGAATTGTCCTTGTTTTAGAAAGCTGGGCTGTAAGTAATGCTCGAGAATGATTTAAACCTACTGCAGTAATGTACTATGAATTTTACAACAAATTTTGATGTAAAGTAGGTGGAAATGTTTGTGATCGACTGAGTGTATGCGGTTTGACTCATAATGTTATCCAAATGCCGATCATTGGCGGTCAAAACAATTTGATTCACAAGCTTGCACTTTGCAATATTGGATATGTGCTGAACAGTTTGAACTATTTTATGCAATCGGGTGGTGAACAGCGTCAGATTTAATTTTATGGTAATTGATGAATAGTTTGTGACCAAGGATTGAATAAAACCCGTCGAAATTGCAGTGTATAGCATAAATTGTTTGCTACGTGTTTGTCACCGGTTCCTAGAACAGCTGAATGATCAATTGTCGCCATCTATTTAACCGGATGCTTCGCTATGCATCGGCGCTTTCACGTGGGAAACAGCTGATGGATTCTGTAAACGGGGCGCTCGTATGTCGTTTTGGGTCGTGTGTATAAGTATAGGAACCTGAAAGACAAGTTATTGATTGAAGTCATGTGGGTCTATAGAAATCTTAAATTTTCTCTGGTTTAAGGATCCTTATCTTTGCTTGTACCATTGTCATTGGTTGTAATTGTTACAGCTTAACTTTTAGGAAAATACCTATGGCTGCCTACTGCACAATTTCAGTATTTTACAAAAATCTAACATTAGAGGTAAACGTTTTTTGGAAATTTTGACCCCTTAAACGCTATGATCGTCACGAAGTGCAGTATTATAGCTTTGCTTTTCGTTGGTACCCATTTTAGTTTGCCTAATGTGCATTGTATATGAGTTTTACTTTACACCTTTGCCTCTGACGTAATTGTGCTTAGTTTCCCACGCAATACTCTGCATTCTACAACATATGCGGCACTGTCGGCCGAAAACAACTGATATGAAGTGCCAGGTTTTGTTGTGTTTGATATTTGGTAGAAAACAAGGTTTAACAAAGCTTTGACAATAATATTTTGGTAATTCGCTGTATGCCATCATTAAGTTGTACTTATTGCCTGATTACATCCATCTACTGCTGCACCCTTTGACTACTCCATAATGCTTTTTTAGTATATACACGTCATGGAAAAATGTTAAGCATTTGCAGATATCTGCTTTAGGATCAATTTTTTTATATTCCCATAATAACGATGCTTGTGTCATATAGTCCTTGCCATTTCTGACAAACTAATATCTCGTTGGAGACAAATTTGTTAATTTGTAATGTCCGCCAATGCTGTAAAGTGTTATTTTACGACTTCATATAAGCTGGAGTTCTAACACGTTTTCGTGTTATGTCATTTACCGGCCTTGCTTGCTGGTAATACTAGAGTACTAGACTAACCAGAGGTTTGTTCCCATCGTAATTGGCGAGATGAAAAGCGCACTTTGAAACAGTAATTGAGCTGACACCCCATTCTTATCGAAGCATCGTTTGATGTCGCTGTCTGTCTATGAAGTTAATCGGGCGGTATTGCGCGTAAACGAATGCGTTTAAGTAATCTGTTTAGGGGGAGAAACGCACGATATTTTGCCGGTTCAATGCTATGTTTTAAATTATGCTATTTTGAATTCAGCCAAATGTTACGTTTTACTAGGCTATATTATTCAGTTGTATGCAATCATCGCGTAATTACAATTAGCGAGCGATGCTTGAAGTTACATAAGGTTCATGTGCTTGCCAAAGAGGAAAAAATGAACGCCGCTGACCTAGCCGATCAATACGACCGTAGTTGACCTCTATTGGTGCTTTGGTTGTTTTTTTAAATGATTCAATTTTACGAGTCTGGTCTGATTACCACAATGCTCCCAATGGTGATTAGTTTGTTTGTTTTTTAAAAAAACTCAAGGAAATTGAGTTACGTAATCGACTTGGATGTTTTGGCGCACTATTTACTTTGCTGTGGAAAACTTGACACTTTGCTTTTAATAGTGGTAAAACAAGTCCAAATTCACTGTTTACTGTTGTTTGATTTTAAATTCATCGTTCTTTTTTGCCTGTTAATTGTGCTTTGAGTGCGCGAGTGTATCTAGTCGAAATATTCTGATACATCATTGAAATATGTCTTACGTGAAACCTGTAGTAACCTTATACCACCTACCACGAGTAAACGCGTTCAGCTGTTTATTCCCATTTTCAATTGTAGCATGTTGATGTACAACAGTACAAGCGAATTGATTTCAATGACATGCTAAAATATTTGACCTGTGTTGAAGTGATGTGTGTGTGATTCACTTGGCATCTCGACTTTATCCACTCATCGCAAAAGACGATGACATGTAATCGTCAGGTTGATTCCCATTGAAAATGTAGTAAATGTTGTGTATTCTTGTTCTACATTACTGTAAAACTCCGTTATGTAGAACAGCATATGCAATACATTCGCGCCTTGCAAAATAATTTTTAAGCGGTATACAGTACATAGCCCCCAAATCGAGTTACGTACGCATTGTTGTACCCAGCAATTAATGTAGATAAGTCGTAGTCAGTCGTTTTCAAGCGAACAATTGAATTGTACGCTCCTTACAAGCTGTTTGTTTTTGATTGTTTGTATGATTACAATCTTGCGTTTCATTGCTATTATAATTAAACCGACGGCAGCGATGTAAATAAAGACACATAAATATCTTTATCGTGCAGCCTGACAGACAAATGAACTGGTCACATACCGGTAGTAAATCTATCAGGACCTTATGAAACTTCCTGTATTAAACCTCATGCCAAAAGTACTGCACATAAGAGCAAACTTTAATAAATGTTTTAGTGAAAAGGCTAACACAGTTGCATACGGCTCATAAGGTAAATTAATTATGCATGTGGAGCAAAATTTCCAAAAATCAAGTTAGATTACAGTAAATCCACACTGAATACATATACTTACAACTTTGTTCCAGATGGTGTTCACAAAATCAACCAAGCCGCGCAAGCTCGCAAAATTAGCACAGTATTTGTTGAGCAATTTAGTCGCAACGATGACAGTCGCGCATGGTTTGGATCAGCTGACCAGAGTATTCGGTGATAACTTTCCATGTAATGTAACATAGTTCGCATTAAAACCAGCAACATATACCAACAACTATAGGCAATAACACGATGTGGTGCAATGACTACTTATTAACAAAAGACCAAAGTACGGTGCCGTCGCTTAGCCTTTCATGTAAGCCAAGGGGTCAGATTGTACACAGCTTAAACAACCTGTATGAACTATAGAAAACATGTAATGATTAATAACATTTCCCACTGTGAATTAAAAGGGTACACTACGGAAACCAGCAAAAACTGAAGCAGAAGCACTAATTTCACAAAACAGCCAACCGCTGTTCAGTTATAGCATACTTATATACTCAACTGGGTCTTGTAAAGGTATTACTCTCACTTCTCCCATTGACCGACTTAACGCTTCCTGTAATATTTCTCCGTTAAATTTTGGTCGGTTTGCAGATGTCTAGAGTTGTTATGGATGTGACAGCACGGTCGCATTGCGAACAAAGTTCTGTTTACCATGGCGGCATCGAGTGCACAGCTGCAGAAATTTAACAAACTACTGGAACCCACTTTTGGTGATAATATCGCTTGTAAGTACACTTGCCTCAGAGAAGACGTTATCTACCACCACAGGTCAAGATGGTTTTCTTTTCGTTTCTTGAAACCACACAATGCCGTTTGTGACGAATTGCCGTTGTGTCCCAAAATGTAAACGAGAACAAATCCACGTAGATGCAAACCAGAGTTAAACGCAAACATTGGCTTCACATCACTGATTTAGTCTTAATGATTTTGTTTATGTATGTACGAGGACTTAGAATGATGATTGCAACAATTCTGCACGACCCAGCAGTTTCAATTTAGGTTTCCGAGGCATTTTCTTATTTACCGTGGAAATGAATTTCGTCCAGGTGGCGCAACTTATTACGATCGGCAGCTATAAATAAACTTAATTCTTGCGCTTCAGTCAGGATCAGGTCACGAACGCATACAATCAAAAAGTTCCAGTATACATATCTGGGTGCACAAATCTTATCCAAATTAATTGTGGGTTTATTCTGCCTATAAAAAGTCGGCGCTCGTGGGTAATTAATTTGTCAGATCTGAAGACAACAAGTTCGTTTGTGAACCAGAGATAAAACGAATTGTCCGACATTCATGCTTGATTGTTCGTCCCTGTGTAAACAACCGAATTATTCGAGATTTGAACATGGGCTTGCTTAGCGAGTGGCCACTCCAGTTCGTACAGTCTGTGTTATGTTTGGGCCATTTTACGTCGCGATAATAATTCCAAAGGTGATTTTTCTTTGTTTTGATATGTGTTGTTTTTTGCTATATTCAATTCAAAAGATCACTTTTAGAATACTACTTTCCAAGTCTAAATCAGGCTTAGGCCTGCAAGTCAGGATTTTCCACTTAAAGACGCACGATAAATGTCGCTGAAAACAAACAAAACGTGAACGAACGTTGCTTTCAAAAATACCAGAGAAAAACTTATTTTGATGACGTCACCCTTCCAAGCAAAAGAAAACTCGATGAAACGTCATGTTATTGCGTGGAGAGTCGTTGTACTTGTCACATTTTACCGGACAACGTCATCATTTCATTTATTTTGATTCTTCTTCAAAACAAACTTCCCGGAAAACAACTTGTAGTAGCCTATAGTGTTGAAACGAAACCCCACAAGAAATCTTGGTGTTTTTTCATATTGCTGTAAACAACGGCTGATGCCCTGCTTTCCGAAGAACTGGTTTATCTTGGTTTTTCGCAAATAATGTTTTATACTTACATGCAGAGAATTGATTACTATCAGTAGTATTACTATTTATTAGTGAGACGGATATTTTTCGTCTAGCTGGCCAACCTTTTCCCTTGCGTCCTGTAAATAAGGACGTTCCACACCCGACAATAAAAAAACTATATTTTTTATTACACAAAAATTGTAACATGATCATACGCACAATGAAATAGGAGGCGTGTAAAAAACCTGAAAAAAGAAGGGCTATTAATTTTCGGCAGCCGCTCTTTCACCGGATAAAAATCGTTCGTTGGAAGCAATTTTTCATAATGACATAAATGTTATAAATAACATAGTAAACCGAAATACCCATTCTCGTTACCTAACCGCTTAATTATCTTTAAACAACAGGCTGCGTGACCTACATGCGGAGATATAGTCACTTCGTAATTTTCGGCTGAGTTTGTTGGTGTTCCGGTAACTGTGACCGTTGATGAATGTCCGCTCATTGATTCTTGGTATCGCCTCCTACAGTTTTTGTTGCGCTATGTTCCGTCGCTCGCACGGTTTTATACTTACAATTTTCCGTCGGCAAAAACAGGCTATCCATTCCATCGATATATTTATGTTATCTAATCCAGGCATGTGAGAAATTTGACAACTTGTCATGCTATTTTTTAAATACATTTTCGGCTAAATTAAGTAAATTATTGTAAAGAGTGCAAAAAATGGTGTTAGCCAATGCTCCATTAACTGCTACAGCAGAATTTTCTTTTTTGGCCATGGTAACATGCATAGTTTATATTTCTGTTATATGTAGCTGAGGTTTCTTCCTTTGAGACGCATCCTATGTAACTCCAACTTTATAAAATCGTGCTTCGTACTATTCAAATGTTGTTTTTTCTGCTGGACTCGCTAAAAACGTTTTCCCAAAATAACGGTATTTTTGTGGTGGTACGTTATTGTTTTCAACTTGTGTAACAAAATACAAGTCATACGACAGTTGTGCCACGAACGAGATCACACGTATATAGATTCGAATTAATTAATTATAGCGCTGCCTGCTCATGTTTCAGTTAATACGTCAGTATCCATCACCCATGGCCTGATTTGTCGTCCATTGTGAGCCAAACGGGGACGCATTCAAGTTTAGCAAACCCGTTTGATAGACGTACGTCATACAGAATTGGCAAACATAATCACCTTGGCTTTAGTAAAGGGGAGTAAACATTGGTGTTGGGCAAAGACGTTTAACGATCCAAGCGAACATAAGAGCTGCGATTGGTCTATGGAAACTTTCTCCTTACTGGTGCACGTGTGTGTGCTTGCTAGCGTGAAACGTTGGTTTTGAAAGTCCGATTGACCAAAATTTCTTAGTACAGCGGACGTAATCAATGAAGGGAAGCCAGAGTCCACCCTATCACTTATTTAACAACATGTAGCACGTTGTGCGAGCTCCAGAGATTCTTTGCATACTGCGTGCATGTTTCATGTAAGATAAACATGATATCTTAACGTGTTGGTCTGTTTGGCCAGTTACCAGCTCTGAGCCAATTACAGCAAGTTAAACTCATAGGAACTTAACTTGTCAAAATTTATTGCATAGCAATATTTCTACTGGTTTTTTCTCCTTTCGAGAGAAACTTTTCTTTTAAATGTATTTCCAATTAACTTATTTCCAAAGTCATGGAAACGTTTTTGCAGTAATTTGCCATTTGCCTCCAATAATCGTTTGTGTACCACTATTTTTACCGGTTATGTCTTTGCGTTCATTGTACGTCATACTAATAAACGTTATTGGCAACGTAGCATAAACTGAACTTGCCCACACGCTATAGAGCACTTAACATCTTTTACCAAGAATTTTAGATTTAATTGCAGAAAAGTACCGAGACCTTGTAAAAACAAACATTTCTTTTGACTCGTAATAAGGGTGTAAGTTCATCATAGTCGATGTTAACAATAAGGTGTTCCAGGCAATCGGAATGGGCGTTATGGTTGGTTAAGACAATAATTAGGCTCTCGTATTAATTTTGCCCATTGTCTTATTAAGCATGTTTTGCGGTTTTTTTTGGTTAAACAATGTGACGTGGAAAGAATTTTTTTGTATTTTCGCTTGGTGTATCTGTTGTGGTTGGCTTCTTGAAAACGTGACGTCTGCTGGTGCGTCATAACGCCCATGCTTCCGACAAGGGGTGGATTAAGAAATTAAATGATCAACTCGTAAATATAATTAGAATTGGAGCGAATTATTATCAAGTGTGTCTTGGCGACTAAAGAACACATTTGGCAGTCATTATGCCACTTATACCAGCTACACCTGACGTAATATATCACAATTGTTTCGACGGTGGAAATAATGTATGACGTCACACCGCAAGATAAGCCAAGTGATAGGTGCTTGACGGGCCATTTCCTAACAGTCACAATCGCGTCTGTTTTCTGCTTCATAAAAGGATAATAATATTCCTGTTATACGGTTGTTGTTAATATCAGCACGCGGTAAAAGCGGTTCCAGAAACGCCGCGAAATGATCATGTTAAACATTTTGTTTTCCATTAATTTTGTAGCGCGTTGTTTCAGCAATAATAATTAATCGCTGATGTTACAGATTGTTGTTTGCTACATTTCAAGCTGAAACGTGAATAGAAATCTAAAATATCGCGCTGACAAGATACCAGCTGTTTACAATTGCATATTCCTTCGACAACATGGCTTCAACGAAAAAAGAAAACGACGAGTGAATAAGATTTGTAGGCGTATAGGACCACCTGCTTTTTCAGGCGAGTTGCTGCTCATTGCGAAATAGTGCGTGATCATGCCTTTGTGAATCGAGAGCATGGCCTGATAACTCGTGGCGCAATACGATCTGCAAACAAAGAACGCCGCCCTATTCGCTGCTGAAGTGAGAGCGGTGAATCAGCTCAGCGTGATTCAGTTGAAAAGCGTGGCTTTAGCCACACTTGCGCGAAATTTATTGAAAGATGGCACTAAAAGCACGCCGCTTACCACCAATGGGTTTTAATATGATCTTTATTGATTTTAATTTGGCACAAAGCTTCAGTTGTGAGTATATAACCTTCACCATGGTAGTTACCATAACTTCAAAGACGCGTTAAAAGCATTTCTTTTCCGGACAATCTATTCAAAAAACGATTAGTTATGATTTCACAACATATACTTATGAGAAAATACTTAAAGGTCATAAAAGTTTCCTTCATATTGCCAGTTGGGCTATTGGGCTTGAAAAAGCAAGCTGTTTCTTTTTGCAATGGCGTCAATAGTCTCAATCAGGCAAAGAGTATGTGGCGACAGCGTTATTGTGTTAACCGTTGGTACATACACGTTAACAGACATAAATGTTTCGTGGCCTATTGTACCTCGTTGCCCACATACCGCTGGCATTCCTGACCTCCGGAATAACGCTTGGTTCCTAGAACTCGTTGCTTGATATGTAACATGTATTTAACAAAGCGAAACCAAACTTTCGATGCACGACCCTTTGTTGACTGTCGACCACCAGTTTTGTTGCTTTGTATTCTACTTTTTGCAGCTTAGCTTGGCAGGTGTTTTTTTCTAGATTTGTTTAGCGGCTGCAGCTTAGCTTGGCGGCATCTGGTTTAATAGATTGACGTGGTACCAATTTGTTTCGATTGCGCATAGGTCTTCATCCTTTTAACTTTAGTGATTAATTTTGCATCTAGTGTCACAAATTAAGTGCTTCCCGAATCTGCGAGGTCCAAAGGTTTATCTTCATCAAAGGAACAACCAAACACACATTTTGTACCAGGGTAACACATGCAACCAAGTGATACCGGTTTATCAACTTAGTTGCTTCCCAGCGCTAATTGTACGTATGTCTAGTCTACAGCTGTTTTCTTGTTTTTGGTTGCCATGCATTCGTTCAACCCTATTTTAAAACCATGACAAACAAATACATATCAGCAGTAATTAGGCCGTCGCCGAGCAGCCAATGGGCTGCAACCAAACGGCGTGTGTGAAGATTCCTGGGGGCTAGCGTACGATTCAACGAACAGGCGTTGCGTTTGGTTCAAAATCGCCTTCACTAACAAGCTTGTAAATCAATACCTCACAACCAATCCAAAAATAGTACAAGTACGCGCGCGTCCACGCTCTAGACGGTTTTTCTGATGCCACTTTTGGAACGTTACTTTCTTTGTTTTCATGACGTTCCGTAACTATAGGACGATTCAGACTTGGTTTCTTGGTACGCTTGCCGGGTGTGCCAACCGATAATTGCAAATAATTTTATGATGGCAAAACTCATGCAATAACCAGGGAAACGTATTTCCAGTTGTGGCTGATAATAAGCGATTTTTGCAATGTTTTCGACTTATCAAAACATGTCAAATGCCACAAAGAACATCAGAACTTGGACATTCCCGGATTTGGCTGAATTCTTTGGCCAGCAGCAATTCAGCAATGCTTATAGTACATCACAACCATCGTGTGCTGTAGCCACAAAATGATACACAGTCACGTACCTAGCTCGCTAAATCTATGGCTTTAACTCGCTGACAGTTTTACGGCAGCTTTTATGAATCTATGCAAATCGTTGTGTTACTATCCACCGAGTGGATCGCAAACAAGTTCAGACAAGGCACCTCGTGGCACGTGTGTTTTTAAGTCTGAACTTTTTGCATCAGAACAACAACGTCGAGACACCTATACGGTATACGCTTCAACTATTATTTAAAGTCATAAATGTACAAGACAATTAAGGCAGACAATGGTTGTTGAAGGAAAAGTTCGTGCCGAACAACACCGAGATTCATCTCATGTCCAGACCAGCGCACACCTCACGTCCTGGTTTCAGACGAAATATGCAATAAAAATGAGAGTAGTGGCACTTGGTTTGCGCACGTTATAAAATGAGTCATTGGTGCGTTATGAACAAAGAAAATGCTTTTCTGACCTAGTCGTTTTCTTTTCCAAGTCGTTGTTCATCAACAGTGCAATGCATGTCGTAATGAGGAAGGTGATAAGGTCGTTACACGTCAGGGGGAATGATGAAGCAAATTTTTATTGAACGCGTTGCAAAACACGATTAATTTTCCGAAACAAAGCAGCATTGGCCTTATCTAATGCACGTTATTCTGAGTTGCTATGGTGACAAAAATCATGCCCATCCAGCTGCAGCGTGACCCGTGCATGCCGTCACACGTTATGCAAGAGCACGCGGTCGTAGAAGTTGTTTGCTTGCTATTAGCGATTGTGGCTCATACGCCATTAAGGCAAAGAGTCGCTATCAAAAAATAAACGAAACCGACTGCATACACAAACAAAGTTATTATGACCGAAATGCAGCAATGCTGCATTGTACAGGTATTGCCTGCATGTGTTACTTTCACCTTTGTGTCACACGAATACGAAAGTTAATGTGCGCAAGCAAGGTAAAATAATATGATTCTGGATTTTTGATCAAAATTGATGAAAGATAATGGTATAGAGTTACGACTATTACAATTACCACTTAACTTAATTTCTTAGTTGATGTCTTTGTTTCCAGTAAAGTAACTATGAACCGAATTCATTCCCGAAAAAAGCTTGTATTTCTGTGTTTCAGTAGCTATTGTCGGGTTACATTTTATACCGAAGGTTTATTTGCAAGTTGTAATTACAAGTACAACAGGATTACAGCAAATTGGAATAGGTAAATAGGAGTAAATGGATAAGTGTAATACATGAGCAAATTTTGCGCGCGGTTCCACTGCTACATAATAATTTATACCATATTATATCATTTATATTTTATATCAATCATTACGCTGAAATGCGAATAAATCTTAAGCATATTTACACAAGATTATATTTATCTTGTAAAGTTTTGTTTGACGGTCATTGTAAGTTCCGTTTTAGTGGTGTATTGTCTCAATAGATCATTGTTAGAGTACAATGTTACTTTCGTACGGTATATTAAAATATAAGCATGAGAAACTACTGCATAGCCTACTGCAGTTACGTGTCAAAATACGGTTAGAAAGATAGTGATGATTCGCAACAAACACTCGTAAGCGCCTGTATTATGTATTCATAATGCCCCACTTCTTTGATCCAGACATCACATGCCTTGATTATCGCCAAAACGTCTTTTCCATCGACCCATTCTGTTTCAATACAATGCAACGCACTACGTCATTGGTCATTAAAATTCGTTTTATTTAATAAACAATGTTACATATATCGTGAAAGCTATAGAGGGAGTAAGTTTGACGAGAAATGCCAAATTTAGCTTGAAAACATAATACCAAATTATTCTCGATAGTTTATCGAATTTACATGGAATCTGTAATAAACGTTCTAGAATAACAACTACGTCAATAACCAAGGTGTTACGTAAACCAATCCACCAAGAAGACAAGGTTTAGGACGGTTTCCTTAAGTTATCTGTAATACAGGTTTATCGCAAAGGATGAAAGAACGAAATTGTATTGTCCAAATAACGGCTAAAACTAAGCATAGCTTTTACAACATTTATCTTTCGAACCGCCTCTTTTTGCTTTGATGAGTAGGGCGTGTTATATGATTTTATAGAAATGTCAAAAACTATGCCTACGCATCATAATGTCATTTTGATACTGACGTAGGATTATACTTAATTACAGCAAGTCCAGAGTGCTGGCGTCGTATTGCTTGTGGGAGTGACATTACGTATAACAACGTACATCCTTTTCATGTCAACGTCGCTAGGGCCAGACGCTTTATTTAAGCGCTTTTAAAACGACTATAGTTACAAGGGAAATGCCATGTCATTTCGGACAATCTTTATAACCACACCGTGCGTACTTGTCGAAGCTCCGGCAACAAATCCAAATCAAAAGCAATCAAATCTCAAATACTACTAGAGCGCCTTAGCGTTTTTATCCAGTTACATTTTGTGGAAGAGCTGACGAACCGCCTTTGCTACGATGCGTTTACAAACTCTTCAAATCTGCAAAGCGTGACATTGCTGCATTCCCTAAGGCCGCTTAGATTTTCCAACTTTCTTGTGTTGCTAATATCTTGTCACACAGTTTGGAATTCTTGTAAATTTCCGTATAAAGTGGAACCACAATAAAGGGACTAAAAGTTAATTAATTGTTGTTTTCAATTTTTAGTGGGAAGTGCGTTTTTTCGCCGCATCTGTCTAGCTTTTTGCAAAACAAGTGTTTTGGAGTATATTGTATTTGCCTATAAGAAAACTCGTTAGTATGTGTCGGTTTGTAAATCTGATTATGTGGGCGTTGTAATTATTTCAATGTACACGGCACAGCGGTCTGACACGTAAAGCAAATAGCCATTGCATTTCAGCACGTCTTATTTTGAAACGGGAGACCTTTGTACGCTGTGATCAGCTGACACTGTCGTCGCCGCGACAACGCCTTTTTGCAGGAGAAACAAAGAAACAGTGAGGAGATGTTTTTCCGCGAGTTTGCTGTGACATTCAGAACTCCGGGTAGCTGTATGTCTTTCACGCGTGTTTGTAAACGCCGTCGCCTCAAAAGAACTTGGTAAACTATAAGCTCAGTTAAGATTCGTTGCAGGATTAATATCAGTAAAAATAATCAGTTTTTAGTTTTACTGAAAATTTGAATATTTCAGAACAAGCAAGATCTGTAGCTGACCACATAGTGCAACAACAACAGTTTTGCAACACCATTGTCATGCATCAGAATTTACGAGGCGACACGTCGCGTTGCATTGTAGCTATCGAGGGAATTCAATAACTAATTGTTTTAACTGTAGAAGTGTAGAACAACAAGGTTGACGTAACACTCAAAAAGCCGGGTTTCGTGGTATTTTGGTGATAAATGAATTTAGATAGTCGGGTAGTGGTTGTCCCTTTGTTGCATGCATTTTTTGCGAAAGATTAGTGCATTGTGATTAATGAGTTTAGAATAGTTTGTTCACCAAAAATTGTGTAGTGAGATAACTTGCTTGTAACTAAACCCAGTCAATAGGTACGTGTTAGATTGATGTAGCACTTCTATTGGAAAGCAACCACAGTTATGAAAATTTGTGTTTTATACGTGCGGTATTTTTCACGAATTACAGACTTGGTTAATGTGGCCGAAACAAGCTCCCAATAACATATCGATTCGTCTCAGACAGTACATAGCTGCAACGTACATTAATAGCTTTTCTCAGTACGCTGCACTCGTATGACTGCCATGCGTGCAAATCACGTCGTGATGAGGTATAGCCGTCTTTCTGAAAGTCGAACATTTTTTGTTAATGCGAGCGTCAAGCGAAGGTACGCATGCGGTACTTGCACAGCAGTTAGGTTTTGAAAAATCACATTTTATCGTTAATGCATTATGTTTTGAATGCTATGACAGATTTTTACCGACACAGGACACCGGTTCAATTGCATTCAGGCTAGAAGCTATTTTCAGTTGTAATATTTACATTGAAACGATACAAACAGCTGTTATATGGAACTTTAGAACGATTCACGGTACTGAAACCGGCCACATTTCACCGGCATATAAACTAAATTGACTAACATTGATAAGGATGTTGTTATAGGGCAGCATGAAATTCGAGCTCTTGGCACTTTAGGGCTTCAAATAATATTATGTAACCGGTTCAGGATTCCGCAAAAATCCTAATTTTTTGTGACAAGTGTTTCGTAACTTTTAATTTACATATCATTTTTACGTAATGTTATTACTTTGTTCACCATTAAGTAATAAACTGTATAGGATGGTGCTGACGTACTAAAATGGGTGTTCGTGATAACATCTACCGTAATGGTCACTGATTTACGTAATACGCAGGTAATCATTGTGTAATAATAAGGTCACGTATAAATTAATCAGAAGCTTTGCAAAGTGACTTTACCGTGCGCTAAATGATTAAGCGTTTCTTGTAAGCGATTGAATGGTGTGTTGTTATAAAACATGAAGTTCCCGTGCGAAATCCAGTTGATGTTCATCATATGATGATTTTTATGTAATTATCCTTGTTTTATTTGGGCAAAGAAGAGCCTAAATAGTGGTCGCAGCAAGTTACAAACAATATTTTGTGGGTGAACGCAGTGTCTTTAGCCATTATACGGCAGAACCTTGGTAGAAAATAAAACAGAAAAACAGAAAACAACATCATTTGATTGGCACCTGTTGCCAGACTTGCATCCGGAGTGAAAGCAGGCCCTTGTTGGATTTGCAAACGGCGGTGTCAGCTTACCTGTCTCCTGTGTGGTGGAAAAAACCCGTGGTTTGGTGACGGCTATACGGAGGAGCTGCTTATTCTTTAGTTATTAGGCGACCCCGTAATGGCACGTCGCGTTGTTTTCTCCCTTTTTTCATTGCTGAGTTACACGATACTTTGTGCACTGTATCAATTTAGGTGCCAATGATTTATGCTACGGTTGACATGTACAGCCTGCTTTCTCGGTACGTTATGCAGTCTGCATTTGCGTTCGACAATTAGCTGTCGATAAGAGAGAAAGAAAACACCAATTGGTTCGCACACTAACGAGAACAATACGCCAAAAAGCCTATAATACTGTATACTAAGACCTTTTCACGATGACAGCATTTTATAGATAAATTTCTATATGCGAATTCTTTGCTAGTCTGAATACTTAGTAATCAGATAGGTCGCGAAACCGTTTTTGGCATTTACAACGTATGCCAAAAAACGTTTCGCGACAACTTTGTGCCACTCAGAATTTTGCTCCTGTATTGTGTTGAGAACTTTTTCTGGGCCAACGTTTTGAATATAGCAATGCAAGATGTAAATCCTTAATGTGCTAGAGTAGCGTGATGTTGTTAAATGTAAATAACGTCTAACTACAGTGTCACGACTAAAATTTTGTAATGGATTGAAGATAAGGCCTACTAAACCTATATGTAAAATTTATTAAGTACTGAAGTATCAAACACTGATATACTTAATAATAGAGTCTATATTTTCGGAAAGTTCATCCTGTGTTAAGTAGGAGCATTTAATGAATGTACTAGCATGTACGAGGCAATAGTTTTTTAGAATTTACAAAGTGAGATGAAGTTCAAACGTTTGTCATAATCACCTTATGGCCAAAAAGACAATATGGTTAAAGCCATGTGACAGGTTTTTTTATATGTTACCGATTCGATTAAAAGATTACGGATTAAATATTGTTTCGATACGGGATTTGGTCATATTTTGTACTTTTTTGCAACCTTGGTTTTCCCGGATATAACTGATTTACCGAACCTAATTTACCTCATTTCTGTCGAATACAGTTATAGATTCTTATACAAGGATTGCCACGTTGAAAACCAGCTATAATAACCTACTCGGTTCAATACGGTCACAATAGCAAGTGACTGGCCGACCGTTAACGTTTTAGAATTTTTCTTATACTTAACGCACGCCTGCGATCTCGCTAGAGGCTTCCCAGGCAACCACTTTGTTATAACTGTAACAGCTGCCCGGTGCACCATTTGCTGTCACAGTACAGCCTTAGATCATTGCGAGATAAATCGCCTTTCAGGCGATCTTGGAAATGTAATTAGGTGCTACCAGGCGGGACATGATCAGTCCCAAATTTCTGTCTTCCGTTACTTTGGATGTGGACTGTGTTTTGGTCCTAACAGTCTGGCAGTCAAACATTTCTTGCCTTTTCTTCAGTCATGTTTTTATTCGTTGATTGCAAAATACTCTGAGTACTGAGTTAAAAAGTGATTTGGTATTATAGTACCTTCTTCAATGAAGATGCAATCTTCATGCATGCGGATGTTTCGTCACATACTATACGTGCAAATGCAAAAACGGAGACTGTTTTTCTGGGTTTTGTTCAAGTTTCCAGTAACTCGGTTTTGAGTGATGAGTACTTACAAAATTATTTTTAACTGTAAAAATTACCCGGTCGGTCGTAGTGTGTAGACAAAATCTAGCCGAGTGCGTACTTACGTCGTAAGAGTGTTAGACTTGTCATATCAACGTGAATCGGCCGTTGACCGCAATCATAAGCTTTCGGTAAACATAACTTGCCGTACGTTAGCGGTCATACGACCCCTTCGCTTCTATGTTCATTGTGTTTGGTGTTTGAATGCCAACCGCACCGCTGTGGGTCAAAACTTAACCATTTGCTGATGTCTGTGTCACGTCATATATTCCCCCAATTTTCCTTTTCTTCAATGGCTATCGTTTGATCTGTCGGGGTTACAGGTCACGGCAGTTGAAATTAAATTCAAAAGCGCAGTAGGGTCAGTTTATTATCTATTTTGGGCACATTACAACGGATAAACGGGTGGAGTGATTTGAAATTCTGCGTTTAACTGCAACTGAAAGCGAAATTTGATCTGCTGCCTTCAAATAACACAGAAAACCGCACCAAAGTGACTGTTTCAAAAGAGTTAAAACTAACAGATCGGTTTTTAAAATCAGTTTCAAATTAAGTTCTCGCCTTTTGTGTACAAATCACGCATTTTTGAGGTCGAGTCCTCGACAGGAAACCCACGTATCGCAAATTGGACTTAGCTTATCGTGAGCAAGAGCCAACCTTTGTAATGGAATTCAACCTTTGATGAAGACTGCTTGGGTATTACGAAATCACAGTGGCGCCAAAGTGTTAACTAAATTCGAAGTTGCTTCGTCTTTGAACTTTATGCTTTATAGTTGTTGTTACATCGAATCAGTCATTAAGAAAAATAATTAATTTGGCCAAAGATTAATAGTTTTACCTGCTAAGCTTTAAAAATCTTCTTTTAAATGAGCGTTTGACAGTTTGGTGGAAATGTTGAAATGGGTTTCAGCACAAAGTTATATTAATCACAGCCGTACGATAAACATTATGCTCTTTCTCATTATTTTACCACATGCTTAACCACGCGATTAACCGTTCCATAACCCCGTTTCGTCAAGGGGTGTCATGGTATATGTGTCATCAGCACGTTGCAGTTACCAAATTTAGGTTGTGTAATCATAACAAGCTATGACGAAATAACGATAACAAAGACCATACGCGTGGTCACTCTCCAAAGCATCATCTCCTGTATACGTAAGCATGCATCATACGTAACTCATGCGCTCTGCACGCATGTAATCTTTTTCTTTTCTATTGCCCACAGCTGTTACAAATACTCATCTAAAAAGAAACGTTTTTAATCGGCGTTGAGAAACAGAGCATTCAAATGAAAACATGACGCAAGCAAAATAGGCTGCATACGGCATTATTCGTGTATTGGTGCTGTTTGCTGTCAACACTCCCCCGTCTAGGTCATTTAACAGATGCACCAAGTCACCGAGAAATGACTTGAGATACGCGTGATATTATAGCTTATAACCTGTAGGGTGGATAAAATTTCTTAACGAGTATGTTGCCCAATAGCAACACGCTTGCGTCCGCCCTTCCATGCAAAGCGTTTTCTGTATGTTGAAAGTTTGTTATTTACAGTGCAGCGGTTTTGTTTGCCGATTATGTATGGATGCAACACAATGAATTACTTTCATTTTGGTTTAACTCAACGACAAAATAGTTACGCAGCCTTGGCATTGTTTTTAAATTTCTATAGTTTTTAAGTACGCGGTTAAAACTGTTTTTGTCTGAAGTAACAATTGTGTAAATTTTTAATTTTAAATATCTTTTCAACACTTTATCGTTTAAAAATATCATAAAGCTACAGGAAGAAATCGGACTAGAAAACCATTGCCAATGAAAATATCAACCGTTTGCCGGATGACAAAACTTAAAATTGATGTTAGCTAAATTGAAAATTAACCAAGTTTATAACGCAGTTATGACTTATATTTAAACCAGACTAAGCACTGCTGAAGTTGCAATATGATTTACGATCTTGTCAAGTTTTCTGGTAACAGAGTTTGGTTTCTTTTAACCGTTTCACAACTATAGGCAATTAAATGCATGATTAATTGCTAATTGCCGTAAAGTAACTGGCCTGATAAATGGCTCCATTGCTTAATAGCATAATGGATAAAAATTTTATACATAAGTCACTGAAGAAGCTTGTTTAGTTTGTTAAAACATTGCCTCCAACAACAATGCAAGATAGTCGATTAATTAATTAAATTATCATTCAAAGTATGTTAACAAAGTGGCGTTACCTTGCGAGTGATATGGCACCACTTTTCCAATTGTACTTCAGATTGCTTTTTGGAGCTTTCCTTTAGCACTGGTTAGGTGCAAAATTACACGATCGCTATTGTAATGCCAGCGTTCAAAGTGCGGTAAATTTCCTGCGTTTCCCGCATTATAAACTTTAGAATTGTCCTGGGGAATTTCGAAAAGTTTGCATGTTGGGATGTCCCTACACACCCGCTGGAAAAGCACCATGTGATTAAAATCAAATCATTATTGGCTTACATAATTGGGAAAATTGGTCGAACTGCAACCAATCAATGGAACGATTTGCCTGAAGATTGCTACACTGTTTTTCGTAGCTATGAGCTGCAACGTTTTTCCGTGGCGCCGAGCATTTCGCTTTCGAGAGATTACCACACATTAACGACGTTTCTGTCTGGAAATGGAAACTAACGATTCAATTAAACTCGGTCAAGGACCGATAGCAGATAGGGCCACACACTGACACAGTGTTCAAACAGACATTTCGACCGTACGGACGGCCATCAATCCAGCTTTGTAGCTCTCTTTTTAGTTAGGTCATGGCGAACCGTTTTCATAAAGGAAAAGAGACGATTTCTGTGATTTCTGCGTTGGCATTTTGGTGATGATTATTTTACCAAAAATACACGCTGCGAAGTAAATCTCGTTTGTCTGTGCGTCATGCGTAATAGTATGTGGGGAATTCTGGTATAACATATCTTTCATCTCTAATGTTTAGTTACCATAGTTACCCATTTTTTCGTGCGAAATTACTGTAAGTGTTCTAACAATGATTTGCCGTTAACGTTTACACTGGGACGCGTTTTTATACAGAGAACAGAGTATTGTCATCAATGAAATAATCTCAAAAGGGCCTGAATAAATCAAGCAAAAAGTGCTGTACCTTTTCTACACTCAGCAAATACGATCTTATTTCGTTTCTTAATGGTCTTATACCCATATTCTTGATTTTTGCCTTTTCGTCGATGTTATTGCTTTCGTGGAACTAATTTGGGCGCCCTTTACATCACATAACATGTTTGGCATTGACCTTGGTGTAGAAGTTTCGCCGCACTGCGATCTACTGAGCAACATACATTTTCGTAGGCAAGTATATGCACTGTGCGCACGCTGAAACACATGCGATGCAATTTGTTTATTAGACATTTGAGTTTTATCTGAATACTATTCATAGATATCGCAATGGCCTCAACAGTTTAAACGCATACGCGCTCGATTGTCAGATTAAGCAGACGAAAAACAACCCTTCATTATAATTCTCTTTTGCGCCGTAACAACATGTTTTGAAACTGGCTAGGTCACATCGGTACTTTTGCAAACGGTCTTAAATGAGTGTTTTTTTGCATATCGCCCGACGTTGAAATGAGTTTGCGTCACCGATCTCATTACTTGAAGGAAAGTTCGCTCAGGTATCGTTTCATTGAAAAATACGTCATAAGTATCGATAAAAGTGGAAGACGTCGAATTAATTCACGTCATCACGACGATTGCGCTTATAAACCGCCGAAAAACAGTTGATAATAAAACATGCGTGCGTGCTATATTCGTTTCCGTTATGGAAATATAGGCGTATTACTGAATTTAAATATTCTGCGGGGAACTTTAATTTTAGCTGAAGAAAGGCTTTCTTGCCAATTCTTGTTATAATTTTGTTGTCAATGGCGAAAACAACTCTCGAAAAATATTGCAAGTTACGTAGAACTATTTATTTTCTCAATACTTGCGTTTCTTGAATTCCAGTGATTCACTTTATTTATGCAGGTTGCTAAAATCCGGCATAACCAGCTATTTATCATTGGCCTATACACTCGCCATATACCTTATATTACAACGTTACCGTTGCCATGGAAATACTCTTCGCCACTTAGATCCGCAATTGTTAGTAAAAGCAAGCTCAACCAGGACAAGTTTAAAATTTACAAAGAGTTAAACATACAACAACCTTCTTGGAGAGGCGGCCAGCCCTCTCCTCTTGTCGCAGAGCGCGCATATCAGTTGCTATATTGGCTCTCCAATGACGTTTGAATTTCTATTACAACCCCAGAAGTTGTCGAGTTCGCGTGTGAAATACTGCTTCTCTTACTATTCCACAATATAATGAATGCTAGCTGTCAAAAGCTTCACAAACAAGCTACCGTTAACGTACCAAACTACTGGCTTACGCACAGCCAAGTGGGATTATTGTTAGTAGTTATGATGGGATGTGCTCTGCTATATAGTGTAACTCATAGCCTACGAGTAAGTATTGATGATTGCAATTAGTTTTATTTGTGTGTCTTTAAACCGAACGAATGTTTGTAACGCCTGTTTTCAGGCGAAGATGTTTTTTAAGTGGATAATGTTTTCTAATTTGAAGGTTATATGACTTTGTCACCTACTAGCTATATTGTGTTGTTGACGAAAAAGCTCTAGCTATTTGCTGACTTGAAAGAATGAATGTATCGATTACACGTTTGCTGCGAGCTGCTTTTTAAATTTCTTATAAGTAAACAAAATAGCTTTGTAAGATTACATTGTCCTAACTGAAAAGACAAAATCGTTTACTGCGAAGCTATTCAGACAGGTGGTAATTGCACTGGACTTGATGCTGATAAAGCGACAGCGGCGCCTGGTTTGAACTAGTTGCCACGTATTTTGATAAACTGTACCAGTTGCAAGCTGGCAACAACAGGACTGTACGAGACATCACGCGCGCCGCTACAATCGACTCTCTCGCAATCAAATTTTAGCGCAATCGCAGGTTCTAAAGTAAACACGACGCTGTTGGCATCCAGAAAAACAGCAGCGGGCTCAATTGTGTACGTCCAGGTGAGATTAAGCTATCGGTCGAGGTCCGTTTACAAGGCCTGGTCGAAACGGTTTTACCCTGTATTTGTATTTTTGAAATTCGTGTAGGAGAATATAGCGGTTAGTGAAATTTTCGTGTGCGTAATACAAAGCGACACTTATTGATTTGCTGGCGAAAAATATTTACCTGGAACGCCTTAACTAGCCGAAAATGTTCGCTTCACTCTGGACCACGGTATCGCTTCTTACGATAGCTAATTCGAACTACCCTGGCAACGGCTCAACTGAGGGGCCGCCTTTTATATCAATAGCAGAATACATTCACTTTTATACAAGAAGTGTTTTATAAAAAAAAACTTAAACGACATCTTTTCGGAAAGCTAAGAAAATAATGTGCTAGATGAGCGTAGAACCAGAGCCGGAATTAAGTTGGCAGAATAATTTCACTCAAAGAATAAGTTCGTATATCTTTTTTACAGTTAATCAGAGTGTTATTAGTCCTAGTTCATTCGTTGATTGTCTTATTCCTGCATGTGATTTTGTTCTTGTGGATATTGTAGATAGGAATTCTTAATTAAAATAAATCTGGATCTTGTAAAGCTGTTTGCATTACCACATCACAGGATTATTAAGTTTCGCCGTAATCGACTTGCCACTGCTAACGCAGAATTACGTACTTCGTAATTGGCTGCGAAACTGATAATTAGATAAAAATAAATGACAAAATCGCGAGTTTCGCGGACAAGTGAGATTGCTTACGCCAAAGTTGTCAGTTTGAAGTTGTCGGACATTGTCCATCACAATAGACGCAGAGTGTTAAAAAGTCCATCAATTCAGCAGAGTGATTAAGCGCATTGTCCTGGCGGACCTTTATCGAAGTGAGGTAAAAATTTCCTAGCAGCTTATCTATCGTAGTATGAAAGAGACCCATAAGGCTGTTGCATGCTGTGGACAATTCGCACCGTTGAGTCGACTCGCCTTTTTTTCTTTCCACCTCGCTTTAGAACGACAAGTCGTTTCTTTTTTCATTTTTTGTCTCCCATCTTATACAACCGTCTGTGTCGCGTTCTACTCAGATGAAGTCAGCGAGGTTTGAGTAGAGGTGTGTGGCTGTGTTGGTACTATCAAGACTTTTTGTACTAATTAAATCGGATAAAATCTTTTCTCTGCTTAGTCGAGTTTTATACATAACTTTCGTCGTTGACTGTAGGTTAAAAGTAATGTAATCGTTGTATTCTATATACAACTGGCAAGCGAGGAAATCTGGTTAAGTGTAGAATGTGAAACACATCGGTTTATTTTTTACTTGTTTGATAGAAAACTATACTTTTGCATTTGGCAGAGTTGTTATATTGTTGTTATATGAGATGTTATATTCAAATAACAGTTTAACACATAAACTATTAATATAATTTCGGTGAGGAAGATTTCTGTTTAATTGATCAGCTATCGCAGAAGTAATATTCCCAAGAAGTTTTGTTGAAAGCATTTTCTGCGAAAAGCAGTGCGCCTGTCAGGAAAACGAAAGCGTCGTATTCTTTGTTTGTCTCCTATAATTAGCCTCGTTTTTCTGAGCGCGCACAACAAAATATTTTTATTGTTGTCAGTGCGTGTCGCTATAAGTCGGGCCGATAGCGTTACAAAAACAATTCGACCCACTCCGTTGCTGTTTTGGACAACTGGCCATGGCTATAGTGATGGAGCATTGTTTATGGTAGAGCGGGTAATACACTGCTGTTAAATGCAATTAGGACTAATATCAGCCTTTTGAAAAAGGCACGACTATGAAATAGGAAGAAGTCAATAGTGAGTCATTATACCATAAATACCCACACGTAATGGTTTGTTTATGTGTCGTGTATGATAGCAGTTTTGATCCGAACGGCAGTTAAACTTTTTGTAATGACAGTTTGAAGGTAGCTGACAAATGAGGGCTTGTCATTCGTGCTGTGTCCACAGCTCACCCAAGTGACCAGTTCTAGGAATAATGCGTGATTTTTTCGAATCCAGGAAGTGATGTTTAGTGGCTTGTGTTGTTGTTAACTTATTCTTTGACGTTTCATTGTCTTTTGTTTACAGATTGTAGACGACTATTCAAGCTAAACGATATTACTAGCTGTACTTTGTTCGCTGTACATCAGAACGTCGACTTTACGTTGTGGAAATTACCCACGAGGAACTGTCATGTTTCTATAAAAGGCAGCATCTGGATATCAAGAGCGCAACCACGTCGTGTTTGTACTGCCTAACTAAGAGCGATCGCTATTCACAGAATTGAGTGTACGTAAATAATTGGCAAACATGTCGACGGATGGCCTCCATCACACGCAGCTTAATTCCGCATTTTGTCAATTTGTCCCAAATGCTACCAGCAGTGTTGGCCACGCCATGACACACACGTCCAACGTCTGCGACATGATTCTTCACGGCAGTGTGCTCAACTGCGTTCACGTGCCGGACGGTAGTAGCCCGCCACAGCTGTGGTATGCTCCTAATTCGATTTCTGGCTCGAATCCAAAACCCTTGTCTTTCGGCGCGTCGCCGTCTTCTAACAGTAGCGCCTTGGACGGACAAGTGGTGTGTGATTTTACTGGCATAGCAGATAACGTCGGGAAGTGCGTAACAGTTGTCGACGAAGAAACAGTGGGGACCGCCCAGGATCCCTCTCTCCCCAGTGAAGGATTTTTAAGCAGCAGTTATGCCGAATACATCAATACCTCGCCTTACGTTTTGAAGAAGTTTTGGAATGCTGAGAACTCCAAAGCTACTGCCTATGTTACCCAAACTAGCTTCGGACCGATGCAGCCCCCAACAATGCCCCTTATTGTTCCATCAAGTCAAGTGACATCGGAGAATATAGCTCGCCGACAAGCGTACTACCATCAACGGCATCATCCTCATGCCAGTCCCAATGGCTCACATTTGCCTGGAATCACCAACGAACTGAAAAACAAAAACCGCTTCAGTGCGACTGGTGCTTGTGGAGACTCCACAGTTGTGCGTGACAGCAAAATGTCCCTATCCTCCGCTCCTCCATCGCCTAACGCAGGAACTCTTGGAGGCAGCTTGGGAAGCTCCTATTCTCGCTCCTATTTTAACCAGTTACCCCAAAGTCAAATGGTGCCTCTAGCTATAACCATCAGCAATTCCAACGGATACCAGCGTTATATTACGAGTCCCAAAAAGGTCTCCGATATGTCTACCTCCTCCACATTGTCTTCATATTCTTCTTCATCATTGTCCTCCACCCATTCCTTGCCTAGCGTCTCCCCTAGGAAGCGAAGAGCCGACGAAGAAGAGTCCTACTATCACGTCGGGATGCATACCAAATGCAATGGTGACTCCTCCATATGTCACACTTGCTCCACCAGTGATGTAACTGCCGGAGTCAATCACGTCCATCTCTACGATCGAACCAGCACTGGAAGTTGTAGTCCTGTCGAGCAGATGATGCGCAGGCAGGACACAAGTCGGGATCACAATCCACAAAAACGTTCTAAAAACGACAACGATGAAGACGATGACGTCGTCTTCGTTTCAATGGAAGGACCATCGACGGTTTCAAAGCAGAAATCGGGTCTTTCCGTTGCATCAAACGCGGAAGTGCCCTACCCGTTCGTCACCATTCCAACCCAACGACATTCGTCCAAGTCGAAACGAAAGTCGAAAAAGTTTCCCTCGAAGAAAAACAAGCGTCCGGTCGGTGACTCAAAGACTTCCGCATCACCGGTTTCCTTCGCAATCCCGATCACAGCCGCATATCCGGCTGTCGTTAGCAATCACCAGCCTGCCCAGCCATCACCTGGATTTCTTGTACCTTCGTCCTCTTCAGCCAATAGGTCGCCTTGTTATGAAACACCTGTCGTACCGATGACCGAACAGTCAGGTTATTTTTTGCGAAGTTCAGTAAACGGACGCGTCGTTAAGAAGACAACCATGAGTGAAAAGAATTACTCTCAACAAGGCGGCCGTCTGACTAAGAAAGAGCAAGCAGTCCTGGCGAGCGATAAACCAGTCGCCCGATACCACACGCGTAGCCAACAAAAGCGAAAAGACGTTGTTAGCCAGCAGGCTCACTTTCCCGTGCCCCAACCCAGCACGTCATCAGTCGGGGAGCAGATGTTTCAACCAATCACACAAAATATCGAACAAACGAATGCAAGTCAATCAAACAACCTTAAACGCGCTGAAGACCCTGTGGCTCTTACTGAATCCGTTCTTCCTCCTACTCCGAACATTGCGGATCAGAGATCTTCCAGTTCGTTTAAGAAGATATATGATCTAAAAGGATTGATTGGAGTTGGCGGTGGTGGAAGTGTTTACGCTGGTAAGTGCATTTTTGTTACTTTACTTACTGTGTTTAAAATACATTATAACCAATAGATGTTTTGCGAACGGAAGTCACTGAGGCATTTAACATATACCAATCTGTCTAGAAACTCTGTGCAAATTCCAAGAACAAAAGAGCGTATTTTCGATCGACTAATTACAGTATGATTTGCGTACAAGTTCCTAAATAGTAGACAATACAGTATACTGGTGCATTGGTCGTAGAACCGATTAGAACAACACAATAATTGCAGAATAGGGAGGGTTTGCAGCAGCATGTTTCAACTTCTAAAACCATTAACTAGAGCGGGTTTCACGAGTCAAACATGTTATACTATTAACTGCTAAATGTTACATCTTGTTTACATGGTATTCGTTAGCGATGGCTAGCATTTGTAACCGCAATCAACAACTTGCTTTCGCACATAGCCGCCATCCAATCGTTCGCAGAAATTAGATTCCTGACGGTACGTTAATCTTATTAACATGTGGTTGGTTGTTTGTTAGTTAGTGGAAGAGTAACTTCTGGTTGTCCTTTGTCGGTTTTTGATATTTTTCTGCTTAATTTTGTTGTTTGTTTCGTCACTTTCATAAAAGTTTATTTTTTTGCAAGATCCCCTTTTTTACTTGATTTTTGCTTGATTTGACTAACCAGACATTATTCTATTTTCCGGAGTTTATCACTGCGCTGCAAAAATAACTATAGATAACGCTCAACCACAGGATTTCACCGTCGAAAACAATTTGCAGCGTTGCTTGCAAATGTCTGAGACCTTTTCTTAGATTCCCCAAAGTGTGTTATCTACAGACGTTTTAGTGGTTGAATTTTCGAGGATAAAGGCCTTGGATTTTTTGAAAATACAAACATCACGTTTCACTTGTTAAAAAAGTTTCGCTGCCTTGCAAATCATGGGACGTATTTATTGAGTTGATTGCGTATTATGAAGGGCTTCAAAGGTCGATTTGAATACGTTCTGTAAATTAACCGCCCTCAAATCCGATATGTAAAGCATGCAAGCCAACGCAGCGCATTTCTCGCATATTTGGGTAAGAGCAATAGAGTACGCCCATTAGTTCCTTCACAAAACAAACATCAGAAGGTTGGTTGCCATCGCGGTGTCATTTTCAATTTGTTACGAGTCCTGCACATTGAAGTTACATCACTACTGTACGTAGCTTTTTACGCCTCCCTTCCTTACCGGTTTCATGTAAAAACGAGCTTAGGTGAGTGAATTCGTTACACAACATGAATCATTTGAATGGGAAATTTCATGGCGATAGCGTTTCCCAAAAACACGATCCTCACAGGGGAATTTTTTGAAGTATTACGCCACTGGGTATGCAACCATACGGAACATACAACATTTGTACTCCATCAATACGAACAATATTTCATTAACAGCGTGCTGGTCAGAAATCCACATCGGGTGTTGTATAGGGTGGCGTGGTTTAGTTTCGTGGGGTGGGAAAAGGGCCGTTCGTTTATCCATACGTTTCGCATTTCTCTTTTTTATTGTTAAGCCCTCGTGGACCGTAGAAGCACGAAACGGATGTGCTCTTTGTCTGCCTTTTTAAGCCCACACCTTGTGTCAAGTCAAACTAGCAGGTGTGGGGCGATTATTCCGAACCCGTCTTCTCCCTGTTTGTAAGTTAATAAAGCGATGGTAGGTGCGTCCTCAGCGCAAGTGGTTAGATCGGTTGCTGTTCGTTACATTTAATCGTTTCGTCGCAATCTCAGGCGCTTTGATTAGGATAATATTGGGTTCGTGTTTGGCATACCTAAGCTGCCTCTTCACATCGCCGGATTGACTCGCCAGTCTGTTCCAATTACTTTTATTCAACCGGTCGTCCAAAAGAACTGTGGAATGTCAGAAGCCTCTTCTTGTATAACTGGCGTCGCGTGTGCGACTCACGAAACCAAGGCGAGCCCAGACAAGACAAAGTGACACGACCTTAGTCTAAAAAGCGGTTAACCCAGGCCCGCTGTTAAATCATCCGCTAACTAATTCGTATAGAATACTGGAAAACTAAAGGTTTGTTTAGACGGTGCAACCGGTCGTAGCAACAATAATGCCGAAGTAGTTGCTCAGGCTGCTCGTAGTTGCTTGGCGACGTGTACCCGTCTTCTGCGTAAATCCCAGGGACATATGCTAACTTACAATGGTAAACAAAACCTAGAAAAAGGAGCCGATGTCGGATAATAATCGTGTTATCATGAGCTCAAATGATCTTGCAAAACCTCACCGTGCTGCTCAAGCACCAAACGAAGGTCGTGGTTATAGCCCCTGCGAATATATTTCCATTAAAAATGTTGCTGCAGCTACTGTATTGCTGCAATAAAAGTGGATAAGGAATGGTAATATCATACAGGCCACCTCTTAAAACTTAAATATCATGTATTATGTATGAAATGCCGCAGACTTTATTTGTACCAGACAAGGTCTTAATAGGTTTCGATCAAGTCCAAAGGCCGTTTGCGCACGTGTGTTGTTAAATACGCCAAACTCAATTCTTCAAAAGAAGTCGGCAATCAGGTAATCGAAACGAGTGAAGTATTGTAGAGTCAATAGCGTGCCACGGCCTGTCCGAACAGTTACCCAGGCCACTACCAACGTCATCTGGCAAATGTCGCGATATTCCTCGTTTTGGTTTCAAGGTAAATGATTCTGCCAAACAACTGCCCACGTCACCAAAGGCATTGAAAGAAAAATACGCATCAGTTAAACAGGAAACAAATCACGCAACACAGCGCGAGTCGTGTTTATAGAACTGTTCCACCCACGATAACCAGACGGTAATATTTGTTCATTAGAACCAGGTGAAAATTTTGAAATCAAAGTAATGCGACGGCTAAAACGTCAGGTGGATCAATTAAGGCTCTAAAAAGTTAATATCAGCACAAATATTATTTAACGTGTGTGAGACATACACTCGATTCCACGCGATGTAGCAGTCAAGACCCTGATCAAAGGCGTGGGTTGGTCAGTTGACCTTGCACTTTCGAAAGAATTCGAGCAAATTGTTGGCGTCCGCCCTTATATTGAAATACCTGAACAACATCAAATGGTACCTGGTAAGAACGTTGGGTTTCATTTTAAGTTGAAATACCAGAGCTACGAGTCAGCGGTTATAACAACTTCGACCACACCGCTAGTATCACAACGCAGTATCCTTTTGACTTAATTGCACAATACTGAAATCAATGCTTGTATAAATACACAAACGGTACAGCTTCAACGTAAAAACGTCGTTCGACTTGCAACTTTGCAGTTTGGGCAAACAGTGTTGTCTCAATTTGTTTTGGTAAAGTATTAAAGTTATTGTAAATGAGTAGTTTAAAGTAAATGAACGTTTTTCAAGTTAATAGTTAAAAAGTGCGGCAGCAGATATGGGTGTGTGTGGTATAAAAATTGTGTTTCATTTGAGCGTTTTTGTGTCCAGTTTTCCGGGACTGGCTTTGCTATGTGCGCTGCTTTGCTGAGCATTCTTTGTTGGCGTGCTCGTAGTATGTTTTCCATCGATTTATTTTCGCTTTGTTCACCGACCTGGCAACCGTCTGTGCTCGGGAAAGTTTCAGACGGTGTCGCGTCCGATTTTACCTCCTCTCTCCCATTTCTCGTTATTGTCTATTTCTTCATTTCTCTCGAACGTGTGTTGACTGTGCTAGGTGGCTCGAGTGGAGACAGATGTAGCCTGGTTGCGCTGATCGATTTCATTGCGGTTGATTTCGTCCCGCTTAGCACTTTGTATCGACGTGCACACCGCCTGGCCATCGTTTGCTGCTTCTTAATTGGTATATCAAGACGAGTATGACGGTTTTTTTCTGCGAGGAACATAAAAGTCCAGCTGGGGCCATCGAGCGACATTTCTTCGAACAAATTTCCTACAGCGCAAGAAGTTTTATTTATTGCACAGCGTGTGGCGCAATTTGGGTCGTGTTCCAAAAACGCAATGGTCTTATAAACGTCTCCGGCACAAAAGTTACGGATTACGCCTAAGCAAAAACGGCTGCTGTTATGTTGTGAGCATGAGCTAATAATCTAGCTGTTCACAAGGAGCAGCGCCAGCGATATTAATGAACTGCAAGCAAGCCTTTCAGGTCACTTGCTCATTTCTGCTAGATTAACAACGCTCTTCGTGCATGTAAATGATCGATTAGGATTTTTCTTTCTTGCACCATATGCACCATTCCAGGTATAGTTTCGTCACACACTACACAACTAAGTTTCATAAGTTAAACTGCCCTATATTTCGATCGGATCGATTTGGATTGGACGATGTATTAAACTGGTCCAGTACGTTAATGTTCTTCCTGTAGCGGTTCGTTAACGTTCTTGGTAGTTAATACTGTTGTCGTTGTGAATTTTCCGGTTAAACGTCAATGGTAGCTTTGATCGTAGCTTGACTTAATAATGGTTTGATATTGAACTGTGTTTGGCGGCAAATCAAAGATATCGTCCTTGGTTTCAGACGCTAGTTCCGCTCATGACTCAACGAGTCCACTATTTAAATCCGTTTCGTCCGAACAACGCATAAAATCCAGGTTATAACTATGGGAACTCGCTATATGGCGGTGTGGGCGTGTGAAGCCAAAAAAGCAATTCTAGTTCTCGCTCTTTTGACATTTTCGTCTATATTTCGCCACCGAGTTACCTAACCTTTGAAAAATGCTTCAACTTGCCCCACGTGGCGGCTGGTGTTCTGGTACATCAAATTCTGACGCAAGTGTGTCAAATGGAATGTGAGATTTCGTCTGTCAATCATAGGGCGAACATTGCCAATAACGTAACCTGAAGTATGCTATTGGGCGTGTGAATTCGAATTTAGTTATTTAACTTAAAGAGCGTAATCTGTCCGCCAATAAGTTGCTAAACCAGGAAAGTATCTCACACATTTATCAAAGCAAACGGCGTTCTTTAGAACGGGAAGTGGAACTTCCTTTTCACAGAAGACGCGACTTCATGTCGCCCCGGCGTATAAAATTTTATAAATTTCCCTCTCGTTGTGTTCAGTAGATCGGGGGGGCATTTTGTTGCCATGATTGGCTTCCCTATAACATTTTATCTTTAGTGCTGATTTAGGACGGCATGCCAAGGGTTTAGATTAGAACTTCCAACTCCGGTCATCGATATCCGGATTTAACTGTCACAAAGGCCTGGTCGCTTCCACAAACTGGCCATTAAGGGAATAATTACAGTGCTTGCAGAGTGCTAAAAGTCTAACTACAGACCACCTTTTCATTTCCAACATAAAACTTGTACCGTCATTCGTCGTGATGGTTTTTATGTCGTCCTGATGGCTTTTTTACATCAGGTTGAAGGGTTTGTATGGAAACGAAGCGCCAGTTTTATGGCATTTCGCTAGTAGCAACGCAGTGTAATTATGTCGTAGGCGTCAACCTAAAACAACCTTAAATTTATTTGCCGCCTTACAACGTGATTTTTTGCAATTAACAAAGTACAGTAAAAAGAAATAATGTGTTTTCATGTAAATCTCCTGTAATCCGTGATACCAGCACGTAGGCTACTATTGTTGACACCAATTGGCATCAATTTCAAATGAACCGAAAATGGAAGAAGAGGCCTTCATGTTAGTTCAAATTAATTTGCTTCACTCTGCCTTTAGTTTTCCAATTAAAGCAACGAAAACAACTTCATACAGTGCAGTCACGTTCGTTTAAAAGTTATATCGTAAAACGTATTTCGTGCCTTTACATTAGCGCAGTGGTCATACTTTGCACTCGTTTGAACCCTATCGTTCTAGTTATTGATTAGAGAAAGAATTACGATTTGACCCCAACCATATATAGCCTTCAAAATAATAGATTCACATATCCAAATCCTAACCTAAAGCATTTCGTTGAAATTGCAATTTACTTTTAGAACACTGCAGAAGTATGCGCTTTTACATGAACTTGCACATTCAGTGAAAATCCCTCCAACATGAAATAAATATGAAAACGTGACGGTTATTACATAAATCAGTTTTACATGACGATGCCCACGCCGCAAACGTGATCCTTTAATTTCCTTTTAACACTAATTAAACTAAGAATTTGTTGTGAAGCGTCGAGCCCTTCCATGTGCCGGATTAATCTGTTTCTTTAAAATTAAATCCGCGCCACCCGTAGATTTACCGAAAGAAACAAAGCATTCTGAGTGCTTGATAATCGTAGCCGATTGTTAATAGGTTCCTAGTAAAAACATGATACCCAGGACCTAGCCTTATCGCATTTCTTAGCGGACGAGGAAATGTAATCTCTTCTTTTTTCATATTTTCATTTCCTTTTAAGCTCTGGGCTCAGCAGAATAACGCCAGCGCCGGAGACCAGAAATGTTAGCTTTCCCACGGCCAGGGTTAGTTGTGTTGTCTTGTGCGTTGACACACAGCTCGTCTGCATTTATGAGCCTACTTATAAAGCAGAATCGACAAAAACTAGGTTGAAACCCTTAAAAGGTCATTAAGGTGTGGTGATGTAATCGACTAGACTGTGTCACCCTGTCACTTACACTCCAGCTCACGACGATGGAGGCGCTGGGTAGCGGATGGTGCGGATATGGGTAATTTTTCGTATTGCTTTAAAGCCTTGTGACGTGGCACCGTATGCATAGAATGTGGTAAATCTCTGTACGTCTTTTGCCCTTATTGGGCCGGTTATCTCGCATGTTTGCGCCAGAAAGAGACAAGTTTGCCGGTGACTCACACGACTTGGTAGTGACTGTCGCCAATGTAATGTTTTTGTAACGTTAAATTTCAAAACTATGATATATCTAACCCGAACTACACAACTTGTGCATAGATGACAGCACTGTTACTATATTTGGAATTCTTTGTATTTGACGTAGCCACTAAAATCGTCGGGCGAAATATAGCTCAAAATAAGAAGAAACACCCTGCAGCCACAAGCAGCAACCACGCTAATTTAAGCCTGAGACGTCTAAAAATAGTTCTCGTGACGTTGGACGTTTCGACGTCACTGACCGTGCGTAAACTCATGCGTGAGCGGACAGTTTACGTCGTTTCACCGCTTGAAAGGGTTGCTGTTTACTTTAAAGTTTCAACTAGGTTGCAGAACTTACGCTTTACAAAATAATTAGTTACCGGGTCTTCCATCCCGTACATTATAGTCTTGTTTTGCAACTGGTGTAGTTAGTAGTTTGTTTTTTCGAGATTGCTTATATGTAAATAGAGCAATTTATTCAACACTTAAAAATACAGGGGGTTTCCTACACAAGCACCCATGAAATAAGGCTCGGAATTCACACAGAATACTAGGTTGCTTCGCAGCTTTTAAAATATTTATGACCGTTAGAAGAGTTAGTACCTCTTTCGTGTCGCAGTCTCGACAATAACAAGAGATCGGGGCAGATGGCCCATCTTGGCTTGCTAATGCAGCTCCGGTTTTCACGGTCTCAATACAGTCTGTTAACTAATTATTTTTTCGTGACGATGTTTTTCCAATAATTTTGGTTTATCGATTTTTTGTTCAACATTGCTAAATCAACCATTTTCAGGAAAAAAGGTTCACACATGTTTTGGGCGTTGATGTCGTAACTCTGGCTTGCCAGCACTTGAAAAATCCCCGCTTGCAATTTAACCCAATCTAAGCACATTAAACTCAATTGTTGTTATTTAATGTGAGCGCATAACTTGCTGTTTTGGCAATTTTGAAACGAATGATTCCATCAAGCCAGCAGCCTTGTGACCGCATCAATGTTTTTGCAGGCACTCGCAAATCCGATAATGCGCAAGTCGCCATCAAGCAAGTCCCGAAGGCCAAAGTGAAACGATGGGGTAAGCTGGACGGCCGGGTCGTACCAATCGAATTCGAACTCCTTCACAAAGCGTCGTACTCAGGAAACAAAGGTAAACATAACGTATTGACCTGAAATAGGTGGTACTGGCAGGTGATCGAACTGTAAACAGGAATAAACCACACTATTTCAAGCAGACACACTGTTTCTCAGAACAACATATTTGTATTTCCGGATTGTGCGCTAACCTGTGTATGGTATAAATTTTTTGGTGATGGTTTGGCAAACAAGTTCGCATGTAACTAGACATCTTTTAATCAAATTGCTTAGGGGTCATTAAAATGTTGGATTGGTACGAACGTCGCAACAGTTACATCTTGGTTATGGAGCGGCCGCAACCGGTTATCGACTTATTTGACTACTTGAACCAACACGGAGCTCTCGCTGAGAACGTGGCCAAGAACATCTTTACACAGGTTGGTGGCAAAAATGTAAATTTCGTAAAATCTTCAATTTCTATTTTACTGGTTTAACGTTCTTAATGAAAGCGGGTGTTTTATGGTATAAATTCACCACCATCAGTAGCATTGTCGTAATGGTTTATTTCGTTGTTAGCTTGTTCACGCCGTTCGTCACTGCCACACAAATGGAGTGATTCATCGCGATATCAAAGACGAAAACGTGCTGTTAAACTTGCACACATCAGAAGCAAAACTGATAGACTTCGGTTGCGGAACTATGTTGAAGGTTAGTTTGACAAATAATTAGAAATGAAACGTTGACGAGCTTTTTTACTTTTTTATTGTTTAAAGTTTTACATTTTGTTGCGGAAGTAAGTAAAATGCTGTTTTCTTTCCCAAAGAACGTACCGTACACTGAGTTTGCTGGCACACCTGAGTTCTATCCTCCAGAATGGTTCATCGAACGACGTTATGAAGGCAAACGTGTGGACGCCTGGTCTCTTGGAGTGCTTTTATACACAATGGTGGAAGCTGAGGTTCCCTTCCAAAAAGAAAAAGATATTGTTGCGTGCGAGCTAACTCACAAACGAGCTCAGAACACAACCAGTTCAGCTTGTCGTCATTTGATCGCTTCCATGCTTCAAAAAGATCAACGCAAACGTCCCACATTGGAGGAAGTCTTACGACATCCCTGGATGACGAACGACCATACCCTTCCGGCTCAAGCTCTTGCACCCACCCCAAGCAAGATTAGATCTGTAAATAGCAGCGAAGTTTTGGATACCTCAGACGTTTACATCGATGAGGCTAACAGCTCACCAGTTCCCCCTTCTCCCGCAAGTCCTCCGATATCGGAGCAGAAGCAGAACAAGATGATGGGTCACTTCCAGAGCGAACGTTATCTCGATTTCAGTAGCCCTTCCTATAGCGCAAGGGTTATAGGTCATCGCGGTGTTGGTCCCGGGTCACCTGTACCAATCGGAATCCAATCCAACGAATGCATTGTGATCTCATGATGAGATTAAACTGGGAAGTAGCTCCATAAAACGAACACTCTTCATACTTGCAGCAGTTACATGAATCTTGGTTTCTCTGCTCCTTAGTTAATTCTGCTTGATTAACATCCAAATTTCAATTATACATTTTGTATTTTGTTTTTCCCTGAGCTGCAGCTCTTCATAAACGTTTTTGTTGTCCTACGTCAATGTTGAAAAGGTATTAATAACGTTGCTATTTATTTAGATTATCGAGTTGTTTTTGTTTTGTATTTATTGGATTTCCATGGCCACGTCACTCTTAATATTAAGGTAACTTATTTATAAAACAACGGTACGTACTAGCACTTTTCTGCTTCTAAACCTGTTCTATTGGCATCTTTATTTGTGAGATTAGAGCTAATTTTAGGTCTATAAGTGCTCCAAAGACGCCTTCAGCACGTTGTTCACGTTGTCAATGCAACGTCTAATGGTGTCGAATTAATTACTTTTTCACTGTCTTCATAAAACCATTGTCAGCTTTAACTTATTGCATACTGTGTTTGAAAAACGTTGAAAATGTAACGTATGGTCTGGCTTTACCACCCTCACCAATGCAATTTTGATGAAATATTTTCTTTATTTATGAAGTTGTTTATTACGTTTTCCCGTGGAGTTTTTACAAGTTATATTTAGACTGGTTCCCGGCGCTGGTTTTAAAAAGTCCGTTGCTTTTCGCCGCTACCAGACACGACCCGAAACTCGATCATGACAACGTTTTTTTTCTCACCTACGGGTAATTTGCCTTGCGAACTTTGCCGCTGTTTGAAATAAAATCAGTATTTAAATTATAATTGTAAATCTACCTCCATACCACGCAGTACAAGGCTAATCCAAATCAACCTTTAAAAGATTCTTATTAATCAAGTAAAAATGAATTTCATTCCTCTGTTGCGGTATTATTCGTCATAACTCTTGCCGCTGTCTGCGAAACCTTTGAACGAGGCTCGCCGTAAAAATTTTCGTTATTTTACGGGGAGATTTGGCAATAACCGCACCGTTTGGTCGGCTGAGCACTGACAAAAAAAATTTCACTGTGAGTCGTGTTACCAACTGTTCGCCTATTTGAAAACAATCGAGAAAAACCGTTGGTATTTCGTGACGTCACCGCACTCTAAAACCCTTAACAACTGCATACACACACCAGAGAAAACACTGTGCTACCTACCCGCACCCCATTGTACACATACCAATGCTGGGCTTACTGCTTTTTTAAAGCATTCTACGACATTGCCCCAGAATTCAATGGTATGCAGCAATCAGCAGTCGTCAAAAAATGCAATAAACAATGTTTGTTTTTATCTGTTTGTCGTTTCGTTTTCTGAATAAAAGCCATTCGTGTTTAATAACAGTGCACAATGAATGTTCACTATTCCTGTTCTTGACTCGTTTTCGCTTGGTACTGCTGTGAACGACACGTCCGCCTCATAAGCGACGGGTTTGTGCAGTTTTTTTGTAACTTTAACTGTTTTGTTTGTTTGTTACTTTCTTTTGAACGGCGTTTCATTACGTCTGGATCCAATGACGCTGGCAGTATCTGAATAAAACGTGATAATCACGAAACATATTACTCTTTGCTGTTGACCGCTAGAATAGTCTGCTGTATTTCCAAAGCTGGAAATGGGGAATTTTAGTGGAGGTAAATAGCACACTGCAGGGCAGCCGTCGGCAAACATATATAATCGCTTTTAGCGCCAGGTGGCCAGTTATCTTTACAGCCTTCTCGTGAAGGGTAAATTGTATTCAGGGCATCGTAAACTGTTTGCTAATGCCGAGAAGCTTAAGTGATCGTAACTTTTGTTTTTAAAAAGCAATTTACGATAAAAGTGTTCACCATTACTGAAAAAACATACGGATGACTGACTTCGGAGAAAAATATTCACCATAGGATTAACAAAAGCCAATTAATGTTTTGGACGACCCGTTCGCACTTTGCTCGTTAGGGCTGTGTTTTGTTTTTACTAGCATTGCATGCGAGGATGAGCGCTTTCCTGCTTCACTGTATCAGTAGTGCAACAATTCCGTTGACTGTAAATGCGGTAGATGATGATTGGCAAGTTCCCGATGATTCACCAGCAGGCCACTTCCTAGCATCAGGCTTCGCGGGTTAGAGAAAGGCTGTATCCAACGCTTTCTCCTATATAATTATATCTCCCCTATTAAGGAGACAAATTGCAGGTCTTGTCAATATAAACTATAGTCTTTATTTCATTTCAATTTCTGCTCAAATATAAAGCCGGCATATAGTTGTAGATGTCCGTAGGGCATGTGTTAAAGGATTGCACATCAGACCTATATATGCGATTACGCATCCTCTAAATGAGTAAGAATGGGGTTCTGAAAGATTTCAAATATCGTTGCCTACTTTCGTTAAATAAGCGGAATTTTTTACTCCGATAATGTTCTGAAGTCTGAGCACATACGCCAACAACTATATATAGAACTCATACAAAGAACTTCCGTATAAGTTTTTACACAAAACAGCCGTCCAAACCACTACGCTTGTGCAACTTGTGACCAGAAGCAGTTTGAGACTCCTTTGACCAAAGTAGTAACACAACATAGATTCCTACAAATTGGTATTGCTTCGTGCCTCGGTCACAAAGTTGTGCAATCAAAATCAGCTTGTCTTTTAACAGCACTTTTTGGTGGTGGGTCACACACGTTTTCACGTTTTTCGTTTATTCGAACTTGCTAACACTGGAAGCTGTTGTCAATTGCTTTGATGGAGAGATTTTAGTAATTTTGCAAGTGAAGGCCTCTAGTTTGGGGCATAATGACTTATAATTGAAGAGAGTAACAGCTAGAAACTGTCGTAGCATTTTGTTAAGGTCGCGAGGTTCAGTTTACCCAGCAGGTTTTGCTACAAAGGAAGGGCATATATCAAGCCATTAGTGATGGACATCGTACTCTCTTTACGCTTTTCATAGGTCACATACTGGCTGAGCGTGTTGAAACAGTTAATGATTTTCTGGATTATTTTAGAGAGACTTGAAAACACGAGACCTCAACTGACATTCTTGACGTAGCAAAGATTACATATTGATGCCATGGCGCAACAGTGCCATTGGCGGCTAAAAGAAAAATTTGTTGCATTCTTGTAAAAGAAAACCTTGTGAAAGATATTTACAGAGTGCCACTTGAAAGTATCAGTACAGAATTAATCAAACTGGATCTTTTTAAACAGGAAAATAAATTTAAAAAAACAAAAATAATTAGACAGGAAATGAAATAAAAAACTGGGTATATCAAACAAAAAAGAGCAAGTTGTATAACTCTCCACAAAATTTTAAAGATCAAGAGATGCCAGAGAAAAATCAATTTACATGAACATTCCAAACTATAGATAAGATAAATTGTAATTTACCATCTCAAAATATCCAAAATTAATGAGTATGAGGAAAATGAAAATGAATTCAACATACTATAACATAAAATTTGATTTTTTCAATAATTTGGTTTCGCTTTGTATTTCTTTTTGGTTATTTCTATTTTTTGTATAATTTGTATTGTTATCTTTCAGTTTGGTTAATGCTGCTCCGTTTGTTTTCATTTTATTTGATTTCGTTTTGGTATAATAAAAACCTCAAATAACAAATGTTTTGCCAAAAAGTGTAACTGATCATACATTATCAGAGATATCTCTCCAATATATCATATATTTCTTATTTTTCCATAAGGTAATAGCCTACTTACTTTGTTTAAAGTAATAATTTTTGTTTAAGTGGGGCATCGCAAATGTTGCAGTATAGTATGTATATTACATATAAAAAATATCAAAGCTTGTAGTTTAATATAAACCAAATATGCAATGGTAGAAATTTTTCATGTTGAAAATCATGTGTGTATAACCTTTATTCTTTTATCTTATCATAATATTTTATCTTCAATAACGACTTTACATTTTAGCAGTTGTTAGTTACCATTAGGAATTTTCGGGTGCTCGGGAAAAATCCAAAGGTTGCAAGGCATGCGAGTCTTAAAAACTTTTCAAAATCCGACAGCTTAAACTTAATAGGTAAGTAACGATAGAGTCAAGTTAAGAAAAAAATAGTGACTGATTAAGCCATTCTTAGTAATTTAGCCATTACAGGTTACAAGAACGTAGTTCTAATTAAGAAAACATAACGTGACCTTTAAGGTTGCGGGTACAAAGTAGAAAGTTTTCAGGACGTCAGTTCCACAATAGACTGGGTGGCGTTTTGATTAGATTAATTGAAATCAGAACGACCTTATCCATTTAAATGTTGGTACTTTCACAATTTGACAAGTATGATTCTCTCATGCGCAGTAAAACATCGAAGGATTTAAATGTTTCATTAACAATGGGCTAGGTATTAAAGTCGCTCGGGCACAAATGTACATGTCATAGACGTGCATTTTGCCGTGACGAAGACTACAATGGGTGCGGCGGCTTGAACTAAAGAGATTGCTGGTGTCCTCAATTATGGCAAGGTTTTCTATGACATTTTATTGGCTGGCTAGAAGGTAGGTTTGGTTTGAGAGCTGAGAAAACAACTACAATAGGTTGCCATAGACTAGATACTAGAAAGTTCATTATCAGAGTTTGCTTTAACACGGAATGTTTATTGCGACTGGTACGGTCAATATAATATCGCGTGGTCGTTAATGTAAATATGCCTAAGTATTACAAACAAGAGGTGCGAGTAAGTAATGCTCAACGAAACTCAAACGTAACCGTTTTGTTCGTATGCGCACCGTGGTTATTTTTGCTTACCTCATATAGCCAACACAGCTGTCCGATGACAGTGGGAGAGGTTTGAATAATGTGACAAAGTATAAGAACTTTTATAATGACTATTCCAATCTTTTTAAATTCAATTCGTTATTTCAAAGTTACGTGTGTCTACTCAGAAGTGCACAATAATAACTTAATTGCTGCAGTTTTTAGTTTATGCTTGATGATCCGAGAGTAAGATGGCACATGCTGAAGTGAAAATACTGAAAGCGGTTTGCTAGAACGTAACACTGTAGTCAAATAATAAACGCTAAACCTCACGAAACGATTGTAATTTGCAACGTCTACCAACTACAGACTACGTGTACAAAAAGGGGTGCAGACACCATACGTTTAGACTTGAAGAGATATAATATTGCAAAGCAATTTACGCACTTTCACTGTATTGCTTGGACAATGGACACATGTACTACAATGCGTCCTATGTTTTTGCGCTGTAGATTTATTGCTTAAAGTTCAACCTACTTTTTAATCCATATCGCAGGATGTTGTGTATACCTCAAGCCCAAGTCTAGACAAGCTAACATTAGATTTTTACCCGCTCTTAATATATTGCTGTCGTAAACTGTGTTTCGAGAAGCTTGAGTATTGTGTTGAAAATATGCTTGAAGGCTTTGCTGAGAAACAACGTACTTACTTTGATGTAAAGGAAGGTAACAATTGAGTTTTATGTTCATAAAAGCAATGATTGATATGGCTTATGACAATACCTTATCCAATTCTACCCCTCTTGTGGAATTCAGTTTTGCTAGTGCCCAAGACGTCCAAAATAATGATGGACTACGCTGAAGTCATTAATTGTCTGGCAAGCATAAGCTTGACATACTCAAATTCCTATACAACGCAATTGTTGCAATAGTACTAAGTAACCAACAAATACAAATCTTCCATTATACTTATATAAAAATGCACAACTGAGACCTAATGTAGATTGATGCCTAAACCGTTTTATTCTAATTAGAGGTGTACGAGGTATGATGTCTATAGTGATATGCTTTGATAATGACGTCGCTATCGTGTGACATTTTTTTTCACCTCCCCAGATGAGCAACAGACGTAACTGTTGGTATCAGCAATGCTTTATATTTCAAATACGCTGAAACATTTGCTGTGCCACTGCCATATACCTCTATAATAGCCTTTTCAAGTAGGCTGATATACTTGTTAGTTATAGCTGTTTTTATTTCTATTTTTTACCGTAGTATAATGTTGGTGTAACGCATGAAACTATATGATAGAAATGTCTTCTTGGCAACACCATGATAATAGCAAGTCGATATATATTTGGTGTTACAACACTATCAAAGACCCAATAACTCTAATCTTTATTTGTGTTGTCAACCTTTCAGTATCATTTCACCGGAACGCATTCTTGAGCATTGATTTTCAGCTTTGGGTAACCCCAAAAGGTCAAATGTATGACGATATATAGGTATATCTATGTACCAATTAGTTGTTAAGATCAATCGAACAATCAATGTTTATGATCTTTAAGAATCGTATTCATACAAGCTCTTTGCCTCCCCAACGTCTGAATGCTTTTCTTTCGCAACCGTAAATGAAGGCTATCGCTAGGCTACAGCAAATTCGTCGCTTAATGAAGATAAAGATATTTATATTGTTATTCAGTTAACCACATGTGAATCTTCATTCGGTAAAGCAAACTCCAAACTAAAGCTTTGGGAGTAAATAGTGAATCCTTACAATAATATAACAATGCTTGTTCCTATAAATGCAGCCGCAGCCGGATACATAAATCCCAATCGAGCAGTAGATGAGAATGCGGATCATCGTAGAATGAATGATGGAGTTCTTCACGGGCAATACACGCCGAAAGTTTATCCATTCAAGGACATATCCGGGTAATATGATATACTGTATATCGCAAACTATGTGTTGCGTATTAAATTAAACAACGTTTAATTTATATAATGTTTTTGGATTAGCCAATCTCCTGGTCCAATTGCCTGTCATGGGCAACTTAGTGTGTGATTCAAATTCACCCGGACACTGTCTTTTGTCCAACGCCTAACTAACCTCTTGGACAAATCAACCTGAATTTTAACATCTCGTTTTAGCGTTTATTGCTTAGCATATGCAGGAAGGAGTAAAGATTAAACCACGCATTTTTCGTGAGATGCCTTTCCTTCATCGCCATTGATTACCACCTACACAATTTGTCGTTACATGGATAGATAATATTTATGCCAAATTGATATTGTTGAAGTTCAGCTGCTGTACCAAAAACAATGCAAAAAAAGTATGTCCGACCGAAGGCAAAATGTTTTTAACTTATTTCAAATTGTAATACACTTTCGGTAATTGGTGATGGTAAAAACAAAACATATTCATTTTTTCATGATTGCTATTACAGCAGACGGCAACACGTATACAATTTCAGGTTTGCAAACGTTTTTTGAAGTTTCGCTGCTAACGCACATGGGTTACCTTGTACACTTGCTATCTCATACGAATTGTCGTTAGACAAAAGTTTGGGAAAGTTACTTCGATTCCGCGCAAGCCAATTGATTTAAGGCTACTACTATTTCACCAGAAAAAATCGTGCGCTGGAAGCTATTTTTTACAGTTTCTTGTTAACCTAACTTAAATTTTATAACATAGTAACCTAAACCTAACCTAAATCTACTTTCTAATCTAAATCTAACTCCATTAAAACCTTAAATAGCTAAGATCAACTTTTTGCATACCCATTCTCCTATGAGTAGATTGCTGACATTGCAAACGAATTTAGCAACTTTGCTACTGCTAAAAAACCATCCATACAATCGTTATTATTAAATTGTTATTCGTTTGAAGCTTGGGCCGCGAGATGTTCACCAAACTCGGATTTGGGTCGCGCTCAAAAACGTTTGGGAACCGCTGTCCTAACCTAACCGCCTATCTTTTACAACAGGCTTCGTGACCTACATACGGTGAAATAGTCACTTCGTTGATGACATGTGGTAAACTAGTTAGTTTCACAATGTGTGTAGTGTGTGTAATTTAAGGCCAAAGATTAAAAAATAATTGTTTTTAGTACTGGGTGTGGGGTTCGAACCCACGCGGACATCTGTCCATTGGAACTTAAGTCCAACGCCTTAACCACTCGGCCAACCCAGTTCGGTTCAAGATAGCTCGTTTTTTGTAATATATTATGCGAGACAAAGGAGGGAAGAAGGCAAAATGACGTTATAGAGCAGAACAGCACATAAGTACGTTTTGTTCCTATTAGTTGCGACATAGCTAACCTCTAGCAGTCAGTATTTCATGTCGTACAGTACTTATTGTAGTGGAACGCAAACGACGCAAAAATGACAAAATGTTAAATTGCATCGCAACTTTGCTCATTATCTGTTGTTTTCATAATTTGATTGGAGGGTTTTCAAACGTAATTCTATAGATTTCAATTACAAAACACTAAGACTTAACCAAACTTTAAAACATGCATTTAAACAGACTCTTTTACCATTGCTGTTACATACGCCAACTTTTAAAACGGTTTCGAACCATTTACAATGACACCACAGTTTTATAAACTTGATTTTTAAGAATCAAACGACGATTTTTTAAATCAGATATAATAATTGCAAAATAAACTGGCTGTTGGCAAGTTACAATGCGTAAGTGCAAACGGTATCTTCTTTAACCAGATTGCAGATTTGTTAATCATATGTCCGAATCAAATGAACGAAAATTAAACGAACTACATGAAGTCATTGTTATCATAGCCTTCTTCAGATCATTTAAATTATTTCAATAGAAATTACGGCGCGTAACTCAATACTGTGTTTTTATATTTATCTTTTATGTGTTCACGCAGTAAAGGTACTTCAAAGGACAAAGAAAATGACGTCAGTATGTATGGGGTTGAATTTGTACCGAAGCCAATGGCCATTCGTAAAGGTCGTCCGACCTCAATTAATCGTCGAAATAACCCTCAACCAAATATCGCCTTTCACATGAAGCATATACAAAATCAGGTAACTCCCATAGTACGTGTGACAGTGCGTTGCTAAAGTTGCAATTTTAATACTTGGATATGATTTTACAATTTTCTTTTTACTTTAAACTTTGAGGTTTCGCATTATACACGTTTTATACGAAATTTTATTCTAATTTTTAGAAAGTAAAGTATTATTACCTGCAATTAGTGTTAATTCTTAAACACCATGTATACTAGTGATTGCAATTCTGGGCCAAATTTTAAAACGCGGGTTTCGGATATGTGGCAGCAAATAACCGGGTAAACCCGGTTTTTTTCAGGTTTCGAATAAAAGCGATTTTTTTCTCCCATAATGGACTCGATATGTACTATGAAAGACCATGTGTTTTATTAACGAAATGTTTATTCAGTTTGTTTTAATAAAGCACACTTTTTCACTGATTTGCGTAATGAATGAGGTTCTATAATCAAGTTTCAAAGTTTGTTCGCCTGCGGCCTGTCTATGACGGAATAGAAATAAACTGCTTGAAGTTTTGGTGCTAGTGTGCCTGTTTCCCCGCACTCCCAATTTGCGCTTATGTCCCGCGCCGGCGCTCTTTGTCAAGGTGCTACGCGTGCCTCTATGTTAATATCCTGCCCTTATTTTACACCCGTTCTGCACCAACGTCACACACGCAAGGAGTGAAATGATGGACAACGAGCGAACATTAATTGCATGTATGCGCAAAGTGCCAGCGAGCGTGTGCGACGTAAGTGCAGAGTGAGATTGCGGGGGAACAGGCACAGAAACGCCGAATTTTTTTCTTTTACAACAATCGTATTGCGATAAATATATTATGACGAAGCAGTAAGTAAATAATGAACAGTATGAATAGCATTCAACCGAGCTAAACCGCATATTAAAACATTTTATAATCTTTTCCTAAAAAACCCGGATTTCCATGATTTTATAACCCGGGTTTCGGGTTGTAAAAAACAGCAAAAAAACGGGTTTCGGGTTCGAGTAAACCCGGGTTGCAAACACTAATGTATACCTTAGCAATTAGTTGCAATAGCCAAAAGTTGTCAGCTTACGACCAATGGAAACCGGCTAACAGCCAAAGAAATTCAGCTACATCACCAGCCTTAGTGCTGAAGTGATAACATTCAGTAAAGTATGAATGCAATAGCTTTATTTGGCAGGGTATACCAGTTGTCCGCACTCGCATGACTTTGGAAGATTTTCAAAGAAAACCGATCGACAGTCCATATATGTCAAACAGTCATCGCGTATATAGGAAGTACCAACCTTCGGTAAGTTTAGTCTTTTTGCTGGTGCAAGAAAACTAAGTTGGAAAATAAGTACGATGACCTTGTTACTAATATTATATCCGTTTGATACTCAGGAAATAGAAAAAGCCAAACCGTTTCAGCAAATTGCGAGAAGTGCATCTGGCATTGTACCAGAACTAAATAAACCCGACGCCGACCTACGAGAGGTGCTTAGTATAGGCTATACGCTATAAGGGCTGTGTCCACACGGAAATTTTTCCTATGTTACGTTTGTTTAAGTTAATTGAGCGACTGAGCTACCATACGCCGCCCAGAAAGCGAGTGAGAATAATATATTTTCCACTTGAGATCGCAGGCGTAGAATAGCAGGGAAAATTTCGCTTGAGAACTCGCCTCGGTGGGGACGCGAGGGAAATGTTTTATATTTCTCCTATGCTGGCGCGCTTGCGAACGAGCTAAACGCGCTACGCTCGTGGCAATTTCTGTGTGGACACGTCCTAACAAAGCGTTTATAGAAAACATTATTATATCACTTAACATTGAATTTTGTACTGCCATACACACCTTAAGCTGTCTTAATAAAAAAAGTTGTTCATATTATAAAGTCATGCCATGGAATATTTTTTCAGACCAGACTGTTCCCAGTGATACCAAGAAACGCTCGTCTTACTGCCGATCGGGCACAAGCACTTACTAATTCTGTCATTAAACCTCGCAAAAACAAATACCAACCCCACTTATCGGGTATGATTTCAACCGCTAAGCCTGTTGTATTCTTTTAGCTCTAACGGTATTCTTCGTATCACATTTGTGATGTATGACAAGCTTATCAGTTTACCCAGCCTATACTGTACATTTAAACCGAACGTCAACCAGGCACTTTCTGTTCTACAGGGGCTTCCTCGTTAACCGATGAAACCTTCCCTTATCTTCCCATAAAAGACCTAAACAAACCAGCATTGAAACCTGTGTCAGGTAAAATATATTGCATGTTATACCGATTAATCTAAAATGAATACGCTACCAACCACAATTTCAACATCTCAACTTCTTCCTGTTTATGAAATTTGGGGTTACTCTGCTCTGCGTTTCGTTATAAATGCTTGGTGTAAGTTGTTATGTTTAGTTTTTAAATACTAAATATTTGCCTACACCACTTTTTGAAGTAAACTGTATTCATTGTAGGTCCCAATGATTGTATGGAGGTAGCATCATGGGACAGCGCACCATTGTCGACTGCCCGAACAACCTCACGGGTTTACGGAAGAAAGAGAGCGGACAAAACGAAATTTGGGTCTATGGCACAAGCCGTTGTACCCGAACTTCCACCTCCTACATCTAAAAGTTTAATGTTTAAGGAATACGCACAATACCCTAAATATGCACCACAAATGTTAGACGATTATTACCGTGGTCGTGTTGGCAAAGAAATTGTACGGCCATTTGTATACTGAATGACCTAATTGGATGATATATAGCACCTATAGTAATTTTACTTGCATTTTTTTTCATTGGTTACAGAGTTTGTGTTGCCATCATTAGTCTGTTCATTCAAGGTCACTTCATACTTTACGGAAATATAAAATAAAACGAGAAGGGTTAGACAATTTACACCGTGGGATAGTTTTAAATAACGGCTATTCCAACGTTATTTACACTTGATCACGCAACGATAGTAAGCCTATAGTTATTCGTGTTGCTGAAACCTTATTACCTGTATGCAGTGTGCGCAAGGTACGTAATAACATTTTCAAACCAAATGTTTTGGAAACGGCCGCCTAATCCACGGTATTATACGTAGCCTATATATTTACCTTGATGTTAAACGTTTGCAGTGTTAATTAATTTTGCATCTTGCTTGAATCGGAAAAGTTAACAGATGAAAGTGTAACAGTCAGCAAGTAATCTAATATAAATAGAACAGTATTTTTAAGGCATCTTGCATCAAGTTTAGGATTCTGTTCTGATGTTACTTTCCCTTTCACTTGCCCAGACGTTTGGAAATCTCTTTGCTGATGGATTCTGTTAAGATGTGTGCAAGTTCAAAATGGCTTTGCTGAATGCTGCAATTATAAATTTATCGGTGAGCTTTCCACGCAAACGGAGAAATAAAATTTAGGCAGTGATTATTTCACCATAAGTAGCGGTAAAGTTAGGTTAAGTAGGAAAATGGCGATAATGACAATGACTACAACGGACCACGGTGGTAGTACTAGAGTAACTAGACAATGATAGTCTAATAGGAGTCCACTGGAAAAAAACGGTTGTCTGATAAGCCTACCATAAACCTTTAATTTGACGCCCACCTTTCAGAAGTCCCAAGATAAAATATGACTTCGATTAACTTCTTTGTTTTCAATACATTTAGAGGACGCAGAACATAAACAGAATCCATATCTCCCAAGACAGATATAGAGAGAAAATACGTTATGTAACAAAACTCATAATGACATAGTCACTAAGATTACACCCCATAAAAAGAAAGCGAAAATGAGATTGGTGTTGTCGCTTATTGTATCACCCACAAGTCCATTATAAAATAAGTCATATAAAGTATTATATCGATTAATACACAGCAGTGACAGCACCGCACATAACTGGCGAGCCTGTGATATTGAACTTTGTGGAAATCAGTTTCATCAGAAACTTATATGAATGCCTTTGATTTAAAGACTGGCTTAAAAATAAAATATTTAGAAAAGCACACTCTTTACTTATAAGAAACATTCGGTTGCAGCTTTTAGTAATTATGCCTTTAGTTTCTTATTTAATTTTGGCATAATTTTTATAGTATAAGTTTCTTTCAGGGAAAGTTTATGACTCTAAAAACAACATTAAAGCAGTTTCTTGGTAAATACGCTACAAAACGCTAACTGCGTAATCATAAAAAGATATGAATGAAAATTCTACTCACGTACGTGTTTTTGCCCCTAAAAAGTAATGGTTTATTTATGTATTTTGTCATAAAAATTTTTCTCATGATTTAATATTGTCTTACAATGAAAGCAACCGAGACGGCGCAATTTTCAACCAAAATAACGTTCGTAAAGAGCGCCGTTTCAGAATTTTGTCCCCTCTGCCAAAAAAAGTTTCGGCGCCCGTGGTAACAAACGAGTAAAGTTTTTAAATCTTGAGTTGATTTGATACGAGAGTTTCTTATAAACTTATTTTAAATATTAAGCTTATTATACTTAAAAAATCTCTACAGATTCTTATTATAAATATATACTTATATACTGCACACATCTCATGGACATATATTATATAGGATTATGACATACTGTATTGTTCTGTTGTTCTAGAATCTAGACTTAGTTTTGACCTGAATTGAATCAAGTTGACCAGCTTGAACCAGTTCACAGATAATTTTTGCAAGAAACTGTAGAAACCTCGTTCTTCTTTCCAGAATGCTAGTAACACCATAGGCATATACAGTCGAATCCGCTTAATTCGGACACCGGATAACCCGGACAACCGCTTTAGTCGGCCAAAATGCTCGGGAACGGAACAAAACTAAAAATTGAACGTAAAAAACTCCTGTTAATTCGGACAATTCTCCGCTTAATTCGGACACAGGTTCGCAATTCCATCGTTAGGTTATTAGTTATTACACAATAAACAGTACTTCGTTCGTTTATAGGCAAGATTCAATTGCATTATGAGTGATTATGGTGAAACAATGACGATCGATGCAGTAACAATCGACAATGAACTCATATAACGCCGTGCCAGCTTCATAGTCGCTTTAGCTTCGGTACAATTGCGTCCATCTTGTAGGACAAAATTGTACAGAAAAGTTTAGCACAAAAATTGAAATTGCTCATTAAAGTAAACGAAGACGTTTTATGCGATCAGTGCCAGTTACTGGAGTATAGCGCAGCTGCAATTCATTTATTACGCAACACTACAGTATTTTAAATGCGTTTTTTGCCTTTATGCAAGACCATGAAACGAACAATTGATTTTCCGCTTAATTCCGACAAAAGTGAGCGGAACCAAAGTGTCCGAATTAAGCGGAGTCGACTGTATATTACATTACACCCTAGGAATCTAGCATTCTACTGTAGCATCGAACCAACTCATGGTTATAAAATTTTACCCGTTTGTTACTTGTCCAATTGGTTGATTGTTGTGCTGGTTTTAAATGCGACGTAGTTTACCTAAGAAGTTGTAGGAAAAAATCCATCATGTTCAAACACTTTGCAGTAAAATTTAATTTCATTAAACAATTTCTATGCTCAAATTTGATCATCGATCTCGGTGCCTTCATAGCGCTATGACGTTATTAGGTTAATTGCAATAATGTAAGCACAAGTTTCCGTAGTGTAGTGGTTATCACGTTCGCCTAACACGCGAAAGGTCCCCGGTTCGAGCCCGGGCGGAAACAATTAATTAGTTTTTTCTTCTTGCAAGTCGTTGTCAACAATTTAGTAGAGCAAAGTAATCATTATATCTGTTGACAGATATAAATGGAAGTTTTTAAGTTTTAAGCCACTTTTGCGTTTTTCCTATTGTGGGAGATATTGCCACGTAAGCATGAATATAGTACTGCCCATGGAGAAATTTCATTGAAGCAACTTGCAGGTAATATTGTTCAAAAACCACTATTATATCATTAAGTGCCAAGTGGCAAATATGCTAGCTTACTTCCACATAGTTTCGTCTGTGTGTTCCAATGTTTCAAGGTACAAATCAATCCAATCCAAACTGGTGACTAAATCTTCAAGAATAACATAGTCATCGTTTCGAAGCGTTTCTTGAAACGGCTTTACCATTTCATAAAAATTTCCGCAATCCTTTTCAATTTGCCTTTCTTTTAACTTTCTGCAAATAAAAAAAAAACATTTAAGGTAACTCACATAAACAAACTGCATTTGATCAAAATACCAATATGAAGAACTATTTGAATGCGCATTAAAGATGAAAGAAAAAGATGTTTCAGCCCGGGCTCGAACCGGGGACCTTTCGCGTGTGAGGCGAACGTGATAACCACTACACTACTGAAACTCACGCTTCCATCACTGCATTCTTTTGCATTTAAACCCGTAATGTTTGTATCTCCAGTACATAAACTATAAAAAGGGTTTCGTTCAGAAGTAACTTGTCCTTTTTTTAATTCTCTGAAGCTATAATTACAGCTTTATAGAAGCCTATATATAATTGTGTAGGTTAGTTTATTTAAAGTGAAGTTATAGAATATTTTTTAGCAACCTTCTGGTAGAGGCTACAAAAGACTGGAAAAGAGCACACAGAGTTTCTTATATCAATTAGAAATAGATAACCTATGTAAAATGGTTAAAAAGATAGAATTAATTTAGAAGTACTGTATTTATACAGTATAGAGAACTGAAAGTGAAACATTTGAACGTAATGAATAAAATGTTACACCTATAACATAATTATAATCAATCTGTTAACCATTTCAACTATCGACTTATAACTATATTACACCATCACGTTGCAATTTAGCGTAATTGACAATAAAGACGTTAATGCAGGGGTGTCCAACCTATTTGGCAAAAGGGCCACATGCAATTTACAAAAGATTGCGCGGGCCACTTGAGTGTTTACTGCTAATTTCTAATTAAAACCCTCTCACTAAAATTCTAATCTTAGAAATAAATTGTGATGCAATAAAATTAACAGTTGTGCACCCCTGTACTAGAGACTATAGTATATTATCTATATTATCTATTATCTCTACTATCTATTGCTCTAATCTATATAGTATCGAGCAATAGGCAAAGAAAGCAAACAATACAAGCCAATTTCTCGGAATGAAAGTTTGCCATAAATTACGTAGACGATTCAGTTGATAATTTAATATAAGTCACTTCGAAAAATACCGCGCGGGCTGCTCAGAACCTTCGGGTTGGACACCCCTGCGTTAATGTTAGGCTGGATTTAAACATAGATTTTTTGTAAGCGATTTTAAGGAGGTTTGTTTAACTTAACCAGTTGGACAAATTGTTAAACAAACGTAATATTCGCTGGGGAAAAATCTCTGTGTGGACCAATTAGCTTCAACTTACCTGACGTCTTCTTGCTGACTATGCAAAATACTATCTTTCTTGCGTGCAAGAATAGCTTCCTTTTCCGCTATGACCTGAAAGCAATAAAAATTTGTTACAAGTGAAACTTGCTTGCCCTACATCCTATTTCTTTAATACAAGTAGGCCTAGGCCCTAAGCTAACACAATCATTTTTTGGTTTTCACCATGCTGAGTGCCTTATAGTTTTAAACATTGGTGAGTAAAGTAAACAAATAAGTTACTTAAGTAGAAGCATTGTTAATCCCGAAAAAATCTACTCCACTACAAGTGGAAGTATTGCTGTCTAAACTCTAAAACCACTCAAGCATAAAGCAGAAAGTAGAACATTTTAAACTACTCAAGTAAGAAGTAGTTTGAGAAATAGTTATCGATCTAAAATGCTCAAAGTTGTGTAAGCACAAATTACCAAGAGCTTGCTAAAAGTCATACAACTGCAGGGAAACACATAAATAATTATCTGAGGCTAAACAGCTTCAGACATACTTTTGTCCCTCGTCAGAGCATTGTTATGTCAAATACGTGAAAATCAAGTTGTAGACTGATATAACACTTTTTGTGCGTATGTGAGTGCAAATGAAAATTACTGCAAATTATCTTCAAACTAAATCACTGACTATAGGCCTACTTTCTACTTCAGCCATACGCCTATGAATCGATTTGATATTCTGAAATGAACATGTCTATACAGAGAAAAGCACGCCCTGATCGCGCCAAAAGTGTATATAGGAAAGGGATACAGGAAACATTATTCAAAATTTTTCCGAATATGCGCGACAATTAACGGTATAGAAAGTTTTAATAGCCGATATTTTAGATATGTTCTAGCAAAAAGGCGTAATGTGCAATGTTAATGTAGGCTTCAGTCCTCAATTTTGAAGAAACCTGAATTTTGACAGCGCCACATATGCAAAACCCATTTCAGACTTGTAAGCATCAATAAATACATGAAAAGACTATTCATTAGGGTCGCTTATCACTATGTAGTGGCTTTAGGTTGAGGCGAGCGAGAAGGGGGCCTCTATTTTGTATACGCCTTCTATTAAAACAAACGTTGTATTCGAATATTATTGTTAACTAATCGCACCTTTTCTGGACAGGATCGAGTCATTTACAGCATGATTCATGCTAATTAGCTGTATAAACTGTATTTAGAATAGGAGAAAGTTGTGTAAATCGAAGCTTCATGTGAATTGGTCCCCTCCTGCTTTGAGATTAATTTCATATAGCTTCATACTCAAACGTTCACGTAATTTAAGATAACTTGCCAACACAAAGAAAAAGTTTTGCTCTCTGCTAGCAAGCCTCTGAGGTAGGCTATTAGGTGCTCGATAATAATAATAAAATGAAGGATGTGAGATCTTTGGGATTATGGAGTAAAGTTTAGAGAAACATAAATTGAAAAGAAATGCACTTGCAAACAAATCTCTGGCTTATTTTTTGAAAGAAGAGCAAAATTTTATGCATTTTAGGCCATATAGATTCAAAGCTTTACGTGACTTCATGCCCCCTCCCCCCGGACCTTCCTAGGATAGATGGCAAGGTCTTCCGTAATTTTGGGACCCCCAAGTCGCGTCATACCTCGCCTCGCGAAACTCTATCCTGGCTTTTTTTGTACTATAGAATTTTAAGCGGCCCAGCTGAAAAAATGCAATTAGAAACTACTAACTTGTTCATGATAATTTTCATTTGCTTCTTGAATGTTCATTATATTTACTCCAACAAAAATGTTGAATATGAGAAAATGACCAACTACAATAAAAAGAATGGTATAAATTCTTGAAAATTGCGTTGTTCTCTCATCCATTTCGATTTGAGCGTCAAACCATCCATCTACCTGAAAAATATAAATAATTATTAACTGCTTAATTAACTGGTATAATTCTTAAAAAATAATATATTAATAATTATATAAATAATTTAGGTCTACATATATTTTTAGGCCAATAGGCTAAAAAGTTCAAATATAACTCAGAGCGCTCATAAGGAAAATGGAACTTGGCTTTACTTTTGACTGTCAAATCTGTCATAATGTTAGTTGGCTTAGTGGCGGAGCGGTTGGAGCACCGATGTCACAAGGTTGCGATAGGCCTACCCAGTGGCGCTAAACGACATACAAAACCAAATTTGAGATATGCGAATCAAAAAAGGACGCGTCTATCAGAACTTGCACAAAAACAACTTTGGTGGCATAGGATCGAACGAGTAGAAATGATGACAATTTTATCGTTACAACAGTGATCTGGGTGACTTAAATCAAGTCAGAAAAACTAGCTTGGCTAAACGTAACCCACAACTCATTACAGTTCTTGGATTTCTTATAAATAGGCTGCTAAAGTAATTATCGGTTGCTTTGGTATGGTGTTATACAATGATTGCTGCCACTATTTTACCAGAAAAAAATTGTGCATTCGTAACTAGTTTTCACATTTCCTTGTTAACCTATCTTGAATATTATAACATAGTAACTAATCCTAACGTAAATCTACCTTCTAATCTAACGCACAATGCTGCACAATGTTTGCAGCATTGAATTTTGCTGTAAGACATTTTCAGCATAGAAAATTTGTTTCTCTTTGTAAGTTTTATTTATTTATCGCGGTTTGCTTGTTATGTCTTAACTCAGCGTGGTCCAACTACAGGTCCGCAGCCGCATGCGGCCCGCGAGCTTTCACAGTATTGATTTAATTTATTTCAATTAGAACAAGTATAGCATTTGGATAAAAAGTGTCAAAAATTTAATTCAAAGTTGTAGGCAGCAGGGCCTATACTGTTTCAACCTATCAGGTCTCATCAGTACAACTGGGCTTCTTAAAGGCTGATATGTACCTAGTGTTCCGGACGTTTTTCTTTCTTTTAAATATTCCACAGTTTTCATGTTATGTATCTTTTAAATTGGAACCCTAATACTGGCTATTGCGCAACAGTGAGAAATTTGGCATAATCCAATAATTGCGACAGCATCATTGCATCGCATCGCACCATCCATTTGTCTATTACGTCATCATATTGGGCATTATTCTACTCATTCTACTCCTACTAGGTAGGCTACTAGTTACTGTAAGAAGCCAGTTGTACTGACGAGACCTGATAGATCGAAACAGAATAGGCCCTTTTGTCTAAACTTTGAATTAAGTTAAAAATCTTCTAAATTTTGCTAGAAAGGATTGTATAACCTTATAAAATGGAAACAAGTAAGAAAAGAAAGCTTGCTGACGAAGGCAGAATATTTAATGAATAGTGGTTGAAAAATTATTTTATGATTGAGAATAATGGCAAGCCATTATGTCTTGTATGCAAGCAAACAATTGCAGTGATGAAGGAATATAACGTTTAATTATGTAATTTGAGAAGTGTCCCTTACTTATGTGGGACTTAACCGAGTGTTTTGTCTGCGGACAAAATTATGGTGTCTATTGTAGAAGTGCACGATCCCAGGATGCCTTTGCATATTATAGATTCCTGCAGTTACTCAAATTTTGACGTCATCTGATTGTACACTTTTGCATTAGAACTAAATTATGTTTCCTGCACAGCAGCAGCGGATTAAGGCTGGGAGGCGCCCATGCCAAAAATTGAGTCAGCGGCCCCTTCGGTAACATGGGTCGGTATATCAGTAATATTAATACAGTACTATAGGTGATCTGCTGTTGTCTTTTCCTTAAATTATAACGGTCATTGGTAATGCAATTGATAAACTTCATTTCTATTACCAAAGAAGGGGAAATAAAAGTGCCCCAATTGAATTTGCTGTGTTTTAGTGATACAGTATAAGCAAGTTGGTACCAACTTGCGTACAGTATATTTAGGCCATCACAATGAATATAGCCAGGTTTTTAATTATAGTAATTAGATTTTGTTTTTAGCTATAGCCATTCAACTTTTTACCCACAAAAAATAAAAACTTACAGTCTAACATAAACTTTCAAAAATGTGTGTGAATGAATTTTCATTTTTGATGCTAAGAGATTTCTCCGCAAAAAAACAGCCCACTTTCCGACCTGAACCCCTGGCAACCACTAGACTGTCCGAGGTCAGTCACCTCGTTAAGACCACCTAATACAGTATGGTGTGGTCTACTTTACTATAGTTAAAGATTATCAGCTGTTTTATATGAAGCTACTTCCAGTTTAATAAAAGAATATTAAACATACCACTACACCAAGTTTTTTTTCTTTGTTGTAGTGCCAAACTTGTATGGTTCTTGAGAAAAAAATCTCTGACCTACATTATAACTTAAACCATTTATTTTTGATTACATCACAGTCTTAGAAAATGTTGACACTTAGATCTGAATTATCAAAATGTTTACAAACACGTTTGTGTCGAAGAATTCCAACCAAGGGTATTTCTGCATCAAGTGAGAAACGTCAGTTCATATCGGACGATGCTGGAAAAGGAGAAAGAGTATATGATGTCATTATTGCTGGCGGTGGAATGATAGGTGGTGCAATGGCATGTGCACTAGGAAAAAGTTCATACATGCAGGGAAAGCGGATACTCTTACTAGAAGGTGGACAAAGAAAATCAACTGATATTTTATTCAGTCCTCCGAACTTCTATTCCAATCGTGTTTGTGCAATATCCCCAGGAAATATGAAGTTTCTTAAAAATTTGACTGCATGGGAAAAAATTCCACGATTCGGAACAGTTAGGAAAATGCAAGTGTGGGATGCGTGCTCAGACGGCATGATCATGTTCAATGAACCCAACATGTCAGAAGACCTCTGTGCGATTGTTGAAAATGATATGATTATTGCAAGCCTCACAGATGTTTTGAACACACAGCTTCAAGGCCAGGTGGAAGTTATGTATGAAAGTAAAATTAGTGGTTGCATAACTCCAAGAAATTATGCTCTTGACGACACTACAACTGCCATTCCTCCTGTTACTATAAATTTGAAAGATGGACCAGAACTGAAAACCAGGTTGCTAGTTGCCGCTGATGGAGTGAATTCTTTTATTGCACAAAAAGCACTCTTGAGTAAAATGAAGTGGGATTATGACCAGTCTGCGGTTGTGGCTACACTGGAGCTTCATGAAGAAATAGAAAACCATGTGGCATGGCAGCGATTTCTTCCTACTGGTCCTATCGCTCTTTTGCCTTTGACAAGTCAAAGAAGTTCACTGGTATGGAGCACAACACATGAACATGCAATGGAGTTGCTTTCCATGAGTGACGAAGAGTTTGTGTCAGCAATTAACAACGCTTTCTGGCAAGAACACCACTCTAGTGCTATAGTTAAATATGTGCAAGACTATGCCACTAGGCTATTTTCAAGCAACGTTTACAATGCAAAACAATATCCTCCTTGCATTAGCAGCGTGTCTGGAAAACGTGCAAGCTTTCCATTAGGTTTTTCACATGCCATAAAGTATGTTAAACCCAGGCTTGCAGTGATTGGTGATGCCATTCATAGGGTTCATCCATTAGCTGGTCAAGGTGCAAATTTAGGTTTTCGTGATGTAGAATGCCTGCTACGTGTTATAGAAAAAGCAGTCTATGGTGGTGAAGATATTGGTTCATTGAACCACCTTCTCGAATATGAATCTGAAAGGCAGTTGGGCAACTTTCCCATGTCTGTATCAATTGATTTACTGAAACGGCTGTACTCTACAGACTTTTCTCCAATTGTTGCACTTCGATGTCTTGGATTAATGGCATGTAACTCAATACCTTCTGTTAAAGAGCAGTTTATGGCACAGGCAATGAAATGATAACATTAATTATAAATGAGGTATCATGTTGTGAACCAGCAGTGTGTAATACTTTTGCATGTTACCGATCTTGCATTTGTCTTGAGGTTACTGTAGAAAGTCACACTTTGCTGTGCAATGAGCTTGACAAGAATACTTCTTTATTGAAAACCAATCACTGTGCAGAACACAGCATTCATTTGTAAAAATCGAATTGATTTCTGCAGGCATATATTTTTGGGGTCATTCCATGCACTTCCACGAATTATCTTTATTTTCATATTTTAGCAAAAATCATTTAAAAAAGATATTCAATATTTCGGAAAATACAAATTGTAATCAAGAAGCAATTGCCATATATTTATTGAATACTGAAAACCACTTGTTATCTAAGTTAAAGATAGATTTCGTTGCTCCAGACAAGATTATCTAGTACAAGGGTGTTCAAATGATTTCTGCCATGATCCACCACAACCAAACCTGACAACGTGATGATCCACTAAATACGAATAGTAAACATATTGGACGTGCTTTAAATTTAATGGTGCTTTATTTATTTAAATGTACCCTACATTGTAGGGCCTACAACATATTTATAACTTTGTAAAAGTCAAAAGTGAAGTGTGCTACAGCTGCAAGATTGTTTCAAGACTACATTGGAAGATCCAGACAAAAAGTTGAAAAGATCCGGATCGAGATCCGCCATTTGAACACCCCTGATCTAGCAGAGTAGACAATACGAGTTTTGCTGTACTTAAAAAGAAATGGCCTGCCGGTACTAATAAATTCAAGCTTATTTAACAATTTCCACCATAGTTTTGTTTTCTATGGATTTAATTCTGCTTTTAAAACTCATAGTTTTTCTTTAACTTAATTGACGATTAAGATTGGTTGGTTGCTACTCCGAAGTTGTTTGTTGTAATCACCTATTGTCATTTGCTGTTACTGTTATCATTGGTGTAGGCAGAACATTTTCATAGCAATGGTTATGTAAGGTCACATGATACATTTAATGATAGTTGCAGTATATATATGCCATTTACATGTTAAGTGTAAACAAAAGGAAGAGGTTTTAACATGGAGAGGCCCAATGGCAGTGTTATGTGATAGAGTTATTTAACTGAATACTAACAAAATCAACATCTATATAGAGTTGACCAGTAATTGCTTGTGATGTAATTTGGTAACTGTGGCAAGGTTTATCTCACTCGGCTATTGTGTTGACAGCTCACTAGATTTTATCTAATCTTATGTGTGCTTACTGTTACCCCTGAGGCTGTTTTTATTTATGTGGGTTATTTTATTTACACTGGTTTTATCCAATTTACAGACTATCAGCGAATTTCTAATGTGGGATAATGATGTTATGAGAAGCAATGCTTTGTTTTTTTAGGACATTTTAGTGGTAGTAATGTAAAAAGAGGATGCCAACAAATTCTGTATTAGACTTGAAGCAGCTGGTAATGACTGCATGGCGGGAGAGGTGGTCAGAAAGAGAGTGGTCAATGCATACCAAACAATATCTCAATCATCCATCCGATGTTTTTCATATTGCTGATATTCTCGTATCTCAGGCATACATTGGAAAAGTCCCCAACTCTACATTAGTAAATTATATTAAATATGCAATAAGCACTGGTATGCTTTCCTACGCAGCAGTATTTGCAGCTGTAGCCAAACATGAAGACCTGCACAAGTTGGAGAGCACGAGAGAGGTTTATGCTTTATCTGAAAACTATTTATCTATTATCAATGAAATCCCACTTGTCGAAGATCCTATGACACTTTGCAGTACGTTGCGTGTTATCTTGCAATGGCTTTTTCACAACACTGAATTATATTTAAAAGGTGTATCTGGCATTTATCCAACTGCTGCTGATGAATTTATAAAATTAAATTGTCAAATCATAGAGCAGCTCACTACCAGATCTCGCACATCAATGTTATTAACCATAGCAAGATTTGAAGAAAGTAGTGCTTGGAGTAACATAGAAACAGACTTGGCTGTTGTGAAAACAGCTTCGGCACAGAATATTCTCCACAAGGAAATCAGTGATGCATGTCATCATGTATCACAGTTGTCAAGATGTCCAATATTATCTCGATCAGTGTATCCTGTGACATTATCATCGCTGCAGGTTTTCCTTCCTCTGTCAGGATTTATAATCTTCGAAGTTGAAAGACGAACACTCACTGAACCAGAAGGCTTTGCGCTTCAATTGTCACTGTTGTCTCAAATACATGGTCTATCAACATTCGAGTTATTGTTTTATGTGATTCAGACATGCCTGATGGGATTTTTAGATTCAGTTCACTGTAAAACAGAAATGGAGCATGAGTGGTCTGCTATGATTTATCTGCGCATTCCCAAAATATTTTGTTGTCTGAGATCCAATTTAAAAGGAAGTGAATTTGAATCTCCATCGCGTAATGCAATCAAAAAGTCTGCTCACTTTGAATCAGAACTTATTAAAGCGTTACATAAACTTTGTCAGTTAGACTGCCTTTTGGATGCCCTAGATCAGTTGAAGGATGGAGTTTCATGGCTGAAATCCTTAACTGAACATTTTGTAAGTGAGAGGCTTATAACCGCTAAACCAAACATTGAACACTTGTTACAAATAAGGAAAGAAACAGCATCATATGGTCAAGAAAAGTGCCAGAATCCACAGTTGATTGTTAAAAGTGTGAGCACTCTTAAACAATTAATGACCAGTATAAATGCTGGTGATTTTGCAACGCAACCAGAAATGCTTCTAAAAACCTTTCAAGGGATTTGTAGTCAAGGAAGTTTTCATACTTTAATTGCTTGTGCTGCTGCTTCTGGACAACTGAGTAATTTTGCAAGCAAGCTCATGCAATTTAATGAGGGTGTGAAAGCAAGCAGTGCTGAAAATTCTAAAACAGCCCAGATAAGAGCAGTTCTTTTTGACATGTCATCTTTGTTGACGTGCCACATGGTTAATGCCTTTCGAAAGCCTGTTGTAATGGACCCCATACAGAAAACCTCCGAAATGAGTGGTTGCTTTTTATACCAGTGGATTAAAGCGTGGTGGGTTTTACCAACTAACCGTGCCATTGTAACCAAATATGAAACTGATACAAGCAGGGTTGAAGTATATATAAAAATTTTGCGAACGTCAAATGAATTTAGACTAAGCTTAACCAAATGGCAAGATGTCTGCATCAACCTACCTCAGGCATTTATTGAACTGATCATTGCAAAACAAAAAGGTTATTTATCATTCGCAGATCTCACCAAAGCTTGCAATTTGATACGTGATAATTGCCCGCTTTGTGTTATCCTAGCTGTGATGCTTGCAATTGTTCGAGCTTTACGATTATGTGTTGGACACAGTGACCACATAAAAATGTTGGAAATCCTTGCAGAAAAGAGTCAGGCCCAGCACCAGTCTTCTCTTTCTTATGATGAAAGGTATGCTTACTTTGGCAAGATTTTAGTCCAGTTAATGGGAGATTTATTGCCAGAGTTTGATAACTCGTTAAAGCCAAACCTTGGTAAGTCTGCAGGAGAAATACTGCAAGTTACACTACAAGAAACAAAGAACCATGGCTGGATAAATAATGAACGCCTAAAAAAATTTCTATTTTGTTTGAAGTTTCTTGACATAAAGATTTTTACTAGACACTTAATTGCTTTCATTCTCAAAGAAATTCGTTTGGATGCAGTTGAAGCAGCCATAAATATTGTGTTCACAGTTATGAAGCTCAACTTAGAATCTTTCACCATACACATGCTCCAGAGTGGAATTCCTGATCAACTTCTCTCTGATCCTCATTCCATACTTAACCCAGTAGGTTCGGCCATTGCGAAAATGACAGTTGCTTGTTTGGACATAGTTCTCAATGATTGTCTACTCAAACAAAAGATGTTGCTTGCATCTGGTGAAAAACTCAGTCCGTTTCTGTATGAAGCATCTCCCAATAAAGGACAGGATAACTTGCACAAAGTCCGTCGTCTCCTAAGCTCATCAACAGAACATGATTTGGCATCTTCTGGTAGCAGCTCTGGCCTGCCTCCTACTGAACCCATCCTCATTGTGTTAGCTGATTTTATACAAAAACTGTGGAAACTTATGACATTGCGAGAACCCAGTCCACTAAATGAATTTATTTTCACATTCATCAAATGCGCACTATTTTCAACACCACTTGTATCACGTTCGGTGAAGCAACTTTTACCAGTAGAACTTGTAAAAGAGTTAAGCAGTAGATTAGTGGAAAATGGTCGTGAATTACTGTTTGCCGCTTCAGACTTGGGCAATCCAGAAGTTCGGCGTATTGCTGCTGAAGCCATTTGCCTTGCTGATACTTTGCAGTAGTACTCTCTCTCTCTTGTCTTTTACTGAGTAATTTTTATGCTTGTGTCCAAATCTTGTTTGATACAGAATTATTCAGTTTGAACTAATTGTGTTTCTGTGGTTGTCTCAATGCATGTACTTCATTGTTTTTTTAAGCTGTTTACCATTAACTACTGGTATATATCTTTCGTATTTTACTTGGAATTGCGCCCTAATAAGACCATAATTACAAATACTTCTGTTAAAAAGGGATATTATAAACAAAACAAATTATGCCTTTGGGTGCAATACCATAACCATATTCATTACCTGTTTATTCAATTTTTGTAGGAAAATATTTATACTATATCATGTGTGAATATGTTTCGAAAATGCACCGAAGAACAGATCTATTGTGTAATTCTTTTTGCTCAATCATAAAATCTCGACAAATCAATTGACTCATGTTGGTGTCATAACTTTGTTCTGAGCCGAGGAGGGGGATCCACACAATTCCGTAATTGATTCTTCAAGGCCTAACTCCCACCCCCCTACTGATTTCAATGCCTTGCACAAAGGGGGCGCTGAAAATGACGGTAATGACCAAGGCTTGCAGCGCGTGGTCTGTTGTTACTTGTTACATACAGTGTTAATGTCCAATTTGTATAAACCAAAAAGCATGAGCATTTACAAGATAGGAATATAGTCTAGAAATTATCATGTTTTTCTTGTTGATTGATCTAAGCCTGCGCTTTTATCTTTTTTCATATTTAACAACATGCAAAACTAGTTTTTGGCTACCGGCAGGCGAGCAAGTTATCGAAATGTGGTAAAACCATATGACCTTACACATAACCCATAGTGGAAAGCATGGCAACTGCACCCCTGAAATTTCTGAAGCTTGTGTGCTGCGAAGGCTTCCTTGTCGACCCGCTCACATGGTGCGCTCTATAGAGAGAAGTATAGTGTCTCGCAAAGGTGGTTTGTAGATTCTGCAAGCGAAGTCCGTCAACAAAAGAGTGATCAACTCCTCCGTGATTGTGCTTAGCAGAGTTGATGAACAGGTTGTTGCAACGTTACACTTTGATTATGAGTTGCATCACACTGTGACAGATGGTCAACGTAGTCTGACAAAAACCTTGAGCAATTCGTCCACGTGTAAGGTTACGGTATGATGCAGGGTGAAAAAAGTTCTACTAGGCGGTAGATCTGTCCTGCGTCATTTAAAAACTGGAGCATAATGTCCTTGCCTGATGGCACGACGTTCGGGCAGATATGTTCTTCAATGAACTGGAAAACAAGTGTTTTAACGATAATTTGGCAAAATCCATCTTGGGAATAGTACACAGCTAGTCGTCAGGTCAGATTGACGCGTTCGCAGTGTATGTGACACTTCCAGTCTTTCCGTTCCCACGTTAAACTCCTGGTTGGTGAAACTGTGGTAAGCGCAAAATACGGTTCCCGCCTTATAAGGGCTAATTATGATAATTAGCACACTTGTACTTGCACCCGCCCGTTGCGTAAGTTAATCTTTTTTAGAGGTCGTACGTTTGCTGGCAGAAATCGGGCCTGCAAACTGTGTCACGCGAACACTGCAATTTTGGTCGTTCTGCACCTGTGAGATATCGTCGAAAAGTATGATCTTTTCCAAACTGGCGCAAAACCGGGATCGGCGCAAGGCTATATTGCATCCTAGGCAAGCCTCCGTTACTGCGCAATGGTGGGATTCAAATATTTTAACATCCGGTTCTCTCACTGCTCGTGTTCGCCTTCGCCTAATGGACGCACTAGCCCTGCAAATAACACAATTACACATCGCGTGTAAAACCTACACGTCTATAATAACGAATCGTTGAAGTAGAGCTTGATGGTATTAGTCACGCACTTGAAAAACTTGCCAAACTTTTAATAAAAGTTTGGTTATCTGTGATAATAAACTCGTATCCAAAAATCAATTCATAATAACTTATCTATTTTTTAATGGAAACACTGTTTACCGCCTATATCCATTTTCTAGCTTACCCTTAAAACTATTATTATTTTCCCCTATCCTGCGTCCCTGCACAACGACATTACGTTATTCTATTGCGTAATTAGGATGTTAAGTCAAATGCCTGTATATACTGTGCAATAAGTACGTAACTATCCACTTACTGTTACGAAGCTAAAGAGGGTTAAGAACGCAGATCCCAGATCGCCCCAGTTTTCTTCGTCGCCGCCCGCATATCCGAACATGTAGTAACCAAATATGGCAAAGAGGAACATGATAAAAAGTAGAATCAACATTACGTTAATAAAGGATTTCTTCATCGTGTCTATCAATGCGGTAAGAAGGACCTGGGTTTTTTAAAAGGGAAAGTTAACTTCCGTCATAACACTTTTATGCAGAGTAGTCTCTTCTCGAACTGCTGTTATCACCAAACCTAGGCTGTTATACCTGTAATCCTCTGACGAAAGACACCGCACGCATTGCACGTAGCGCCCTAGTAGCTTTCAAAGTTCTCAATATGGGCAAAGCTTCCGTCCAAGCTGCTTCTTCTGCTACGTCGTGATAAAATTGATCAACGAACACCTATGGCAGTAATTTGCTTTAAGGATAAAAACATAGAGTAGGCCTGCTAAATGTTTTTCAATACCTTAAACATAAAGTACAATTTACATGTGCTTTACTTTGTACCTGCGTAAACGATATAAACAGAATGAAAAAATCAAATCGATTTGACCATGTCGTCCAATATTTTGCGGGTTCGGCGTAGAATTTTACGACAAATTCCAAGGAATAAATTACAAGGAAAATGATGTCTGCAGCCTAACCACGGTGAAAAGTGAGATGAATTCTATTGTAATATGAGGTTGGCATAGTAAATATAAACAACTTTATCATCAAACAACGAAATTCATAGAATACCAGATAACGGTACCGTATAATTTAAAAAAGATATAATTTACTAAATTTCACAGTTAGTGGAGTATAGTGTGTATGCGGCTAGGCCAGTGTTGTAATCACTCGAGTATGGTTAAGCTGTGTTTGTCAAAATTCGTTTTTTTTAGCGCGTTCGTAAATTGCAGACGCCTTCACAAATGGCAGGCACGTTCGCAATTTGCCTACGCGTATGTTTGATAACTTGCCTGTCAAAAGTTTCAAAATAACGAGCTCATAAATTGCACGCACAATAAATTATTGTGTAAAAACATGGCTGTGTTGGCCAAACGGTTCATTACCACACGCGCTTTACTATATTGCTAATGTGTTGACAAGTTGCAAACGCATAGAGTCTATGCCATAGACTATGCAATAACCAGCTTGCATACAAATTGCAACAGTGTTCGCAAAAAAACGCACGGTTCACAATTTACAAGCGTGTATAATGATGACCCGTTTGGCCAACACAGCCATGTTTTTTACACAATAATTTATCGTGCATGCAATTTATGAACTCATTATTTTGAACCTTGCGGCCAGGCAAAATACCATACATACGCGTAGGCAAATTGAGAACGTGCATACAATTTGTGAACGCGTTTGCAATTAACGAACGCGCTGAAAAAAAAACAAATTTTGACACATACAGCTAACCATACTCGAGTCACGATATGACGGTGGTCGGACGATTCAACCCCGGACGATTCAACCTGCGGACGATTCAACCCAGGACCATTCAACCTAGGACGATTCAACCCACGGACGATTCAACCCACGGACGATTCAACCCGCGGACGATTCAACCCGCGGACGATTCAACCAACGGACGATTCAACCCGCGGACGATTTAACTCGCGGACGATTCAACCCGCGGACGATTCAACCCACGGACCTTTCTCATACTTGATTCAACCCACGGACCTTTCACGTACTTATGGCTTAGGTTATTACCAAGTTAGTTAGTAGCCAATTGTAAGCTTAATATTGGACAGTCTAGACTCTAGAGTTAGGCGATCCTGAATAGGCCTGTACGTCGTGATTAACGGTTATAGTACCATTGCAATCGTACCGTTTTTTGTTCGGTTCTAGGTCGATTCAATCCATGGACGAATCAACTCCGGACGATTCAACCCGCGGACGATTCAACCCACGAGCGATTTAACCCATTTACAGAAACGTCTACGCAGTTCGTTATCAGGCACGGATGCCGCTTTTACTATTATACCAATACACATCTTGTGTTGAAATAAAAACAAGTTTATGTACCGTGTTGTAACTAGTAGGCCTACTTAGCGAAAAATAACTAGACTCTAGACTGTCCAATATTAAGCTTACAATTGGCTACTAAGTAACTTGGTAATAGCAAAAGCCATAAGTACGTGAAAGGTCAGTGGGTTGAATCGTCCGCGGGTTGAATCGTCCTGAGTTGAATCGTCCTGAGTTGAATCGTCCGCGGGTTGAATCGTCCGGGGTTTGAATCGTCCGTGAGTTGAATCGTCCGCGGGTTGAATCGTCCTAGGTTGAATGGTCCTGGGTTGAATCGTCCGTGGGTTGAATCGTCCGGGGTTGAATCGTCCGTGGGTTGAATCGACCTAGAACCCGATATGACAATTGTGTGGTCAAGAAAGACAACTTTAGGTAGCAAAATCGGATATTTTTGCATTTTGCAAGCATTTAACAACTCTCTGTAATTAGTATCAACCGGACTAGTTTGTAGACTGCCATAGCAATATACTAATGGTATAACAATATACTAAGATAGTGTAATGGAACGCATAATGTGATCTCAGAATAGTTATTAGATTAAAGGCCTTGACTTAACTGAGTCAATTTAACCACAACTCAAAATGACTCGTGTCAGAAAAAAATGACTTGGTTAGGCTTACTGCAGGAAGGTAAACAACACTGACCGGATAGTATGGTCTCATTGAAGGGTAGTAGTCGTTTACATCAAACATCATTATTATGGAATTAACGAATATTGCCAGCATGATAAATCCATTAAATATTGCACTTTCGCTAAAAACTTGAGCAAATTCATGAAGAGCTTTATCTTTGCGCCAAGCATCGCATCTGATGGAAGCATTTAAAAGGCCAATTAGTTTAGAAATGTACGTAAATAAAATTTTTCTTAAGTTCTAAACATCGTGTGAAAACAAAGTTTGGCCGTTGACCTGCAATCAAACCATATGACTGAGCAGTTTAAAATGAGTAGCTACCCAGCAATACCGTTTGCCGTTATTTTTAACTTTTGAAATGTTATCAACATAAATGTACGCTACCCCTTGTCTTTGGACCATTCTCCTGTTTCGTTTTCACCTTCTTCAACGTCATAAAAACCTGGCCAGTCATCATTGTCATGGCGTCCTTCTGCGTTGGATACGACTGCTCCACGTCGGTTGACGGGATTATGTTCATCTTTTACCATACTACTTTTGTACTTGGTAAGCGTTTAGGAAAATAGCTTTTGTTGTTTTCCAGGTGCAATTTCATTAATTGTGACGTCACACCATCTATTTACACAATTAATTTGATGAATATACACATTTGTTGGTTAGCCAAATTACATATTATATTGAGTATTATAACTTATAAGTAACTCAATTTCAAAGCATAAAGTTAATGCCCTTTGTATAAACGTTGTGCACACCGTCCATTTATCTTTAACGTTTTGGACTTAACTTACTTAAGTAAAGGTTGTGTCCTAGAACTTCTCTTTTGAGTCTTATTTTCGGTCACACTGCATTGCTCATTACGCATGACTTGATTTCACGCCCCTTACTTGACGAAAACTATTCTTTGATCTTAGTCAACGACCTTATTTGCCAAACAACTTTACTATTTTGAACTTCTTGTAATATATGCGCACAAACAGTCTAGTGCCAGGCAAACAGTGTAAGATGCAAGCAACTTCGCATTTCTGGTTGTAATGTGAATACATCTTCTTTGGAAAACTGAACTCAAGGTCGTAAGGATAGGCAGCAAATTAGGTATAGGCTACTGTAGGCTTCAAGCTACAGTTGAAGTAGCATATAATGGGCAAGTTGGAGCCATATGGCTAGCCAAAAAACTGAAAAAAGCGATTTTACGTAAAGTACGGGCAGGCAGTTTCACCAACACAATCACGCTTTAAGCTTATAGCGAACCATATGAGTATACAGACCAGTGGTATAATTAAATATGCGTTTCATGCAAAAGTCCATTGTACTGTATATGAAATGTACCTTAGACTCATTGTACAAGCATACTAGGCGTTTTTGCGTTAGGAATCGCACTCGAAAGTTCATCTGAACATTTATTCCAATTACACAAAAACATATTTTAATCGCTATTGCCTTTTGTTCTAGAATCTTTACTGTAGTCAGTAGTGTATAGCCTGCGCCCTACGACAGTATACCACGGAACATACAGTATGTTTTTGGCCTAGGAGAGCGGGTGTGATTGTATCTTTTACCTTACGTCGTTAACAAAATGCAAAAAATCTTGTGGTAAACTGCAGTACTGTATTGTTAGTTATTAAATGATTGAACCTAATCATTGGCCAGAAACGCAGGACACCGACGCTTGCATTTGTGATTACGCTGTAAGAAATGCCTCTCAAATGGCAATTGTAAGACTACTGTATTAGCGAAGGGTTTTTGCAATGATCAGTGGATTCTTAAATCGTTACAGACGACATGTTTTGCATTGTTACAGTATATCCGAAGACACGGAGTATTTATCCAATATGTGAATGATAAATATAATGGTTCCGTTGTTTCCAAGGTTGGAATGCATTAAAAAAGAACACCCTGGCCAGACTTTTTATTCCTTATAAATTAAAGGTATCTACCATATGCGAAGTCTGCGGTGTTTCTTGCAGAAGTGAATCTAGAAAGTTAGGATGTATAGTGATGTTTGGTCATTATTATTGGCTCTGCTCCTCCTCACTCTACAAGCTTCTTCTACAAGATCCCAATCGAAACGCCAGGTTGGTGATTTTTTACCCAGTTAGTTTGCTTTTTGTTTCCAGCAGTTGTGTTTGTCGACTTTTTGACTAGAAAGATCAGAAATAACAAAGTTAAAATTTCAGGCAATTCAATGCACATTTCAAGAACGACGTTATAGCCCCGGAGATAAATGGAGTTTTGAGGTTGGCTCGAAGACGTTTGACTGCACTTGCTCTGGCCTGGGAACACCAAATTGTGAATGGAGATCTACTCAACGTTAGTTTTCACAATTACACAGTGGTATTTTCAAGAGTGGGTGCGGATGTGCATACAACCGTTCACTCAACTCACTCGAATTTTAAGATTGAGCGTGTTCATTTTCTTACTTTTTTTTATTCATGAATTTAATGAAAGATTTTATTGAACAATTAAAGTTGTTATAAAAAATTGGCTGGTTATGCGAGGAAACCTCCAATTTCGGTACCACAGGCAGCATAATGTGGATCATTTTAATCCCCATCTCACTCACTTTATGTTTAAGGAATAAGTTACACCACGGCAATACCACACTACATTGACTATAGATGGTTTTTGCTTACACTTTCATTTTCAAAGTTTATTGTATTGTCCTATTTGATAGGGCAGGCTATCTGTACCTTACAGGCAATAGTATCCATAGGCTATTCCCATATGATTTCTGCATGCAACCTATATTGCACAACACAAATATAGAAGATTTATTAATTATCAGTTTAGACGTTGATCCAATCTCTTTGTTTTAGTGAGTTCAGAATTCAAATGGATTCACCTAAAAACAGAAACTAATGCTGCTTTCTTTATGTTGGAATTTACACATGCGGTAGGTGTGCAGCGACGGTGTTATGACCGGTTCCTACGTCGATACCACACAGAGAGCGAGCGCTGGGAAAGCAGAAGAGGCGGTCGAACGTATGATTGTTCTTGCGAACGAAATCATAGCAATAGAATGCAAATTGTCTGCTCAGGAGAAAGTAAGGTCTTGGCACATCTATGCGGTATAGCCTACCTAACACAGGAAAACACTGCATGAATTTAAGAAAAGTAGCTTATGTCATTCAAACATAATTGTGATGAGGACAATTTTAAATTGTCTGAAATAGATCGATGCCACCATCAGAATCATTCTTATCGGCGCGGTGACCAGTGGAAATCCTCAGACATCACCGGACTTGTAATGGATTGCCAATGTCTAGGAGCAGAGAAAGTGACATGTCGGGCTTCTGGTAGGCTATATATAATGTATTGTATGTAGCGTTACGAGTAGATGGAACATGCTTCTGAGAAAAGGAGTTATGCATCGTTTCTTTCCGGGTAAGACGTAGGCCTAATGCTATCTGCACTTTCAGTTACTACCGAAGTTCCGAGACCAGCTGTAGACGCGCAATGGGTAAACGATCACATTGTTTACGGGAAACAGGTTTTGAGACCAAGAATTGCAACATTACAAGCTTGTGACACTGGAACAAGGGTAACATTCTGATAATAAGAAACTAACGTATCGGTTAAGTGAGTGTCATTCGTCCGGCGATGTCGGAATCAACTGCTTCAAAGTATTTGTCCAAAATTTGGCAAAAGGCGTCTGGTGTAACAACTAACTTAAACTGAATGTATTGCATCACGATCAGAAAAATTTTTTTTGAAACAACGCAGGTGGTAAGCAGTGGTTACACTTGGAATAAAACTGCTGGAATCACTGCTGACGGTCACACCATGGAACGATGCGAGTGTAGAGATGCGTTGATTCGTTGTGAACCGTACCTAGTCTCACGAAATCCAGGTTTTTTAACATAAGTATAACGTGCGGTCAAATCAAAGTTAAGCTTACTTCCAATAATAAAACAAAAAGCAGAATACACGATAGCAATCAGGCATTAACTATAAAAGGGATGGTCATTCACTCATCCCTTAGCACACTTGACGAAGCAAGCTTGTGTTTAGAAAATAGAAATAAGGTTAACCTTTGAGTAGTTTTGTACTGTATATTTTGATTTAGCCTATTCTATGATGTGGTATTCAGCCAACATTAACTTCAAATCAAATCCAACTTAAATTTGTTGATCATTTTATACAGAGCCTCATTGTCTGACAGTAGAAGGTCAGGTAAAGTATGTTGGAGAACGTTGGACCAGGGTTCACCATACTCACTCCAATATAAGATATCGATGTCACTGCCGTGGGCACGGAGAAAAAGATTGTCAAGACATAGGTTTTCTTACGTAGACTATTATTAAGTTTTACGCTTTAGATAGACAAAAGTGTTTTATGTGATGAGTATCAGACCGTCAGGAATGTTTCCTACCATTGTATGATTGGAAAATTTCCATCGCTTTCGCATGTTACAGGTTATTGCGATGAACCATCCCCGCCCTCTAACGGGGCTATAGTTTGTGTAGTGGCAGGACGTCATGGCTCTATGACGCAATCACATTATTGCATGCCACTGTGTGCACAGGTATTATAACCCTCGTTAACGATGCTTAAACTCTGGTCAGTGTTACTACTGTATGGCATTGTGGCTTGTATACGAATCACAATGTTCATGAGGGAACGTCTAACTCTGAACAAGTAAACTACAACAATTGAATTATTTTAAACAACGACTAACTAAACAATTCCGTGTCTAGGGCTACGATTTCTTGAATCGACAACGTTATTATCGCATTTGGGATGTCTGCGGTCGTGTCACGAATCACAGGTGGTCAGCAGGTTACGCAGATGATCCTTTGCTTATTGCCAAATGCCGCAGTAAGGCTTTTTTGTATTCATTAGCAGTTAATTGTTTTGTTAAACAGCCATTTGTTTCAACGAAGTACCCAACTATAGTGCTATTTAAGTTCTCAACTGTCGAGACACGTAAAAGTTCAGTACAAAGAATAATAAAAAGGGATCTTGAAATTAAATAATGTGAATCAAATTTATCAAGCCGAAAAATAATTAAAACGGAATTTATCTAAGAAGAGTTATAACAAAACGGAAGTTAATAAACTAAAAAATATAGAAAAATTTATATTAGTCATTGCATTTTTGATTAATTCCTTTCTGGTTATTTTCTTATTTTGGTAAATTCCGTTTAATAATTTTTCAGTTTGATAAACTGCCATTTTTTATTTCATTGTATGATGGTTTAATGTATTTTGTAGTTTTTTTGGTTTCGTATATATGCTATAGCCTATTCCAGTGTATAGTAAATCTCAGTTTAGAATAATGTAGACCTATATTTCATTTTGGTTGAATCTGCTTAGTTGTAGTGTACTGCCCCAACAACCGATGATAGGCAAGATGATACAAATAGGTTGCCTGAATCTAAACAAGTTCAACTTTAATGGTTTTGTGGTTCAGTCATCATTGCACCGCTTTACAGAACATTCCGAAAACTGCAATTAGTTTATAACAATTAAAGCGAAATATCAGGGCCATTACTCCTAATCTTGTTTGACATTCTCATTAAACAATTTGCCTTTTTGAAAACATTGACTAATTTTCCACTTAGGACCTGACTGGCCAATACGAGGACGACGGATGCTTTACCTTCCAACTGAGGATTGCACCAGTCTGTCCGACCAGCAAATAGAGAAGGTCAGTATATTCGGTGTTAAGTTTGAAAAAGTTAAACAATAACAAGAAGAATATTTTCCAGAATTGCTGTTACCCCATTTAATAAAGTATTATTTTTAGATCAAACAGGATTTTATCCAACTGCTTTACCACAATAATTTGTGCAGAAACAAATGTCAGACGAAATTTTTTCGATGTGGTGCAAGACAGTAAGGGAATGTCACATTCTTCCGAAGCATTATTCTTGATTTTGTCTGTTTTTACCTGTGATGACATAATTTTGACAATATCATATGAAAATTACTGAACTGATGGGGTTTGAAGTGAATTTTAAAGAGTTTGAAATGAATATTGAAAGTTTCATTTTAATGAGAATTTGTCACTTGTTATCTGAGTTGATATGTTAATATTTGCCTAATACGTGCATAAAAATATATATTAAAATAAACTAGCATTCAGAAAAACTAACTTCTTTCTCTGTATAATGAATACTTTATAGTTTAGGCTACTTGATTTTTAGGCTATTATTATCCTTATTCTCGACATGTAGTAATGACACAAGCAACCTGTGTTTTTATTATATGATAAAGCAGCCTTAGCAAGACCGCTCAAATTACCAAAACGTAATGGATGTAACTAATCATAGTTGCGTCGTTTTTTTCCTAACTTAAAAACGTAACCCAGGTTATGCAAAGTATATAAGCTAGTTGCAAGACGTAGGTGTTGTGAAATGATAAGCTTGAAGGGGAACTGAAGTTATTTTCAAACTATTTTTCGAAAAAAGATAAAAAAACTCTCCCAGCACACAGTTTTTAGAAAACGTTTTGCCAATAACTGCAGTTTCGGAATTGGGTATTTTTATCTTTTTTGAAATAGGTTGAAAAAGGCTTCAGTTTTACTGTAAACAGCCTATTTTGCAACACAACTAGTTACCATAAAAACCTGTAGACCTACATTAACTTGGTGTGTTACCTATTTTCCTTATTAACCAATTTTTCGGGACTGGTCCCATTTTGCGCTTGACAATCTAGTCGTTTCAGACTTCGAAATATGCATTTTCAGAATTTAGAATATACGTGTTACAAAATCATTTGCAATTCTTCATGTTCCCAATTTATCTGCCCTAGCATTGTAAATAAGGCTGTTACTGTTCCACTAAAAAATCATAGAGATTATGCTTTCCTCCAGACCATATGTGCCCTGAACGCGTCATTACGATTCTTTTTACAAAGTCACGATCAAGAAACTTCTTTTATCGGCATTGTTACATGCATTTTTCATTTAATTCATGATGAAAGCTTGGATGGACTAACTTTTGGTACAACATGTACAATTTTTTTAATTGATTTATATGAAGAATTTTATAAATTGCATAAATGCTATTTTCTTAACTGTATTTGATGTACTTGTGACTTTTTTCTAGGGTGTCGAACCGGAACTGAACCTGAACCTTTAAACCGGTTTGAGCCGAACCGGAACCAGAACCCAATATATTATGTGAGTCACAACCCAAACCGAACCTGAACCATTGAAGACGAAGATAGAAAAAAAACAAGCCGGAGTCGAAACTTTCTCAATTGTAACCACTTTTTCGGTGCAATAATTTCATTCAATAGTTATAGAAAACGTGTTTCTTTTGCTTATTTCAAAACGTGAAAAACCTGTAATGGAATGATTGGTTTTGGTTGTTGAACTTGATTGTTCCAGTCACTCCAATACAATGTTCGATTGTCTGATTGTTTATTGCGCTCGATGATACATGAGCCTCAAGGTCGTTAATGGCTTTATCAACCCTAGACTTGATTGTTCAGCTAAAGCTGATTGTCTTGTAAAGCTGACAAGCAAAATTGTCTAACTCGACACTGAACTTCTTTAAATTGTACTCATCAGTAGATTGCACAAGAATGTTGATTGTATAAACTGATTATATTGATTCTTCTTTAAGCGATTATATGTAGGCAGTAGCCTACATTGGCACATCAACAGCATTTCATTCAACAGTTAATATTATAGCATTGAGACTAGTAGACTTTAGCTATTTTCAACTGTATTGTGTTACTGGTTGCTGGTAATTATTAACGCAACTGTACGGCTTTTACAGCAGGCAAAACACACACGAAAAAGGCATGACGAAATATGATCGCATAAGTTGCAGCGGCAAGCAGGAAGCTGTCGTGACTTAGTGTTAAACCTTACTGATACCGACACTTAAAGACGAGAATTCTATGTCTTATACAATCTTATATTATATTAATTTATAATATTATCACAAACCTTTACCCAATGGTGACGAAATTCCTTGAGCTCTCGAATTTCTACTTGGGCAGTGTAGTTGAAGAAACTAAAAAAATTGGTTAGCTGGATAATGTCATTCCAATCCAGTGCGAAGCTTATATTAGCAAGCTTGCTAAATCTAAACCCGGAGCAGAATGAATACATGCACCCGACGCAAACATGAACCTGAACGATTTTAAATGAACACTTTTTTTTCATTATGTTCCATATTCGTTGGCTAGTATGAAAATGTTAAAGGATTTTACTACCCAATAAGTTGGAAACAACCAACAAAGGCTAACATGGGCTAATTAACCAGTCACCATTCACTAGAACTAGACAAGTGTTTGCCTCTTGTGGTGGCGTGCGAAATCTTACAACGTATTGCTAGATATCTATGATAGTGGTTGTCAATGACGCTTCTGAAAAAAAGCTGTTCTCACGATTTTTGCGGGGTACACAGCCACAACCGTCAACCACAACCCGCTTCTGAGAGGGGGAAGTTGGCGCAACCATTAAAATATTTGGTGTTCTAAATGCAGTTATATGCGATGAATACCAGTAGGCGTACTGTTAGCATCCATTAAATATTTTCAAAGCGATTATGAACGTTTGGTAGTAAACGCTAGCTTACAGCCTAGTCTATAGCTCTATATAGCCTATAGCAGGGGTTGCCAGACCTGCTTCATACTCGAGCCGCATATAACAAAATCCAGTTTTAAAAGAGCCACAACACAAACACAGTTAAAAATATGAATTTATTCACTCACAACGAAGTGTAGATATTGATTAATGTTAGTGCTGCGTGGTGATACTATGAGTCTCCACCTGGGATGCAAGATGTTTGAAATTAGGCTGATATGATGTTAAAACAGTTCGGATCAGTTCCTTCAAGTGTTGATTTGTCAAATCTGAGCGGTATTTTGACTTTACAAATTTCATCACGGAATACAATACTCACAACAGTTTGTTGTGCTGAAAATAGAAATCAACCGGATATAGGCTAGCTGTTTTCTTTAGGTTCAGGTATTTTGCTTCTGGGACTTGTTTCCAGAACTCAACTGTGATTTATGTGATTTGATTTATGAACTCATTTATGGACCATTTTCAAAGCGAGATCTTCCTGCAGTTCCAACGGTTCCATTTCATTTCCCATTCTGTTTTAGAAGTTCTATTCTCCTCTTCATACTTTCTCTTTTTGCAACTATTTCTCAACGACATTTCTTGGGTAAGCTCTTTTTGCAATTATTAGTATAACCGTAACCAAGACTTGCAACTAGATCAGCTCTGACGTACAGCTTCAATCTGACAGTTTACTTAACCACAGTGTACAAGTTAGCACACTTCTGTACAATAATGCACTTTTCGGAGTGTAGTTTGATTATTACTAACATTCAGTCCATTGTTACTACGTCTGATAGAACGCATTGTTTCATAATCTGATCAAACAACTCGTCTAGACTGGGAAAATGCATGTCTAATTCATCAATGCTAATTCATTAAAGAGCCGCAATTGAAGGCTCAAAGAGCCGCAGGCGGCTCGAGAGCTGCAGTTTGGCCACCCTTGGCCTATAGGATGGTCTGTAGCTTAAGTTGCTTCGAACTCCAGACGAATATGGCTGCATGGTACGGTATTAGTCGGTAGCTTATGTACTTCTACAGCCTATGCCTATATTACCAGACTCTTAATAACTCGACTCACTGTTTTCAAAGAATTGACTTGACTCGAGTCAGTTATTTTTGATTACATTTCAGCATTAAAGTTGAACGAGCTTCTATCCTTTAGTTGGAATACTTTAAAATGTATCATAAAACGCTTTTATTTGTCTACGAATGCGTATGGTGTAGCCAAACGAAGCAAATTTTGTAATAATCCGAAACGTTTGTGTTTGATAGAAATGGTATTTTTGTATCTGTTTGGCTTGGTTTTTAGTATTAATCGATAAAACTTGACTGGAGTCTTATTAACCAAATGACTCGACTTGACTGGAGTCACTACTACTAAAATACTCGATTTGAGTCTTAAAAGGAAATGACTTGACTTGCAACTCGATTTTGATGACATGATTACGATTCTATATATAATAATTTGTAATTTGCAGTCGTTTATGTCTTAAAGTGTAGAAAGCTTAAATCTAGGTCTTTATATAACAACATGATCAGAGAAAAGATTTCTTTCTGATATACTTTAGTGTTTGCCTTTCGGCAGTACAGCTATGTTAGGCTATGTTTGTTCTTACCTATGTAATAAATTAAACACGTTAAGGTTGTTGACTTCAGAGTCCAATAGTTAATTAGCCTACAGCCACTGTTATCTTGAGTATAAATTTGCGGGTCTAGTGCAGAAGTGAACAAACAAAGGATGTCACAATTTGATTAGCTGGGATCATACAAATGTATCCTGTGGTTGGGCACTTCTGTACTAGGCCCAAATTTGTTTTACCACTTCTGTTTTCAAAATTTTGTTTTTCAACTGGGGTTTGGTTACTTTTTGCCCGATTTGCATTTCAAATCGCTAATGAAATGTTTGGTCTTCTTTACGTTTGCATTTCTATACCAGGATGAAGTATTTAGAAATTAGTACACCATAATAATTTCTATTACCTCCCAACTCTTTCCCATTCAGGCCATCAAATCGGATTGTAAAAGTACAAGAGATTTATATTCTCATGGGTGCAATCCAGTGTTGCAACCAAGTCATTTGTTTCTGACTTGAGTCAATTTAAGTCAATGTATTTGAATCAAAAGGTTTCCTGATGTCATACTATGCGTTGCATTAAATTGGTTTTTATCCGGTCGGTATTTCAAGGCAGCTACACGCTTGAGATATATTTCAACTACTCTTTTCGCACACCTGACGTTATATAAACCTTAATTTGGGAGCCAAATAAATAGGTACTTAATAGTTTTACTTTACTGTATTATAAAATATTATATTCAGGAAAATTCATCAGCTATTCTTGTTGTGAAGATTCTCTTTATCAAAAATGCTTCAAATGCACAACACAAATCACAAAGTAAAGACATAATAATATCAGTGAAAAAGTTAATAGAAAAATTAGAACCATCGAAACGCGATGAATGAGCCAGGTTGGCTTCATCCATTTAGCCATAATGATTCGCCAAAGTAAGATAAAAATCGATGAAAATTTATTTGGCCCACAGGGTTTTTTTTGACAGATTGTTAGATAAATTTAGGATATATAAGTGTTATATGTGCACTGGGAGACTGCAGACATATTGAATAGCTGCATTCTTGCATACTGGAGTTAGGAGTCTGTGAACCCAAGATTTCGGTGAACACTAACCATGACATACAGACCAGGTTATCATAACGTTATGGCTGTCCAAATTAGCCTGGTTGTTTGTTTCAGAGAAGTGTAATTTTTGAAGTGGTTGTATGGAGTCCTGTGGAACGCCATCAAAAAGTTTTATTTTGTGTAGGAAAATCCTTTTCTGTTAACTGTTATAGTCAGTAAATTCGAAGAATTTCTTGCTGCTCTAAGCTTGGTTGAAAATGTAATAAAGTACAAGAAAAATGATTGGCCCTGACAAAGAGTTAAAAATATTAAAACAAAGTCGTCTGATGCAAGTGACTGAGTTCAACAAGATGGTGAACTCTCTGCATCGATTTAAAGAAGACCTGGCTGTGAAAGCGCTTACAGGTTTGATTTCTGAGCACCTTTTTAGATATTTTGTGGAGTTTTAAATCTAAAGTTTGCTATAACTCCCAATTTTAAAATTATCATAAACTAAAATAAGTTTGAAATGGAACAGTATGACAAGAAGTCACGTCATTAATTTTAATATTAAAGATCCAAATGTATGATAAAGTAACAAATAGTTTATCCACTGCGATGTATGAATAAATTTTTTTAACACTGTATTCAGGTAAAAAGAATATACGGAGTCAGCAAACTCCCGATCGTATTTTCTTTTCTGTTCTGGAAAAGATGCTGCTTGAGGTATCATCCTCCAATGACTATGCTTCACTACAATTGGCTGAGCAACAGCTTATATCACTGCGCAAAGTCTACTTGTGGTTTGAAAGCAACAAGCATGTCTTGATGAAATCTGATGGGGTACACTATCTAACGTTGTTGAAATAATAGAAAATATTTTCAAAATTATAATGCATGAATGGGCAGAAATGTACATGTGATATGTAGAGGCAAAGAGAATCGTGTCACATATCATTGTTTTTTGTTTAAAATTCTATCAATTTTGAATTTGGTTTTAAATTTTTTGAAGTTCTTGTTGGTAACATTAATATGGTTGCGTTAAAGGTATCATTGATCAGTGTGGTAATGACTCAAGGCATAGACTTGAATGATTCAAGTGTAGCTAGGGTAACTTAGACAGAAAGACTAGTACTCAAAATACAGGATACTTTTGTAATAATTTACTTTTATTTCTTAACTATTGCAAATTATAAATCTCAAAAAGTTTGCATCGACCTGACAAATGGTAACCAACTTCAGGCAGCACCCCATTAATGTATTGTCAGCAGAATTCAAATTAAATGACATTTACAACCCTCTGGTCACATACTTGCATGACTTCAGACAGAAAAATTGGCTTGGTTGTAATCCATTAGCAGAGCATTTCAAAAATAGTAACATAAATGTGTTTGAAATAAATTAATTTTTCTTTCTAGTATTTTAAATCTGCAAGGAAGATCACTGAAGACATTTATGAAAAGAAAAACAAACCACGCTTGAGGTCACAGCCACGTTTGAAAGAATCTAAAGTGAGAAACCCAGCTTTAAAGGTATTATAAAGAATACTTAGCTTGTCCTGACTTCCTCACTCTGTTTAATGTGTGTAAATTGTAAATTTGCTTCAAAATGGTATATTACAAATATATTATGCATCTACTCACTTTTGTTAGACAATAGATGTGCATTTGACAAAACTTCAAAATGCCAAAGATGATCTTGACAGTCACGTTAGAACAAATGAAGGTTCTCTTTTCACTCGAAGTCCTACTCAAGACCTAACCAGTGTCGACTCGATCACTGTTCATGATACCAAGGTTGACAGTGCAGTACAATTATCATACAGTGCAGTACAATTATCATACCGTGCAAACAGCAATCATTTGTCCAACACACATGAACTATTGGAACTTCTAAAAAGAGATACTTACTACTTTGCTTTAATGAAATTGTAATCAAGCTTATTTTGCTTTAAATTAAAAGGAATTTTATGAAGAAGATTTAGAATTTGCACGAGAAGTGTATGATCATGAATATATGGGAGGGAACAAAATTGAGAGGATCAATAGACCTATGACTGCACCACCGAAATTAAAACCATACAATAAGATAAAAAATGCAAATGGTAAGTCTGGAAATGGTGAGGAATCATCCGTTGTCATGTTCGATATTGACCAAATCCCAGCTGCAAGGCCTCAAAGCGCTATTAGTCAGGTAAATTTGATATTTTTTGTTCCTACCAGTCTTAGCTATTGTAAAGCGTTGCACACACACACACATGCATATGTCCAGTTGTCTATACTTATTGCAGGTGAAACATGAGTTTTCATGGGCTAAAGTTTCACCAACGCCACTTTCATTGCTGATTCGACAAAATGCTAAAGCAGCAAACGTCAGTGAAACTAATGAAAAGAAGACAATTCTCGTGAAAATTCCCTCAGAAATCTCAGATCAAGCACCTGTGACAAATGAGCTAAATGAGCCAGAGGAAATCACAGATCCTGCAAGAATCGCAAAGTTGGTCATGTTTAAAGAATTCTGCCTTGAGGTGATTTCACTCTGTTATTTTTATTGATAGATTACGCAGGTATTAGAATTACAGAACTATATAAAATCACTATTTAAACCACACATTCTATACAAAGTCTGACCATTTTTCATGTAGCCATATAGTACATATCTGACAACTATTAATTGAGAAATGAAATCACTAGCTAACATTTACTACAGTAAAAGTGAATCATGGTAGAATGGTAATTTTTTTCGCCATACATGTGTGGGGTCATTTTGTATATTACAGTGTTTGAAACAAAACCAAACTTCTTTGCCATGTTCGCTGTTGTAGAAAGCTACATTTATGTATTAGCACAACACATTCTTCCACCTGTAAAGTAACACGGTAAAGTTCCGGCTTGAAAGCAGACAGGAACGTTGTATTACTGTATTCGCTCATTGTCTTTAGAGAAAGGAAATCCTTCTTACTTGTTCAATAGCTGTAGTGCTTTTCATGTGTTTGAGCGAGTTAATTAGACAAATTCCAAACTTCGCCCTTCCCAGGGAGTATAGACACAGCACTTGACCGCTGAGCACACGGTCGTCTTTTTTGTTCCTTTAGCGAAGTTTGTCATGCACGAGCCCTCAAGCAGAAGACTCACTAAGTTTACGATAACTTTTAGCTTCTTGTTTAAATATCCATTTTAACAATTTTTACTCGGAAATTATATTCATCATCTCTAAACTAGGCTTCTGAGTCGACAGATTTTAGGAAAGTCACGATTAGTACTCCTGATGGTAACTTAAAGTGCTGGCACTCACGTTACTTCTGCATTATTTCATTCAAGTACTGAAGTATATGCGCCATTGCTTTAGTCTGTTTTGTCACGGGCAACCTTCTCATTTCTCATCAATCTTGCCGAAACAATCGCAGTCATCTTCAACCGGTAGCTGAGACATAGTGAATTGACCAGGGTCTTTCAAGGCCTCTGGTCGGTTGCGAACGTGCTGTTTCTGTAGAGACGTTCTATTTTGCTCGTGTTCGTAATGCTGACTTAGTAATCATGCATATACCAATGGTTAGTAATTAAAAAATATTTCTAATTAATATTTAATGTAATGACGTACTGTCATATGTTTTTCGTCGAAACACACCACACTCACTGGTAATTTTGGAAAAGTAGCCACACAAGCTTCTAAGCCCGTAGCATCTGCACTTTTCCTTCTGTTAATGCGTGATATTGGCGTCAAACCATTTGAGATTTCTGCACCTTCTTGCGATTCCTCGCCGTTTTCTTTCTCACTGTCTTCATCGTCTAATGATTGATTACAATTGTAAAACGGTCGACACAAAAGCGTAAAAGTATTCGGAAAGAGTAACGGGTTAATTTTTATGTAGATCTACTCGCATTTTCGCAAATTGGTGTTTGCCGTTTTATCTTAACATGATATACTTCGAAATAAGAGTATTACGTTATATTGCGTTTACATTTATATTAACCTACTGTGTTTATATTGCACTGGTATTGTGTTCAATGCTCACTAGTTAATTCGTCTGCTTCAGCAGTGCCACTTTCATCAGCGTCTAGCGGCGAATTTACGTTTTCCCGGATACTAATTGGGTTTTTAAGAACTCTGTAATACACTTGAAATTTTTTAAGTGACATCTACCGCAGATTTTACGCTCTTTTGCTTTTAACGTGTTTCACTTACAGCTTTGGTCGCAAGTGTTTGTCCAGAAACTTCATATCTTCAAACAGTTCCCTCGGGCAGTGTGGGACGCCGCTAGCGGTCATCATTTGGATCCTTCTCTTCTCTTTCGCGTAACGATCCCGTAAATGTTTCCATCGTTTCATATACAAATGAACTGAAATGTATGATAACCAAGTTTATACGTTCAACAAAAATAAGCTTGTCTCGATATCATAAGCTTGGCCAAAAGCTAGTTTTTAACATAGAAGGTACGCATCGTTTTATTTTCAACATTTCATGTAGAAACATAAATTGTTGTAAAAGAGTTGAATCGAAACAACTCATAGGATAGTAGTCCTACGCGAATTTGATTTCAGAAGGATTTTATTATACCTGGTTGACCCACGGTTGAGCCAATTTGTTGCCAGGTAAGTTTCTTCAGATTTTTGTCGCCATAGCTGATGTTTTTCGCATCATACAACGAAGGAGAATCGCGTATAAGCTGTATCAAAACCGTATTAAAATTCAGTTTTGCGGCACGTTCGTCGTCGTCGGTTTTACGAAAAATCGCCTGTTCTGTAGTGAATTAAGCTTTGGTGGTGTTTTTAAGAAATAACACGGCACTTTTCTATGGTATTTATCTACTTTTTGGCCTTTGTATGGTTTGGTATTCAATGTAGGCTACAATGCGCATTGCACATGTCAGTCATGTAAAATGTCATTCCTTTGACTATATTGTTTCTCTGTCTCTTCTATAAAGGAAAAACATGTCATATCACATTGAACCATTGGTGTAAAATGTAAATAAACCAATCCGCCTATACGCTCCTCCCACGGTGGTTGAGTTCTAAACACACTCATTGTTAAAAAGTATTACACAGTATTACTACTGTTTCATGGCTTTACTTGCTGTGTAGCACGCCGCTCAACAAGAAACGTTTATGCGGCAATTCACCAATCACAAGCACGCCACTCGCCAGCATTTCTTGGAGTTTCCAGAAAACAAAACCGAAGATGTGGTTCGTTTGACCGCAAGCAATCTCTATCAGCAAAGCATAACATCAAATGGAAATAAACAGTCTGGGAAGCCAGTAAAGGTAACACAAAATGCCGATTCTAGTCATTATTCTTATCCGTCTCAATCGAAAAACATTTATCTGAGTCTGGGTCCAGCACGCTCTTCTCAGTTAAACAAACGGAAAGTCCGCTTGCGTTCTCTCTGAGTTGACCCAGCCTTACTAGTGCCAAAAACTGAAATAATTTCCATGGAAGTTTTGTCTTCTAGTGGATGTTTACTTTCTGTTACATTTTTTCAATTTTTCAGTCGGAAATGAGAGCTTTCAGAGGCATGTCCTTGGTGGATTTTTTGGACCAAGATGCCGAAAAACTTCCAGAAACGATAAATAATCAAGATAAAACCTCTGTTTGTCATCCCCGATTGGTACTGGCGCATTCCAACAATAATACAAATGAGCCAAGACCAACGTCTAGCACAGCGCAAACAACTGTCGGGTATATTAAATGACAATAAGGTTATACAGAAATGTGGCAAACTTTCATTCGTAAAGCAAATGCCTTCATATTCACAATAAAGGACCACTTTAAAGCATTTCTTAGATATATGTATAATTTTCGCTTTTGAAAAAGCCACAATTAATATTTTGAAAAACTGATATGTTTCGTCCAGCTTCAAGGTCCCCCATCCTCCCCACAAAAGACCCCAACGTGTCATACAGCCGTCACGTGATCCAGTCACCGTTTCCTCTGTGTTTGATCTCGCTGCTGGTACTGGAAGACGAATGAATGCTGCCAGTGAACAGGTATTATACATACCGTTTATAAAAAATCTTTGCCAGTTTATTGTGCGTAGAAAGGAAATGCTGTCTCACTTTTTTGCATTCATACCTATTCATTGGGAAACAGCCATGCTGTCAGATGGTTTAACGAATTGAAATTTAATCATGCTTTACAAAGAACCGTATGTCACATTAAAGAGTGAGCGTGCGCAGACTCCTTATCGCAGTCCGTTTAAGTTTTTCTACACTTTCTTAGGCTTTATCGGCTCCCAAACACGGCTGGCGTTATCCAATGGTTCCTGTGACGTCTGAGACAGTCACGCCTGTTAAGGGTGAAAGATCAGGCGTTGTGCTGGTCCTACAAGAAGACAACGTCGTCCAACATAAAGTACTGATCCCGTTAGCACCACCGTCGCATAAAAAAACTAACCCACAAGAACAGGTGAGGATAGTTCATAAAAATCCTGGCGCGTCAAAACTCTCAAGTTTCATCATGAAGCTCCGTTAATACTAAAGAATTTCTGCCTTTGATAACGCGTTCGTTCCGTTGTAATTGAACACCATTGAACGTTTTGATCATATATAGTATTATGCAATTTAGATTTTTTTTCAACAAAACTTTGCTACGTTTTGTATAATCTAAACTCTGTCGATTTTGTTGCAGGCTTCCGATTATCCATCAGAAAATCCATTTGAACAACTTGACCCGTTGCTTGTTCCTCAACCAAGTACGAACACTTTTTGGTTTCACAGTTGAATTTGCGAACATATGCATATACATATGTTCGTTCGCTTATGTCATACAGGCCTATACGTAATAGCATATACATTATTTTTATAAGGCTGCTCTGCTGTTTTGTTATTTTTTGCAAGGAAATTGTTTGTTTAGAAACGTCTTCTTTTAACTTACCGCTGTTAGCATAACGAATAACGATAGCATAACGCTAACATGTTAAGGTAAAACTTTTTTTCATAGACGAAACGCGTCCAAACTCCTCGATCATTCCTCCCGAGACAGCCATCAGTATACCTTCGAGAGCGTCTTCAAGGCCAATGTCAAGTCCACGTTATATAACCGAAGGTAATATTGTCTTAGAAACGCTATATTTTTAGCTGCAATCCTCGGGCGTTGTTGTAACTAGTGTTTCTTAACCAGTGGGGCGCAATAATGGCAAATATCCTTTTTTCTGCCTTACTTTCTGCTTGGGCCTTGTTGGTACCAACCATGTTATGATGTTGAAAGCTTGATTTTTTATCTTTCAACAAAGCAATGGTTTATACTGGACCACAAACCCACAACGTTTTTGATTGAGTGATTTTTAAATCTTTATTTTATTGAAAATATTGGGAAACAATGATTTCGATAATAGTGTTGATATAATTTGTCATACATGTGGCTATAACTCGGTTAGAATACATCTTATGGTAGATTATTTCATTACGATACAAGCAGTACCACCAAAAAAGTTTCATTGAACTATTTCTGGTGCTGTGCTTGTAATTAATGGTAACGATTTTTTCCAGTTCGCGCGATCTATCGGCAGTATAAATCGGTGGCTGACGGGTTCCCAGAACCAATGCAATCGAATCATGAACCCCGTCCACGTTCTTTACGCAGCGCTGGAGCATCTGGCGGTTACAGTAGACCCCGCACGGCCGCTTCTTGGGGTTCTTATCCAGCACAATCGGAAATGTCTCGTCAGCCTGGGGCCGCAAGTCATCATTCAATTGGTGGATTACGTCATAGAAGCGTTGCGGAAACGATGCGGGTCAAGTGGGTTTATTTATTTCTCTTGACGAAAGTTTATGTTTAATTTCGTTTTAATCATAAAATACTTTTTGATTTATTAATTTTTTGCTTTAGTCATTAATTCAGTTATTTTAAGGAGTGTAAAAAAACGTGAAGTTCGACGAAACTCGGGAAGATCGAGTGCAAGTTCATATGTTGCTCAGTTGAGGGAGAGAAAGCGAACTGGTGCCAGCCTCCCCGCTAAAGCCCGACCCGGTAAGACCGCGCTTAAACTGACGAAGCATCACGTACCTCACCGGTTTATTATTATTACAACTTCAGGAGCTAAAAGGGGACTTGAGAACGACATTGTTGTTTCGATGGGCGAAGATTTGGCCTCCCAGCCGCAGCTATCCTTTGTCAATATTGTGTCGCCGATGCATGTTCCAGGTGGCCTCACTGCATCAGCCTACGCCCGACCGGGTACGGTACCGGCTAATATATCATTAACGTTTCCAGATATATCTTGCTTTTAATTAAACTGTAAACTGTTCTTGTTATTGCATGCTTATATTTTGAGTTTGTTCAAGCAGTTATCAATTCATCACTTTCAGGAGGAGTTTACTGCGGTACCACTGCCGCTGTTGCCATAGCTACCGAAAATCCAACTGGTCATCTCGTCGATGACGCAACTTCCGACGGTCATCTTAGTTACGAGAGTGGGTAAATTATGCATTATTTCCAATACAAAACGTTACCCGAATAACATGTAATATGGCTTCATTTGACCTTCACGGTGGCATCTTGGATATCACTGTACTTGTGCTAAAAGTATTACAAGCTTAATTATTATTTATTTGCGAACTGATACAGTTTTGTACTTAAACCCTTATAAACCAGCTTATGATTGCATCACCAGATTACCGCTCAGAAGAGGTACAGTACAAGGACGATGAGAGTACAGCCGATGACGACAAATGGCTTTCCCAGTGGTTGTCAGGTATCTGGATTTTGAATAATTGCTAAGACTTGTGTACTTTGAATCAAAGAAGAGTTGTTAGTAAGTATACCGGAGAACGATTTTTTATAGTATATTATTACCAAAATAAGTCTCGGAAATCAACAATTAGGCACGAATTATGACATACGTGGTGACAAAGATGATGTGACGATGTGAAATCACATGTATATAACATGACACTGTTTGTAAAAAGTATAAGTATAGTAGAACGTTTCCTGTAAGAAACAAGAAATAAGTTTGTTTGTAACCGGTACTTGCTTAATCTGGAGTATCTGGCGTTATTTACGCTTAAGCCTATTTGTATTTGATATATTTCTGCTATCAATACGCTGAAGGTAGATGCTACAGACAACTGTAGTCTTAGCTGTTGGTGCTGGTCTGGTTCTGCTAATTGCTCTAAAAACACAAATGGTTCTCTAGTACATGTACACAATTTTCGCCTCAAATTTTATGATTATCAGCAAATTTGCGATCTATTTACGGCAATACTGGCGCACACTATTTCTTGTTATAAAAAGAAAGTTGACTGAAAGGTTTTTGTGCAAAATAGGTGGGCCTCTTGATGGACTTCAAGGAGCATCGGGAACAGGAGGTGCGACTACTTACGCAGACCTTGTAAGCAGAGCAGCCATTTTGGACTCGTCTGATGAAAGATCGTATTCAGAAGAGAATCCTTCAACTGGACGTCCTGCCTTAGATGTTGCTTCTCCTAAGGAGGACTTTTCACTTTCTCCAAGGTAGTCTTCTTTTAAAAGTAAACATTCACAAAAAGGTTAAGGTTTGTCTTTAAGGTAATTATGTGCTAGATCTGATCCTTTGCTCTCCTATCGCACTATTGACACGGAAGACACATCAAAGGAAGTGAGCAACTATGCCAATGAACGTGATGAAGGACTTTCGAGATCCTCTGTTGCCAGTGATGACAAGTCTGATTTGAGCTTCCAGCAGTCGTCTGCTGTCTCTTCTCGCATCACTAAGAGCGATACTGAAGACGACTCTTTTATATATGATGACTATGGTGATTCCTCACAGCATACAACAGAAGAGGAGGACCCTGGCAGAGTAGAGGAAGAAAAAGAAGAAGAGAAATTTGAAGACAGTCAGCAAGCTGAAGAAAAAAATAACCAGAATGTGAAGTCTGGAGACAGTAATAAAAGATTCCCAGATGAAAAGGACTCGATTGATGATATGTTATCAGAATCAGGTGAAACAACGAGTGACAAACAAAGTTCAATAGACAGTTTAACCGACATGCTGAACGAAAAAGATAATCAAAAATCTGAACCAGCAACTGATTCTGCATTGCCTGAATCAGAAGATAACAAAACAGATGGAAATTACATGGAAAAAGAAATTGAAGACTCGTCTATTAAAGGGGAAAACACAAGTACCAAACAAAAACAATATTCTGTTGTCGAACAAAATGAAAAAGCTATTGATATGACTGAAACTCCTGTTGATTCAAAAGAGAGCAGCAATTTAAATCTAGATGACAGCATCACTTTTTACGAGAATAGAAACGATAAAGCTTCGATTCATGAGGAGCAGGAAGTAGAGCAAAGATCACTAAAACAATCCACAGCTGAATTAGTCTTAGATGAATATGTGGTTGAATCAGAGGGATTTGGTTCTCAATCCACGACATCTGATAGTTTCTCTGAAAGCGAAGGAGAGTTGGTGAGTGAGAAATGCTCAGTCAGGATCGTTATCACTTCTGCGAAGAAAGTAGAGCAGGAGCTGAAACAAAAGAAGTCCGTGCAGATTTCCAATCGTTACCAAATGACATCACTTAAGGAAAATGTAAACGTCAGTTCTAGAACTGCTCCTTCACATATAGTTTCACCTCGGGGGGAGAAAAATAGTGGCGTTGATTTTGATCAATGCGAAACAAAAAGACAACATAAAGTGATGGAGGATAATCTGGAAAAAACTAAGAGTGAAGAGAATGGTTGCCTGCAGCAACATCATCTTGAAGATGATAGCCGCTTCAATCCTTCCACTCACATGATAACTCGCGAGGAAGTATCTGCTGTCACAACCATGTTAAGGCCTCAATCCGGTCGACCTATCCCAAGCGAAGCAGAAGTACGTGACCCCTTTGTTGACATGGTGGCGTCAACAAGACAGCGACAAGTTGATAGAAATGTCGATGTTCAAACAATATTTCGTGGCACTGTTGTTGGTAAGTGAAAGCAATTATTTCTTAATCAGGCTTCAGTTGGAGGCTTACTGAGTTTTCCATCCACAACCATTTTAAAACATCTCGAAATTGTGGCCTAAGATGAAAATTTTGTGTGCAATTTTTAGGTGATCCATACAAGAAGTTTGACCCGGAACAACGTCGGATTCGGGAGAAAGAAAGAGAGGCTGTGGTTATGATGCAGAGAGCTTATCGAAATCACTTGGCTAGAACGCGGTCCGCCAGGAAGTATACAGGCTTGAGCAAGGAAACGCAAGAATGGGCAAGGACATACAAACGTAAGTACTACTTACGTGGTTTTATCTCAATCGTAAGTTACGTTGTACAATGTATGTTCAGTGATGATTTGCATAATCCAATGTAAGATAGAAAAATATCGTTTTGGACTTAATAAAGTTATTCATGAATTGAATGTTTCAAATACATAAAAAAGACGGCTGTTTTATTGAAATTTTTGTTCTTGTAAACATCTTTAGAAATGCTTGACGAGAGAAAGGAAACGCGAAAACGACGCTTGCATAATGCGCGGCACAGTGTTCGATCGGCGCGAAGGAGAGATGCCCAGAGGATGAAAAATATTGGGCCCCACACAGATGTATATCAGGTTATTTCGCTAACATCGTTTTTCTTGTAAACTACTGAAAAGTTAAGCGTGTTTTAGATGTACATCTGTTTGTACATTTGTACAACTGTGTTTGCTTTAGCAACAAGAAGATTTTTAAAGCTTTGTACCCATTTGCATGAAATTCGTATCGTTGAAATCTAGATCGTGGTGCGTTTACATACTGTGTATATTTTTTAGATTTATCACCCAAGTCCGATATTACCTCACAGCGAATTGATTCAGGAGAGTGCTGTTGAACTGCAGAGATTTGTCCGAGGATGGCTGATAAGAAGAAAATGGCAAAGAGTACGTCAACTAGTAAGTACTTTAAATCAGGTGGACAATATCACTGAACCTTGTACCTTGCCCCGTTGTACAATGTTTTACCTTTATTACCTTTAATTACAAAGATAACTGTTTTTGATAACAATAACAATTCCTACGATTACACTGTAACAGGCATTCAATCGTGACAGTACCTTGACCGACGTGGTTACCGAGTACCGTAACCTGCTAGAGAGGACTCAGAGACGTCACGGCCGTCTTCAGCCTTCAAAGGAATTAACCTATGAAGAATTAGAGGATTATTTGCATCAGAGAGCCAGTGAGTTGTTCAAGAATTAGTACGATAGTTTTAGGAGATCAATTGTCAAGCGCTGCTAGAAGATTGGAACTATCGTTTTTGGAAAAAGACGTGAACTCTGAACTTTCATGTTTTGATACGTTTGTTCAAACGTTTTGTCAATCAATCGCAGTAATGACAAACATAAATACTTTTTAGAAAGAAACGGTTTCTGTTTAAGTTACCTGGTTTCATTTAATTTTTGTTGTCACTTTTTTCCATTTTTTAGAAATCAAATTTAACGATTTATCTTCCGTTTAGAATTTGAGATCATTTTTAAGAAGCGAGAATTTTGGCAAGAGATGGAAGCAAGTGAGCTGACCTCCTTTTTCGCTGATTGTGGCCTCTTTCCGGCACAAGATGAAATAAGTGAAGCTTGGGAAACAGTGAGCAAGGTTTGCGCCTATAATCATCAATCTAAACATTATTGTGCTTCAACACTCCTTGACTTTTTGACTTGGTATCAGAGTCTCGATTACGCGTCGAAGAGGAAAAAAAGGCATTCCGTAACTGGAATGACACTTGATGACGTCTTAGAAGTTGCATTTCATATATACGTTCCGTTAGGCGCTAGAATGGATGAGAAGAAGACTCGATTATCCACCTGGTTGACACCGATATGCAACGGTGAAGAGGGCCTCAAAATCATAAGTATAAACTGCACGGCATTTGGTGATTAAAACATGCGTAGGCCTATGGGAGTAATTGGTTATTATATTTCAGACGCAGACGAAATGGATAGTAACGTGGAAGTGGCGGAGCTAGAATTGGTCACCCGTTTAGTGGCCCAGTCTCGAAAGGAGAGAAAAGATACGGTGAATACAGAGCCCGGTAGCTAGGACATGGCCATTTGAGGATGATGTTTGGTCTTAAATATCCCGCGATTCTTAACATTTTCTTTCATGATTTTTGTTATTTCATTATTCGGCTTTATCACTGTGAAGTTTTGCTTCCATGATGCACATAACCCTAAGCCCCAGTGTTAGCATCGCATTGATTGCAAAAATGCACCTGGGACAGTCTAGTGAATGGGATCTTGCATATTTGAAGCCAGCCTACGACTGGATGAAAAAATCAGGGTTCAGTGGATGATGATGTCATGAGGTCGTATTACCAAGCCTATTACTCTGTGACTTCAAGTTCATTGGTGTAGCCTACATATAACAAACATTGCAGATTGTCACCTACTTACTTGCCTACAGGCAATAATATATGTTTTTAGAGATAAATTCAATGTACCTTGGTGTTAGACTGTGTCACCGATTGTGTTATTTTAACTTTACCACATTTACTGTGAGTTTATGTCGAATCCTGTGTTAACTATAGTTTTGGCTACGCAGTGCGACGAAAGGTGTTTTCTGCTATACTTCAGTTGGTTGATATTAACGTTATGTGACCTTGCCTGAAAATAATATTTTCGTTTGCACTTACCAGTACAGGAAAAATTTATGTAAAAAGTCGTTGTGGAGCTTTCATTTTTTACATTAGCCGTAAGATGCCTGGGAAAGGATTTATTGGGGTCAAATAGCTGCGTTTTATGTTTAAGCACTTCAGGTCATGATATTTCTTCCTTCCGAAATACGTAGTAGCGTTTCTGTGGTACTTGCTGCCATAGCTGTCAGCTGTGGCAAAAAACCTTAACCCACAAAACTAAAAGGTTTCTTATACTTTTTGTAAGTAAAATGTTAAGAGAAAATCACAATAAAAAATGGATGTGTTTTGCGGAAAGTTGTTCAGAGTCAAAGTAATCGAGTAGGCCTATGTGGCGCATAAGGTAAACTGAAAATATAATAACTGAAAGTTCTGACTCCTCAAGCAGGCTGAGTGTCGTTACCAGCAAGTGCTTCAGTATGAGAATTGAACAAAACTTCTATCTCAAACGTTTGGTATAGGCTAAACAGAACAAAAATATATGGCGTCCTCACTTCCACACATGCCAATGAAAGTGCGCCGAACAATAAACGAAAACGTAAAGTAAATGAAAGTAAAATGTTCTAAAAAAAACAATAAAATTCTTTTATATAAATTCGGGATACTTAATGTGGCCTTGCTATAGTATATTATAATAAAAAATAAGGTAATGTTGCGTGTTCTTCTCTTTTAAATTCCAACCTGGATATTACTAACGGTGCAGTAAGAAAACAGTCGACTGAAGAACCAAAGATTACTAAGAAAGGATAGGTAACTTTGTAACGACATCCGTTTTCAACCAACGATAACATTAAGTCAAGGATATAAGAGCTGTTCAAAGTTGGAAATATAATATACAAAAGAAAAATTAATTTTTTGTGAATTATTATTAATACAAATATTTTTTTGTTTTTGCCTGATAAATTTAAATCTGCTTTGCAACTTGAAAGACTCGTTATGGTTAAATGGGTGCAGCGAAAAACAGCTGATCGTCATATTTCGCACAACATGCTAACAAGCATGATTGCAGGAAAATGAACTATTACAAAATGAACAGACGATCAAAAGGAGTTGAAATTGTCATGAGTAAACTGCTAGAGTGCGAGACTGTAGTTGCGATAAGCTACTCGGACTGATAACCAACGATATAACCTACGTTAAATGCCAGTTTTTATTTAGGCGAGTTTTAAGAATGTAGACATAAAACATGTACCGTAGATAATTATGGTAGTATAACCTAGTGATATTTATGGAATTTTGTGCGACCCACGTTGTCATCAATTCTGATTAAGAAATTCCTAAAACTCTTAGAGAAACAAAGTCCATCTATAATTTCTATATAATTCTATATTGTATACATATCATCAGCACAGCGTCGTCAGCGACCAGCAAGTAACTCCTAGAGCTGAGACCTGTAACGCGCTCAATCAACCGTGACTCGTGTTTAAGTTTTCCGCAGTTTCTAATCCTTTCTTAGTAAGCTTTGGTAAAACGTAAACCAAATAATTGCAAATGTCAAAACGTTTTGATTCACACGTTTAAATAGTAAAAAGCAGAAAAGTTGTCAATGAATGAAAGAATGTACCAGCAACAGCAAGTACGCATAAGTCAATGAAAGCAAGTCTCGGCATTAATGCGTAACTGACAGTATCATGACAGAGTGGCACCAAAACGTAAAAGAAATTGGAGATGCCATCACATAGTTCTTACCGCTACGTCGACAGAGCATTTGTTATCATTTGCAAAAGCAAGGGTTTGTACTTCGCTTTCATGCGCAAAGTACAAATTAAATCAGGAAGTTTCACATATTTACAGAGTAGAATGTCAGCAGAATAAGACTATGTCAATAATATTTGAATATGTTTTGCGGGAAGTTGCTTAATTTAGATTTTATTTTGTTGCAAATTCCTACAAACACTCAATGCAAATACTATATAGGTGATTATTATATGCAAATAATTTTTCTTTGGGAATGTTTGCATACTAAATGTTCAGTTAGTATCAATTAATTATTTCATTTTTTTCCATCTTGGATTTACCTGGTTTTTGACGCTGCACGCTGCACGCTGCACGCCACACTAAGTCACAAACGAAGAAATCGGATAGCTATATTGCATTGTTTAATTAATTGTTGTTACTTCGTAGCCCACCTTTGTGAAATAGTGATGATGGTGCTGACTGGCCTGAGAACGCCGACACTTTGATATTAGAAAAGCCTGAAAGTGAAAACGACAAGGCTATTGATGTCTGTCTAGCCGTCTAGCCTCTCTGATAGGCCTAATGCATTAATGCTGGGAACTCTTTTCATTTAAACCAGGTTTACTTAAGCACCCAAAACCAACGAATTGAAAACACAACCCCGAGATTCTGAGATTAGAAAGGGAGAAAGAACCGAAAGTAACTAACAGTTTCTACAAAAAGTCTGTTAAAATGGTTATAGCATAACGGTAGGCTATATTGCTGTCAGTGAAAAAAAAAACTAAAAACGCAAAAATAGTTAGTGAAAAAGCCTATTATAATTAGGTATAGCTATAAAAGAGACGGGCTGAAAACGAGCAAATTTATCCAACCTTTCATTAGGCTAAGGCTAATGCCAATGTTAAAAACTCGAAGGTGCCTTTGCCATGCTTTCCACTAGGTTATGGCTTCACTTTAGCCAGATTGGAAAGTTTGCCAAGTGAGTGCAGGATGAAAATTCTGGGACTGCTTTACATGTATAAACCTAAAATTTCCACAGACTCCTTGGAATTATGTTCCTAAACCTCGTCCTGGGTCATTTATATAAACACTATAGTTTCAAAATTATATAACCTCGTCTGAAATTTCTTCTAAAGCAACTGACTATAATAAAATCCAACCTGCATATTTATTTCGAAAAATAAAGAAAGTTGTGCACACATTTTTGAACGATTAAGTGGAATACTTGTTATTCTTCGAACTTCTTGCGCGGGGATTTCTCCCCCTAAAACAGCAAACTTTCCAATCTGGCTCTTTAGCAGACGAACTTTGATTATAAACACAGGCCTTTAATAAGGATCGAAATTTGGTTACTTTCCAGGCCATTTGGTCGATTACGATACCTTAAAATTTTTTTGCTTTATTTGCTTCACTTACCTTAAAACCTTTTTTGCTAATCATAAGCGAAATAATTTGCATATAAGTACAAAGTAGTTAAAATACTAAAAGCTTAGCCAACGTGATTACATTGCAAACTTTAATCTGCTATGACTACACCAAAGATGTTTCGCCTAGCTGTCTATCGTCCTTGCCGATGTACCACAACCGCATTGTGCGTCACAATGTGTATTTGTGAGCCAAAAATCCATTGCTATATAACCGACAAGTCTTAGCCAAAAGAAAGGCAACCGTTTGTCCCGAATTTCTGTGATGTTACATTTGTAAGTTTAAGTGAACACTACATTATTGTATAGCAATCTAAAAAGTGCTACCAGCTTGCGTTCTCCATCGAATGTTTAGCTTTCACAGAAATATTGGGTCCTGGAATTATGCAGACCTGTGCATATTGATGTGTTGTTTGGTTTGCCGAATTCGCCACTTTCCTGTTCCACTTGAGGTGGCGACATAGGTAGATTTTACTGTAAGTCAAACACTATATAAATTTATGACGATTAATTTTAACTCGAAAGTGGAAGATGAATTCAAGATTTAAGAGACTATCTAGGTGCTTATTTAGTTGATGGATTTCTGGTAAACAACGTTCACCCTGACCAATATTTTGCTGTTAAGGTGTTAAGTTAGCCAGCACTGTGTCCATTATTCCTTGCTTTTTACTAATATTCTTGAAGTGGTTGACTCATTCCAGTAAAAATTATGTTGTTTGGTTGCCTATGATCGCCGGTTCGAATATGATGTGATGTTCATGTTAATGATTGCCTGTAACTGTAACGCTGTGAACTCAAGAACGAATCATGATAGAGGAAGAAATTAAAATTGGAATGATGACCAAGCGTGCTCAAAGGAAGAAAAGCATCGGTCCTGTTAATTACAAAGAAAGACTTTTTGTCCTTACCAATAAAAAACTTTCCTATTATGATGGGACAAAAGAGGTACTTATGAGTTGACACATGGATGTCGTAAAAACCAACTTTTGCATTGTTATTGCAATTTTAAGATCAACTGATTTATGATGTTATATTTTGTTCCTGTTTTACTAGGAGTTACACAAATAATCCACAAGCATTTTCAAATGTAGAGATATATATACTTGTTGTATGACATACAATCTTATTTTTGTTCGCAGCAAAGAGGCAAAATCAAAGAAAGTTTTGCGCTTAACACCATTTCATCTGTTGCACCAATTTTAGATGAAGCCCTCAACAGAACCAGTGCTTTTCAGGTATTTTGCTCAATATTACTAATTTTGATTTTTACAATAGTTAAATGAGTTATTTCATTAGGGTTGCATTTTTTTAAGTAGCCTAATTAATGATCGTTTTTTTCCTTATTAAAACACTCTAGGACAGTGGTTTTCAAGATTGAGTCCAGAGTACTCTGTGACTGTCATGTGAATTTTTTGAAATACAGTTGAATTTCATTAATCTGAACCACTTTGTCCCCAGAGTATTGTGCGGGTTAAGTGAGGTTTACGGAATACTGAAATAGGATACAATGCATTAAAAACATGAGAAAACTGTTTCTTATAAATTTGTGTCAGAGGGTTAGATTATGCGTTAATAGAATCTAAAATTGCGAGATCTCACTACGCCTATTTACATGGCTGAGATGGATCGGTGCTCAAGTCGACTTGTAAATGTTGTCATATATTCTTGCATTCCATGCATTCCATCTGATAAAGCTTCAATTTACTAGGTCGGTTTCGGATCGGATTTAATTTGTGTGGGGCGAGGAACTGCTTTTCGCACGTCAGTTTAGGTTTGGAACTTAATTATATTTCTCAAAGTAAGGCTTTCTTGACCATTGCTTTATTGTCAATTCATGTGAAAGATGAGGTTTAGTTGTAATGATCACAATAAATTGTCCAATACTAACGAGACGAAATCAATACAATGACCTGCTGTTACGTAGATGGGAATTTCTCACTTCTGTATCAAACATAGGTTCGGCTTTTTAGTAGGCTACCAATTGTTATTAGTGACATTTTTTTTCATGCGTTGCAAGAGATGCATATTGGTAATGGCTTTTAGAGAAAAGGCAGAGGTGACAGGTCTAGCCTAGGTTCAATCCGACTCACAAAACCACACATTTAGTCGAAGCAAATGTGTTTCAATTTCAACTTATTTTTTCTCTTCGCCAACAACGAGAGAGTCATATTCTAATCCATCTTAAGCGCTCATGTAAATGGGCTTACTGTAAATTGAAAAGGAATAATTTATTTAATTTTTTCACCGATTTCTTTCACTGAGATTCCTTTAGGGCCTTAAAGTTTTTATGTCTCAATACCCCTAATAATGATCAGCTTAAATCTGAATACCATCCGCCAACAAAGTGGTGAAACTGAACTGAAAGCAACGTTTTATTGATACCTTGCTACAGTATTATTACGTGACAAACAAACATTGCAATCGTAATGTGTGATTACCAGTGACTGTTAAATACTGATGTACAAAATCGATATCATAAGTAAAGTTCAAGCAATGAAAGGTTTCTGCTGACCCTCAAGAAGCACTTTTCTGACCCCTTGTTGAGAACCACCGTTACAGAATGTGCAGCCCTAATTTGAGCAGAGCATCAATTACACTTACACTACTAAGCTACTTTCGGTCGATTACATTTTGCGCATTACAATTACTATGTAATACAATACATCTTTTATTCTGAAATGAAAGTAATCAATACACCCGAAACCTAGTCGCAATACTCCCTGGGGGTATTTAGACTTTTGGTGTCCCTGACCAGAAAAAGTTATGCAACCCCTGTTCTTGGTAAATGCAACCTTTCTAACCAAAAACTTGAAATTGAAGTCATACTGTGTGCAATTTGTAGCATATATATTGTATACGTACTATAATTAAATCATTTCATAAATAAAGTAAATTTTTTTAGATTGCCCATGATGATTGTTATTTATATTGTTGTGCTAAAAATGCAGAAGATCGTGATCTCTGGATGAAAGCCATAACGCAAGGTTAGTGTTGTGTCAACCTGTCCTAAAAACTGATTCTTTTAATCCCTGCTTTCAATTTTTCTTTTTAATGCTGCTACTCTGTTATCGAACTATCACATTTTTAAATGTGATGAAACATTTTTTGTTTCGTCAATCAAACATCCATTCATATCAATTTTAATGATGTTTTTTTAAATAATCATGTAGCATGCCAGATGTTGGGCCACACTCTTCAAACAGCTTGCCACCCCAACATTTATGATAAAGGAAAATGGCAGTGCTGTTTAAATAGCAATAAAAATGCCAGTGGCTGTGAACGTTTAAGAAATAAATTCATTGACCGACTTCCTGCACCAAGTAAGTTGCAGTTCCGTTGAAAATATATATATAACATGGTACATATATAGTGTATAACTGCATATATACATATATAGAATATTACTACACTATATGTAATTTGAGATAACCCCATGTTATCAAATGCGACACAGTTTGTTATTAACTGAGTTCATAAGTTGCCATTTCTGTCGCTTTGCTGGTTGTTTGTTCTCATGCTCTATGGTGTCAAATCTTTATTTATTTAGTAAGTGTTAATAAGTTGTTGTATGCCTTTGGTAGTCAAAGATATCAAAGCTACCCGTGTGAAAGTGGTTGGAAAGCATAATACAAATATGACAAGAGTACATAGTCAACTTGTTTAAGAAAATTTATGATTATCATATATGTAATATGAAGAATGTCAAACATGGCAGTACATGAACTATTAATAGCCTTCTTGTTTTTATCACAATAACCGATACCGGACTAGGCTAGAGCAAACAGCTAAGACAAAACTCTACTGTAGGCTAGCAACATTACCGGTGCAAATACACCAACCATACGATAGTTTAGACTTATTTAATGCAAAATTTTCCCTTTAAACACTAAAGTACGCTATTATCATACCTATTACTTTTTACTTGTCTGTCACAGAAAACATTGTTTTTCCTTAATTTAATGTTCTTATGGTTTAAAATTTGAAAATAATGACTAATGGTTGAACAATTCATAGTATAGTGAGTAGCGTTATTACGCGCTTTGGACCAAAATAGTGAAAAATGTCATAGTAACCTTCGTATTTAGAGCCATAACTTCTTAGTACGTTTCTCGATGACTATGGTTTTTTACACAAATACTGGCCTTGATTGTTGCCACCAATTGTTGAAAGTTCTTAGCAAAAACTCAAAACGCAAAGTGGTTATTTTCAAAGGTTTTTAGCAATTTCTGGTTGAAGTAGTCACGTGATTGATCTGAAAATAACTGAATATGTTATGAATTGACTAATGAATTCGTGCAATAAAATTGTTAAATGTGGTCTTATAATTATCGTGGTAGTTTTGTCGAAAAAAATCAACTCAAATCAATCAAAAATTTTGAATCAAAAAAATTTTTTGATTCACCCCTTAACATCCCATAAAGTTTCAAGTAAATTGACCCAAACACCACTAAAATATTAAGGTTTAAAAAATTTAAAAGTGGGAAATCCCCTTAGAACTTCATCTAAATGAGAAAGTAAGTGCGTAAAATTTTACATCTGTACAGGATGTGCGTCTGCTAGAAGTAGCTTTGCTTAAAATTATAAAATAAGTTATAAAAATTACATTCAAAATCTGAAAATTTACGTTTAAGCCCGATTTGAGGCTGTTATTATCAGATCACGTGATCTAATGTAAGTGTTTGTCTTTGTTTGGATGGGGAGAAGATAGATTAACAATCGAACAAAGTTTCATTGTTGTATCGTTAATACTTTTCGAGTAACGTTAAAGTAAAAGCTGGGAATGTAAAGATCTCCGATAGTTATAGTCACATGACAAAAAAAATTTTTTTTTTCCACACATTTTGTGACAATAAAATTACTTCCATGAAGTTTCAAGAAATTATCTTAACGTCACATAAAGTTATGCAAGAAAAGGTGAAATTTTTGGCGTCAGCAAAACACCCCTCATAAATTGCCCTATATATTATTATCAAATGACCAGACGTAATCGTCATAAAAGTGGTATGTTGGGGGATCAGGTAGCTTTAAAGCAATAAAGTTAGAAAGAAAGGTGACAAAAGATATAGGATAAATTAACTGTCGAAAGGCACCAAAATTTTAAAGTTTTCAGGGATTTCCCAAAAAGTAGTCACGTGATCAGTGATCACGCTCATATACGAACTTGACCGAGATTTTATTAAACCCCACCCACATACCAAATTTCATGTTGTTATTTATGCCAGTTACCGCACCAAACACATAAAATGAGGAGAAGAATACGTAAAACAATATATTAGTAAGAAATGATGATGTAGTTTTATGTCGAAGCTAAATTAGTGTCATCGGTAGCCGACTTGCAATGGATGTCATTTTGTTAATGGTTTTAGTTTTTCAATTGCTGCTTATTATTTTTGGAAGAAAGCGGTTTGTTTAGTGATTACTTTATGTTACAAGCAAGACTTGGATGAAATTTTATCACTTGGTCCTAATACGATTAGATTGGGGATTCGTTGGTGTCAACCTACATGGTATTCGGGTTTGTGTGAACTCGAATAAACTTTAATTCTCCCTAATTTTCAATTTCTTTTAAAAAATATTTCAGAATGAATTTCTTGTATCACATTAAAGAGTAATACAATATATTTAAAAACAGCGAACATTACTTAAAGGCTTTTAGTTGTCAGTAATTTTGGGTATTGTGTAATAACCAATTAGTATGGATGTTAATACTTTTATCTCTTACAGGACGTGTTTGGGTAATTACTCATAAACTACATTAACTAAACCAAATATATACCCCAATTTTCACCATTATTTTAGCAATTCAAGTTTGTTTATTTCTACCAAGATCAAAATCGTTTGCCAGAAATTCCGAGACCTCAAGCAAAACCTGTAACTCCACGACGCACTAGTGTAGATTTTTCTGGTTCTTCAACTGGAGCAGGACCTAACCTTCCATTACCTCCTAAACCTGGTACTTCAGCAAATAAGTTTGCCACCCTACCCAACCGTATGAATCCACCTGGCATTGCTGAAGCCGTTTCTAAATGGCCTGCTAGCAGAATGAATCCAGTGAGCCAAAGTAATCCACATTTCAACCCAGCTAAAGTTCAGCAGCATGGTTCAAGGACCCAGTTGTCAAATAATTATCCGCAGCACACACCAAACCGAGAACTACAGAGTGGATATTCTTCAAAATCACCATCTATGGGTCCAATCCTTGAAAACTCTCAATTCACTCATAGGAATTTTTCTGCTCCAAGATTATCAGAAGGCGGTTCTGTTTTCCCTTATTCTGAGCAAGATATGTTCACATCAATCAACAACCACCAGACAAAGGTTCCTTACTATCCAGGTGCAAACAACACTAGTGCACAAATTCCAGTGGCAAAGTACGAGTTCACATCCCCAGATTTTCAAGGTCAGACTTAGGTTGCTTGCACACTAATTAATTTGCATTAAACAATTCATGTTTTCAGTCATTTTTTTCATCAATCACTCTTTTGGTTATTTTAATTTGAGCATGCTTTTAGCAATGGCCTGTCATAGATTTCTTTCATTTTTTGGTTTTGCACAAGAATTGAGCCTTATCAAACATTCAGTTAGTGGTCTTCTTTCCAAAAATATGTACATAAGGTACATTCTCTAACAGTTTTTAGCAGTGTTAGTTCAAATGAAAATAGTTAGCACTGTTCAGTATATACAGTGACTTTAATTGCAGAATGTTTTCATAAAAGAATTTTTAATAAAACACAGGTATTCACATTCCAAAGTTTTACAATTAATTGAATACATAACCGAAGTTATTCTAGATACATTTTAAATAACGGAGTGTGTCATCGTTGTAGTTTAATCATAATGACTACATGGGTCATAGGTAGGGCAGTGAATGACATATAACGAGTGACGTTGTGGACTGTGGTGACTGAAACTGACTTGCGTACATTGGAATATTGGATGAATTGCTTTCACATGCTTTTGAGGACTTGGAATTTAAGAACAATATGTCACAATGCTCAACACTGGCTGTAATTCAAACAACTGTTGAAATTTTATTTTGATGTTATCCAAATAGTATAAATTTGTCATTTAAAAACGTTGACAAAATCTTTGTGACATACCTATATTCGAAAACCAAATTCCGTACATTTCACTTCATCAGTTGTTTTATCATTTAATTAGAATGCACTGAGATCGAAGGCAATTAAATTCTATTCTATTTCCTTGATTGCTGATCCATATCAAGCCTGTTGCATTCCGATTTACAATGTCATGAGTGGTACTTCTTTTACCTTTCTTTGTTCTTAATCTGTGGTTTGAGTTATTTGTAACTGGGTTTGTTCATAATTTAACACATAAATTTGTATCTTGTGTACGTGTTTACATTGTAGGCACGGATAGGTTGAGTTATCTTCATATTATTATGTCTGTATGGTTTGTTATTTAAAGGAGGTAATTGCTACTGTTATGTTTTAATAGTCCCGTATATGTCTGGTTAATTTGTTACTGGTATTTCAATGATAGCAAATGGTAATTTTAATACCTGTAACTTCAGGTACTGAAAAGTATGCCTGCTATTTTAAATGCAGTAAATGTGGCCATTGTCAAAACATGAAGCTGTATAGTTGCTATTTCTATACTGCTTTTTCATGTGTGTATTTGTTACCCAGGAAATTACCTCACACTATTATTTTGAGCAGCTGTGAAGTCACTTAGTAAAGTGTACGACCTTCTCTTGTACTGGTATTCTGACAATAACAGTACCAAATACTTTTTAATTTTTTGTACTTGATCATTTTTCAAAAGTTTTTATATTGAATTCTCTGTATCAATATTCAACTGTAATTAAGGAAATTATTGAATTAATTTTTCAATTGAATTAATAAATATTTCTTTTGTTTTTTAATTTTTCTTAATTTTTGAAACCTTTTGTTATATTGCGAATATTTGCTAAAACATACAAAACGATTATTATTAAGCTGAATATCAAATAAAATTTTTCTTCAATAGCTCGACCTGTCCATGAAGAACAAAAGTCAGTGGTTATTGCCCTATATGACTTTAAGGTATTTTCCTTAAATGAACGTTATCGGCTTGATTAAGTTAACTTTACACGTATTTTGTTCATTTTTGCTTTTTTGTTTGGATAAAAGCGTTGCACTCCACAAATTTCCACAATAATTTAGCTAAATGTTCCAGCGATAGCTGTCATAAGATTTACAGCATCCCGAAAAACTCGATCTTTGTCATTCTACAGCCTATGGAAGCTGAGGATATTGCTTTGAAAAATGGAGAAAGATATACCCTTCTTGAAAGCCACAAACCCCATTGGTGGAAGGTCCGAGATAAATATAACAAGGAAGGTTATGTACCTGCTAACTACCTAAAAGATGAGTCTAGCAACAACCTGGAGACAAAGGAGTAAATATTAATTAGCTTATACTGGACTAAAAGTATTACACAAAGTAAAATGAAACTGTAAAAACAATCGGAAAATGAAATTTAGTCAATTATTACTATTCCTTTTATCTGTACGAAACTATACTTAAGTTTTGACAAAATTTGTTAATTCATTCTTGACTGGAACTTCTTTTTGTACCGTTGCTTACAGCGAAAAAAAAAGAATTATGTTCTAAGTGGAGGTAAAATAATCAAAAGCCATTAAAATTGTGTCACAAGAAGGTAGTATTTTTCTTCAAACTACATGCCCAATGCAAATGGCTCAGTTGACTTTGTCAGTTGTTAACCCGAATTTCTTTATTGATACAGTTGGTTTCAAAAAGATATTTCACGAATAAGGGCAGAGTATATTTTAAAGGAAGATGGAAGAGAAGGAACATTTGTGATTCGAAATTCATCACAAGCTGGCATATACACATTATCAGTTGTATCAAAAGGAGGAAAGTAAGCTATTGAACTAATGTTCGTAAGTTCATTATTTTCTGTTTTTGAGCTTACAAACACGATTAATCTATCACAATCACATTTCTTTGTGATTTCAAATGTGGTCAACACAATCATTTGTTGCAGTGTAAATGGCACCCCCATGGTGAAACATTACCACATCAAAGAGAATGATGAAGGCAAATATTACTTGTCGGAGTCCCACCCCTTACCCTCTATAATTGAATTAATCCAGTATCATAAGCACAATGCTGGTGGTAAAGTATTTAAACATAATTTGTTTGATATAGTTAATAGGCCTATACATTACAGTACTGTAAGTCTCTATCTTCAATTGAATGAAAGTGACTATTATCTAGTTAATTACTTGGTCTTAGTGAAATATATGGCAAATGGTCATTGCTTTTTTGTAAAAGTGTTTCTTGGTTAAGCTTTTAAAATTTTGTTGTATATATATGCAGTTTTATGCAGACTTTTTCCTGATTTAAAAATCTTGTAACTATATATTCTTTTATGCTAAAAATTTTGTTGATGATTTCTGGAATTTTGGAAAACACAGGCTACAGGCAACAGATGTGGTTGCTAATCCATTGTTGTAAAAGTGTCAAGTATTGTATACATAGTAGCAGGAAAGAAAATGTACATAGTATGAAAGAAAGCTGAACAGGAAACTTGCCTGTCAGTGTCAGTTTGCTTTCAGTTTTTTGACATTTATTCTAGATGAGAGATTTCATTCAGGTTCACTGCTTTTAAATAAATCATCCAGACCTATGTATCTACTACTTAATTTTTGTTGCATTCCAAATTACAGTACCCTTTTTGCTTAATGCTGGTAAAATATTTAAATGAAATAGTATAGCTCTTTTTTATATTTAGATATTGTTGACTATAGATGTCAGACTCTAATGCATTTACTAGTATTTAGAAAAAATCAAATTAGGCAAAGAAAATAATATTTTTAACCTTGAAAAAACGCAGTCGCTGTTTTTTAGTTTCATTCATTTTGTTAAAAGTTTAGGCTGTAAATTATAATAATTTATTGTTTGGACAGAGACAATTTCATGCATGCTATGACGTGCAACAGCTTTTTTAACAGTTTCCTTTGCTCTTCTAGGTCTAGTTTCCAGACTGCGACAACCTCCACTTTGCCTTCAAAATCAACCAATGACTCATTCATTCAGTAATGGAAAATGGAGTGTTGATTGGAGCGAAATCACTAAGAAAGAGGAACTTGGAAGTGGTAAGATATTAAATATTTGTGCTTTTATTCCGTGTTGAAAGTGGAATAGTTATGTTGTAAATATTTTATGTATGGTGATGTAAGTTTATAAAAAGTCATCGCCCTATTCTGAATAGATTAATTTGTTATACTTGCAGTTAGTTACATTTGCATAAAAAATATTAGAAAAGGAGCGAAAAATGTCTGTGATTATGACAACTAGTTGCTAGAAGACCCTTGTTGAGTAGTGCTCTTCTATACCACAACTTTACAGTAAATTGTCATCATAATAAAGTAAATTCATCAAAGCTTCATAGTCATATGCAATATCTACTGTGCTTGGAACCATCAACGTAAACCACATGTGCTTAGGCCAGTTTGGTGTCGTACACCGAGGCTTGTTTCGCGGAACGAGGCAGGTTGCATTAAAAATAATGAAGGAAGGCACAATGGAGGAAGAAAAGTTTATTGAGGAAGCTGAAGTCATGACGTAAGTTGGTGAAAAAATAACGATATAGTTGTGAAAACCATTAAACAATGCTGTAGAAATCCCCAGCATTTCTGCAATATACCATTGTCGCATTGGCTTAAGACATAATGTAAGACAATTATCAATTGGATTTGTTTTTTGTTAACATAACATATTTGCGTTGACTGGTATATGTTTTTCGCATGCAGGCGATTGATTCACAAGAATCTCGTGGAGCTCATTGGTGTTGTGATAAATGAGCGGCCAATCTGCATTGTAACAGAATTCATGGAGGAAGGCTGCCTCCTTGACTATATTAGAAAAAATTTAGCACTGCAAAATTATCCTGATACGTTGCTTGACATGTGTTTTCAGGTACATATGCTTTACTTATGTTCTGTTTTGTAGTCATTTTAAGGATTTCTGGAATGGGAGTGAGACATATTAGCATAGCATATTCTATGTTAAAGGTCTGTGATGCAATGAAATACTTGGAGCAGAATCAATTGATTCACCGAGATCTTGCCGCTAGAAATTGCTTAGTCGGAAAAAACAGACAAATAAAGGTTGCTGATTTTGGATTAACAAGGTCAGCAAAATTAATGTTTTGATTTATAGTCATATTTGCTTGTGTAAGTGTCTGACCCAGCTTGCTGATCCAACGTTGTCTCTGTGATTTTGTGTTTGTTTAAACTGTTATGAACAACTTATAACATAGGAACAAGTTGTATTTTGAATGAAGTTTTGGGTATCCTCTAGTACAGCGGTTCCCAAACTGTTTTCAACGTGAACCAGATATGTCTTTGGTGAACATCTAGAAACCCAAGCCTTAAAACAGTGCATTTTAACACAAAAAGTATAATGATTGTATGGAAATTTTTATGGTAGGAAGTTGCTAAGTTCGTTTTCTATGTAAACAATCTACTCTTTTCTCAAGTACCTATTCTACAGACTGGCAGTGGTTGTTTGGTACATATGCTATGAAACAGTGTATTTTATTACGAAACATAATCATCATGTTTGTAGGAACGCATAGCCATCCATTAAAAAGCTTACACAAAACAGAGAATTTCTAATTACAATCAATATTATCTTGCAATGTAACTTGCTTGTTTTCTACATGCTTAGGTAAACTATTCAACTACTGCAGATAACTAAACTTTCATACCATCAACACTGACACAACAGCCACTTTTGCATTACAAACAGTTTAAACTGCTTTGGATCACCACTCCATTGACTTATTTACCAACCAGTTCCGATTTTAAACCAATATTTTCACCGACATTAAACTATTCACAATTAAATCACAGTTATTACCCGTTTAACATCTTAACTTAATTAGCCCTTTAAGAAGACATGGTAAAAATAGTAAGCTTAATAACTTTTCTCCAAATTAATACTGCAATCAACTAATCTTGACTTGCGAGCCTATAAACCATGTTGTCTTTCACTATACAGTTGTTAAAACTTACAGATGAAATGTCTATGATGCAATAATGTATTCTATGACATAGGCTGAATTATTGCATCATACACATTTCATTCTTTGATGAAAGAGACTGAAAGAACTTGAAAAAAGGAACGTTGAAAATATATAAAACGACTTATTTTTGACCTTCGAGAACCAGGTTTGCATCGACTTCGCGCAACCCATAGTTAAGGAACCTTTGCTCTAGTACACTTATGCATGCCAATATTTGAACTAAGTATTGAGAAATTATGGCATCAACTCATTCCAATTCATGCTTTCATATTGGCATGCAGAAATGAACTGAACCTCAAAGTTTCTATGCATAACTTAAACATGGTAGTTCCTTAATGTTAAATTACTTCGTGTTTGTGATAAAACTGGTTGTGACTCTGTAAGTACCATCAGTAATGTGGTGATAAGTTGCAGCTTGAAATTGAATGTTGTTGCAATGTTTCAAAATAATAGTTGTGTTTATTTAGTTACACAATGTACAAGTAGGGATATGTAGTCTTAAAACTTGGATGTTTATGCATATAAGAGTGACCTCTACAAAACATTTAAACTTAGCTATAACTTCTATTTAGTAAACCTTAATAACATTGATATAGTTTTGTGCATTGTGTATGTGCCAACTTTTGACTATATGCCACCATCATTTTGTTAGCTGCAACTTTTTGTGCACAAACAATTTATGCTAAAAAATTTAAACGTACTTTTATTTCCAATTTTTGTGTTGCAGGTTTGTGTTGGATGATGAATACACAAGTTCTTTAGGCAGCAAGTTCCCTATAAAGTGGGCGGCACCTGAAGTTTTAAACTACACCATGTTCAGCTCAAAATCTGATGTGTGGGCGTTTGGGGTGCTCATGTGGGAACTGTTTACTGGTAAAGTAATATTAACAAAGTGTCATGCACATTATCACGAAGTAACATGCATCAAATTGGGTTTTATGTTAGGTGGCCTAATGCCATACAGGGCTCTGAGCAACACTGATGTTGTGGATCAAGTTGCCCGTGGTTACAAACTTGAACGTCCAAACAATTGCCCTCATGAAGTTTACAGAGTTATGAAGCAGTGTTGGGAAATGGAGACGGAAAAAAGACCTTCTTTCGAAGAGCTATTAAACATATTAAATGATCTTATAGATGAGATTAATGCAAGTAGCCAACCTCAAGGCTTTTATTATGCACGCTGAATTGTCTGAACCATTTTATTATTTCTTGTGTGATTCGTGATCCAACTGTTTCAGAAATCTTCAAACTGACACTAGTGCATGACCAAATCTAAGTGCACTTGAGTGATAAAGTAAAACTGATATTCCAATGTATTTATATTTGTGAAGGTGATTGTTTTTTAATCAAGGGTCTTTCATACTCTGTGGGTAATCTACGAATCAAATCTTTTATTTCAGGTTTTGTGTTTGTATCTTCATTGTGAAAATGAGAAAATGTTTTATGTCAAATTTTAGTTTTATAAGAAATGCTTTCTGTCACTTCATAGTTCATACCGTTGAAACTTAAACATATTTATTGAAACTTACTCATATTTTGGTTGAATAACCCAGGAAACAGCATTACATTTACATTAGTTATTGTCTGAATTACACTTTGCAGTCGTGTTGTGCAAGCTTTTAAAACTGCTTATTTGTTCTGCTATTACTATTGAAAATAATGAGGTTTTAACAAACATTAAGTTCATTTCCAAATATTTTGTGTCAGAGACCTTCTTGTTTAAGTATAATTTATTTGTGCAATCCTACTCTACGGTATGACTGTTACACTGGGTGAACATGAACATATGCACTTACCGACCGCATTAGTAAAAGGTACAAAACAGTAAGTAACGATAGTTTTAGTGAGTATTTTATTGCGTGATCATCAGTAAGTTCTTATTTTTGGTTGATCAAGGTACTAGCAAACATTCACAAGATACCGCAGTTGCACTTTAACCAACTTTATGCTTAATATAATTCTCTGTGCAATACCTACTTTTATTGTAAAATATTTCTAACATACATCGTGAAACTTGTCTTCGTCATATTTTTATGATTTGTTATATGTCATTGTGCTGATGAACTAAAGTGCATCCGCATGGCTGATGTCCAATTTCAATCTGTGGGATTTTATAATGATATGCCAATAAAGTGATGTATGATAGCTTTGGTTATATCTTCAACTGGAATTATGTTACCACTCATCAAATGCTGTGTCAAGTTTATTCAAATATGTTTTGACTTTAGTACCGTTTCAGGACAGGAAAACGATTTTGTCATATTTTACAAAACCAGATTTTATTGCAATGATCGGCTGCAGAAGTGTCTTACCAAAAGAAATAATCCTACTGTAGTACGAGTTAAAGACAATTGAATGAGTTTTCAAACAAATGGCGTCATCTTAACCCTTTTTCAGTTCACCAATTAGACGTTTAATACCAACCATCCAAGACCGTACCTGTTATAAAACAAATATTGAAAAATTCATCTTGTTACATAAGTGAGTCAGGCCTGCAATGCCATTAAATGTATTATACTTCAAAGCAACAGCTTCATACTTCTGAAATATGATCACACATGAGTGAAACGTGAATATCCCATGCTTGCTGATATCGCTTTAGCATCAATTGCTTGGTTAAATCCTTCATTTTTATTTCAGTTTCTTGTGAAAGTTCTCCTGCATCCAGTGCAGATTTCAGTATGTCCAACCGTTTGTAGATATCAGCAGCTGCATTTTTATTCTGAAAATTAATGACTACGTTATCACGTAGTCATTTTTGTTTTTTGTCTTAAAAAGCTGGCCAAACTTGGAAAATTAATAATCATGGAACAGTACAATACTATTGAACTTCAACAATCACATTTCATTACCTTTTCATTCAGGCGCTCTTTGGTTAAATTAAGTAATTCAGAAACTACATCAAGATTTTCTAAATCAATGTCAATTTCAGCCACTGTTAGGTTACTGTCATTGACCTCATTCACTGTTGCATTATTTGAGGCACTTGATTGCGATTCGTGGGATGTGTTTGGAATAAATAGGTGCAATTTTGGTGTGGGGGAAGTTATTTGTTTCAATACATTTACAACAGGATCGCTTCCAAATGATCCGTTGATAGGAGGTGGCATATCTGCAGTTAAGGCTACTTTCCCAACTTCATTTGTGCATTTTTGAGCATCAAGATAAGCCACTCTTTTATTAAGGGCGTTTCGCCGGACTTTTGTTTCGGTATGAACTTTGTGACTAAGCTTCGGTGGATCATTCCAGCCAGGGCCACCAGGCTGCATCATTTTGCTATTCGAAGGACTATCAGTCATCTTTTTAATGTAATAAACCTACACAGTACATATTTACCTTTCAAATGTATAATAAGAAACCTTTTATTAGGTTTTCTATAGCTAAGCCATTTTCCAATGCCACGATGCAATGCCAATTAAAACACAAGAGCGCAAAAACACCATTTAAAATTTGGTTTATAAACAAATGAGTGAACCAAAAACCTTCACTTTAGTGTCAACTCTACAAGGTCAACTTCTAGCATTCTGTGAAATGTTAAACTACAAGTCATGAATATTAATGATTAACTATGGAACTTGACAATCATGACCACATCAACGAGATAAATCTATTACAAGTCTTAGAACACGATGAAATAGTCCAGAAAGAAAAACGGAAAGGGTTAATATTTGCATCCTGTGTTAACATTGGCATATGACTAGCATTACTTGTAGACCTTCTGCTCCAAGCACTCACGCCCATCAAACTCCCCCTCACCAGCCCAAAATTCTTTAATCATCTTTCTGTCGTTGTCATCGTCGAAATTCAGTTTTGTCCACTTGTAACTCTCATAGTCGATCTGCCAATCCTCACAGAGGTCAAACGCAAGGTCATGCCCCAACCAAAACCATACACTGTCTATTTGAAATTTTCTGTTCCCTCCGAATATTAGTACACTTCCAAAGCCATGTTTGCGAAGCTTTTCCAAACGCTGGAACATGCCCGCAACAAGATTACTAGCCATAAAATCCATTTTGAGATCACTGTTATACTGGTATGCACCACGCCATATAGAGTAATCCTCTTTTTTGAAGTGTTCCAGGAAATACTTCCAAGAAACTTCCACTGGATTGTTGGAATAACATCTTTTCCATGCATCCAAGTCCATTGATGGTTTTGGAGCATTTCGCCATGGGTCCAGTTTGGGTTTTGGAGCAGGAGGCTCGTTAGCTGGTTTGTCTTCCTTCTGCTGTGGCTTCTTTTGGGTCTGTTCTTTTTTACCTTGATCTTTTTTGCCTCCTTTTCCAGAAATTTCGTTGTACTTTTTGGCATCAAACTGAGCCATTTTAGTGCAAAGGGAAACTTCCCCAAGCACTTTTTTAAACTCTGGTTGATTAACAAGAGTGACAAACCAGCGATTTACGTTTCCATAAGGTTTACGAAAACCAGGCTCAAGGACATTAATGTATAACATGAGCAAAGTACAGGCCATAGATATGTCTGCTTGGGAAACTCGCTCACCAACAAGGAAAGTACGTGTTAAAAGGTGGTTGTTTAAAAGATTAAGAACTGTCTTAACTTCTTCTTTGGCCTTTTCCGTGCTTTGTTTGTTATACTGCGTCAATCCGAGAGTCGGATAAACCCATGTGCAAGCGGCTGGCATAAGATCATTGTCAGCAACGCCTATCCATTGCCAAACTTCCGCCTCTGCTTCGCCACCTCTAAGTGTGTCGTTTCCAACATAAAACGCAATAGCATTTGGCTCAAAAAGATTAATACTATCACCTTCAAAAGCAGGTACTTTTCCTAAAGGAAATTTTTTCAAAAACTCGTCCGATTTGTTTGTTACGCCCGCCACAAACTCGGCCAAAGACAGGTCAAAACCGCTGTAATTAGCAGTGATCTGAATCTTTTGGGCTCTGAAATTATTTGGAAAAGTATAAAGCTTTCCGGCCATTATATCTTTGGTGTAATCCCAACGTTAGATAATAACTAAAAGTCGAGATACTTGTAGCATCAACCACTTCTACGGCCGCTATATTTGAAAGGAAAAAGCCCAGTCGAGAGGATTTGCGCAACACATGAACCCACGTCATGCCGTCACGCTTTAGTAAATAGTATGTCGTCAGAATCTTTATCCATAGATAGGACATATCACATAACACAAAATGTTGATCACAAGATATATGATGTTTCCGGACACTTCGGCCAACAACGCTCCCAACCCACATCTTTACTTTATTGAACGCATAATCTCCCATGAGTATTTTTTTTGTCCGACTTGGCCAACCCAATACCTTACACGAAACGGTCTTCACTTTTGTCAGGCTTGCCATAGATAGCAGACAGCGTTACGTGTACAGTATTTCATGCCAAATAGAACCTGCACTTCGCTTTCTCTATATTAATTTAAATTTTTAAGTAAGCGGGTGTAATGTGCATTTAGGACATGATTTTATTACAAAGCCTAACTTTTACAACAGCTACAAGGGGTAAATTATTTGAATTGCGAATTATTAGCCTACGAGCGTGATACAGCCTTTCTATCATCCGTTAAAATGAGAGAGAAAATGGTTATGCTCGAGTGATCTTGAACTTGTAGGCCGGCAAGCTTGATGAAACTTTTTTCCTTATGTTAAAAGAAGAGACCGTCTCTCCTTTATTCTAACCAGTGATACTACATCAGCATCATATTATTGTTAACATAGTATCATTGATTTAACTGGTGACAAAAAGGCTCTACTTACCGGTGTAATGTCAAAATCTGTCTCCCTTGTTACGTCATATTTTCAAGTCTGATTATGGTTTTGACTTTGCAGAAAAGGAGAAATAGCCTGATTAGCAGCTACCGCAGTTACAATATGGTTCTAACTCTTTGACTTCCATCTCACGACTGAATTATATTATCGACAGCTTTTTCTAAAAACACTGGAGTTAAATCAGTATAAATGCGTTTAACTGCAAGTTAAATACAGTTGTTTCTTTGTTGTTTACAATTTGCTTATTAAAAGCGGTTTATTTTTTGACTGCCGAGTTGAGTGTAAGTTATTGTGGATACATTGCCCTAACTTTTCGATTTGGTTCAATATGCCAGTGTGTACTATAACATCAATGTATTCCAACGGCGCTAGCACTTGTTTTTTTGTTGATTCATATGCAAAATCAAAATGAATGGTGGCCACAGTATTGTACTCGCACAGAATTCAATGAATCAATCATTATTTTATTTTTCGTCAAAAGCGAGATGGTGACGAAAAATCAAGCCAGTTGTTATAAGCATGCGCTTATGAATGGGAAAAAATGAAAAAGCCGAAAAGGCTTAAAACGAGCTCATCAAATTTAAGGTAATAATTGCTGGTAACAAATAGCATGGCCACTAAACATATAATTAGTTAAATCTACAAAACATAAGTTAAAAAGCGAAGTTAAATAGACGAGCAGGTAGCAGAAATCCCATCCCAGACAGGAACCCGGTTTCTGGTGGCCATAACACTAATGTAGGGCGTTGTTGTTGAGCCCGAGTTTGTACATCAAAAACACACACCAATGATGATCTTTGGAAGATGTGATGACATTGCTGCTTGTTGTAAGATGGAATTTTCTCGGGTAGGCCTATATCGACAGTGATGTACAGAGAAAGATGCCAATCGTCGAATAGATAGTAGTGTTGAACGAAAACTCCTCTTTTTCAGATACTGATTCCTTGAGTGACACTGATGGGGAATTATCTCAACCTAATAACTGGTTTGCAAGCTAGCCTACTTAATAAATAAACATATACACATACAATTTTCTTAGTTTTGTGGCGCTTTGGACATTTTCCTTGAAGTTTTCGTTTTTCTCCTTAATATACGTTGTTTCTTTCATTACTTGTACTTTATATATTGTACCTTTGCGTTTTCAACTCTGTTGTATAGCTTACTTTACATTATGACGCTTTTGATGGTTGCCTAGTCGTATTTGACGTAATTATGATGTCACTATGATTTATTACGACTAAAGCAATGTCCACAAGTCGCCGCAATAGATAGCTGTCTTTGATTTGGCTATCTTCTTTGTCGGCTGATGAGTCTCTCTTTTCTGACCATGAAAGTTGATTGTTCCGTGTACATTTACATCAATATGTAAATGCAATTTAGCACACACTTACTTATTGATTAAATTGCCTGCAAAGAAATGAACACCACAGCAGCAAACAGAATACACTTTTATTTACAGCTTCCAGTCGCCCGGATATTATAACCGAGGAAATCACGTTTGCTATGAATGCACTCGTTTCACTGTATAAAAATTAACTTTTCTTTTCTTCTCTCTTTGAAAAATGGAATGCTTTGCTTATTTATATGGTTACGTAATTTCTTTGTAATGCATAAATCTTTCTTCTGTTCATTTCGTTGTTGACTTCGAAAAGTTGCGCCATCCTGGCCAACCCTGACCTCTCAATTCTGACATATATGTTTTCCAAATTGTTGTACCAGTTCAATCGAGGTAAGGTCTTTTCTTCGTTTTTGATCACGAGGCGTCCACATGATCGCTTCCAATGCAGATGTTTTCCAAACGTAGCTTATGACGTAGCATAGATTCGCGTGGTTATGGTTCGGTTGTCGCAAAATTACGTTTATCAGTTTGCAAATAAAGATTTATTCGTTGGCCAACATGTTTCTGTAAAGAAGTAACTTAGTTGTATTTCCCAAGACAAACACGCAATTTTGTTTAACAGTAAATTCCCCTTTTTTATGAATATACCACTGACTATGAGTAAACATTGCTGCATTCCATTATGTGATTCTAAAAGACCATGCAGATTCCCTTTTTCCTGTGCTGACGGAATTTTTTTTGTTCTGGTGCAGAAAGAAATTGTGGGCAGGGAATTTGGAGAAGATTTTCTTGGGTCTTAGAGCAAATTCTGGCATAAAGTTACCATATGCAAGAGATGTGTAAGAATTTGTGCAAGACATTTTGAAGAAAATAATTTTGTTGAAAGTAAGTTTTTCTGCATCATATTATAGACTATAGAGTAATGATTAATTATTATTCTTGTCTGTAGGCCAATATTGTAGCCTATGTCCTATACTCAATGCCTATTAAGCTAGCCTGTGTAATGGTGAATCTTGCAAACAGGTCACCTTACAAAAATATTGAGGTTTAATTCATAGTACAGATCCAAGTAAGAACATGTTATTGTGGTTATTCTATGTTAAACGCAGATACATTAAGTCAAGATTGGAGTTATGCGTTGGAACCATCCCTAAACTTAATTTGCCAGAAAAATCTGTTAATTCAAAAAAGTGTCATCCTCGTAAACCTAGCAAGCCTTACAGCCAAAACCCTTCTTGCAAAAGCTTTAATGATTTTGTGAAAGAAGCTATGCAGTCTGTAAAAATACTTTAGTTTTATTAACTAAGTGCACTTTGGGTGAATTTCCTCCAACGCATTGTTGTCAAGTTTTCGGAATGAGAAAAATGGCATTTTGGATGTGCTTAACTTCATTAAAATTTGAAGATTTGTAAAGGCTTCAATCATTAATCAATCAATCATTTTATTTTTTATTCAAAACCGCGGTGGGAACAAAAAATCAAGCCAGTTGTTACTAACACGCGCCAATGAACACGAAAAAGTGACAAAGCCGAAAGGGCTTAAAACGTGCTCAAGAGAAATAACGTTAATATTCGCTGGTAACAACTAGTACATTCACTAATCCTGTAATTAGTTAAATTTATAAAACATAAATTGAAAAAGGGAAAATTAAGCAAACGAGCACATGGTGTCAAAAGAGCGTAGCTTGCTAAAAATCAAGAAATTAAGATATTTATTCATCACACCACAATAAGTTTACTTGTTCAATAATTTTAACTATCAGGTCAGTATTGTTAGCATGATTGTCATTTGAAGCATTTTCATATTAAAATACATTTGGTGGGCCCTAATGTTTTTTTGGGTCTTTGGACATATAATATTGTATAAATTTCTGGTGTTGTACATACTCTTGAGTCGGGACGAAAAATGGAAACTGTTCGATCGGCCAAAATTATGAACAACTGCTTTGACATTTGCAACTCCAGCCTTGGATGTAGTAATCCGCTAAAGTGATCTTTTAACATTTTGTGCAGAAGATGACCGGAGAATTGACTGGCTAAAAATGATTTTGTGGGGTATTTTAATACCTAGCTAGACACTATAACCAATCGCCCAAAACGAAATGGAGATTCTTTTACACCTGAAGAATCTAAAAAGATGGTCTTTTCACAAGCCACCAATAAAGGTTTGATTAATTATACCAACATTATCATTGGTTGAACTGGTAAAAATTACACTTGCTGCAGGTGCAAAGTTGGTTATACTGAGGCGTGTGTCTCGAAATTTCCTTGAAAGATATATTGGTCAAATTAGAAAGCAGGGTGGTTGCAGTAGAAATCCCAATCTTGGGATTGTTTGGTGAACCCAGTTTGGCGAAAGAGCACATAATATTAATGTTATGAAATCATTAACTAGATGTCAGGATCACTAATTTTTCAGCTGTGCTTTTATTACGTCGTGCTCTTTGTAAACAAAACGTAATTTTGTTATAATCGTAATAATAATCAAAAATCTGTCATTAATTTTGTGTTAGTTGAAAGCTGTGAAGATGACTTCGAAATGATGTCCTGCTTCCCTTGCCTTTTCTACATACCAAGCGAAGTAGGTTTAACTTGTGTGTATGCATAAAATATAAGACTAAGTAAATGATACAATTTATATGTACATTCGTTCTGGCTGTATTTGTAAAATTATAAAGACGTACCTGACTTTTGCAGTTAGTGTTTTCCGCTTGAGAAAAAGCTCCGTTAGTCGTTTAGCATACGAATGACCTGTGATCCTAATGTATTTTTCAAATAAGTTGCAACAGTTCAAGGTCATCCCTGAAATAACATCGCCGGTAATGGCGTCAACAAGCACATTTTCGCAAATTGCTTCATGATCTAATTTTGCGTTCGTTTATTGCAGGGATAGTTTGACCTGTTTTTTTTAGAGCGTAGAACACATTTGAAGCCTTTTATTTAAGACCCGAGCAGGTTTTTACACTTGAACAATTGTCGCCTTGCGCGTGTTTTAAGAACCAGTTTTCGCCAGTCTTGTAGTAAAACGATGTTAAAACTCTGCCGGAAATGTAATTGCATAAATCTTTTTCCACATCAGAAAGATTGCACGAAGGTGTGAGTCAACATTGACTTTATTCGTTTATTCAGTCAACAAGAGCTCAATCAGCATTATTCTTTCAGCAAGAGTGAGTGGGTTTTTGTGCATAAATTTCATTTAAGCTTTCATAAATTGCTGGCGGTTTCTGTTTCGTTCACATAGCGAATGCAGTTGTTGAAGTACGAAGGGTAACATGGGCGGTTTATCTAACTTCATTTTGCAATTGCTAAAGGCTAATGAACACAGATCTCCTAGACTTTTTTTCCGAAATTACGTTCAACTCCGTATTCATTCGACTCACATACGATGAGTGCCTGCTTTAGTTATAAATTTTTCTCACACCTTACGCAGGGATATTGCATACTGTTACGGTAATCGTAATAAGTTTTTTCTATGGTTTCCATCTCATGCTCCATAGCCTCTTCTAGGCATTCATCGTCTTTCCAACTTTCAAAATTATGCATTTCTATTTTCTACGTATACAAATATTCCAAACAGAAGTACAGCATTTAAACAGCAAACATTTCAAGGAAAAGGTTGCAAAATTAGTCCTGTAGTAGAAGTAACCGCATAAACGTTAACTTAAATATTTACCCTTTAGGACGCAAACCGAAGCTTACAAGTGCCTTCCTTTTAAATACATAGAACTAAGTTAATCTTAAGGTTTCTACTTTAGTTGTTTGAACAACAGCAAAATGTTTCACTTTAGCTTAAAGCATACAATAACAGTTATGACTTCATTAAATGAAGAATTTCATTTATTATGTCACAAAAATGTAGGAGCTGAATTTCCATTGATGTTGAATACGAATATCAGAAGCTAAATATCGGTAAACTGTAGTGAATTCCAACCCCCTAACAATTACACAAATAAAGAGCGCAATTTATTAAAAAACGTCAGAAGACCCTTGATACCAGCAACGATATAAAGAAGCTCACGGGAAACTACCTCTTTCTCGTTTCTTTCTTTTTTATGAGAAGAGAAAGTTTTGTTTGTCTCGCGTTACGCATGGTTGCGTACACTTACTCGCTCAACACTTCGCCAGTCGTGGCGAAAAGTTTCACACATTCGCATGGTTCGTTCATCGATTACTTAGAAGTGAGGTTGCTGTTTACGTTGTTTTGACGATTCAAACGTATGTAGCCTGTCAGTTGCCAACATATGGTCTGCACCAGCACTTGCTGCTGAATATTTAGTTGAAATCGTTGTTAACGATGAAGAGTGTAGATTGTAGAATGTAGAATCAAGCCTGTATCATCTTCTGCTTTGCAAGCTAATGGTCTCTTTTAGTAAGTTAAGAATTAAGATAGGTTGAGGCTACAAGCAGAGAGTTTTTAATTATATGGTGCTTATAGCCAGGGTTGCCATACCGTCCTTTTTTCTAAGATTTGTCCTTATTTTAAAGGTCCGTGTCTTAGAAAATATGCTTGTCCTTTTTTTCTAAGAAATGTCCCTATTTTCTTTGCGTCCTTATTTTCGTCTTATTTTTAGGGCAGAGGTTCGTATTTTGGGCATTTCGACACCTTTAGTAGCCTATACCATTTTGTACCAAACAGATACCAAAATTAAGAACATGCAGATAGTGTCTGTATGTTCAGGCATGCAACTTATACGTAGCATTTTTGTATTGCAGTCTGAATCTGCAAGCATACCTGTCGATATTTAGGGCTAGTTTCACCCGGAAGTGCCAGCCATAGTTGGACAACTAGAAAATTATCAGCTTTTCCAAATTAGATTAGAATTAGAATTATAGCTACACAGTTTTTTCCAAATTAGATTAGAATTAGAATTACTGAATTCGCAAAAACTTGGAAATTTAATTAAATTCCGAATTAGAAAGAAATACAACAAAAATCAAGTTCTCTTTTTTTCTTCAGAGTTGGACGAGCTGCTGTTCTGGTTGTGGTCGAAACTAGAAGGTCTTTCGCAGCTATCGACTGCAAAGCCAGCTTTTCTTTTTAGGAGCTTTTTCGTCAACTGTATTGAAGCTTCTTTCAGTAAAGCTCTACTCTCACTACTCTACTCTACTCTCCATTCATTGCCGCGTTGCCAGCCTGCATTATATCGTACCTGACTACAAGGTACTATGTCACTATGGCTACTATTCGTCACAATAACTACTATGACTGTACGGTAAAAGCAATGCAATGGCGGCTTGGCACTGGTTTTCCCTGCGCAAGGGATATTCTTGTATAACTTGCTGGAAAACGCCACAGACAAAGTAGCATTTCCAGAAAAATCAGAAATTAGATTAGAATTAAAATTAGAGCATAGAAACATTTCACAAATTAGATTACCGGCATTTCGCTCTAATTAGTCTAATAAGACAACTAGAATTATCTAGTTGTCCAAGTCTGGTGCCAGCACTGAAGCGTGACGAGGGCGAAATAAAAACGGTACTGGGCCTAGCAGTTTTCTATGATGTACTTTATATCGTCGATACCAGAGCAATGATCCTATGTATTGTATATACACTATACATATCTATATATTGTGTATATAGTATCATTGACCAATGTGCCGCACAAGCTGTTTTTCTTTAAATGCAGTCAGGCGTGACTTGGCAGAGACGCCGAATACGAGAATGCTTCAAAAGAGAAGACGATTGTCCAAGCATGTATTGTTAAGGCATTGATTACGACCCCGCCCTGGACATAGCCTAGCTTAGTACGTTATATAGGCTACTAGCCTATAGCACAGCAAAAGCACAATTCGGCCCAAAGTCTGAAAGTCGGCTCGGTACTCGAGTGGTTTTTAACACATAGCCTAGAGATGTGTACTGCGCTACTCGGCGTATTTAACTACAGTCTGACAGTAACATCTGTCTTCGTCACATGACCGCTTGGCGGCTTCTGTCGGGTCTAATATACAGGTGCACAACCAGAGACGTCACAATTTGAGTAGCTGTGGTTTAGTATACAAAGACATCCTGTTGTTGTGCAGTTGTATACTAGAACCCTTCTGTCATTGCGGTAGGTTGTCGGTACCTTGGTGAGATAAATGACAGTGATATTTAGGGGTAGACTACTCGACTAAGGAATCTCATCTCAAGGCTTGTTTAATTACTGATTAGTTATTGTTCTAGGGATGACTTGCGTATGGCCAGATTAACACATTAATTTTTAAGTTGTTTTATTGATTCGAAGCTTGACATATTTACGTGGTCAAATTGAGTAGGCTACTACATTCTGTGTGTACTAATTAACAAAGATAGGTGTGTGTATGAGGCAGAACTATGATCCTTTTAAATACGATCATGACTTATCCCTCCTAGCAAAAACACATAACAACAAATGCTGAGCCCAACTTTTTCAAAGGGTAAATGTTATACTTACGTAACGATTAAAATTTCCCATTAAATATGGGTATTGTCATTTAAATTTTAAAAGCATGCAATCATTGTGATGGTAATGTCACAGGCTCTCGAGCGCTGACCTCGCAATAAATGTGGATCGTCTTCCCTGTTCGATGCACAGTGGTACTATACCATTTTAATGCTCTTGGGCAAGGCATAATTAACAATATTTGGTCCTATTCAATGGACGTGGTGAACAATTTAGATTTAGGCAATACTGTATAATAAATCAAAAAAAAAAAAAAGAAAAATGTAGGACAGTCGGAACTTACACAAAGGCTATCTCGGTAACCAATGATGAGAAATCGCCAGGTTTAAGTCGTGCAAAGACTTTCCTCAGTCTGAGGATAAAGTTTATTATACCATACGATACCAATTTGTTTGCCTTAATAAGTGACACAAAACAGATATTCATAAAAATCGCTTCACACTAACTTTGTAATATATTACAGTTATCTTTTTATTGGTTATAATCAATATAGATGATTCTCCAAACATAGTTCTTTTTTTCTGCATAAAAATTCTCTTATTTTGAGATGTTTTGGTTTTGTGTATTCTGTTCGTATTACAAGAATTTGGCAGTCTGACGTATTTACTATATATTATACGACATATCTATTTATTATATAGCCTTAAATTTAATCTGAGATTAAGTTAATCTGACTATTTGCATTAAACCATTAGTTTGACGTGATTAATATACACATTTTCGGTTTGGTGGTCTTGGTAACCTTCCATCATTGTAAGGCCACTGTAATTTATACACTTTGCACATTTTAAGCCTTCAAGGCTTTGCCACTTTTTCATGTTTGTTGATTGTTTGTTAGTGTACATCTGGTTTGACCATTCTACTAAGTTCATTTAAGTGATATTGTATCTTAATATATTACAGTACTTTTTTCATTATTTCAGTAAGTTTAACGTTTGTCACAGGTTGATTTTAACTGAAATTGTCTAAAATGGGCAAATTAAAAAGTTTTTTTGTTAATTTTAATGAAAATAAGGAAGTATACTTACCAGGAGAAAATGTTTCAGGATCTGTTATTGCAGATCTTAGTGAACCCATGAAATTAAGAGGTATGGTATGTATATGTATGTGTTTATATATATATATTGTTTTCTTATTGATTGTCTTATTTTTCGATAGCCAAACTTGGTGTTACAGTCCTGACTAGTGTAAGCTTTGATCTAACTGTCGTGTTGTGTTAAATGCAGCTCTGCGAATTGAATTTCGTGGCAAAGCACATGTGCATTGGACTGAGACTTACTCGGATGGCAAAAATACTCACACACGACACTATCGTGGAGAAGAAGATTATTTTAAACACAGTGTTAGTGTTTATGGCAAAGGTAGCACTAACAGTTTTACAAATTAATCACTTTTACACAATTTTATTTTTTATATTAGCTTGATTTTTATATAACTTGACTTGTTAGGAAAGTTTGTCTGACAATTTCTGTTTTATAGAGTCTGGTGGAAACTTTGAAAATTCTAAAGAACTGCCATCAGGAGAAAGTGTATTTCCTTTTCAATTTCAACTTCCTATGAATTTACCTTCATCATTTGAAGGTATATTTATTGTGGAACACTTATTACTGATTATTGCGCAATAACTAGAATACACGTAAGGCCGAGGGTAATTAACAATTTTTGTGATGACATTATAATCTAGTGTTTCATGTATTTTTCAGGTCGTCATGGATATGTCAGATATTACGTAAAGGCAACGATTGACAAACCATGGAAATTTAATCACAACACAAAAAGGGCTTTCACTGTTCTTGATATGATTGATTTGAATGAAAACCCAAATGCAAAGGTTAATAAACTGATTTATGCAAGATTTGGATTGCATCAAATTCGTTGAATATAATGATCTTATATACAGTATAATTAATTTTTCCTCGGTGTATAGATTATTTCAAGTCCATTGAATATCCACAACATTAGATGAGACGATTTTTGCAAATTCTTAAAAGCTCACAAGTTCTTACTAGAATTTCTCTATTTTTGATTTGCAAAGGTACCATCTACTGCAAATGGTTCCAAAAACTTGTGTTGCCTGTGCTGTGCAAGTGGTCCTATACAAGCTGAGGTTCAACTCGATAGAACTGGCTATGTACCAGGAGAATTCTTTTTGATCAATGCAAATGTGGAAAATGGCAGGTATGCAATGAAAATGGCGAGAATTATGCACTGGGTATTTTTGATGGGGTTACAGGCATGTAAACGCTAAAAATATGTCAATGCAGGAAAACAGAAAATGAATATGTAATAATGCTGAAATCATCTTGATATATGGTATGTTAAGGTAAAGAGATGTATTGTTGGAGTTTGTTGTATGTGAAAAAGTGTTCAGCTTTTGGTAGTGTGATCTTTTTTGTCACTCCATGCATGTATAAATAATTATTAATTATTCAGTAATTTTGACATTTTGTTTTGCTTCTGTTGAATGTTGTTGTGCCCAGTCGACCAAATGCTATGCGATACAAGTTCATATCCCAATTCCCAAACAAACTTTTGTTTGAAACATAAATCCTTATTTTGAATTATTTTTTCATGTGAAACTTTGCTCGTGTTTAGCATTATTGTTAGTATTTTGTGTAATCCTCTTAAATTTCTTGTTCATTTGCATGTATGTGAAACATTTTGTCATGAATCAATATATTTTTTAGAAATTCTTATTTAGGGATGTGCTGAATCAAAAACGTCTCCGAACATTATTTACAAATCACATAAAAGGCACCAATGGACTGATGAAATACAGAAATTTATTTATGCCAATGTTTCATTAACACATTCTGCTTAGCTTCATCAGGGCAAAGATGAAGCTAGCCAGAATGGGTTAACAAAGCGTAGGCAGAAATAAATTTCTGTATTTCATCAGTATTGTCTTTTATTTGATGATATTACGCTTAGTGGCGACCATGGTATTAGGCATAAATGTTTTTTTTGTAATGAACAAGAGTCTTGCAGCTAAATATAGGTTAATTTTTCATAAAAAAACAAAAGCCGGTTGTAAGATTGATTGTATAAATAAATGATGGAATGATTGCGAGAATGCTTACAATTTTTGTTTAAGCATAAACAGATTCATGTAAAAGGTTTAAACTTGATTCTTTCACTTGTTTGTGTCAAGTACTTTGATAAAGCACAATGAGCAAAGTTGGCAGTTTTGAGTTTGCTTGAATATATCAATATTCTCATTAATGAGAAATTGTTTAATCATTAATGAAATAATTATTTCGTTGTGTTCTCAAGTATGCAAATCCTTTTCATTTTGGCTTATACTTGTTTTGTATACCCGCTTCTTATAGTTAATAATACTGTAATCCTAATTCAGTTGCAGTTGTGCATTATCATATTTTTTTTCTCAGCAATAAAGATCTTGCAAAGACAAGCGCCGCCCTTGTGCAACAAGTGAAGTTCAAAGCAACATCAAAGTCGAAAAGAGTGTCAGAAACTGTTGCTGAAATTAGTGGTGCAGGTGTCAGGGGACGACAATCAATACAGTGGAGCAATGAAAGATTGCAAGTATGTTGACATGATTTGCTCAAACTTAGGCAATTATCCTCACCATGTTTTGATCTAGCTTGATTTCTGAAAAACTCTTGACCTAGGTAATGTGAGAATAGCTGAACTTTGTGATTAAATGTATTAATTAAGTTAAGTGTATAAAGCTGTTGAGCGCAAATTTATTAAATTGTTCGCAAGCGAAAATCTGTTAAATTTTTATAGATTCCCGCCATTCCTCCTTCGATGTTAAGGCACTGTGGAATTATCATCATCACATACCAACTGCAGGTTAAATTTTTGTTGCATATTATAAAGTTTTACGATTTAGTGCCAAAACATTTACGTTGTTATGTCCATATTGCAAATATAATTCTACTTCAAAGTTATAAACTGTATGGTGTGGTATTGGGCTATTTTTTATAACAGATTAGTAGGTCTATGTCAGTTTTTGTTCAACTGAAATGTAAATGAAGGCTAAACTTTGTTCTGGTTTTACTGGTTTATTGTTTACGACATATTAACAACTGCATAAATGTATGTTGAAAATATTATTAAAAATATATAATAAATGTCAATGTTTTATAGTTTTCTGTCGCTGTACCTGGTCCGCGCTTCAATCTGACGGTCAACGTCCCTGTTGAAATAGGTTCTGTCCCTTTACAAGGTCTTACTCCGTACAACATGCCTGCTGTTGCTGCAGCACCAACTACTTTCCAATCTGAGGTTCCTCCAGTGGCTTCGTCAAGTGGATTGCCTCCTCCCGAACAACCAAGTGCTCCAGCTTATGAGCGTAAGCTGTTGATAGCTTAGTTTTTTCTTTGAGGATTTGTGTTTGTGTAAAAGTAATAGTTTAAAGGCTGTGGACAATGCTATTTTGTTGTTTATGCTTATGGATAAAACTACTGCAAACAATTTAACAGCAGACATTTTTTATAGCACATTAACTGAAATACTTCCTTACTTGTTTTTGATTGTTGTTATTTTAGAGGTCAGTGGTCACTAGTCATTTTATAAATTTTTCTGTTTCTATCTTTTAAACAGCTCCTCCTCCATCTTATGCTGCTGTCTACAGTGGAACAACAGACATCAGAGATAACGATGATAATGATCACTTGATGGGAGAACGGTCATTTGCTCCACAATATGCCTATTATGACTGGAGTCAGTCTGCGTTTACATACACCAACCCCAGCTACAAGTAAACGATAGCTGGATTGTGGTGTATGTAGCTTTAAGCATGTAATTATATTAATCACATGCTACTCATACTTCTAACCTCTTTAAACATAATAAGAACGGAAGTATATGTATATATATCTGCATACATCTTAAATTCAAGTAACATACATCACTTCGCATATTCGTGATCTACTTCTGCTGTTGTTTCATATACAGCACCAATCTATATATTGGATTGTGAACAGAAAGATGGGCTTAGATTTAGATTTTCTTTTTTATACAGAGTAATTTGCACTTTGAGCGTTTGGATTATTGCAACTATACATATATTGCACTATTTGCGTCAGGTTTGTTATTGAAGCGAAAGTGTTGTACATGTTTTATGTGTTAATGTACATGTTTTCTTTGGCAGTTATATTTGTGTTTAATTGGTTTACTCTACTTGTGTCTCGTAGCTAACTTTTTCCTTTTATTGTGTCTATTGTGTGCTAGTATACCTCTGCAATGTTAAGGCAGTATCTTATGTGTTCCTCATTTCTTCAAATGTTTCTGCATTACGTTTTTCCGATAAAGTCTACTTTAAACTACCTTTTTTCCATTTGACTAAGTGATTGTGCGCGAAACTAATATTATGCATAATTAAATACTGCAATAGGTAGTCTGACATGTTGTTCTATTAGCCCGGTTTTGTTTATTATTTTACTATATTATTTTATTTGATGCAAATTCGCTGAGATTGATCGGAAAAAATGTATCGAAGCCTGGTACTGAATCTTAGTCAGATTGTTCAAGTACGTCATTTATACCAATAATGTTACATGCAACTTATAATTATGACCCAAACTACAGAAAAAAAGAGAATCTGCAAACAATTTTTCGCACATAACTACACTGCAAGAGATAACTTCAGATTCAGTATCGAACAGATGGTCGAATTGCGGGCATAAAAATAGTCAATACAGGAAACATGAATTGAAGAAAATTTCATTGTATGCAATATGAAAAGTCACAGCGCGTCCCGGTCAGCCAACCAAAAAGTCGCGCTTTGGCATTCAGTCAGCCAGCATTGTCCTACACTACACGAATATTAGCATGCTGTGATTGATCTGTTAAGCCAACTTGCTGAAGAGGGATGCCTCATGCGTGTTCTTGTTTTGTTGTGTTAAAAGTTTTCTTTCGTCATTGTAGCGGGTAATTGATCCATTATAGTGGATTGATTGTTAGCGCATTCGCTAGTTCAGTAATAGTAGGCTAGTAGGAGGAGGTGTTCCTTTTGCAGTTAGGTTATTGACAGAACTTATTTCGTGCCGGTACTTGTTTGCATTTCCTTGTGCAAAAACCATTTGAATGTGAAAGTGCAACTGCAAAATTACTACTGACTTTTCCTGGTGTGATTTTTTTGGGAAAATAAAGTCGAATAACGATTTCTTGAAAAAAATATTGTCTACAGAAAAGTATGATTGGATGACATGTAAATTTTCAAATGCTTGAACATTGTTTTGTTTCTTAGTAAAATGCATTATTTTAGTTTTTCTTCATGTCTTTCTACTTTAGTTGTCCCTGACGATAGGAATGCAAAATAGTTCCATCAACGATATAAAGAACGATAGGAATAAAAACGGTACTTCCCCTAGCAGTTTCCTATCATGTTCTTTATATCGTTGATTCTATACTCCTAGAAAAATATGAACCACATTTATTTGATGAGGCTCGTTGTTCTGAAGTGTCCCGGTTTTCAATCACAAAAATACGGTATGCCTAATACTGCATAGTGATCAAGACTAAAATCAAACAGAGATATATTTGGTTATAAGGCAACAAATTATAGTGCAATGAAAGACATTACGCTTTATATATGTTGTTAAGCTCTTCCTGATCCATGACGATCCAGGGTGATAAAAGCTACAAAATAAAGTCGATAAAATTTATGACACTTTAAGGGTGTGTTACCCTAACTGGCATATTACAATAGCTACCAACTTGTCATAATGCCGATCATCAGCGAATGTTGCATTACCCTATTAGCTTATATTACGCTAGGCCTACATCCGAATAAAATTCATTTCTTTCACTGGACTAATTCATCGAAAAAATTGTACATTCGAAGTGTTGGAATGTATTTTTTCACAATTTCTTGTAACCTTAATTGAATGTTAAGCAGGACCACTCTTCGAAAAGAAAAATGAGCGTCGCTGATGCTCAGGTTCTCGTTTGTAAATGAAAACAAAACAAACAAAACGGAAAACCTGGCAACCTAGTATGAATTGTAAGTTTTTTGTGCACCGGAAAGCGTAATTTTCGAAGAATGGTATGTACCAGTAGGCAAGAAAAAGTGTACACCAAAAGTCGCTGTTTGGGAATAACTTAGCTTACTAAGTAGCTATTTTGATGCATTTTGTGTACCAGCTCGGCTACCTACCGGTACCTTGTGCACCAGATAGCTACGGTATGTTGTGCTCAAGGTATTTGTTTTTCTAATTCAGTAATATTTGAATTTGATTTAAATGTGTCATCAGCAAATATAGTCTTTATGGAAGTGCTATTGGTTATTATCATTTATACTGCAGCGCTCGGAAAGTTATAGGCTATAGCCTAGGTAGCCTACAGACTTATCCTTATCTTTATATCCTTACTTAGTACCGGTAAGTGCTATAACTTAAATCGTAAAACCTAAATCTTCTTTCTAGTTTAAATCTAAGAGCTAAAGTCAACTTTTTGCGCCGCTTACCACACAGGAAAAAATAGTGACTGATAATAGTCCACAATTTTCATCATTGACTAATAAAATGCCACTTTCGTCCAAAAAAACACTCCCCACGCCTTATTTTGGTCCAAGTACCATAAACCTGCCTACATACAGTTCGCAACGCTTTTTCATGGCTAATTACGCACCACCGATGCATTGGAAACAATTATGGCTAAATAAAACCCAGTGTACGATGTGATTGGCGTTTACTTCCTTACAAGTGCAAAACAAGTGGCTTAATGTCATTCGTGTCACGTAATATATTCAGCCACTTGACACAGTCGGAGTTACCGGCTTAATAATTGCTGTTACCGCGATAAACACCACATTAATATTTAGATGGTGACATTTCGTCACTGTTTAAAACCTTTCTTATCCCTGCAATGCCATAATTTCATGAGTTTTTTTACTAAATGCAAGGTTGTAAAAGGACGAAGGAACTTAAAAGTTTTCCCACGTAAGTACAGTAGGCCAAGATTTTTTTACAAATTTCATTACCCAAATTATTTTCCCCAAATGGTAAAAGCTTTTTTTAATAAATCCGGAAATTTCAACGCACACAAGTGCTACGAATACTTCATTCACTTTTCTCAAAAAAATACGACATCTAGGCTAACAATCACAACAAAAATGTTCAAGGTAGGTTTGCTTGTTTGTGTTTTGGTGTTGAGGTAAAGCAAGTTTGATGCCATTTTGAGTTTGGGGTAGGGTCAATTACATAAACATAATCTCTGGGTTGAGGTTGTTTGCACCCAGACTTACTTTCCTTGGACAATTTTTATTTTTTAGGTTGTGCCAGGGAATTGGAATTTTTATCTCTTCCTGTAATTTTCAATTTGACAAGCGTAACGAAAACTAGAGTCGCGAACATGTTTCCGCAAATGGTTGTGGTAAAGTCGAATGGAATTGCATGCATAATTTGCATTCTGATAGCTGGTACAGTTTCTACAAATAAAGAGCTTCATGATTTAGCACACAAAACCAAGTTTTTGGAGAACTATGCATAAAGTATTGCGGCTAACGATTACATGCAGGCAAACTAACTGGCCACGAAAAAAGGAAGTTGAGAGAAGTGTGTAGACCTGGAGAATATTTAGACGGAAAGAAAAAAGTCTCAAAATAAGTTGGGAAGTATCCAACAATCCAACCAATGAAAGACAACTTTGCGGATGATGTCTTACACAAGTCTAGTAATACTTTCTTTTCAAACACCACACTGCAGAGATGGACCCTTGGTTACGAAATTTCGCTTTCAAGAACGGTTTGCATGAAGCTTTCATTAAAGGGATTGAAGGTTTGTTGGCAATTCTGTTGTTTTTCCAGGCATTACATATGTGGCATTTTGTTTTGCGGCAACCGATTATTCCATTTTTATTGTAAAACTTCATAACTTGTGGGAGCAAAGTTATTAAACTTAAAACTTCTATTGCTGTTCAAAACAACTTAGTTTCAAAAGCTTTCTGCTCCGTTTGCAAGACTTCCTTGTAACTAATTTCGCCTGCCGGTGGTGAGTTAAGCGCGTTACGTTTTTACTTCGCACTTGATCCCAGAGTGATTCCATGCGTAATCAATGATTCGTAGAAAAAACAAAAACAGAGGACGACGACGAAATTACACATAACGCAGTAATGCTTGAATTGCGTGCGATTGCTAATACAAAAAAAAGCTTTGTAATGTAGCCAAGACTGTTTTATTTTGCAACCATGAACCGTTGCGAACTATTTTCAAGCTTTGCGACATTGTTATGAAGGAGACCGGAGGGGCATATTTTTATGTAAAACACTGATCAGTAGCATTACCAAAGCTAGTTCAAAACGTTCAATATACTCCAATTGCACATATGTCTGGCTGTTGTCCGGCCAAAAATGAATCGATTTACATTCTGTTGTACGAACACGAGGAACGAGATTCGTGATATTAAATGATTAAACTTTTGGCAATAAATTGTCTATTGCATTGGTGATTGGTTACTTTATTATGTAAAAGTCGGTTTACGCAGCGTTAATTGGTGGTGTACAGAGTAAATTTTATTACAATAGATATAATATGCATTGTATTTGAGTACTGTATTAGAGATTTAATGCTAACGTAAACTTAGTAAATTTTGCAACTTGTTCCAAAATTATAGCCCTTAGTTTTACGGTCAAAAATGTAAACCTGTCTTTATTTTTAAAAAGCAAAGTTTGTGATTACCGCACTGCTTTTGCGTTATTATATTTCATTACGTTGGTAACTGCCATGGCTACTGTAATACATACTATAATAAAAATACATACCTATTATATATGTATTGTGTACAAGTTTGTAATTTGTATAGTGCTATATTTTGCGCAATTGAAATAATTTATCATAGTTTAAAAAAAAATATAGAGGATTTATAAGCGTTACCATTTTAACGAATAATTTACAATATGTGCACTTTGCAGTTGCCACAGTCACAGTACACGATCTGCCTTCATCTCTTCAAGAAGTTGGAACTAATATCAGTCCATTCAGTCTCAAAGACAGAAAACTTCTTGAAAGATTTTTTGGAACAGCGATGGAGCAGTTTTTGGTGGAGGTGAACAGTGGTTTGTTGTGAGTTAGGATCTAACAAACAAGATTTTGTATTTTCATTGTGGTAGTGAAGTCCTGTTCATTTGCCCATATCCGAAAGCGATTCAACAACCAAATGGCAGCCTTAAATAAGTTCACAATGACGCCACTTCTGAAAAAGAAAAATCAGGCAAACGAGGGGGAAGAAATATCATTAATAGCGATCAAGAGGAGGATGGAAGTTATCAAAAAATTTCCTGGTGAAGAACGCACTGCAAAGACTTTAGAAAAATACCCATCATACAAGTTGAAAGAAAAGGTAAGTGTGATATTAACTGATATTTCATTAACTTAAGCATAAAATTTAAACAACAGGCTCTGCTTTTTGTCGTTAGTAAACATAAGATACAAAATCGTGTCAACGTTATTGTTGTAACGTTTTCTCTATTTTTGCAGTGCATAACCGACATTGCTATATTCTTTGGATATTCCTCTAAAGAAAACATGGTGAACAAGTGCCGGTTGCGATTTTGTAATTTCATCGAGGGAAGGTCATTGTGCTGTGAAACAGGGTGTGTATGCCTAATGGAATTTTCCAAAGTTATGAACCAACTAGAAGCAGTTTCTTCTCCTAAAGAGCTATCTACTGTCATCAAGCTTATGAATGATGGAAGCGTAAAGCTCGTTAAAGATCGAAAACAGCCACATAATTTGTGTGCAGGTACTAAATGAGGTCCGGGACCCGGATCAGTTGTTGTTGACCAATTGCAATTTGTTGATTTAGGAAAATCTGAAATTTTTTGTGTCTATTATCTCTGCTTTGTGTACATTTTATCCTGGATTCTTGTCCGAATGTCTTTACTTGTTGCATCATATGCAATATACGGTTTTATTACATTAACCAAAATAATAATTTTAAATAATAATAATTTCGCTTGAATGTTTACATTACAGTATTTCGAAACGAGGAATGTTTGTTTGCCTTCTTTAAGTTTATTGTAAAAACTTTATAATTATTGCCTATATAGTTTTTAGTTGACTATATGCCATTTTCCTTAGTTTCGTTCTCGTAGCTTGTGGTAGACGGCATCAAGCCGATTGTGAAATTTGAAAGTAATCGCTTTTTCTTTTCTTTGACTTTTTTGGAAGGATACATAATTAAAATTTTGTCAGACTGGTAATTATGCATTTTGGTCACGTGATGTTCAAGTGCGACATTTCAATTGGCATGGATTAAGCCAGGGAATCCCAGGCTGGTCTAGGTTCTATATGGGCGAGTATTTAGCCAGGTTTACATTAACTAGGACGCTCGCGGCTGAATATGGGGATATTCATAACCAAACACGATTGGAAAGGATTTAGTCGTTTCAGACTAGTATTTAGCCGCAAGAAGGACTGTATTTATCCAGCTGGTAGTGGCTAAATACCGGGATATTCATAACCATTTTTTTGGAACGCATTCAGTCACTTTTTTTTCCTGTGCAGCTTAAACAATCTTTTAACCTAATTACCAATGTTTAATAATGGGCTTTCCAGCCTGTTGGCATCCGCTGACTGTGTAGGCCTAGTTTGTAACCTATTTATAGTGAACTAGTTGCTTTTTTTTTATAGCGTATAGCTTAATATGCCTTGTGTTGCATAAGCTACCTAGCTAAGTTTTAGCTTTTGCATCAATATGGGTAAAGTAAAGAGTTTCCATATTGCTTTTAATGGTGACAAATCTGTATTTGTAGCTGGTGAGATTATTACAGGAAATATTATTTTGCAACTTAATGAATCTATGAAAGCAAGAGGTAAGAATGAATTGTTTGTCAATATACCTTAAAAATATTTTTGTCAAATAGTAGGCTACATAATATAATATATAGGCTGTTATGAGGAAGGTTGTTGTGCTGATATTTAATCACCACCAATCCAACATGATCTTGTATATCGGCCCTACACTGTATTTGTGGCTTGGTAGCGGAGTGGTTAGAGCACTGGGATCATCTGAAATAATGCAACCCTTGTGTGATACCCAGTGCTTGCGCTATCATTGTAATGCCCTTGCCCTATGGTGAAGCATTAAACAATCCCTGCTTCTGGTCAATGGTCTAAATCAGGGGTGTCAAACTCAATCACACCAGGAGCCAAAACTCATAACTTATTTAAAGCCGCGGGCTGTAAGGATAAAACTTGATTGAACGTTTTATGACATGAGTACATGAATTGGAAAAGGTAGCGAAACAACACCAAATGTTTGATATTTTTGACCGGGCTATTTTTGATTATTCTCTTACATCATTATGTTTCATTCATTTCCTTGCAAAAGCATTAAAGAATTAACAAACAGTAAAGAAAAAAGCAGCCCAGATTACAAGTGTTAGAATAAATCGATTTATTCTATCGTATGGTGGGGCAACTGTTGTGTTGCTATATTGTGCGATTTGTTATAATCTTGTTTCTTGCTTGGAAAATGTAAGTTATACTGTACAATGATCTTGCGGGCCGGAAATAGTTCAATGTATAAAATAGCATTGCGGGCCAAGTTTTATTGTAAAGTGGGCCAGATGTGGCCCGTGGACCGGGAGTTTGACACGTATGGTCTAGACTCTAGATGAACGGTCCCAAATTTAAGTAATAATACATAAAAAAATTTCAAAAATATGTATAAAATATTTGTGTGTCTCGGAAATTCCACAAAGACAAGCTTCGTAATAAATCATCAATGAATTTAAGTCGTGCAAAAACTTTTCTTAGCTCACCATGCCATAGATACTGCATTAGAAAGTATGTTGGAAACCAGTGGGCACTTAACTGAGGCGTTGTGCTCCTCTGAGTGGTCGAAAACTAAGACTCCGCTGTATTTATATAGAATAAGATGTTAAAAATTGCTAATACAATGCAATCACAGCTAGGCTGTAAGTAAAATTTGCTGGAATGTTCTGCCCAGTCAACACACATACAGTATCTCCAAAATTTGTAGAAAATGTGCAAAAATTATATACAGACCTTATTAATCAGGAACACTTTTTTTGTCGAAAAATTAGAAGAACCAGGTCTGACTGTATATACATTTTCACATTTGGACCCTATTTCCATTATTTTGTGTAATAAAACATATATTTATATCATGTAGTTTTATTTTTGATGTCTCAAACAATTTCCTGCAAAACATATAAAGTAATAGTTTTGCCAAAATAATCATTTTAAGTCTATTTCTTTACGATGTTGCTATATTTTCCATTTCCAAATTTTAATATTGATAAATTTTTAGCTTAATTGTAGTAGCTAAGTTTGAATATATATATATATATGAACTAAGGATGTGCTACGAGAAATCGTGTGCATCTGAATAACATGAATGTTGAAATAGACACATCTTCAATTTTTTTCGTATTAGCACCAAACGATAAAATTTCATCCAAAAGTTGTCAACCGTGCTTGTAACATGACGTAGTTGCTAAAAATTGAAAAATAGTATTAATGCCTAAATGAAGATTTAAAATGTGAAATTGTTTTAGTAAAAGACGTTTATAAAAAATGTTGACCATAATATAGCTTAACCATGAAAATTGATCATCATTTGTTACCAAAGTCGATCAATACAAGTAATATTATGTTCAGGTTCGCCATTGCTAATATTTGTTTTCACCCGAATCTTTCACACAGGCAATATTTGGCCAACCTGCTTGTGTTTGCATCGGCCTGTCTCTAGTATGACTATTTTGATTATGTATTTACTGTGTTAAGTATTGTGTAAGATTGTCTTCTTTAAATTTTATTTTTTCACAGCTTTTTTGAAGCTCTTTTTTTTCACAGCTTTGCGAATAAAATTTCATGGAAAAGCTCATGTGCACTGGTCTGAACAAAGAGGTTCAGGGAAGAATAGAAGAAGAGTTCATTACAATGCTAATGAAGATTATTTTCATAATGTGGTTAGTGTACATGGCAAAGGTTTGTCTGAAGAATAGTTTAATTCACCTTATTTAATAATTTTGCTACAGTATGTATTTTCATTTTCTTAAATATCAGGGTGGTCCAACTTTATTTTACTGGCTACAAATAAAAGTCAACTTAAATTCGCTGGCCAAATCATAGGGCAGGATGGTCCAACGCGGCTAACAAGAACGGTAGTGTTGGTCAAACCCACATTAAGGTTTGAGGAAAGTATTGCGGGCTGCAAATCTAGTTTGAGCGTAATCTACGCTAGGACTGAGTTTACTGATCTAAATAATCTAATGTTTGCAACAAAGAGCAAAAATCATCGCATGTGTGTATCGTCACTCAATATTGTGATGTTAACCAAGACTCAAATTACACAATTCCAAGACCATTGTTACTCCGTAATAATCATATATTGACTTGCACTTCAATGATGTGTGATTGATCTCAGGCTGTGGGCTATTGTAATGCATTGAAATAAAATGTAGTTATATTTTAACAGACTGCCGATTTTGTAACGGAAAATACGGTGTACTGAAAGTGTTTGCGGGCCACACAAAATCTGTCCCAGTGCCAAGGTTTGGACCACCCTGTCATAGGGTTTTTGAACATAATATTATGTACGGTAAAATGCCAAAGAGTTTATAGTATTTAAGTCAATGCCTTCCAATAAGAAAAAATTAACTTCCAATTAAATTTATGTTTACTGTTGCTGTTAACCTTATTTTAGCGCACAATGTTTGTACATAAAATAAATTGCACAAAGAGATGGTCAACGATTGTGGGTGCTAACCATCCTGAATTTGCAGAAGTATATTATTCTGGTTATTTCATTAACCTGGTTGTTACCACATGTTTAAGGCCCTTCCTTATTTCCTACATCAAAATAATCCAAACGGTACAAACGACATAATAATTGACTCCAGCATCTATATTGCATATACCAACAAACAATAGCAAAATTTGAACTCCACCAAAATTATCTTATCGAAATTGTTTTGAAGATATCTATCTAAGTCATCAAAACTCTTTATGGTCATCCTCATGACAATTGGTCTTAGCCTTAGTTGAATTATTATTAATGGAAATAGGTTAGTCTATTTGGGCGCTGTGCTTGAGCATAATGATAGTATTTTTAGAAATTATGATCAGTTGAGCCACAAATATTCTAACATACTTACTTTAATATTGGAAACCGATTCTTTTTAAAAGCATTTTACTAAAGGGCGGCTTCATTCTGGCCAGTTACTTATATGCACTACTATTACTGTGCTTTTAATCCTTTTTATCTGTAGTTGAGCTCATTTCTTCGAATCTTTATTTATTTATAAGACAACGTTTTCACACTTCTCGGCTGTATGCTGCTGGTCTTTCAGTATCAGTACAGTATCATTTTTTAACATTTCAAAACTATGTATTCTAATCAAGGGCAGTTTCAAAGCAAGTAAATCTGGCATGTACATATCATATATGTAATTTGTACAATGTATAATTGTATACCATATTTACTTGTTTTACTTTTAATTGTCAGTAATAACGCTAAAAAAAATTCAAGTTTCTTTGCAATAAAAGCCGCCTTATGCCATTTGAAAATGCAAGTGCTTTTTCTATGAGGTAAATATTATTTTATTTATAAAATGACATGGGCGCAACAACTATAAAGTCGAAATCCTCCCCATGTTTTTCATTGAATACCTTTCTTTTCTCAAATTTTTATCCTTTTCTTTCTGAGGGTAGCCATCATACCATAAACTGTCTCTCACAACACATACCGGTACATAGAAAAAACCTTTTCTTACAAACAGAGTTTGAATCGTTAGCATTTGGTCCCGGTAATCGCATTTTAGTCGAATAAGTCAGGATTTGCTTTTGGTAACCAGTTGATTATTGGATTGTTTACTTACCAAATGCATCCTAATTGTTCAATTTTCAAAGTTGACTGAGACTTTTCATATCGGCATGGCAAATAAAAATTATACAGTAGTTGTGTTGGTCACAGACTGGATGCTCAAAATAACTCAAGAATGACTTAATGTTACCAACAATCGACACTGCCATTTCTCAATAATGTTAATGAATGCAAAACAACATTGTACATTGCCTATTCATGGTTTAATACAGAAAAACTAATTAACAGAATAGCTGGTAAAAGGGGTAGGTTACAGTACTGTTGGAACTTAGACATATTGTTAGAAGGAGTGTCACAGTTACAGACGTTCATCTACAATATAGATATTAATTACAATATTTTAAAATGTCGTCCTGTCTTTCATTTGGGTGTGGTATATATAACTGCATGTCATAGTCAAAGCTTAGTTAATGTTTATACTATATCGAAGCTAATGGACATGCATCATTCACCTTTTCATGTTGAATAAGCCATATTTTGTTACAGAGTCTGGTGGTATGAGTGAAAATGCTGAGTCTATTCCAGCTGGACAGAATATTTTTCCTTTCCAGTTTCAACTTCCCGCTGAATTGCCATCATCTTTTGAAGGTACAGTATGTTACTGGAACTTTTACTATGACAATGACGTAAAATGACATTTTGTTTAAGGTTATAATAATTTTTATGATTGGATTAATCATGTGCCAGTACTTAATAATGAACCAAAAATTATACCTTAATCAATAATGGTTAACCATTTTTGTTTTGGTATGTTATAGTGCTGTATAAAGTTAGTTATAGCGACATACATGTAGTTAATAGTGTACATTGCCCGCCATTTCCTTGGTCTTTGTGAATAATAACTGGGTGCTTAGAGTTACGAAGAATATATTTATTTATAAAGTTTTTTCAACATGATTAATAGAAATGTTTCTAAAAATTTTGTCATAGAAATATTACCCTTGATATATCTTTTTAGGTCGTCATGGGTATATCAGGTATTATGCAAAAGCAACAATAGACAAGCCTTGGAAATTTGATCACAACACAAAAAAGGCCTTTACAATACTGGACAATGTTGATTTAAACCAGGACCCTGATGCAAGGGTATGTTATCAAGATACTTTTTTTACCTATAGATATATATACATTCCAGAAGCCTGGAGGGCTCGCCATTCTTTCGATGACAAATCTCCTCGGCTAAAAGATTCTTGTTTCCTTTCTGAATTGCCTTAAATTAAATTCATATAATATCATTTACTTTTGTTAGTTTAGTCATTGAATTGTTACAATTCCATGCTTGTTGCTGTAGTTGAAAAAAGGCGATTATGCAGCTCGAAAGAGGAATATCTTTGCCATGTTAGAATTGTTTTAATTGTGGAAGTTGGCCCACATGACCCAGCGAACGTTGAGTAATGATAAAAAGTAAACAGATTTCGGCCAACTTTTAATAGTTGCGCCACATCCGTTTTCTCTCAAATGGCTTGTGTGGGTGTGCATTTTTCTCATGTTTTCTCTCAAAATTGGCCAAAGAGAAGGGTCTTGGGGCCGCTTTTGCCCCGAGTGCACCCCCGGGTGTTAATCATGAGTCAAAGGTCAAGGGTGTTACTGAACATCCGGTATCGGGTTGTACCGTTTGTGAAAATTTGGCGCCTGTAGACACCACCTTTGAAAAGTCTTTCACAAACCTGACTGACTCAGAAAATTGCAAATATTAATATAGATAGAACATAGAAGATATATACAGTACAATCCACTTAATAACCCTGTCCATTTATTGAATGCAGACTTTGTTTTATGAATCCATTTTCGATTCTATGTGCACTAAATTTGTAAATGAACAAAGGTTTCTATTGATGTAACTGATTGTTCTTAATCATATCACTACTGTCTACTGGCATGATAAAGACTTGGTTGTGATTAATGCCAATAAAACCGAAATGGATTCTCATCTTTGAAACACTGAAATTTTCACTTGTAAACAAAAAGAACCACATTCCTACATTTTTCTGTGTTAAATACATGTTGGTAGCATTTTTACCATCTGGCTTCTTTGTTTTGGTGCCAGTCTAGGTTCACTGGTTAATAGAACCACTGCTTAACAAAAACAAAATTAGATAAATTTTTATGCATTTTTTGCTGTAGTTTTTAGGTACATGCTATATACAGCAGCGTTCACCAATGTTTTAGCCCTCACAGACCAATTAATTTATCATTTTTTTGCTGGTGGGCCACTCAATTAAGTTTTAGAAAAGATTGTGTATGTTGCACATAAAAAAGGCCATTTAATTGTCCTAGTGTTAAAACGCTTTAAACAATTGTAATAAAGCTGTCAAGAACTTGTATCGCTTTGCTTGCCACTACTACTTTGAAAGATACTACAAGTGCAAAATCTGCGTCATTCATTGGTGTATAAACACTCAGGGCTCTTTGTATTTATTGATGTGTGAATTGGCCACCTCTCTTTATGTGTATTTACTGAGTGGCAAGCAGGCCCAATTGCTACAAACTAATGAAATTAATGCAAGCGTTTCCACATTCTGGTCTTATGATAAGATGTTTGTTCCTACTAAGCCAAAAATTCATAAATTAGCAGATATTGTATTCGCAATGTCCTGCGGCTCTCCAAGATTTCTTGCTGATCACCGGTTGGCGACCGCTGCTATACGATCTTAGTATCTATAATAATCTGTATGGTTGTGATAAACTGTACAAAATACTGTAGAGTTTTTGTATCTGTAGCTTCCTGTAACTGCAAATGATTCCAAAACTTTGTGTTGTCTGTGCTGTGCAAGTGGTCCTATACAAGCAGAGGTTCATCTGGATAGGGCTGGCTATGTACCAGGAGAATTTATTATGGTCAATGCAAACGTAGAGAATGGAAGGTAGCGTGAGTGTTCGTCAAGCCTTTTAAGTAGAATGCAATGTATATGTTGTAGATGTCCTTTCTATTTCAATTTTAGAAAAGTACTCTATGCAATATTGTGTCTTACTACATGTACCTTTTTTAATTAATTTTATATTAGCAGTGCGGGACTTCTTATTGCCATCTACGTCATAATGTAGCATGTTATTTGCAATCACGTATAGAGTCGTGATTATGACTAATAGGCTAACAGTGTTACTTCATTTTCAGTGATACAAACATGCCTGGTACAAAAGCAACGCTTTATCAGCATGTGGTGTATCGTGCAAGGCAAGGTAAAACAAAGACTTTGAGTAACAGTATCACAGCACTTGATGGCCCTGGTTGTGGAAAAAGGCAGACAATTCAATGGAACAATGAGCGTCTCCAAGTATGTTTTGTGTTACATGTTCCCTTTTTTATGTAGTTATTGAGTTAATAACTTTGTGTACTTTGAATTCATAACTTGGTAACTTTGTTCAATTTCAATACTTTAAATTATTAGCATTCAACAAACAGCATTAAATTTCATTTCTTTTTATTTTACGGAAAATCGTATAAGGCAGACATGTCCAAAGTTTTTTCGTTGAGGGCCATGCTCTCTGAAGTTAACCAGTGGCCGGGCCATTCATTATGTGTGAGGATGGCTGCTTTGTCTATAATGCAATAAAGATTGTAAAAACCATGACATTGGCAATAATATACATTCTGTAACTGAAAATGCTAAACAATAAACATCACCTGCATAACTGTGGCAACTCGTTTGCCGCTACAGTTACAAAAAGTGCCACAAAGTCTGCCCAGCTCAGCACTGGGTTATCTAAAACAATCGCTTTTATTAGCGAAGCGGCATAAACGAGATCGATCGATCGAGAACGAGAACGAAGATGGCCGCGAGCCAATAAAAAACAATTGGCTGACCGTAGTTTGACCACCCCTGGTCTAAGGTATACAGTAAACATAGAAGCTAGTTGTCAATTGAAACAACATTACATGCAATCTTGTGTCAGGTTGGTTACTCAAGTATACTCATGATTGAATTTTTCAGTCATTTCCTACTTTTTTACATTATGTCTGCTGTTTTCTGGCATTTAACGTGTGCTCAAAACCAGTAGTCGCTAAAGAGCAACTCTTTCTAGATTCCTGCTATTCCTCCGTCATTGCAGAAATATTGCAGCATTATAGTCATCAGATACTCACTGCAGGTAACATAGCACTTTTGTTTGTCAAAAAAATATTTATAAGACGCTGATGTATGATCAAATCACCAATGATAAAGAATTTATTTCACAGTTCATGGTTGTGGTCCCTGGTGGCAGCATCAATCTGAGAATGGAGGTTCCTGTTAAAATTGGTTCAGTCCCTCTGCAGGGATTAACCCCATTTAATATCCCACCTCATGCAGAACCTACAGCACCACCTCTTCCAAATCAAGTGCAGTCTAGTGCACCACCAAGCACTATTGCACGTGAGTGATAAGAGTTTATCATGTAATAAAATCTATTTTGATTGCATGTCACTTTTGAGCTTTTTATCACGATAAATTGCGACTGTTTATGTAACTAGTAGGGATGGGCCGATACGAACCCAAACCCGAATAGATTCGCCGAATAACGCTTTCATGGAAGATTCAGGCGAACACGAATACCAACAATGGCGAACCCGAATACAATATTACTTATAAATTTACTGACTTTTGTTAAAAATGATGATCTAGTTTCCCGACAAAAGCTGAACTAGAGTCAGCAGTACTTACAATGAAGGTCGTTTTCCCTAACGATTTTGCTTTTTCATCGTTTTTTAAACACTATTTTTCGAAAGAAAGCGATTTGTTTATCGATTACATCATTTTACAAGCAAGACTTGACAACTTTTGGATGAAACTTTATTGTTTGGTTCTAATACGAATAGATTCGGGATTCGTTCGTGTCAACCTTCATGATATTCGGGTTCGCACGAACCCGAATAATGCTCTTCACAGCACATCCCTAGTAACTAGTGCTTAATGAGTAATAATGGCTCAGATATGACTTTGATGGTTGTATTACAAGCGTGGTTTGTTCATAGGTACTTCTTTTGTGGCTAACGTATTCATTCTATGAAATTATTCTTATACTCAATGTATTTATCTTAATTTTTCTTTTTACTTTCAGCACCACCTACCTATGCTCAGGTTTACAATGGAGCTACTGATATCAAGGATACAGATGATGGAGATTACATGATGGGAGATTCTGCATTTGCTCCACAGTATGCATATTATGACTGGAACCAGTCTGCATTTTCATATTCTTAAGCTCTTGGAAATTGCTATTATGTAAAGTCGCTTGTTGTATATCTAGTATAAGATAGTTTGCCTTGATCAATACTTAGATGATATTGAGTTTATATGCATACATTTTACTCAAGTTTCATGTACCAAATGTAAATTTTGATGCTGATTACTGATATTTTAACTTATAAAATTCTGCATATATGTCTTCAAAGTTTACATACGCTAATTTAGTTTATTTACCTTAATTTAAGTTTCATTTACCTTCCCTGTTTCTGTGCTCTTAAATAAATATTTTAATGTTAAAATGATGCTGTAATGAAACTTTTACATTCTGTATGACAGCAAGTGTATTATTCTATTAATGAGCAGTGTCTGACTTGTTTGTTTATTGTTATCAATATTCCGTCCTTTGATACAATTTTTTGCATAATGATATATTTGTATTCATCTACTTCCTATTTAAGATGAACTTATCAAGGTGTTGTTTGTGCCTTAAGTAACTTGTTTAACTTTATTAGCAAACCTGTATACTTACTATAACTTTCTTTTGTAGCACTTAGGATTCCTCTGTGGAAAACCGTTTTAGCTAATAGTAGAGTAAAATGAAAGAAACTGTTGATCAACTGAAACCTGAGTATGCCGGAGTTAAATTGACCTTAGAAAATTGTCTCATTCCGCCGGACCAAATAGCTGAAACTCCCTCACAAAAAGATGGTTTGCCAAGCAATGTGGAAGAAGACCTTCGATTTTTGGGATGTGAGTACATTCAGATTGCTGGAATTATGCTAAAAATGCCCCAGGTAGCCATGGCGACAGCCCAGATACTGTTTCAAAGGTTCTTCTTTATCAAATCTTTTGTGAAAAACAAGATGGAGGATGTTGCCATGGCAAGCATTTGGTTGGCATCCAAAGTGGAAGAATCTCCTCGCAGGGTCCGGGATGTGATGAATGTTTTTCATTTTCTGAGGCAAAAAAGACAAGGTGTATCCTCACCTACGCCGATGCCATTAGATGAGGATTACATTATCTCAAAGAACAACGTAATAAAATCTGAAAGGCGTTTATTAAAAGAATTGGGATTCTGTGTTCATGTCAAACACCCCCACAAGATCATTGTAGTTTACCTTCAGGTCTTAGAAATGGAAAAGAACCAGAAACTGGTTCAAACTGCATGGAATTATATGAATGATTCTCTAAGGACCAGTGTTTTTGTGAAGCACACTCCTGAAACTATTGCCTGTGCCTGTATTTATCTGGCCGCAAGAGTCTTAAGGATACCTCTGCCCAATCAGCCACACTGGTTTTATCTGTTTAACGCTACTGAGGATGAAATACAGAAGATATCTCTTGAAATCTTGCATGTTTATCAAAAGAAAAAGGCCAACCATGATTCTCTTGAGAAACAAGTGGAAATACGACGAAAAATTTTGCATGATGAAAAGATGAAAGCGAGAGAGGCAAACCAAGTCGAAAATGTGAATTCGGCTGCTAATTCACCTTCCGGTGCTAATCCTAGTCCCTTTGCTGAAACTGTGTCACCTAGAGACGTTGAAAGAACAAAAGAATCATCTGTGCCCAAGTCACAGAAACCTCAAGAACGCGATGAAGACAGAGGTCCAGCAATATCACCTGCAAAAGTTTCTAGACATAGAGATCACAGCCAAAAATACCGTGCAACATCGGAAGGTCAAGTAATGAAGCACCGAGATCGACATCGAGATCGAAGCCGTGACTCACCTCCTGCTAAGCATCGTCATCGCGATCGCAGCCATGATCCAAAATCCAGGAAACACAGGGATAGAGATCGGAAAAGAGAAAAGCATAGCCGAAAACGGCATTGAGATTAAAACATTAAAATTTTAAAAAGATAAAAACCGGCCTTTTCTTTTTTAGTTCTTGATTTAACATTATTCAAGTGTGAATATTTTGCAATTTTATCAATGCTTAATGCTGGCATACTTAGTTTGATTTTTTGTCTTAGGTTTTGACAGCAATTTTTTTAAAGACATTTTGGGATAGTTTTGCAAAACCTATAATCTAGAAATCTAGTTTCTAGGTTATAAAACAAATTTTACGTCATTGGTATAGCAATAGTTTGTATTCATAAGGATTACTTTAAGTGCTATTATGTGTGAATGTTGCATGTGAAATTGTTGCAGTTATTGATTCTGTTGAATGGCAATGGTTTCTGAATCACAATTTAGCAGTTTATACGATGTTGAACACATTGACCATAAATTTGTATACAGTTGACGAAAAAGCACAACGGAAGGTTTTCCTAAAACTGTTGAATTTCTTTTGTGCCTACTGCCTCGTTTTATACAAATTACGCTTTAGCTTTCAGACTGGATTGTAAGACAGTGTATGTTACCCAGGGAATTGGCTGTAGAATGAGTGACAGTGACAGTTCCAATAAAAGTGATAGTTGTGATGAAACATCTGATGATCTTAACTTTGATAATAAGGAATTGATTTCAGATGGCTGCATTCATTACACACGCCGTTGCAAATTTGTCAGTCCTTGCTGTCAAAAAATTTTTACATGTCGCATCTGTCATGATGAGGAAGTGACATCACACCAGTTAAACAGACACGCCGTCGAAGGACTGGTATGTTCATCATGTGACTGCAAGCAGCCAGTTTCAAATAAGTATGTTCACTCTAATACTTTGTACATATTTGCCAAATGAAATGGCCTCGTTTTTGTAATTGTTTACATTTGGTGTCATTAATCCCTAAGCAAGTTTTTATTTCTGTTGCTGTTTACAATATGTAAACCCGAATTTGAAGTTGTAATTGTTTTTTTACCAGGTGCATATCTTGTGGAATTTCATTTGGAAATTACTTTTGCCCAGTTTGTTGCATGTTTGATGACCGGGATAAAGGTCAGTTTCATTGCGACAAATGTGGAATATGCAGAGTTGGAGGCCGAGATAATTTTTTTCACTGCGAAAAATGCGGACTTTGTTTACCCACGATAAAATTAAATGCACATAGGTATTAAAATGAAATTAAGTTTACAGTATTTTTAAAGCACTATGATTTTCTGTCTTCTTGTCACAAACAAAAAGTTCATACACAAACTACTGCATCAATGCGAACTTTGCGTACTCATGTGTACAAAACATGGGTACAAAATTTTGAATTATTCCATTTTTTTTTAAATTGCTTTATTAGCTATTTTCTTTATTTGAAAAAACAGATTTAGTGAAATAATGGCATAGGCATGTTTTACATTGCTGAAGAAATAATGTTTAATTTTTCCACTTTAACAATTGCATAAAGTTAAGATGGCAAGATTACTAGACTGGCGTTGATGCCAAGTATTTTCATGGTTATTTCAGGTGTATAGAAAAAAGTTCACAGAGTAATTGTCCGATTTGCATGGAAGACATTCACACGTCAAGGATCCCCGCACATGTTCCGAAATGTGGCCATTTAATTCACTCAAAATGTTACAGGATGCTGCTAAAATCGGGAAATTTTCGCTGTCCTTCGTGTGGAGTGTCCATGGAAGACATGAAACAATACTGGGAAAAGGTTGGTGATCCTACACCAAAAAAACAAGCTGTCGATCTAGCGCCTTGTTTTTCGAACATAACCGACATTTATGACGAGAATGTAGTATTTATTAGTCATAACGCGAAAGTAACAATGGAACCTTTCAAGTAACTAGAAATTTTTGGAATAGAAGTTGTTAGTAAAAGAGATAAGCTTCTAAGAAAACAATTTTCGCGCTTATCTTAACAATTCTTTGACACATTCGTTTTTCGAATCTCGCATGATTTGAAAACAGCACGCTTGAATGCGAAATTCTACGTTGTCATACCGTCGAGTTAGTTGTCAACCCGTCTTCAAAAATCGGATTGTGATCTCATTCAGACGTGGGTTTTTCTGGTTACACCAAACTAGCTTTCAATACGCTCTGTGAAAATCTCAAAAAAAGTGATAACAAGTTGTGAACTACTGGCTGAAAAGTGTAACTTTGCCCAGTTAATATCCTGACAAGACTCACTCAACCTGACCAACGCCCAAACGCGTCATATCCCAAACACATTTCTGTCGTGGGCATAGCCTAATACATCCTTAATACACGCTTTTCTTTTTAAAAGCATAACGTTTGAAAGCATATGCGAAGAGCAGTCAGTTATGTTTAACTTCCAAGTATTTTCGAATCTTTTTCGTTAGTGATTTTATAATATTGTTTGTACTTGAGTGTGTTAAGCATGATGCATAACTTAGTTCTCAAAATTGCAAACTGTAAAGTATAGGCCAGTTTATAACGCCAAATTTCATACGCCAACACAGCAACATGTTCTCCTACAAACACGATGACAATCGACCTGAATCCGAATTAGAATCAACCCAAAATTCTAAGGTGCAATTTCGAAATTCACACCCAGACCTTTTTTGAACTATATCCATTTCGTCTGAGTTTTCTCCTGAAAAGGCAAGTTTTTTAGAGTGTAGTGAGAATTAGTTTGGAGTGACGGGGATATAAGAAGTAATTTCTACTTTTCCTTAGTTTTTTTCGCGTTTCAACCAAATTTTTTACCGTTGCAAATAGCCTATTTGATACCCATCACTGCATACAACGCTGAAATCTTGTTGCAATTATGTCAGTTATGTTCATATATGTTTAACATCTGTTTCATAGTTGGATGAAGAAATTCAAGTTACACCAATGCCATCGGAATATTCGGACATGAAGCAGTGGATATTGTGTCAAGATTGCCAAAACGTAAGTTTGACCGGATAGTGTAGTCTACTTAAAAGTGGACCTTCATTTTCCAATGTAAACTTTTTCAAAGTTACATAACCGGTTTTAATCAATTTTCAAACCTTCTTTCTTTATAGGTGAGCCATGTTAAATTTCATGTTTTGGGCATGAAATGTGAAACTTGTGGTTCATACAACACTTGTGGAGCAGATGGACCTTCAAACAGCGAAGGGACCCGAGTGTGATAAGTGAGAATAAAAGTCATTTATAAACGTTGATGTGATCGAGCGTACATAGTTGCACACATAGATTCGGACAGATGCGTCTGCCATCAAGTCACGTTCACACCTGCTTGTCTTAAATCTTAAGCAAAATTTGTGACGCGGTTTTAGTGTTCTGGGCAATTTTGGTCAAAAGAATTACACGACTTTGTGCGGTCAGTGGCAGATCCTGGTCAGCTCACCAAAAATTTTACCTAGTATGATGGCTTTATGAACGACTCTGCAGCAGTGGTCGTTTTTCTAATTAGTTGACACAAGCGGGAGACGCAAATAACTTCAGCATCATGAGTAGTGATGTGTTGTTTAAGAAGGCGTCAAACACCAAAAAATGCCATAAAGTCCTTGTTTGTTTTGTTATACAGTGAATTTACTAAAAGACTGATTACTCGAAAAATCCTCCATAAGGCTCTCTGAAATTTTGCGTGTCAATTTAGTATGCTTTGAACTACCATTCCATAAAATGCCATCAAAAAACCATGATTCAAAGTTTTTAACAAAGGCGCATAATCGACACTATAATTTTTGGCCTAAAAAACGATTTTAGCTACTTTCATGCCAATTTTTAGCCTAATTCTTCATAATAAGCACGCCACCTGCTAGAGTAATTCCCAGGCTAGAAAACAACACCAACCATGCTGCCTTCTTATTGGTCTAAACAGGTTTTTAAAGCCCTACGTAAGACGTCCAACAAAGGCATAGAGATCTTAGTTTTAAGTGTTTGATGTCTCCTTAACCGGTGTTATTTCACAGAAAGATTGCTTTACTAAAGGAAAAAATATTAAAATAAAACATGCAAGATATGCACAGAGCAGTTGTATTTTGAATTTTCGAAAGTATAACAGGTAACTTGATTATATTAAGTTACGTTTATTCGATAATAAATAATCATTCACAAACGTAGTTAATATTTTCAGTGAAGAGACATTTGTTCAAGGTAGGCTACGTAAAAGCTCCTCAGGTGTCACAGGCTATTTACAGCATTGTGCTCGTTAAGCGATTTACATTACCTATTTTAGTAACGTAACATATCGTAACTAGGCCTACAGCAAAATGACTGGCCAAGACAAAGTCGATATCATTGGCATTGGTTTGATAGGAAGAACCTGGGCTATGCTCTTCTCCTGTGTCGGATTTAACGTGATGATTTATGACGTTGAACGTTGCCAACTTCAGGGAGCACAACTGTACGTAGAGCAACAGTTGGATGACCTGTAAAATCAGGGCAGTTTGTTAGCTGAGAAACAACTTTCTCTTTTAAATACCACTGATAGTTTGTCCAACGCTGTTCAAGCTGCCAATTGTATTCAGGAATGTGCTCCTGAAAATATTTATCTGAAGATGGATATATTGTCAAAGTGAAACGAGCTTTGTATGAATGATGAAATGATTCTATCGAGTCCCGCCTCTTATATTTTACCTTCGAAAATCTTCACCGGGTTAGCGGCGTTTCACAATGCATTGTGAGTTGTGACTCACTCATGTAATCCACCTTATTAACGCCCCCTAGCAGAGATCGTGCCCCACCCTGAAACAAGTGCGCATGTTGTAAACAGAACACGTGAAATGATGAAAAAGATACGCCAGGAATCCGTAATATTAAAACGAGAAATTGATGGCTTCGCTGCGAACAGGCTGCAGTACGCAATCCTGAATGAGGGATGCCAACTGATGGAGGATGGTTTTATGACTCCAGAAGATTTTGACGAGATCTTCACTATTGGCTTGGGTTTGAGATAGGCTATGTGTTTATTGGCCCATTTAAAACGATTCATCTCAACGCCGAAGGCACAAAATGTTGCATGCAGAGATACGCTTTTCAATTCAAAGGAGATCTTCAAGTTTTGGCCCAATACCAAGTTATGATAGCAAAACTCTGGATTATGTTGAACAACAGATGACTGCTAAAATACCTTCTGTTCCGGATGAACTAAAAGTGTCGACAGTTTATAGATTTTTAGATTAATGGCATTAGCTAAACTTAAAAAACAAATAGGTAATCGGAAATGAACACAAAATGGCAAGTTTTTTGTGTACAACGTTTTCTTCTTTTTGCATGAATCGTGCTGTTTGTTCCATAGTAATTGTTTTAATCACTTCTTACATGTCTGGTTTTGTTTTATACAGTTATAATGTCTTTTCCTGTTTACCGAAATTTTCTCTAAGTAGGATTGTACTGCATTAATGTGAAATTCATTGGAAATACATTGTCGATGTACCAGAGAAATTTCTATCTTGCAATGATGGGTATTGTCATCACATCTTCCAAAGACTGTCATTGGTGTGCATTCTTGTTGTACAAACTCGGGCAAATCAACAACGCCCTTCCTTAGTGTTATGGCCACCAGAAACCGGGCTCTTGCCCAGGATGGGGTTTCTTTTACTGTGGGTTTCTTTTCCCATCCTCTGATGTACAGCATTGAAGCAGTTTTCATTCATCAGTTGCTTGAATACACCACCTGCTCGTCTGCCTAATTCTCGCTTTTTCAACTTATGTTTTATGGATTTAACTAATTATGGGTTTAGTGGCTGTGCTAGTTGTTACCAGCATGTACCAACGTTATTTCTTTTGAGAACGTTTTAAGCGTTTTCGGTTTTGTCACGTTTTCCTGTTCATTGGCGCGTGCTAGCAACAACTCGCTTGATTTTTCGTGCCCACAGCGCTTTCGGCGAAAAATAAAAAGATTGATTGATTGATTGACTTGGCCTATATGGGCAGTTCTATTTATATGTCCATTTAATTCATTGTGTTTTGCGATGACCTTAAATTAAAATGATTATTTACATCCGTCTTTCGGACTTAGTCCTGCTTCATCGTGGCGTAAAATATTGCATTTCATTCTTTTGGCGTAAACCGCTGGATTCCAAAATGAAAGCTTTCCAGTAGGCTTGTGCGTAGTTTGAGTAGTCGTCATTGCCAATCAGGGCCGGCCTTAGAAGGTGCAAACCCTGGTATACACAACCAAGAGTACATTTTGGTCTGATTTCATCTCCAAGACGTTGAAATACACAAAAAATGTAATGGTTTTATATTTTATGATATGACAAAAAAGTGCTCAACTTGAGCATTTGCAAATGCATGCGAGTTATTAGACGACACATGGTTTAGGGCTAGGCAGTAGTGGTTTTATGTTGAGGCTAGCGAAGCGGTCGCCTCAGGCCCCCCTTCAAGAGCCCCCCCCCCTGTTTGCGTATACGCGCTCTGAAAGAACAAACATTGCATACGAGTATCCTTTTTGACTATGCGCAGGCCTTTCCAGGGCAACAGTAGGTTATTGGTTAATACTAATTAGTATTTGCCTAGTGCAATTGCACCAGAAGCAAGTGTTCAAAGACGTATATCACTGATTTTAAGAAAAGATTAACTAAGATTGATATTCAAGTCTTAATGATATTCAAGAAAGTTACGTTTTGAGTTCGGTTACCATGGAAAGATGAAAAATGCCTTCAAATCAACAACTTCTTTGCGAAATAATGGCGGCCAGTAATATTTTATGAAAATTTTTAAACCTTGACATGTACCGAAAATCATCTTTTTCATTTTATTATTATTAGCTGAAATTGAAATGTGAAAACATAAGTCTTTAGTTTTAAGGATGGAATGTTAAGTGTAAATAAAATGATTTCCTACAAAAGTATAGTAAGTTAGTACAAATTTACTGCAAAAATGTTTTTCAGTGAGGCAGCTTATATTTTTGTATATGGTGGCCAATGGCCATTAAAGACATGCCAATCCATCAATCATTTTATTTCTCTTCAAAAGATAACTATAGAGCATAGAGGATAAAACCATAGCAGATTCACTGAAGAGCAACTTTTTCTATTTATTGGCTAAATTAAACGGGCGGCAATCTAAGTCAGCATCAGAACGAATTTGAGCACCAAACAACTAATGCTAACCGTAACCTAGTTTTTTTATAGTGATCATGTCCCGTTGACTTTTGACGGTGCTTATTGACACTTGCGTTCTATTAAACTGGAAACATGCTTTTTAAAGCCACTTAAACTGTTGTAGTTTGATCAGGCGATAAGGTACGACTTAGCTAGATCATTTGTCGTTAACTTCGTGCCTGCTGCTTGTCCCGTGAGATATGGTCCTTGATAACGATGGTTGGTAAAATTGCGGTTTGAGATTGAATGCATGTGACGGGTCCTCTCTAAGCCATTACATACTGTATATCTGTTTGTCTTATATTTGTGTTCTGGTCATAAATGTTTTTCGTTCGTTGTTCCTATTTGCAAACTAGCATCAAATATTTGAAAGCCGCCAGCAAAAACAACTTTACATAAAACTCGCTCTGGCATTGTGACCGCCGCTTGATTCAGATGCATGTTTCCAGGTTGGGCTTCATAATTAAATTATAACCACCGTGCAAAGAAATGTCGCCGTGATTTGAATAAGCTTCAGTCTCATTCGCCCAAGGTCTATATCAGACAGTGATAGCTCAAGACGCATGAGCAGTTGTAAGAGTGGTTTCGCACAGAAACATTTCTCAACAGCACCGAGTAAAAGTTCGTATAGTTTGCGTTCGAAACAGCACTCTCGCATACAGTTTGCTTAAGGATGAGCAAAAGGGAAGGAAAATATTAATGAATTCCAGCAGCTGTACAAGGTTGATATATTCTTGTCATTTAATTTCTATTATTTCAACCTCATGATGTATGTTATAGATTTCTTTTTCAATAAGCATTTATAGTTATATATAGCTTTGTAAGATTTTTGTTGGTAAAAAGGCTTCGCCTAAATTCGGTACCGGTAATTGTTTAAGAATCAGTTATGTAGCGTTTGTACACAAACCAGACTTTCCTTATTTCAAGATAACCACATTGCTTGCATGTATCGGCTTCATAACTATAACGTCTATCTTTGTTTAAATAAGAATTGAATCAATATCAAAATCGATTTGAGACCGTCAAAATTGTAATAAGGTTATGACGTAAAGCATGGCTTTGATCAATTTTTGGTTGTGAAACTTCGAAAGTATAAGCTTGTGAGCCTGCTTGACGTACCTACACCGCAAATGTTTTGAATGCATTGTACCTTGCGCATTGCGCAAACGTTTCGCTGTAATATTAAGTTGAGTTCAATTTTGGAACATTTTTTAAAACACATTTACACATCTACAAGTACGAACTATGCATAGGTAGACAGTAATGAAACCAATTTAGGCTTGTTCAACTTTCCTATACTGTTCAACATAAGTTATAGAAACGTGACAAAATTATTTATACAGATTCTATAGGTGCAATAGAGGCGTGTGTGAGTTGCTGTCTACTATTGTTTACAATTATTTAAGACAGTACTTCTGGCGATGCAAAATCGAGAGAGTTTTCAAACCTGCCGCTTTTTCAGAATTTATGTAAGTTGACAGAAACTATACTTAGATATAGAGAATGTTTGCAATTAAACCTATATAGGCTTAAGCATGCATTTGTGATGTTATAACTATACTATATATGTTAATTAACATTAAAAGAATTTCTCTTGAATTAATTTCATGTTTTTTAGAAATACATTCAAGTTATTGGATCAGCTATTCATGGCCACTCTATCTTTTTTGTGGTTATACCAGTCTTACTAGCCATCGTGTTTGGTCTGGTCATGTTAGCAAATACTGGACGCAGCCGTGAAGTCCACCAAGTCAACGTAAAAGATATGTTTATTTCCCCAAATGAAAATGTGGAAAAAATACGGGAATTTGACAAGGTATGCTTACACGTAATATACTGCATATATTTATCACGTTACCTTAAAAGTTTAATTACCATTCATTTATAATAGGCTAAACGTCAGATAACTTTTTTACATCCATGGAAGTTTGATGAAATTTGTTTTGGTTTAAATATTGTTTCAAATATGTTTCCTTATCATCATACGATAGCTGATTAAAATATATACTGTTTGTTGAGAATTTAAAAAGGTAAGTTTCCTTTCTGCGTCAAGTTTTTCTGTTTTTTTATCATGAATCTAAACCCCATTTTTGCATTATTTAAACGCCATTCTAAGCAAAAGGTAGCAAGCTTATTTATCACATTCCGTTCCGCTTTAGCTTTCTTGATATCAGACAAAGATCTGCTCGCTGTCCATTAATTCTTCTCAATTCGTTTCAAGGCAAGCATTAGTTCGCTTCTCTGACACTTTTCAATCAACTTTATCTTAAAATCGATAATTTTTATCGTATGTAGGTGACTCGTTCGGTCTAGTTCTTTGAATACGATCACATCTGACAGAGATGACTATTTGTCTGAAGCAAATTAAACGTTTTTGAGAACTATTGTACAAACGAAATATGCAGTAAAGGCATGTGATTGGTTGTACATTTGTCCAGCGTGCAAAAAGCTTAACACACTTAAAATTGTTAGTACATGGATGATAAAGCCTAGCTTAACAATCTTTTTTGACGGCGGACAGTTGACTACTGAAATAAAACAATACAGTGTTAGAAAAGGATTGTGTTACAAACGCCAAATAAATAATGTTTTTGCAAAAAAAAAATCAAAAATACAAACACTATTTTGCATAAAATTAACCACATATATATGTAGTTATATTCATCCATCACCATCTTTATTATTGATACAAACGGAACAAACTGCTGCTCAATGAATACATATTAAATGCAGGAATGGTTTGGAGACACTTGGGCTTCAGTTGGAAGCAGTAGGCATTGCGGTTATCTGTTGATCAGAACGAGACAGGTTGTTGATATCTTTACAGAAGATGCTTTAAGCGTGGTCTTGAAATTACACGATGTAGCGATAAACATACGCGTCGAAGATCCAACAAATGGGAACACTATTACTTACGAGTGAGCACGTACAACAATTAATTGTCTTCAGAAAAATGATTATAAAGTCTTTAAAAGTTACTAAGTTATTTTTAAATCAGAAGAAAAAACTTTTATTATTCAAAATTATTATTTCCGATTTAGTGAACGCGTACTGTATAAGACTTGTTGGATGAAATTACACTTGTTAAAGTAGATTTTAGTGATCGTACATATAATGAACATTCTTCACAATCGTTTTTCAGGGAGGTTTGTCAAAGAGTACCGCCAACTCTTGGAAGAAACGAAACCAGTAGTTACTGCTTGACCGATCCCCTGATGGACTTGCTTCTATGGTTGGTAATCAAAACTATTATTGTATAAGTTAAAGAAAAAATCTCATAAAGGAAGTCTTGCTGTTGTAGATTAAGTTTTAGTCGGCAAGACATTTTTTGTGCTATATAGAATTAAACTGTTAGAACTAAGGAAAAAGTCGATGGAGTTTAGTTGGAGAATTCGGTTTAACGAAACAAAAGTCGAACCAACAAGAAAGGCAGATATTTATTATGCATTATTTATTATACAGTTCCATTGCGGTTCCATCACATAAAGTCGTACTGAAGGTCGAAGAAAAAACTCAAACACTAGAAGCGCTGCTCTCTCCAATTTCATCCTATTCCAACTCGAATGACCTAACCGGCTCCGGCTCTTCCTCTCGTTGCCTGAAGATGGACAACAGAAGAGGTAATTCAACTCCACAGCTGGTTTTCTATATCCAATAAATGAGGATTCTGTTCGGTTTTATTACAGTAATAAAAACTCGGTTGTCTGCAAAATTTATGTGAATAACTATACCAGTTCATATGGGAATGGATTGTGGATATAATTATAAAAGCAATTAATAGATATTTTTGTAATTTTTGATATTTCGAATAAAATCTCAATATAATGGCTTCAATTAGATATAATATATCACGTGTGATTATCGCTTTGTGTGTTGCAAATCGGTGTGCTGCAAGTAAACATTCCTATGAATACGCCGTTTGGAAACTGTTGCTAATTGGTAGAAAGGTAGCATAAAATCACCAAACCACTATACGTCATGATATGTAGCTTATGTAAGCTACTGGACATTTACGTTTCACTTGTATGTTTTTCTTTAACAAAGTGCTTTCTTTGTAAACATATGGCATTGAAAAAATCGGTTGTAATCGAATTGCTTACCATCAATTTCTGTTGCCGTTGCAGTTTCACTGGGATTGAGTGTTGGCCTTATTGACAAGGATGCTTTGCACACCCTTTCTGCTAGAGCTCTTCGAACCTTTTTTTTGCTGCGAGATGCCACAAAAAATGAAAGAAGAAAAGCAAGGTCTGCTTGGATTTAGCTAATTTTTGAGACTATATGGTTGAAATAAAGAAAACCATAAATGTTGGTATTGCACTTGGTAGATTAGAATTGAGATAATCTCCATGTAAATATTTTTCTCTGATGTAATTTGCTAAAATAAAAGGCTGAGAACTATTGACACTCTCCTTAAAATTTTCCAGTTTTTTCATCTTCAGGGTAACCTATTGTACATTAAGGCATTTATAAATGACATCTTCACGAACAGTTTTAGTCGCAATTGTTTCGCGCGGTTACCACAAAGTCTACATTGACACTTTTTCTGCCCTGTCGTAGATTGTGGTTATACAAATTCGAAGATATCTTTTCCTCACTTGATGAAAGGGACGTTATTCTGTACCCATTTACTACGCAGAGTGTGAACAAGGCTTGGTTACAAAACATCAGTTTTGGCGTATATCACGCCATCGTCCTGTGCTCCATTGATTTCTTGCTCATCCTTGTATACGTCAATTGGTTAAACACTCTCTGTTTGTGAGTTGTAACTAAATCAAGAAAAAAATAAAATTATTTTTCATTTTCCATTCTCGACTCTGTAAACTGTTATATCTGTGCAGTGGAATGTGAATACATTCTTCCTCAATACATCCAATTGGACAAAATATATCTTGATTGTCAACAACATTACTTTTTAGTGGTGCCTACCTTGGAGCGTGCGGGGCAGTTAGTCTGACGATGTCACTCTTAAGTACATATACCATTCATTTGCTTATGTATGGCACTCTTGATTTCAATTTTGTATTGTGTGCCCTTTTTATAACAAGTGAGTAAAATTACGTTTCTAAATGTTTGTATCTTACTTATATTGCTGTGTATAATTGTGCGTTGATGATTTATTTAAATTTTAGTTGTCAATGGGTTGTTTCAATCATCTTATGCAAAACGGTATCTATACAATGAGACCTGTTCAGCTTGCGATGAACCAGACTGCGATGAAACATTTGTCCAGACCTACCAAGAAATATTTTTATTCTGTATCGCTTTAACCTTCATTTTTGCTGGCAGTTTCGCTATGACCGCAATACCTTTTAGTTTGTCTTCTTTGAGAAACATGTGCGTTATGAGCTGCATAGGTAAGTGATAGCATGAATAAGTTCCATCAGACCGGCCACCGTATACAGAAAGATATCTCTTTATTTCGTATTATCGTATATGTGGAAGGATTGACTTATCAACAAGTTAGTGTATGCAATAATATTTCATTTAGGAAGTAAGGTATTGATAGTCTGAGCGATAAATGCAATTGATCCGGTTGCCGATCAGATTAAATCAAACTTCAATTGTCAACTTTTATACATTCCGCAGGTTTTACACTGACCTTCTTGTATCAGGTCACGTTTTTTCCAGCATGTATAAGGCTGTATGAAGTCAAGCTGAGTGAGTTGACCTTTAAATGTTGCACAAAGCTCGGAGTTTCTCATGGAAACAGAAGGCTTCGCCGTGCGCCCAAACTAATGTCCGTTAGGTATTTGCTGACCGGCGTTAGAAACAATTATCCTGAAAGAAGTTTCAGTAATTTTTTGCTTATTTTGTAGAATTGTTGAGCAGCAGGGTTCAAATTCTCGTCGCGTTCATAGGAATGTTTCAGCAAGTAAACTAACGGTAGATAAGCAAATACACAGAACACCAAATACAATACACGTTTCTGAAATTTCTTCAATTTTGTTTTCTTTTTAGTTTTCCCTTTGCTTGACTATTTACCTTAGTCTATATGTTGCTCTAGAATGTTTATCAAAACAAGATTACCGTTTCAGAACTTAAAAAGGAAAATGAGAGATTGGATCGACGCATACATCGAAAACGTAACAGCCAACTGCATTCGTCCCATTGGAGTGATTATCCTGCTTACTTATATCTCATTTTCTTACGTTGGTTGCGTTCATTTCACGGAGCAAATTAGTATGAGCCAACTTCTTTCAATGGTTAGTTGTTTACCTCACAAATATCTACATATTTTCCAGGATAATTATTGGTTAATATTGTAGGTATGATGACAAACATGTTTGTGTAAAACGCAGGACAGTGCTGCTTATAAGTATTTGAAAGGAGAAGAAAATTACTTTGACACTGTTGGCTGCCGCTTTGTTGTCATGGGCAAGTTTGCCGGGAATCCATGGGATAAAAATGTGAGAGAGGAATTTTTTGAAATCCATGACAAATTGATACAAGTCGAAGCCGTTGATAACATACTTTCCAGAAATTGGTTCTTGGCTTATATTCAGTGGGTGGTTCTCATTATAATTATAATTGCACTATATACTTAGTATTATACTTAAGCGTAGCATACTTTAGTTCTTTTTTGTTTCTTTCTATTCAGGGAAATCGCGTTACTCGATTATTTTGTATTGACTGACTGTTTCTGCTTGTCCCAACAAAATAAAAATCCACCATGACACTTAAATCACATTTTCAAGGTATTCTTTAAAGGAGCTTTCAGTCAGAAACAGCACAATACCTATCTGGGAAAAGCAGCGAGGCTGTTGGAATATATGAGGATGATTACTCACCAGCAGACGAAGGCTATTCCGCTTCAACCGAAAGCGAAGAAATGGATATAAGAACCGATAAGGAGCTTCCATCCCTTATGTCCATGCCAGAAGATAAGGATTGGAAGACGTTGTGGGAAAATTTCACTCAGTCCGATGAGTTTAAGCATTACTATGCTCGTGACATCAACTATTCTTCGGAGTCGCATTATGCAGAAGGTGATGGGAACGCTAAGAAAGGTTTCACTGGGTTCAGGTAAGTTAACAAAACTGAAGTGTATTGGGCGCATCTTTTTGTGTCGTATATAGCTAATTTTACCATTTCATATGTAAGCTATTTTACCTTCAGTTTTCAGGGTAGGACTATATTTATTTGTTTAACTTGCCTCCATTTTATCCAAATCATATGCAATTTGTTTAGGTGGATATATCACATGCGTCATGCATCTTTCACAGACGAACGATTACAACTGTTACTAACCATTAGTGAATTGTTGAAAGAAACCAATTTTTCAACAATAAACTCACTTTACATTGACGCTCCAGAGTTTGATTGGTGGAAAAGTATAAAAGCAGGGGAATTTAACAAGCCAATGATTTATCTGCTGATATTTAGCGTTGGTAGGTACACAGGAGATTGATCACATAATTTTTCACTTCTGCTGGAAAAAGAGTTGACATTATACAGATTTTAAGACAATTTGCTAAACAAGATACACTTTGTTGACAGTGACTATTTTTGCTGCTGTTGCTATTCTGAAGTCTGCGTTGGTTGTTTTCTGGTGTGCTGCAACTGGTACCTCGGTATCTTTCGGAATTACAGGAATGTTAAGTTACTGTGGCATCGGACTCGATTCTTTCACAATTGTTTGCATTGTTTTCAGCTTTTCATTTTCAGTCGGTGTGGTTTCTGACATGATTTTTCTTTTTGTAGGTACGTATAGTTTTTGTTTGCTATAGCTTCAATTAGCCAACTACTGGTAGTACCGAAATTAAAAATATATCAAAGAACAATATTCACGAGTATGTGACAGCAGATGATAAATAGATGATTATAACATGATCTGATTTTTATTTTTTTAAAGCGGGAAAAAATGGCGGTCGAGCTCTATGGGCAAACATTGCGTTGCGCAGGTGCGGCCAACAAGCTACATTCTGTTTCCTTCTCGTACTAGTATGCTCTCTAATCCTCGCCTACCAAGCTTCCTACATGTCTCGCGGACCGTTAGTGGCTTTGATGATTTCAACATTTTTCACGGCTGGTCACGTGTTCTTGTTTTTACCGGTTTTATTGACGGTGTTCCCGCCTTCTAAAAAGATAACTCGTGGTCTTTCAAACGTGACAGCGGAGGAACCGATTAACGACAAGCAAGTACACAGCACGGGTATCTCCATGGACAGCAAATCTAGACCACACCTTCACGCGAGAAGATACTTCTACGATTTCCAGAGAGCTTCTAGTTTTCGCTCTGATGAAGAAGATGCAAGAATAGAGCAACATGTTACCTGCTTATGAACTGAACAACAAAACAATTTGTCGCTTGTTATGAAATAGGCTTTTCCGTGTCGCGTTGTCCCAGAATGTTTGTATGTGAAAATAACCGGTGCGAAGTTGCTTTCCGATTATTTATTCGGTTACTTATTCAAAGAGTGTACTTTTCACCTGACTGTATAAATATTTTGATCTGAAATAAATTCATGAGAACTGGTGTAAATTTGAAAAAATTCTTACAAATGCAGATAAATTCATTCAAGTTTAAATATATTTGTGTTAAACAAACAAACTTCTAAAATCTACAATAAGTTTTAATTAATTTATATTCAACCAACTAACGAATTTGAAAACAGAAAAGGTCCAATTAATTTAGAAAAAGTCCAAGTAATTGGAAAAAAATCGATATACCGCTTTTTGGACTAACTTGTTAATTAATGAATTGAAATCACTTTTTAGCTGATTTATCGGATTTATGATCGTCCATTTATGGAAATATCACAATACATAGAGACTTTCAATGTCTTCAAAACAAGTTGAAAAATAAAGATCGAGATAATCGGCAGCTGATGAATCGGTTATCGGCCAGCTTGCTATCGGTGCATCCCTTATACAAATTAAAACAGTTTATTTGGAATCAGACAAATCAAAATAAATTTTAAGAAATTCATTAAAAACCAAATACATTACTACTCTGAAGCTGTACTGCAGACATTATGCTCTTATCATTCAATAGGAAGAAATATTTTTGGTTTGTATAACCTTCAAAGTTAGATTGGAATTTAGTAATTTTTGATATTTTTAAAGTTTTTCTTTTGTATGATTTTAGGTAAGTTTTTTATTATTTAAATGAATTTGAATGAATTATTTGAATTTTTTATAACTTTATTTCTTTATCAATTCGTTTGAATATATTTTGTATAGATTTTTTATAAATTTACTTCGATTTACATAATTTTATTTCATTTGCATAAACTCATTCAAACTTGCACAAAATTTTATGAACGAAATTGAAATTTTGGTTTCTACAACCAGTAAAAATGATTTATAAGGTAAGCTAGTTGAACTGAGAATAAGTAACCGAATACGTAACCAAGTAAACCGGCAATTATAACTCCAGGCTTTGAGTATATCGAGTGTCCATCTCTGAAAAGACCAAAAGACGTACAATACTGTAAATTATTTTCTCTACATTTTAGATTTATTTATTTTATCGAGGCGTCAAACAGTAAAATGTCAGAATTCTACGTAACGCTAAGCTCCAGCGTCTTGTTTTTTTTAGGACGGTATTTGAACATTAAACTCATTGGATGATTATTACAATAGAACACAATTATTTCAACTTCAGTCAATCCATCTACTTATAAAGAAAGAAAGAAAATAGTTAAGGGAACCCGTATTACGATATAAACAACAATATACTGAAATATATCGTGATAAAAGCAAATAAAAGATAACGGAAAATAATATTTAGAAACATAACAAAGCCATTATGCGCAAAGTGATAGTGACGAACTGATAACTGGTTTTGAAGTCGAGTTGTTTATTCTTGCCAATTTTAAAAAGAGGTGATGATTAAATAGTCACCAGACAAATGAACCCTACTCATTCATGTGCTTTACGTGCACCCGCTTGGCAAACTTTGACGGATATTTGTTCAGACTTATTTTATTGTTATGCTATTTTGATTTACATCATTTATACGTAGTAGAGCGTATCATAAGTAGTTTAGCGAAGTAGTTTCGCTGATTAATCATCCAATGGCCGAAAACGATCCTGTCAGTTGGCGGATACTATAAGTACAACAACTGTAAATTCAGTTTGTGGGCAAACAAATTGTGGTTTACAAAACTGTTGCTAGCATCAGCATCGAAAACGTTTAGCACTCTAGAAAATTCACGCAAAAATAATGTTGCAAAACAGTTTGAAAACTTTCATGCAGCAGAAAAAACAATTGTTTGCCGTTGTCGCTACCGCCTGCTTCTATGTGGTTATGCTTGAAAAGATTTATTTGAGTCAGCCATTAGAAAATAGCATTTTTGTAAAACGAAAATATCCCTTCAAACTTTCAGACAAATATGTCATAGAAAAGCATGCAAGGTTACCGCCTCTTCGTAACACTATTAAATATACTTTTCGAAAAGAATCCCGCAGTCAGTTAAAAATCTAATCAAAGAAATTCAGTTGATGAAAACAAATTACAAGTTAACAAAACTGTTGCTGCCGAATATAAATAATATCAGGTTATGAGTTGAAGTAAATCGTCTCTTATATGCTTAACTATAACTTAATTATTTTCAATATCAAAGAAAAACTAAGTAGAAGCCATAATGTTGCAAAACTGTTTGAAATTGTTTATGCAGAAAAAGCAATTATTTGCCGTTGTCGTTGCCGCCTGCTTCTATGTGGTTTTGTTTGCAAGCACGTATTTGAACCAGTCATTAGAAAATAGTATTTTTGCTAAACAAAATTATCCCTTAAAATTTTTACCCGCATATTTCATCCCGCCCAGTGAAAGTTTGGATCCATTCTCTGCTTATTATGGACTTGTCTATAAAGACAAATATGGTCAGCCTACTCGTATGGCGGGGATGTACAAAAGTGAAAAGTGTAATTTTAATTGGAAACAATATTTCCCGCTGATTATAAGTTCGATTAAAAAATACAAAATTAAAAATACCGCAAGAAATCCTGAAGCTTTTACATGGAATACATCAACAGTTACTTTGGGGACAAACGTTAAAAAGTTCAAAGTAGGTGATACTCTGGTAGCTCATTTACAAGCCAAGGACAGATTGAATCGAAACAAAACATTTGGAGGTGATTACTTCAGAGCAAGGCTAATTCGAAAGGCACCAGACGGAGCATTGATAGATGGAATTGCTTGTGACATTAAAGACCATTTGAATGGATCTTACACTTTGCAAGTTCCGCTTTTAATGGCCGGCACGTTTACCTTAGAAGTGAAGCTGGTATTGTCACTGGAAGGAATTGCTGGGTTCATAGATTTTACTTCCATGCAGAATCACAAAGGACATAACTATTCGGCAACTTTACAAACGAATGAAACTGTAGAATGCAATGTGGATTTAAATATCTACCACGGGTAAGTACGAACCAAATCTAGCATATTTACTTTTTGATATGTTTTGGTTTAAAAATTCTCCATATTCATTTGGAGATATAGTTTGGAAGCACCTTTGTACTCACTATTATATGGTGAAAGTTTTAGTTATTGCCCAAATAGTCATCGTTGCTGCTTTTCATATGCTGGCGTTTTGGTGTGCAGATACGAAGACAAGCTCATGTGCGACTACGGTAATCCCAGAAACGGAGAAACTTGGTTTTGCAATTTACCACCTTCAGGAAAATGTTCACCAATTACTTGGGTGGTTATTAATTATCAATTAAACGAACCACCGTACAGTGATAAAGTGCAATTTCCGAAACGCTACGGCCCTTTGGCAGAAATTATAGGATCAGGAATACAAATAAATGTTTCCAATGGGATGGAACGCAATGAATCAAGCGCTTTACCTGTTTCGTCGCCATCGGTCTATTTGCACCAAAGAAATTGGATAAGGACATTGGACTCAAAATTAATTGAAAGTAAACAAGATTTTCGAATGTGTCTGGACCACAAACAAGTTTATATGTTTGGTGATTCGACAATCAGACAGTTTTTCTATAATTTTGCCAACAGATTTAGTCTAAATGTTTATGGTCCAGATAACAGTAAAGTTTGGCAACAACCGAAAACAGCACGAAGTAAAGATGGCAACAGTAATATAACGCTATACTACAGAGCCCATGGACCGCCTCTTAGAAATCCAGGTCCTCCAAGTAGCCGACCTTATATAAGTGATTCCATTGATGGAATTCGAGCTGCTAAACGAGGTCAAGTTTACGTATTCTTTAACATTGGAGCGCATTTGTTAGACTATGAAGCTTCTTTGTATGTTCGCCGTTTGTCGGGCATCAAAGAAGCCATTGTTCGACATCACAAGTCTTTCCCAAACACTAAGTTTATTGTTAGAGGAATGAATGTAGTCGAATCAATGGAAGAATGGCTTATACTGAGATATGAAACGTTATTGCGAGAAATTTTTAAAAATATGTCAAATGTGTTTTATTTAAACTTATGGGACTTCACTACAGTGATGCCCTTAGATGATTATCATCCAAAAAGTTTCGTTTTAGAGAAGGAAGTGTTGCTTTTACTTAATCATATTTGTGAGATATAACACTTTGACAGTTTTCTTTCCTAGCTGTTATTGCATGATATATAATCTAAAAAGGTTTTCTTTGATAAATTATTATTATTATTATTATAATGGTTTAAATTAAATTTATTTTTCCCAAACATGCTTGGAAATTAATGCATACTTAGCTTGTATAGAGCACATGGTTGCATCACGTGAAGAATTTTCATTGTAGTGTTAACATGATCCTGAGAAATAAAGGGTTTTTTCAGTAGTGAAGCAAGGAGGCAATTAGTAAATGGCGGTCTGTTGCAGATCAGTTCAAACGCACTGTTTGACATTTTTATTCCTTGTCGGGTTGAAATCTGTAATCAGATTTGGTGCCTGTGGATGTTTTTCTCTTCACGGTCACATCAACGTCATCGTGACTTCAATCGAGTGCTGCATATTTATTTCTTGTTTACTATGTGCATACACATTGGGTTGTTCCTATTTGACCATTTAGTTATCACATACGAGTATCTTGCATTGTAAATCGGCATATAACGATCAACCATTTCGTAATCTACTCTTATTCTATTACGGGTTTTATGCAAGGTATCAGTGATATCAATATTTATAACATTATTTATCAATATTTTCCAATTCGGAAATTGTAAATCAAGAAACGAAAGCGTATCAACGTTTAGTTTTTTTTCAAAAACCATTGAGGTAATCTCAGATAAATTAAAACCAGGCTTCATCACTTTTACAAGCCTGTATAAAAGTCTGAATGGGTTGGAGTTATGAAGTCATGATGTATTCATTCTTGATCCTGATATGGTAGTGCACAAATAAGCTAAACTACAGACCCCGCAAACCTTTTCATGGATTCTAAGTTCGGCACCACAGAGGCTACATGAATGCTAAAATGATATTTTACATTGCAGTCTTACTGAAGGAACCTATATAAAGCGCAACTTCAGCAATTCTTTAAAATTTAAATTTTTTGAAAACAAATGTTCTAGAGTCTAGAGTCTAGACCAGAGCTACTCAACTGGCGGACCGCGGTCCGAATGCGGACCTTTTCAGTGTTGAATCCGGACCTTATCTGCCTCAGTATTTACACAAATGAAATCGTTCATCATTAGTTTTGTTATTCTTGCTTATTCAGTTAATCAGCGAGTGTGTAAGTGGTAGCGCAAACTAGTCTTCTAGCGGTTTTTGTTAACAGGTCGTTTGTCAATCGGGGCAGCCGGCGTTTTGCGCCATCTTTTGTTGATAAGACAATGTTTACACAAGTTTAATACAAAACCACTAAGCTGACTAAGGGGATGTAGCCTTCGACAGCGCTGTTTCTTGGTAAAGCCCATCATCAGCAAGGTGCTAATTGCAACCCATAAAGGACACCAGTTTTTTAACAAAACCAACTCCATTATCGTTGATTTGCAAAAACAAAAAAAAACAGTAGACAATAGCACAATTTCAAACAAATCAAACAAGCCTTGTTGATATCAAAGTGCAACAGCTACGAGTCAGCGTTTTCAAACATGAACTTCATAAAGAATAAATTTCCCGTTTGTATGACCAATGAAAACCTTCGCCACTGCCTTTAACTCGCTCTCACTACTTTAGAAACAAGATTTAAAGAACTATCAAGAAAAAGAAATACTAATTATCCCTCTAACGGTAAAGCTGTAACAGCACAATAATTAAACTTCGCTTATTGGTTTTGCTAATACCGCTCTACTGGATTTTGTATATACCGTATTTCATGTGTTGTGTCAAAAAAATCCAGAGAATTAAATAATTTAAAATCCAGAAATTTTAAAATTAAATTAATACCCATCCAGAGAATTATATTTTATATACAGTATTTTAATACATTTGTATGACTGTAAATTACTTCATGAGAGTTATAACGGACCTAAGCAAATTTTGAACTTTTGTAACTGGACCTTTGCTAAAAATAGTTAAGTAGCCCTGGTCTAGACTATAGCCCACTGCTTAACTAACTCAAAAGTGTCGGATCTCCGGGTAAACTTGAAAAGGCTAGCTTTTTATTATTTTGTGCAGGCTGCAAGACTAGTTGAAAAACTCCATTTGACGTTTGCGTTTGTCGATAATATCTTCCCCTTTTTTTCGGAACCCGAGCGAGCTTTGTTGTCATAGCTCTCTCTTCATGAAAACCGTAGTTTAAAGTGCGCCATGCAACTTCATCACTACCTAAGTTTTCCTGGCTCCCAGAGCTAAACTCGTACAACCTACACCGTGTTATTTCGATTGTTATGTTGGGAGTTTTACAGAAAAATACGGGTTTGTTATTTTTTAGTATAGCTTACGCCCTACGGTATATTAAAATAGATTTCATGTAGGCATAGCTGGGCAGTACCGCGGTGCTATAGTACCGAATTACTGTACCGCTTTACTTTTTCAGTACCTCTACCGTTACCGTGGGTACTTTTGAAAAAAAGTACACTTGAAGAACCTATCTGTACCGAATTACTTTTTAAAGAAATTTCAGTCGGTTCCTGTGCTCAGTACTTTTCACGTAATTATTTCGAAATTTTAACAACTATGTTTTCAAAAATACATGTTTGTTAACACTTAGTACTAATTTTAACACCTGTTGATCTTCTTAGATCTAGAAATGTCAAGTAAAATTCCAAGCGAGCAACGTCACATATGTTTTAACCTAGAGTAACCTTTACCGAGTATATAATAGCGGCAAGCATTGCATTTCCAACAGCATCTTTTACACAAAAAGTACCGGTACCGAGTACCAACAATGTACCGAACTACTTTTTTTAATATTACCGAATACCGGAGTCGTCGGTACAATTTTTTCCAAGTACCGGTAACATTAACGACGGTACTTTCAAAGTACCGACTGCCCACCTCTGCATGTATAGGTTTACTTTGCGACTGACAAAGTGCAAGGTGAGACTCCTCTTTTTTGACAGGAATGTGACGTAATTTCCGTCAAATTCATAGACACAAAACTAACAATCACTTAATCGTAAGCAATGTTGTACACTGCTGTAAAACTGCATTAATTATTTTCGAATGTTATGCTGAGACTTTTAAAGGGGCAGTCTTTGATATTAATTTTCGAATATCAATAAAATTTCCATGCACTTTAAGACTTACAACAAAGGTCCAATTGTTTTTTGCTGGTCGAAGAATTGTGTAATTTCTGTCAACTTCAAAAGTACGTGACACATCGTCGCTTAATTATAAAGCGACCAACTACTTTTATTGATAAATTGCTTTCCAACGTTTTACTGATAATTTTAAAGAAACTTTGACTTGATTTTCTAATATCAGCAGAAATTTCGTGTTGGATAGTTTGCAACCGATGACAGATTTTAGTACGGCATTGTTTTGTTAGCCTTAAACAAGGCACGGGTCTTGTTTTTCTATTGGCTAATCTGTCATTATTCAAGGTTTGTATTACTCTATGGTTCAACCCTTTTTGACAAGTCTGCAGAGGTCTTGAAAGAAAAAATCACTGTCGACAGTGGTTTGAAATGCTTTGCTTTACACTTTTTTACAGAAAAAAAACATTGTATAAATTTAACAAGAGTCGTTTACGACAAAGTTGTAATTCTGTCGTAGTAATTGTGGTTATTGTAATCATTCATTGTTGTCTAAATTTCCGCGGTATTTATGATTGTATGATTTTTTGATAATTATTGAATTTCTATGACAAGGATACCGCTTTAGCTTTAATTCTAGCGGCTGTGACTTCAGGAGCAAATTCCTTTTCTTTTATTTCATTTTTGATGTTTGACCTGTTTACGATGACATGTAGCTAGTGGAAAAGGTAACGATATGTGCTGCGATATTGCTCGCTAGTCTACCGTTTGTTTTTGGACGTGAAATTTCATACAGAAGAACTAAAATTTACTACCAACATCATATGTTCAGCCTTTCAAAGATACTGTAGGTTAACACTTGCGGATAATAATTAATTAAGGGTAATACTGGGCCTGTCTTTTTCTCCTAATCTATCTTTTTTACAAAATGATATAGGCAAGGCAGCTTTTACAGGTTTAGGTTAGGCCTAGATTTTGCAATTCGGTTTGGCGGAAACAGAAAATGAGATTCAGCTTTAGGTTACATATACATGCTGCCTATAAAATGAGGTTTGCTTTTCCTAAAATTTACGCTGTGCTGTAGCCTAGGCTGGGATTTTATCAGCTAGAATAAAAGTAGTTTAAAAGCTAATTTTCGGAAAATGTAGCATTACCAGTACGGAATATGTTGTTCCAATTTTTTTATGTCTTTGATAGATATGGCTTAAAGCATTTAAGTGGCATTTCCTGAAATTAAGAAAATAAACATCACAGTCTGGCTCTATACAAGTGAGCAACAAAAAACAATTTTTGTAATAAATGGTGACTGCCAGCAGGGTTACTGTCCATACTTGCAAAATAATTTATGTTTCTTACTAATATCGCTGATTCAAAGAATCTCTGACGCCTTTGGCAAGTTTCATTATCAGACTGGTGGCAGTCTGTCAGTGATTTGCTCTGATTTTGTTGCCGTGAGTTGTTAGTGCAGTTTTAATTGAAAACCTTATCCATTACAGCAATATTAAAACCAATTTTTGCTACGATTTTTCATCACAAATTTTGTGAGAAACAAGTTTAAAAACGTCATGAAAAAACTTCATTTTATGTGCGTAAAGTCTGAAAGTGGTCTAAACTAATAATCTCATATCACATTTGTATTCTCTTTGGTTTGCCAGCCAGTCTGCATCATTAGTCATGTATTGCGAATTTATTTAAGTTGTTGGTTGAAGCTTGTTGCCAAGCTTTAGATTTTGAAGCACTATTTTCTTACATTTGTACAACACAAAGAGTACAGTCTGGTCTGTCAGTGTCTTGAGAGTTACAGACAAATCAAAAGTGTGGTGTTTGTGCAAATGAAAATCATCAATGTGTTTGCCAAATTTGTAAGTTGGCATATTTGCACGTGCCGACTCATAATTAACTATTGCATGTTGCAAACCTTTTTGTCAAAAATTGTCATAATTTTCGGTAAAGCCAAAGGTGAGAAATTTGGCCTTTACAAGCCTATAGTAAGAGAAATCGTGTCAACTGCACAAGTGCACAGCCACAGGATGCCTTTGCATTCTAGAACCCAGCTAATCAAATTGTGATGTCATCTAGTTGCGCACTTCTGAACTAGCCCTGAGAAATCTAAGTCATAAGACATGCTATCAAATTGATGATTGAAATTTTTCATACTTTTACCACACAGTTGGTAAAATTGTTGCTAGGTTCTGTGTAAGACTAGGCACTTTTAAACTTGGTAACTGTCACTGAATGGCAGAATGGCTGCTGATGAAAGGAAAGAATATATAAGTCAAATTGTGGCTTCTAATTTTGGCAAAAAAGGTAAAAATGCCATCTTGGATCAACTTGAAGTGGAAGATTTTTTGAACAATGGAAACTGTATGACCTTAGTGACCTTTTTGGATTCTACCAAAAACTTTTGTGCTGTCAACAATGTACGTATAGGCTTATTTGTTTTCATGTTCCGAGCATATTTTACAAAAACTCAAATTGTGTGTTAAATTAATGTATAGCATACCAGTATTTAATTCATACAGTATTTAATTTTGCAGAGGAAGCATAGCGTTACTACATATACTTTGAATATTTAAAACGGTGTATTTCCTTCGAAATGTTGACATTATTGGTTGCAATTTACACTGCCACTCATTTTTTTGTAACTTTTGTAGCAGAATTAGTGTCAGAACATTGAGAAAATTCACTGTAGACACTTATTTACAACAGAGCTTATTTAAAGATCTGCATTGACTTACAGCTTACAGGTATCACCCCAAATGGACATGTTTTGGTATTTTTCAAACACAAACCAGAAGCCATTACCTTGGATAATTTGCATACAAATGTGCTCATTTCATCAATGCCAGACATGGTTAATGGGTTGTACCACAGCATGCAAAAAGTATGTGATGTTTTGCACGTGTTGAGGCTTGAATATTTTCTTACAAGTAATGTTATTGTTGGTAATTGAATACATAATTTGTAACTTTTCAATTAAAATTAAAGTTCATATGCCTAACTGTAGTAGTCATATTTTTCAGTTAAAGTGTGATTTGTCGATGACATTAACTGCTTGTACAACAATCAGGAAGAAAATAATAATATAATGTATGTGTGCATCAGGTATTTGTGCCAAGTTTAATAAAAGATGGAGTCAATCTTGGCATCAGTACGAACACACAGAGACTATTAAGTGATCTTGAACAAAATCTTGGAAGCATGCTGAGAAAATCTCACTCAACAAATTCAATAACACAGGGAAACGCAGATGAAGATATTTCAGGTGATTCACATAATCATTTACATTTACTTTGAAAGCCGATAATAGAATTTCATTTTGGTTGTCATATACAACATTATATTGTTTGGTTTTTTCCTCTCTGTGTATGTCGTTTAAATATGGTATTTGCAATTAATTGACTTTTTGTAACTTACTATTCTTTATGGAATATGGCTGCAAGTATGACATCTTAGCATGCGTCATGTAATGAACAAATTAAGATCAACACTTGGATTTGACTGTTGTATGCAAGTTCTTTATTCCCATTTACAATGTCAATGGTAGGCTTTTACATGTTTCCTCTTTAAGCTATGCTGTTATTTTAGGGATACTTGGCCCTTTGGATGAATGCAAGTATTGGGAAGATGTTGCAGTCACGGCACCGCGGTTAGAAAGTCAGGAACGAGCCCAACACTTCCAAGAGCTTCTTCGTCCGTTGCAAGAACATTTTTCAAATGTGGACAATCTTGTTCTTGGTAAGCATTTATTCAAGGAATGAACCCCCTACAACTGGCGCAATATTTTCATGAAGTTAGCTCTGCATCCTTAATCAGGTCACTTGCACTATTTTTGAATTGGTAAGAAAACCGAACATTGTTTTTTTTTATGTAGGAGACGCTGTGGATGCTGTGGAACAAATCTATGATGTCCTTGATGATTTATGGAAACAGAATGATTATCCAGAGTTCAGTGAAAAAAGAATGGCTCATTTTCTTGCTGTAATCGGTAAAACATTCTTTTTTATTGTATGTGTCGTAAAAGACATTCCTGTGATAGTAAAACATGATTAGATGGTAATGTAATATTTGGTGCAAGGTTTGCTAGATTTAAAGAGGAAAATATTTGGATTATGTTATTGTAGAGTGCAAGCTTACAGAAATTTTGTACTTTGATTGTTCAATTTAAACTATTTTTCGCATCAATGTTGTAAAATTTTAGTAATAGTTTTGTAGTAGAATGATTTGATGCTAAACAAATAAAAGAGTGCTAGGAAATGTTTTAAAAAGGAATACCGTTTTGAAACAGGTGATGAATTATGTCGATATGCACAGAGACGGTTGGATACCAACTTGACCTCCATTTGGGAGGATCCTTATCCAGTTGTCAGAGAGTCCTTACGTCAAGCGATTGCTCTTTGCCAAAGGTGGTTAAGCACTTGTGAGACTCTCACTTCTCGTTTGTGGAAGCAGTATCCTGCTCATCCTTGGAAGAGCGGGAAGTTTAAGTCAAGCAGTGTTTCAAATGTCATGGAACGTTTTCAAGAGGTGCATGCGTAAAAATACTTGCTGCTGATACTGTTTTTACCATGTAGTTTATGCTAATTAATAATAGTGTATCACTATTTTACTGTGCAAGAAGTTTTAATTTCCTACTTGCAATTGTGTAAGATACCCTAGAAATTAATACAGCTGCATTTTACATGTGATTATATAATTTTTTAGATATGTGACTTGCGTACAGTCCATGAGCATTTGATTCGACTTCTTTCAACAACAGAAAGAGAAAGGCTTATTTCCTCTCATAGCCTTGCTAAAACTTTTGCTAAAGTCAGTGCTCTGCATTATAATCCATATACTGAGGTAGCATGGCGAAATGCAGTGTCGTCATATCAAAGAGCCATGCAACCTGCTGAAGATATTGTGGCCGATAAATTACGTCAAAAATTACGAGGCTCATCAGGCAAAGTAGGTTCAGCTTGACTTTTCTAATGTTTTATATGCTATACTGAGTCAGTTACATGTGGAATGTTAAGTCTGTTATGAAAAGAACAGCAAGGACTTGAATAATTTTAAATTTCACGAAAAAAGAAGAAATTAAAAAATAACTAAACCTTTTTTGAATAAAAGACTTTATTTTTAAATTTTTGTTTAAGAGTGCTTGAATTTTTTGTCTATATTTTTCTCAGTAATGATTTAGTAGTTACATGGGAAAAATTTTCTGGTAAATACTTTTGTTTTTTCTTAGGTACACCAGCTTGTCCACGAGTTTCAGCGGTACAATGAACTGATAAAAAGACCTCGAATTAACAAAGCACTAACCCCTGAAAGAGAGACGTTGCTGGGCCAATTGACAAATTATGCTAAGGTTTGTGTATTCTTGCTTATTTGTTACTATGTTAAGTTGACAATTTCTGCATATCAAATTGTGGTAAGTAATTTAAGCATTTTGGTGTCAGAACACATTCATTGCAATGCAATAATAGGAGTTGATGATTATTGGTTATGTTTGATTATCTAAGCCAGATTCACATGTCTGGTTTATTCCACTCTGGTTTGAAATCAACTTTATTTCTTTAGATGCTGAAAAGTGAATTTAGACAAAGATCGCGAGATGGACTATCTAACAGCAGATTGAATGGCAAAAATCTGTCAGAAGTTGTTGCTAACATCGTATGGATAAAACAGCTGGAAGCAAAGGTAATTGATTAACTATTATTTATTATATGTCAGATATTACTTCTGGCCCTTTTGTTTTATTTTATTTTATTTTAACATTTAATTAATGTTGTCGACTAACAATAATTTTTTTAAATATCAATATTATATATCCATTTTTTAAATTTTCATGTGAATGGTGTAAATATATTTAGGTTAATGAGGTATTAAAATCTTCTTCCGGAGTTTTGCACGCTCTTCCTGGCTTTGATGATTTCAAACATCTTTGCTCCAAAACCAAGGATGAGATGGAAGCATATAGACAAGACCAGTTTCAGTCTTGGTCTGAATATATGATTTCAGCTTCAAATGATCCAGAGGATCCTGTGAGGTATTGACTGCTTTTTTTACTTTTTGCTGTTTTTTGTTGATTTTAGATTAGTTTGTATTTCTTTTGCAAATATCTTGTTGCAAACGATTCAATATATTTTTACAAAGACATTTTTTTGAAGTTTGCAAAACAGCAGTCGCGTTATGGAGCTTGATCACAGAGATGGTCGATTAACCGTACATTATTCCGATCGAACAGTTGCACTGCTGCGTGAAGTGCGGCAGTTGGCTGGTCTTGGCCACCGTGTACCATCTAAACTACAACACTCTGCTTCCCAAGCCCAAAAATTTTACAGGCACGCTGTCATTTTGAAACAGGTTTGTAGTAACTGAAATAGTCTGTGATATTTCAATTTTCACCATCAATTTTGTGCTAATTCCATTTATTGTCTATGCTGATACGCTGTGATGAAATGATACAGTACAAATTTTTGAATTGCAGATTTTGGTTTTCATACATGTTGTTTCAAGTTGGTGTATTTAATAATGCTTGCAGGTTGCTCACTTTTATAACACTATTGACCAACAGATGATTCCCAGCCAACGTCCACTTATGCTTGAGTCTGCTCTTAATTTTGAGCGTATCATAAAAAAACCAAGAGCTGGAAATAAGGTTCCCAAAATGATTTAGAATATTGTTGAATCGATTACTTAGCATGCTTCAGTTGCAACTAAGTTGAGTTCTGTTCACATATTCTCACATTGACTTCGTCCTTTAATGTAATTTACTCAGTTGTCCAATGATGGTCGAATTCACATCACATGGGATAGGCCTGAAGACCTTGAAGAATACATTAGTAAATTGCAGGCCGCTGCTGACAAGCTTACTATGGAAAATAGAAGACTAAGAAAACAACATACTGTGATATGTGATAAGGTAGACCTTAAATGTTAAGAAATGCAAAATGAGATTACAGTGTTATAGTTATATATGGAACTTTTTATATTTTAGCACAGTGTTTTTGCAGTTTTTATTTACAAATAACAGATGTTGTCTTTGATGTCTGTGGATCTGCTGCGAAACCAGCAACGCTGGAAAGACTCTTTGTCGGAAATCCGTAAAATTATTGCAGAAGTCCAGCAAAGATTTGCTGTTGGAGATGAGTCCTCAGTTCGGCCATGGAGGGCTCATTGGAACAGACAAATTTACAAAGCACTCGAACATCAGTATCAAATGGGTCTTGAAGCACTCAACCATAATTTACCAGAAATAAGAGTTGATCTGGTGTTTAGGTAAATTTTTACTTGACAAAAATTTGTGCAAGTTATACAAGTGAGTTATACAAGTAAATGGCAAAGGTGAATATGTTCCAAAATTATTGTAAGATCATGTTTATTTGATAATGCAGTTACAAAATTTGCATCTTTGGAACAACAATTCATTACTTTAGTATGATGCTTACTCTATAATAAATTTATTGCTTGGCAAGTACCCATCTAGATATTTCACTGATTCTTCATCTTTTACAGGCAAGGAAAGCTCCAGTTTCGTCCGGCCTATGAGGAAATTCGTGCTAAGTTTTATCGAGAGATGAAAAGATTTATTGGAATTCCAAACCAGTTTCGGGGAGTGACAGATGCAGGAGATGATCCGGCTGCTACAGGTCAAGTTGTCTTTCCAGTCATGATTGACAGGAACGCTAACAGCTTCCATACAATCTATAGCAAATCAGAAGACCTCTTCAGGTGTTTAAATAAAATTTTGAACTCAATTTCAGTTCAGTAAAATATCTGCAATGCTTTTAATATTTAATCTGCGTCTCCCAATCTGGCAGACGTCTTGCTGCTGTGCAAACTCGTTTTGAAGAATGGGTCGTGCTTGGCAAAGTTAATGTGGAAGAGTTGGTCTTAACTTATTGCGAAACTTATGAAGATTATGAAAAGAACTTTAAAATGGTTAAACTCAAAGGTACATTGCGGTCAGGCAGCATTATTACCTTAACTATTAAGATTGCATTTTTCTACTGTTTTCATATATATGACACTGCTTTGCTAGCTTTCTTTTTTATCTAAATTCACAGCCTACTAACTAAACTCTTACCAGTTTAGCTACCTGTCCTGAACTTGAAGACATGTGACATTTGCCGATTGTATTAACTGTTTTGCTTTCCCATTTCTATTATTTTCGTATGATTTAAACCAGGCAAAGAAGTAGAGAAGTTGCCAACTTCTGAGAAAGTAGATTGCATCTTGATATCAACTACACCAGTGAAAAATGCAATTGACGATCAGTTGCAGCAATTGTTTGACACTCTATTGGAGTCGCTTCGAAATCGCGTGTCTGGTTACGTCCAGGAACTGACAAATTTTGTTTCGTCTGCCACTGATTCCCTGCAAACTATGCCACAAACAATACAAGAAATTGGAGATGCTAACGCAAAGTAAGTGGCAGCAGTTGCAAGGTTATCACTGAAATAATAAATTACTAGAGCATGATTGAAGAAATTTTTGGTGACTGTATATCAAAATCGTTGTAAATGAGAATACATAAATTTTTGAATTTTTCAGTTTTTGAAATATGTAACATTTTATTTGTATTTAGGCACACTGAACTAAAGGAGGCAATGCCTGGTCAACAAAGCAAATATGCATCCGCTGAAAAACTGGACACACTTCTTCGGAAGATGTGTGGAGAAGGAGTAGGCAATGCCCTTTCTGCCCTTAGATCAAAATGGGATTCTTTTGATATCTTGATGGAGAGTCATCAGGAGGTCATAAAGGGACAGGTGATAAATTGTTTAAATAAACTGACAATATCTGATCAACAATGACATAAATGCGGTGATTCTTAACATGGTAACGAAAATATTTTTGAAGTGTTTTGCATCTATTTTTTTGCAAGTTTATACCTAATACATTCTTAATGTGATATAAGTTAAAATCTGCTTATCTGGGTTTATTACCAATAACTTAAGCTTAATTCTATAACTCCTGTTTATTTGTTATATGAAGGCATGTTTAAATGTTTTGCTCGTTTTTGTAAATGTTGTTTTTTGCTAGATTGCTGTGATGAAAGCTGGCGTGGAGTCAAGAGTTGAGTCATTTATGGCTGAGCTGGAGAAATTTACTGCTCGATGGCGTCAACTAAAGCCTGGTGATGATGCAATTGAGTCTGGGGACAAAAAGCGCATGGCAGAAGCGCTGGAGGGAATTAAACAAAGAAAAGAAGAATTTGCAGAATTGAATCAACGAAAAGAACAACTTTTGTATGATTTTTTTTAATTTGTGTTTTGCTTAATATATTTTTAGAAAAAGTTTGCAAGGTTTAAATTAGTATATAGCGTTTTATGGACACTTGGACTGCGTATACTGATGAACCATTTCTTTTGTTTGCTGTAACTTGTAAAATTAACATAATTGTCTCTGCTCTTTTTGTTCTGTTAGGTTGGACTGCAAGCATTTTGAATTGCAATTGCCAGATTTTTCATTGGCCGATGAGCTCAGGGTTGATATAGAAGGAATGGAAGTCACCTGGCTTCTCTATGAAGACTTTCATACTGGTCTGAACGAATTATCCAAGCAGGACTGGATATCTTTTAGGTTTATTACTTTGCCCATAAGTTTATGTATGTATATACACTTACAACAGTTGTTCTCACTGGGAAAGTGGCAGTTTTATGTTGTGTTTATGCAGTTATTTGCTATATTGTGTGTCATGTCTGTCTTTATATCCAATTTTCAAAAACAAAAATAAATAATTCCATTACGAAAAATTCAAATATTTAACTGACGCATGTAACATTTCCGTAGGGGACATACTCATACGTTTGAAGAATTCATATTGACCTGGGAGGACCGGTTAAGACAGCAAGATCCTACAATGATGTCTGTGAAGCTACAGAAAGATGTTACTATCTTCAAGGTATGTCTGATCATTTCAACAGTTTGGTAGAAATTTTCGTATTATGCATTTGAAAAATAATGAATGAAAACTGAACCTTTCCTCCTTTTAAATTAGGATCTTTTTCCTGTCCTTAAATATGTTCGAGGGGAACACTTGTCACATGACCACTGGCTTGATTTGTTTCATCTGATTGGTTTGCCGCGTGGTACCACCTTGGAGAGGCTGACTTTTCATGATATTCTTTCTGTCGCGCCTGCAATAGTTAGCAATATGTCCGACCTTAAGGTAACTTTTACATCTGTAATAGTATAATTACAATTACAACCACAAGATAGGCCAGGTAAAACTGGGTTTTCCAGTTGTCTAAATCTGTAAAGTAATCTTTTATTCTATGTAGTGTCTCATACCATATTGCATTTTAGCAGTTATGGACGAGAGTGTGTTTGAAGAAGGTTCCAAACTAAAACTGTGTTTATTTTAGGAATTAAATAGCCGGGCCCAAGGTGAAGTGTCCATCAGGGAAGCACTGAGAGAATTGGAACTTTGGGGTGCAGGCGCCACATTTTCTTTCACTGACTACCAGGACAGTGCTAACAATTCAATAAGACTTATAAAGGAATGGAAGGATTTATTGAACGAGGTACCCAGGATATTTTTATCAGAATTATTAGTTTTGTCAAGTAAGTTTTATCTCGTTTGTTCTGTTTACTGACTGGAATGCAGAATTGAAATAGATAGACATAGATGTTTAACTACCGTAATCGTACTATTTGTTTTCTAACTTGATAATTGCTGGAATAGTAGAATAGTGGAGTAACCAGTGTAGTAATAAACAATCTGTCAACAATTATTTTAGGTTGGAGATAACCAGTGCTTGTTGCAATCTCTCAAGGACTCACCATATTATTCAGGATTTGAAGATAAAGCCGGAGTTTGGGAGAAGAAACTGGTGGAACTGGACGAACATTTGAGGCAGATAAATACCATCCAGAGGAAGTGGGTCTACCTCGAACCCATATTTGGTCATGGAGCTCTTCCTAGAGAGCAAGGAAGATTTGCCAGAGTTGATGCAGATTTCAGGTAGATGATGTTGTTGATAACATGAGTTTAAAACTATGGAGCTAGCAGTCATTTTGGCGCAAAGGACCATAGGGTCAGCAAATGCATTTTAGGTGAACTAAGACATTTTGTACACCAACACTTGACTAAATTTTTCAGTTTCAGACTGAACAGCGTATAGTCTTTCAAATATTGTATCTGCCATAATTTCTCTGCCAAACAGTTTAGTCTTTACCGTATTTTTTCGAATAGAATACTATTCTTTTTTAAAGCATTTTTTAAATACTGTAACTTACTTCTGTCCCCGATTTCAAAAAGTACAAGTAGCGAAATGAATGTAAATCGTACGATACTTTTGTTTTAAATTCTAATCCAAAAACTAACACAGGCACTTAGGTTTCTATTTCCTTGTACAGAGCGATCATGTCCGATGTGTCACGTGACGGCCGTGTTTTGTCCATCGTTGGTCGTGCAGGTATGAGAAGCCAACTTTCAACTATGCTTGACCAACTGCAGAGGTGTCAAAGGTCGTTAAACGAGTATTTGGAAGAAAAGCGAGATGCGTTTCCCAGATTTTATTTTATTGGTGACGACGATCTGCTGGAAATACTTGGTCAGGTAAAAGTGAAAAATTTTTGCTGGGCAATCACGACTTAATATTACTCAAAGCTTGAGAATGGTGGATATATATTGAGTTTTGCCATTGTAATTTACCTGTTTTAATTGTTTGGTTTGGTTTGGTTGGTTTCATTTGTAAATTTCATGCTGTCTATGACTCAATACTTTCATATAATAAGAGTGATATATTTTTAGTCTTGCTTTGATATACTGTATTTGGTCACTTTGTAGTCCACAAATCCATTGGTCATCCAGTCTCATTTGAAGAAGCTTTTTGCCGGAATACACTCGGTAATATTTGAATCAAGTGAATCGTCAACTAGCAGCAGGATTGTTGCGATGAAGAGTCTGGATGGTGAACATGTTCCTCTTGAGCAACCAGTGAGAGTTACAGCAGATGTTGAGGTAAAACTGACAGTTTCTGTTCCTTTTTCTTGCCTGGATCTTTTACTGTTATCCCCGTTGTTAGTTTGGCTTAAACAGTGGCAACCTGGTTTTGTTTGTTAACTTTTGCTATTACTTTTGTAATTCGACAACGTTGTGTTGAACGTGGATGTGGTGAACATAACACGATTACTTCTGGGTTAACATTTAATAATTGCTCCCTACATTGTTTATTTCTTGTTCCAAAGTTAAAAAACGAGAATTTCACGTTTTTGGAAAAACGGAAAAAACGTTTTTCAATTACTTTCATAGGCAGCAGCTGATATTGATCATTTAAGTTCACTTCTTTGTTCTCTCTTTGCAGGAATGGTTGATGAATCTTTCTGAACAGATGAAAAGTACGCTTCGAGCTTTGCTTGGCAAGTACATCAACTCGAACAGCCAAGAACCGGGACATTTTCCTTCCCAGGTAAGAATAATCACATTGAAATTATTTAGAATTTGGCAAATGTTTAAATCTACCAATTTCGATCTACACATAAAGATTTTTATTTCATTTATATTGCTGTTTTAGATTCTATGCTTAGGTGAACAGATTGCATTTAACCAAAACTGTGAAGCAGCTATCAAAGATCATACTCTGTCGAAATTACGCACGGAAATGGATAACAAGCTTAGTACATACACTTCGGTTTACATTAACTCGCAGGAACTAGGCGAGACAGGTTAATTACATAGCGATATTTGCTTTTTGCATCTGATATGCTTCGTGTAGATCGGTTTGATTGATTAAGAAAATCTGTTGTATTTCAACTGTGGAACGTTCATGTTATACATTTACTATTTTACTTCAACCAAAGATACTTTTATTGCTAATTGTGATTGTTAAAAAAACCAAGAGCTCAAAATTTACCATTATTAACGAAACGCCTATCACAGAATACCATTTTGCCTTTATAACAGCGCACGGTTTTTGTTTTATACTTATGAACACATACTTTTATTGCAGAGGCGCACGTTCTTGGTTTGAAGTTAAAATCTCTGATTCTTGACATTATTCATAATATTGACGTAATCGGTCAGCTGACCAGCGCCAGTGTTCGAAACGCGAGCGAATGGATTTGGCAGAAGCAACTTCGATACTACGCTGAGGCCACCACCCTCATGCGAATGGTCGACGCTAAGTTCACGTACACCTTCGAATATCAGGTAATAAAAAGTTGAAACAGCCGGACTGGTTGTGGTCTAACTTGAGCTAGAATACTTTATATCTGTAGTAAGTGGGTATTTGATATGAAAGAACTTCTGCAAAAAGTTCCAAAACTTCATTTAATTATTGACATAGAGTTTTATTACCATCTTTTGTAACAAAGAAAAGAGATATAAAAGCGATACTTGAAACGGTGACGTGCGCTATCACTATCACTGTCTTTCTTATTTTTTGTGTTTTTCAATCATGGTTTGAATAAAACTCTGCGTTTTCAGGGAAATGCACCAAAGTTAGTCCACACGCCTTTGACCGATAAATGTTACCTCACCTTGACACAAGGCATGCACATGGGGCTGGGTGGAAACCCGTATGGACCGGCTGGGACTGGTAAAACCGAATCGGTGAAAGCTTTAGGTGGATTATTCGGAAGGCAGGTTCTGGTGTTTAACTGCGATGAGGTGAGACTTAATATGACCAGTTGTAACCAACTAAACTTCACATTTTGCTCCAGCCACGTTAGTCCCAACACGAATCAACGACTTTAGTCAAATTTCAAATAATAATAATGTTGTTACTTTCGCAAAAACTTAATTCTTTTGGTGCAGGGTATAGACGTCAAGTCGATGGGGCGAATTTTTGTCGGTTTGGTCAAATGTGGTGCTTGGGGTTGTTTCGATGAATTTAACAGACTCGAAGAAGCTGTTCTGTCGACTGTTTCCATGGACATTCAAGTCATTCAAGCTGCTCTCAAAAGCAATGCTGCTACAGTGGAACTACTAAACAGACAGGTAATTATGAGAACACTGTTTACTGTAAAATTGTTTAAACAGAGTGCAACCCTTCACATCGTTTCAAAAGCTGTAAATGTTTTGCTTAAATAAAGACAACTCTTTCCTTTTCTAAGATTGACATTGATCCCAACTCCGGGATCTTTATCACCATGAATCCGGCAGGAAAGGGATACGGCGGAAGACAAAAACTCCCGGATAATCTCAAACAGCTCTTCCGACCGGTTGCCATGTCAAAGCCGGACAATGAACAGATTTCTGAAGTAAAGTCAAAATTAACGAATACTGCTTTATATCGCAAATTCTTTGAATTGTATGGTTAATCTCGAAATTGACATTAAAGCGCGTTCTGGACGTGGACTATGCAACATATTGTTTATACTTTTATGCGTTTAGTCTGACTTAACTATTTTTGACCGTTTTTACATTGTTATTTTGACCGATTTATTGCAGAGGTTGAATGGTTGTGGTTTTGATATTTAAAATATCTGTCAGTAATTGGTAAGTTAACTACCGTTCATCCAGGTTCATTTATTTCCATTCCAGGTCATTTTATTTTCGGAAGGTTTTCGCGAAGGCAAAGCTCTCGGCCGCAAACTGGTTGCAGTATTTAACTTATCTCAAGAGTTGCTTTCCACTCAGCAGCATTATGACTGGGGACTCCGCGCCCTCAAAACTGTCCTGCGTGGCAGTGGACAGAGTTTGCACAACTTGAGAAGAAAGGCAGAGGAGTCGGATAATATAAAGGTTTCTATCTAAGCTCTAATTTGTTCTTTGAATTTATAATTTATTATAACACGTTGCATTGATTTTTTGGATGCGTTGATAAACGTTTAGGCTGTTGTGGTTATTTTATCAAATCAGTGCAAATGCTTGTTGTTGAACGAATTGACAATCGTTTTGTAGTCGTTTTCACTCTTGGAATGTGATAGACATAACTGTGTAAATTGGTAGCTTATTTCTTTTCTGGTTACAGATCAAATCAGCGGATGAGTACAGGATAGTCGTACAAGCTCTAAGAGTTAACACTCTCTCTAAACTTACCTTTGCTGATAGTCAAAGATTTGATGCTTTGGTCAGGGACATCTTTCCAAACGTTCCTTTCAAAGGTGATGTTCATGAAACATATGTGTAAATTGTAGGCGACGCGTTTTATACGTACAGCAGAGTCATCTCATTATGCCAGAAAGAGCATGACAAAATTCGACGAGCACATCCTAAAACCCAAGCAGAAAAATTAACCAAAGTGAAAATAAAACATGTATAATTGTATAGAATTAGATGAAAACAAGAAATAGATCTATAGCAATAAGTAGTTTATATTAACGCTGTGTATCCAGTATCTACTGTCTTTCAACAAAAGCAGCAGTTTAATTAAATTCATCTCCCCAATTTGATTTAGTGGACAAAGAGCGCATTCTTATAGTTACGGATTTGGTTAAAGTTTTACCTTGATTACATTGCTACTGTTGTTTCCCGAAAGACAAACTTTAACATGACATAATTCCAGTTTTTCCGGTAAACTTGCTACAACGATTTTTTGCGTTTACTGTTTAGATTTGGAACAGGAAAATCTTATAGAAGCAATCAAGGCAACCTGCGACGAATTGCACCTCGCTTCACAAGATCGACAGATAAAGAAAATTCTAGAGTTCAATGAACAACTCCAGCAACGCATGGGTGTGGTTATTGTTGGCCCCTCTGGTTCAGGTATGTTGATCCTGACGGTCGTGGTTTCGGACAAGTGCTGTGTATATGATACTACTTTCTTACTTTTTGTCTTATAACTAAGCAATACTTTTAGCTGCTGACGCATCAAATGCCTCAATGTTTATTGAGTTGTGTAAGCCATCTACGTGAACTTCCCTCTATCTCTATCTATCTCTAAACTAATTTCCTCTAAGCCATTGTACATATTGTTGATCAAACGCACTTACAAACGTTGCAGGCAAGACTACTCTATGGCAGGTTCTACGGAGCGCTCTATCTCGTGTCGGAAAGACTGTTAGATTGCATACCATGAATCCCAAGGCTATGCCCAGGACTCAACTTCTCGGGAAGATAGATCTTGACACACGTGAGTGGTCAGACGGAGTACTGACCAATAGCGCACGGGAGGTTGTCCGCGAACCCTTGGTCAGTTATCTTTGTTATTTTAGTGTATTGAATGTAATATGTTTCTCTTTTTCCTAGCTGTTGTGGGAAGTAATAGGTTACGGTTGCCCACAACTATCACTCCGAACGAATTTAATGTAATTAATCGAGCGAGTGTCAAGTTAGTGTGCGGTGGTTAATTATTTATGGTTGTGGGTCACTGTAGGAAAGCATTGTGTTCACCGATTGATTGATAGGTGCAGTAGTGCAGTACCTCCTACCGTTTTAATTATTTTCTCTGATTTATTTTATTATCGTAGTGTGTAGTTACTAGTAATATTGCCTTTTATTTCGGTGCATTGATTGTTTGTGAGCATCTTTTCCTTCAATAATGCTTTAACAAAGTTAAGACAATTATTTTCGCTCCCCGCAATTAATTGTAAAAAAATAAACGATACGATAGAAATACACTGATCAATACACTAAAACTGTCCGTCATACCGTTTGGTTTATTTTTTATTGCTATGCTTTATCTTTTTCAGGATGTCCAATCTTGGATTGTGTGTGATGGTGACATCGATCCTGAATGGATAGAATCCCTCAACTCCGTTCTGGATGACAACCGTCTTCTTACCATGCCCTCTGGCGAAAGAATCCAATTTGGACCGAATGTCAATTTCGTTTTTGAAACTCACGACCTCAGTTGCGCTTCACCTGCGACTATATCTCGGTCAGTTTGTCATTCTGTATTGTGCAATGATTAATTAGTTGCACTTTTGTTAATTCTAATTTATTAACTTTTCATTGGTATGCTAGTTGGTTTTACACTAAAGCAACAAGGAGAAGTTTGGTGTTGTACGAACATATATGTGATGTTGAACATTGTACAACATACATTGTATACGTGGAAAGTTTTCTAGCTGTGGAATACATTTAACCTTAAGGACCCAAATTTTGATTAACTGTGATTCCTGTTCTAGGTCTGATGTGGTTTTGCTTATTAATTGGAAACAAATTGTTCTGACAAATATACACTCACCGGTCCTTGATTATGTCTAAAATACTGTAACTACTTGATTATATGATGAAATAAGTTGATATAATTGGGAAAATTCATTTTTTACAAAGATGTTTGATTTAGAATGGGAATGATCTTTCTCAGCGAGGAGGACACTGATGTCAAAGCTCTTGTGCATACCTGGATGAAGAAGCAGCCTGAAGAGCTGCAGATCAAGCTACAAGGATGGATAGAGGACTACTTTTACAGGTTTTTTTACATACACGAAAAGCTAGGTCGTCAGGATACTTTAACTTAGCAACCTTAATACAGTGCCAGTCTTATGACAACATTAGAACATTAGTTATCGTTGCTCAGTTGTGAGTGTAAATGCAGTTTAATGTCTTATTTGTGCACATCTTTTAAGTCCTAATGGATAATTAATTGCTGTTTCAGGGCTTTAAAATGGGTTCGAAGGTCGGCTGGTTCGATAGTAGAGTGCAGTTTGGTTGGGATGGTCCTCAATGGTCTTTCACATTTGCACGGCTGCTCTGACAAATTTTCATTCATCGTAGGATTAGCCAGGGGTCATTTTTCTCTTATTAAATGGGTTTTTAAGCATCAGGATAATCGCTTTTTTGTTCTATTTTGTTTCCAAAATCGCCACTTCGAATGCCAACTTCTAAATCCGTAATTTTTTTCTGTTTCGTAAAGGATTCGGTGGAAACCTCACTGCCAGTAGTCGTAATGATCTTGCCAGGGAAATCCTTCAATGGGCACATGAATCAACTCCAGACGCTCGCAATCCATCAAATGTCTTCTACAACCCTAGATCAGGTTCGAAAAAACTTCTTTTGTCCTGGTGTGATATGTACCACTTGTGTTGAAACCGTTTTGCGCGCCTTGTACCTCTGTATACATAGTTTGTTTAATATTGCTGTTATTTTTACGAATTCGTTGGCAGGTCGTTTAGAATCCTACAAGCTGGATGTAAACGCGACAGTGATATCACCAGAAAGTATTTCCACTATGGAACAGTTTCCAATGGTAAGTATGCGCCTCTGCTGCCATCCACTTAAAAAATCCTGATAGCTAAAGTACTAAGACATAGAAATTGGTTTCTTGAGCCCACTTTTTCTTTATTATGCTGCCTTTTTTGCCAGATCGAAACTGTTGAAATGCAACGGTGCATCGATCATACCATGGGCTGGCTTAAATCGGAAAACAGACATCCTTTTGTTGTAGTTGGTCCAGATGGCTGTGGAAAAAGCATGCTATTGCATCACTGCTTTGACAAGTTGCGAACTACCCAGGTAAAATATTTTTTTGGGATAGCAGAATACGTTTGAGTGTTTTCAATACGATATATTTTAATTGACATTGATGCTATGCTGAAATGCATGACCCCAAAGTGATATTACATCATTCTACCCTTTCTTGCCGGTTTGCTGATGTTTGTTTTTGCAGGTTGCGACGATTCATTGCAGCGCTCAGACCTCTCCCACTCATCTTGTACAAAAATTGCAACAAACTTGCATGATAATTAGCGGCGGGGGAAGGTTTGTTACGTAATCTTAATGGGACATTTTTGCATATAATCTGTTGAATATAATGCAAAATAAATATACCCAGCTTTTAATCTCATGTACAGTGTGTCAGTAAACTGCAGTGGATGCAATGTATATAAAGTATATTCACAGTTGCCTTGTCCAAGAAAATATTACCTGAAATTTACTGATCCCCTGTAGGCGATTGTCCTCTTTCATAGACAAACGTTGTATTTTTAGCACCGGAGCAAGCGGTCGTATACTTCGTCCGAGAGAATGCGAGAATTTGGTGCTTTACCTGAAAGACATCAACCTTCCTAAGCCGGACAAATGGGGTACAAGTCAAACTCTTGCTTTCTTGCAACAGGTAGATTTTATTCTCCCTTTTAACTTGGCTTAGTGATAACTTAGAATTACTGTAACGACTTTTGAAGCTAACATGCACGTTTCTACGTTGGTGTAAAAAAGTTATTTTCAACACAACACAACAATGTAAATATTAATTCGCTTCAATTTGTTAAATTCTTAATTTTGTTGTATTTCAATACTTAATGTGATGTCTATGTTTTGCGCAGATTTTAACCTATCATGGTTTCTATGACGAAGAAAACGAATGGGTTGGTTTGGATGGAATCCAGATAGTTGCTTCCATGAACGCTGCGACGACAATTGGACGACATAAACTCTCATCCAGGTCGACATCAACTTCTTCTCTTTGTCAGACTTCTTAAAATCACACAGGCTTTATAGAATTTATCAGCGTTGTAGAATATTAACATCAACGACTCAACGGCAATATTAGCGTATAGTAAACTTGTTGCGTGACGGTGGCAGCTAAATGACTTTTTAAAAAATGTTCAGGTTCACTTCGCGAATTAGAATCCTGAGCATGGAGTACGAAAGCTCAGAAGAGTTGTCAGCGATCTACACGGCTTATCTCACCCCCATCCTTCATCATCGCCCCACACTCCAGCGCCACCCAGTATGGGGATCGTCGGCCCGAATTCAGTTACTTGCAACCTCCATGGTCCAGGTAGAAGTTTTATTTATTGAGTTATGAATTTGCTAAACATTGTTATTTAAATTGTTGATTGCTTGTGACTTCAACATGTCTTGTATTTGTGTTCCTGGTATTAACTGCACACCGTGTTACTGTTGTGTGGTGTGGAGACACATCTAACTGACCAAGTACTGTAAAATAGCCTGACAAAAATGAAGAAAATTGTTGAAACACTACAATCTTTAACCTACAATTGTTTTCATTAGTTGCCTATGACTGTCTGCACAGATGCGTTGTTACATGCAACATTCACCAAAATGTTACGTAGGCTAATGCATGCCTACAGTGAGTGCTAATACTGTAACCCGTTAATTTGTGGCAGATTTACGACCAAGTTAGGAAAGTGTTTTTAAGCGACGACCACGGTCACTACCTCTTCACACCACGTGACCTGACAAGCTGGTGCATGGCTCTGATTAGATACGACCAGACGAGTGTCGTTGGAGACGGTCGATCAGCGGATTCTTTGCTCAGCGTGTGGACTTATGAAGCTTGCAGGATGTTTAGGTAAAATCTGCGAGCTGATCGTACGCCGTCTACAATCGTCTTCGGTTAAAAGACTCCGCAAAAGTTTTTTTCGATGATTTCTCGGTTTGAAAGAATACTGGCATAAACGTCATAGTTATGCAGCAATAACCATTCAAAATAAATAATTACTATACTGGAACCATGCCTAGTTGTTACATCATTACAATTAATCAGTTAATTAACTACTAATTATGTGCTCAGGGACCGAATTGTGGGAAGCAAGAGCAAGGATAGGTTCGACTCGATGTTATCTTCTGTACTGGCTCATGATTGGTCAACCAACGCGTCGGAAAGAATGCACGAGGGCTATTACGTCACGTGGGGAGCGAGGCAGGAAATAACCGGTGAAACCAGTTGACTTTTCTAAAAGAAATTCGAAAATTTTTAAACTTTTTTCTTAATTCTTTTCAGTCGACGATGGCCTTCCTATTCATGGAAAATCTCTTGGACTGTTGTCTCCATCTGATTTGAAAGATGTCATTACAAAAGCTGTTGCCGCTTACAGTAGAGACGTTCGCGAAATGGATATACTTATTTTCCAAGAAGTATGTCGACTCCTATTTAACGTTTATAAATATAGGCTCCGTATAACCTATATGTACCTCCATTGCTAAAATTTCTTTATTAAAATTCACAGCAGGGGAAGTTACGGAAGTTAACCTAATTTGTTTTAAATGTAGGTCCTGGAATACATGGCCCGCGTCGATCGCATCTTGACTGTCCCCGGCGGTAGTTTGTTGCTTGCGGGCAGGACTGGTGTAGGTCGGCGGACTGCAGTGGCAGTCTGTGCCCACATGCACAGGATGACCCTTTTCACGCCTAAAGTGTCTCGATCGTATGGCTTAAAACAATTCAAACTTGATCTTAAAAACATCATGCAACAAGCTGGAATTGAAGGCGAAAAGGCAAGCAAGCAAGCGTTTAGCAAATTGGCTTACACCGGTTTTATCTGGTTTTTAACCCTTTCTGACTGGACTTACATAATCTAGGTTGTGTTGTTGCTGGAAGATTTCCAACTTGTGCATCCAGCGTTTTTGGAGCTTATTAACAGTGTCTTGTCTGCTGGAGAGATTCCTGGACTTTACACGGCGGAAGAACTTGAGCCTTTGCTGGCTCCACTTCGGGACCAAGCTTCGGACGCAGGACATCGAGGACCTCTATATAGCTACTTTGCAAAGAGTTGAGTGACGCAATTTCTTTCCAAATCTTTTTGTGTGCAAAGTGTTGCATTTTTCATCCTGATTAATATCTTAACCCGATCTTGTCGTACCACGGTAACGCGATTATCGATTAACGTAGTGATAGCTACCAATCAATGTTTGGAAAAATAATCTCAATTAAACGAGTAAAGTTTGATGATTTCTCGTCCATACAGAGGTGATGAGCAACTTACATATCGCTCTGATCATGGATTGTACTCACGAAAACTTCACAATTAATTGCGAAAGCAACCCAGCGCTTTATAAGCTCTGTCAGGTGCAGTGGATGGATTTTTGGGATAAGCACAGCATGAAGCAGGTATGGTTATGTGTACCGTCTTCGCATTTAATTTACTTCAGTATTTTTCTCGAATTTATGCAACGGAAACTCATAGTACCGAACGTACCTTTGTCAACATAATGTTGTAAACATTGTCTTGAAAAAGTAGTTATGCTTTACAGTCAACCTCAAGGCCCAGAACTTATCATGTCGCGTTTAAAATGTTTGAATATTTACAATAAACTGTAGATTACTTGTGTTTTTTTTCCTTGCCCAGATACCTGAGATGCTTTTAAGTCGTCAATTGCCCGCGGACAGCGCAACCAATTCAAAACAACTCTGCCACAATTTTGTCAAAATTCACCAATCATGTGGCACTAGAAGGCAGCAAGACGCCACACCACGTCGGTACATGACGTTTTTGAGAACTTATCAAAGCGTTTTTCAGGCGAAACGGGACGACCTAATGGGAAAACAAGGTCGTTTGCAGGTGCGAATATTTCGTCAACATACTTTATTTGTTTTACACAAGAATTAAATAAGTCTGAATAAAAATTTCAATAAAGTTTCTTTCATTTCATAAGTGTTTTTTTGCAAAGTAATTTCATGTTGGTCAATAGTTTAATTCTGGTTCAGGCCGGCCTCTCTAAACTGGACGAAGCCACATCATTGGTGGACAACCTGAAGCACAAAGCTGCAGAACAAAGTGCCCTGCTTGTGCAGAAACAATCGGAGGCTGACAATGCTCTAAAAGATATTACTGTCGCCATGCAGGTGTGTGTACTATGCAATTCTTACCTGCAATGCTAGCATAAACGTTAGGTGTACTATACCTGTAGTATGAATACTAGTGAATACACTTACAACAATGGTTATTTACGATATTTTTGTGGTGCGTGTTATGTTTTAGGAAATTCATATTTTTTGTTTCCAATTTAGGATGCAAGCACTCAGAAAAATGAGATGGAAGGTTTGAAGCAAAAGGCTGCCGAAGAAAGAGTTAACATTGATAAAAGGAAAAAGGCGATCGACATTGAATTGTCTGAGGTAGAACCCCGAACGACTTTTAAAGTTTATTAAAACGACCCATATGTTATTTATATGTACATAGCTTTTTATATTTTAAGATATTGCTTCTTTTTCTGCTTTTATAACCTCCTGTTTATTCTTTTTTACCCACTAAACGTCTTGCTTTAATTTCTTGCAAATCCAGGTCCAACCGCTAATCACTGCCGCCAAGAAAGCAGTGGGAAATATCAACCCACAGACGCTTGCTGAAATTCGAGCTCTTCGAAATCCTCCGGACGTGATCCGCGACATCCTGGAGGGTGTACTCCGGTTGATGGGCATCTTCGACACGACCTGGGTCAGCATGAAAAGGTTTGTCAGAACTTCGACGACATAATTATCTGCTCCTGTGTTATTTTCAGACAAGCATAAGTTGGCTCTTAGGAAGAAACCGCGGCCTTAACTATTTAATTAATTAATTAATGATAACAAACAATTATTATTGTTCAACCTTTTTTAAGCCAGTTGAAAGATAATAAATTAATTATTATTCTGTTTTATATATTAGTACCATACGACAGTAGTTCAATTGTTAGTTTAATAAAGCCAGTCATGTTTTTATTTCTAATATTTACAGCTTTTTGGCGAAACGAGGCATCAAAGAAGACATCATTAACTTTGATGCCCGGAAGATCAACCCTGAGATAAGAGCGTCCGTGGAGCAACTCCTCCAGGCAAACGGGCGTTCATTTGATCAGAAGAATGCTCAGCGTGCCAGTGCAGCGGCAGTGCCTCTTGCCGAGTGGGTGAAAGCGAATGTGAAGTATTCCCAGGTACTGGAGAAGATAGAGCCTCTGGAAAAAGAACAAAACAAATTAAAAAGGCGAGCAAACAAATTTTGTTTTTTGTATTTCTTCATTTAACTACTACAAGATAGCCTTTAAAGAAACCACTTTTTGTTATTTGACTGTATGGGGAATATAGTGGTCGTATACAGCACATATACCTTTAGCTATAATATTGGAAATTACGACGTTACTATAGGAAAAGTATCACAAGTTAGTTAGTATTGCAATTTAATTTCTCTAAAAATATTACTACAAAATTTCAGAAATCTGGAAAAGGCCGAGTCGCGCGTAGAAAAACTGAGTAAAGCGCTTGACGAAGTAGACGCGCGCGTCGCTGAACTTCGCAGCAGGTTCGAGAAGCGAACGACCGAAGCTGCGCAACTTCGAATCGAGGTCGATAAAGCGAATGAGACAATCGAAGCCGCTGAAAGTTTGGTCGGAAAATTGGGAAGTGAACATTTGCGCTGGAATGATCAGGTATTTTGCTTTGGGCGTTGCTGTGGGAAAGCATGATATATGGGATGTTTCTATATTTGTTGCTGGGTTGAGCGATGAATACACTGCGCGCAAACTACGGTAGGCGTTTAATCTACTACCAGTCTACTACTATCATACTACTACTATCACTACTACTACTACTACTACAGTATCTGAGTGTGCACACAAAGCAGGCGTCTTTGATTTGAATCAGTCTATGCTCTATAATCTATATAGTATGAGCGCGTGTCCCTGTCAAATCAAACTAATAGCCAGTAAGTTTCGTTTAAATGCAATACAGATTAACTAAACTTACAAATCTGGTTATGGTACAATTACCGGTACAAGTTTGTCAATTGACAGCATGCCGATTGTCGAATAATTACCTGTTGGTTGCTGCCTATTCGATTTCTATTCGGAGTACGGTCGAGTACGGAGTAAACGGAAATATGCGCCGCTAACGACCGAGTCTCTTTTTGTCCAAAATCGGTGACATTTGTTACCGTCTGTCCCCATAAATATTGTCTGCCGCCAAAACGCCGATCAGAGCTTGACTTAATATTTTAGGCTATAAATTCAAGATAAGATGGTTTACATTAAATGTGTAGGCGGATGGATATATTATTTTGATATGATAACCTGCAAATCAGGTGTTACGTTTTTGTGGAGACATTACGCCCTTTACTAATGCTGCACCCAATTTTTAACCTGGACAGCCTCTCTTAATGCGTGAAATCTTTCGACAATTGATGTCCAATAGTTGATCATGAATAGCTTTCTTTGATTCCGTCAATTTTCATATTATACAATCGTGCAAGTTGGGAGCGTTTCTGGTTGAGTGTGTGCTGTAGGTTTCTCCTTCTGCAGGTTTTCGAAAAACAATTTATGAGGGAAAATTATGCCGCTTCCCTCGAAGAATGAGCGATGGCACACGCAGAGCAAAGAATGTGCGACAGCCGCCTTGTTTCGTATGTGGTTCTGTTCTCACGCGTCGAATCTTGTCTTGAGTAATAATTAAGTTAAATGCTTTCGAATGATGTCATCGATATTCGCGAAATAGATGATGACATACATTCCCCGGAACTCAGTTATGAGAAAAGTTGCGATCCGTCATATATTGTATTGTCACAACTCGATCGAATATATCGTAACAGACTGCATTGTTTCTGTGTAGTAAATATACAGTTGGTATTTAAGCAATTAGCGACTTGCTCAGCTAAGGTAGTTATAAGGTAGACATACTTTTCGGTCATTAACCATTAAAATTATGAGTCACCAGCGTAATAGTACGACTTTCAAATCCCAGTGCAACGTCTTTAACTTGTGTCCTTTACTCGCAGATAAAATCGTTAACTGCTGAGCTCCAAAGTTTACCAGCTTGCGCTCAATTAGCCGCGGCCTTCATCACTTATCTTCCGTCCGCTCCGGAAGATGCCAGGAAGGAGATGTTGGAGCAATGGATGGAGATGACTGGCCTCCAGCGTGAGAAAGATTTGAGTTAGGTTTGAAAAATTGATATTTTTTCTTAGTAATCCTTTATTTTTACTTCGTCCTCAGATTTCGACTTTCGTCGATTTTTGAGTACCGAAAGCGAGCAACTTCAGTGGAAGGCGGAAGGGTTGCCCTCGGATGACCTTTCCATGGAGAACGCCCTCATTATACTTCAGGTAAATGAAAATTTGGCCTGCAACGGTGTATTTTTGAGTTGTTTTTTTTTTCTTAAAATTGCACATCTGCGTTTATTGTACTGGTTGCAGTGGTTGGTACCAAAATATTTCTTGTATTTTTATGCCACGTACTTCTATGTAGTCGTCGGAAATGAAGGTAAGTGGTTGTAGTGCCGTGTAGTGCTTTGTCCACGCCATGATATATCCTATCCATGGACATATGAGTTTAATTATCTTTTAATGTTTGAATATCGGTTTTGGTTATTGTGATTTGTCTTAAGTGTGCTTCATCATGCCTCATCTAATCATGCTTAATAGTTTGCCAATATCGACGCTTTGGCTTGTGTAATTGCTAACAATTTTGCATATTGCTGCGTGTTTTGCTGTGTCTGTGTTTCGCGTCAATACATTTAACGTTTTTCCCAACACACACATTACTCACCCAACTAATATAATTCCAGAACTATAAGTATTTCTGAAAATCGACATCTGAAGTTAGGTTTCATTTTCAAACCTTGTCGCTGTGTCATGTAGAGTTCATTGCGACCTTTTCTGGTTGATCCATCGTCCAGGGCCACAGAATGGCTGAAGGAACATTTGAAAGAAACCAGGCTGGAAGTTGTCAATCAACAGGTGTGTAAAAATCTTTGCTAATGATGAAAAAATAGAATAACTGAAAAAATCAAAAAACGCAAAGAAAAAAATAGGCAGCTGTCCTTAATGTCGCCTAATTCGGTAATAATCAGCAGACGTCAAGCGTCTGGTAAGGTTGCATAGTCGTAAACTTTTGTTGTTGTTGTTCGCTGCGCAAAGTAATGCATCGCAAATCGTGTGAACCAAGCTTAAGTCAGTTCAACTCTTAAAAAAACTTTCTCTGATAACTTGCCAAAAAGAAACCTTTCATTGATGTTTAACATTGTTTTATAGGACCCGAACTTCAGCACAACGGTAGAACTTTCTGTTCGATTTGGGAAAACTCTCATCGTTCAGGAAATGGATTACATCGAACCGGTGCTGTATCCTCTACTTAGAGGAGATCTTGTCAGTCTTGGTGAGGAAAAGTTCATTGCCGTCATAGCAGATTTGTTTTTGCTTTTCTGTCCATTTGTTTGCGTACAACTTTGCATGTCTGAGATTTTTGTTACGACCACAATAGGATTTTTAAACTCTTAAAATGCGGAAAATGTATACGATATTTTTTTCAGGTAATTGCTATTAATGTAACAGCGTTGCCGGGAAATAGTGGTCGTCAGGGCTACGAGCCAGCATTACTTAATAAGAAACGTAATAAATCTAAAAACCAAACAACTTTAAACTTACAAGAATTGTTGCGTCGCAATGCGACAATATTGTAGCACCCCGCTCGTCACTACCGCAATGAATGGACATCACACAATGTGACTGCACAAACCTTATCTTATGGCTTATCTTCACTTATCACTAGATCCAGCAGCATTGAAGTGCCATTATCACAAATTACAAACACATATTTGTATTTCAATCTAATTCCGAAACATTGTATTCAGAATTTATTTTCTTCTGGTTTGCTATTCGAATGAAATATAAATCAAGGCTCCCAACTTTTCTGCAAATTGCTAAAAACACTGGCGTTCGCTTTCCCCGGAACTGCGATTGATAATCAAAGATCTAGAACATTTTCGTTAAATGACCGATCGATTTTACGGTAGTTTGATGGTGTAGGATGCAAGCGTCATAATTTTTTATTGTTTTATCAGGACCACGCTATGTCGTTCAATTGGGTGAGAAAACTGTGGATTATAATGAAGAGTTTCGGCTTTTCATGACCACACGGAACCCACATCCTGATATTCCTCCGGATGCGGCGAGTATTCTCTCGGAAGTGGACTTTACCACAACCAGAGCCGGACTAAAAGGCCAGGTATAACTAAAGACTGAGTTGAAGATTAAATCAAAACTTTGTTTATTTGCACCATTTTTCTCTTGTCATTTATCAATGTTTACTACTGTATTTACATGTCTGCGATCTCTTTTACCCTGGAATTTTCGATGCAGCTTTTAGCGCTCACGATACAAAATGAGAAGCCGGACCTTGAGCATCGGAAGACGGAGCTTTTAAGAGAGCAGGAGGAATTGAAAATTAAACTTGCAAAACTGGAGGACAGCCTTCTTGAAGTAAGTGAGATTATTCAGCTAAACTTTTAATGCGATGAAAACACGAACCTTCATTTTTTTCGAATTTACTGCCGGAGCTTAACCATTATTTTGTGAAGAAGAAAATTCTTTTTTTGAAATCCTGCTATGTACGGATAGTGTTATTTTATTTCATAGTGTAACACTTTAAATTTTTCAGCAACTGGCCAAAGCCGAAGGAAATATTTTAGAAAACAAAGTCCTCATTGAAAGTCTGAATCAGACAAAAGCAAGCAGCTTGACAATCAAAGACTCTCTTCAGGAATCTCAGAAAATGGAGGCAGAATTAGACCAGGTTGATTATATTGTGAATAAAAATTTTGTGTATTATTTTCTTATAGTACCGCGTTCTGTGCAAATCGTATATTGAGATGGTGAATTAATTTCGAACATTACTTGCAAGAATTAACCTTAAACGCAAATGCACTTATTTCAAAATAATCGTTTTAGGAGAGGGACGCCTACTTGCCGTTAGCCGAATGCGGGAGCACAATATATTTCGTCATCAACGATTTATCAAAGATCAACAACATGTACCGGTTCAGTCTCGCTGCATTTTTGAGGCTATTCCAGAAAGCACTTCACGTTAAAACTGTGAGTTAAAATGCTTTGACTTTTAATTAGTTGTATTTTGTCAGTTCCAAATAAATAAGTTTCAAACTTTGATAACAGTTGCTCGTATATTATGTATGACGTATGTTCGCATCACGTATCTCGCCATTCTTTTAAAACATCATGTCTTAACTAAAGGATTGATAACGGAATAGTACACAGATCTTCATAATATCGTAAACGTATGTCTTTTCAGGAATTCAGCAGCACAGAATCGCGGATAAAATCGCTGAGCACTCACGTGCAATGGTTGGTTTATGAATACGTCACCAGGTCCCTGTTCAAAGTAGATAGATTGATGTTCGCGTTGCATTTGGCGCGGGGTACTAGGCAGGACCAATTCAAGGACAAGGTATAAGATAGTATTTTAAAATTTTTAGCTGTTATGGAAAGATTTCGTATGGTTAGTTTTTATCAGAAGATTTAAAAAAAATGTTTTTACCACTTATTCTTCTTTCCCACTCTCTTGATTTTCCTCCAGGAGTGGGAACATTTCCTCGGAATGTTGGTCGGTGGTGCCGTGATTGAGAAAGACGAGAAGAAACATTCGAGAGAAAATTTTCCGGTTTGGATCGAGGCGGAGAGGTAAGCAATTTTGGCGATGGTACATCTCTAAGACTTTTTCTGCTTAATCTAAATTTTGCAAAAATATAATTCTTACTAATACATGACTTTCTTACAAAATGGTGACTAAGTCAACGTACTTGTATGCGAGGGCAATTTTAAATTTACCTTCGCTTCAAGGAGTTTTCATTTTGTGTTAAGGCATCGTGACGTTTCCTTCCTTCGTTCTACTTTCCCATCCCTTTATCAGGCTTTGAAGTTAGACGACGGCGGAGCTTGGATGACATTTGCTCGCAGCTCTCAGTGCGAACAGGAGTTACCCCAATCAGTCTCGGCAAAAATATCTCAGTTTCAGCAGGTTTGCCAATAACTTTAAGCAACTCTATAGTCGTTGGCCGACATTATTTACGAAAGCTCTCCTTAAAAGAACGCAAAATTGTACATGAATTAAAGCGTAAAATTCACGTATGATTACGTAAAATCTCTTAGGTATTGGTGGTACAAGCACTACGACCCGATCGCCTGCAAAGTGCAATGGCCCTTTTCGCTTCAAGGGCTTTAGGTTTGCGTGAGATTTCTCCACCTACCACAAGTCTGCGTCGTTTATACGAATCCGGGAGCACCCTACCATCTGATCCTATTCTGATCGTCTTGTCTCCAGGTTGGTTCTCTTCCTTCCATACCCAAGCCCGTAACTAGATGGGGTACAGAGGGCTGGGGTTTAATTGGTGGAAGAGAATTTTTACTTGATTTAGATGCTCTTGATTAGAAGGGTAGTTTAGTAGCAACGTATCTGTAATAATTGCTGATCAGCCCCTTTCCAGAAAAGCCTTGCCTTCTCTTGGTCTTCCAAAGTAGTTACGGGCCATTCCAATCTAAGTGGTAGTAATACGACTTCATCCTTTTTAGGTTATATACTTATAATTCCCTACATGTTGAAACATAAATTTATCGCCTACACATGCACTGTAGCTTATATTTGTCTCGTCTGGTATGTTCATGTGATGGGCTAGTTTAAACTGTCTTACGACATTTTATGGATACCCTCGGCAGTTGGTGCATCGTCAAAAGGTTGGCTGCCAGAATTTACGGCAGTTAATAGCCGGTTCCAGCGTCAGAAATATTTTAACTGTTTCAAAACAAAAAAGACCTTGGAATTACTTTCGTATACTGAAACTTTGCGCGATACCAACATCCTAGACGCATTGTAAAACATGAAATTGGCAAGCCTTGCATCTGGATAAGATAGGTTTTGGTGATACGTAACTGATATCAAGGAATATACATCGCGATGAAATATTTGTTTGTTGTGTTTGAAATTGGTTATAATCTTTTGATCTAACTAACCTGACACCTGCTGCTTTTACAACGACTATTAAAATGTTTTAAACATTAGTCGCAAATATTTCATCCTATTTAAAATTCAAATTAAAATTTGCTAAGACTAAGAAGCGTTCCTGATATGTTTTGCAGGCGCCGATCCTTCCCAGGAATTACAAGAGTTGGCCAGCAACACGATCAGCGACGAGAATTACTACCAGGTATCATGATACGCTCAATTATGGAGTCAGCATCTCAGCTCAAACATCTTGTTTAATTTTCTTCAAAGTTCGAAATGTCAACAAACTTACTTATCGACGTCATAGGTTGCTATGGGTCAAGGTCAGTCGGACGTTGCCATGCAACTGGTTCGAGAATGTTCCAGAAATGGACAGTGGCTTTGTCTTAAAAATCTCCACCTGGTTACAAGTTGGTTGCCAATACTAGAGAAGGTAAAAGCCTGTTTTCCTCTCTAAGCGTTTCAGCAGTTTCAGATATATTAAATATAAAATGTTATAAGTAAGTGGGTTTGTATCGGTTTAAATCATAAAGAAATGTTCAGGAATTGAATTCACTTTCGCCACACGAAAACTTCCGTCTTTGGCTGACTTCAGAAGTTCATCCGAGGTTTCCAACTATCTTGCTTCAATCAAGTCTCAAAGTCACCTACGAAGTAATTAATAATAACAAATAAAGACGATATAATATTTCAATACAGAAATAAAAGCTTAGGCTATGCGTCAGATTAATCAAAGAAAATGACTAGGTCAACGTATATGCAGCCCATGGAGCCCGTTGTTCAAGATCGGTGATTAGGTGAAAAGATCAGTGAAAGGTTTATTTTAGTTCTTTGGGATTGAATTGAAGTTGAGAGTTTAATAAGAAGACAGGTTTAGGTTAGGTTTAAATTACTGTTTATAACTTTCAAGGCAGGTTAACAAGGAACTCAGGAAAATAACTTTGAACGTAGATTTTATTCCGTGGAATCGTGACAGCTTCTCAAACATTAATTTACGCAACTTTTAAGCCGTCAAAGAATTGAGTCTGTCCTACGTCATCGTTTACGACAGACAAGTGAAAAGGTCCTAAACCATGAACATTATACTTGTCATATTCATAGGCCCCGCCCGGCGTGAAGAAGAATTTATTTCGAACTTACGACAATTGGACTCCGGAGTTCGTATCTCGAGGATCTAAGTCTTCTAAATCGTCAGTCACTAGATCTCAGGTATACTCTTGACATCGGTTATAATGAAACGTATAATCATATGATAAGGGATTAAAACAATTGGGTAGGCCTAACAGGTTTAACTTACATTGAATATTTTGGTATGTTTGACCTACAGTACACATTTCCTACACAGGCGTTGTTTGCCCTTGCCTGGTTCCACGCTGTACTGCAAGAACGTCGAAACTTCATTCCACAAGGCTGGACCAAGTTCTACGAGTTCTCACTTGGTGATCTGAGAGCAGCAGCAGACATAACCGATCGGCTTTGTGCAGGTAGCTCTGCAAAAAGTAAAGTTATTAATTTGGGGTAGTATACTCTTTAGTACGTAGTTGTAGGCTCAGAAGCGAAGCATTGTTTGGAACATGTCATTTAACCCGTTCCAGCATATTTTATGTTTTTCAACTTAAAAGAAAATAACGGAACGAATACATAATTAATTGCAGAATTTCTAGATACTGAGTTAGAAACTCTCCGACTTTCATTGAAGTGTGACTTTGCCTTTTTTGTTGTTTTGTTTGTATTTTTTCGTTTTTTCTCGTTTTCTTTTGTTTTCAATAAAACGTTCTCACTAGAACGACAACTCACTTTCCCAACGTCCATTTCAGCTCAAGAGGTGCAGTGGGAGTTCATGCACGGTCTGATGGAAAACGCAATCTACGGCGGCCGAGTAGATAACATTTTTGACATGAGGGTGATGACGTCATATTTACGTCAGTACTTTGATTCGACGCTGCTGTCTGGTTCGTCATCACGAAGTCGCGGAAAACGACTGGTGGCCAACATCACGCTTCCTCAGTCCACCAATATAAAGGTATTCAGCTTAAAACTCTTTCTGCAATTGATATGCTAAAGACTACTTATATATATTATACGTCGTTTATGTTTATTAACATATTTTGTATAGTTTGACATGATTTTTCTGTTAAGTATACAATTTTGGCCAACTTCATCGAAGAGCGCTCGCAAACGTCCTGAAAACATTTACATTTTGACTTTTCCGTATCTTTTAGGATTATCAAGACCTAATCGAGCAACTACCTGAGGACGATGCCCCGACTTACTTTGGTCTGCCAGCGAATATCGAACGATCAGCTCAGCGCGTCAACTCTCAGAAAGTAATTTCTCAGCTGAAGACTCTCATGAGATCGGTTGAAGCTGGAGCAAAATTCGACAGGTAAGTTTCGCAAGACAAATGTACAGATCCGATAACTTGGACGATTTAACTACTTTTGCGTTTTATTTTGGAAAATAAATAACTGGCAAAATTGTTCAGTCAATTTGCTTTCTGGTAGCTTTGTCATTAACTAATGTAGTTATTTATTAGATTGCGTCAGGGTTGATCTCGCCAATAACTACTTCTTCATATGTTATGAGTCCATTTTATCGAACTAGTGTTTTTCCATTGATACTCAGGGAAGCTTGGCAGTCCGAACTTGGGCCAATACTTCAGCTTTGGAAGCGATTGAACCAAGGCAGCAGCAGCGTGATACACGCCAAAGTTGAAATGCCGACTTTGTCAGATGATTCTCCAATCTTGCAATTTGTTCTGTTGGAACGTTATAATGCAATTAGACTTGTACAGAAAGTGCATCAGACTCTTTCAGCGCTAAGCAAAGTAATGAGAGGTTAGTGTGGTTTATTGTTGTCAATTAACATTATCAGATTTGTTTAATAGTTTCGTTTTTCGTCAAGATTATCGTTAGCGTATACAAGCTTGCCCTGTTTTCTACAAGTTGTACGACTTTGTTTATATTTAAAGTTTTCTTATTTTATTTTGAGTTTACAGCAAGGACTGCTTACCACAAATGTCAAAGATAGATTTTCAATCTAAACTATTTTAGTATTACACATATGGAAATGAGATTGCATGGTGAAAACTTAAAATGAGTTGATGTTACTGTTCTTATAACGCTTCAATCGCGCGTTTAAAATCTTAACGTTACTTTCTTGACTTGAACCAATCATCTGTAAATTGCTTTCAAATATCCAGACTCAATAAGTCCAACTAAGTTAACCATTTTTATGAAACTTTCCTTTCCAAATCAGGCACTCAGCTTCTTACCAAGGAGGTTCATCAGCTTGCCAACTCGATATTACAGCAACAGACACCCCTTCAATGGCACAGCATGTGGGAAGGTCCAGACGACCCAATGCAGTACTTGCACGCCTTGGTTGCTAAGACGATGGCGCTTCAGGTAACGAAGAAAGTTTTCATACGCCTTTTGTTTTTGGTGTTGTCATTGTTTAGCCACTTGTACCTACGGTTTGGTTCATTTCGTTGTGGAACTGCAAATCAATTAACCGATATCAATATTGTTGCTAAAATTCGCTTCCAATCGTTCTAATTCTAATCGGTACTCGAGCGAAAGGGGCTCATTAAAATATTATCATGGTTAGGGATGGGAGGAGAAAGCGCAGAGAGGATCACTTTTGGGATCAGATGAACTAAATCTTGCTGACCTCTTTCATCCTAACACTTTCTTGAATGCTGTTCGTCAAAAGACTGCTCGAGATAGTAAAATGTCGATGGATGAACTGAAATTCACTTGTTCTTGGAAAGGTCAAATTTCGGGGTCGAATTGCAATGTCAAGGTCAATATAAATTAATGAATGAGCACGCACGAAATCACAGGACACTTCGCTAAATTAGTTGAAATTTGTGTTTTGAAATAATGACCTATTGTCGCTGTTATTTGTTCAGATTGGAAACTTGCTGTTAGAAGGTTGTTCTTTTGACGGCATGCGGCTTTCAGAAAGTCAAAGGAACTCGGCAACTGTGTCTGCAGTTCCTCCGTGTTATGTGGCTTGGATAGCAAAGGTAAAACTATTTTTGATCTTGAACACATTGTACAGTTTTTACGTTCAGACCAAATATGACAGAGCGAAATGATTAATTGAGAAGTAATTGCTGCTTGCTGTTGCCTCGTAAGTGATAAACTGTTATTTTTATGTTTAGGACGCCACTAGTCCGTACAACTCAAACGAGACCATATCAATGCCGATCTACACCAGTCCCACTCGTGAAAGTATCGTCACCTGCCTTGACGTACCCTGTGGAGGCCAGCACATGACTTGGGTACAGAGTGGGGCTGCCTTACTGCTGCAACAACACTAGAGTAGCTCTCTGCTATCGTTTTGATGTTTTCAATTGCACAGTTGGACTTGCACAGCTAGTTTATGGTTATAGCTTGTGTGTGTCTACTGAACACTGTGGTGTTTGTATTTAGTTGTAGAGTTAACGTGACATGATCTATTTTTACTGCGTTAAATGTCTTTATAATATAGGCTAGTATCACATACCGAAAATGATTAGTAATGTATTTTTACGCTTGACACGATTTTTATTTTTTGTAAATCGTTTTCATTTAGCACGCACAACGTCTAGAAACTATAGCTTGTTTTTTTTCTATAAAATTGCTTTTTACTATGAACTTTGATTAGACGTGCAAATCTGTTCAATGCTTGATTGTCAACCTGATAGCAATACTTTATATCTTGTTTGGATTAATCTGGTTCGTATTAAAGTAGGATAGTTACTTTTGATTTATGAATGTTAGTAAATGAATATTATTGTATGCGCTACATTGTTCTATAAAGTAAAAAAGCCATAAAGTGTGTGTTTTTTTTATTTGGTTAAGTATTGTCGGTCAAAATATTCATTCCTCCTTAAACGTGGGGATATGATCAAGTCAGCAAATTGTATTTGCAAGCCTGATGTTTAAGAATTTAGTTGTTTTAGAAATAATAGAACCGTAAGTAGGAATACCAACATTTTACATTTTAACTGAAAGTGTTGTACAGTATCTATAAGTCATGTTTAAAAAGACCTGGTTAGACTCCCCCAATGTGTCCCATTTCCTTTTCGAGTACGAGATCGCTAGGTCGTCCGTGTATGCATCAAATATAATGAATAGTAAACCAGCCTATTGTAAGTCTGCCTTTGCAACTTTTGTAATTGTATTTTTCATTCATAAAGTTAAAAATGTTTTTCAAGGCAATACGTGATAAACAAAAAAGATTTGTTTCTTGTCGCATACGTGAAAGAGCAGTCATCACCTGAAAATGGCATAATATCTCTATTTGTGGCTTAGGGGTGGTTGGAAAATTTTGCATATATCATTTTAGACGGCTCTAGACACTAAATTAACACATTATAAAATATCGTCATGCGACTTGGAACTTCTAAACGCGGCGACTGCTAGGGTAATTTCAAGGCTATAAACAATACCAAACATACCGCGCTCTGATTACAGTGTAGAGCTCTTAGTTTTTACTTATTTGACGGCGCCTGAACTAGAGTTACAAATAGTTAAAAAATATCCAAGTGTGAAAAAATAAACTCGTGAAAGCGGCGGCTCCCCTTGTATATAGGCAACCAGCCAAGCCAGCAGCATTCATACTGCATATGAATACATTTTTCTTTTAATATTATTCAATGAAGCACTATGAGCAATTAATTAAATTAGGTTAACTATGACAGTAGGAAAATTGTAACAATTGAACAATGAGCTTGGACCAACAACTAACTCAGCAACAAATGGCCATTTGCTGATTATATACTTCCTTGCTTTGCTATATTGAAAATATTTTTTATTTCTATAAGTTGATGTTTGCAAATATGCCAAAAATAATACAATACAATGAAATTTCCATACATGACGCAACAACAATGTACTCGATACAATTTGTTAATAATTAACGACATACTTTGTAAATAATTATTTATCAACTAAAAAAAGTTACGAAACAAAAATTGTTAAACCTTTAGTTTATATCTCACAAATAAGATTGAACAAAAGCAAAACTTGCTTCTCTAAAACGAAACTTTTTGGATGATAATCATCTAGGGGCATCACTGTAGTGAAGTCCCATAAGTTTAAATAAAACACATTTGACATATTTTTAAAAGTTTCTCGCAATAACGTTTCATATCTCAGTATAAGCCATTCTTCAATCGATTCGACTACGTTCATTCCTCTAACAATAAACTTAGTGTTTGGGAAAGACTTGTGATGTCGAACAATGGCTTCTTTGAATCCCGACAAACGGCGGACATACAAAGAAGTTTCATAATCTATCAAATGCGTCCCAATGTTAAAGAATACGTAAACTTGACCTCGTTTAGCAACTCGAATTCCATCAATGGAATCACTTATATAAGGTCGGCTACTTGGAGGACCTGGATTTCTAAGAGGCGGTCCATGGGCTCTGTAGTATAGCGTTATATTACTATTGCCATCTTTACTTCGTGCTGTTTTCGGTTGTTGCCAAACTATACTATTATCTGGACCATAAACATTTAGACTAAATCTGTTGGCAAAATTATAGAAAAACTGTCTGATTGTCGAATCACCAAACATATAAACTTCTTTGCGGTCCAGACACATTCGAAAATCTTGTTTACTTTCAATTATTTTTGAGTCCAATGTCCTTATCCAATTTCCTTGGTGCAAATAGACCGATGGCGACGAGGCATGAAAAGTGCTTGACTCGTTGTGTTCCATTCCATTGAAAACATTTACTTGTATTCCTGATCCTATAATTTCTGCCAAAGTGCCGTAGCGTTTCGGAAATTGCAATTTTTCATTATACGGTGGTTTGTTGAGTTCATAATTATTAATCATCCAAGTAATTGGTGAACACTTTCCTGAAGGTGGTAAATTGCAAAACCAAGTTTCTCCGTTTCTGGGATTACCGTAGTCACACATGAGCTTGTCTTCGTATCTGCACACCAAAACGCCAGCATATGAAAAGCAGCAATGATGAGTATTTTCGCAATTTCTTACAGTAAATGTCCACTTCATCTTATAGCAAAAGTACTTCCCAGCTAACATTTCTAAAGCAATATGGAGAAATTTTCTCAAAGTTTAATACATTAAACACGATTTTGTGATACCCTGCTGTAGAAGCAAGCTGGCTGTAAACAAGCAATTATATTACATTTGGTTCGCACTTACCCGTTGTAGATATTTAAATTCACATTGCATTCTACAATTTCCTTCGTTTGTAAAGTTGCCGAATAGTTATGTCCTTTGTGATTCTGCATGGAAGTAAAATCTATCAACCCAGCAATTCCTTCCAGTGACAATACTAGCTTCACTTCTAAGGTAAACGTGCCGGCCATTAAAAGCGGAACTTGCAAAGTGTAAGATCCATTCAAATGGTCTTTAATGTCACAAGCAATTCCATCTGTCAATGCTCCGTCTGGTGCCTTTCGAATTAGCCTTGCTCTGAAGTAATCACCTCCAAATGTTTTGTTTCCATTCAATCTGTCCTTTGCTTGTAAATGAGCTACCAGAGTATCTCCTACTTTGAAGTTTTTAACGTTTGTCCCCAAACTAACTGTTGATGTATGCCATGTAAAAGCTTCAGGATTCAGGATTTCATCCCCGCCATACGAGTAGGCTGACCATATTTGTCCTTGTAGATAAGTCCATAATAAGCAGAGAATGGATCCAAACTTTCACTGGGCGGGATGACATATGCGGGTAAAAGTTTTAAGGGATAATTTTGTTTAACAGAAATATTATTTTCTATTGACTGGTTCAAATATGTGCTTGCAAACAGAACCACATAGAAGCAGGCGGCAACGACAACGGCAAATAATTGCTTTTTCTGCATAAACAATTTCAAACAGTTTTGCAACATTATGGCTTCTGCTTAGTTTTTCTTTGATATTGAAAACAATTAAGTTATAGTTAAGCATATAAGTGACTGTGTTACTTCAGCTTATAACCAAACATTATTTATATTTAGCAGCAACAGTTAACTTAACTTGTAATATGTCTTCATCAACTGAATTTCTTTAGATTAGATTTTTAACTGACTGCAGGATTGCTTTCGATAAGTATATTTAATAAAGTGACGAAGTTGCTGTACCCTCGCATGCTTTCCTATCACGCTGATGGTATCGCTGTAAAGCGTATTTAGGAGCCAACAAGGTAAAAAGTGGACAATGATTAAACCTTATTCTATTTCGATAGCAACTCTTTGTTTGAAGGGTGAATAAAAAACATTTATCCATACCTGTAGGTCTAATTCAGTCATAACGCCGTCGCCATCAGTTTACATGTTTGTTCGTTTTTCAATCGTTCCTTCGTTCTTTCTGACATGTGCTTGTAAATACATCTCTAAATCATTTACTGGTTTCGGTTTATCACTTAATTGTCTGTACTATTTATTGTAATGGTGAATTTGCTACCAGCGTGAAGCTGGTTACCTGTTCCCTATAGCTGGTTACTTATTCAATACTTGAAGCTGGTTAATTACCGTACCCTGGCTACTTATTCAAATTGTAAAGTTGATTAACGGTTTCTTTGTTATTTATCCATTTACTTTTTTGCAGCTGAAGTTGGTTTACGGTTACTATATACACTCTAACAATGGAAGAATGAATTAGGCCACCGTTTGATAAGATGAATGACTGTGTCACTTTTGTTCACTCTTTCCAGTGTTTTGTGCCAGGCAATTTTTTCTCTGCGTTTCGATTCAAGCATTGAGCGAATCTCTGGAATTTCTTTTCTCAAGTCTCACTAATTAGCCTAAAATATACCAAATCGTTTCGTACAAGTAATATAATACATTTCATCCGTCATTTTTATTTTTTGTTAGGCCGTTCATAGTTATTATAAAAACATTTTTTGATAGTATACTTAGGTTTTTAGTTGAGCATGTACAATATTTCAGTATCCCGGGTCACGGTCACAGAAGAAAATTACGTTATATACAATATCCAATGTAAGTAGTATAGAGTCGCCACCCTAAGAATTCGCCACCCTAAGAACTTTAAGGCAATTCTTAAGGCCATTAAGACAATTGCCTTAGTTTATGGTTCGTGAGCGACACCACGCGGAAAAATAAATCTTGAAAGGGAGAGTGTGGTGAATCTTGAAATCTTGAAAGGAAGAGAGTCTGGTAGTTGTTATAATCTAGTTTGTAATAGATTGCAAAATCTAGTTTGCAATAACATTATAGAAAAAAAAAAATTAACCATTCCAAACAAAACAGTGCGCGTTATGATGAAAGTCATGCGAATGCGTTGCACTCAATCAATTCGCGTCCAGTTGTGATTTGGTTGTTTCCAGAATCTAGAGGGTTGAAGCGAAGACAATTAGACTAGCCTTTATGAAGGGAAAGGAGTAATCAGACTATTGCCAAAACGCTTTGAAAGGGTTATCGCGGCTCAAGTTAGTGCTGAACCTAACGTCTTGCACAATCTTTATGAAAGAAAGGTTATACGGGGACATTTTTGATGGGTATATAATCGCTTCCCATCTTAGGTAAAATCATTTAAATCGGTTATAAACCATAACAAGATTCAAAAGTCTGATTTACGGTGTTTCAATATTGATTAACGATTTTCACTAACCAATTGAACATGAAATTTAAGGTCACCAATGAAGTAGCTTTGAACAAATCCAGTGATGTATATTTGGCTGAAGTTGCATTGGAAGTGTCGGCTGAAATCTGTGAAGTAATACAATAGATTATAACGTGGAAACGGGTGTATCTTGGAAATGACACATTTGGCTTGTCTTGACTTTTTGAAAATTTGGAAATGCTTTTACCTGTTTGTCTGCTTTATTGGCACGTTGCCAAATCTCGTCAGTTAGTTCCACTTTATTGATGCGAGCCAGAAGCTTTGAAACTTTTATTCCTTGTTTATCTTTTTTCTTGATGAAAAACCATCTCGGCGATTCTAGGATAATCAACGCGATTAGGAGGAAGGAAAGACCCAGAAGAGTGGAAACAAACTGAAACATAAAAGAACGAACATATTTCCAAAAGCATTTTTACAAAATGGTAAAACTTGCCTATTTTTAGCCTACAGTTATTTCATGCTAATCTCTCCAGTTGTAAGCAATTCCACCCATAATCATGTATCCAAGTGCAAAGAACGTTTGATAAAACAGGTCAAAAAATGTCATCCACTTCTTTCCCACTATCTCCACGACTATATTATTAAAACAAAGACATTTTAACATACACACTTACAGCTCCAGCTGACTTGGAAAGTTTGTTTGTTTTCTGTCGTAAAAGTTTTGCAAAATAAATTGATTAAATGACAACGATATAACTTCAATAAATAATCTCACTGTAGACAAATGTCCCTATAGTGGTCCAATAACCGAACGTTGCTATGTCGTTCTCAAAACAATATTAAGTGCGATGGGTCAACTGAAAGCGAGCCCAAACATACAGCACAGAAAACCAACGCAAGTTAGCAAACTGCAAAATTTGCGTCCGAAACTATGAAAGAAACAACAGGACAATATTTCATCAATATATATTATGTTCATTTGTGGTACGATCGAACATATACCTCCACACGGAGTATAAGCCTACATGCGAAATACCTTTATTTTTGTAATCAGAAAATACAAAATAAAAGCTAGCCTATAAGTTAAAATATCTTCAATAGTTGAGAAATAGATATTAGAAGTGAACTTACGCATCCGCAAAATTTCCGAAAACAATGAATCCGATTAGGAAGCTAACGTAGTACATTGACGTTGAAACCGTGTTTAAATATTTGTCAAACTGAAACACAAAGCAAACGTTCTGCATTTTTGCAGCCCTAAACAAATTAACCATCAACACATATAGAGATTACCTCTGTTACTACAGTTTCCGTGAAGATTGATGTATCATAGTGGTATCCATTGTCACAGTTAATCGTCGAAGCTGATTGATTCACGCAACTTAGTGACCCATCACATGTGTTAAGCTCGTAAGTGTATCTTGAAACAGAAGTCAAAGTTATCTGAATACTGCATCATATTGCACAATAGTTCTACTGTACTATTGTCACTGTACTATTGTCTAAGGGTGGTACATTACACCTAAGAATACAGTTTTAACTTGAAAGCAGAAACGCTTTTTGCTGGCATGTCACATGAAAAATCGGTCATAGGTGTTTTGGATTTGCGAGATGACATATTGGCTAAATATATGTGTGTATATAAAGCTACAACTCATTGACTCGTAAAAGCCGTTTTCACTAAATTTATTTTAAATCTCTTAACACCAGTTATGCATATACAAATCCAATCTCGAATGAATCAACTTACCTAACGTCAGAAGTGTTCGCAATAAATACGGTCACTAAGCTATTAAAGCCGACAATCAAGTTGTAGTAACTCCATAGAACACAAATGATGATTTGCACTGGTTCTATCTGTCTCAAGGTTTCTAGAATAACTTCGACATATTAGGATATAAATTAGGCTACAAACTTTGAAATAAGGAATACAGGAAAAATCATACTGAAACATAACAAAATACCGCAACAATAAATATGCATCTGGAAGACGTTTACTGCTATTTCTTTTGCACTAGATTCCATTGGTTCAACAGGAAGTCGTTTTTAAATTGTATAAGAGCTAAAATATGTCTTTGATTTACAAACTCTACTTATGAGGTTGTATCCACAATCTAGAGAGCACCACTTTATCCAACTTCTTAAGAGCATTTGGAAGTATTATTGTCATTATACTTTTAAAATATCCACATTTATTACATCATATACTCTTCTAACAACATGTGATGATGAATAAACAGCTATTGTGGGTTTTCAAGAGGAGATGAGTAATTGATTAGTGGATACTGAAAAAGTATTGAGACTTTTTATGGATAAAAACGTTTAAGAAACTGACTGACAAACTCAGCCATCCGTTTGTGAAAGAAACTTGATAGTCTGACAAAATCAATAAAACGTTTGTGTGTGGAAAAAGAGAATAAGATGGCTACTCAAAACTGCTGTAGCAGTTTTACGGTAACTCTCAAACGGTGTACCGACACTTAATCACGCGACACTTAATCACGCGACGCTTAATCACCAACACATAATCACTAAGACACTTAATCACGCGACACATAATCACTAGGACATTTAATCACGCGACACATAATCACTAGGACATTTGATCACGCGACTTGGATACTTAATCACGCGACATTTAATCACGCGACACATAATCACTTGGATGTCGGAAAAGCGTGAGGAAAATTCAGTAATTCAAGCTCGGTGATTTCGATTCCGTTTAGTGATACTACCAGCTTCACTTCAAAAGTATACGTGTCAGCTATTATAAGTGGAACTTGCAAAGTGTAAGATCCATTCAAATGGTCTTTAATGTCAAAAGCAATGCCATCTGTATGAATCTGTATGGCATAATTGGTATTGGGGTAAACCCCCTGGCCATCACGAACCTATAACATTTTTAAACGAGAGACCATTTTACGTTTTCAGTCTTTTTCATTTATTGGATTTCCTTTGCGACTACGTATATCATCTGCAACCTACACAGAAAATTAATATGATAGATTAATAATTAATAGAAGATTAATAGGCGGGTGCACCACGTTTCAAAATCGATTTATATAACTTTAAGTTTATAAGTTTTACACGGCGTATCAGAAATTAACATTATAATTGGTTGCTGTATTGTCCATATAGCTATAAAGCGGTATTTCAGACGTAAAAACACAAAAGTTTTGCGCTTTGCGTATTTTGGTCGGAGTGAACAAGCTTGGGAATTTTAAAACAAATTTTAAAGCCTTTTGGCTTCTCTCAACGCAGCCCTAAATACGCCACTGCATGTTAACTAGGCCTTTACATAGTTTTACTTGCTAACCTAATGTTACAGTGATGGTTATTGGTATTTTTAAATTTTCATGCTGACGCTTTTATTTTAAGTATAGGCTAGTTGCTCAATTCTTTATCGACTGAATAATAACGGCAGCTGGCTAGCCTAATTAGGCTTACAAATAGGTGTTGGAGTTCATAAAGCTAAACTTGATACATATGCGCTTAAATTATAATTTTATTAATGAAAGAGTCCCACCAAAGCTGGGCCCCAGAGCACTCCACCATGTAAATCTGGCGCTGACTATATGCTATATGAACTATTCCAAATGCAGGAAATAACCTAGAATATCAACACAAAAAAACAAATAAAAAATGCGTGTGTTAATCGGAACTTGCACAACGGTTTTCTCATTAACCAAGGCTCGAGAATTATTGCCAAATGTCGGTGACAAATAGTCGCCGACTTTAGATCGTTCCGCAGTCCCAGTATAAAGATTATAATACCATACCAAGCAAGATGTATTGGTCATTTAAATAAAATAAATGTAATTGAAGCAAAATTCTACTGAGATGTCATTTTTTCAGTAGGCTCTGCTCTCTAAAATCTTTTTTAATTTTCACCTCTCCGTGGCAGATAAAGGAGATGTGTTATGCGCCGTTGGTGGCGCTTGCTAATAGAGTCGTTGTAGCGAACTGATGGTCGTTGAGAGATGAAAATAGAAAAAAGAAGTTCGTAAATTTGTTGAGCTACAAGGGCGGGAAGTTCCGAGTCGCTTTAATGTTTGTTACTGATTATTGTTTGTGTAAATTTGCCAATTACCCTTTTAAGAATCATTCTTTTTCTCAAACTTGTTCTAAAATGTTTTTTAAATGTTTTTGATTTTACCAGCATAGAAAATTGAGTAAATTAGTAACTGATCTGATTAAAATTACCTGCAATTTCTGGCCATCAGTTCATTGTTTGCAATTTCATAGTGTGCTGCCTAGCTGTAGAACCTGAGGGCCGAAGCAGCTTTTCTAGTTTGCGTACCATTGTCTAAAGAAAACTATGTCGAGGAAAACATTAACGCGACTAGGTGGCCATGTCCATGTACAAACTGGGTCTAGTATACAAGTGCACAACCAAATGACGTCACAATTTGAGTAGCTCGGGCCTAGTATATTAAGGAATCTTGTGGTTGTGCACTTGAATACTGGACGTTAAAAACAAAGGTTATCAGCCATAGTGGAAAGTGTAGCAACTGCACGCACGAGGTTCAACAGCCACGCCGATTAATAATACCAGTGAATAAACTAAGAAAAGCTGTTTGTTTGAACGTCAATTTATAATTGTTACACAAAGAATTAAGGCTTCAGTGCATGACATCACGCTAAAACTTATGTCTTTGTGTGCATAATTAACCTATTTTTCAAAAACTGCCTAATTTCAGCCGGGGTTATTAGTACCATATCCTGCACAAGTTTCTGAAGATAAATATCTTACCATATTGAGTAGGCCAAGGCCTAGCTTAGTCTAGAAAAATAGGCCGACTGATAAAACATATGTATCTAACTTTAAACTTCAACTTTTGGTTTTGGGTTGTTTTCAATACCTCAGTTATCTGCCAATAGTCAAGAGTGCGATGCCTGCGTGGACATGCTGATTCTTACAACTTGGGCCACTGGCGTAAATATCAGTTGTAGCCTTTCTGGGATGGTGCCACAAAATCATGTCTCAAAGAACAAGCATAAAAGAATTGCAAGCCAACCAATGGCAAAAGCTTTGCAAACAACTCTATTCATTAAATTAAATATTAGGCTAGGCGCTAGGCCTATTACAACAGAAAATAATTATAGTTTTAATATTGGCGTGGCGTAAAGCATTTACCATAATTTTTGGCGTAAAACTCCCTGGTGGTAAAATGCACGCTTCCCATACAGGTGTTTCAGCCTAAACACATGTTCACCTACTGAATGAAGTTATTAAATCCCTCTTACTTTTGTACTTTTGCATACAGTAAAAAAGCTTTTATTTGTGTGCTTATTTTGATACTGGCCTTGTAGGTAGGCCATAACTGATAATTTTGCAAAGTGAGCATAGAAAATCACTTATGCACCCAAACTCATTAATTATGATTTTGCACACTTGGTCTACTCTGATACAAACTTTAACTGACTGTAAAATGCTCATTACCTAGAATTTGGCCATCATATCCCCTCAAGATGTTGCAAAAAGTGTCATCTTTTCCAGTATGGCAGACTGGTGCCAGATCATGATGTAAACATACTTTTTAGGTCACCAAAAGTTTATTTTATCAAAGGAATAAGATAAGATTGCCATCAAAGCAAAATCAAAATATTAGACCAAGAAATTACGTTAAAATCTTAATCAGAATTGTAAAGAAAATATCCTAGAGTTAAACTTTAATTGGAAATCAATTTAAAAAGTCCAATTCTTCAAATGAGCTTAATACAAGTTTGTAGAGAATTATTTGGTTAAAATGACATAACTATAGCTGGTTGTTGAAAAATCAGTGCTATGTTAGTTATCGGCCGGACCACAGAGTATGGCAGGAGCACACCGGATATTTTTTTTCCAAAACGTTATTGCACACCGGCAGGATTAAATGACATGCGCGTTAGGTATAAAGGCTGCACCTTCCTTATGACGACCACAAGTACACATCGGCTGGTTTGTTGCAAACCAAAATTTTACTTCTGCATCCCCGAAATCTTGGTGAAAACTGCCATTGGCTACTCTGCAGTCCGGCTTACCGGTAGTTATCTGCCTGTGATGTTTAGTTGTCATAACAGCTAAAGTTTTTCATAAATTATTGACTGTATGACATTTACACCTGATGGGGTTTACTTAGTTGTTAAGTTAATGTAGGCAATTGAGATGAATAATGCAACCAGAATATAGAAAAATGTAATAGATTTTCTTGTCGTTTGTTTACTAAAGTATTATTGTTTCCACAAGTGACGCAGGCGTTAACATAAGCCCTAACATATAAATTGTCCTAATATCCATGCCTTATTAAAACCATACTTGTATTTTCTTTTTTAAAAAGTTATTTAATATAAGAATATTAAATGGTTTTAAGAATTGGTTTTAAACATTGATGCTATGATTTTGTTGCTGGATTGGAAAGTGGTTTCATAAGTGTTTAAGTATAAGTTACTTAACTAGGTGCCAGCCCTTTACTGGTGTTAATACAATCTAAAATTTTAATAGAATTGTATAAAAGGCATTTAACAGGGAAATCACTGTTTCATCAAAAATCAAGTTAAAATGCTTTTAATACATATTGGTACAAAATTTTTCAATGCATATATTATTATAATATTGAATACTTGCATTGACATAGATTGATTGGTTAAACTTGAATCTTGTAAGCTTATTCTTAACGAACGAATATATGCAGAAGGTCAAACAAAAACACAGTAACTGGTCCAAACCAATATGTATATATATCCATACATTTATTTTTTCCACATATAGGCTGCAACTGAACTTGCATAGCTAAGTCCTTTGCAAATTTGTGCTATATGTTTGGTATACAGTATATGGTATATTTTATGTGATATTTCAATATATATATGATTAAATTTTGACGTCAAAAAATGTTTAGACAATTTTATATGCTTTATATTATTGGAAACTCCTAATTTCATTTTTGGTTAATTCACAGGTACTCAAAGCAACTTAACAAGCTTTTGGTGAAGTGCATACATGCAATTTATAATAGATATAATATTTTTCAGTTGTATATACTCCCTAGTAACCTTGGAAAACTGAAATTAATTTATTGGGCTCATTTGGCTAAGTTACCAAGCTTCCATTGTACTATTGAAAAAAACTGTAATTCTTTTTGATATATCTTTGTATTACCACATGAATATAGAGTACTAGCTATTTTCTGATATACGTAAGCCTACGTTTTTTTTTAATTAATGCTTTCACTTAGGCTGGGAATTAATCTACCGGTACTTAAAATCAACTAAAATTTATGTTGTTGTAATTTGGCATTGTCTGTGAAAGATGGAAGCATTTGAAAGAGCACCTCCAGAATCTCTGCAAGATCTGTTGGACCTTGACACATCAAATCCCGAGAATATTGAGAAGATGGATATAAGTGAAAACAATGTTCATGATGATACTGATGATGCTCTTGAAACAATGCTTATGGAAGAGGACGATAATATTCGAAGTCAGGAAGCTGTTGTGTCTTCAGCAGATGTGATTGACGCGCAACCTGTGCTTAATTCCCCAATGCAGCATACCACAATGAATACTCCTCAAAATAAAATGGTGACAGTAAGCCAACCCATACAAGTGCTTACACAACAAAAACTTGGCACCTCTGGAGTAGTGACGAAGTTCATTGTTAAAAAGACTGCCACATCTGCTGCCAAGACTAACCATGCTGTGCTGGCTACAACTGGTACGACCCAAACCAAAACAACAACTGGATTACAAACAATAACATTAGGAAACAACCTGACACTCTCTCCCATTAAAGGTGGCTTTAAGATACCAATTTCACCACTGAAGAATTCCTCCTTGAAGGTATCCATGATTCCTGCCTCTTCATCAAGCACTTCTAACACATTAAGAACAATTAACTTTAATAAGCTTGTAGGTGGAAGTCGTCAACAAGTTCAAGCTAAATCGAATTTCCAATTTCAAACTTTGGCACCTAATCATAGAGTAAGTGTGTCTAATATTCAAAGGTTTCCTCAGAATGTTGTTGTTCAACAACCTCAGCAACTTCAAGTGCCTGCGCAAAGGCTGCAGTGTGTACGACTCATGCCAACTGCCAATGCTTCAAATGGGTCTGTTGCTGGTATAAGCAATGTCATAGCCACCCAGGCAAGTTCAACCTTGCCTATTGGAACTGCAGTTTTGCAAACCCAGAGAGTACAGCCATTTATTAACATACAAACTGCGCCTAATACCATGCAGACACTGCAGAGTCAAGTACAAGTGCAAACTACACCAGTGCAACAGCAGAAGCCTGTACATCAGCGTTTAATAATGCCTGCTACATCACTTCAACTTAACCAACCAGTTGCAAATATATCTCCAGGCACTGTCTTACAGTCTGGGAACATGGGCTATGCAATGGTGCCAGCAAAATATGTTGAGCAACTGAAAAAGCAACTAAGTGGGCAAATGTTTCAACAAAATAATGAAACAAGTTCGAGCCCAACTTCAGAAGCCAGTAATCTATCGATTCAGCAAGGAAACCTAAAAGTTCCCATGAATGGCAAAATTCGTAAGCCATGTAATTGCACTAAGTCTATGTGCCTTAAGCTTTACTGTGAGTGCTTTGCCAATGGCCATTTTTGTGATGGATGTAACTGTATTAACTGCCACAACAATCTGGAATTCGATGGCGACCGTTCCAAAGCAATTAAGTCTTGTTTAGAAAGAAATCCGATGGCGTTCAGACCTAAAATTGGACGTGGCCGAGATGACAATAGAACACATCAAAAAGGATGCAACTGCAAGCGATCAGGATGCTTAAAAAATTACTGTGAATGCTATGAAGCGCGCATTCCTTGCACTTCGAAGTGCAAATGCATTGGTTGCAAAAACATTGAGGGGGAAAGCACTGCCAACCTGGAGCAACACTCTTTGATGAATCTGGCAGATGCAGCTGCTGTCAGATGCCAACAGCAAGCTGCGGCTCGATCTAGAATTTCGACACAAATTGGTGAAATACGATCCGTGCGTCCAAAGCCCCAAATTAGTCAGTCCTTGGCCAACGAAAGACTGCCATACACATTTTTTACACAAGAAGTTATTGAAGCTACCTGCACGTGCTTACTGGCACAAGCAGAAGAAGCGGAAAAGACAAATCGTTCAATACCGGTTGCAGAAATGATGATCTTGGAGGAATTTGGAAGGTGTCTAATGCAAATTATTCAGGCCGCAAGTAAAGCTAAAACCGTTTCTCATGCAGGGACTTAACAATGCTTGATACAAAAAAGTCCCCAACAGTGCCTTTAACCTTGTTAAGTTTGAGTAAGGTAAATGGATAAAAGACAGAAAGTTGTGATTCAATTTATTGCTAAATTTCAATTCCTTAATCCAAATGACATAGCAGCACTATGTTTCGTAATGAGTATAATTTTTCTTTGTAACATTAAATATTATCTTTTTACATATTCACCTTGAATGAACTCAAACTCTGAATAATTGTGGCAGAAATGGTAATGGGTAATTTTTTGCCTATAACATGCACCACCGTAAAATAACTCAGATAACATTTCAAAATCATACAACTGCCGTTTTCAAAGCTTTCAACTTCTATCCAAAGCGTAATGTAAGATTATTACAAATGTGTGAAAAACTTCTAAATGCTATTTACTGTTATTGAAAAATTTTATAATGTATATTTTTGATTTGTTTTAACAAACCATTTAGAATATAAATGTTTTAAGCTATTTTTATGCGACATTTGTACAGAAGTTAAATTTGCTGTTAAAGCATATATATTTTGCATTTACTTTAATGGTTGTTGTGCATTGAACTTACTTTCTGACCTCAATATAACTAGATTAATGACAAAAACGAATTAGAGCTACCCCAAAATGTTTTAAGACCTACCATGAATTTTCTAGGTTTTGAAGTACATACATTAAACGTTACAGTTGCACCATAGAAAGTTACATTTTTAACTTGTGACAAAATTTGGCAACATAACAAAATGTATGTTGCTTATTTTTAATGAAAACATTTGAAATACACCAACTGATGGTTTTTGTTGAAAAAAACATAAAATGTGGTTTTAAGTCATTTTGCGGAAGCTGTAAGTGATATTAAAATTATAGTTTACCAGCTAGAAGTGGTAAGGTTTTTAACCCAGAACCAGTGTCATATTAAGCAGATTTTAGTTCCAATCCATTGCTTATAATACCTGTTAAAACTGTTTTCTTGATACAATGTTATTCTTCATTTTCTACTGCTTAGTGATTTCAATTGCATGTTGTGAAGTACAAGGCTTCAGTTTTAATCCATTTTCTGATCATTTGTGACAACATTATTGATTTTTATTACAAGTTATTCATAAATTGGAATAAACTTAGTTTTAAGGAGACATCGCGAAAGCTGTCAAAAGCAAAAATTTACATTGCTCTTTCTAATTATTTTTTGATGAAAGACTTGTGGTAAATGCAGCCCCTGCAGGCATTGTCCGTTTTTTTTTTTGTCTTGTTTGCCTGTTGAAGCTCTCATTTTTTACGTTGGGTGTTTTGCGTAATATGTGAAGACTGTGCTTCCGATTCTTTAATATTCTTTCAGGAAATTTTATGTTTTCGGAAATACATCACACCCAAAACCCACCTTAAACGTAGTTTGAGCATCACGTGCTTTTACGCAAAACGCGCTGTTTTGCTGTCCAGCACAAATAATTTCGTTGTGTGTAAGGTTAATAGATATTTACAAGGAAATTACGTTTGGCAGAAAAGGTTTCTAAATAGCCTATTGAGGCATATAATCAGCATAAAATGAATACAAAAAATAAACTATCGGTAGACTACTTATTTGGTTTTCCAGCTATCACTGAAAAAATCAAATATTAAGCGAGTAGACGACCTTACAATATTTTGCTTTATGACGTTTCAAAATTATACACCATAAACTGCCGCTACTGTACATATAAACATGAAAATACAATCCGTTTCGAAATATTTTAAAGCAATTTTTGAGGCTTATGTCTGAAATTTTTTGCGCTCCGTCCCTTTTTGGCAGGGTGGTTATTGAGAGAACTTTACATTTTGCTTTTAAAAACGTTTGTTCCCCTCCGTTCAACTGATTCCTAAATATGCCACTGCGGAAGCGTTTGGCGACGGAACGCGTCCTTCTTTTTAGTGATGAAAATATGGTAGCATTATTATTGTTACAACTTTCAGGGCAGGCCTCGTTTGTTTTACGTCATCGCTTCCAAAGTCCCGATGTTTGTTATCGTTGGGTTGTTTTACCGTTTCGACTTCGTATATTTTTACTTTATCATCGTGCCGTTTTAATTACGCCAGCCTTGCTAAATTCAGATTAAGAAAAAACATATTCCGAAGACAAATATATTTGAGATATACCATGACGGCATTTCAATTGTTTTCGGGCAGATTGGTTACACTTTTCTATACCAATTAAAGCGGTCTTTCTTGAACAGGTTTTGACCAACTTTTTGCAGGAGTTCAGTGAGTCGGTCTCGGGGGTTCGACATGGAACACACATCAAACACGAGGTGTGATTTTGAATTTTAACGAAGAGTTTGGTAAATGTGCCTCTCAGTTCTTTTCACCACGATGACGAGCAAGTTATGTGTTCTTCTCGGGTAGGATAACTACTTCTTTCACAGAAACATATTGGCCAACGGAAAAAAACTTTGTTTGCAAACTGGTAAAGGAAATGTAAAGTAAGGAACTCAACAAAATTGAAAACGCAAGAAAATATAAAGATAAATAATTAACAAAGGAATGTAAATTAAGGAGGAAAACTTAAAATTTATTTATATTTAAAGAAATTTATATTTATCTTAACCAGGGCTGGAGCAGAGGTAACGTTTTTAGGTTTTTACCGAAGCAAATATGTAAAGTTAGCTACGTTCATGGTTAAGTATATTGTTAAATGTAGTTTAACACTAACCGTGTTTTGTGCCAGAATTTCAGAAAAATTTTGGAGGCGATTGCCTCAATTTTTTAATGTATCTACGGCCTAGCTAATTATACGCACATTTCAATAATTTTTCCGTAAAAGTTACTGTACTTTAAAAGTGGTTAGAGCTAAGAAAGGTTCGGCTCGTTCGACTCCGGTTCGGGTTTTGGCGTTGTTGTCTGCATTGTTTCAGGTTCGTTTTAGGTTCAGAAAATATTTAATTCTGATTCGGTTTTTCAAAATCATGTGCTCAAACCAGTTTAAAAGTTCAGTTTCAGTTGAACTCCTTGTTTTGAAATACCTAATAAATAAGTGGTACAGTATAATGTTGTCGAAGCGGTTATATTGCGACATCGAGTGTTATAAGATGTTCTTTTGAAGCTTATGAGAAAGTCACTATTTTTCTCATTTTGTTGGTTTTTAATTGTTATGGCAAATGATGTAATGGTCTTTAAACTCCACAATGAATCTCATACATTATGGCTTATGACAAGAGCTTGAAAGCATAAGAAATCGAAGGCCTTTTGTCCAGAATCGCTATCTTTACAGTCGTTATATGTTAACCTATTTTAGTGTAGTTTTGGTAGAAATTACTAACAGCTAGTTGACTAAATTTACTTTTTGTTGTTGTTTAATGCTGATTATTATTTGGTTAGTCAAGTCAGCTGCGGCGGAGTAGTCCAAGAGCCGGACCTAGGCCTACAAAGTTTGCCAAGTCTAATTTGTTTTGTTCGCGGTTTTCTTTCCAAACCATTTGCAACAAAATTTATCAGCGCAGGATCACCATTTTTTAACCTAGACAACGTTAGAAAATATTTAAAGACGCAGTTTGCGTGCCGCTGCCTAGTCTCTGCGGGCGATACGCCGATAAGGACATAAGTGAAACGCCGATAAGTTTTAATATGAATTAGGTACAGTGAATCTTCAGCACTTGTTTGTATAAAACTTACAGACTTAACCATTAAGTTGATTTTGCGAAGGGTATTTTGTCCGCGCTCACGCAGTAAATTGCTTTCCCTGCACAAATTTGAATCTGACCTGAATGGTGAGTGTATATACTGATATAGCGGTATCAAGTCTCTTGTACTTTCATACTTTCACATGAAAGCATGAGTGAGAAGTAGTTATGAGGTAGGTGTAATAGACAAGATATTATGACGAAATAATTCCTCAATACTTGATTTCGATACAGGAACTCATGCAAAAGTGAAGGAGACCCCCAGTGAAACCATAGTGAAAAGCGTGGCAGCTTCACGCTTGAGTTTTTTCAACGTGCATGCCAAAGTTTTTAATCTTCAGACTGATTTTTCATAAATAACAAAGAAAGGCTGGCTGTTTGAACGCCAATGTATAATAAATAAACAAAGAATTGAGCCTTCAGTACACGCCAAAAGTTACATCTTTGCATGTACGATTTCTCGTCGAAAACTGCCCTACTAACTAGTCGGGCAGTAGTGTAATGTATAGGACAAGTGTATCTACAAAGACTATACCACCACTGGTAGCTAGTTATTACCTGTAGCTTTAGCTAACATGTAGCTAAGCTAGGGATGCACAATACAGAATACCTGGCTATTCTAGAATATTCTAGAATACTTAATTTCGAATCCAGAATTTCGAATCTATTCTGAAATTACGCGGCAATTTTTTCTAGGCAATTTTTTCCAAATAATAACGAACAAAAAGCAAAAATATTTGTACATTATTTTGAATTGTATTAGTATCACATGACAAACAGTATAACATATGCTAAATCAAGCATCATACGATTCATATTAAAGCATAGAGCCGTGTAGTTCTTGCCACCTGCACTACCAACAGTCTTAATACCATACTTTTCGGAGGTAACACATTTACACATAGAATTAATCAAGAAGCTGCTTGTTGCAATGTAGGATATTCAGTGCTTCTAAGTGACTTTCGGTAAGTCGAGATCTCAGGACGGTTGCAGTTAGCCCTGCGCTGGAGAAGCACTTTTCTGATGCTGCAGATGATCCTGTCAGCGAAAGGTATTTCTGGCAAATATTCTACAACATAGGGAATTCTTTTTTTTAAGTTCCAATACTCCAACACGTCTGTTTTATTGGAGTTATCTTTTAGGTAGGCTGAAACCTCATTAGTTACAATAGTGTCAATGTCAGCTCCCTCATCATCTGCATCTTCTTGGTTGCTTTGTTGCACCTCCATTCCTAAATTAAACAAATTTTCCATCATGGAAACAGAACTGGTGGTGCTGTCGCCAACAGGAATGGGATTACGGGGTGGTGCTATCATTGCTATGGTTGTGTCAGAAATCATTTCTGATTTTAAATGCAGGCGAACCCTTGTAGCATGATGCGGTTTAAAATACTTTTCTTTGTATGCTGGGTGAAGCCATGTTGCCATATCAAATAAAGATGGATATGGAACATCATCAGATGCAACAGCTAAGTCAAATCTGCATTCTATAGCAGATTTAATCTTTTGTCTAAATGCAGAAATATGCACACTAGCACTGCTTGTAGCGAAGGAGCTTGAGTAGTTATTCAACAGCCCTTTAATTAATGGTATAATGGCTGCAGTTGTCACATATTTATCTCCTTCAATAAAGTCACTGGCCACCTTTAGAGGTAACAATTCTTCCACGGGTCCTTGGACTGTTGTAATTCCTACTGGTGTTGTTCCTACTTCCTACTGTTGTTATTTGCGCTTGCAGAGAGACTGCCTTCAATTCCGCTGATGTTTAAGAACACATGCTTTTTCTTCAAGTGCTTCAACAGACTGCCAGTACTGTTGCAATATGATAAAATTGCCTTGCAATGGCGACAAACCACGCTATTCTTTTCATTGTTCCCACACGCTGGAACTTTTTTTTCGCCCACGACCAGTCGACATGACGCAGTGATAATTAATAGATTACCTTACTCCTCTACACTTACATACAGTCTACTGCTTACTTGTTTACGAATCTCAAGCGCATGGTTGGTGAGTGAATCAGTGAATCAATGCGCGCGCGACTGCACTGCACAGCACACGTAATGAATCATTCGCCCGCACACACATGCAGCGCGTGAAAACTTCAGCTTTTTGTTGGCTTCATTGTTCTGCGTTACGGATGATTAAACTAAAATCTAGGCAGGACAAATTATTTACTCGTACGGGAACGCACTGCGTGAACCCTATGAAGGAAGAAAATAGGCGCTTGGAACAAACAGTCTATGAAGAAAAAAGGCGGCGAGCAAGACGGAAAATATCAACTTTACATTTGTTTAACGTCGCACACTGTTCATTTAACAGATTCAATTTCGAATCCTGATATCCGAAAATAAACTGCAAATAAGATTCGAATACATTGAGATTCGAATCTCTAAGATTCGATATTCTGTATTGTGCATCCCTAAGCTAAGCCTTACTTCTTGTTTAGGTAAATCAGTAGAGAACAGCAAATTTTCTCTTATACCAGTATACCACACCGTAGGCTATGTTTACAACACTTCTAAACTTTGCTATTATGTGGACACAATCCACAGAGATTGTGTAAGGCTTGGTATTATATATAGGGAAGTGTATCATATATGTGTTCTGTTTGTGGTGCCTTGTTAAAGTTGGTTGAACTCCTATGTTTTTGAAATGAGATTGGTTGCCCTTAACCCAGGGTGCATTCAACATGATTTCTGCCAAAAGTCTTTGGTATGACCTACGGTCAAGGAGCATTAATTTGGTCTGAACTCGAGTTGGCAGCAGGCTTAGGGTAATTCGTAATCGACTGTCGATCATTAGCATTTTATTGGTCGAATTTTATTTGAATGAAGTAAAAATTTTCCTTTAGTAATTGGTTGGTTATTTAAATATTTCGGCACCAATTGCATAGCAATCGATTGGTCACTTGACTTGTACGGTACCAAACTAAGAAATAACCTATTTACCGGTATTCGTAATAAAGTTTGCTGTAAACTCAAATTGTAATTGATTTCCCATTCACGTGTAACAATTAGCATTTATCCCAAGTAGAATTGAATTTAATTGTTAACTACCTGTCCGTTTTGCACTACCCAACAATAAAAAGTTGTTTCTTGACACTTAACAGACTGCACAGTCAACCAAGCATCATTTATTGTAGTAAACAATGCCGTTGACATATCATAATAACGTAAATGTAGAACAACATGCAATACATAAGCATGAATTAAGACGACAACATTATTACTATTATACAAGGTTGGATTTATGGACGTTTATCTACATTCTACAATACTTTCAAAATGCTGTGAAGAGTTTTCTAGGTGTGATATATGTAAAACCTGTCATACTGTAGTCAAAACTTAATTAATGTATTTCAAAATATTTCTAAGCTAATGTAACAATTAAAATCAATTGAAATTTTAGTGCAAAACTTGTGTTTTTTGTTATAACTACATATTTATTTGATGGGTTAAAAATGTTAATTAGGCGTAAAGATTGTTTTTGTATTTTCATTTTTTTATATCACGTACATGCAATACATCGCACTTTAAACCAGACCTTGGCACTTTATTACATAATTATGTGGTTCGTGGTTGTAACTGCTGTTGGAAATTGTTCAAAACTTCATTAGCAGCTTGTGCTAATTTGACCATGACAAGTTTTAGGTCAAATTGAATACGTTTAAGAGGCACATAGAAATTTAATCAACCGCTGAAGCTGGTATCGCGACATCCGTACACTGGGTCTTAATTTCGTCCCTTGTGCAACCCTAGTAGTTTTGAATTGATAGCTTGCATTACCAACTCAATTTTCTGTTTTGGTAACATAAATCGGTCAAATCTTGCCAGACATGCCCTGTTTGTTTATTATGGGCATGTATATGAAAAATACATACCGGGGTATTGTTGAGTCTCATGTGTGCATGTGCCACACTTCCTATTATTGCAATCAAGTATTAAATCTCAATCAGACAGTTAGCTGTCATATGCTTTAACCACTAAGCCAAAAATATTCAAAGCAGTTTCTAATGCTTAAATGTTAAGCTCCCTGTAGAGTTATGGTAAACTATGTTCAACGTTTGAATCTGTCATCTAACGGAATGGTTTTGAACCTTTGCATAGTTGTGCCATCCTAGCATTTATGAAAATCAACAAATTTTTTAAAAGTTTGTCTAAACATATGTGAGCGAGGAAAGCGCCTTATTGCAACTCTTAATATATGCACGGGCAGAAGTTTATTCATTATTTACTGTATAGCCTAGTAAATGTGAAAAGAACTTTTGATAATATGCTTGCTGTATTAGATTTAAAACACATTTGGTTAGAGAGCGTAAAAAGACAATGTCTGTACATAGTATTGATCATACTGACTCTGAAGTTACTAATCGCTCCTATAAAGGCTATCATATTGACACGGAGGGAAAAGTGACTGAATTTTATGATCATCGGGATGATGAGGGTGCAGCAAGCAGTGTTGCAATGTCTCAACCAAGTAGGCCATTGGTCAATACCAACGGAAATGTGTCCAATGTTGCAACTTCTCGTTCACCTGCTCAACGTAAAGTCCGTTACCGGAATGCAGGTATTTTAAGCATCTCTCTTTGACTTAATTAATGAAAGTTACAGAAAGTGTGCTTAATTACTACTGATTTCCTACCATCACAACTTGAACAATTTTGCATTTAGTTACTGCAAAAATTTACAAATGATAGCCTAGCTATTTTAAAAAGTGTGCTTATCTTCCAGGATGTTGTGATAGCTGTGTGAGTTTGCTGGTCACCATAGGAACCATGCCATTTGCTACTGCTTTTGCACTGCTTTGTTCATGGGCGGGAACAGCCATGTTTGTTGGTATGTAACTTGAGCTGTTTTAAAGTAATATATATGAGGTTCGAAACATGTTTGTGTTTAATACAATATGAAGATTTCTGCACTTGTTATTTTTACAATCAATTTGTACAATAAAGCAATTTCAACACTCCATAAGCTTTATATAACTAACGACAGGGCGGCAAATCTGCCTAACATCTTCCCTCCATTAAAAAACCTTTCCAGTTTGTGACTTTTTTACAAACAGTAAATCAAACTTACACACCAACATATATATATATATAGAGTTATATATCATCTGATATGATTTCTTGTTATGGATTTTAACAATTGCTAAAGCCTTGATATTTACTTTGTTGTGAGGTATACTCTGAATAAATTGCTGAGTATGTGATATCAACCTTTTTGATTGTTTTGTCATGTATAATATATGTACAGTCTCTTTATATTATAACATAATTTGTACTTTAAGGTGCTGGATGGGCGGCACTGGATGAGACACTGGATTTGTTTGCGAAATATGGACCCAATTCTGGCAATCCAGCCACTGACCCTGCACCGCAGTATATATATGCTCCTGGAAGTTTTTCTGGCGAATTTATTTTGCGAGATGACAATGATTTGGGCAACCGTGTACCTGAAGTGTAAGTTTTTGATTTGACGTATTTAGAACTCATGCATAGATTTTACATTGGCATTGCTCTCTCTGTGGCTACGCTTTATCCCATTTAGTGCTTAACATCCAGGTTAAGAAGCTTTGCTCAATATCACCTAAATGTTTGTTTTAAATCAATTTCAAGAAAATCGGTTGTACATTAGCATTTAAGACAAATCTTTACTGTTTGTAATGGTCATTTTAATGTATATATATATATATATATATATATATAAATACTTTTTAGATTTATTTTCTTCTATTGTTTTACTAAGGGATTGCTTAGCCCAGAATCACAGAAATCTTTATGTTTTTTTTAACACTTAAAATTTTAAGGCATGTTTTGCAAAAAATTTGGTTTCAATGCTTTGCTAGCCGCCATGTCATATGCAAATTCGGTGCATTGTTGTTGGAAGTTGCATGTTTCTGTTCTGTCTATTTTGTTTCTGTCATATATATTTTTTATTTTTTGTTAGCTTTCAAGCAATCAAGTATTCGTTTTATGCCATCATCCCATTCATGTTGATATTCACGATTGTCGTTGCATGTGACAATCGTCGCAGCTCACGTGCAGTTGTTTCCAAACAAAGAAGCTGCAAGACAAGTAGTTCAGGAATTTGTTGCACAAGTGGGGTAGGTCATAAATCTTTGTCCAAGGTCACTGAATATGAGCAGCAATTTATTTCAACTCTTCAAGATAAAGACATTCATAAGCTGCATGTCATATTAGTTAGTTTGTCAATTTGTTTTGGAGAACCTCTTTTATTTGGTTAAGCCAATGCCTTGTGTTAGTGATGAATTTTGTCTTTTTTTATAGTTATATGTTGCTTCATTTTTTGTAATGCATTACCTGTGATTTTTGTCTAATCCATTGCTTGAATTCATCAGAGTTTTCAAAAATAGTTTATTTTTTTTTGCTTGTAGTTAATCTTTTGTACATATGTCCTCATTCTGGCCTGGGTCTTTTGGCTTGCATTTACTACACTTGGAGTGTATTATTATCGGATAAGCATGCTTCGTTGTTCTGACTTGAAATACCGTGCATATCCTGAAGGAGTTTGGAGATCCATTTGTATTGATTTGGTTCAGTTAGGTAATAGTTTACTATACCAAAACCCATACTGTTATTCTCAAAACTACTGAAAATTCTTATTCAGATAACAAAACTATGTGTCAATCGTCTACACCCTTGAGTAGCATGTTGTACAACTTACTATAACGTTTATAATTGTTTTTCTGTAGGCGTAATCATGTTCCAAAACACCAACGACAATGGTTTTGGAAAAATCTGTGGTCCGGGGGAAAATACAAGAGGTTATGGGAAGCTGGACGAATATTGTGAAAATTATTTTGTGGTCTATCAGTACATGCTTGTATGTTTTAGTGGTATCCTACTAAACATAATTGCAATGGTAAGGAAAGAGATTCATAATCTTGTTTGTATTGCTTAATTTTAATTGTAAAAACATGAACTATAATTTTGAGACCGGAGTCATATTTTGGTTTCATACAATTTTGATTAAATTTATATTTAGTGTTTGTTTGGCAACTTACTGTATGGTTTTAAAATAATTCAAATATGTAATGGACTAGTATATACTGAAAGTAGGTATTATGATGCTGCATTTTTGCATATAAATGAGAAACTGTTAATTGCTAGATGAATTTCAGATGCATGTTGTTTCGGTCAAGATGGTGTGTATGTAATATGTAATAGTATATATAATATAATAAGGCAGTATATATAAGACTATATCTGTTTCAGATAAATTTCATCATGATTTTAACAACCAACTACAACAACCTGACACGTCGTCATATGAGGCCAAAACGGAACACAGATGACTCTACCACAGTTGTTGCGACATCATACCGGTCAACCCCAGCCCCAACCACAGCCCCGAATTCAATAGCAACAGGACTACCTCCTTACAGAGGGACCCCAGAAACAGAGTTCCGCGAGCGCCGACCGTCACGTGGCAATGATCTTGACCAATATAGAAATCGCAGACGATCTAGAGACATTGATGTTGATTATAGGGATCCAGATTATAGAGCCAGACGCTCTTCTAAAGATATTGAGTTAGACTACCTTGTGGATGGTGAAAGCTCTGTAGGTCCTCATAGGGAATTAGACAGTCATGTTGGCGTCAATTATTATTACCGATAGACGGTAGTGGAATTGGCACAGACAATAGTTTACCTGTATTTAGGGAATGTAATGCTAATGTTTACGAATAATGTGTATAATACATTCCAATATATGTTCACCAGTATTCAGCATGTCAAATCGTGTTTACCGTAAATGCTGATTTCCTGTTGACGCATTTGTGATACATCATATGCTTTGAAAATTTTCCGTTCAATGACTATTTCGCATTTTTTTGAAGAACCATTTTACTTCTACGTTTTTCTTACATGTAATCGTATACTTTTTATACTTCTGGAACAACCGTTTCTAAGTGGCTCATCAAATTGTTTTTTTTTGTTTTTGTTCAGTGGTCGCATGTGTGGAGGATGTTTGTTAAATTAGCATATAACGTTCCGGCTTTTCATGGTGACTCCAATTTATACTTTACATGAAATTGCATTATCTCCAGTTTGAGCACACGTATGCAATGCTATCTTGCCCTGTTTACAAATCAGCAGTAATGTATGATCAAAACTATCCCAGTTTACGTCTTCACAAAACATTGCCACGAGCTGCACAACACATACAGCAGTGTATCTCATTGCTTAATTCTGTAAGGCGTGGTTACATTTTCCACTCAAACAATATTATGTAAACGAATTATAACAGTGGCGAAGCTGCCTGTTCTTGAAGAGATATCGGAGAGTGGTGACAACTGTTCACATCTTTGTACTGCTTTTAAACTGACTGTGTTTGCCATATTCCCAGCGATACCTGTGTTTTATTGCTAATGCTTTAACGATGCTCGTATCGTATTTTTTCATTTGATATGGCTATCATAAACCTAATTAAATTAAATAATAAATGATGTCACATACAATGCTGCATATCTCTGTTGTGCCGATTGCAAATAACTTACCTTTTTTGTATGATCTTACCTTTGTAGACAACGCTTATGGAACTTGTTTTGGTTATTATTACAACCATTGATTTTACTGTATTTGATTATGCACACACAACTCCTGTTTTTGAAGAAAATTTTTATATTTGATCAAACCTTTGAACAAAACTGTAATGATTGTTAGTAATGGTTGATTTTTTATTGTTTTTATTTTTTCTTTGGTGCGGATAGCGGTGTGTAGTAGTTTTATTTCTTTTCTATTTTGCTTTATTTTTTCTGCCTTTTGATGCCCAACTGCAGTTTTCACCAAAAATTTTTGACTTTTGAAATTTTAGAATACAATTGTATAATGTGGTATCGTAGCATTTACACGAATAGAAACGCGTTTTGTAACAGTTTTATAAAGTTTGATCTTAATTGTCGTGAACGACGTATAACATGTTTCTTGTAGTAACTAAGCTCACGAAATACACCAGAACATGAATATTTGTTTTCATTTTAAGTTTTTAGTTGGTATATGCTGGGAAGCCTAAAGTTGGGAAACGTTTAGAAATTGATATTGTGTCATTTCCGTATTTATACAACTATATACAATTATACATGCACTTGGAGGTCACAAATAATTGACAGCTTTTACACGATGTAGTCACGACAGGTCAGGAAGGTCATTCGAAGTGAAATAGAAAATGGATCTAATGTTTATTATAAATGAGACTGTATTGTTCGACAAAAATATAACTTCTTTTAACTTTAATTAACGTAGGACTTAAGTTAATGTTGCGTATTTACTGATAAAATCAAATTCCATTCTTTTTTCAAAATTCTTCCAGATTTAAAACTTTTTATCGAAGTTCACCATGCAAACAATGCCAGAATAGCAGGCTAAATATTTTATATGGTTCACATAAAACAGTGGTTTCTAATCTTTCCAAAGTGTCAAAACCCAACCGCAATTTAGCAGCAATGCGGTGGGGTTACGACTCATTCATTTTTCAAACACAAAAGCCAAAGCAACAGAGAAATATTTTAATTTAGAAAATGTCTATTTCATCGTAAGTAGGTCACGCAGCTCGTTGTTAAAGATAGGCGGAGTAGGTTAAGAGAATGGGTATGCAAAAAGTTAATTTTAGCTATTTAAGGTTTTATTGAAGTTAGATTTGCATCAAAAGCCCGATTTAGGTTAGATTTAGTTTACTATAAGATTTAAGTAGCAAAAATAGCGTCGAATCTACGATTTTTCCGGTGCAATAGTGACAGCCTTTACTTTATTATTCATTTTTCAGGTCATTACGACAGATTTTCAAGTTTTTCGAATGACTGATGCATGCCAAAAAGTTTAGTGCAACAAATGAGTCTTCATGCAACCAATGTGATACTCATTTTTATGATAACATTATTTTAGCATGCATCAGTCATTTATTTTGGAATGAAGGAAGAAAGAGGCACATTTAGTTAATCGTATTTTATAACCCAATTATCTGAAAACAAATCAATTTATATCATTGTTAAAACAATCCATTTTATTTGAATTATTTAAAACGAGGTTTGAGAACCTTATAAAAATAGTAAAGGCCTACTTAGCCTGTAGGTATTAGTACAAATCCTTTATCTAATATGCTTACTGACAACTATACTCATTGATTTAAGGTCAACCTGAATTTGGTCTTGTCAGTTAAACGTAGTGTAGAGTGCGTATCTGCTTTCGAAAAGTAATTGTGCGGATCAAAACTTTCCAGTTGTTTCCCCAATTGTTTTTTTTCTCACCATCTCATGAGCCCTCAGAAACAACTTTGTTTGATTATTATTAAAAGATCTCATGTGACCTATGTGTTCTGAAAAGCACACAAATACGGAGTTTACCTCTTAGAGGCCAACATTCATCTTATACCTTTTATATATAATACGCCAACTGCATTCGCCTAGGTAGGCCTACTAGGTTATATTGATAGCCTCAGGAGCCTTTCATAAATCCCTTCCCAAACCTCGGCTGTCTTCTTAATTTATACAATTCTAGTGTTAGTATAACGTATTTTTAACAAATATATCTTTGTAAGTGGCTCAACACATCGTGAAGCAATTTAAAATCGTAGGCTAATTGTTACTGAACTTTTATTGATAAATGGCGCTGTTTAACTTTTCTGTAAGAGGGCGCTAATCTTCTTTTTAAGCCACTTCCAAGTCGTTCCGATCGAATTGTGTTCCATGGTGACGTAAGAGAGAAAAGCCGCCGGCAAACACGAATCGAGGGCGAAGCACATTTAATCAGCGCTTGCTGCGCAAGGTTGTGGGTGGTTGAAGTCATGTAGTTTAGTTGAAAGGTTGGAGTTTAGTTACTTACTTGGTTTACCCGATGCAAAAAGCTTTGATAAGTTATTTTATGTATCTTATAGTCGATGATTTCGATTTAGGACATTTCAGCACGCACCATTTTTAAAATGGCTTTTAAGGTTTACTATGCGTTTCTTCCGCCTGGATTTGCACATTGTTTTCCGGCAGAAAACGGGGTGCCTGTCGATCTTATAGTATTAAGATATCAGCTGATTTCAAGAAGGTTGATAAAGACTACCTATGCGGATTGTTCTTAAAGCACTTTTTATTGTACTATTTGACCAAAGGTTGTTACACTAATCGCCACATTTTCTAACTTAGTGTGTGATAGTGAATCTTTAATGGTGATTCAGCTGTCCCGCTCAGCATTCAGCAAGCTCTTTGTCGTATGTGATTAAATAGCGAATTAAAGCATTTTGGTGCAATATAGTAACTTTTCCATTTCCCCTATCCGAACAGTACAACAAATATCTTAAGTTTGCTGTATTCTATAACTCTAACCAACAGGTCGGACAACGTTTATTAGTCGTCGAGGCTTCAGTGTACTATAGAGTAGACTAACGCAGTGTTCTGTTTGCGTAATAGACTGAAGTGCTGTCCTACTTTACAGTCGAAATCACTGTGTATGTAAAGAAGTTGATTAACTGTGTTTAGGAGGTTTTGTTCTTGTCATTGTTTCACGGTATAGACTTCCACAGACTAGGTGAGAAAATTTGAATTAGGTATGCAACGAATTTTTGCTGCACGGTTTGTGTTGATGGAATGATGCTACAATTTCCTGAGGATTGTGCTGTCATTGATGTAGACCACGTTTAAAAAAACGCTGATTCGCTAATTATGCGAAGAAAAACTTTTTCAATTCAAAAATTTGTTTATGGATGGTTTAATTCGTTCTCTTAAAGCGATGATCAAAGCACTATTTGTAACTACCCTAATATTTTCATGTTGTAACGCCCCATTGAGTGAAGGATCTCGTCATGGAGATACTTTTGCCTTTACCAAACCGACCTACAAGGCTACGGTACGGGAAAAAACGGCAAGAGGCGTTGTTGAAAGTTTAGACATGATGGGCATGTGGCTAACGTCAGAAACAAAGTACGCAGTTTACTCTGTAATCAGTGGTGGGCAGGGTATCAGAGCCAGCAAGAAAATAGTCGGAAATTTTGTCTTCTTGGATTTGAACACCCGTTTTCTTAACACGAATCGTGAGGTTCTTATTAAAGCAATAACCGCCGATATGAAGAAAGAAGTGTTTTGTACAGTTTTTATACAAGTCTTGGACATAAACGATTTTCAACCCTTGTTTCCTGAACGGCCGTACGCTGTTACTATAGGAGAAGACACCGAAATAGGTACAACTATCGCCCACGTTCAAGCAATTGATTCTGATCGAAATTCGGAAAACACTCGATTTTATTACAGCTTTTCTGACTTTACTAACATTTTTGCGATCAACCCTACCACGGGAGCTGTCACCCTGACTTCCTTAGTTAGCCACGAAACGCAATCAGTTCACTCTTTGAAAATCAGGGCAACCGATCGAAAGGCTGCTCTGTCTCGTTCAGCTCAACCCAAGGAAACTACGCTTACGGTGACAGTCCGAACAGCTAACAAGCATGCTCCGAAAATCAATGTTCATTACACCGATTTCTACACTTTCAGTAACGTTAGAGACCGTTCAAATGCTGACAGGTTAACCTATGCGATTTTGGAAATAAACGACCCGGATTCCGGTAGGTACGGTCGGACTGCGATGCCAAGGATAACCAAAAGCGATGCCGGGGATGCTTTTCAAATCCAGCCGAGCGGAAATGGCAACGAATACCTGCTGCAGTTTCGCCAGGAACCTCCTTCAGTCAACACTGTGCTAAATGTTACAGTTGAAGTTTCCGATCGGGGTTATCCCCCTAAAATATCAAGCGCCGTGATCCATGTTAGACTGTACGACAGACAGGCGTTTATTCCAGTTTTCGAGGAGAACCCGTTTCGTTTTCAGGTCAGCGAATTCAGTCCGCCATTTACACAAGTAGGATTTGCTCAAGGAAGAGTCAAAGACACCAGCAAGCCGCATAACGTGCGTTATCAAATCGAAGCCGGCAACGAAGAGGGAGTTTTTGCCATCAATGAAAATAACTCTCTGATAACGACCACTGCGCGGTTAAATCGAAATGCTCAATCTGAATACAGGCTAACACTGGCGGTGACTAATACCAACCTTGTGGGAGGCGATGCCACTTCCAGAACTACAGTCGTTGTATCAATTGAAGACGCCAATGATAAAGACCCAGTGTTTACTGAAAACTCATATGAGGCCAGAATATCGGAAGACGTTCCCAAAGGTACCGCCGTTATTAACCTGCTAGCTGATGACAACGATTTTGGTAAAAACGGCAGCGTTTTGTACAGTCTGGTTGATGCTGCCGAAATGCCATTCAGGATCGACCCGTTTAACGGAACAATTTTCACCACCCAACTCTTAGATTTTGATACAATGAGCAAAAGTATTTTTAACATTCGAGTTCGGGCGTCAGACCGCGGTACACCTTTCAGCCGGCGGAGTGAGTCTTACGTGACAGTACAAGTAACAAACACAAATGACAATCCCCCTACATTTGATAAAGCTGACTGCACAGTGTCCGTTCCTGTAACTGCTAAAAATGGTATTACAGTGCTTGCTCTAGATCCTGTTGAAATTGACAGAAACGACGTTGTCCACTGCTCAATACTTTCCGGCAGCAGAGGAATGTTCACGGTAGACCCGGCAACATGCACTGTCCGGATAACACGTGCGTTCCGGAGTGCACGAGTTGGAACCAAAGTCATCATGAAGATTGTCGCGTCCGACGGTGAGTTCACGTCGACTCCTGTTGCCGTAAACATCACAGTGACGCCATCAACATCTGCAGAACACTGTCGGAACACTGGGGCTTTAGCTCGCCTGCAACAAAGCTTGAATAGCCGGATATTGCACTCAACCCAACAGAAAATTGAGGTAAATTTCAATACGACATCAGAGCTTCCAAACAACTTTGCTCCAGTTGTTAAACGCCGAGACACTTTTACTCACATAGAAGTTGCTGAAAATGTTGAAGTGGGAACTATTGTAGCGAGCGTCGACGCATCTGACGCCGATAGCGGTTTCAACGGCATGCTGTGGTACACCATTATATCTGGAAACAACGAAGGGTGCTTTACGGTGAAAACCCAGACTGGTGAAATTTTAATTGCAAGACCGCTTGATCGTGAGAGAACTTCCGAGCACAGCTTAAGAGTAAGGGTCTCAGATCTGGCCGCTGTAGCAAAGGAGACCGTCGTAATGCTTGGATTTGTTGTTACCGACGTGAATGACAATGCACCCGTGTTCGATAGCGAAGTGTACTCCTTCGAACTGCAAGAGAATGTACCGGTCGGCTATAGCATTGAACGCAACATACATGCAGTGGATATCGACGAAGGCCAGAATGCACAAATTCGATATAGCATCCCGACATCAACAGCTGATAGCAAATTTGCAATTCACCCAGTGACTGGCCAGTTAAAGGTTACTGGCTCACTTGATCGAGAAACTATAGAGCAATACAGGTAATAGCTCTTGGCAAAGTACCAGTTGTTATTGGCTAATATCGTGATAACAGTTGCCTCTAACGTTTAAATTATATAATGGGTTAATGAAATTCTTTATATCTAGATTCAACATAATTGCTACAGACGGATCTCCAAATCAACCTCTTTCCTCCTCAACCACAGTCGCCATCCGTTTAGCGGATGTCAACGACAATCCTCCCCGGTTTTATCGACCCAGGTACAGAGTACGCATCGCTGAAGATCTTCCTGTTGGAACTGTAATTTTCTGGCTCCAAGCGCACGATCCGGACGCGGGAGACAACGGTATCGTTCGCTATTCCCTAACAGATGGTTTGACCAACCGCTATGACCGCAAAACAATGTTTAGCGTGGATGATCGTACCGGCGCTATTCGGCTGGCGGCTGCCCTTGACTACAGAGTACAAAACCGATACAATATAACCGCAAGAGCCCGGGATTCAAAGCACCTTGTTACCACTTGTTTCGTGGAAGTTGAGATTCTGGAGGTTAACCGTAATCTGTACCCTCCATATTTTTTGCAACGAAATCTAAAGATCGCAGTTTCCGAGGATGCCGCTATTGGCACTCCCATTCGCACCGTATCAGCGATAGATGATGATGAGGGAGGTAGGGAAAAGAATGTAGGATATTCAATTGTAGATGGCACAGGTCTTGGAGTATTTACCATCAATGAAAACACAGGTATGTCAATGTTATTAATTATCATTATTAATATTACTATTTGTAACTAATCGGGTATCTATTACTGTATTTCTTCGGTTTATTAAAAGGTCGAAACTAACCTAATCGTCGCCTTTTGGTCATTAACCATAATTTACAGTTACCAATATGTAACTTTTGCGGGTTGAAACCGTGAGTGCCCATTTAGCTGATTCTTTTTATGATCCATTGTGTGATATATTGTTCTTTGAAGTTTTATTATGTGATGTTATCTGTTTTGGTTCATTAAAACGTTTTGGATAGTCTATACAACACAATATCACGAAAATTACGAAGCAGACTTTTTAGTGAAGTTTACAAAATTGTTGAATCGCAACTTTGGTCATTGAAACATGACACCAGAAATGTTTATCTTGCAATGAGTCCAAATAAAATGGACACGAAGCTAATCTATTCAAAGCACACAGATCAGGCTGTTTTTCCTTTGAAATAACTGTAAAGCCTGGGAAAAGCAACTCTGTTTGTCTCTTTTGTCTTCACAGACTCTTTGGTCAGCGTTAACTACACACTCAACTCAAAACAGCTATGTTGTCCTTAGCCGACTCGGGCCAACGGTTATTCTTTTATAATTCTCTTGATTGTGTGCTGCTAAGTTAAAACGAAACCAGATCTTTTCAGACAGGATTTATTCGCCTTTTTGGTGTTTTTAGCGTAAGATGATACAGATTTCTCTTGACGCGTTGTTGAATTAGCAACTTGTTGTAATCAACTGAGGACTTTTACCCAAATAGTGACATTTGTTGTGGTGGTGGTAACTCGATAACAGTTTTACATTAGGTGATGGAGGTGTGATTTATCTAAATCTAGCGGGTTCTTTTTTTATCAAATCAGTAAACATTATCTATGTATATTAGAGCCAGACCATACTCGGTTCCTTGAGGTCAAACGACTGAACTTGTTTGGTCTATTGATCAAATGCACGGTTAGTGACGCGTCCGATTTCGTGAATATTGACCTCACTGCCTTAATCAATGCATGCGAAGCTATAACCGGCACCTAACCATCATTTTGATCCAGTTAAAACAGTTTCATCCTTAGATTCGATCAAAAAGCTTGTTAACCCGTGGGATCTTCATGCCAATTTCCCTTGGGAATTACACATACTGACCTTGACCGTAGATTAACGCGGTAGAGCAGTCGCCCTCCGTTGTGACCGTCAACAGTTGTACTAAACGCATGTAACGTTTCGTTTAAAAAGTGTTTTTTCTCAACGCATACGGATGACGTATGCTTTCGTAAATTCTATCTATTTCGCAAGTTCTCCAAAAATCAAAACCGCTATTCTGCGATCCGCATGCTATATTAAAGCTTCGTAATGTGAAACAGTTATCACCAAAAAAACAAATCATCTTCGAATAAGACTCGCCATTACTGGTAAATAAGAGATATATTAACACTTGAAGTGTTGCATTTTTGACGTTAGAGGTGTAGCTGAAGAAAACAGTTGGCTTTATGGCAATCAAAGCCGATAGCCATATCACTCATTACTATTCATCAGTAACCGTGGCATGTATGCATCAACGTTAAAAAGAAACTTTCGAAATTTCGTCGGCCTAACCTATTTTATGCTACGATTCAGAACCTGAGCCTTTACTCTCTACGTTCTACCAGAGAATGCAATTAAGTAAAAGTATCATCTCGTTAAAGTTTCGAACCACCTGTTTGTTCAACTGCAACGCATAATTTCCCACCCCTGGGGTATTTGTAGTACGTATAAAACACCTTTTGTCAACCTGTCATTAATTTATACACCTCAATTTAACAGTAAATGGCGCCGTTGTCGTTATTTCGAAACCTCTTTAATGGTTGGTTTGTTACCTTTGTCGACGGCCATTTATAACCGACGAGAAACATGTTCGTCATTGGTTGCGTCATAATTGATTACTTTTGCAACCAGCTAATACCTGAGCTGCAAATAAAGCGAGCTCACTAAACTTGAAAGTCAGTTTAATTGTCATTCATTCGCTGGTGATGATATGTATTTACTTTTAACAGACTATGATCATTTCTAAAGAACACTTGCTTTGTTTTTGATTTTCTGGGAAATCTTTTGCATTGATTTTGTTTCTTTTTTACGAGCTACGTTCGTGGTTTTTACGCTGTTGTTTTTATGTATGGCCGGGTGATTCTCTATACAGACAGTCCCTCTATAGTCTATGACGTCTATCTAGATTTTGGCGCCGTTTTTAACATCCACTTAACAAAAACTAGGCTGTTGGACTCAAAGTAGATCTGATTAGGAGGCTTACTAATTATCTTATTTTTTTGGTTTGGGAATCTTCTAAAACGGTTGGTAATTGCATTAATTGCACTGTCATGCTAATAGTTTTAAGGGAATAGATACCAGTGCTTGCTGCAAGTTTATGCCGTATATTCCATGAAAATCCCATTATATTCCGTCATTCCTTTTTATGTGGAATATGATTGTCTCCGTGCAGTACGTCGATAAAATGTCCAACATATTAACTCCAAATCCTGGTAAAATAAGGTAAACACCACCCAACCTACGGTTTGCCTGCTTGGTACCACCAGCACTATATCCAAGTTAAAAACCTAATTCGCGAGCTACCGTTGCTATGTATAAGCACGCTATTTAAACGGTTTCATTTTAGTTCCACTTGCAAAACTGTCTAAAAAGATAAGGATATTTCAAGCAAAGGCAATTTACACAAAACTTGCCAACTCATGTCATACATCACTAAATATTTGAGTAAAAACACTGGCAGTTAAGTGGAAGTTTGGCTGACGAAATTTTCAGTCGAGATGTAATTGCAGAGATTCATTATTAGATTTTACCTGTTGTTAAGTGATGTCATTTATTCATGTACTGTATATTACCTAAAAACTGCATTTTAGAAGTTGTGAAATTAAATTTTATCTTTGTAAATGGTAATGGTTACTCTACTAGTCTACTGTATCGTGCCGTTTGTCCTATTGTAATTGTATAGGACTATATATATATCCGATAACACAGAGTTATCTTGTGAAGCTTTGAAATTTTATTTTAAAAAAGATAGACGTTGTCTCGTTTAACCTTTTTCGTGGATGTAATAATGAGCAAACATATATGTTTGAAACATCATGCATTTTACGCCCATGCACATGTAAGGGCATGATTTCCCAAGGACACCTCAACAAGACGGTCATAAAAACGTCTTTTTCGTAGTTTGTCAACTTCGTTTATGAAACTTGTCGGAACAAGCGTTTTTACGGCATAGAAACAATTTATCGAGAACAAACAAAACTACTTGAAAGAACTGTAGTTTATTTGCGTCACTAACGAGTCTTGAGAATGTGTCGTTATTAACCAATGACGCACCTGTTTAGCGACTTAAAATGTGGCCTTTAAAACACCTGCTATTGACTTGACGTGTTGACTTAGCATTTGTTTACATAGCAACACGAGCATCTTCTTAACTTGGAGTGAATCTTTGCTTCAAAAAACCCTTTTGAACGATGTAAAATGTAACAAAGTAAATAAAATGTATAAGACCATGCATAAAATAAAGTTCAACAAAGCAGTCGCCAAGGGATAAAGTCATGATATTTCTATATTATAGCTTAATAAGCGAAATATTGAAAAGACAAAATTACTACAGTAAATCAATGATCCGGCGACGTAATAATTCTTTGTTCAGGCACCATCACTACTCTCCGAACCTTGGATCGTGAAACGGAGCAGTTCTATTGGCTGACTATTGTTGGAAAAGACCGAGCCCCGTATCCGCTATCCGACCACATGTTTGTGCTGGTTGAAGTGACCGACGTTAACGACAATGCACCGTACACTGATAAACCAGTATATTACGCCAGGTAGGAGGAAAAACTGTTTTCCCCTGGTATTCGAAGTGTGTTTTGCTTTTTTTGAACCGTGGACACTCTCAGCTGCTAAGATAACAAATTAGAATTTTTTATACAAAGTTTAACAAAAATGGTTGGAGCAGAAATCATACTATTAACACATTTTTGTGTAACCTGTTTATAGCGTTGAAGAAAACAGTCCAATTGGAAGTCCAGTCATAACTATTATCGCCACAGATCGTGATACCGGAACTGGCAGCAACCTGACCTACAGAATCATCAACAACAGGAGCTACTTTACCATCGACCCAAAAACCGGTAGGCAATCGCACTGAATATTTTTTCATTTGTCATGTTGCGAATCTGTGACTTTTGAACCTATAGATACAATGTATTTCATGTCAAGTTAACAAAACCATGTGTACCGCCACTTTTAATGAACAATATACGTTTCAGTTTAGACTGCATTTCTAAGTGAACTCTATAAGACACTTGAAATGGTGATACAGGCTTATGTCGCTTTTACCCGCTAAAGCGTTAAAAATGAGTCACTTAGAATCCCGCGAAATGTACGACTGTAGCCGTGAGAATTGCTTTCTAGCCGCAAGACGAGAATTTGTTACGCCATTTTATGCGATAAAGATGTTTCAGCACTTATTATTATCCTCAGTGGACTCAAAGAAATTCGTTTTCTGAGACAGCAAAGCTTGGTATGAGAAGATTATCACACTTCTATAAGCGCATTTCTCGCGCGGAGCCCTTCCCAACGTTTTCAGCAGCGATCGCACTTGCGCGTCGACATTTTAGAACGGTATTTAGTCATGGTGGGCTAAAAGAGGCGATGACGTAGAGTTAAATTTTACCCCTAGTCGCCGTGTACGATTTCAGTGCTAGTGGAGAATTTGAACAGGTGCATAACGGCTTAGCCACAACGTGCTGCAACAATAAAACCCTGCCGTTGTTGGGGCAACAAGCAGCATTTAGCATTTAGCACCCTTGGTAGTTAGCGTTGCAAAGCTTGTTTATTATTCTACACTGCTGGCGATGGGAAACGACCTATTTCATTACCTCATATATGTTGAAATATCCCGCTTTGAGATTACCGGATTAGAACGATATTAGCGAAACCACGCTGATGCGTACTGTATAGCAACAACGGTCAGATGAAAACGCTTTTCCTATGATACTCCTTCTGATGCGTCGTTTGCTATTTACGGTTTAATGCAATTTATGCTTTTCGTCTAAAGTTCAACAAAAACGATTCATTTTATATACGGTACGTTAAACCTACTGCCCCATATTTAACCAAATAGAAAATCCTCTGTTTATCGTAAATATTTCAATAAGATATAATTCAATCCCACGTTTAATTTTCATAGTTTGACGGTTTATAATAATTACCACAATAGGTTTTAAGGTGATAGCCGCTTAACGCCAGTTCGTGTCATATTTCGATAATATTATGTTTAATAGGAAGCTGCACTTAGACGTACAAGAGTGAGATATTTTAGTTGTTGCCGTCGCCAGTAATTGCACTAAAAATATCTAACTGACGATTGTCTTCTACAGTTTTCATCCAGAAGAAATAACACGTTGTCAAGGCCTAGTTTTGATGCCTAACACGTAGAAAAACCGTATTTGAAAATTTGGATTTGCTTAGGGACTACTATATCGTGTGTTTAACTGCAATTGTTCATTTGTTAGCTGTTGTCAAATCGTCGGTGCGTGGACATAGTCGCCACCTTGTCTCGAATGTTCCTCACTATTAAACTTTCTGCACGTTATAAAATCACAATGATTTGTACAGGTACCAATTAAAGCTTATACCAAGTACCACCTTTCGCATTTTGGGAACCATGTATTTCTACAACGTCCTGTACAACGCATGAATTTGGTGGCCTTTCTCAATATATTTGCAGAACCTTTAAATTAACTCTTCCCAATTTCATTGAAGTTATTAAAGATGACTGCTATGACAAATATTTTGAAACGATGTTGCAACGAATTGATATTTTTAGAATGTCGTCGACGGTTGGACGTATTGATATTGTGACGTCGTTGTTTGTCACCATTAGCTTGCCATTACTTATTTTTGTTTAAACCCTTAACTTAAAGACTTATTTGCCTCAATAACGCCGCGGTATATTGCGTTGCAGTGAATCGATACCCTTACTCCCACAGTGAACGCGTATTTTAGTGTTTGTATTTCACACGGATGTCTGTATTCCTCCAACAAACGCAAACGCAACGTGCGATCTGCGCAATGGTAGGAATTAACCTCGCCCAGAAATAAAATTTCCGTTACATCCTCCCATCGCCGTGTTATGATTTCGAGAAAGTGTGAATAGGTATCAAAGGGAGCTATTAAACGTTTTTCTAACAATGAGGCTAAATCCCAATATAGCGAAACAGTTGGTAATTAAGAGGAAACTAAATAGCGTTAATATAAACGCCACCGTTCAAACTCGTACACCCGAAAGATAACCTGTAACCCTCTATTGTTTACTTTTGCAAATCATAACAAGCTGATAAAACAGAGAAAAGGCGTTTTTGTTATTGTTTGTATTCATGTTTCGTCGGGTTCATTCATAAAGCGATTGATGTCATTTGGACCGAAAAGCTCTTGTTCTTCATGACATATTGACATTATTCGGATCAGTTATCGGATCTGATGACATACAATATCTTTTTGCTGACATACAACAGCTTTCAGTTCAGCTAGCAGATAAGAGTTCATTAACACGAAATGTGAGATGCTTTAGTCTACTCTCTATAGTGATACAGTCTTACGCAGCTTCTTTACTAATTAGCAGATCAGATTTGCTTGCATTTAAAGCAGCTAATACAGTATGGCCTTAAATGCAAGCTTGTTTGGTCAAACGCAACGTTTTTCAATTTTCATTTTAAACCAACAGGTTTCCAAATGTTGTTTCATTCCCTGTAATAGACTTTATGCATTACACACTTCATCTTGTCTTCTTAGTATAGTCTTAATCCGGTAATGGATTTCGTAACACCTTATACCCCGGCCCGCCGTCTTATTGGAATGTAGCATTACGCAAGACTTTTAAAAATATACTGTACATGATGGATCTTTGTTTACTAAAGAGTCTATGATGACATCTCCGTGACTAGATGTATTGGAGCGCTATGTAAGCGTACACATCAATCTGCCTTACTTTATGAATTTGCAATTGACGGTATTGCGCTACATAACGATTTCAGTAAAAGAGCGTGTTAACAAGGCCGAAGTAGTGATCGTCAAACGCTCATCGTTTGGTAGAATTTTTATAGTGTCCATAAATTTACAAGTGTCAAACTAATTATAGATCGTTTGATGCCATTACGTTGTTTATTTTTACGTAATTTACTGTATATGGATACATTATGTCACTCTGATATCCAACCGTACATGTCGCTTATAAAATTAAAACGACTCTGGGATCCATCTCGTAATAGCCGTCCCTCTACCAACTACAATATAGTCACACACACCTGGTGTTTTGACTTTTGACACAGCGGCCTAATACACGTTTCGGTCGGGACTAAAGGTTTTTCCGCTCTACAGTAAAGCAGCCATACCTTGTGTAAACAGTCGACAGCGATTTTTGTCAACTAACAATAAAGCTGATGTTACAGCTTTGCGTACTGTTGTTTTAGGGGCAAACATAGCGATAAGGGTGCGTTTTGTCCTACCAATGCCCGTCCGTGCAAAGAAAGCTCATATCAGCTTTTTCTGTATCAAACAGGTCGACTTCTTAGATGCATTCCTAATCAATCTACAGCAAATTATTGACATGAAGTATGTCTGTACATACGCGTCATTAGCTACTAATTAACTTAGTGTTTGTTTATTACAAGATGAGTTTTCCGCTTTCGAACGTATGATTGCTCTCGAATAAGGCATGTTTGTTTAACGTGTATAAGAGCGACTGCCGGTCGACCTTGCTGCCAGTACTAGGCTTACATTGGTCGGTAAAGTCAAGACTAACTGTTTTAACAATATTAATGTAAACTTAGTTTAGATCCTTCAAAGAGGGTTTTACAGTCAAAACAGGGTTTTCACATCACACACTAAATAACAAAACTCACCTTTTAAATTTTATGATTCTGTGAGATTTACTTTTTTTTTACTTACGACCTACGTTTTGGAAACGAAGTAGTAAAGTTGTCTGTTTCCAGTTAATAGACGAAAACGATGACGTATTCCACTTAAAATAGCTCAGTTCGCTGGTAGACCTGCCCTTGCTCTGGTGAAGTCGAAACAGTAATCACCGTTGCAACACCGTGAAATTCGTCGCATTTGTGCGGCAACGCATTTAGTACTTCTGCATGCTACAAGAATTTGACTGCTTGGCAAGTTTTTTAATAACAACGGCTGCTAATGATTTGTGCTTTTTGTCAAAAATGTTCGTATTGTGTTTTGGAACATATACTGTCAAGAGTTAGAAAAAATCACATAATTTAATTCGTCTTTGACTCTCACGTTTATACGAAGATATTCACTTCAATATTGACATCTCCTCACGAGTGACTTTCAGCGGTTACCGTTTAAAAATCGAATGTTTTGTTTCTCAACTTCGGCTTGAACACACATGTGGATTTACCACCTTCAGTCTTTTGGGGGCAATTACTTTATGTACAATGCAGACGTGGTATAGTCCTTATAACGTCTATAACTGTCTGGGACATGGTGGCACCGTCTTTGAAGTGCCGCTTCTACAAATGCATTTTAAATGTTGTTACTCGTAATATTCTTTGTCCGGTTTCAATAGAATTTTATTACCTTTTCCGTTTAAGACTGACTATTGTTTCTGTAATACTTTATACGGTAAATAAATTTATTTGTATAGGAAAGATTTTAATCCCGATTGTCGGTGTATGGATGTAATATGATGGGAAATCATAAAAATTACACGATGGAAATGAAATTGGTTTTCACAGATTTGTATCACATATGTTTTACATTTGGAAACGACGAAGTAAACTGATCAAAAAAAGTCGAAAACACGCCACGTCGCACCTATTGTAATTACCTTCAAAGAGAATACTGTAGACATACGCTTTTTCTTTTAATGCCGTCGTGCGTTTACGTTACGCTTTCTCCAACTTTGAGATGGAATTTCCTTTTTAAAAGGCTTGTTTGATGGTAACTTTTCTGGTTGGACAAAAAAAGCTTTCCGTGAAAACAAAAAATCTTGAAAGCGGCGTGTTAGCTAATCCAACCGTGTCCGTTAAGATGTTACCATTCACTTAAACGGCGAAAGACATATGAACCATTTACGCCATTTGCATCCGTTTCAGATCTTTTTAACTTCGCCTTTGTTTTGGTTTAGCCTTCTCACAACACGCCCTATGCTATTCTGTCTTGTTTAAATCTTCATACAGACGTTTCTTCAAGATTTAGTGGCCTTGGTAGTGGTTTTGATGAACCAATCGTAAAATGTATTTGTTTACGACAGCGTGCATTCAATGGTGATATATTTCTATTGCTGGAAAATTCCCATGCTCGGACTTAGGGTTAAAGCATAATAACCAATTACATCAGCATTATAGATAAGAGCAGCCAGTTTTAAGGCTGCGAACCACTTGAGGTCTCAAAACGTGGTTGCTGAGGGCAATTAGTAGCTCCGTCGCCCACTCATGCTGCTGTTGCGAAACATCGTTTCGGTTGTGTACTCCATTCAGAACATCGAATACCGAATTCTAAGCCTTTTTGTGTTTGGTGCGACTGATAATGCAAGGCACCCATAACACAGTCAAGTCCAATTAGCAATCTTTGACGAACACCAACACTTTTTCCCAAGATCTTGTCACTTTATATTTGACATGAAGTACAATAGGTCAGTTTGTCGTACATCGCTTTTGCGACGCATGACATTTTAAGTGTGACGCATAACAACTATCTCTGACCGAAAGTACAAATATCACGTGGTACAACGTAATTGAACGCAAAACCTGAAGCTGTTCTGATGAAACGATAACTTGGTTGTTAGATGAAGAGTCCATTATATCTTTCCCATGAATTCACTTCAGTATCCAAATGTACTTGTGTATGTTTGAAACCGCTAGTGTATGGATGTGACCGTTGATGCTATTTACTGCAGGGACCTTGTTTGTTCGTGTTGTTTGAAATAGACTTACGACGGAGCCTTCTGTCCAACTACTTCGAACTCGGTGCAAATGGGAGAAAAGCCTGCGATTATAAGTCTCCATTGTTCGTGTAAGAGGACATATCGTTTTTTTACAAAGGTGTATTTGACTGAGTATTTGTACACCTTCCAAGTGATAGTAATTGTGGTCTATGTACTTTTACGGTTTTAAAAGACTTTTAATGATTTTACTATAGCAAAATATAATTTCATCACAAAACCTTTTGAGTTTGTGTTACTAAAAATTCACTGTGTAGTATAATAACTGGGACGTCTTGTAGCATTTCAAAATCAGTTTACTTTTCTGAGTGTGTTTGCCTGTCAAAACTGACTCCGTCACAAAGGCTGGAGCGACGTTGCCAAATGGTAGATTTCAATTGAGCACCATAGAACGTTGGGGAATATGTCGTGTATAAGAATGAGATATAAATCTAGAGATTTTTATCCCTCCTTATGCTTTTGTATTGTGACCGTTTCCATCTTGATGTGAACAAACCGGTAAACAAACATCTTCGAGGTGGCTTGGCTTGAAATGGTGCTGTTATTTTTTGAAAGGGGCTGTCCAGTAATAAGTATATTCAACCTAGGTGATTTATGCTAGATTTTTCCATGTTTTCATTTGCTTTATATTTGAGCTGAACAACGTTTATAAAATGTCGATGAATTGGACTTTGGTTTAGCGCTTGTCTTCATTCGGTATTGTTGTGATGGCTTGTCAAGACCAGATTCAAACATACAAATATGTTTTGCAACAAATAGCACTTGTCCTTGTTTTGTTGGTTTAATGAACAACGTTCGCTTTTGGTAGTATCTTGGGTTGTGATATACTTATTGTAATTTTGTGAAGGATTAAATATATGCTGGATAACCAAGATAGCAAGACCAAGACACAGAAAAAACATCGGAACCTGTGATCTTGCAGAAGATGCCACATATTTTACCGATGGTTAAAGTTTTTCAATGCTATGTTTGTTTAAGCCTATTTCGACTGATGGGTGCGCGCACGGCTAAACAACAAACAATCAAAGGCTTGTTTATTCATTTTCGATTGTCTCGCCACCTTTCCGATTACTGTAAAACGCTTTGTTTAATTACGTTCGTCATGCAAGTTGGTAATTTTTGGCAAATAACAGTTCGAGGAAAACCGAACAGTTTTTAACATAAAATCGCTTGCTCACGGGATATTGTCTAACGCATGTCCAATTTTTTTGTGTAATAAGATCGAATGGTGCTTGATGTTTAGCCATACATTCATTTGTATAAAAGAAACAACTTTTTCTTCAAACCCTAAAAACTTGTTTATAGTAATAAGCCAATTAAAATTTGGAAAATATTTCTCATCTGTTACTTGCACAATACGTGGGTTTGTTTGGTGGTTTTAAATGCGACATGTCTAACATGGTTTTGTTCAAAACATTGCTGTAAATTCTAAACCTGCTGTTTTCGTAACTGAAGTTGGTTAATTTGCTCAGTGAACTTAGGTTTAACGGTCATTCACGTTCTAATAAATTAGCAAATCTGTGAACAACGTTTACTATGTAATTTGTGCCCAAACCTAAAAAACTAAATGTCAAGTAACCAGAAGCCCTATCCCAAATTTTTTATATAAATGAGTGTATTTGCACTTTGAATCTTTTGTGATACAGAAGACATCTATTGTGTATGCCTTTATACAGGAAAACCATAGCCAAAGATTTGTTTTTCTTGAAACCTTTATATCTTGACCCATAACTGGAAAAAATGGTGTTGGTATTTTCGTATTAACCGCACAGTTTCTGTAATGGAAAAGTAATAATTTATCGAATCTTTTGTTGAAGGCCCCACAGTGTTTCAGCGAACATTATTTTCTATTAAGAAAGCATTTTCAACACCTGTCTATGTGTTCTCAAAGCCTGTCAACACGTAAATGATTTACACATTGTTTTACAGAACCAGCAATATAAGTTCAGTATAGGCAAGCGTGAAACCTTATAGATTTATGTGTGGAGCAAACAACCATTGCGAGCGAAATCTGACAAACAGTAGGGTTTACCACAAGCGTTTCTTCACATGAAACGTATAGGACTTTGAACATAAGCAAGTATCAACTTTAATTTATAGCCAGGATTTGGTAAAATTTCTTTGGATTGCATCCTGAGTAAGAATGACGTAACTCTCGTAACGAATTACCTTATTGTGTGAAATGAAAACAGAAAACATCCCTGTCTAGGGTAAGATCTATTGTTCATTTGTTTGTATGTAATCCGATTTGTAGTATAAAGAAATTGAAACTTGTTTGCTGAGCATCGCGCTAGCTTCCGCATGACCAGCTTTTCTGTTCGGTAATTTCGACGACAACCACGCTTTCCAAACCGGTTCAATCCGGAACCCAAAGGGAGAAAGTCTGCCATGTCGTGCGACTATCTTTTGTCCGTAATCGAAGCCTGTCCGGTCTATTAGTTGATTATTGTGCTGCTATTATCGCGGTCTATTCGTCGTGTAAAGCAGACCAATTTTACCCAGGACTGATGGTCGGTTAGGAATAGGGTGGGACAATATAGTTGTCCATGAGTCACAATGCTCAGCCCATTTAATAGATAGCGTTTGCTGACGCAAAAACGCGTTTGGTTACTTTTCAAAAGCTTTGAAAGTCCCGCAAAAGTAGTAATTATCTGTGTATCTACTTTACAAGCCATCTGACTTTGCGTGGAATAAATTGGGCTATTGCAAAGTTAACCCATCCAAGCGTCGGGGTTGTGTAACTTGTGTTGTTTCTTTAAAGGAGCCCCAAAATATCCCCACGTGGGTGTTTACGTAATGGCGAAAATTAGGTTGATCCATTCGTTAATTTGCTAAAATGATGATGATGTTGAAAGAATCTCGCCGACATTATCAATCGTATCTGTTTGCTTAAAGCAGCTTAACCTACCATCAGATTCGCTTAACTTGGAGCTTTATTTTCATCTGCCGGCTTCTAAATCAAACCCAAGACACAGTATTTTCTGTCTGAAGAAGCGAAAACAATAAGCAGGGTCCTTGACATAGTCTGGTTTCTAAGCTCGGTTGGCGTGTGACTCACTGGATAACCAAAACCGGCAATTGTGCAAAACTAACTGTTTATTTGCGACGTAATACGTTAAATAGATTGAGTTAGGACAGCGACTATAGGAGCTCCCCGAAACGACACATTTGCAGTCGCCAGGCGCCCGTATTAAAATCATCAAAGGAATAAAATCAACAAGGGAACAAAATCAAAGTTATTAGAAAAAGACCGTTAAGGGATGCAATATCGCAAAGTCGGTATTTAGTTATATATGTATAAAAAAACACGAAGACTAAGCTTTGATGTAATTATTTTGAACTTCTTTTGAACTTGTTGCAGTGATGGCAATATTCCATTCTTGACATAAAAACGCGTCCCCATTGTCACATTGTGTTGTTTGATTGTGAGAAATGTAAACATACAATTTTTACGATCCGAAAATGATTGAAGTACTGGTTTTGCGGTATCGTTAACAACAAAGGCACGACCGCCCATTTAATTCTCAATTTTAAGAAAATTGCCACATGTTATAACAAGGATTGCCCATGCCCTATATAGCTTTATAAATTGAGCTTTCAAAGGCCGTTGCGGAAATTGTTTATGTTTTTATCTCTACTGCCATCAACTCAAAGTAAATTGTGGTAAATTTACCTACCTGAAGTTATTCGCATTTTATTGAATTTCATTTTCCTATCACAGACGTTCATCCGTAACGTTAATATAGAGACGAAAAGATTGTGGCACAGATTATACTTTTCACATTAGCTGGTAGTTATGAATTGCGTTGAGTTGTATTGCAGTTATGTTAAGTGTCATACAAAATACAAAATTGTAAATGGTTTTTTTCGTCGGCTTGAAACGTTTGTTTTGGCGTCATATATTACGCAATTTGTTTGAGTTAGGCTGCCATGCGTGGCAGGACGCAGACAATAAACGCATTTGTGTTTAGTTCGCTGCCTGTAAATTATCTTTTACCAGCAAAGACAATACATCGCATTGTTACCAACTTTTCGTAGGTTTGTTTACGATAATCTGCGTTTATTTTGAGATTTTAGCCGCATGGTAGAGGCATCAACGTCAAGCAATTGCACAAATCAACACATTACACAGGGCAATATATAACGGCTTACTTTCAAGTATATTCTTCTTTCTATATCCAACTCTTATCGACTGTTTATAATAATTGACATTGGCTAATTACTTAAACGGGAAGTGCACCGGTGAGATCGGATGTGCCTGTTTATTATCATTTGTCCTCTCTAACCTAGACCACCTATAGGGATTAACACGCTTACATGTCAGCGGTTTTGCATCGTTTAATCTTACATCAAATCTGCTTATTTTGTCCCATGTCGTCAGCGGCTTCTCCGTCCTGCCATTGGTCACTTTCAACTGTTTTGTTTCTCATTTGTGTTTCAAGCTACGCGACTGGGCGGAAAGTTCAAATTGCGATACTACCACTTTTTCTGCATAGGGAAATAACAATGCAAACTATTACCATTCATTAAAAAATACGTCAATTACAGTACTTGCGATAAAATTTCATCTCCTTATTCGTCATGGGTAATAGTATATTTCTTCAAACGTAATAAATAATTTTTTGTTACTTTCTACCTGAGCTACTGCAATTGACTTTGTTTTTTGCGTTTTGTATGCTAAAGTGTGGTTTGTATAATCAATGTTAAATTGTTACCAACCACAATTTCCCGGTTTATAACAATGGGCTGTTGTTTTACCCCATGACGGTATTATCGTTGAAAACGACATTGTAACTTGCACTAAATATTAAGTATTTTACCGAATGGTTCTAATAGAATAGACTATCGGAGAAACGTTGTAGAAGCGCCTAGATTTTACTCAGAATGCAGCGACGATTTTGCAGAATTTGTTTTTGCGTAATCAACCGTAATTGGCTGGAGCAAAATCCATTGTTGAGTCATAAAGCTCTTTAGGTATGACGATTTCTTCGCGTCACAGGTCACGCGTTTCAGAAGTGTGAAGTCTGAATAACACAACCCTGCGGGAAGCTTTTCTCTAGCGCGTTATCGTTTTGGTCTGTTTTTTAATCTGTTATAAATGACCCAACTAAGAATTTCAGCAGCTGGGAAACGACCCCACGCTCGAGTGATTACATTCATACTTGTTTAACGTCATTATTTAATTACCCCAATTTTGCCGTTCCCCAAATTTCAAAACAACTATGTGACGTCACAAAAAAAATAACATACTTCAAAGCATTTCCAGTTTTTATGATTAGACTATCAAGTTTCGAATCCGCGTTCTGTTACATCCGTATATTTATTGGAACTCATGAATATTTTATCAGCGCCGTGACAAACTGGTTAGAGAATTTCTAGCTTGTTGACTTGACAGTAATGCTGATTGTATTGCTTGTATATTGCCGGATATCTGTAATTGAGTGGTAAACTCAATTAAGAGAAGGTCGATGAGCAACTCTTACATAAAAAAACACTCCGATTTTAACAAGTAAAATTTAATGTGACTTTTATTGGGTCACACATGAGATAAAGTTGTTAAGTAGAGTGTTTATCAGGAAAACATTTATTTCCGTAGGTAACGTATATGCGTTTCCTATCATGGCTCAATACTTAAGACAAAACCACCTGTGGCGTCGCTACCTCATCCAGGCGCCCTGGTGTGATAAATTTGAAACAATTCGTATTAAATTCAAGACTTTGATACATTGATAACAATGGAACGTATGTTTTCATGAAAACTTTTTGTCTAAAGTGATGAATCAAAGAGTGAATAATAACAAGCGAAATAAACATCAATACAATGCTATTGTTTGACATGCGAGCGGCCAGGGTGTCTCCGTACAATTTTTTGGAGCCTTCGGTAACAATGGTTCTACGGAAGCAACGTAAACAGACCAGATCTGACATATGACCATACGGAGGAATCATCTTCAAGCCATTGTAAAGATTTAGCAATCCCCCCGCCTACAATTCGACACAAACAATGTATAACCCGCATAAGATACAAAGCTTGTTTTTTGAACTTTTCGGCTTTTCTTTCATGTGACAGTATGTTGACGGTCATTTCGGTTCGTCTTTATCGCCTGTTAGCAGATTCAGAGATTACCTTGCTTACGTAAAAGGAAAGCAATACGTTTTTTGGAAAATATGAGTCCTATAATCATTTAATTATTGATACATAACAAGAGATGAAAGACTATGTTATTAAGTGTAAGACTTCTATTTGTGTCCTTTTGCGATTGATTGACGTCATGCGTCGATCCCATGTCATAAATCTGTGGAAAATACAAGAAAAGAAACCAAGAAATTAGCCAACGGCGTGTTAGTTCGAGCTTCGAATGTTGTGGTCATGTATAGCGTATACTACCCTTACTCATTATATCTGCTATAAATCCAGTGTTTCACTCCCTCTGTGAAAGTAGAATGAGTTATTGCTTTTGACAACTTGGCTCTGGATAGCGTCTTGCATGTCACTTGACCACACTTACGACGTCCCAATTGAAAATTCCCATCAGTTCTGGTGTGGGAAATAATATCTATGCTCCACGCTACGTCAAAACAGCATACCTCGTATATTAAAAAGAGTTTCTTTCAATTATAGATTTCAGGGGTTAGTTTTTACGGCATTTCAAAGGTTCTCAAAGACTGAAAACTGTCAATTTTTCAAAGTTGTTGTAGAAGCTATTTTCTTCTATTATGCCATTAAAACTGCTTTCAACGCTTATTCAAGTTGATGGCTTGATGAAAGCGAGGTTTTTGCCAAACGTTCCACCATAATTGTTTCAAAAAGCATTTATGGTTTTACTTTTAAGTGAACCAGCTGAAGTTATTACGTGAGTCTTATACCAAAGAGGTTTTGTTTATGTTCGCCTTAAGTGCTTAAATTCCACAGAATTGTGCTTTCTGCTTGTTTGACTCTTCTGGGATTTGCCGACAGCCTTTCAACCGTATATCCTTTTATCTTCAAAATCCAATTAACAAGAAGTAAAATTCACCTTCAAACTTCAATATGCATAAAAATTCACTTTCAGAGTTTCCATAATACATATTTATTGTAACGGATTGTAAAGCTAACCTTTTTTAAAATGTTACTTTGATTGGTTTAATAGCAATATACTGAAATATTTCAGGGTTCTAGTCTGCTTCGGAAGCGTTCCTTAATAAGTATAGCCAGCTGAAATGAATGTTCGTTATGTTGGTTATATTTAAAGTGTATAGCATAGCTCTTGTAACTGTTTTCATGCTGTTGCCCCATCTACTGTCATTTCCTCTCAGTTTTTTGTTTACCGGGGTTTTTAGTGAATTCCTTTCAAGCAAAATCTCTGAAAGGACGGGCGAAGGCCAGCACAACAAAAACCGGCTGCATATACGCAGTGTCTCGTGTTCGGCGCTGACGCTGGTTTGTCTTGTTTGGGATGAATCAGTGCAAACCATAAGATTACGAGTTTTAAAAATGTGTATGATGTGGTTTGTGCCGGTTTTACCTGGCCCAAGCTGAAATTGCACCCTCGTCAATCGCTCCAAATCTTTTTCGTTGGCATTGAACCCAGCGTTGCTTTTAGAAATATTTCACGTACTTTGACAACCCATTGTGCTCAACAATGTCTACGGATCCACGGGGTACATCTCCATATAGGCTCGATGGGTCGTAGATCAGCACGTATTACGAATTTACGTGCTAGATGGCCTGAATTCCGAGCGTAGATTAACGTTGCACAAATACCAAAAAGAAAGCCGCGTAAATTGGTTTTCTATGCAGACTGAAACGGTCGTGGTTAATATTCGCAGTAATCTAGAAAGTCTGTGGTGGATTATAGCGAGGAGTGGGGTCATGTATTTTCTGTTGTGGTCTTTGATTTACCCGCTACAATAGTAACGCTACGTAAATCTAGTATTTTTGTCGTGCCATCTTCCTTACAGTATGCACAAATAATTTATCACTGTGATGGTTTACGGTCGTGAAGCGGTTAAATGTCGTTATGAATTTTACTCCAGCATGCATTACATTTTCTGTGATGCCACGGCATTGCATAGATACGGTTGTTATACAGGACCGGACTTTCACCGATGTTCCTCATTGAACTTTAGACTCCTATGGATTGCAATGTGTCAAAAGAAAGTAACGACATTTACAATAACTCCAGTTTGTTAACGCTTTATGGGTTTGCAGACGTAAATTTTACGACATGTTTCATCAGCGCGATCAGCTAAATTTCTCATTAAAGATAAAGCGCAAGGGCTTGTGTACATAGACCCTATGGACACAACGCTGTCAGGTTACAGTTAATTAAGTCCGCGCTAATCATTTACTTGATTGATATGTTGTTAGAGGACCCGGTATGTCGTTTGTATTGTCCGATAACCATACGTTTATCAACAAATCTTACTACCAAACGATTGTGCCATGAAACAAGACGATAAAAGGAAAAGATTTTCTACCCCACAGAAAGTTTTAAGATACTCCGGGGTTATTAAGCTATAAAACGCCGCGGTTAAAGCAAACAACCTCAGTCTCGTGACTATGTTTAAATCACAAACAATACCTGCTGCCAAGTGTCTAGAAGGCTTGTTAACGCATGAACCTTTTGCTCTTTCCCAAATATCGGTTTACCTGCAGCATGCATTAATTGTTACTGCTTTTATAAAACAAATATCAAATTTCATGTCAAAAACGCTGTTTGTGCGAATTTTTTGAATATTTTTCATTGTAGGAAACTGTACGCTATGCTAGCTTGTGCAAATTCAAAAATTATTATCAGAACGCAATGAAAACTATCCAGTAACTTGATTAAGTGTACTTCCCTTTTCTGACCCACATTGTCGTGTCATATGTAATGCGGGGTACAGTGCCCTTAAGCCCTTTGCTTTTTCGGTGTTGTCGACCGAAGCAGGAAGCCTCATTGAAACGCTAACAGATAGCTAGATTGCATGCAAAATGATGTCAATCTTGTAATCGAGACCAATTTACATCTATGTAGTATGCATCGGTAACCTTACCGTAAACTAACAAGCAGATTATTGCTTTTGTTACTGTTGTGGCAATACATTGTATCATTAACATTGCGACTTTGACAATGGCAGCAATGGTTTCGGCTTTTCGTAAATATTTGAAACGGTTGGTGACACGATTAATAATTATGCCTTTTCCTTTCCAGGTATTGTGAGGACAAATACACGAAAATTAGATCGAGAAACTGTCAGCCCAAGCAATCTTACATTCGAGGTATGTCGGCACCTGGATTGTTTTTCACATTTATGAATAATTTATTTTAAGCTTCTTTACAGTCAGTAGATTTTGACTCTATACGCGGTAATGAATGAAACAGTTAAACGTTGTGATACCACGTGATGTAGTAGGAAATTTTTTCTGCGTAACTAACCCACACCAGCACCACGTAACAATGCCTTGACATGGATATTAGAAAGCACTCGAAAAGGCAGTCTACTAGCTTATCCGCTATTGACACCATTTTCTTAAACAGATTTCCCGCGACTCAAATACGGTCTAATCAGCAATTTATTACGAAAATTAGTCATCTCTTCCCCAAACTCCTTGAAACGATGGCATTTGCTCTGAAGAACTTAACTAAACCACTTCTTGAATAACCACAAGCACGTTGTCGTGTTGAATCAGATGAACCTGTAGGACCGGGCCGCTAATACGTCACACGTTATGAGTGGACACTTGAAATGACCAGCAGTGTCCCTGCGTCACGACTCCCCACGAGATTCCCCTCCTTATCCTATCAGGGTTTCACAACCGCAGCTACTTAAGCATTTGAGCAGCAGTATGTTAGCAAAGTGAATTTTTAGTGGCAACTCGTTCAATATTCGATTAACGTCGGACACCCACGCAATGGAAGCGAACCTTGCATCATAACGAGCTGTTCATTGGCGTAAATTGCTGTGTGCACAGTACATTAACGAATAATTATCGTCATTGTTGTACACACATAGCATATCATAGACTTCATTGTTAAACTTTTAAAGGTTATTTTTTTTCATTTACTAATTACGCAATATTTGAAAAAAATGTTTACATCGCAATACCACACTCGGTCTGTTTCGGGAACGTTTAAACGCTCTCTGATGAAATGTAATAAAAGTCTGTATTTCCAAACAAGCTTTCACTCACTTGCTGAAGAACAAAGGAAATTTCAATTAACCCACTAAACTTTTGCTTATGGTTAGTTTCAATGAAAGAAGTAATAATTCACGTAATTCACGACGAGTTGAAAACAGTGTTAACTATTTTATCATCACTTAATACAGAAAACGAATTCCTGAAGAATCTAAATTCGGGAAAATGTCTGCGGTTTCTAAAGATTTTCCACTCCCTATATCAGTCAGTCATCATTTTCGTTTTTTAGGATTATGTCACGATTTAACTGTCAAGTCATATGAGTTTGAAGGGGTGATGATGTGTGACCTTTGTCGCAGGTCAACGTTTAGCTGAAACACCAAATCATTGGCAGTTCATCGTGATTCTGTTCGTTTTTTGTTAGACTTTATTTGCCACATGTTTACATTTTCCATTTTAAAGGGTTCTATTTTTTTCGCAACCTTGTGTCACATTTGTATGCCATGATCAACATTCTGAATGTTTATAATTCGTTTGACCTGCAAAGCAAAAGTCAACAAGTCAATAATGTGGTGTAAATTTTCAGAACTTTTCACCCCAGACAAATGAGATCCTTTTATTTAATAAACTTTAAAAGTTGTTTAAGGTAAATCTAAATCTAGGGCTCACGATATGTTCACTCATTTTTAGTAATATTGATTTTACTTGAAATTGGATAGACGCATATGATACGTTTTGGGTAAATGATTGGGTATGACACGTAAACTTTCAAGACTCGGCCAACACAATTATTATAAAAAGGCTCATTACAAAAACTTCTGCCAAACTACATTTGCGATCTTCATCGAAAAGTATTCGTAAATATAAACGAGTACAATACATAGGTTACAATACATACAAACGATGAGTCCCATTACGAAGCAAAACACATTGCTTTGAGCTAGTGACTTCCTATGTATACAAATTCTTTATTTTCACATTCAACGGTGAAGTATAGCGTTCTGTAAAATAGGCAATATGTGCTTAGCCGGGAGCCAAATCGCGGTTTTGAGGTATTTCAGGCTAATTGGTAGCAATGCCAGCATGACCCTTTGTATGACGTAATTTTAACCCTTGCAGCCCCAAAAAGATAACATCTTTGCTGTGTTTTCGTCCCATTACTTTGCTCGATCTTCAACTGATACGACGTTCATTACGTAACACTGATAAGCAAAAGGCGTATGTTTTTCTCAAAGCCAAATTTTATTCGAAGTCCCATTGTATTAAAACGCCAGTTATCCATTTTACCACGGTTTGCTGACGTACTAGGCTTCTTTTGGGCGTTGCTAACTAGACTTGATTTATAGTATTTGGATAACCGCTCGCTGAACAAAAGCGTTTTATCGCGAATTGATTTGTCTCGCTAATCTGTAAGAGTGTATGAGCCAGTTGTAACTTTTCACATGGCTCAGTTCAATTTGTAAAGCACCCTGAAGGAATTCGCACTCGGCCGAGACGATAGTGCTTTTCATGCTCATATGGTTTTTCTTACCCTTGTAGATTTTCAACCCAGAGAGAATACCACCCAAGTGGGTATGCAAACGACGCCAAACCAAGCGATATAGTGTTGGCAAGTTTAAAATTACAAACATGCATAATGAGTGTATACTTTCTAGGTATTATAACTTCGTTTTTTTATGATAAAATCATTTTTCCGTTAGGATATTTTGTGTTTGACGGGTGTTTGACCTTAAGCAGAATTTGGTTTGTTTGTTAAAAGTCGACAGCAGACAGATGATAATACAGATGAAAACTGCTCACAAAACGTGATCTGAGGTTGTTTTAATTGCTATTTTGTTGAATCTGTTCGAACTAATGCCAAATTCCAGAACTTTGAACGTAACAAACTGTCTATTTATAAGTAAGTATACGGGTTAGAACATACACGCAGACTGAGATACAAAATCAGATAATTTTGCCATTTGTATAGCATACAAACACTTTTGCATGTTTGCTTATAACGTTTACAAGCTCAAATGTTTATGTTCAACAAAAGATATGTTGGTAAATTAATCAACAAGGTCTTTAAAAAGCTCTTTGTTTGCCCATTTTTTGACACTTTCACCACTTGAGGAAAACGTGTCAACACTAACCAATATTTAGAGATTGCTTTTTAACAGAAGAAATTATTTCTGCTCGTATTTAGACAATTTGTTAAGATTTTTGAAATATCGCGCTCGTGTTCACTGGATAACTTAATTGCTTTCAGGCTCTTTGGTTGCTTATCGTCGTTGTTCGAGCTATATTAAGTTAATAAACTACTCCCATACGTGATGTCCTAGCCAGTTCGGTCTAACCGCGGTTTAATAAAAAGTAGCCCACATGTCAGGCACTGGGCTTCATCGTGTAAACGCTTTGTTTTGTTGACGGTGAAAGCGTGCAGCTGCAAAAATACGAGGCCAAGAGCTTACCCTACGGGACACATGGTTATACAAACAATGTCGCAGTGACGAACCCATTAGAGGTCAATATTCTGGTGAAAAACTACCAACAAGTAATGAAAACATCAATAACTCTTCGCTTGACCCTTTTCCTCTCAGAGATGAAATGAAATTGCCGATTTCGCAAGATAACTGTGATACATTATATTGCTGAACTGTATCCCTGCTGTCCACGCCTCTCCTTTGTATTAAAGCGCGGATTTCAATTGAATGGTTAGATCCTTTTGCTATTCAGTTGCAGCCGGGTATAGTGAAACACTATCTTCTTAAGCCGGCGCCTCCGTAGGATTGTTTCATTGTAGCTACCGTCTATTCACTAGCATCCATTAAGCACGAAAACTTTTTTAAACCATCGTCCAAAGATGGTACAGTTAAGGATTATTTCTCTGTGGTGCTGCTATAGATAAAATGCCTTCAGGTCGTGTTCTTTGAGATGTTTTGACTATTTACGCCTGAAAATCTCAATGTTTACCATCGGAGTAACACTTCAACCATCATGAACTATTTTGCTTACAAATATGAACAACGCACACGCGAGTCGAAATACTCCCGTTTATTCCGATAAACGAGCCGTTTCTAATCCATGACCCCATTTGTCGAAGATCAGCGATCCTATGTCAAGCATGTCGTCTCGCGCTACCCTGTTTACCTACCGCTACACCATAACTGGTTATTTCGCGTGCCAGTCATTTTTTGGACCATCATTTGGTGTAGGTTTCCACCACCACAACCATACGCACCCTTATTTATTCATTCCATCGGCCAGCTCTTACTAAATTTTTGATAAATTTACTCGATTGAGCGCTAGTTTTACTTCATGTTTTATTTTTTCAGGTCAGGATATCTGACGGAGGCGACTTCCCTCTTTCAACGACAATCAAGGTCTTTGTCAACATCACCGATGTCAACGACAATTCTCCCAGGTTTTTGTCGGACAGCTTCGTTCAAGACGAAATAAAACTTCCAGCCAAGAATCGTACCAGAGTTTCTTTCCCAATGTAAGTCGATCCGAGTATTAAGATATTGTTCCGTACTAAGTAACCAAAAACGATGTAAACAAAAATAATAGCAGTAATATAAAAGAATAGTGGAGTAATTTTGATTTCTGAGCTTTCGTGTAACGGTAATCTAACCCATGTCCTTTGCCGCTGAACCCAGTTGCAGTCATTATCAGACGGTCATTTTTGTTACAGCGCTCGTGTGGTTGCCCTTGATGAAGATTCTGGCCCCAACGCCGACATCGACTATAAGTTGGTAAACAGCAACGGACGCTTCTCTATTCACCCAAAAAATGGAATTATCAGCACAGACCAAGCCTTTCATGATGACCGCAGCGTTATTAAAGTAAGTGTTCCAGATATTGCGATAGTAAAGTAAGCGATGATATATTTCAGCAACGAGCCTGTAGCAGGATTTTACGATATGCACATTTTCACAGGTAGCTGCTTACGATCTGGGTAAGCCACAAGGCAAGTCGAAGATCAAGCGGGTCGAAATAGAATGGGGTCCGCATGTACCCCGGACGGCTAACGCACCCCGGTTTACAAGCGACGATCTGCAAGTCATAAACATGTACTATGAGCACGTTAGCGTCGAATACGTACGAGACGAAACACAAGTGAAAAACAAAAGATACATTCGTACAGTAGAAGCGACAGACGTGGACAGTGACCGACTGTGGTTCTACATAATCCGTGAGTTATATTTTTCTTTTCTTAAGTGTTCGAATTGTGGCCGCATTACGTGGTCTCTGGGAAAATGTGATAATTGCTTCAAATGAGAGATTTCGACAATTGGAAAATTCGTGTGGTCTTCATAATAATTTTTATCCTAAAATTATCCAATCAAAGGATTATCGTAAAACTCCCCATTAAAAATCAACAACAGAAGATTACACGTTTTCTCGTCTTTCATGTCAGCCCGACTTTTGTCGAGTTCAAGCAATGGTCCCGGCAAGATCTGTCAAATGTGTGAAGCCACATGCGTAGCGCAGCGTCGGTCTTTTTACCAAGACTGAGTGCAATGTCTGTAGTGTGCTGTAAACAGTATCTTACTTCAACGATTGGCACTAATCCGGGCTTGGAACATAACCGGCGTCAGATCTGCATTTGTGTGTAATTAGCATTAAGCGTGGTAATCCCTTGACCTCAAAACCTAATCTTTTTTCGCAAGAGGATTATCAATTGATCACTTCAAAACGTCACATTATAGTTCACCTGCAGACGTACTGGCGCAACGTTATGAAGTAAAAGCACATCGCCGTCACAACTTCATTACGAAATATTTCCCCCGATATAGTCTGAAGTAGGTTATTCATAAGCGCTCATGATTTAGATACATGTTTATCATAAATATCCTCAGAGATCCTGCCCGTAAGGGTATCATTACATACAGTCATAACTTTTTACCGTACCACTATGTTAAGAGGCCGCGATTTTGGTATCCGATTACTCGTAAAGACTGACAAGCGTTTTGCGGAATTTCAGCCTTGAGTCCTGATACCATACAGCTTTTAGTGGGGTCCTCACAACAGTAAAAGCGCTTTATGCGATAAACTCAAAGCCGCAGGGTTAAAACATTTGTTGAACTTGAGGATTAATGGCGTTATTCAATACTGTTATTGCCGATTAGTAGATTGATCATATCGATATTACCGCTTTTCCATTTTTTTATACCTTTAACACAAACGCACTTGACATTTTCATGGTAACGTTAGCTGTTTAACTGTCAAGGCTATCATTTATAATACTCGAACGTTCAAGAAGTTTTTTGTTTATTTTGTGGCGGCACTTTGAGTGGCGCGTGTGTGAATATTGAAAAGGATTCGGGATTAGATACCTTAATCGGTGGTTCCGTTACATTTTAATGTGTGATCAAGCATCCACAATGCAAATTTTATGTTTGCGATAACTCTTAATCCCTTATCACATATGGTGCTATCGATTACACAATATGTACATTTTTGTGCAAGTATTGAAAGCGTGAGATCATATTTAGCATCTTCTTTGAAGCAAAATATTTCTTGTGTTTAGAATTACAGCAAAAAATTTTCACCACCCTTGTCTACCAAATCTGCTTGTTAAAGATTTCAGCTCAGTAGGTTCGCAGTAAAGTTTAAGTTCACTCCTTTTCTTGCAGAAGGGAACGATGATGGAATGTTCCACATCAACTCAGATGGGTCCTTGTTCATAACTGGACACCCGGATGCGGAGCGGAAAGATTTTTACAATTTGACCATTCAAGTCACGGATGGCTTCAACAGCGACTTTGCAGACGTAAGTTTTCTACGCTTGTACGCTGTTTTACGCCCAAAATCGAACGCTATTGCAAGTTTTATCCAACGTACGCACACGAATCTGTAAGCATTTGACGAAAGGGAACTAAAATTTCTTGCAGGTTCCTGTACAGATCGGGGACATCAATGATCATAGACCGGTGTTCAGCCATGAAGTTTATCACGCATCCATTTCTGAAAATTCTCCCGCCAATTCTCCGATCCTCAGGGTCAGTGCAACGGATGGTGATATTAGTGCGAGGAACAAGGATCTGATCTACAGTATCAGAGGATCGATCGATCCTTTGAGCCGCGACAAGTTTCGCATCACGTCTCGTGGTAAGACGTCATGGTTTGATAAAACACTTGTAGTGATAAATTTTTCTGCAAATAGGAGTCCTGAGTTTCACTGATGCCGTCAGATATTCAACTGAATGGCATATTGTAACTATATTGTGCTACTCGCATTGGCATTTTAGTGACGTTTTAAATGCGATTCATTAACATGCGTTGTATACTTGTACAGGTCAGATATATACAACAGTAATGCTGGATCGAGAAGCTCAGCGGGAACACACATTAACGATAGGGGTTGACGACCAAGGCGCACCAGGGTCACTGCAGGTGAAGATATCTACTTCCAATGTATCTTACAATACCGGCATACATTAAATTTAGTTACATTTTTCAAGTACGTATTCAAAAGTAGAAATGCTTTAAATTACCTAGTTATTTTTTCAGGCGTATTGTCGCGTCGTTATAACGGTAGAAGACACCAATGAACATCCGCCACGCTTCACCGCATCCAGCTACTCGGCTCTGGTGATGACCGGAGCTGCCGACGCTCAAGTGGGAGCGGACGATTCCGTTGGAAAAGTTGCACTGCGTGTGCGAGCCACGGATCAAGATCAAGGCGAAAATGCAAGAGTCATTTACTCTATATCAGCCGGTAAGCCGCTTACGTTTGACATGTCTTATTTTCAATTTGATTTTACGCTTAATATTTAATAAGTCAGATGTGGCCGAGAATTGGTTTCTTTCTACATGAGTTATATTACCACTTCGCTAAAAGAATATACTTTCTGCCCTTAAAATCAACCAGTAGCTGTAACACAGTAATTGATTTTCCTCTGTCCTACAAAAGGGAGATTCTCCATAGACACGGCACTTTTTCGAACGCGTCCGTTTCATCATAAAATCAAAGGCCACCATCTTAAGGAACGTTTTAGCGTAACGTATTGATTAATTCTGTGATTCTACTAAGGCTAAACCAAAGGAAATTATTCGCTGTTGAAATAATACGCATGTCAACAAGTCGGTCTTGAAGGAAATAGATTGAAGAAGCACATATGTGCAGCCTCGGCCGAAGGTTATCTAATTTCCACAGAATATACAGTACCACATTTTCCGTCCGAACCACAGCGATATTTATTGTTATTGGATAATATACGGCCACTATATTGGTTTATCTAGGACAAGTGGCGTCTTAGTGATATTTTCGAGGCCCAGAAGAGGAACGGTTTGACTTTATTCTCCTCTAAACCTACAGGGATTCTTTTAATTCGGATAATTGTTGGCACAATCGTTTATAAACACAACTATACGACCAGCAACCCGTGGATATATATACCAAGGGAAATAACTTACATACAGGTTTAACAAAACGTTGAAACCGTAAGCACTGGTTACTAACGGGTGGTACACATCTTGTGTTTCTCTAACGGTCGCAGTTTTTAGTTTATCAGCTCCAATTGCTGGTTATCTCAACCATCTCATGTATTTCTAACCACTCAACCGACTTTCCCATGCTCCATGATAGATTTTGCAACCACGTGACTCAGTCATCCGTTTTGTGAGCGAATCGCGAGTGGCGATTGAAATGTACAATCGGTTTTCCTTCTCTGTCAGGAGCAATTACGTTTTTACATTCGTTTTATCTCGTCCCTTTCTGGCTGCCTGGTACATTGGAAGGTTCCCATTAAGAGGTGACTCACCTAAAAGCGCGTTATACAGCCTGATTTTGATAGCTTTAGCGTTAGCCGCGATTCATGTTTTGTCTTTTTGCTGGTTTGCACCCCTCTGTAAAATGGCCATTTAGAAATTTAATTCAAAAAGAAATAGTCTTTGAAACGATCTCATTTGTGTTAGAGAGACTATTACAATATTTTACAAGCTTAGCCTTGTATTTTCCATTGTTTGAGGAAATAACATGATCCTATTCACGATTTGTTTAAAAAAAATTTCTGCTTCCTCTGTTAATTTCGGTATATTTTGTTGACTAGTGAAATTTGATTTTTCTTTATGGCCCGTTGGCATTGCAGAAATGAAGTCTAAGATTTTGCACTGTCACTCTTCATCATGCTCGTATCCTTTTCAGCGTATTGTCAAGTGGCGCTATACCTTACATTTCATGTGGTACCGATTTTTAGCAATTCTCAAAACATTCAGTTAGCTGGACCTTACTGTTATTTTCGGCGACCTCATGGTTACTAGAAAAAACTATTTGTTGTTGGGCTGATTTTGGTAATACTTACCTAATAGTCTAGTTTTTCATATACTTGATTATAAAGTTTACTCGAAGTTGATCAAACAAGGTTGAAATAGCTAAACAAAAAAGTTTCAGTTTAACCAACAGGAATGAAACTTAATAAAAAAATCCAAATGTCTTTCTATCAAGTCGTCAGAAATGTGAAAGCTTTGTAGCGTTTTAAAATAAATGAGACAATTTATGTTTGGAAACTGAAAAACTTTGCTATTAACGGGACCCTTTAAAATTCTTGAAATAGTTCCGGCCTAATCTCGACCGTATACTTTCATTACTGAAGAGATTCCGAGAGTATTTTTTAAGAAAGCTTAACCAAGCACACCATTACTTAAAGATTATTTTGCAAATTGTTGCTTATAGTTCACAAACCGCAATGTTTTCACGTTTCTCAAACCGTAGACTGAGCTGTATTTTTAATGTGGTATTGGATTATAAGTCGGTTTTGGCCATCTGCGTAATATCATAACTCATCCAAACAACTTTACCCCAAGCAGATTCCTTGGGCACCTTTTAAGGTTAGCCAAAGATTTAGAGGTTTTCATGAAAGGCATTATTACAAGATAATCGGCTATCGGATTCTGCCATTATTATATGTCATTTTAAATTTTACTTTTTACTTAGGCATTATAATCTCTGATATAGACATTAGGCAGGAATGCGAAAATAAGTCAAATCGTCGACTTAGGCTTACACAGGCACGAGACGGTTGAACCTTAGTGCATATACTCGAGGTATTTGGACCAAATTCCCTTGTTTTTTAAACTTCTTTTATTCCATTCAATTACAATTCAAGCGGACCCGGTAATGTTGAAAGTATGTTTTGAGGGATATACTTAGAAAAATGAACGGAAAGTAGTCAACAGGTCCCCCACGTGCGCGTTAATGGTACGGGGTGCGTGCGAGTCGTTGCCATTACCTATGTACCCAGTTGGTATTGGGCTTTTGTTCGCTTGGCCGTGGTCACGCGAACCGAATCACAGTTCTGCGATAAAATCACCACCAACTGAAAATATTAATTGTGCGAACGGGAAACGCTCGAGGATTATGAATACGCTACCTCACATACAAGTGACTATGTGCACTTGAATAAATAATAGCTCGGTTTTCCGACCCTCAGTTGTATATACAAATCTGGCATTCCAGCTCACTAAGTTACGGCGTTGTATTTTTAATTGTGATTTCTTGGCCTAAAATGGTCTTCCAAGAGTGTAATAAATTTGTCGGATCGTTCTTCTCCAAAACATTTTCCCCAGTTGACTTCTGATTGTTTTAGCTCTACTTGAATTTCAACTGCCGTTTGGACGCGGAACATTATTTGCTCTGCCCTCCACAGCACCGTGTACATTGACCCCGACTTTTCGTCGAATTTGTTTATTTTCGATGTTGCATTCGCGTGCTTGAACTCCAGGAATGCTGTTTTGCGTAAACGAGGCTGCTTAGTCTTCCCAGTTTTTAATCAACTTCGTATATCTTATTGTTCAGTGTCTCTATACCACGCTATAGTCTTGACCGGATTTGAGAACACATCGATTGTTTGCTTTGACAACCAGTAGCAATTGTACTCTGCGTTCCTTTAATGCTCCACAACCGTTTGCAAAAGCACAGATGTCATATCTGATGTCACAAGCAAATCCAAAAAACGCGTTGGGATTTTGGATACAAAGACGGCTTTTGACATATGCGTTTATAGTGGGATCAGTTTTTTAACGCCTTCAAACTGACGTCGCGCATAAGAAATCTTTTAATCGACTTTCAAATATTTCCTCTCTTTGTTTTGTGACCTGATCGCAGTTAAGTGTTTATACAGCTTTGTAGGACTCGACGAATCGGACATTGCTCAACAACCATAGTTCAAACCATCTCGGCTCTTGCGTGCTCACGAATGCGTACCTGTTTGATGCGTACCTGTTTGATGCGTACTGGCACTTTTTTCGGTATCTGGGTAGCTTGTAAACAGCTTTCCCCAAAAAAATGACATTTCACTTGAGAACATTTACTCCTTCCAGGTAACATTGAAGGGCTATGGAGAATTAATCCAAGCACAGGAGACATTTACCCCACTCGTCGACTCGCCCCAAGGGATGGGACCCCAGTTTCGAGGTCTTCATTCACCGTCCAGGCTTCTGATGGCGCGGTGCAGCCCTTAGCCAATCATGCCAAAGTGACTATTGACATTCGGGCTTATGACGACACACCCCCACGATTTCAAACCAATCACTTGACCATTGCTCTGCCAGAAGACACACCAAAAGATAGGTAATGTCTCATAGTTGTCGTGGACCCTCATATTTTTGTCATATTATTTCGCTACTTTAATTAACATCTTCTTTTTGAAATTTTAGTTTTGTTGCCATGCTGACCGCCACTGCGCCTTCTGGTGTCACCTACAACGTTACATCCGTTGATGACGACGACGACAGTTTCATCATTAACCCGCACTCTGGCGTGGTATCGTTGCAAGGAAAACTAGACCGTGAAGAGGTGACATCATACGAACTGCTTGTAACTGCAATCAACTCGGAAGGAAAATCATCCACCGCTCATATTGAAGTAAACGTCATGGACGTGAATGACAACAGGTACATGTCACAATGTATTAATGTAGTCATTGCATTAGTATAGGCTATTAGCACCGTCTGCTTTGCTTAGCTCAGTTTTTAACATGCTAACGTGATTTCTCGTTTGTCGACGAAACCGATAATATTATTTGTTAACAGAATCTGATGTTTTTCTTCCTTACCAGGCCTGTTTTCGAATCTTTATTCTACGTTGGGAAGATCTACGAATCCCACGTCTCCTCCGCATCAACATTTATCACGAAAGAGGATGGAAAGCCTCTAGTGGTTCGTGCATCAGACAGAGACATCGGCGACAACGCAAGAATCGCTTACCGGCTTGTTAAACCAAGCGAAGCGATCTCAGAACGGTTTACCGTCGACGAAGCGACGGGAGCGATACGTGCGTTGCCTGGTACCGGATTGTTTGATTATGAAATGGTCAAAGAGTACTCATTTGAGGTGAGACTATGTTTTTATAATATTTATTCTCGATTATCGTAGTTGAATAAGTTTTTATTAGAATATTGCAATATATGTTGTAATTTCGTTGTAATCGTTGCTTATTTTAGATTCAAGCATTCGATCTCGGAAGTCCACGATTATATTCAGCGAGCAATGCTCACGTCAATATCCGCGTGATGGATGCGAACGACACCGTAGTCACTTTCACTAAAACCAACTACCACCTAAGCGTTATGCTTCCTACATGCGAGGGAGTTATAGTCAGCCAAGAAACACGAGCACAGCCTGAAACTGGTTCTAGCCAGTCTAAACGTCGGTTAACCTATTCTCTCGGAAGCGATAATCCCGCTTTCGTCATTGACCCCCTCACTGGCGTCATATCCGTCGCGGATGCAGGTGCACTCGAAGCTGACGAGGTTGCTCTAAGTTTAAGAGTCACAGACGGGAAGAAGACGGCAGCAGCAGTGGCAGTTATCTCAGTGACTGAAATGCCACGTCACAAAAAATTCACTTTTTCCAAAACGGTTTACGAAACTCAAGCAAGGGAGAACACAACACAGGTATATATCGAAATATTTCAATCTAACATTAATCATTTTTTGGTATAAAGCGTTCTTTATCTTCCTACAAGTACCACAGATAAGAGAAGGCCTACTTACTCTAGTGATGTGTGTATTTGCAGACGAAAGATTTAGTGGTTGTCAGTATTCGAGGAATGGAATTGGATGATAACGTTCGTTTTTCCATTCTCAACCCAACACCATACTTTGCTATTGACAGCACCTCCGGCGTGATAAGCACAACTGGAGTTCCAATTGATCGCGAAGAAAAGGCGCAGTACGAGGTACTGGAGTAATTAAACTCCATAGGCTGGGTCATATTTGATTAACGTGTGATTGTGTATAAGCTGATATGTGTTCAGTTATAAGAAATTTTAGTAATAAAAAAAATCAAAACGAACAAGCACAAACTTTTTCTTTTACTCGTAGTAAATATTTCGATCAACTATCTCGTTTGTTTTTCAATAATCTGAAACCTGTACTTTTATCAGCTACTGGTCGAAGCTGTTCACATCGATTTCCAGGCTTCGTCGCAACGACGGGACCGTACTATCGCACGCATCACGATCATCGACGTCAATGACAACCCACCCCAATTTGTTGGAGAACCATATTACGCGACCGTGCAAGTTGACGCTCTACGGAGGTCTCTTGTTAAACAGGTAATTTGTATAATTAATCGTAATATTTTACCGAATTATTTCAGTTGCTTGCTGTAATTCCAAGATTGGAATGAACCAAACCTCGTAATAAGAATCGTTTATGTACAAAATTGTTGCATTTTATGGACTTTATTTAATACCAACCCCAAAACTCTCCAAATCACCCCGAAATATGGAAATTGTCAACAACACTTTGAAGTTCTATCCCTTGGGTGTTATGGTTAATCACCTGTTATATAGGCATATGAATATCAATACGTGTTACTTTCAATTTTATACTTGGCTTGAAAGGTCTGATTATTACGTAGATTTTTTGTGATTGTTTAGAAATTCGGTTCATCCCAATTATAAACCTTTTTGGTAACTGGAAGCAAAAAATATTGTAATGGCGAAACCGAAACTCGGTGAATTGTTCCTTTTTCTTCAGGTCCGGACTTTTGATGCGGATGAAGGGAGGAACAGAATCGTGAGGTACAGGTTGGAAGAAGCTTATCAACATCTTTTCGACGTCGACGAACGCGATGGTGTCGTCGTTTTAAATCAAACACCTGGTGAGGTCACGGATGGTAACAACGCCCAGTACAACGTCACAGTGTTTGCTGACAGCATTGGTAAGAATTTTAAGGGTTATATTATATGAGATTACAACTATGCTGATATGAATGTAATTGGCAAGCTATTTCATATGTCTTTGCTTAATATGCTACTAAAATACTATCATTTGGACATTATTGTCATGTACTGCACAATCTATAAACAATCAAGTAATATCCTGTATTTAACGTAACTAATTATTTTGCTTTAAATGCACTATATATGAAGGTGAAATGTAAATTGTATTGTTACACAAAAATAATACAACTATATTGCAGGACCGCCCTTACTTACAAGCCAAACCATCTTACGTGTATCAGTAATCAACCGGGCGACACCGATTTTTACTGAGCCGGTATACGGTGGATTTGAAATACCAGAGAATGCTAAAGCTCATACAGTTGTGACCACGGACATTCAGGCGTCCAGTCCCGAGGGTTCGAACGTGTTTTACACGATTGAATACGGAGACACATTCCATCAGTTTGACATTGACTTTGTGGGAGGTACATTAAGATAACAATATGCAAAGTTTGCGTAAATTATATGACAGCAAAAAGAAACTGGACTTTACTTAATCGCGTACTGTTATCACTTTACTATGAGCTGTTTACAAATTCCTGACTTGGCTTAACGAAGCTGTTAGTTGGTAATATGTGTTGAATATTAGTTGGTATCACAGGCACCTTAACATCACTTGGAAATCTCGACTATGAAACGCAGAGCCACTACAGACTTCAGATTCGTGCTCGTGACTCAAAGTCACGTGCTTTTGCTGACGTATTCGTCAACATTGACGTGGTTGACGTGAACGATAATATTCCAGTTTTCTCACAAACTTCATACGTGGCCAGGATGCGTGAGACCGCCCGTGTGGGTAGCACAGTCTTACAGGTAATTGTTAGATCGATGAAAAACAAAGACTGAAATTAGAGCGTTTATGCCATTACCACGTAGGTATATGATGTACTGGTATGACCCTGCACAAAGATAAAGAAACGATATCACGATAATTGGGAAGTGCTGATATTAATCCCAACGCCGCAATAATCCGATCACGTAATAAGAATCTAAACTCTATACATTTTTCAATATTCCTTCATTTCAATTAAACGCTGTTTTTCACCCAGATGTATTCAGTAACCCTAATATCAAAAACGCTTATCTTGCGTTGTTTTAAATGGATTACTTCAGTGTATGTAGTCCTTGTTGATGCAGTTTAAATATCATTACTTTAAATTTTATTCCTTTTAAATATTATCTTTTGTGTTAGATTACGGCGTCTGACGCTGACTCTGGAGCCAATGGCCAGATAAGATACACAATTCTTCCTAATGAAGACTCCTCGGATGCCACCTTCTTTCTTCTGGATCCGGATTCCGGAGTCGTTTGGACAGCAAGAGGACTTGACCATGAAAGTACACCGAAACTAAGTTTCGTTGCCCGTGCGACGGATTCGGGAATGCCCATGCTGTATACTGACGTCACAGTGACGTTGTATGTTGATGACGTCAACGATAACCCGCCAGAATTTAATAAGGTATAGGTCAAGGATCTATCATCATTTACTGTAACTTATCCTGTTAATTTGTCGTCTCCTTTTTCGTCTTACAAATGTCTTTGTGGGCAGGAAACATACGAATTTTATGTCAACGTGAACGCGAAACCAGGCCAGTTTATAGGAAAGATATCTGCCTGGGATGCCGACTCTGAAGACAGAGATAAGCTGGTCTATACACTCCATCGTTCTACGACAAGCAGTTTATTAGAAATTAACCCGACCACTGGTAAATTTATATTGCAGTCTACGCACAACCGGTTCAGACATGTATTTTAATTTTTTTTCACTTGTTTTACCTGTTTCAACGCTAACATTTCTCTCAAGGTGTTGTTGCTTTGGCTGATGTGGCAAAGATGACTCCCGAACTGATCGCCATCCACGCCAATGTATCAGTGACCGACGGTGTCTTTACGTCATCGGCAGGTTTCATCGTTCACGTTACGTCACATGACACCTCCCCATCTGTGGTGACCTTTGACCAGACAGAATACAACATAACACTTGTCGAGAACACGGGTCTTGGACGAAAATTAGGAACGGTTGGTAGAGATTTTTCCTAGGAAAAACGCACAGACATTGGCCGTATCTTATGTAGCTGCTACATCTTAGGTAACCGCAACCGGTAACGGAGCATTGTTATACGCCATTGAACCGGATGCCGGTTCTGACATGTTCCGCATTGACGCCAATACCGGTAACGTTTTCAATGAAGCTGCAATAGACCGAGAGTCCTTCACTGCGAACTCAAACGGTGACGTCATTATTTCCTTTTACGTATCAGCCACCGACCACAGGGGTAAGTAGGAAATATTTAGCCAAGTGGATTCATGTGCACTTTGTTATTTTAGTTATACCCCGAGTTTTACTCATATTTGATTTTAAACTTAATCTTGCATTTTTGATTTAGGTTCGATTGCACGATCCCGTGTAAACGTTTACGTCTTGGATGTCAATGACAATTACCCGATTTTTACTCAAGATAGTTACGTTGCTGTTGTAGTGGTCAGCTCTGCCAGGGCGGATGACCACGTTATCAAGGTAACAGATTAACATAAAACATATTTCTAATATTTTATTCCAATGTCCAAATATCTTTAAATATCAAAAGTAACGTTATCAAACGAAGAATATTTAAGAGAAAATAATACAGTTAGTTTTTTACCGATACCGGACCAATTGAATAAATAAATGAAGTAAATAAATAAATAGCATAGTGAAAGAAACTTTTCTTCACAGCTTGCTGCGTCAGATTTAGATGCGGGTAAAAACGGTTCAATTCGCTATTCTTGGGACGAAGACGATTCTAACGCAAAACGATTTTTTCGACTAAACAGTTTCAGTGGGGAAATTTTAATTCACGAAACACCAAGATTTATGGGTAAGGCAGTCAGACAGTTAAAACAATGTACAATTGTTCTCGAGTTAATATTACACGACTGCTATTGTATGCTGCTGTTTTATGTCTCGTTTACCGAACGTGTTTACACATTAGAGCCGGGCTAAATATCGGTCTCCTATTATTATTTGCTTACGTTTGTTCGGGTCCCTTGATCTTTTGTCGTTTCCCCCGTATCCTAGTCACATCGCCGTCTTAGGTCTTTATTTAAACTTAATTGAGGGAGACTGGCGCAAGATTTCTTGAGTCTAATGGCAGATAAATGGAGTAAGCAAATGTCAGCGCCATATAACAGGATATTGCGCGGTTATATTTGTTGATTTATTGTTGTTTCCCTCACTAGGTAATTTGAGAACTTTGAGCTTTTTCATTCGCGCCAGCGACCGGGGAACTCCGGATTCAAAAGGAAGCGTGGTCTCCGTTTCCGTCTATCTCGCATCCGACTCTGATCCTGTCCCGCGTTTTGAGATGAAAGAATGGATCGCTTCCATCCCGGAAAACAACTATGTCGGATCAGAGGTATCACTATCTTTATTTCATGTCATCAAAGTTTGTGGCTTAATGTTATTTAAAGTTGAACATTTTCGATGCATGAAAATTGACCGATCTAAAAACCTCATACAGGTTATCAGAGTAAGAGCATCTGTTCGTTCGTCCACGATCAAATACTTCCTGGCTCCTCTCTACATCACAGATGAGGAGCAGGAGAAAGTCTCGTCAGGTTAGTCTCAACTCTAAATTAAAGTCAGTTGCGTTGTTATGCAACCAATCAAGTAACAGCATCTTATCAATCATTTTAATGAGAATTAATTGGGATTTTTTCCCAGGAAACTCGACTCTTCGGAAGCATCCATTTAACATCGATCCATTAACTGGAGTGATCACAACATCCCGAGTCTTAGATCGTGAAGAACAAGCAGTGTACGTCATAGACGTGTTGGCTGTCGTGGAAACGACACCTGACCTCGTAGCATCTGCAAAAGTAAGTAAAGAACTTTGCAACCCGCATAGATTTCTATGTACAAATTCGAGTACATATAAAGGTGCGATCTAAGCAAGATTTACGTTATTACCGATGTTAATTTTTCTTTCACGAGTATCCCGTCGTTGACTTGAAAAAATCTTCTTCAAGATTTCAGTGATAGCTGCAACCTTTAAAAAGTTCTATGCCCGTGGTAAAAAACATTATTCTGACGCTTTCTGTGTCCGGTAGGTCACCGTCAATTTGACAGATGTGAACGACAATAGCCCTCAGTTTGTGTCATCTGAATACCATTGCTCTGTGGTTGAAAATACACCGGCAACCAATGATCTTCTTTTTGTCGAAGCCAACGACCCTGATCTGGGCGTGTTTGGCCAAGTAACTTACAGGTAATAAAGCCAGACTGCCATGTTCAAAACTTCATAACATTATGTCATATATCCTTGGAGTGCTTAATGTTGGCGAATAGCAAAGTGATTTTATTCTGTAATCCACAATTTGTTTTCCCCTTGCGCTGTTCAGTATCTACAACATATAGATTACGTAGTTTGTATTAATTGTTTTGTTAATGCAATTTACACATATACATTGATCTATGCAGTCTGGTGCAACCTGATGACGAATCGACTCTACCATTTGCCATTGACACTGAAACCGGAATGTTGCGGAGTCTCATACCACTTGACAGGGAAAACACCGACAGATACGACTTGACAGTGCGCGCCAGTGATGGTGGCCGCGGTCAGAAGCAACGCGACAGCATATGTCACGTGATTGTCCACGTGATCGACGTCAACGACGAACCACCCATTTTTTCACACTCGGAATATCGTGCGTCTATTCTTGAAAGGTGAGTGACAAGCATATTTTTCTGAAAGCTTTGATACCTTTGATACAATTTGATAAATTTAACATTTTTGCTTAACTGGGTCCACATATCGTACTAGCACCATGCTTTATAAAGTACTTCTGCCATGGTTTTCATCACAAATACATGACAGCGCGTCGATTGGGCAACTGACCTCGAAATTCATTCATGCTTCCGACAACGATTCGCAAGGTGGCTCTCGCATGCAGCTCTACATCTTACAAGGTGACCCGGACGGTTTGTTTGAAATATCATCTGAGCTCGTCCCATCCGATGACCACTCGGTCACTGCTGCGTTGAGAGTAAGTCATTAGGTTTTGTAATTTCACAATCAGTTCACTTTATCCCGAGAAGTTTCAGACCGTTTCAAATTCTATGGCCTTCATTTCTTCCTAAAAACTTTTAAAAATACACCTGCATTTCTCAGGTGATGAAAGAAGGCTTAAATAGAGAAGTTCAGTCCGTCTATCATCTGACGCTTTTAGCCACAGATGGACTTCACACAAGTACCACCAGGGTTGTTCTCTCGGTTAGAGATGTCAACGATAACAAACCAGTTTGCGAGCAGGTGTGAATGCTGTCTATAACCTTCTCTACCTCTCCAGTATGTACGAATCGTGCAAATGTTGTCAAGCTTCATCGTTAACTGACCTTCACCCTTTGAACTTTCGCCTTAGTTATCATATCGAGCTTCTGTCCGGGAAGATGCCGAGGAGCACACTCTTGTTTTGCTCGTGACGTCACACGACAATGACGCAGGCAATTACGGAACTGTTGTTTATTCATTAGACGGTGAAGGTTCGAACATGTTTGACCTGGATTCTAGGACAGGTAACATTGCGCGTTAGTTTATCAAACAACAACAGTTTAAGCATTTACTAAACGTATACGAAAATGTTATGTTGAATTAAAAACATATGATATCACTTGTAATTTTGCAAATGAAATATTGTTGGCTTTATTTGCAGGCGAGCTTTTTACAGCAGCTCTATTAGATCGCGAAACAACTGCTAGGTATTGGCTGTCGGCGACTGCTACTGATGGAGGTGGACTTACATGTGCAAGCAAGGTATAGATATCTCATTCTGTTTTTCTCGAAAAGAACTTGATATCAAAAAATAGGCTCATGACGCAAACATTCTAAAATTCCTCTGTAGATTCTGATCGATGTAAATGATGTCAACGACAACGCTCCTCATTTTGTCGAATCCTCCTTGCGCACTTCCGCGAGGGAAAACGCTCCGGTCGATTCTCTTATCCATAGAGTCGTCGCTTGTGATCAAGACATGGGTAAATTTAATTTTAAAAGAAAGAAGTTTTATGCAATTTGTTTTGTGATACATTTTGATACACTTTTTGCATATGATACACATTTTGTGTTTCAGGGTTAACTTTAAATCATTCGCTTATTTTTAGGTGAAAACGGAACGTTTTCGTATTCGCTTACCGATGATATCAACGGTCAGTTTTTCATCGAACCGGACACCGGGGTCATTCTGTTGATGAAACCACTCGACCGAGAAACAGTGCCGTTCTATGAATTGGAGATAGTGGTAAGTATGAAGCAAAATAATGTTATTTTGGTCAAAATTACGAAGTATACAACTTCAAAAGTGGGCTAATGATTCTCTAATAACTTAACAACTTTGGAACCAGGCAACCGACCATGGCAGCGAAAAGAGTTTATCGTCAAGAGCAGGACTTCGTCTTCAAGTCCTTGACGTCAACGACAATCCTCCCGTGTTTAGGGATACCCAGGTAAGTTGCTCACATTTCAGTGCGTTACATTTACAAAATCAGTTGCCTATATGCTCGTTTGGTCTGTCCTTTTCTTATCAAAATTGATACTTCTCAGGTTTGTGGACATTTAATCTTATTTTCTATATTTTAGTACAAGGCTACTGTGCGGGAAGACGTCAGACCGGGTCACAGTGTGGTCACTGTGGAGGCAAAGAGTTTGGACACTGGAGCAAATGCCAAACTCCGATATTCCATCACGTATGGAAATGAGCACGGAAAATTTCTTATCAACGAAAATACAGGTTTTTGAAATACAAAATAAAAGATCTTCATACATGCATTTTTTGTATTTTGCAACGTCAGACAATCGTCATTGAAACATTACGATAAACGTTTGTATTCAGGTGAAGTAAAATTGTCCACAACAGTCGACTTCGAAAGTGACCAAAGCTACGTACTGACCATATCGGCGTCCGACCGCAGTGAACACCCATTATCCAGTGATTGTACACTGCACGTCCAAGTACTTGACGTTAACGACAACCGTCCTGAATTCTTTCCGGTCGGAGAGGTCAGTTAATTTACTTCGGTCAGACTAAAAATAATTACCAATTTAATTATTTGATGCATAGATAAGCAACGCCATAAATATGTTTACCAAATGTTTTCCAGGTATTATAGGCGATTATTATTGGTTTATTGATATGCGTTTCTAACTGGTAATATTAGCATGTTTCTCATTCAAGTGAATAAATTCTGTTTTTCAGCTTTCTGTGCCAGAAGATGCCGAGGTTGGTCGCATAATAAGTACAATACCCGCAACTGACCGGGACAGTGGCTTGGCCGGAAATGTCACTTTCAGTTTGTCACGTGACGCAGAGCTTCCGTTTTCCATAAACCCGGAAACAGGAAAATTTATCGTCGTTTCTCCTGGCCTTGACTATGAAAGGCAGAGATCGTATCGTGTTGTTGTTGTAGCAACCGATGGCGGGAGTCCAGCGCTCAGCTCAGAAGTAACCATAACTGTCAACGTAGATGACATCAACGACAATCGGCCTAGATTTCTGGTCGCAAGCTCTACTGGTGGCGATTTTGATAAAATCTCCTGCTCATTAGATGGCGCTAATTGCACAGTGTATGTACACGAAAGTTCGAGTGATCCTGTTGTGCATGGAGTGGTCAGCCTGAACGCCACTGACGAAGACGGCAAGGGAAATGCAGGGCCGTTCAAATTTAGAATTCTCTCTGGCAACGATGCAGGTAGCTGTTATAGGTCATGCACGAGTTGTGTATAAGCTAAATTATTGATGAAAATGAACGCAAACGATGTATTTCATAGTTAGAAGATATTTTGCCACAGTTGTGGGCTTGTGCTCTATGACTGTATGTTTAGTCTAACTATGTAGTACATGTGCGTTTTGCACATAATACGCATATTGCACAAGTAAAAATTAGATGCCCTCTTGAATTTTTGTTGTGTTTTTAAATTTGTTTATATATTCCTTATGTTATGTATCGTGTAGGCTTATTTTATTTGGACAAGAACAACTTCATCAAATCACGCCGAACTCTTCGACTTAATGACATCACGATAGATGGACGTCGACAAAATAGCCAAGAGCTTGTCCACCAGCTGATCATAGAGGCGACAGATTCCGGTCATCCTTACTATCTTACCTCCCAACCTCCTTTGCAACTCAATATTATAGTGATAAAAGAGAGTCAGTACGCTCCGGAAATGAAAACACATAAGATTGAAATCTTCCTCCGGGGGATGGAATTGGAGCGGGGACTCATTTCGCAGAGTTTGCAGGCAACTGACCGGGATACTTTTGATGAAGACAGGCTAAGGTTCTCTCTCGCGTCTCCTGAAGATGTCGAAAACTTTGTTATCGATCCTGTCACAGGTTCCATAACTGCGGAGACGCCTCTTTCGGAGGGCGATTATGACGTATTAGTCAGGGTTAGCGATGGTAGCCGGGCCACTACGTCCACTATCCCGATTATAGTGCGACGGGTTACTCAACAAGCTTTAGAGAACAGTGTTTCCATTTCATTCCGCGGAATACATGACGCAGAGAATTATTTATCCCGCTACAACGCACTTTTTGTTGATAAACTCCGAGAGATGTTACCAAATGGATTCGACCACAATCGCGATTTACTTACGATCTCCGTACAAGCGAGAGATGACCTGGTTGATGTTTTATTTGCCGTACGTAAACCTCCAGATGCTAAAGCCCCAAGAAGCTTTTATCTCTCGAAATCACTCCGGAAGATCCTGGAGAACAACAGGCCCCTCATCGAAGAAAAACTGAGAGTCCGTGTTGCTGACATCCAAGGCGTCCTTTGCGCTGAAGATGAGTGCTCGCACGGATCTTGCAGACAAATTCCAACTTTGGATCCTCTACCTGAAACTTTAAACCCGGTGACCACTATAAGCCGCAGCCTTGTAACATCCACTTTCAAGCGTGAGAAGAGATGTGTCTGCTCACCTGGGCACGTTGGCCCAGCCTGTGTGACCATATGCTCAAGCGGTCCATGTCCACGTGATCAGACGTGTGCCACGGATGAGACGGAAGTGGAAGGCTATCGATGCGAAAACCCCAGCCGACCCAAATCGACAATGACGTTCTCAGGGCGATCATTTATAAAGTATCGACTGTCCGATGCCAGCCGCCATTCGCCTTTCAGGTTAACTTTCAGGGTTCGGAGCTTCCAGTCTGCGGCGACCATCTTCTACGCTCGTGGACCATCCCATTCTGCTAAACTTGAAATCTTTGGAGGATTCTTGCGGTATACGTTTGATTGTGGAAGTGGTCCTCAGTCGATGGTCCGGTACGTGCAAGATGTGGATGATGGACATTGGCATGATGTGGACATAAAACCGCTGGAGGACAGATCCAACTGCGCTTTCAAATTAACTGTGGGAACATACATTGCGTCTGTAGAGGCGACTGGAGGAGCAAAACGTCTTGATCTTACATCCATAACCTTCGGCGGGATGCCGGATGACGGAAGATCTAAGAGGAGTAGAAGCGGTGTTGCTACTAGAAGTCGTCGCAATGTAAGCCATGGATTCCGTGGATGTTTGCAAAGAGCAGAGTTAAACAATGTCCCTCTTCCTTCTCCGTCATCTGCGCCTTCTAGTGGGTCCGGCAACATCGTAGAGGAGCATTCTGGAGTAACAGCAAAGTAAGTAAACTATCTTTTAATCAAGTAGCTATTAACCTTAATGAAATGTTTTAATTAATATTAACATTATTCCAATTTTAGCGGTGAAAAACTACTGTAGCTACTGTATGTCACACTTCTGTAAAATTTTCTTCGTTCAGTTGTCGGAACAGTTTGATCAACATGGAGGCTTGCTCCGGCACTCCCTGCCTGAACGGAGGAAGATGCATGCCGCTTTCTGACGGATCGCACGCGTGCGAATGTCCTTTGGAGTATGATGGGGAAAGATGCGAGATCCCTGATCCGTGCGGACCTCTCCCCTGTAAAAATAAAGGAGTGTGCTTAGGTCACGGAAACGAGTTCAGGCAAGTTATTCAGATTTTAAGAAACAATATTCACGTTTGAGAATGTATTTCCTGTAAACTTTTATTGTTCTCTGCAGGTGCGATTGTGAAGACTCGGGATTTTCCGGTGATCATTGCGAAATCCCATCAGCTTGCCTCGCAGTTAACCAGTGCGCTAATGGCGGCACTTGCGTAGTTCAAAGTGAATCCGCCACGTCCTGCGTGTGTCCGCCGGAGTGGAAGGGTCTCTACTGTCAGATTGACGTAAATGAATGTGAGACTTCGACTGGCAAGGAAAGATGCGGAGGGTCGGAAGAATGTCACAATTATGAAGGAGGATTTTCTTGCAACTGCTCTTCCGGTACTTTAAATTCACTCGAAGGACAACCGTTATAGTGTATAAGACAAGTTCCCCTTTTTTAAACTAGTTCATTTGCTTCTGTGACTTGAAGTTTTATTTGCAAAGTACGCTTCTAAAAAATCGCTTTTCCCGGTCTATAGGTGTCGATTGCCACGGTTTAAAGAATCCATCAGTCAATGAAGGCGTTGTTCAACCTTATATCATCATCATAGCAGTGGTGGTGTTACTGTTCATCATTGTGGGTTTGGTTTGTTTTGTTTGTTATAAGAAGAGGAGCAAGAAAGGCGACGGAAGATATACAAGGGGAAGTCGAAGAAGCCACGACTTTCAGCCGACCAGTAATTTCAATGCAGGTTCTTGTCATCGAAAACGACTTGGGCTTGTTAATTTGTGTGATCAAGTTTTCATCTAATGGCATTCTGTTTCTTTTTGAAAACATGTTTAAATAGTAACTTGCAAAAGAAAGCTGCTACTTTGAGTTGATTCATGATGTGTAGGTGTTAAGTAGAATGTATTTTCTCGTCAGATAACTACAACCAAAGGTCAAATCGCCCTCAAATCCCAGAACGTCCCAGTGATTATCAGAGAAGTTCGCGGGACTCCTTCAACATGATTCCTTTACAAGATGACCAAGTAAGTTTATTGGACAGTATTTGGGGTGATGCCACACATACGTTTGTATAAATCTTTGACATATAAATTTGACTTTATAAACGATAAAGCTTTCCTCGAAATTTGCAAACCAGGAAAGAAATCGTCGCATGTGTCTCGTGTTCCCTCAAATTCCTCCGACTTCTCCTGTTTCTGGATCAGATAACGACTCCATCAAAAAACCTCCGCCTTCTTGGCAAGAATACGACCCAGCTAAGGTATGTTTGCACCAATGTCAACGCAGTTCTTCTGCAAAGATTTTTCAGCAAAAGAACAGAAATCCATAAATTATCCATGGATCAGAGTCAAAACTGGTGCCGTTTTTAACAATTTCAAAGCATAACAACGAGTAGATATACTGATACTACATCGCAGTAGAATCTGCTAACTTGACTGAACAACTTGTACTCGTTTGTTATTAACGCCTAGCAATAACTTTCGTGTTCTTACTAACCGCAAGAAATCATTTATGATCGTTTCTACAACAGTTTAACGAATCGGCATCATCGTCTGTCCACCATTTTCCAGCCAATCGAAAGGTCAGCGAACACTCATTTAGTGATCAGCAAAGTAAGTGACCATTTCACACTTGGCCAGTGTAACGATTTGCATGCAATTGTGATTAACTAATGAATAGTGTTAATTGACTAATAGTATTAGTAAACTATGAGATCAGTGATTATCTTAACGAAATAATATTGGCTCTGTAATTGTAATAGCGAATTTTTGTATCAGTTGTAGACTTCAGGCGACACGGGCTTCGGGGCCGCCCTTATACAGGTTAAGATTGCTCGTTTTATGTCAATAACGGGGTGTGTGTTTATCAGCAATGCTTTTTGCCAGTTTTCTCTTTCGTTATCGTATCGTGGTTTCAATACACGTATAGCTTGCAAAAGTTTGGATGCATGCTGGCACCTTTTTGCTGTTTGCGCCACATAACTGTACCTCATTGCTGGCTGATACTTCCTCATTTTCGCTGTTGTTTTCATTTGTACCTTTTACACATATCATATATTTCGAATCTCTTGGAATTGCACCCGTGCAATATGTACATCCTTCTAGGCTACACTCAATTGAAAAAAAACTTATGTTTTGATAGCAAATGATAATTAATCAGTCTTATAATGTAATGATTACAACTCCACCAGTGAAAAACGGTTACCACGAAACAAGTTACACCCTCGGAGCGTGGGTGCAATACCGTGGTCAACGTTTCTTCTACCTTAAAGCGCTTGGTGTTGTTCAAAAAAGAACATAATAGTGCGCCATTGCAAAATGTGCAATTACTTCCAGGCCGAAGGCCGGTCTTCAGGATCTCATTTGCTTCTTCAAACATTATATAATGTCCCCAACTCCATCAAAATGCTTTGTTGACGCTAGCTACACCGTTTTTTGTTTGTTTGTCAAAGTATGACTGTTGTATTATAATCGCGCTAACCAGCTACAAAAAGCACAACAAAACAAGAAAGTAACCATTGTCATCCTTATTTTCACAGCCTACGACTGGGACATCACTGACTGGAAACCAGGCGGTTCCGGCGTGGTCTCCCCGGCCATTGCCAGCGTCGCCTACGACCGGCAGTCGAGGGCTGGTCACAGTGATGTGCCGAGCTCACCCGAATCGCGACACAGTCACGTCAGCACATCCACCAATCGCAGTCGTCGCAGCCACCGCTCCGATGCGCTTCCGGGATATTACAGCAACGGAAGGCGTCGTCGTGAGAAACAGCTCCTTCGGATGGTAGAAGTGAAGGATTTCCGGGAAACGCCTGTAAGTTTCGTCCAAGCTATTTCTGCTGGCTTAGGTGCATGGAGGTTCATGCTAGCATGACGTAACCCCATTTATTGAATTGTATTATTAATGCTAATGACATTACCCTAACTGTTGCAAACATTTGGCACATTCAGCTGTGTTTCGTTGACGAATGTATCAAAATAAAAGTTTTTGTTTTCGTTAGATTCCCGAAAATGAAAGATGGGGTCCGGAAAGTCCTGAGGTTTATCGCATAAACAACCAAAACATCCCTGGCTTGGGAAGTGAGCATGGAAGAGACAGTCGTGGCAGCAGTCTTCGTAGCTCATCTTCGAGATTTAAACCATACCGCAACGATTCCTTCCCGCGTCTTCCTCATGATCCAGTGCCGCCATCTCCAGTCGCAAACAGTGTAGATGAAAACTACTCCCAAGGATACGCTGACAACGAATACGAAGAAACTATTGACGACGCCAAAGGAGTCTCTCCTTCCGCTTATGTCACCAGTGACGATCGAGAAATTTCTACCTCGTCAGGAAGACCCTCAGGATCGGAATCTGATTCAGCACCAAGATCATCCGGATCTGAAAAGCTGCCTCCTCCTCCCACGGATTATGAGCTGAAGGCTCTTCAAGAAAGGGAGGACGAAGATGAAACTTTGGTCAACGCTACACTTCTTCCTGCAACAAATCATTCTTACTCCTCTCTATTAGCATCTCCGTTCAACGTTGATATGCCAACTCCTGCGGCGGCCCGGAGCAGTCGCTTTCATCCTGACGAGTATCTTCTTAATCACTACCAACAAGCGTCAGACATCAGTGAAGCAACCACATCTGCTCCAGGAAGCAATTTCAGCCTTGATCATCCGTTTATTGATCCTCGTTATGGGAAGAAACCATATGAAGTTCCCAATAAATTATCACCTGATATTCCGTTACCTCCGGAACGTCACGACAGCGTCCGCTTGGAGCTTTCCTGTTTATCGGAGGACGAGGAGGAAGAGGAAAGTGCCTGTGAGAAACAACGTCGCCATCACCAATCCAAACGGCGTCATCACGGTCATGGACGTCCTCCAACTGATTCAAAATCTCGATCCAAACGTGAGAAGAAGCTCGGTGAAAAGCGAGGAACAAATTGGCTTCCTGCGGACACTAAATCATCTCAAGAAATGAAGCCACTATACTGTGGGGATCATCAAGAGGATCAGTATATAATGGACGATAACATTTCCTATAATCGAATAAATACTAACGTGTAAACAAGTTCTTTGTATAACAATTCCTGTTCAAGCTATGCAAAGATATAGACCGCACAAATGGCACCAACATTAGAAAGATGAATAAAGTGGATGACTGTTCGCAATACTAACAGCTTCTATTCCTAATCACGTTCATTTTAATCCAGTGAAAGCTTCACGCCATCGGCATAGCCAATTAATACAATTCACTGTGGCACTCTTTTATTTATAGCGCGTGCGCAGAGAAAGTGACCCAATAATTTGAAGCGTACTGTTGAGTTTTGTCGATGTTTTTTTTGGGCTCATTTCTCTCCTGTTTTGCGCGATTTTTCAGTTACCAACCACACGTGGGAAAAACTATTCTGCCTGGACGACAACTTTTTGTTTTATGAAGTGAATCTTAGTCCGGTTGCTCTTGTGTTGTGTAGCAAGTTTCATTAATACTTTTTGCAGACTTTTTAGTGATTTTTAGTTCAAGTTTAATGCGCGTACTGTTGTCATTATTTTATCCGATTCCTTTTTAAATGACTTTGCGTTTTACTGCTGCGATTTTTGAAACAACACGGTACACGTTCATTGGTCGTCGTCTTCGCGCCGTTTTCGTTGAACGTTATCAAGGAGTGTACTAGATTGCTTTTATTTTGCTGCTCTTTCCGTTATAGAAATGCTTATAAGCGTATGATTTTTATATTTTTAATGATGTAATTGTGCTCATACGTGTCGTTGTACTATAACCAATAATCATTTTTACTTGCGATACAGTTTTTGTTTCATGGCTTCACTTTGTTATTGGTCGCGACAACGCAAAGCGTATTTATTTTGTTGAAGAAATAAAAGAAATTTAGAATATTCTGCAATCTTTTGAAATGTGTTTTCACTGAATGTGCAATAAGCAGGTTTAAGAACAGTTTTTATTTGTTATGCCGTTTGCGACATATCGTCAGTATATACGATGAATGACATTATGACGTATAGAGCTCTAATGTTTTAACACCTTCAGACACCAATACATGCAAATGAAATCAACAAAGAAGAAAATTGGTAAACATCGTACATTAAACGGACCATGCTGTATACTAAAATGTAGCTAATGTAAATAATGAAGCCAATGGATTAGAACGTATGTGACAACAATTTTTTGCTATACTTTATGAAGCCCTAAACCTTGCTTAGCTTCTATAAACGTTGTTTTGTACATGATGGAAAGTTTACAGTTATATGTCGGCATGTTGATCATGCTGGTGGTTAATCGTCAAATTCACACAATATTGGCGCCCCACGTACGTATGATAACCCCTATCTTTAACCCAGTAGGCCCGGACTGGCTCATGGCAACTTGAAAGTCTGCATCACTGATGATGTTGTCGATTGCGTAATACTCTTGTCCATTTTGCGGCCCGTGCAGCTTATTTGCTTGGCCGTGAGGAGCTCTGTGCGGATGCAAATGATTCGGACCTGAGTGATTGTTATCTTTTGTGGTGTTACCAGCAGCGGCGATGTTAGATGAAACTGATGCCGACCTAAAAACGAAAGAGCTCATGAACTGTAATGTCTCAATGCCTCATAAAAAATTTCAGGAAAATACGTTTCCTGTTTACAGACTTTTTGCATATATTTAATCTTGAAAATATTGGTTGAAAACATTCAAAATATTTAACATCCGTCTAATCATAACAATTATAGGCATACTGGTATACCTCGGAGAGGTGTTATTGGAACCAGCATTTGTGACAAGTCCTCCTCCTAATGTGGATGAACGTGGACTGGTGTCTATTGCCCTTAGGACGCAGGCTTTTCGTCGAAGCCGCATCAAGATAGAACCATTTCGTTTGTAGATCAAGATGGAGATGTAAACTTTTACATCGATTTCAAGAGGTTTCTAAAAACCAAAATCAAATATCATATGTAAAGATATTCTAAGCGTGTGTAATATTTTAAAACTGTTTGCATTTGTCTTTCACAGTCTTTCACAAACTTTAAAGTATTTGTCACCTTTAGTATGATTACTACATTAAGTGTGTCGTAGTATCTCTTTGGTTGGATTTCCCATCGTCCATTGCCGTATGAAGTCGACCCAAGTCCTCGTTTGTTTCTGTTTGGGTGATAGTATAAGTGGACACACCATTCCTTGTCTGTATAATCTCGTGGTAAATATTGCGGCTCTTGAAATTCCGAGCTTTCTTTTGCCAGTATTTGATATCTTTTTTAATAATAAGTTTGTTTACTGGTTTACCTACATCAGATAAATATGTAACTCTTGCGTTGCAAATACAACCTGTACGCGTCTCCCAAGTATATCCTGACAATGGAGCGGTAGTGAAGCCCTATCGGGGATTCCTCCACAGCAAGCAGTTGTGTACCGTGCATCTGCGAGAACCTGATATGCTGCAAAGTCTGGAAGAAAAGAAAATCTTTACTTATTGACCAACAAACTTAGAAAAATAATAATAATGAAACAGCTCACACCTTGCGCAGATACTCTGTTATTTCGTCAGTTTCTTTGACTTTTCTTTGAGCCATCAACCATCGTTGCAGTGACTCAAACAGGAAGAACTCATTTGGGACAAGCAGACTGGAGCTACGGAGAATAGCCTCGACACAGCTGACAGATAATGACAACCAATCGGGGGCTTCCACCAATTCCTCAATGTTGTCAGATATGGCACCGTCAACACATTTTGCCGTCAAGTCCTGAAAAAAGTATTAAGTACAGGATGTTTGGGCTAGTTGGAAAATAACTAGTTTGTTAACCGTCACCATTGCAAACACCTGATTTTTACCACTTACGTGCAACTGATATTTAGCTGCATATCGTAACCACTTAACAGCGCTTTTCAAATCACCATCTTCAATCATGCCGGTGATGAAAGCATCGCAGGCTACTCTCAGTGCTTCTACCCGATATTTCGCCGAGAGCACCAGAAGAGGAAGAGCGGTCTCCGAAGTAAAAGTGATTTTGCCACAGTAGAAAAAGCGAAGAAAATCGGCAAAGACGTTTTGACACTCTTTCGATTCCTCAAGTTCTAATTCCTGCAGAAAAGTATATTTAGATTTTTTATTTAAATCTGCACAAGCAAGGAGACGTTGTGAAGAAACAAGCAAGCCACATGTCCATAACCCACTTTCTTACCTTTTGAAAATCTGGGCAGCTTGTGCATCGGTCGCTGGTAATCAGCATATCACGAAACACGTCGCTTTGTGCAGCTAGCGCGAACTTGTGGCTGTAAAATCGGTGCTCACCCACAATTAGTATGACGTCACTGAGATCGGGATTATCGAAATATCTGTTCATAGAAAACGTTGATTCACATTAGGCCAATACAATTGCCACAGCCACGGCGGGCAAATCGTTTTGGTTACAAACTACATTTATTAATATTTAACTTACAGAAATAATTTATCTTTTACAACAGCAACTTACAGTTGACAATTTGATTGTACCTGACAACATTGGCTGTGAAATTTAGAAGGTCACCAACTACGTGACCTTTTATTTCTGTAGTTTCGTCTGCGTTTGATCCTGCCAATGTCGAACTGCAAACAGAGGGTAAACGAGAATGAACTGAGGTCTCTGGAGCTGCCAAGTAAAAGCAAGCGTTTCCATGCAGCCTGTCACGTGACGCAACCTTACGTAAGTACGTGTCGTACTGTGACGGGTTTAGCAGGTTGTCTTTTGGTCTATGTCTGCATTTTCGGGCAAAATCTTTTGCAAACAGAAGAAATTCTTTGTCAATTGAATCGTTACGGTTGAAAGAGCTCTTTTTTAATGGATTGTCAGTTTTCTCCGCGTTTTGCGTGCGTTGATGGCGATTAGGCCCCCTCTCCCTCAATTTAAACGAACCGTTTAGGCTTTGCGTGGTCAAAAACGTAACGTGAGGCTTTGCAGCATTTATGAGGTCGTCATCTTTATCAGGTGACGAGCAATGACGTATCAGAGCCGACGAGGGACGTTTTATGATAGAAGTTGCACTGCTAGGAAGATTAAGTGGTAAATATCGCTCAAGCTCCGAGTCGCTGTCATCAAAAGGGGACATTTTAAAACCGGTTTTTGAGCCTGGAACCTTGTCGGTATCCAGATTTTCGCTAGATTTCTTTATAGAACTTTTCTCCGTAACAAACACTTCAGTAATATCGCTGCATTCCGTATAAACAAAGGTAGGTTGCTGCAATAAGCCTTTGTACATTATTTTCTTGCGCCGCAGACTTCAAATTGTTCTTTTATGATAAAAAATTAAGTATTATAAATCCGTATATTGATGCTGGGTTTTTCACATAACTTTGCTGTTCTCGGCAATCTAATACAAGCTTGACGCAACTGCCAGTTTCTTTCGACTTAATCGATTGTAAGAAGAGTTAAAATATTTTGCGCTGGTACTTGGTACTCACAATCAAATAAAAAACAATTTCAGAAACACTTTCGCTAATTTGACCAGCCCGAGTATCTAACAGGCATTTTAAGGGTTACTTTAGTCAAGGCAAGTACCGCTTAACATCCGTATTACAAAGTAACATCGAGTGGCTTTACAGGCCAAGTGGCATTCAAGGCTTTGGTGGAGCGCATGTACTAAAAAAGATTGTTGCTAAGGTTTACTTCAATTTCTTGCGTATGGGATAAAGTTTCTTCGGTCCGACTATACACCGTTGTACAAGTTGCCGATCCGTACATGGTTTTCAACAAAATAAATATCTAATATCTGTAGGATATATTAATTTGCTATTATTTCGTCTTTCTTCAAACTCAAGGTTTCGCAATATTTTTGCCAAAACGACAGTAACGACAAAGGACAAATGACAGTTATTTTTTTTAGAAATCGCAACGAACCCCTTTGCGTCAAGATAAAAAATTGTAGAAAAAGTAATCGAAACAAGTTTTAAGTAGTTTTAACATGGCAGTAATTTAGCATGATTATTGGTTTTCTTACTTGTTCAATCCCCGTGATAGTAAACGATGTGTTTATTTTATAGGAAGCGCAGGCTGTTTATTAATTGCATTTCGCTATCACCGCTAGGTCGCGCCACACATCGCGTTGCTTAAAGGGTTTTGATCAGGCCGATGAGATAGATAACTGTTTTGTGGAATATTCTTAGATTTATTTTTACTGCCAAGTTTTGGGAAGAATGGGTACAATATAGCAAAGATCTAAAGTATCTACAAAACTGTAACCTCTGTAGATATTTACTGTTCTTTTCCGCTTACGACGTTGGACTGTGTAGCTGATTGCTTCGAGTCAAAGGTGGTTGACTTTGAACTCATGCTTAATACTTTGTAATGAGCCAGATTTGTAAAAACTGCTATAGATTTATAGTAATATCAATTTGGGTGATACCTTTTCGCATGCAAAAGTATTTTTATATATCTAAATACGCCTGTTAAGGTTCTGAAAACATGCAGGAGATGTAAACTTAGGTATTATCGTGATATTTCACTGGTTTTTCTATGAATGGCTTAAGCATCTGCATATGGTACAGTCATCTAATTACGTCTACATATCTGCAGCCAGGTTGTTTACTGCCTGTAATAATATCAATTGGCTTAAACCTTAAAGGTAGGTCTAACATATAAAATAATCGGCACGAAATTTTTACTCGTTGAAGAAAAAGAATTTTATAATTGAATGCTTTTCCGTGAGTATAATGCTGAGATTCTATTTTGCACTAATCGCGCCAATTAAAGTAAAGTTCCTACCATCATCGACTTTTTAATAGCTGATGCTACTCTGAAACGTTTTTGCCTTTTCCTGTTTGCACACAGTCATAATTGGTCATGCTGACGAAAGTTATTGATTTTTATAAGATTTAAAGTCTTTAGCGCACTTCATCGAGTATGCTTGATGCCTGTTAACATTTTTGTTTGTCAAGCATTATTGAAGTTCGATGACTGTTATTAACTTATTGTTCATAATATGAAGACGGCGTGGTGGTTTAACATCCCTAAACTGAACATAATACTTGTGTGTCACATAAAAGTAAACTTAGCATATAGGCTTATAGAAATAATTTGGTAAAATAAGTTATAGCCTATAGCCTACTGAAATATACCGGAAATTTGCCGCTTCATGTTTTCTTTCTTATAGGTTTCAATATCGTTTAAATTTTTACCAAATAGAAATAATATTTGATCGCTATAAGTACAAGAAGCTAAATTGTTGCTCATATTAATCATTAAACAGAAGATAAAAAAAATAATAATTCGGTTTGCGACCTGTTTAGGCAACGTCATATACAGAGTTGGTGCGGTCTCTGTCACCGGGTTGTAACCTACATTTTACAAACTTCATATTACTATAGTCTTTTTATATATGGACTATAACACCTGTGCAATACCGATAAATTTAAACTGGATCTCCAATCCTCAATTTGGAAGAAAACGTTATCAAGCATTTAGAGCCAAATTTAGAACAAATGAGGCCTTGTTTGCAATAACGTTATCAGCTTTACTTTTCCGCCTTTGGCATGTCACTCAGGCAATCCAGCAAACATGCTTACGAAAATTAGAAGTAGTCTCCCGTATTGCTTTTAAAAAATATTTGAAGGCGCCATCGATTAAAATGCACTTGAAACGTTGATACAAAAATTATCATAATAAAAAAAATGCAAGGTACGAATTGGAAGTGTTTTAACGTTGTCTTATTATTTATCAACAATAAAGAATTCGTACGTAACTATTGGTTAACAAGGTAAGCAGCACGATAGTTTTAGTGTAGATTTATACTGGATTTTTGATGGTGTTTACAAGCTTTTATTATTAATTACTGTCATTATCTCACAATCGTGCGTAACAACACGTTTTCAGCCATCTTATCTTGAGACAATGGTAATTTTATGTGATCTTTATATTGGCAAATGCTTTTGTCAGCGAAATGAAAGCACCTTCAAGGAGCGGGGTTGTCCCTAATGCATGAGCATCATCTGAAATACCGGCAACAGCAAATACTCTATCGTCCTGTATGGAAAGTTTGTATAGGCCGGAGATCGAAGGAGCAAAAATAATATCAGTGTCAACCACTCTGGCGTGGTGTCACAAGAAGTAAGCATAAAAATTTGCAAGTTCTCCAGACTACGGAGTGTGACATAGACACTCAATACCGCTTTTCTTGGCTGTCAGCCAAGTCTGCTGTCCCAGATTCTACTTTATATCAGATAAGACATAAAAATTGATGATAGTTATATACTATATGCATAAAACAATTAAGTTCGAATGAAATGACACACTTACAATTTCACAAAGGAATTGTCGCCAATGAAATAAGTTAATGGAATCAGGGCCGTAACAAGTTTTTGTATATGCATGTTGAGGCAAAAAATAAAAGTGGATTTGTTTTTAGTTGAAATTTAAATGGAGTTTTGCTATCCACAGACTGTACCTAATTTTTGACTTAAGTTTATTTTATTCAATCAGTTTAACTAGCTTTTTGTTACCATTGCCTTTACTTGAGCAAGTAAAACTGTAATAAGCCTATAACAATATAACATCCATAAAAGTTTAGATATGTGTGTAATTGTATATACTGTATGCATAGTTCTTATTTTCTATAATGGCTAATGCTCAACCTTCATCAAACAATGTTGAGGCTCAAATTCAAAGTGCATTTCCACTTCCAGTCATGGAGGTAAGTGAATAACCTATAGTTTACCATACACACCAAGCTGTCTGTCTGTCTGGAGTGCAGCTTATAAAATACCCGTCACCAGTATATTTTCTAGCCTATTCTGAAGATGTTTATACATGTATACGAAGTACTGAAGATCATGTTTGGTATTAGCGATGCTAACTGTCCTTCTATATTAAAGGACATTTTTTATTTTAGCTTTATTTTTTTAGCCTTCATTGTGGTACTAAATGTCCAGATTGTAGAGCTTGGCATTTGCGCACAGTATGTACAAATAAAAACTGTCATCTTTAACGATGTGGTGCTACATTGTCCAGTCCCTTGGTATTTGCATAATTTACGAAAATTATGGGAAGTTAAATCTGGAAATTATATAGTTCCTGACTAGGTCTAAAGCAATCATTTGTTAAATAATGTGAATTTATAATTCAACATGTACAGACTGTTTTCCAAGTTCTCTGTAACGACTTTTCAACATCTGCTCTGCATTGATCTGATATGCTCATGCACACCCAATCATTACAAGAATATCATATTCTTAGCCTGTTTTAAGAAAACAGTTGATTGCCAATAACTTCTAAATGAAAAAGACAGACAAATTTAGTTTTAATTTTTGGAATTGGTATACGTTTTTATCCTTTTTAAAAACCTAACTTGAAAATGGTTTCAGTTTCCCTTGTACCATAAAGCTGGCTACACATTGCATTAAAAACTTTATTTGTTATTCACCCTTCAGTTTAAACATACTGAGCCAAAGGTATGAAATATTTAGTTAGGCGAGGTATTTTATTTTGAAAGGATCTTGCAGCACTATTTTGAAGCCTAAGCCTGAACAATTTGTAATTTTTTGGTCACATATAAAAGTGATTTTCAAATTTAGTTTCATGAGAAAAAACGTCAATTAAGATGTTTTAAATTTCTTTTGTTTGCCAGTTTTTAACTGTGTTTAAAAAGTTACCATTGTTGTCATGTGGATAAGATTTACTGTGCAATTATCACTGCTTACTGAAAACGGCAAAAAGGTTTCTCATTTTAAAACTTTCCTTTTGTACGTTCACCCATATGTTTCAGCTTGCATATACACTTGCAGTTCATGAAAAATATTAAAATTGAATCTCTTTTTTTATTGTTGTTGGTATTTGCGCTAAGCAATAACATATGGCTATTTTTTTGTGATAATTTCTTTGCTAAAATGCCTTGCAAATGTTCTATTTTCTGGCTTTGCCATCATCAAAAAAATGTTTTAATGCCAAATTTGCTACAGTGTAAGCTATTACTGGTATATAGGAATAAACTAAAAATTTACCAATTAATATTTGTGTCCTTTTTTCAAAATATACGATTACAGTCAGACCTCCTTAATCCGGACCACTTTGTTTCGACATAAAATGTCGGTTTAGCGGAGTATCCGGATTATCGGAAAGCAAAAAATCAATCAATCTTGCACATGCAGCACCGTCTTCAAAAAGCAGTATGCACCATGCTCCAATTCAAAGTATGCGCATGCGTAGGAGTTTAAACAGTGAAACTGCAACATTATTATGCGTAGATTATAATCGGCTATTGTTTTCGTCAACTAACTACTGATCTAGGACAATCGTGAATTATTTTTGCTTCACTCTTAATAATCTGGTTTATCGGATTTTATTGCTAGTTATTTAGCACATTTGTTCCAAAACTTTTATGTCGGAGTCGGACAGCGGGGTTTCCGGATTAAAGGGGTAAAATTCATAGAAAGAAATCAGTTTCCAGCAGTTTTGTGTCGGATAATGGGGATTCCGGTTGTTCGAGGTTCGGATTAACGAGGTCTCACTGTATTTGATAAAATCCTGACTATGTTTGTTTTTCCAGCCATAAGCATCTCATAAATCCAGGATTCCTAATTTTTAGGATTGTGTCTTTCATGAAAATTGTTTTTCAGATTATAATTGCAGCTCTTACTAACCTTATGTTAATTGGTACGATTAGTTAAGTTCGCGTTGCTAAATAATGCTTTATCTTAATCGGAACTGCACCAATACAAGCTTGGTAACTGGCACTCAAGTGGTGAAGTGTCATTGAGCACTGAGTTAAGTTATACAAAGACTTCAGTCAGTCTTAGGATAAATATTTTGATACTGGTACTAGCAATCTATTTGCAGTTATACATGTTTCGTTTTCTAGATTTGTCCAGTTTGTTTTTAAAGAAAATTATACAGAAGAATGTTGCTTTTTTACGATTTACTTGCAAAGGAATTGTTGTCATGATGATGCAATGGTATTGTATGCCCATATATTCATCGGGATCGTTACAAGATTTTTCTAATTATGTTTATTTAGTATGTGAACCAGTACACTGATGAAGCAGTTAAAAGTGGCCGTGCACCAAATCCCCCTCCACCACTTACAGACACATATCATATGTTTGGTCAACCATGCCATGAAGATGATGTGATTATCCGTCCCCTGGAGATGCAGGTATCCCATATTTTTGTTTACAGGTTACTATATTGGAGCTTAGAATTTGTATTACTTTTTAACTTTATTTGTATCTGGAAGGATGTAGTAAGTTACCACTCACTACCCCGTGTAAAAAGTTGAACTTCATAGGGCTTGCCCCGACTCTATCCTGAGGTTTACGATAAGAGGGAAGAGTTAAAGAAGATAAATATTTCAATTTTGTGCAATTTTCTGGACTTACTCGACATATTAGTCAAATGTGGTGTCTCACAAGGCCGAGACGAGAAAATTGAAGATCTAAACATGCTTTTTATTAACATGCATCACCTCATCAATGAATTTCGGTATATTTTATGCCATTAATCCTTTATAGTTTCAAAATATTCTTTAAATATATAACAGATTAGCAGCAGTATCATCATCATAATAAGATAAATCCCTTTTTAGGATAACACAGGCTTAAAACAGATTTTGTGTAGTAGTGTTCATTTTTGGTTATGTTGAAATTACATTTCAGTCCGCACCAGGCAAGAGAAACTCTTAAAGTAATGATGGAAATGCAAAAGAAAAATCTGCATGAAGAAGGTGATAAATTAGGCAAAGCTATGGAAAACTCTTCAGAAATCTTACGACAGTGTTCAGAAGAACTTGGTGTCTTAAAAACACAAGTAAGAGTCAATTACCATCTACATATTTACCATTTCACACTACAAATATTGATTTAGTTTTAACGTACTTCAACACATTTTTGTCTTTTATGTATTCTTGCTGTACTGGTATGACTGTAAAGTTGCAACCAACTTTTTGTGTTGGTTTAGTTATTAGAAATTTTTGCTCAAAAAAGTGTTTCGCTTCATAAGCTATGTAGTTTTCAATAATTACATATTTCTATCGTTAGCATCCACTACTTAGTGAGAAGATTTTAAATCAGCCTGATCTAATGGAAATTGATCAAGAGATCCAGGGAATTTCAGATTCCCTTAATGATAAGAAGGGGTCACAGGAGACAAAAATGGAATTGACCATGGAGGAAAAGGATCGGATTATGCTGGAGATTCTGGATAAACTTCCGAAATGAAGTTGGATTTATCTTCTGTTTCAGGCTATCACAAGAAGATTTTTTATTTTCTGAGGCAGGGCACACTTGAGTGGTGAAGTTTTGTCGAGATAGACAAATGCAAAATTGACTTTTACCTTTAACCAGTTGTACCTTTCCGTGATGGTCAGCTCAAAATGGTGTCTTTGAGTATATCTTTAAGTGCAAAGTGATTTCCTTGAGTATATTGAATTTCGTATTTACTGTGAAATAAAACATTTCAAGAATTCTGAAAACAGGTCTAAAACCACAGTTTTCACATATGAACACGACAATGCTTCCCATTTAATTTGATATATGGGTAAGAACAGCACAACAGTCTTTGATGAAGGATTGCTCGAAGTCTCTACATCCACTGGCTGACAAATCTATTGCTTATTTCTGAACAGTCCACAATAAACCTGTTGTAGATATATTTGAGTACTGTCAACTAAAAGAGATCTTTTTCAAGAAAAGATCTTTTTGATCTCACTATTCATGTTGCGTTTTTAAGCTAAACAGCACTAAGCAGATTAAACCAGAAAATGTGGGATTATGGATTAAGGACCATGATATAATTCTGGTTTTGAATTGCTCAAGTGATATAACGGAAATCCAGTGAACTATAAAATAACCCATGAAAACTATGTAAGTCTTGGAGATATTTAATTGGGATCGTGTGATGGCACATACATTGCCGTGAAAAACATTCTTCGTTTGACGTTTTATCATACGAAATGTTTTAATCTCACTGCGGACGAATTCATTTGCATTAAGCAGCATGCAGAAATCAAAATGAGTTGCTGGTGGACCCAGAAAAACAAGTTACCAGGCAGTCGAGTCGTTGTATAGTACGGTGGTCAGTTAATCTATTACAAAATGTTCAGGCAACCAACAGAGCAAATGCATGTTTACTCGGTGAGGTTATTTTTGTTTATCATAATTTTTTTTCACAATTCGACTACCAGTGAACAAATGAAGGCGTGGCTTTTAATAACTCTGCGTATCTTCTTAGACTGCCATCTCTTTTCCAACTTGCTCTGCACAAATAAATACAAACAGCGAATAATGACATTTAACTCAAACAATGTATTTCTAAATCACATTTACTTTATTCGTTTCCACTTGGTCTTATCTTAATGCAGTCTCAATTCCACTTTTGGAAACATTTGAATGATTTTTGCTTACCTTGAATCTTAGCGTAACGTAGAAAGCTATCCACCACTTTCTTATTTGTTTGCTCTTTGAGCAACTTGTCCAAGTTTGGCCGACTGTATCCGTTTCTAAACTCACTTTCGTACGAAGTTTTCCCCTTTACCAGTTCTTGATTCTTGACATGATCCTTTGTGACAGTGGGCACTAAAACAATCGTTTTGTAGTTGTTGTTGTTGTTGTTGTTGTTGTATTAAAGTAGTTGTATTGTTTATTTTTGGCCATTTCCATTGCGAAGCGAAAAGTATGGTGCTAACCTCGTTATAGAATTGTCAAACAAATATGCTCACAAGCAATCAACAAACGGAAAAGGCGGCAAAGCAATGAAGGCTTAAAACCTGCAATGTGTAATTTATGGCGGTGCTACTATGATGGAAGGTTAGCGCGGCAATTTACTGAATTGAGTTTAGCCAACCAAGTATTGGCTGTTCAGCTAACATTGGAAATGTCATCAGCCATAAAAGCTGTGGCCCGGTACTCCAGTCACTCTTAAACTAAGTTAGATTGAATGCCATGGATTCGATGAGTCAGCCGCTGGGGTTGGGCAGAAATGACACACAGCTTGATGTATGTGATTTTATCTTAACAAAGAGTTCAGCGAATGCATTTATGAAACTTGCGGTTTCTTAAAAATCAAAACTGCTGCAGTCTATATATACAGGCTTATAGGCCTATATTACCTGCTCCTAGCGCTGCTATTCCCTTATTCTTATTGCATCCATATCTTGAAGTGTTTCCTTTTAATTCAGGCTGCTGTTCGGGCAGAGGATATGTACGTCGCACAGTTGTGACCGCGGGACGTGGTATTGAAAGCTTCCAATCTACGGGCGCATCTATCGAATCTTTAATCTGGAACCCTGCGTTAAAAGTTAAGCGTGTCGCTTGGCTAAGCAAATAAAATCAGTTTATGATAGGTCACAAAGAGAAAGCTTTCTAAAAAAATTGATGTCACCAGAACTCCACACATTTGCATACATTAAAAATCTAGAATAGCCAGCCTATGAGACTACTGTCGAATTTACAATTCATATCTGAAATGTCATGTCTTTTTATATACTTAAAAGCTAATCGGTAATGGACCCACGCCCTTTTGTCTGGCCTGGGTCATGTGCGTCTTGGAGAGCACGCTTATGCATAGACCATTTATGTTACACTGTTATAGCAGGTCTAGGCTACTTACCTTGCGGTATTCCAAGAAAATCGTCTTGATACGTTGTTTTCATCTGGTCTTTCAAAATCTGTTCCAAAACGGAGTCCTTGAGTTCGCGGTATCCAAGATGTTTAGCCGGAGCAGCCGTCATTCCTTCTGCTGTTTTCCTTGGAAGTCGCCATACCATAAAGGCCTATAAACATAAAAAATTATGTTGAGAAGATGATGGGTGGGCTTACTTGAATCAAAGCATATTTTCTATGGTTCAGTTGCACTAGAACGAAAGTTGACCTTTAAACAAAAGCTTATTGGAAAGAATTTTGATTAATTTCAGAGACACTACAAGGTTGTTTTTTTTTCTTTGATAATAATTGAAGTGATACGTATCATCGACCTATTTAACTAGGTACCAAGTGACTGGTATCTGGTGCTGGTAAATTAAAACAATCGTTTACAATGGATAATAAACCCACTCCATCGTCAAGGGCTCTTAGTTAAAGAACCACGCTTTTATCCGCCATTGTTATAGATCATAATAATCAGTACCCTGTATTTATTGAGTTGTGAGCATAACGTTTAAATGCCAAGCCACCCCAGACACGATGCGCCATACATCTTATACATATTTCAAAACTCTCTTTGAAAAGCGTGCGAAATGACATGACAAAAAAATTGTGCCAATATTGATGTATATTGTAGCAGAAAGCATCTCTGTGTCGCAATAACATTCACAAATGCGATATAATTCTATACTAGCTTTTATCACTGAGTATAATTTCTATTCAGAATTCTCACAGACAAATTATTATAATATAGACTATGGTTTTGAGAATATTACGGGTAAGTTTTTCAAATAATACGTTGAGTGTATAACTGACGATAAAATATTCTATATTGGATTTCACAACTTGATCATTCTGTAATGAGTGGTGTCATGAGACGTGTCACACTTAGAGATTGTGTCATTTGTGTGTACATTATTGATGAGGAAGGCCGTTGCTATGGTGCTTCAGCCAGTGTTTATGATAATATTTGACATGGTTCTCATAAACCTGTTGCTTATATGTGCCAATGTTTGCTTTGGCATGAGCTAGAAGTCTAACGAATGTTTGGGAGGACAAAGTTTTGCGAACAATCCGTTGCTATGTCTGTCGGTATAAACCCTAATCTCGACACTTTTTTGGTCAAAAATGAATCAATTGATGAAGAATGCTTGATTGGAGCTTATTATACGCTATAATGGCTATATAGTATGTTCGTTGTGCAATTATTCTTAGTCTACACTTTACAGTTTACAGGATGACGTTGTTGGTTTAGCCTTAGTACTAAACCTACATCTTGTGGGTGAGGATTGTTGTTTCTGTTGCCAGAAGACGTGCCTGATCGGATTGGTTGGACCTTTGGAGCGGTTTTCCATGCAAAGTTATCTTCACACGTGGTCGCCCCGACTGGATCCGACACCTTATACGGCGCAGTAAACCCTTTTGACGACATAGGTCGGATTGCTTCGGCGTACAGACCAGCGGGGTAGCCGGCAAAGTCTAACTCATGAGTCGTTTGGTAAGGATCATTCACATTACGTCGTCCTATCACAAAACAAAACGTTCGGTTTGCAAGCGCATAACAAAATTTGGTATTTTATTGCATTAAAAAATACGTGCTATACGGGAACATGGATATAAATACAGTAAGTTCATTGATATAAAAAGTATATTCTCATAAACAAAAATTGTTACGAGTACCTATGTTAGCCATAGCTGATTTTGGCCTGGTGGTATTTCTGCAAACAGACTTTTCCGTTGTGGGAGGCCTGACAGCTGCTTTCGCTGTTTTGGGTCTCGACAGCCGATTGACGGAGTTGAGTTGGCTCTGGTAGGCTAACTTGCGTTCGTCAGCTTGGGGCACAGATTTTTTAGCAGTAGCAATTTGTTGAGAGTCTTTTGGAGGGCGTGGAGGATTTTTTTCACGTTTTGTTAGGTCAAAACTTACACCATTTGACCGAGGCGCTGCTGATTGAACCCGTCGTGGTTTAGACGATTTTGACTGTGGCTTGCTATTATCTCCTTCGAGTTGGTATAAAAGTTTTGCACAATATTCTCTGTCTTTCGGATTTTTTGTTCTTTTGTGATACCACTTGAGTGTCTCTGAGAATCCTGGCTTCAAAACTCCTCCAGTATTTCCATATAACTGCAACACAAAACATATTATGACGTAAAAATTATATCTATTACATAATTAATGAGGATCATAACATCCCATTTTTGTTAAAAAATTTGCCGCTTTTTGAACTGAAGCAACATTTTGTATTTTAATTGAAAACTTGTTTACATCTTCTAAAATTGTCTATTTTTAAAATAAAAAATATATTACGGTTACAAAACCACTCGGCATTAACGTAACAAAAAATGTCGACTCTGTTTGGTGTTGATGGCATATATGACACTTAAAGTACAAATTAGTGAATTTTATTCTAAATCAGCATGTTGATATGACATCACCCACCTGTGGTGGAGTGCCCTCGACCCAAGCAGGTGTGGGACTGGGACATCCCCAAATACCCCAAGGGGTTTCTGCAATGCTGGGCATGCTAATCTAATTTAAGAAACGCTTTTGTAATGACTTGATGCAAGAATAATTGCTTTATAAACCAACCTTCTTTCTAAAAGTATTTTGTTAAGAAAACAGGAGAAACCCTATTCTTGTTTCTAGTTTAACTAGCAAAATTGAGATAACGCTAAACATCTTTCCTTCAGCCTCCAACAAGAAGTGTAGTAGCCTAGCTAGTTTGATTGTAGTTGGTACACGTACAGCACAAGAGAAGACTACGATCATCGATTCTCAAATGTACCCCGTCCTGTCCAGTCTAGCCTACCAGCTTATCCAGTAATCATCGCTACAGCCACCAGGTATAGACACGCCTTGAACAAACTTAACTGAAGAGGTTTTATTAATTCATAAAAGCGCAAACTTTACGGTCGCAGTACAATGTTAGCCTAAATTATGGTCCAACGTCACCGCAATTTAGTGTGACGTAACAATAAGCCTGCTCATATTTCAGTCTACTATTCCAAACTCCCTTCTGTATTTCTAACACACGATCACTTTCAATACGCTTTTGTTGACATTGTAAATACAGTAGTCCCATAAATAAGCATGGTATTTTATTGTATCGGCTGAAGGAAGACTGGTAATCCCGTTCAATGATCGTGTTTGTTTAGCGGTATTTCTTTTTTTCTTTTATTATCGAACAATTTCGCTTGTCTCAATTGTTGACGTATACTCGGGTGATAATCGGCGTTACTACGTAACGCTTTTTTTGGTTGTTAGGAGTCAGCTGAGTGCTAGTCACGTGTGAAAGCATCAGTGCGTGACGCTTAGTGATGATGTCAGCATGTGTAAACTGTAGTGTTTGTCATAAGTCACCACGCTATAAAAAAGATTATCTGTATCGTTGTCGTTGGGCAGAGTGATTATAAAATTAACATTTACATGGTACATACGCCTATCGTATTCACGTATAGATTATTAAAACCAAAACGCTTTATTACGTTAACTATATTCCTTTGGTTTAATTTAGAATTCCTTTGCTTTAACTATATGTCATTTGCCAAACATATATCTTCGTATGACTTTTCAGATCATAGCATACTTATTGTGAAAACCTAATTGCAAGATGGCATTTAGCAGGTATACATGTCTTCTCAATTTCTGTTTTAAATCCATCAATTTAGGTCTTGAGAGGAGAAAAAACTTCATTTGTTTTATGGCCACGCATTCCTTGCTTTGCATTTATGGCTGACTGTTTATGTTAAGCACCATATGTGATATGTTAGGCACCACAAATTTTTGGACAAACTAATCTTGCACAATGTTATGCATCATGAGCAATTATAAAGGCTAGTCATACAAGCAAGCAGATCCTAATATTAGTGACGTTTTGATGCCTTTTGGCTCTGGCAAGATAATGGGTTAACGTGAATATTTTATTGATCGAAAATTTAAACAACGTTCCTACAGTCATTGATAGCAGATAAATAGATAACAATTAATGCTTATACCTGCTGTACCGTATGTAATATTTTTGAAAACTATAAGACTACTGTAATATTCACATATGTTTTTAATAAGACAAGCCTTTTATAATATCATATCAAGAAATCTATTCAATTCAATATCTATATAACATTTATAGGCATGGTACTTACTCAGTGAAATGGTTTCTTGCGCCTTTTGTCTACCAGAAGAGACCCTATTCACGTCGTTTTAAAAATGTCCAAGACTTTTAAACATATGTGAATTTGCTATACAGTGTATACACTATATATAAATTTACAGTCCACAGTATCTGCATAAATGCTACAACAAAGTTATCACTTCTAAGCACAGCTTGAGATTTGTCCAGCGTTTTCTATTTATTGTAAACAAGTTTGTAACTTATTGTTATTGGACCAGTACCACTGAAAAACCCGTAGCTAGAGCAACACATTTTACAGTATTTATAAATCATTAACAATGATGAATAGCCACTTATTGCTGAATTTTGGTGTGGTATTCAGATAACTGCACTCCCACTGATTGGTTGGGAATTAATTATGATGAAAACGTCAATGTTTTAAAAATACTAAAATGTATCTGAGTTTACTACACTTGAACTTAAATTCACGCTAAAACCATGCGAACCTGCGAAATGGACGCAATATTGTTGAGCATATAAACGCAGCTTAGCCTATACTGCTTCGAAGTTTGTTTGACATAGGCTTGATTTTCAAATTATGGGCGATTACGGGACCATAGCAATTTTTACATATCTCTATTATCTTTTCGACTAACTTACCGTAGATTTAATAGTTTTTAAAAGACAGGTTAGGACGTGAATATTTGTTCTGTGTAGATATCGCACTTCTATTATCTTTGCTGAGACTCTTCCTTGTATCTTCTGTTCAAACATCGGTTGTGGAATAGGATAAGCAAATTTATTGTACAACGTTCTACTATGCTGTAGAAATTAAATTGAGTTTGTTTACCGCATTATTTCGATTTGTCATTTTATTCCAAAGCATATTCTAGGGCTATGGGCTATTGCGAGTGTTTATCAAAAACTTGAAGTTTGATTGTTTTTCAAACGAATTGCGTATGTTTGCGTTTAGATTAGAAGATGAGGTTTTAAAAATGATGTTAACTTGCAATGTTTTATTGTTGACCAGTATATAGTTGCAAAAACTGTAAAACTATGTGTTAGTGTTCATGGTATCCTAAACAATGCTCACCGATTGATTTGATAATATAGCTATCCTATATTGCGTTTGAAATAAACTTTTTAGTATTCAGGCTGTAAATCGTATTAAGGTTATTCCAATTAATGACTGAAAGTAGATTTCAAACATACTGTAACTTTGATTCGTTATTGCAAATAATCGTTTTTCAAGCTTGAAGCTTATCGCTAGGTAGCGCTACATGCTTATTTCCTTGCAATCGCGAGAGAAGAATTTGCCATACCACATGACACTGCAACAAGATGACTAAATAGCCTACACTCATATTTCTAATGATAGGCTTACGCTTAACCCTATTCTAACTAGGCTTGGCTTCTCCCGCACACTGTCAAAGCAAAACGTGGCGTACAGTTGCATTGTTTGCTGTAGAAACTTGAAATTTCGTGACTTTTCCTAAAAAATGTTCAGCTATCTGTCCATGTTTGTTTGATAAAGTTGGATTTTGTAATTTTTAAGATATTGCGATATTTTCATAATTTTCCTCTGCTTTGCTCTGCTCTCCGCATTGAAGCGTATTACTCATTTACGCACCACTAACTCGACTAACTATTCTCTTTCGTTCTCTTCTCGCAGTCAGCTGGTTTTCCGCACAGCGGGGGCGCGACGTAACAAGAAGAATTTCTAGAAATGTGTCACTTTTAGAAATACTTAATTTACACTAAATTCACTTTCTTTAGTTTTACATTTATGATGTATACAGGAAGCCAGATGATTTTTCTACAAACCTGTAAAAATCCGATCAGTTTACGAAGTATAGTTTTCTAGTAATTAACGATTGAAAATGTGTGTGCGGGGTCGGCCATACCTAGTTTTTTAGTAAATTCGCGAGCCTGGTTAGGATAGGGTTAACTTTATGGCAAAGCATGTGTATTCGTAAATATCATTGAAAATGGGTAAATAAATACGAAATTGAGGTATTTTTTCATGTTATAGAGTAATTCGTCTTCAATTTGATCATCACGTCACTCATCCACTGAAACCCAATTCTGTTTGAATTTAGGCTTTAACTCGGCTGAACATCTTCAAAGGTTGATAGTTCTAACCCAAACATGTAGTTAAGGCTTCTTTTGCATTTTAAGCGAAGAGGTATTTGAAGTAGAGACTTATTTTTTGAAAAAGATGACATTTAATCATTTGATTTTACAGATAATATCTTAATATGTAGCTTTGCACATCATTGATCAAATTTAAAGAACATATCTGCAGGATGGTGTAGAGCCCAGATTAGGCCCGGGCAGGCCAGACAGTAAATTTGATTCCCTGCAAAAATCTAAGCTCGTAACTCTAATAAGCTCGTAATTTCTATCGATACAAATTTATAAACGGCCAGTTGCCACCATTATCAGTTTACACTCCATATAGACTTTAATTACAACGCATTTATCCCAGTGCTAGTTAAAATGAGAAAAAAAAAGTCATTATACGTTTCCTCATAGAAAATTAAACTTATTTTGCTATATGTTAATCACATTTGACGTTAATAACTTGGTGTATTAAAATCTGATTAAATAGTAGTGTTAGTTTATAGTTTAATGTGAACTGAATTTATATATCAGTGTAGAATCATACAGGTTATATAGCCAAACTTCCCCAAATCAAATGATAAAGCTTGCGTTCTTTATACACTGCAGAATTAACTTTAGTTGTAAACCAGAACATAATTTGAGGGGACACATGTTACCCACATATAGGCACAAACAGATGTACAATACAGCTACGGCGTTAATTGAATATTAACGATAAAGACACAAAAATGTGTATTTCTTGTACAATACAGCTTAACTTTTACGTTATTGCTTTATACTTCTTTTATGTAGGCGCAACAATGAATGTGATTTGCAAATAATAGGCTCCATTGAAAGTCGTAGGCCCTGGCCACTTGGCTCGCCTCACCCTCCCTGCGTATATGTAGGTAGAGTATACTTCAAGTGTGCTTGTATATTAGAAGATCATCTATTTGAATAAGACTGATGACGCCTATAGGTATATAGGTGAAATATATTTCTGTTTTAAACCGTGCAAACCGGCCCTGGTTTATTTTATCTTTTTGTCTATTAGAAGGGTTTCTTAATGGTTAAACTGGAATTGGTTAGCGATTGTATGTCGAAAAGAAAGGTGAGCAAGAAATGAAATTATATATGTTAATACAAAAATGTTTGAAACTATCTACACTATACATTTTTTTAGGTTTCTTAGAGTCAGTTGAGTTATTTTGTGTGCTTTGCCTTCTGGTATAAGCGGAGACATTGCATTTTATGTGTGTTGCGCAGCTTCCGTGATAACTTTATAAAGATATAATACGGAAATTTGTTACTGTCAATGTTTTGATTACAAGCAGAAATAAGTCTCTGCATAGCACCAGATGAGCGTTGTATTTTCTGTCAATATTGAAAAGGTATAGTTTAAATCTTCTGAACAATTTCGTTGTAGTTACGCCAATTGTAGCCTTTTCTGCCAGCTCGTTGAAATAAAGTTAAATTTTTCATACAGCGTCTTCACGTGAACAAAGTCAACAATGAGTTTCAAGTCACGATCGACAAATATTTCGTTCAATACGACGACAAAGGTCTGCTCAGTTTCTCTCATCTTTTTATTGGCACATGCACCTCTCTTCCTTTTGTGCGATTATAGGCAAGAAGATTTCACAAATAAGTCAAAAACCATCACATAAATTTGCTAATAACTAATTGCTTTAACTCACCTGGAAAGTTTTGGGGGCAAAGTCGTGACAGAGAAATTCATTGCTTATCAGCTTCTTTTAAAGAAAGAAAATGCTTTTTGACAAAACCATAGGAACAAAACTTACATAATGATTTCAGTGTTTGCTCATATACTACATTATATAGCTATCCATTTTACAACAAAAGAGTTCGTCATTACAGCATTTTTATTGTTGTGAGTTTGTTTTCAATCATATTCAATATTAACATTACTTTTGTGTTTTACTGGATTCATCAAAAAAGTTATAAGTGCACTTTAGAATATCATCAAAACACAATGGTACAGACAAGCTTTGAAATTTTATTCATGTATGAACTTTACAGAACTTATTTTTGCAGGTAACTTGCGGTAAGCTTGACTAATTCCTTGTCTACAAAGTTGTGGTGGTCACGTTTAGCAAATAAAGAAGCCTTGCACAGTGTAATTTTGAAAGAAGGTTGCCCTTTTATATCTTAAATGCTATAAACCCCAGTTATTAACACTGATTGAGGACGGTATGAAGCAAACAAGCCAATGGAACAAATTTTCTGCACTGCTGCACCGTTTTGTCTACTGTATTAGGATTTTGAAACCTCGCCGCCAAGTTATTTTATAAAAATCAATATAGAAACCACCTCATAGCAAGGAACGCTAAGCATTGTATTCAAACAGGTGTAATTTTACTCAGTGGGTCAACATAAATTTTACTTCTCGATGGTTTTATATTTTATGCAACCATATTTCCGTAAAATCATAAATTTTAGATACAGCAATGCTAAAAACATTTTTCTGCTTGATGGTGCTATCGAGACACAAATGATACTTTTTACTTATCACTTGTCAATAATTAATGGGTCAATTGAAAAAGCTTGCCACAAACCGCGCACGAAATATTACGTATCGTTAAGCTTTTTATTGTTGTCATCGTATTATATTCTACCCTAAAAACAGAAATAACTGAACTTGTTCGACGAACTTATTGATGGGAAACGGTTGGTATTAGAATTGCGTGGGATGAAATGCGCTTTTTGCGTGCGAAGCCAGAAAGGAATTTCATGGGTTCAAATTACATGGGCTTTGTTGGTTATGTATAAGGTATGCCGCGAAATAATTAGAACAATATAGTTTTGATTTCTTAACATATCATGTATGAATAAATACGTTGATCACTTCCTGAATTGTGAAGTTTACTTTTCTTTATGTTCGAAATTTTCGAGATTTTAACTGTCATGCTTTTCCTATAAGATAACATCCAAAAATAATGTAATTAAGTTTGTGTAAACTTTTCAAAACTTATTTTTGTTAGCAAATGTTAAACTTTTTAAAAGTTTCGATGACATCTTGATATGCACTTATGTCATCATGATTTTTAAAAGTTTTCTTTATGTCAAAACTTTGTCCAAGATTTTCTCGATTTCTTTATTTAGTTTCGAAAACGTATCAATGATTTATCACGCGCGTTGTTTAAAATCAGAGAGTTAGATTATTCAGCAAGACCTGCTATATCGTTTTCCATGGATTTATAATGACTGCACCGCCTTCAAAATTCATAAAAAATTCTACCGACCTCATGAGATCTTATCATCTACAGATCTGTTAATTTCCACTCGAAAAGTTAACTTTATGTGGCAAGATAAAGCTTCACTTCCGGGCACATCAAAGCTTTTCGGCGGACTTTATAATATTGCGATTATCCTCCGATGAATGCAGCCGATTAAGCTGAGTAATTATTTATTCGAAACAATGAGCAAACACTTTTATCTCTTGCTTCGATCTCCAAACACCGAGACAGGAAATTTTTATTTGCTCTTCAAAACTGTAAATTTTTGGACCCTTTCTCACAATGTATAGCCAGCGCACTGGGTCATTATGTGGTTGTGTGTGATGCCCTTTTGCGTCATCAGATTGCACCTAGGTAACGTTTAACTGTAGTTGCAAAATTTCTGTCACATTCTTTTCTAACATTCTTCATCTATGATATAGTAAAACGTTGAGGTAGTTTTCATTTTTTTGGTTTTACCTTTTTACGTTGCATAGTACACAAGTTGTTTAATTTACTGTAAGACAAATGAAACGATGAATCACGTAATCACTTGTGTTTTTGATACGCTTTTCTACGCAACTTCGTTTGTTTTTTATAAATTCATTGTTTACATATAAAAGGCTAGGTCTACTACTTTGTTACTTTTATGTAAACAGCGAACGGGGTATTTCTATACTGAGCTATTATTCTAAACTGAAGTGAATTTCTTCCAATTGTAGGACCGAAAATTTTCCGCGACCTTTTGCCCAGTCATATACACTAAAAGACTTGCGCCAACATGGCTTCTCAGCACGTTTTATGGCCATTAGCGAATGTGGTAGGTAACTTGCCACCACGTGATCGCGCCCTGTGCAACATGACTAAAAACTAACTCACTAAGTGCCAATGGTTTTTTTTAACCCGTTGTATAAAAAATGTTGCCACAATCGACATTTGTTAAAATCGACTCCTCTTTACATTTGTTATTGTCTGCGACATAAACCTTCACAGTGTAATGTATTTTAGAGTGTTAATAACCATAGTTGATTCTGCTTTTGATGGATATTGTACATTTCTTTTTCGGACTTTCCAATGACCATTTTCCCATTTCCAAGTAATTCTCCTTATTGCTGATTGCAAATAAAATGATGGTGCTTAGGCTTACCCCGGTTGCACAATGAGAAACAAAAGACTCGCTATATAGTCTATACGCAGGTGTACAAATGCAGGTGTCATAACACAATCAGCTTCAAAAGTTAGATAACATCTTTGCCAAAGAATAGCGATATCTTGAGTTCAGATCAGGGACAATCCAATTGTGCATTCGAAACGAGTGCACGAATCTTTGCTTTATGTAAATACTATGATCTCTGTGTCATTTGGGAGACCTTGAATTAATTTCTGTCAACAGAGTTACGAGCGCTTAAAATAGCCTTTAGCCCAGTATATGCGCCAAAATCAAAGACAATAGTAAGATTAAACACTGCTGCTTCAAAAACTTGCAACGTAATCACAGTCATCGTTCGAGATCGGGATATATTGACAACTTTTTAGCCAAGTCATGTTTGCTTGCGTGAGAGCAGTTGACGTTTACTCATTTAGCAAACATACTTGAATACGATGACGTTTGCGTGAGAGAGTTCACAATGGCACTGCAAAGCTTATCACGTAGAAACTGACAAAGTCCAACATCGCCCAACGCTTGTAGATGGAGGTGCACTTTGTCACCAACGTTTTGTTTTCCTTTCAAATACAACCACAACTACATGCTAGAGTATATAAAGTTGTAATTTTATTATAGTCATTTACTAAAACAACTTTCTTTGTCTGTTCTGTTATACTATAGGAAATGCCCACTGCAGTATGTGTTCGTTAGGTATGAACACGGGTGACTTGTACGTTATGAGGTCGTTCATCTTCGTTGGATGCGTGTGAAGAAGCTGTTTCGCTGAGTTGCCCATCAAGTAAAAGGTCACGCTGTTTAATGAACCCCAGTTACCTATATAGCGTTTTAACGGTATCATTGTGTATGTTAAAGATGCACTCTCATTAGCAAGTAACTTGTATATTCGTATATCTTCGTATTTCGTATTTCGTATTTCGTATTTCGTATTTCGTATTTCGTATTTCGTATTTCGTATTTCGTATTTCGTATTTCGTATTTCGTATTTCGTATTTCGTATTTCGTATTTCGTATTTCGTATTTCGTATTTCGTAAAGTTAGCGAATTTGGAGCATTTGCTTGGAGAAAGGGATGGAATAGTTAATATAGTGTAAAAATGGCGTTGGCATGTAGCGTATACTCATAATACTTGCGTTATGAGTATACACAATTTGCTAATAGTTCAATGAACATTAATAGATTAAAACATAATACGTACTTTAAAAATGATGTGATTATAGCTTATAACATTTTGTCTTGTGGCAAACCCTGTCTGCGACAAAAATATGCTATTTTGAAGCTTGACTTTACCCTTCTGCAATTTTCGTTCATTGGCGTTTTGTCTTATCGTTTTGTTCGCGTCACGACGAGAGCAATCCATGTTCGCTTTCTCACTAGAAACTTATCATCACTCTGCGTTATATTTGCATCACTGCTGCTGTGAAGATATGATCGTTGTCCATGTCTTTACTTTAAAACTCGGTCATATAGGTCTTCGTATAGGAGAATATAACGTCGCGACAGCAAACACTTCATAATGTTTTGACAGTGAGTTGTCAAACTTGGTGTGACTTTCTTAGAGCAATGACAGGTGTTACATATCCATTGAATATTATTTTATATCTTTTACGGCTAATAATGGAATATCCGAATGGCAAACTGAATATAGTTCTTTTAGTATATAGTTGATATTTTCATTTATGCTGTTGCGTTTATATTAATAAACAAAACACAACAGAAAACTAATACCGCTACCAATTTGCAAACTTAAACCTTTGAAGCTGACTAAAGCTTTTTGGTTGTAGGAGATGTTTATGTTAGGATGCAATTTCAAGGTAAAGTAAAGCAGATGTTTCAACACAATTTCAAGTTAACAATCGACGCTGCACAGTTACATTTGCATCGCCACATAAAATCGGCAAACCTTCACGAGCAAGCGTTGTGCAGCCAATAAACTGTTTGTTATTGATAACACCACCTTGGCCCTTTGTCCTATGTTTTCAAAGACTATGCATCTTGGACGAAATTTTGATTTGTATAGTTTTACCTCGTTAGAACATGCAGCTCACCACGTGGATCTTGTCCGCATCATTATCAGGACATTAAACATGAAAAAAATATTAATTCGGTATCTGAAGTTTTTATAACACATTACCTCATGGTTATGATTAAATGCCACCCAAAACCATTGTTGCTAAATTTAACAGATTTGTAACTGACGACCGCGCCCAGTCTTAAACGGCTCTATTCCATTCGGTTTGTTTTAAGCGAACAAATTTCTCCATAAAAAGAGTGACTACATGCCGTTATAGCTGGCGGCCAAATTTGATTCGAGTAGTAATGAAACGTGTATTTCCATGGAGTGCTTTAATAGTTAATCCCAGGGGACCACGTTAAGCGCATTAGCAAACACTTGTTGAGTGCAGAACAATGGCCAATCCAGCGATATTTGTAAGCACGTGAATTTGTTTTAATGATGCGTGCGCCCACGCAGTAATACGTGGATAAGTCGGCTATAAAAATGCCGATATTTGATTTTCTTGCGAAACGTAAACCGATCGCTCAAAGAATTTGGCATGGCATCGGGGCACAGGCGTTGTAAGAGCTCATGCAGTTTATACACGGCAGAGTTCTGTGGCAAAAATCGTGCTCCGATTTACTATTAGTGTCCGTATTGCTCTGCTTAAACTCAAATCACTAATCAAACACAAACAAGAAGGAACAATGTATTGACCGCCGAGAACGTCACGTTTTCACGGTTTGTTGATCAGATTTCTGATAACGTATAACAACGGATGAGATTTTGATTCATTCTGAGGGTGAGTTGCATTTTTCTCCGGTTTCGATAAACGCTCCACGACGGACCTCAACGTCTATAAACGGAGTAACCTTTCTTGGAGCTCAAAGCCCTAAACAGGTTGCGTTACACGGCGTCGTGTGACTGACAAGATTGGTGACGACATTGTCTATTGTTTTAACGTGCATCTGATCTGAATCTTATCGCTTGTACTTTTTTTGTCGCGGTCGTGGCAAAATTCAGAACCGAGTTGCAAATTTGAACGGTGCAAAGCCCCGCCACGCACTGTTAATTGTGCAACCCATCCAGCCTGTAATTAGTCTTCCGACCTCAAAAATGTCCTTAAAAACGCGTAAACACCTTTGTAGCATTTCACTGTCTGACGTATAATTTGCATTCTTTTATTAACAACTTGCATTGAAAGTCGTGACTCATTTACGTCATTGCGACACATGTACTCTCATGGGGCCGATTATACCTTGGATTTTATAGTATTAATGTTGGGCTGTAGGTCGAAAATACCATGGTCTTATTTGGTGGACCGACTTGTGATACTTTGTTACAAGTTGATTGCAATTTTTTAACTTTTATTTGCAGCGTTTAAGAGGACGGATTGGATTAACCTAATGTTAGTTAAAAATTACTTAGTTATGACAAAATATAGCGTTTGGCCTATAGTAAGTGCATGACGTTATGCAAAACACCTCTTCGATAGCGAAGATGACGTTGATTAACAAGTCAAGTATCCTTTGTACTTCCTGCTCAGCTACCGGAGCGCAATAATACAACTGGCGCTATAATTACCCGTTCGATGGGTGAATATGCCAAGAAAAAATTATCATAATCCATCTTTAAAAAAACATCGTAAACTGCGTCAAAGATCGTGGCTCATATAAACCAACAAATGTTGTATCATAAAACAATTGAATTATCGAGTTGCAGATTTTTAGGCAGGAGATTGTAAGAGTTTTGACGGAACAACTTGATAAAATTAATAGTAACTAATCTGTGAATTTGAACCATGTTTTATCAACACGTTTCCTCAAATTGCTGCTTAAACGGTCCAGCATGGCATTTATTCTAAGTGGTTTTCAGAGACACCAAGCTGTGTTTTACGTCAGAGATGTGACACAGGTGGCCATTAGGAAATCCGCACTTATTTTGGTTAAAAAAATAATGGCATTGTGTTGGTCTTTAATTATTTAACTGGGTGCTTGATAATCTTGTCGATTGCTGGTACGCGCTGACACAGGTTAAAATGAGACGGATCGACTGGTTACGCACAATTTTTCGCCTGTTTCTGTTAAGCTTTTTTCAGTCAAAATCGTTTAGTACCACGTGATAGAACGCATAACTGTAATGTCAGTCGTCTTTAAGTTCAAGTTCATCACGACTTTTACAGGAAAGTTAATTAGAGCCTTTGACGTTTATGCCATCAAGACGTCGACTTGCACGTCCGCTTAACCACGAAACGAGCATAATTTCTTGATCGAAGCTTTGATTATACACGCGGTGACTTTGCAAATTGGTAAAACCTGTTTTCGACATGACAACTTACGAATGTTTACACAAGCCATTACCGTGCCTAATGGTAATTCTTTGGAATGCCGACGTTTGCATTTTAACTTTGATAAGACATAACCTATGCAGTATTTAAAAGCATGAGTTTTCACCATACCAATTGGGTTACTGCAAAGCAATTTTGTGAAAAAAAGCTTTTTTTGTAGTTGTTAGTAAACTAAATAAAGCAAAAGAAAATAAATCAGTTACTAAAAAGGAATATTCACCTTAAAACAAAAAGATCTTCTAAAAATTTATAAACACTTTGTTGATCTTTTAAACAGAAACTTTGACGCCAGACCGCGGGTTTATGAATCTGCTTTGGAAAACTAACAACGCCAACCAAACTATCTGGATATTACAAGGTCTGAAAGTTTGAAAGATGCTACAACATAAACCACATACACAAAATCTTATGCCTGTTAACTATCATGAAGTGTGTGATGTCTGGTAGGTATGGAGAATTTCCAATCGGTTTATTTTCGCCTATATCGAAGCAACATTAAAGTCACGATTCGGACAACATACAAACAACCTAGATAGCCGCTTGGATATACAAAGAACATTCGTAGAAGTCTCAAAACATGTTTTCTATATTTCAGCTACAACGGTTGAAAAGAGAATAAACTTTGTAATAATTTCTTGATTGAATTTTTATGAATATTTTTTCGTTGTGTTTAAAATATTTTTAATAAACGATTTTATGTAGAGAAATACTCTTGAATAACACTACTTACCACCATTATAATTTAATGTGTTAAAATCATGATTAGGTAATAAGTAGAAATATTTTTATTATTATCAATCTACTATAATTGTTGCTAAGTTGGTCGATAACGCGTATGTTTTAACAGAAATTACCATCTTAAAAACGATAATTTAAATTCATCCAATATTAAAAGATAGGCTACTTATCGATATTAGTCAAGTTATCAAATCAGTTTGTGTATTTTAGGGGGGATATTTGTCGTGTATTGTGCTTAGGAAGCCTATTTGCAAGCTAACTAAGCTTTGTAAAGTATATTGCATGTATATATATTGAAAAATTATTCAAAGCCAGCTGCCAGCCTGCTAGCCTGCTAGCCTGCTAGCCTGCCTCCAGCAGGTAATGCACAATCACTTTTAAGTAAAGAAAGGTGACATCGATGCCAATGACGGAAGTGATTGAAACTTTGCCAGATATCTTTTCTTCCATATTGAGAGAAATGAAAAACGTGATGAAACTTTGACGTATATATCGATTTTTAATACATCACCACTTAAGCTGGGCGCTGATTTGGCGATATCCGTCGGTTACATCATGCACAATGTATCTTATTGTGACATAATAATAATGTATATATCCGCACATGAAACCAAAAATCTTGCAAAACAATGTTTAGCGTGTTTGATATTCTGTTGCGAAGCGCAAGGTGACCATTAGCTTTAATGACGCTCTTCAGTAAACCTTCTTCCACTGTATATTGCTCATGCGATTAGTTGGCGTTGTCATACCCGTACAGCATCGGCTAACACACCAATTACGTTATGTTTGGAAAATTGCCTTATATAGAAGATACAGTACATTAATCATTACCAGTCGTATTCTTTGACGATTTTGTAATGTTTAAATAAAGGTTCAATGTGCTAATCCCATGAGGCTCGAGTGTTATATTTGTTTACCAAAGTTTGTCGAAGTGAAATCATTAGCCTTCCGTTATACGTGAAATGACATATATTCTTTAATTGTGCTGCATCATATATACTGGTTTCTCAAGCTGGGTGGTAGACCTACCTATAAACAGAAATGAAGTAATTTCTGGGTTTTGAAGTGTATTCGAAAATCGAAAAAGGAAGCTCTCGTGGCAATTTTTCAGTAAATCTAAACGGTGTGACTTTAACCTTATTTCTTGATACCATTTCAGACTCTATAAAAAGAACGAACTTTCGGTCACTTTAAATTTGCTTTAAAAGAAGCGTATTTCCTTACGTCGTCCCCTGTCTTCCTGCGTGGGTATTGAGTTTGTACGTAAATTGCGTAACTTTACAAATTCCACCAACGTTTCTCCCGTTATTTGTTTAAAGAAGTTATAATTTGAGAGTTCTATTTGTGGAGAGAGTTATTTGACGCCCTAACGACAAGACACAACATTTATACCCATAACGGTAGAAAGAAGGTTATTTCGAGATACATATATAAGTTTGTACCCCTGCGTGGGCGGCCCAGTGTGCGTGAGACGTGGTCCGGTACGTAGCAACGTCGACACGCGTGGCCACACGAACATCGGTTACTCCATTTGCGTAATTTCCATCTCTTTTCTACAGCGTATAATACCCTGCATCTCGTACAAAAATAGCGGCTTTTTATGTTGGTTATATTTACAATTTACACAATAATTATTTAAACCGCTCGTGTCGACTCCTTTTTGCAGTGAACGGAGTTGTTTCGTTTTCCTTCGTCATCCAACAGGTTTTTCGATTGTGACACAACCATATTTAGGCCTTTAAGATAAAAAATTGTATTGCACCCAAATACGTAAAACATCATCAATTAACTATAGCTGTATTTGTTGATCAATTGATATTGATAAAACACTTAAAATGGACTTGTTGTTGTTGTACGATCTTTTAGTGATCAGAAATCGATATAGTTATTATACAAATACGGTTAAACGCACACAAAAATATCAAAAGCAATTAGCGGGCAACCCAGACAGTAAAATTACCAAGAGTGTCCGTGTATAGTCAGTTTTGCATCTTAAACAGTTTAAACATGATAAGTTTCGGGGTATAATTACAGCGAAAATCTTGTATATAGAACGATATGAAATAGAAAAGGAAGGTTTCGCGATGTATATTTCGCCCTTGTCACTACTTAAACCCATTTCTTTCGTAGATATTACAAAAGAAGAAATGTGTTTTTCGAGTTGAATATATTACAGTATACCGTAAGTTAATATCTTCTGACACATTTATACGGTAAAAATAGTTTTGTTTGAAAACGATTTGTTGCTGCTATTATAGTGATTTTATTCCCCGAATGGACGTCGTAAACGGAACAGAACACTTTTGTGCCTTTTTCATCGCCGCCACATCGTTGAAAGACCATTTTGTTTCTCATAACCTTCTCCGGAAACTACAGTTTTGAAAATAAATATTTTTCTTCAACGTATTCTTTTATGTCAAGTCCCCCATAAGTTTAACGGTTTTGACTGGCAGTTCTAAATGAACCGTGTTTCGGCTGGTATCCGGTAAAAAGCAATGAGATACTCCTTTCAAGATAATTTGAGTAGTAGCACTGTTGCATTCATTTGCAATTAAAACTTACGTATTTGAATAAATAGCAATTTCAAGTATAAGTCTGCGTTTCAAATATGACTGGCATTGTGCTGATCAAAATCAAGATTCTTAGATTGGATAGTTAGCATTTTTTAGTTAACCTCTGTACTGTATCAACACGGTAGAGAAAGCGAGTGAGTTAATTACATTTTGACAGCCCATACAAACACAAATTTATACCTTGAATTTACTCAAAAAAGGCGGCTAATTCAGTTTGTACACAATCATATTTCTGGGCGTGTTGTTATGTTAACTGTAGCTAAAGTGCTTTCTTTTTGATGCTCCCATACCGCTTGCTTTGTCGGTTTCAAACTTTTTGCACCGTGTAAAAAACGTGGTAACAGTATCAAACCGGGACCGACGTGAAGTTGGTTACCGGTTTTCTTGACACGTATTAAAAACTTAAATCTGTTTACCTGTTATGAAATTTCTTATCTAACAGCTTGTTTGCAGATGAAGCTGATTGCATGTTACCGTCAGTTATCCATTTAATTATTCTAAGGTATCTAACTATATTGGATAAGTGACTAGGGAACCAGTCAAAGCTGGTGCGAACTAAAAGTGATTTACACATTGACAAGGGTAAGACGTGAAATTTGAAAGTCCTTTGACCTCCCCTTCGGACGGTGGATTGCGCCTTCTATTGCATGTTGTCTTCAGGCTCGCAATCAAAACCATCACTTTCTGCCGACTACAAAACTTGGAGATTTCAGCAGTGGTCAAATTACAGACCTAATTAAATAGTTTGAAACATTGTTGGTCAAAATGTTTAAGTTAATCTAGTATTTATTGGGCCATATAGCACCTTAGTACTAGTAGAATATTATTAAGAACTACATTGCTTTGGAACTTTAATTGCTTGATTTAATTATATTCAGAAATTGTTACAACAGTATAGTTTCAACAGTAAGTTCTTCCAGACCTGCTATAGCTAAGTGTAAACAATACGAACGTGTACAAACTAGTTGGTCCAGTTCAATCCGCTACATTGATTAACTGGAAAGAGGCTTAGGTTACTCTGGGTAGTGCCGCATTTTTGCTTCTTTGATTTTGCAACTCGATATCTGCAATCTGGGTTTATTTTTGTATATTTTGTGGCGTTTTATATCATTTTTGCAGTATCGTTGTTGAATTTGTCAAATTAGACCGATTTGTTAAAGATGTGTTACATTTACTTTAGGAAGATGATTAATTGAAGATAAAGTGTGCTTTTTAGCGCAGCAATGAATGCGAATTGCAAAGTTTTGATTGTCTTTGTTCTTCGTCGTCAAAACAGATCGCACGCTAGCTTGCGTGACAAAGCGTGTACGTCACAAGTAAAAGAGAGGACATAGCATTCCCAAATGAGCGTGAAGTTAGAGATTGGCGTAAAAGTATGCGTATCGGCTGGTTATGGCCTAAACTTCAAAGCAAGATGGTCGGTTACGAGCAGAAAATTTCTCCAGTGCGAGGCATATATAGGCAAGCTGCATCTACTAATGGCTGATCGCACACACAAGTGCGTAGTGTAATAATGTTCGGTCAACACAGGAAACAAAAAACGACAATTGCAGTGGCTTTATGAGTTTCACTTGGATTAGTTATTTACGCCCTTCTACAAAAATGAATAACGTTAAACAAGAAAAACGCCACCATTTAGGCCAGCTCAAGGCATGGAGTGTAGTTATCAGAATCAATTACCGTAAACAGTGTCTTAGATTTGCCTTGATAACTCAATTTTATGCATGACCGTTATGTAAAGCTGCAGAAAAAAGCGCTATGTTGAAGTAGACACGGCCTTCTTATCATCTTCGCTATGTTCTTCTGGACTGCGTCAGAAAACCTGCTCAAGGCTAAGCTTAGTACTTGCCTTGTATGCTTTAAATCAAGGCGGACGTTTTTCGGCTGGCATTTAGGTCATAGCAGCCAAGTCAGGAAGTTAAAATACAGGTGTTGGTTTTAATATTAAAGGAAGACAAAAGTCCAAGTGAAAATGATGATGTTTTGGTTGTTATTTGAAGGGTAATTGTTAGTTGGCTTCGGCTTTAAATTAGGTGTTTCCTTTGCTCATTACAAAGGGCCATTTACAGTTTTCTTCGAGAGGATTTTTTGGAAAATTACGCGTTATTAAGCTAGAAAGTACAGCTTAATTTAACAATTAACCTGCCGTTCTACAATGTAATAATGGATTTGATAAAGCGATTTTGCAACCAAAAACAACGGTGTCATTACGAGATTTGTGACAAAAATTCAATGTTAGCAATTAATCGGAAGCACTCTTGAGCTGATCCAAAGTGATATCAATGTGGTTTAGTTCATGACCCCTACAAAATAATGTGATTAAGCTATTTAGTGCGCACGTGATACTTCCAACCTAATTACCGTGGCTGTATTTTTTGAAGAAATGGACAAAACGAAGTTTATCCTTTGAAGTGAAATTAATCAATTTTGCATGTTCCAGCGACAACACATGTTATCTTTTTTTGATCAAAATTACTCATATTTTACAGACGATTTACTGAGACAGGCTGTTGGCACCAACGCGCTTGCCAAAGCCATCGCAAAGTTGACTGCCGAAGGGCAAAAAACGAAGCAAACGCATTACCAATATACTTTTTCGCCATATTTGCAACAACGAAGCCTTCTACTTGTGGGCTGATCTCTCTCCAAGAATATCTTCAAACGTGAAAGAAGAGCCGTCCAAGCTCCACGATTATTAACCGAAAAGAAATTCTGAAACCAGACAGCAAAGACAACTTCGTTCCGCGCAAACCGCAACTGAATTTGAAGAGCACCCTCGCTAACCTGCTATCAGGTAAGATTTAAAGCTACCTTGCCGAAAAATTGCAAGTTACGGTCTTCTTAACTGTATAATCTATGTCTGTCGAAGGTGGTAATTTCACGCGAAACATTACAGCGATTTCTTGACCGAATATAATCGAACATGAAACTTAATTGTTAGTTGACAAAATTTGAAGTTACTTTAATTGTTACAGCCATGTTGCCAATACGTTATTGTATAGCTTTTCTTTTTCCGAATTCCGGATCGATTTTTTGCTAAATCATTTCCTCTGTGAGTAATTGTAGAGTAGCAAAAAACGATCGAGAACTGATTTGTGAAGGTATAGGCCTATAGGGTATAGGCCAACTAACGTTTACAAAACTCGTATCAACACACCGATATACACGATCTCGCAAAATATTGTGTGACTGGAACACAAATATTTGTACGAGCGTTGGTATTAAATTAGATTTAGTATTCCACCGTTCGTAAAACCATTTCAATTTGCTTTCCAACGGCTAAGTCAATTCAATTAATTTGTCGTTGAGAAATTATTTACTTGAAGTAGGTTATTGAGCATAAGTCATGCGGCCGGTTAACGTTTGTCACGCGCTAGCCTTGTATCAACGAATGTGACAAGTAAGAAAAAACTTCCAGGTTAAATTTTGGTCGTGGTTATTTGCATTGGGTATTGACTTAGGCACAGTTCGTTTTTGGGTAACTTTTTTCCTTTTTGCCTGACCGGTCCTCGTTTATTTTTTCATCTCCATTGCGACAATAGTTATAATGATGGTAATTACCCCGGCGATCAACAAAAAAATTAACGTGTTGGCATGGAGTAGCGTATAACGCAAACAAAATAACGAGAGAAGAAAGAACAGGGCTGTAATAATTAACCGGTCGCGACTCTCACATGTATATATTCATTTACTTGTATGTAAAGTTGCGCATTTCAATCGCAGCTACATTGGTAGGCAGACATTTAGATTCGGGAGCAGGACTGTAGGGTCGTCGAAATATATCATTTAATTTTATTTCCTGTCCCTGTGCTTCTCGCATGCCGTCGCTTTGTTAAGCATAGAAGTTGATAAATAGCGGTCAAGACCGAGGACTGAGTGGCCTATATTTAAGCGCGAACTTCAATTAAAGGATATTTTATAAAGATTTTGGTTTAGTTGCAGTTGTTACAAACGCCAACTTGTGTTTGGCGATTTTAGTTGCATTAGGTTACCGTTGATTGAAAAACCATATTGTCTTATTGCAGCCAATACCGACTTTGTAAATCTTGACTCGTGCCTGGGTATACCAAGCACTATAAGTACAACATCAAATGGCTGCTGCCGTGGCTCTGAACTACCTTCCGCCGAACTTCAGCGCCCCAGATCCCGCAGAGAACTTACTCTCTTTCCAATCTCTTGAACAAGCTACATCGGCATCCGAGGCTTCATCTTTTTCTCCGGCCTCCTCTGTGGAGTTCGCTTCATTCGAGCAACATCCACTAACCGAAACATCTGTTGGAACTCTTGAGGTTGGTGATCAATTAAAAAGTGATGACTTAGATGTTGTTGATGACACATTTACGATATGTCATTTATCAGCCATTACGTAATACTTTGCTACAGACAAATACGTTTACCATCGTGTTTCTGGAACGTTACATCCACTTACGGTTAGGTTATTTTAAAACGGATTAAAACTTGGTTTGAGATAATCTTCGCTAGTTGTGAATCCGACTAAGAGATTTCGTGACAAATTCGTCGATAATATCGGCACTTGCTTCGCTAAGATGCAGGTGAGTTTACACACTTAAAAGCACTGGTTTCGCCGGGCATATAATCGGTTTTATAAAATATGAAAAGAAGTCGGGGAGATAAATCGGGCCCAATACAATCGGCTCAAACCTTTCTGCGCCCTAAATTTCGTGTTTATTTATTTACACAAAGCAGTTTGATTCTTCCACAAGTAGTTGACTGATGGAGTGAGAAAATCATGACGTCACCTGTAATATACATCGCCTAAAATTCGAAGGGAGTTTGCTTTGGAAATTTGCATAAGTGAAATCGATATACTGTATACATAAATTTTTTTAAAGGTTTCTCTAAAATCTGCTCTTTAAACAAGCTTAACGAAATTGAAGGTTCCATTTTTGAAATTGTAAACCAATTTTACTTTGTCCAAAATTTATCCCGTGAATTTCCGCTAAAATCTTGATCGGCGTTCATCAACCGGCAATAGGTTTTAAGCTAGAAAAACATATGACGTCCACCAATGCTCTTGCTGCACATTAACCATGATTTTTCGAGAACGCATTTCCTGCTGCTTAGCGAAAACAGGTGATCCGAAACGCGCTGTTCATCCTTAACTTCTAAATAGTTTTAATATTGCTCCTACGTTTCACTTTTAAGTGACCGTTGAAATAATTTTGACTAAAAATTTGCCAATGATGAAACGTTCAAGATCTTTCTAAATAGTCAAATTTTCTGCAATTTCGAGTATTCTATTTATTCCGAAAACGCCTTGGAAGCAACCTCTAACCAAACGCTTGAAAACCGCTGGAATTTCGTGTTCTTCGTACAGAAGTTTATTTTGTTTTTTTGCAATTTTTAGACAAAGTGAAAGTGTACAAAACAGACAAGCTGTAAAGTTTAAAATAACTGTTAAATTCGATATATAAATGTAAATAGTTTTCGTTATTGCTGTGCATAACAAGAGAGTTTCCAAACCCATATCGCAATAAAACCAATAATGTTGCTAAAATATTTCCCCAGCGGTAATTACCAAAGGTATCAGTCGTGTGAATGACATTTCAGTCTTGTTTAAGTCAAACTTGGGCTGGCTTTTCAAAGGATTTATCGATAACCGAAAACCTTGTATTGTGTCAGATTGGTAAGCCGATCTGATACATCTTTTTTCAGCCTTTGGTAATTAATTGATAAGCCAAATATAATCACAGGTATCAGTCGATCCTTGTTCAACATTTTAGGGCCGTTTAAATGTAATTTTCTGATAGTTAAACGACTTAAGAAGGATACTTTTCGGGCCATGCAGGCACGAATCGATCTTGCATTTCGGCAACAACCATAGTACAAGAATCTGGCCAGTCTCTTTGAGAGGGCATCTGCTTGACTGAGAAAGGTGTATGTGGTATGTACTTAAAGCCCAAAAACAAAAACGCCATCAAATAAATTTGTCTTGCCACTAGTAAAAAAGCTTGCGTGTCGTATGATTGTCTTTACGAAATAAGCTTGATGAATTTTTTTGTTACGTGGCTGGGTGTTCTTTGCTTTCATTTTTCGGTCAATTCCTGGTTATTGGGAATACGAAGTAAACAAGCAGATAAAAATAGGCTCCCTCTTAACCCCGTCTTTTATAGCTTGTTAGAATTTATGCCGGATTAACCAGGGTAAATAGGAAGGTATGGCAATTGCACAGAGCTCGAATCTCGCGTCTAGTTAATGTCAGAGGTAATATCTGCTTTCGCAGCAGAGGAGAAGCAGAACTCGGCAAGGCAGCGAAGCGTACAAAACCACAAGCTTTGTCTCTCGCCTGACCAAACAAGCTATGCTGTTTATGCGCAACTTCGTTCTCTTGTTAAAGTGACTGGTGCTTGCGTTTCACGCTGTGTTGAAATTAGCACTCGCGTTGGTATACACTGGCACTTTTACCCTGTACAAGATGTCTCATATCGCCTTAACACGTTATGCTTTGAAACCTGGGCCAGTATTTTTTCATGTTTCACGCAATTCGTAACTGAAAGTGTTCAATGTCACGTACTCAATGCCTGTTTGTTACAAACAATCGAGAGCAGGTACAACATTGATAGCGCGTGTTGATGCTTATTTACCGGTACACGTCGTACTTGGCTCTGTGAATAAGGCGTTGATTTACCGCGATATTTTTTCTTCCCTTTATCTTACTGTACCCTTGCTTCTTGGAATTTTTAATTTTCACCGAGTAATTTCTCGCAAGTGCATCGTGGGTTGGAAAAAATATCCCAAGGCAAACAAATATAATGTGTAAATAACAGGCAGTTGAAATTATTACTCAAAACGTCTTATTTCGATGCCCGGTCAAGATATCTGATACCGGCTGTAAGACAAACTAACACACAATGACACAGCCGGTGCCTTCAGCGGTATTACCATCTCGGATGCGCTTTGACTTATTTTGATGCTTTCGCTGCTCTGTCGTTGACACGTTTGCGTACTTACGTTTGTTGCCCATTAATCTAATGTTGTCTGGTCAAACTGATAAAAGATGTGAAGGCGAAGCCGTTATGGTCATAACGAGAGTTTACTAGGAACATCCAGCAGTCAAGGTTAATTTCTTAATCCGGCAATTTACTTGTGAAAATATTTAATCAAATATGGCCTGATGCACAGAAATGTCGCATCTGTTTACTTAAAACGGCGTAATTCGCGACCCGAATTGATGTCATTGTGTATATACGTCGCTATTTACTGATAAACGAAGTATGTCGAAGCCAAGTTTGCCCTGAGCGGTTTGTGCCTATCAGCAAGTAGTTGATTGGTGATTGGACTTGTACTTGGGCGGCGTTCTTTTGTTAAATCTTTGACGTAAACTCGCTTTTATAATCCCGTGATTCATTGTCTTATAAAAAGGGAACTTTGCACTTACTCACTGCAATTTTATGAAACAGGCACTACCAGGCATTGTGATCGTCTGGTCGACCTACAATTTACTCCATAGTACTCATACCAACATAACAGAGTGACCTTTTGCACCTCTAGTAATAGTTGGGCTTAAATGTGTTGTTAACATGTTGTCTGGTTTACCACGTGCATGTGGCAAAAAAACATATCTCGACGTTCAAATACATCTTCGGTCATGCACCTTTGTGAAATTACACACGGAATGTCGTCTACCCATGTGCCATTGCGAATTAAATATCAAAATCTGGTTAACTAAGATTATGAGTTAGCTCTTCGAACGTGACATGACCAACACGTCGGAAAACTTGCGGTGTTTTAAACGGATAAGAATGAAGATCATTTTAAATTGATTATAATTGGGCCGATTTTGATTTGTTTTACCTCCGGCAAGTTTTCCGATCACAACGAATTGCTTAATCTTGATAAATGGGCAGGAGAACGAAGCCCTGCTTTTCCCAGTTCGTGAAGTGAGACTTTCCTTTTTGCGAACTTGCTGTTTTCTTTGATTCGAGGGTGGAGAAAAACATCGCCACCAGAGCAAATAAGTTTTTGTTTAAACAGATTGTCGGTCGCTTCATTAATAACCAAAACGCATCGCGTACTCACGCAACCGAACAGTGTGCGCCATATCACGACACCGGGGGAAATAAAGTGTCGCTTGATTTCCCTTCAAAGCTTTGGGTCAACCTCACGCTTATGTAAACGGCACCGCTATGACGAATAGGCCAACCTGCTGTCTCCAACTGCCATTTCATGTATTGTTTGTGGCCACTAATGAAAATAATCGGGACACTTTTGCCTTATTGAACATATTTGGGTAACTTTTCATCACTTCAACATTTGCTTTCAGAGTAAAATGGCTGATTACTACGTCAACCAACCGATCGACAATCTATCCCCGATGAAGAGAACAGAGATGATGATGCATCCACCTGCCGTTGCTATGCGACCTACTTTCTCCTCAGACCCCACTACTTACCGACGCGAGAGTGCTTCAGATATCTTTGACATTCTCAATAATACTTCAAGAGGCAATTACACAACAGCAGGTAATGTTTTTACAGTGTTCTTCTTCTTTGCATTGTATTTGTTTTTATGCCTCACAAAAGCACCAAAAACGTCTTCACATATTCATTTAACGATTATTTTTCGATATTATCCAGGCTTCCAGCAATCTACACAAGAAGCCCAAGGCAATCTTTACCAGCAAACGAACAACTACAGCAACATCGAGACCAACAACGGTTCGTGTGTCAACGTTAATTTTAATCTGGTAGTAAAACAACAGAACTCGCACCACTACCACACCCCGCCACATCAATCGCCTGAACATGATGTCATCGCAACATCTTCCGCTGCGTCTAATCCAATGACGTCACCGCCCGGAAGTCCGGATATGTTGAACATACCACCCGTGTCGAGTTTCATAAAGAACTCGGACGCAGTTCTCCATCCCTCTTCTCCGTCCTCCGTTGCCTCGTCTCCTGTAAATGTCCAGGGCTTCAACGGTGTTCACCATGAAACGTACACCAAGACTAGGCTACCATCTGAATCCGAATTGGGAGTTGGTTACGACCAACGTCGCCACGCTTCCCTTCCGTCCATCACGGTGACAAACTTGGACGAGCAAGCAGAGAGCATGATGAACATGTACCAGAGAACACGATCCACCAGCCTTACCACTGACCGATGTTCCATTCCATCTTCTTCTCCGATACCTGCATCCCTCTCCCCTGCTCACATGCCGGCTCCCCAGGCGTGCTCTCCAACTCATATTATGTGCAACAACATCAAGACCGAGGTCATGGAGTGCAGCCCTAACATGCAGAACCGGTGGGGCGAGAATGTTTTACCCATACCTCCAACGATAGGGTACAACGACAATATGCACCCCGTCACCCAAGCCAATGCCCCTAGAAGATACAGCAACGAAATCAGCGGTCATCCAACTACCCAAATGAATGACCACATCATCCCAAAGCAAGAAAAGCCCTTTGTTGTAGGACCATACGGTCCTAACCCCGCGTTTACCTGTGCCTCAGTAGAAACCCATAACTCCTTTGCCCAAAACCATCAACCCTTCTTCCCCCCTCATCAGATCAACTTCCCTTCGATCGTGGAAACCCCAGAATCCGACGTTATTTCCCCACAACAAAACCCCCCTATCAGTCACAACCATGTCCATCACCAACATCCTCATCCCTTAGAAAGCCGACTCCACGCGAGCAACCTTTCCCATCCCAGAAGTCATCCTTACCTCTCCGTGTCCGTCCCACCTCCCTACTCCATGGCGATCAACGGCACGATCCCGTATAGACCGAGATACAGCCGACGCAACAACCCAGATTTGGAGAAGAAGCGGGTCCACAAATGCAACCACACCGGTGAGTGTTTATAACAGAGGAAAAAAATTAAATTTGTATTTGCATTCAGTAAGAGCAGAAGGGCGTTAGATATTTGAGGTCACAGCTGTTGCAATGCGGCAATTCGATTGCTTGTAACTTTCGCTTTTGCTAAGGCAAATTTTCAGATTTAGCAAACTTAGATTAAAGATTGAGCTCGGAGCGCAAACCTTTTGCGCATGCAACCGTAAACTATTTGCAATGCAACTTCTGCTTTTTTGGACCTTTTCAAAAGAAATTATAAGAACGCAAAAATGTGTCGTGCAATCTCACGAGCAAACCTCATATTCCGCGGTTTTTCTTTTTCCCATTAGCAGATAAAAATAGAATTCTTTATCATTTGTCTTGCGAGCGATCGGTTTGGCAATATAAACACATATCACATGAACGTGACTTCTAAGTAATACAAGAACAATCTTTCCGGCGTGAGATGTTTACGTTTTCCTAAAAGGTAGTTGCTGAAGGCTTGTCGAACTATTTTAAAACAAAAAGTATGCACGTAAACAATCACGTTCGAGTAGTACAATAACCTGTATGTATGAGTTAGAAGGGTAGAGCGGTTTGAAGGGAAATGTCTGACATTTAGGCGCCGGCGCCGTTACAGACCTGCACAGAGCATCAAGTAATTGCATATTCCGACTGGGCCTATCTTCATTATCTCCGCTATCTCCGGGCTTCTTTGTAACAGATTTCTGTCAATAAAAGAACATTCTTTTACACAAACAATACGAACTTTTCATTCCGTTAAACGGCCACGCAGTTTAAGCAATGTTTGTTTACGGAAAAGGCAAGTCCTTGGCGTTGTGTATGTTTATATGTGGTGTTTTGTTTCATAAGCAGGCTAAGCGTCATTTACTGTATAAAGTTTGAACTTCTTTTTGACAAGCCAACTGACTCGATTGATTCATTACAGGTTGCTCAAAAGCCTACACCAAAAGCTCACACCTCAAGGCACATCAAAGAACGCACACAGGTAAGACATATTATAGCCCGTTTGATCATTCTAATATCGATTTATACCTCAATGGCCCATATCTGTACCTATAGGTATATCTGTAACTATAGGTACCTATAGATATGTCTGGTAGGCTACGTTATTAATTATTCTGCCGCGGGTTAACTTCAACCTGTTGCGGTCGAACATAAGCATCACGTTTATTGGCGTTTCCGTTTTTCGTGCCTTTCACTTAAAGTACTGTGTTCGTGGTCGTTTCTTTCGCTTTTTTTCTGTTGCAAGAAATAAGCGGCTTTTATCGCGGACCACCTTCAAACAATCAACCACCGTTTTGACGTCATTTTCAACTTTTTAATAAACAAACAGCAAAGTTGTTACAACGAATGCCTCTGCAGCAGAGCAAAATCGCACTTAGAAGTTCAGAATGTAATAAGGAAAAGAATGCTTTCTGTCAGCCTAAGTGTTTATCGCGTCGTGTGGGGTTCGACAAAGACAGACGCCCGATACGACCAGGTAGAGAATGTGACAAGAAAAAATTAAAAAGCCTTTTAGAAATTTAAACGCGTGGGTGGAAGCAACAAAATAACAAGAAAAGGAACAAAAAACGTTTATTATTTTTTCTGCCAAATAAATGGACTCCATGTCATCACTTCCTTAGTTTGTCAATCAGATTTTAAGCAAAACATCAGCTTTTTTAAACAACATTTGCCTTTGAAAGGCAAAAACTGAATAGTGGCGCCAGTTGATAGTATTGGCGTTTGTCATCAGAAAGCAAACGCTTATGCCGCATATTGATACCACGCTGAAAGATAGAAAAACACGAACCATTTGCGATGGCCTGTTACTTTTCTATATACTTTGTACGTAGAATAGCTCGCTTGACTTGCATTGTTTAGTTCGCAATCGAATATAATAAATAACTTGTTCTTAAAACAACCATGACGTCAATCTAAGTGCTAGCCGACAGGAATGCGCAATTACGGTTGATTTTCGATGTCATTAAAGCACAGAATAGCAGGTTAGTGAGTTGCTGTCGGACGAAAAAGAGTTAACCGAGCACATGTTTTTGCTGGTTCAGGCACGGAAGCGTATCCGCTCGCTCTAGACCGCGCTCATTACGCTGCTCATCGCCATAATTTTTTCGATACATTTTTATGTTTGATATTTGGTCTTTTATGTCATTTTATAATGTTAACGTTTTAATTTAGAAAACTGATTCCTTCCTTTGGTAAATTGCTTTCATTTATACAGGAGAGAAGCCGTACACCTGTAACTGGCAAGGTTGCGACTGGCGTTTCGCGAGATCGGACGAGCTGACGCGACACATGCGCAAGCACACCGGCGCAAAACCTTTCAAATGCCTGGTTTGCGGAAGATGCTTTTCACGCTCCGATCATCTTTCTTTACACATGAAAAGACACCAAGCTTAATTGAAAACCCCGTAACAAAGAAGCTGCATCGTATGCCTGAATACAGCTTGACGATTTACCATTACCTTGAGGCGAGCGGTTGAACTTTTTATGTGGTAAATGAAAACACCCGATTTTAACCAAGAAAAACTAAGGAAAGCCACATCATATCTCAGGAATGAAGCCAAGCTAAAACGTGCTATTAATAGCTGCTGCTAATGACTCAATCGACTAGGTTGGCAATGTATTCTCCTGTCTGCTTACCCCGTTATGCTACGAAGCAACACAAAGAATAAGACCGACGTTTAGGTTGATTTCTTAACGACGAAACACGAATCTAACTGCACGATTTAACTTCTTAAGATCCAAAGCCAATTTCTTTTTCTTCAATTCGTCTTCTTCAAAAACAAGAATCAAATTATTCCAGTTGAAATCGTTCGACCTATTTCCCTTCTTTGGAAATCAAACCTGAGTGGAACGCGATCAATTTTGTGTTATTTTGTTGTTATAACGCATGATCCCGAAAACCGAGGCGCGCTTCGCTTTTAGGGTCCTCTAAGATTCTTTAACCAAGAATATTGCAGCTTCACAACGCTTGCGTACGCTCGCCAAGCTTTTGTAGGTTTATTCAGTTCATTGGCTTTAACATACTTTTTGGGGCTTGCTTTTATGTCACCGCTGCCTATCAGATATGCATCTAAGAATATTTCTTGTTTTCATGTTGTATATGTCGTTTGGAGCTCATTATTGCACTTATTCCCGCAAACACTTATATTCTTATACGATAACAAGTTCGACGTATATATTATATTCTGCTTTTCGAGACATTTTAACTGTCAGTTCCAATCACACAATGATGAAAGGTCAATAATACTCTGTCTGAACGTCGTGTACGGTTGATAGAAGTTTCTAGGAAATCCACTCAGTACAAGGAAAATAACGAGTAATTATGATGATACCGATTCATAATTACTCAAGTCCAGCCGACCATTAGTGATTTGAATAAGATGTTTCTCGAATCAAAAACTCCCTACATCAAAAATTTAACTATAACTTTTTGTAGTGTTTAGTTTTAATGAAAGTTGCAGCAAAATTTATTAAACCTGTTTTCATTTTAGGCTTATATAAAACTTTTGAGCGCTACACTTTCTCAATTTCGGATGTGACACTACTACCTTAATGTGCATGTCCCTGCTCAATGTTTGCTGCTTTTTCTGCTTATTCAAGTCTTTTAAATAAGATGCAGCCATTGTACGATGATAACCTGTCGTTTGTTTGCGTTTTTTGTTTGTACATTTTACCCCCTTGACAGATGGTTCACACCATCATACATACTTTCAAAATGTACATTTATTATTTTTTACGTATATCTATATATTTATAATGCGTCTACTTTTTTACTGAAAAGTGCATTATGTGTTGTACTTTTTAATTTATGACAAGGGAAATCACTTTCTGTTGATTTTCCTGCTTTATAATTTGTCGATTTATGCTCACGTGATTCGAACTCGTGTTTTTTGCTAATCAATCAACTTCCTTTGCTTTTAACGGCAACTTGTTGTTAAGACGCGATGGCAAGAAAAACTATTCTACTAATCATTTGTATAATTTGAGGCAAAAATTTTGCCTTAATTTTGCCAAAAATGCATTTTATCTTCAACTGTTTTTGTGCTGTTCCGTTTAAAGATCAAAGCGCTTTATTTTTGTACGCAGTCGCTTAAGAGTTGCGACTGCGTTACAACATTTTACTGAAACTTGTGTGAACTTGAACTTGAACTTGTGTGTGCTGTAAGTGAATACGTTTTACCAAACAAAGCCTGTAACGCCCGTCGAGTACAATTATGACGCGATCGTTACGAAATAAAATTTTCTGGGAAAATAAAACGTGTGTTTATGCCGTAGCCTAACATGTAGGTATACCCCTGTTAGAAAGGAAAGTGGCCTTTGGCATGACGTCCTTCCATAAATTGATAACCGGTGGAGATAGACTAACTTGTTATTAGAAGCAATTCTGGCATCAGTACCTTCGAGGCAGGTCACTAATTATATCAGTGATTTGCTGTATAGTTTATTCTGAAGAAATTCAACGATCGTTAAGATATGACGTAGTTTTGCGGACATGGCACATCACTTGGGGGCACCGTCTACTTAGATAAAAAAGTATTAGCAACAACCGTAAAAATGGGAAAAACAACATTTTAGGAAAGATACCATAAGTTTATGAAAACCGTATTTGGTTTTGAAAAAGTTCTCTGCTTCGATGTGATGTTGTCGATATGAGTGTTGACACAACATTATATCAATATCCATTTGTCGCCATTTCAAAGCAATAACAAACATTGCTTTTGGCCATAGACCTTAATAGGTCATCATTTTAGCCCAAAGCAACTTGGGGATTTCTCAAATCTGACAACAATCCGCATCAGAATTTAGGCTATTATGACCCTCAATAATGTACCTATACATCATATATATCTGTACTGAAACGCAAACAATATTCAAACAACACAAGGTAGCAAGAAGAACAAATAGAATTCTCTGTCCTAATTCTTTTAAAGGGGTTCTGCATAGATTAGATAATTTAATTCTCGCCAAATGCTAATAGCAAGAATCCATGACCAAAAACTTGAAATAAATTCCACCATAAAAGCGAGTATCGACGGTCGCAAACAATATCAGAGCGCAGAGATAAACAAACGAAAATAAATTTTCAAGGAGAAGGCATATAGACACAAGTTTCTCGTAGATAGCTATCACTTTGTTTGATAGTTGTCGTAAATTAGATTATGCATTGTTTCAGCTTTGAAAAAAACTTTCACAAGCGTTAAGCTTAGGCTTTATATGCCGCACAATACACAATGGTTTTTCAAATCAATTGTGTTCAGAATAAGAACTACGAGTTAATATTATGCTCTTCTAAAGATTTGATGCGCAGAATAAGTTTCAGCAGATCTGCTTCGATCTTTACAAAGAGTTGTTGCAAAGTTCTTTACCGAAATAACGTTAAATAACGTATAAATTTCCAAAAGAACTGTAATGTGACGATTGTGCTATTAAGTTGAAAGGAAGCAAATCCTATTGCGGGTTGTTTGTTTTCTGACGCTTCTTATTCCTGTGTCTTTATATGGGTGTACCGGTCCCACATGAGTCGTGGTACGATTTGTCACAACATAAGCACAACTTGTCCCGCCTTTTGGCACTTTTTGTAATAAAGATATAGAAAGGAATCAAAAATTTTGAAAACAGCTAGTAATATGAAAAGTGGTGCAAGTTAAATGCGGTTACGTAATGGTTAATCACGAATTACTATTTTTAAAGAATGTCATTCACTACGACTTCAAAAGGCAAGATTTTCTATTTATGTATTTATAGTAAGTCCCTCTTCGACGGCTTATTATCGCTTAACGTGCCATACATGAAGTAACGACCATTACTTATTAGTGGGCCACACGGCCAAAGACTCGGTCTGCGTTGCCTAGCAACGACTGACGTCAATAATTGGAGGTGACCACAGCAACCTAGCAATTCCTAGAACCCTGTGGTCCGACGAGACGCAAAGATAAAGCCAGTAACTTTCCATTTCATAGATTTTTGTGCAAAAATGTTATGCGCTTCAATCAACAAAAATGTTCTGCATGCGATGTCCATGCAATCTACTATTTTAGTCAGCTTGTTGCAGAATGATTTAGTATGTAAGCTCCATGTTGATAATGCGTTTGAAACACAACTATCGCAACACTAAAAATTGCCCGAAATGGCGGCATTGAGGCTTTTAAGCAATAGCTGCATGTTTTTGTGTGAAGAAAATAATAAAATATATCACAAGAATAGCAAAATTTCAAATTGTCATGTTTTTCGAGTTGCAAACTTATATCTACGGCATGTTCGGATGTGAGCACATTCAAGGCATGGACGCTGGAAAATAAATACAAATAGGCCTATTGTCAATTATCGTGATACAAACTTTTACATTTGACCTATTTTTTTATATTTTGCAAAAGCGTGAACTTATATCATTTGTAGATTACCCTTTTGTACTAATTCGAGCTTTGCTGAAGCCTTGGTAATCATTGTCTAACTTTGAAGTGATCAAGGTATATGCAGTGTTTTTGGACTGCTCGATTGAGATATTACGACATGCTCCAAGCTGGTTATATATGGATTGTCCAAAACCGTTTAGCAGCGTTCTTGTTTGACAAGGACTAATTGCAAAAATATAAGTTTACGTAACACGCTCATAATTCGTCGAGCTAAAAATATTCCTTTTTGTAATGCATGTCTCTTTTTCGTAATAAATACCAAACCGCCTTTTGGTGAATTTACGTCAAATGCGTGAGTGTATCGGGTGTTGCCAAAACATCGGTTATACGACGTCGTTAAGTGAGGCAAAGACATTTATAGACATAATGGAAAATTTCACTCATAAAGAGTAGAGTTTTATATAAATCATTCAACTGAATTCAGGCCACAGCCGCCACATGAACACGTTTGAACGTAATCAACGATGATTCGCCAAACAACGTCGTTTTCGTACAAAGCATGATATTTCGTTTGCATCTTTTTCCCCGAGGAGTGACAAAAAGTCAAGGACGTCGTCGGGTCGGCCGCAATCTGATAAGCCGATATTAAAAATAAGCTAGTCATGGCACGAACTCGCGCTTGTGTTGCTGGAGTCCACAGTTCGCTGTTATTTGTGAAAACGACATAACAAAGAGCTTTTTTCTTAATGTGCTGTTATGCTGTAAAGTTTTAGTTCGGGACGAATATCGAGGACATTATCAAAAAAAGACAAGATTTTTTAAACGATTTTTCGCAGGAACCAAAATGACTAATAATATAAGTTTACGCGGTTTAGCGTATGACGTACTTCTTTAATCTGATATAGAGTCGTCAAAACGTTTACAAAGAATATCTCAAACTGCACAGGCAACCATTGCTGCAAACTCATAACATCCGTCATCGCCCACACTTTAAAAAAAAGAGTAATAATTTGCAATGTGAGCCTTCAGCTATATGTATAAATCTATGTACAACTTAAACAAAACGAGTTCTTAACGAAACGTCTATACGGACAAAGCAAAACTTTTTTCAACCTTTTAGCGGATAAGAGAATAAGCTGTATGCAGAAGGTATACAATGTTTTAGGCTACCAATGGGCGTTTGAGCCATTTCAGGTATAGTTGAAAAAGAAATGCAAGCTTACTTTTCAGCAACGCTTATCTGAAGGCTTATAATTACAAGATTACATTTTTCTTGCGCCAGCAAAGTCTTGCCATTTACTTTATTAGACCACACAGTATGTTTCAAGTAAATTGCTTGTATAATTGCTATGATGTTTCACAATAACGAAGAAATTTTCTGTGTAAGCTTACATTTTTGTGGGACGGAAAAGCTGTTGATGCCAATTTAGTTTAACGTGTACGAAGCTTTTCAGTTTCTGGTCAGATATCTAGGCCAATAACCCATATACCTACCTATTCATCGTTTATTAGTGATAACTGTTGTGTTTTTGGAAATACACCTAATGTACGAAGAGTAGTCCGCATCCCTATATATGAAGGTTCCCTATATGTGAAGGCTATATTTGAATTTTGAGTTGATACGTACCACACCTACAACTGTCGGGTCGAAGTGCGGTGTTTGCTGCTAGCATATCTATTGAAGCTGACCATATTAGTACTTCATAATTGTTGCTGTTTTATGAAAAATAAAATACAGTCGAATCCGCTTAATTCGGACACCGGATAACCCGGACAACCGCTTTATTCGGCCAAAATGCTCGGGAACGGAACAAAAGTAAAAATTGAATGTAAAAAACTCCCGTTAATTCGGACAATTCTCCGCTTAATTCGGACACGAGCTGGCAATTCCTATCGTTAGGTTATGAGTTTATGACACAATAAACAGTACTTCGTTCGTTTTAACACAAGATGCAATTGCATTATGAGTGATCATGGTGAAACAACGACGATCCATGCAGTAACAATCGACAATAAACTCATATAAGGCCGCGCCAATTTCATAGTCGCTATTACTTCGGTACAATTGCGTCCATCTTGTAGAACAGAATGGTACAGCAAAGTTTAGCAGAAAAATTGAAATTGCTCACTAAAGTAAACAAAGACGTTTTATGCGATCAGTGCCAATTACTGCAGTATAGCCCAGGTGCAATTCATTTATTACGCAACAGTACAGTATTTTAATTGCGTTGTCTGCCTTTACGCATGACCATGAAACGAACAATTGATTTTCCGCTTAATTCGGACAAAGCCGTTTCTCCCCTTAATTCGGCCAAAAGTGAGCGGAACCAAAGTGTCCGAATTAAGCGGAGTCGACTGTATTTACTTTTAAAATGTACAGTATTTACTTGAATGTAAAAAGTTTCCCTTGATTGTAAGATACAGTTAGTCACACTGGAACCTGCGGTACGGTATAGACTTCTGCAATATAATTTCTATTCTCTACCACAATATCAAAAACAGGGAAGAAAAAAGAGGAAAGACAGTTGAAACTGCATGCAGATAAAATTTCGTTTTGATCAAAAATATAAACCGTTTTTGATTTTAAGCCGCCCTCGAAGGTAAACCGCAAAAATGACGATAACAAAATTCGTAACCCACGGCTTACAGTCAAATCAATCCGGTAAAAAACAATCTAACAAAAGCAATACCAAAAACTTAATTAAATATTTCATTTTTGCTTTCATTTTTGTTTTTTTCTCGAAATGTTTGAATATCACTTCGCATAATATTCAGTATAGTTGCGTTCACGTAATTCTAGAAATTCCACGGGATATCTCTACCACATAATTTTCTTTTTGTAAAAAAAATATCTTAAGCACAGAAATACACAAACTTTTGTAGCTTATTGCGCCGACAATGTGGAAGATTCATAAATAGCCTCTTGGCATGAATGATTTGGTGAAATGTGAATTCTTTTTTGTACAGTTTTACACTAAAGGTTTAAGGCTTTAAGTTTAAGCGATAATGTACTAGGTAAAAAAATGTAGTCAAAACTGTCACTGTTTGATCTCTTTCATTGAAAGTCGATAATCTGTGAGCAAAAAGAAAATACTCAACGGCGTTCAGGATAAATCAGCTCTTCACAAAATATGACCAACTATAGTCCTAAATTCGCAGTTGATACAAAGTACTTAATACCCGGCTTCAGAGCGGTAGCACTTTTTCTCACGATTGGATTACTTATAACGCGGACAAAGACCTCACGTTTTGGAGAGTGTCAATTTTTTAGACATCAAGCCAGCAATTAAAATAAATGAAGCGTCGACAAAGAATTGGTATGACCAGATACTGTCGATGTAAATAATTAAGAAAACACTAGCTGTTGTGAATATAGTCGAAATATTAACAAGATAATATGTTTGTTGAAGACAATTTGAAATAATACCAACTTAGTAAAAAATATTGATCACAATTGTTAGGTATAAGAACGTTCAAAATACTGCCCTACAATACAATCAATTGATAATAATTAATAAAGTTAATTTTAATGGCCTTCTATATTAATTGCCAGAAATTTTTTTTAAATATATAGCAATCATATCCTATTTCCTCGTGGTTCATTCTCACACTTTATTTATAATTCCATCAAAGATTACACGAAAGAACTTTTTATTGCCAAGCATTTTCGTACTTAGGTAGCAATTGTCAATTCCTGTGGTGGTTTGATGTGGTTTAAGACAAGCGTATAGATCACCTATAGGAAAGTTGTAAAATACATAAGTTATTATTGTTTTTGGTCTATTATTACCGTCTTCATCTTTGAGGAGTGTGAAATGAAAAGTGTTATTTGCAAAGTACATGTCTCAAAAACATTAATTACTTTGCGTTTCAAATAAGCATTCCATGTTGTCCATGGGCGGTTCCGGCATTTACTTTGTAAAAGTAACAGTTAACAAAAACCAGTTCTGGCCACATATGGTACAGGTTGTCACCAAACGGTACGATTTGGGAATGAAATATGATAAATATCGAACGATTGTGTAAAAAACAACTTCTCTTGACCACTTTTGAAAATGTACACGATATAATGAAGCATTGATCCTGTAAACTAATTTTTAAAAAAAGGAAACCGGTTTAGCACGGTTAAATTAATCTGGGACTCTTAAGCTACAAAAAAGCATTTTAGCGGCACGTGCTAAAATGTAACAAACGGTGCATGCTCAAACAATAGCGGTTAACCGCATTTAGGCGACTATGTGTCATTAAAGAAAACCATTTCTGGTAAAGCTTCGCTTTCCTTTTGACACCCTATTTCCTAGTTCAATCGTCACGATTTCCGTTAGCTCTCCTGTCTCCATTTTCGTTCTGTAAGAGCGTAAACATTAAGGTTTACTTTGAGACTGACTCACAAAAACAATAACATCTGGAGAAAAATTTTTATTCAGCCTACAGTTTTAATTTTGAGCCAACAAATTGCAACAAACACAGAACATGATTGATTACTGCCATCTAGCGGATAGAATTTCTTCAATTGCGGCTTGTCAAATCGTTTAATTGAAAACATAATTTTATCCAGCCCAGGTTGTTGATGATAAAGGTGCAGTAAGAAGTAAATAACAGAATTCTAACTTACATACAACCGAGCCTTATGTCCACTATATAAAAATATTTAATGGATTTGACCACGGCACAGAAATTGTTGTTGATTTTGTTCATCGTCAGTGGTTTACCTTACGGGAAGTTGAATTATATCGAAAGATCTTTTCAAATTCTACTACAAACATTTGTAATAATACTTGACCAGAGAATAATATATGTAGACAGTGCTATAATGACTCAAAAGTGTATTTAGAAAATCGCTTCGAGTTATAAAATTAGAAGATAAAATCAAATTTTAAAAATTGTGCAAGTGTAGTTTCTCTCAATAAAGTTTCGATAATTAAATACCAACACTTATTTTGGGTTTACCTTTCATAAACAAAATCAAAATACTTGGGGTCTGACAAAGCACCAATTTGGACAAATCATTTCTAATATTCCAAGAGCAATTATAATTGAGTGATTTTCTGCATCTGATATAGCATTTAAAAGCATGTTTGCTGAGTACCTTTTCACGGGACCGGCACTTTCTATCACAAGCTGGCAGCTTTACTGTTGCGTTGGTGGTATCGAAGGGACCAACAGTTTCCATTAGGTCCTAGAGGTATTCCAACTCTAGGAGTGGAGGCCTTTCCTTGGTAAACGGCCGGAGGGTGTGTTGCATAAATGGAGTAAAACTTGTGGATCAGTTATGTCAATTCGTATGGGGAAAAAGACTGGCTGGTGTTAGGCGATTATGAATATCTATTCACGAAGAAAGTGCTGCTGGTTAATGCAATTTTACTGACAAGTTTATACATGGATTGAAAATTGTATTCGATATTTCGAAATCATGGCTATTATCAAAAAAATATAGGTCTACACCAGAGTCAAGAAACTAGCAATCATTTTATTCGCAGACGTTTTCAATTTTCAAGTTTTGTCAGTTAACTCATTATAACGCAAACTTGACCTATCAATGCCACGATTGATGGCATATTATGGCTATACAATAAATAAAGCATAACTTGAAACGTCTGCAAATAAAATGATTTCTATTTGTTTGCTCTGGTAGGCTATTTATTCCTAGCAAAACCTGTAATTACCAATATTTAACCGCTTACCTATAATCAACATGTGATGTAACCTTTACGAAGTTCTGAAAACATGCGTCTTGCACCCAAGTAACTTTTCGCAGCGAAGTCCTTTTCGTTCCCTTCTGTCTATTTGGATTGATATCTTGTGTAACTTTTGTTTTGTCTATATTTTGTTTTCAGTGTAATTATTTCTGTCAACGTAAACAATTTTTAAGTTTGTTGGCCTACTGGCCTTGCTAACCTTGCATCGTCATAAGTAGTACCATAGTTATATAATACTCTGCACGTTTTAAACTGAGCCGTTTTTTCCTGTTTGTTGATATTTACTATTTAGTGAGCAAAATTCTTGTAATATTATGCTACTAATACTTATGGCAAACCGCAGTCCAGTGCAGAAGGGGTCAGGCGGGCCAATTGGCCGGGCCTACGACTTTTAATGAAGCCTATTGCATACCCCGTTGTACATGTTATGTACATGTACAATTAACTTAAATGGTTATTACCTAGTTGAATATTTTTTTAATGTCTGATATTGCAACGCTTATAAAAAGTGTGACCGTAAAGGGTAATATTCGTAATAAGAGAAAACTTCTACATTGAAGTGTCGCTTATAAAGGTTCATCACGATTGGTGGACATGGCAAAGACAAGCGGAAACGCTCTATTAAATGGAAGGTTAATTTCGAAAGACACATCCGTAAGTTAACGGATTAATTTGCTATATTAATCATTTTTTATGTGGCAACCGATACGACCAGAATATATTATTTTTTAGCATTTACCGGATAATGACTTGCAGGTTTTTTCGAATATATGAGCAGTACACAAAGATCCAGAATATTGGAACGAACCGGAGAAATTCAGTCCATAACGGTTCTTTTCAACTTGTCCGCGTCATTGTTTGGGAGAACAACTTGCAAGGATGGAATTGTTCATATTTCTCGTTTCGATGCTACAAAAGTTTGATTTTTTGCCTGATCCTGATGCTTCAGAACTTTCCACTGTCAACGATGGTGCAAATGGATTACTTTATATACTATAGTCTATCGTTTTCAGGTTGTGGCCAAAGAAATTTGATCAAAGTATACGAATACACAAATCTATACGGATCAGCGATAATCGATATGTTTCTAGTAACCTTAGACCCTATTTTTTTCTGGTGTCATAGAATAATAAATTTGTTATAATGCAATACAACCTTGAGAGTTTTTAACTTCTTTCGGTGTTAAATTCTACTACATATGAGCTTTTGAGTTGACTACTGTTTACAATTAAGTACAGAACCTATCTTTAATGCTCCATATCTAAGATGCGGTTTTTTCCTAAAACGGAACGAAGCTTCGTTCAGCAGATGATCCAATAAATTCATTAACTTTTCAGTTCACATTTGCGTAAGAGCATGCATCTGTTAGCAAAGCTCTGAACCATACTTTATTGTCAGGAAAACCTTCAAAAAGCTACGATCTTGTATGAACGTTGCAGCGATTTTTGGATTCATAGACCGTTTGACGGCTTGTGTTCTGTCAACATGGATAAATGAAATACAGTCGATCGATAATGTCAATGGTCAACAGAGGTTTGGATGACTAGGAACACGTTTCCTTTATCATTATAGGTGAAGCACTATTGTATTGAAAGGCGTAATAACTTTGCTGAAAGTACACCCCATTAGTCTACTTAGCTTGCATTAGGATGCGAATGAAATTTTTTTCTCTCTTTTATTTTCTCTTCCGAAGATCAGGCGGTAGCCTTTTAAATGCTGCGCTGGCTGATCTTAAGATCAGAAAATCAGATCTTTCATGCATTAAATGCGTGATTTTGTCCTGATATTTTCGCATTCTAATGCAGGACTAGTAGACTAATGGAGTGGAAAGTAAGAAGGCTAACTTGGGTCGGACCCAGTTGACTCTCGTTGTAATTTAGAGCTTTAAAAGATAACAATATAAAAAACAAGTTAAATTACTGTAAAATTAAACCAAGTAAAATTACTGCCGCGGCCGGCTTCTCTTGTTGTTTACCTTTACGCCATGCTTCTTCCCAAAATTTTTAGGACAAATTTAACAGTTTGATTGTGAGTGTTGGTGAGGTGACAGGCTTAATTCCTGTAGTTCTTCTCTGGTGGATGTGCCGATCTGGCTCCTGTATTTTGTTCTTGAAAAAGTCAAAATACAGGTTAGTGTTTGAGCTTCTGTACGACAGTGTTTGAGCGTATAGTAGTTGCCATTGCTGGTATTTCTTTTCCAGCTTTGTTGTTTTTCTTAACCTAGTCAGGCGCTCATTTTATGTGTTCCTATACTTCATAACAAACCAGCACTAACATAGCGACTCTGGACTTGCGGTTAGCCGTGAGAGAGGTTGACGCATCTGGCAAAATCACCCTCGCATCACGCAACAGCACCAAAGGTGAAAACCTGCGAAGATGGAACCGACAATATGAAACTATAAAATAAAACAGTCGACTATGGATGTCTAAACACAAAGACATACGATACTATAGACACGCAATTGCATCAGCGTCAAGGCGTTAAGACACCACCGTTCAACAAACTTTGGCAGCGTCTGAAAAAAGGGCTACAGTACCATGAAGTAAAACGAAAATATATCTAAAATCAAAAACCTTATCTTAGTTAAAGTTTTCAAGTGAATTCTAAAGCATTTAGAGATTTGTTGCGGCGAGAGACGAAAAGTTTAATTGAACAGGTGTTTAAAGTATTCCGCAAAATAAAGAATAAATGCTTTAATGGCAAGGTTTATTCTTAGTTTGTTTACTTATCAAAATATATAGGCCCGTCAAGGGGCAAAAAATGGGTTAAACAATTATGAATGATAAACAAAACAAAATTGGCCTAGGAGTAAAGCTGAAGTATTTTTAATCACGTAATTGGCACGTCCAGGTAAAAAAATTTAATTATTGTCCGCCTGCCTATTGAACAACGCTGGGACAAAAATTTCTAATAGTAATACAAAAAGTTCAAAAACTACCAATAATTTAGCCACCCTGAAAATCTATTTGACAACACCATTCGTTATTATCATCAGCCCACCGAGAAACAGCAATAAGTTATAAGCACCTATCAATGATTGCAGTTTGAGTGTATCATTAACTTTTAAACAAACATAACACCCGTAAGTGTTGTAAAAACGATTGTATACACTACACCTTATAAGTATAGGTCACTCAGCCCGTTAATAAAAGTAGGTGATTGGATTAACAAAAATGAATTTAGCTGTTTTGGATTCAATTGAAACTAGATTTAGGAAAGATTTAAAGGTTAGATTTAGGTTCCTGTATATTGCAGTATTTAAGTTTGATTAAAAGGAGACCGCAAAAAACTTATAACTTACTTTGTTATTTTTTGCTAAAATATAGTGATAGCCTTAAAACAAAACATGAGTTTTCATTTGTGCATCGAAATGCAATGCGGCGGAAACGTGCGCACGATCACACTTGTATTGTAAACATAACTTGCAAGTTTTTACCAAAAATATAGCATAACTCCTAACTGTTACTCCCTGTTCTTTTGCGTGTGTAGCAAATGTGACAACACTTCACGAAATATTTAAGCGTTTGAGCACTTTACGTCGCCAGCTTGACTTACTGATTGCTGAATTCTTGACGTTTTTCTCATGCTCACATTTAGCTATATCAGATCAATTCGGTTTTTAGTGCTGGGTCGTGAGAAGGTTTTTCCCGTTTTTTTTTGTGTATTGTTTTTAAATATATATTATCAAGCAACACTCAAGAGTAATGTTGGCATGTCGGTGTGCCGCTAGCGAAGCTGTAGTTCCTGGCTTAAACACTTGCGTTTTAGGCAACGCGTGTGAGGGTTTGATTTTTGTTCAGAAGATTCATCAGATAGTTAATAAGCAGAAGTGGCGTAAATAACGTCAACATTTTAAGTTTTCAGTTGAAAGTATGTCGTTGCAAAAAATTTGTTATCGAATTCTAACACCAGCGGATGAGCCGGCAGTAGTGGAATTGCTAACTGAGGCCTACATGCCGTTTGAACCGTTGTCAAAATGTTTGAATCTCACCAGACATGAAATGAGAATCTATTCAACTGCACTAACCAGAGTGAGCGTAATTAATTCCTCAATATTATTTTTAACACATTTTAACGAGTTAATGCACATTCGAGAATTTTAAAAATGCATTCATTTATATAAGTACAAGCAACATCTAATGATACCTAAGCAATAAACAAGCTAACAAGTATGGACCAAAAGGCTGCTAAATTTGCTTTTACGCGTATTCAGATCGTGCTACGTCATAAAGCTTCAGTGGGCGCGTTTGACACATTAACGAAAGCGATTTGCGGAATAGCAATGAACTCGATTGGAAAGCTGGATCCGACTGATGAGGAAGAGAAAATGTATAATCGAATGTCAGACAAACTTCAGTATCTGGTCCGGGTAAGAAATCAATATTGGGAGGTTTACAGTAACACAGTTATACTAAAGCATTTGTATACTTTAGATAAGACAAATTTGTAGAAGATCAGGAATGCCAGCAAAAATTCTTAGCTGATAGCAAATGCCTCCAATAATTAATCTAAACACGTACTATTAACTTAAAGCAAATTTGAAATTACTAGTAAATTTTTGTGTGATTTATTTAAAAACTTGTGATCAAAAGCTATATCCGTGAACAAGACAATAAATTTTATAGTTTTAATTGATATTTTTTTATTTGTAAAGTTTGAAAATTACACCGAAAAAGCTTTTCTGAAGAGTGTTGTCCAATCAAAGTTTATGCATCACGAGATGCTCACTGTGAAAGAATCTTTTTCCAAACATGGAATTGGCACAGAACTGTCTCGGAGGTGTTTGTGCATTTTAACAAAAATTAATATAGTTTCTAAACAACGCGTAAAACTGTAAACTTGTTGGGTTCCTGCAATGTACGAGTATCTATTTCATAACTTGGCTTATCTTTGGTTTCCAGGAGTATTGAAATTGCTTCAAATCGTGGCTGCTCTTTCACATTGGGATTTGCGACGTCATACAAAAGTCTTTTAATCGATAAAAAATTAGGATTGGAAGCAGTGCACAAAATCGACATGTTAAAATATAGAGATCCGGTAACGAAGGAAAGAATTTTTGTCGATGCCGATTTGCCCGAACATTGCGTTTTTGTTATGAGAATGGAATTGAGCACAAAAAAGATATCCAACCTTTAGCTACACTTGATTTCATTATTCATTAATTTTGTATAGTATGTTACGGTATATCAAAATAATACTAAATATGTCCACTCGGGTTTAACTAAAAGTCGACGCATTTGTTTGGGTAACATGTAATTCTTACTCACCCACTATTATTTTGATGTCAGAACTTGTTTAAGGTATTAAAGTTAGGTCTTCAGTGATGGCCAGGCCAGGTAAGTGATGCAACTGGTCCAGTCGGTTCTTCATTCTTCCTGTTAATTCATTACCGGTTGATGTGAAAGCATGATATTTTATAAGTCTGTCCTAAGAAATTCTACTATTCTAGAAGTTCAGATTTGTTGTTGAATTGTTTTGACTTGACATACTGTTTAAAAGGACCCAAAAATCAGGGCAGTTGTACAGTACGATGTACAGTGATCAATAACTAGCTACCATATTTAGGCGGTCATCAATTTTCTGCTTGTGCGTTAAAGTTTCCCCATTAAGGCTGTGAATTCGTGTAATGCTGTGCCATCTGCAGGGCATCCTATTTACACAAAAGCTTTTTGTGATGCGCTAATATCATTGCTGCACCATAACTCTTAGGAGACACCATCTATTCTCAGTAAAATTGTCATTTCAATTACACCCTTCCATGTAAGCTTGTGCAGGTATACAGTTATCAGTTTTTAACATGTGCATGTACTTCAGCAAAGGGCACCAGACCTCATCTGGAGGAATTTGATCATACACTCTTTCGAGGTCATCAGAGCAAGCGTAGACATTTTTGCGTATTTCCATCAAGGCATTTTAAAATGTTACTTGCAAGTGACAGTTTTGTCCATTGTGCTTAGATTGTGTGCCCTGTGACTGCAGTGACTCAATCAAATCCGCTTTTCAAGGCATACATTTTATCAGGTAAATTAAGCAAAGAAATACCTTGATAATTACAACACTGACTTTTGTCACCGTTTTGGAATATGATAACACCCATTTGCTGGAAGATTCCTCTTCGACAAAATTGGTACGCTATATGTTTTTGAATTAATCTGTCATATTTGCGTGAGGCAATTATTCTTTAGTTTCCTTGCAGCCGTTTACGTCTTCTGTTATCTGAGTGCACGTTTGTATATCTTGACATGCAGTATGTAAAAAGACTCGAGTCATTCTACAGTACACGTTTGATGTTCTATCCGTACGGGCTCGTCTCGCAAAACTTTTTTCTTACTGTGTTTTAAAACAAAAAAATTTGCTTGTATAGACCTATACTATATCTGAAAGAGTGTTGGCTAATAGAATAACATAGCACCTATTACAAACATGCTGTGAAAATATCTAATGAAAAGAATGACTTGTAACACATTATACCGTGTTTTTATTCAAAGTAATAGCTTGAAGATTTCTAATAAACGAAAAATTGTAAGGTTAAAAAAACAATAATCCTGTTAAGATTCGAAAACAACGGTGTCATAGTTACCACCTGTAAAAAGTAAACACTTTAGCAATACAACAAGGAAGACGCATATGGTAAGTTGATACGAACAAACATTTTATGACCTCGATCTTCAGGAAAATGTTTTGTAGCTGCTCGTTTACACTTGATCAAGCTAACACACTTCTCGCTTGGTTAGTTGTAGGCATACACGTTTACACTTGATCAAGTAAGCATGATGGTCATGATTTTGGTTTCAAGTTGTATATATGCTATATCTGCGCAAGAAATATTACGCAAGGTATGAGAAGCTTGCGTACCTCAAAGTAAATCAAATTAAAAAGGGATTATGTATCCAAAAGTTATATGCCCAAATCAAACCTGAATACCTTTTAATCGTATTTTTTGTGAGAGTAGTATGGAAAAAGCCAAGTCAATATGAATTTAAAGACCATCCAACTAAAACGCCAGCAATTCGTTATCTCATAGAACAGAACTTAATTCCAGGCTACAAGAAAAATAAGTTAGGAAAAGTCAATGAGCCATAATTGTTGTTACCGACAATTTTTCATCAAGCTCGGAGCTTAAAGTTTTCGTTTAATGATATTTGCGGGCTGGTTAAAGGCCATCGCAAGACTTTTTGAAGGACTATCTATCATATAATATAACATGGTAAGAAAACGTTACGCTTTGAAATGGTATCAAATTAACGTCAGAATTCAAATTAATGATACTTGAGAAATAAATAACTGTTCACAGCACGTGCTTGCTGTGCGTATTACCCTTAATGTTAAGGGGATTTTCCTTACGTTTCATTGCTTCTGAAAGGAACTTTTGTAATAGCAAGTATCTAAAAGGACTTAAAACAAAACGAAGTTTAGTACCGAAAAAGAACTTTGTGGGAATAGGTAACCGAACATAAGAAGCTTTCTTACAGTAGAAACTCTGGCACGTCCGCTTGCAAAGCTTTGCGGGCGGTCTCTCAGACGATCTTTTCTGGAAGTGTAGCTAAAACGGCTATTGTAGCTTTGCAGCTAATTTGCGTTACGTTTTTGGCGCAACAGAATTTTGTTGTAGATCAGTCTTGCATGTAGGTGTGGGCACTTAAGTATAAACATTAACAAGGCTTTCTTTGTAAGCAAAATGTCGTCCTACATTTATGTTTTAACTAAAACTTCCATGTTTTTGCCAAAAGTATATCATAACGTGTAATTGTCACCTCTAGTTATTTTGTGTAGGAGGGAATGCTTTTGTTTAGTAGATCTGTCATATCATTAAAAGGAAGTGACGTACATGAAATCAACAATTTAAGTTTTGTAATGTGTTCTGATTAGAGTGACTCAGGCTTTGAGGCTTTTAACAACATATTTAATATGAAAGTGAAAAGAGAACAAACATGTAAAACAGATTATCTGGAATGATACGTACCAGTATGTTTGCACATTGGCAAACTAGCTGAGGCATTATGGGTTGAGATTAAACCACTATTGGCGCTATTTACAGTCAGCAACAATCTTACAATAAGCTTCTTAAGTTTTTAAAAAGATGCCCTTAAACATACATTATCGAATTCTCACACAAGTAGATGAGCCAGCAGTGGTAAAAATGCTAACTGAGGCCTACATGCCGTTTGAACCGTTATCAAAATGTTTGAATCTCACCAGACATGAAATGAGAATCTATTCGACTGCACTAACCAGAGTGAGTGTAATTATTTTCTCGAATATTATTTTCAACTCATCATCATTAACAAGTAAAGTTACCGCCGAGAATTAAAAAAATGCGTTTATCTATAAGTACAAACACCATCAGGTGATTCTTGAGCAATAAAGCACTTTAGCAATTAGATAAAAAATGTTTCTAAGCTTGTTTCTATTCGTATTTAGGTTGTGCTACGTCATAATGCTTCGGTGGGTGCGTTTGACCAAGCAACAGATGCGATTTGTGGAATAACAATGAACTCGATCGGAACGCTGGAACTGACTGATGAGGAAGAGGAAATGTATGATCAAATGTCAGACAAACTTCAATATCTAGTCCGGGTAAGAAATCAATATTGGGAGTTTTATTTCTGAGAAATTATTTATAACCACTTGGTCAACAGCTTGAAACGAACAAAACAATTAACTTCATAACTTTTCTAAGTTTGTTATATTTCAATTTCATAAAGTTTGAGGATTACACAGAGCAAATCTTCCTGGAAAAAGACCTCCAATCAAAGTTCATGCATCACGAGATGCTCACTGTGAAAGAATCTTATTCTAAACATGGAATTGGCACAGAATTGGTCCGCAGGTGTTTGTGCTGCACTCAAACAAATATTAATATAATTTTTGAACAATGTGGAAAACTTAACACTTTTTGGATTTGGATTTTGCGCAAGTATGTTTTTCATAACTTGGTTTATTTTTGGTTTCCAGAAGTATTGAAATCGCTTCAAATCGTGGTTGCTCGTTCACAGTGGGGTTTGCGACGTCATACAAAGGGCTTTTAATTGATAAAAAATTAGGATTGGAATCTGTGATGCACAAAATCGACATGTTAAAATATAGAGATCCGGTAACAAAAGAGAGGATCTTTGTCAATGCTGAGTTGCCCGAACATTGCGTTTTTGTTATGAGAATGGAGTTGAGCATAGAAAAGAAATGAAATCTTGAGATGATTTGATTGATTTTATTATTAGGAATATTATATTTTATAGAGTATGTTATATATATGTTTAATATATTATGTTGTGCAATATAGCATAATATAGTATATCCATCGTGATTTAAATAAAAACTGACATATCTTTGGTTGAATAACATGAACTTATAACTCGTCCATCGATCATCAACCCTTGACAGAAGACAAAGTGAAACATCTGTCTTCCTTTGACTTAATGATTGCTAAAGCAATGACATACATTTTTCAAGATGATTTTTTAGCTTAAAACTACTTTCAGTAATTTAAAGAGAAACTTCGTGGCTACTCCGCTTATAAAAATGACATAAAAATACTGAAATAGTATTTTAATGACCACAGCCATGTACAACGACACATTTACACAACACATCATACCCGTCGACTATTTCTTTTGTTTAATTGCGAACCATTGTGAAATATTTTTAAAAATATGTACAGCAAGCTGTTAGATAAACAAGAATTGAAGGCCAAAAGTGATTTTATATACGAACAATAAAATCAAAAACTGTACTTCCTTTATCAGCTTTTTGGTAACTTTTCATTATCCTTGGCTTGTAACAAAATACACCCAAACACATTTTACTCCATTACTGCATGTCCTGAAGCCCCCTGCCGCGAATTTGGCACAGCAAGCACAGCTTATTAATAACTAACAAATGCGCAAGGCCAGAGCAAGCTAAAGATAAAAAAAAAAACTTGAGAAAGATTAAGTGTCTCTTTGCGTCGTCTTCCAATAATAGTGCCAGGTCGTCTGTATTACCATACTGCTACGAAGCAGTTGTCGGGAGATTGCTGATGTAAGTGTTAAAAAACAGTGGCGATTGCGTTGAGCCTTGTGGCAAACCATTCTTGAGTTGGCCAAGACAGCTTGTTTGTCTTGCAATGCATGGTCTTAAATTTGATACCGTGTTTGGACAAGGTATTACTGTATTGAAAAATCGGTAAGTGTTTTTTGGTAGTTGGGGGTCCACTCTACAACTATAAGGTCAAGTCGAGCCAAAAGGAATATATCCAAAATGTTGTAGGGTACAGTACACACAGTAGTGAGATGGGCGGATAGCTCTTGGGAGCTTTTGCGGGTTTGTTGGCTTTGGGATAGCTACAACAGCTTCACTGCGCCAAACTTTTGGAAAAACTACAGGACGGAGACACCTTGAAGAGTACAGATCACGCATTTAAAATGGCCCTTTGGTGTCACAGAGTACTAGAAAGTCTGATGGAATTTCTTCGGGTTTTGTGTTTTCCCGCAGTTTACTTTTTTGATGACGGTCGAGAGTTCTTAGAGGGAGAAAGATGTTCACAGGCGGCTGTAAACGATGAAGTTTGTAAATTTAGATGTTGACAGGTTTCTACAAACGTATCAATTTGGAATGGAGTTTTTCTTTGAATTTGAAGTAGCATAAACAGGACAGCAACCACTGTGTTTTCGTTTTTGGAAGCGATAAAGTTTCAAATATTAGTTAATTACATAACACCTTTCAAAAGCTTTTAATTGCAGAAAGAATTCCTGCAAATGCGCATTACATGTGTAATAAATATGTCATGCTGCAGATTTTAAAGTAGCGAGTATTAATAACAGGCAAAACTAATTAGAGTATAATTACCTTTTCAGGATAGTTAGCTTGAGATTTCTGGAAAGGTTTGACAAAGAGTTGACTAAACAAATGGTTTTGACAAAGCGACTATACCGCATTAATGCAAACATGTTTAAATGATCGATTCACAATAGCCTACAATACATTATCGTATGGTAGCAGGACTTAAAAATTGTTTGTCTTTTTGCGATATACACGGTATTGAATGCAGTATGACGTTACAGAGTGGCACTTCTACGTTGCCGTGTGATCATATACTAAAACTAAACCATGTACCTATACTATATATATACCATATACATATACTAAAACATATACTAATAACAAATCGAATCCTGTATATTTACTGAATCACGTGCATTTTACGAATTTATTTGGCAAATCTTGTTAGACGATATTTAGTAAATCTTGTACGTTTTGCGAACATTTTGCATTAGGCTGTTCAGTTATGTTTACCAATTTATCTACGCATTTGACAATGCATGATTGCATATACACATGGCAGTCCATGCGGTAAAGTCCCCATTTCACATGAAGTGTTCATGCAGCGCGCTGCAAGAGATACGCAGTAATGTTAGGGGATAGGAATGTTGTATTTAGCCATTTTTGGTTCAATGGAAGCTAGGTTTACATTAGAAGGTAAATTTCGATTAGGTTTAGTAACTAGTTACTACATTCAAGTTATCTATACTGTGACATTTAAGTTTAAGTCTTTGCTATAGATTTGTGTTAAGTTAATTTGAAACCGTGAAAAAACAGTCTTGAACATACGACTTTTCCGGTAAAATGGTGACCGCTTTCCAACATTTATAGTAAATGTTTTTCGATTCACATCTCCGTTTATAAAATAACACACTGAAGTGTGTTTTCAGTAATGACGCTGGTTTAGCAATTCATAAATGTTTGTGCAATCTCTTCAGCAGGTGTATTTTGCAAATTATTCTGCCGTTTCTTAAACAAAGAATATTAGTTTCAATTCATTTGTCGATTTTGTAATTCATGGTATGAGTTTAACAAAACTGCAATCCAATTAGAGCAAAGCCACTGAGAGACATTCGCGACGACACATTGTAATTTGCTATCAGACAGCTTACTTCATACTTGTTGCACCATATTTAAATCGGGTCGGATTTTGAAAACTGAAGTTTATAAAACTATGGTTTGATTGTAAATGTTGCCAAACACAAACTATGTTTAAACCGGAATTTCCCAGCAGACAAGAATCAGCAGCGCAAGAAAACGTCTGAGAAATTTGTGAGCTGTGCAATGTATAAATGCAAGAGTGAAGTATATAAATCAGTGGAGCGTGACGGTAATGGAAGTACGGTATTGTAAAATCACGTCCTTGCTATACTATAAAGTCTGTTTGCAGAAGTTTGGAATTCGAAGCTTATTTTCTTTTCTACTTTTGGTTTTCGTTTTACCGTCATTTATTGAATACATCAATAATTGCTGAATTATATAATAGCTCGGTATGGGCATCCTAAATATTTTTCAGGATACTGCACAAATAATATGAAACAGAATTTAATATTGTACTTAAAAGAACAACCAACAATAACTGTGGGTTTGCCGTGGTTTGGGCATGTCAATTTGTGAAAGCATTATTTATAAGATTCAATCCAGAACCATGGGTTTTTATTTATGCTCTATATTTATATAGTAGCTCTGTATTTCCTTGTGTTGCGTCATCTATTGTAAATTACGCAAGTCAAACGTCATAGTAGACGTCATATGATGACGCCATTTCATACATGATGTAATACATTGCAACGTTGCCATTTGCTAGTTTTATCCATTAGATATATCACTTGACTTCACCTCTGAGAAGTAAATTGTGCATACGTCATCGATTAGCTTTTTTTGAACTTTTAGGCATAAATTACCATAACCTAATCGGAATGATGTCATTTCAAAAGGTGATGCAATAGGTCGCAAAAGCTCCTCGTTGCATTGCAATGTATAAAAGCATTGTACATTAGTTTGAATTTGATGATCTTGTGATGAACCATCTATAATGACTACTAGCGTTTGTTGTACAGAAAATATGCCTTTTATTTGAAGGATTACAGATTATGGTATAGACCAGGGATGTCCAACCTGCGGCCCGCCTTAGATTTTTGTGCGGCCCGCTAGTCATTTTCACTCCAAGTAGTATTTTGAACTTTCAATCTTACCCTAATTAAAATGTACCAGTCAGCTTTTAGGGGTGCAGTAATAGTATAGTATGATAGCAACAGGATTATATATAACTATAAGACTCGAAGATGTACCCATTTTTCTTGAAATTTAATAGTTTCTGCGGCCCACTGAATTATTTCAAGTGACAATGCGGCCCACTACAATAAAAGGTTGGACATCCCTGGTATAGACTTTAGAAAGTAGGTGTCGTGCGCTGGATTTGAAAGTGTATAGACTAAGTGAACAGCAGACCGGTGTCGTGAAACAATGTATGTTTAAAAAAAAAACTTACAGAAATGTTCTTTGTATGTTGACAAATTATATTGTATTTTAAAAGGGCTTAATTTTTGTATTTATTTATTTTTTACTAAGTCAAGCGACGCCATAATGCCCAGTTGGGCTCACAGGTCACTTTAAAAGCTCACGAACATGGCAACCAATGAAATGTTTCGGCTCTAAGATTGTTATCTGGGTTTTGAAGTTATGTTAATTTAGAAGAGCTTCACTTTTGTAATACTTTTCGAGTTAGCATTGACTGTCTTTTATTTAACTAAAAACTGGCTTTGAAGACAGGAATAACGCATATCACATGGCGATACTTGTAAGTACTGTATGTACAAATGCGTTTATTTTCTTTTTAAGCGTTATAACGTATAACACACTGAGTAGGTAACAAAAGTATTAAAAGATATTTCATTACGTTGTGCTTGCTGCGCTATCACATTACATTACCTCAGCATATAATTACATCAACTTCATGCGAAGTAGTTGGGCCTGTAAGGTAGGCCTATACATTCCTTGTTTGAATAAAAAGCTAGGTAAATAAAGGTGGGATAGTACTCTTTTAGTGCTTTGCCATATGAGTCGGCCTGAGATGTGAAAAGTTCGTTTACTTTGCTCCCTGTAGGTGTATATTAAGCGCAGAAATACTGGGTTAAGGTTAAGCTTTCATAGCAAGTTTGATGATGCTATTTCTTGGCATCTAAACGTTTTAGTTATTACAATTCTGTAAATGTTTTTCAAAAGTTTTGTGGTATTGCAGTAATAGTGTACATGCTGAAATTAGTGAATACCGTATAGCTGGTGGTAAGTTTGTAAGAATGCTGGTAGTTTACAATTATTTGGAAATTTAAATTTAATGAACATTTTATATCTCCAGAAGAGTTTTTTAGTTTCTTGATACTATAAGTAAGCTAAGTGCTTCAATAAGAATTAAACATGCTGAACTACATTCTGTCTTGTCCAAACATTTTACTAACAACGGTGATTGCAGTTTTACTACTTTTCATGTGGTATCGACGAAAGCAATACCTACCACCTGGTCCAAGAGGCGTTCCCTTTTTCGGGGTGTTGCCATTCCTTGGCAAATGGCCTGAGCGTGCGTTACAAAAATGGAGCAAATTTTACGGACCAATTATGACAGTTCGTATGGGAGGAGAAGATTATGTTGTTCTAAATGATTACGAATCTGTCAATCAAGTGAGTTTGTGTTTGTCTGCAGTTTACAGTCAGGTGTAAATAACTTGTTTCGATTTGAAAACCTAGGCTGTGTGGTTGTTGTACCAACAAAACTGTACGTTTGAAACAACGTTTTTCGTTTCGGTCTTAACCTAATTTGACAGTTTCCATAGAACCTCGCTTAATGTTTATCCTTATCTGATTGTCAGCATCAAAGCCATATTTTATACAAGTAAGTAAACTCAGCTTTTTGCAGTTCTGTCTGTCTTCTTCTAAAGTTCTAAACAAACGTATAATTCTTTATACATGGCGAAACAGGGGCGAGTGGGCCTAGAACCCCCCAGTTTTTTACTGGGAAGGCCTTGCATCTCCACTTTTAAAAAGTAAACGTATTAAAAATCGCTAAACCTCCAGCAAAACTCGAGTCTCGAATTTTGAATTACAAATAAGACCTAAATTAGCTTACTACTTAGATTGCAAACGTCGTGGCATTTACAGTTTCCGCCATGGTGGAATATTCACACCACAAATTACTAACTACTGTACTTACAAAAATGAGAAGACATTTCCTTTCGAGTTGTTTTTAAGCGGTTTTTGAGCCGTTAAGCACGACATTTTGCGTGGCGCCCATTTTCAGCTGGGTGGGCAGTGAGGAGAATTCTATTCCAGAAAATATTTGACCTCTCTCGAAGCAATCCTAAAAAACACGAGTGGGTCCACCCAATTTAAGAAAGATTCCGCCATCTCTGTAAATTGTACCTGAAATTGTAATGACACAGTTGCGGGATTTGAATGAAGGAGACTTCCGAAACCTTGTGTTTTTCCAAACCCCATGCTAAAGAAAATGTTTTTATGGATATTTAGGCTTTTGTGAAACAACACACGAAGTTTTCTGGAAGGCCTCCCATTCCTGTCATAGAGCAGATAACTGAAGGTCATGGGATTGTTTTCCTTGATTACGGACCCTTGTGGAGATCGCAACGAAAATTTGGTCTACTGACGTTGCGCGGGTAAGAAGGATTTGTAACCAATTTTTTATATCTTGTATTTCTTTAATCTTCGTTGAGTTTTGTTGAAACATCTCTTTTCATCCTTTACTTCCTTTACTTTTACTTTCCTTTACTTTCATTGACGTTTTGGTTTACAGATTTGGAGCTGGAAGAAGAAGCATGGAAAGTCGAATCCTTGAAGAAGTTTCTTATCTCAATGATGAAATCCGCTCAAAAGATGGAAAAGCTTTCGATATTTCGGTACATGAAGCAAACTTGTCATTTGTATGCTGCATATAGGTTAATCACTGACCAACCTTCTTGTATAAGTCGAGGCTATTATACAGTTTTGCGTTGTACTGATGAAAGTACCAGAATTAAAGAATCGATTTTTTTACTTAATTTACCCAAGTTATTTTGCCAATAAGACGCAGCAGAAAGATTTAAAAATGCTTTCTAATTTGGCTTCCACTATTTCACCGAAAAAAAATGTTGCGTTCACAGGTAGTTTTCACAGTTTCTTGTTTACATAAGTTAAATTTTATATTATAGCAAGCTAGATTTAACCTAACTCTACGTTCTAATCTAAATCTAACTTTAACTATACCCAAATATCTAAAATCGACTCTTCTACATACCCGTTCTCCTAACCTACCGCCTATCTTTAACAACGGACTGCGTAACCTACTTCAATCAGTTGAATACGGTGAAATAGTGACTCTCTTCAATTTTATCTTATTTCCCGGGGTTTAATTTGAGTCCCTACAACATTTAAACTTTAGAACAAAATATACTATTGACGAAAAGAAGGAATTTTTCTTCTATTGCTGTTTTGCTTCAAACTTCACATCACAGCTTCTACGCCATACATAAGGGAAAGTCTATGCTGGAGAAACATTCAGTTTAATTAATTTGATTGCGGTCTATGCTGCTTGCATAAAGCCAATAGCAGCTACACTTTCAAAGTTATCTATTAAACCTGATCTATTAAATTGTTTTCAGGAAATTCTTCATCAGGCTGTTTCTAACAATATCTGTAGCATCGTCATGGGAAATCGATTTGAGTACGATGATAAAACCTTCGCAGAACTCCTGCACGCTTTGAAAACGTAGGCTGATGTTATAATACTGAACATCATTTTTTCAACTTTTTTCTACATATGGTTTGACAACCAAACTTCTATACGCTTTTGCAATCGAACTTCTACCATTATCCGCTAGTAAAAGAGAGTGCTATGATATCATTAAAGATCATTCTAAACAATAACATGGGCGTTAAATGTTATTGTCGCATTTTCCGCCCATGTTGAATTAAGGTGACCCTTGTTTCGTTACATCATCATGCATTATTTGTTTGCAGATTTGATGACAAAACGTACGCTTTTACCTTGCAGCTTCTGATGTTGGCGCCAAAACTCATCTTTCTTCCTCCATTTTATTTTATAAATAGAATGTTTATGAAGAGCGTGCGAAGGACATTAAGTAAGTGCAACACCTTTTTACAAAGGTTGTAGGCTAAACAGAATTATAAACACAGATGCAGCAGATGTTTGAAGACAGTCACTAACACATTGCAACAATGTAAAATCATCATGAAATCAAATATTTGCAGAAATGTTACGCAAAGTCGTTGACGAACACAAACAGACTTTTGACAAAAATCAGCTTCGAGATTTCATCGATGCTTTCTTAAAGGAAACCGAAGAAAGTAAAAACGAGGATTTCTCGGTAATTTTGCGGCCTATACAAACACAACATTTCACGTGTCACCGTATGCATGATTGCATGATTATCGGAAAAATTATTGTTCAGGACGTCCAGCTCTTCCAGTACGTTCGAGATCTCTTTGTGGCTGGTACCGAAACTACTTCAAGTACATTATATTGGGGCCTTCTTTGCATGCTACATTATCCTGAGACTCAGAAAAAATTGAGAAAAGAAATCTTTGAAGTTGTTGGTGAGACATATAGAAAGTGTTTTGTTATATTTGAAAACTAAAATAGAATTAGGTGATTTCTTGTCGTTCTATTTTATTGGGCGACGTAATTAGGCTATATCTTTATGCTGGTAGGTTCATCGGGTTCAGCAAGTAATGACCAAAAGGCAGAAATGCCATATATGAACGCTTTTATCCAAGAATTGATGAGATTTCGGACCCTGCTTCCATTGAACCTTCTTCACAAAACTAACGAAGACGCGAAGTTGAATGAAATGTTTATTCCCAAAGACACAAAAGTAAGTTAGATATCATAATTTGTCTTTGCTGTACATTGAATTTTATTAAGTTTGTTAATAATTGTTGACAACATTCACATAAATACACTCATCGTGTGCTATTAGTTTTAATTAAATAGGCTATGTGCTTTGTTAATTAAATATTTAATTTTTGTCATTTAAGGTAATATGCAACTTATGGGCTATCCACAACGACCCGGAATACTGGAACGAACCAGAGAAATTCAAACCAGAACGATTCATAGATGAAAATGGGGAATTTGTCAAGTCCTATCACGTGATTCCGTTTTCAGTCGGTCCGCGTCATTGTTTAGGAGAACAACTTGCAAGGATGGAATTGTTCATATTTCTCGTTTCGATGCTGCAAAAGTTTGAGTTTTTGCCTGATCCTGATGCTTCAGAGCTTCCCACTATCAACGATGGTGCAAATGGAGCCGTATTTGTTGCAAAAAGCTACCAGCTTGTGGCACGAGAAATTTAGTCACAATACGCCCTTATCTTTTCACAAGTTGTGTATTTTAGGATGTTTATATTTTAGGATGTTTATTGGTAATAATCGAGTGAGGTGTTTTCCGAATTCTTTATTCTGCGAAGCAATATACAAATAATATGCAAATGCAAAGTAAAATACGCAATATAATCATTTGGCCAGGAAGCTATTTTAGTAACTGTAGCGTATGAATTGCCTACAATAACTAACCGAAAACTTTAAAGCAGTAGTTAACAAGTCACCTAACCAAATGGATTCGTTAAGGTAACCATACTCACCAATTTACAACCCAGTCATTGATACATATATTAGGCCACGGACCATTCGTAAATTGCAAGTTATTCATGTCTAGTAATCAACCTACCATAGCATCACCTATAATTTAATTAAGCAGCAGTATAGGTTCAAAATGAAAGCAATGCACTGTTCACTGTTCTATGCCGCTCGACCTTTGTTGCTGCATGGCTGTCCGGTATCGAGTGTTGCCCGAATTTTTTTTAATTGTTTCGCTACAATGATAATAGCTTTATGAATAGAAGTCAGTTTTGTAGCGTTGATTCGTCGTTTTTAAAGATTAAAAACAGCAAGTGATAAATCATAATAGTTCGTAAAACTTAGCCTTTGATAAATTAATTGATCCGATCTTTCTATTGCGCTGTGTGTTGTCGGTTACAGTCGTGAGTCGTTACACCTTAGCATAGCTCTGGCCAATAGCACAGTTTACCTCACCATACACGTAGTCTTGGAGTAAACATTTTTTCTTTTGTACCAAATTACCGCCAAAATATCAAATTTTGACTTGCTTTGTTTCATTGGGTACAATAATTGCGTTGTGGTAAGTTGAACTTTTTGTACATCTTTCGTCTTATTTAACTTTAATGTGACTCCATATCTTTCTTAACGCACTGTATGATCTAAAAAAGTTGGCCTTTGATTACGAAATAAACAATTCCTTATGCTTTGTTTTTTTTTTTGAAGCGTACTATGAAAAATGAATAATGAGGTTAATTATTTTAGTAGCTTTCTGTAGGCTTTCGTAAAATAACACACAAAATTTTATGAAACGCCTGAAAGAGCAAATAACTAAAGCTCAAGTGCTTGCTTTCATTGATTACGGATCATTGTGAAAATTTCAGAAAAGATTTGGGTTAATAATGACTTTGCCACGATAAGTAGGGTATTTTGCTAATGAAGTAAAACAAATTTTGATTTTAAAGTTTCATTCCGGTCCATAAATTTGGAGTTGGCAAAAAAACATGAAACATGGAGAGCGTAATATTGGCACGAACCGAGAAAATTCAAACCAGAACGATTCAAACATGAAAATGGGGAATTTGTCAAGTCCAATCACGTGATTCCGTTTTCAGTCAGTCCGCGTCATTGTTTGGGAGAACAACTTGCAAGGATGGATTTGTTCATATTTTTCGTTTCGATGCTACAAAAGTTTGATTTTTTGCCTGATCCTGATGCTTCAGAACTTTTCGCTATCAAAGATGGTGCAAATGGCATTGCATTTGCTGCAAGAAACTACCAGCTTATAGCACGATAAATTTAATAGTAGGCTATAATACTCTAAGCGTATTTTGTAACATGTTGATATGGTATCGTTGACAATAATCAAAACAATGTTTAGCATTGGTATTTAGGTATTGATGGAATCAATTGATATCAAGATGTACACATTGAATATTTCGTATAAAGAATAAGTTATGAAACTAACGTATAGTGACATGTAGCAGAAATTAGCATTTAGTTAGTCGGACACTGAAATTGGAAGGACCAAAAAGTTTACAACTTATGTGATGTTGGCTTGCATATTCAATAATTACTGTATATTGTACTGAACTAAACTATCCTTACTTTACTTAATAAAAATATTGTTTCCTAGAATAAATTAAATCTTATTGTTAAACGCCAGAGCAAACTAAAAGTCATCAACGCAAGTTATTTTGCTTACATTCTTGCTTAAAAACAGCTTACTGCTTTCTGGGGTATGTGCCATGACCTTTTCTCGTTATATGCTTAGCTTATGACAGCAAAACCGGTCGATATCTAAAAAGTAAGCGTACAAACTCAAAACCCATTGACATGCATTGGCATCAAATGAGTAAATAAAAAACATTTTCATGGTAATGTATATATTACAAGTCATCATCCATTCCCACCACGTCGGGTCCATAACTAGGCGTCCAGTAATAAAATCGTCTAATTCCGTGAGATAGTTCTGACAGGTACGTACGTCCGTCAACAATGTAAGGCTGCACGTCGGTATTGCGTTGTTGCAATCTCTTGCTGCGCATAAGCTGCCCAAAAGCATCGCAGGCAGCTTCGTGCAAGTCATTTCCCCAAATGTAAACATTTGACAAAGAAGCATTTGTATTCATGGCAGAGGCTACAGCTACGATTCCGTCACCACCAATGCAGTTGCTCACAAGGACAAGGGCTTTTAAATTGCTGTTGGATGTTGCAAGTGCTGCACTCAAATGTTTTGCGCCGTCTTCTTCGATCCTGTTGAAACTTAAGTCAAGAATTTCAAGAGGAGTGTTTCGACGAAGAAGCTTGGCCAAAACGCCTGCTCCATCACGAGAAATTCTGTTGCAAGAAAGGTTCAAATAAACCAAAGTGTAGTTATCCCTAAGACCATCGCATAGTCGTTCGACGCCAAAGTCACGCATGTCGTATTTGGCTAGATGTAGTTCCCGAAGGGTGCTGTTCACTTTTAGCATTCTACCCAAATGCACGACAGTTTCTTCTTGTTTTGAAAACAAAAGTGGCCTGTTGAGGTTTAACGCACGCAAATGCCTGTTTTGATTGAGTACAGTCGCCATGCCAATTACACATTCGGTGCCGAGATCGCAGTCACCAAGATCTAGCTCCCTAAGCTTATTGTTGATTTGCAAAGCTTGAGCAAAGAACATGCCTCCGCGGTTCCCTATTTTGTTTCCGTTCATTTTTAACGATCTCAGCGTTGTGGATGATTGCAAGGCATCAGCAATGTGCTCAGCCCCGCTCTCAGTTATGTCGTTGCACATCACGTTTAGCTCAGTCAGAGAAGGACTATCTTTGATCAATTTACCAACAAACTTCGCTCCTTCATCAGAGAAGTTGTTGTAGCGTAAATCTAGAGAGAATAACGCAGTGCTTCGACTTATTATGGTACATAGGATTTCCACATCTTCATCAGACAAACGAGTTGAAGTCATCAGCTTATTATTTCCTGAGAGTTCGAGCCTTAGTTCATCTGAAGAACTCAGAAGATAATCTTGTGCTGATTTGCTTAAAGCTTTTATCACGTAATCGTTAGGCTTAACATTTCTTTGCTGGCATAAGACAGTGTACCGGTCTTTGGTTTCGGATGCGGCTGAAGTCGACATATTATTCACACTGCATGCAGCAATACAGCCTACCTTTAAGAGACCTGTTTAAAGATTAATGAAATAAAACATAATAAGTCTTAAGGTTATTTCAAAATAAAACAGCGTTCTGATAGATTCCAGAACTTTGTTGATTTTTCATTAATAACACAGCCTACTGGTAGCACTGGCATACGGATCGTCAGATCCACACATTCTGCCATTGATTCTGAGCTATGGAGATCCTGGATAAAGCTCCATTTTTGCAATTAAATTCTCAGGCGCTATTATTTCAGTATATTTGTCAAACTACGTAAAATTTTAACTAAGTTGCTTGCGTAGTTCAAGCACTCGAGCCCGAAACCTGGGCTGCTCCAAAGCTTCCTTGATTTTACAAAGCTATCTGTTACTACGCGTTGTTATGTCGAGCGACATTTAGTGGTTAATATTCAATTATGGATTTATCATAGATATCATAAAACATTAATTTAGTTTTTGTGCCACAAAAAGTTTAAACTAAGTTTTTGAAAACGCCTGATTCCTTTAACCATGACAATTAACCATTCAATTCAACATTACATACTGCGTAAAATATTGCTGAAAGTTATCATAAAATGCAAAATTGGAAGAAAGACTGTTTAAAAAGATAAAACATCAAGTTACAAGGTAAATAAGTATACAAAAAAGTATATAATGTATAAAAAGTTATCTTTCATGCGATAGCTTAAAAAACCGTCTATATGAAGATGGATTGAAAAGCGTTCAAAACGCAGCAGATCTTAAGTTAAAATAAATCGCTATATCAGCGGAATTGGCAACTCTTGGTGGGATGGGCGAGTGGCATAAGCCTGATAAGTAGGCCTACATGGTAAAACCTTTAAAAGCGATTGTAACACACACCGCTTACTATGCCCGCGGTTTAAAATCATATATTAATGGTATAATTTTGGTATTCCAATGTATGGTAACATCTTTAGAACTGGTAAATTAGACCAAAGTAGCTTATTAGTCATCTAAAATGGTAGAAACCTTTGGAAGTAATTGAGCAGATATAGGATAGATTCCATGGCGGCGCTCTTGAGTTCACTTTCTCTTGTAACTAGGAATTCAACATTGCTTTTGTTTACTTAGACGAAAGAGTTAGAGTGTTAGACGAACCATTTTTTCCAGGACAATGGCTTACGCGTACAATTTTGTGAAAGAGGGGTTCGCCAGATCGCAAAATATGTTAAATGAGAGTTACCGTAGTAGCCTATTTTTTATATGTGAAGAACCAATAAATAGATGAAGTTTTAATTCTCCTATCCTTCTTTTGCTTACGCCACTAATACGGAGGTAGCAATTAATACGATATCATCAATTGTAAACCCATTTATTATATAGTATACTTGATTTTCCACATTTACAACGCATGGTACGACTTTGATGCGCAAATGCAATATGTTTGCACTTAGCAAAAGTAACTACATAAAGATTAGACCTACATATTACACTAAAATTAAACTATTTAACTGGTTTAAGCTACATTCAAACATAGCTAAATATTTTAAACAAATAATCTAAACTTTAAAGTAAGTTTATTAAGGTCTATTAGAAATTATATTTTCTTACATTGTACACTAAACTTGTCAAATTTATTGTAGCCTGCTGCTAGAATTGCAGAGTGGCCAACTTCAGAAAGCACTTAAAGTTTGTGCATTTTCCACAGTAATAACAAATAAATAATAAAAATAACATCATTTAGTTCAAAAAACTATGATAATTAAAATAAACCTGTGCAATTCGTTGTGCGCATGCGTTATCCTAAAATTTGATGACAAATGAGCTTCAGGTCATACGAAATGCATGTACTTTTTTACAGACACTGATTTTTTCGTTATTTTGTTAGGTTTTAATATTATTATTTTTGAACAACAATTACGGCGATAAATGTCGGACAGGTCCTAACAACGACAAAAAAATGAAGCCCAGCAATTTTTCCATATTATATGGGTCAAGGTTAAAAGTTGCTGAAAGAGTTATAAGTTATTAGTTGCCTATAATTAGCTTTAGATAAAAGAAGTTAAAATTAAAAACTTTTATGTCTGATGTGACGCCCGACCGGAAAGTATAGCAGCTTTAACGAGACATTGACTGTTTCCTTCACTTACAATTTTTGTGGAGGAACTATGGTGTCTATTCAGAAAATAGACAAGCTTCCAAAATATACTGGGCTGCTTCTTAAAATTGAAAAGCTAACAAAAAGAAAGCTGCGTTGTAAACAATAGGCGAAGTATAGCCAATTGCCATCAAAAAGTAAACTGTCACTTGACTAAAATCTTAATTCATGCGTTTTCAGTGTGCAAAAAGTCTGTTAGCGTAATTTTAATACATCAAAGACGGTAGTTTATGGTTTTTCATTATTTTATGTCTAAATCAACCAAGCCGTAAATTAATATCGGCATACACCTGACTTGATCTGTACAAATATAAATGAATGGAGATAGGTAAACCTGTATGACTCACTGATTCTTGCTTGAGAGCAGTGCATTACCTGGGCTTGGTCGTGATGTTGATAATGACATCCACATGATGGTTCGATGGTTTCCAGCTTGGGTTCCGCGAAGCTGGCTCAAGGAGTCCACGAGTTACACTATTCTCGTTAACCACCTCTTAAATATGAATTTTGAAATTGTGGGTTCGAAAAAAAGGAATTACTGAAGCTAGGGAACCGCGAGTTGGAAAAGATTGGGAACCACTGTCTTACATACAGTAACATCTCAACCAGCTGCTATCTCAACTATGATCAACTCAGACTTTTTAAACCTAGCAGAATTGCAGAACCTAACCGGTTCATATCAAACGTCCCAAATCAGCCTTGATCACCGTGACATTGTCTGGTAATGGTTTGGACAAATATTATGGTATACCTACAGCAGTTAAATAGGCCAGAACGGTGTTCCCCAACAAGTAGGTCTTAGAACAATTTTCATGCATACGTAATGTGGTTAAAGATGAGAGATAGTGCTTAGTGCAAATGGAGTTTTGCATTTTCTGATCCTAGTATTATCCAAATATAAATGAGTTATACCACTTTGATTTTTATGCGGCGCAATAAAAGCAAGTACGAAGCTGTTATAATTCTCAATTTTTCATTACACAATGACGGGACCACTAATGTGGAACATACCCTGCTATATCTAAAAAAATCGGACCTTTGAAGCTATTTTCAAGGTTTCCTGACCACCTAATTTGAACGTTATACCTTAACCTAACTTTCATTTACCTTTCAATCCAAATCGAATTGAATCTAATCTAAATTAAAGCTTTAGATAAATATACACTCATATAACCTTTCTCCAAAAACGTAAGCTTACCACCCACTGATGTTTAACAATGGACTACAGTACTAGACTGATAGTGATATAGTCACGCCTAGCCGTAAAAGAGGGCCGAGGCGTTTTCCCCAAAGCCTCTTAAGCTACAATCAAGAAAACGTTGTCAATCACTGGAGCAGATGAAAAAGATCGTGGAACATATTTTTGTTTATTCGAGAATTCGCAATTAGTACACAATGTACACTGACAGAGAAATCAAAACAAATTGCACTTCCAAGGTAGCTAATACATAGCTGGTACAGTGTAGTGTACCTTTGGTCTCAAAAAATAAAACGCAATGACACTATGTTCGTTCGAGTATATGTCGCAAAATGGTACCGGCGTGCAATAAAAAGACAGCGCCATATCAAATCAACTTTATAGGCAAAGGCTTGATAAGGAAACTGTGTCAAATCAAATTTATAGAACATGAATATGATCGGTGGTCACAGTGGAGTCAATCATCATACTTTCGTCACAATGTGCGATGCCACAAATGTAGTATTTAGTATAAATGTTGTGGCAATAATATTGCCAATTGTTGAGCATGAGTTTCCGATACGCTACAACAAATTATTTACTTTCGAAAACAAAACACACCCTTGTTGACAAACATCGCAAATCAAAAGGAGAAAATGCCAGTAAAAGTCATCGTGAAAAAATATATATCTTGTGTTCTAAAAAATAATTTGAAAGCTGTTGATATAACGTGCCCAAATTCTGATTTGATGAACGTATGAGATGCGGGAGGTAGTGTTGATTATAAGGAAAATATAGCATAATGCAACATGATTAAATTTGATAAGTCAAGAGTTTAGGAACACATTAGCCATAATTAACCATTGGTTCTTTCTGAGGGTTGGCTTTGTGCACATATGCTACATGCCTGGTTTTCACATATCGTCAATTATTAATAATTCAATGAAAAACATAGTGACTTGTACTTACAAAGAATTGACAGCCAATTGATTAAGTTGAAACTATTAGGCTGTAGATAACACAAATAAAACAACATACACCTAATACTTCAATTCAACATATGCTGGGTCGCCGAATTAAAACGAATGATGTAATGTTGGCACTTTAGTGTTTAGCGACCGAATACGATAATGCAACGTTTGTATAACATAAATAATCTGTTAGGAAAAGGAAATATTTCAGGGCAGTTTGTCAGGGACAACGGTAGTTACATCATAATAACCTGTGTTGTTTGTTGAGTACTCATTTTGTCGCACTGATGTTTGATGTTCTGATGGAAGTTGCGACTTATCAAACCGTTGCTAGTTTTAGACTGCTGAGAGGATCGCCTTACTAGTTCATCGTAGCCAGGTAATTTAGGCCTCGAGGAAGCTATGTCGTATCTGCCGCCCGAAGACGATCTCTCAAGCGGCGGTAAATCGTTCGAAGAGCCGTGCGAACAAGTCAGCTCCGTTTTGGAATCGCGCAGGCCAACTGCCGTGTACCTCGCGCTCGCTATTTGAGACGGGGTGGGAGTGGATTCGTCTATTACGCTCAGTGAGTTTATAGACGATCCTCTGCTCATCAAGGAACTTTTACTTGAGGTTAAAGATGCAGACCGACTAGCGCTGCTGCTCAGGCTATGAACACTCCCGTTTAAGGCGGTGGTTGTTGTCGTAGTACAGGTCACGGTCCCAGATGGCCTTCTGGTGTAGGCGTATATGTTCCTATCTGGCAAGATGTCGTCGTAGGGTGGAAGGTGGTTTTGGGATCCGACGTGTGTCATTTCACCGGAACACGGACCTGGAGAAGAGAATGCTGAGTCCGACGTCCCGGAGGATGAAGACGAAGATGCTAGTTTCGTTGTAACCGACGGTCGAATAGGTCCTTGAAAAAAAAACCACTCGTAATTGCCGTTTGTTATTTGATCCCTTGACGACAACTAGTCGGTCGTTATTATACCAAATTTTACCAATTTTATTTTACCAATTATTATACCAAAATTTTCCATTCTTTCTTGTAACGTGTGTCAGTAATATCTAACAGAATCATTTTTATGATAACGATTGATATCTAGTTCAAATAACACAAGTCATTACCCAGAGGAACAAATCTAAGTCAACAGACATGTCGCCACTAAGTACCTTTATCGGCTTGTTCGGCGTGTTTTCGAAGACTCCTGCGGACAACCTGCGCCTGTAGTTTAGTCATCGAGTTATTTCGACGCGAAAAAGACTGCGGTCGTTTTTGCTGCTGATTGTGGCAGGCCGAAGAACCCACGTCAAATCCGGTTGAGCGGCCGTTCGAAGCGATGGTCACCGCTGCTGCTGAGCCGTGACTTGAGGTAGAGGACAGTGACATACTGCTTGCCGACAAGCTGAAAAAACGTGCAAGTTAATATTCAAAGTATTTTGATAACTACATTGTGTGTTAATCACCGTGCGTAATTAGTGCGATGATATGCGGACGTGATAAATTCAGATGGAATGAATGAATAAGCAAAACAAATCTGTGGCTACACACAGCACGCCAGCGATGATCACCTGCGCAATCTGCTTTCTATCTTGGTGGCAAGTTCCATCGTGTCACGTAGCTGTCTGTTGACACTTTCGTGGCGTTCAACTCGCTTTAGTCGTTCACCAAGTTCACGGTTATTGAAGTCTTTTGCATTTCTGCAACACAAGAATACAAATTTGTAATTTAGAAAAGTGTCAAACTCGTTTAAAATTAAGGGAAATAACAATTGTTTCAACTACAAAAATAACTACGCTACAACTTATTTTTATGACTTAAAACATCAGCAGGAAGTATTAAAATAGTAATCGGAAATGATCTAGCGTTTCCCAAATAAAACGTTTTCCGTAAGAACGACGAGGCAAATTGTCGTATTCAGTCACTCAATTTCGTCCTGCGGTTTACCGATATTATCATCCTAAGAAAATATTTCTTCCCGGTAAGGCGTGCTAATGGAGAGATTCAGGGCGGAAGATTGTGACGTTTGTAAAGGTAAAGCAGGAAGTGTTTTCATTACAAAGTTTTATGTTCATGTCCGCTTGACACAGCGCTACATTCAGTTGACTGAACAAACATGTAGCGGGGGCGCCTATTTACGTCAGCGGAATTAACACGGAATTTTTCCGATGCCGCATCATTATTAGAACATGTTTTGGTCGCCGCTCTGCAAGGCCATTTGCGAACTCTACGTTTTCGAAAGGCAGTCCGTTTAGTTAGGCGTGTGCTATTTATAAGTGATATGTCGACTGCTGATAACATGTCTCTCAGGCTGAAGCTGCAGGTGTGGGCTGCAATTTGGCTTGACAAGCTTCGAGTAGTTTGCTTTAATTCAAAGACGTTTAATCTTGTTGCCCAAGCACAATAGCTTCCTTATAGCTTGCTATCGGAAGCTACATAGTTTCCCTATGCGCTACGCTTTTAACCACTAACTGTCTACACTCTACAACTAACTACGATAAAGAGTAAAAACCTAAATAGTAAATACCGTAGTTGAATAGTTGTAATAACTAATAATAAGTAATAACTGTGAGATAGATTAATAGTTTAATTATGGTTTTTTGTAAATAAATATGTTCAACCACGCACAAATTTAATGCAATATACTGTATGTAAATATGAAAACATATTTTTGGAATTAATGAAGAAGATGTCTTGTACTCACTTTAGCTCTTCTTTTAATTTCTTGCATCTATCAGCAGCTGTCTTCTTTTCCATCTCCGTCGATTTTGTACCAGCGCTGCGAGTGTACATTTCGTTGAGAAGTTCTTCCTTTTCTGAGATCAAAAGAAGCGTGTTGGGATTGCCTTCTGCCGTTCCCATTTCTTCCAGAGAGCGCAATTCCTCCGTCAGTCCAGCAATCCTAAAATAATCGACAAATAGATCGTTAAAATGATTGTTTTTTACGACAATAGAAAATCTGCCGACACTCATGAGATTAACAAAAACGTGAATGTGAAACAAAACTCACTTATTATTTGTTGTCTGAAGTTGCGACATCAACCTTTCCTTCTCCTCCCCTTCGGGAGATTTGACTGGAGAAGTTCCCTCGACGTGTTCCGATGATCCGTACATCTCGCTGCTGTCATCACTTCGAAACACATCCCTGTAACAGGAAGATGAAGAGGCCATGACTAACAGATTTGTGAATAAACAAACTACACGCGTTCGTTCAAAACGCACTTTCAGCCAGTGGCAAAATCCTCATAGCCTAGAGATGAAATATAAACAGAGTTAAACTCATTAAAAAATCGGGCAGTTCACGCACCAGTGGTTCTTCCATTGTTTATGCTTCGAACGAGCATTTGTCAAGTCAGTCTCCGCGTTAGAAAGTTCACGTCGAAGGCATGCCACTCGTCGGTTTATTTCGGACAACTCCGACCTCACAAGATCCGGGTCGAATTTGGTACAAATTGACCAGTTTGAACATGAAGTACCGGCGCTGTTTACTGTGGAATAATATACGAACTGATAACTAGTCGCAGGCTAATGGACCTAGATATGCATGTAGTTCGATGATCACTGGAATTAACTGTTGAACATGATTATGTGCGTAAGCAAATCAAACACCACTATAACGTAACATGTTATTAGCAACGTAATTCTAGACCTCTACGCCGGACCAATCGGCATTGAGGTAAAGATATGATTAATATATAATTATAGGTAGGCGTAATGAACGACGAGGAGCATATCACAGTGATCATAGTATCCTAATAATAACTGCTTACAAGTAAGACCTACACCAAACACTTAAGCAAATGCAAACTTACAGCTTTGCACGGACTTGGCACTCTCTTTGCGAATAACTTTGTGTTTCAGCTCTCTTATCTGCAAACAGTTAGCACCATAATAAGCATGTGATAATTCCTACACAAATACTATGACTTATATATACTGTACTGTACTTTTCAAACAATTTCTAAAATTAAAGCAAGTTGTGAAAAAAACGATAAAGTGAAAGATATTCAGTAGTATATGGCATTGTCTTAGCAAAAAAACATGAAAAATAAAACAAAATATTTGATAAATTCGTTGAGATTGGTCTTATGATGCAGCAACACTAAAAACCAGTACTAAAATGAATTTTGTATGATGGCGGAATCCAGGCGTTAAAAGAAAAGTTGTAAATATTTGGCAGATTACGGGCGCAGGTGGTCCTATTGGATATCAGCAGATACTTGTTAACCACAAGCTCTAGCGATCGGTTCAAGCAGTTGTGTTCTAACGTTAAAACCAGATGGCGGGAAGTAGCATAGTATTCACATGTTGCTTTGTCGCTTCATATGACCCGAAGTGATAGAGTTTTTCAAATCTGTCTCTTTTACCTGCTTTTTTGCCACCTCAATTTCTTCCGCTTTGAGATTGACAACTTCTTCCTTGACCTGAGAAATCAAAAAGAACGTGGGTCAGTGAAACATGGAACAAATGTAAATACGCCATTTAAGTAATTCATACGCTTTAAAGCAGTGTATGGGTTGACCTGCTCTATTGCAACATGGATAACCACCTGGTAGCCAATCGCTCAACAGTAAAGTCAACAAGCGCGCATGAGTAACTCGGAAATGGATGGTACAAAACCAACAGCAAAAAACCCAACAGAACAATAACAAGCTCAGCTTAATATGCGTAGAAGCTTGGCCATTTATAACAATTGTTGACGGTTCACTGATCTGTAGGGCAATATGCCATTCTGACGATGATGTATGACCAATTAAGTAAACGTAAATATCTCCTTGTTGCTTGGATACAAAGTACGGTATGCCATAAGCTTACTACATCCTTTGTTTACAACAAATATCAAAGCATGACACGCATTTCAATGCTTTCTGAGTATGCTTGTAGGAGTGCCAAAAACAAAAACGCCAGTGTTTTCAGCACTGCAATAGCCCGTATTGTCCCCCAGAAATAGAAATGTCTTATGAGAAACAAACAAATAGTTAGCATCTATGGAGTCATAAATTTAAGAAGTGAGCAAATGGGAAAATGTGGTGCTTAAAAAGCCGAGTGGGCGTCTAGCATTCTGAAGGGCACTTGGAGTTTCATGGATTGTTTTTTCTATGATCGGTATTCGTAGCTGTAGAGGTTACTAGCTACGCTTGCTAGCTGCTTATTACAGAGTTATTTCCAAACCAGTGCACTACCTTTAATAGTATCTCTATGCGCCCCAGTGATTTGCAACCTAACACAGACCACATGTGCAGATGAAATACAACGCTTTGAACGTGTTCGCTTGAGCAGTTACGCCTAAATCGATTCCAAGCAACGGGAGGCTTGTAAACTGGCTTTAATGAAGACGATAAATTCCGCTCTATCAACGGGGGGTGTTTCATGTCCTTTTACTGGGAATCTATCCGAAAATGTGTTCGATATAAAACACGCGTATTCAAGCGAGTCATGAAACTGATACTCCCCAGACAGTGACAACAATAAATTATGATGGATTAAGTCAAGCGACAAGATATTAGACAGCAGTACGCCCTGTTTTGTTAAACACCGACTTCTTGTTCGCATCAAACATTGTATACAATTAGCAGGTACGTTTGCGAGTGTGTAGTACAAACAACCTTCTAAATCACTGAGCTTTCTAAAATCAACCAATAGTGCCATCAATGACTTTCGACTATTTACTTTGAGTGGTTGAAAAATGCAACGATCGTTGAATAGCTCCTTAAAAAATTGTAAGTGCAAGAACCTGACTGTGGGCGAAACCAGTTTAGCAACATCAGCGTTGTACAGGTTATGTTAGTGTGACTAATGGCTACACCTCTAAAAAAGGTAACTATAGAAAAAGGTTACCGTTCAAAATGACAGCGACTAATTTTAAAAATGTGTTGCACCACTTTCCAAACATAAAATCGCACGTGATTTTCTTTCAGTTACTTCAATGCTTCGATTAAAGGAAGCAGAACAACGAAATACTAAAGATCTCTAAAAGCAGGCGTTCCTCGTTAGAGTGTCATTGAGCGGTTACGGTGGTTTTATATGAATAGCTGAATATCGAAAGAGCTGGTGTGAATTCAGGGATGAATAAGAGAATTTCTAAACAAACACTTTCATTGTGATTTAGAAACTCCCCAGCAGCATTTCTCAACCCTTGGGCTGCAAACCATCCATGGGATATGGATAGCTCTGTCCTTGCATACGCAACACTTCGATAAACAAACAAAAATAATACGTACTAAGTACATAATAATTAATGTGGAAATACTGTCCATAAATTACATTCAAATGTAAGCTACAAAGCATTGCTCAATTTCATTTTGGGCATTTCCATTCTTGCAGCAACTCGTACGTAAAAGGGCGTGTAAGTAACTGTACGCGCATCAAGAGGTCTTGTCTATTGTTGCTACTACAACAAAGCAAGACCCATTCCGACAGCAAAACGCAAACAATGAATTCGCTTCTCCTATTATTGTGGACATTGTGTAAAACAACCTACAGTTGTTAGAGTTCATTGAAAAAGTGAGCGAAAAGACCATGGAAAATTTTCATCGCTAAAAAATTAAGGCTTCTGACGTCATTTTTACAAATCGTGAAAAGTACAATAGTAAACTTTAAAAATACTTAATGACATCATACACGTGAAGCCACAAGTACGTTCTTATTAGGTTGTACATCTTGCAAGACATTGTAATGATATGCGTGAATCAGTATTTTCACCTTTGGATGTAAAAGGTTTGGCGAAACATTTGGCTGTATTGATGCGAACTTGTTTAACTGTTTTCTATCTAAACGACGTGGAAACAATGCGGTGAATAAAAACGTTAAATAAACCAGTACGAATACTGAGACTAAATCTGGATTTCGAACAAACAGTCTTTTCTACCAGCTGAAAAGTAAACTCGATTTTCAACAAAAGGAATTAAACAACACAAAAGGTAAAACAACGCCAACTATTTTCTTTATTTCCTTTATTGCTCACGAGCGTGCTTCCATTGTTCACCAAAGCCTCCTGAAATTTAATGGGGTTTGAAAGAGCATGGATAGATAAAACATTGCACCAAATGAAACAGCCGCGGTCGTTTCAGTTATATTCGGGGACCAATTGCTGTGTGACGAAATTATTGAAGATTGATATGTAAGCAAGCGGTTGTCATATTTATCAGCAAGTCAGTAAACAACGCCGGAAAATTCTATTAAGCTTATCTAGATTCCTTTCAACTTGAATTATGAATATTTTCACCTAACAAAGACGCATTGTCCGCCACGAACAAAGGACTATTACACTGAGGTCGACAATTTACAAGCAAAAAATTCAGACGGTGTGGCGCAATTACGTCATGTCATAACAACCAAGTCTAGGTGACGTAATGCTAAGTTTGGTAAGATAGTCATGCGGTTACCAAATAATGAATGACGGAATAAGTGAGGCCGGTGGAATATTCTATGGCCGGCTCTTTTGAGCATCTCCGCTGATATTTTACCCAGGTTTCCTGATAACTAGCCATCGGTTTCTTTTATGCGTCATACGGCGCGGCGGATGGCTATTAACCGCTGGCAATGATTTAAATGAAACTGAAGGTAACTGGATATTTTTCGCGTTCGCTTACCCAATTGATTAAATCAGTACGACGTTTGTTTAAATAAACAGCCGCCAATGGCTAGTGTAATCGGCACCTGTCCGTACGGCAGTAATTAAAGTCGGGAAAATAGACCTGTTACAATTGATGAGTTTGTGGAGAAAATTACACTGCGATTGTCTGCAGAGGGTTAAAAGAAACTGGAGTACAAACTTCAAAGCGCAACAAAGTTCTGCTGCATACTGTGAACAAAAACCCATCAAAACCAAAACGAAACCCGTTGTCGCCTACACATAAATCAAACGTTTGTATTTTATACTGATAAGTTGTAGCGTTAGTTTTATAATGACACCTACGCCAGAAAATGTATGTACGGTAATAATGTAAGGTATGACTGTCTGATATACAGTTACTTCGCCGATTAAGTTAACTAACTCTACAATTCGGACGGAAGCAAGCAAATAGGTATACTTCACCAGTTATCAAGTTTATAAATGGCTACAACAGGCAACTATGAAACCAAAAATCAGCTCTTTGATGATTGACACTTGCAAATGCCAGACATAACCTAGCAGATCATAAGGGTTAAAGGAATCATAAGAGAGGATGACAATATACACGAAAAATGTCGAGTACACTTTGAAGACTCCCTAAAGCCGACTACTGATTACATGATACACGTGTGAACATAACCCTTGGTGGGAAAGTTGAATGGATATTGAATAAATTCCTAACCTAACCCATTGGCCTCTTGATTGAGAGAGTTATGGCAAAAAGATAATACCAGCGCCGTTTGGGCATCTTTTCTCATAGATGGGGGCTGCCAGAATGCTCTAAGAAACAGTACACCGAAATTTCAAAGAAGACGATCATTTCGTTTGTTCTATTTAAAATGTATGGAATGTGACGTCGACTTAAAGCGACCTTGGCTGGATGGGTAAAACAAGAGGTTTGGCGAATGACATCTCTCCTTGTGTAACTACTTTTCAAACAACATATATGACATTCCAATGACGTGGTCTCATTCAAGAAATGAGTTTAATTCGCAAGAATGAAATCGCGCTCAACTAACAGCACAGTAACGTTAAAACTTGATTCGATGATAGCTGTAACCATAATTACCTTCGATTTCCTGAAATAGGCACCAGCCTTGTCACATTACGTCAGCGGTCCAGAATTAACTGCTAAAACCACTACACAATACACATAAAGCTTGTCAAAAATTGGGTGTGTTTTGTCGGTGTTTTTTTCGAAAAGGCAATCCGTTGAAAACCGATGGCGTGGGAGGCTGCCTTGTGTATAACAGGTTGCGTCCGCAATGTAGCGATTGCTGATTACTCTAGTTGCCAGTTGTCCTATTTTCACATTCTCAATGAATAATTTAAATGGGGTCGACCAATGATGATCGAGGATCACACCAAAAATTTAAACGTAGATTATAATTTTAAAGTCCAAAAATACTTCAACCAGTTAACCTATATATGAAAACTTAATTGCGATGCCGGCCTACTTGTTAGATCATTGTTATTAATATATGAATATAACTGTAAACGATGTAGGTGTTACAAATACGGTTATTTTCCAACTACGTTACGAAATTAAGTATATGGACGTAAAGTTAAATTAACCAACCAGCGGATGTGAATAATTTGATTCGTTCTCACAGACTATCATGAGCTCGCTGCTTAGCAAAACACATCATTAAGTTCAAAATAACCCCTTTCAGCATTCTCAGATTAAAAGGCTTATTGATTTTTTTCTTTACAAGAATTTCACACACGCGTTTAAAATAGTAAAGTGGCCATTAGCAACCATAATCCGTTCCCTTATTGATTAAAATGATCTTCCGAACTACAAGCGGTGGTTTTGATATGATGAAAATTACTATGTATACACTACTGTAACAACACTCTCTGACTGCACCTAGGTGCATATCTTACTCATTTTACAACGTGACCAAATTGTTTTCAAGTTGAAAGCAACTTGGGCGAATAAGTGGTATCAAACAAAAGCCGCAGACCTTTGATGTTTCAAAATATGCGGCAACTGCTATGAGCTGCACATTGCAGTATAAAAAGGTTCATAAAGTTAGTTTACCCTTACCACTCAAAATCCATGTGGCGATCATTGTTAAAACAAATCCGGATGGCCAATTGCAAGTGTGGTCAGTGCATTGCTCCCAGCTATATTTATGCTGTTACAACGGTTTAAGTGCGCCGTTTTGTAGACATCCAATGACCACTCAAGTTGGCAAGTTAAAGAAACAGAAATAGCGCGAACGTTTCCGTTTAACCTAAATGCGAGTCTATCAGGGCGCGCTCCTCCAAATTCCACTATCCTTTATCAACGAAGATTATCGTACGCCAGTGCTGGCATCAAGTTAAAATTGAAGTTTTTTCGACCAGTTGACTGACTGGAGGATACATGTTTGACATACAGAATACAACAGCACGGTACTGGTGTTGCAGCACGCGTCTTGACTATTGTTTCGTCGAAATAGTACTTAAGTGCGTTTGAGCAGCACGTTGACATTCTTGTTGCTCTCACAAAAGTGATTGATATTGAGGCTTTTGTCAAAATACCAGGCCAAAGCCACAAGAACTAGGCAAGTTACAATTAGACGCACAAAAACCCACGTAAAACCGCTTGAAACTTCTTGAGTAATGCAAAACATCTTCCATGCTGTTGGTAAATCAACCTAATCGCACTGCAATTTAGATTGTGTTATATGTATACAACAAATTGTTTGTTTTATGACATAAAGGTTTGCTTCAGATGGTGGATGTTGATATAAAGAATAATAAAACCTCACTTGGTTCTGACAACATTCCATTGCCTGGAGGCAAATAAAATATGGTCAGGACCACCAAAGTTAATAATTACCAAAATTACAGAAAGACGGATTGAGAACAAATACAATGCACAATTTGGGCTGTTGTACCAACTGCAATCTTAATCAAATACCATTGTAATCAAGGGAGCGCACGTTAGATAGGTACTAAGAATGTCAATTTATGGTATGTTGACACAACACATAGTTTTAACGTGATTTCAGGATCTGCTGACTCAAAAGAATGCGTTCGGGCTTAACCTTCAGTGCAAACAATAAACAGGTGTGTCTCTCTGCCTATACTACATCATGGCGCGATTTACACCGCCTAGGTTAAACGTTATAGCCCATACTTAATGATATGATTCCACTTCAACTTGAAGCTAACAATATTTTTATGAACATCGTTCTGCTGTAGATCTACACTCCTAGATTCTTTGGCTATTAATGTTTTGAAATATTTCATGAATTCATCAATTCATAAGCGAACATTCCAAGCCATAAATCATCATTGAATGATATCCTGATATATGGTAAGATTGTTTTTCATTTGAAGTACTTACTGTGGGGTTTGTTAATATCATCAAATGAAAACGAAATGAATAAGCAGTTGTCCTAATTATTTATAAATATATATATAACTCATTAATCAATTTGGCATTTTGTAGAAGCATTATTTTAATGTCAGCCGACATACTTGTACTTCATGAAGAGCAGCAGATAAGTAGTTTTCTAACATTGCCTGTTGTGTTGATCGCCACACAACCCTTGGGTCCTCTCTTTGATTGACCTCTGTGAAAATATTCAATAGAATAGCATCGAACAGGTGTGTCAGCAACAACTGAAGTGGATAGCAATGGACAAACTCAGCTAACTGTCATTGGTGAGTGGTGAGGTCAAAATTAAAATTTAAGGCAGTTTTCAAGCTGCCAATTAATTTTTTATTATTCATTTCAAAAGTAATGACAAGAGATAGGATGACTCACAAGAATGGCAAGTGGCAAGGAAGCCTTCAAATATGAAGCACCTACCAATACCGTAGCAATTGCCCAAAAGGGAGAAAATACATATATTTTACTGTATTTTTAACATTAACAGTGAAAAGCATAGATAACTTACGATTAATATGGTCAATGTAATAAACACCATATTCTTCATCTCTGTACTCCTCCCAGCCAATGGGAAGCTCTATAAACAAACAAGAATTAATGTTCAATTATTCACGAGCTACCTGTGTGAAAACTAAAATAATTTGAATAGTGCTAGTATCACGAGCAGTTGTGCAATTTATTTAAAAATGATGTACCTGGGGTCAGTTGTATCAACAGGCTACCAGTGCGAAAACATTATTAAAAGTCACAAAATAAACAGTGCTAAATTTTAAATCCCATTTACAAACAAGCACTTAGCGAAATATTTGTCACTCTAGAAATTTTATTTTAAAAACACAGTAGCAGCAAAAGAAATAAATTGCTACTTATTTTTACAGATAAAACAAGATTTTCTATTGCTTAACATTTCCAAAATGATTTAACTTGGTAAGTAAAATAGTTTTAAACTGCAAAGATAACCTTAGTTACGAAGATATTATTGGGTGTCTATGAAGTATATTTGCTCACAACAATAGCAACATGACCTAATTGTCAAAGCACAATCAAACAATGCCAAAGACTAGCTTCAGGCTAAGGAGTAAGTGGAATGTTTGCTAATTACTGTGACATCACAGTGAGCGGCAACCCTATAAATACGTTTGGCAAACAGAATTATGTCATCCACAAAACTTTAAAATAAACCCAAAAAGAAATCAAGAAGGAGAGAGCTATAGATGTGGTCTTCATTAGAATAGAAAAAATAAAACTTATATAGTATGCAGATGTAATTGGTACTAGATTTTAAAACAATACGCTAATCAGCATCCATCACACAAAATACAAGCATACAGCAAACACAAACACTAAGGTTATATACTGTATTCAGAATTACACAAGCATTAAGTTCACCTGTGCTTATGCAATCAGCAAAGCTGTGGGGTTTCGTCAGTCGATCACGTGGATCTAACCACGAAGTCCTTCTAGTATTATGATCAATGTAAAACACCCTTCCATCGTAATCCACAGCTTCTTCCCAACCAGAAGGCAAAGGCAACTCTCTGCAAGCCTCTTCCATGTTTAATTACAGTAATCCATACAAAAATTAGCCTGACAAGTTTGCAGTAAGATCCGCTGGAACTATGCAACACAAGGGCATATACAACTACCTTCTACGTGTCACTATAGCAGGTCTGCATTCAATAAACTAATGTAATTGAGTAGTACCTCAACCTAAAATATAAGTAAATTTGGTTATCATAATCTTCACAATGAACATAACAAGTAAAATGGGACTGATGGCTTCATTGATTCATCAATACTTTAATACAAAAATGATTAGAAATTTATAATATTAGCTATATTTATAAAATTTGGTAACTTTTGCTAGCTAAATGAAGGAAGGGGAAGTAAAACTTCAAGAGAAACGATCCTATTTAGCCATACTTTTAGTTTAAAGTTGAGAAAGTGATACAATACCAAAATTTACTAACAAATTTTTAAAGTTACTGGTATTAATCACAGACAAAACAATCCAACCAAAATCAGTATATATCAGATCACTGCTGATATTTTTATTGTTATCAATGAGATTAGAAAAGAAATTCAGAGCTTGCAACAAATTGACCTGGTAAAAATATTTAGTAGGCCTATATGAAAGAATGAAAACTCAGTCCAAAGCAATGACAGAATTACATTATTTATTCAAGTACAGTACTACATGAGCATACATAATTTAGTAGGTCACACCTTTACACCACCTTTAGCTCCTACTTACTACAATACTATGCATTTATACTGCAGTACTACGTAGAAATGGATCTCTTTGGGTTGGTCTACTATGGTACTCAGATAAAGATGGTATCATATAGCCCAATAAGACAACTATGTGGGGAACATACCGGTACTGAATAAGACCACCTATCTACCATCAGCAAGGACTGAAGGACCCTGGCAGAAATTACTTTATGTATGGCTGTGCGGTTGGTAGCTTGGTACCGGTACCTTTGCAATAAAAGCAACTTAAAACTAAATTATGTGCGATATTACTAATTTACTTTACTAGCATCTCAGGTTCACCGTGTAACAGGTACTGGTACTCACTGGAGCACTGGTACATTATACCGGTACTCCATTAGCCTGGTTGGCTCGCAATGCAGTGCGCCCACCTTTACTGTAACTAGCCTACCTATAGGCTTGGGAATATAGCAATTGTTTAATGCAACGTTATGTCTGACTGCACAGTCCAAATGTTTGTTAATAAACATTGCTATCTTATGCTAGCCTATATAAATATCTTTGCTTTCGGCGTTTTCCTAAAATCACCACAATGTCCTGTCAATGTCTTCATATCAGATCGAACACAATTCACAGAACACATTTCGTTGTGAAAGCAGTTGAATCCCACATCTACTGTAAAAGTTCTAATATTGGAGAAACGTCTATGGCTACTAGAGTTTACTGAACCTAGGATACTGGGTCTTTTAGCGTCACCACGTGGTTAAAAGGAAGAAAATCTATTAATAGCAACAATCGTCAGTGTTACGTAATAGACTGTCTTTGGACTTTCGTTTCGCGTCTGAAAAGTACTAGAATGCAACCCTGTAAATGACCGACAAAAACTTAGGGAGACACAGTATTCAGTTTTAAGCAGTAGTTCAGTTTCAACAATGGGTGTAGAAATCGAAAATAAGACAATTTTGAAAACCTTATTGGTCGTGATTTTTAACAGTCAAGTAGCAGTAGCAAGAGACTGCTCTTTCATGGATGAAGTACAAACATTAGATGTATTTGAAGGAACTGCTGTAGAACTTGAATGCTCTTGTGAGAATCGAGTGGAAACGTTTTCATCAAACACTGACATTACTGTGGATTTTAATTCTCTTGACATATCATTTTGGTCCACACAGCGTACCCCCAATGAAAAACGTAATTGGGTAATTGCATTTGGCATAAACAAGGTAAAAATCGTAAACCTGCAGACCAATGCTGCAGAGATAATTTTCATTTATGAAGGGAGGTGGCTATTTTACTGGGGGAATGTGTTGTTTGAGAGAGGTAGCTAGGTTAAGGGAACAAAGGCGTAAGAAAAAGGTTTGGGGTGGATTACTGTTTAAATTAGTTTTGGTGGTAGATTAGGATTAATTTAAGGTCAGAAGTAGTATTTGATTACTCTCAGGTTGGGAGGGAAAAAGCGTTTTAAATGTAGAGCTTTTGCCAGTGAAATAGACGCTGTCTTCATTTATCAATCTTGTGGCTGCATGCTGCACAATCTTGTGCATACGAACAGTAATTACTGTTGAGCATCCACTAAATTTTAATGGCAATTGTTTGAACAAACCAGCAATTTGTGATGGATGTATTCAACAAAAGAGATATTGTCACATTCAGTGGAAACTCGCATCATGCTACGTGCTTCTTTCCTTTTACATACAGCGACGAAGGTCAGAATGAGACACATTATTCTTGTGGATCAGCAGGAGCCCAATCTGCGATATGCTGGTAAATGTGTTTTTAGAAATTAGAACAACATTACGGGTTTGACGACTCGCTATAGACATCTTTTACAAGGTTTTAAACTGTCACTGCTTTGTACTATGATGGGTTCAAAAAACTTTTTAGATGTAAAAGCAACTTCAAAGTGACTATTTTACTGTATGAGGTTACGCAGCTCGTTGTTAAAGATGGGCGGTTAGGTTAGGAGAATGGGTATGCAAAAGGTCGAATTAAGCAAACTTATTTAAGGTTTAAATGGACTTGGATTTATATTAGAAAGAAGATTTAAGTTAGGTTAAGGTTACTATGTTAAAATTTAAGTTAGGTTTATAAGAAACCATGAAATATAGCTTTGAACGTACAAGACTAAATTTAAACATAACAATACCTAGGCCTACTTGAGTTCGTTTTCCCAAACCTAGATTCTGTTATTTATCGTATACTGTAATTAAATGTTACTTGGTCGGGACAAGTTTGATCGCTTTATATTTCGAGCATTTGTTTCATGTATATTTGTGTTAATCAAGTGTCTGAAAGGAAATGCTGTATATGGGGGTTATGACAATATAATATTTAGCACGTGTACAATTGATGTTCGTATTACTTTTTGTATTCTTCAAGGTGTGCCACTACACAAAACTTTGCAGTGGATAGAAAGTGGGGGCTTTGTCCATGTGCATTTCCCACTCCTGGCGTACGATTGTTAGCAGAAGATGGCACAGCGCCAGGAGATTTCTGTCATTTCCCATTTAAATATGCAGGCGAGTTATTTTGCGAAGGTTTTTTGCATTTTAGTTTAGTTTAGGACAGTGCTTCTCAACCCCAGGGTCGCAACCCAAACTTGAGCGGCTGAGTGATTTTAAAGGGCCCCCGACTGTAAGCTCTGTAAGTCAGGTTACTCGCGAGTTAGAGTTTCGTTAAACAATCACTGGACTCGTTCAGAAAGCGTGAAGTAAAGATTAAAATTATAACAGTGTTTGCGTTACGAAGGTTTTCTTGTTGCAGTGTATCAGGCAGTTTTGTATTTTTTGTGGTTGAATTGAATTGAATTGTAGAAAAGTGATAGTAACTGCAGAAACGTTATGCGCACGTTGAAAACGTGATTACTTAGTATTTTAATAGATGATGTGGAAAGGCGAGTGGCCAATCTTTTTTGCATTTACAACTTGGGTCGTTAAATCCGGACGTTTTGATGCAAAGAGTACGATAAGCTGTGTAATGCTGCTTTTTTGTCACTAAAACGATATAACTTTCTGAATTTTATAATGTTTTAAACTTTAACTGTTATTTCTAAATTTCTGTAACTTTTTCCATAACCCAAGTAAAACGCAAGAGCTTTAAGTGCATTAATCTTTCGACTGCCAACGTTTCCATGTTGGTTTCATTTCACTATATCAGCACCTCTAAATTTCAGGAATCGAATTCTATAGTTGCACTGTGTATTTTAAAATCCGTTGCTGGTGTGGTACGACTTACGATGTAGACAAAGATAATCGTTGGGGTTATTGCCCATGTGCGAAAGTTCCTCTATACGGACAGTGGGGCAAGTGGGGAAAATGGAGTAGTTGCCGCTGTGGTGAACTCACTTTCAGGTCTCGAGCCTGCACAAGTAAAGTATGCCCTACGTTTATTGGGAAATCGATCATATTTCAAATACAATTCGATCAGCTCTACTTTAACTTTTTAATGGCTCAGATTCTGTGTGTAACTTTCATTAAGGAAAAATGATTTTGTTTTAGGCCAAAAATATTCCAACTGGGGTGAGTGTGGTTTGTGAATCCGGTTATGCTGTTCAGGTGTCGAAGTGTTCTTGTTTAAACGAGCGGCTGAATTCGGAAACTGTCAGGATTGTTAATGTGATGGTAATGCTATATTTCAATCACGTATCCATCCCTGTCAAAGTATAGTTACTTCAAGTCTCATACAGTTGAAATACATTTTATTTCACACATTTTCCTTATTTCTGATTAGTTTTTTTACGTATATTCTATGTCAATGTACTGTACATTGCGAATAATAGACCCGAGCTGCAGTAATCCCACCTGGAGGAAGAGGCAGAACGTCAAAACTCGTAATAAATTCAACAAAATCCTCCGACTCTGGCCTGTATACTTGCAACCGAGCCAAGCTTATCGGGTAAAGTTAATGGTTTCGTGCTTCGGTTTGTCGTTTTAAGTTCAACTTTGGTAAATTTGGTTTTGCAGAAAAGCCAAGTCCAAATCCAATAGTGTGATTCAGAAACGAGTGGCTGCCTATTACCTGAATGTTGTGACTTTAGAAAATTTCCAAACTGTTTTCAAAGATAATGGAGAAAATCTAAATTTGGATTCCGCAATTCCTAAGTGGCATTGGACCGAGTGGCAAGATTGCGACAGATGCGGCATTTTTACAGGCGAACAGCGAAAATGTGGTAAAATATGGTGATATTTTCTAATTGCATTTAGTTACTTCAACATCATAATACTAATACCATTCAGCAACTATAACTATAGGCTACTCTGTGCATGCTAATAAGGACATTATACACCTGCGATTTGAGATAGTCCAAGTAAAGTAACTATCTTATGTTCTTATCTGTGACAATCTTATTTTCTCTGAGATGCAGTAGAATTAGATGTGGTTTATTGACCAATTGTGCTGTAAAATAAAGGCTTTTGTTACTTGGAACATCATGTGGAAGGTGTAAAAGGTGATTATTTTCCGTGTTCTTCTCCTTTCTTACCAGACAGAAAGCGGGTAGTAGGAAGAAAATATAAAAATTATATTGTTGTACGAAAATGCAAAGCAAGGTGCCCTGTGCAACCAGAATTCGAATTGGTGCATGCAAATGCAGGTATTACCCATCGACAATGTATACAGGAGTTGGTGTTAGGGGTTACTATGAAGTGAGTGTATCAGTTGTAAAATTGGCTTGATGGTCAAAATCGTTTGCCATATTTTTGTTTATTACTTATGTCGATATTTAATTTACTTGTTCTTTAAATTATAGCTATCCTTAATTACTACTTGTTCTTAGATTCTTGTTGTTTTCCCAGAAAAACCACCCTCTTTACCAAAACTTGCCGAACGTAAGTTGATTAACGCTGTATTAGGAGAAGCAATTCGCCTTCCTTGTCCAGGCGCCAGTGCCATGTTGCCAGTGTCGTGGCAGTTTGAAGGCTCGACACCGGGATCGCCATTACAGCCTTTACTACGACATGAAATCAACATCGAAGGAGCTTCTGTATATGCTACGTTCATAGATATCGCCAACGATTTGTATCTGGAATCAGTATCGGTAAGATGTAGCAAGGCTATGATGAGTACGATGAGTACAGCATCCTACCATAATGATTATTGTCTGTATTTGCGTGGTGATGTGCTTTTGTTTATAATATGTTTTACAGTTGGCAAATGACGGCTACTATAGTTGCTTCGTCAACCGGTCGCTTTCCGCCAGTTATAGGTTGGTGACAACTGTGAAATTTTGGAGCGTAGCTGAAAAAGCTGTGGACTATGTTATCTATTTTGTGCTTGTTTTCGTCATTGTTATTTTCGTTATGTCAGCGTGGGCTGCTTTTACTAGCGGCTTCTTTTCAAACATAAAATATTAAGAAATTGCTTTCTTCTTACATACATTTACAGCATCGTATTAGAGTCGCTAACTGCTGCCTTTTGTTAAAATTAGAGCAGCTCTTTATTCGGTTCGATTCGTTTTTGCGCTGATTGCGTTGCTTTATGGAAATCAGATTTGGATGCAAAGAAATGTTAGACGAGACGATCGACTTTTTCCTGAGGAATGCTTCCTATTATTGCCTATATTCTATAAATATATATACACAGTGTATAGAAGTCAATACTTTAAAGTGTAAATTAAAAACTTATTACTATATAAAACCAGTTTTAGTATCGTAATAAAAGGAACGGCAAAATGAGGCCAAGATCTCAAGGACGGAAATTTATAGCATGCAACGATACATGAGTACAATGAAGGAGAGAATTAAAGAAATAGAAGTTCATCTTGAAGGGCAATGCGCTTATCACAACAGGAAATGGTTCGAAATTTCGGACTCAAAGATTTACAGGTTAAGTGTTGATTCCAACAAGAGAATCTTCAATAAAGGAAATAAGTGTCAATAAAACTGGCTATTTTTAGTATGACAATGCTGTTGTTACGGGATCGATCCTGTAGAGTGTAGACTGTAGATAAACGTGTTTACTAATTAAGCTGTCTATCAAAACGAAGTTATTTCTCATTTGGCGAGTTCATAATGCAATGTTGACAACATGTTTACAAAATAGGATGACCATTATGTGGTTATCTTAAGTAGGCTACAATGAATTCAAAAATGCAAGGTAATAAACATATTTACGGACATTGATGATCAACTATTCTTCAATTGGGTAATAATTATGTCGTTAACTGAGAATAAACTTATGGCAAGTATGACGTTATGCAATAAACAGCGCGATAAATAGTAGATACATAGTTGTAACGTCACAACTTGGAAGACTATGGAAACAGAGTGTTCCAGTAACCTACTTTGGCGTTGCATAAACTCTCTATACGCAGTAAAGCGTGCCAGCACATTCCTTGTTTTACTGTGGGGAAGGTCATTTAGAAAAACAAAACATCAGTTTGTCCATTATAGTCTACATTTAAAACTTTTCCACAATAATATTATCTTGTTAGAGTTTTCGACTAAAGCAATTTTGACATCAGTTTTTACAAACTGGGCGTTCTTAAGCAGTATGCATTCAGCAAAGCGTAACCTATAGATTTGTCTCGCCGTTTGGTGGAGGCTGGACATCAAAGACTTCTCATAAGCACAATAGGTTATAGGCTACTTATAGGTCTATCGCCTGCGCGCAGTTTGCATTTCGTAAGTTTTCTAATGATACATAGTAACTCACTGTGTGCATCCAAATGTGAAAGAAATTATGACCATACGTTGAAACTCCAGTTGATAATGATGATATCGGTCCAGTGCCGATAAAATAAAAGTTTATTACGATTTAGGGCCTACTGATGTTATCGGAAAAAAACTTATGATAACATTAATAAATTTTAACTTATCAACAGTTTGCACAAAGAAAGAAAAAAGATAAACTATCAAAAATATATAATAATAATTTGGAGTTTGTTACTAATCTGGCTACTAGGAGTTGATGGGCAAAAAAACAGTAAGTAGCCTACGCATTGTTTACTTAAAAAATACCAATGTATTGAGTGGTTGTCTTTAGAGGTGTTAAAATTGTGGTAGGATACAATACGCTCATTTTCGCTTGAAATAAATTTGCATATCTTTCTTGGTCTTGGAAAAGAATCGGTTTAAACGATTCTGTGGAGTTTTTTTATACAAGATTTTATCAAAGTGTTCTTGAATTTTACCAAAACGTATAGTTAGTGTTGATAGCGGGTTTTCCCCGTAGGTAAAACTACGGTGTTACACGCCAAGTCCACCACAAAAAATTAAAAGCAGGAAGTACTTCATGCAATTGGCATGAAAATGATTTTGTTACTTTTAAAGGAAAAAAGGATCTTCTTTTAGGTTGTAGAAAATTTGCGGTTTTATCTAACCTTTAGAAGTTATAGTATCGTATGGTTTATATTTTGCCATTGACTGTGGAGAGCCAGATAGTAAGTGGGTAGGCTACTGCAGCACTTAATGTCACCGCTTTGGGCGTTCCTGCAGTGCACACAAAATTGGTGTTTATAAGTAGATAAGAGGCCATGTATTCTAAACTATATTCACGTTTCAAAAAGTGCATCAAAACACACCTTCAGTGATATAAAATTGTCACTTTAAATGTGTTCTTCAAGCTTGAATAACTTACTGTTAGTCATTAAGCATTGAACACTTTCATACTGCTGAATAACTGAAAAGCTTTAGCATTATATTGACATATATTAATAACACGAACTGTGTGTCATGCCTTTGGCAGTCAATGATGCAATGGAAGCCCTCAGTGTCATAGCTCAAGAGGAAAATATGAAGGTAACTGTGCAGCAATCTCTTAGAGGAGGTGCAATGGCGGGAGGGGGCGCAATTGTAGGAGGATTTGTTGCTGGGCCAGTTGGAATGGCCATTGGTAAGAACTAATATAATTTGTTAGCTAAGCTAAGTTTTGTTAAAGAGCCAAGTTTTGCAAATACTATTTAACATGTCAGAGTATGTTGGTTGAGCGTTTATTTATTAGGTTTGTTATAGTTTCCTTAGCAGATCTTTTTGGGGTCTAGTGCAGAAGTGCACACTGTTGGTGTTGTTTTCTAGCCTGGGAATTACCATAGCAGTTGGCGCGCTTCAATGTGCCAGGTCGCATGCAGAATTAGGCTAAAAATTAGCATGAAAGTAGCTAAAATTGGTTTTTTTAGACCAAAAATTCTAGTGTTTATTTTGCGCCTCTGTAAAAAAAGTTTGAATCATGGTTTGAAAGTTTTTTGATGAAAGTTTTTTGATGGCATTTTATGGAATGGTAGTTCAAAGCATACTAAATTGATACGCAAAATTTCAGAGCCCCATGGAGGATTTTTCGAGTAATCAGTCTTTTAGTAAATTCACTCTATAATAAAACAAACAAAGATTTTATGGCATTTTTTGGGGTTTGACGCCTCCTTAAGAGCTTCTTTTCCAGTAAAACTGCAACCTAAGCATTTTGCATACATGTAAAAGATTTAGGGTCACATTATGTATCAAAAGTAAACACTTAGAAAAACATACAAATTGTTGGCAGATTTTAATGTGAGGTTATAACTATAACTCATGATGGCAAACTTGAACATGGTAAGGTTGTAGTAGATGGAGTAAACCAAATCTTACTGCACTTAAGAATGAAAACGTCAAATCAGATCAAAATACTGATGTGTACAATTTATCTATCCCTCATTCATCCTTAACCAGTTTTCAAGATTTCATGAATACAACAGCTTGCGATATGGTTAGAGAGGGTAAAAGCTGTAAACAGCATAACCATCCCATTACAACACTGATATTTACTGTGCAAAATCTAAACACATGGAAGGTTATTCATTAGTACAGTTCTTTTTATACTTTTTCTAAGGACAGATGGTGTTTGTTTTGTTTTTGTGATTAGGCGGTACACTTGGTGCAGTACTTGGAGCTGCAACAGGCCAAGATTTCAAACCATTGGCTGCAATAATCATGGAACTTCCAACACATACCAAGCAAGAGTTGACTGACCGAATTAATAATATTGTCTCTGGATTTGATCCTGCTGATATTGTGACTTTCTTGGCATTAATAAGAGGAAGTGCAGCTTTAAGACTTCAACTAATTAATGGGGTGAAAAGTTACCTGGAACAGCAGCAAGGAATAAATGTTACTTGTTGACCTCATCTAATTGAACTGGGCTGCCACTTGCAACTTGCTTTCAATTGAGCCGCAATTCATGTTGAAAAAACATTATTAGTTTTGGCTTGTCATAAACATTTGTGAAATCAACTCAGTAGATATGTATTGCATGAATGTAACCATTATAAACAATTACATGAATTTTTATACCCACAGTAATTACAGTGCAGGTCATAAGTACATACTAGGGATGTGCCGCAAGGAAGATTATTCGGGTTCGTGCGAACCCGAATATCATGAAGGTCGACACGAACGTATCCCGAATCTATTCGCATTAGAACCAAACAAAAATATTTCCTCCTAAAGTTGTCAAGTCTTGCTTCTAAAATGACGTAATCGATAAACAAATCGCCTTCTTTCGAAAAATAGTGTTTAAAAAACGATCGAAAAAGCAAAATCATAAGGAAAACGACCTTCATCGTAAGTACTGCTGACTCTAGTTTAGCATTGTCTGGAAACTAGATCATCATTTTTTACGAAAGTCAGTAAATTTACAAGTAATATTGTAATCGGGTTCGCCATTGTTGGTATTCGTGTTCGCCCGAAGCTTCCATAAAAGCGATATTATGCGAATCTATTCAGGTTTGGGTTCATATCGACCCATCCCTAGTACATACACAAGTTTATATACTTAATCTTTAAGTTTAATAGACTGTAAGTAAAATGTATATTATCAACCTTTCATATAATAAAACTTGATTAGAGGAAAATATGCATGTCATAAATGAAAAAACGTTTTTAATGCAGACTAAGTATTTTTGAATATCATACGATAAATCTAGATTTGTAGGTTTTGTGTGTGAATGAATTGCTTAATGTTTTTAAAGTGTTGAATATTTGTTTGTTATGTTCAATAGAATGTTTTATAACTTTTTATTTGTAGACATGCTGATGTGTAATATGGTGATTAAAATTTTCTGTTTCGACAAGTCAGCTTTATCAAGCAGTCAATTTAAAATGAGTACATGCAGAAGTGTTAATAAATTGTACTATGATGTATATTCTGTGTGTGCATAGTACTCTGCTCTCTATGGTTATTGATAATGTTTAATTGGCTTAAGATAAAATCTATTTTTAAAGAAGTGCTGCTAGATATTGCACAAGAAAAGGAGACTATTTCCATTTTTTCTAGTGAAGAAAACCTGTAGGTGACTGCAAAGCAATCACAAAGAAATTGATTTACTTAGCAAGTGGTGCTGTTGTGGTTGTTATAATAATAATCGTAGGTAATTTTGTTTTAGTTTAAGGCAGAAATAAGACCAAATAAAAGTATATTTATGATGAAATTTTGAGGTGATGTTCTCAGGTCAGTCATTGGTGCTGCAACATGATAAGATTTCAAGTCTTTTCCGAAAGTGTTGAAGGAACTTCCTGCCTATAAGAAACAGCTTGCGGATAAAGTGAACAACATTGTTTCACCACTAAAACTTCAAAATATCAGTCATGCACAGCAATCCTGCACAAAAGTGGGATTGCTGTCTGCATTAATTTTTGTAGAAAATAGCTTTTACCTGGCATTAAATTTTTAGCTTCAAAATAATTTAATTATAAAAATTGTCACCAAATAGATTTTTATAATAATTAAATTATTTTGTGTCGCACTACCATGATATTATGATAATTTAGTTGTAAACAGTTATCTTGCTTCCGCACAAAAATTGCCTGTTAAACTTGCTGATAAATTTCAGGCCACACTGTATTAGATAATGCTGTCTGTAAGTATTTTATCATTTAGGTTTCTTTGCAAGCTCGTATGATTTATTTTTCGCTATAGACTGTGGGGAGTGAAAACAATGATCCTAACCTTGTTCTAACAAAACAAAATGTAATGATTGCATCATAGAAATTTCCTTTCCCTGTGCACTCGATTAGTGAGTTTAACTTTAAAATGTATTGGGATTTGGGAAATGTTGATTCCTTTAAGCACGCTTCCACTAGGCGGCAGCGCGGAGTTACAGAAGTAGAAAGGCCACATCGCAAATCCTTATATTTACGATTGATAACACATTTACCCTGCAGCCTTCCCCTAAAACGTTAGCTTTTTACCCGGTTTTAGCACTGTAGGTAGAAAAGAAAAGTGCGTTGTAAATATATTTCTTCACGTAAAAGCTGGAATAGTTTCTTGTTCGTACAGCCAAGAATGATGTTCCCCAACAATAAACTAAAACAATTTTGGCAAAATCATAATGTCTGGTATAGCAATTGTTGGACACCATCCATAATTTAAGCAGCTGTACATAAACTATAAATACTTTCCCAAGATTCGGCTTTTTGCATCCAACAAAGTAATAATATTGAGCTTTCTTGCGTAACACGCAGATGCTAACGTTTTCGTGAAAGTGATGCTAACAAATCCAATGCATAACAGCATTTTCTCATCCTGCCTAGCGTTTCACGCTTCTTGTTGTCTCTCAAAATTATACCAACCTTTTTCAGGAGAAAAAGGCCGCTGGCTATCTGCTGTAAGCTATGTAATGAAATCAGCTGTCAAGTTTGTGTTCGCAGTGCTGGACGAAAGTTGGTGTTGGCTGTGTGATAAGATGAGTAGAAGTAAACATTTTTATGAACACGCCTTGATGTACCAGGGTACTTCAGGCACGTTTCGTCGAACAAGATGTTGTTGTAAGTATGTTTGAATTACATAATACTCATCATTGTAAGCGTTTTCGTATGTTTTTGCCTACATAAGAAACAATGTCCCCAACTTCAAAGGCTTATAGCTGCTTCGAAAATGGCTAGAAGTAATTTTAAAATCAAACTTATAACGCTGCTGGTGGTGTCGCGATGTTGGCTGCAAAATTCACAAAGTTTAAGCAATGGCCTGCAAAATAAGTACTAGCATCAAGACACCGACGCCCACCAAAGGAATTTATGGAGCTTTTCTGCTTGTGTAAATGTCAGGTTATTTGTTGGCCAAAGTAACTAGGCGTTTACTCGGGTAGGTCAATTCAAAGTTTTTATAAGGTTTATTACGTCTTTTTATCACCGTCAATAAAGTGAAGGCAGTTTATTTTCGTTACGGTAAACCGCATGCGCATTTTTTTTGCCTTCGTAAGGTCATGTTGTCCATGTTCGGTCTCCTGTTGGATTCTGCAATTAAGTTTATTTGTGGTCGCCTGATGGCCGAACGTGGTTTCATCAGCAGGTAGCAGAAGTCTTGCTCTATATTACTCGCGAAGCTTTAAAATCGCATTGATACGGTTTGCCTGTTTGCTATTCCGCCTGTGAGCCTATATCTTTTTGTGCTGGAATATAGCAAGCAAGGCGTGACCAAAACTTGCATAACACTTCAGGATGGCGAGTGTTTGAAAAGACAAATCGTCACGGTCTTGTGTTAAAATGTTTTATGTTCATTCCGTGGTAAAAGATTGTCAAGTTAGCCGGTGTTTTATTGTTAATTAGATATTATATTACCGCTTGTAGTAAATGTTGCGTCGGGAGAAGAACTATCGTTTTAAGATGAATCGGTTCAGTAGCTCGCAATCTATTTAAGTAGCACGCATACCGTTATGCGTAATCTCAGAAAAGTTACGTGTTTTCGGTATGACCGCCGGAAATGCTGCAATTGGATTTTGCGTTATTTCCTCTGGAAAAACGACATACGCTGTCATGAGTTATCAGTTTGACCGAAAGTTGCTCAAATTTTTTCTTAGTTTGCGTTTGGGAGAACCAATTCAAACGCAGCCGGCAATTACAGTGCCTTTAAGAATCAGATGAATGTAAATTATAGGCTTAATTGATTCAATGAGTCATATGTTTAATTTAGTCTGTTTTACTTCTGAACAGTTTTAGTACTATGAATTAAATTACCCCTGTAAATATTCAAGCGCCTCGTATAGGAAACATGAAGGAAGTTATGCGTGGGAGACAGTTTTTCTTTTCTTGACTTGACAGACATATTCAGACTATTCTACGGCGGTCCCTGAAGTTGGTTTTTGACTTTAACGCGTAGGCAGGTCGAGCTGGGTTGCGTTTTGTATGTCATTAAGTAACAGCGGAAGATAAGACCGTCATATTCCTTTAGATAGTCCTGATAGCTTGAGGGGTTGTCAGCAAAGCTACGCTAAAAGCCTTTTTGAGACAGATTTGATTCGCCTAATACCCGGAAAATTTAATGCGCAATTTAGCGATCCATTGTGTAGTTTGACACAGCCAGCGTGAGTCCGCCACAAATGTGATACTACTGCATCACATAAGCCATAAGCTGTGAAATGTTGGTGAAATATGGTCGAAAAGTATGTATCACCGCCGTCTGTCTAGCTCTTTCTGTTTCATACAATAGTACCGAGAGGTTTTATAGCATTTTTGATGGTCTCTTCACCAGGCTTATTCAGCAGTATGACATGCACAAATTAGGGGAATAGAAAGGAAGTGTAGGATTGAGAAAGGCCCAGTTTGAGCGTATGATACTCAAATCAATTGTTCGGGCGTGTTGTATTAAACATCGAATGTTTCACTACACCGATTAAATATCGTTATCGGGTGTTGCGTTGTTGCTCCTTTTGTGACAGGTCGCGTCGTGTCAAGTGGCCCTTTCCTATGTCAAACAATTGAGGCAACATTACACAAACTGCGTAGTTTGTAGTCGAATCCTTTTAACTTGCGTCATCTGGTTATGTTAAGTCGTCACGTGTGGTACTTGAGTATTACGGTACAAAACGCCCACGATGCGTGAGTTTTTTCCAGTCCTTTGAACAAAGCAGACGACTTTTTACCGCCCTTTGCTTTGTATATGTGCTAGATAAGATGGCCAACACTTCCCATGTAACTCCTATGAAGTCACGAAAACTCTATCGTTGATGATAAGTTTATCGATGACGTAATAATGCTTGCTGCTTTATTGGAAAAAGATCATTGAAATAGAAAGCAATAGTGATGAGAAAATCGCTTCATTTTATGAACAAATCAGCAGGTTGCCGGCACCAGGACGATAGCTTGGATGAGCTAAACTGTCTCTTGGTTAGGTCAGAAACAAGTACATCAGTGTGCTAATTCTAACTCGCTTTATATTGGTAGAACGCTAGGCAGTATAGCTCTGTTGCTTTAATTGAGCACATTTATCATGGCCTCAAGAGTCCACACGTCACTGACACTCTTCGGTTCGCCTCCGTGGGGATTTCGACTGTCGGGAGGAAAAGAATTTAACCAGCCCCTGGTTATTACAAGGGTATGTATTATAACTTTAACACTGTTTGTTAAATTAAGCAAAGTCTCACTGGGTGATTTAAGAGTATCGTAAAGGAGAGTTTGAAAGTAGTTCGTTTTTTCACTTGTAGTTGTCTTGTATTTACATTTCTTCATTTGCTATTCATATTGCACCAACGATAAAGCTATAGCAAGAAGGTACAACTAATAAAAATGTTATGTATATGAACAAACCATACAAAAAAATAACAATATGTATGCCCAGGTGACGCCGGGAAGTATAAGCGCCAAAAGCGGTCTGACAGCCGGCGACGTTCTTATTTCTGTCAACGGCCAATTTGTTAACGAGATGACCCAAGACGAATGCGAGGCGAAAGTCAAGCAAGCTGTTGGCTCTCTATACTTAGTTGTGGAAAAGTAAGTCTGACGTTTTTCCGATTACCGTGTATTGACCTATTGCATATGCTACTGTGATAAGGTTATAACTTTCCGCTGTTTCCGGTGCGTTGGACTCATCTCTAAAATAGATAAAACGGATCCAGTCTAGACCGGTTCTTTGGGCCTGCACATGTCACGAAGGTTTTCCTATCTTACCTTTATAAATGTTAGCAAAATCAGCAACGTAGTTTAACGTGGTGAATAATCGTGTTGCTTTACTATGTTGTTTAATCGCAATATTATTAAGACTGCAACCAGAGTATATGCAAAATGTTTTATGTTATTGCGATTCTTATTTGTGTATCATATAAAGAATGTAAACCTTTATTTCACCGCTGTTGGCTGTGGATACAAATTTGTTTTAAAAAATTTCCAAAATTATTTGATTTTTAGAAATGCCGCGTCTGTCTCTGTACAACCATCGGGAGAAGTTACGGTTCAAGGTGACCGCGGTATATATGTAAGTAGTTGATTTATTAACGTTTGTCTATCCCATGAATCGTTGATGATAATAAGAAAGCTTTTGATTGATGGCATGGGTATTGACACAGAAGACTTGTGTGCTCGTTTGTGTTTAAAAGAAAGTTTCAAGTCACGCCCTATATGCGATTTATTATTCACTGAATAAAAATATTTTCACTGTTGTGCTGTTTTATTGTTAATTTTAACGTCATTTTTGTTGCATGTTTTTCGCTTGCTGGTTGATTGCATGACACAAACGGCACCACAGAATGACGAAGTCAGTGAACTGGAACGTTTATCGAGACACAATCGATCGGCGAAACCTTTTCCAGGATCTTTTACGACATCAAACAACTCCGTTACAGCGCCTTCTATAAATACGGAGCAGAAATCGCCCAACAGGCCAGCTGGCTTTCGATCTGTTATTTTCCGTCCAAAAGAAACAACGCAATCTCCTACATCACCAAACGGAGCTGTTCCAACGTCACGAGGTCAACCCGACGGCGGGTCAACTGTCGCCCCAACATATAACAACAAACCTCGACATTTTGTCGCTTCACCTACTGCAGACGACTTGCCACCACCGCCAGCCGACTTTATCGAGCCACAGCCATCTACTACGCAAGCCTACAAATCTGTCTCTCCCAGTAGTAAGCCTGAGGCAATAAGAGTTGTTTTAGGCCCCAATCAGGCGATTGGTTTGTATTCTAACTCCAATGCCCAGTTAAGCTACCAAGCACAAGTGGGAGGGAAGTGATAAGTCTTTGTCTTGGTTAGTTTTATCTGCTCAAGCTGTGTTTGCTACCAGCCTCCTGCTTCGCACTATACATTGCACCATTTCTACAGTGTGCATTTACTAACACTCAATTTTTCAGTGGCTTTAATAGTTAATGGCATGCTAAGGTTTTCTCACTTGCATCTTTCCTTTGTTTATTGCTTGTATTATATAGTTAGCTTATAAATGTATAGATTACCGACATTCCGGCTGTGTATATAGCTGAATTTCTTTCCAAGCTTCTTGAATTGCACTACATAACAACACGACAGTGATGTTCATTTTTTTATCCTTTACGGTGCAGTATTGCTATCGGTAAAAGTGTTCAAACTTAAATTCGTTTCAACTATGTAGAACAGAAACAAAAATTATAGCCTAAAACTACCCTTTGACTCTGCAATTAATTTAAACACACTGTAGCTTTAATTTGTAAAAGCCCGCCTAGATTAAAAAGAAACTATTTGGGACATTCCTGTATTTGTCTTTACCCTTATCAGTATTTAGATTTATTTCTTGTTTATTCAATGCTTGAGATACTGACACAGTTTCGATTGATGATGACGCTAATATTTGTTCCGTTTTCACGTATAGCTACTGCTAATATTGTAAATATTACTTGAATAATGTACATTGTGTTTTATATCGCTTCTTACCGAATTCATTGTGTAAATATCTTTGTACTAAAAGCAAGTGAATTATGATTATATTTCAAACATTCGGAAATTGAATTGCGTATACTTAGCCCAAGAAAGCTTTCAAGGTACACAAACGTTTATAGACCTATAAAAGTAGTGACGTCTCACGGGAAAAGCTTTGAAGTTTAGAGAATTGCATGGATACCTTCCATTTGAGATCTAATCAACGTATAGAAGTCGTTGTATTGTTTTATTTGATATCTACTTACCCTTAGAGTCGCAAATCGCACATCCATCATTTAAGTTGAAATACTTCCCAGCATGACTTCGGTTTGAAAACGGGTGTTAAAAATGACTGTTCAGAGTTTTCAGACCAAGTTGTAAGTAGTTAGAATTGGTGATAAAACACCGATAAATCATTCTTTTACGCATTCTTACATTTTAAGGATATGGACAGTGGCACTAATGAATTTTGATCGTTGTGTCGAATTGTTTACTCTTTACACAAAACCCACTGAGTCATTCATCTGATTCAATACAGAAGCACAACTCACAATTTACCATCAACTACTCTCATTCAGTTGACGGGAGTTGATATCGCGGACGTTCCGTAACTCGATAAATATTTGTAGCAACAACAGGCGTCTAAGGAGTGCTGTCAGCTATCACTGATTGACTTTGGTTTGTTGGCGTATAACTTCGTCTTCATTATGCGATACGTGTTTTTCTCTTGCTATGGATACGGCGTTCTTGCGGTTGAACTAACTTTAATCTAAAACAAATGATTTGTGCTGGTGCGAGTAACATTGACTTTTGGACCGCAGTGGTCCCAAAATTGCCCAGTAAGTGCGGGTATAGATGGGGTCACTTCAGGTAACACTGAGATGCAATTAACTAAAATTCAATTATTCCAAGAACATTTGTATTGATACAAGCAACAAGGTATTCATCTTTTATCTGCTAATATCTCTCGTGTATAAAAGCAAGGTTTTTACTGGAATTCTTGAATTACTGGTGTTGAGTATTTAATGCCTGATTATTATAACTTGAACTAATTTACTGCATAAAAATGTTCAGGACGAGGTGAAACCGGCCGGCACCGGTCACAATCGAACTGCGCAAGGTTTTCGACCATCGACTGGTCCACCAACTGCTCCAAGGTACCTGTAGCTTTTGTCGAAGTTGAAGAAGCATATTTTAAATCATTATTTAAAAAATTCGAATTAAGATTTGTTTTAAGTCATCCAAACAGACTAAAATGGTTGACCCTGTTTTCAGGCCAGTTCGTCCTCCGATTATCAATACTTCGTCGACTGTGCCTGCTTTCGATCCTTCCATGCTTAAAAGATCTGCGGCCGCTAAACCAGGCACCATGGTGGTAAGTTATACAACGCACAATTACACAGTAACCCAAACCTAATTTCCATCTATTTCACTGCGGATTTTTACTTTTACGTTGAGCCATGAAATTTATTGTAAATTTATAGCATGGGTTTCATGCCTCAAGCTGATATTTTATGGCAATTTAGATGAAAGGACCCGGAAAATCAAAGGTCGTTCACGCCCAGTATAACACACCGATGGGAATGTACTCAAATGAAAATATAATAGACACTGTTCAAGCACAGGCGCAATCCATGGGCGTATCATTACCAGGGTATAAGTCTGTCAGCAAGATGGATTTAAAAGCCCATTATGATGTCAAATAAGGAGCCAATGGGCTTTTGCCTAGCTTTTCATCTTTGTCCTTTCTGCTACCGTTAGACTACTAAAATAGCCAACTTAAGCAATTTTGTGACACTTTGTGAAATTAGCACTTTTGTCTTTTCCAAATTAAGAAATATAATATAAAACCAGATTTGTGTTAATGCGAATTATTTTATTTGCAGAGTGGTTGATGCAGAATCTACTCCAGTTAATCCTGATTCTGCAGTGTTTCGCGAAGTTCATCGGCAACAGGCGGCTCCCAAAGGCAAGTCGACACAATCGAGAAGCTTCAAAATCTTGCAGTCGAACATGGACGATGATAATTAAATTTTTCTTCTGATAAAAAGACCTGGAAATTATCAGGTTCATCTCTCTTTCTCGAAGACTCCAAGTTTTGGCCTATTGAAATCGGCATATGTCTGATGCTTAGAAATAATATCGGGTTAACGTATTTGTCGTTTAATTAAAATTGCTCTGCTTTTGTTTTTGCATATTTAGTGGTAGTGTTACGTATTTCCGCTGTAAACAATCAACCCACTAATCTCTTTACCTATACTCTTTCCTGATTTGCCTCTGTCGTTAGCTTGCAGCTCCCTCTAACGAACGTCACTGTACTGAAGCAGCATACATTATTTTAAATTAACAATCTTAATTTTTGTAAAAAGTTATGAATGTATGGGAATCACTTTTGACGATTACTAATTAAGTAATTATACTCTAACAAAACATATGCTTTGACCAGAGATCAAAACAATCTCTTTAGGATATATTCTCTACATTTTTATTATTCAGTCTTTCGTTTGCACGTAGGCTTCTGCGTGAGGAAAACTGAATAAAAATAGTATAATTAAGATAATTAAATATAAAAAGATAGAAAACAATGACCTGTATACTGAAAAGGCTTGGTCCCTTCAAATTAAAGAAGCAAACTACAGGAGAAAATTGTGCACTGCAGCATCTTTAGCAACCAACGGGTTTTTTGTTCTGTAGCTGGTATTCCACCATGGCTAATTGCGTTGTGGAAAATACTGAACAAAGTCATGACAAAAGACGGATTAGAAGTTTAGAGTCATGGCAAAACACAAAGAAAAGCATGGACCGGTGACCATACCTAGAAGCTGGTTTGAGAAAGTGAATATGTGAAATTTAATTTTTCAGAAAGATAAAACAACATAGAATGAAAGGAGGTCAGAAAGAGCAGTTGCTATAAATAATATGTTTACAGTTTACCTAACCTCAAAGAAATCATTTGTCAAATCATTAAATCTTCAATCAAAGTTAACATTTGCCCACTGTAGCTGAAGGATGGTAAGATCCTTATCTCTGAAAATAGGTAAAAACTGCCGAAGGCTCAGAACATTTAGCACCGTTCTCTACCGCCCGAATCTGATGTATTTAGCTGTGGTCAAGGAGTCATCTAGTCATCTAGGTGAGCTCACCCTCTACCGATCAGCAAGTGACTTTACTATAAGAACCAGAACCCATAGGAATGTTGTATAAGAACAAGTTTCGATACGTATAAAGGGTGATAGCGGTGGAATGCTGAAAACAAAAGATGGAAGTGTGATGGAATAAAGTTTTGTCAACAGCTATACTGTAAAATCTGTTATGATATGTTTCATAATTTAGGCCTTGCGACGCTACTTCTGCAACGAACTACTACATCAGCAAAATTTGGGCCTAAACGTTTCTTTACCGAAAAAATATTTACTCTGTATGGCGTATCGTTGAGAGGTGTAATCAAATAGAATTTTCCTGTTTCCATCAATTTGGTCGATTTCAGTAAAGCGTTTCACAAGATAGGCTTACACAAACCCTCGCTGTGGAACAACCGATGGTAGAATATGAGGTTCCAACACAAGAGTGAAGTCTGCAATCGAGAACATCCAAGACAAACAGTAAATGATGTGTACAAACTGTTAACAGATGAAGTGGTTGGTTTGAGTTGTGGCTAGGTCCGCCGAGTTTGCCAAGACATTTGACACTTGCCTAGTTCGCCATTCATAATAACACCTCTCATGTAAGAGATGAAGGTATACGTCAAGAAATGTGTACTCTCGTGAATGTTTTTTCAAAGGTGATCAGTTGAAGAATAATGGTGACTTTAAGATTGAGGGGCCCGAGGCGAGGTATAGCACGACTTAAGTTTGGGGGCCTTAGAATTACGGGAGAAGTAATGTATTCTAGAGAGGTCCGGCGGATGGCTCCCCCGTAAAGATTTGAATTTACATGGTCTAAAATTCATAAAATTTTGCTTTTCTTTGAAAAAACAAACTGTCCGAGATTTTTGTGCATTTCTTTTCGATTGTTCACTCCCTAAATTTTGCCTTTTGGCCTCCTAACATCTCACACTCTTCATTTCTTTGTTGCTATCGAGCACATAATACCTCAGAGATTTGCCAGCAAAGGACACAACTTTTTTTCGTCTTGGCATGATGTTTTAAATCACGTGATCGTTTAAGCATAAAGTTATATGAAAATAATCTAAAACAGGAGGGGAGCAGTTTACAAGGAGAATCGATTTACACAGCTTTCCACTATTCTAAATACAGTTCATACAGGCTGAAACAGCTAATTAGCATGAACCAGACTTAGAATGTCTCCTGTCCTGAAAAACTGCGAATAGTTAACAATAATACTCATATGCAATGTTTGTTCTTTTAGAGCTCGTATACACATACGGGGAGGGCCCTCTTAAAAAGGGGTGAGGCGACTGCCTTGCTCGTCTCACCCTAACGCCAGTACGGTTGAAAACTTAAAAAGGAGAATGACAGACAAAAGGACATAATGGCTACAAATACAAAAACTGTTTGATTTGTTGATGGTGCAGACGATATTGTTTACAAGATCGGAATCCACACGTGATCTCCGGCTCCAGACCCGTGTAAGTGAGGCTTGAAAGCAGAGAATATTTGCGTTAAAGTCGGTCAGTGAATGGCCAGTCATGAGTAAAGAAAAGAAATGCCAACATTTGATAGCACGCGTTGGAATATACGATCTTCCTCATTTGAAGGTGTCCAACTATCGTGTTTATTCCACTCTTAAATCTTTCATTAATTAATTTCAAAAGTAACATTTTTTAAATGTAATTTGACGTAATTTGAATTAACTAATATAACAGAGCAATAGATTTCATATAGGGAGGAACTTATTTCATTCTTGTCCTTTGTTTGAACAGAAGATGACGTCATAACAATTTATAAATTTGTACTATTTCAGACCGGCGTGAAGCTGATTACCAATTCCCTGGTTATTCAATATCCGTAATCATCTTTGTTTAATAATACTTAGCTAAATTATTAACGATCTCGTATGTAACCAGCTTCATCTGCAAGCAAGTAATTTGCTACAAACCACGATACTGCAAGTGTTTATGCTAGAAAGTTCGAACGATAGATGTCGCGTTTGAGTCGATGTTGATAACTCAAAATGTGACTGTGGCGTTAGGGTTCTTCATATTCAGCTCATGTTTTAAAAGTTGAAGTTAAATAAACTAATCCCATTCTTTATCAACCAAAACTAAATTTACAAAAAAATTTGGAAAATTTTAACTTTCTGACCACGCTCATGAGCCCCGAAGTTTTCACTAAAAATCGCTAAATTTGGGAATTCCCCCAAACCAAACATTTTGAAAAACTTAGATTTATGAACTTAGCTGTGAGAAATCTAAAATAGTTTTTGTTCTTATATTCTTCTAAATGTGACATCAGCAAACATCTTCAACAGCAAACAAAGCTTCAAAAGTACATGCTGGCCTTCAAGAGAACTCTCTCACATAAAAACGGTCACAGCATCGGTATCAGGGCGACCCTTCCAAGTTGGCCCCAGAGCTGAAGGACTATTAATAAATAATATATCGCTATAGTATGTAGACTATAACGACCTTAAATATTTCAAAATTTGCTGGGTAACAGTAAAAAATTTTTGAAGCAGGACAAAGTTGTATTATCGATATACACAACTAAACGTAAGCATATCTGCACGAACAGCTGCGTGCTCTTGAATCTCAATTACAATAAAAAAGCAGAAAGTACATCGAACAAGAAATTTACAAACAACAAAATATGACGGTAGATAAAAACAATTTCAACGGATAAGCTTTTACCAATTCAAAACTCATACCTCATTTTTAACTAGAGTTTTCAAGAAATTTTATGGCCGAACAGGATAAAGTGTAATACTGCTTTTCCCAAGCTGCGTATAGAAGAACAAACGTTGATTAAATTACACCGCATTACTATACAAATACGTGCTGAAAATTTCGAAAGCTAATCTCAATAGAAAATGATACTATTTGGAAACAAATTATTATCTGTGCAAATATTGCATTAAAAATATAACCTGTAAAATTGCAACAAAACTCACGTGCTGATAATAACGTTAATACTATATTAAGGCGCACTCTAGACAAAAAGTTCATACCTACAACATCTTTATATCACAGATAAATCATGTGCAAAATTAATCTTTCCCAAATTACTTATACATGCTACAACCATACACAGAAAAAATTGGCCTACGCCTTTCACATTGGCAAAAAAATTTAATCACTACGAGAAATTGACAACACAAAAAAGTACGCACAATATACGAAATTAAAATAATTTTGAGCCAATGCAGAACATCATCTATTACTTACAGACTTGTACTACTGCTACTATATGCAAGTTAAGCTAAGCTTGGCAGTATGGTCAAACAGGCAAGCTCGTGGAAGGATATCAATAATGATAAAAGCATGACGTCATGCAACGATTACATCATATTTATTAGTCCGCCGGCGTGTCTGCGGTTGCCGAGTGGCGGAGTCCATTGACCCGGTCGAAGCTTGGTGCTTATGATTAGTCGCTAGTCCGGGGTTTCCCCACACCTCGTCGTCTTGACGTCGGGAGTTGTTGTTCCCGCTCGGATAAGGTTGGTACTGGACGCTGCCCCGCTTTGTATGTCTGGATCCATTGTTCTGAGGCGAGTGAAACGAAAAAGACGATCTGGACGGCTTTGCTTTTAGATGGCTCGCAGACGATGACGTCTGCGTGATGTACACTGGCGGACCATCGTTGTCCAGTGGTTGAAGTTGAGGCAGATCAACGGTCTTCGACCCTCCCCAGGACGAACTGGACGCTTTTCTGTTGATGAAAAAGTGAACGTTTAGTGATAAGTATGGCCAAGTGCTGATGATATCTGATGAAAATCTGTGCGCATTGGAGACTTTACCTTGTATAAGATAAGTCGAAGCTCATCAAAGAAATGAAAGCGGGTGGAAATGAAACAGAAAAACAGAAAGCGATAATGACAAAGTAAACGCATTGGGTTATAAATAGAAAAGGGCAACAGTGCAAGACGAACGGCATCACAGGAAGAAAAAAACAAGTGTAAGTAAGTGTGGGATGGAAATAATAAAAGCTCATTCCCTGATACGATGGCGAAAATGTTTCAGCTATGAAGAGCTTTACGTGCAAATGGCGCCAAAGGACTGAGATTAGGTGGAAAATTTTGAATCGAACGTTGTCATCGCTAAAACTTGTCGCTTCGATCGCGATACAGTCGCAGGGGTCAAGGTGTTCAGTTTCAGAGGTTGCGAGAAACTCGAAACAGATGTTAATGGAAGTTTCAACTTGTCAGCATCCAGACTCATGGAGGTTGGAAGTGGCGAGGAGGGGCGACGCCCTGTATTCGACGAAATTGGTGCAGATGAAGAAGAAGACGTAGTTGAGATCACGGCGGTTATAGTGTCGTCAGACAAATGGACGGGATGAGAAGAAAAGGCAGAGAGATCAGGATTTACTACATTCGCCTTATCATAGCATTCACCGCTGCATGGATGAGGAAAGATGACATGATGAGGATCGCAATTACGAGATTAAAATGAATATTAGAAAAGCATCCTAACATTTAAAATAGGAAAAAAGGAGCAAAGAGGCAATTAGTTGTATTAAGAAATCTATGAATGAAGCAGGAGCGATGCATGAAACTTATGACCAAATTAATGATTAAGTGGAAATAGACAGCCCTTACCTGAGTGTTGCAGAATTGCCGGCACAATAGTCGAACTGCATAAGGCAAAAAATAAGGTCGGACGGCACCAGCACAAATTTATCAGGCGGACTGGATATAACGTAACGTTTGGAAGTCGGGTTTGCGACGGGATCGTTGACGTCACGAAACCTAAAATGACAAGGAAGTTAATGTCAAGCATGATGCGATCATTGTAAGTTGTGGAAAGTTTCCCACCAAGCAGCGCTTTGGCACTTGGAAAAATGTAGACGAGCAACTTGTCAAAATCGTCAGTCACTTCGAAAGATAATGACATGTATCTGGAACAGGCGATTTACACAATATATAACTAAATATCCATCTAAAAATGGGTTCTTGCCTGTAGATTCCAAAGCACAACAGGTTGTACGTTTGCAATGCTTTGACGAAAAGGTCGCCGTAGTAACCACCGTCCTAGACAAAAATATAAAAACAACAAACAATATTCAGTAATTTTCGAAGCAAAAACAAAATCGAAAGCGCACATTTTAGAAATTCTCCGATTTACAATCGTCTAAACAAGGGTGGTCCACATCCTGGCACGCGGGGCCGCATGCGGCCCGGGGACACTTTCATCACATCGCTATGTCCAGTGCAAAACGAGCAGATGTTAAAATACAACTATGTTTCATTTAAAATCATTACATTAGCCAACAGCCCGAGATAAGTCGTACATCCTTGAACTGCAAGTCAATATGTGATTATTATGGAGTAGCAATGCTTTTTTACGGCTAACGTCACTGCATGGTATGACGACAGGCACGTATGCGATGATTTTTGCTCTTTGTTGGAGTCGCTTAGAACTAGATAGTTTTAAGAAGTGCGGCAAAACATTAGGTCGACTAGATCAGTAAACTGAGTTCTTTGCTTACATTAGACTACAGAGTTTTTCCTATTTGCGGTCCACAATGTTTTCCTCAAACCTCAATGTGGCCCTTCATGCTGGCAATCTTGGACCACCCTGGTCTAAACCATAGTTTAGGTTTTACCCCAATATCGGCAAACGGGCCGTCAAATATGGCTAGCTGAGCCACGCGACACCTGTCCCGATTAGCCAAGGTTTCACTGTTGCTGTAGCCGCCTCTCAGGGTGTTTCCTTCGGCGAGAATCGCTTCCAACTCCGGGGTTGCCCCACCTGTTATTAGGGTGCGAATCAGGGTCAGCGCGTTACTGTTGAAGTAGGTCTACGAAACAAAATACACGACTTACACAACGTATCATTAAAGATTGAAAATTTGCATGGAAGAAACAGCGAAAAAGAAACAAAAAACGTTCCACGAAAATCTGCAAGACTAGGAATAAACTACAGAAAACGTCCACAAACGCAACTGAGCAACATAATGCACCGACTTACAGCACTGACGAGCGAGTCCAACACGCTGACCGCAAAAGCGGTGCCGCAAGCAAATGGCTGAGTGAGATACAACTCGGTGTTTGGGTCATCATCGTCGTCCTGGTCCAAGAACTGCACGTTGGTGTCGTTTACTGCACAAAGAAAGATTGTTTAGAAAATGGCAAATAACTTTTACTGCGCATTTAGCAACCGAACCGTGGTAAACAAATTAAACATTAACAATCGTGAAAATCCCCGAATTTAGTAATTATATCGGTTCCAAGAATTGTGTCAACAACTGCACACAACAGAAGTGAGTCTCAATGCGCTTTTAATCAGTTAAAAAACCAACGCGCAATCCAGATAAACGTAACACGCACTACTGCAAGTTCATCTTAAATTCATCATTACGGGTACCATCAATATTGGGATAACACCAAAAGCGGGTGGATTAACGTCAGCGAGGCCTTCAATTAATTTTTTAATACTTGAACTAATTTTTTAACGGACTTATTCAGGGTCTTTTGATGGAATGTTGTTGTTACTTTGTTATTGACTTATATACAATTATACATGTCACAGTCTTACTTAGCTCAGTAATCATAGGTATGTTAACACCGCTGGTGATCGCCTTAACCGGTAAGGACTTTTCGGGTGTAGCGCTTGCACTGTGCGGAGGAAACCCTGAAAAAACATAAGTGGACGTAACATTGTTTTTTGGTGTTAGATCTAAGTTAGATATTAAAGTACATATGTCGTAGCAATGTGCACACTTAACACGTCAGGAAAATTTACATTTCTGAGTAGGGAGTTTCACAATTTTAATTACAATGTACATACCATGGGAGTTAAGTTGCAAAATCCCGACGCTATCTTCAAATTGCATTGACTTTATATTCAACGAAGCCAAAATGGATTCTTTGTCTTGTAACGACGGGTCTTCAATCGCATTTTGATTGGACGAGAGAATGACGCACATGTCACAAAGGTTGACGTTCACCGCCCGAAGGTCGGCTCGGCTTAGTGGAGAACCCTTTGATGTGTTCATAACACCGAACATTTCTTATTTATATTCGTATACCATACAAATGTAACCTTAGTGGTGGTGAACATACCGCAATTGTATTAAATGGCAAAACAAGAAAACATTTATACTGTATCGTGTATGGCGCACAGCAAACTACAACAAGGCTTAGAAACTTCTTGATTAGGCTTAACGTATTCTGGAAATAAATATAGTAACAACCATCTTACCGGCAATACTGATAACTTGGGAAAATTGCACACTGTGTCCCATTCACGACTGATGAATTCTAAATCTCCCAGTAAGATGATTTGCTTGAGTTCGTGGTAGTGGAAGTTAGATGCTCTTAAGGGCATGACAAAGTTTCTTAGACCAAGCAGGGGACTTTTTCCATCACCGAATATACAAAGAACGATGTGTCCACTGAGAACGGTCATTGCAGCGCGGTCCCGACTCTGATGACATGAAAACACTTCCAACTGAAAATCCCATAACATGTCGTCGAAGGAAAACAGCAAGACTATTTGTTTGATCTCAAAGAACATTGCAGTAAACAGTTTTATTGTAATAAATCCGAGCAATTAAACATTTAAACCAGCACTCCCATAACACATTGATGACGGCGATTTAAATTGAAAAAAATTTTCAGCATGATGCAGTTATGTCTTTGTGCCTAAGTAGTGCTCACTAAAATTTGTTTATCTACTCTCTAATTCAGCTACGTCCAACCAGCGGCCCAGGTGAAGGATTTATGCAGCCAAGTTAAAGGTTTTGTTGTTATGTATGCCTAGTATTCACAGTTATTCTTCATTTTTCATAAGCAGCAAATAGTTGCTGAGAACGCTCTGGCCAGTGGAAATTGAACCAAAAAAAAAACAAAAACTACAGTAAGGTACAGTGCAGCATTTACTTTTTGCAAAAAAGTGCAAGTATTTCACTTCCTTCCTACTTCCCGGACTGAAAAGAAGGGCTACAACTGTCACTATAAACAAACAAAATGTTCTGGGGGATCAAAAAAGGTGTCGATATAGGCGAACTATCGATATATTCGAAGTCGATATAAGCGAATTCTACTGTACATTGTATTAAACTTAAACCAAGTTTGATAAGTTATTCAATGTGCAACGCTCATTACAAAAAATGACTTTATATTTGGCCGAGAAAAGCATTTCAGTTAGACATAGCTACTCTAGATCAAATACTAGTAACAATACCAATAAATACCAGCAAAGATTTGTTGAGATCTCTGGTGGGGCACCAGTGAAACATTCCTGTAACATCAAATTTCATTGTTGATTCAACATCTTGTTGTTGAACTTGGCCGAGATGCATCGGTGCCAGAGAGGTCGTTATAATTGGACTACTCCCTTTCCTGTTACGTCAGAAAATAAAGCATGATCTCACTGTGGTTGTATGGTTTACTTGCAAAAAGTGTTGCGGCATTCATTTTTGTTTAATATTTATTTGAAATAATTTTGAAAAACTGACAGAACTGCAGCTCAGCAGGTTAGGTCAAGAATATCAGATTATAGTTCTAAAAAAAACGTGATTGTTAATTTACTAGAAACACTTTGACACATCTTCGAACAGCTTTCTTAGTTTAAAATTTGACATATCAAAAAATATTTTGTCAGTCAAACATGCATAGTAAGGACCAAGCATACCTGCTTGGAATATTTTCTGCCTGCCGATCATTTTTATTTGCTTGCTGTGATGCAATTTGCTGACGATTACCAGCAGATGGTCTGTTCTGAGTTACACTTAAATAAGATGGAGGTGGCGGCAAGCGGTCCGCTGAAATCAAATGCTACAAATGAGTGAGTGACTTTATTGAACCCTTACACTATACAGCAAGTGTGTACTATTGAGTAAATATCATTTTTTATATTTTCCGTTTTATTATTACCGTTGAGATGAACATCCAGAAATGGCAAAGTAAAATTGACAACAAATTTATCAACAAAGCAAATTTCAGCAGTGAAACATGCAGACAGATTCACTATTCTAAGTAATACTGCAGCTCACAGGAAGCCTACATTTCATAATGCATACTGCAATTATAGAATCACTACTATAAAGTCATAAAATCCACACTCCAATTTTATCACCATGCAAACTAATACCCACATAATAGAAGACATGCGATAAAAATATTCCTGCAGAAAAAAGTGCTCACAGCACATCTCCAAACTTAAATAAACAAATGAAGAAAACTGTAAACTCGAGGTTACATACACAACTAGAAAATGTAACACTTTACAGTGACAAACATACACTTCAGCTTCGTACATTTACCCATAATCTATTTAACGGATTGAATGGCAACTGTACCATAACAAAATCACATCGATTTCCTTTTTTATGTTAAAGTTTTATCATCAATTGCCCTTGGATTTCAAGCCTGTGTTTGTTTTACTTTTAGCTCTAGTCTCTAAGTTTCACTTTCAGCATTTCAAACAACAAACGATAAAATCTATTTACCAAAGGGTACTCAACAGAAACTTTCTGGCTTTGAATTTAACTGATATACTGAATGGCCAAGTAAGACATTAAAGTGGGACAACAAGCAGTTATTCCAATATAAACAATACAATTATGCCTTGGACAGTTTAACTCACAAATCTGTGTCTCTCCTTGGATAGGTCTGACTTTACTTAATGGTGCGGTGGACATGAGATCATCAGTAAGCAAATATGATTTTTCACCTGTTGACATCATGATTTGTGGCAAGGTGTCTAAAGTTATGATCAAAGTATTTGAAATCGAAGAATCCAATACCATCAGAAATATAGTTCAGTGCATATGCTGACCAGGGTTAGCAGCATACATACAAGTGCAACAATGTGAATGCCTGCACCGATGTTAGTAAACTGAACCAGCACAAATAAACATGCACACGCTTAATCATGACCAAAGCAGCACTGCCATACCCAACCATAAAAACCTTAACAAAGTTTTAGTGCAATACCAATTGTAAGCAATTTTAGGCACCAATTGTTTTGTTTATTGAAGTAGTGACAATTAAAATGCATTAATATGATATAATGGCATGTATGTATTGTAGTTGACAATAAGTATCGGTAGTCTATTATATGAGCTGCAATATTTTCTTGATGTAAGATTGTAAGTAATACACCATGCTTGTCAATGCATTTAACTGAAACAATGCTTTTTAAAGAGCTCAACAATTTATTTGTTCTGTACTGCTAAGCATGTGTTAAGTGATGATGGTTTAGTAGCTTTTCAGTCTTACCTGAGCCATCACGATATTTTGCTATTGGAATCAACAAACGTGCTCTGACTGGATCAAATTTGTCAATATTAGTAATCAATACTTATCAGAGAACTTACATATATAATTTCCATACATTGATTAGACTGTGAAGAGAAAGTGGAAAGAGAAAATGACAGCAGCAATGAATACTCTTCATTAAAGCCGTGAAATATGATGTGAGGTCAGTAAAAACATTTTCGTAAAACACAAACACTTTTTACAAAAAGCGGTCTTCGAACGTGTCAAAGGCAAACAGTATGAACATCGATGCAACATTATCCGTAGAAGCAAGCATCTTTTTGGAACAAATATTATCCTCCTCAAAACAGCACTTTAGCTGATAAGCATTGTTTGTAAAATTTTGCATTGCAATTATTTCCACAATAACCGAAACAATTAACCTAAACTAAAATACAATTTTAACTAAACATGACGGAGAAAAACTTACCATTTTTTGATTTTGATTTACTGGTAAACCCAAGGCAGGCAAGAAGTGCTTGCTTTCCTGAAACATGCAATGCGATTTACGACACACATGCCTTTTCTACAAATGTCTAGTTGACATGATGTTACATGCATTACACAAAAACAACTACACTACAAAAACTATAATTTAAGTACACATAATAACAAATATCATTTACCAAGTTAGCAAGCATAACTGTAACATCATAACTTTAACACCAAGCTCAAGTTATCATTCTTCACAACAAACACAACTTAATCAGCTGCATTAGTTTTGCTTATGAGTCATTACTGAATCGTAGAAAGTTGAATGCAAAACAACGGCTTGTTATAATGAATCAATGATGCAAAATATGAAGCTTTTGATTTGTAAAGCAATTGTTTTCAGTAAATTTTAGTTTTGGTTGTTATTGTTGGTATTTCATATCAAACCAAACTTAACAAATATTTTCACGATTTGTATCTACAGAAAAAAAGTTGTTTTTTACACCATTACTTACTTCCAGAATCCTGCTTTCTCTTACAGTCACATGACTTAATCATGTCAGGATTAGAGATGTCTTCATGGCAAGATTTACAGTAAAAAAGTGCTCTAGAAAGTCAGAGAGAGTGTGCACTAATAAGGAATTAATTAGAAAAAAATCAAAATAAGTTATATAACGTCATTCAAATTACAGTACTTGCCAATACAATTTCTGCATTTTTTCAGTACACATTGTATCACTTTCCGAATAGTTTAATTGTGAATTTCATAAAAACTAAAAGTTAACATGCGAGTATTATACAAATAGCTTTTTCGGACTAAAGCTTACGTTTACACAGACAAGGTCACATTTGCTCAGGGGTTTCACAGTCTCAATGACATATTAGGCAATATATGTATGCTCTGAAAATCAGAACATTTAAAGTTACTACAGACATTTGACGTTTAGAACCAGTAGATGAGACAAATTCTAATACAAATTATAGATGTTTAAAATATGAACTTCATATTGACGATATTCGTGGTGATTGCTTTTAATGCAATGGGAAAGTAACTGCTTTGGTTCAGCAAAAGTAATAAAGTAAGAACGGTACTGAATAGGTTTTCACATTACGTATTCACTTGAGCATGGTTACAATCACATGAGAAGGCGTAATTTTGAAAATGAAACATATCAGCCATGTGCTCCATATGCATGGTTACATACAAGATGAACTAATCATGGTTAAATTCAGAAAGGTAAAATGTAGTTGACAATATCTGTCTCCTTTATTTATTATTTGTCATATGAAAAACCCTCTTAAAATAATCGTAGCATTTACGGTAATTCTTTGCCAACCGTCCTCTTCATACGTCAAGATCATTGTTTATGAAAATACCACATAATAAATAGCTACTAGCAGCCATATTCACCGATAACCTCGAACATTATTCGCAACATAAATGATAGTTTACATAAAGCAAAGCAAAGATACACAGACATACAATTCCAAACGGAAATATGCTTCTGATGTTATTTCAAATAACAGGCATTATTAACCATACTGGCACTGAACTAATTACCGTTTAACTTCTTTTGCAGACTGTGCGATAAAAAAGCCAAGCGTACCATCTTGGATTTTGACGTGGTTTCCTGGATTAATTAGGATTCTAAAAAACACATCACATAAACTATTATGTCTTTTATTAATGACAAATAAAATAAATATTGTAACGAGCAACAGGGCATTCTCTAACAATGTTTAGCCTTTGTAGCAAGAAAACTGTTTCTTTGATTTGATGGTGGTTGATGTTAGTGGTTGATGTATTAATGGAATATAAATTTGGGAATGGTAAGAAATATTGCACACTCACAAAATAATTCATATTACCAAAATGAGATTATTAAAATTTCAACAGAGGCAACAGAGAGTAAGTTTTGTTAATAAATAAGAGCATTACTGCAGCTACACCAGAAAAAGTGACAACCGAGGTTGTGACACCATTTGCACTGCAAAACTTTACAACATATGATAGTGAAAAACATCTTGCATAACAAGGTTCGCTTTTACTGTAACTTTAAAAAGGAATGTATAACTTGCGAGTTTTTGCAGTTTAGTCAGAAAAAGGCACAAGCATCAGTTGCAAACTAAATATATCGTAAGGTTGAAATGCAGAAGATTTGTGCATGAAGCTGAACTTAGCCCTGTGATGTGCAAGTTACCAATGTGCTTTTAAATGACCTACTAACCGCTTTTGACGCATGGGTGTTAGAAAGCCAGGGCTAAAAATAATCGGATCAGGAAAGGTGATAATCTAAAACAACTGAAATATTATTCTTGTAATATTTATCACTATCAGTAGAATCTGAGCCTCAGAAATAGCTACTGCATAAAAGCTAGGCAAAAAGAAAAGTAGTTGCAGAAAATATACAACACAAAAAACTAAACCCAAGATTGTCAATTTACTTGTACTTCACATGCACACAAAATGTTTTAAAATCATCTTTAGCATTTGGTTTAAAGAAAAAACAAAAGCACAAAACATATTTCTAGTTTATCAAATTTTTTATATTATAACACAAGTTCTTATATCTTTTTAACAAACAGTCCACAGGGCTTGTTTTTGAAGTAGGTTTCACACTACGATCATGTAACAGTCTTACTTATTGTACCATGAAACAATTTTGGTTTGTTTGTAGTGAAAATACATTGAAGTTTATTCAAACATACATGATAAAACTATCAAGCCGTAACATTGAATGAAAAAAATGAACGGCATCATTCCATAACAATGCAGAGTGAAACCTTTTGTCTTCTAGCGTGTTTTGAAATATGGTTTATATTTAGGAAGGTTTCATGTGACTGGGTATCCAAAAAATCATGCTGACATTTACCTTCAAGGTAGGTCTTATAATAAAAAAGTAGAGTATGATACATTGCATTAGATATAGAGCAATAATTTTTCTTACTTTGTTTCGTCGTTTTCATATCTAACTTCAATTGCCACCAGCAATAGATTCAAGTTTTTATAGCAGAGTCTGCAGCAATAAATTATGAACCACAAATTAAAGACATCTCCATCCATACACACAAAATAGTGGTTAGTACTTACTCGCACACTTTTGGAAAAGATTGATTAACAAAAGAACTAGAAAGATATTCCGTGTACATTTCTGTGCCAACACCGGCGAGATAGTGTTTTTGCCATGAGTCGCCATCAAACTAAAAGAAAGTTGAATAAAAACAAACAAAAAAGTTGTGCTGCTGGAGAACTTGCTCACAAACAATTATTTTTCTCGAAACGAAAGCTATATGCCATGACAGAATTGAAATTTCTTTACTTTCATGGTAGATCTCATCGAAAACAAATTAGCCATTAAGCTAGAAAACCCAGGAGCTAAACAGGACTGAGCGATAAATCCCAGCTTCAACTCTGACAAGCAAATAACATCATCTCCACCCTAGGAATTGAAGAAAATACCATTTGTGAAGGCTGTACAATAACATGGTCATATAGCATTAGCAACTTAATCAAATAATAAGAATAGTTTCTGAACAACACTCACTGATACATGCAAATACATATAGTATATAATGCTACTAGATAATATTGGGTAAAATAAAGAGTTCTAACAATCTACATAAACTGCTTTACCTTCACGTTCCAACTAGGAATGTTTAGAAGATGGGCTTTATTGTGATATTGCATAATTTGAATAATAATTCGAACTTTTGGGTGGTAATTTTTTATGGATATAACTCTGAAAGTCATAAAATAAGGTTAGTGAAGCAAACTGCTAATGCATCTGGAATAATTCATTTTATGATCAATAAAAGATTAATTGAAGCAGAACATTAATCATAAAAGTAAATGAATTTCTACAAGTTTGACAACCATAAATGAGTGATATTACGCTATCATTGCACCATGTTTTAAATTAGCATTTTATTTCTCGCAACTCAGTATAGAGAAATAAAATAAATCCGAGTCCCATAGAAAGTACTTTAAATAATTGGAACCAATATTTACCTTAACGCTTATCATCAAGTGCACCGATTTACAAAAGAAGGGCAGAAAATTATACTATTCTTACTGGATTGTTTGTATCAAATTACTGAAAGCCCGAGTTCATTTCTCACCTCATTATATTTGAAGCATCTTGAGCATCAGCATCAAGACAGTATTTGTTTGCAAGGATAACACAAGAATCTGCCTCTTCTATTCTGACTCGTGAAAGATCATTTGAATTTAATACAGAACCCTCAAAAAATTCAACTTGCGTGAAATGTCTCTTGAATAATGCTTCTAGTTCAAGGTTGGGTGGGATACTAAATTTGAAATTAGTATGACACAAGCCATAAAATAATATTGTTTATTTTTTCAAGTGTGGTATAAAAACTAATAAAATCAATCAAACAAATTCATCAAAGCATGAATTGATATCATGTCAGCTGATTCATGCATTAAATTTATAATGTCATACCTGTGTAAAAATAGCACTTCGACATTGACATCATCACGATCTTTGTGCAAAAAATCCTTTAAAAAATATGAAACGCTCTCCAAAGTAATGTGTCCACAGACCACAATATGTCTGTAAATGTGGTAAAATACTAAAAAGTTTGTACCATTTTAGAAAAACCAGTCTGTTGAGGCGCTATAACTGGTTTACATATAATGAAGATCACTTAACATCCACTAAAATATTCGTGTTCATTACCCAATTACATTCTTTAGAATTTATAGCAAACATGAATTAAAGATCCCAAGAGATTACCACAACGCAAGAAACGTTGCTTGATGTATTGTAGTCATTCTCCATATAGAGAAGGTGTTGCCAAAGCATCACTGTGAATTACTTTTCTCCAAGTACATTAATATAGCAGCATCAAACAGTCTGGAATCTGGGTTCAAGAGATTAGTTTAAAATTTAATTAACTTACTTTCGGCCACTGACAGAGGTGTAGGCGCCTCCATATTTCTTCCTTGTTCCTATTAACTCAATAATTTCAGGCACATAGCTAGCAAACATAGCAAGTCCTCCAAATATAAAGAAAACCATGAAAAATCGACCTAGTGTTGTCTTAGCAAGAATATCACCATACCCCACAGTTGACATAGTGACCTAAACAAATATGATATAAATGTTTCATATATCATACGGCCATAAAACAGTAATTTCTACAACAGCAAAAATGCTATGTGTGTTGTACACCAAAAACAATGTAACACCAAAGGAAACTAGTTCAGAATTACAAAAAAAAATGATAGCAAAATGTCATGAATAAACCCAGGGTCCCAATGATAGATGTCCAATGACATCATTTCCCTTAGGGATGCCATACGCTGGGTATGTCCAAAACAAGTAATCAGTTACTAGTCATCCAGAATATTCAAACCATAGGGAACAATCGATTAAACATGTGACAAAAGGTCATATTAAAAATAAACTGGGTGTAAAAGGATAAAATGGATATGGTATTGAGGATGGAAAAATCTGGTTCGCCTACCAGGGGGGGGGGTCATGTTTAGTCAACTGCGTCTGAATATCACCTATCTGTAATCATGTATTATATAAGATTTAGTTTCAAAGAGAATACTCCTATATTATGAGATTTTAATCTTCATTAAAATTTGAAAGTGAGCATGATTTTTGGTTAAACGTTTCTGCAAAATTGTCAAACAAGCAAAAAGTAATCTTTATTCTAATAGATACAAAGTAAATGGATGAATTAAAATAGTAATACTGGTAATGCTGTTTGAGTCTTTAGCTAGAAGTCACCTACCATTAACAAATAGACACTTTCCCAATAAGTAATATTCTGAGGATTTGTATAACCAAGCCATGGGTCGCCTGTGTTTTCAACCTGCAAATTGATTGGATACATTAATATAGTTCAAGTGCCTGTAGAAGCCATTAAGTGCCCGTAGAAGCCATTAAGTGCCCGTGCATAATCAAACAGGTCTATTCGAAGTAAATAAACTACGATAGTTGTGGATTTTTAATTTATGTTATATTACAGTTTACGCCTGCAGGAAGATTAAATGGTACGCTCACCAAATGTATAAATCCTGCACCAGTTAGCCATATGCTGATAAAAATTGAGATTAAATTCACAAGTTTAATGCTATTGCTTGTCTTCAAAATATTCACAAATTGTAGAATTTCAGAGAACTGGAGGAGACGCAAAGCACGAAGAAATCTCAAACCTACAAAATATTTAACTTAGTTTATTTTACACTCTACCAATGCAAGTGATGAGAGGCTCCTGCAATATCATTCGGTGAAATTATGAAATCAAATATTTACCTTTGTACTGAAAAAACTTTTTACACATTTAAACAAGTGTGGCAACACAGAATGGGTAATAAATTAAAGTAATAATAAACTCAGTAATACAGTAAACTTCCAAACATAGAGAACAAAGTAAACCTGGGTATTTGATTTCAAGTGAAACATAATTAATCTCAAACGAGAGTAGGGGTAATTGAATAAAAAGTTACAAAGTTTTCTAAATAGATGCAACAATAAACATTAAATGCGCAAGCATAATTTACATTAAATAGCATGTTAGCATCTGGTATATATCAGTTTACCAAGCCATGTTCTGCCTTGATACACAGAAACAAATACTGGTGGAACAGTGAAAAAGTCAACAATGGAATTAATTTCCAGCCAGAACAGCAATTTGTCATTGGCTGCAATAAACTAAAAACAAAACAACAATCAGGTAAAGCATATCTAAGAGTTTGCTATGAATTACATTGTTTAACTGACTAAGTAGGATACAGTAGACTCCGCGTATAATGACCACCTTGGGACCAGACCATTTAAGTCATAATATCAGAATGGTTACAATAACCAAACCGGCTACAGCGCTGTTTAACCAAACCAGGGTCGATACAGTTAGGCACAAAATAACAAAACACCTGGAATTCATCATGTGTTTCATTAACATTAAACAACAACATTACGGTCAATTTCAGTAAGTGAAGTGAGAATACACATGGCACAATTGTCACTGTCACATTGCATAAATGAAAACAATACGGGAAAAAGTGGTCATAAGACTGGTCATAGTAAACAGAAAATTTTATATAGTAAAATTCGGGGCCGTACCAAAACGGTCGTTTAAAGCAGGTGGTCATTTTAAGCGGATTCTACTGTATTTGAATCTGTCAAAAGCATGTTTATAAATTTAGGGATGTATAAATGTTGCAAAAAGTCATTACGCATAACACTACTGACAACTAATTTTCCAGTCAGAATTTTCAACAATCCTTTGTCATCTAACTGGAGCTTAAAAGTTACAAGTGACATACGTTCTTAAGAATAATGGTCAACTTTAGATATATATAACTTTTTATATTTAAGTTATAAGTTTTGCAAAAATCCAGCCTGTGGGGAAGCTGAGCACGACCTGATCACTTAAAGAGATATCCTTACCCTTAATCCGAAGTAAAGCAAAAAGAATATGTTAAAAGCCAAATCAATTTGCAGAGTCGTATCTGTAAAGAAATGCTTGCAAGTCTCGATCTCCCTAAAACAGCAATGTTCATAAAATATTAATGGACATGTAAGTAATAATATAATAGTCATTGAATTTCAGTGATATCTGTAACAGGGCACTTAATACTTGGGAAAAGATAGAATCAGACAAAAGCATTCAGATATACACACTTTATAAATTAAATCGAACAAACAAATTCAAAGTAATGGAAATCAGAGGAATATTAAAAAGAATTAAATGTTCAGTCCATTGCATTTACATTTAAAACTGATGAAGCAGTTAATAGTAAATTAATTAATTCACAATTTTTTACCAGCACAGGTGAGAAATACCTCAACGACATTACTATTAGTATATACAAGTCAGTTTGATGTATTGCATTACAGGTTCATCTCAAAGTTAAACTCATACAAACATAGCAAAATATGCAAGATAATAAACATAAAAAGCCTTTAATGAATTATAAATATGTTATCTATTGCCCGCAAACACCATATGTTTGTTTTAGTTAATACCACATAACACTTACTCTGAAGAATCAATGAAATAGATAATGAGTGCTCCAATGCTCAACACAAAGACCAGCACCACCTGAAAAAGACGTTAAAAGAAAAATCACAATCTCAAAATGTATATAGTAGACAAGTCTATTTGAGGAAAACTTTATCGATGATTTTGTCATTGATTTTGCCATTACGTATAAATGAGCAAAATAAACTACTCATTAAAAATTTTTAATATCCGTAAAGCAAACTACATAGCGTTCAAAGCTCATTCTTATTCCTAGATAGTCTTTTCAAAAAAAAGTAAACAATAAATTCGAGTAAATGTTGACAGACTGGACATCACTGCAAGTAAAAACAAGCTTCTTATTACAGTAAATTTTAACCAGATAAGCTCATAAATTTGTACACAAATATTTGCAGCACAATAAATTAATATACAAACAAAAATAAATATATATATATATATTATATCATAGTTCTTTTATATGAGAAGTTAAAGCCAACAGCAACTTTTAAAGAGTTGTTTAAAGAGTTCATCTTAGAAATAATTACTAGGAGTAGTACCAGTAAGTGACCATGGGCTAACTATAAACATACAAACATGACATATATATACATATATATATATAACTTATATAATATATATAGAGAGAGATCATATTATGAATGTATATATATTTGAAAATGCACCAAAATTCTTCCGATTAAAGTCTGAGCTGAAATCATCACTCCAGCCCAGTCTTTAACAGCAGTCATCCATCCAACCTCCATCATGTTATTTCTTCTTCTCTTTTTCGAATTATTTGTTTCATCCTCACTTTCATCTGATAAATCAGATTGATTTTCAGAGGCATTGAACGATGAAATTTGTCTAAAAACAACAGCGTGGAAGTTGAAAATCAAAGCAATGGCAGCTTATAACAAATCAACTAAAAATACTTTCATGTGTGAGCTATACATATTGCTGTATGTAAACTAAGTCAATGCTTAAACTATTATCATCACCACCATACCCATAATTTGGACAGCACATGTAATTGAATACCCTCCACACTAGAATAACCACCAAACCGCCAAGGAAGGTAACCAGAGAGGAAGCAAGAAAAGCATACCACATACGAGTATCTTCACATTGTGCTGGTTTTGTCTGAAATCACAAACATTTAATAAAAAAAGCATGATAAAGCAAAGTAAGTTCATATTCACAAGTACCAAGTCACATATTTTATACTTATATACAAAGTAAAAAATGATATAATTTGATAAACAAGCAAATCTATAGCATACAGGCTTACAATTGTTTCTACAAGAGGTCCTGGAGTAGATGAGCAGTTGCAGTTAGGAGGAGTTGTCATATTTTAAAATTTAATGTTTCCAACAAAAGCAATAAACAATTATGAAATATTCCAAGCGATTTAAACATCTGGTATTCCCATTGCACAAACTAGCTTGATGTACAGTTAGTATGGCACATTAAAAGTTCAGCCAAGGCTCAATAAATAGCTGATATGAATGTCCATCAGCATAAAAATATACAGAACTTGGTCAGTGGAAATGATTGAACAGAGTAAATCAAAAAGACTATGACCGCAACTATTGCTTTCAAAGAAAAAATCCTTAATCCTTAGATGCAAGATGAATGTTGAAAACACTGTCAGAATACCACAGTGACAATCTTACTTTGATACCAGACAGCAGCGCCTTAGCTAAAAACATAACACATTTCTTAGGTTAAAAACATTTAAGGCTTTAGAGTTACATTACACATTTCCAGACTGTGATGTAAACAAGTTTTCATAGTGTATAATGCCATTATGGGTATAAAATAATGACTAACACTTTAAAAGTAAGTTCCATTTATGTTGAAGGGAGAAGTCTTAAAAGACATTAAATTAAGCTTACTTCACTTCGAAGTAGTTAAATACTGTGTTTGTTTAAAAGCCTAGTACTATAGTACTTTTAATACTTTAAGCCTAAAATTTTGTATTGTTTGCCCATAGTAAGTATGCAAACATTAGCAGATGTTTATCAAGTGTGTCGAAGTGTAAGATTTATTTCTTTGTAGTTAAAATGTTAAGGCCTGTACATTTTGACTTTAACACACGGTCAAGTACAATTCCTAAGTGTTATAAAACAAAAACCTGTTCAGACTAAAACATAGGCTTGCATTTTTTCTTTATAACAAACAGTCAAGAAACCTAATCAAATCAACCAAACCTGAGCTTTAGAACCTAACAAAAAGGGCTCTCTTATTTTGGCTGTTACTATTTCACCAGAAGAATTGCATGTTCAAAGCAATTTTTGATGGTTTATTGTTAACCTAACTTAAATGTTATAACATAGTAACCTAAACGTAACCTAATTCTATCTTCTAATTTAAACTTTAATTAAACCCTAAAAAGCCTAGATCAACTTTTTACATACCCATAAACTTAACCACCTATCTTTAACAACGGGCTATGTGATCTAATTACGGCGAAATAGCCACTCTGCTTATTTCTACACTTAATAGGCCAAGTTTATGAATAGGCCAGAAGTGCACAACCACAGGATGCTTTTGTATATTAGACTCCAGCTACTCATATCGTGACGTCATTTGGTTACTGCACTTCTGCACTAGGCCCTAAAAGTTATATTTTCACTATGATGGCGTGATATGTTACTTAACTTACTAACTTATAGGCTACTGTATAAGTTATACAATAATTAAGTGATAAAAATATGCTTACATCATCTGACTACAATGCAACATTAGTATACTTCATCTAAACTAGGCCTAGTATACAACCAGTAAAGCATTTATGGTTTATAATGGAGGTGGGCGAAAATAAAAGATCCACAAAAAGAATTGATAGTTAGCCCTACCTAGGCCTTGTGAAAATGAATACGAATTTTTGCAATGAGCAAATCTACTAGTACGAACACTTCATTTAAACATCATGTCTGTTTAAATAGTTGCATCCAATTACAGCATATGCATCATGCAACATTAGCACCAGATAAATAATCCAATGACCGATTGCATACAAACAACATATGCCCATACAAATAAACTCAAAAATCCTTATGACTAATAACGCTTGGTGTTTAACAAGATTTCTCTTTTCAATGATATGATAATTTTTATCTTCGAACTGAGGAAAGTCTTTGCATAACTTTAATCCGGCGATGATTCCTCGTCGCGCAAGCCCTGGTTACTGAGCTAGCCTGTAAGCAAGTTCCGATTATCAAACATATTTCGTATTGTTTTGATTTTTTTTTCTTTACTATTTCCTGAATTTAGAACTGTCCACTAGGTCCACCGCACAAGAGCAAGTGTCGTTAATGCCTTGCCGAGAGGCATAATAATGGTGTGACGCCACTGGGTATCGAATACCAAACTCAAATCACATTTGTTGCGCGACCAGCGTTCGAACCACTTGGCTAGTTTGCTTCCGAGTAGCACGCAGACAGCAAACAAGACACTGGGCTTCGCTTCCTAGCAGCAAAAGGTAAGACCTGTTTACAATTCACAGTTCATTGCGCCGCATAATTCAGAAAGTTACATTTTAGAGTGAAACAACAAGCGAATAACCTTAATTCAAGTAAAACCCTAACTAAAAACTTATGATGTTTACTTTGTAATCAGTTGCTCTACCTGTCTACCAGATACAAACACACGGGATTTATTTGAAGCGTTGAGATAGAGGATACTTATAAAATAACTCTTAGTGAGTTTTAGTAGGAAATATGAAATACAATGTTTTTGTTAGTATAACTATAAAGCAATAAATACGCAAGATAAAGAATTCACTTTCTCACATATATTTTTTGTGATTAAGTATTATACGTGGAGTGATTAGCGTCTGGCTCGCAACGATGCCATCGAATGATACATTGTGGCGGCAACGTTGTCTTGTAATGTAATGCTTTTGAGCGATGCATGATCTTGTTCAGTGGTCTTGGTGAACAGTTTCAAATTCGGGCAGTACGGTATAGAAACAAAAAGTAAAAAAGTAGCACAAAAAACATCTTCAGTGCGAGAAAAAAGATACCACACCATCCTGTAAAGTTAGCAAATCACAATCAGCCTATCTTATCCGTTATCCCCTTATCATTTAAACGCAATTGGTGGAGGCTGAACCGTGTTAACCTAGTATATAATCAGTACACATACCAAAACAAAAATAAAAAGAATATTGGATAGCATTCCAGGTCTAACTTTTATTTTTAATTTCTCAACGCAAGCTTCCGTAACCATTAGCTTGCTTCATCAGGTGAACTAAAAGATTAACTTTAAAACTGGCTTTTGAACACAGTTGCAGCACGAAGGGCCACACACGTGGTGTCGGATACAGTATCATAATTTAATATGTGTTTTTACTACTTTACCGGAAAATATCGTACGTTTAAAGCTAATTTTCTGGAAAACTTAACAACAACTTAACTTAACAAAGTTAAATATTATAACATACAGTACCTAATAATTTAAGTTAAACTAAATCCTTATGTGCTTTCTAATCTAACTCTAACTTCATTTAAACCTTCATTAGCTCGTTTTGCATACCTATTCGCGTAACCAAACCGCCTATTATATGATAACGGGCTGCGTGGCATAGTGAAATGCGGTAAAATAGTCATTTTATTTAACATACCCATATTTTCACTTGTCATTGTCATTCGTATTCAGATAAAAAGTCTAAGTTTGCAAACTATTTCTTGAGATAGTCACGCCGATCAATAAAGACTGTCATCATACTGAGCAAAATAATAATTAATTAATCAGCCACATAGAAAAATGTAAAAAAGCTACATGGATGTACTCAACAAAAAATATGGCTTCATATCAACAAAGTATAGTGTTCATATCATGAATAAGCTGCTCGGACTGTTAACAACTATTTACCTTGATATAATCTTGCACATAACAATATATATTAGTTTACGCTTTGTATCAATAAACGAATACAACAAGTACAAAATACCTATCTAAGATAGCTCTGTTTATGGAACGCACTTATTGATGCTTAAATTTCTATTCCAAGCACGACCAATTCCCGTTTTCTAACAACCGTTGTCTTCATCGTGACGCAACACGGTTGTGATTGACGTAGCAGGCACGCATGGCGAAATACGCTCCGCAACGCGACGACAGATAATCTGATTTTTCACACCTTTCCTACTATTGATTTTAATTGTTTTTGAAATTGTTACGAGGTAAGATATTCAATACCACAGAGGCAAAAAGGTTACTAGCAGATGTATCCCCCACCGTAGGCCTATCGAGAAAGCTTCTTTCTAACTAAGTCGCAAAGAGCTAAGTTGAACTTGAAACGAATTACAGTGCTACTATGTCGTAGGCTACGTCCCAGACGTTCAATCTAAAAAAAGAAGCAAAACGTGAAGTTAGCCACAGCTAACTCATGCATTAAAGTTACCGCTTAGTGGACTGCAAATGAATGGATCTCAACCCTCCCCTTCCCAGTTTATTCCCAAGGGTAACTTCTGCTTGCAAAAAGCAAACGCTCAATGCTAAAACGTAAATCTACCACGGTTACCAGCGATCGTACGAATTTTGCAATTGTGAAGATTAGAGGGATACCTATTACATGTTCAAATGATCATTTCCTAACCAATCTACATCATAGGGCCTATGGGTGTTTAAAACATGTCAATAAACCTATATTCACTGCAAAATAAGACCTATACGGTTGTTCATTAGATAACCTGTTCAACCCAACAAGGTGAACTTTGGCAATCCATTTACTGAAATTAGAGAAATCTCGTAGTTTAATCACCTTCGTTACAGCGATTATACAATTGAAAGGTCTCCTATCTTAATTTTAAAGCTGGATGGCTTGACCTAAATAATTCAAACAACTAAATGCAATAAAATTGTGTGATGCAGGATCTCCCAATATGAATTTTTGGATCTGTTTAAAGTTTTGGATGGTAGCATATAGCCTACTTGTTCACCCAATCCTTGGTGTCCTATTCTAATCCAACCAATCCTAATCCAAACCACGTAAGGATCCGAGTTACTTAGTTGTGAGAATTTCTTCAGTTTTTGTGCTATATACTATGATTCAAAGTTATCTTTTATAAAACGAAAAGTTGCAAGATTTTATTCATGGACTGCTACTTTTCGTGTAGTTGATTTTTTTTTGTTTTCGCAGAGCCAGTTAACCGACAGCTAAAACCGTGGCCCTAGAAAATTCTCACTTTTAATAAACTATTTTAAGCTGTTTAAGCGTTTCAAGACTTTCACTGAACAAAAAGAATACTAAATTCTAAGGTTAAGTACAGCCGAACATGTATTAACTTGCGGTAACCCCATTGACATGAATCACCCTATCGAAATGAATTGACACCGTATAACCTTATATTAGAATCGCCAAAGAGAACGACCTAAGCCAGACACAACAATAAATGGACAAAAATGAATAATTTATGGAATAGCGGTTAGCCGACGTTGTATCCCTGTTGATTACCTTAAAGTAAGAAATTTAACAATGCTGACATAAGAAGATAACAAGTACAGTTGTAACCTGTATACCGACCAATCGCCTATGCCATGAAAAACGGCATTGCAAAACTTCCAATAGTCAATATGTATAAATCATATTATTTAATCCAAATAGCAAATATAACAACGTTATTTTGTTTATGAATCAGCTTTAAAGAGAAACTGAAGCCATCTTCAACTTACTTTCTAAAAATGGATAAAAATACGCTGATTCCGAAAATGTAAACGAAATTCCTCTATCTGTTTGCGTTAACCAGTTATTGGCAAAACCGTTTTCAAAAAACTGTGTGGGGAGCGGACGATGTGACATCACCGAGTTGGTTTGTCTTCAAACATGATTCATGCGCATATCAGATCAACGAAAAGTCGCCTTTGGAAAACTCGTTTTGGCGAATGTAGTGAGCGCGTTTTGCAGTCTTTTTAATATTTCTTCAGTAATGTTTGATTGACTAATTATATAAGAAGGGTTTTTAAGCAAACATGTGTTATTTGTATGTGCACTGTGTGACCTTACAACCTACAATTAAGAACACTTTCTTACTCAACTGTTTGCTCTAGTAGTGCAGAACAGCATGATGTCAAACATTGAGTAGAAGAGGTCAAGCAACGAAGCAACATGGTTGTGCACTTGACTTTTAGCTTGATCCTGCTGTTCTAGCTAGTGGTTATCGTGGCAAGCTTCTTTTCACTCACGCTGTCCTGCTATCTTACTACCAAGTCAACTTTATTTTTAGTCGCTCAAGCAACAGCTATCTTGAACAATGTTTTGCTAAATTTGGTAGGACATAAAAGTTTGCATTGATGAACATTACTGGAAAGCTGAAATTCAAATTGGCCTAATACAACTGTTGGTATATCAGGTGTGTAGTTTCTGAGGACTAGAATTAGACTACCTAAAGTAGTCACGGTCACGCCGTGCTTTTGCAGATAATATTTATGTAACTAAAAACCTTTCTTATATAATTAGTCAATCATGTATTACTAAAGAAATATTAAAAAGGCCGTCCAACACGCTCACTACATTCCAAAAGCAACTTTTCATTGATTTTTCAAACAACAACTTTTCATGGACCTGAGATGCGCTTGAATTATGTTTGAAGACAAACCAACTTCGTGACGTCACATCGTCAGCTCCCCGCACAGTTTTTTTGAAAACGGTTTTGCCAATAACTGGTTAACGCAAACAGATAGAGGAATTTCGTTTACATTTTCGGAATCAGCGTATTTTTATCCATTTTTAGAAATTAAATTGAAAATGACTTCCGTTCCTCTTCAACCATTGTAACAAAGGTCTGTACCCGGGCGTAGCCATATGGAGGGGCAAAATGAGATCAGACTTTTTCATAATACAGTATGCAAAATCGCAAATGTGTTGGTGGCAATGAAGCAATATTATGACTCGAGCCATTCACTTGACTCGAGGCAAAGTCTAAAATGACTCAAGTCACGTTATGATGTTTACGATGGTAAGAAAACAAACTTGATAGGTAACAAAAAACAGAATTTTTTTAAAACATTTAACTCTCTGTAAAAAGTATCAATCAGACTAATTTGTAGACAGCCATGACGTTATAGTAACCGATTTAATGCAACGCATAGTGTGACCTCAGAGTCGTTTTCAAGTTAATAGCGTTTGACTTGACTTGACTCGAGCCGCAGTATCAAACCGTATCGACTTAACTAGAGTCCTAACATAAATTGACTCGAGTCACAACTCAAAATGACTCGACCTGATTCGAGTCATAAAAAATTGACACGGTTAAAAATTTGACAATTTTTGTGCTCCGTGCATTTTGGACGGATGACCAACCGCGAGGATTTAGCAAACTGTGCTATTATTTACAACTTCGGTGTTTGCTTTTCCATTGACTTTGACAAGATGGGGTGCAGAATCTGCCTCTGTCTACGAGCGCTGAAAACTCTAGCTAGATCTTTGATTATACAGCTGACATTGTCACATTGATGAAATTTAGGCGACATCATGCAATGTTTTTACAAATATAAATAACACGAATGGAAAGTAGATTTAAGGTCCAAGGAGGTGCATTTCAGAACATCAGATCCAATAAAAATATTTAATTAATCGGAATATATGTTATTAGTTATGCAGACTATATGAGTATAAGTTATTCGAAATTTTAGGATTTTCTATTTTGAAAGCAAAGTACTGCCCTAAGCCGTATTCACAGTTCTCGCTATGGTAGCACAAATTAGAAGCCATGCTATTGCGGTCGGTTGTCCAACTGGACTATATGCTGAAAAAAATACATTTTTCCAACATAATCCAGCTTAGGCTATCTCGCTTCGAAAGCATTAAAGACAAAAACAAGAAGTTAAATAAATTTTACCGAAAGGCCAGCAAATAGTAGCCAGACCAAGAAACATACACATAAAAAGCTTATGGTGCATCGAAGCAGCCTATAACATGGACATTGAATATGCATCAAACCGTGCATCTAAACATTCGCGTTATAAAATTATGCTGTGTTTGGCTTAAATGAGCAACAACAAAAAAGTAAGTTATCGTTTATTTCTAGCTATAATAGAGTTTACAACCGTAAAATAGAGTATACTAAGTATAAACAATTAAATAAGAACAACAAAACCCCAACTATCTTACATAAGATATAAGCCTAACATATTTAAAACCACAAGTATAAAACGTGTAATTTACAGTATAGTCTAAAGTCCTTGCTTATAATTTGTATTTTATCATTAACATTTGCTTTAAAAATTCCAAGACTTTAGCTAGACAAACTGGCGCCATTTTCAAAGATTATTTTGCTCTGCAAACGGAGAAAAGAAAATGTTTCTTGTTCGTTGTTCGTTGTTCGTTGTACAATGAACATTGCCATGGTGTTTCGCTATAAAATGAAAAGTTCTAAAAATACAAATATTTCGTTTTTATTAACCTCTAACATAGGCTTCACGAAAAGGCAAATAACACATATTAAAATCAAACACTGAGGTATCGAAAGTATTTTTAACTATAAAGGAATTCAGAAAACCCGTAGATTTGAACTACATTAAAAGATTTGTTGCAATAACTTCAAAGAAGCGAGAAAGCCTTACTTTTAAAAATAAGGCTACGCGTATAAGCTCTAGTACACTGCGTTTGCTGGAAATGTTGTCATTCATGTTATTGTTCATATATATATACATTATACAGTATATATCAACTAATGTAGCCATGTAGTTAATTGTGTTTTACAGTTAACGAGACACGCAGAATTCTAAATTGCTAAGTAGGATATACAACATTTATAGCATAAAAATCCTGCACACAACTATATATGTTAAACTAATTAATTCTTGTGCGCTAGTGCAGCACATGGTTTGCTATATAGGGATTCAATTTTTCAATTTGCATTTAGAAAGAAACAAAAAGTCAAACCTTCGGCAACCCACTTTGATTTTTTTCCCCTAACAACGTGCACCACAATAAGAACAATGACCAAGACTAGGTTACATATGCACTTTTAGTTTTTATATTGAGTTAAGTCATCATGCCTTACCTTTGAAAGTGCGCCTCAAGCATGCACTCATTTTTGGACACCTACCTTACTCCTAACACCGAAATAACTTCAACTTTGTAACAAGAATACTGCTTTAAAATATTTTCCTACTTCTTCAATTTAGTACAACACAATTGATGGAAACTCAAACTCAAGCTCCCCAAATTATATGAAAACGATGGAATTATCGACAAATATCAAAATTTAAGCTGCAACCTTTTGTATGGTGGGATTATTCCTTTGTATAAGTGTATCAATGTCTTTTTGTCATCCTTTGTTTGCCTTTACCAAAAAATGTTGAGGCCTATTTTCAGAACTTTATAGTACTGTATTGGGCCTATCAAAAGTTATTAACATTCCTCGTTTGTTGCATAACACTCAACCGGTTAATTGTAGTTTTGATGAATTGTTGTCCTTCACATACTTATATGATTATGTTCAAACCTTTGCAGCAAACTCGATATTTTTTGTTATCGAAACTCAACATGGTTAATTCGGTCTTTGCTGGGGGAGCTTTGTTTAAAATGAATTCATGTCCTGATAAATAAGAAAGATTTGTACACTTACACCATAACACTTGTGGCTAAACCTGTTTAAAACCAAGTTATTAGAAGCTCCAACCCGCAATTTTTCATAAAAATTAGTGTATATACTTATAAGTAGACTGCAATTCAAGGTCGACCAATTCTAGCTTAACCTTGTACTCTCAGAATTTAGGTATAAAAAGTCGTAAAAATGAGATGTGCGATCCATACAAAAGCTTTTATTCTAAGCGATCAATAATTACCATTTTAGCTGACTGCTTAAGGTTAACCGGGAATTAATCGCAGCCAGATATAAATTACATTGCTAGCTTGCCTTCCAGCAACAGGCGATAAATAATAAATGACCAAAACGTTTGCCATGACGTCGTATTCTATATACGACCCATCGATGTCCTTTTGTAAAGCATTTTTTATCATCTGGAGAAAAATCATTACTCAACAGCAGACAACGTTTCCTCTTTATTATAAATGATCAAGCTACTTTTTTTCCTTTTTTTGAAAAAACGTCGGATATTTTTATCCGTAACGTAACGCGTCTTGCGCACGCATGTATAACTAAGCTAAAACACACGCATATCAAATAAATTTACTGAGAATGCTACGCATAGCAGTACAAAGTTTGACTAACTCATCGATGCTAAGTGTTTGCTCACGAGGTGCCCTTTTTCAGTATTTTCTGATTATATCTGTTGCCTTTTCAACTGTGCACTACACAGTTAAACCAGTTAAAACAAGTACTCTTGAAAAACTATTGTATTTCAGTGGTGTTTAATAAAGATAGAAATACCTCGTTTCAAATATGTAAACATAATTTCCATTGATCATGATCAGATTGCGTTGCGAACTTCAATTCTGCGGGTACTAGCCTATACGTTATATGGATCGATTATTCACAGCCCATTTTTGTCTTAAGTATATTTTAGAGTTAGACAACACACATTTTTCAACCTCGCATGGCTTGTGACCTTTACCAAAGAAGTCGGTTTATGATCATGCTTATAAGAGAAACATCAGCGTATAGTGCTGCTAAAATGCAAATCGTGTATTCAGTTTCTTGGAACACATGTAGTTAACTTCTCATATTGAAAGGCAAGTGTTCAGGATCGTTGCGTTGTGTTGTATTTCTTGTTTACAGCAGTTCAGCACTGTTTTTATATTTGTATCGTGTTTTCTACGTTGTCAGTTGTCAAGAGTACGTGCAACGTTGTTGTCTACATTTAACATTATGGGTTTAGTCGCCGCGCTATAGTTGTTACCAGCAATTATTGCCTTAACTTTTTAGCACGTTTTAAGTTTTTTTGACTTTGTCGTTTTTTCCCGTTGATTAGCACATGCTAGAAGCAACCGGCTTGATTTTTTCCGTCCCCACCGCGCTTTCGAAGAAAAATAAAATGATTGATTGATTGATTGATTGAACAAAAGTTTCCATTCAAGCAAACATGTTTTTGACGCGCTGAAAGTGAAAATTATTTTGCGATAACGAACTGAAAACCTCTTTGTATCTTATCGATTAGTTGTGGTATTTTAACTACAGCTCATAAAGCCTGCAGTACATAGCCTCTTTTCGCAAACTATATCGCGGAGCTGACACGCGATAAAACAATGAACAAACTGTCCGTTCGTAATCAAACCCGTCAAATATAATTTGGCTGACATTGTTACAAAAACATTTAACCTTTGAAATACAAAGTACCATTTTATAAACATGAACTTTACTATATTTAGATAGTACATGGGCTATTCCGCACAAAAAAAGGACGTGTTAAAAAACAATTACGACTTTGTCTTGGCTGTATTTTTAAGTCTTTTCAATGATAAACAAGTTTATCATGATATGGTTTTAAAAAAGCTTCTAATTTTACTGAAAACAATTATAATAAAAAATACTCAAGATATGAATGATAGGCTACTTGAAGTCTTTCACCAAGTCAAAGTACAAAAGTTTCGTTGCGAATAAAATTAAATGACACTTAAAATTTTATGTAATATGTAGATATTTCTAACTACTATAAAACTATAATTATGAGCTTATATTGGAAACCCAAAGAATCGAAAGAATCAAGAAAATCAAAGCATTTAAAAGTATAGGGTACGTCATTCTACATAAAGTCCAAGAAAAGAAAATCTAACCAAAGATAAGGTTAAAAGACATTCCTGAACATTGAAATCAAAACAGACAAAAATGAACCAAAAAAATTAAAATGATCAAACAACTGAATTTAAATTTTAACACATTTGCTGGTTTTATTCTTGTGTTGTTCTCATTGTCGCAATGATGTTTTGGTATTTGCCATTTGCACGCGTTGAGATAGAAAACACATACGGTAGCTCCACAAACCACCATAACCTACATGTTAGTGTTCCATTTTTTTAAATATATTGTATTTTTAATAGGCTATTATTTTCTACAATTCTAAAATATTTCATATTTTCCATAATTATTATATGCTCAATTATTAGACTACGGGTTCAAGTTGTTGCATTTTTATACGCCCATTTAATTAGAGTTTCATATTGATGATGATGATGGGCGGGCACTGCATGACCACTCCGCCAAACAACTTTTTGTTACCATTTCGTCCTGAATTTGGATAATAAGATGTTTTTAGTTTATTAAAGAGCTAAGAAATACCTTCAACCAGCAGGCCTAAATCAATTATTTTATTTGTACTTGTTTTGCAAAAGTGGCACTTGCTGTACAGTTAAAACATGATTTTAATTCTTTAAAAAATTATTTTATGTTCTGCTAAGTTGTTTGGTGACTCGCCGCCTTAGATTTATGAATTAGGAAATTTATTGTGCAGGTTTCACCTTTAACGACAAACATGTTACACAAACCTATCCGTTGTCATAAAAGTTTAGACAATTGATAAATTTTACCTATGGTTATCTTAAATCGCATATTCAAATCCCAGCAATCATTTGTTGCTCTATTGTGTTTAACGTTATATCATTTTCAATGTTTTGATGACATTTGCGAATTAGGGTTTGCACTTTATACAACGCTTAAACGTCAAAAAGCGGTTGCAGTTTGTTCTTTTATGTTCAACGCTTTATAAAACTTGGACTGGATATATACGATTAAAGTACATGTATGAGTTTAATGCTATATAGTTTAATTAATTAATGGCGAAGAAGAATCTTGTTGCTGATGAGATGCATTTTAGATAATAAGTAACTGTTACGCATCTAATTGACAAAGAAGAGAAAGCTTCACAATTCACATGTAGATAACTTTGTAATCTGAACGGAAAGAACGGTCGAACAATTAATTATATGCGGAGTTTATGTTGCAAACGGTTATTTTGCTATAATACTGGACTTTGGTCAACAATTTTCTCAAGTAAACAATACTGTTATTAGAAGGATATAATAAAAAAACTTAAACGTGCTTTTTTTTCGTCTCGCAGCAGTCAAATAAAATATATAGGCTTACATAAATGGCAAAGGCTTCTGGTTAGAGACGCCTTAGATCAAAAAGCATACGCTTCTTTAAAAAACATTGGGAAACAATGATACAAAATTGTCGACAATAATTGGAGTTAGATTGGCTTATTAATGCTTGTGACGACATTTGGCCGAGTCTTTTGTTTTCATGGGTGCTTCCTCCTTTTATTTTGACATATTTGCTTAAATTTATTAGCTGTTTCCGCTAAGCTATAGGTGCTCTTATGCCTACACACGTATACGTATACGGCTATAGCCAAGCATTACGCAACGATTTTTTGAACGAAACCTCAGCCACACCATTTAATCTGATGGTATTTCGGTAGCAGACTTGTTCCGGAAATTACGTGCCATCATGACTTATGGCGTAAAAAAGAAATGCTGTGTATAGCCGGAAGATTACATTTGTTGTGATAAAAGGCTGCGAGACAATACATCGCTTGCACAATGATTTGCGTTTGATATGAAAGACAATAAAACGGTTAAATATACTATAAAGAATGCTTGTTGCGTTGCATTCAACTATACAATCAAAAAACACGCTGCAAAATTAGATAAGTTTTATATGTCAATTTATAGTCTACTTATAAGCATATAGTGGAAAAGCCCAAACATATTAACTGAAAGATGCCAGTAAGTCCTACAGCTACGAGTAGAAAGTTTTTCATTCACTGCATCTCAGATGCTTGCTAGAAGTGAAACAAAAAGCTTATACCTCGTGAGTTTGTATAAAGCTATAGCTACATTTTGTTTAGCTGTACTTTACTATTTTTATGTATAGAACCTAAAACACAAAAAAACACTGGTCATTCAGTGAAAGAAGCGTTTGTCTAAAAACAGGGAGAATGTTAATTCACGTTATTGGAGAGGAGGACTGCTGCATCAGCCTATTGTAAAACAAGGGTATTTATATATTTTAAAGTATATATATGTATTTTTACTTTTTTCAAACCGTAGCAGTATTTTTATCTTTGGAAAGTTCGCGCACAACTTAAAAACAGTTATGATATTTTTCGGCTCGATAACTGGTTAACATAACAAGGGGTACACGTTTGACCTTGCAACACATTGTTTGCTTGTATCATTGACTTTTCTGTGGTCTTTTTCGAATTTATTGCTGTTTATGAGAACAGATTTTAACTTTTCGGTCGTCACATATTCTTCGATCTGGTCGAACAAAAACGATTTTTAAGCAAAAAGTCATAGCAAATTTTAAGCAAAACACCAACATTAGTCTGGTTTATAACAACAAACATGATTGGACAGAGCGATTGCTTTTTTCGTGAGAGTTACTACCATATTTATCCGTTGCAGCAAGCTAGGTCGATCTGAAATTAATTCATCATACTCATTAATCCTTTCGGAGAGATCGATCAATCGTACTACATAGAAAGAAAAGCGATTTGCGCACAACCTGAGTGTATCAATTGAAAGGAAAGTGTTAAAATTTTCAAATTTATTAAACAAAGGTGGCGCTTTTCTGCTCTCAACATTTTATAAGAAAAACCGTACTAGTTCAAAACTTACATGTAGTTTCTTGTTCACCTATCGTGAAGTACTGTATAATTCATATAGTAAGCTAACCTCAATTTTCTTACTAACTCTAAATATAACCTCGATTAAACTATGAACAGCTAAAACCAACTTTTTGCATGTACTCATTGTCCTATCGACCTAACCTAACCTAAGCCTATTTTAACAACAGACTTCGCGACCGTACGTGACTTATGGTTAAATAGGGACTTTCTTATTTTTGTTGAGAACACAAAGCCAAGCAATTTTAATGTCAGCTTTTTAAAATCAGATTTATTCTACGACATACAGCTTTTAACAAATATTTGAACTTGACTTGACAATATAATACACCCTTTCCGTTAACTCGTAAAAAAGCTGGCCCAAATATAGGGTTGGTTGCCATGACGCATGCAAAGGTTATAAACATTAAGTAATTACCGGTTAAAGGATATATTATGATTTGATGAAGTACAAATAGTTATATATAGCCCCATGCACTTTTTGTTATACTGTACAAAGTAATTTAGCAAAACTCATGTCAAAGCTATACCATACGTTCATCGTCTTTCATGTGATAGAAACCACCATTGTAATGAAAGTTGTACCATAGAAACTTCGAAAAGAGCTTTATATTCATATCTTATGAAAAAAATAGCATGAAATTATGAGCAAATGCAAATGCTAAAATTGTCCAATTGTGTAACTGCTGTTCTGGACATCGAGCTTTTAAGTGATTTCATACGTGCATGCATTTTAAGAACGTCATAAATTCACTCCTATTATTCTCGAACGCTCAGTATACAGTCATACCCTGAGCCCTGGTATATACGTCACACTGCAGGAAACATGACGCGATAATGTTTGTGGCGTAATACTGGATAAATACGTTGCAGACGATGGATGTGTAATAAATTATAACCAGTCCACAGCAGTTTGCGGTACGTGGATTCATCTTTTCTCTGTATTTCAGTACAAAGTGCGCGTATAGTGATAGGAAGAGAATGTATTTTACTATTTTCTAAACTTGGTTATTACCTGCCGTCCATGGAAGACGATCAGCCAACTTCGTCGCACAGGTTGATATCGGAGGAGAGGAGAGATCAGCAAGATTCGCCATCATCTGAATCTTCCACTTCAAGATTGCTGAAAGGATGCGAATTTACGACAAAGCTGGTCGTGGAGCAAGGAAGTGTGAAAGATCTTCATTCAGCGCCATCTTCTCATCGCTTTTCGGATAATGCCGAAAGACATAACACGCGGAGCCTTGCTCGTAGAACACCTTCTCCTGCTTTTGGCAGAAGTGTAACTGAAAGAGGAATAATTCATTCCTATTCAATGGATGATGTTTATCATGGGATGCAAGGTTCACACGTGGAATATCATAATTCCGACGTTTTCCTACCACCTGGAATAGCCCATGTTAACGAAGTACAGCGCTCTTCTATGGATAATCAAGGTAAAATATTTCTAAAAGCTTATGTAAAGGTAACTTATGAATATAGTGACAAAACATATTTTAGAAAAAAATGTTGATTTCAGTGCCTTTTACAGGCAGCAAAAATAATTTTCTTTAAACCTTTAGCTTTAAAAGAGCTGTATTTTGGCCATTTTTAAGCCTAAATGAGTGAATTTTTTTAATAAAAACCTTCCTGTGTTACAAATGGGCAATAGACATTATTGTTGATAAAAGAAATGTTATTTTTATCGTCGATAACTTTTTATGAAGCGTTGGTGTTGAGCCGGTTGGCATTCTATGAGACATGTTTCATTTTTTTGGTGATTACGCCGTACGCGTTTCTATACCGAAACTCTCAGTGTAAGATTATCAATTTCTACTGAAAAATTTATTCTTGCATGGTCTTTCGTCACATAGTCATGTTTTCTCTGCTGTTGGTGCCTTTTTTATATCAGCTTTGATGACTTGCTGACTACTCTATTTTAAATTTAAGCGCGTTAACCGCAGTGCTGGTAACGCTGTCTGAAATTGGATTAGATTCCCATAGTACGGAAACACGAAGTTACTCTTTGCATACAGAAATTGGACACGCATAGCGAAACGAGAATAACATAAAATTTAAAAAAAAAATAGCTTAAAATATAATAACATCTTCTTAATCAAACCAAAAAGACACAAAGTCTAATTGTTTTCAGTGGGTATTTTTATACATAATGTGTAATTGCAATTCAAGTAAATTTACCAAATTGTGATTGACAAAATTAAATTTTTAAACTTGTAAGCTAAAATTTGAATTAAAATTTGAAGCTAAAACTGAAAAACGTCTGCTTAAAAACGCATAATGGGTGAATTAAATGATTCAATGATACAGGATCAAGTGTAGAACAAGCAGAATTTTTCTGTTAGCGATAGTGGCTGTAGGGTGAAGCAAGTGAACAAGTGAAGCCTTGTTTGTAAACGTGCTCTTAAAGAACAACATTGCATAAGAGTATTCTTGTTATTATCATTAACCAGTCACAGCTTTTCAGGACAGGAGGCGTTCACTGTTTTATTTTCATTAGTTGTATGAACTGTATTTAAAATAGGAGAAGTTGTGTAATTCGGATCTCGGTGAAAATTGGTCCCCTCCTGCTCTAAGATTACTTTCATAACGGCCACGTGATTTGAGACATCTTGTCAAGACGAAGAAAAAGTTGTGTTCTTAGCAGGCGAACCGCTGAGGTATTTGGCACTCGATAGGAACAACGAAATGAAGAATATATCTTCGGCCCTAGAGAAAAATTTATCGGGTCATAAACGAAAAAAATGCACATAAAAACCTCAGTTTGTTTTTTTTAAAGTAGAGCAAAACTTTATTCACTTTAAGTCGTTTTAGATTATAAAAATTCAAAAGTTTCCGAGGGAGCATGCCCCACCCCCGGAACCCCTCGTGTGGACTGCTAAACGTCTCAAGTAATTTTGGGACCTCCAAACTAAGTCCCACAATATATCGCATCGCCCTCTCCCCAAACCTAAGGCCACTACTGGCTGTTGAGTAAAATTACAAACCATACAATTTGCATAGAAATGTGGAAATAATGATGCTTTTAATTATGACATTGTCGCTCTTTCTAAAAGTATCAGATTACGCAGGCCACACTTTCCACAAAATGAACGTTCTAGAAATAATTTTTGTAGCACGAAGCAAAAGTGCACACGTTGAACAAGTCATTATCTAAAAAAACAGTGGAATTTAATTCCCACGATATTGGGGGGCCAAAATACATTTTCCTTTACATCCTCTAACTTTGTTTGACCTGTCAAGGTTCCTACGTAAAAGCCAATGCTTTTTGATATGTTTACATTGAATCCTGAAGCTTTCTTGAAAAAGTTTAGAACGGAAAAATTTCATTAAATTACAACGTATTACCCTTCCTGTAGATTAATGGGGTATCGTTAGCAAATAAAGACACTTTGAGCGCTGTAGGACCCACTTGTAATCTTCCAATTAACTCTACTGTTCCTAACAGCGTTTGCTAGATATTCGGTGAACAGCACAAATAACGTTGATAAAAGAGGATCCCCTTGAGTAAGGGCACCCTTGCTATTATCGACATAAACTAGTTATTGAAAATAACGCACCGATGTTTATTATAAAATATTTTGCCTCACTTGATTATGTATCATTATCATTATAGCTTATTTTTTCCGAAACCAAAACGGCGGAAAGATTTCAAATAAAACTTCCAATTTAACCTGTCTAAAACTTTGTAGCCCTACATATCTACATAGAATATACTAGCAGGAAGCTTTTCTTTTTCGGAGGAGGCTATTGTAATCTTGTATTATCTCCGATTAATCTGTTGGAATAAATTTAGTTTGGTCGGAGTGGACCATGATTGTAGGCAAATATTTTTAATGCTATTACACACGACTTTAGAAAGAATTTTATAACCTGTCTTTAGCAATGTGGTTGGTCAGTAGCTATTAACGTAGGTGTTACTCACTTCAAAGGGCCAGTGCACTCTCGTACACCGTCTGCCGGAGGAATATCCTACATTTCGAGGACGTCATCGATTCGAAGTGACATCACCGTGATACCTTTGAATCAATCACCTTTAGCTGGAAATGCAACAAGAATATCAAGAAGTTCCACAAGAAGAAGTATTGGGCAGGAATGGACACGCCATCATTGGCATAAAATCAAAGATTTAGGTAAAATTAATTAATAGGATATTAGCCTGATGAATAGGGCCCGCAAAAGTCAATAAAGTCAAAAATTTTTAAGGACCTCGTCTGACCACGAATCAAAGAATAAAGTTGTTTTCAGCACCTAGGGGATTGTTTCTAAGAAGTTTATAGGTCAAAATAAAGTCAAAATTTACAATAAAGTCAAAATTTTCAATAAAGTCAAAATTTTCAATAAAGTCAAAATTTGTCAAAATATGGCTTTTTACAAAGTTTTTGTGTTTCTTGAGAGTAATTCTTGTAAAAATCCTCGTGGAAGCATTGTAAATCAGGAACTGCGACACAATTAAACCATATTAACCCATAAAAGCAGGAAATAAGTCACAATGCCCACTTGAATCAGCAGTAACTTTTATCGCAAATTGTCCATTGTTTATTCATTGTTACGTATTTAAATAATTCTTATAAAACACTTCCTCTTCATAAACGTAGTATTTTCGAAGATCAACAGTTTGGATTTTAGGAATAGCCTACTGACATTCTGTAATACAAAAATGCCCAAGCAAGCTAAATCGTCTTCAGCAAAAGTTAGACAGATTTGTCGAGATTTTTCTGATGAATTTAATGCAACTCCCGGGGGTGATTTAAGGTGCAATTTTTGCGAGGTTATAGTGAAGTGCGATAAAAAGTATTTTGTTGAAAGCCACAGGAAAAGTAAACGCCATCAAGCTGGATTGGAGCAACAACAAGCATTCCCTGTTTAATTTGCTGTTTATTTGAATTTATCATGCGGAGAAAATCGAGGCAAAGTGCCCTTTTCACAAGGACAAAATAACACAAGCTACCTAAATCTATCGCCAAAAAACACGACGCACTTTTTATAATCCATAAAACACCTTGACTTTTCGACAAAATATTATGTTTGGGTAACTGGAGGAAGAACTGTGGCCTCTACAAATAAGCAATTTCGTTAGGTCAAAATAAAGTCAAAATTTGATAAAAATAAAGTCAAAAAAAAATTTTATTAGGTCAAAATAAAAATGGCCCTATTGATGAAGTAACCAACTTTGTTCCCCAAAAGCGGAAAATTTTGACCTTAGATTATGTAAAATTTAACTATTGGTTGATATCAAAATTTGCCGAATTACTACAAAATAAGTTGGTTATCCAGAACAGCAGGGTAAAAAGCGACAAATAAAGGCTAAAGAACTACATAGTTACATACTAAAACTTTAAAACAAACTTTAAAACTCCAAACAAACTTTAAAACTTTAAACTTTATAATAAGTAAAAAATCTATATTTACTTGTCAAGAGCCAAATAAGATAACACTTCCGCGCAGTGACGACAAACCTATTCAAGCCCAAGGGAGTTGAAAACCACGACCAAACTTTGTTCGCCCAATTATTTTTACATTCTCGAAAGATTTTTTACGCTAGTCAACCAATCATTCTATTTTTTGTCAAAAGTGCGGTGGGGACGAAAAAATCAAACCAGTTGTTATTAGCACGTGATACTGAACAAAGAAGTGTCATACTGAAAAGGCCTAAAAGGCAAGAATTCGCAGGAACAGGAAAACTAAAACTTACATAGTTAAACTAACTCACAAAAATTCTGAAAATTGGCTAAAATTGCAAACTCAAGTAAATAACTACGAAAAAGTAAGCCATGACCTTATTTCAACCTTACGTATTAATTTTATTTGTGGCTGGCTGTTCAATTTATTAAGCAGTTGTTGTAGGTTATAAAATATGTTGATGTTGGTTATGAAAAAACTTGTAAAAATCACGTTTTTAAACAGGACGTTTAACAATTTTTTCCTTGTACCCGTAGAAGAAGATTCGGAACGTGCACGTCGATGCTCTAAGTTATCAAGTGGATTTGCTCCGTTGATGGTCTTCGGTGGTCTTGTATTCGTGTGCATCGGAATCAGCGCTTACACAAATACTGGAAAAGACAAGGAACGTCTTAAACAACTCAGCACAGCCCCGCTGGTAATGGGCATTTTTATGCTTATTCTGGGAGCAGTTTTAATAAGCAGTTGGTTCGGATGCCGGTCAAGAGCAAGAAAAATTGACCAGAAGTTGCTCCACGGCTCACCACGTAACTCACTGGAGTCAGACGACAATCTAGTACAAGCTGTTGTGGCAAAATTATACAGTCAGATCGGTAGCAATCTACCGGAATATCGAAACCGGCCAGGTACGCCTATTATTCATGGTGTTACAATAGATGGAGCCGTCGTGCACAAAACTCCAAAAGCTTCCAGGGCGAATCAGTCTGAAAACGTTAACTCATCCAACTCAGAACGCTGCGGCCAATGCCAATCCAGTTTGGTTGTGGGACGAGAAACGAGTGTTTAGCCTCATCTATGCATGTTGAAAAAATCTTACATTATCTACAATCCTGTGCGTTGATGAACTGTTGAAACAGCAGCAATGCATTGCAGAAAACATCTATCTTCACATTTGATGCTTTGTGTTATTCGATAAATTGATATACAGTCTATTTATTCATTTCAGCCAAGCATTTGCATTCAGTCGTACAAGTTATATCTTTTATTATTGGAAGCTAATAATTCCACTTCACATGGTTAAGAATTACAAAAATACCCAAATGTATTTCAGAACATCGATTTCATAAATGGTTTCGAAAGCCAAAAGATGTATTTTTGCATTGGGTTTAAACTTTTATTTTCCTAAACCTATTAAGTCATTAAACAAAACGTTTTTACCTGCATTCCCAATTTGTATTGCAAAAACAACAGTAAGCAATAGTCGAAACAGTGAAAAAATAATGGAATTTTTTTTACCATAAGTGTAAGCTCCAGCAAGGAAAGAAAGTAAATTAAAGAAACCAAAGATTTAAAATAGTTAGCAGTCATTCGCCAAGCCCAACGAATTCTTGAACTATATCCTTCGAATTTTACGTGGTCGCTGCGATAAACCCTCATTGGTTATTGGCGTAACATCAGTTATAGATACCACTTTAAAACCACCTAACACTAAACCACGAATGGAAGGTCTTCTGCCTGGCCCAATACCATAAATTTTAACCCGAACATGATCAGGACATCCTCTTTCCAATGCTTTTGTAGCAGCAGCTGCGCCTGTCGTTTCACCAGCAAGTTCAGTTTTTTTTGCAGCATTAAAGTATCCAACCTTTCGGCACGACAAATTAGAATACATCATCTCTGGGTCATCAGCGTCCCTTACAGTAATCAGAGTATTGTTCCATCTTGCATTTACTTTTACAATTGGAAGTTTCTTATATGGGATACCATTAAAAACTAAGTCTTCTCTTTTTGCATATTCAAAAGATGATTTGGCAGTATGGCCTTCACTCACATCAGATTCATTTAAAAGAATGGGTCCAAAATTTTGATTCTTGACAGATTCGTGTTGTTTGTCCACTAAATTTAATATCATCTGGTCCTTTTTTGGTGTGGAGGTTGATAGCTTTCGTGCACCACTTACAGTGTGCAATGCACTGTTCAATGTAACCTGAATAGATCCATTTTGCAAGGCAGCCAAGCAGCCATCAGAATATAAAACTGTGCACCTTTGCAAAATACCAGCTGCCAGTTTGGTAAGCATATTGCTGAACAGCCTACCTAAAAATTAAAAAAAATATATATTTTATCACAGTCCAATTATACAAAAACTAAGAAGTAATCATAAAATACAGAATAGTGATGTACTAAAAAAGTATGAAAAACAAGTGTGTACTATATCAAGACGCCAAAATTTATTGTACAACTTACTGACTAGGCACCATGCAGGAAACTAAACAAAAACTACATTTGACCTCACATATAACGGTCAAGTTGGGACTGGCAATACATGTCCGTTATATGTGGTATACAAAGTTAGGCCTAGGCACATCATTCAGGTTCCCACATCTCACACTCTTGAGTTTATTACAGTACAATTCATAAACATACTTCTGTACGAAATGATTTACTATATTCTATGTTGTGTCACTGCCAGTAAAATGTTACAAAATTGGACAGTTTTCAATTGATATGTTTTTGAACACTGTATGGTCAAACAAAATTGTCACAAACTGCAATTGGTAGACTGTGGTAATGTTATATGCAACTACCGTAAAGTAATGTAGTTGACCTATCATTAGAAAGGAAATGTTGATTGGTTTGAGCTGGCAAAATTTTGAATTTATTACAGTATATGCATACAAAGTATTTTAGATTGTTATAACTCAAAAGGGCCTGGAGAATTTATTCGTTATATACAATAATCAATCTATTAAAAGGGATAGAAAACCATTCAGACCAGAGACTTCGTCCAATATAGGCTAATATTCATTATATACACATTCGTCATATGCAAGGTCAACTGTAGTTTTTTGTACTAATTTTACATGCTACAAAATACTGGAAAATAAATGATGGTAATCACCAATGTGACGGAAAATCAAAATAAAAGTGGACAATTTTAACACAATACAAGTACAGTACATAATAAAGTTTTATAAATTTCCATTTGAATTGGTACCAGTTCCTAGAACTGTGTCTACCTCCTTCAAAACCTTACTATTTGTGACATGAGAAAGAAAACTAAGAGATTTTAGATTTTCATACAACTGTTCAACAGATGATGCCCCTATAAGCACACCACTATTTGATTCATGTCTTATGCACCAAGCAATTGCCAACTGGCCTAAAGTACATCCAATTCGATCAGCAATAATCTGTAACTCCATTAATTTAGCTTGCTGTCGTTTCCCAGATTCAGAAGCTATTTTTTCTTTTAGCCATGAAAAGCCTTTGATTTCAGCACGACTGTTCATTGGAAACCCATTTATATATTTTCCACTTATTATGCCACAAGCCAAAGGTGACCATGTCAGCATACCCACTCCTATTTTCTGTGACAGTTGTGGTAGCCAGTTTTCTGCAGTCTCCCTTTGAAAAAAGTGATATTCAGCTTGCTCTGCAATGGGTGGTATTAAATTAAATTGACGAGCAACAGAATGGGCTTCCATTATTTCAGCAGCACTCCATCTAGATGTGCCCCAGTACAGAGCCAAACCTTGGTTTATGACATGTGTAAACGCACGGACTATTTCTTCCATTGGTGTTTTGGGATCAGAGCGATTTGCAAATACAACATCAACATATGAAAGTTGAAGTCTTTGTAGAGAACCATTCAAACCTTCAATTATATGTTTACGAGAGAGACCACGTTCCGTTTCTGCAACACCTCCCCAGTATAACTTTGTTGTTATGACTAATGCTGATCTTCTCCATTTCTTCTTTTTTATTATTTTGCCCAACAGTATTTCAGCTTTTCCACTAGCATAAACCTCAGCAGTGTCAAATAGATTGACACCATTTTCATAAGCAATTGTTACTAGTTCTTCAGCAAGTTCATCAGAAATCTGATTTGCAAACGTTGCCCATGTTCCCAATCCAATGCAAGACACCCTAAGTCCAGATCTTCCTAAATTCCTATAAATCATTTTACAACAACCAAATAACTGACCACAACCTGCCTGTTGAAATGCTTGTTGTCAACTTGTGTATGTAGTTATAAGCTTTGTTGTTGATAATAATAAACATTGAAGGAAATAGTATGGCCTTTCTCTGCAATACATAAAGTCCTTGTGAGATATTTTCAGTAAAAGTTGAATGGTTTAGTTTTGTTCTGATCAAATTGAAATTCACAAACAACAGTGGTTGATAGTTGGTAAAAAATGAGTTTTGACCATTTGTGAACTCATCCTAAATCTCTCTGTTCTATTCTTTATCAATAAATTTAACCTCTCTTGAATTTGAGTGACTAGAATGCTATAGTAGCCACATCCGATCATGTTTTCTTTTGTTAGTTGGTAGTAAATAAACTTACCACTGATTTTAAAGAAGATCAAATCAGAACAGATCACACAAACAAAAATAGTCAAAAATGACCATTAAATAATGCTGTAAATTTCTCCAGAACACCACAGAAAGGATACATATATATACTTTTTCTACATGCAACTTAAATTGGTCGTCGATTCGATCTCATAATCTTTTATTAAAAAGGAACTCCAATTTTTTTAACATTTTAAACCTCTGTAAAACATCCAATGATCGAATTGCAAAATGTTTTTATCTTTAGGTCAGCAGAGTAAGGCAAGAGTGCACTCAAGTGCAGTTATAATTATATTCAGTAGCGCACTTCAGGACCCCAGTCTGCATTTCAAGGCAGCTGCACACCCAAGATAAATTTCAAATAAAGTTTTTGCACAGTTGAATATATTTAACCCTATTTTACAGAGGTACTAAAGAAGCTCAAAATACACATGAGGGGGCTTTGTGCCTCCTCCCCTAAAATACATATTTTGCTTAAGTTAGAATTATGAAACTTGGCGATTCTATTAATGAACCTCTTCAGAGAATTCCTATTGACAAATAATGATTCTTGCATTTGTGCTTTTCATAAGGTCAGGCTAAATATGAGCTTGCAAGACTTTGTACTTCTTTCTATCGGGCACAATTTATTTAGAGTTGCTGCCTTACTCAAATATAAATTTATCTAGTTACATGGCAAGCGATTTCAACTACACATTTTTGGAAAAACACCGATTTATGACCTTGGAATTGAAAATAAACTGTTTGCTTGGCAGTCATACTGCAACCGATTTACGTTACTCTCATGTACAAACTATCTCGGGTGTGCAGCTGCCACAAAATACAGACATGAAAGCAAGTGAACCAAGGGTAAACTCAAGTAATCTGTGCAACTGTAGGAGCTCAGGCCCCAGAGTATTTAAAGGTTCCCTGGGAGGCTTGCCAAAACATGAAAACCGTCACCTGGCAGTTTGCGAGTGCGCACTTGAAGTGTACTCTTAGATCTTTTGTGCAATCACGATATTGTCCAAAAAAGGCTAAAAATTGCAGTTCGGCTCGTACGTCGCTACTCGTCCCGGTTATAGCCAAGAGTAGGGCCTAAATCCGTTTGCTTACCAGTAACCGATTTTCAACTTCAATGGAAGAAAGTAAACCAAACTGCTTTTTAGCATAAACACCAAATGAATAACTAACTATAAATAAGATGTCTATGAATTAGCATGATTCCTTTGGGAACTATCAACTACAACCAACATCGCTCCGAAGAGGGGTCGCATCGAATGGACGAGACGTCGTGTTGTCTTTTCGGTATATTTTCGGGCATAGCCTAATCTGTTGAAGCATTGCTTCACGGCGGATTAACATAGAGGCGTCGATGCCCAGCTCGTACGAAAAAAAATCTTCTGAAACGCATTACTGTATTGTAGTTGCACACTGCAGTTTTGATGGCTGACATTTTATAATAACTTTTTATCATGACTGCATATTATTCTATAATATGAAATTTCTTTCAACCTTATTGTTTACAGTTTTGCCCTATATCGTGTCAAATGGTGCAGCCTACTTAAGCTACTTTGGTACCTATCATTAATATGCGACTGTCCGAAACTCTTTCGATAACGTGGTACTGGTCACTTGATGCACTGGGTGACTTGTCACAATTAGTCCTTTTTCCCAGACCATTTCATGCTTGAGCGTAGTGAAACAAAGCACGAGGCATGAGACGAAGGAAACAGCCAGAGACGACTGAGTGAGATTGGTCGAAAAACACATGGTGAATGGCAAAGAACATATGATGTCACCGACAACACAACAAACAGCGCATAATGTCTAAAACTCAAAAAACAGGAGAGGTTACACATTCGAAAAGACTAGAGCATATGACAGACCATACAAACGTTGCAATTTCATAATTTATTACAAAAAAACACACCCAAATCATAAATACGGAATATGCTCGCATAATAGGGTTCGTTATTGGGCAATTCAGGATACAGAGTAGCACGAGGTGTGGGATCAGAATCACGGCCATCTAATGGTGTACTCTCCTTGCTAGTAGGTAGCAGTGTTGTAATGACTCGAGTCAACGCTTGAAATGACTTGACTTGACTCAAGTCTCGGAAAGTTGACCAAGTCATTAGATCTTGGTTGTTAATTTATTTACCAACTGAATTACAGACATTTGACTTCATTGCCAACGATCGGTTAAAGGAATAGCCAATGGCATGACTTGATTTGACTTGCATTATATTTTAACTTGACTTGATCCAATCAGTAATTTGACTCGACTTGACTTAAGTCAACTTCCCAAATGACTTGACTTCACTCGAGTCCTATAAAAAATCACTTGGTTACAGCACTGCAAGTTAGGTCAACACGATTGTCACGTTGACGTTGAAAGCGAAGGAGCCGGGGGCGAGTAACGTTTATCAGTAACTGAATGACTATATAGTTTAAAAAACAAAATGGTCCACATAATACTCCATAGAAGAGACAAAATGATGAGCAAAGACAAAATACCATTAATATCTGGGGATGTAATACTAGAAAGCATGTGCAAGAAGGTGATTTTAAAGGTTTTGGAAACTGTTTCGTGAATATAGGTGAGATCAGCCTCAATCACAGATGAATAATGATTAGCACGGCCACTAAACCCAACATACAATATAAATCAATGAATACATATAGTAGCGAGCAAATTATAATTCCATACGTACAGCAAGTCCGAAATAGGCTACTGCTAGCTCGAAGCGTACATTAATCGTCTTTAGTTAAAAGCATAGCACAAAGTAACTACAAGAAACGGATAGAAACAACAACAGAGTATCACCACAAGTTGAAAAGTAAACTTAGATTGTCCACAATCGTCGCAAGCAATCCTTATTCTACATAAACCTTCCTAGGGATTCAAAAGAACGTAACTAATATCGTTCTCAGAGGTGAACCTTCGAGCAAGCAAAGTAAACCAGTAAATTTTGAAGGCAACTTTTGATATAAATTACAGTTTGTATAACTTATTTAATTTTTTCGTCATTGCCGCGGTGGGACGAAAAAGCACTACCGGTACTAGTTAATAATGACATGAATTAATACATGGAGGAATAGTGACAAAGCCTAAAGAGCTTAAAACGTTTTTGAAAATTCCGATGGTATTAATTTGCTGATAAAAGCTTGCATGGTCGGCCATTAAGCTCAAACTTGAGGTTACATTTATTTCAAAACCATAGGATTTCATTATATCGTACCTTAATAATAATAATTGTTGTTAGTAATTTTTGGAAATACAAACAACATTTCACTACAAAGAGTTCAATTAGGGGAATTTCCCAGGTATGTTTTCCCAATTGGTAAATCACAAGTCTGTAATTTTATTTTTGCCTTTTTTCATTTTTAAGGTATTGCTCGAATTTAAAACTGTCTAGTGTCTACCAGATCCAGTAAACAGTCGAACTGCAGAGTATGGCCGTTCTCAGCTAGATCTTGGTCGCGCCAAACAAACAAAAAGGACAAGAGCAGTGCGCAAAAATGCTCAGAAGCCATAGTAGTGCGCATTTGGGTGCGCAATTACACAGTAATGTACACAGTTTAACTTATTCAATCTTTAAATCAATTAAAAATTGAGGGCACAGAAGTTCTATCCAAGTCATTAATTGCAAAATAACGCATCTTAAATGCAGCAGTATAGGCAGCTCAGAGGCGATGCTGTTGGTGTGTCTGATTTGTAATTATGCAAGTCTGGTTCTATTACCGTTAGATAAGGTATCTTCAGTCCAATAACCAGCATAGAATCCCTGCCAGTTACTATCAAAATAGGATGAACCAAATATGTGGTATCAAACTGGATAGTCTTTCTCAGACTATAAAGTTTGCTGTATGTGATTACAGTAATTTAGCATGTATCGGTTTTATCCGCATGTGAATAAATATTGTTAGACGCTGTCAAAAAATTTTTATGGTATTACTCAGATTAGTGGATTGTTGTCTTCCCATTTTGACAATTATCAGAGGCATATTTAAACCAAAATCCCAGATTATTTGTATGCATGCTAATACCATAAAAAGTAGAAAACACTAAAAATAAATATTTTAAAAACTAATTTGAGTGTTAACAGCTTTTTAGACTATAAAAGTTTGTATATACTACACTATTGGTATGGCAAACAAGTAGTTACAGTATAGCTTAGTGGTACAGGTACTGATATATTATTTTACATTCTTTTTTGTTTGCTTTACATTTAATACAGTGTTTAATGAAAACACTAATAAACTGCTTATGCCTTCTAAGCCTGTTCTCACGCATCATGCATCTGATTTCTTAACAAGCTGGGATGATAAAGATTTATTGGGAGAAGGGGCTTTCGCTGCAGTGCGAAAATGTAATCATACTCAATTAGGAACAGTTGTTGTTAAATGCTTCTGTATACGAGGAACTCCTGATCAACAAAAAAAGGCTACCATAAGGTTTATTAATACGGCACAAATTATATTTTACTATAAATTTATTAAAAACATTTTGTGTATGTTTGTATCTTCTGCTTGAGTTTTGATGGGTCATTTTATTATCAACTTGTCATTTTGATTGGTTTTTATTACACCTTGCAAAACAGTATAATATTTTGTAACGGTGCATATGACAATACTGCTTCACACCTTTACGTACAAAACATCACATTTAATAGCATATGACTGTTAGCTAGTAACAAACTAATACTCAGTAAAATAGCTAATAATCTGTCTATAACCATCAACAACTTCGTACAAATCAGCATCAAAGTTTATCTAACACTGCCCAATACAAACAGCTGTTTTAAGTCCAAAACACATGTTTATAATCCTTTTAGATAGTAATTGGTTAAGTCTTTTACCCATCACTCAAATGAAGAAGGCAAAGTAGATGCCTTTGTGTAAATAGTAGAAAAAGGCTCTACCAAACTAACTAGTCTGTAAGTTCAAACTCACTTTCAAAAGCATAATAGGGCATAGCACTCTCTCGTACACCATTTCAACGTTGAGTAAAAGGCTTTTCAAATCGTTACATGGTAAAGCCTTCTATGGGTAAAGTTCTATAGCCTGTAGTGTTGCTGTGACAGAATTTATAAAATGTTTTTATTTTGTGCATTGGTTAGTTAGTGAACTCAAGTGAAATAAAAAATTTTCGAGTTTTGGGTGCAGGAATTTGTATTTTTCGAGTTCAAGTTTGGCAAAATATTGAGTTCACAGCCTTGAGTGCATGTACATTTGGTAAAACATTTGTGTCTTTACGGCAATTACCTATGGCACCGGGTTAGTTTAGTACCGCCAAGGAATTTTCAGTCAAGGCTGAGCTCAGCGAGCTGTAGCTTGACATCTATCTTTACTAGTACAAATGCCCCAATTGCAGCTTCACTTAGGCTTAATTGACGCAAGATATTCCTGTTACCCACATAAGTATTCTTTAACCATACCTATGTGTTGTCGCGCACACAAAGCGTTTCATTTAGCCTTGGTCTACACACCACTTTCATGTACATTTCTGTACATTATGATATCATAATTGCCACTATGTATTATGTCAGTTTTCTCTATTTACAAGTATTATGCACGATTAGGCCATGATAAACCAATTTTTGGCTTCAAGGTTCAGATTTTATGCGCCATTGCAAATATTTTGTGGTGTTTTTGTTATGGGGTTTTTGAAATTATTAGTGAATATGAAGTTTTTCCTTTCTAAGGATCTTACCAGCTAGTGGTCTGTGAAAAGCATTGGGCCAAGCTACCACAGTACATGCCCAAGTAGACCAACGTATGTAATAGTTAGTGCCAAATTTGTGCTTTTGTAACCAATTTTTGGCAATAATTAATTATTATTTATCAACTAAATACTATTGAAACTTTTTTCATCAGTATAATCAAACTCCTTTTTGGTTTAATGTCAACTTGTTTTTGCACTTGCCCCTCGCTTTTATCAGATTCTGCTATAAATATCAAGGTTTTGTTTTGCAGGGTTGAAGATGAAATTAAAGTTCTTCTCCAGCTGGAACATTGCAATATTGTCCAGGTCATTGGGAACACAAAATGGAAAAATTGCATGGGTATAATTATGGAATACGTCGATGGAGGCAGCCTTGACAAATTTTTGTTTTCTGAAGAAGTACAGGATATTCCATGGCCGTTACGATTGCGGTTTTTATACGAAATTTGTTATGCTTTGGCCTATTTGCATCATCATGATGAGAGGAAAACGTTTGTTCACTGTGATCTTAAATCAGAAAATATTTTACTAACTAAAACATTGAAGATAAAAATAGCAGATTTTGGATCAACGAACATTGCAATTAAATCTGGTGCAAGCACCTCACTCAGTGTAACAAAGAAGAACCAGCATACAGTTATATATACCGCACCAGAATTTCTCAATGATCCTACGATGGAAAAGAAACCTTCCATGGATGTGTACAGGCAAGCATGTTAATAGCAAGTAAAGTAGTTTTTTTATTTAACTTACCTCTTTTGATCTGGGTAGTGCTAAATGGCATAGTTACAAGTTTTGCTGCTAAGTAGTATTATTTGAGAGAGCTTACCCTCACGATGCATATCTTGTTGGTACAAGGTTTGACGGGTCCTTAACTGATCACAATATATATATTTTACATCAATTATTATTTCTTTAAATAGTGTTGGAATGATTGGATATGAAATTGTTACAAGACTGCAAGTTTTTCATGATGCTCAAAATTTGGCAGTACTTATTTCAGTGATAATAAGCCGTGGACAAAAACCAAATGAAAAACATCTTCAAAACGTGGAAAAGTCATTAATGACAAAGCCTAACGACAATGATATTTATAAGTTTTTCATGGACATTGTAAGGCAATGCTGGAATTTTCAACCAAATGAAAGACCTGAGATGCAGAAAGGTAAAACCTGTTTTCTTAAACTAGTGCCATGTTAGTAATCTCATGATATTTCTGGATTATGTACAATTATACAGAAACTTTTTTACACATTTGCTACTGCTCAGCTCCTATAAGCTGATAAAATAAATAAAAATGTTGCAAAAAAAATTTACCTTCCTTAACTATATCAATACTTGTAAATATGTAACATTTTCTTAACAGTACAACAATATGTGATTCATGATTCTGTATAATTGATATTGTTGAATGAAAAAATATATACATGCCAGTATGGTTTCTTGTTGCTTGCAAAATTTATTATAAATTGTGGTGTATGGTATACCAACGCCGATGCGTACATATACAGTGAGACCTCGTTAATCCGGACCACTTCGTTTCGTCAAAAAATGTCGGTTTAGCGGGGTTTCCGGATTATCGGAAAGTAAAAAATCAATCAATCTTGCAAATGCAGCACCGTGTTCAAAACGCAGTATGCACCTTACTCCAATTCTAAGTACCGACTTTCTGGCTGGACAGCAACTAAAATAAAATTATATTTTTTGTATGATCCGACCCAGTGTCGAACCCCAGAACCACCGTATTAAAGACGAATGCTCTCCAAGTGACGAACATTCGGCCGCAAATCGGTTTGACAACCGCTCTTGCATGGCAAAGCATTCCGGCGGGACCAGCAGTCTTGAACTTTCTTTGACCTGTTTCCAATCTTTGCGCAATGCGATATCAAAAGCTGATAGCACGATTGAGTTGCAGCAGTATGTCTTCAATAGATTGCCGCACTCAACCGATGTACTGTACGTATTTTTTTGCGACCGCGGAAGCGTTGTTTGTTACTGTTGATGAACAATTTATTTTTTCGTTTTTAAAATACTGTACAGTATTTCATAGTATGACTAAAAAGCTGTGCGGCTAAAAATTTTTACAAAGCGCAATGCTGTATAGTACTGTACTTTTGAATCAATAAAGACCGCAACGTTATTATGCGTAGATAATAATCGGCTATTGTTTCGTCAACTAACTACCCAGTGTACATAGTGTATTAGGACAATCGTGAATCATTTTCGCTTAATTGTTAATAATCCGGTTTATCGGATTTTATTGCTATTGATTTAGCACATTTGTTCCAAAACTTTTGTGTCGGAGTCGGACAGCGGAGTTTCCGGATTAAAGGGGTAAAATGCATAGGAAGAAATCCGTTCCCGGCAGTTTTGTGTCGGATAGCGGGGATTCCGGTTGTTCGGGGTCCGGATTAACGAGGTCCCACTGTATTTGGTTTTGGGGTTTTGATTTGGTACGTCAATGGTTGATGCACTTATGCAACCTCAGTTAACCAATTTTATAACTTCTCTTATAAGCTGGTGATGTGTGCTATATGATGTTATTAGAAATGTGTCGTTTGGGAATATGTTCAGTATTACTTGTTAGACATTTTTCAAAGTATAGAGCAGGATTGTGCAATATTTTTTGTTGGTGGACCACTTTCAAACATTAAAACAACAATAAGGGCCAGTCACTATCAACTCTATGCAATTTAATGGAAACTAAGCACAGCCTTTTTCCTTTTTCCAACAGGCTTTTAGTTTTCAAAGCGTTCAGGAAAGTGGAAAATTGTCAAAAGTGAAAGTTAAAAGCTGACAAAGTTATGGGAGTGTAAAATCAGTATCATTGTTTTATTAGTATCATGTCAAATGGTGAATTAAAAATGATGTAAATAAACAGTGTTTGGCTTGTTTTGCAAAAACTTAACCTGTAGATTTACGTCAAACGACGCTGAAGGTGTTATACTGCTGAAATCACATTTTCACACAAAGAACGAAGAAGAATAATAACAAAAGAATTCAATGTCACAGGTGGAAAATAGAAAACTCCAGAATAAATATTGTTTAAGCCTTCAGTCCCCCAATTCTAGCCCGTGACGCGACACCTTATCGAAAGACACTTTATCGAACGACACTTAATCGAACGACACTTTATCGAAAGACACTTAATCGAACGACACCTGATCGAAACGACACCTGATCGAAACGACAGTTGATCGAACGACACTTTATCGAACCGAAAGTTGATCAAACGACACTTTATCGAACCGACAGTTAATCAAAACGACAGTTGATCGAACGACACTTTATCGAACCGACAGTTCCAGCAAGATTTTTGCGTGTTTCTCAAACATTGAAACAATGGGTCATTGTGATGTTCAGCTATCTGTCCATGTTTGTTTGATAAAGTTGGATTTTGTAATTTTTGAGATATTGTGATATTTATATAATTTTGCTCTCTCTCCGCATTGAAACGTATTACTCATTTACGCACCAATAACTTGACTAACTATTCTTTTTCGTTCTCTTTTCACAGCGGGGGCGCGGCGTAACAAGAAGAATTTATAGAAATGTGTCACTTTTAGAAATGCTTAATTTATACTAAATTCACTTTCTTTAGTTTTACAATTATGATGTATACAGGAAGCCAGATGATGTTTCTACTAACCTGTAATAATCTCATCAGTCTACGACGCATAGGTTTCTAGTAATTAACGATTGCAAATGTGTGTGCGGGGTTGGCCACACCTAGTTTTTTTTAGTAAACTCGCGAGCCTGGTTAGGATAGGGTTAAAAGATCCACAATTTATTGAAACAACTGACGATATGCACTGTTAAAAGAACGACAATTTATTAAAAGAACTGACAACATGCACTGTTAAAAGCACGACAACTGACGAAGTGCACATTTCAATCGCATTCATTTAATTACAAGTTGTGTGCAATTGCTCGAAGATAACTTTTTATGTCCATATTTGTTGAGTCATAATTTTCAACTATACTCTTCAGCCGTTGGTTGACCGCGTCGTAGCGCTTCTTCCGAGGTGGGCCATCGATTCCAGCACTCAATTGCTCAATTAACATTTCGTTGGAACCTTGTTCCCGCTTAATTTTTTTGACGAGTCTTCGAAGCGTCAAATGGGATAATGAGACACGCTTGCTGAAAGCATTGTGCCATCCTTCAATGCTATTATTCGTTCGTGGAAGGTCATCTTGAACCCGGTGGAAAACATTCCAACACCGGATAGGAAATAGAGGTTGACAACGATTCCTGCGACACAATCGTCCAATCCAAGTAGTTTCATTTACTTACCTGATGCCTCATTAATACAATAATTCACACTCACTTCAGTACATTGACTCTGCAATCTCAATCGTACCAATCACAAGAAGAGCAAAATATCTGTATTCACACTTCAACAACACAGCATTAAAGTGACACTTGATGCTGCTTGCTTTGTGAAAGTTTTTCAACATCTGGTGACAAGTCATATGAAGCAAGAACCAGAACATTTTCTAAATAGGCGTCGGAAATGCGTGATCTTAGCTTGCTTTTCGTGAATTTCATTGTTGAAAATATTTGTTCACATGTGTACGTGCTACCAAGCATCGAAGCCATTTATTTTGCGCTGTCGGTCAAGCTGGGATAAAGACTACTTTCAAGAAGCTACTTTGTGTAAAACTCAGGCAGCGACATGCCCCTTGCTATTAAATTTTGCCTTCAATTCCTTACTCTTTGTATCTATAATGACTAGTCTAGTCTACTGTACAGACAATCTCGTACTTAGTAATTCTCGTGCGTATTCTTGTGATATCTTATTAATATGTGGGCGGGCCGGCCGCCATGCGAAATCGAACACTTTATGATACAAATATAAAATATAGATATAAAATATAAATCGTCAACTTTATGATATATACATCACAATTCATTAATGCACACCATTACAAAGACTGCACATCACAATGGCTCATTGTTTCAATGTTTGAGAAACACGCAAAAATCTTGCTTGAACTGTCGGTTCGATAAAGTGTCGTTCGATCAACTGTCGTTTTGATTAACTGTCGGTTCGATAAAGTGTCGTTCGATCAGCTGTCGTTTCGATAAAGTGTCGTTCGATCAACTGTCGTTTTGATTAACTGTCGGTTCGATAAAGTGTCGTTCGATCAGCTGTCGGTTCGATAAAGTGTCGTTCGATCAACTGTCGGCTCGATTAACTGTCGTTCGATAAAGTGTCTTTCGATCAGCTGTCGTTTCGATCAGGTGTCGTTCGATAAAGTGTCTTTCGATAAAGTGTCTTTCGATAAGGTGTCGTAGTACCATTCTAGCCACACTACAAATCTTTTTATCGAGTCTTTCGCAGGGTGCATAACTATCAGATGATAAGTCAACAACAACTTTTTCACTTCAGTTTTTTTGCCTCACATCCTTTTTGTGTCTTGGTCTTGTGGGTGGGATTTCTTTCGTAATAGGGAAAGAACTTGACCGATTTTACTGAGTGTTCTTGTTGTCGTTTAATCCAGTAAAAGCAAAGCTTGCTTTAAGTACTTCAAAAGTCCCTGTTTATCACCAAATGCATCACATTTTTGAAGTATCAGAATTAATGTGAGTTTTTTGTGTACAGTATTATATTTGTCATCACATTTTTGTATTTTCAGTTTATCCACTGATTAAAAAGAAACTCTCTTCTTTAAAATGTGGCTCTCTTGATTACAACTTTGGTCAATTTAAATCTCAAAGCAACACGTCCAAATCTAATTCCAGCATGAAAATAAAGCTGAATGAGTTTACATTCCCATTCCTTGAAGGACCAAAGCCAGAACAAAGCAGTATAAAAGGAACATCTCATTCTAAACAACCTTCAATAGAGAAAACGGTACTAATATAATCATTCTGCAGTGTGCACCGCCATTTAAAATGTTTAATGCATGATTTTATTTTGATATGAACATGAAAAAATTTAATCAGGTGATTTAATTTACCACTCTGATTTAGTTTTGTTTTTAGATACTTGTGTAGAGATTTGTGGTCTAATTACTCTATTTTATTTAAATACCAAATCATGAAAAAATCACGAAGATTAATAAGTGCACTTAATAAAATAACTATAAATACCGGTACTATGATAAACCACAATGAAAATAGCTGTGTCATTAAAGCAGTTTGGTTTAACATTATAGAGATATGGCCTTGTTAGAATGCGGCCTGGGCTGACTTAGGTTTGATACTTAACCCCATATTGGGCTCTGAAGACGCATGAAACGTACAAGAGCAAGCTTTTGGCCTTTCTTTAAAAATACACTTCTTAGCTGAGACAGATTTTTGATCGACACTTTATCAATCATTAACTATATTTTTTATACAGAAAATATGTATTTTTTTCATGCCATTTTTTGATAAAGGTGAGCTAGCATAACATGTGCGATCCTTCTCTAGGGCACATTTTACTTCAAACTTTTGTCCAGTTAAACTAAGTAATGATGTTATTAGACACCGCACAAAAGCTTGCAATATACAGTGGAAGCTCATTAACTCAAATTTACTTAATAAGAGCTTTCGTATAAGATTTGCAACTTTCCCAGATTCAGCAACCATTTACCTAATTTACCAGCTTTAGATAACCTGTAGTAAGTTAATCATTAGCCCCAAATTAACTAGCATCGAAAGACACTTTATCGAACGACACTTAATCGAACGACACTTTATCGAAAGACACTTAATCGAACGACACCTGATCGAAACGACAGTTGATCGAAACGACAGTTGATCGAACGACACTTTATCGAACCGAAAGTTGATCAAACGACACTTTATCGAACCGACAGTTAATCAAAACGACAGTTGATCGAACGACACTTTATCGAACCGACAGTTCCAGCAAGATTTTTGCGTGTTTCTCAAACATTGAAACAATGAGTCATTGTGATGTTCAGCTATCTGTCCATGTTTGTTTGATAAAGTTGGATTTTGTAATTTTTGAGATATTGTGATATTTATATAATTTTGCTCTCTCTCCGCATTGAAGCGTATTACTCATTTACGCACCAATAACTTGACTAACTATTCTTTTTCGTTCTCTTTTCACAGCGGGGGCGCGGCGTAACAAGAAGAATTTATAGAAATGTGTCACTTTTAGAAATACCTAATTTACACTAAATTCACTTTCTTTAGTTTTACAATTATGATGTATACAGGAAGCCAGATGATGTTTCTACTAACCTGTAATAATCTCATCAGTCTACGACGCATAGGTTTCTAGTAATTAACGATTGCAAATGTGTGTGCGGGGTTGGCCACACCTAGTTTTTTTAGTAAACTCGCGAGCCTGGTTAGGATAGGGTTAAAAGATCCACAATTTATCGAAACAACTGACGATATGCACTGTTAAAAGCACGACAACTGACGAAGTGCACATTTCAATCGCATTCATTTAATTACAAGTTGTGTGCAATTGCTCGAAGATAACTTTTTATGTCCATATTCGTTGAGTCATAATTTTCGACTGTGCTCTTCAGCCGTTGGTTGACAGCGTCGTAGCGCTTCTTCCGAGGTGGGCCATCGATTCCAGCACTCAATTGCTCAATTAACATTTCGTTGGAACCTTGTTCCTGCTTAATTTTTTTGACGAGTCTGCGAAGTGTCGGATGGGATATTGAGACACGCTTGCTGAAAGCATTGTGCCATCCTTCAATGCTATTATTCGTTCGTGGAAGGTCATCTTGAACCCGGTGGAAGACATTCCAATATCATTATTAATATCATATTCCATTCCAATTCCAAATAGGCGCCGGAAATGCGTGATCTTAGCTTGCTTTTCGTGAATTTCATTGTTGAAAATATTTGTTCACATGTGTACGTGCTACCAAGCATCGAAGCCATTTATTTTGCGCTGTCGGTCAAGCTGGGATAAAGACCACTTTCAAGAAGCTACTTTGTGTAAAAGTCAGGCAGCGACATGCCCCTTGCTATAAAATTTTGCCTTCAATTCCTTACTCTTTGTATCTATAATGACTAGTCTAGTCTACTGTACAGACAATCTCGTACTTAGTAATTCTCGTGCGTATTCTTGTGATATCTTATTAATATGTGGGCGGGCCGGCCGCCATGCGAAATCGAACACTTTATGATACAAATATAAAATATAGATATAAAATATAAATCGTCAACTTTATGATATATACATCACAATTCATTAATGCACACCATTACAAAGACCGCACATCACAATGGCTCATTGTTTCAATGTTTGAGAAACACGCAAAAATCTTGCTTGAACTGTCGGTTCGATAAAGTGTCGTTCGATCAACTGTCGTTTTGATTAACTGTCGGTTCGATAAAGTGTCGTTCGATCAGCTGTCGGTTCGATAAAGTGTCGTTCGATCAACTGTCGGCTCGATTAACTGTCGTTCGATAAAGTGTCTTTCGATCAGCTGTCGTTTCGATCAGGTGTCGTTCGATAAAGTGTCTTTCGATAAAGTGTCTTTCGATAAGGTGTCATAGTACCATGAAATATGTTGATTTATAATACAAATCACTAGAATGTCACACATTTGTTCGTTTTGTAATGAAGTGTGAAACTTGATTTGCGTTTGTATCTGCATTCACAATACCTTGCTGAGAATAAAAGCTGATTTGATTGGTTTGTACTGTATGTACGGTATAATACTACGCTATCGAAAATAACAGACTGCACATTTTACAAACCAACCTTGTTACTCACTTTTTGCTGTTAAAGCATAATATATTTACATCGTGCTTAATTATTAAACAATTAACGTTCACTAGATCTAATCTGAAAGAAATTTGTGATGAACTATGATTGGTTATATATTGTTTTTACTTTTGCAAAAAGCTGCAAGATAACATGGCATGTATAAAAATAGTGTGGCAGTATTTTTTTAAAACCAAACCAAGTTGCAAAAATAGTGTATGCAATGCATATGTATAAATGGTCTATTGATGGACAGTGCAACAAGAATTTCACGCTTCAATAACGATGCATCCTCTAAAGCAGGGCTTCCCAAATTGAGGGTCACGCGATGAGTTTTAGGAGTCTCAAAGCATACACCAATTTCACCTAAAGAACAACATCTACATAAATTTTACTTTTTCTTGCTTTCGAAACAATTACTAATCAAAAATTTCAAAACTAATCACAAACAGAAATCTTAACTGAGGTGTGACACATTAAATGAGAAATGAATGCTTTTATTTGTGCCCAGCTTAATGCATTTTTTTGTTTATTAACTTTGTGGTTTATTGTGTCATAAAAATGCACTTCCAAACAATAGAATGACTGTAGAATCTAAGGTAGAGATTTACTAGTAAAGCTAAATTTTGTGTATATTTGGAACTGTTTATCGCTGTCAAACGGAAGGAGCTGCTAACAAAACAGTTTGGAAAGTCCTGCTCTAAAGAAACAAAGGCATCGCTAAAAGACATAATACTAAAAAACATTATGATATACTATAAACATTTGGTAAACTTATAGACCTACATGTTAAAACACGAACATAGCTTGAAAAATTCTAACCCGATGACAATAGTGCAAGATTTTTATCAGATATTTTGAAAAAATCATCAAGTCTTAATTTATTTGTACATTGCAACTTTTATTTGCCCAATGTTAAGTTAGAGGGATTGGGAGCTGGCTTTCTTTGTTGGAATGCATAATATTTACTGGGTTAATTTCTTTGTGCAACGGCTGACTCCATTTGTCCCAACAAACCACTGCCGACATATTTTTTTAATGAGAAAAGACTAACTCTACTTATTTTATCATGTTATGGATCATGAATGACTTCCTGTACTGAAGCATTTTAGTGAGAGTCACAAAAATGTCCCAAAACTTTTTTTACAGGAACAACTTCAGCAGGAAATTGAAACACTGAGTCTAGTTCCAGTGAATAGCAACAATGTGCCAATGAGAAAATCTCAAGCTGGTAAATGGTGATTTGTTGAATTTTTTATAAGTTTGTTAGCAGTACTGAAATATTGTGTTGTATAGGAACCATGCTAAGCTCACTTCGTTAAATTCAACAAACTTGCACAACCGCAATTTTTACTCTTATTCCTTTAGAAAATAGCCGGAAGGAAATTGTGGAAAACTATTTTGTCCAACAACTCCGCAAAATGCAATCCGAAGTAAGCAAAAGAGGTAATGAAAATTACTGGATTTAGTCATAAAGAGTGTAAGCTTACCAGTTATACTGAATTTCAAAATATATGCTTGCTAAATACTTTTGTCCTAATTGGGTTGAATATCCTTTAACTTTAACTTTCAGGACAGGTAATGTAGAAGTTAGTATTGTTCACATTTAATATTTTATGCTCTGGTATACTATTTTTACCAGAGTATTAAGATTGGAAGTCAACATGCCGATTACACATTTAGTGATTTGTAATATTTTATATCAACAGATCACAAATTCAAGATATTGGATCTATGGAAACATGTCAAGGAATTGAATGATGATCATGTTATACAAAAAGCAGCTGAATATTTTCCCCGTGTCCTTGATATGTCATGGGTATGGCTGAACAGTAATCAAGTTTCATTACTTTGTTTTATGTTGAAGCAGAGTCCAACACATATACACAAACTGGACTTGTCTTGGTGCACGTTAGGAGCTGCTGATTTTCGTAACATATCATTAGCAATAAAAGCAAGGAAAGCACAGGTAAAAACAAAGCGTTGGGCTATCACTCCATAAGGAACCTACTCTACCAAATCTAACATGCTGAAAGCTAAGGCAACCCACCCCAGCATGGCCTAATCTATTGCCTTCAATTTGGAAACGCCAAACTTACCAAGAACTGTTTTGCTTTAGATTAGGAATGCTGAATATTGGTTACAATGATTTTAAGCAAGTCAAAGTGTCTGAAATTGCCAGCATTCTCCCAAAAATTACTGACTGGTTAAGCCTTTCGGGTTATTTCTCAAATGAAGATGTCAACGTTACTGATAAAAAAAAGGCGATGCAAATGGCTCTTAACAATCTTAGAACCTCAGTAAGAAAATCTTTTTTTTGCTACATGGTGTCCGTATGTGCCAAGAGCTGTTTTAAATTAATCATATTTTTCATGTACTTTCCTGTTGGTGAAACATTCCACTTTATTATACAGTACCTCATAAAAACGTTGCTGTTCTTGAACATACCACATGTAGCTGGTAATAACTTACGATTTGAAATGTAAACGGCTGGTGTAGTTTATTGTCATGGTATATAAGAGAGTTTACAAGAGCTGCCTTAATGGAGAAAAGTATTTGTTTCAAGTACTACTCGTGTATAATTTTTTGGTACTTGAGTACCATTTTTCCAACACTCAGTTGTACAGCATTTGATTGCCTTTAAAGTACTTGAGTTAGTAGCTACTTGTTTTTCAGTTTTTATAATTAAATTGTTATTGTATTTTTAACTTTCGTATTTAAGTTTATTAAATAATAAGCTATGGGCAACAGTGTAGTACTGACCGTCTTATCAATGTTTTTATAACACCATTAGAATTATTGGTATAATGTATAAGATATTATAGGGTGACATGAGGAAAGAATGGGATGACCCTGATTAACAGCAGAGATTGATTATAAAGGAATTAAACACTTTTCTCCCATAGTTTCCATGTAATAATGAAGTGCGCCAGTACCTATGTTGAGTACTTTTCACCTGGCCTGGCACTTGTACTGAAATATTTTGATAAACTGAGTACTTGTACTCAATATGCAAAATAAGTATTTGTATACAGTTCTGCTGTTTACCAGTGTTTGTTGTCAATGAGCGTGTTTTGTTCATATTTTACTCATTTTCAGGCAAAGGCCTTTGAAATCGATTGTTCTTGTAACTTGAGTACCTAATAAAATTAACATTGGCTTTAACTAAGCAAGCCCCTTGACAAAGTGCCATAGAGCTTTCAGGCCTTGCCGTTTTTGAGCCATGAAGTAATTCTCAACAATTGCCATATTTTATGTATTTCAGAATCCAAAGGTTTACGTAAGTTTTAATACTTACATGCAAGCACGCAGGGCACCAAGAGATGATTGCACTTTGCAGTAACCACTAACAAGTGTGCGTTAACTTCAATTAATAAGTAACTTTCTTCAACATTTTAACGAAAGGAAAGAAGGTTTTGCCATCTCCCTTATAAAGGATTTGAACATGCTTAAAGTTGGCATTTTCCGAATATTGAATTGGATCAGGTTTTTGTAAGGCTGGAACCTTGCCTTCCTATTCTGTATTTAATAACCCAATGCAAAGCAAGCGGTAATGGACTGCAGTGCAGTTTCCTGACAAACATACTGTTCCTATTCGTGTTAATTTTACATTTATTTATTTCAATTTATAATGTAGTAATTCACTCTTTGATCTTTACCTTTTTGGAGGATTGGAATTAATTGCACAAAATATGAGTTTTAAATAATTCTTTGGATGTAAATGAAGTAAACAAAATACTGTACGCATTGTTTTATTATGTTTGTAGGTTTTAAAAACCACAACTTGAATGTTTAGTATTGGAATCATCTCAAATGCTAAAATTAGTGCTGTAATTGAGCAACTATTGTAATGGAGCAACTATTTTGTGCAATGTGATTATGCGAACTCAATACTATTGCTTCTTTTGGATACTTCAGATTGTATGAAAGGGTTTTATTTTCAAAATAAGCTAAGCATGTTTGTGGCAATAATCAAAATATTACTGGCTATGTAATATGCACGTTTCTTTTTTCTTGTAAGTTTGTTAATCTCATCATCTTTGTGTACGGTAATTCTTTTTGCTATTAAGTTACTCCTTTCAACATTAACTGAATCAGTTACACATCATCATAAAAAAACATATGTCGTTTTTTATTGTCATAGCCTACAATTTTTCTCAGAAAAATCCTATGCCGCTCTGTGCATTTTTGACAAAAGGAGAGTGCTTTCTTTGGGATCATGGAAAAAAGGCTCCACCAAGCTTGCCACCCTGCAGGTTCAAAATCACTCTTGCGTAACCATTTGCTGCCGTTGTCTCTACCGCAAGAACTTCCCACAAAGGCCTGTGGCGGCTTGGCTGGCTTTTGTAAAATCATTACGACATTCTTAGAAATGTGTTTTCCAGAACAATTGGAGTTTTTAAACCTTCAGTTCCGCCACATCATTCTTAGGAAGGAGTTTTCCAGCTAGTAATTGGAGTTTATAATCTTGCTTTTCAGAACACTGCAAACTACTGTTGGTATATTTGTAAACTTGCTACGAATAACTTCGTGTGAAAGCTCCTTATTTGTACGTTACCAAGTCGCTTCCAAGAAACTGTTTCCAACTTAACCGAATGTAATTTGCATTGCAAACGCACTGTTTTTCACGTCCACACGCCTTGAAATGTTCATGCCTTTTTTGTCATATATTTCCGCCACATCGCAGCACGTTTTATAAGCTTGAACTTCTGTGCGAGACTCCCGGAGAGCCTCAGACACAAACGGTGACGCAGACGTAAATCAGTAGACATCGTGCAAACAGTCGCATGAATTGTGTTCTTGGTTATTTGTAATGTTGAGAAAGTGTACAGCACCTACAATAAAAGCCTTTTCTGGCAAACGGTATTTGTTATAATATAATACGAACGTTCGGCTGTCAGAAAGGTTAGAGAATTCTAACCGCACGCAACAATAGAGTCAGATACTAATGTAGTAGGTTAACTAAGTCAATAACGTAACGTAAGCTAAGACCGATAAACTCTGCATCTGTATCTGCATCTGTCGGCATCAACCTCTACATCCTAAAACGACCCCAACCTCTACAGGCCTATGTTGTGCCAAAATATGCTCTCCAAGGCCTGCTCCTTGTCTGCTGAGTCAAATCGTAATCAGAATGAAATTTGGGTCTAAAATTTTTTGGGGGACAAGTTTTGGCATGACACCGGCTCAGTAATAAGTCGACTTCTCTGTTTATGTTCAAGTAAATGACCTAGGCTAACTACTGAACTAACCTAGTGCCAGATGGTATGATGGTTCTGTGGTACTTGTGACGCATTAGAATCTAATAATACGGTTTGTATTTACTTCTAGTTGATTATTTTAAACTTTGCTTGATATGCAAAACAAAATTAACCTATGTAACACCGCCGCAGATGACACGCAAATTCCTACGCATTTTACGTCGCATGCTTCACTGACCACATATTTAGACGTCATATATGGAACAAGTTAAGTGCATAGGATTCAATATTTCAATCCAATGTAAAATATGAACTAGGCAACATATTTTCAAAATTTTTACGGTACTCACTCGTGTGAAATCTTTACAATCCAATGCCCAAAATGCTTGTAAAAGTGGGTTAACAATTTCCATTGTTAAGTAAAGGCGATCGAAAAAATCTGCAAGATGGCAAAAATGGCTACGGTGACTCCGAAGAGGTCTATTGTATAGACCAGTGATTCCCAAACTGTGTGCCGCCACAGATTCTCAGGTGTGCCGCGAATCTTTTTGGAATTTTGGAAAAGAACTGTATAAATATTTAAAATAAGGCACGCAGACAAGCATATGCGACTTAAAAGCTTTCTAGCTGCTTCAATAGCTGAGAAATAACCACATGTGACGATGAAACCAATTATAGCATTGTCGATAGAGTAGGGTAATTTTTTAAAGCAACATTTCTTCTCTTGTAAGTGTGCCGCGAGCGTTTTCTAATTTTTCTAGTGTGCCACAAGCTGAAAAAGTTTGGGAACCACTGGTATAGACAATGAATGAGTGAATGGTCTTACGATCTGTCAGTTTAGGAAGAACCATTAGCCAGGAACGGATTCAGAAATGGGTTTTGGGAGAGGTGCTCTAGAGTCTAGATATTTCCAAAAAATTGACCTATATTATTTGTGCGTGAATTGGTCTCAAAAGCAGTCATTTGTCTATTCACTATTTACGCATTCGTAGTGTTGTAAACCCTATATATAGAGTGCACTCATGCTTCTGCTCCTAATTTCAAAAAAGACCATCACTGACGAGATCACTCCAAAAAAGAGAGCTCATAATTGAGTCTTAAGCTACTGTTCATTAATGACTTATCCAGCGAAGCGAATCTGGGCACCCCATGCAGTCATGTGAATCTTTTGGGATTGAGGTGAACCCACCAGATTAAAGTGGTACAGTAATAACTTGCCATAGTAAGAACCCTCTGGATACCTTTTTAAAATGAACACATAGTAGAAAATTTTGCATTGCAAGCAAAGAAACCAACCATAGTTCACAAATGCCTAACTGTATTTATTTATACATATTGACTGTATTTTAATTGAATTTGAACAGAGTTTTTATTATTATGTGGTATTATAGTTTCTGTGATTGTTGGCACAAACTATCTTGTAGGTCGTATTATATATATATACATGTAACTTGCCTTGCCACATTATCATGCCGAGCAACTACAAAAGACTTTTGAGAGGAATATACATTGCCTTTTTCGTCACTCTTTTTTTAATGATTTTGAATGTTTTTCTGCCATACTATGGTCATATTTTTCCATACTCAAAGAAATATTATAATGATCCAGGTGAGTTTAGTGCTCTGTATTATATGTTGCTTTAGCTGAAAATTTAACTGAACAATACAAATTTATTGCAATTGGGTTATTTTAAGTAGCATGTTTGATATTGTTAAAATATGTTGTGAAGTTGCTCAGTTTTTTTTTTTGGTCAAGGTAAGCAAAAAAATACATCCCACTGATCTCAAATTTAAAAATCAGCACATTAACGCTGTGTAGTAAGTTTACTAGAAGACTGATATAATGTATTTCATATTGTACCAGTGAATACCCTTAACTGTGTTTAGTGGATATCCAACTTTGGTAAACTAAGCTTAATCTGCCAACAGACACAATCAACGATGCAGTTTTTTGAGGTTAAAAATTTTATAAAAACTTTGCTCTTTTTCTCCCCAATGTTGTAGCCACAATTACCAGAGTCATTTGTTGCAAATACATCTCTTAATACAATCTCATCATGCTGTGCACATGGCATGGCACGAATCACACCTTAAACAATAGCATTATCCAGAAGTCAGTTAAATGGGCAACCTCTGTGTGCCAATTCAAAATTTGGCACCAAATCCCACTAAAATCCAACACTGCATACTAAAACAAGGGTCTGCAAAATGTAGTCATAGAGTCTTGCTACCTTTAGAACGTTTTGTGGCTACTTCACATCATCCTATTTGGTTATCTGTTAGAGCCTACTTTGCCATTTCCACTTTAAAATCAGTTAAATTGAAACAATTGGTCCCACATTTCTTCGTCTGAAATAACTAACGAACAACAGGAAAAGAGATGTGGGACTAGTTGTTTCAATGTTGCATTGTTATTTCCTAGATCTTAATAGTTGACTGAAAGGTGTCATAAACTGTCTGGTACGGTAACAAATTTTATCTTGTGTTAAAACTCAGTGTCTCTACACACTGCGGTACATTTAGGACAGTGTTTCTCAAACTTTTTGCGATCGCGTACCACTCGTTCGTTTTTTTTGCTACACTGCGTACCACCTGGCTCCTGAATGACTTATTTTACTCAAATGTACCGGTATTTATTAGTTATTACCGTTATTACTATACCATAACACCAATGAATAGCAAGAAAACACGATTTAATTTGATAGAAGCAACTGTTTCTTCTGCACAAGCTTGTCTATCCGGGGCAACACATTACTCACAGCACATCGAAAATCATGTTCAGCGGTACGCGGTACCACTTAAAAAGCTCTCGCGTACCACTAGTGGTACGCGTACCACAGTTTGAGAACCACTGATTTAGGATCTTTGTTGGTTTGTGAATGATTGAGTAAATCCCACAGATATTAATATCTAGGTTAACTTGTAACTTAGTCAAACGTGTTTTTACTGGTTAGTATATGCTTGTCCATAGAATTTCCTGTAAAATTGGGAAGTACACCAAACAGTTTTGTATGATGACTACTTCACAGCTGGTTTCACTTATCTTGTTTACTATCGCTAATGTACTATAGCCGTGTGCGTTGTATGGGATTGTGACATATATCATTATTGTTTATTATAAATTGTTATTATTAGTTTTGCAAAAAAGTAGAATCATTAACACAGTGTATAACTTTTCATATTACCAAGTGTTCATAACTATCAAATTGTGTGTCTACTATGCTATTCCATTTTTAGTTTTTAACTTGTATTTACAGTTGGTATGCCGCCTAGAGGCGCAAATCACCATCTTCAAAGAGAAAGCAATGACAGGGTGAGTGAATGTGTAACCAGCGTTTCTCAAACTGTGTTCCATTAGCTTCATCAAAATGTTCCGCCAAACAAATCATTTCTGTAATCCACTGTAACAGTTATGTTGCATACTAATAATTGAGATATTAGCACTGGGGCATGCAACTATTTATTGTGGGGTTATTAATATTTTTTATTTTAACCAATTATCTATTTAACTATTTATCGAACCCTTTCCCCAACCACCCCCTAAATACGTATTGTTTCTAGGTATTCCGTGAAGCGAAATAATAGTACTTGGTGTTCTGTGGCTAAAAAAGTTTGAGAAACGCTGATGTAAGCAGTCAGTTTTATACCTATGTAGTTGATAGTTTGGTTTACTATTTGCTTTTACTGACTTAGATGATCGATAGTTTACGGCATCAGATTGAAGATCTCAGAAAGGTTTTGGAAACAAAAACAAATCAACTAGAAGCTGTCAAGAAAATTAATGTAATAGTTTTTGATAGCAAGGTTTAATAAGCACTTCTTTTAACAGTGCACCAAATCTTTCCTGAAGATTTCTGTTCTACAGTACTTAGTACTTCCAAAGTAGTTATAAGTATCTTACTTTTTGATATTACATTAGTGATTACTCAACCTTCATTTTGGCATACTACTGCTTCTTCATTAGTAAACATCATATCGCCTAGCAGTAGCAAAATGCTTTTAATCGTATTTGTGTATAAAATATTCCAATGTAAATGTGATGTGTAAGTAACAGTATTATGCTATGATTCAGGTTGACTTTGAAAATGTGCGAAGTATTGTTTTACCTGACAATGAGATGTTTGCTGATGGTGACAGAATCTTTCATTACCTCAAAGATCAGGTAAGTGATATTTTAAAGAAAGACTCACTGTTAAGCCTTGATTTACGTACTTAGTTGCTATGTCATTAAAATTATCTTATCTTTTTTATGTGTTTTTTCAAAATTTACCCAAATAAGTTCTCCATGATTTACATAATTCTATTTGAATATTTTTTCTAACTATAGATGGAAAGGTCCAAGATATTAAAAGGATCACCTCTAAGAAGTGAATACAATGTCAACGAATACACTATGTTTGATAGGTAATTTTTTACAGTGTTGGTGCACTTTTACTGCACATTTTGTTATTAGAGTGTGATTATACTGAATATATTGAGCCAGTTGTTTATGCATTAATTTTCGATTATGTTTTCAAAGATTAGTATACGTGGCTTAGTGCATTTGTATGTGTTATGCAGGCATTACGTTTACCAGCTTGACACCGGACTTGGAACGAAGCCACAGGATGTCATATTACGCAGAGGTGACCTGAGCAAAGAACTGAATGAAGTTTGTGATGAAGCTCTTCGTTCCCTTAACGGAGGCCCGGAAAGGTTTAAAGTTAGCCCAACATATCGTTTTACTTCAGAAGACTTTTTGCATGGTATGTCTGGTATATAATTAGTATATTAGTCAGTAGATATGTCAAGTTTGGCATAGGTATATTTATATATTGTTTTTTTCTTAGTTTTAATGTCACTTGTTATAACCTGGCTTAACACAATATCACACCAAGGTTTATTTTCATGCTAATTTGAAGGAATGTTTCGCACGGAAAGAGACATTGGTACCCAGTACGAACTTGTATACAAACCAGAGTCTAGTTCAAATGTACCCAACAAATCTCAGTTGTTTCGGGTAACTTTATTTCGACCGTTTGCTCCAGTCACTCACATAAGCTCATCATCCACGGATACATCTGAAACTATTTATTTTATTGTGCCGTTGCAAGGGAGGGAAGATACATTTAGGTATTGTAATAAAACTGTCTTAACTTTTCGATAAAATTGTTATATTGTGACCCTCTCTAAATTACTAGTAACAACATATTGTTTTATTCCCTAGTGCATTTTTCAGAATTTTTTTGGATTACTTCAAGGACTTTTGCATTCCTGATGGCAATGTATATCTCACTGTGGTCTACTTTGGAAATGAAGCATTAAGTGAAATCATTCAACTTTTAGATGAACTTTCCAGTAAAACTGGATTTAAGCATTACCAAGTCATCACAATGAAAAATGAAGAATTTTCAAGAGGGAAAGGTGCAAGTTGTTCAAGCTTTTTTACAAAAGCCACGAATATAGAATTAAAGAATGTTACTTGTTTTATACAGCAATTTGTATTGGTTTAGGTAAATCCTGCACATGTAAATCACAAACACTGAAGTAAAGTTAAATCTTTTCAGCACTTCAGTTTGGAGCCAGCTCGTTAAATGTTGATGATCCTTTGATGTTTTTTTGTGATGTTGACATAGGTTTCACAAAAGAATTTCTGCACCAGTGTCGTGCACATACTATTGCAGGTTAACAAAAGATGTAACTATGCCATTAAATAATTTATGGTTTGCTAATGCTTTTATTATATTAGCTGCTTGTCTTGGCAAACACATGCTTACACCAAAATACATAAAAAATTGACAGCGGCGAAAACTTGAAAGGTAATTCAAAAATCAACTTTTTCCAATAAAATTTCTTTTATGGCGCAGGAAAATCTGTCTTCTATCCAATTGTTTTCAGTTTATTCAATCCTTCTCTTGTCTACAAGCACAACGAGATACCTACTTTGCGTGATCGTCAAGTCATTAAAAGCAATAATGGTTTGTGGAGGGACTTTGGGTTTGGAATGTCATGCCAACATCTCTCTGATTTTAAAAAGATTGGTAAAGGACACTCGAGTAATACTATATGGTTTTTTGAAAGTTTTGAGACTGATTAAGTAATGACATTTAAGAATAAATTTCATAAGTAAATATTTTTTCGAACTATTATGCTTCGCCAATTGTCATACAAAACAATTTTTTCAGGTGGATTTGATTTGACTATCAAAGGTTGGGGAACTGAAGATACTCTCTTATTTCGAAAGTACACACAAAGCAACACAATGGTGATAAGAAGTCCAGTAAACAGCTTGTTTCATCACTGGCATACAAAGCACTGTGATAAAACTTGGGCAACAGGTAAGTGCAACAACTTTGATTCATGGTGTAATGGTAACAATGTCTTGGACATGGAATAACGCAGTGCTCATTGATATTCTTTTATTATTGACTCGAGTCATATTATGACGATTTTGACCGCAAGAAAAACAACTTTAGGTAACAGAAACGGATATTTTTCAAAAAAATTGTGATTCCCTGTAAAAAGTATCAACCAGACTAGTTTGTAGACACTAGACAGCCATGACGTTACAGTAACAAATTTATTGCACACATAGCTTGAGTCAGAAAAAATAACTTGGTTTGCAACTCTGGGTAGATATTACAACGTTGCCTGAATAGTATGTGTCAATTTCCATGTTTTATGATGTTTAGAGCAGTATGAATCCTGCCTACGATCTAGAGCTCGAACAGAAGGGTCACAACTTTCCTTGGGTTTGGAATATTTTCAACTGAAAGCGGAACTGGAATCTAAGCACACTTGACCACGTGGTTTATTCATGATAAACATCACTGTGATATTGGAGTATTTTTATAAAAAAAAACGTTTATGTACTTTGAATTAATTTATTAATTTCTTGTCTTGCAACCTGACAATTTTCAGCACAAACTTTGCCATCGTTTTTTTACATTTTTCACCGTATTGCTTTTTTGATGATTGCTTAAATTAACAACATATTTTGCCTCAGCTAATGTTTTTCGCAGTATTTCTGCAGTAAGAGGCACATGTGAGTTTTAAAGTTTTTTATATTTTACTGAGGTAGCCGTTGCAGTGCGCTAATATGATTCAAGTAAATCTTCTCTTGACCACTGAAATGAAGAGTCTTCTTCACTGACTATGAGGCACAAAATCTGACAAAAGCAAAAAGCATTATCATGTACACAATTCTTGCAAAATTCCTTTAAATTAATTATTATTTAACAAACATACCGGTAGGTTCTACTGAAAAAAGAGAAGCTTGTAAACTTTCTTGGTTGAAGTAAATACTCAATGCGTCTTCCTCATTTGTGGCCAATGGAGCCTAAAAATTTTGTTTAAATTGAATACTTGTTGAGTGAAGGTTATAGCCGGAATAATTTAGCGTACTTGATAATTCTGGAACTGTTTAAACCTGTGTTTACAAATGACCATAACCTTCTATCTGGGTTAACCTGGAGACGCCTAACTACAATAAAACCACCATACCACAGCAGGCGTTAATGCCACAAAACAAGGTTCTGTTGAAATTGACAACTCGGAAGCATTGGACTGAGGAAGAACTGGCAACAACGGCGACAGTGCAGGATCAAGCTGGAGTAATGAAGTACTCTGAAAAATATTTTTGGTGCAAATTTTGTTAACAGCGATTACAGTATAATGCAATCTGCAATGCATTCTGTCACAAAATTTAACTGGAAACTAACCGTAAGGACAGCAGATGTGATTGTTGTAGTAGGAGTGGCACTTGCAAGGGGGATTTTTCCAGGGGTGAAAGTTTTCTTCTTTGTCTTAACCTTGTTATGAATGAGTTCATGTCTTTTTAGATATTTCATTGCCTGTAGATAGCACAAACATAACTACTACGTTCTAGTAAAATTCATTTATGTAGTTTCCAATTTTTTAAGTTTTGCATTAACTAAATTTTACTGCATGCAACATGGTAATAAAATTATACCTTGAAACTCTTTGAACATCGTTCACAAGAAAAAGGCTTTTCATCAGAATGAGTGAGTTGATGAACTCTCAGAACACTTTTTGAATGGCAGCAATAACCACACACATCACAAACTTCTTTGAAAATATCTAAAGCAGAAAAACTTGCATGCTAAAGGTTCCATAGAAATAATAATTATAAACTATTTAACTAAAATATTATCTAGCATTTTGTGTTTCAGGAATCAGGGTAACAGTTTCGTAAAAAATGATCATTAGGAATTTTGCTCTTCATTATAAGATTGCTACAGTAAGAGCTATACTGATAAATGGAAGACGAACTTGAATGAATTTTTTGATGAACATAGAGTCCTGCTTTTTGCTTGAAGGTTTTTCCACACTCACTACACTTATTATCTCGTTTACCAGAGTGTGTTGTTAAATGCTGTTCCAATTGTTCACTTCTGTTAAACGAACGAGTACATTCACTGCATTTAAATGGTTTTATTTTCAAATGAACCGAACTGCAATGTCTTTTCAACAAATGTGACCAGCGAAACGTTTTGCCACATTTCTCACACTGAAACTGCTTAAAAGAGGACAGGTTGACGTCATTTTTACAAGTTAGTTTATGCCTTTTGAGTTGCTTTGCTGAAGAAAATGCAGAACTACAGCCTTGGTTGTCACAAATGTGTTTTCTGCAAAATGTATAAGCATTGTTAACTTTATCTAAGTCAAGGAAAGCATCTCATAAAATAAACAAATAGGAAATTATTTTTTCACATAACTGCAAAACAAATCTTTGCTAGAACTCACTTTTCAGCATGAGCATGTTGCAAATGGTTTTTGTATCCCTCTGAAGATATAAACGTTTTGTCACATGTTTCACATTTAAACGCATGCCCATCAGTGTGCACACGACAATGCAGCTGAAGTTGTCTGTAATATGTAAAGTTTTCAGAGATGATGCATGGATATTGCGTTAAATATTTTACACGATTGCCAGACAACTATGGCACCTTATCAGACCTGTTTTGAGCAAAAGATGCATCACACTCTTTGCAAGGATACGGTTTGGTCACAGCATGTTTTCTTCTTTCGTGTAACTTCATATCTGCTTTACGATTAAATAATTTCTTGCAAAATCCACAAGGATACTTCCTAAAAGATATAGCGTAATTCAATAAATGATATAAATATAAGTCAAACCAACTGGTTGTAAACTAATTTTAGTAACTAATTCTAACATAATTCTTAGACTATTAAAGATTAGTTACAGTTTACACGAGATTAAAGTTACTTGTTCTTATGCTTCAAACGTTGGTGGTTAAAAAACTGTCTTCTGTTTTCAAACTTCATGTTACATGGCAAACACCTGCACCACCAATAAAACCATTTTATATCAATACAGTAGTATGCAGACAATGTTTACGAAATTTCTACAAAACAAGACAAATTGCTGAGCATATGCTTCAAATTCACAAACCTATTGGCCTCTTTAGTTTCCAGGTTCTCATAAGCATCAGAAGCAACTTTGGTAAGATTGGAAAAACTGTTTCTCTTTTCGATGTCTAGAAATATACTACAATTGGTTAAATTCTAATAATTCATCTGAAACAAGCATTCCCAAGACAAAATACATAGCTTAAAACAATTACCGTAAACATTAATACCTAGGTCCTAGGTCGTATATAAAACAAACTTCATAACAGATGTACTGCAATAACCTTACTCGCATTGTCTTCATATTGTTGGCTTAAAAGTTTACAAGCTTGTTTGCTTTGTAACCTGCCAAAGAAAAAGTTCGAAATTTAATTGGTATGATACTTGGTATTGGTTTAAACTCATTTGAATAAGACTACTACTAACACTTTTATTAAACTAATAGCCAAGAAAATGGCTTCACTTCATGTAAGCCACAGTAATAACACCTGCAGGGAAATGCTGTAAACATTTGTAAATGCATACATACATACATACATATGTTATATTTACCATTGCAATTCAGAATTCATATACTATGCAATTTAAATGTATTACTTTACTATTTAGCTTACTACCTATCACAAATTTCTGTCTTTTCTTCTCTTTCAGAAATATCTTCATAAACATAATCTTTCAATCGGTGCTTCTTTTGTTGTTGTCGCCTTTGTCTTTGTGTCCTGAACAAAACAAAATGTAACTGGATAGAGATAATTTTATTATTCTTATTTAAACTGTTATTTTCACAAACACCACAAAATTGAATCGGTTCAATCATTTACCCCTTGGCAGTGTCATCATATAGTAGCCTCAGAACAACTGGTTCAGCAATTGTAGTTACATAATTATCAGAAAAAGAATTGTCTGCCCGCAATAGGTCACTGTCATCCACCGCTGAGATACTGGATAAATTTGGCAAAGATATCTATATCCACAGTCATGTTTTTAGCTTAGCACATGTTACTTAAATAATCTTTTTCATGACCGTAATTATAATAGTATACAATTAGTGAGGCAAAATATCTGGTACATTCGAATACGGAAAAAAATAGCAAAATAATTCCTTCTCAGTAAAAATTTTACCTCCAAGTATTTTGCAATAATTAACATTTCTTTGCCGTACTCTGATTCATGCTTTAAATCTCCAAGATAAATGAGCTCCATCAGAGCATCCATTGCACATGTATTAAAGCAGTCTGGCAGTTTTATTTCAATCATGCTTCTGCAAGGGATACATGTTTTCATTAATCAAGTGCTAGCTGGGCTGTTCAAAACAATACTACCCCAGTTTCCGATATGTTTGTTAATTCAATTTAATTAATAATAATTCAATAATTAATTCAATAAGTAAATAATTCAAGTTAATTCAATAATAATTCAACCAATTCAATATATCGCCTAGTCCTAATCCTAACATTACACTATGGGACGTAAATGCAAGTACCGATATCAACCTAGATTATAGATTAAGACACATCAACTTTGATCAATGAACCTGATACACAGCAAACATTACTGAAGGATATAAATACTGGCCAAAACCATGCCTGAGGGTTGCTTAGGTTTAAATAAAACACAGGTATATTATACTGAAACAACTTCGTAAATGCAACCGCAGAACTGTTTAAGTATAAACAAAACAAACTTTAGTTTTGAGTTTTACCCTAGTCTGACCAAAATGTGAGTCATAGCCTCATGCAACTTGTGTGACGCAGAAGCAAGAATAATTCGGTGACATTTCCAAGACTTCTCACCAATCTTCAGTATGGTATCACAATAGCAGTGTTGTTTCTGAATAGGATTAGACACAATAAATAATCATGCTATGTGCCATTCTTTTTTAGGTCAACAACTTAAATTTGTTATAAATTATTTACTACGTATCATAATGAGGTACAAATTATTACCGTCATGACATTTACCACTTCTAACAAGTTCATTCATTTTAAAATGTATACATATAATTAAAAGTTATATATCTGGTTAAACCACAAAATTATCGTAATCAAATTTCAAACACACTCGTAACTCATTGAGCTTTGTCGAAAATTCACTGTACAAACATTCTTGTGGTTGATCGCACAGGTTACCTATAAATGCAGGAAAAAAAACCAATGTACTATTCAACAAGGTGTCCACCCTCACAACATAAAGATGAAGTGCATAGTTGAATTTTCCCTCGTTCAAGCAACAAAATTGTAAAGAAAACATTCAACCAGTTATGGTACGCATTTGCAAAGAGTATATAAACTTTAGAGTAACTTGTACCTTTTATGTCACACTGCACGGCAGCAGATTTGCAAGTTTCTTTATTTGTCTGAAAATCAGAAAAATAAAAAGTTACAATCAGATACTTAGAAATTAACAATTCAATGCCTGCAATTATATTGCGCTACCACAAATTAATTACTTTGTGTTAAACAAAAAAATGTTAACAACATGTAGATAGCAACCATCAGGTACTCACCAAAAAACCTGCTATGCTGTCTTCACTAACACAAAGCTCAATTTTATCATCAAACTCAGAAGTACTTTCCATATCTGCGCAAAAATAATTATCAACAAGTAAGACAAAATATACATGAACATGACACACGTCTATTGATTGTTTAAATATTTTACAAAAAAATATAATGGCATGAATTATGAGTTCTATGATAATGAGCTTTAGGCATGATGATTAAAATACATTTCTGACCATGTCACTTCTATCACATTTAAGGAGTAAGCATTTTTAATACTTTGAATGTTATTGCAGGGCCATTATGAGTTTAAAGTGATGTAAAGTATTTATAAAATGTTTGACTGATGTGAAGATATGGACTAAGTGATTATATAGAGATTACTAAAAATGACTTGATATGTAAGACAAATAGATATAGAATTGAACCTATTTCAGTAATCAGCATTTTAATCCAACTTTGGTTACGCACCCACCTTGGTCTTCAAGATGGGTTTTGGATCATAGGAATTACAGGTCGTGTGGTGCTAAACATATAGTGCAATGAACAATGACATAAATAACGTTTGCTAAGTAATATACTTGAATAAAACTGAAACAAAATATATAAACCTCTTACTTAAATAATGCCTTGGTAGGTGTTGAAGATCCCAACTTGAAGCTCTTTTTCCAGTTCTATTCTTTATTTACTACATTGTAATCATCAGATATTATTCTACTACGTGCAACATCTAGATCAGGTTAAAACTTCAACAATTCCGCGTATGACAAAAATTGAGCGTTGTAAAATTAAATAATATAAAAAATTGATACAAGTAAATATACAGCAAATGAAGTTATGGTGAATAATAAAGTATAAAAATACAAAACAGATGGTGAAATATAAATCCAATACTGTCACTGATTTAACCCTTAATGTAAATTCAACAATCAACTGTCTACCTAACACCAAGAAACTATCTGATTGCAGATTATTTTAATGAACTTCGCGATAGAGTTTGAACATTTGTACTTACAGCAACAAACCTGATGCATTTGTAGCATCAACAGTATGGTAACATCGCATCTGTTCACTCTAAAATACTTTACATACTCAACAGATTTAACTTTAAGCATTAAGCTAAAGCCAATAGTCTTAATTCCATATCAGACAGTTTGAATACAAGCAATGGTTGCCTTAGAACTGGTACAAGGCTAGAAGCATAACGATGCGACAAAAGTAAGGCTAATTTTCTTTTTAATAATTTTCGCTCATAGGTTGATTGTAGTATGCGAAAACGTTTATTTTTAATTTTTAGTGATATGTATATACATGCTGCTAGTACGTAACTTTCTAATATGCAAGAAAATATTTCTGTAACATACTTTATATCCTTTAGAAAAATGGAAGATTCACACTAAAAACAATATAAAAAAATCACAAAAAAATAAAGATCTCTGTTTTTGTCAACAGCAGTACGTTGGCTAGCAAAGCAAAAACGGTTTCTTTAGTAGTGACATTAAAAAAGTAAACATACAGAGATTAAAGTGTAATTCTTTTGATTCCACACTCACAGCAAAATTTTGCATTTACCACAGGGTAACGCGCTCCACATTCATGGCAAAATTTTGATGGCTGTGAACTAGCTTTTTTATTTGTCACAGTGGTTTCATGACTCGGCTGACGAGCTTGCATCCAGTCATAAAAATCATCTCTATTATGAGAGAAGTCTGTAAGGCCTTCACGCAAACCATTACTGTAACCTTTAATGGCTCCTTTATGTTGCATCTGTTTGCCTTTACCAACACTGTTTGCTCTTTTGCTACTATCTGAAGAAGCAGATGATCGACGAGTTCCATTAACCACAGTGTACCTATTTCTAGAAGAGCTGTCATATGCACTAGCATTATACCTGCCAACTTCCCCACCAGAGTCAGTGTCGTTGCTATCTGAGGACCAGTCATGCCGAGGACGCTGATGTAGAGACGACTTCTTGTTCCATCCACCATTAGAGTATCTATCCGCTTTGTCTCTTCCCGCAACTTTCCGAACCGCTGGTTTTGCAGAATTGCTGGAAATTTTTTGTTGACCAGCTCTATCATTACTATGATTTGCAGCAGCCACTGGTTTTAAACCGGTTTTCGTTCGAACTTCCGTGTTTAAAGATGCAGGCTCAATTGTACCATCCCACTCAGGATTTGTAGCTCTGCGAGGTTTAGTGCTGGAAAATCTTTCATGAGCAGCAGAGTTAGTTTTACCCGAAACTGAATTAATTTTGTACGTATTGTTTTTAAATTGGTTTGAGCTAATCTGATGATCATTGTTGGTTCGAGCACGTGTGCTTCGGAAAGGAGCCGATCTGGTATCATCGAGCTTTCTCCTACCAGCTGAAGGTTGCGGTGGTGGTGGTCGATAGTTCTGCCTGGCAGAAGATCTAGTGGCAGCCAAAGAATTAGTATTACTTGGAGAATTCTTTTTATTTACTAGTCGCTTCTGCTGTTCAGCACAGAACTTTATATGCCTTTCAGCGGCATTTTCGTTAAAGCGGCGCATACAATGTGGGCATTGGATATAATCAGGGTTAATGGTGGGAGGAGGGGGCGGTGGTAATTCTCGCCCTTCTTTGATGGCGGCAGTCACCTCACGAGCAGCTCTCACTGTTTTTATGAAATCCTCATGTTTTTGCCTCCAATTGGAATGAGTGCCACGAGTTGTTGGCTTTGCAGAAAACGTAGCTTTTTTTGACTTAGCTTTTCGATCAGTTATTTCAAATGCCCGCTGCTTACTAGAATCAAAAACAGGCCTTTTTTGGGAGGTCTTCTGACAAATTTGTCTATGTTTGTGAATACTTTCCTTTGAAAATGTTCTTCCACAGTAATTGCATGGTACAAGATGAACGTTAGACTGATCTTCAAAATCCATAATTTAAATCACAAATATACAAGCATTTACTATGAAACATCACCTACCAAGACTGCTATATATTTTAATAACTTTTCAAACGGAGCTTGATTCACATAAAAATAAAAACTACACAGAAAAGATTGTGGCAAAATTTTGAGTCAGTAAATTGGCACATATATCAACAACAGTAGAATCTGTTGGATATGACCTCAGACAATATGACCACCCACTCTATATGACTATTTTCGTACGATCCAAAGCTTTGTCATATAAAATTCTGCGCTTACTATCACCAATCTTCGAATATTATGACCACTTTCTCAAACTTTTCTATCAATTTTTGGTGTCAATTTTTGGCAGCTTGACAGTGAAAATTATTCTACTTATATTCTCAATTCATCTAATGATGTTAACTTCAATTGTTGCTGTTTAATGTTGATGAAATTAATGATAAATTTTATGCTTTTTGTCATTTTATGCCTAACCAGATCTATTAAGGTGTGCTTAAACAGTCCTGTAGCAGCTTGGATTATGTCCAAAATGTTCTGGTCCCAGTAGGAACAGTCAAGCTGAGTCGTTTGGTATAAATGAGACTTGAGTCAACTAAGTTATTTAATATCTCAGGCAATAAACATTGAAGGCATAAAGGATAATAATGCTGTTTTCAAATATTTCTAGTTTTTACAAAACTTGCTTTATTTCCCTGTGCCATGTGCCCATATAAAAACTCCTACTATTTAAATTGCATTTTAACGTTATTTTTGTTACATGGGTTTAAGTTATTGATTCAATTCATTATGAAACTTTTAGTAACATACACATAAAATATAAAATATGCTTTCCAAGTAAAACCACTGATGGTCAGTCAGTCATTCAGCACGCATTCTGTGAATGCCTACTTATTTATGAAAGTCACTTTCTAATTTCTACAGATATTAAGAAAAAATATTACTCTGAAACAGGCATATAAATTTCATTGTATAATGCAATACACAAAAATTATCACTCCATATCTGGCACACAGTAAAACATGAAAGTCCAAAATTGCAAAAGGTAATAAAAATATAATTTTGTTTATTTTTGCGACCCAGTCAGGCAATGGGTGTAAACAACAAAAATTCCAGTAATTACAGACAAATAGGTCGAATAACCTATGATATATGAAACCAAGCTTCTCATTTAGCATTTCGGGGAGAAATTAACTGATTATTAATATATATATAAATACCTTCAAGAGTCTAAGGTCTGCATGTGGGCGTTAGCAAACTACCAGACTGGAATCTAGGCCCTTTCCGCCGAAAATGAAAGATGGAACAAACACAAATTTTGTACCAGTGGATTTTGGAGTATAAATTTTCTACATGCATATTTTTCAAGTCAACAGATTTTTAAATAAACTATTTTGACTGTTGGCGTAAATCTGCAACATCATTTGATTGTGCACTTCTGCACCCGACAGTCTTTCCGCAACTTAAACTCGACGGTGATCCCAGCTACCGAGCTTGTTTTTGAGCAAGTCTGAATGGATACAAAGAGTTTAACGTAATTTTTTTCGATATTTTGTATTAGTATAATTTTTTTAAATTTGTACTTAATAGTGTTTACTGCCATTAATTGTGCGGAGCGATAGTTACGATACTAACCGTTGTAGTTATAGCACAATGAAACATATGATCACCAACAACAAACCATTAACGAGCAGGAAAAAAGGTAAAATTACTTAAAGGCACTCGTAAGCTCTTAGGTCTCCATGTAAAGGTTCGCTTCTTTTAGTTCATTATTTGTTAATCTTAATAGCCTAGCGGTAATAGGTGGATAGTACTGAATTGTTGCACCGCGGTGCTTTTGAAAAAAATACCGAATTACTTTGTTCAAGAAATTTCAGTCAGTCCCGTACTCCGTACTTTTCACGTGATAATTTCAAAATTTTAACAAGTATCCTATGCTTTCAAAAGTACATGTTAATTAATCCTTAATACTAATTTTAGCATCTGTTGATCTTTTTCAATCTAGAAATGTCAAGCAAAATTGCAAGCAATTAATGTCACACATGTTTTGGCCTGGAATAACCTTTACCGGGAGCATAATAGTGGCAAACATTGCATTTGCAGTAGCATCTTTTACACAAAAATCACCGGTACCGAGTAGTGACAAAGAAAAAAAACTACTTTTTAAAATAGTACGGAGTACCGGAACCGTCTATACATTTTTAGTAAGTACCAGTACCGTTACCGATGATACTTTCAAAATACCGACTACCCACCTCTGCTAGGAGTACAATAGTAACAGATCTTGTAAATTTCAGAATTTATAATAGGCCTATAATACGGTCAGATGATATCGAACATTGTTAATTGCGCAAAACCTGAGCATGCTCTTAATATTTTTCAGCTCGCGAGCTGGCGGGCATTTTAAGCGTTTTTGCTCATATCTATAAATTCACTTTCCAGAGATCCAGACCTCCTGGTATTGTTAACTACCCGCATCACTTCCAAATGCCCAACTACCTACAAAGCACCAAAGTTTGTTAATTGCTAAAGCAACCGAAGAAAAATACCAGATACGCCTGAGCGCTGTCATTAAAATCTAAAAATTCCATTAGACTCTTGAACTTAAAAAGATCACACCACTTAATTTGAAAATATTGGGTAAAATCTAAAGGTAATAACTTAACACGAAAGATGTTGCTGAAAGCAATCTTGTAAGTATTTTTTGAAAAACCTTTACAATGTTGCAACTCGGCCCCTTCGTAAAGATGAATCTTTAATTTGTCGAATTTGTGGCCAAGTGGATAGTAGAGACTGACAGTGATGAAGCCAGGAACTTTTAAAGGGGTAAGTTGTACCCGCAATGTTGTCCTAAGAAATTCTTCACGTATTTGAACGCTAGTATCAACTTTATTCTTAGATTATGTAATTGCGATGCATAGAATAAGTCACCTTGTTTTATAAGGCGAAGTTTTTGAAAGTGTGACGTCATGCTATGTAAAACCACATAAAAATCATGATAATGGTGACTGCACCGTACTAACCTAGTTACTATAGTATACAGAAAAATAAAAAATAAGATATAGGTTGGCACTGTAATGTTTAATTTGATTTTAGATTTTTCTACTCGAGCTTTCGCTAACATAAGCTTGCTTCTTCAGGTGTACTAAGAACTGTGTAAAAGAAAAGGACATTTCTTAGTATAGTCTTAGTATATATATTTTCATTCGTTTTTCGCGTTTAAAAAAATGTATGTTTTTAATCTAACTTTACTGTCAACTTCCAGGGCCTGATGTTTCTTTTTTATGCATACATCGCTAATGAAATCTTAGGGACCGATGTTATTAGTGCATGAGATCGTTTGACCTGGAGTAGCCTGTAGGTTATACATTCGCGCACTCACACTGTTGTGAGGTGGATAAAAATTTAAAAAAAACAAACATTTTGTTTATATTTTTAAAAGCTAGCGAGTAGTGACACATGGCACAGTGCAGAATGTATGTACACAGGTAGGAGGTAAACATTGTATTTGTACATAGGCCTATTCACTATACGTTAAAAACGATCGTTGATAATAATAATCAGATTGATTGCTTAGTTCAGGGTTTCTCAACAGGCGCTCAGTGGCTCTCCTGGGAGACCATGGGGGCGTTCTACGGGAGCCACGAACAGATGCCTTACTATTGTTACGTTTTTGTGCTTGCTGTGCAAAATTAGCGACACTAAGGCTACTGCAAACACGAATTTTTAGGGTTTCTGTAAGAGAGCCACGAACCATGAAAGGTTGAGAACCACTGGCTTAATTAATTCTCACAAATTTGGTAAAAAAAATTTTAAGTTCAAAAAAATCAAACTAAAATCATTAAAATCCTTTTTACATCTTATGATCGTTAGTTAGGAATTAATCCATAAAAATAAGCTTTGTTATGGTATGGATTAATCATTTTATGCAAGTGTTTTCGTAATACCGTAAATAACCTTATGTGTTTAGTAACTTTAGTTAATCTCGGTATATGACGATATTAATAGTGAATTGTAACAATGCATAAATTGGCGTAATAATTAAATGATCTTTGTTGTCATCTAGCTAGAAAATGTGTCATTTGATATTCGAAATGTTGCTGTGTTTTAGTTTGGTGATTGATATGATACTTGAAATAATAAAAAGTTTTGTTGGGTTTTAACTATGAAGCATGTATTGAAACAAAATATTGAAATTGACCAACAAAATACTAGAAATGTCCACGATTGTTTGTTAGCATTTCTCTGCTGACGTATAATCTTCCTGTCAGATTTTCTTTGGTTAGAAAGGATATCTTTCTATGAAGCATTGCATAGGTGTCGATTTTTATTTGGTTATCAACTTATCACACATCTGAAGTATGAATATGTTTTATTGACTGAACATGATTAGAAGACTTTTGATTTTAGGACATTCGCGATTTTGTTGTTTTGTTTAGAAAACATCTAAAAAGTGATGTTTAATGAGTTTATTCTAATATGTAGTTAAAATGTGGCTACAATCGGAAGATAAGAATTTTAAACATTTCATGAAGTCGTGTTCGTTGCGAAAAAAAAACGAAGCGCTAGAAGAAACAAGCGAAATCGTAAAGGACAAAAGCCTTTTCGCTTAAGGTGATTCCAATAAATAAAAACAGCCTCATCGTTCGCTATAAAGGAATGGGCAGACTGGGGCGGGCAAATATCTAAAGTAACACTTACATGTCGTGGGTGTAAGCATTTAACCAGCTCCAAAGCCTAATAACAAACTTTGTTACCAATGGCAATACATGACCAGTTAATGAAAGATGTTAATTAGTAATCCAACACAGCTGTAGAAAATGACCGATCTTTATCGTAAATCGTAACACACTGCATAGTTAGGTTACGTAGGCTACACATCCTTACATAATATGTAGGTAATTAACTTAGTAAATGTTTTCGTTATTGTTGGTATTTATGATTAAAGAGTGAATTGTGCCACAAAGTTGATTACTCCAACAACAGCAATAAGGAAGTGAATAAAACAAGAAACTTTGGATAAAGATTGATCCCTTCTTAAAAGTATCACATGAATGGCACATGGCAGGATAAACATCAATGCCATTGCACAAAACGCTCCAGCGTACCTGCAGAAAAGATTTACAGTCATTTTCAAAGTTTATAAACCCAAACAACGCTATAAGGTAAAATGAAAAGTAATGAACTTTCTCATGCTTTCGGATTTCACCTGATAATATCTCCAATGTTCGGATAAAAAATGGCACACAGTACGCAAGCTGCCATTATAATGATGTTGAACACAAAGACGTAAAATTTTCTACAAAATAGTAGTTTACTTAGACGGTATGTTGCTTAGGGCTGTTAGTTCACACAAGGGTTTTGTTTGGACAACAATTACGTCCCTTACGGCGAAGCTGATGCTGATATAGGCTATGCTTTTTTTACATTTCACATACCCGGGATATTCGTTACCAACTAAAGCCGCGAAAATTTGTACTCGTAGAATATATGCAACAATAGGATAAACTGTGACCATGCGGAGAAATAACAGAACTTGAACAGCCAGCGAGAGGTAATCATTCCAAGGGAGATTTTCCAGAAAATTCTTTCAAAATAAAGGCTAATTTGTTAACCTAATATGGCTAAGAGCACATAGCTTAGTAATTTTTAATACGATTACACAAGCCTAACCTGTTTAATACAGCTTTTCTGCAGAGGGAAAGTTAAATATACCCCAAGGCCAATGAACATGTAAGTTATCAAAACCAGCATGTAAGCTATTTTTAAATCACGTACCTGTAAAAAAAACACTTTAAGGTTATGCAGACTACATCTTATCGTGTATATAGCGTAATACTCTACTTATGGGCCAATAACTATTACTTTTGATAGAAAAAATGTATTTATGTGCATTAATAGGCTGCTATCACAATTCTCTTACATTATTTCCTTGATTTCTATTGTGTTTAAAAATAGTGGTTACAGAGTTGTGAATAAAATATGCCATTCCAAGCAATCCGGATAATGATGGAAAACTTCCGAGAATCTCTGTAAAACATTTGCAGTCAATAGGCCTAGCTTATTGATCCAAGTATTAACGTATAGCCCACCACAAAAAATTTAGCAATAGAAATGCACATACGTGGGATGTAATGTTTGTTTTTGGTGTTGGCAAAGTCAGCATTCCAGCCCCATTGTACGTATTTCACGAACACGATACTCATCAACGCAAACACCGATAAAGCTCCTAATGCACCAAGCTTGGCGAAGAAACTCATCTTTTTCAACAGTAATATTGGCAAAAAAATTGGAATGAAAAGTAAAGGCACAGTTAAATTTTTGTTCCACCCTGGAATCAATGACGAAGATGGATCATCTGTATAAAAAGTTTTCATATCTAATTTGCACAAGAGCGAAACATCACACAAACACTTCAAGCTTTATAGCTTATAGAGTTTAAGTATGCCTGCTTAAAATTCAACAGTTACGTATTTTTTACTAACATTTATTTCTTCCTTTTAGACACACTAAGCCTGATTTATGGACACCTGGTGGACGTAAGTATTGTAAAAGATCAAGTCAAAGCTGTTAATCGAAATTCTTTTGATTGGGAGGGTGGGAGAGACGTTAAAAGAAAGAGAACGACGAAGAGAGCAATTAAATCCTTATATGGACGATTTAACTGAAAATTGCTTTTCCTTCATACCTTGACAAATGTTTTGTGATTATACGTTTTTGTACGAGTTATTGCGTTACATGAAATGTTATTTGCGTTATTAGAGATGCTTATTGTTATTATTTTAACATTTGGTAAAGTCATATTAGCAGCCTTGTTTCATAATGAAGGCATAGAAATTGCAAACGGGTAAGCAGATTTTATGGAGAGGCAAATTTTCTGTTGTCGTGAAATTAGAATTTTGTGAGGGTAATGTGAAGCTTAGTTTGTAAGGCATACAGTTGGATATTGCGCGCGGGGATCTGTGGCGCGTGTTTTGGTTGGCCATCCACGAATGGCCCAATGTTACTTTTAAACACATATACCAACGGCCAGCCGATCGGCTGACACTCGGCTGTCACGTGTGGCGTACTCGTGGCCCACATATAAATCAATACTGGGTGGCTGTATTTTATTCTATAGAATTCGCCAATGAAGCTGTTGCTAACAAAATGTACTGATGTAATTATATTACAACTGATGTAAGTAAATGCACGTCCTAGCAGAACCTATAAGCTGTAATTGGCGGGTTATATGGCGTTAAAAGTCTTAGTATACACCTTTTAAAATTGTACTGCCTAAGCTGCCAGCTTACGTAGGCCTATACACATATGAGAAAATTCTGTATCTAATTCTGAAGCGTTTTAAGTGTTTTAGGCGTGAAAGCGCAATCTTTTTTAACTCGGTGCTTTCAAGCGGGGTGGGCGAACGCGAAAGTTTTGGAGCAAGCTTTCAAAACGTCTCGACTCCACGCGCAACTTTATGTAGACCATTGGGTAAGATATAAGCCGAATATAGGCCTATCTCCAATAGGAGCCGTAACACTTCATTTCGTGCTGAACGGAAGTTATCATCAATTAAAGCTTATAGGCTAGCTAGACGGAGGTCTTTATTTTCGAACATAAAATCATTGCTTATGAACTGGTTTTACATACGTTTTTCAGCAATAGAGAAGTCTATCGACCAATAAAACACAACGAGCAATCATAGCTATAAACGTAATGTGTGCTATTAGAACATCGTTCTTCACGATACAAAGTGGGATAAATCTCAGGCAAAAGTACGATCTGATAACCCTGCATAGAGCCTACGTACTTACAGCTAAAAGTCTTTTCTTGCACCATGCATCTCTCATTATCGAATTCACCGGTTAGATTAGTAACGTTGGAGTGGTGTATATTATTCAATCCTCCTGCGAAATCTATAAATTATAACATTACGTACGTGCAAGATACAAGTAAATCTTAGACCGTGTACTTGACCAATTTATTATCGTAAATTGTCCGGTGTAGTTTTCTCTATGCTTCTTAGTAACTTACAATAAACGGAGTTAACCGCGTTGTATAAAAGTTCCACCATGAGAATCCAATAAACGATCAGAGCGCTGGCTAGAATCACAGTTGAAGCCAATATATTGAGCCATTCGGCCCAACGTCCAACAAGATTTCGACACATTTCCGTATATTCTGGCGCTTTCTTCGTGACAGGGTCCGCTATTTTTTAAATGATATCAAATAATCATAACAGATAAAAAAGTGATTTAATTAAAGAAAACGTTAAACATGTAGCATATTTTTATCGTGATTAGCAGCCGCCATACCAGTGCAAACTCACAGGTTATATTGCACATCCTAAAACAATAAAATAATTCTGGATAAAATGAACTTATTACTTAATTTTTCAGAAGCTATCAGTAAAAGGTACGCAGTGTAAACGGCTAGTCCACACATAACCACTTGAACTATAATTCCCTGCGCCATTCCTGCCTGTTGGAAAGCCCAGGGCATAGACAATAAAGATGTTCCCATCAACATATTCCAAAAAGAAAATCTATAAAAAAAGGATGCAACAATTGCTAACGATGCAATTATGATAACATTGTATACGTACTTAACCATAAAATTGTAATTAGTTATATAGTGGTGAAAACAGTATTGGACGATCCAACATTGTCACGGCGCTGTTTTGTGATGTTTCGTCTTCCACTTGGTAGTTTGAATTAACAATCTTGGCATCTTGATCACCATCGGTATTGCGCAAATTGTCAACGCTACACTGAGGCAAAAAAGTTATCGTTTTTGTTTTGCTTAGAATCGTTAGGACACAATAAATATGAAGGTTCAAGGTTCAGTAAAAACATAGTAATTACTCGTCTTGATAAAACAAACAGCTTATCCACATATATCGATTTTATACTTGCCCACACGGTCCAGTTTGCTTACTCGATCCGTACAACTGTTGGTTACACGAGTTTTCTGGCAGAAGCCTTGCCGTTTCGTTTATGTCGGTATTCATCACTCAAGAGCGATGAAAAAGCGGAGATCGGCTATTTATTTATGACTTCCACTTTGTTTTATTTAACGTTCACTATCAGTTTCTAATCTCTAAATATAAGCTTTAAAATGTACTTCGTCTGATACACCTCAAGTTAATTACAATGTGTGGAAACGTTTTAGTTCTAAGAAAGAATAAAATTAATTCATATGGTATCACAACCTTTATATATCTTCGGACTGACTGAGGTTAAGTCATTACGCGACCTAAACTCGGCATTAATTCCTCATCGATTGAGCCCATGTTACCGAATTCGCCGTTGTGCATTTCCGATTAATACAAATATTTTTTATTTGTTTTTTTTTATTGTTTTGAATCGCATTGCCCGAATTTGTAACTGTTTATCATAATGTTCTTGTTTCTGCAGGATCACTGAACAGAAGCTAGCGTCGTTAACGTCTTGCCCAAGGGAAATGTTTTTTACGGTTTGACTTTGATGAACGCTAAGAAAATTTCACAACTTTTTAAGACTAACTTCTAATTTTAGTATCTAATTTAAGAAACCGTTATTCTTCTGCTCTCTCAAAACACCTTAAAAACCACTGCCAAGGGCATTGCAACGGTAATGCCACTGAGTATGAAATACGGGCCGCATTATTGCAAGCCCAGCATTCTAACCACACGGCTGACGAGGCTAAAACCCGGCTATATGCTGTGGCTGCTGAATGTTGAATGAATCCAAGAATGTGTAGTCGATGCTGTTTGCACTATATTTGCCTGCATATAGCCAATTTGCCCGTCTGCACTCTGCCTATGTTTGAAAACGGATTCACTCCTAATTTAATCAATTGTTATTTTGTATTTATTTACGTTACAGCTACGGATGATCCACTGCACCTCACATGCTCCCTTTAACATCTACCCTGGACTTCTACTGTAACATAACATGCAGTTAGTAATCGCATTGCAGTAGGCAAAACAAGAGGAAACGATTGTGCCTTTCAAAAGGATTGCTCTACTTTGCCGGCCCAGAGGCATGCTTCACGTAATCGTTCTTTTGTGAGATTTATGTCACGATTGTCACGTGCTTACACTATGACAAATATGAACGATTGTAGTATTACTTGTATGAAGTATTACACAACAACCATATTCGCCATAAAGACCGGCTTCACTGGCGGTTATTGTTACTATATGAGCGAGGACGATTGATGGTTGATAACTTGTTTTACTTGTGACTGGATGGTATGAGTTCCCATTCCTCAAACGGCGTGACTATGCCGTTTAGTTGCTTAATTCTGTCTATATATATTACTAAATGATAAAGTTCCAATTTTTATTATTAGACACAAAGGCTTACACTATTGGGCGAAGCTTATTGAATGTTACATTGCGCAGTAGTAACAAGTGAAAGAGTAAAAAGGTAAAGAAGAGATTGCAAACATTACAACAGTATTAACATGGCACACCAGTTCAAACGAGGTAATTTATCTTAACGTCATTAAGGAGAATTTAAAATTGGTCAACATCTGAATTGCAAGATTCCAAAATAAAATTTCAGCATTTACAAAACAACCTATGACTCGTGACGTAACGGTCACAACACCATTTGTTGGCGTGGTTTCTCAATTATTTATTGAAGAAGTCGTCATCATCACGTGGTTACAGTCGGTAAACCATATCCTATAATTATAGGTTGGACGTGGCAAATTTTAATACCGTTGTTGCACTCACTATGTAAGCTTAGTAGCCTATGCATATAGTAGATTCAGTAAATCATTTGTCCCAACTTTATTGGGTAATTATAAATGGTGATGCACAAAAATGTGTCAATGCTTATAGCCTTTTCTTCTAAACCTGATGCTAAGTCGCACACATTGGTAAGTGGTTAATCACTGGTTACACAGATGGTGATATAAGTTTGCTATGTGTGTTTGCAAAATCTCAAGCAATGTTATTCAAAGTAACTATACAGCTCATATCACGACAATCTGTAGGTATGTTTACATGGCCGACTTTGAAAATGCAACAGCGTCTTGGAGATCTCCAGAATTTGCTTTTAACAGTGATAAATAAGCATAATAAAACTATGCAACATGTAACACTATGCAACATGTACTATTAGCAGAGTCGTATTATATTCCATTCCAACCCATGCGCGTTAGCGATAGCCCGTAAAGAGGTATTTTGATTTCACATAATGATGTTGTAAGGTGATTGCCGCCAATTCCGTCATAAATAGTGGTAAGTTTGCAATACATGTTCAAAAAGTGCTCCGTTACATAAAATGTTTTGATTGTTATACAGTACATACAGACAACTTTTCATTGATTTAAGGTCAATTTGATTTTACATTTGCCTCTCCCAGATGGAGGCCCACAAATTTTGAACCAGTGCGTGTTTGGTTGTACAAGCTCAGAAGTCGGCACAGGCTGTCTGGAGGTCATGGCGGTATACAACCTACCAATTTCTTCTATGAAATCGTGACAGAAAACCTAGAAAGGCTAATCGCTCTCAGTTGAAAGGGCCTGGCCTTGAATGCCAAAACTCTTTTATTCTTTTTTGCTAATTTTTGACTACTAAAAACAGACAATGCAGCATACAATGTAGATTAAAACTTTCTGATTAACTTAATGCAAGAACATTGCGATGTGCGTAAGTAGAGTAGGGCTTAAAAGTGTGATATTATAGCCATAAGCCTTTATTATACACTACAGGAACGCTTCCCTCTGGTTTAGGAGTGAAGTGAACTGGCTTCAAAGAGTGTCGACTCGGATAGAAAAGTCTGCAAGTACAAACAATTTCTCATAATTCTTTCACCAGTTTATAAAATTAACATAGGCCTAAGCTAGAATTTTCTGATGTTAGTTGAGCTTGTTTTTGTAATATAACTTAAACATTTTCAGCATGAACTTTTTATTAGTGTAGTTGCGTTGTTGGGCTGATCCATAAATCTAAATTTGCAAATCTTATTTGTTAAAATAATATTTCGATTAAAGTTTTTGTGAAAGCCAAAAGCGGCAATAAGTCGCATTCCTGCGCTCTACTGCATACACGCGAAAGTGTTATGCAAGGAAATTTTTAATCTAAAAGCTTTTTCACTGTGGAATGTTTCAACATTCCCCTATATTAAACGTTGTTGTTATAGCCTATCCGTACACTGTAAATATGAAGTTGTTAGTTTTATCGTATTGTCATAACCATTGTAATGTCAGCTTTCAACCTTTTAAGAATTGATTTTTGCGATTAAAGGGTCTGACAAAACTTAATGCAATGTTGCACCAAATGCTGCCGTAAGGCATACCAAGCGTATCTGGCTTCAAGAAAAAACTAAACTGAGGAGACTACACACCCATAGCTTTGACATCATTTGTTGACAACATGTTTTCCACTTTGGGGATGACCCTTTTTTTTCCAAATACGTTTTTTATTTTCGTTTTGGCTGTTTGTCCCCTTTTTAGATAACCGTGATTCTTCCTATTCTTCATTTAATTTTAAATAATGTAAACGATTGTAACTGGGGCATACATGGTAAAACAAAAGTTGAAGTTAACAAATGCTAAATACAAGCAAAATTCAAAAGTGAACTCAACCCAATATGGGGGGTGGAAGGGTAATCGCATCGCACAAAGTGCGTTTTGATACAAATTCTCACGTATTTATTCTACCGGTACTGTGGAACATCAGAGCAGAAAGTGACAGTTCGTTTTAGCTTATCTTTCCTGAAACATTTTAAACAGCCAATGGATTTGAAAACTTTGAAAGGGGTGGAGAAACGAATTCAAACGGAAGTCTACAAAAGGTCACTTTATGCTGCAAATAGAAATTCCAAAAACATGCCAAAACCGGCAAATTGCAAGAACTAAATGCATTTTATTCGCCATAACTCCAGTTGTTTTACTCTGTCATATTCAAAATATTGTGGAAGGCAATCAATTTCAACAATTTCGACATTCAAATTTTTTGCTGCCAAGGCATCAAGGCATTTTCTGAAGTAATCGTATTCATGACAAGTAACTTCAAGATCATCGAGGGTGAAATTTAATCGTTTTTCAAGTGGTAAATACGCTTCCATTTTTCCCATTGAGCTGCAGTGCTTTAAAAGACAATAAATAGTTTTGAACAAGGCATCTGTCAAAGAGTCACTGTAAATACAATCACACGCAATTATTATGTCAGTTCCATTAGGGCACAAAGCTTGCAATTCCTCTTTATGCCATTTAAACCAGTCCAGTTTTTGACATGAAAAGCTAGAATTACTGTTAAAAAAGCGACGATTGTTTTGCATGTTCTTCTTACACATTTCAATAACTCCATCATTAAAGTCAGTGCAAAGAATACTAGCTGCATATTGCCCCAACAAGATCCCAGTTAACCCAACTCCCGCACCTAGTTCAAGAATATTCTTGTCCCTAAACATTTCTGCATTGTGTATGGCATAGTCGCACATTAACAATGAACCTCGCCACAGCTGCAAACCAACCAGGTCGAGTGAAGTTGACATTCTGTGGTAGATTCCAATTACATCACAGTCATCATTTTTCTTTTTGTTTTTTATGACCAAGTCCCCGTCTTCATCATAAATAATGTTCTCTTCTACATATGTAGCCTTCGTCTGAATGTCCCAAGTTTCATTACGTTTTGTAGAAAATTTAAATCGAGTGAATTGAATGTCATTTGAGTCCTGTGCCGCTTTGTTCATATGGACGTCTGATAAAACCAGATCATCATACATTATTGGTATATAAGTTCTTATCCTTTATTACTATAAATCTAACCTTATGATATACTGTATATCAGTTTTTCACATTGATACTTGAATAGACATTATGATATTTTCAATTAGCTAAACATCAAAGTGAGCTTTTACGGCAAATATAACAAGCCACTATAGAACAGAAATTAACTTCAAAGCAAAATTTCAGATTTTGTGACAACAATAAATTTTATCCAGACACATTTTTCAATTTACAACACAATCCAGTATTCCTATCTAGTAGTGATATGTAGTAGGAACCCAAGTGGATAAAAGTATTGCACAATATACATAACGCAGAATAGGTGCAACAGGATATGATGAAACAGAGATCATATTTAAGTTCCCAATTTTAGTTGTTGATGACCATATTTACAACTGCAGCAACAGTTTATTTTTTCTGTTTCCATAATAAAACGAGCAAATACCTCTAAAATTTTCCACTAAAATATTATCTGGAAAAGTTTCACACAGGCACCAACGCAACATTATATAAAATATGTAAGTTAACCTGAAACCATCTGTAGATGCAAAACACTATGCACAGCAGATAATATAAACCAAGTTCATTAGTTTATCAGCATTTTATTTCAACAAGGACCATTTGATTTGATCTTTAGCTGACTGCAGAACTTGGGATATGGTTTGCTCTGTCAATGGTATGTCATCACCTCTTGTTGCTATTTGATCTAGCACGTTGCATCCATCAACTTGCATGATAACTCCACCGTCAACAATTTCATCAATAATAAGGAAGACACTGTCGATATTTCGAAGCAAAATTCGCTTCTCAACATTCTTCCGAAGAAGAAGATTAACGGAATCATAGACGCACGTTAGCACAGACATCAACATGAGTTCATTTTCATGAGCACTTCCAATGACGTAGAAAAACAAATCCACATTTCCTTTATAAACAACTGTCAAACCTTCCAGCAAAGCAATCTCAGAATCTGATTTATGAGTTTTGTTGAATAAGTTCTTTTCAAAGGCTTTCTGTTCACGTACGGTAGGGTATGTATCATCATAATATTTGGCTAAAAGCCTTTCTCCATCATTATCCAAAATTAGTATAGCCTTTACTGTATAAAGTGATGGTTCCAAGACACCTTCCATTGTGGAATTAGTATGGATGATGTTTATACAGTACAGATTAATCTAAAGCGAAACAAGTCAAAAAGATTACAACAGAATGACCTAAGGCAAGTCAACATGTTAATGTACAATAAAAGTGCCATTAAGTGTGGTAGTGATGCTACTTAGTGTCTATAGAGATGTTACATAAGCATACAATAAAGAATACAGTTTACTGCACTTCATCCAGTTACCAGATAATCGAGACAAGCACTTTGTTTGGGCAAGGTCTCAAGAATGAATCAAAGTAAACATCACACATAGTATTTGCAACCCGGGTTTACCCGAACCCAAAACCTGTTTTTTTGCTATTTTTTCAACCCGATACCCGGGTGGTAAAAAAATGGAAACCCAGGTTTTTTAGGAAAAGATTACAAAATGTTTTAATGTGCGATTTGTTGAATGCTATTCATACTGTTCATTATTTGCTTACTGCTTCGTCATTCATCGCAATACGATTGTTGCGAAAGAAAAAAACTTCGGGGCTTCTGTGCCTGTTCCCCCGCATTCTCACTCTGCACTTACGTCGCACACGCTCGTTGGCACTTTGCGCATACACGCAATTAATGTTCGCTCGTTGTCCATACTTTCAATCCTTGCTTGTGTGACAGGATATTAACACAGAGGCACACGCAGCACCTTGACAAAGGACGCCGGCGCATGACATAAGCGCAAAGTGGGAGTGCGGAGAAACAGGCATACAAGCGCCAAAACTTCAAGCAGTTCATTTCTATTCCATTATAGACAGGCGAACAAACTTTGAAACTTGATTATAGAACCTCATTCATTACGAAAATCAGTGAAAAAGTGTGCTTTATCGAAACAAACTGAACCAAAACACACGGTCTTTTATAGTACATATCGAGTTCATTATTGAGAGAAAAAAAATCACATTTATTCGAAACCCAAAAAAACTGGTTTACCCGGTTATTTGCTGCCACATACCCGAAACCCGGGTTTTAAAATTTGGCCCAAAATTGCAATCATTAATCACACATATAATTCTTTTGTATAATTACAAACTACGTTTATTTCGGATTATGATATCCATGCATTTTGAGCAATTGTGGTGTAGCAATAAAATTATATTGCAATTTGCAGCTGAATTATAAAAAACTAGAGAAGCCAACTTCTTTGCCTGTTCTGTTCCACAAAGCTACATATTTTTCAGTTCAATTTGAAATAAACAAGGCTTTTACACTTAAGGCTTTTTTTAGCTTAATCTTTTTATTGCACATAAATCATTCTAAGGGTTTCATTTCTAGAAATTTTCATTGCATAAGTGTTGGGTAGCCATCCACACTTTTACTGTATATATGTTAAAAAGACATATTAGCCCCTTAACACAAGTCTTCCATTTATTCAAACAAGCTCATATCTCTGCTTAATTCGATTAAGTTCAGCTGTGACCAAAATGGCCGGATAAAGCAAAGTCGACTGTACTTAACAATTCTAGACTAGCCAGTCAGAACACAACACTAATTCACGGAATGAGGAAAGTTAGAAATGCGACACTTATTCGCAGATATAAAATAATGAATAAATATATGACCAAAAATAATTTACAAAAAATGAGAAATTAAAGAACTTTTTAATGTTTAAATCAATTGATTCAATTTGAGAGTTGCAAGCAACTTTTAACTGTGTAAAAAAACTTTGAAATATCCAGTCTAACCAAGACAAATTTGTGACTTTATTCATTCAATTTCTTCAGTGTTTGACCAACAAGTTTGACAACTGAAGCGCAACCATAAAGTGTGGCATTAGAAACATTGCAAAATAAACCTTGGAGATCTTTGAAAGTTTGTTAATCAGCTTTAAAACAATATCAAAAAAAAAAATTTAAAAATACCTATTTTGCCAAAGAAAGATAACCCAACCAACCTTCTGTCAATGCTAGGCAATTAGATTATCGGAAAACTGATGCAAAAAAGCTGTTCAGTTTTGTCGAGTTCAATATCTAAATACACAATTTAAACAAAAACTTGCTTCAAACATACAATTTATTCAATAACGTCAAATGTTTTTTTCCCGTATGTAGTTACTTTTGAATATAACTACGTAAAATCATATCAACAAGTAAAGAGTGATTCCCTTTAAACCTTTTTGCACAATGAGCTATATTTGCATATTTTAGCTACAATATATATTTTGAAATTGCCTTGTTCTTGAATTAATTTTTGATTGCTTCTTTGACAAATAACGCTTGCTCACACTAAACTAAGACATTCGTTTTATGCTTATAGTTCAAATAAACGTAGGCATAATGTGTTTAGGGGACAAACTGGAACTGCAAGTCACTACATAGAATTTACAACTACAGTACACAACAACAAAAACGTTGTGCCGCTCTTACATTTCCACCATTTTTTACACATTGGTAAGCTGTGCTTATTGCTGTGAGTGGATGAAAAAGAACAGAAAATTTTGGTTGTGATGGCATAAAGGCCTCACGTGATTATACATTAGGGATACATGATCAAGTCATGATTGATATTGCTTTAAGTTGAGCAGGTTTTAGCTGGTTTACCAAGCTTGTTATGTGATATATCGGTTTATCAGATATCGAGCAAAAGATAGTGTCTTTTTTTGGCAACACTGGGTTGAACAGGTGAGTAATACCGTTTTAGAAATTTTAGACTGTTGTTTGAAAAGTTATAGCCTATCTTTTGACCATAGTGGAAAGTGTGGCAGCTTCAAACACGACATTCATGCTGTCATAACGTGCACCTTGATTTTTTATCTTCACACAGATTTATGATAAACAAAAATTGAGGCTTTGGTGCACGCTATCACGCCAAAATTTGCGTGTTTTCACGCACGCTTTATTGTCGAAACCTGCCCTATTTTCCAGTCTGGCCCTTTGAGATGAAGTTCGATAAAACAAAAAAAACGATGAAAGCCTTGATAGGCCTAGTCGATAATAACATCTGTGAATTAATAAAAACTAGGCTGACTGCGGAATACCGCTACTTTACGGCATTCGGAAAGCATGCACTATAATAATATCAATCTTCCTTGAAGACTAGCCATGCTGGAACGACGTCAAAACGCAATTTCGATCGACGTGTACCCATTGCTCTCGCTCTCAAGAACAAATAGCGGTCCAACAAACATCTTATTTTTGCACTGTAAAATATAATATTTCTATGAATGCAATGAATAAAATAAATGCAATAAAACCAGGTTCGAAGCTGGGGCCTTTATCTGTGCTTCATAAATATAATCTCTATTCTATCCACTATTCAGTGGTAACGAAGTAGTTTTACTTAAGTAGATTTCTTCTACTTCGACTACTCACTTTTTAAAAGTAATTTTGTTCATGGGTACTTCTACATTTACTTAAGTAGTTTTTAGTCTGAAGCAACGTATTTGAGTAGGTTACCAAATGCTGAAGTAAAAAGGAGTCACTGTTTTCAAAAGTCAACTTTGATTTTCGCGTATTTCACGTAACAATGTTATGACGAAGGACAAAACTATGTTTGAAACTTTTTAGCTTTCATAACATTATGCATTTCTTCGCAGTTGTGTTGCTTTCAGCAAACTCTTGGTATTTATGTTTTCACAACCTCACACTTTAGATCGATAACAACTTCTCAAACTACTTACTTGAGTAGTTTAAAATGGGCTACGTTATACTTCATACTTGAATAGTTTTGAACAGCAATACTTCTATTTGCAATAGAAAAGATTTTTTTCGGGAGTAACAATACTTCTGATGAAGTAACTTATGTGAATAATTTCACCACCACTGCCGCTATTCGTTATGAGTTAAGTTGCTTTTTAACGAATCGTTAACTTGTCCTGTTCTGTGCTCTCGTCGTTATGATATTCGCACCCTGCACCTGATGATGTTCATGATGCAAAAATAAGTCGTAGCCTCGCACCAATTCTACAGCATCATTCACTGTGCATACCACCTACATTCCTACAGAATCATCATTTTGAACTTAGCCTAGCTTACCGCATAATATCAAAACCCAATAAAATGACTGAACAACAACAAGTATTACAACCTCAAAGAGCTTTTAAAGGATAACTTTATGTATTTTTGAAGAGCTTTGTTAGTGTTGTAAATAATGCCTCATGCTCAGTGGCGTAGCCAGCCCCAAAATTCTTTCTGTGGGGGCAATATTTTCACTTTAAGCGATTAACGATACTTTGTTTGGGGCGCCGCTTATCCGAGAAAATAACGAAAAAATGCTTAGTTGGCAAACTAACTTAATAATTTAAAAGTTAAGTCGCTAGCTTTTAACAATATAAAATCCACTTTTCCAAAGAATTTTTTTATTTAAAGCATAACAAATATTTACAACGCCATTAGCAAATAACACCACGATTAAAAGAAGTAAGTTCGTCGCTTCCCGTCAGCTAGGCTCGCTACAACTCAACTGATCTTCTCCTCACTGATCCATTCACGATGGTAATGAAGTCCACACAAGTCTGAGAGGTCAGAGAAATCGAAAGTCATCGCTGAGCGTAACCATGTCTTGACTCGTTTCATGCACGAAAAAGACTCTGTGTGGGTAACTCCGTAATGATTTGGATAGTGTTGCGCTCGCTTGGTTAATCTTGAGCGCTCGAAAGATGCTCCTGCAAACATTTGCTGTTGACTTCAGAGCTCAAAGCAGATTGCCACAGGCTTACTTCGCTGTTGAGATTATCCAAAGAATATAAGCACCCAATCTCATCTTGATTGGTTTGTTTCGAGGAAGGGTTTATCAAAAAATGAAGGGTTGTCAGTGAATCGTTTTCGAATAGAGCAATTTAGATCGTTGAAGCATGGAAGATATACGGAGCGCTGTGAGGCCGATTCAGCACAGACGTTTTCACAATAGGCCTAAACCTGGACCTCTACTACTTTCAGCTCTTTTACTTTCATTTAACTCATGTTACAGTGCTTTAGTTGCTCTTCTAGAGTTAGGTTCTGTTCCTTAATTTATTTCGTTTACTTGGTTGCTATAACATGCTTTAGTCTAAGTAACGTGTTTTGTGTATTGAAGGACATGCTCAATTCTTTTAGTTGGTCAAAGCCTGAGTTAAATAAACAAGGCATGTTTTATGTCTAGTAAGCTTAACGAGAACTCTGAATTGTTAAATATGCGAAGGTTTTTTGGAAAATAATTATCAAACATTCGTCATAACGTTCACATGTTTTTATTGGCATAAAACAACAATACCATCATAGACAGAGGCGCAAAGAAAAATATGTACAAAATGGAAAGGTAAATTAGTAATCAATACCGACGTTATCAAAACACCGGGCAAGGTAAGCAAACATCCCACTTGTGGTGATCTTTCCTCTTGCCTAATCTAATCGCTTTTATTCTTTCAGACATTTCAATACAATTTACCATCAGTTCAAACATCTCTGCACACAAGGTTTACATTTTGAATATTTGGCCTTACAAATCGTAAATCGGACAATAAGAAGTAAACAGTTCACATGTTTAAGAAAGCAGATCACTCAGAAATACCAAAAGGTAGGTTGTTTACTCAAAGGCTGTGAGGCCATCTCAAGCGCTCAGCCAATCAGTTTACAACATTTTCCCCGTAAAGAAGGGTTTGTTTCCAATGTACAAATACATGTAGCGAAGTTTCAACACTATTTTCGTAGAACCCCCAAAGCTCAGTCTCAGAGATTCAAAATGCATAAAGCGCCTGATTTATAGCTATTGCCCTCAAGTTAAGTTTTATTTGAAAAGAACGAAGCTTTGTATCCATTGTTGCGCAATATAATTCGTTCCAAAGTTGTTGGGGCTTGCAGCAACTAAGTTCTTTATTACAGTTTTTCTGGACCTTGCTGATAGTTGTCCCTTTTTTTCCGAAAATACTCGTAGCTATTCGTAAGCAGAATGTATTCTTTTAGCGTTTGCAATGTGTTTATTATATCGTTAGCTGGTGTGATGCTGCATTCCCATTCAACCGGAATGGCGGATTTCAGTTTAATATACTCTACGAAGAGCTGGTTATTAGGTTCAATATTATTTTCGGTCACAAGCTTATCAAAATCAATGTAATCACCATTTGCATCAATCAATTGATTGTATTCCTTGATACCATTATTAACCAAGAGAGAAATGTAGGAAAACTTTTTTATATCTGACGAGTTTATTAAAGTATACTGGTTTAGTTCGATGGTTAAGCAGCTGAATCTCTTCTGAAGCCAACAAACAATATATACTCCAGCCTTAAGGAGTGTAGCGGCATAATCAATTTTGGTATAACAAGTATATTACAAATACATGGATATAGTGTATAATATATAGTATAATATGAATATATAGTGTATATAACAGTATAGTGTGTATATTTTTACTGAAATAAAACCAAAAGGATTGTAAACTGCAATATGGCCCACATCAGTACACAAAGCAATCACGAATCGAAACAGAATATTAATGGTCATGGCTCAAAAGACTTTAATAGTGTCAGCAATTTCTTCTTACTAGCCATATAAAAACAGGGTGTGAGTAGTGTGTGATAGCAATATCAGCATAGAATCACAAATATATCCTAAACAAAATAACACTATGTTTATTTATTCCATAACAACACTGCAAATATTGCACTCGCATGCAGTAGAAAGTCACCTAATAATATTACTACAACTAGGCCACATCCATTTAAAACCATAGGATTGATTCTTCTGACTGCTTCTTAATTAAGTTGTTACGTATACATTACAAAACTACCTCATGTCGCTATGAAACCTATTGTGATGAAAAGTAAATATATTATTTGTACAAAACGTGCAAAGTTTGTCAACAATTTCACTTGAAGGTTAGAATCCGATTTATCAGTCAGCTGTTTCCTTGGCAGCAATCCATTTCTCTGACAATTCCCACAATTTTTTTGCATCTTCTTTATTCAAAGCATGGGTCATCAAAGGCTCTTCACCACATTTCCTAAATATTTTTGTGAACAAATTCAAAAAGTAATGGGCACAATGGCTGTATGGAAATTGCACAAAAAGATCTGCACATACTCATGTAAAACCTCTGCATTATTTTAAATATAAAAAACAAATTACTCTACTCACGCAAAATATTTTCCAGTTACATCAGCCAGTTCGGGGGCAATAGAACAATATATTGAGGTTTGAGTTCCTTGTTTTGGAGTCATAAAAAATGCCATAGCAAGAGGCCAAGCTATTGTATATAGCATTCTACGAAAAAATGGTGTGTGATCTCCTCGCATATACTGACCAAGATTTGTTTTTATAATGCCTGGATGCAAACTGTTACAAGTAACACCTGTACCTGCGAAACATTAACATTAAACTATCAAGCATAATTTCTTAAAAATATAGTTATACAAATATAGTATATATAAATATAGTTCCATTTTCTTAAGTAGAAAATGAGGAAAAAGCTGTGGCCACTTTGTTCTAAAGAGTTCAGATCAAATGCAAACTGATCACGCAAAATTAAAAAGTTCCAGGTCTACAAAATGATTACTTCATAGCATGCAAACCAAAACTAAAAAACACACAGTAACTTAATCCAAAAATTTAGAAATCGACAATACTTTATATTGCACATGTGAAAGTTATTATGAAAAGACACAAACAACCTTTCCAAACAAAATATGACAATTCTAAAAATCGCCATTTTTACCTTCTAGACGTCTACTTAATTCCAAACAGTGATGGACATTGGCTAGCTTGCTACAACAATAAACATAAAAAGGATCATAATTTGTTTCATGCATCATATTATTCCAGTCCATCTTTCCTCTTTTATACCCAGATGAGGATACGATAACAATACGACTTGGAGCGGATTTCTAACAAACACAAAAATTTCACGAAGTTGTTGGTTTTTTATCTGACATACATGCATGCAATTATCGTTACATACAGCAGAACCCCGATAAGTTGATCATCCACCGGTTGTCAATTGACCATGTCTGTGGGGTGGCGTCAGTGAAACAGAATGCTATACATTGTAATAGAAAACAAGATATTTCAAACTAAGTTTAAGTGATCGTGATACTGTGATGGTCTCATTATCACGGTGGTCATAGACAGGGGTTCTACCATAATTACTAACGCGAATCTGACACACACACATTGACCATTTATCATTTTTGACATTTTCAAAAATCCGAATCAAGTGGATTCGAGTTGAATCCTTTATTTTGCATGAAGTAAGAAGTCAATAACAAACCACTCAAGTTTTGAATCACGTAATTGACTGTACATTGAAATGATTGCGAGAATTTTTAGTAATTAACTCATAATACATAAACTTTTTTTTAATTCACCAAAAAGGTGACAAGTTAAAGCATGACCCCCTAGCTCGTCAAGTACTTTGATTAAATAAAATAAGCAAAGTCAGCAGATCTTTTGTTTGTATGTCCACACAACCTGATCTTTTGATGGTGTAAAAACCTAACAAAAATACATGGTATACATTCCTGAAACAAAAACAAATGGCTACGGTAGCAGAAGTATGGCAAAGAACATATACCTTAAGAAGATCTAGCAGCAACTCTGTTAATAGAAAGTGTCCAATATGATTCGTCCCAAGATGCATTTCAAAGCCATCAGCTGTCTTCCATTGTGGACAGGCCATAATTCCTAATATCATAAAAATTTAGGTTAATGCGGTTTCAAACAACAGAGACAAAATTTTTTCCTTTTCATATTCTCTTTGAGTATGTTTGGATATGGTGCCAAGCATGTGCACCATTACCATTATTTCACATACTTTAGGTAACATATCAAAATGGTTCATAATTTGCAAAATCAATCGGATTAAATTAGGGATATTGTGGACTGTGGTGAATGAAAACAAAATATGGCACCTTAACTATTCATAACTTTCCAAGAAGTTAATTATTAACTTGCCCTAGAGTAGATAAACAACTTCAACCATCGTATTCATTGCAATACATTATGCTGCCTTTTTGGGTTGAATATAATTAGATTTCTACCCAGTAATATGCCTCTGCTTTTGTTATAGTGATAACAGAATTTTTAACTATCAAATAAGTTTTTTGTTTGAATAACACCATGATGTCCTGGTGTTGGTTTTTATTTAATAATTTTTGTGTTAATGGTTTAGTTGATTTGCACTGCATATATTACCTTGTCCATAATTTGTGTCACTTGTGTGATGTGATTTTTTTCAGATAATCGTGAAGACAATTGGATCTTTAATTGAAGAATATTATTTTTGTTTTATATTCTTTGTGATTGGAGGTAACTACCGTAACTATTTACAAATCAGTGAATGAAAAATGGCATAATAACATTTATTCAACGTAAATTTATACACATTTGACATAAAATGACATGTCATTATTTACTCTTATTTTTTAATGATACTCTGGTGAATTCCTGATCGTTGTGTTACAAAAAGAGAAAATTTTTCTAATTACTAATGCAAGTTTAGTAGCAAAACTGCATTAAAGTATTATCAGAGTGTAGGAGTAAAGATTTTCTCGACTACCCAAACCCTCCAAAGTTGACATATTTGTACAAAATATTCTTATGAAATGTCCAATATTCCCATGAGGAAACATGGTCCTACGTTCTTTGACAAACAAATTTTTAATATTTTCCTAGATACAGTGCATAACTTTTTCATCTAATGTAAAACCAACATCTGTTGTAAATATCACAATACTTGTGCAAGTTAAACTGTGGGGTGGAATAATACGACTTAAGTACAGTAACAAGATGTATGAACTACACAAATCTTTACATAATAACGAAGTATTTTTTGCATAATAAATATAACACTTTTAAAAACTTAAAGGTCAACTGATAACAATACCATACAAAACAATTTAAACACATTGCTGAAAATGGCTGTACCTGCATTATTGATAAGAATGTCTAAATGTGATTCATTTTCATTCACAGCTTTCGAAAATTCACGAATGGAATCTAGTGATGCCAAATCCAGTTTCATTACAACTATATCAGACGGCGATACAGTTTCTTTTATCTATTTTTACATGATAAAAAGAATGCAATTTTAAATGTTTATAAACACTGCTTGCCACATACTTAATGTAGGCCAATAAATAAAAGGAAAGATTCAGTTAAAAAGCTGACAATCTATAAACCTTTTCCTTGGCAGCTTCAGCCTTTTCAAGATCACGACAAGCTAATATGACACGTGCCCCTCTTCCAGCCAAGTCAAGGGCAGTTTCAAAACCTATGCCCTGATTGGCTCCAGTTATAAGAACAGTTTTTCCATTCAGCTTCACATCACATTGAACTGTTCCATTTACAGCTGATTTCTTGGGTTTGTCTAAAGAAAGGGTTAGTAAAATCAATAATAAACAAAAATTAGCAAAATCATCAAAATTAGGAAATTAACGTCAAGCAGTAGTAATAAGAAGTGAATGTAGCTCATACATTTATGCGCATATTTGTATTACAATACATAACTACAAGCGTTCGTAAATTTGATTGACGTCAAACAAAGTTGATGAAAGTAAAAAAAATCATCGACAAAAAATTTTGCTGACGCAGGTGGTCGCAAACACATAAGCAATATCGATGATATTTACCACAAATAAGTCAGGCAAATTTGGCAAGGTTTTTAAGGCAAAAACATGCATTACAGTGGCATGAAGTGAAAGAACAAATATTTTAGTGTCAGCACGGCCACAAAACATAACTGACAAAACACATCAAAATAAAACCAAGGTTAAGCTGATAGTTTGGCAGGATACAAGCAATGTGTTACCGTCAAGATGGAATTGACCTGAGTGTCTGGATGGAAAAAGAAATACCCCAATAAAATGAACTGCATCCAAGGGAACAAAGTCCAGTTCAGGTGGCATGTGAAGAGATAAAGGTAAGGATCTTTTACACAGGTCGGTTGTGGGGAGGAGTTGAAGACGGTCAATTATTTCACCCATGTCCAGTCTGATGGTTTAATCAGCTTGCTTAAATATGCATACATTGACAGTGACGTAAGTATGTACCAGAAAAAGTTAAATATCATGTAACTCGCCCTTTTTTCTTTTTTGCGTGACAAATAGAGTGCAAAGATAATTGTTACAAAACGCATGCTTTCAGTTTGGAGTGTGTGATGGTTGTGGTTCCAGGTATGGCATGTGGCTTTATGAAAATTACGTGTTATGTAAAGATTTTGAGCTAGCCTAGTTAACCTAAGATATAATTGTACAAAAATTTCACGGCATGCATTCGTAGCATGGGTACAGTTCATGATCTTGCTGTGTACCTTAAACAAAGACATGCATTTTCTTATGTGCTGCCTGGAAAGTTTTTATCAGACCCAATCGATGTTCTTTTTGGATGGTATCGACAAGCAAATGGAGGAAAATTTTTATGTGTCACTTCAGCAAATTCTGCAAGCAGAGAAAAAATTTCACTGCTTGAGCCTTCTTCAGCAGCAAGCTTTGGCAACAGCATCTAGGTTGGTTTCTGTGGACACTGTCCCTTTAAATGACACAACAGCTTTCTCTGGAAGCACTCCTGAACTTTCATGGCTGGTGGACTTCTTATCTGCAGTGAGTTTAGACAAACTTTCTGAAAATGTGCTATATTGGTCGCAGTATTTGTCGTTGGAGAAAATGCTCTGGTTGCAAACATTTGCTTGTGGACACTTATGACAAGCCACAACCTCAAGCATGCATGCCAAAAGAGCATGCTCATCTGTTTGAAACTGCTGATCATGGTGGTCTTTTTGGACCAACCCAACTTTGCTTTGTGACGACTGCAGTTGCTGTGCAGTTTTACACAGCAATTGCAGCTGATGAGGCGATCAAAGCAAAACTGCTTGCTCAACCTAACCAACATTCAGCTTTCACCACTGCTGCCAGTCAAGTTACTGCAGGCGATTCAAATAAAGTTTATTACAACAAAAATGTTCTGCTGGTCATTTCAATTTTGTGCTGATCATGCAAACAGCTTTTAATTGCTTTGCAAGAAATCAATTGAAACGTTTTAATGCTTCAAAAGTTACTCCTGACACATTATCTAGTAACAGAAAAATTAGGAAATTAACGTCAAGCAGTAGTAATAAGAAGCGAAATATTGTTCTGTTTATTATTTAATTACCATATGAGTTGTCCACAAATTGTTTGTTCTTAGTGCAATGCAGTATTTTGTAAAACAACTTTTGGCAGCTTTGTAAGCTTCAAATATAAATATTTTGAATTTGGTTTTGTTAGCAAATACAGTTTCGCCAAATTCGCGTTTTAAAAGTGATTTATTGCAATGCAAGGAATAAAATTATATTTTAACATTTCTAACACAACAGCTAATCGTTTATTTATAAAAAGTGTTTTCACGAATGTTACCCTCCATTTGTCAGCCCTTGTGACAAGTTCCCCATCCCGAAATTTAGATATCCCTGGGTAAGTTTATTCAATTGTATACCTATATATCAATGTATATCTGTCTACCGATGCGTTACCCCTAATTTATGACAAGAAATTTCGTGCAAAGTTAATTATCGTATAAATAGCAATTGTTAATGACCAAAACACAAAACATTACAAAGCAGCAACCACGATGTGTAAAAAGAATTGCTAAGATCGATGGTATTATGATTGTCATCGGCTTTGTATGAAATCAATTCATGAAGTCAATTTTAATAGGTTTTGGTTATCTGCAAGTTTGGTTTTTGTTCTAACAAAATAAATATAATCTCAATTCAACATTGATATAAGCTATTAGTTTTACTAAAACACATATGGCATAAAGTAGCAACGACAACAATTTTCATAGAAACACACTACAGAACAAATGCCTATTAATTAACAAACACTTGAAAGCGTTAAATTTAGCCTAATTGAAAGATAGTACGGTACCTTCCATGATGATACGTTTGCAGATAATACAAAGCTTTCATATGGTTAAAATCCTGAGACAGTCAACTTGGACAACAGCAATGAATTTTTGTTAATCAACTACTACAGCAAAGATTAGCATTGCCAAACAGAGCAGAAGGAGTTAGTATCTAGTATTGACTATAGGCAGAGTTGCCACTTGCCATACCGTCCTTATTTCTAAGATTTGTCCTTATTTTAAAGGTCCGTGTCTTAGAAAATATTTTTGTCCTTTTTTCTAAGAAATTCCTTATTTTCACTTGCGTCCTTATTTTCGTCTTATTTTTAGGACAGAGGTTCGTATTTTGGGCATTTCGATACCTTTAGTATACTATTTTGTACCAAAGAGATACCAAAATTAAGAACATGCAGATAGTGTCTCGTTTGTTTTTTAGGAACATTGGTTGCTTTCTTCTGTTGTGCACTGTTTAAGGTGGTTTTCCTCTTTCATTTCCTAGTCGTCCTTATTTTTGATTTGAGACCGATGGCAACCCTGGCTATGGCTTTGGTGCTTACAACAGTAGAAAACAATTTAGCCTATACATTATACAATTAGACCTATAAGTCAGCATTTATGCGCAGACAAGTAATAAACTAAACTAAAACTTAAGCGACAGTTTAAATAAAAAACCGTGCTTTGCAAAGGTGTTATACAAAAAAAAATTGTAAAATGTTACGTGAATGTAATTAAGCAATTTTTAAGTTAGGCATAGGTTATAGGCCTATCTTTGTTAACATTGTATATAAAAGAACAAATGCATTCATTAAACAGACTTCAAACAGTTTTTCTAATCACGATATTTTATACCCATAACGCATATTTATATATTTTATGTCGAAAAAAAGTGTAAATATTTACGTGTTAACAAGGTCAATTTACAGGAGATACTTTATTTAGGGAAATACCCAAGATAGAAGACCAAACGCTTGTACCAATGAAAACTGCGCGCTGCGTTGGCGGTAAATGAATCGGAGGAAAAGTAGGCTAAGGATAAGGACAGTAGAAGTTTAACGGAGAAATTTCACCATCGGTTTGGGAAGATAAGCTAACTTTGCGTTTTGTCTATATCTGCAATAGAGCATCTTCGGTGTTCGAAACAGCGCAAAAAGGTTGATTTGATCGAAAATCTAATTTACGTTCTGTAACCTAGTGCCGAAGTGCTCAGCCATAAGACATCACAATTTGGGTATAGCAACAGTCTAGTATACCAAACACTTCTAATTATAAAATATTATAATAAACAAAACAGTAAATGGAATGGTTTGGTGGGCCTTGGTCTTAGTTTGGGGTTTGGTGGTCGTGCTGACGCTATTAACTTTTTACATTCTCGTGTTATTCCATAACGCACGTTTTTGCCCTCGAGGCCTTGCTACATTTGCCCGTCGAATTTGTTTATCATCATCATAACTGCTAATATGTTTGCAACCACCTGCGTCAGAAAAATTTTTTGTCCCCCACATTAAAGGCAAAAAATAAAATAAATGAATGAAATGTGAATTGAATTTTATTCTTTTTTAATCTTTATTCGACCACTGTGGTTAGGGCTGATTTGTAAAAATTAAGTGGAGATACAAGCTTGTCTGAATTACCAAGAGATATACGCCAAAGGGATATTATTTCTAGATCGTGTTTTACTATTATACAATCTATTTTTACTATTATAAAAAGGTGGTCTTGTATGGAAACCTTGCATTTCACCAAATTACGCAGAATTTAACAAATTATTGATTTACGCAAAAACTGTTTAAATGTTATAACAAAGTAACCTAAACCTAACCCAAATCTTTCTAATCTAAATCTAACTTTAATTAAACCCTAATTGAATAAAATGAAGTTTTGCATACCAATTCTCCTATCTTTTACTATGGGCTGTGTGACCTACTTACGGTGAAATAGTCACTCTCTTTAATAAATGTGCGAATTTTAAGACCGTTTGCTTTGCCCTGCTCATCAATTCCACTGCAACTGTCGAGTTACAACCGTCTAGAGATGAAACTAAAGCGAATTTCACTGCATTTATAACCGTGTATAATTTTCGTGAAATTTTATGACGCCAAGGCCGAATGATGTTTACGCCAGCGTCTTAACAATATTTGCTCTTTCAACACGCTAGAGATAATATATTTTACAAACTTTCCATACAGGAAGGTAATTGGTGTTCAATGTTCATTTACAGCTAGTGAAGTTGGTTTATCTTATTTCCGATAATACAGAAGCATTTGTTCCTTTGTTCAATTTTGATCTCGTTATTTGTCTTGAGATTACTGTGATCTTTAAACATAATTGTCATTTCTATGTTACACTACAATCACTCAAAATCCATGCATATATGCTTGTATACTGTCGTCCAAAATCAGCAGAGATTTGTCCGAATAAATGAGAGAATTAGCGGTATATTGGTGATGTTGAATTTCTTTAGTTGTTGGACATTGTTCAGACTATTCGACAGCGGTGGTCGGTAACGAAGTAGTTTTACTTAAGTAGTCCACTTCACAAAACGTTTATGTACAGACTACAACTTGATTTTCGCATAACAATGCTCTGACGAAGGACAAGAGTATGTCTGAAACTATTTATCTTCATAGAAATATGTATTTCCCTGCTTATTGCTTAGCAAGCTCTTGGTAATTTGTGCTTTCACAACCTCATATTTTAGATCGATAACTACTTCCCAAACTACTTTTCTCTTGGGTAGTTTAAAATATGCTACTGTTTACTTCAAATTTTAGTAGTTTTAGATAGATACTTCTACTTAAGTAACTTATGTTGTTATTTTGATCGCCACTGCTATTTAGTGGCCAAATAAAACGTTATCGACTGTACACGTTATGCTACAATATTTGTTTTAAATCTATTGATCATTTTGGCTCTGATGCTTTTTTCATGTTTAACTTCTTACCTTTTGCTTTGAAAAATTTCTTCCGTAGGGTTGATTTTAGTATTAGAATTGTGAAACTAGCCTATATTTCGGCACCATACTGAGAGGTTTTGTGAATCTATCTTCCGAAACCTTACTTACATACGAGGGTAGTAACCTAACAACCTCAGATAGTAGGGTACTGGTTGCTATTTTATTATAATATTTGTCATAACTTTTTGAAAGTCTATTTTGAACACAATGACATGGTATTTCAGCTTTTATGAAAAATTTTCAACGCTCATGAAATATAGCAGATATATAATACAAGTAAATCGCCATGGTGCAAGAAGAGCAATGATTACTTTCTGTCTGAGTTTACTTCTTTTCTAAATTTTCAAGTATTTAACATTTTTAGCATTTTAAAAGTTAATTTTGTTATTAGTTGTTTTCAATGATAATCAGTTCATAGAAAAATGACATCGACCAAGCAACTTAATAAAATTACTTTAAAAGGATCGGCAGCAATTGTTTCAGAATTTTTTTGTAAGTATATGTGGTGTAGTTAATTTACTTGTTGGTAGGTTAAATTTTAACAACATCAATAGCGTAGTTCCTTAAATTTGTATATTATAATTATACTATAGTTATTAGAGTATTGTAGATACTTCTAATTACGTTATGTTTTGTTTTAGTTTATGGAATAAACAACATTTTATATCAACGTGGGGTCTACCCGCCAGAGATGTTTAAGCAAGAAAAGAAGTATGGTTTGACAATACTTGTAACCACAGATGAAGGCTTATTGACTTATCTAAAAGATAATATCTTGCCCCAGTTAACAGGTATGGAGAAGTTACCAAAAATTTTATTTTCCGATTTAAAGAGCCATTTTCTTTGCCATCTTTTCAATGGGTGCTCTTTAGGTGGATTCTGTATAAATTTCTCATATCATTGCAAAATTTATTTTAGCCGTAATACTAATCAAAAACAGCCATTGTTTGTAACTTAACAGAATGGCTTGAAAAGGGGGCTGTTCGCCGACTCGTTGTTGTCATCAGAGAATCAGAAACAAATGAAACTTTGGAGAGATGGCAGTTTGAAATTCAGTCAGATGAAGAGCAGAAGAATAGCAATAACCCACCAAAGTTAGTGTACATTTGTTTGCAATGTCATTCATTCAGTGCAATAATGAATTCGAGCATCAGGATCCACTATTTACTATCAAATATCATTAATAATGATCTCTAGGTGCCTGTCTTCTCATTTTCTAGGCCTAACCATGAAATGCTGAGCAAGTTATGTAAGAACTACATATATGTTGCATATAGTCTGTGCAGAACTTGTTTTTAGGCCAGGTCCTGCTGCCATTAAAGTGGAATACACACAACCATTCAAGAGATGAGTCTTGGTTTTTATTTTGTTGTCTTGTTTCTGAAAAATCTTTTTCATCTTTTTAACAATACTTTGGACGAACCCAATTGTACACTGTATTTCCATTACAATCTACCTGTTCGATATGGAAGTCTTCGCTGGGGTTATTGCCACATTCTTTTCTGCTTTTAGTGATGACCATATATTTTGTCTTGGAGGCATTGTTGGTCAGCCTCTGCACTTGCACTAATCAATGCATTCAGTTGTGATGTCAACTTTCCAATTTATTCTGCTATTAACGCAGGAACGTCAGTGTATCTAATGTTGTATACAATATGGTCATTCGTTTTCACTCTTCGGAGATCTTGCAAATGTCAGAAAGTTGCCTTGCTGCAAAGATTGCACACTTGGAATGTTTCCTTTGTTATGGACTACAGTTTCTATTTCTGTCAACTTTTTCACACCAAAGTTTTCAAGATCTTGGGAAGCACAGTTGTTATATCTTCTGGCCCTGCAGCTTGGTTTGTTTCAGTGCATGGGCAATTTTAGATTAGGGTCAATCCATGTTTTGTCTGTTGGATTTGCTCCTCTCTCATCATGAAACAATTTTACAATTTACTCATTACAGCCCATGTCAATTCGATTTGGGTTTTATGCAGGTTGTGCCATTCGCAGCAGGAATACGTATGTTGGAGATTGCATGTCATCGTCCTCATAATAGACTTGTGCACTGTACTCGGGGGCAGATTCAGAAATGTGTTTGGAGGAAGTGACTTTCAGAGTTTGGCACAAAATTGGGTTATTGCAGTTATCAGCGTAACCATATTAGAGTTTAAAATCAGGGAACAAGCACCATTGAAGTTCGGTTCAAATTTTTGGTTAATAAATCTTAACCTATACGGAGTCCATAGTCATACAAAATTTTCAATATATTTTTAACCATGAATTTGCAAATAAGCTGAATTTTACTTTTCAATATACCTGTAAATTTTACTTTCCAAACATTCAAGAAGTCAAAATAAACCCTTTTTTTACACCATTTCGTATTATTTTGTTGTTCATGTTCATGTTCATTGTCATAGTTATTTTGAAGTTAGAACCTCACTGAAGAAGTCTAGAAATATTGGTTGAAGTCATTTTAATTTTTTAATTCTAAACCTTGTTGCTATTGGATGTATCACGGTAGTTGTATTGGAAACTGCAGTCTTCAATGCTGTCGAATTGTCAGTATGTTAAGCAGGTTTTACTTCTTTTTGACTGAAATAGTATTCCCCATGAACATTTCAGCTTTTTTCAACCTATCAAGTAGGGTTTATATCTTGTGGTAGGTGCATATTCTTTTATGATGACTCTTCTAAAGTTTAATCTGAAATTTAAATTATGAAGTTTGTGCAGGCTGGGAAGGGATAGGAATGTATACATGGGAAGTTTAAATACTACCCCACCTTATACGGGCCAAAACCAACCCTTTGACTTGGTAGGGTCTACAATGAACCCAAAACCTTTTTCATACTTGTTACTAACGAAGAAAAACTCTACAAAACTTTCACTAGAAAACGAATTATGTTTTTAACTGCAGCATCTCCTGTTTAACAGTTTCAAACTTTTCATGCTGGTGGAGTATCTATACATTTGATGTAGAAAATTTAACCGTTTTCCTCACAGTGACAGGATGATGGATGTGACAGAACCACCTGTGGCTCACTGTTTTAAGAACCGGATATGGAGTTTGCAAGTACCATTGACAAGCTGATCCATTTACACCGTTATACATTACTTAATTATTACATTTGGCATCGTATGACTTTCTTGGCAAGGTACGACAGTTGTCATTGCCTACTGCAGGTGTGTTCATAGTGCACCTCTCCTAGATAAGATTTTAACCAAAGTTTCAAGCCCCTTCTACCCAATCCCAACTCCTTTTCAAGGGGAGGCTGTGAAATTTTGCGACATTGGACACATTACACAGTAATAATCAGATGCAGAATAGAAAATGAACGGTCTTCTGTAGTCATTATCTGTGATTTCCTGGCCCGACACATGATTTCTTGTTTGTCGACTCACTTGCCCTTACATACTCAACTTTGATTGGTACCACAACAGAAATGTCTGAATGAAATATATGTATAATACACACAGCTTTTAGCGACCACTGAGATGTAAGTCGGTCACTTCACTTTGGTTGAAAGAAAGCAGTGGCATTCAAGTACAGTAGCTAAACTCTATTACCTGGATGTAGGTTAACATTGCGCCCAGGACATGTTGTATCTTTCAAAAATATATTGTCTGTGTGACAATTGTTGTGTCGTGATAATTGTTTTTTGTAGGCCAAAGGATGTAAATACAATCAACTCAGAAATCCGAGCAGTTATTCGACAGATCACGGCAACGGTTACATTTCTGCCTCTTCTGGAAACACCATGTAAGAAAGTTTGGTATATTGTTGTGATTAATTATCAAGATTAATCAAGTATTGTGATTAAACTGTATTTGTAATTGTCTTCAATTGAAGTGGCTTTAGGTAATGCAGATAGTCAGTTATACATGCAACACTGTACTTTTTTATAAGAAAATCGCTTCACGTAGTGGCAGCATGTTTAACCAGACTTTTTAACAGATTTTTTTGAGGCTTTTATGAATGAAATGCAGTGAAATAATTAGCAAGTATGTCTTTAAACATTTTACTGTGTATTGCAGGTTCTTTTGATTTATTGTTTTATACTGACAAAAATCTTGAAGCGCCATCACAGTGGGAAGATTCTAGCGCTTGTTTAATTACCAACTCTGAAGAAGTGAAATTACGCTCTTTCTCAACATCTGTGCATCGGGTTGATGGCGCTGTTTCATACAAGTTTTCAATGTAAATTTGCCATAACTGATACCTACACTCAACGATTCATGATACTGTCTGTGATTATGTTGTTTAGAATTAATATGCTCCAGCTGCCATGTTTTTATAAAAAAAATCATTAATTCTCCTGTGGTTGAGTCTCATTTATTAGAGATATTTTGCATTGCTATGTTGAGCCATAACAAAAATGTGAGTGCAAATAAAAATTGTGAAACAACACACCTATAATTGTTACCATAAGGCTTTGATGAATTGTTAGTGGACTAAGCTTTAGATAAGAATGCCACCATTCGGTTAAGGTTTTACAAAAACAATCTAGCAGTGTTCCTGATAACATGCATGCAAACACATGGGCAGGAAAGTAATGGTGAAAAAATAAAACTCTTGACATTGCAAAAAACGGTAGGTAATGTAAGCACCAGCCCAGGAGGCACCATCCACCAACAAAGCAAGCATTTAATATTATCTCGTTGCAGCATATGCAATTGTTTTGTAAAATTGATTTTGATTTTATTTTCAGATTTTGATCACGTTTTAAGTGGTACTTTCTCTTTCGCGTAATGGCAACACAGAGGTAGAAAAGAATATATGTTGGAATGGCAGTGGCATTAATCCACCAAACCACTGGAGTTCCTGTGAGATATAGCTTGTCCTCTTTCTTGGAAAATAGTTGCGGCTGCAAAGTTACATGAAAATTTTTCACTACTGCAAGTTTTAGTAACTATCCATGAAATCATACTTGCCTTGTAATTAACTGCCCAGTGCCATGGCTTAGAGACACGGTCTCCATACTTTTTCTTCAGTTTTGAATTTAAGTGGAACATAACTTTATGGCTTTCAAAAAGATTAGTCAGGAATGATGGAGGTTTGATTGCGGTAGTGGCAGCATTGCTGGAAGGTAAAACCTCCTCAGCATGCCACCAACATCCTTGTTCGTACCTCCTTCCATGGTAACATGATATCTAGTTGTTGATAGTGAATAATAGTTTAGTATACCATACCAGTTTAGAAATTAGAAAAGTACCAAATGATTTTTAGATGATGAAACAGATTACCCGAGTCGCAATGACTTGAGTAACCTTTTGCAAAGACTTGACTTGAGTTCCTGTCTAGAAAATTACGTAAAAGACTTGACCTGAGTCAATATTTGCAAAAACTCGAATTGGCTCAGTCCTTGTTGATTAGATTTCAGTGTTAAAGTATAACCTTTTTTTTCTTTTAACCAAACACTGAAATATATCCTTAAAATGAAGTTTGTTTGGGGGTGCAAAATGAAGCAAATTTTCAAACATTGACTTGGCTCTTATTCATCAACTGACTAGACTCAAGTCACTTCTTACAAAAAAATCGACTTGACTGAAGTCTTAAATGGTAAATGATTTGAATTGCGACTCGAGTTTGATGACTTCGTTACGACTCTGCAGATTAAACTTAGATAAAATCACATATGCAATATTTATGCTGCCTAGAAGCAAGACATAAATATTTAACCTCATACTGATCTTTTCCCCATCCAGGCAGTTTCTTAAGGGATGCAAACAAACAACATCTTGCTGCTACATTGACCAGCTTGAATACACAGTCCACTGCACATATCCCTGAACTTCTGTTTTGCAAAGCTAAACAAAAACGTCCCATGTTTTGTAAAAGTAATTCGTAACTTATTCAATTTGTACATTCGATTGAAATCAATTATCTTTTCGTACCCTTCAGCTCAATTTTCCAATTTTTGTAGTCATTTCCACTAGAGTTTTGTCTTGAAATGCTTGCCACCATAGAATTCCAGTAAGAAATAGGAGCTGCATGCCATTTTTCATTTTTGTCAATTACCACAGACAAACTTTTATTTGTAACCATGTGATGAAGACTTATTAGGTCACCATCGTGTAAGGGTACATTGTCCTTAATCAAAAAATTTTGTGACATTGTAAGTAAAATTTAATTTTTAATTTAAAAATTTAATTACAACTGAAAGGGATATCAGTGGATCATTATATTTAGCTTTATTGCAAATTTACCATCAGTTTCTTTGCCTGTTGGATTACAGGTTCTATGTTCCACCAGTTATTTCCATCTCTAATTTTGTAACCAGTAACCTAAATTTTTATATCTTTGTTAGACACGAAAGACATTACCATTGAATGTCAGTTATGTCAAATAAAATGATTATCTTTGAAGAATTCCACTTTTATTCACTGGTTGTAAATAAAAAAGAGCATGTCAAGTAAAAACCTGTTGAGAGTATTGCTCCAGCATGTTAGGGTAGTAATGAGGATGAGAATGTAAAAACATTCCTTCAATTAAAGTGTTACGCATAGTCAAGGAAGACTTAAAAGTAATATGCATTGGCATGCTCTTCTTGTGTAAAAGATTACCTGGAGAAACATCCATCAAGCAGCAGCATAAGGTTCACCATCAAATAGGGATTATAAACAATAACAAAAAGTTTACAAATACATTACAATACAAAATTTACATTAAATTTAAAATCACCTATAACATTAGATTTATATTTACCATGTAGGGTTGATTGGAATTTTGAACTGTAAAAAATATCATCATCTGAAGACTGGTGAAGAATGTGAAAATGAAAGTAGAAAACACCAACATAAATAGCTATTGGTAAAAATATCAAACAAAGTACACGAGCAGCAAAATGCTTTCCAAGTAATTGCAACGACACCATCTACAGAATCAAAAAATGACAAATTTTGTCAATACGGCTAAATTTCCACACACACCAACAAAAATCTTATAACTTACTTCAGTGTCACCTAACAATTTCCACAAATCAGCTATTGCCCATGCACCAACAAACATGACTGTAAAAGCACCAACTAATTTTACAGAAAGAGTGCAACCAAGGCAAATTCCAGTAAACACAAGCCATCCCCACCAGTAAGAGGTAAAACTTTTGTCCTGTTTTGAGCACCTGGTTTAAAAACAAATCCAAAACTACAACAAGAACTAAACACAATACAAATCAAAGAAAATTCAAGTGCTGATATTAATTGTTTAACAAATATCTATACCAAATAAGGAACCTTGTCTGTAAAGCAGATGCCTTAACAACACCCAGAACTGAAGCAAACATAAAAAATAGCATGATTGGGTCCAGCAAAATGTAACGAGACAGTGTCACCATGGCAACATCACAAATCTAAAAACAAGTGTATTAAGGAAATATAGTTGATTGTATCATAAAGTAAATACATTACACAATAAATATTCACATACACATTATTCCAATACCAGCAGCATCGAAGAAAGGACCGCCGCACCAACACTTTTGGTCAATGTGTGAATGATACAATACACAGCAGAAATCATTAACGTGCCAAATATTGCACACCCCACCCTCATAGCAATGTAAGGTGTTAATAGCGTTCCATTTTCTGTGTAGTATGTATCACCAGGCTGTGTAAAAGAAAAATGGCCATCATAACCACCAGCTAAACCTGAAAGCAAACTTCAGATATTATGTTGTACGTTCAATTACCTGCACTTAATTACGCTAACCAATGGAAGCTTTGTAAAACAATTTTGTTTTTAAACATATAAGTTGTAAAAAATTAATTACCTATGGTGGCTATGATTAACTTCCCCAAAGGAGGATGTACACACGCAAACATTGTTCTGTTGATGTAAAATCCAGCCATTTTGCCGAAGTGTGTCTCATCCCAACATACATACCGAGGCTCATTAATGCGAAACAATCTACCAAAAATAAACCATGATTTCATAAATATTCATGTTCTTGATAGTATATTCTAGGTTAATGTTCACTATAAAATGTTAAAAAATACCAATCACCAACATGCTTACCTGCTAGTAACACCAATAAAAGTAATGCAAACAAACAACAATGATGATTGCATGTTTTTGAAGATAACAGTCCTCACATTTTGTGGAACTGAAAACCCTCGAAGTATTCAAAAAATTCAAAGAAAAAAGTTGTATGTTTCCGCTCAGCGTTTTTCTTTCATATTTCCATCATGCTTTGTCTTTAGTTATTGCTATTGCCGCAGTTTCCAATTTCATTAGAACAAGTAAATATAGTACACCTTGAAACCTACAGAATGGGCTGGTTAAATAAGCAAAGACAAGTTAAGAACACTGCATTTTAGGGTATTATTTAAAATTATTTTTTTTTTTTAAAAGCATTTTATCACAATCACAGCTTATACCATAACTGTGGGGAGCAAAATAGATGGTGCTAACTAGGGATGGGCCGATACGAACCCAAACTCAAATAGATTCGCCGAATATCACCTTTATGGAAGATTCGGGCGAACACGAATACCAACAATGGCAAACCCGAATATAATATTACTTATAAATTTACTGACTTTCGTAAAAAATGATGATCTAGTTTCCCGACAATGCTAAACTAGAGTCAGCAGTTTTTACAATGAAGGTCGTTTTCCTAACGATTTTGCTTTTTCGATCATTTTTTAAACACTATTTTTTGAAAGAAAGCGATTTGTTTATCGATCACATCATTTTAGAAGCAAGACTTGACAACTTTTGGAGGAAATTTTATTGTTTGGTTCTAATACGAATAGATTCGGGATTCGTTCGTGTCGACTTTCATGATATTTGGGTTCACACAAACTCGAATAATCTTCCTCACGGCACATCCCTAGTGCTAACCTTTCCAGCATATAGAAGAAAAATATGCTCACATACCAATGATACTATCAACGAACGAGAAAAAAGGTAATCTTTGAGGGCTTAACAGTACATCTGCAAGTTGCTATAATTATGAATGGTAACTTTGACATTTTGAAAGCATGAAATTGGGACCCTATATATCAGGGGTTCTTAAACTTTTCGGCACACGCCCCCCTTGACGGTACCTAAAAATTTCGCACCCCCCCTCATTGCAAAATAAAAAAGCATTAAACAAAACAACAATTTATTTTCAATTAACTTTCATTAATGAGAAGGATGTAGTTGTTTTTGGGAAACCAAACGATTAATTCGAGGCTTTGTGGAAGATAATGCACATCTTAGGTCGGCTGCACAGTCAAGTTTGTTCCTAGGTTTTGTCTTTATATTCATGAAGATGACGCTGCAAACGACTTGGTCTCAAAACGTCGTTGCTTAGCTTTTCTAAGCATATCACGCATTGCGGTACGACTTTTTCGTTCACTGTGGTATCTATACAGCCATACGTCAGATAATTTTGGTCATACTTTCTCTTTTTTCCACTCAATACAATTAGTTTAATTACTAAAATATCTGGTTATTAAATCAATACTAAATTTAAGTTTTACATAGTTTTACATCATCAGTTTTACATCATGTAAGTTAAGTATTTCTACAAGTGATACATTTGTAAAAGTTTTTCTTGTTACACCGCCCCCCCGTTGTGAGAAAAACAGGTCACGCTAAAAGAGAACAGTTAGTCGAGCTAGGATTGCATGAATGAGTAAAGGAAAACAATACGCTTCAACGCGGAGAGACAACAGATATTATGACGTAACAATTGACGTATTTCAGAATCAAATTTCAAAAATACAATTGCCATCGTGACACACTTTAAAATTTTAATAAAAATGAACCTATAGCGAAAGTCAAGAAAGCATGTTTAGACATAGCTCATATAATAGACAGTTTGTCATCTCTCGCGCCCCCCTTATGAATGTTACACGCCCCCCAGTTTAAGAACCACTGCTATATATACTGTATGTCATAGTTTAAGTAAACTGATGTAAATTGCTATGTTACAGCTATATAAAAGCAAAATCAAGCCAAATAAGTTTGTCAAAGCTGTAGTTGATTATGACCAAAGAATGAACTTCATGCTTACAGTAGGTGAAGATGATAGATAATACATCAGTTGAAAAACTCTGAAGTATGGAACATGACTTTAAAGCTTTACTCACACATCTTTAATAATGTGTAAATTGTGATTCTCCTGTTTCCCATCTACTTATGTCAAACCATGTAAATTAGGCATAAATTTGTGTTTTCTTATATTCATTTAGAATTTCTTTACTATTCACCTATACATATTTATACAGACTTTTCTTGAAATGGTACATATAACTGAATTCTCATGAAATGGTATTAATAAAAGCACTTGACTGTTTTTCCCGAAAGTAGTCATTATGCTTGTTGGAATAGTGTGGAAAGTTAAGTGTGAACACAAAACATGCAACTTGTTGTACAGTAGCAAATACCTTTAATGAAGACCTTGTGTGTATGATCACAGGGCATTGGGAGTCCCGTGACCCGACACCTAATCGAAAGACACTTTATCGAACGACACTTAATCGAACGACACTTAATCGAACGACACTTAATCGAACGACACTTAATCGAACGACAGTTTATCGAACGACACTTAATCGAACGACAGTTTATCGAAACGACAGATGGTCGAACCGACAGTTGATCGAACGACACTTTATCGAACCGACAGTTGATCAAAGCGACAGTTGATCAAATCGACTGTTGATCGAATCGACTGTTGCTTCTCCCGCACACAGTCATAGTTCGAAAATGTCAAGTCAAACTTCCAACCTCAAAATGGTTACAAAATTACAAGTTTAATAGATTTTGACCTAAAAAGAAGACCTAAAGAAACAACTTGACCGTATTTTGACCTAACGTAACATTTTGACTTTATTTGACCTAATAACTTCTATACCACACGTCGTACAAAGCTGAAACTTGTTTTGTACTTGTTTGATAGCATTCTGAGCAGGTTAAAAAAAATTGACCATATTGACTTTTGGTTGCCCTACTGATTACACATTTTTTATTACATCACGCGCTGTGCCTTGTGGTATCGCATACCAGAAATTGTCTCCAATTCATGTTTCCTGTATTGGCTATTTTTGTACTCGCAATTTGACCATCTGTTCCATATCGAATGTAAACTTTAGTACTGTAGTATAGTTATGTGCGATAAAATGTTTGCATATTGTCTTTTCTCTGTAGTTTTACGTCGTATTCATAATTCATGTGTAGCATTATTGGTATAAATGTCGTACTTGAACAATCTATCTAAGTTTCAGTACCAGGTTTCAGTATATTTTCTCCGAACAATCTCAGCGAATTTACATCAAATTCTTCAACGTATTACTATGACCAACGTCCTGAATGTATGAGAAATGTTTACTGATTATTGCAGTAGCGCTTGTATATATATACTTGTACATATTGATAGTGTTCTCGTTCTACATACATGCAACCTTCATTCTGCTGGATGACACAGAGTCGGACAGAGTTCCACACTCTGTGCACTGCTCTTCAATTTTCAACTTGGCACTTGAATAAGACAATAGTCATTAAATTGGAAAAGATTCTTCAGCAAGGTGATGTTACAGAATGCGCAGAACCATTACAATTTTGGTGCCCCAAGTGAGGAACGAACTCACGACCTTGTCATTATGAGACTCAATAGAGTGGCCAGTTCATTCACTAGCCACACAAAAAAACGATTGTGATGCATAATCAGCAATTCAACCATTACACATCGTCTGCTGTAAATTGTGACCACTTTAACAGCTGTCTCTTGGGTACAAATTGATATAAAAATGACAAAAATAGTTAGAATTCGTAAATTATGCTGTTCGTTTCATAGTGCCTTTTCTTGAGTGATTGGTACGTCATAATTCAACCACGAATGCTGGTAACTTTCCATATCTTACTTAGTCGAGAAACTGGACATCTGCGTGAAATTGTAACGCCATTTAATTTATTTTTTATCGTCGTCATTGGAGAAACCTACACAGTATTTAGTTTTTCAAGGGAAAACAATCAAGATTACAAATCACTTAATTTTGTAAGGTTTATGTTAGTATTGTAATTACAAAGTTTCAACGTCGTTTTCAGCAGTGCATTTTTCCAGTTAACTCAAGAGCATTTAAAATTTAATTTTTAACCTGCAAAGATTGATCAACATCGGCATTTCAGCATGTTTTTGGGGTTACAGCCACATACTTCTCTGCAGTCACAGTCTGTGCACAGATCAGCAATCAGATATCTATGTAAGTCACACCATAGACCGTGTGTAAATATTGTGCGATCAGCTGATTTCTGTTTTTCCAGTTAGTATAGGCTACTAGGCCTATCTAATAATTTTAATAGTTTAAGGTTTTCTATTAACTTGGAGCGCAACGACGTTCCGTTGTGTAGTCAGTACTACTGACTCAGTAGCGTACAAGACCGACACGACCAGTATAACCACTAGAACAAAACGAGAAAAACTTCTTTCTAAGGCATTAGCTTCCCAAAGAAGTATAGCTGTTTTCCAAAAAATTTTCTTAAAACAGTTGAAAATTAATTCTTCCTGAAAAAGTAACTCACGGAAATTGGCGCAATAAAAAAATTTTCATCTCATCGTGCACAAATTGATTAAGGCAATCAAAAGATTTTGCAAATGTTTTTTGTATAGGCCTATAAGCGTACTTGTACTCTAACCTTATAGCCTATCATAGTTACGGTATTTAAAAGATTCTATATTGTTTTTGGGAACGCATGGCTTGTGAAATACATGGCAAGAATTCTCTTTAAAAAAATATGACGTGAACGTTTCTTAGCACCACCACTATATGGTTGTATTTATTTTTAATTGGCGTTCAAACAACCATAGCTTAGCTTTGTTTGTGTATTATATATCCGCTTGAACGTGTAAAAGTCCAGTTGCAGGTTAATGAGTCTCATGAACACTCATTTAGCAGTCATTGGGAACATTTAGACATTCAGTAGAAGCAACACAAAATTTTTTGTGAGCTATCATAGCCTATATGTTACTTGAATAATTTCATTAAAACTATAAGTAGCCTATAAGCTTGTAGCCTAACGAATAAAAAGGTTTTTGTTGGTTGTTATGGCCGACTGCTTGGCTAGTCTGCTTTGCATTCATACAAAGAGCAGAAGCCGATGAACCATAGTGAAAAGTGTGGTACCTGCAAGCACCAGAGATGGAAAGACTTAAGTCATTGACTTAGCTCCAGTCAGGTTTTCGGAAAGACTTGACTTGACTCTTGTTAACATGTAAATTTCGGTTGACTTGGCTCGAGTCACAAAACAAATTATATCAAATCGTTGTAAAATTAGTTTTATATTTGTAAAAAAAGTTGTAAAAAGTAAAAAATCACTATGCAAGTGTCAGAAATGGTTAAAATTAGGTTTTATGATTATATTTACGTTATGAGTGTTCAGAAAGCTTATTATCGACCTAAAACTAAAAATAAATCCTAAATGGTGACTTGGCATGTGTTAAGATTTAGACTTGACTTGATAAACGTCACTGACTCGACTTGACTTGGGAATGTAAGTAAATGCCTTGAATTGGACTTGCGCTGTTAGTGACTTGACTTGTGTCACGACCATTAATGGTTGTTTCCATCACTGGCAAGCACCAGCTTCAACAACACACACGTTAAACTTTTTTATCTTCACGCTAAATTATTATGTGCAAAGAAAAACTGGTTGTTTGAATGCCAATTTATTAGTAAGCAAAAAATTGAGGATTCAGTGCATGCCATAGCACCAAAATTTGCGTCTTTGCACACACTTTTTCTTGTCGAAAACATCCCTATTTCCAGTCATGAACTGTGTTGGCCTGAGTTGCTATTGCTTCAAAGTTTATGATAATGTTGTTGTGTCCGGGTTAAAAAATGACTAGTCTGACACTTTCTCATAGGTATACATTTCCTCAATCAATAACATGTCTGTTGACTGATTTATTTAATCGCCAAGTTGAAAAATGAAGAATAGTACAAAGAGAGAGAAGCTCTGTCAGTCTCACTTTCTCTCTCTCTCTCTCTCTCTCTCTCTCTTTGAGATACAATGCTTTTGCACAGGTGTTTATACAAACTCGGTGACCATAGTTCATAAATTCCATATATACATTTCTCCCACATAATGTATGTTATGAAAGCATGTAGATTGTAGAACAAATCTAGGTAATAGAAACATATTTTGTGCAAGTTTGCTGGAAATGCTTGGAGAAAATATACTGAATACACTAAAAGTTTCTGGTACAAAAGCTAAGGCAGGTAGTTCAAATACTGTAATAACTTATACAAAAAGCATAAATCGTTCATGATGAAAATGGAATCATCAATAATTAATAATCATCGATGTGTTAGTGCTAGAATTTATATAAGCTAAAGCCAGCTGCTTTGCAAAATTGAATTTCCAAAAACGTAGTGAAACAGGAGAGATATGCTAGCCTCTGAGTAAACATGATTGGATCTTCAGAGATGCAGACACCCATTAAGGAAGAAAGAGATAGTTATGAAATTGGATAAGATTGGAAACTGCAATTGGGTATAACTAGAGGCGGACAGGAAAGTGGCATAACTTGTCATCAATTTATTTGAAGTTTATATGTACTACATACAACTGCTTTTAAAAGATTTCATAGGTATTAAGTGCTATTGGAGCTGTTACTGAAACTGCAGTATGTTTAAAGAGTTTCTAAACAAACTTACTCGCAAGAAATATTTTGATGAAGATGATGTTGAGTCAACAGATCTTACTCGATGCCTTTCAACATTTAATCTTGTGGCTGTAGGTAAGTTTTGGTTTGCTTCATGACTCTCAAAAGAAGCCAGCAAAGCAGTTACCATCCTTGTTTCTGTTCAGTAAACATGGTGAACACTGAACAGCCATAGTGGAAAATGTGGCACCTGCATGTACGAAGTTCATCAACATGCACGCCAAACTTTTTTATCTTAACGCTAATTTATAATAAATGAATAAACAAATAGATAGTGCACAGTGCACACCATCATGCCGAAATGTACGGCTTTGCATGTGCAAGTTCTCTGTTAAAACTGCCATACTTTCCAGTCAGAGTGAACAGTATCAAATTCGTACAAGACCACAAAAAGAACAAAAACTATGTAAAATTTATATCAATGAGAAACGCACAAAAACAAGCCATGTTAAGATTTTTCCCACTTCAAGGATAAATATTTTGATACCAAACCACAGTTACAGTACAATGTTGAGACGTTTAATGATGTACTATACTGATTCTCAACTTTTTTCTGGTCACAGACCTCTCAGAGTTTTTGAAGAATGCAAACTCTCATATATAAGGTTCAACAAACTCATTAAATTTTTTAACCGTTGTTGGTCTGTACTATGGTATCTTTATCATAATGACTGCTCACATTATTCTATAATTGCTTTAATAACCAATTTAAAACCCTGTCTAGCTTTATGCAGGCCACTACAACTGAACAATGTAGTATATAAAATCAAAAATAAAATTAATTCTTTTTAATTAATTACTTGAAGTTCATCATGATATTCACCAACCCCAGACTAAAGCCTTACCACAGATCCCCAAACGGGTTCACAGTGTCTGGTATATTGTATATATGACTGTATGAAAAAATTATTTTCAAATAATTTTGTTTCATTGCTTGCTATCTTTTACATGTACTTAAACACTTCTATTTCATTACTTGTACTACGCTATGCAGTGGAAGCTTGTTTAGTGAAATCTGAGTTGACATATACAGTTACTTGTTATCCAAAATTTAAGTTATATCCAAACCTGGTTGAAATAGTATTGGTTAAGCAAAGTATTGTGTTAATAAATTTCCGCTGTATTTTGCCATTGATTTGCATAAAATGCAAGTGGAGGATAAGTTAAATTCTTTACCCTCAGGTTGTTCTGGCGGATATTTCAGCTTAACAATATAAGTTACAAACTCAGTACTCGTGTCATGTGAAGCCTTTTCTATATCTGTTTCATGTATATAAGATTAACTTTATTCACGTTCTGCAGGTGTGGGAAGTACTTTGGGAGCCGGAGTGTATGTGTTGACAGGTTCTGTTGCTAGGGAAGATGCTGGCCCATCAATAGTTCTGTCCTTCACAGTAGCTGCCATTGCTTCCATGTTAGCAGGTTTGTACTATTCTTTAATTGCCTGAAATTTACTCAAATGGTTGTACAAATTTTGAGCTAGTGCCTCTTTGTGTCTTGTACTGAAGTGTAGTGCATTTTCTATTGACTATGGTATCATAATGATGGCGCGATGTGTTATTCTATTTTTTATTTGATAAAATAAAAAGACAAAAATTATATATAAGTTCTACAGCATTATATGTTTGTTATATAATTATTATTTATCTAATAGGGCTGGGAAATTTTATCCGGCTACTGGTCAATTAGTGGCTAAAGCTTTTAGTCATTGAAAAATTTGTTAGGTATAAGTAGAAAACGCACATGTAGGAATTGGAAAGAATTTTGGCAAACTTTTTGGTAATCAGTAGACCCATGGAAATGCGTTGCTTTGTTAAATTATTTTAATACTTGAATATTTTTGTTCCACATTTAACTGTGGAATGTGGCGTCTACCATGACATACTTCATCAATATATACAAATTTTTTTATTTCAATTCCTATGAAAATTGTAGGTTTGCCTACCGCTAATAGTACTGTGACTCAATTAATGACAATTTTGCAGCTAATGCCATTCAACTAACAGCCAGACAAAATTGGCTAAATTCCCAACCCTGTTGTCTGTATCATATGTATGCAATATAGGCTTAAAATTTTTGAACTATCTATAATAAATTTTACAGCTTATTGGATATACAATCTAGGTGTAAATATAATGTTTTGTTAGGTTTATGCTATGCAGAATTTGGGGCAAGAGTCCCAAAAGCAGGTTCAGCTTACATTTACAGTTATGTAACCATGGGAGAGTTCTGTGGTTTTGTCATCGGTTGGAATCTTGTGTTAGAATATATCATTGGTAAACACAATCTTCTTCTTTTAGTGTACCAGAAGTCATTAGCAGGTGCTGATAATATAATAAACTGATATGGCTGCTTTTGTACATTTGTGTATCTCTCTGGTATACAGCACAATCCTTGTAAGTCTACAATCCATGGCACTGTCAAAAATCAAGTAGTAGTGTTAGTGAGGTGGTTACGTTATGCCGTTAGTATATTTCACATCAGAGCATGACATCATTATTGTCTGTATAAGACCTTAAGTAATAAGTATAGCGTGTATTTTCGCAATCCTGTTGTTTATGAAAATTTATACTTTACCCCACCATGTTTAAGTGGTTGTTAATCAGGGTTTTCCTGTATTTGTGTAATATCTTTTGTATGTACAAGCTATGCAAAATGATGCATCACCAACTGAAAGCTCTTAATTTTCCATTAGGAGTTTCAAGTGTGGCTCGTGCTTGGAGTGCAAATTTGGATTCTTTGACTGGTGGTGTTATTGCCCACGCATTTCGTAATGCAATGCCAATGAATGTTTCTGGGCTTGCAACTTACCCAGACTTTCTTGCTGTTGGATTAATATTACTTGTCACGAGTAAGTAAACTTTAAAGCTGTTGTGTTTTTGTCTTTGATCATGTGAAAAGTGTCTGCTCAACTTGTCTGTGCTTGAATATTAGGCAATGTGTTTTAAAATGAGATGATGTAATAAGATGAAATGAAATATGGTGCAATTATACAGACATATGCTTGAGCAAAAACAGCCCTTCTTAACTTTTTACTAGTTTGTGTTGCTTGCTTATAAGTGTCATTAATCTAGGGCTAGTGATATTCTATTTCCTGGTTCATTTTATGGTCAAATTTCAAACTTTAAGAATCCCTAATTGAATCTCTGTTTTTTTGCAAGTCATGTTGTCTGTTGGAATGAAAGTATCCAGCCTCCTAATGACTATATTAACAGCAATCAATATTGTTGTTTTGATATTCTGTTCCATAGCTGGTTTCATAAAAGGTATTTATTGTGCATTGGCTTGTTGTAGAATCATGAATTATGTCACAATGTTTACGTTACATTGCTATTACATGCAGTTAACACATTCAACAAAAATATACCAATGTTTTTACACATCTCACATTTTTCTGATTTTTCCTATTAAGAGTTAAAACTAATCAGACATTGTTGAAAATTGAAAGGAGTTAATTGATTTGATTGATCTTAAGTGGCGTTAATAAATTAGATATTGACTTAAAATACTCCTAGCAACATACCGTAATATGAACTTTTTCTACAGCGGATAGCCATAACTGGAACATTCCAGCTAGTGAAGTACCAGATGGTTTTGGAAATGGAGGTTTTCTTCCTTATGGATTCTCTAAAATGATGGAAGGGGCAGCAACCTGTTTTTTTGCTTTTGTTGGTTTTGATACGATTGCTTGCGTAGGTAATAGTTGTTCATACCAAACAACGCAATGTTTTGGAAAAAAATTTCTTTCTTTTATGTTGTATGCCTTTGGGTTGTGATAAAGGTGAAGAAGCAAAGAATCCTGGAAAGTCAATTCCTCGCTCAATCGTCATAACTTTAATAATTTGTCTTGCTGCATATGTCAGTGTGTCATCAGCTGTTACACTTATGAAGCCATATTATGCATTGGACAAGAACGCACCACTTCCAGATGCCTTTAAAGCCGTAGGTCTGTCATGGGCTGCAAAGCCTGTTGCTGTGGGTTCCATGTGTGCTCTTATTGCCAGGTATGCAAATATATCCAATAATTTGCTGAAGTTAGTGCAGTCATTAACATAACAAAATGGTGAAAATTATTCTGATTCCCTTGTTTGCATCATTTCAAAAAATTTCTGTTGTATTTATCTGCCTAATTTTAAGTTATTCTGTTTGCAGATTACAATTTTGCAATGTTTTCATGGTTGTGAAATAGTGCATTAATGAAATTGATGTGACATTTTTGTTACTTGGTGTTGACATCAACTATGATTTTAAATTATCAATCATAACGTCATTGGTTCAGTCAGTTGTAAGCATTTAAACCTTGTATGTAATATATACAGCATACATGTTAGCATTTCATTGGAGTTAATTTTAATAATCAATACTGATTTATTTTGATTTGTAAATTTCGATTTTCTATGCAGATTTTTCAGAAACATTGCATTTTCTCTACATTATTATTTATCGTTGGTTATGATTTTAACTTTACTTAATACTTGAATATTATTAAATTAAAATAATTCTGTGTTCATATTTTCAGCTTGATAATTTTGTTATGATATATATGGAGTTTGCAGCGTTTTGATTTCCATTGTGGCCAAGAACTATACTTAAGCAGTTTACATCATGCATGACCAGTAGGTGGTTGTTTCGTATTACCATCTACTATAATATACTATAAATAAATTTGCCCTTTGCATGTGCATGCATATTTTCACAATTTTACTTTTAATTATGTTTGGTTTCTTTTGTAAGAAATGCTCTCACAACATTTATTCTTATGTAAGTGTCCTGGGTGCTGCAGTAGGAATGCCCAGAATAATCTTTTCAATGGCAAGGGATGGTCTGATCTTCAGATTTCTATCGCAAGTTTCACAAAAGTCAAAAACTCCAGTTGCTGCAACCATCCTGTCTGGAATTTTTTCAAGTGTGTGGATAATTATTCTTTTACTTCTAACATTCCAAATCGGTACAATAATGATTTGGTGAGAAGAAAATGTTATGCTAACCTGGCAGACAATTAGGACTATCTTGTGTAACTTAACTGCTGTTCAGGTGTCATGGCTTTATTGTTTGATCTGGATGACTTGGTTAACATGATGTCTATTGGAACGTTGATGGCTTACACTCTAGTTGCATGTTCAGTACTTGTGCTGAGGTACAAGCCAGATGACTGTGATAATGACGCTGCCCAAGACACTGGTAAATATCATTGATTTGATATATTGAGCATCTTCGAAATCTCTGTCACTGAGGTTTTTGTTTCAGAGCGTTCCTTACTCCTTGGTAGAAATCCACCCCCAAATGCTAGATTTCCTGAACTCAGTGAGTTTTGCCTTCCCAAGGAGAAACACGTTACACCTCACACCAGTAACATGGTCACCTGGGCAACTGCATTGATTGGTGAGTTGTTTGATAAACTGTTGAACAACTTATTGTTTTACATGCATAATGCTTATTGCATTACTGACACCAAAGCATGTATGTCACAGAATGTAATATTAAATAAAGTGAATTATTGAACAATAATGTGGAAACTTCAAAAGAGTAGTACATGTTCATCACAAAGCGTTTAATTTTTAGACAATCTGGTTTCTTGAACATTTTTATGCGTTTTAGTGGCGCTTATGATACTACTTGGTGTACTACTTGTCTGGGGAAATGCTTACCTTTCCCAATGGTCAGGAATACTTCTCATCTGCATACTTCTTCTGCTCCAAATTACGTTAGCAACTGTAATAAGTAGACAACCAATGAGCATAAAGCACCTCTTGTTTAAGGTGAGACTTATTTAATGTTGTATTGGTCCCTGTCCTTTCGATAGAACATAATGGGTATCTTAGTTACATGGTATTTCCATACTGTAGTAAATTTTTCAGATTTTTTTAATTATCTGTTTTCAGACACCACTTGTTCCATCAATTCCTTTGTTAAGCATGTGTTTCAACATTTACTTAATGCTGAAGTTGCCATCCATGACTTGGGTTAGATTTGGTGTGTGGATGATTATAGGTGAGAAATAAATTTGCAAATCTTTGTCATTGAAATATTCACTCAGTTTTTGTGTGATGTTCAATGACAAAATACTTTAATGAGGCCAAAAAATGAACCTTAAGTAATACAGTGTAGTACACTGTAATACACTGAGTGTACCCATTGCTAATACCAAGAACGAAAACAAATGATTATAAATTCATATTATATTTGCCATTTGTTTTAGGCTTACTTGTTTATTTTGGATATGGCATAAGACAGAGTACGGAAGGAAAGCGTTCAGTGGAAGGGAAAAGTTCAGATATAATTAATGAACATGATTAATTTTTTCTTATTTTAAAAAGGCAGTGTTACTATTTTTGAAAGTTGCAAGTGTTATTATCTGCTTTCAATGTGGTTTCGTGTTATTGTAATTTTACAATTATATGCAGTTAATGTGGAACAGACTTCCACACCACATTTTCAATACGTTGTACTTGGTACCTAATCAACTTTATGTAAATAAGCTTGTCCTTTTATCATTTTTAGCTCTTGGGTTGCAATTCTTGTAAGAAAAACATAGGAGTCTACTTACTGTGATAACTCTTTATTACAGATGCACAAAATTTTAATATATGTTTGGTAAAGAGTTGATGTTAAAAACGTCCACAGCAGATTCTTTTCTTCGTTGCTGTTAGACTTTGTGTTTCTGTGCAAAAAAATAATTTACTTCAAGCAATGTCTAACTCGAACCATGTTTTTTAATCACTTAAGCTGATTACTTGACTCATGATTTTTCGTATAATGTTGCATGTTTGTTTGTGTTTTGTCTTAAAATATGTTATCTAGGATAACACTTTTGAATGACATCAACAATTTTATGCATAAATAATTATTTAACGCGTTACGTCTTACCACATCGTTATAAGCTTTGGACTGTATAAACACAATGCGCTGTGTTTTCATCGTTAAAGGATCTAGTTTTTTCCGTTATCTATAAATTCGTTTAAAAAACTACCATCATAATGATCTTTGAATGAAACATCCGGTTATCAAAGTAAACCTCTACCTGTCTATAACAACTTTACTTACATCTCACTTGCACCGCGTACTGGTTGGCATCTTGGTCTAATTTTTATGTCAAGAAAAGACATCAGTTGTTAATTTTTTCTATGTGACTTCTATTTTGTTATTATAATTGTTTCAATTATGTAATTGTATCAAATTTTCACCTTTTTGAACTTTTAAGGTACTTGATGCGTGTTAAATTATTAGGCACTTAAAATATTTTACCTTGTTAATGGTTAATTATTATAAAGTAATCGTGTCGAAGTTAATTTTAGTGCAAGATATTACCTGATGCTTTTAAGGTGTTTAGCAATTATACATTTTAACCCAGCACAAGTACATTGTGTTCTGCAAATTTTCATTGCAATTTAGTAATTTAATCATCGTTTTGCAGCAACAATAATTCTTTTGCTTGTTGGTGTACTTAATAATTGCAATATTCTTGTTAGTTATGCAACTATACAATATGCCCATGATTTTGTGAAAAAGTATTTCGTTCCACATTTTCATATATTGTTCATTTCTTGTACATTGAATATGCTATTTGATGATATATAATTGTTGGCAGCATGAGTCGCCATATATCATTTTTGTTTAAATAAACTTCACAGTAGGGTTTTACATTAATCATGTTCTTGTTTATCCTCGAAATAAAGTGACATTCTCCTTGTTTTGCATTTCATTACTGTAAACTATTTCGGCTTAATTAGAAGTCAAGTAAAGCTTAAATCAAAGAAGAGTTAGCAGTAAACCAACTAGATTTTTGCTCGTTACCCTATTTTCGAAATTCTACAGTTGATTGTGACGGAGGTGGCATCAATCATAACGCCACAATGCAAAATGAAATGCATGACGCCCGGTGTTTCAATCAAGTATGTTATTGTAATTGGTGTAGGCTTGCGAATGCAGTTTGGAACTTTGGAATTACCTCACAGGTAAGTCATGAATTGTTGGTCACAGGTCAGTCCTTCATGGGCCGCTATTTACACCCATACAACTAGTGCTGTTATTTTGCGCAATATCAGTCCAGTGTAAAAATAAGAAAATCATTAATAAACGAATTTCAACATATTTCTCATGCTAACTAAATGACTTTTCCATTTTTGAATATAATTTGGAATTACGAAAAAATACCACCGCAATTAACTTTAAAGAAAAAAATCGGTTAAGGGAAGGAAAACCTTCGCAGTGAGCTACAGTCGGTGACAAAAGTATAAACAGCATGGTAATTACTGCGTTTAGGTATTACGCTATTCGTCTCGTGTTCCGTTGTTTAGCCAAGCAATAAAATCATTCGATGCTATACAAGAAAGACATTTCTTGTAAGTAGCCTTTCAATAAAGTACTGAATGACGTGCTCGCCTTCTAGTAATGCAGAAAGGTTTTAGATCTAAACAAAGTCAAAAGCACCCACATTCAATAGTGTGTAGTTTCAAGATCGCCATCGAAGGCATTTACTTAATAATCAAAAGCTGAGTATGGCAAGCGAGCGACGGTTACAACCATATTGATTACATAATATTGGGATTTCGATAATAACAACGTTGTGCATGCAAGGAAAGTGGAGAAACAATTTTTTTGGAAAAGGTTTTATTTATATTCCGAATACTTGAGTCGCTTTGGTGCAGGCTTAGACAATATCGAGCTTTCTTGTAAGCATATCGTCTACGTTCAAGGTAGAGATAGATCATCGAAATGCAGTTGCTTTGCTACTTTGCTTTCGGCAAGTAATCATGACTTTCCCTGCTGGTTGTGCCAGCGCGAAGGCAAGTACTGTATGACGCGGGCGTATTTTCTTTCAAGGCATGAAAACGCCAGGCAGCAGCTAGTTGGTCCATCGGAATAATTCCATCCTTCTTGTTCTCTTCCTCCACTTTTGTTAATTCTTCTGGAGTCAATAGAGGCAAACGCACAAGAGGAATCACTGGGGACGCCAACTCCTTTACGTGCCTTCCTGTAACAGACGCGTTATTCTTTGACCAGCGTCGGACAGCATTTAAAATGTCCATCTCGTCAGCGTTTAGTGAATCGCCACGAAGAAACGCTCCGAGTGATTCAGTCGATAGTTGCTGAAACCCTTCAGTTTTCATGACGTCTTGACCGTTTCGCATTGTGAAATCCAAGGCCTTTTGTAACATATCAGGCTGAGCATGAATCACCGAAGCCTGCAGAACGTCACATGCGGTTTCAACATTCAAACCATCCAAAAGATATCGCGCGCATAGCCTTCTCAGACCATCTAGACCATACTCCATTGCAAGAGACATAACATCAGCAGCAAGATCCGATGTTAAGGTACAGCAATTTGTGTACATGTAATCTAGAGCTGTAAGGAAGACCTCGGGTCGTACCTTGGGAAGCGCGTAAGGGGAATCTCTACTTGCGACTGCGTGTATTGGTTGCTGGGAAAACATTGACCGAAAAACCTCTGAGCGGCCTGCAAGAAGGCATCGATGACCGTAGATAAGCTGTCGTTGAGATCCGACTAAGAAGATGCAATCACTGAAGTCTTTGTGGTTGATGCACCTTTTTCTCATTAAACTATAAAACGCTGTTTGGTCACCGCGCACTAACTTTTCATCCATCACTTGCAAATAGGTTACCATATAACAAATTTAACCTAACGGGTATGGACCTGGTGTAAAACAAAAGATACCTAATACGATTTACACATTGAGCTAAATTTTAGGTGTTTTCTTTTTCAATTGCTTTTGGCACGCAGGCACATGTAGGTATTAGTTATAACACACAACATAATAAACATCAACTACTTAAAATCGATTACTTGTTTTTAAAAAATACCAGAAATTCCCATCTTAGAGCAACAGCTTTGCTTTACAAAACATTTAACGGCAAATATGGCCTACATGGCTTACTATATATGCTACTAAATGGCAAAGGTTTTTCTCACAAATCAACAATTCAACAACATCTGCTTATTCCGACTACAAAAAAAATAACTGCTTTCCCGAAAAGACGCAATTCAAAAAACTAACCGCGGGAACAAACATTAACATTTTCTCCAATCTATACTTTACTTAACTCCTTCAGAAAAGTGCTGGAGATTCTATTGAAGGTCATTAATCTATGTAAAACTGTTCCATTATATACGCTTATACCGATGTTCGCACTTGAAGTATATCGCCTTAGGCCGTGCGCAAACTGGCTCATCCGGCATCGTCTTATATGAGAAGCTGCGACTCTTATTTTTTGTTTATTGGTGTTATAACGGTTCATGGTGAATCATCGAATTTCTCTTTTCTGACAAATGTTGCTTCTGATGATAATTAACATAAACCGACGAGTATTTTTTTCAAAATATTTAAGGAGGCGAGCATACGTTGTCCGTTATTATGTATGAATTACGTCGTAATTTTCTACCGCATTTAACAATTTGCGTGAATTGATGACGTAAGTAATGGTTGTTGTGGATGTGACAAATAAGCCTATTTACTTCATTGGCAAAAACATGTATAAAGGGTATAGGCTATTATTACTCTTTCTTAATTACAGCCTAAACCATTTAATTACCAACTGTTTGCAAGATACAAAAACGACAAAAAGCAAAGTATCCATTTATATAGTATAAGCTTAAGTTTTTCGGCGCGACCTTCGTTAAAAAGAAGAAGAAGAATTACTCAAGTATGACTAAAACATGTCTTAAATTTTCATCGCCATGGAAAACAAGCCCAGGGAGATATCAGCAAGGCTAAGTGAAGTTTATGACTTATAAATTAACACTCTATAAACTCTCAGCTTCCAAAATATATATAAGTATAATTTTAACTAGTCCCATTTGATTTAACACTAAACAGATTTAGCTTTCTTCGTAAAATTGTAACCTTGATTTTCCGGTCTTTGCTGATCGTAGGCTATTTAACAGGATACTGGATAGTGAGTATATTGGCATATTCAGTATAGCATATCAATATAAGTTACTGTACAACGCGTCTCTCAGGAATGTCAAAAATAAAAAAATTCTTAGTGCTGCGGATGTTAGAGGTTAAATTGACATAGCCTTCTTATGTCGGTCGTAGTTCCGTATAACACATCACTGCATCTTCTTAAATTTCAAGCGTGATGTGTGTATACAAAGCCATCTTATAATAAAATGATATATAAGTATCACATTTTTACTTGCTGTTTGCCTCTTGACAGACATTTATTTGCGTTCTACATCATATTTCCTCATCCTGCGGGCGACATCCACTCTCCCGTAGGCCCCAGATGGTCTTATTGGTACCACAGTGCCATACTTGTCATACTGTGCATTACAATGTGACCTGTGCAACTGGAATTTATTAAGACCAATGTTCAGAGCGTTTAGATTTTTTGTTATGATTTTGATTTAGCTTAGCTCAGCGCTTTTTAAAGGGGACATCTGTCCCCGGTCGCGGCCACATGGGGGCGCCAATCGAGGTCAGAATTTTTCATAAAACTTACAAAATGGCAAATGTGCTGGTGATATTGAAGTATGATTGTCTAATATAAAAGCATATTCCAGACTCCCACAATGCAACAACATAAAAGTACAGTTTAGTGTTGCTATTAATTATGACATCATTATGATTTGTTTTTGTTAATTTAAATTTACATGTGTTGAAGTGTCGCAGTTGATCAATAAAGACTGTTAATCTGCGTATAGCTGCTACCTGGGCATTGGGTCACGCTTCTTCACAAAGATAACTTTGGGGGCCATTGGCGTTTTCACATCTTTATTTCCTTTCATTCATCGTGTGTGATTACAGCTATGACCCAGGAATTTAGCCAACTCCACATGCACATTCGGTGTTCCTTTTTGTTATTTTTTTTGACAAATGCTGCAAAAGCTACCTTTGTCTCGGGCGCTGGAAACCCTAGCTACGCATCAGCTCAAGTGATTGATATAAGATATATAAGTAAACCAAGGCAATTAAAACGTAGTTACCTTATGACGTTTTAATAAAGCGTTCTATTTTAGTTGGGGTTCTTCTCTCTCAGCACTTTGATTTTGACTCTTCAACCCCCCATAAATTGAAACTCCTGTTTCCTTGCAGTGTTTATCTTCTTTGGGTAATTCCCTATTACAAAACCGTATTAACAGTCAGGAAAGAACAAAATCAAAAGTTTATCTAAATGTTTATTCATTTAGTCTGATAATTTGACCAGACAATCGCAAGCTTGGTTGGTGCTTGAATTTGCGAGACCGTGTTAGGTATTACATAAATTTTACCAGAAGTATGAACATAATTGTATGTAGCATTTCTGTTGCGTATAACGTTATTTAAGTTATTTTGCTTTCACAGTATGCTTTTCCATGTTACAAAAATTTATGGATTACCTTTGCAAGATTGATCATGGCATAGTGGGAATATGTTTTTTGACTGTTGTTGGGATGTACAACCGTTGCTGTGATTTACATTATCCAAATTCTGTCACGTGAGTCGATAAATTATGGTATGGTATCTCGATATTTATCCTTGGACTGAGGAAATTGAACGACTTAATTCCGGCGATGATCCCTACTCGTTGGGTACCGGCTACCTAGATTGTATTAGTATGAAGGTGTTCATTGTCACATACATATTTTTCTTTTGATCTTTTATAACGTATTGCTCGAATTTTGAACTGTTCATCAGTACCACTGAACAAGAGTAAGTGTTGTTCGTGTCTTGCCTAAGGACAATACAGTACAACAATATTGCAACAGGGTACCAAACCCTGGTCACAAAACTAGAAACCAGGTGTGTTAACTATTCCACCACCAAGCGGACAGATTGGACTGTTAGAAAAGTTATAAAAATTTTGCTTGATTTGCACTGTAGTGGAAAGTGTGGCACCTGCACGAACAAGACTCATCTGACGTGCTTGCTAAACTTTTTTTATCTTCACTCTAATTTATAATAAATATTAAAATTATTTGGCACAGTATTAGAAGTATTTGATAAAACCAGGACATCATAAACTGCATGTTTAAAATTTTCATGTTAGTTAAATATAGACATACAAAGAACTAAAGTTTTTAATTAACTCATTCATGTGGTACAGATTTGATGAAGTCCATTATGGATCTGTAACAACTTTATATTCAAGTCAAAGATTTCACATCGACAAACAACCACCTTTGTTTAGGCTTCTGCTGTTTAACTTGTTTCCGAATTACTTCTCCACTGTTTCAATGTGGGAAAATATTGGAAAAGGTAAAGATATGAATTTGAAGTTTTTATATACAGTAGAATTTACTTAATTTCTTCACCTCGGGTCCAGGCAATTTTGGATGCAATAATCTGTGGTAGTAATGACCGGTATTCTATAACTTCTACTGAACAGCTCACTAGGGGATAAAAATCTAATTAACGTATTGTACTGTATAAAATAATTTGGATGTAATAAGAGGTTGGTTGTATTAACTGTGGATGTATTAATCGGGTTCTACTGTACTGTGTTTAATATCATGAATAACTATAAATTTATTTTTGGCAATTACCGTCTTTCTTACTTAATATATATTATCCCAAGATTAGATCCTAATGTGTTATTGGTCTGTATTAGTGTCATAGCTGTTTGTTTAAACTGTAAACTTTTTAATTTTAAAACGTAATTTAACATGGTAAACAATTTAAAGTACTGTTTTTTCTCCGATGAAAATCAGATAAAGCTTGTTCAGTGTTAATTTGACGATCATTTATACAAGTGTTTTTTAAGATTTTCCAGACCAATTTAGTCCGCAGGCTATCAGATTATTACCCGCTATTTTGGGCACACTTTTGATACCTACTGCTTTTGGTGTTGTTCTAAAACTAGGATTTACTGTTGACGCTGCACTACTTGCTGCAATATTGGTTACATTTGGTAAGTATAAACTAAAACTACATAAAGAGAATTGTCATTGTATTAAATTAATTCTTGTATTGTATATGAGTAATACACTTGAAATACTGGAATACAGGTTTTCTTTGAAGGCTGTGTGGTACTTAACTGATATATGTAAGTTTTTGCAGATAATGCTTTGGTTATACAAAGTCGATTTATGGTTGCGGATTCACTGCAACTTATCCTGGTACTACTGTCTATATTCTTTGCTGTCATAAAGTCCTGGTTTTGTTTTGTGCTATCAAGCATTTTTATTGGTCTTGCAATGTCCGTTCACCTTTCATCACTGGCTTTGTGGATTGTCATCATAATGCTTGCACTAAGTAAGGCCTGGGAGATATGTACAGACCGCAAAGTTTCGCTGGTAATTTTTGTTTTTTGTTATGTCACCATGAGTTGAAGTAAATTAGTTTGTTGTTGTGTTATGGTAGCTTGTGGCCACAAGGTTAATTTTGACAGTATGTAATTTTCTTGCATTTCGGTGTGTGAATGTGACTAATAATGAGTTTAATTGAAATATAGATCGAGTCAAACTTATTTTTTAAAACAGAGTTGTTTTCAAAGGCGCATGGATTTGGGAAAGGATGCTTGTACATTGTCAGTTCCATACTTGTACCAATCTTTGTATTATTGATGTGCACTACAGTGCATTTGAAATCAGTTAATTTAAGTGGACCACATGACATACTTATGTCCTCTACTTTTCAAGTAAGAGAACTTTTCAAAGATTTAAACTTTTGCTCTTAACAATATTGTCATTATCAATTAATTTTTTTGGAACTGTGGTCAAATCTTGGTCACTGATCTAAGTATACAATTTTCTTTTAGGCATCTCTTGATGGAGGGTTAAAAAGTGATGGAAGCATTGTTAAGTATGGGTCAGTGATCCGGCTACGTGCTACTGGAGATATTCCTCCATATGGTTTGATTCGTTTAAACAAAGATTTATTTTTTCCCAAAGCTTTTTCTTTCTTGATAAGATATTTTCTTTATTATTTTCTTGATTATTTAATTTTTACGTGTAGTCTATTAATGTCATAATTAAAGTCAAGTTTGTATTTGACACAGGATCCTGCTACTTGAATTCCATTGCACAGATTTACCCCCTCACACATGAAGATGGTAGAGGCAGCTCAGGCCAGCAAGTCGTTGGTTGCTCATACAAAGCTTCTTCCTGGAATGTATGATGAATGCCTCATGCTTATACTCTCAAGTGCGCTTGCTTTTTTTTTGTAATGCATTCAATGGTATTTAGGTTTTGCATCCCACAAATTTTGACAGTCAAAATATGGAAGTGAGGGATGGAGATTTTATTTTGTTGATACATTCCAATACTAATGGGACTTTAAATACTCATGATGTTGCTGCCCCTGTTTCTAAATACAAACAAGAGGTATAGTAGTTTTGTTTTACAGCTATAAGTTATTTCTATTTCAATTTAGTTATAAAACTGGCCAACACAATTTTTGGTGCCCGGGTTTTAGAGCTGTTCTAAACTAAATTTTGATCGCTGATTTCAGAAATGCATAAATTGCAAAATTGCAATGCAAAATTCTCTGTCAGGTCAACTTTTTTAGTTATTTAAAAATTTCATTTCCAGTGATGGCCGAAATGAATAAATAGGCCATGCTCTTTGACTTCCGTATGACAGCACAAATCCCAAATCCTAATTCGTATGTTCTGTGTTGCGTGAACCTATGTGCAATGGTATTGCGAGAACCTAAAGACCACTGCAACAACTGCTATTTTTCTGCAGTGAAAGCTAAAGGTATCAATAGGAAAAATAGAAATTGTGTGATATATCCAAACTTATGCTCCGCAATCAGGCCAGTTCCACACAGTGAAGAACTTCCAGTTCCTGTCTTTGAGAGTTTACCACAACTAGAATCTTCTTTTTCAAGTGAAGAAGAAGATGTTTCAACTGACAATGACAACATCCTTGCAGATAACAATTTCCCCCGTCTCTTTTATCTTATTGACTTGGCAAGAGCTCTAAATCTTTCAAAAGAATCTTCTGAGCTCATGACCTCTAGGCTTAAAGAAAAAAATCATTTAAAAAAAGGCACTTTCATCAGCTTTTGTTGGAAATATTATGCTGAATTCTTGCCATAATTCGCACAAGAAAATCAGATCGTTTTTGGTAGAAATGTTGAAGGCCTCCTAAAAAGCTTGGCATCTCAGAATATAATCTTAATGATTGGCGACTTTTCGTTGACAGCTGTAAAAGCATCTTGAAATGTGTTCTTCTGCATAATGTTTACGCTTTTGGATCTATTCCTCTAGGGCACTCAATAATTCTCCAAGAAAAGTATATCGAAATTGATTTTGTACCAGAAAATTATCAACACAACTAGATTATTTGTGGTGATTTAAAAATGGTTGAGTTTCCACTTGGTCTGCAGTGTAGATATATGAAGCTCCCATGCTTTTTGTGCTTGTGGGATAGCAGAGCTAAGGCCCAACACTGGATAAAAGATAACTTGGCCTGTGAGAGAAGAATTGGCACCTGGCGTGAAAAATGTTCAAGCTCTTCCTCATTCATGGTGGAAGGATCTAAAATAGTTTTTCTGTCTCTTCATATCAAACTGGGCATTATGAAACAATTTGTTAAAGCACTCAACAAGGATGGTGGCTGTTTTAGATATATTAGCATCAAATTTCCGGGATCATAATAGAAAAATTAAAAGCTGGCATTTTGACGGGCTTCAGATCGGAAAACTTATAAACGATCCTAACTTATCTTATACTTATTAATTATAACTTCCATGAATGAAAAAGCTGTGCTTGGAGTGCTTTTGTGAAAGTTGTCAAAAATATTTTGGGAAATAGGAAAGCTTCCAAAGCTACAAAGAGGTTGTGATTAATTTACTGATCAGTTTACAGGATATTGGTGTTAACATGAGCATCAAGCATCATTTTCCATATAGTCACCTAAATCGCTTCCCTGAAAACCTCAATGATCTGAGTGATGAACAGGGGGAGCAGTTTCATCAGGATATCAGTGAATTAAAATGCAGATATCAAGAGAGTTGGGATACTGTCATACTAGCGGATTACTCTTGGTCAATTAAACGTGGCGATGCTTTTGCCCCTCATTCTTGGAGATCAATAAAACGCCCATTTATGGCTGATATTTGACCATTTTAAAAGATTTTACATTGATTATACTTGATTAAAATCACTAAGTTGGCTTATTATTTGTTGATTAAAAAAATAAACATGCATTTTTTTCATACATTACCATTTTATCGCTTTTGCAATGAACACCGGCGATGCTTTTATAAACTTATTTTGTCACCATAGTGGGTGCATCATAACAGACAAACCAGACCTGATAGAGAAAAACTGAGTCCAATTTGGATTTAGCGACCCAAAGTTAGGTTAAAAGCATTGACACATCATTTGGCACCACGAAAAAAAACTTTTTTTGTTGGCCAGTGTAATCTGATAAACTGTGTTTTGATAATTTTAGGTATCTTGTGTCAATCTCAATGAAATGCATTCCCCAAAGATGCAAACGTGGAAGGTTCATGTAGTCAACACTAATGGAAATAAAGCTTGGAAAAATTTGCATTCTAAAGTTTTATTTGAGCATGTTAACACTGGATTTTATCTCGTTGTATGTGAAGTATAAATTAATAAAGTCCTTGTTTTTGAAATATACATCATAAATGCTTTTAAGGTTATTTGGAATTTATTGTAAGTGTTACATGTATATTAACTGCTTCATAAATTTTTTAAGACTTACCTAGAATGTTGATGTTTATTTCTTGTAGTTTATTTTTATATTTTTGCTTGCACAGTTTTGAGGTTTATGTTTGCAGATCGAATTTTAGTGTTTCTAATCAGTTAGTATGGTTAAGCATCATTTTCTAACTTCTTTGGGAAATATTTACTGATATTCGACTTGTTTATGAAGGTCACTGGAAATACACTTCCAGAATGGGGTCTAGGAAGCTTGGAAGTTGCTACTGAAGGCTTGGATGAAACTGGTGACTGTGCAACAGAATGGAATGCTGAAACGATTCCATCTTCAAAAAAGACATCTTCATACAAGATTATTCATGAAACATTTAATAATGTGGTGGAATATTTGGTAGTTTTGCACTGCGACATGATTGATGCTATTCATCTATGTAGTTGTAGACGTTGAATCTGTTTATTGTCCTTCAGTCAACTGTTTAGTGTAGCTTAGTTTAGATTTTGGAGTAATTCCTCGATTTTTCTTTCAAAGGGCATGACTTGGTTTCTGTCCTTGCAAAGTGGGCCTGACCACAGATTTGCATCGGAACCATATGAGTGGCCTTTTGGTCAGTCAAGCATAGCGTACTGGTACAATAGTACAACAAACGCTCAATTGCATTTCACTGGAAATATTGCAAGCTGGTGTGGAGGGATTCTGATTTCAAGCTTGCTCATCATTAACTGCATTTTATTTGCATTATATCAACGACGTAATCATGCTATTGCCAATGGTAGGCTTATATTTTCCTTGATAAACTTTATCAGTATTGATAATAAGAATTGACATTTTATAAAAATTAACTGTTAAAATTTTTCATGGTGCTCTTTTCATATGCAAAATAGAGCTGGTGATAAGAATTTATCATCCATGTAACATTTCTTTTAGATCGACTGCATTTATGGCAGAAATCCGTCTATGCTCTGATGATATTAGGTAGTGCATATGTTTTCCACATGGCATATTACATAATTGTTGTTCCTTCGCCAAAGTTTGCTTACCAGTATTTGCCATCTGTTGTGTGCTTGCATATGCTCCAAGCATGTGCCTTGGAAGTATTTTATTGTTATTGGTGAGTATATTACATATTAGCAACAACATCTTTTACAATATGTTTGTGGTAGCTTTTTGAAAATAGTTTATTTTGAAGTTTCGTTTTCTATCAGTCGCGTCGGTAGCCTTGTAGTTCGAGCGCGGGCCTCGCGAAAAATGCGGCCGTAGGCGATACCCAGTGGCGTTATAATTCCCTTGGGCAAGGCGTTAACAACACTTGCTCCTGTTCACTGGTTCTAGTGGACAGTTCTAAATTCGGGCAAAAAGCTTGTATGTAAAATTCAAAAAAACAAAATAAAAATGTGTCACAATCGGAACTTGCACAAACGTTAGCTCTTTAACCGGGGCTCGAGCGATGAGGAATCATTGCCGGGTTTAAGTCGTGCAAAGATAATAAACATCAGTTCGAGGATAAACATTACCTTACTATACCAGTCTACTGTTATCCATGTTTTATCCTTGTTTTAGTCTGCTGCCTCCGGTATTTCATTCTCTTTTGTCTTTTTTTATCTAGTGAACGTCTTGCTTTAATTGTAATCTTTATTTACGTCGCGTCAGTGATTTGGTGCTACTGGATTTTACGTTCAATAACTTTTGGATTTGCGACCAAATGTCAGGAGGAACTGGAGCATCTTCAACTTTGGCAGTCTTGGGATTTGCCCTTAACTTGAACAAGCTGCTAAATGAAGTTTCCATGACCAAATAATAACTTTGTCATGTGTTTATTATAGTGAATTGCAGTAGCTGTAATATATTCCAGCGCTCAGAAACACACCATACAGTGTGTTAGAGTTAGAAGACTATGCTAGGAGTGTCGAAGGACACAGTGTAGGGGTGAGTAGGCTTATAAGTTGTGTGCCTTAAGTGAAAAAAGGTTGCTAGTCAGCGCTCCAGTTATATGATGAAAGAGATCCAGGCTCTCTGCAGTATATTATTTAGACGGATTTACGGCGTAACTATATATAGTATTGCAATGTAACCGTGAGATTTGATATGTAAGAAGCCGCCGTTGATAGAGCTCGGTTGAGCTGTAGAACTCCTTGGTTATCTGACTCCCCTAAAGGGGCTGTTCCATGGCATGCATCACAACTTTCACAAGCGATATAAATTAGAATCGAACCATCGTTTACGGCGCGATGTGTTCTGTATCAACTCGGGTCCTTTCAAAGAATCCGCGAACACGAAAAACGCGCATACTGCAAATACGACACCGATTACTGTTACGTAGTTGATTACGAAACAATGTTATTAGTTATTACTGTACGCTATTATATAAACATAAATACCTAGGCGTCACTAGTTATACAAAAAAATAACAGCTTGATTGAATCTGACGTTATATTCGTTTGATGTAGAATGATGTTATTAGGAAGAACAGTGTGCACACTGTCATTAATTGCAATGTTTAGAAAACTAAACTATTTGATAATAATAATAACTACACAATGGTAGCAATTTATTTAATTTTATTCCATATTCATCCAAAAACTAACCCAAACTCTCCAATTATCCAAAAATAAAAAAATTACCAACAAAATTTAAGTTTTACAATGCTATCACTTTTGTAGTTGGTATATTTTGCTTTAGTTTATTTACGTAGTTACTTATAAATTTTAAAACTCTTGCATCATCTTAAACGAACTGCAGTTAATTCGTTAAATTCGCTTTTGGTCGTAAACAAAATGGGATGGAAGAAATCCTAAACAGTTTGTGCATACAGTTTACTCTAGATCGTATTTGCCCGGAGGCATTTGTTGCCAAAACGTTTGCCATTTAACAGAATGTGTAGAGACAGTGTTTTATAGCGCATTATATGCTGAATATAAATAACTGGGGGTGTTCTCTGTTGTATAATGACTATAGTATCAAATACATATGAATCGAATGCTCAATCAAATCAGATAGCGTTGTTACTAGCGGGAGATCCCCTATTCCATTCTCTGTAAACAAGAACTCAAAGAGGTAGTTTTTTCGTTATGAGCATAGGTCAGACAAAAAAAAAGGCTTGCCGGGCAACAGTGTCTATTAGGTAAAAGCAAATAGGATTATACAGCGACCTAAATAAGCTAAGTGGCACGGGCTTACTTCATTGTTTGCCGTCGTGTAATTAACCGGTTTAATTGCTGCTTGTCTGCTAGTGTTGACACCACATCCACTCCACAAACTTATAATGACTATAATTCTGGTGAAGTGTTACAGAAGCATTTGTATTGAGGTTTAAAAAATGGTGTAGTAAAAATAATTCTAGGAAAAGATTTTATAAATAGCATGACAATGTACGAAGTAATTATTTCATCGTAAGTAGGTCACGCCGTCCTTAGGTGAAGACAGGAGTATAGGTTAGGAGAATGGGTTTGCAAAACTTGATTTTAGTTGCGTAGGGTTTGATTGAAGTTAGATTTAGATTAGAAGAAACATTTACGTTAGGTTTAAGCCCGTCTAGACCAGAAATTGTTCATGCAAAGACGCAAACTTTTGCATGAAGGTGTGCACTGAAGCTTTAATTTTAGTTTGTTTATTTTAAATTGGCCTTCAAACCACCACTTTTTCTTTGTTTCTTTGTTAAAAATCGGCGTGAAGATTACAAAATTCGGTGTGCACGTTGATGAATTTTGAGCATGCAGGTGGAAGTAGTAACAGTCATAAAAGTAATCTTATGCATATTTACTGTTTTTTTGCCTAAATACTGGACTACTAACTTTGCAAATTGTAATGCCAGCGTTTTTATAAAATAATGCCTGCCTTATTCTCTGACACCTGGAAAACTGTACTGTTTTCTGAAGAAACACTTACAGTAGTTGTATGATGAAATGTTAGAGATTTAGATGATAAAAAAGGTTAGATAAAAAAAATGCAGTGCGAAAAACTAAAGAACTCTTGTATTGGACCAACTTAAAGTTAAGAAAATTTTGTTTTATGTTTTGTTTGTTTCTGGTGCATTCGATTGATTGTTGAATCATAATCTAATTTTGGGGCCTTCTACTCCTGGTTTTGAGAAAATTTTGAAACTTACATATGTATGAACAGTTTACATTGATAATTTTTAATCTGCATACTGTGGTACAATGCAGTTGTTTCAGCTACTTCTATATAATATTTACTGTGTTTAACATGACCTCACTCTGCGTCACAGACATCATTTAAAACTTCATTAGGTAGCCATCTTATGGCTACGGAAAAAGGTCTAGCTATGACTGTGTAATAGTTTAGAAGGCGGAGAGAGTCTTGTGATGTACTGATGAAATTTTTTTCATATAAATCGCAGATACCAAAACAGTCAAAAACCTTAAACTTTTTTTGATATTGTATCTTGAGTGTTCACGAATTGGTTGGGTGGAGAGACTCAGGGAAAAGTTTTGCTTGTGTAAATATGTTATTGCTGATGGTTGTACAGCAAGCAAAATACTGATTTTATCACAGTAATTACGATATGTCGGTGAAGGTCAAATGAAGTTAATTTTGAATACAGCAATTAGTTGAGTTGAAACATCTTAAATAAGTATGAGATTGTGCTATGAAATTACTTTTTTCCTTTTTATCTGTTTTCCGGTTAAATAAATTGAAGCAAAGAGGAATTTTAAAGTATCTTGATAATGCCTAACCTTATATGATTCAAATTAAAATAATGATGTATATGAATAAATATTTGGTAACATAATTGTTAAATTTATTCTAATTCTGTCTATTGTAGATGAATATATCGATACATTTGTTGAGTGTTTTTTCACTTTTGTAAAATAGAATATGTTGCCCTCAAAACTGTTGCAAATTTTGGTTTTGTTTGCAATCATGCTTGGTCTTGATGCTTCTAGGAAAAGAGCAGACCTTCTCAACTCAAAGGAAGTTAGCAGAAGAAGAGCAAACACTTCAGCAAATGTTGCAGGTTGTTAACAATAAGAAATTTTTCTTTACTTTCTAATTTTCCGTTGACTGTAATTTTTTTTATTGGCTTCCAGGTATAAATCTTTTTGCTGAAATGGCTCCAATGAATCGAGTTACATTCAACAAACATTGGAAATGGAAGTCAAAGTCCAAACACGCTCTTGTTCAGGAGCATGTTAGAGAAGAGATATTGCAGAGTAATTATTACAATTCAAACTATTTATAAACTCGATATTGCTTGCAATCTTTATTTTTGCTACCGTTGCTGTTGCATACATTTAAATTCAAATATGTATGCTGGTATCTAACATTACATCCATTTGTAGCTATTTATAATGCATGCTTATTTAGTTTGGTTTTTAAAGTAGTTCACGCGCAATGTGTCTATCACTTTTAATACTTTAATTGAATTAGCTTATATTTGTTTAATATTATATTTCAGGTGTTTCAAGTACAATATCACTGGAGTTTCGTGTGAAATTAAACAAAAGAGCTAAAGTTTCTTTGTTTCGTGCGATTTCCTTCACTGATGAAAGAAATTTTATAACTTGGCTGGATATTATCTTAAACTATCCAACAAGTTCTATTGATCTAATTGTCATGAACAATAAGGAAGTTCCGACGGAGTATATCTTTGATTGGCCAAACTCCATGTACAAAACATGGGTTTTATTTGAAGTTACGTTGAGTGAAAATAGAGATTTATCAACTGTGTCAATGCGCAGTGCAGGTACAGACTTTGTACAAACTCTGGTTGTCACTGATGGTATATATTTGCCATTTCCTCAAGATACTGTTTTTCATATTGGAGGCAAAGGAGCTACTTCACCAAAACGATTTTCTGTAAGTTGCTGTTAAAACAATCACTTTAATATTTGGATTTATTAATTTTCAAATTATAGTTCAGCACCATTTGTCTGCTTTTATGTGTAATAAACATTTTTTACAAAATAATTTATTTTTTTGATTTTATTTTATTTCAGGGCATGATAAGCAAAGCTATGGTCTATATTCCTATACCTGCTGCTGGAGGTAAAATGATACTAAATTTAGAAAATAATCACTCATAACTTGTGAATTGTTTGCTGTTTAAACATTAATAAACATTTTTCATATGCTTTTAGTTTCCTGTGCAGCAGAGTAATTTTATTTGTTTTTTTATCTAATGTCTACTCTGAAGAAACTTGCTAAGATAACACTACAAATTTTTTAAACACTTCTTTCTATAGACATTGCCCTAGAAAGGATAGGTTATGTAACTATTAACAAATCAATTTTATTGGCATAAGATTACAGGCTATGGCAGCAATTTAAATACTCACCAATATCTCCCTAAAGTAACATATACCACACTTTTTGACGATGTTCTTTAAATGCAACAATTTGATCTTTATATTATCGTAATTTTTGTGGTTTCTTTAGGAATTGTGTCTTTTACTGATACACTATTGCCAAAATCACATATCTATATACGGGTATATGTATTAAATAAACTTTGCCTGATTGACAGGCCCTTGTTATTACAGTAAATTAATAAGACTGTCAGACCTTTGTCATGTTACATTTATCTATGTTCTATTCAATGTTTTTTTTATCTTATTATCTTTGACATGTGTGCGCTCTACTAAAGGTCAGAAGTTTAACACTGACTTAATCTGGCTATAAAGGAAATAATTAATAGTGTTAAGTGTGTCATCAATTACCGGCACCGGTATATAAAGCTCTTTGATAGAAGGTTTTCTACAACTTCCTAAACTTTTATTGATAAAGTTATTGATATTATGATCTTTAATTAATCCAATGCATATAGGGAATTTGTACTTAGTGTGCTAATATGTTAGGTTAGGCAGTAAACATTTAATTTAGTAGTTTGAGCATCTAATCTAATGTGAGTCTGTTAACACAAATATTTAACTACAGCAATTTAATTAACTTTTAACAGTTCGGTACAATTTTGTAACATGCAGTATTTTGTAACCTTGATCAACACAAACTATCCAATTACTGTGCAAAGTATAAATTGTGCTTTTTGTTGCACTTCCTTTAATATTAATATATTTACTTTATAGTAGTAGAATGTAGAGTCAAACATTTTACCTTCACTTAACATTTGCAAAGAATATTCATGTTTGAATAAGTTTATTAATAATTCTTCTGGTCTCATTTATCGTTATTAATGAGAGTTTTTAAGATAAATATGCTTGCGATTATTTTCTTTTGTTAGCTGATTCTGATAATTTGGTTTAATATAAAATATTTGGTTAACTAGTTTACTTAATAACATCATGTTTCTTTGTCGATTGACACAAACAAACAAATAGTATGTTCGTTTTGTTTTATTTATCTGGATCAAACACCTCAATTCATTTACCCACAAAGTGTTACTTGCGTACAGATAACATGTTCTTAAATACTGATTGATCATAAGTGAGCTGCTAAATCACCAAGTGTCAACTGTTAAATCACCATAGTGTCAACTGTTCTGTTAAATCACCAAGAAATGTTATATGCCACATAACAATCAAATTGTTTCATGTAATATAGGTGGTTGTTATTCTGTTTATCTTACCTTTGGCCTTTAACTCTCAGACACAAAATCACTGTCTGAACCTAAAAAGAGAGGAGCACCAAGGAAACCGTTACCTGCAGTGGAGACAACAAGTCCATCACGTCATATGCTGAGAACAAGGTAATATTTGTACCAAGTGAACCGTGAGATTTTACCACCATTCAACATTCACTGATGTTAACAGATTGCCATAATTAATGTGTTATGTCATACTTATGTACTGGTAATGTTTTGGTTTAATTTTTAGAGAACCTGAAGATGAAACACTGTTAATGACCTTACGATCAGAGATAAGACAGTGTCAAGAAGAAAATAGACGTGTCAACAACATGCTTACAATGCTCAAAGATTCCCAAGTATAACATTTTTTTTTTGGTTAATAGTGAATTGGTTATATTTGCTTATAATAGATTTCATCTACCCAAGCTCTTAATGGTTTTTTCCATGCTTTTCTTCTGTCATCAATTTTCCTTGACAGTTTAAAGAGAATTTGATTGACTATCTCAACCTTGTTTAGGGAAATTCTTAAAAAGAGAAATACATATAGCTTAGATAAATGTGCCAAGAATCTTTTGGCATTTTGAGGCTGTCAACTTTTGAAGTGCTTATGGCTGCTAATTTATGCGTGAAAATGGGCCATTAGTGACCTTTGTCTGTGAATTGTTCAGTGTTTCTTGATGTGTTTGAAGTGGTCAGATGACGTCTCTGTTAAGGGATTAACAAAGCAAGATAGAAACTCAATGGAGTTATTTAAATTTTTCTCTATTTTATAGAATCACATTCAGGAGAGGCTTGGCTACCTGGAAACTTGTGAATGTAAACCTGTTTGTGTTGCTGACAATGGGCAGCAATATGGCCAAGATGAATCGTGGCAGTTAAATGAATGCACAACTTGTACTTGTAATAGTGGTAGCATTGCGTGCCAGATAAATAACACTTGCGAAGGTTTGTGAAAATTATGGCTATATATTTCCTAAATCATAGTATTTCTTTTTACATGCATAGTTGTTTTTACTAAAAGTGGTTGTACACTACATGCAGTTGCATAAAAAACGTCTTTTGCGACGACATGCCATGGATTACGTTGTGAGTTTGTCTTGAAACAATTACATCGACATGAATGTTATTTGCATTCCTGCATTGCATACAAGGTGGCCATGTGACTGGCTATGTACCTGGTGCACACTATCAGTCAGTGTGTTCACATAATCTCAACACTTGACTATTAGAGAAAGTTGCATTATTTCCACTATAACACCAACTCCATAGGCTATATTATTGTACTGCTGCACAACACAAAGTAGACGTCACTAACAGATATGCTGTGTGACGCAATTGGTGTAAAGATAAGTGCATGTGGTGTGATTTTTTGTGGCCCATGGCATTCTTTTTCGTTTAATTTCGTTTTGCATTTGCAAAGTGTACAGCCACCTTTAATTGTAAAAGCACTGGGTTATCAGTACAAAGCACATGTGGGTATATATTTATGTAAACAGTCCATATGATATAATTGACTTTTATCAACATATCATAAAATTTACAGGCTTAAGAAATTCATGTAGCAGTTCACCATGTCAAAATGAAGGAGAATGTCGCATTGAAAACAATGGTTTTGTGTGTCAGTAAGTTGTGAAAATGTTTGCTTTTATATCTTATATTCTTACATATTTATATAATGAATGAAATGGAATATTTTTTATGATGTCTCCAGTTGTTGAATTTTAAGATGGTTTTCAAGTAGTTATATGTGGTGCAGTTGTATTAACTTATCTAGAGTCAAGTGTCTGTAAATGTACTTCCCACAAACAATGATAATACTACATGCTCAAGTGGTTTAACTTTCTCTGCAAACAAAGTCTGCGGCAAACTCTCTGAAAGGGAAAATTACTTAATTTTTTTCCCATTTTAGATGTCCGATTATATATATCATTGTTAAACCTGCCTACCAAAACACTTGACAGGTGCCAAATAGGATATCGAGGAAATCAGTGTGAACTCATAGATCAATGTGCCAGATCTGTTTGCCAGAATGGTGCACGGTGTCAGTTACTTTCAGATAATAATTACCAATGCACTTGTGTGCTTGGGTTTCTTGGAAGGCATTGTGAACTTGTTGATTGGTGTATGTCTTCACCATGCAGAAACAGGGGAGTCTGCACAAACGGGGATGAGGTACATTTTACTGCTTATTTTTCCTATTGATTTGTGGCCGCAACAGATATCATTTGCCCTATTTGTTTATGCTCAATTTCACGCAATATCAAGTTACAGAAAGATTGTCAGAGATAGAAATTGATGCTAGCAAACTGCTTTACCTCATGCATTTACAATTTTACATAAAGGTTTAGCATAAAATTTTTGGTGAAATTGCCGCATTAACTTAAAAGAATTCCTAAATTTTTGTGATATATCAACTGTGATTGTTGCTAACAGACATATGAATGTTCATGTCAAAATGGATTTTCTGGCTCTCAGTGTCAGATACGCGAGTGGTGTTATGAGTCACCGTGCTTGAATGGTGGTGAATGCAACAGTCAAGTGGAGGTATTGATCTTACTTAAGTTTTTGAATTACTGTACACCATGCAGAAATCTAAAAGTATATACTTTCCTTTGTATAAAAGTTTAATCTAACAAGTAGGCTTAATCTTGAAAAATGTAATCATGTTTTAAATTCTTTTTTAATAGTATGTTATATATACTGTATGTATATATATATGTACACTTAATTAAAATGAAAAAAATATAAATTTACAACACCTTTTAGGGCTTTACTTGCACATGTCAAAATGGATATGTGGGTAATAGATGTGAAAGAAGAGATTGGTGTCACAGCTCGCCTTGTTTAAACCATGGGGAATGTGTCAGTGAATCTGAGGTAAATTGATTTATATGTCATACTTTTTCTAAAGCGAAATTTTCCAAACTTTTACGATGTTATAAATTTTGAAGTATTGTATGTTATAAATTGAAATAAATTGGCAAACCTAAACATACGTTATTGTAAACAGTATGAAAACAAGCATAATACTAGCTTTTGTGTGCGTTTATGTATTTTAGTTTTATTAATCTCAAATAATAAATTGTTATACATCAGGGTTATAGATGTCGTTGTCGGCGTGGCTTTGTGGGCAATCACTGTCAATATAGCGATCTCTGTGAGACTTCTCCCTGTCAGAACACAGGAAAGTGCAGGAGCTTAGTTACCAGCGAAGACCATGGTGGCTATGATTACGAGTGTGAATGTCCCTCGGGTTACTCTGGAAAAAACTGCCAGCTGTATGACTATTGTGCTTCATCGCCCTGCAATAATCAAGGCCGGTGTTTAAATGAGCTTGAAGTGAGTCACCACTGCTCAGGCAATGACCAATATGAGATAAGCTATTAATATGCCATTTCCTTAGGGGTATCGCTGTGACTGTCGTTCAGGATTTGTGGGTGAAAGATGTGAAGTTTCTGATAAATGCTCTACTGAACCCTGCATGAACGGAGCGACATGTGTGAATATTGGCGATAGATTCAAATGTCAATGTGCGGATGGATATTCTGGTTAGTGTTATTGGTTATCTTTGCAAATCTTAATTTGTGATAAGAAGGTTCATTTTTTCAATGCTGGTCTACTTTGATGCATTACTCAGTTTGATTTTTTGCAGTTAAACTAATTCGTTTTGTCTGCATTCAGGTTCACTCTGTGAAAGAAAAGATTTCTGCTCTGGCATTTTTTGTATGAATGGAGGAACCTGTGTATCAGAAAGCGACGGTTTTGCTTGCAGGTGCAAAAAGGAGGATCCCATCCATCACAAATTACTTTGAATTTAACACTGAAGTTAAATTACGTGGTGTTTGCTGGGATGATGAATGATTGGTTTTGTGGTTTGTGTTTGCAGATGCCGACAAAATTACTATGGCGACAGATGCGAGCAGACAGATTACTGTCGAGCAATCCCATGTAGGAATGGTGGTGAATGTAGAAACACACCGCATAACCCACAGGTGATTAAAAAAGCTTGTAGTTGTGGTTTTTGACAAATTTGCTTCCGCTTGTCTTTTTTGTTATAGGTTTGGCTGCTTCCTTGATATGTAGTAGTGTTTATATGTACTTCTAGCAATTACCAATTATACTCAAGTTTGATTGACATGTAAATCATTATGAAAAAATTGTTTGTCCTTTGATGATTGTATTTTAAACAAAGGTTTGAATATTTCTATTCCTGTTCTAGCAACCATTTTCTTGTGATTGCCTTGCTGGTTTCACTGGTCTAACCTGCCAAACACGGGATATTTGCAGTTCCAGCCCTTGTCTACATGGAGGCAAATGTTCTGTAAGAGGTATTTTCAATTAATATACATAAATGCCGTAAGTTATATTACCATATAAATATAATAGTTTTGTATTTTGTTGCTTTCAATTTTACTGTTAATTTGACTCAACATAATTGCATTTATTTTCATGTGAAGGACCAGAATATTTCTGTGATTGCCCTGAATCTTACCTTGGAAGCCGATGTGAATATCTGGATTATTGCCAAAGAAGTCCTTGTTTAAACGGCGGAGAATGCACCAATCAAGACAGAGGGTTTGTTTGCTCTTGTCCTGAAACCCATATGGGCCGAAGATGTGAAAATCCTCATCCTTGCAGGTAATATTATAAAATCATCATTAATGTTGCAGCTGATTAATCTTGACTGATGATTGAATAATTCTATGATATTTTTATTGTTTTATCTGTGGTAGTAGGTGGTCTTGTATAGTTTGTAAACTAACATTAAATTCGATGAGATTCAAATTCCATGTATAATAAGATTTTATTGCAAACCTTTTAATGTACAGGAGCAATCCATGTCTCAATGGAGGTGAATGCTTATCAAATGATGACGGTAGTTACACTTGCACATGCCCTTCTACCCATTATGGTTCACAGTGTGATATGTTCAATGCATGCCACAGTAACCCATGCCAAAATGGAGCTTCATGCGTGAATGCTGAGGATGGTAATATTCCAAGTGTAGTTATATTTTATTTGTACGCTAAACTCAGTAGTTTGTAACATAATATCATTGACTGAAATTGTTTTCCCATGCTTGTGTGAACATTTAAGTTTATTTCAGTGGTGTTACCTGTGAATCAGTTATAAGTCACCTGAAACGGAGTTTAGTTCTGCAGTGTGGGTGTCCTTTCTTTTAAGGCTCTTTCTTGTTGTTTTGCAAAGTTTTATTAGAAATATATGTAGATAGTTTGAATAGTCATGATAAATCACGCTAATTTGCTTCATAGTACCTTTTTATAAAGTATTTTTTCAGCTTAATAGTATATTATTAGTATAAGAATAGTACTATGGCGCAAATTTTTATGGTTTCGATTTTTATCTGTTATAAAGATATTTTGAGTCACTTACCACACTGTTTGTTAAAATGCAGGTTTTTTGTGTATGTGTCTGGAAGGATTTTATGGTATTGATTGTTCCTTCATGGATGGTTGTGCTAATAATAATCCGTGTCAAAATGGAGGAGAATGCCAAAATAATGACGGAGCTATCACATGCAAGTACGATCCGCACTGTTTTAATGCAGCAAGATTAGTATTGTTCAATGATTTCTTTGTTGCAAAATTTTCGAAAACTACTTCAGTAAAGAACAATATTTTTCTTACAGCTGTCCCTCAACACTTGAAGGTGCTCATTGTGAGTTTGAGCAGAATTTTTGCATGTTTTTGCCTGATCGGGGCATGCAGTGTGAAAGACATGCATCACAAAGAAGGCCACGTTTTGAACAGCGTTGGTATTATGATAAATTCACCCAGTCTTGCAAATCACTGCAGTATTCTGGTAGGTGAAAATAATTTCAATTAAATTCTAGATGAATGATACCCAAGCTGAAACAAATTTTGAGTTAAACTTTTTTTCGACACAGTTAATTTCCTTGATTTAATAATGCGGCAATTTTTACAACTAGCACATTATCAAAATATGTCTGTACTGCAGGTTGCGGTGGTAACAGTAACAACTTTGCAACAAGACAAAATTGCCGACAGAAGTGTATTATCGGTGCTTGCTGCTTAGTGCCATTATTGGCCAGCAGACGAAAAACAACAATATGTAGAATGAAATCCCTTGGGCAATGTAAACGAATAAACTCTGAAAGAAGTGATGTTCAAGTAAATGAATCATGATGTTAAAATGATTAGTAAATAGTAAATGAATTGATGTTGTTAAAACTTATGAACATGCAATCGCAATGTTCAAAGGATGGTGGATTTTTCTTATAAACTATATTTGTGTTTTTGTTGATTTTATGCACTGATATTGCTTAATGATGAAACTTTTAATGTTGTATTTATGTTTGTTAGGTTATAAGATTTAAACCTGGTGAAAAATGTGCCACTACAACATGCCTCAGTTCTGAAATTTGCATGGTAACCGTTATGCTATTTAAGCTATTATTTTTACCTCTTTTACTAATATGATTTCTGTCCAGAATACAGAGGTTTTAGGAGATACTCAAGTTTCTTTGTCTTTTGTTGGTGCATTTAGTTTGGTGGAGTATCATATAACACCGGTGATTCTGTTGATCTTGGATGTGGAAAAACATGTTTGTGCCTTGATGGTGGTGTTTTTGACTGTCCATGTATAGAGACATCTGTGAGAAGGTACTGGTAACTTCATGCAACTATGGTCTGAGGATTTATTTTGAATCATATTGAATATATTGTCAGAGAAATACGACGTCTTACTGCTGAAGACCTAAAATCTTACCAGAATGCTATTCGGACATTGAAAATGACACCTTATGAATCAGGTGGAAATGCATGGGACGCAATGCGTGATGAATACATGCATCGTGCACCAATAGCACAGGTAAATGCGCAAGTATGACTATGCTTCCTTTATGCTGCTAATGGTTTTGAAGTTGGGTTTTAATGTTTTATTATGTTTGATGATAAATCTTGTTGAAACGGGTTCTTTCCTCAGTCAGGTGCTCATTTTCTTCTATGGAATCGTGTATTTCTGAGGCAAATAGAACTGCTTTTGCAAAAAGTAAATTGCAAAGTTGCAATACCGTATTATGACTTCACAATGGATGCGGGCAAGTTCAAATTTTTTGTGTTAGTAATCATCATGTATAGGAAGGCTAGTAAAAAATTTTAGCACAGCAGTGTATTAAAGTCAATTGCAATTCTTTCAATTTGGTTTGTTCTTCTAGGCAGATTTAATGAATCCATTGTGTGGCAGCCAAACTATTTTGGCAGTGTAAGTGATGGAAATTGCATTCCTGACCATCCATTTAAAAACACAGAAGAAGGTTAAATATACTTTAGAACATCATCATATTTTCCTAGCAATATATATTTCTAATTTCTTGTTAATTCAAAGGTGATTGGAATCCATGTTTGATCAGGAACTTTGATAGAAATGTAGCTATACCTAATATTGTGGATGTTGCTATGACGATGTCATCTAAAAATTTAGAAGAATTAAGTTCCAGCTTGATGCAAGTGGCTTCACATGTGAAAGCATACATTGGTTAGAAATTAGGAAATTTTGGCAGTGTGCTGTAACAAACAACGATAAGATTATTATTAATAAATAGATGACATGTGAAGAGAATGTAACTTTCAAAAATTTTGTGGGACTTAATCAGTGTATAGTCTTTATTTCAGATTTTCTTAAAATGGCAAGACGCTATTTAAAGAAATTTTGATAACGTTATCGAAAACCTTATTTGCATGGTAAACAACTATATATTCAACAAAGATAACTCGTGTTTGCAGGAGGTGATATGGCAACACCTGCCTGTGCTTATGATCCTTTATTTTTGTCCATTCATGCTTTCATTGATAACATCTTTTCACAGTGGCAAGAAATGCACCCTGATATTGGGGTAGGTACTTATAAAAATAATCAGGGTTCTGGTGGGGAAAATAATTCTCCTTCTGAGGTAGCTATTTTATCTATGAAACCGTTTGTAAGTTATGTATTGGTAATACAAATACCTTGCTTTGTTTGTTTGTTTAACTATGTTATTTTTTATAAAAATTACATATGAAGTCAAACATTTTCATTGGTTGATATACAGTATTTTACAAAAACTCACGATATAGAATTATATTTTAGCACCAAGACTATGACTTAGGTTCCCCGTACAACTAATATAATTAATATTTTACAACAGTGTGTGTAGTTTTGCACATATTTTAAGCTTAAGTTTTCTAAAGCTGTTCTGCCATGTTTTGCTTGCTATTTCAGTATGTAACGTGAACAAAAGAAGTTACTGTACCATAGCATGTACTGGTGATGTTTAATATTTCCAGATGCCTTCTGGATTAGAAATTATTCCATTTGGTATGCCTGCTGAATTGGTATGGTCTGGTGCCTGTGCTTCGTATGTTAGTATGGGTTATATGGAACCATGCAATAGAAGCGATGTGTCTTCGAATGTTTTTGGCGAAGATGGATATAACCTCCAAGGCTTTAACAGAGAAGGTTTTAACAGGTGTGTTTTATTTATTTTTATTTAAATTTATTTTTCGTTCCAAGAGCTACGTACTCCAGATCTTCAACTGAAAGAAAATTAGCAATAGAGAATAGTTTAGAAATTAACACTGTTTCAATAGATCAACAGTATTAAAATAGTTTTTCACACATTGCTGTAATAAAAGCTGTACTTATACCAGACAAGGATATGACAAAGATGGATTCAATTCAATGGGACAAGATCGCAGCGGCCGCCCTGACTCTCGTTCCCTATTTATTTATGATGGGTATAACGCCGAAGGTTACAATCGGGCTGGATTTGATCGCAGGGGCTTTAATCGATATGGTTTTTGCAACAGCTTCGATCGAGATGGTTATGATGCTTTTGGTACGGCATAGTGTTAATAATTATTCTTTTGTCGTTAATACAACTATGTTGCAAAAGACTGAAAGCTAAAATTTGTATCACTGCATTATTTAAGGAACATACAGTTGCATATATTTTTTATGTTTTTGTCTGTTATGTCATTGTGTCCTTATATGCCTCCTGACATATCAGGACACAGTAAAATCTAAATGACAGTTGTCATTTTGATCTCTGTTGTTATTCTAATTTATTCTTTTGCCCATTTAAGGTTTTGATCGCAGTGGTTACAATCGTTATGGCTTTGACAAAAACGGATTTGACAGGAACAAGTTTGACATCTATGGTGTTTCAAACAGAGGAATGCAGGATAATTCAGATTTCTATGATAGTGACACTGGATATAGCGACTGCTGCTTTTCTAGGGATGGTATGTGTTTCACTTCAATGCAGCCACAGGGAGTGAATAGATAGAATGCTTCTGCCAACTGCATGTTTGAATTGCGATGAATATTTTTTACCCATGTCTTTTTTGCAGGTCTTACAGTATCTGGCCTTGATAGGTTTGGGTTTTCACCGGCTGGCTATGATATGTATCAGTGCAGCTACTTTTTTCATGGCCCTCATTCTTTATATTACCAAGATAAGGTATCATATCTTTTGTACATTTTATGTCTAAAGTTTTGATTAACCATTGCAGATTGCCATAGGCACTCAGTGTTGTTGGAAATTGCAATTATTAATTATTAATTAAACTCACTTAATGCAAATACTTGCATGCTATAAATATTAAATACGTTATTTCTTTCGATGGTCTGTTTTTGCCTTGCTGTTGTTATGGGTAACTGTAAGTAAACATGACGTTTTCGTTGACTTGACTCCAGCTTGTATTTTCTTATTAAGCTGTGGACAGCCCTTTCCATTCAACCACGGTCTTTTCTGATTACTTTATCAAGACCATGTGGGTCACTGTCAGGACAGCCCAGGACATTTTTAGAGCTGAACTGGCTGAAACATTCCAATCAGATACCAATCTTGCAAGCAAGTGATTCGATAAACTCAACTTTATCCCAGAAGTATGTCTACATTAATTCTCAATTTTTCCATGTTGATTTTTTTAATGCTGATTTAGTAAACGGGTACAGCTGGTTCTTCAACGAAGTTGCTACCAAGTCATTTGTTCTGACTTTGTTTAAGTCGAGCTCCAGTAATGTAGCTCCAGTGAATAACTCGCGTCAATGTCATTAACTTTTGCAAAGCTTGCTAACGTGACATTTGCTTTGCTGCATAATATTTGTCAAGGGCAACCCGAATTTACTCTGGTTGATGTTTTCTTTTAAATTTAATACAACAAATGCAGATATATATACTTTATTGACAAACCTAACATATTCTCGAAGTTGACAAGTCATCACTGCATTTATTATACCAATTGCAACAGTTTGATGTTGTATTACTTGCAACAATCCTGGTGACTAGCTGTGCACATTTGCACAAGGCACACACTTAATACGATTTACTGTATATGTATAAAAATACATAATAATAATAAGATGTCTGGTTGTTAGAACTTGTTCCAATTAAACTATCAAATAAGAACTTAAAATAGTTATTTTTCTCAATAGAATGTACATTTTTGTGTGTAAAGTGTCGTTGAGTTGATAAAACACAGCAATTCTGATGTTACTGTGATTTTATTTTTTAATACAGTAATTGCATACAAAATTGCTTTTTGCGTTAAGGATTTTTAGTTAATTAAATTATACAATATGCCTACATTATCCAGTACGCCTGCTTTTCTCTGTTCACTGCAAAAGGTGGAAAAGCATGACACTGTTGCACATTACAAATTTGCTGTCTTCATTCCATTACTGGACCACACATTCACACACATTGTACATTGTACAGCAATCTTAAGGAGGCGAATTACTTTAAAAAAAGGGTCAATTTCTTTTATTTGTCTATGTAGTAAAATTATTAAAAATTCAATTACTCGAAAATCGCTCCATGAGGATCCCTGAAATTTTGCACATGAACTAGGCCTGTCTGATACTATCTAATACTGGAATATGGAAAAAATCACATATCTCTATATTCCATTACATAGGTTCAAAGTCAAAAGTAGATTGCTGGGCCTGAAACACACATTTCCCACTTTTTCATGCAAATTTCTCTCAAAGTTTTTCGCACAACCTATAACTTTGAAATGTGCCCAGGCTAGAAAACAACACCAACCATGCTGCCTTCTTATTGGTATAAACAGGTTTTTGAAAGCCCTACATAAGAGTATAACGAAATCAGAGAAGTCTTATTTTTTGAACCATACGCCTCCATAAAACTGTTAAGTGATTATGTATAAAATGTGGCCATTAACACAATAATTCCACCATCACTCTTTCAACTCAAGGTTTTGCTTGGATGTTGATATGATAATGTCATGGTGTCCATGCTTGGAGGGAAGCTATCCTGCAACTTGTCACATAAATCCTTGTTACAATGCAAATTGTCCACTTCATCCAAATGCTCGATGCCATATTAATATGTGTGGGACTTGCACTGCAGAATTCTTCTTAAATGGAAGGAGAGTGAACTGTGAAGGTAAATAGGATACAAACTTCTCTTTATCTGACCAATTTAAGCTCAATTTTTCTTGAGCTTACCGTTAGTTGTGTAAATTTGATGATGAAAAAGGATTTTATTTTGTACGTATAATATGCAAATGCTTGGTAAACTTAGATCCATGCCAGTCAAATCCTTGTGCAAATCGAGGAACCTGCACGGCTTCACGATTTTCATCTGCCTCCGAACGATTTATGTGCACCTGTCCCAGTGGATTTTCTGGATCTTTGTGTGAGAGACAGATGGGTGACTTATGTATGCTACCATCACTACCTGGTTCTTGTACGGTATGTTTGTGCTAAAACTTAGTAGATGGCCTAAACAGCATCTTTCATTGTTTTTTGTATTTTATTGAACATAGATTTGTTGGAATTTTTATAGGAATGTTACTGGTAGTAAAACTATAGTGTCATTTTGCCTTTGATGAGGAAAAACCATGTTACTTTTGTGCAAAATTTGATATTTTTTATGATCAGGGACGTGTTAGAAGATGGTACTACAACAAGGTCACTCAGTCTTGTGAACAATTCACTTACTCTGGTTGTGGTGGAAATCTCAACAACTTTCGTAACAGACAGGTGACATTTTGAAGTTAGCAAATTTATTAGGCCTTTGCTCTGTTGGTTTAAATAAAAACAACGTCACGGCACATAACATACAATAAAACCGCTGCATCTGTGTATGTAGATATGCAACCTTCGCTGTGCTGTGGGTGCCTGCTGCTATCGATTTCTTGGCAATACCTCACAAATAATAGGGTATGACAAAGATGGATATGACAAGTATGGTTTCAACAAAAGCGGAATTAACAGGTGATGCTAACATAGGACGATATTATTTTCGGAAACAATCAGAATATATTTTGGAATTCATGGCAGTTAAGAACAACAGAATGAAAACAGAGAAACTGAAAACTTTGTTACATTGTTTTGATTTAGAAATGGTCAGCCTATGACATCGAGAAATTCCCTACCTCTTGGAAATCAAGTACTGGGTCCAAAAGGCTTTGGCTATGATGGTTATAACATATATGGATTTAATGAGCTGGGGTAAAAAATTTGTTGATTAGTGAATCTGGATCCTATACTCTATTGAAAAGTACTTTTCATTGTAAAATGAAACTTTTGCAGTTGCGATCGCCAAGGATATAATAGGGATGGCTACCACAATGTAACGGGCTACAACAGAACCGGTTTTAACAGGGAAGGTGGACATGACCAGTTAACTGAATACAACCAGGATGGTTTTAATCGTCAAGGCCTGGACAGGGCAGGTATTCTAATTTATTCGAAATGTTTTAAAAGATGTTTTGGCCCCGGGAATTTTGTATTACATGCAATTATGGTAAATAAACGCTTGCTTTTCAGGTTTCCGCTGTAATGGACTCAACTTGCAAGGCTACAACCCTTTTGGTTATTACAGGGAATATACATATGAATGTCAGTCCCTGTCTCACAGTGAATGCCGTGCCATGAGTGAAACACATGAGGTAGTTCTAAAGGCGTTGTGAGATGATCCTTATTCAACATGATAAATTTTCTTCTATCTAATTTATTTCTAATTTGTTTGTGTTTGTTAGGTTTTATCATTTTCACCTGGAAAATCGTGTCAAGAAGTACATTGTGGTGATAAATGCGGATGTGATTTCAATGGTTTGTAAATTGTTTATGTTGTAAAAAATTTGATGTATCAGTTAGCTATTTTATTGTTAACTTAAATGAACTGTCAAGAGCCAGAGCATAGGTGTCAAAATTTACTTTGCATTAACTGTTGATGGTGAGTGTATGTTTAGGTGAAGTTCGAAGATTTGGTGAAAAGTTTCAACATGGTTGTCAGGAGTGTACTTGCACACTTGGTGGCACAGTGGATTGCATTTGCCTGCGTCTTGGAAAAAGGAAGGAAATTAGAGATTTAACCAAGAGTAAATTTTACACCTTATTTCAGTGGTTTCCAAACATATCTTGATATGGCTCCCTAATCCCTATATTAAGGTTTAAATCATCACAGCGCCCTTATTAAAGGAAATCATACAAAACAACATCAAATCAAAACAAGCAATAAAATAGAGATTATGTTTTAAAATGAATCTGGTTGCTGTTTCACCTCTGTACAATTGTCATTCATTAATGAATGAATTGTGATATAAAACAATCCTGGAAAATGATTTCACATTTTGCCGTAAAATTGCACGCTTTTCTGAAAGAAACTAAAATTCAAAGGCAAGATTTGCGGTGCTTCTGGCAACTTGCTGTAATGCATCGTTTGGGAACCACTGCTTTAGTCTCCTTGCAATATCTGACTCCAGGTTCTTTTTCAGTAAGGATATATTTTCTATAGGCGAAAGGACTTTATATCAGTCAACCATACAAAAACTATATGAGTCAGGGCAATGGGACTACTTTGTTAACATTCACTCGGAACACATGCCTCATGCGAATGGAAGGTTAACTGCATTACCATGGCATAGGTACAATGTGTGCCGTTAAAATAGACCATAACCTCGGCTAAGGTTTTCTACAACATTACTGTTTTTTAGTTTTATTAATAAAACAGAGCATTTCATGCATCCTCTTTTGTGTTAGATACTTTTTGGCAAATGTTGAGCGTGAGCTTCAAAAGCTGTCCAGTTGCACTGTATACATACCTTATTTTGACTGGACCATTGACTCTGGTTCATTGAATGAGTCATATGTTTGGAGTGTAGCCTACTTTGGTGGAAACGGAGAGAGTGAAACAAACTGTGTTGCGTAAGTTCATTTGGATACAATAAAACCTAAGCAGCTGGATTAAATGTTTAAGTCATTGCTATTGGTTCAGTTTTTTGTTTGTAAATTTTAATTGTGAAGTAAGTAAATTAAATGTTTCATTTTATATGCAGCCACCACCCTTTTAATGGGCTGGACAGATGGCATCCTTGCATCAGACGCCAGTTCAACTCATCAATATCACTTCCTGATGCAATAAACTTCCATTTACTTCTTCGTGAACCGGATTTTGAAACGTTTAGGTAGAATGCGTGTTTTTTAGGCCCAAAATCTTCTTGGTATTTTCTGACTATGTATTTTCTATTTATGTCTTTTGTGTAGCCTGCAGTTGGAGGCAATGTCAGCATTGTTTCACTTGTGGGTTGGTGGTCACATGGCATCTCCTTTTAGTCCTTATGATCCCATATTCTTGTCTCATTGGGCATTTATGGACTACATGTGGTCAGAATGGCAAAAGCGAAATCCGATGGGTAATTTTTCTATATTAAAATGCTTTTTTTTAAATTTTTTTATCTCCAAATTATCTAAACGTTTTAGTTTCGTCAGGTTTATCAAGGTTCCCCACTGCTCAGCGGTATGTCCAGTTGAAACCATTTGATGTCACCCCTGATGATGTATTGTCATCACAGAAGCAAATGTGTGTCAACTACATTTCTCCTACACTTGGATCGCCATGCAACTCATCCATTGTTCAGCATACATTATCAATAAATTCAAATGGTTTCGACAGAAATGGATATGACAGAAATGGTTTGAATTACTTCTAGTTGAATGTTTAACTAATTCATTTAAGTGAACAAATACATTTTCTGTTTTTGCCAGAAATTTTTGACAGCAATTTTTACAATCTATGTTGCCAATACCATTGCATGCATTATTATAAGATTTAAATAATAATTATTATGAAGCTTGTATAATTCTGTGCAGGTTTTGACATTGAAGGATTTGATGGAAATGGCAGAGACAGATTTGGTCGCCGTGACGCTCGAAATATGTTTGACAATACTGGATATTCAAAGGCAGGTTACCATCGCTCAGGATTTGACTCACAAGGCTGGGATTCTTATGGGTTTAATAGGATGAATTTTAACAGGTTTCAATGTAGAATCAGAATTTATGATATGTTTGCCATCTCCGAAAACACTGATGGTTTTGCAGTTTTCTGCACATGAAAGCTTGTCAACTTGAAGGTCCAGACCAGGGTTTCTCAACTGGGAGAGAATGTCCCCTATCTGGGAGTTCTACGGGGTGAAGGGGGGGCACGAGCAGATGCCTCACTAGTGAGCTATAGTGTAGTAGTAGGGGAAAACGAGGCAAAGGGGGACACAAGTTTTTCACATTTTTATGCTTGTGCTTGCTGTGCAATATTAGCGGCGCAAAGGCTACTGCACACAAAGTCGTGAAGTAAAAAGTGAATTGCAATCAATAATCTACATTTTTCATTGATGAGCTTAGGGCCATGTATTCTGAGGATAATTGTAAGGGGGGCAAGAACCATGAAAGGTTGAGAATCACTGGTCAAGACCGTCATATACTTACATGAGTTATCCAAAACTGAGAGATCTGGTAGCACAATATAAATATAAGCATTTTTTTAAGACTTGTTAGTTTTTTTTTTGAGTTAAACAAAGTCAGGTTAATAGGCATCCACTGTATAGGTAAACATATATTTTCCCCTATGGTTGAGACATGCAGTATTTGTTGTTAAAAAATCATCAACCAAAAAAAATCTTTCACCTTTGCCTTTTTGTATGGTTTGAAGAGACGGAATTGATATTGAGGGATATGACAAAGCTGGTTATGATCAATTTGGATTTGATCGTGATGGAAAAACGCCGTTTGGATTGTTCAGAAATGGGTCATTTGCGGTAGGAGCAGATCAGGGTTATGCAGCGTCGCTCTTTGATCGCTTTGGATTCAATCGTTTTGGTTTAAATTCCTTTGGACAGGATTACAATGGGTATGTTAGCTAGTATGGATTTGGATTAATCTAAAAACGTTTGTAAAATAATGTGATTTTTGTTGCTTGCAGTAATTCAGCTTACGGTTTCAACTTGCGTGGGTATGATCAAGACAATTGCAACTATTACAGTAGAGGGCCACATTACATGCGCTTTTTCTTCTTTGCACATATGCAACTGAAGATGTTACAAAAAGATAGTTTGGAGCACATAAAACGTATTTGCTCTCCAATCACACCACTGCCTATGTGGGTTTCACAGGGATGGTTAGCCAATGTGAGTCAGTGAATATGAAGCCTTCAATTGTTTCACCATCATTGTCATTAAATTCTGATGGTTTTTATTTAGGCTGAAAGAGTGAAGTCGCTGGAACAGGCATGGGCTAGAATTCACCCCACTGATACAACATGGATGGGAAGAGAATCTTCCGTTACGGAAGATGGCCTGTGGGCCCCTGTGACTCCAGACAAGCAGTTTTGTTTTGACCTACATTGGTATAGTGGCTGTCCACTGGGTAAATTGGATAATGGCATAATTATGTCACCTTTTTATATGCAGCATTGTTTAAGAACTTTGGCTTAATTTATTTGCATTTTCTTATTTAAAATTGTTATATCATTGTATCATTCAAGGAACACCTTTAGTTGACTGTCCGGTTGACTTTTGCACAATGTCCAAATGCGCAAGTAATCCTGATGCTCAATGTCGTACGAAAAATTGTGGATCATGCTATGCGGAATTTTATGATGGTGCTTCTGGGGAAATCCATACTTGTTATGGTAACTATCTGACTGAATTCAAGCTTATTTACTTTAAGTTGGATGGCCGCTTATAATTTTAATCAGCAGTTCCCAAAAATGTGCGCTGGGACAAGTTCCAGGGTCGCCGCAGAACTTCTGTTCAAATCAAAATTTTGATGCTGCAATGCACTTCGCATTTTGCTTTCATTCGCCACATATTTGACCAGATTTAGCTACTATACAGACAAAATATTATTCAAGAATCAAAATGCAGTTCGTTTGCCATATTGTCAATAACTTCTTGGTATGGGAAAAAGTGTTCTGAGCCCAAGACCAACAGATCACATTAAATTTTAAATAAATGTTAACTAGAAATGTGCCAAGTTTAAAATAGATTCTAATAATATGCTCGAACATGGTCATTTTTTATTTTCTCGCAAGTGCGAATCTTCCAAGCAGATGCGGACCTAATTTTTTGCTTTGCAAGAAGCAATAGAACTTTTACCAAAATGTTCAATTTTTCAGTTGTTTGAATAACTGTAAAATGCTGAAATGGTTACAAGAAAGTTTCATGATATTATACAAGTGTAGAATAGATTTATTGCTATTTGATGAGATAAGTTTAAGTATGATTCTCTTGCTTGCTTGATAGATATTTATTAAGTGCAGGTGGTAAAGTTGGATTCGCATGAAAATCAAATTTTAGTTTCAATATTTATATTCCTATAAAACCGAATCTTTTTCTGTTTCCCATATCTAATGGGGTAATGTAAATTATTCATTTTGTTGCTGTATCCTCCTGTTTTATGTTCCTTCTAAAATTTTCCTTCATCAGCGTGCCACAAAAGCTTCAAATTGTTTTAAAAGACGCTGCGCTAAAATTACTAACTAATAAAGTTCTCTTTCAGGGTGCATTGATAACTCAGGAAGAGTTCATTCTGAGACTTCAACGTGGCAGGAAAACTGTACATCGTGTATTTGTCAAGGCGGCATGATATCATGTACTCCTGTTATGTGCCTTTCAACCTCCTCTTGCACTCATCCTGCCAAGTTACCTGGACAGTGCTGTGAATCTTGTGAAGGTTGGTCAGCGGAATTAAGACTATACCTTGTCAATACCATAGTTGCTTTGAATTGTGACATGTAATTTGGATGCTATAACATAGATAGATTTAACAAACATCTTGGATTGTTTATTTTTAGCATGTTCATATGAAGGCAAGGTATATCGAAATGGAGAACAGATGCAAGGCAACCGGTGTGAAACATGCCAGTGCCACATGGGCTCTGTTGTTTGTCATGCAGTTACCACAAGCTGTCCACGCCTAGCATGCACAAATCCAGTCAGGCGACCAGGTGAATGCTGTCCATCATGTCCAATCGGTTGTGAAGGTCACTCAGAAGGCGATGCGTGGAGCATGGGGCCTTGTCGCACTTGCCGCTGTATTGTAAGATTCCCTATATTTGTTTTAATTTAATCATATAAAGTGAAAGATATCTAGGAATTAAAAACATTGCTATCATAACTGTAAGGCACAGTTTCAACAGCAGATATAATTGACAAGGAAACAAAATGGTGCACTAGGCTAGTATAATTCTGATATCTCGTGCAATAGCTCTTGGCAACTGGTCTTACTACATAATGGCAAACAGATTTTGTAATTTGATTTATTATTTCATTTATTGCATAGGGGAAAGAAATGCGCTGTGAAGAAAATCTTTGTCCTGCAGTTGAGTGCAATCATCCTTACAAACCAGAAACATCATGTTGTCCACAATGTAGAGACTGTAAATTCCAAGGACGAATATTTTTGAATGGAGAGAGCTTTAGAAGAGATGTCTGCACTCAATGCACCTGCAGTGTGAGTAAACAAATCAAGTAAAATCCATGTTATACTAATTCTAACTTAGTAAATTTTGTGTGAAATTATTGAAATTATACTTTATTATAGGTTATGGTTGTCGTTACCTTTTGGTGATATCTCCTTTTTTCATGTTTAATGTCATATCGTGAAACATGTAGCTGATTGTTTGTTTTAGCATGGGAATGTCAACTGCGTTGTACAACAGTGTTCACCTCTACAGTGTGTTAACCAAGTTACTCCACCAGATAGCTGTTGCCCAGTGTGTGTTCCAGGTAGAATATCTTGAGACCACTTCATTGATTGCCATTCTTTTTGATATTTTCATGAATTAAATTATTGACATTTAAAAGTGTTACTTTTTATTGGCCAATCATGACAAACCTTAGCAACCTGTTTCCATTGTTAACTTCAGATCACTTAGAATATATACAGTGAAAACTTGTTAACTCAACTTTGTTTGACTCAAAACTTTGGATAAGTCAGACTTTGTATAACTGAAAATTAATTTGATTGGTCTCTCTAGTTTCAAGGTAACAAGTTTTCACTGTAATATGTTTAATTGTACATTGCTTAATGTTTACTAATATTGCATGCTAACCTTGCAAGGTCCGTTGAAATGAGCTTACTACAAATTACCACTTGTTATCAATTCAGAAAATGGCCACGCATGTAATTAGAAAATGTTATGGTATCGCTATAGCAAATTCAAGCTATGATTTGGTCTCTTTTTAAATTGTTTAATACGACTTGCATGCAAACTACAAGTGGCCTGATGTCCAAAGCCAGGTATAGCCTTGAAACCATGTAACAGTTAATATGTACCGGTAATATTTTTTATTTGTTTGAAATCAGAATCTTTCCTTGTTAGAGTGGTAAACAAAAATAAAGTGTAGGATAGATTGGTTATAGCATCTGATATGTCTGTTATATGCAAACCTACAACTTCCCACAAACTTGGTTTGGTTAAACCATTTGTAGCGCCGTGTATGCTTTCAAAATAGGTTTTAATTACGTGGAATTCCTGTGATCTTAAATCTGGGTTTATTGCACTCATTTTATTTTGTATAGAATTCAAACATTTATTGAAGTGTATAGCCAAAGTGCAAACTGCGTGAAAAGCTAGTTACCAAAGGTATGTTGCTAAATCTTATTTTTGATACTGTTAGGTAAAATATAAAAGAGTGTATAACGATTAGATGGTGGAAAGTGTTTTTCGTCATTATTTATCATTTGAACCTTATCACTTTTATGGAAGTTTTGTTTGTGAGACTTGAAATATACTAACGACAACTTGGTGACTGAAGTTTTTGGGGTCCATGACTGAACATTAAATTACTCTTTCTTCACTTATACATTTCTAAATTTCCAAGTCATCATTTAATCTTTGCATGATGCACATACTGCACGCCATTGCTTTGCATGACCTTTAAGTGTTTGTTTCTTAATAGCCATGTTTAATTTTCATGCTAAACGTGGAGGACATGTAAGCTATTGAGTAGGATGTTTTATAAAACAGGTTGTGAATACGATGGTCAGACATACAGAAATGGTGATACATTCAGACCACCTCGTACTCCATGCCAAGAATGTGTATGCCAGGTAAAATAAAATGAAGATTGAATGCCACAATTAAAATAGTTTCATCAACATTTTATCAACTGCATACTAGTTTCCCATGTAGTTGTTTTTTGTGTTCATTGTGGTTTTGTAAACTTAAAATTTTTTTTCTAACCATTTCTGTTAAGCAAATCGGCTAACTGATAAATTTATGTTTGCAGAATAATCAGGTCGAGTGTCATGGTAGAGCTTGTCAGGCACTTAGCACGTGTCCAAGGCCAGTAATGACTGGTGGCAGTTGCTGCCCCACCTGTACCAATTGCCATTATGGAGATCGTGTGTATCGTAATCGTCAAGTCTGGACGTCAGAAAATGGCTGTGAAAGATGTAGATGCGAGGTCTGTAACCAAACAAAGAGATAAAGCTTGTACTTTTAAGTTACTATTGCCGCATTTTGTATATTGTGGACTTTATAGACTATATTTGTCTTAATTCACTTGATTATTATGACTCTGTTAACTCTCCAACTTTGTGTTATATTTTTTAGTCCGTGCTAAAACATTTGTTAACATGCAAGTTTTACATTTAGAATGGAAACATCAACTGCGTCAGTATAAATCCTTGCATGCGACAATGTTCTCATGGTGTGACAGTCAGAGGTCAATGTTGCAAGGAATGTCTTCGATGCTCGTTCAATTCCCGAATGTACAAAGATGGTGAAGTATTTAGTGCTCAAAACAACCCTTGCCAGCGTTGCACTTGTAATGTGAGTTAGCTTGTATTTGATAGGGCCTTGAGATGATATGTATCTGATGTGTTGTGGAAGCCTGACAGGTTATAGTCAGGCAAATATTTCTGCCCTTGTCAGGCCACATACTTCAATTCAATCAAACAAATCAATCAATTCAGTTTCTTACCATGCAAAATTTTACTGCTTTGCAGCGCGGAAATGTCACTTGTGAAATACTATCATGCCCAACACTACAGTGCTCATCACAACGCACACTAGTGGGCGAGTGTTGTCCATCGTGTGAAGCATGTCGATATGGATCGGAGAGTCATGAACATGGGTCAAGTTGGAGATTAAATACCGATGCTTGTACCATTTGCACATGCCAGGTATTGTTTAAAAAAAGTGATCATTCTGGGGGTGTTTGTTTTTTTGTGTCATGCAGTGTCGTTTATGCCAATTCTGTTTCACAACTGTCTTTATTTCTCCTTCACTAGGAGGGAAGGATTGTATGCTCAGTTGAAGACTGTGATGAGATGAATTGTAAAAATCCCATTACTTTGCCAAATACCTGTTGTCCCTCTTGCTCAGGGTGTGCATATCAAGGTGTTACATATAACGATGGTGACATGGTAGAATCACTTGACACTTGCCAGAGTTGTACTTGCCAGGTATACTTCAGCTGTGATATATAAAACGTGATATCTTGAAATAACTATAATAGCTGTTTGGTTTTCCTTTATACATTGTAATGAAATTGCAGTTGTATTCATTTTTTCATGCAGAATGGCAACGTGGTCTGTAGCCAACGTGAATGTGAAGAACTTCAATGTTTGTCTCAAGTTACGATTTCTGGTGAATGCTGCCCAAGGTAACTTACTTAAAACTTGTCTAACTTTGTACCGCTGCTACACATAATATGTTTTCTATTTTGTAGCTGTTCATCATGCACATATCAACGAGAAATTTATAGCGAAGGTTCCACATTTATAAGTTCACGAAACCCTTGTTTAGAATGCCTTTGTGAGGTGATTATTTACAATTTGTATACGAAAATCTTATGTGATATTATTAGACTTCTCTGATATAAATTTTGTTATCCATGTCATCTTGTCATACTTTATCTATAATACTACATTGTGTTGTAGTTTATTCTGCACATATGAAACCCAAAATGGAATTTTTTTTCTGACTTTCATGACATCATTTTTTCACCAGTACTTGACAATAAATGTTAAATGTTGTTCTAATGATTTTCTTGTCATACTCATAACTTCAGTCTGGTGAAACAACTTGTCGTCGCATTGATCAAGAATGCCCTGAATTAGAGTGTTCACATCCTGGGAGAGAATATGGTAGCTGTTGTCCCGCATGTGATAACTGTGAGTATGAACGAAGAAATTACAGAAATGGAGCAACTTTTACACCACCAGGAGCATCACCTTGTTTCGTCTGTTCATGTGTGGTAAGTAGAATTTGATACAATGTTGGATCTTATTATTATGGCTTTGTTGGTTACTGTCAACTTACGTAGCACTCATTTGTTAATGTTCAAGTTTCAAAGAAATATTTTGTCTTAGAACGGCATTGTCACTTGTGAAACTGATGAATGTGAAGGGATCGCTTGCCAGAATCCAGTTCAGTCACCTGAGCGTTGTTGTCCTGTTTGTGAAGGTAAAGGATTATCCAAAATGGTGAATTGTAAACAGTTCCTTTTTATTGTACTCAGCTAACAACACGTTACAACTTGCAACTCATGTGTAACTTTTTACTGTCACTTTTTTGTGCTGCAGAATTGTAATATTTTTAATATTTGGATTTTCCACTTAGCTTACACATATTTATATCTGCCATCTTGCTATGTTGGAAGCTGATTGCTTACTCAGTTGTAAAAAAATTGTTTACGGTTTGCTGAAAATGCAGTTTGTGAATTTGGAAATGTTACTTATTCATCTGGGGATTCGTGGTCTGCTGACCTGTGCACTAGTTGTACATGTGAAACAGGCAGAATAGAGTGCCAGTTGAATGAATGCGAGATGACAACATGCTCCCATCCAGCAATGGTAAGTTATCCATGAACATTTATATACTTTAAACATTTCGTTGTTGATGGTCGCAGTGTTTAGCTTTGATTGATGTTTATGCGGTATGGTCGTAACTTGTGTGGTATTGCCCCTTTTCAGCTTTCTGGAACATGTTGTCCGAAATGTGAAATGTGTATGATGGACAACCGGGTATTTTCTAACGGACAAAGTTTTGATCATCCAACAGCTCATTGTCAAGTCTGTCAATGCGAGGTATCTGATTAATTGTTTTTAAATATTTAGCTGTTTTGGAGAAGTCACACTTCTACCTAAAAATATTCTCAGTCTGCAAACATATTTCCCTACACAGTATGAAACTAACTGACTACGTTTTTCCAGTTTGGCAACATTCATTGTGAAACATCTCGTTGTCCACCTCTTACGTGCAGCAACTCAGTTATGAAAAGAGACTCTTGTTGTCCAATCTGCCCTACTTCATGTATTGTGGATGAAACCGTTTCTATTGAAGATGGAGCAAAAATTGCACAACCAGATGATCCTTGCCAGCTTTGCACATGCAGAAGTAACTTAATTTGACTTAATAAAATTGGATGTGGATTTAAAAGTAGAATACCAGATATGTTAAGTTGCTTTTAAGAAAGGTTATTCCATATTAATTACTTAACAGGAGGAACACTCCAGTGTGAGAGGGCATGTGAAAGTCCCAGTTGTTCTCATCCAATAAGTGGTGAATGCTGTCGTAACAATTGTGATGGATGCTACTATAATGGAAAAGAATATTACAATGGTGAAGTTTTTACTCACCACCGTGATAACTGCAGGAAGTGCACATGTAGAGTGAGTGACATGTCACTGGTAGTGCTTATAACTTACCTACAGGGCTAAGACTTATAAAGACCTGTTTTTATGTTGTATTGTTTTAGAATGGAAATGTAAGGTGCAAATATCAGCAATGTCCTGCTTTAGAATGTGCTAATCCCGATAATGTTGAAGGAGCTTGTTGTCCCGTCTGTCCGGCAGCATTAACGTAAGTGTTTAGTTTCATGGAAATTTTGTAATTTTCAAATTACTTACAAACAAAGCAATTATTTATTCTGTCTAATTAAATATAACGGTGGTTTTTTATTGCAATATAGCAATTAAATAACTTGCTTTATGTACCTGACACAAAAAATAATGTCAAGTCAAAACATTTTTTATTATTACTCAGTGCTGGTTGTGAACATGATGGTCGTGTAGTTGGAGAAGGTGAACAATTCAGAGATGATTGCAAGATCTGCCAATGTCGTGATGGTTTAGTATCATGTAAGCAAAAACGCTGTCCACTTGCCACATGTAGTCATCCAACTATTCGAGATTGCTGTAGATATTGTGGAGGTAAGAATTTTTCTCAAGACTTCATAGAATATCCCCGAATTTACTTTCCAACTAAGACCTTGGTTTTGTTATTTTATTTGTATATTTCTTGTTAATAATAATTACTTCGCCATTTATTATTACTGTAACTTTGTATTTGTGTAATGATTTATCATTTTTAAAATAACTATACTTTTTTTTGATATAGCTGTACTTTTAATAATATCCTTTTGTTTTTTAATTAATTATTTAAGTTGGATGTATTCTAATAACTTACCTTTGAAAAATTTTAAAACTAGGATGCAAAATGTCTGGCATTGATTATCAGAATGGCGACGTCGTTCCAAATGGGTCTGAAAATGAGTGTGAAATATGTCGATGTATGTCCGGAGATATAGTTTGTGCCAGGCGTTCATGCCCAGACTTATCGTGTTCCCATCCTGCCCCAGATGGATGTTGCTCATCATGCAAAGGTAAAATCATTATCTGTCGTTTAACCTCTATTGGAGTTTGCACTATACTGTATATTTTTCTGTTTTGTTGCTAGTGTAGTAGTGTTGCATAATTCCAGCATTACTGAGCATGTTTAAAGCATTTACTATGATATTGTTTATAGCGTAAAGGTTTGTACATACATTAAACTCTAAGCGTTGTTTATCTGCAATGACAGGTTGCTTGTATGGCGAAACAATGTACAATAATGGTGAAAGATTTGAATCAGCTGATAATTCTTGCAATGAGTGTACCTGTAGGAAAGGAAATGTTGTATGTGAAAGGAAAGGTTGTGGCGATCCTGAATGCACTCATCCTGTGCTATCTCACGTTAGTTCAAATCGATTGCACTTGGCTATTTAGTAATAAGATTGAAGACGCTTGCTCAATAACTCTTACATAGCCATTTTATACAGTTTCGTGCTTTCTTAATGCAAAAATATTTTAGTTTAGTTATTTGAAATATTATTATTATTATTATTATTATTATTATTATTATTGTATTGTGGTGGTGTGTTTAATATAGAACTCATGCTGTCCACTTTGCGGCGGTGATTGTTCACTCGGGGATGACTTGTACACCGATGGGTCTACTTTTATCGATTCAGATAACCAGTGTCGTTCATGCACTTGTGAAAAGGGATCAATCGTTTGTCAAGCCAAAAGTTGTACCAAAGTTAACTGCAGGTAGATTTGTTTTTATATTTCGGTAGTATCTTGGCTGAAAATAAATTTTTGTGAGAATTAAGTTTGATATTTTATCGCCCTCTTAGAAATCCCACTGCGGGAGCCTGTAACTGTCCGGTTTGTGAAGGATGCAGTTACTTGGGAGAATTTTACAACAATCACGCCAAATTTACCAACCCAGAGGACGAAAGATGTTCAGAATGCTACTGCCAGGTATTTTATCTCTTACATAAGCTGAGCCTAACCAAGCTGGTCGTTTACGTGTGGGTGAGGTAGTTAGGTTTACATAAATAACTTGCCTAACAATTTAAGGGGGTGGCATTTTATAGGATGGCAATGTAAACTGTGGACGTAATCACTGTCAATCATCATCTTGCACGCATCCAACGCTCGACACTTGCGGCTGCCCGGAATGTGAAAATTGCAAATATGACGGGGACACTTATGAAAATGGGGAGGAATTTTCGGACGTGGAAGACACTTGCAACAGCTGTATGTGCGAGGTCAGTAGTATTACAGCGCATAGATTTGCAAAATCATTTTCCTTTCGCAACTCTTACACTTTTGTGTCATTGCTTTAGGATGGCAACGTCGTTTGCCATAGCAGAGTATGCGGAGAGGTGGATTGCGTGAATCCCAGTATAGACAGATGTGGATGCCCTGTGTGCTTTAACTGCAACTACCTTGGCGTTGAGTACGAAAATAACGAAAACTTGGTTGATACTATGAACAAATGCAACCAATGCGTATGCAGAGTAAGTGAAACCTACAACGTGTTAAATTTTTTACTGAAAGACTGCAATTTTTGGGGTCTTGCTTTATGAAGCCAGTATTATGTCCATTTGACATTTTTTTACAGTAATATCTAATTTTTATCCTTGTCTCTGGGGGCAAAAAATAATTGCTTACCACAATAGAAGGATAAAATAAAACTCCACGAACAAACACAGATGGTTTAAAACGTGTAAGATTTATAAGTTAACTTGACAGATATGAATGATGATTAGCACGGCCACTAAACCCAACACATAAACTAAAAACATTTTTTTCTAATCATCATCAGTTGGGAACAGTGCAGTGTGCTCCATTGGCTTGCATGCCAGTAAGATGCTCCAACCCCGTAACCTCGTACGGTGAATGTTGCCCCAAATGCATTGGCACTTGTTTTGTGGAAGGTGAAGTGTTCGAAAACGGCGCCAACTTTGTTCTGCCATCGGATTCATGTTCTACGTGTACCTGCAACGTAAGTTAAAGATAAGCTCAGACCGATAGAATTTCATTCGTGGATTAATGTTTTCGTTATTTTTTTAGTCTGGTGAGGTTCGGTGCGTTAAACAGAGATGCGAAAGATCTTGTTCACATCCACGCACCCTGACGCAGTGTTGCCCTGACTGCACTGCTTGCAGCTATCAGGTAAAGATGTTGGAATTTCATCGGAGTTTATGTGTCGCAGTCGTAATGGCGTTAGTCTATGTCGAAAAATGATCAAGAATTTCACAGTAAGTAGGCGAGGCGAAATATTGACGGAATTGACATGCGCAGGGTCGTGTTTATGAAGAAGGCCAACTTTTCACGTCACACAACAATCCATGCAGAAAATGTTCGTGTTATCGCGGTAACGTCTTATGTCAGGATCAGCGGTGCCCTCGACCCGAATGCGCCAGTCCACGCGTTCCCGTAGGAAAATGCTGCCCCGAATGCCCTGAAGAACTGAGCAATGGTAGTTAGAACTGTGATAGTTTTGCTTATTGCAATCAGTTTTCTTTGACATTAGTAGGGAAACGTGTTAACAGTTTCTTCGTGTCGATTAACTATAATAACCAATCACACTCCCCCATTTCAGCTTTAGTTTAATTTTAATATGGTTTGTGAAATAAATATACCATTAATAAATGAAGATTATTTCAAAGTTAACATTATTGAACCAGACTGTCAATTAAACTCAATAACTGGCACTATTGAATTCGAGCAAAAGGCGTTGCGATTCTTACAGGTTGCTTTGAACAAGGCCGTTTGTACGAAGCCGGGTCTCGATGGTTACGGAGAACGCCAACATTCTGCAGTGAATGCTCTTGCGACGATACCGGTGACGTGGTACGTCTCAGACAAAATTTTATCGGTTTCATTTTTCCCAGATATATTAGCTATTGTTGAATGCTTCCATTAACGAGCTCGCTTCCATGCAGACTTGCATAGCGGTGAGATGTTCGGCCGAATGTTCGAATCCGGTACCGATTTTGAATCGATGTTGCCCGGTGTGCGAGTCCTGTTTCTACGCCAATCGCACCTACGACAACGGCGCTGTGTTTCAACCCAACAACTGCCAACAGTGCGTTTGTACCGGGGGCAACGTGAGGTGCGTTGCCAAGGCATGCGCGCCTCTCTCCTGTACAGCCAGGCAACAGGTTATTACTTAATTTTTGTATTCTTTTTAAGACTAATTGCTCTGTATTTTCTAAGGCAATTGGTTTAGATTCCTTATGTGTTTTACATGTCTTCCATGTCTTTTTCTTGCTAAATCAGTACATTTTTGTTGTTGACAAATTCAACCAGCAATTACTACCTAACGGTATCGCTTTGTACATTGCGTCACCATATCAAAGGAGTTTAAGTAATTCAAAGCATAAGGTTTGGAATTTAGTATCTTCCGTTTTACCTAGGTTCGTGTCGGCAATAACTGCTGTCCACAATGCGTCAGTTGTTCAGCTGAAAATCAGCAGCATGCCGATGGAGATACTTGGACTTTGCCGAACGATGTCTGCACATCGTGTCAGTGTCAAAATGGCGTAATTACTTGCAGCAAAACCAGATGTTTACCTGCATGTCAGCTTATGGACCATGTACCTGGAGAATGTTGCCCTGTGTGTCGTGGGTGCTCGTTTGGAAGTAAGGTGCGTGGCATTGGATGAATACTTGTAATAGCTTGTAATGCTTTTGCTTCTTTAAGCCTTTTTCTCTTAAGGTTGAATGAGGAAATTTTATTTCTGAAGCGTTATTGTATAAAAGAACCGCAGTCTTATTAGTTGAAATTTGCAATAAAAGAAACTACAACGTGTTCATTGCTTACAAAGGCGTTGGAACATAGTAACTTTCGCTTTATCTTTTGTATGAAAATTTTCCGTTTAGGCGTATTCAATTGGGGATACATTTGAGCCTAACCCGATGGACCCGTGCGAAGTATGCAAATGCACGGCAGCTGCAAACGGCTCGCCTTCTCTCTCCTGCCACCATGTGTTATGTCCATCCATGGCGGACTGTCCTCGTTCATGCATTCGCCAGCCCGAGCCTGGCACCTGCTGCCCCACTTGTACCAACAGACCTGAGTGTTCGTACGGAAATTGTCTTCCAGCAATTCACGGTTGGTCTTATCAAGAAATAGCATAATTTTACCTGTAGTGCGAATAGCCGCAGTAAGCAACGCAGACCAAAAAGTGTCCACCTAGCTGTGGTCGTTGTAGCAAAGTTTTGGCAAACTCTTTAATGCATGCTTGTGTACTAATATTGTTGAAGCGACTACAATTTACCCTTTCTCGCAGGCCAACAAATTCACCCTTTCGATGACCCTTGTTATTCTTGCGTTTGTAACAGTAATGACACATGGGTATGTGCTCACATGAACTGTCCGAAGTTGGACTGCCCACAACCAAGACATTACACACCAAAGGTAATTAAGACCGAAACGTGAATTTTTAATGTTTTTTATTTTTAATATAGGTCCTATATTGAACACCAAGAAAAGAGTAGCAAAGCTAATTCGGTTAACATGTATTACTCATTTGTTACTGTGCTAGTGGTTTGTTTTCATATACGGTAGTTCAATTCTCTTGATTGTCAACACTGACATTTACAGGGTTCATGCTGTCCCATATGTGATGCATGTCACTTGCCAATGGAGAATCGTGATGTTGCCAACGGCTACGTATGGAAGATCGATGAATGCCGAACATGTCGCTGCGACCATGGATCAATCATTTGCCTGGGGCACGATTGTCAAATGGTGACTTGTGACCCGCCCATGATAAAATACAAACAACCAGGTTAGCTCATGCTGCGTCAACATGTTGTATGCAAAACCGAATATCGATTTGAAGATTGATTTGTATATTTTTTAATTTTTTATTGTTAATTGCATGGTAGGACTGGAAACGTACTATCTGGTTTATGGATAGCAGTAGACTTATCATTGATTGTATATAAAACCAGATCTTTTAAGCATTATTCTTATATGGCCTTCGTCGTACTGTTAGGCAAATGCTGTGAGGAATGTGTAAATCCGAGAGCGGGATGTGTGTATGAAGGCCACTCCATAGGTCCACAACAGAGGTGGTTAGTTGATAAATGCACAACATGCCATTGCTTTGCTGGTAAAGTAAACTGCGTCACCCAGAGATGCAGGTACTTGCGTTGTAACCAATGTATGTTACTTACATTGTATGTTTGTATGTTACTGGTCGGAGCGTGCTTCGAACCGTTGCTATTGTTGTAACGTTGCATAGATACTAAAATGGGGGCTAGTACAGTTAAAGGATGAAAATGCATAATTTTTATTAAACATAATTGCTTAAGGTTCGTGTGTTGAAATTACTATTCAAATTTTGCTGGAATTATTCTATGGTAATTTCAATGAAAAGGTTGTCAGACGACTTCGTAATAGCCGACCCGTAGATCCCTGTTGTGGTGGATGAAAGTAAATTCTGTTTGATGGAACAGTAAGTATCATCTGACTGTACATGACGTTGATATTTAGAATGCCGATGTGTAATTCTGACGAGGTGGCCACCGTCATACCGGGCGAATGCTGTTCTCGATGTGTGGAGCAGCCTGGCAATTGCATGGCGTTCGGCGACCCCCATTACAGAACTTTTGACGGAAGAATGGTTCATTTCCAGGGTACCTGTCGATACCTAATGACGTCAGATTGCATGAAAGGGCACTTCAGGTAACGTCAAATGGCGTCATACCTCATATCTAATTGCTCCGTGTGTACTGTAGATCCTGTGCTAGAAAGATCAAGGAAGGATAGCGCGGTCTTGTTACTTCCTGTCGTCGCCATGTGTGCATAACGGCTTAAAAACACAACCTTTTCCATTCCATTTTCTATTTGTTTTTAATTACAGGATTGAAGTTGAAAACAGCAACCGCGGTGGGTCGTACGGTGCCGTGACCTGGACGGATAAAGTTTTTATTACGATCGCGTCTCATAAAGTCGTATTAAACAGCGAATACAACGTGTCCATCAATGGAACTGACATACGACAGCTGCCCATACTGATTCCACCGCACTTGTTCATAGGAAAATCGGGGAATCAGATCTTACTAAACTCTCACATTGGTAACTCCTGAGTCATTCTAAATTATTTTTGTCATCTTCTGACCTATATATGTCCAATAAAACACCTTTCTGAAGCATTTCGAAGTTAAAGCGAGCTGCAGGTGCTAAAACAAGTTGCTCTTAAATCAAAGAAGAGCTATAATAAGTATACCATATAACTGCCTGACCATTAATTATATTATTGAAAAACTCTTTGTCAACACTTTATTCTCACTTTAAAGTTCTTCTATTTGGCAATGAGTCGCTCGCCTTTGGAAGTAGGTGTAACTACTCCAATAGTAATAAGTCGTTTTTGCAGGGGTACAGGTGTTGTGGAATGCGGCACAGCGACATCTCGAAGTTTTTGTCCCGGGTACGTACAAACGGCGGACTTGTGGTTTGTGCGGAAACTTTAATAATTACCCACAGGACGATCTCCGCTTGCGGAATGCTAGAATGACGAGCAGTGAAGTTGTGTTTGGAAATAATTGGAAGGTAACAAAGGACTTTAACGTAGCTGATCGCTGGCTGCTGCAGTTGGCACGTACAGATTATGCTGGAATTTAATATTAACATTGGAATGGTTGGAATAGTCAAGATTTTACACTGGCCATGAACATGAAAACGATAAAATCAGATAAATCGCTACACTCGGCCTTCAGAATGAAAAGTGGCTACAAAATTTATCCATGTACATTGCAGATTGCTGGCCGTAACATCCCAGCATGCCCTGATGTGGAAGACGTAGATCCTTGCGAGTCACTCACTTACGCGCAAAGAAAGCGAGTTAATAACGCGTGCAAAGTGATCAGATCAGAGCTCTTTTCCGCTTGTCATCAAGTGAGTTCCTTGTTTTATACGTATCGCATGGGAAAAAGTTACACACTACATTAACGTATTGTTTAGGTCGTTAATCCCGAGATGTACTTTTCGGCTTGTCTCCATGATGTGTGCGCGTGTGGTGACAATAACCGCTTCTGCTTGTGTGACGCCCTTGAAGCGTACGCCGCCCAATGCAGAAGATCGGGTGTAGTTGTAAGATGGAGATCACCTACTCTGTGTGGTATGTCAATTTCACGCGGTTTCTCAAGTGCCTTATAATCTAATTTAATTATGACCGGCAAAATGTTGGAAGCTGTGTAGACTAATTTGAGATTACTATATTTAGCTGTTCATTGTCCCACCGAGCGAGGTTATGTTTTTGATGAGTGCGGATCGCCCTGCAAGAGGACTTGCGCGAATAAAAACCTTCCGCCTGGCGCTGTGGAGGAACAATGCTTCCTGCCGTGTGTTTCCGGTTGTCAGTGCGTCGCGGGTAATGTCGAACACGAAGGAAGCTGCATTTCGCCCTTACATTGTCCTGATAACATTGCTGCTATTGAAGCGGCTCCTATGGACAACATGTCAAACACTCCGACTTTTTAGTTATAACGCCTAACAAACAGCATCAATTTTATATTTTGTACCTTTCTTACTTACTATCAACCTTATTTTACGCTTGTACACAGCCACTGCTTGCATGTTTGTCATTTTTACATTTTACCTATATATTTAAGATGGTACAATCGGCAGCTTTTTTGTAATTAACCTCCACGAACAACACGCTACAATATGAACTAGAACCATATAGCCGAAAGGCTGAAGAAACCACAATGAAATAGCAGGAGAAAAAACGAAGAACAAGCGTGTAAGGTGACAGACAGCATTGATAACACGCTTAAAACGGCAGGCCGACTCTAAGCAGAAGGGTACCATACATGGAACATGAAAATCGTTAAAAAGGAAAGCATAATACATGGTGCTTGTAGACACTTTAAGAAGTGGCATGATTGGGGAAAGTGGCAGCGTGATTATGTAATAAAAAGGCACGTTAACTCTGGTAATAAATAATGATCTTGGCACTAAAAAGGTGTATGGCTTTTTTAGTCAGCAAATATTTAGGCTCATGCTACGATTGCATTTCTTGCCAACGAGACGAGCGGTCTTCCCGCCCCTCATTGAGCTGTGGGGTTTTGTTGTTGCACCGCCGCGACGAATTCCGTGGTTATTGCACTGTGGGTAAGCTTCTTGTTCCTTGCGAGCAGATTCAAGTTCCCTTTAACAGACAGTAAATGTCAAATACAACAGTACTCCACTAACTGAAAAATTAATAAACGGAATTTTCAACATACCTTGTTAAAACTTCGATTTTAAACTTCTGTTCGTTTAGCTCTTTTCGAAGCTGCTGTTTCGTCTTGTTAGAACACGAGGACAATAATGTATGCTGCAAGAGCTCAGCTGCACTTGGTCTTATAGATGGGTTTGGGTCAATCATGCTCTGCATAGATGAACGAGCAAGTAAAGCATGAATGGTCAATGCGGCAGACGATTTATTGATTATATGCACTTAAAAAGGAGATGTTACCTTCAGTAACGAGTTAAACTCGTTTGAGTAAAATGGGAGCGTTGGCAATTCACCCTTGCGAATTTCGTGCCATTCTGGACCATTCTTTGGTGGCGTACCTCCTCCAGCTATTTCGTATATGGTAAGACCAAGGGCAAATACATCAGCTTTTGGAAGCTGTGAGAAGTCCTCCTGAAGTACTTCATCAGCAAGATAACGGCAATCTCCTTCCTCCACTTGTGGGTCCTCCACACAAGTCACATGACCCAAATCACCTGTAAACAGTTTGCTCATTCCCATAAATCATCCTAGTCATTACAGCTACTGTAAATAAATACATTATAGCTTCTTATGCAGTATTAACTCCCACCTATCTTGTAAATTCTTTCTTCTGTAAATCTTGTAAATTCTTCTTGTTGAATTGGTGTGGATGTGCGTAGCTCCTTGCACACAAAAATGTTCCCTAACAATAAATGTTATAATTTCAGTGTTGTGTCTTTGAAAAACGAAAGAATGATACATATATGGTGTCATTTATGCAAGGTTACCAGGCTTTATGTCCAGATGAACTAAGTTCTGAGAGTGAATATATTTAAGGCCTTTTGCAATTTGAACCAGAACATCTTGCGATTCCTTCTCCGAAAAATGCTCACCATTCTTCTTCAGTTCGGCTACCATATCAGCCAAACTACCACCTACCACACAAGATGTTTAAATGTTTACAATAACAAAATGTTCAAGTGACTGAAAAAAATTATGAAGTCCGTAGTTGGAAAATTAGTTTGATCTTACCATTGCAAAATTCATTTTGAATCACCATGTGGTCATTTTCAGCCCAGGCAGAGTAATATCTTACAACATGAGGATGTTTGCCGAGAACTGCATGTGCACAAACTTCACGAATAGCATTGGCTCTAAAAATATTTTAGGTATTTAGTGAATCATTTCAATATTCATTGCTGTCCGGAGTGGCCTTTCTTACTCTTCAATTGATCCTGTTAGAGGTTTCTTGGATCGTTTTATGGCGTAAGTACAACCATCTAATCTGTTGACACATTTGTAGACAGAGCCAAATTCCCCATCTCCTATCTTGCAAACTTCATGAAATTCCTGGGCATATCTAGAAATGTTGTTTTCTCGAAGATGCATTCTCTGGAGACAAAAATTTCCAGCAAATTTGTTAGTTATGCAGATGGAATTATTATCAACCTCCAGTAACAGAAAACCACATTTCAATACAATGCTGTTTTTTCTACTTTGGTCGATTCCATGTCAGAATTGTCTGTGACAAATATTTTATTGCATTCCTGTGTGATGTTTATAACACTACACTTTTCTGGATATACCTTGGCAGGCCTTGCCTCTTCTTCCACGTCTTCATCCATACCAATCATTGGAATACCACCACAGCTGTCCCTATTACAACAAATAAAAATTAAAACCATCACATAATATATATGATAACTTACTGCAATAGGATGGACTTACCCATGCTTATGTGATCGCATTCTTTTGGAAGCTGATCGATTATCAGGTGTGAATGGATTTACATTTACCAGTGGTGACGGTTTCAAGACCGATTGCCTGGGAATGCTTGAATGGACGTTTGAGCGTCGTATCACTAATTCCTCATCTTCATCTGCAGATGTATGCTTGTTTTTGTATGCTGAAAAGGGGCTTTGCATGGACGATTCTGTTTGATGAAATGTGTTTTTGCACTTATCAAAACCAGTGTTCGTTGATAAGATATTGGTAGATGTCTGCAGCTTTTCCATTGTATTGTTCCCCAAACGTGATTTCAGTTTGCTCATAAGAGTCTTCGGGGTTCGTGGGGTGTCAAACAAGGTCAGGGCTCTCAGCTTTCTAGTGTGTGGTGGAGTCTCTGGAGGAGAGCGCACAGGGGATGTACATGACACTCCAGATGAAGAAGCAGGTGAGTTTGATAACCTGGTCATGGGATTGTGAATCGGAGAATGACAGCCGGATTGTCTTAATGGAGATGAGAAACAACTATCACCGTTTTCTTCACCACTACTGCATGAGCTGAAGCTTAACATCGATGGATGAAGTGGTGATGTGTTTGGGATTTCATCATCATTGTCCATGCATCCAGAATCTTGGCGATGGGTGTACATTTTAAATGGTAAATTAGCAGGACAAGATGCAATATCTTTAGGCTTATAATCTTCAGCCATAAGTGGAGTACAACGCGTGCGAGGTGTTTCTGATGGAGCAGGTCTATTTACTCTCCTCAGAGCAGATCTAGTCCGACAGCTTTTCACTGGAGACTGAGCAAATAATCTTTTCACTGGTGAAGGTGAAGACTTTGGTCCATCATTATTCCAACTTTTGTTTAGTGCTCGGGGTGATCCAATGCATAAGCCTGTAAAATTACCCACATAATTTAAATTAAATATATAACGTAAATCAGTGATTCCCAACCGCGGCTCCAAGCTAGCCTTCTTGCGGCTCTCATTGATCCCTGAAAATCCCTCAAAAAATATGAAACATCTATTTATAATAATTAGGCGATTATTTTTTGACTTGTCAGTTGGAGTTGGAGTCAAGTTGGACATTAAATTGATTTGTGTTATTTTTCTTGTTAATGTTGCTATTCGTTGGTAGGCCTACATGCTTTAAAATTTTGTTATAATTACTTGAGTGTTTTCATGCGGCTCCGTACGTACTCTGAAGTTTGAAATTTGGCCCCGACACCAAAAAAGGTTGGGAATCACTGATGTAAATACACATATATGCTAGAGAAACATATTTATTTTTCAAAAATCAAACCTGAATCTTCCTCCATAGCTACATTACTAAAATTTATAGCAGTTGTAATTTCTTCGGAAGTGTGTTGGTGATTATTTCCCAGTGAAGAGGACAGAAGCGCCATTTCCACAAGAGAAACAACTAGAATATGTTATGTCAGATACACAGTCAAAATTTACTACATACCTAAAAAGCATCATAATGAAAAACCAGGCCTCTGCAGCTAGTGTTGCTGTTTTTGTTTTTACACTAATTGCTGAAACTTTCGACTGTGTCATCATGATTAAGTTGGAGGCCAAATGATTTGCATAGGAAAACTTTAGGTTCAGATGTTTTCTGTTTTTGGGTGAGAAATCCCCCGGCATGATGAAACAATATTAATTCAGAACTCCTATATCGAGAACCAGTGTTGATGAATAATAACATCATAAATGTATCTATAACCTTATAACTCCTTCCCATTCAGGCCTTCAATCCAAAGTGCAAAAGTACATAAAAACCCAAAACTTACATGTAGCCAATGACACAATCTCACAATGTAAGCGGGGCAAAAACCCACAAGCTACTGGATAGTTTGACTAAGTAGCGCATGACATACTGTCAATCATCCTAACTTTGGACAATTTCATTAACTCTCAGTGCTACGAACACCGAAGGGCGCTTTTGCCTTTTTAGGTTATGGTAGGGAGCATTTAACTTGTTTTTAAAAAAAAAATTTTTCTTGCCCAGTGTACGCATTTTTACTGTGGTTTTTGAAGTAGTCTGTATATTGATGCCGATAAAAAGAAAAGTTTTTACATTGAAAGCTGAATCATGTGTAAACAGAAAGATTAAGGATGTATTGTTACAAATATAAGTGTGCAATAAAATATATGGAATATGTCTAGTGTGGTTGAAATTGGAAAAGTATCTGAAGTTAGGGCTGTAAAAGTTGACAGGTAGCGCAAAGCAGTCTCAATTTTTGGTTACAATTTGGAATAATAGTATTGACACTTTGTTAACAGAAACTTTAATGTGAAAAAAACTATTATCTAATTTTTAATATATCGCTCTTAATATTACTTCTCTCGGAACAATTTAAAAACTTCAAATTGTGTTGAATTTTGTATCCTAGTAGAAATACAGAAAACAATTTTCGAAGTATCTTGTTGAAAGTTAGGAAAAAGGTCCCTAACTTCGGACAATAAAAAGTTAAAATATTGTATTGTACTATTTATTTTTAGCCATTAACTGTGCGGAACGAAAGTTAGTTGTGTGCTGTGAGCGAAAGTTGTGCTTCTTAGATAACAAGGAACTACTCACGGCATTTGGTACTAACTTAATCATAGAAGGAAAAGCATCAAAAAAATAATTTAAGGTCTAGTGTACAACAACAGGATGCCTTTTTATACTAGATCCCGATTACTCAATTTGTGACATCATATGTTTGTGCAATTGTTTACTAGACCCCATATATATTGAAGATTGGAAACGAAATTTGTCTGGAGTTAGGGCAGTTGACGGGGCATAAACTAGAGGTACTGGATTATTAACTACCGGGGCCTAAGATAAAAGTCACAACTATCATAGTCAAATGGTGACATAACAAACCACTGCATGTTTTCCGTTTTTCTTTTGTGTGTAGGCTATACCAGTACGGTATGTGTCTACACTAGCCTAAACACTTACTGACTTTGTGAAATTCCCTAACTTTGAACTTGCCAGGCATAAGTTTATCTGTCTACTACCAACTGACCGAACTGTCGTAGCATGAAAGCAGTAGCTTATGGCGTGTAAACCTACCCGCCTATAAACCTACCTGACAGCCTGTAGAGTGTAGACAATGGGCAAGCCAAAGTAACCTATTTCCTAAATCAACCAACCTAAAAACTAAATCAATAAAGAAACCATTGGCTTTAGGCTATATGTGAACAGTTCTGCACTAATCGATAGGCTATATTTATGAAAAATTCTTTTCTGACTGTTAGCCTAGTTTTGTTTCTGTAGTTCCCACGGTACAGCGGTAGCCTACGGGGTCTATGAAAACCCAATAATTAACATACCTCATACCACAATGCCTACCTGCCTCGTTTAACAATAGTTCCCGCAAGCTAAACAACTGATAGTTTCAGCATGATGCATCAACATGTGAACACTATTTATAAAAAGACTACCCCAGGTATAGTTTGTTTTGATACCCCAGATAAAAACACTCCAACTGTCCCTCAAAACGTCATTTTCCTTCACGCGCTTCTGGTAACTTTTTGCTTTCACAAGCGCGGGAAACCACTACCAGCCAATCAAAGCGGGTTTCATTAGTACGGGTGTCGACATTCCCGTCACCCGTGCCTTTTTCTTTTTTGCGAGGCACGAACGAAAACAGATGGCTGGATAATTAATAATGACCATAAGTAGGACTAGACAAAGTGAAGTCCAAAGACAAGAAATAAGCAATATCCGACCCATTAAAACTAAACTCAAATAGATCGGAAAAACAATAAAAACAATATTGGCTTTGAAATTTTCGGTAAAGGTCTTCGCACAAAAATACATAAATTATGCTATTTTTACACTTACTTAAGAACAAACAAGATGTCAATTATTACTACACGTTTATAATTCTATGACAAGACGCATTTAATTTAAATAGGCTTTAAACTTTTGTAAAAAAGGATATACGGTAAAAGAATAAGCAATTATTTACTTGTATATTAACTTGAAAATATCATATTTTATTGTACCAAACAAACCTAACCACACCGTAGTCTGCTTTCATTCGAAAAATCATAGATTTTAACTGCCAAATACGGTGATACCAAACATAAAATTTATGAAAACCGAATTACTAAATAATTGTTGAACTGAAGTCAACTAATTATGACAAGCCTATACCCGTTGTAGGCTACTGCTTTTCTGTTGGCGCCTAGGCTATTACCTGTATCAAATCATACTGTATATGGCTACATTAGTCGACATATTAGTTCGCAATGGATTCTTACTGACATATTGCTGAAATGATTACACAAAAATTCGTATCTCCTATCGCCAGTACGTACTGCAAATGAATTGACTTGCATAATGATTTAGTGGAACTAGGTAGGTGTGTTTTATAACAACATTTAAGTAGAGCATGTTTGGGGAAAAAGGTTTGACAGAATACAGCAAAACTTTTTAGTTTAGCGTTTTTATCCATCTCATCATAGTCGCAGGATAAGTGTCGAAAGAAGTTCCTCGCCTTGTAATGCCCTTGTAATCTGATAAAAAATTGACTACATACATCAAACGCTTCAAGAAACGACCGCAAATATATTCGCACCTCTCTTCCGCTTGACGCTTTGTCGTTACCTTTGATTGAGACCAGCTAAAAAGTGTTGCACGAAATCGAACAGATGTTCGCGTTTATCACTATAAAACCCCCTTTTGATAATTAATTTAATCGACATGCAGTCAAAATGAGACAAAAGGTTATACCGGATAACATCCGTTTTATTCGGTCAGATTCAATTAATGAGGTGCATGCGAGTAAATGCTTTTTCATATCCAAAATTTTATTGAAACTTTTTTATGCAGTTTAAGCCATTTTCGCTTATTTAAAATTTAATCCACCGGCTTAATTGTCTTCCGCATATCAAAATAGGCTATACTTCTAAAACAGTCCGGTCAGGGCGACAGGCCTATATGTTAGCCATCTTTATAAAATTCATAATTGATGTCGACAACACTCACAGTTATTGTTAAGAGCGTTTTAAGCTTATTTTAGTTATTTATTTATTTTACCTTAACTTCTGTCAGAAAATATAAAATATTTCCATTTTTCCGATAGAAAGATTGCCAAGTCCATTGCGGTCTTTCTGGACGTCCTAAGAAAGAAAAATCATTTATGATTTATTAGAGAGACTAAAAGAGTCGTTCAAAGCAGAATACATTCATTTCATAACAAACCGCAGTAAATTCTTTCAGAAAAATCTAAAAAATTTTGCAATATGTGGGCAACTAAAATTCAAGAAACTTTCCGTGTTAACATGCATTTTGGTTTTGCACTACGATTTTAAATGCGAGAGACGTAGACCAATTGGATTTTGAATTTAAGTGTGCATGTTTGTTTCATCTCAGTGTTTGTCATTGTCTTACATCGGCCAGATGGGCTCTATCGTCACGCGGCCTACATGCGACATAAAGACACAACACAAGGAATAGAAGATAATCTGCAACGACACAAAATTTTGAGTCTGTCAGTTATATTCCAAATCTGTCGTAGCTAACTTACTGTTTTGGGCCATGTATAGCGCTGTGTGAAGAGTTCGTGGTGCGGGGAACCAACTCTCTATTTGATGCTCGCTTACCCTACCAAAAAGCGCAAAAAATATGCCAATTTCTCCGTATAACGCTAACTAATAGGCATATCAGGAAAGCCAGCTTCTAATTAGGGGTGGACTGGACCTCATAGTTTTACCGAAAAATGTTCAAAAGAGCATAGTGGCGTGCTTAGGATTGCCTCGGGAGGTAAAAATGTTTTGAAAGTTGCTTTTAAAATTCCCGCGTACCCAATCTGCCTAAACTGCGCAGACCACAAACCCACCCTTTTTCCCGTCTGACAAAAAATGCTTAAAAAGCTTACCTCAAAATTAACGGTATTTTCACGTATTCAATTTATGGCATATAATTTTGAGACGCCTTGTATACAATGATTTTGTCAAGCTATGTTCTTTGAGTACAGTCATTGTCTTAAAACAATGCTTGCAACTCCTACGGTACTTATTGCAATGGCTCTAACCAATCACGAGACGCAAACAAAAAAGCGATGAAAGAAAAGGAAAGGAAACCTAAAAACGCTTTTACTTTAAAATGACTTTTCGCTAACTTTTTCACATGGACGTACTCAACCGTACCGATCCATCTGTCCATGCATAATATCATTTGTAGAATATTATAGCGTTATAGGCCTAATAGTATATAAACATCAAAATAAATAAACGCAAGTTTCACAACTGCCTGTACAGCGCAGAACTGTCGGCTTCACAGCAGGGGACCAGTCAGCCCATACTTTTAATTCAATAGGCAATTAGAAAATTACTCTTCGAGGAAAGAACCCAGACTGTTGCTGCAGCGGGTCATTATCTTCATAAAGCAATGCATTTGGAAGGAAAAGTCACAACCCAAGCGCCGTTAATTGCCGGCCAACAAAAAATTTTTTTTTAAAGGCACGGAATGTGAGAAATGTTTTAGGGCCCATGATTCCCACATCTATTTCAGAGCCCTTGATTCCGAAAATGCACTTAGTTTTTTCGAATTGGCTCTAGTTTGTGAGATAAAGCGAAATTAGTTTTTCCACATTTGCGCGTACCCATAGATTAAACGTCGCGTCGTTAATTACATAGACATAGCTGGAAGTAAGAACAGCTAATTAGTCTTGCGTCATCTTGTTGAAGTTTTAACTGGGCACGTGCTAAAATTTTCTCGTGACGTCACTAGTTGCACCTTACTGTTTTTGAGTAGCACCTTGAACTTGGTGATGTCGCGTGTCGTTTCTAATCGGTATAGAACCCTGCTGTTGATGATCCTGATAGATTGATTTAGAAAGGCATGGCAGTAAATAAAGTCGCAAAAAGTCAGTTTACACGTATATGTTTTTTGTTTTTTACTTGGTCGGTGCCTGGAGTAACTTGTAGCTGTGCCTTAATAAGGGCAAAAATTGTACTTGTAGTAGGATCTGTTATGCAAAAAGTACCGGTACCGACCAAGTACGGAACTACTTTTTTGAAACAGTGTTAACTATCGGTCCCGTCGCCACATTTTTTTGCCAAGTACCTGTACCGTGACCGACGGTACAGCAGTTTGAAAGTACCGACTGCCCACCACTGTTGGCCGTTACCGGATACTTTTCTAATTATGATACGTATTAAATGATGCAATAAAATGAATAGTCTTGATAAAAGTTTTGATGTGAAATGAAACAAATTTGTCTCTTTAATTTTTTTATTAGATATTTATACTACAGTGGTCACCGTTTTATAACCCACCCCAGGGCGGAATTCTTTTAAACTCAATGACCGTGTCTATTTCTGGATTTTGTTCTCCTACTTTTAGGTCTCCTCTTGTTCGAAAGTTGGGGGTGACATGTATCTCTCATCCCTCTGAAAATAGGTCTTTGCTCAGTAATTAACAGGCTGCTGTTGGTGATATTTAATGCTAGGCTGCCTGCTCATGATGTTACGAACAACAGACTGTGATTGCTCGAGTAGCACCTGCTTTTGGTTGCCACTTTGTAATTAACAGGCTGTTGTTCGTGACGTAATAAACAGCAGATCGTGATTGATAGAGTAGAATTCAATTCAATTCAATACTGTTGAGAACTGGACAGCTTATTGCAGTGTTCAGGGTTTTTTTAAACAGTCCCCCCCCCCCCCACAGAGGAGCCAGCATCAGAGGCGTCACTCCTGGGCTATGATGTAGTAATGTGGGAAGATGAGGCAAAACGGGACACTTCAAGTCTCTCACGTTTATATTTTTTGGCTCTCTGTGTCCGGATGCACTTGTTATAGTTACTAGTAAGCAGTGCGTGCTTGCTTACGTAGCATGCGTGCGGTGGAAAATTAGCGGCGCGAAGGCTCCTTCACACGCAGTAGTGAATAAAAACGTGCCTTGCAATCAACAACCTACATTTTTTAGTGATGAGCAACAGGCAACGGATTTTGAGAGCCACTGAACCAATTTTAAAAACTTTTGTTTATGTCAAAGATGTTCAAAGTCTACGTGAACACCAGTACGCTATCCTCATTTACACAACCAATCTTTACATATATTATTTTCTGAAAACCTATGCACACTTTTCGTTTCAATTGAAAATGTTTTACTTTACCCAACTGACCATTATTTCCGTCAGTAGCGTACTGTGTAAATGTAAATTGCAATGTATTGTAAACCATTGATGCACAAGAGTTTTGCCCAGCAATTTATGTTGCTCTCACGTCATGTTTGCGTAAGTGTTTGTTTCGTTTTCTTCGTAAGTTAAAAGTTTATTTACGGAAACAGAGCATATGGTACGGATTGAAAACACACTTGTCCCCAGTTGACGCGATCTTACATAAACGCATGTGATTATGCATATATTTTAGTTTCATTTGTTTGACTTCATACCATTTTCAATTAATAAGTGTTTACAAAAAGCAGAAAAAAAGTTAAACCGGCAAAACTGTTTTAACAAGCTGCGCTGGCATATCTTACTTAAACCACTTATAAAGTCAGTTGAATAAACTCACTCAGTAATTGAGTCTATTCAGCTGACTGGAATAAAGTATTAAGCGTCCATAATTCTTATCGAGATGTTATCATGTATACGCCTAGCCCTAGTCTATGACATGTGACTAACACACATTGGCGCATGGCTGGCACATTTTGTCATGAAAACTGTTATAGCAAGACGTTATGACATTCTTATGGATTTGGTTAGCACCATACTTTTCGCTCCCCACAGTCAATGGTGAAAAATAAGCAATTCAATTTACGCAGTGCGGAAAAACCAGCCGTGCCAGTTGTTCTCTCGTTGTATCTTGGGAACTTATCGCCTTTAACATTCAAATACGATCTTTCTTTTTTATGTTACGATCCTAGAGTTAAACTTTCCCAGAAGTTCTGCTCAAATCAAGATCTATGCTATCATAGGCACCCGCAGCGTATACGCACAGTACGCATATGCGTACCGCTTTTCAGCTGTGTTTTCTGAATTCACGCTTATTAGACTTGAAAAGTTTCAGGGTGTCACCGTGTTGATTTCAAAATCATATTTATCACCACTGACGTGATAATTCGTAATTACCATGTATACATAACTTGTATGACATGTAGGTTACTCGTTCCATTTGATTGATTTATTCTGGCTAACTTCAGCAGAAAAAATCTATAGAGGTTTTGTTTCATACTAATACTAACTTAAATACTTATAACCACTAGCGTCTAGGGGGCTATTGGGCCCCACGACAGCGCTGGATTTACACAGTGGAGTGCCCTGGAGCCCAGCATTGGCGGGGACCCTTTCATTAATAAAATTATAATTTAAGCGCAATGTGCCAAGTTTAGGTTTATGAACTCGAACACCTTTTTTGTATGTCTAATTATTATACTAGCCTGCTGCTGTTATTGTTAAATCGATAAAAAATCGCGCAACTACCCTATACGTAAAAAAACAGCGTTAGCGTGAAAATATTAAAATATCGATAACCATCATTGTAATAAGTTATTGCTTTAGCAAGGAAAACTGCGCATAGTTAGCATGCAGCGGCGTATTTAGGGTTGCGTTGAGGGGAGCCAAAAAGTTTTAAAATTTGTTTTAAAATTCCTGAACATGTTTATCTCGCGTTGCGTTTTGTGTTATTGCGCCTCAAATACCGCTTTAAAACGCTCTACACGAAACGTATTTTCATATTTATGTGGGCAATACAACAGCCAAATTATAGTGTTCGTTTACTTTTGCGACGCCCTGCACAAATTGTAAGGCCGCACATTGTACATCGATTTTGAAACGCCATAAACCCGCTTATTAATCTACGTTACATAATATGTTTTACGTTAATATACGTTTTTCTGTATAGGTTGTAGCTGATAAGTAGTAGCAAACAAGAAAAAGCAATAAACGAAAAAGACTGAAAACGTAAGAAGTTCTATGATGTAAAAGTGTTAGGTTCGTGAGGGGAATGGCCCAATGCCCCTCCCTAAATATGCTAGTGTTAGCATTAAATAGTATTTATGAAGGTAAATGGCAGACTCTCTGAAAATGTTTTAAGATTTTAACGTTTTTTTGAACGGCATTTTTACGCCAATCTGCTAAAATAGATTTGTCCCAAACATATTTAGAAAATACCTATGCAATTCAATAGTAGGCGATTAGTGGAATCAACGAAATTTTAATACTTTCTTGACCACTTATACTTTAACAAAAAAATCTGGGCATAACTGTCAAGGAAGTTTGTATTTGGTAGGGACCGTAGCCGTACTCACTTCACAATGAGTTTTGTTATACCATTTCCTTCACCATCAACGTGGATTACTTTATTTTGCTTTAACAACTCGATCAAACAGTGAACAACTCCGTATCAGCAACTGCAATGCTCAATTTGCATTGTTGGAAATAGACTCTTTACAAACTTTCTCTCGATGCTTGATAGCCTGAACGACAAGCAACCTGTCGTGTTTCGACATTAGCCAATAACGTTCTTGACTTTGGTTTTACAATAATGCTGACTAAAGCTTTCATGTCATAGCATGGTACTTAATACAAAGTATTGCAGCGGTTATTATAGCAACATAAAACAGCAGACGAGGAGTCACAAAGGAAAAAAAAAACAATGAACAAACAGACGTGGAAACACCTATGGTCTCCAAAAATTGAGTTCGTTGTAGGGGGGCTATGTCCCAATTATGGTCTCCTCCGTAAATACATTAATCTTAGCAAGTCCTTTTGGAGTCGTCGACGAGTGCAGCCGGCTTTCAATTAGTTTTAGTTTAAAAAATAACATTTTCCAGTGCAGTTTGAAACTATTAAAACGAAATAAATATGCAATGCAATTTAAATGTTAAATTAAGGCAAAACTTCAAATTTAGTGAATATTTTTGCATTAGTCCATACATCAGTTTATTTTTCTCATTTTTGACGTCATGTAGGCCTATAGCTGGCCAAAAAATTGGTGGGAGCCTGGGGCCCAGGCTCCCTTAAATCCCTGGGGCCCTGCTTCACGAACCAAATTTTTTTGGGCTATTGGCTTTTTTACGTTTGCATGCGATAACTGTTCAGCTTTCACCAATAGGAAAACATATAATAGGCGGGTATAAGACGTTTAAAAATTGTAAACTAAAAATTGAGAATACATTTCATTTTGAGGCGTTGCAAAGCGTTTTTCAAACGTAAATTCCCGTCTTTTTGCGCGCCTGCAATTTGGTCAAGGTGAGAAAAGTAGGAATTTAAAGGCAAAGTTTAAAAGCGTTTGGCTACCCTTCTCCTCAACGCTGTCTTAAACAGGTTACATCACTAATTAAAACGTCTCCTTATCAAACAAAAGTACTCTTTATTTCGTGTAACACAATATAAAGAATCAACAATAGTTATTTTGTCCTTTCCAACGATTATTTATTACGCAAGCGCAGGGTTGCCTTACCGTCCTTATTTTGAAGGTCTGTGTCTTAGAAAATATTTTTGTTTTTATTTCTAAGAAATGTCTTTATTTTCACTTGCTCCTTAATTTTAGGGCTATTTTTGACATTTCGACACCTTTAATCGCCCATAGGCCTACTATTTTGTACCAAAGAGATACTAAATTTAGGAACATACAAATAATGACTCTTTTTCTAGGGAATATTGTTTAACCCAGTGGTTCTCAAACTGGGGTCCGTGGTCCTTTTGGCGTCCGCGAGACAATTTTCTGGGACCGCGAAGCACCTTCCAAAAAAACGGCACTTCTTGCCATCAAGCCAAAAGCTCGAAATCGGTTGAATGTGATTCACGATATTAGGGTTGCTTTGTCCAAAACGGAACCAAACATTGCTGAACTGGTTGCAAAGAAGCAGGTACACCCGTCACATTGATACCATAAAAACCAACGTGTTGTTTTGTGTTGATTTTTTAAGGGACCGTGAGGCATTTACAAAATTGCTAGGAGACCGTTGTGTACTTTCTTTTAAAAAAGTTTGAGAACCGCTGGACTTTAACCTTATGACGCTTTGTTTTGTTGCCTAGTCGTATTTGACGTAATTATGACGTCACTGTGACTCGTTACGACTTAAGCAAAGTCCATTAAACGTCACAATAGATAGCTGTCGTGGATTTAGCTATCTTTTTGTCTACTGATGAGTCTCTTTCTCTTATAACCGTGAAGTTTGGTGGTTCCGCTTTTATCAATAAATAAATGCAATTTAGCGCACACTTACTCATTGATTTAATCGCCTGCAAGGAAATAAACACAACAGCAGCAAACAGAATACACTTTTTATTTATAACTTCCAGTCGCCCGATCGTAGTAATGACGTTTGCTTTTAATACATTCGTTTTACAGTATAAAAAATAACTTTTCATTTCTCCTCTATCTGTCTCTCTCTCTCTATATTCCTAAAAAATGAAATTCATCGCTTATTTATATGATGACGTAAATTGTTTGTGATGCATAAATCCTTCTTCTGTTCATTGTTGTTGACTTCGAAATTTCCACCATCTTGGCTAATTTTGGCCTCTCAATTCCCACGTGTGTATTTACCAATCGTTGCACCAGTTCAATCGAGGTAAGATCTTTTTCTTCGCTTCTGATCACGCAGTCTTCACATGATCATTTCCAATGCAGATGTTTTCCACACGTAGACTTATGACGTAACATATAATCACGTGGTTGTGGTTTGGTTGTCACAACCTATCCAAACCAGGCTTACGAGATTACTATTTCAACTTGGTGTGGCCGACACTGCACACAAATTTTCAATCGTTAATTACTCGAAAACTATACTTCGTAAACTGTTCGGATTTTTACAGGTTAGTAGCAAAAACATCTGGCTTCCTGTATACATCATAATTGTAAAACTAAAGAAAGTGCATTTAGTGTAGATTAAGTATTTCTACAAGTGATACATTTCTAGAAGTTTTTCTTGCTACACCGCGCCCCGCTGTGCGGAAAACCAGCTGACCACGAGAAGAGAACACAAGAGAAAAGTTAGTCGAGTTAGTGGTGCGTAAATGAGTAAACGAAAATGATACGCTTCAATGCGGAGAGAGGGTAAAATTATGAAAATATGGCAATTTCTCAAAAATTACAAAATCCAACTTTATAAAACAATGTTTATGAACTTTTTTAGGAAAAGTCACCAACTTTCAAGTTTCTACAGCAAACAATGCAACTGTACGTCACGTTTTGCTGTGACTGTGTGGAGAAGCCCCATCTAGTGAAAATAGAACTTCTCAAGACGCTTTTTTCCAACGTGACACTTGAAATCTATCTGCATTGCTATTGTAAACGGAAAGTTTGAAAATGCAATGCTAAGTCTGCTAAAATCTTGTACCAGTTAGTTTACATGGGCTCCTGTTTCCAAACAAAATTTATACACTTACGTGAACGCACCATAAATGATACAAAATGGGCCCTAAGATCTGAAGTGTATACATAATTTATAAATTGGTTTGTTTTGTTGTGTAATAGAAGCTTTGCATCATCCATCTGTTGAAATTTATATGATTTCATGTATATTGAACGCTGACAATTTAAAAAAATTCAAAGCTTTTTTGGAATTTCTATTGTATGCAAAGTATATAGACATAATCAGTACATAGTAATATAAAAAAGCAGAAGTTATGTACAAACAAGCAGGTGTAGTGAAATTAAAAATAGAAGTTAACCCTAGAGAAAAGGCTGTGCACATCGCAATACCGGGTAAACTTGATTTTTGCAATTAAGGTGTAGTGTGACAAATAATCTTGTCACTATCTGTAAAAATCTGCCGTCTATAGCACTCTTCAGCTCATATACTAACTGTTTAGGTGTATCTTAACACCGACGGCTTGGGCGCTCTAGAAATAAATTGAACTCCTTTTATAGTGAAAAATAATCAATGTTACTGTATTAGAATATGTGGTTTGTTGATATATTTTTTTCACCTTTTCCTGAATATACAGAAAATATTGTAGTATAATACTACAACAGGGAAGATCCTTACTCTTTATTAAAAAAACTTCCTCATCTTACACCCATACAATGACTAATCCAGACAATAGAAACAACCTGAAATATCCAGAGAATTATATAAACGAAACTGGTTATTGTAACGCCACTATAGAAAATTCATATGACAATTATTACACTTTCCAAATTATGACTAGCACAGAACAACATTATATTATTAGCTAGCAAAGGCAGGAGCTGAAGCACTTTCAACTTAGTTTTTAAAAAGACACATTAAAATATGAATTGCATGTTTTTACAACACTACATGTTACTTTCTGTACAAAATAATACAATGTAAGGCATACAGACAAAAGTATGCACAAAATATGACAATATCAATAACTTGCTTCACGAAAAGTTGACATTTTAGGGGTCGTCTTAAAATATACCATAATTATCTGGCATTTAACATGTTAAAGATAAAAATTAAGTTTTGGTTTAGCTGAGTAGTGCATCATTAATTAATATTGCAAATTTAAACAAAAACTCAAGGAAAATTTGAAGTACACTGGCAAAAAAATAAAAGGAATGTGTAATTAATATTGAAAATTTATAATAATGCCTATCGGCTAAGAACTTTTCAGGACAGTAAATACAACATGATCATGTGATTTTGATTGGTGTTACAAATCAAATGATAGATTTTTCATTTTCTTCGAGTTCACTGATATTCCAAAAAATTGCGCAAGCAGAAAAAACATATATGTTGATTGAAATAGTACGAAAATATGTTTTGATTCACAGAATTGCACGTTAGTTCATAGACCAAAGAATGTATTGAGTTTAACTGAAAATAACATGATCACAGATTACCAAAGACATGACAAATTATTATTGGTCTGTTAATAACAACACTGCCAACATTACCATAAAGAAAAAGACTGCAAGATGCTAGATTGATGCACTAAAATAAACAAAAAAGACAAAGTCTATTAGTACTGCAATAAGTTCAATAAAACAGACAAGAATACATTTGTACAAAAGACAGATTGCAAAAAAATAACTAAAAAAAATTCGGCTGTTTAATGCAAACTCCTTTGGCCTTAAACTAACCTTTCCACTTTTCAATTGGGCTGTCACTTCATAAAGTTAGTTACACCATGTGTTCAACATATCTACTATTCATGTGTTATTTCATCTTTTCAAGTTCATTGCAGAGCGCCTCAAAGGACATACGGTCTGTAGGTTTATTCTTCCAACATTCATTCATCAAGTGATACATGATACTTGGACAATGCTCGGGCTTTGGTAATCTCTCTCCAACCTTTAGGCGCTCTTGCAACTGAGGAAGCTGCTCAGCATCTATGACCTTCACTGAGTACTCTGGAATTTTACCATAGGAATACATTTCCCAAACTGTCACTCCAAAAGACCAAATATCTGATTGCAAGTGAAAAGCCCGGGGGCCATTTTTTTGTAAACACTCAGGAGCATACCAAAGAATAGGAGACTGAACAGGATTTCCGGAATAGTAAGTACTATTTTCGTTTAGTATTCTAGATAAGCCAAAGTCTGATATTTTAGCATAACATGGACTGTCTGGGGAATCCTGGGCGAGCAAAATATTACGCAAAGCCAAATCGCGATGAATCACACGCTTTTCTTGCAGAGCAGTCATTCCTTGCGAAATCTGCATTGCAAAATCTAACAACTGTGGGTGAAGGCTAGTAATTGGTATCCCTTCATCTGCCTTTCTATGCAGATGATCACATAGGGACCCACCTGTTAAATACTCCATCACAATTTTTTGTGGTGAAACAGTAATACCCTTTATCCTTACAACATGTCGGTGATTAATTTTTAGCATTGTTTTAACCTCTTGGCTTAGTACATACATGCTTTGTGATGTATGAGGATCATGTGGTGTTTTTACTGCCACTTTTTCCGAATAACATCTTCCATTTATAACTTGCTCATACAAGCAAAGGTGAACAGTGCCAAAGTTTCCTTGTCCTAGGCAATGTAAGATTTTTAAGTTGCAATCGTTGTACTTTGTGAGGTTGGCTGTGTTAACAACAGCTTCATTGGCACCAGAACTTATGCTTGCACCAGGGGTGAAACTTTCAGAAGCAGGGAACGGTAAAACATAGTCACTGGTCAAAACTCCTCCAAGTTCACGTAAAAGTTTCTTAAAAGGTGGCCGTTTGCCCGGATCAATACGCCAACACTCTTGAATAAGGCCATCAATGCTACTCGACGTTGATGTGAGGATCTCTGGAATCTTTACGACCCGAGCAATACCAGAGTCAAATCCATTATATCTCTGCTTTAAATCAGCCGATAAATTCCATGCATCTGCACGTTGAATTCCTAAATCACCCCACTCACATATTTCACATACTGTTGTTGCATAACTCCACTTATCTCCGGCAACTGTCGGCTTGTTATTCAATGGTGCCCTGTTGTTCATATGACAAAATTCCCAAGCAAGCCATGGTGCTTGTAACATAGGTACAGTATAAACAATGTGCCTTTCTTCTGAGGTTTTATTGTAAGTGCTTACTCCAGCATCACTAAGTTTTATATGTGGATCAGGTGAATCCCTCTGCAGCAAAACATTCTTTCCCTGTATGTTGCCATGGGGTATACCTTTCCATTCCAAGTAATTACATGCATGAGTCAACTGCCATAAAGCAGACAAAAACCAACTGTTCCATTCCCTACTTCTCCTTGAGCTTACCAGTTGCTTAAGGTATGTTGTTATTGAACCAAAAGGAACATATTCCAGCACCAACATACTTGACATAATTCCTATAGCTTGAACAATGTGTGCATTCTCACAAAAGATGGACATAGATATCGTTGTTTGAAAACTGTCTTCCACATGTTGCTTCTGTCCATACTCCTTCACAAGTTTAAGCTTCTTTACTGCAACTTTGCTTTTTTGCTCTTTGTGTTCATAAAGCAGAACTTTAGTAAATTTACCTTCCCCAAGCTGAGTACTATACAAATAATCTTTTAACTGAATAATTCCAATGCTAGTTTTCAGTTTTGAGCCATTTTCTATTTCAGCAGGGGTTCCATCACACAAACAAACCACCAAGTCAGCATTTTCTTTGCCATATGGAGGTATGAGCTGGTTTAACTTGAACGGAACAAGATTATCAGGATCTTCATCTTTGTAAGTGTCAATGAAAGCAGTAAGATTTCGACATGTGTAAGAATCTTCCAATCCAAAAATACCTAATTTTCCGTCCCTCCAAGCCAACTTGTAATTCTTAATACTAAGTTCCGGGTTGACTTGAATAACAGTGTTTATAAAATACTCAAAACATGACTCTCTACTCTGTCTAAGAATGCAGGTGCCAGGTTGACAGCCTGGTTGTTTTTTGATGATATCCTCTGCAAGTTGTGCTGTCACAGAACCATGACAACGACATGCCAGCCTTTCAACTAATGAGGGAGGGCAAACCTCTTTACACAAAGAATGGTGGGGGTCCACAAATAACTGATAATAGCCATCGATGCAAGACGCCAAGTTTTCAGCTTTGGTCAGAGATGGCAGATGAAGGTGAAGAGTAGAACCATCTAATTGACTCACAGTCACCACCCACGTTTGCTTAGAATTATCATCACCAGGATGGGATCTTCGACCAGCTTGCAGTGTTAGATCAGCAATTTGGTCAAAATTGCACCATCTAGCCCTGTCTTTATCACCCTTAGCAATACCGCATTCCGCACCAATCGTGACTTTGTTGAAATCTTGGTCTGGGCTCTCTCCTGATTCTATAGTATATGTTTCACAATGATCAGTTTCCACAAACATTTGCAGATTTTGAATGTATTTGTCACAAAAGAATGCAAGGCCTTGATCATCCAAACACCACCTGCTATATGATGGTGAAAATCTCTTCACATGGCATTTGAATTTTCGTATCATTTGCCACTGATTAATAACGTTGAGTGACTTCATATATACGGAATATGATTTAGGTATGAGCTTGTAAACTTTTTTGAAATAATGAAGTGCTCTGGTGAGGTCTGTATTCATTTCACAAGCAAGACGCAGTACATCCAACACAGCAGCACCCAGTGCAATTGAGAAAGTTTCCATTACAGTACCTTCTAATTTTATTCTTTCTTCAAGGAAGTCAGATCGAAGCTGATGAAATAGATATTTGATTCCAATTTCATTAAAAACAGACTTGGAGGAACCATCCACACAACAATGCCTATGTGGCTGTACATTCTTTGTACTGTTAATAATAAATCGAATTCTAAGCTCCAGCTGAATTTGGTTGTGTTCAGACAACAAACTAGTACTCTCATGACTTGAAGTACCATTACTAGTCTGCCTAAGGGCCTGAAGTTGCATCCGAGGATTTACCCAGCAATCTGACACAACGTCACGCAAAGCAAAATGTAGCAAATAAAGGGGTGATATTTTGCATTTGTCAGCACATTTCTGGAGAATGTTATCACATGTGGTTGTTCCTGGTTCATTCAATTCCTGAAATGTGTAATCCTTAAAGTACTTTTGGTCATTAACTTGATCGTTTGAAACATTGCATTGATACACTTTAACAGAGACCTTAAAATCCATTTTTTACTGTTCTTGGCAGTTTTTAAGATCACCTTATAACCATTTTAACTTACGGACATACCTGCAATAATGTATTCAGCATTTATCATGTATGAATGGAGAGAAATTTAATATAACAACACCTATCATTATACTGATGATAAGAAGTATTCATATTACATACATATTCAGTCAGACCTCATTAATCCGGACCACTTTGTTTCGTCATAAAATGTCGGTTTTACAGGATATCCGGATTGTTGGTAAGCGAAAAATCGATCAATCTTGCAAATGCAGCACCGTGTTTAAAAAGCAGTATGCACCTTACTCCAATTCAAGTATGGTACTACTAAGGTACTACCGTACCTTTAATATGGTAGTTTCTGGTTGGACAGAAACTATATTTATTTTTTGTTATATTTTTTTGTATGATCCACACCAGTGTCAAAACCCAGAACTACCGTATAAGACAAATGCTTTAATCATTAGGTTATCTCCGCGATCTTATTGAAGTGCGACATTAGTATGCGTAGATAACCGGCTGATGTTTTCGTCAACTAACTACTGTATCTAGGAAAATCGTGAATCATTTTCACTTCACTCTTAATAATCCGGTTTATCGGCTTTTATTGCTATTGATTTAGCACATTTGTTCCAAAACTTTTGTGTAGGAGTCGGACAGCGGGGTTTCCGGATTAACGGAGTAAAATGCATAGAAAGAAATTCGTTCCTGGCAGTTTTGTGTCGGATAACGGGGATTCCGGTTGTTTGAGGTTTGGATTAACGAGGTCTCACTGCATATACATAAAAACGACAATAGTACTGTTGTATGTGAATTTTAAAGATTAACCGCAGGTGACCAAAGTTAAAGGTAGGCAATTACATAACTTTAAAATGCTTTGTTCGATTTTTACTTGGCCTTTAAATACTATTGTAATGAATTAATGAAACATATGATTACGCAACTATTCATGCATTACTTGATTTAAACATAAACCATTTTTCAATGTTGGTAGTCAATTAATCCAAATACATTACAGTGCTTTTTTGGGTGAAATTAATGATTGATTTTTACAATAACTACCATACCTTGGATAATCACCTTCAGAAAATAATTAAAATACAGTAGAGCAAAGCGGTGTACTACACCTAACTTCAAATCAACTGCAATAGTTGTTAATTGTTACATTAGCTTCAAAACAACTTGACATATATTTACTAAGCTTGGACTATGACAGGTTTATATACATCAAACCTAACAAAACACTGCACTCAACAATTAAAGAATAGTGTTAATGGCAATAAGAAGTATTATTAATTTCATTCTAGGTAATTCTATTAATTTTATTTTAGCGTGCACTGAAATCTCCATTTTTTATATACTTATAATAAATTGACATTCAAAGATGACAAATTGACGTAAAGATGAAAAAGTTCAGTGTGCACGTTGACGAATCTGATGCAATCAAGTGCCCCCTTTCCACTATATTTCCAAACTAGGGATTGGGGTCCATAAGCCGAGTGTATAATCCAGCGTGTGGTATCCGTAAGAACTACTTTGTATGAGGTGGCGTATCGTAAATAAAATTTCAGCTATGACCAGACTTTTTTCACTTAAATGTACCTAAATACCATAGAATGTCCCGAATATTTGTGGAACTACAGAAATCACTGTTGTCAAGAGATAGTTTGAGGACAAGGGGCCATGGTAAAAGATCATATTTATATGAAAAGTGGGTAAAGAATTACGATCAGAATCTCATAAGTAGCCTAGCCCTGTAGGCCCATATGGAAAGAAAGTGTTGTGCACCGGGCATGACCGGTGCACAACGTACCTATCTGGTGCACAAAATGGGTCAGAAAGTTACTTTGTAAGCTATCTAATTCCCAAACAGGAACATCTGGTGCACACTCGTGCATGTCGGTGAACCGTTTTTGTTGCCAACTGGTGTATGCCAGTCTTCGAAAATTACCCTGTTCCTTAATCAGATCAATTAATTTGAGCAGAAAATAAATTCGTACTTTTAGAATTTGGTGACTACCGGTACAATTTGTTAAATTGATTTGTCCTAATTTGGCAAATAGGCCTAGTAGTGGTAGCTTGCGAAAATTGAAGTGAAACCAACATATGCTGAATTTATATACAAGTTCACCTCCACAGGATGCATTTGTATACTAGACCCCAAGTACTCAAATTGTGACGTCATCTGTTTGTGCAATGTGCATTTGTATCATAGAATACTAATAACAATTGTATACAAATACAACATACGATCAAATACGTACTACTCTTGTACTCAAGACAGTAGACCCTATTTGTTTACGAAAGTAAAGTTATCCTAAACATACTTTTGTGGAATGGCGTCTGTTTGTGGTGCGCAGCATATTTTTAACATGTTTTGAAGGACCGAAAAGCTGTCTATCAAGGATTATTATTAATTAACCAAATTAACTGACCAATTATTAAATTATTTAATTTAATACAATAATAATATAATGGTTATGATCATTATGACATACGTAGATTCGAAATTGATTTACATTATTTAGTCGAATCAGTCGAATGGACCCTTCAAGCGCTTGCCCACAGCGAATCACGGGCAATAATGACGTCATACTCCTATTCTTCCTTAACACCGGAGTTATTTAAACTCCAGGGGTCCCTCTATTTTGTGCATGTGCAGCTTTGCGCAGCTGCCTTTATATGTATATCTGTATATCAACTTGTATATCAAATTCGTGCATCGTTTAGGAACAGCAATTGATTTGTTTTAAAGTGTTCACTTGGCAAATGAGAAAAACTATTTCTTATTGAGCTTATTCGTTAAGATTGGTAATGTAAGGGAAATATAGTGACATCCTCTTTTGTAACATTTATTTTTTGCCATTAATTGTAGAAAACGAAACGTAAGGTACTAATTAACCGTTGATAATACAGGAAGAAACTTGTAAACAACCTATAAGAAAAGGATAAAACAACAAACCACAACATGTTCAAAATGTGCAATTTTTTTTGTAAGCCAAAAAGGCTTAAAACGTGCTCAAGAAAAACAACGTTACTAATTGCTGGAAATAAATGGCACGGCCACTAAACCTATAATTAATTAGTTAAATCATTAAAACGTAAGTTGAAAAAAATAGAAATTAAGCATACGAGCAGGTGGTGTGTTCAAGCAACAGATGAATGAAAATCGCTTCAATGCCTAGTAGAGCTGTACATCAGTTGATAGAAAAACAAAACCTATCCAGGGCAAGAGCTCAGTTTCTTTTGGCCACAACACTAACGAAAGGTGTTGTTGATCAGCCCGAGTTTGTACAGCAAAAATGATAGTCTTTGGAAGAGGTGATGACAATAAAAATTAAGTTTTTTTTGTGTGGGGTGGCGAAAGACCTGAGAATGTTTCTACATTGAAACGAAATGTCTGCTAATTAAGAAAAAAATATCTTGGCTGTTTTATCCATCCTTCAAATTGCAAGCCGCACCAAACTTCATGCATCGGATATGATGCAAATGGGTCATTTCATGTCAATTCACTTAGAATTTTTGAAAATTGGCATCCATTATCTCAGATTTTGATGAAACTTCGAAGGAAAGTATAAGCGTAGTATACTAAAAGACATGTTTTAGGACACTATGGTACCAATCTTTTCATGAAATATGGTCGCAATTATATTGAAATCGGTTTCACTGGTTTAAGTCGGGCAGGCGGACTATTTCTGATACAGAGGCACTAACTAGGCTTAGTACTTGCCAAACTGTGGTAGAGTAAATATCCAAATTTAATGATTGTAACCCCAGTTTCGGATGACTATTGACTATACAACTAATTCCGGGATCAAGGTTTTGGGCTTGGATTGACTTGCAAACCATAGCCTAGAGATGTTCCTTGGGTTTGGTGGCCATGCTAACCTTCCATCGTTGCAGTACCAGTATATAGTTAAACACTAAACATCATACACGTTTTAAGCCTTTGGGCTTTGCCACTTTTAACCCGTTCATTTATTGTTTGTGAGTGGATTTCTTATGTTTTGTAATAGCAAGTTTAGCATCAATCTTTTTGCCCGCCATCGTCAATGGCGAAAAATAAAAACAATATGTCTTCCAAGGTTATTTTCATTGATCATTACATAGGCCTATTGCTTTGTTTTATCCTTTGAACATGGTTTATTTTTTCACAGTTCTCAGTAAGCTATTGTGTTTTTATTTTCGCCATTGGCTGTCTGTGTGGAGTGATAAATTAGTTTTGGTTAAGAAATTTCAGACAGTGACAAAGAGTATGCTTACCAATCATGACCTGTGATACTGTCATAAATTCTTGCTATGGTTTTGGTCTACTTTCGGAAGCTAATATCAAATATGTCCCTCACAGGTTAATCTTACACAATAGAAGTTTTTACTCATTGCCGCCCTCATTTGCATGTGACAGTGTAACATGTCTTTCATGTTACCCAAGAGCATGAAGTCTGGAAGTACTCCAATTAAATGCTTTAAAAAGTATTTACTTAGTAATTGAAATGGTAGAATATTTGACAGCCAAAGTGCAAGGTTTTCAACTCAGAGTAAGTTTGTAAACATAGAAAACATGTTCTTCTTCTTGTAGTAGACTATTGAAAAAAGGAATTATCTCTTGAGTACAGAGATGTCCAGTAATAAGGACTGATATATCACAACATGTTCTTTTACTATAGTTTGTATTGTACAGGTACATATGCTGGTTAGATAATTGTTCTTAATTACTACCTTGAGCAAAAAAAGTGCTTCTTTCTCAGAAAAGATGGCTTTTCCACGAACCCCTGATTCAATTACAAAACATAAAGCGATGTATAAATTGACTTCGTCCATGCCATGGAAAGATAATTACAAGAAACGTTGCGCAGAACGTTTACGTTCAAGTCGATCAAAGTTGTTGAACCGTTTTCGTAACGTAACTGACATTTGTGAACGAAACTCTCTTGATGACGTGATGCATGAGGAATGGCAAAAAATGATGGATGAATTTGATTCGAAATCAGACTCGGAACATGAGCTGCATTTTGATGATGTCTTGAAGACAATGGAGGAAGTCAAAGCAGAATTGTTGGAATGGGAAACTGAAATCTTATTGGAATATGAAAATAAAGCTATGGATGCCGATGTATATCAACATGACTTTGGTATTGATGAACATAAAGTTGTAGTTTGCCCAGTATGTAACAACAATTACATTCAAGTCCACTTGGGTTCGGTGCGATGTGAATGTGGCCTTCGTATAGATATGGGCCAAGACTCAATAGGTGTTCACCATATTAAAACCTGTTTGGAACAGGGTGTGACAGAACACTTACAAAACTGTTCAACGGCTCCGGCTTTTAATGTGGTGGAAAGTTTTGGTTGTACAAATCTTTTGTTAACCTGCTCAGCTTGTGATTACATGTTTATTGTAATTTAGCTAATATTAGTTTTAAAAGTCAAGAAAATTAAGTAAAATTGGTTCGGGAAAATATTTTACTTGTGTAAGCAATTGCATATAGCTATATTTTATCATCTGTTATTTCTGCTATTATTATCTTGCTAGTGTGGCGCATTTCTCAAAAGTTAATTTTTGCCAGTTTATGTATTGTGATGCAGTTATCATTTGTATATAATCTCCATGTCATATTATATACTGTTCATGTTTTTTTTTCGGTCAATGCACTTTACATTGGAAGATATTTCTATGGTACTGCCACCTGCTATTTTTTGTTTCCAGTCCTCTAGAAAAGATTTACCAGCTTAGATTTTTCCAAGTATAGATTTTGGAATGATGGAGGATGCCACAGATGAAATTGGATTGAGTGGGCCTGCGGTGGATTTAAATAAGGTACCGTATAAAAACACACTATTCTCTAGGAATTGCTCCAATGTGAATTTTACATCTATGTATTTGGAAGGAACTTTATTTTAATAACAACAAATAATAATGATCAGCCTTAAAAATCGATAATAAAAACTAACTTAATTAAATAGTGTGACCAGTGATCAAATAATTCATTACGCCCATGGATGCAATTCCTTGGTTACCAAAAGACACATTTGACACAAAGACACTGCATTTTACACCAGTTGTATGATTTTACACCAATGACTCGGAAACCAAGTTACAATGAACTAAATCAACATGCACGTTTTTGTTGTTTTAAAAGCATTTATGACATTTTTGTAGGTTCCTTCACTTAATCATCGCAGATCCGTCACATTTATGAACCAATTTTTCATGAACACAGCAAACTTTTTGAATAATTTTTCTGCTGTGTCAGAAGAGCAGCTGGCAAAGCAGTCAGCCGAAATCCAAAAGTTGGAGATTTCCCTCAATATCTTGGAAGCAAAGGTTTATTTAATAACTGCAATTACATGCAGTAGAGCTACTAAGATCCTGTAGATAACGAGTTTGAATTTTTTCGAACCCACCCAGCTTGCTTCCATTCCCGGACTTGATAAAATAGCGCCATCAACTGATAACACAACACCTGCTTCAAAACAAGAAGATGAAGTGTCTCAGAGTGAACCTTCGACATCAGATGCATCTCTCCCTGTTGAAGTTACGTCTCCACCGGAAGAGACGGCTCCAGTCAAAAATGTGATTACTGTAAGACAAGATCCAAGGTAATGTTTGTGGAGAATTCAACAGATATGAAAATGGTCAACATGTTTAAAAAATTCCAATCGCAAAAATAGAAAGTTGTTATTTGAAGTTACCTATGCTGTATGTAGATATGCCAAATACCTCAAAATGGTTATGGTTGGTGTTCCAAAAGCGGCAATCGAAAACAAAATGAGAAATGATGGCTTAGACTCGTCACTTTTGGAGTAAGCAATTGCTTAACTTATTTGCAGTAATTTTGTCCACGCAATAAATGTACAATATACATATTTTAGTACACCAGATGCACCTGTTCCTGATGCTGTACCACCACAAGACAGCGATGAGTCTGACAATGAAAGCCAAAGTTTGTCATCTGGTGATGATGACTTTAGTGATTGAATTTCGTTTTGAATATTATTTTATATCCTTCTAATAATTCATTTAAATGTGCAATAATACATGCAACCTTTTGAATATGGTATATTCAGACTGCTTTTTATTACTGTATAAGAAAAGAGTGGGCATTCTGTTCTATACCTAGGTAGTTTCATGCTAATTTACTTTTTTAAACCATGTCACGTCACACTGTTCAAGTCAACACAAAAATTTAATTAATTCCTTTTATTAATAGAATAGTTAAATATTACAAAACTAAAAATACACAAGCTTTCAATACGTATTCTATATAATTTGGCACCGTACAGTAAAATATGTTTAATTACACTTGGAAGCATCTCAGCTGCAGAAATACTTTCCCAGTACTTTGCTTTGAATTTTCTGAAAGAAACAAAGACAAAACACAACCGTAAATATGGAACGTATGTACTGTCTAGGATTTTAGGCATCAATTCAAAACTGACTGCAGAAAATGTTAGGTACTGTACCTTTTTATAAAGTTGTGCCTTCAGTCTATGAGATGCATATTCCCGTTTCCTTTCCTCCTCCTGCTTCCTCTTGATCACTTCAGGGAGTAGCTGATATTTTTTTCTTGTCTCAGCAATAGCTTCCTTGCGAGTAATTTCTGGCTTTGGGCGTACAAACGGAGCTAAACAACAAAAATTAGTGTCATTAAATTTCATGTCAAACATGGTTTTCACAGTGATAGAAATAGTGGTAAAACCTACGAGCACTTCTTCTAGACTTCGTATCCTTTACCCCAAACACCCTTTGACGTTCTTCTTCCCAAATCTACAAAATAAAACGAAAATATGCAGTGAAATTATATCACATTTAATAAGAAAAAAACTAAGTATTCAAATGCAACTATGACATCAAAGCTTAAAGTAACAGCAAATAACTAGCAAAATGTGACTGGGGATAATAAATGCAATTCCAGCAATCAATCAACACGTTATTCTTGTCAGTAGCGTAGCACACAATTGACAATAACCAAGGAGCTGCTGTTACGAACTATTGGCACAAATTACGTTGTTGCACAATCTACTGTTTCGGTATATTTTATATACAAAAAATATCGATAACTAGCTTTTTATCTCTCTGTACTCACTACATGTAAAAGCGATTCAAACGCAGTAAGGCAGGGACATTGCTTAATTGTAATTACACTAAAGTGATATCACACTGCACAAAACCCATAAAGAATATCGCTTTCGCGTTTCGGGCATAAGTGGATTACACAATACATCAATAAAGTTACGATAGCAGTTAAGTTTGAGAAAACGTTTGTCAGAAAATAAGTCCGATTAATAAGGGTTTTGTTAATTACCTTACTTACATTTCAACTTTCCTTTAACATAAAACAAGAATAAATGGAAAAATGCTTTATTACAAAAATCGATTTTTTTTCTGGGAAAATTTCAGTGACTGTCGTCGAAAAGAAATGCAAATTTTGGGAAACTGAAACTCAATATTAAGTAATTACGGTACTTGTGATATAAACCTGCTTTGCCAATCAACAAAAATGATACAATATGAAATAGCAAAATTGAATTTTGAGTTACAAGCATATTTACTTGTCAGTAACCTCATTTAGACTAGTTCTCAAGAAGTACTAAAACCTTTTTACCAGGCACTTTACTGGTATATCTGTTTTTATTTGTCTCTCTTATTTACTAGTTTAATTAGTTCATGTTACATTTGCTTCTTTCTAGTGTTGCATGCATCTCTACAACCTTTTAAAAACTACGGGGTTGTAAACACCTCAACTCAAGTTCTTAAATGCTTTACATGGAAATCAGCGTTAGGAAGGAATAGAATTATAGATGGAAAATTAACGTTTGACGTTTATAGCCTGCCCTATAACAAACCATGAACCAAGGTAATTACCATGATGTTAACATCATAATAGATGGTTGTTGATTAATTTCATGATAACTGATGCTAGTTATGCCCTATGAACCACAACATGAAATTTCAAGTTAAAGGGCTTCGAGTTATTCATGATCGTTAATGTTTGTAACTGATGTGTCACACACAAAACATTAAAAATGCATTAAATAGTAATATAGTACATTAAAATCCCATTGCAATGAATCAAACTCCCACCTCTTGCATTCTGCGTTCATCTGAGTTAATCGTGATGCGACGCTGTCTTTCACGAGATTTCGATACAAATGCAGGATTCTGAGTCGCAAGAGCTTCCTGTAGGGTTAATCTGACAAGGCCAGGTTGTTCTGCGAATTATGATCACAATGTGATTAACCTTTTGAAACCTATTGCTTTTCAAAGTTATTTTTCTAGTAAACAGTTATGTTTAGCACTTTTGGCTACATTTCTGCGTCAGAACGGTCCCAGCTATGTGATAAAAACCTTAAAAATGCAAATAATGGTGTTTTCAAAAACAAGAGGGGAAAGATCACAAGTCAATATTACAAATATGGAATATCTGTTATGTTACTCAACAATAAACTATGGATATTTGCTGCTTGAATAAAAATCAGTGTCAATTTTTTGTTCTGGCATTAAGCTAAATAACTCTAACTACTTGAAAAGGAACCCAGTGTGATTTTATAAAGCATATTATTGCTTAATTTGTTCCGCTTTAAGCCTTGAAAAGAGATGCCATCCTAATGACCAAGAAACAAAAATAACCATTTAGGATTTTGATTGTAATAAAAAGTAAATTCTTTTATTGCAGTCAGTCCGAGAACAAAGACTATGATTCCATGATAATTAATATTCTACTCCTACAGTACTGCAACCAGTGAAACAATGTGCTTCAGCAGCCGCCAACTACAGAAATTAGCAAAAGCTACAGTAATTCAGTTAAAAGCATGTCTTCTAGTATAAATGCTATTTGTCAATATTTTAAATGGCAGCTGGTTACCAAATCCAGAAAGTACCGATAAGGCAAATGGCAAACACAAGATTTGAACCCTAAACCTACACCATTCCAAGTTCCCAACCACTAGGCCGTGTCACTGTCTGTTGAATGATCAAAATATTGTGCTCATGTACAATTAGGCGGGAAAGTACTCGGCTATGTTATTGCGATTCACCACTTTCGATAAATGGCAGCTGGTGAAAGAGTCACATCATTACATTAAATTGTAGGTCTCAAAAAAGCATACCTGAACATACTGGTCTTTCTTGTAACCACGCTGGTCTATACTCATATGGTTCATACCATGCCACACCGGGTTGCACACAAGATTTTTCTAAAACACAAACGTAGGCTGACAGCATGTCATAATAGATGTCTAATTGAGAAATTGTGAACACTGTGCAGTTGGTTCAGCCAGCAATGTTGCAGGAAAACATATTAAAACATATTACCTACGGACATCTACAAACAAAATTATCTGAAATGAGTTCAGACCTGGTTTGACAGAAGGTTTTTTCTTCAGCTTTGGAGTCATATTAATATGAAAGCTAGAATATCTATGTGTTTTTGGCTGTTGACCATTGGAATCTGCAGAATAATTGCAGCTTTAAATAATGGGAAAGTCCAAAAAGAGGTTGACCTTAAATCAAAGAATAGTTATCTGTAACCACACAGGACAAAGAAATTTTCAATAATATGTTGTGGTTTATCAGTAATTGCCTTCAATGGTAGGCGAGTACCTATGCAGAAAATGTTCATTTTTAGCATAAAAACATGTTGCTGCTGATAGTACATATACTGTACTATTGAATCAACCGTGTCTTTATGGCAATTACTAGGCCAGGTGAATGCTAACACCCAAGACCAGTGAGCTGTAGGGGTAACTTAGCATTTGGCATCATAAGTATAAATACACCAAGTGTAAGCTGTGCTTGGCCGAACTTATGCAAAATATTCCATTATGCATTTAAGTTTAAACCATACTACCTATTACTCAAACTTGATTTAAGTACCAGCGTCATACACATATGTCAATAACTTTTTTACCACTAGATATTATTGAAAAATTCTTTCTCTGGTATCCTTTTCGACGACTCTTTTGATTTAAGGTCAACTTGTTCCCCTCAGTTTAAGCAACTTAGACAACTTGCAAAAAATACAGACAGCTAACGCTATATTTAATTACACAACAACAGTACGCTGAACTAAACAGTGTTAAAATCATAGATGTTTACAGAATCCAGATCATTGTAACCACCACCACAACTATTTGTACCTATGTTTTCTTTCTCCTCAGTGTGATTCTCGACAATTGTGATAGTATCATTCAGGAATTCCCCTTCATCGTTACCTTGGTTAACATTGTTATTTAAGTATTTTAAAATAACAATAACATTTCTTCACAAACACAGAATGTTTTACTTCAACAGACTTCTAATGAACGAAAATGCAAAAAATCCATCACACGAGGTCAATGCTGAAACACCCATTTCAATGAGTTTCAGAATACGAAGGACATAATGATAAAAAATAAATACCGGTTGATGATTGCGTTGATGCAGTCTGAACAGCTCTTGATTTTTTGAGAGTTCTTTCTCGCCTAACAGGAGAAGGAAAGTTTGTTGCAGCATCTTGTCCACCAGATTCCTGTTTTGTCTTTCGTGGTGAAACTGTCTGAATTCCTCTGTTAAAGAATAAGTATTTGTGTTATGTTGGAAAAATACTGGTCCAGGTTTACGCAACAAAGTATTTAGATTCTTATTTTCAATAAAATAATATACTGTAATTTAAAGCACATGTTTCATGATTCAAACCTGTCATAGAGATAGATTCTTTCAGCAGATGGCATATCCGATTTCTTAAGGCGTTTCTTTACTTTGATTATGATAGGATCACTGCTTGATGATTCCTCAACAAAAGCAATCTATTTGAAATTTTGCAACTTGTGAAATAAAACAACGTGGGAAATGGTTAGGATCAGAATATGGAAGAAATGTTCACCTTTTGCTTATGACTGTGCTTGGATCTTTCGTACATCCTTATTATTTGCTTGTCACCATCTGTGTCGGTTGACGCAATGGAACTTGCCTCTGGTACTCTAAGCGGTGGTCGACTCTTCTGAGGAGTGCTTGATGATGTTGGAGCCCTGTGATCATTCAAGAATACTTTCCATATTCACAATCAACACAAAAATGTGTAAGATTATGGAAAAAAACTATATGCTTTGTTAGGTAGCGCCAGCATATCATTACCTTTTTGTTGAAGTCTTTCTTTTACCACCCTGTGAAGATTTTTGATTTTCGATCTTCTTTAGAAGTCTCTTCATTACTTGTTCTGCTTTAGATTCATCAACACCAAGCAAGCGCTGGAAGGTATCATCATTTGTTTGTGCTGTTGTCGGTCGAGATGATGGCAGATCGCAATATTCAGTGCTGTCACTGTCACATACAGCTTGATTTGAGTTCAGAGAGATGTCGTTCACTGACAAGGCTTTCTTCATAGAATCTCGTTTTGGAGCAGCACTGGAACTGCTTTTCACTTGACTGCCTTGATGTTTCTTTGTCCTTGATTTATTAAAATATTCCAAGATGCGTTTTAAAACTTGATGTTTGGAAGCATCATCAAGGGATTCAAAATCTTTGAGTGTTTTTGGTATTTCGGTAACACTTTTTGTTGTACCAGAACTTTTACCATTGACTAATGATGAGCATTTGTCAAACTTGTATGATGAAGAAACACGGGGAGATTGCGTTTCAGTCATATCCAAAGATGCACCTTGATAAGAGTCACTCCAGTCAACTTGTGTCTGCAGAGAAGCCTGATCCAGTTCTGCTGCAGATTTTGAGTTGAGTAGCGCTGGGTTAATCTGATCATAAGAGGATTTAGTCATGGCCGGTTTAGATGGATGTTGGAGAGGTGTGGTAGATATATTTAGTATTTTAGGTTTCAAGGATCTTTCTCGGTCTGAAGTGGGCACCATGTCCAGTTCATCTTGCTTTGAGACCTTTTCTTTACTTTTAATTTCTGTCTTTGTCTGATTTTGCATCAACTCTTGAAAAGTAGGAAGTTGTTTGGAGGAAGATTTTTTGCGCTCTGGTGAAGACAACCAATCTTGCACAGTCATTCTCTCACGCAATGGTGATATTTTTCTTGGAGAAGACATTGTCATTTCTGGTAAGGATAGAGCGATGTGTTTAGAGCTTTCTATCCTTGTGCCTGTTTTTTGACCTGAGGAAAATCAATGCATTTCCTTTTAAATATCTACAAAGATTAATTATCTACACCTCACCGAGTATTAATTATTATTCAGTACAAGATAGTTATGTCCATGTTTGTGATATAAAATAATATATACTAGCACAGGCATTTCCACTGAAAATATTTATGATTAAAGAGCAAACCTGACTGAGAAGTTGAATGGAAGTAAGCAGACTTTTCTGCAGCTCTGCTTGAAACGGATGCTTCCAATGGGATGCCGCTTACTGGCTGTAGTGTTGCTGCGATTTAATAATACATTCAACTTGTTTTTGACAATAAGCAATATTAATGGTGCGTTGCAATATAAAAACATCCAATGTCCAAAGAAAAATACTGTATTTAAAAAACTCCATTTGGCTATTTACAGTAGAACAATTTTTCATTCAAATCTAGAGTTCACGAACCTTCATTTTCTTTATATGTTTTAAAAAGTTGTGTTGCATTTGACTTTGAGTAAACAGGTACATCAGTAGACGTGACCTTGTTAAATTCTGTAAAAAATCACAAATGATCAGGAGTGAAGCTCAGCACTCAGTGTAACACATATCTCACTAAAAAGTATATCCTTCGGCCATGGACTTACTCTACCTGTGTGTGTGACAGAAGGTTCGCTGTATGATTTTGGTTGTGAAGTTGCATCTAAAAAGGAGAGTTTGAGTCAGATTCGCCTGGTTGTATTTAATATAGTATAATGTTTGGTAAAAAAATATCAATTGTTTCTAGAATAATTATTCAATTATAATTGATTAATCTTTATGATTTATTTCTTATTTTCCAGCTTTCAACAAACACTGGCCTGGAATGATAGCCAAGATTTTTAGTAATTTTGTATAAGCAAAAAATAAGTTGATTTCTATCATTTATTAAGAGGTGACAACTTTGAGCATGCTTCCCTCTCATCACAGAAATTTCGATTAACCTTTATGGTTATAACCGTAGTTGGCAGATTGGGATTCGCACAGTTATCAAAATCTATTATTCATTTTATCACAAATAACAATCATTTTCTACTTGGCATACTCCAGTGCCTTTTTATACAAGTCGAGGTCATATATCCATATTTATGAAGAAATAGAAATTTATATGATGTTTACATTTGCAACATCATTATACTTACCAGAGTGTTCTGGTTCACTTGAACTTTTAAAGGAATGTGTGCTAGTATGACAAAGTGCTTGTTGACTTAAACTTTGGTTTCTTAATTCATCAGTCCTGGATTAAAAGTAAGATAAGTCAACATTTAAGATGTAGTTTTCACACTTTAGGTGTTGCTGTTTTAGTTGTAATGCAACGGAATACAGAACAAAAACTGTGGCATAGAGAAATATCACAAGCAAAATTTTAAATGAAAGAGGTGAAGTTTTTTAATCATGGAGCAACAGGCATGTTGTACTTTTCATCATTCATATTGCACTGAACATGTATTTCAAAGCATTATGAATCTTGGAATTTCCACATTGTTATAACGATAAATACTAACAAATTATCTAGGCCAAGGAGCCTACATTATTCAAAACTTGTTACCTGATTTTGATCAAACTTCAGGATAGCTTGGCTATGATTCAAGAACTAATTAAAATTTGGGTTAATAAAAGCACAGGTTTATGCCTGTCTGTTCAGTTTTATACTAACCAAAAACAGGTAACATCAGGAAATAATATTTATGAGTTGTAATGCTCAGTTCTAAGCCGCTCATGGGCTGTACAAAAACGACAAAAAACATATGAGCCGTCCTTGAATATAGCCACACCATGTGAAATTTTCTGATTACTCACTGTGGAGTTAGATGTTAGCTGCATTGCAAATGTTAGAATAATTTCATACAGTACTAATACAAAAACCAGTTTCAATGAAACAACGCTGTGTTCCGTCAAATGCCACATAGGATTAGGAACAATGAGCTGGAAGTACTTTGGGGGAAGCAAATACCCTCTTAGTGCATTTCTAGGTTTATTTCTTTTATTCATTATTATTACATAATAATTACAGTTGAACCTCATTATAACATCAGCCTGGGGACGTTGAAAATGTGTACGCCATATCCCTGCTATACTGTAGTTCATTGTAAATGTTTCAAGCTATTTAAGTGATGAAAAGATTCATGTAGAGTGCAGGAAAAAACACAAAATATTATTAAACTAATGCATATCACATGATTTGCCATCTTGGCCACAGAACAATGGCATTTTGTACACTTGAAGCAGCTTAGAAGTTGCTGTGTGCAAGTGTAGCAAGCGTATTTTGAGTTATCAGTAGCCACCAGCATGGGAGGACCATCACAACAACTTACAAAGCATGTTTTATCAGTGATTTAGTGCAGAAGTTATTTTCTTCTGGTTTCATAATTGAGGAATATAAACTAAATCACACAGATTTTCATTGCTGATCGGAAAAATACCAAAATCAAATGGTCGTTGAAAAACACTCAGTTTCCTTGTGTTACAATCGTCTGTCATTTTCGCAATACATTTGTGATGTAAATAATTGCTAATTTAAGAGTAATAAATGCTTTTATCAACTAATGAAGGCAACATTTCATATTTTCGAAGTAAACTTGGACATTGTATCCATATTTACTTTTCAAACTTACGTGTTTGCTGTAACCGATACAAGCAAAAGGCATAATGTGTTACCTGAATATTGTTAAAGTGAAAATGTGATAAATGGGGTGTGTAGCAACGAGGATTGACTGCATTATGCACAATAATTACCAACACAATTTGCTACAGAATACATATGTACTTACTTAGCATACACATCCTTCTGTAATTTGTTAGAACAAGCAGGATGGTTGTGTGAAATACAATCTTCTTGGTCCTGTGCACAAGGTAAAAGTTTGCAAGTAACTTGCGAACAAATGATAGCAGTAAGTTATGAATTAGATACGATATTATTGTAATTGTAACACTAGTTTATACAATATAGGTAACTACTCACACTAACCTTCTCAACATGTTTCTTAGATTTCCACTCAGGAAAGAGAGACGCTAAAAATTCAAATTGAGTTAACATGTTATTTCACATACAATTAAAATCTAAAGGAAAATGCACAAAATACCAGGAACTGCAACTAAGTGTAAAGATATCTTACCATGGTGCTTTGCAGGCGTCATTGTAACGTCAAAGTTCCGATTTGCAGCTCTGTTTAACTGAGAAGCTATAACACTTTTTGCATTTGTCCTATAGTCAGTGAAGTCATCATTGTACGAATCGGTTCGTGGATCCTAACAAGTATACAGTATGATGGAAATTAAACTTGGCAAAATGCAAAGCATAAAATGGAAAACTCAATCATAAACCTTACGTACCTTATCTAGATCTTGACTTTTCCCCGCTTTTACAGAGACAACAGTTTCATAACTAGGAGGTCGCAAAACACTTGGATTGAAATCAGGTATACCAGGGATGGGATCTAAGTATCCATCAACGATGTTTTTTTCAGAGGAAGTACTATTTGCATACAATCTACATGCTGCCGTGTGTCGCTGCATATTGATGTTGTTTTCTACAGATACTCTGTTGGACTCTGTTGCAGGCAGAAACACACCTTGCAATGAAGACCCAGTTGGTGTTGCTGCCATGGATGGATAGTTAAGATAATGGGGTGACGCCTTTGCCACTTTCGATGAATTTTGAGGTTGGGAAAGATACGACTTAGCAGGACCTGACAGATCAAGCAATTTTGAACCAACATTTAAACTAGTTTTTGACTGTCTTTTAGCACTATACTCTTCATCTCTCTGTAAATTGAATGGCACAGTATGCAATCCTGACGTGCTTTCATCTGAGGAAATGTGTTTCAATGAGTTCTGAATTTCTTCTGCAGTCTTTGGTGACTTGGCTCGAGAACAAATGCTTCCATTAGATGATGCCAAACTTGACAGCTTGATGTTGTCAGCTGCTGTGGGTAGAAACTGAGCAACAAACTTCCATAGATCTGTATTTTCAAACTTTTCTATTGCTTCACTGAGATTAGAGGTTTCAAGATCTTCATTGTTTTCCATCATATGAGGCATCTCCTCTTCTAGCAATGCTTTCACCTGGACAGCTAAAGAATCGATGCTGCTTGCCAAACTTAGTTCAGACTGTTCAACTGCAACATTGGATCCAAACTGCTTTTGCGAAAGGGAATCAGAAAGAACAGTTTTAATTCTTTCCAAAAGTGACTCATCTGCAAGGCTCTCATCAAAATGGCTTTGGTTAGCTGCCAAATTATCCAATGGTTTGTGTTTAGTAACTCTTTTATCTTTAATGGAAGAAGTGTTGGCTCTTGTTAGACCACTATCAAGAGCCTCCTTGCTTTTATCGCCAGCCAAGGCCAGTTTCTGACCACTTGATGCTGATGCTGCATTTAAAACAGGAGGGCTCATACCTTCAGGCTCACTTCTCTCTATGTTATCTACATTTTTAGGAGAAGATGGCGAGCTATTTGATGAAAAGACCAAAGGATGTTCAGAGATTTCCATCTGAGAAATTGGCACCGTGGTAAGATTTTCAGGAGATCCAAATGTAAGATTTACTGAAACGTTTCCCACATTTTGGTTATCTGTTGAAACAGTTGGGTTGTCTGGTGAAGGAGAAACATCTTTTTGGCTTTTGCAAGACGTGGGCACGTCAACATTATTTACTTGAACATAGGCGTCAGGTGTTGCAGTTGCAGTCTCAGTAACAACAAGAGGTGAAATTTGGGGAATTCCCGTTTTCTTCTCTATGTATGACTGAAGTTGCTTCAATTTATCTTCTTCTACTGGAAGTTGTGGAGTCGTTGGATTCGACCCGGTATAGAATTGGACATCTCCAGATATAGGAACACCACCACTCAGTTGTGTAGTTCCCTTGTTCATCAACACAGGCTGTGATGTCGATGGTTTCATCCACGCGCTCTTTGGTGGTTGAGTTGTTGGTGACGACTCTTTGCCGATCATTCTCATGTTTTGCAAGCGCTTCACTATGTCATGAGGGATATCCACAGCGTCAGGTAAATCACCATACTCTGTGCCTTTAGATGTGTTCAAACTGTCCAGGGTTTCTGCAGCTAACTGAGGTTCAGTAAAATGGCTCGTATCGAAGCTTGATTCACCAAGCAGATTAAGAGTTTTAAGCAACATGCTTGGTGTGGTGAGCTTTGGAGTAGCTGATATGCCATTGTCCGACAATTGAATCTTTTCACTAAGTTCACTTTCACAAATGGTGTCGGACTCAGAAAGTGTTGCTTCTGGAAGAGGCTTATAACTTTCGTCACTCTGGTAAGATCTGCTTCTTTCATCACGCACAGTAACCTTGTCAGAAAGCAAAGAAGCATCCGATTGCAAGGATTGGGCTTTGTTCATTCTATCACCTTCCAATAAATCTTGTACACGCTGAGCTAAAGAATCATCTTTTTCTAGAATATTGGATAAATTTTGAACTGATATACCACGATCATTAAAATAACCTTCTTGCTGACTAGAATCTTTAGAAATTCCAGACGAATGAAGGGTGGTTGACATTTGAAGAAGCATACTATCCTTTGTGTTTTGATCTTTCATTGCTGGAGGGAGAAAATGCCAGTTCATTGAAGAGTTAGCTGCATTTGAAGCATGAAACTTTCCCCTCTGGGAGGTCATAGCTGGAGTACATAAATCTTCTGACAGGGGTTTAGTGAGCATTTGTTTATTTGGACGATCATCAGACAAATACTGCCTGACATGCTCTTTGTAATCCGGTTGTTTGGTGCTAGTTTTATCCAACAAGCGTGACACAGGGTTCATTGAGACTAAAAATGTATCATAAAATTATTAAAAACTTAATCTATGTACTATGTTTCATATTCTACTACAGCATATCACAATGCAACTAATGATAAAGCACAATATAATAAATGGAAGACAAATTTACAAGAAGCTTTCACTTATAGAAAGCCAGTAAGCTACTTTGCTTAACCTTTTGATTCATTTTCCTTTGCGGCATTTGCACTGCAGGTGGAAGTATCACTTATAGGCAATTCAGTCATTTCATCTAGCAGAGTCATCTAATGCAGATGCAGACTTAGAATACAATATGCAATAACAAAGCAGAGGCTGATACAGTACACATTAATTTTGAATTTTTGATCACCTGGGGTGAAACTTCTCCCTCCAAAGTGTGCCATTCCTTTTCTGTTGATGGATTAAGTTCAAACCAGTCTTGAGAAGGTTTGCTAAACTAAAATACATAACAGTACAAAATATTTAGTACTGGTATAAATTTCATAAACCTATTACACATATTAGTAGTAGTGTTCCAACCCAGGGGTGTCAAACATATTGCATGTGGGCCAAAACCAGCTTCGCTATGCATCTTATTGGCCCACAGAAAAACTTTGCAAATTGTAAAACATCACGAAGACACATTAGTCTACCCCAGTACAAACCAATCGCATCATGGTAACAAATATCCAAATATGATGATTGCAATAGTGAAATATATAATGACATAGACTGATTTTTTCTGTATTTCTAAAACCACTAAATTTTGGTAGAGCCTTTTATTTACCATACAGAAGATTAGGGATGTGCCACTACGAACACGAATATATTCGGAGAATAAATTAGCGTATCAGCAGCATCCGTATTCATACAAATAATGTGCTCTATTCGTCTACGAATACGATGAATGAATATTTATAATTTTACAGCTCCACCGGGGGAAGTTATCACTTGTAACTAAGCGTGAATTGATCCATAGTTTCCTGGTTTTTATTAAACCAGAGGACAAGGTTCTTTTCATTACACGCTATTATTGTTGTTGTGAAGTGGAGTAAAATGAAAATGCTTTGTGAGTTTAGGTTTATTCCACTGCACTAGTGATTAAATTAATTCCATTGGTCACAATACTGTTAATTTTAGTAGGCAGAACCATGTTGACCTCAATGGGATAACAAAAGCAGAATACAATAGCATCTCAAAAGTTAATAATGAGTTAATTATGAGCTTCAGGTTGCTTTTCCAACGTAAATATATGATCAATTATTGCGTTAACTCACTGTTTGCAACGATACTAAACAGTGTTTGGTCATACCTTGTTTTAACAATGTAAAAAACAAAAACTATTTTATTTTAATTAATAAACCCAATTCCATCCACTTTACGCTGATATGAGAAAAGAAACTCGCTTTTGCTTTCCATCTAGGCGAGATACATGACCATTTTTAATTAAATAAAAACGAGATTAAGCTGCCCGCTTTACTACGATGTGATATAAGAATGCTGCCTTGTTTGCTGTTATGTATCACTTCAGAAATTTAACAATCTGGTTATGTTTTTTTTAAGGACAGTTTGCTCCTAAAACAATTGTAACAGCAATGAATGTGTCTGTTGCTTTACTCAAAACAATGTAAAGTGTTAGATGCAATTACGAAAATTTATGTTGGGTGATTTGGGTCTGACAAAATACTTGCAATTATTTTACAATGATTATTTGACCAGGTACGTATCATTAGATGTCATGAAAAACTTCTTTAGAAAAATATTTAGTATCATTAGCCAAATTATTGGCAGACAAACAGGCTTTCTATCAGGAATAAAGTTATTAATTTGATCATAACAAACGAACATATTCGGATTCGCGCAAGCCCAAATAATTTTAGTTCAGCACATCCACATTTTGACTTTTGAAGCCCTTATTTCCACCAATATGAAGATGGTAGCCTCTTGAATAGTAAGTAATATGCACTACGCACACTTGATTTGACAACATGACATTCGTGGGCAGTTGTGTCAAGGAATAATTCATGGCATGCTTAATTTGTAACATTCACTAAACTGATTGTTTAGTAGCAGCAGGACACCATATCTATTGGCAGAAAAAATGGAAAAAAAGGATCATTTATCACAATTCATGTTTAATGCACTCATCTTTTAGACATGGATGTGCAAAATCACTTTTTGAAGTGTCCCCAAAATTCAAATTTTCTTGTGGTTTGACACCTGCTTGTGCTTCAACAAAAAAATCAATTCAAGATAATAGTCGCAGTCATGGTACAAGTAACAGTTCAATTATAATTGCATATACTGTATATATTCAATTACATATCTATCATAAAGTTCACTCAGAGGTACATATATGCCGCAATAATTGAAACATGAGTTACTGTGGTTTGACCCACTTGAAAGCAAATGCTCTACATTGCCCCTGACCTAAAATGAGTTTGACACCCTCCGCATCTCAAGCAAACCAGTTAATATATCAGCATGTTGGTGGCATGCTGAAAATCAATTTCACTCATACCTCTTCTGCTGTTTGCTTAATGCATTGCCCAAGTGACAGCCCACTTGTCATTGAAGCAGCTGTCTCTGCTGCACTTGTATCAAATGAGGTTTCAGACATGTTAATTTTACTCAAGCATATGCAAAAATTGTATTCAATACATTTTTACGTATTATCATAAGGAAATAAAAGCTACAGTTTACAACGATATGCCTGCACAATAGAAATTTTTAGTAGCACCATACTTTTTTATCAGACTTTTTGTGTTTACAGTTATATTCTATTACGAGACGAGAAAACAATCTAATCAATGAACCATAATTATCTTAAATGCATATAAGTATGTATATATATACAGTACACATACTGCTATAATAAGACTAGCAAACATTTCCTTAACTTCTAATTTTTTGCATAAACCACTGTGGTAAGATTGACATATGCACTGGTATATTTTCTTTAAAATTATATTATAATTTTATGAAAAATCTGGCCATACATAATAGTGCTGGCTAAACCCTACTGGCCCAAACTAGAACATGGAAATTTTTGAGAAAAAAATGAGTCTAGGATACAAGTGCACAACCAGATTACGTCACAATTTTAGTAGCTAGGGTCTAGTAAAGAAAGGTATCCTGTGGTTGTGCACTTGTATATTAGACCCAAAACAATGACGTAAGCAGAAGCATAAGACTTGGCTTGACAATATACACAGCCTAGCTTGATGATGAGTCTGGGTCTCATAATTTTACATTCGTTAAAGAGTGCATCATATAGCCTACACAGACCTAAATAAATAGAGTGATTATTTGTATTTCTATGTAGATCGCACAGCCCTTTGCTAAAGATAGGCGATCAGGTTAGCAAAAAAGCAATGCAAAAATTAGATTTTATTTATTAAAGGTTCTATTGGAGTTAGCTTTAGAAGGTAGATATAGGTTGCTATGTTATCACATTTAAATTAGGTTACGAAAAAACTGTGAAAAATAGCTTTGAATGCAAGATTTTTGCTGGTGATGTAGTGGTAGCCGTAAGTAAATCGAAGTGTCTAATTCACCGGCGTCCATTCACCAAAGTTACAGAATAAAAATAGAGTGACCAGCAGATTTTTGCTTATGAGTTCACGACTCTCATTTTGTATGGCGAGAAGAAAAACATTGCATTGCAGTGGCTTAATGGTTAACGTTGGGTCTTGTATGCTAGAGGCCTCGTTTTCGATTCTTGCCATTGTTTTATTTCCTTTTTTTGTTGAAATTTATTTTTAATTTAATTTAGTAGTGAGAGGTAAGAGTGGATTAGTTTTAAATTAAAACTTTAGTTTTAATTTCTACTTTCGAAAAAAGATTATTTTTAGTTGAAAAATAGCCTTTATTTCAATTCACAAGCTACCTTAGTAATTTAGTGAAAAAGTGAGAGTTTGGGTCAGGGGGGATTAGTTTTAGGCTAATTTGAATTTTGGAAAAATTAGTATGTGGTTTTAAGTTGAAATTAGCATACATTTCAATTTACTGACAACCGTAATTGCCGTTAACCATCTTCGTATTTTCCTACTTCGGAAAAGAGCGTCGGTAAAATAAGTGTCTACTTCATCAGCCGCCGTTTACCAAAGTAAGAAAATACCAATTGCGTAACCGGCTAGCCGTTTATCGAAGTAGCTTTTTCTAAATTCGGTGAAATAGACCAGCTCCTGGTGAAATAGACGCTGGCTAAATAAATCCGAAAATTCAACTCATCCTGTATTAAATAAGCTATCATAAACAAGCGAATAAGTTTATCACACATCAAATACACGTTTAGGCTTAGTTGCACACTTTCGTGACGACGGTCTGTGAAATTATTTCTACTCTTTCACCAGTCTGCGAAGGACTAAATGTTGCAAAACTGGAATAAGCTAACCATAGCTACCGCCAGTACCAGTACCGATCCAGGTTTTCGTAATAAAATTCGAACACCAAACCAGTTTAATAAATCTATCTTAAAAGAGGGTTACGCTCAACGTACCTACAAACTACAATCACTCAACCTGCTTATTATTTCAAACCTTTGGTCGGTTAAAACCCAGCACAATCAAAACAATTTCATCCGCTTGAAATTTCCCACGAACGTTTGGCGCAGTGATGCATAACAAAACTAACCAAAAACGTCTTCGTCTTATTCATAACAAAAATTTTAAATACTGTATACCCAAAATCGTTCGTAACAAAGATTTTACAATGTGTATGATCCAAAAACAATAACTAGTATTATGTGACTTTTAGTCGTTATTATATCTATGGTTGCCTCCGCAGCATCAGCAATAAATGACAATGTGCAGAGACCATTTTGACTTATAAGGGTATCTTAATTTATTTTATCTGTTGAATTATCTGTCTCTATTACAACAGAAATAGCTCACAAGAAAAGGTTTTTAATGTAGGTGCTGTACACTTTCTCAAAAATACGAATAACCAAGAACATAAGTACATTGCCGGCAAAAAAATTTAAAAACTTTTTGAAAAAAACTCAAAAAGCAGATTATTATTCAAAGCATTCATGCATCGTCACTTACACCAATTTTGTGACTAAAAATATGAAAAAGGCAGCCATCGTGCTTAATCACGAAAGTCGTGCTTATGAAGCTATTTTCCACAATTTCTTGTTAATTTAACTTAAATGTTATCCCATATCTTAGCACCCTGCATTCTCCACATTTTTATATACGTTTTCCGCTAGTTGCCTATAAATCAATGTATTGGCTTCTTAGATAAATGCGAACGTCTTGTGCAGAGATCCGTTCAGTTTATTTGGTTTAGTTTGCTTTGCTTTGCTTCGCTTTAATACGAGTTTTGTCGACGCTTTTTTGTTGGCAATGTCGGTCTACCAGGCTTGTCCATGGGACATTTTTTTCTGTCCCATCCCATCCTATCCCATAGCAATTCATGCCTGTCCCATCCCATCCCATCCCATGGGATTCCCATCAAAATACAATTCAATAAGTGTTATTAAATTTATGGAAATTTAAGTCTAATGTCTATTAGAATTGACTACATGTACAAAGAGAGATACAAAACGACAAAATTTATTGACTTTGTTAACTTTAAAGTTCAGAAAAGTTGTCTATCTATGACAATTTATTGTCAAATTATTAATTATGGGATGGGATGGGACAGGCATGTCTATCAATTCATGCCTGTCCCATCCCCTCCCATCGCATGGGACATTTCCCATGGGATTCCCGTGGGAATCCCATTCCTATGGACAAGCCTGCGGTCTACAACTCTACATGCAACGCTAACAGAGAAGAGCACAGAACTTTTTCTGTAGTCAGATTAATTATCTGGGGCTATTTCTCTCTCTCTCTCCTGCGGGTGATGTCCGTTAAGCGTCTTCCAAGTCGCTTTTCAGTAAGCATTCTACGCTTTTAGGAGCGTATCCAGAGGAAACATCAGCCTTCATATCCATCGTTCGCCACGGAAACATTGGTCACCGCCGTTTTCCAATACCGCCATTTCAGGATTAAGCCTTAGGAAAACCTTCTAAAACGAGGCATATACTTGGGACATTGCGACCGGTAATAGACCAAGAACCAGGTGGTACAATTACACTTGAGTGAGCAAGCCTGGTAACAAATTTTATTCCTTTATTCTTTTAACTTTTCATTGAACTGCCAGACGTGACTAAAGGTCGCAAATTGACTATAACCAAAATGATTTTAGCTCGACTTAGGTGTTTTTTGCTGTTTCTTCAATAGCTTTTTCGTTTTCCCACGTATTCTTCTGCCACTCGTCATACAACGTAGCCTAAGTCTGCTGTTAAGTGTTTTAATTGTTTTGCGATTTTATGACGGTTACGTCACACTTTTTGTATCGGCCTCATTTACTATCTTTGTTCGAACAGGTTACAGGTTAAGTTTTCCATCGGAGCTTATAGTGTATTTTAGTTTTATTTGTAGTTTTATTTTTTATGTGGCGTAGGCTTTCCTATATTTTGGCCTTTGGTCGTGTTTTTATGTTATTTAATTTTATTTTAACAGACTAATGATGCCCAAGTGTAGGCGAAATATATTTCTGTTTCCAGCTCGTTCAAGCCGATTCTGGTGTTATCTTACTTTCAACATTAGCTTACAAACTTATGTATTTATAGAAAATTTTGTACAATAGTTGCTGACGTGATAATTAAGTTATGATCAAGTCGAATAGAAATGAGATTACTATAGTTTTTAACGCTGGATGTCGCTACAGGTTAGATTAGTTTCGGGGTTCGTATGTGCCAAGATAGCAAAACGAAAAGTGCGGTAGATGTAGAATTCTCTAATTACCAAAATTTTTTGCTAGCAAAGATTTGATATGAAAAAAAAAAGCAAAAGCTCTTTCTAAAGCTTAATCATAACCTGTAATTCGGGCAAAGTCTGAATGCCGGAAGCACCATTGATCTACTGCATACTAAACTAGAGGTCAAAACTAGAAATGCTCTTCGCTCTGGTTTGCAAATCTTCACTTTCACCTAAAGTAAAAATCGTCTTTTATCGCCTATTCACTTGGCCACTTCACTGTCATTTATTTACAACCAACAAAAGTAACCGTTTACGTAAGCAATAAGTTACTGTGCACATGCCAAGCAGAACTATTTGAGAAGATCAGAACCATCTTAAAATGTTGATTTTTTTGGTGTGTCTCCTGGGTGTAAAAAGAAGACTCTTGTAACATTCAAAGCATGGATTTAACCATGGCTGTCGTCAACAAGCAAAATCTGCAGTTAGAAATGTCTGTGCAAATCACTGCCTTATACGTTTTACCGTGACAAAATATAGCCCACATGTTGACTATTTACAAATTATTAACATGTTCAACAACAATGAAACAATTAACTATTGTTTATGTATGCGACAAGAAGTTATGTGATGTGAGAAAGTGGAATAGTAGTAGACTAGCTATTTTTTGGTCAATTAGTATACTAGAAAATGAGCTTTTCAAAAATAGAAAATGGTTAAATTGTTATTGCCAAAAATGTATTGCAAAATCGCGCTATATAATTATGTCGGAGATGATGTGAAGTAACAAAGTGAAATCAACTTTTTTGACGACTAGTTTTTTTATCAAATAAGTATCTTGCAAATTTCGTAGAAACCAGTGATAGACTAGCAAACGCGTTTTGGCTAGAATACGACTATACAGGTAAGCGATTAATTTGTAATGTTGAAAAAATACGTAATGTTTATTTTCAGCACGGAAATGTCACAGGTTAGGGTATACGAGTATGTACCATAAAATACTATGCAGCAACAATTGTTATTAGTGCTTTATGCATGTGCTAGCGAAAGTTTCGCTTAGCGTGCTATAAATTAGCATCTATACTTCACCAGTATAATACACAAAAGTACAAGTTACGTTAGATCGGACTTAAGCAAGATGTTTCTTTTATGTTCTACTTAAGTTCATATCTTATTCGGATAAGTTATTCGAGTATCTTGTCTTTAATAGAAACGTTCTATCCATATTTCATCCGAAGAAAAACGTCATGCACATATCGTTGCTACAACGTATGTCACAATTAACGCTGAAATTCCGTTTTTTTCAGTTTCTAAAAAAAGTTACTTTTAGGCACTCTGATATTGGCAAAAAAGCAACAACCGTTTATCGTTTTTGTAATTTTCTCTACATTAAAAGCAGAGTAGTAACAACTCTATTGACATAAACTCTTCGCGCTTTTGCTGAAAGGAAAGCAGCACGTGAAAGGAAATTTTTTTATAGGCTAACATTGGTTTGCAAATTAAATTACTGCAGCTTTAAAGACATAGAAGACTTTTAGAGAGATGATTTAAGAAAAGAAAAACGTAAGCCTACACTAGATAAAACTGTTGTGGCTTCTAATTATTATGCTCAAAAACATTAACTTGCAAATGAGAAACTCAAAGCCGTTTAATGTGAGGGGTAAGTCCAAAAACAGGTTGGCCGTAAATCAAAGAATAGTTGTCAGTAAACATACTGATGAAAGGATTTTAATAATATGTACTGGTTAAACAGTTATTGCCAAAATTGTATCACAAATTTAATTTCCTGTTATAACTTATAACGAAGACGAAGACCGTGGTAATTATGACGTCACCATGTAAAAACTATATGTCTGATGACTAGGGTTTGTATTAGCTGTGATAGGCTAGCTGACACGTTTTGGATGGAATACGTCTCTATAGGTACGTGATCAGTAACAGGTAATGTTTATTTTCAACATAAGGCTGTCACTGACGACAGTATATGAACTGGTAAAGCATTCTTGTTTTTATCGCAGTTACTGTTATTATGCCAAATTTGTTCCGGGCATTGTGCCGTAGAGGTATGGCTTGACTCAACATAATTTTTCCGCTTGAAAACCTAGGATATTCCCATTGGGTTCTGGGAAAACTTATAAGGTTACAAGCTAAACCTACAAACAAGAAAACAATACATGCAAATTTACCAGGAATACAAAGTTTTTGATCGAAAAACTTGCGTTGAGTCATGCGACACAAAGCAAATTTGGAACAAATTTGACAGCCAGAGAAATTTTGGCTCGACACCGGTACCGGACCAGGCTAGAACCCACAGCCAAGATTGAACTGTATTGTAGGTTAGCATTTTCTTTAACCGGTACAAATACACCAAAAGTAAGCTAGTTTAGACTTATTTAACGCAAAATTTTCCTGTTATACACTTAACGATACACTATAATTATACCTATTACTTTTTACTTGTCTGTCACCGGAAAAATTCCATTCACACTTGATACAAATACCTGAGTCATCCCTATTATCTGCTATGGTGTCGTAATAAGAGCCGCCAACTCGTCTAATTAAGCCATGAATTTGCGTTTATTGCCATTTATGTATGGCAATAACTGCTTAATCGCTACATATTAGTACAAATCCTTTCTGTAGTATATTTACTGACAATTACTCTTTCGTTTAATACCAAATTGTTTTTGGACTTGCCCCTCACTTTGGTTAAGGAAATATTTGGCAAATATCGTTTTACTTTATAACAGCATATAGTTTAAATCTAACAACAAAATTTTTTGCTTTTTTCTACGATTATATAGATATAGGCCTATGTCCTAATCTATTTGTTTATTGATGACATGTTTTTTCAAAATGAAGTAGCTTTCTTTATTTGCAAACACATGTATACAATGCGGTGCAATCAAAGTGATTCCTTTGGAGCCTTAAAAGTGAGTTATTGGGTTCAACCGTTTAACATCTTTACAAAACAATACAAATTATTTGTTCAAAACGTTTATTAAGAGATCCGATTATACCCAACTATGTCAACATTAATTAGCCTTGTTACATAAACTATACATAACATGTTCAAACGAAGCGATAACAATAATTCTGTAAATATTACATCTGGGTTTTATCTATTCAGGGTCAAGAAGACGCGTCTTGTCAACGGTGGCAGATTCCACGCACTCTTCTATTGCAACCTCAGAAGCGAGTTATATAGAAGAGCTGCGAATGATAACACACGAGCTTTATCATAGTCCAATTCTTGTCAACATTAATCTTCGCGATTTTATGAGAACAACGTTTAATAAGATCTATTTACACAATTTATGTCATCTTATCCACCCCTATTCTGATAATTTATTATCTATTTCTTCGAAAGTGCAGCCTTGCGTCCTAATTAATGTACTCTAGGATTGTTTTTTTTGTAATTGAGCCTAAATTAAAAGTAACCGGTCCATGCGTCGAAATCGAATGGATGTAAGATTAAAATTTGTATGTAAATCGTGTTTTCTCTGATGGATTACATGCCAGGTACCTTTGCTTGTCAAAAACAAACACAAAAAAGGAAGTGGTTTCTAATGATCGACCGGTTTTGGACAGTTTTCCTTTAAGCTTACGTGTGCGCCTGGCGAGGAAACTAAGGAAATATTGCTGATCACTAAAAACCACAAAACGGAAGGATTTCGACGAAACTCCATCTAGATTAAAACCAATTAGGTCTTGTCATACAATATTTAGTGGAAATAATTTTTCTTAACACTCAAACTAACTGTCAACTATACTAATTAACAATTAATCTTCACACTTATTTTAAATTGAGATATACACACATTGCGTTAATAAATACTGTAAATTGGTATATACACATCAATTTAACACAAAACTTTATCACGAGGTTTGACGCACGTGAAACATTGAAAATCAAAACAAGAAACATATTTATTTTGAAAATTATATAATTAAATTATATTGACACTGCATGGGTTTAAAATAAATAGGTTATACTTTGAAGAGTTTTCGGTCGGTTATCGCGATCCACAAATATATGAGGTGGAAAATTACGCATGTATGACTTTACAGATAAAAGTCCTCGTAAGGTGCCACAACGTTATGGTAGTTTGCGCACTGAAAAAAAACTATTCCATTTTCATTCAGGTATCTGGCATAAAAATGATCGGTATCGGATTTAGTATATGTGTCCGAAATACATTTCTTTTTTAAGGTCGTAAAAGCCGACACTGGTTTTACCTTATGCTTTGTATCATCGTTATTTGATGCGGACCATGTGGCATGCCTCACTATCACTATATATATAAAGTGCTTTATGATATAACATCGGGCTTATTTTAGACAAAGGAATTGTGTTGTTGGGTTGTTGTTTTAACAGGGCAATTCAATGGTATTTTGTCACATAATGAATAACTTAATATAGTTTTCCAAAATACAAAATTTTAAGTAATGTGACTTGCTTAGTATATCATCACAATGCCAATAGCGTTACACATTATAGGCCCTGACGTTTTATAATAAGACACAATCTTGCATTATTTAGAAGGATAAATTAACTTTAGGCCATTTGATTTATAGATGTCATTTTTCGTATAAATTGGCATCTTTAGTATATTTTGTATTTAATATCGGTTAAGTTGACTGAAATCAGTCTATACTATGCCTATTAGACCAATATATAAATTTGTCGCAATACCAACTTATTTTTCCAAATATCCCACTTAAAAACAACAACTTTTACAAAACCATACTGATTCCATTGATACCAAATGTAGAATTAAGAAATACTGTGTTATCAGTATGTGTTGTAAGATACGTTTTACGAATTATTATCAGTTTGTGTCATCTTTCACCAATACAGGGCTTCTTTGCACCGCTAAAACCGAAGCAGTTTTTGGAAAAGCAGAGGTGTCGAATAAACGAAATCAGGAAATCGTTTCTTTACGATGAAGCGGTAAGCACGCGCTGCTAATCACAAAGTGCAGCAAGCGCAGGAAATAGATGCTAATTCTATGTAAAGCATTAAGATGGAAACAGAAAATAAATTTCCTTCTTCGCTGGTATAAAGACAAGAAATAAGCCAGCGAGCCCAGCACTTAATCGTCGCAGGTGATTCTAGCGTGATTGTTGCAAATGATCTTTTTCTTCTGTTCTGTATTTTTAACAGGAAATCTTTAAAATGAATTTGATTTTTTTGAAAATGGTATTTACGATATTTTTGTTGATTAGGAATATTTAAAATTTTTGTTTTTTCTTACAAAAACAACAGAATTTTAGAGAAAGGGGTAAAATAATCTCCTATAGTTAAGCCTTCTAAATGGCGAGGTCAATTTTCACATCTCTCACAGCGCATACACGGTGATAACATCGACCTTGTTTCATTAAACGCAGTTATAGAGCAATACAAACATTATTAAATTAATAATTAAAGAGGCTCACGTGGGCAAATTGAGTGGAGCCTTCTTCGCTTTCCTACCCAGAAAAGTTTTATATTAGCAGGTAAGGAAAATATTTTTTCGATTCACGGTAACTCAACGTGTGATGAGAAAACCCGCAGACTGCTTGAAATGCCAAATACGAGAGAAAATTCTTCGCCATAGCTTGGGTTTGCTTACGGAGCGCAGATGATTTTTTATTTATGCGGTTTGAAGTCAAATAATTTTGAAAAGCTTCTGTTTTACAGGAAACTGTGAAAACAAAATGTTAAGGACGCAAATAGCACCATCCGTAGATCTAGATATACAAACTCAGCCACTTTGCCTGTCAACGAAAACGGCAGACAAGGCGCAATTAAATTTATCAACTTCGACTCACCAAAAGCTTGTTGAAAACTTGAAAAATCTTGAAAAAAATTTAACCAAAGTGAATCAGAGTGGAAACGACGGAATCCTTGTATTGAATCAGGCAGAAGAAAAGCCGCATAACTTGAGCAATATTACCTTACTGGCACAATCCAAGTGTCACGTTACAGAAGAAGGTTCGAGTTCAAAGATTTCCGAGGCGAATCATACTTGGCGAACTGTGCATAACAAAGATTTCAGCCAAGCCTGCTGCAACAACTTATCGGGGCCTAAAGAAAAGCAAAGAAAATTTTTTAAAGCAGGTAACCTAGAAAGGTGTTTTGCATATACGTAGTTCTAGAACCTACGCTCGTATTTTGGGATATTCTCAGTATATACTGTATGTTCGCACAAGGTAGGCAGTAATGGGTATAAACAAATTATTTAACGGCAGAACGCAAGTAAGTTAGTATATTGCAATAGTTCGGATTTTAACATAAATATCTCAGCAATTAATGAACTTGTTTACTTAATAACTTTTCAATATGCTGTATCAGATATGGGTTTTCTGTCGATGGAAGTAAAATATCAGACTTCCGCTCGTGATAGAGCGGTGAATACAACGGCATGCGAAAACGGCTGCAGGGAAGATTCTAGTTCTGTCACAACAGTTTCCGACTCTGCTACGTCACCCCGAGATTTATGGAGACCCCCCGTGGATGCTCTAAACTCGGACGGTGCAACTGGTAATTGCATTAATACTGAATGGTTTATGGTTTATGGTCTTGATATCAGCATAAGATACCGTCAGTAATGACAAGTTTTTGTATGCGTTTCTGCCATGGTATCAGTTAATTGAACGTTACTTTTTCGATTATACATTCTTGCGAGGTTCATATAAAATAAATTTGATTCTGTATGTTTACAGGTAGCAAGCCATCATCACCAGACTATCAATCCACAACCCATTCTTCTGAATCATGCTCTTTCACTGTGCCAGATTGGAACAATGACGCATTGCAGCGTTTTATAGGTGAGCACTAAGCAGACACCTGTTTGAAAAATTCCTTATATGAAAACGAGGGTTTTCTGGTCAATAATGAGTTTCGAATTGCGTTTGCTTCTTTTTCTTGCCAAAAATTTAAACTGCTTATGGAATGTTATTAATTAATTAATTTGTTTGGATAATATAGCAAAATCTCAAATGTTTCGTTTGCCGACTTGGTTCCAAGCCCAGACGCAATTGCATCAACAAATGCTGGTACAAAGCGAAAGCAAACTCTTTCTAAAAGGTAAAGCATCGCATTAAATTAGGAAGCGGATAAAGAACCGCAGAGCATTTTAGTGTTTCTTTGCTGTTATGACGAAAACCTCCTGAGACGGTTTATAAAATTTAGCTTAAAGCAGGGGTTGTAACATCTAGCTTGACGCATTTTGCAGAGGATAACCGAAATGTGAATGCTTTTCAACAAACAGCTCGAGCAAGAAATGTGACCTCATTCCTGCGATCATTTCCCTTCTATTCTGGTACATATCTTCCGTTATATCTATCATGAAAATTAAAGCAGCGATGAGACGAATATTCGTTTTATAAAGTGAAAACAGAGATATAAAATCCACAGCTATTTCGTATGTTGTATGAATTGGTATAGTAACTTGATCAAAACTGTGTCCAGGGTTTTCGACGCTTTTGAAATCTGTACCCACGTCATCGGGAGCACTACTGGAAGACTCAAACCAATTTGACACCAATTTTTTGGAAACTTTTCGTGAACAGCTCAAACTTCAAGCTGCAGCTAAACCCGCACTACAAAGTTTTGCCCTTCCCAGTCCGCTTTTTTCTTGCAACGGGTTCACGCCATTTTCTTTTCCGAGGCCGGAGATGCTTTCGGCCGTACCCTCCTTTAAGTGCCCTCAGTGTAACAAGGAGTTCTCTAGCCTTCACGGCTTACAGGTAACAACTGGAAGCGCTTTGTATTTGGAATTATACTAAAGACATTCTACGGATTTAGTATGATTAATTTCTATCTGTTTGCCGATTTGCATTAACTTTTTTACAACTTCGTTTAAATATAGGCAAATTTTAAATTAACCTTAAACTACTTGAACGAAACTTACAACAAAGCTTTATCTTATTCTTATTGAAAGATTCATGCCAGGCGAGCTCATTGTGAGGAACGAAGTTATAGCTGTGACGTCTGCAACAAAAGTTTTGGACATGCAGTGTCATTGGGCCAGCACAAAATGGCTCACGGAAAAGAAAAAGTAAAAATAGGCAGATGCATTTGTATGCTACATCCATTAAGTTCACTGGTTTCTTGTGTTTATCAATTTACGTTGGTCTTCAGCTATTAAACGGTCTAAAGTAAACGATAAGTATTCCCTTGTTAATTCAGATTTTTCATAGGTTTTTGAATGTCAAATTTGCCACAAGACATTTAAAAGGTCGTCAACACTTTCAACGCATCTTCTAATACACAGCGATACGAGACCGTTTCCGTGTCCTTATTGTGGAAAGCGCTTCCATCAAAAGTCGGACATGAAAAAACATACATTTATCCATACAGGTTTGTATAAAAAGAGGTGGTCTATAGTTATTACTTGCTAAAAACTTGGCGAAACCGCTTTTGTTCGAAGATAAAATCCATGCCCATTCTCTCGAATTTCTCCTTTGTGGCAAACGCTGTTTAGGTTTTTGGTTCACTACTTACCGTTTAAATATACTTTATATTAGGAGAAAAGCCACACAAGTGCCGAATCTGTGGAAAAGCCTTCAGTCAAAGTTCCAATTTGATTACCCACATGCGCAAGCACACTGGTTACAAGCCTTTTGCCTGCGACTGCTGTGATCGTGCCTTTCAGAGAAAAGTAGACTTGAGACGTCACAAAGAATCCCAGCATGATGTTAAAAAATAAAACCCAAATTTATTCTTGTGTAGTCATAAACTTTGATGATGGGTAAGCGGTCAATGTTGTGACCGACTAAGCGCAAACTATATGCACAAAAGCTTTTTCTTTGAAAAATTGAGCAGCCATTATCGATGAACATGAATTGGTTTATGTATGTAATCATGTCAGTCTTATCCTATAAGTTGCGACATAACTTCATGTCTTCGCTTTCCAATAAACATATTTGGCCCTTCCACCTGAGCACTGTGATTTAAAAGTAGGTTTAAACTTGTTTCGGTTCATAGCAATCTTGATTTGTCGTTTAGCTGGAAAGTTGCCCCAATTGCCTTTGAAACTTTCTTCAAAGATATTTGATGCACTGTAAAAAGCGGTACTTTCTTAAGCAAGAAATATCAAAAGTCGATTTTTATTTTTGTTTTTACTGTGTTTAGTTATGACTTGAAAATTTTTAAACGAGATCTCGTTCTAATAAATAAACAGATTTTATTGAATTTTTATGAAATAACATAATTTTGTTCCGAGTCGTTAGAGCTATACGACAAATATGTTCAAGGAAGTATAACGAAAACATTACGCGTTTTAAGTTGCAGACAATAATTATCAAAGGATAAATAATGATTTCTGGGTGTAACAATTAAAATAAAGCAGCATTAATTCAGAAGATATAGGTTTGCAGGATTTGGAGCTTTCGCTTTGACTTGTGTTAACGGCCAGGTAATGTGGACAATGTTGTGACAAATACATTCGAACGTGTATTGAGTAATGTTGATGATATAGTAGACGCATGTAGTGCGAAATTGAGATAAAATGAGCCACAAATTCATTTGAATTTTAAATTAGTTTTATCTCATCAAACGCACTTAACTTATCGAATGGCTAACTTCTTTCAAAAATTGTTGAAAGGTTCATTTTCAGGTCTGAAAATTAAATTTTGCTGTTAATGCTGAGTGTTCTTCAAAATTAATCGTGTGTCAAATAAACGGCGGCCACTTAATTAACCTTCGAGTTGACGTGCAACTTTTGCAATATAAATGATTCAAGTTGCTAAATTGCTCATAATACTGCTACCTCTATAGGTAAAAGCGAAATTCCGAAATTGAGCTTATACTGATAGGAGTCTTTTTGGAAACAGTCCTTACCCATAAGCTATACATCCATTATTCAGTCTGGGTAGCATATAAATCCACTTTATAAAATTAAATTCCTCGTACATTTTGATTAAATTTTGCTGCGATATATATTCTAAAATAAAATTAAAAATACTGTTGATGGGATATCTATGAAATTGCGATTTTCATTAAATTTTAATGAGAACAAATGAATTTTTCTTCCAGATCACCAAATCGACGTTTTAATATGTTAAGAAGATAGATCTTTCATTAAATTAATATCAAAGCGCAGCCATTTTGAAACGATTTCGGGTATACCAAATATACGTTTTGATTGGTGTATTTTTGTAAACTTTGCTGTATAAGTGTATAGGCTTACAAAAATGTGCCCTGTTGTTACTGACCATGTAAGAAAATGCCTTAAAATATGGTGGTTTTCACTATGATCTTGGATGGCATCATTATTTTAAGGTAACATGACCTTTTCTAAACTCACTTGTTTTCATGTAATTTAAAACAATTGAATTTTTTAAAGGATTTATGCCTTACTCAAAATAAGACGACGTCAACTGCAAGTCATTTTCAGGAATAGAAACCAACAGAAGTGTATGTTAAATGTATACAAATGTATAATATATATATGTATATTGTATATGTATATATGTGCACGTGCGCGTGTGTGTTTGTGTGTGCATTAGAGTTTTAGTGGTAGCTTCGTATGTTTAATGCACAACAAAAGTAGGCAATATTTTGTAAGCATTTTGCCGTTTTTTGAATTTTATACCTTACCGTTATACTGTATACACATTTTTAAGTTTCTTTATTATTTATAATTAAGATAAAAACAAACTGATTTTGGACAGATTTATGGCTACAAATCTTGCCTTTTATCACGTTTGTTGTATGATCCGCTGTACATCATACCGTATCGAATTTCGCAAAATACACCAGCCGGTTGTAGATGGTAATTGTGGGAAAACTTTAGATGATTTACCTAATTTAAGACTTTAAAATTTGTATCAGGGCCTAAAATAAACTGTGTATTTGCCACAAAATGTTTTTACCCATTGGTATAAATATTTTGCAAACGTTTGTTGTTTTGTAAGGTTGTATAAAGGATTTCTGGTAAATTAATAATTGATCAACAAATAAATAAATAAATAAATACAAAGCAAACAAATTAGAGTTTTTATTAAATCTTAGTAACTGATTATACAGTATAAAGATCGAAGTTTCAGAGTAAATTCGTTGAATTCGAGTTAACCCTAATCTGCTACGTCAAAGACCCTGACATAATGTCTAACTCCCACGATGCTCGGGAAAGATTACAAATGTTTGAACAAGAGCATATCCAATTGTTTTCCCAGGGTTAAACAAACTTTTCAAACTTATGGGTACAACTATAATACAGGTTGCAATTTTAACAGTCTTGATTACGACATCACAAAAGAAGCGTGTAACGTAACACTTCTGCATACCTCTGGTCGTCGCGCTAAAACCGTGGATCCCTGAAGTCATTCGATCAGCGACAGTTGGTCTTCGGCAAATCTTTGAAGGAAATCACTGACGCTCCACTCTCAACATACACCGCATAGGTAATTTTCACGCTCGCATTAATATTTCAAATCCTTTCGTAAATTTTCTTGTGAAGCTACATACTGAGGCTGCGCAACGAGCCTGTGGCAAATGTAATTTTAATGAGTTACCGTGTTAATTTGTAGTTGCCAAGAATATCGCGTTTAAAACAATTCCATATCTCAGCCTGTTTGTTATGTCATTTAATTTTTAATGCTCTTTGGCCAAGTGAACAGACTGACGTATAACAAGAGCCGACCCCCTTATATGTGTATAAGGTGATTATTTATGGTTTCACCAATGTAAGGAAAACTTTTACAGCAAAGCGCTCTAATGTTCCAAATCTTAACGAGTATATTAAATATCTTCAATGGACGGTCAGCAGCTGATTGAAAAAGTCCTCCTTAATACGCCTCAGCTTTATTATTTCGGAATCCATAGAAACTATATAGCTCAAAAGCCCTTTCGAAAAGTTTAACCTTCCGAATATAGCCAGTATAGAATAACAAGAAAAGGAGCCCGTAATCCGGTCTTTTTGATGTCACATATCGCAGGTGACCCGCTATAATCAGGTAAAATCGGCAAGCTGCAATCATAATCGCCCAGGCACGATCATGGGTTCAATTATTAATGATTTCTTTGGGTGAATGGCCAGAGATATTGTTCGCTCCATAATCAAGCAAAATTCTTTGGCTTTGTGTTCAAGCAACATAGAAATTGGTTTTGTCGAGTAAATGGAAAATCGAGGACAGGACATTCAATGGCGATAAACAATTTATGAGGCGTCCATTGTACCGGATCGTTTAAATTGCACGTCAGACTTGAATTACTTTTTGTTGAGAATACCGAATAAATTTAATCGCACCACGCCATCACAGTGATATAAAAGCTTATGGTACCGAAGAATTCAATCATCCAAATTACATGAAAACACCAAATTATAATCGCGCTGCCAAAACATGGTATGGATTTGATCGGTTAAATAATTTATGAAAAGTTAAATACGACATTAATATTACCGAGTGCTTTTGAAAGGCCGTGACTAATTTTTACAAATAGATATCAACAATGAAATAAAAATGATATAAGCCTATAAACATGTACTGGTGATGAGGAATTTTGCCCGGACTTCAAGAATAATCAAAATTCTTTGTTTGCTTTTTCATATTTGTCTTTTAAAAAGAGCATGCATGTTGTGTGAAACAATAAATTATGCATGAGCGTTTTCAAGTCAAGAAACAAAAAGCACTTAAAATATTTTTAACAAGGCGTGATCTACACGTGGAGCAAGCCTTAAAATCTTTGTTTAGGAATGAATTTATAGCATGTCTCTATAAATCTTGACTGTTTGTTTCGGATAAACAGAGATTTTGTATAAGAAATTCATTTGTATATGGCCAGAGACTGGCCGGCGTTTGTTTTTGTGTAAAACAAGCTACCGATACGGATGGATATTAATCACAGTCGTCAAGGACCGAAAAATCGGTTCGTGTAATCGACCTATGAGCTCCGTCAGTTAGTCACATGTGCCAGACGTCAATGAATTCCGCTTGACGTTTATGGAACACTTTAAGCAAAAACACAGCGTAAGTGTTTGACAGGACTTCCTATTTTACGCCAGATTACACCTGTGTATAGCTAACTCTGAACAAACTAATTAAAATCCAATAAAACCGTATAAGGCTGTAGTTAGATGGCCCACTGCTGTTAATACCATTCAAACGTATACTATTTTTGTCTTGTTTTAATGCATTTTCATATTGGGTGTGTTTATGACGTAAATCAAGGTCTATTGTCGACCAAACACAAATCAAATGCAGAAAAGTTGGTAAAGATTGTGTAGAGCTTACCCGTTGGCTGAAACTGTGATAAATATGCCGCAGTTATCGCAATCTTTGTAAATAAAAGCCACTGCTCAGCAGGGAATCACTCGACACACATGTGTGGTTCACACAGCCCATCTCGACGGTTAATTAAACATCACCAATCAGAAGAGAAATATTTTTGAAGAGCTTGTCTATAATTAACATGTTCAACTTCGTAAGAGAAAATGCGCACTTGCTTGTATTTGCTGAACAAAGATAAGAAGCGTAAATTTGTCATGGTAAAACAACCAAAAAGGTAATCGGTAGCTCGCTGGTTTATATTAGGTGCTGCGTAATACCTGTGTAAAAAGTCTCTGTGATTTATCACTACCCAAATAGTTGCGGTAAAAAGTTTCTAAAACACTTGATATTACAAAGCAAAGGCAGCTAAAAGATCGTTGCTACAAGTTCAAAGACTTCATTTCAACCAGCAAAATGTATAAGTATAACATCGGACTTGTTTTTCTATCCCACCCAGATTGCTTCGTGTTGAGTTCCCTTGCCACCCAGGCGGCTGACGTCAAAAGGTCGCTCAGGATCAAATGGTGTTATGAAAGTTACGCATATCTTTGCGTGATTTTGAAGGACAAATTTCACCATTTTCAACCTAATTTACAAGTTCAAAAAGGCAATATCTGCTACACTCTGTCATTCTTGTGAAGATTGAAACATTATGAACGTCACCAGTAGCCTGAAAGGGAGTATTTGATACGAAAATTGAAGGAAAAGTTTGTGAACTTATTATAAACCCCTAATAGAGATATTTGCATGACATGACACGTATCGCAGGCCACGAAGTCAATCTGTGCACTTTCAGACACGGTCTAACGCACCATTAAGAAACAGAAAAGTGACCTGCATGTGTCGGATAAAAAAGTGACAGTTCAACAACCAGCGAATTTCCAAACAAACCACAAACGCGCGACCATCACCAGAATCATCCTGGAATGATGCTATTTAAAGATAAGTTTTTTAACATACCAACCATAACTCACACAACAGTTGTTTCTTTAGAAAGTCCAATGACTGTCGCAAATACCTTCACAAGACTAAAGCGTTCGAGCCCATATGTCGCATTGCCGTATACTAGGTTTATTTGGATAAAAGGAAAAATTTCAACGTATCTGAGCATAGTTTTATTAAGGAAATATAACATTCACCTCGGTGTTGACCCTTTGAGATAATGTATAATTACAAACCATATGTTCATTCGTATTCTTGGTCTTATCCGTAACATTACGTTCATTATACCGAGTTTGTTTCGTCAAATCATGTTTTAAAAGGCCAACAGGGCTAACGTAGAATGAAATAATATTTGCTTTATAAATTACTAGATTCAAATCAATTATCGACATCTTAACAACAATTTCTGTTATAAATCTCGGTCCCTGTCAAATTTTAAGTTATTTTGGATTCCGGGTTCGCCAGAATTGATGACATAAATGTTTAATTTCTTATGGATAAATGGCAACAAACGTTATTGTAGACGCGAATTTAGATTCAATGTAACTAATGTAAACACTCTTTTAGCATATGTTACTAATAACTACAAAATTTCCGGAGCTATAATAATACTATTTAATTATTCCATGAGACTAATATGGTTTCCCTCATAAAAAACAAATTATGGTCATGATTTTCTGCAAGTTTTTACCTAAAACAAATAAAAGAGGGGGGCTTGTTATACACTTTATTACAATATTGGAAGTATTTAATTTTGTGATGCTCACTCATATAGTCATCCTAGCTTTCTTCCGTTAGATAAAATTGAAGACGATTCTGCTTTTGCTTATAGCGCCACCGTGCGAACAATGTATGAGATTTGAGAAAGGGGGCGTAGTCAAAGAATTTTGCGATTGAAATGTTTTGTAACATTTTCCTATTTGGCTTATAAAGAAAAGCTAAATCTTCGCGGAATTTCATGGAGGTGTTTTTTTTACTTATATGGGTTAGCATGATAATCTTTTCAGATGATGCCTTGGGGCGTAAGAAGGATATTTTGCAAATTACCCGCTAAGCAAGACATAAATTTGCTGTAAAAGGTCATAGCGCAATTGAAATCTAGATACAAACTCTTATACGTTTGACTGGCCATCACAAGAAAACATGAAACCTTTTTATTACATAGGCTATTGGCTTATACAAAATAAGAATGCATTTGATTATTACCAAAATGTGCATTAGATGAGAAATATTTTTTTATTGTTTTTAATTTGTTTATATGAATATAAAAGTAATATACCAAGTTAATAATATAAAAAGTCACAAACGTTATGAATACGGTGCTAAATATAGGATTTTGTAACACCTTATAGTCAGTCAAGCCGTGTTATCTGTGAAATATTATCGATGGTTTTGCTTACTCACAGCGTTTCATAACAGAGGTTAACTTTTTTAGGTTTGTAAAATACACTGCAAAGCAAGAGACTAGCTGTGTCGTGTAGATGACATAATATAAACCAACAGTGAAAAGAACAAAACCAATTCCATCAAAAAAAAAACTCGTTACTTAAGATAAACACAGCGGTGAAACCATATTGCCAGCACGTAGTTGCAACCAACTGAAGCCGTAAAACCACTCGTGGGAATGAATCTGCAACAACAAAGCACGTGATGTTAAGCACACGACAACAATTACATAACCACTAATCTGTTACTCATATTTGTTTCTATATGACGTGGCGTTTTGAGAAAGGGCAATTACTGCAGCATTTTGATGAGTGATACTGCAATAATAAACTATATCTTGCCTCGGGGCCGAGTCTCCTTTCTGGCTCACGGTAACATAAACCGCGAACGAAAGAGCGTGTCACGTGGTCAAGATTGTTTGGAAAGGCCACATCTGTATTTCAATATGAAAATGTAATAAAATTTGACTCTGAACATGTCTTTTGAAATACACTACTTCTACTTCATCATCAATAGTCTAGATCAGGGCTTCCCAAACTGGGGGTCGCGACCCCGCAAGGGGTCGCGTAACGAACTTCAGGGGTCGCAGAGCGTATACCAATTTTACACGAAGTACAAAATACAATCGAAACAAAATATCGTTCCAGCCTAATCAACATTGAAACCGCCTTGAGACCAGCATTAACAGATATTGAGCCACGGCTGGACTTGCTTTGTATAGCAGAAAGCAGTCGCACCAATCACACTGAATAAATGTGTGTGATTTTTTGTTTCCAGTAGCCTATATATGTGTAAAGTAGTAAATAGACTTTGAGTACTGGTTGCTTGAATTCAGTCTTTACTCTTTGCATCTCAATAAATGTCACTAATGACTAATGTATGTTTCGCACTGCTAATTTAATCAATTTAAACGTGAAGGGTCGCGGAAAACTTTAGAAGTTTGAAAGGGGTCGCGAGCAAAAAAGTTTGGGAAGCCCTGGTCTAGATAAGAACAAGCAACACTATGACGACACCATTCACAAACAACGTTACTTTCGGTCGTAAGATTAATTTAGTACAACTGTTTTCCTGATTAGGTGTGCTTGTTTACATTGCTCACCTGTTATGCCGCGAATAGTGGCCTTATATGTGTCGATGATTGCAAGCCTACGAAATGGCGAACGGCAAGTTAATATTTCATATGCAACGACGCCAAGAGAGAAATAGTCAGCACTGAACGAGTGACCTTTGTCAAGAAGTACTTCTGGGGCAATATATCTGTACAAAGATAAGGTTTGCGTTCATAGTTTTAAATTTTACAGGAAACAAGAAAAACTGAATTATTTAAGCAAGAATTAATGAAATGACTTACCCTGGTGTTCCACAGAAAGTGTATGTTGAAGAATGAGAAGGATCAACAGTCTTACAAAAGCCAAGATCCGCTAATTTAAGTATTCCTAAAATAATAACAACCAACATTATCCGTCTGTAAACGTTATACCACACGTATGCTATAGAGTATAGAGTATAGACTATAGAGTATAGACGAAACAACCTAGCATGTCACCTATATACAACTACATATCGCCTATAACGTTTATAATGAATGTTGGCTATAAATATACCTTATCGTAATATCATGTACCGTAAAGCAACTGCAAGCCTTCACATCATAGTTAATTGCTTACCATGTTCTCCTATTAAAAGGTTTTCCGTTTTTACGTCACGATGAATGACATGTAGAGCATGATGAAGGTAATCGAGCGCTTCAACGGCGCAAGCGATAACAAAGCGAGCCATGCTACAATGCATTGGTCCAAAACGTTCCAGGTAGGAGAAGAGATCGCCCCCCAGACAGGCTTCCGTGAGGAGATACACGTGGTTTGAAGAAGAAAATGTCTTGTAAAGCATGGGAATAAATCTAAACAAGATGCAGTATATATCTCATGGCACCGCAACTACATACAACATGGTTAGAAAGCAGTTTTAAAGGCCACATAAAGGTGAAAAATTAAGCTAAACATGTTACAAAACAAAACCGGAACAAATTCTCGAATGACCTCATTAAATGTCTACAATGCTACTTGTTATAAAATCAATCTTAGAACAGAGCATCAACCATTCTTGTTTAGCGCATAAACATTTTCTCAGTTGGACTGTTGTGGAAAATTTCACAGCCCATGTTACTGTATCTTTGTGAAATTATGAAACATAGGCGGCTTACTTATTAATCGCTTTAATGATACAACTTAAATGTTCTATAATTTTCTGCTACAATGACAAAAGCATAGGGTGTGCTAGAGAAACAGTAAATGCGTTTAACGTAACTCATTGCCGAATTGCATGAAAGTTCAAATAAATGCGAGTAGGCTACAGATGATTATATTATAGCTGGAGCCGAAAGTCATAGAGTTGGTGATTCAGAAGCACACAGCAATGATTTTCAGAGAGTGCGCTCATAAATCACTGACATTATTACAGGTAAATTTGCAAACGTTGGTACACGTAATACACAGCATACGTGTGTTGGAAATTGCAACCGCGTAGTGAAGTCGAAATGAGTGTGCGAATGTACGTCAGAGTTCTCGTAACCCAACTATCGTACAAACAAACTACATGACTAACCATGCAATACATGTATTTACGTAAATTGAAAATAGGTCACTTCACCGTATCAGTTATGATTTCAATTAAATTCAGACCTTGGTTGAACATCTAATAAGATACTCCAAATGCATGCTGCAAATAGCCTATGGTCTTTTATTCCAAGCACATTAAGATAATGAGTGACAGGTTTATGTGTTGCTTTCCTGTGACCATGGCCCGAAGCAGTAAATTTTACGAAAGAAGTGTTCATTACCGAATAATCACTATATTAAGAGACATGTTAACATGTTCACAAACTCCCGTACCTTGATTTAGCAGCCATCAAAACATCTTTTTCTGCTTCAAACTGCCGCTGTTGTTTCGCTTCAAGAACTAATTTTTTGTTGATCTTTTTTAAGGCGAAGCATTCTTCATTTTTGTGTCTAAAAACATATTGCCAAAAATTAAATCATTATTTTTTAGATGTCAACTATAGGCTTATAAGCGTGGTTGTGCTATAAGTGTTGCTATGTTGTTACGTAAGAAGTTTACCTGGTTAAACGAACAAGGTCTACCCTGGCATATCCGCCACCCCCTAAATTACGGACATAATCAAAGTCATTCAACGTAATCTCATTCCAAATAATGGAACAGTCGTTTGTTTTGCGAAATCGAGATGGAAGTGATTTTGAACTGTCTTTCGTTTTGTCTTTTTCATCATTCCCCTGATTCAGACAACGTTCGTCGTTTCCATAAAGCGATTTTGTCTTCTGTCTTCTGGACGACGTAGGCTGGCACGGCCTTCGTTCCACGTCAGAACAGAAACCACTGTCTGTCGAGGCATCATCCCATACCACCAGATTCGAAACCGTACTCATTCGGTTATGTATCAACTCGCAACACAACGTATTTATTATTATAATTTTTGTTCACTGCAACAGATAAAACCACCAAAATACTAACAACTTAAAGGTTTCTATAATTATGACACTAATCCATGACATTTACTGAAATTAATTTCATTATTAATACTTTATCCTCACGAGAAAAGCTCAGCACGGCTTCGATTAAACCTAAACTGCATTAAATACATTAGTGTTGTGATCGAGTTACAGCGAGAATGGTTGACGCTTAATCACGGGTCACAACGCCTCTTATTTCAAATAAGGCTGAAAGAAACACCATGTACTCGACAGCAAGCAACATGCCACTATAACATCATGCTTCTCAAGACTATCAGTTATAGCTCTAACTGTATGCCTACACATTTTCAAGTGTTTTGCCCAAGGCGTTTTTATCTTAACGAATTTAAACTACATATGATGCTCCGATGGTCAGAGCCTCGTGAACACTTGTTTATGATCACATTGATCACGCCGTATTTAGTGGGGAGAAACTTGAATGCTTCCGCGATTACGTCAAAAGAGGCGAAGGGAGAGATTACTTTATGTTGATAAGTATGGATTTGTTTACGAGGATTTTATACTGATGCGGTTATGTTATGAGTTCCTGACATCTTCTCGCTATCGGCTGTTGAAACTTAATTTTTAGGCACAAATGAAGAAAGATGACCATTGTCTCCATCTACATGACTTCGTAACTGTTACAAGTTTCAATGAAACCCAGAAACATTTAAATTTTGTATAAAAATAAATGCGTACTCAAATATATCAAAATTTTGACAAAATAGTAAAACGAACTAATATATAAAATCTTTTTGTTTTGTTAGACCGTGTAGGCCTACTTGGTTACATTTTAGCTGTGCAGTTGCAAAATGTAACCTGCATTGTTTCGATCATGTTCATTGTTAATATCGCACAAAATTCAAACAGGTGCTCAGATTTCGAAAACACTAAAAGCTTAATTCGTGGATAATACTAAACTATTTCAAAACCATTAAAAAAGCATATAAATTCTGATAGATTTACCTATTCTTTCTCTTTTCTGTTAGTTGTTGGATATCTGACGGCGGTATTATGCCTTACATGTGTACAAGTTAAACCAGGTAAAATGGTTAATCAACTGTTTTATCGTAGGCCTATAGGCTATATGGTCGTCGCATGTTCCGTGATTAAGTGATGGGCCGGTTGTACATGATTCATTCTTACCTGTTGCGATTCTGCATCATACGTTGAGCTGACTTATGTGACGTTATTGATCATGCTTCTGCGATAATTTTGTATAATAATTAGCAGAAAAGCGGACAAAACAACCAACACAATTTAACTCAGTAACACAACGATTACACAGTACAAATGTCTAAAACCAGTAATGTAAACATACAGCATAGGTTCCGTAGCTCGTGAATACATGGCATAACATATAGCCTACGTAACGTTCGTTACGATTTCACAATATAGTGTCGGCTCCAAATAGCTCTGCGTGATACATAGCTACCGAAAGCACATGAATCTGTGGCGGCAAGCGCAAAGCTCCGGACATTTTCTTTTAAGTACTCCTTTTCCTCCTTAATTTACATTCTTTCGTTAATTACTTTTCTTTATAGGCCTATATATCCTTGCGTTTTCAACTTTGTGTAGTACCTTAATTTACATTACGGTTATCAGTTTTTAAATGAAGTCTTACCAGTTTTTTTATTTGTTGGCCAACATGTTTCTGTGAAAAAGTATAATACCCGAGAAGAACACGCAACTTATTTACTCCTGGGACAGATGAAGCCTCATCATCGTTTTCAGAAAACCTGATCGGCCAGAAATCCATTATGATTGCTTAACACAAAAACTGATAGTGAAATCGGCAATACCTACACATAATTATATAGAATTGCTTAAATAGGCCTATATGAAACAGCGACCAATTAATAAAGCAACAAAAATTTTATAGCGACTGATCAGGCAGTTTCAACAATCCCAGTTACTAAATATCGACCCTGTTTGCCTGCACCAATTATAATTATAACAAATCATGACAGAAGACATAACCGCAAGGAGAATTTTTACCACCATCATCTTCATCATCTAGCGGCTCTAGCCAATGTAGTCTTCTAGACCGCGGGGGCGCCAGAGAAAATCTTGCTGCAACCTTCATCCATTCTTCTCGATTCTCTGCTTTCTTTAGTGCCCATACAACTCAGTCTTGTCCACTTAGATATGTTATCCTCCTATCGATTTGGTTGTTTGTCTCTCCTTCTCCCTCCACTTACCGTCCCTTGCAAGATTGTCTTTGAGAATCCAGTTGATCGTGTTACATGACGATACCATTGTAGTTTTCTTCTTTTTATAGTGGCCAGAATGTCTTCATAACAACCTGACGTTCTGTGGAAAATTCGGCTTTTAACTTCTGAATTCGTTATGTGGTCTTTGTACAAGATATCCAGCAATCTGCGAGAGCATCTCATTTCCATTGCCTATATTCTCCTTTGAATGCATGCAGTGAGTGTCCAGAATTCACATCCATATAATAGTATAGAAATAGCAAGGAAGCGCACCAGTCAGACTTAATTGATCTGTCTAAGTTCTTCCAGAGGTTTCTCAAACCAGAAAGTGCTGATGTGGTTTGAGACATTCTGAGAAGAAATTCATCTTTGGATTCGTTGTCGTTGAATTAGCACTTCGTTAACACGATGTTTCTTAACTGGTAGGCTATACGTAAGTTTAACAACACAACAATTACTATTTTACTTAAATTACCAGACCATAAGATGATGAACAATATATCAACAAAGGAAAAAAAAATTTGAACAAAGATAGGCCTACTACAAGTTTGACTTCTTAATCTTACAAAATAACTATATGACAACACAGTAAAGCCATCAACGTTAATGAAAATTTATTCTCAACAATATACAATTTACAACATAACGTTTTTAGCAATAACCGTTTCAAAAACAATCATATTTTTTTAGGGAAGTTGCAACTTGCAGCAGGACTGTTTATAAAGAGCCAGTAAAAACGGAAAGTTCTCTAAAGGCTATAGCAAGACTCAACTGTGACGAAGATCATGAATATGATTGGCTACATTATCCGCTAAGGCTTAACCACTAAATTTTATTTACAGTAGACCTTAGTCATTAAAAGTTTTTTCCCAGGTGTACTTACTGATAACTCTTTATTGTTTTACCTACAAATTTTTTTTGTATTTGCCTCTTTGCACCTCAATATAGGCTACCTGTGAATATTAATTGTTGGTGCCGTTTATTTTCGAGAGCGACGTGTATTTGAAGAAAAGCAATACTGTAATTGTAAAATGGACGCATAAGTTATATTGCTAAAGAAAGGATTGTTATTGAGACATTTTGGGAGAGTAATTGCATTTGAATGAAATATTTGGAATAGACATGTGGCCGTGGGATGATATGCTATGAAAGACCTGTTGACAACAGAGTTATAATGCAGCGAGTGCGTTTACAAATTTGTCTCCCAGAGGTCAAAAAAAGAATAAGATATTTGTGAATGATAACGAAGAGCTCAATATTTAGTCTAACCAATGATATGCAGTATAATACCAATGCAATGTTATACTTCATTGGCTTAACTATGAGTGAAAAACTCGCAGGTAATACACGTAAACGAATAATCTATTACTGTATATGCTAAAACCCAATCAGTGGTGGTGACACAAAATTATAAGAGAATGACTATATTTCACCGTTTGTACTGTAGATCTTGCAACCTATTGCTGTTAAAGGTAGGCGATTCGGTTAGGAGAATATGCATGCAAAAATTTTATTTTTACTGTTTAAGGTTTTATTGGAGTTAGATTAGAAAATAGATTTAATTTAGGTTACTGTGTTATAACATTTAAGTTAACTAGATGCTGTGAAAAATAGCTGCAAACGCACTATTTTTCCTGTGAAATAGTGACAGCTAATTATAAATGCTTGAAGCGTAATATAAGGTATTTAACTGGAGTGTGTTATAGACATCGAGGTATTTGTCATTAGTGTTGACGTAACTTACTTCCTAGCTATGAAATCTGTCATAGAGCTTGTGATTAGTAATTGTAAAACTATAGCCTATACCATTCTGCAACTTACGACAGCATTTATTCTCTGGAAGTTAGCTTAGGATTTAGAAACTCACCTTTTGTTCTTCGTTAGCTTTCTAAAGTACCACAATTTAAGCGAATTTTGTTGGCTTGTTTGTTACGTACACATTTCTTTTTTGCGTGCTGTACAGCGAATTTACCAAGCAGGTTGAGGAAAAGTGGCCGGTTGTCTGCACTTTCCATAAAATAATTAATGCAAACAAAATCGTAATGAATTCATTGGCCTACAGTCAGACCAGTAAACTTTCGCCAGACTGTTCAAGTTCAGGAGTGTGTCATTTTTGTTGAAAATGGTTTGTTTCGCTTATGATTCGGGTTTAGTTACAGATTAGTACAAAAGTACTGGTAGGCTATACAGCTATAGGATAGGCGCACTACTAATTTTGGTCTTTCAGTGTTAATATAGGCAAATAAAATAAAGCACAGTTTTAACTTTGTCACAGAGACACAAAATATTGCCGGTATAGGCTATATACGCATTTTTACATTTTTAGGCGCACACATTTTTAAAAATAGTATTTTTCATATTTAGCGGTCTGAGGTCTGTATACACGCTTGACTATTTTTGACTGACAAGTCAACAAACAGTATCTATTTGTTTATATGGTTCTACAATTCTATAACTTCTAAATTAGGTTGAGGAAATCTGTCAGTCGCCAGTTGACAGACTCTACCCTATACCCAAGAGTTTTTAGAAAGAATACAATTCACTAGCAGATTTTTGTCTGGATTGCTGCATTGTTCGATGGTAGTGGCGCTACCACTATAATGCCCTTGGACTGTGCTAGTTGTCATAATTAGCTTTTATTCCTACAGAATTCTTGTGCAGATCTGATATTAGTGCTACATTTTGACCATGTTTAGTATACGCAACACATTTCGATGAGTTCCAAATTGTGTGAAAATTCAAAGTGTGACAATCGTAATTTGCCAAACGGTTAGCTTGGTAACCAGGGTTTGTGTCATGAAGAATCGTTGATCACAGGGTTTAAGTTATGCAGACTTTACTCAGTCCGAGGATGAAGATTATCATAACAACATTATATTAATGGTATATATATTATATATAATTATAGTTAATGGTGCCAGCACAGCGAGCACTTGCTTTTATATAGGCGGCCACATTTCACTGGAAAAAAATTGGTTTTGGGGTTAACCCCCCCCCCGTTTATTGCTAAATTTTTTAAGTAGTTTCGCACGTTTACAACCAGGGTAACTTTTTTGTATTTACTGCATAATTTCTTTCGCCTTGTGTTCACTACTATTATATTTATCATACAATTTTCCTCCTGTTCGAACCAAATTATATGTTTGATCAAGCCTGTATCTTTGATGTACTTAGATTTTTCAATTTTTTAGGTATCCTCAATGTTGAATTGCGTAACTTCGCACAGCTAACAGCATGGATTTTGACGTTACCTAACAGACACTTGCGTAGTTATTCCAAAAATACTTTTGTCTACGTTTTAAATCTGACAAAGCAAGCTAGAGTTTACGAAAGTTCCTGCTCTAATAGGATGAAACTTAATTACTTTTCATACAATACGAAGCCACATTATGTGGTCAGCGCAGCATGTAACGTAAACTGCGTATCAATTTGCATGGTATCTATGGCGCATTTACTACTAGTTGATTATTTCAAACTTTGCTTGACATGCAATACAAAGCTAGCCTATGTACCGCACCACAGATAATACACAAACTCCTATGCATTTTACATCACGTGCTTCACTGAACACATATCTAGACGTCATATCAAACAAGTCCAGTGCGTAGGATTTAAAATTCTCTGAAACAAAAACCAGATAACATATTTTCAAACTTTTTTATCGTGTAAAAGAATTCATAGGCAACTCACCTGAGCCATATCTTTACAATCCAATGCCAAAACGCTTGTAATGTAAAGAAGCATCAAAGTGGGTCAAAAAATTCCTTTGTTAAGTATAGGTGGTCGAAAAAATCTTGCCACCCAAGAATATGGCGGTGGTAACTCAGAATGGGTATATTCCAAAAACGTTCTGGATTTGATGATCTTTTTCACCATTCTTTAACAGTTTTCAAAGTTACGTGCTTGTGTTTTGCATCCTAAAGTAAGCTGTGTGTTAAAGCCTCATATAACAAAATAGAGTCCTTACTTCTAAAATTGATGATATGGCTGTAATCAAACCTAGGTCTAAAAATTAGGTTCAGTTAGGGTGTTATTACTTAATATTTTTAATAAAATTCCTGTTCTTTTCTTGTAGTAGAATAGCTAGCTTTCATTTTTATAAAATTCTTTATTGGACGGCATGACCTTACATTTATTATATGTAGTTTCTTGACAAGTTTTACGTAAGATGTTTAGCAAAAATGATTGAGAATAAATGCATTTATCTTTTTGAGTAAGCATTAAATACAAAAGCTTGAAATATGGTACTGGTATATAATATATTCAGCCAGTGTGTTTTGTGCATATTAGTTTCTGTATTTGCATAATACAAGGTTTTATTAATTGAAGCAAACAGTTGAAAAAGAAACAGTTCAAAACAATTGTGAATCGCCCCACTAAATTTAGCTTGGCAAATAATCTCAACTTGATCAAACAAGCACCTTCCGATATGGTCAATCAATTCTGTGTGAAGTCAGGCAGACATGCTGGGAGTCATCAATGCCCTTACACATGAATTTATTCTACACGAAAAATCAAAATCATTCTTGTTCATTTTGAACTTTTTATGGTGATGGTCATTGATGTAAGTATGTGCCCCCAATGTGCAAATATTGGTAATGAGTAGGGCCCGCAAAAGTCAATAAAGTCAAAAATTTTTAAGGACCTCGTCTGACCACGAATCAAAGAATAAAGTTGTTTTCAGGACCTAGGGGATTGTTTCTAAGAAGTTTATAGGTCAAAATAAAGTCAAAATTTACAATAAAGTCAAAATTTTCAATAAAGTCAAAATATGGCTTTTTACAAAGTTTTTGTGTTTCTTGAGAGTAATTCTTGTAAAAATCCTCGTGGAAGCATTGTAAATCAGGAACTGCGACACAATTAAACCATATTAACCCATAAAAGCAGGAAATAAGTCACAATGCCCACTTGGATCAGCAGTAACTTTTATCGCAAATTGTCCATTGTTTATTCATTGTTACGTATTTAAATAATTCTTATAAAACACTTCCTCTTTATAAACGTGGTATTTTCGAAGATCAACAGTTTGGATTTTAGGAATAGCCTACTGACATCCTGTAATACAAAAATGCCCAAGCAAGCTAAATCGTCTTCAGCAAAAGTTAGACAGATTTGTCAAGATTTTTCTGATGAATTTAATGCAACTCCCGGGGGTGATTTAAGGTGCAATTTTTGCGAGGTTATAGTGAAGTGCGATAAAAAGTATTTTGTTGAAAGCCACAGGAAAAGTAAACGCCATCAAGCTGGATTGGAGCAACAACAAGCATTCCCTGTTTAATTTGCTGTTTATTAGAATTTACCATGCGGAGAAAATCGAGGTAAAGTGCCCTTTTCACAAGGACAAAATAACACAAGCTGCCTAAATCTATCGCCGAAAAACACGACGCACTTTTTATAATCCATAAAACACCTTGACTTTTCGACAAAATATTACGTTTGGGTCTGAAATCGACAAAATATTATGTTTGGGTAACTGGAGGAAGAACTGTGGCCTCTACAAATAAGCAATTTCGTTAGGTCAAAATAAAGTCAAAATTTGACAAAAATTTTTTTAGGTCAAAATAAAAATGGCCCTAGTAATGAGCAAATTTTATGCTGCAGTTCCCATGAATTACCACATTAAAACAGCAACTGGCAATAACATTATTCTATTGCACATGTGTGTTTACCAAGGTCACATCTGGCTTATTAATTTGTATTTTTTGCTGATCTATGTACTGTAGATTTGCTTATGTGGTGCAGTGTGTTATGTAGAAACCAGTGAGCAATTAATTAGTTCCTATAAAAATGGCATCACGCACAAATGAGATTCAGAAGCAAATACAAGATGACTGGGCTAATCGAGAATACATTGAAGTTATAACAAGCAGCATTAAGAAGATATCAGACTTTCTAAATGGATTTGATCTCTCTTGTCGCTCAAGAATTGCCTCCCTCAATGAAAAACTGACTGCTCTGGAAAGGAGAATTGAATATATTGAAGCCCGTGTGACTATGGGTGAAACTTTAAATTGATGGAAGCAATGTACAAATTTTCTCATTTTCTGTTGCAAAATTTATTTAACTGTATTGTTTGTATCAATGTTATGCACTACTTATAAGGTGCTATTGCCTGCATCTACTCCAACTCAAGCAAATTGCACATTTCCTTGTTGCTTTGATCATGTGTTGTTTGGAATGGTACATGCCAACGTCAGTATTCTACCCACATCTGTTATAAAGTAAGGTACGCGAGTAATATAAGATGACCACAATATTTACAAGAAGTGTATTGTATCTACCTAACTGCTATTAAAAACAGATTACAGTCACAAATAAAATGCTTGCTTTCTGCTGCTAGTAGTAATATAGCAATGTTTTAAAAATGGGTTGGCAGTAAAGGCAATGATAAAAGTTCCTGCATTAAAACACCTTGTAAGAAATATGTATACAAATAGTTTGGATTATAAGACCAAAAGGGTAAAAAGAATTAGATTATATTGAAGTTAAGGCAATAAGCAAATATCTTGATGATTGGAATGTTGGCTTCATACACCATATTTACACTTAATCACGCTACAACTACAAAATCAAGTAGATGTACAATTGTATATACAGTGCGTCTATAAATACAAGACCACATCTTAAGTTGATGGGTTAAGGCTGATATTAGATCCTGTACAAGAATAGATTAAAACGAGCAAGTCCAGCGTAAAGAAGTGTCTTATTTTCTTCTGCAACTTCTGCGCAACACAGGTTCTTCAGCTGTTGTAGGTAAATTAAACATAAGAAATATATTTCTATTTTATTGGTTCTCATACTAATTACTGATGCATAACAAAAAACCAATAGCACATATAACGAATAAACTGTCTAGCATATTTCTGTCAATTATCATTTGTCCTATTACAAAATGAAATATTTTATCCATCTAATTACCATTGTGAGGTGCTGCTTTGGTGGCAATTTTTGAGTGACTTGATCGAGTTCTTGAGGTAATCGTTTTTTCTGCCAAAACAACAAGCATAAAGAATTTCCTTTTACGAAGTGGTGTAAGAGCGGAAAAGATTTGTAATGCGTACCTCGAAGAGTTGATGAAGTGGCAGAGTTTGAGCTTGTTCTCAGTTTGCCACAGGGTTCCTCAGATGCTGGAAGAGAATTCAAGATGAAATATGATGTACGAAAAATCTTAAAATTTTTCAAGTATCTTACCCTGATATTTGGAAGATAAGGATTCATCTGTGTTGATGTCTTTTATGTGTACATTTGTCAAAAATACAAAACAAAATAATCGTAATTGCTAGTTCCCTCTAGTTTAATCAACTATTTATTTTAAAAACAGTACCTAATTTTTGGACTTTTTCGGTAATGGTCGCTTTTCTCCTAGTGCTTCTAGGTTTAACTTTTATTTCATCCTCTTTTTGTTCTAAAAATTCATCTGTGTTAATGTCTTTCCTGTCTTTGTCTATCAGACATCCAAAAATAGTCAAAATTACTAGTTATTCTAACTAAATTAATTATTAATTTAAAACTCGATACCTGATTTTGGGACATTTTTGGAAACTGTAGCTTTTCTACTTCTAGGTTTAACTTTTATTTCCTCCATTTTTTCTTCTGAAAATTCATCTGTGTTAATGTTTTTCATGTCTATGTCTGTAAAAATTTTAACTAAAATAACCACAAATCATTTTAAAAATTAATACCGGATTTTGAGGCATTAATGGAATTCGTTGTTTTAGGTTTAATTTCCACTTTTCCCTTCTTTTCTTCAACGATCTCAGCTGTGTTAATGTTTTTCACATCTACATCTGTCAAAATTACAAAAAGCATAAAAATTAGTACCGGTAGTTATTTTAACCAAATTAACCATCAATTTAAAATTCAATACCAGATTTCAGGGCCTTTTTGGAAGTTGCAGCTCTTCTTGTATTTGTAGGTTTAATTTCTACTTCCTCCTCCTTTTCTCCTACAAATCATATAACGCTTGATGTTAAAAAAATAACAACACTTAGTCACTAACAGAACAAAACATTTATATTACTTCACAGACAGCTGCGCTTTTAAGACTTAACTAAAGATAAACAATGTTTACTAAACAATTAAACATACATGCTATAACTTACCTGAAACTGCAAAAGTATGTGAAGTGGACTTGTTGTTTAGATGACCTGGTTTTCTACCCAATCGCTTAGTGTGTGGTTTATCTGCTGTATAGTGTTTTGTAAAAGAAATGATAGCAAGCTAAGCAAATAAAATAGTGGTTCTGTGCTTTTTAATACAAATAACTAAAAAAATTAAGATCAATATCGAGTGGTGAAAATAATTTGAAATATAACTGCATTTTACCTTCACTAATATGTTCATTGTCAATATTTACTTTTTTGATATCTTCTTTATTACTTGCTGTTTCTATACAAACCGTGGGATTTTAGATATGATAATTTACGTGAGCTGTTTGTGATTAAGTTTGTTTGTTTAAAGTCTGTGCTCTCTATTATATATAATGCAAATTTACGCAATTTGGTCTTTTTTGGTGTTGGAGTTTTTCTGCTACTACTCCTTTTCGCAACTGGCCTGACTTCGTCTATAAAGAAATTAATGATTTAATAAAACCACAAAATAAAAAAATCAAAGTAATATTCTATTACAAAAACAATTGGTAACATAACTTTGACCAATGGGTAATTTTCAATTTATGTGAAGAGCAATCACACATACAGTGGCTATAAAATGATACATGTTAATGGCAACTAAATATCAAATTACTACAGTACTTCTTAATCCTGATTCCACGATGATCAAAAGTAGGCCTATTTTTCAAAATTTTATCAATAATTGCCGGTAAAATCACCTTCTAGCTGGATTGGCTCACAATTCTCAATCATTGTTTTTCCTCTCGATGATTTCCTTGTGGCAATTTTTGCTGAATTAGGCTTTTCTGCAAAAATGAATACAGCTTATCTAAGCTACTTCATTCACCAAATAACGAAGCTGCATTGGTAATAATGTTAAACATTAGTTCAAAGAGGCAGCAAACACCTTAAAACTTGAATTCTCTGAAAATTCTGAACTCTTACATCAAACTTTTCTTTAAAAAAAAAGAACACCAATTAAAAGCAAGCTGGTGTTGTTTTTTAGTTGGGAATTATACTACTGTAATGAAAACTCCTTCGTTAACTCGCCTCATTTTATGTTAATTATTTCTTGTGTTTTGTTTCTGCTTCGGGCAAGTGTGTTTTTCTTCATTGTAGCCTACGACTAATTCACCGATTGCATTGTGACAAACGAACATCTTTTAATTGCAACCGAAACCTTATTTCCACAGTTACCAAAATTTTGCAAACCTATTGCAGTTAAATCACGACGATATAGCAAACCTGACGAACAATTTATTCGAGTAGAAATCAAAAAAATGCAAGATGATGATGTAATTGAACCCAGCCGGTCTCCGTGGCGAGCACAGATAGTAGTTGTTCGCACTGAAGGAAAAACACGAATTGGGTGGACTACTCACAAACGATTAACCTTTATACTCACGTAGATGCATATCCATTTCCAAGAATAGATGACCTGAACTTGCAAAGTACTCCGTCTTCTCAAAATTCGACTTGAAATCCGCATATCATCAGTTCCCGATATTAGAAACCGACCGTGTCTACACAGCGTTCGAAGCTGATGGCAAGTTAACAAAAGAATTCCGTATGGCGTCACAAACGGAGGGATCAACTTCCGGAGAGCAATTGACCGTATCATTGAAGAAAATCTGAATGACATTTTCGCATACCAAGATAACGTCACGGTCTGCGGCAGGACACAACAAGAACATGACGATAATGTCCAAAAACTGCTTAGCGTATTCAAATGCCGAAACTTAACATTCAATGAAAGCTTGACTGTCAAATCGGTTTGTCAAATCAACGTTCTTGGTTACCAAGTCCAACACAAATAAATCAAACCAGATCCTGACCGACTACAGCCACTTCAAGAATATCCTCTCCCACAGAACAAAAAGGCTCTACAACGCCTTCTTGGCTTCCTGTCTTATTATTCGAAGTGGATTCCACGGTTTTCCGACAAGGTGAAACCACTAACAACAGTCCTTTCCCCTCAGTGAAGATTCCGAGCAAACGTTTCACCAGCTTATAACGGAACTGGCCACCACCTCATTACAATCCATTGATGAGACTACGCCATTTGTTGTTGAGTGCGACGCTTCAGATGTTGCTGAATTAGCATCTCTAAATCAAGGTGGACGACAGGTCGCTTTCATGTCACGTATGTTGCGCGGAAGTAAATTGAAGTATCCAGCTATGGAAAAAGAAGCTACTCAAAAATGGAAAGATCTATTACAACGCCAAAGCTTCGAACTAGTAACTGACCAACGATCTGTAGCTTGCATGCTTGACAATCGTCGTCGCACGAAAACCAAAAACAATAAAATCCAAACTTGGCGTTTGGAGCTTGCCTCTCTTAATTACTCAATTCGCTACCATCCTGGCAAAATGAACCCGGTCGCAGACTGTCTCTCAAGATCAACTAGCGCCTCTATCAATCAAACAAGTCAACTAGAAGACATCCATAATAACCTGGGCCATCCTGGAGTCACCAGAATGTTGCACTTTATTCGCATGAAGAACTTACCCTTTTCAACCGACGAAATACGAAATATATGTTCGAACTATAAAATATGCGCTGAAAATAAACCAAGATTTTACAGAACTCCCCAGACGGCGTTAATAAATGCTACAAAGCCAACGGAACGAATTAGCATCGACTTTAGGACCGATACCTTCATCGTCTAAGAACAAGTATATCTTAACCATAATCGACGAGTCCTCGCGATTTCCGTTCGCTGTGCGGTGTCCAAATATGAACTCGACAACAGTGATTCAGGGCCTGAATCAGGAGTTTTGTTTCTGCTTCGGGCAAGTTTGTTTTTCTTCATTGTAGACTGCGACTACTTCACGGTTTGCATTGTGAAAAACGAACATCTTTTGAGGTGTGAGGTTATGTTGCTTTGCATATCCTTATTCTATTATTTCAGATGAATGGTTCTACATTTAATTAAGCTAAGCATGACGGCATCATTTAGTACAACTACCATATGGCAATAAGGCATGCATAAAAGTTCCAAGCTGCAAGAAAATGTTGGTAAAAATAGATTTGGAAGATTTGCTCAAATGTGAATTTTTCAACCAAAATTTTCAGCCTTGTCTTAGAAGATCCCATACAAAAGCAGGATTGATTTAATTGATGTGATTTTGTTCACATCAGATAAAATTATAGCCAAGGCAAGCTAAATCTATGACCAAACTTTGTGAAGCTTCATGCGAGTTTTATGTACCGTAGTAATTGCTTTTGTGTAACTTAACTATATTTTTAAGTATTTGTTTTTTATCTATAAATTTAGCAACATTTATTTGAAAATTCCAGCAAGTGTTTTAGGTAACCCTTGCTAAGTGTTCTGCAACAGAAACTTCTTGTAATATTGTTTGAAGCTAGCGCATCAACTTTTTTAACTTTTACAAAATTTACAGCAAATTCATTTTCAAGTTTTACAACATTGGAAAAAAAATTCATTGCCAGCACTCACCTTTAGCATTATCAGATGACGTTTGTTTACTTTTCTTTGTAGGCCTTTCAACTACAAACAAAAAAGATAGCAGTATTGCTCTGAAATTAAGTCATTCCAACTACATTCCTTGCAAAGATGATGAACATTGAAAAGGTCGCAATCGGAACATACCAGATGAATTCACATCAGTTGCATTCCTTCTTCTTTTGCCAGCAAATGGCTTAACAGCTTGCATCGTTGCAGTTTCATCTAACAATTGCAACCAAAGCTTTAAAGAGGGATATGGCTATTTTACAGTAACATGCTCTGGCAAGAATAGCATCTTTAGGATTTTATTTATGAAACAAAAATGTAAGATTAAAAACACATACTAAAACTGTTATTGTTTGGTGCAACAGCAGTGGGTGACACTTCCGGGATATTTTTGATATCTGCAAAAACAAAATAGTCTAATTAGCTTTGTTGAACAAAAAAAGCTACATTAGATTGTGGCTTAATAATGTACCTGCCAAAACCACATTTTCTTTTGTTTTCTTCTGACCCCTTCTAGGAGAATGTCTTGTAATTGATTTTGTCGAAGTGCAGCTGGTCTGGTTCTTAATTTTAGTGCCTGTAATGGTTGAACTGCTGCCATCATTGTCTGGTTTCACCGAAGAGTGAAAACTAACTGCTTTTCCTGCCTTTTTGGTAAAACATTTTGTTACTATTCCTTTTTGCATTTGACTGCTGTTTGAGTCAGCATTTGAAAAGGTAGCATCCGACGTATTGATCACTCGTGGCAATGATTCCGCTTCTGCTTTGGTGTTTCTAGTAACTCGAGTACGGGCTTGTTTGACGGGAGCTCTTCTGCCTCTAGTCACTTTTGTTGCCGTAGGTACTGATGCATCAGCTACAGTAGTGCTGCCGCTTTTTAATTCAGTTGCACGGTGGTGCTTTACTGGGTGCTCCAGACTGTATTCTTCCTTTATTGCATGGCAAGCAATTTCTTTTCTTGTACGTCTAGTAGACTTTTTAGATAAATTTTTAGACTCAAGCAATGGATGTTTTTCTGCTGCTGCATCCTGTGAAGCAAGGCTGGAATGAGAACTTGAAAAGAGCTGTTCCATTCCTTCCAATTCCTGGTCATCCTCAGAATTTTTTTTATGTCTCGGTAATGCAAATAAGCGACTTAGACCCAAACAACCTTCATCGAGTTGCAACTTTGCTTCTTTAGGTGTTGTAAATAAACGTTTTGTGCCAAAGTGCTCTTCCACTGGTTCAGACTTTTTATCTCTAGGTGTTCTGAAGATTCTCTTTGTGCCAAAGTGCTCTTCCACTGGTTCAGACTTTTTATCTCTTGGTGTTCTGAAAATCCTCTTTGTACCTAAGTGCTCTTCCACTGATTCCGATTTTTTATCTCTAGGTGTTTTGAAGATTCTCTTTGTGCCAAAGTGCTCTTCCACTGGTTCAGACTTTTTATCTCTTGGTGTTTTGAAGATTCTCTTTGTGCCAAAGTTCTCTTCCACTGATTCAGATTTCTTATCTTTTGGTGTTTTGAAGATTCTCTTTGTGCCAATGTGCTCTTCCACTGGTACAGATTTCTTATCTTTTGGTGTTTTAAAGATTCTCTTTGTGCCAAAGTGCTCTTCCACTGATTCTGATTTTTTATCTCTAGGTGTTTTGAAGATTCTCTTTGTGCCAAAGTGCTCTTCCACTGGTTCAGATTTCTTATCTTTTGGTGTTTTGAAGATTCTCTTTGTGCCAAAGTGCTCTTCCACTGATTTTGTTTTTTCTTTTATTCGTTTTGACTTGCGAAGAACCATAGATTCATTTTCAATATTTAATTGCTCATTGCTTGCATTACTTTCTATAACCACATCATCTTTGAAGAGCTCATCCAAACTTTCCTCCTCATCAGAATTAGTTTGAGTAAAGAGCTTTCTAATACTGAGAGTGGCACCATCTTCTTCCAGAGTATCAGAATATTTTGCTGCTTTTGTTTGACTTAGATTGGGAGCTGTTACATTGTTTTCTTCCACACCCGATGCTCTTCTGCTGCATCTTTGTGATGAACATGTAGACAATGGTGAAACAACCATATCGCCACTGAGGTCAGGAGTTTGCAAGTCACTGTATAGATCATACTCATCATCATGCTCGTTTTTCATAGGAGTCGTAAACATATCGCCTATTCCAGTAAAGCTTTCATCAAGAGGTATGTTGGCTTTCTATAAAAGTGTACGATCAGTACTTTCACAGAGTTGTATTTATAATGTGTTTTATATTGTGTTAAAACAGCTTATTGTCTAAATATCCATTTTTTATAGCGTTAAGTTAAACTTAACGTTATTTGTGCATGGCAATTTACAGATGAGCACGCTGCTTACCATTTGAAGACTTGACTTTTCTGGGCGAGGAGTGCGTGTCGGATTATAATGACGCCTTGATCTCCCAATATACAATGTTGCAGGGGACTCAACATGATGACCTGCTCTATCTGACACAGGTGTTCCAAAGTTTTTTGTTCTCTGCTTGGATATTATTTCCTGGAAAAAAAATCGTTATTTTCATTTCATCGAAATTAACTGTTTATGTTTTAAAGCAAGGATCTCTATCCACGATCCTTGAGATGTTCTCATTTGGCCTCCAGTTCACTTCTCTTTCAAGCAATCAATGAAAGAGAGGCACGTTGTAGTAAAAGCAAAACTTTCGCATATAATGTTGGATCGCATGGCTGAAGCCTGTTGGGTGTGTGATATTCTCACTACTCTCTGCTTTTGCCTATAGTTAAGGTCCCTGTTGTTCATTATGTGATTTATTACTTTTTTCTGAGAAGTATGCACAATTTTATACAAAGAGCTTTAAAACTGCACACATGTTGATTGTGTGTCAAAATTGTGCATGTGCCTGAAGTGGGAAATACACACAACTGGCTGGAAGCCAAGACATATTTTGTTGTTCTAATGAGCTCTTGGTTAAACGCAAACAATAAACTAGGCAAATACTAGGGTAAATCTTTCTTGAAAACAACAATCATCAATTCTTAAAATGAGGGGCAAGTTTAAAAACAAGTTTTAACTTTTGACATTATGATTATGATCGTCTTATTTAGTTACTTGAATGTTAACTAAGTCATCCTTAAAAAGATGTAATGAAAGCTGAAGCTACAATGTTGTTATGATGTGTTTTCAGAAGAACCGCTACAGAAAATAAAAAAAATACAGTACGAATGAATCGAGAAAAAAATAAAACAGAGGTTCTGGAAAGATATTGCATATCACTCTGACTTACGGCTTACGGCTTGTATAAATTTAACACCAAAAATATGTTCCCATATACTTGAAATATTTATAACATTTTTAATGATTGAATTGATTGTAATGTCCTTTTCTTGATAAATTTTAAAGAAGATACACATTTTTGTTAACTTTTTTCTTTCTTGCTATGTACGACATGCTATGCTAGGCATTATAACATGAAATGCTTTAAGCGGTCATTTTTGACTGTTTTTCATTTTCAAGTGATTGGTGTTTCGTCTGTTTAAAAATCTGGACTTTGAGCTTCCATGACTTTTAATGTTATTGAAGTTTACGTTGATGGGAAAAATTTTTCCATAACATTTGTAGTTTGTGCAGTATGTAGGTCCCACGCTTAGTCTATCCCTCCTTTATGTGGCCCTCTGTTAAAGAAGTTTACACCTGATAAAATTCTTTCCAACTAAACCTAACATATTATTTATTAAACATATTAACATATAATTTTTACCAACATGACATACCAGTTTAGAACCCTTGGTGCTGGTTGCTCTTGCTTGCACTGTTGGTGCTTTCTTCACAATTTCAGACCACAAGGGCTTATGGCAACGCAGACTTTTTCGTTTTTGCCTGTTTTGAAGAAAAATGTTTCATTTTGCAAAAAACAGTTCAACCCACCTTGAATATATGGTTGCTAAATATTGAAGCATTGTTCTCAATGTTATTAAGTGTTCCACTTACAAGTTTGTGGCAGTTTTGTGGACATTGACAATTGCTATATTTCCACTGGATCTTCTCTTTAGAAACTTCTAGGAAAGAAGTTGTATGTTAAAAATTAATTAGACTTTGATTAAAAACATACACACTTCTAAAAAATATGCTGAGGATAATAATACAAAAAATACCTTATTTTCAGATTTGGTTGACTGTTTGTCTGTTGATTTCTGTGAGCTGAAATGAATTAAGATGTTAATGAGTTGAGATTAGCAACTAAAACTGTTATAGGAACTTGAATTCTTTACCAGTATTTTACAAATTTACATTAGATAACAAAACAAAATCAGACCTCTCCAAGAGACGAGCTTGTTTTTTGTCATTTAGTATCGGGGAACTACCAAGCATTGACTGACTGTAAAAGGCAAATTTCATACATAAGAGCTTGATTACTTATATAGTCAAAATACTCCTTGCTATAGCCGAATATTTTTTTTAAAAATTAAACAAATTATTAAAATGTTACGCCAATCAAATACACACCTTGTGCAATCAATAGAAGCATGCAGGACCTGGTGCAAAAGTGATTTTGATTTCATTTTCTCTGTGTTTGGCTTGAAAGGTGTTGGTGTACGGATTACTTTATGTTTTAAATCAGGTGTTATGTCAGTGTCTTCTTCTAGTGTCGTGTCTTCTTCAAGAGTGTCCAGACTGGTCATGCCACTTGCAATGAGCGATTTGCGGCCAGATTTCCTAACATCAAGCTTAGTTGGAGTAGCACCTTTTTTAACTGGTGTATTTGGAGGAAAATGATTGCAAAACTGCTCAGGACTTAGATTAGGGCCAAAAGAAACACGACGTGTCTTCATTTTTGATGATTGAGAGTATGAATCATGCACCATCGAAGAAGTGTGAAACAACCTTGGTCTTTTGATCGGGGAGGAGTTGTTTTCAACCTCAACTGTCTCTGGAAGGGGATCCCATTTTTGGTTAATGTTGCTTCTAGATGTAGCTGTCACATCTTCTTCTGCATCATCTTCCAATAGTGGTTCAGATCTTCGCTTTAGATTTCCCAAGCTTGCTCGAAGAGAAACAGTTTTGCGTACACGCGGACTTCCAAACAGTAGCAACTCTTGTTTTCGGTTCATTCCAATGCAGTCTCCATGTGATCGTCGCCTGGATTTCTTCATTTTGGCACCAATAGATCTATCCACAAACTCATAAGGATCAATTTTACTATCTGAGACAAATGAACTGTTACCAGTGAGAGATATGGATGGAACAGAGATAACAGTTTCGTTGACTCGATCATCCTCATTGTCTGAAGACGATCTTGCAGCAGATTTTGTCTCCGGAGATGAAGAACTATCTTGTTGATCTGCAAACAAACTGGATCTTTGCCTTGAAGATCTTTTTCCAACAGATTTCTGACCTGACAAACTGTTATCTAGCTCATCAATGGTTGTGTCTGTAAGACTTTGGTCTGTAGAGGACTCTTCAGCTGAGTTACAATTTTTATCCCCATCAACTGCCAAAGATTCACTACTTTCAGTAATCCCAAGATTATTTAACAACACCTCTTGCGATAAGAACAAGCTTGATCGCCTCCTTGATGATCTTCTTTGACTTCCCTTTGCCTGCTTTTGCGAGCTTAAGGCAAGAACATCACTTCCTGGAGAAGAAGCAGCAGTAGTGCTTTCATTCCCCACTTCCATATACGAAGAATTCACATTAGACAAGCTGTTAGATAGACTCTCGAGCTCTTGCATTTCATTGGAAACATTTGCTGGAGCATGTTCACTTTTTTCCTCGCATACCACTGCAGACTCATCATTGATGGAAATATTATCAGCTCCTTCACCAACAGTTGTTATCTCTTGTGATGTAAATACATTACAACACTTCCTTGATGGCCTTATGTCACTTTTCTGTAACCCTTGATCTATATTTAAGACAGATGCTTGATTTTCCACGGAAAGAATATCGGACAAAATTTTTTTTATTGGCTCCACTTTGGTTGTATTACTTGGGATCTCATCATTTGTACATTCAGCATTTGATAAATTATGTTCAGTAGTTACTGGTAGTGATTTACATTCATCTTCTTTGTCAGCTCCAATATCAACTGAAACTGTTTCAGTATTTTCAGCAATAGCTGCAACTTCCTGCAATTTTAGTAAACTAGGACGGATCTTTGATGACCTTCTATGATTTCTCTTTGGCTTTTCTCCTGAATTTTCAACAGCGATATCACTATTGTCTGCAGAAGAACCATCAGCAAAGCTCTCAACAATTATTCCTTTATTGAGGGAGCTAGAACTTGAATCAGCAAAAGAACCAACGTTTTCCACTGGAGTTTTATCTAATATAATGGAAGAAATATCTTGCTGCAAGGTTTCACTTTCAATCAATGAACATGAGCTTTCTCTTCTAGATGAACTTGTTGGTGCGTTTGAAAGAGCAGGACTGATTTCTGCCACTTTGCAAACTGGAGATGAAATATCGGAAAGGCTTTCATCAATCATTGCCTTATTCAAGGAATTTCTTGCAGGGTTGGTTACAGATGTCATAACAGAATCAATGGAGCTTGACATCAATGCTGTTGCATCCGAGTTACTTGATTCCAATGGAATTGGAGAGCTTTCATTTCCTGAAGGTGAAAACTGTGGCACCATATCTTTGTTTTTTGTAATATCTGGATTTGTTTGTTCACTTTCTACAACTTTGATTGGTTCTTTAATTTCACTTTCTAGTGCTTTTGCTGTCTGACACTGTGTCAAATTTGAATCAGGCTGATGAACAAGTTTGCCATCAATAAGATTTTCTGCACAATTTTCTTCAGAAATTTGATGTTTTGGTGAATTATCTTTCGCAATTTTCTTTGTTTGTTTATCTGTTTGGAACGATCGTCTGCGACTGTAAATTAAAACAAATTTTGCACACTTTTAGCACAATGGTAAATTCATGAAATCCTGATTCATGAATATCGGAAAAAGTATAAAAAGTAATAAATCATTCAACCAGCACATCAAATATATTTATTAAAGCAGTTACTTTTTAGGAGTTGGCAGTGAAGATGAGCGCCGATTCGATTTTGTAGAGGATGGCAAAGGTGTAACAACTTTTCTCTAAAACACCATAAGTAAATTGTAAAGATATAAACTACCAATATTCATGAATGAATATTAACATGTTTATTACAGAAAAGCATCATAAATACTTGAATTAGTTCTTGCATTGTCTTCTTTCGACGTGGTGTAGAATTTTGAAGAATGTTTTTCATATCTTTAACTAGAAGACCAAATGGTGAATCTTTCTTGTCTTCATTAACTGAAGCTATTTGTCTTTCTCCTACAAATTTTAGAAATCATACTTCTCAATAATAATAGACTTAAATTCCAAGATTTATTTCTGATATGATACATATATTCATTGCAAAATTTGAGCTTGGCTAATACTTTTTAAAACACACATAGCCAGGGAGTTAACACAGAAGCATTTGACTTAGTATATTTCTAATTCTATTCATGAGCCAAAAACTTTAAATCATTTCTGTTAATTTAAAAAAAAAATGATAATTTTCATGCTTCCTTAGCCTTATCCTGGCCAAAGGAATATGGAAATGAAACTTTCTAGTAAGAGTTCCAACACCCGATAACCAACTTTGCCAAGTACCTAGAGAAAAGTATAGAGCTATTGCAGTCCTTCTTTTCACAAGCAAAACCACAATTACATATACAAATAAGCCTTGTTTGCATGAAACCAAAACAAAGTGGAATCCCCGTTATTTGACATTAAACTGCTCGGAATGGATTTCTTCTTTTGTATTTCACTCTTTTATAACCCTAAAACCTCGTTGTCCAATTCCGACACGACAATTTAGAAACAGATATGTTAAATCAATAGATATAATGCTAATCCAGATTAAGTCACTTGTTACATATTTTTACGTAAAGTTGTCGAACTTGTCACACTTTAATCTGTACTTTACATGAAGTAATTGACCAATTGACTAAATTCTTTTAATTGAATTAGTCAGTTTGAACACAATTGTATCTTCAACACGGATTTTTTTACGTCTTAACCAGAGCTGGGCACAAGCGCACTTCTTTTTTCGGAGCGGAACCACAAGCATGCTCTTATCTAAGGGTTATCCGCTCATCGCCCTTTTTACACACAAACAACGCTGCAAATGCGAAATAAAAGCGGTTAGATAGTGGTTTGCAATTAGTTTCATTTGTTATAACGATCATTAAACATTTTACTAGCGTACGTTATTTTTATAACGTAAGCCAGATATGCTTTTAAAGTGAATAATATTTAATTAATGAATGAATGTGGACATCAACAATTGTAGAGGGTTCTTAAAACTCCTCTGTTAATCATATGTGGCCTGTGTGACAAAAACAAACTCTTCAACATAAGAACATTCATAACATATTAGGCTTCAGTTAGATGCAAGTTCTTCAAGCGAGAGCATCAAAACGAGTGTGCCTTCTTATTCGTATAAAAGAGCGAAAGATTGAGCAACACTCTTTTTTCATCGAGGAGGGAGAGGCACGCTCTTGTTAGAAGAGTGGTTGTCCAGCTCTGGTCTTAACAAGTTTGATTCAATAAATAAAAATTGAATTAATACAAACAAGCAAAAAACTGTTTTGTATTTTTAAACTGACAATTTCTCTAACAGTCTGTAACAGTTGATCAAAACAGCAAAAACTTCTCTTTAGGAAGACACTTCAGAAATTAATGAAATAACAAAAATTATTTTTTGGAAAAAAGTTTGCTTTTTTCTGTCTTGGTTGTTGGTTATTGGTACATTCCTCACAAAAGCAAAAAAAAATTTAACCATAAGATATTCACAAGGGCTTTGTCCATGGCCAAAGTATTTATGCATCTTTATTCAAAAAATAACTTAACCACTAGAAACAGGATTTATTGAAGGAAAGACGATTTTCAGTTGTTTTTGGATGAAGACTAAATTGCATTAAACAAAAACCGTTTTTGATGGGTTTCCCAATAAGATATATTTTAAAAACAGTCAAAATTTCAAGTGTCTATATTTAGCAGCTTTAGCTAATTACACAATCACAACTCTGTAGAGAGTTATCTGATCTCAGTCACATCGAGCAGAATAGGTTTCCTTAAAAAATTTAGCAATGATAACAATACAACATAAAAATCATAATAACGCAAAGCTGCTAGTCTGCAAATGTTCCTTTTTGCAATTTGCTAAACACTTTTGAACAACTTGTGAACTATTATCTACCAGCCTTAATCAAGAGTTGAGTTAACTTCGAGTTTCACCGCAGACCTTGTTGTTTATCTCTACATTATAAACAATGTATACTCGCAGTTTGAAGCACACATACATCGATTTGGTAATTGTATGCAACACAAGTAAGGATTTTCTTGGCTTTACATATGTGAGAAGTAATTTTAAACATTTTCCTATTCCCTACAAAAATTCACGAGTTTGAAATTCTTGGCTTGTTCTCAGTCCAAGTCAAGTCCTTTTTTATTTTGAAAGAGTCCGCATGCTATTTTCAGGCCCGTACTGTGCCACAGTGGGTCGTTGCCCATTGTATGTATATTCAAATACTATGTTAACAAGTTAATTCGATAATACCTAATAAGCAAATGAAAAAAGAAATAGGCAACCAAGCTTACGTAGAGGAGTTTTCGCTGAAGAACCTTTTGGAGTCAAAGCCGGGGATTTGGCAAACACTTTCTCAGGGTATTCAAATCTAAGTTAGATTAAATCAATTATAGTCTATTGAATAAATTCAGTTGGTGATTGCAAGTTTGTAATACAACACATGTATAATATATATACATAAATTCTTTTCAGTGAGATTGAAAAAGAACATCTTTACATACCTGAAAGATCTATCAACAATGGTCAAAACATCTTTATTGCGCACTGAGAGCATTCCATGCATAGGTTTCCCATTGACAACAGTTTTATTTGACTGAAAAAATTGAAATGTATAGAGAAAGTGAGATTTTCAGCACAATTGGATACATCCAATTGAATTTTAGTTGAAGCACAACATCTGACTTCCTAATAAATTAATGAAAAGCTGTTTTTATGGCATAATCACTCCGTTAACATTATAATTAAGCATATTCAGTCCATTATCGTTATAATTACGCCCAAAGTTTAAAAAAACCTTGCTGGAATTTTGTCTAACAAAGGACCCATACTAAACAAAAACGCAAAAGTCAGTCATATCATCTGGATTCAGCCTATACCAAGTTTATCACAACTCTACAGATTGTAAAACTTAGAATTTTTCCACTACATAAAATGATAGAAAATGATCATTACCAACTAAGCTTATCATAAAATGTCTATAACAAATTTCTTCAAACCAACCTCACTAATATTGTGAAGTGTAAACTGTCCATTTTCTCCCAATATCAGTTTACATTGCTCATTAGAGACGTATGGAAGTTGAACACGAATATCGCAATCAGCGCTCCTGCAAAATATACTTGTCATGAAGTTAAATTGTGTAACACATGTTTTAAACACAGCCATTTCTCTAATGAGGTAATTCACTAAAAATAAAAATAATATTATAATATAAAACTGCTGAATTCTGTAAGGCAAGATCTAAAACAGATAAACTTACGATAAACATGGAATAAATCAGGGGTGGGCAAACTTGTTCAATGAAAGAGTCACTTGCGGAAAAATATAAACACCAGCGAGCCGCAAATTCAGTAATGATTGTCAATTTGGTTATTATATTATTAGTAGTCATTTAGGGATATTACTTTTTAGCTAGAAGACCCATAAAAAACATGTCGGCGAGGCGCACTTTGACAACCTTTGCCATAGAGTATAGAATCTATACCTGAAAACAATGTCGGATTCTATGTCTAGTGTTACGTCATAAACGAAATGCTGGCCTAAATAAAGAAAAAAATAGACAGAAACGTTCATAAACGGTACTCTTGGTAGCCTTTACAATTTTTTTGGAATTTTATGATTCGACTAGAAGAGCCACAAAAAACATGCCGGAGAGCCGCATGCGGCTTGCGAGCCGCAGTTTGCCCACCCCTGGAATAAATCAACAGAATGGTAAGAGCTACAATTACGCACGATGTCCCATATCAAAAACAAATCCGAAAATTACGCACAAATAGGAACCATTTTTATTATTCGGAGAACGAATCAGAATCTTACAGACAGATTCCGGTCAAATAATTTATATTTATATGTAAATAATTTTTTTACTTCACTTCACTTTTACTTCAATTTTTTACTTTTCAACTAGGCACATCCTTACTTAAGATAGTGTGAATTTAGCTTCAACATGTCAATGAGTAGCTTAGAAATCAGCCACACATAGCAAGCTCTGCACAATTCAGACTGCACTTGGTGTTAATTTTGAAGAACATCTAATTCATGCAAAACTACTAGTTTCAGTTGTTTACTATAGGTTTTTGAACATCTCATCCAAGTAACATAGCAACATGCAGTCTGGTCCGCTATGACATCACTGCTGTAATAACAAACTTCAAAATATAACATGGCTATCTATAGAGCAGAAAAATCATACCTTCCAAACATGCATGTTTCAGTGGTGATGGGATATTGTGATCCGTCTGTCCCATTTCGACGAATTACAATTACTTTTCCATAGAGCGGCATTATGAAATTTACTATTGTCTACTTCTCAAAGCTACTTTTTCATAAAGACTTAAATGCACTCAACTGTATCAACAATAATTTCTTGGCCTAAATCTAGAATACTCATTCTGCAACAATATTTAAATAGCAAATGTTTTAAAGCTATGGCAAAGCCTACATATAACGAGTGCACATTAACAGTCAGAAAAGGCAAAAATGAGAAACTGTTAGAAACATAGGCTCACAGCGTAGGGTGCATTCCATGTTTTGCATACACCAAATATCAATTTGGCGTACATCAACAGTACGCCAAACGTAATCTCAGAAAACGGAGAGACTGTGCTCTGTTTCGTCAAAAAAAATAGAAAAACGGAAAATCTAAGTAAAATTGCAGTGCTACATGATTTAAATATTGTTACGCCAAGACCTGTATTTGTTCTGTGCCATGCCAAATTCAAACCAAATATATTGTTATAAAAAATACAGAAAGCACTGCGGTGGCGAAATGGTTAACCATGGGGCTCGTATGACGGAGGTCTTCAATTCGAATCTTGCTTTTGTTTGACTTGTTTTTTTTGTCCAAATTTATGATACTTTGATGCAATAAAATCATGAGAGGTGAGAGTTTGGGTCGGAGGGGTTTAGGTTCAAAATCTATTTAGACTTTGGGAAAAAATGTGAATTTCAGTTGGAAAATATTGTTTATTTTAATTCGCAGCCTAGCTTAACTAGGCTAAGTAATTTAATCATAAGAAGTGAGAGTTTGGATCAGAGGGAATTAGGTTGTTAGTTTTTATCTGAGTTGGGATTCAGGATACATGGGCAAGAACTACTCAAATAGAGGATACGGGTTATAATTTTTGTCAGCAGGTGTGGGCAAAAAAGCATCTTTGTAAGCTAAATAATTCCCAAACAACGAGGTGCACACTTTTTGTTGCCTACTGGTGCACGTCAATCTTTAAAAATTACGCTGTCCGGAGCCCAAAAAACTTTCATTCCATACTGGTCTATAGGGCTAGGCAAATGCTCTGGCCTTTCTTCTTATACCACTATGCTATTTTAGCCATAGGCTATAACCTAAGTTTGGTAGGAGGAAGATTTCATTTTATTACAATATCTTCCTAATACAAAATTTATAAAAAGTAATACATCGCACAGTGCAGCAGTGTGAGTCAGTGGGTGGGACAGCAAGAGACCCCATCCTACCGTGACTTAAAACTAATAAGCTAAGTTAGCAAAGTGCCAAACAGCCAAGCTTGATGCCAAACAACTTAACAAGCAGTTTTATCCGTTTTTGAATTTGGCTCTCCCGCGATAAATACCCAGTGTTATAGAAATCCTATAAATAAGAAGATTCAACACGGAAACTCCCTTGTCAATGGAAAGCAAAATATTTAAAATCTCAAAAACTTCTCAACAAAGCTAAACGTAAAAGAAATATTAGGTTTACAAAGAAAAAACATTTAAAAAAATTTAGTGATTTAAACTTCGTTTACAATAGCCTATTTAAAATAATGATAATATTTTTTGTAGCGCCCTAAGAAAAGATTTGCGATAAGAAAAAAAAACTCTAAAACGCTTAACAATCACATATAAAATACAGCATAATCATATATACAAAGAACAGCGACAAATGAAGTATAAAATAACAAGGACAGAGCTAATGTTTGTTATAAAGGCACACAAAAAATAAAAATAACAAATTAGATTCTAACTCTAATTGTTAGAGCATAAAATCAAAATATATTAAAAGAGCATAATTTTCACAATAAAACAATCAACAATAACATATGAACAGATCTGGAAATTTAGAGCACGAAAGAAATGTGACTTCAATAGTTTCTTGAACGTGTTCAAGCTTTCTGCGTCACGGACAGCCTGCGGCAGATCTTTCCACAGCAGCTACGGAAAATATTTTGTGACCATACAACACGGTCCGACCAATTAATTATTCATTTTTTATATAGTATCATTGGTCCGACACGGTGAAATTTGCATAAAATTGTTGGATTAGGTCCACAGAGATCTTGTAGGCCCTACGTCGACCCTGGTACAAACGTCTTCGGAGATATTTGGACCCCAGGCCGCTCAAAGCTTTAAAAAGGCAATACTTCGGAATTTAAAGTGACATGACCGGTTTAATGTGATTGGTCTTCTTCAAGCGACAGATCAGCCGTGCAGCAGAATTTTGGACGTGCTGCAATCGTCTTAGCATATGATGTAATAGGCTACACAGTAGAGCGTTGCAATAGTTGAGTAGCGACATACCAACGCAGGGTCTCACAAGGAACAAGGGTCTCACAGGATTTTGCCGATAACCAAGGACGAATTCTACCAATGTTTCTGATGTGGTGGTAGCAAGATTTGGCAATGCTCTCAACTCGTTTGGACATAGATAAAGAGCAAGCAAGAAAAACTCTGAGGCTCTTGATGTATGGAGACGGAATAAGGTTTCGCAAAGCTCTATCTTGTGATCATAAAAATTTTGGTTTGGACGAGCGCTTGGAATGGAAAAGCAGGATTCTATAAGTAGGTTTTCCCTTCTATAAGCGCGGTCTTGTCAGAGTTCAACTTGAGCATTATAAGTCATCCAGGACTTAAGTTCGTTGTGGCAAGCCTCAACAGATGTTAACTTCCTCCAGACAACGTCACAGTCAATAACTACCACATAAAGTTGGATGTCGCCAACGTAACAGTAATAGGCCACTTGATGTTTTGGCAGATATTAGCAATGGTTTGGGCATACAAGGAGTGCTGCGAAGAAGCTACAGGCTTTATCTATAGTCTATACGGTGATGATTTCGTTAACTTCTGCTGAGTACAATGACATCAGCTATAATTTTTTGTTTACTTCACAATAACAAAACTATGAAAATAAAGTATTTTGTTATTACGTTAAATTTTCCTGTCGCAGTAGGATATCACATCAGTAGGATCTAAGATGTCATCATTTACATAGATACCATGACATCAGTAGGATATCATTATTTAGATAGGTGGGTAGTACCGCGGCACTTTTGGAAAAAAATACTGAATCTCTGTACCGAATTACTTTTTTTAAGAAATTTCAGTCGGTCCCGACACTCGGTATTTTTCATGTAATAATTTTAAAATTTGAACAAGTATATTTTCAGAAATACGTGTTACTTTATTCTTAATACTAATTTTAACAACTGTTGATCTTTTTTAATATGGAAATATCAAGTAAAATTGCAAACGATTAACGTCACATATGTTTTAACGTGGAGTAACCTTTTAATAGCGGCAAACGGTTCCAGGTCGATTCAACCCACGGACGATTCAACCCCGGACGATTCAACCCACGGACGATTCAACCCAGGACCATTCAACCCCGGACGATTCAACCCACGGACGATTCAACCCGCGGACGATTCAACCCGCGGACCATTCAACCCGCGGACGATTCAACCCACGGACGATTCAACCCGCGGACGATTCAACCCGCGGACGATTCAACCCGCGGACGATTCAACCCACGGACGATTCAACCCCGGACGATTCAACCCAGGACGATTCAACCCACGGACCTTTCAACCCACGGACGATTCAACCCAGGACTTTTCAACCCAGGACGATTCAACCCACTGACGATTCAACCCACGGACGATTCAACCCACGGACGATTCAACCCGCGGACGATTCAACCCACGGACCTTTCACGTACTATTGGCTTAGGTTATCACCAAGTTACTTTGTAGCCAATATTATGTAAGCTAAATAAAGCTAATATATAGGCCTAAGCTAATATAAAGCTTTTTGTGTTTCCTTTTTTTTCTTTTACCACTTCTTGTTAGCATTGGTTGTACATCAAAACACTTATTGTTTTCTGCTTTCCAGTAAAACCTTGAATATTGTTATTTTGCCCTATACAGTACTTTGCGTATATTTCTGTCTACGCCTGCTATTATTTTTTGTATTGACCATTGTAGATCGGTTAGTATATAAAATGTTCTCCTTTTAGCATTAAGTTAACATTTTTGAAGTTTTTGAAAAGACAAAATGCATGATTTAGTTAGCTTTCGACTCACGTACGTAAATGTGTGTAAGTTATTTATTTTTTTGCATGTACACAAATTACAGATATTTTTATAGATACCTGTTTATACATCGATTAATTAGAAAGAAAGTTGTTTTATTTACAGGCAAGCTTAAGAACATGAACCTGAACACAAACACAGCACGTATAAAACACAAAGCTGAAAAGGGTACTACAAACGGTAATTAATTAGCACATATGAGCGATTGCACGCAGATACATCAATTTATCTGGCTCATTTGCATAAGTGCAAACCTTTGCCGAAAGTCTGTGAGCCAGGTGCGTGTATTTGCTTCGTGGTTGGTCCAAATTAACAACTGCTGCGTTTTGAGCACCGAGCCTTTGTATCGCGATATCGCGTTTTATACCGTCCAGAAATGACCAAATGTTCGGATGAGAACACAGTAATAGTGATTTGAGGGCATTGTGAAACCCTTCTGTGCAATTTGTTGTTTTGGGCTCGCAAAGTACCGCGTCGTCGTAATGATTCCACAACGAAGGGGGAAATCTAGCCTGTCGTTGATGGCGTCCTGTTCTTGGACCACGGATATAATTGCTTTCAAAGTAAACTAAAAGATCGTTGCAGGCTACCTCGTCTGGAAATGTGCTGGCAAGTTGTTCAAAAATACTCTCCCGGTCAGCGACTGCAACAAAAGACAATGCAGACAGCGACTTCACTAACATTTGGAAGATGCCGTCGGTTTCATACCTGGTTTTCAGACCGAGTTCGTTTACTTTTCTTAAAACGGACTGAGCCAAATGAAAATAGCAACCGGAAACGGTTGCTGAAGGATATTCAGACCTAAATGCATTTCTAGCAGCGATTTCAAAATCCAAAAGAATTTTATAGGGCTGTGCCATTGGACGTATAATCCTGAGGGCTTGCAACATCTTTGTATACGTTTCTTGAGACTTGTTGGGCAAGAGAAAGTAAACTATAGGTCGATAACTGTGTCCAACCTTGCAGTGAATTGTGTACAGCTGGAAGAAGATGCCAGGAACGACGTCGAAAGTTCCGTCTGCGATTGTGACATAATACATGAAAGAAATTGTCGGCAACTTAGAGATCTACCAATGCCACCTAGAGAAGTAATAACTTGTGTATTGTAAAGCTCAAACGGCTATGATTGTTATTACATTTTAAAATCAAAAATCTTGCATGTTGCTAACTGAAAAACGCTATACTGATAGTCTCTACACTGTCTACAGCAACTTTCTAATCTAAAACTGCATTTAAAATTGACGAAACGCTTTTCTAGTGTTGACTATTTTCGTTTCTGCGTATTAAGATTGACAACTTGCAGTTTCAAATGCAATGCCTTCACATCGTGACGTCACCAGACGCGCTGAAAGGCCTTCCCTCTCTTGGTGGCTTTGGTTCTAAGTAGGCCTCTAATTTGGGGCACTGGAATTGTTTGCGGTACAATGTTTGTGTGTCCAACATTGTTTGCGGTTTGTGATAGCATTCTGAGCAGGTTAAAAAAAATTGACCATATAGACTTTTTTGGCGTGCAATCTTCATTCCAATCAACAAACAGTTGTTTCTAAGGTTTGACTTTTAATCGACGTGTAGGCTTTATTTTTCGCTAAGCAGGCCTACTAGTTACAACACGGTACATAAACTTGTTTTTATTTCAACACAAGATGTGTATTGGTATAGTGGTAAAAGCGGCATCCGTGCCTGATAACGAACTGCGTAGACGTTTTTATAAACGGGTTGAATCGTCTGGGGTTGAATCGTCCGTGGGTTGAATAGTCCTGGGTTGAATCGTCCTGGGTTGAATCGTCCGTGGGTTGAATCGTCCGCGGGTTGAATCGTCCGGAGTTGAATCGTCCGAGGTTGAATCGTCCGTGGGTTGAATCGTCCGCGGGTTGAATAGTCCGGGGTTGAATCGTCCTGGATTGAATCGTCCGTGGGTTGAAAGGTCCGTGGGTTGAATCGTCCGGGGTTGAATCGTCCTGGGTTGAATCGTCCGTGGGTTGAATCGTCCGTGGGTTGAAAGGTCCGTGGGTTGAATCGTCCGCGGGTTGAATCGTCCGTGGGTTGAATGGTCCGCGGGTTGAATGGTCCGCGGGTTGAATCGTCCGCGGGTTGAATCGTCCGTGGGTTGAATCGTCCGGGGTTGAATCGTCCTGGGTTGAATCGTCCGTGGGTTGAATCGTCCGGGGTTGAATCGTCCGTGGGTTGAATCGTCCGACCACCGCGGCAAACATTGTATTTGCAGCAACATCTTTTACACAAAAAGTACTGAGTACCCAATTACCGAACTAGTTTTTTAAAATAGTACCGAACATCGAAACCGTCGCTACATTTTTCGCAAAGTAGCCTACCGGTGCCGACTGCCCACCTCCGATTAATTAATTATTATTCATCAAATAGCTTTATGCTGAATATTAAGCGACTATTCATCTCACAAAAGCGATGCCATGCACATTCTTAAAACGGGTTCCCTTGATGGCCCGCTTGACCACGGGAAATGGAAAAAAATCACATCGAGCCAGGTTGGTCGAGTAGGGAGGAAGTCTCGGATACTCAGGGCAGTGTGGGCAGGTGCATTGTCGTGGTAAAGCACCTACGAGCTGCCCTGCCACAACTCACGTTGATTGCATTCTTCGATGTGAGGGATATCGTCCACTGCGGGTTCTTGCCACAAGGCCAGAAAATCAACCAGCATGTCTATAAGAGATACTGCGGCGTTTGATTCGTTCAGTGCGCAAGTTTTGACAGGACAACTCTAGGTGCTTCACCACGACAACTTGCTTTTGGTAAATTTCATGTAAAGCAAGGGGTATCCAAATTTTTGGGTCAGAAAGCTATTTTCAAAAATGCCCTGTCAAATTGAAGTACCGTTGAAGATGCTCTTGTACAATCAATCATTCTACCATTTTATTTTTTGTCTGAAGCGTGGTTGGGACAAAAAATCAAGCCAGTTGCTGCTAGCACGTGAATGGGAAAAAGTGACAAAGCCAAAAAGTCTATAATTGCTGGTAATGACTGGCATGGCCACTAAAACCACAATTAGTCAAATCCAATAAATCATAAGTTGAAAAAGCGAAGTTAAGCCGATGAGAAGGTGGCATGTTCACTATACAAAATATATTTGTTTAATTGGTTACGTATCGAGTTTGTTTTCCACATAAAATAATTGATGATATTACCTTATAAACAGAACTTTATGAAACAGCATAACAACTCTGCTGTATGTAAAATAAGGAAAAATTAATAGCAGGTAGATAACCAAAGAATGATTGAATGGCATGCAATCAATTTAAAGTGTATTTGTGGTGTTAAACTGATTACAAAATTGATATACGAAATAAGTGATATTTACGTATTGTGACTCATCTGTTATATGTGACATATATTGCATAGCTAAATTATAGTTAGTAGACAAAGCCTTCACAATTTAGACAGTATCCACTTTCCATTTTCTTCAGTCACCCTGCCTTCCTTTTTCATCTTGTTCAAGTGATTATTAACGTTGGTGTTTGCAGGCAAGTGAAGTACCACCGGTACGTCTTTGTATACCCTTTTTACAATTTCCATGCTTTCGACAGGAATAGGGTGACACTCTTTCAAACATGCAACAATTTGTTCTTCCCTTTCATTTCTGTGTTTTATATAGTACTGCATGAACTCAACAGGTTCATTTACAACCTTTCCATGTCCAGGGTAAACACGACCAGGCTTTAGGTCAACCAATAATTGTAAAGACTTCATGTAATCATGCAGATCCTCAAAAACTGCTGTTCCTTCACCTAAGACACAATCTCCTGAGAATATGGCATTATCTTCCTCCATAAGCAAGGCTATGTGATCTTTGGTGTGTCCAGGACTGAAAATTACTTTCATTGTTGCACCTTCTGTCTGAAGTACTTGCATGTCTTTTAGATAGGAATATTTTAGTTCGTTGTTATTTGGCTTCTCATCTATACGAAGAGGGAATTTATACAAGGGTGTATCTAGACTTATAAGCTTGTTTTTAAACAGATCTTTGATACCTCCCACATGATCATGGTGCCAGTGAGTCAAAACAACTGCTTCTATGGATACATTTTTGTCATTTAAACACTCTTTTAAGTTTTCAATGTACTCAGGCACATCAGGATTCCCAGTGTCAATGAGCATACGTTTAGGTCCTGTTCCAACAAGGTATGTGTTAGTGCCTTGTAAAGTCATTGGTCCCGGATTACATCCTAGCACTCTGACTATCCTGCAGGTTAGCTGTTCCACTTTGGGGATGGTAGACAACATCGTTTGTTAAGCAGGGTTCTCAATTAACAGTGCTCTGCACACTCACATTACTACCTGCATAAAAAATGCTGACATATATATTGCAAATGATATTTAAATATTATAAAAAATTATTGCCAACTACACTTAATGATAAGAATAACATCATAATTTTAAGCATGTTTACAATTAAACATACAATAATATCTGTTCATTCTCTGTGATGTGCTACATTTCGTTAAGAAGTGGTTATAAATAAAGCATCATATTTGGTTTTACTTGTATTAAGCAATGATTTTTATAGTATCAATAATTTCTATTAATAAATATTGCTGTGTATACAAGCAGCAAATAACTTCAAAACAATTTCACATCTGAAGAATGCACGACATGTGACTAACAAGACAATATAACTAGGTTATATCATTCTGTTACTTTAATCACAATGTTACAAATCATAAGTTCATCAACATGCACATAAATTGCGCTAATACTAAAAATTTATTTCAGCAATGTTTTTATGGCACTGTAAGGATACCAGCAGGTTTTAAAACATCTATCCCTCCATGAAGAACACACACACCCTTTAAACCAGCTTTTAATAGCTCAGTAGCAAAACCCTTATTATCTTCATGATTAGATTGACTGCCAACAACAACAATCACCTTGAACTTCTGCTGACTTAGTGTCTGAATAAAATTTGAAGATGATTTATTGCCACGCATAGGGAAGCTGAAGCTTGATGGAATTGAACCACGTGCAAACTCATCAGTTGGGCGAATATCAATTACAGCAATTTTTGGTTTAGCAGATTTGTTACTTTTTGCTGGAGTTTTTGAATCATTGGTTCCCTGTAGCTCACATAGCTGTATTAAATCATCTCCTGATATTCGACAGCACAGTTCATTTTTTAGTTCCTGTAAAGGTATGGCAGTAATTGAAAGTTCATTTTTGGGCATACAATTATAATCTTCAGAGTAATATGAATATGATTCACGAGTCATTTTCACATCCTTCCTGGCATGAACACGAAAAGTAGAACTTTTTGGTGTATGACAAAATATCTGAATAGATTTCTGAACAACACCATCGATGTCTATTTCAGGCAGATCTGAAAATAGCAGAATACACTCATTGAAGTCACTTTGCAAAAGCTGACTTCTCAGTTGCTGCAAAATTGCAACACCAATGCACAATGGAAATGATGAATTTCCTAAAAGCAAAGTATCCCATAAATGAACTATTTTGTGCAGTGGGAACACATGGGCAAACATTGTTAGAAACCAAGGGATTGCATACAAATCTGGAATAAAGTTAATTTCATTTAAATGACAAGCCAGTAGAGGATCATGAAAAGCTATTAGGTGGGAGAACACAGCCAGGTATTCCTGAATGATATCTGAATTGTCCTTTAAGAAAAACTTATGCAAGTATTTGTCAATGAACTTGGATAAAGAAGCCCAAGATAGGGGTTCATCGTTGAAGTTGAGATGAACAAACACAGCACATAATGAATCCAATCCTTGCCAGTATGTCAAATTGGGATGAGCCATTAGCCAAGCCTTCAATACACGTTTGAGCTTTTGGTGAGCGACTGGGGATGAAAGTACAGAATTATATTGATGACAACGAGGAACATCAACAGCAATCTGCCTATCAGCTGGAACTGGAGTTTCTTTGTCATAATTGAGGTATTGCTCCTCAATATTTCCCATAACATCCAAAAGACCTGCCCAGACTCTACCTCTGCAAAATGGAGGAATGTCAACTCTTGCTTCTTTCCAGAGTCGGTCACGTAAATAAGGATAAGCAAGAAGCAGTCGCTTAAAAAGAGCAATGCGATAGACCTGGTAACCAAAGTCATTCTCTCTAATCAGCAGTGGTAGCTTTGATGCCTCATGTACTACTTCATCCCCAACTTCCTCTTCCAACAATGGATAGAAAAACTTCAAGTTATCACAATTTATTGTCAATCTTTTCTGCAAGGTTTCCAAGGAAAGTAAAGTTACATTAGTATCGAACAGTGTTTCAGGTGATGGTTGCAAGCCCTTCAAATCACCAACTGATGAAACCAGCAAAGGAGCTTTAGTTATGGAAGATGTGGTTGTAACAGATTTCATCACGTCTGAGATCATATCACCTCCTGCTAAATTCCATAAATACCATAGCTCACTACAGTTTAAATCTTCAATTGGAGATACATCAGCATTATAATTTATTTCACTGTAGGATTTCAAACTGTGCATACCATTGGCTTGGTTTCCAGGAATAGAAAACTGAGAAAATATGCTATGGTTGATAAAATCTGCAGGTTTCAATCTGTGTTTTATTTCTGGAGAAAGGCTATTTTCTAACACAAATCTTAAACCCATGAAGTCCTCTGAGGGAGAAATGTGAAACTCCGGATTTTTAAAATTTTCACTAAAATGTTGGAGTACGCTGTAGGAGCTTGTGAATTTGAACATTTGCAGTACATTAGCAATGATTACAGCATTAGGTTCATCTTTCCACAATAAATTTTTGTGAATTAACTCCAAGAGAATAATGGCAACAGACCATACATCTGATTTAGAGCTTACAGCATTGTGACCAACATCTGGAAAGAACGTGCTAATTATCTGCTCAGGTGAAGAATACTTGCTATTTCCAAGTGGAAACAAAACTAGTTTTCCTCCATCAGTCATGTGATGCATTCCATAGTTCGAAAGCTTAGCTAACTTATTTGAAGTTAGGAGAATGTTTCGTGGCTCTAAACCAAGATGAAAGATACCGAAGTCATTCAAATATTTTAATCCACATAAAATATTGTAGGTGAGTTTAAAGCATAGTTTGTTCCAATCCGATTGAAGCAATGCTGGTGGATTATTTATCAAAGATTCTATACTATCAATATAGTATTCTGTGACTGCAAATATGCGATCATGTTTGCCACAACAAAAGTCTATATACACACAGAGGTTTTCATGCTTCAGAGCTATAAGTTCTTGAGCCAGACCAAGCACTTTTATGGAATAGGGTGTTAATGGGAGTCCATTGCTACCACATTCATTGTGAGGAATAGATGCTGTCACAAATGATAAACAACCTAATCGCTTGCCAGACATATTAGATTAAAAATTTCATAAGACAATATTTCTGGACAGGTACCTAGACAGAATTCACCACAATAAAAAAGAATATGGAGATACAGGCAGAACATGTACTACCGTATGTGTACATACTTAATCAATAAATCTAGAAATGTTTAAACAAAACTGAAAAAACATTACACTGCAATGCAAGCCAATTTTAGTATGAGTACCAGTGATATATTGGGTTTGCTGCCATTGTGAAAATACTTACAGTTCAAAACATAGAATTTATAATCAAAATTAATCCCGTTAAAAATTGTTTTATACATAATATAACAAAGTTAATTAATTTGCTCCCTGAACCTATGTTTTTCTTTGAAATGACTTGTGCTAACAGTTCTCAATTGCATACAAATTATGGTTATAGAAACAATATGACATTAACACAACAATGACCAGTTACTTAAACCTGGCCCAAGTAAGCCCAACCCATAAGTAGCCTACACTGTCTGCACCAGGCTGTAGTGAATGCATGACACAATAAAGCAGTGATATCACTAGCAAATAATTAACAGAAATACTGTTTAAATAAGTGATGACATGCTTTTCTAGATATTGTTTTACAACACGCCAAAACATGAAACTTATTATTAATCTATTCTGGTTGTCTACTAACTTTATAAATAGATTTGCTCGATATATACAGTGCATGATCAGCAAACGTGTTTGGACCAGATGAATTTAGTTTCAATGTTGACCTCACTGTGTGAATATGGCACTCAACCAAAGGGAGACTAACCGCCAAAACCTTAGTACATAATTGATCTGTTTTCAAACCCTATCACTCATAAACTAGGTTTGAATAACCTTGTTTAAAAATGTGTTCTTAAGTGGAGTGTTGCGATTGTGGGGAGCTGATATGGTGACTCATCATATAAAAATCACTAACAATGTACATTGCCTGGTATCTGGTTCTTGAAGTATAAACAAAGTTAAAAAATCCAACTAAATAACCATTATTAGGTTGACATAAAAATTAAAGGAAATAAGCAAACGCATGCAACTGGATAAATACTAAACAAAATTTCTTCATAATGCACACAATGAATAACAATCAGGTTATAACTAAAAACAAGCACTGTTGCCATTCAAAAAACACTTTGAAGTATTTAAATTAAACAACCAACAGAGCATAATAAGCAACTGCACCAGTTTGTTTTTACTGCACTTAAACCTTGACTTACTGCACCATAAATTTACAAGGAATTGTTTGCATGTCTACCATTTGTTTTCTATGTCTTCCTCATACTCAGGATCATTAAATTTTTCTTTTTTGTCGTACTCAAATGTCGAGGTTGCAAGATCAACCTCTATAGGAAAAACATCTGCACCTTTCATCTGATCATGGCAGGCAGCATGGTATTCAGAAACGGCCGACACAAATTTCTGAAGTTGAAAAACTATGTCCTGCACATGTTTGTTGTCGAGTAGCTCAAGTTTCTCCATAACATCTTTTCGTAACTTTGCAAAATAGGATCGGGCTTCTTGCCTGCATCTTAAGACCAGGCGATATTCGTAATTACCGGTTTCAACCCGATACAAAGGTTCCTGAAGAGCAGCATAGCTGTATTCTTCGTCATCCATTTCTTTTACCTTTAGGCAATATGACAAGTACTCAAACTTCACATCGGCATACTTTTTTATGGTAAGCTTGGTGTCAGGTATTGCTTTGTTCAGGTAAGTATTTAGATCAGTTAACATTGGCTTAAGGGTCTTTAAAAGTTTGAATCCAGATTTCTCAAAGTCGCGATGAGCATCACTAAATTTTGAAAAAGCCAAACTGCTGTTCTTGTGAGGTTCACGTATTCCAATCACAGAGAAGATGTCACCAAACTCTCGGTGTGTTTTGCACAGGTTGAAATAAGCTTTGAGAAGCTTTTTGCAATAACACATCAAACCCCTATAAATGGTAGCTGTTCTTTCCATGTCCTGCAGCCTTTTAATTAGAACATCATTACATAATATGGCACGACTGAGACCTAATGCATCAGCAGTTCCAGTATCCATTTGCTCCACTAACCTGTGCTTTAGCTTTTTAAGGATAATGTCAAGGGTTTTGCCTTGTTTTGGATCAGCATGCAGCTTGTTGTAGTTAATTTTGACATCTCCTTTAATAGCTTGGATAGTTTTAGCCAACTGAACTTTGGTAAGACCTTTTACCGACTGTCCATTTATGGTAACAATTTCGTCCCCTGCTGCTAGTGACCCATCTTTGGAGGCTGGAGTATTATCAAAGACTTGAACAATATACAGACATGGACACAAAGGTGCACCACCACCTATGCTAATCCCAATAAGATTTTGACTATCTTTTGTGAGGGTGACTGTGCCTGACATAGTTGTCATTCCCATTTTGTCTTCTTCTATTCCCCAGTCTTCCATTTTCGTGGCAGCAATTATATATTACACCAAAATTCTTTGAAAATCTGAGAAATAAAACAAAAGTTTGAAAAGGAAGCCGTCATTCGCAAAGACAACCATTGTAATATCAAATTTAAATGTGGATTTTTCAAGATTTGGGATACTCCAACTGGACAAATTGACCTGATAAGGACCTATTTAGAATAGAAATTCACAGTTTGATGTGCTACGGAGACTTACACAGGAGGCTATAAAAACTTACTTCAATGAGTGACTTATTTTCTCAGGTGCATTTAAAGCAAAATTAGTCTTAAATGTGCCAACAACAGCAAACTGAAGAATAGCAACAGAAACTATAATAACTATAAAGAAAAACTGAAACAAATAAAATAATGCCCACTGCTGAGTTATAATGTAAAATTATTGCATCACAACTAACATGATACAGATCTTCACTGAAACCTGCTGTGACAAGAATTATATTCATACCTTCAACTTTGTCCTAAATGAACAGTACAACCATAAAAATATAGCTTAATTATTATTAGCTTGAAAATTAGGTACTGTATTGTAATTAAAAGTGAGAGGGAGAAGAAAGAGGTACAGATTACTGGTTCATTAGGCACCCAGACGACTTTGCTTACCAAGCAGCTAATGTTAGGTTAACAGTTCAGAGTTGCAGTCTAAAATTACTGTGGTGTATAGGCTAAAGTAAAAGCTACTCAACTAGGGAATTGCGATACACAATACACATCTGGACCTTTCAAGTGTTGAAACTGGATCTCAGGTTCATAAGAATGACGTAAATATTACCATATTCTCTCATATACAGTATATATATATATATTACCCAATATTTTCGCCAAATATTGCTTATAGCCTATGCAGTGTTGCAATCTTGGGAGTTAATTTTCGATCATGACACCCTTGATTTTAAAGTGAGACTAAAAACTATTCGGTAGTAAGTGTAGCACAAACAGAAATATGTGGAGATCTTTAAATTGGACATGTCTAAATGGTGTCCACTTGCATTTGTGGTAACTGTCAATATAGTATATACAATACACATGCTACAGTGATGTAAGTTGTTCATAAGTGTTATGCATTGTATTGTGTGTACTTTTTTCAAAATCTTTAGCATGCTTAGTAGCCAACATAGGCAGCACTGACACTTTTATTTAGAAAAACTTTAACTACATTCCTTCAGAGGCATGTTTTGAAACAAGATCAAAAAATAAATATGCAAGGCATTTATAAACGTCGTAAGTAAACCATAGCATTACACAAGTTATCATTACATTAGACAAATGGAGTAGTTGAAATGACTTCCATTAGTGTTCACAAGAAACCAATCTTAAATATTAACAAGCTAGGAAATAGGAATACTACTATGTAGATAACGGAAGTCAAATGATGGCCAAAATGTCGGCTTGCAGGTGACATCATGTTAGACGTTCTGTGTGCTTTACAGCTTGCAACTTTGCAAACATCTTCAAAAACCTTTTGTTTAAAACAATAATAAATCTTTTTGTTTGTTTTTTGCAAGTGACAGTCAAAGCTGTTTTTAACTTTATAGTAAATTTTTGGTTTGAAAACAATATAATAATTGCCTTACTGACAAAAACAAAGAGGGAGATTCGCTGCTCTGATGCCAAAAATTATATTTCCAAACCTAAATAAAATACTCTAGCCATGTGTTTCGTAATCTTCACAGGAAAGCAGATTACCCGTTTGGCATGAAAACAAAAACAATATAACAATTGCCCGCCTGACAAGAAAAAAGAGGGCGATTCGCTGCTTTGTTGCCAAAATTATGTTCCCAAACCTAAATAAATTGTCTTGTGTTGCGTAATCCTCACAGGAAAGCAGATTATCCGGTGCTAAGCAAAATTCTGGTGTGCAAGGAAACAGCTGGTGTACACTGCAATCGTGGCCCAAGGCTGCCCGGTGTTTGTGGAGGCAAGTTTCTGCCCTATACGATTAAAATTAGGGAAAAAATACACTAGTTTTGCAGAATAAGTCGGAGCAGAAGTTAGCCTCTCCTTTTTTGGAGACACCAGTTTTGCCTTGGCTTGCTATGCCGTTTTAGAAAAGATATATTGGGTGAGCTCTTCCTATACTCTGCAGTCTGGATTAGGAGTGCATTCATCTTTTCAAAGTATATTCGATGGCAATTCAAACATACAGTGACATTGAATTATGATGGGGCATCATCGTTTGAACGAAAGGGACCAAGAAAAACGCCGTTTTACTTATACATGGTGAGGCCCATGACATAAACACTTGTCAGGAACAAGAAAATAGAGCGGCTTCAAAGAAAAATTTACAAAAATGTAGTTCAACACGGCAAAATTTTTAAAAGCTAAGAGAAATCTAAAAACAAACGCAGTAGAGTTACTTGGTATTTGCGCCGGACTTAATTAGCTTTTAAGTTTTTTTAAATCACAAACGTTTTAGGTATCGGGTTGTAACGATTTCGCATAAGTGAGTAAGTTACTGAAGTAAAAAAATACTAATTGCGTAACCGGAATGCCGTTAACTGAATTAGCCTTTACCAAATTCGGTAACCGGCATAGCGGGTGATATAGGCCAAGACGCTGCCTTCATTTTTGCCGCATCGGTATCCTTGCTTTTCGTTTGATTTATCATAGAATCTGGAGGGGCAGACTTCGATGATCACTAGATCATTCGCTGCCCTACGCCATGCAAGATGCAACTACTAATTTTTGTTAATTTGTGTAATTTATTTATTATTTGAATAGTGAAAAATAAATTCTTTCTTTCTGTTCAACAGGACGCCAAAAACTGCGCTCATTAAAAGACGGTCTGGTGGTGTGCGAAATATTGACTCCCCTCTGTGACATAATAAATCCATTGTTTCATAAAGGATTTGACTCAGCAAAAAAAAAGTCCCCTTATTCAGCGGCTGAATAGTACGATACCTTAACTTTTGTAAATGCATGTATACCGGCAAACAAAATACCGTATACAGGACACAGGCCCAGGCGTTGTTGCTGATTTGTAAAGTCTCTCTGTGATCTTTAACCCTGCTATTGGCGACGTCACGATGTTGCTGAGAGAGAGAAAGAGAGAGAAAAAATTTATTTCACCATCCAAAGCAAAGAGATTTAAACACGTTGATTGTGTATAAATCTTTTTGTTCAAAGTAAAACTAAAATATCACAATACAATTCAACAAAATTGATTGAGATGGGGCAGCGAAAAGACCTCGCAGTCATCCAGGTCAGTTGCCCCAGTTTCTATTGCAAAAAAGTACAATGGGAACGGCTAGAAAAGAAAATGAAACTCAATTAATTACAACAAAGCTGCAAAAAAAACAAAGACACACTACAGAATCAACAGCAGAACATTTTATTTCAACCAAATCAATAGCAATATGATGCAAAAGAAATCCACAACCATACATCCATCAACCTATTCACAATTATCCAAACAGCACTTTCCTTGCACAAGTCCACTTCTAAATTGATATGAGAAATATTTATGAGACTTGATTTTTTTATGTTGTGTGGTAGTTTATTCCAAAAATTAGATTTTCGAAATGTTAACTCTTTTTGCCTTTTACTATTTTGGTTCGGGGCAAGAATAAGTTGTCCTGTGATGATCTAGTCACTAGTGTTATATTTGTGTACTGCTTCAATTTGGATCAGTGATTTAAAGAGACAAGGTCGTATTGCACTGTTTATTTTTTGTCATTGTCTGTAGGAGAACGAAAAATATAATGCCAACCATTATAGCGTAATAAGATAACAATTACCAGTTCCACCAGCAAACAATGAGTGGGAAAAAGCAGCAAAGCTTAAAATGTGCAAGAATAATGCAACCATATGGTAAAAAATAATGATAAAGTATACACCCGATTCGTCTGCTTTCCGCCCATTGAAATGGGTGGAATTGCGGTAATATTTTCCCATTCGAATGGCAGAAAGTATGCCATTCTTACCCTAGCTAGAGTAAGAAATATGCATTTGGAATGGGGAGATGTTTACTTCGGCAGAAATATGGTTTGTGTGAAACCTCATTGCTGAAAACAGGTCAATTTTAATGGGCGGAAAAATAGACGAATGGGGTTCACAAACCCTACTTGTGCCGAAGTAAAATTCTCCCCATTCCAAAGGCATATATTTTACTCTAGGGTAAGAAAGGCATACTTTCAACCATTACAATGGGAAAAAATTCCCGTACTCTGGACCATTTTAATGGACGGAAAGTAGACGAATGGGGTGAAGTATAATAGGATATTAGATCTGGTGGCCGTGCTGACGCTAAAAAATTTATTCTTTTCCATTATATTATTGTGATGCACATACAGTCGACTCCGCTTAATTCGGATACTTTGGTTCCGCTCACTTTTGGCCGAATTAAGCGGAGAAACGGCTTTGTCCGAATTAAGCGGAAAATCAATTGTTCGTTTCATGGTCATGCATAAAGGCAAAAAACGCATTTAAAATAGTGTAGTGTTGCGTAATAAATGAATTGCAGCTGCGCTATACTACAGTAACTGGCACTGATCGCATAAAACGTCTTCGTTTACTTTAGTGAGCAATTTCACTTTTTGTGCTAAACTTTCCTGTACAACTTTGTCCTACAAGATGGACGCAATTGTACCGAAGTAAAAGCGACTATGAAGCTGGCACGGCGTTATATGAGTTCATTGTCGATTGTTACTGCATCGATTGTCATTGTTTCACCATAATCACTCATAATGCAATTGAATCTTGTCTTAAAACGAACGAAGTACTGTTTATTGTGTCATAACCTAACGATGGAATTGCGAACCTGTGTCCGAATTAAGCGGAGAATTGTCCGAATTAACAGGAGTTTTTTACGTTCAATTTTTACTTTTGTTCCGTTCCCGAGCATTTTGGCCGAATAAAGCGGTTGTCCGGGTTATCCGGTGTCCGAATTAAGCGGATTCGACTGTATTTGCCGTTGTTATTTGTGGTGACTATCATTGTAATTCTTTATATGTTTGCGACGGCAAATGAAATGAAAACATGAATAATGGTTAACATGGCCGTTAAATCCAACATGCAAAAAATTATTTACAAAAAAATTACTACGGCATACAACGCTCACGAACACAACCATACGTAATAATATTAAGTCCAATAAAGTTCGAGGCAGTGCGGTAACTAGGTAACAAATACGCCGATAAAACAACCTTGTAAAAATACACTTAATTCATGAACGACTGCTATTGTTTTATAGCGATCTGCTGTTTTCATAAAGCACCCTCTTACTGTTGACTGATCAGAATTTGACAGTCTGCTGTTCATGACGTAATGAACAACAGACTGTCAATGCTCAAGTAGTACGCTGTTGTTGATTGCTGCTCTGTAATTGACAGGATGTTGTTGGTGAAGTAATGATTAGCACACTGTGATAGCACGAGCTGTGCTATTGGTTGCTGCTGCAGATATAATTTCTACAAATACAAATCCGAGTGATGGTCGTAGAAGGTTCAGAATCAATTTTACATATAAGCAGGTTCCAGTGATAATCGTAGGCGGTCCAGAATTAGTTCCACTTATTCAGGTCCAAGTTGGAACACCTCCTGCTCTGCCGGTATCGTCTCAGTCCGACATGGAATTGCATTTTTAGGCTTAGATTTCACCGGTGTCGTTACAGTCTGACTTGGACTCGGTTTGTATTTCACGGGACTTTGTAGGCAAGCATTCCCCTACTTGTGTATTTACTTTTAATTGCATTTTGTCGATTTCAGTTTGTTTTCGTTACTCCCTAAACCTCATCTACGGGGGAGTGGTGCGGCGGTCGGTCCACCCCATTCTACAATTTTGTTTAACATTTCGTTGATTACCTTCCTTTGTAAGTGTTTGCGTATTTGACCAAATGTCATTTTATTACTTCACGATTAACCTATTAAATTATCAGTTCGATTAAGTTTACTATACCTAAAGTTTTTCATCTGGTGGCCGTTCTACTGGTAGTACGTGTAATGCCGAGATGTTCACGCAGCTTTCAACATCATGTGGAGTCAGTTATAGGCTTATAGCCAGGGTTGCCATCAGTCTCAACTCAAAAATAAGGACGACTAGAAAATGAACGAGGAATACCACCTTAAACAGTGTACAACAAGAGAAAGCAACCAATGTTCCTAAAAAAAAAAAAAAAAAAAAAAACAAGACACTATCTGCATGTTCATAATTTTGGTATCTCTTCGGTACAAAATGGTATTGTTAAGGTGACAAAATGCCCAAAATAAGGACAAAAGTGCCCACCTCCGCCCTAAAAATAAGGACGAAAGTGAAAATAAGGACATTTCTTAGAAAAAAGGACAAACATATTTTCTAAGACACGGACCTTTAAAATAAGGACAAATCTTAGAAATAAGGACGGTATGGCAACCCTGCTTATAGCGTACGTCATATCATTTCAACATCACGCAACCATCGCAGACGACAACATTTCCATGAAACGCAGAGGGCGTTGGACAGCAAAATTTAAGATTTTATTGGACAAATGTTAAATCAATTGCAATAAATTAAAATGATTTATTTCATTAAGATTAAAAAAAGATTCCTATGTTCTTGATGTACGTATCGTATATACTATACACTTACTTCATGTAATAAAAATTATAAGCTATTTCACAAAATTTCTTTCTAAAATCACTACCAGGCTATATTTTATATAGGCGACATAATAACTACTTGCATTTACTTTTTTAATAAAAAGAAACATTGCAGTGACAGCATTTACAAATGGGTGACTTATTATGCATTAATTTGTTAAATTTACTGCTGAGCCTAGCGATAGGTAATGTTAAGGTTACGTCACAGCAACTGCTTTAATCAAATGACGATGCCCATATTTAGTTGGAAATGTTATCGTGATGTAAGCTTAACATTTATCTGTTGGTGGTTTTTACGACTTTTTGCGTAGCGTATCTCCTTCGAGACACAAATTCTTTATTATAAAGTCAACTCAAACTGTAGTACTCGATTAACCACGTTTTTATGTTGAGCCTATGATATGTCTTCGACGGTTGAACCAATAAAACAACTAGAAAATTAATATGCGTTTATCTGACCATATGCAATGGTGGGATTCAGTCGGTTCGTACGAACCGGTTGTTGGAATTTTAATAACCTCCGAGGAACGGGTGTTAACAAGCGTATGTACAGGCCTGTGTATATTTCGGCACCGGGTCAGTATGGGATGCTGCCAGTGAGTGAACCAGATGTTAAAATATTTGAATCCTACCGCTGGTCATATGCGTTCCTAGGATAATAACTAATCAGTAAGAGATAACTTGAGATGAGACTGCTTAGTATCGAGGAATTGGCGTGAAACATCATCAAACTTTTCCGTTCGTCCAGCACCACTACCGGAATGAATGACAGAAACTGCCAAGTGACAAAAGACGGGTGTTACTGCTATAGTTCCAGTAGCACAGTACACATCCTAATTCCTAATGTGTTACAGTACTACCTCCGGTGGTAAGTACTGGAATAATCAATATTTTTTTGTGGAAAAAGCAAACGTTCGGATGAATCCAAGAGGAAAACTCGAGTTCGGGTTCTAAATCGGCAGATCTGTACTCCTAAACTATAGAGAATTTTTTATTAGAAATGAAAGTTACATACATACGGCCTATATAGAAACTAAATGCCAAAAACAAAATACAAGAACCGAAAGTGAAACAATTTTCGAAAAAAAAACATTTGTGTTCAGTAAAATATAGACATACTTTTAAATTTGTGTGATGTATTAATCGCTATCCCAATTTTTTTCATTAAACGTTCCAACATCAAAAAGCAAATTTTCGGTATCAGATGAATTGTCAGAACAAGAGTCTTCTGAGGATGTTGCTGAACTGCAATGCAAAGGACTTGGTGTAAACAGTTCAATGATCAATGATTTATTTTTTCTGAACGAGCATGCAATTTGTATTCACTATTCACATTAAAACGACGGATTGTAATTCCCCTTGCAAAATCAAATTATCTTCAACAATATTGTTTGCCAATGATTTTAGCTTGTCCAGAGGCAAATTATAAATACTGTATATTTTCTTAGAGGTTTTGAGGATAACTAAAATCAAGTTTTTCCATATCATTTCTCCTAACCTAACCAGCTATCTTTAACTAAGGGATGCGTGACTTACTCTCGGTAAAATAGCCACTCTATTTTAATTATGATACTACATGTCAACGTGTGTCAGCTCCATTAAGATGACCTGCAAATATAGCCTATTGTCTATATTTCATTGATGGAGATGCATCCACGTGCAAAAATTCAATTGTTTTAGTTAACCGTAAACTTTGCGCAATGATCTCTAGGATAATGCTAAACAGCTACTTTGTTTTCTTTAGCTATTAGCGAAAGAAAAAAGATTGGTAAAATTAGACACTTTGTGGGCATTTTGTTTTTCCTGTTGAATGAACAAACATTGGTAATCTGCAATTACATGGAACCACACGTGAACGTCAAAGCCCAAAATTTGGATAACGTTCAAGTAGTGATAAACCGTCGCCTTGTCTATGACGAAAAACGTAAGGGAGTTTACACGGCATGCAGGTTATGAAAGCAAACCGATAATTTTTTACGTAAATGTAGGTAATTATACCTAAACAGTAATGTATTGATTTATAATGCAAAAATGAATTAAGTGTTGTTGCTCATATAAATGAACTTCAACGTTGTAATGCCCAAGATACCAGGTCACGTGATCACGTGCGAGTCCAGACTCCCTAGATCAGTGGTTCTCAAACTGGGGTCCGCGAGACAAGTTTCTGGGACCGCGAAGCACCTTCCAAAAAAGGTACTACTTGCCATCAAGCCAAAAGCTCGAAACCGATTGAATGTGATTCACGATATTAGGGTTGCGTTGTCCAAAACGGAACCAAACGTAGCCGATCTGGTTGCAAAGAAACAGGTACACCCGTCACAATGATACCATAATAACCAACGTGTTGTTTTGTGTTGATTTTTTAAGGGACCGTGAAGCGTTTAAAAAATTGCTAGGAGACCGTTGCGTACTTTCTTTTAAAAAGTTTGAGAACCACTGCCCTAGATGAATCTTAATTATATATATTCGGACTCGGTCGAATTTTAATTTTGTTTCTACCCTTATTAACGAAGCACTCCTGTCATGTACATAGGATTTAAATGGGAAAGAGCAAAGCTTGATAACAAATAGTAAAGTTCATAGACTAAGATCAGCATGCAAAATCATGAATGACACTTACCAATCAGAATTGGTGCAGTCTGAATTGAATTTCATCATAATGCTTTTAACTTTAACATCATGAATGATATACTCAGAATTTTGTGAAACGATTTCTCTATAATGTAAAATCAATAAGATATTAAAATTTTTCAACACACTACCTAACCTCATTCAATTCCACGAAAGAAAGAAAAAGAAATGAATAAACATACTTCAAATCACAACTGGTGATATTTACTAATCCATGCAACTTCCGCAGGCATTCAATGGGAATTCTCAAAAAAGTATCATTTGTATGCACAAATGTGGGATTGCATATAAATTCATCATCAGTTACATCTTGCAAGGTGAAGCAAACACAAAAAGGCAGACCTGAATTGTGCACGGAAAGATCTACTGTTGCTTCACCATCTACGGTTGTTTGCCACATAGAAATCCAATAACGGATGTTCGTATGGTTTGGTTCATCTGCGTTATCAAACTGGCCTCCTTGTACGTGATGAGATGGAGAAGAAAATTTTTCATGGAGCTTATACAGAATGGCTTTGGTTAAATGCAGAGGAACAACTTTGACTGGATATTTACTTTGATTATATGTGTTATAGTCCTGACAAGCCAGCTCTGTTTTGTCATCATCATTTAAAAATTGTCCTTCCTCACAAGAAAAAATCTTTTTTCTAAACATAAATTTGTAGTTATCTTCAAATGTTGGTAGTGGTGTGTGTGTAACCTTCTCCTCAGAAAAATGGTCAACAATTCTTTGAAGAGCAATAAAACAAGCAAAGTTAATCTGTTTCAGATAAGTTGTCAATTTGAACATCATTTCACTTCGGTGTTGGTCCTTTGTTTTAAAAGGATGAACTGACTTTGCAATTAAATTGTATACTGTACTGTTTGTACTCCCAGAAAGAGTTTTTCTGGAGTTGTTATCAGCATTCTTTGAAAATATCCCAAACTGAGAGCAAAAGCCGAGATTTTTTGATCCATTGGGAGCTGTACCAACACCATCAAATCGAACTGAATAATTGTAAATGTCACAAATCTCTAAACACCACTTCTGAAACTGTAACTGACTCCATTCAAATTTATGGTCTGGATGTCGAAAAGCTTTGCTTTCATTAAAAAGAACATTGAAGTCTGCATTTGGAGTTGAAATTATAACAAGTTTTGGTTGAATAAAGTTAAATATATTAACAATAAAAGCGTTTAAGTCATTTGGAAGAAGATGCTCAACCAATTCAACACAAGTAACAGCATCAAAATCCTCAAACCGCTTGTCAGACTGCAAAACCGAACCCTGTTAAAAGTTATTGCAAAACAGTCAATAAATGATATTGCAATTACTACGAACACCAATTCTGTTAAACCAATGAATTTGTAAAGTTTCTACTTACTTGAAATAAGCTAATGGTTAAAGGTTGTGGGCGAGGGTTCAAATAAGATGCTATAAGAGGTTCAATCTTTCGTGTTGACATTTCTAAGAGCGTTGAATTTATATCAACACCACAGAGTTCTTCAACATACTCTTCTCTTGCTATAAGCTGAAGCAATTTACATTCAGCACACCCAAAGTCAACCACCTACACATGAAAAAAATAATAGAAATATGACTGAATTATGATTAAAATATTACATGCAGGCAAGAACATGTTCGTAAGACTAAAGATAAACAGTTTGACTTGCATGTTGATGAGTTTTATGTGTGAAGGTGATAGGGATGGGCCGAGTTGAATCCGAGTCCAATTTCTCAGTCGAGAATTGGCATGTTTTCACACTCAGACTTGATCGAGTATTTCTTAGTACTTGTTGATGTCACTCAAGTTTAGTTTTCGCATTTAAGTATTTCATTCAAAGAAGTATCGTTCACACAACTGTTTGCTGCGTGTGTTTTTGGGGGCAATTTAATGGTGTATCGATGTTCGCTTTTGTGAAAAAGATAAAAGGTATCATCGTTGATTTTGCAGGGTAAGATCAGCACCACGTATTTATTACTTAGTTGATAGTTGAGAATATCATGTCAATAAGCGGCACACATAACCAAGCTATCAAATGCTGGACTTAGACGAAGTATTCTTGCAAACGAAGTATTTCTACGAAGGCAATTTCAGTTAATTGTGCAACTAAAAAAAATTTCTTTTTTCTCTTTAAAATGTACGGTTTGGCGATAAACATCATTGTTACCAATTTTATTAAAGATAGGCAGTGAGGAGAAAGGCTATGCAAAAAGTTGATTTTTAGTTGCATTTGATGTTTTATTTTGAGTCAGATTTTGGTTATTATGTTACAAAATTCAAATTAGATTAAAAAGAAACTGTGAAAAATAGCTTCAATTACACGATTTTACTAAATAGTAAAGAATGTTTACGATATTTTTTGGCTTTAATTTAGGAAGTAGTGTACCTTCTTTTAGGAAATATTAACTTACATGTTTTGGTAATATCCAACATTCATAAAGCGTCAAGGCAGTAATAGTGCATGGCCTTGTACCAATACGATGAATGAAAGACAAGAAATATCTTGTGTGGGAGTTCTAATCTCTCGCGCAAATGGTTTTTTGATGCCTTAGCAGAACAATAAAACGTGTGAAGATCTCAGCGCATTATATAATGTTGAAATTTTTTGGAACAGAAAACAGTAACTTGGGTGCCTTAAGCAATTCGTTACGTATGTAATTTACTTATGATGTCATCATCGAGTATTCAGACTCGACAAATCCAAGTAATTTCGATTTTGTCCCATCCCTAGAAGGTGCCACACTTTCCACTATGGTAGCGTTATATAACAAAAAAAACTTTTACTAACCACAAATAAAAAATTCCACAATCTTAAATTTGCCATGTTACCCATACACATAAATAATTGTTTAATCATTACCATGTACTGGTATCAGTTTTTGCAATATGTGTTGTACCTTTCTGGGTGTTTCTTTGCCAAGCATTTCAAGAACTTTGCTATATCTCTGGATGTAAACTGGTGGGGAGAAAGTTATATTGGAACTTTGAAAATCGTTAGCATTACTTTGATTTTCCATATTTTAACAGATAACAGATTTTTCTGCATAAATGAAAATAAGCATGTCAATTTACACAGCATCAAAATGCTTTGTAAGAGTTATTTAAAAGATAAAATGTCAGTTTAGTCACACACTAGTCTTATCATACATAAGGTTACAAATTCTCTGAAGTTATAATAAAAGACATGACAATTTTTACAAGTATGTATTGGATAATAACGCATGTCTAAAAAGTGGAGCATGTCAACATCTTCTTCCACAACCACATCTTTACTCTTATCACCAGTTAATGCAAGAAAGCAGGTTCAGGTGCCTCAAGTATGACAATCCATAGGAATGAATATGAACGACATTACATATCTATACCTGTGACCATAACTTAGTGAACACGAAGTCGTCCAAGTATGCATATGGTATGACTTGGCGATTGCATATTCAGCAAAGAAATGGAAAACAGTAGAAGGGACTTTTTGACATGATACGAATACATTATTGGTTTATCTCCAGAAATGGAGATGGAAACTCTACGAAAAAACGAGGTGCCTTTTATTTTAACAGCAAGGAGGCAATTTGTATGCGTAAGATAACCAATATTAATGGGTGCTGGATGCATCTGTGCTCTTACGTCCTGCCCACAAATACTTTGGAATAACTCTAGACCAAGGATTCTTAAACTTTTTGAGATTGGAGATGCCAAAAATCTCATGCCCCACCCTATTACAAAATCAAAAAACATTAAACAGAACAACAATTTATTTGCCTATAACTTTCATCAATGGGAAGGATGTAGCTGCTTTTTGGGAACCAAATATTTGACAACCGACAGCACCAGACTGTCCAGCTTGGATTTGAAAGGATGTTTAGTCATACCTCATAGAGATTTTGCCATTTCTCTAGACATGTTACTCATGTAGCACCGACAGCCTGACACCTTTCGGCACTCTGCAAGAAGCTTACATCTCTTGTAGCCTTGATGAGACTATAGGGTTCAGGCTGCTACTGATTCAGATAAAAGCTCTGGACCAAGTCTTCTTCATTGCTAAGTATTGTGCACCACCTGGTGTGATCACATGAATCATCAAATTCACACTTTCATAAAAGGGGTTTCGCAACAGGTGGTGTACACCACTGGACAACCGGCCCATCTCCACAAACATTCAACCTGCTGGGATTTATTGCAATAAAGCCTCTCTTTTTCTTGCCCATTGCGCAACGAAATCATGCTTAGCTCAAAGCTCTTTGTCCTAGCAAATAATCAGGAACAATAACTAATATTGAGATTCGAAACATTCATTTGTTCCTGCCATGCAGCAAATAACACATCCAGAACTCAGGCATTAGTTTGGCTCATTCGAGCCATAAATGAAAACGTAAATCCATGTGGTCAAAACATAAATGAAAATCGGAGTGAAAAAAGGCCTTGTCAGACTTCACGATTTTGTCACCACTGCTGACTTCCACACCATCGGACAATTGCTGCCCAAAATGGTAATGGTCTGCCTGGGTACGACTTAACTGTTTGCGAACTGGCATCTCTTGATTCTGCTCAACCCTCCACAACGAGGCAGTGGCATACTCAAGGTATTGAAAGTGGAGAATAGAGATTATCCTACTCATCATGTCCTCCAGGGAACTCATGGTTTGCGAGCTTTGGATGACTGCAAAATCAAGTAGATGCCCAACTCCTATCCCATCATCTAGCTTCAGTGGAACAATAACAACTGCGCCAGTCTGGACAATATGAGAGATTTCGAACAGAAATCATGAAGAAACTTTGGCATAAAAGTGTGCTTTGAAACCCCAATGTCTTGTTTATGTACATATCATGAATTGGTTTTCAAACAACCATTGATCTTGTTTTATAAATCTTAAATTGTGTATGTTGTGTGCCACACTTTCACTATCGCTACTGCATATATTTCATTCGAATATAATTACTTGTATGGAACTAACATGACATTACAACGTTTTTTGAAGATGATATGCTGTTTTCAATGTTTAACTAACTAACTTCTATCCCAAAATAAGAGCAAAAATCGTGCTGTGGCTTAGCGAGAAAAGACAGCAACGAAAAAAAGACATTAATTTTAGTTTCTTGTGGACTACAAGAATATATGCAATATAAAACATTGACATAGGAAAGAAATAAGAGCTTAACCAAGTATGTATCAAAATTTGCAAACTCTGTCCAGGAAAAAGCCTTTCTGGGGGTAAAAAGGCATCACTTGTTAAAAAAGAATTGCCTGCATAAATTTGCTAAGTACTACACATGATTAAGTTGGTATGATAATCTTCATCCTTGTGCTGAGAAAAGTCTCTGCACAACTTAAACACTAAGACACATATTTTATTTGTTTTATTTTTCATATAATATTTCATGAATGTGGAACTGATTACCAAGTCCGCTGAGCAGGAGCAAACCAAGCCTCTTTAATGCTTTGCCAAAAGGCATTACAAAGGTAGTACCCACTGGGTATCAAGCACGGAACATAAGTCGTGTTATTGAAAGCGCTCTAACCACTCGGCCACCGAGCCAACTATTCAACGCAAGTTTACAGAAAACAGGTATAAAAGTGATTGATACATCAGACAAAACTTTGTGCTTGCTGGAGAAAGGGCTTAGAAAAAGAAGTTATTAACCAACGTGTGAATAAACATGGCTAACTACTATGCATAGCATATATGCTTACAACATCACAAAAAAATCAAGCTAATCTTCAACCATCAAGTATACGCTTACAAAAAGACATTATGTATAAATATTTACACCAAGCAAAATGTTTGGAGAACTCTCCATATTGAAAAGTATTGCAGCTACACACACGAGGTTTATCAACATGCACGCCAAACTTTTTCAGGTTCAGATCGATTTATAATATATAAAGAAGAGCTGGTTGTTTGAACACCAGTTTATAATAAATAAAGAATTGAGGCTCCAGTACTGTTGTACCCAGACGAATTTGCATCTTTGCATGCACGATTTCTCGTTAAAACTGTAATACTTTCCAGTTGGGGAAAGTGTCATAGGCATTCTTATGCTAAAGTTGTTGTTACTGTGTGCATATCTTATGGATGCTTAAAATAAAACCCCAGCCTAGATTAAAATGCAATTACTGAGGCCAGCGTGAGGTCGCCATATCGGGACCATCAGTTGCACAATGAACCTTTTCCGAGTTACTGTTTGGGTATTTTTTCCGATTGTCTATACTTAACAATTGAACTTGTCGATCCACTTAGATTCTTTTTTCAATTAGAAATAAAAGGCATCGGATTATAAAGATTTCACTAAGGTAAACATCATATGAATTCCTTTACACAATCAAGAAAAAATATGTTTCCTGGTTCTTATTTTACAGCGATTTCAATCCTATGCACTGAACTTGGTTGATATGATGGCTAGGTACATGGTCTGCAAAGCATACTACATGAAATGTATTAGAGTTTGTGAGGTATCTTTGGAACTTGCAATGTATTATATTTCAGATTTTCTTTACTGCTAATAGATATTTTAAACTTTGTTTGAAACGCAAGGCAGATTACATGTGTAACGCGTCGCAGTTACCACACAAGCTTTTGTGCATTTCACATTACATGCTAGGCTGACCAAGTGTCGTAACCTCATGTGGAACAAAACCAATGTGAAGGATCCAAAGTACTGTAAAATAAAAAACTCTATAGACAACTTTTATTCAATATTTTTTCTTTACTGTGCAAAGGAATTCATATACTACCCACCTGAGCGAAACCTTTGCAGTTTAAAAAAGAACAAAAAAGGGGCGAAGAAATGCATTGTTAAGTATAGGCGATCAAAAAAATCTTGCCACGCAAAACAAGATGGCGGCCATAATTTGGAAAGGGTCTATTGTCAATATGCATTACAACAAAAAGCTTTAACTGGGCCGTAGATTGGGAAAAACTGGTCAAAGTTGCAGACTATCTGACAGGCATTATGAATTTAGGCTATTTATCATGTATAAGCTGAAACCAATCGTTCAAATTCAGGCTGAACGATTTAATTTTCATACAAAGAGCCTTTGTTACCATAACAGATAACTATATTGATAGGCTATGCCGAAATAATGAATTGCAATTTTTCTATTCACTGCACAAACTTTTTATTGTAGGCACAAAAAGTTACCGTACTGCCGTTCAACGGGCCTATGCTTGTAAGCTTGCCTCTTCAATATATCACTTTTATGCATTGCTTAATTTTTGTCGTTGATTGTGGGGAAAACAAGAAATACGATCACAGGCAATCAATCAGCAGGGAAAAAGCCGCAGGCTTAATAAGTGCAATTTATTAATTACAGTGGTGCTACAACAATGGCAAATTAGCATGGCCAGCAAACCCAGAATGCGATTATACTAAAATTAAACGAAACCAAAGGAAACCCGAAAACACAAAATATTTACACCAAAAACAATAAATTAAGGGAAACGGCAAGGGCATGCTTAGGAGTTATAATTGTGAACGTTGGATGGTGAAAATGAAACCCAACCAAAAGAAACACCATACCAGAGATAAAATCCCGTTTCTGTGGCCAGGGCATGATATTGGAGCTTCAAAACATGAAAACGAATGAAACAAACCAAAACAGCACACCTCAACGTTCCCATAAACAGCTGCGATTAATAATGTAAGATTATGCGCTTACTACTATTCTCAATGGTGAATTAGAGCAATTCATTACGGTTATGAAAACAGTTACGGTAGTCATTCGTCAGCAGGCAGAAAAAAAGCGCGAATCAGCGCCACACACGTTTCGTTGCTTGGCCCAGACCCTAGGTATATAATGCTATCGGTTCTCAAGCTTTGCAGTTTTCTGGTATGCGTACAGATCTAGGACTAGGCCTACATCATTAATAAAAAAAGAACAAATTCGGAACTAAAACATACTCCGTATTGATTGTACACTTTGTATTAACATTTTTGCTTGAGTGTTACAAAGCCAAAATGGCGCCTTTCAAGAGATATTTTTTCATTTGGTAATTTTTTTTGCCCAAGTTTCCACAGAAATTTGAAGATAAACAAATCGATTTTAGGCTTTGAGAATTACTAAAAGCTTTTATTGAAACAATATAATTTTTGGTGCGTTTTACTGTACTGTATTTTATTGGTTTTTCATGTTTACACAATGCAATCCCTAGTGGTGTATTGCCATGCAATGTCGTACCAGGTCGAACCATGTCGTACATTGTCGGTGCCAAAGTTGATGGTAAATCAGGATAATTGGTAGCTACAACTAAATTGCAGTAGCCAGTAGTAATAAGTTAATAACCATAACCCTAGCCAATTGCCCATGCCAGTAAGAGTAGGGATGAATACGTATAGTCTAGCTACTGTCTGCACCATTTGGTATTTGCTTTTCAATTCTATTGTAAAGTTACCACACTTTACACTATGGGGTAAAGGTGCGACCTCTAAATAAAAAAGGAGACTTTGGATCCACCGTTCTTCTCGTTATTAGAAAAAAGGAGCCAAATGTCTCCATATTTCAAATTTTTTCACCTTCTGCCGAAAAACAGCGTCCACAGGCTTTGCGTGTAGGCTAGCCTATACCCAACTGCAAAATGCACTTGTTGCACCATATTTCAGTTACCCCAATTTTGGTCAGCCAGCACCATCGAGATCTCGCCGACAAGTGCCAGACCAGACTTATTTATGGACTTTAGCCCAGACTAAAGCTTATAATCAGTGGTGTATTCCTAAATAAGGAAGTGCGGGTTCGCTGTCAAGCAGTTATGGTATTGTATCCAAATGTATATAGAAATAAGGATAAAATGAAACAAAGCAAGCAGAAGTAAGGGATCGCAATCCTGATCAAAAAAGTGGGGGAAGGCGATCCCTGTCCAATACAGCCCTGTTTATAATAACAAATCATGTTCAAAGCCAGTGTTGTAATGACTCGAGTCAAGTTTTTAAATTACTTGACTTGACTCGAGTCACGTTTTTAAATTACTTGACTTGACTTGAGTCAATGCTTAAAATGACTTGACTTGACTCGAGTATCGGAAAGTAAGTTGACCAAGTCATTAAATCTTGGCTGTTAATTTATTGACCATCTGAGTTACAGACATTTGATTTCATTGCGAACGATCGTTTAAAGGTATAGCCAATGAAATGACTTGATTTGACTTGCATTAGATTTTAAATTGACTTGATCCAATCAGTAATTTGACTCGACTTCACTTAAGTCAACTTCTCAAATGACTTGACTTTACTCGATTCCTAAAAAAATGACTTAGTTACAGCACTGTAAAAGCTAACTGCGAGTGTGGTTATTCGTAAATACTGGTGTATAACCCCCCTCTCAGTTTTCAAGCCCATAATATGTTTTTAACGTATACCTGGCGTAGAAGACCCCCTCGAATTTTTCTTCTTTGACAAACGTTATGCATCGTAGAGAAGGCGACTGTTTACCACTACTTCCATCGAACATCATCCAAATTGTGTGCGTTGACCATGAGATATTGTTTATATTTTAAAGCATTTATTTTTAAACATGGTCGATAAATCAATAATTGAAACACTTTGAAGTGTCAATGATAAACCATAACATTCATCTTATTCCTCTCATTTAAAGATATTGATGTCAAATGGTGTAGTTGCAATGACTTTCATCAGGAATCAAAACATGATAAAACCTAACCTGAAAGTAGGCTACAAATGCAATGGCGTTAATAACAAAAGTTGAAGGTCAGCCAAAAAAATCTCAATTTCCGGTACATCCACACTCATGATTTTTAACAACAAGTCAACAGACTTGAACTATTACTATACATGTAAATTTCCTTAATTTTGTTGTTTAAAGATGATCAGATGTCGCCTATTTAAGGTAAGAATGGAATTTGGCCGATAAGACGTAAATTTTTTTACAAATTTTTGGTCAGGCGTATAAGCCCCTTCTCGTTGTTTTGGCCTAATATTTTGTCAAAAAAGGGGGCTTACACGCCGTTATATACAGTATGTTCTCATTTTGGAAACATTTGTTTTGTTCATTTTCATTATTATAGTCTAGTCTTAATTTAATCTAAAAGGCTAAAATTTTTGGATAACAGTCTGAGTGTTAAAGATTTGTATCCATCATTATAAAAACAAACAAAAAGTCTATCTTTTCCCACCTTTTTGTTTCACTGTCCTTCATCTAACCACTTGTATCGGTAACTTACAACATGCTTATGATGCTCTCCAGAAAATGTTATCAGTTAGTTAATCAGATTATCAACCACTTGCCTATTGCCATCTTATAGACTTGAATAGAATCTATGCCAGCGTTCAAATTGTGTGTGCAAAGACACAAATTTTTGATGGCATGCACTGAAGCCTTAATCTTTTATTTATTAAACTGTAAATTGACGTGAATATGTAAATGTTTGGCATGCATGTTTATAAGTCTTGCACGTGCGTGAGCAATACTATATGGCATACACTATGATCTATAGAGAATTGGTGTTGCTATGCAAGCGCAAAATCACAAAAAAGTTACTTCGTGATGTCACAGTTAGGTCATTTGGTATTTTACTACCTTTCGACACGGTTGTGTGCTCAAACCATAACTAAAATATTAGTATAATTGGCAATGCATTGGCTATGTTTGAGTGTAATATCAACATAGTAAATCTTTTTCTCCAAATACTCAGTGTTCATGCACTGGGTTAATTTTTTGGATGTAAGTTGTGATGTAATCAATAACAGTACCATTATTGGTGCATAGTTTTATTTTAAAAGACTAATTGCCCTGATCTTTTAGCCATATGCTTTCAGGTAACAGGTTACAGATCTCTGAGGCCACAAGTTGGATCGCAGAAGTGATTAAATTAGTAAATGCCTATATATTTTTAAGTAATGAGTGAGAGTGTAAGGTATTGCAATCAACCTTATTCTGATGAATGTCAATCAATGCATCTTTGGTTTCAAAAAGTACTTTTTCCCACAATGCTTGAGTGTGAAGCCAAGGTGCAAAAGCAATTAAGATGCAAAGCTTCAAAACCAGATAAACACTTCAGAAATAAAAAAAAAGTTTCACGTCACTGCCCAGACATTGATTTGTTGGACAAACCAGCAAAAATTGGCAATCAAAACACACAGTTGGAAAACTTGGTGCCATCCAGAGGTGATCATTGTATTGCATATAAAATTCTTAGATATTACAGTGTTTACATTTTATGTCCACAGAATTTTTTTAAACGATTTAGTGATGACAAGATTTTGCTCAGAATTCATTTATTACACAAAAGGAACCAATTATTTTATTGAATATCTTTTCCAATTTATTTCAAGTTACTTTAGAATCGTTATTAGACTATTAGAAATTTATTAACAATATTTAAAATAGCATAGTTGTATGGGAAAGATCATTTGTTGGAATCATATCTCTTTCCCCATGTTTTTATTTATGCTTACTAGATGCTAATCTGTAATCTTTGCAAGATTGCTACAAATTATGTCCTGATTGGGACCATAAACTCGAGTCATGGTCAGCATGATTTGAAACATAAATTTGAAATCTCTATCCAGCCATAGAAAAACTTTCAGGCTTTGCATTTCAGGTAGTTACACATTTATAGCCAACAATAAACCTAGTCCTTCAACTTACATTTTATGCACCATAAAAGAGAAAATATTTTCAATTAGTTTTGCTAATTTAAAATTGAAGCCAGAATTTATGTAAGATTTCCTTCCAGCCAAATGAATTTTTTGCAGCCTGTTATAATTTAATACCTCAGCTCAAATTTAGCCATGTAGGTAGCAATGGACACCGCCCATACTGCAATATTGTATATCAGTATAATATACTAATTCAATTAAAGTTTAATGTATATGATCAATAATACTGTGTACATGATTGTAAAGATGAAACATCCACTGAAGATGGCGGAGAAAAAGACAGTGCTATGGAAGAGTTTCTTACCAAGAGCCTTCAGCATCAAAGAGAGCTCGGTTAGATTTTTATAAGGATTATGTTGCATATCACTATACAGTAATAAGCCGTTTTAACATGTGTCTAGGAACAACCACTTATGTCAGTGTATCTCAATCTCATTACCCATAAGAAGCCTACATGTCATTCTCATTTTCAGGGAACAGCTGCATTAATTTTTTTCCGATCACTAAACCTTTCATAATTATCGGTACACTACCGTATTCATTCATATTTAAAAGTCTACGACTAACCGCCAAAGTTTCACGAACAAACAAAAAATGAAAAGATTAAGTGGTCTTAGCCTGGTGCTTTCTATGTATTTTGTCCAAAGTGCTTCTGCTGTTACATGGAATGAGTATCGTATCTTATAAAACGGTGACATTTGCTTAAAAAAAACATTCGAAACATCACCATTTTTTATAACTACCAGTAAACCAACCCTAGCATAAGCCAGATATAAAAGTTCGGCTTCAAGTTTTTATCAGCTTCAAAAATATATACTTTGTTGATAATTCCATGGAATTACTTTAAATTTTCTAATTAGGTTGCATGTTGTTTTAAACATTCCAGCAAAGGGATTAAGGTACAAGCAAAATGGAACATAGTTAACTTAAGGTTTAATGTTTATGTTACAAGTAACAAAACATAAGTTATTGCAATATGCATACCTCAGGCATATAAACATGCACACACATTTCACCAAAGTTTGGTAAAGAAATACTTTTATTTTGTTCCGAACATTTATGTAGGGTGCGCATTCTACAAAATACAGCACTTGGTTGATTTATTTGACCTAAATGAGCTTTACGCTTAAGCACTTCCTGACTTTCAACTTATGTGAGTGGAAAATGTAAACAGTACATTGTGTTAAGAATGCACTTTAGTTTTCAAACAATTGAACGTTATTGCTTTTACTGTATTGAAGCTACATGATTTCTTTGCAGAGCTATCCTATCACGGCAATGCTCCAAAGCAAAGCATTGTCTAACGTTTATGGATATTGGTGAACAGTACTCAAATCAGATAAAACAACAAAAAACAAACCAAACCAACTTAAAATTGCACCCATTGAAACAGACATGAAGATGAACACAACAACAGATCTCAAAAAGTGAATAATTGTATCAATTGCCAGGTTGTAATATACTATGCTGCTGTCACATGTCACCCTTTTATCGCGGACCCTTTATCGAAGTCTTTCGGAAACCTGGTTGAGAAACACTGACTTATATTTTGAATAAGTACTATCTGTTTTTGAAGTGTGTTGTGTTATTGTATAGACATTTACACTTTGTGTGTGTTGTGGTGATGAATCACAATATTCACAATATCAGTGACAATTAATTTGCTTGTCTCACCATTGTCTATACTTTCTATCGAAAATTACTTTTCCTTGATGTACAGAAAAAATAAAACAGAAGAGAAAAGAAGAAGAAAACAAATATATTATGGATACACAAGGTTACACAAAACTTCATTGATGGCTACTATTTGTTTTTGATATTGGCTGACTTTCTAATCGTATGATGTACTTATATTGTAAATATCTGTGAATATTTGTACTGCATTACAACATGTAGGTCCTGCTGAAGATCTGCCAAGAACACACCATGCCCCAAATAAGCATCCCGGACAAGTTCGAGAAGCTGATATGGAAGAACTATATGGCAATGGGGCTGGCACGATATTATCACTGGAAACAAAACTCCAGGCACAATTTGATAGAAACTTATTAAACTATCATCCAAATTATTGGCCTGTGATTCCTTTAAATTTATGACAGTGTTTTTATTTGCTGTGTTTTGTTTTTGTTTTGATTGGTGTATTTTGTACTTTTATTGCCTTTTTAGGAGTTATTATGAGTGAAAATTTTAAATTGCTCCCTGATAACAGGGCATTTATTATACACGGTTTCAGGTCGATTCAACCCATTACAATGACATTAAACCCAAGACGACCCAACCAATGTCTGTGGTTTGAATAGTTCTTGGTTTAAAATGTCCTGGGTTTAATCGTCCGTGAGTTGAATTTGCAGACCATCAGTATAAAATGGTATTAATATATTATTATACTTCCTTAGCTGTAATGTATGTTGATTGGTGTCGCATGTCAGTAATAGTTGTTGTCAGGATTTCTTTGTGGAATGCTTTGTTATAGCTAGTCCGTTTGATGAGAGGCTATGGCATTATACTGTATAAAATTTGTTTACAGCAGCTTAAAAATGCCATTTGGTTTTTAACATTGAAATAACAACAATTATGATGAACTTCATTTTTTATTTTGCAGAAAGTTGCTTTTAGTTTAACTGCCATGATTTAAGTAACTACTGCATAGCATATGTGACTTAATTAAATGTAAGTAAAAACTCATCTGAAAGTTCAGTCCTTGCTCCAGGATGGAGGATGAAATCCTTAATGGCCCTGTGATTCACCGCAAGTCAACAGGATTAGTAAAAGTAAACCGCAAATGTTCTTGATGTGATCATTTGTGGTTGCATGCATTATAATTTCCTATTTAAAAGTAGTCAGAGTTGGAAAGACCAGAGTATCTTGAGAAATATTGTGATAAAACTAAATACTTATTGTTAATACAAGTATGTGTATATACTTATATATATAAGTATGTATTTGTACATAAGTTAATATACAGAGAAATTTGTGTTTTGCAAGTCATATTTATATTGCAGACAAAGCCAAAGCGATGGGCTGCTTTGTACAAAAGGTCAATGCATGGATTACCTCGACTTGATCTATTTGATTCTAAAGACAGCTTTGATAAGAGAGATAGAAGTGGCAAAAAGGTGATGTCACTTAGCAGTTAACTAAGTTTTTACTAACAAAGTAAAACTTATTAACTCCTAGCTTAAGAAAGCTACATTGAGTTAACCAAAGTTTGAATATGCGAAGTCAGCTTATGTTCATGAATACCAGACTGAATTAAACATTTTGTTATCACCATTGCCCCCATATTCATTAACACCTCCGACCTATGCGAATCATGGACAATAGGCACTGTATTGTGATGTGTATATACACGTATATATATATATATATGCATTTGTTACAGTATATACACGTATATACTGTAACAAATAAAATTGGGATGAGCGCCAAAAAAAGTTGGGAAACACTAGTGAAACACTGAATTCACCAATCTAATACAGTAAAAATCATCTATAGTGACAACGGAAGTGGCTTCTGAGAAAGTGTCACTATAAGCAAATGCTATCATTGACAAAGGTAACAAAAATGGCAGTGACAACCTTGTATGGCATTTATTATTGAATCGGCCATTACAGAATTGCAGTGGAATACATAGAGAATGGAATATTATCAGGATGTAGAGTGTAGACCATTGCATGTGATATGTATATGAACTCAGAAACCAGTGATAAGCTAACAAACCCATTGACTTTCATATTTAAATCAACACAACATTTGTTTTTCAGCAAAATTCTTAACTCCTTTATAAAAACCAAGATTGTTTGGTTTGGTATTTATGAACATTTTAACCATTCCTCTGTTGTGACAGTTTTCAAATTTTGCAATTTACTGTATGACTTATCTACTATATACCCTAGCATAAAACGCAGTTCTGTAAGTTCATAACACAACAGTTAAGCCTTAGAATTAGTGTGACAACCGCCTCACTGCACTTTCATTATATCACAATAACAAAGCCTACTCAACAGTTTTCATATTGCCTGGCTTACGCAAAGATAAGATTATGTACTCTCCCATTTTGAGTCACATCAGTGCGCTTAACTTATGAGTGTTCTTATAAACATATCCATGGTTGCAAATGGGACTTTTCTGCTGCACCGCTACTATACCATTGCAATTTAGGTTTTAAAGTAGATGTTTTTATTTCTTACATGTGGAGACAATAGATGACATATTATGAGTGATTTAGTTTAGCAAAAACAAATAAAGTCTGATATCTTGTTAACATCATGCTATTTGTCTTACCATTTTCTAGCATACGGTTAGTTTGGAAAAATGTGCAAATATCACAACAGACCAAACCAATGACGGGAAAAAAACTGAATATCTAATTCGGATTAATTTTATGGACGAAAAGCAACAGGTTAAATATAACAAACACTGCATTTACGAATTTTATTACTGTGTAGTAGCTATTGTATTTACTTGAATAATGTTTGCCAAATTAAGTTTCTATTTGTAAATCTAGTCAAGTCATTAATCAGAAAAAGCGGTAATTAATAGTAGGACCAAATGCACTACAGTAAGTGTTTATAAGCTGACCAATTTAAATAATGTGCTTATGCATTAATTGTGAACTATTTGTGAAAGTGCATTTTGAGTGTAGTATGATTATGTATGTTAGATATTATCATTTGATGCACAAGATGACCGCGAAAAATGGTGTGCTGCTATTAGCTCAGTTGTGTTTAAAGTGAATTCAGGAACGGAGCATATGTCTGATGAAGGTGGTGGCATTTTGATTTACTTTTTACTTGCGTTTAGTGTTTAACATCCTGTTGGCTTTGTTTTTGACATTGTTTTTGCTTTGTTCTATAGTGGTTTTCGACGTTCAGATAAAACAAACAGATGTGACAGATAAGCTTGATCTGCATGGATCTTATTTCCTAGCAGTTTCGGCCGAAAACATCCACTTGTTGGATAAAAGCACTAGAAAAGTTATCATTCGGTGGCCATTACACTACTTGCGCAAGTAAGGCATTGCATGGACTTCAAATCTGCTTGAATTTTAAAGTCTTTGGTTGGTACTTAGTTTTTTGAAGTCACTGTACAAAAAATTAACATCGCCTTTAGACATTATGGTAAGTAATATGTTTTTGTCTGGTGAAATGGACTAAATTTTGGCTAATCAGAGCACTAAGGCCAAACTAGTATGAAAAGCTTTCTTTACTGGATCTAGTTGTGCTATGAAATGGTCACTTCATTATGTCAGCGATAGTGATTCATGTAGACTTCCTTTTGCAAGGTACACTTAGAACAGTTTGCTCCATAAAAGGAAACAATCTTGTTAGCCTTTCAAGCAGCATACACTTTCATGACCTCATGTATATGTCAGCATACATGTAGCGTGTGATGCATATGTCAGGATGCATTTCGATGGATATGTATAATTCCTTTTAATATATGTTTCAACTTACTTTCTAAAAACATTAACTTTTACTTAAGTTACAAGATTTAGCTTTTAACATAATAGTAAATATAGTGATTAAAATGCAATGAAATTCATTTTAACATAGTACCACTATATGTAATCAGAGCCCCTAGCTACAACTTTCATTATTTTCTTTGCTTCAGCATTTCAACAAATTTCTTCACAGTTGAATCACGCAGGTGTTTAATGCTACAACAGCATGCTAAAAATAGTCACTACATAGATCTGACAGTTAATGTGGGGGCACCTCTATTTAGAACAAGTAAATCATCATGACAAAACAGGAAAATGCCAACACTCATTTCTTTTATTGAAAATGCTGTGCAGCTTATTTTGACAGGATGAGTTAATTATATATCAAGAAGCATGGCCACAATACATAGAACTTTATACTTTTGATATATTTCTCTGCTTTAATGAAAAAAAACTTCACTCGACTTTTATGTATACCACTGACTATACAAAACATACTTTTACAATTTAAGCAGTTCACTTACTTACTGTATAATTATAACAATTCTATACACTTAGATACGGTCGAGACAAACAAGAATTTTCATTAGAAGCTGGTCGAAGATGCCCTTCTGGACCTGGTGTGTTCTTTACCATATTATTCAATTTGTTGTTGTTGGTAGAGGTGCACCGAAATTTTCGCAGGCTGAAGTGATTTGGACGATAACCGAATATTTGAAATACTTCTAAAAACTTCTTTAAAACTCCTTCACTGCAGGAATGCAGGAAAACTATAACAACCACGGATATAAATGTTGTTGCACGTAACAGGAAATCTAATTATGTCATTTACTCACCTTTCTGTTGCACGATATAACTAAGAATCTTGTGTTAGAAAGCTATCGTAATAACACAATTATATAAGCCGTGACTTGTAAGTTGTAGGTACTCTTTTGTTCACTTATATAATATGAATATTTACAGTCCTAGATTGCATGATTCGGCCAAAATAGCTTGGTTTCTTTCTTTATAAAAAATTCGGTTTCGGACTGCATTCAAAAAACAGGATTCGGTACACACCTAGTTTGTTGGCAATGAACATTTTATTTTACTTTGGTAACGTACATTAATGATGATTGTGATTATAAATGTATGTGTTATACTGGTATGCGTAACGCATAGTTTTTTATGTTCCAGGCATGTTCTATTTCATTACAAATGACTATAATGCTATATTTAAAGAAGTTGAAAACAATGTAAAAAGTCTTGCGTCGTCAAGGGGTAGAGCAGCAAGTATGTTTGAGCTGTTTTTATTTTTAAATTAGTTAGTCATAGCCATAAATAATGCAGATCAAACCTAATAATAAGGTAATATACTTTTGTATTATAAGACTGACTTTGAACGTGAACCCTTGCAGGGTTCTGTAATGTAAGTCTTGCCCTCAAAAATAAGCCCTACATCATAGTGGAAGGCAGCAAGTAGCAATTTGAAGTCTCAGTACAGTCTTGTATCATACCTTTTAGCCATCACTTTGCTATGGAATTTGCTATATTATGTACCATACTTTTTTTGCCATCTTTTTTATCAAAAAAATAAATAAAAAATCAGGTTGCAATTTAGTTAATATGATATACTGTAAAAAAAACTATCTTATTAATTTGTGAACTTAGCTCAATTGTTTTTAATAACAGCGGTATGCTGATCATCTGATCAATCCTTTACTCTAAGTCAGGGGTGACGAACCTATCCGCTGTCGCGAGACACTTTGTCAGTTACAGCTGAGTGAGCAGGCCGCACAACTTTTTAGTCATATTATGAAATCTTTTACAAATGAAAAATGAAATTGTTCATCAACAGTAATGAACAACAAACGAAAGTAATAAAAACCCATGCGAACCATACAGTTGAAGTCATTTAATGCAGTATTGAAGCATAAAATACTAAAAAATAACAAAGAAGCATTTAATGAAATTTTTTGCGTAGTGTGATTTTTGGAAACATTTTTGCTTTACTAAGTGCTTAGTATTAGGTCGAACTGATGATGTGGCAACTCTCAACTGCATACCAAGATTTTCGTCTGTCAGCCTTGACCTGTAACGACTTTTTGTGATGTTCGTTTTAGAATAGAATTGTTTGCATAGGTGCGTGCTTCCAAAAACAGATGACCATTTGAGAGCGTAAGCTCTCAAGTTTGGAAACTCTTGCTTGATACATAAACACGATAAAATTCAAATAACAGCTTGTTCAGATACATCGTTTTCAGCATCTCATCACTCTGTAGTTTTATGAGTACGAGTTGAAGCTCAGGGGGTGCAGAAGCAGGTGTAACATTGAAGGGGATAGAAAAGACATCAAGCTCCAGCTATTTGCTTTTGATATCTTGAAATCTAGCTTTAAAATTTTCCAAGAGACTTGAACATTCCAAAGCATATTGAGTACAAGAAGTCGGATTGTGTTTTTTTCAATGTGGGAAAATGCATGCAATCGTTATCTTTTAACTGATTTTCCCAGAGGCTCACCATTGACATGGGGCCCTGGTTGAGAAACCCTGTTCTAGGTAGTCTGAAGATCCTGGATAAACTAAATTGCATTTACCTATGATATACTGCATGAGACAGATGGGAGCAATAAGCTCTTTCCAACATACTGTATATTCCCTAGCAGTCTACCCCTTTCAAAAAATATGTATAAGCCCCTTATTATTTGAAAATATGGTAAGATTTTATAATACTAGTGTTAATGCAATATGATGTACTTTAAATTTTAGGTATGTCTTGGTATTGTCTTTATTCTTTATTGGCCACACTTTCAACATTTATCATTGTTAAACAATCTGAAAATATGTGATTTGTGTTTATTGTGAAGGTACCTCAAGTTTATCAAACCAAGCAAAAGGTTATCCTGTAATGCCACATGCCCAGTCACCTGATCCTATACGACCAGCTTCACCACGACATTTTTCTCCTGATACAAATGTTTATGCTGATCCACTGGATGCAAGAAGAGAGAAAACGCCATCTCATAGCACTGCAGATGACAATTACATGTACAATGAACCAGTGAACAAACAACCTCCACCAACATCGTCGAGGTCATTGATAAGTAAGTTGTGTTAAATGATAATACTCTTTTGTGATGCTGACACTTTTTTGCCCATGGTAGCAAAATGTATTTAAAATTTTGCTGATATGTATATTTAGTTTGCTAATGTGTATATTTAGTTCGAGATGGCAAGAAGAAACCAAAAGGAGCCAGCAAATTTGAGAAACCGGTTGAAGGTCCAAAGAAACCCCCACGCCAGATAAACCCTATGGTGTCAGAGGCAACCTACTCTGAAGCTTTATCCTTTCCAAATACAAATGGAAAGAAAATTGGTGAAGATTTGGCATCAGAATACAGCCATCTCAATATTGGTGGAATGAACAATGAGGCTGACTATGACTCTTTATCGCATTGTGATCAGTGGAGTACTGGAGCACCTGGACAAGATGCAACCTACGCCACCACCGGCGACTTTTCAAGGTTTGTTAGCAGTAGAACAATCCAAGCCTGAGTTTCTACAACGTTGGTACTAATCACATAGTTTAAACATGTTCGTTGTTTAGACATGAATTTGGATGTGTATTTTTAGGAAGGTATATTTTTATTTTATATCCTAATTTCAACATATGCATTTTAAGGTATGACGGAAACCCTGCAGAAGATGCGGTGTATGATCATGTACAGCGTAATTAAACCATCGATTGCCAATGGCTTATCTTCCACGTTTTGTTGTGGATTGTATGAGTCTAAGCCACACCACTTTTCCTTTAGCATGGATACTTTTAAGCAGAACAAACTTTTTAGTGAAAGTCAGGTAAAACTTAAATAACCAAGTAACATTGCCTTGATCAGATAAACTCTTTTGCATGAGTATTGCCAACTATGATCTGTTGTTAGTACAATCTTTTTGTGTGTGTGGTGTTTGTGATTTATAAGTTGCATGGAAAAGTGTATACATACACCTGTATGTATGCTCAATTGCTCGTGCATACATAGTAAAAGGTTGCTTTTTCGCATAGTTTACATTGACTAAAGATTCATTTTTACTGCGCGATAGCCCATCACCATTTTTTTCAATGATGTACAGTGTACGTCCAGCAACAGTTTGCATTATTTTCGCCTTGTGCCTATTCGATTTTCTGTGATTTTATTACATAAAAAGTAACTAACGGCCAATTATAAGTCCTTTTGATGGATATACACGCTTACATGGTGTATTTCCAACTGGAAACGTAGCACCAGTTTTATTAAAATCTTTCTTCAATTTTTATATATTTAATTCTACCCAAATCTTCGGCTTTTGTGTATGAATGTGCAATAAGTGACTTCAATTTTCTTCACTGATGACCAGTAATTTCAGTGTTGCATCATTGTGTGAAAACGGAAATATTTAAGTTTTACATGAATTATCTTAGAATGATATATTGTGTGCACTTAACAGATTCTCATTGTGAATTGTATGCCGTTTTGTTACGTCCATACCCTGACCAAAATGGTTTTTCTTACACGACAGTCTTGTCTTATCAAAGCCGTTGGAATATGTACCGCCATATTACGTCTTAATGCTTTTGCCTTTGTACTGTAACTTCATTACATCACGTCATTGCATCAGTTGTGATGCAACTTAGAAATTAATAGCCCATTGAGATTATGCCGGAGTGCAATTATCAATTTTTTATCTCCAAATCGCATTAATTTGCAAGAGTATGCCAGGACTGATTTCTGTCATTTCCACTTTGCAACTAATCATAATTATTTACGTTATGGAAGACTGAAGTATGACTATTATTGTATTTGGTATTAACACAATATCTTTTTATCTTCTTCAGATCTTTTCTATATGTTTGTAAAGTAAGATTATGTACCGCACCTGTAGCATGCCTTAACAGTTTCAAGCATTTTGTCAGCAATTTTCCTGTTTAATTCTGTTTCTTCAGCTAGCTAGGAAAAGACCAATATTACAGTATGTATTAAAACATCTTTGATCCCTGTATAATGAAAGACAGCTGGCTTATCCTGGCTGTAGCTTGTTTATGCAAACAATTACACGAGGCACATAAAATCATTACTCAACCAAGCATTTTGTACCACAGAAGTTAAAATAAAATGGACGCAGTCTTAGACCAAGGTAGTAAGAAAGCGGAAATGTTTCAAACATTAACGGAGTTGAAATATTGCAATCTTTGTTTATCCAAAGGAAGGTGAAAGTCATGTATGGTTATCCATATGTATCAGAATTCGCTTCGATGAACGCGTTCGTAAGTTGCAAACACGTTCACAATTTAGGAACACCTAGCCTAAGTAAGATATTTTGCCTAGTTGAAAGGTTCATAATCGCAATTTACGCACGCGTAGGTTTTATTTTTTCCTTGGTCAAAAGGGTCATATACTAACGCGTTCACAAATTGCGAGCACCCTCAATTGTCGTGCATAAAAATTAAGCTGTGTTGGCCAAACAGTTCACTATGGTCTCACTATACACGCTTGTAAATTGCAATCGTGTTGACAATCAATGAACACTGCTTTTGTGAACGCGTACACAAATTACGAACACCTTCACAATTTATAACTGCGTATAATAATGACCCGTTCGGCTAACAGAGCTATGTTTTACGCGATAGTTTAGCGTGCATGCAATTTATGGACACGTTGTTATAATATAAACCTTTCGGTCAGCCAAAATACCTTTAGCCGATAGCCTATAGTTTGATAAACCTATTTGAGAAAGGTTAATAATAATTATGCGACAACAAATTAACTATAAAAATTAATAGACTATCAATGCTCTATATCAGCGTGGTCCAACTTCTTTTCATCGCGGGCCAAAATCAGAAATTTTTTTTATCTTGCGGGCCAATGTTTTTAAATTAGAACTGAAGAACAATGTGACATTAATATTAGAACTGAAAAAAGTTCTCTTTTTTTATTAAAACTGAAATTAGAATAGTTCAAAATTTAGCTATTAAATGCTGATCAATGTGACATCTGCGGTCGAGGTTCTTCGTCGACAATAGCGTTGGTATCCACGGGAATCGTAGTTGTGGCCATGCGAAGGCAAGCCTGAAGAGCCTCGTTTCCAAGTTTATTTCGATTTTTTGTTTTAATATTGTTCATTGCTGAAAACGTACATTCACAAATGTATGTACCTACTTCCAAACATAGAGTACAGCTTCATAGCAGCATCTTTTAAAAGGGGAAACCTCTCCTTTGAGACAAACTTGCGGCCCGCGGGCCTGCTGTAGTTGGACCAAGCTGGGCTAGGACAACAAGGCGTGTAACTAAAACCTAAGAGAACTTTTTGGACAAAGTGGTATTGTTACGCATTACAAAGGATCATTCACAAAGTTTTTGTCAATAACAATATTATTACACAATAACAAAGAAACAAAAATTGAAGTTATGTTGCCAGATTGAATCAAAGCTTACTATCAGTTGACGGGCCAAAAATCGGTGCTCGCGGGCCTGCAGTTGGACCACGCTGCTCTATGTAATGACCTTGAGATGGATATGTGGACCAAAGAAGGCTAACAGCGTTCCCCAAAAATAGATATTCCAATGGCTGTTGATACTGGACGGAAATACGTGTTATTTGCCGTCTCAAACACAAGAAGAAGATGTTTTAAACGCCATCTGTAAGAAATAAGGGCTGACAGAGCCCCTCCGAACTCAATTCCTTGTGGCCACCCACAGGTGTTTTGCATCTTTATTTCTTTTTGTTCGTTGCATTTTCTTGTTTCAATTCCTAAAATAAATCGCATATGTAGTTGTTGAGGTGCAGTAGAGTTGTTTATTTTGTCTAAGACAGATGTTGATTGTTGAAAAGAAATTACAGAGCTCGTTATATCATGAATGTAGTTACTACCCAATACAAGCTACATAGCTACTTATTGTATTGTATTGTTTATATTTCGCCATTAACTTATTAATTAACATTTAGTGCTTATGTTTTATGGGAGTTCGAAACACTTGACTGATTTTTGCAAAACACATACAAGAGTCAGCAGAATATTAAACAGGGCTACAAACTTGTTGTGTAAGGTTTTTCAAAATTGTTCATTACAAAATGCCATCATTATTTCGGCTTGTTTAAATAAACAGCGTGATTATTTCACCGTAAGTAGATCACGAAGCAGATAGTTAAAGATAGAGTCTATCTATAGACGGTTAGGTTTAGAGAATGGGCTTGCAATAGTCGATTTAAGCTATTTAGGGTTTAATTGAAGTTAAATTTAAATTAGAAGGAGGATTTAGGAAGGAAGGTTTGGTTTAGGTTGCTGTGTTATAACTTATAACATTAAATTAAGATGACAAGAAACCCTAAAAAATAGCTTTGAGCATACGATTTTTTCCGATGAAATATTGACAGCTTAACATACAATGAGCAGGTTTTGGTTGTATTGCGTTAATCAAAGAGATTTAAACACAGATTTAAGTGTTTAAATCTTTTTGGATTGGTCAAATGGAAACCTGCCAAAACTACTATTTTCAACATTTTTGTGTTTTTCTGACGTCATGCAAAGCTTGTGGTGGCAACCACGAATGAACTTGCAAAAAGAAACGATCAGATGGAAGTACTGTATAAGGAAAAATCAGCAGTTAAAGATAAGGAGGCTTCGCGGGAGTGAGGTGAATAGGACTGCGGGTTACAAGAATACCGGTATGGATATGGATAATACGGCGTTATGCAGGAGTATTGGCGAGTAAATATATTTAAGAAACATAGATTTACAAATGAAGATAGGGCCTAATAGCGATAACAATGTTGAGTGAAATCAAATCACACAATAGATTTGTCTAAAACGAGTTCAAGCTTTGGTTTGGAAGTGCACAACCATAATGTCAAAGTGCACTGGTCACTATACAGTATACACTACTGGGTAGCCTATATTCAAATCCAAGTGACCAGGTGTAACGGCTGTGCTTTGTAAACTACGAAGAAATGTTTTCAGTACTTTTTTGGAAACGTCAGTGGATCATTAACAAGTTTATCTTAAGATATAAGGTCTTTAATGCAATCATCTCAATTGAGTATAACTACAGCTCCTTCTTCATTTGCAGGCTTGCGGTTTGCGCACTGCATTACAGTTGGATTTCAATTTCTTAAAGGCTGACCGTTTGGCGTAAAAAATCAGATGGGATATTATCAATGTTCCCTCTAAGCTTCGCGCGTGCGCAAATGTACACTGCTGACATGGTCTCCGCGCACAAGAAAAAAATCCAACCTGAATTGAAAATAAATTAAACGCATAATAATGGCCACAGTGCGCACGTCTGATGTTGCTCACAGTGGTCCAAGAGACTGCTCAGGGAGTTAGTGTGTTTGCTCAGAATCGTGAAAAATTAGTGGGAACATTGGATATTATGTATCTTTTTGTTAATTTCTAAATACGCCCGCTTCCATTCAATACATTCTATTCTACATACATTCAATACATTCAAAACATTCTATTTATTAATCTTGGTATGGGCTGTGTTGTTCAGGAGAGTTGAAAGTACTGGATTGTTTGTTAAGATTTAGACTTGCCGAAGAGGAAGATGTGTCATCAGGTGTTTCTTTATCAACGAAGAATTCCTTGAGTGTTAGTCGTCAGAAGAAAGTTTCCAAATCAACACAGAATCCTACTTCATTGACCTTTTTAGCTTGCCAGAAACTTAGACCCTTGAATAGAGCTGATAGTTCGGTCAAACTGAGGTTTAAAGTAGATAAATTAACAACTTTTTTTATGGCAGCGCTATTGGAGTTGATAGTCTTCATCTCATCAGGAGAGTCGTCTCTCAAAGCAGTCAGAGACTTTGTTTTTGAGAGTTTGTTTTTCTTTTTTAAGCGCCCTATATTTCTTTTCATAAAGTTTAGTAGCAGTTTCCCGAAAAGCTTGAGTTTCTGGGGTCAGTTAAATTGTTTATTCCGTAAGTTTCTTAACTGTTACCTTTTGTTTTGTATCACATGGTGCTGAGCAAATGGCTTCTTAGTTTAATATAAAGCTTTCGACAAAGGTTATCAGATTGTTTAGTGTGATGTGTAGATTGTAAAGGATTCTTGATTTTAAGTCCTTTCGAAATGACGTCAAGTTTCTTATGTTGAATTAAGAAGCAGATGTCCGATCGTATTTGGGCCAGCTTCTTTGAAGATTCCATTATTTGCCACTAATATAATTTTATAGGCATATACTTTTTCGTTTCTATCTCAAAAGAAATACAGTGTATCAGTTTACTGTTTGGATTTGTCACCAAAAAGTTAGTGACAAATCTGTCAGTACACTTGCAGTTTGTTATAAACTGCCCATGGTTTTAATTTTGGAAATAGATTGTACACCAAATTTTATTGCCATTGTTTGAACTACACTTACGACTTTTGAATGGCTTGCAGATTTGAAATGTATAACCAGTAAAACTGCTTATATTTTTGTCATGAATGAATTTCAGGAAATGCCTTTGAATAAGGTAAGGTTCTATACACAATTATCCGGCCTGGTATGGTTTACAGTCTACGGAACAGTTTTTTTCTGGAAGCTATACAAGCAAATGTTAACATTTAATGCTGTACTGAGTGTTAAACTCTTTGTGCAAACTTTTAAAATCTTGTTTTAAAATCAAATTAAACTGATTTTATATTTGTTTGTGCATTGTCAATCAATGTGCTTTGGACACATTGAAAAGACTCATGTTATATCCCATGTACTTTCTACTACGGTTCATTTAAAAGTTTAGTAAAGTTCACATTTTAGTTTTATAATCATGGTTTGAAGTCTTTAGTTTCCCATCCCCAGTCATCTGATTGGACTAGGCAGTGTTAATTTTCTCTTACATTCATACCAGCTATAAAAATTAGAAGTTTATCCATTGTAGTCATCAACATTTTTTATTTATTTCGTTAACTGTGCTGCTTTAATTAGGCACACTTGAATGAAAGAAAAGCACAAAAGTGTCTTGAAAGTGGCGACTGGGATGGAGCTTTGAAGTATTATCAACTTGCACGTGATTTTATATCAAAGGCAATGGAAACAACATCTTGTGTCAAAGTGATTGCACCATGATTGATAGAATTTTCTTAATCTTTTTAGTTTATATTAATTTCACTTGCTGAATTTGAACACTCTTCATAAACCCTTGCTTATTTATTTTGAAAAACACAGTGCATAATCATTTACTCACAACGAAGCTTAAGCTGAAGCTTATGATAAGTTGTTTTTAAAATGCGATAGTAAAATAAAACTCTTTAGGATACGCTACTAGTTTGCTGCACTTATGTTTTTAAGGGAGGCTAAGTACTAAAGCAATTTAACCTTAAATGAAAGAAAAATTGTCAGTATGTATATATAGTAGTATCTACAATAAGCAATAATTTTCAAAAACGTGTTGCAAATTTTCCACTTATTATGACGTTTCAATGTGAAATTAATATTAGTGCTGACTGCTGTTTGAATCGTGGACGTGTTGTAATGTGTAAGTTTTAGCTATTGCATTTGGATTGAATATGATCTCACATATAGATGATTAATTGCAGGCGATTTGTACGTTTAACATAGAACGGTCATACAGTAGGAGATAGCAGTTCGCATATGAGTGTTATTATTGAAACTTTTTCATCCTTATGGAAAATTTCATTACCTGTCGAGGCTATCAGCAATAGCGAAGATTGATCTCAGTGAGATGAAGCCTAACATCTAATTTTACCCGCTGTGTGTGGGTGTCTATCAGAACTTGCCCAAGGTTAGCTCGGTATCTGGAACTCGAGCAATGAGGAATCATCACTGAGTTTAAGTCATGTAAAAGGCTTTCCTAAGTCCAGGGATAAAGAAATTATGACATATTGTGGGAAGTTTATGTATCCCTTTCATAAATATGAATTTTACATTGTGACATCATAATTGTGTAGTGACTTACTGTGACTACCATCATTTTCGTCATAGTTTGCGACAATGTCTTGGTAATAGGTAATTAATAATTAAATATTATTAAAAATGTTTGCATAGTAGACTATTACAGAAATTGTTTTTGATTTGAAGTTAAATTCTTTTTGTGACTGCCCCTCGCCTTAAGAAAGTTTAATAATTGTGCAATCATTCTCATTCAACATTCTAATTTGATTTTACATGATTTTAGAGTCTACAGTGTCTGCAACTTCAATATGATTACTTTTTAAACCATTGTGGTCGTCAAGTAGAACTAAACAGAATAGAGCAAGGTAATAGGAATGATGGGATTGTATTGTAGTGTTTCTTGTATGTGTGAGTTTTACATATACAGTTCAACTTTGTTGTTATCTGCCTTTTTCACAGAAGTAATTGGTACGGCTTTAAACCAAAATATTGCAAAGGAAGAGTTCATTGAAGTACAACTCAATTCACAGACACTGACAGATCTGAAGGAAAAATCTAAGCCAGATCATAATTTTTCACATGAATTCACAGAAAGAGAACCAGATTCATTGTTGCAAGTAAGACTTGTACTGTAACAGGTATTAATATCATCCAGTCTGGCTATTTAAGAACACTCAGTGACAACTCACCAAAATTGTAATTTCACAAAAACATTAAGTTTTTTATAGGCTTTACTAATTTGCCTTGCTGCTCAATTTTAGCAGTGAACAAAAGCTTGTATTCTCTGTAGAAATAACTTTGCTAAAAGCTAGCTAGCTAGTAAACAGAGAATGAAATTTTTTAACTGGTGGAATAATATACAAATGCTTTCTAAGTGTTTTAATTTGTAAAGGCAAAATCACACTGTGATCATTAAAGACGTTTTAAATAATTTGAGGAAAGCTAAGTTGGTTTTTTTCTCCATCAGTGCCATGGAAGTAACTAAACTCAGGGTAGCTTGGAAATTCTGTCGGTGGATTTAGGTGGGCATAATAACAATGTTTGATATCATCCATGACATTGAAGATGCCATTTGTTTAAACGAATTTTTCATATTTAATACTGTACTTCTAGCAAAAGTTTCTGATTTGACATGGGAAGTGTTGAATTAGTTTTGCTTTGCCAAACTATTGTAATTAATACAACAAAGGGATAAATTTTTTTTGGAGTATGTACATAATCAACATGTGTCAGACAATCACTTTAGTTCCTGATCGGAGTATGAAATCCAAAAATTTAATGAAATTTTTAACATATTATCACACTGCATTTTTGTATTCTATTTTTCTATGTATTTTACTCCTTTTTATATTATTACACTTCATTCTTGTATTATGGCTGATTTAAAAATTTAATGCATTTATTGTTTCTTATCTTATTTTACTATTACCTTTATGATTAGGTGGGTATTTGCAGTTATCTGCATTAAGCTACATATTTTTTATCCCGTATACTCTTTACAGTTTTTGAATGGATCACCAAAAGAGGCTGTATATAATAAGCATCGCAAAAAATATCCCAAAGCAGATGTAGACAGGATTGAGGAATTAAAAGTTCAAAATGAACAGCTCAAAAGAATTGTTTTAGACATTCAAAAAGACAAGGAACGGCTTGAAAAAGAGAATCGGTATGTTGCCTAGGTTTCAGCTATCTTGAGTTGAGTTTTTCTGCATTTTTCGTCGTAATTTTAAAGGGTAAAATTACCATTAACATAAATTTCTACTACTAACAGATACCATTTTATTTGTATATAGTAAAATAAAAAAGCAAGATCAGTACATCTGATGAAGCAATCTTATATTTGCAAAAGCTTGTGTAGAGGCATTAAAAGTTAAAGTTAATCCTAGAGTGCCATCCTATAATTTTTTTACTATGTACTGATTATGCTGGGTTTATACGGTTCAGCCATCATCATCATTTTATTTCCGTAATTAATAAATTAAAGGTCATTACGTGATGACAATGAAGCATTGCTCTTTGAAGTGAAAGAATTAAATAACAAGTTGGATGCCAGCCAACTCATGCCTGGTGAGTTCAACTATTAATAACATTGATTGCAAATTAGTACAATGCAATGCAACTTGCAACAACAGCAATGTATGACAAAAATTCTATACAAGTACTGTGAAACACTAATTTTTAATCTTCCAAACTCTGATATAATTAAAATCTTTGTGACAGTTTGCTTACACTATTCTTGCATGTAACTATGACTTCATTAGGTAAAAAGGTTTATCTTTACACAAAATACAGTGATAGCTTGTTAACCTAATAGGTTCCAGGAAATACTTATAACGATATCAGTTTTATTTTAATTTGTTCTTTTAGCAAGTAACCTAGCCTTCACTATACAAAACTCCTTGATGCCCAATTTTTGTTTCATGTAGAAGCTGTTGAAAGCAATGAAGTCCCTCACTTTGTAGTTGAAGATTATCGTTACGTAGAACCATCCTCTATTTTACAAGAGCCATGTTATTTTGATTTTAATGAGCCATTAATCCAGCATCAGATCAGGAATGCAATGCTGGAAGATCCAAAACCTGTCTTGAAAGACGTAAAGAATGGAGATGCAAGTTGTACAATTGAGGCAAAGGATGTTAGCAACACGAAGGATGTAACAGACGCTTCATCTCATATGAATAGGAAAAAAACATCCACAAACTTAACATCTGTCCGATATGAAGAAATGGAAGAATCTTCAATTAATGTCGCCTCTCGTTCGGTGCAATAAGTTTATAGCATTGTTTTATCACTCACTTTTTTATCATTTTGCTATTTTTTCAAATTGGACCTGTGTTTTCTGTGTATATTTTTCTGTTGTTGTGTTTGTAATGAAATGTTTCTTAACTGCTGGGATCAGGTTAAGTTTGCTCCTGAATATTTAAGTATTCTAGCTCGTTTTAGGTTGAGTTCTTGGTAAAGCCATTTTCAAGCAAAGAACAGTAATTTGCACTTTTGAAATAGTATGTTTTGCATTTATTTTCAAGCATAGCAGATCATTGGACTTATAAACCATTTTATTAAATGGCCACTTTTATTTTATGCTACCGTTAAATATTTTTACATTAGCTTGGTGCACTATGTTGTGTAAGGGAAATACTGTGGCTTTATTTTACAGAAATTGAGAATTTTTCTTCGTTGCTATATTTAATTTGTCTTTACACCATGTGATATTTTTGTAACTCTACTTTTCTGGGATTTAGAGTCAAAAATATTTGCCCACCCTTGTATTAGAAATTGAAGTTTGAGGTTCAAAACGAATCCTTTTTCTCGATTTTAATGCTTTCATGGCATACAGAACAAGCGATGTATGCAAATAGCTAACCTACTATTCTTCAGAACCAATTGCATGTTTAATTGGTAACTTTAAAATTTATGGAAAGATGGCATTTCAACTAATATTTTTTTTAAATTACCTACTTGCCCTTCTTCTGCACATTAGATTGCCAAGGAATTATGTCTAATGTAGTACCATAATCTATTTGTATTACTTTACTCATTTACTGTACATCAAAAAAAATTCATCATTTTGGTATTTGTACTTTCCATTTAGCACAGGTGGGCAGTCAGTACTTTAAAAGTACCGTTGGTACCAAGTACCAGAACTTAGCAAAAAATGTACCGAAGGTTCTGGTTTTCGGTACTATTTCAAAAAGGTAGTTAGGTTCCTGTACTTTTTGTACAGCAGATCCTGTTGCAAGTGCATTTTTTCCACTATTAAGACCCAGCGAGGTTATTTTAAGTCAAAAAAGATGTGAACCCACTCCTTGCGAGGTTATTAGTTATTTGTAGATTAGAAAAGAACAAAAAGTGGTAAAATTGGCTTTAAGAAGTTTAGACAAACATACTTCGCAAAAATTTGAAGTAATCAATTTAAAAGTACCAAGACCGACTTCTATTTCTTGAAAAAGTGAATTTGGTAATTTTTCCATAAAGTACCACAGTACAGTCATTCGGTACTATAATACCGTGGTACTACCCACCTTTGCCATTACGGTTACACCTGTAGGGTAGCAGTCATTACAAAAGCTTAAAAGCGACGTTTTTTGTTGACTATGTTTTTATGTCAATTATACAAAATTATATTTTATGATTTTGAAGATAAAAAAATGGCATCCAACCTCACAATACAATAACAGTACATCTCGGTTTATTTATATAACTTATGGTTTACTTATTTTTTTATAAATGCGATGTCGTATGCAATTAATTTGCATTGTGCAAAAGTGTAAACAATAAATCAGGCAACGTAATAGTAATAAGTCATATATGCTATCTTCCAGGTTACACATATAAAAATAACAATAAAAGCTGATGTGTATGACTTATTCAATACAACACAACAGTATCGCCAAGAAATTTTCATTCGCTGGCAAACACTTTAATTTCCTGCTGTTTGAGAAGTCCCAATAGGTGGAAGGGGATGTTTTATAGCTAATGTCGAAACTGTATTTGAGGTCGTCACATTTTGTACAACATCTTGTGGGTCTATAGTAGGACGCAATGCTGCTGATTTCCTGCCAAGCAATCGGAGGACTGGCTGCTTGCATTCCTTTAAGTGGTAATCGGCAGGACCTATTCTCATTGCAGTCTTCTCATCTGGACCTTCTTTGACGTGATCTCCTTCTCTGATGATGACCCCGGGTGATGCATCGATCGTGTCAATAAGAGAGGGTGGTAACGGATCAATTCGGGCTTCTCGAGATTTTTTGATTTGACTTGCAGAAGGAATATTCCTTGGAGATGATTCTGGCCCTACAACAAGTAGTATGTTGGTATTACATGCGGGGGCGTCGTACTAAAAGCTATGTGTTTGTGTATTGATTTATCATTTGATGTTGACATAAAAAATTGGTGCTAATAGGCCAATAAATTGAAGCCAAATGTTAGAAACGACACAGTATAAATGATGACCTGCTGATAATTTGTAAACACACCTTGAAAATTTAACAGACTCTGTAAAGAAATTTAATAATCCAAAAATAGTAACCATCATCAGCATAATGGGTGGTCAGTCGGTATTTTGAAAGAGCCGTCGGTACTGGTAGTTGGCAAAAAATGTACCGATGGTACCGGTATTTGGTACTATTATAAAAAAGTAGTTCGATACTGGTACTTTTTGTGTAAAAGATGCTGCTGCAAATGCAATGTTTGCCGCAACTATGCCCCCGGTAAAGATTAGCCCAGGTCAAAACATATGTGATGTTAATCGCTTGCAATTTTACTTGACATTTTTAGATTAAAAAAGATCAACTAATGCCATAATTAGTATTAAGGATTAATTAACATGTATTTTTGAAAACATATATCTTAAAATTTTTAAATTATCACGTGAAAAGTACCGAGTACCGGGATCGACTAAAATTTCTTGAAAAAAGGAATTTGGTACAAAGATTCGGTACTTTTTTCCAAAAGTGCCGACGGTATCGGTACTGAAAAAGTAACGCGGTACAGTAATTCGGTACTGCCCACCTATATGAGTGGTATTATAAACACCTAACAGATGAATTAAAAAAATGAGAGTGTAACCCAGTGGTTAGAGTTTAGGACTCAGAGGTACATAAACTGTGGTCAGTGCTACTCTATTGTTATAATGCTTGTGGGCAATGCATAAGCGACCCTTGCTCATGTAAGGCATTCTGTGGTCATTCTGGCCCTTCAACAAGTAGCATGTTCGTATTACGTGTGGGCGCGTCCTACTAAATGCTATGTGTTTGTGTATTGAGAAGCTGTTTGTCGGACTACGTTGACAAAATGTCATAGTGTGATGCAATTCGTAATCAAAATGCAACGATGCAACAAACTCACCAACAACTCTGCTAAGCACAATCACAGAGGAAATGGCCTCCCCCCTGTTGACAAACTTCGCTTGCAGAATCTACAAACCGCATTTACGAGACACTATACTTCTCTCTATAGAGCACACCATGCGAGCGGGTGGATAACAAAGCCTTCCCAGACAAGCGTCGGACGACAAGGACGCCACCTACTAATCTTTTAAAGACGTCGCTCGCCAAGCAATCCTCACCATAACCTAACTAGGCCACATTCGCTATCAGCGACAAACATTCGGAAACGAGCAACACCTCAATCTATCGAAAAAAATTGATTCCTCTTGTTACTCTTAAATGCGTTCGTGATGATATATGTGTCTTTTTGTGATGCCTTACTTTTAACTTTTATATATAACCTAGTACCTTCACTACCACACTAAATATTAGTAATCTATTTACCCAAGCATGCTATTTTTGTGTGATGCCTAAAGTAATGTCACATGGGGTTCTACCGCGAGCATATTTTTTTCCTACGGAATTATCGTGCAGATCTGATGGTATTATAATGTTTTTTGTGTTCTATTTCCTGTGTTTATCAACAAGCGTTGTACTATATTTTGACCGTGTTTAGTATACACGACCCAGTTTTGACTACTTCCGAATTACGTCATTTGTACTACACTATCAGGGGTAAATGAACGCGATATTTATAGAGTCAGATTAGCAAACAATCAATCAAGCAATAATTCTCAACAGTTCTTAACAATACGCTCAGTTAGCAGAGAAGAAGTTCTACTAGGCGGTAGATCTGTCCTGCGTCATTTAAAAACTGAAGCATAATGTCATTGCCTGATGGCACGACATAGGGACAGATAGTCCCTCAATGAACAGGAAAACGAGTGTTTTAACGATAATTTGGCAAAAATCCATCTTGGTATGAGTAGTACACAGCTTGTCGGAAATCAGGTTGACGCGTTTGCAGTGTATGTGACACTTCCAGTCTTTCCGTTCCCACGTTAAACTCCTGGTTGGTTCGTGAAAGTTCAGTGATCCATTAATCAATTTAATTACAAATCATCATCACCATCGTCTTCCTCATCTCCTTCAGACTCTGAACTAGTCTGAGTTGTATCCATTGCTGTCAGTGACTTAAAGAGTGGTGACAGTGTGCTAACTGAGCGTCTACTGGTTGACAGAACTCATAACAGAGACGTTTTCGCATCAATGCCAAATGCTAAACTGTCAATTATTTGAATATTGACATATGTTGACTTTCGACGAACGAGTTACTGCTTTCAGAGTACAGAATAGAGCTGCGTTCGGTAGACTGTAAAATCACAGACTCTAATATCAGACTGACAATATCAGAACTAACGCGTTAAGCGCTGTAGTACAAATGACGTAATTCGGAAGTAGTCAAAACCGGGTCGTGTATACTAAACACGGTCAAACTATAGTACAACGCTTGTTGATAAACACACGAAATAGAACACAAATAACATTATAATATCATCAGATGTGCAAGAGAATTTCGTAGGAATAAGGGCTAATTATGACAATTAGCACAGTGAACAGTTCCAAAGCAAACCACAAAAAAAAACTTCAATTGTGGCTCAAGTGGTAAAGAATCATTGCTAAGGTTAGGTCGGGCAAAGACTTCAGTTAGTCCGAGGATACCTACTTCTAAGCCTTCGATGTTTTCTATTTTATATTTGCTAAACATACGGCATACCTGACGTCTGTTGATGGATAACTGTGTTTTTGGCAAAATATGAAGTAGTTGTTGCTGAAACTCCAGGTGGCATAGGTTTATGTGAATCCACCTCTGAGCTTCTGTAAAACGTTATTACTTTTATGTATAAATTATTACTGCGTAAAGAATTTAAATTGGAATTAATTACATGATTTCACTAATATTTTTGGCTATGTTGATAGGATTATGTAAACTTTAGATGCTGTTTGCTTTATTCATAGAAAAAAAAACATAACTATAAAACACCCTAAAATAATAATACAGAATGTTACCTTGTAATAATAGATGAATCATCTGATTTCCACTTTGATTTTGTAACCCTTCGAATTCGACCAGTTCTCATGGCAGCTAAGCGCTGTGCATTTGCCTCTGCTTCAGGATCTATTATGCTGTATTGAACACGAACCTGTAACAAGTGCAGTATCATACTCAATATTACAACATTTTTTGTCTTTTGTGAACAGACATCTGGCTTGATGTTTCATTTCACATTTCTTTACTGTCATTTCATAAATTTTCAAGGATTGAAATATTTCAGACTACTGTATTGCATCGATTACTGCATTACCCGATGCATCGGCAAAGTGTGAGCATTCAACTTCATTACACCAACAACATTTCCACGCTCATCAAATGTAACTTCTCTGTTTCCTGGCGGCCGACCTGCTTGTACCTTGAGAAGTGTCTTTTGTGATGGTGATAGGTGAGCATCTATCAAATAAAAAGCATTTTGTTCAGAGGTGCTTAAAAAGACAAATTACCCATAAAAGAGCGTTAAAGTGTTAAAGCACACCACACTTTAAAAACATCAATCTTCCGGTGAGGGCAAGTGCCAAAAAACACCTCAAGCCAAAGAAATGTTGTGAGTAAGTTGTACACCGCACAACAAATTTTTCAACAACATTTAGTAGTAAAGCAAATGCTGCCAAAAATGTATCACAAATTTGAAGTAAATGTTACAATGTGATATCAACATAAGCTACGGTTGGCAATTGTATCAACTATGGATGTAGGTGGATGTTACAGCTTGCATTTAAATTGCATATGACCTTGCTATTCTCGCATATAGGGGATTAGCTGCAGGAGTTGTTTATTTTCGACATAGAAAGATCAGATGTGACATGTACCTACAAAGGCAATGCTGGCAGGTAAAGGTATCATACTAGGACACCACCAACAGCCAATCCCAAGACTGAGGTCACTGACATATAGTTACTTAGCATCTGTCTTCAACCAGTAGATATCAACTGTAAGTAATATTAAGCCTAACGAATGCAAGATATTCCTGTTATGCACTTAAGTCTTAGGACAACAAAATTGTCCTTATTTCTGGTCAACTACATGAGATGTTTAATTTTGTCTCATTTTAGCGCTTGGTTTTCACTTTAAATTACTCTTAAGAATGCAATTTCAATAGATTTTAATGAATAAAGCGTCTACATTACCTGATTTATTTCTGCTCTCTGATTTATCAGATGTTGGCCGTGGTTTAGGAACAGTTTCAAAATCAGTAACTTGAGGTGGTGGAAGACGTCCTGTATGTTTCTGAAAAGATTTAAATATCAATTATTTCATTAGTTCTTAAAGTTAGAGGATGATAAACTTTTCGCGTTTATTAAATTTTAACCACCACTGAATAAAGTCAATAGTAAAGCGGGATTGAACAATTTTTTTATATCATAAACAAACTATGATTCTTATTTGTTTTTATGTATAATACAATTCCTTTAAATAATTCCTAAGGATAAATTTCGTTGCAAACCTTGTAAGAAGGTCTTTTCTTTTTAATTACTTTAACGCTGTCCAAATCTGGCTCCACTGTATTTTTTTCATCATTTTGTGGTTGTGGACTAACATAGGCCACTGCACAGAAAGGCGTAACATTTAAAACTAACTACCATAATTGCAAACCAATATCACACTACAATGACCAGCTACAAACCAGTTGGTTCCTTTTCGACAGTTTTTTCTGTGCTATCAGTGTGCTCATCCGATATTGTGGTTGCTGTAGGTTCTGTCCCTGACACAAGTGAGTCAGCAATGAAATTTGGATCATCACCTTGACCTGTAAAGATGAGAAAAAGTTGAACTTTAGGTCTGTATTTTTTACTTTCATAATGTGCAGCAGTTTGACTGACAAGCAGAGACAATGTAAACACACTTTTTAAATGGCTTACCTTAATAGTGGTAATCTTGGCGACTATTTAAAAGGCTGATTTGATTTCAAAACAAATATTGTTTGTATATCACCCTAATTAAATATAGGAATAACACCTTGTAAGTATGTTTGCTCTTCACTTATCATACTAACAGATGGGACCGATGATGACTGACGCCGAACTACCACTGGCACTGAGCCTTGAGCCCAGGAATCAATGACTCCAGCTTCAGGTTCCTTTTGCAAACAAGAAGGTCTGATTAAAAATCAGACTAAATAATATAGATTTGTTTAGCTTCTGATGCAATTATTGCACTCAATATGTTATAAAGTGCACGTAGCTAGGTTTAATAATCTACTGGATGCAGTTCCTGTAACCATACCGAGTCTTCTTTCCAGCCAGGATCATTGACAATATTAACTTCTCCGCTATCCCTGCTCAGAAAATGCCACTGGACTATTTGAAGCAATGCATCTTTTGCTTGATGCACAGTGAAGGGCAACATCTGCATCAGTACATTATCATTAGTACTGACATATAAGCAAAGAGAACTACAAAGGAACACATAGGTGTGTTCAAACTAAGTCAAAACTTTAAAGGCTCACTTGTTCCCATATGTATTTCTGATAGCATCCTTCTAATGCTTGGTCCACAATTTCCTCCACAAGTGAACAAACAAAACCTGTGTCTTCCTCATCTTGCATAAGCTGTGTCCAGTCTTCATAGCTTAATCGACCTGGCACAACATCATTTGTTACTGCTGGTGCAGTGACAGACTGCGAACCAGCACCACCACGACTAGCACCCTTCTCTGTGCGTGATCTTGATGCAGTTTGCCTGGACATCTGTTACCTTTTTCAGAAGCACTAAACAAGCAAACATGAGCAGTCTACTGTTGTCAATAAACTTCTGTTTCTATGCTGTTAAAAAAAATACAATGCTAATCCCTACATACCTGTTTTAGTAAAACTAATACACAGTTAGCTTTTACTTGAAGCACATTTTTTTATTTTTGGAAATTGCAATCTCTGTGCATAATTGGAAATTTGCAGTCTGGAGAAAATTCAAATTTGTATCATGAAAAAGATATAAAGTTGTCTCAAGAAAAATATACAGTTAACGTTCAGAGTGCCAAACTATAACCTGTTTTTTATTTTACTTTAAAATCTGGTTAACACGGTTCAGTCAACATCAACTTTGTGGAAAAAGATATAGCGATAGCTTTTAAGTACATTGATGTAATATATTGAACTATATACACACCAAGTAGTTTGCACAAAAAATATAAAAACAGATAAGAGCATCAAATATAAGATTAATTGATGATGAGTTCATTCATTTGCACAACTTAAACCAAGCAATGATTCCTCATCACTAGGGCAACCAAAAGTCAATATGGTCAATTTTTTTTTAACCTGCTCAGAATGCTATCAAACAAGCACAAAACAAATTTCAGCTTTGTACGACGTGTGGTATAGAAGTTATTAGGTCAAATAAAGTCAAAATGGTACGTTAGGTCAAAATACGGTCAAATTGTTTCTTTAGGTCTTCTTTTTAGGTCAAAATCTATTAAACTTGTAATTTTGTAATATTATTCTTCCGTTTTTCTCTTTTCTTGTACCGCAAACAATTTCAGTGCCCCAAATTATACTTAGAACCAAAGCCACAAAGAGAGGGAAGGCCTTTCAGCGCGTCTGGTGACGTCACGATGTGAAGGCATTGCATTTGAAACTGCAAGTTGTCAATCTTAATTTACAGTCATTACAACAGTATAGCGCCCCTAAGAAAAGCGGGTACAGTATCAAACACGGAACACGAGCCGCATTTATTGCCAGGCCAGTACTCAAACCACTCGGCTACCGAGTCGATAAATCGTATCATCAATGGTTGCAATGCATAAGCATAAGGTATAGGCTGGCACAGCTAGTATCATAGTAAAAGTATAGGCATGCCAACTGAGCGAAGTTTTGGCAAAAATTAATCTTCCCTATATGATTCTGTTTTTGTATCAATGGTTATTTTTCGCCATTGACTTTATCGTTCAAGCCATGGTTCAAGCCGAGCTTGTCTTTGTGCAAGCCCCGATAACCGTACACACATTTTAGTAGTTATTTTTTTTAATTTCTATTAATTATTGACCGAATTTGGAACTGTTCTGTGTTTTCTCTAGCCTAGACTAACGACTGAACAGCAGCAAGAGTCGTTCATGCTTTGCCAAACGGCATAACAAGGGTTTGATTCTTTAAAAATTTGAATACATTCTTAGTTCATTTGATCGTATTCCCTAGTTCTTTTTATAACAGTCCAGGCATGTTCTTGGTATCATTCCTTCCACAAAAGCATATTCCATAACCTATTGAGTTTCATTAGGAAGATCCCATTCAGTTGTCATAGCTACCTCACAATGCCGCTACAAGCAGCAGAGATTTATCACATATTAAGATAATTTTGTTAAAAATGGTAACAGCAATTCGTAAAGTTTGTGTAGTCAAAATTTTTTGTTTGAAACTGTAAAATTATTATTTATGAAATTATCGTGGTATACAAGACATGGTTATTAAAAAATTCTCCTTTTCTTTAGTACTGGTAGTTGTAGAAGTAGTCCATGTGAAAATGATTTAAAACACATTTTTAAATTGGGGGGTTTTCTGCGCGCCTTGGCTGTCATGTGGTTTTCCTCTTGGCTTGTCTCTAGAAGTGAACGGTTTCCACAATGTTCTGGAGCATTCTTATATTATAGCTTTTACGACGGAACCCACAGCATTTCAAAACCCATTTCCATGGATTTCGTTTTTAAGTTCAGTGTAAGTTAGGTTTTGAAATTTCGAGGGTGTGGTTATGAATTTTGGCTGGATTGGGTTTGATCTGATGCCAACCTCGGTTTACAGCCACTGATGTGTAGGCTTGTAATGAAATGGTTGTTTATTGTACCTTAACCTGTAAGGTTATGCCATTTCACTACAATGTTTGTTAGTAGAATTGTTTATTGCGCTCGATGGTATATGAGTTTCAAAGGTCTTTTTCTGCTTTTCTCAATCTTAGAATTAATTGTTCACCTTAACGAATTATTGTCTTGTGAAGGTGACAACAAATTTGTCTAACAAGACACTGAACTTCTTAAAATTGAATTCAAGAATGGTTACACAGGAATGACAACGGCATATTCTGATTATATTGAAGCTTCTTTGAACGATTACATTTAAATAAAACATTGACTCAGCAGCTACAGCACAAGGCTGCTGTAGCTGCAAATATGTTGCAGCTAATAACTTAACACACAAATTGATTGAATGACTGCGACTGACTCACGTAATATAGGCATGCGCAATTGTTATGTCACGTTTCATGAAGGCGGTTTCCGTAAACAAAACATTATAATATCGTCACAGGCTATTTGAAAAAATAAAGAAAACAGGAACCCCCAAAGAATAAATTGTTTTTAATACATTTGGGGCGGCCGCTCCACCCCATTGGAAAATTTTACTTTATACTTTTCCTTTTCTCATTTAATTTAAATTCTTTTGTTGATTACCTCCCTTTATAAGGGTTGCGTTTTTAACAACACAGCATTAGTCTACATTTCATACAACTATCCGTTCGAATGAGTTGACATTGTATTGTTCTGCTAATAAAGTTTTGGCAGCCATTATTTCACCGGAAAAAATTGTGTTTTCAAAGCTAATTTTCACAGTTTCTTTAGCATATCTCTCCAGTTATGTGTGATTGCGTTTTTTAGTGTCGCTTCTTTAAAAACGATCATCCTTCCACCATAAACTTTCTCTTAAAGTACGTCTCCATCACTGCAAACTATCGAAGGTTGGAAAGGCAATTCATCTTTGTTAATGAAGCTTAAAATTCTTCTTGAAGCTTCTTGATAGCTGTGATTGACACGGCTGATGTGTGATGCAGTTCCATCCTGTTGAAAAACAATCCTCAGTTGGTCTGGTTGTCGTCGTCCAGTATTTGCAGCGTGAAGTACTCATTTGCAAACATCATTTTTTTCACCTCTTTATTCCAATATCAGTCTTAGAATTTCCTACATTAATTTTGTTTTGAAAATTTCGACATTTTATCCTGTGGGGTAAGACAATTTCAATATCATTCAAAATATAAAGTAGAAGCATTGAGGAAAGAAGAGAATTATTCCTATAATAAATAATCGGTATAAAATATTAAAACTATAGCTTTGATATATACTTTCTGAAAACAATCTGAAATAAACGGTGTTGTTGTTTTGTGCGTCTCAATATTTGGAGGAAGAAAGGAAATGTGAAAGTGATGTGATGTGTTTGTGAAAAATGAAATACCGAGTTTGTTCCTTTTTTAAGATAATTGTTTTTGCACCAGAAACTGTATAATACTGTCGGTGTAAAGAAGTTTGTTAACTTTTATATCATTATAATCTTCCAGCTTTCTACCCCTCAATTTTATTGAATTTATAACATTATGCTCAAAGTGTTGTTTTCTCACTGTTGAAATAAACTGTTCTTAATTTGTCGCTACCTTAAAAAAAGACAGCAAAATATCACCTACTTTTAATAATTTGTATATCATTAAAACCAGAAAAATTTTTCAAAATCTAATTAAGATTATTGTTAACCAGTTCAACACCGCTTATATTTTATTTTCACAGTTTAATAACCATAATCAGTTTCTTAAAAATTTATATTTACTAATCCATTTTGATTGCAATTAAAGTTACTGAAATCGCTGTTGTGCTGTGCTATCTCACGCCTGCATGTCCAGACAAAATAACAGCTAAAACTTTATTTACAAAAGTGATTTGAATTTGTTTTGAAACCTATGTCCGAATATTACGATATTTTTCAAAATCTACGAATATGGCTGTATCTTGTGTATAAGGTTTAAATTACTAAATACAGCAAAATTGCTAGTTTAATTCTTGAGTTCTTATATTATATACATAACTAAATTTGAGTTCAAGATATTTGATGATGCAATAATGCAATGATATCTCCCAGTTCTTGAAAGCTATAAAATAGACATTTGGATACAATCTTTGAAGATTAGCGTGATAAAAAACATGATGATTAAACTGGCATGTATAGTATTTACAAACTTGATCCGGTTTGTAGTGTAATGGTTAAACCACAGTTTAGCGAACCATCTGACGAAAAACTAATATATTGAAGAAAAAATGATTTTGTCAAAAATACAACAAGCTCGTAATTGATATCCTAGTTGGGAGGAATTACTACCAAGTTTATATCTAAGAAACGGTTTGCATAGATAGAAAACGGTGTTAATTTAATGTTCAGGTCTGCGTCCTGATTAGCATTTTATGAATACAAGATGCAGTCTACTCGACAAGGATTAAAAAAGTTGTCATCTTTTGGTTTATGTGGACCAACTTTGCCTTTAAAAGATGGACTTGATATGCGGAAGATTGAAGAAGGTGTGTACAGTACTGAGTTTTACATACTGGAATTTGTATTGTGATGTTGCAAAGTGCAGGAATTAACGATGTACAGTAACCTCCTGCTAAAGTTTTTGATCACATCTTATATAAATATGCAAAGAAATTGTCACAAATCCTGAATTTAAGTTTGTCAGCAATTTATTAGTTAGTAGCTTGAAGTGCAAATACAGTAGACACTGGTTAATGTATCCACTTTGGGCCAGCTGATTTTGAATGAAATAAGCGGTGGTTGTAATAACCGAATAAACAAACAATGCTACTAAACAACATTCTGGTTGTAAAATGCTATCATTGAATTTTCTGTATTTATTCAGCACAGAAAAAGCTTGTGCAACGAGGTTTGTCTAGAAGGGAATGTCTTCCTCAAATGACGATCTACTTCTGCTTTCGTAGCACTAAGCATCGGTTTGAATAGATACAGTCCAAGATCGGCTATTGTTTCATCACAACATGCCATAACCCATTATTTGTACACAGTAAAAAAAATTGGCCTGCATGGGGAATCGAAAGTGGATGCATTAACCCTTATTAGCACAGGGATTTTAGGTAACTTAATCGGCACATTTGTTGACAAATTGTCAACATGGTATTTCCTTGTGTTTTTCGATACAAATGCGCTGGTCTCAAAGTGAAGTTGTTGTTTTAGATGATTTGATGTTGATAAAACTTTAACAAAAAAATTATTAATCCTAATTGGGAGGTCCGCTGTCTTCCCAGTACATAGTTTTAGCTTACTAGTTCTCAGATAAAATGCAAGAAAATCTTAACGAGAAAAATTTTGCCACATGTTTTTCAAACACAAAAACGAAGAAACGTGGAGCACTACAACAAATTGTTCAGCATTCCCAGCATTATTTGTTCTTCTGAAGTTTTCTGTTTCGTGGGTAAACCCGTCGGCTACAAGTTACACATGCAGATCGATTATGCTCTGCACATCTGTAGCATCTTCCCCGTTTGATACCTTGAACTGCGCCATTGAAAGTGCTTGAAGTAGCAGCATCAACGAACCTCAACTTTTCGGAAAGTAGTTTAGTTTCTACCGCCAATTTTCTTTGGATGACATATGGTTGAGCAAGCTGAAAGCTAAGGTTTTTTAGAAAATCTGTTTTTTGTTACTTTTCCCATTGCCTCTTATTATGAGAAATGCATTGTTACTGGCAACATTTATCAAATTGTAATTATTAACCATTGGCCAACAATTTGTTTTCCTCAAGCAATTGAATTCTTCACAGTTTTCATCAAGACTGTCAACTCCACCTTTATATTTGTTGTAATCCATGATAACTGTAGGTTTCCTGTGAGTTTCAGTTATGGAAAAAGAAGAGTGTGAAGAAGACATCATGAGAACATTCCTGTTTCGTTTTGGTACATATGACAATAGCAAAATGTTGTTCAAATGGTCATACAATGCTTCAGTACTTTCCACCTCTCTTCTCATTGCTGACTTGAGCTGCGATGGAACTTCACGGCGATTAGCCATTACTGTTCCTACCAATGTAAGCTTTTGAAGCAAGAGACTGTAAACAAGACCAAGAGATGTAAAATATCTGTCAATGTATATGTCACGACCAGTACCAAAGTAAACAAAACACAAGTTCATCACTATATCATTTGCAAGATTTCTGTCAGGAGCCGAGTCGGTTTCTTTTCCGGAATAAATAATGCCATTTAGAGCAAAACCGGATGTGGCTTCACACAGCCAAAAGAATTATACACCATATTTCCTTGGTTTCGATGGCATGAATGTTCTTCCAGCATTTTTGCCTCGATATCCGATGAGTTGTTCATCCACATTCAAGGATTCCCTAGGAATGTAGACGTTGCGCAGAGCTTGTAAGAGCTAGTTAGAGCTAAGGCAAACGTTTCCGACACAACTGCTTAGACGATCAAGTTATCAACTGGCAATCTAACTCCTTCTAGTCAGACAGTGATTGACTAAATACACGTGCAACTCTCCTGTAAGTCCCCGGTTATCACATTGTGATAATAGCTAACTACTATGTAGTGACTTTACATTCCAAACTCCTATTGTTTCTGATTGTTGACATTTTGTCGATTTGCCGATTAAGTTAAAACGCAAATAACTCATAGTGGAAACAATTTAACGTTTTGAAATCGCTACAGCAGTAAGCTATTCAGAAGTTCTCCATCGTCACAGGATCTTGCTGAGCTAGTGCATAAGCTACGAGAGCAATGTCACACAAAAAATCGATTTTGACAAAATGTCAACACATGTGCTAATAAGGGTTAAGCAGTGGCCGGATGTATAAAACGAGGTTTTTATAATGGGAAAGGTATAGGAATATTCCGTTCCAAGCAATTTGGATGTAATAAGCGGTTGGTTGTGTTAACCGTGGATGTATTAAGCGGTATTTACTATAGTTAACAAATTAGGCAATGCATTGGAAACCTTAGACTTTTTTTTGCCGGACAACACGCGACAACAACAGAAACCTCTTGAACTGAATTTTATTTACAATTTTCTTATTTTTCACCAAATATAGTGTTGGTTTTAGATGACATACTCTAACTGTTACAGAGCAAAATGTTGTTTTCGAATATTGATTTGTTATTGTTGTTGCGACGTGTAACACCACAAACAATCATGTTAACAATCGCTAAGTATTCACCTACGTCCTATAAGATAAGTTAACACCAGCTGTTTAGAATTGCATTGCGTAGGTTACCGGAAGATTGTCATACATTTACTTCTGTAAAACATTTAGTAATTAAACTTAATTCGTCAATCAAAATAAATATATCCTTAAGTCTGACTCAGTATGTTCAGTTTATAATTTGACTTAGTATGTTCAGATGTGGTTATTGCAAACTGTAATAAAAGCCAGCCTCTGTTATCCTTGTTTTACATACCACTTTGTTTTCAGGAACTGAACTTGAATTTATGACAGATCATTTGGAGGATGAGTTAAAAGATATGCAAATAGAAAGCAACAAAATTTACTTTGGTTAGATGTGGCTGCTTTTTTATGTTTTCATAACTTAACATTTCTGGCATGATCGTTATATTGCAGAGGGAGTGGACAAGTTTTCATACTTATTTGATCAAGACTCTGATAATGAAGCAGAAGGCAACAGTTCTTTGTCGTGGTTTGAGCGTATTGGTTTAAAAATGCGTGTAAGTTCTTTTTCATGAAATGTTTGTGCGAAGATGCTTGTTACATTGGCATCTGGCACCTTCTAGAAACTCAAATGAGGTACATACTTTTATAATGTTACAGCTGACAGTTTTCAATTTGGCATTAATTTGAAATTTTTTCCCTGTTTGGAAAAGTTGCAGTGGACACTCACGTAGATTTATGCAAACTTGTGTAAGGTGTGCGTAAAAGATTTATTTTTTCAGGAGTTTTTGCTATGTAATCTAAAGTGAAGTGGCTTAGTTGTCTCATTACTTTGGGCTGAAATTCTTCTCGGAAATACTAATTGCCCTAATTATAAATGTTACCAATGTGCAGAATCTTACTCAAGATGGTGGAGTGAGAAAGATGATTAAGAAGGAAGGAATCGGAAGTGTTGTTCCTGCAAATTGTAAAATTCGAGCCCACTACAATGGGTGTGTTTTTTGACATTATTGTACATTTTAAAATGAATGCTGAATACAACTGTCAAATCAGCAAAAAGTAATTCACGCGATGCTGTCATTCAGTGAATGGATAATTTTGGATTATGCTAAAATACTATAGAAATATGTGTAACTTTATATTCACTTTGTAATGTCACTACATAAATCAAAAAGTGCGTATGTATGAAACCTACAGCTACAGACTATCTGTGTTTGCCTATATCTATATCTTAATTGTAGCGTACTGACGATGCTATTGTGCCACTTGCAGTTGTTACTATATAGAATTTTGATAATTAAAGATCTTAACGAATGTTTTGTAAATTAAGTTTTTGAAGTACCAGTGCATATAGCATATTTCGTCATAGTCATGTCTCCACACCTAATTTTATAAATGCCACTCGTATTTCAAGTTTCCTGTATTTAAACAAAACATTACATCCGTGTTATCAATATGAGTAAATCACTGGAAGGTGAGGCAATGTATGCTGCTTTTCACTACGATAACATTTAAGGCACTGCTACACACATGATATTAAATGCAAACATACAAAATTAAAGGCATAGTAGCAATTGCTCGAACAAATACTAATTTGCACATAAACGCAGTTGCTCTGAAACAAAATATGCCTGGTGCATGGGTGTATTTTGATAGGACTTGTGTGTTAAACTGTCTTGTTTAGGTATTTGGAAGATTTAGATGAACCTTTTGATTCAAGTCGACTGAGAAACAAAGAGTTGCAGGTTTGACATTTAATAAAACTGATGCCACATGTAAATATTAAATACACACCGTTAGATTATTTTATTATTTGTAGTTTACTGTCACATGTGTATAGTATTACCGGTCAAAGCTATTAACCTGGTGCAGCACTGAGTTAAAGGTGGTTACAAACTGAGGCATAGTATACATCAGGAAACGAACCTACATGAAAATTTCTTTAAATGTGCAGGTAACATTGGGCAAAAGTGAAATTGTGCTCGGATTGGATATTGGAATAGCATCCATGCGAAAGGAAGAAGTGGCTCGGTATGTATTCAGTGTGATAAGAACCTGTGTTTCAATGACTTTCTCTCAACTGTATGCAAATAAAGTTAGCATTTCGTTTTGTGTAATACAGTAAAATATATATATGAGTAATTGTGTATAGCTAGTAAATGCAATTTTTATAGTTTATTGTACGTTATGTCTTGGTAATAGTAAATGGTTGATGTTTTAACAACCAATTTATGAAATTATCTGTCTGAGTTGTGCAAAAATCATATGTTTAATTAATTCAATAATAGATAAAGTTATGAGTTGTGTAATCTACAATCATCTGCTTTAGATTTCTCATCCAACCTTCGTATGGTTATGGGAGAATGGGATGTCCACCACGAATTCCAGGAAATGCTACAATTTTGTTTGAAGTGGAGTTGTTAGGATTTACTGACTCGGCTTTGTTAGATGACTATCAGGAGTTATCAGAAGAAGAAAAAAGGGGTCTCCCATTTCAAAGGTTTGTCCTTTCTCCAGACAAGTATTAAATCTGGAAAGATGTGTATTTCACTGCATGTTAAAGTATGTTCTTTACCTTTTTATGTTTTATTGCAGTATACTTGAAGTGGCAAAATTACACAATGTTGAAGGAAATGATTTTTACAAGAGGCAGCAGTACGGAAAAGCAACAAGAAAGTAAGCCATCTGAATTCGGAGGCTGTATTTTTGCGCGTGCGCTCATGCAGTAGTAGTAGTACACAAAACAGCCGTGTGTAATGGTTACACAGGTCTTTGATTGAAGCTTGCAACTTATAATGTTAGCCCTTTCAGTTGCTTAACTGATTTAACCGTGGCACATTTAGATACATGAGTACTATCAATACCCTGGAAAGTGTGACGCTGCAAAATGAAGAGCAGGAAAGGGATGTGGTTCACATTTGCATAAAAGCATATCTGAACATGGCTCTATGTCATTTAAAAGCTGCCCATTTCGGGAAGGCAATTGCAGCTGGAAAGAAAGTTCTCCAGTGGGAAGTTGAGCACCCTAAAGCCTTGTATATTTGTGGAAAAGCTTTACATCACCTTGGTGAATTTAAGTCTGCACGGTAAACGCATGTATACTTTCAGAGTATGCTGAGAACGATCTTTAATGTAATTTGCAAAATATTTTGTTCATTTAATTTTTCTTTCATAAATGTGACATAGTTGTTATGGTCAGATATGTTCATTATAGTGGCTGACACTTTCTTTGTAATAGTTTTGCATGCACTTTTTGGCATGTATTATTTATACTTTATTACTTTGGCTTTATACTTTTTGGCATGTATTATTAACCAAAATCATATCATATTTGATAAGCACTTCGGCTAAAATTCATTTACTTTATGTAATTTAGTACTTATCTAATGCGTGCCAATGCCACCATGCCTTCCTCAAGAGATGTCCTCAAAGAGCTGCAAATCTTAGACCATGATGAAACGCGTTGGTTGGCCGCCGAACGTGATATGTGCAAGAAGATGTTTGAGCGAAACTGATGATTCCGAGTATTACCTCTGTGGATATTTGATCATGTGGTTACATATTGCCTTTCAGTTTTTTAATAGTTTTATGTTCACTCTAAAACGTTACCTTTTACGCGCAAGCGATTCAGCCGTCTTAAAGCCGTGTTTTCATGTCTGTCGTTCAGTTTAGCTCAATGTTGTATACACGATTTATACCTGTACTTTGTAACCGTTTAAGGTACCAACTGCATTGTGGTTAAACCACTGCTTAATGTGATTTCTGCTTTTATGTTAACATTAGTTTTTTGTTGCAACATACATGACTCGTTGCTATTTCACTGCCACTGTCTGCCTTTTTCAAATGCTTTTTGTACTATTTCGTTCTTCATTAAGGCATCTTTTCTGAATTAAAGTTTTTTCTTTCTTTAAACGTACATATTCGTTTTCGATGACAGACAGACAAAACTTAAAGGTCAGCCAGCTTTTCTACAAGTTTATTAATCAGTTAGTTTATGTAGTTACAGCGGCGCAATATCCAACCATCGACATAACAACTACAAGGCAAGCTATTACGCAAGAATTTTGCCGTAAAAAGGAAAACAACAAATCAGTACATTTGAAGATCGCGATCCGTTGTTTCTCTGTTTCACTCTTTAGAACTATTTCTCAAAAAAGTAAATTTTTGCCTTTTGAAATAACCCTTGAACGACAAAAATAAGGCATCGGGTTAATGGAATCGTGCAAAACTCTGTTTGAAAGCGGACGATTTGTAAACCATTGCTTTAATGTGCAAAATATAGAAGTTACACGTCTGTTTTTTAATAACCTGTGTATGTATTTTTACTGTTTGAATATTAAAATCATCTACGTTTTGATTTAAGTCATATTATACAAGTTTGCAAAAAGGCAGCAAATTCTGGTTACTGTGAAAGTATAGACATGCAAAAACATAAGCCTGGCAATCTTCCTCTAATACACCTTGAATACTTTCTGCTTGGTTATTTTAAATGTGTAGCAGCGTTATAATGAGCTTGCAAAATGATAATTTACAAATTGCCTAATTCTTAATTGTTTTGGTGAAATGAAAGTTATTGGCGTTATGTTAGCAAACCATATATAAGCATAGTGTTTTAAACTTTCGTGTCACCGTTCTCGTATACAGGATTATCTCTTCCTTCCATCAGTTGCTCCTCCTTTCGATAGCAACATCTGCAGCATCGGCACCATCCAAAATACCTTTGGATGAAGCGATCCATGGGCTTGAATGAGTGCAAAAAGAGAGGAAGAAAATCCCATGTCCTTAGTTTAGCGGGTAGTAGAGAGGGTCGTTTGCGTTGTAGCACATTAATTACAATAATAAAGACAATAATAACGGCAGCGGTTATCAAAACTGTAGCCAGGAACCAGAGAGGGGCAAAAGAAAGGCCGAGGATTATCGCAGGGATAATGAAGAATAACGTAATAATATAAAACACCGAAAACCAACGATACTTAGCCGTTATATTACCTAGACCGGTGGCTGCTTCCAATGGAACCTTCCGCATAAATGGAAGAATATACCATATAATAAATCCGGAAACATTAAAGAAAAAGTGACAAAATGCAGTTTGCAAAGCATTTGAACTTCCAGTAGCAAGAGCAGCCAAAACTGCAGTGGTTGTTGTTCCCATATTAGCACCGACAGTAACTGCATACATACGTTTCAGCTTAACAACGTCTAATCCAACTAATGGTGTTAATGTAGAGGTTACCACCGAACTACTCTGTATAAGCATGGTCACACCTCCCCCAACAAGCACAGCAACGTAACCTGCAAAAGGGTAAATGCTAAAAATAAACAAAAAAGTCTGAACTGTTCAAGTTTACAGTCTGTTTTCACACGTAACCTCTCGTTTCCACGTTTACTTACTCGAAAGCCATCCAAATGGTTTTGGAAAGTTAGTATTAACAGCCTTTCGAATCACTTGTTTGAAGGCACCCTGCAACAAAGATGTTAGAATCTTCACCATTCCTAGCAAGCATCCAATCAGCACCACCAATGATATGATGAAAAGGATTGTTCCAACCGCAGCTTCCGACATACCGGTAGCGGCAAACAAAAAATCGCTTGTGTCGCCTAAATCAAAATCGTTTTTAACTTTACTTAAACACTGGTTAATTTTGCTGGCGATGTCAAAGACGCTTTAGTTTAATTAATTTTATTCATACATGGAAACTGTACATCGTCATCCCATAAAGCTAATACAGTACTTGTACACTCTGACAACACTTTTTACACTCCGTTAAAACATCAACAAAACATTTTCGTACAAGACGGCAATTGTCAATGCATTGCCGCGCATCATCCATAATCATTCTTTATATTTTCTTTTGCCAAAATAACGTTAGTTATTTGTCAAAACAACTTTGTTGTATACTGTACATGTTATAACATAACCCCTCCATAAGAAGTTCGATCTTACATTTTCTAATCCCGACTATTACAGTTCTATTCTCTGTTGTCACTTGTCCAGTGAAATTGGCGGCAACGGCAGTAGCTGTAACGGTATTATTTGATACAGCCATCGAAGAAGTTGTGTTGACGATAAATGTCTTATTCATTTCTTCGCTTCTTTCACACCATATCTAAATTGATTAATTTATTAAACAAAAAAATAATATGAGAAATAAACTATGTAAAACCAAACACAGATATGCAGCATAACCAACCGAAACCAAACTGTTGTCATCTTCAAGATATTGACCTCGTGAACTTCTTATTTGCACAGTTCTGTTAACATGAATGAGATGATCTACAATGGGCTCGGTAAGGGTCTGTCAGATTGGCAAAACATTTATTCGTTAAAATGACATTTGAATAACATCAGGATGTTTTACAACGAATCGCTTGCTTCAAAGCAGAATAGTTAACAGTGTGGCATTAGTAACTCGTACTCGAAGAAATCTTGGAGCCCCAGTTCCTTCAATTTTCCCGATTGAGGAAATAATTGCTTTGGTCAACGCCTCCAAGTAGCCAGTTGCTGCTTCTATGGGCAAAAAAACTGCAACCGACAAAATGTTGAAGCAGTCATGCACTGTTGCCCCAGCGAAAGCTCTGTTGTACAGGCAAAGCTTTAACTTTGTTATTTTGAAACGATACTTAAAAATGATTTTATGTAAGTTATGAAAATTTATTGTAAGCCTTGGTATGTCATTTACTTCCTAAATTGTTCTCTTTTCATGGAAAGCGTCAAAGCGACAGCTGTGTTAGTCACAGAAGTTCCAATGTTAGCCCCCATAACGATTGGTATAGCTTTTGCCACCGAAATAACTGCAAAAACAATGGTTATAGTAAATTGCTAAACTCGTTCGCACTGATATGCTGTAGGGTTGCCCAAATTATTCTAGATGAATTTTAAGAAACTTATATAATCACGAAGTAATATTACCGTGCCACAGTCAAATATTTAACGGTTATTTCTTACATTGTTTATCATCGGTGCTTTCTTATGAGTATATAACAATCTGTAATACAAATACTTACCCTCTGTTGCCACCATAGCAATGATGATTGACGTAGTTGTTGAAGAACTTTGAATGATTACGGTGACCAAGATGCCTATGATGAGACCGGTCGCAGGATTGCTCAAAAACACGTCACTTGTGAAAATATTTACAGCAACGCGTCCAGCTGTTCACAACATTCAAGGGCCATTATACTTTTTGTCTATACGTTTGGTTTTCGTATGGAGGAAAATATATATTATGGAACAAACCGAGAACATTCAATGCTTCTGCCATGAGCACTAATGAGCAAATGAACAAGTAAAGGCATATCAGTAACAAAATTGTCTTTGCAAGTCCGACCAAGACTGTTTTCAATTTTTCTTTAGTAGTTTTCTTCTTCCATGGAATATAGTTATCTTTAAAAATAAAATTTATGTATAACAAAATCACAGTTTGTTTACGCTGATACTCAAATATAGCTATTCATGCAAAATTGTTTTGATTTCAAACTTTTTGGAAGAACGCGTTAATAACTGCAGTATACAACACAAATCTACATAATTTGCATAAATAGCCCAAATTGTGCATCTTATAGCATGCAAAGCAGTACAACAAGTCACAAAATTCCGTTTTAGTGAATCACCGTTTTAAATAGAAGAGTATACTCGGCTTAGTGACTGTCAGAATTTTCGGTTCACTTCTTACCCTGGCTTGTTCTATTCATTTTATTATCTTAAGCTAAAGGACACCAATTTGCTGAAAAAGCAAAATTTTGCAGACCTACGTCTTGTAGATTATTACCGCAAAATTGCAATGTAAGCAAAACGGGTATTGCTGAAAAAAACTCCTTTCATTGATCGCCATTCAATAGTTCTATATATAGTCTATGCCTAATGCTAAAAAGCCATTTTATATAAAAATGACACACCGGTTACCTTACAAAATCAAAACTAGCTATATGTGGTTGTTATTATGGCAGTAAAAATCTTGAATTTAATTTATATTTCAAGGTTTTATATCCTATAATACGTTTGCCAAAACAGAAGTAGCCTACTGTATATTTACATTTTACTGCAAAAGTTTTTTAGGTCTGATGTAATTTCTGGCATAAAAAAGGAATAAATAACGATCATATGCTACATACTAAATTGTTCTGGTTTTTAATGAAAGCTTTGTTTATATATTTTATGGTATTTTTTGTAGACAGTATTTAGTGCTCAATATCTCATAACTAAACAATACGACGACACGACTCTGCGATTAATCACAGGTCACCGAAAAGCTCTATATAGATCAAGATCGACTTTTGCATTTGTTCGGTCTTCCGAGAAGACTAGATTTTGTGGCTCGCAAGTAAACTAAAGGCTATTACTTGCCCGTCGGGCAAGTAGCCTAACTTTTTTGCCTTTCAGCTTATTATGTTTTCAAACAGGGGGCATGGCTTCGTTGGATATAGCGAGCAAATTAACTACAAGGCTCAACGACTAAGTCGGCAAATGTGATATCTTTTGTTGGCCAAATCTTGGCGTCAAGCCAGTGTTTTTGTCCCCACGCAATATCGGAATCAACGTAGAAGCATGAAGACCAATGTCGCTTTGTTTCATGAAATTCTACATTTGCTCTTGTAGACTATTGATGATGAAAAGTTTAGAAAAGAGTCCTTTGGATAACTTATTAATACATTGAATGCAGGTTACAAATGGATATTTGACCATTATTCGAAACACAGTTTGCACTGTTTTTCACCGCAATTTTGTGTCGTGTGGGAATGGTATATTGGATCAAAATGTTCAGATGTTGTGATTAAGCGGTATATGGCACATCGGTGGATTGGAGAATGGCCAAAACCTTGAGGCATTTTAAGCAGGCATTACAGAAATTTGACATACATTTATGACAACTAAACAGTTTTTTGCCCAACGGCAAATTTTGTTTTGAAATGACTGATAAATTTAGTAAGAAAGCAATTGAAAAGAAGTTCGAATTCCACATTTAATTACAGGTATTGTTTGAGGTCAGTAAAGATAAAAGGTCAATCATAAAGCAGCTTGCCAGTAACAAACAAACACTTTTTGCTGAATTAACACGTTTTATTACTGACATGATTCATAGATGCGAACTAAATAATGATGTTAACTTATTTTGCAAACGATTTAGCACAAAAAATAAACTTCACTTGTTTATGGACAAATCCTTTTTGCTCACTGCTTAGTTTGACCACCATCTAAGTTCTCGAATTTTTAATTTACACCATTGACTGTCAGTTTGTTGGAAAAATACTTTGGGAATACAATTATTCAAGTCTAGAGAGCAATATTATACTTTTCGTTATAAAAGTCAATCATTCGGAGAGTCATTTTGTAAACACAACAAAGCATTATTCAGCATTAGATATGAGTGTAACAAGAAATTTCTCTTAAAAGTGAATGAGTTTACGGTAATATTAATTTTACCACTGCATCACAAAATAAATGTAAGAATGAATGTGGCAAGTCAAACTTAATGCAGATAAATTAAGTCTTAAAACCATAGGCAATAAGCCTGGGGAAATGAAAAAGAAACCATTAAAAGTTTCCGCTGCTCTAGATTTCTATTTTGTTGCCAACACTCACCATCATGAGTTTCCCAAGCTTTGTCCTCTGCGGTTACCGATGCCACGCTCTCCTGTTCCATGGCTGCAGCTTTGGTTAGTTAACGTGTAAAACTTCTGCTATACAATTATTTCAAATCTGCGTCCGACTGAAAACTTACTTATTACGTTTTGACAATAATAACAATAATTTTAAAATAATATAATTTATGCAATAGGCTTATCGTGAAAGTTGGTAATATTATTGATTTATGATTTCATGAAGTGTTGTCAGGTGAGAACACTTATGGTAATTTTGCATTCTACAAATTACGCTATATTTTATCGCTTCTCAAATAACAAGTAACATCGTTTATACCATAGGCAGCTGATTCGCATTGTATTGATAAGATTTAAATATCTTCACACTACCTTTTATGCTGGGACTCGTTTTTATATCATTAACAGAAAAATAACATCCACATTGGGCTACGTTCAAAAGAAATGGCTTTAAATAAGTCCATCAAAGCAATAAGTTTTTCTATCTTTTCTGCATACTTAATTTTACGGTCTTAATCTTATTCCATTCAGTTATAATCTCATTTCAATAGTTTTATATCTCTTCCTATGTGCTGATTTTATTACCTTAAGGAAAATAATGTGGGCTTCTGTTTACTTTTTTGTTTTGAAGGGTAATAATAATTATCTGCGTTCTGAACTCTTTGTCTCTAGCTTACATAGGCCGCTCAGTGCCAATGCGATAAAGGCCGTCATGCTTCATTTAGAGAAAAAAAAGTACTATTTTACATAGGCCTACTTAGAAAAAAAGCAAAACGGAAATGTCGCGCTTACTGAAGAAACTTGTCGATAATTTTCTTTGCAATGTTCCATCTGGAATTAATGCTGTGCTCAATACAATATACGTCTTGATCCGTCTACCTGATTCGCGAAGACAACTTAGATGCAGTTCACAAACGTCAACACAAGATCTCTAGTGTATATACAGGTACCAATGTCTTAATCCTAACCCAATCCTACATTAATCCAAATTAACGTACCTAGTTTTATATAGGAATCCTTACCAAATATATTTTTGGCAATTTTTTTAATTTTTTTTACCGCTGCTGCTCAAACTAATCCCAAACCATCAGAATTGAAACATATTAAAATTGTCGACACGTAATATTTAAAGTGTTACTTTGCTAACTTTTGTGTTGTGGAATTATTCCGGTATAGGTAAATTTAACCTTTCCCGTACGTGCAACAACGCAAATCCCCCATGTCCAGGCCTGTCTAACCCCTTGTCACGCTAGGGGACTAACGCTTTCTGCAAAAAAATTGCTGTTTCAGCAAAAGTTTCTGTGGTAAATGTTAAGAAACAGCTAAAGCGGTTTTCAAAACAAGTACCAGAACCGCGCCAGATAATTTCGCTTATGTGGCGTTTTTTTGGATTTATGCAGACTAACAGGAAAAAGATTTTGCCTTTGATGAATTCTGCGTATTTTTTTGGTTCATTAAACAAGTTTTTAATGGCTGATTTTAAGATTCCTCGTGACGATGGTAACTTGTGCAATTAACAAAACTAACATTCTTTTAAACCGGCGCAAAGGGCATATTCACGAATGTGACTTAGAGAAGGAGATCGATCCTCCTGTTGTTAGAGAAGTTCCCATAAAATTGGTCTGTTTCAATTAATTTATACTATTCACTTATATACTAAAAGGTTTGATTTTATTCCCATTCGGCAGTTTCTTGATTACAACTTTGGTTTTCGGCGTTTGCTCATGCAAAAACATGGCGTTTATTCGCGCTTTGGTTGCTTATAAGTTACCTATTCCCTGAATTTATTTGTTATAGTTATAATAGTGATGATAATTTTATGGTGTCGTGTTCGATTAAACTCTCTTTAATTTAAACAATAGCTGTATAATACAATTCTTTGTGTTTTTTTACATAAGCTAGGCCTATTACATATAAGATTAACATAGTAAGCTTATTACTGTTACTACAATGCAAATTTTAGTCCAATTTAAACTTAGCATCTCAGCCTCTATGTCGCGTAAACAATAAACTCTATTGACATATTCCACGTTCTCTCTGTTGATTAATTACTTCTGCTTTGTGATGGCGTGCAATCAGTTACATTTATCAATTTGCCCTAAGGTTGTTTTCTTATCAATAGTCAAACACAAGTTTTGTTCCTCTTTTTACTGTTATTCCGTTTGCCTTTTACTTGCCGTAACGAGTCAGCTGCTTTCTTTATTGATCATTCAATTAAGCTGTTTTTTTTTCGTCAAAAGCGCGGCGGAGAAGAAAAAATCAAGCCAGTTGTTTTTGGCATGCCCTAATACGGATGCACACTAATACGGAGTTTACAACGAGATTAGCACCATACTCTTCGCTCTCAAGGTCAACGGTGAAAAATGAATAACTTAATACAAAAATTAGAACATAGAATTCAGTAATAGCTTTTTATGAGATAGCTTTTTATGTAATAGCTTTTATCAACATAAATTTTGGCTTAGTTCACTATTACAACAGAAAAATCACTACAAACGAACAATTCTAACCGAAAATTAGAGCGGCGCATGTCAAACAGCTACAGGCAAGGCTTATAGCCAGAGGTGGGCAGTCATTACTTTGAAAGTACCGTCGATAACGGTACGGGTACTTGGCAAAAAAATGTACTGACGGTTTCGGTATTCGGTACTATTTTAAAAAAGTAGTTCGGTATATTGTCGGTTCCGGTACCGGTACTTTTTTTGTAAAAGACGCTGCTGCAAATGCAATTTTTTCAGCTATTATGCACCAGGTAAAGGTTACTCCAGATCAAAACATATGCGATGTTAATCACTTGTAATTTTACTTGACATTTCTGGATTAAAAAAGGTTAACAGATGCTAAAACTGGTATTAAGGCTTAATTAACATGTATTTTTGAAAACATACTTGTTAAAATTTTGAAATTATCACGAGAAAAGTACCGAGTACCGGGACCGACTGAAATTTCTTGAAAAAAGGAATTCGGTACAGAGATTCGGTACTTTTTGCAAAAAGTACCGACGTTACCGGTATCGATACTGAAAAAGTATTCCGTTACAGTAATTCGGTTTTGTAAACCATTGTAAACCAGTAAACCATTTTGAATTCGTTCATAATCATTAACCGATGCAAAGGATCTATTCCAAAAAGATACAATAGAACCCTTTACTCATACTAACCTAACGTCTTATAGCACAATTCTATTATTGCTATCTTGTATGTTTTAAGCCCTTGGGCTTTGCCACTCTTCCTACTCGTTAATTGTTCGTGAGCATGTGTTTAATTGTGCTGTATAACTACAACGGTTAGTATCATTTGCTTCGCACAGATAATGGCGAAAAATAAACAATACAATTCAGACTATGAAAAAAAGAAAGAAAGTCTTTCTCAGAATGGTCGGAAAAAGCTCCACCAATTACCAATCTTGCTCGCCTAGGTGTTCAAAATCACTCGAGCAGAAAAAGGAAAATATCCAAGTGGTCCAAACGATCCAAACGGTCAAAGTGCTTTAAGAGTTGCTTTTTTATCTATTCTGAGCAATGTTAATACAATAGCCCAAAATCTCTGTTATCGTATGGTATTGATATTTATTTTTCGTCATCGTCAGTGGGAGAACAGAAAATAAAATGTTAACCATTATACAGTAGAAACATCACAGTTCAGCCAGCAGACAATGGTGGGAAAAAGTAGTAAGCCCAAGGGCTTAAAACGTGCAAGAATGATGTTAACATATGATAAATTCGATCAATGGTTAACATGACCACTAAACCCAACGTGCAAATAGGCCTACCAATAAACAAACGAAAAAAAGCAAATGTTACAGTTAAATTTGGTCAATGATGCAATGTGGTAATTGAAAGCTGACAGTAGAAATACGCATAAGTAACACGGTAACAACAACACACAATGAGTTGGTTAAGATTAGTGCAGCTGGATGGTGAAAAGAAACCCGCTTTAGGTCTGCTAGCCATTAATTTTTGTCTTCAGTACCGTGCTTGTGTTATTATTCCATCTGTTATTACATTCGGGCTGTAAAAACAGATAACAAATGAAACTGTAAGTAATAGCCTATAATAAAATAAATTAAATTTCAGTACTCAGTATAGGCTTTTTGAAAATCAAACGTTTGAAGCTATTTTTCACATTTTTTGTTAATGTTAGCCTATGACGAAGGTAGGTCGTTGTTGCGTGCTGTTACGATGCGGCGTTGTTGACTCCTTGTCTCATAAGGTTGCTATTTCTGTTCTCTGTGTCCTTCGCTCATATATTAAAATAAATGAACACGAGGTTCTGAGTTTAACCTTTACTCAATCTTGCGTCCTGTGCACAAGCGGTGCAAAACGGAAAAAGTCGGTAAAACGAACTAGCAGTGCTTAAATCAACATGTGCTGGGAGCATTGTGAGGGCGAAAGCCAGCGACAAAAAAACAAAACACCCAACGGCCGCTACATACATTTGTTTAAATTCTATAATATTGTAAACTAAATCTACCTTCAAGAAACCTAACCCAAAATTGCTAAAACCAACGTTTTGCATGCCCATTTTCCTATCCCAGGGATTCTTAAGTTGGGGTAAATGGAAAAGCTTTAAAGACCTACTCACTGCTGCAAAATAGTCACTTTCAATTATAATTAGATGGAATAAGTTTTGCAGCAGCTTGCGGTTGAAAACTGTAATAATGCACAAAGGTTATAAAAATGTATTCATCCATGCTGGATAGCCATTTTAGATAAAATGGAGTGTAACTGTTATATTTATTCCAACTCCAAAGGGCCTCTATATTTTCAATACATGTGATTTTAGGTCTGTAAAAAAAATTCAATAGCCTGGTAAATTTTTATTGAATAATAATACATCCATCGGCCTTTCAATAGTAGGACAATTTATTTAGATTTTAGGAGATGAGTGAGGATTTATTGCTGAGTTTATGTCATATTAACGCTAGAACTCCAGCAATCTCGATTTCAACATTTTTATAAGTTCAATATGCAATTTTTAACAATTGCTATTTGCTCGCGATTCTCAGATTTTACGCTGTCGAACAAATTTCTGTTCAGTTTAGTTTCAGCTCAATAATTAGGATATAAAATTTACGTAGCAAGTTTTTTTGAGTTATACCTAGAACTCCGAAGGTGTCGATTTCGACATTAGTGTTTCAGTTGCATGACAGTTATCCTATCAACAGCTAATATTTTCCACATCAGAGCTGGTGTTTGCCCTTCTATACGCCGAAGAGCAGGTGTTAGCTCATACGAATGTTGGAAGCTCTTCATCGGTAATAACATACTGAAATTCATTACTATACACACCAACCTAGAAGCAAGTAAAACCAATCCCAGTTTTAGCCTTACAATGGACATGCTAGAGACTTTCATTACACTTCAGTACGCCAGAGGAATTTATGGAAAGCACCACTCTGTACATTTCCTGTGGAATAAAACATATGGACCAAGCATATTCCACGAAGCCATGCCTAGAGACAATTTCTTTGAAATCAACAAGTTTATTAGGTTTATAATAAGGATAGACAAGGCAAAGGCTCACAGAGGACACTTTTTTACACATTCGTGAAATTTTTGAAACATTTGTGGCCAATTGCTTATTCAACTATATCCCAGAATGGAGCCTAACAATTGATGAGCAATTATTTCTTATGAAAAACAGGCGCCGTATATTGTCTATGTGCCTAATATACCAGATTAATTTGGAATGAAGTTTTGGATATTGACAGAAGTTGGTTCAAAGTATGTCTACAACATTTTTCCATACCTCGGAGCCCTGGAGAAAGAACAAAGAAATGGCAAACCGCTAGCTGAAGATGTTGTCACGAGGCTTACAAATAACACCCATGATAAGCGAGGCTACAACGTAATGACAGAAAACTTCTTTACAAATATACGGCTGGCTAGTAACAGCAAAGGACTCACAGAACAGATGACAAAAAGCGACCGTTAAGTAAACAGCAGCAAGTTCTACGTCCACCAAATCGAACACGATTCTGAATTATACTCACAATTTATCACGAAATTTGTTATTTTTATGGATCTGAATCTTACGAACAGACTGGGGCCAAAACCTTTATTTTGCATCTATAGTAAAAAACTACCAGCAAAACATTTAAGTTTTCAATTGTATGACTGACTGTAAAAACACGGGAATGTCAGGGAATTTTTAGTTTTATTTGTATATATATGTTGATTTTTGTATAGACTACCAAAACCAACTAAGTGACAAGTTTAGCCATGATTCCCCTAATCTAATTATTTTGAAAAAGTGAAATGAGATTCACCAGATTTGGATTTACGCAAATCTCAAAACCTATTTATGTGTTCTCACAAATCTGAATCTTCTTCAGTTAGGCACAGCCTCGTTTGAAACTTGAAAGTAATACAATTTTTTTTTTCTAGTTTGATAATATCAGATTTTATGTTTCTTAATACTAGGCATTTGTAAGAGCAGTGTTGTTTGCAGTGCTAAAATATGTAACGTAATGGAAGAGCAATAAGTTTGGATTTGGAAACATATAGCCTATTTTTTTTTCTATAAGGTAAATAGATTAAAACTTTACTAAACAGCATGCATTTTTCAATCCCTGACACTCAAGAACTGAAAAATGAATCTGGCACAACTTACAAGGTTACATATGCTTTTCACAATTTTTTAAAATATGGTAATGTTTTATTTTGCTCTGTATTTTATACTCATGAATACAGATAATTGGGCATTGTGATGGCTGTTGGTAGTAAATCTTAGTTAGTTGAGTTTAAAAACACAGATCTGGACTAATTGTTAATTCTTTCTATGCAAATGTATATCATCTTAAACCTAAATAATTGATTGTTACTCTCGGTCTGATTAATATTTGTAGGCATTCAACTTGTATGTCAATGGAGGTCTGCATTGTGTTGTGCGATACAGCCAGTTGCATGCTCTCAACGAGCAGGTAAGTGTGTCGATTGTTTCCGGCAAAGTAGTATAACATAATATTTGTGTGGCATTGGATCAAACTCAAGGATTTGTAACATTTGGTGTAATAATAAGAGCCATTTACAACATTTAGCTGAAGCAAGAGTGTGGAATGGCTAACATCCCTCCCTTTCCACCAAAACATTTTTTTTCATTGAAAGGCATAGATCTAGAAGATAGAAAATTAAAGCTTGAAAAATATATTCAGGAAGGTACTTTTAATTACACTGCAAGTAGTTTTAAATCTCAGTAACTTTCGTTACAATTCTAATGGACATGTGATGACTCCAACCAATTTCTTTCAATTTTCATTTTATAGTAAGCCAGGATTCAAATTTGTCTTCCAGTGAAAGCTTTGTCACATTTCTTTGTCGTGCACAACAGGTATGCTATTACTGATTGCATAGGCTATGACAAATTTACTCGTATATTACTTATATAGACCTAGCTGGTTTAAGCTGAAGTTGCAGCTTCGTGATAAATATTTTAATTCAATGATGTTTCACAAACACGGTATAAATAAACCACCTGATTGTATTGCATGTAATGCACTTTTACTTTTAGGAAACACAGCAGGAAGAATCAATTCCAGTATCTTTTGAAGTATCCTTGATGAATGGTTCTAAGCTTAAAGTGAATATTAACTCCACTGATAAAACAGACGACGTACTTGAGGTTTGTATGTGATATAATTTAAATAATGAAATCAAACTTTAGAACTCTTTCATTCATGACATGCATATTGCTATGTAATAGGCTGGTGTTCTTTAACTGGTGAAAAACAACTTTCAGTTGAAATGTTCAGGTTATTCTGCTAGCACTTAAGCATGCTGCTTATTCAAGAATTATCATCCATGTGTTGTGTTTTTATTACCTTGCCATTGACAACGTTTTGTGTTTTTGTCAAAATCTGTGGTATTGCATTTTTATATGTTTGAGCAAGATACATTCAATGAGCCTTTAGCCATTGGCTCTAACAATCAATTACTGTAGCTTTTTTATTTTATCGTAACGTTATTGATGTCAAATACTATTTGCTTTTAGGTTGTAAAATTTACTGCAACTGATTTTAAAAGTTAACTTATAACTGCATTAAAAGGTCTAGCTTATTTTCACTCAGTTGGATTATTAAAACGTTTGTGTGTGTATATCCTCTTCCTCCCTTGTAATAAATTTATTTGTTGTTGAATTTTACCAGAATGTGATGTCAGTGATGGGCTTATCCGAAGAACTCACTTATTATTTTGGGCTGTTTTTAATTAAGGGTGACTTGGACGGCAATTATTCAGGTCCCAACTGGATTATTTTAATGTTGTTTTAGTGTCTTTGGAAATATATGAGAAACATCTCTCACTTTTTATTTTAATTCAATTTACCGTTATGTAAAATAGAAGTATAGGCCCAACTAGCGAATGTACATACTATGCCATCATGAACTTAATAAATATGTTTACTATAATCATCGGACATTTAGTACTTTATGCTATTATAAATTTTATTTTATTATACAGTCGTTCGCAAATTGCAAGAGTTTGAATGTCCATACATATCACTGAAAAGTCTGCAAGATAGACGTTCCTACAAAGTTCTTGTTAGGAAAACTTACTGGGACCAAAGCATTGATGAAACAGTTGCAAAGAATCATATTGGTCTAAACCTTCTTGTAGTACAGGTATAAACTGTAGTATATCGCATTAACCTTTATGTGATATGAATTTGGAGATATTGCTGCGATAAATTCAGACATTACATTTTTGTCTTGGGTATAATTTTTTAGGCACAAAGTGATGTTGCCACGGGGTGGACAAAGTGTCCTGATGAGGCAAAACAAAGATTGAAAAGATTGTATAACAAAGGTTCAAAATTGGAGGTTGATCTTCTGTCCTCTTAATTAAACCAGAAAACTCTGCGGTACTGTACCAATTTTTGTATGTTTAAAAATTTGTATATTTTTGCAGTGCCTCCATTTGTGTCAAACATTGCAAAACTATGGCTACCTTCAGTTTCATCCTTGCCTTACTGATTTTCCAAGTCAAGGTAGCCGAGCTGTTATCAGTGCTGGAAATTATGAATTAAAGTTTAGGTGAATGATTTTGTTTGTTAAAAAGTACCACCATTATATAGTCCAGTATTCTTGTTTTCTACAAACGCTGTGCATTGGCTACATGAATTTACATATTCTTTTTATAGAATTCTGTCAAACAACAACGAAACTAAAGAGAAAGCTTTTTTAGTAACAAGGATAAAATGCTGGAAGGTAATGTATAATATAACTGTTATGTAACTGTACTTCTGCTGGTTTCATCAATAAACAAGTAAATTGTTGCATCTATTTGCGGTGTCTTTAACAGTGATAACTGTACAGTAGTACCAGCAGGAATATGTAAAATAATTCAGATTTTACCAGAAAATGCTCAAAACTAGAGCATGAAACGGCAGTGTAGTGCCAACTGCTAACCTAACGGTAACACTGCTAAAAGCTACCTAACATTCATACTGTTTGATTATATTATTGCTTTATTTTCAGATATCATCTCATATTAATCATGGCCTGAAAAGTTCTAGTGAAAAGTCTGATAACCCACTTTTGCAGTTAAATTTCGAGTATTTAGTAAGCAAGGGCAATCTGCGCTGGGTTAGCTTGCTTAGTGACCAGGTAATAAGTGATGTTGAGTCTACCTGCTTTCTATACATACGTAGTATTATCTTCAAGTGATTTAGAATCTATTTTTTATTGTACAGCTAACTAAATCTGTTACTACAGTACTATGTTTTAGGCAATCGTGATAAGCATGTGCATCAAGTCTATGGTGGATGAACTCATAAGAAAAAGAAAAGGAGAACGCATACGAAAGGTAACTGTTACCAGTTGTACAGTGTACCATGTCTGCAGCCAGCCGATTGCTTTATTCGAAATACCTATATTTTCATTAATTATAATTAATTATTATTGACCTCAATCGTAATCGCCGAACGAATTGGAAGACTATGTTATAGCCATATTACGTTAGATACGCGATATTGCGGAAAAAATGCAATCTATCGTACATGCAGTGTCACCACACTTGATAATGTGTAGCGAACTTTGTTTTTCAGCCCGCAGATCGAGATTCTACTGGCGTGCGACCAACCTACAAACCTCGTGATAAAACAACAGAAGCCTTGTTTGATGCCACAGACGTAGAGGTGCGTATGACATGTGTTAGCATAAACGAAAGTAATTTTGAACGTTCTTGTCAAGCGCTGTACACTTACCGTCCACTTTGAGCTGTTTATAACTGCGTGATAAACATTTAGTTTTAAATGGACGTTTACGTTTTCAGATTGAAAGCACTGATATTTCTGGAATTCAAAAAGCAAAAGAGTCTGTGAAGAAGATTTCCGTGAGTTTTCCAACTATGTTAGATGCATTCATCTCTATTGTTGATTTTTTGCTGCGAAAACATTGTCTACATTTTACGCTATAGTATATGTTGTATTATATTGATAAAATAATTTAATTCATCAATCAACGATTGCCAGTAGACGTTTTATAATCTTGCATTGTGAAACACTTACTGCAGCAGTTGTAACGTATATCAACTAACGTATACGATGACTTGAATGCGTATTGTTATTTTACTTTTCCCCAATCAATGAACATTGGAATCAACAAACAACATGGAAAAATTAAAAAATGGCAACTTGTTAAACAAAATAGCTCTGTATTAAATTTCAAATAATTGAGTTTGCATAAACTTTGTTTTTTTCCAAACAGGAAAAGCTCTCCAGCGTGTCAATAATGCCCAAAACTTCCTCATCCACGGAGGTTCAACCTCCTCTCAACGAGATTAGTCAGGATAGCACTTTGGCGACACCTGTCGTTTCCATGACAACGGGAAGATCATTTGAGGGGATCGGTGATGAAGATTTGTAGATCTGTTTCAAAGTAAAACATTCCCGCGTTATGCACGGGAATGTTTTCTCAATCCTGTTTATTTGTTTTACATATATCTGCACTGTTTAACGTCATGGTGCAATCTTCTTTTTTCTTTTTAAATTGCCTATATGTCCTATTTTTGCAATTGTGCGCAATTTTTTTCTTCATACATGCACCACACATCAGTATGTTAAGCATGCAAAAACTCAATTTGCGTTGCTTTCCGTATATCTTTTTTATTAATGTACTGTATTTCCTTTTCAATATCTTGTTTTTATCCTGTTACTTCTTTTAATGGTCTATTCATTTTCTTCCCCAGTATTAATGCAAACTTAAATACTTAACCATCGTGTTTGTGCATTCGACTTACTACGTTGTTTTTGCTAACTTGTGACTTCAGCAAATGACTTGCCTTTTAAGGGAATTGTGCCCAGTAAATATACTTTCGTTCAACATACGTTGATACGAGCCCGATCTTTATATCAGTAAATTCTCTGTAAATATTCATACAGGTAAATGTATTCTATTGTGCCTTAAATTAAGCGCATTTGCTCTTCATTTTAGTTTCGTTTTCTTTCTCAAGCGTTTCTTAGTGATAAGAAATACTCGACATTGGTAATCAACGGATTCCTATATAAAATACGTAAATTGTGGATATATTCACCCGCCCATTTTTTTTCTATTGAAGCATATTCTTCTATATATAACACTGATGCCTTCTCGTGTATTTTGCCAGCATGTCTGATAAGTGTGCCTTGATTATGTTCGATTGAAATCATCATTGTCATGAATGACCAAAATTATTCCTATGAACGTCAGCAGTGACAGCAATAAAACTGGAACTGAATTATCCCCTTTGATAGTAAGAGCAATAAATTTGGAAATTTCTATTATCTCTGTAATTCTTTCTTCGATTTCAGCAATCTTGCGTTTACGTTAAAGATAACTTGGTCAGATAACAGGTTATACATATGTGGCCAAAAAAAATACTTGAAACTCGTGTTGTTTTCCTCAGCCTACTACAGTATAGTCTAAATGCAGGTTAATGACATGTTGCAAGCATGACTATAATAGTGCCCCATCAGATCGGTTGCTTTTGCGATGCCAACGCGCCTTGCTCTTTTGTTAAATTACAATTTACGAGATGCGCTATGAGGTCTGGTCGAAAACGAGTTAAAATATATAGGAATAAAATTGAAAGTTGATGAATATTTTTTTGGCCCTTTATAGTATTTTTTAAAGAATGAAGTAGATTTAACAAAACATAGCATTTACCGCTCTAGGAAATTTCAAACGTGTTAAATAAAGCGCAAAAAGATTAGTGAAACTGAGCCCCTAGCCGGGATAGCAAAGTTGAAATATTTTTCATACGCACTGTTTCATCAACTTTATCTGCAAATTAGAGTCGTAAATGAATAAACAAAAACATAAAGAGCAGGCCTCGTCAGCTTCACGCCGGTCTTCACAACAGTTTTGCACGAAGTTCAGAGAGGCTAGTAAGTGTTGCCAACAAAACTTTTGAAGTAAGCTACTAAAAATCTATGCAGAATTTACTTACATATTAGCTGTATAATGAGTATATATATTATTTAAACAATTTAAAGGTACTGTATATCATAAAACTATAGCTTTAGGAAAACGTACTGTAATTGGGACAACGACCGGCATAAATTAAAAACCAAAGTTGCAAGGTAAGTTATAACGGGTTTGGCAGCCAGTTGGCACTTTATACTGCGCACTACATCCTATATCCAGCTTTATCCAGTGCCGAACATACTTTGCATGACCTGTTTTGCACAACGACATCATAATATAGCTTGTTTCTGTCGAGTTATGGATTTAATAGTTAAATAAAAAAGTTAAATTAAAAGTTAAATAAAAAAGTTTCTGTTGAGTTATGGATTTAATTTCATGGTTGCTGCAATCTTAGCCTAAATTAAAAATAATCAAAAAAGGAAAAGGACGTTGCTGGAAGACGACAAGCATTGAAACTGTAAATTGTAAAGAGCACAATTAATAAATTTAACCTTAAACCGTATTGCTAAAAATATGTAGAAGTGTACAACTTTACATGAATGATAGGACATAATAACTCGTCTCAGTGAAGCAAAATGATATAGTTTTAATCTGTCGGCTGCATATGAATATTTGTAAAGTTTATTCGTGAGTTTGAAGTTTGCAATTTGATCATACGTTTTCTCTTTATTTAAGATTATTGGTTGTCTAATGATTGTTGTTGATCTTTTGGTAACTGAGTGTTGAAGTTATTTGTAAGTTTAATTATAATTTACAGTTATATCATCTAACAAGGTTCACCTGCTGCGCGCCATTTTCACGCAAAGGCAGTTTACGTGCAGTGCTGTATCACCAGGTAGGCAATGACGGAAAAAAGGTTTGGGACGCAACCTGAAACTTCAGTGAACACTTCCCATTTCTTCAGCCAGTACCCTGGCTAGTATATAAGAACGTCAGCAAAGAACCGCAGGGAAAATGTAACCAAAATTGAAGCGGTTAAAACCTAACGTAGGTGTTAAATGAATATTGTTTTACATATTAAAGTATTTAGGTTAGTTTAGAAATTTTGTACAATATATAGTAAATTTAGTAATTCTACTTTGTAATAAATACATGCATGTACCAAACAGGTATGACAAAACCGTTGTTTTTACTTATTTAAACAAATTCAAATGAGTAAGTTAACTGGATCAAAAGGCGACATTTGCAATGGCAATGTATCTGGAATGACGCAGGACTTAAACGAAACACAAACACCGTCCAGTTCTTTGACCAGTTTACAACTTTCGAGAAAAAGGAGGCGACAAGCAAAGTTACGAGAACAAGCAAGAGGATTTTATGGCAATACTCCAGGTATAAGTACAAACTTACTCCCGATCAGTTTCAAGGGTATGATATAAGATAATATACAGTAGTAATATTTTAATTGCAATAAGAAATAATCTTAACATTTTTCTTATTTATTTTTGTTTTAGTTTGCTTTCCTTTACTTGGTTATTGATCAATTGAAAACGGCATGTTTTTTTATTAACATATTTTATTAAACATAAAATCAAAAGATTTATAAGAAAATCACTGTGACTAATACCCTTGTTTACATGGTAATAACAAGGGCTACATGCTTTTTCACATTATAATGAAATACTGCTGCTAATTTTGTCTGTTCTATGTACGCCGTACGGCCCTCTTTTCCCACAGCATACTTACATAAGAGAATTTCTACAAGCAGATATCCCACCGTTAGCTTTTGATTTCTCACATCGCATGCTGCCAATCGAAGACAGCGATATTATGGATCCTGGATCATCTTCATGTCGTAACAATGTCGTTGAATCTTTGTCGAAGCGAAGAGAGGCAAACGCCAGGGAGCGATTACGGGTGCGAAATTTGAATTCAGGATTTGCAAAACTTCGAAGAATTCTGCCGACAGTAGGTTATTTAAACACGAGTGCGCATTTATATGATAGTCTTTTTAGTACAGAGCATAAAGAAAATGGTTTAAAGATGCAATCTGTCTGTGTACCTATAATTTAATTTAATATACAACTAACACATGTAGGTACTATAATTAAGTGATTAGTTTAATGACTTCAATGTCGATTTTTTTTAGTGTTAATGTAATATCGTAATGAATAGGTGCCACCAAACAGAAAACCAAGCAAAGTAGACACACTGCAAGGAGCAATAGATTACATACATCAACTAGAACATCTTTTGGAAGCTACTGGTGGCATTCCTGACATCGAATGTATGGCCGCAAATGGTCATTCGCATTCCCGCCAATCTGTGACCGAATGTCCGTTCGTATTTGACCTTGAAGACAGGTTGAAAGTTCCAATTACGCATAAAAGGTTTGTACTAAGTTATTTTAAAGTCGGTAAGCAAGATTATTTGACAAAAAATAAAAGAAACGAAAAAGCATGTAGTGGTGCATTGTACAATGTTTTATGACTTTATTTAGATTTCATGTTAACCGACGATGCACTAAACCGAAAACGAAATCGACAGAAAATTACAGCAATCCATGTCATTTCTCCTCACAAGAACAGGTATATGAAATCTATTGTTGACGGAGAAACGTCTCCCTTTAATCATCCGTCTAATCCTGTACGGTTACTTCGCCAATCACAGACAAACGTCGAGACTAACTGTCTGCCAAATCAACATCCTAAAATAACATAAATACTGAAGGTTAAACTTACGACAACAACAATTGTCTTGTACTGGAAGCATTGGCAGCATATCAAGTGCTTTTTCCTCGCTGACATATAGCAGTTCAATTTCAAACTTCCCATTTCCTTTAGAGTCTTCCTGCCGGCTACTCTTGCAAGTTTTCCGAGTCATACTCCTCCGATTTTGGTCGGCAGCATTCTCCTCAAGGATCCAACAACATTTTGTCATCTGAGCAATATACAATATACAACCCAGAAAGTTGTTCAATGTGGATGACGTATCCTGAAAAAGAAGGATCGCGGCTGTCAGGCACAGGTATGTTTTTTCGAATTATACCGCCTGTCGCTATAAATCCACTATTGTACATGGGGTTGGGTGTTGCGGTCAAGTTGTTGATTCGTTGGTACTTTTGCCATCCAAATTGACACCTGCATCAGACACAAGAGATTCGGCCTTTAAATAATTATATGCTTGGATGTCTAACCTTATATAAACAATTGCACAAGCGTACTTCATATAGATATATTCGATAAACCGTGTGTATTTTTAAGTTATACAAAAATAACACTTTGCCTCAGTTTCTGTAAAACATTTATACATATGAATTTATAATATAACCTATATGAGTAAATATATGTGTCTTATTTTAACAATACAAAAAACAAGACTTTTACAACATACTAACTTTTAAAAAAGCGTTGCAAATAAAACGATAAACCTTTCTCCATTGATTACGTATAAGTATTGAAATAAGTTGTGTGGTCTTAACGGAAACTGTGACAATGGAAGGTTGAATTCGAGATATATCTAACTCTTATTACGCTTGCGGTCAAATTAAATTACGTCATCAAGTGATATCATGACCGTTATCATTTCACCTCATGCTTTGAGTTCAAATGAACCGTGCAGCCGAGAAGTGATTAGCATGTCATGTTTCGCTACTCCAATAAAACAAACCCTTTTGACTTGTTTAACGCAGTCGCTTGAACTTTGTTTACCCATTTTGATAGTTTTTGATTTTCATTGTAACGTGTCTTTTTCGTGATATCGTTTCAATATACATTGGCAGTTGGCACCAAAAGTGTGTAAATTATATTACATACTAATTTAAAACGGAAATGTCGAATTCTAATTTTTATATTTATCAAGGCAAAACAGTTTTGATCAGACAGCGGCTAATTGTTTTTTATTATATTTAGAAGAAAACTATCTTGCCCCTGAAGCCCATCAGGAAACTGTCGTGGATTTAAGCACAACTGGTAGCAGCCTTGAAAGCATCTCGCCTAAACACACAATGGCAAATATTTCCAACGCACCATACCTAAGAACCGTATACGCCATAAATTCTAACGAGAGTTGTTCTATAAATGCCTAATGTTTGTATTATTATATGCATTTGTTTTCAATGAAAAACTGCCGCATTTCTTATGGTGTTACTTTGTATTGTATTGCTCTATTAACTATTGTAATATTAAATTTTAAGCTACAGTGTCGATACACTATGTAAATATGTCATTTCGGCATTCTTGCTGTTCCATTAATTGTGTGTGAAAATCGAATAGGCACCAGCAATCGACCGAAGGGATATCGGGTTTCGATCGGAGTGCTGCCCGATCCTACACACTGCCAACCAGCGAGACCGCTTCCGACGCAAACACAAAGGTCCTTGACGAATTGGGATGCAGCTAATACCGCTTTAAATCAAACCCTGCAAATATTTTACTAATTTCCAATGCAAGGTTCCCACAAGGCACTTCTCTTTCGCACGAGAACAAGTTAAATAGGAGTTTCAGTTCAAACTATCCAAGCGTCAAAGAAGTCCCTTAAATCTTGAAACAAAATTACGGAGTTGCGTTCTTTCAAAAGCTAATGGTATGATCGCCTAATCACAAATCAACCTTAGGTGAAATGCATACAGGGAACTGTTTTGTACTTAGTTGTATTAATTCAAACCAAGCAGTTCAAACCAAAGAAGGATTGTTGCTACACTGATCCGGAGAACAGTAGATGTCATAATAGGCTACGTCACAGGAAACAAGGTGTCATATCATACAACGCGCGGAGTGCTATAGCTGAACCAAAAAGAAATATCGCAGCGACCAGCGTTTTAAAATCACACATAGTTACATCATTAAGGTTAATAATAACATTACCAAATCTGCATTAAATTATTTGAAATTAGTGTTAATTAGTGACAATCGGTGCAATTATTTTAACCGTCCTATGAATCGCAGCAGTTTCTCATATTGACCTAATGCTCGCTCTGTTTTATCGCTCCTACGAACGAAGGTTTAACAATTTCTTCCTTTCATCATGCTAGTTGTCGTTCTTTGAGCTTGAGGGTTTCTAGGCAATCTAGCTTCAATGTTGGTGCAGGAATTGAGCAATTTTCCAAACATCAAAGTTATCCTGAATACCGTGATCTTCCTTCGTCATACCGATAAAGATTGACCAATTCATTTCGGAGTATGCATGAAAATAAGCCTGAGTAAGCATTTGACCACCAACCATTTTTGTCTGATTAAGTAATCTTCATTTGCATGAAGATCCCTCAATCACACGATTGAACGCTGGGGCTTCGAACTGGTACTCCATTCGTTTGGGTAAGATTAAGTTTTATTAATTCCTTCCATATTACAACAAAGAATAAATTAGCCTCATACTGTAAACTCTTATGTGACACAATTATGTTTACTGCTCAGTATAAAGCACGATGAAAACTTAACTTTCGATATTTATTTGTCTGGTACCAAGCCAGTTTCTTATAAATCGATAGACGTAAATAAACAAAACGCATGCAACAACAGGGCTGCAAATACCACCAGTCAGTACCTTGTCTTTGTGAGGTTATTGAAGATTTTTCTGTGATCGCCGTTGGTGACCTGGTCGGTTTCAGAATAACTTACTTGCGATACATTTAAAACGCGCCGCTGCACAACTACTGCATTTGAAAAGCACGATTTAAAACTAATCATATTACACATTAAATACAATATTATTGAGCACATAATATGCAAATGTGAGACATATTCTCATAAAACAGTGATACGCCCCCGCACAGCAAGGTATCATCAGCCAGTACTATTTAATGGAATTCTGGAAAAACTAGTAAAAAACGATGACAAAAAAGAGACTCCAATCGACGGTTGATGATAGAGCCTACGAAAAGGCCCGTATTACATACAAAACACGGTTAACAGGAAAGTCTCATATCTATTCTTGTCGAGAAGGTTATGAACTTTCGATAAAACTAAATTTGTCTAAAATCGGGATAAACATTTTATTAAAACATTTGTTATCTCGGGAGTCTCATTGGCATCCGGTGCTATCTGTCAAGTTCCCCTAACAATCTTGCCAAAGACGGCGACGAATCCATTCCGCTCATAGTGAGATAAGCAAGGCGACCTTCATGCCGCTGAAGTAAGCTGTAAAACATAGATCATGGTCTTTCCACCGGACACAGCATAACAATGGATTGATTAAAATATTCACACAACGTAATTCACTGACGAAGCTTTCACCCACCTTCTGCCTTCGTCTGAATAGCGACATATATTGGTGAGTATGAGCACTGCAGTGAGTCGAATGCTTTTGCTGATGGAATCTTCATTTTCGTCCTATTTGAGAAAATTCGGGTCATATATTCATTGTGATTAACTGAGGCACTGCTGTATGCTGATGCAGTATAACTGGCCTATAACGACAATTTGCTGATATTGGCACAAAGTTTTGGTCACAACAAAATCCTTAAGCTTCATATACGTCAAAGTTTGCATACATCGGTACCCTTTTTTGCCCCTCCAGAAATTTTCTTTTCGTTTGTAACGGGGTTTGCGTACAGAACAGTAATCACTTTACATGGGAATCGCCCCTTTTTCGAAAAACATTTTTTCCTATGAAAAAATATCAACTAGATGGAACATCCAGCTAAAAGAAATTCATAAATTCGGAATTCTAGATTTTGGGATTTTGTCTTTTATGAATATTGGTTTTCGGAAAAACGATACATCGCAACTATGATGTAACAACCGAGTTTATACGTGTCCAGAGAAAAAGCGTTGTTGTCATTACAGTTATGGTAGAGAAGTGAAAACTGAATTTTCGAAATGAACGTAATAAGCATGCGAATAAATCTGTCATTTTTGAAATTATTTACAAGCTCTGTTGTTCTTTTCATGTTATTCGAATACTTACAAGCTCAACGATGTCTCGCATCTTAACATTCATAAAAAGTGCACGTTTGCCATAGTTTTAGTGCAATGATAATTTGCGTATAAGGGTACATCTTACAAATGCCCTTCAGGTGTCGCTATAAACAAATTCTACCGCATCAGACCAAACACGTGAACCTACAGAACTATCTTGGAAGGAATGCTTTCCAGAGTTTCTGAAGAGCACCATAAGAGAGGCATTAGGAGCCATGAGATCGATTGCCGGAAGTTTCTTCTGTGCTGCTTGAGATGAATCACTGGGAGGATGGATGGGATGTTGAGGAGGATGATGATGTTGAGGATGTGATTGCCTTGGTAGCAAAGGATGTCCAGGAAGAGTGGGAGGGAGTGAGAAGTTCCCAGTTCGCACCGGATAGCTAATAGGCACAGGATGCCTAGCTGGACTGTGAACTATAGACGAGGAGGAATGTTGTGGAAGTGGATGATTAAGAGATGTTGGTACAACCGCAACAGGAGTTGTCGAGGAAACAGATAATGCTTGGGTGATTTCAGCAGTGGATTTTGATATTTTTGCTGGGCTTGGTGCATCTGGACTTTGCTGGACCACAGATGGCAGAGGTCGCTTCAGGGAAGGAGAGCAATTGACTGTTGAAGTTGTGGAATTAATGTAGCTACATCCAGTTGATGATGAGGATAACGAGTTTGTTGTACTATCGGTGACTGTCGTATTTGTTCGTTTGGCTTGACTGCTTTGTTTTAAAGAATCGTAATAGTGCTTCAGCTGGGTTGGGGCTATGGGGGCTGTTTGAGGGGAGATCTGCAATGCAAAGATTGGAATTCAAAGTACTACATAGATACCTGCAAGCAGTAAAACAATACACAATTAACCAAATGCCATTACTTCTTGTATGACGTGCCATAAAAACACAAAATATTGTGTTCGAAAGTCAATTTAAGTATGTGTTGGGTGACACGATGTCATTTCAAAAAATTTATTACCTGAACATGTGACTGAGCTGGATTATCTATTACAACTATCTGTCGTATTTTCAAAGGTTCACAGTTGCCATTTGCAACAGATGTTCCTTTAGAGCCATTGTGGCTGAACGTATGACCATGGATGCCATTAACACCTTCCTTGTTTGCAACACTGTCTTCATCACTAGAAGACAGAAAAAACAAATGAGTACAAATACAACACTGGGAGAAACATTTATGTATCCTACCACAAACCTATGTTCATTGAACAGTCTTACACAGCATAAACTGTATATCTGAGATAAATTTCATCTACCCAAGGAATAAATCTGCTGATTTAATAGTTACATGTAACATTTTCAATTATAAAAATAAATTGAAGTGATGCATTTTGTTATTAGTGATGCTATTAAGCATTGCGATAATAGCATTAATTGCCATTTCGTTAACAATTTGCATTGTTTCATCATTTTCAGGTATGTAATTTTGAAAAATATTTATACAGTATATGTTTGGAGGAAGGTAAACTTCTTGGCAAAACGTTGTACGGGGGTAAATAAGAGGATAATGGTTATGTACCCCAGGTTTACGGCATCAGTATCTTTACATCACTTTACGTACCAAAAAACACCAAGTCAGAAGTTTAAAAAATATATCAAACAAAGGACAAATGACAGAATACAAGCATAGAGAAAAATGGACATAACTTACTCTTTTGCACTATTGCATTTGGTCTCATGATCATGATCAACTTCACCATTGCACAGAGCAGCTTCTGTTGAGTTCACTGTTTTAGAGGAAATTACAGATGAATTATTGTTTATGGCCTTTTCTTTCAAACTGACATCCATTTTATGTGTGGCTTGGTTGGTACCATTGGCTAGTTTATCAGAGTTACTTTTTGGATTAAATTCAACATCATTGTGATCAATATTATTTGTATGTCTCCACTCTTGTTTCACACTATAGATAAAAGGATTGGTATGATTTTTAAAAGTATGATTGTAGATTAGCTTGCAGTTTTTAGTTGACATTGGATTTGCTATGCACGCAACGTCTGCAGAGTTTGTTAATTTTTCGTCCAAGTTACTGACAGAAGATGATGTGCATTGCTTCATGTTTTCACCTTGATCGTCACAATTTTCTCTCACATTTTTACTGTCAATGTCTCCAGTGTCTAGACTGCTATTTGAATGTCTTGCTCCAGATGAGTCAGTCAAATTTGTGTCATTTAAAACTTCATTCTTGATGGAGGGGTCGGTTGAATGAAGTTCACCATAATTTGAGTTAGTCATTGAATTCTCTTCTTTAGTTGAGGTAGGTGTGATTTCTATGGAGGAAGTGTTGACTGCTGCTGTTTTAACATGATTTAAAGTTTTTGAAGAAACGTTTGGATTAATTTGCTCCACAACTTCTATAGTTCTTTTTGGATTTACTCCAGTACAAACAACAACTGGTTGCTTAGAGGTTGGCTTGTCTGCTGCAACTGGTTTGCTTTGAGTGAGAACATCTTGTGGGTGATGTCCAGGAACAGGCAGTGGTGTGGCTCGTTTTTGTATTCCGGTTATATGATACATAGGCTGTCCATTACTGTCATTAAACAACCTGCCAAGATTATAAGAAATATGTGAACGATTTCCACAGACTTAATAAAGTACTAAGCAGATAAATACAATACAAAAACTAAAAATTTTCCATGTGAAAAAAGCAGCGCTAGTAATGTACTGCCCATTTCGCAAGTGCCAGAGCTTTTATGGGCCAGGCACTGTAGGTTATGCTATCTTCCATCTTTTTTGTGTAAGAATGACCTGATGAATAGATATCCCCATTGATGTCTGCTTTGGTCAAATATGTAATTCAATAATTAATATCCAACAAAGTCCCCTATTTTTTAAAATATCTGGGGGGGGGGGGGGCAAAGCGCAAATACTAGCAAGGTAGTGATTATGTTTATAGTAAACTCTTTAGAAGTGAATTTCAAAAATTCATAGGTTTTAAACTATCAGTTTGCACACCACAACAGGCACATAACTTAAACGTAACAAGTTATTCCAGGTTGAAGTCATTTGGTCGAATAAGCCAAGGACATGCTTGCACTGTTCGTGTTGTGTTGTCTCAAATTATACATTATGAAGTCATAACAAGGATTGTTTGTTTCCCTCTGCTTATACAGTAGCTTTGAAACTGTTTATTAAACGTTTGGCTAGTTGCAGTATGTCATCTAATTTAAATTAGAAAAATTAAATTAAATTTAAAAAAATTTAAGTTGCATTTATCTGTAAATCTTAAACTCCAGCATTCATTCACTCTGTGCAAAATTAAAAATACTACAAGCATATCAAATGGAATTACAGGGCTAACGGAATATCCCTCCATTAACTTTTTTTTAAATTTTGGAATCACAATAAGGGGAATTACCGTTATATGCGCAATTGCTGAATTCTAAGGCTGGGTATCTGATTTAGACTAATCCAACTTATTCTTGTTTTCTAAATCTAATAAATTGATAATGATCATAAAGGCTTGTTGGCCAAATTCCTAGGGTTATTCCAACGTAGGCACCAATGATATTCAATATTCATAAAAGATGCTTTACAATAAAAGAAGAAATTAGCAAATGGTGGAAGTACTGGCACCTCTGGCAAGCAGTGAATACTGATTACTGCGAAAGCTTTTTGGTGTAAATCTATCCAAACATAGGAAAATGTAACAAGGAAGCAGGAAATCTGATATTCTGAGGGAAAAGTATACCTTGAAGCTGTGTGTGGAAAAACCTGTTGCAGACAACGACCGAATTCAGAAGCAGGTAAAACTTGCTTCGTACCACACATTCCATACCGACTTGCAGCGGCTGCATAATCTGCAAATACCTGCACTCTTGGCACACTTCCTTCATCATTCGGACAAGACTTGTACGAAGCCCAAGCCCTAAAGCAAAGTGATAAAATAAGGAAGTTGAACCTAACAGACATACAGCAAGGACATACTGCTTCTCCAATTCTCACCAAAGCTTAGCGAACGATTCTGGACTTTTGTCGAGTATGATATCTGCAGGAGGTGCTGGCATGTAGTGATATACAGGGGGTGTGGAGTGACTTTCGGTATGGGTATATACTGGTACCGTTGCATGCAGAGGTTTTGCTGGTGGTGGTTGACGAGGATGCCTATATGCTGGCTGCTGGGCGGGAGGAGGTTGAACCACTTGAGGATGAACGTAGGTGTTAACTGCAGGCCGATATACATGCTGACTTGGTATTTTAGGTTGATATACTGATGGAGGGTGCACAAGATGTCCTGAAAATAGTAAAGTTTAGGCATCATTGATGTTAAAAGGGTAGATCTGACGCTATATATTCAATCAGAAATGCATGGGATAGCAAAAAGTGATGTTCAAAACAACTATTTAAATCCGGGCCAAAATATTTTTATTTCTGTATAAATTACATTACAAGTGGTCATGAGACCGGGAAAGTAAAAGGGTGTATATTTACTGCCAACAACAAAAACTCAGACTTGTTCAAGACGGATCTGATGCAATCAGCATAAAAACTGTGATCGTTTAACTGCGATATTGTATGTGTGGTGCTGATAAAACAAATGTTGAGGATCAAAATTAGGTAGCTAAAATTAAATACTAACTTTCAAGTTATAGATACATAGTCTAATGGATATCTTTTTTTTGTCGGACTGAAAAGACTGTTTGCTACACATAATCAAACAAAAATCTCTCGATTTAATCACGAATCCAAATATTGACCATTTTGCTATTATCACAAAAACAAATCTTGCAAACAGATAAAGATGAAACAAAACATAACATTTCTAGTAAAATGATTCCCTTCAATCACAGTGAAATGACTGCAAGAACTGTTGACTAATCTGAATCTTTTTCTACCAAGCATATCTCTTTTAAACCAAAACCTACATTTTGATTACAAGGAACACATAACAAAAATCCCTTTGTCTATACCAGGGGTCGGCAACCTTTCGTATGCAGTGTGCCAGTTTATGAATAATGTCAAAACATCAACAACTCGCGTGCCAAACATTTTTGTAAGGCATTTTTTACATTTTCTTAAGGTGATATAACGTGCGCGTCAAATCATCTGCGAGGGGTTGCCGACCCCTGGTCTATACTATACCATAATTCCTTTTCTAAATTTAGGATTAATCTGGGGGAATACCCAACGACACAACTGTTCCATGGTTGAACTTGCAAACTTAGACGGCTATAAATACTAATAATGTCATAACATCATTTAAGTTATACAAAAATCAATCTGCACAATAAACCCAGGCTAAAATGCATCATTGTAAGTTACTATTGACTTTTGCATCATCTGCATAAACATATTGTTAACGTGGTCAGTCTTGAACCACATAATTACTTGTGATGTTATATTTAAACAATTTTCATGGGTTAAACCATACGTGTCAAACTCCCGGCCTGCGGGCCACATCCGGCCCGCTTTACAATAAAACTTGACCCGCAATGCTATTTTATACATAGAACTATTTCCGGCCCGCGAGATCATTGTACAATATAACTTACTTTTTTCAAGCAAGAAATAAGATTATAAAAATCCCACAATACAGCAGTTGCCCCACCATACGATAGAATAAATAGATTTATTCTAACACTTGTTTCATTCTAACGATAGAATAAATAGATTTATCTGGGCTGCTTATTTCTTTATTGTTTGTTAATTCTTTAGTGCTTTTGCAAGGAGATGAATGAAACACAATGATGTAAGAGAAGAATAATCAAAAATGGCCCAGTCAAAAATCATCAAAAATTTGTTGTTGTTTCGCAACCTGTTCCAATTCATGTACTCGTGTCATGAAACGTTCAATCAAGTTTTATCCTTACGGCCCACGACTTTAAATAAGTTTTGAGTTTTGGCACCTGGTGCGATTGAATTTGACACCCCTGGGTTAAACAATAAAAAATCCTCACAAAAGTTACAATTGTTAGAACAATTACAACTGTAAAACTCAGTCAAAATTATTTTTGTCACACTCAACTAATGAGAAAATTCGAACAGAGAAAATACATAACCAAGTTCATATTGCTAATATCGGATGCATCTGCGTCTAAAATTAGTTGTGCCTACAAAGAATACTTTTATACCGCTAATACTAACATGGTCGACAGAAAACGATACAACTACATAGCCTGTATCACACCATATAAAACACAAAATAATTCAGTTCATTGAAATTCCAACTACGCTGGTATATACTAGAAATTGATATATATCACGCAAATATGGCCGTGAGGAGAAAACATGCTGTAAGCACATATAAACATCAAAATAGTTGCCAATACTGCAACTATAATACCGTTAAGAAATTCCACAGGCTGAAATACATTGTCTGAACAAAAGTAGTGACAAAAATCCCTGGTGACCTTGGGAACTAGACCAATTTAAAACATATATATTGTTTACAAACCATGGTGAGAGAGATGAGGTGTGATAACCCTTTGAGGAGGATGTTGATGTACAGGTTGAGAAGGAACTACTGGGGGTACTCTCTTTGCAATCCTTATCCTTGCTAAATTGGCAGTACCAAAGTCACGGACGTTTATAGTGACCAAGCTAATTAGAATGTCTAAAACAGAAAAAAACTGATAAATTATTGCCAGTAGCATAAGTTAATAATAACAAAGCTTCCATGTGTTTTTATGATGTTGCTACATGTGCATTCTACATGTAAAAACACCGTATTGCTTTTAACTGAGTAAACTAAGATAACAACAAACTTAACAAGCATTTCCAAGCTTATAAATGCAGAAATTTAGCTGAGACCAGTTTGACAAAAAGTGAGGGGCCAGTGCTAATAAGCAAGTAATACACAATACTCGCTAATAAACAAGTTATTATAAAAATCAAAATTTATCTATTTGATACCTATGCTGCCCGATATAAGCATGATACGGGTACAGGTTTCTGGTCCCAGCTTGGACATCCCATACAAGGCTTCAAGAGCGGCTAATACTAATTCGACATCCAGTATGGTAAGTATCCGAACGGCAGTGTTATAAACTTTTTCACTTATTAACACAATCAGGCCATCCTTGTTGCTTGGAGAGCGGCATAATTTTCCCAAAATTTCTAAACCTGTTTAAAATAGTTCGGTAAAGCTGGATTGCATTCATAGCATGTATTCTATGTTTATAAATACATAGCACAAAATAAAATGATGAGAAAGCTTACAGAACTGACATGAAAACAGTCTAGCATTTTAAAATCTAACCAATTGTAGTAACTTTTTTTGGTGATAAAAAACCGTAATACCTCGGATTTGATCAAATTTGTCCAGGGATAAAATACAGCTCTCCACAGTCTTGTACATGCACTGTGTTATATCGAGGCCAAGATCAAGAAGATTGAGCTAAACAAACAAGCAGTTATTCAACTCTTTCCTTTTTTGAAGTAAATATTCACCAGTATGTGATGGCCTATTCATTATAGTGAAAAAAGTGAACAAACTACCTGTGGCGATATATTTCCAAGAATGTCAAGTCCAGTTTGACGAAGGGCTCCATAGTTTGAATGAATGCAAAGGAAAACAAATCTAAGAAAAGCTTTGCTCTTTGCAAGAAGAGGCACATTGAATCGTTCGAAGGACAAATTTAGCAGAACGAGTGCAATCTACAAATAAATTGCACTAAACATAGAACTCACATACACATGTCTAATAATGACGTGACATTAAACATTCTTTAAAATACTGTTCAGCATAATGGCTAACCAGAACAATAGTATCAAACCACAGCGGATGACAAACATTACCTGCAAAATTCGCTGCCCTTCATAGTCCTGCACTCCTGGAGAACGTTTGCATTGGAAAAGTGAGGACCATGTTTTAGGATGTTCTAAAAAACCAATAGCAATATTACAAAGTAATAATTCACAGTCATCTGTAATTCTGCAGATTTGTACCAATATTATATAACAGAACTAATGACATTTTCATACTTCACAGTATCGGGATTCATTCATTCATTTTACTTTTATTCATTCATTCATTTTACACTACTAAACCAATCTCTGCTGATTTAATCACAGGTGTCAAATAGCAATCAAGTTGTAAATAGAAATTTAAAACTAGACATTTACAATGATGTCATTATAGTTTTGTAAAGTTGTGCAGACTAAATGTTCTATGGGTCGAATGTGAAATATTTATTTTTTACATTTTCTGTAAATTGTAACAGTTTTTGTTATGTTGTCGCTGTTAAACCCAACCGGGCTTTGTCGAAAAACACTGATTTAATTTATAGTGATATATTCTGTTGTCAGGTAAAACTAAAAATTTGAATACAGACCCACTGGCACTGTATATTTGCCTGCCTCACTACTTGCCAAGCAACAACTAGCTCAGCAGCTAAAGCGATGTTAAAAGTACCAAAAACTGAAAAAAAGAATAAATCTTATAAATGAGCAAGACCAGTGTGATTTTGCATTAACAAAATAATGGCAATACTGTATTTCCAATTACCCTTGAGCTAAATTTTGCTGTTACATAAAGTCTAACAAATTTATTTTATGACCATCTTCCTTTTACATCCACTGATATAGCATACAATTTTATTCTGGGAGTTTCCCTAGTTATCCATGCCTCGGTTTAAACACATTCATGACCAGTAACTTTAGCAAGACAAAGTTTACACAGATTTTAAAACTGTCTTTATTAAAACTGTCTTTAACATCATTACGAGTTAGTTTGCAGAATTTACTAGTTTGATGTGGAACATGGGTCAGTAATTTAGTGATGGGACAATTCTTGTGCTGATTCCAACCTTGACGTTTAAAAATATTTGACTGTTTAGAGATAAAGTGGGTGCAATGACCCCTTTTTTGAAATAATTTAACAAAATAAATGAAAGATAACCATTCCAGTCAGCGATGGAGAAACTAACAGAAAAAGGTGGATTGCAAACTTAAGCATTTATAAGGAAAAAGAACCAGGAATTGTATATCTGGTAATATATCTTTCAATAAGATTCTAAAAAGATGCTAATACATTCCAATTGGTTTCATCACTAGCCAGAACCAACAATGTGTAAACTCGTGTCTTACCCCTTGTCTTGGGTAGAGAGTTCAAAGATACTGTTGAATCAGCATTATTGCATTTATTTTTCATTTGCACATCACCCATGGATAAGTTAAGTTGTACTAGCAGCAGATTATGAAGCACATCTTCATCCAAAGTTGTGTCTTTCCAAAATTGTATAAGGTCGTGTTTTGTCTTCTTATTCCACTCGTTTGCTATGCTAGCGTAGGAATTGTTTTCTGAAATCCAATCAGTTAACATTTTACTGCTAAACCACAAACAGTCAAAACAATTTAAAAAAAATACGACCTTACCATCAGACACAATTCCTGCATGCAGCAGTAATGCTTCCAGTATTTGTGGGCAGCGAGAAAGCCGTAAAACATGTCTAGATTCACCAGAGAGTAAGGTACATGCATTGATAGCAAAGTCAACTTCATTTGGTAAACATGATACAAGAGAAAACACTAGTCTCTCATAGTCACTACTGTTTCCAGCAAATCGAGCTTCAGACAGACGAGTGGTATTCAAACCATGCTGTGCTCTGTCGTGTTCTGATAAATATTGTTATTTATATTTTTACAACACTACTTTGAATGCACAACATTATAGAAAGCAAATATATAGCAAAGAAGTTGTGATAAAAACATGAGTTGGTTATATTAATGATGTAACCATTACTTGGATTGCAATAAACTTTTGCACGGTCCTTACCAGAAATGTACGCAGGCCTTCTGGAATAACGAAGTGAGACATCAAAATGTGATCTTTTAGAAGATTCCTCATCTCCGAAGTAGTGAACACTCTCATAAGCTTCTAAAAATCTATAACAACAACAAGGTAGAAACATAGGAAGCTTTTACAAATAACAAAATAATTCCAATGAAGCACACTTTTTGAAAAAAATTAAAACAATTCTCACTATTAAAAACACTGCTATGTATGATTAAGTAATCTATATCTCACAAAATCAAGATTTGAATTCGAACCAGGACACTACACAATTTACTGCAAATAATCTTCCTGGAATAGTGTAATATGAACGTAAACTCAAATAAATTAGCTAGATACCGTGGGAATGGAAGATTTGAGCAAACAAGCTAAAAATATCAACAATGGTGAACTCAAACACAGTATTACCGATAAATTTATCAACTTCTGTTAAAACTAAAACCTAATTTGATGACTTAGCAAAGTAGGGACAGCATTCCTTACACTAAAGGTCATTTACCCAACAAATAAAGATTTACACCCACCATTCCATTATTTTTTTTGTAAACAAAGCATATTTTTGGCAAATGCGCCAAGTTATAAACTAAACTATTCAATTTATATCTCGACAGTATCGCTTGCCATTGATGCAAATAAATCCAGGATTTGTTTGCGTCAAGCGACATCATATTTATGTTTTCACAAATTCGAATATGTTTCCTCATATGGTACATACCTACCACATGGACTAAACATAATACAACTTTACTGCTAAATAGGGCAACATTCTGCTGTTGAACTAATATACCGTATATACCTTCTGTTGAAGTTAAAATGAAATGTACTTAACCAACAAGGAATCTGATCTTGCAGTGGTGATTTGACTGAAACTAATTTCTAAACAATACAAATTGCACAAAATTGTTTGCACAAAAATATCATTCAAAAAATTTAAAAATAAATGTATACGTGGCAATTGCACGCAATCATAACATATGCCAGGTGTCGGCAACCTTAACCATTAAGAACCACTGGGCCCTGTTTCCAGCCAATTAAATCATACTCCAAGCTACAACACCTATTTGGTAATAACTGTTTTTTGACATCTCAATTTTTTTTCAGTTTTGTAAACATGGCAGTTTTGCAAGGTATGCATTACATCATATACTAGGAAAAATAGCCAATTAACAGATATATACTTCATCATTTTAACAAAATGTTAAGCTAAATGGCCATTATCATTTTTATTCATCTTAATTTTTCCTATTTGAGCTCACTGACTCTAAGCCATGAGAGCCAGAAGAGATGGATGAAAGATTCGCAGGCGGCTTCGGAACTGCAGGTTGCTGATCTATGACATAGGCTAACTGTTGGCAATAACAGGGTCAGATTTTGACAGGTGTCCCGGTGTCATGATAACCAAATTCAGTTTTGGGCACTCAAAATTGACCTGAATGGTTGCCCACTTGGCAGCCATTGTTTTTTTAATAATCAGCCTTCACCCTACAACAAGTTGCTCATCAAATGATGTCTGGATAATGCCATTGTTTAAGGCTTGATCTGTACCACACCATGTTATGCACACAGCATAAAGAGATTGTATTAAGAGATATACTAACAGGCAATTGTGACCATACCCTTTGAGATACAAAAAGTAGAGTTTTTATGAAACCTTAGGCATGAAAAGCATTGCATTGACTGATTATGTCTGTTGGCAGATTAAGCTTAGTTTGCCAGAGTTGGACATCCAACTTTTTTGAGGGGTACCCATTTTTACAAAGCCAGGATGTCTAGGGGAATCTACTCAGAAAAATAAAGGGCATTCACTGCAATAACCTGTAACAAAAATGGATGTGCTAAATCGAAAAAGATTCAGGTTCTTGAGAATCTATCAACCTAAAAAGTGGAAACCTAAACATTTTGCTTTATGCTTTTGTTTTCTTACTTTTTACAAAATAAAGGATTTGACCTGAATCTGCCAGGAAGATTTGGATTTGTGAGAATAAAAAAAAGGTGAATTCGTGCTAATATTCAGATTTGTGTTCGATTTGGCATATCCCTCCAAAAACATCATGGAAATTCAGGCTACAAGTATTTAATGTTACCTTTGATAAATAGTTTTAAGTCCAAAACACAAAGTTGATGAAACTACATCAAAGTTATAATCAGCAAGAAAAGTTTCCCAAAGTTCTCTTTCAGTTACCTGAAAACAGATAAGAATATTATTTATCAAAGGTATTTAAAAAACTACAAATATCTGAAGCAATTTAATACTTATATTTTTACAGGTATATTTTAATTAGAAGACATTTTAAGGCAGTGTTATATAAAAGATTACTTTTTGATATCCTCCAAGTGATGTCACTCTATTATACAAATCATGCAAGTCAATCACTTTTCCTGCTAATCGTGGATATGGCACAAGTACTCTCCTAAAAATTAAAACATAATATATAAAAATGTCATAGTTTGCACTGTGTGATTTTTATAAAGGCTGTAACTGTTTACATTGTTGTCTGCCAATAACATCAATAAAATAATTTTATACCGAATGCTTTTAATAAATAAATATTTATACACATTTATTGTTAACTTTTTGGGGCTATGCAAGAAAATAAATCCATGATTATATACAGTATTTTGTGCATTGTTATGACGGGAGTCACAAATGGTGAATAAACAAAAGTGCAACAAAACACTTGAGTTTTATTTGATGCAGAACAAAAATACACAATTAGCCTGCAAGCTATACATGAAATGGGTTTGTTAAAAATAAAACGTGCAAAATTTATTCTATAGGCTAGGTATATACATAGTACTGAACTCATACAAAATGTGAAAATGTTCAACATGGACATGACAACAAAGCAGTTTCTCCTTTAAATTTGCCAATGACATATTTTAGCATATATAGGGCCACTGTATATCTCAAACAATGGAACCAAAACGATTAATAGGAAATGACTTTGCAGCTTTAGCAAGTTTAATGAATAATATTAAATTCTTCTTTGTGACTTTATTATTGCGGTAAATTCACCTATCAAGATATATATACTGCTAAAATGCAAAGTTTTTGGCAAACAATATAAAGCTAGTAATTTTTTGCATTTAAATAATCACCCTTTATCCTCTAAGTATTGCTTCAGCCCATTTAAGAATGCCAGCTTTTCTCCATCATTTGAAGAAACTTCACCCATGGTGCAAAATTCCATTAATCCAACATAGAAATTTATTGTCAGCAAACCAGCACATGCAATTACCTTACCACAAGAAAACTTTTAAAATAACCTATGTTACCAAAACATATCATACCATTCACCAAAAGTACATTAAAAAACTATGATTTATAGGCTATATACAAACACAAATTAACACTATGCCAGAGTAAACTACACAAAAACACCAACCACAAGCATGGTTTGGGCTAAACTAACTTTGTCTAGTCAAATATACTCTGCAAACAACGTAGTAACTTCAATTCAGAAAGCATATATTATAAACAATAGTAAACACCAACTATCAGACTATAGCTTAACGCTAACAAGAACTTATGTAATGAATTCACTAACCTATCAACTGACCATTGTCAACTACAAAACGTCAAGTGTTAAAAGACTTTTTATCTTTCAGTAGTTAACCAAAGATTATACGCGAACACTTGTAGATGGCGCTTATAATCAAAATACGCTGTGTAGGGTTTTATGGTCAGGAAAACCAATCCCATCTGTAACTTTAAGTTTCACAATCTTTGAACTAGCGCGCGCCGCCAGACGAAGACTTTCTTCACGTTACATGATGCGACCTCCGCAACTACCTCCGTTTTATTCGATGCTTGTAGGCCAGCTCTTAAGAATAGGCATCCCGTGCTGCAAACAACCACCCACCTCACACAAGCTACGCGTGCTTCACTCAATCGCGATAAATCCGCAGTTGATGCCCATTACAAAAGCAATAGGCGGCGCGCACAGTAATGGCGAATACATCACGTGACCGCAGTACAAAGCCTTGCTGTTTTTCTCTCTTTTGGATCTTTTGCCCATCATCAAAACGGAACATCTGCGTGTTGTCCTCAATTTTATTACAACGTGGGTTTCATCCTGATGTTATTAAATAGGGCGTAAAGTAGCTGAATACTTACTGTCTTCCAGTATATTTCGATAAACAATTACAAATTATTGTCAAACGACAAATGGTCAAAGTTACCTTGGATGCAAATTGTAAAGTCATCTTCGTTTTTGTCAAACGTTTTAAACCACTGCTCCTTTGGTTTCTGATGAAAGGTTTTCTTAGAATATACAAATGCACACTAATAGTTGTAAAAATTTATATTTTTCCATAAATTGACTTATTGCAATTCACTAATGGGGATTTCTATGTGAAAGCAAATGCAAAAAGCTTTTCCCCACCACAAATCGGCTAATCGTTTCTCTACGTCATTTCGCGGGAAGAATGAAGGAATGAGTGGTTTAAGTAGAAATTGGCTAAGAAGGTTTGGCAAGAGTTAGCTTAAGAAAAGACAATTTGTGAGTGGAGTGGACATTTATTTTGTGAAGGTGCCTTATGGAAAACGTGGCGGGCCAGACTACTATTTTCAACTTCAGTATTTAAACTAGCCTACAGTAAAATCTTAAACTTATAACTAGCCTAGATTCTTGACTTAGTTTTTACTGACCAATTGAATTTCTACATAGCGTTTTTTTCCGATGACGTACCATGCAGTAAACAGACATATAATAATTAAGATAATGATACTAATAGGATATGAATATTATAAATGAATAGCTGTAACCTGTTATATAAAAGGTTATGGCAATGAAGTAAAGTTTAAGCAATTGTCAGTTGCCATCAAGTTTATGTTTTGGTAAGTGTTTTCGTATTTTGCTCTATTTTTTTTTACTTTACAAAGCAATAGGATAAGTCTATCTGTTTGTTATTTCGAAATAAATAGGCCTAGGCTAAACCACTTATTCAGTTAATCTTAAAATAATGTCTTGAAAGCTTTTATTTTAATTTTATCTAGTACTGCTTAACCAGTCTGCAGAGTATCGAAGTTTTCGCTGAGATCTGCAAAAACAAATGTTCCGTGAAGCAGCCGGTGTGCACTGTGCACTGTAGCTCATGGCCCAACGCTGCCTGGTGTTTGCGCAGCCAGTGCAGACAAGAATGCGACCTTTTACATTAGAAATCGCGGGAAAAAATTACTGTTTTTCGTTTTTTTTCTTTTGAGAGATATCGATTCCTATCACTAAATTTTCAATTTAAATCGGAGCTAAATTTAGTGTCTTCAATATTTTTGGAGACACTGATTTGTCCTGGTGTGCAATGTCGTTTTGGAAAATGAAACCTCGAGTGTGCTCTTGCCATACTATGCAGTCTGGCTGCTTAAGAAGTTAAGCTGTTATAACTAAAAATTTAACGAAAATTGTCCTCTTATTATGACGTCACAATAAAAAATATGCTTGATGACAGAGGTTTGAGTTGAGTATGGTAGTAATTGTCTAGATTGGAAAGTGCTAAGTGCGCGGGAGATTAAAATTAATTGCACGTTTAATGGCTTTTGCTTCATCTCGTTGCGCGGGGGATTTTTCACCCCAAAAAAGCAAACTTTCCAATCTGGGTAATGGTAGGCTAGCTAACATGTTTTGGATGCAATGCGTCAAGGTAGGTGATTAGTAGCTGGTATTAGTAGTATTTATTTTTAGCATAGGAATATCGCAGTCTGACAGATAACAGTACATGTATTTGTCAAGCCTATTTATCAGTACCAGACTACTCTAGTGCCAACAACAAAGCTGAGCTAAGTGAGATGTTGCTTATGCTTCATGCAAAATATTCTTGTTATACCCTTTATTTAAGTAAGTTACTTTTATTAGTAAATATGTACATTTTATTTATTTACATCTATTACTTGTCGGCAACACAAAACATTCTAATTTCTATTCATTCTGATTTTATAAGGGTCACCATCTTTGTCTTTGATTAAGTGAATTAAGTGATGAATTTTTCATTTTTGCCCCGCATTTCTTTGTTTACTGCTTATTATCAGCTATAACTTGAAGGAAAACATATAAAAGGTAGGTTTACGGCGTTTCAAAATCATTGTATATACGGCCTTACAAGATCTTAATGGCCCACAAATAAGGCAGCTGCTCAGAGATCCAAACTTTGCAGCATCAATGAACAAAGTTGAAGCAAGGGCTTGAATGCTTTTTCTTTAGTTGTTAGTAACTTCTTTGGCAACAGAAAGACAGAGAACTATCGAGACCTCGTAAAAGAAATGTTGTCCAGCATGCAAGAGATGAAATGCAATATGACCATAAAGCTACATTTTCTGAAAAACATTTAGATTACTTTCCTGATAACCTTGGCGACGTCAGTGAAGAACAAGGTGAGCGCTTTCACCAAGATATTAGAGTTATGGAAGAGCGCTACCAGGGCCGATGGGACTGCCACATGATGGCAGATTACTGCTGGAACTTAAAGAGAGAAAGTTACACCACTACCTACAAACGAAGGCCATTAAAACGAAAAATTTCGAGTTCCTAAAGATTGTGGCAGTTCTGTATCATTTCATTGATTGTTCAACGGTTAATTTCTAGTGATCTTTTTTAAGTGATTTCGAGGCTTTGTGTTCGTGTTTTGCATGATTAAACGTTCCTGTAGTTCTGATTAAAACAACCTTTACATTTCAAGGCGGTTTCTGATTTGCAGTATTTTTTTATAATGAACATATATATTATCTCAAAAACGTGATGTGATAGAAGCAAAATAACGCCAGATTCGGATTCAGCGCCTCCAAATTAGGTAAAAAAGACCCAAACACAATCTGCCGCAAAAACGGTGTTGACCAGTTTATTGTTGCTTTTATGCATGCGATCCCTTAGTCTCTTTTGACATACTTTTCGCTAAAGACAACAGCTAGTTGTTTTTGTCAGCACTTAAATAAATTGTTATTATTTAATTTAGGATAGATTTGGCACAAACACATTTAGAAAGGAACAAAGTTGAAGCCGTTCGGAAACATGTAGAAAGACGCCCAGGCAACTGCTGAAGAGGAGCAAAATTTTTGGAAGTGACTCCGGTAAAGAGACGACCCATTAATTAATGGATAACCATATGTTTTGAAGTCATGTTGAATTTTTTAAGCTCACACCGCATACTTAAGTTTTTGTAGAAAATGGACAAGTGCTGTTTGACTGCTTGGGAACTTCCTGATGGCATTATTCAAAATTATCAAAAATTAGGCCTCGTCGGTATGTTTCAATGGCAAGCAGAATGCCTTTTGCTTCCTGGTGTCTTAGGTAGGTTTTTTTATATCCTTCAACTATTGTGTAGTTTTAACTGCTTTTGGCCCATTTCTGTATTCATAGCAATAATTATAATAACGATTAAGGCGCCAGTTGTTTGCATTAAATCATGCTTGGTTAATATTTCATTTACTACTTTACTAAGTAATGGTATTTAAAACTGTTCTAGCTGAAATATTTTCCTGTTCCAAAGTTGAATTATTTTTAGATGGAAGAAATGTGGTTTACTCTGCACCTACCAGTGCTGGAAAATCTTTAGTGTCTGAAATACTCATCCTTAAACGTTTCTTATCCACCAAGAAAAAGGCGATTATCATACTTCCGTTTGTTTCTGTTGCAAGGTTGTTAATGCATCATGAATTTTGCTCTTGATTATATCTTTAACCCAATGTGACCTACTAGAATTCATCCTATTTAATATTCTTTAAAGGGAAAAGTTGTTTGGTTTGAAGCAGCTCTTTGATGTAATTGGTATTAGAGTCGATGGTTACATTGGTGGTTTATCGCCTCCTGGTGGTTTTTCTTCAGTGGATGTGGCAATATGTACAATAGAGAAAGCAAACAGTCTTATAAACAAACTTATAGAAGACAAGCAGATCCATAATTTGGGTATTGTCTACAAATATTGTTAATGCAAATATCTTTTTTCCTTTGCTTTGCTGTAAAATATACCTACAACAGAACTAGGGAACTACTGTATATTTAAGTATTGGTCAATTCCTATTGTGAGTCATCTCTATCGTTGCATAATTGAGCTAGAATTTTTAAATCATTCATATCATAAAGTACAAAAAATGATTTAGTAAAAACTAATTTTATGTCAAAGTCTTGTGAATTAAATCAAATTAACTTGAAGTTAGTTTTTATCATTTTCTGTGTGTTTAGTTTTAGTTCCTTGAATCTTAGCATAGATTGGTGGAATGATTTGATTTTTGTAGGAATGCTGGTAGTAGATGAACTGCACATGGTTAGTGATGAACAAAGAGGTTACTTGATTGAATTGCTCTTGACAAAAATTAGGTTTGCTTTTACATCATGCATTGGTAAGAAATATCAGGAAGAAACTCAAATCCAACTTTGCAAGGACAAAATGTTTATCATTTCAGGTTCATGTGTGAAAGGAAACATTCAGTGTCCTCACAGCAAGAAAAGAAGAACCCTGTCCAAATAGTTGGTATGAGTGCAACTGTTCCCAATTTAGAACTTGTTGCATTTTGGCTTGATGCTACTCTGTATCAAACCAATTTTAGGTGAGAAAAGATCAATTTCTGCATCTAGTTTTTTGCAGTTATTTTGTGTAATGTCTTCAAATTTGGCAATAGATATTATTTGTTTTTTAGACCTGTTCCCCTTGAAAAGTGTGTCAAGATTGGACATGAAGTTTTTGATGAATGCTTTAATAAAATTAGAGATTTTACTCCTCAAGCAAAATTTCTGGTATTCCTTTTTATTGATATGTACAAGTCATTAGGTGTTTATAAATGCCACATGATAATTTCATATGCAGTTGAAACTTGTTAACTTGCGGCAAATGTCCATAAAACATATTTACAGATACTATACACATGTCACTGGGTATATGATCAAATCATATGTATCTATAAAATAATCTATATATACGTTTTTAATCTAATATCTATCGATAGTTAATGCAAATGAGGCCAGGCTGATGTCGAAATTTTTTAAGTGCTTTGACTTTGCTGCTATATATACAAATTTAAATGTTCCTTTTTAATTGTTGAAGTAATAAATACAGAAGCAAGTTTATTTGTAAATTTTGTATTGTTGGTAAAATTGTGAAAAAATTAGGGGAAACTCGGAAACAGAGGTTTAAAATTTTTGATTAGAATGTCTGGATTTGAACGTACAAAAGTTCTTTAATTCAAGTTTTGTAAATAATAATCCCACTATTTTTCTTTGCATAGCCAGTGTACTTTTGGAAAGATTTTTTAATTTACGTTTTATTGGTATGTAAACATTGATTGTGTTTTACCAGGGTGATGAAGATAATCTTACAGCTCTTAGTTATGAAACTTTAAAAGATGACAATTCGGTTTTAATATTCTGTCCCACAAAAAACTGGTGTGAAAAACTGGCCAAAAGTATTGCCCATCATTTTTACCAACTAAACAAGTAATTTTTTGTGACATACTGTTTGAAGTTTACCGTATGTTATCCTAGACACATGTAAATTAATCTTGAATTATACATGACCATGCCATGTTTTTTATCTTTTTTACCCATATGCAGTAAATTTCGAGAAGATTCTTCCTTACCTTATTTGGAGCTGAAGCTGAATGAGCTGCAGGATGTTGTTGAGCAACTTCAACGTACTCCTTCTGGCTTGGATGAAACTCTCATAAAAACTATTCCTTTTGGTGTCGCCTTTCATCATGCAGGTTTGATTTATCCCAATAAATTTGTATTGTTTATCATATGTATCAATTTAATGTTCAGGGATCTGCAACCTTTTAGAACTGCTGGCTAAATGCATTTGCCTGGTTTGAAGCATGTGCTGCAACAGCATTACACGTTTGCAACAAAAAGAAAATATGTGTGTTTGTCAGAACTTGCTGAAACGAACTTGTGAACTGTTCGGTAGTTGAGTCCTGTAAAGACTTTCCTCAGTCCAAAGATAAAGATAATGGGGTTTTGGTTGCACTTTGATTTCACAACCATTACCCATACTGCATATCCAAACAGAAAATAATGTTTAACAAACATTGAATCAGCAATTTAACTAAGTAACGTTTTCAAATGTAAAAATGACCACCACGACTTAGGCGGTTGTTAAGTGAATGTAACAATGAAACCAGTAGTATTGTGCTGGCTACTTGGGTACAGGACTGGGGGGCTTCATCACTGAAGTTTTCAAGGCCACGCTTCATTCGAAGTCTGTACCTTAGTGCAATCGCACAATTTTGGTTCATGAGTCACAGGTTGCACATCCTTGGCGAGGAAAGAACTATGCAAACTAATGATGAAATGTATTACAAGTTGTTATTTGGTTTGTTTTATTTAAACAGACATTTCTAGTTTGTATTTAATACTCGGCTCTTAACAATGTTAAATTTAAACCAGTTACATATTAAGGTTTAACCACTGAAGAAAGAGATATTATTGAGACTGGTTTCCGAAACACAGCTATTCGTGTCTTAGTGGCCACTTCAACCCTTTCTTCAGGTGGATTTTGATACTGTGCAAATTAAAACTGATTGATAAAACTGCTAACTCTTGTAACTGCCGTCTTTATTATGCATAATGTTTGAAGGCGTCAACTTACCAGCAAGACGAGTAATAATTCGCTCACCGATGTTCAACAAGCAGCTACTAGATGTGACCACTTATCATCAGATGGCTGGTCGTGCTGGAAGGAAAGGAATAGATGATGCAGGTTCTGTTAAAATATTATTTGTTTTTCATTTGTTAGCAACTAATGCAAATAATTTTTGCATGTAAAGATTTTTCTACTGCATGTTTTCTACTGCATACGTAAAAAAAGGTATATTAATATGTTACGTATATTAATTACGACAGGCGAAAGTATTTTAATCTGCAAGTCTCATGAGAAAAGCAAAGGGCTGCGACTTCTAACAAGTAAACTTAATCCTGTGAAAAGCTGCCTGATTAAAGAATCTGCGTCGCAAAGCCAGATTTCAGCTGCCATGAAAAGAGCAGTTTTGGAGGTTTACATTTGAATATGTTAAGAAATGAATTGTGATCTTTATGGTTTATCAAATGGTCCATTAATATGACGTGTATTTTTTTAGATTATTGTCAATGGTTTGGCATCTACTTATAAGGACGTTCAGGAATACATGAAATGCACATTACTATTTGCACAACTGCATGTTGAGGAGGTACCCAACCAATTACTCTTAAATGCTGGCATTTCCTTGTACTGATAATAACCTGATATCTTCGTATTAATATAGACTAGCACTAAAAGCAAACGAAGACGCTCTGGGTCACAAAGAGAAAATTATGCAAGTGATGATGGAATGAAAGGCTGCATTCAGTGGCTTCAAGACCATGAATTTATATACGTCCAGAATTCAAATGATGTTGATATTGCCGACAGGTACTAACTGCAAGTTACATTGATCTGCTTTAAGTTTTACATTTAGATTTTCATTGAATTCGTGCCACTCAAATTTTCCAGACTCATGGTTGCTACTCAGCTTGGTAGAGCAGCGCTTATGTCTTCTTTGCCAACAGCTGAAGCCTTAAGAGTCCTTGCAGATCTTCAGACTGCATCAAAGGCGTTTGCTTTAGATACGGAGCTTCACCTTGTCTACTTGGTATCCAGTTGTTCAAGTGTTTAACTTACTGATGGTAGTGATAGTGGAAAACCTTAATTGTAATACTAGGTGTATAGTAGGTTTATGCATAGTTTTGTAACATAACATCCATCAGTTATATACCAACTGGGAGTTTTTTTAAATTTATTTGCTATGTGAATGCATTCATGATTGCATTTTTGAATTTACAGTAAGTTTACTTGTTTTCACAGGTTACCCCAATCTATTCATTCAACAATAACCTGGACTGGTATGGCTACCTCCAAATTTACGAAAATCTTTGTGCTGCTCATCTCAGAGTTGCAGATTTGATTGGAGTTGAAGAACGATTTTTAACTCACATGGCTGCGACAGGAGGAATGAGGAATTATACAAGAATGTCAGAGAAGCGTGAAAGGCAAATTAACATACATACCAGGTATAATACAGTGTTCCACATTTCCTGTTATTTTGTATCAATTTAGAAAATCTAGAAACCTGGAATGTTAAACTCAAGTTTTCAGAATTTGTTATGTAAAAAAGGGACTTTTGATAAAATGTTTATACAATGTATCATTTTGTTTTTAGATAAGAAATTTGAATTGCATTTAAAAATTATTTACAGGTTTTATGCGTCTCTGATTTTGCATGAACTAGTCCAAGAAACTCCACTGAGCATTGTTAGTGACAAATACAATGGAAACAAAGGAATGATCCAGTCACTTCAACAATCCGCTGCTACATTTGCAGGTATTCATTTTATTCAAGGTTATACGGCCTTTATTTTCATAAATTAACTTATCGTGTTTATAGGAATGGTAACAACATTTTGCCAGCAGCTTGGTTGGTGGAGCCTGGAAGTTTTATTGAAAGAATTCCAGTCCAGGTTGATATTTGGTGTTCAAAGAGAACTCCTTGATCTGACACAGGTGTTTGATTTAATTCCAGTTTAACCTTGCATAATAATTTTCCGCCTTCTGTGCAGTCAAAATTTATTTGAACTTATTAAGTTGTATTTATGTGACTGAACAAGTTGCAGATCTAACAAAACAAAATTAAAGTTTACCTTTTTTAAGTTCTGTACTACACTAAGTAAAGTTGAGTCAGGTGTAAAAACAGGTATTAAAATCTTTTTCTGCATTAAAACCTATTCCATTCTAAAGAATTTCTGAAACTACTTTATCTTTGCAATAATATTAACATTTTTTTATTGGTAGATAACATTATTGAACAATGAGAGAGCTAGGGCTCTTTATGCTGCTGGTTTGACATCTTGTAGTGATGTGGCACAAGCTAAACCAAGTGAATTAGAAAGAATTTTAAGGAATGCAAACAAATTTATGAGGTACTGGTATAAATCTGTTTAATATTTTTTGTGTATTTATAGTTTCTTTGTATAATCTTAAATTTGTTTTTATGAAATGAATAAATTTTCTTTTGAATTCTTGTAATTATGTGATCAATTTGAAGTTTTTGTAGCTAATTTGAACTTTCAATTAAAGCTTCAGTGTCATCTTGAAACCTTGCCATTGCTTAGGACAGTTATATCCAATTTACAGCCAGTTTAAGGTTTTGATTGTTAAGTATGCAAACATTTTGATAACCAGCAAACCAGCATGTCGACTCTGGTTGATGAAAATTGAATATAAAACAAATCGATTTTACCCAAAAATGACATGCTTACCTGTTCGTCAAGGTATTTTTATTGATTGGCACGATGTGCTCTTATTCTTCCATTTATTGACATTTTCCATAAAATTGTGTTGAACTTGGTCATGTGCAAGAAGTTATTTAACGTACAGCTTTCCTTAAAAAATCACATTTGGCACACATTGGCACAATAAGGCATTCTGCTTGGATATTGCTGGCTTTCGGTTTAGTATAAACTATGGCAACTACTGTACTGAATTATGCGGAAACTTTCAAAAGCAATTGAAGTCATATAGGAATCAGTGATTGATAGACTTTGTGACATGTATAATTTAACATTTTTTTCTTAAAATGTTTCATAAAATTTAGCAAACGTCAATCAGTAAATCCAAATACAGAGGAAACAACGGATGTAAGAAAAACGCACACAATTAGAATACCAGGGAGCAAAATCTCTCTTACTGAAGAAGAAGCCGCAGTAGAAATGATCAAAGAAGCAAAAAGTATTTGTAGTAAGTTTTGCTCAAATCAACTCTTAATAATTCATGACTGCTTGAATCGGTAAGAATTACAGAAGAATTTGTGTTCACAAACTGAGTCTAAAAATAATGATTCATTTGTTATCTACAGATGTTTCATCTTCCCCGACCAAAGCTCTCAATGTCTCCAGAAACTCAGAAAATTGTGCTGATTTGGCTGCAGCAGGTGTCGATTTACATAAGAGGCTAACAACAAAAAAACAACCAGGTACATTATCTTCTAAACATGATGAAGCTTGTCTAACCTGTAATCTCAGGGATACTTCACTGCACCACTCTAGCCAGTTAATTTCAGATGAAGCAAACATATTCACCCCGGAAACAAAGAAATCTGTGAATATATCTAGAAAATGCATGAATAAGAAACAGTTTCTCAATAACTGCGATCATTTGCAGCATGCAAATCGCAGCAGAAGTATGCTGCCCAGTAGCTCATCTCCTCCAACCTATGGGAAAAGTATTGACAACATTGAAAGCAGAAATCAAAGCAAGATACACGAGATTTTGTCTCCTAATTTACATGACTTTTCTGCTACTAATTTTCATGCTCGTTCATCATTAACAGAATCACAAATTGCTGTGGTTCTTGGTGATGAGTTTTCTGTGCTTCATTCACAAGCTCTTACTAAAACATCTCAGATAGAAACACCAAAGCTTCAGGTTGCATGCAGTACACCAGTTGCTCAATCATCTGCGAAAAGTGACAAGCAGCCTTCCATCATGCATAAATCCTCTTTTAATAACTTCTTTGAAGGCCTAGTTGCTGATGAAAAAGATGCTTTATTCAGTTCTTTTTCATTTAATGTAAATGATAAAAATTCATCAGATGATGAAGTCCCTTCCAAAACAAATCACTCAAATGACATGTTCAGTGTTGCTTCAGTCGAAAAATCAAAATACTCCTCTGTAAACTTCAACCAAAGATCTTTAAGCAAATCTGTAAATTGGAGTTCTGAATCTGTGTTCAATTGTGCACAAGCATCGGAATCACCCGAGAAGTTGAATTCTGAAGAGACTATTGATTTTCTTGACAAAGATAGTTCATTTACAAAAGAAATGATGAATACATTTGCTTGTACTCCTAATGCATCCAAAAGCAAGCCTTTTCCAGATTATCAAAACACATCTACTAGTCTGCTTAGCTCTTTCAACACTACAAGAGACATTAAAGTTTCTCAAATGGTAATATGCAATGTTATCAAATTGAATATAAGATGGTGTTATATTCCTGCCCCATGTATCAGTTGCTTTTTAACCCTTATTAATCAGTGTTAGTTTACAATCTATTACTTTTAGGATACCGGTTCTATCAAACTAATAAAATTAGATGGTAACAAAACAAGTTTGAAGAAATTTTTTAAAGAATGGGCAAATCAATCAGTATATGCCGTTTCAATCGGATCAGGCTCAACATCAACCATTTCTGGAAAGGTATGACATTAGAATGGTAATAGTAACAATGTTGGGCATTACAAACTATTTATACTTAGGTAATGAACAGTATAAAATTGCATTAAATTTGCCTTAAAGTTTGTTTATCAGCTGTTTAATTATATTATTATCATCAATTTATCGTACTTTATAGTAATATTTCACCATTGTTTTTAGGCAAAGTGTGACTCTAGCCAAAATAAGGAAAACCTGGTGCATAGTGATCTTGTCGGGAAGTCTGCAGTCGGTTATATGTCAATTTACTGGGGACAAAGCAAAGTTTACTACCTTCCATTGAAGGTAAACTATAATGCCGATATCATGTGCAGTTTGTGCTTTCCTTTCAATATGTAGAAGTGCTTACCGGTGCTTAATCTAGGTTTATCTCTACAACCATCATATATGTTTTTTATGCTTTAAAAGAAAACTGGTAATTTAAAATAAACTGACTTTTGACAGTTGATAAAAAAGAATAATAAAAAATGAAGAATAAAAAGACATAGTAAGATTATTATATGCTACTAGACATTGTTGTAGTTACTACTCTGAGAGATCTTCCTCTTGCCACGTATGTTATATGGCTTAGTTTTTGAAGGTTGGTGACAAAAATGAGTTGTCGTGTCCTGCATCCCTAACTAAAGCTTTTGATGAAATCAAACGAAAACTTCAAAATTATCCTGGAGATGTTATAATAACTCACAGCATTAAATATACCATTAGAAAGATATTCCAGCTTACTAGAAGTGAACCTATGGGATGTTGGCAGGTTTGTGTTACTTCTGTTCTCAATTGTTCTCAATATTTTCATACCTTGAAATTTGTTTACTTTCTTAGGATGCAGGTGTTGCAGTTTGGATGTTGGAACCGAAATATGAAGGTGATGATGTAGTTCAACTGATCAAGAAATACGTTCCGCAGCTTGAAAAACATTTGTTGTGTAAGTTTATAGGACGCTCTAATTAAATGGAATTAACCACATCAAATAAATTTCAATATATTGATTATAATCTGACAGTCTTTTTAAGCTTATGTGTTTAAATTTTAGGCATAGCAAATTGTGAATCATTTTATGGCTATCAGAAACTCGACAAACTTCCAACAAGTGTTGAAGCTGTTCCTTTGCAACCAAAAGTGTGTATGGAGGCATTTGCAGTATTCCATGTCATGAAACATTTGCAACCACTAATGAAAAATGCAGGCATGTGGGATGCGTTTACTGCTGTTGAAATGCCACATGCCACAAGGTAGTTAGTGAATTGAATTAGGAGCAAATAAAAATAGAGATTCACTACCAACTACACAATTGATGTATCAAACGTTTTTGTGTTTTGTGTACTAAATTTTTTCTATAATTGTATCGTTTTGTTATGACGGATGATTTCCATCCAACTTTTACTTTCATATGCAATATTTTAGTGTCGCTTTGATGGAAGAAAATGGCTTGGGACTGGATATGAATTTGATGAAACTTCTGAAGCATGATTTGCAAAAAGTTCGTCAACAATTGCAACAACAAGCGTGGAAAATGGCAGGACGCAAATTCAATTTGTCAAGCCCTGTAGAAATCGGGAAAGTAAGTTGTAAAATTTCATTTGCAATCAAAAGCTGTTGACATATGAGAAAATATCAAACTAAAAGATCATTTTTTTAGTCCGTGCCTTTAAATAGGACATTCCTAGTTTTTAAAATTTTCGGTCGTTGTTGAACGCATCGTTTTCTAATTTTTTTCTCATTCAATAGATACTATTTGGTGAATTGGGCCTGAATCCCGATACATCCAGCAGCCTTCAAAAGTCTGTTAATTTAAGATTCAGAAAAAGTTCACGACCTTCTACAAGGAAAACGTCGAAAAGCTGGAGTACCAGTAAAGAAGTACTTAAGGCTTTGTCTATGCAGGAGAATGCTCATCCTTTGCCCAAGATCATAATGAACTGGAGATCGGTTACATATGGGCTGTATAAGGCAGGTTACCTCACTTAAATTTTAATTAAAAAATTACCATGTTGAAAATTAATTCATTTACATTTATGAAGTGTAATTTTTATTCATTAATTACTTTGTATTGAGTATCGATTAATGATGAACTGAAATTTTGTGTAATTATTTATTTTTTCACCGTTTTTCATTTTTTGTTAATTACAATGACGTCACCAGCTTTTTATGTCCACAAGACCTTGGTCAGTAATTAGTTTGGAAAAATATCCCCTTTTCTCTGATTTAAAAGGTTATGTGGACTTTAGTGAAACCTGTCTGTACTAGAAAGCATACTTTGTTTGCCAAACTATTTATTTACACCGGGTTTTTCCAGTCCTAATAAAACTTGGGAAATCTTATTGATTTGTAATGTACAAGTAACCCGTCGTTTGTTTTCATCAGGTTATTTATCCTCTGTCCACCCTTTTACCACCACTCGCATTGGAAACCGCAGTAACCCGCTTTCATCCGACCGCTCTGATTTGCACATCCACGGGTCGAGTATCAATGGCTGAACCGAATATGCAAAATATGCCCAAAACTATTAACATCACAGAATTTGAAGTGGTAATTTGTTGCTAGTATACTGTTATATACGGCAATACATGCTTGTAGCAGAGATAAAATAGAGAACGGTTGTGGATTCTGTTTGACATATTCATTAGTTCATTGAGAGTCTTTGGTTTGTTGATTGCCATAATTCATCTAAAAGGATACAGATTTGTGTCCTGTACCTGCATTGCAAGTCTATTAGCAAAAACAATCTTGTTAAAACCACTGCTTTAATTTTTTCGCTTCTCCGTTTCATAGATACGCCAAGACGATGACACTAAGTATACGTTTGATTTGCGCGATTTGATTACTGCTTTTCAAGGTACCTTACTTGAAAATTTGTTTGCCATTTACACTACATAGTTATACAATACGTGCAAAATTTAGTCTGCATACCTTACTACCATTAGTTGTTGTTTATACAAATTGAAATACAGTAGGTTCACATAGGTCCATGTTTTCTGCAGGATACGTTATGGTTTCTGCTGATTATTCTCAACTTGAGTTGCGAATGATGGCGCACATGTCTGAAGACGATGCCCTGCTCCATATTCTTAATTCTAATGGTGACGTATTTCGTATGATTGCGTCACAATTTCTTGAGAAACTTTGCCATGAAGTTAACGACGAGGAAAGGACGACGGCAAAGCGCATTTGTTACGGTGTGTTAGCTCTATTCTTGTGTATTTTTGTTTACTTCATTTTCTTGTGCGTTTGTAATTAGCCTTGAAGATTAAGTGAAAAAAATGTTTAGGTATTCTCTATGGTATGAGCGCATTAACGCTGTCCAAACAGATGAACACTTCAGAGACAAAAGCTCAAATATTTATCGATCATTTTATGACAAGTTATCCCAAGCTTCAATCTTACTTGCGGAAAATTGTGGACCAGTGTAGGAAATTGGTACGTTCAACACGTTTGTCACTTGAGTAAAACAAGGATAACGGATATGTATAACATTTTTGTAACCTTCCTTTGCAATCACTATTTGTTGTTGTGTTACTTCCCCTTTTTCCATTTTATCCAAAATACGCAATGAAGCAGTTTTTAAAATGCCGTATTCATTTTGATTATTATCTTTCTCAATTCAGAAAGTTGGAGACAGGTTTACGTTAGGTAAAAACTGAAAATTTTACAGCCGAGCTTGTGTGCAATATAAAATGGTATAATACTTACGACTAGTTTATGTTACGTAGGACTGGCAAATAGAACTATAAATCTGAATTCTGAAAAACCCCAGAACTTTCTAGGGTTACATAACAACGGTGAATGGACGGCGAAGGCACCTTCCAGACATAACGAGCTCCTCGCTACGGGTACGTTCACACGCAGAGAGACAAGCTGTTAATTCCACAATACAAGGCTCGGCTGCTGATCTGGTTAAATCTGCCACGTGCAAGATCATTAGCAAAATAAGGAGCAGAGGGTGGTCTACCGTAATAAACGAAAACAGGTTGGTACACGAGACCTGCTACTTTCGCTTATTTGTTTGCTGTAACTTAGTTGAGTTCTAAGAGCTGTTAAGTTAGTATGACATGCAATAAATTTTGCGGTTTGTACATAGGCATTTTCTTTTGGAATTTTTCCTCGTTAAAGTGTTTACCGGTTGGAAAGTACATTATCGAGTAAATGTTGCTCCATAACCTTTGCGCAGTACAACAGCCTAGAAGTAATTCGCCGTTTAAATACAGCTTGTGGACGCGGTAACTAAGCAACGCTAAGGGACGATCCTTTGGAAACATACGGAGTGAAATCTTTGCCAAATTAAAATTTTGAAGCAACGATTATTTCAAACAATTTTGGAAAACTAACTGAGCAAAAATCTCGAATATATTGTGGGTTGTACTACTTACAACAAACTGCCTTATATTTGGTTGCATGCCAAAATTATTCCTAATTACCTTCACTGTGTAATTGACTTTGTGTAAACTCGCAAATTTACCTGAGAGCAGGAATTAATTTTATTAGCATTTATGGTAATTGGTAACGAACCAATTTTACGACACAAATCTCACCTACTTTCTTATGCACGCAGAGATACACCAGCGACCAAATGCTATTTTATCCATCATATTCATGACGAAATAATGTTCGAAGTCGAATCGCATCTTGTCAATGAAGCGGCCATAATCATTCGAGATTCGATGTTGAACGCTCTGCCATTAAAGGTGCGATTAGCTGTTAAGATTCGAACAGGACCGTCTTGGGGCAAGTTGACCGATTATGAAATTGAATGAATTTTGATGCCAACTGTCAAACATAAAGGTGTTGATTGTAGTGTAGTAGTTTTGAAAATGAATTTAATTTAAGAAATGCTGTCAACTCAGATTTTGGTTGCAATTATATTAAGTGGCGTTTTTTGACAATCTTTTTTAAAACTATGCTTATAATGTTGTGTTATATGCAACTGCTATATTGTGGTGCTAAACTATATTATATGTTATGATAAGGCACTGTGGTTATGTTTGTTATCAAATTATACTTTGTCCAACTCACTTTGTCCCAGATGAATATTTTGCTTTTTTCGCTCGTCTTATCCGCCTGTATAATTTATTGTTTTGTTTATGTGAACGTCTTTTTGTATAAACTAGTTCTGTTTGTGAATATAAAAACGTAATTAATTTAGGTTTGAATGTGAATGACTAAGCAATGTGTCTGGCTGCGTATATGTCAATCTTTACACGTTTTCCCTTTTTGTATGTGACATAAAACCCAGTTTTATTAGGAAGGATTTTATTTGATTATTATCAAACTCAAACTTTGTTGATTCACGAACTAATTGTGAAAAGCATTGTTCTTCGAATGGTTAATAGTAAAGGTTAAATGGATGTTTTGAAGCAATTTATTCTTAGAAAATAAGCAAGGATATCGTAATCTTCGTTTTTATCCTCCACTGTGACCTCATATGAACGACATCTGTGCATGTTTTAGATGTCGCCTTATAATACATATTAATCTTGCACATAACATAATGTCTATTACACGCTGTATTCGAGTTTATTGTAAAAATATATGCTTAAAATGACGCTACACACAATATTACATCTAAGCCAAATTAGAGAGCAAATCTCATAAAAATCACTTTTTTCAACAACAGGTCTAGTACGTACAGCAAATACTGGCGATAAATTCATACCAACGTAAAAAAAGTAGTTATATCAAATTTCTGTACGTTTAAATGGAACGTCTAAATACTGTTGGCGGCTGTCATACACACACAGTGCGGCTCTCACATATTGCAAAGGCACAAAAATAAACAACTTTTAGTAATAAGAGAAATGAGAATTACCTAACACTGAAGGTACAATGCTTTCAGATTTTCATCCAGGTGTGTTAAAGACACGTATCGATCACGATATCACTCCACTATTTTACTTCGAGCACGCCCGCTTTCGTCACTCTATAAACTACCAGCAAGGCGTTGTTGTGGAGAGCAAATATTATTACAACGGGTATGGCGTCTATTTTAATAGACGTCAAAACTTTAAAGCACACTTCAATATTTTAGTTTTATGTTTCCATTGACTTAGATTTTGAACCATACCTTTAAGTTTTTTACAACACAGTGGAATTTTTCATTGGTCTACCAGTTAGTCGAGAATTGCTTGCGTAAGTAAAAGCAGAAAAATAAATTTGCAATATTTACAAACGATCTTCAATCTCAAACTATGAATAACACAGCGCACTATTTCATCGACGTAATATCACAGCAAGAAAAAAATATACGACATAAACGTCATTTTCAAGGCAACGGTAAGGAAAAATGCCAATAGAATTCGGTTCTAAAAAATTAATAACAATTCTAAAAGAAAGGCGAAAAATATGCACAATTCAAGCAAAGAGTTTCAATAGAAAATCGCGAAACGTTAACGCGTAAGGGCACTTGAGGCGTTTTTTCTCTATGTTAGGCTTCTATTGCAAAGCAATGTCGTAGTCGTCGTCGTCGTCGCATAGCCCGTTTGAACCGCGGAGAAATGACACAAAACATGAAAGCACAATGAAGAATTATATATGCGGCCGCATTTCACAATATGAAAACCTAGGGTAAAGAAAGATTGCTAACTGCTACAGTGAAGTTTTACATTTGAAAAGAAGATGATAGAATATTTTCTATGGCTTCCGTCGCGTCCTTAACCTCTTGCCACGGTCTTCTGCTGTGTTGAGTTATTGGAGCAAGAGGGCTATCTTGATTCCTGTGGCTGCTTGCTCCTGATCTCTTGTTCTTCCTACCTCGCCCATTGTTCCTGGATCTTGGGCTGTTTTGATCATCTGGATCATTTGATTGAAGAGGATGAAATATGGGGTCCAAGTTTACATCCGCCATGTTTTCGAAGAGGATGTCATTCTGTTTTTCACACAGGATTGCATCAAGATCAGGACACTCCGTTACCCACTCAGGAGGTGGCTCGATCTGTCTTCCAGTGATGGTGAGATCAAGCTCACCGACATCTTTTAAGAATCCATCAATTGTGTCAAAATCATCTTTTTCTACATTTTCAAACTCATGCTTCAGGTCACTCCCCAACTGAGGGTCAGAGGATACCACTGGCTTGTCTCCCTGGACATCGTCTTTGGCTGTTGAACTGAAATCACGATCATTGCTCGTGTTCCAGGAAGAGTTGGAATTATTGCCTCCAGATGTTGTGTAAGATGCAAGGACGTCTTGATTCTCATCATTGACGGTTGTCTTTGGAAGGTGAGGTAAAATAATTTCATCATGAGCAAGAAACGCTCCTGAAGTAACATCATCGGAAAACTGCCCAATGATGTCCACCTCATCATGACAGGATGACCTAGATGCCATGGACGTTGGAGTAACGCATAGTTGAGCTTCTTGATTTGTGAAGAATTCCTCAAAAATAGAGTTCCAGTTGAAGTCGCCCTTGAGTGAACCTAATTCCGGTGCTTGCTCTTGCAGCAGATTACGGTTGTTTGTGGTTTTCAGCAGCTTGGCATCTCGTCTCTTCTTAACGTTGCGTCGCCGAACTACTTTCTGGGGTGTTGTCTGCTTCCGCTTTCGGGACTGCAGCGACTGTAGAAAGGCGTCGTCAATCTCTGGTTTACCAGCTGTTGACTTCGGGGTGGCAATGCCCCGTGTTACTGATGAAAGAATTGAACCCTCGCTGGAGGAATGCACTAGAAGTCAAATGGAAAGAGATCAGAAAATTGTGGAAAATGAACAACAAATGCAATGTTAAGTTAAGCTTTTTCTCTTACCGTTCATTACTGACGAGTCAACGTCTGGCAACTTCCCATTATAATTTGGGTCGATTTGCCACAAGCAGCTTTTGTTTGAGCTCTCTCTCTTCTTAGGAACCCTCATAAAATGCTTGCTTTGCGTCAAGCACAGTTTCACGGAGTTCTGAAACGTAGTATTTTTCAAAATTACGTTAATACTGATTTCAGCATTGCAAACGTCACTGTTATTAACATGGCCCTTTGATAGTAAACCATAGTGGTGAACAAGAAGGAATTTTCCCAGGAAAGAGCATTTGTTTTGCTCAAAGTGGCTTTTGACAATGGACATTTCTTATTCCTCTCAAACGGAAGCTAAATAACCGGCTTGAGCAATTTTTCATTGTTTACCCAAGTCCATTTAACCACCCTCTGAATGGACTCGTTTCAGTACACGGATAGCGTCAAAGCGTTTTTAACGTCAGCGATACTTTGTGCTTTTTACACTATCGGAAACGCTATAGGATTAAAAAGTCAATACCCAATAAACGGGTGACGCCACCTGTGAGGGCCAAACGCTTGTTTAAGATCGGCTTACAATTATGAGCGTGTCATCGGAGCTTGGCTATTGTTGGCCAGTAAACAAAAAATGAACGATAATATCGATATCGGCATGTTCGTTCGTGCGACCTTTGTCGATAGTCTATTTCACAACATAACGAACACCTTTTTTGAAATGATTACTATATGTCTATGTCATATAGATGAGTATCGTATTTATATTTATTGGCCCGCTCAAAGGAAAATATCAGAGTTTATACAACGGTAGTCAGGTTTCAGCAGTTTCTAAATGGTGCCTCCAACGGGAAGTAATATTTTTGAAACGGTTGAAATATGTTCCTTCGATAATGCAAACTTTTCTGTCGCATTCGTTGTGTACTTTTTGTATTCAGTATCGAATTTCCTCTCAGAGAAGTGTATAGAATAAGTAGTGACAAAACTGTAAACACGAAATCACCGGTAAACGGTAGTAGCCTACGCTATTCGCCGATCCATTATTTACATTAGTTGCTCGTTTCTACGACGTTCATTTTTTGCAATCGCGCAGTAAATGTTCGAATATGAAACATTGACCACCGCACCGAAACATTCAAACCATGCGACTGTTGACAATAAAGGCAGGCTGTTTAACCGACTTAATAGAAAATTTTATTAGATCGAGTAGCCTTGAAAAACTTTGCTGATCAAATACCGGACATTTGATGAGCTTTAACAGGTTTATGTTTGTTCAGTTATTTGGCAATTTATTTTGTCTGTCGACTCGAGATGTTTTAAAGGCATTGTTTGTAAATCAAATAAACTGGAGATCTTTTCGGTGATCCACTTTCGGGAGCTTCTCATGACGCACTTGACTTGATTTTTTCAGACGCCTCCCCCCTCTCCTGGTGTTTTAAGTTACTTGGGACAAAATTAATCTGGTCACGTGAACAAACACGTCGGCATCTCAAAACGAACGTATATTGCTTGCTCGCAAACGTTTGGAAGTTGCTGACGGACATCACAAAACAAATGATAAAAAGAAGCAATAATTATTTTGCGACCTTTGCTAACAATTTTCCGTGATTATTGAGAAGAATTCTGTATCGCCACCAACTGAGTGGTAACAGTAGAAAAAACAAACCATAAAAGCAACAGGTTTAAACAAGTCCCTTGCGTTTCAACGTCGTTGAGAAATTTTAACGCCTCCCACAGCGCTTAGGTCGGCCTCGCAAAATTTCTGAGTTTTTTGTGGAAGGCTTCCTTGAACTTACGTTGGGACTCTAAGCAATATTTTAGAGGTTTCGCTATGCTTCTAGATAGCTCTATAACATACATCAACTAAAATCCAAACATCGGTCAATTCCTATAAAATCGTTAAGCATCTTCACCAACACCAAAAAGTCGGTCTCACCTGCCACTCGGAGTCAGCATACCGGTAGTAGATGAAGCTGTCTGTAATCCACTTACATATGTCAGCAAAGGTCATTTTGTGTCGCTTGTTGTTTTGCATAGCCATGTAGATAAGCGTGGTGAAGGAAAACGGCGGCTTAACGTAGGGATTGTTTTTGTAGTCTACTTGGCCAGGTAAAACGTCGAGAGTTGCTTGTCTCGGTGAAAATGAGTAATTTCTAGAGGAGGACGATCCAGCACCGGAAAGTAGCGGTTCGCCATCGGCCTGTGTGGGTGATGGTAGTATCTGTGGCAATGCCCCATTTTTTTTCTCATCAAGCCCCTTCAAGGTGAGATCTTGCAACTGGCTTGTACGAGGTGTAGGTTGAAACACTGCGTCGACTTTGTTTGTTGGTCTCCAGCCTGGCAGTTGGTTGGCAGATTCGTTTCCAACAAACGAAGTGGTTCGCCTGTGAAGCTTGATGGAACCGGCAGATAAAGTGTCCGTTCTGATGGGATTTTGCTCAGTTGTCCCCGGTGTAGGTGCTGATGTTTTTCGTCCGACGCGAGCCATGGGACGTGTTGCTTCGCCAAAAGCACCGTTCCGAAGCTTGGTATAATTTGTCTTGGCTGTCAGCCGGCTCGCTCCATGTTTTACAGGTAGTGTAGAGTTGTTATGAAGTTCATTTATAATACTGCGTGGGAAAGCGGGCAGCATGCCATCAATGTGGCTATTTTGATTGTTTTTTGCATTCATTTCTATCGGATTGCTGATGTTCACATTCATATTCCAGAGCCACTGCAAGCTTGTAAGACTGTCGTCCAGTGATTCTTGAGCTTTACCCTAGAAAGTAACATGTTGAGCAAAATTTAAAAAAATAACAATTTTCAAACCCATTGTCTGGCCCGAAATGCATTCACGTTAACTGGTGTAGGCACAAGAAACCAAAAATAGTTTAGTTTAGCATAAAAATCCTTAATTTAGCGCTCAATTTTGACAGAATTTTCAGGAGAACATACACTACACTGTATTAATAAATTCCTTTTTGTAGCAATATTTCTTGGCTACTAAAAAATTTACCAGCTGAGGGCATCGAACACAGAGAGCTTGAAAATTTCTCTTGATTTTCTCCTGCACTTGCATCCGAGTCAGTCCGTTAGGCACCACAGTATTCATGATGTCGATTGGCAAAGCAAGGTCACCGGTTACAAATCACAGTTTGAAACTACTTCACACTCTAATACCGCTTTACCAATCTTCTGTGGACAGCACTTGGTAAAACTTGGTAAAACTAATTTAATTACTTAAGCATACAGAAGCTGCTCAATTTTATAGAAACCAAACATTGTTTACACTCCGATTATTACGACTTTTTGTGATTGTTATTCATTGCCTCACAATTATTACAGAATAATAGCATTTCAAACCATTTGTAGACTCATTATGTTGACTTTTGGTAACGTATTGTAATCCATGAATAGGCCCTACCTAAAATACTATTAAACACTAGGAAAGCGTCCTACAAGCGTATTATGAAAACTTAAACATAGCAGACGCGAATCACTGGACGAACTGGAGGCTACTTGAAACGATTTTTAAAATAAAGGGGTCAGTAAAACCCAACTCTTGTAGAATAGAACTTCTTATCATTTAGGTCCGCTAACTAGACATACATACACTGTGACTATTGGTTTGACCAGCAATTTTCGTTAGCTGGATTCTGTCGGGCTTGTAATCAGCTCCTTTGACATCTTTTTGTTGAAAGTTGATGTGGTTTTGAAACAATTTTCCAAAAATAATAGCGTTATCGACGTACCCTAAATTTCAAGTAAACCTGGACATGCATTGGAACTGTTTACTATTGTATTACCTTACAAAACTCGACACTTCCAAAATCAATTCGTATGATATTAGCAGTGTCTTTTGGCATACAGTAATCTTGTCCACAAAATCTAAACTGAGATTTGACTTTAAGCTGTTGCGCTGATTTTTGAACTGATAGGTTTTAACTTGAAGCCTGCTGGAGTTGATTGGAAAAATTCGAAAATCCACGTTTCTTCCAGTCATAACTTTATTTCATTAGTCTGCTACTGTATTTGTTTGCAAGAAAATTTTTGCGTTGTTTCTAACCCCTGTTAGTCACGGTAAGCGTTGTTAAATGTTTTACCTCGAACTATCAACAAAAACGTCCAATATATAACTCATGCGCCGACCGAATCAGCTGAGCGTCACCTAACTACAGAATAAACACGAATCAACAGCCTAGCCGTCACTCAGTTGTGAGAGAAACTAAAAGGAGGCAAAGAAACAGAGAAACCAAACAGAGCCAAACAATATAGGACCCTTTTTTCTTTTATTTCCAACGCCGCTGTATGAGCGAATCAAATTGTAATCCGGCGTAGCCGTAATAACACGCTTTTATCGCCAATAAATCGGGATTTTTTCGAACGCTCAACTCATGAAGTGCTGTCTTGGGAATCTGCGGATAAAAAGCTTTACTGTCCTTCCTTGCGACAAAAGTATCAACTAAAATAAATTCTGAACTTCCTTTGTTATAATTCGAGTTTTCCATCCATAAGGTATACTCATTTTTACGAAAAATATAGGTTGAATCTCGTAGTAACTCAGCCTTTAGTTTTCTAAGTTTGAGCATAACTTTTATAGCAAAAGTTTCTTAATTTTAAAGACATTAACGTAATTTAAAACCGAAATTCAGTAAGTAATGTCTGGATTAGCGTTTTTTTTTGTCAAACAAACGGCATTGGAGTTTACTGTTTAAGTTTTGAACATTGTCATACAATAACAAACGGTGCTCAGCTGGTAAATTAATTCTTTTATGAACCAACGTTTCTTATTGTAATCTGTCCTGACGAAGCTCACCCTCATGAGTTTTCGAAACGTTGGTTCATAAAAGAATTAATTCACCATCTGAGCACCTTTTGTTATTGAAATTATGCCTGGTGGCAAACATAGTATAGTCATACAATTTTACACACATTATATTTTGAAACCATCACAACAAATTACCGATTGTGTAGTAACAAAGGAGAAAGGTTTCTTTACTTTTAGTTTGCTCCATATAAGAGTTTCTTATACCTTCCAGGAAAAAGGACTTTTACAGTTTCTTATAAAAAATAAGTGTGTTTACTTATTCAGAATTTGGTGAAGTTTTGATTTGATATCCGTGTGGTTTCTTTTCTTACCTTTTTTCGGGCTGGTTGCTTTGAACTGTTTGCCACGTCATAATATTGGCGTGAATACGCCCTATAAATATAAGTTTACGTTAGCCACTTTTTAAAAACTTTTCCTGGCTGACACATCAATGAATAGCACTCGCTGCGTACATAAGAGCTCTTCATCCAACTACTATAACAAGTATGGTTTTTGTTTTGGTTGTGTAAAGAGTCTGTGTCGAATTCAAATTTTTGAACGCGGCAAGCTGTTGTGACGGCGAATGTAAATGTTCTGAAGTTTACTTTAAGTCGGGCTGTACAGAAAAAGAAAACAATTCATCAAATTCGCCGTTTAAGGCCACTTCCATTTTCCTGCGATCTTGTTTTTACTTTCTGAGGCTTTCTACGTTTTAATAGTAATTTACTTTGACATTGCAAACATTATCACAAACTGAAATAACTGATGTTGCAGTACAGTGACAGGGTCCGCCATAAACCCAATATGCTGAACATAGCTAGTTATTGTACATCTGTTTTAAAGAACTTATTTTGAAAGTAATTAGGCCCTACAAGTTTTCAACAACAAAATCTACAACTATTCGACTAGAATTAAAATACTGTTGGTAAAGACATTAACACAGCAATGTCTTTCTGTACTCTAACCTAACAGTGAAAAATTTTGACGTGTTGTTTTGCAGCTTTCTCTTTGTAGAGTTGCTGAAATTGCAGAAAAACGATGAGGGTCCTGTCTTTGTTCGTTCTTTTACAGGACCCCATTTGCATTTTTTTTAGTATCTAGTAACCTGCCACAAGCTTTTTGTGAATAGGACCAAAGTGTGAATACACCAGTGCCGTTATAGTCATTCTATTTTGTCGGAGATTCCACGCCTTAAGTAAATTGATCATACGCCATAAAAATATGCCAAGCTCTTCTATATAAATACTGGGAGCGCTATGGGCGCTACGTTATTCATGAAGAATAACCAAATAAATACCATACCATAATAAAGTTTGCTTAGAGCGTGTGATAACTGATAAGTAACTCTACGAAATAAGAGACATGTCTACTCGTCGTAATTGATAAGATTTACCATAAGAGCTGAACAAGCGGCACCCAATACCAACCCATTGATTTAAAATAGCACAAAGGAATTCTTGTAAGATTAGTATATAGATGATGCCATTCAGATTTAACTTGCGCCTTTTAGACCGCTTTTGACAAGATCAGGCTAAGCTGCTGCCAATAAAGGCAATAAACCTAAACATGCCTGACGTGACAACAAGCATAAACTGCGCAAACAATACAGTGCATTTGATTGATTTATTATCTTCATATTAAGTTATCAGAAAAACCTATTCTGACCTCTATCGAAAGCCTAAATTTTGCTTTTGTTTGGTAAGATCTGACGTCAATTGACCACTTTTGCGTAATAGACTGTCTCCAATGCAAATGGACTGGAATATATAAGTATTAAAGATTCTAGCAAATGCTATGCCTATGTAACCACGAAAGTCATTAATTGACGTTAAGCTTGCATCCATTGGTATAATTACTGTATGTATACAAAGTCTATATATCCCTGACCAAACACTTGTTACAAGTAGAAATTCATGATTAATGACCTAATCTCTTTTGAATGCATTTTTGCATGTTTTTGTAATTTATGACGCTAGCGCTTTTCCACCTGCTAATAGGCTACGCATAATGTAAGCAAACACTCGGCTTTTAAGTACTTCTGTATAGTTTGAAAGAAGGTAAACCGCGCGCAGTTCATTTGAACCGATTTGAATTTCGTCAATTGTGATTATGATCGTCAGTGATTTGATTGATCTTTATCGCCAACTAAAGGTTGGTAACCTTTTACGCACAACAGAACTTGCTGTTCCTTGAGTCAGAATTTATTTTCCACAGTCATGTGGCCAATATGCGTGAGTCATAATCAACATAGCAGAAAATTAACAAGAAAGGTAATTTATATCTACGATACTGGTCGGCGGTGGAATTAAGTAGATTTCATTTTTGTACAATGACTCGTATACCCTTGGTTGAATATTGTTTAACAGTTCTAATTCCGACTTAAAAATGTACAAAACATATAAATTTACAATTTTGCTTAGAGCGAGGTTTATTACCCTTTAACTTGAAAATCGATTCTTTCGAATACAAATTTTCAACATCTTCCACTCACGTATATGAGACAATGTAAACCTGTGTTACCAATTCCTTTTTTATCTACAAGACTTTACTATAGCTCGGGGAACCAAAAGAGGCAAAAGGTTTTCTGAAGGGATTGAACAGCAACTACCACAATTATAACACTTTTAAACTATGCCTGACAAAATTTTTCTAGTGGGAGTCAATTATTACCGTATAGGCGGGCCTGGACCCTACCTGTAGCTACGGTCCTGCGGTATAGTAAGTAAAATGAATTTAGCAAACGTGCTTTTATATAGCAACCCATTACAAAGGCTACTCGTCAATGGTAGACTAAGTAGTCCATAAACATATTATCATGGTTTGGATGGGTCATGTAGTCCAGCTGAAGAATTGATGGTTTTCGCTTTTCCCAAGCATTGGTTACAGTCCTTGGCGTCAGCTCGTAATTATACACTTTCCCCGATTGTATTCTGTAAATGTTATATTAGTTACAGCATGACTCGAAAGTTATGCGTAAGTTATATGGCTTGCTGTGAAAAAAAAGGTAAGAGCTGCAGCTTCCAACATCGAAATCAAAACATGAAAGGTTTAGCTTCTGTCTGAAAGCCCATTAATAACATGCGCTTACTTAGTGGTAGATATCTCCTCTGGATAAATCTTCCGTAAGGTTGGGGTCTTCCCACGGTGATCAGGACTCCGCGAGCGTCGTACAGTTGATGGCTGACTGTATGCTCGTCTATTGGAATAAGTGGGCGATGATGTTGGAGTATACGGCGTCGCTAATGTACGACTCGAGTCCGGGGTGGAAGGAAATCCAGAGTCAACACTTTTTAAATTTCTTCGACCTAACATGTTAAAATGCGCAAGTCAGGTTACTGAGATACGATTAGCAGGAAATATGACTTCCATGTTATATAGAACATTTTGTAAATGACTATTATATCTTAAAATATACGGTTAAAACTATCAATTCAAACTATGTGAACAAACATATAGAAAAATTGGGACACTCGCCATTTTTTAAGATTGGCCGTTGTGGCTCTATTTCAAATATTTCCTCGTTGTCTGAATCCTGTCAAAAACAATTTAGTTGGAAATGGCTTGCTCAGACAGTAAACGAACTACATTTAATATCCATGCTAAGCTCAGGCTCGTGGAAAGTAAGAAAAACCTTTCACCTCCGACATCATAGTTGCGATGGAAACGCCGGACTCTAAATGTGAAGCTTCTTCGGTTTGTTCGTACTGATCGTTGATTGTATCTTCATCGCCCTTTGCAAGCATACTTCCTCCTGCTTCTTGCATCCCATGAATCGTATTTAGGAGAACAATCAAACCATCTTGAGAAATATCATGAAACATGGTAGCAATTAGAGTATACTAAGTATAGTATAATAATAATATAGCGTATACTAATAAGCTATTTTATTTCTGTTTACAATTGCTCACTATGTTTGTAAACAAACTGCGATTGGGTATAGCTGCTAGTTGATCACTGCAAATTTTTATCTTTTTGACCCATTGTGAGTATGGGATCATTTTAAAGGATTGATTATACCTGCTATTTCTTGGCGGTTTATTCTTCGTAATCCAGTCAGCAACTGTGCAAGGAGTTGGTTTGTGTCAGTCCTTTGTCCAGTCCACATTAAGAGAGAGTGAAGAACTTGATTGGACTGAAGCTTGTTATGTCTGCGGCACTGTAATGTCAGCAGAGCTATAGGTATTAACAAAGTTTCACCAACAAATACAAGGCCGTTTAAATTTCGTAATAAAGAGAATTATAGCGACGTTTGAAATGTGTATGATATTCGAACATAACATCAACATTCAGGAAAACCTATTTGCCGATAGAATTACTTAATTTTTTCACCTGTTACATCTCGTAGTTCACCTGATGAAGCAAGCTTATGCTTGCGAAAGCTTGTGTTGAGACATTAAAAATGGAGTTAACCAAAGGGTGTCATCTTATATCTTGTTTTTTTTATTACTAATTAATTTTTACTAACTACTTGTGGTCAAGTCTAACACAAACAATAGAATTTAAAGAAATTTTGAAGCGCTTTTAGAATGGAAACTGTTAAACAGAATTATATGTTCTAACGGTTCACTTTTTGTTTTCGAAATGTGCTTTGTTGCTTGCTTTTAACCTTGATTAGATTACAGCCCCCTTTTTCTTGCCATGTTAGAGGTTTGTGCAAACAGTTTCACGAAGCTCAATGGACCAATTATTAAAACGTTGTCGCTGATGTTACACTTTAAAAATCTGCATATAACCTACCTTGTCAATATTTTTAGCGGTTAAACCAAGAACCCGAGGTAAAGCAGTCCATCCAACAGGAACTATCTTGATGAGATCATGGCATACTATCTTATACAAGTCCATCATATCTAGGAAGATTATTTCTTAATTACACCAAAGTTTAAATGCAATAACGGCAATAACCTGCATGATACAGTTATTGCATTAAATAAAGTTGCTTTGCGTGATTTTTTGCTTCGTTATCGAAACTTAAATAGCATAATATTTAAGCTCAAATTGACCCCAGGGGATCATTACCTCTAAGAGCAACAAGACTAACTTTTCCTTCAAGCATGTCGGCAAGATAGGCTTGCCAAGCTCCGTATCTTGATCTCAAGCCTTCTATGAGACCTTTGTAACCAGCCTGGCCACGTGTAGCAATTATTTTGAGAAATGGTCTGCCAAAAGTTACTAAGTTGAACTAAGTCAGTAATCATGTACGTTACGCTGGTGGAAATATGCTTCGTACAGTAAATAATTATAGGAAACTCTGCTATACTCACGTGTTGCGTTCCAAATCTGTTTGACGTGATGTTTCAATGATTACTACATCTTGCCAAAATAAAACTCCTTTTCCAACCAAAAAGTGTAAAAGAGATGACGGTTTTTTGGTGTTGATTTCTTGCAGCAATATGGGATAAAGGAGACTGAACAATTGATTTTGCTGCTTAGTCAGTGGATCTGCAAAATAAATTTCAATCATTTTTTGTTATAAGACTTTTATAAATCAATTAAAACTCTACATGTCATCAGACTTTAATTTTAGATCTTTGTTACCAATGTCAAACCATTGCACCCATGGTAATCTCTCAAAATCCAGATGCCAATCCTTGGTTTTGTAAGTCCCATTTTTTGTCTTGGACACCGTTTTCCGTATTGTCGAGTACATCACTGCTTTAATTTTTTATACTCATACAATAGCTTACCAAGCTGAAACAACATTATGGAATATGTCAAGACGTTGTTTTTGTTGTCAAAAAGCTTCGTGTCTGAATTAGGATTCTAACCTTTAAGTTGGCTTAGAGTATGTGAAACTTTTGTATACTTTTAGTGACTAAAATCTGTTGAGAAGTGGGAAAACACATATAAAGTTACATAGCCTTTATTATACGCACTTACGACTAATTTAAGTACAAAGTAATAACATACAAAGTACAAATACTAGCCTAAACCTAAATGAATTATTATACCGTGATAAGAAAAAACAGTATTTTGTAATAAATAAATAAATAGAATAAGCAAATGACAAAATTCTATATTTCTGGGTCTTTGCCTTAATTTCAACTTCTAAACAGCCAAAACTCCGTCACTAGAATCCTAGCTGAATTTTTTTTTTGGCAATTTAATTTGTGCACTTTTGCGCAAACTCCCAACATTATCCGAACATATCGAAAGTTTTAATTCGACACTTGCTATTTCTTGTGGTAGCCCACAGGACTATTCCAGTCAAATACCTTCGCGAGCCTCTATATTTGTAACGGGCTGATTTTAATCTCCATAAGACTAAACTTCATTTTCGTACAACATTATTGACATGAGCGTTTTTCGAACTTTTAGAAAAAAATTCTGTTATTAAGCAAAAGTTAAAAACTATTAAAAATTAAAACTTTAGGAAGATCGGACTGCTTGGAAATCACGCTTAAACTCACACCTAACAATGAAATATTGTTTGCAAAAGAATAAATTCTTCTAAAATAGTTGCACACTAGCTGTGACCAAACACCCCACACTTCCAGCTCGCCTTTACCTACATTACCCGTGTCAAAGGTTCAAACTACTTGCTTGTAACCAATGGTTTCGTTCAAAGATATTAAGCTACAGCGTTGGTTATAAAAAGTGAAATATTACTTGTAACATAACGATGTTTGATGTACTGCGAAATCGATCGTAACCGTTAAAATAAGACTGAATCGAATTCCATAACGATAGTCTTTTCAGATCTGGTCCGACATTGTAAAGATGGATGTACCTTCATCGTTTATCGTAAACAGCGCTATCATTTAAAAACCTGGACGCGCATTCACGAAAAATATTTCCTTTGTTGTGGGTGAGAGCTTTACAAAGACCTCTATCGGCAGACAATTCATGCTGTATACACAACTTCATCGAAAATGCTGAGATTTAAGATGTTTGATGCTATCTACGCTGTGTAGCTTCGGTCAATTACGTTGGACTTTTCAACAAACTTTTCTCAAGTCCTTGTATAATGCTTGTATCGTTATATGTACATAATACTATTTTCTACTTGTCGTGAGAATGGTCATTTCGATATATGCCTCAGACCTTCGTCGTCGATTTATTTGAAGCTATTAGTAGCCTATCCTATGGCCTAATCTATTTATTCCATCTTGATGGCTTGCTAATAATTAACAAGAAAAACCCCACTAATAGGATCTGCCACGTTACGCTTAAATAGCAAATGCTGAAAACCATGTCGGCTACATATTTTGTGTTATTGGTATAGGGCTATACCCGCTCTACTCCATGAAGTATTGCCTAGTTATGGCAGAGGAGGTTGAGTGTCTTGTTGACCTTTCGAGTTAAACTGGAGGAAAATCGGTTTTCAAAAGAACACCCTTACCAAGGCAGGTCGAGATTAAGGGGTAAGACTAACAATGGTCCCAAAAAGACAACCACATAAATATATAAATAATGTCAATCAAAAGGTCGTCGTTCGTCACACGGTTTAACACGGAACGCGATCGGGCTTTAGAAGGGTTTGTTCAAAAAAATAGGCTAAGTGACATTCTACCCAACAAACTGTTCGGAATTGGCAGCCTACCTATGAACTCGTTTGGGGAGGCAACCAGGTTCAATGCACAGTGGTTGTACTCCTGGAGATCTCACGCGTTCTCGCTTACGAAGCTTAACTGATGGAAACTGGAACGTCCTTTTTTTGACAGGAGAGGAGCATAAACTAACTTAGTTGAAGAAGCCAAGCGATATCACTTGGTTATTGTAGGCATCTGCTCAACAACTCTGGGACTGGTTGCTGAAAAGAAACTTATCTACCTGTGCGTCAATCCAACAGTCTATTCCCAGGCGGGTGTGGGGGTACACTCACTAGTCCCAGGTTGGTGATTCGTGTGGGTGACCGAAATCTTTCAGGAGATCGAGCGTGCAGGTTGAAGCTAAAACGACGGAGCCTGTTTTGTCTACAGGTATATGCTCGAAATTCAACATTCCAATAGGTATAGCCTACCTCGAGTTTGTGGACGAGGATGAGCCTGTCCTGCAGGGTATAGCGCCAAGAGAATACACACTTCTATTGAATTACTTTTAATGCACAGGTTGAAACTGATAAACGCACATGGAAGAGTATGATTGCAAAGCATGGTGAAGCCGACATCAATGAAAATAAAAGGTGTCTCTTACAGATGCTGTATGATTTAATCAATGGTTTTTAGCATTATGAATAGCCTTTTCCAATATAGAAAGATAAGCTACCTGGTATAGAACCAATAATGCACAACAGCGGTCGCTGATCGATTGTTTTTCTTTTGTGGTCGATGTTCGTGTTAAAAGAGAACCGAACCTATCAACCGATCATTACGTGGTTGCCTGCAAAACCTGCATTTCTTATAACCGCTGTCACCCTCAAGAACTCAGAAACTCAACTGATGTTATAGAATCACGCGGGAAGACTTAGCAGACAAGGTTGTTGTTTAAAGGAGCGTTCCTAGCATCGGCTGGACAAAGCTCGCAGTGGCGAGTAGTAAGAAAACCAATGGTTGGATCAAGAGATAAAAGAAGTTATTCCTGTTAAAAAATAGTGGCCTACAAAGCCTGGCCTCATGATAAACCGTAGCCTGCTTCGCGAGCTCGGTGCACTAAAACGCAGAAAGTAGCAGAGCATAGGCAGTGAAAAAGGTCAGAGTGCTCTTGAAAGGAATTTGAACAGAAGTTGGAGTTAAACTATCAGATGGTTAAAAAAGTAATGTGGCAAAAAATTTCTTGCCGCAAAGTCTGTTTTAGATCAACAGGAGAAAAATACCCTTGGCAAACAGAGAGGATATTTTAAAGAACGACAATGTGGTCAGAATAGGAAGGCTACACGTATGCAAAGTTGCACGCCAGAAAGACACGACAATCCTTGTATTTATAACCTACCGGTTATAGTAATTATTGATGTGCTTTTCGTAAAGAGCTTACTGTAAAAACTACCGTTCATGAACATAGAAGCGCTTTTGGGTATCCACTATAATTGTCCTCGATAAAAGTACTTTGCAATAATCTTCCCAACGTGTTTTGATGCTTTTGGCTGTTTAATATAATGATAACCGTAAAAAATGAAATATTCGTGCAAGGATGAAATAAACGTATTCTAGCAATAAGAAGTTTTAAATAAAATAACAGTAGCGTTTTTATAGAAAGTAATTCGCTAACAAATACTACAAAAATAAACAGATTAATAGGACAAAAACTTCTTGCATTATACTTCGTAACGGCGAACACAATTCCTTAAACTGATATATAACTTTTAAAAAGTAATCAACATTCAAATATAGGAATTAGAAACATAAAAAAATTATACATCAACTCATTTCAATTTTAAGAAATTCAAATTGGTATTGAAAGATGCAAAAAAGCAGAACCAAACAGCTGTTTGCCGAGTACAATACGAAGGACACTAAGCTTGGTCCGGCCGACAATTTTCCAAAGCAGATTTTACGTTTAAGTTAGACAGCAAGCTAACTCAACGAGATATTGGTGATGATAAATGCCGACAAAAAGGTGCTCGAAGGTCGCTGCTGACGTTCATACCGAACAGTGAGTGTAGAAAATGGCGATCGTACCATTTTGCGAAATTCAACTAAATCTATGTCCATTGCCTCGTCTGATACGGAGTCTTTTCAGATAAACCAACATTGCCACTGATTTCAACCTCGTATAAGATATAAGCGTACCTTCGCTTGGAGCAAGCATTAACGCCAAATATTAACTTATCAACCACATGTAATTAAGGACACAAAATATTTCAAGGCAGTTCGTGAATTGCACCTAGTTAAAAAAGTTTCAAAAAGCAGATCTTTCTATTATTTGACTTGTAAATTCATTTACTCCTCTTATGTTAGCATTAGTGGGCAAAAATACAACGAAATTCCACCCAGATTATCAAGTTAACATAGCAAAGCTTACGCTAAACTATTCTTAAAAATTAAAAGAAATATTCAAAGGTATTCAAGAATATTCAAAGGAAAGGTCGGTGTAGGTAGGGGAAAATCTGCATTTTAAAAAATCAAAAAGGCGTTCTTTTGCAAATCTGGCCTTCTGTTGGCACTTCTTCCGTTGCTGGAGATTCGCTGATAGGTTTTTCATCCTCAGCTGTTTTTGCAACATTGGGAGATTGCTCTTTGCTCTCGCGAACTTTTGGTTTAACTTCCAGCAACTGAAGAGATTGTTGTATTTGCATATTCACGTCCATCAGCTTCTCACACCAATCCTGCATCCCCGCATTTTCGCCAAGCACGCAATGAATGGCTTCTGCAGTAAAAGACCTCAAGTTTTTTTTTTATATGGGATTAGATTGAAAGCACGTTTGTACAAAGCGCCAAGCATTTCATTAATTATACATATTTAAAGCTTAACTTAAAAAATGTTTTCAAATATGTACCTCCTTCGTGGTCTTTGGCGGTGTTGTGTTGATAGTATAACATTGTTAAATAATTTGCTGCTGAATCTTCATCTTCTCCGAAATTTCCAGAGGGCCATAAACGCCTGAACAATGACACGTATTCACTGTTTAGTCTTAATTCTGTTTCGGGATCAACAAGTAGATATACCATGCAGAAAGAAATTGGACTGAACTGATTGTATTGTTTACGCAAAAACTTATGTTACGGAAAAAGCTTTTATTTATTTATTAAACACTTGCCTTAAAACACGCAGTTGCGCTACTGACAGTTTAAAATCTTTTTCTTCCAAGCTCATGTTTAAGGCGACCACAGCTTCATCGGACGTCATAGATCTCATATCACCTTCAAGATCGGAGCACTTCTCTTCTGATGAACTTTCTTCTTCTTTTTTGTCTTCAGACAAAACTTGCTTGTGGAGGGCTATGAGTGTTTTTGTGACATCTGTGCGCTATTTGTTCCCAGATAAAGAAACATTGCGTGATAATCTTGTGAAAATAATGAAAACTTACGCACTCTTTAAATTAAAGTAGTTTGTATACAATATGCCGCACTTTTAAGTTTGTTAATAAGTTTTACACACCTGCTTTTGTTTCTAAAATACGTTACGAGCAGTTTACATGAATCAAAGTAAGTTAATTTTCCGGTCATATTTGAAATAAACAAACCTCTTGTGATTTCGATGTGAATGCATTTACAAGCTTACAAAACGTTTGGAAGATAACCAAAAGCTTGAAGTGCAAGGTGTATAGAAGCTGGCAGAGTTCAAGTTGCTAAAAAAATGAAAAAAAAACGCGCGTGAACTTTGTGTCTCTGACCCCGTTAAAGTCTGAATTTGTTTTTTTTGGTAATAAAAATTTTAATCATGCACTTTGCAAGGTAAAAGACAAGTACCTTTTGTTGTAAGACAATGCTTTGTTCTTCAAAATCCCGCGTATCCTGCATGTTGTTACTCTCAACACGAATTTGAAGAATTGTGTCTAACAGTGACTCTGCTTCAATATGTTTGACTTCATAGGATTCAAACTGATTCTAAAAGTCATAATATCGCTAAAGTTGTGAATAGGTCTGGAGAAATGAAGAATTATTAATTAATTATACATGAAAACACGGCATTGTCAAGCTGAAACATAGTAATAGTGACAAAAATTTTACCGGTAATTAGAATACGTTGACCATCGGAGATTTATTTCTAAATGTAATCACTTACAATTTTATGTGCACAGTAAAAGTAGTTTAAGGACCTATGAGCAATAGACCATTAGATCATGTCAATGCAACACAGGAGTCAACCGTTTTAGCCCGCAGAATACAAAGTAAGTGGTGTACCTGCAAACTGGTGATTCCTGATTGTAAGGATGAATGCAAGTTTAAAAAGTTTTCTTCACTGGAAATACACAGTGAGCATTCAAGTTGCGTTGGTAGATCTTCAACCATGGAGCGTTCGACCAAACGGTTAAGAAAATATTACGATTTTTATTTGGAGCAATAAATATACTGTTTTAAATAGCAATTCCTTATGCAGGATCATGAAAATTTAATCAATTATATTATCTTAATATAAAATTTCTTCCGCTCAAGCGTACATATGTTGAATTGTTGTAATAAACAATTTATCTCAAAAGGATATTAAAATGTCCGGATATACTCGAGAGTTGTGTACCAAGGTAGGAGCACCCACTCTTGCATAAATCACGAAATTCAATGCAGAGCTGGTGAAAGAGTGATGGAAAGACAACAAAGAAATTTGAAAGAACACCATCATCACTACCGTCAAAAGCAGAACTGAGACAAGTTTTCCACCTTATAAAAATTTATTAGTAACAACACAAAACTGTTTCTAAAAACGAATTTTACGTATTGCAATTTTGATTTCTGCAAAAAAACTAGCGTCGTGTAAAATCTCCACTAGAAATATTTTAGCTTTAAATATTTGGTAACAGCCTGCTGAACAATGACGGTTTTACATGATCTGGCACCTTTTAATATCTTGCAGAGTACCATGAGAAGATAATTTTTCTTCCTCTTCCTTGCATATTTCCGTTGTTGGTGAGCCACCTGACTCACTCGTTCTATTTGAAAACATCGTAGTCATACATATAGGTACAAACTGGGTGGTAGTAGAATTTTGTAGGAAAAATTAGGCAGCGTTAAAGCATGAATTCAGTGCAAGGTAAACATTACTTTATAGATGAAGAATCCATGTCTGCGAAAGATCCATCGCTAACTTCATCACTTTCAAGATTGGATGGCCCAGAATTATTGGGTGCTGGCCACTCTACGAATTGTGGAATCGAAAAAAGTTCAAAATTATATTGAATTAAATACAATTAATCAGTGCTATTACATATATGGTAATTGGTCAATGGTCATTAATCGAGAGAATTAATAAGAACGATATAAAGTGATGATTCCTATGATTACAAAATTAATGCAAAGTAATATCAATTATATTTATGCAGATTAAAAAGCAGGAAATTAACGCTTGTGCTAGGCCCCTGAAATCAAGAGAAAAAACACTACTATATGTTGCAAGTTTTACAGCATAACCAAAAATGCATTTCCTAGCGCCATACTGCAACTAGGGTGGTTCAACAGGTGGTCATCAATCTATTACTCACCAGCAGATGGCAATTCATCAACGTCAGACGATTTGTCAGTATAACTGCTTTCGCTATCACTAGAACCACTGTTACTAACATCACCTGGTGTGTTGGCTCCTTCTGCAACGTAATGAAGAGTGTGAGTAAAGCAGAGCTTGCTGGTTTCACATACATTGCCATATGTCAACATTACCGCTTGTTCTGAGCATTTCTGGGGGTGATGGAGACACTGCTCGAAGGTAAGTGTCAGTCGATGTCTTATACAGCATTGATGACGGTTCAAGGAAGCTATTTGTTCCTGACACTTGAGACGACTGCAAAAGTAAGGCAAAAACGAGATCACGAATCTGGAGGAATGGGATTTGTTTCTTTCTTTAACACTCACGGATGGAGGAGCTGATGCATCCACATCACTGTTGACGTTCTCAGTCGACGATTGCTGAAGATTTGGATTTGACACTACAGAAGAGGTATGGGAGGAAATAGAAACTGTGTCCGAGTCATCTTCATCTTCCTCATCTTCTTGACTCACATTGAGCACGATCTACAATCGAAGAGCAAGTGATATCAACTTAATTGTTGCCACCATAGCATCATTTTTTCTCAACAAACCATGTAGAAATTGTAGATATCATATATTGAGATTATGTTTTCACACATATTCAAATGTCTGTTTGACTGTGTGTTTATGACCTAACCGTAAACAAAAAAACTATTATACAACTTTGATTAATTTCGAAATTGCTCAGCAATAATTTGATGAAGTATTTCTGTAATTTTAAGGTTGTGAAATCCACTGAGGGCCATGTTACAGGAAAAAACTTGTCCCAGGCCTTGTCTACTTATTCTCCTCTCTATGAGTAAAAGCATGTGCAGTTGTGCAGGCATGCAAGAGAAACATTAAATGTCACTTGTGCCAATTTCAACATTTTCAAATGCGAATCTATCTACCTGTCTCTTGGATTTTGCATTACATAAGATAAACAGAAAGTGAAGAGATGTATCAAAGTAAAAGATGTATCAGCATCTTTGATCCATCCAACAAACCACAGCAAATTAGGATAACATATCATTTTGCCTTAATTATAAGATGCCCTTGTTTACAAGCTGCACCAAGTTATTACAGTAAAATTGAATTGATTATTACCAGTATTTTACCAAAATAGACCTGGTAGACTTTTGGCTTTGATGTAAAGGTAAGTTGCAAGAAGTCTGGTTTAATTTGTTTAGAAAATTGGCTTGTATAAAGTTTTTATACTGTTGGGCTTAATTTGTGTTACAAGTTAAACATTACAAATAAATCATAAGCTGCCTTTGGTGATATAAACCATAACATTGTTAGAAAAGAAAAAATTTAAAAAGATAAAATTGTTTTCAGAAAAACAATAACTTTAAATACCAACAACTCATAATAATAAAGGCAATAGAATAACAGACTTTGAAAATCAATGTTGCATTCCAGACAAGGTCACACGGGATTAAAAAGTTGCCTCGGTAAAGGTACATGCTCTCTGCCTGGTTTTCGAGATTATTTTGTTCTAAAATTAGCTATGGCAGCATTTGCGGTGATTTTACAATGAAAACAATCTGTATAAGCCAATCATCACACTTTAGTCACACACTAACATATATGAAAGTATGTATCACATAATCTGCATCAAACACTATATCGTTATAACATACATTCGATTACAAAATGGAATAAGAAAAAAATACTTTGTCGCACAATAAGTGAAAATTCTTACAGAGGTCAAGTCACATTCATCAGGTTGTTCTTCGATGAAGCTGACTTCATTTGTAACGTCGTCACTAGAACCGGACGTATTCCACTGCATGCCAGTGTTAAAGTTATCTGCTCCTTCACCCTGCAATGTAAAAAGATGTTTGAAATGGATCACATCAAACACCACGATTGTCTGTGATGTTTATGCAACTGAAATATATGTCCAAAACTCACATCTGCTTCCTCAATTTCATTGAGAAAATCAAAGTCCCGAAAGACCTGATATTGGCCGTCTTCTTCAGTAACCTTGTCTTTTAAAGCGCTCGAGTCATTTTCTGAAAGGTTGAAGAAAAAGGAAGTAACAATACACTTTAAAATTACTTTCTCCATTTAATTAAATGAACTTGGATTTCAAATCATATGATAACAGAAGAGTTACCTGGTGAAGAGGAGTATTCACTAATTTGATTGGATAGATTATTTTGATCCTCTACTTCCTTGTGCTCCTTCACAACATCAAGAATAAAGATATTGGCAGATTAATGTGATACTAATGCCATAGCACAAGACCTGACATTAAATATAATGCAAAGGACATTGAGATGATACAAAAATATATTAAATAGCATGCCTGTAACTTGAATGCATTTTGGGTTGGTTTATCTTGTCGCATTATAGAACAAGTGCTGAGTACAGATCGAAGTCTTTCACGTGTCCTTCTCTGTGATAAGTGCGGTTTTCGCCAGCTACTTCCAAATTGAGATGGAACTAAGCAAAGAAATAATTCTTTTTTAAGAAACAAAACAAGATTTTTGAGCATTTTACATTACATAATTCGTTATAAATTTACTACATCGCTAAATCAAGATCGGAGAAAAAAAGTAATTGATTTATAGGAAATCTTCTATAACATCCGTTCTTAATGGTAACGTTTTATTCAAAAGAAATTGATATGACATACCATCCTTGTTTTCGGGACTTCGTTCTCTCACATGCTGGGTGTTGGAAAGATCAAACTTAAACGATAATGTCAGACCTGGAAGCTCTAACATTTCCGTAACATCACCTGTTATAATTGCCATTTAACAGAAAAAAATACGCTCAGTTTACAACTTACTAGACAAAACTCATCATTATAAAATTAATATTTATGTTGAAATAAGGCCTACCACTCTGCCTAAGAGATGATGTAGACGATGGCGAAGCAAGTTGTGATGAACGAGAAACGGCAAGTTTTAAAATGCTGAGTGATTCCTTCCAGTACTGCTTGCTCTATAGAACAGTATATTTTAGCAACAATCCATTCTGATCTGCTACAACAATTTATGTAAGCAAAATAAGCGTCATTCTTTCAAAGACTAAACTGCACTGCATAAAAACTAGCTGGCGGTGTTTACGTTTAGATGCTTTGATACTGTATGCAACAGCTCATGAATGACAGTGCAGTTTCCTTCATCACTGAGTGCGGGGGAAAGAGATAACAGACTATGTGAAACGTGAAGGCATGACACATGAAAGGAGGTGTGCCCTACAATGCAGAAAATTAATGCTAACCACAGCACAAAAGAAAAATGACAAAATTCAAAATTTTACAGCAAAAAAAACTTTACACTAAAAATTACTGTCTACTAAGTTGATGATGTCTGAACCGTGTTAACCAAATATTAAAGTAAAATAAAAAAACAGGATATAGTTTGGCACTCTGAAGGTTAACTTTGTTTATATTTTTCTACATGAGCTTTCGCAAGCATAAGCTTGCTTCTTCAGGTGTACTGCGAAAAAAGCTATATCAAACTATATCCAGACTATAGCCAAACTATATCCTGTTTTTTATTTTACAAAAATTACTGTCATACGAATGAAAATTATTTACCTTTGTCAAGCATTTCTGTTAGAAATGTGAGCTGAAGTAACAAGGCTTGTGGAAAAGTTTCATACACATATTTGCATACCACGTTAACCCACGTTGGCATGGACTTGTTGTATGTATTGTTGCTGTATAAACTCATTACATGAGCCAATGACTGTAAATAAAATTAGTACATATTAAGACAAAAGTATAAAAAGTATATAAAGGTATAAAAAGATTATCAGGTGATGAAAGCATATTTCTTCAAATATTGTTGCTATTTAAATAAAAGGATATCAGTAAATATTCGTAGTATTACAGAAAAATGTGAAAAAGTGCAGTATCCACAATAGCAATAACACCTGCAACTTGATGTGTTCTTTGAAGTAGTCAACGCATACTTGTGCGACATTCTGTGCACATTCACAGCAGAGTGGGTCAGGGTCACCAAATTGGTTAATTAATCGCGGCAGTAAAGCAATTACATTCATAGCAAATCCATTTCCTAAATGCCAGCAGGGGTAGATACTTAATATTTTAACAACAAACTAGAAATGTAAATATTCTAAAGATTCTTTTACTATAAAATACTAAGCGTTACATGCAAAATGCTATACTAAATATTTTGCCGTATTCAACTTGATCTGTTCATGACATTTGTCAATGAATTTGTTCATAAATTATATATTCTGAATTAATTACCATCATTAGAAGTACACATAATTGGAAGACTGGTGACTGTTGTGAGATCGGAGAGAATTGAAAATGAAGCCTCAAAAGTGGTATTGCATATCAGGCCTTTCAGCAACAGAGTTTGCAAACCTTGAAAATTGTGCCATTGGATTTTACTGAATGCCCTGGAAAACATGTATTCATATTTTTACACAAACTTTCTGGGCCAAGCGAAAGTAACATTTGACTGCACTTACCTTTCTATGCGTTGTTTCCCATCAGCCTCATAAAGAGGAAGTTGTTCCAACACCTTCTTGATAATACGCAATGCAATTAAATACTCATGATCAAAATCGGATTCAAGAATTCCAACAGCAATCCAGAAAATCTAAAAGAATTTCATCCAGTTTAAGACATATGGCCAATAACGAAAGCCGCATTTAAGATGGCTGTCACACTGAATGCGATTTTGACACATCAAAGCAATCGCAGCGGAATAAACATGATCGTTTTTTGCACCGCAGCATACGATTTACAGTAGTTATGACTGGCTTTGGCGCCGGCGCATATTCGTACAATGTTTTTGGTTACACTTGAGTGGTAATTCTGATGACAAGGTATTGTATTGAATGCAAATCATGTTGAAACTGGGCATATTGGCGTCTTGTTTAGTAATCAAATAAAACGAAGCATTTACAGTAACGCTACCAGGATGATAAAAAGTGCATAACCCTGGGAAGAGGTGGAGTAAGTGAACTGAAAAACTTTTAGCGAGCTTATATGCTTGTAGGCTACAGTGAACCTCAATAATTCGATTTTAACTCCGACTCTATAGGGCAGGGGTGTCAAACTCAATCGCACCAGGGGCCAAAACTCAAAACTTATTTAACACTGCGGGCCGTAAGGATAAAACTTGATTGAACGTTTCGTGACACGAGTATATGAATTGGAGCAGTCAGCGAAAAAGCACCAATTTTTTGTTTTTTTCGACGGTTTTGGCTGGGAATAAATCGATTTATTCTATCGTATGATGAGGCAACTGTTGTGCTGCTGTATTGTGCGATTTGTTATAATCTTGTTTCTTGCTTGAAAAAAGTAAGTTATACTGCACAATGATCTCGCGGGCCGGAAATAGTTCAATGTATAAAATAGCATTGCGGGCCAAGTTTTATTGTAAAGCGGGCCGGATGTGGCCCGCGGGCCGGGAGTTTGACACCTACGCTATAGGGCATAGGCTATATATGAGTACCACAAGTTTGGCATTACCTGTGGAATGTCGAACACATTCTAAGCTGACACATTTAATGTATGGACAAGTGCGTTTGCATGCACATGTGATGACAGTCTGCATATCACATGTGTTTATTTCCAATATGTTTGACTACCATGCGGTGATATCCAGTATGCTGCCACCTCAAAGTAATATGTGGATATGTACCTGGGCAAGACCACTTTTCCATTCTTCAAGCGTTGACAAACTCTTTTCTGTATCAATTGCATTTGGGATTTTTGTTGCAGAAGACACATTTGTGGAAGCATCACTTTTATCTGGTAATGATATCACATTAAATTTTTCCAACCTTGGAAACTTTCAGGTGATATAAAAACAAAAATTTACTGATATAAACAGAAAAAAACACGATGAAATTTCTTAACAAACGAACTGGGTAACCACATAGCTAAATTTGCTTTTCAAAGTCTTGTTTATTAATAAAAAAATTTTTAAAAGTTTAAAAAAAAATTAACACAACAAATTGAAACACGCACTCACATTTATGTGCTTGAATACATGGATCAGAGTTGATTGAGGGGAGGGGGTGAACAACTTTTTTCACACCTTCCATCAACTTTTTGTTGATGCTCACCGAACCAGACCTTCGATGAGCATGACCTCTAACTGGTCTTCCAGAAGAGTTTTTTGGCGACTCTGAGCCTGTGGTAAGAAGCGTTGTTCAATATCCATCGTTACAACGAATAGGGATTATGTCTGTGTAGCACTGGAAAGTCAGGGAAAACATCAGACACAAACAACACTCACCAGCATCTTTATGTGATGATGACGTGTAAGTGCTCATTCTTGGTGATGATGGTTGAGTTTCAAAACTTTTCTGCTGCCTGTAGAAATCAAATGTTTTAATATATCTTTCAATTGTAAATGTGTTGGTTTTCTTACCTGCCAACCTTTACCAATAATACATCAACAATAAGCAGACATAATTATCTCTGTCATATCCACATATAGACCTGGCTGGATGGTTGTTCATACTCTTTGAGATAATCTCACAGGTTTGCAAAAGTGTGATTAAAATTTCAATCGCCCAACTTTGAGAGTCTTGATCATTGCCTTCTGCTATGCAGTCAGTGAGACAAAGGGACAATTCAGAAATGTTGTGTGGTTGAAGTGGTAAATTCAAAGAGCGAAAGATCTACATGTTTCAAACATTTGAAAATTTCTTCTATTATTACGATAAACAAACAGTGCATTTTTATTAAAATTAACCAGATTAGTTCAGCACATATGCCATTATACGCACAATTGCAAATACAGTAATTAAAAGACATATACAAGACAAAATTACTTGTAAAGCACGGCTGGCACAATGCCTGCTGCTAGTTCGAACGGCAAACTTCAAAGCATGCTTTGCCAATTTCTTCTTGAGACCTAGCTCTGGTATCTATCAAATGATCACAGTTTTTCAATCTACTTGAACGTCTGTTGGTAATGCAATACACAACCAAGCCAATAGCCATCTAAACACTCGTCTTCTAGGATAGGTCAAGTGTATACAAATGTTATATTTAATTATGGATACCAAAAATTCGAAAATTCCATTGACTTGACAAACAAATTCAGTGAGATGTTCTGTGCTTTTCAAATTTGGAGATTTAGGGGTTGCATCTTCAGAATCCCATAGTTGCCCACATGTTCTATCAAAATCACATGTAATTTGTATTAAAGTACCACTAATAGTGAAAAAAATTCCAAAATGTGTACAAACATTCAGACACTAAAAACAGTTCGCACCTTGTCAACAGTTTTTTTACATACGCAGCCAGTGAGTGTGAATCATAGCTTGGTGAAGACAGTGGTTTGCCACTACAACTTTGAAATCTTTGAGTGGGATCTAAAATAAAACTTTCCTATTGTCACATCACATTATGATTTGATTACGAGCTAGTTAGCGTACATAATGAATGAATGTCGCATGTTACATAAATGTTCTTGAAAAAAGTATAGATCTAAGCTAAAATAAAATGTACCATCAGCTTCCAGAGGAGATGCATTTGATTCAATTCCAGAATCCGTTGTACAAACAGAGGATGGGGTTATGCCTACAACAAAGATCATTCTATTACTTTTTTTAACATAATGGTAAACGACTAGGACATGACTACATCCAAATATCGATGCAGAAAAAATTGTACAACTAATAAGCAGATACTTGCCTATTTTAACAACATCAGCTGAAGTATTGAAGAAGAACTCTGTGGAGTCGCTTACAACTGAAGAAGCCAACTTTAATATAAAATATGCTTGGTTGAAAAAATAAATACATACTGTACACTATTGTATAACAATTTATGGCACATTATAAATACATTATGTAGGTAAAATGTACATAAAAAGTTAAAATAGAATACATGTATGGAAGTTCTAAACGAAGCAAAAGACAACATACAAGCGCTTGCTGTTTTGGAGTAAGCAGATGAACAATGATGTGGGCAAGAAGAAACTGACAACGACAAGCCACTTCCTCACAACTGACATCCATACCAAGAAATATTGAGAGCAAAATGGTGGGTAGGTAAGTTTTTGACTGTGACATATATATGGTTGTTTGGTTATGATAAATTATGCAGTGATCAGCACAGAGTCGTGCAAACTGTACAGACAGCTGACGAAATTACATTTTACACATTACTGATATTATTAGCAGGTTATTGATACATGACTAACCTTCCAATCAATGACCACACCGTGTTCAACAACAATCTCCGACAGAAGTAAACATGCTATGTTGGAACTGAAACAAAAATAAAAAACAATTTGAAACTAATGTTGAAAATAGTATATTATAAGTTTTCAAGGCAGGTTCTCCTGTTAACAACACAACATAAATAGTAAATGTACCGTAATAAACCGTTGTATTTTTCAACATCTTGAGCACTCATGAAGTCTGCAAGATGCAGATAAAAAAGAGGAGTAGAAGGCATAGGAAGAGGATTGGGATCACCTGCTTCAGCCAAATACCTCCACTGCAGACAATAAGACATGTTTTTTATAAAGCAAAACAGAAAATTTCAGCAAAACTTCTTTAAGTTATAAATCTTATTAAAGTGCAGCTTACATGGACAAATGGGTTTGAATGGCAAACATCGTTCTCATCCAAACTGTTAATATTAGTTTTAGGTTTTGTAATAAGAACTTCTGTAATAACTGGCCTTGATTTCGCTGGAGACCTATCAAAGCACAAAAGATTTCAGTGTGGTCATACAAGGAAAATATCCGACTAAAAAGTAAAAAAGACTAGACCAAAAGCCAATAAAAGCATTTTGAAGCAAAACATGACGTAACGACACATTTTCTATTACTCGATGCACTAATTAATTGTAATTATTAAAAAGATTGTATCAACTTCAGGTGTTTTTACATCTAATGCTCGGTTTTCCCAACATTTTTCTTCTAAAGTTGCATAACTTAAAACATTTTATATGGTATAACATTTTGCATATTTGTACCTAGATTTTAATGATAAAAATTTCATGGCACTAATTGATTTTGGAGACATTGGCAGCTCTGTGTTGAAATTTGGAAGTGAAAGCATGGATCCAGATTTTTTTGTCGGAGATACCACCTTCAAATATTGCTCCTGTCCCTTATTGAGATGTTGCAATGACATGTGATGAGGGACATCCCGCGTCAAAGTGTCCGCCTTCAACGAAGAGCTAAGCGTGCTGTTTGAGGTCCTGCGGATGTTTTGTGATGAAGAGAATTCATTCATCTGCAGATAACTATTTGGGGCGGAACTCGTTAATAAATCCTTTGCTGATCTTGATTTTTCCATGAATCTAAGTCGAGGGGAAAGTTTTGACAGTCGGCTTCTTTCAAATTCTTTTACATCCTGCAGCTTAATTTTAAAGAAAGGTGAATGATCCAGTACTTCAATTCCAAAGTTTGGGGCCTCAGCAATCTACACATATTTTCAAATAATGGTCAATTGATAACACAAAACAATGCCAATAATAACAAAAGGAATAACAATATATAGTTTGACATGACACTGTATAGCCTACTAATGGCTACCGGTAACAAGATGATGTTAATGCACTGATTTCATGCAATAGCACATAACTTCAAACATAAAGAGCAAAATGCAGTGTATTTACCTGACATTCCCTAACTAGATACTGCGCTACTTCACGAGACTTAGCACGAGCAAAAAATGTGATCAGCCGACGTGATGTAAAACTGACGGCATCGGAGCCACCACAAGATGCCAAGGCGCTTGTGTAGAGAAGCAAAACGTCCAAATTGCCAGGCCAAGTGTGGCACAGAGTGCTCCAACACTTCTCCACTTCGTTCCCCAGATCAGAATAATACTGATACATAGAACAAAATTATTCATACAGTTAAGAAACTATAGTGCTTTTGATTGTTAGTGCAACGCTCCTACATTCAAGAACAAAAAAATAACCTTGTTACAACTTTACAAGTACGCGACTTGTGCTCATACCACAAACACCAACCACATGAAAATAAACAATTAAACTCACTCTAATTGTTATATATGTTAAGTTGCTCAGTAAAAAGTGCGTGGCACTTGGTGAACCCCAACCACAAGCCCGTAGCATGTGTAAAGGTATTTCAAACATTTTTTGAGAAGCACCGGCATCTAAGATTTTTTCCTCTTCATCATGAAGGCTGAGTTCGATGTTTTTTAACCAGGGAAGCATGTAATGAAGCATATGACGCTTACCAAATAATGACGTCGACATGAACCGACTAAATATTTCTGATAACAAAAAACATAACCAATTTGTTGAAAATAAAATTTGCATTATCAAATGATAACAGGGTAAAAGATTTGAAATGTATATGGTAGTAGATACTCTCCAATTAAAGGTCACCTGACAACATTGACATGGTAAATTCCGGGTGCAATCTTGCTAGATCTTTTGAGATGTCATATTGTGAAAAATTATAAAGTTTATTGAGAAAGTGACTTTGATGAGCTACGTTTAAACATAAGTGCAATGATTTGCTTTTAGATGACAAGCTTGTCACTGATGACAACCCAGCAACCCCATCATCTCCTTCATTGTCCACTGCTAGTGGCAGTGAAAGCCTTTAAGATAAGGGGAGCAAATTTAATTCCATATTTATTTAGTTTATGTAAATTTCAATAACTTCAATCTATTACTGAACTTTACCTAGTTTGTAGCATCAGCAGAAGATGTTGTGCTGTCTGTGTCACCTCAGCAGTCGCAACGTTAAATAAAGCAAGATTGAGAAGTGGAATCATGTGGTTGGACAGACAACTGCAAACAAGATTAAAAGGTCAAAATAAGCTACGTACCAAATTAGAACGCATATCATTGAATTTAAACTAACGTGTAATTGAATGCTGCTGCAATGCTGCAAAAGCAACCAGTGGAGACAAGCAAGGAACCAGTGTAGCATTTATCAATCAACCAGGGTACAAGTGCATCTGAATCTTTGTTCTGCTGTAGAAGCATAACTATGGCTTCTTTGCCGAGCATTTGCACCCTTGGGTTTCCACAGTCTTAATTACAAAAACGATACTATATTACCTGTTTGACATATGCATATATTGTATAATGATTGCACTTTACAATCTATTGAAAGAATTGTTCACCATTTTAGGATGACTCACCAAGCAGTGTTTCAAGCCAAGGATACAGATATCCTTTTTCCTGTTGAAGACCGACTTTGTCAAAAACTGGACCGCAGCACAACACAGCACATTCTGCTTTTAGTGCAGTGGCATGCAAGAGAGCACTGGAATTGCTTGCCTGCAAGACCATACAATTTATTACCAATGTATACATTGCTATGTTACTTCAAACTTAAGTGAGGGGCCAGTGCTAATATAATTAAACCTTGTATGAAAAGAAACTTGTTAGTATTTATACTTAACTAATTTTCTTTAATAATATTTAGTAGAAAAGCTATTGCAGCCAAAAGCGTGGTGCCAAATCATAGATTTCCCAAAAATTATGACATCACATTGTGAAATCAATATGAGTGACAATTGGTGTATGATACAAATGTGGGTGTAGCTTATGTATTCTGGATAGAATAAGACTTTGAATGTAGATGATCAACAGCAGGTGACAACGTTCACATTTTTAACAAAAGGGTATTTTAGGTTATAGCAATGCTTCTCACTATCTTTCATTCACATAATTCAAACGAGTCAAATTAAAAACAGTAGTGTTCAAAAATATGTTTGCAATGGGCCCACTTCACTGTATTTGCTTTTTGTGCTGTGACATTTTTGCATGCTTCGTGGCCTACTGGTAAACAAGCGCTGAGTTGGAGTACATAAATTATACTGATGAAACTACTGTGTGTCTACCATACTGGTACGATATTTGACTATCATCGGCAGCCTGGATTGAGCTTTCGCTTGGCATCTCCCTTCACCACTACGGTGAAATATGCTACTTACAAGTTTTGTTGGGGTCTGTCAATTCCAAAGTACTCAGGATTGATGAAAAGGACTGAAATATATTTAAAGACTACACCCATTGCCTATTATCATATAAGATCCATACTTAAATGAATCATAACTAGTAATGCTTATTGATTTGACATAGTAACGTCATTACTCATAAATCACAGCCACCTGCATCTTAACAAGTAACAATCGTTTACATTTTTTAGCAATAATGGCTTTATCATTAAATATTATTGAAAATTCTTTAGTTAAGTATGTTTACGAGCAAGTTTCCTTTGACATAAGGTTGACTTGCACTAATACTGGCCATGGCCCCCATATTTGAAAACCATTTTATGACAGGTGTGCTGGTGTCTCTACCATTCCATTGAGTGAATCCAAGTTATCCAAAGTGCCTGCATATTTGCCACACCATCCACCAAAAAGGAAAAACAAAGCCCTTCTTGTTTCAACAGGAAGAAAATCAGCGTGACCATATTCAGGCATGTGTCTTATCAAGTAGGTTATCTGTCAAATAGCAAAACACAATGAATGACAACACAAAGAATGCAATACAACCAAACTACAATTAGGTAAGGCCATTAAAAATTAATTTCAAAGCGAATAACTTTGATTACCATGGAGCCAAAATAAATTCTCAACTCATCCATCTGGCTAGTAGTAGTTGATGACATCACTTGGATCGTATGTACTGGCGTTGACAAGGTACCAGGGTACTGAGGTAGTTGCTGTAATTGTAATAATGTAAAAAGAAAATGGTAGCTGCCGATGTAGTTAACAAACTTACAGTACATGACGTAAAAAAATGTGTATGCATTCAAATTACCATTAAATCACACCAATTGCCTTTGTGGAACTAATACTAACATCTTGTGAAGAAGCTTGACTGGATGGAACTTCAGTCTTATCAATTGATTCAAGGTATGTGCAAGTGTTTTTTATGTACTCCAGTAATAATGTGTTTATGCTGTCACAAGGTCTATCCAAATTACTACGAGATGAATTTTGTTCAGATGGCATGCTAATACTTTCACTTAGCACCTGTATGAAATACAAAATCTTAGAGAGACAAATAACAAATAAAGTACAAATCAACTTGTAACTGTTGTTAAAGCAGTTATTTCTAAATGTCTTAAATGCTAAACACAAAAAAAATGACGAGAAATTGCTCAATGCAAGTAATGATTTCAATGAACTTCGTTGCATGAATACGAATAGGTTACCTTATGCCTTGCCAGTCGTTCAAGCACCCTTGCTAGCATTACCCTTGTGTTTTCCCTTTTTCGTTTCCGTCTCATATTGTCCTGTCGATGTGATTTACATGCTTCATGAAACACCGTGTGGAGCTCGTTCATCAGATCAGGAAAAGCGACAGCACTGCCACACACTCTCATTCAGTAAATACATATTGACCAAAGAATGCGAAGACTTTATAAAGTTTTTTTTTTAAGTATCAAAGGAATTACCTTGTGGAACCCAGTCCAACTACTGCAGTGTCTTTAAGTCCTGAACTGTTTTCACCTCTTAATAATGTTATAAGACGTTGGAAGAATGAAGATGGGGTTGCGGCAATTCGATCTGAATCACGTGATAGACTAACTAGCCAGTCTGGTGTGCCGGCAGGAATTGCACTTAACTGTTTCTGCAAACATGCAGCAACTTTTCGTAATCAATCGGACAGCACAAAGGAGAATTCAAATCCCTAAAACTTAATATCTTGCTTAGCATGTGATTATGTTTCACCTTCATAATGGTCACATTTGTCGGAGCAGATCTGCAAGCATAGACTAAATAATTCGTCCACAGGGATAACATCGTATCGCTGCTGCCCGAAACAGAAGCTCCCTGCAATAACATTGTCATAATTTTATTAGAACTGCTTACCAATAGGGAACACGGTCTGCAAGCATTTTATACCAAGTCAACCTTCTATTAGTAACGTTTCGGTGTAGTAATTTTATCCTAACTTTTTAAAAGATAGTGAAAAGCTAACTATGTAAACCAACCTTTTTTGAACTTTGTATAGGATCCACATGCTGCCATAGCTGCATTAACCGTGTGTAAATGTTAAACCAAGAATACTCAACAGTTGAAGGACAAGATGTTGGCAATCGATGAGGTTTCATGAACGATGCGATAAATGATGTCCACACATCTACATTGTTGTGCTTTGAATAAAACGCAAACAGTGCTATTGACTTTTGAGTGGCTTGATTAATTTGTGGGATTGCATTGCACAAAAATAAACACAAGTTGATTTGCTGGGTTATGCGGTTATTAAGTTACAGATGTCATAAATAATTATGATGTGAAGCAGTTTCAGTTGCCTTAAATTGGCAACTTTGCAATGCATGTTTATGAGACATCAATGTTAAATATAGTAAGTTGATTGGATGACTACCTGACACCAGGAAGAACTGCATTCCACAAGAGCTATAATGTCACATTTAGAAGCAACAGCTAGTACGTTTCTGCATTCTGCAGATGAAAGATTGTGTGTAACCTCTTGTTTAACAATTACTTCATTTGCAGTTTCGGGACATAACCGGTCCAATGCATCTATGCAGAGGTCCTCTTCCAATTTGTTGCAATTTAGAGTTCTGGCAAGCGTTTTTACCTAATGACAACAGAGAACAACATTGACTATAAGACTTATGACAAGGATTGTTTGGCAAAATAGTTAAACTAAAATGACGCCTTAAGAACAAAATTAAAAAAATGTCAATATCTTACAGATCATAGATACATTCACTGCTCACACTAACACTCACTGAACAAGCAGAAACAGAAAAGTGAATAAATCATAATAACAGCAAAGTGAAATTCATTAATAATGCAGAAAAATCACCAACCATGATATGTTTACTTTATAACTACACAGAACATACTTCTTTTAATAGTAAACAAGCAAGCTTTCGAGTTACACTTCGATTGTTACATAGAAGCACTAGAGCAAATCCCTGCAGATGGTTAATAAGTGGAGAAAAGGAATTTTTTCTCTCGTGGATTTCAGAAACTTTACCGGTGCGATGCCTTGAAGCAAAACTAAACAATTGTTAAAGGAAAAACTATTACAAACAAATAGCAAACAGCGCTAGCTAAAGCATCAAAACTACATCAGAGCCAAGTCTATATTAGTTTATCAAAATGATAAAGGGTTAAAAGCAAAAATGCTGGACTTCCTTCATAACAAAAAAAAATTATATGTTAATTCAAACTTCTTCAAATTCTAAACAATTTGGCAAAACAACAGCATTAAAATAAAAACATTTTTTAAGCAATGAAAGCAACTTAACATTTAGTAACAAAGGCTTTATGACAGCAAATTAAAGCTAGACAAACCTAGTGCTCTGGTAGGGTACATTAGACTTGTTTCGCCAACCTGTGATCAACTGCACAAGGTGCCGTAATGCAGTGTCAAGCAAAAGATGATGAGTGTCTGTTACCTAAAGTGACATTGTACTGTTTTAAGTACGTAGAAGGAAAATGTCATGAGAACAACCTAATTAAGTTGGTTAATGTTTAAACATGAAATGCTTTTGATCTAAAGAAGTAAAGGCTTCTTTAAATAATCAATGTCTTGCCAAATTTGCATACTTGCTTTAAAATAAACGACACAAATGTAGCGACAACATCTTCCCGCTGCTCAGGTAAATCTTGCGCAAATGAGTGAAGTGAGGCAAATGCAAGTGACCGTAGCTCCTCATCGATGTGGATGGTAAGTCTTGACAACATCTCAAATAAGTCTGTGTGGGACATATTTCCACCAGGTATCAACCTGACAGCCCAGCATTTCAGAAAGAAGACAAAAGAAAAAAATTATTCTTGGTAGAATATAATATGAAAATAATTGCATAATATCATACATATCAAAAAAATTTTCATACATGCTAGGTGTCCCCATTTGATGGGATAGTTCTGTGCATTAGTAGTGCAACTGTGGTACCATTTTTGCATACCAGGGCTATAGTTTCAAGATATATACTATTGAAATGCTCACCAAAACCAATGTACCCGGAATTATACAAATTTGTACCTTCTGCCAGATTTGCAATTTATGAGCGTACATACCTAGGCATTGCAGCAATGCATGTCCGAAACAAGTCTATTTTTGGCTTGTTTTCAGTTCCTATTATATCAGAAGCTCTGCTAACTTGCACATTGGTCATCATCATACGTTGACCAACCTGAAAATTTGTAAATGAAAAATGAATTAAAACATATAATTTTTACCTCATTCACACTTTATAGATGTAGTGCTGGTCAGTACTTCGGTATAAAGTGGCAGATCATATTAGAAATGAAAACATTCTGCACACCTGACCATCCAAGGTCAAAAGGATCCAGTCCAGCGCTTTTTGCACATATTTATGATATTGGGATACTCCAATTGTTCTTGCTTCATCATCAGTTAACATTTTATTTAAAAAAGTCTTCTTCACTCGTAGAGTATTACCAGATGGCATTACTCCAACTGTAGTAGGCATTGGTGGGGCACCATCCTTTTGCTGAAGGCTGTCAGTGACAACTAGAAAAGCTCTAAGGCCTAAAAAGAAAACCAAACATTTCTTTGTAACATTGAGCTCAGGAAAATTATATATTTTAGGGTAATCTATAAATGCATAAAATACAAACTTAGCCTTTTTATCATTGCATGCTTAAGTCCAGTTAACATGGATTATGATACCTATATTCATTCGTTCTGGCTGCAAGGTCATGACTTTAGCATTTCTTGACGATGACAAACTGATACACAACAAATCAAGTATGATTTCTTTCATGGCGAAATCCAAACGCTCTTGAGCAATGAACTGGATGATTTTAACATAGATGCTTAGGGGAGTATCCTGAAAAGGAAAAGATTTACACAGAAATAGAATATATCCTCAGGTTCAGTTTAAAGGTCAGAACTTTGCTGAAGAAACCAATTTATGTTACCTTTGGAACAATACTTCGTGAGCCAACAGGAAACAGCGCTTTTACTATAGACTGCAATCTACTTTGTGTGGTTGTGTTACTTTCACACTTAATCCTCACCGTATAAGCCCATAATAAACGATATAAAGACTCCAGTGCTACTCTGGACACTTTTTGATCGCGATTCTGCAAGAAAATGATTACAAAATGCATGCCTTTGACAAGTTCCTTCCAAATTAACACTTGTAAATTTTACACAGGACCTTTATGGTATAAAATACCAAACAATATAACCATTTGTTCATTTAATGCACTTAGGACTTAGTTTTACCTTCAAATGAGACAGACAGTAGTCCAGAAATATATGCCAATTATTCAAAAAGAATTGTTTCTGAGAAACACAAAGTAAACAAGTAACAAGCGGATACATGGAGAGTTGATTTTTTCTTCGCTTCGATAACTCCAGTGATGTGGGGTACAGGGCATCAACAAAGTCACGTAGCACAGGAACATTTACTTCAGTTTTCACAGCCTTTATTTAAACGTATTTGTCATACTTGGATTTGACCAATTACACGCAAGAAATTCATCACCATACTGCAACCAATTAATTCATCCAACACCATGTCTAACTTTTTAATAATTTCATTGCTAATAAAGTAAAAGCGGGTTTCTACATACGGCAGCAACGGGCACCAGTATTTCAACAAAGAGACTTGCAAGGCCATGTTTTATCTCGCGATCTTTAACTTCAAGACTGTAATCTGCTAGTTCTCTTAGAAACCTGTCACAACAATTGTGATTAGCTTAAAACCAGCAGTACATAAAATACACATCATCGTTAATGACAGACATGTCATGTTAATGTAATTATTAAGATATTTAGTCAAGTGCAAAGGCGCCATATTTATAATATTTTTATAACGTGAATTACCGAAATGAGGCTTCAAAATCCTCCACTGGATACATTTTCACCCGAAAAAATTTCATTCCCATAATTAATCCCAATATTATTCTGGTGTTGTGTTCAGTCTTCTTCGCTTCATCTAGTTCAGCAACAAACTTACTTCTGACTGATTGAAACCTGCAGCAAAATCAAAATATTTGCACAAACATACCCACTACGAAAGATAAGTATGGTAACAAGTACAAAATATTACACAAAACAGTGGTAAGTCCCAAGCATAACTGCTTGATTTTCATACTTTGTTTTGGCCATGACCCCAAGAACTTCAGCAAACAGATCAGCCACAATCTGTGATCTGTTATTTGTGGAGTCGGTACTAAACATTGCAGCATTTCTGAAATGTGTAAATGCAAGAGACAAAATGTGCTGAATTTGCCCCTCTTTTAATGGATGAACAGGTAACTGCTGCAATACTTCAATTAGAACAAGGCAAAAAACAATGGCAATTGCCATCTGCAACATATAAAATTGTATATTATTGGTAACTAATATTAACCAACAATTAAAAACTCATCAACAAGACGTTTGAAGAATGGCTACAACCTATCAATATACTGTTCACTTGACTGCGTACCAGACTAAGTGCATCTCACCTCACGGAGCTCTTTCTTCACATCTTCATCTTTATGAGAGCTGTCACTGTATTAAATATAAAGCATATTTTGAATGAAAAGAATTGAAATCATGTTTAGGAAAATGCAGTTTAATTAACCCAAAGAGATAAAAAATATGTTTGGTGGTATGGCCTGGTCACTACACAGATTTTTGGTCTACTGGAAAAGATCTATTTTTGTCCAGGCAAAGCAGATGGAGTTTTTATGCAAATGTACTGTAAAAAACAAAAGGGAAGAAAGAAGAAAAGTAACGGAGTTAGCGAAGGTTTGAAATATTTGCGTTGCTCATACAAGAGAGCACAGTAGGCTCTAAATACCACAATCCAATGATTTTTAAGGGAAGTAGAAATATCAACCTTTTTGCGTGTTTCTAAAGGCCTGAAATTAACACAATGCAAATAAGCAATATAAAAAAATTCAGCTATTACAGCTTCCAGGAAGTAGAAGCTTTCTATAGATAAATTTTTTATTTATAAATGATAACTTAATAACACTTTAGTTATTCTTAATATAGTACATTCTCTTTTCATTTAAGCCATGTTTTATCAATGAATGTCAAATGGACTTCAACTCTATTAACAGAACTCGGTTTTAATTGATTGTTACAATAGCTTATTTACCAATACAAACAAAAGTCTAGAAAAACAAGAAAGCTGAGGCTATCCAATTAACCACCAGAATGATAGTTTGCTTTAGCAAATCTATTTTGCTTAATCAGATGTTTGATAGTTCCAATCTTAATCCTGATGCTGGAGTATTTCAAATCAAGTGACAAGAATCTCAGTAAAACAAGTTTGGCAATACGTTTACTTTTATTTATGCTAGTCCACAAACTCTCAAAAAAACTAATTATCCGAAAATATAAAATAATTGATAAATCTTAACTTTTTGGCTGCTTTAGTCGATATTTCTGGCGTAATGGGGGTATTCTGCTATAGATATGTTACCCAATCCTGTTAAGTTGTTTTATTTTATTTCTGCAGATGCTGAAGATGTTTTTTATCAAGCAAATATTGCATTTACTTTCAATGAGACTGACTTTCTAACAGCAGCGGTATGCAAATACAAACAGAGTACTTAAACAAAAATAAAGTAATCAACTCTCCACACGTGCTCAAACCAACCTTTTAGATTTGATGCTGGACCTGCTTGACTTTCCTTCATACTTTACTTTAAAATTCGGAATTTGTTGGTTAAACCTGATACAATAGGCATAATGTAATGTAATAACAATCACTTGTATAGACAATATATGTTTTTTACAGGCACTCTTCAAAGCTGTCCAACCCTGGGTCTGCTAAAAATTGCCGTCTGGCCATTTTTGTTAAGTATTATGCACAATGGTTTTACTCTGTGCACATTGCGTTTAAAATAAAGTTAATTTGAAAACATTTTTGTAGTGCAGTCTATTAGGTAATATTTACAAATGCAGCTCATATTATACTTATCAGAAAATGATTATAACTCAGATGTTCAACCAAAGGGCGTGTGTGGTAGTTAAACAAAATACAGAACTGATTCAATACATTTCAACACAAATAATATCACTGTCACTGAAATATTTGAAACCGTATCTATGCTTACCATTCAAATAACGTTTCTAATAGTGATGGTAAACAGTGTTCTGCGACACAACCAAGTGCCCCTAGCAGCTGATCAAACTGTCCATCCTCGCCCCGTTGAAGGGATTTCATGATATGCTTTGCATCCTAAAATATCAATGGTGTGGCGTATAATCGATGATAACTTTCAGTTATTATGTAAATTTATTTACATCTATAGTTCACCGCCCAACAAAAACAATTCTAAGATGATTTTTTGTTTTTAAAAGAAGGTTGCCAACAAGAACATTTATTTGAAACATTAGGGACACAGCAATTCCAGTTTATTCAATTTTTTGTTGAAATGATTTTCTGTTTCAATATTACTTTTCTAAATTTGTAGATCAACAAAAGTCATGATTACATTGAAAATATTTAACAAATTTTAAAGTAGTATAAGAAATGAAAATTTAAGTAGAACTTAAAAAAAATTTTTAACCATAACTTACAGGAATGCCCTCATCAGCAAAGAGAGCATCCACTTTTTTCTTTACTTGACATGAAAACTCATAAAACAAATCATGTAAAACAAATTCACCGGCAACAACAACATTTGGATTGCTCATTTTATACTTTAGTCTCTAATAATTCAGGTCATGTCAGTGCCAGAAGATCTAGAAATTCACAAAAAGAAATATTACTAATATACAATATATATCTCAGAACTTTTCTGTATAATTCTCAAAGTCAGAGGTACACAAAACTTTTAGAGCTTGCGAGTTACTTTTGCAAAAGCTATGATAAGGTGACCAACCATATGTTTCATATGACTGTCATATATATCTAATATCTGAAGGAAACAAATATATGTCATACATAATTTCATAAAACCTAAGGCACTTAATGAGGTCTAGTCAATTTGTGCCAAAAATGATGCAAAAGCGATTACAAAATTTATGAATACCCAGCAGGCAATCTTTTTTTTTGGATGAAACAAAATCTTATGTATTTTACGCCATTCTAGACTTTTTAAATCCGTTATTTCGAGGAGGGGGGATTTTTTTATCCCTTGGCTTTACACAGCAGCAATTGAAGATGACCTCTTTCTGTCTTTTCTGCACACAAAGTGTCGTATTAATTCTGAATTATATGTGACTTTAAAAAAAATGTCGTATGTTTCTTTTATAGCGGCTCGGTAGCCGAGTTGTTTGAGTAAATATATGCGGTATTGCGGTTCAAGTTCTACGTTCGATACCAGTGGCGCCAGATCGTTGTAACTTGTAACGCCCTTGGGCACTTACTCTTGTTTAGTGGACTGGGTGGAAAATTCTAAATTTGAACAATATCATAAAAAGATAAAAAATCGGAACTTGTTAACTCGGTGTCCGAGGGCGGAGCGATGAGGAATTATCGCTGGGTTTAAGTCGTGCAAAGACTTTCCTCAGTCCGAGGATAAAGATTATAATCTTTATAAGTATAAGACAATTATCATAGTATACCATAAGTAACGTACAGACGCTGGTCACCCTATTACTTAATATAATCTTTATTTTGATTACAAATTATCATCAGCCTTAAATAGATAATACAGGAATAGGCTAGTTACAACCAAATCAGTCAAAAGAGTAGCTTAGTACCTCACAAAAGATTAATGTTTGTGTGGCAATCACCGCCAAAGTTATGCAAAAAGTTGATTTTAGTTGTTTAAAGATAAATTAAACTTAGAATTAGATTAAAGAGTAGATTTAGGTTGTTTTAGGTTTTTACGTTATGACATTTTGAGCTAGATTAACAAGAAAATGTGAAAAATAGCTTCGAATATATGATTTCATTTCATTAAGATAATCCAAATGTTCATGCCGAAAATTTCTGTGTTTTAGGCAACCATCATTGTTTGGTTAGGACTAGTCTGGCTAGTCTTCCGTCGCAGTATCCGGCGCACTAAATGCAAATTTTGCATTAGGGTTATAGTCGTAGAGGAACTGTTACTCCTACTCTAGGGCTGTGTTGAGGTTTATGTTAACATCGGACTGTTGTTTTGATTCGTTTCAGTACGACAAGGCTTGCCTATATTGGCTGACCTTGTTTCTAAGTGTAGTTTAATTGGGTCTAGTACAAAATCACACTACCACAGGATAAATTTTTATATTAGACCCCCCAATTCTTTGTTTATTTATTATCAATTGGCGTTCAAGCAACCATTTACTTGTTATATATTGGCGTGAAGATAACAAAGATCGGCGTGCCCGTTGATAAACCCCTTACGTACCGGACTGCAAATTATGATCGTTTTCACCAAAATCTTGGGTACGTCAAACAAACAAAAATGTTAAGTGCAGTGCATAAAAATGCTCAAGTGCAATAGTAGTGCACAATTACACAATAATATACAGAGTTTGACTAAGTAGTCAATCTTTTATCAGTTTCGAGTGCACAGACGTTTTTTCCAAGTCATTAATTGCAAAACAAAGCCCCTTAAGTGCGGGACTGAAGCTCATAAAAAGCAATATTGATTGCGCTTATGCCAAACTCTGCTGACTGACTTGCTTGCATGTGCCACCCCTTCCACTAGGCTATGGCTTATCTGTATCATTGTCCTGACTGGAAAGTAGGCTCACGGCATTCTTTGACAATAAATTATGATGGCGTGCACTGAAGCTTCAGTTCTTTGTTTGTCTATTATAAATTGGCGTTTAAACAACCAGTTTTTCAAAAGCTGTCTTTTTTGAACACCAGTTTACAGATTTATGATAAATCAACGAAGAATTTTGAAGGCTTTAGTACATGCCATCTCACCAAAATTGGCGCCTTTATGCACACAATTACTTGTCAAAAACTGCCATACTTTCCAATTGATCTGATTTCTTTTTCGTTTTAGAGCTCTCGTACTTATACCACTGAAAACACGGCTTTACATTTGGTCTAGTCTTCGTTGCAGACTGCAAAATGTACCACGATTTTGGATGTCCTGCACCCTCGACATCTCATCGAAAAATGTCGTCCTTTCCGTTCCTGATGCTAAATTCAAATTTATACCGGAGTTCTGTAGTCTTGACACTAAAGTAACTTAATAATTTTCACTGTCCGATTATCAATATAGGTTAACCTTGCTTAACTACTTTAAAGTCGCTCTCAGGACAGCATTAGTAAACAGTCTGGACTAATTAAGGACCTGACTCAAAGAATTTTAATTTATTTTCGGTTAAGATTTAAAACAAGCGTTCAAAGACAAAAGGTTATCAATGCCTTCAATAATTCTTGTTAACACACCTCTGAACTTGATTACGCACAAGTACATAACCAAATGATGTTACTATTTGGGTAGCCAGGGTTTAGTAAACAAATGCATCATGAGCTGGGATGGTATCATAATCTTTATCCTTGGACTGAGAAAAGTCTTTACACGACCTAAACTCCGTTGAGCCCCAGTTACCGAGCTAGTCGTTGTGCAAGTTCACATTAATACACATTTTTTATAATATATTTTGCAAGCCCAGTGCTCTAACCATTCGGCGTATGAGCCAACATGATTGTGTGCTTCTGCACTAGACCCAACAGTTGCAACTAAAACTTATTTTGTGTTTAAACATAATTTTAATCTTTACTTAATGAACTTCTACTGTAATGATTTTTCACCGTTATGGTTGTTTACATTATTTTGGTTTATTACTTGATGACCAACGAAATTCCTGAAGATTTTAAACATTTACTATTTATATACATTTGATTCGTAAAAAATGTAAGTTACAATGTTCTTTACCATTTAGTACAAACTCTGGAGTGGAAAACATATTAAAATATTTTTGCAGTAAAAAATGTAAGGTCTAATTTGAAGTGCTAGTCATTGTATTGTTGTCAGAATGTTTTTTTCGCTGATGATGACGCTGATGAGAATGGAAAATTCTGTGTTTCAGATATGTTTTTAAAACCTGATTGAAATGAATGCTGAAACCCATAATCGATCCCATGGATTTACTGACACATACGTACTTGCTGAAGAAATAGGAAAGTATGTAGAATATGTTGTCTTTACTGTTTGCTTTGAATACAAAGTATTGCATAATGCATCTTAATAATAAACATGTTAAGCATTTTTTGTGCTTTGTATTAATTGTAATACTTGCATAGAGTATGCTTAAAATACATTTTTGTCTGCAATGCATGCAAAAAATTTATTTAATTGTATTAAGTTTAGTTTAAGAAAACAAATTAGAAGGAACAAGCATCACTCAAAGTTAATATTTTAGGGGAGCTTTCAGCATTGTGAAGAGATGTGTCCACAAGCAATCAAAGCAAGACTATGCTGCCAAAATAATAAAGACCAAACAGATGGTAAACAGAGGTGGGAATCAAGTTTTGTGGAACTCTAGTTTCGTGTAAGTCATTAAATTCGGATTGTGATTCATTTTATTTTGATCATGCAGATTTACAGAAACTTGATCGAGAAGCTAGGATATGCAGGCAGCTGAAGCATCCCAATATTGGTATATTTAGGATACATATGCTTCAAGTTATTGTTTATCAGAGTATCACCATTTTTTGTTATGAACCAATGCAGTGGTTTTCATTCTATTTTCTTTTGCTATGCCGTGTTGCGGTTAAACTTATGATAATACTATAACGCCGCAGGATGTTAAAGAAAACTCTTCTGCTCAAACTGACATTATAAAAGTAGGTTATATATCCCAAATAGTAAATGTTTAAGAAATATATCCACATAATTATGCATTTTTCCCATGCATTGTCGTAAAAGTTTTTGTTGTGACAGGTTTCAATAGTGTGACAGGTTTTGAATAGTGATGTAAATAAAAAGTTATTTTTAGTTGGTCCTGGTCAGTAATATTGTACATGGCATGTTTTTTTTTATTTTTACAGTAAGGCTTCATGCTAGTATTCCAGAGGATGGACTTCATTATTTAGTGTTTGACCTGTAAGTTATATGCATAATTATGATGATAAACTGATAGTCTGTTCAATAATTAATTAAACTGTTTGAAATAAATTTAATTTTTTACTCTTTAAAAACAACAATGGGTACTATTTTAGGGTTACTGGCGGTGAGTTATTTGAAGACATTGTTGCCAGAGAATATTATAGTGAAGCAGACGCAAGGTAATGATAAATATCCCTTAACACATCTGTTTTACATGTGGATATACAGTACATTGTAAAATTCTTGAGTTTCTCTAAGTGATAATTGCAACATGCCCTTAAAACCCGTTCAAAGTCCTGTTACGAGGTCATCCATTTAATCAATCAACTTGTTTTTAGTCACTGCATTCAGCAAATCCTTGATGCTGTATGGCAATGTCATCAATCTGGTATTATACACAGGGATTTGAAGGTAAATTTACCATATTTCGTTAAATGGCATATCACAAAAATGTAAGTATCCCTTGATCATGTAATGTAAACCAATCTGTTCTTTGACAAAATATATAATGATTGGTTAGGTTATGACACAAAATCTGTGTTGTCCACAAAATTTCAATTTGCCATATTTCTGAAACTTGTATATTATGCCTGCAGCCAGAAAACTTGCTGTTAGCCAGTAAAGAAAAAGGTGCAATTGTAAAACTTGCTGATTTTGGGCTTGCAGTTGAAACGGCTGATGACCAGATCCATTGGTATGGTATGTGGATTATTAATTTGGAGAAAAATTATGTCATGCTTGTCACTGATGGAGTCTTGGGTAGATAATGTATTGTACACTTAATTCATTTCTGAAATTCAACGAAGGTCTATGGTAATGCTCATTTCTTTGTAGGGTTTGCTGGTACTCCAGGATACCTTGCTCCTGAAGTTTTAAGAAAAGAACCTTACGGAAAACCTGTTGATCTTTGGGCTTGCGGTACTGAATTTATTCTTTTGTTGTTGTTGTTGTTCTTTTTGGTATACTGTATTATATAATTATGATATATTAAGGTAAACATAAGGGCTATATTTTATCATGAGGACTGCATATTTTACAATGAATCCTTTATAGTGTAAATAATTGATTTTTATCGCTTGATGTATATTTATGTCAGTTTGATGTCAGTCCAGTTTTAGATGGATTTTGTGAAAATTAAGGCATTATTAGTATATTTCATTTGAATTGTTGAGCGTATTTATTTTGCCTAAGATTTCTTAAACACAATTCAAGGTATCGATTGGTTAAAGTATATATAGCTACTTTTGTTATTTTTGTTAACAAAAAATGTATTGTTATTCTGATCAATGCTGCCACGTGATACCACCAATGTCAACAGACTCTTTTTTTCTTTTTTTTTTAATTTTTGTTAGGTTTTGAATTGAAATGTGGTATTGGTTATCTGCCAGCTGTACATTAAAGCTGTATTTTTGTTTGTTTATGGAAGACTTTATTCCAAAAGAATTAATTATGACAAACCAATTAAATCATGCCTTGCACATCATGACATCAAATCACCCCTTTTGCGTCAAAGACTTGAAACGTTATTCCTCAGGCTTGGGCAGGAAGTGGCTATTGCCGTTTTGACATAATGATCAGTACAATTATAATCAATATTTTTCCTATTATGCAGGTGTCATTCTATATATCTTATTGGTTGGATATCCCCCATTTTGGGATGACAACCAAGACAAATTGTATGAGCAAATCAAGAAAGGTGCCTATGATGTAAGCATGTAGGCTTCTCTTCTAACAATATTATCTTTGTGTAATGTTCTTTGATGGAGCCATTTATTTCACAAAAACTCATGTATGTATCATTTGTTATCTGACTGCTGTACCTTAGCAATGTTTTACTTAGTTATGTCACCATCCATGAGCACAACATTGTGTATTTGATTCTATCTAGTTTCCATCACCTGAATGGGATACAGTGACAAAAGAAGCAAAGGATCTCATTAAACGATTACTCACAATTGATACCAGTGAGAGAATCACAGCATATGAGGCATTACGTCACCCATGGATTAGTGTAAGTAAAAATGTTTGTGTATTCTAATCTAATACACAAATTTGACTATGACATCAATTACGATGATTACATTCTCACATCGAAGTGTTGACTGAAGTGGATGAATTATTGAATTAGTATTAGGAAAATATGCCAGCTAACACATCAAGCTATTTTTCAGATGGTTTGTTTGGTGGAAATGGCTTGTCTTAAGTATATAATTTTCAATTTTGGTTAGCAAGGCTTGATCACACTTTTGCTTATAAAGGGATTTTTTTTGCTTTTAATGTTTTATCTGTATTTGTGGCATCAGTTATGCTCTTAAATTGATTTAATATTTCCATTAGCCAGTTTGTTCTGAATAATGCTTTTTACTGCTGTTATTTCTAAGTTGCACAATGGAGTATTTCTTTTACATATTCATGCATAATTAAAGTTGTAGTATATATTTTTTATTTACTCTCTACATATCAATGTTTTGTAAAGTGATAGTGGCACTGTCATGCCTATGTGGAAGGCAAGTTGTTACTAAATATGCCACACCCTGAGAAACATACATTCTTTTAAAACAATTAAATCCAAGTTTTTAAGTCACATTTCTCAATACATTATATTCTTCCTCTTTGATGTTAGGTGTAATTTAGCCATTCATTTATAATTAATTTATCAAGAAATGGTAGAAAAAGCAGTCTAGATCTTTGTGATAGAGCAATACTGTGCAACTGGTGTGGCGTGAAAACCAGTGTGAAATGATCATATGCTGCGTAACACAAACTTAAATATATTTTTGTATTGCAAACATGATGCTTTTGAATTTTCTTTTTCTTACAACGTGAATGCCATTTTAAAATAGCCTCAGCCACTAATAGCGGTCATTTTGACCCTTATTTTTATATGTTCTAGTTGTATTTTAGTCGAGATGTGCTGCTGGCTTTGAAAAATATACCACATGTGTAAAAAGGTTGTAGAGCACTGTGATAAATTAAAAATTTATCATTGTATAATTTGCTTTTCGTAAGTTTGTAAATAATTGATGCAAAAAATGGGCAATCAAGTGATAAGATGTAGGGTGCAGGACTGTAGGTGTGAGAGTGTAAAATTGCTTTTAAAGGCGGGCAAAGGTGTCAATTCAATTTAAGTAATCTCTTTCATAATCATATAGCTTTATCACTTTTGACCTTTTCATATGTTTGTTTATTTTGATATTTTTTATTACCAGCAACGTGAAAGGATTGCTTCACACATTCACCGACAAGACACCGTCGACCAACTTAAAACCTTCAATGCCCGAAGAAAGCTTAAGGTAACATGGTTTGAGTTTTATCTTCAAGGGCCACAACTATAATCAGCAATTATTGCTGATTAAGCTGTAGTCTTTATTACCAGCTCCAGTTACTTGCCATTAGCTTTTCTCCTTCAAGTTCTTGGTTATGGTTTGCCGATGTTAGCCATATATCGGTTTCACTTTTGTCTCCCAGCAAGTGTACATGTTGTGAATAAATTAATTAGAAACAAAGGGGTTTGTAGATAAAATTAAGCTTGAGATTTTTAACTTACCATCAAGCGTCATTCCGTGCTTAAGTCATTTTTGATTAGTTTTGTTATTTGCTTTATCGTAGCAAGTCTTTTCGTACTCAGCTTGGTGCTAACAAACATGACTCGGAGCCACTTTTTGTTGCAGACAGACAGCTGATACTTTACGATGTCTAAATATAAATTAGTGATATTAAAATGGGATTAGGTCAGTGCAATCACAATTAAGCCAATAATAAATCTGGTTAATAGTCCAATAAGAGTTTCCTTTACTATTATATGAAAATCAAAGTGATGAAAATAAGTGTCTGATTTCTTATCTTGTTAATTGAATGGGTGTGGTAATGGATACTAATAACAGCAACACACTATCGACATCTTGCTATCTTGAATAATGATGGTGTCGATACTGAAGTGATAATCTGTGGTTAATTGATTTGTCTCTGTTTGGATGAATAGTTCATATGCTGCAATTTGTATTTGAGTGGATGCAGACAAAATCACACTAGAACCAAAGCAGACATGTTTACATTTGCTAAGTCTAAACCTTTGTTTACAAACGTTATATTCCTAGCTTATAAATCCTACCTAAAAATTAATGAATATTTTCCGGTTAGTTAAATTAAAAAATTTCAAGAGCAAGATAGAAAAAAGAATTCTTCAACCATTTTTGCCTGTGTTTGGTGCGTTATTAAAGTGCATTGTTTCTTGTAAGTTGAACTGACATAATCTTTACTGTTGTTTTTAGGGTGCTATTCTCACTACAATCCTGGCAACAAAAAACTTCTCCAGTAAGTATGGTTATGTTTAGTGTCTTGTAGATCTAAAAGTCTTTCTGTAACATAGGAGTAGCGTATTATTTTGTTTTCAACTTTTCATATAAATTGTAGATTATAGCATATTAGTTTTCAATCAACTGTTTATTGATGAAAATAAACATAAAAAGTTTAAAATCTCTTAAAATTTTTAGCTCGAAGTTCTCTATCAAAAGCTAAAGATTCTAACAAGGTTAGTAGCAAAAGACAATTTTTTGGATTTAATCTCTGTATACACGCACTACATATTTAGTCTCTTAAGTTCATGGATTTTTTATAATTGCCACTACATTAATCAAAGCGCTTACAACTGTGTTTTATTGTAATGTATCTACATGATTTAGCATCCAAGCATGATTTTATTCTTCATTTAGCCAATTTTCCATGGCTTACTAACGTCAGTATTGCCAGCAGTAATTGTAACAGGTTTATCGGTAAGAACTTGGAATCTATAATGGCATTCATCTCGTGAATCAGAGCATAGAGGCAATCATGAACATACACTACCTAAAGTAACAATCAAAATACATGAAACATCTCCGTAGTAGAGTGTTTAATGAATGTTTTAAAGTTCACATTTTCTTCTTGCTTGAAAGTGAATATGGATATTTATTTTATGCCATATATATAGTTTGGTATATATACCAGTTATCATGACTCTCAAAAGCCGTTTGGATAATATTTTTCAAGACATTTTGTTGGCTTTTTCACCTGCACCTTGCTTGGCATAGTGTGGTTTACAGCGTTAATGTAAGAGTTTTAATATGCTGTATCTCAAAAGATGAAGGAAATGATGTGAATGATTCATAAAATATTAATATAAAATCATCAGTGGGCCGAACCGGATTATTGTGCTGAAAGTAGAAACAATTTTGTGCTGCATATAGTGAAGCCCCATGTTTCGTTATTAATATGACAGTTTCTTACTGCAATAAGCATTGTTGCAACCGGATTTTTGTTGTGATTTACAAGTTCATTTTCAAAGAAAAAACTTCTTGTTTGACATAAGACCTGCTCTATGTTTAAACATCTCCTATTTATATAATGCTTTATTAAACAGTTCTGTGATACTTGCCTAAATAGGGTATCATGTAAGATAGACTTGTTTTTGAATTTGCCTGATCAAGTTTGTTGAATCGATCAGCGTATTAAAGATTTTCTTCTCTGCTAACCGCATGAATGAAATGGCAGTTTTTTTTCTGGTAGAAATATATGTAATATTTTCTAACCTAGGCTGAAATAATGAAATTCCACTTTAACTAAAGTGCAAATTAATTCAGACATGTAATGCAAGTTCCTTTTGTTTGTTTTCTGCATTGTATGTGTCAACCACTGACATTAAATAACATAGCCAACAAAGCGGAAAAGAGAGCATTCGCCTGATTCGGTGAGAGATATTTTTATAATTTTTACACGAATTAAGTTTCAAAGTCATTCTACAAAGCATGTCGCCAGTTATCTTTTGACCTTCCTTTGATATTGTATTTGTGCCTGGCCTCTTTTGCTTCCTTTTGCCCACTTCTTGAATTAACTGGGAACAGTCGCAAAATCATTTGTTGATATAAGGGACACTATGTCGATAATTTGCATGGGATACATCAACATTTTTCAAGTTATGTTTTCTGTTATTTAGTGCTTTAGTAGTTGAAGCACTAACAGATTATATAATGTATTAACCTTAATACACTGACTTTCAGTCTTAATTTTTTAGTCATATGCTATCTGACGATTAACTGATTTAAGCAGTAACGTGTTTGCTGGGAAATCTGTAAGGTGTTTTTCGGGTATACTTTGTGATAGTTACGCGTCATTGTTACAAAGATTAAGCCTACTTCAGTGTACCCTATTTGGCTTTGGAAAATATGTCCAACCCATGTAAAGACACGTAAAGTAAACGTACAACTTAATCCCTTCCTGTACACCTCTCACTCTCTCTTTAGCAATGGTATTGAATTGCTGGTTACTGGGTTCTTGTCAACTTGACCTAAGCTGCAGAAATGTGAGGTTCAAAGCTCACACTCAATGGTACATGTTGTTGACATTGAATAGCATTTCAATTACTAACTATCATTTCATTGAAAATAGCATTTATATACATGTTGATGCTAACATTTGCCTAATAACATTATATCAGACATCTTAAATATTTACATTTTATTTTCATGTCATTTTGTTAACCTTTAAAAGATTTTCGATCCATGCATGTCATTTTAAGAGTGATCTGATTTTCTAAATGCCATGGTTTAGCGATACATTCAGTAGGTTAATATTTGTTTTTGGATTCAGATCCACCAGTCATATTTGCAGCATTTCCAAACTGAGACAAATAACACACATTGCTTAGGGTCAGCAAACTTTGTCTGGTTCGGCCCACAGGAGTATTTTTAAGCAAAAAAAAACTAGTCAAACTTGTTTGTGTAACTGGTAATCAACTGTATCTGTGAACAGCCAACATGTTGTGTATAGCTGCAAATTAGCAATTATTTATCTGTTAGATTGCAATTTTTGATATATATAATTACTTTCTGATTGATTGGCAGTATTTCTTGCGTTTGAAAGTTGTACTTCGCATGGTGCCACACTTTTTTCATTAACCTTTATTTCATCTTGAGTTGACATTAACTATCATGACATACAAATTTTTATTATATACTCTTATGGCAAATATTGTAACCAACGAAAGCCACATTTTGGAAATTATTTTCAAAAACATTTGTTTGAAATGAATGCAATTTTTATGCTTCCATAGTTTGTATGAATGTAATAGTAAATTCACGATGTTTTACACATTATGATCTATGGACACAAGTGCATTTGCTATGAATTCTAATCTATCCCATTTCTTGAAGCGCTAATTGTGTGTCTCCTTCTCTTGATAAACATATGTCTATTTATACTTGTATCCATGATGGGATTATGGATGGTTTCTATTAATACAGCAAAGTACCATTAGGGACCATTGTGGTGATGTAAATGGAGCCTTTGGTTGTTGAAAATGAAGCTGTGCTTAACAGCTACAGGCTAATGGTGTTTGCATAATGCCCAACTATTGTGCACTTCCATCAACAAAACTGCATTTGCATGATAAATGCGCTTTCATTGATTTACCTCACTGTTTTCTTTGGGCACCATGCTCTATTTTCATCTGTGCTTTTGTTAAATAATGATGTATGGTGTTTGTTATCAATTGATAATGTGCAGTGTGTATGAATATGTTCTTGTAGGATTTTATTTAAATATCACTTATTTTGTTTTGGTAATTTGATTGAAGTATTAATATTATGCTTGTCCAGACATGTGCATAAACACAAACCAGCTTTTGACATGTTTATCAGGAATAATATAACCCTTCTTTGTAAATGGTAATTTCCTTGTGTACTCTTTGTGTTGCTTGAATCACAGTTGTCTTGGAAGTGCTATAAAGGTTTAAGTTGTTTGGTTTGTGAGGCACTAAGAACTCCGGCTTTCGCACAGATCGGTAATCCTCTAGGTTGGGTAGAATGTTTCTTTATGTGTGTTACTGTTATGCTTGTCCTTTTTTGAATTGCATTACCTTTTTGAGTGCATAATACTAAATCAAACTTTAATTATTCACTATAATCATCAGTCTGTCTACTATCTAATGTCATATAAGTCTGAAAGTATAATGTATAAAGAGTTCTGGGTAGCTGTTGTTATTTGACCATGATGTTTACGTGGTGTTTCTGGCTTCCATTTCCCACTATGCAATACTCAATCCATTTTTCAGCACATGTCAATAATTATTTTTTCTTTGCATAAGTTTTCTTATACATAATTAAGGTTTTCCTTCTAGCGTACCACAAACATTCATTATTATTTGCTGACACATTGTTTTTTTTGGCATTTTTCCTATATTTTTTGATTTCCTTGGCGATAAACATAAATTGACTGAGAATAAATTGTCTTTTTGCTGAATGACTTGTGAAATTTGGACCCCAGAGGTTGAATACTTAAGTCCATTGACGAGCATCAATACTATCAATTGATTTTACACTGTTCCCGGCCACAAATCTTTTTTCTTTCTTTGAAACTAACTGTTGGTTTTGTTCTGTATGTTGCTGCATTGTTAATTTTTTTATGCTTGGAATATGTGTGTCATGATTGGCACAGTTGTTGTAGCTTTGTTTTTAAACATTTGATTTTTCATTCTAAAGGAACCCCAGTCACAGGCTACTGTTGTACGGGCCACCACTAAGGTTTGTACCACCTTAAAACATATTTTTACAATGATATTTGCACTTGTGACTGCTATCTGCTTGCTCGTTTTCATCTTGCATGGATGCATTTTGAAACTAGCAATATATTCAGTAATGTGGCATGCTGTAAAATATGTTATTGAATCTATGTGAGTAGTAAAATACTATTGCTTTCGAACTGTGCCGTCTGCTAGTCATGTTCATGTAGGACATGTTTTTAACATAGTAATGTAGTCTAATGGACTATTCTGATTTTGCATGCTAGAAAAAATTCTTAAGAAAGTAGTATAGCCATTTATACTCTGTTCATGTTATGCACATTGTCATTCAGATCTTCATGGTGCTTGCATTCTTTGTCACTACAACATAATTGTTTCTTCATACAAAATAAAGAATTAACTAAGTATGATATTAGTTTAATATTTCACAGCAAAGATAGTTATGCATTTTTCCAGTCAACAAAGCATTTTCAACAGAACATGCATCACCCTTGAATTAATAAAAGACCTACATTCATATTATTTCTGAAATCCATTACATTATTGGCTGTTGAGGAATTTTGTATTGTAGTATTTAAAAAAAAAATTTTTGTATCAGCAAGCTACTTTCTTTTGCTTGTTCATAAATAATATAATGAGAATGTTATTTGAGATAAGCGTGTTTATTCCTGTCATGCACTTACATCTTGGGATAGATGGATATTTGCCAGGAGGTGGTTATCAAATTGTGTGTTGGAGCGTTTAATTTCAAATTACCTTACCATGCTTGTTGCTCATGTATTCCTGCTTATAAACCAAATTGTATGTACGTTACGCATGCTCCATTGATAGTATTCAACATTATTGCATGTCAGTTTTAAAATATTTTATTGATTAGTGTAATATATTATTGATTAAGGCCATATTTGCTGAATGTATATGTGGTATAGGAGGTGATGCGACGATAGCATGAGCATTAGTGCCATTAAATGTGAATCTAACTGACCTGAAATAAGTTGTGATTTCAAAAATTTATTTACCTCAATTTGTATTTAGGCTTCAGGGGAGAATGGCTCTGTGACAGATGATGAAGAAACAAAAGGTGAAATTAATTGCTTTTTCTACTTAAGATATGAAAGACAATGGCTAAGAATTTACATATCTCAGATTTATCAGTTAACATTTTAACTTTCACTAATTTCATTCACATTCTAGTTTGCAATTACAACAAAAATAGATTTCAGCATTATAATTCGAAAATGTATACCAATTCTCATGAATAGGGGAAAACGGCAAACATTCATCTTTATGATATGGCAAATCGGACACCCCAAACATTGTTCATTCAAAGTTTCTGTTGTGTATGTTGTATGGTATCCAAGTGTATAGGTAAATTAAAAAATGATTTTACTTACCATCAAAAACTTTCAGCTCGCAAGAATGAAATATTGCATGCAACTGACAAGTTGATTCAAGCAATTAACAGTGGAAACTATGAAGCATACTCCAAGCTATGCACAAGTGACCATACGTGCTTTGATCCTTTGTCAATGGGCAATCTGTTACATGGGCATGACTTCCACAAATTTGTTTTTGCCAGTAAGGCTATGCTTTGTTCAGCGGAAATACTTCTTAATCTCGCGAATTGATTAAAAAATTTAACGCTAGCTATCTACAGTGGCTGTAATTGACTATTTATTGTAGTTCAATATGAACTTGGTTTGGATGCTCTCACAGTACTTTGCTGAATTACCTTAACCTTAATATTAACATGTTGCATAATGCTAATAAGTCCGTATTTATACTAAAAATTTGTATGATTTTGCACAGTGCCAAAAAACGTTCAGTCAAGAAAGAGTACTATTCTGTCGCCTCACACAGTGTTACTTGGAGACAACTCAGCGTACATAGCATATATTTGCTTAACACAGATTATTGACAGGTAAATATTTAACTATATTTTGAATGGCATTGTAGCATTTTTACATATGACCAAAATGTTAAAAAGAAGAAAACTGTTTCATTTAGCCATGTGTTAGATTTTGTGTCCACTCTTGAACCTGTACATACCACAGAGACGTTACAATTTTATTAGTTTAAATTTCACATAAGCATCATTTACAATACGCAGCACTGGCCATGCCCACTCGGTTCAGACTGAAGAGACAAGACTGTGGCGTCGCGTAGATGGGTCGTGGAAGAATATCCATCTTCACAGGTCAGAGAGCACGACCTCAGCCCGGAAGTAAGGTTTGGGACAGAGCAAGTTTCGGTCTCAGCGACGAGATATCATCGGGTCGTCTTATCACTCAAAACTATTTTGTCAATATTTTTAATTCAACATTTTGCTCTTGATCGCTTAGATGCAGGCCCGTTTGTTCGGCGTTGCCTTGAAGATTGAAATAGACGTTTTTTGTTTGTACATTAGCTTTGAACCGATGAAGTATCTAGCTCAAATTGTTCTTATTTATGAACCAAACTTGTACCATATATATATATGATCATTTCTTGAACGATTATAGTCGCGGTTAAATGTAGTTTGAGCATGGTCTGTGACATGATTACTTGAATCAGGTTGCTTCTAATGGAATTCTTAATAGTGCTTTTATGAAGTTAATTATTAATTGATGTTGCGATGTTTTCATGGGTAGTCCCGTAACCTGTTTCCGTTAGATTGCATGCAGTTTTAATTACATGGCATTTTTACATTTATGCATGAAGTGTTTCTGTTCATATCTATATAATTTTATATCTATCTATATATCCGAAGAGAGCTTCTTAATTAGGCACATCATTTTTCGCTTTTTAACCTGTATTAATCACGTTGCAATTGTTTGCCTTTGCCTGCTCCTGGCAAGATGCTAGTGAGATTATTATTTCTTAGCCCATATTCTGTAATTTCAAAGCCCCGGAGCATGCGCTTGATGCAATACACCGATTCATTAATTGTCTAAGTCACTTGGATACAGCTTAATGACTCATTTTTTCGATTTACCGCTTGTTTTGGGTAATGAAAAATATGTTGTAACGATCGAGCCGTGATTTGTGAGTGTTTCCAGGTGATCAGCAATTGAACTTCAGTTTTGAATTCATTTCCAAGCTTCTAAGCAAATAACACGTTAGATGTCGCAGTTTTAACTTGGTTTATCTTATCATTGACCTTGGTGATGTGATCAAGTGACTTTTAAGATTAGATTGTCAGGTTTTTACTGTCAACTGTATATATCGGTTTTATTATCAAGTAGGCTAATTCTACCTGTTCAACTGGAAGCTGTCTTTCTCTTTACCAGAATTTAATCGTCGCATCATGTCAGTTTGACACTTCTACCGTAATATCTTTGGAAAGGAACAAGAAAAGCACTGCTGGATTTTATTTTTTACGTAATAGTTTAAAATAGTTAATTCACTCCAACTTTCATAAAGAACAAATGTTGTTCGAAACATGTTAGCGCTTTTTCAATGAAATGTTTATACCTGCTTTTGTGGCTATCATTACAACTTGATATGTAAAGTCTAACTCAACTTTACCAAAGTGATGTTCTAGAATAGGATTCGAAATTCAGAACAAACTATTTTGGAATAGTCCAGTATTCTGCACTGTATATCCCTATCCTATGTAAAACCCATTTTAAACTAAAATGATGCAATTAGGTCACATTTATTCTGGCTGGCTCTAAATGAAAATGAACTGGGTGAAGTACAGTGAAATCCTTTACTATTACTATGAGTTGCATGAAGCAGAACACACATCGGTCGGCATAAAATTCCCGAGTTTGAGAAACTGTGAACTTGATTCTAAGAGATATGAACTACTATTTGTTCTGGCATAATCAGACCCAAGATTCTCGTTTGACAAATATTCTATATTCCTTTCGAAAAATTCAAATTTATTTATATTTACCTTGGTAGCGATATGATTTTGCAGGTAATTACCTTTTGCCTCGGAGTCGGTCAAATGACTTATTTGGGCGCATAATCTGACTCAACTTTCATCCCATTCCTTCCAAGTGTGTTTCTTTGGGCTGTTTCAGTGCTACCAGTACCAATTTTCGCGCCTCAATGTATAGAGTTTGCAAAGCAGACGACGGTACTATTCTGGTTGAATAATTACGCGCGACTACTATTTCGTTGTAGTGCAACATAACGAGCGGTTCACGTCTAGGGTTGAATTATCCGGATAACGGTTAACCGCAGTTTTTTTTCCTATCTGATATCCGGATATAATTCTGCCGGTTAACCGGCTAAAAGAGTATCGTTGCTAATGCGTTTTACACTTTTTAGTAAGTTTGAACATTCTTTGTTACGTAGAGGCTGATTCCCGCTGAGCGCAATTAAACCTTTGTTCACACTTCTATTGTCTTATACTTTCAACTACGGTACTCGTAAAATGCACGAGTGAAATTTACTATCACGTCACAAAGAAAGAATAATGAATGATTCTTTTAATAGAAGACTGCATTCTCATGGCAAGGTAAAGTCTGTGAAGTGTCAGTTGAAAAGCTTTGACTACAGTTTTAATAGAAGACTGCATTCTCATGATTTTTCTCGTATTCGCTCGTACTGCGCGTGTACGTAGATCTACAATAAAACTGTGTAATGATTTTACAATCCATTTTTCATGCAAACCTCGTGAAATCGATTGTCTCACTTAGCAGTTATTATCCGGTTAACCGGTTACATAAATTCCAAATATACGGATATATCCGTTATCCGGATAGTAAAAATTATTGATATCCGAACTAACCCTATTCACGTCACTATGGAATACTTTATGGAAAAATATCAAGGTCAAAACTAGCAATCATTAACGGTTGTTTGTTTTTATCAGACATTTATCACACAAAGATTTGTCATTCGTCATTTATTGTGACCAGTTAAGTCGTCGTTTACCAATTGGTGGCACCAGCAGTTGCGCCCCAGTCTTCATTTCCAGTAGATGCGGCCCAATCACCGCTGGCATCACCTTTTGCTGGTGGTGGTGGTGCAGGGGCTGCAGCCCAGTCATCAACAGGAGCAATATGTCCAACCGCAGGTTGTCCACTGGCAGCAACATCAACAGCTGCAGTTTGCAACGCACTTTCAGCCCAGTCCTGCTGTACCTGAAAAAAGTCGGAGCAAATCAGACCAATTCATTTACTTCTGACTTTAAGGAATGGATAGAAGAATATCTGTACTTGTGAGAAGAAAGTAGCCAGAGCTTTGTGGTTGGAGACAAAAACTGTTTCATTGCAGTTAAAAATATTCCAATCCAAATAAACATTAGACAACCCTAGTTATCATAACTGAACGTTGCTGTTGTTTTACATCATCACTTATCAGCAATATTACCATTTCGTTTATGTGCTTTAAGCAAAATAGAAATCTTGTTTTCTTGTTAACCAACGAGTATCTGATCATTAAATGACTACAATAATACATCTGTCATCTATTACAGTACAAATTGGAAGTGACGCTTTGAGCATAATTATGAGGATTATTTTGCGGCCGGTGTAAGTTTGGAAAGTATTTAAAAATTTTATACTGTAGAGAAAACATAACAACACTTGTTACCGGTTCATTGCCCCATTCTGGTTGAGCAGTTTCCACTTCCTGTTCTCTTTGTTGCTCCTTCTCAGCTTGCACCTAAAACGCAAAGTTATGTCTGTGATATCCTACACAAGCTATCTATTTGCAGGTAAAATTTTCTCTGGACCTGTTCATCCTTTTCAATTTCTTCTGGGTCTCTGTAGAAGTACAAATCGCACATCACATCCCAGGGTTGGGTACGAGGAATGGTTCCTCGCAGACGCAATACCTAGAGCAATTCAAGCCCAAGAAAATTAATCTTGTATAAAAAAATTATCCTAAGACTAGATTTTTATACTTAGAAAACATGTCGATATTGCAGTACTTTGTAAACGCAAATAAACTAGCTGCTCCTGCTCTTTCCGTGGGACGGTTTAAATATATTAATATACTGGACAAAAACATAAAATATTTTTTGCAAGCAACAATTTACAGTGAGTATCTGGCTAGCCTTGAAAATTGACAAACCTTAATATAATTTATAAAAACACCCACCTCCCGGGCCAGGAACCACCACATTAAACCTACAGAGTGCTTGCTTTTGTTGTTGCATGGAATGCAAACGTCAACATACCGAATTGGAGAGTCAGTGTTGCACAATGCAATCAAAGGGATGTTGACGTAGGACGACTCACGTATAGGCTGATGATCTGCTCGTGGATCAGTTACAATCAAAAGTCTTGGCTCACGAAAAGCAGCCTAAAACGGTTTTAACAGAACACTGTATCGCTGATTTTTACCAGACAGTTGATGATGTGGTAGTTTTGATATCCTTTCAGTTTTTGTGTTGTTCAACTAAATTTACCAAAAACATTGCCTCACTTGAATTTGGTTAGTGAAAGCACCAGGAGTAAACCTGCCAGCAAATGGAGTGGCACCAGTTGCATCTGCAAATTTCAAAATAGCTCTTTGGCCATATGCACGACTAGAAATAACACAGATGTCTTGTGGATTTTCAATTGCTACAATAGCACGAGCAGCAAGCATAATCTTTTCCCAGGTCTATAGAATAATTAAACAATATTGAGCAAGAAAAACTCATTCAATAACTTCTTTATCCACTTTTTAAGCAACAATAATATGGTAATAACGTTTAAAAATTGAAAAAAGTATAACCTAATGAGCTTTACCTTTTTGAGATTAATAATAAACACTCCGTCTTGCCGCTGCTTGTATATGTACTGCTCCATTTGGTAATCACAATTTTGTCCACCAATGTGTGTAGTTGCTGCCAACATCTTAACCACATCTTCCTCTTTAAGGGTAAGGGCATCAATGCCTTTAAACAAAAAATAACTGAAGTATAGGTTACGTGTAACCCAGTTCTTTGGAAAACTGCCCATAGACTAGGTGTACAATACATAGCCTTCACCGCAAAAGTTACACGAGCCAGCTTCCATTTTTATGCACTATGTGAAATATGAGAGATGCCCAAAAAAATCTTTCACAATTTACATGCGGATTGCTAACGGTTTCTTACTGACCAAGCCCAGTTCCCAAGGTTGTCTGCATATATTTTTATTGCAATTTTATTTGTTTGTTTTTTTTGTGAACTTGGCACAATTTACAAGAACTACTGACCCAAGCAGTTGTACAATAGCAGAATACATTAATTCCTTGTCCAACGACATTACAGTGTCAGACTGCAATGTTTGTCACAAGCATGTCAAATATTCATATCACCTTCACAATGAGGCAACAAATACAGTAGTTTAAAGTGGATGTTGTTAAATCCCATAACCTATTAAAGCATTTAGAGATTTGGGTCTGTTTACAGTTTTAGATAAAATTTGATTTTGGGAAGATACTTTTTTATTTCAAGTTGATATTTCCAAAATTCAATGACAAGCACAACTATCATTTCTTTTATTGGAATCTTCCGATATCAGTAACAGACAGCATTTACCCACTGATAATTTAATTTGTATTTTTCCCATAGTAAAAAGTGTAGTAGTACATGCACAAGCAAAACTAAATGTGCATGTCAAACTTTTACACATTCATGCGGACTACGTTCATATAATTAAAACATTTGAGGTTTCAGTGAACATTAAACTTTATACTTTTGCATGTAAAATTTTTTGACAACTGCCATACCTTCCAGTCAGGCATTTTTTCTACCGAGAAATAAGTCACACATGAAATAGGCTAATTCATCGGCTGCTGATTCTTTAAGTATAAAAATTGCAAATACAGAAGTTATATTTTAAATTCAGTAAACAATAGCCAGCGAAAAAGATGCTGGCTAATAAGAAACGGTTTCTTGAAGTTTTGGTCTCACACAATAAGGCCTGAGTGGAAAGGAGTTAAGTAGTAGAGAATTTATGACCTGTTAGTTTCTCAATGCTCGGACTGATAGCGCGAAACTAAAGGTCTAAAGAAAACCATAAGAAGCCACTCTGAACGCTTAGGCTACCGGTACTGCATTAAATTCACAAAACGAATAAAAGTTAATGTATGTCAGTATCGGTATGTGATTGACTAACTTTTTGGCATTTGTACAAGTGTTGAAAATGTTGACGTGGTATGAGGATCTGGTAGGCTAGGAACATGGCCCAATAATATGCTAACTGGAAAGCAATACCGGTAACTGTATTGCAAATGAAAATAAGGATATCACTAAAAGCCTGAAACTAAGAAAATAGGCCTATAGTTGGGAAACACTGTTTTCAATTTCAGCCTTTTAGTGTGTACTTTAAATAAGCCATAATAGGCCTACTGAGCAAACTATTCAGACAAAGTAAGTAAAAGGCTACATGAAAAATGCCCAAATGCGCCCACCTGAAGACATTGTGACGGTTTCAGTACAATTTTTTACAGTTACGAATGCTGAATTCCGACGTATCCCTCACGGCAAAGATCGAAGCAAAAAGGATTGCCATGCTGAGTTTTGCCCAAAGTTGCCACGCATGAATAATCATATCTTCATTCGGAGACATTGAAATCTTACAAACTGGTCGGATCACGAATCAGATCACTGATTTCGTTACAGTAACAGGAACTCGGATCCAAAATGATGTAATTTATTCTGAGATATTGAAGATTGAATTGCCATTCCAGATAAATCAAACCGTGGATCGCATTACAATATCATCCATGAAATTCGTTCCCATTCTTCTTTGCTTGTTTTCTACGGTATGGCATAATAATCTTTATCCTTGAACTGAGGAAAGTCTTTGCCCGAATTTGGAACTTTCGAACAGGTCCAATGAATAAAAGCAAGTGTCGTTAGCGCCTTGCCCAAGGGTATTGCAACGGTATAGCGCCACTGAGTATTGAACACGGAACACCAGCCGCATTTTTTACGGGGCCAGCGTTGCCTATTCAGCCGACTAAAGATAATATACTCTAACAAAAAGCCTGTACATGTATTTCATATTAATTAAATCACATAAAAAAGCAGAAAACTGTATATGGTATTACTCCAGGGGTTAGCTTTAAATTTTTGGTGTCGAACATTTCATTTCATTTTCCGTGGTCAAACATTTCAATTCACGGGGTCATAACATCAAAGACTTCCATTCGCATCACGGTACGGGTACACTATTAGTTATTACGAAAGTTAATTCCCAACAACTGCCTTGACCGCAGAATCAAGGAACAGGCAGAAACAACGTACTATTCACGTCTTCTATTGCATTAAAAACGGCATTAACGCAGACGTACTTTATAAATATCATTTTTTGGTGTTTAGAATACTGCAATCCACATAAATTTCTCATCCATTTACTATCTTTTTGTATTTTGCAGAAGTAAACAGTTAACAGTTACAAATGTGCTTTTCACACTGTGTTTTAATGTTACGTCACTAAATACTTTGTAGGCCTACTAGTTTGTACTTGCTTGGATAGGCCCTATGTGTATAATTGTAGATAGCTTTTAACATTACCGTTGCGTGTGTTGCTTCCAAGCGGTTATAATCTAGCAAGTGGCATCTTTGGAAAAAGTTCAAGTAATCTCATCTCATATCTTATATCATAGCAATCTCATTTTCGAAAGCTTGTGTCATATTCTGTGTTTTTAATTTTATTTACTGGTTAAACAGGGCATAGCCCCCATCATATCAATTAGTGCGTGTAGAAAATACTTAAACAATTATGGACATTGTTTTAGGACCTGGACATAATAACTTACCTGATTAAACATCAAATATAAGGCTCAATTGGTGAAAAACATAAATTCATTTTCTGCCGACGTTTCATGAACTCATTTGAGTTAACTACACCACGGCAATGGGAATAAAATTTGATTTATAACCTATTGTATTGCAACCTAGAAATCGTTATTCTAAATATTTTCGCAAAATTCAAATTTTATTCCCATTGCCTTGATGAAGTTAACCCGAATAGGTTAATGAAATGTCGGCCCAAAATATAGTTGTTTTCACCAGTTGTGCCATTTGTTTTCACCAGTTATAAGTTATGTAATGATTATTACGCCTGGTGGCAATCATAGTATATTTACCTGATTAAAGTTAAATCACTTAGCTAATAGCATCTGGAACTCAACTCGACTTGAGATGTATACCAGAAAAAGATTGATTACTGCCTTGAATTGTGTATATTTATTCTATGGCAAAGATGCAAGTATCTTTTTTACACTATTTTTGTTTTATTTTTCGGGAACGATTAGACATCAAATAACACAAAGTACCTTCACCTTAAAACTAGGTGACGTTGTACACTTGCTTCGACCGCGCTTTTTGCCTGAAACCATACGTTTTTGTTTGCTGGCCACCATTATAACAAGATTACAGCCAGTTTTAATTCCTACTCATGGAAAGGTTTTAATGAAAACAAAGTTATCCTGAGCAGATGACCACATGTTGTTAAGAAGTTACTGTGAGGCAAAATGAAAGAAACCAAATGTAATTCTTTTACAATAAACAACTGAAGTAAAGGCAGTCGGTCAATTTAAAGCAACACAATGTTAAAAAATTTAAAACTTTATTATTTTGAATACCTTAGTCTAAGTAGTAAAAAGTAATCTGTAATTGACAGGAATGATTGTGATGAAATAATGGTGATTGTTCAACAGTTAACCAAGATTCTTAGGATATTTTAACGATGTCTGTACATATTGCAGCTAAATAAAATTGTTTTACTTTTGTAAACAACTATCTGTAATGTTCTAAGCTTATTTTTACTTGATTTTGTTATGTTAACTTAAGGTAAGTGTTAGCTAGGATCGTTTTAGTTGATATGCTTCCTTGTTTGCAACTTGTATGGCTTAATAGTCCTTAAACTTAAGTCACAGTGCTTTCGAGTTGAGGAGGCTTACGCGAAATGGGTGGTTTACTCTCAAGGCTTGCTGTCTCAGTTATGACACTTTTTGGTTTTGCTCCCAAAGCACGAATCGCTGTCGAATCATCGCCGCATGGTGATGCTGCTACATCACCTTGTGCACCAGAAAACGACCAGGTAATCACACAGGACAGTTGTGTCGTATGTTAACTACTGATTCTGGTAGGTTTTTGCTGTTACTTATTAAAGTTTAACGTACGGAGGTGAGCACAACTCACGGTAACGACTCTTTTAGCTTATCAAATACGTACCCAAAACAAAGGATTAACGCAACTACCTGTTTGGAAATTAACCCAGTACAATAGCTTATAACGTAAGAAACAAATTATATATCGCAAGAAAAATTTCACTATAGTTCCAAAATTTATGATACTTTCAAGGATTCCACTCGGAGAAGGATAACACTGAAATAGTTGAATACCTTGCATAGGTACCGTATAATCATAGTGAATAGAATTCTTGCTTTGTTTGAATTACTTTGGCTAGAAGTTCCGCATGGACCAAGTTGTTCATGGGATGCTTTGGTCTCACTTGCATTTCATCACATCGCTGGTTATGACTATACCATCCCGTGGGATTTCCTACTTTATCGCAGCGGCTCCAGTGAAACCGGGATCTTGTTTTTTAAGTTATAAAAACTTTTAATAACTAATGGCTTAATTATACAAACAATGAATGCCGATATAGTGATTTAGATTAATAAACTGAAGAATACAGTATTCTTAATTTCTGACGTTAGAATTAGGTTACGCAGTTTTCGTCACGAAACACTAACAGGTTATGGTTTTTCTACATGTGAACAAAAAAGATAGAAAACATATTAAACATATCTTCAATATTTTATTATATCTCAGTAAGCTGTATTATAAAAAAAAAAACATTGTCAGTGTAACGTTCAACAAATTTTACGTCAACTGTCCCATCCCAAAGAACTCCTATTTCTATGGGCAACCCTACAATTTTATTTCAGGTGCCTTACCTTCACTTTTCACCGTAAGTTGCTATACAAGATAGATATAGATGATGTTAGACATGCATGTGTAGGTATAAATGACTTAACTTGTTTTGCTTCTTGCGTCCGGTATCGCCTGTGATTCTATTTTATTGTTTTATATAATATATAGAAAAGTACCTGTATACGGTTTAATGTTGCTGGTGTTTTCGTATACAAGATTTAATCAAGTCTTTTTAGGAACATGTGCCGACAGTACGAAAGCATGTTAGCTCATCCGATGATTACAACCCTCTAGGTATTAATTGTTCAACTTACGCCAAGGTGAGTGCCCATTATGCATCTCGTAGGCCAAACTCTTGTTGTAGTTTAACATCATGCAAAACTGTACCGGGTGATCGTTACCTGCTTTTCTTTCCAATTTTCTTGGTTGAAATTAAAAAGTGTAGATAATTAAAATGCGAAATAAGTCATTGCGTGGGGGAGGCATGTATGGGCTGATATTTTACCTATTTACCAGTTAAATACAGGCTAATTGAGTTTTGGGAATAAAAATGTTATGTTTCTGCACAAACAGGATATCGCGTCTCCATAGCTTAAAATTTATGAGAAATTAAAAGGTGTCGAGCCTATAAAAAAGGTGATGATGTGATAAGAAAATGGCAGACCACCATAAGCACGTTATACAAATAGCGAAATTACCCTGTAAACGATCGTTCATCTCAATTATATCAGATTGTGGTTGTCTAAAATCATCGGACAGGTGCCCAGTATTCTTGTATATTTTATCTAAAAGAAATCTAAAAATAATAATGTATTTAGGTACAATTCTTTATGAAAAAATTTTATTGTCGGCTGGCTTATTTTGAAACTTTCGTAATCTGTGACATTTATTTTGCTTTATGCAGCCTATAGCACAAGGGTGGGTGATTTTTTCTGAAATCAGGTATGCCGCAACTTAAATAGCGCGCGTAGAAAAATATTTACCAAGCTTGTTTTAAATGCAGTATCAACGTCTTATTGTGCATGAATAAGGGCAATATTTCCTTAAGGCTTCAATAGCGACCGGTACACTTACTACTATATAAGCAAACTTCAATGTGGAGAGTATATACATAAAATTTACAATATTACATAATGCTTGCATGTTATTGTATCACGTAGAACACTGACAATAGAAAGGATGACATGCGTGCCCAGAATACGGAAGAACAACGTCACGGTGAGTTTATTAGCGCGTACCATATGTGATACACACGTATAGCTATAACCAGCCTTGCATTTTACGTACTGAACCATACCGGTGGGTTTTTTTGCTCACAGCCTGCTTAAAATAGCTCTTTGCTTGGGGCTGTACAAATCCTTCATACCTAGCAAACGTTCTGACCCATTTAAACGTGGTTATTCTTGAGACATTACAACTTGTCACTTGATTTGTTTGAAAATGGCAAGCATACCGCCGCCTAGTTTACATTATTGCGTTCGATTTTTAAAAAGAGAACACTACGACATGATACTTACCCTTACCCAGCAATCATGCACCTTTTTTGCCTGTGCTGTTGTGTGTGGTGTAAACAAAACGACTGAATGCGGTCCCATTTCGTTCTCTGACTGACAGCATTTTTTGTAATGCGTAGAGCCAGTTGGCGACGCCTATTAGGTAACCCAGAGCGAACGTATGTCTTTATCAGATTCTTGAAACAGGATGACTCTATCGTATTACTATCAGTGGTCGTGACTTTGGTAATTTATATTTTCTTCCCCTAAGTCAATTCGTTCCATCCGTTAAGATTGTACTTCGATCTCAAAGTGTACTTTACCTCCAAAGTAACATTTTTGTAATTTCACGGTTACGCAAAGGAAATTACAGGCGCGAATGTTGTTGCAAGAGATAACTGTATAAATATAATAAATCTTGTAAAAACATATTTTACGTCCACTCTTGTGGTTATTTTTGGTCGTTTCCGTAATTTACTGGCATCCCGTGAATATTAATCCTATTTTTTTGTTTTTGTAAACGGACGATCATTTTGTGTGATATTGTTATGGCAAATCGTTTAAGAAAGGAGAATTGTTTTTATCTGTTTCTTGCATGACGTCCCTGTCACCTCAGTCTTTTATCTTTGATCAGTTCACCCCCTGGTTTTGTTCTGGTTGTTTTTGGCACCCAAATCGTTACGTGACGGTTTGTCAGGGACTCGCCAAGCACTCAAATTCTTTGATAAATCTAAAATTCTTGCAGCTACCCGAAGCACCGTGCAAAATTGAGCATGTTTTTATTTGTTCCAAATAGCTTTGAAATTACATTATTAGTCTGGTTTCATTTACTCGTTGTGTAAAAGCGATATTTGCATACTTTGAAATAATAGACGATTCACTGGCAAACGAAGACTTCGAAGACGATGTTCAAGGACATTCTCCGTCGATGAACAAAACACATTCCCAGTTCAGTCTACATAGCAATGAATCAAGGGGGGGTCCACAGGTAGGTTCCACTACCAAACTCTCAGTTACTGCATATTTCTTACGGAAATGATGATTTCTTGTATTTCAATGGAAATTATGTAAAAGATGTTATATAACAATTTCACATTCAAAGCTATAAAATTGTTATTACACGATAAATGTTAAACAATATGTCTTGCTTACAACAACGTTTTTCGACCAGATTATACCACAGCATTAATATTATAGCATTGCTATACGTACATGACAGCCCACTTCAGTTTTATGTATCGCCTGTGATTAGCCAAATTTGCGGTTATTTTCGTTTTGAACTTCCAACCACACTAGTTTTAGGAGGGACTGTGACGAGCATGGCGAAATGCGGCTGCCATTAATTGACAAGATCTAACACTTCAAACGTCTTTTGTCAAGTGCCTATAATTTAAACCACGCTTCCGAATTGCCACATTATAAAGTTTTTAGAATTTGTTGAATACCAAAGATGTAATAGACAGGCGCATTAGAGTTAATTCGACAAAATGGCTCGAGTAAAGTATAGGTGTCGTGTATTACATTGGTGTCATTAATCGCTGACAACTCGGCATCAGTGACTTCAGGCCTCAATCGTTTCCCTGCTTCACCATATTGCACGTGTAGACACTTTGTACAATAGTTCACATACTTCGTCATCAACAAGTGTAAAATGTGACCTAATAGTTCACTTATTTATGGGTAACGCAAACTTTAAGATTTTGTTTCTACTTTCTGATGTCCGTCTGACCGTAAGAACTTCAGTATAATCGCATATATGCTATATAGTATATAGCCTGTAGAGCCATTTTGTCTTCTTTTAGGCAGATCCATTTGAAATGCACGTATTTAGCCTCGAGATTTAAATAAAGAAAATTTGACGAACTTTTAACAACCCACACGAGTCATTACCGGTCTAACCAATCCAGTTTAGTGAATCATGGCTGCCCAAGCTTCTTTGAAAATAACAATCAAAATTTTTAAGGATGAAGGATGATAAAGTGTCGGGATGTAAACTATGAAGATTGGCCCAAAGGCATCGTTCACCACTTGCACCACATGTAATTGTGGTTATATGGAGAAATCCATTTTTGGCCTAGATTAATATAATTAATCTCAGATTGTGGTTAGACCAGGGAAGCTTACCCAGGGCGAAACTTTTGCGACAGAAAACACAAGATTTAATGACGACACGTCGCGAAATGTTGTCGTGTTTGTATTCTCAAATCTCCAATCCTATCAGGTTTTGGTCGTTTCTTAAAGTGATGTTTTTTGTGTATATAAAGAAAGCGTCCCTCAATTATAAGATATATAGTTGTATTGTTGGAAATGTTTTCACCTTTAGCCGTTTATATTTCTCTCACCAAACCGCATTAAGAGTCATTTTTGGAAACGCGCAATGTGTCACGTGCCCAGTCCAGGTATTAGCTTTGATTGAATGATTTAAACTCGTCTGTCTTCTATCCCTTTTCAGGTGGTTTACGTGTCGTGTTGCGCAATTTCATGATGTTAGCGATAAATCTGTCTTCTGCGTGTAGTGTAACGACGCACATACGAAGTCAAATTCTCTTAAAAAGCATTCCACGCTTATTATAAGCTAAATCTAGTTTATTTGTGGTGGATGTGTAAAACATCCTGTTTAAGCTTACAGTCGCACGCTGATAAAAAGTCGTTCGTTTTTAGTATATATTTGCTTTGATCTGAAATGTTGTTTAGGCGGCCACCCCCAGCATATCACACACTTCGACTGCGAACGTGAATGACACACACTTGAGTGGTGGTAAGGCATAACTGTGTATTTTTATTGTAAATATGCGAGTAGGAGCACATTTGAAAAATGTTTACAAATTGTAGACACTATCAAGCGAAGGATCGTTTGGTTGGGCGATGCACAATCGGTATTTGTTACAGGTTCGTGGCTTGGATGGAGCGATAAAATACAACTAACCAAACAAACAAACGGGTAAGAAGGAATTAAACTTCTATAAAAACATGGCCATTAATGGACGTTTTATGTTTGTTTGATTTGCGTTTTATTTGGGCGTTGTTATTGTTTATAGAACGGATTACTTTTGGGAAACTGACGTTGAATTTCTTCTTGACGCCGTTGAAAGTGATGTAGTTGAAGTTAAGTTTATAGTTGATGACGTCTGGATGACTTCACCCCACATGGTATGACAAACTATTTCGCAATAGTTGCTTGCAATCTTTTAGAGTAGCTGTACAAATCGTTTAAGTTGGGTAAAATGAACAAATTATTGTCGCGTCATATAGAGCGAGAAACTAGTTGCCTAAGACTAAGTTTAGTTTTGTGGAGTCAACTGATCAAAGATTTTCTTTACAATCCTTATACTTAACGTGTCGCATTTGTAGCATAAATCCATTACGAAACCTCTACAAATGGTTGTCGGCTTTTTGTCGGCTTTCATTTGTGAATGTGTATGCATTTTCAAGTGTGTGTACCATTAAGTTTGTTTTGTGCAAAACTGCACCCAATCCCATCGGCTTTACCGCATCTAAATAATGTCTGCATAGACTAAGATAAATTCAACCTCAACAGTACATAAGGACGCAAGTTTCGTCTGTTCCTGTGCTGCGTAGCCGAACTACTTTCCTGGAAAAAAAGCGACAAATTAACGTGCAAATTTATTCGTTTGTGAAATCGTACAAATTTAATATCCTTTAATTTAAAGTATTTATGAGTAACAGCGAGAATTTGCCTTGACGTTTTTCTCATACGACACAAAACCGCAAATGGTGCGTCTTTTGGGCGTTCTGCGTTGCAACGTCTTGCAAAACCTCGTTCCTCCTGTTGGTCTACACTTGTAGCAGATAATTAGGTTGTCTGCTGACAATGAATGCGACGGAATGCGATATTAACTATTTAAATTGCTGTTGATTCAACTTGTTCTAATATTTTTATTACAGCCTACAAAAATAAATGAAGTTGGAACGATGAACAATTTAATCTATTTGAACCAGGAGTGAATTATGTTGGGCCGGCTGCAGTGTTACACCTAATAATGGCTCATTAGTGTTATATACCCACCTTCTAATATGACTTTGCGTTGTAATTTCTCGTACCGACGTATGTTAATACGATGTAATAAATGTACTTACAGCATCAATGCGTAGTTTAATGCGGTATACCGACCAGTTTGTAGTAGGCTTATTAATGTATATCATAAGTTACTTGCCTTGCGTATAATAGCGGCGGTTTACGTATTTTTCCTAATTTGGACAATTGCTCAACATATCTTGTGCGGTTCCAGGGCGTCCCCGCATCCTCCTACTTGGATTTTATTCAATTATCGCGAAATCTGACCATAGCCTGGTACAAAGTCGTTACTGATAATTCACTTAACAAATTGACGGGGCATGTTTTCTTGTATGATTTATCCATAGACCGTGGCTAAAAACCATTTCTGAGAGCATGTGACTGTAAAAAGATAGGCCATCTTAATAAATTCAGCCCTCTTATCGTAAACTTATTTTCTGTATAGGCGTGCCTTCATCTCTAATCTTATGTGATAAATTGTAACCGTGACCTTTTTTCTCCTATAAATAGAAGTCTCTTGTGTCCACAAACCTTTTACCAATTCGCAGGTCAAGGATTTGTTTATGAAGGTGGTCAGTGCTGACTGCTCCTGCACTAAAGGTGCCCAATTCTCTTCACCCACTTAAGTCCGCTTTCTACTGCTGTTGTAAAGACGAAATTATCTTTATGTAAAATAGTCCACCTCATGTCAGAGCGTTTATGGACATACTTACATATGTTTACAGTTGCGAGCATATACGGTACGTTTCAATATTCTTTTGCTAGATATAGTTTGGAAAACCTATTAGACTACTACCTGTCGGGAACGCCTCTAACCAACCAACTGTCTTCACATACAGCATTAGCAAAAACCACGCAAATAACGTTTTCATAACTCGCCTTACTGTTTACATTGGATTGTTTGATGGTTTTTCTGAAAATGGTTCAGGCAATTAACCAAATATACACTTGTCGCTTGTATGTTACGCGTGTGATGATTAGACCAATACAAGGTGTGTTTAGGGTCAACTCAATATTCTCCCACTGCATTGTGGGCAATAATCGGCTTATGTACTTTGCCTTGTGAGAAGCGCAGACAAAATATTTGGGTAGCAGCGCTAAACTACAACTTAAATCATCTTTTTTTCTGTAAATTACAATGTATTATGTCGCTTCTGTTATTACTATAAATCTCACACATTGCACGCTTTCTGTGTGTAATATAAACTGAATACAACAACAAGCGAACGTTGATACGCAGCTGAGAAAGGGAAGGCTCTGTTCAAATGTTGATAAGAAGAAAATTCCCATATGTAATAATGTTTCGTAGTACAGGTAAAGTGACATAGTTAACAAGCAAGTTTTACAGCTATACATTGTGTTCTATATTACTTTGGTTTTTCTAAACATTAACAGTCACGGAAGTGCGGGACAATATCGTAAATCTTTCGTCCTTGCGAATCATAATCGCGTTAAAATACTGTTGCATTCATCGATAAGTGCATACCGTTATTTTCAAATTCTATTAATAGAAGTTGGTTTTAGGGTCTACACTTTCTCAAAATTTCGTAAATTGCCCTGTAGAAATCCGGAACTAAAATATGAGAAAGGCTAAAATGATTGCGGAGTTACCTGCAATATTTTCACAGAGCACTTGGTTTTGTTTAGATAAGAGAAGGGTGCCCATGTTATTCGAACTATTATCTTTCTTCGAACGTCAAAGCGGGATTCTAAGCCTAACAAATAGTTTCTGTTAATCCCTAAACAGCTCTTTTGCAATTACATCATAACTATAAGCGCTGCAACACAAAAACGTCTAGAAAAGTGAAGGTATTTGAAGATACTGATTAAGACAAACATAATTTTTCCTGTCTTAAAAAACGTTTTCATGCTCAGTGCACTGTTCGTGGTCATATAAACATCAGCCTGTGATATTTGTAAACATTTCATGCCTGTTGCAGTGCACCTGCTTGAAGTTTATGCCCAAGGTTTTTCTCCTAGCAAAGATAGCTCTTTATGTGGTGATGGATTAAATTTGACGCTGGTACGGGTATAAGCATTTCCACAAATCGCTGATGAGGACATCGGTTATACAAATAAAACCAGGCTTGCTTGCAAACCTTATGTTTGCAAACCTTACAAATAGTGGCAGGGTTAAAAACTGACTGCAGAGAAAAAAAGAGAAACCGGCAGAAAGATATGGGAAAAAAGCGACGCACACAGTCGGGTATAAAAAGCCGACAAGGTCTTGTTGATCACCAATTGTCGTCATACAATTTTTGTGGTAAAGACTACAACATCACTCTAGATCAGCAGATTTGAAACTTTTTCTTGGACGTTTTCTAATATACCATATTACAAACAAAGCTTCAACGACCTGTCAATCGACTTGCAGTAAAATTTATTAAGGTAAGTTTATCATGTATGCTGCTGAAAGAAACAGTTTTTTGCTGACAGCTTATAAGTGAAGTGCAAGATTTTTTGCGCAAGAAATTGACAAAATGAAATGTATTTACAGTAGTATAGGGTTTACATTACTCGAATAGATGGCTGTTTTAGTTGACACAGCATTGCTTCACCCAGTATAGCGTCTGTTATCTCAGATAAATAGTCGAACATAAGCCTGATGGACTTCAAGTCGAGCAGTTTTCCCTAAATAACAAACCCAAGAGGAAATAGCTTGAAGAAAGGTAACTTAAGAGCAGATAAGACTCAAGTTGAAAGTGTTTCCATCTATCATGAAAACCCCAACACACTTAAGAGAAAAGCTGGTCACTGAAGAGTAAACGTTTTCTTAACTCATCAGTGTGAGTTGACGTATGCCGAAAATGAAAGACATCCTATAAATAAGTTTCATTTCCATGTCGAATTGGATTGACGGCAAAAATAAACAAAAGAAACATGGTTGGGCATTGAGGTGCCTGCGGTAATCACGATTTACAAGATCCTTGGCAAGCAATTTATATCTTTCTGCTCGCTCAGCCAAATTAGGTTATGAGAAACAAAAATGTTTATTAATGCCTGAATATAAACATGGCTTATACAAGATTTAGATTCTAGAAAACTCAACCTTATTGGTTGCATTACAAAAACGTCATTACAACAACTATTACAACCAGAAAAGCATTAGAATATGGGAACGTTTTTTAATTAATTCACAACTTTTATATTTTTTATAAGCTTTGACGAAAACAATTTATGGCAAGGGTAAAAAAGTGAAAAATATATACGTATGTAGAAAAGTTTACGAAAAAGTATGCTATATGCAAAGAGCAATATAGGACGAATTGTAATGTCTCTTTTTGCAATATTTTTCAGTTATACTTTTGGCATCGACAAACAATGTCAGTATTACCAACAGCAACAACGGCGGATAATTGTGGTGGTTGCATAGAAGGAACATGCATGGACTACGGCAACAACTATTACGTCTGCGAGTAAGTACAATTAACTTTTGTGCGTCGGTGTGAACAGAACTTTAATGCGGTTTATACCAATCGTAGTAATTCGTCATTACCTTTCGTGCTTCTCACAGGAAATATGCGTCATGCTTTAACGCCAAAGCGAAAACGTAAAAAGAGATCGTTGTAACCTCACTAGTGGGACCCCTGTATTGAAATTCTTTAAAAAAATTATTTTTAAGTCAAAAGCAACAAACGATTGTTAGACTAGAATACTAGATGAATCAGCAAATTGATTGTGAATATAACTTTGGCTGAAATAATTCTTATAGAATTATTTTTTCTTACCTTTTACTGGCGAGCAGAATGTGAATATTGTTAAGCGTTGTAACTAAATTATATAGTAGACGGCTAGAAAATTCTTGCCATGCCTTTTTCTCATCTTCGGAAACTTATAGGAAAAACATTTGTGTACAATAGTAAAGCTTAATGAAACAGGATATTAGTTTTGATATTTTTTGAATTTTCAATATTTTCCGGGATATAGACGTTTTTGGGTTCGCGGCTTACGTCGTTTTACGTGATAGACTGTTATTCATAAATATGACGTGATCAAAAGCGCACTTTCTCCGCAGATGCCGGACGGGATTTGTCGGCGAACATTGCGAGGAAACCTTCATAGAATTCGTACACGGGAAGGAGCCGGGATCGGCCGTTAACACCGAGGTCATCATTATCGTGACGGTTATCAGCCTCGCTGTGATTATCACTGCGATATGTGGATATCTGGTGTGGAGGTAAACTCAAATAATTTCTGGTATCAACTTAAATATTCATTTTTTGGGGAATTTTTTAGATATGGACAAGCTTCCTTGATCATGTTTCCAAAGTTTAATATCAAAGCTAATGTTTTGCAAAACACCTCAATACACGTAATTTTGGTTGGTGATGATAAACTTCAAAACATTTGCCAGCAGAAAATTAATATGCATATACTTTGAAAAAAATTTTGTTTTACTGTTTAAGGCTATCTATAAAGTTTTCGGCATTAATGGGGATTGCGTTTATTATAGGCGATACACGCGCAACCGCGAAAGACACCAGTGGGTAAAATGGCAGGAGACCCGCAGACAGTCAAAGGCCACCATTGAAGGCTTCACAACTGTTGAACCAACGCCGTGTCCGGCCAAGGAAAATTCGTCCTTTGGTATTCAACTTTTGAAAAATTTAAGTTGCGGAAAAGTCTTCACATTTCACCATGACACTGGCGACTGCAAAGATGTTGAGAAACAAACATCCAAGCCGAATTGGATTGCCACAATCCAAAACGAACACAAAGGCTCACTTCCCGTCCAAAGTGCAGGATCGTCGGACAGCCAGATATCTATCGTCTTTAATCAGGATCGAATCTCTTTCCTTACCTACTCACCCGGATGCTGCAAGAATGGTTCTGCACAAACCGGAGTAATGAACCTTTCCGAGATTTCTTCCTCATCAGCCAAAGAAAGTCTAACTTCGTCCACATTTTCCATCTCTAAGCAAATTTCTGAATCCGAGAAAGAAACCCAACAGAAAGGAGCCACACAAAGAAGCGACTCAAAAAAGGTAAAAACTGCTGAAAGAAAAGAGGAGGAAAGTCCGCAAGATGACGAGAAATGCGAGAGCAGAGAATCTGGCCAAGAACCGTTCACCCCGACAGAATCTTTGAAAAGTAGCCTCAGTGTAGTTCCAGCTTCCCGGGGTAGAAGACTGAGTTTCGCCCATCCAGCACATGACATCATACATACGTGATTTACTTTGTGCTCATTGGCGTCAAGATGAAATCATCACCATCTGTCACAAAGAGAGGTCAATACAAAAACTGAGATCATTATATATTTATAATATGCTGTAAACGCTTCTTTGTCATTTGTTGTTTCAATTTTATGTGTGTTCGTTTGTTTGTTGCATCAAAATATCATATTAGCGCTTGTTTTGTGTATTGTTCTTTTCCATCAAGCTCTTTTATTCAAGTCACTCCAACTATATCTTCATTTTTTTTGAAATTATATCGTTGATAATGCGATCGAAGTTTTATTTTATCTTAATTAGTTTTCAACGTGGTATGTTTGTAACGTACTGAATAATTGCCTGACTTGAACTTCTGTACAAAGATTTGTTACATATATCTGTCACATTGCCGTCATATAGGTGATCGACCATCATGAGTTACTGGCTGGACCACATACCATTTCCAAGTTGCGTTGGAAGAAGTTGTCGTTTTGATAAAACAATTTTTTGCAACTTATAGCGTTTTGCGTGCCCCGTGAGACAATATGTGTCACTGTGATTATTTATATATCGCTTAACAGATAATCACAAATTAATTAATCTCTTCCACTTCTTTATAGCTATAACGCGAAACCGCAAACACCGTCCGCAATCATGTTTTGTATAAATTATCATTTTGAACAATAACTAACTTCGATACACGTGATGTTTTGCTTTAGTTCTCACGTCGTACAAGCTGCCATTTATTATTATCAAAACAAATAAACGAGTTCTCAGTTGATACATCAGGCTATGTTTGTACTAAAAGCTTCCTTAGAAGTGGCATTTGGTTGGTTCATTATCACTTCATTGTTAAGAAGCGGAAACGTAATAATCAACTATTATCAGCCTAAGTGGCTCTTGAGAGGCCACACGCAAAAAGAAAAAGAACACACCTCTCGTCGTGTCGTCAGCAGCCTGGCCATACACGAGATTACATGGATTAAGAACAAAATGCCATCACTGCTGACCAGACCTTCTGGAGCTTGCGGTATATGATAAACTAAAGTCATCAAAATCATCCTGAAGAGACTTAGTGCGCTGTTCCTTCAAAACAAAGTTCTGCCGCACCAGTGAATCTACTTCGGTTGGTAAAATCATAGCTAGGGGCACTTAGGCTCTTGCAACTTGTCACGCTGAGTTAATCTTAGTCCAATTTTCTAACCTTTGCGGGTCTGCGGCTAAATGTAATGCCAGAAAATATTTGCCTATAGAAGCTTTTGAAAACTTTGTAAAACGCTATAGCAAAAAAATTCATATATGTCCATAATTCTTTTTTGACATATGTTATCAACACAGTTTTTTACCTTCATCAAATTTCATTCATCAACGAGAAGACGAATAGTCTCAGTTACAAAATTTATACGTTTAAACGTATCCTGAATATTGTACGAATGTGCATGTCTACTCTAGATGTATATACGTGCTGAATACTTTGCATTATGATAATACAACCATAAAGCTTTGCTTTAGCTCGCCCATATGTGAAGTAATATCAGTGCAACACAAAGACTGCGATCTATGGTCATAACTATAAATCATGATCACCACAAATCAATCATGTTGACTTCAATAAACTGGTGTTAGTGACAATTCCACATTTGTAAAATCAGCAAAAGAGTTTTAATTCTGTTATTATTTCATCAAAAGTTGCTGTGATAATTGAAAGCTGATCATGTTATTTATAAGATCAAATTCAAAATAACTATACATAACAAAACGAGTTTTGTTGTTTAGATTGTGCATTTGTGGAATGCGGAATCGCTTTTGTCGTAAACAAGTTTACGAAATACAGCTAAATCCTTTGGCGACACACTATACAAAATTTCAGATATAATACGCATTGTACAAAATCTCAATTGCCTGGGAAACGTTTAGTACATTAGCCTATATGTAGTTTATTATGCAACATAAAAGTGTTATCTTGAGTAGCCTAATTCGGTTTTAGGCGGCCATTTAAACACCTACCTAATATAAGCTGTTCTTAACTTTTTAACAGTTTCATGATGAACGTTTACGTGTTGACACGTAGATATTACATTATATTACATATAAAGTACACTTGTACAGTGTTTTAAATTCATTTTGAGGGACCAAAACAGCCTCTTAATTTTTCAAGCAGTGTCTAAAGATTTGTACGTTTGCAACTATGTAAATAGCCTAAAATTAGCAATTATAGTCTTTAAAAATCGCAGTTTTTTAAAGTTTATTATAGCAGGCGTCAAAGCCAGACCAGACCATTGCGTATACGCTCGTACATACACGTACGCTATGACATTAAAACATTACAACAGTTATAAGAGCTTGTTCAACCTTAAATTTTGATTTATGGTCCTGATACCTGGGCTATACATACGGACAGACTAAAAGATTTACCGTGAGTTAATCAAACTTTTTGGCAATGAAAAGAATTTTGTTCTTTGAACGATGTAAAATCTGTGTAAACTAAAGAAACCAAAAGTTGGAGGCAAGTCATTTTCATACGTAAGGATGGTATCCAATACTGAAATATTGAGACATTAAAAAAAAATTGACGTTAATTAATATTTTGATAATGCGCAATTGACAGGCTTTACATAAAAACCTTGTGTCGGTTAGACTGTATATAAACGGTGCCATCTTTTCCGCAATTCAGCATAAATTAAAGCTAATCAATCAAGAAAGCTGAGAAGCAAGCATCAAGTTTGTAACATTTAAGCCTGTGGTTTTTGAAGACTTTCCATAAATAGACTTGCTTTGCAGGAAGGAATTTATTTTTGCTGATACATAAAAGCTGTAGTAATTCTATCAAGTTTCCATTGACCGAGGTTTTGTCGTGTTTTCATCTATATAAATTTCTGCTATTCATTTCCATCTAGCGGTTATGTATCGTGGACCACACGTGAAGTGCAAGTTTTTTGTTAAATTTGCTACTTTTTTAAAAAACATTTATTAATTTTGCTTTTTTATTTATTATTTTTGATTTGTTTTGTTAGTTTTTTTTTATATTTTTTAAAAGCTTTTTACATTACTTTTTATTTTTGCTACTTAAGTTTTTATTTTTCAAAAAACTTATGCAAATTTTTAGAATGGTTCTTCTTGTTAGAATTGTTGTTAATGTTAATTGTTAGTAACTATACACAAATTATTATGACCATTATAATTATGTTTATTTAAATGAATTAAGTTTTGTGACAATTCCGTATCTGCAGAATCAGCAAAAGAGTTTCCGGTAAACTTCAGGTTTTCTGTTATTACTTCGTCAGAAGTTGCAGTAATAATTGGTGCCGATCATGTTATAAATCAAAGAAAAATTCAAAACAATATTTATGAAGCTGATTTTGTTGTGTTAAGTCTATGCGTTTGTCGAATGCGAAATCGCTTCCGACCTAAACAAGTTTACGAAATGCAACTAAATTTTTAACCGACGCCTTACATTATTTACTGTAACAATTAGCGAAAGATTAGTATACAGACAATCTTAAAGGGCAAGCAATCAGATGAATATCTAAAGTCTATATACTTTCTTTTAACACTTTCGTGATGCATATTTGTTATAACCATTGGGATAGCTATAAGAGCTTAGTTTTTTAACTTGTTATGTTGCTGTTTCGACAATACATATACAGACTGACCTGAAGGTTTGTCGCAAGTTAATCAAAATAAGCTTATTTCAAAAGATAACCAAGACAAACTTTTTGGCAAAAAATAACTTTAATATTGAAAATGATGTTTAAAAGTTGGTATAAAAGATGAAAGTTATCAAAACCAAATTACTATCATATCTTAGAGATGCACTCGATATTGCAACATTGAAACATTGCGACAATTGTTTTACTCTCGAGTCGACGCCCCATTCATAAACAATCTGTGTTTACATGCATTCAAAAGTGCAACCTATAATTCTATATACAGTACACGCAAATTTTTAATTTAAAAATGCAATGTTAACCAGCTTTACACAACAACATCATGTCTTAAAGTTGGATTGTAAGCGTCACCATCTTTTCTCAAATCGGCATATATCGGAGCTAATCAATCAGGAAATAAATAGACAAGCAAGCACCAAGTTTGTAACATTTAAACCTGTAATATTTGAAGAATTTTCAAAAATAAACTTGCTTTGCAGGAAAAACTTTACTTCTGCTTATATGTAAATGTTGTTACCATTCAACCTGCAGTCTATATCTCATCGACAGAGATTTAGTCGTTTTTTAAGAACTTTGCTATTTATTTCCATCTAGCGGTTATGCGTAGATGCATTGACGGAAATCTTTTGTACCCAAACTAATAATGAACTGAGACTAACCCCTGGTATTACGCAAGTTTTGGAGAATTTAAACTCACTATAAAAAAACATACACATACTTCTGTTTTAAAACTATACAAAGAATTTGAATACTTTTACCGATAACGTAAGGCTATGTTTGGTGTTTGCGTGTTTTTGCAATACGGTTTGTCGAAGGCAAACTGATTACATAAGCGACGCCCATAATACAAGGCCTAAGTCCGGAAAAATAATTTCCAAAAACTTCTTTTAATATCCCTAATATTTAGTAATATAGGATATGAAGAGCAACTATTGACGAGTATAACTTACAATTAAAACGTTTGAGAAATATTTAAAATTTTGTCTTTATTTAAATAAGTGCTAATGTAATCAATGACTATTACAATACTGTAGTTGCGCACCGCCGTCGAATCTGAATCACACTTTACACTTCATTACCATTGTTTCAATTCTTGCTTCAAGTATTTACTCGGATCGTCGCAATGGTGAAAAACTTCTTGGAATTTCCTGTCGCTTGTACTAGAGTTAAAGTACTGTACTTGTAATCACCAGATTTTTTCTTTTTCTTTTCCTGTTAATTGTGAAAACCACCGACAATTGTTTGTTTTCATGTTGTGTAAAGATTGTTTTGGGGCGAGTTTGTTTGTTTCAATGGTACTTGTCATGGGCGTACTATTTCTGCCATTTTTAACAAGCGACACTCATCCGTATTGGTCAATACTTTGCTTAAGGTTATGAATTTTTTACTGTTATATATCTATAACTATGAAGGCTATTTATTGGGAGGGTTCATAAGACCACACTTATTACGATGCAAAAAAGGTAAATCGCGTTAACATACCGTTTCAGTTGAATTGAATCTTGGTAAACAAATCAATCATTTGGGTCCAAATGAACCACGGTTTCAAACTTTTGCATGAAATCAAAAAATTCAGACTTTCTTGTATTAACTTTACGATCTATAGTCAACATAAATTTGCATTTACACACTTTCCGAAAAGTTCTCTAAAAAGTTAATCAAAAACATCACACATATCATTTCTTCGGATTATAGTATCAAAGATCAATACAATGCAGTCACTCGAAACCACTCCTTCCTTTTGCGTTTCAATGGTTTTTATTGATCAACGTATGAAGAAAATTTATGTTGAGACAACAAAAATGGCAGCACAAATAAACGCACAATACCGAACTTTGACGACTGATGGGGAACATAAATACGATGGTAAAACAGCACAAGCTTTCAGCAGTAAATTACAAGAGTTAAATAAACCTCAAAATCAATAATAATTTACATACATGTACTTTTATCACGAGTGCAGGTTTAGTATGTTTTTGGGATACAAGACTCTATTTCAAAAAAATACATCTCTCAGCTGTACGCTGGAAAGCAGTTTTCAAAGTTTAAAGATAACTTTCCCTTTACGCATACAGCGTTATCATGCCATCGAGGAGTCTTATATTTACCGTTGAAAACGGTGACAGTTAACATCCGTAAAATTGGTACAAGAGTTTTAACACTCGTTTAATCTCCGCTGTTGGCTTAATTGTTGAGAACAAGGGTTTGAGGGTACCGTTTTTTCGTGTGGAGAAAAGTCTGTTTCCAAAACGTTGTATACTGATAAGGTCATATCCAAAATAAACCAATTCTCGGTATTTGAAGCAAAATGGCACCAGTTTTTTCAAGCGACTTTAACGGCTTAAACCCTGTCGCCGCTCCCGTTTCGGAATTCCCAAACTCTGTAAGTCAGAAATTCCATTTTCTTTGTGGATACATTGGCTTTTAGAAATTAACCCTTTGAATTGCTCCTCCGTTAAATGGAATCGCATATCTCCAGTTTTCAAAGATGAAACAGGTGTTGGAGAGACGCAGGAGGAACGAATCAAATCCAGTGGATGGTCTTCAACATCGTGTTGGATGCTGAGGAGTACAAAATCATGTTTTGAGTTTCGACGTTCAAAATCCACCGATTCTGACTTTTCTTCAATAATGTGGTTGTTATTTCTTTTTCTTTGCACCGACCGACATCTCCTTCAAATAATAATAATTTTTAAATAGCAATTTCAACGCAATCTTACCAGTTATGCAAAGTACTTTTATTATTAGTAATATGCCTTTTTTAATAATTCTAATTGATAAGTTATATAGTAACTTAAGCTAACTTACCTCCAAATAAAAAATCCGATTAGCAATGAAATAAGAAAAAATACGAAGGAAATAAAGCAGTAGAGAGAAATCATGTTAACACTGGCTTTCTCTTTAACAGTAAATTGTACTTCTATGTCTTGGCATCTATCACCGGTAAACCCGGACGGACATCTGAATAAAAATAAAATGCGCTTAGATAATAATTAGGTAACCTTTATACAAGCTTTCTAAATTCAAGAAACTTTGTGTTCTTTTTTTGGCAGTGTCACCCCAACGGGTCCATTTATACGTTTCAACTCACTCCCGAAATAATTTAAACTCTCAAAAATTTATGACAATTTCTTTAATTTTTTTTCGTACTATACTGTCAATACTGAACCACCACATTCTAAAAGCTATCCGTAAATATTGGAATTATTTTCGCTTATAGAACTCATTGTTTGAGTATACTTACGATAAGTTCAACTACATAGAATGTATGGTAAGGAGAACATAACGTAAATTGCTACAAATAATTGAAGTTTGAAAAATCATTTTCTCAGTTTCATACAAACATACTGATAGAAAAATGCATCTTAAAGAAGGTTCTAAGCTGTAAAAATATCACGCATAGGCTACGGACTTCGAATCGGCTGCTGCAACAAATCTTGTTGTCCTGTTGCAAAATGTTTTTAATACAAAGTGTCACAGAAAATTTTACCCATATACGTGTGCTGGGTCGCGATTGTGGTGAATTTAAGATACAGCAAAGAGATTGAAAATAAAACAAATAAAAATGTGCAAGATAGAAATGAAAAAGAAAACACAAAAATATATGAAACGTTCAAGAAAAATTTTTTCGATTGCCTGAAATTTTCTTATTTTTGAGATTGATAAAAAAACGTAATAAACCTCAGAACGTTGTTAATATTTACTTAATATTAATATTTTTACAGCTCCTCCCACAAATGTTTTCATTATATCGGTTAGATATATCCTTGAGTTTAGTCATCCCGTTTTGTTTCAAAGATTTCTTGAGGATAAGTCATTACAAAACGGAGATTCAGAAAACATTTTAACTTGGTGCAATGCTTATATCGGGTCTTTTGCGGACCAAGTAATATTTATTTATTTATTCATTTATTCAAATTACACAATACTTTCTAACGCACAAAACATTGCTGAATACATCTTTTTAAAAGAAATGTTTTTCTTTTTTTTTCAGTAAAATCTCTCACGCTGTGTATCGAAAACGCAGTCCGTAAACAAATTGTTAAAAATGTCAGTCAGGTTCACTTGCTCTGAATTCTGGGAATTGAAAACGATGTTTACAGGAAATTAACAACGTTTTACGCTTGAGCAAGATAAATGAGTTTCAGGGCCTAAAAATAGCAAGCAGTATAACCCAAAGGGTGTTTTATGACATACTGCACCAGTATATTAATCGTAAACAGTCATGTTTAATGTTATAACGTTACTCATATGTTGTAGAAGTTGGCGAACTTTGATGAATAAATTAGTTATCTTCCAGAAAAATCTTATTTGTCGTAAACTCCGTAAAGACATATCTCAATCTTTATACTCAATCGATGACGACAGTGCTATAGATATAAGCTTTTAATCCAGTTTATCTTTAAAGGTAACGAAATAATACTGCACGATAACTTGCTAATGACATGTCGAAAATTAATTTTTTATTAATTTTAGGCTTATTGAATACAAGGCACAGAACGATTTTTCTGGTTTTAGGGCAACCGCTAACTAAACTTTGTTATATTAAAATCGGCAAAAAACTTAAATATACTGGATGATATTTAAATTATAGGACTATAAGACTGTAATTTTATTTGATTATTTGTTCCAATTACACTAAACAAACTTTAATGTAATATAGTTTTTTGAAAACTCTTTTTTAATTGCAATGAATTTTCCGTGATTTAATGTATTCAAAGAATTTGTACAAAAATTGTTATAAACTTTCAGAGTTACATGAACAGGTTTTGTGTCTAACAATAATTATATTTCATATACTATCACTTATATACTAGTGTAACAATAGCTGGGTTGTCTACATAAAAATAATTCGTAAAAATTTAGTACATAAATATACTAACAAAATGTAATATCGTTATGCAAGACTAGAAAGCAAGCAAATCTTAACTTACGAGCAAATGTTTTCCACCGGGTCCAAGCAAGTTCCTCCACTTAGACATCCGCAAAGATTTAAACTAATTCCGTCGTTTCCTCCCTGTCAATTTTTAAAATACTAATGAACTTCGTACTCTATAGAGAACAATTCTATAACTTTACAAAATATTTTATTTTTCGCCTTTCAAAACGTTTATACCAAAGCAAAACGTTAAGTGTCTATATATTTACCATGACGTGACAAGTAGATGGCACTGACAACGTCGACAAGTAACAAGAAAAATATTAACTTAGCGGTTCCTTACAGCTGCTTATATCACGGCTTTATCTCGGTTAAATCTGTTGGAGCTGATGATAGCGTGCTATCACCCGTAAGTTCCCGCGTTAAGGCGTAAAAGCAATTATGGAACTGTAACGGCGAACGGCGTCATATTTAAGCCGTGTTCTAAATATTAACTTCTTTTTTCGCGCTACAACAAAATGAACTTTCGGGTGACCACAGAATATGCTTGTTTATATGTTTAATAAGTCCTCGTTAGTGGCTTTCTCTTGTCTAGTACACAACAAAAGCACTTTATTACCTTTTTTCACTCCAAAATCATTTCGAGATATTTCTACTACAATGAGCCTCTTGACAAGCTGGTATGTGAGTCACTTTTCGCCGGTTGCGAAATAGAAAGTTCAAATGAACACTGGCGGGTCGTGGACTCGTCCACTTCATAGTTTTCTTTTTACGATCAAGCTAGTCACAAAATGAGAAAATTCAATTGAGCAGCTTTGCTGTGACGCTATACCCAAAACTATGCTCAGTGATAAACAGTGTCCTCTCTATCGCATATTTGCATCTACAGGCATCAGGATAAGATTTTACGGTCTTACTTGAAAGTTTTAAAGAAAAATTTAATTTGTGTACGTCTTTCAAAGATTTTGGGCTATTTTTGGCGCAGATTTTATCTTTCTACTTCCGCGCGGGACGTGTGCTAAGCGCTGTAGCCAATACGACAGCTCACCTGTGTTTTCAGTATTGAATGACTTGAAGGCGAAAACAGAAAACTGTACATCACGCCACCAGTAATATTGTTTAAAAGGTAACATGACAAAATATACAAAGTACTATTTTCTTGAACAGGGATTATAGTTGCGACAAGGAGCCTTACTCTGAACCGTACCTGGTTGTGGTAAACTCGAACTTCGTTCAAGTCGTAGCGGGACCAGTGACAAGGTACGAAATTTATCGACAGTTCTACAACACGAGCGATAATCTTGTACTAAAAACAGGTCACTTCGAATAGTGGAATATTGGTCTGGCTTACATTATGTTAAGTGAAAAATACTCAAAATTGTTGCGTGTACACATGACATGTAGGCTCTAAACAACATCATAGGCTCATCATGCTTTTTATGTACATATAGTGACGCGTTATTGTGTAACAGATCGGCTTAATGCCTTGTAGATGACATGTCAGATATGAAGAATGTCGTACGTTAAAAATGTTTGTCTCAACCATGCATTGTATAGCGTGCTTAATCCAAGTCTTTTTGTAAACGTAATGTGCAGAAGGTACGATGAGTATTACGGAGTGTAATTCTTCCTGGAACAAATTAATGGATTATTATTTACGGTTTTGGGCGTTTAAATTCGGGGTTTTTTGCTGGCCAAGGGACCTCCCTTGGTGTAATCTTACATCTCATAGACTTTACTCTTTACGGCAAAACATGTAATCGTGTGTAACTAATTGAAGGTCACCCATCAAACGCATAGTGATACAGGCTGAAAACAATTGGGCAAACTTTCGTTTGTACTGTAATTTCCTTTTGTGGCTGTCTGTACTTCGAGCACTTTTAACAACATTAGAGCGTGTGTCAGTGGCCGTGATTTTGAAGCGTAACGTGATTCAGAACATTTAGGAATTGTAATGTATGGACGAATAGGTGGAAGATTGCGTAATCCTTATTTACTTTCAACTGTGAGTAATATCCTAATTTTCTTTCACTAACATAATCTAAAGCTCTTTACATGGTAGAGCGAACATCACCCATGTAGTGGGAAATTTCTTATTGCAGTTTACACAGTTGTTTCATCGTCGTCTTGACCCAATATCATACTGTACTAATTAGTCGAGACGTATATCAGATGTTACATAATCGTATCAAGCAATCTTACGGAAGTTCAAACGATTTTCAAACTCATATTCAAATTTCAAGTACACATAGTTTTACGTAATCGTGACGCATTCGATTGTACTTTTTCGTGTTTTCACTCAGCCAGTGGTTTGTCTCTGTCTGTCTACAAAAGGCTTGGTGGTCTGGCGTGGTTTACTCAATCAAGGTTTAACGTTCAAGTTTATTCAAAGATAAACTACCGGTTGCAACACCCTGCACTGTAATAGGCCAAAATAGGCCAAAAGAGACGTTTTGGTTGTGGTAGAAGTTGTTATTTATTTTTGGCAACTCTGTCTTTGTCTTAATATCTTTTATAACCAGCTATAGAAAATTGCAATTAATTATGGCTTAACGAAAAGGATTTAAATAATAAAAAACTTGGAAGCTCCTATTCAGTTTTTTTAATTCAATTCAACAACTTCATTATTAGAAAAAACACGCGTTGCTATTTTGCAAATAAATCATAAATTTTCCTTTAAAATTTTGTCTCAGTTTTCCGGATCCGATCGAAACATTACGTCAACGGTTACGCAGTGGGTGGTGTTTACCAAGTCAGCTATTACGTCAATGTTACACTTCCATATAAACAAAGTCAAATTGAAAAGTGATTAAAACTAATAATGATCAAATATAATAATATATAGCCTTTGAGTGTAACCACAAAGCCCGGTTTAACCTGCTTCTACTTTACTCCCGTATTATTAACCGCCTCCGATACTACTAAGGTTTTAACGATTAAGTAAAAGTTTCAAAATATGTTGTCGACTCGTGTTAACTAAATCAAAGTTGAAAATTTCATTAAATACTAGAAGTGCATATATAACGCAAGGAGCTTCATTAATCATATCGATCTGCGTTGAAGCCCTGACGTCAAGGTATTGGTCTGATTGCACAATGAAGATAGTGTCTGCATTCATGTTTGTGATGGTATAGAACGTTTACCACTAACTCTGGGGTCACAGTTTCTTCTACAAAAACAGATAGTCGCAACAAAACGATTAATACGCTTTTCCTGTCTATTTACAAAATTATCCCCACATCAATTAATGAGTCAAATGTTTGCCACGGCTAGGTGTGCGATATGTAATACCTGACGTATATCTAGGCACGCGATGCCCTTTAAGGATTTTTTAATTCAAATTTGTGATTATATATAGAATGTCAAGCGCCTCAAGATTACCAAAACGAGCGAAAAATATGCGAAAAATATTTGGAAAAGAACATCTCTCATTCACTGCTGTTTTATAAAGAATTTGTCCCGTCCAGACGAACTGTTGCAATCAAAAAGGTGTTGCAAAGGCAAACAACCGAGTGTATAAGGTTTTTGTTATTTATGGGTTAATTAAGCAGAGCAGTCGCTATAGGCGTGGCCTGCAAAAATGATTTCTAACGAAAGAAGGCACGAATAGTTGAGCAAAACACCATTATTTGCGTCATAGAGGATACATCTATATTCAGAGACGTTTAATTATATCAAATATACAAGGAAAATGCTTCGAAACGCAAACATTTTTATCGGCATTTCCCTTGATTTTAAAGTATGTCGTTGATGACGTCATGGAAAGTCCCTAAAACAAAGTGATGACAAACAACTTTTTTAAGAACATGACATTAAAATCAGTATAAATTCACACAACCTGACGTTAGAATTTTCAGAAACCTCCCTTTCCGAAAATATAAGTTCTTTTAAATTCACAAAATAATGACATGTCTTTTCGTCAGAAGTTAGCGAAGCACACTTGGTCACGTCTAACCTATGCCAGAAATGCTTTCCTGTCGTGATTACAGAATCCGGTTTCATGCGTGTGGGAGTTTTGGCGATTGTGATTTTTAGCAGCTTACAATACATTTTTTGCGTCATCCAATGTTTCAATGGAAATTAAACATCCCTGAGCATTATCGGAACTGAACTAACTTTCTATAAAACGATTCTGTGTTGGTCGCACTATAGTAGCACACCTATAGAAAGGACAAAATAACATTTTAGGTACTATTTCGAAATCCTGTCTTTAGCAATTACCAAAAAGTTGCAACGTTTTTACAAAACAAGATGTCTTCCAGTAAACTTAGACATAAAACAACAATGAATTAAGTAAAATTATTTTTTCAAATACATTGCCACAATGTAGCAATGGCTTTATACGATAATAGCAATTAATAACATATGTAATTAATTTCATAACTGAAGATGTCGCAGTCATTGCTATTCCACGTGATACTACGAAATCCAGAATTAATCAGAACCAATTTTTCGCCAGAGCAAAGTGTCGGATAAGCAAGGTTTCCGGTGTGATGAAACCATCACATCACACAAACGAAACGTAGTTAGGTTAGGTATGAATAAACTTGCTCATATAACTCGAGACACAAGCATCAAGCTGAACATGAACAGTACGCGTCGTACACTCACATTTATTTGTTGCCTATTTGTTTATTTTATGGACGCAAAGGCCCCTTTTTCGACGCGATCCACTGATTCATGATTAACATTTCAGATTAACTGGATGATTCATTTAGTGATTTTGGACAATTAAAATCGAAAATTCCTCTATCGGAGTAGAACAACGTGTTTTCCGGAATCAAGTGATATAGAACGCATTGCAATAGGTAGGAGGAAAATCGTTTCTTGATATAATTTGTCGGATTGTGGAAGTATCGGATTAATGAGCTCCAGAATAACAAGATCCTATTGTATTTGAAAGCAAGTTCATGACCGTTGTGTGTAAACAATAGGTTAAGCATACATTCTTTGTAAATTTTGCGCATTAAAATACTTAAAAATCCTCACATCGCATGTCTGAAAAGTGCTTTTTCTTTGAAATGGTTGTGATCGTACAACTCACAGCGAACAAAAACCCAAAACATTTCTGCCGCAACATGTCGCTACCTTGTAATAAATAAACGAAAGCCAAAGGCCATGGCCCAGGACACGACAAACTCTCTGACAAACAGGAAGCCATACAAACCTATATCAAAACACCAGGAAAAAATAGCAAAGCTCATCCAGTCCCACAAATCGTATGCTTCTGCTGGAGATGGACGAATTAACTTGTTGATCGCTAACATGCCTGTAATGTATCGGAACGTTTCTTTCTAGATAGCAAAGACAAAGACTATTATACCAACTCTCCAAAATCAAATCTGTGGGGCGACATGCTCTTGCATAATAAAGCATCAAAGCTCAGATTATTCCAAAAAAAAACTAAATCTCTGGGCGATTGTCGGTGATATTGTGTAACTTCTAATTATGCAACTTTTTTTCTGAATGAGCTTTATTTTACATAAATTTAGAAGAATTTTTTATCATTTATTGTAGTTTGAATGTAACTTATTGAAATTTATTTGTTATCATTTCAATTCAACTTTGGCTAAAGTTATTTGCTCTTTCGTCAGTTAATTTAAGTTTGCATGATTTTTTCTAAATTAAATTAAACATTAGTTACTTTTATATAAATTTATTTCAATTAATATGAATTTTTTTAATTTGTATCAAGACTTTTACAAAAAATAACAACTGATCTAACAGGTAATCGTAATTCACTTAAACTGTGAATAAGTAACTAGGAAACTGATAACTTCACACATTTTGAATAAATTACTGAATAAGCAGCCGAGGAACCAAGTAACCAACTTCAACTGTGAATAAGTAATCAGGGAAGTGGTAACCTGAATCACGTCCATCCGAATTCGAGTAAGAAGCGTTTTTGCTTGAGAGTACGGATGTAGTGAGGATACCGTCAATAGTGATTTTAGGACAAAATAAATTTCCAGATGATCTGAAGGCAGGTCCTAGTGATATGATGTAATACGAAATATTTTTCTGTCTTGCATGTTTATACAGTTTGTTTGTTTACTACTTCTTCCTTGCTTTTTATGGCATGCTTTTCTATATGTCAATAAAAAGGAATACGCTAACACACTGCTTACAATTTAAACCGGAATAAGTCCACTGTAGAAAAAAGGTATAGCGACGGTAAGAATAAAATTTTCAAGGTATATTTCCTGTAATTTAGGACCTTTTTCAAAGTTTGAGATCTAGCCGCCATTATAGAGTATACTTATTTATGTATTTGGGATTATAAGGTGTATACTGAAACTAAGATCTATTGCCATGTTTCGAACAAGCTGCGTGGTTTATACAAGAACAAAACTTTTTCCTGTACTATGAAATTATAGAAACAAGGCGGTTATTTACTTGTCTAACTTTCATACTATTAGGATGAATTCCAGCTCTGATATTACGGGCATCCGTTTACATCAATTTGCGGCAATAAATGTGTAATCAGCATCTTCCAATTCTGGGCCTTTCCTTGTCGGCATACATTAACTCATAACTTCGTATTCTTTCGGCGAACTGTGAATTTTCTTAATGATAATTCCATTTTGAACCTGCAATTTAAATGCTTCAATTAAGCCAGAGATTGGCTCAATAGAAGCGACGCGACTACGTTATTAGTTTGAGCTGATATACTGTCATTTAAGGCTGATGATCATAAGGTATTACTCTATTAGCGCCCCATTATTTCACATCCTTCGATAGAAAGCGACTCACCGGGAAATGTGTGATAATCAGAAAGGCTGTATCCGTTTTTACGGAAAATTAATCCGACAATTTAACGGTCTGTTACCTCTAATGACGATTATAAGTTTCCGTAAATCTGTAATGCGTCAAAGGATTCAACTTATGATCATTTCAAGCCCAACCCTTGCTTCGTTTCCTATTCTTAACCATCATTAGATATTGAATAAGCATTAATAAAGTAAGCAAAAATGTAGAACATCTGGACAAAATTAAATTTGTGAAAACTGATAAAAAATGTCTATCCATTTTAAATAGCAAACTCATCTAAGCTACATACAAGCTGTAGCTTAGTCATCCCGTTTCCGCAGCAAAAAATCTGTATTTACGATCAAATGTTTTTGTTTACCAGGCTACAGCGCTCACGAAGGTATACTTTGACATATCAAAATAGCACCAAACTAGGTTATAGGTCGATTTCAAACAGGAATCTCTGGACAGTACCAACTTGTCAGCAGTTATCCCTTGCGGTTATATGCGCACACTATCCATTAATTGTGTGCATTCATTGTGTATACCGACAGGCCACATTTTACAACAGTGGGACAAAACGAAAGACGTAACAAAAGAAGTATCATGGGATAAATTAACAGTATTCAGTATAGCATTCCTTTTTTCGATAGATGTCTACAAATTTACTCATACACAAATAACAAAGATAGAAAAAATACATTCACGCTCTTTACCACTTTTAATCAAATAAGTGCAGTGGTGTTAATATATTCATCGTTTCAACAAACAACACACTACAATGCCTTTTTGTTACCAGGTTTATATGTTAGGTTAAATGCTGTGAAAAATGAAACTATATGTGCTTGTGTTATGTCAGTAACCACCAATAGACAGAGATTACTATAACATCGAACCGGCAAAGATGCTGTTTATCGTAATCTCAAACTCACTTCCGAGTTCAACTCTGTCTCCGATGGAATAATGATTCAGCATTTTACACACAGGTGCTTATGAATGAAAAGACATGAACTATACCAAGCGGCGTAAGCAGCTATGATGATTATTCATATCCCATTTCTCTTATAAAAGATATAGCGAAGACAATTTTTGGGCTTTTTCAGCAAAAACAAGTCTTTGAAGTTAAACAAAGTCCGGTATTTCAATGTTTTTACAAACGGGGTAAAACTCCAAGTGATGGGTTATAAAGCGTGAATCACAGGAAAGAAAAAACTGGCCCTCAATAGAACATCACCCTGAGACTCACGTTGTTCCCACACACTAAATACAACAGCTGTAATACTAACAGACAGATAAAGCCATTTATTAATCCTTACTCTTAGTATTGTTGTTTTAGACATAATATTTGTAAAGGTGTTGTCTGAAAAGGCGTATATGATGCTGATTATTAATTACCTTAAACTTTAACGCTTTGTATTTTAATTTGACTATCTACATAGTTAGACTTTTTGTTGATAAGGAAGTCCTAGACCTGAAATTTTTCCAGATGTTTCCACAGGATGGCGTAGATAGAACTTGTCCCACGTCCATCTTACAAAAAATCCGTCAAATTTCAAACGTTGCAGTCAAAGAGGTGGACTGGTGGTGGACACATGGACTAACTCAAAATTTTGTCTATGAGACCTATTTCAATAAACACAAATATAAATACGTTTCTGCATTATAAATCAGCATTAAACTATGCCTTTGTACAAAAATCTATGTCAATAAAAGCAATAACTTTATTGAATTACTTTTTTGATCATTGTTTCTTTGCTTGATTTTTTTGTACGTAAAAACCAAAGTAGCCTACAGTATCGTACTATGACTGGGTTTTGGGCCCTTTGTTGAAACCGCCACGATAAGCCACAAAACGACATAATTTGATGCGACATAGTGTTAAAAATAACCTATAGTCAATTGTTTTACACGGAAAGAACCTACATGTTGGTAAGCCTGATTCCAGATTGGATTTCCAAAATATTTCATCACGTTCTTGATTTAGGATTACAGCTAAATAGGGTTGAATTTCTAACAACTGTGTTGTAATTGCGTATGGCCCTGTGTAACAATACAGCAATACGTGACATAATGTTACCCAATGGTCTGAATTATATACAGATGATACAAAAAAGCTCAGTGTGAGTTATTTCAATTTTAAGTAGATCCTCATCATTTGCCCATTAATTTCGTTCCGGGCGTTTTGTATTGGCTTCAGAATATTGCCTAATGCTCAGCATCCACAAGGTTCCGTTCAATGACGCTAAAAATTTAACGACATAGCAGCAGAAGTAGCGTGCTAAAGCATTTTACTAAGGTCAAGTATCGCAACACAATTTCCGTAAAATTTATCGACCCGTAAACGCTTTATTTGATATAAGGTGTTGTTTTTCGAAAATTGAACTAATGTTATATTCTAGAATCGCGGGATCGGTGTTTGCCCAATGCCCATATCCTAACCTTTCTTGGAATCTTGGGCAGCTTTCCAGGAAGTTACAAGGTGTTCTAAAGCTATTCAATAAATATAATAACTTTGCAAATTTGTTTACAGCAAAATATGATCCGAGGAAACCTAGCTTATCAAGCCCGCTCAAGTTCAATACTGTAGCTGATTTATATAATATTTAAACGACTTGAAGTAGACAATTTGCAATGTAAGTGATATGGTGTAATGGCTATGAGTCCGATGAAAACCTGTAGGAATCTCGGAAAAAAACAAATTTCGACTAAAGTCTTGCGGATTCAATTAGGCTACCTCACCAGGTAAAATTCCCAAAATATTTGCAGTTTTTTTTTTCGCCGTCTTTCAGCAAAACTTTTTCAGCATCAGATTTAAGTGCGAAACTTGGACGTGGGCGTTTGAATCATTGTCCCCAAAATAAATGAAAACTACACCCTTGATATCACTTATCACTCCTTGTCATTGACATCAACCCACTCTATTTCAATCTTTTTTGAACTAGTCAAGTGGTAGTGTTGTTGGCTGCCAAAAAATTGACCTGCCAACAATATTTTTTCGGTTAAGGGAAAGTGTAGAGAGAGCAAAAATGCACCCAACAATACACAACAACTTAATAGGCTTTAGTCAAAAGATTTTGTATGAATGCGTGAACCAGTCACTCCTTTCCTCTGTCGCCATGCCGGAGTTTTTTACCATTATGTTGTGAAACCATAAGTAAAAACATTTTTTCGTTAAGTAATCAATTGTCTGACATTAGAAAAAAGGTAAACTTCGATTGGACGTGAGAGTCTTTGACGTCATTCGCCGTACATAAAAGTGGAGTGATGATTTGGGTCGGTACAAGTTACCGGGTTTGAGTTTTGTTACCGGGCAGACGTTTTGGCTTTGCGAGTTGGCATGCGCATGAAATGAACTCCGAGGTTCTACGTTTTCCTTTGTTTAACTCTGCTTGCAGTCAGCGATTACAGTACTTGTGCCAAACCTTTAAATGAGGCATTTTAGACATCGCTATAATATAAAGTTTTTGGTGGGTTGCATTCGGCATTTGGAGGGAAATTTAATGAAAATAAAAAGCCCACGATCAGGTGACGTTTTATCTAAATCATGTGCTAGACAGAACGGTTTGGTTTGAAGGCGCCGTCGCATCTTTAGAATTTCTATTCTCTTCTATTTCGTCATGTTTAAAACACTCGAAAATCTTTGAAGTGAGATTTTGTCACATGACTGCTTGTCATAATTTCTGTTGTTAGTAGCGATTACAATGGAGCCAATTGGTTTCACGTTACAGCTTCATTTGATGGTCTTTCCGTGAACACACACAGCAGAAACGAAAACGTTACGTGATATTATATTCTGTTAAATTTCAATGGGTAACCGCAATAAGGGCGGGTAACAGGGTGTGACGACCTACACTTGTACGATAATGACGCCTACAACGCGCTTCGATCTTTGGCTTCGTCGTTTATGTTTTTATCGCGTAAATAAGATACAATACATTTTTGTCCTGAAATTCCCCACCAACTCTAGTTTTGGGAAAGATTCAAAGGCCATTCCCCGCTACCAGGCATGTTGAACACTGACTGATTTGAGGGTTAGAGTAAATTCGACAGAAATCTTTTTCGCTGCACGTTAGGCACTACACATAAAGTAGCCTCAGTTTGAATTATGCTTAGCAGAGTTTAGAAAATAAATGCCGTTTTGGATTACCATTGAGTCAACAAGATCAGCACAATAGCTGCTTGTGTTACGTGTTTTGCAGTTTTGTTGCAAAGGCTTGGGCAAGGTGTAGCCGAGACAGCTATACACTATAGGTGCTAGTAGCAATGTAATATCAATAAAAATGTCTGAATAAACTCTGAATATTTATTTTTACGTTTAGGATAGTTTGGAAAGTTTTTATGTCGTATTTCGGTATTGGTATCTGCGTGAAACAAGCAAAGCAGTATCCTAATAAGCAGATTCCATCAAGACTGCTGCTAAACTAAATAGCATCGAATCACCAATACAATTGTTAAAACAACGATCCTGTTTTGGCAACTGTAAACACATCTCAAGATGTTGACAGAAAAAAGGGAGTTTTTCAAACGTCAGGACACATGGAACCGATCATGTTTTCGGAAACATGCAAGAAGAACTTGTGAGAAAGACAATTTTTGTATCGCATCGATCGGAAAATCCACATACGGCGTACAGGAAATAATACCTGCAACCATTTGCTTCAACGCCAGATCAACGTCAAGCTCGATATCGTTCAACCTTTCGGTTATTACTGTTATCGCAGGTAATAATTTTTGGTGATATTTACCGTATAGTTAAATTTAAAGTGTTAATTGCGACATTTCCCACGCTTGTACGCCTGATTTTATGCTTTTGATGTATGCGATAATTTGCCAAAACCTGCCGTTCACACGTAAACATGACGTTAAGCGTTTTAGAACACGCTTGAATAATTATATGAGATCGTATGTAGTGGTTACAAGTGCTAGTGGAGTTATAACAAATAATTACACATTTGCCCATTGATTTAAACTTCACGTCATACTTTTTTCCGATGTCCAAAATTGACAGACTTGTAGACGGAAATTTTCCGTTCTTAGACTATCGCGTAGCCTATACTGAGTTTCAGCTCACATTACTAATTACGTAATTCCTGCTCGATAACAAAACTTTGCCATTGGGTTGATGTATGTGTAAAGAGACAAGCCACAGTGTCTACTCAGTTGTGTTATACCTACATTGCATAAGTCAGGTCACTAATAACGTTTAAAATGTTGCCTAGTTACATACAACAACACCGGATAAAGCCTCTCCTATCTATTTTCCGGAATGTGATCGGGTGGACTTGAAAAAATCGTCTCTTTTCCGTCCCTTTCTAGAGTTAATTCCGCTTACGTCATTACTTTTTTACAAAGTTTAGGTTTGGGGAAGTTGTTCTTTGATAATCTCGATTCTTTAATTATCCAAGCGACGACAAACGATATGGGGTGCAGCTACAACCATAATTGTATATAATTTGTTCAAATTGCCAAAGGTTCTAGATAATCGATAGGGTTTATCTGACGCGTGTAGAGCGTTAAACATGTATTTCATGAAATATTATAATTTAATAGACGGCTGTGAGCAAGTTTTACCTCACTGTGAATAACTCATGTTTTTACAGTGTTTGTTTTTCTTCCACTCGTTTGCGCATCTTCAACACCAACATCTACATCTAATACAGCTTCGATCTCAACAATACCAATTCAAGATTGCAATAACACTGCTGTATCTTTGGCCGATGATTTACCCGTTTTGTCAGAGGATATTGATACAGGTTGGTTAATGCGATGGTCGTATAGTATCGTTAAACATAATAAATGCACGAGGACGTTTCGTGCAATTATCTCAAGATTTGTTATAGGTGTGTTAGCAGCCAAAGCCTAAAATAAGACCTTAATTGTAACCGTACGTATACGCAACACGCACCTGATATGTTACAATTGTGGAAAGGCAGACACGTTGTTTTGTTTGCTGAGACACTGTATGCTTTTATCTGACGTCACTAGCTTAGCATACAATAAAGTGTTTTCGGCTGGTCGACGTAGAAACGGGTCCTTCGTAGCACAAAAGACATTAACCATTTAAGGTTTACGTTTCCTGAAATACGCTTAGAAAGCCTTCCTTATCACGCAAGCGACATTCCAAAGTTTTCTTGTAAAAATAGACACATTGTATTGTAACATGACATCACAGTTTACCGGCTTAGTTAAATTTTTGCTCTCACTTTGTATTCTCAGCAAGCCGAGCCTGTGTAGTATAATAACGTTTTTGCGTCTTTGTATCTTTCACACCAAAAAAAGCATAATGATGATGCGTGTCATTGCAACAACTCTATTCAAACAGCAAGCGATGTGCTTGTTTCCGTAAAACAAACAATATATTGACATCCCTGCTTACATAAAATAGTTTATTCTGCATGTAGCATACTTATGAGCAGATATTGACAACGGTCATTTTATCATTGGATGCTTGAATTATCGTAATGCATACCAATAGCATACTGGTACAGTTGTTCTGTAGCCCAAGGCCTTTACTTGTAATTTCCGTGAGATCAAATACGACAATTTGTGTGCATTGTGCGTTTTGTTATCTCGCAAGCTATCCTAATGTCCGCCATTCTATATAGTATATAGTTATATACTATACAGCGATGGTCGTGGCCATCTGTAATAATAACAGCTACACTTTTGCATCTGTCTTGTGCGAGCTCATATATACCCAGATGCAATACCGTACTTGCATACAGTACATTACACTGATGTAAGCGTATTTTATACTACTCATATCTAAAATGCTTAGATATGCCAAGACTAGCCGAGTTACGAAAAAGAAAGAGGCGGAAAAATAGATGCCCTAAAAAATATCGCCGTGACTACTGTTTCAATAAAGGAAGATGTCAATGGATAAAGCAGCTGCCCATCTGCAAGTAAGTATGAAGCACGGAGAGTCGTAAAACCAGACGTTCCGTACCGCTCAATATTGTTAGCTAATTTTTGGTCAAATATATCGACGTCATTTAAGGATCATTCGCAATCTTATCAACTGAAAAATCTCGCAGGTGCAAAAAGGGTTGGGTTGGTGAAAGATGTGACGAAACCCACATTGACCTTGTCGAAGGCGGTTTAGAGAAGGAAAACATCATAATCACGGTTGTGGTGTTGGCGGTATTTGGGTTCATTGGTTTCACCACGGTCTTCTGCATATGCTGGAGGTGAGTCCGTTGACCCTGTTGTTTTTGTTCTGTTTCTTTTGGCATAGCCTAGCTTTTATTGAGCCAAAAGCACATGCTCTCTGTACAATTCTGCTGCACATTTTTAGAAATAACTTGGCCAAACTAAAATGTGGCAAGAATTTCAATCATGAGTATAAGTTCGTATAATTCGGGTGAACAAAATTCCTAACTATTGTAATTTCGTACACGGTTGGGATTATTTCGGGTAAAGATTGAAATATTAGGCTCCTTGTTATTTTCCAAGGAACTGTCTGACCACAAGTTCGATATTTAACTTATTATGTCGCACTTTTAAAACCAATTGAATTATGCAGTAGCCGGTTTTTGTTGTTAGCATATCTTGTGAATGAACCAAAGTGCCCTTGTCTATATTCAGCCGGTAATTTAAGTTAGCCCACACACTTTTTAACAAAGAGGGCCCTTCTGTGACCACTTAGTATAGGCAACAAAGCTTTTGCCGCGAAATTTGAATGAATTTCGTTTTTGAATCAATTTCAGGAGATTCCGTAGCGTACGAAATGAACTCGAAGCTGAAGCGTACGAAAAAGAGACTGAAGTGATGGTAAAAGAGCAAAAAGAAAACGCTTCTTTGGCATACGCAGACGAGTCCAGATAAAAGCGAAAATCAAATAACAAGAGTGCAACTATAGTAATGTTTATTATTTATTATTGCCATTTTTCTTTTTATGGATGCTGTTTTTGTAATATTTTGTTTAGCGTGAGTTCATTCTTGCTTTATTTTTGTTTTGTATAATGCTTGGAGGTCTTCAATTTCATGGCAGTATTGCAAACAAAGGAACATATTTTTGGCGATTTATAAATTCTTTCCCGTACACAGCATGAAGTTTTCAATATAGTACACTTGCCAAGATAACTTATTATATTATGCCTTGCTTTAATGTTGATGCTTGCATATGATGAAACGGAAACTAATTCTTGAATCATCATTAATAAGTATTTCTATACCTTTACCTACGTTTTATACTGCTAATGTTTTTTATGCTTTTTCAATAAAAGCAGAGTTTAAGTAGTGTCGTGTGCGCAGCTTGGCTATAATTGCATCTGCTATATTTAGATCATTTTCATTGCTTATGACAAGCCTTATATGTTGATAGTTTTTTCAATGACATTATAAACGTCAAAATAGATACGTAAAATATTAACTACAGTACCACTGCCAAAGTCCGACAATGTGTAAACATGTTCACAGTCACAAGCTGAAAAACATCCTTTTAATCACGTGACGTCACGTAAGCTCTTGAGTAAATACAATGTTTTTTTATATAATAAGATGATGCATGGAACTCAGACTGAAGAACACTTGTTTGCAGAATTTAACTTATAAAACAATTCAATACTAAATTATGTAAAACCGTTAAATTATAGTTTAACTCTATCACTAAACAAAAAATAACAGCTTTCTTGCAAAATTCGTTTCTTTTCACGTCAAAAATATATGTAACCGGAAAAGCTCGATTTTCGTCATTTCAGAAATGGTGCGAACCGCGTCTGAAAATATTGTCCAAGCCCGGACCCGGAATTTAATTTGCAGGTCGGTTTAGCCCCGAAAGTTAAAACTTATATCAATCCGTCTTGCACTCTATAGCCTATAAGTAATATTTTGTTGTTGAGATGAGTTTGTGGCAAAAGCTTTGTAACTATTTTCTTATCATCCTGTGTTCTGGCGTTCATTGTGTGCTGTATACACAATTTTTCAGTATTATGAAAGTAACAAATTGGGCTTCAAAACCGTACATTTATGATGAAAAAAATCCAAAACCTGGTATAAAATGTGCAATTCTTTTTGAAGTACAATCCTGCATAACTGAGTACGAAATAAAAATACTTTTATAAATGTTTACTAATGTCACCTTCAGAAGAATATTAAACGAAAAATGTTTTAAATTTCTCACGGCACTATAACTATAAATCTAAGTTTTTCAACGGGGTCCTAAAATTAGAATTTAAAAAAAATTTTCAAATTTTCTTTTGGTTGATACAGAAAGGGATTAGTCTATTTAACGTGAACTTTTCAAACATGGCCTAAATATGAACAACCCAAACGTACTATACAAGTGCGCAACCAACCCGAATCCGCTTTTCTATGCACATATCAGTTCACACTAGACCGATGAAAACAAACTTAGTATTGCTGAAATTGAGACAAATTTCTCTCGCCAGCAATCGCATCCACTTTGGCAAACATCTATCATAGCGCCACCTACCGAATGCTAAATTTGCCCCAAGAAGAAAACGTGATGTCTTGCTACCTGGAGACGTAATTTTGATTACAGAACAACGGAGGGTTGGGGATTTTCTTCGTCTACATCCCCTCTATGTTTTGATTGTTTTTCGCACAGTATTCATTGAAACACATCAGTAAGAATAAAGATTTTTGTTTATTTTGTGCTTTTAAATGCGGCCTTTGCTTGACGCCAAGAAATTTGTATTCCATTCTTTTTTCCAACAGCAGTTTTTACTGAGCAGATGCTAAAATTTTCTCGTCACATCACCAATTGCTGTTTTTGAGAAACACCCTGCAACTGGGTACGTCACGTGGTTGCTGATCGGAGAGTTGCTGATTAATATTATCGTAGACTACTATAGCCTATACAGCAACCGCTTTCAAACCTTGTTTCATGTTTTTTTCTGCGTAGGCTATATTTGATCATGTTTGAGAAAACCTAATCAACATCGTTCACCATAAAACAGGTGATTTGAAGTAATGTACTAGCAGACAGATAACGCATTTTGATTAAAATGAATAAATAGAAGTAAGTCCGCTTCCGTTCCGTAAGTCAGCTTTTACAAAGAAACGTTTTTGACTTTTGAACTAACTACATCGTAAAAATTTCGATGAGTCAAGCAAATAGGAATGGTTTTATAGTGATTGCACCCACGCGTGACTACACTCAAGGAATTGCAACCACAAGGAATTGCACCCACCAGGAATTGCACCCACCAGGAATTGTACCCACCAGGAATTGCACGGGCAAGCATGGTCTTTCTTCGAAGCAACGACGTGAATATGCTACAAATGCTGGTGAAGAAAAGAAAAATAGAACAGCACATAACTATACCATGTTCCAGATCTATAACATTCGAGTTCTTTTCCTGGTGGATGGAAGTGTGACTTATGTGTTTACAATTTTTTATGCAGAATAACGTATTGGTTCAATTTGCCTATTATTACGCAGAACTTTATTATGAGCAATAAAGAAACGATAGATTTAACTTGAATTTGAGAAGTTTGTGCGAAGTGTTGTGGCAGGTACGAACTTAACAATTATGGTTTTGTAAATACAGGAGCTGTACGGTACAATAGGGCAGAGGTGTATTATTATGTAATGTATGTATCAGCAAAACTGGAGGCGCTGATCAGTAGCCATTTTAAACTGATGAACTCCTTAACTGGAGTTAGCCTAACTTTTTTGTAACTATAACAAATGCAATTTGTAATAAAATATTTCTCAAAATGTGTGAAATCCACCGCTCCTTTGGAACTTTTAACAAAAGTAGCCACCACTTTGCTGGAATGGGTTAATACCGAAAGAAGTTTGAACGTTGGAAGAGATCCGATAACAGAATCGACTTCTCACATTCGAGGCACAAGTCACGGATGATTTTAAACTACCTCCCTGGCCGAACAGCTCAATCTTCTCGTCTGTGCCACAGATTGCTAATCTACAATTTTCAGTGGTATGGCATGGGCTATTAGGCTACTCTGTCTTTTTGAATATGGCGTATCAAAAATGACTTAGCGTGACTGAAAGTTGAAAGGTTTATAGACATATGATGAAAAGAGAAATAGTAAACTCAAAGAGCACGAAAATTGATTCTGAAAACACTGTCTACGACTCTACAGTTTCCTGAATTATAACAACATTTCATACGTCAGTTTAAATTATAAAAGCATATTCATAGCGCCGATGACTATTGCTCGTTTGAACGTTTATAAATTTTGCCTTTACAAGTTTTCACACAGATTAACGTATTGATTCTGTTAGCCCGTTATTGCGCAAAAATATATAATGATTATTAAAAAAACGTTTGGATGCTTATAACTTACACACTGTATGATTTAATATTCAATAAAATTATTCTAATTCCAGCTCTCTGCAAAATAAAGTTTAAAAAGAAAGCTAACTTGCTATGACTGGAAAAATACCTCAACGTTATAACGAAATAACTGTATTGGGGCTAGTAGTAATAATCAAGAATCGCTCCTTGTCATAACCTCTCGACGTATAAGAACAAAAATTGATCACTCAAATTTAATAAACTGAATAACGACCTAACAGCCTATGGAAATACTGATTCGATGACATACTACATACACGCGGGCATGGCTATGATAATTTACCTAATATCCTAACCTATATCCACAACGCTGCATGGTACAGTACAAGCATAAAAATTATTAATTATTTCGAGTGTCAAAAAAGTTTGGTTATTTACGTTAGTTTTGGTTATCTGATTGGGATAGTAATCAGCAAACAGACAGCTTTCTTGATTAATTATATTATTATCACGCGTGCCAGGGGTTGCCGCTTCCTGTATGGTGTAGCAGCATCACGATGTGTGTGAAACTAAGTGGAGAACCACCAAGGGACAAAAGACCACGTAAGTTAATTGCTGTACACGAAGCGAGGCAATACAAATGAAATACCAAGCATAATATAATATAGTGTATAATGAAATACCAAGCCATAATATGATGAATGTAAAAATACAACTTGGCCCATAAATATTTGGGTTATTTGTGCAGATCATTGTCTTCGCATGACTTTAGTAGTTTCCTAAAGCATTTCTACTTCTTCGTCATTGTCAAAGCATTTGCCCGGCATCTCCTCTCCAATCATCGGTTTTTTCGAATTTTCTTGTCTGCGAAGCTGTTGTTCAACAAAGAACTGTTATGTTCCTACAAAACTCGGTGGAAAAGCTCAGTGTTTTCGACGACTCACCTCTCTCCAAGACTTGCCTGACACTATAGTGATATAAACAGCATAGAGTGGTATCCACAAAGCTGAACTTGCTGATACAAAATGACAAAGGACTTGAGCCCAAGGTGGGTAGATATAGTTACCGTAAGTCATTCGACTGTGGACAGCAACGTAGTAAATGGACACCAACTGCAGGTTTGGGCAAACACAGAAAAGATGTCAATATTTTCATAGGTTGCCAAAGTCAACTTGTCTTTAAACACAATGTGCAGTAGAAACATGGACGAAACGCAGCTACACTTACCACGCATAAAATCGGCCCTACGTATTTCCATATGAAAATAATCACAGGTCGGATCTTGCTAGGTCCTATCATTCGGTTGATTTCATCCCAGTGACGATGAGCACCATACACCCAACCAATTGCTATACACTCACAGGCAGCTATGAAGAACAAACTCCATCCTGCCATACCGTAGGTGTTGAAAATTTCAAAAACGTAAACGCCTCCCTGTAAACGTTGAAACGTTTGCTTTAGCTTGTAGAGCAATTTAAGATTACCATAACTGCATGGATTAAAAACTGCTGTTTTTCATACCTTTGTTACAAATATCAAACCGCTAAGATAAAAGCCCAAGCAGCCGAAAGCCAGAAAGATTGGCCTTGAATATTTGTGGAATGTTCTCAATGGCCGAAAATAGTCAAGGAATAATGCACAGAAGGCTTCGACGTATATCAACTAAAACAAATCTAGTTTTTAGTTTGTGAACTCGTTGTTATTGTTATTAATCATGCTACAAGTCACGTGCTGCCAAGTCACTTACCTGAGAATCGAAGCCCATAAGAAAAATTGTTAAGAAAAATATGGCGTTCCAAAACTGTGGCAAAGGCAAGAAAGTTAACGCTTGTGGATAAACTATAAAGATTAATCCGGGGCCAGATTGCGCAACTTCGTCCATAGTTTGATTCTGAGTCGTACAAAATGTTTGTCAAAAATAAACGCAGGTCATTTTGTATTTTGTCTCATCACTTTAAACCAACCTGAGCATGCGCCATGGAGCCCAAAGTTGAAAAAACGGCAAAGCCGCAGAGAAAACTCGCTAGACAGTTTGACAACACAATCATCAGAATATCTCTGGTAAACACAACCACTGGTTTTAGTTTGAAATAAAGCGACTTGGTGGATATGAATTCTTTAAGTCGGAGGTTTTTCGTTTTATTGACAAAACTTGAGGGTCGTTATTAATAATCATTTTTATTTACTTCAAAAAATTTTGGTTGTATTTGTTGTAGCTTCCAAGCGTTGTAAGACTGCCGGTGGCCACACAGAAAGAATAGAGAACTTGTGTAGCCGCGCCTACCCACACCTGCAAAAAGCAACATGCTCAATTACATACAAGCACAGGGTTTTCATACCGACAAAATCCTAAAGACCCAGGAAAAAAGGTTTGACAAAATGCCAGTAGAAACATCGTCGTCTTCGTTGTTTGCTTCGTGAACGTGAGAGACTACAAAGCAAGTGCAACCGTTCTAGCGGCATGTTTTCTTACCCTGCAAATGTCACTTGCATTGGTTTCAGCCCATGCAAAAGTTGGTTGCGGCGAGGCAACGCATAGCGGTCAAAGTAAAAAGAGGACACACCACATACTTTCCATTTTGAACAGCGGCTGCACTATTCTTTCAGTAACAGTTGCTCACCTTTGTTCTTTACTTATACGGGATTTAGTTTCTTCTTATACCGCATTTGGGTATCTTTATCTATAAGACGAGTTTTTTGCAAACTTTTGTTTTTATGATTTTTGCCGAATTGCCGATTTTTTTGAATGATTATAAACGAGTTTTTATGATTTTTGCCTTTTCAAATACTATATCGATGACGATATTATCCTGTTTTTGATATAAAGACGCGTGGGTCCTCTTTATTGAAACAAATATTCTTACTTCGGTGTCTTTCAACAGTGTTACATTTGGTGTCAGATAGTGATAGATTCCCAATGAGGCACCTTCTAACGTTGCGCCTCTCACGACCACGACAAGTATCAAGACAATTGGTACCGTTGCAGTGAAGTAGACCACCTGGTAACGGTAAAGTTTACCAGAGTTTACAGTATGCAAAAGGCGCAAAAACCAACTAACACTTGTTAACATCTTATTAAAAGTGTATTTATCCTTGCATTCTGTATTTATGTTGTGTATTTAAAAGTTTATTTATCGTTGCAGTGAAGGAAACCACATGAAAAACCACTTGCTCATTGGAGCCCTAACTGCTAGTGACATTGCGAGATTTACCAACCTTTGCTGACCACTTTATTCCTTTAAAGATTGCAAGGTAGCCTAAGATCCAGATTAAACCCAAATAAAGCACGAGGTCTAAACGTAAGGAGCCAAGTTCTTCTAATCCTGAAGAAATTTCCAATACTTCATAACTGCAGTGAAAAGGTTTTGTTAAACATTGTTCTTATTTTACCAAGTCGATGAGCAATATTGCTAAGAGCCTCACTTCCAAAATTGCTCGGCCGACGACATTGTCTGTGTCTGATTTGTTACGTTCGTTAAAATTGAGATTGCGCTGGTAGTGTTGAAAGCTGATGTGTTGGAAACCCCAGTAACAATGTCAATGCCCACACAGCCATCTCTGTTCCATTCGTTATCACAGGTAGCCCATGGCAATCTCGAATTAAAACTTGAAACCAAATATTTCGAAACCCAGACCAATATAATGGGGTAGGAGAGGTTTGAATGGAAGATCATAGTGGCGCAGGCGAATGCGATTCCTGCACAAAATCCATGGGTCTTCATGGTTTACACAACTGGTAAATTAGTTGGTCTATCTTAACAGCGTTTGTCACAGCCACAAAAAATGTGGCACTTAAGTTACCTTTAAATATAGGTACAGTAGACCAAGAAGCGATTACACCTTTTTGGATTGATTGTCCCAGCGAAATGTCAAGAATCAGTAACGGAATAGCCAAAACTATTACTGATAGCCAATAGGGCAGAAGAAACGCTCCTGTCGAATATTGCACAAAACATTGGTTAAATAAAAACAATAAAAATGGTTCCAGTTTAAAAAAGCGTGATCTTGCACCAACCTCCACCATATTTGAAGCAAAGATAAGGAAACCTCCAAATATTTCCCAAGCCAATGCACACTCCTGCGCTCGATAGAATAAAATCCCAGCGTTTACGCCAAGTCTGTCGCGGTTTGTCGCTCAAAGAATTCATCCCCATTTTCGACGTTGAATCAGTTTAAATGAACATTCTATGCTTAGCGTTGCCCACAATTAAAATTTATTCAAACTGGTAATAGCTGTATTGGAAGGAAAAAATATATTGCTGGTCATGGGGATAAACATCCCTTAATAGGAGTTTCTTCTCAGTATGTGCTTTGTCTCACGGGAAATTTTAATTTTATAAAAGAATTAATTCACCAGCTGAGCTCCTGTTGTTATTGAAATTATGCCTGGTTGCAAACATAGTATTTTTAGACAAGAAATTTGTTCCATGTCCTACTCCAAAACAAGAAAACCAGTTAAGATGACTCAGACACTTCTATTTCAAATTGTTTTGCAACATGATGTGCGCTTTGAGCAATAATTATTCATATCATCACAATTCTAAAATCATAAAACGCGACTTAAGAATCGTCACGTGACGACCTGCAAAGCACTCGGCTACCCAGTGTTTAAAAATCACTGATTTAACTTAACAAAAATTTGCTGGGTAATTGCGCACAGAATCTAAAAACTCACGAAAGTGAAGCCAAATATAAATTTATAAAAGCACACCTTTGTCAGTGTCTCTCAGTTTGACAAACATTATCTTATTTTAACGCTAACTGACAACTATGCTAACATGAAACCTTGCCGTCACATCTATATATAATAGCACTTTCTATTAAAAAGAATGTATTGCTTTGAGCAATATTGAGCATGTTCTGCTTTGACCGCAGATCCATGTTACTGTAGCAATTCTGTAGTAAATTATATGTTGTTTGCTGCTAAGAGGATTTCATTTCTACTGCAAGTGAAAAACCGGAAAGTAGAGCATCGCATTTCCACTCGGGAAGTATTTTGTTGTTACTGTTTACACTAATGCTTTTGCTGCAGTACTGAGAATTGGACTTTTGCAGTACCGAAAATTGCTGAAATTTGCTGAAAACTCATGCGGTATGTTTTACAGCGTTTCTATCATCACGCCATTGGGCATCGATAAACAGCAACCTCTACGTAGAATTATATGTTAACATTTGTCTTGCCAGCATATTCGATTGCAATTTAATGTAAATAAACTCAACGTGCCAAAAACGATAGTTTTATGCCAGGTTTATCAACTAACTTGCTCTTTTGTTTTTGTTACCAAACTATCTTCAGCTTTGATAAGAAGACGTCATCCATCCTCATGTCATGTACATTCATGTTGCAGTTGATCACCAGTTTCTTGATTACTTATTCATTTTTGAGAAATGAATTATACAGCCGTGGAATTATTTCATCTGCGTGTAACAGAAGAAGAAACCACATTGCAGATAGCCAAATTCAACCCAATTTTCTGTCTTCAAGGACGACTTATTTTTGTAAAATTATTCAGCCTCATAAACGCTGAATAAGCTTTACTGCTGACCGCTATAGTCTATAAGACTACTCTTTGAGAAGTCTGTAATAATATATAGAGACAGGATCGTAATCAGAGGATCTGCTGTTATTGTTGTATAGCAGCCTGCTGTTTTCAAATAGCACCCTTATATTGTTTACCGATCTGAAAGCAGTGAAAACCTACCACCTGCCCCTTGACATGTTCCTAGCGTTATCCGTGACATGTGCTAACATCATCAGTGGCATGTACCAGGGTTGCCATGTAGCTTAAAATTTAGACAAAAAACGATAAATTGGCCTAATTTCATATACTGTGTCCGACGGTTAGCAAATCATTCCGACATTCAGTTTTTTGTCCTAATTTGGCCGAATTTTATTGGCCTCTGAAAAGTTTTTGTTTGGAAGCAAAAGAGCAAGCTTGCTCTTTCAGTCCGAATCCCGAGCGCCAGCTCCGTGCAGAAGTTTCTGTCTCCATCAGCAAATCAAAGGGTGTTACGGTAGCCAACACTATCTGAGCCCTGAGTTGTTTATGCCTGATTAACAACTATTACGTCACCGTTGACTGGTCTTTATGCCTGAGTTAGTTACCAGATGCCATACTAGTTTTCTTTCTGGAAAATTATCTTGGATAAATTATCAATTAAAAAAAAGATAAAACTAGCTTTCTGATAAATAATAATTCTCTCATAAATTCTTTGCTTTATTGCAAGTATACCATGGGACATCTACATAAAGATGCAAAATCAGTGAAATGCTAGGACATAAATAAAGTATTTTTTATTGTTTGTCGTAAAATGTCCGAATTTCAGACTAATACGGTCCGAGATCCTCCCGGATTATCTGGTAACCTTGGCCAAAGAGATTTAAACACTTTAAATCTCTTTGCCCTGGCATGGGGTCATGATAATATTCCAGAAACTTTGATTGGCATAGGCGTAAAGTATTTCTGACTAGAGGTTTACTCATTTTAGTTGGGCGGTGGGTGTTGTGTTTTGTTTGGGAATTACCCTAGCACTAGAAGAGCTTAAAAGTTCAGTCTCTGTACTTTCGAGTCATATACAGAATATTGTTAAACCTGACACAAATGTAGGTAAAAGATGCATTGCTAGGCCAAAATTCTGTTTTTAACTTTGGGACTATGTAACATTAACTGGAGTTTGAGACATGTAGTTGTAGTCAGTAGTCTTTGTGTATGTACGTACATGTAGTCCAGTTTAAGGTAGCCCAAGCTCGTAGGCAAACTTTCAAAAGGCCCTATTTAAGACTTTTTGAGTAATTTCAACACATATTAAAACAAATGAAACTATACATCGTATTATTTAAAAAAAAACTCGTTTTACTTTAGCTATTGGGCCAATCGAATGGGGTGGTTGATAAGGGTTATGTAAGAAAATTTAGGCATCTAACGACCGCCCAAAAGTTATTTGTGTAAACATGCTAGGTACTGAGGTAGCAATAATGGAATTGTGCTAGACTATACGATGGTATAAAGTGAACAACAGGCTGTGATTGCTCGAGTACAGCTCTGCTATTGGTTGCTGCTGAGAAATGGACAACTTAACCTACTGGCTTGAATTTGTTCAACTTAGGAACTATTTGGTGGGTGTGCTAACCTACCATCTTTTAGTAAAGTTGTATTATTGCTTCCTTTTATGTTTTAAGCCCTTGGGCTTCGCCACTTTTTTCCCACCCCTTAATTGTCCGTGAGCATGTGTTTTATTGTACTAAAACTACAAAGGTTAGTGTACTAAATGATGCCGTTATTCTTAGCTTTATTTAACGTAAATCAATCACCTGAAATAATAGAATAATAGTAAAACAATAATAGTATAAAAGCAACACAACCTCACAGCTGAAGGGGTGTTCGTTTGTGACAATACGAACTGTGGAGTAATCTTAGTCTACAACTAAGGAATGCGCAAAGCAGACAAACACAAGTAATCAAGATAAAACGAGGCGAGTTTAACAAAGGAATTTCATTACATTCACCTGGCCTATAATAATTTTGGTCTAATACTGTGATTGTATAATGGACATGGTATTATACATTGGCTTGGGCTTGCAATAAGCACGTACACAAAATAACATATACTGAGCACGTATCGTATACGTACTGATAGGTAACACAAGTTAGTCTACATACGAAATATTTCACTGTTCGCCATAACGGGCTGGAGGTACCCCTTTGTTGGTTCGGCTTGATCGGCGAAGATTTCTTTCTGTCGGCATGTTCTCTATTTCTGGTTCGTCCGTGACAGGGGCATCGTTTTGAACTTCAATGTTTGGTGAAGGGCTGCTTATAAAATTTTCTGTGACGGGTATTTCGTTCCTGTTTGGCGCTTCTTGAGGGCATGGTGAGAGATCGTTCAAAGACACTGTAGATTCCTGTCCGTCTGGCCGTCGGACGCGTGCATACGTTGGATTTGTATCTATCAATTCAACTTCGTCTACCAAGGGATCGTATTTGCTGTTGCGTACAAAACGTCGGAGGTACACTTTATTGGGAGCGATCAGCCACGATGGTATTGAAGGTCCCGAGGTAGAGCGTCGGTCAAAGGAGAAAAATCTTTGGTGAGGTGTCACGTTTGATGCCGTGCAGAGCAGCGACCTTATAGAATGCAAGGCTTCAGGTAACACTAGTTCCCACTGGGGTAATGGAAGTTTCCTTGACTTGAGTATTAGCGTAAGTGTTTTCCAGATGATACCGTTGTATCTCTCCACTTGGGAATTTCCAGTGGGGTGATATGGGGTTGATGAACTTGTTGCAATTCCCAAGTTTCGAAGGTGAGTGCGAAGTTCGTGTGATATAAGAGAGGGTCCACGGTTAGAGTGAATATAACTGGGTAATCCAGTGAGGGTAAACAGTTGATTCAGTCCCTGAATCACTGTTGTCGAGTTCATGTTTGGACACGGCACAGCGAATGGAAATCGTGAGTACTCGTCGATTATGGTTAAGATATACTTGTTCTTAGATGATGAAGGTAACGGTCCTTTGAAGTCGATGCTAATTCGTTCCATTGGCTTTGTAGCTTTTATTAACGCCGTCTGGGGAGGTCTGTAAAATCGTGGTTTATTTTCAGCGCATATCTTACAGTTCGAACATACTTTCCGTATTTCGTCGGTTGAAAAGGGTAAATTCTTCATGCGAATAAAGTGAATAAATAAAATATCTCCGCCGACACGAAATTCGTCAATAGTTGAAGTTTGTTGATGGGAGGAGCTGTAGAAGTTTGTTCTCGCGCAAGTTCAGCTAGGAAGTTATCAAACGTTCTTTTCCAATGTTTCCATGATTTGCTGGCGGTTTCGCAGTTGATGTCAACTTCTAGTTTGGCAGGTTTCAGCGCACTTGTTTTAGACATGTTATTGTCAGCCTACAAATTACGTTAAATAAATTGTACTAAATGATGCCGTTATTCTTAGCTTTATTTAACGTAAATCAATCACCTGAAATAATAGAATAATAGTAAAACAATAATAGTATAAAAGCAACACAACCTCACAGCTGAAAGGGTGTTCGTTTGTGACAATACGAACTGTGGAGTAATCTTAGTCTACAACTAAGGAATGCGCAAAGCAGACAAACACAAGTAATCAAGATAAAACGAGGAGAGTTTAACAAAGGAATTTCATTACAGTTAGCATCGTAACTTTCGCTCGCACATGCAGGTAATGACGGAAAATTAACAATACATTACTGCATATCAGTCGCTCAGTTTGTTGAAAAACTAAACTCTATTGATTACGTTCTGAACAGCAGCCTAGTGTTACATCTGCCTGCTCTGCCTTTTTAAATTATTAATTAGCAACAACCCAGTCAGCATACCTGAGTCAAGCTAGCGAACAATGTCTGGCCAACAAAATAACGACGACCAAGTGAAAAAATGCCACTTTACTTTTGTACAGCTGTTCGTTAGCTTGACTCAGGTAGTCAGCTGCCATGTATGACCCAACTCAGCTATGACCCTCTTTTTTCCGACGATTTTACCATCTCTATGAGTTGGCTTCATTTCAGTCCTATTTTGAGGAGTTTACGGTTAATGTAGGGTGCTAATTTTTGCAAGACGAGATCTCAGGGGTAGGGTATATGGGTGCAGGACGGTTAAAACCGAGGTCCACTGGGTGCAAAATGTTGTACTAGCTGCATTTTTCAGCCTGCAATGAACACTAGCCTAAACGCAAAGCCTATGGGCTCTCTTTTTTCTGGTAAAAAAGGAAACACTCGGGTGCACCAAGCACAGTCTTAAAAAATCTCGAGGGTGCAGTTGCCATGCTTTCCACTGTTATGACTTATGAGTGTTACATGACGAGTCAAAAACTGATATATTCTCATCACTGTTTAGATGAAGAAATACACAGTTTATGGAGTAGGATTGTTTATTATATTACTGTTGGCATTCCACCTACTCGGTGATAAGTTTAACCAGTATAAAAAATCTGCCAAAGTTTCAAAACCAAGCAATATCTTACAGAATGGTTTTTCCAAAACTCCATTTGAAGGCATTAATGTAAATGATGATCCACTACTTCAAAATAGTTTCTTGAACAAAAAAATACTTCAACTGGTTCTGTTGACACATCATGCATCACAGCCAAGTTTCATGTCAAAGTCTTCAAAGCATGATAAAAATGGAACTTCAATAGATTTCAGCTATTTGTTTAATGAATTAATGGCTGCTGTGAAAGTCCAGAATTATTTCATGTATTTAACAGGTTGTAAAGAAGCAGATAAAATCCAGGTGAGAATTGCATACCTTTTTGACATCTGTGCCTGTTGGCCTATGTATGAACATATATGTTTTTTACATCGTACCGTACTTGTATGGTTAGTTTTTGTATAATGCTAGTTTTGTTGATTTCAGGCCAGTATAAGGATTAATTTGGTAGCATACTTTTACTGCATGTATAAAATTGTTTTTCATTTCTTATGCATCTACTTTAAATATTTTCCATGGGTTAGGCAGAAGAAGTTTGGCATGAGACGCAGCACACCTTATTCTATTCCACTAACATTAACAATGAAGATGTGCTGGTGGAGGTTACCAAACCTAACATGGATGTTTTAGTAACTGCCAAGTGTGGTTTTGCAGATTCTGATCATTCCCAACAGAATGTAGATCGATGCTTTCTACTCAAGAACAGGTTGTTATTATTTTTTACTTTTTGCCAGATTTTGGTGAATTCAATATCGCTTCTACTAAAATGTACCTGTGCAAGCCTACGTGCATTGTGTGAACTGGCACAACATATTCCACACAGTTCATGGGCTTGTTTTAGAAAATGACCAATGTAGTAAATGTCTTCTCTACTACGTTCTTTGATAGGCGAATTTTGGATGAAGCTACCCTACTTATGCAGTTAAGGCATCCTAATATTGCGAAGATAATGGGATTGTGTGTACAGCGTAAAGATACTAGCAAAAAGCATGGTAACTTTATTTTTGTTTGATAGTTTTTGTACAGCTTTCATTACTGTCGTTTTGTCATAAGTAACTTTGTAAAACAGGAACAGTGACAAAAGCCCATGGTGTAACTCTTGCAAAAGAAGGAGGTAATTTTGTACAACTGGAACAGCTGAAGTCCGCATCATGGGAGGAGAGACTAAAGGTATTGCTGTTAACTGTATAAATGCAAAGATGCTATTGTTGTTGCAGGCACATCACCCAATAGTCAGTCAATCATAAATTTTAACAAGTTCAATTTTTATAAATGAAAATATCTCTTAAAAACAGCATCAACCATTAAAAAATTTAACAAGACTTCTAAAACTCCAGAATCCAAAAAAAACTTTGATTAAAGTTTTGGATTTGCAAGGTCTCTCTAAAATAGCTCATGTTTTTAAAGTCTTTGGTCGCTTGAATGTATTTTTTGTACTTGTTGTATAATTTGCAGCAAATTTTTCCATTGATTAGTCAAAAAAAGTCAAAGTACCTCGGAGACACATAAAGCATTGCCTGTCACCGTTTCCATAGCCTTTAGGCTACCCAACTACATGTAGTAAAAGCTACTGCTTTACTAGCTTGTAGCTCTGTGTGTTTCACGTCTTGCTCCAACTTTATGCCAAAAACCATGCTAGAGGGCTGCAAGTACCAATTTTAAGACTAGGCACGACCCAGCTTGAAGGCAAACTTCAGTCCTACCAAATGTGAGGCGAGCGTTCTAACCACAAGGTTTCCCCATCGGTTAACATTGATTTGACCTATGCACAAAACTATTAAAACATTTTTGTACTTTTTCGGAAATATCTGCTACTAGTACTACTACTAGGTTTAAATAAAATTTGTCAAACAATAAATAAAATTTGTTTCTTTTTATTTTAGGTAGCATTTGACTTCCTCAGTCTGGCTCTTTACCTGACTGACACTCCACTTGGAAACATTCGTCTGGAAGATTGGTCTGCAGATAACTTTATTGTCAGTGCAAAGGATGGAAAATCAAAGCTGAACAATCTTCAGCAAACCATTTATTCAACAGAACCATTTTGCAAATCAAATAAGGATTGCCTTGTTAATGGCTTAAACTGTGGTAAGTTGTTCTTGTTCACAATGACCTCATTTTGCTAGTTCTAAAAAATGTAAACTTGCATAATTATAAATCCTTTGCTTTGCTATATTTGCATCATTGATTTTCAAGCTTTGCATAAAAACTTCTTACATAACGTAGGTATACAATGTGAAAAAGGAAAATGTGTTGGATATAATGAGAAGAAAAATCTTCATGAATTAAACCAAGCTATTCTGTCGCCACTTTTGCGTTACAATGTTCCACAAAAGTTAACTGATGATGTTTTAAAGATTCTCTCTGATCTTAACAACTTAAAGGTCTCAACTTCACAGGCAGTTATGACATTAATGCATTTACTACCATCCTGTAAGTCTTGGTGTGTTTTTGGGCCCTTTGTTGGATCTGTTTTCATCAGTGGAACTAAACTGAGTTGTTTTCATGGTGATTTACAGCTCAACCTGGTGTAAAGTTAGCTCCCCAAATGATGGCTCACAATGCTGTTGAAGAAAACAATGCAGGGATTTTAAGCATGAAAAGATTTCCTGATGGATCCCAGGTAACAAGTTCTTTAAATAATGTCAGGCCGAACTAAATAACTCAATTAAAACTAATTGGGGCAAATTAGAAAAATTTCTAAATGGTCACCATAAATTTGGATCGTGCCTTACATCATCATGATCGTGTTCATTTGTTTTTATACAGGTTGATTCATGGGAACAACATGAGATGGTTGTGTCAATAAATGAAGTTAATCTAGACTTAATTGATAATGTGCAGCATGCCGTTGAAATAGACCCACCTGTAGAAATTAAGCCAGAAAAAACTGTGAGTGGATTTTATTGAAATAATTCTTGAATAATAATTATTGTCATGTGATGTCAGATGTCACTTACCATATAAGTGCTACTGCCTGTGATACACATATCTCGCACTACTCATTGTAGGTAGCATTTTCATTTCATCCATTTTGAAATTCCCTAAAATGTGGTTACAAAAGTATTTCACATATCAAACAGCTTCACATGTTTCTGTACAGGTTGCTTTTGGCTTTCGTAAGATAGAAAATGCAGATTATCCTGGTCGATATGACTACTACTGCTCTCATAGTAAGGCCGAATGGGGATGTGTTTTATCTTTACCAGTCGTGGATGAAGCCTTACAAAAATGTGCAGATGATGTTAAATGCAAGGCTGTAGTAACCATACCTCACTTAAGAAAAGAAGGTACCAGGCCATTGATTACCAGCAATAACACAATTATAGTTGTCAGCAAGTGATCAATTCACGCTTCGGAATGACCAGGATTTAAATGCATTGATACAATTACTTTCCAAAAGATCTTTTAAAATGAGCCAAAACTGCCTTCTTCGCAGTGTTTTCACTCAATACACAAGTGGTTGAAATGACTATGTTTTTACAATTTACAGGTTGGATTATCGCAATTCTGAAGTCTGATAACAGTCAACCAGTAGACCATGCTGGGACAACTGTGTATGTTAAAGCAGAAAGTAGTGATAGCCACTCCTTTGAAGAAATGCCACCAGCAGTGGACGTTAACATGGTCTGCTCCTTGTTTTTTGTAGTTTGCTCAATACTACTGATTTGTGATATTTCATAATTATATATAGATGTTTTGATATCATGTTCTGTTTAATTTGCAAGTCTTTATTCCATAGTTGTAAGTTAAATGAAATCGGAAAGAGTTACTGGAAAACTAACTTATTAAAAAAATGCCAACAATGACTCACTCTAAACTGCTTACATGCAGGGTCCACAAAAGGCTGACTGTTTAAATGAAGTAACCAGTCTGCAGTCAAAGGAGAGATCTGCATTCGAAGCCGCTATGATGAAAGCTTGTGGCTGGCCAGGTTGCTGGAAAATTCTACATAATCTATATAATATATAATAAAATCTGGTGTAGCGTCTAGTCAGTTGCCTAAAATTGTTCTAAATATCTTATCAGGTTTCACTGGTGAACAATTTTCGACAATGGTAGAAGAAAGCAAAGTTGAAGATGCAACAACCTTTAAACCAGCTCGGGGCAAACTGGCCAACGGTGGGCAGATGAATGTCATGTTAAACTCACAAGACACTAAGAGAGCTGCTTTATTTCTGGCAAAACGAGGCCCGGATGAATTCGATCTCTCTCAACTCGCTGTTTATCAACTGGACCAAATGCTTGGAGTCAGTCTAAACGTCTATTATATATTTAAATATCACTGCATAATAATATAGACTTCTATGCGCTGTATTTCATTTGGTAATTTTGCACTTATTCATGTCTTAACGCTTTGTTAACAAATACCACGACTACTTGTAATTTCTTGATTTTTTGTTAAGCTTTACAAGACCATACCTGCGGTTGAAAGACTTCTTACAGCTGAAGAGTTATCGGATGCAGGATTCCCTGTTGATGTTGGTGGGAATCAATTTGACAAGTTTCGCCCACTCAAACAATCTGACAGTTCTTTGTTGGGAGTCATTGTTCCACAGGTATATCCACTATTAACCAAGGTGTTAAACTTAAAATACGGTGTACCGACACTTAATCACGCGACACATAATCACGCGACATTTAATCACCGACACATAATCACTAGGACATTTAATCACGCGACACATAATCACTAGGACATTTAATCACGCGACACATAATCACTAGGACATTTAATCACGCGACTTGGATACGTAATCACGCGACATTTAATCACGCGACACATAATCACTTGGATGCGACTGCCAAAGGCTTCCTTGGTCTTTCTTTTAGAACTCCCCGACAATTGTTTTGAATCCGTTTGAGACTGCCGCAGTAAGTGCTTTCCGCACAGCATTTCCTACAGCAAATGTTAGGAGTTGTTATTTTCACCTAACGCAAAGCGTCCTGCGCAAAGTGAATGAAATTGGCATGAAGTGTGACTACGAGTCTGATGACGAATTAAGAACAGCTGTTCGGTGTTTACCAGCCTTAGCCATGGTCCCTTCCTCTGACGTAGTCGAGTCATTTCTGATCTTAGCTGATAGCATGCCCGATCACGAGAAGATGCCTGAGCTGCTTTCGTATTTCGAACACACATATATCAGAGGCAGACGACGTCCGGGACGTGGTGAACATTACGGCTCAGCCATCTTTCCAATCGAAAGTTGGAATCATTACGAAGCCGGGGCAGGTTGCATTGCAAGAACCACAAATGCAGTCGAAGGTTGGCATTTTGGTCTCCAAGTGCTTTTTCAATGCCACCACCCGACAATGTGGACTTTCATACGGGGAATTGAAAAAGACATTCAAATGCAACGTGCAACGTTTCTGCAAGGAATTGCTGGTACTCAACCTTCTATTCCAATACGGTACAAGGCACTGAAACTGCGCGTGCAAAACATAGTTGACCGTTATCTGTCAAGCGAAATTTTAGTCTATCTTCGTGCAGTTGCTTACATTTCCCATGCATAACATTGCTGTAAATTGTAAATGTAAAAAAATATTGTAAATGTGTGATTAAATGTCGCGTGATTAAATGTCCTAGTGATTATGTGTCGCGTGATTAAATGTCGCGTGATTAAATGTCCTAGTGATTATGTGTCGGTGATTATGTGTCGCGTGATTAAGTGTCGCGTGATTAACTGTCACCAAACCTAAAATACATTGTTAATTTAATAACTGTTCAGCAACGCCATGCAATACTCCCAATACTCTTCCTACGTGTGGGTTGTAAACTTTTTTTTTCTCTAATGTAGCTGTTTTATTACATTGTTTCAACACTTTTTTCAATTGAACATGGAATGGCAAAGGGAAATATTTACAAACTTTCATTTTTTGAACATTAGGTTTTCCAGAATTGGGCCATAGTTTTAAGTTATAACTGGCCATTTTGCTTCTTTGGCAACACGCTTTTAAGATTCGTCTTGCAGATCTTATATTTTAACTGCTAAGTACACAATTGCACATAGGTTAAAAAAATTTGCAGATACATAGTATCAACTTACCAAATCATCCAGGTAAATGCAAGAATTACTCTTGAACATCACCTGTCAGTACCGCGCTTGAGTGGAATAACAAACGCAGTAACTCCTTTCAGTAAAAAGCAACTCCGCGACCTTGAGTATCTTCTGCTTGGATATCTCGCTTCTGTACCTGTGCCAAGAAAAGGTCATCCAAACATTCAAGGTAATAAGATTTGTAACGGAACGACTGTTTAAATAGACATACACTATGTATTTGATTTCCCATAAAGGCATCATCATAAACCTTGTAATAAACCTAGTTTTTTAAACCTATCTTAACCTAAATTTTTATTGCAAAAGTCGTTGGCTTCAGTTACTAATCACGTAGCCCAATTTAGGAACCGTGCATACTATAGCTGAATTGAGTAGTCTCTTTAGTAGTAGTAGTGGAGTAGCAGTAGATCTTTACAGTTATCAAATGCACACCTCTGCCATTTTTGTTAAGTTCAAAATTTAAGCACAAATTTTTAAATTAAATAATCAGTTAACTTTGTACTTATACATGCTAGCGGTCAACATTTTTAATAATAACACTGGTCTACAAAAACAAAAATTTTTTTTGCGGCATTAACTTTCATGATTGATTTAGGCTAAGTTTTGGTTGCTGAATCCAATTCTGAGCTCAGAATTGCTTTATCACATCAGGTTTTTTCGCTGTGTATTTAGCCCAATTTCATAATTGATCAAATTTTGAATTTTGTTAGTGGTGGTACGGTGAGCGTATAACAGCAACAACTCAAATATTGTTATTGAAATTACCTACGATGAAACCTCGGCTGCCCTGGACACTTAATGGGTCAATGCTTTTTGTGACAGCACCCTGCTCTTCAGTAAATCGCAGTGGCGGTGCTACGAGGGGGAAGGTGGGCAACTACCCTGCTTATCGCAAATCTGCTTATCAGGCTAACTTAGCACGTGTGCTAATCATGCTAAATCTGTTTATCCTGCTAATTTGAAACCAAACGAAAGCCAGGGTATATTTTTCGTAGTATACTTTCATTGACTTTATAGAGTCAGTTTGTGAGCCTTATTAATGAATGAGTTCCATTTAGAGTTTTATTGATTTGTATTACAGCAGCTATTTGCGACTTGGTGTTAGATGAAACCTTTCTCTTGCAGATTGTGGTATTAAGCTGTAAATTTTGATCGTATTAAATAGTATGTCAGCTGTCAAAAAGCGTAGATACTCCAATGCCCCAATATTTTTTGCTACATTTGTGGGTGCCTTAGATTCTCTTCTCAAGGACGTGAAATTACCGATTTTGTGAAAAGAGCTTATTTCGCTTACTTCAAGGTGAAGTTAGGAGACCAAGATAAAAGTTGGGCTTCTCATAAAGTATGCAGAAGTTGCGTGGAGAGTTTGAGATATTAGTCTCAGGGCAAGGACAAACATCTGAAGTTTGGTATACCTATGATCTGGCAAGAACAAAATAAATTATCTCGATAATTGCTACTTTTGTCTTGTCAGTGTGAAAGGTTATAACAAGAGAAACAAACACAAGCTACAATATCCAAATCTTGCCTCTGCTTTGCTTCCTATTGTACACAGTGAGGAAATACCAGTGCCTACGTTTACTGATCTGCCCGAAAATAGTGTTGAAGAGCTTGGGTTATTCTCTGATTCTCCACAAACTGATGAAGAAGTTTCGGATTTAGATTTTCAAACCTCAAGCTCCTTTTCTGAGCAGCCCTTATTGTTCAATCAGTTGGAACTGAACGATTTAATCCGTGACTTATAATCTAATAATGTACTGTCACATTTTATCGGAATCGAGAAAAGCTCTTTCTGAACTATTTATAATTGATTAGATTATATAATTGATCAGGAATGCAGGCTATGAAATACAGTACTGTACTTCTAAATCGTAGTTAATTAACAGAGCTTAACTATTGGTTGAACCTTTTAGATCTTTCTATTGCTGATACTGATGCTAACGACCTCTATATATATTTCAGGTCGATTAATTCATATTCGAACGGAAGAGGCGTTTCTACATGATTCCAACGAGTACATGTCTTATCTATACCATTGTCAGTTTCCATCACGCGTTATTGCCACCCTACGCTATGCCGAAAAAAACCGTTGTGATCTGGGAAGTCAGATCAGGAGCCGATTGGCAGATAACAACTCACCAGACATTTCAAAGGTTTTAAAAACGAACGTTCGAGAACTTTTGAAATTGGTTGACCAATGTATCGCTAAGTTCGGGAGACAAGAGGTGCTATACGATATGTCACTGTAATGTTACAACCGGAATGTCAATTAAATGTCTTCAGTCAAGGTACTTCTGAAGATGTCCGGTGGTGAGGTTCCACATATGGCTTAGAAAATACATTCCTGCTATTAGCGAGTTTTTTGAACTAATGCTCTTATACTGTGACTGTTACATTATGGTACTTCATGTTTCTATAGCAAGTACAGGCAAGCATTATGCAAAGCTAGCCTATATGTGCTTCTGTAGTATGTTTTCTAAGTGATAACATATTAGAACCTGAAATAGGTGCCATACTTTTTTACAGTTTTTTGTGTTATATATTATACTGTTACCCTATGGCAGTATTTTGTAATCTTTGTTTTTTTCTACCACTAGTAATATTGCGTACTTTTATAATCATGTGGACACACGTACTCCGTATAATCCTTGCTCATTTTATTGGACTTCGTCTGTCATATGAAGCCATAAATAAATTTATCTCAACATTTTTCCTAAACTGAAATAATTAAAATCAGTTGTTTTTGATACTCCAGAGATCTGTGGCCAGGGAAGGATTTCCATTTTAGATGATGAAGAAACATACAGTAAGGAGGAAGAATTTGACCAATGTGATCAAGGTCAAGTTGGTTAAGATCATCCAGATGAGAAGACAGAGCAGGAGAATTTGAAAGAGCTGAAAAGTAATTTACTGGAGATAAGTTAGGTCCATGAACGTTAATGAGCGGATAACACTTAGCCAGCTTATAAAATTATTGATAACTTAGACAGGAAAGAGGACAATCTGCTTATTATTATCTACAGAAAAAGTGTAACTACATTTATACATTTGGCTTAATATGTACCATGGACTAGAATGCTCAAAATAAAGCTAATACTCTATGCTATGTAGTACTATGGTTGCCGTCAGGTATATTAACAGCAATGCAAAGTTTCCTCCAGTGCAATACGGAATATTTATTTGTGCCAATGTTTTGACAATCTTCACGTGTTAGCTTTATCGGGGCAACGATCCATGCAAACGTTTCTGGTTTCATGCCCTGGTGAAGCTAACCCGATAGGGTTACCGAAACTTTGGCAGAATTAACTATTCTGAATTGTACCAGAGTAACGTTTGCATTGCTGAGTTGTAAGCTAACAAAGTAAGCTGAGTAAGACAATAGAGCTAAGCTTTTAATGTCCTGATTTGATCCATTACTTTTCAAAAAGCTATCCCATAGTTTTATCGTAAAAAGAACTGCACTCTCTGTAGGACAGTTTAGCGATTAATACGTATTTATCAAGACTACTCTGTCAATATTTATCCGTACGCATATGGCAGCATAACGATTAACTTGTTATAGCTACTTATTCTTTTATCAATCTGCTCCGCCCTTAAAGTTAAGTTCGTGTTCAGTGTTCTACACAATATGTATGAAAGTAATCTCGTTCAGGTTATACTTACGTTAGTAGTTAACGGCGTATCATGTAATTGTATTGTAGAAGGTTGCTGCACGAGAGTGGGCAGATTTGAGTTTGCGGGGATTCTTTTCGTTTCTTCTTTTGCGATAACTGTTATGACTTTTTCCTGTTCCAGCGTTTTTGTTAATGGTGATATGGATGCAATGTCTTCTTGAGTTGAGGACTTTTCCGAGTTGTGACTGTACGTCCAGCAGTATTCTTCGCTCGTGTCCGGGAGAGGATGACTGGATGGAGACTCATCCACCAAACTCCGAGTCGCGAGCGCAAGATCAGTGAGTTGGGAAACAAGGAATTCAACATCCACTTCCTTTGATTTTGTTAAGATATCAACGAGTTGTCGAGATATGGATGTAGGGCTCGGACTCGGCTGCTTTACTGCCCACGGCTGGTCCAGCAGCATGAAGCTTTCCTCGTAGTAGGGTAGAGTGGTTTGAGTAGCTTCATCAATTGCTCCTGGAGTAGTCGGTTTGCTTTCAAACTGCGACCATATCTCCTCGGTGTCATCCAGTCGGTCAACATCAACGGTCTGAGTTGCTTCATCTATTGCAAACGGCGATTGTAAACTACTCTTTGCTGCTGAGAATTGAATTTCTGATGTCGTCTTTATATTTTCTGAGAAAATTGAATGCGGTGGCGATTCGTTTCCTAGATCCCAGGTAAGAATTTTTTCGCTCAGTGGAGATGGCGTGGAGAGCCCGTGTAGTTCGGTTTGAGTTCCTTTCACACTCTATTGATAGATATGTGAAGAAAATTACTGTTCCATTATACTGTACTTGGTTGCATGCAAAAAGTTAGATAAAGGTTCGAAATTGACTTAACTTTTGCTTTACTCACCCTGTAGTCAACACGATTTTTAACATTCTATAAGCAACTTACTTTTGGTGGTTTCTTGTACTTCAACAATTTTTCGGTTGTTTGATCCAATCGATCTGTTATCATAGAAACAATTTGCTGGCATGTACGATACAACCGTGGTTATTTTTTTTTACAGAGATAAAATTTTCCGACAAAATATGTTAATAAACCTAAATATTCAATTACTTCTTAGAGAACAATTCTCTTCCTCCATTTCGTCTAGTGTCATCCTGAGTGCTTCGACTTCATCTTCCAGAAACAACAAATCGCTTGCACTTAGATTTCTTGGCATTTCAGCGTCCTCTTTGACCTGTGTTTAGTGTTTTGACGTAGTTCATCACATCGTATATAAAACCCTATAAGTTATAACCTATATCGGATTATTTTGTAATAAAATCTTGCCTTTTCGTTAAGTTGCTGCAACTGTTGCGACAAATTTTCATTTTCCAACTGTAGCTGAATAGTTTTTCTTCCAAGAGCGCCTGCCTGATCCTCCGCCATTAAGATACGAATCTTCAAGTCATTGCTTTTCCATTCCTCTTCTTCTATGCTGCGATCTGACACCCCGATCTCACCATACCGATGCAAATAACGCTCAAGCTTTAGTTGCAAATTATCCTGAAAAATCACATGACAGTGTTGCTTGCTGTCAACAACTTTGCGTTAAATTGTGGTTGGGAATGACCTTTTCCTGGTCTGTTTCCATCAGCTTCGTTAGAATAGCGTCTTTTTCGTCTCCCAAAAACCTAATTTGATGACGTAATTCAGGCAAAGTCTCACGATTTGTCGTTGTGTTACAGTCGGGCAGTGGCACTGCTGAGGCGTGCAGACTCATCTGATCAACCTAATTACAAAAAGCAATATGTTTATACCAGCCTGAACCTGATTACTTATCCTTACCCGGAAACAACGTTATTTATACAAAAAAATAAAATAGAAGTAGCTACGGTAAGTTGAAAGTGCCACCTTCTGCGAATAAGTAATTGAATAAGAAATCACATAAGCGTTAATCTTATTTATATTTTGAGTAGCCTATAGCCTACATACGTTACTAGGTGACCGGCAACCAACTTCATGCCGGTTGTTTATTGTGTCTTAGGAACCTTTCGTCGCTTGTTTGAGATGGAAAAATCTTTGAAATGTAAAAATACATCTTACCGCATTTCGCAACAAAACGACTTCTCTTTCGAGCACAGTTCTTTGAACTTCGGAGTCTGTCAGTTTTTGCCGAAAGCTGTCGCTGTCCTTTTGATACTGAATGCAAAATCGGGCAGTTATGTAAATGACAGTTTTTTCTTAGTTTTGTAAAGTTTTGCGCAGACTCTCTGTGCATACTTTTTAAGGTGCAACATGATACATGCATTAGCTTCGCCTAAAAATACCATTCTTTTGTGGGGCTAATGGAAATCTATACGTGGCGGAATATAGATTTGCGCCATTCTTTTTCAAGTGCATTCACAGACACTTCAGTTTTTTGAAAGGAACTGTAATTGAAACGATTTATTGATACTATCGACGTAGCCTGCCTATATTGCCAGAATCTATTTTCAAAAAAAAATTATTTAACGTTTTATCGTGATCTTTTTAAAATGTAGCCAATAGTGTTTTTTTAACAACGAGACATTTTAGATTGTTCAATTTTTGTCTTTTCCGTTGATCTGCAGGTTACATGAATCGCTGTTTTGTGTCCTCGTCGTAACCTCATCAGTATATACTGGACTAAGGATTTGCACATGGACCTTCATGTGCAAATCTTTTAAGTGTTTATTCTTTATTTTGCTGCCTTTTCTTATTATTTATTTCTATGGGAATGGTTTTTTGCAAAAAATGATGATTAATTATAATTAATCAGTGTCACATTTCAAATGCACACAGGTAACGAAAGAGGTATTTTGTCGGCGTGGCTGTTCAGAGCTAATGTTGCAGGCGATCTTGGCTCGTACTTTTAACAATTATGGTTTAGTCATAAAGGGATGATCAAGTAATTTTCCACACTAATGCCCGTGGCTGTTGTTTTTACCTCTTTTAGTTTATCGTCGGCTGTTTGAAGTTCCCTGTTCAAAGATACGGCCACATGGCGACTAACACGAATTTCTTCTTGAAGTTCGACAACTTGGCTATTATCGTTGGATTGTATGTCGGCCCTAAATATGTCAAACGGTAGTTAAAAGCGCGTTTAAAATAACTGCAAAATGAAATTAATAACTGGTAACAATTACCGCATTAAATCATACTCTAGGACCCGGCATGTGCGTTTGTATTGCTGTAATTGCTTTTTTAAATCTTCAAGTTCTTGTTGGTCCTGTCCAATTTCGGAATCGAAATCGTCATAAAGTTCGTAAACTTCCAACACGATTTGATCGAGTTCATCAACCAGGGCGAGCACAATGTTTTGGAGATGTTGCTGAAACAACAAGACATTGAAACAGCTGGCCAGTCTTGGAATGACGCATAAGCACTTGCTAAAAAGACGAACAGATAGAGATAAAACGATAACAAAATCATGTCCCTGATAACAATAAGAGGAAATGACAAGCCATACTTTGTAAACTAAGATAACCGGATAGCTGCTCACCGGGTTTAGGAAAACCCGTACATCTACAACTTTTGGACATATGAGTGATACGAACATTACATACGTTTCCCATATTCTATTACGATAGACTTTATTAAATTGATTACCTCCCGCGTGAAAGTTGCAACGTTATGGCGCATTCTTCGTAAGATGGATTGTAGTTTAGTGATTCTGTTTTGTAAATCTCTCTTGAAGTAGGCAACTGGACGCTGTTGCGGTTCAAATATATCATCCAGTTCGTTATCATCGAATGACGTGTCGGAGGATGAATTCTCATCAAAATAATCACCAGCTGCACATGAGCTCGCAGCAGACGACTGTTCATCGTAATCAAAGTCATCAAGGGGAGGGAGGTTAACAGTTTCCTTCACATGTTGCAGCTGCCCATCAGTCTGTGACTCCTGCGTCATTTGGTGGTCGCCCATTTGCTCCGTTTGTGCGGATGCGTCCATCTTAATGATCGAATTTCTATCCATGCAAATCTGGCACACATTTAGTTTTAGGGACTTCGGAGGAACCCTCGTTCGCTGCGTCTTCCCTGTTAAGTTTCTTATCTCACCAAAAGTGGATGGGACGAAGCAAGGGGAATGTTTGGAGGAGCTTACTTTACAATCCTGATCTTTGCAGTTATTTTTAGCAAGCGAGCTCTTCTTAAATCTTTCGCGTAAATATTGTGTTCTTGTTTGCGATCGTTGATCCCAAGCTTTAACGCAAGATTTTACGTAACCGGAGTTTAGTGTTTCTTTCTGCTGCTGATGTTTTCCCAACCGCGTCTTTGAGTTGCCATTTCCTGGACCACAAACGCTTTCATTTTTGAATTTATTTAAATAGTCAGACGTTCTTACTCCGCAAGAGTTTGGTCGCTTTGCACCGCATCCGTTTATACTTTTCACGTTGACCTCCGGAGGATGACTGGGCTCCTTCCACACTGATGCAGGATAACTAGGATGTTTGTCTTGAATCTCCGTCTGATTAAAATTGACATCGAGATCAGTGTTCACGGAGTCGTTCGCAGACTGGGTAAGTTTTTTTGACGGATTTGTTCTTCGAGTTAGAGGAGGAGATCCTTCGGTGATAAAATTTGTGTCCTTGGATTAAAAATTGCAAGTTTGATTGAAATGCGCTCGCAGGAGAATATAATAATTCTAGAACAATTTCGCATTGGAGATGTCCTGGATCAATCTTTTACAAGCAGAACTCAAAAAGCAGCTCACTTTGTATTCACATGACGTACGAGTAGGGATGATCTCACTTCGTACGTCACGGCGAGGTGCTTTTTCTTGGCAAAAGAGAATTTGGTCCGAAGAGAAATGGTCAAGAAGATGATGATTGTAATGTCGCCTGTGACAATGAGGTTGTAGCACGTGAAGCGTTTTTGGTTCATACAGGAAGGTCCTTTCGCCCTAAATAATACGTCATCACATGCATCTTAATTAAAATTTGTTCAATAATGTACAAGCTTTTTGTTTGCAACTGATGAACGTGATCAGTCTTACGTAGACAAACAACTGTTAGAATAACGCGCCAGTCATTCAATTAGGTTTCGTTTAATAATTGTAACCATAAACACAACATCTCAACATAACTTATTCGTCATTGATCAAATTGATCTTGTATAATTTTGTCTTAAGCTAAACCGAAATACCATTGAATGGTATGTAACAACCACATTAAAGTCTATTTGGCCAACTTTAAAGGTTTATGCACACTGCGCAATAATTAATTGACATGACCCATGGATGTGGTAAGCTGCTTGCCTTTTAAGCCTAAATCTTATTAATATAGCTTTATTAGATTAGCAAATGTTGTACCAAGAAGTCAAGAGCATTAGGCCAATCCATCACAGACATTGAAATAATAATTATTACAATAATATTAGTGCTATATTTTACTTTGAGTGAACATCTCACCATGCCTGTCGGTTTCTGTTTGATTGATGGTGGAAGGCTCTTAGTAGCTGCTTTTGTGAAAGCGATCCGACGCTCTTTTTCTTCGTTGGAAGAAAGATTGTTATTGCTGTTACTTGCGTTTCCTCTCTTCTGTTTTTTAGTTATCTTCGGGCTGTTTGGATTTGATTCATCGCCGGAACGTTGTCTGTAACGGTTCAGACATTACGTTATTTTGAAAGGAAAGCGTTTTAAACAACTACTGGACCATATTTTATTTGAACGGTTAACAGTGATACTTGTATTCGTTGCTGCTAAAGAAATATTCTTATCTCATCACCGATATGTCGGTACACATAAGAAATCCATATAAGTGAGCTTGAAACACTTGCACCCTTTCTCGGTTGTGTATTTATAGATGTTGATAAAACTTAAAAGAGTATAGGCCTACAATTCACATTTCTTGCTTGAACTTTTGAAATTTACTAACATTTCAATGCACTTGTATATTGAATGCGCTACATTTTGAAAAAGATTATTAGTGCCATATGGCACGAATGATTCAAGTCATTTCAAAGCAAATCCTATGACGTAAGCGTTGCGTCATCTATTTAAATATTTAAGTTAATTGTTTTAATGTGGGAACGCGCGGGATAAAAGCGTTTTTAGCGTGTTTTATAATGAAAAAAAAGGAAATTGGCGCCGCTTTTTCCTGTAATCGAGGTATGATCTCACTAACCGACCATAACTTATTTACTGTCAAAGGATTGTATACAATCAAACATATCGTGAATAACATAGTAGTTGTAAAAGCAAAAGGTAACTCAAAACCACCTGTTTTGGTTCTTATTTGGAATGATGGGAGGTTTATCCTGCCCAAGTCTTTCTTTCTTCAATTTTCCCATACTCTTTTGACCCGTAAACCCAACTAATCTGCACCTACAGTCTCCCACACACCCACAAAGTGCAGCGAGGTCACCAGACATTTTTAGAATCCATGGCTTGTATTCTTGTACCAGGCGTTTAACTTATTCTATTCTGGAAGACATACTTCATACATTGAGCTGATAAAGGTCCAGTTCGACAAATAAACAATATTTATGAACATTTTTGTCGTTTTACGCGCATTGAGAAGTAATAGGTCATCACGAATTTGTAAAATCGGAAGCAATATATTTAAATTACGTAATTAAGTAGTATTTACTGACATTATCTTTTCATAAGAAACAAGTAGTTTGTTTTTCATCAGCTTTTTGGTTTATATCATGATTTCATTTTTTGTATTGATGATACTGGTAAGAATTTAAGAATATTCGTGAAGAAAATTTAACCAGTTCGAAGTAAAAAGTATCAAACTAAAAGCAATTATCATTGTGTACTTTAATTTAAGAAATTACGTCAAAAGTGAATTCTTCTGAAAGAATGAACAATTTTGACAATACCTATATAGCCCCTATACCACGTGCAGCATACGAGATTGACGAGAAGAGCACTAGATTAACTACATATCTGTTATTGTAATCTATTAAATTATTATCATTAGTCTAGACATGCTACTCAATTCAAATATTTAAACCAACTTATTTCATCTACTAATAAACTGCTAATAAAAACTTTATACGTTTATCTTTCGTTAAAAACAGTTTTATGACACATGTAACTATAACACAACCTGCCCAATCTAAGAACAGTTATTTTGCAAGCACAAGGCTACAGATTCGAAAAGAGACTAAAGCTAATCAATAAATTCTTTCATGAAAGAGAGTTAGAGAGCAGGCGAATAGGAGAATGCGCAAAAATTAAGGACAAGAAAGTAGGACATTTCATGCAATATTTATTGATTCTACTCTCTTGCGTCTTGTTTTAGTTAGGTATTGGTACCGACGTTTTCATCGCGGTCCTATTCCCTCCCTTTTGCGCTTTCTGTTTCTATGATTCCAACACCATACGTGAGGTCAGGGTATTTTAATGCTTCAGTTTTGGTTGTGATTTTCACATTGAGCACTTAGCATGATTAAGGAATATATTGTACTGTAAATGTGATGGGCATTAAAATATTCAAAGAAAAGATTAGATTTCTGTTTTGGAAAATTTTGTAAAACCTACAGAAGGATGAAAATGTTCTTACTGGAAGCATTAATCTTCTTAAAAACGGGTTCCTTAAAACTTGAATATAATAACTCTTGAAAATCGTGGTGAACAACTTTGATATTTGAGTCTTTTCTTCGTATGATTGTCTTATTTTTACCAATATAAATCTCTTGCAAACATTCAGTTTATGCTTATGATAAAAGTGCTTTGTTTTAAAGAAATCCTATCTGGGTACGTTAACGCTGTCGTAGTTTTTCGTGATACATTACGTAGCCGAGCGCATATAAGCAACAGACCCTTTAATAAGGTCATTCCTTTCACTCCCACGGATTGTTACGTCAGAGAAACGTCACAATTTTACAACATGTCCAACAAGAAAATGAATCATATGGGTAACAACATGCAAGCAGTCGATCGAAAACGAACGAGACCTGAGACGCTGTCGTTCGTGACATATGTTCCGGTGAAAACCAGCGCTCACAGGCGGCACAAGTTGCTGGGATTTTGTTGCATTGCCTATGTTCTCGTGCCCTTTGCTAGCTGCGTATTACCCTTACTGCGACATTCCCCGCTACATTGTGGACGGGAGCAAAGGTGAATACATGAGCATTGCGACAATCGCCGAAATAGAACATCGTGACAACAAGACAATAGGAAATAATTTTACTCTGCATTGGTAAAGGTGACGAGTAAATATTCTAAATGAATAAAATTCTTGTTCTATTAAAAGAAGTCCTTAAATAAATTTTAGTTCCATTGATTTGGGCGTTAAGCCTCGAACTATTGTCTGCTGACGCAATTCGCGCAAAGTGGATTCCACAGTCCTTTATAGGATAATCGTTTTGGATCTCTTAATAACACCATTGCAGGGCGATGTGCAGTTCAGACGGAAGTATAAATTCTAAGAAAACGATGAAGATTTAGAAGAAACGAGTTGTTAGAGCGTGCCCGATGTCACAGCACCATTGCGAGATTAATAAGCGTATATGACGTCAGCATATATTTGATATTGTCATTGAAGACTTTCTTGCGATAGAAGTAACGCTGTTGCACTATTGTTGAGTGATTCTCTCTAATGCCAGGAAAAGTTCTTCCGATCCACGTTCGAGGGGATTTTCCATTTTCTTAAGATCCAAAACTGATGTTATTACATATTATGCGCCTGATTTTAAAGTTGTCTTAAAAAGATATGATCTAATCATGTTTGCTATCTCCAATTGTAATGCGTCATTAGATATCACACGACATTTGCTCCAACAGCCCGAATTCCAGCACGACTTTAGCGCAGTATCACAGCGTTGTCTTTGCCGATGCCAGATGAGGGCGTGGTTAGGTGGGCGGATTTTCTGCATTTTCTTCTTAGATGTCACCCGCTGTTGTGTAATATTAATTTGGATTTTACAAGTATTACAAAAACGAAAACGCGTCATTTAATATAAATATTGCGTCACGGTCACGTTACAAGACGACAGGATTTTGTCCATTTATAAGACAACGTCATCAAAGGAAGATTTCAGTTCATAAAAAAGTTATGCAAATAAAACGATCGCAGCAGTCTGTCAACGATTGAGAAAAGGACATGTTACGAAAATCACGTATTACGATCGTGAAGGATTTCCTCTCGTTGACGGTCCGCAGCTCTTGAATATAGAACTCGACTATTGTTTTTGCTTTGTAATATTTTCCGCATCGATTCCTCAGAGGCGATATTTTTAATTCGTCATCCCACGAAGTATAATGAAAATATTTTTTCAATGCGGTGTCCTCGTTTTTTTCTGAGCCATTTACTAGTTGGTTTTGTAATATCTTTCTGTATTTGCAGAAGGTGTTTATATAAAGTCATTTTATGCTGCAAATAAAAGCGATCTATTCCGCCGTCTTATTCAAAAGCTCGGCTAAGATTACATTAGAACCATTTTGATTGAGAGGATGAAGCGATTGACATCCGGTATTGATTAAAGCAAAGGTTGCTTGTTTAGCATCTGGGAAAACTGAAATTCTCAGATACTGCGGTTGTCCAGAAGCCGCGAAATAAGTGTTTTTATGAGAGTTTAGATCGCGTTGCAACTTTAAAATGTTCATGTGCGTTTTGCGCAATGTATGTGCGTATATTATGCTTTTATTGAGACGTTATAATCAGTAAATACGGTTTATCTCAAACAGCTCAAGTAGATATATATGCTCTATGTTGAAGCAAACGTTGCTCTTGGGATTAATATTTTTTAGCAAGCAGACGCTTTATTTCTACTGAAAGGTTTTAAACGGACATCTAAGAATATTCTAGAACGGTCTAGATTTTACAAGCCAATATTTACATGTGACTTGGTCCTATTTTGCCGCAAGTGTTTTAAATATTTACACAAATTTATGTAACGTAGACTGTACGCTGGTTTTCCGTTATACGTGACGTATAATTGCTTTCGGATTTAGTTTAGTTTGCGTGAGCAATTCGTAATAATTATTATTGTTTGTTCTCCATTAAGGCATTAATGTTCATTAGTGTTGAAATTACATAGAAGGTTTAGACTTCGTGTTAGGTCGTTACGGTATAATTTGAAGCCGCGGTTGGTCCAACGCATAACCTAAATCAACAAACACTTTTCGACATTATGGTTTGAGATAACGTATATGATCGTAAAGCGAAGAGATTTTGGCAGAAGAGTGTAATTTATCTTGTCTTAACTCGGCGATGTAAATGGCCAGAGGAAGGCAATAACGTCATCGCTGCAGCCAATACGAGAAAAGTTCATTCGGTTGTCGGGTTTAGAGGATTTATGGCAGACGTCGCGCTCGCTCTGAAAGTTGCTGCGCTGAAACAGACAGATGTAGATTGAGATATGTGAATCACAAGCGTTATGATTCAACTGTACTTGGGTAAACTTGTTTAGATTTAAATCTCAGCAGACATGTGAAAATTTCTCAAGCGTGCACAAGTGTCGGTGAATGACCAACAGACGCGGTTATCCAACTATAGGTTGTTGTCGCTTGACTGGCACTCTTAACCGGTACTGTTTGATAGTGTTCTTCAAAGCTTCTACATTTTGTCACCCTGCTTCCTTCTTTAGGACTCGAAATAAGTTCATACGTTGTAGGAAACCGCAAACGATCAAGGCTTGTGTTTAGCTTAACTGGACCGTTTAAACCGAATTACTTGAATACTCTATACGTAAAGAACGAACTATAACTTGTCGAGGATTTTCAAGACAGCAAGCTCAAAGTAATTTAGAAGAGGCACTTCCAAGCAGCTTCGGTAAACAGAATGGTTAACGGATTTCAATGCTCCTATAAAGAATTTGTTTTCGTTTGGATATCCACCTGCCTTTTCCTCAGCTTGACAAATTGTGAAGGTAAAGAAATTAAGTAAACTTTTGTTCTTTAAGAAATCTATATAATAATCAGCTCAAACAACGTAGTGCTGTGTGTATCGTAATTTCAGTTCAATACATTTCAAACACATTACATGGGAATATGATAACGACAATCAGGATATCGCAACACAACATCCTATTTGTTCAGTTAAGTATGGAATAGTGTACGTTGGCGAGATAATATTTTAAAGTCCGTTTTCATGACCAGCGTTGTGGAAAGACTTTGCCACTATAACGCATTTGTATATACCTTTCACAGAAGGGAGTTTACAGTACTTACTTTAAGCGTACACTTGTATCTTGAAAATGGTATCATGGCAGGCAACTTGTGGTCAGAAATAGAAAAAAAAAATGTAAATTAAACTCAGTGAAGTTTCCTTTGTAGTTTACTTAAACAAGTCCTACAGTATAATAGGCTTATTCTGCGAAACAAGTGGGATTTTCTGTGTGTTTGTCAGTGTAGTTTTGCAATCCTTATATAATTACATGGTTTCATAGAAAATTTTCGACACACGACTCATGCCACACTTATTAGGCTAAATCATGCAAACGTACAAATAACTTCCGTTTTCTTAACGTATCGAAAAGTCAGATGCAGACGTCATTCCCCACATACTTAGAACCCTTTTTTGTAAAAGACAGTAGGCCTGCGGCAGAAGTAGAATTAATGAAGTGTACTTACCACAGCGGAAACACAAACATATCATCATACAGACCTCATGATATATGAAGAATTGAACCTATATACCTTATGTAATGAAAGGGATCGCGATTTTTGAAAGTTTTTCAACGAACGTTCTTTTGATTGGACAGATGTTACGTCCGCCTTTAGGGTAGGCTGGCTTGTTTTGACAGTTGCATGTTATAAACATAAGCAACTGATAAAAATCGGGAGAGAAACTTCAGTTTTTTCTATCACATAAGTGTGCAGAAGCATATACCATTTTAGAACAAGAGATATGGGTTTAAAAGACCACGCAGGGCGTGCGCGAATTCCGTGCTAGATTTTTAAATAAAAAATTAGGACGACTTTCTCATTATTTTGGATAGTTTTCGTGTAATACGGTTTTCTAGAACGATTTATACCGTTTTGTTTTTCTCTTAATTAGATAATTTATCGAGTCAATGGAACAATCACACGCTGGATGGAGAAATCCTTACAAGCTATCTTGATGAAGCCAACAGCAGGCTCTACATCGGATCTGCCAATAAAATCTACGAATTCGACTCAGGAAATGTATCCGTTCCGCTTGGAGAGGTAACAATATTATTGTCTTCATATATTTGACACGGCCGGACACAGTAATATGCTTCGTACTTATACATGATTTCTACACACTCGCATTTTACGCTTATGTGTTATATCTGCACGTTATCCAACTTTTGTCCTCAGTTTTACTTTTAACCCGTATAATAATTGGCATAAGTGAATTTTCGAACCTTTTTAAAATGTTACAAAAAAGGAATTGGAAGCGTGACCTCTGCTAACTTTACCACCATTTCCGTTTGTCATTCATTTGTCTTCACAAGTTTTGGGTTTTAGTAAATACCTTTTACGTGAATAAGTTTAACAAATTAGACCATTTTATTTTTAACGACTTTATCTTTTTGTATTACGTTAGATGCAAGATGTATCGTAAGTGGAAAACCAAAAAGCGCTTTAATGAAATTATGTTTAAATTACGCTTAGTTTTAATTCTCCATATAACCTTTCGGATCTTCCCGAAATATCTTATCGTTAGTTTGATTAAGGAGAGTGAGTTTTATTTGACATATATGATATAACACTATGTAAATATCAAGTCCATTTGATTTCAATTCTATACGCAGATATATTGGCCGTCGCCCTCAGATCTAGAGCAGGCTTGCATAATGGTGAATTCGGACAGCGTAAGTCCAATTTTGATGACATAACCATTATGTTTGACTTTTTCTTATATTGAAATTACAGTAATGACATTGCTGTTTTTACCTGCAGAAATTATGCCAAAACAACATAAGGATTATACAGTCCGCCAACGATACTCACCTTTACGTTTGTGGGACGTTGACTTACAACCCATCTTGTGCCTATGTTAAGAAGCAGGTTGGTTGTAAATTTTAAGGCTGTTGCTATTTCACCTCAAAAAAATCGAACCTTGGAAACTATTTCATCCGGTTTCTGGTTAGCCTTTCGTGGAATTCATAATACAGTAAAGAAACTTATACTGAATCTATTTTTTAATCTAAATGTAAATTCAATTTAACCCTAGATAGCCAAAACCAACTTTTTTTGATCTCTCTTTTAACTTAACCGTTTTTGTTAAACATCGAGCTGCGTGATTTACTTCCAGTAAAATATAGTCACTTCAAATCTTCAAATATAAAACGTTTTGGTGCTAGCATATCGGTTTCATCTGCAGAATAAATGCGCATTGTTTTTCTAAACTCGCGTTTCGTTATTTTACAAATTTGTTCCGTTTCTAGAATTTTCAATTCATCGAGACTAGCAAAGAAAGCGGTCGATGGAAGCTTTCTTATAACCCATATGTTCCAATCGAATCCATCATGTCACGTAAGTATATATCTTGGCACCTGTAAGACAAAAGATTGTCGTAAATAAACAAGTGACAACAATTCAAGATGTTCCCACATGTTTGCTGAGTAGATGGAAAACTGTTCTCTGCCACAAGGGAGTCCCAAGGCGATAACGGGTTGATTACAAAATCTTTAAACGGTGCTGTATTGAGGACACCAGACACCGACAAGTTCGTATTAAATGGTGAGTTCATGGGGAAAGGCTTACTCAGCATACGTTGTTTTTTTTCGCCAAAATGTAAGATTATAAATGAACGTAAATGTGAAATGAATGAACCACAGCTAATGGTAAAAGTCTGTAGCACTGTTTAATATCGATTCAATCAAGCCTTGCTGTAGAAGACTGCCCAGAAAAAGTGTTATCGTGTTCCTGTGGTTAGATTATACCTGTACAAGTTTGCTTTCAAAGGCTAAAATCGCTGGCAAATGGCTTGCTTAAAAGCATTCTGACGCTTAAATTAGCGGCGCCTATGTGTTAAGCGTCAAACCCCACATAAAACAGTCCTTTATACATCATCGACAGTGGTCCATGAGGTCCATGAGGTCCATGAGGTCCCTGAGGTCCCTGAGGGCAAATATGTCCATTTATATGAACAAGTACTGGGAAAGTGTCTGGTTAAAGGATTTCCTTTTCGCATTGGATGAAGTTTCCTCTTATTTCGATATAAATTGACTAAGTTTTTGTTTTCTTTACAGATCCCGAATTTGTCGGTATTCACGAAGTGCGTTCTAGCGGAAAGAATATTGGGGACAAAATAATGGTTTTATTTCGCGAGAAAGCGGAAGAATTTCAACCTTACAAATACGGCTTGTCTGCTGATCCAAAAGAGCGTAACATTGCGTCACGTATTGCTACAGTCTGCGCGGTAAGTCACATTAACGAAATTAGTTTTGCACATTATGTATATCAATCTCAATTACACAGGGATGGAGTTCTGTAGTTGGTAGGGTTAATCGGCTTTAAAAGCCAGTGCTTTATAGACACTGCTGTATTGGCAAAATAAGGACTCTAATTAGAAGTACTCAAGCACCTTTACAATTAAAAACGGATTTCCCGAAGCTATTGACAACCAAAAGCGCAACTGACTGTTTAAGTAGCGCTTCGTGTATTTCAAAAGGAGCGGAAATTGATTAAATCTAATTTTCTTTCAACAGAACGACCGTGGTGGAACAAATGGTGTGTTGGATGGCAACTTTGCCACTTTTTCAAAAATGTCCATTGTTTGCGATACGGAAAGTAAAACCGACAAAGCCCCTTTCCAATACACTCATTTAGGTTTGATGTTTTTCATTTTTTTTGTGAGTTGTTAGTGTTCGAGCAAACACGCACGTTAGTGTTAGTGTTCAGTCGTGTCCATTGTTTGCCTTGTTGCGCTTATATATTCGATCTCTTCAACATGAGGCTATACATAATCTACGTTCGTTACTGTCATCACCATTGAAAGTGTATCTAGAATCTAGATAGAAACCAAACTTTTACTATAACTATGAATGAAATATTTTGGCTGCTTCGCATTACAAGGTGCTTTAAATGTTATGCACCGACGTATATCCAAGTTGTGACAACTTTCCAAAACACAAAATTTCACTTAAGTAGAAATAAGAACTGGAACGATTTTACTGAACCTATATGGAAGATGCCAAATTAACTTCATTTTTTTCGGCAAGAGCTTGCGTTGCATGTTATTGGTTTGCATTCAACAACTTTCACACGATAAGGCAATTTGGAGAATTTAATGTAATCGGATTATGATAATAGGATTAGCTAGCTGATGTAAAACAACGCAACACGGACCGTGCTTCGAATTGCATTTATGAAAAGTTTCTACGTGTATGCCTATGTAGCAGTTAATAAAAGCGGCAAAGAATACGATGTTTCCAAGACAAACACTTACGCGTATCAATCTGTCAATCATTCTATGAATCTGTCCAACGAAACTTTGTTTTACTAAACTAAATATTCTTGGTTTGCTTAGAATCAACATTTGTTGTTGAAAATGAACGGGATCGTCCGGGCCAAACCCTATACGGAGTATTCACCATGCCCAGGTAATTTGTGACCTGGTAATTTTGTCAAAACCTCCAGGCTTGGTTTGCAAAAAAACTTTTTGATCCCTTTCGGATTCATTAAATCTGTATTTCTTGTAGCGACGCAGTAGCCGGAACAGCGGTTTGCGCTTTCCGCATGCAAGATGTGAAAGAGGCGATGAAAACCGACCAATACTGGGCACGACAAGATGGACAGAGGGTCAGTAGAACGTATGATGACCATTATGGACCAGCACCTGGGATGTGTGTTGACGATACCAGAGATTTATCAAGGGCAAGGCATGTAGCTTCAGTTAATCCTTATCGTTTTTTATTTATTTGATACGTTTATGACGCCTGAAGATACGCAATCGTGCTCGGAATATGATGAACGTCACAACCGATAACGTTCGGTTCCGCACTGCCTTATAACAACGATAAAATAAGATTTATTAGTTACACCCAATGCCAAAACAAAGAATGCTTGTGCTTGGAGCGTTGTGATCTGGCTATGATGTGAGCACGGGCATACACATTATTACATGCCTCCCACCTACAGAGATATAACCGTGTTGAAATCCAACGTTTTTTTTTCATACAACTTTGACATGTTTTAATAAACGACGCGTGTCGACTTGACATGATATTGAAAGTGGTCATATCTGTCTTTGTCAATAATGATTTGACAAGCTGTCTGTGTTGTTTAACGCTAAGTACGCAAGGATTACTTTATCGTTTACAAGTTAAAAGGCTGATGTAATAAATGGAACCCAAGTGACGCTTACAAATGCTAAGGTTTGACGCGTTTTAAATCACGTGAGTCAAATTCTAGCATGTTGTCGTTACTACTTGTAATTCTTTGATGTTCGTGGAACTACTTGCTGTTGTTATTGATACTCTTTATCTTTTCAGCAGTGTTTCCTTAAGTTGTCAAAATTTGAACTAAGTAGACGGTATAAAGCTTTATTATCCAACTCGATTTGATTAAAACGCTTAGTCGTTTCCTTTTTATCTCCTACATACGCGGCAAATTTGAGAAGAAATAAGTTTAATTACTATCTTATTCGGGGAACTTAGACGCGACGTTGTTGTTTGTGTTAAAATAACTTCTCGGAAGTTTGCTGTTTTTATAAACTCAAGTCACATGAAATAAGACGGACCTGAAAACCATATTGCTGAACCTGTTATGTAGTGGAGTGGGAATGTTGGAGATATTTTAGCAAACTGTATCAGAAAAATCTAGTCTAATGACGGCACTTTTGCGCAGGTTGTCCTTCAGCAAAACACACCCGATCAAATTTGGCAATGTATATCCCAGCGGAAGGAAGCCTTTGTACCAAGAATCGGGCGTCCGGTACCGCCACATTGTTGCCGACTATCTGGAACCACGCGAAAGCAGTCTCGGAACGAACACCACAGTTCTGTTCATGGTAACTGGTAAGTGAACGCTAACTTATTTTATATCGAACGCGTCTTCATACCATGTGGGACGCTATATACGTGAGAACGGTTTAGCCCCACAGTCGCGATTACGTAATCGTAGATAATAATTAAATTATATCGGAAGCGTACTCGGCGAAACCGCCTCTATGCAGTCTTGATGGGTTCACGGTAAATTCGCTTCTTCCCTGTCAGTCTCTCCCTTGTCGAAATTAATTGACCCAAAGGGAGCCAACCGACACATCCCTCTGTCGCAACCATGTGGTTGAGGTCTCCGATGTCCTTTTCTTGTATCATAAGACGCGATGAAGTATTTTGAAGAACTAGCCAAGGACTTAGTGACGCTACCAAATAGACTAACAACTGCAACGTCCGTATACAAGCGTTAGTCTCTACTGAAAACGAGAAATCGATTTTACTTATCGCCTGAAACTGTTACTTTGTAAAGATGATAGAGATTCGCTCACGTATTTGTGAAACTTTGAACAGCTTGGTTAAAGAAATTTTTATTGCAGATGACGGTTTGTTGAAACGACTGGTGCTGGCTTACGATAGATCTTCCGAACCTTGGCTACTTCCAGATATTCGACTAATTGAGGTAATCATAAAAGGACATACCAGATTTTATTATGTGCCTTAGATACGGTTTTAATAAACAAAAAATTTAGTTTAAATTTCGTTAGATGCGTTAAATTTTTTGTCATAAAAAATTTCCACACCAATTCAAATTTCTCTTAAACCATTAAACAAAACTAATCATATTTCTCAGGAGGGATCAGAAGGAAAAGTCCGATCCATTCGGATTGGGAAGAAGGATTTGTATATTTTCACAGAGGCGACCGTAATTCAGGCCCCGAAAGCTTCATGTTCGCTTTATCGCAACTGTCGTCAGTGCGATGAAGCCGGTGACCCATACTGTAGTTGGACGTATGCTGGTTGCTCGTCAGTTTTCGACGACACCAGGTTAGTAAATATTTTGCGTTTATCTCAGCAAACATACGAAATTATATCGACATAATTTACGAGGAATGTCCATTCGTATCTGGCTAAAAGCACTTGATATACTACCAAGTCCGTACTGATAGTATGGACTTGGTAGTATATCAAGTGCTGGTCCAACTGAACAGTCTGAACAGTACCTGTTACGGATTAACGGAAATAACGCAGCAGATAAATCGCGCTTTGTGCTTGTGTGTGTCAGATAGGATGTTATTTAGCAGATTTTTACGTGGTTGTGCATCATGTATCACACCATGCATTTTGACAATGACGTAACCATTATGTATCCATTACATCATCCTTGTAACAAGGCGTGTTTCGAAATTATGTCACTTGTTAACAACGTTCAACGTTGTTAACATAGTTAGTGATCGAAAACAACAAAATATGTCGAGAAATCAACTAAATCGTGTCTTATTGCAGTTTACAGAAACGAAGTGCGGATACGGCGATCGTAACTGTCTCCTGCAACCTCAACGAAGAACCAGAGTTTGATCAGAGTGCGTATTGCACAACACACGTTTTTAATCTAATTTCTACTTCAGTCACGTGTCAAACTATCAGTTGTAACTATAATATAAACCAGTTAGTCATTTTCTTATAACAATGGCCATTCCTAATATAGGAGAAGAGTTAATAGCTGAGCTGATGATAAACCAGACTGAATTGTCGAGACAATACGACGAAGTTGAAAGTCAACTGTCGGAGCTGCAGGCCCAGCACCAGTCATACAGAGAAGCTTATCAAAGCTGCCTTGCTACAAAGATGGAGCTGTCGACGGATTTGGCAACATGCAACAAAAGCAAAACAAGTTTAACCACTGAGTATGTAAAACATTGCAACCAGAGCAACGCAATGATTATATAAACTGTGAATGGTTAAACTTTCCTACCCTCAAAGATTTCATTCAACATTACATCTAATTTACACAATATTTCTTGTTTTACTATTACGTTTTATCACTCAAAAATCTTTTCTAAGATATATTAAGTCGTTCCGAAATTTGTAAACCGCTGTTTGTCTGAAATAGATTACAAAGCCGACCCACGAATGAACAGTTTAACCAAGAGATTTCAAAGGCTCAAGACGCTCTAGAAAACGCGGCGTCTTGCTACCGTGAGCTGAGCGAAATATCTGTCGAAAAAAAGACGTTGAACAACGAACTGAGCAACATACAAGGACAACTAATCGAAAGTGAAAAAGACAACAAGGATCAAATGGATGACCTGACAAGAAAAGTAGACGGTAAAAACTTTGTATTGCTTGTTTCATTTTTTTTGGAAATGTGAAGTTTTTTTGTTCCAAAGCTAAATTTAGGTAAAAAAATAACAACGTATCCAGTGCATGTGAAACAACAAAAACTCACACCACTTAAATAAAAATTTGCATGCTCTGGATGTGGCTTTCTTTGGTTAAGTGCATGTTTCCTTGGTATACAGAATGTAAGTACCGTCAAATGAAACTGGAAGACAGCTCTAAGCAGCAACAAAAAAAAGCGAACGCAACCATTGCTAACTGTATCTGGAAGACGGAAATGGGCTATGATAGAATAAGTAAGCTCATCGAGGCCAACAAAGAGTTGCAAGATTTAAACAACAACTTTACCAGCGCCATAGTTGATCTGCGGGCGCAGCACCTTGACGATATCCAGAATATCAAGCGCCTCACCTGGCTACACAAACGTAATGGTTGGTAACGTGATTCTTTCTGTTGTTACTTTTCCTTTTTTATTATAACTTATTTATTTTTATTCTTGAGAAATGTTATGGCGAATGCACGTAGTTTGTGTTTGTTTGCAAGCTTAGTTTTAGTAGCTTATCATCTGTTTGCTTTTTTTAACTGCAAATATCTGTTTCAAACCCTGTTTTATATAGCACTTCTATACTGTCTGACAACCTTTGACACTTTTCGCTTAAAACCATCAACGTTTCCGCAATTTCGCTTCTTGGTAGAGAGTGGTTGAAACATGAAAGTTTTAATAACAAGGTTTTCAAAAAAAAAATGCAAACCTATTCTGTTTCTTCAGGAGAAAGAGGGCAACAGAATTGCAACCATAATGGCTGGTTTTTGTCTAATGCCACTGGAAACCTCTTTTTTCTCGGAAAGCGACGCAGGAATTACTCAGATGCCTCTAGAATCTGCCATAAGCTAGGCGGACAACTTGCAATATTCAGAAATGTAGATGAGTTAAGGTAAGCACGCCTTGTTCAAGAAATATATGTTATTGCTTAAGCTTTATGTATCAAGGAGTTTGTTCAAATCTATGTTTTCAATTGCAGTCTTTATAATTGTTAACGGTGTTTTTATTTCTTGCATACTTATTGGTAGTTATTTGCCAGTTTAAAAAATTGACGCGGTTTGCTGTTTGTAGGTATATCAACAATGTCATTAGGGCTTTCCAACCCACTCGAAATTTCTGGATAGGTTTAGTAAAAGATTCCGACAATTCCTTGGTATGGGAAGACGGAACACAGCTGGGCAATGATTACGAAAGATTTCCAAGAAGTCAACAAAAACGTCTAAGAAGAAAGTAAGCGCCTAACGCTGAATGTATAACCTAACAACATATTTTGAAGTGGACTTGATTGATTGGTGGTAAACAAACTAAATTCTATACATATTGATATGGTTAGGCACAAATACTGCGTTGAAGTTAATACTCTTCAAAAATGGATCCTTGTTCCTTGTGAAAGAATAAGAAGACCTATCTGCCAAAAGCGTAAGTATGAAATCAGTTTTGCTTTCATAGTAGTTTTTTCACGTTTTTCTAAACTCGCAATAACATAAAGCAAAATCCTGATATTTTCACTATTGTTTTTGCAGCTACGTCAAATTTAAATCGCTTAAACGACGAAAAACGAAAAACCATGCGATTGTTTTCCGTTATGGCTGACACTGGATGAAAATGTAGAGGACTCTTCGTCGGAGCTAAACAGCGTTTAAATTCTTCAGTTGTATCCTCGGCTCGGTAGATTTTACCTCTTCTGAGCTGACTTCGTTTCCAAACTCTGCGTAGTGTGGGAGCCAAGAGCTGAAGGAGATTTTTCTGCGTTTCTGAAAGTATTCTGTTTTACCGTGGAACATTTCAGTTAAAACTTGTCAAATTATCGAGCTTTATTTATTAAATTATTTTATCGTTACAAAATATAAATTTGTTTTTATTTTGAGTGAAGTGTACTATTGCGCATATTTATGTCTGAAGTGTACATATTTTTGTATTGAGCACACGGGATACTTGCCATAAATGAAATGTAAATCATCCGTATTCATTGACCAATATTCTTTGATACTTGTTTAATCGGCTGCCTAATTATGTTGTTTACGCTCTGGACGGTACAGCATGCTAATTTTCCCTAAACACCATTAAGCTACAACATAGTTTTTCGTGCACTCGTCGTAATCGTAAAGTTGTTACTACATAGGGCATATAAAACACTGCCTTTCATACAATCTTCTGCTGTTGTGTTTAGTCAGGTCTATATTCCAGGTTCAGGGCAGAACTAGGAAGTTAAATCAATGCTTTTGCAGGCAAATGATTATGAAATAATAAAAAATAAATGTTATTCTAGTATATCTACGTTCTACAGGTTACATTTCCAGAAAATTTTTACAAATTGATATAACCGTATCAACCTAGAAAAAATTTTTTTTTTCGTCGGAAATTATTTGTAAAATTCAGTAGCGATACAGTGCCCACCATATCTGACCGGTACTTCTTTATTTTACAGCCATCATCTTCTAGTACACCTGAGCAGTACTTCATTAATCAAGTAGTTTAAGCAAACGTGTAGGAAATTCAAAGGTAAACTTTGTTGTCCCCATTAACTGGAAGACAATCAGAGAATGAAAACATATGGGTGCAAGCATAAAAGGTACGTGAAAAAAACAAAAACTGGAAGGTGCAAGAAAATAGCTGACAACGTTACTGTTTATAATACTTACAACGTACAAAAATTTGAGATTCTTGTTGATAAAGTTTTTGAGCAAAAATGATTCATAAATAAGTATAGTGTATGAGGCATTTTAGTTTAAACTTAGTAACCGACCAAAAGATTACTACCAAGCAAACATTTACTAATACAAAACCAAAAGCTTCCAACTAAATTTTCACCGATGATCTTCTACAAAATTATGAATGGAATTCAAAAATAAGACAAGCCAACTGGCCACCTCTGCAGAAATAACACATAATGCTCGTTTTCAAACACTATGGAACCTTGTTCAAACAGTACCCTTGCCTACTTGTTTCTAAAAACAATAAATTTTTTCATTATAGATCAAACAAAATTCAATAAAATAACTGAATGCTATGCCAGTAAAAAGGGTGCAAAGAGAAGCTTTCCGCTTAGCTCGATAAACTGCAGAAACCGCTTCGTGTAAACTGTGCAGAACAAATGTTTAAGACAAGTTATAACTGAAATACAAGCCAGTGTATAAAATGGCAAGGTTATGAAATAAGTATGAGGAATTTGGAGAAAAAAATCTGTTGGTTTGGACTACAAAAACTGATTTTTTTGAACTTAAATAGTGTAAGTAGTAGCAATTACAATTTTATCTCTCTTGATCATATACATGTCAAATTTTTAGACCAGATATTACAAGGCATGAAACCTTTTCACTTTGCCTGCTGCTTTGACAAAAAGGCAGTATTATGGCCTATTTTGCTTAATTTGAACGAAAACCAAAAAATGGGTTTAAAACTTTAAGTTTAAAGTTCCAAGTTAAAAATAAAAGCTTTAAATGTGTCAAAAACATAATAGTAAAGGTTACGGCAGTTTGGACATCAATCCCCATACTTACAAGCAGTAAAAATAACAGTAAAAGTTTCAACTGGATTTCACTAATGATAAATAATTCCTGTGTAGTAGCGAGAAATTGCCTAGCTATAAACTTTCAACAGATGAAAAATGCAATGTTCCTACAATGAACGTAAGTTAGATTAAAGTGAAAGAACAATTTTCAATGATAAAGAAAATTATTACATGATTAGATATGATGAAAAAGAATGCAACCTCATTAAACATCATGAAATTAAACTTTAAAAACACAGTATTTTGTTTTCTGCACCATACAAATTTTATCATTTACTGTATGTGGTCATTTCAAGTGAAGTGTGTGATATAATTTATATAATCCAAATCAAATAGTGCCAAAAGCGTTGATTTTAGTACTTTATGGCCTTTTTTGTGGCTAACATTGTGTTCTTACACAACATGGCAACGGTCATAGGTCCAACACCTCCAGGAACTGGAGTGATGTAACCTGCCACTTTCTTCACTTCTGTAATTAAACGCATCATCGATATTATTTCAAGAGTAACATATTATGGTTATGGGTTTGGTTGTGTCTTGATGGTAGACAGCTCTTTTATCAGAAATTCCAGCCATTGCAATTTGAATGAGTTGTAAATTATAATTAAAACTGTTAATCTAAATAAAAGTCAGTGACGTTACTAGAACTTATAAACATTGTTGCTCTGATGCAATATTTACCATCAAAGTCGACATCGCCAACCATTTTATACTTTTGAGTAGCTTCATCCTTGACTCTGTTAATTCCGACATCAATCACACAAGCTCCCTCTTTCACCATATCTGCTGTGATCAGCTTTGGAATACCTATATAATGTACAGGTTTTTGAATATAAGCATTTTAATAAATATATATAATTACGTATATTGTCATTGATCCAACTTTGTAACATACAAGCGGTACCTGCAGCGGCTATAATTATATCAGCTGTTAAGGTGAACATTTTGAGTTGCTCACGTGGAGTATACCTGTGTGTCTGCGTCACTGTAGCATCCCCTAAACATCATGAGATTATTTGTATATTTCAGCATTTCTCAATGAAATTGTTTTCACAAATACTGTTTGTAAAACAATTTAACACAAAGGTTGCAACTTAAAAGATACTAGTCATGAAATGTTAAGACACAATAACAACTGTGGCTACTGGTCACAATGAGAAAAACATGTTCATGACCAACCAAGCACAATCTTTCCAACCCACATTTGGGTAAAGACTCAACGTTTAAGTAGCGCCGTTGTTTTGATGATTAAATTTTTATTATTTATTATTAAATTATCAATCATCAACATTAGGAAAAGATATAATGCTAGAAGATAAGCTATCCAAATTTTCAGAAACAAAAGGTTAGAACATGTTCTTTACATATATACATTGCAAAACAGAAAAACTTTCTGTTTACAGTGAAAATAATTTCTACATTTTTTTTCAAATGAACACCTTACCACCCGGTCTCTCGTGCCTATGATCTGTATGAAGCAACATGGCCATTGGCATACCAACATTCTTTGATCTCCCACAGACAACAGCAGTTTTTGCAAACGTTTCAACTCCTTAGACATTAAAAAATCATTTACAAACAAACTTTTATGCTGTGATTCGATTGTGTTTACCAATTAAAAATAACCTGTTCTTTTAATCATTTCCCAAACACCGGCAGGAGTTGCAGGCAAGAGTGAGGGTTGATCAAGACATAACCTCCCAATATTGCTGATGTGAAAACCATCCACATCCTTTTCTGGAGCGACAGCATTGCAGATGGTTCTTTCATCTGACCAAAAATGATAGTGCAATATTGTTTAAATTGTAAATGTCAAGTTAAAACTGGAGTCACCATGTATAGGGTACTAAAAAACAAAAATATATTTCACCCACAGTTGGGCATCCTTAGTCTGTTGAAATAAAATGACGGGTACACGGCCATAACCGAAAATTAAAACTTAACAAAATCTTACGTGGAATAACAAATGCAGGGAAACTCAAGGGAAAGAGATAAAAAACGATTAAACAAACAAATAGAATGAACAACATTTAATTTGGGAAAAACCATTTTATTATTGTTAAGGCTGATCTAGTTGTTATTTGCCTACTGCTGTGATTTGATTTAAAATGATTTATCATAGGCAATTTGTAAGATTTTTATCTTTTAAAAATGCACCCTGTCATAAACACAGAAGTCAATGAATTACACTTCCCTCTTTCTCGATCGTTTATTATATATATTAATATGCATATACATACAATAAAATATATCATTTTTATTATCTACGATGTCTTTTTAACTGACATACCAATATGTTCAGGAACAGGAAGTTGTACAAGAATTCCATTCACATTCTTGTTTTCATTTAGCTCATTGATTATATCAAGCAATGTGGATTGTGTAATTGACGGAGGATGTGTAATTACTTCGCTTGTGATACCTACAAACCATTAGCATAATACATGAAAGTATGCTTCCAGTTATCACACGTGTATATTGGTATGTTATGATAATATTTATCCTCAAACTGAGGGAAGTCTTTGCACAACTTAATCCCAGTAATGATTCTTCATCGTTTGAGCCCCGGTTACCGAGCTAACCTTTGGACAAGTTCCAATTGTCACATATTATTTGTATTGTACCTAATAATCATATGATTTTACACAGGATTTGCGAAAAATGTCAAACACAGGAACATACCAACTTTTTTGCATGCCTTAACTTTGTTCTTCACATATGTTGCACTTGCAGGATTCTCACCCACCAATACAACACTTAAGTGAGGAACTTGATTTCCATTGGCCACCCATTCTTCCACTTCAGTCTTAACTTCCTTATGAATGTCTTTTGCAAGTGCTACACCACTTATGATCTGAGCTTCGTGTCTACACATTTAATACAGTAAGAAAAATTATTATTGTGTATATTGGCTGATAACACCAAAAAGGAAAAAACAATCTTTAATTTTGCTATTACATCATCAAAACAATCAATGCAGAAGATGCCAGCAGACAAAATCCTGCCATATAATTAGAAATAATATTCATTTTTTCAATCAATTTCAAATTGCAATATTCAATTAACTAATCGAACATACATATACCCTCATGCTTCCATGTGTGCATTTAGTTACTTACCGTCTTGTAGAAGTCGAGAATTTTGTTAAACCACTGTAATGGGTGAAAGATGCTGAGCATTTGATGAAAGGTCTATGTTTAATCATGGACTGAAATATTTTAGAAGCCATATTAAGTCAAATTATAGCCGAATATTCAATGATTTTGAGTCCTTTTCCAGAATTCAATAGAAACCTACCATACAGAAAGTAAAAGAATTTAACCTTTTTCAATTTCCCCTTTTTGAAATAGGATCTTGTATGTTAAGAAATTACAAATTATTTCATAACACATGAACTTCTTGGAATGGAATTTGAAGAAATATCACAACTGCTGAGTTAATGGTCTTTAACAGATTTCTGATAGTAAAAATTTTGCAGTTTTTTGAATTCATTCAAAAAACAGCATCATGCACTGCTATGCTATATCTACATGCTATGCAAAAAATTTTAGTAAAAATTGGTGACTTAATCAAATGCAATAACGAACTAACAGGTATAACCTATATATTTTACATCATCAAATCAGAATGTTAACGTGTGTACACAAAGGTGAATTCTGGTCTCTGATAATTTTGCAGAGTCTAGTTACTAGTATATAAGTGCGCAACCACAGGATGCCTTGGTATACTAGACCTCAGCTACTCAAATTGTGACGTCATCTTGTGCACTTGTATACTAGACCCCTTTTGCACTTCAGCTAGAAGACTTGAATGGGAAGGAGTTATGAATTCATAGAAGAGAAATTATGGCGTAACAATTTCACAAAACTTGATCCTGATATTGGAGTGTAAAAGTAAAAGAGATCCCGCCATTTTACACTTAGGCTTATGACTTGGACAGAACTGTGTGCTCAATTCGTCTGCAGTCTGGTTTCTGTTTGAAGTTCTAACACAGTGACTTTATAGTTACTCCAATTACTCCGATAATAATCGTACACTCATACAACAAAATGCGGTGAAAGAAAGGAACAAAGATTTGAAAACGCTATTGGCCTCCAAACTGTGTTTGTGGAGGGCATGACCCAATAATGCTTATTACGTTAGCGCCAGCAACATTACTAAGTCTTATGCTCACAGATCTATTATAAAAAATGCTGACCTAATTTGGCGCGCCCAAATTGCTATGCCCAGGAACACCGGTCCCCACTTGTTCCCTTTGAACTAAGCTCCTTCCAATCCAATATTTAGACTTTAACTGGGGAGTCATTTGGCACTTAATACCAAGTTTTAGTGGCTGAATCTGTGTTCTGTGGTTAACCATAATCAGATAAACTCTATATACTTGCGACCTTTGGGTGCTTCTTGGTTTGTCGCTGGTTGGCGCCCTCAGAATACTACCTGCACGTGGTAATTTTCTGACTGTGCGTCTGTTTTCCCATTCCTTTATTGAGTTTATTTCTTCACTGCTTCCGCACAAAACGGCAATTCGATAAAAGCATTGAACTAAGAAGGTCGTGTTTTTTTTCAATATATGAGCGAAGCTAACATACAACTGGAGCAGCAGCCTTTTGAGTCAGGAATCAGCAACCGAACAACATAACAGCGCTAACCTTCCCCATATACTTAAGTAAATATTTGCTCATGCATTACAGTACTTATTTGGTGCAGTCCGTAAGCCCGAACGTGTGCAATCCCGTGTAAGTGCAATTAGGATGGGTCGAATTCCTAATTTAATATGTAAGCTTCTTGTTTAAATGCGTGCATCTTGTGCAAACATTAGTTCAATTTACTTTATTCAGTTCGGTATACTTCGCTTCAATACAAGTTTTATCAATATTTCTTACTTTGTTGACAACGTCGGTTTAAATGCAATGCTAGCCGAGGAGTGCACGGAAATTTTCTGGAGTCAGATTATCTCAGAGTCATGACGGGACTATCTCTCTCTCCCAAAAAAATGCTTAAATTACATCCATTTTCGCAGTACACCTGAAGAAGCAAGCTTATGTTTGCGAAAGCTCGTGTAGAAAAATATAAATAAAGTTAACCTTCAGAGTGACAAACTATATATCCTGTTTTTTACTTTACTACAAATGATTAATTAGTATTAACAAAATTATTAATCGGCGTAATCGGGCGGTCGGACGATTCAACCCGCGGACGATTCAACTCAGGACGATTCAATCCACGGACCTTTCATGTACTTATGACTTAGGTTATCACCAAGTTACTTTGTAGCCAATTGTAAGGTTAATATTGGACAGTCTAGACTCTAGAGTTAGGCCATCCTGTACGTCGTGGTTAATGGTTATGGTACTGTAACATTGCAATCGTACCGTATTTCATTCAGGTACTATAAAGATTTAAAAATGCACAATGATAGGTCTTGTGCATCATGCAAGTACCACACTTCCCACTATGATGCACCAGGACTTCTTAACAGGAACACAAAGCCTTGCACAAAGGCATTACAGCAGTAGAACATTACTGGATATCGAATACTGGCTTTATTATTTTGGGTCTAGTGCTCAATTCAATCGTCCGTGTGTTGAATCGTCCTAGGTTGAATCGTCCGAGGGTTAAATCGTCGTGGGTTAAATCGTCCTAGGTTGAATCGTCCTGGGTTGAATCGTCCGTGGGTTAAATCGACCTAGAACCTGCATAATCGGCATCAATATTTAATTATAATTAATGATGCCCCACAAACTGTTTGTGGGAACAACGAGTACCCACACAAAGCACATTACACGTATAAAAATATGGCAGAAAAATTTAGAAGTGTTAAAAACATGCATAATATATACTGTTCTTTTATTTTTGTTACTTTTATTCTGCAAAACTTGCATGTAAAATTGTAAATGAAGTGTTATAATTTTTAAAAAATTTGTTTACAAAATGATCAGTCAAAACCACTACATTTGTCGCTTACTTATAAGTAATTTCCAAGTTAATGGATGATTGGGCTTTTTCGCGGCAAACATAAACTGGAAGCTGGGCTAGGCTGTTAGGCTACGGTTTAACGGTGGTGCTAAATTAGGAAGTACCGGTAAGAATGGGTCTAGCAGGCTCCATGTCCCAATTGTAGAGTAAATATACAAAATTTGAAGATATAGGATTAAAATAAGGCAGCGACTATTTCACTGGCTGCCGGTTACCGGATTTGGAAGAAAATAGCCTAGGCCTATATACTTCGGTAAACAGCTAGCCAATAGCTGTCTATGCAATTGATATTTTCTTATTTCGCTAAACGGCGGCCGGTTAAATGTACAATTATTTATTTTACCGGCCGCCGTTTACCGAAGTAGGAAAATAAGATTACGGTAAATGGAATACTGTAGCTTTAGGCATTTAATTGAAGATAAGTATGCTAATTTTCAACTTAAAATGACAAAATAATTTTTCCAAACTGTAAATTAATTTAAAACTAATCCCCTCTTACTCAAACTCTCACTTCTCATGATTAAATTACTAGCCTAAGCTGGGCTGCGAATTGAAATAAACGCTATTTTTTGGGTATAGTATACAACTGCACAACCACATGACGTCACAATTTGAGAAGCTGTGGTCTAGTATAAAGAAAGGCATCTTATGGTTGTGCCCAGTGGTGGGATTCAAATATTTTAAAATCTGGTTCTCTCACTAGCAGCATGCCATATTGACCAGGGGCGGATATACATTAGGGTTGCCATACGTCCGGATTTCCCCGGACATGTCCGGAATTTTAGTGTTCAAACTGCGTCCGGGGGGAAATGCTAAAATATGCTTAAATGTCCGGAATTTTTTTAAATTGTTTGTTGCGTTACGGGTAATAATATCATTGTTACGTCATAAACGACAATACAGCGCACTATTTGGGATACAATGATACATGGATGAGTGGAGCTGGGCTAGTAGCTGAAGGCCTTATATCTTGGTCTGCGGAGTTGATATTGCAAAATTTAGAACATGTCTGAAACGATAAGAGCGTGTATTCGCTGAAGAAAATGATAAAGCAGTGCAAGCAGTAGAAAAATACCGCAACAAGAAGTCTGTTGCAGACCAAATGAGAATACCAAGGAAATTGTCGTTTGTTTAATGCTTAATGATTTCGAAGTGGGGCGCGGGTTTTGTTCGCACCGTCAAGGTGGGGCGCCTCTCCATAAGTTTTAGAACCCCTGTTCTAGTTGAAGATGCGAACCGAATATGTTAAGTGCTAAAATTTAATTTTGTTATTGTTTTACTGTAGAATATGGCTAAGCGAAAATGTAAATTCACGGATGAAATGCAAGCAAAACATCCATCCATGGCCCAATAGCCTAGTGAATTCATGACACTATGTTCAAAAATCCACTCCGGTATACAATGGAAAGGCAAAGCATTACTACTGTGACGTTATATTGACAGACAATGTGTTCATACCTCATTTTAAAAACCGCTAGTGGGCACTAAAGAGTGTCCGGATTTTTGGCCACGAAAATATGGTAACCCTAGTATACATACACTTGTTAACAACTGGTTCGCGGAGGTCATTAAAATTCCAAGAACCGGTTGAATCCCACCACTGGTTGTGCCCTTGTATATTAGACCCCATTTTTTAACTAAAAATGACAATTTTTTTCCAAAATCTTAAATTAATTTAAAACTAATCCCTTTTGACCCAAACTCTCTTGTCTCATACCGAACTGCAGAGTATGGCAGTTTTTGCCGAGATCTCGAGTGTGCAGAAGCAAAATTCATTTTTTCTAACTCTAATTTTTTTTTAGAGACATCAGCTTTAAACAGTAATTTGGCAATACAAATTGGAGCAAAAGTTAGTGTCTCCTGTTTTTTAGAGGCGCCGATTTGCCCTGGTCTGCCATACTCTGCAGTCTGGCTCTCATGATTAAATTGCATCAAAAATAAATTTGGACAAAAAAGAAGTAAAACAGTATAGCAAGATTTGACCCCAAGACTTACAGCATACGAAACCCATAGTGTGGCAGTTTTTGCAAAGATCTCTTGGGTGCAGAAGCAAAATTCCGGTGTGCACCGCGACTCATGAGCTAAGCACGTCCTGTGTTTCTAGTAGGCAAGGTGCGGCTTTTATAGTAAAAAACGAAAGAAGTATTTCTCCATTTTTTAGAGACAATGCTCTTCTCCCGGTGTGCAATAATTCTTCGGTCAAAAAATCTGTGTTGTGTTCATCTGATACTGAATGCAGTCTGGACAATAGGCTTAATACCTATACCTTTGGTGAAGTCGAATATGTAAAAGTTTTTAAGCAGCAAGCAATTAAAACACCAGAGCAAAGTACGATTACTAGAGATAAAGTTGGACTGCACATTGATGGGGTGTTATACGTAATAACTAATAAGTAATAACCGAGCAAAAAACATTGCGCCAAAAAGAAAAGCGAGAGTGCGCTCTACAGCAATGTGCAAAAAATTTTTGACTTGCCCTCGTATTTTCAAATTGAATTCTGCTTTCTTGGCAATCACTCACTGCATTGATAAAAAACGGACTGGATAAATGACTGGTAGAAGTGCGCCATAATTTGTCTGATTAATGTATGTTAATAATTTTTCTAATTCATATACAATATATGCATGATTATTGTGTTGCAAGTTGTTTTTTTATTTTTACAGATATATACTAACCATATTCTCACTTTTAATTTTACAAGCAACGAAATATGCAGGAACAGGAAATCATTGATGAAGAGCTTGAAAACGTTGGGCCTCTTCCAATAGCTAAGCTTGAGGTAGGCGGCTTTTATATGTCTGATATATGAAATGGAAAACTAATTTCACATGGTAGATTAATTAAGAATTAATAAAATATACAATGTTATTAATGTCAACAGCAAAGTGGAATTACCAGCAATGATATTAAGAAGCTGCAGGAACATGGATATCACTCTGTGGAAGCAGTTGCTTATGCTCCAAAGAAGGAACTTGTTGCCGTAAAGGGCATAAGTGAAGCCAAAGCAGATAAAATAATTGTATATAGCTACCTGCATTAACTTAATATGTCAAATTTAAAATATCATGCATTTCTTTAATATGGCAAATCCAGCTTACTATAGCACTGGTTTATAAAGTAAATCAGTTATTAGAGCACTTTTCGCTGATGCAGAACGAACGATAAGTTTCCTGTTATAAATAAATATATAAATTTGCCTGCTTAAAGTAGGCACACCCCTTTATAGAGCAAATTGACATATGCTGCTAAAGCTTGATGACAAGCATTAAGCTCAAAGAGCCATGGAAGCATGATTGCGCTTTGCGCCATCCAACCAAGAGAAAAATCAAATGAACAGCAATTAATCATTTTTTTATTACTGTATAAGGGCGAGAATGTAAGAAAATACAGTAAATTAGAATAAAAATGCACTGATATTGAAATTCGTGTCTTTCTTTTTATTCAGCTGCTTTCGTAGTGAAAACAGCTCTCATCATTTATCAGAGAAAGCGCTCATAAGGGCTGGTTTTGCCATTCCTGACAGTGCTCTAAGAAGTGTTGTTTTATGAAGCTGCCATGCCCACACTATTTGTGGCTGCTATAATGGTTCAACTCAGGAATTTTAGAGTTATATTGAAATTTAGAAGGATAATGATTAATCTTTGCAATCAGTTATATGCTGACACTGGCAAGGATTTCATACATAACATTAATTGTTGCACGCTAAGAAACAGAATTTGTTTGAGAAACCTCACTGAAATATGTCCAGTAACACCTGCAGTGATTGCACGTATTGTTGTACTAGTTTCGTACGGACTAACTATGATACTTTTACATATAATTTGTGTTTGAAGAAGTCTTTTTTACATTTGCAGATTGAAGCAGCAAAATTAGTTCCAATGGGCTTCACGACTGCTACTGAATTTCACCAAAGAAGATCAGAAATAATACAAGTAACTACGGGTTCAAAAGAACTTGATAAGCTCTTGAGAGGTATGTATTGGCTTCCCAATGTGAAGTGTCATACCTTACGATTCTAACTTACATCTTGGTTTTTTGGGACCCAGAATCCATTCTGCGAGCAGAGGTTAATCCTGTTTAATTTAGGCAAGAGAAAAACTGCTGGCTACTATCTTAAATCTTTAAAATAATGCAAGTTAGTATGACAAACGTATATGAAACTTATCATGAAAATGTTTTCCTAGTTTTCTAAAGATATTACTGATTGTGTTATCCGATCTCTTTGTAAAAATGCTAGCCAATAACCATCCATACGATAGCGTTGCAAATATAGACATATACAACATAAACCTGTGTGTCTGACACGATTTTTAATCTCGCTGCGGCACTTGATATGTAGGAATAAGGAGGTCTGATATTGTTCATCTTAGCTCGCCCATAAGTGGGTAACCTGAAGTGTTGTAGAACAAGCGCGTCAAATCAATAAAAACTGCAATATCTTTGAAAAGTATACAAAAATATAACTACAATTTATAACTAATTTTTTTGAACACCGGTAAGTCGACCATCCACAGGCAGTTGTTGAATGGCCATGTTAGTGGATTTCACACAAGATTTTTAAAAGTTTAGCACATATTTATAAGAACTGATATTCAATATGTGTTGTGATGCACCATGTCAGATAAATGCTATTCGCCAGCGCCCAGCAGTTCCCAAACTTTCTTTCTCTCAATGCCCTTCGAAAACTTGTGAACACTCGCATTGCCTTAGTGAATTGTACATTTCCTTGTGTTTGGAATGATCAAGCAATTGTATTAAATCATTTTCGATGCATAACATAACAATTACCGGAGTTTATTCTTCTATTTTTACCTGCTTCTGCTGAGTCAAAATATCAGTAACAAATCTTTCCATCACTACGTTGGCAGATACCTCTTACTTCATACGAAAAAACCCAACTATTGCAATATTTGGTACCAGTTTGGGAACCGCTGCTATACGCAATTAATCACTTTCCATTACCTTGGTTAAAACCGTGACGCGACACCTGATCGAAAGACACTTTATCGAACGACACTTAATCGAACGACAGTTTATCGAAAGACACTTAATCGAACGACAGCTGATCGAAACGACACCTGATCGAAACGACAGTTGATCGAACGACACTTTATCGAACCGACAGTTGATCAAACGACACTTTATCGAACCGACAGCTGATCAAAGCGACAGTTGATCGAATCGACTGTTGCTTCTCCCGCACACAGTCATAGCAAAACGTGGCGTACCGTTGCATTGTTTGCTGTAGAAAATTAAAATTTGGTGACTTTTCATAAAAAATGTTCAGCTATCTGTCCATGTTTGTTTGATAAAGTTGGATTTTGTAATTTTTGAGATATTGTGATATTTATATAATTTTGCTCTCTCTCCGCATTGAAGCGTATTACTCATTTACGCACCAATAACTTGACTAACTATTCTTTTTCGTTCTCTTTTCACAGCGGGGGCGCGGCGTAACAAGAAGAATTTATAGAAATGTGTCACTTTTAGAAATACCTAATTTACACTAAATTCACTTTCTTTAGTTTTACAATTATGATGTATACAGGAAGCCAGATGATGTTTCTACTAACCTGTAATAATCTCATCAGTCTACGACGCATAGGTTTCTAGGTTACTCTCGTACTTAGTAATTCTCGTGCGTATTCTTGTGATATCTTATTAATATGTGGGCGGGCCGGCCGCCATGCGAAATCGTACACTTTATGATACAAATATAAAATATAGATATAAAATATAAATCGTCAACTTTATGATATATACATCACAATTCATTAATGCACACCATTACAAAGACCGCACATCACAATGGCTCATTGTTTCAATGTTTGAGAAACACGCAAAAATCTTGCTTGAACTGTCGGTTCGATAAAATGTCGTTCGATCAACTGTCGTTTTGATCAACTGTCGGTTCGATAAAGTGTCGTTCGATCAACTGTCGCCTCGATTAACTGTCGTTCGATAAAGTGTCTTTCGATCATCTGTCGTTTCGATCAGGTGTCGTTCGATAAAGTGTCTTTCGATAAAGTGTCTTTCGATAAGGTGTCATAGTACCGTTAAAACAAGCCTTTGATAAATGCTTGTTTAAATGGAACGGTTGACTGACATATTTCGTTTTGTCTAATAAAGCTTTGTTCTTCTGAGACCACAATGAGAAGTGTTAAAAAATAAGTTGTCACAGTAGGTTGTTCATAGTACGCATATGCCATGCACTAACCTGAGCGTAGACAGCCGGACACACACTAACAATGGTTAGAATATACTCCTACGAGCTCACAATGCAGCTGTAAATAATTATTGTTAGTCATGATTAGGGCAATTATTTTTCAACTTGTCAAAAAAACGTCAAAGTTTATAGTTAGGACAGAATTTGTCAAAAATGGTTAAAGTGAAGAATAACTCCAAAAATGCAGTGGTTAAACAGTTATTGCCAAAAATAAGTGGCAAAAATAGACAAATTCATTTCTTAACTATTTAAATTAACACTACGGGTCTTATTACGTCACAATATAACAATGGGCATAACTCAGTGTGTTTGGTAAATATTAATACAATGCTTCGTTTGATTGATAGGTATAAGCAAAGCATACTGAAGTGTATATTGTATATATATACACGGATATTTTGCGTTAAATAAGTCAAGGCTATAGCTTACCGTTGATGTTTTTGTACTGATGAATATATTGCTAAACTATAGCTAAATTTTTGCTTTTGCTTGCGCTAGGCCTAGCCTAGTAGTGTACCAGTTAACCAGTAACTGCCAATTTGTCAAAGAAAGTTTTTTTATGTAAAATTTGTCAAAATGTTTACTTTTAGGGTCAAAATTTTTACTTTTTTAGGTCAAAAACTAATTGCCCTAGTTATAATCTAACATTTTCTATGAAATTTTGTGAGGTATTTTACAAAATTGTAGGTTAATGGCTGTGTTAAACAGGATTGAACTACTTACTTTTGTACCAGCTAAATGGATGTCATGACCTTGATACCAAATTGGTGATATTGGTGAAACAGAATTCTATACATTGCAATAGCAGACTATATTCTGGACCATGTTTAAGTGTCTGTAATACTGGGGTGTGGTGTTCTACTGTAGGCCACTTGTGTGATTAGATAATAAGCGTGATGGAACAAAGCTCTTACATATATGTGTCATATATATGCAAATCCACTTGTGTGGGTTTGTAATATTCCTACAAATCATGTTTCTTGATGTATGATTTTATAACAGGTGGATTAGAAACTGGATCAATCACTGAAATATTTGGAGAATTTCGGACAGGAAAAACTCAATTATGCCACACTATTGCAGCTACTTGTCAGGTGCTTATTTTAATCACTAACTTTTGTTCTTCTACAATACGGTATTTTATTTTTCTACGTTTCAACAAATTATAGTGTTTATTATAGCTGCCTATTGAACAAGGCGGTGGTGAAGGCAAGTGCATGTACATTGACACAGAAGGAACCTTTCGTCCAGAAAGGTTACTGGCAGTTGCAGAACGTTATGGGCTTAATGGATCTGATGTTCTGGATAATGTTGCATATGCGAGAGCCTATAACACAGACCACCAAACACAGCTTCTTATTCAGGCTGCTGCCATGATGTCTGAAACAAGGTCAGTTAAACAGACCAAAATGCAACTTCAGTTAGTACTAAACCAAGTTTGGGTAATACCACTGTTTTTAACTTTTTCAGATATGCTGTTTTGATTGTGGACAGTGCCACAGCCCTTTACCGAACAGATTACAGTGGAAGAGGAGAGCTCTCTGCCAGACAGATGCATCTGGCTCGCTTCCTTCGCACCTTACTGCGGCTTGCAGATGAAGTAAAACTCTTTAAAATAAAAGCAAGTTTAATTTGACATCCTCAACACAATTTTTTTTGACAGTTTGGAGTAGCTGTTGTGATCACAAATCAGGTTGTGGCACAAGTAGATGGAGGTGCTATGTTTTGCGCTGATCCAAAAAAGCCAATTGGTGGCCATATAATGGCGCATGCCTCTACAACTCGCCTCTACCTTCGAAAGGGACGTGGTGATACACGAATCTGTAAAATATATGACTCCCCGTGTTTACCTGAAGCAGAAGCAATGTTTTCAATCAATGCTGATGGCATTGGTGATGCCAAGGATTGACTGTGCTTGAACTTGACATATATCTATATTTTGTTTATGTCCCATTTTAACTTGTGGCTGTCTTAACCACTTGTTTCATTTCTGAAGTGTTTTGCTTCGTTTTTCTCTTTTCAAATACTTTTTATATTTCTCTATTTTCTTGTGCTTTTTTTCTGTTTTAATTCCAAGAATTTAGGGATTCTGATTTATGCGAATTGCATTCCCATTTGAAAGTAACAGGTATCGATGTCATTGAAAGTGTTGTTTGCAGTTAAATGCGTTTTACAACTTGTGTTCATTGACTTCATGCCTGTAATGTGTCTTTTGATACTGCCATTTGGAGTACTTCTGTGTGTTTCAATGAAATATTTCATCCCAGGGTATTTTCATAAATCACTGGGGCAGCGTAGTCAAGTATCGCCAGCAGCATACTGCAAAGTAAAACTTTTTCGTACTTTATTTGTTGCAGAATTTAAGTAGCAAATATTTTAGTAAGATATAGACATATCTAACCTTACAGTGGTTTTTTTCTTCTGTACATTAATAACAAACAAATTGTTTGGTAAAATTAAGTTAACATCAATTTCACTGATTTTTTTACCAACGGCATCCCACTAGCGCCCCTTTGTGGTTATATTGACTAAATACTTCATGTTTCTAGCGCTAGAGTCTGTTTATCACCCATAAGATTGTGAAAAATAGGGCCTTCCATATTCCGGAAAAAAGTTCGATCAAGCTTGCCGGCTTGTAGGTTGAAAATCACTTGAGCATAACCATTTTCTCTTTCAAATCCTAACTGGTGATAAAATGTTCTACCGTTCATAGCAAAGAGAATAGTCAATAATAGCGTTTTGGATTAACTTCGGTTCATAGGCTATGCAGGTACGCTGGAGGTAGCCTAATGGTATTTTGCCTGCAGTGAATTTGCTTTTGTAACTTGTAGGGGCGTCATGAAAACTAAATGCTAAAGAAGTTTTTGAAGTCAAACGTGTCTAAAGCTGACCAAAACAAAAGAAAGCTTCACAGACTAGAGACCTACACCATATTTTTTGGCCAAATACCGTACTTTTATTCAAAAATATATAAATAATGGAAGGGAAAAGCTTTACAAATGACACCTCGCAGAAAAGGATCATGGTACAACGGCTCTTGAGTGAAATATATCACAAGTAAGTAGGCCCTTAAATGTTTTCATTAACAGATTGATAAAAGTTTTCAGATTTGTTTTTTTCCATGTCGAAGAGTATTCTTGTTTTTTGATTGGTTCATTCAACTAGTAAAATAATTAACAGTTAAATCAGGTATCAAAATGCACAGTGTACACCGGTACCTGTATTGATACTGTTTAAGGTATGACATATATTTTCATTTGTTGAAGTATTACACAACAAACATCTCTGCCACAAAGACCGCACTGTTCTGGCAGCTATTGTTAAAACATGAGTGAGATACAATTGAAGATTGATAACTTGTTTTGCTTTTGCTCTGATGGTATGAGTTCCCATTCCTCAAACGGCGTGACTATTGCTTTAGTTGCTTAAATTCTGTCTATATTTATTACTAAATGATTAAGTTCCCATTTTTATTTATTGTCAGACACAACGGCTTACGCCGTTGGACAAAGCTTACTGCTGTTACATTGCGCAGTAGTAACAAGTAAAAGAGAAGGAAAGATTGCAAACATTACATCCGTATATATAGCAGTCACATCAGCTCAAGATTGCGTAGTTTATCTGTACGTGATTAACAAGAATTTAAGTTTGGTCAGCAATTGTATCACAAGATCCCAAAATCAAATTTCAGCATTTATAAAACAACCCATGACTTGTGACGTAATCGTCACAAAGATTTTAGGTATTAGGCTCTCAAAATTGTCTGGTTAAACAGACCTTCATATAACAGACAGCCAGGGGGCATTTCATGAGATTTGTACAACAAAAGTCAGTTTGGTGTACATTACAAATGCCAACTGCGATCTCTAAAACAGGAGACACTGTGCTCTTTTTTGTTTAAACAAGAGAAAAATAGAACAGCAAAGTTTGATGAAGTGAATTTGCAGGTGCTATATGGTTGCACCAAAGCATGAATCCGTTCCATGCCACACTGAGTTTAAACCTAGTTTACGCCACTTCATCATAGGTAGCACCTGTGTAACCCATGTCAAATGCACCCTGGCCTTGAACCAAGTATTTTTTATCTTTGATATTCAAACTGCATTCCTTTTTCAATAAGTGCATGAGGCAATTGCGTAAATTATATTTTTAAAGAACTAATATTATTCCAATAAGTTTTTGCAAATAATGTACAGTCAGACCTCATTTAACTGAACCCGAAAAAATAGAATCCTTGCCATCCGATATGAAACTGTTAGAAATGGGTTTCTTCTCCTGTGTTTTTCCCCCTTAATCCGGAAGTCTCGTTGTTTGACTTTGGCATGACAATGTAGAGATATGCCAAATCAATAGAAAAAACACTCGCTAATCTGGATTACGACAAATGTGCATGTTTGTACATCAATTTTTCATATTTGTGACACATCAATATTTGTTTGAGGCACAGTCATCGACCAATTTTCTTTATTTCAATTTTTCATTTCGGATGCAGTAAGTCTTCAATGTAGTTTTTTCACATTTGATCTAGTGTAGCCTTATATGCCTGCTATCTTACATAAGTTAATTTCACTCGGATATTCTTTCGATCCGGATACCTCGTTAAAACTGACATTTTTTGACGAAACAAAATGGTCTGGATTAATGCGGTCTGATTGTATGACATATATGTGACAGTGTAAGTATCCCAAACAGGGCAAAAAGTTCCACCTTCTTATCAGAACCATACTGTAATGTGTAATTGTAATAAATTTTATCTTGCAATACTTCACATGGTTTTGAATTTATTTATTTTCTATTAGAAGTGATGCTGTTTTACTGTCAACAATATTCTGCTTTCCAGATTCTATTTAGTGGTGTATTTTAATAAATTTTGTATTTAGTTATCAACTGCAAAAACAGCTTGACAGTTCTACAGAGACTTCCTGTTTCTCTGATGGCCACAGTATATCTTCCTCTTCAATACACGACATCAACCAAAAGAAAAGCAAAAAGCTGCAACAATCTTTTTTGCAGTCAAGTGGTATATTTTTGCTAAATTTGGCAAATTAAAGTGTAAATTTAGATATAATCTCAAACTGTCTCCTAACTAATTTACATTCTATTTTCATTATGAACATTCTGTTTAGCATTTTTTACTTGACTAACCTGTTTTTTACTAAGGATATTTCTAAATAAATTTTTTTGCTCTGGTTGTTCCATGTTTATGGCGACATTGGAATCTTATGTTGCACCATTTTGTAAAAAATTAATCCATTCACTCTATCAGGCATTCATTAAAGTCTTTGTTATTAACCATTCAGTAAAGATTTATATTAAATGCATGCTTGATGTGTTGGCATCAACTATTTAAAAATAGGTATTTATAACTTTTCACACTTAAAATTTTATTTATGTTTTGATAGACATTGAGGAACTGTACGTCTTTAGAAACGAACTAAACGATCGAAATGCGGTCATGTCAACCAAACTGGTTCGACAACTGAAGCAAAGGAATCGATTAAGGGATAAAAATAAGAGATATTGTGACACTATTACTGCTGTTCTGCAAGCTGTGTCGAAAAAGCGAAGTAAGTTAACAATCCACTCAGGAAGTATTTATACAATATATACCAGAGGTTCTCAATCATGTCCAGTCATTTTTAATCTCAGTCTTAACCGTTTTTACTGTCATTGGCCTTTCACTTGATCTTTCAATAACTGTAGCGTATGATGCGAAACAGAAAAATGAATAATTCTCGGCTCCATTGCACAAATGTAACTGGGCATTGTCATTCTGCCTGTGCTCCGACTTTTGACTGCTTCTTGAAAAGGAAGGTGGCACAGACTTGTTAACATCAGCTCGAACAAAACAAGCAAACTTTTTCAAACCTACAAAAGATTCGATAATGATTTCATGAAGACCAAAACACCTTTTGGCTTATTAGATGACAAAATTGAAAATGCAGGTTATTGCAATCACCAGAGCTGGGAAACCGCTCTTTTAAAAGGTCATCGCTCGTGCTTTCGTTATTCTATAAAAAAAAAGCGCGATCGTTTAGTCGCTCACACTCCCTCTCTTTTAAGCGATAAATAAATTTTTTTACTGCAGTGCATTTCCGAACTCCAATTGCATTCGTATGTTGCAAATTCACATTGTACAGTGTGTGTCTAACTGCAACTGTAATTGCTTATCTTTGTTTGTTGTAAATATTATAGGAAATTTCATGGAGTCCTATGCTGAAGAGTTTTGTTTTGGTCACACCAATAGTACAAATAATTAACAGACATGTGGAGTATTATGAAGCTTCTAGAATTGTAGGTGCCGATGTTCAACCATTCAAAATTCTTCACTTTCAAATAGTGTTGCATGTAATTGACCGTAATTACCTAATACATATAAAAATAATAAACACTACATAATAAACATAGTAAACTTATGTAATGGAGCTGCTGTAACGAATGTTTGGTACAAATTATGTTATTACACAACCTACTTCTTTGGTACCGATATATTTTATGCACACAATACATCGATAACTAGCTTTTTATTTTTATGCATCCACTGTGTAAACGCAATTGAAATGCGTGCGATATCTGCACCCGGGCAATAGCTAAAAAACATGTTTGTTTGTGATGTAACGTAATAACTGTTGTTGAGACCATAAAATGAATATAGAAAGTATGGCAATGACACCGCTTAACTGGTAAAGTGATACAGTAGAATTTGTCTAAGTTGCCACCTCACGGGGAACAGAAAAAGTGGCGACTTAGGCAAACAACACAAAATCAAATTATTTTATTGCATTTTTTTGAGGTACTACATTTAGATTAAAAATTCCGTAAATTGTTTTTGGTTAAAACTTATTGTTTGTCAAGATATTAGAATTTTGTTTTTGTCCGTAGAATAGCCTCCTAACCTAAATGGGCTTAGTGGTCATGCTTGTGTAAAAGTTGTGTCTGAAATAAGTTTCAAAGCTGCCATTTTTTTTATTCACTAAGTAAAATAATAGTCTAACGGCAGTCCAAAAACCTAAAATTGTTTTTAATCCAACCATTTGTATCCATTTCGTGCGTTCACAACATTGTTTGTGCAAAAAAAGAGCAACGAGCAAATAATAAAAAAAAGAGTGCGCTCGTGGTTCTATTCCCGCATTGAAAAAAGAAAGTCGCCCCCATGAAATCTCCTAAAAAAAGGATTACACTTATGCCCACCTCTGGCATCTCTCAAGAACACTGTCCTTCTTGTGTTCAACAGAAAGCAGCCATTCATGGCGCTATAAACTGTTTAAATTTGTTTCTTAAAGCTCGTACAAGCACCCAGCAAGCACATTTAGACCCAACAAAGCTGTTTTCATGAAGGTCTTTCTATGATTGGCCACATAAAACTGTTTCAAGGACTTTACTACATGGTAAATAGAGGAAAACTTTCCTCCTGTCTCATGACTTTACTGCCTCTTATACCTAAGCCATGAACCATGGCAATTTCAGTCAGTTCCTAGCAAGCATTAATGCTGATTATAGAGATGTGCTTTGCACACTACAATGCAGTGGTTATGCGGTGTCACATGCCTGAAAAGGTTCTAAAGTTTCCCCAAAACGTTTAGGCTTTTGTTGGCAGGAATATGAGTGATTCTCAGCTTAAGGACAATAAGCGATATGTTTTTTTTCGTTACAGCGGAATTTTTGCTTTTATTTACTGTAATCTTTGGAAAATGTAAATAGCGTGTGCTAGTACGATCCATTTCCTTAGTCTCGTCTCTCCAAACACAAAGTCTGTGGATTGTTTGAAATTATTACAAGGTAATTTGTGACTTGTTGGATGAATTTGAACGTCGTTGTAATGATCTTAGAAGATTCTTGGTCTAGTTTTTCAACATTCGTGGAGGTAGTTAGGCCAAAGGTCCAGATCAAATTCAACCGGAGTTGCAGGACTTGGTCATCAGATTTAGAGTGGACAACCACATTCAAGTCTTGTCCGTTACTGGACTTTTTGATTTGTGTGTCTTTGGGGAATTACCTAATTGCTCATGTGCTGAAAATTAATCTGCTTTTAGATGTATCCATCTGTGAGATATTTTTCAGCGAATTTGTACATATTAAAATGAAATATCATAACACAAGTCAGAACTGTTCAAGAGATAACTATCTCAATCCGTCTTTATGTGTTACTGTCACCAAATTTCACATTTGGTAATATTTATATTAACCATGCTGGCAGGCGTGTTAATGTAGCACTGCACTTTGATATGTTTTTAGGTGTATAGTTGGCTGTATATTCTACGATGTGTATTTACATGTATATTAAGATGTATTCCACCCGTATTGTTGCGGCCATTCTTGTACACAATGTGTGACTGCGTGTTTAGTATTAGTAATTTATCGATATGCCACTTGTGACTTCTCTTATTGTTAGTAAGTTTTCTACACACGTACACGGTTTACGCCTTTACCCACAACTCCCCCCCGAGGTATGTTACGCTGCCCGCGATTTCCAATCTCTCACCCTAACCATAATTGATTACACTTTGGTTTGGTGGACAAGAGTTTTTTTAGGGGGCATTCTACGTTTTGGTTTAATATAAGAAAGGTGGTTGTTTTTATTGAAGGGATGCAAATACCTTTGTTTTTATTCTGAACGCGCAGAAGTTAACAAAAGGAATGCTAATAAAAGTTAGAAGAGCATAAGCGGGCTATTTGACTAGCCATAAAAGAGGGAAGTTTCCTGGCTAAAGAAAATCTTGGTTACATTACATCATCCGACATGAAAGCTTATTTTAACAAAATAATTGAAAGCTAAATGCAGTTTGAAATTAAGCACTACATTCTGTAGCAACCATTTTCTTTCAACTTCTTTAAATTAATCCTAGCAGGCTGATCTGAAGTGTATGTTCAGTAGTCGAAAATGTTTGTGGTCACGCTTTCCCCATATTGCTAGCATAATTTCGTACATGGTCAGTAATATTATATGGGTCAGTTTATAACCATAACGTATCTTTCAGCCTATTGAGTTATATTTATGTGTAGGAAATATCTCCTAATTAGCCTTCTACAACCGAACTGCTCTACTACCTTAAGCTAGTGCTAATACTTCGTAATCATCATTTTAGACAGCTGAAACTGACCAATCTGACTTTTTGCATACCACCATAAGTAATTTTTTTATCCTTACGTGCATCTTTTTACCAGTTTATTTAAAATGTTGTTTAGATGGTAGATTTAAAGGTTAAAATAATCTTTTGATCATCCTATTTTTTACAGAAGTAGATGCCAAGTTGCAATTTAGCATGGAGCCTGTAGCTGGCGAGGATGGATTTAAACAAGTAATTTACCTACTTTTTATTATATGTGATTATGTGCTTTGTAATTGTTACATAGCTTGGTTTTGATACTTGTGCCAAATTCTCTACTATGTTTGTTATCATAGGCAGAGTAGGCAACAAAATTAGGTGGGCAAAGCCTTGCAGAAAATAAGGGTATTGAAATGCTCTAACAATCACTGCCAAAAATATCTAGTTCAGTACTTCAATCAGTGACATTTTTACCATGAGTTAGTATAAAACCTTTCTAACTTTCGACGTCAGTGATAAACGACAGTTGTATGGTTTCCTAGGAATTGCACCCATGCCAAATTTACATTTTTTTCGAAAATGGAAACATATCATTTTGATCTAAAAAATGTAGACTATTTATTCTTTGCAAGGTATTATAACCACACAAACAGTTTTTGCAATCCAGTACCTGGCAACTGGGCAAGGTAATGGGAAATAGTGGAGGGGCCTCTTTGCTAAGATATGACTACTCTGTCGGCTTACTTTCAAAGATGCTCAGCAGGATGAAAACAATGTTGGCAGTCTTTCACCTTAACAACAAGGAAGCAAAGCACGAGCTCAAGGTAACAGGACACTTCTATGCTGCCCCTGAATGTCTTGTGTTAACGTTGAACAGAATGTTCTTGCATCACCTACACCTTGAATCGTGATGCAAGAAACTTGCATCAGCCACTTTGATAGGACGACTGGTGAGCCCAAGCTGGAGCACTGCCGCATATCTCATCGTACAGCAGCTCTGGCCCAAGTTTATCCTTCTCCCGAGTAATGCATGTAAGTGCAGTGTCGCAGTACACACACCCACCAAAATGACACGGTCATAGATTCTGTTTTGTGTATTGTGTCTGGGTGGTGTCTGTGTCCTTCATTGTTGGACAACCTTCCATTCTTATGGGCATTCAACCTGCAGGGTTTTAGAAGTATCAATAACCAACAGGCATCGTACTCAACGAAACAAGTTAACCCTGGTTACCAACAACTCTTGTCGATTTGTTTGTGGTCTTATACTTTGGGTAATATAACCGGGAAAGCAAGCAGTGGAATGAGCTAGGCTAAGAATGATCTAGTCTTCTGAAAAAAAAGTGCATTAATTTTTAGCTCACTGGCCAATACACTATGGGGGATCACGTCAATTAACCGTGAACAAATTAACCGGCGACAATTTGTCTTGATCAACTGACCGGCAACAAATTGGCCGGCGACACAAATCAACCGCTATGCATTTTAACTGTACAATTGTATGAAATAAGTAGTCCAAATTAGCATTGTTGTTTATTCAAATTATATGATTTAAGTGATAATGATTTATATCATTTGTGAACCGTGACCTGCTTGCTAACCATCTGCTTCCAGTTTCTTTGTGTTATATCTAGTCGCGCATCAGCTTTAATAATTTAATTTAATAATTATTCAATTATTACAATAATTCAGCACTTGCACGGTCAATTTACCTCCCGGTCAATTTTCATTCCGGTCACTTGGTTCTAGGTCAATTTACGTCACGGTCAGTTGTCCCCGGTTAGTTTGTTCGCGGTCAATTTCACACGGTTAATTGTCGTAGAACCACACTATGTATAGTGACACCCCCTTAAAAATTTTCTAGATCCGCCCCTGGTTAAATATAAGCACAAGGTTACTTAATGTAAAAGAATTCCCATGAAACAAATACAACTTGTGACAAATTCACTCTGAAAATGAAACTGCTCTGCAGTAATGAATGAATATGGCTAGCTGAGTTTAGAAGTGTAGACAAGCTTGGAATGGAGCCAATTTGTCAGTATTTTGTTTATGTGCTATAAAACAACTGCTGCTGCAGATTGTTCGATTTACAAGTGGCTGCTTGATGCCAACAACGTTCTACTGAAAGATGAAGGTATTTTTCTGATCAAGTATCCAGCCTGGTTTGTATGAAAGGATTTTATGACTGGAATCAAACAAAGATTGCTTTAGAAAAGTACATCAGGACAAAGCTTACTTTGGAATGTGTCTAGTCGAAAGAGGATTACATAACGCAACTGAAATGTTCTCAAAATAATCAGTACCCTGAAGACAAGTCAAAAGGCCTTGGGTGATACCTTTGTTGCATTATTCTTTCGGGGTTGTCAAGGTGTGATATTTTGCAGCCGTGATGACATAAGTTGTTATAGTCAACACAAAAGTTGGCTTGAATAAAAATCCTGGTTAAATTGGATTAGCCACGTTATACAAAGTATTTTTCAACAATTCTTTTGGAAAGGAAGTGTGGCACTTAAGAAGAAGAAGAAGATACAAAATAAAATCCTGGAAAAGTTTTCACATTTTACTAACCTAATTTACACTCTTTTCAATACTGTGATTATACTAATGAATTATTTTAATCCTTTCACAAACAGACAATACAAATTACCATTTTTAAATCATTCCAATATATTTTAAACTTTTGCATAATGATCTGTCACTGAAAGTTTAGATGTTTCTGATTTTTAACGTTTACTTTGCTTGTGTGTATGTTGAAGCTAACCTAAGATTGGGCCTTAAAAATAGCTGATAAATAAAGACATAAAAGTGCCTTATTTTATTAGATCTGTTTTATTCCTTAGTGGTGCGATGCATTGAGAGCAATCATCCGCCTTCCAGGAGGATTACCATCGTGCTGGAGGAAGCGAGTCTGGATTTGCTTAGCTAACCATTATTTTGAGAGAAAGCACACCAAGATGCAGAGCACCCTCAGCAGAGTGTTTAGTGACCGTATTTGCCCAACTGATGAGAGTTTAGGAAATCAAATTGTAAAAGTGAGTACTGTATTTACTGCCACTTGAAGGTTAATTATTGTAAATCTTCTGAGACACTGTCTCCATCTCACTCCTAAAACACTCACCTTTTTAAGTTGTATAATGTAAGTTAATGTTTAGAATTATCTTTAGGACCTGCATCGTACTGGGTATTCTAGCATTCTGAAGACTGAAGAAGGCAGTATGGAGGAAAGAATGGTGCTAAAAAGAGTTCTTCTTGCTTACGCTAGATGGAACCAAGCTGTTGGCTACTGCCAAGGTTTCAACGTGCTTGCTGCATTAATACTGCAAGTAACTCAAGGAGATGAACAAATGGCTTTCAAGGTTTATTTTCAGTCAAACCAAATTTTCAACTAAAACATAAAGTGAAATTAATCCTCAATCAAAATATAGGAACATGGCTTATGGAATCTTTTGAGCATTTGCCGTTGCTGTAGATATACTGTATGTTAGCTCCATTAATTGTTATATGACTTTTATTAGATTATGGTACACTTGGTGGATGGTGTGCTGCCTGAAAACTATTATGCAAATAACCTCCAAGCTCTGTCTGTTGACATGGCAGTATTTCGAGATCTTTTGAAACTTCGTCTTCCCAATCTATCAAAGCATCTGGATGCTTTACAAAAAGAAGCCAACGAAAACCCATCCCCAGGTGCTTGCAGGCTTACAACATTTGATTTCTATGTTCATTTAGTCATCAAGGTTCTACGACTTGTGAGGTGCTTTAGGCAAGTGAAAGGGCCATGGTTATAATTTGGTTAAAGACAGTTTTTGGGACCTGGTTAACATAAATTTTGCAAACCATGATGGATAATGTTAAGATTCACTATGTATCTTAGTTATACATGGATAGGCTGTATGCGTATTAGTTTTTCACATTGTTTTTTTTTTTTAATGTTGTAAACATATCAGTCACAGGCCAGGAAAAACTTTATAGTATAAACATTTAGTTTATACTAGCCTTAACCAAACTTTACTGTTTCAGTTGTGAATATAATAGATGTTTGCAATTTACATTTAACTGGTTAACATTATTACCGTATAATAGATTTACAAACTTGAAGATTCCACTACTCCTAACTGATTTGACAATTTGCGCTCTGTAATTTTTATGTTTAGGTTCCAATTATGAGCCACCTGTGATCAACGTCTTTACCATGCAGTGGTTCCTGACTTTATTTGTTACCTGTCTCCCAGCAGACACAGTCTTAAGAGTATGGGACAGTGTCATGTTGGATGGAAATGAAATTCTTTTGCGAGTTGCCTTGGCAATTTGGGCAAAGCTTGGAGAGTAAGTTAACTTTAAAATTTTAGAGTCAGCAACTTTATTGTGCACTAATTTTAATAAATTATACAACACATTTATGTTCAACGTCTTGCCAGGTAATGACTGAAATAAAAAATATAAAATACATTCTTCATCATTAGACATTTTTGCATTTGGAGAGTTTAGTTGATTTTACAAAAATACAATGTTTTATTTCAGAAAAGTAGGAGAAACACAGTCAGCAGATGAGTTTTATTGCTGCATGTCTGAGTTGCTGCAGCAAGCTTTGACTGGTAAACTAATTGATGGAAATGAATTGATTCAATTGTGCTATAGGATCACTTCGTTTCCATTTCCACATTTGAAGGAGCTCAGAGAGAAATACACTTACAACATAACCCCTTTTGCTGCTGAAAATGCTGATGAACTGAATAATAGTAATTACAGGTGAGTTTTTTCATCGATAGTTAAAAAAATTAAAGTCAAAAGTCAAATGTCTTTAATTATATGTAGTTTACGATCCAATTAAGGATTTTATTTAAAATAATAGTCTCAGATAGTTTTTTAGTATATAACGTTTTTTAATTTCGATATAATTTTGTATTTTTTTAAATTACCTTTATATCATGCATCACATTACTTTTTGTGTAAACTAAGAAAAATGTTTTTCTTTTAGTCCCAAACATGTAAGCAACAAAGTCTTCAGCAGTCAAGAATTGGTTGACTATGAAGATACACCATTTTTTTGCTTCAGTGGTTTAGTGTCTACAGTGCCGGCTGCACCCTCCTCTAATGAGAAAAAAAGTGAGTGTTGTTGAACTTTTGCAAACTGGCATGTTCACTGTCTAATCTGACATGTCCCTAACCAAGCCCTGTCCACGCCTATCAGGTTGAGATTACCGCGTTATAGCCTGCCCCTACGTTGTTTAACATGTTAACGTAATTCTGAGTGGCTTAGCTAGCAACTCGACTTGTTGGCACCATAAGACAAGCTCAGCCCCAGAACATGTTGGACTTTATAAATGTTGATCGCATTACAGAAACCGCCAACAGACAGAATCTTGAGCTTGCCAATAGCAGGGACAGACTTGGCGATGCTTATAAAATCCAAAGAGGAAACGGTATGATGGCGGAAAGAATGTCAACGGATATTGCAGCGCTTAAAAACCAATATATGGCTATACGTTCAAGGCAATTACGTGCGCATTTGATTTATACAAAGCCAGGTAAGCAGCGGGTATTTGTAAACGGCTAATGGCTTTACGCTGCTCATTGAAATACCTCGCTAAGCAAAGTCGTGATAATCGTAAGCCGTACATGCGTTTTATGACTGTAATTTTACTGTTCTTTCAAATTTTTATTAACCGATGACACTTTGCACGTCATGTACTATAAAACCATTTAGTTGGTGTTTGCTCTGTTATAATTCTGTAAATTATTCTGAAATACAGCGACAGCCAACCGAGGAAATGCGCGATCGTCACCAGATTGCAAAGTTCCAGTCATGGTGAATCACTTAATGATTGGCCGACAAAACGGTACTTATTAACCATTTCCTTTTCTGTAATGCTTATTCATATAATTATATGTTGTTTATACCCGTTGTTGATTATGTAATATAGAATATAATCCTGCCTTACGCTTTTCAGCGACGTTGTTAAATTCTTCTGCTGGGAAAAGCCACGAGAAAACAGGCGTCATGCGAAAACCGAAAATGCATAACAATTCACTGCCCAGGTAAAACAGCTGGCAAGATTGTACACACATACCACAGGGCGTCTTCAGCAAACCATTCACCTATCTCTACTTGGACCGCTGAATAAAATACGCAGTTCTTGGATGCTGTATGCGTTATGCACTGTGGAGTGATTATCGATGTTTCACGCTTTTAGAGGTTGCAATAGAACAAATATTTTTTACCGGCTCAGAATGTCTATTCATCATAGTGTGATAGTTGTGTAGCGTGGTTGTGGTGACTTAGTATCAACATAAAAAGACTGTCATAGTTTAGCCTATAGTATTGCAACATCCCTTTTAATTTTTTGTTATTGCTTCTAATTATGATCTTAAAATGGGTTGCATTATGTCTCAACGATGTGTTTTACAGTGCAATCATGTGATGCTAACTTCTTCAGATATGTATTTGCACTAACTTCATATTTTTGCGTTCTAGTTTTCTGTGCAATTCTTTTCCTACCGTTATTTTCATATGTGCTTGACTTTTTTCATCTTCATACGAGTCCATGACTTTTGATTTCCTAAGACCGATTTTGCTTGAAGTTTTTATCTTGTTTATATTATGTTTTTATTAAAGGTTTAGAATAGATGGTTGGTCATAGATTTTTGCTTTGCTTTTTTGTAGTGCCAGCCAGCTCCGCCGAAACCGATCTGAAATAAATAAACTGTTTACTGGCCTTTGACAAAGGATGAATGGTTAACGAAGTCCACATTTCTGTGTTGAACACACTTCCAACAATTGCATATGACGTGCGTATATCACACAAATATTATCACCTCGTGGTTCAGAATCTATGAATGTTGATTACTACTACCCAATGGCTATAAAATACCAATGGTTGCCTTATATGGCTAAAGTGAAGTCTTAAATCCAATACTCCAAGGCAAAACTGCTTTTAAAAATCACTGTTTCCTGAGATTTCGGAGCGACCACCAACTTTTTACCAACACCAACAAACTAGATCTGGTTGAAACTTGTATTTTAATACTGGTAAGCCATTCTGAATCTAGTCCGCTTCTTAAAACATGAACTACTATAAATTGCTTAAGCTAAATCTTTTTCATCCAACAAAATACTCTGTTGAGATACAGAGGCAAAGTATCTGTATTTACAAATATTGATATACCTATATAAGAATAGTGCACCTAGCGTGTACAAGCGCAATATCACACTGGGTATAAGAGAACGTATTATGCAAAGGCTATCTTTGATAAAAATTATGCTACGAAATTGTTATCATAATATTTATATGGTTGTGTAAGCAACACAAAACTGCTCAGACGAAACGCAATAGACACATCAAGCATAAAAACAAATGGTTCAGAAGCTAATGATCAACACTTGAGCCAATACAGAAGAAATAAGACAAGTTTAATTTTACACTGACTAATGCTACTCATAAGAGGCAAAAAAGATATGGGCTTGATTAGTGTACAAAACTAGACGACATTTATGAAACTTTGTGATGTAGCATATTTATCTCAAATGAGAAAATTTCAATTTTACCAGAATGTAACAATTCAAGTCCTGCATTGATTCACCGCCTAGAATTTCAACAAAGATGGTGTGCATGGGGGTGTTGTTCAAATCTCTCCTAGTTCTTTTAGGGTCTCATCTAATTCATTTTTGATATGGTCTCTCTCTTGTTCAACTTTGTAAAGGTCATCTAAATCATGGAAATGTGTCATTCAAAAGGTTACGAAAATAGAGTATCATTGCACAAAAACATACATAAAAAGATCTTTAAAATACTTCACTACACATGTTCTGTAACCTATTTAAATAATTAATGGCATCTTTATTTCTACCAGATAACTGTAACTACTGTACGATGTAAAACAAGGCCTCTAATTGATATCAAAGCATTAGAACATTGAAGATAGATTTTTAAAGAAAGGAAGAAGAGAGTGAAGTAACATGTTACATGCATTTAAAAGTTAAAATAGTACTTGGAATAACATTACCACAAGGAACAGGCGCATGCAAATTACAAGCAATTTTGATGGTTCTGGACAAACTGTTTATGCTTGAGTTTCAACGCAAAGAGCTCATCTGAAGCATTTCCAGCAAGTAAAGAAAGGAAAATATAGAAAATTTAGATATTAAATAATGTAGCTCATTGCAATCTTAACAAAGGAGTCAATTAGGGCAGCCCAAAGAACTTATTTCTACATTTACAAAAGCAATGGAATAGACATGTAAAATTTACAATAAATTCATGATAATTGCCCTGAGCACAGAATGTACAAAGGCTTACCTTCAAGTTTGTCATTTTGTGTATTTAATCTTTTAACTTCTTGCTCAGCATTATCCCGTGCTAATTGAGCCTGCATGTGAAACAACAATATAAACATGCAGGCACAGCAAGAGGTTACAACTGATTTTATCATTTAGCATCACTGCATACAGAATATGCAAAAACATACTTCATCCAATGTACGTTGTAGTTGTTCAATTCTATCATCCTGTAGTGCTTCTTTGTCTCCAAACTAAAATGCAGATACTTTAGTAAAAAATAATTGCATAAAAAGTCACTAAATAGAAGAGAGGGTATAAGACCTCAACTTGTAATTCCTCATGTTGCTTGATACAATTTAATGCCATATGAAGACAGGCAGATGTGTCTTTATTTTTGCTAAGAAAGAAAAGGTAAGAGAGATGAGAATGAAACAAAGTAAAGAATACTGTCATTTAGAAGAAACTTTCTTATTACGGAAAGTAGAAAAATCTAAAAACCAAGAAACTGAATGATTTACAGAAAAACATACATAAAAAAGATAACTAAAACAATATTCAGTATAAGCTGCAACCAAAACTTGAACTCCAATTAGAGTAAACCAACTGATATATTAGTGTGTAATGCAACGGATCTAAAATGTAAGCAAACATGTTTAATTGCACACCGAGCATTCCTTGGCTTCATACGATTTCACTAAACTGTGCAGTTCTTTGTTTTCTTCTGAGAGGTTTTTATTGGTCCTGTGATAAGAGCAGTTGATAATGCGTGCCATGCAAATTGAAATACTAGCAATGCATATACTTCCGACATGAATACATTGTGTTTTACAACCAGACGTAAACAGTGACTAGTTTTCAATGACAGTTTTACATTAGTTTGATGTCTATGACTCACATTACTCCCACAAAACTAAGCACTATATTGTCGGCCAATATACTTACAATTCAAGCTCTTCTGCTTTTGACTCGTATTTATCTACATCGGCCTCGACCATGTGCAACTTACGAGCAACCTAAATTATCATAAATAGACATATCAACTAATACACTCAATACATTGCATAACCTACACTTTTCTTGAAGGGTTGAGCAATTTTAGCAGAGATAATTTCACTGATAGTTTAAACTAATAATCAGAGGTTTAACACCACTAGTTATGGACCAAATCAACAAGAGTTGAAACTAAACTAATATCGTGAATTGTACAGTACAAGTTGCTTGCGATTTTTAAGTGTGCTATGTTATGTAGCTCCTTTTTCTGATTCACTCATATTGTTACTTTGAGAGATAATTCGCAGGAAGCAATACTAAAGAATAACAATAAAATATATATAAAGTATCCTTATATTAACTTATACTTATTCCCATGTCTTAATATTTGAACAACATTATATTGTTTCCAGAGATGGGCACGAGAATGCTCCTTTTTTAGGAGCGTGAGCAACGCTCTTTTTTTAAATTGGCTCATTTTTTGCACAAACACTATGAAAGCACAAAATAGAAAGAAATTTCATAAAAAAATTAAGTTAAATTAAAAATCTTAATTGTTTTGACTGCTATGAGACTAACTTAAGGAAATTAACAAGTAACCAGCTGACATGACGGTGGTTCAGTTGTTTCATGACACATTACGCTTCGTTTTTAGCAGATAGCGATAAGTTGGCATGTGGTAAAAATTGGTTCTTAGTACTGACATGTAGTAGGTGTGATTAGTATTAACTTAAATGTTAAATGCATATTGTGCAACAAATATGGTTATCACAACATGCTATAGGGCTTATACCTTTGAATTGCTAAAATGAGTGGGAGAGGAAAAAAGAACGCGCTGTTTTTCTCAGCGAGGAGCTTGAGCAACTCTTTTCTTTTCAGCGGGGAGTGAAGGAGACGCTCTTTTAAAGAGTGGTTTCCCAGCTATTATTGTGTCATAATCTTGGCACCACTTTGAGAAAGTTTAACTGACAAACTATGACGATCTGTAGGAATCTTTATTCTAACAGTGAAAATGACATGCTCATAACAGGTGATTACATCACAGCACAATCCAGGCTCAAGGTCAAAGTGCAACCAGTATGCAAAACGAGTGACAATTGCACATGATGTCCATTGCCCAATAACTTACGCCTGGGTAATTTCAGCTTTTTTTTCAGTTCTTTCCACATACGCCTCCAACTTCACTAATCGCCTTGCTATCTATATTGCCATTGTTTACCAAAACTTTGCCAACAACTTACAACAAGCCATTTAAATTTAACTATGAACGCCAGGTGTTTTGATATTAGTTACAAAAAATACTCATACATTTAAAACATATTCTACCTCATCGTATTTTCGCTCAGCGTCCTCGGCAATTGATCTTGCTTCTTTCAAGTCTTCCGACTGGTTTTCCAACTAGATGTAAGAAGAAAAAACATTAATTACAGCATTATAAAAATTCCTAATACGCATTGTTTCATGAGAATTCAAAGCTGCTGTAAACTTGCCTCAAACCTCATATTTTGAAAAGTTTGCTGAGTACACAACATTGGACTACCTTTGAACTGCAGTAAAATGGTGAAATCTACATCTCAAATCTGCATTGAATACACTATTCATCATGCCATTTTAATTCAAACAGTCTTTAAATGCTATGTGCTGATAATAATACAAAAAGCCACTTAATCTGCGAGAATATCCTGCAATCACTTCAATCTTAAACAATCTTCTTCCTATAAGTTATTAAGGTTAACAGTTAACCAAAGAATTACACCTCTCATAAACTAATTTAAAATAAATTTATTTTATAAACTAACAAAAAAAATTAATAAACCAAACTCACCTTGTCACTCGCATTTTGTTCACTATCTGCAAGAGACTTTAGTTGTCTGCAGAAAAAAATAAAAATAACGAAATATAAACTGTTCTTCTAATCCAATCAATGTGGTGAAGTAGGCATTAACATACAAATACTGTACATCACATTAGCAAAAACCTTTAAAAATCTTATGACAGTTGATTTATTAAAACATTGTAAATAAAGCAAACTAGCACACCGTTCAAATTCATCCCTTTCAGTTACTGCACATGAAAGTTGTCCTTTTGTGTCTTTAAGATTATCTTCCGCCTTATCTAAATCCGACTCCACCATCTGGAGTTTATGCCTCAGACTTCTGTTTTCTTCCTCAGCCTAAAACGTAATGAAAAATGTCCAATAAGTAATAGCTTCAAAGTAGTGCAGCATAAACAATCAAAAATTTGTTTTATAATGAATTTGGTTGCAATTTTACCGATATGGACAATTTTCACTCAATAAAAAATGCATTGGGTTATAAAACAATCTGGGAAATTGATTTCACTCAAGCCTGCCACTAAATTGTATGAGTTCTGAAAAGAAAAATTGATAGACAAGCTTTACTGGAAAATCGTTGCGCTTCGTTTCGGAACCACCGGCCTATCGCGTTGTTATAAAACAAAGACCTAAAGCAAACAGGGCAATTCATCATTGAACACTCATAGATGAGTTGTAAATTACCAGCAAAGGATGCCACGGTGACCCTCTTAAAAAACCTCAATAAATGCATTTGGACATAGCTTACACGAAATTGGGCTAGCAGTAGCTATTTACTTGCCTATATAAATATCTAAGATGCTAACATAAAGTAATGCTTATAGCTCGCCAAATGTTTTTGAAGTTCCCTTCACTCAGTTATAGTACTATAATACTGCATTTTACTGTGATTACATACAGTCGAACGTTGTTAATAAGGACCACTTTGCTTCACTGAAATGCTTAGCGAGGTATCTGAATAATCAAAATCGGAAAAATATTAGGCTACGAATTAAGGACTATGCTAAATTAAGATGCAAAAAAGAATTGTTTACATTAAAGATCTAATTGTGCTTGTGCTCAAAACGAAGGGTTCAAGTAGAGAAATTAAAAAAATTGGTTAATATCTTCGCCTAAAACAGACGTTGAAGTGTGACATCTAATTATCTTACCCCTGTCGTAATTTAGATTAGCGAGTGTTTTTCTTATTGATTTGGCATATTCATAAAACTGCCTCATTGAAGTCGGACAGCAAGATTTCCAGATTGAACGGGTGAAATAAATGAGAAGGAAAATATTCCTAGCTGTGTAATATATAAAAGCACGAATCCCAGGTTTCGGATTTGAGGCCGGACTGTACTTAGTTTGCCATAGTAGACAAAATTTCTAATCTAAGGTTACAGCAAATACATCGGTTGAATGATGCATGAACTTCTGCTACTAACTTTTATTCTACTTTATTTTAAAACAAACTTCTTCTTGCCATGCATCATCACTTAAAATGGAATATACGTATTATATACAGTACAAAAAGTTTCAGTGCGTGCCGTTATGCCAAAATTTTCTGTCTCTGTACACTCGATTTCTCATGGAAAAGTGCTATACTTTCCAGACAGGCCTATAACACTAGACTTTGTGTATTCGTGATCATTAATTTTTTCATCATTGCTTGCAGGTTAACGAAAAAATGCCAATCATTATAGTAAGACAAAAACAATAATTCGCAAACAAACAACAAATAAGAAAAAGCAACAAAGTTAAGAACTTAAGCTATAGCAGTGTTTCTCAACCTTTTTAGCCCACGGACTATTTCCCATTAACAGAAGTATTCGTGGACTCAGGTAATAGGAATAATAAATAAGTTAGTTCAACACTAAAACAGTGAGATAAAAAAGCAGAAGCGGTTTGTTTATTGGGCACATATGCACTATAAATCTCAGTCAAAACCTTGAAAATTACGACCTTTGCTAAACTTATCTCAATGAGAACCTTGTCCCTGGACTTGCTTCACAAGTTTGTCGAAATCAGGAATTATGGTCGTCAATGCACACCTGATATCATTTTCCGGTTGAAGTTAGCTCCGGTACTTGGTTTTAAGCATAGTTAAGTTGAAAATCCAGCTTCACACAAGTATGTAGTCGGAAAAGGCAAAAGAGCTATTGCTGCTTGTTTGTAGAGGTCAGAAAGGTTAGGTTCCTTCGATAGAACATTCGCCCAAAATTGAAACAAAGAAACAATTTTGAACTTGTCTTTCCACATCTGTAAACTTAGCAGTTCAATCAACTGTTCAGCGAAGCAATTTGTTTCTGAATTAACCTCTAACGCTAACACCTCAAAAGTACTTCGTACCAATGTTCCCTCTAAGCTGCGCGCGTGCGCAAATGCGCACTGCTGACACGGTCTCCGCGCACAGAAAATCTGTGCTGCGCACAAGAAAAAAATCCAACCTGAATTAAAAATAAAATAAACGCATAATAATGGCCACAGTGCGCACGTGGCACGTCTGATGTTGCTCACAGTGGTCCAAGGGACCGCTCAGGGAGTTAGTGTGTTTGCTCAGACTCGTGAAAAATTAGAGGGAACGTTGCTTCGTACCCAGTTAAACATCTTCTTATAATCTGTGGGAAGGAATATATCGATCCAGCTCTGAAACAAATGTATTGAGGTGGTCAAGAAAGATTCGACGAATATCGCGCAAATTAATATTCTTCTCCTCAACAAATAAGTTCAACGCTGGAAAAGCAGCCATCTTCCCACTTTCTATTTGATGTATCCACAATTTTATTTCAGCTTTAAACGCATCAATGCTTTATGTTACAGTACATCTAAAATATTTTTGTCTTTTCCCTGCATAGAGCCATTCAATTGGTTCACATGGCTGAAAAAAATAGCTAAGAAAAGCAATTTGGCAATCCATTTGTCATCGCTAAAGAGATCAACAAATTCATGTTTCTGTTCTTTCAAAAAGGTGCTGATTTTATCTCGAAGGTTGGCCACTCTCTCCAGTACCTTTCCTAGCGATAACCAACGAATGTTTGATTGGAACAGAAGCCCATTGTATTCTGCCCCCATTTCTTCACATGATACACGAAATAAACAAGTGTGCAAGGGAAGAGATTTAATAAAATTGACAACAGAAACAACTTCTTTGAAAACTATGGCGAGGTCTTTTCGCCACCAATAATGCCTAAACTGGCTTATGCACAGACATTTGCAAGCACAACCTGGTGAAACGTGCGCAGGTGAAATTGCACTGCGAGAGAAGGAAAGAAACAAAAAAGCTCTGACACTTGGGAACTCCTTTTAAAAAAGAGAAAAAAGGAGGTGATTCGCGCGCCAGGAGTTGGAAGAAGCAGAAGAGAACGAAAGAATTAAGGAATTGGATTGCCACCACCGTAACAATAGAAATAAACAAGACTCTTAATCAGACTATTTTAAATTACCAACAAACGGATGTTGTAATTACCAAAATTATACAACACACCAAGGTATTTCTTGCGACCCCTACTTTTTGAGGCGAAGAGCCGTCGCGAAAATTATGACCTATGCCTAATTATATACGGTAAATTGATGGGCTTGCGGACTCACAAAAACCTTACGCGGACTCGGGGTTGAGAAACACTGAGCTATAGGGTCAGGTAGCCAGGTTATGAAAACCACTGTACTTAGCTGATTTAAACGCAAAACAACAAAATTTATAACATCACATACAGAATTTCATCTTGCATAACATACTTTTTAATTAAACTGCGTTATTTTGCCAAAAATGTTTCAGTAATTGTAACATTTTTGCAGCGGACTCAGTTTTTCTTCGAATGGAGCCAGTCTACGTAATTTCCACCAGTGTGTGAAAATAAATTTTTTCAGTTTGACACACTACTCGTGCTGGTTTTGCCATTTTTTGATTGATGGGTTTTTTAAACATAGACATTAGATGTTTTTAGTATTAAATTTCTGGACAGTTTTTCATTGGTAAATTCAGCCTTCTTCTGCAAAACTTTTTTTTTCAAGCATCACCGGAAAATGTCAGCTTAATTTTAACAAATTGTTTCAGTCTTGTAGTGGTTAAAGACTCTGTCTACGATAAGTAGCATACACGAAAATGATTGGCATTACAGAAAGTTCCGGGATACTTTAAACAAGCTAAACAAAAAACAATTTAAAACCAACGTTATGTGCAAGCTGAATAGACGAGCATGCTTTCTCTGCCTATACCCGTACCGACAACGAAGATTTAACCTGAATGGAAAATAATGACGTTATGACACGTGCGTATCGTCTCAATTATTTCTCAAAACTAAGGGAAATAATAGCAGGGAGGCAAATGTGCTTGTTAAATATATATTTCATTTTAATGTATATATGCCTACATGATTAATATCGATATATAAACATATTTCTAAACATATTATCTACCATCTACTTTTCCATAGACATCGAGTAACGTTAATTGGAACTGATAACAATGCATTTCACCACAGAATATCTTTTTCATAAACTGGTTCCGCCACAAAATCCAGACCCAAGCAGAGAAAAGTACTTAAAAAATAAACTTACAGAAAAGATAGCTCCGTGAAAATTCAAAGAAACATACAGGAATTAATGCATAAGTGTGCAAAAAAGGCTCTCTAACTGGATTCTTTTGTGAAAATTAAAGTTTTTGCGCCTGGATGGGTTAGCCTACTGGGCATTTTCATACACTGGCTACCCAACCCTACTTTGGCAAAACACAAGCTATTTAAGTCAATTCTGATAAAAAAAAGAATAAACAAAGGTTTTGAAGTAAATATCCTACCTACTATATATCTTAAATTTTATTTCTCGCAATTAAAAATTCGATTGCAGAGTTTGGCAGAAGGACACTCGAGATTTACTGGGCAAAACGGCATTGCAAACCAGGAGAAGAACAATCTCTCTAATAAACACTCCTTATTTCTCCGTTTTCTATTATAAAAGGCTAAACCTGGCCTACCACAAACGCTGGGTGTGCTTGAACCACGAGGTGCGATGTACACCGGCTGCTTTCTTGCACACCGACATTTAGCTTATGCACCTCTGAGATCTCGGTGAAACTGCCATACTTTGCAGCAGTCTGGTATCAGGATAACCTACTCACTTTTTCTTTTTCCTCTTGTTCTTCTTTCAGTTTAGCATTTAAATCCTCAATCACTTGCTCTTTGCATTCAAGATCTTCTTTCAAAGCAGCGACACGTTTTTTTATAGTTTCCATATTTTAAATCAATTTTACAACAAAAGCAACACTTATTTGGCCTAATTAAATAAGGTAAATGTCATCAGGATTTGAAATGGACCAGCAGGCCAGCCCAATTAGGTTATAGGCTTAAGTTATCTTTAAGTCGAGTATTCTAGAATCTCGGCCACTTTTATGCCCCTGTGTCTGCTTTCCTGTAAATTAGCAGTGCCTAGATTTTCAACGTTACCGAAAAACAAAATTTATTCTCTTTCGCTGTTCACTATTAAACTGTTCATAGCCTATACAAGTTTAACAAACTTCAAAACTTAGTCAAGCTTGGGCAAAGCTGTTGCTGAGCGATACAGCCCTAAATCAAAACCATAATTTCAAACGGTGTATGAAATCGCCTAGGAATCCAACTGGCTTATTTAATAAGATCAGTATGAATAGTTAACATCTTTGTCGACTAATAAGACCGCTAAACCAATAGCTCACTGCTCCAACAAATCAACTCCACTAACGGTAATGACGTAAAAAAGCACCGACAAATGAAGGCAATCAGGGCGTGCCGGCTGATCACGTGATGGACAATTTAAGCGGAACGAACAACTTTTTCCCTCAGTTCTCTCCCAGCAACATTTCGATTCAATGCTAGCACTATATCGCGACGCCTCAGGGAACACTTGTACTACATTCCTTTACACTTCCGTAATTGACAACAATTATTATAGTCTAAAGCAGTGCACAGAACTGGCTATAATTATCTTCTGGTAGCTAAGATTAGTGCGTTGCACATGCGTCAGTATAAAATGAAATTATAGCAAGCAACGTACTTTCACGAAATGTATTTGATGCTATACTTTTACTTCAGATTAAAAATTGTTTTGCGTCTATCGGTATCTTCTGATACAAATGCTGAAGTTTAAGTCTTCTAATTAACTTACAGTAATCAAAATAATAATAAAATTGTCAAAAACGAAGACATCAAACCTATGTAACTTAAACAAGGAAGCTATGTATAAACGCTATAATGTGACAGATACGTCAGAATTTACGCCATACCATTACTTTATGAAAGCGAATTGATCACTGGCAGAATACGTAGCTCGACATTGGTAAATAGGGAAAAGAGTCAAGAGTGAAAGGAGACGCAAGTTGACTACTGCTCATTTTCATATTAACAGTTACACTAAGCTTCAAGATAGGTTAGGTTTGGTAGAACATCGTTTTAAAAAAAAGTTCTAGCATTTACCGGTAGCAAAAATGTTTCAGTGTACAATTTTTGGTGATGAAATAAACATTAGTTTGAAATGGTATGCAGTCAAAAACACAAAGAAATCTTTTTGTCTTCGATGGTGCATTGAAGATACGGAAAAGCTTGAAGATATTTTTTCATTGCGTTTAACATCTTTGGAATATCTGTAAACGGATGTGTCAACAGCTTTGATCTCAATGCTGGTTTACGAGCAACCACAGGACTGCTTTATCACTTTCTGATGTTTATGCATATGAGTTAGCCTACTTCGCTATCAGTAGACCTGACCCTCTTTGTTTCCATGAACAAAATTTTGGAAAAACTTAATACTGAGTGATTTCAGACCAATTGCTAACTCAAAAATTGATACGACGTTAATGATGTCTAGATCGTATTTTATGTGAATGTAGGCTTACGTGGCTAACTAGCCTACTTTTTTAAATGAAATTCTTACTGTGTGACACATGTTTTTTGATTGATTCACTTTACCAGAAACTTGATGTCTCACGATAGGATAATTACTTTCACGCGATGGGCACTAATTTTACACGACACCGTATTGTTAATGGGTTACTGAACAAAGACGATGCGCTATTTGCAGAGCATAAAAATTATAGGTCAAGAAAGGAAAATCTTTTCTCATGGAACATTCCTGTGACCAGTATAGGAGTGTTGACTTCTGACGGCAAAGGATAAAAGCACCATACAAAAGACTTGTTCTACGTCATTATGGTTTATAACCATCTCATACATCGGTGATGTCAAATGCGCTAAATGCATAAAATTTATGATAGAGGAATGTAATCAAAAAACACAAATTAGGCAAAGTTAAGTTGTGTTTAATTAAAAAAATATCTTTCACATTCCCTCAATATTTGATGTAGCCCATAATACTAGCTTTTGTGGCTATGGCATGATTGAACGCCAAAGAAATATTGAACTCGTCTTACCAGTGTGAAATTTTAACTTTTAGTTATTTTGCCTGGCCATCACGTTTACCTCAGAAACAAGATAGGGTCACCTCCAGCGTAATTAACACACCCCCTTAAGTTTGAAAAACTTTATCGTTATTGCTAGATATAAGTTTATTAGCACTTTATTATAGTTATATGATCATGGAAGCTGATCCAACTGTCCAGTACTCTTGTCACCAATAGAAAAAAATGTGCAATGAAGCCTACTACTGTGCCCCCGAAAATTGTTATCCGTGACCGAATACAATAAATAAGACTACATTTAGTACTGTAATTGTAAACCTGCTTTTTAAATTGGTTTGTGGCATCAATATTGATTACAATAAAAAAAATTTCGAGTTTTTATTGGTTTTTTATTACGGAGTTGTGTAATTCCGGCGTTGGGATTAATATTGTGATAGAGAACTTTTCGTTCGCTTTAATGATTTCAATCAATGCAAATGAAGTTATTGCTATTTTCAAATATATTAAAACAATAATTGTGTTAACAATTGTTAAGTAACCAGTACGATTAACCTTACAGATAAGTTCAAACCCTCCGGTTAGATTCGTGTTGCGAACTAACTGGGAGATTGTAACGTACTCTAATACCCTGTATGAAAATCGGGGAAAGGTTACCATTTTCAGGTCGTCCTCGGCCTGGATCGCCTTTTTGGTAGCTTCCTCCGCTATTGTTGATTTCTGATCAATTTCTTCTTCGTTCATTTTGATTTGATTTTCTTTAGCGGACAGTTCATTGCGCAACTGCAAAATGGATCATAAACAAGTTTAAAGCATTACTGAAAATGCAGCCTGTCTATGCAAGTCTTTACGTTTTATGAACCGGAATTATATGCTTAACTTTCTTTGTTTCTAAGTAAGGTTTATGTTGTTAGCAGTGTGGATGAGAAAAGAGAAATAATTAAGGCTTTAAAAATTAGCACGGGCTATCATTTCGAAAGTAAACAATAAACGACGTTAATGTAGGCTACTTGTAGGCTTACTTGTGTTAATCGAAGTATAGGCCTACTGTATTTAATATAATTCAAAGGAATTCAGACGGACGAGTCTCTAACAGGGCTCAGAGGTATATGTTGTAATCTTAAACAAGCCCCACATTCACCACCTGTTAGCACTGACTTTTGTTATTTTAATGCACTTTGGCGAAAGTTTTCGTGCCTGTTGCCATCACGTAGAACTGCTTTCTTTTACCAACATTTCATGATATGATCACATCTTTTGCATAAGTGCCGGATACACGCCATTTCCATACGCAATATACAGGAAAACGTGAAATAAAAACCGTGATTTCAGTACGCTTTATAAGGAATTGACAAAGTACCTAAAATTGTACAAAAAGCCATTTTGCCGAAGTGTCTACAGTCTGACACGCACATAAGATCAATTGTCAAGTAATTGTGTAATCACGGCGTTACCATATGACGTAAACGTTTGGTAAAAACGAAATCAATAGCACTTTAAACGTCACAAAATGATTTTAGATTCGTTTCCTAGTACTGTATGAAGTATATTACGGCACTTCGGCTATTCCTGAATGGGCAATACACTGTTATTCCAACATCCCACGTTAAACTGTATTAGTAATACTTTTACAAAACGTACCTCGTCAATTTCCGTTTCTAAAACCTTCTTTTCGTCCGCCAACTGAGAAGCTTTATCAGTTTCCACTTCAATCTGTGCCTTCAGAGATATCATCTTGTTCTTGATTTGTTCCATTTTTTACGATTTATTGGATCTTATTGCTTAATTTTACAACTTGATTGAACCTAAAGGCTATAACAAGTAAGAATACTACTATTACTATGACAAGCAGGCTACCTGCGATAACATGGTGAGCTTTATCAGTCGTTTTTAAGTGGCCTGTACAATAAATTCAACATATTATGATGTTTAACAGCTTTTACTCAACCATACAAACTATTTTAAACAATTAATTTTATACAGCCGACCCTGCGAAGTCTAATAACACTAACCACAGCTAACACTACCCTTCCTTTTGTTTGGACTAATCTGTGTGTTCGTCCAAATTCCAAAATATTGGCAATGTTTCTAAGCTTTGACACCAGTCGCAATTAAAATGAAATGAGCGTATTTGAAAAACAACACACTTGCAAATTTGCCTATGGCGGAACGCAAACCATTTCTGAAATTTTGCATAATTATCTACTGCTAGCTTAATTTTTTTACGCCTATAACTGCTTTGTCAAACCTTTGCTTTTGCTGGTTTAAGAGTGGCTTTCTTCAAACGCTCCTCAATTTTAAGACACGACATAGGTTTTACTCGCAAGTGGCAATGCAAACAAAATCGCGCGTCATGAGGCAGAACGCGCAGACGAGTACTTAGGCGAAGCAGTCGTTTAAAACCTCACTTTGGCGTCAGATTCGGTATTTCGTGTTAACGTTTAGTAGAATAGGCAAAATTGCTAACGCAAAGCAATGGGTATTATGCAAAACGTCCACCGCTATAACTAACGTACGTTGCTTTTAGTACTTTGTGTAGATGAATTTGGTGTGTTAACACTGCAGAGTGAAAAAGAGTATGACGTCATAACAACATTCTTTCTCTAAACTTGGTGAAGCGCGTTAAAACTTCGAAAAGGCGTCGCACCATATAAGGCTATTTACCGGTAACTTAACGTTCGAAGTTGGTGGCATATGCGGGATGGTATGTTAGGCCGAATAACAGCGTAGCCTTTTTCATTGCTTCCAAGTTTTTCAAACAAAGGCCATTCTTAATAGGAATCAGTGAAAATAGTATTCAAGTTCTATTGTTTATGGCAATACTTCACTTTCATTTTGAAAATTTGATTGTAACATAATCATAACAAATGTTACCACTTGACAAGATATCGAAATCGGCTACTTCCCAACTGCAAGAACATTAGTTTGCTGTACTTAATAATTGCCTAAAGCGTATTTTTTGTTCACCTGAGTGATCTCTCGTTTTAAGCCAAAGACGCAGTAATCTGGCAATCGCTTACCTCTTACTATATATGGCCGCACTCTGGTTGCGATGAAATTTCTCCTTTTCAAAAGCTATGAAATTGCATGTTTTGTGTTTTAGCGCTAGCGACCAGTAAATAATGGTTCTACTCATGACATTGTTTGAAGCTATTAAATTCATGAAATCAGCTTTAAGCTAAAACCAAAAAACAGCACGTGATTAATGCGTAAACCTAATTGACATAATCAATGCTTGCTTCTAATGAGATTTTAGTATACAAGTGCACAACCTGATGACGTTACAATTTGAGTAGCTGTGGTCTAGTTATAGTATACAAAGGCATCCTGTGGTTGTGCACTTGTTTAGTGGACCCAAGATTTTTAGTTCTGATTTCTTTTTGCTAGGCTATATTACTGAAAATTAGTGCTATATCCTTTTGTGTTGGTCTGCTTTGTAATAAAATTGAGAAATTGCATGTGTACGAATTTATGATAGTAAAGCAGATGGTTACATAATGTAAAATTCGTAACAACCAGTAAGTTTGTGATTTAGTTGCACATAGTGCCTCACCACCTCACAATGAATGTTGTCACCATTCCTAAGTCACACACTGTATCTGAGCATGGCAAAGTATACACTGTAAGTACCGGTAATTAGTTGAATATTGTAAGTGACCAAGTTTTCTAACTTTTACTTTTCACAGTAATCAATGTGTGTAATGAAGTGTTAATTTTGGTTGTGTATACCTACATTTTTATGTAATGATTTAGGTGTATGAGATATCTGTGACCATACAAGGACGAACACATTATATTCAGAAGCGATACAGCGAGCTTTTTTATATATACAAGATTCTGAAAAAGCAAGGTGTAACGCCTCCATTTCCACCCAAACAAATGCGCAACCAAGCTGCTAAGGTATGGGTAGTAACAATATTTTACTTGCACCATGCAAACAAATAATGATTGTTATGAAGAATGTTCACATGTCAATGTAATGTTTTTAGAATTTGTATATTGCATACAAATACTGGTTTTATAAAAACAATATGCCAAATGCAGGTTTTTGGTGCAAAGTAACTTTTCAATCCACTTGCAATGCTTGAGAATGGTAATGGTTGATTACGTTTTTATTTGGCGAGACATTTTATTCTTCAGGGTAATAGCAGCTATATGGCTGAAGCTGTTAACTATATATATTAGGCAAAAAGGTATCAACTACACATGTAAAGTTCAAAAGCATTTTGGACAAACATTTTGTATTCTACTGAAATATGGCAGAATATTCTGCTTATTAATTATCATTTTAATACTTGAATATACTTCTGACATTTTATTTCCACAGTAAACTTCTCAGTCTAGCATGATAACCTTTACCAGTACTCATGCAAAATTTTCATTAAAGTTTGTGGTGACTGAAACGTTTTAACCCAGTATATGGTAGTGATGGAAATAAGTCTTAATGGTTATGATACAAGTCAAGTCACTGGCAGCGCAAATCCAAGTCTAGTCAGTAATGTATCAAATCATGTCCAAGTCGTAATACATGCCAAATCACCATTTACAATTTGTTTTTCATTTAAGATCGATAACAAATGATTTTCTGAATACTCGTAACATACATATATAAATATAAGCATATGATCTGAGTTTATCCTTTTCTGACTCTTTTGCACATTTAGTAGAATGATTTTTGAATAAATTCTTTCACAAATTTTATGTAAAAACCGATTTTACAACGATTTGCTTTGCGACTCGACAAGTCAACACATATTCCCATTTTAACTCGAGTCAAGTAACGAGTCTTTTAAACACTAAAACACAAGTCAAGTCTTACCAAAATCCTGACTCGAGTTTTTCCATCTTTGGTATATAGTAAAATACAAAAGGTATTGGTTGCCACTCTAGGTTTAACTTTTATTTTTAATTTCTCTCCAAAAATTTCATCCTGATTCATGAGAATAAAAAATGTATCTTGGTAATTTTCAGCTAGCCACTCGCTGAAGAAATTTGGTTAAATTTTCAGCCCAATCTTATGTCTTTATCATGGCATGTAGCAAATGCACTTTTGTTTGTAAGTTTATTCTTTTCACTTAGATTTAACATGGCAGATAGGTGATACTGTTTGATGTTATCCTATAATTATGATCCTGGTGACCTGGTATGAATATGTAAGGTGCTGTATATATTCTTCATACAGAGTGAATTGTTGCACTATGCTTATGTCTTTGGGTAGACCATGAAGGATGTATTCATATTATAGACCTAAGGGACAGAGAGATATGTTAATGTAGAAAGAAATCAATGATGGAAATAGAGTTTTAAGGAAAGACTTACATACTTTTTAACATCCGCAGATTCAGAGCTTGTTTATGGTATTTTGTAATTTTCAGGTTATTGAAAACAGAAGAATTGGTTTGCAGCAGTATCTTCAATGGATTTTGAATCATGATCCTTTGTGCAATACCTTACTTGATTTGCTGAATATACCTCATTTGTATTCAAATGTTGTTCAAAGCATGGAGTAAGTTTAAAGGAGGTAGCCCTTTTTAGTTTAACCTGATTGTTAGTAAATTTTAGATTAATAAAATTTGGAATGCTACACCCACATATTGGTCATTTGTTTTATCACGTATAGTGGTTCTCAAACTTTTCTTTCTCTTGGCGCCCTATAAAAACTTACAAGCACTTGGGCCTTACAACCCAAGGTATTTCAAATGACTGCGCAATTCTATTAAACATGTTAAATGCAAAAATACAATTGATGGTGTTTACTATCGTAATTATTTAGATCTCAAGGTATTTATCTTTTGTTAGTCGAAAACTGCCTTTTATGGAAGCAAGGGATAAAATGTTTTCTAGGGGTGTGAAGAATTAAAAAGTTTAAGACTCCTGATTTAGGGCAAAGTTAGTAGATTTGGGATTCATGCAAATATCAAAATATTTTTCAATAAGTTGCATCCTTTGCTAAGTTTACAGTTATCTTTTTGAGTTTATTCCAAAAAATTTTAATAGCCATCAGTTTATTTGAAAAGTAATTATAGTAAATAACAGGACTGCTTACATTAAAAAATTGAAGTAAATACGTGTTCTGGTTTGATATGAAGCTAATTGTTGAATTCTATTTTACTTTTGTAGTTCTTTAGACACTGGAGCTGCAGAAATTTCACACTGCTCTGTTATCAGCTATGAAGCAGGTAACAATTTTATTTCTCCTGTTGATGATCCACAAGACTGCATTGTGTCTAGTGTACTTACTGCACTTTATAACAGAACTTAATTTTTACCACTAACCTAAAATCGGTTTGTACTGTAGGAGTTTTTACTTTACTCATTATATTTCTTCAAATTATACTTAAGTGGTATGATATTATCATGTTGACTTTACTGTGTTCGGTCACTGTGTACTTTCATATTTATACTGATCAAGGTATAGTGATTGCTATTTCGTTTATTATGATTTTACGCATTGCCAAAGAACTGGTGTTTGAAATCACTGCTATCGTTTATGACTATTGTCTTGATTTACCATATTATCAAATGATTTTTGAATATTTTGAATCATTCTAGCAGAAATTATGCACTCTTCATTTACTGATTTTGTCAAGTTTCAATGTGATTTTATTTATTGGTGTGGGGAAAACTCTGTTGTGATTTTCATGGTAGCAAATCATTAGTTCTCATGATATCGTAATTTTTTTGCAGTGGAATTACATTGCATTGTTGCCATTTAATGTCAAATTTCTTGCAAAATAAATACCTTGGTACCTTTCCTATTGTGTGGTAGTTTAGCCATTTTTATCTGTAGCATAACATAATCGATTAATCGTACTTCATTTAGCATATTGGTCCAATATAGAATCTTGCTGGAAATGGTGAATTGTTAGTACACACACTTGTATGGGCAAAGAATACCTGACCGGTTTTCCTGATGAGTAGATTTATGACGAAGTGATTGATGGTTATGATATAGTCGGTTGCCCACTATGGAAAGACTATGATGGGAATTTCTGCTGGGTTCAGTGTCTAGGCAGCCTATTTCTACATTAACATTGTTACTACAATTTCTTGCCGTAATTCAATTTGTTTATGAATACCAAAACCCTTGTCATTGGAAATGTTGATTGTTGACGACATGATATCCCAAAGAAATATTGAACTCTGTTTAGTGAATGAAGCCCAAATTGTACAAACACAGCAATTAAAGCTGACAAACCCTTGGCACTAATAAAGATCTTTTGTCTATACCGACTTGATTTTGAATTCTATTTGACAGTGTGCATATTTTTTTATATTTTAGCATCATCACACAGTTACACAAAGCTGTAGAAGCCAGAAACGATCGGAGTGTTTTACCACAAACTAAGCCAGATTCGCAAGAGTAATATTTGAAATTAATTGAACCGCCACCAAACGAATATTCGCCAAGTATTCACAATTTTTGCAGCCTGTCTCTGCTCCCTTATCGACACCACTTTCCACTTATCCTTCTCTGTTATCATATTGATGCTGCATTGCATGGACTCAGATAATATCAAACAGCTTCTTCAACTCTATAATCAGTTGCCAGTCACTTTTCTGCATTTCTTCACGGAACCAATCCTTTAGAAGGTTTATGGAGTCTCTGGAAATCTGAAAATATAATGTATTTGAAAAAAAATGCAATTTCCTTCAGAATATTTTTGTAGTTTTGTTATTACCTTGCTGGTTAATAGATCGGTTTCGTCAAAATGGCGCCCAACCATTTTAGGTGCTTCACCAGGAGCATTTTCAATTTTGATGCAAACTTCCTGAGATTTCCTCGCCACTTCAACAGATTTATGATTAAACTCCATACTTCCCACAATTCCCACATTAAGAAACTAAAAAATTTGCACACCTTTAAATTACATTCATCGATTACTGTGTTATACAAGCCACGATAACAGATTATGCAAACTACTACATAACGAATTGAAATGTTAGTTACATCCTTGCTTGGCACGCAAATCGGAGTCCCGATTCTCAGCTGACCAGCCTCCACATTTACGCCGACGACAATAGGGTCACGTGATTTAAATACGCAATTCGGAACTATCCTAAATTTGCATGGGAAGACCTGAGACAAGATAAAATACCAACCATCATACATCTCATGTTTAGGTTTATATCTAAGGTAAAATATGAGATAACCTACAGCTAAGTGGCGGAATTCGTCTTGTTTGCGTTTCTTCAAGTCTTCTCTGTGTTGCATAAACGCATCAAACAGGTGATATATAATGTCGGCAGTGAATATCCTTACGCCAAGGTTTTCAGCGATTTCTTGCGCCTCGCGTTCAACCTGCATGATATGGGTATTGTAACTTACTAAGTCTGCTTAAAAAGAACTGCTGTTACCATGGAAACATACTGTAGAAAATTGGATTAACAGTGGTGGTGCCATATCAAACAAAAATGTGGGACATCTGTTAATTTTACAGAAACCATTATAATTTGCCCCACCTTAACATCAAAAGCGAGTATGACGGCCCATTGGTCGTCATGTTCTAGCATGACTGACGCTTTCATCACGTCACGCTTATGCACAGGTCCGATGCTGATGCCTAAAGCGAGATGTGTCAATGAATAAATAAGATAATGAGCGTTTTAGCAAAGCAGAGCAAGTTATCATCTAAAATGACATGCAACAACTAACAGCTTAGCTTAATAAATATTAAATTACAAAACATAGAAAATAACTCAGGTTTTAAAAGTCCCTTGCACAAACCAAAAACTCACAAATAAAAACAGCAAATGTTGACGGTTATTAATTGTAACTGGGATAGGGTTGCACAGAACAAATTCACTTTTAAACCTGAGTAAGGAATCTTTGACTGCTTCAGAAATTCAAGTAAAGCCTCGAGTGATCCGAGAGTGGATGCTTGGACGTACACTCCTCGTTCTTGGAGTTTGATGCTTTTAAGAGCTTGTGCTACCTCAGCCTGTACGTCGTCCTTTAAGAAGGCAGAAAATTCATATTCAACAAAAAGTCGAGGTGCTTCACATACCAAGAATGACAAATAAGTGCACACAACTCGAGAATATATTTAACTTGAACACACAATTTACAGGCCAAAATTTATCTTGTGTAGTTGATAAGTAGTGTTACAAGAGGTACCTTCAGTATTTCTATTTCATCATCACGTTTTGCGACCAGTAGTGATGTCCCAGCCAATGCTTTGTCTAGATCTTTTGCTAGAATCTTGACACCTTGGGCTGCTTTTATTTCATTGAACTTGTCATAAGGATTCTACATCATATTGAGTAAGTTTAATCTTAATTTCAAGCTTTATTCATAACAAGGATGGAAAAAAGTAAATATTTGACAATGCTTAACCAACACTTTCTGGCACGATGGACATCACCTTACCTTAACTCTGAGTTCTTTTAAAGGTTGTGGCATGAGTAAACCCTTGACATGAGTTACAATTGGCCCCTCAACACCAGCAAGCACTATGGTATTGCCATATTTTAACCGTCCATTAGTTAAAATAACATCTACTGTCGTACCCAAACCCTGGATCGCCTTCACCTGTGAAAATAAAGGCGTTGGTGAATGCACAATGTTAGGAGCTTGAAGTGTTATACCGATATAAAGAACAAACTAAAACGTTTGCATATAATAAGACTAAGCAAATGTTTAAAGGAGTATATTGTTTTCCATCTGCCTGCTTTACAAAAATGATAAATATTTGGGGAATTTTAATTCTATTTTTATTTTTTGTTATAGACTGCTGCTGTCTGCTTTCATAAATACAGTACAGTACCTCCAAAACCGTACACTGGAGATTTTCTGAATATGACAGCCTCTTTGCTAAACGTGTCTGACAAGATTGAACAACAAGGGCAATCAGATTTCCCATTCCGTCACCAGAATGTGCTGAAGTTGGGACCATTGAAATCCATGTATCTAGGTCATCATTTTCGTAATGCAGCTTGGCATTCAAACCTTGTTCAGCAAACTGTACAAATACAACTAGTTTAAAAGAAAACCATACATAGTATCAAATACAATTACAAAAAGTAAAATTTCATGGTATGGTTTCACGCATAGCTCCAAAATAAAATTCGACGCACTCAGAATTGTGCTCACATTTTGGTAATATACAATACCTGAACAATAACGTGGTTAACTTTTTCTTGAAATTCATCTTTAGTGAATTTCTTTTGTTGCTTTATGGTTGCAACTACATCTCTGTCAGGGCTTGCTTTCCACTCATATAAACGATCTATCTGCAAATTCAAAAAATAATGGGGTAAAAAGAATAATATTAATTCTTCACGCATTAGCAAGTACATCAAACAAATTATTAATCACAGTTACTAGTATTAGCTCTTCTTGCAACACGCCATATACATATGGACAAAATATTTAGGCACAAAATGTAATACACTAATACAAGAAATTCAATTTCAAAAATTATATTCAAAGTACGGTAAGATCACATTAATTTACTTTATTAAGAGCAACAATGAATGGAGTTTTTCTCTTTCTAAGCATGTTGATGGATTCAACTGTTTGTGGTTCTAGGCCATGCATTATATCAACAACGAGAATGGCCATATCACAATTTGAAGAACCTCTGGAGCGAAGATTGCTAAACGACTCGTGACCAGGTGTGTCGATGACTAACAGCCCAGGCATTAAAATTTCCTTGAACTGAAATTGTTACAATTTATTTATTATTACAATTATTATTACTGTATTAGAATTATTAGATTTATTGATTATAAATGTTATTAAATGTTAATATTGATTAAATAATTATTTATTATGAAAATAGCACAGGACAGGATAGCATAGTTTACATAAAAGAAAATTATAAATTGGAACTGATAAATTAATTTAATAAGTTTTATTACATCATCAACCATCTTGGTTTGTTCCTGTATAGCAGTAACTGGAATGTTTGTTGCACCAATTTGTTGAGTGATACCACCAGCTTCACCATCCTGCACATGACTATGACGAATCTATTCATAAATCGATCAATAAACAGTTCACCTCTCACAAGTTAAAAATTTATGCTTGAATGGTTTACAACAGTTTTCAATTCTGTATTGCTTATCGTTTTACCTTGTCTAATATTTTAGTTTTGCCAGTATCTACATGGCCCATGACACAAATTACAGGTGATCGCAGGTTGTCTGTAGAGCGGTTCATTTCATTTTGCTCTCGAAGTTGCTAAAATATTTAAATAATATTGCTGAAATAGATATCAATGCCATTGATATACAGTTTGCTTTTTAATAACAAGAATATACCAGAAAAATGAATGATGAATATCTGATTTGTATTGGCAAGAAAGTGTCTGAACAATAAACAAAAGTAAACTTTGTTCACCTTCATTCGTTTCAGGGTCTTTTCCCGTGGAGTGAGCTCTTCTTCCACCTCACTTTCTTCTGATTCCTCACTATCATCAGAACTTTCTTCTTCTTCTTCTTCATCTTCATCCTCAAATTCACTTAGGCCATTGTCAGCATCTACAAAGAAGGAAGTGTATACTAGAGAGCGATAAGTTAATCGTTCCATTACTATTATATCGTTTAACACAATGGAATGATTTTCTTTTCATGTAAAAACAACACAATTATTGCAAAGACCTCGTTTGGATTGCTTTTCTCCTTCCTGAGTCTCATTAGCCATATCCTCCCAATGATCTAAATCATCCTCTTCCACATCACCGTTATCCTAAACGAAAGGGGCTGTAAAAACTATCATTTCATACATAACATTGTAATAGCCTACTCAAGTTTGATTATTTTTTGTTTAATAAACTTTTAATATACTGCAGAAGATAACTCAAGAGAAGCAAGACAATAGACCTGCCGTGTGATTACTATTAGGCACTTTTGCTTTCACAACTGAGCACTCTTAAACATTTACTTGAGCAGTTTCTTCTGTTGCAACTTGAATTTCTTCCTTTGTTTCTTCTTCAACCATTGGCTCTTCTTCAACAACCAGAGATGCAACTTCTGGCTTTTCTTCATCGTCTTTTTTGACCTGTTTTTTCTTCTTTTCATACCTAAGAAAAGTAATTCCAACTGCTCATGATATGAAGTTAGAAAATAAAAATTGCAGAAAAACAAATCAACAAACAAGAAAAAACTGAACATCAGGTAGCACGGTATACAGTAACATGCTTCAGATCAAAAGTTATAAATGTGCTTACTTTCTAAGCAATGAAATGAAATCTAACGAATCAGTTGCTGATCACTACGCACAGGCATATACTAAATTCTAACACTTATACAAAAGAGTTAAACATGTAAGCGAACGATGGCAGTTGGAAATACTGTACTATAAAGAAACCTATGGTATCAAACAAGTTGAATGATTCTTTTAGCGTGCAGTTATATTTGTAATTACGGTATAATTAACAGTATCACAAAAACTGACTTTGGCTTTTTTGGTTTTTCACCAACTTCAGATTTGTCTGGAATGGCTATACCAGCTTGTTTTAAACTCTCAAGATAAGCTTCCCTTTTTTTCTTGGCAGCAATCTGAGATGGATTGAGGTACTTTCCTGCATGAAAAAATGTCTAATTTGAGACAGATAATAATGAAATGGAGTAATTTTCTCATTGAAGTGCAATCAGTAAAACAAGGTCTTTCTGTCAAAGTTTTGTACCTTCTTCTTTCAGACGTTTTATTCTGTCTTTTTTGTCTTGTTTTTTCTTCTCTTTTTTCTGCCTTTCAATTTCCAGAGCTTGCAATTGCTTTTGGCGTTCTTCTTCTTCTTTACGAATCTTCTCCTCCTGCTCTTGCCGCAAGCGCTCTTCCTCTTCTTTTTGCTTTGCTAATGCTTCTTTCATTGCCTGAAAAGGGCACAATTCATTTAATATACATTATAAAAACAAATAAAGATTAAGATACGAAACAATGGACTTTACATCAAATTATGAAAAGGGTGGTGATAGGTTAGTGTTTGTTGCATTGGATTCCTAATTTTAGTAACAACAAAAGACATACTTTTAATGCAGTTTTGTTCAATTTTCCTTTTTTGCCTTTCTCTTCTTTTTTTGCTTTGGCTTCTTCAGCTTTTTTCTTTTTTTTTTGTTTATTGCTCATTGTAGCTTCTGTTTGTTCAAGGCCATCGGCTGGTGTACCTTAAATATAATGCACAATATAATCTAGTGATGGATAAATCACATCCAAAATTCCTAACAAAGGAAACAATTATAAAGTGATTCTATGTTAAAAAATGATAAATCCTATACAAAGTTTCTTCGACTGTGGTACGCAGTAGGGATGCACAATGTCTTGTGAAACAATGTACGAAGCATAACTAATTCATTTCTCGAAAAAGCATTTATAGTTTGACAATTAATCAAAACCCTGAGCATATTCAGAAAATAAGCATTCGGTGATTATTTCCTCACTCAATTTTTAATTTCAGAATTAGAATAACCATGAAAAACCCTGTTTGGTTTCACAAGTAACTGTTTGTCTAATATTTAATAAACTAACATATGTTAAATATTTCGACATCTCCATCAACAAGGACAAGACTAATAACCTGAGCTGACTATTTCGCAATGTAAGTAAATGAAAATGTTACCAGATCAGCGAGTTATTATTTTACAAAATATATTTTTCGACAAATGGTGTTAACAGTTTCGCATTCAAACAATTTTTAGTAATACCTAAATGCAATGATGCAGGGTATGATGCAAGTAGTAAGAAATATACATGAGAAAGAAGAAATCGGGAATAATTTCCCAAGTCTAGTCATATTAATTGGATATTTTTATGGAAACCATACCAAAACGGTCATGAAACCGTCTAGTAATATCGGAAGGTTGATTTCTGTTACTTGTTAACCTAAGGGCAAATTTAGGCATGTTTGTCTTGCTTGTCAGTTACTTTCGCAAGTATGATACAAGTTTACAACTCTAGTCAATAATGTAACAATATAACAATCCTTTTTTTGGGTCCAACCTGTATCACTTCTAGGTATATCATCTTTTCCTTCAGTTTCTGTACGAAACAAAATTTATCAGATTTTTATAATTATAACTAAACATATGAGCAATGTTGACCCTGATATTATGGATATGTTATAAAACTTTGTTGTCATTTTAAGAAATAATGCAAAACTAAAACAGATAAAAGTAACTCAAGAACTGATGGTTTTGAAATAATGTAATTAAATATAAGTATACCTTTGTTTTCAGAATCAAGTTTTTTAGCTTGTTGTTCTGATTTCTTTTTATTTTTTTGCTTCTTTGATTTAGAAACATGCTCTTCCTTTGCTGTTGCTACATATCCAAAACATGATAATGTCAGGTGAATAAAAGAATATTTGATAAATCAAAGTTTTGTCTAATAAATGATAACTATGAAAGAATGGATGCATACTCTCATCAGCAGCTTTGTCGCCTGATAAAACTGCAATTTCATTTAAAACATCGTCCTCCCTAAAAAAAAAGCAAAATCCTCTTATCATTTGGAAGCAATAAAAATGTTTCTCCAGTACAAAAAGATGTACAAACATTAGGATAAACATTAAATTTGGTGACCAAGCTTAATTATTACCATTGGTGGTTCAAGGTGCGAGCACATTGTATTTTTCTACAAATAGTCATGTCATATAAAAAATGTATAAAAACCACTGTTAAGGTGACATAATCAGAACAAATAATCAATGCCTGATATACTAAAGTTTATGTACAAGCAATTACATTCCTTCACTTTAAGCCCAACAAGTTGCACAATCTTGCAATCCACTGCCTGTCAAACAATTTTTAACAATCACTGTCCGTTTTTCATGGGAAAAAACATTTGAAGCTAGCTTTCATTTCTATATTAAGTGTTATAAAATAATAACCTACATCAAATCTTGATCTACCTTAAACGTACACCCTAATCTAAAGTTTAAGTTGAACCCTAAAGAGCTATATAATCAATTAGGATGTCTTTTGTCCTTACCTAACCCCTTATATCTACCAGTGGACTATGTGGCCTACTCACGATGAAATAGCCACCTTCGTTGATATGGGTTGTGAAAACTATATTGTAATGTCCGACCAAAGACCAAGACAATGATTACTTATTTTATCGATTAATAGTCTTCTAACACTGTCACCCACCAAAATGAAATAGATGCATTTAATCTGAATGTTTCCAAAGCAGAAAACACACCACTTCTACATGGCCATCAATCGTCATTCAAGTATATGCACCAATCACAAAGAATAACCTTTCATGATAATAATTTTAAATTTACAAAGTACGTAGTTTAGAAGTAGTCTCGCGTTAAAATTTAAAGAAAGTATTATGATAATAATTAAATCAGAAGGAAATAGCAGGTAAATAATGGACGACAGGACATCAAAACAGTGATGGGTGATCTTAACATAAAAATTGGCAGACCACAGGAAGATTTCTGGTGCCAAGAATACAAAGCACTTGTCAAGAATTAAGCTCTGAATTATGAAAGTCATCCTGGGAAACATAGATGAACGTCTTTTGTGAATATAATGTCAGATACTAAAAGCTAAAACAGAAAATAAATGCCATAAAGTCAAAGATTTAGGTTTAGAGGAGTGGTCACAAACTTAAATTGTTCTGCAATTCAAATGAAGACTTTTTACTTAACCTGACAGCTGCAATAAACACTACAAAGTTGAGAATATAACATAATAAAGAAAATGCTTTACAAATCTTTAATATAATTTTGTAGGCCTATTGAATTTTGAAAACTGTTCAATACAATTTTGTATTGTAGACTACTTAAATCTATAAAAGACACAAACTAAAAAAACATACATAGGTTTCCAACTCTGAGACCAACAATGCATGCGCTAAAACAAAGACAGGAAAACCTTATTGGCCAGAAGCCCACATGGTACAACAACAGAAATGCATCAGACTTAGGAAAACTTGGCAGAAGTAGTAAACCCAATCAATGATTTAGGCAACAATCAAAATGACCTTAAAAGATTTGTCTTCAATGCAATACTAAAGAAACCAGGTGCAATAAAGTGTACATTGTGTAGGTGTTTATTGCTAAATATACTTGAAAGCCAGGTTGATGCATACATTTAATTCAATGTGATGGGTGGCAGTGTAAAAAGAAAATGTGGTAACATGCCGTTTAACATCACATACGAAATAAAAAAAAAACAGTATAATTGATGTTTTCACCATCTGATGTTTACAACGGTGTTTAGTGGTGGGAAATAATAAGGCATCTTTCATAAAATGTGAAGCAACCAGCTCAGCTACAGCTACTGTATCATTTTTCTTGATTTGCATGATGATAACTTGATCGATAGATTTGCAAGAAATGTGGCTTCAGATCGGTTTGGAAACGATTGAAGTAGATGGAGAATATTCACCTGTCTTGGCAAGAAATATTTTCTACTAGACTAAAAATCATATATAAACCGTATTCCGAGTTTGATACCAGAAAGGTTGTCCGAGAAACGTAACATACTGGCCAACCATTGTGAGCTAACTTGCTTTAACTAATGTCTACTCTAAGCATAACCTAAGCGATTTAACAATCATGTGGACATAAAAGTGTTAATAACTTTTCAAATTACACCTGTTTGCTTCGTTATCTCAAGCCAAAACCCCTTCTTTTGATTATTATCTATTGACCCGTAAGCAAAGCTTGTGAAGGCCCGCAGCCTTCCAAGTTTATGGAATCAACTGTTGTTTGTTAAAGTAACAACTTACAACAACAACAAGTTGCTTCGATGGCATTTGGTTCAGTGACGAATTTTTTTAAAACCTGGTACTAGCCGGTGCTCCGAATTAAGGTAAATTCTTGTTGATGTTTATACTGTTTAGAAAGAAGTTCATAAGGTTATATTAAGAGTTGGGGTTAAATTGTTGTACATTGTTAAATTCCATTTTAAAGTCAACTACCTTTACTAATACAAGCAGTCGTGATAAACCAACTTCCAACATAAAATAGCGAAATGTACATGCAACCTTTCACTACCTGGAATTATTAAAGTTAGGCACCTTACCAGTTGTCATCTTTTTTCGCTTTTTTCTTTCCTTTTTTGGGTTGCTGTTTGGCGGGAGCAGATCCTTCCATTGCTAAAAGATTGAAATAAAATGCATGTTAGGTTTGATAAACAATCTCTTGGCTGCTTATTGCTTTAACAACTATAATTCATAACAAATTGTGAAAAATTACTAACATATTACTGTACAATACTCATACGCACTGCATAACATTGACAGAAAGCAATCGATTCTGCAAATGAAACCACTGATAAATTACCTTCATCAACAGGTTTTTCACCAGAAAGAACTGATATTTCATTGGCCACATCATCCTCCCTAAATAGCAAAAAATACTGTAAGATATAGACAACCAAAAATGTAATCGAACATGCACACAAGCCACAAATCCAGTGAAGTATTGAACCCATTTTTTCTTCCATTTCACTTACCAATTATCTTCTACTTTTTTCTTTCCTTTTTTGCCATGTGGTTTTGCAGTAGATGTATCCCTTGCAGCATCTTTAACGTAATGCATATAAATAATATGATGCATGAAAGAAAATTTTGCAAGTTTGTAAAAAAATTTTACGAAAAAGATATTTACCTTTGTGCAATTGTATAACCTCACCATGTACCACAGCAGTAAGGTTAAGTCACGATACTTTCTCGATTACTTTTGTGTTGTTGTGCAATCTTATATTATAAATATGCAAAAAACTACAAATCAAACTGTTTTAGATTGTTATAGGTGTGAATACAAATTAAAGATGGCCCAAGAGGATTAAGTTTCTCATATTTCTCTTGGTTGAGACTTGAGAGTGCAAAGTCATGTGACATTCACACTACAACTGTGCTTTTTAACCTGTTTAGTGTTACGAAATCCCTGTCATACTATACCCCAATGCAAATCATGCAACCTTTTTAAACTTTTCAATACAGTACTGCAGCAAAGTGTAAACTATCAAGCTCAGTTGTTAACCCATAAGTAAGATTTTATATCGACCAGTTATTTTTTTCTTAAGAACTGGATTGCTGCATTTCTATTCTAGAGCATCGCGTTACGATGCTATTTGCCGATGGACACTTCATCAACAGAAGTTGGGCTTCTAAATATTCTATTTCTTTGAGAATCGCTACAGTTAACAAAAAATGATTTCACAGTTTGAAAGAGAAATATTTTGTCAGGTTATAAACATTTAACCATCTAGATTGATAAATGTTACATTCAATAAACATAAAACTTCAACAAGTTTCTGGTTGTCACACATCTGCGTGTGAGTTATCCTTCCCGTTTGAAGAACAGTTACAAGCCCATTAGCTATTGTTTCTATGGTTATTGTAATAGCAGACGCCATATACTGTATTTTAAACCCTATACTTACATTTTACTGTTTTATTACCTGTTAAATCATTCGCCACTGGATGCTGTGTTCTAAACCACAAACATATATCACTTAGTCTTATGCCTTCACCCATGAGCTTATCCTAGTTTTCATTTCAAACATGCTATTTTATTCTCATGCACAGTTACGAAATTACTGCTGTTCTGGCAAAAGAACATTTTGTTACAATGTAGTCCACCTGCTTGGCAGGCTGCACTCAAAATCTTTGAGGACCTCGAGTTTACCTTAATTATAACAGATCATTTTTCTTGTATGTTTTGTAAACTACGAGATACTTCTTGCAAATACTACGCTGGCTATGAGAGTTGGGACATTAAAATTGAGTTTGTTAGTGAGGCAAATCCACTTTATAGTATATACTTAATAGTATGTTTTCATCAAATCTGGAAATTTCATCTAATACAGCTTCGGGAAGTGCTTTAGTGATGTAACAGTTATTATTCCAGTAATTTTTTTACAAATTACAATAAATCATTTTCTCTAAATTATGAGTGGCCCTGGTAAAATTAAGTCTCACGGAACCCCTCTAAATGTTTTGCAGAATCCCTGTTGAAGAGCGCTGCCGGCACTACAACAAAAACATAACTTTTTTCGTTTTGTTGGTTATTCGTTGGCATTAAGGCGTAGGTTATTCCACTTTTTTCAGCTATGTAACGGTATGAACAAGAAACATTGTGTCGCAGGTGTCAACAAAGTACAGTATTTCATTGTGTTAACTGCAATCTGGAGGAGGAAAGTGGTTTTATGAAATTTACCATACACTTAAATATGTGAATAAATTTCACGTCAAGGTGTTTTTGAGACATAAGTGCAAAATCTTTGAGTTTCACCTTTCAACGCAGTCAAAACTATGCCACTAAGTATGTTCATAAATTTTATCTTAGAGTTTAATGAATGTGTGTATGAAACTTGTGAGATTCAATTCCTCCGAAAAGTTGAAGAACCACTGGATTAAGTCTTCCGCAGCCTGTGTTAGTGCTGAGGTAGAAATGTTTATAGACATTTCACTTCTAGGTTCATTAGTTTTGGCGTCTATCTTTAAATACTGGCTTTCATTTGGAAAAGTTAGTATTAAACATACAGGCAGAATCAAACTGCCTTTTAATTCTAGAAGTATCTCACATGGTTTTACACTTCAACCAACAGAAATCTTATAACAACTCTTTGTTCAAAGCACAAGTGCTTGGCAGACTAGCGGATATCTTTAATTTATAATCACACTTACAAGAATAAAAGGTCAGTTTATGGGATTTCTTTGGAAGGTGAGATAACTTCAACATTTATATTCATTATTTTGAGAGAAAATTACAGTTGTACAGCTACAAGCACTTAAAAGTAATAAATTGAGAATGATACATTACTTATTGACTTACCCTCGTAAGTTAAATTTTGACTGGTTGTCTTGTAATTACAGTAATTTTTTGTTAATCTATTTACTTGCAAAATTATTAGCAAACCAATATATCACCTTCTTCCATAGGTTTGTCTCCAGAAAGCACAGCTATTTCATTTGCTACATCATCCTCCCTAGAACAAAATCAAACTTATTTGGTGAGGTATTCAAGTATCAACAGAAAGCAAATTTTTAAATGACCTGCAATCTATTAGCATTGACAAAAAATATTGCTCTCCAAGAATCAGGGTGGTATACAGGAAGTCAGAATAATTTAATTCTAAATTAAACTAAATTACAATACCCATAGTGCTATATACCACCTAGTAATGGTTAGGCTATTGTCTATTTGTACTATATGGTACTCTACTCTATAGCGCTAAGGGTGTTGTTAGAACAGTACAACAGTGTTCAAAGTTAAGCCATTTATAAAAACACTAGATATTCCTAACTGATGACAAAGATTTCATCAGTTTCTTTCCGAACTTTAGCAACATCCGGCCAATAATGTACTTCACAAATGTTCAGGATTAGATACCAGCACTTGGCATGACATATATTTGACGTACCGGTACTTTAATCCAGAACTTAGCCAATCTGACTTTCTACGTACCACCCTCAAGCGTTATATATCATACTGTACCAATTATCTTCAAACTTTTTCTTAGACTTTTTTCCGCAAAGTTTTGTCCCGGGCCCATCATTTGCTTTGTCTTAATGAGAAAAAATCAAAGTAAAGGTAAAAGGTTTGTGTTTCAAATATAATAATGTATATCGAAAAATAAACAATACATTTACTCACCCTCTACAGGAATTTTATCCCCAGCAATTACAGCAAGTTCAGTTAAGACATCATCTTCCCTACATGCAAGCATAAAATAAAAAATATTATTATTTTTAAATAACAAAATAGTATACGCAGTAAGCATTATTTTATAAAAAAGAAAAAAAAAACTAGAAAAAACATGCAATCTACATACCAATTGTCTTCCAATTTCTTCCTTCCCTTTTTGGTTTGTGCCTTTGATGGTTGGGCATCATTGTCAAAACTTTGGTCATCTAGTTGAGCTTGTGCAACATTGGCTGAGCTATAAATCATATAAGTATACATGGAATTAAAATACAAATATATGAAAAATACGACTTATAAACACAAATGGATTGCTTCGATAGATAGTAACGCCAATTATTCACATAAACTCAATTGTAGTCGATTTATGGTAATTTCAGTGATAATTGTTATGGTACGTATGACATCTGAACCTTCAAGCTGAGAAACGTCTTTGCACAAATGCTCGACTTGAACTTGTCAACGAATTTTACTGAATGTCTGTGTGCATTTTTCACCTCATTTTGTTTTTATATGATTTCAATCAAAATTGCAACTTTTTTACAAGGATCACTAAACAAGAGCAAGAATCATAAATGTATTACCCAAGGGCATTACAATGGCAGCAAAACATGTGACCGTGAAAAGTTTGGCAGGCATTGAATTGCCCCATTGCTGATGTTTTAAGTTACTCTCTTCTTTGCAGATACTACGTACTACTTTGGCATATACCTTTGATTGATATTAGTGTAACTTGTAAATGTATGTAAAAGACTTTATAAAAGTAACTCCTATGATTTGATCTTCACACTTTACCAAATAAGTAAAACAGTGACAATGGCATACAAAGAAGTAAGCATGAATACGTTTCCGAAAACATCTACAAAGTTTCAAGTCGCACTGTGTTGAATTCTATTTCTAATGGTGTCAATTTTACTGTGAGCATGACCTGGAGTTATCCGAATTTAATTACAGAAACATGATCATAACAGCTTAACATATCATATGTTACATCAGATCAGCTTAACAGCCTTGGTTCATACAAACCCAGTCAAGCCTGAGCATCTAAATACCTCAGATGTAACATTGGCCATTTGTCTAGCATCTAGACGAGGGACGCAAATTAACACAACTACTTTTAACAAAATATATATAGCGGTAAATTCACCTAGTTGGGTTCAAACCATTACTGGTCCAGAACTCATAACTGTTTCACTAACATGCTAACATACAGATTTCACCACTCGTTCAAATTACTGACCATAGCACAGTATGCCTATTGCTAAAATGAAGACAACTATGACAATAACTCTATTACACATATCAAAATTAAACTCAACCATGAACCATCATTTTACCTCTTTTGTTTATCTTTCTTCTTCCCCATTGTACATGCACATAAGCTCTTTTGAGATATTCAGCATTAATAAGTAGCTCAAAATTCAATAAAAACTGTGCCACACATAAACGTATGGTATTTTAATAGTTGTTGTACAACTTTTTATATCAGATTTACACATTAATGATATAGGTATGTAAAAAGTTAGCATCTTTACCCTGTTAAAATATGTTAATATGAAATGTAAAGCTACAGTAAGTCCAACTTCCATGACTTCCAACACCAGCTTACTGGAGCCTGTCACAGCTCTCATCTCAACAAACCCTCTTTGCATAATTGGGCATAGAAGATAGTTCTCATAGTTTATAACTAAATAAAACCAACCAAATCTGGCATTTGGAAGCAATTTCAGAAAAACGAACCAACATATATACACCAATCTGTACTGCTACAACCTATAACTCAAAAACAGGTTATAATTTCTTACAATGCACATACAAAAGTTAAAAAGATATCTTGTGTGCATCACAAACTTGCAGTTCAGCCTGTCTTACAGGTAGCCACACAGATTATTCTTTTCTCCTCTCTCTATCCTCTCTTTATCTTCTAAAACAAAAGATTGTTTCTATAATAACTCTACTGAATTTTCCGGTTTGTTTTAAAATTATCTAAACAAAACTATTTTTAACTTTTTCTCATCTTTATGGCAATGCGTTGTAGATTAAACTACACATTTATCACTACTGGTAAAGCTAAATAATTTTGGTACTACTACGCTTATGCAGAGCTAAGACATGACAAAAACTTAGTCTGCAGCTCTGGAAAACAGAGTCTATTCCTCTATTAGAATAAAAAATAGAAGAGTATTCGTGTCCCAATGCTTCACGAAGTTGGCATCAAAAATCACAAATGAGATCAGTGCTTGGCAAGATCAATGGCATTAATTTGACACTGTCATTATGTATAAAACAGATGTCAGTCTGGCGAACACCAGTCTGGTTTACTCATATAATTAATAGGTTATAAAAAGGCACATAGATAACTACTTAAACAGTACAAATCATGTCTGTAACCCAGTGGACATAATTATGGAGGTCTCACCTTACCACCATCGGCAGCTAACATTTCATTGTGTCAGCATTGTGTAATTCCAAGATCATTGAACATTTTCATGGTAGAAGTTAATTGTTACAAAGGATGTCCAGATATATTTCATGAAAAAAAGTGTTTAGCCTATATGACATAGCACATCACAATCGTTATCTTCGGACTGAAGAAAGCATTTGCAAAACTTAAACTTGGAAATGATTCCTCACCACTTGAGGCCTGATTACTGAGCTTGTTTTTCTGCAAGTTCCAATGGATAGGCAACAAACAATTTTTATTTGTCTTTTATTTTTTACATTGTATTGAGGCCTAGAGGGAACTGTTCATCAGAACCAGGATCACAGAACAGAAGCAAGCATAGATGATGCATTGCTCACATAACCCTCACAACTTTAAAATGGTTGCATCTGCCACTAGATATCAAACACAGATATTATTGCATGCCTAGCACCCAGCAGTCTATCCACTAGCTGCTATACCTTATAGTGAAAAATGTGGCACACACATGCACGATTTTTAACCGATTAACGTGTACACCGAGCTTTCACAAATTCAATCAGCCATTCTGCACCCCATTTCTAAGTTCCTTCAATAAGTTTACTTTTATTCTTTTGTAATGTTTAGTTTTTATCACCCCAGTGAGCAGCAAGGATAAACGGTGTACAAAATGGTGTGCTGTTGAGGACCAAATAAAATTTTTGGTGCTGCTATCTTGTGTTATACCGTATACCATCTATGTATGAAGGCACTGAGGTACGTACTACTTTCATGCACTGGTAAACGACCAAAATAGTCGCCAGTTGACGCAATGTCAATCAACCTGGTGAGCCGGTGTGCAGGATGTTTTGCACCAAAAAATCTCCGGTGTGTAATGTGTATAAGTGGCAAACTCTGCAGTCTGCTGCACATGTATGAGATTCATCAATGTGCACAGTTTGCACACCGAACTTTTTTATCTTCAAGCAAACTTAAAATGAATAAATAAACACCTGGTTGTTTTAACACCAGTTAATAACAACTAAACAAAGAATTGAAGCTTCAGTGCATGCCGTCATGCCAAAATTTCGTCTTCGCATGCACGATTTCTCATCAACAAACAGCAGGAAAAGCGGCAAAGCTTTGATGGCAAAAACGTACAAGGTTAGCACGGCCACCAAACCCAGATTCCAAATCATTGCCAAGTTCAAGTCGTGTAAACTACAAAGAGCATTAACCTAAATCTGTGCAAAAATATCAATATTTTCCTCAATTAGAGGACAAAATATTCTGACTGACCAACAACAAGTCCAACAACCACATACCATGATATACGGTAGGCTAGGGATCCCCACCTACCTCACGACTAAGCCTGTTAGCCTGTATAGGCCTAGCCCTTATAGTTAATATAAGCTGTAGACTACTGGAAAGACTCATCGTACTATAGTAATTGCAATTAGACGGGATTGCACCTATGTGGAATTGCACCCATACACGCGATTGCATCATAATCGCGTGTGGACGGTGTGGGTGCAATGACGAGACCACCATTGTAAAGTGTGACCTCTGGAATTGCTGTTGTACCAAAGCCACATTTGGTTAATGTTGTATAGTTATTGGTTAGTGGAGTACTGTTGTAAGTTTGGTTTTACTGTGCTGTAGTATTTAATGCTATATGATATGGTATGATAAAAATTCTTATCCTCCGACTGAGGAAAGTCTTAAACCTGGTGTTGATCGGCATTACAATAGTATGGCGCCATTTGGCATTGAACACGGAACACGAGGACCATTTAATGCGAGGTAAGCCTCCAAACCACTCAGCTATCACAATCTTTATATCTACGTCTCACCATAGTCGTAATGACTTTAGTCTAGTCCGTGACTCGACTTGAGAGTCTGACTCGGGTCACTTTTTGCAAAGACTTGACTAGAGCCCCTTCCTAGAAAAAACCTTGAAAGACTTGGTTCGATTCATTTCGTTCATTCATTCATTCATTTTATTTTTCGCCTTCAATTTGGAGGACGAAAAATTGTGCTGACGCAGGTGGTCGCAAACATATCAGCAGTTAATGAGAATAATTTTCACAAATTGGACAGGAAAATGTGACAAGGCCTCGAGGGCAAAAACGTGCATTACGGACCAATAAGAGAATGTAAAAAGTTATTAGTGTCAGCACGGCCACCAACCCCAAATTACAAAACACATAATTTAAGCACATTTAATATAAAACAAACGTTATGCTGGTAGTTTGGCAGGACATAAGTGTATTTGATTCAATACAGCATTTGAAAAGATTCGACTTGACTTGAGCCGGTCCTAGTTGATTAGATTTCAGAACTAAGTAAAACGAATTTTTCTTTCTTTCATACCAGTAAGGTGCAACTTGAAATGAAGTTTGTTTGTCTCCAAATGTGTTCGGGCAATAGCACTTTTAACTTAGCACATGCTAAAATTTTCTCGTGGCGTCGCGAATTGCAGCCTACTGTTTTTGAGTAGCTCTTGGTAGATATCAGGTATGGTATAACCATAAGCCATAAATTGCAGATTTGGTGGCTATGCTAACGTACTGTAATGGAAAGTGGTGTATGGTACCTTAACCTGTAAGGTTTGCCCACTTCCTTACAAAGTCTGTTTACTTGTGTATATCTTAACAGTGAACTTTGTTAGACTTCAGCAATAATGACACAGGAATGACAACTGTATATTCTGATTATATTTGAAGCTTCATTGAACGAATACATCAAGATAAAACATTGGGACAGCTACATAATAAAGTCGACCACTTTCTAGGGTTAACTTCGTAGACTGTGACGCAATGAATAGCTATGAATGAAAGAATAACTCACGTCACGATTTATAACGATATACAGGAAGTCATGCATAGGCGACACGTAACGCAATGCTTTGCTTTGCCGATTTCCGTATTCTATGCGGCATTCGATTTGCAAGCAATTTTATATTATCATCACAGTACCATCTTATAGCACAATTCTATTATTGCTATCTTGCATGTTTTAAGCCAGGGGTGGGCAACATACGGCCCGCGACGGGATTTTGAGCGGCCCGCAGACAGTTTCCGGTCTTACATGATAATGTGGCCTGCGGCCACATTCTGCCGCAATCCCTGTATTGCGTCACTGAATAAGTCCAAGTTTGCCAACCTGAGAAAGATGGCCATAAATCTACTTGTTCTGTTCGGGTCTACATACATTTATGAGCAAACATTTTCGACCATGAACATTAATAAGACAAAGCTGCGTTCCAATCTATTCAGGAATCCGGCCCGCCAAGTACTTCATTTTCTCATATCAGGCCCGCCGACCGAAGAAGTTGCCCGCCCCTGTTTTAAGCCCTTGGGCTTTGCCTCTTTTTCCAGCTCGTTAATTGTTCGTGAGCATGTGTTTTATTGTGCTATAAGTTTATAACTACAACGGTTGGCATCCTAACTTTCGCTCCGGACAGTTAATGGCGAAAAATAAACAATACAATACTACATTAACACGTTAGCACATGTTAATGTAGTATCTATGGTATAGCACTCTGCTATTGGTGACGTCATACTTGCTGATCAGTGATTTAAGATTGACAGGGTCGTTATTAAAAGAACGGGTGTAGTTGTCATATAGCAGCATTATGTTTTGAAATAGCTGAGCTTTACCCGCAAGCCAAATGGACCCTAGGGCTAGGCACCATGCACCCACAGTCTAACTGACTTTTTGATGCAGTTCATAATCATTAATAACAGAGAATAGTTTCACTGAAATAACATTAAAGCGAAAGAATATATAGGTTTATAATATAAGCGTATTTTATTATTAGGCCCCCAGGTTTCAAAACCACTAGCCTATAGGTTATGTCGCCTAGCTGTATCAAAAACAACCATGGATAAAACACTAAGTTAGCAGCTTCTATCAACGTATTTATTCTATGTACATTGTATAATTTCGAATAACAGCAGGTATACTACTAAGTTGCGGTAACTAATTTCATTATTAGCAGTTTAAAATTGCATTCACGACCTCTTTAAGAAGTAGCGTTCTCACAGTACCAACCAGGTAACAAATATCACAGTGATCGAAATATTTTCAGCAAAGAACACAGCAGAGACAACTGCCAACACATTCCGTAATCTCATATATGTAGGAACGATGTTGATCGTTATTCTAAATATGTTAATCTACAATAGTTAACAATTAACTTGGTTTCAACTAAATGATAACTCAAAAAACCAAACATAAGTCATCTCCAATAAACTTCTTTTTACACAACTTTAAACTGCATGGAAAAAGTCATCGAGTTTTCATCTGATTTAACTATAACACCTACGATGGTCTCTCCTGGCCCCGGGACATAGTTCCATTCGTAAAGGCCGGGAGATGGTGAAACAGGTGGCAAGCGTTGAGTTCCATTAAAAAGAGCCACTTCTTGAAAAGGAACAACTGACCACTCGACTTCAGATGATGAAGGCTTTTGGAATCGACCTAGGTAAACCTTGATAAAATTCTCTTTGTTTCTTAAAATTTCTATTGAATTTGGACTGAAAAGAGTATGAGCACTGGACGTCCAAACACCAAAAGCTTTAGGGAAAGGAATAGTGCAAGTACTAATAGCAGTAGCATCGACAAGTACATACATCAATGGTACAAGTTGGCCGCTGGTATCATCCAGCTCGCTGCCGTATACAACTAATGAATACAAGCCATCGTGTGCAAACCGGAGTTGCAAACACGTACTGTATGCATCAGCGTTTCCAAAAAACACAAAATCTTCTGAAGAATTTTCTCCCTTCTTAGCATTATCATCCAGGGGAATCAACTTCGCCTTGAACTGCAGTGGTCTTGTAGTGCTCATAACCATTTCAAAATCATCTCCGCCTTGGTAAATTCTGCAGGGGGCACTAGCTTGCACATCCTTGGGCAGCGTTTTAAAGGTAACCAATTCGGAAGAAGAATTTTGGAATCTAACATTTTGAATGCCATGAGAATAAAAACGCAATCCCGATGGCCCCCAACTTCGAGTTGGAGCTTGAGGCAAAGGCTTTACGGGATGCACGCTGGCTGGAATGACCAAAGCTGTAAACACTGATGGTATATTTTGCGTTTGATCTAACAAAGCGGCATAAATTCTTAAAGCGAAGCTAACCTGCCCACACAACTGCACAGGTGCACGAACGGTTATGGCTGTGTAACTACCTGTCGTTTCTACAGCACAATATTCATCAAGAGAGGATGTTGAGTTGGAGCTCGTGAGGTTAGCAACAAAAGTGAGAGGCTCCTGATGTTTAAACAAAAGCCGACATTCCCCGTGCGCGTCGGTTTTCATTATGCCACTTCTCCACTCTCCTAACAATGGAGAACCTGACACTAATTCTAAATTTGCATTGTTGAAATCCGGTTGAATGCTTCCCAATCTTCCATTAGGAATTTCCGGAAACGGATTGCCTTTATTAGAGTCAACCTGCATTCGTGAAACGACCAAGTACTGACAGAATGCTGAAAAGGTGTTCTTCGCCTCGGCAAACTGATCCCAATTATGGTACAGTGTAAGAAGGTAGTTTCCGTTTGTTGGAGCCTTAATGTGAAAGATAACTTCTTTGGAGTTTCCCTTTTGATTGAGGGCATGAAGTACCCAACCATTCAAAGCCGACGTCGATCCGTGCTTTACGTCACACAATTCCTGTGTGAAGCTCGCATTTTTCCAACTTTCTGTTAGTGTGAAGACAACTTTAGCTTCGCCCTTCTGGTCACATTCTACCACTGGTCCTGGATGTGACATCGACACAGCAAGTAAACCAACATCGCCCAAGTATGGACCGTATTGACCGTTAGCAATCGGGAGAGGTGGTTGGATAAGACTGTTGTTGCGTATTTGTTTGACACTTTGGCAATTGATTTGGTACAAGCAGACATTTGTGAATGTATTTTCATCGCTGTACTTTTTTGACAAGCCGAATATTTTGAACAAATATTGTCCGGCAGCAGGCAGGAAAAACTCAAATACCTATACGAGCAAACAAAACCTTTATTTAAAGTATTTACCTTTACTAACTTGAAATACTCCGACCTAAATCAAAGGACCTATATAACGTCACCATACCTCTTCGTCGTTGTTGCTATAATGCAACATGTATTGATGTAGCAGAAAACCATCGATTTCCTTTTTCTTGCTGCGAGTGCGTAATTCTCCCCGAAATTTTGCATCATACCTTGTGGAGGATGGCACCTTAAGAACGATCTTCACATAACCTTCATCGTTCGTTGTTATCACACCGGCTGGATGTGAGCAGAGCTCCAATTTTAGTTTGAAAAACAGAGGCCATAACTTGGCTGAATTCTGTGACAAAATAAACATATTGTATAAAAGTATAAATGTCGCAATAGGCGCATGGAAGTGTTTTCTACCGCTGCTCTGTGCCTGTATGCATGTTTGGAAAATGATACCTAACTTCTAAATTTTTGTCTTTATTGAAACCCGGTAATTGCCACCAGGCGTAATATCAATGGTAATAGACTAACAAAATTGTTCTCACAGTTGATGAAATGAAATGTTTTTGCTACCAAACCACTTCTGACGTATTGAAATGTTGGCGAAAAATTTAATTTTTTTTCATCTCAAAAGAACAATTTTTACTCTATTGATTTGACTGAATGTTTTTTTGTGACTTTGAAATCTACTAAACTTGCCTCAAACTCAGAAAGAGTGTATGGCTTAGGTAACAACTGCCAGTCTGGCTCATCCGGGAAGTGAGTGATAATCATCTGATCAGGATCTGTCAAGAAATAATGCTCTTCGTACTTGTACTCGGTATGCCATTCGTTGTGTGACAGATCGTCCTCTTCTGTCGTAATAAAAAAACGGCATATAAGTTATTTTCAAAAATTCATGAAATCGGTTTTACCCATTTTTAAGTAAAAGTAGGCTATAATCCTATTTTATAAAGATAAAACTAAAATCGATTTTTAGCTTTACCAGTCACGTGGCGGGCACCCCAGTTTGTATCGATCAGTCTCCATTGTTGATCAATCAATACTGCGTTCCAGCTGCCGCGGAATGAATCATTAGGTTGAAATTTGTGGTCGGGATAATAACCCACTCCTTTCAAGAATCCAGTAACCAACTTAGCGTGAAGACCGGCGGCACTGTTGACAATAAATTTAGTGAAAAAATACTGATCGTAAAGCTGTTGTAGATTATTGTTGTATTCTGATTGTTCCAGATTAGTATACCATTACATCCCGTCGCACCTGCACATTCGCTCGAATAGACCAGCGTAAGTTTTTTTGTCAAGCTTAATCGCATATAAAAATCCAAGCGGAGTGTCTTCTGATATGTTTGCAGGAAAATTGATTTCATTCAGGTTTTGAGCTGTTACCCAATGAAAGATAATTCGAACCTATAGAATTTGCATTATCACTCTGCAAGCTGTAAAATTTGCCAATAGGCCTATGTGCTGTTTGTGACGAAATTGGAAAAAAGTTATGTTAAAATTACATACCTTTTCTAAGTCCGAAAGCTGGTGTATTAAGAGTTCTTCCATAAGATTTGCAAATGTAACCGAAGCAGACGAAACTTTCTCCATGTTGACAGCATGCGACTCCAGATCCCGGAAGAGGGATATATTTTCTTCTCTGTAAATGTCAAAAAACATATCACCTCATGATGAAGCGGCCTTACATAAATATTTATAACCGTAACTATATGCATAGTATATTTGATGTCGAAAGATGTGGGTCAAAGATCGATATATATCGGGACATTTTGCCATGCGGCAATGTTTGTTTTTAGGAACCTGCCAATAATGAATTTAATTTGTAAACGATATTGACGAACGTTGACTGGGACAAGCAATTATAGATTAGTCATTGAAATAATCGAAGATAAAAAGTGTTGAGGCAATAGTATATGGTGCCTTATGTTTGTATGTGTACACGACAATGGAAAAACGTTTTGAAAGAATATTAGAAGAACCTAGTTTTTGATGCAGATTACTATAGGATAATCTTATAACATTAAGAAATTCGGCGGTGTTTGCAACACTTGATCGATACGCATATGCTATATATGCGACCATTATTACCATAGCCATCAACTATTTTCAAAATTCCGATCACCTCGTATTATAAAGGTCCTAAAATCACTTGATTACGTAGCATATTTGACAGGTGATGGAGAATGGGGTTATTGAAACGAATGCACAGCGTCCGGAAAACAAAAGTATAACGGATGTAAATGTTGTACAATTACACTTTAAGTCTTTAGTATTTTACATATTTCTTTGTTTACAGTAGTTTATATAAAAGTCATACTCTCTGTACAGAACTTCTTTTCTATCAACCGGCGCCGTTGGATGCAAACTACCTTCCAATGACGTCATATTGAAGGAAAGATCTCCCGACTTTGTGATTTTATCAGCAGATAGCGCGTTACTTTCTCTTTGCACTTCAGGTATCTTTCAAATATAAACGTCAACTTCAGATTAATTGTTATATACAGTAGAAGTTATTCAAAACGAATTTAATTCCATATTAGGTAACGTACTTACATGAACATTATAGCAACACAAAGCATAAAAATATAACGTAATCTTACTGATGCTTGCTGTGCTGCAGATGTCGCCTCTAGTTTTTGCTTCTTCCTCTCACTTCGCAGCTTCAACTTCTCCTTGAGGGATTGCTGTTGACGAAGTTTATCCAGATTCCGCATTTCATCCTCTCTATGAATAAACAAGTCTAATGCAAAAAGTTATTAAATATACAGTATATTGCTGCTACATTTTTCACAAAGGGAGATGAAATATGTCGTGTCATTGCCAATGAATCATAACTATTTAGAAACGAAGTATAATAATTGCTCTTCCCACAGTCAGGTCTTAACAAGGCCTTACTGAAGGATCGCACTTGATAAGATACGACATTTACCCACTCACAACTTCACAAGTCAAGTATTTGACAAACACTCCATAAAAATGAAGTTGTTTATATTAAACACCATGATGCAGGCACTTATAACGGTTGCCATAGAACTTTTGGCTTTGCTCGTATTCATTAATTTTCTATCTTATGTACTTTTCCTTTGCTTTTAGATGCTCCTCCAAGGCCCTTTGCACTTGATCTTGCACATTTGGGGAAATAGGTTGAAGAGGTAGCTGATCTTCATCCGGTAAAGGCTGGTTAGACAGAGCACTTCGCTGAAACGAAGAACGATTTTCGTGCATGCTACTGTCCGGTTGAGTCTGCTGAGCAGTAGGCCCACTGGGTAGATTTCCATTCGCTTTTAACAGAAAATGTTCTATTGAAAATTGACCCTTGAAAATTGTCATTGGTTACATCAAACACTTTATTCCATTTTTCCGCAAACAAGGCATAGTACGTATAAGTTAAGTTCATATCAACATACTTTTAATGCCAACCAAAATAAAATTTTGTTGACCAAACATTTGGTAAATTCAAGCAGAATTTTCAAAACAAATTCTTACTTTTGACAGCTGAATTTGATTTGAGTTCGTAATTTGACGGGGTATTGGCTAGTTGATTGCCTGAGGTAAGATCTGAATGGTTTGGGCTTGCGGAATTTTCGGTATCAGAAAAGCGAATTGTTTTATTAAGAACTGGCTCAGACTCTGACATAAGTGCGGATGTAAAATTTGTCAAGTCCTGCTTGGTTGATGGTGCAGTATTTTTCTGCAATTTACACTGATAATGAAATGTGTAACATTCACTCAACAATAAAATGTTCAATACCAAGTTTTTGCTTTTTTTACGTAATTAAGACGCATATTATTCATAAGATAGATTTTACATTGAGAAATCATTGCGTTCTTTTGGTATACAATGCACAACAAAAGAAGTTAGGTAGACGCACTTAATATGAATTATCAGTAGTAATATACGACATATTATATGGAACAGATGCTATACCATCTCCTCTAATTTTGCCATGGAAACTACTGTTTCGGGATTTTTATCCAAAAGTTCTTTTTTTGTTGTTGCCGGCGGTTGCGGACGAGGGAGTTTCTTTCCATTGTTGTTAATTTTACCATCGTTATGATCTTCAAAGGTCGTTGTAAATTGAGCGGTCCTAGGAGGGTCCTGCAATGAACAATATCCCCTAAGAACCGAGAGAGAAATCTGGTCTAAAATTCCATTTAAAACAGTTTATTGCTATTAAAGTTAATCAATTTATTGTCAGTATATAAAGAAATATTTTCACGTTTCAAAGGCTAACACCTAAAACGCATCGTTCTCCTTTTAAAAAAGGTTAAAAGTTTGCATTCTAAAAATGTGTTTTTTTCTTAGCAAAACCAATCCTTTACAGTGAATGATTCTGTTTCAATACGATTCATATAACGATTGTTATACATATACGATACTAAACATCTCGAGCGTGCACTGGTGTTCACAAGGACAAATCTTACTTCAAGAAGTTAATGTTTATAATCCTTCTATATGAAATGTGAATGCTATTCTTCGAGTTCTGAGTGTGGTAAACAAAGAACATCTTTGACGAAATACGCTTCAGGATTGTGTTACTGAGCGTGTAGACTTAAAATGGCCAAACGACCTATTGTTTAGAATTGGCATTTTCAGTAACTATATACGCGAACAATATTACAACGAAATAGAAATCACTTTGTTAGTTTTGCGGTAAGCTTTTAAATGTATTGCATTCCATTTAACAATAGCTTTATTCAAACTTAATAATACATTGCTCACTGGAAAAACCTTTCCATGATTAGGTCTAATACAAAATATAAATGTACAACTATAGCAAAAAGCAACCAATCCAATAACAACAAGACAATAGACAAAGCCACCTGTTTCTCCTGCTTGCTTGGTGGCACACTGACTGCTACACTTGATCCGCATCCCATCTTGTCAATGCTGTAGGCGTTTTGATGGTATTATTAATACTATTATAACTATTGGTTCATAATGATTCTGATTTCTTTTTGTCAAAGAACCCACCTAGCTCATTTATTCTAGCAAAATACTGTACAACAGAAAAAAAACGTAACGTTTTAGAGATGTTTTCGAATACTTCGAAATAAAGCTATAATATGTATGTTCATTGTTCATATAAAGCGGAAAGCGCTTCTTGGTGGTAGCGTTTCACGAGACCAGTACGAGAACGTCTGTTTGTTTTAAATCAAAACGCTGACAAAAAACTGAAGATAACGATATTCATGGCTAACCACCCCGATGTAAGTCATGACATGAGACAAAAGCGTATAGATACAAAAGCAAATTCTAATCGCTTATTTGCCACAGTATCTGTGAAAAAATTTAATGCAATAATACATCCAGCATGACAAAGCTGTCTGGCTATTATACTGTACGTGCGAAGTACATATAGCCTACGTATATAAATTCACTCTCTGGAAAGTGAATACAACTTTCCATGTTTTTTAAAAGGCGAAGTTATACTACGCCTATCTGGCCTGTAACTTTGGTTTTAATAGCATCTACCCTAACCTTTTACATTTGGGCTTATTTTTTATTTGTGGTCACGGCAACACGAACCAAAAACTAGTCTTAGACATTTCAAAAGCATATGACCGACACCTGAATTCTGAAAAACTTAGATCTACGATAACTGCAACGAACAAGTAACATGTACGAACAGTACCATATCACCTTGGCAAACATCAAGTAACGTTGGTAACGACAACGTAACTGTGATAACCGTGATAAGTAAAGCTAAACGTTTAAATTATTAACATTGCATCAAATGCAAACATTGCAAACCAAGCATTAACTTTCTATTTACGTTCGCTACAAGAAAACAACGCCTAGTCTGACGATGGTAATGTTTTATCAAATTTATCTGATACCAAAAAACATTCAAGATTCCACTAACAAGAAGTTCTGTTACTATTCACAAAAGAAAAGTTCAGTAAGACTTTTAATTATTATCTGTAAATAATCTGCTTTGTCTTGCTTTGACGAAGGTTAAGCGACCCTTGGTTTTCGTTTTCAGAGACTACCCAGAGAATAGTATTGATCAAGCTTATTGTTTGCTTTGTAAACAACGTATGCTATGTCTTTTATAGTTATAGGGCCTCTTGATAGACTGAACGTCTTCCATTTGTTCTGTAAATGTTGTTAAAATTCCAAACCAGGTACGGATTTTAGAACAAAGAATCTCAGCAATAAAGAACTTGACTGTTCAGTTAATATCGGCTCTAAAATATGGTCGTCTGTTTCGGTATTTTTGGCATTAATTGAATTATTATATGATTTTTTAAGTCATGATTTATGCTTTTAACTAATATTTGGAAAGAACGAAAAGATAAATTTGTCTTTAAAACTTATTTATTGACGTGTACACAACATACCGAAAGTATTTGAAGACAAACACTCGCACACAAATCATCAGCCAAATTTATTTTGGAGATTTTCTTTGGGCGCTGTCAAGTTAATAAAGCACGACAGACAACGATATTCTTTCAGAATCAATCCTGAGACTATTTAATGATTAGATATTAATCTAACGTGTGTCTACTGGCTATACCCTGAAAAGTACAGGCGATACCTGCTACATCGGCAGTAGCGTGAATAGGTAGCTTCCTGGAACTTTTGTGATGCCTTTTTGCTTTCCACTCTTCAGCATAGGTGGGCAGTACCGCGGTACTATAGTACCGAATTAATGTACCGCGATAATTTTTCAGTACCGACTCCGGTACTGTCGGTACTTTTGGAAAAAAGTACCGAATCTCTGTACCGAATTACGTTTTACAAGAAATTTCAGTCGGTCCCGGTTCTCGGTACTTTTCACGTAATAATTTCAAAATTTTAACAAGTATGTTTTCAAAAATACTTGTAATACTTAATACTAATTTTAGCATCTGTTGATGTTTTTTAATCTAGAAATGTCAAGTAAAATTGCAAGCAGTTAACATCACATATGTTATGACCTGGAGTAACCTTTACCGGGGACATAATTGCGACAAATATTGCATTTGCAGCAGCATATTTTACACAAAACGTATCGGTACCGAGTACCGACAAAGTATACCGAACAACTTTTTTAAAATAGTACCGAATACTGGAACCGTCGGTACAGTGTTTGCCAAGTACCGGTACCGACGGTACTTTCAAAGTACCGATTGCCCACCTCTGCTCTTCAGCATGTGAACGATAACTCTAAATGCTTGCTGATATTGTGTTACTATTCGCATCTTTGTGTTGCGTGTTTCGTTTGTCTTGCTTTTCTTTATTCTCTGGATACAATTTGCATGACATAAACTCGTGACTTTTAACAAAGAGAGAGCGTTAGTTAGTAGGCAGTGATTAATCAAAACAAGCCTAAACACCAAAACTTTGCTTGCCAGGAACGTGGGACCACAAGATCCGACACCTATCGTCAACATATATATGGTACATTCACTATACACAGTGAATCAACTGAACAGGGGCGGGAATATAACTACATCTCGCTAAGTTGTACGAGCTTGTTAGTGACGAAAAATTTCGTTAAAACGATTACAACTTTTTTCTCTTTCGTTATATTCCTTTTTTATCTCGTTAAATAACAAGGAACTGAAAGCACTCGGTAAGCATTATTTTCTTCTTAAAAAAACTTATTTTAGCAATGGCTGCGTTTTTGGCGATACGAAACCAAAGTAGAACAAAAAGACTAAGAGGTACCAGGCAAGTCCTTTTGCAAAAATCAGACGCTGAACTGATTTATGAGTACAGAATGACGAGGGCAGCAATATTACAATTGTGCGACAAATTGAGGGATGATTTAAAACGAACCCTAACAACCCCAAACACGCTATCCGTGGAGGAACAGGTTTTATTGCCTCTTAAGTTGCTGGCTTCTGCAAGCTTTCAGAGTTCAGCTAAAGACAATGTCAATGTCGCTCAGCCAACGGTCAGTGTCGTTTTAACACGATTCATTGACAACTTGCTGCGCAAAAAAAGATTTTACGTATATGTCTGATGATGCAGCAGCACAACAAAGAAAGGCAATGTTTTACTCACTGGGTCGTTTTCCGGGTGCTATAGGAGAAATTGACGGTACACCCGTTCCAATCATTGCTCCAGCCAAAGATGAATATCTTTTTGTTAATCGAAAGGGATTTCATTCCATTAACGTGCAAGTAAGATTTCTTGAAACATTAATTAAGATTACAACTGCCATAAGAACTACATCTGTAATTTAAGGGTTCCTTTCTTTTACAAATCTAACTTTTATGTACAGGCTATTTGCGATGCAAACATGATTTTTTAGGATGTCGTTTGCAAATACCCTGGTTATTGCCGCGATTCATTTATTCTTCGCCACTCAAATGTTTATGAAAAATGTGAAAGTGGAGAATATAGAACTAGCTTATTATTGGGAGACAGTGGTTATCCGCTGAAGTCATGGTTAATGACTCCGATCTCAGGTCCAAGTTCAACTGCCAAGATAAGATACAACCAAGCTCACAAGAAATGCCTGTCAATTATGGTAAAGTAAGTACAGTAGTCGCCGCTTATAAGATCCACCTCCGTTCCAGAAGAAATGGATCCTACAAACGGCTGATCCAATAAACATCGGATCTACTCTAGGTATCCATATGACTCAAACAAGCTCAGTGTGCATGGTTGTTAAACATGTAATGCAAATGAACGTATAGGAAATAACTCAAAGAACACAAAAATAACACATAAATCACTCAAAAAACACAAAGATGGACACTGGATAGTCAACGCATGTTTTCAAAGCATACTCACGCTAACTAGTCTCAATTACATCACAACAGCTCACTAGTCAGAGCCGACAAGGTGAAAAGAGACTTTGCAACAGCTGAGGGAAAACATTTTACCAGGTTTTTCACTACATTTTAGCATTTTACTACGTGGCTAGACGTTGGGAGTGGATCCACTAACCGGAGTCGTGGATTCGCTAACACTAAGCGAAGTATTTTGCACTACGTTAGCATGTAGAAATTCGTTGAACGAGATTTGGCTCCAATAAGCGACTGGATCCAATATCCATGGATCCTATAAGCGGCGACTACTGTATAGCCATAAAAGCAATGTTATACTTAAACCGCAAAAATAACAATCGATTTTCATCAAATCCTATAAGTTTTGTTCATATTGGTGTAAAATACATAATCTCTATCAATTTTGCAGAGAACTTGGAGTATTGAAGCAACGATGTCGCGTCATTGACAGGAGGCAGGTTATGGTATGCGCCGTTGAAAGCATGCAAAATCACTATGTGCTGTTTTATTCTACACAACATCTGTCGAAGGCCCGATACCACAACAGAGTACAACTACACCTTTGGCATTACAGACTACTGCGGCAAAAGCCGAAGAACCTAATGTTTTTCATGAGGGATATTCCGTTCGGGCAAACATTGTTGCTAGGTATGCATAGAGATAGCTTACAAATTTACAATTGTTGCAGTAAGTGCCCAGTACTACAATTCTTTGCGTGTTTTATTGGTGAAATTTGGAAAAAATAACATTTCGCCAGCCTGCTACAGCTGACTTCTCCCGGGTAAAAAGTTGACAAACTTGATCTAGAAACTTTTTAAAAATTGTTTTACACAACTTGCCACACCATGTTTCCATTAATAGGCTATTTAGTATCCACGGTATAGCAACCACGCGTAAATGCACCCATTGGCATAATTTGTGGTGAGATGACTCATCTGAACTGGTTTATTTAAAAATATTATCTTATGAGGCTGATTATGATTTGTTCTCAAAATCAAAGGCTTATGAAGTGTATATACGAAGTGAAAGCGCAATTCCAAGGAAACCGTTTCCCTTAGTAGGGAATCGGATGTTAACAACCAAATTTTTTTGAATGTTTTGAAAAAAGAAACAGGACATTGAACCTATGATTTGTACGAAAATAAATTTGACATAAAACTATAAAATATAAAAATTGACACGGACCAACTTTTTCCTGTGTAAAAATTTTAGAATGCATTAGCGCAACCCAGAAGGAACATAGCCAACAAAAGCAACAGGATCTTTTTCACCAAGTTTCTAATGTAAGCGACGCATCCAATCAATTAAAAAATGAAATTCACTGAATGGGCCTTTTATAAAACGCTCACCCATAAAACAACTGATATCGACCACCATTTCGTGTCTTTTGTTTTCTGCTAAATTCCTTCTTAGTTTCCGTTTTTCTGATTTACTTCGCCTAAAGTCTTCGTTGTAAGGTTACAAAATGATGAATTGTTAAAATCGCTTAGCGACTATATTTAAATTAAAATATTTATTTGACGTAAACACAGTCGTGACGAATACAATCACCGATACAGTATAAGGCTATTTGAATAAAAGCATAATAGTATCCCTAACGGATTACGTTTAAAGTGACTGTGCTTAAAAATGGCTTTTAAATAATGCATGCCGTTAAACGTTGCGTCCAGCAGTAAAATTGAGAACATATAGGCCCATACGTCCGAAAACGAAGATACAACAAAATAACAGTTCTTTCAAGATAAATAAAATGGTCTTAGCGAACAACGATAATACAATTTATGAGTCTCCTCGCAACAATCTTCCTGGCACGTATTTCACGAACAGATGGCGAGTAATAAATAATATTATTGCCACCTGATTAAAAAATTCAGTCATACGGCAATTTACCGAATGAATTTTGACAAAAACCCAGTAATAGTTTATCAACACTGTCGTCGGCCCTACTGTTGCTTAAAACAGTCGAATTTGCAGTGGGAGATGAGTTTGTCAAAATCACAGTAGCTGCAATCACAACCGGGTTTGTCACTGCTAAACTTGTCTCACATATTCCTACTTTTTTCTGTTTAGCGTGAGAACCTGTAAGACAATGGACGCCTTCTTTTTTTATGCGGTCATGACAGTTATTGACTTCTCTCTGACCAAGAAATTTGCTCCTGGAGGAAAGGCTTGAAAATGAGGCTGTACCCAAATCCGGATCACTGAGTTTGAGGACATCATCATTTTTAGACGCATCCTCCAATGAGAAAAATCCACGCTTCACTCTCGATCTTTTTATTTTGGAAAAATACAAAGAGGCGTCTCTAGGCGAACTTGATTAACGTTAAAAGTTTTATGAGCAGTAACTAGCGATCCATAGAACATGTAAACGGCTACAATGTGGCTACCTGTAGTTATGGAACCAATTTACAATAGTTGATGACTTTTTGTTGAGCTTTGTTGCAAGCAAATTGACGGTATTATGAGATGGATAGGGTTCAACAGCATAGGCTTGTAGTAAGATCAATTTTTCTTCTGTTGACAAAACAACCCTGCTCTTCTTTTTGGTGACTGGTGCTATGTTATTGCATGCAGAAAGGAGGTTAGATGAGACTGTGCATTTGCTTGATCCTAGAAAATAAAAAAATAAAGGATACCATGAAGTAACCATTCACAAAGTAACTGATGGTGATATTTTTTATACTGTTATTGACCAATGGTAGAGTCCATAAGCTTTTCAGTCTTAATTGTTTTCAGACGTTCGATGTTTTCAGGATTTTTAAGCCAAAGATACATTTTTATGAATGGTTCACGTCCTTTCAAGCTCAAACACTCCCAGGATTTAGGATGAGAAAGCAAATCACTAACAGAACCTTGGGTTAAACCCAAAATTGCTTGCCCAAAGATCCGCTGACCTGTCAATGTACAAAATGTTGATTAGTAGTAAAAACAAGACTCTCAAAATGTATAGCTGACATGTGAGTGACTGGATGAAAAATGCCACGAATATGATGACCAGGTTGTATACCCCTAAAACAGAGCTTCCCAACCTGGAGACTGAACGCACTAAAAGTATAGGATGAACGGATGACGAACACGGTACGGATGAAACTCGTCTCTCTGTTAACTTTTTTGAGACAACATTATTGTAAATTTTTAATCTATTTCGTACTATGTTTTTATTTAAGCGTTTTTTTTTAGTTGCATTTCTGAGATTTCATTCCGGTTTTGGGCTATTGTTAGCGACGCTGCTGATTGGCTGTGCAAGTTTGGCGTTTTCACGCTTACCGTCGCGTCGGGCTACGGTCGAGGCAAGCTTGTACGTAATGTATGTTGCGCAGTGATCACCAAACAAATCCAGCATTGTCATCAAAAAGAACGGGAAAAAATGTTCAAGTGGCGAAGAGAAAAACAACAGCAAAGCAACGGAGTGTGGCGTACACATGTCGATCTCACATCGTATTAAGTCGATCGCTTATCTCGTTGCTGTATTAAGTCATGCAGTAGTCGCGTGCTGCTACATACGCAATTGAAGCCGTGCGTTTTTCTTGTATTCACGTAGAATTGGAAATTTCGAGTTAATTGTGGTTTAATAAGTGGAATAAAGTTTTTTGAAATTGTTTTTTATTGGCTGGGCGCGATCCGACCGATAACTTGGTATTGTCTCGAAGATGTCTAAATGTAACTTTCATGATTTGCTTGTGATGATTCTTGCATGTTTTTAAATGTCCATTGAATTTTAATTTACTGCTATCTTCAAGCTTTCGATGCATTTTTCATGCACACATCGCCAATGAAATGTTAGGGACCGTTGTTACTCGTGGGATCGTTTTGACTTGAAGTAATTTGTACATTCGCGTACTCGCACTGTTGTGAGGTGGATGAGATTGAAAAAAGCAAAAAATTTTTCATTGATATTTTTAACAGTTCAGTAACACTCTACTCACTTGTATATGAAGAATTGCACAAACTTACAAAACAAGGAAGCCGAAACGGTAGGCTAGGTCTAACTACGGTTACCGGAATGGCATAAAAAGTTGCCCGACAAACTTGTCTGCTATCACAATCTTTATCTTCGGACTGAGGAGAGTCTTTCCACGGCTTATACTCAGCAATGGTTTCTAATTGCTTAAGTTTCGTTTGCCGATCTTGTCTTCGTGCAAGTTTTATTACTTGTTAAATTTTTTTGTATTACACGAATTTGGAACCGTTTATCAGAAGCAGTAGCAAGTAGCAAGCGTCATTCGTACTGTGCTGAAGGAAATTGCAATGGTAGCGTAACTGGAAATCGAACTCGGTTCACATTTGATCTTTGATAGTTTAAATCTTACGTAACGTGCGCTTGATAGGATAAGTTAAACTCTCAGGTAACATTTGAGGACCGTAAAGCGTGTTGTAATTTTGTTTTCGTACTGGTCAAATTGGGGTTACAAATGCTGACACATAAACGTTTACGGACTCTGTAACAGATTGTTTTGTAAAAAGTTTAGTTTCAAAAAGTAGTAGGCTACCAAGAAAATGTGAATAAGTGACTAAATCGCCAGCCTGCCAAAAATTTCACAACTTGGACTGTATCACATGCGGATGACATTTTCATGACATTAAAGTGTGCGGAAACTGTCATCACAAAGGTTGAAAAGCATTGCCCTCAAGTAAGGTATTAAAGGCAATGACATTTGTTAGATGGCATATATACTCCAAAACTAGGACCTAAGTAATAAAGAATCGAACTGAAAGAACTATGACCAGTTGACCACAATTTCAATTTCACATAAGTTTGTATTTTAGAAGTTGTACAAACAAAGAAAGCAAACACATACTCACCAATGTTATTTTCTATTAAAATATCTTTAACTTGTCGAGCCAAGACATGTGTGTCTAAAGCTTTGCAGTTTGTGGTGAATTCGTGAATGTTGCAAGATGGTCTCGGAAGGTAACCAGCTGGTTTTAGGTTGCTTGCTCCAACCTTATTGAACACCTTCAAAAAGTATCAAAACCAAGTATGGTGTGACGCATCCTGTTATTAGACTAATGCAAGAAAAAAATATCCATAAAGCGGTCACCGTATTTCCACATGAAACAATTCTTTCACTAAACTCTGAAGAATTTAAGGTCTGGATATTGTCTGTAAAACACAATTCAATAAAATACGGAAATGTTATGCCATGGAATATTACATCAGAGATAGAAATTATAGACAAATAGAAAAAAACATATGTAATTATCTAGAAAAACAGTATTTTTCATATACTTGGTGCAAATTTTATTATTTCAGAGCAACTAACTTTGTAGTGGAATTAAAGAGGTGCAGAAAAAAGTACAAGAATTTAATCTATTAAACCAAAAATCGGTTTTCAAATAACTGTTTAGGAATATTTTGCGTTTTGGTTTCTAATTCCTATGACTCCATATTAAATAGAATTTTTTAAAATACAACATAATTTATATAAGTGTCATGTAATATTAACGTTACAAGCGCTAAAAGAATGTTAATGGATTACGTTGATGGACAAAGATTTTATTAAAGGTTAAGATTTGAATTTTAAAAATCTGTTTTAGAATAAGAAATACTAATAAAAAACTTTTAAAATAGCTTTCAAAATACGTATTAAACTTTCTAAGTGCATAATTCAAATAACTCAATGTGGTGGCTATTGCAAGGTTGCTGAAAGTAACCTGGTAATAATAGCTTGCTTTCTTCTTCTGGTATCATTGAAGCTTGAGAAGTAGCTCCATCATTGTTGAAACCAGTCATTAAATTACTGTTTCCCTATTTGAAAGTTATTTTTAGATACAAAAAAATGAGGCTACATTACAAATTTAATTGGTTTATGCAAACATAAAATACTTGTCCCATCGATCATTTCATTTAAAACCTTTATTGCTATATGACATGACTAATGCAGTAACACAGCACAATACATAAATCTGTGCTGTTACTTGCACCACCTAGTTAAGCCAAAACAAAATTTTACAACTGTAAGTTATTTATATTCAACATAAATACCTCTTCTAATACCGCTTTTATTGGAGATAGCATACAAGCAATGGAAGTGCCTAAAAGGACATCTCGGTGTAGTAAGCAATAAGAAATTGATTAAACAATATTGTTAAATGAAACTTACAACCTTGCAAGTTGATTTCGCATTCTTTTATAAAATAAACTTGATGAAAATACAAACCTTTTTCTACATTGTTTGTTGAAATGGTATTGAGATCCTGCAAGACATTATACTTCGAATTATACTGAATATAATGATCACTACCATATTTGCACATATGTATCAAACTAATTTAACTGTAGATACTACCTTAGTACTGCACAATACAACAGCCATGTTTACCTGATCCATTTATATTGCAGACGTTTATGCCTATAATGTCATAGGTGAAACATTGTGAATGAAATCTTTCTCTTCCTAGCGTAACACATATGATGACAAATTATTTCACACATACTTTCAACAAGATGATTCATACAGTACCCTCCTCGAACAATTATAAAAATACATATTTTGGTTGCACTTGCAAAGAAATACTGTCTGCCTAGGTTCAAGGAAACTTATCATACCGTACAAGCAACAAAGTTACACTCATGAGAATAATATAACTACACATTTTCTGACATGAATGGAATACACAAAGCAAGGTAACACAAGCATGTACAAAATGACAAGACATCTGAAGAAAATTTTCTTATATATAATGCATAGCGAAAGCATACTACGTTTATCCTAACTATTAATAATTCATGATTATGTAATTCCATTTATAGAGAATTTTAAAGGAAAAAATATGAGCCACATAAAATATTAAAACAAAAGAACATATGGTTATGGTATGTTTTGCATAGATAATACCTGTCATCAAGTAGATTACATAGCATTTGCTTCATATCCTGTCCAAAGTTGATGTGGACTTGTAGATAACAGCAAATCAATTTAATGTAGTCTGGGAAAATCATCCCATAAAGCAAAAACCAACCAAACATACTTCTGTTGCTGTTTATGGTTTTTCTGCTGCAAAACAAACATGTGTATTCAAAAAAGCTGAGAAAAACTAAGAGTTGAAAAATAGTTCTTTTCTTTGACCAATTTATTGATATATATAATTTTGACGGTCCTAATCGCTGCATAGCAAAAGAGAACAACAACATTCAGGCAACTTGGAAACCAAATATAGGTAATTTATAATGATTTAAAGAACTCATATACGTGTAAGTTTGCCTGGTTGTTTTAAGACCTTCCATTTATTTAAAACAATACAGGTAACATTAAACAAAGATTTCAATTTGAGAAAGGTTTTAGTAGGCAAATAAAAACATTTGCAGTATTTGGGATAAAATACCAAGATAAAGCAAAAGGATTAATTTCAAGTAGGTTATAAAATGTCTAGTTTTTTTATGACGGACATTATTGCATTGAATATGTTTTAAACTAATCTTTCATAATATATACGTAAACACAGCCTATGAGCTATAAAATAAGGTTTCACGTTTCATGAGCTTTGGTATATAAAGATTAATTCAAACATTTGTAAGGTCATATGGATTTCAGGGCAACCTTCCTGCAATTTGGAATATATATTATTATTATGTAACGTTTATAGTTATGTGTATAAACAGAATCAGACAATTTATGGCATGTAAAATAAGATCAATTATGCTAAATCCAACTTAAATATATTATAAATTTAACCACTCTAAATCTAAAATATAAACTTAACAACTAGCACGATATAGAAAACTATTTATAGGTGGTGTAATAGAAAATTATTTTTAAAATAAACATTTGTACAGAAACAACAAAAACATCTAAACAGTATTTTTACTATGGTACCTAATTCACACAGTATGTTGATTTTTCGAAAATATCTTTCATGGAAAGGCAAAAATGACCCATTACAAAAATACTTTTTTGCCACCAGGCATAATTTCAATAACAAAAGGATGTACGACATTTTTTATATAGCCAATGTTTCACTGACGGTTGAGTCTATCAGGGTAGATTACAACAACATAAAATAGCATTTAGTTTCTAAAACTACAGTAGATAAAATTACTTAGATATGAGCAAAATAAATAAAAAATTATTATAACGTGTGATTATTAAGAGAAAAAAATGCAAAATTATATACATAATAAAGCAAAAGAAACAGTAAATGACAGCTAATGGCAAACAAATACATAGCAAGTTGAAGAAAAGTATTGTGAATATATAACCCTAAACAACAGTAGTGGATCCTTTTTCTCATTTATATAATCCTGTTTCGAGTCAACAAAAAACGATTCCATAAATTTTCTTTTCCAGTAAACTGATTCAAAATTCAGCACATAAGCCATGACTCATGAGTATTCTCCCAATCTATTATGTGTTAATTTTCAAAGGCGTGTTTACTTAAAGTGAGAGGTAAGTCCAAAAACAATTTGACCTTAAACCATTACATAAAAGTCAAAAATATAATAAAATTATTTACTGTTAATCACCTTTAAAAAATAATGCAAAGTTAACAACCAATAAGAAAAATTCCGTCAATTTCTACAGTTTACATGAAACAAAATAAAAATTTTTGCTAAATGCATTTTTTCATGGCATGTATGTATTGACCTTCTCAAAAAATTAGTCAACCACAATGTGCTAACATACACCATAGCGATACCAATAAGCAAAATTTTCAAATACAACATTAGCAAGTTTGACAGCCTTTAAGTAAAAGAAAAAACTGACATAAAAGAAAGGACCAAACTTCAGTCAAACTTAAAAAAATAACTTCTCCTTTGATTAAATTATTTTACATAAGAATTCTATTTTCTTACAAAGTTTGATTTATGTCCGTAAACTCACAAAATGTACTGTATAGCCTACTTTGTGTCTGCTGCTGTTTACAACTATGTATTCTTGAAAACTATAAGCTATCATTAGTATTAGAATATTTGCTTAGTATTAGAATATTTGTATAGAATATCATTAGTACTAGAGGGAGAAAAAGAAAATTTTGGCATAACTTAAACATGGTACTGTATTGAATTCACATCTGTTAGTTTATTAATTTGCCTGTGAACACTCCTTGATGGATGCATTGATGTTAGGGCTTTTAGTTTACAGTATATGATCTTCCCTGAATGTTTTCCAGAACAATTTATTTCAAACACGATGTAGTTTGGCGGTCAAACAACTTAATTTCAAAGCAGCTGGGTGATTACAGATAATCCATACTTGTACAATGCACAAAGTAAAAAATGATGAATAAAGTTACTATATAGGGGAAGAAAAAACGAACAAAAAAAAAGAATAACATAAAAAGCGCATCACATAATTTCAAGCAATGTCTAGCGGCATTGCCTAACTGAGCATTATTTATTGCAACAAATCTAATCGTGGTAATTCAGTTTAGCTTCTTCACTGCAAGGTTTTAAAACTTGATTTTAACCAACCATATCATATTAAATAAAAATACACTATAACAAACTTTTTTATTGTATATTCAATCTATACAGTTTTTACTTCTGTCTTAGATTGGAGCTCTCTGAATTAACATACAAACTATTTTCAAAAGATTCATACACTGTGGAACTACACCAGAGTAAATAGCTTGATAACATTCATAACGTTACTTCACACATAAAATGATGAATAATTAATTATATCAATTTTATTGTTCAGCTTAAATGAATATTAGTACACGATGTGTAACATTAATAGATGGAATTTGGAATTTCCTAGTCGTATTAATATGGAATTTCCTAGCCGTGTTGCAAGTCTGTTCACAGTACACATTGCAGAAGTTTCATGCTTGTAGCATTTGTAATGTATAAGTTATTCATGATGAAAGTTTATCGCAACTTTTTTGTGCGCTGAATTAAATTTGGTCACTATAGGCTGGCCAAATAGGCTTTTTCAAAGTTTCAACAACCACTTATATCTGGAGATACAAACATAAGAATAACAATACCAATAATTTCATCAAATTTTCTCCAGGACAATAGATTTTCAACTTTAAAATTTTGAATCAATCTGCTTTTTAACTTGTTTGAAATAAATAATGTCGTAATGCCATTTTTGTGTTCTGAAGTAAATTCTTTTATTAAAGTTATATTTATTTGGCTCAACTTTGAAACATAACTGAGAGGCCTAGATTATCAATTCTAACAACATAAATACCAATAAAATCAGCAAGAGTAATTAAAAATAAGTTGCGGTATATGCTATTCAATTTAAACGTGTTCGATTACAATAACATTTCTTGCGTTTTTAAAAATAGAGAAAATCCAAAAAAATTGAAGCATTATTTATATAAAGTTACATTGATGGAAGCTAAATGAATTCAAGAAAGCGCATCAACACTGGGGAGTATAATTGCAGGTATGAAGTGTGGCAGAATGCATAACATCTAGGCTACAAAATGTTTTATTATGTCATTGAACTCTGCATTTTTTTCTTGAATAATGTCACTGAATTTTATGTTTTAATACTATCATTAAAGGCTGACATTTTTAATTCACCGGTACCAAAATATGCATGGGATAAGCATAGCAGTTTTTTTATGCTTCTTCAGTTAAACGCAAACAAGAATGTCACTATTTTACGGAAAATTTACTTTTGTTTATTAAATTTTAAACATTTTTCCGAATATATTATACAAGTGGATTTTCATATTTACTTCATCATACAGTACAAACAGCCACAATTGTATGTGTTCTCTATTAGTGCAAAGTGTGGCAGCTGCATACACGAGGTTAATGAATGTGCACGATGAACTTTTTTGTCTTCATGCCGATTTATAATAAATGAACAAAGAATTGAGCTTTCAGCGCATACCATCAAACCAAACCTTGTCTTTGCCTTACTTTCCAGTCTGGTCTGTTAGTCTATACCAGAGAAAACTTATTAATTCTAATCAAAAATAACCAATGTATAGTTGTGAATTTTTTCTGATAATACTATACATACCAGAATTGTACAAGATTACGATTTTTTGCATACCCAAACATGGATTATCGAAACAACACTTCTTCTTCAGTGGCATGTCAAACAATATCACAGTTTTATCCAAATCTGTACCTGCTTGCAATGTTAAATTCTTCTCTATCTGCTCTCCTGGAATCTTCAGTTTCTTACACACAAGTTGAGTTCTTTTGGACAATCGTATTAAGTCAAGTTATTTAAATGAGACTATGTTGAGAAATTACATTGCACCATGCAACATTTTCAAATATTTTTTTAAAAATAATTTGATGCTGCTAAAATTTATCTTATAATATCAGAATTATTGGTAAGAATTCTTGTGTAGTGACTGTAGTCAGACCTATGGTCAAATCATTCCACTAATAGGTAAATTTACATATTCTCAAACTTAAGACCATTGTCGACGCACAGAGGCTAACTCTTAGTGTTTATTGCAAAGCCAAATAAAGCAAAATTTTAACAAATGAACGCTGGAATTTTTGTGTGTATTTTCCACTTGATTTAGAATTTCACCACCTTTTCTTAAACTGGAAATCAGATTTAAAAAATTACAAACATGTTAATAAAAACAGGATAACCGCATAAGTCCATTAAATATGGGCCACTCAATTTACCTCTTACAACCTTTTCGAAGACGATTATTACATACGGTTTTGCTGAAGGTGATGGTTACTACTCCGCACAAGCGCTTAAATCACTACAAAATTAAAATAATTCAACCGTGACTGCGATTAATGGGTCGCAGCGAAGGATAAAAGGCGACAAGTCTATGTGTGACGGCATGTGCGTTTGTCATAAGAGGAATAAAACCGAAGGCAAAGATCATTACTTAAAAGACCAACCAAGGAATCTTCGCACTTCCCTGGTTGTTAAGCTACAAAGCTATAGTGCAAACTAATTGCTTTCTAAGAAGGTTATTACTTTTTAGTTTCTAAACTCTTTGTTAATAACAACTTCATAAATATATACGAAAATAACAAGCACATGGGACCTTTTGACAATGTATTTACATGCTGCCAAAAAACGAGATCAATGTAACTTCAACTGAGAAACTACAAATGATAATGGCACATAAAATCATCGTAATAACTGATACAGAAGAATTCCTCTATAACGGCTACGTTGATATTGACAATTCGCCTTTAAAACTACATTTTGCTTAGTCCCAGCATAATTTTCATCTTTTGCATAACAAAGAAGGCTATATCATAAACCACACTCCAGTTTTTTGCTCATAAGAGAAGAAGTTCCGTATAACATAACAAGCAGTAGTGCGCAAATTGCATTTCACTGTAAAACATTGTAACAAAATTTTCTTTGTGGAATGAATTTTTTCTGCGAGTTTCACCAATTTAGCATATTTTCATTACACTTGCAAACCTGAATGGATTAAACCTTGTTAAGTCGACTTTGGAATGATTTATGATAATTCATCTATAACGGCAACTTATTGCAAGCCTCTATAGGTGTCATAATAAATAAATTTTACTATAGGTGATATAATCAACTCTAGTTCAAAAAATATAAATGCATTGGAAGTAACACTTCAGCTGAAAACAACAGCAGACAACTTATTGCAATCTTTATACTGATATTATGCTTTCAATTTACCATTTATTTTCATTCACTCAATCACGTTTAGGCCTAGTTTAAAACTGTATGCAGCAAGTATTGGAAACTCATAGGCTAGGGCTAGAATAGAATGATGAGCGTTTCTTTGCAGTAACTGCAACTCTTTATCGAATTCAGGTTGTGACAAAGATTCCATCATGGCTGTAAGGCTGCAATCATCTCTTGATTTTCTAGGAATTAATTTTCTAGTACTTACTCTTTGTTTTTTTTCATGCCCAGCAGCTGAAATGAATTTTTCTGACGTAACCTGGCTCTCCATATTTATAAAGTTAGGCTGCTTACTATTATTGTGTAAGGACAAAACTACTGCTTCCAACAGGCTGAATGCTATGCCAGAATTTATGAGTGGCAAAGCTACAGCATCAATAACATTTTCACAAGAATTAAATTTAACTGCATTGTACACATCTTTGCTAACATTGGTAATCCACACAAGCAGTTGTTTTACCATCTTAGCTGAGAGCATCTTGCATTGAGCGAAGTAGTAATATAGATCACAGTACAAGGATTTTCTTTTCAAAGACACTGAATAACTCAAGTCAATTATTAAGTAGTTGCTAAAATTGAGGCACTTTTCATAAAGTTCTGTTAGCGTCATATCATGGTGATCATTCAATGGTTTTAACGGCTGGTTTTGATGAAAAACCACTGCATCAATAATGCACTTTGCTGTTTCTAAGATAATATTTCTATATTTCATACAGAAGTCATCATTTGATTCGGAAAGAAGTTTAAACAGTTCATCTATTATATTTGCTGTCTTTTTCAGCATGTGATTGCTTAAATCTTTTCCTTTGTTTACTTCAAAGTTAAGTAAACAACCAGTGGGAGCCCTGACTGATGTACAATCCATGATGTATTTTTGAAGCGGTTTTATGTTACCTTTATGCCAAAAGGTTTTCACTGATGAATTACATCTTCTTATAAAAAATGTATCTACATCAATATTATTCAAACATTTAAACTCATCACTGCAATTCGGTAAAACAACACCAGTTATTTTTCCTGATGAACAAGTATTGTGTTCCGCTTCTTGTTTCTTGCTTTTTTTCTGCAGAAGTTGAATTTGCAGATAGGTAGCATACTGTTCACCACTTAAATACTGTGGCTTTAATCTTATAATAGCCACTGCAACTGCAAGCTTGACTGATTTCCAGTAAGATTCAGAACACTTTTTGCTGATATGATTCATTCTAAAAATAGCAAACAACAATATCAGCAATCCGATGGTTTCCCAGCTAACAACTTTTTGCTAAATATGGGCAGTACTAGCTAGGGCTTGATTCTTGCTTTCTCACAACCAATAGTGCCACTACCGGTGAAAAAGTTGGCTTAGTTTTGTCGTTTTTATTTATTTTTTTCTATTATTGTCAAATCCAATGTAGGTAATGTGTATTACCAATACCATTGCACCAGACCAGGGGTGTCCAACCCGTGGCCCGCGGGAAGGTTTTCAGTGGCCCGCACGGTATTTTTCGAAATGAATTTAACTAAATCGCCTCCGTAATTTATGGCGAACTTACATTCCATTCTCTCTATACTATAGAGCAATAGATAGTGGAGACAAAAAGAGCAATAGATAGATAATATACTAAGTCTCAAGTGCAGGGGTGCACAACTGTTCAAGTTAATTTTATTTCATCACAATTTATTTCTAAGATTAGAATTTTGGTGTGAGGGTTTTAATTAGAAATTAGCAGTAAACACTCAAGTGGCCCACACAATCATTTGTAAATCGCATGTGGCCCTTTGGCCAAAAAGGTTGGACACCCCAGCACTAGACTATCAACAAAATTTGCTTTCTTCAAAAACATATGTGTTCTACTTATGTCATACAGTCTCAAAATACATGCATATAATGTCATACAGCACCAGAGTTGCTAAATTAAAGTTTTTACATAATGCCAATTATGGGGGGAAAAACAGAAAAGCCTATTAATTTTTTAACTACTGCACCAGGTTGTTTTAACTTTCCCAAGATATATGCAGATAAAGATAGATAAAAAGAATGGTAAATCTAGCTAAAGTTCTACGTATTGTCAAAACACAGTTTTGTTGTGGTCAGCCCGCATTAATGAATTGTTAACTATTTTATTTTTTAGAAGATCTTTTGCTCATTTCTCCTAAAGTTTAACTCAATCTCCCTTCCCAGAAAGAGTGGCCTTCCAGGCTTGGAGCCACTGAAGGGTATACAAACCATTAATTTAGAAGAGCTCCTAAACCATAGGTAATTGACAAAATCAGGTTTTTATAAAACTAAATTGCATCAAATGTGACATGTGCTCTAACCAGAGAGTCAAACCGCAGTTGAAAACGGTTTACATCCAGTTCAGGTTTCACAAAATTTTATTATACCGGTTTTTAGTTTGAGTTTACATCCGAATTGGGTGCATACATTCCTTGCGCTCCAAGTTTAGGTTCAGCAAGCTTGCCAATACACAGCTCGCTCCGGGTTCTAATGACATTGCCTGGCTAATTACTTGTATGGGTTCTAAGCAATTTCTTAGTTCAAAGAATTTCATTATGAATGGGTATTTATTAGTTTAGGACTTCTACATTTAAAAATAGGCATAGAAAACCTGTTTTCTATTGCTCTTAGATAAATTTTTGTACTGAAAAAGTACTGTTGATTGAAAAAAGGTTCGAACCCGGTTCAGGTTCAGACAAATTTAATATGTTAGGTTCTGGTTCCAGCTTTCAAAAAACATCTACTCCAACCGATTCAAATGTTCAAGTTTAGTCCGGTTCAACACCCTGGTTGTAATTTATTCTTAATGTGGAAATGCCCTGTGATGTGACGATTTTTATGACACAAAAGCTAATGAATGCTAATAAAATGAGCTGTAAACTAAAAAAATAGCGACTTGGGCAATACCAAAGTGCAGCATAGACACAACGTCTCATGACCGCACCAATAAACTGGGCCAATTTTTCATAGTAATAGATGTCAAAATCATTTTCTAAAGTTATCCCTGCTGGAAAGTTTACTTTCAGTGCGTTGGGTAAATGCGCCAATAAATGAAATGCCAAACCTTGCACCATGCCAACGCAATACTTATAATGTGCGGCCAAATGGCAACAGGCAATTTGTGCAGAACATCGGTGTCGATTCCTAGACAGACAAGGATGCCTTGCCACCCCAAGTACGATATAAGGGTGGCCAGAGGTTAACAAGCACACCTCTTTACTACCAGACCTCAGTTTCCATATAAACTTTCATAAAGTTACTGTACTCACAAGAGATCATTTGTTTAAAGTCAAGGTTCACCAAATGCCAGTGTTTTGGTCTGCCACTAAACTTTTTCACCTGCTATGTTTAGCTAAAAATAATTTTTATTGCTTCACTGGTGTTGATAGCTATAATTATTGCAGTATGATCTCTATGGTGATTTCTCCTTGGGAGTATTTTTGCGTCTTTTTCCAGTTTTTAACAATTACATACTGTATACCAATAACAATCGTCATGCAAACCCATGGTCCGGACTGCAGAGTATGGCAGTTTTTTCCGAGATCTCGGATGTGCAGAAGAAAAATTCCGGTGTGCACTGTGACTTGTGGCCCAAAGCTGCCCGGTGTTAGTGCAGGCAAGGTGCGACCTTATAGCCTATGATGGAAATCGGGTCGTGTTAGTGTTTCATTCTTATTTAGAGACACCGGTTTTCCCTGGTGTGCAGAGCAATTTTAGACAATAAAATCGCCGGTGTGTTCTCATCATACTCTGCAGTCTGGTCCATGGTGCAATTCTAACTTGGGTGCATTTAAATGAAACAAAGAGAAAATAAAACTCATGTTTGCATTGAAGAATTAAAAGAAAAGGGATAACTCAAATTAACAAATAGAAATCAACTAAAGGAAAAAGGTTAAAATATAATAATAAAGAGAGTACAGCTAAAAGAGCAGAAAACACAACAAAAAACAAACACAAAAGATGTAAAACGAGATAACAAAAGAGAAGACTCAAAAGAGCAGGAACCAGACGGCCTTCCACAACGATTAAGTATGATAGCACAATACACCTTTTTCGTTTAATGTGGTTATCTGTCCTGCTGATGAAGGGTATGGAACTGCAGTAATAATAAATCTAAAGAATGGGTTCGATTTGTTGGTTGCAAGCAATTTCTAATTATGTAAATAAACGTCAAAACGTCCAGCCAAGCCAATTTAAGTTCGTGATGTTAACAGTTGCTTTTGTATACTAGACCCCAGCTACTCTAATTGTGATGTCATCTGGTTGTGCACTAGACCCGCCTGGTCTACAGTTGCCCATCCACAGATCATTAGGCTAACCCAGTGGTTCTTAACCTGGGCGCTACCGCCCCCTAGGGGGCGCTTTTGATTTTTAGAGGGGCGGAAATACTCAGGGGGCACTATATTCAGAAGGTGTAACGATATTTACCTCACTGCAAATTTGCTTTAGTAGTTCTGCTAGATCAAGATCAATGTATACTCTTGCTTTGTATAGGCCAGTGGTGGTCAAACTGCGGCATAGTACCCTGCAAACTGTAATCCGAGCAGTGATTAAGATCAAAGCCCATTCATTGAATGACCGCATATTTCGTCAACATTGTCATGAAAATGAAGAAGAATTTGAACGGCTCTTGCTACATACAGAAGTCCGGTGGCTTTCAAAAGGAAAGTGTCTACAACGCTTTTATGACCTCTATGATTCTGTTATTGATTTCTTTAAGTTTGAATTATTGGATGAGAAAGTGAGTTCAGATTTGGAAAGCAGAAGAGCAGACGTTGCTTATTTGTCTGATATTTTCAAGAAATTAAATGAGGTCAACATTAAATTGCAAGGAACCAAAATGTGTCTCATCAAAGCAAAGGGAATAATAATGGCATTTATTAGCAAATTAGATTTCTACAAAAATTGTTTACTAAGGGAAGACTTAAATCAGTTTCCTAGCTTAAAAGCCGTAAAGAAAAACCAAACCGATGATTCATGTTTGTCAGACACTGATCTAGACTGCTATTCCTCTCATCTTCAAGCATTGAAAGAAGAATTGTTGATCAGATTTAAAGATCTCAAAGAATTAAAAATACCAGAGTGGGTTGTAAATCCATTCCAGGCTGATGCAAACAATGCTGATCCAAATCTAGTTGATGAACTTATAGACTTGCAAAATGACTTTGAAGGTGAAGTGTTGTTTCAGCAGATTGGCTATGAAGCTTTCTGACCAAAGGAACAAGTTAAATATCCTCATCTTTGGGAAAAAATCAAATTATTACTGTTAGCATTTCCTTCATCATAGGCTACCTGGTAGAGAAGGGATTCAGTTCGGTCTTGCAACTCTTAACTAAGCAGAGAAATAGATTGCAAATAAGTAGAAAGGGTGATCTGAGGTTCTTTTATCAAATATTGAACCAGATATAAACTACTTAAGTTGGCAAGTTCTCACCAGGCCCAAGGTAGCCATTAAATACATTTTTCCAGCTTTATTAATGTGTATTTTTCTTTATCAACCATTCTCTTATTATTTCTGTTATTATTATTACAGTTATTAGGCCTATTACTCTTATTAATATATTAAATAATATCGCTTCTCCCAAATACAAGGCAACCGGATTGGTGATTAAGCCGGTCTTTTCACTAAACACTCATCATTTTTAACACATCCCTTTCATTATGGTGGGTAGCAGACTATGGAAACCTCTGAAAAGGGGCGCTGGGGGAAAAAAGGTTAAGAACCACTGGGCTAACCTATAGGCCTAGGCTAGTCTTAGTCCAAACGCTTTTTTGATTCCAAATCACTTTGTCACAGAATCTTTCAATAATAAAGCCGTTAATAAAGCATGGCGCCGTTAAAAATTCATAAGCTAAGTTTTTTTTAAAGTAAACTGCATTTGCCTCGAAACCTCTCTAGGTATTGATGTAGGATGTAGACTTACCAAGTAGCCAGTAGGCTACTTCTATCGCTACCTAATTTGCCGCCTCAGCCAGAGTTGAAATCTGGTGCCCACAAACGTAAAAAACAATTCCCTTGAACCACGTTAGAAAATATTTAATTTTTAGGCTTAATGAAGCTGAAATTTCGGTGTTTAAAATAAAAACCTTTTTTTGATGTAGACTAGAAAGTGGCAAAGTTGACGTGAAATTTCAAATACCCATTGTAAGAAATGTCAGCGCACAACCAGGTCTATTTCCGAAATCACGATTATTCCCTCGGAAAATATTCAATTTGTAACCGTGTGGGAGTTGGTGTCAGGCCATGTTACAACCATCACGATTCCGCTTCTTTTATTTTTGCAACATAATCATTAATCGTTGATCAACTACACGTGTCTGATCTAATAAATACAAGTGGTCTGCCTCGTTTTCTTGTGAAGTTGAGGGTTTCATAGCGCTTTACTTAGTTTTATCTGGGAAGGACACGCCCTTCCTAAAGAACTGGAGTCTGGGTTCCTCTAAGTAACCTGGGGTTAGGTATTATTTCAACCTTGTGTTAACCATTATTGTTTATTGTATTTATAATTAGCTGGGTATTGTATGGTATGATAGTCTTTTTCTTCGAACTGAGCAAAGTCTATGAACGACATAAACCCAGCGATGATTCCTCTTCGCTCGAATCCCGGTTACCGAGCTAGACTTTGTACAATTCCGATGGTTGTACGATTTTTATTTTTATTTTTTATCGTATTGCTTGAATTTAGAACGGTTTACCTGGACTTCTGAACAGGAGTAGGCATCGTTAACTCCTTGCTCAAGGGCATTACAACGATAGCGCCACGTGATATTGAACACAGATCACGGCACGATCAAACACATCTGGATTCATTGGCAGTTAAACGTCTCATAATGGGATCCGGAAACAGAATGGGATTCAGAATCAGAATGTAAATCTCGGCGTCAGCTTTCTCATCTGCTTGTGCCACGTTTTAGGTTATGATGACGTTGAAAGAGCTATAACTTTTTACTATTTCATAAATCAATTTTGCACAAACAGCGGATAACAGTTCCGAGATTTTTAACCTCAGTGTCGTAACCAAAGTCATCAAATTCGAGCCGCATTGAAACCCAAGTCAAATCAAGTCTTTTGGAAGAAGTGACTCGAGTCAAGGCGTTTTAAAATTGTAGACTACACGATAAATTACCAGTTATTGTATAGGCCTATACTGTATAAAGATTAAAATTCGTTTCATTTAAAACGATTTTTGAGGCATAAAAAACAAGATTTTTGGGCAGGGAGATCAAACGCAGGAATTCAGCAAACTCTATTACAGTAATTCACATCTTCGGTGTTCGATCGTTTTCGTTATTTATCTTGATCAGTAGGGGCGCAAAACTGCATCTATTCTCGAGCGCTAAAAAATTAGCTACCAGGGTTGTAATGAAATCATTTTTTCTGACTCGAGTCAATTAATTTACCATGTGTCTTGATTAGGGTTAGTTCGGATATCAATAATTTTTACTATCCGGATAACGGATATATCCGTATATTTGGAATTTATCTAACCGGTTAACCGGATAATAACTGCTAAGTGAGACAATCGATTTCACGAGGTTTGCATGAAAAATGGATTGTAAAATCATTACACAGTTTTATTGTAGATCTACGTACACGCGCAGTACGAGCGAATACGAGAAAAATCACGCAAATTTAATGTTCACTGCTTCTGCAACGCCCTCCTTATAAAGCACAATGCATCAATTGTGGAATCCTGTAGACGGGACCGGAGTTTTGTAACAAAGAGTCCACATGCACTGAATGCTCTTTCTGTTTCCTTTCTGCGACTCTTTGGTTGGCTTAAAATAGTTTTCAATCGTGCTAGTACCTGTGGATCATTTGTTTGTGTTTTCCAAAGAAACTTGCTGTTTTGCTTTCTTTGTGTCAAGAACAATCTTATGTTTTAAACCAAGGTGGTTTCTCATTGCTCCTGTAGATCCACCTTTACAAGAAATCGTGTTTTCACAGGTTTCACATTTTGCCCTCTCACCATTTCTTGATCGTAGAAAGTAGCCCCAAACTGGATTATCACTTTTGAAACGTTTAAATTCCATCTCTTAAATTCAGTCACTTCAAACTAGGTTGTAGCCAAAGCTTTTCAACTGACACTTCACAGACTTGCCTTCACCTTGCCATGAGAATGCAGTCTTCTATTAAAAGAATCATTCATTATGCTTTCTTTGTGACGTGATACTAAATTTCACTCGTGCATTTTACGAGTACCGTAGTTGAAAGTATAAGACAATAGAAGTGTGAACAAAGGTTTAATTGCGCTCAGCGGGAGTCAGCCTCTACGTAACAAAGAATGTTCAAACTTACTAAAAAGTGTAAAACGCATTAGCAACGATACTCTTTTAGCCGGTTAACCGGCAGAATTATATCCGGATATCAGATAGAAAAAAAAACTGCGGTTAATCGGTTAACCGTTATCCGGATAATCCAACCCTAGTCTTGATTCAAGTCTAGTCGGTTTCAAATGTGACTGGAGTCAAGTCCTATAATCCCATATAGCCAATGCATGTAACTTTTAAGGTTGCGCTCTATGCGTCGCATTAAATCGGTTAGTATTACGTCATACATATCTACAAATTTGTCTGGTTGATACTTTCTTCAATAAGTTGTCTACACCAGTCTATAGGCCTACCATTGCACTCCTATAGCGATGGCGCTGAGTAATTGAGCGTATAAATCTAAATTAAGCTATTCTTTGTCAACACAAGGTGATGAACAATGTAAGATTGTAAATTGCTGTGCAAAATACGTTCTTCTCTCAAGTTTTATTATAATACGCCAATTCGTTGTGCGTCAATCTCTTGAAGTTATGAGTTGTAACAAACCTATAGGTTATCTTGATAGCTACAAACTTTTATTCAGCTTAATCCCCACATTTTGGTAATACACTATAATGTTAACGAATATTATGGAATATAGTCTAATCGTATTTCACGTAACAACGCTTTAAAAACAACACAGAAATTGTATATGAATGGTTGCAAAGAAAATGACTTTAGTAAATCCAACCGCCAGCCCGCTTAACACCCAAAGCAATTTTTATATAGATGGCTGCCGCATCTTTTCGAAATTCTTGATTTCTTATGCTGTATATTACGCAGTTCCAAAAACTATTACTTAAGCAGACAATAGCTAGCCAAGTTACTAAGCTATTGTGAGCGTCGTAGTACATTACTCCTCTCGTGGCCATGGCAATGCACACTGGAAGAAAGGCCAAAGTAAAAGTTACCACAACTATAGCCAGTGTAACAGCTAGACGACGCTGTTGCATATTAATACATTTTGAACATCTATGAGAAGTATTAACGTTGTTATGGCTGACTGTGTTCATAACAGGACAGCTATCATTAACACGAGTCTCCACCTCTTTGTCTTCAGTCATTGCAGACAAGCAGTTCTCTTCCACACCTTCAATCGTGTGTAGTTCCATAGAAACGCTTCTCGGTGTTTCCTTGAGCACTTGGCGTTTTGCCACGATGAACGTTAATGCACTGAAAAACCACATTCCAACTAAAGGTATGGCGATTAAAACTGCAAAAATGATCAGTCCTTCGTTCGCGGATACAAAAAGTATAATAGTCCATCCTCTAAAGTCGGTGTCGTCGCGAAAAAACGGAAACAATCCAACGATAACCCCTGCAACCCAGGTACACATAATAGAAATTATTGTAAATCTACTCCAGAAAACTTGCTTCTTTATGTATGAAAAAGGATATGCAATTGCAAAGAAGCGGTCCGCGCTTGCTATCATTAACGTTAGGCATGAGACAGCCCAAGACGTAAATGTTATGCAACCAATCACTGTGTAATAGGTTTGATATGCAGTATCCAGTGAACTTGGTTGAAAATACGAGGCAGACACATATCTATTTGTTATTCTTCCGTTAGCGAGAAGGTGTTGCCAAGTGAATCTATGTTTGAAGTTGATGAAAAAATTTATCACTGCACAGGGACAAACGATAAGACCCAACAGTAGATCGGCACAAGCAAGAGATAACTTGTAATAAAGCTGAGATCGCGCAACAGAATTCTTTTGCTTGTCGATCCGCAACCGTTTTGTGTACACCATCAACACGGTAATATTTGCTAGGCATATAAGTATACCCAAGGTAACGTAAAGTGCTACCTGAACACCATAACTAACTTTACATGGTGATGGAAGACAATTCCAAATAATTTCAGGATAAGAGCATGAAAAATCGTTGCACAGCTCAACATACAGAAATTCATAACTTGTATTAGTATTTAAGGTTGGATAATCCGCCATAGTCACAAATTGGTAATCTCTATGATAAATGTGTGAAGATCCAAAGCTTTTTCTGCAAATAAACCAAATATTGAATCTTTCTAACACCATATATCAACAATCACAATGCGAGGGGCTTTAAAAGACATTAAAGCTATATGTGCCGCAGTGAGCCGTTATAATAACAAACTTGAAGTCGAATGTTATTACTGAGACGAGAAAATTACAGGTATAAACTTTGCTATACCCCGCAGTGGGGATATTTCCCATCAATTTCGTAATTCTTCGAAAATAATTTAGACCTAAATTGAAATTTCTAGTTTTTGACAACATCACAAACCCCTTTACAAACGATATTTATTGGTAGAATTTTCACAAGAACTACCAAATTTAAACATGGAATGAGAAAATGAATATTTTGACAAAAACTGTATCCAAAAACCTATGATACGTCTTGCTGTTAAATTGCATTGTACCGCGTTCTATCCATGAACAAAAGAGGATTTGTGCACACAACCAAATACAACTTAGTATGTTCTATTAATGATGAAGTCTTGTTTATCACCCATTCTTTCGCCAACAACTTTCCAAGCAAAAGCTCTTGTACGTTTAAGGCGGCATTTCCTAAGGTAATATATTCCCCAAATTTTTAATAAATTGGTCTCTGTTATTTTGTTTTCTGAAAATATGTATTAATATTAACAAATTTACCGAAATTATTATGTTTCACTGAGCAGACGTATATACAGTATAGCTACCAATATCTAATTGATTTCCAATAAGCCTGCTGTCTATATTAGGCCTACATGCAACCTGGTTTCTTGCAAATTATGGCCCTGGTTAATCAAATGAAATGCTTTGGTCTGCTTTTTATCTTAAACTAACCAAATCGTCCAGGCAACCACACAGCAGTTTTCGTGAATTTACCGTACGATTTACTGTTCACGCCGTCTTCTCTTAGAAAATACGTGTAATTTACTCAAATCTTTCACCAAAGTGCTTGTCTTTTCTCAGGTTTCTTCTGCGGGGAGCTTCACGGCTGACTAGCACGCAGAATAATAGTAGGCAACGGAAATGAACCAGTTAATAGACTATACTTATAACAGTTAAAAAGAAGAGAGTAACAGAAAAAAAGTTGTTCTTTTGCGCTGCTCCTGATGAAAACATTTTGGCATCGATTTTGAAAAGTTACACATTCCTAATAATAGCCTTGCAGTTGTAGCATGTTTTATACTTGTCGCTACCATCTCTACGGCCTACACAGTGCGGTTCCCAACTGGATTAAAGTTATACATTAGTTCCTGATAAATAGCGTATTTAGTTAAAACTTCAAAGTTGGACTTCGCGAGAAAGGATTTATTGCATTTTGGAGTCTATACAAGCAGAAAAAGGCTGGAAACCACTGCCCTACGCAGTTGTCGACCGATATACATATATAATTTTAGGGGTGTACCAAATCGTGTTTTTAGACTCTAGAGGATCCGTTCGTAACCTAGTTATAAATTATTTCGACCAAATCATGCAACTATATAGTATTGCAAGTATTCGTATCGTAAAAAGAATGAAACAGTGCCTTAAACCGCGGCTTATATAACTAAGGTACTGCGATAAATGAACTAACATTATAGCCTATACTTATAGTTGTAACTCGTAACAGAAGGCTTTGTAAATTACTGCACATCCTTGGATTTCCTCTTACATGCAACAAGTGAGTTACAATACATGTGTGAGAACTTCAAGGCATAGGCACTTCTCACTTTTTATTGACTTAGTTTAAAAAAAGCTAAATAGGCTAAGGTCTTTTGCGATGATTTTACAGGGCTTTTTTGCACTCCCATATTATATAGGCATGATAATCATGGTTTGAAATACGTGAAATATTTGTCGAATATTTCTTAATTTAAGGCAAAATGCTCTCATATTTTTATTACACGCACAATCAGGACGAATGCAAGAGGCAAGACAGCAAAAAGCATATTTATTAAGACGTTTCAGTCGATACTACAATCGGCATTATTATTAGTGTTATGAAGAAACAATTGACGTATGCTACGAGATTTATAACTGCGGCAGTTGGAAAGAAAAATGGCAGTTGAAAAGGGCGAAGGATGTGAGTGCGTAGCCACCAAAAGCGTGTAGAGTTGCATTAACTTACACAGTAGGTCTAGAAGCCATGAGATTAATAGCAGTTTAGATTAATACCCATTAACATGCACGTTCAGTAAAGCAACAAAAACAACTACGGTATATGGCTGCGGCATCCTTTCGAAACTCCTTTTGTCTTACACTGTATATTATGCAGTTCCAAAAGCTATTGCTAATGCAGAGAACAGAAAGCCATATAATCAAGTTGTTGTGTTCTTCGTAATATGTTCCACCGGACACAGACAATGCGATGCACACTGGAAGAAATGCCAACGTAAATGTTCCAACAACTATTGCCAGTGTGACTGCTAATCGACGTTGTTGCTCGTGAACAGTTTTTAAACTTCCGTCAGGCGATTCTCCATCAGTGTGACTCACATCGTTTGAAGCACTGCTGCCTTTAACTTCCCCATTTGGCTCCTCGTTATCATCAATCATTGTCTGCAAAACTGTATCTCCGGCATCGCTGACTGCGTTTAGCTCAAGGTGAACATTTATTTGTTGTGTCGTTCTTAACTGACGTTTCGCAGTTACGAACGTTAGTATATTAAATAACCACATTCCAACCAAAGGTATAGCGATAAGCACAGCGACAATAATTAGTCCTTCAGCACCGGACACAAAAAGTATAATAGTCCATCCTTCAAACTCAGTATCATCGCGAATCAATGGTATGCATCCTATCACTGTTCCTACACCCCAGCAACAAATGATAGCAGCAATGGTAAAAAGCGTATTTCCGCAGCCTCGTTTTTTCAAGTAAAACTTTGGGTATGCGATTGCCAAAAAACGATCCGCGCTTGCGAGCATCAATGTCATACACGACACAGCCCAAGACGTAAATGTTATGCAACCAATTACGGTGTAGTAGATTTGATAAGCAGTATTCAGAAAGCTTGGGTGAAAAAACGACGCGTATACAATGTTATCCCATATACTTTGAGCAGCAAGAAGATGCTGCCAAGTATAATTTCCTTTGAAGTTGATAAAAAAATTTATCACTGCACAGGGACAAACAATAAAACCCATTAACAAATCGGCACAAGCAAGAGATAACTTGTAATATATTTGTGGTCGACCAATAAAATCCCTTTGATTTCCGTCTCGAAGTCGTTTCACATACACCAGCAACACAGTTATATTTGCTACACAAATTAGAATTCCTAAGGTTGTGAATAGTGACACCAATATTGTGTAATTGACCTTGCAGTGCGGTGGAAGACAGTTCCATATGATTTCTGGAAATTTGCATGAAAAATCACCACATAGTCGAACGTTTAGAAAATGATATGAGTCATTGACAACTAATACACTTGCCATATTTAAGAAAAAATATTCCCCTATACTTTATTCTACAAAGTTGATGAAAAAAATAATAATTCAATATATCTTGATACAGACCACAACCAAATGTAACCTTATTGTAATGAGAGTGATTATTTCACGGTAAGTTGGTCGCGCAACGGAAAGGTGAGAACAATAGGTATGCAAAAAGTTCATTTAACCTATTTCGAGTTTAACTAAGGTTCAAACTAGAGTACGAGGAAAATTTAGGTTACTGTGTTATAACTAGGGCGATTATTTGTTGACCTAAAAAACGAAAATTTTTGACCTAAAATTGAAACTTTTGACAACGTTTGACATTAAAAAACTTTTTTTGAAAAGTTTTGACGTATGAAGAACTCAAGTAGGTAAATTACGTATTATTGTACAAAAATTACATGTAATTCCAAGTTTTGTTGTCATGTGTGTTTGATATTTTTGGCATTTCGAAAAATGACAAACAGCTATGAAAATTTAGCAGCTTTTTAAGAAAAAACAAGACCTTGGTTATTCTTGAATAAAACTGCTGATTAAACAGTTAAGTTGAAAAACAGGGTAAGGAAGTGGACACACGTAGAAATAGGACAGAATACAAAATAAGTGGCAACGAGCGAAATATGGCTGTAGGCTAATCTAACTAAAACGAAAGTCTAACAGAAGGGCAAAAATCTGAACACAGACCTAGCCTACTCTGAAAAGGGAAATAAGCTAATTACAAATCACTGCCAAAAAAACTGCAGCTAAGACACAAAAACTGTTCAATTTGTCTAAACTAAAGATACATGAAGTATCTAAAGCAAAACCGAAGCAAGAGCTGCACCTAACCTACAGCTGCCGCAAAATGACTTAGGACCTTCCAAATATTTTACACATTTTGAGGTGTGTTGAGCATCACACCATATTAACCTAATTATTTCACTTAATGGTTTATAATTCACAATAAGTAGACAATGGGCCAATTACAACAGTATAAAGTTGGCTACATGGCTTAAAATTAAAATGAAAAGTTCACTGACAGTGCAACCTCTGCGACACCACGATAATGCAGTTTGTAAACAATTTTGACCTAACGCTATAAATTTTGACCAATTTTCGACAAGTCAAAAAATAATCGCCCTAGTTATAACATTTAAGTTAGATTAACAAAAAACATGAAAATAGCTTAGGACAGGGCTTCCCAAACTGGGGGTCGCGACCCCTTGCGGGGTCGCGTAACAAACTTCAGGAGTCGCAGAGCTTATACCAATTTTACACGAAGTACTGCATATACTGTACTATTGTTGCAATTGTGCAAAATACCATCCTAAACTGAGTTAGATTTTACGTAAATAGGCCTTGCTCTAGTACTACAGTAAATTGTAGGACTTCATTAATTGACAGTTGATGAACGTTACCGCATACGCACCACGTGTCACAGCTGGATACACAACTTTTTCTTTTTGCGCTTCGATTTATGACGCCATAGAATTCTCTACCTTTGCGGACGTACGAGAGATTAATTACCGAAAACACAGCTTTAACTTAAGGAATTTAAACGTGAAGGGTCGCGGAAAACTTCGGAAGTTTGAAAGGGGTCGCGAGCAAAAAAGTTTGGGAAGCCCTGGCTTAGGACATACGATTTTCCCCGTGAAATAGTAATAGCCTATTATAATTTTAAAGTCAGTGTCATGAAAATAGTTCACTTTCATATTTACAGTCAACGAAATTGTCATAATACTTAATGTGCTTAATGTTACGTTCAAATATTTTACTCATTGGAGAAAAATAGATCATAGGCAGAAAAATGGTTATATGAGTTAGTGAGTGCATTCATTTGTAATTTATGTCGCCGCACCCCTGTGTCAGTGTATAATTGCATTCGCGTATGACTAGTATATGTGCTTTATCATTTGCATACATTGAGGCGTCGGTCGATTTGTGCCGTCATTTGCGAATGCATGACCCGAGCACATGCACGCATAGTCCTCAAAACCCTCCGTTTTATTTGTTACTTCTTAACAAAAAATTGGTTAATCTGTTATTTGTTTGCTAATTTGTTATATTCACAAAAGAATTCGGTTACTTGCTACTTGTTTACCTTTTTGCTAGAGCCTACTTACTTTGCAGTGCTCAACTTACAATGAGGTTTGAACTGAAGTTAACGAAAACAAGCTTCGTCTGCTTTCAAATACGATTAAATAAAGTTACGAGAAACGAAGTTTGCCTTCAATACGTAATACTATGCACAAAAGTCTCAGTTAACCAACTTTACGCCGGTAGGTAATTGAGAATCAAGCGGCGTTACTTTTCGATGTGTTTTCCAATACTGCTGGTTATTAGGCCAAAAGCTTCTTGAAGCAAAATATGGCAACCTTCGACACTGCATATACATTTTCTGTTAAGCTTCTACCTACTAAAGTAATAAAAAACAATCGTTTATATAGGTATTTATAAATTTGCAATAACCATAAATGGTTTAGCGACATTGATCTGATCAAACTTTCCACTTCTGCTTCTTTGCCTGAATTTCTCAATGAACCTTAACAGCTGCAAATGCTAGTAAACCTGTTTCACGTACACTTACCCCTTCTCTCTACAGTGCGTTTCGCTTCATTGATTTTGCGAGGTGGGAACATTCATAAACCTACCATAGTATCCTATCAACGTACATTCCATTGCCTTAATCATGCGGTCAGCGGCGTATATTTTGGATTGAATGGTTGAATTGTTCTGGGTATAATCGGGTTGAATTGACCTGTAGCGGCATGGGTGGCATTTTTAATACCATTACAACATTTCTTGGAAAAGTGCTTTCCAGTTATTGATTGAAGTTTATGAACTTGTTTTTTGATAACACTTCAACTGTCGTTTGATATTTGGAAACCCACTCTAAATAACTTCGTGTGAACACTCCTTTTAGTACGTTCCCAGGTTGTTTCCAGCACCTGTGCTGATAAGAAATCTTTATTGCAAATGCCCGCTTCTTAACTTTATACTGATAAATAATTTATCTACGTGTCAGCTTCAACTACATATAGGCCTTACTCCAATTGCCAACACATTGTTTTCCTCGCTGCACATGTTCTGAAATGCTGCGTTATTCTTCTGGTATTGGTACTGAAAAAGTGCCGCAGCTGCACAATTTTGCTTGTATCTGTATGATCTATATGTTGAAGCTAGTCTTACTAAAATTGTGTCTCCTATACAGCTATCTAAAGCGAAAGTATATGCAGAATAGACAATACGGTCAAAAGCAGGGGCGGGCAACATACGGCCAGCGGGCCGGATTCGGCCCGCGACGGGATTTTGAGCGGTCCGCAGACAGTTTCCGGTCTTACATGATAATGTCGCCTGCGACCACATTCTGCCGCAATCCCTGTATTGCGTCACTAAATAAGTCCAAGTTTGCCAACCTGAGAAAGATGTCCATGAATCTACTTGTTCTGTTCGGGTCTACATACATTTGTGAGCAAACATTTTCGACCATGAACATTAATAAGACAAAGCTGCCTTCCAATCTATTCACGAATCCGGCCCGCCAAGAACTTCATTTTCTCATATCAGACCCGCCGACCGAAGAAGTTGCCCGCCCCTGGACAAAAGGAATAAATACGTTGCATTTATCGACGTCACAGCCTGCGTCATTATCACTTCTTTTACTGGCTACTTCATAAAGTTGTAGTTGAACAAATTACTTCCGTGCTGGGCTGCAAAAACACTTGAAGTATACCATATACTTCCTTCTTGATTTTGCTTGTCGTATAGCTCACGCAATTCAAAACTTCATTGATGTATAATTTATTTTAAGACAGGGTGCAAATGTCCGCGAATTCAAAACTGTATATACTGTACATATAAATTTACGAAATAGATTGAGTTAGCGGTACATAACAAAAGCTAACAACAACTTGTATGAAACCAATAATGATCTCTTTTTAAGGAAAAGTATTTAGTGATGCATTAAGTTCTTTAGAAATTTTTAGGAAGATTTTTTGATATGGAATACTTGTCCAGGTTCTTGAAAGCATTTGCATTCGTTGTCGGTAAGTAAAGTCGTTCCAGCTTGTCGAAGGATCCATATCAATTTTATTGAAGGATATGTCTAACACGGGAACAAACTGAACAACACAGTAAAAATATCATCATCTGATGGAATAAGTTCCAGGCCACATTTAAATAAGTACCGTATGTAAACGATATGAGAACAGGGAGAACCTATTGCTTTGCTGAAATGATTTAAACCATTTTGAACTCTTTGCCGTGTTGATATTACTTTCTTCATACAAATACGCGTCATTTCAAAAAGATGTGCCATTGACGTTACTATGTATGATTTATATTTTCCGCTTTGCAGCCTTAATCGGATCTTTCACTAAATTTACGTCAGCTCAGTTTGGTTACTCTACATGTCCTACTGGTTTTGTACAACGGGGTAAGTAGCCAAGAAATTTTTGATCAGTTGACAAGTTTTTCAAAATAAATTTTTGCTGTGCCCACATAACGCAGGCACTCTAGTTACAGTCAAAGTTATTTTCCATGTTGCTTGTAAAATTACTTGAAAGCCGAAAAGTAATATAATCTATAGGCCTATAGGCCTACTAAGCTTAAATCTATTTTATAGGCCTAACCAAATTTCTAGTTTGTAATTTTCACAAACTATCTATAGCATTTAAATGGCAGCGTAACCTACATATGGTGAAATAGTAACTTCTCGTGATGGGATTCAAACTTTTTTGCAATGGAGTGGGTTCTTTACGGCTTAAATCCTTCAAGGAATCGAAAGGGGTTTGACAAACTGACGAGCAAACTGGTTTTATCACATCGGGACAAAATAGATTGTATTAGATTAATTGTACTTATACAGCTATCACATAGCCTACATATAAATTTAAAACAATTTGTCTCCAAATGTGGAATACGTTTTGAACCAAAAGTATCTTTTCCAAGGATAGTTATTAAGTTTTGGTGCTGGCACTCCAAGACGTCGGGTGAAATAACAATGGGTAAGTTGAAGCAGTGACTGACTTAACAATTCGGTTTACCGAATTCATGCAAAACATTTGAATCCCATCACTGGTCTTTTCCCAGCGTTTGATGACATCAGCTTTCAAGGTTTTTTCTGGTGAAACAAGCACAGAATTAATAATTAGTTTAACTGTCGTATGTTCATACGTAAAACCTACTTGTTACTGTAATATAATTTTTATCCACTCTATCCATAGATATTACATTACAGTGTACATTAGCTATATGTAATACTATGCACTATGTTTACATTTCTAAAAACGCAACAAGAACATGCATTTATGAAGTAAACACACGTTTCACAATAGGGGTTTGCCCAAAGCCGAAAATTAGAAATGTTTGTATGACGTTGCTGTTAGGTAAAATCTGTAGGTTAAGATTTCCCTGAGGACGAAGGTGATGTTTGATATACAGTGAGACCTCGTTAATCCGGACCACTTCGTTTCGTCAAAAAATTTCGGTTTAGCGGGGTTTCCGGATTATCGGAAAGTAAAAAATCAATCAATCTTGCAAATGCAGCACCGTGTTCAAAACGCAGTGTGCACCTTACTCCAATTCTAAGTACCGACTTTCTGGCTGGACAGCAACTAAAATAAAATTATATTTTTTGTATGATCCGACCCAGTGTCGAACCCCAGAACCACTGTATTAAAGACGAATGCTCTCCAAGTGACGAACATTCGGCCGCAAATCGGTTTGACAACCGCTCTTGCATGGCGAAGCATTCCGGCGGGACCAGCAGTCTTGAACTTTCTTTGACCTGTTTCCAATCTTTGCGCAATGCGATATATTAAGCTGATAGCACGATTGAGTTGCAGCAGTATGTCTTCAATAGATTGCCGCACTCAACCGATGTTACTGTACGTATTTTTTTGCGACCGCGGAAGTGTTGTTTGTTACTGTTGATGAACAACTTATTTTTTCATTTCTAAAATACTGTACAGTATTTCATAGTATGACTAAAAAGCTGTGCGGCTAAATTTTTTTACAAAGCGCAATACTGTACTTTTGAATCAATAAAGACCGCAACGTGTAACTACATACTGTATTAGGACAATCGAGAATCATTTTCGCTTAACTGTTAATAATCCGGTTTATCGGATTTTATTGCTATTGATTTAGCACATTTGTTCCAAAACTTTTGTGTCGGAGTCGGACAGCGGGGTTTCCGGATTAAAGGGGTAAAATGCATAGGAAGAAATCCGTTCCCGGCAGTTTTGTGTCGGATAGCGGGGATTCCGGTTGTTCGGGGTCCGGATTAACGAGGTCCCACTGTACATGCAAACGCATTTTAAATGTTCGCCGACTGTCAGCTTAGAAATTCAAAGAGCATGCCAAGCTTTTTTTAAATTAAAAGTAGATTACAAAATCTCTAGAAAAAGTAACTGTAGAAAACTCAAAAGACTAAGTCTCGGCGTCTACCAATTATTTATGCTTGTTGCCTTCGTTTACGCTGTAGTTAACCTTTAACCTTTCTTACCCGGATCCGGATATTGGAGGTTAAGTAATTTCATAATTATGCTATGAACTGGTGAATAAAAATATTTATGAATGTTATCGCTAGAGTTTTTATTGGCAGCATTCATTGCCTGACTGGATAGCAAAAGCAAACAAAAATTATTTTCAGCCACCTTTGGCAGATGCAGATCTTTGGACCTTTGATCTATGTTTTATTTTGCAATCAGCAAAGCTCATTTATATGCAAGAATGTTTAAAACAGGCTAGAAGCATTGAAAATGTTTCTACTTTGAAACAAAACGTGTGGTACCGATATGTTTAAAAGCATTGTGGCAATCTTGTTCATCCTTCGAATTAAACGCCGCTCCAAACATTACCTACCGAAGGCTAAAACCAAACTTGGTTTTAGTCAATGCAAGTATACAAATATAATTAATCCAAGTCGTATTGAACAATTACAGTGTGATCGTTGGCTAGTACAAATGTTGATGCAAACAAACCACTTAATCTTGTAAACCTACTGTTAACTTAAAGAAACCAATTTTTTGAGTGATATTATGTGTTTAGCATTATGCACACATTTTTTTTATTCGTGTTTGGAACTATTCTAGAAGCAAGTGTCGATTCTTGCGTATTTGATTTAAGATTCTTTTTTTTTTCACATCCCTGGCAACTACTGACAACATCACTTTTGAATAGTTTCAAACTTTGGCTAGTAGCAAAACAGTACTTTATTTTTCCCACACTCTTTAGAAGCATTTTTGGTATCATTGTTTAAATAAACTCAATTTTCATAAAGATGATAACATTTTCTTCAAAATGCTGCGAAAATCGGTCAAATTAAATAATAAAGTGCATGAGCAAAAAACTTAATGAGTTTTCTATTTTTGTTTTGAAGGTAGTGCATGTTACAAACTTTCAAACCAACTCCAAGTGACACACCAACAAGCAATATATTTATGCTCAGTGATTGGTGCAAAACTAGCTGAAGTTTCTGAACAAGCTGACTATGAAAATATTTCTAACTGGATCAAACGGTTGTTTTTGAAACAATGCCTTGAATGTGTTAGAAAAATATTTTTAAGATAATTATGAAGAAAGAGAGTGTAAAATTTATTCCAGTTATTGAAATTGTAGCTTTGATTTTATTGTTCCATATTTAAATACCTGATTGATTGTATTGAAGTACAAGCATTACACAGTGTAATTACTTGCATTTTTGTTTGTTAGTAAACAACGGACGTCCAAAAATCTAAATGAAACTTGAATATTGTCAGCTTTGTTGTCTGTACCATGGCATCGGCACCATTGCTAACTTACACATTACCTTACTCAAACTGTTTTATGTAATGCATAAAGTTTCTATTTTGATCCAGAAATGGATACCGGAATCAAAATTACTGGGTCAGTTATCATCGAGCCTCCAGTGAAAGAAATAACGGTCATGGTAAATCCACACAAAATTGTAAGTTGCTACTGGTGATTGCTCTTGACATTTACATTATTTATCATATTATGAGCATTATTATTCTTGGCAAGGTGCAAAGATATACAGCAGCACAAGTATTATAAGCATTTTTACACGGTTTTATACTGAAATGCTGTTTGATTGCAGCTGATGACAACTGCTTTGTTATTTTACATCATCCAACTTATCAACGAAGCAATGCTGCCTGTAGCAACCACAACTCATTTGTTTGTCAACATAGATCAGTCATAACGTATACTTTCTTGTACTAAATAAATCCTTAATCTACACATATGTTGTATTTTTTTGGCATTTTTCATGTTTCTATGTGAAATTTGGGAGATATTATTTAACCCATACATGTTATAAACTTTTACTTACCACGTTTTGATATTTTTTAGTTCTGATAATTCTGCTAGAAATGCAGGTGACTTCTCCTGCATAGGAAAACATGGCTATTTTCCTTACGAAGGCAGTTGTAGTCTTTACATTCTGTGCTTTAATGGAGAAAAGCACATCTACAGGTTAAATCTATTTCTCTCTTTGTAATAGAATTTTTTATGAAGGATTAATGTTTAAACTTTGTGAAATACATAGTTTACAGTTTATTAACTTGAGAAATGTCTATTTTTGAATGAATTTTTGAACAAAAATTTTTGTAAGTCTTACCTATAGTAAAAATAAAAAAAGTTTTAATAGACTATCAATTACAAATGTTGATGTTATTTTAACTTTTTGTCTTTACGAAACTGTAGGTGTGCTGAGAACAGTGTGTATGTTAAAGAGCTGCATCGTTGTTCTGCTGATGTTCAATGCATTGAAGAAAACCCTAACAATGATAGTGAAACAGGTGATAGCCAAGCAGACAGTGAAAACGAAAATGAAGAAAATTTGGACTTGCGATGTGCTAATGACTTTATGAAGCACAATTCAAAATGTTATAAGGTGCCTACATCTAATTATGCAGCTTTACTAAAAAGGTGCAGAAAATAGTAAGTGGGTCCCACACTTGATATCAAGTGTTGGGGCATGAGAAGTTAAAGTTCCCTCTGTCCTGAGCCAACAATACTAATGAGTAATGATAGTAGAGTGGCTGGTTTCTGTTTCTTGACACAGTTTGACATTATGCCTGGCGTTTTTGGAGACAGAATCGGTCTTTTAACTTTCTCCAACAGTCTCCAAAAATTTATACTTGTGCAGTTACAGTATGAATGTAGCAATTAGTGTGAGCTTTATATAACTTTGTGATGCAATGATTCCTGCCGTTGAGAGAACTTGGTTGAGCCACACCACTCCATTGTCATTCGACTCTTCAGAAGGGGTTGTTCCCCAACATCACAGGCTGATTAATTATCATAGACAAAATTTTATTCTAAAAGAATGCCTTTTTAATGGAAGACAGTTACTAAATCAACTTAAGTAGCAGTAAAAAGTGAAGTTAAACTTAAACGGCAAACCCCACAAGTCTTAAAAACTCACATTCTCTAAAAATTTCTCTGCTGTTGCCAAAATTAAACCTTAAATGAAAATTATATCTAATCATGGTATTTCACCATAAAGGGAGAGCTTTTTTAAAATATTTTACAAGGGATTTAAACTTGGATCAGTGATCAGTAAGCAGTACCTTAAGCACTGCTCTATGAGTATTCTAAAATATTATTAGAATGGCAGTTGACTATATAACGAATAAACACTTAACTATTGCTTTAGAACAGGGGTGGGCAAACTACGGCCCGCAGTCCCATTTTATGCGGCCTGCCGGCACTTGCAGAAACTCCTACCCATCACTTATTGTTTTAATTAAACAGGTTACATGACAAAATATTATTCCCTTTACGAGTGTGTTTTTCTCTTCACTTTCAGTGCGTAAACACACACACGTCAGTCGCGCATGTATTGCAACATGCTCTCAGCAACTACCCGTACACTTCTCACGCATTGTTTGATCATAAAATACAAATACGGTAGCGGCTACCGTAGGCCTTTGTGATGATGATTGCATAGCTTTAAACGTAACTGAGTGTGAAATACAAAAATTGTGTTTAATATGAATATGCGTTTATTTACACACCGGGTAAATTTTCCTACTTTGTAATGAGAGTGTGCGGCCCCCCGGCTGCAACATTTTTTCAAATGTGGCCCTCAGTACAAAAAGTTTGCCCACCCCTGCTTTAGAAAATGGTTCACAGACAAGGAAATCTTAAATGACTTTTTAACTTAATTAAAGTCTCAAATGCTGATGCACTAATATCAAAATTAATTTATTCTTGTTCAGGTTTTTCATAATGATGTAACTTGGGATGCAGCTAATGAGAGTTGTTCACAGAATCATGCTAGGCTGGTAACAATAGCCAGTCATGACGTAATGGAGTTTCTGCGGAGATTAATTCGAGGACATACCTGTGAAGAGAGTGCCTGTGAAGATGAGGTATATTTTTAAAGTGAACAATGAGCAATAACCCGAACAAAATCTAGATTACATTTAAACAAAATTGGTATCTTTTGGTCTAATATCGTATGATATCATAGACCTCAATATACTGCATTGTACCTTCTGAAATAATATTTATGTGCATGGAAATAATTCTTCTTCTTACTTCTGGGTAATTTGTAATGTATGTTCCATCTCTATTCAACTTCAGTCAATCCAACTTCTGTCAAATCAGCCCCTGTCAACTTGGTGCATTATGCTTTACTTCGAACTGATTTAAAAAGAGGTTAAATGTATGGAAGTTGAATTGACCAGGTTGACCATTGCAAATTTATGAGCAATGAATTGATATAAACAACTATTGATATTACTCATGTCCTTATAGGTTCACGATTATTGGATTGGCTTGAATGATAAAGCTGAACCTGACACATATGTGTGGAGTGATGGAACCACACTGACTAGCAGTAGTTACCATGTATTTTTCTAACTTAAGTAGTATATACGCCATTAGTAGTTTATTTATTTTACTTCCACTTAGTACATTTTACAGTATATCTTATGCACAATAGTTTTATTATACATATACTATATTCATTATAAATATTTATGTAATCTGTGTATTTGTTACATTTGGGACAGAACTGGTCAAAACGAGCTAGAAGGAGGCACAAGTTCTTAAAGGAGTGTGTTAGGTTATCACCACTTTATAAATTTAAATGGCTTGATTCAATCTGTAATGAAGAATATAGTTATATCTGTGAAAAAGGCAAGAATATTATGAAATTGTTTGTGGCGTATTCAGATTGTAAGACGAAATTTGAAATGAGACTTTTGAAGTTTTAAAGGAAAAATGTCTGAGACAAACACCTGAAACATACTGCTATATACTTTTTAGCTGCCGTAGACTCGCTAACACCAAAGTTTGCCAATTGTGGACAAGTTTACAGAGATGATATGCCTCGAACGGAAGCAATAGTTGGAGGCATTGCCGCTAATCAGCTAAATCACCCTTGGCTGGTACATTTGGTTAATATAATCTTACGATTCTTAGGTTATGTTATTGACATTGTGATGTCGTACAACTTCCTTTTTATTTACCATCTATTACAGGCGTCACTACGCTTCAATGGCAAGCACAAATGTGGAGCTAGTCTTATTGACCCATGTTGGATAATGACAGCAGCACATTGTGTGTCACTCCCGTAAGTTGAATTGTAGAATTCTAGAATCAAATCATTCCATAGTAGTTTTGTTCCTGGTGCGTTTACATTTTCCTTGTAGATTGTTTAACTTTAGTTAAAATTGACGTATGTTGTTTTCCAGGACCGTTGCACCCGAGGAGATGCCAACAGAAGCAGTGTTGGGAGACTACAACCTGCTACAACCAGAAGATACTGAAGAAACTTTATCCATTGAACATATTCTACTTCATCCTGAATGGAATCCTTTTCCTGTTCCAACAAATGATATCGCTCTTCTCAAACTTCGACGTGTGTTTAGCATACTAAAATCCATCGTCAACATTTATATTGTTTTTGATACTTTTATTTCATTGCTGATTTATTTATAAATTTTATTATCACTAAATCAAACGTTTTTTAAATAATAGAATGTTCTCGAAAACACAATCCAGTTTGTTTACCATCATTGACTCAAGAAGACTTCGCAACCGGAACCGTATGTAACATTGCTGGATATGGCTCAGTGAATGCCAAGCGAAGAGTTTACCCAGATAGATTAATGGTTAGAAATTATTTTGTTTTTCGTGTCCATCTGTTTTCATAATAACATTACCTTTACCTGAATATCAGCGTAACATTTGCGACGACAGTATTTACATAATGATCTGGAATCGATATAAAGGGTTTGCATAGATGTTGGTGTCGCTGTACACGACTATACAGCTATTACCACATTGCTGTGGAGTTTTGCAATGATCCAGCCGAAACTGGTATTTTTTTCCTTTTTTAATCTTATGTTGACGTATCCATTTACATGCAGGAAGCATCAGTACCCTTGATAGATTTCCAAACTTGCCAGTCTCTCTATATGCAACCTATAAAGCGTCGTCGAAAAACTTACATCATGGATTCGATGCTTTGCGCTGGAATCTTGGTTTGTCTGAGTTTTTTTAAATTTTTTTTTAATATTTTTCGTTTGTGTTGGTTGAAAGGTGTTGTGCAAAAGAACACAAATGACCTGCGAGCGTTAATTTTTTGCCACCTTCTCACAGTGTTCAGTAAATCGCTAACCGTAACGAAAATTTTAATTGAACTTATTTACTACAACGAGGCTAAATTTTAGGCGGGTGGTGTGGATTCTTGCCAAGGTGACAGCGGCGGGCCATTGACTTGCAGCCGCACCGATGACGACCCACAAACTCAATGGGGTGTTGTGTCGTGGGGAAACGGATGTGCAAAACGCAACAAGCCTGGAGTGTATACTAGAGTCGCCCTGTTTGTCGAATGGATTAAAAATGTCACCAATATCGATTTTTAAACCAAACGTCTGTGCTGCTGTTTTATGAATTCTTTTGTTTAATTATTAATTAAAACAAAGGCTGAGTGTTTTGTTGTTTTCTTGTGTCGTTAACAACTACTGGACTCATACCGTAGTTGCAATGTAAATAAAGTGTATGATATAGGAGGGTGGTAAACAGTGAAACGCTTCAAAATATTTGTCAACTTGTTATAAGTTACTTAAACAGTCGATATGTACAAAAGTGTCAAATTTCCGCCTTAAAATAAAAGCAATTTGACAAATATTTAACTTGGTTGAAATTTTGCTAAATCCGACCGATTCTGTTGAGGCTGCTTTCCATTTCTTTGTGTACTCGAGCACTTATTTAAAATTCTCAAGTATACCAGCTACAGGAAGCCTCCGACGATTAACTGTTGTGTAAATGTTTAAGATTTTTACGTTGAAATTGCATCAACTTTGTTCTTTTAACTATTCAAACGGGCGTTGATCAATAATGGAAAGATGAATCATATTGAAAGGAAATTCACATTCCGTATCCTCCCCAACAGCAAGGAGATTTTTTTCTGAAAGTAATACCTAATTTAGACCTATAGCCTATAGGTAAATAATACATACTTTGTACAATGGTAATAGTCCGGCATTGCTGATACAATAAAATGATCTATTTTGCGTGAAATCTCTTGTTAAACACAGTGCTTTCTTAGATTCATTCTTGGAAAGGTACGCTTTCTATTGTTCCCTATAGATGGACGTAAACTGGAATTAGTTACGAGAGAGATCCTATTGAGATTTCCTAAGCAAACAAACTAAAATAAGGGTAGATGATGGATGCCTTTTCGTCTGCCTACTCTGAGAAATAGTTCCTTAAATGAGTTACGAGCTGATATCGGGAAACAATTTCAAGAAAAATGTTCCCTGGATGAAGGTTATTAAAAAGTTGTTATAAAGCATAGGTTATTAAAACCCATGCAAGCATAAATCTCCAAACGCCAATATAGATTGCCGTATTTCATTTATTTACGAGCTGTAGTTGCCCTAATAGGTTTCATTGCAAAAAACGGAAAGCAAAGCTGCGTTTTGGTTTTATTTACCGTCAAAAACAAGCCAAGCGGTGTGAGGTTATAGTTAAGTGTTTCTTCGTGGTTCCTGTATCAACTTATCGCTCAAAGTTGATATAAGCTTGAGAGGCTTCAGTGTGTGCAAGTAGGTTCAGTGGGTGCTTTAGCTCTTTAAATACCGTTTCAAAGCAAAGCGCTATTGTTGATTGTCCGATACGATCGCCGCGAGTTTCATAATAAATTTTTCGAAAAAACGTTTTGAGATGTTTTGAGACGTTTTGAGACGTTTTGAGACGTTTTGAGACGTTTTGAGACGTTTTGAGACCTTTGGCATAACTTGCAATGTTGGAAACAAGACCCTAATCCGGTTAAAATGGGTAAACATTTTCCTGGAAAGTGCGATAGGTATTGTTTCGATGATTATACCGTTTGTCAAAAAAAGAAAATGAAACTCTGGTACACATGACAACAGTAAGGCGGTCCTCATTCGGAAACAAAAGCTTGTGTAGCGTGATATCTTTTATAAACTCTCTAGACATTTAAAAGAAAAGAATACACAAGATAGCTTTCTGTAAAAGATGGAACATAAAAGAATTTCTTCGCTTCAAAAGAATTAAAGTTAGAGGAACAGCTTATTATACAAATAATATTCATTATTTTTTTCTATTTTACAAGCAAGAACAATAGTTTGCGTAAAACGAGCAAAAAGTAATGAGGCAGAATTATTGGTCCAGTTAAAACAGCAAAACGAGTCAGAGAAATAGTTTAATTTGAAAATCAATTTGGGTAATTTGAAGTATAAAAAGTATTTCACCATGCGGGTATTGTGTTGTATAAATACAATGAAGTAAGAAAATAATTATTGCTTTTACATAATTCATTTAACTAAAACACCTCAAACCATGGTATATAAGAGTTAATTTGATATAAATTCAACCCTGCGTTGATTAATTGTTATACGTTTACAAAATATGCTAAAAAGATAAAAAGCGATAATGCTCTGTTTACAGACGAACAATTATAACCATCGATCGACAGTTGTCTGCGCTACACAAAATTTACCCGACGCTAATTTAACCCAAGAGGGCGAGTTTAAAAGCGAAGGGCTCTTTAGAAAACTCGATGACAAACTTGAACAAGCTTACCTTTCAATACGCCTTAGTTTAGAAAAGTCTGCAACAGATGGTTAGCTCTACCAAAGTGCAAATTGTGTTAGGTATGTTTGGCAAAATCTAACCTTCAAAATACCTGTGTAAATATTAACTGTTTTAACTTATTATTACAATAGACAGGTAATTTTGCTATAGGATAAAAAGTAAGAATTTGGAAATGATAGCAAGTGTTCAAAGACCATCATCGAGGTAAGAAAACCAACATGCTAACAATTTTTATTGTCTTAAACTTTAGAGTGTAGTAAAATAAATATATTCGTCGGTTCATTCGTTACGTTGTATAATGACCGGACAGACTTAGGCAAAAGAAACGCGACCTGCACAATCGATGTAAATAGTCTTCAACTGAAACGTTCGGCAAAACGTTGCTCTCGCCATATTAAAGAATATATACTGTAGAACAAAAAATTCTTTCCACAATACCCAAAAAAAATATATTGCTATCTATTGTAGGATACAGCTATATTAAATTGCATTGTATTGGGTGAGCTAAAAATGGGTTTATTTTGAAAAGGTGGCAGAGGTATTTTGGCTTTTAATACAAGCTATTGCACTGGCAAAGGTGTCGAATTTCCATCAGTACAGAATAAGCGTGTAGAGGTCGAGCACACAAAAGGTGCTTGGCGGTGAAATATGATAAAATGGTCAAGCAAACTGTTGATGGTACATAGGAGAATAATTCCATAGCCATTATTCTCTTTAGTAAATGATGTCCCTGCTATCTTTCTCGTGTGAGACTTTTCCTGTAAAGCGCTTCTTAATTACTTTGCTCACTAGAACTGCAGGTCAAGGAGCGCACAACAGACTATTGAAATAATTTCGTCTAAAACCTTATTTCAGTAATTCATAAAAAATGTTAAAACATCCATCTTTAGTTTCAGCGTGTTCAAACCTGACAACAAACCTTTGGTTGTACGAAGCACCCTGGGAGATGTTTTTGAGACTTCAAAGCCAGGATCTCGAATTAAAAAGAAGAAAAGGAAGCTCCTTAGTGACGTTCCTGCTCCAGCAGTACCTCCATTAGAATCGAACCTTAATCTGCCTCTTCCGCCCAGATTGTCTACTGGATCAGGTAGCGTTATTTTGTGCTTTAGATCCGTTTTATTTGCGTTGAATTATCTTTGTACTAAAAACAAACATATCTTACATTACAATATCCTAAAGAAAATAACTTGTAAAAAATCGGATAACAAATAACCAAATTTCCTTAACTTAAAAAATCCTAAATAAGTGTCATTGAAATATCATAGCGAAAAGACCAGACTCTAAACTCGGCTCACGCTTTGGTGCATACAGTCAAGCTTCATTTTTTTCGAGGCATAATCCCCATCCGGTCAGAGTGCGACATATCGAAGGTAAGTGAATGGTTTCGATGTTTCTGTGGATGGTTTAGCTGTTAGAGATTGAGACATAGTTTCAAAAATTAAAAGCTACTGTAGGCCTACACTGTTGAAAATCGAATAAATGCGCTTTGGTGTGTAATAAATGCGATATTGAGTTTAAAAAAAGTATTTTCATACAGGTCTAAACGGGGTGCCAATATGTGCAGTTCATGATGACGGCTATTTTCCTCTTCCCAGAATAGGTATTGCTACACCATCCACGAGGTAGGTTGTATTCGCGCTTGTGCATTTGCCGATTTCACCTTTGTTCGTTTACCTTGAACACTCCGATTATTGCGCAATATTCTTCTTTTACGACAAAAATACGTGATATCAAAATATTTGTCTTATAATAAATATACAAGCTCCAAGGTGACCTTATCACAAAGCAATGAAATAAACCACAAAAGACCACCGGAAAATAGGGTCGTGCACGGTTAGAAATACCACAATAGAAATATATAACCACGTGGGGTAACCATTTTGAAAATACTTTGTGCTCGATTTTGTGACCTCTTCGTCCTTAATACTTCTTAATACTCAATTGAATTAAAGATAGACTTGTAGTTTTTGTCAATCAAAGGAAACATTGACCGATACAAAAGTTTAACAGTCCAACTCAATCATTGTGCAAATTCCTAATAGCAGCCTATTTCGACCTACGGTAAACGTGTAGTAACGTGCATACTGTTGTGCAGAGAAAGAGAAAATTTTATAAAGAATTACGTTTCGTCTACCGCGTTGGGAATAAACAGCACTAAATTTCCTATTAACACCATCACTGGACTTCAAAATTATCCGTTCAAGGAGAAAGCTGTTCCAAGGATAGGCCTTAGTAAGTTTTAAGTTACGTTTGCTTAGTCTGTTTTTGTAACCCACTTTGCTTTGTTTAAGCAGAGAAGCTATTGACGAAGATACGAGTTGGTATTAGATAATAATTACTTAATTTTCAAGTTCCAATCACCGACTCGTGGAGAAATGAACTGCGAGAACTGTGCACCAAAGCGGGGTTGGTGTCGGACGAACAACCGGCACCTTACAAGCCTGCCAGCCAGACGGTGCCTCATCCCATGACGCCAGCACGCAAAACCCTTTACTCAGGTATCAATCTGAAATTGAAATAGCGCTTGGGTGAATCTAAACAATGATTATATTTTTGCGACTTTGTTTGCTTTGTAGCACAAACTGGTCGCGTTATTCCACCACCGTCAAGGGCAATGTCGCGACAAAGTGTTCGCAATGAATCGAGTCTGTCTCGCCATATTAACCAACACTATTCGGTATGTAAATAGTCTGCTTTCTTTTTCACTAACCTTTAAAGGAACAGTTTCTGTAGTACACCTTCAGGTTTACTTAACACCGACAATCCGACGTTTAAGCATAATGACACACCTCGTACCAATAGCGAAACATAATGCCAATATGAGCTTCAATCGTTATACGAAATGTGAAATATATATTAGCACAACAACTTCATGTATTGACTGACGATTAGAGCATTATAGACTGTTTTCTGTATATAAGCCTTTCATTGCAGCACATCACAGCCTTCCCTGACACTGAAACTCTGATGTTGGAGATGTTGTGTCAGATCCTACAAACTGACTCCATTCCGTCAGTTCAGCAATGGCTGGTTTCTTCAGGAGACAGAGGTACAAGAAAACAGTTTTAATTTTGCTAAACATGACTGAACTACTCTTTCTTTGGCTAGACAGCTAGACAATTCCCTTTTATTAACCATCCCATTTTAGAGAAGACACTTGTACTGGGTCTTATTAAAAATGCCATGAACCAAGAAGAAACGATCTTACGTGAGGAGATGCGACAAGAGGCGGCTGCAATTAAAACTCCACTTCCACGCTCTCGTGCTGGCACTGCCCCAAAGCCAGAATTCCTGGAGACTGATCTTCCAGCTGAAGATGGTGAAACTTTCAACATTGAAAATAGTTGTTCCCATGTACTAGGTGTCTGCACCCTTGACTGTATTTAACTATAGTTGGTAATATTTCAGATATTATTGGGCGAATCAAGTCCAGCACACCAAGACCTATGTCGAAGTTGTCAAGAAGGTCGCTTTCACGATCCTCACTTGGAAAACGCACCCCTGCTCCTTCACCAGGTGGGATGCTATAGGACAGTATTTATAACATACTTTACAAAGAAAGCCATTATACCCATTATTCGTTATTAATAGCCTACCCCTTATACCGCCATATGTGAAAACATAGCCTACGTTGTGCATTGCTTTAAAAAATCGGTTCCAATCACAATAATTAATCTTATTTAGTTTTGTGCAGAACAGATGATACGTTTATCCAAATATAACACAAAGCACTATTTAAACGCGATTCAAATTTTTTTGAATTATGCAGCGCCTGAAATTCAAGCTACAATGAGATTTAACAAAGGATCGGCCGCATCCCAGAGATTGCCACCATTGCCTAAAATTGATGAAGGAGAAGAAGAGAAAGAGAATCTAGGGTTCGCTGAAGAAGCAGAAGTTGACGCTAAAGGAAACTAATTGCCTGACGATTTCAAGCCATATATAAATTAATATATCTTGGACTTATCTATTTGCAACTGCTAAAGAAAACAATCTCCTCAATCACCATTTTACATCAGTGGTTATAATACCTGAAAATGTGTATACGATCGAGCCTTTTAGTCACTACACAGAAGACGAAAGAGATAATGGTTTTGTTTGAGCGATCTTGTACTTATTAGCCGGCAAGTTTAATTGGTGGAGCCTTTTCTCACCATTTGAAGAAGGTAGCAGTCTCCTTTTCGCCTTCTGAATAGTGAGTAAAAGGCCCTACCGTTTGTGACACTGACATAACTTATTTTTATTATTTTTTTGACAAAGAGTAGTTTGATTATCTTATACCGCATCATCCGCATGATTCAGTGTTATAAAAACATGGTGTTTATTGCGATAAAATGGTGCCTTGCTTAAAACAAATGTCTTGTAAGCTTATACCAAATTGTTGTCCTCTTGTTATACTTTTAAAAAATATTACTTTTTGTTATACTTTTATTAACTTGTTCAATGATAAATTGCATAAATCACAACAAAAAATGTAGATTTATATCAATGCAGGCTGTTAACCATTGCTGTTATCATGGGGTGATTCTAAAAAAATTTTTAATAACATGCACAAATCTATGTTTTTAAAAATTTTTGGCAAAGTCTTTTTGTTACTTGTTCTTGCTTGCATTTTCAATTGTGTTACTCGCTTGCTTTTTTGTTTCGACACATAGCCTTTAGTCCAATTGTCAAAATTAGCCTAGGCCTACTTGTATGTATCTTTACAAAGTTCAGGCATCAAGCATAAAAATATACTTTTCTCCTCGGTGCTAAACTGTATCCTACTTCAATTCGCTGTTCTTGAAATTAACTTGATCTATATTTTTTTTATAAAATGTAACTTTTATTTTAATGCTATAACTTATAAATAGCATCACTTCAAGAAAGTGTACTTCGTATCAAAGCATAACTTTCTGTTATGCTATTTTTAATGTTTAAATTATTGTTTGCCCGTGCAAATGACACTAGTAATAGCTAAATAAAAATTGTAGATCACAAGTATAGCTATAACTTTCCAAACCTAATTGCGAATCTATCATCAACAAAGAATTCGAATTGTTCTGAAGAATAAATACGTGATATATTTTACTGGTTCTACCACAATGTCGGTATAACATAAGCCAATTAATTTCTTAAGAAACAAAATAATCTAACTTGTAAGTAAATCAACCTAAAATATTTTCTTAACCGAGAACTATTTCACTGCTTACAAACGCTAATCCCCGAATCCCTCTCAATCAGCGCCGGATTTACACGGTGGAGTGCCCTGGAGCCCAGCATTGGTGGAACACCTTTCATTAATAAAATTAAAATACGAAACAAGATATAATTTTGCACTCTTAAGGTTAACTTTGTCTTTTTTGACTTTTATACTCGACTTAAAATTTTATATTTTTAATTTTTAATTAATAAAATTAAAATTTAAGCGCCACAAAGTTTAAATCCCCGAACTTGGCTACCCCTCCCAAATGCGCAAATTGAAAAGTGTTGTGCTTTTACCGCTCAAATACCGCTTTAAAACGTCTTAAACGAAATCTATTTTCGTATCTATGTGGACAATACGCCAACCAAATAATAGTTTTCACTTTTTAAGATGCGGTGTAGGCTACAACATGGCAGGATTAGCTCGCATATATCGATTTTGTAACCTTGTAAACCCGCCTATTAATTAATTATATTATTCTTATGCGTTTTCTGTGCAGGTTGTAACTGATAAGTAGTCGCAAACAAGGAAATATACAATAAACAAAATATACTGAAAACGTAAAAAGGTCTACGGTTTAAAAACTTTAGGTTCGGAATGGCTCAATGCCTCCTCCCTAAATACACTTGTGTTAGCATAAAATTGTATTTAGGAGGGTAAATGACATAAATTCTGAAAACGTTTTAAAATTTTGACGTTTTTCGGAACGGCATTTTTACGTCAATCTGCTGAAATAGATTTGTCCCAAAAATATTTAGAAAAGACCCACAAAATTCAATAGTAAGCTACACAACGATTAAGTTAGTGATATCAACGAAATTTTAAAACTTTCTTGACCACTAATATTTTACCAAAAAATCTGAGCATAGGCCTAACTCTCAACGAAACTTGTATTAGGTATAGGGACCGTAGCTGTAGGGGAGACCGGGGTTAGTTGGAAAAAATTTTAGGAAAATTTAAACCACCAAAATTCAGAATGATCTTCGAAACCTTTATCAGGTCTGGCATAATGACTACGATCATCTACAACTTATTACAAAAGACTGACCAGAAATTGTTACAGGTTTACGCACAAACTTTAATTTTTCAGACCTCAGTCACGTGTTTCAACTAACCCCGAAGCCGGGGCTTGTTGGAAAACCACACGGGGTTAGTTGAACATACATCGATTTGTTATATACAGTATTCAAATTGTCTGTTCTTTGCATGTCAATCAATCTATTGTGGATTTTAGCCCGACTAGTCAACAGCGAAGACAAATTTCTGCTGACAGCGTTTCGTTGATCCGCGTAGATCCACGTTGAGTTTTGCGTTTATACTCGCGCATACTTTCAATTATAAAGTGTAGCTATTTATCGATCTGTATCAAATAACAAGTTCCAACTTAACTGTACGAGGCTGTATAAGTAAAAAATATGAATTCCATCAAGCATTAATAAAAGAAATTTTTACTCATATGATTTTACATATTCCAACTAACCCCATTCAAATTTTTCCAACTAACCCCGTATACACATGGGAGAGAAAACTTACTTTTTATGTAACCACTAAACCAGGTAATTTAATTGCCTCTGCCTTTTCTGGTACCATGGCATCTACGGTCAATATAGACTAATGAACTTTCACTTATCTCTCTAGAGCACTATGTTACACTATATTTACCAACAAGCTCGAATTTTAGTTCAAAGTGTAAAAAACAGAAAAACGTGTACCACTCTTATGCTTCTGCTCTGAGACCAATAAAATTAATATGGCGAATAGTTAACATAGTTGTCAATCACTAAGGGGCAGTAAAGATTTACAAAGATGTTCGGGGAGTACTAAAACAGCGATGTTTCAACTAACCCCGCTTTCCAACTAGCCCCGGTCTCACCTACTCACTTCAAAATGAGTTTTGTAATACAATATCCTTTCAACATCCACTTTGGACAACGTGAATAACCTTTTATTATGCTTTTACAACTTGATCAAACAGTGAACAATTCAGTATCAGCAACGACAGTGCTCAATTTGCATTGTTGGAAATAGGCTCTTTACAAACTTTCTCTCGATGCTGGATAACCAGAACGACAAGCAATCTGTCGTGTTTCAAGATCAGCCATTTATGTTCTTAATTTTGGTCATTGTTTTATAACAATGTTGTCTGAAGCTTTCATGTTATATCACCGTACTTAATACACAGTATTGCAGTGGTTATTATAGCAACGTATTATAGCCGATGTGGAGTCGCAAAGGATGAACAAAAAGACGTGGTCCACAAAATTTGAGTCCGATATAGGAGGGCTATGTCTCAATTATGGTCCCATTCGTAAATACGATATTCTCAACAAGTCATTTTTGAGAGATCAACGTGTGTAACCGGTTTTTAATTAGTCTTAGTTTAAAAAAAATAAAATTTTCCAGCGCAGTTTGAAACTATTAAAATACGCAATGCAATTTAAATCTTGGGAAAATTAAAAGTTAAATTTAGACAAAACTTTAAAATTTTGTGAACATTTTTGAATTATTCATCAATTTACTTTTGTTCATTTGTAACACAGTGTAGCTGACCAAAAAAACTGGTGAGTAGCTCTGGGGTCCGAGCATCTTGGGCCGCCCCGAAATCCGGCCTTGCTCTCAGTAGACGAACAAAGAATAAAATATAGCAAAAAATGGTCAAAAATGAATAATGTGAAATAACAGCTTATTTTATAGTGTTTTCAATATTAAAAATTTATCGAATGTTTTATAATGGCAATAATTATACCTTAGTTCTTCGTATTAATTTTTTTTATTTGTTTAGACTTTAGAGAATATGTCAAGATACTTTTTGATCGAATTTATATTAGGGAATTTCCCTTCAACAAACATCAACTTCCGAAGTTGGTTTGCTAAGTTTGCCATTGAGTTAAATACGTGACGTGTCGAAATTTGGGTCTGTGCAAAGTTACTGTATTCCGTGTCATTGAATTTGAGATCACGTCATTAACGTTATTATTCATACTGGTGTTTAATTTTCACGGACGGAGTTCGTAAATCGTTAGATTTGTTTTACCCGGTTTGCAGAGTCAAGCAAGGCTTCTAAGCCAGGCCGCCAGCGTACATTCCATGCGATGCGTGCGCTGAAGGTCAGTTTGGCGTACAATACGATTACGCCAAAGAGATTATACCAACTACGATTTCTAAAAAATAATTTAAAAAGGAAGGACCGTCTGAAAAAGTGAATTTTCAGTCGACTTGGTTGCGCCAAGACGTGAATTGACTCTCAGTGTCACGCCAAAGTCGATGATGGTTAGATGAATTTGGTTCGTATTTAGTCAATTATGGACACAATCTTTATGTATTTTTAATTAATTTATTGTAGGTTTTTATAGCATGGAAGCTGTACAGGTACATTTGCTAAATCATCAAAACTCACACAACTGACAGCCTGTGAGTGCATTTTATAGACCTACATTTGCATTGCACCCTTGGGTCTTTTGCGTAACCAAGATTTTCTTGAAAAATGTCAAAAATTCGCAGTCTGGGGTATTACTCTATTTGCACTACTGATTAGGTTTATGGTAGCTTTTGCCAAACTATTAAATGTGCAAAATTCCACAGTGCAGTTGTGCTTTGTGCTGGTGTGTATTTCATGGTAGTTTAATAGTCAAGATAAATTTTTAATAAATTTTTTACATACTTGACTGAACATAAGCCATACAACATGGTTCCATATCAATTCAAACTCGCACCATTTAATCCAATTAAGCTCAAAACAACAATTGTAACTAATGTTTGCAGTTTAAATCGTCCTTTGGTTGAATTGACTGACCACCGGAGCCTTAGTCTTACTGAAAGCAAAGTGGATACAAACACTAGTGCTTTGGCCATGGTCAAGCTGGTTTCTACTTCTTGGCAGGTTTCACCGAGATCTAGGGTGTGCAAAACTGTGCATAAGCACTGTCACTGGCTTACGAGTTGGTAACTGTGGCTATGGTTAACAGCACCTCCAATTTTTTTGAAGTCTTAACATTTAGATCTGGTTGAACCACATCAATCTAGATTGGACTCCAAAAGAAACAAGCTAAGAGGTATTTTTTCGCTCACTTGTATGTCAGTTTCTTTCTTGTCTTTATTGTTGCTTTAAAGTTTCTTTTTTCTGCACGGATCTAAATTTTCTGTAAGCACAAATGTGGAAAAGCTCTAAACTATGCTCAAATATTGCTATCAATAGCAAACTATGTCTTCTAATTTTCTGCAAAAAGTATCATAAGGAATACATTTGCAAAAGATGTGTACCAACTTAGGTGATAGACTCTAAAGGAAAATAAAATGTGTATATGTTATATATTTTTCTATACTAACTTGTGTTTATCATTGCATTAAGAATTAGTTTGGAACCAGGTTAGTTGACTTGCTTGCGGCGATGTTCTCCAAGGTTTTAGAACTCTAATTACTCAGAAAAGCAAAATGCAAGACTCTCTTCCACCTTTGTCAGTCATGATGATATTTGCAAGCATTTCTGGCAGTAAACAACTGTGACAATATGCCTCATTTTGCTTCGTTTTATTGCAGATGTTTTCTTTGTAATCTTATTGTGACATTTATTTACTCTTAATGCTTTAGCTGAGAAGTTGACAGAATGTCTGAAAAGTTATTGTATGACATCGTGCATTTACTAGATTGGCCGCAAGAAAAAGAAGTTAAGGTTGGTTCAAACATTATTTAATCTGTTCATCTTGTGTCACAGAAAGATGTTCTATCAAACTTGCAGTCTTGTTTGCAATCAATGCCAAAAAGTATATAAAGTTGATTCAAATATTATTTTCCATTGCATTGTCATAATGTGAGCACTTATTTACATTATCCAGTCACCAGGAGAAGCCAAAAGGTTGGCTAATACACTTTTCAAGGCTGGAAAAGACATTGTGTCCACTGCTGCAAAAAGAGCATGGGGCCTGCTTCATCTGGTAAATGAAAACCATAAACCTTAGCTAATGAAAAGAAGTTTTTCTGTGTCCTTTGCTATAAGTTGAGTTGAGTTTGAGTTTTATTGGCAGGCTGGTGTACCGCAGAAGCAGCTGAGTTTAACCATCACACCAGATGCTTTGATTCAACTTAAAATACAAAAGAATAGATGGGCATGTTCAATTAGCCCTTGTGGAAAAATTTTTATCATCGCACAGTCTAATCTCTTGGAAACTTGGTAAGATAAGATGAATTGATGACAGTTATACTCTTAAAGATATTTTGCCCCAATTCAATACTTAAACTTACCGTTGTGTGTATATTTTCTTGGAAAGTAGCCTTGTCTTGATGAAGCTTTAATATTTATGAACTGAACATAAATTTTATCATTGAAATTTTTAGGTTGGTTGATGACATTTCAGAAGCTTATGGAAGTTACAAATTCAGTGAATTACAAGTTCTTCATCAAGCAAAATTAGCTTGGACCAATGACAGCTCAATATTTGCTGTCTCTTTAGATCAACAAAAAGTTCATGTTTTTGATACAAAGTGCAAGTCGCTTGTAGCTTTTGATCTGGTAACTTCTTTGTACTGTATATATACATATATTATATATTTATATACATAATTTGTAAACACAGACAATGCTTTTGGCAGTAAACAAAGCAATCACCATTGATTGTGTAAACAAAAATTCTTGCCTTCTGGTGCCAGGCTGTTTTCCCACATTCACGGTGAATCACGACACCATCAGTAAAACCCAAGAAAGCAATTTATTTTATTAAACAGCCCCCACGATCAAAACCAAACCGACCCTCATAAATCACTTAACACCAGATTTTATACAATGCAAAAGGTGAGGTGTCAAACTATTGATAAGATAAGAAAGCACAAAATTTGAGATAACAAAATGATCATCACAAGTAATCAACTAAAACCAAAACACTGTGAAGTAATCATTGCACATCAAGTAGAGAATTAATGCATTATAAAACGTTAAAACATAAGGTACTATAAATAACACGTGGCATATTTTCGTTAGAATTGAAAACTTTACATAATTTCATTATATAGGCACCTCCTGGTTCAGAATCTTCTTCATTGTGTATGAGTGACAATATCTGTTCGATGATATTTATGGAAACAAGAAATGACAATAAAGATTTTCCATGGGAATTGCTGATCCTCACATATTCTGGATTATCAAAAATTTATTTTATATCACCATTGGGTGGTTTTGAACTTTACCATGAATTTAACTTTGGCAAAGACTATGTTTATGGCATTAGCTCGGCTTTTATTGATGAATCAACAAGGTATAACATTATATTTAATTTGCCGGATTCTATGTTTTATATACTTAACGTTATAGTGCATTTTTTGTTACTTGTTTCGAAAATTGGTATCTAAAACAGGGTTTTTTTCAGTTTGACCCAAAGACCACATTGATTGTTGAATTTTTACCAGCAGGCCCTGGCCTTGGTCATTTGTGATATCACAATTAGTTTGTAACTTCATTTGGTTATATACCTCTTTATATGACATATACCGAATTAGCTTTATTGTCTTCGTTAAGCCGAGGAGTAACTAAACATGTTTTGAATTCCCGCATTCGGCTTGGTAGTCGTAACTTTCCCTTTTCTGATCTAAACTTACTCCAGTGTATATTGTGCATGATTTACTTATTAATTATTTACTTCTGTTAGAGTTTTAATTATTGGAGGGAGTAGTAATAACTTTTCCAAGGATGACAATAAAATCACTGCCAGTAAAGTTGGTATTACACGATGGAGAATTTTATCAGATTATCCATTCTACAAAAGTCTACCTGATGAAGTTTCCACCAACAAGGTTAGATAACTTTGTCTTTTGTCTAGTACTTAAGAATAAAACCTTTAAATTCTGGTTTGTATTACACGTTAAATTTAATAATAACCTAAATTTATAAACTACCATACTAGTGCTAAAGTTTTTTTTGGGTATTTATCTTAACACCTTGCCAGAATACAGTAATTCATATTATGCAAAAAGTCCTGACCACAGAATTTTGTCAATCTCTTAAACTTTGTATGTATTGTAAAAATGCTGGTTATGGTATATATACTAATAAATTTCCTTCCTTTTATTGACCAAATGAGACAGATGAAAAGTCCACTGTGGTGAATGGTGATTTACACTTTTGTGATTTTACTTTTGTTATACAGTAGTCTCCGCTTATTTTGACCACCTTGGTATGAAGGGACCAGACCATTTTGGTCATAATATCCAAATGATCACAATAACCAAAGCAGATACAGTACCAGTCAGCCATACCAGGATAGATAAAGTTATGCACGAATCCACGATGTCACAAAAAACATCTAATTCGTCATTTATTTTGTTAACATTAAACAGCAACATTAAAGTCAATGTTGGTAGGGTAAATTGACAATATGCGTGTCACTGTCACATTACATATATGACGCGATAAATTGAAAACTGGTCATAGCAAACAGAGAATTTTAAACTACCAAATTTGGGAACGTATCAAAATGATCATATTAAATGGATTCTACAGTACTGTATATCAAAAATCTCTAATAAGTAATATCTGAAGATTGCAACTTAGTGTTATAAAATATTTTTCAGGATAAATTTAGACCTGGTCTATTGCGAAGGATTTCCTCACTATCAGTTGATGTTCTGAGCAAATTGTACAGCATGAAAATGGTAAGTTCTGATAACAAAAAAGTAAAAATGATTTATACTTACTGGTACATCACAAATGTCTTAGTATGTTATAATTGGGATGTTTTTAGAATGGCATTTATGCAATGGCTCTGTCACCTGATCACACAAAACTTGCTGCTATACACTTTGCTGGAGTATTGTCATTTTGGAGTTTTCCATCGATGAAATTGACATCAAAATGGAGTTTGGAGAATCAACCATGTTATGATCAAACCAATCCTAGCATGGCATCACGTTTTGGCAAGAAGAAAAAAGTGGAAGGTTCTGAGTTAATCTTTTTCAAGAGTTTTCACTTTTACTGATATTTTTTTGGTTATACAATTGATCCCTTTAAATTAAATGATATATCTCATTATGAAATAATGTAAATTATTAATATTTTTCTAAATAGATCAACTTGGTCCTTTTCCCTTTGATATTGCATGGTGGAATGATGATGCACTGATTATTTCAAGATGTTCCGGTGGTCTCACCATTGTAACTGTTAAAGACTCATCTCTGGTGAACTTATTTGGTGAACAATGTGAATGGATTGCCCCACACTGTAAAATTGCCTCGACTTTAAATGAAAAATTTTACATACTTGAGGTATCTTTTGTTATAAGTTATATTACATCAAGGTCAAGTTTTCAAAGTATGATAATTTTTTCATAATTTTCCGAAATATAGTCTTTGACCTACTGCTGTGGTCAATTTTTACTGAAATATGCTAAACTTTTTCACAGTGTATCATAGAGGTGGAACGGTCAGCTACTGCCGACAACTTGCATTTCGGTGATACTGATGAGAAAAATGCATTTCACAACATGATGGAAATAGCCCGTTCATGGGTAGGAATGGAGGAAAAATATGTCAAAGATAGGTTGGTATTAAATCAGCTACCATAAAGATGTTTTTGTAGTTAGTAGGACTTGTCTGACTAGTAAAATTTTCTTTTGACATTTGTTCAGATCAAAAAATATTTTCAATGAAACAATAATTGGCAATAATGGTAAAAACTGCAATGAGAAAACATGTTAATTATAAGATTTTTGTACAGGGTGCACACTCGCAAATATTGTTTGAGCGCTTTAACCAAAACAACGCCTGAGGAGTTGTATGAGAGAAAGCTGGATGATAAAGAGTTTGGTGAAGCACTCTCTATTGCCCAAGCTTATAATCTGGATTGTGATAAAGTTTTTCAGAGGCGATGGAAAATTTCTCCTGTGTCAAGGGCAACAATTCAAGACTACTTGGTATGTTACTGCTCACAAAACGTTTAGCTAAGACTGGACAAACTTACATTCTTGGCTTGTTGTGGCACAAAAGTCAACCCACTGGGTAGACGGTGAAGAAGTGCACATAGCACAGAGTCTGCTATCTGCTATTATTAGCAGCAGTGATTACAATCATAGTTATAATTTTATAGACGCTGTTAACGTTTACAGAGTACTGGTGTATGTTTTTTGTGTAATTGCTCTTTAATGCAGATATGCGTAGCAGTATGAATTACATGTAATAAACTTGCTAAAATAGTTACCTATACTATTTTGTTTCTATGCTTTAAAGCAGGAGTGTCCAACCTTTTTCGCCAAAAGCCCACATGTGATTTACGAATGATTGCACGGGCCACTTGAGTGTTTACTGCTAATTTCTAATTAAAACCCTCATACCAAAATTCTAATCTTAGAAACACGTATTATCCTCTTTTACAATTGTAAGAACAATAAACATACCAAGATATAGTAAATTCAACAAAGTTTTTACTACATGTTGACAATTCAATGTGAAGTTTGGCACTGTTTTTCTTTAACAAGTTTGGCAATATTCGGTGAGATGGACGATGTAGCAATGCGAAATGAGTTTTCCATATGGCGGTCAGAAATTAGTAAACAAACAATAAATGCCAATTTGTCGGAATGTACGTTGGCCATAAATTACGAAGGCGATTCAGTTGATAATATAAGTCATTTCGACAAATATCGCGCGGGCCACTCAGAACTTTCCGGCGGGCCACGGGTTGGACACCCCTGCTTTAAAGTTATAAATTTGCAGTTTTTATTCTACTAATTGTTTTGTTAGGGAAAAGTTCAAAACCTCATGTGGGTATTTCGAGAGTGTACAGATAGAGTGCCAGATACAATTGATGACACAAAAGAGCTTTTCAGTTTTGCTCTACGCGTCACAGATCTTGATAAAATGGCAAAATTGGTTACCAGGTAAAATCAGATTTTTACATTAATCAAAGCAATACACTAATACAGAGATATAACTGGTTACTGTTTTAAGCACTGTTTAAATCAAATTCTGTTTTTGCTTTATCTTTCTCACTTGAAACATTCTGAAATGTGTTAAGTGATGTTGATCCTGATGAAGAAGAAGAAGATGATGATATTGAAGATTATGATGGTTTTGATTATGAAGAGCAATGCAGACGAGAGAAGCAAAATCGAATAAAATATGAAGAAAAATGGTTTGCCCATGTGGATTTCAACAAGTGAGATTATAACAAAACTCTCTTGTTACTTTGCATCTTCTATTTTTAAAATTGGAATCCATGTTTTTTAATGTTTTGAGCATGAGGTAGTTGTTTGAAATTGTTCTGTTACTGTACTGCTATGTTCCAGCTTAACCCACGAACAAAGTGAAATGTTGAAGTGTCGTCAGAAAATGTTGCGCTTTCAGGACAGACTTGCCACGTACCAACTTCTGCTTGGTGGATATGATGCTGCCAGTGAACGGTGATTTTAACTTTTTAGATCATATTTAATGTGTTGTAGCTGCACTTAATATACATGGTCTGCATCGTATAAAGTAGCTTTGTTCAACTGGTGGCCCTCGTGGTGTCGCATATGCAGCTGGTTAAAGATTTCGTTTCACATAGACTTCACTTTTAAAAGTAGCAAACAGCTTTTAATAAAACTTTGGCTGATAGAAATTGACCAAAACAGATTGACCCTACAAGTTACAACAACATGCTGAGTTGCTTTGTGCTCAAGTGCTGTACGGTTTTAAAATTGCTTTGATTTATTGATTCTGTTTTTCAATAAAACTTGTATTGAACGTATGTAATTAATGTAATTATGTGTAAAAAGTTGTTTAACGTGTGGTTGTCATTGAAACTGTGGAATCATTTTTGACCCAGTAAGGCATTTCAGTTGAAGTAGTTTGTTTAAAAACGTTTTGTTGGTTGACATTTGGATAAGTATAAAAGAATGTGCAATATACATATTCCATGCATTTGATTAATCTTTGTTTGCAGTTTCAATGGCCATGACTTTGCTACATTTCGGAGACGAGACATGTTTCATTTAGCTCTGGAACATATTCGAAGTGGTAATTGGAAGGCTATTGAAATACTCTTTGAATACCACTATGATCAACTACATGAACATAGGTAGTACTTGTTAGTATTATGATAGTGTTCTGTAGTATGCTGATTAAAATCAGTTAAAAGTCACACATTTAATTCCTTCCAGCAAGTTCTAAAAAACTCTTCTTGCAGAAAACTGGAGATTCTTGAAGTTAATGTTAAGTTAATTTTAGAATGAGCAACCCACATTCGATATTAGCATAATTTATTTGCATGGTTTTACACTATGATGAATGGTGCAAACTTTGCTGAAGAACGTTTTAGACTGTATACTGCTGTGTTCAATTTCTTTGTAATTTAATATAATTTCAAAGTCGTTTTCCAGACTTTCTCTATTATCCAACTTTTCTGAGACTCTTTCACCTAATAAATATCAATCCCTTCTTCCATTTGTGGTGGATGAAAAAGTTGTTGTGGCTGAAAAAAGATTTCATCAACCTCATGTTGACTGGTGCGAGAAACTAGTTTCTTTCTTGGAAAAACCAGATACTGGAGAATTTTATGAAACCATGCCAGAATTGGCAAAGTTCAGGTATGTTTAGTTTTTCAGTACTGCTTTGTATTTCCTGCTTTGTATTTCCTTGTAAACTTATTTACTGGTTTATGTTTCAGAGCGAGTGACATTGCTCCTTCACTATTAAGTGATTGGTATCATACAAGAGCAATGCAGATGGAGAAGCTTTCATGTCAGACTCATCAGGCTTTACAACTGGTTGATATTGGCATTGAAAATGGCGTACCTGGTCTTTCCAAGTTGCGCTTGAACCTTTCCACGTTGGACAATCTCTTGTATGAATGTGGTTGTGATCTTTCGATGACACTAGAAAAACTTTTACTCAAAACTCCACTGGAGCAAATCCATCTAATGATGGAAAAGGTAACTATTTGACAAAATAATGTTGTAAACATGGTTTGGTATTATCAGTTTAGCAAATATGTTTATTGTTTTGCAGTCTTCTTCAGATAGTTTTATACAGGATTTGCAGCAGCTTATAATACCATTTGTCAAAGCAAATGGGGATGTCGATTTGTTAATTTCATACTTGGTGGAGACTTCCAAAAGCAACCTGTTGTTACCAAGTATACTTTTCAAGTATATGAGCACACATGTAGGTTGAACAAGTTTTGGGAGTTTTATTTTTGAAAATACAGTGCTGCATAATGAATATGTATTTTTTATTAATTTTGTTTTCAGAACTACTCTGAATTTTTGTTCAATGACCAAGCAGGCGTGATTAATGCTTCCATAGACTGCATATATGCCATGGAAGAAGCTAGTGAGTTGCACATTGCATATCAGATACTCAATGCACTGCCAAAAATGCGCAAAAAGCTTGAGGTACTACTATAGAAACATACGTTAGTTTATTTTACAACATGTGACAAAAGATTTTGCAAAACATTTGGGGATAATTTTCTCACTCATAGGTTGTGGATCTAGAAAAAAATTTAAATGCCTGTGCAGTTTTTGAAAAGCACCAGATCCCCATGACCCCCACTCAGCTGAAAGCTGTTTCAGAAGACAATCACCAAGTTTTACTTTTGTACAAAAGACTGACCAGGACATTAGGTAACATAATGTTGAGTTGTAATTTTTAGATTTACTTTAAAACAGTTCTTCAAGAAATGATTTTTTACCCAAGGTAAAACACTGAAAATTTACTCAAAAGTTATTTAAAATCGTTGAAATTTGAACATTTTATGTGATTTTACTTTTTAACTTTTTTTTGCAGCATATCATGAGGAAGCTGTGACCAAAAGTAAATGTGACAGTATTTTACAAGATATGAAAAGCATCACTACCAGTATGTTTAGTTCTATCATTGATGAAGTGACTTGCATTCGAGTATTAATTGAAGGTCTGCTGACATCTGGCTCAGCTGAAAATATAAGACTCGCGGGTAAATAAAAAAGTTTATAGCAGTTAATATTCTTTTGCTAAGATATTTTTCATAAATTCAATGATAAGTCTTTGGAAAGCTTTTGTGTTGGTTCACATAATATTTTTACTGTTTGGCTAAGTTTAGGTAATATTTTTGCATGTCACATGCAATCGCCATGCTAGCATAAAACTAAAAGTATGAGCAAGACAATGTCTTGGGAACTTCAAAATTTATTCTGTCTTAGGTGATATGATGGTGAGGTCAAGGCATGAAGAGTCCAAAACTTCCCGGTCTATTCAACTTCCCTATGAGGTTCAAACTCCGAGCTATTTGTTCATAACTTTTAACATAAGGATGAAATAGCTTTCTGTATTTTTGTTAGTGAAACATGAAAACAAGCAAGTCTTGTTTTTAATATAATTTAGATAATATCTATTTATGTTGCATTATATCATGGTCATTGTCTTTCAGGAATCAACTAATTTGGTTTTATCAGCATCAAAAGAATATTTTGACGCTGCATCAGTACCATTGAATGATAACAAGCTCATAAAGTTATCTCGATTATGCCTTTTGCTGATGACGGATCTCCCTGCCGCTGTGCAGCAACAGCTTAATTTGATAGAGGCTGTAGTATTACTTAATGCATTTGAAGTGGAAATGTTACCCTTAGAAGGCAAGTTTTGTGTGGTTTTCAAAATCCAATTTTATATGGTGTATAAAGAAAAAATATTTGGGAAGTTTCATGATATTGCCGATATCCAGTGGACATGAGTAGAATAACAGGGTAACGGAAAAAGATCTAAAATGAACATGTTTTTATAGTGAGGATATGCAAAGATCGTTTGTTAATAGTTCAGAAGGTTCTTAACCAATCGCCAAGCAACTATGCAAAAGTTGAATCAGTTTTGAGGTTGTCATCTTTACTTAATGTGGCCGATGGAAACCTATTGGAGCAAAAAGGAAAAACCATTACCCTGATTGTAAAGAAAGCAATACAGGTTTTTACAATCAACTTTGAAGTCTTTTTATGAATTTTTTGCACATACAGATGACAGATTCTTTACATGTTTTCAATGATGTATGGAAAAGAAGGCTAGTTTTAAAAGTGAGTATTTTGTTTTAAGCAAATGTTAGATAACTCATTGCAACTGTTTTTTTTTCAGAGTGATGATTTAAAAATTGCCTGTGATTTGGTTATGGGTTTAATTGGCCAAAGTTACACTCCAGCATGGGAGTTGTGTGTTGAACTAGGCACACACAAAAAAGTTGAAGATCTAACATTCAAGTATATTAGAGCTCATTACTAGTTTTTAATAGAGCTAACCTACATTATGTAGCTTAACACATTGTAATATAGGTTATATGGTATATACTGCTAAAGTATTTTACTGATGGTATATCTTTGTTATTTTTTGTTCTGTCTTTTTACAAAACTGCCATGAACTTTTTCACGCTTGCAGATGCTCCTATACTGGTTTTTTGCAAGTTGGCATGTGCTTGTATTTGGTTTATTGCTGAAGCACTGCTTACGCATAATGTCATTTCATGATATAACCCACACCTCCGTGTGATGTTCTTTAGGTACAACTGCATTGCATTTGCCTCTTGTCATTGCGAAGAAAGTTATCTGCTGGAATTGTCTTGTAATTTAAGGAAGATGACTGCTGCTCTTCTTGAACAAAGACTGGAGGAGCAAATTACTGAACTGGAGGAACTGGAAGAAAATGAGGTAAACACTTATGAAAAGGTTTATACTGTAGTTGCCTTCACTGCCTGTATCTGCTAATACAGTGTCCAGTTTTAAGCTTTTTTTGATTTAGGCAATCGAAGCAGATAGTGCTGCGCATGCTTTGACTTCAGCCGGTTTAGGTAAACTGACAGCTGTTTGTTTACTTATATTTTTTTTGCTTGTTGCCGAAGTAATTGCTTTGTTTTTAAATGTTATCAGTATTAGCTTTGCTGTCAGTTTTAATTGTTTATAATATCCTTCAGGTGCAAAGACTCTATCCACACTCAAAACATCTGCTGGTCTTTTGACAGCAACTGTCAATACAACTGGGGTATTATGCATGAACATTTTATGGTTGATTCTTAAGTATAATACATTATGATGCAATCTGAAGTTTCTTGTGCTCAAAAATTTCTAAATTGGCCATTTAATTTCCACTGAAGTGCTACGTGGAGTGGTAATTGTACTTGTTAAAATATTTAATATTTAAACATTTCTGTTTCCAGGCTATTTTAGGGGGATTTTCACAATGGAGCACAAGTCTTGCAGGTTTGCCCAGCCTCAGTACCAATACAAATGAAGTTCAAATTGACCATGCTGTGACAGGTAGTGACAATAATGAGTTATATCAGCAAGGTTGCCCAGCTTTCTATTTAAGCATTATACCCACTCCTAATGTTGATGAGGTAAGTTTGTTTGTAAATACAAGCATGGATCGATCGATTTACACAAAACGAAAGTCTATGATTATTATTTATATGTGACTATTATTATTTCTTAATTATGTTTTTGAATATGCTTGTAATATAATTTCATCTTCCTAACCACCACAAATACTGTATATAGCCTGTATGTTCTACACAAGATGCAAGTTTTATGTGTTATGTATCAAGAACTCCTTAACTGTATGTTGTACACTCGGTTTATCAATGCACTGAAATTTTATTCAAACAGTCATGCATCACTTACACATCATATGGAATGGTTAACAAGCTTGCCATCACTCATGTCCAGACTCAGTTAAGAATAAATATGCTTGCCGATATGGAAGACCGTGCCGTTGAAAATATAGTTGATATTGCCCAGAAAGTGTTGCCTAATGATTTAACCTTGGGACTTGCTTATCTGCTATCCTTATCTGACGTATGTAATGCAGCCTTTTGCATTTGCTTTTATCACTGTTGCAAAATAAACCAGTTTTAAAAAACGTTGTCTATAATCACCACGGAATTTTATCGCCTGTTAAAAATTGAAACCTCAACATTTTTTGGCATTCAGGTCAAGTTGGCTCAAGGTGTTCTTGAAAAATTCACTACCTCCTCAATTTCTTTGCAGCTGCTTGTGTATTATCATGCACTGCAGGTAAGCATTCATCCAACCATAGTTTGGCTTTGAAGAAATTTAGATGTTGTTACCATGTTAGTCAGATTTTAATTCAATCACCTGTGGTATTTTTTACCTATGATGGTATTTTTGGATGGATTTTGGGTAATTGTCTTACCTTTACTGTACTAGTTTAATACATTTATTATTGAAATTTTAAATAACAGAAACATACAATTTTCAAAAGCTGAAAAATTGTTATTAAAAGGTGTTATCATTATTTCAATGTTTACACTAGTAAATTCTACAAGATGTAGTAAAATTTTGTGTGTCATTATCCTGTGTAAGTTTTGTGTTGATGTTTTATGCAGGTAATCCAGCCTTCATTCCCATCAATCGACTCTTGTTCACCTGTCTATGGAAAATCACCGATGCATTTCATTGATCATATGTTGAAGTATGCAGTTGGTTATAAGCACACTGATGCTCTGACAGAACTGGAAACTGCAACATTTTTATTAATGGACTATATTCAGGTAATGATAGTTTAAAGCTAATGATGTCATTTCTAATGTTTATGCAGCGGCTGGAATTTTTTCGTATGATCTGTTTAGAATTTTGAGACATAAGTCGCCTAATCCAGTTTAAATTTAGTTTGTTCTGGGTTGTTGCACATCAAGCATGTCAAATGTGATTTCGCACACTCATTTGTATACAGTGTTCTGATTTTTCGGAAATATTTTTTGACATATTTCTAAGTTATTTTTGCCTATGCAGGGTGAAAAGTTGAGAAAATTAGGTTACTCAATTGATGTTCAACGCTGCCTGTCAGATGCAGAATACCTGGAAGAAACTGCCTGTGGACTTGCAATGTCAGTTGTGTATTTTTTTCTTCTTGCCATCACACATCCATTAGTTGGTAGTTACTAAGCGTGTTGCTTTTTATGTTTTCCTTAGGTTGCCAGATTGAAAATGAAACTATTGTGTAAATCTACTGGTTCAGCAATTACAAAAAACGTTATTGCGATTTTTAGGTCTGCTGATGAAGATCAATTCTTTCTTGGGATTTTGTTAGCAGAGCAGGGTTATTGTGATTTGTGGCCGGTTGTTGCCACTCATGTGGAATATTTGTTCACTGATAGCAAAGAAAAAATGGTTTTGAATGAGCTTTTTATAAAGTTGAGAAAGCTGAAACTTCTGGATACGTTGATTTCAAAAGATAAAGATTTGTTTGTAAGGTTAGATGTCTTTGTTCGCTGTTGTCCTAGGACATAATAGCACATAAAAGTAAAACAAGACTATTGCGTTGTTGTGAAAATGAAAATGACACAAATTTAAGACGTGTAAAATGCTTAAATTTACTCAACTTTGTTTATTTTTGCAGATTTGATGAGCGAGTATTTCCTTTGATTGATGGCTGTGATCACGACACCTTACTTTGTTACTTTTCTTTGTTCAAAGAATGCAATTGGAGTGAATTAGAACAATTGGTCTGGGCACATTTCAAGTTTATGTGGCGATAGCTAACTTTCAATATTTGATTTTAGACAAAAGATAATAATTGGTCAAGAATAGATAGTTTGATATTTTTTTTTCTGAATTTTAACAGAACTCAGTGAATTCGATATGCAAGCTATCACCTCAAGCTCATATTCGAAACCTTCGTAAGATTATGTCATGCGCACCAAATCTGGATTACAAATGTTTGATCACTGAAAATGCATCAGATAATATACTAAACCAAATAAAGCAACATATAAACGAAACAAACAGATTAATGTTCACCCAGCTAATTCCAAAAATTCCTTACCAGGTACATTTGACTCTACTTTTTTATTGTTGCTATAGTTAAAAACATTATACTTAGTATACAGTACTTTCTGATCATTTTGTGTCTACGTTTTTTCACTGAAAATCCTTTCTTATTTGTCTTATCTATATTTGTAGAGCTACCCACTGACTGCAAGCTCTGTTTTGCTTTGTTGGAGTTTGAAGCAGTTTTGGAGGAAAGATGCAGATGCAGACTATATGAAAAGGTAATTCCCTAAATCTCTGTTTGTCTGGTAACTTTTACAAACCTTTGCTACAAGCCAATTTACGTCTATTTGTTTGTTTGTCTATTACCACAGTCATATGTCTCCTTGCCTGCTCTATTTTCACATTTCCATTGGCTCATATTTTAAATTGATGTGTGAATGAGTCAACATATATTTAGTAAAACGTTATTTAGTAAAAATTTGTTGTTGATTTTCTTAAATATATTTTATTTCGTTTTGCTTTGTAATTTGTTTGATCTAAGAGTGACAAAATGTTTTTCTATTATCTTAATTTATTTGCAGACTTGAGTCATGTGCAAAATGGCTTCAACAATTAAATGCTGATGATGTGAGAAGTTTTTTTGAAGATATTTTGTACTCAGAGGTGCTATGGGAATACACTTATTTAGTAACTTTAAAATATTTCTCGTATTATGAATTCTTATAAGGATAAGTTTTTCTTTCCCTAGATACTGGTTAAAGAGAACAAACCAAGCTATTTACTTTATTATGGTTATACTTATACTGTTGTTTACATTTGTGGTAATCATCTGTTATATTGTCCTTTGTAGAGGTCACTTAATGAATTTTCGTACGGTTTACGTCACAAATTTCTGAAATATGGGATAAAGTTTGTGAAAAAGCAAAAAGAAAATAACAAGTTGGGGTATTAATTCGTTTTAATTCTAAATAAACATTTTAAATTTAATAGTGCCAGATAAAATAGTCATAACATTTTGTTGCGACGCAGATCAGAAGAAGTAACAAAATTCAAAGAATTGTTTGAACGTTACAACCAACTTAATGCCCATTTTATTGTCTTCACTGAAGACTACATGAAAAGTGTGATGAAGCGGTCTCACAGTGATGAGCATTGGAAAGAATTTCTCATTAGATTTGATAAATCAAGATCTGAAGTAAGTTATTGTAAACTTATACAATTGTGCAAATGACTGTTGCTGAACACTGTGTCTGAAGCTAACCTATAAGTATAATGGAAAAAGTTTTAGTGATGCAGAAAGATACAGTAACTTTTTTATCTATTACAAACCACCATTATATTATTATGGGTATTAGGTATTACCTGTTTTGTTTATTACTTGTATCTCTAATCTGCTTTAACTACGCCACGTTTTGGAATGAGCACAAGTTAAGCAAAACTGCTTTTTTAATTAATATAATACTCAAGAAGAGGTGATACTTAAGGATTAGCTTAATCTGTTGTTGCTACTTTAGTTACAACTTTCTGAAAAATATAACAAAATATTTGTACCAGGACAAGAAAGTTTTACCCTTGGTTATTGAAATGGTCAATGAATCTGTGGAAGAAACTTGCTTGCTTTTACAATGCTTGCGAAACACCAAAATAACTTTGATTCAAGTTATAGAAAGTCGTGTTATCCAAGTGGTCCAGGACATAAGGTATATGTTGGTTGAATCTAATAGTATGATGATTTAATGCAACACTATCACATATTTACATTTGAAATACATGACAACTCGAACCTCAGGTATGTTTTCAAAACTTTTTTTGGAAAATTTGGATTTTTATTAAATTGTAATTTCTGAAAATGATACTCAACTGAGTAAAGCAGTTGTGCAATACACTGAATTAAATCTATTTAAGTAACGATAACATGTCAGAATTTGTTGGCCCTAACCATTATACTTCTTTCATTGAACCTTGCACAGCTATGTTCAAATTTTTTATTTTGATTGGATTGTAACGATCTTTTTATGCCGTCCAACGCTTAATATAATTCGAGTGCTGAATTTCTATGAAATTTAATTTTTGGTTGATACTGTAGAAATGCTTGCAGTCCAGAAGATGTTAAAAAAGCATTTGCGTCTATGGAGAAACTTCTCAATTCCATAAAGGATTTTGCAGGCAAGGAAAAGAAGGATTTGTTTAATGCTGTTGTTACGTTGGTGCAAACATTTTGTGAGGATTCATCTATTAATGTTCAGCTTAAAATTGATGCCTTACAATTGCTACAAAAGGTATTCTATACATTTGAAAAATTTATGTAGTTTCTTTTAACTTGTGCCACTTCAATGTATTTCACATTCAACTCCTTGTAAACTTTTCGTTCAATTTATTCTCTGGTTTGAAAATGTACAAAGTATTTTGTTATGCGTATATTGGCATATTGCTATCCAATCTTTATTATATACTGAGGCTGTTTTTTCCAGACTGCTGCATTAAGTGAGCATCAGACAAAATTTCTCCTTCACCACCGAACTGCAGAACTGATGAAGTCAGGATGGGGTGATCAACTTGCAGAGAACATTTTAAAGGGTATACAATAAACATATGGATAATCGTAGCTTTGTGGATGACCGGTTAGGGTTCTCATTGTCCTGGCCCAACGGGACTCATGAGTGTAATGCCGCATTTTGCTTTCAGCATTATGCCTACCATGTTATTTCACCCTTGGTGGTGGTGTAGAGAGCTTTTTCGAAATCTCTACAGCATGAGATTGGAAGCTTGATTTAAGAATTACCAGTCGATCACCTAATCCACTCAGCCATGGGCGTTTTTATGTTTTATTTGGGCTGTTGTGTATTATATTTAATGCTATGAAGTCTCTTCCAGATGATGTTTATCATATTCTTGTAGATATAGGGAATATATCGGATATATCTTCCCAAGAGTATATTGTTAATTCATTGCTGGGAAAAGAAAATACTTTGGAACAATTGAATATTTTATCAAATATTATCGATCTGCTGGAAAATAACAGGTAAGTTATTGAACAGATGAGAGATTTAGTAGACCGAAATGTAAGCTACCACTCTCTTTTTGTGCACAGAATTTATTTAGTCATTGCAGCTTTTGTTGTTTTTAAGTACGCAACCGAGAGAAAATGAACACTTGTGGCATAAACTGCTGCAGGCGTTGACGGAACGTGGAGTAGAGGGGGGCAACCTGACAGTATCAATATCAAAGAGAAGGAAGTTTTCAGAAAAGGTAAGTTCCGTTCCAATTGTTTGCAGGACTGTTATAAAATATTAGTAATAAACCTTTTCTACTTTCATTTAGCAGTAATAACACATGTCCAAAGTCCTGGTCTGTAATTAATAGATATCGCAAAAAGTTACAACGTGCCACGTATGTTTCAGGTTGTCATGTCCGTGTTTGACCAATTGAAGTCAAAATTGCTGGTTTTGGCTGCTGTAAAGTTTTCCCTAAATGCAGAAGTTCCTGCTAACAACATTAATTTTAAAGAAATGCTAAAACAAGTTGAACGGGTATGTTTAAGAGCAAGTGTGTTTCAGGTTGCAATTCAAATTACGAGCTCTTATGTTGCATGTAAGATTTTGTACTAGATGCCATCTTCGAAATTGACGAATACTGTTATATGTTTTCACGTTAAGGAATTGAATTGGATTTAACGTATAACATTTCCGCGATTCCAAACATAGTATAACAGGCACCTTATCGATTTTGTTATATCATTCAATAGATTGATAGCACAACATGCGATGACGAAATGATAGGACTTTTACTCGAGAAAAACATTGTGCAGCAAACTCTTTCTACTCTTTACTACCATCACGTGGTGCAATATCTAATAAGCGGACGATGCGAAAACGCTGAGGAAAAAATTAATCAGTAAGCGTGTTATTTTTTGTTTTATTTCTTGTGTTAACGTGGTTTATTGTTTAACCCATTTTGGTTTATGGTTTTGTCTGAAAATGCCCTTTGCTACCAGGTTGGTACGCCAGTTGCAAGACAATGGTCACATTTCCGAGGCGGCTACTCTATTACTACGATACAAGGGCAGTCATTCCGCATTTGCAACATTTGGGAACTCCATTGTATCTATATCTAACTGGCTTAATAGGTTTTAGGCTCAATACAAGGTCTTTGTCTTAGCGTTATTATAGCACCGACTACTATAATGCATTTCCCTTTTATTTGTTGTAATTTAACGGTGAGCTGCAATGGATTTTGGTTTTGAACATAGATTTCTATCAAACGATATATAAGCTTTGTGGTTTTGTTTGGCGGAACGATCCAAATCATACGCGATTTTAAGCTTTGATAGAGAACAAACACAAAATAGTTCGTCATTAATACCTTGGTATGAAACTTCTCTTACGAAAATAGCTCTCTTAGGAATTTGAGCAAGCATCGTGGCCTTGCCGGCGCGATTGCTGATGTTGTTATTGGGTGATAGTTAACATATTTCAACTGTAGGCTAATCTAGCAAATTTATGCCATGTTCGCCGTGCACTTCAAAAAGTATCAAATAGAGCAAACTGCATAGCGGAGTTGACTTCTCTAAGACGACAGGCGCAAGCCGTTTGACGGGCGTAAACAGCTGTCAGGCTCTGTTAAACGTCACACGCTGTAGACAGTTCTTATCTGAGTGCAGTGATTACTAAAATAGACGTTTGGTCATTCTAAGTAAGAGAAAAAAGACACACGTAACTGCATAAAAGGAATAAGGCAATTCGCAATTCGATTGACTTTGGAATCTGCTTTCGGTGATCATTTTCGGCTCGTTGTCTATTCAACCCAGTTAGGGAATTTGTATTTTTCCTTCGAGAAGTCAAAAGAAATTAAGCAAAAATGGAGGCCATTAAAAAGAAAATGACCATGCTTAAATTGGATAAGGAAAATGCTATAGACAGAGCTGAACAAGCCGAAGCAGACAAGAAGAGTGCGGAAGACAAAGTCTTGCAAGTAAGTTTGAACATGCTTATGTAATGGTGACGTTATAAAGGTTACTGACATAGTGTTACTGGTGATATCAGTGGCGCTAATACTATTTAGCTCATGAAGTTTCGCATATTGTGGAATATATTTATGTTTGAAAAGATTGATGAATCTTAACTGAGGGAGAAAAATGTTTAAATTTTGTTTTGCGTTTGAAAGTTTGAAGAAGAAGTTCAAGGCAATCAGAAGAGATTGAAAGCCACCGAAGACGAACTTGACAACTCTCAAGAAAAACTCCGATCTGCCAACGATGACCTTGAAACCGCTGAGAAGAAAGCTACTGATGTAATTTTATTATTTTTCAATAACAATATTGTTGCAGTATGTTTGTCAAGATTGCTCGCAAATGCCACCCTTTACTGTATAAGAAGGCGATTACTAAAATTCAATAGGCATGACGATGGCGTTAAGGCGATGTGTGACGTCATGCAACAGTTGTTCGTGCGCGGTCATGCCTACGTTGAAGTCTTTAACAGCTGCGGGATTAGGTTGTTTCGTTTGCTACAGAAAACATTTTCCAATGTTTTAAATGCGCGTCGGTTTTCATCTATCGCGACAGCAAAACATTGAGTTAATTTAATTCTTTTGCAAAAAATCATTTTCTGTAGATTAACTCTGGTAACACGAAATCAGTTTGCTGTATCTTGTAATTTTGTAACGTTAAGGCCGAGCAAGAAGTAGCTTCCTTGAACCGAAGAATCACTTTAGTTGAAGAAGAACTTGACCGTGCACAGGAAAGACTCACTATCTCCTTGCAAAAGTTGGAGGAGGCTGAAAAAGCAGCAGACGAGAGCGAACGGTGGGTTCTTGTTTTAAGTGAATTGATGTCTCGTGTTGATGTTATTCGAATTTTATTTTGACTACAAACGCAGTTACTATCGGCCTAAAATAATAAATATTTATCAACCGATGAATTCAAAATTCATATAGAAAAGCAATTAACTTTTAATTTGTCAATATCTCCGTACAATGTACGAAAGCATTCAATTTATTGCGAATTCAGTCAACATAATATGTAGCGCTTTCATTGCAACTGGTTTTTGGTAGTTCACAACAATCAAATCCATTTTATCCGTAGAGGGCGCAAGGTCATTGAAAACCGATCCTTAAAGGATGAAGAGAGGTTGGAAATGCAGGAGATCCAGCTGAACGAGGCGAAGAACATCGCTGAAGATGCTGACAGGAAGTATGAGGAAGTTGCGAGAAAACTGGTCATGGTCGAGGCAGAACTTGAACGCGGTGAAGAGAGAGCTGAACTTGCTGAAAAGTAAGTTGTCCGTAAGCGTGGCTGATACCGGATGTTCCGGTTGTTTTGAAATGATCTTTGGTACTTCTCTGTTAAACGTCCACTGTAGATTGTTCAATAGTGTGCATCATTTTTACACAAGTACGTTTTGCAACACGCAGCAAGGCGGGAGAACTCGAGGAAGAGTTAAAAGTTGTAGCAAACAACCTCAAATCCCTGGAAGCTGCTTCGGAAAAGGTAATGTTATTTTTCACGTGATCGTAATCTGTAACAGCGTTTTATCATTACGTATGTTGTAATAGTGCGGTTAGATTGTATTGTTCCTAAAAGTTTTAAAATTTATGTGACTTCGTATGTTTGACCTCTCAGTATTCGGCGAAGGAACGCTGCTATGAGGAAGAAATCAAAACACTCAGCGACAAATTGAAGGATGTAAGTCTATTGGAAAAATTGCTTGTTCAGTTTCGTGTTTGATTTTGACGTGCCGGGTAATGTTTGCATTCTGTCCGCCACAAAAGGTTGTACCACATGGCGACTTCGTAATGTGCCGGAGGCGTGCTCGTATTAGCGAAGATAATTTAACAAAGCCCTGACATATTTTTTCTCTTGATTTTATCAGTCCGAAACGAGAGCTGAATTTGCTGAGAAAACTGTAGTTAAACTGGAGAAGAACATCGACGAGCTTGAAGGTAAGGTGGTTGTCCTTGTGCACGAGTTTTTTACATCACATCGCTGCCCGTACCACCCATTTTTACACGTTATCGCTTCATTGATCTTCAGCCAGTAATTGTATAGCCTAGCATAACGGGTAACGTTAGTTTATGGTTAAATGCATCTTTGCAAATGGATCATTTATGCATGCTTAGCTGGAACCATGTATGCTTTATCATGAACTTCACGACTACTGATTTTCAGATGAGTTATACAAGCAAAAAATGCGCATGCGCAACTTCAACGAAGACATCTCTGCTTATTAAAGTCACCGTCATGTCATTTTCATTTTTACTTTGCACATATTAATTTCATTAAATGCTGAAATAACGTACAGCTTAAGCACCAAGCACCGATTTTGATTTGATTTGATTTGCCTAATTTACTTCACTGTGAACTGCATCATCAAAAAAGCAAGCATAATCTTACTGGCGCTTTTGTCCTTTTTTACCCAATGCACATAAAAGTTTTGTTGGTTTGACCTAACACAGATTGTTTGTATTCCGAAAAATGCAAGCTAAAGGCTATATCTGAAGACATGGATATCACTCTTCAAGGAATTGGAGAAATGTAACTTTTTCTGCCTTATTGCACGGAGCCATTTTTGAATGTAATAAATTGTTGAACTGTGTCTCAGTGGTCTTTTATTGACAAATGTGTTATTAATACCAATAAAACTTTTTGGTATAATTTTTCAGTATGCAGTAAAAAATGTTAAACGTACATATATAAATCAAAGCTGCAACATTGCAATCTTGAAAAGTTAAATTTCTGTTTTTAGAATAAGATACTGCGTACTTGCAACCATTAGAATACCGCTTGGTTAGCATAATACAGTTTACATAAATCAGAATTTAGTTTTAAGGCGAACAAACAATGTATAAATCTTCGCAAATATGGTAGATGCAAGTAACACTAGCCAAAAACGTTAGGATCGAGTGGTGGCTGTGTATTGGCTGAATTTTGTGCGAAGCTTAACAAGTAAAGAAGAAGAACACTGTTACTTGAACCGGAGTCGCTTATGAGGATGAAGGGCAGCAACGAGTTAATATCTGTAAAAATTGGAAAGGTGAACAGACCATAAATATATAAACGTAAAGCACAGATTTGTTAGTAAGTAGGCTAAACTAAATACTTATACTTAAAAGTAAATTTTACTGAATTTAATTGAATTTTGGTTGGTAGCGTGTATTGAATCCACGATGCCAAGAGATTTAGAAACAATTTTGATTTAAATGTAATAATTGCAACACGCTTACCAAAGCCGCCAGTTGTTGGTGCTGGGACACCTGTCGATGGGTCGGTTCCGCCGCCTCCTAAACCACCGCTAAGAGCCAATAAAAGAATCGGATCGATCCCGGTGTCGGTCACATTTAATAGCTGAAGAAGGAAAAGAGGATTAATTCCACCAGCACCACCGAGTCCACCAGCACCACCGAGTCCACCACTGAGCAACAACAGCGTCAACAAACTGTCGTCTCCGCCAGTAAGGCCACCACCAAGAGAGCTATTGGACAAAAGTAGTATTGGAAGAAGGGATCCTAATCCACCAGTGTCACCGTATCCCCCGCCTCCACCGAGTCCTCCAGAAAGAAGAAGCAAAGTCAACAAACTATCATCGCCTCCTAGACCGCCGCCGATAGTGGAGTCGCCTAAAAGTAGTATTGGAAGAAGGGATCCTAATCCACCAGTGTCACCGCCTCCACCGAGTCCTCCAGTAAGAAGAAGCAATGTTAACAGATTGTTGTCTCCGCCAGTAAGGCTGCCACCAAGAGAGCTATTGCTTAAAAGTAAAATTGGGAGAAGCGATCCAAGCCCACCAGCGCCACCAGTACCACCACCAAGTCCACCTTGAGTCATCAGGTACAAAAGAATTAAATTGCTATTGCTGCCAGAATCATCAAGAAGAGAAAAAATGATAAAAGGAGACAGAAATGCGTTTGTGGATGGATTGGTAGGTGACGGATCCCCTTGTCTAGGAATGCCCAATTGTGAGCCCCCTCCTAACAATATAAGATAGAGAAGAAGATCTGAAGACGATCCTGAGTCGTTGTCATTCAATAGAATATAAAGAAGAAAAGGATTGTTAAAGATGTTAGATCCCAGATCAACCGGCTGTGAACCCGGAACATAACCGACAGGCTGTGAACCCGGAACATAACCGACAGGTTGTTGAGTTTGTAACAGAGAAAGAAGAATGAGCGTCGTTGCGTCAATTGATGATGAACCGCCATTTCCGCGGGTTGCCAAGACAAGCATGATAGTCAACAATGGGTCCACCGGCGCAACATCTATGTCAAGGTTATGTCACGTAAGTTCAGAATAAATATATTTTTATAATGCTACTGGAAACACAATAAATCATTCATTCAGTAACGATACATTTACCTGCAACTTTGGTAAGAGGTGCGCTAAGGCTATGAACATTGTCAAGTGTTGAAGTGACAAGCTCTGTGACGTTGCTGCCATAGACTTCTACACCAGCATCTTCAAAGATTTTATTCATTTCTTGAAGTAATTCTGCAATTCTCTCCACAATAACATCTTTGGGATAAGCGTGCGTGACTTCAAAAACAGATCTCATACATTCTTTGCCATCAATCTTAGCCTTTCGCTTGACTCGTTGCATGTCAGTTTCGTGGGTGGTGTGGCTGAAGGCATCAACCAAAGCTCCTTCGACATTTTCACATTGCATTGAGGAAGGGCAGTCGGTTTGGTGAAAGCATCCTAAATATTTACACAATACAATTTGATTAACTGTTTCATCTGTTTAGAACTATTATTATGTAATTCCAGTATATTGGCTATGAAGACATGTATAACTGCCCATTCTTCCATAAACGACCTATGAATAAATACGGCTGGGAAAATTTAATCGGCAAACAACCGCTTATATAAGTGGTTGGAGTTCTCAATGGCTAAGAAATTTGTTAGCTTTTAAACAGAAATGTACGTTTAAGAAAGATTTTGGAAGAAATCTTATGTAATCCATTGATCCACGAAAATATGCTGTTATTTTAAGGATTTTAATATTTAATTATTTTCCTCTACTACAAACTTCGAAGTCTAGTATGACATACTTTAGTATAATACAACAACTGTCATCCCTTGCCTTATACATAAGCAGTAAAAATTATTTTTGTTATTTACAATATGACTGGACAATTCGCTATTATTACAACTAATGCTAACGGCTAATGTCATGTAGTTAACTGCAAAAGAACATCGGTTAAATTCCCAGCCCCAGAATAAAAGAAGACAGGTAGCGCCTTTTTCGCTTGGGCGAAAAAATTGCTGTGGTGGCTATCGCCACACCCAGGGTGAGAATCAGATAACGTCAAACACAGCATGTTGAAGACGCAATAAAACCGTACAAAGCAGCCTTGTAAGTGAGGGGTGTTTTAAAATGCGATGGAATTTTTGCTTTGTGTTTTACTGTAGTACAAAATTTTGGGGGTACTGCATAGGAGAAAAAAAAAATTCTTTTTAACTATGATCGATATTCACACTTTAGCTTTTCGTAATTTTGCAACACATTAACAGCGTGTTGAATTAGGCTACCAATGATTTATCACCAGATATTATTTCTTTTGTTATGTTGTGCAAACCTTTATTACTTTATTACAGTAAACAAAATTAAACCAATAGATTAGATCGTATTGGCTGCTATAAATTTATTGACACATTTATGATGTTGTAAATATTTTTAACCACACAGTCCAAGAAAACTCAGAAACTTACGTTGTCCAATTGGCAGTGGGCTGGGTTCGTCAATAAGACTCTGTGAAAGTTCAGTTAAGTAAGCAATATTTTCCTCACTGATGCCACTTAAGTCCGTTGCTGAAACGAATCCCACAGAAAGCAAAGCGATGACAAAACTAATTGTCTTCATTTTGGGTTAATACCGGTATAGAAAAAATTTTCCTTCATAAAAATGTTTTCATTTAATTACACATTTGGCGACCCCTGAGCCATCCAGGGTAAAGAAAAATTTTTATAAACCTTTTTGCATAATACTGCTTTGTTAAGCACGTTATTCGTGGTACTTTAGAAGATTTAGGTAAATAATGTAAACTCAGATCGAACTGTCTTACCTAACTTTTTTTTACTTAGCAAGTAGCGCACCACAAAATGAAATTTTTCATTTCCTACCCATGCATCCTTGACACCAGGTTTTATGTTGTCCTGGTTGACACGCCCTGAGGCGCGAACAGGCTGTTCGACCCCGTCCATGTCACAAGGCCCGAGCTTAGCACAAAAATATTCTTTTTAAGTTACACCTAAAGCGAAACTTTTTCGGTACCGGGGCCGTTTATATAGCATGACAATGTTTGCTTAATATGAGCTTTATACAAATAATTGCGATATAATTTGAATTAGTGTGACCTCACTGCTAAACCTTTTAGATTTCACGACATTTAAGTAACGAGATTAAATTAATGGTTCTTTGCAAATCCCCAAAAGAATGCATTTACTTATGCATCAACAAACTTGCTACGCAACCGAGTAATTAAAGTTGTACACATAGTATGATCAAACACCGCAAATTTCTCCAACTTGTTGATACCAATTTCGTAAAACGTAAATTTATGGGTTAGCTAGAACATTTTTCTTCAAACTACCATACCAACTTGATGTGAAAACTTGATTTTACTTATTTACCAAAATGTCAATCATCTAACTTCATCTTAAAAGCACTTAACCTCAGAACAAGCGATTAATTGCAGCACAAATCTTTAATCACAATTTTGACATCAGATAACTACCGTGCATGGGCATTTCTGGTTTAAAGGTTTCACAACAATTTATTTACTTGTCCACATCACTTTTTTACACGTCACAAAGAACATAAGAGAAAATTTTACCGGAAAATAAGAAAAAAAATTCTTTTTTCGTACTGCGCAAACAATATCCAGTTATGCAGTATATACAATGAGTAAAAATATAGCATGCTTTCTGTTGTATAGTAAACACCAGTTATTTAATAAAAGGATAATTTTGGAAACAAAACATAACACTTATAAGCGGAATTTTTATTTATTTTTTATTACGTATCATAAAAACATAAACTTTTTAAATTAATGAGGAATATAAAATTGTGCTAAACAAAACGACAAACCTATGAGCACGTCATTATCTGATAATAACCAAAAAACAAACAATTATTTTGGAGTGAAATGTAAGTAAAATCATTTCAGCTATGAACATTGAAATCAACCATATGTGTTTGGGTCACTTGGATAACCGCTAGGATTATTTTGCAAGAATCCAAGTAAGAAGAGGAGAAGAAGTGAATCGCTGGAGCCAGATTCTCGGATGAGTATATACGGCAATATTGCATTTATGCCTGCAAGAATGGTAACCAAGATTAATACAACACACCGACTTGCGCATAAATAATATAAACATTTTATCTTAATTGATAACATCATAACATCACGACAACCCGGTGAAGTAAACGATTATGTTAAGTTATACATATTACAATGCGTTATTTTGACGCATTTCTGTTAGCTGAAATATGCCTACCTGCACTTCCAGTTGTCGGAGCGCTTACGCCAGTTGATGAATCGGTTCCAAAGCTACCGCTAAGAGCCAATAAAAGAATCGGATCGATCCCGCTGTCGGTCACGTTTAATAGCTCGAGAAGGAAAAGAGGATTAATTCCCCCAGCACCACCGAGTCCACCACTGAGCAACAACAGCGTCAACAAACTGTTGTCTCCGCCAGTAAGGCCGCCACCAAGAGAGCTATTGGACAAAAGTAGTATTGGAAGAAGGGATCCTAATCCACCTGTGTCACCGTATCCCCCGCCTCCACCGAGTCCTCCAGTAAGAAGAAGCAATGTTATCAAACTATCATCGCCTCCAAGACCGCCGCCGAGAGTAGAGTCGCTTAAAAGTAGTATTGGAAGGAGGGATCCCAACCCGTCAGTTCCACCGAGTCCTCCAGAAAGAAGAAGCAAAGTCAACAGACTGTTGTCTCCGCCAGTAAGGCCGCCACCTAGAGAGTTATTAGACAAAAGTAGTATTGGAAGAAGGGATCCAAATCCACCAGCGCCGCCAGAGTTTTCGCCAAGCAACATATATGTGAGAATCGTGTCTTGATCAATTGAGGTGTTATCAGACAAGAGAAGAAAAGATAAAAGAGGATTCGATCCACCACCGTTTGTGAGGAGATATAAAAATATTAAATTACTGTCACTGCCCGAATTATCAAGAAGGGAGTAGAGAATAAATGGAGACAGAAACGCGTTTGTGGATGGATAAACGTACTGAGCAGCACCTTGGCGTGGAACGGATGAAGGTGCTGTGGGATAACCGATGTTACCGTTCATTATGAAAAAGAAGAGCAGAATATCAAAACCGCGACCACTATCGTCGTTATTCAAAAGAATGTAAAGTAGGAAGGGATTGGAAAAAGGGTCCGCGGCCAAATCAATTCCAGGCTGCTGTGATTGAAACAATGATAAGAGAATCAGTGTCGTTGCATCCAGCGAAGCGCCATCGTTTCCTCTAAGAGCCAAAATGAAGAAAAGGTTCGAAAGTGGATTCACAGGCGCAACAGCTGCGAGAATGTACATAGCATAAAGTTAATTACCTACAAAGATAATGCAAAGTTTACTCCAAAGTTTACTATGAAAGCTAACTGATTCACCTGCAACTCTTATCAGTGGAGCATTGAAATCTTGTACGTTATCAAGCGAAGCAGTGATCAACTCTGCAGTGTCACTTCCGAAATTCTGGACGTCTGCCTCTTCCATGATTTTACTCAGTTGCCCCAGCAATTCTCCAATTCTTTCCACTATAACTTCTTTGGGATAGGCGTTCACCACCTCCGCAATAGGCCTTATGCATTCTTTTCCGTTAATTTTAGCCTTTCGCTTAACTCTTTCGTAATCAGATTCGTGGGTTGTATGATTGAAAGCGTCAGTCAGAGCAGCTTCCACATTTTCACATTGCCATGTGCCTTGACAGTCGCTATTCAGGAAGCAACCTAATTGTTTGTGAAAACCGGTTTTTAGTAATCGTTTTAGTCAATAAGATAAACGTTTACAATATCTTGTTTAAGTTAATAAAAAGATTAGATACAACATGTTTTCTCCAAACAGAACGCCGTAAATTTTCCATAGCGGTAGACTACATCTATAGTACTGCAAATTTTATTGCGTTTTAATTTCTATTGAAGGTGCTATATGATTTGGTTTAAAATAACAATAACCATATAAAGCTACAGACTTATCTCAAAGATAACGACTGTGGTGTAATCACATCGATCAAACACATCGCATCTCACCGCCACTTACCCTTTCCAATTGGTAAATCCGTTGGTTCTTCGATGAGATTATTCGACAATTCCGTTAATCGAGCGATGTCTTCTTCGTTCAGGTGTCGTGGATTCTTTGCAGAAACGAAACCAAGCGAGAGTAATGTCACGACGTAAATCCAAGCAGGCCTACTCATATTTCTATCAACTATATGAAACTAAACCGTAATGAAAATGTTGTTATAATAAGTAAGGTTGTAAATATATTTATTATAGCTGTTGATCTTCCCTTTTCGGTGAAACTTGTTTATCAAGCATGCACATCTTTCGAAATTAATAAAAGATCAATGAAAACAATCTACTGTTATTGTCATCAAGTCTGCTAATTGTTAAAAACGATATTTGAAAATATATCAAAACTGTTTGCAAAGTTTCAAGTTCTTCAATTTATTAGTAAATTTTCCATAAGGTGCAAAACTACTGATATAGATATCTTGTCTACGTAGTTAGAATACCTGGTGAGAAATTTTTCTCCCAAGTTCTTGGAAAGCGATTCACCTCACACTGCCACTCATTCCCCGGCCGAGTGGGCTTTTTATCTTCGTCCAGTGCTGTTTCGGCCTCGGGCGCGACCAGTCGGTCCTAACCACATGATGTTACTGCATGCTAGTTTTAAATAACCGTACAGAAGTACCAAGAAATACTAAGCATGTTCCTTTTACGGAAATTACGTGCTTAAAAGTGAATGTTTCTACTTTCATTACCGTTTCTTGTATATTTTATAAACCTCCTTTTTCCCTTCCGTCCACTTTTACATTTGGTACCGCTGCTGGTTTTGGTGATTAAATATTTATCATAAATTGTACAATTGTTATGGATAATTATGAAGATACTTAAAATTTGATTTGACGCATATTCCATCGCTATGTAAAACCATTTAAAATCAAAGCACTTTGACATTTCATCAGATCTGAAATTAGAAGATTCTAATTATTTTAATGCATTGTTTTAGATAGCGCCAAACCAACGCACGAAACAAAATTCAGTGATAGTAAATACCGAGAATAATACCGTAAATACCGAATCTAATTCAGCGCTATCATCAAAACTCTGGTGCTATGAGTCGAGAGTTGCGTTTTAGAATACACATTGTTCAGAAAGGCGATATACCGACGACTATAAATTTCCGCATCAACTTAATATTTTTAATAAATTGTAAATAAAAATGTCCATGTCACAAGGCGAACTACACAACAGAACGATTGTTGCCATAGTGGGCAATACTGGGTTAAGAAAAATCAGGAATGAAATATTAATCGCTAAATTGAAGGGTTGGTCGTCACGTTTTACGTAAACATAAATAAGGGGCAGACGGATTTCATATACCTGGGAGCACATTAAACCGTCAGAATTTACGTAATAATACAGTCTCATATCCTCGACAATACGTGATGAGTATCTGCTAATGGGAGGAACCACCCTTTCTCTGCTCGCAAAGTTGTTTATGAACGCCCGGAAACGCAATGATGCTTTCCTACCCCAGGGGCATAATCAAGCGACGCAAAATAAGTGCTATTTTAAAAAATGCAACTGGTTTATTTATACGATAGAAAAGACTTCGACCAGAAGTCATTAAAAGTTCGTTAACCAGTTCACCTGATTTTTGATCGTCGTCTAGTTTTAGAAAAGAAACAAAACAAATGACTTGCACCTGGCACAATAAAACCATAAACTATTTGGTTGAACTGACCGTTTTTTTCGAAACAAGAACTAACCCAGTCCGGTAAATATGTCATTCTGTCATCCGGCTTTGTGATAAATTAAAATTGCTCTTTTAAAATGTGTCGTAATAGCTTGTGCTATATCTTTTACACCCAGTGAGTTGTATATGATACTAAATGAAGAACATACAATAAAAAGATGGTAGATGCATTAATAGAACCAAACTAAAGCAACAAACTAACGAATATATCATATACCTAATTGCCAAAGCTTGTACCTATTAATCAGCTTAACATAGTTAATAAGTTGAAACGTGATTTACACCACTGCTGCTCATTTATCAGTACAGTATATCACTGTAGAATATTCCGTGCGACATGTGCGCATTTGTGCAGTCAGTCACTGTAAGGATGATTTGTTGTTATTTTATGATCGACTGGTAATGAAAGTTTGGGCTGAAGCACATTTCCTCTTTGAAGCTCTTCTCAAAGAAAAAAACATTTATCATTATTAATTCAACTTGTGATAAACTTTGCATTGGGTGTGCAAAAATAACAACAAAGAGACAACTAACATCTCTTTTAAAAAAGCAAATTAAAAGCTAAGTGATATAAACTACAGTGAGAAAGTTTGGCGTCATAAACATTCATGTCATAACAGACGTATTACTTTAAAGCTTTTTATTCTGTTTGAAGCAGCAAGCTGCGTGTTAACAATTAAAACCGTAGTATGGCAATCCGCTCTGCATAGGGCTTGCATCTTTAGCTCCATGCTGTGCCTTAATATTTGTTTGATGTAAGATGAACATGCCCAATTGGTGGTGGTAGCGGCTAAATATTAAAAAATTATTCGCTTTATCCGACGGTGTTTTTAGGCAAAGATACAAGTATTGATCATAAGAAAAATCAATCATTTTAAATTTTTTTCTTTCATCAACTTAACCTAACAACATTTTTGTACTTGACTTGACTTCATCAAGAATTAATAGCAGATTTGCTTAAGAATACTGATAACTGCAATAAATATTGTTTCGTTTTTTATCGCTTGCTGCTGATCGTCTTACTACAGTAAGCACGTTTCTTAAAAATGTTTTGTATATCGCGCAAGTATACTTCATATGTAGACAATTAGTTGTCCTTTTTTGTGTTTTCAAAGTGATTTCACAACACTTGCTTGCTTTTATGGTTAATTCTCTTCAGTCGTACTTTAAACATTTCTGCTGCTTCTGCTTTTGTCTTTCTCATATTCAAACTTCAAACAACAATAATGACTTGTTTTAATATAGAAAGGTATTAATTTATTTGCGGAAATAAATTATCAGTTCCAGGTAAGCAACAATTCAGTGGGCAATGTTAGTAAAGTCACAGAATGAATTAATAAATCACTGTTCAACAAACCGCATCCCTCCGCTCTTGGCATTAGAATTAGCCAAGAACATCGTACCTAACCGGTCTGGGCGTCGATTGGTGAACGTGACGATAAAAAATAAAATTACATGTACACTTTGTAAATAGGAATGATTAAGCAAATGGCGGAACGTAAGAAGGCAGTATATTGAATGTGGCTGCGGCATTAACTCGTTGAAATGATTTAGCCGTAAATATTGGGCGATCCAAACGGATCAGGTTGAGAATAAACTTGCGGTCCTTTGTTCAAGAATCCTAATAAGAATATGAGTGGAAGAGTGTCTTTCGTTCCATCTCCCATGAGAACGATGTATGGAAGGATACTTTGAAGATCTTAAATGGAAAATTTTTAGTTTAAAAACATACAGTATTTCATTACCAACAAAGTCTCCAATCAGTTTATCGTTTTTAGCCTTTTTAAGAAATTTACAAATTATTCGTCATTTGTAAGTTTTTTTGTTTTAATTAAAATTAGTATTACAAAGGAAATTATCTAACAATGTGTAATCCACACAATATTACCTCCTCCAAAACCCCCGGTGAGAAAGAGCAAGGGAAATAAATCTTTGCCACCATTTCCATTACCATGTCCAAGATCAATGAGGTCCAACAGATATAGAAGCATTATCGGATTTATTCCACCATGTGGTTGGCTACCATGTGGTTGACTGCCATGGTCTCCATACCCTTGACCTCCAAGACCACCAAAAAGGAACAGCAATGGAAAAATGTCAGTGAGATTACCATCACCGTAAAGAAGGAATGGTAAAATAGAACTGATATCGCCTCCATTTCCACCACCGAGTCCGCCAAAGAGAAAGAGTGGAAGAATATCTTTGAAATCTGTATTATTTTTAGTCAAGAGTAACGGCAAAAGCAAATCGAGGCCTCCTCCTCCTGCTCCGTATCCAGTTCCGTGCCCAGCTCCATTTCCGAACAACAAAATATAAGGAAGAATGTCGCCAAGACCATCGCCGGTTTTGTTGCTCAGGAAAAACAAAGGCAACAAAGAGCTAAGATCGTTTCCGCCATAACCGCCGGCGTTTCCACCTCCGAGTCCCCCGGAAAGCAAAAGAGGAAACAGTAAATCCCCAATATCACTCTTGTCATCTTTCAAGAAGAGGAGCGGCAAAATAATGTCGCTAATGCCACCTTGACCACCACCATAGCCGGAGCCGCCAAATCCGGAAGTAAGGGCAAAGTATAGAAGATCGTCGTTACTGTTTTTTCCATCGTCGCCCAATAGACTGAGCAAAATAAGTGGAGAGGAAAATGCGCCAAACTGGTTATCATAGCCTTGGGTTTGTGGATGCGTCACTTCCCCATGTCTTGTACTAGTGTCATGAGTAGGGTAACCAATATTTCCATTAGCAAAAAGAGAAAAGATCAAGATTTTCGAAGCAGATTTAGATCCACTTAAAAGGGTATACAGCATAAAAGGATTATTGAAGACGTTTGATCCGAAATCAACTCCATGTGGATCTTGGGCTTGCGTTAAATATAACAAAGAGATTATGTCTTCATCCATAGATATATCACCATCCTTCCCTCTGACAGCCAAAAGAAGAAAGATTTGTGACAAGGCGTCGGTGTGTCCAATTTCTAAAAACAGATAATATTATGTTCCCGTTTTGCTCTTTTCATGTCAAAGTGATACACTTATTGTTTGTTTAAAATAATGTGGCCACTGACCTGCTGCTCTTGTGATTGGTACATTCAAATTCTTTGCGCTTGAAAGGGTAGCTTTAAGCGTCTCATTGCTTTCTACGCCGTACTTTTTAAGATCAGCTCCTTCCATTACTTCGTTCAACTCCGCCAGTAACTCGGCGATTCTATTCTCAAGCTGATCTTTGGGATAAGCGTCCAACACATCAGTGACTGGTCTGATGCATTCTTTTCCACTGATCTTGGCCTTGCGCTTAACCCTTTGCAAATTGGTTTCATGGGTTGTGTGGGTGAAAGCGTCATTCAAAACTCCTTCTATATTTTCGCATCGCCAGGTGCCCTTGCAGTTGCTATCGAAAAAGCAACCTAAAAACATAAAAAATTACTTTACAATCGATTTATTTTTGTAGGTGGAGCTATAGCTAAACTCTCAAAACAGTATGTACCGTATACCAGGAAATATCAGAAATAAAATACCTTGTCCAACAGGGGTTGTGATGGGAGCATCAATCCTGTTGCTGAAGTCGTTTGATAAGCTTTGAGAAAGTTCGGTCAAGTAAGAAATCTCTGATTCGGTGAGCCTTCTCGGCACGTTCATCGAAGAACAAGCTCCAATCAATAATAAAGTTGTGATAGCGATAAACATCTTCATTTTGGCTATTGATAAAACCTTTAAAATAAAATCTCATCTTTAATAAAACGTTTCGTTTTGATTTTCCACTCATTTACCCTTTAACATTTATCTTACAGATGTGTGTTATTATTTATACAAGTTTCATATCGATTTCCAGCATGTTCAACAAAAGAATTCTTACCTTTCGTAAGTTTGCTTCTTTTCTATGAGCTCCCAAAATATCTAACTGGAATGATTTTATGTATCTACATCTTGGACTTATATATTGGTCGTTTTCAATAAACGATTTTGTACCAAGGTCGTTATTACTGCCAATTAAATTATTCTTTTTTCTTTTGTGTTAGCGGAAAAAAGTAATTTACTTCCTGTCTCTAAACGATCCTTTTTATTAGCAAATCACGTCATTAAAACACTTTTTACACATACGGTGACTATCACCAGCTATCATCACATAACGTAGCCTTAAGGTTATTTTATACTAAATCGTCTGATACCATCTGTCGTGTAGCAATTAACTAGTTACAGTTTGCTATGGCTTATACTTACTATACTTACAGTTTTGCAATAGACACTGCTGCGAATATATAACATCCATTTTACAATGAACTTGTAAAAGTTGCATGTAATTGCATCGAAATGGGTTTACTTTTTGCAACTTTAGGTATGTTTATGCGTAATGTAACAAGTAGTCCATGAGGTATTATTTTGCGGTTTGTCGTCGCTCTGTTAATGTGATCCATTCACACAAAACAAGTTTTCTTGCCAAACATGATTTTATCAGAAACTACCGAAATTTGAAAGTTCTGTTGCTTCATTCCTTTTTCATACTCGCGTAAAGCCAATATAACATCTTGAACGCATAGCTACGCCTTATAGCAGCAAACTGAAGTCAGTATTTTAGTATCCAGAATTTCAAACTTCTTTACGAAAATGTAGTAATTTTTCATCATGAACCATGTTTCATTACAGTGAAACAGTACTTCAAATGTTAACAATACTTTATACACTGAATATGTTTGCATCAAAAAGAAACATTATGGGCGCATGAAAGTAATATAAATCTTTACCGTAATATGTGTGTAAACACAATGTTTACACAATACAACACAACACAGTCTTTACGTAAACACAAGCAATATTTTTCATTTTTAGTTTCATTTTATAGTTAAAGTAGTGTAGTTCTACTCAGTTCAGAAAATGGGCAAAAGACAAACCTAATGATTTGATCATATACAGAGTTGAAATGTTTATTGCCAGAGAAGGTTTACATTCATTTATGTATATCAAAATAAAGCGTTTAGTATTTAAATATAATGTTTGAAGCATGACCTAAGATTGTATAAAGCCAATACAAGCCACGCATCAAATATGTGTAACAATACAAGATGCTAGTGATAAAATGCCCACTTCTTTCGTTACCGCAAGGTGGCGCTTTGGAACAAGATTTCTGCTTTTCTCTCCCAACCAGTTTACATGACATGTATTTAATGCAGTATCTGCTTTACTGTTTTTACTGTGTCAAGAGAAAACGCGCTGATAGAATATTTGTAAAATAGTTATTCAGGATGAAATGCATAATTTGTTACGTATAACAACTTATTATTGAACAATTATCAAATTTTATGTGTTGTTGATTGTTATCATTTGTGTACTGGTATTAGTAAAAAGGTTTCGATGAATACTCTTCGTGAACAACGTGTTAATTTTCGTCAAAAACGTTTTGTTGTACCTTGCACTATACCGTTTCACAGCAATTTATGCATTTTTTCTAGTTTTTTATTTTTTCTCTTTGTCCAAAATTACTCAAGTGTAGATGTTATATATTCAGATGCCATCAACTGAATCAAACACATATTGCATTAGACCCGGCTTGACGTTTTGATTACTTTTGTCGAACACCGAAAAGGCGACCAAAAAAAAGCGTGTGAGTGACGACGATTATACTGGCTCCAAAAGAATATTTTGGTTGCTGGATAGAGACGAGCTGTAAGGTTTACCATTCATATAAACATTTGTTGTATTTGGTCATTTTATCACCATATCATTGTCGTGCGTCGTTGAAAATCATTGAGTGCATGAAGGTAATTAGAAAGTATGTTTTGACAAAAATATAGAAGCCGTTACGCCTTCTATAGCTTTTAATCAGTTTCCGTCATAAAGTGATCCGACACGTACTACTTTCAACAAGAGTGAGCGTTTTCGTTCGACTTTGTTGTGAAAATGTTTTGTTACAAACCACGTATGCCATCTCAAGAGCTTGCACTTATTTTTGCTTATAACTATATATCTTTATGCTTGCTCCTTTGTCATTCATGACCAGAACGTTAAACCTCATTGCTGGAGGCATTAAAGCATTGCTGTGGTATTTTAATAAAACGTTGGATTATCCTTAATCTCTTAAAAGTTTATGCGGAATCATACAATAACTGGCAATAACACGAACCTATCAATCATCATCACAAAACACAACGCGGAACCAAACCGTTTGGAAATTTCCAATCGATGGCATCATAGGATCAAATAAGTATAATACATGTAACTGCGGTTAAACCATATTCATATACAAAAAAGTACTATACTGTATATATGTATATGTGAGTTTAAACTCTATACATTTAATCTTTGTTTTCATGACAAAAAATAAAAACGCAAAATTCGCATGTTGTTATATGCTCAAAAGGCTTTTTCTATGCGGCGAGTTCACTGCTAAACATTTTATCTTGCAGCTTAAACTTAGTGAAAATGCAACCTATATATAACGAAAGGAAATAAAATAAGTTTTATATCTTTGCATTTCCTAAATCAATAGTGTAATATAGTATACTATAATCTGAAGGAAAACGCCCAAATGAATGCTCTACATTATAGCTTCGTAGTTCGTTGACAACGACAGGGACAGGCGCACAGCGTATTGCGTACATGTGTTCAGCAAAAAGAACTGCATATACAGATGCAACAAACTTTATTGTTTCGTGCAGAAGTTATTCTAAAAACGCATGAACTAATGTTACATAAAGCAAATTCACCACTGCTTTGTTTATAGCTATCAACCGGAAACTTTGGTAGCAACAAATGGGTCTTGATCGGCAGTCTGCTGCAAAAGGCCAAATAAATATAAAAGTAACAGTCAATTCACTGTGCTGCGTTAATTTTTAGGTTACTAAAGTATTGACGGTTCTTATTGTACTTTTTGATGCTGAATCCAAAACTGTTATCCGTTTTCTTCAATCAGGTCTAGTTTTTTGGCAAATTGCATTTGAAATTTTTGACAACTTCAGCGTTTGCGATTGAGATTTGTGGTGTCATAAAAATGATTTAGCTTTTGAATTAAGTTTTGATGAAACTTCAGTGACATCACAATGAGAAGAACATAACGAATGCACCTGGTGCTTGAAAAGTTAAACATCTGAACTTGTTTTTACAGGCTAGTTTAGTGTGCAGTTTAGATGATTTGTTTTTACAGTACAATGAGAAAGTGCAAAAATGATCCAGACAGGTTCTGTTACATATGTGGCAAGGTCACCCTGCGCAGTCGCCAAGCAAAAATTACGCAGTTTGTTAAGAAAGCATATTATGCGTATTTTGGAGTAAAACTAGGCGATCAGGACAAGGCATTTGCTCCGCATATATGTTGTAGAGCATGCGTTGAAAACTTGAGATTATGGAGCCTAAAGAAAATAAAGAGCCTTCCTTTTAGTATTCCTATGGTATGGAGAGAAGGAAAAGACCATGTCACTGATTGTTATTTTTGCATGACCAACTTACAAGGTATGCTGATACTTGCACTGTATGGAGGCATTTTCATTAATTGCTTGATTTAAGAGTAACAGTGTTCTTTTTCATTTTAGGAATAAACCGGAAGAACAAACAACATGTGAAGTACCCTGATGTTCCTTCAGCCATGAAACCAGTACCACATGGCCCTGGTATTCCTGTTCCAGAACCACCTGGAGAAATAAGTGAAATGGAGTGTTCTTCATCTGCAGAGAGCAAAGCAAGTGAACAAGACACATGGGATGCAGACCAAAGTACATTTTTTACATTTTAAAAATGTCAAATTTGCTTACTTAGTTGATCCACAAAATATTCTTTTGCCACCTCTCCACATTAAACTTGGTCTCATAAAAAACTATACCAAAGCACTTGATAAAGATGGCCCAACCTTCAAGTTCTTACAAATGAAATTTCCCCGTATCTCTGAAGCGAAGCTACGAGCAGGAGTCTTTGATGGGCCACAGATCCGTGAGCTGATGAAAGACGAAGGTTTTACTGCACACATGAGTGCAGTAGAAAAAAGAGCATGGACAGGATTTCGAGTAGTAATTTCAAACTTCCTTGGAAAGCATAGAAGCCTTGATTATGAAGCACAGGTTAAAGAGCTGCTTGGAAGCTTTCAATCCCTTGGAGCCCGGATGTCTGTGAAAATGCACTTTCTGAGTTCGCATTTAGATTACTTTCCTGACAACTGTGGTGACTACAGCGAAGAACAGGGAGAGAGATTCCACCAAGACCTTCGCCATATGGAAGAAAGGTACCAAGGATACTGGGACGTAAACATGCTTGCAGATTACTGTTGGTGCTTAAAAAGAGATCTTCCCAATACCACACATAGAAGAAAATCTTTGAAGCGACACTTTTTGTCAGCATAAATCATTTGTATTTATATTGTTATTGCATTTAACATCGTAATATCATCATGTGCCGCACAACGCTTTCTGTGTTAAGCTATTTTGAACACTTCGTTTTTATTTCACACATTGATGTTGGCAAGTATTTCACATTTAAACACATTTGTGATGTTAAGTGTTTACGTGTCTATAGTGTAACATATTAACTTCTACTTTTAGGTTGAGCGCCGTTGAACAAAATTATGTGTTAGGAAGCTTTCTTGGTTAGTTGTAAGTGCCTTTATTTCAACTGTGTCATTATATTTTTTTAGTATTTAAAATGGCTGTCATTGCAAAAACCTTACATTCAAATAAAAATACCATCTTGCGAAAATTGACAACATGCATGACCAATTAAGCTACCCCAGAAATTAGTTTCTTTGTGCACAATAATGACCAAAGCTAGCATAAGTAAATATGCGATAGAAAAAAAACTTGACCTGATTGAAAAAAACTGGTTGCATTTTTGAGTTCAGCGCAAAAAATCGATTCAGAAACAGTTAAAACATCTTTGACCTTTGAAAAAAAATTTTCAAACGCAGCACAGTGTTATCTGAGCCAGAAGAATCCCTTTATCAGTAGGAAGGACAAGATTGAAGTGATATCTGCAAAACAATATCACACGATGGGCGAAAAACTTCGAAAACTGATACATATATTGTTATAGATATTAAGTTATAATTTAAACTATAAAATGTCAATAATGAAACTTGTTTTTCACGTTACCTAACCCCAAAAGAACCCAGACCTCCACTGAGCAACAATAACCAAAGGAGGTTGTTGTCATCCTTTTTGGAATCAGATCGATCAAATAGAAGAAAAATAGGAGATTTAAGGTATGCTGCGAGTCTCCAAAACCTACACCACCGTTAAGCAGCAAGGGTGGTAGGAGTTCATCAGAACTACTAAAACTGGAAAAAAGCAGAAGAGGTAGAGTTGATCCGAAATTTTCTTGGTTGTTTCTACCAGTGAATAACCCACTCAACAATATCAAAAAGAAATCGCTTATTGTCGCCATTAAAAAGTTTTTGGTCGTTTAGTAAAAACAATAATAGGAGCGGATCTAATTGATTGGAATCTTTTGATTGACCGAAATTTCCACCGAATATCAGTAAAGGCAAAATATCTTTGTCAAGAGGTTGAGTTACCAAAGAAAAATAAAGATAGCAGTGTTTGCAAGTTTAAAGCACTGTCTCCATGAGTATCAAAATCTCCCCCGTTAAGCAGCAAAAATGGAAGATACTTCTCCAAACCAGCGTCATCGTGTAGAAATAATAAACCAAGAAACGAGTTAAAATTACTCTGATTTCCTCCACCCAAAGCCCTCGAAAAGGCAAAATAGAGCAACATCTTATCGTTACCTCCTGTGTCTGAGTCAAAGAGAGTCATGAGAAGAAGAGGTGAGAGAAAAGCGTTGGACGAAGCATCAAATAACGAAGACGTTCCTCCTTTTATTCCGAATGTGTTGGATACTAAGAAAAAGAGAAAAATGTCAGATTCGGATGAAGATGACGAATCGTCAGTGTTTAAGAGAACGTAAAGGAGGAAAGGATTGTTATGAGCATTGGATCCCAAGTTTGTTGATCCGCCTTGCAATTGTGACAACATAAGCAGAATAAGTATATCATCATCGAATGGTAAACTGCCGCTTCGCCTGAGAGCCAAATTGAGTAGAAGGTTTGACATTGAATTTAGCTGATATGAATCTGAATTTACAATTGAAATGCCGTGTTTAATTCTTTTGGTATTATTGCATTTGTTGTCCTATGTATATATATATATTTAGCCGCAAAAATATAATTTAATATTTTACGGTTTTTAGCGAAAATGCAAAATATATAATATCATATAAAAAAAATCAGTACTCAAGGAAACAAGTGTTATGTTTTTACGCTAAACATGCCACTGCTTTTTACATTTTACGGTATAGGAAACTGAAGAGGGATAACACAAAATTTGAAAAAAACTCAATGGGCTCAAAAAAGAACAAATAAATACACAAATAACCCGGTGCTGATGAAAGCATGGCCTTGTCGACGGATATTAATGTCTATACTGTGTGTAGCAATAGTGCATAATGACAGAAGTGGATTTTTGATATTGCAAGTAGTGAATAAACCTTGAGTTGATAAAAACACACTCAGATCAAAAGACTAAACGTGTCACAAAAATTGTCCACCATCCAGTTTACGGAACATACGTTGTTAGTAAAAACTTGAGCTATGATTAAAAATAATGAAAAAGTAACCCGTAACAAGAATATCCATTTCAAAAGCTTCTATATTTTGATTTTTTTCTGAAAATTCAATTAAATAGTCTAATTGTATTTCACTAAGACATCTTCTGTAACATATAGCAGTGAATTTGTCAAACGATATTTTAAAGCACAATGTCTGGAAAAAATCTTTGAAACTGTTTTAAAAGTAGAATTGTATTTTTACTTGTTCTATTGATATATAGTATTTCGACGTCATAAAGATTCTAATTAACTCCATCGTGTAAAGTTACGGGATAAATTGGTTTAATTTTAGTTATATTATTATGAGTTGATTTATTAATCGCGTTATTTAAAAGATTTTCAGCACATAAATCATAAATAAAAAATTCCTGTTCTTCACTGCGATTAAAAAATCTAATTCAATATTTTTTTTTATATTATCGTTAGTTTATACTTTTGTTATATTTGGATATTTTTGTCATATTTTAAATAAAAACTTTTTGCTTAGGTTCAGCTTGAATAGGTACCCAGGTAGGACATATAGGCAGACACTATTATGCAAATCACATGACGACCCATATATGTAGGTTTCGTTAGTTAAACTACAATGGATCTGAAGTGTATTAATATTCGTAATATTGACAATGTTTTGACTGTCATATAATCCGTTTTTATCTAGGCGAACTGCATCAAAAGCTAAGACTGATCTTACCGAGTCTGATGTGGAGAAGTCAAACGCACAGTTATTTTTAAGCTCAAGCCTTGACTTTAATATGTGATAATTTAGTGTAATGGTGATAATAACTAGATACTTGATTTCCTTATTGAGATTTTCAATATTATAACTTTCAGGTGTAAATTCAAGTGTTTTTAGTACTTCACTTGATGGTGTATAACCAAATTTATAAATATCTTCTGTGAATAAAGTTTTTATTGATATCAAGTTGTAAAGTTGGGTTAAAACTGCTTGTAAAATTCTTTGATTTTCCTTGTCCTTTTCGAGAATCAAAAAATAATGGTATCGATGTCATTTTAATATATTTTCACGTAATTGGTTAAAGTCATACTTTGAAATACAATTGTGGAACTTTAAATTTTTCAATATGTTCGCAATTTCTTTGTTCAAATGATTGTTGTTTTTCTCCTCTTGCTTGGCGGCTACTAATAAATGAAGTCTTTCACAAAGTTTATTTGGATCTTAGAGTTCTTTTCCGAGAAATTCTAATCCACCTAACACTTTAGTCAGCTTTTTTCTATATTTCCAGAAAATTTTTTTTTGGCAATCGTGTCTTTGTCAACAATGCTTCCGTTTCTCATATTACTTAACTTCTTGTTAATGCGTTTTTTTGTCAATTAATTCATTTATGAAATCTTCACTTCTTTCTATTACCACATTTATGTCCGTTTCGAATACATACTCTGCTAGAAATTCTTGTTCTACTTCAGCGAAGTTCTTTTGAATATCCATAACAAAACTCTGTGTTGGTTTCGCTTCTACTGCAAGTTGTTACTGTTCTTGCAAAATTTCAACTACTTGTCTTGTCTTTCATTAGTTTTCTTTTGAGTTTCTCCTATTGTTTTCGTTGTTGGTTGAACGACTTTGGAGGCAGACTCTAACAATTGTTGCTAGTTTACTTTCTTTTGCAGTAATCTACCCTTCAGAACCTTTCTATTATTATGTAATCCTTGATAAACTTATTTTGTTTCTTTAGTTGTTTTTCTGTTATAAATACCAGTTATGGCATAGCATATAAAATAGTATAGTATTTACTTGAAATAGTATGGCATTTATTCGAAATACTATAGCATGTTATAGTTAAGTATAACATTTACTCAATCCAAAACTTGTCAGCGTCTGAAGCACGCCTGTGTGTGTAAAACCCTCATATACTACTTCCTTTTTACAAACGTGGTCATCAAGAAGAATATGTTGTGCTAGAACTGCCTTCATCTAGCATGTGTGCCAAAGCTCATACCTTACCACATACATTACACGCCAGTACGCTTCATCTCGTATATGGGTGCTTAACCCCCCATATTGTATACTACTTCAGTAGGTTTGTACGATAAATTTGACAGCTCTTCAACCTAAGAATATTTTAATCTCCTTACGCAACGCAATGTAATGTCACTGTCGATTTTCAAAAATGTAAGATTGCTGTTCAATTTTTAATATTTTCTAAAACGTTATCCAGAAACTTCATGAAAACGTTTTATTTTAGCTGTGTTAATTCAACCTAAAATTCTAATTCTGTATTGTGTTTTATTGCCGTGGACACTATAAATGTGAAAAAGTATTGAAATACATACTAGCATGCGTATTTTCCCTAAATAAAAATAAAGCAAATCTTTTGGATAAACACAAATCTTTATATTTACATTCAACGCCAATATCAAACTTCTACATTTATAAGCACAACACATTTACCATCACTTTTGGAAGAGATTTTGCAACTGCGTTTGGTTGTCGCATTCCTCCGCTTACGTGACATTACTGTCAAGTAAAGCATCGTACCTACCTGGTCAGGATTTCGACCTTTATCCAAACCGCAGAAAAGTTTCAAGAAGAAAATAATTGTAAATGAATAAATGGCACGGAAAAATAAAGAGGACACAAGAACTGAGTTTAAAGTACAAAAAATATTTAAATATCATCGGACATATGCAAAAAATGGGTATGTAGAATGCTTAAAATTTAGGTATTTGTTTGAGCACGTTCATTATTATCCATATGTCGGAAACACTAGTGGATTTTGTCCGCCTGGTGTGTTTTGCAAGAAGCCAAAAAGGAATAACAAAAGAAGATTGTCGTTGTCACCAGATTGAGTGATGAGGAGAAGTGGCAATAATGAGTTGATATCTGTTAAAAAGTAACATTTGCATAAATAAATAAATATATTTATAAATGAATAAACAAATGAATATATAAGTAAACTAATATGTATTGGGACTTATCAGAGATACATACCTGAACCACCTCCAAGTCCACCACTAAGGAGAAGAATTGGTAAAAGATCATTGGTGCCTGATCCAAGACCGTCACCAAGTAAAAGGATTAAAAACAAAGGATCTATTCCCCCGGTTCCAGTTCCAGTTCCTGTGCCATATCCTCCTCCTCCTCCTAAACCACCGCTAAGCAATAATAACAACAAAAGGTTGTCGTCGCCGCCGCCTAAACCACCGCCAAGTGAGGAGTTTGACAAAAGCAGAAGTGGAAGAATAGACTCTATTCCTCCTGTGCCAGCACCTCCTCCTAAGCCTCCAGAAAGCAACAAAAGCAAAAGCAAGTCATCATCGCCATTAAGAATGTCGCTATCAGAAAGTAAAAGAATCGGAAGAAGAGATTCAATTCCAGTTCCAGTTCCTGTGCCATATCCTCCTCCTCCTCCTCCTAAACCTCCGCTGAGCAATAATAACAACAAAAGGTTGTCGTCGCCGCCTAAACCACCACCAAGTGAGGAGTTTGACAAGAGAAGCAAAGGCAAAATGGATTCTATTCCGCCTCCAGTTCCACCTCCTAAACCTCCAGAGAGCAACAAAAGCAAAAGCAAGTCATCATCGCCATTAAGAATATCGCTATCAGAAAGTAAAAGAATCGGAAGCAGAGATTCAATTCCAGTCCCAGTTCCTGTGCCAGCTCCTCCAAAGCCTCCACTCGTCAGGAAAAACAAAAGTAATGTGTTATCACTACCTGTACCACTACCATCCAAAGCAGTCAAAAGAATCAATGGCAATAGTAAGTTATTCGAGCCGAAACCAATGTCTCCTTGACGGGGAACATTGGAAGTTGGAAACAAACCACCTCCTTGCGAAAGAAGAAAGAAAAGCAAGATATTTGAGGACGAACCACCACTATCTCCAAGCAGGAGGAACAATAGAATAGGATTGTTGAAAATATTGGAGCCGAAATCTACTGGCGTTGTTGATCCTGGTTGTTGTGTTTGCAAGAGAGAAAGAAGAATGAGCGTTTCTGCGTCAAGTGAAACGTCCCCATCACTACCTCTGAGTGCAAGAAGCAGAAAAATGTTGGAAAAAGAATCGTAGGGCGCCACCTCTGAAATAAAAATGACCACATTAAATTTTGATATTGGAGTGTGTTATAGACCTTATATACTTATTATAAATATAAGTTACCCGATGCTCTTGCAAGCGGCAAACTTGAGACTTCAACTTCTGCTGAAAATTGCAGAATCTCAGACGCGTTGGGAAGAACTTTTTGATATTTTTCAACGTCTGCGTTTTCCATTATCGTGTTGAGTTTGTTGATCAATTCCACGATTCTGTCTGCTACGGCATCTTTTGGATGAGCGTTCAATACTTCAGCGATTGGCCTGATGCATTCTTTTCCTTCGATTTTGGCTTTTCTCCTTAGATTTAAGACGTCGTTTTCATGGGTGGTATAACGCATGACGTCGTTGAGAGCAGCTGGAATATCTTCGCATGTCCAAGTTGATTTGCAATCAGTGTGTTGAATGCACCCTGCACACGAGATGATTGCTGTGTTTAGTTCTTGCAAAATTTTTAACTTTTCATGTTGTCTCTAAGGAGCTTAATAAAGGCATTTTGACTTTGAAATTTTATTTTAATAAGTCATTTTATACTGTTGATCTAGATAAGATCTAAACTTCCAAAACAGCGCTTCAGTAAATGATAAATGGAGCAGCAAACTGAGTATTTCGAGTTTGTTCATACAAATTTTACAAACAAATACAAAATGTCTTACCAGGTCCGACTTTCAACAATGTTGGAGAATATATTTTATCTCTCGTATCACTCGCTACGGTGTTGGCAAGTTCTGTTAAACGAGCAATATCTTCATCAGAAAGTTTTCTTGGCTCCATTGCTGAAACCAGCCCGACTGAAAGAAGGGCGGTGATGTATACGATAGATTTCAGCATCGTTTGTCTGAACTGCAAAAACGAGTATATATTGAAAGCTCTCTCACGCACATATAAACTCATTGGGCCGTTAAGGTTTGAAAGTAACTGATACAGCAGGGCAATACACCAAACATTACCAACATTACCAACCAGTTTATACTTTATAAATTTTGTACTTGTTTCTATTAAATATTTTACGCAGCACTCGCTGCTAACTTGCAAACGCTGTTAAATGTAGTTCAATGGAGCACATCGACAATCTTATAACGACGTGCTTCCAGTAAAAGACAAAAAGACTATCATTATATTATCATCTTATGGGTGTATACCTTGCACCAATGATAAATCTTCTCTGGTCCCCTCAAGCGCTCAGGCGTCTGAATGGTTTGAACCTTTCTCTTCATACATTTTATAGACTTCTAAGGTGTTTGACGTGTCCCCAGGCGTAGCTTTGGGTAAGTGATGGAGATACCAGCCAAGTTTTTTTTGGGCCTTTTTTAACGCATTAAAAAATGATTTTGCAGGCTCAATGTTTTCCTTTTTTCTGGTGCCGGCGGTGTATAGGCAAACGAGAAACGCGTGGGTTAATAGTGAAGTATACAGACCTAAGATTTAGTCACATATATTTTAGCACCAAATTTAATTCCTGAACATTATTTAGGTGAACTATGTATTTGAAATGTGGACTTTGGTGTATTTTTTGACATTGTCGAAGGGTAATATATAGAGACACAATGTGATAAATTGCATCAATATTCGTTTGCTTATCATAAGAAAATATTTTACAGCAGGTAGTAATATCATTACCTTGGTTTAACTTACAACAGAAAACTGAAAGCAAATTTTTATTGGTAATTTAATTCTTAATGACGGTGATGATGATATACCGTAAAATGAATGTATTTAACTGCCAAAAGTCTACTAAGAAAATTCGGTAATTTACTTTTACTGGTAGATAACGTAGAGCAAAAAAATCACAAGGCGACAGCGAAGGATCAAATGTTTGCATAATTCGGTACAGTCAAGTCGAGCAGCTCTCTGCCTTAGCAGAAACTTTTTCTTGTGTGGAAGGGCGAATGTCGTGCCATGCCCTAAACGCTGCAAAAAGACTTGCCTGAGGACTTGAAACCCAAGCTTTTTATATAGCAGGATAAACTGCTCTCCCCACCATGCTGGTTCATAGCACAGTTATGTAAGAATTTTGGAGCTTATGTAAAGTAAAATCTTGATAAATATCAACAGCTGCTGCATTTTGTTTATAAATGATTGAACTATTTAACGAAAAGTAGAATTTTGTAATAAACCTATATCAATAGGCGGCAGAAGGTACTTTGAAAGTACCGTCGGTAACGGTACCGGTACCGCTACTTGGCAAGAAATGTACATACCAAAGGTATACCACTGTTTCAAAAACGTAGTACGGTACTCTGTCGGTATACTCGGTATACCAGTACTTTTTGTAAAGAAGATCTTGCATCTTTGCCTCTATTATGGCCCCGATATAGAGGTTACTCCAGGTAAAAACAAGTTTGACTTCACTTTTTGCGAATTTGTTAGCTATTTATAGATTTAAAAAAGGGCAGCAAACGCTTAAATTGGCATTTAGGTTTAATTAAAATGAACGTGTGAAAAACATAATTCTCAAAACCTTGAAATAACCACTTTAAAAGTAACGAGTACCGGGACCGATTAGAAATGTTTAAAAAAGTAATTCCGCATGGAGATTCGGTATAAGCTACATTTCCCCCAAAATACTTGTACTGAAAAAGAACCATGGTACAGTAATTCGGTACTATAATACGGCGGTACTATATGTTACATTACACTTATAAAAAGTTCACTTCAGGTAAACATGTTTTTACATAACACGTCATGCTTTTTAATTTACTTGCAAAAGCTTAGTTTACATTTGCTTTAAAAAGAGTTTTGAAATAATCAACGCCTGGCTATGCTCATTGTTCAACAATAACGTTGAAAATGCAAGATCTTTATTAAATAAGATTAAAAACCATTCGTTTAACGCAAACACAGCAGCATAGATGTCATGAAAAATATAACACACCCTATTTGATAATTTACTGTGTAGCTAAAAAAACTTTTTTATTTAATTGGGGAAGAAGTTACTCAACGAAACATGCATGGTATAGCATATGACAGAAACCAAAGGCGAGATATCGTAAAAATGGCCACTATACAGTATTTAGCGGAAAACCCGTACTTTTTATGCTAAAATGTTATAACATATATTCGAAACTTAACCAAATCAAAATTTAATCGTAATAAAACTCCTAAGTTTATAGCTAAAATCAACTTCTTGTATACCTTTTTTTCTTAACATAATCGCTTATGTTTAACAACAGGCTGCATGGACTATACTTATACGGAGAAAAAGTTATTTTCAGACGTAAAGCGTCATAGCGTTTAAGTTATTTTTTTTGGGAGGGAAATACGAAATATATTATTACTTTTCCAATACTTGGATTTAAAGAAAACATGAATTAATTTATCTCCAAATTTGTAAGATAAATAAATAAAATTTATGTCTAGTTTTAAAACTTTGCTTTTCATCAGCAATGGATCCGTCATCCGTGAGTTTCCTATTTAAAAATTTTTTAGTTATGTAACTTTATTTTACTATACACATGGAAATAGTAATTTGTGTTGGACCAAGAATTAATATTTTTAATTTTGAACAAATTTGACACTTTATCTGGTTTATTTACAAAATTATATATTAGTCACGCGTAAATTCATTTACAGTTATAAAGGTGCTGCTCATGGTGCTGTGGAGCTATTGTTAATTATATATACTATATAGTGATAGCACAGTGTATAGGCCTATTAAGCCTATTTTATTTCTATGTGAATGCATAATTTGTTTATTAAGTACGATTTTTGAGGTACTTTAATTACAATGGATATAGGCTAATTGTTGTAATAGTTGTAGGAACAATTGAACATATGCATAAAACAGGTATACGAGTTTATGGGCGTTTGTAAAAAGTGTGAAATGCTTCGTTTTTCCCTCATATTTTGATTCCACGCGTTAAATAATTAATTTAAAGGCCAATATTGTTTTATCAAAAACATTGCCATTTACGGAAGATAAAAGTTTTGTGTGTATCAAGAAAAATGCATATTTTGAAAACTGCTTAAGCTCTCTGCCGCAGAAAATGTAGTAGATAGATTTTTTAAACTTTTGATTACAAAACCATAAGCTATACCTTCCCTTGGGCGATTTGAGACCGGTATAGCTAAAAGGCTGAGACCTACATCTTTGTTGTTCTATACGTCAAAAAACTTGAACGGAGAGTAGAAATTTTTATTTTATTTACTGCTTTACTGACGTCATCAAAACTAAAGTAAATTCAAAGTTTTGCAAACTTTTCTGCAATTCCTCAAATTCACTATTACGTTAACAAAGCCGAAACTGGCAAGGCTACAACAAACTTGTCAATGGGTAATGATGGGCATACAAGATTAATAAGTCTTGAAAATTCGTAACGTATTTTTGATCTTTCTTACAAAATAATGATATAAAGTAATTGATAAATAACAATTATAATTGTAGTTAAAGCATGCATAAGTATTGCAATTTTAAAGGTAAACAATCTAAACAGCACAATACAGTTAAACTCGCATATTAAACTTGCTATCATCGTGGCTTTCATGACAGCATTCGTCGTCGTATAAGCGAGATGTCGTTCGTCTACCCGGACTAGATGTATTGTAGAGGCACGATTTAAGCAACTATACTGGGTTGTACTGTCAAATAAAACTTTTAGATTATGTATTTCGTGAGAAGATTAGAATTGAGTGCAGTCAGATATAGCTTGGTCTGTTATTCTTCCACGCCACGTTCACAAGCAGCAAAGTTTACCATTCCCTATTTCTACAGACATGAGCGGAAACGCCCGACGCCAGTTTGCAGGCGGTTAAGTTGTATCGAGTCCATCGTGGATAACAAAATTTTGGCTTGGTGGGAAGCGGCGTTGAAGATAATATTGCAAAGTCAAGCAGAGGTTTCTGTTACTCCTCGTTCCATTCTGTTTACGACCCGCATTGATATCTACGGGTATGGTTAATGGGTGTCTTGGTGTTATTCGTAGGCTCGTGGGATGACTCCGTTTCACCATGCTTCAACATTTCACCACTTTCTTGCCTGGAAGCAGGTGAGCAGGTGCTCTAATGGTCAAGGTCTAAAAAGAACTTCAAGGTCTAAAAATACAGCGCTGGCATTTTGCTTGTAGACGCAGAGCTGACCTCAATTTCATGTGTCATAAAAGTGGTTTGATTTACGGTTCGCTTTCGGCGTCAAAATCCAGTCTGCTCTCGGGAGTTGGAGGTTATCAGTTCGACACCGGTGAATGTAAGGCGTTCGAGGATCGTGAGGGTGGTGAGAAGAGAAATGTAAGAAGATAGCTCTTTGGTTCCCTTACCGGTTTCTGAGGATTTGGGGTCGCGAATGCAGGGGCTCCTCTCCAGATGTAAGAGATTTTGCGGTGTCGTAAGCAGAACAGCAGAAAGCTACGCTGTCAAAACTGGTTGGAAAGATCAACATGGAGAAGATGTTGTCTGGACCGGGAACCTTGCTTGACTTTGTTTACTGAAGGGCAACGACGAACTCATCTGGAAAAAATTACCAGAAATATTTTTCTCCGTAACTTTCTACAATTTTTACATCCTGGCAGCTTTACCAAAAGAGTAAAGGCTGCTTTATTGGTAGTGGAGCTTCTAGAGATAAGAACAAAAGAGCGGTAAAAGAAGAAGTCTTGCAGTAGTGGGTCTCTCTGAGGAGGATAACAAGGCTCGTATATTGGAGGTTGAGATGTTCGATAAAAGTAAGCTCACTCGAAGTCCCCTTTAATAGTTTCTGTTCATACAGTTTTATACTTTTTCATTTTCACAATGCCAAAATTTAATTGTTTTTTTTTCAAGCCAAATTGTTGAAACCAGTCGCACAGCACGATTAAGCATTACACTTTAGGCTTTTTATCGTTATTTATTTATAATTTTTTCCAGATTTCTTTTCACTTCTTAAGCGTTTAACTTTAAATTAACATTTAAATCAACATTTGAATAAGACATTAAGAAAGTCTTTAAAGTATACTCTTGGAACTGTACAATGCTAGACAGTTGCAGTTTTCATTAAACCGATTCTTTTTCTGTCTTTCTGCACTAATTTTGCTCTATTAGGTCAACCAGCACAAACCAAAAATCAATTTTATACATAAGTGGAAAAAATATAAAAATTAAGTAAATCAAAATATTTTCTGATCTAATAAAAACTAATCTTTAACAATTCAGTTTGAGATTAAGCCCCATTTTTAAAAACCTTAGTTATTGTTGAAGTCAGGTTTGTGTGAGACTACAACCTGACCAATTTACAAGACATCGCACTCTCAAACATACCTAAGAGCTAAAAGTAGACCAACGTTATCATCATTATAGTCTATACTCCATACACGAAAGCAGGTAGCTGCAGTTATCTATCAACATGCTGTCATTTCTATGTATTGTGGTATTATCATCCGATAAAAATGTATGTAGAGCATTGCCGTTTTCTGCCAACCACGAAGTAAAAAAACGCAAAACTTTAGCAATGGCCGACCAGGCATGATTCATTTTGCTGTAAGTTTATGTTAAATTCAAACTGCTTTCAAATTGAAAAGTGAAAAGTGAAAACCTAACATGCAAAACGTTTTAACTGATGCTTTTGAAAAGAATGAAAAAACTTCGAGTTCAGCTGACTTTTACTTACCGAAATACGAAATTACTCCAGCAAAATTTTGTGGATATTGATCATTATTTGTTTAAATCAACCATCCATCGTTCTCCAAGAGTTTATACATACCATAAAAAAAAATTTATAAACTGAAAGAGACATTAACTGCTAAAAATATTGAGAAGAAGAAAGTTAGATTTTTTAATCTGCGCAAGTTTTGAATAACTTTCGAATATATAGTCTACATTAAACTACGTAAAAGCTTTCCGAAAGAAATTTATTTCAGTTATGTAAAAGTATAACCATAGAAAGCTGACATCCTATCCTATACTGTTTAAAGCATTGAATTAAGTATAATGACTTAACTTATGAAAGAGGTAGGGCCTATATTCACATACATTATATTTTATAACATATATTGTACCCTTGCGTTTAAAAGTACAGATGCACGATATAACCCTTACTCCATAAGGACTTGCTGATAGTACTTACTCTATAAAGTTTATGTAGACTAGAGTGTAGAAACCAAAGTCAGTAAAAATACTGGATTGCTTTGAAAACAAACACCAAACATTTTTGTATGCATTTAATGAAAAAACAACACGCAAAATTCCATGTTTTAAAAAGTACAGAATTCGCAATATTTTTGGTTACTTAGTTATTGATAGAATTTCGCAACTGCGTTTGGTTGTCGCATCCCTCCGCTTACGTGACATAACTGTCAAGTAAAGCATCGTACCTACCCGGTCGGGGTTTCGACCTTTATCCAAAATGCAGAATATTTGCAAGTAGAAAGTAATTGTAAATGAATAAGTGGCACACAAAAGTATGGAAGACAGAAAAAAATGAGTTTAAAGTACAAAAGAAAATATTTAAATAACATCGAACATATGCGGAAAGATTCTTATGTTGGCTGCAGTTAAAAAGTATTTGGAGACTATCTTAATTATCCTTGAATTGCAAATGGATCTTGGCCGACAGGTGTGCTCTGGAAAAAGCCGGTAAGGAAGAGCAAAGGAAGAATATCGTTGTCACCGGATTGAGTGATGAGGAGAAGTGGCAATATTGAGTTGATATCTCCTAAAATGTAACATTTGCATTAATAAATAAATATATTTATAAATGAATATATAAGTAAAATAATATGTATTGGGACTTATCAGAGATACATACCTGAACCACCTCCAAGTCCACCACTAAGGAGAAGAATTGGTAAAAGATCATTGGTGCCTGATCCAAGACCGTCACCAAGTAAAAGGATTAAAAGCAAAGGATCTATTCCCCCGGTTCCAGTTCCAGTTCCTGTGCCATATCCTCCTCCTCCACCTAAACCACCGCTAAGCAATAATAACAACAAAAGGTTGTCGTCGCCGCCGCCTAAACCACCGCCAAGTGAGGAGTTTGACAAAAGCAGAAGTGGAAGAATAGACTCTATACCTCCTGTGCCAGCACCCCCTCCTAAACCACCGCTGAGCAATAATAACAACAAAAGGTTGTCGTCGCCGCCTAAACCACCGCCAAGTGAAGAGTTTGACAAAAGCAGAAGTGGAAGAATTGACTCTATTCCCCCTGTGCCAGCACCCCCTCCTAAACCACCGCTAAGCAATAATAACAACAAAAGGTTGTCGTCGCCGCCGCCTAAACCACCGTCACCAGAAAGTAAAAGAATCGGAAGAAGAGATTCAATTCCAGTTCCAGTTCCTGTGCCATATCCTCCTCCTCCTCCTCCTAAACCTCCGCTGAGCAATAATAACAACAAAAGGTTGTCGTCGCCGCCTAAACCACCGCCAAGTGAGGAGTTTGACAAGAGAAGGAGAGGCAAAATGGATTCTATCCCGCCTCCAGTTCCACCTCCTAAACCTCCAGAGAGCAACAAAAGCAAAAGCAAGTTATCATCGCCGTTAAGAATGTCGCTATCAGAAAGTAAAAGAATCGGAAGCAGAGATTCAATTCCAGTCCCAGTTCCTGTGCCAGCTCCTCCAAAGCCTCCACTCGTCAGGAAAAGCAAAAGTAATGTGTTATCACTACCTGTACCACTACCATCCAAAGCAGTCAAAAGAATCAATGGCAATAGTAAGTTATTCGAGCCGAAAGCAACGTCTCCTTGACGGGGAACATTGGAAGTTGGAAACAAACCACCTCCTCCTTGCGAAAGAAGAAGCAAAAGCAAGATATTTGAGGACGAACCACCACTATCTCCAAGCAGGAGGAACAATAGAATAGGATTGTTGAAAATATTGGAGCCGAAATCAACGGGCGTTGTTGATCCTGATGGTTGTTGTGTTTGCAAGAGAGAAAGAAGAATGAGCGTTTCTGCGTCAAGTGAAACGTCCCCATCGTTACCTCTGAGTGCAAGAATCAGAAAAATGTTGGAAAAAGTATCGTAGGGCGCCACCTCTGAAATAAAAATGATGTCATTAATTTTTGCTTACCCAAGATGTTAAGGTTTTATGAGGTAGTTATAAATGCGTTACATCTTAACTCACCCGATGCTCTTGCAAGCGACAAACTTGAGACTTCGTATTTCGCTGAAACTTGCAGAATCTCAGAGACATTGGGATAAACTTGTTGATATTTTTCAACGTCTGCATTTTCCATTATCGTGTTGAGTTTGTTGATCAGTTCCACGATTCTGTCTGCTACGGCATCTTTTGGATGAGCGTTCAATACTTCAGCGATTGGCCTAATGCATTCTTTTCCTTCGATTTTGGCTTTTCTCCTTAGATTTATGACGTCGTTTTCATGGGTGGTATAACGCATGACGTCGTTGAGAGCAGCGGGAATATCTTCGCATGTCCAAGTTGATTTGCAATCAGTGTGTCGAATGCACCCTGCACACGAGATGATTGCTGTGTTTAGTTCTTGTGAATTTATATGCTTTTCTTGTCACCGGACACTTTAAATATTTCAACCTTTTGTGTTAAAACTTTCCTTTATAAAGTATTATAACGTTAAAACTTCAAATAATACGCTTAATAAACCAGATATTACACCAAATGTTATGTTGTATCTTGTAGCTTGTATTTTTTGATACCGGGCGTCCTAATATTTTCGCATTTTTTCGCATTTTCGCATTATTCTATTTTAGAAAAAAAAGCCTTGCAATCAAAAAACAAACGAAATACAAGATGTCTTACCAGGTCCTACTTTCAACGATGTTGGAGAATAAATTTTATCTCTCGTATCACTCGCTACGGTGTTGGCAAGTTCTGTTAAACGAGCAATATCTTCATCAGAAAGTTTTCTTGGCTCCATTGCTGAAACCAGCCCGACCGAAAGAAGGGAGGTGATGTATACGATTGCTTTCAGCATCTTATACTGATCTGCCAAAAAAGTATGCTTAAAATAAGATCCTTTCAGTCATCGTCATGACGCCTTAGATGAATGTGATCCAACTGAAACCTATGATTCAACTGAAACGCATCAGGCAGAAATGCAACTATAGCATTCCTATGAATATTTTTACGGATATCTTTGCATTTCCATTTTTAAAGCGTCTTACAAAATAAAATTTTTGAGAATTATGATCTTATTTGACTTATTGATGCCAATCGATCACAGTCAAATAAGATAATCTCAAACAAACTAGTGCCCGCTGTAAACTCGACAATGATTTTTAACTCAGCGTGTCGACAACCTGACAAACCAAAAAAGGATCTAAAATAGCTAAATAAATTGCACGAAACATTAGTGGAACATACCTTGTGCCAGCAGTATGATCCTTCCTATATATTCAAGCGATCTTGCGTCTGAATGATTTGACTCTTCGTCTTTATGCCTTTTATAGGTCTGTTAGGCGTTTGGTCTGACCTCAGGCGAGGCTTTGGGTCTGTGACCGACATATTAATCAATTATTTTTCGAAGATATCCCCTCAGCCTTTTGGAATTGCTTCTATGTGCCCAATGCTTTTTTCTTTGCTTCGAAGCCATTCTATGATATCTCCCGATTTCTATCTATGATGGTACGCGCGGTGTAGAATATTTACACATAAGCTGTAGCTGCGTTATTTATAATTGAAACAAAAAAGTGCGATTGTTAAACGCCTAAAACGCATTAACGTCCCTGAATTGCCTACAACATAAAAATTTTAAAAGGTTTCATCATAAATAACTATGTCGTTGCAAAAGTTTATAGAGTGTAACAAAACCGATAATAATTCACGAAAGAAATGTTGTCCAGAAAAGTTGATGACAAAACTGCAAAAATATAGAGAAGAGAAATTATGAAACAAACGAATCTGACCAAATGCATTAAATATTAGTGCAAACAACTTCAAGAAACGATTCTATTCAGCACAGTTTTCCTGCTCAGTACAGTAAAAAGGCAATTAGCGTCTATACAATCTCTGTACAGTGTGAAAAAAAAACTTAGCTATAAAAACTGAGCGACACACGTTTTCCCAACAATATAATTCTGCTTTCACTGTGTTGCTGATTCACACAACAGTTAAGCAAGAATTTCAAGATTACATAAGCTTTTGTTAAGTAAGAGGTGTATAAAGAGCTATTATAAGCATCTATTACTGTATGAATTATTCCATTTCTTAATTAAACAATTCCGCCATCGTAAGTAATTTATTTATTTTTCTAATGATGCAACCTATATGCAACGTTAAATAGTCTAAAGATGTATTTAGGAGAACTTTAGGTATTATAGAGTAGCTGACTTTTCATCTCTGCTCACATGCTGTAAGCAAGTTAAAAGCCAAATGTAGCCTGTTAGATATACGTAATTGCTGATAAATTGAGCAAATAGAATTGACAACCTTTCGAGCTATTGTAAACCAAAAGCTGAACATAAAAAGTATGAAAATGAAAGTATCAACGCATAATTATTTTATCAAGCATCATATTTTTGTTTGCATTACGCTTACAAGCTGGTACCGTCGGGTTATAGTTTTTACCCTCCGGTTATACTTTCCATAGCTTGCGAAAATCTTGTCTTTAATTTTTGTCCATTATGTTTGAGCATTGCTTGAAATCAAACAGGGTTGAAGCTGCCACGATTACTTTGCAACAAGCCCTGAAGGCGAGTTATACTAAGCACACACGTTGAAAGTTCAGTTCCAACTTTAAAATGTTCAACGTATTTGTTTGAAAAAAGAATAGCGCAAACATTATGAAGTTTGGCTGAAGCCTCGTAATCTGCTAAGTATACTAATGAACATAATCTTTATAACTGTGTTTTCGTAAAAACAAAAGTAACAAGCCATTGAATAAAAGCATACATGTTTCTCGAGAAATTCCGAAATAGATATTTCGAATTTTTTTCTTTCTTCTGATATAATTAAGATGTACATATCTTCTCGCAATAATTTTTTTGATATTTGTTAATGCTATTGTTTTTATCCAAACTCTTTTATTAAATTCTTAAAACGAAATCAGTTGACTGAATTAACCCTAAATTGCAATATTTTTGTTATTATTTAACAATATTTTGTTTTTTGCTGTTATTTTTCTGAGGTTTTACATATTTACAAGCACAGAAAAGGAATTAGTTTATGTCGCGGTGTAATGTACACTATACAGTATAATTTGTAACACTCCGAACTTAACTGCTTTTGTATCACCAATAATTAATCAAATACAGGTTATAAGGTCGGGTGTTGCATCTCGGCAAACATGCTTAGTGTTTATCGTGTTTCTCATTATTACGCAATTTAAATAAAACCTCTCTGTTGCGCGGCTATGCCCTGGTTGCTGCTTTACGCACAAGTCACAGTTGAATGAGAATCTCTTTATTTGCAATTTTTTTGCATAAACAAATGTAAAAGACGTAAAAAACGGTTTACTGTTAAAATTGTGCCCTCAAAGGTAGCAGAAATTCTGTTCATCTACCGTAATCCCTCCGCTTACAGGGCTGCACACCAAGTCTAGCATCGTACCAAACAGGTCTGGGTTTCGGTTTTTGCATAAACAATGTCAATGTAAGAAAGGCAAAAAAACAATAACAACAATGCATTATTATAAATATTTCGAAATGTTATGCGAGTAAAGGTGTGGTGAAAGAAAGAATTAAATACTTTTTAAAAAAAACGCAGTAAAATTACGATTTTTCCTAAACTCGTTTAAATCAGGAAATAATTTGAAGGCATAATCGCAATTAACCATATACGTCGCCAAAGGGATTGGTAGTAGTTGGGTTTTGGAAGAAACCAAACACAAAGAGAAGAAGAAGTGTGTCGGAATCACCTGAATCGGAGATAAGGAGAAGTGGCAACAACGAGTTGATATCTGCATTAAAAACAGATCAAATGTAATATTAGTGTTGCTTTACAAACAATTGACAAGACAAGTAATCGCTAGCTATGAGTAATTTAACTAAGCCCATAAATTTATGTGAGCTTAAAACATTATTAAATTTTAGTATTAAATTTTCCACAACATACCAGTTCCACCCGTTAGCCCGCCAGTGAGAAGAAGTATGGTGAGTAGGTCACTGTCACCTCCAAAGTCAATTACGTCGAGTAAGATGAGAGGAAGCAAAGATCCCAATCCTCCAGTTCCACTTAGATCACTGCCAAAACCCCCGCTTGCCAAAAGTAGAAGCAGAAGGTCATTGTTGTCACCAGAAGTGTTGGTCAAGAGAAGAAGTGGAAGAATAGATTCAAGCCCAGTTCCGACTCCTGTGCCAGCTCCTCCTAAACCCCCACTAAACAAAAGCAATAGTAAAAGATTGTTGTCGTCGCCACCGCTAAGTGACGAGTTTGACAAGAGAAGTAATGGCAAGATGGACTCGATTCCGGTTCCGACTCCAGTTCCACCAAAACCCCCAGATAACAATAAAAGAAGAAGCAAGTTATCCTCGCCACCGAGAAGACTGTTATTATCAAGGAGAAGAAGAGGTAAAATAGATTCAAGTCCGGTTCCTGTTCCAGTTCCACCCAAACCTCCACTGAGGAGAAGAAGAAGCAAAAGGTTGTCATCGTCACCACCACCACCGAGGGAGCCGTTTGACAAGAGCAGAAGGGGTAAAATTGATTCGAGTCCGGTTCCCGTACCGGTTCCACCAAGTCCTCCAGAAAGCAACAAAATAAGAAGTAAATTGTCGTCTCCGCCAAGAAGGTCGTTATCACCAAGAAGAAGCAAAGGCAGGATGGATTCCAATCCGGTTCCTGTACCGGTTCCGCCCAAACCTCCGCTGAGCAGAAAGAAAAAAAGTAAATTGTCGTCGCCACCAGAATCACCATCCAGAAGGGTCAAAAGAATGAATGGATACAAAAATGAATTAGCGTTGGGATCGATCACTGTGCTCTGGCGGGGAATTCCAGTTGTTGGGAACAAACCTCCTTGTGAAAGCAAAGAGAAAAGAAAAATATCTGAAGATGAACCACTGTTATCTCCAAGCAAGATGTACAAGAGAAAAGGATTGTTGAATGCATTGGAACCGAAATTTACTCCAGGCTGTTGGGTTTGAAAAAGAGAGAGAAGAATTAGCGTTTCAGCATCGAGTGAAACGTCATCAAGACCCCTGAGAGCAAAGAGAAGGTAAAGGTTGGAAAGGGGATCAGCAACAGCAACATCTGAAAGCAAATAATGGATTGGATGCAGATTAATGTCGTTTTAAGTTCTATCAAACCAAATTTTCTTCTGAAATTTCAACTCACCTGCTGCTCTTACAAGCGGCGCATTTGATATTTCAAAATTTGCGGAAAACTTTAGAACGTCAGATGCATTGGGGTAGACCTTCTGGAACTTATCAACGTCTGCGTTTGTCATAATTGTGTTGAGCTTGTTCAGCAATTCAACAATTCTGGCAGCAACAGCATCTTTTGGATGAGCATTCAGCACTTCAACGATTGGCCTGATACATTCTTTACCGGTAATCTTAGCCTTTCGCTTGAGATTTTCAACATCGTTTTCATGACTAGTGTGATTCATGATGTCGATTAAAGCTCCTGCAATATTTCTACACTTCCAAGTCAATTTACAGTCACTGTGCTGAATGCAACCTACAAGCAAAATGAAAATTTTTAATGAATCTGTTGGAACGGATCGAAGTTGTGTTACGTTATATTTGGTAGGTTTTCTCATTAAACAAAGCAAATAAGGTTAGAAGGAACAAAATGGTCTGGTTATCAAAAAGTATACTATAAGTTGGTCAAAGAAACTCACCCGGTCCAATCGGTAAGCTTGTGGGTGCGTAAATTTTATTTTTGGTATCACTGGCCACGGTATTTGCAAGCTCTGTTAAACGGGCAACGTCTTCATCGCTGAGTTTTTTTGGCGACATTGCGGAGACGAGACCGATCGAAAGAAAAGCGCTGATGTAGAAGATTGTATTCATCTTGTAATGACAAGCTGAAAGTAAAAACAGCTTTTATTTAGGGCTTTCCTTTTTTGCATTTGACAACCTTTAGTTTTACGTAGTGATTCAAACAAGCTTATGACGAAAGTTAATGACGTCGGGTTCTTATCCATATATAGTATATAGGCATCGCTAATATATTCAAACACATCTGCTCAGCAACAACTTACCTCAGTATTGTTAGCGCACGGCACAAATGAATGATGTCATCGCAAACCCTTGTCGACTTATATAATACTATGTAGCCTCGCACTGACCCGCGGCATAATTAACAGCTCCAGTGTCGCCTTTCTAATCTTCAAAAGTCATTTATTGGTAAATATTTATGTTTTCGAGTGCTTATACCGACACTTTGACATGATGACAAAGAATTTACCTGGCTTGAGCGTTTTCAATTTGTGGAAAGCACTATTTTCTGTAAGTTCTGATAATATAGGTCTCAATTTCTCCTTTTTGTCATATATTTAAAATCCTAAATCAACCCAAAATTCCTCGCGATAATCTAGAACCAGCGTACGGGTCCTTAGTACATTTAGGTTTAAATTTGGCTGAACAACTTGATTGCTGTTGCCGCTGAAATATTGAAAGCAGGCGCTACAACCGCATTTCTTATTTTGCAGGTATTGTATTGTCATGGACTATCTCCATAAAAATTAGTTTTACAACCAACTTCAAGAAGTGACAGACTGAGCAAATATTCGTGCCTACTTCGATGTTTTGTATTTCGGTGACAACATTATAGTGACCGTGGTTTATTATTCTCTGGAAAAATCTACAAAAATTAGTTCGGAAAATTTAACAACAATATTTTTCCTAATTATACTTAAACCAATCATACGTATCATAGTGCTTTTCAAGCGTGACAAAATCTCGTCTGAATGTGCAACTTCAAAAATTCTACTGTTAAAAACCTTGAACCATTTTAGACGTACAGAAATAATCATGACTATTCGTACATTCTATCATTGTGACTATTCTCTTTAAAATGGGCAGCAATAAAACTGTGAAATGCAAAGTTACAGTTGTCAATTTCAAAGGAAACAAATTACGAAGGCACTATACTGCAGGCTAACTTTACCCATGGTCGACTTGACGTGGGTTACGTGTAACTACTTGTGGCTTTTACTACACAGTCGTGGTGAAAACGAAGAAATCAAAAATATTGACAAGAAATAAAATCGCCAAGTGCAAAAAATGATTCAAACAAAAAACATGCGTTCCACAAAAAGGATACTGTATGAAGAAACTTTCAAACCCAAAATGATTAGAAACAGTACAACGCAAGCCACGCATAACTGCGGAACAAAGCATTAATAGAAAGGCAGTTTTAAAACATGCGATGAAGATTAAAATGGAACGTAATGTTTAAAATAGCTGGACCGGTCGTAATTATAGTTTAAACAGTCGACCAATAAAAAGTGAGGTCATTAACTTCTAAAAGTGTCCAACTGGTGCTTTCTAAGAAGTTAAAGGTTGGTGCAATGAACTACACTGATGAACGAGCCATGAGTTTTATGGCGTGAACAGAACATTCTAAATTCTAAACAAAAACAGTGAACCAGGTTAAGTGCACAAGACCAAGGTGAATGCGTGAAAAAATTTAAGTTTCATCGACCGCCTCGCCAGCTTTGAGTTTGGCGATGATCTGTTTAAGCCTGGCCACCTCTTTCGTCTCCGCATTCTTCGACGCATCGTTCTTGATAAGTTTGACTCGGGATGCGTATCTGTACGAAATGGTAGTGCGTGTAACCTTTCGCGAACTGATCACAATTGAGTTGCCGTGTCTCGGTATTTGAATTATTTTAAAACAAAGCTATCGGGTAGTTGATGCGCATTACGCTGCACGGCACATCAAAGCGTACAAAATCAGGTGAAGTTCGAAACGTTTCTTTACACGGTAGGTTCACCCAAATAATGAAGGGCCCATGGACATATCATAAAAGTGATATTAAGATGGAGTGTCTGGGCAAATCAAGATATTTCGTAATTAACAATTTAAGATGGGTCACTTAACGTATATGTCCTACAAAACAAGTCAAATTTAAATATGTCACAATATTGCATATTATACATGTTACAATGTAACGTTTTTAATACGTACGTCAAAGAAATTGCTGATTCGTCAGAATTGTAATCGGCGGGTGATACGTTGACGAACATCAATGTCTTTGCATTGCCGCCGAGAGAATCCTGAAATTAGGCGGAAGGAATTATAACAAGCGTGAAGAATAGACTCTGAGTAAACGGAACAGGTAAAAGCAAAAACAATGTCACGCAGCACCTGCATGAGAAGGGTGAGTTTATTATTCCTGTATGGGATGAAAGACTGTTCGCTTGATAAAGCGGATATTACGTCACCTAGAGCGGACAAGGACTTGTTGATAGAATTTGCTTCCTTTAAAATTTAAAATAGAGATTAATGAAATTCGATCCACTAAGCATTACTGTAGTTAAACTAGAAAAAGCGTATTCACTTTTTCTGTTTAGCTTATACGGTAGCTCGCTGACCCACTGGTCGTTTGCCTTTATACTGGATGTTGTTTAAAGTACTGATCCAAGATTGCTACAAACGCTTATGTTTGCTATAGTTAAATCAGAATTAAAACGTAGTTTTTCTAATGATTCATATTTGTCACAGTCAATGAAAACAAAACTATGAAACAATGTCCACCTTCAGTTGTCCAGCCGACGCTCCGGTCTTGCCCACTCTCTCACTTCCGGCCAGATCGACCAGACTCAGCTTACCCCGAGTAACCGCACCGGTGGTCAAGTTGGTGCTCTCAATCACAACACCAACGACCAAATGTGAGCGAGAGCTGGCATCGTTCATTTCTGTTAAAACGGTCATTTTATTTGAACACAAAACTTTTCTTGTGATTTTTCGCTTTATTGAATGCTTACAGAGTAGTATAAAAAAAAGTAATAATATAAATAAGTCTTACCAATTCAAAGCTGTTTTAAAAGTCTAGACATTTGTCCCACGATAAAACACTATTCGCACAAATGACAAGCATAGTAAGTACCAGCACGATACCACGCTAATTTATCACGTAAATCGGCCGGTATTTATGGTTAACTTCCCAGTAAGGACATATATCCGTAGGTGAAGAGGCGAGTTTACAACATTGCAGGAATAAGTTACGCAGAAAGATAATCAAAAACGTTTCAAGTTAACTGACTTGTGGAAGAAGTATGGCGGTTTTCGGAGCCCTTAGAAAACGTTTTATAAAGTTCATCAGCATTTTCAGTATACACGATTTCAGTTCCATTGATAACGACCATGCCTTTGTTGTCCTGCATGAAAATTCAAAGTTTAAATAAAAGTTCTAAAACTGATGTATAATAAAAATCAAACATCTGACCGTATAGGACGATAGCTAAATGGTGTTAATAAAGCGAGTGCAAATGTTACAAAAGTTCGTCTTACTTTTTTAATATCCAGTTTGCTTTCATTCCCTTTTGACACGTTGAGCAAATCCACCAATTTTTCGTTGTACAACTCAAGCATGTAGCAAGATACCTACAGAGAGATCACAGAACATCAAAGATAATTTGTTAACTGATGGTATAAAACAAATTGTCACTAAATAATAAAATTTACACATTAACGCAAGCCGTTATATGGGACAAAATAAGTAGTTAACGAACGCTTTAGTGAACAAATATTGGAAAATATCCAGTTTATAACGTGCGCAAAATGATTGAATTCTATATTCCGAATACTGTATTATTCAACGTATACATCGGATGCAAAAACTCGATAAAAAGTTCACGTATATGAATTTAGACTAAATACCGGTTTCTCATCCTATCCGGGTAAGTTAAAAATTATATAACGTTCAAAATTATTACCGAACCTACAATCGGAAATAAAAGTTAAACCAAACCATATGGTCGGCGAGATAACGAGTTAGTAGTGAACTTTTGATTCTTAGTAAGTGACGGTTTCAAGTTATTATTAACGAATTATTACAGTATATATTTATGGCATAATTGAACATGGTGGTTTACATGGTCACACTGAATAAATTTGATAGCTTTGAACTGCATATGTGGAACATACCTATACTTACAGTATATGTAATATTGCACTTTTCACACAATATATTTACAAGTGCCGCACAATACTCGAAACAACATGACGAACACGCAATTGGCTTTGAACCACGTGTATAAGTTCTCAAAAGCTGAAAGTTTAACAATGTTATTTTCTTAAGTCAACACTTAAAAAACACCTGAAAATGAAATACTGATAAAAAAAGAATCGTTAATTGAACTGACAGTTTGCACCATTCAAGCAAACAAAAGAAGCCTTTTAGACGGCATTACACTACAAAATATACAAGAATTACCCAACCTATACACTGGCACTTAAAAGTTTGATGACATGTCGCTTTTATGGTGATATATACAAAGAAAAACGTATGTTAACGCCAATGCTGTGTAACCTGTCATGATTTAGAAGTTTTTCAAGTTAAATTTTATACAAACTGGGAAAAGTGAAAGGAAATTTAGTAATTTAGAACTATAGCTAAAAAAGAGAAAATAAAAATCAAATATTGGCAAAAGTTTGCTAAAAATGAAACAATTAAATGTCTGACAGCGTGTGATAATATCACAAAAAACATGCTTCAAAACTCGTGTATCAAATATTTCGCCAAAAAACAATGACAAACGAGCTCTATCAAACAGTCTGAAACATAAATTTTTTTGTTCATACTTCTAAATTGATTCTCGAATCACTTCAAGTTGCTGCAAGTAAAAACAATAAAAAAGATAAAAAAATTAAAACGAAGTCAAGTACACTTCCATGCAAGGGTGCTAGAAAATTACAGTTTGTCGATCAAATTTAATTTGTTTAAGTTTTACCATTTCCGAAAAAAGATGTTACAATCCTATAGTTAAGTTTTTCTAAAAATTACCTCATAAACGAAACATTTGTGTAACAATAAACGGCGGAAAGCTCGTTATAACTCGCCAAAAACAGTTTGCCTATAAACACGTGACTGTACGTGACAAAAGTGATAAATAACAGATGCATTTTTAGTAATCACTTAACACGCGGTGTTTTTAGTAGATTCGTGTTGATTTCATAACGGTAAAACGAATACCACCAGTTATTGGGCGTCTGTGTAAGAATTTCATCAAAGGAATAAGATCGAGAAGAAGACAAAACCAAAAATTTTGGAATTAGATCATCACCGGATGGAATAAGACCAAGGCCCTACTTGGAGACGTAACGGATTTATTGCATCCGTCCTTGCCAGACCGATTCTTTCTAACGGTGTTCCGTTGCATGGAACACATCAGGTAGAGACAATATTTTTGGTTAAAATGTTTTATTTGAAACAGAAAACGATCACCCATCCCTGACGATTAACAATAGCAAGGCTTATATAGGCTACCTGGGTGACAGCTTAGACGTAAGCATTGATGACTGATAAGATAAGAATAATGTGCAAAGCGGTAAAGGTACAACACACGCTACACAGTAAAACCTGGATAAAACGTAAGTGTCAGGGCGTTGATAATTCTGTCCCAGAAGTAAGTTTGGAAAAAGACGACAACCTTTTGCTTTGATGAAACTATTCAGATCATTTTAAACATACTCCGGTGATAACGTTATTCTATTAAATAAGTGAAAATAAGCATCAACTGATATAATCGATTAAGGCATATTATTATCGTCTTCATCCACTATATAACTTCAATGCGATCACCTACTGCCTAACTGCTTTTATCTCACTTGTAGCTTAATTGCTTTAATTGTTTATGTTATATTCTGCAAGGTAAAGAATTAAAAGCAAATTTCTCATAGCCCAAAATAATCCATTAACAAAGCGAATCATCATCGTGTTTACAACACAATGGGTCATTTTCGACTTTCTTTGAGATTACGGGAGCTAGCCGAATATGCCCAGGGGAAAACAAAAATAATTCAATTCAACCCAAAACTTTGAGTTATCGTCAATCGAGCTATATGGTTGACAAGTTTTCGCTGAACCAATAAAATTTTTAAAACAACTATTTAGGATAGCATCATGCTTTACAGGTGTAGAACATACTAAATGTTAAAAATCAAAGTACAAAAAACATCCTTACCTCCCCAATTTTTTGCAAAATATCCTAAATTTGTTAAAAAATTGTATTGCCAATCAAGTTTAATAAAGCCCAGACAAGCAGATTAAAACGGAAAGAATAAAAGATTTTTTATTTCTTTGCACGCATAAAGAACGACAACAAAATTAAAAACGTTCCATTATCATTCCGGTAGCGCACGTTCGTTCACTGCATCCCTCCGTTTGAATGACGCCAAGTCATACCAAACATCGTACCTTATAGGTCTGGGTTTCAGCTTGCGCAAAAGAACGTTGCTTAAGTTATGGAAAAAGAGGTGAACTAAATAAATTAGCTGGCGGAATGGAGACTTCGGCACTTGTTAAAAACGTAAATTCGTAAAACGAAAACGAATAAAAAAAGCAAATTTCGATAATTTAAGTTTGTTAGAGCATCATCTGCGTTAACCCAAGATTTCACCAGCAAATGGATCAACTGGTGTTGATACCGGAGATTGGAGAAATCCCAAAACGTACAAAAGAAGGAGGTCGTTGCTGGAGCCGGAGTCTTGAATGAGGAGAATCGGCAAAAGTTGTTCAAGATCTGAAATAAGATAAACTAGTTTAGTAAAAAATAAGATTACGCTGCATTTATTCATTTAGCACTTGTCCAATAACACTGATTAATAAACAACTCAACTAAAACAAATATAATCGATTAAAGTTAATTTACCAGACGTGCCAGTACCACCAAGACCGCCACTCAACATGAGTATAGTGAGAAGATCGTCGCTACTAGACAGGGAGCCACTGTCACTCAAGAGCAAGAGAGGAAGGATGGAGTTCATTCCTCCAGTTCCACTGAGACCTCCGCTAAGAAGCAACAGCATGAGAGTGTTATCGTCACCGCTCAAGCTACTGCTGTCACTCAAAAGAAGAAGAGGAAGGATGGAGTTCATGTCGGTTCCAGTACCACCGAGTCCTCCACTGAGGAGGAGAAGAGGGAGGATATCATCACCGAGACCAAGGCCGCTGCTGTTACTCAACAAAAGAAGTGGGAGGATGGAGTTCATGTCGGTTCCAGCACCACCAAGACCACCTGAGAGTAGGAGGATGGTGAGAAGATCATTACCTCCCGACAAAGAGCTGCTGTTGGATAAAAGCAGAAGTGGAAGGATTTGTTCAAGACCACCCATCCCGCCCGAGGTCTGAGATCCAGTGAGAAGCAACAGAGTTAAGAGATCGCTCGAGCTACTGTCGACTGAGTCAGACAGCAGGAGAAGAGGAAGAATGGATCCCAAAGGATTGGTTTGTCCAGGGATGCCAGTTCCACCAAATGCACCGGTTTGTGCAAGAATTTGGATGAGGTCTTCGTTGCTGCTGAGGGAGCCGTTGCCCAAAAGCAGAAGTGGAAGAATTGATTCGATTCCAGCTCCCCCCATGCTACCACCAAGACCTCCAGTGAGAGCCAATATAGGAAGCAAGTTGTTGTCGTCGCTGCTGCTGCTGCTGTCATCCAGAAGACTGTACAAAATAAGAGGACTGGAGAAAGCGTTTGTGGTTGGGTCAATGTAGGTCATCTGATCGGCGCTTGGGCTGTAGCCAACATTACTATTCATCAACAGAAAATATGTCAGAACATCAGATGAAGAGCCGCTGTCTCCATTCAAGAGAACATATAGGAGGAAAGGATTGTTAAATGGGTTGGCTCCCAACTCGTTGCTTGACTGCTGGGCGTTCATGAGCGAAAGAAGAAGAATTGTGGTACTGTCAACGGATGTTTCACTGTTTCCACGGAAGGCCAAAGTGTAAAGCAAGTTAGATATGTCGTCGTTTTGGGCGTATTCTGAAAAACAAGAAATGTATTTATAACAACGGCAAACTCAAGCTCATAAAACCAGGTTAGTTTTGCAAAATAAAAAGCATAATTAGAATAAATTTATGCAAAAAAAATAAACAAGCTAATTACGGGAAGTTCTTGCCAACGGGGTGTTGAATTGCACGTCGAGATCAACTTTTGAAGTGACAAACTGATGGGCGTCTACACCAAACTTTTCAAGATTGGCGCTTTCAAGTATCGCGTTAATTTCAGCAATGGCCTCAGCGATTCTTGCAAAAACAACATCCTTGGGAAAAGCGTTTAACACATCGAACATTGGTCGGATGCATTCGTGTCCGGTGATTTTTGCCTTTTGCCTGATTCGTCCCAAGTCAGTTTCGTGGGACGTGAGATTAAAAGCATCAACAAGAGCTCCTTCGACGTTTAAGCATAGATGTGATGATGGGCAGTCTCTATCACGAACGCATCCTGCAAAAACGGTTGGTGGTAAAATTACACAACAGAACAAGTTACCAATGCGACAGAAATATTGTGATTGGAAAATTAGAAACAGCATTATTATCGAGGAAATGTCAAAATCAAAATTACGAACCTAGTCCAATTGGTAAACCGGTTGGAGCACGAACCAACTGCTGAGCTTGGTCAGTCAGAGACTGAGACAGTTCAGTCAGATAAGCAATATCACTATCGGTTATAGTATGAGGGTGTCTGGTTGCGGCAATGAGGCCAGCCGAGAAAATACTGAAGGCCCAAACGAAGATATTCATTTTAAAAAGAAAACTCGCTAAAATAGAAATACAAAGTAAACTGAATTACTCAAAGAGCTCTCTTTTTAATTCAACCCACGGAATATAATCATCACCAGCACAAAATCATAAATACTGAAATAATACCAACACCGTGTTGAGTTAACAATAGAAAGTATACTTTAACTTATTCATTTTATGTAACTATTCAAACCATTTTGAACTCAAATTGGAAAAAAAGTTTATCATAAAAAACCTCCCCTATTGAAGAACCTAAAATTAAGAAAATCTCCTTCACAAAGACAAGCAGTTCCTTTTAAACTACATTGATATTTCAAAGCAGCTTAAAAACACGTCAGAAATTTCATCACTAGACTACGGTATTATAATCTAAACAAAGTCAAATAGCCTAGAAGTTCTGTTCTATCAAATGACACAAAGCAAATATCATTTCTTACCTGCTGTTTAGACCACTTCTATTTGCACTTCAGTAGCTTTTCGTTCACCAGTGGAAGGAAAAAATAGCGTTGATCAACAACGAGCCGACCTTTTTATGCGTTTTCGCGTGCCGTAAACTTCAATGTATATTGTTTAGAGGGTTCTGTACCCAGTACACGGTAATTCGCTATTATATAATAAAACAATAAAGATCGTGCCAACCCAAAGACTAAGACGCAATATGCGTTTGCTTTCGCATTGTATTTAGAAGGTTGCCGTACAATTGCGTTTCGCGGACGATGCATTGTTTCTAGCGCAAAACGCAATAGAAATATGCAAATTCGACCAAATGTGAGCCGTAAACGACGATGCAGACAATAAAGTCAGCGCAACCGGACTGCTTGTGTTCAAAATAGTACCAAGTGGTAATTAGCTGCGAAAACCAGTGAAGCAACTGTTTATTTGCAAAACAGTTACCTTGTACCACCAAATGCAGCAATACGAGTAAGGACGGTATGCGAATGTTCATGCAAAACACTCAGTAACAACATTTCCTACTATTCAACATTAATTAAACTAAAGGGTTAACTTAAAAAAAGCAGATCAACTCACAGTGAATGTAAATTTCTTCTGATTCTTCTGAACGATCTCGAATATTCGATTGAACGCGCGCGGAGCGATTCCAGGCGCTTTTGGGCTGCCATCGCCGATCATTGTGTAAGTCTTACCCGAACCAGTTTGCCCATACGCGAATATACAAACGTTATAACCGTCCACTGCCGATTGGATCAAACTAAAATAAAAAGCATTTGATAGACTAAGTATGATATATTAGACCTGTTTAGCTGTAAATGCTTAGATTGTTAGAATGTATACAAACTGGCGTGCGTTCCATTAGGAGAACTATTAATAATGTAATTATTGTTGGGCATACTTATTCAAAACAGCGTATACTGCACTTCTTAGTGTGTCATACGATTCTATCTCCATTTTAAAATAGTAAAAGTTTACTAAAGAGTTCTCATTTACAAAGCATATATTTCAAAAGAGATCGGTTTTAACAGTGTTCATGAAAAATGCAGTTTGTAACAAAGGGTATTGATACAGCATTGCATTTCAAACGGACGTAACCGCGTAGTGTGCTGGTTAAGTGACGACAATGTAATAGTTGTAAAAGATGTTATCACATGGCAACAAATTTTAAGAAAAAATCATATGAACCTGTGCGTGTCTTCAAACACAGTTTCCTGAGAAGAGTTTTCGGCAAAGATCTGGTCGAACTGAAATTCTTTCAGCCCTCCCCTGTTCATTTCGATCTTAATCGTGTAGTCATCAGGAGTTTGTACCGCGTACTTGTTCTTATTCGCTTTCTCTGTCGAACTCAGCGGACGTACGCGACAATAGACCCTTATTTTACCTAAAATATTGCGTAAATTTGGTCATGTTTGACACTACGTATTGTAAAAGTTAACAAACTTTGAATCGATTCAGTTTTCGTACCTTTCATATCTTCGACCATGTTGTAATACTTCTTTCTAAGAACACGCTCTGTATTGTAATTGTCGACCAAAGTCTGATTTTGCACGGTCAGTGTCTTTATATCTTCTTTGAGTTGGGGTAATTTCTGCAAAGCGATTGTACCGGCCCCAGCAGCCTCCGTCAATTTTGCGAACTGGACAAAATAAATGGCAGAGCTGCGTGAACGAATCAAATAACTTCGACATATTACTAAAGGACACATTGATTTTGGATTCGACTAGAGAGACAAGGAAAGTGGGCAACTGCGGCATCACCCCAAATTACAACATGATTTTTGTCAAATGTTAGATAAGATCAAAGTTTTTATAGCGATTGCTACAATCGATGTATGGCGCTCACTTAACTATTTTAGCTTAGTCCAATAATAATTCATGCGTTTATTTATTTTGGTGACTTTTATGCAAAATGTTCAAGCGAAAGCTTACTTCTTCTTGCTGAGAATTGAGCAATTTTTCCAAGTTGGTCATTTCTTTCTTAACTTGCTGCAATTCTATGTCGGTTTCTTTTGCCAATTTGCGGCTATTTTCCGTCTTCCTACTTTCAAGGTCAAGCTGCTTTTCCAGTTTCTGAAATTCAGTTAAACGCAGTCTTTGTGTAGAATTTAACCTTTTATTTTGTAGAAATATTTAAATGTGTTTGAAAACGGTTTGTCCATTTCGAATCCATTTTTCATTTTAGCATTCAAGTCCATTTTAGCAATAATTCCTATCATTTTTTGTTTCCATTGATAACATGCTGATCTTGAAAGGTCATGGATATTTTCATTAATACAAACGTGATAAGCTGGAGTGTAAATAAAACACATAGCACCATCTACCGGATCGTGTTACACTTGAATAGCTTATACTTTAATGAGCTAATCTACAACGCATATTTGTAAACTAAAGCCACATAGATTTCATTTTACGCTTACCATGCGGTTTTTCACTCTATTAACGTTGTTCTGGCGTATAATAATTAATGTGATGTTGACATTTAACAGAAAGTTAACACAACGAAATGCAGGACTTGGTAAGTTATAACTACGTTGTTAACCATCAAAGAATTTTGATTTAAACCTTCAACAAGTGACTGAATGCGTAAAATGCCAGTTCGAGCAACATTTTGATCGTGTAATAACAAAGGTTAGTAACGGTAAAGTGTATAACTGCAACAATAGCTGCAGTGTGTGTACCTGCTGCGTGTCATCAGAAACCATTATCATTTTCCTGTTATCTCTAAAAGTAAAAATCCCATACAGAAATAACGAAGCGATGAGAGAAGACAGTGCAAAGGCGTGCCAAGGCCCCAGGAAGCTCTTGAATATCGAGCGGTACAAGGACACCCCCGGGCGACCAACCAGGCACCTCGTAGAGTCATTGACACGGACGGTATGTGAAGAGAATACGAGAATGTGCTTTGATCTCTTACCCTTGCCCGCAATAGCACTCTTCGCAGGACATCAATCGCCCATAGCCATGACGTACCAAAACAATGTTACTGTCATTGCTTTGGTGTCGGTCACAAAATGCTCTCGCTTTGTAGGTCTAAAGATCTCAAATAAAGAAAGTGAATCGTTGTACATTGGCAAACTGTTGACTCATTACGTCCTAAAATTCTTCAAAAAAAAGGTATTCAGTAAAGACTTAACTGACCAACATCGAAATATTCACGTAATGTAAACAAAAAGTTATCACAATAAAGTAACAAAAATAAATTTAAGAAAAAGCGGTTTATTTAGACTTGTAGTACTTATACTTTTGTCTATAAACGTTTTGAAACAAACGTCACAAAACACATCAAACTGCATGATTTATAAATTTTATTTACCATCAAAATCGAAATGGGATTGTTTGCGGGGATGTGGTTCATAAAACTGAATTTTTTTCTGGTAATGCATGGCGTCAACATTTAAGAATTTGTGACCTGCGGTTACCGTTATCACATAGCCATGGTTTAATTTGAAAATGATTTAAAGGAAAATGTGTTACTTTAACAAAATACATATGAAAGAAAAAAGGGTTTGCTTATCAAATGACGTAACAGCAATCCCTTACAACGGTGACGTAATTTGGCACAATATGCTTAAAAAATATAAGTCACGATTACTAAACAAAAGATGCTGCCATAAAAGGGTTCAGCAAGTGTCTAAACCACTAAGTAGCTTTTCCGTATCCATGCACGAGAAGAGTTAAGTTGTGAATAGGCGTTGGTCGTAACTTGTATCCAGTACGGCAAGGGACGGGTGCCAATATTTTTTCTCGTTGCCCGCAGGCTGTAAGACCATCTTACCACCGGCACAGGTCTCATAAACACGAGGTCATCCGTACCAGTTTCGGGCGGTATTATACCCTGTCGTTGCGGTGTACAAGTACCAACGCTGGAAGACACGGGAGCTCTGCCCTCTAACTATGAACTTGTAATTAACGAGTCAAGAAGAAGGCAACGATAAACGTGATATCCTGTGCACGACAACTTTAGCTGAAGTGTCGTCACCACAAATGTCGCCCCGTTTTTTCTGAAATACTACGTTATAATGTATAAGGCGTTTTACTGTAACAAAAAGAACAACAAAAAACATGTCTCTTTCGTTCTGAAGTTTCAATGCAAATCATAGCATTTAATTGCGAAACATAACAACAAAATAAGTTCTGCATAGCATGAAATGTTGAGAACAGAACACGATTACCTTATATGATTTAATATTAGACCACTGATGCTCAACTTAGTTTTAGTTACATAAAGCTGAATAATTTGTCTTCCACGAAAACAGGAACGAACCTCGAGAAATACCGGGTGACTGGCGGTACCTGCTAAGGGCATATTTGCAACATTCCTCGTGCTATGCCATGCTCTCTCCGGGAAGAGATTAGAACAAAAGAAAACAAATTTGGGAGAAAGTTAAAACAGAAATACTCGAACCCGTTCGCATTGGTAACCATCAGGGCATAAAGTAAAGTCGCAAACACCATTTACGGTACGAGCAATTAAAGAAAATGTTTAAGGTATTCATAAAGAATATCAAGTATCTGTTAGTTTGACTGTAATGAAATTCACATTAACACAATTACATATATACAAAAATTCGACTTTTCGAAGTGCCATTTTTGTTTGATTTAAAAGCATGAAAAAATTGCGTCACTATCAGCTGAAACAGCATGGTCGTATGAATGGGGTAATTAAACGCATCCTATAGTATAGAGAAATGTATCGTTTCAACAAAATTTTAATTATCATCAGCCCAGTGAGAAAGGATGTTGATAATTACAGGTGTGATTCTAACGACGTTCAACACCTTAACCAACACCCTGACCATTCCGTAATCGTGAAGTAATTTTAAAAAAACGTGAAAGTAAAGTTTGTAGGAAGCATTATGAAAACTGGGTACGGGTATAAACGCGCGAATTTACATCACGTGACTAAAAGCAAAAAAACGTGCAAGAAAAACACATTTGATTGATGACACAACAGCGACTTTTGCAAGACTTTGTAAAACTCTCTACAACGTTTTAGAGACTTTCAAAAGTACAATGCAATACAATCAGTTGCTATTTTGTTGCACGGTACTCTGTGCAATGCAAAGAATTTTAAAAATGCAAGTTTCGTTCTAGTCTACTAGATAAGCCATGAATTGTATCTACAGATAAGATATACCCGCAAACTGTAAGAACACTGAAACCTGGTCGTGCATGGAGATGATAATCGAAAGCCCGTACCCTCCTGTACCGGTGAAACGACCACAAATTTTGTGTCTCAAATATAATAAAACAAAAAAGTGGCAGAGCTTGCACGGCGAGAAGCGATGGGCGTTGCTGAACACGTGACGGGTAAGCATGCGAAAAATTTCACCCAGGACTTGAATGTGTCGCATCGAGGTGTGTAAAGTGAACTGCAATAGTGGCAAAACCTGTGTGAATGATGATTGATGAACGTAAGCATAACCCCACTGAACACACTTTTTCACCTCAAACGTATACGTCGACCCCATACGTCAATTTTAAAGTGTTTATCTTATTAATTGTGAGCGATGAAAACTCAGTTTATATTACAGGTCCCGCTCTATAAGACCAACTCTTGCTTCAGGCATAGTCCTGGCAAAATAATCCGTTCAAACTTGTCGGGTTAATCAAGTTTACGCAATCCTCGGAGAGCGTCCTTTAATAAAAGTCGTCATGTCATCTCGGTTTTCGCAGGAGAAAAAGTTTTTGAGAAAAGAAAAAGCATGAAAGTGACCCAGTTTCTTCACAATTAACAACTAAAAAGCGCCAACTAGCGAGTGGTTTAAGATAAGAATCAGGCGCCATAATACTATAATTAGCTTTGACTAAGCTGTTTCTGTAACTCATTTCGACGCAACAGCGCCATCGCTACAGCTATGAAATTTCGCTACGCAATGAAAGCTACGGTTGTTGAATAACTCTTTTCTACAAGCACCAGCTATTTCGCAGCAACCATTTTAGTTCAGGTTTGATGTCGTGTTCCATTTCGGTGAATAACACCGTAAGGCGATAAAGTTAAATGTCATCAAAACAAAACCTTAACAGTACCGGTTCACACAACTGCGGTAAGAAACTGCTATAAAATACCGTCAGTTTTCCGTTGTAAATCCAGTTTTGTGCAAAATATGGAAAAAGTCTTTGATTTATTTTGAAAAAGATGTCTTGCAAAAGATTGAAAACTGTGAGCCAGTATGGACAAATAAGGTAAATTTACAGTGAACATTGGAAAACTTTCATATCAAAGCAAACAAAATTTTACTTCATTCTCACACGTTTCACTTGGCTTCAAGCAACCAACGTGTTATAATGATGCTCTGGTGCGCCAACGTGCGACTAAAACTATAGTACTGACTTTTGAATGAAAGCTCTATTAAGTTTTAAAGTTATTACAGCTATTTTTCATTAATTGCTTTTGCAAGCAAAACGAAAATGAAATGTGGACTCGTAAAAATGAGTACTAAAGACTATATAGAATATAAAATTTACCTACACTCAGGAAAAGAGAAAAACTGAACGAAAGAAGTCGTTCCTAAAATCTATGGTTTAAGGATAATAAAATAACACATACCTTGACCTGCTTGTCAAGTTGCTTTTCACGAAGACTTGACACAATAGCGCCTTTTGTGGCGGGTGCTTCATGGACCACTTCTCTTGCTGCTTTCTATAATGAAATGAAATTATGTTTTATATTAATGTGATAAACAGAGTGGAAATGTAAAGTGGCACCAACAAACTATGTTCAAAAATCGGCTCTTATGCTATGCTATAAAAGCATACTTAGATATACAAAGCTCTTTGTCATTACCTTTTACGATTTCTTGCTCTGTAATTGGTTGCAATGTTCATATTTTAAACTGCCAGTTGATCTTACCACAATTGTTCTACCACTTGTAGAGGCGGTGCTTAGGTCAAGGTAACATAGGTAGAATCTTTTTCTGGCACATTTGTGTGATGCTGTCAACTTCTAATGCTACCTTCTTTCTTTATAAGTTCTCTGGTATCTTTACAGTTCAAAGGAATGTTTACTTACAGTATATGATGCTAACGACTGCTTGAGCGTGTGTCATAAACCGGTTCCTGCCGGTTTCAATTTCAGTATTCACCAGTATCTTGTACTTACTACACTTACACTGATTTTTTGTCTTTAGCATCTTTCTAAAGCTTTTATTGAATTTCCACATCAACACAGAAACTGTATTGAATTGTTATTTAACTCTTTGCAACTCTATAATAAGAGTTGGTTAGTGCTCGCTTTGTCTATGCTTGCAACACAAGAATCAAATATTACATGGTGTATTAATGCACCATCACCATCATAATTGTGATGTTGGATATGTTATGCTTTTACTGAGAAAAGCTCATCACTCGAGTGCCGGTTACCAAGCATGACTGTGTGCATTGTTCAGATGAAATTTTTATCATATTTTTTACTTTTTCTGGTTTTCCTAAAAATTAGAACTGCTAACTAGGACCACTGAACAGGAGTAAGCATCGTTAACTCCTTGCCCAAAGGTATTGCAACAATAGAGTAGCATCTCTAAGTACCAAATTTAGTAGGCAGTCTGCGATTCTAACCACTACCGACAAAGTATAAATTGGCCATATTCTATATTTTGGCCTACAAGTCCCAAAATATGATTAATAAAAAATACCGGCTCTGGCTTGGTTGGCTTTTTCTTCAAGGACGACTTTGCTGGACTTGCTTGTTTCTCCTTACCAGGAATAGGAACAGGCACAACAACCTAATATATTAATTATATAAAGGTAATGACCCAATGTACAGTCTAATCATAGAAAAAATAATATCAAATCAAGACATTATAGTCTTGGGTAAAGGAAAGGTCTAAGGAATTTGAATTGTGCTATTTTATAACTTGAACAATTCTAAACACAATCAAAAGCAAAAGTTTTTTTCTCTGGAGAAAGCTTGCTACACAATGTTTTCTAGATTTGAACGCATCCAACATCTTTTGCGGCTTATGCATTGTTAGTACTATTTAACTAGAAAACGATTTGCAAGTACATTGTATAAACATTTCCATTTTCTTCCAATATACCTCTTTCATTTTGAAATTGCTTATACAAGGGATATGCCAAATTGAAGAAAAATCCAAATTTTATGTATAATCGAAAATATTAACCACTTTTTGTTATTCTCGTGATTACAAATTTTACAGGCAGATTATGAAATAAGAAACTGCAACAAAATGTTGGTTTTTTCGTTTTTATGATTGACTGTAAAGAAAATCATCTGTTTGAAAGAACTTCTTGTAATATTGTATCTGGAAAAGCAGGTTGATTTTTGTTATTCACCACAAGTGCACAATTATGAGCATGGTTCACTTCCTTGTCTTATACTTTCATTCAGGACAATGAGTACAGTTCTCAGATTTTGATTCGCACAAATATAAAAAATTATTACTTATACTTTAACGAGTCTAAATCTTTTTCAATTTCGCACATCCCAAGTAATGCACTTTTATTACATTTTTATGTTCTCAGACATCAATTAGAACATTTAGTCAAAAGTATGTGGTGTAAATGGTTGGTTCTATAATCATTGCAGTTGGAGCTCCAACATTTTAGTAAAGAATAATGGGCCTCAAGGACAAATTGCATTCAAACATTGAGCTATGTCTGTATTAGTGTATAGTATTTATTGTCTGTATTCTTCAAATGCATATTAAGTCAGGAAAAAGATTTACTATGTCATGTTCTTCCTTTACTTTAGGCAAATTTTTGGTTTCTTCTTCCTTTTCAACCTGCCCCTCATCTTTCGGCTCCAAAACAACTTCAGCTTCCTCTTCGCTTTTATCTTCTACTTGAGGACTTACTTGTTCCTAGAACAAGGATTGGGTAAGTATGAAGTTGTTGTTCGAATTGTAAAGGCATAGAAAAGGAAACTAGAAACTACAATCTTTTTTTTCAACAATCATCAACTGTAATGTTACTTAAAAACTAAAGCTTAAGACAAATGCTGAAGAATCAAAGACAAAACATGACTAATACTACTCTTGCGTCCTCTTCAAGCATCTCTGCTTCTTCATCTTCATCATATACCGAGGATGTATTATCATCTTTTATTTCTTTCTCTATTGTTGGTTCTTCAGTTTCCTCTTCCTAAACAAATTTCATTGTTGTTAAAATTTTGTTCGAAAATGGTAAGTAGACTTCATTATGCAGATATTATACAATAAATTATTCTGTAATATAAATGTCATTCAAGTCACTCAAAATGTCTAACTGACTCATTACAAAGGTTTGTCCAATAAATTTGAGAGTAAAAAAAGAAAAACACAACTATGTGAACTATTGTGCAACTTTTGAGCTCAGTCACAACTACATTATCAGCAACAACAACATGATTGGACTATCAGTAGACGTGTGGTTACTATAAGAAAAATTAAGTCAACAATTTTTATTAGTTTATTTGCGACATAATTACTTGAAAGTAGACATCACCAAAATTTTTTGCTAAGGGCTAAATAAATACGTGAACTGTCAAAAACGGGCCGGATGGTTACTCTTTTCATTTGTAGAATTGTATTTTAGCAAAATTGTGACACTGTGTGATGGTTAGAAAAATTAACCTCGCGTTTTCGTCCCGTGGGCCATAGTTTGATGGCCACTGCTTTAAAGTTATGGCCAACGTGAGATAACAATGTAAGAATGTACCTAATTGAACATGAATGTGAATGTTACATGCAAACGTCGAATATTTATGTTGCTCCTACAAACACCAATCATGTCATATTATCATATGAGGTTGAATTTTTTCTTTTTTGCAGAGCATTCAGTGCTGAAGGGCACATTTGTTAACTTGGTCTTGAGTTTATCAATGATTTCTTTGTTTTTCGATTGCATTGATCAAGCATATTAAACAAACAAAGTTACAATGCAAACCTCATCATGATCGTCTTCAGCCTCTTCTACCACTTTTCCAGCCACCACAACAGCTGAAATCAAAATCAGATTACTTTTAATTCAAAATACACTTTTTAGCATTACAAATATTTTCATAAAAACAGAGTAGGTAGTTTATTTAAATGTTAAATAAGTCAATACAATGTCCTTAAATCAAACACACAAATAATGTTTAAGGAATTTACCTGCTGCAGACACATCCCCAAAAACTTCTTTTTCAGTTTCTATCGAATCTTCTTTTATCTGTAACATTTTTGTTTAATGATAAAATAACTTTCAATAGTTACCTGTGCCAAGTACATCATGTTTCAATTTACGTTTGTTTGTCTGTCAACAACGTTACTCAAAAGCTTTTGTTATCCAATAATAATTAATAGTCAAATTCTGATCAGGATAGTTCAGGTGAGTCAAGAGGAAAATAAATAAACGTTTGTGTTGATAAACCCCTTCAGATAACCGCAACTGGCAAAAAAGCAATGCCAAAGTATATCTGCTGAACTCTCTTTGTGAGAAAAATAATGGAAAAATGCTATTCTGAGAGAAAAAAAGCCATAACATTTCATAGGAAATAGCTTTAATCAATTGTGACAACTAATATACTTTTGTCTTCTTTGTGCAGTTATAAATTTTTATGCACTTATATGACACATTAACTCAAAATTTGAATTCAAAATACCTAATGCAAAGCAATTTTCCACCATCACTCTAAATTTACCAAAATTCTTTTTCCTAACAAACCCATCATACCTGCCAACAAGCTGCGTGGCCTAATTTTAGTAAAATGCAGGTTTAGTCACATCCTCTTCATCAATAATGACTTGGTGCAACTAACATCCACTAGTGCCATATAGCTGTTCGTTTTGACGTTTTTCAGCAGTTTACAAACAGGGATGGCTTACAGTTATTAAGGAATAATGGTATGATCTACTAATTTTTTATTATTGCGGTATGACAAACTGGAGGAACGTTGACAGAATGTTGTATTTTTCATTTACTGCAGCGGTTAGCGTGAAAGTAAATAAACAGGTAAAAAAAATTTGTTTCCATGTTAAAAATGTTGGAATTGCATATTCAGACAATAGAAAAATTTCAGTTAGCATTTGTGTAATTGTCACATGTCTCCCTGTGCTTCTTTCTTTTTTTCAAGCATGGGTAGGGGCTTGGCTTTTTATTTCTGTTTTACCATTAGGTTTGTCAACTTCAAAAATGAATCAGTTCTGTGATAACAAAGCCACTTTGAAAATTTGACCAAATGTGGAAAATGGGTTTTTGAGTAAGGTTGCTCAGGAATCAGGATGCTAACAGATCAACCCTTGTGAAACCATAACCTCCTTGTAAAAGGTTGGAAATTACACAAAAGCTTATTCTTATGAACACTTGACAAAAACAGTTTGAGTAAAGGATTTCCATTATTGCTTACTGTTACAGTTTCTTACTTTAAATAAAAATAACCAGACAGGTACAAATAGTGGTAAAAAATCTTAAAAAATGCAAACCTTTTCCTCAGCCTCAGTGGATGGTGTGTCTGATTGAGCATCTTCCTCAACTGTTAAAAATTTCGATTTAAAATTGCCCACCTTACACAAAAGTATGGTTAAAAGGATCATCACAAAATATATAATTTGTCAGCAAGAATTAGTCTCGTAACTATGACTTCTATGTTAGATGAAATCAGAGCTAATCTATAGCAATATAGTTAATAAACTGATAGACTAAATAAGGAAATTTAGAAAAAAAACTGAGATTTCCTCACCGAAATTCATGTTACTGTATAAACATATCAATATCAAGAAGGCGTATGAATTAAAAATTAAGATTTTTCTGATTTTGTTCAAAGACGTAGACCCTGTTTAGGCGAATCAGAGGACAGCTTTGCTGTTGTTGATTTTCAGCATGGGCATTACCCTAGCAATTAGCATATTTCAAAGTTCTGGGTCACTTGTAGAATGTAGACAAAAATTGGAATGAAAATGAGTAAAAGTATATTGAAAATGAGTATATTTCAGACCCAAAATTCCAGTTTTGAGTTTGACTTCATTCAAGAGGAGTTTGAGATATATCATTTCAGTGATAATTCAGAATGAGGTAGCACCAGGCCAGCATAATTACATGCAAAATTTCAGCAAGGTTAATGTGACAGTTTTCGTGTAACTGCACTTTTGGCAATTTTACTGCATAAAGAAAAAACTAAGTAATTGGTGCTTCTTTCAAACTCATATGCCTCCTTTATCATATACATACCAGTTGGAGTCGCTATAGGCACAGCGGCTACAACAGTTTTCTTGTTGGTTACTTCAGTGTATTGTGATTCAGCTTCATGTGACCTTTTCTTCAGTTTTTGTTTTTGCTCTAAAAGCTTTTTATTTCTCCTTTTCAAATCCTAAAATTAGCATACACTTTATGTCTTAGTGGTAAAACAACACCAGGTTAGGGTTCTAAACTGGTAAAATAAAACAGCAGCATAAACACTAACCAGAAAAGAAAAGTCTTTGATATCAGATACAGCATGAAAACAAAGTCTAGTTGTGACTTGAAACACACAAATACTGAAATTACATGAAATGATATCTTAAAGAAACTAAGAATAAAAGTTGTTAACCTCCATTATATCATCCTGCTGGATTCCTTTTGCTTTCAGTTCTGCTTGTAGTAACTCGATAATTCTTCGGTAATTAACTAGTCGACTTTTGTAGGTTTCTTGAAGTTGAGTGACACAGTCACTGAACTGATGCTACATTAATAAAATTAAAAATTGAAAATAGCAACTACATAAAAACAGAAACCAAATCTACAAAAACGACCAAAATAGGTAGTTTAAATAAATAAATTTAAGAGAATTTGAAGAATAGAAAAAATACCTTAGTTTGCTCTTCAATTAAGTTATATTCTGACTCCATCTTGGAAATGATGGACATATGATTCACTTTCATTGTATTCATATCACCAACTACACGAGCAATCATTGCACGAGCGTATTCATATGGAATGTAAGCTGTTTCATTGACTGCTGGTTTATCTGCAACATCACTTTCTGCAGCTGACTTTTTTTCATCATCTACTGTTTCTTCAGGTGCAGATTTTATGGAGACAGTTTCTTGATTTTCTAAGTTTTAAATAGAATTTAAAAAAAATACTTTAAAAAGACAATGAAAGTCAATCTAAAGTTTGTGTAAATATGTACTTAAACACTACAATCGAATTGGAGTTTACCAGAAATTAATCGCGTTTATTACAAGTAAATGGTATTACATTAGTTGGATAGAACAAAGAAAGTTAAGTACTTTGTAATGATCAATACCTTTATCAGTTCCGGTTCCCTCAGCAACTTTCATGCGATCCATATTTATGTTGGGAGCGGCCGTTTTTGGTCTTTGAGGATTAAGTTCTTGCAGCATAATTCTGGCCTTGTTAGGAGGAGCTGAACTGGGTCTGTCTTTTTCATAGCTCAAGATTTCAGCCGGTCCTACTCTATTCCGACTGAATTTAGAGAAAGCCTTGTTTATACTCTCAGTACTTTTGCTTTTATTTTTATTTTTCAAATTCATTATGGTGGGAGTGGACAATTCATCGTCATTCAAAACTGTAGTTGTCTTTTTTGCCGAGTCTGTTTCCTCCTATAACATAAAGCAATAGTTACTTTATCTGCTCGCTAATTTTCAAAAAGGGAAAATGAAAACTTAAATGTATTGATTAGGGAATAGTAGATTGATAATAATTTGTCAAGACTTCACGGAAATAAAAACAAGTTCCAGCCAACGAGAACGATATAAAACAAAGAGAAAGTTTCACTTCAAGGAATAATTTCTGTGTCAATAAAGCATAAAATGTCTTCATGACGTAATAAGAGACAGAATAAACAGGATACTGAAACATGTCTAGACAAGTAAGCAGACAACAACCAGACTTAGAACTTAACAGTTGCTTGGTCCTACAATCAAACTTGCCATCAGTCGTTGCATACAATCTTCATCATATACAGCAAACACATTCTATTTTGCACGTTTGCAATTTTTGAAAAAAAAATTTCACACTGACACTGACAAGTTACAAATATACAATAGAAATATACCGCTACATAAAAGATATATACACTACACAAACAAAGCAAAAATATAAACATCTTTCAGTCATCGAAAATCAAAAGAAAAAGTCGTTATTTATAGCCAGGCAAAATATAAAAAAATAGCTTAATAACGAAATATTAATAAGGCAACATGGACCTACCTCTCAATTCATCTAAAACTCAACAAATACGCAATTTTTATAAATTCGCACTCTCAAAAATTGCAGCCTTTTGTAGGACATGAAGTGAAATGTTCAAATATTGGAAAACAACAAAGAAAATAAAAAGGAATTTACGGTAATCAGACAATACATTCAACGTACATGCATTTGGGCAGGATTTCCTGGTAGTATTCCTAGAGACATTTCTTTATCTTGTTCAGTGCGAGAAACCTCTGTTACACTTCCTGAATAAGTTGAAAGTTGCACTGATTCATCATTATCAAATGCTTCATTTTCTGCAACAAAAATAAGGTTTTTACATATAACGTAACCTAATTAAAATGATTCGTTCATGTTTTTCAAAATGATTGTCATTGATATATGTCAATTATGTTTAAAAACTTGGCTATTTCATAAGTAGAAAACTTGCTTACTGGGCATAGAACATAATCAAGTATTAAGAAAAACTACATTAATTGTAATATATTATAACATCCTTAATAAGTTAATCATAGTCCCATTTAAACCTTTTGTAGTAGTATCAAATGAAACACATACAAAATACCACAAGCGCAATAATAAATAAACAATGCATGAGCACAACATACTTTTTATTATATTCCAGTTTCCTTTTTTTTTAAAAGCGCAAATGCATCAAATCTTAATGCCCTTGTTTTTTATTGTTATTAACTTGCCTCTATTTGTCATTTTACATGTTTTGTTAGTTTATTTGTAGTTGTCACACTGCTTCAGTATCCAATTTCAAATTATAGCTACCTGTATCCAATATATTTTTGCATTTTTTTTTCATTCCTGTGGCTAAACAGGATGTCAGAACAATGAGGCTTCATCTGACTCCTAAAAAAGGACTAACTCTTCCACCTATTTTTTGACTTATTTATTTGTAGAATTTGAATGTTGGGTTTAGTGGCTATGCTAACCATTATTTGTCTTTACAAAGTCAATGTATAATTTCTGCATGTTATAAGCCCTTCGGTTTTGCTGGTGTTTTTCATTTACTGTTTGTTAGTGGACTTGTTATTTCATCAAACTATAATGATTAGCATTCTAGATACCTTTTTTTCCACAAGCAATGACAAAAAGTAATTGATATGATACCAAGTTGAATGCTGAGATGAGCAATACCATAAGGTGGTACAGTATTTATTATTATGAATTTCAATATCTTTGGTGGTGTTTACTACCTATTGCCTGTTAGGGCTGTTATGTATCACTTCTTCCAGCATTTTAGTCATTACCAGTGACAGTAACCAGAAAGGTGGTTTGCAAAAATCTGTTGCAACAAGTAAAGTGCTTGTTAAAATACTGTTAGAGTTACCGCAATTTGACATCTGCTGTTCATACTTATCATACGTTTCATGATTGTGGTTTAATTAGTTAATAACAGCACTTTTCAAATGATGAGTCACAGCCCAAAGGGATCACAAGGATCATATTGATTGCGCTTGAATATTTTGCTCATTAGCAGCCAAACATTTTTTTATATCATAGTCATTCAAGCGTATATAGTTATTCTATTTTTATGCGCCTACATCATGAGAATGATATTTGTTTAAAGCTGAACAACATCACACCAGGTTGAGCAAAAAAGTCTTCCATTAAATACCATACATGCCAGACTACATACGCAGAAATACGTAGAAGAAACAGAAATTTGTTGGTTTCCTTCTAAGCAATTTATTTCAGCTGTTTGATGGACATTGCTGCTATTAAAATTTTTAGATCTCAATACTGGTAATAAAAAATATGATATTTTAAGAAATTCATGCAAAAGACTTTGTCAACTGGCTACCCTTATCTTTCTTCATTCTGGCGTGATAATGCAATATGTCTTTCAGATCAATTTAAATAAAAAATTAATCTATTTTATTGTACAGTATTAGCTAATAATTTGAAATGTTGTGTAATGGTAAAAAATAATAATCCTGAAAAGTAAATCCACATTCTAGACATCTGCTTGAGACATTTGGTTAACCTATATGGGTTAACTCCTATCAACACCTAGTGACAAATAAGGTAGTCTATGCATAAATTAAATATGTTTATAATACATACCATGGCTTTCTTTTTGGCTTGGCTTTAAATTTTCAAGCTCCAAAGCCATTTGTGATTCAATTACAATGTAAAGTGAAATATATATATATAATAACAGCAGTAAAAATTTTTCTAAACATAAATTTTAACACAAAACCTGAAGCAAATCAGAAAATCTTAAAATATACACGGTGAGTGTAGTGTGTAAAAAGCAGTTTTTATAAAAACAATAGTTATGTGCAAAACAAACTTAAAATCAAACTCCAATGCTATAAGGCTAGAAAGTTGGTAATATGGAGTTTATTCGTCCTTCCCTTATTTTCGAGCAGTTTTAATAAAATATGGAAAGCAAGATATTTAACGAATGTCACAGTAATTTACAGAAAGTTAGGAATCATGGTGTATTACCAAATTACTAACTTAATGCATGGTATGTATGGAATATCATATTTCATTCTTTATAGTAATAGATAATGCAGATAAGTGGCGATGCTTTACTTAAGCTGGTATTCTTAATAAGTAAATAAAGCAAAGAATACATTGAGCTGGCAAAAACCATATACAATATTTTAAAACTACAGTCGAATTCGCTTAATTCGGACACCGGATAACCCGGACAACCGCTTTATTCGGCCAAAATGCTCGGGAACGGAACAAAAGTAAAAATTGAACGTAAAAAAACTCCTGTTAATTCGGACAATTCTCCGCTTAATTCGGACACAGGTTCGCAATTCCTATCGTTACATCGTTAGGTTATGAAACAATAAACAGTACTTGGTTGGTTTTAACACAAGATGCAGTTGCATTATGAGTGATTATGGTGAAACAATGACGATTAATGCGGTAACAATCGACAATGAATTCATATAACGCCGTGCCAGCTTCATAGTCGCTTTTACTTCGGTACCATTGCGACCATCTTGTAGAACAGAATGGTACAGAAAAGTTTAGAAGAAAAAGTGAAATTGCTCACTAAAGTAAACGAAGAAAAAAATGACGACGCTTCCTTGACAGTTCGGCAGTTAGTTGCGTTGGTGGGGATATCAAAACGTACTTTGCAAGATTGGCAGAAAAATGATGCAAATCTGCGTGAACAACGTGAAGAAACTATGCTTCGTGGACGAGGTTTAAAGACAGAGAGGAAGCGGCTCAGAATGTGCGTTTTATGCGTACTCATTTACTCGTACTCTTGTGCGTTTTATGCGATCAGTGCCAATTACTGCAGTATAGCGCAGGTGCAATTCATTTATTACGCAACAGTACAGTATTTTAAATACGTTGTTTGCCTTTACGCATGACCATGAAATGAACAATCGATTTTCTGCTTAATTCGGACAAAGCCGTTTCTCCGCTTAATTCGGCCAAAAGTGAGCAGAACCAAAGTGTCCGAATTAAGCGGAGTCGACTATATATATAATGCAAACATCAACCGCTTTCTTGAAAAATAAAGCTTTTGAAAAGCGTTAGTTTATCCTATAGTGTATGTTACTAATTTATGCCAAATATCACCGGAATTAAGCAATCGGCAACTTCTGTTAAGGTTGAAATACTGCATAATATACTTCTTCACATTTCATATACTGTATTAGCATACACAACATTCCATAGTAGCTTAGATTTCTCAATTTCCATAAATTAGTTTTACGTTGTTCTTGCTTTTCTAAACTAAGTTGAAAAACAAACAGCCAACAGTTTGACTGTGGCTTATATCTGCATAAACTTTTATTAAAAGATCAACGTCAACTATTCAGTTTATGATCAGGCAGACTACAGACCCTGCCCGTTAAGTTTGTAAAGTGTTATAACCTGGACACTTGAGGAACTAAGCTTGAATACATAAATACTGCTAAATAGTCAAGAGCAGGGTTGGGGTAATCGTAATTTTTATCGATTGTCAATCATCAGCATTTTATTAGTAATCAAATTTTTTTGAAATAAATTCAAAATTTGCTTTTACTATGATAATTTGTTGATTATTTGACTGTTTCGGCACAAAAAGCATGGTAATTAATTAATTAATTATTTATTCGATTTTCAGGGTACCAAGTAAAAAATACTTGATTCATACTTAATAAATTTGTTGTTAACTCAAATTATAATAGAATTCAAAGTCATATGTAATAATCAACTTTTTTCCCAGGAGAAGTGAATTTAATCGTTAATTATAGTTGGCAGGCTGACATGGCAAACATTAAATATTTGTTTCTTAACTCTAAATGGACTGCATGGCTAATCAAGCATCTGCTCGGTGGCCAAGTGTTTGAGGGCTGGACTCACAATAAATGCTGCTCATGTTCATGTTCGATACCCAGTGGCGCTATACCATTGTAATGCCCTTGGGCAAAGTATTAACAGCACTTGCTCCTGTTCAGTGGGTCTGGTGAACAGTTCTATTTTGCCATTAACGCATCACAATAACTTAGGACAATGAGCACAGCATAAATATGAATTAAAAATTTAAGAAGAGCCACATTTTATGAACGTTTATCAACAAAAGCCCATTGAAAATCGAATAAAACCATTAAAAATAAATTTTACTCGATTAATTATCCCATTACTTGGTGGACGTAATTGCCCCAGCCCTAGACTGGAATCTGGGATACTTTTCAACAAAAATCCAAAGTGGAAAATCAAACGTAATCTTTACGCCAGCAGATTTTGATAAAGTTTGTCGACTCCATTTAGCCCAATCCTGGTCAATAGGGTAAGTTAAGCGATGGCAAAATTATGAATACTGTAGTAGCATACCAATATCGCTGCCTTCTGCCGAGAAGCCCAGACTAGATTAACTGAAAACCAGAGCTGCTTACTCGAGTACTTTTTTGTAGAATTTGAAAGTACTCGATTACTAATTTTTCGGATTTAGCATCTAGTTCAGAAGTGCACAACCAACTGACAACACAATTTGGGTAGCATGGGTTTAGTATACACCAGGGGTCCGAAAATACTTTTTGGCACGACCCTTAAAAAATTGTTCTAAATTCCCGCGGCTCAAGCATTTTGTGAGCATATAATTGTAGCAAAGCACACGTGTGCTCGACTATTATTGCATTGTTATGTAGTAACTATGTAAAAATGCAATAATAATTAGAGGTTTAAAAAAGCTGAAGTTCACTAATTGCACATATGCGATGCTTATATTTATGATAAGTTTAAAATATTTCGCGACCCAAACTGGAAGGTCTCGCGACCCACGGTATACACATGCATCACGCAGACCCAATTTTTCAGTACTTGGGCCTACTTGATTGTTTTAAAATACTTGAATCGGTACTTGTTTCTCAATTTTTGTGATTAATTTTTTATTGCTTATTAATCGTTCTCAAACAAGTTATCAATATATAAGGTTATGCTATAGTATAGATTGACTGGTTATCTATCATCCAACTTTTTTTATTTACTGTTACGCTTTTGATCATTATATTCGTCTGCTATGTTTAAGAATAAAGGAATTAAAAATATTCCGTAGTTTTAATATTACAACAAAGTAATCGACTATGTAAGCATTGGCCTGACTTGTATTCGTATACTTGTACCGATGTAACTATTTCACCGGCGACCGTTCACCAAAGTTGCAGAATCACAATACAGTGAATGGCAGATTTTTGCTTATGGGTTTATTACTCTCGTTTCATATGATGAGAAGAAGGCATTGCGGTGGCATAGTGGTTAACGTTGGGACTCAGGTTCGATTCTTGCCATTATTTTATTTTTTTTGTTCAAATTTATTTTCAATTTAATTTCGTTATGAGAAGTGAGAGTTTGGATTGGAGAGGATTAGTTTTAACTTAATTTAGACTTCGGAAAAAAATGTGATTTTTAGTTGGAAAATATTGTTTATTTTAATTAGCAGGCTAGCTTAGTAATTTAATCAACAAAAGTAAGAGTTCGGGTCAGAGAGGTTTAGTTTTAGGTAAATTTACACTTTGGAAAATTTAGTACGTGGTTCTGAGTTGAAACTGGCATACACTTCAATTCACTGTCTAGAGTAATTGCCGTTTACCGTATTAATATTTTCCTACTTCGGTAAACGGCGCCGGTAAAATAAGTGTTTACTTCACCGGTCGCCGTTTACCAAAGTAAAAAATACTAATTGCGTAACCGGCTAAACGTTTACCAAAGTAGCTTTTTTTCAAATTCGGTAACCCACTGCCAGTGAAACGTACTTGTATACTCAAACATTTTTAAAACTAAGTACTTGTAGTCGAGTACTAAAATTATTATTTGTATACAGCTCTGCTGAAAACCTATTAACTGAACTGATATATCACTAGCCAAGTTTGGCAGAGGCTGCAATGGCTGTAGGCTGTAAGCATGTTTGACGTTTAAACAGTCTGGAGCTGAGCGCTATCGGAAGCTAAGAATAAATTTTCCCCCGAATATCCAGGCTTAATCTAGACTAGGCCTATATTCTTACACACGCAGTGTAATTTTTTCTGAAGTCTTAGTCCTATAGAGACAACGCAAACATGTCAACAAACAGAAAATCCTTCTGCTGATCGCTTTTGTGCTTCTCCTTAAGTCATCAAAAGCGTATGTAGCAACCACGAGTGCTTAATAAATCATAGTTCCAATTATAACAACATTTGCATTTCTGATTTTATTTCGATCCAATGGGATCATTAATTGATGTCATAGATATGATATTTCAATATGGATTACTTTAGTATATTACACGTGTAAATAAAATTTAGAATCTATGCTGGTGCGGGTTCTATTCATCTACTGCACTCTGTGTGTGGCATCTTCTTCCTTTAATAACACTATTGCCATGTCTTCCTTTATTAGGCTTACCATACGTCCCGTTTTAGCCGGGACAGTCCCCCTTTTTAACGTCTTGTCCCGGCGTCCCGATCGGTCGGCCAAACGTCCCGGTTTGGCATTCAGTCAGCCAGCATAGGCATACCGCATAGAAGCCATACACGAACATCAGCATATTCTTATTATTGTTTTTGCTATGTAGTGCACCGGTACTTCTTGAAGAAGAATTCGTGATCTTTTTTGTTATTTATTTCATTGTATTCGATAAAAATGTTATTGTGACGTCATATGTCGAAAGCGTCCCGCTTTTAAGGCACAAAATTATGGTAAGCCTATCCTTTATACAATCTTTGTTCAACTTTGTTCAGCAGTAATTGGGCTGGGTTAATAACAACAGTAGCCAATATGTGCTCCATCTTTGCTTGCTACCTACTAACAAACTACACTAATAAAACATACATAATACATAAGGTCAAGGGAGAATCTTTGAGTAAAGTTGTAGGCCTATAAATACCATATTAACCGGCCAAAAACCGTAGATAGCTAAAGTATCATTCATCAAATATCTGAAACCATAGTCAGCATTGAATAAATAAAAGATGTATTTAACTGCAATTGTTGCCACCATTGCTGCTTCATAGAATTTGAAGCCAGTTCTTCTCACCCCACCTTAAATCCTATTAAGGAATTTTATCAGGAATGTTTTTTTCTTATATTTTAGGAATTTATACATTTGAAATGGTTGTATAGTTACTACCAAGCAATAAGCACTAACAAAAATCATGTTTTCATTTACTTTTCGATAAAGTTGCCGCACTTAGAAAGTGGTTACAGCCAAAAAAAGTTTCACTCTGGTTCGTGTTCTTATCTCTTTGTTATGATTAGTTCAGGTGTGGCAATGGCTGGGGCTATATTACTGTTTTTGGACAACATAAAGCCCGAAACTTTAATTGTTTTTTTAGAACTTCATTTGTTTATATTAATTTTGGGTCCATTGCTTAGGCTATCTCTTATTATTTCTTTAAGTGAGCACAACCTTCTTCATGTCCAAGCTCTTATAAGTTATTCCAAAATATAGCCGTAATTACATCAGAAGAAATTATCACGTCCTATTTCCACAAACATACTTTTCAGAGAGAGACTTTTCACAAGCCGGAGTATTTCCAGAAGAGAGATTTTATAACAATAACGATTAAACTAAGATCAATTCTATTTATCGCTTTGCTATAGCCAATTAGTTAAGGCCACCAATTATACACATCGATGTGCCACAGAATTTTTCTACTAACAATTTGACAACACTATTTAAGTCACAGAACTATGTCAACAAGAACACTTTTAAATTCGTAACACTTTAACTATACTACAAGCACTTGAAAAGCATTTCCCAAAACCATCTATTAATTGAAATCCGGCACCTATTTACCTCTTTAAGAATTAATTTTTTGAATGAGATGACTAACCAAAGACTATCTTTCTTAATAATATGCACTATACTTGTATCACTGCAATGCCACTCAAGGTTCAGTTTGATTTCAGAAAAATTTATAAGATTGGGCTCTGGTTCGGTTTGAGTACAGAAAATTGTAAAGTCTTAGATTCTGGTTCGGTTTTCCAAAAACTCAAACCGGATGAAAAGTTCAGGCTCAGTTATCGTTCGACAAATCAAGGTATTAAGTTTTATGTATGTAAGTATTCAACCTACCCTATAGGGCATAGGCCTATTGATTGAATCATTTAAGCACAATATTCACTCTATTGTTTTTCAAAATTTGGAACTATTCCCGGTAAAAAAGTAAAAAGATTTACGATTATAATTACTACCTGTCCCGAAAAACATTTGGTAAGTTGGTGCGATTTTTTCCTGTTTACGTATTTGCATTTTGTAGGCTTGTGGCGGCAAACGCTATACGTTTTGGTCTCGTTTTTCTCCTTAATTTATATTCCTTCGTTGATTGCTTTTTTTAAAATAAACTTGCGTTTTCAGCTTTTTTCAGTGCCCTAATTTACGTTACGTTTAGCTTATCAGTTTGCAAATAGAGTTTATTAGTTTTTATTCGTTGGCCAACATCCTTCTGTGAGAAGCAACTAAGTTGTGCTTCTCGAGAAAAACATCCAACTTTATAAAGAGCCAAATGAAGCGTCATCGTGTACTGACATCTTGTTTGGCCACACTGGTGACCCCGACGAAGTTCGGGAACTATTGAGCGTGCTGAATTAACGGTGCGTCAGTTTGCACTTCGACTCTGATGTGCTGCTGCCATTTTTTTATTCGATTGCAGCTCGTGCCTACAGCACTAGCAATATCTGGGGGGGAGGGGGGAGGGAAGTAGTGTGGTGGAAAACGCCACGTTTTGGTCATTTTCCTTTTAAGTTCTCATATTCCTTTTTAATTTACTTTCCTTCGTTGATTGCTTTTCTTTCAATACTCTTGCGTTTTCAAACTTGTTAAGTATCTTACTTTAAGTTACGTTTACTAGCTTGCAAATAAATTTTTATCAGCTTTTATACGTTGGTCAACATGCTTCTGTGAAGAAGTAACTTAGTTGTGCTTCCCGTGAAGAGCATGGAACTTTATTAAAAGTCAGATGAAGCGTCATGGTACTGACATCCTGTTTGGCCACAGGCTAATGGTCGTTGTTATCGTTACATTGTCTGCTATACTTTCTTATGTATTCATGAACAGTAATTTATTTCACTTCATCGAAAACCGTGCAAAAATACATTGAAAATTCAAAAATTTATACGTTTCTCCATAAAAAACTTAAAACGTTTGGCTATCTATATGTTAATACTGTAAATGCTTTACAGGATTTTGTTAGAAGAGCGTTCTTGTAACATGTGACATTAATATTAAAAAATTTATACAGGCTATTGCAAAATATGAGTTTAGATGTAAACGAGAATATAACTCGAGGGGCCACATCTTGCCCATATGGGTGCAAACAAATCTTAGTCATGGAGCTGTTGGAATATAATCAATAAAGACACAAAAAGTCGTAACTTATATTTTGTAGAATACCTTTTAACAGTTGCGTTATTACTATACGCTTCGTTTATCCAAGCACGAAGATGAATGTGATTTACAAATAATAGGCCCTATTAAAAGTTGAACGCCCGGGCAAATTAGCCCGCTTGTCTCCACTCTACACTGGCCTTGTTGTAAATCAGCGCTAGAAGGCAAATTTCAGCAATCGTTATTATTCGGCTTTTCACATTACAAACATGTTTCAATATGTTTCGATAAACGTAGCAAATAAAGCGTTCGTGGCAACTTTGATTGACAATACTCACATTAGGTCAAAAGAGATAACCATTGTCCATTCAGATCCAGTTACATTGTACCTCATTATTGTCTTTTGAGATGGTTGACTCAGCTTGATTCACGTTTCAAACTCTGCTCAATCAGACGTGTGTAAAGCATTTCGGAGACTGTTCTAAGACATTAAGCTGCATGATGGCAAGTTCCAGAAAAACACCAGATGTACAGAAAACTTTGGGCTTCATGAAAGATTCTTTTGGGTATAAAATGTCCAAGAAAGTGGCAGAACTAACTCAGGTAAATATGGATTTTTGCTGTATGCTAAATCTAAAATGACAGCATACTAAACTAGCTTAAAGAGCTGTTCCACCGGTACATACTTCGTGTTTCAGAGAACAATATCTATCCTGAACAGGAAAAGTTGGTTTAAAAATTTGTCTTTGTTACTGTAGTTTACAAATTTGAGATTTATTTCACTGCAAATTCTTGTGCAAAAATATGTGAGTGACACTGTTCTTAAAGTTTTAATGGAGGTTTGAGAAAGAATCGAATAAAGTCACAAGAAACTATGTGCTTTGTACAGAGCACATAATAATGGAGTAGTGCTAACCTATTGTTTACGCATAGTGCTGAATTCTAACGTAGCTTGTATAATAAAGAAGTCTTTTGTTATGAGTAAGAAAACAAACCACAAAAAGCATATATTTGTTCAGCATCGGTTCATAATGTTTCAGTCTAAAAGTGTAAAAACATTAAACTAACTAAATTTTGTCTATTTCTGTACTGTACTAAAAGTCAGAAATTAAGGAGAAAAGTATTTTTGTTTATCGTTTGTGACTGCTGAAAACGTAAACAGTTTTTGCTCACTTATCACCTATTACAATCAAAACTAATAAGGGGAAACCAACATTAAGAAAAAATTAAATGAACGCTTCCATTACCACAGTCTGATACTATTGTTTTCCTATATTGTGTTTATTGTTTGTGTATAATTTGCGCTTTTTCTAATAGGTCGTAAACTTTCATGATTGCTAAAGGCAAGATGAGTATAGATAGATCTTGTGATGTAAACGATATCTAACTTATTAGATATGAGCACTCCTGTTACTACAACAGCGGCAGTCTTATTATCCCGGACAGTAATTGCTCGGAAGTAACCTTATTAGTTACGTCGAATGCGTCATAACCACCTTCACAATGATATGGTTTAGCTCTGGCTTGGCTTAACACTACTGACAATGACAATTGTTGACATGCAGGAAATTAGAACTTTGTTACGCGGAAGCAAAATTAACGTAAGATTTTTACTATTCATCCTTATGAATCAACATTAAACTGATCAAGTTTGCTTGTTATTTTGTTACAAAACAGAATTAAGAATTTGTCTTCCATAACTTTCCAGATGACCATGGAAACATTTTGATCGATAAATCGTAAATTTATGTATTAATAGGGTATTATTGACAGGATATTACCTTGATTTTTTAAATGTTGTTGGTCACAAATGGTTTGCTTTTGAAAAAAAAACAATTCATTTTAATCGCGTTAGACTAGCACCCTAATCAAACATTGTCCAAACATTTCCCCTTTCCTCTGAAACGTGTTTGCATAAATAGGTTACGAATACCGAATACTGTACCTTCTTGCCATGCGGAAAACCTTGTGTTCCAGGTGGTGCATATGCTCTTCTCCAGAAACCATGAAAGAGAAGTCGAACTCGATGCATTGAGGGCTGCGTACGAGGAGGAGGTTCTGCGAATAACTAAGGTCGTTCAAGTAAACTCATACACACGCTACTCCACCAGAACTCGTTGTTTTATTGAATCCAAACAAACTTAGCAGTTTTAAACCAATTATTCCTAACCTAAGATATCAGTGTGTGTTTACTTGTCAAATAGGAGGCAAAAAACAACTTTGAACGACTGGAGTATCTTTTACGAGATGCTACTCGTCAGAGGCATAAAGAAGTGGTCCAGGCGGCAGATAACACCACCCAACTGTTGAAGCAAACTCAGGAAAAAATGGAACTCCTGAAACAAGATTTATCCGACGAGCGTGCACAGTCTACGCATTTTAGGGAACTATTATCAAAAGTAATGTTATACCTCTAAAATCATGTTGCATAACGTTGTGTGATCTACGATGTGCTGTAAAAAATTACATAAAGTAGTTCTTGTTGTAAAATGATTTAATTCTGCATTCAGGCACAAGAAGACTTAGAGCGTTCTAAACAAGGAACTGACGGGGTCTCAGAAACTTTACAACAAACAAATGCGCGTCTTAAAGAACGTGAAGCCGAAGTTGCAACTTTGAAAAAGATGCATAAATTTACTGAGGAGAAATTTTTGGTGCGTGTTCTGTTGTTATTATTATAGTATATGTGTCAAGTTAAATTTTTCTTGTCTAGCCCTTGCCGCTTATACTACTAGCCAGTAGTCACTATAGCCAACAGTTACTTTCAAACTATTAATAATGTCAAATCTCCTAGCTGGTGCGGAATCAAAACAACAGTATTGCTTATCGCCATCAGCAAAACACCAGCCTTCTCTTAAAACAAAAACGTAGAATAAAAAGTAAAAAACCTTATCCAAAAAACCACAGAGCAATGAACTATAATTAAGCAGCGAGATTAGAAGTCGCGGGCAGCGTAACATGCTTCGGGGAGGAGTTGTAGGTAATGGCGTAAACCGTGTACGTGTGTAGAAAACTTACTAAACCCAATAAAAAAATTACAAGTTGCATATTGATAAAACATCGTAATCACTATAGAGTGTATACGCCATAGTCGGCGTATCCACTATGCTTTACAAATACCGTAGTTCAAGGGAATGTAGAGGCATGATTTCTTGATGGCAATATTAAAGTTCTTACTTGAGGCGTACATTCTATCATTTAGTGCACATTATATCACATTTAGGCCTCAAAATTGTGCCCTCTCTAGGCCACAGAAACGTGATTCCGGGCCCTAGGATGGAGTTTCTTTTGTGCGGTTTTCTTTAACCATTCATTTATTGTGCACTTAAGATATTCATTGTGATCTTGATCAATCCATTTCACTTTATATATTTGTTTCGGCTATTATCATCTATGTTTTTAACGCTGGAGAACATACCCTCTGCATCTTCAAACAGTGAAGTTGTATTGTTGTTTGTGTTGCTTTGACCTTAAATTCGTTAAACTTAAGAATTATTTTGTGGGTTTGGTGGCAATGCTAACCTACCATCTTATAGCACAATTATATTATTGCTATCTTGCATGTTTTAAGCCCTTGGGCTTTGCCACTTTTTCCTGCTGGTTAATTGTTCGTGTGCATGTGTCTTAGTGTGCCATAACTACAACATTTAGCATTGTAACTTTCGCTCCGCACAGTTAATGGCGAAATATAAACAATACAATTAATACATTAATACTAAACACAAAGTCACACATTGCGCACAATAATGGCCGCAACAATATGAGTGGAATACATCCAAACATATATCTAAAAACACATCGTGGAATACATCTAATATGCCTTTAAAAACATATGAAAGTGCAGTACTAAGCCAACACGCCCGTCTTCATGGTAACTACACAAAGACTTATAAAATGTGAAATTTTGTATCATATGTACAATAGTATTGCAAAGAAATCACTTCAGCATTTACGACTATCATCATAACTGTTCCTCATACAGCTGTTTACATCAGCCTGCTTTTCCACTTGAACCCAAGTTTTTGCTTTAAATTAAATTAAATTGTAAGTAAACTTCATTTAGAATTGAAAACTTTTCTATGACTTTCTCTCGTGCAGTTCAATTCAAAAATTTTGTCTTTGTTAACAGGTAACGGCGAAAGACCTCGAAGATCTCAAACAAAGGTTTGGAGAAACAGAAGGCAAACTTGCTCAATCAAAATACAATTTCTCAAAGATAGGCAAAGTATACGCAAATATAAGCAACTATGAACATACCTGCAAATTCTTGTTTTTTTAATTCTTTGAAACTATTATTATTTGTCAACATAGTGAAGCTTTCAACACACTTTTATTATGAGCTGTATTTTAACACCTGCTTAGTTATGTTTTAGAACTTCATGCATGTCTTAGGTTAACATGGGTATATCCAATCATATTATCGCAGGCTTTAGAGGAGAGCAATCAACGCGCAGAAGAATTGTCCAAGAAATTGCAGCTGGCTGAAGAGCAAATGAAATTTGCGAATCGTGAGTTGAAAAAGAAAAGCAAAGATCCGAAATTCAAATTCCCAAGAGCTGGGTTGTTGCCATCTCGCCAAACCAGTCTTAAGGTTTTCAGCATGTGATCAATTTATCCTGCAGTTGCAGTTGTATACCTTGTGCCATATTTGTAGATAATGCAAACTAATAATTACGCTATAGCCTCTGTATAACCTCTATTCTTAATACAGGATGAAGAAATAGACGCTTTAAAGAGGGAAGTGGAGCGCTTGCGAATGGAGCTCAGTAACAGAGAGGGAAATTTCAATCGCGTTTTTGCAAAGTTTCAACCGGTCGTGGTTTCAAGCGACTCTAACTACCAAAAGCCGCAAAATCCAAAAATGATGATGGTGACGTCATCGACAAGCGACACAGATGCCAAGAGAAAATATTTACCAAATGCCATACTGAACTCAGTTCCTCAAAACGCAGATCCTCACTATTTGCCTAAGACTGCGCCAGGAAGCGCTTCCAGTGTAAACTACGTCAGCTTTAATTCGAACTCTACCTTCCAACATCAAAAAACTTATGCCGGCTTAAGTAATAACCATAAACCCTCGTCTTCCTCATCAAGTCGTAATGCTGCTTCACCCAGTTTTCGGTTAGTTTTCACCAAGTGAGTGAAACATATTAAGCGATTGTAGCATTCTGAGCCCAGTGTGTCTTAAACTTTAAACGTTTTTGTAGGAAAATGGTAGAACCATACATGAGGTGTCACCTCATGTAATCAGCAACATTGCATTTTCCCGAGAGTCTTCTTTGTTATTAAATTGTAGATTGTGTTTTTTTTTTCGTGAAAAAACAGTTTTATTTTATATGTTAAGTGATATCTACGTTCACAAATAACACTTGATTCCAATTATGCTTTATTTAAATCATAAAAAGAAATTATTTCCGTAAAAGTGGTTGTTATATTTGTGTATTTAAAAGCTATAATGGTTGCAAATAGGACTGCATTTTGGCATTTTGGCTCATTTTCAATGCATTTTGGCACAGCAAACACGTGTTAAAGCAGAGTTAAATTTGAAAGTGACCGCTGATGGACTTTCGCTGAATCGCAATTCTGTGACGTCATATATCAACAAACCCGTCACAAGAAAATAGTCTGAGAACAAGCATCTGACCTTATTTGACGTCATGACAGGTTTAATTGACGCAAAAATTGAAAGCAAACAGATACCAAACCAGTAAAACGTTACAGAAAATTGGCCGTTTGTTTACCAAGTATACAGTTGTACCTACAGTACGGCGCCTACTTCAGTATCAAATTAGCTTTTTTGCACAGTCTCCAGCTGAAAATCAAACATCTAGCGCAGACCATTGGAACTTCATAGAGTTAAAATATGCTGAATGGTTCTTACTGAAGATTGCGTAACCTTTTCTCAGCTTAGTTTTTTTTATGCTTACTATAGTATAACTTTACTATTTTGACTAAATACAATGTTAAAAGTTGCTCTTATAACCTTTCACATTTAATTTTCTACATGGTATTGTCGATGTCAACACCCACAAATGCGGGTTCTTCATAAATTTCTAGTCTTGCCAATTGTACAGCGACTAAATACACTCTAGAAATGATTAACTTGGATTATAGTAGATCTTATGTCGTTTCCGATTTATTTTTTATACCTACTGTTTCGTGCCATCACGTGTTTATTGTAGAATACAATCTGTATCTTTCTTGATACTGTATAATATTAAAATCTTTATACTAATTTTTAAAAGTAATTTTTTTGAATTAAACATCTCCATGCCTTTTACTTACCATTTTATACATGTGATTTCAGTTATTCAAGTTTAACCAATACTTTTAAGCTAGTGGGCGACATAGAGCAATTGAATGGTTAAAATTGCGTTGCGAAATATAATGTTGCAGTATTGATAATTCCCTGTATTCAATCTAGAATAAAGTCATTCTAAGACGATGGTGTGTCACGTTTGGTGCAAGATAATTGTCTGAAAACCGGCATCTGACAGGGCTAACGTCATCACACGTGTAAATGACGCAAAACGATTTAAAAAACAAACAAGCAGCAAATCCGTATGACGTTGCATAAATTACAGGGCTTGTATTTGCCAATGGCCGGGTTTCTAGCAAGTTTGCTATTTTGCAATGATTGCTACAAAGATGAACAAGCAATGACTTGCTTCATTTGAAAGTTTGTAAACTGTTCATAAAATCTACGCAGTAGTTCTCACCAAGAAAACTTCCATCATTCCAAATGCTTTAAAATTCTCCACAATTTCCACCTCGGCATAAGTCTTCATAAATACACAAGCGTGTATGAATGGTAGAAAACCTGTAAGGTAATATTTTGGCAATTATAACTGGTGTAGGCTATAATCACTTTGGATGATTTGACCTGGCAGAAATCATTCACTTGCAAATAAGAAGTTCACTTAGACTTGGACTGTTGGTGATAAAACGACAAGACGGAAGATAAGATGTCAAAGAAAGGTTTTATGATTGCCGGATAATATAGCTTAAGTAAATATTTTACGACTAATCTCAAGCACGTGCTTCTTTCATATAATCGTCAGTATATAATGCGCAGTTTTCCGTCAATTTGGTGATGTGCAAATACTGGTCAATTATACACCGGCACAATGTATATGGACAATAATGTTCTGTATTATGTGGAGTTGATAAGCTGATTAAAAAGTCAATTTATAAAATACTTTAAAATTAAAATTTAAAAATAAGTCAAACTATCTTCGGGCAGTTGAATTTAAAACGTAAGACAATCGATTGAACACATAAGCCGAAGTCCTGCCCGTCTTGAAATTACGTATAGTGCAGTATAAGAAACTTTCGATATAGTGAGAATTGTGAACATGCAGGTCCTGGAATTTGCTCTTTACGGCATACGTAACGTTTACATAAATAGCAAAATCATTCAAGTATATTATTTGACATATTCGCTTGTATGTTTAACGTGTAAGTCTATACAGTAGCCTATGCCATGCGAAGCGAATCAGTAAAAACCAAAAATGTTTTGCATTCAAATTCAAGTGGCATCATGGTTGATGTCATGCATTACGATTACAAAATGAAACAATCAAAACACAAAAAAAAAACAAAAATAGGAAAGTAGCAAAAATCAAATGTTATAAATTTTTAGCAGGTCAACGCCCACGTTAAAGCCTGTGTTACGGTTCATAGGCTTTAGAAAATGGAAATTAAAGGAACACGAACCTATTATGCATTTTAATTATTTTTGAAACCCTGAATATAACTAGGCTATAGGCTTACATGTAGTTTCTAAAAATGTCGGTATTTCGAGTTAATAATCTTCAACTCGAACTCTGTATTACAGTTTCTTTGTGCCGCTGACATTGCATGTAACTGACAAAGCGCCTATGGTGGATTTTTTTCTATCGTGCAGTCTTCAGATCTGATTACATGTAGATGCCTATATAATTAAGAAGGCTGGAAGCCGAGTGGAACCATTGTTTATGTTCACCACCATCAGGCGTACCTATCAATTGCCTTGCTAACATAGATTACGTTCTCAATGAGTGTCGAACCAAAAACCTCTCTGACGTCAGTCGATATGATAGAAAGTGAAGTATACATTTTAGTGGTACTGATGACTACCAAACCGCGGGAAGGCCGTTTACCTGGCTGCAGGTGCAAACCTCGTAGAAGAGGCTTTGGTTTTATTGGTTTACTCTTATTCACATTTTTAAGTTGATTTAAATTTAAACATGATCTATGCAAATATGCTGTATACGTATGGGCTATACCACAAAGGCCGGCCAAATGTGTAAAATATGTAAAAATATGTGTTTATCCATTGGACTTCGCACTATGACAAACTCCGCAAACAGGGCTCAAGCGACGATCGAAGAGTCATCGCCGAGTTTCAGTCATACAAAGACTTTCCTCAGTCTGAGGATAAGGACTGTGATGCACACCATATACCATACCGTTTTGCAGCAGCAACATTGGCAGTGTTTATAGTGATATAGGCTATCCCTATAGGCAGAGCATATAACTATGGAAATATACACTGGCGAATGGCGATTGTTTTCTACAACCGAAACTGGAAAGTATGGTAATTTTATACGAAAAGTGCGTGCCATATACACAAATGATTACGTACACACTGCAAGACTTAATTTTTGGGCTTTTAATTTTAAATAGGTGTTCAACAATGATAAAGCTGATCAAACTGTTCAACAAATGTAAATTGAAAAAAAAAATAAAATGCAAATTCCAATTTAAAAACATTTGTTAAAATTTATCAAAAATTATCGATTTAGCTTTCGAAACGTTCTCTGTTATTTAATTTCAGACATGTAGAGAAAACGATACAACACAGTATACGTAATTATACCGTGCACGGAAATTCAGAAGCTTTTTTCGCTTAATTGAATGTTAACATGTAGCATCTTGTTCTATACAAGTGACATTTAAGCTGGAGGTTTTTGAGTGATTGCTATGTCGTTAAATAGACATGATTGCATTGTTTGCATTTTATGGTTTTATGCTCTGTTGACTGAAAAAAAATTGACTGCAACTTTGACGAAAAAGAACTTTCAAAATAGAATATTATGCTATGGTTCGTGAGGTCGAACACTGCAAACAATTATATTGTTTTTTATTGACAGTTTTTACAACATGTACAATAATTGGATGAATCAGTCGATTAAATATACAAGAAGGTCCCTTATTCTTATATTAACCCTATTTCTTTTATCCCAGCAATGTCGAATTGCCTCTGCCGAAAAATTAGCTCGTAATTTTGCGAATATACAGCGTAGAAACCAGAAATTGCTTGACTTTTCCTGAAAATGTACCGGTTTTCCAAATATGTTACTACCATATCGATAGGCTATGAAATATTGGAGATATTAGCAAATTCTTGGCAAAATTTCATATTTTGCTCCCACGAGGCTCGCTGGCGTAACGAATTTTTTTGCTCACACAGCTTAATTATCAGTCATTATTGTGTAGTGTGTTTGAAGCGTTTTATCAACTACCATCTTTTAAAAGATTGTTTTTATCTATTTATATCACTTTGTTTGGGACCTTTGATAAACTTAAACGTTGTGCCTGTCTTTTTTCGTGGTGTCGGTTTCTGACTGGAGCAAAGAAAGGTTGTTTTGAAATGATCGGTTGGTGATATTAGCGTGCCAACGCTATACTGTATAAAGCAGTGGTTCTCAAACTTTTTTAAAAGAAAGTACGCAACGGTCTCCTAGCAATTTTTTAAATGCCTCACGGTCCCTTAAAAAATCAACACAAATAAACACAAAACAACACGTTGGTTATTATGGTATCATTGTGACGGGTGTACCTGCTTCTTTGCAACCAGTTCGGCTATGTTTGGTTCCATTTTGGACAACGCAACCCTAATATCGTGAATCACATTCAACCGGTTTCAAACTTTTGGCTTGATGGCAAGTAGTGCCGTTTTTTTGGAAGGTGCTTCGCGGTCCCAGAAAATTGTCTCGCTGACCCCAGTTTTTAGAACCACTGGTATAAAGTTACCCACAGTCAAGGGTGTCGCGGTTCGCCGTAAATGTGGAAAAGAGCCTGGTTTTATGGACGAGAGAATTCACGTTACACAATCGCATGTGGATGCAATCGCCTGTTGGATGCAATTCCTTGGGTGAAATCACGTGTGGGTGCAATCGATGTGGGACCACTTCAAATGCAACAAAGCATATTATATTCCAGTTATATTGTAGCATCTCGCTTGTGGTGCTGTAAAATATAATTTCATGAAATATCGGTTTTATGACACGAATAATAGAGTCTTTCGAGAGACACTATATCTAACATCAGTCTTGAGGCTTATTACCCTAGAAAAAGTAAACAGTATAACTTGCAGTATAACTAGTATAACTTGTTACAACCGCATGTAACAGGTACAAATTCATGCCTTAAACACTTCACGATATGATTGAAAGCATTGAAGAAAGTTATTGATTTTGTTCGGCCCTCAGTAGGCAACACTTCATTCGTTTCGATCAACCGTAAGCCTTAGCCATAAAAGACCCAAATATATACAATATGTCATGCATTACGTCGAAAATATAGTAACCACAATTCCATAAAAATCAGGAATTTTGTTCTTTTATGTGTATTTGAAAAAGATAATGTTTCTACTTTGTTTTGACCAACTTGATATGATTCTGAAGTCGCTTTATTTCGCCTCTTCCTACGATCAGCTAAAATGAAATTTATCGAAGTACTACAAAACAGTTCGAAAAATCTCGCTTGTCCGAATTTTCCTATACACGCTTTCATGGGACATTCCATTTTCTATAAGCTGCTTGTAGAGTTAAGTCGAAAACTTGGTGTAGCGTTGTAGCTTTTCTTACTCCCTCGCCACTTCAAACGAACGATGACAAAATCTTTGAAAATCAAATACAATGAACAGTGAACACGTAACACGAGCTTGTAGTGTCCGTTTAATCAATATCAATAAAATGTTCTTAAATCAATAAACAATACTGATTAAGTATTGTATTAAGTACAATACAATACTTAATTACAAAAAGTTGCAGTTTTTGACCTTTGTGGTTTTGTAATGTTTTTCATTAAACGCGTTTTCTTGTGTGCTGCGTGATATTGACAGCGTAAACTGTATTAGCGTATGTTGCGTTCCTCATGAAATGCACGCGTTATGATTATACGTGACGTCTGACGTCAGTATAGTCAATGCGGTATACCAAACGAAAATGACCGAAGAATTATAGGCGTACTGCAGTGTGTTTTCAAATGCAACCTTGTTTGTGTTGCAAGCGTGTTTTCGGGATGATGATAGTTTGCCGGTGCTTAATTGACCGTAACCATAAATCTATTGTATTTTTTCTCTCTCTTTATTTATCTAATGTTATAACTGTTTTACTAATTCCAATACAAAAAGTTATGATTAAGGTTAACGTTTAAACCCAAATTTAACCCAAAATTAAGGTTAACGTTTAAAGTGTGAAATTTTACAAAAAGTCCTGTATCCTTGAACTGCGATGGTTGCATTGGCTACTTTCTATTTTTTGGAGTTTCTTGTTAAGACTTTTCCTAAAAATTGGTACAAACTAAAGCAATCCGATTAACCCGGAACAATGGATTTGATTTCTTTATGACAGTTTGTCAATTAAATAAATGATTTATTCGTTTTTGTTGATTTTAAGTCTACTTATTAAGCGTTGGTATTAAATTTTAAGTGAGGTATGCAATTCAAATTGTTTCTAAATGGCATTTACGTACCCTTTATAGGTGTTAATTTGAAGTGGTCTATTATTCTTCACAAATTAAAATGAGGAACATGATTTTTAAGACAACTGCAAAGTTGTACAACATTGTAAGCATTGAAGTGAACTTTAGCCCCTTATACGCCTTCACACTTCCGGTTGCATGGTTATATTTATCTCTACGACTTTAACTAAAGGTATATTTGTTAATTCTAACAACACTGAAGTTTATGCTCAGCCGTATAGCTCGATTCGAACCGCGCATGGACGATGACTGGCCTATGATAGAGTAGGGTGATTAGCAAACATTAGAACCGCGGCAAATCAAAGGATATCTAATGCAAAACAAGAAAAATGGACTAACTGCAAAAATCATAATTTTTAAATGGTTATCGTTATCACGATGAAAAATGAATGCCATGACCTGAAAGCCAATGAATTTATATTTCAATTTGTAAAAAGTTTATTTCTGTATGGCAAGTCATCTTTGTTGTACAAACGTTTAAAATTTCAGTGTGGATTCGACGCTGGGGTAGGAGGGTAGGTACCGAAAAACGGTAAATCGAATAGGGTTAAATGGTGCAATATACATATTCGAAACTGGACATGGCAGGTTTAACGCTTGCACCTTCAAAGGTGTAACCATATTCTAAATATACAATAGAGGAAATTTTCATTGAAAATATTACCAACAGATACTATCCGGTCACATTCGGGCAGCCTTAAAACAATTTATTTTCTGTAAATCTAAACATTAGATAAATGTTGCGCGGCTTGAGCAGTCAAAAGTTTTTAGGTAAAACAGTACAGGGTAGCAATGAATCTCTGGGTGCTGACGTATCGGTGAAAACATGCCACCGTTTATAAGGATTGCTATTTCCCGCTTTAGTCTTTCTTTTTTACGTGTCGATCCAGATAGAAATTACTGGAATTACCTAAAATCACCGTATATATTATAACAGCTTTGAAAAACAAATGATGTAAAGCCGCCCCTTAAAATAAACGCTGAGCTTACACGCAAATGCCTGACCAAAATATGGAATGACATCATAAAATATTTGCTGTAAGGTTTACTTCTAAAAAGCACGAAGGTTGATTTATGTGATTACGCCAGGCGTATCATTATAAATGCTTTCCAAGGTCTGTCATCAAAAGTTTTTCCTTCATGTTCCTATTCTCAATTCGGACATGAAGTAAATGAAGAGATTATATGTAAAGCGCTTATTATTAATAATCAGCCTCCGGCACTAAACCATCATAACAAACAAGGGAAAGCGGAAAGTGTTGATCAACACCTGTATAGAAGTAAATAAGTTTCTTAAAGGAACTTTGGAATAATAAGAAAAAAAGGAAAAAGTTTTAGGAGCACTTTATTCTCCAAGAATTTTAAAGAAACAAAAGTATCGCTGATCATCTTTTGGTACAAAAGCTTTTGCTGTTCAGCTAAAGTTCAATGTGTTATATTAGATGCAGCGAAGAAATCCACTATAGTCTTATTCAATAAAGCATTTTATGCTCTAACAACATTGAAGATTGATGTTGCTATTATAAAGCCAGATATAAACGAGTGGTCTTTTAAATTTTTGTATTCAAACTACAAAGTTCTGCGGGTTTGCTTCATTAAAGAATTAGTTATACTTCAAAGGTTGCTGCGGTGTTGTTTTTTTCTGAACGGTGGTTTATACTAAGTGGAGACGACGGTTGTTTAACTTTTCACATCGCAACGGCATCATGGTCAAACTTAAAACTGGGTGGTGAGATTTATCTGAGACACAATCTATAGACCGCGTGCCCACCGTCACGTAATTTCAGGTGGTTTAATTTAATTAGGGATTGGTTGGTGGTCGCCATTTCATCGAATTTTAATTCGCTGATACCGGCAAGTTAATACCAATTAATTACGTCGTGATTAATAGTTGTGCTCGAGCTGGAAAATCAACGTGTTTATGATGATTAATGATGAGAAACACTGAAATGTTAGTTATGCATATAATGATTAATTTAAAATATTGTCTGTACCACTAGGTTGCTGTAAATCTTGAAGGTAACGCGCGGACGTTTTTAATGAATTAAAGCAATAATATTTTCCTCGTAGACTTTAAGTTAAATTTAGTTAATCCCTGATGTTTACGGTGGCGTGTTTTGGCCGTTATCTATGTATGATGACGCACACGCGTGTCTTCTGCCAAGACGCGTAATTCTCGGAATATCAAAATTTTTATTCCAGGCGTTACTTGTACCATCAAGTAAAACTTTCTTTTTGCTCTCTGTAATGCTGCACTTGCTTTAAAAGCCATGAAATGTATTTTAGCCAATAAATATTTCAGCTAATTACAACATAATTGATGTTCAATTACAGTGAGTAGGATTTTTAGCAGGAGATTAATGTATTTATTATAGCGGGATTGGTCGTAGTGCGCATGTGCCTTTATAGTTAAAACATAGCAACCGTATACCCATTGAAGTCTTAAATTTCTGACATAGTACAGACAGGCCTTCAAGGAGTAACTTGAAACCCAGTCGAAAAAGCGTGACATCCCGGAAGGTTGATAAAATCGGTCAGTGTTCATAATTCGCCCGGGGATCCGGTAGATTGCGAAAAATTAATATTTGAATCATTCGCGTATATTTTCTGTTTACATCAGGGAAAATTTAATTATAGTCGAGTGATACACAGAAACTTTGAAAAATAAAAATCTTTTAAAATACTTCACCTGTTGTGTCACCTATCTCTGTCTAACATCAAACACCGGTCACCGATCGACCGGAACGAACGGATGTGATGAACCAGGGGTATTGCGACCCGTTTGCTTACGTCATAATTTACCCCCCGTACTATTATAGTGGGTTCCTTGTCTATATTGCAACATTTTTGCCGATCAATGTGGGGACTTTCCGCATCTTCCCACCCTGACCCATTTTGTGGGAAAATTGTTCTGATTGATGAAACATATTTTGCATTCTTCACGTATAGTCGTAAGACTTGTTCAGAGGAAAGTATAGCGGTGTCTGAACTACAACAGGCAAAAGTGAGAATCCGAAAAATATCATTTGCATAGCTACATGAATGTTAAAATCTACAATGTTTATGCAAAACCTTTTGCTTCTATACCCATTGCATTTTTGCCGAATTATAAGCAAAAACGGAAATATCAACTTTAAACTAACTTACGTAAAATATCGTTTTGTCCATGCGCAGTTTTAAATAAAAGGCAACTTAACGGCTTCAATTCATCTAAAACACCTTGAAATTTATATTTCCTTGTTTTTCGATTTGGATCGATGTTTAACAAAAATATGTTTTAGTGTATTTCTCCCATGTTCGTCATACGTCAAGATTTCAAGCACTATATCACGGCCCGCCGTCTATAAACCTACCCGCGAGTCGCCAAAATATAGGTCACTTTTTAATACAAAAAATAAGAATTTTCACACAACGTCATGAGATATCACTTCCACTTTAAGTCCTTTTCAAAGAGAGAACGTTTAACAATATTGGGCGGTTTTTTAAGTTTGGGTGACGAATAGCGACCGACAATTAGTTAAGTCAGCAAAGACTTATTTGTTGTGGGTATGAATTTTCTGAAATAATATAGAAACGCAATTTACTGATCGCTTACCGAAGTGTTTATCGCGCTTAGCGATGACAATCGTTACGGCACACAACGCACAAGTGTGTCGTTCTCGTGCATGCGTTCTCTCTATCTCTCCTTTTTTCCTTCTGTTGTCTCTATAAAAGCAGATGCTTAACAACGAAAGTTGGCCGAGGAGTTGCACATAGCAACGAAACACCACAGGCCTCGTCAAGAGGGCTGCTTGTGCAAAATGGATCGAATTTTTATGAGTTTTGTTCTGTTTTCGTGTCAGACTAATACGGATTAGTTGATCATATGCATTTCAATTTTTTAGAATAGAACGCCCATAAAATGTTGCTCAAAAGTCTTTTGTTACGTGATTGTATGAACGTTGAATGCAAAACAGTAATTGGCAAAGAGATTTGTCATACATTGGCGGGCAAGCAGTATCAAAAATGTTTTTCTGTAATATCCTCGAAGACGAACAACGATGATGAAATGGAAAAACGAATCCGAAGGTTATCAAACGCTGCCATCACTTCACACCGTCATCCGAAAGCGATTGCTAAGAAAAACATTTTGCCGCATCATTCCAAGCAGCTCCATGATATCTCTTTGAATGCCCTCCAGCAAGCAGAGTTCCTCCGTCGCTCTCAACAGGAAAAGTTACGTAAACTTAATCAAAGACTCACGAAAAGTTTAAATGAAAAAGTGGAAAGGATCAAGAATTTTTTGATAACGGAAACACCAACTGTGAAAGACTTCACTAACATTCCAGGTCCAAAAGGACTACCTCTCTTGGGTTCGGTGTTAGAGTACACCCCACTCGGACAATTCTCACCCTTAGAATTTAATAAAGCACTTCAAAGCCGACACCAAAGGTATTTTGTGTAAATCTTGTTATACGTGTTAATTTCTAGCTTTTATAAAGTTTTTATAGCAATGATTTATATCGACATTCGACATGTTACATGATACTCCAGTCAAACAAAAACCGTTTTACATAAAAAAAATTCTTAGAAGTCGTTACAAAATTCCAGATGTTTATCATTTTCGATTTCTTGTCAGATACGGACCGATTTTTCGTGAGCGACTTTTAAGAGACGAGTTTCTTTACATTTCCGACCCAAAAGATATTCGAGTATTGGTGCATAACGAAGGGACGGCTCCTTGTAGACCTCATCTCGATGCAATTGTGCAAGGCCGAAAGCAAGAAGGCCTACCTGTCGGAATAACGGCCCTGCAAGGTAAAAGTGCGCGTTTTGATCGACTCACATAAAATCACTTAAAATTGAATTTTTGACTTTTTCATAACCGTGATGGCGCGTTTGCCAAAATTTAATCAGAAAACTTTGTTTTAAGGTGAAAAATGGCTCAGAAACAGAAACGCTATAAACCCCGCTATGACCATACCAAACGTTGTCAAAAGATACCGAGGTACCCAATCTGAAATCGCCAAAGATTTTATCGATGTGATAAAGGCTGTTCGCTGCGGCAAAACGGGAGAAGTTTCCGGTTTTGACGAAATGCTAAATCGCTGGGCCCTGGAATCCATTGCTGTAGTTTTGCTTGACAGCAGGTACGTCCTCTAACATTCCCGGTTATTGTATTACATAACATTCTGTGTGAAAGAAAGTCTGCAAAATTTCGCAATTTTTTGGAGAATTGCACGTGTTTTTACCACCCCGATAGTATGACGTCAACATAGGTAGCTCTTTTTATCTGGCGATGACATCATGCGACTAATTTCTTAGCGACCGTCTCACGCGGAAAGGGCCTTTTAGCGCTTCAAAGTTCCCGTAAAATGATATCCAGTTTATCTGACCGCCTCAAAAATAATTTTTTTTCTCCAAACATCTGTCTCATTTTGCAAACAGCTAGATCACCTTTTACTGTTTATGGTCGATATATATTTCACTTAAATAGGTTTTACTGAGTTATAGCCGACCGCAATCGATGAATTATTTTTGGCCAAAATACAGTATATCTTCATCATAAAATAATATTACGGTAGCCTAACCATAAAAATAGTTTACGACCGTTTTATAAGTTATAACGCTATAGCGATAATTAAGTTTTGACACATATATAAATAACTTTGCTCTCCTTTAGCCAATTAAGGCGTGACTGAGACACACCAGTCAACCTACGCAACAAAGTTTGAAATTTTACACGCCCTGCAGTGGTAAAAGTCAAACAACCTATTGGTCATTCAAAATGACCTCAAAATGGCACCACAAAATGAATATACCGCATCAGTTTTTGGCCATCTTAAGCTTTTGTTTATTGCATAAACATGTTTTCGCTATCGTTTACGAAAAGTTTGTATCCGCTAATCGTTGTTGCCTGTTTGGTGAGCCGACTTATTTTGGAAGAGCGTAATTTTACTTTAAACGTAGTTTCGTATTGCCCGGCAAAAAATTAAAAAAAGGTCCATGAATCAATACCATTTCCTTCCTGTTAAGTTTATTTGGAAACTCATGTATTTTTGCTATATATATTTATGGGGTTTTCACGTTTATCGCAGACTTGGCTTACTAAAGAAGAAAGTCGATCCAGCAGCTGAAAGTCTGCGCAAATGTATGGACGTCTTTTTCGATTATGGCGCAAGGCTTACTTTCGGAGTTCCTCTTTGGAAACTTTGGAACACAAAAGATTGGAAGATTTTTTGCCAGTCTCAGAAAGACGAATTTAAATACGCTGGTTATTTTGTCGAAAAGTAAGTTTTGTTGTTTTGCGTTGTATGATTACGATATAGTTGTGTAATAAGAGCATTTAGTGGATATTTCATCGATAAAATCACACTTATAACTAGGCCTACTAAACTTGTTTTTTTCCAAAGATCGTTGACTAATTTTGAAACTTTGTAAATAGAAAATTCAAAGAGCTAAAGAAAGAAAGAAAACAATATCCATCGGAAAAACTCCCTACCGGCTGTCCGATGAAATCACACCAGCAGCAAGGAAAGAAAACAAAAAGCAGAAGTTCCTTCTCCTGTTTGCTAGACCACGTGACGAAAAATACAACGATGTCGCAAAAAGACGCGCTTACGGTTTGCCTCGAACTACTGGCGGGCGGAATTGACACCACAAAAACGGCAGCGGTGTTTACGCTCTACCGTCTCTCGGTCAATACAAAACATCAGAATCACCTGCGGGGATTGTTGCGGGCAGAGAATACAACGCTGTCCTTTGATGAGCACAACGCCGAAAGGTCCGAGTTTTCCAAATACCTGAAAGCGTGCATATGGGAAGCCATGCGGCTAAATCCTCTGACGTATGCCAACATGAGAAAAACCGAAAAGGACTTGGTGTTGTCTGGTTACAAAGTACCCGCAGGCACTACGGTGCGGTACACGTCTCACCTGATGAATTTGCAAGACGATAAATATTTTCCAAAACCAAAGAACTTCATTCCAGATCGCTGGCTTAACCGTGCGTCACCCTACAGGTAAATTCTATACAAAGTGCACGTTTGTTGATGTGATCTACACCGCGAATAGTTGTTCAGCTGCACTTGATATCCGTGCGTCTGTAGTCAGCGGGTTATGTGGGTGCGTTAACGCAGGAAGGTTATTTGCATACAGCCATGGGTATGAACTGGAATTAAGTCTGCGGTAAACAATTGCTTTTTTCTCTTTATAGATGCAAGGAACAATTCACATTCACTCCGTTTGGACATGGAGCGCGTCAGTGCCCGGGACGTCGTGTGGCCGAGCAGGAACTCGATCTGCTCTTCCGCGAAATCCTTTCCAATTTTGAAGTAAATTACAAACATGGAGAAATGGGCACAAAGGTTCGACTTTTCAATGCCGCAGACAAGCCGGCAGACTTTAGCTTCACTCCTTTAAACTCATAAAAATGAACAACCATGTAGCATGTGAGATGAAGACTTTCACAACATGTTCATTTTTTTATTTAAGTTTGAACTTTGCTGTTGCAAAGAGCTCGCTACTACTTTTTGTAGTATTTATGTTTGTTATAAACCTTTTTATTCTTTTGTTACACTTTTATTTATTTCACAATGTTCATATTATGTATAGTTGTAACATTTTTGTATTTAATGTACAATTTCGTCATTGTTAAAAAGACGCTTAATTTTTTTAAAATTTCATATTTACATTTTAATTTATGTATTTATCACATGTTACTATGCGTGCACAGTATATGCCTTGTTAGCATATAATTATGCTGTCTATATACCGGTTAATTGACTTTATAAAACGGTGTATTTGATTTCAATCATAAGCTTTGTTCAATGGTCACGTAATATTCGCTTAATTAGCAGTATTCTGTATCATCACTTGTAAAACTTTGACGGTTTGCTTACATAACATTTGTAAATGTTTGATGTTTTAAAGTGTTTTTCTGTCAGTGAGCTTCTTCTGTGAAGCTTCTCTTCACTAAATAAGAAACGTGATTGCTCACGCGCATTCGCCAAATAACATGACTTTATTTTCAAAAAATGTTCGTTTTGCTTTATGCTACAGATTCTTGAGAAACTGACAAAAAATTCCTCTACGTTTCCACTTTACTGTGCTTTTCTTGGTAACGTATAATTCATCTTTGCATGTGACATGTAATTTATCATTCTCGAAAGTTAATGCAATTTAAGCGTAATTATGTGATAAATTATATGTATGCTGTACACATTTGCTATTCAAGTTCCATTTTTTATTCATTGAAAAATAAAATTTCTGAAAAATAATAAAATAAACTTGTCATTTACACAAAACAAAAGTGAGGACCATAAAATATAACATACATTGTACAAATGGTATTTCCAGTACAAGGTTATTATTGGCATTAAGCAATACATGATATCGGGAAAGACAAATTGCTTGATAAGAACAAAATGTTGCAACCAGTGCACGAAATGTTTTGGACTATATTTTTCAGTATCGGTTTTCCAATATTTAAATGTAGAAAACGAGTCAGTGTACGCTACTGCCTGGGTTTTGACTCTTGTTGTTGTTATTCCATTGGTGAGCCATGTACGCGCTCTGTCATTTAATCCATGTCTTATGACACCACAACTGGCTGATCTTTTACAGAATGTGAAAAAGTCAGTGCAACTCGCTGCAGAAGAAGCGAATTTGTTTATAATGTATGCATTGCTATACGTTTCGTGACAATATGTGTTATATATATACGACGTCATATATCAAGGTATAGAAGGTGAATGAACGGAATAGCCGGATTAAAATTGAGTGCTGAACATGTTATTAATTAAAGTCTTAACGTTATTAAATCAATAAGTAGAATTTTGCAATTTTCAAGATTTTACAAGATTATTTGGTGAAAAAGTATCCTTTGAATTTTACCATTATAATATTTTGCAATTATACCCTATTTTGTTGTAAATGAGGGCAGCAGAGTTTTCCAAACTGGAAAACATAATAATAAGCACAATGTTGGGAATTTCGTTTGATGCCAAGAACAATTAACAATAATTTCGAAACGCTACAAAAGTCATATTTCATAGACGTTTGTATGATGTCGTTTGTTTCACTTTGGTTTCAACTCTTTAATAATAACGGTTGTAAGGACAATCGAAACGCTTGTTGAAAAAAATATGCTCTTTATATAGCGTTTTGTTTTTCTTGTTCTTTGGTTTGTTCTACTGTACTGTACATTTAAAACATATCATACTGGATAATTGTCTGGAGTAGTGAAGAGACTATACTTGCAAAAAAAGCGAATGCACGTTCAAGTTACAGCTGCAAGGCTTAAATCAAATTGTCGGAACAGAAAACTTGTTTATGAAACTTGGCAATAACCTTACAACAATGTAAATATTTAAAATACTACAATACTAATACTACAATAGTCATCGAATCTTGTAATATGTAGTAGCATTTGCCCATAATAATTTAACCTTTTATTTCCATAAAATAAAGAAAATTTAGCATATAGCGGAATAGATTCGTTCAAGCAAAATGTGGAAAATACCGCAAGTACCAGCAAGAATCGTACAAAGAACGTAACCGCACGGTTGCTCAATTAATTCAGCAGGAATCTGTATCGACATGTTTATGCAGAACTGCTGGGTTGTTGTTCTCAATCATAAGCAGCAATCATTAGGTTACCTTTTGATATACTTGGCACCTGCCTGCGCACTTGCTGTAAACATAATCGTTCTTGTAGCCGTTGACACTTTGTTCATAAACGTGATGCGAAAATTAAATCCAGTACCATCCGGAGTCGTTTATTAGGTTTATAAAGAAAGTTTTGATTGAAATTTGTAAATTTCTGCGATGTTTTCTTATTTTTCCGAAGTGATGTTTGTGCCACTTCTATTGTTAATTTGGCTCAATTGCTTCCTATTTTGCGATCAATAAATACCGTTTGACTGACAATAAAATTGATCCACTTGTACGACATAGTGCTTTAATAGGTTAATTACTTTTTGTAACGATTGACACAAATATTTATGTACATTTCTGTTGTGCACTTGTAGTATTTTTTGTGCTTTGTAGGCTATTTATGATATTTTTGAATCATACAACGTCACTCTTTTTTAAGAGTTTTCTATTTGTCTGCAGATTCGAAACTCTTTTTTACAGATAACAATTTTGGAATTTAAACAAAAGTTTAACCTTTTAGAAAGTGGTTCTTGTTTCATGACAACTTTAAAGTATGATAGCGCAGCTTAGTGTTTGAACTTTTTAATTAGAAAAAAAAAAATTTGTTCCTGCTGCTCAATGGCGTTTTTGCGGACAAAGTTATCTCACGGATAGACCGTGCGTTGGAAAAAAGGACAATCGGTTATCGAAAATGTTTTAAAATCAATTTTGTATTGGTATGGTTTTTCAAATATACAAACTTGAAAAAATATTTCCATGCAAACAGTAAAATGTATTCTAAATTTCCGTACAATGTCTTATTTTGGCTTAGGTGACCATCGTTTCATTTATGTATGCAACGAATTGAACATATACTCTTAGCCGCGTTAACTAAACTTACACGGAATAATAGACTTAATAAACACTTTGAAATATTTTACGCATTTCTTAATCAATTAATTTTTTCTATGCTCCTTATCTTGACAAGAATTGGCAGAGTTAAAAACTTGTTAACATCCCTATAAAATAGAAGCTGAATAATGTGAGGAACAGAGGTAGAAACAGAAACACAGGGGCTTCAATACTCTGAGGGCAAGGTGACATAAAATAATCTTTTTTCCCGATTTTTACTATGTTTTGCTGAGACCCGTAAAACAACACTCACAATTCAGTGCGATATCATTGCCTATATGCATTTATTTTCATAAAAACGGGAAACAACAGTATCATTCAAAAACAAAACCGGCTTCATTTCAGAGCGGTGGCTTCGTCTTATTTCTGTATAACCCTGAAATCAAAACAACTTTTACATAGAGTAACCAGAACTATATACTTTGTGGCGCAGCAGGTACACACGTTAACAGATATTCGCATAAAACCATTTGCTACTGGAAATGACCTTGAGCTGAAATGCGTGGTAAAGATTTAGTTTTTTCAAATTAACGATCTTAAAAATTCACAAAACTTCTGTCTAATTGCGCTTTCCAGATTTGACTCATCTTGCTTTGCACAAAGTTGCTTTTAAACTCCAAACTTTCACTAACCCACATTCAAAATTATTTGAAAGTAAGGTAAGGTAGTTCTGATCTTCGCATTTCAAAACAGCATACACAAAAACTATCAGAAACGTTTAATATTCTGTCGTTTACCTTTCATTTTAAGAAGAAAGGACAAAACTTTCAATGAAAATGCATTTATCATCTCGATTCTGATTTAACATCGGTTGGAAATCACAGCAGCAAAATAAGTAGCAGCAGAAGCACAAGTAAAATACACGAGCAACGTGTTGGAGGGCTTACATAGCGAATTACCTGGTTAACATACTGCTCAATTCTGATATAACTTCGCATTACATACATCATGCTTCGTCAACGATGAAGCCATAAGGATATGTTATCTGTACATAGCTCACTACGCCCGAAATGGGCTGATGTCAAGTTGTTAAGAAAATTGATCTTAATGACATAAATAAGGTAGTTTGTTTGCCATCTTGCTGCCACAAGTACGTTAAAAAAATGGTTATAGAAAAATGGTCGCGCAGCGCGCCAATGAGGGCTCTGGCTTTTGCACGCCATCATGATATGGCACCTACAAACGGAAATATGATTGGTATAGATATGGGCTAAATATTCCTGCTACCGGCTAATGGTCCTACGCTAGTTTCAATAATATTTCAAAACGGGAAAATTTTGACATACTTGTGAAAGGTTTGCAGCAAGAAATGATTACGATAATAAACAAAAAAATGATTAATAAATAGTTCATGGCTATAGTTCTGCAGCTGAAGTGTTAGCTGGTTAATTGGATTAGGCGTGAGCATGCGCACAATAAGATAACATGTTCGATCAAAAGTCGTCATGCGTTCTTAGCGATAAGCGGCAGTCGTACAGGTTATACACGGCAGTACAAAAATTTTGTTACAATAACAAAGTATAACATAAAAAACGCAACACAGCACTATAAGGAACTACAAAACGAAACTTTGCTACGGTGTAATAATAATTAAATGACGTAGGAACTAAAACAACGGTTATTTTTAAACGACAGAGTTCACTCTGCTGTAATCAACAGCGACTTCTTCTTGAACTTTTCTTTCCCCATACATGTTGGATACAAGGTGATCCAAGCTAGACAATGCGCGATTGACGGGGAACTATAAAATAATAACAGGTAAATTTAACAAAAGGTATGGATACATGTTTTCTTAACAATTTAAAAGCGGTCAATCACGGATACCTGGAGATCATTGTAAAAAATTCAGTATAGATGATTTTAACATAGTGTATTATAATGGCACTACTTCTGGTCTTACTTTTGTTGATCCATGATAGCTGTAAGACGAAGTCACCATACTTGGAGGAGATGGAAATCTGCGTGGAGGAGAGTCGCTTCGTGATTCCGAAGAGTTGTAACCTCTTGTACTGTTTCTGCGCATGCGCATGAGGTTCTGTAAACAGATAATGTGCTTGAGAAAGAAATTTTTGATTTTGAAACTGCGAAATATGTTAGACGCATGTGTATTTCAATATCATATACAATTATACATACGCATTATGATATTACTTGCAAATGATTTCCTTTAGTAGACAACAAAATTGACATTCTCTATTTCCAATTTGCTTTCTGTTTTGTTAAGAATTATACCTTGTATTCAGATATGCGCAATTTCTTTCCATCTACGATGCATGTGCGTTTTGGTCGCGGTTTATATTTATAGTCAGGATACTTCTCGAAATGTAGCTTGCTTAGCCTAGCCTGCTCTTCGTAATATGGCTGCTTTTCACCATTCGACATTTCCTTCCATTTTGCACCTGAAGATAAATAATGCTGTGGTTTTACGCGGGTAATCTAAGCTTTGCCTGACTTTAAAAGAACAAGTTTAAAGCTTTTGAAACTAGAAAGACTATCCAGTACCTAAAATCTTGCTTATGTTGGAGTTATGCATGTCTGGAAAGGCTTGAAGTATTTTCCGTCGTTCGTCTTTCGCCCAAACCATGAATGCATTCATCGGCCTTTTGATGTGATCGCCGCTACGTTTGCTATCACGTACGCTTGATGACACAATTGCAAAGGATGGGCCTTTGTCTAAATTTCAAGCAAAAAATCAGTGGCTTTTACAAAAGTGTACGAAATAAGTTTACTTGTGGTGCCCGTATGTCATCAAATGATTGCAAGAACAGCTGTATGCGAAGGTCGATATTTTCAATACCGTTTGGTCTTTCGTGCAATACGTTCTGTTACTTACCGTTGTTAACGGAGTGCTTTGAATGGCGTTCATCTCCCAGGTAACTTCGTTTGCTTTCTACTGCTTCAGTCTGTAAAGATGAGATGGAGTTCAAAGTCAGCTATAGAGCATTTTGAGGTAGAGTTAACATAACTTTAAAGCTAAAGATGGCATCACCAACGTGCTTTGTGGACATGTTAATTAATATACCTCGTCAGTAGAAGCTCGTCGTTTCTTAGAACACAGTGATAGGTGGGACTCGTCTGAAAAATTCAAAAAGTCAGCTCGTTAAATTGCAATACAGTACGTCCAGTGAAGCAAAGTGCTGTTGCTTAAAACATAAATATTACTTCAAATGCCAATGACACGAAACAGGGAAACGGACATTCACCTTTTTGTGCTTATATGGGAGATAAAATATAACGTAGCGGGGAAATAAATCTAATCCCAAGATGGCGTGCTTGAGCATAATAGTCGGCAAATGACCCGGTGCTCAACTTCTGGCTTTATCTCACTGGATTCACACGTAGTATCGTGACAGAATGGCTTATTCAACATTAAAAGTCATGAAGGACTTCGCGTTTTTGACAACACCAGTATTATAATGGCAGATGAAAAACAGTCAAGCCTGGTTCTATCTGAGATCCGGCGTTTTATTTCTGACATCAAAATCCGGTTTTAAGTTCACATTCGTGAACTTTTATGCTTTTAATCCGTAATGAATACTTCCGATTAATTAATCACTTTAACTGAACAAATCCTGTTGAATAAAAGCTGCTGACGGTGAATTTCAAATGAAATAATTAAAAAAATAATTTGCTCCAGGGACGGAAATATGCATTTTATTTTGTTTGACTAATACTTTGTCCTACCACAACAGTGTGTGTCATTGTCGGCATAAGATATACGTTTTGCTGATTTTTATTTATGGTTAGCAAAAAGGACTTTATGACAAACGGTAGATATTAATTTCTAAATAACCAAGTATAGCCTATAGGCAATGACACACTGTATTGTAACGAAAAGTTTTGTTATTCATTTAATTTTACCTTTATCGTTGACGTCACTCAAAGGTGACGACATACAGTAAGTTGATGGCTCGATGCTTGACGACGACGCCTTACGCGTAAGATTAATCGGACCATCCTTGAAAAATAATGAAACAAATAATGTAATACTGAAGTTGGAACTAAACCAAAATAACTAATAAAGCAAGTTGGAAACGGGATTAAAAATGTCTTAATTAAATGGGCTCCGTTTGCAGTGACAACCATCAAAGAAGGGAAATTCAGAACTATATGATACCTTGACTCATTACTATTGTCGACTTCAAGAACGCGTGATATCTGCCCAAGTTCCATTACCGTTCGCACATAGTTTGGATAAATGTCTTAAGTGGCTTTGTTGTCTGGACGGCGGTGACAGTAAAACTGTCCTGGTTAGTGTCATAATTATCACAGCACGATAAACAGGATGGGAAAATTTTCGTTATGAACATTGCGTTTAAGATTACAAGATTGTTTGCATTGTTAAGGTATTGTCGTCAGCGGCCTGTAATGGTGTAAGAAGGCAAATGTTATTTATAAATCTGATGAAAGCAAATCTTATTGCCACGAGTGGCAAATAAGTTATGTGCAATTTGTTTTTTTTTATCGGTTGTAGCTCCAAATCAGTAACTTCACTGCATTAAGATGGTCACGAATTATGACAGTGTGGGGCGTAACTTGATGTTCGGCTGTATTACCTAGTATTGAATAAGCCTACAAGTAATCGCAAACAACGTAACTTACAGATTAGTCTTTGGGATCACGTGTTATTATTGGTCACTTGTACTCGTATGGCTCTGAGACAAGTCACAAATATGTTAAGACACAAAAAATCAAAAAACCTGCGGAACAGATTACAGCAACAGAGTTCAATATAGAATTTAAGGCCATTTATTTGTTAATGTTTCCACATTACTGTGGCAATTGGAAATTGAAATTATAAACATTAGGCTTGTCTCGGGAGAGCCATTAGAGCAAAGCAGTGGACGTGGCGATAATGTTCGTTTCAATCGACAATTTGATAAATTGAAATAACAGTTAATTACTGATTGCTGTTTGTACTTCTTAGTCACTAAAGTAAATTGCCTCCATCGCAAAGTTGCTTTTAAAGTCATGACTTTCGCTACGTTCAGTGACGACAGGTGGCCTGGCAAAGAAATGATGGCCCATACAATAAGGCAGGGAATATCCTCCGCGAATGCAGGAAAAAAATTAACGGCAAATACCCTTATATGCCGATCGGTGTACTCATATATAAGATTACACGTAACTGGGACATTTATATCTTGAAACAAATCCTTTGAAAGGAACGTTGATGCGATAAGAAAGATTTGAATGGAATGGGGTGACTTGTTTTCACTTCCGTCTATTGACAAGGAAACGTATTTACCAATATGTCCCATACATTTCGATTACACGATCTCAAACATAGCCTGTCAGGATTCGCGACATCGACAATAACATGAAGACCTATCAAAAGTGCTCTTTGTATGGGGAGATAGGCAAGTGAATCGAATCTCTGTTTCCTCGGGATGTAAAGCAATGTTTCATTCAGCAAATTGTTTGTCTATCAATGAAGGCGCGCTCCTGTTCAATGCGAAATATTTTTCCTCCGCCGATAATGCACCGTCCCTTCTAAGGACGGAAACTAAATCCGTGTACACGATTGTGTAATAAAAAGTAAGTACATGGAAATGTGACAGGCATATGTTCACCAAAAACAATCGGCGGTCGATACGTCAAGGAAACTTATCCAAATTACGTCAAGGCCAGCGTCCTACAGGTCGGCAGTGAAGAGCTTGTTTTATTACCCATTAACAGGCCCACAATACATCATTATACGTACCGACTTACGTGGGTGTCGGTATTTGTTTGGTCGTTGCTTACTTATTCAAATGTGGTGGTTACTTCACGACTTTGAAAGTAGCATAATTGCCAGGTTTCCGTACCTTCCATTAAACTGCGTCTTATCTATTAAGCGGACTTTTTGTGTAAGGAGTGATATTAAGGTTGGTTGGTTGGAAACACTTACGACTTTTAATAACATTCTTTATAGTCCTATCACTGCACGGAAGTCTTAATTTTCAAAACTACGAGATTTAAAACGGTTAAGATTCTTTGATTGAACCTAAAGCTCCAACAATGTGACTATAATTGGACGTCAGCCAACAATGTTACAATGACGCTCATAGCTTTACTAGAGGCCATGCAAAAAACAATAAAATTTCCTAGGACAAAAATTTTCAAACAATGTAATGAAAATGAAATTCCCTACGGCTGTGGTGTATTTATAGATTACACCAAGCCAACACTTAGGAAACAAGCAGTACGATTAGGGGACGTTCTGAAAGCAATTGACGCTCATGCGAAATATATAAGCGAGTGGTTGCACTGCTATAAGCGTATAAATGAACAACAATGAGGTTTACGTCACTAGGTCCAAACCGCAGTTCATTGATCATGATTTATACTAAAATGAGGGTAATTCAAGCAACGCATTATGTAATCGTTTTATGCGGTTAAGTTTTAATTATCATACTAGATTTTTCCGCAATAATTTTGTATCTTTAGTAAATGGACTGCGTTAAAGAACTGCAGGAATTTCGTGGGTAATCGTTTGCTAGTCTTAAAAACGTCAGGTCGGCATCTGTGTGTTAAATGATAGCAGCGACAAAAACAATGTCTTTATCAAAGGTGGAATCCTATTCTCAAAGGCTCGCGAACCCGTAAGGAATATACAAGAATACGCTCTTAGTCATCTTCCGAAGACCTTGCCTTCATTCCGGGCCAACTTATTACTTACGCCAGGCTGCTGAACGTTAACAATTGCTATATATGCGACAAAACAGGTAATCACGAAGGGGACGTCGGCGAGTGATAATGCAAGCTATTTTCGTCCAAGGTAAGCTCTCGCGGGAGCTGTTTGAAAAGTCAAAAGCAAACCATATTAGAAAATTGTTATACGTCACAATCAAATAACAACTGCACGAATTACCTCTGAAGACGACTTTCTTTCTTCAACGTTTGTCAGAGACGTGCGCCGAAGTTGGACGCCGCCATCAGCTCTATCACATAGTTTGCCGTATCCCTCTTTGTGGCATTGGCGGTTGTATGATTTGTTCGATCTAACCAAGCTGTTGGATTGTGGCTCCATTTTGTGTTCGCATAGATATTCGCCTGCTGCTTGCATGATATAACGGTACATCAATATAAACGCTGTAAACGTCACGCAACAACTGAAAAAAACAAGCCACGTTTTTCCTGCCTGGTGCTTGTTTGTTATTTTTTACGTATAGACACGTTTCAATTTGAAACTTTATGTTGGGCAATGATGTTGAAACTAACCTTGCACGGAAGACTCAGTCTTGGTGCGAATCTCTGGACGATACCGACGCTGATCGGGTGGAGAAAGACTGTTCAAATTAATCGAGGGAATGTTGTTGACTGGCGTCGGTAACAGCAGCGGCTAAATGTAGAAAACAAAACAAATTTCATCAAAATAACAGGAGACACCCCAATGAATTCTGGTTTCTATTTCTCGTGCGTGATAAATAAGCGCTTGTCACCGGCATTGTTGTATCGAAAAGCAATGGGGTGTCATCTTCTATATATTGTGTTCGTCACAATGAAATTAGAATCGCGCAATTTAAAGACAAGAAACGACCGGAGACCTTTTGGCAATCGTGCGGCCTAAAAAGAATCCCTATTGTGTCCCGAAGAATCATTTGATTTTTAGAGAAACAGCTTCTTCTGTCCCGTTTGGAAACGTCTAAACGCGCCCCAAAACACTGCAATTGTTTCGCGTAGCAAAAATTTGAGTGGCTCTATAAACCGCGGTTCTTCGCAGTAAATGCTTCCTTTAACGCAACTTGATATGGCAACGTCGATGAATTACGCAGAAGCAAGCTACAACAAACGCATCGGCACGCGATTACTTGTCACTACGCTATTGTTGGGAGCCGTTCTTGCTATCAAAAACATTAACAATAAGTACAGCGTTACTTGGGCTTATATTTCGTTAATAATAAGTCCACACTGCAATTAATAGTAAGCCAATACCCTGATTAGCAGAACCGCCAACAAACGCGGTTGTTGGTCATATTGAGCAGAGAAGTGCATTTTCTTACCTGCGTAGGGGCCATTCCGAGACCAGACGCTGATGCGGCGAGCAACTGAGAATAAGGATCTGCAAGACAATGCAAGGCGGTTCAAAGTTTACATTCATAGTAGTGACACAACATAACTCGCGTCACGTTGTAAACGATGTTTCATATACTGTAGGTAAAATATATGTTGCATGGTGGTGATGATGTTGGAAGATCTAACTATAAACCTGAATTTTAAAAATATTTTTAATTCCAAAACAGCTTTCCGCTTTTAACATTTTATTTGTGGTACAGTATTGTATAAGCGTTTATTAAAACTGGGGTTAATTTGAATAAGACTAATGATGCCTGTAGCTGTATAGGCGAAATATATTTCTGTTGAAACCCGTGCAAACCGACCCTGGTTTCTTTCAGTTTTTACATTTAGCAGTGTTACATTACATAGGATCAGATTGTGTTTATATCGATGTTAATCTCTGTAGTAATGTAAGCAACTAAGTCATCTTAGTACATATATGTTCGTTAATATTAAAGACACAACTTACCAAATAATCCCTTGTAGTGGTTGAACGGGTTCAACATGGAATTATGAGGGAGCGCACTTTTTGGCGAAATTGCCGACTCGGAAGTGACCGGCATAATCGGATAAAATGGGTTGGCAATTGGCTCTTGCCTTTGTCTTACAGTAATACTCTGCGAATTTAAAACACAAAAACGGCTTTAGAGCGTTACGCCAGTCACTTTCACTGTTAACCAGACCAGTGCTTTGCGTTTTAACATCCCCTGTCGTTTGACAGCGTAAACAACTATACTGTAACACAATAGAATTAGTCAGGTGGGGATACACTCATGTAACAAAAACAAACTCTACAATAGGCCGTGGAGCAGTTTGACAGCACACAATCACGCTCTTATGCATATTAGTTGGGGCTGGTTTGTCATGTGCTGTGGAACTGTCAACAGAGCAACAATTGACGGACAATGGTAAATTAGGAAGGAAGACAGATAACGAATTGTTTGCTACTCGAACTGGCTATTGGTTGGCAGTTCGTGCGTTTCACACGACACGATTATGCCGGAGCACAGACCCAAACAATGCAATGCTTTGGAAAGACCTCTTGTCCGCCGAAACTATACGGCAACGCGCACAATACTGTAACTAAACAAAGTCGCTTTGCACTGACCTCCGACACAAAGCCATTTCAAGTAAACAATAGACAACAGCAACGATAAATTTTTATTACTTGAATTTGTTGCTGTAGGATATTTATCTTCTGTTGTTGTTCTACCAGTTGTTGCTGTTGTCTTCCGATCTACAATACAATGATTGATTGTAAGTTAAAGTAGGTGTCTAGATAATCAACACATGCCATTCTAATTGCGCAGTTCTTTAAGCCGGAATGCTGCACCGTAGGCGTAGTTAGTTTCAAGGGGTTGGTAAAAGTACGCCTTTCATGATGGACGTACTTACAAACAAATGGACATATAAGACACATACAACGTATATGGACAAACAACATACAAATGGCATATAAGCATTAAAATAGCTTTAAATTTCAAAATTCAACCCAACCATTCTGCCATAAGCTTAACAACGGTCACGTGAGAAAATTTTGAGAAAAAACTGCCGCGCATATCTGGCGCGCACCACATGGAATATGGAGCGCATTATTCTTCTCGAACAATGACTTTCTGTCTGCATTGTTCGGGTTGACCATTGTGACATGTTCCTTTGGGAAATAATACAAGCCGCCAGCTATCTGATTATGACCTAAAACCTGTGTGTAACATATAGTTGGTGCGGGGCTCAGTAATGCGGAAAGCTCCATTAACTTATTGTGGAGTTTTTGTCTTCATCTCTCAGGTGGAATTGTTTGCCCTGTACTACTTGTCTCTTGGCTAATGAACATTCCACTGAAAACTAGAAGACTGCGAAAATAAAAGATGAATGGCTTAACAATGGTAACATTGTTTCCCCAAAGATATGATAAGAATAAACAGTGCACTTCCGTGTTTATGCGCAAGACGGACAAAGCTTTTAAAAGGGAAAAACGAACCCAATTTTAACATCATTGATTTCAAGTTTTTGAGTGGAGGCATAGCATGCCGAATACAACAAAGGTTTAAAATGAAAGTTATTGAAAGTTGTATTTCACAGGGAAAAACTTCATAACAAGGTCAGAGACAGAACATATGCTCTTTATACTCTATGGAGAATCACCTTCCGTGAGAATGTGGCTTTTATTGTGATCGCTCTTGATCAGCGGGAAGAAGATTCCTATTATTGCGTGACAATCGTTGACGTTATGCACAAACGACAACGAGAAACTGGTACTCTGTATAATGGCTTCATAATAGGAAATTTACTTGAACCATCTGAACCATTAGGTTTCACTTGTAGATTTTGACAAACAATTGATCTTAAAACGGTTCGCTTTTACTTGTGGAAATAGAACTCGTTTTGTATTCAAGTCGTTCTAAGGAGAACAACAACTATGTTTATGATGGTTAGCCATTTGGGAGGGGCTAGGTATTTTAAATGGCCAACCAGTTTTGGATACTTATTGTTGTAAGTTTAGGAACATTTCGTTTGACAAGGACAAAACTAACTGTGGGTTTAGGTCCCTATTCATATACGGTAAGTCATGGTTCGCTCGTGTACCAAAGCACAACACATTTCAATAATTTTTTCATGAAAATGTATTGTTGTACAAACACCCAGAGGCGGGCAACATTGGCGAAGTACTGGCACACGTTACACCTACGCCTGGATGAAGGCGACCAGAACAGACTAAATTGCATCGCTGGGTAGTTTCTTACTTGTTCCTGTTGTTTTCTTTGTAATTCGAGCTGACGTTGTTGCTTAATAAGGTTGTGTGCCGCAATCTTTTCTTCTTCTTTCTGTAGAAGTAGTAATAAACCTTTATTAACATCATACGTTTAAGTCGATAATATCAACGGTCACATTAATTTTTACCGAAATTTATAGTACCCCACTCTTTACATTTTCTACAGCTTATATACTGTAAAAATATAAATAAAGGTGAGTGTTTGGTTATAAATAGGTCACACGGCCCATTGTTAAAAATAGAGTGGTGTAGACAAGACAGTCAGGTTAGGGGAAAGGAAATGTAAAAAAATTGATTTTATTTAATTAGGATTAAATTGAAGTTAGATTTAGATTAAGATTAGGCTACCATGTAATACCTTGGAAGATAGGTTAACAAGGAACCGGAGAACATAGAAATTTTTCCGTAAAATAATGAAAGTCTGTAAAACTGCAGTGCACTTGCCTTGGAAAACATTAACTGCTTTCGCAGCGTATTGAGTTGTCCTATCATCTGCGAGAGTTTTCTTTCTTTTTCGACCACAAAAGTAGGCAGGTCTACAACAGTAAAACAGCGATTGTTACACCAACTTTGATCTTAACAAACTTGAGGCAATAAACAATATACTGTCGACAGTATGTCAACAAACGTGCAATTATAATTAATACCTTTCCGTAGGGTGATGACAGGACACAGCACAGTCAATGCAAAATAGTTATGCAACCTAGTACTGTTTGCAGCCTATAGCGGTACAGTAGTTTGACCAGTAAAAATAACAGTACGTTCTACATGTAACACGAAATTGTCTCTGACAATATGCTTTTCCTATGAAACGGAAATGGTATTTTTGTAATATAAAGAACCTGTTTCCGAAGTCGCTTTCGAGAATTCGTATTCATAACAACGTCCATTGCCTGGCTGCAATAATTCGTCGTTGTCTAAACAATTGTCTTTGGAACCACTGAAAACATCATTAAATATCGTTGTTATAAAATTTTAATTTCAATTCGGAACGCAAATCCAGTAGTGCATAAACTGAAGAAAATTGCGTAAACAAGACAACTAAAACACCAGAATTTTGTACACAACAATGCTTACCAGAGTTCTGCATTGCTGTGGGTAATTGCTCTAACATTGTCGCGATTCGATTGTAGCACTAATTGAAAAAAGTCGAATTAACTTGGCAGAACAAACAAGTTGCATCAGTATTATGTTGTAAATACGTTGCGAAATGAAACTTGTAACAATGACGCAACTGACCGTTCAGCATTGTACTGTCATACAGAGACGAAGCTTAGAGCGCAGACAATGGCTAACTCCGACAGCAGAGCCGCAAACGTCAGTTTGCAAGGAAATGATCACAAATCTCTCGCGACATTTCGCATGATCTATTCCAGTATTTATCATTTCGTCCCTGACTTGTGGTAATCAAATTTCACAAAACAAAACGTATACCGAGCTGCCGTTTTCCCATTACTGTAAAACTACATAAAACCCTCTGGGATCCCAACAACAATAGCTGGTGTAAAAGCAGTATGTTAAGCAGCTATTAAACACGATACACCCATCGGTTAAATTCAAATGTCATTTACACAGTGGATTAAAATCGGATTTAGCCAAACGATTTATCGACTTCGTCTAACTTAAGTTAGACAACCAGCTGCAGATATATTGCACTAATATAAGTATTTTTTTCTCGTACGCGCATTTCCTGGTATCAGACAACAATGATAGGAAAGCGAAAACAATACGTCGACTGATAAACCCAAACACAGGCTTCATATGAACTGAAATGGTACCAAGCGCACAAACATTTGTCATTGTTGCTAGCTGTAACAAATGACTTAACGCCGTTTTGTAACAAAGCGTAAACCAGTAAGTAGGCCGTCCCCCCAATGCAAGGTTCTGCTTAGCGCATTAGCAGAACGCCAGCAGTTTTTCGGTGTCTACAAAGACCATGATGAAATATGTGGAAGTTCAGCCATTGTCGGATCAAAACAGTTAAAACTGAAACTAGCAGTTAAAACGAAAACTAATACGCCGCATATTTTCGACGCCATATTTGCCAAAGGCCGATTTTCCGGCATACTATGTCTATTTTATACGCCGTTACAGGACATGAAACAATAGTCACTTTAATGGTTATCTAAATATTACAAAGGTATTTCGGTTATCGGGTGGGTAGGTTACAGCGAGGAAAGAACACTTACCACCGTTTGTTCTGCGATCTTTTCCCGTTAAAGTAGCTTCATCAAACGAGTCGTTTGTTGACTCATCGTCGCTTTTTTTAACATCATAGCATTGATTGTTCATGTTCAAAGTCTTGCAGTTATCCGCATTTTCGCCTTCAACATCTACTTCGATTCCACCATACAGACTGCAGTTTAGTTCGGGAGGCGTCGACGGAGGGGAGGGAGGCGACATACAAGAGAAGTTTTGCGGTGAAGTCCTGCCTTGGTTAGCATTCGAACCCGACGACGAGTCTAACGGGTTCTTCTTTACTGCGACCATCATCTTCTTGATGCAACAGTTGGACAGGTAAATTGCTCTTGATTACGTTTGACTCCAGTCGCTGATACACAAGTCCAATGGTTTTCAATGGCAGAAGTTACAAATATCTTCAAACGTTCATGCCAAGGCAATGGCAACGAACTCCTAAAACATGGAAAGTAGAGTATAGAAATAAACACTATAGCTTTGCTTTTATTCAATTTCCAGTTCCTACCAAACTATTACAACTGCTTTGTTACTATCTGCTTTTCAGTCATCTCACACAACCTCCACCACAGAACATGTCACTCCTTCATCTGGTTACGCAGGCTATCCGCTCAATTAACCAATAGTGGAAAAGAGAGCCACACATTGTGTCGCGTAAAAGGGGAAAAAAGCTTCGAGAGAGGAAAGGAAAGGGTAATACTTGTTACATGCTTTTGTTGCAGTCGGCTGCCTGTGTTGTTCTCCAATATGTGACAACAAATAATTTTGAACCAGCCATAATACACACGTTTATATCATTGCTCATTTTCAGGAAAAGGTTTCGAGAATATTTACAAGATATCGCTTCCATACACACCTGGCTCGCCATGACGCAACGGTTGTTTGGCTAAGCTAAAGGCTGTTTTTCGGTAATAGGCGTAGCAAACGCGCCAAATTTTGCTCACCACGTGGTTGATCTATCTAAATGGTATTGCCAGCGTAAACAATGGCTATTTACAGCCAAACACGACGAACTCATTTAATTCTCTTGCTTCTATTTTCTTGTCCCGTTGGGCAGATTACAATAAAACTTCGATTGAAAAGAAGAATTGTCTCTAACTTGCGAAAGCCTTTCATTAGTGAGCTAATAGCCCATTATTGTATCAGATGGCACTGGTAACAGTACAATGACTAACACGCGCAATGTTATCAGTAACACTACCAATTGGTGGTGAACAAATTAGGTTACCAAGTTTCCTTTGTTCAGTTGTAGGGCTTTGTTTAACTTGTGTTTTTATCCTAGCGACTTAAAGTGTTCCCTGTGCTCATCTGATCAAAACGAGCACACAATACACAATAGTGCTTGCGATAAACATCCCAGAAATAAATTGACTTGAAAGAAATCCCCGGTTTTGCTCATGAAACCACTCATCGCATGACCCATCTCGTACCTATAAAGCACCGCCCATGTATAAAGCCGCAGATTCCTTGATAATAATCAGCTTGAAATAAATATGCACTTAATCAACCTTTTCAATGGCGGCAGTCGAATATGATCTACAATTTAATACGTAGATGAAAATAAGGCGTTGGGCTATGGTGGACTAATAGTGGACACAAAATGAAGACCGTAACACGCAGTGTTTTTAAGGTGTTTTTGGGGATCGGAACGTTCTCTGAAAAATTATCCTTTGCGTCGACAATAAGGAATTGGTCTTCAAAAGCTGCGGTCTCTGAAAATTTCTTAGCAGTTACCAAAGCTAAACCTTAAGAAACACTGGTTACATGTATGGTATAGACAAGAACGCCTGGCTTGGTCAAGGAAAACAAAAAATGAATACTTTTAAAAGAAAATCCTGAAAAAAGAGCAAGCTAACATCGTAATTTGGAAATACAGTACCTTAACCTACCATACTATTGCAATCCCAAGTTCAGATTATTATTATCTAAGCTAAACTTATAACTCTTCCTTTAAACATTGCTAAAAAAGTTCAGTTAATTACATAAACTTATTTATAATCAGCCATGTTAATTTAACACTTTTCACAAGATTTAAATGCTTCTGTTTTAGAAAAATCAGGATAAAAAGAGATATTTTGAATGTTTTGTTAACTGCTTTTTGAATATTTATTATCATTAAGCTAGAAATGTTTTTGTGTTCTTCCTTATACCAATGATAGAAAACCGACTGTAATTGAAAAATTCGTTTGTTAGAAGTGAAGCGTAAAGACAATAGCAGTAGCTATGACAAAGGCTTACCTTGTCAGGTACGCATTACGTTTTTATCCTAACCTTTACAAGCGCTGAGGCAAAAAAAAATTACCGATCTCATAAAAGAAAAATATCTCCCTTTGTGGGCGTGAAAGTCCAGCCTCCCTTTACGGACCCGAATGACGTAATTGTATTGTTATTAGGTCTTGAGTTCTTTTCTTTGTGGTTGAGGTTAAAAACTATCAACGGCGACAAATTCAACCTAGTAACTTAAATTTTGTTTTGCTGTAGTTTTCAACTGCTTGATGTTATGCCGCACCAAGCGATTGTTATTGCGTTTGCTTTCACCCCATTAATCTTACATCTTAAAACCAAATGTATTAATGTAAAGTAGTATTTTGCTTAATTGCGCACCCCATATTTGAAACAAGAGTTGATCTATTTCATTTTTAGACAATGTCACGCAAAATTATAACCAGCTATTTCTAAGGCGGTTTGAAAAACCTACTAAGTACATTAGTTTTAACTGCGTTATCATTCCTGACAATTCGTCTTTAACCAACAAAATCCAATGTATGTTGCGCGTGACGTCGTGGGTTTTATTGTTCTACCTCGTGTCTGTAGCCAGCGAGGCTGTCTTTGTTTTCAATCTTTTTCTCTTTTTTACGCAATGCGTTTGGGTCAGTTATGTCTTCACAATTGCTTTCTGGCCTGCATTTTGAGTTATTTCTTGCGCTTCACATGTACATCATGTGCCGCATATAGAATAATTCAATCGAAAATTAATACGAACCGAAATCGTGACTGAATTTAAGTGGCTGACTTAAATCATTCAATAAATATATATGTGTCAATGAATTCCTTTTATAAACACTTTTTGCTGATGATTTTCAAAAAAAGGTGTTGAGCTACACTCGTATTATTTTATAAGAAACGTTGGTTTGAAGTTTCTTGCAGCTTCGCCTTTCGTTTCTTAACTTTGGGCACAGCTTTTGTTGAAAGAATTTTTTACAAATGCTTTCTTATCATAATAAAAGCTTTATAACTTTTCAAAACTTGAATATTTTTTCAACATAAGGTGCACAAAAAAGACTGAAATTGCCTTAATAAATTTTAAAAAGCAGAATTGATATTTACCGTAAATTTTTGAAAATGGTCATTATTGATATACAATTTTTGCACATGCTATTTAAAACCAAAACAGCAAACAGCCGATTATGCAAGTCACAAACGAGAAAACTTTATATACTTATCGTCGGGGAGATTGATTAACTGTTGTTCGTTTACTTATTCAGTTATAAACCTACTCGTAGTTCAGATCGGTTACCTGTTAAATAACTTGCTATCTGTTGTAAAACATTTAATATGAATTTATAGAAAACAGAACAAATTAAATCTATATAAATTAAAATAAACTTAGTATGATTTGAAAATCTACTAAAAATTCAAATAAATCCATAGCGAAGATTGCAGTTTTTAATAAATTCGTAAAAGTTGATAGAAACCCAAAAACAAGTTAAAGAAATTTATGTTATTCGAAAACAAATTACAAAAAATAAATAATTTTGAACAAATTTAAAATCTATTATAAATTTAAATAAATTCTAATCAGAGAACAACCAACGTTTATAAAAAAATTGATAAGCATAAAATAAAATAAATTGTAAAACCTCAAGGAAATTCAATTAATCCGAGAAAAAATTCAAATTCAAGTTCCAAAGAAGTTCCAAAGAAATTCAATTAATTAATCAGAGAATCGATTACTGGAGTTATCAGTTATTTTACCTATTTTCAAAACCGTTATAACAAACTGGCTTAACGAAGGTATCTGCCAATTGTACATGGCAAAGTTGATAGGTTTATATTACATGTTATTCCTAAAATTGTTATAACACATAGATTCTCAACTTTCTCATGAAAAACTGGCCTAATCAAAACAAGGAAAAACAGTCTAAACCAATTAATCGATGGCCGATTAGTTGTATTGGTTTTAATTAAACCAGAGCTTTTAAAACTTGATTAATCTATATGCTTTGACAATTTCAGCAATGGCCAATTTTATATTAACATCAACTAATCTTTTATAAAACCAACATCTATTAATTGACTAAATAGCTGATTACGACAATTATATTATCTGCGATTAATCGGTGCAAGCCTAATTTATTTAAATATACTCAAACTTCAATGAACTGGTACAAGTTTGTATAAATTTTTAGAATATTTAAAAAATTATAAAAATTGAGTTCTATGCTGTGTTAGAGCTTGTTGAAATTTATTTAAATTCTTATAAATTCATTTTAATTATGATAAACGTGAACGAGTTGTTATAAATGTATTTTATTTTTGATAAAATTTATTTCGTTTTAAATAAGTTAATTGAAATAAATAAATTATTTAAGTTTGCGTTAATATGTTTAAATATGTACAAAACCATTTGAGTTTAATTGAAATGAATTTAAATGGGTTTTTTAAATCCGTAGTTGAATTTGGATGAATTTAATTAAATTTACCTGCATTTGTACTGATTTATATGAACTAAAATTACTTCTTTAGTTTCATAAGAATTTGTTTCAATTAATCAAAAAAATATTCAAACTTATAGAAATAATCATGAATAATATGTTTAAGTTACAACTTTAGCGACAGGTAGCAAGTGATTTAACCATTTAACTTGGTAGCCCGCTTGAACTTTAACAAAGTAACCAGCAAGAAATTGGTAAGCAACTACAACTGCAAATCAGAAACTAAATAAGTGAAAAGCAACCTGTAACTATAACTTTACGTTGCAAATAAGTAACTGAATCAGCAACCTGGAAACCGGTAAATAATTTCACGCTTTGAATGATCAGCTAAGTATAACCAAGTAACTTGTAACCAACTACATGCCGGTCCTTTTCTTTGGGTTGGCCTGGGATTATAATATATTATAAAATATAGTTTCTTAGCTCTTTGGAAAAAATCTTTACATTTTCTTATCAAGAAGTTCTCCAAAAGATAGGAGTGTACACACTGCTTATAGAATACGTTGCATTTGACATTACACCAATGCCAAACAATAAATTACAAACTAGACAAATTCAATTGTTTGTCAAATAATAATGCTTACAAATTAATATGCACTTTTAAACCACTATATATAGCGTTTAAGATGCCTCATGTCTTATGCATTTAATTTCATAAATATCTTTCAGTTTTATTTTTTACTTGGCCTTTCATTTCTTAACTTCGGGCACAAATTGACCATCTAATTTCATTACAGACTTTTTCAATTCATAAGGGCATGTATACTTGTTTTAAATGAAATGGTACAGAGAAAAGACAATATTAGCCGTTATCAGTTAAGAAAATATACATCTTCGTAAAATCAAAACTTACCTTTTCATGTACAAGTTCAGTTCAGTTCAGTCGTCTCTTACTTTCACAGTAAATTGTCTTCATTTTCTGCAATCTTGGCATTGAAATAGCTGCCCAGAGTCGTCATGACTTGAGTCATTTTTTTCAAAACTCAATTTGACTCGAGTTCAATTCTATGAAAGTACAAAAAGGACTTGACCCGAGTCATTTCTTTTTTATTACGTTTCAGTATGAGAGTACAACGAATCGGATTACATAAAAGTGTAACTTAGAATGATTTCATTTGTCTACGAATGCGTACGGTGCAGCCAAATGAAGCAATGTATTCTAAACGTTTGCGGTTGGTAAAAATGGCAGTTTTGCTATCTATCTGACTTGGTTTCGAATATTAATCGACTCGACTCGACTTAACTGTAGTCACTTCTACTAAAATACTCGACCTGACTTGAATCTTAAAAGGTAAATGACTTGACTTGCGTCTCGAGTTTGATGACTTGGTTACGACTCTGGAGCTACCACGACCAACTCGCAAACCTATGTCTTCTGTGGAAAAATACCAAATAAGATATAGAAGATTATAGCATAGTCTATACCTTTAAAGCTTTTTACGCTCTTACAGTGGAATAATATATTTGTATAGCGATTCTGGTCATCCTTGCAAAAACGAGTTGAATGTGGGTTTTAGAAATTGCAATAATTATAGCTCATAATTATAAACAGTCGTTTATTCTGCCAACATAACTTGTCGCAGTAAACCTTGTAATATTTGTAACTGTCATACAGGAAAACGTGCTATTTAGCTATGCCTCGAGCGAATTCAACTACCCATAATCCATGACGTTGTTTCCAAAACGAAATACCAGATGAATTTATTATCTAACTGTTCAGATACTTTTTCTTTATAAAAAATATGAGGACGGCGGATATGCTCTAAATATATCAAAAAATGCGGTTATTAAACATTGCCTTAATCTGCGTTGACACCGCAATCAGAAAATTACCTTCAATCCAACACCATATACAGTATATATGAAATATAATGTATATATGAAAGACAAAGCCGAATATATGCTTTTCGTATGGCAATTTTCCGTTGCCGGCATAAAAGTATAACGACCTTTGTTTTACGACGGAAATATGATACCAACTTGATTTGAATGCGTCATAATTCCGGAAAAGAGAACAATTGTACCGGACCAAATAACTTATACCGAGTTCTCGTATAATGCGGCGGGTATTTCCAGCCACTCCCGTAGTTGGTTTAATGGTTGCAGAAGTCGTTTTGTACAAGAGTTTATTTCTTCAAGACTTGATGTTCCGCTTTAAAATGAGTAAGTGGAAACTTTCTTAAGTGCTTTTGTGTGAACGTATTCATTGTGACAGACAACAATTTTTTTCCATTCTTGATCACATCTCATTTAAATTGATTATAGTTTGTACTAGACACATGACATGCTTAATGGAATTTATGAAAATATGATAATAATGGAATTTTCGAGCCTTGTGAAATGGATTAAGCGCATTTTTAAGCAACCACTGTTTTAATGTCCTTGTTGTTGGATTTTGCAAGCAGGTTTACGAGATATAGTTGTTGGGTAGTCTATACCCCATATAACAGATTATACGTAGATACAAAAACCCGCTTGTTTTTTCCAAAGAGAATACCAAACGAACATCTTGAATTATGTCCAAGCATTAAGCATATTTATAACGTAGCCTAAAAGTGAAACCATGCATGTACAATTGTACATGCATGGAATTAGCCGGTAACTATCCAGCGGTTATGAACCATGTGCGACATAGTGCGGTAGCATATGAGTCAAAAACGTCCACAAACCATATCATAATCTGACCATAATTACAACGATTTTAACATGTCACTCCATTTAACAGAAAAATACAAAACGAAAAATGACGCCTAAACATAAAGTGTGTATAGATGCAGTATAGACAAATGCTGTATGTAGAAAAAGTTGCAGGACAATGCTATACCAATACCAATAGCATAGCGCGGAGAACTTTCTTTTTGATTAGTTTGCTTACCTATAGTTATAAAAGCTATATTTTATTTATTTATAAATTCATATCTTAGTAATCTAACAAAGTAATTTAGACCGCTTATTATGATCGTAACAAACTTGTCTTAACTTCGAATTCGAAACTATAAAAATTTCAGAGCTTTCCAAAGACTCAAAGAGGCCTCTATGTGGTTTCTTATAAGGGTATTTTATAAAAAATGAGTGTAACCGGATGGAAGCCCGTTGAGAGCATTGTATGTAAATGGTAAAACTACTGATAACCTAAAGTTTGATTTCCTCCGCAATGAAAAATGTTTACTTTAATTGTTGCGAAAAAGCATGTTTTTGGGCCAAAGGTCACCTTAATCCATTTGTCATTGTTACACAGTTTCCTACCACAATTTGGAAGTACAGTGTATTACTACATTGTTCAATTTTATTAAAATAGTAGGCTATTGGCCAAACTAACCCAAACCCTCAAAGTTCTCCGAAGTTTCTGAATTTATTGACAAGTTCTTCCTTTCTATTGTGCTATCTCTTGTGCGTTGACATTATACCGGTGCAGGTATATCACTATGCGTTCCCTTCGACAGCATGTAAATAAGTGATATCACGGAAATTTTCTATCGCTCAAATTTTCTGTGACAGATTAGAATTAGGCAGTGATATTTTGTTATCTCTTTTTTGTTTTGCAGTGCACATTTTTTTCTCGTACTCCTGTCCATCCAAAATAAACATTATGTTATAACAAACTGACGTACTTTAAGCCTTGTTTTTATAGTGGAATCACTGATTATCGTCAGTGTCCAGTACCACCATTTTTCGCCAAAACATTGTTCTTTTGATGCGAAAAAGTTTAAAGTGACTTGAATCGAATTGATGTTTAAAATTAAATTGCAAGTACGACAACATTTTTATGTTTTGAAGCGAAATTGCAGATGTTAATTTAGCAAATTGGTATTACCATTTGAAGAAGGCCGGGAAAATTGCAACTAATGCGTTTGTTAAGGACCAAACAGAAGCGGTTACCACGTTATAACTTCACCGAATACTGATCCATGACGGGCTATAAATGACTTCATGCAAGTCGGTGTTTGAATGTGTGCAGTACCTAACTGGGTGGGTGAAATAGACATCATGGTGTAACATTGTCAAGAGAACGAACAAATATAAGTAACTGCCAGACGATTTTCTCGTGATGAACAGACTCAGTCAAACTCTATTTAACACAACAATTAAGTCATTTCTGTTCTTATACGCACGTGTATTTCAATTCACGGGACCTCCGGCTGCAGCCCATAGTAATCCACGACCGGCATTAATTCGTCACTGTTAATGACTCTTCAGGAAGCCTGAGTGTCTTTCCCAGCAACCGCATCAGTATGATAAGGCTAACATGACTTCCATTTCAAAGATTTGGTGTAATTCAGTGTTTCTTAACGTGAGGCAAAATTTCGGTGGGACTTGGCAAAATTTTGGTACAGTGTGTGAATTCAAATTTAACGAAGAAATATGTATTCATTTTTCGCAAATTTCACTTTGGAATTGAGCAAAAATGCAACTGTACTTGTTCAATAGCGTACTAAGGAGGAGGGCCACCCGCAAGCCTTATGAACCCAATTGTTTTAAATGCCCTCACGAATCAAATGTTTGGGTGCCATAAGGTTTGCTTTGCATCTTTAGTCCATTTCGTTCGTCGCATTCCTTAGTTTGTGACCATTTATCAGCTATAATTTAACTGAAAAAAATCGAAATGTGGCGCATAACGAAAACTACAAATATAATAACTGAAAGTTCTGATTTTCCATAAATCCTCGAGAAAGTTGATATTCGTCCCAGTAGCACATAGGCTAGAATAAGAACGCGAGAAAAACTTTATTTGAAATTTGCGTTGCAAACTGAACAAAAGTAAATGCGAAGACCATCCCCACTTCAGCACGTGTTAATCAAAATATACCTCACAAGGTCGTCAGGATAAACGAAAACGTAAAGTAAATTAAAGTAAAATGTTCCAAAAAATGAATAGAATTATTTTTCATAAATTCGGCTACTTCGTCTGGCCTTGACCACCACAGTACAACAAGCGTCTACACGGCGTTCAAAAATCGTTTTATGCGGCCTTTCAAAATTGTACATCATAAATAGCTATTTTTTGTACGAATAATTGTGGGATTTACATTTTATTTCAAGACGTTCTACTAAGCTTACTGTTTGAGAAGCATAAAACTCAAAATTTTTACACTTCATGCATTTTGGGCCAGGTACGACGTGGGCAAACACCGGAGTTTTGGACACAGCTTTTAAAAACGTTTGTTATTTATATACAAATACTGAAATAAGTAAAATATAAAAAAAACGTTAGTTTAATAAATAAATTGTCAAACGTTTAGCAGTTTAGCCTAATTCAGTTTTATAGGAACGAACTTTAGTTAAGATTAGAGTTGGACTAACTTATCCGGATATCGGTTAACCGAGGCAATTTTAGCTATCTGATATCCGGACAAAATTTGATCGGTTAACCGTATAACAAATGCATAACGTAGTTAGTGCGTTTTTACGTCTTTATGCCTTTTTAACAAAATTTGAACTACTCTGTTTTCAGAAACGGACAGTTTAGCAAAACTCCATGCTCCATGCTGAACTTACCGGTAATTTAAAACCTAGTTCACAGCCCTTTGTCCTCTGTTGTCTACAAATCGTTAAATGTTGAAAGAATTCGTTCGATTATATCACAAACAATACACAAACCGATTAAAATGCGCAAGTAGAATTATAAGTTATCCTCAAGGCATTAACACTGCATTGCAAGGTGAGGACTGGGCGGTTTTCTAGAGAAAGCTGTTTGTGAACGATTGCACGTTTCTGAATTTACTAAGTTTAAAAGCAAATTATAATAAAACAAAAATATTAAATAAACATTAAGAATTTGTGAAATTTTGGAATGTATTTGTTTTTTCATGAAAAACTATGTCACACCTAAACGTTTTTACAATCGACACATTATGTTTTACTACAAATTAGGTTTTAAAGGTTGTCGGATACTACACATTGTTGATTTCCGAACTAACCCTAGTCAAGATTTATGACCAATATAATAAATACATTACTACAAAAAAACACATTAAGTTAGTTTTTTAATAGTTTTTTCACAACCACCATCCCAGTAAACATCATTTATTGCAGTATTCCACGGCGATTAGATTACGATCATAACCGCTGTCTGCTGATGAGTGATGACATACGGCACGTGGTAGGCATCGTAGATTTAATCCGGTTTACTTAAGAATTAATTCTGCTTAGTTAGTTAAATTTGTGGCTACCTTACTACTGTATTAACAAATGATTGGAACGTTCTGTATCGCCGCAAACGGGAGTGCAAACTGCGAATACATACCCCAGTAAACGTTACTGTACTTTAACCGACAACACCTTTAACTAACAACTTTCCGCATACATTCAGGCTAAACTTTTTCTGGACCTGGCATTCGGTCGCAAATGATTTCTAAACGAAGCATTCTGCAGAGTCATGCTATATATTTTACGTAATAATGTGGAAATTATTTCACGTCACCGCCTCTTGGCTAGTAATGGTAGGGCCGCTAGGGCGTAGAATTTTTTTGAAAGCAAAAGTGGGGCCTGGGACAAAAAAAGTTAAGAAACACTGGCGTAAACTAAACAAAAATATATGGCAGGAAGTCTATCCGAGTGAACAAGGTCGGAAGCGCAAAGATAAACAAAAGGTAAATTAAAGAAAAATGTTCCCAGAGAAATCAATAAAATTCTGTTATATAAACTCGACTCGAGGTTTGGAATAGTTTCTGTGACCTTGAGCCTTCACCGTCACAGTATTCATTGAATTGTAGTGTAAAACCTTTTAAACAAATATAATTATAAAATTGTTGTTATACACATTCTTTAACTTTAAGCTTATAATACAGTGTAATGATAATATTATGGCTAAATTTGTTTTATTTGAATTTCATATTATCTCTGTTTCTCAAGTTATTATTTGGAAACATTGCTAACACGTGTTTCAAGGCATATAGTATTTGCTGAATATCTGCAAAGCTTGGCTGAGTTTGAAGCTATTGAGTGATTTTTATCTTATTTGTACTTTCTGACGGTGGAGAATAACTGAAAGAAGAACTTGTTCATCTCTGTTTTAATAAACGAACCATGTAGTTTTAACCCCTCTTGTTTGGCGGGATTGGCCTTCAAATATTTCTTTAGAAACAGTGAATTAGATTATCAAAAAGTATAGGCTATACATTATAGTTTATGACATTTCAGTTCGAGTTGCATTTGAACTACAGTGAGTAATGATACTAACCTACAGTAGATACAGGCCATATGCAGTTACCCTCTAAGTCTAACCCATAATTTGGTTCGCAAGGCTCGACTTCACGCTTGATGGAAAGAAAAATTAGGGAGAAAATGTGTCATGCGATGCTGCCGATCTGAGAATTCACAGAGAGAGAAAAACGAATGAGAAAAAAGCGATGTGAAAATGTCCTAAAGGCGGGTAAACGCACGTGGGTGAGCGTGTTTCAGATTAGTGAGAATGATTTGATGTTTGTTTGTTTTATCTGTGCTGATGAAAGCGTAACCATAGCTGAATTAGTAAGGCTCAGCAAGTGTCCATTTACTGATTTGCGTTGTCAAGATAATAAAAAATGCAATGACTTGCTTTTTGCCATTCTCAACGGAATTAGAAATTAGGTAACAGCAAAGGCGGGAACATTTTTGGCGGTATATCTGAGATCTAATGCGTGCAGTTACAGAGTTATTGTGGTAAACTCGCGGGAACAGCAGAGAAGTATATGCTCATTGCTCATTAGGCTATTTATATGACAATAAAAGTTGGTCAGTTTTGATGGGAAGTAGAAATAGGCTAGCTTTAGAGAAAGTGTAAATGTATTTCATACTGTTGGGTGCATGATGATTGAATTGTAGCTAGCCTATTTCACAAAAAAAACTTTTTTGGCTTATGAGTCGTTTGCTGGCAATACCTCTTAGTTAAAAATGTGGCACCTGCATGCACAGTATTCATCAACAGACACGCCAAACTTTTTGTCTTCTTGCCGTTTTATTATTAAATAAATAAAGAAAATCTGGTTGTTTAAAATATGCTAATTTATATATAATAAACAAAGAATTGAGGCTTCAGAGCACTCCATCACACCCAGGATGGAAAGTTTACCCTGCGCACATAACTGTGTGATTTTATGCACAATTTTGGAGCTTTTTATCGAAAATTTGCACAAGAAAATTGAATCCACGGTTCTTTTGTAGCAGTTTGTAATTCCTACTGTGGTCTTATAAAGCATATGCTACGAGCTACGGCACAGTGCTAACACAAGTCCACTACTTCACTTGTTCACAATACCATTGCACATGCTGAATATATGCTGAGGCTAAAATTGTGCCAGCCACAAAAATTTTGTCATAACGCTCTTGCCCAAGCTCTAAGACATTAGTTCTCAACCTTTCATGGTGGGTGGCCCCCTTACTTTAATCCTCAAAATCTGTCATCCTCTGCTCATTAATAAAAAATTTAGATTGTTGATTGCAAAACACTTCTTACTTCGCTACTGCATGTGAGTAAAGGCCGCTAATTTTGCACAGCAAGCACAAAAATGTGAGAAACTGTTTCCCGCTTTGCCTTCTCTTCCCTTACTACTACAATATGCCTCACTAGTGAGGCATCTGCTTGAGGTCCCCGGTTGAGAAACCCTTCTCCAGAATGTTGCCGCAATTGTATTTTAACGCACAAAACTGTGTTAAACGGATAAATCCTGTAAATACTGTGAATGAAGAATAACGTACGGTCGATGTGCCCAAATTTTTGATGCAGTAACTTTACACATCCGCAATGTCTTTTTACAGTACGTTCATTATCAAAACAACTAGCTTACTAGCCACTGCAAAGTATGCCTATTTTTGGTCAAGCCTCCTTATCATGTACGGAAAAATCTGATCAGCCACATCTTTACAACTCTTGCTTTTTATACCTCGCACTTCGTATGTAACCTAATTTTTAAGTCAAACGATACTGTCTTTTTTTCTATCCTTTACGACCATGACATCTGCCGGCGAGTATACACTACAATAATATAAAAGTAAAATTTCGGTAATCGCTTTATATTCACGTGTATTCAGTTCTCAACACGTAACGTTGTACTGACATGGTTATTTTGACTTTCGTAGCCTTTGGCAGGCAAGTTACTGTAATGAAACATCTGGAGTTTCAACATGCATGTTCATCAGCAGGACAGCTACCCAGATTTTTTTATTTCATGTTTTTGCTGAGCGGCACCCGAATCATACAACAGGGACTTCAGTATGTGTAAAGCTATATCAGCAACACAACGAATCAGATCCTTCTATATATAATTTGCATAAATGCATGATATGGGATCAGATGGTACTTTGTTCCATTCTGTTACCAAGGGTCGGCGTATCAGACAAGAAAAGGCTGTCAAAAGTAAAAGTTGTTTTATGCCTTATAAACAAAAATCCCAAAATTCCTTTCTTTTGTCATTTCCTGATGGGAAAATGATGTGTAAATAAACAAACTGATATGCTTTACGTCTGTCCACTAACTAAATTTATCGCAGAAGACCGAGGTTACAATTAAAAAAAAAAGGGTACAATCTTGCACTGCAGCGTAAATCCTACCAGATTTGCGATTGGTAAATGTACACTGTGAGGTGGAAGGCCCATTTGTATGAGGTCATTTCCAAAACATCTGTTAACAGCAGTACAGTAGTCGGCTGCATGTGCGAAGCTTGAGTTCGAGTCGAACAGAAATCATGACAGTAGCAAACAGACTAGATTTTAATGCTCTAAAATCGGACGCAAAAATATAATCCTTGGCAAAAATTAGGCAATCGGCACAGTATTCAGTAGGTTATATAGACTACGTATAACAGGCCTTATATAGGCTTTTGGATGTTGAAGTTCTTTTTTCCTGTTATCTAGTTGTATAGGCTACAGTTTTATGGTTGTTCTACTTTTTGTAGCCTCTGCATAAAGTAACAAAGTGTTAATCTTTTTAAACTATAGGTGTTATTGGTATCTTGGGCATAATTGTGTACAAAGTGGGCTATACGACAGTAGACACTTATCAGAACATTGTCATGAAAAGCAAGGTTGCAACCCTACACTTAGATGATGGAAGCAAATTTGTTGGAAAACTGTTTGGAGCATCAGTTGATGTTGATGGAGAAATTGGTTAGAGTGTTGCGGTCTCGACATAATAGTTGCTTTATATGTATAACAGTTTAATACTTATGCATTCAATGTTAACAAGAGATAATAGATGAAGTAGGATACTATTTGGGGTCTATTATGCAACCAAGTGATACATTTGTATACCCCTATTAGAAAGTTTGCGTCGAATGTGTCAGATAAATATGCCGTTGAATATAACGCCCAGAATTCCTGCCATGCCAATGTAATACTAAACATGTGGAACAGGGTGGTTCAAGACTTCCAGCATGAAGGGCCACATTAATGTTTGAGGAAAACATTCATATTGGCTTACACTTCAATGATGTGTGACCTATCTCGAGTTGTGGGTTAATGTAATGCGTTTAAATGAAATGTAGTTGTGTTTAACAACTGCTGATTTTGCCATGGAAAATACGGTGTAATGAAAGTGTCCCCATGCCGCAAAAAACTGTCTACGGGCCATTTGAAGCCCACGTGCCAGGATTAGGACCACTCTGATGTAGAATATTGGGTGAAGTGTCAATGCTGCGTCAGAAATATGGAGCATAAGCCAACTTTCTTCATCGCAGAAATCTGACACATCGTAAAAACTTTGTAGTAGTATTATACACTAGATTGCTTATTTGCTTCCATGTTGTTATGTAGAATTTTTGTCAAAATTTGTGTGATATGGCTTAACTTATGTTTTGCAGTTTTTCAAACGGGAATGGTTGGATACCCTCAGTCGCTAACTGATCCTTCTTACCAGCGTCAAGTAATTGTGCTAACTTACCCATTAATTGGCAACTACGGAATACCAAATGAAGGAGACGATGAGTTTGGATTGTCTAGATGGTAATATTAATCTCTACCATTTTCTCACTCTCTTATTTAGTCATGCACAAACTTTCAACGGAATAACATCATATATATTTGCATTTACAGTTGTACTGAGTTAATATATAACATCCACAGTTAATACAACAACCACTTACTATATGCATCCAAATTCCTTGGGACATTAGTTTTCACCACTATGAAAATCCCTGGTTAATACATTCAGCCACCACTTAATGCAAGCATCAACAAACTTTTTCCACAAAAGGCCAGATAAGAAAGAGAACTGACGATCACGTGCTGGATACCCTTTATTCAATGGGTTATATACAATATAGTAAGCTCATTTGTTGCACAGTTAGTTGGGCTGTAGTTGGTGATTGCCGACTTATTATTACGTCAACTTTCTATTTCTTATGCTGGCAAATTGTTACCTACTGTTTTCAAAAAAAATCTTATTATAAATGAAAATCTAACCAAACAAGCTGTGCAAGAAAACGGCTATTTATTGTAAACAAACAATAGTTGATTATAACGTATATTTAATCAAGCAGACTGTTTTAGAACATCAGTCATTGCAGTTAAATAACATGCTCAATGCTATTAAACAAAAAGTAGACGACCATCTCAGAAAGGCAAACCTCGTTGCACATATTTTTCTGTGTTGAATGAACACAGTATAATACATTAATCGCATTTTCCCCTAGAGAGCTGTTTAGTTGCAGTTTTAGGAAAAACAGTTACCACAACCACCACTTAGTTCATCAAAAATATGCTGGTGCTAAGGTGGACGTATTAATTAACCAAATTCTATTATAGTAAACTAACAAGTTTTTTATGTGCAACTTGAAATGATGCATAAGCTGACATGCAAATCCATACAAGCACATGCATTTGCATCTGAATATATAACCAGAACACAATATTTATATACACCCATAATATATCTGTAGGCTGTGAACGCTAATAGTTAGCTTAAGTTTGTACGTTAGAAAAATTTTGATGAAAAATTGAATTTGTTGAAAACAAGTTTTTTTGTTTCATCAAATAACAATTTGCAAGGCATCACTGTCATGGTATTATGGTGCCATCACACAATATACACATTTAACTGTTAATACCACATGTTTTTAATATACAGTAGTAGCTGTATAAATAGTTAGATGTTAATAAACTTTCACCAAAACACGTAAATTTGTAAAAAAATTCTGCAAAAGATTTCAAAATGATTTATCATTGACAAGCATATAATGGAAAGGTTTTTATTAATATTATTTATGACAGGTTTGAATCTCATGAAATTCATGCCGCTGCATTAATTGTCACGGAGTGTTGTTATGACCCAAGTCATTGGTCTTCAAAGATGGATCTTTCTGCATGGTTGGAGAAGCATAATGTGCCAGCAATTGAAGGTTAACTTTGGATCTGTTACAAGATTTCTTTATCTCTTTTCTGTATTTGGTTGATTGCTATTTCTATGTAAATTACTGCAAGGTATATTTTTCTGCAGGCATAGATACAAGGGCATTGACTAAAAAGATACGCTCCCAAGGTACAATGTTGTGCAAGATAAGAGTTGGAGATCAGAATCTTAAAGTCAAAGAAGAATTTCATGATCCAAATGCACTACACTTAGTAAATGAAGTCTCTATCAAGGTACTGATTTTAGCGTATGATTTTAAATATTATGTTTATTTTCCTGTTTTTATCTTTAACATGTTTGCATCTGGGCTGTAAGACAATGGTTCACTGCTTTAGCTGCATGGAAATTGTCAACTAATTTTTCATCTTCCAACAAAGCAATGGAACTGTTAAAGCCTAATTTGTCAACATTTTGCCACCCATGTTTTCAGTTTCCATTAAACACATAAAGCATGTCATAATTATTCAAACTTGCATGCTTACACCATAACCCTTTGAGTCGGTGCCTATACGTGCTTTCTCATATTTATATACAGAACAAATGGAATCGGGTATAATGAATGAATAATAATCTGTTGAAAACTTTTGTTTTCTTAAGATGCTATCTGGCCATTTGCTATTGTCCCAAGCAATAAGATACTGTAAACTTATTATGGTTTTGTTAAAGTGGGGGTTGCATGGTAATTTTGAGAAATATTTTAATATGGTGATTGGTGAATTTGAATGAAATCTTCCAATTTGAATTCCTAACTATAGTAACACTCTGGTTATTTGTTTATTGACAAAACCCATAAAAATAAACATGGAAGCTTGCAGTATGCTCGACATATTTTAAAAACTAGCCCTTTGTAGTCTAACCTATATGCGTAACACAAGCCGGGTGTTAGAAGTAAAATTTTCACCAACATTTTCAAGACTGTTAGAATGCTGTTATGTTATTACCATGCGAGCTGAAATTTAGTAATTATAGATCATGCTCCCATGTGGTGTTCATGATGGTTTTGTCAGCAGTACGACTTGATACTTTGCAGGCGTTTTTAAAAACTTTTTTCTTAAAGAACCAATAAATATTTTCCATTTGCCGTTTTTGCATATGACAAACACTATTGTTTACTTGGTACTGAAGATTAAATCATAGATATGACATTTTAAAATGTTTGGCATGAATACAAACCACGGTATCAATAAAACATATATGCATATGTGGAGTAGTGTCATAAACCAGAAATCAAGAAAGTAAACCAAAACTGTTAAAGCACTCCTGTAAATGCTTCAGGTAGCCTATTCTTTGAGACTTAGAATACATTTATTTCACAAAACCAATGCTTGCAGGCTCCAAGAATTTACAATGAAAGTGGTGACTTTCATATTGTGGCTGTTGATTGTGGAATTAAGCATAATCAGATCAAGTGCTTGTGCAAACGAGGAGCAAAAGTAACTGTGGTGCCATGGAACTACGACTTCAACAAAATTGGTATGTTTCACTTAAAGCTTCAGAAAAAATGTTATAAGAACTCTGATCGTTTTTATTCTTGGACACATTGATAAATGGTTGTAACATCAATCAAAATGTCTGTATTCTATAAATATGTTTCTAAACGTTTCCACTCTAGTTTTGTGTATGAGTTATAACTTCCAACTTTTTGCTTCTTAGAAATAAATTTGTTATTTAGTATATTTTGAATTTGGTTACCTTATTTCTATGGTTTAAATAAGGCCTTATTTTTATGTTCACATTGTGTCTTTCACTAAAAGAATTATTCATGACTGGCAGTATTTGTTTATCATGATGGTATATTGCAAAATTAATTTGTAATATACCAACTTTTAATTCCAACTCTGGCAAACTTTCAAGCAATCTCCTGTGAAGGGCTGTTAAAGACACTGATTGTTGTAAATTTGAGTCCTGGTATCATCCTGATATGTTTATGGAAAGCACTTTATCAATTTTTTCTTTTCCATTTGCTACGAATCTTGTCTCTGGGTGTTGAAGCACATGTTTTTAATTTTGGGACCCTCCTGATTCAAAAACCATATATATAATGTGCATGTTATGGTGAACCAAAGTTATAAGAGAAACCACAAAAAACCAGATTTGCCATGAAGCAATATCAATTCCAAACTTGTTTTTCATTAGAATTTGACGGATTGTTCTTGAGCAATGGTCCAGGTGACCCAACAATGTGTGAAGAAACTATCTCATACATTCGAGGTATGCAATATAAGCCATGAATGCAATAATATATAACACATTAATGTGCATTATTGAAAGTCTTGTTGTAAAAAGTGAGCTTCAGTAAAGTAAAGTAAATGTGGTATTTGTTCATGTTAATTTCAAAGTATTTCTGGAGAGGAAGGTTCCATTGCCATTATTTGGAATTTGTCTTGGACATCAGCTGCTTTGTCTTGCATTGGAGGCTCCAAGTTTTAAGATGAAGTTCGGAAATCGTGGACATAACCAACCTTGCTTGCTATGTGGAACACAGCGTTGTTATATCACGTCCCAGGTGACATTTCAAACTTTGTTGACATTTGTGGTAAATATACTTACAACTAACTGTGATTGCATGATATAAAAAGAATCATGGATTTGCTATTGACATTACAAACCTGCCGGAGTCGTGGGAACCACTGTTTGTCAATGCAAATGATGACACTAATGAAGGGGTTGTTCATAAAAGCCGGCCTTTTTTCAGCTGCCAATTTCATCCTGAGCACACAGTAAGAATAAAGAATTTAAGTTAAAATTTTTCTTTCATTATGTTCTTAATTCTGACCATGAATATACACTTATACAAAAATAATACACTTGGTTGACCATTTCACATAAGCAAGTTTAAAGAGTCCAAATCTCACGTAGCCTGGACCTTGCGATTTGGAACCAATTTTTGACGTTTTCATGGAATGTGTAAAAGTGTATCGCAACAATGCAATCAAGAATAAACCAGCAGTGAGAGACATTTTAGATCATTGCCTTGGAGTGCAACCATATACAAACAACTACTTTCTTACAAGACCTAAAAAAGTTCTCATTTTGGGTTCTGGTGGTAAGTGATTAATTGATAATCTATTTTTGTCAAAAAATACACTTCCTTGTTTCCAATTATTATTGTAGTTAAAGTTATGTTTATTGTAGCTCAATCAATGTGGTAAATTCATTGTTCCTACTTCAAACAACTTTTTTTACACTTTAAAGGTTTGAGCATTGGCCAAGCAGGAGAATTTGATTATTCTGGGACACAGGCCATTAAAGCAATGAAGGAAGAGAAAATACGTACGGTTTTGATAAATCCAAACATTGCAACTGTGCAAACATCACGTGGCCTGGCAGACAAGATATATTTTCTCCCAATCACTCCTGAATATGTTACCCAGGTACATGATGTAAAACCAAGATTTAATAAATTTCTGTGATGAGGTTTAGTGACCACGTATTTAATGTTATAGGTCATTGCTTGTGAACGGCCGGATGGCGTGCTTTTAACATTTGGTGGTCAAACTGCTTTAAACTGTGGTGTGAAGCTAAACAGGCAGGGAGTTTTCAAGAAGTACAATGTTGAAGTAAGTTACTAAGTTAATTACCAACCTGCTTAAAAGATGGGGTGTGAAACCAAATATCTTTAATTACCAAAGCACGAGTACAGGGTATTGTTGAATGCAGGTCTTGGGGACTCCAATTTCATCAATTGAAATGTCAGAAGATCGAAAAGCATTTGCTGAAAAAATGCTGGAGATTGGAGAGAGAGTTGCTCCCAGTGATGCAGCCTACAGCATTGAAGAAGTAAATTATTGTCATTTAAACTGATTGTACTTATTTTAAAATAAATTTATTTTGATCCTATGTACCGCATAGTATAACTAACTAACTATGTGAATTGTTAAATATAAGGCATGCTCCTTTTAGGCCCAGTTAATTGCGGCACGCATTGGTTACCCAGTTCTGGTGAGAGCTGCATATGCCCTTGGTGGTCTTGGTTCAGGGTTTGCTGACACAGAAAAGGAACTGATTAAAATTGTACAGGCGGCTTTTGCTCACACATCCCAGGTTTTTTCAATTTATAAAATCTTGATTTTGATATATAATTATTTTTTACTGGTCATATTAATCAAAGCTTGTAATTTGTAGGTATTTATAGATAAATCTCTTAAAGGCTGGAAAGAAGTGGAATATGAAGTTGTCAGAGATGCCTATGATAACTGCATTACTGTAAGTACTTTTACCAGTTGTTGTATTCTTAGAATAAAAATTCTTAATAATCCTTTTATTTTTAAAGCTGAGTGTAATTGAGAATTTTGGTTAGCTAACTGCAATGCCTAAATATCACTAAGTTTGATACATGTACTGTAATCAGTAGCAAAGGAAGAAACTTTCAGTGGCTATCTCCCTTTAGTTTTTGGAGAGACGTTAACTCTAGCTCTGATTCAATTGTGTTGTCATTTCAAAGATGTTCGTTTCTCGCATCACTTTGCACCCATACATTTATCTTTTTTGCTTGGGATAATAAACTTGCCATTGTCGTTTGTTTGTTTCAGTTTGTCAGTTGTCACATTATCTCGTTAGATTTAAGTGTGCTTTGTAGGCATTATTCTCATGTAGCATGAAGTTAATTTCAAATGTTTCACATAGTATACTTACTACAAATGTGTACTTACTTAAACCTAACAAAAATCTATATTCTAATGTAATTCAAACCTTACTTTTATTAATTACAAACAATTAGGTTCAATTTTTTTCACATGTTGATTTTTCCCACCAATCATCTATACTCCATTTTGTGGACTGCCTGATACTTTGCGTTACCTTCAATCGAGAAAGGGGAAACTGTTGTTTTAAGCACAATATCTGACACAGCAGTTTAAGAAGCGTTAACTTATTACAAATTTTACCTTGGTAAAGAAGATTATTTTGATGAAACAAAGTTGAAAATTTTCTGCCAAAGAATTGTTAACGCTAGAGTACTTACGTTACAGTGACTACTGGTGCGAGATTTTTATTCAGCAGTATAATTTCAACAGTATACATAAATTACACTTAGCTCTAGTTGTTTTGTTTCACTTGGATTGGATGATGTATATATAATTTAATGTTAAACTACTTACTTAGGTTTGCAACATGGAAAATGTGGATCCACTTGGCATTCACACTGGGGAATCGATAGTTGTTGCCCCAAGTCAAACTTTGACTAATCGGGATTACAACAGATTACGCTCGACTGCAATTAGTTGCATCAGACATCTTGCTGTCGTCGGCGAATGCAACATCCAATATGCTCTCAATCCTGAATCAGATGAGGTTTGAAACTACTATTGTCTACTTAAAATTTTGAGACAAATACCAACCAGATGGGCCAAAACCTTTACTATAATATCGAGCAAGAGATTTTTGGTTAATGGCCGTTGTTTTATGGGGTTCGTTTTGATTTTATGGAGCTCATTTCACATTTTCAACAAACCACTTGCAATTTATGTTAGTTTTTCATCATTGAAGTAAACGCACGCTTGTCTCGAAGTTCTGCATTGGCTAGCAAAGCAACTGGCTATCCACTCGCTTACATTGCTGCAAAGCTTGCCCTTGGTATTGCTTTACCTGATATAAAGTAAGATTTTCATATTTACATTTACGTGGGGCAATTTTCCAGTAAGCTTATTACATACTTACAGTGTTCTTTTTCTTCCTTTTGTGCATGAAATTTCCTATATGCATAATGCATATATTTTGTAGTCCGTCAAACTATTCGTTTTGCATGTTTAGGATACTTTTATTTAAATGGAATTTATGTAAACTTTGCATGGCATGTAACGAATCTAGCAGGTTGTTTAAAAATGTACTTCAATAGATTAATAACAAAAGTGTTAATTTGCATCTTAAACATGTCCTGGTAAATGCAACTTTCCTTGTTTACCAATAAAGCGCATGTACATTCATGGTATATTTGTATGCATTAATCGAATAGGAATAGTGTTACCAACTCCACAACAGCAAACTTTGAACCCAGTTTGGATTATTGTGTTGTGAAAATTCCACGATGGGATTTACGAAAGTTTTCAGGTGTCAGCACTGAAATTGGAAGTAGCATGAAAAGTGTTGGTGAGGTAAGGTTTTTTTCATCCCTTTCTATAGTTTACACCACTTCTTATTGTTTGAAATATTAAAAAATACTTGCTTATTAAATGTTGTTTTATTATTTATTTATTTTCCCTGGAACTATCCTGTTTAAATTTAGGTGATGGGCATTGGCGTAACTTTTGAAGAAGCATTTCAAAAGGCTCTTAGAATGGTTGACAGTAACTGTATGGGATTTTGCTATGGGCTAGAACAACTTTCTGATGAGGTAGTGCTTTTACCCTTGGGTATCTGTGCAAGTTTATGCTACATTGTTTGACAACTTGTTTACATTTCTTCTGTTACTTACAGGCTCTGCGGACTCCAACTGACAAACGTGTGTTCGTTCTTGCATCTGCTTTGCAAGCAGGCTATGACGTTGACACTCTTTATGATCTTACGCATATTGATAAGTGGTTTCTTCACAAATTCAAAAACATAGTAACTACAACTAAAGATTTGGAGGATCTTGGTGGGAATGGAGATGGCGATCCTTTGCAAACAATTTCAAAAGATCTTCTCCTGCACGCTAAGAGACTGGGATTTTCCGATCGACAAATTGCTCAAAGTACTAAAAGGTATGAACCCTGCGTTGGAATCTAGGGTCAAGTTTAGTTGCAACTTGCAGGTATACTAAATAGCAGTGGACATGAAATATAACATACAAATCAACAAATCACATACAGATTGACAACTTGCTGGGTTTCTTGGACTGGTATATTTCATTTGTTGGTTTTGTTTCAGTACTGAGCTGTACATAAGGGAATGTCGAAAATCGTTTGGAATTTTACCAAGTGTTCGACAAATCGACACAGTTGCTGCTGAATGGCCTGCATCAACCAATTATCTCTATTTAACTTATGGAACTGGAATCGGTGCTGAAAATGATGTAGCTTTTCCTGGAAATTCTGTAATCGTTCTTGGGTCTGGAGCTTACAGGATTGGCAGTAGTGTTGAATTTGACTGGTGTGCTGTGCAATGTGTTAATGAATTGCGAAAGGTAATTTTTATCTGTCATAAGGCTGCCTGATATTATGTTTGTGCATAGTACATGCTACGTGTCACGATTAAATTAATAAATTTCAATGAATATATAATATGTTTTCTCCATTTCATTGCACTTATTATTCACTTCTTTTCATTTAGCTTGGTTACAAGACAACAATGGTTAATTGTAATCCTGAAACTGTCAGCACAGACTATGATCAGTGTGAACGATTGTACTTTGAAGAATTATCGTTTGAAACTGTGATGGATGTCTGTGATAAAGAAAAGGCCTTGGGAGTTATTGTTAGCATGGGCGGCCAGTTACCTAATAACATTGCAATGGCTTTACATAGGCAAAAAGTAAATGATTAAATTTACTGTTAATAGAACGTAGTACATCTACTTTCTATAACTTAATTTCTTGTTTTGGTTAGATTAATGTATTAGGAACATCTCCAGAGTCTATAGATAATGCAGAAAACAGATTCAAGTTTTCAAGAATGTTGGACAATATTGGCATTAGCCAGCCAAAATGGAAAGAAGTCACTAATATTTCAGAAGTTCAGCAGTTCTGTGAAAAGGTATTTTATCTTTCAAGTTATTTTGAGTTACTAATTGAAATTGGAATTTTACAGTTCACCTCTCATAGGTGAAGTACCCATGTCTTGTTCGACCATCATATGTTTTGAGCGGTGCAGCAATGTCTGTAGTCCATTCAGACTTGGATCTTAGCGAATATCTTGAATCGGCAGCAAAGGTAAACAGCGGTTACCTTGAAGCCTCTGGAATTCAACATGTTATAGCCCAGTAAGCCTTCTTATTGACTTTTTGCTCACTACAGGTTTCAAAAGAACATCCAGTTGTCATTTCAAAATTCATCTTGGAAGCAAAAGAAATTGATGTTGATGCAGTTGCAAGTGAAGGCAAAGTTATTGTCATGGCTATTTCTGAGCATGTAGAAAATGCAGGTAAATTGTCTGTTTATTTGTTGGTGTATTTCCAGATTTTGGATCTTTTCCTTTAATAATTACAGGAAGATTATCCATTATCCTATTGAGGCTTGTTGGTCTTGCTAATTGTTAATTGTTAAGGGTTATCATTCTTTAATAAATTTTTAGGTGTTCACTCCGGCGATGCAACACTAGTAACACCACCTCAAGACTTGAATGAACAAACCATTGAAAAGATCATTCAAATTGTGTGTGCCATTGGCGGAGAACTGGAAGTCAATGGGCCCTTTAATCTTCAGCTAATTGCTAAAGTAAGTTAAATTAGCAAATGTATTTTGCCGTGCACACAGTGACTCTGTGGCGCATAACACTTAAATGCTTGAGCAGGTTTAGACTTTGTTTTAAACACGAAAGTTGCATTTTTTCAGGAAAACCAGCTGAAAGTGATTGAGTGCAATGTCCGTACCTCCAGATCATTCCCATTTGTATCAAAGACGCTAGACTGTAATTTTGTTGCTATAGCAACTCGTGCGATTATGAAACTGCCGCTTAATTTGTATGGCTCGCTACCTCGTACTGTATTAGGATCTTATACTGCCATGCCTGATGCATCTAAAAAGGCGACCATAGTGCTGACCAATAACTGCTCTCGAGTTGGTGTTAAGGTATTTGTATTTTTAGCTATTTATTACACTGTGCTGCGTTTGAAAATTTTTTTTCATAGGTCAAAGATGTTTTAACTGTTTCTGAATCGATTTTTTGCGCTGAACTCAAAAATGCAACCAGTTTTTTTCAATCAGGTCAAGTTTTTTTTCTATCACATATTTAATTATGCTAGCTTTGGTCATTATTGTGCACAAAGAAACTAATTTCTGGGGTAGCTTAATTGGTCATGCATGTTGTCAATTTTCGCAAGATGGTATTTTTATTTGAATGTAAGGTTTTTGCAATGACAGCCATTTTAAATACTAAAAAAATATAATGACACAGTTGAAATAAAGGCACTTACAACTAACCAAGAAAGCTTCCTAACACATAATTTTGTTCAACGGCGCTCAACTTAAAAGTAGAAGTTAATATGTTACACTATAGACACGTAAACACTTCACATCACAAATGTGTTTTAAATGTGAAATACTTGCCAACATCAATGTGTGAAATAAAAATGAAGTGTTCGAAATAGCTTAACACAGAAAGCGTTGTGCGGCACATGATGATATTACGACGTTAAATGCAATAACAATATAAATACAAATGATTTATGCTGACAAAAAGTGTCGCTTCAAAGATTTTCTTCTATGTGTGGTATTGGGAAGATCTCTTTTTAAGCACCAACAGTAATCTGCAAGCATGTTTACATCCCAGTATCCTTGGTACCTTTCTTCCATATGGCGAAGGTCTTGGTGGAATCTCTCTCCCTGTTCTTCGCTGTAGTCACCACAGTTGTCAGGAAAGTAATCTAAATGCGAACTCAGAAAGTGCATTTTTACAGACATCCGGGCTCCAAGGGATTGAAAACTTTCAAGCAGCTCTTTAACCTGTGCTTCATAATCAGGGCTTCTATGCTTTCCAAGGAAGTTTGAAATTACTGCTCGAAATCCTGTCCATGCTCTTTTTTCTACTGCACTCATGTGTGCAGTAAAACCTTCGTCTTTCATCAGCTCACGGATCTGTGGCCCATCAAAGACTCCTGCTCGTAGCTTCGCTTCAGAGATACGGGGAAATTTCATTTGTAAGAACTTGAAGGTTGGGCCATCCTTATCAAGTGCTTTGGTATAGTTTTTCATGAGACCAAGTTTAATGTGGAGAGGTGGCAAAAGAATATTTTGTGGATCAACTAAGTAAGCAAATTTGACATTTTTAAAACCAGGTGTAAAACTTGTTCTGGGTGGCCAGCTAATTTGTGTGTAGTGGCGATCATCAGCCCTCGAGTCCCACAGACACAAAAAACATGGATGTTTAGTGTAACCGGCCTGTAACCCAAGAAGTATTGAAATCATTTTTAAGTCTCCACATATTTTCCATTTGTGTTGGCTATACTGAAGAGATTTCAAAAGGAATTTCATGTCTTCATATAGCATTCAGTGAGCTTCACTGAATGTCCAACAGGAACAGAACCAATCTTATTGCCATTGTGTAGTAATACTACCTTCAAACTCTTTACAGATGAGTCCAAAAACAATCGCCATTCTGCCGAACTGTAGACTATGCCCAAAGCTAATATTAATCCTGAAACATCTTGACAGTATACTAGGGAATGGTCTTCGTCATAATTGAAATATTTTCTAAACTCTTTATCTCTATACCGATACCAGAAATATGTGGTGCATGGAGCTAGCAAGTTGTTCTCACGTAGTCGTGATCCTAGGAGCTGAGCGGATTCTTTGGTGAGATTTAAATCTCGTGTTAGGTCATTCAGCTCAGGCTGTGTAAGAGGCTTCGGTTGGCTTGTACTTTGCTCTGCATCCCATGTGTCTTGTTCACTTGCTTTGCTCTCTGCAGATGAAGAACACTCCATTTCACTTATTTCTCCAGGTGGTTCTGGAACAGGAATACCAGGGCCATGTGGTACTGGTTTCATGGCTGAAGAAACATCAGGGTACTTCACATGTTGTTTGTTCTTCCGGTTTATTCCTAAAATGAAAAAGAACACTTTTACTCTTAAATCAAGCAATTAATGAAAATGCCTCCATACAGTGCAAGTATCAGCATACCTTGTAAGTTGGTCATGCAAAAATAACAATCAGTGACATGGTCTTTTCCTTCTCTCCATACCATAGGAATACCAAAAGGAAGGCTCTTTATTTTCTTTAGGCTCCATAATCTCAAGTTTTCAACGCAGGCTTTACAACATATGTGCGGAGCAAATGCCTTGTCCTGATCGCCTAGTTTTACTCCAAAATACGCATAATATGCTTTCTTAACAAACTGCGTAATTTTTGCTTGGCGACTGCGCAGGGTGACCTTGCCACATATGTAACAGAACCTGTCTGGATCGTTTTTGCACTTTCTCATTGTACAGTACTGTAAAAACAAATCATCTAAACTGCACACTAAACTAGCCTGTAAAAACAAGTTCAGAAGTTTAACTTTTCAAGCACCAGGTGCATTCGTTATGTTCTTCTCATTGTGATGTCACTCAAGTTTCATCAAAACTTAATTCAAAAGCTAAATCATTTTTATGACACCACAAATCTCAATCGCAAACGCTGAAAGCTGAAGTTGTCAAAAATTTCAAATGCAATTTGCAAAAAAACTAGACCTGATTGAAGAAAACGGATAACAGTTTTGGATTCAGCATCAAAAAGTACACTAAGAACTGTCAATACTTTAGTAACCTAAAAATTAACGCAGCACAGTGTTATTTATGAAAATTTGTGCACCAATTTGATCTCCTGCCGCTTTATTTCCGTGACTGATTGTATCGATATTCGATATACTATATAGGGAATCGTCAAATATAAGGCACAACTGGTGAAAACAGAACTTTATTTTCTGGGCAATGGGAATAAATTTGAATTTTGTGAAAATATATAGAATAACATTTAATATATAAATAACAGTTGCGCCTTATATTTAATGATTATTATGCATGGTGGCAGCCATACTATATCTGTATGAGGAATGTTCATATTCATTGAATACGCTTTTAGGTTCCTCAGTTTTCTTTCTCCCGCTTGGGTGGAGCTGATGTTATGCTTGGTGTTGAGATGGCTTCAACAGGTATTACGTAACTTAAATGTTATACAGCTGAATAATACGGAATTTTCTTATATATTTATACTTATGTTTATCTTTATTTGCATAAATTATTTTTTTTGTTTTAAAGGTGAAGTAGCATGCTTTGGGGAAAGTCGATTTGACGCTTATCTAAAAGCTTTGTTAAGTACAGGATTTACTATGCCCAAGAAAGATATTCTGCTTTCAATTGGAAGTTACAAGGTAAGTTAGCAATTACTTGTATTTTTAAAATTTCTTTTTGCAGGAGTTGTTGTATGTCATTGGCTGATGATATTCATATTTTTTCAGCCCAAAATAAATATATACTTTTAACCAATTTAAGCACTCAATTTACAGCACAAATCTGAACTACTTCCATCTGTACGAACACTGGAAAACTTGGGATTTGTTTTGCATGCAACTGTGGGCACTGCAGATTTTTATACTGAGCATGGCATTAAGGTAATGCGCTATTGGTTGTGTTATCTTGTTGGCAGTAATTAAGATTATTGTTAATAGTATGTTGTTTAATTTTCAACAGGTAACTACTGTTGATTGGCCATTTGAAGATTCTGACAAAAAGCCGCCCAAAAATGATCTGGGTCAAAAACCAAGACAGTCAATCATGGACTTTTTGTCTGGAAAAGCTTTTGGTTTGGCCATAAATCTCCCGATGAGAAGTGGAGGATGCAGTGGAAGTGGAAGCTCGGCTCGCCATGCATCAATGTCTTCAATTACAACAAGAGGATACAAGTTTCGACGCCTTGCAATTCAGCTCTCATTACCTTTGATCACCGACGTGAAATGTGCCAAGTTATTCGTGCAGGTATTATCTTGTTGTTGAACGAATCTTGGTCTTGTTTTTAAAACTTGTCAGATACATTTCGTTGGCTTTGTTTGTTTCGTAACGAATTGAAAAACATTAAGCAAGGTTATACAAAACTACAGGCACTTAGAAAGTTGAAATGCAAATCACCTGTTTTGCAACCACATATTGACTGCATTACTTCTCAAACACTTGTAAAACTACCAGGTAAGAACATTCTGATCTCTAGTTTACTTTTTACAAATTACATTTTTTTAGATTAGCAAATTTTTTGGCAATATTTCAGGATTGATTGATGTGCATGTTCACGTGCGAGAGCCTGGTGCCACCCATAAGGAAGATTGGTCAACCTGCACTGCTGCTGCATTAGCTGGAGGAGTTACGACAATATTTGCCATGCCTAATACATCCCCAGCAGTTGTTGATGAAGCCAGCTTTAATGAAGCCATGAAGGTATGAGTAGCACTGTTCATGAAATATGTTATCTTTGAATGTGTTCATGTGGTTTGACTAAGCATTGTTTTTTAACATTTTTGTTTGTTCTTTTTTTGTGAATTACTATATCCAGAAGAACTCAGTGACATCATATAATGTTGAAATGTTTTATATATCTACCTCTTGTATTAACAGCTTGCAAAGGCGAAGGCAAGGTGCGACTTTGCATTGTATGTTGGAGCAAGTTCTACTAATGCCTCAAAGATACCAGCATTGAGCTCTCAGGCTGCTGGCTTGAAGATGTATCTGAATGAGACTTTCACAACTCTCAGACTTGATGACATGACTGTCTGGATGGAGGTGCTAACCGTAAATTAGTGGTCTCACTTCTTTGGCTGTGTCATGTAGTTGTTCATACAGTTACCCTGCCACATTTGAATTGCAGCATTTCCAGTCATGGCCTAAAAATGTCCCATTATGTTGCCATTCTGAACAAAGGACAATGGCAGCTGTTCTGTGGTTAGCAGAAGTATACTCTCGCCCAGTTCATTTCTGTCATGTTGCTCGCAAAGAAGAGGTGTTTAATTACGATTGAAACTACTATTGTAATCTTCTTTCTTTCAACAACTTAAAAATTGTTTTACACAATTTCAAACAACAATTTTTGCATGATCTGATATCATCATTGATTTTGTTCTGATTAGATAACGCTAATTCGTATGGCAAAGGAAAGAGGTTTGCTTGTTACTTGTGAGGTTGCACCACATCATCTATTTTTGAGTGAAGATGATTTGGACAAAGTAGGCCATGACTTTGGACAGGTGCGACCTATGCTTGCGAAGAAATCAGACCAAGATGCATTATGGGAGAACCTTAATATAATTGATTGTTTTGCTACTGATCATGGTAATTGTTTATGATTGTTAGTTTTTGATCTTAACGCTACAATTTTCTTTGCTAAATATTGTATACTGCAATCTGTATTGAATCTGCAATCTGTGCTGTAGTACTTGATCATAAAAATACCAAGGCATATATTATACCCATTGTTATTACACTAATTTGTTGGCAATCACAGCACAGTTACAGACAGCAATGAAGTACTTACACATGTAAGCCTAATTACTTAATCATGCGTCCAAATCAGTTTAGGATTTCCTCATTATGGCTTGAAAAAAATACATTTTGCTACTTTCCGTTTTAGCTCCCCACACAACTGAAGAGAAATCTTGTGCCAAGCCTTGTCCAGGTTTCCCAGGATTGGAAACTATGCTTCCACTTTTGCTTACTGCTGTTGCAGAAGGAAAACTTACTTTAGAGGTTATTAGTTTCCTTTTTTATTGGTTATATGGTCTTCGTTTATCTTAAATCATCTTTGTTAAAAATGAAGAAAACATGCAATTCTAATCGAGGCTTACTCAAAGGTTAAATTTTTTTTTTAATTCAGGACATTGTTCTTCGTTTGCATACTAACCCAGCAAGAATATTTGGAATTCCTGTATCTTCAGAAAATGATACTTACATAGAAGTTGACATGTCTGCATCTTGGGTGATTCCTGAATCTCCACGTTTTTCCAAGGCCAAATGGACACCGTTTGCTGGACGCAAAGTGGTTGGAACTGTTTCTAGGGTGGTACTACGTGGAGAATTGGCTTACATTGATGGGGAGGTTAGCATTAATAGAAGCAATAACAAATGTATGTGTTTTAGAATCATTTACTTTAGTGTAACAAAATGGAAATTGGACGTTTAGGTTTTAGCTAAAAATGGATTTGGACGAAATATCCGTACTGGTGAAGTCAGGCCTTTTGCTCCTTTAGCTCCAGCAGCCTACATATCACCAACAGCAGTTCCACCTCCCAGCCCACTGCCCTCTCCTAACATTCTTGGTCTGCCCCCACAAATCCATCGTCTCTCTGAGCCACCACAAGGGTTACCCTCTCCATTTGGGCCACTGTCTGAAAGTGCCACACCTCAAGCAGGCCTGACAGTCTCAGTTCAACAGCAACCAACTGCTATTGAACTGCTTGGCTCTGGTGCGAATCTGGCACCAACCAAAGAACCAAACACATTCGGCCTAGCAGGACAGCATGTGGTTAGCGTTGTGAATTTCACCAGGGAACAGCTCCACTATCTCTTCAACACAGCTCATTCACTGAGAGTAGCTGTTCAACGTGATAGACCAATAGCTAGCATACTGAAGGTAACTAACTACTGGAAATCTAAATCTGATTGCTTCTGAGTTTTTTAGCGGCGTGTTAATTAAAAAGTTGTTGGTATGCTTGAACGACAAGGCAGTGGTACTGCATTGTACAAATTTTAAGAATAGTAATGCATTTTGCTGCAAAAACTTTTTAGTGCTATGTTTGCAGGGAAAAGTTCTTACCACGGTGTTCTATGAACCAAGTACAAGAACGGTTTGCTCATTTCACTCTGGAATGGTTCGTCTGGGAGGCTCTGTGATTGATGTCAATGAAAAATATTCGTCTGTCCAGAAAGGAGAAACTTTAAATGGTAGCTTTCCACCGTTGACCAGATTAAAGTGTATACAAGTTATATTTAATGTAAATTCTGAAACGTGATGTTCAGCTTTTTGTCATGGACACTTTTCTATGTAGACGCTGTCATAGATGCTTTTCTTATAACTCTTTATGTAGATTCAGTGCAAGTACTTTCCCGTTACTCTGATGCTATTGTTCTGCGCCACCCCGCTCCTGGTGCAATTTCACAATGCCTGCCTCAAAGCCACTGTCCTATAATAAATGCTGGTGACGGATCTGGGGAACATCCAACGCAAGCCCTGCTTGATGTTTTTACCATAAGAGAGGAACTTGGAACTGTGAATGGAATGACAGTAAGTTATGGGATGTCTGCTTTCGTGATGCGTTTGCCTCTGTAAGATTTAAATCGGAACGTTGTTGCTGAACATGTTCTGACTGTAGCACATTTTATTAAAGCACTGTTTTTTGTGTTCAGTAGAACTTTTAGTTAGTATCACAGAGGTTTAATGGAGGAATATTTATGTTTAAAAGCAGTGTTAATTATTTGGAAAATAAAACCTATTGCCAAGAAACTTGCAATCATTTAACAGTATATACAATTATTTTGGTTTAACCTTAACTCATTCATTACCAATGCGTCACTAGTCCAGTCTTTATTCAAGCATTTTTTATAATTTCATTTACCCTTTAATTTAGATCACCCTTGTTGGAGATTTGAAGCATGGAAGAACAGTTCACTCTCTTGCTAGGTTGTTGACTCTCTATCGTGTCAATCTACGATATGTAGCACCCGAAGGACTTTCAATGCCTCAAGATGTCGTGGATTATGTTGCTTCTTGTCATATACATCAGGTATGAATGCATCCTGTTAATGAGCAGTTTATCAATTTCCACCCGTGAAAACTGCAGTAATATAGCAGGATGTGTATAAGCTTGTTGTGATTGATATCTTTGCTATCAAGGCTGTGTATTCATCTATTGAGGAAGCACTTCCTGATACTGATGTGTTGTATATGACAAGGATACAAAAGGAAAGGTTCCCGTCAACAGAAGCTTATGAAAAAATGGTTTGTAGCACCAATTATTAGCTATTCCAGTAGAAATTCTACTTTGTTTAAGTCAAAACTGTGTTCTTAGGCTTCAAAACAGTTTGTGCTTACTCCTCATCTGATGACCAAAGCCAAAGAGAAGATGGTTGTCATGCATCCTTTACCTAGAATTACAGAAATCAAGTATGTGATTTTTCATCTTTACTGAGAATTAGATGTTAAAAATTTCGAATTAGAAAACAGTTACTCTAATTTTGAAGGTTTTGACATTGAAGTTTATTCTTCCAACGCAGTTACTTTTTATTTTTCAGAACAACAGTTGACAGTGATCCGAGGGCAGCATACTTCCGTCAGGCAGAATACGGCATGTTTGTGAGAATGGCGCTCTTGTGTGCCATTTTCGGCAAGTCGCTTGACTTGAAATGAACTGAACTTTTGTAGTTATATTGTAGTAGGCAAAAAGCTGATAACCAAACATTACACTTCGTTCCATCCTATACTTGCCAGCCACCATCCGGCAACACATGACTGCACTGCCAAAGTCTTATGTAAATTACTGTATTGCCTAAACGTTGTGCATACCATTTGTTTTGTGTACCTATGGCCAAACTTGCAGTAAATACAGCTTGCCTTATGTCTTTTGCAGTTTGAGTGCGAGTGCACTTTTCTTTATGTGCACCTTTTAGTACTGTATTTGAGTTTTGAGATACAATCGTGGCCGCGTGCAGCAATGAGGGTGGACGCGTACAATGCCAAAGTGTCCCTTTCGGTCTGGATCAGTGGTGCTCGAACCCAGGGTCGCGACCCAAACGTCGATCGCCATGGACATTTTGTTCGATCGAGAGTCCGTCCGGCTACAAGTTTCTAATGGTACTTGAACATAGAAACATACTCGTTGCCTGAAAAACGTGACATTGTTGTGGTGAGACCTGAGACAAGAAGTCAGTAAAGCAGCTTTGTGGAATAGATATGTGTGTATACAGATTATAGCTAATAGGCGATTTATACATTTAGGCAATTTATTTACACCGGGACCCTAACAATTTTGCACTTATATAGCAGCTATTCTGCAAACGGAAGCTACCAAAGGCGAGATGTAAATAAAATAGTACAGTTTAAAATCATGAAGGCTATCTTCTGCCTAACAAAACCAAGCAGCAACATGGCTTATTTAACTGATCTACTCATAGGTAGGCTTACCATACGTCCCGTTTTAGCCGGGACAGTCCCGCATTTTAAGGCTTTGTCCCGGTCAGTCAACCAAAAGTCCCGCTTTGGCATTTAGTCAGCCAGCATTGCTTCACACTACACGAATATTAGCATGCTGTGATTGGTCTGTTTAGCCAACTTGCTGAAGAACAGTGCTCGATGCGTGTTCTTGTTTCGTTGTGTTAAATGTGAAAGTTATTGTTACGTCATTCTAGCGGGTAATTGGTCCAGTAGTGAGTTGATTGTTAACGCATTTGCTAGTTCAGTAATAATAGGCTAGAAGGAGAAGGTGATCTTTTTGCAGTAAGGTTATTGAAAGAACTTATTTCGTACCGGTAATTATTTGCATTTCCTTCTGTAAAAAAACATTTGAATTTGAAAGCCCTTATCACCTGCAAAATTAACACGTACATTTCCTGCTGTGATTTTTATGAGAAAATAAAGTCGAATAAAGACTTCTTGAAGAAAGTATTGTCTACACCAGGGCTTCCCAAACTTTTTTGCTCGCGACCCCTTTCAAACTTCTGAAGTTTTCGGCGACCCTTCACGTTTAAATTGATAAGCAGTGCGAAATATACATTAGTCATTAGTGACATTTATTGAGATACAAAGACTGAATTCAAGCAACCAGTACTCAAAGCCTACTTACTACTTTACACATATGTAGGCTACTGCAAACAAAAAAGCACACACATTTATTCAGTGTGATTGGTCCGACTGCTTTCTGCTACAAAGCAAGTCCAGCCGTGGCTCAATATCTGTTAATGCTGGTCTCAAGGCGGTTTCTATGTTTATTAGGCTGGAAGTATATTTTGTTTTGATTGTATTTTGTACTTCGTGTAAAATTGGTATACGCTCTGCGACCCCCAGTTTGGGAAGCCCTGGTCTACACTCTACAGAAAAGTATGATTGGACGATTATGTAAATTTACAAATGCTTGAACATTGTTTTGTTTCCAAGTAAAATGCATTATTATAGTTTTTCTTAGTGTCTTACTACTTTAGTTGTCCCTGACGATAGGAATCCAATATAGTTTCATACTCTTAGTAAAATATGAACCACATTTATCTGATAAGGCTCGTTGTTCTGAAGCGTCGTCCCGTTTTTTAAGCACAAAAATATGGAATGCCTGACCAGAGGTAAAAAAAGAGATGGCCAAATAGCCTAGTGAATTCACGACACTATGTTCAAAAATCCACTCCGGTATACAATGGATAGGCAAAGCATTGCTAGTGTGACGTCATATTGACAGACAATGTGTTCATACCTCATTTTAAAAACCGCTAGTGGGCACTAAAGAGTGTCCGGATTTTAGGCCACGAAAATATGGTAACCCTACTCATAGGTGACTTGGGCGTTGGGAAAAGGAATAATCGCAACATAAGAATGGCATAATATGCGATACTAAAATTGTTCGGTTAAGACATGATTATCGTTTGCTCATAATTGTAAGACTTTTAATCCGCAACGAACAAAAGCTGATTGTTTGTTCACAAAAGGCAACTTGCATAAGATTAATTCAATTTTTACTGATGAAAAATACCTAATTATAAATTAGAAAAATGAAATTTGTACAGCATTTATTAACCGGCGTAATTTTTATGTAAAATTTCGTTCTCAGGTAGAGTGGATGCAGCAGGTAGCTTACGTTTTTATTTGTGAATTTATTAAGCGTCTTCTACTGTACTAACTCATGGCAAGTAAGGAGTTGGGGAATAATTTTTCAACTTTTATCGAGATTGGTATTGCACTTTACCGGCGACATTTAACTTAAATTGCAAACTTATACAAAAAGATACGAATTCGATGCCAATGCAATGCATTCATTGGAAATACCATTACGAGTTTTATGCATCACCGTTTCTGCACATTATCTATCGTTATAAAAAACTAAAATAATTCAATACCAATATTTCGTGATTCCTCATTTTCCTAGAATTAGTGTGACGCTGTGTTCTTTGCCCAGTTGGTAATATATCGGTAGTACGCATGTGCCCAATGGAACACAAACCTAAATACAGGCTGATATGCACAAATATTAAATACTTTTCTTATTCTTAGAGACCCGAATCTTATACAGTTGGATGAAACTAAATTCTTTATTTTACCAATCGCAAAGACAACGGAACATTTTTAAAGCGTTTTAGTAGGTTCAGTTTATTTTTTTTGTAGATTGGTGACCCTGACCGATCAAATCTTTTGTTCACTAAAAAAGCTTGAATTAGCATGACTGTCACGTGACACTTCTTGATGGAAATCGGCTGGTTCGGCTATCTTTTACAGTAGGCCTACAGACTTCTTTTTGTTAGTTTTTTCAATGTTGAAGAACAATAAATTTTCAAAGTTTGTTTATATTTTTGATAGATACCATACATATAATTTCTCCACGGAAATTCTGACCTAAAGAAACAATCACATCCTGGTATATATCACCGCATATACTGGTACTATAGGCCTACGTTCTCCTTATAGAAGATTAGTCTTCCTACTTCATGACGATCGATTTATGCTCCGAGGACGCGTTAAAATCCCAAACTGTCCTTCCTTTTGGTAATAAGATTTTTGCTAATATCTTTAATTCGAATTGACAGCATCTGGCCAACAAATGTACGTGTAGGCCAATGTTGTGTTTCTTTACTTTTTTAGACATATTACGGCTTTCTTATGTTGAACTCCAAAAGCATTCAGGAAATGAATTTGACGCCAAGGCAATAGGCTTTTATTCGAGTGTGTGGCAGCATGATGGTAAACGTCACATTGTGTTGTCACGGATGACAAATGTTGTTACATTCAAAGTCTATGACGATATTTGCTTGATGTAGTAGTTTTTAAAGATAAGCTTAGAGCAGGACAAATGTCTAGTTCTTTTTTATCAATTAGCACAGTGGTTATAAGAAAAGCAAGTGGATAAATGAAAAATTGAAAATTTTGCCGTGTTGGAAGTTATAGCCTAATCGTTGCAATTCCGCTGAGTTGTTTTCAGGAATCTGAAAACCGTTGTTTATCTGCAAGTGCTTTTCTGGTAGACTGGTTAACGACGTTTCAAAATCGTTTTATAAACTCAATTTGTTTGCGCTCTGCGCTTTTTAGGTGGGATCAATAATGCAGGAATTTTAAATTTGGGTTTAAAAGTAATTGTTTACCTTCTTCTTAAAGCAAAGCAACCTTAAATGTATGTCACTCTGCAAGCATTTGAGGGCGTAAAATATCCTCCTTTAGAATGATAAAAATATGGTACTCTTATATCACGACATGTAACATGATTGTATGTTGTGCCATAGTATTATAAAAATTATTTCATTTATTACCATATTTATATATTCTAATAAATACTATATTTCATTATCCCAATTAAACTCTTGTGTCTTTGTTTTGGCAATACCATTGATATTACGCTAATATCCTTACTTCTTAATGTAGTATCTGTGGCAAAACAACAAACAAGTTTTCATAAAAAATATACGGAAACACGTTTGTTTCTTTGGCAACATGGAAGCAGGTCATCTGTGATGGAAGCCTACAGCAACCTTTATGTATATTGTATAGCCTACTTCAACTTCTGAGTGCGGGAACCTGACTGCGTGATGATGTTATTCTATAGCCTAGTTTTACGCTGACGCATTTTGAAATTTGTATATACTTAGACAACTTGAAAATTAGGTCTAGGGTATTTTTTTAGTTACTAGCTTTTATTGGAATTTTGTTTGCTGTTCGCTTTTTCCACAATCGACACGAAGGTAGTAGGCCTAGTTTACATTTGTCCTGCAATGCTCTGTACGTACGGTACCAAGTTGTTATACATCGGTAAGAAACCTTTAGTGTAGCGTATGCCTTGCTTAATCTTGTTTTAAATTTTTAGAAATTAAAACTTAGATGCTAGGCTAGCCCATTGTACAGCCCTATATAGGCTACTGGCTGATTGGAAAGTTTACTTTCAGTGCCCCAGATAATTGCGCCAATAAATGATATGCTGAAATTTGCGCCAACGTACCACTTATGATATCGATAGAATATATAGGGCAAAACGACAATTCTGTGTCAGAAAATTGACACAGAAGCCAAATTTCTGCACAGGAGATATCCAGCGCATCATACAAACTTTCCAGCATACAGGTATAGCAGTCAAGCAGTAGCCTATAGGGATTCTACAGTAGGTTAACCTGGTTAAATCGACTTTTATAATAGGCCTATCAAAGGAAAGGAAGCTTTTATTGGATCTCACTAAAAGCCTGAAAGGGCTGAAAAAGCTGAAACAAAGAAAATAGGCCTAGAGCCCTAGACAGTAGTTGGGAAATATTATTTTCAATTTCAGCCCTTTCAGGTTTTTAGCATGTCCTCTTTTATTTCCTATAAGACTTAAGTGCCTACTGCTTAGGCTATATGAAATAAATATGTGTAGTGTACAAGTGCACAACCAGTTGATGTCATAACTTGAGTAATTGAGGTCAAGTACATACAAAGGCATCCTGTGGTTTTGCGCTTGCATAGTAGACGCAAATAAATGAAAATGTTAGCAACAGAGTAGGCTACATAATCAATAGATACATTCAGTAGTATACGTGCTAATCATCTGTAGCTAATGGCATATCTCAAAGTTACTCCACGGGACACACATAGAACATCTGTAAGATATGACCTGCTAAACGTTATCTCCTTTCAAACACAATCGTTCCTTTAGGTGTTTTGACTTGGCAAGTTTAAGAACTTCAGGGTCCATTGTACATTTTCACGCTGACTTGAAGGCCTGGAGGGGAAGGGGTTATTAGGTTGTAGAAAAAAAATTATGAAATAAAAATTCCTCAATACTCGATCCTGCTGTAGGAATGAAAAAGTAAAGGATACCTGACCTTCTTTGTTCGCTATGTGGTCTTTTCAAGCAATTTTCTAAAGGCATTATTTATGTTATACTTAATAAGCTTACAGGCAATTCGCTCGAGGTGCTTTACCACATTTCATTAGCATAAATGCTTTTGTTGCTTTTTAAGGACTTAAGTGCCATTTTGATTCCTCAACTATAATCTTTTCCATGTTTATAAAAAACGCTCCCTAACAACATCAAGGTGAAACTGAAATGAATTTTCTGGTTCTGGTTGGTTGAGGATTTCCTTGAAGTGCTGTGACCAGCACATTGATTATTTCCTTGCAGTTTCCAAAGCATTCCCATTTTAAACTTATACTGGCACATTCGACTCGAATTTGAACCACTTTCAAACCACTCCTTTTTGTCTCTTTTGCTGCTCCTTTTTACTCTCCAATATTTTTCCTGATATTCACTTTTTAATCTCTGATTCTCTTCCTTAACCTTTGCTTGATTTCTGTACTTCTTTAATATTTTCTTTTTGTGTATCAATTACCTTTTATTTATTGTGTCCATTGTTCTCTGTGTGTTTTTAATTTCCCCTACCAATGGTCTCCTCTGCACTCTCACTCACCGCATTCCTGAACAACTAAATCCGTTACTCGCCCACATCTCATCTTTTGCTGCCTCGAATACATTAAATCTTTTGCACAGTGCTAGTTGCTTTTTTTTTGTATGTCTTATAGTCATAAAGCTTTTTAACTGAATATTTATGGCTTCACTGACTGAGTATTGGTTAAGTTTTTTCTGTCACAAATTAATTCCTGGACCAAATGATGGTCTGACTCAACTTCATCGATTGTACAAGCCCACACGTTTTTCAATGATGCAATTTCAATTTTTGAATTTCGTTTGATGCTGTTCTGTCCAGTGACCGCCAAGTTTATGTATGGATGTCTTAATGTTGGAATCAAGTATTTCCAATATACAGACTGGTCATGTTGCAAAACATTAGCATTCGTTCTGTGTTACCATTCGTCTTACTCGTTAATTCATGTGGCACAATTACATTTTGTAATCCTTCTCTGGTGTTGCCCAACTTAGTATTCTTGTTATCCATTAAAAGGGTCAGATCATGAGTTGCTATGGCGTTATAAACATCTTGCAGCAGGTGGTACATCTCGCAGGTGTAATTTTCCTAATGTTTGTACAATTTTTTCATTCAGAATCTGCTCTACATTAAGTTTTACAAAGAAAAGACAATCTAATTTCACAAGAGGTGCTTAAATACAAAAGGAAATATGGTAAAAAAATTCAGTATTAATCTAAATGTATGATAAATTCCAGTATACTAATGACATGTATATTGATTATTAATTATTGGCTTTCATATAAAAGGCAAATTTACTTACTAACCAACTCTCATGTTACCATACATAATTGAATAAATTACTTTTTGAAACCCTATTAAATATTCTATCATAATCTAACCTATATATCTACCAACCACATCAACACATTGACTGCCATGAGGTCAAAAAGCAGTTTATCTTTGGACGCCAAGCATTATAACCCAATTTGAAAAAATTTTTCATCAACAAGCATTAGTAGTTTCAAACCTTTTAATAGTTGCTTCTTGCTAGTGATGTTTTTTTGGCTGTTTGACATGCCAAAGGTCTTGCTAGTTTGCCAGCAAAACGTTGAATTAAAAAGTCTTGGTAGCAAACTCCAAAAAGTGTGCAGTCATTCTAGCAGTAATAAACAGTCAATGTTTCACAAAACTTTAACATTGGCAGTCAATTTGTTTGCAAATCACCTTGTGATAACAATTCTTCGAATTACCGTTGAGTATTGCTTGCACTAGATGAGCTAATGTGTCATAAACGTATATGCATAATTCATCTATTGTACTAAGGGTTAAGAATCAAATAATTTTACCAACATTCTTAAGGTATCAATTCCTATTCACAAGGGTCACTATGAGTGGAATTCACAAGCAAACACTTTGGAGTTTGTCAGGTGATTGACTGAATTTTTTTTAAAGACTAGTTTTAAGTGTTATCTAATATGTGATTTTAGCGTTACATTGGTAAATTTTTGTCAATATAACTTTTTGAGAAATTTATACAGTAAACATAATTTCAGTGACTTTGGAATGGATGGAATTGACAGAAAAAAAAGGAGCAGAGGGAACTTTGGCGTAATCCACCTTCCAAACTTTCTTAAGGACAGGTTGTTTCCAATAATCTGTTAATGATTCATGTGATCAGTGTTCAACTAACAAAAGTGTCTACAAATGTTACTGAACATGTTAGAGCTACACCAAGCAAGTCCATGCACGGTCTTCTTACATCCTCTGGTGGAAATCCGGGTGCAAACGGTCGCTTGGTTGGGCGTGGAACAGGGCACCGGACATCCCCAAGGCTTGGTGTATTTCGCAATGATAACTCAAATGTTACTTTGTATGATGTAAAATCCGTTGCATTGTCTCATTTAGAAAGTGAGAGAGAGATTTTAAAAGTTTCTCCTTATTTTAGGTAAGTACCTTTTCATGGAATTAACGGTGACATGTTTTCAACATAAGATTTCTTTGCACCTTCGGACTTGGCTTTGTTAACTTACAGCTTCCATTACCAACTCTAAACTACTATTACAGAGAACTCTTCGATACAAACCAGTTTGACAAGTTCCTGATTACTTTGCTGCAGTACTTCAATTATTTTATTGAAGGTATAGAGCAACAGAAACGTCCTCATAAAACAAGTTATTTGGAACCAAGCAAGTGAGTTTGAAAATGTTTTTACTTAATTATGCAGAACAGAGTGTAAAGACATTTACTTCTGGTTAATTGTAAAACTCATGAATTAGTTCAAACTTTTTTTAAACTTACTGCGTTATAAGATGTAGACCTTGGTATTTTTTACTCATTTCCGTTAAAGTAGTCCATTATAGTAGTGCAACAAGTTTGATTTTGATGCAAATTTCATTTATGTAGAGCTGAAATACAAGCAATGCTCGATATCCAAAAACAGTTGGCAGTTACCAAAAAGCATCTTGGCCAAGCTTACTGCGTATTGCTGCTAGGAATTGGTTTAGAAAAGCAGCATCATATGGGCTGTGGCAAACAAAGGGTATCTTCTACGCACAGGTAAACCACATGTTGCAAACGCTTGGAAAATTGATTAACCCTAATCATGCTATCTGTCATTATATACCAAAATGTCTGAGGTTTATAGCATATAACGAAATTATTACATTACGGTGCTTTTGAATCACTCATATTTTGAATTTTAACTTAATTTGACTGTTTGAAAAACTGCATTGCTTTTCGAGACGTGTTGTATTTATGTGATTTATTTTTATTTTTGTCTATTCAGAGACAAAAAGATGTACGAAGATCTTTATGAATTTTGTACCATTCTGATATGGATCACATTTCGTCGGCGCGAGTATGCTCGAATACGCATGGAAGTTGGTGATATGCTGAGATCTTCAATATACAACCCTGCCATAAGACGAACTAGACACGAATCGTCAGACAGCGAAGCCAATAAATCTTCAAAACAGTGTACGTGCTTGTTTTAAGTAACGAAAAATTTCAATAGATTTTCCAGCTTTTTGTTTCTGTAAAACTTCACGTTTTCTGCACAAAACAGGAATCTATTTTAGACTAAGTGTAAGGACAAATTTAAATGTAATTAACAGATATCAGGGACCCAAGCAAACCAATAGCTGAAAGAGTTGAAGAGTTACTTTCCGTTAAACTCCCGCAAGTCAAGAAGCTAACTCCGGCTCAGCATAGAAGGCAATATGGGAGAAGACCAGCCATAATGAAAGCTATTCAGTGAGAGCGTTTTCGTTTTTGCGTAGCGAATATTATTTTATATAAATTACAAGGTAGTTCCGCCCATAGCTTGTTACAATTATCGAATAAAGAGAATACGATTGTATTCTGTATTGCAGTGTTGATTTTTATATAGGTAATGCCTCCCACTAACAATAACCAGATTAAACGCTTATTTTGTACTTTTTCAGCCAACGATCGTCAGCTGTCGTTTCCCTACTTCCTTTACCACACGAAGAAGCTGAACATCTTTTTAAATCGGCCATCAAAATGCAAAATGAACAAAAGGGACAGTCAGCAAACAAACCGGATTTAAAATCCGAATCCTTACCTCAAGAAGACTTTTATCCATTGGAAAAGTGAGATATTGACGCTAAATTTTCAATATTTTCCAATCAGAAAATCGTTTTTACCTTACAAATACTGTCGCTTTGTTACGCTTGATTTATTGTTGAATATTATTGAAGCTACTCAGTTTTGCAAAACGTCAAACAATTTTTATAACCACTGGAAAAACACTTGAAGGTTATGTTATTAATACCTACTGCTTTGTTATAACGATATCTGCCTCGGCAAGAGTCACAGCTGTAAGTGTATCTCTACTCCGTTGTTAAGCTTTTATTTACAAGGAAAATGATAAAATATTACATCATTTTATAAAGTATTAGAGTCGGCATCATAGGAGAACCAATGGACCTCTTTAACCCTGAGAATCTTCTTCCAAAAAATATGGACAACGAAGACGACTCTGACTCCAGAGACGACGGTTTGTGCTGATATAATAAATTAAAGCAATAAAATTAACGTAAAAACGGACGTTTTACAATATTTTGTAGAATCGGCCATCCTGCGGAGCAACGTTAGTCAGCACAGCCACCAAGATTTACCTAAACATCGAACATTGTCGCGCACTACCACGGAAGACAGCATCGGGGACTAAACATTACTGTGTTCTTTCTAGTTATATCATTTCTCTGTAAAGTATTCCTCGGACGTCGTTACATTATACTGTTTAATAAAATCCGTATTTTTGGTATGAAGGCATTTGACTATTTTTGATTCAGAAATTTGCTCGCTCCTGTATGAACTGGTAGGCAATTTTAATTTTTGAAGCTTCATATGCTCTCGCTTTCTTTTTGAGTTACCGCTTTACTATAAATAAATGCACATTGAAAGTAGTTTTCCCACACTCACCAGCGTTAAAACATTTTTTCACTACCCAATACCTAAAATATACAGGTATCTTTAAAAGTTTGTTTATCGAAATCTACAGCTGAGACCTGTGAATGGATGTCCGTGATATAGAGGAGTTCCGAAGTTTATGAAGTAGCCTACTATTAACCGCAAAATATTTTAGCGAGGATGATAATTAATGAAGGCGGATTTATACCATCAATGAATCTAGCAAACAAATATATACCGGCAGTCGCATGGATGCTTCGGCCTGGAACGTCGAGTTATGTTGAGGGCGTATTATATCACGCCGAAAAATATTCAGGATTGAGGTTTATGATTATTATGAAGACAAGACTGCCTTATCCTTACACATCAAATGTACACCATTTTTTAATGTCGAAAGGAAGAGTATAGTAAATGCATCTCTAGAGTTACAAGTTCTTCTCAGGAAGCACAACTATATGAGTTATTTTGTCTTAGAAGCATGTTGGCCGAGAAATAAAAAGTTATTAAACTTTATTTGCAAACTGATAAACGTAACGTAAAGTAAGGTAGTGAACGAAGTGGAAAACGCCAGGGTATATAAAGAAAAGTAATAAACGAAGGAATGTAAATTAAGCAGGAAGGAGAGATATTAAAGGAAAATGTCTAAAGTGTAGCGCTACTTCGCCCCCAGATAAGGTTTGTGCTCTACACAGTCAACTTGCCATATTCGCCTTCTTAGTGTAATAAGTGTAACTTATTTATCTATGGAAAGTTTCATAGCAATTCAAACAAAACCAAAATGTGATAAGGGAGAAATGTTTGCAAGTAATTACCAAAAAAATCAGACAACTATCAAAAAGTAGATAAAAACTTTTATTTGAACGTTGAAAATATATATTAGCATACATACTTGCACTTTTTACAAAAGATACTGGATTTGAATTTATTTAAGCTAAACTGGAAAATACAGTATTAGCGTTTAGGCTATACCAATTTATTTGAAATACTTTACACAGACATTAAATTATTCAAACTTGCAAGAATTCTTATGAATTTATATAACTTTTTTTGATTAGGCTATAACAAACACAATTCCATAGGTATGAATTTCTTCATATGTTTAATGTATTCTATATCATGAGGTATACTATAGATAACAAGTGATTTATAATCTACCCATCTTACGACTTTTTCTAATGACATACTACACATAGCTTTCATACTATACATTTTGTTTACGCGTAAGTAAAGAAATTCTGCATGAAATTGTTATTAATTTTGGAAAAAAAATGTATGCTATAGCTACCTGTATAAAATAATAAAAAACACAAATTAGCCTAATTATTAATTTCATAACAATAAAATCTTTAAAAATCAGTATAGTGCAGCGGAGACGGAAGGAGAAGCTTGGTTAATGACCACATGACTGACATGACCAAATGGCTGAGTCGTAATGACTCGAGTCAGCGAGTCGACACGTTCCTGCATAAGAGTGAAACGAATTTCTTTTCGTTGATGCAAATACATTAAAGTGTAACTTAAAATAAATTCATTTCTCTACAAACACGTACAGTGAAATAAAATAAACAAAATTTGAAATAACATTAAACGTTTTTTGGTTGATAAAATTACGGTATTTTTGCCTTCTGTTAGGCTTGGTTTCGAATACAAATTGCCTCGAATCTTATTTACTAAATGTCTCTACTTGACTCGAGTCACGTTTACCGAAAGACTCGACTTCAGTTTTAAAGGTAACTGAATTGACTTACGACTCGAGTTTGATGATTTGGTTACGACTCTGCCACATGGATGTATGGACCTCTAACTCAAAAGCCTAGCATACTTTAAAACAACAATTTCCCCAGGAGAAAAATTCAATGCCATTGAAAATTTATAAATAGACTATACAAAAGAGCGTATAAAAAATATATGTCCGAGCTGAACGATAAATGAAGACATAAAAACGTCTACGACCCAAAAAATTGGTTCGTAAGGGAGGCCTTGGCCCAATCCCAATGGTCACCCTAAGTACGCCAGCGCTTCCGATGTATATAATCCTTATTCACTTATTGTCTAACGCTTTGCCAATTTCTTCATCACCTTGACAATAACACCATTTAACTTTTTTGTCACCACAGTTTCAACTGCCACATTTTCTGCTAATATTTGTGGTGTTGTTGGCCATATCGGAGAATTTTAACAGTCTTTAAGGTTATTTTAGAAATGCTTGCCATGTGCGCAATGGGCGCCCAAGAATTTGCTTAGGTTTGAGTTTTTAAAAAACGTTTTAGAAAAACTGAACTGGTTGGTGGCGCAAAATGCTTATAATAAATGTAGGCTATAGTATGTACAAAGTAATATATGTATATGATAATTGATAAGTGCTTCTGTAAATTTAAACATCTGCATCAGGTTATTAATATTCTTCTTGCTCTTCAACACTTTCCTCATCGTCGTCACTTTCGTTAACACAGTTAAGGTTTTCCGTTTCTATCTCTTCTACGTCATCTTCGTCAATTGCCTCGTATGCATTTTGATCGTAGTCGTTTTCTATTGTGGCCTGTTGATGCCAATGCATTTCCACGTCGCGATTTCCTTCCTCTTGGAAAGCTGCAGCGATTATCCGCCCATAAACCTCTTCAGTTTCAGGGGTGAAATTTCTTCATATAAAAATTAAGGATATTAAAATGCTTTATTTAATTTTTGTAATAAAAATTAAACATGAGGTAATACAGGAGTTGAAAACATTTTATGTAATTAATAGAACCTTCATAAGAATTCTTACGGTGGGTCTGGCGCTTGAAAAATCCGATTATTGCCATAGATTTCAGGAGGAGCATCAACGTTGGTAAAGGGAACCGCTTCTCCCATACCAGGGGCCATTTCTGCCGAAGACCTATACTTAAGACTAAAAATGAATTACTGTCAGAAATGTTCGCCAATCATGACTTTATTGTGTTTGGCTTTTATTTGCACAAGCTTTTACTTTTTTAATCAAACTTATACAACTTACACGCAGATGATGGGTTGATGTAAAATGTAACCAACGCTTTCTGTGAGCTGCTATAGATTGTTATTATATTGTTATCAAGTTGAAGGCCTTTTTACAAGGGACGACTTCGGACAACAGTAACGAAAATAGAAATATGTTTCATAGTTTCAAGGTAAACGGAGAACTTGAATTGCAAACGAGGAACCAGTAAAGCTAAGTAGTTTTCCAACAAGCTTTTCTTATGTTGAATTGGTAACCGGTAGTATGGAATATCTTGCTGTATCTTGGATTGTTTATACAGAGACATTATTTCCTGTTTTGAACATAATTTGTAAGAATCTTTAAAACTGAAAACAAAAAAGATAACGTAACATGTTTTTAACACTAGTACATTCCAATAATGCCTATTCTTGTAACATGTTAGTTGCAAATAGATGAGTAATAGTTATAGAAATCGGTCGCAGGCAGCTACAGGCCAATTTGGAAGGTTAAATATAAGCAGACCTTAGCGAATACAACAGAACTAACATTTCGTATATGGTAAGTTGTGTTTTCCAATTACTGTAGCATCGCAAAATTGTTGCAATGCTATAAGCTTCAGAAAACAGCAGCACTTTAACAAAGATCGTGATGTCACTCCTTGCATCATTTGTAAGAAAAAATACCTATGTGCGAAGAACAATTTTGAAGTAATCTAATCAGCCTAACATCATTTTGCATTTTATTGAATCCAATATGATTATATTCAAAGGCTGTCACTATTTCACCGGAAAACATCGTAGCTGCGTTTGAAAAGACTTTTAATATTTTCTTATTATCCTATGCTGAAAAGTATTGTAGTAACATAAACTTAACCTAAATTTTCTTTCTGATCTAAATCTTTTTGAGTGCCTTTTTCTTGACCTAATCCCCTATCGTTGAAAATGGACAGCGTAACCTATGCTATAGTTACGCTGAATTAGTAGCTGTGATAATAATATCCAAAACGCATTTGCAATCTGGATATTCCACGTGATTGTTTAAATAAGCGAATAACGTATTGGTAAATACAGGATACATGCAGAATCCGTCAGTAGAGCAAAATTACACAAAGCTAGTAGTCAGCAGATTTCTGGCGATCAGTCACTCTGTTCACGTTAACTGGCTAAAGGTTATATTAAAAATGGATGGATGTACGACAACGATACGTGTATTTAAGCCGACGAATTGTGTCATTGTAGGTAAATTGTTTGAGTGGTTTTCTCATATGTTAAAAGCTTAATATTAATAGCCAACGCTATTGCTATTTTATATTATGCTAAACTTTTTCTTCATTATTAAATTATAATACGGAGACGATAACGTGTCCAGTGAGTTGTAAAGTGTTGAGTAGGTCACAATCTCACAGACTGAAATTGGTTGCTATTGAACGAACGAAGAGCAAATAATACTGCAATATATACTCAGACGTTTTCCCATAAACAAAATGTGGAATTACAACTGTTATAATTTTATGTAATTCGTATAATATTTTCAACTGTTTGATAATATGCATGAAAGTTGGAGATGCTTTCATAAGTTCAATTTAAATTGTTGGTGACTGCTAGTTTGTCTCATTCTGCGGAACTTGAAAGCAAGAAACGGTTTGATGGTCCTACAAAAGTATGGCAATTGAGCCCAGCATACCGTATTTTCTTGAATAGAAACCGCCCTTGAATAGAATCCGCCCTCAAATAGAAACTGCGCGATTTGATTAAAAATAAACAATGGAAGCCGCCCTCGCATAGAAGCAGCAGAAGACAATGTTGAGATCGCTTCGGTGTAATATAAAGGCTGTCATTGAGAGCTTGCATATGCGAAAAACAGCAGTTGTAACATTACAGTAGTGATCGGATAGTAATGGAATAAAACCTTTTTGTCAAAAGAGAGCGCAGAATTTTATTGTCACCTTATCAACACTACCGGTACTTCATGTAATAAAAATAGAAGGAGCACAAAACGAAAAAATAAAAAAAATAGTAGCCGCGGTTTCAATTCAAGAAAATATGATACCCCTGCTTGTACATCAATAGTTTTCTCCTTTGATAGAGCGTCACAAATAGGCTTACTCTTTGTTTGCTGTTAGTATGGTCTTTTGTTAAAAATGCGGAACTGAACTTGCCATAAAGAAAGTTAGATTCCCCGTGGTATTTTTTTGGATTCTGCTATTTAGTCGTTGATGGAACTGATGAAATATTTAGTCACTTATTCATCTACTTATTTGTAAATAGATAACCTATTTAGAAAACACAAGGATTAAATAATCTGGGTATTAGTAGGCTTAAACACCATTCTTTTTCGCCAAATACCATTGACGCATTACTAAACGAGAGGTTGAAGTGAGCGATTGAAACATGCGGCAACCTATAGTGAAGTAGAACTCAAAATAGTTCCGCAACAACAGTCGTTGCTAATTGCTGCACAGTCCTCAGTAGTTAATGTTACGTCAAACACCCAGAAACAAGAGAAAAAGAATCATTACAAACAAATTAATGAAACTATAAAATCACTTGACGTTTACGCTTGTGCCATTTGTACAAACAACACAACAAAATTCGTTTAGCGAAACTACACATAACTAAAGTCTTCACAACTTCTTAAGGGTGCTGCAGCGTGCCTATCTAAACTGGCTGAGCGGCATTACTACTTTAACTATGTGTGGCCACTGCACTGCACACAATTTTTCTATCGTTAATTACTCGAAAACTATACGTCATAAACTGATCGGATTTTCACAAGTTAGTAGAAAAAACATCTGGCTTACTGTATACAGCTTAATTGCAAAATTAAAAAAAGTGCATTTTGTGTAAATTCAGTATTTCTACAAGTGATACATTTCTAGAAGTTTTTCTTTTTACGTCGCGCTCCCGCTGTGCTTAATTGCCTAGAACAGCGTGGTCCAACTTCTTTTCATCGCGGGCCAAAATCAGAAACTTTTTATCTTGCGGGCCAATGTTTTTAAATTAGAACTGAAGAACAATGTGACATTGATATCAGAACTGAAAAAAGTTCTCTTTTTTATTAAAACTGAAATTAGAATAGTTCAAAATTTAGCTGATAAAATTTAAATGCTGATCAATGTGACATCTGCGGTCGAGGTTCTTCCTCAACAATAGCGACTATCAAAGCTGACTATCAGTTCGCGGGCCAAAAAATCGGTGCTCGCGGGCCAACTTTGGCCCGCGGGCCTGCAGTTGGACCACGCTGGCCTAGAAAACCAGCTGACTGAGTGAAGAGATAACAAGTTGTGCGTGAATGCCGAAACGAAAACGATACGCTTCAATGCGCTCATGGTAGCAGCAGATAGCAAAATTAATGAAAATATGACAATATCTCAAAAATGTCAAAATCAAACTTTATAAAACAAACATGGACAGATAGCAGAACATTTTTTAGGAAAAGTCTCCAAATTACAAGTTTCTAAAGCAAACAGTGCAATTGTATGCCACATTTTGCTGTGACTGTGTGCAGCGTCGGTCACACATAATGTAGATAATGTTAAATTATGGATAGAGTCTATCCGATAGACTAAACTTAGAGCTTGGGCAAGAGCGTTTATGACAAAAAAATGTACAAACTTTGTGATAAAATCGTAATAACAATTGTTGTTAGATTTCTATAGTTGTTCCAAGTTTGCTGTAGTCACCAACATCTTATAATTACAGCTTTAATGTTTGTGACTTGGCGCAATTTTAACCTTAGCACATAGGCTAGCATAATGCGTTTGTGAAAAAGTGGAGTTATTAGAGGTCCTGGAATCGTGTTCGCACTGTTTCCTGTTTAGGTTAAGAGTTTATGCTTCATAAGACCATAGCAGGCATTGTAAATTGTTACAAAAAAAACGCTGATTCATTTGTCACTCACAGATTTTCGGGGAAAAGCTCCGAAGTTGCTCGGATTGCAAATAAAATGACACAAATGAATAAATGACACAGGGAAAAGTTTCCATTCTAGTAGGATTGTAAAGATCTCGCTCAGGTGAATTGCATATGAATTCCTTTACGCGACAAAGAAAAGAATTTGAAAGCATGTTGCCTAGGCTAGTTCTTATTTTACAGTGCTTTGAATCCTACGCACTGCTGGACTTGTCCGATATGACGTCTAGATACGCGGCCAGCGAAGAATGTAACATAAAATGCGTAAGAGTTTGGTTTAATCTGCGGAGCGTTACACAGGCTAATTTTGTTTGGTCTGCCAAGCAAAGTTTAAAGTAACCAACTATAAGTATATAATACAAATTATAATATTAACATATTATTATAGGTTTATATTATATTTGTATAAACGGATTTATTACATTCATGCGCGCCATATTAAATATCACGCAAACTGTTAGGCATTTTACATCGCATATTACCCTAACCACACAACGTGACTCTGTATCGAACTAGTTCAATGCATATATGATTCAAACCACTTTAAAATAAGAACTAAGCAGCATATTTTCAAAAATGTTTTATCACGTAGAAGGAATGCATATGCAACTCACCTAAATAAAATCTTCGCAATCCAATGGCCAGAACGTTTGTAATTAAAAGAAGAATCAAAGTGGATTGACATTTTCCATTGTTAAGTACAGTATATGCGATTGAAAGAATCTTACCACCCAGACAGCAACTCGGAAATGGTCTATGGAACAGGATGGCTGTCTGGATGCTGTCATTGTTAATCGTTTTCTCTGATAGTTGCCCACCGTTACAAGATATCACATATTGTGAAGCCTTTACAGGAAATGGTTGCCCTTAAGGACCTGATAATTGATTTAGAAATAAAACAACAAGTTAGTTTTGGGAAGGATTATATTGTTTTACAATAGCAAAGTGTTGCAATAAGAACATCAAGTTCAGAAATAGGCATTTTTTAAATATAATCTTACTATCAAAAATGCTTCGGATTAACTTCAGTCCTTCTTCAGAGTAAAATATATAAAATGGGACTTGAATTGCTCTATAACAGGATGTGATGGTAAAAGAGGGTTAACTTCGTTTCAGAAGAACAATGGGCTTCAAGACTGAATAATGGACAATAATAATTTAATTGATGGACAAAAAGAAGAAAATAACATGGTCTGATATGTAAAGTCTAGCACGTTAAATGACACAGCACTATATAATGCACAATAGGTCACATGATAAACAGTTTGAGTAACATTTACTCAGTCAATGGGGCTATGTAAAATTTTTAGTAAAAAGGATGTAGGCATACCAGGATGCTTGAAATAATAGGATGCCTGAAAGTGGATTGAGATATTTTCTTTGATAACTGAGTTGCTTTCTAAATAGGTAGAAAGAAAATTGGAAATGCATGCATGGGCACCCAGTCACGGTAGCACAGACGATATCGCGTACCGCTTAAACGTATATATATATCATTTTGTTGGATACAATTCTGAAGTCCTGAATCAAATCCTATCTAATATTAAACAAAAATGTTGGTTAATCGCATACCACTTAGAAGAATATATCAGATTGTGGCAAAAAGTTTTTGTCTCAGTTGCTGCCTTTATTCGATTAACTACATATTTTCATGAGCAAAATGTTCCAATGAAAAACATTTGTTAGCCATGTATTTCGTGACGCAATAAGTTATTTTTTTTTAATTGTTGCTGGTTGTCTTCCTGCAGAATAACAGACAAAATAATTGCTGTCCTCATCATAAATGCCAATAGGCTAGTAATGTTAAATTACGTTAGTTGAATTTCAGCCAAAGGTTCATTTCAATTATGTCGACAGTCAATCTTCCCTAGGGCTGCATTGGAAATTTTGATAGGAGTGTGGCAGCGGGCCTCACTAACAAATCTAAGATGAGGTAAGCCTAGTTATTTCAAATAAGTTGTCCTTATTCTCATGCGCAATCTCGAGCTCAGCTATGTTATTGTCTCTATGTGCTTGTACCATTCTTTTTTACTTTACTTAAAATGACGTAGCCATCAGTAAACAGTAATATCCAAAATCTTTTATAAAGACATTTATACTTGTTGAGTATCAGCCAGGGACATTTGACATCAGGTTCACGTACCTAGTAATTTAATTACTAATTAGTTATTACAGTCAGCAACGCAATTAGAGGTGTAGGTTGATTGGCATGTCAGGTCCCTTTAAGACCTGCGGCCTTAAGCAGAAGCGCAGGCCGAGGGTTAAATGTAGCCTAACTCCAATGTAATGTCGGTGCCACATTGCTGTCAGTAATTCTATGATTTTTCCTGTACTGCGGTAATACAGTGGTATCATTGCTGTTTATTGGCAATGCAGATTAATATCAGAAGTTACTTTTTCATAAAAGTGTTGAATTTCAATATTCCAGTCAATATATATCTCCAGAAAATCTTTCTTATTCTGGTTTTATGTTATAAAAGCAAGTTATAATGTAAAAAAAGTTATTTACTGCAATTGTTGTTAATCGGACTTATTTTCTGATAAATATTTCCCAAAACTTAATTCACTAATTAGTAATTAATATCGTATCAAATCTTTATTGACGCATTGCATGACCTATTTTTATGCGAAGCAAATGATATTTCTCATGCAATGTGATATCACTTTCACAATTTAGCATTGCCACTGCCATACTTTATTGACCAGGCAGATAATTTTTTAACACATTTGATTTTGACTAATTTGATGAATTGTATTATTTTGAAAACATAAAAGTCTCATAACATCCTTTATTAAAACTATGAAAGTGTTTTTGGTTGCATAAAGTCATTTGTCCAATCCAAAGCAGTGGCTTAAGTAAGATTTAAAAGTTATGAAATAATTTTTAAGGAAAAAAACTGGACAGGCGTGAACTGCTTGTAAGTAAGTAAATTAGAACTTCGTAATTTTTAATACTTGTGTCAATAATAAACTTGAGAGAATGATGATTGTAGTGTATTGACACAGTAGCCGGGTTTCAGCTTATCGGTTTTCCTTTTGGTTTTGATCTTCAGTTAATGCTTGCAACGTCTTTTGAAGTAAAAGTGTATCATTGTGAAATGTTGATGCCTCATCTTAATTGCAAAAAATATGTTTTTAGAAAATATCCACACTGAAGATAAACTGGTAAATTAGTAAGATCCGCATATATGTGTTGAAAGTTTCCCAGGTATATAAGTTTCCACTTCTATACGCATGAATCTGACTACACAAAAAAAAACAAACAACAGTCCAACCACCCTAAATTTTGTTGCAAAATTTGAAAACATATGCACTTACATTGTTAACCACAAGTATACAGAAAAGTAACTTGGGAATAAAACATCAACAGAAACGTCAAATTTAGGTGAAAAAGTATCAAGTTTCTTAATCACAGTTTTGCCCCATTGTGGTTTGTAAGCATATCAAAGAAACAATGATATTGAGAACACATTTTCACATCAAGAATAGAATAATATTGTTCATGAATTAAACTTAAAATGGACTGAATAATTCAGTCAAAGCAATAAGTTTCCATTTGTTTTCCATACTTGATTAAGTGCAATCTAGATCTTGTTCCAATATTTTTCATTTTGTTTCCTTATCCTATCGTTTTCAAGGAATTAATTACTCAATTTTTCCATTGATCTCGTGCTTCTTTGCTACAATAAAAGTGAACCAAGCTCTATTTTTTCTAATTGCACTCACAGATGTGTATGAACTTTGATCCAAATTTTTCATCTCTTTGCTGAAAATTACATGCTGTGATTTCTACCTTTCTTGTGAAAACAATGCCAATTTTTTGAATTTAATTTACTGAAACTTGAATAATTTCCTGGTACACATCCTGCAAAGTCTACTAGCATTAGTCTGCTAACAATGAAATACTTGTTCATTCACAACGCTAATTACATATAGTGATCAAAATCATCATATTCATGCTAACATAGCTATGGTATTGTTTTTTAATTTTTGTGGAATTGAAGTGCAACTAACTATGCCCTGCATTATACTAACCTTTAGCACATTTTGAGTAAGATAATTATGTAACATTTGTTAATATACTGTATATATAGGTACAATTAATGAAAAAGGGAGTTACATAAAACTAACTAAAATGTCTGCTCAGTCACAAATGCGAGCGATGTTGGACCAATTAATGGGCACACAAAGAGATGGAACACAAAATAATTCTGTTAAGTTTACTGATGATGAAGTTTGCAAAACATTTCTCCTTGGTTGCTGCCCCAATGATATTTTAGCAGGTACTCGGGCTGACATTGGGGACTGCCGCAAGGTTCATGATCTTGCTTTAAAGGCCGATTATGAAATGAGCCAAAAAACAAAAGATTATTTTTATGATTTTGATGCATATGAACATTTAAAGTCCTTCATTCATGACACGGATCAAAAAATTGAAATTTCCAAGAAAAGACTTGCTGAACAACAAGCAGAAATTAGTGCAGAAGTACAAAGCAAAGCGAATGCTGTTCATGACTTGAATGAGCAAATAGGTAAGTTACTTGTGAAAGCTGAGGAATTGGGAATGCAGGGAGAAATAGATGAATCAAAAGCTGTTTTGGAAGAAGTGGAAAAGGTTAAGCAACTCAAAAATGAAGCTGAGGAGGCTTACAGGAACTCGATGCCTGCTTCAACTTACCAGCAACAGAAGTTACGAGTGTGTGAAATCTGTTCTGCTTATTTGGGCTTGCATGATAATGACTGCAGACTTGCAGACCATTTTGGTGGAAAACTCCATGCTGGATTTATTCAAATAAGGGAGGAATTAGAAAAGCTGTCAAAACTGGTGGAGTCTAGAAGGAAAGATTATGAAACCACCATGATGAAAAGAAGGTCTGATAGAGATCATGAGGTTGAAGAAAGAAGGAGAAAATATCATCCAAGCAACAGGAGTCGTGATGAAAATCGTCGTTCTCCTGTAAGAAGCCGCAGTCATCGCCACAGAAGTCGAAGTAGGTCACGTGATCGTGACCGGGAATATAAACGTAGAGATAGAAGTAGGTCAAGAGATAGATCCCGACGGAGTTATGGATCTTCTCGTTCTCGACGATGATTTGCTGGGAGATTGGGTTATCGTGAGTTATAAGCAATGATCACTCTATTATTTCAGTTGCATTTTTATGGATATGTAGGATCAATACTCACATACTTTCTTCCATATACTTCAGCTTTTAAACAGGCATATTTCAGCATATCACCGGACATTTGAAACATTTATCTGCAGTGGAATTTTCTTGGCATTAAAGCAGAATTTATGAGAGTTTCTATATCATGCGTTATTTTCTGGGACTGTTTCAGCTACATGATATTGTGAGTAATTAAGTGCATATATGAAAATCGTATATTGCTGACTGCTGTTACTATAATGCAGTTTTTGATGCCATTGATACCAGCATTTTTACATATATATAGTTATGTAATGTGCTGTTTTGTATATGATAAAGCCATAAAATTAAGATACGAAGAAATAATTTATTAACACAATTTTCAAAATTATTGAAATCAGTTATACTAAATGCTGAAGTCTTACGTATATTCTTTAGAATTTAAAGTCACTCACCCTTAATTATCTTATAAACTGGATAAGGAGCATGTGAGTATGTGTCTAGTCCATAATTGTCATACAACTTTAATAGTGAAATGATTGGCAGGGATATATTAAGAAAATTATCATATATACACACGGAATTAAAAACATGTGTATAATAAAACTTGTAGTTGTAAATAGTGGCTGCGTGCTATGTGTCTCAAGGACATTGAAGTTAAAATGTATTAACAGAGAAATGTAGCCCTGTTATTGACTGTTTTAACACTGCAATTTCGACTTGCATGTTTGACCACAATACATTTTGAGTTGAAGAAGGAGGCATTTCAAGCGTAAGTAGTTAACTGCAGTGTTTTACTAGTTTAGTTTTAGTTTAGAATACGTTTTGTCAAATCCTTTTACTGGGTTTGGTTCATGTTTCATTCATGATGTATCTAGTTCTGGAATAACAACGTAGTAAGAATGGCGTCTGTAATTGATTGTGAGTCAGCTACAGGATGTGAAAAGAGCTTGAAATGTTCAATTGTTCACACACTTAAAAAAAATGGTTTATGAATGAAATAAAGTCTTTCTCCACATCAAATTTGTTACCTTACAATTACATGAATCACATTTCGACAGTTTCTATCGTTCTACCAATTACTTATTATAATTATAAACCAAAGTATATAAATGGTTATGTTGATCTTGCAATAATGATCAATGCATCTATAAACATCTATAAAAGAAGATTCAATGCACTGGTAAGGTTGACAGGAAATTGATTGTTGATGCCAACATCCACCTTTAGCCAACCTACAACGTAAATATTACCTACCCTTTTTCGTCCAGCTTTAAACAAAGAAGGTTAGAGTTGTTCATAAGTGTTATTTGGAAACTCCAAATCAGATACGCACTGGACTGAACGCGATGGCGACAATGATGAAGCTAAAAATGAGTTATATTCGATTTTTTGAATTCGAGAGAAAGTTAATATTACTGTATATTAAGTGTTGGGTGTATTACGGTGTAACAAAGCAGCGTTAAATGTAGTATCATACTATATATATATATATACTGTATGCAAAGGCGGAGCAGGCATTTGGGTATTCTGGATTTATCCAGGGAAGGTAAAGGGCGCTTACAGAACATTTCCAAATGGTACGTACTAAGTTTTTTTTATACCAGTTATCAGTAATAATACAATGTATTGTGCTCTATAAATCAACCTTGTGTCAGGGGGCGTTGAGGGAGGATTTTTTGGACATCATTGGCCTGAAACCTCACGTTTGTCAACTCCGGCCAAAATGCGCGAAACGCAGAAAATTTTGCTTGTTTACGCCTTAAAATGGAATATATTCTAGGATTTATACCAACTGCAACACAACAACCAACAGCGGACGATTTCAAAATGCCACACAACAATTTTGTAACGCCGTGAAATCCTCATATTTTATGTTTTGCAAGAGCCAGCCAAGTAAACAAAGCCGGTGTTGCGAAAGGCCTGCCTTCGTTTCAACGTTACATTTCGCTTGTTATATAACCGTTTGTTTTATCAAATTTTCTGCTTGTACTTCGCATTTCTCTTTTGCTTCACAGGTGCGTGAGTGCCATTCAAGGCAGTATGCTTTGGAGCCAAGTAATCGTTACTAGTAGACACATACTAATTATGGTCGGTTCTTGTGTTCTTTATGTTATTCAACATGAAACAAAAAATAATTTTGTTTGATAGGACGTTTTAATCAGTGGCGTAGCCTATTGAAGATTGCCTTCAAGTGGGGAGGGGCAGAAGTGTTTTTAAAAGCCTTCCTAAAAATTCCTACGTTTTTCCACCTTAACCAAAATGTGCGGAACGTATAAATTTTGATTTTTTTAAGCTTGAAAAATGCTTTAGAACACCTAAAAAGGAGATGTCTCATATTTTAAGTGCAGTAACTGCAAATAATTTGAGTTTACAGTTTTGAAACGCCGTATACCTAGTGTTACCACAGAATTTTAGGGATGTGCCGCGAGGAAAATTATTCGGTCGATAGCACATCATTCTTAAACTACTGTATTTGGATATTTATGCATCACCATTTTTCCTTCATTTTACATACGTTGAAGCCGTTCTACGTATTTTTTTTAAAGATTTTCAATGTCAAACTCTACAAATATTTTATGCGTAAAACATAATTCAATAATATTGCATAGCGTAAATAGAAGTATTTAGTATTCCGTAAAATAACTTCATTTCAAGTTGATTATTATTTTGGACTGCTCGTTGTGTAAGTAGCTCGTGAGCCGAAGACGAGAATGGCGCACAATGTTGGTTAAAAAGTCTACACTGAGTAGCCTATACTACACACCGAAACTGACGACACAGTGTAAAGACGTGCACATCTTAAATCGCAAGAAAGCGGTAATGTGAGCGAATTTTAGCCAACATGAACCAAACAACGAATTCAATTAACAAATATGGTAGGTCCGCTGCAGTTTTTACCACCAGCGCTGGATTTTTGCTATGACAATGTACCGTCTTCGTGATTCAGAAGCACTGCCTTCTGCATCAGGAAAGAGGAATCTATTTTTACTGACTTGGTAGCCGAGTGGTTCGAGCGCTGGGCTCGCAATAATATGGCCTGTGTTCAATTCCTACTTGCTCCTGTTCAGTGGTTCTGGTGAACCAAAGTTAAAAATACCATGGTGTGTTAAGAAGAGCAATCAATGAAAGATTATAGATTTAAGGAGAAAAACGAGAACTTAAAGAAAACGCCCGAAACTTGGCGCTTGCCGCTACGTTATTATAAATTTGTGACCGAAAGCAACAAAAATTGGAAAAATGCGTTCCTGTCGAAGCCTACACCTATCGTAATCCTAAACATCTCAGTCCTCCCTCGAATTGTTTTAACACTGCATCTGAAACGATGGTACAATGACTTGCAGATGTTGATGTATTATTTTGAACTCCATAAAACTTGGCTATTTTGTATCATATTTTAGCCGAATCCGGTATAATTATTTATTTGAAGTCATATTTCGTATCACATAGCCAACACTTGATATGGTATAATAATGGTTATCCTCGGGCCGAGGAAAGTCTTCACACGACTTAAACCCGTGGACTTTATAGGCAGTTCGGGCAATATTTTATAAAATGTGTGGCAATTGGAACTTGCACAAAGGCTAGCTCGATCGGTAACCGAACTCGTACGATGAAGAATGGTCGCCGGGTTTAAGTTGGGCAAAGACTTTCTCATTCCGAGGATAAAAATTATCCAGTATCCAAATTTATACGACTTATTACATACGTTTGTGAGCATTTTTTGCCGTTGTAATTTTATTTTATGTTGGGTTTAATAATCGTACTAACCGTTATTCTTACACGTTTTAAGCCTTCAGGGTTTTCTGCTTTTTTCCGCTTATTGTTTGCTGGTGGAATGTTTAATTTATCCCGCTATAATGGTTGGCATTTTATTTCTCTCTCTCCCACAAACAATTATGAAAAATAAACAATACAATACGACCCTGCCTCTAAATAAATATAATCGGCAACTACGTGACGTCACCAATAGCAGTTTGCTACCGTACTCAGAAACAGCAGGGTGCATTTGCTGAGGCCACGAGAACATTTTGACATAAGCTCAGTTAAACCAATGAAAGTTTTAGTGTTATAAAGACATTGGATAAACCTCCTAATTGTAATTGCAAATCTACCCTAGAGCTGATCGAGGCTACTTAAACTTAGAAGTTTATAGGCCACCATTACTGACAACAAACGGTTTTTAAGTTTGTAACGTTCCTACCGTTACCTACGCTAAGTGGAAGGTTTTCCGCGTGTGATATAAACTTTTGATAGTGTCTTACCCAGGGTTTCTTTACGTGGGGCCTGGCGAAATTTTGGTTGGGCTTGGTAAAATGTTTGTGAAGTGTGTGAATTCAAGTTTAAGGAAGATTCACGAAGGTTAATCACTTTTGACAACTTTTACTTTGAAATTGACCGAAAATGCAACTGTAGCCGCCAATCTGTTCAATACCGTAGGCATACTAAGGTGGACGGCCATCCCCCACCTTTCATGAACTCTGTTGTTTAAATACCTCATGAACCACATATTTGGGAACCATAGATTTTTTCCATCTTTGCTCCTTTTTTTTATCGAATTCCTTTTGCGACTACATTGGCAAAAGAGTGATAAAAAGAAAAACATACAATAAGCCATAAGACCACGTACGGTAATGTACGCGGTAGGCTTAGTACACTTACCGGCAGAGGTGGGCAGTCGGTACTTTGAAAGTAGGCTACCGTCGATAACGGTCCCGGTATTGGCAAAAAATCTACCGACGGTTCCGGTATTCGGTACTGTTTTAAAAAAGTAGTTCGGTACCAATACTTTTCATGTAAAAGATCATGCAACAAATGCAATATTTGTCGCTATTATGCCCCGGTACAAGTTACTCCAGGTCCAAACATATGAAAGATCAACAGAAGCTACAATTGGTATTAAGGATTAATTAACATGTGTTTTTGAAAACATACTTGTTAAAATTTTTAATTAATCACACGAAAAGTACCGAGTACCGGGACTGACTGAAATTTCTTGAAAAAAGTAATTCGGTACTTTTTTTTCAGAAATACCGACGGTACAGGTATCGGTACTGAAAAAGTACCACGACACAGTAATTCGGTATTACAGTCCTGCGGTACTGCCCACCTATGCTTACTGCTAACCCTTAATTAGAATTATTTTAGAGTTAATGTTGCTTAATTCAGTAAATTTGTGGCTAGCTTACTCAACAAATGATTCTTCTAACCTTCTGTATGGCCCCAAGCGAGAGTCCTAGTAAATAGTGGATGTAGTACATTGTGGATTGTAGTACTTTAGCTTACAACAGGTATAACTAATAACTTTTTGCGCACATTCAGGCTAAAAATTTTCTGGACCTGACTTTCCGTCACCAAACATTTCTAAATGAAGCATTCTGCGGATCATTCTACGCATTTTACGTCATAATGGGTGACAGATTATATCTCACGACACCGGTATACGGAGTTTCAAAATTGTAGGCCTACATCATAAATACAGGAAGCTAACATTTTATGTATAAATAGATCACTTCATTTTGAGGCTTTCGAAAACCGTTTATGAGACATAAAAGCCAAAATTTATTGCACTTTGTGAGAGGTGGGCAAATGCTGGAATTTAAGACTAGGCGCCACTGATGCTGTGGCGTACAATTTTTTTGAAAGAAAAAGTGAGACATGAGACAAAATAGGTTGAGAAACACTGGTCTAGCTTATTTCACCGATTACCTTTACATCGTAGGTTTGCCAAATTTCAAGAAACCTTGAAAAAGCAACGTTATCAGTAAACAGCTGTAGGTCGATGGGCTAACCGGTGAAGTAGGCCTATAGGTTAGACTGTTTGAAATTAGAAGTACTAAAATACGGTAAGCAGCAACTAGACAAAGGCGCTAGGCTATCCTATAGCCTTTCATTCTGTGAACTGAAGTACCGGTACTGTAGCATACGTCTCAATTTTCAACTTAAAATAACATAGCCTATGTTGATTTTTCCTAAGTCTAAATTAATTTAAGACTGAAACTAATCTTGTAACTGCCATATTTCTCACTTGGGCTTACAATGACTTTTACTTATAATAGCAACTGTGGCACTTTGCCCGCATGAGGTTCATTAACGTACTTGCCGAAGCTTTTTTTCTTCACGCCAATTTATAATAAATCAGAAAATCTGGTTGTTTGAGCGTGAATTTGTAATTAAATAAAAAATTGATGGTTTGGTCGCCATGCTAACCAAAGATTGATAAGTTTGGATTTTGCGTGGAAAATTTTTTACGGCAAATATTTTTGCACGAATTGCCTAATTTTTGCCGCGGATTATATTTTTGCATTCGAATTTAGAGCGTTAATATTAGCTTGCTTGCTACTGTCTTGCCGCGATTTATTTTCGACTCGCGCTCAACCTTTTAGTCATGCAGTCGACTACTGCATCGTTGTTAACGGATATTTTGGAAGTGATCTCATACAACCGTCCATGCCATCTCACGGCGTATTTTTACCAATCGCGACTCCGGTAGGATCGCTACAGAACAATCTCGCACAGTTTTGTTTAATGGAATCCTCGCTATTCCTTGATAAATTCGGATAGTGGACAGACGACAAAAATATCAATTTGTTTAATTACACATCATTTTCACATATTGTTTAAAAAAAAGGGAAATGGCTCTTCGTTTATAAGGCGTAAAACCACTTTCGACAGCCTTTCTTGTCTGTCACACCGATCCTTGGTTATGGGAACAATGTGCCGTCAGAACCCATGTGATGCATTTATGCAAATCACATTCAAAAAGATCTGATTCATTATGTTGCTGATGTAGGTCTACACATATTGAAGTTCCTGTGATTTGATTAGGGTGCCGCTCAGCATCAACTTGCAATGAAAACATCTGGGTTGCTGTGCTGCTTCTGAAATTTCAGATGTTTAGGCTATGACAGTAAGTTGCCTGTCAAAGGCTACGAAAGCTCGAAACAAGCATATCTGTACCGCGTTACGTATTGAGAACTGAGCAGACTTAAATATAAAGCTAGTACAAAAATTATACCTGTATATTTTGGTAATCTATACGCACCGGCGGACGTCATGGTCATAAAGTACAAGAGAAACAAACATATTATCGTGTAGCTTAAAAGTTAGATTGGAAACAAAGTGTCAGGTATGAAAACCAAGTGGTGCAAACGTGTGGCCGATCAGCTTTTCTGTATACGATAGTGAGGCTTCATCTGATTGACAGGAAGGTTAATGACAAAAAATCTGTAGAAACTTTGCGATAAAAGTGAAGTTATAACATAAACTTGTAATAACAACTGTTGTTAGATTTCTATAGTAATAGTTGTTCCAAGTTTTCTAGAGCCACCGACATCTTATAATCCAGCTTTATTTTTTGTGACTTGGCACAGTTCTAGCTTCAGCACATTGCACAATGGTGTTGTGAAAAAGTGCAGTTATTTGAGGTCGTGGATTCGTGTTCGCACTGTTACGTAGCTTATGCTTCATAAGACCACAGTAGGAATTACAAATTGTTACAAATAGAATCGCGGATTCAATTGTCACTCGCGACTTTTCGGAGAAAAGCTCCAAAATTGCGCGGTTCGTATATACAAAATCACACAATTGTGCGCAGGGCAAAGTTTCCATCGTTGTGCTAACCTAACATCTGATAACATGTTCTAAGCCCTTGGGCTTTGCCACTTTTTCCTGCTCGTTAATAGGCCTAAACCCTTTCCAAATTACCGCCGCCATTTTTTTGGTTGGCAAGATTTTTTTTCAACTGCCTATACTTAACAATGGAAATTGTCCAGACTGCAGGGTAGGTATGGCAAGAGAACACCCGAGACATTTTTATAAACTGGCATTGCACACCAGGGCAAACCAGTGTCTCCAAAAAAAATAGAGACGCTAGGCCTAACTTTTGCTCCAATTTCCCAAACTGCAGAGTATAGCAGTTTTACCGAGATTTCAGGTGTACAGATGCAACATTCTGTTGTGCCCTATGACTCAAGTCGTTTGTGCAGACAAGGTACGGCCCAATACGATAGAAATCGGGGAAAAAGTTAATGTGTCCCATTTCTTTTTTTAATACATCGGTTTGCAATGTTGTTTTACAAAAAAAAATTCATGCGTACTCTGCAGTCTGACTGTATTTTACTGCAAAATTTAGTGTGTAAAACTAATATCTGACTGACAAACTGAAAAATGGTAAATAATGATTTTTTTACCGATATCCATTGTAGAAGGATTTAACCGATTTCTATCGCCTCCACAAACAGCGGGCAGTCTTGAGCCACGACTCGCTGTGCAGACCAGTTGTTTCCTTGCACACCGAAATTTTGCATCTGCACACCCAAGATCTCGGTGAAAACTGCCATACCCAGCAGTCCAGGAAGTTGTCAACAAACTTAAATTCTTTTTTAAAACAGTAACGTTCTGTGCATTGGATTTCACTACAGTGAGTTGCATATGAATTCCTTTACGCCATAAAAATATGTTACCTAGTTCCATTTTACACTGCTTTGGCTGTATATAAACCACACGCTGAGTTTGATGATCGAAACTTAACGTAGTAATGTAAGTAAAGATATATATCTAAAGTTTTGCATATATTTTCAGTTGTTATATATTGCAACATCGACTAATCGGTAACAAGAACCTAGAAGGATCCAAGGTAATGCTCCTCAGCTAAATGTTGGATTTATACATCATTTCGAAACCATTAAATTTTGCCTGAATTTTGGAAGATTTAGTCAAATATCAGTGGATTTCACTAATTTTGTACCTTGTAGCCCAGCACACGCTCATTGCCAGGCTATCAATGCATCAAATCTCTTACCTGACTGTTGGCTTATTGCTAGACATGTACCGAATATATTTGGCAGCTGTCGAATTGGGTAAAAATGCTCAAGTTCTGGTTTTGGCCAAGTCTATATAGCTTCCGCCTAAACTGACAATTCAAAATAATTAAACAACTTGCTTAAGAATTTCTTCATTGCAGGAAAATTATAACAAAGGTGTATAATTTTTGATGGTTCCATAGTAATTGTACTCATGGCATTCCAGACATCATAACTGCACCCAAAGACATCACAGTCCTCCTTCGGTGATGGCACAGTATGGCATATATATACATACTGTTTTGTCACAAGTTTTAACTTATTATATCTTATTTCAGCTACCATGTTTTGGTTTATAGGCATTGTTTTGTTCACTTTTATGTCACGAATATATACAATTTATATGTATACCAGCTTCCAGGATTCAACAGAAAAGATTTTTTCAAATATTTGGTTTCGGACCAAATATAAAAAACACAATTCGGTAGACCCTTAATTATAAGCATTTAACTAGTATAGCTTCTCAAAGATGTAAAACATGTAAAAAAGGCCAACTTGATTTTGAACCTGACCCTCACCTCAAGTAATTAAGATATTGCTCATGAAAACTTTTTGAAAGAGGTTATTTTTATACAACGAAGAAAGCCAATTTAATTCATGCAGCCATTTTTTTGTAGTAATCTGATTAGCATAAGGTCTTTTTTTCATAATAACTGCTAATGCTCAGAGTGTGATCTACAAAAGAGACCCTTACATATGTGATAAAGTTGTAGTTTTCGGGTTATTTATATTTCTTCAGGTCAAAGGATATAAGTTCTGTACTGATCTCTATAGTCAAATTTTAATACTGGCCTGATGTCCTTCCAACCAGGTGTTCCATTGCCCATAACTCGTCCTCTATATGCTACAACCACTGTTCCATCTGGTATGTGCCGTAATCTTCACAAGAAGAATTTCATTAAGCAACGATTTCTATCATAGTATAATTTGAGTATTTGACTAATAATAATTATGTCTTTTAAATCTAGGCCCAATGATGGTGCAGATGGCCCCTGCAAGACAAGTCGCCATGGTGAGCTTAATGTGTACTAGTGATTCATGCAGTTAGTACAATAGATTACCTTTTGCAAAATGCCACTAAAATACCAAAATTGTTGAAATATTTTGATGTGTCAGTCACTATACCTTGTTTAGCAGAATTATTCCACTAGGACTAGGTATATGTTCAATTTTTCATATTGCAGTTGTCTACTATTAGCATTAAAGATCTGCTGGGCTCAAAATCAGTCGATTTTTTGCGAATCTGAATGTCAGGCTTTAGTATTTGATGAACCAGGATCTATTCTTATTCATTTGTGTGCTTCAAATTAGACATCGGTTGAACACGTCAATATGCTTCGACCATATTGCTAGTCTTCATAGGTGGGCTCGAGCACGCTTATTTTTTTAGGAGCTCTCTCGAGAGTGATGCTCTTTTTTCAACGTGGGTACGGAACCATGAGTGCACTCCTTTTTAAAGGATTAATCACGCGTCACCTTTCTGTTTGCACAAACAACGCTGTGAATGCACAAAATGGATGCAATTGGTTGGATTGAAAACAGTTTTAGGTTTTTGGACTGCCTTAAGACTATAATTTTTTGCAGTGAGTGAAATCTGGCTGCTTTAAAACTAATTTTCACGCATATTTTTTCTCCATGAATTTAGTGGCAAAAAACTACATAATACACAACACTAAGCAGATCAGAACCGTGTTACGGCGGTTCCATATAAGCGCTTCATACCGGTAACAATGAGCCTCGTCATCATTGTGTCATAATTTGCTTCACGTTGCCATTATTTTTATAACCTAACCCAGGGATGTCCAACCTTTTATTATGGTGGGCCGCATTGTCACTTGAGATAATTGAATGGGCCGCAAAACCTATTAAATTTCAAGAAAAATAGGTACATGAAGTACATACTTTTGGAGTGAAAATGACTAGCGGGCCACACAAAAATCTCAGGCGGGCCGCAGGTTGGACATCCCTGACCTAACCAATATATGCTTTGAAAGTAGTGTTGCATGTTACTCAAAATTTATTTACTTAATTTACTTGCCACGTAACTAATTTTTCCTGCTACTGTGCGCATTGTTTTATGGTAATACTGTGATATAATTATTGTCCATTGGCAAAGCAGATTTATATTACACGTAATTGCTTAATATTGAGTTTCAGTGCCGAAAAACTTGCGTTTCTTTTCGATGGCAGTCACTAGAACTTTCTCAGAAAAAATGGTCTTTTTGTCTTGTTTTATGTTAAAGACAAGTTGAAATGTAAATAAAAAGCTATCCATTACAGTTGTTATTAATCGGGCTTTTTTTCTGGGAAACATTTTCCCAAACATATTAGCTTATTATAAACTTATCGATGTTGTGTTTAATCTACTTTTGCACAAGACGCGGAAGCGATTTTTCCCATAAGCTTCTTGCGGTGTGATACCACTTTAATAGTTTAGCAATGTTACTGCCAAACTTTCCATACTCGACTTATGGGTATTGCAATAATTATCAAAGAACAGTTATTACATCATGTCACAAACATTGTTTTTTGTTCTTGCCCAATTTCAGAAAACTGCAATGTTGGCCAAGAGCTGAGTACAGGTATCGCATGCATTTCAATTGCATTTACTTAGTGAAGGCATACAGATAAAAACCTAATTATCGATGTTTTGTGTGCATCTAATATACCAAAAAAGTACGTTGCGTAACAACGTTATTTGTACCAAACCTTCGCAACAACAGCTACGTTACATAAGTTTCGTATAATTGTTGAACGTCAACATTTACAGTTTTAGAAGATTCTTCTACTTCTTCCTACGCTACTCATCTATTAATCATTTATGACAGGTGTGACCAAAACAAAACTTTTCAGCGTTGTTTTTCATGAAAGGTTCTGTAACATTTACAACAAATAATGATAAGCAGTTGTAGTTAGACACATGTTTTATAATACAAAGTTGCGACATACTAATGCTAATTCAAACATAATTTTTTAATTGTTTAAAAGAGCCAGAGTGTGAGTGACAAAACGAGCACACTCTTTTCTTTTTGGAAAATATATAGGCTACTATTTTTATGGTGTGACCATTTATTGTCGATGATAGTTCTTCCTGAACTCTTAATGTCAATATATGCTGCACATAAGCAATTGCCTGACTAGGAAGAAACAGAACACACCATGATATGGCTGCTTGTGGCACCAGTTAAGTCTCACAAAGAACTTAAACATCACCAAAGTAAAGATGACTTGGTAGTTTTGTGGTGTGCATTTTATCTTGATCTATAAAGAATTTTACACCTTTTTGAATATGCTAAGAAGAATTTGTTTAACATGCACTTGAATAGCTTTTGCTTAGTCTAAACAAAGTGTACAAAAGTTATATTTTAAGAGTTTTTTTCAGGTTCCAGTATCTCAGGTTGTGGTGCAACCAGTAATGAGACCGGTAATCAGTCATTCGCAGCAGGCTTTTGTATCTGCAGTACAGGCACAACCTGTGACAATAGCAAGCCCAGCACAAATAGTACAACAAGGCAACCAACAGGTGATTGATCTTATTTACAGTGTTTATTGCTCAAACTACAAACTTTATGTTATTGACATTTCTGAAGCTTTTTATCTTTGTTACTTGTAGATATGGATCCAGTCATCTGATGTCCCAAACAAAACAGTAGCAAAGAAGTCAGGTGAAGGATCTGAAGGAACTGATGCTGTAAGTATTTATGATAGAGTTTTATGTTGATAAAATTACAGTTTGTTGCAACTTAATTCCCAAGGAATAAAAGAGAAAGTTTGGTGGGTAATACATATTTTAAGTCTGAAATCAGATTTGGGCTCTAGTTCAAGTTTACTTTACTTTTGGAATGTGTATTAACTGAAAGTTTAACTGTGATTCATGTTACAGTAATCCGGCAACATTCGATACAATATGATTGACTTTCTTGTGCACATTCATACTTATGGGTTTTGAATTACTTTTAGTCTGACTTATTATTTTTGAGTTTTGACCGGTTTTGATATCCTCCAGCATAGATCGTAAGGTTGTTGAGGCACTCGCTTTCATGCCATGACAAGGCAGTAGTTCAGAGAGGAGTAATAACTGTGCTGATTTCTGACATTTGAATTCATCTATGGTTAACATCACTTGAAAATGAGCCGTTGTTTGTTTAATGAGCAAGTGAATTTAAATGGCAGCTTTGTAATGTTTAGTGGCTAATTGATCTTTTGATTTGGTCATACCTGATACCACCATAGATTTAATTTAACATAAATTTAAACTTTAAAGTTGGTTTTTAAAATTCAGGCTTCGACTCAAGTTAACAATGCTGAGACTTTGAGTGACCCTGCAATTACAGTCTTTGTAGGTAATATAACAGATCGTGCTTCAGATACTCTGGTTAGACAAATATTAATGGTGAGTTCACGTTTGCTCTTTTTGATAAACTGGTAATAGCTGTAAATGCAGTGTGAAAGCAGTAACACAGCATTCGTTTTTTTTGAGACAATAAAACTGGCTTATGCTTTTAAAATGTTTTGAAAGTTACCATAAAGATTAACTGTAAAAATTGCTAAAATTGCTTGCCTAGGTATGTTTCATTTTATGTTTAATTTGTTGTCGCTGAAAATCCTGTTTTGTGGTCAACAAATGTGATATGTTTTAGAAATGTGGAATTGTTTATGCATGGAAGCGTGTGCAAGGAACATCAGGGAAACTTCAAGGTATTCGCATAGATTTTTAATGGTTTGGGAAAGGATAATTTTTTGTTACTTTGATCACCTAGCATTGGATTGTATTGTTTACATTTTGCTTTGTTTTTATTTCAGCATTTGGTTTTTGTGAATATAAAGATCCAGAATCAGCTTTACGTGCAATCTATGTCTTGCACAATTACATGCTTGGGGATAAAAAGCTACTTGTAAGTAGGCGAGTTAACTTAAAATGTGAAATGAAACTCAAATTCATATTAACAGTTAACATATTATACTATAAATGTTACGTCAGTAAACTTACAATAACAATTAATTATCACTGTGTATTTACTGACAATGAAGTGTCAATAACTAATTGTAAAAACATAAGTAACTTGATTTAGATGCCAATTTCTTACACTATTTCATATGTTGTTATGGATAACAGGTAAAAGTGGATGCCAAAACCCAGAGCCTTATTGATGACTGGAAAAAACAGAAAGGAATTAAGGTACTTTTTAAATTGGTTATATATCATACCTATTCATAAGAATATGTATTGCTGGTTTACTCAGTCTGTGGATCAGTGACTCACATTCCAGTGAGGCTCAGGGACCACACTAATGGTGTGGTCGTGGAAATTGACTTCAAGCTTAATCACCTCAATCGCTCTACTTTTTCAAGAGAAGGAGAGAACAAGCATGTGTTCATGTTTAACAGAAATTTACTGAGCTTTTTCGATTACTTTTGGTACATTTGGCCAATTGCGACAATGTCAGATTTGTCACATGCCAAAATATTTCTCTTTGGAACTGTGTAACTTAGCCTGTTCTTTTAACTAGATGCATAAGTGAAAAAATGAAAAATTTGCACACCTTAAACTCCAATAATAACACTATGTAACACAATTTTTGTTTGGCTAGTTTTTTTTAATGCATATTTATGTATTTTTGGGTGCTAAGGTCAAAAATCCTGTTATTTTTTTCGTACCATCGTTACTTTTTGAGGTATTCAAACTTTTTTTTCATCTTATGTAGCTATAAATAGCAAATTGTGTTCTACTCTTGCAGTAGATTTTAACTCAACATCAAGGTACTGTTCGGTTTGTTAAACGCACAACCCAGTTTAAAAATGTTAATAAGGAAGGCTTGAAGATAAATGTAAATAGGTTTTTCAAACAATAAGAGTCATTCAAAAGTGTACTTTTGGGTGAGCTTTTCGTTTATGACCACTCCTGTCTTGCTTTATCAAAGACCAAATGTAGCCTCCCATCATTGCACTGTCCCAGCAGCCTTTATACAGTTTTTCCATTGGCTCAATATCCTGGTGAAATCTCTCAACATGCTCCTCACTGGAGTCACCAAGATTTTCTTGAAAAAAAATCCAGATGGAGTCATAAAAAATGAAGTTTGACAGACATGCGACAACCCATGTTTTGGTAACTTTTGATTTTGTTTTTCCACCAACTTTTGGTAATTTCAGTCCCTTTTGTTTCATTCATTTTTTCGTCCAAGCTTTTACACTTTAGCATTGTGTTTATCTGGGGATCAACAAATATTCCTCCTTTTATTTTGGCAACTGATAGTCTAGGATACATTCAACGGATTTCTTGAAACACTTGTCTTTGAAAATACAAAGCTTTTACAAACTGTTTTACCAGTCCTAATTTAATATGAAGTGGTGGCAGTAAAACTCTTTCCCGGCATACAAGAGGCCACCTAAATAACATTGTACATTCCTGGGGTTAGTTTTTCCCGTGTCGGCCAATGAATTTTCTCATGGTGCTCTACTATTCCACAAGCACAAAAAGCAAGAATATTTTGTGTAACCACCCTGCAGACCAAGAAAAAATCCCAACATATTAAAGTCACGACAAACATACCACTTAATTAAACTAAGCGTAACTGATCTCAATGAGCAGTTGCTTGACGTTTTCATAGTCTTCTTTCATCTGTGATGAATAAGCAAGTGGAATTGATGGGTATATATTGCCATTGTGAAGTAACACTGCTTTAAGACTTTTGGTAGAACTGTCAATGAAAAGCCGCCGCTGAGTAGGATCATGATCTATTCCAACAGCACTTCTGTAAATTCCTGCCCTCAAACCAAGAGCAGCTAGCAAGCATTGCTGTACCACGTTAGCATTCAAATGCCATAATTTATTTGTGATATCACAAAGGGCAGTGTAAATAAGTTCTAAATACGAAAACTAAATTAATAGAATAACCGTAAGTGATAGAAGAACAGTCTCAATATGCAGTAGGCAATGTTACATTAAATGTGAAACAAATGAATTTTGTTACTGGTAAATAAATTGTGCCGATGGCCCAGTATAGACAAATTTCCAATACAGGCAAAGCAAGTTCTACAGTAATTGGCATGAAATGACTATGATAACACAATAGTGGAACAGAATTTGGGTTGAAAAATGAGGGACAGCCTAAAGGCTGGCAGTCTCACTAAACAGAATAAATATGTGTAACTAGATTGCCCCACATCCATTGGATGGCACCTTTCCTTTTGGTAATTGTGATGTCACAAGAGCATGTCATTTGAAGTTTGCGAGGTCGCAACAATGCTTGCTTGCTTGCTGGTTTTGATTTGCCAGTTGGACTAAGGCTCCTATATGTTTAATTTCCTTGCTTGTTGCCGTGGTTAGATGGAAAGCGGTTACATGGTTAGAAAGACGAATGTCTCGCTTTGCCAGAAATGTTTTGATTGTCGAAATCGACCCAACTTACGTCGAGTAATAGCGAAAAGTTTATCAAATTTCACACCGGTTTTCGTGCCGGATTCACAAGTGTACGCATACTTTTTCTTTTCTCTCCAAAGCAGCCCGAGAGAAGAGACCCAGAGTTCGATCGAAAGTCGAAAGGCATTATCTTTCCGGTTATCGGTTGCATCTTTGGTGAAAATTTTTCGTCTCTGGACCCCGCCATTAAAAATATTTTCTGGTTCGTGACATAACCCCAGACAGACTGAGTAAATCCCACATATATATAGATAGATCGATGCTACAAGATAGAGCACTGTAATTTTGTTATCATTATCAGTAATATCGAAACAAGCAATTTTTTTCTGCCCACTAATCACATACATTGTAGCTAATTTTTTCTATACTTTTTATTACTAAACTGTTTCCTAATCAGACTGAGGATGATGATACTCCGTGCAAGCCATTAGGGGTGGATGAAGCTCGAGCTGGCATACAGCTTTTAATACAAGAATATTCTACAGAACTGAACACACCAAAAAGCCAACCAGAAAAGGAAGAGTTGTCAATGCTGCAGCTCCACAAACCCGACCCAACTGTTCGAGAATCACAAAACGTTGAGGTACAGTCACAGCTGCTCAACTTTTTCAAGTTTTTTGTTAAGACCTTAATAAAATGTATTTCAAATAACTTCCGGATTTCTCATGTGCAGCAAAATCTTCAAGAACTTGAATTGGAAGAGGAGCAGAAAAATTTTATCAGCAAAGAAATTCGTTCATTTCGTGAATCGCAAAAGGTTTGTGAATGTTTTCTTCATTCATTTCATATGAACGATTGTGTTAATACATGCTTTATCCAAGCTTTTTCTTCACAGTGGAACAGGTTTGTAATATTTACAAAGCTGCTTAGTGCAGTAAGCAATAGAGTCTAAAATTCTGTTAACATAGTGATTATTGTTATATAATATCTTTGGATAAACAATTTATAATACAATCATTTCCAACAAAACTCTATTGACGAACAAAGGAGATGAAAATTTATGAAAGTGGATTTACGAAGAGCATCCAAAGAAACTCTTGTTTCACTTTTGTTTCTCTGCTTAACTCACCGTGCGGCTAATCGTATGTCATGTTGTCTAGTTATGATATATATTAGTGATTTAAATTAGAATTAAAATGACAGATTGTGCTGAAAATTTATGTTATTAACTATGAAGCCTCAAAATGAACACTCACTATATCGTTACAACAGTTTGAAGATTTACTTTTTCTTTGTTAATTTTTTACTATCTTCTCATGTTATTTTAGTTATTCTGTGTCAGAAACTACACTTCCGTTTTATTTACTATGTGGTACAGTAGAATCTTCTTAATAACTCTAGGAATAATATCCACAATATCCAGAGAAAATTCAGCCATTAGTTGCATCCACTTTATGGAAATATACACTGCAAATATATTTAAACTCTGCTTAGCAAAAGCAAAATTAATCTGATGGTACTTCTGTATCTTGTTAGCAGTAACCTATCTTTTTTCCATCACCAATATCAAAATGTTTTTAATTGTTAATAAACGATAACTATTTCTGAACACAAACCTTCTTTATCACATGTATGTTATTTTCATGTGATGTCTATCTTTGACCCCATGAAAACTTGTTTATTAGTACAGAGCAGTTAATATTGAACAAATACACTACATTGCTATGCTATTTTATTTGGCACAAGATCAAAGAATTAAATTACATTGATCTATTTACAGTTTTGGCTGTGTTTACGACCATGTTTTTGGGGTTTAGATTTACAAATCAGCTATTTTACAATTCTAAAATCAACTGGTATTCAGATGAATTTAGTAAGCAGATTCTACTGTATTTACAAATAAGCAGGATGCAGTAATTCAATGCTTTTGGTATAGAACGAAGGTCTTAACATAATTGCTATGTTTAAAGCTGATTATTTTATTCCTCTTAAATTGTTAATTTTGCAAAACCAGTGTTGAAAAATTTCATTTTAAAAATTGCTGAATCCTGCTTGACACTTCCGCTTTCCTTTTCTAATCATTTTCTTCACAGCAGGATTTTCAAAAATTTTCTTAAATCAATGGTAGTGTTTTTCATAACCTCCTAGTCAACATCATTTCATTTTAAAAGTGCTAAAGCAGCCACCATTTCTTATACGCACGGCAAGGTACAGCCTAGGTTATGCGATAGCAATTTCTTAAGGTACCACAACTAAAGTTTCGCTTTGCTTCTGGTTGTGCTGTTTCAACAATCAAGGGTTGGAGTGAATCCTATGCTACTGCATCTACATAATGTTATTAAGAGGTGATATATTCATGCTAGCTTTTTTACCTTAGTGTCCGAATTTACAAGAATGCTCCATGCATTGTCTAGTATAACAGCTGCTCATTGCCATAGCACAAGTAAATATTTAATCAGCTTAAATTAATCGCAATAGAAAAGTCAGGTAAATGCTATAAAAATACCAAAATGTCTCATTAGATAAAGCTAGGTTCACATCAAAATGTATTGATATATATTGTAAAGTTGAGCTCTCATCAAAACCCACAGTTTTGCCACAGTTCAGAAATGCTTCAAAAATAATCCAAATAGAATGTTAAATACAACCATTATAGTTCTAAAATGATTATAAGAGCCATGTTTCTTTACGATCATATTTTTCAACAATAGCTAGGTATTTGCAGTTATACAACCACATGTTTAAGCATTGGAAAAAAGTAGTTTTAATTTTTACTGTAATACAGATGCTCTATTTTTTTGGTGTGTTCAACTTTTTAACCTCTCAAAAGACAATGTACAGTATGTAATCTGGTTATACGTAATCATATAGCTGTTGTAGTATTGCTTTGTGTTTGTATTAGAATGTACAGTGAATAACTTGTTAGCAAGGCAATAACAATGTTTTTCTTCTGCATTTGTACAAGCAGTGATATAACTGGCAAAAAAACGCTGTTGGCAGTTATTTTAGCATTGCTGCCTTGCATTTCAGTATAACCAAAAATTCCTTTTGTCCAGACATGGGTTTATGAAGAGTACTTGCAAGTTGCAACTATGCTTACGTTTGCATGAAGTTTCTCTTGTCTTCATTCTATTAATATTACACAATTTTCATTTTCAGGAATTTCGAGTGAATGTTTATTTATTTTTAAACTAAGTTGAATACTGATTTTTAATTAAGCATTTAATTCTGTAATAACAAGTTTTTATTATGTTAGATGGGTTAAGATTGCAGAACACTTATACAAAGGTTTCTAATCTAAATATCCAGATGTAGCAAGCCTTTTCAAAAGATTCAATGCCAGAAAATGTTTCCTGGTTTAAAAGCGTATTGGTTGCTATGTTTTCTTGCTGATTTTTATTGTATTATTATGGTTTAATAACAATTTGTCTATTGCAGCTCTTTCAACATTAATTCTACAGGATATCTTTCTGCTGATAAATAGGCTTATATTGTACATTTAGAACATGTTTACATTAAAAATTGTGTCGATGAGTTAAATTCTGTAGATTGGTTAAAGAGATAATCTTCATCACTAAGATCTGTGTTTGTTGTATAGTTGCAGGAGGAAAAGCAGAAAAATGAAAAAGAAAAGTCTGAGAAAGAAAAACCTCGTGCAAAAGAATATTCCAACCATAAATCATCACGTGATAGCAGAAGTGAGAGGGAGGAAAGAGATCGGTATGAGGATAAAGTTTTGTTTTTCTTATGATTCTATTAAAAGCTTTGCTTTGAAAACTATGATTGCTTCTTCATGAAGTAATAATGTTTTCTGTTCTGGTTGTACACTACTATCTTATAATCTGCTTCAAATATCTCAATGTGATTAGAGCACATCCCGTTTTGAAACTTTTTAAGGTAACTAATTATCGTAGTCTAAATAACAATGGCACCTGTACCAATCAGTGCTTTTTAAAGTGCCTTTGAGAAATGGGAACAGTTTCTTATATTTCCTCAATGATCTGAAATATATCAACTTCTAATTTTATAGTCTGTATAGTGTATAGTCTAAAGCAGGGGTGGGCAACATACGGCCCGCGACGGGATTTTGAGCGGCCCGCAGACAGTTCAGCAGTTCAGTTTTGACTTCAGCAGCTAATGAAGTACATTATTCGTTAATAAATTCATTAAATACTGTTTTTGGTCTCTATGCTTAAAACTTAAAGTTTACATTAAATACGATTTATTCCTTGCATAGGTGGATAAATACACGAGTAATGTATCGATTCAGGAATCTGGCCCGCCAAGTACTTTATTTTCTCATATCAGGCCCGCCGACCGAAAAAGTTGCCCACCCCTGGTCTAAAGTCACTGTTTTTTTAAAATTCTTAGCGGTCTCCAAAATGGTACCTTAAAAAACCTCTGCTACCAATCATTTATGGCATATGGACATTGCATAACATATTCTTTTCTAATACAAAACGAAGGGCACGAGCTAGAAGCCCAAGAACTAGTATTCGTCGCACAAGAAGTCCATCACCTCCACGAAGAGAAATCCGAAGAACAAGAAGTCCACCCAGACGCAAAAGAAGTAGAACACCACCAAGAAGGTACACTGCACTGCTTTTGAATGATGGGCATGTTTACACTTTTGGAACCGTTTATTGGTTAAGTTTTATTACTGCTGTATGCTGGTATGCGTTTTTACGATTTGTGTGCTTACGCTGTACATTATATTTTTTGCAAACAACTCCTTAAGGTCACCAGTTAGATCAAGTCGTCGCTCTAGAAGCCCACCAATCCGACGTAGAAGAAGTTTGTCACGTTCACGAAGTCCATCCTGGAGAAGAGGTGATGATGATGACCATGAAGCTCATGAGAGAAGGAAGCTGGAAAGAAAAATAAGGGAAAAAGAAGCTGCCTACCAAGAGGTAGTTTTATGTTATGTAACTTGTGTTGATGTGTAACGTAGAAACAACAGATCTGTTTTAGTGGTTCATGTAAGAAGACTTTTTACGCTTCCTTTCACCTTAACAGCGCTTAAGAGCTTTTGAAACAAGAGAGCGGCGTTTGAAAAGAAACTATGAGAAAAGAGATGAGATGGAGAAGCATGAACGCAAGGAAATGGTTAAAGAAGCAAAACGACTTCGTGAATTTTTGGCAGACTACGATGATGACAGAAGTGACTCCAAGTATTACATGTAAATTGTTTTTGCCAATTTCAGGTCATTTATGGCTTTAGAATTGTGTTGTTAAATATGAATTTTTTGCAGTGGAAACTCTTTAACAAAGCGACTGCGAGAAAGAGAACGCGAGATAGACTCTGATGAGAGGGATAGGAAAAAGGAGAAGGAAGAGATAGAAATTCTTCGAAAACGTTTGGTGGAAGAAAATCATTCAGATCCTGACGCAGCTATTGCAAAAGTACAGTTGATTCAGTTAATGATATAATAAACAATCGTAAAGCCGTATTTTTTGTACTATTCTAGCAATGGTAGACTACCATCTTGCTTTTAGCCATTGCATTGGACAAAAACCAAATTTGTATGGGTTTCATTGTGGGAGTGCTGCTTTGTTATTGCAGGTCATTGCTGAAAGTGACCAAATCTGGAAGCCACTAATAGAACCTGATACTCCGCCTCGTAAATCACCATCGCCACCTCCATCTGTGAAAGCTGAATCAAGCTCTTCCTCCTCAGATGAGGAAGGAGACTCTGGTTCAGATGAATCTGATGAGGTGATTGTCTTCATTGCGACAAATTCACTCACTTCACTTCAGTAGAATGCCAATACACAACACTCCGTACAAATTATTCTTAACTTGACCATTTTGTTAAATATTTGCGTTGCAGAAATCAGATACTGAGTCCAGTGATAGTAATGATGAGGAACAAGTGGATAAAACGTCAAACAAAAACAAAGAAAGTGAAGTACAACAGGTTCGGTTTAAAGTTTTTACTTTTTTAGGCCATAACCACACAACTACTTTTCATTTACCCATCAGTTTTTAACCTTTAGATTGCCACATAGTCGTTTACTATTATGATTATAATTATGATCCCAGATGGTAGCTTCATTGCAACCAGTCAAAGAGGAACCGGTGGTCACCCAACCTCCAGTGTCTGTGAAACCAGAACCGGGGGTTGTGAAGATGGAGTTTGGTTCACACTCATCTCCAGCACGTATGTATCTCACCTTTACACGGTTGTAATTATTGACTTTGTCTTTAACCTCACTGCCTTTTTGTAGAAGCCTCTTGTCAGTCAAATGTTACACCTAATTCCCCACAAGTTGTTACTACTGTAAAATCGGAACCAGTGACTGAGACTATTCAACCAACCAGTCTAAGGTACTTTTTTTAAGTCAAATAGATTAAGTGAATGTTAACAGTTTGACAACTAGTATTGGATGCTTTACTTTATACCAGTGGCTACTGTGATTTCAGTTTTTGATATGAATTCTGTCTTGTTAGTTCAAAGCGACGAAAGCTAAAAGTCTCAGACGTTTTTAATCAAGACGAAGAAGAAGATGAATTGCCAAAGAAACGAAAATTGGTCCCTCTTCAGTACACAGATGAAGAGCGCAAAGCAGTGAATCCGGCTAAGTTAGTAGAATATTTATTATCTCCCAGGTTTTGTGTAATTTGGTTGATTAGTAAAGATTTTGTACTTGAAGTTTAATAGAAACTGTTTTCCGTAACAGTTTGAAACGACAAACATGCATAACTTGTCGAATTCTGTATACAGAGCTGCAGAAGACGAACGCAAACTGGCAGAGGAAAAGCGGAAGCTGGTGCGAGCCTTAATTGAGCGTATTCCAACCCAGAAGGACGATCTATTCGACTATAGTCTTGATTGGTCAATGGTCGACCAAGTACTGTAGTTTTCTATTTTTAACCTTGCTCTTTTATCTTGATGTGAAACTAAAATTAATTGTTTTTTTTGCTTTAGTCATTGATGGAAAAACGCATCCAACCTTGGATAACTAAGAAAATCATGGAGTACATTGGCGAAGAAGAACCGACCCTTGTTGAATTCATATGCAGTAAGGTGGGTATTCCCAATTTAAGAACATGTCTGGGAATCATCAGGGAGTATACTGGTTCTTGTGCCGTTACCGCAATATGTGCGATATTGATAAATGAATCTCTCATACTTGTATTATTGATATTATTTGTTGTATATATTATATTAGCTATTTATTGATATTATAATTGAAAATTTCAGATCATGACTAAAAGTAGTCCTGAGAAAATTCTAGAAGATATTTCCATGGTATTGGATGAAGAGGCAGACGTTTTTGTTGTGAAGATGTGGAGGCTGCTCATTTACGAAACTGAAGCAAAAAAAGAGGGTTTGACCAAATAACTACCACTGCCCTAGTACTTTTGCGATTTCCTAAAAATGTTGATAAATATCCGCTCTATTCTTTGGGACAATTACTTACGAATGAAATTTGTAGTTAAAAAGGGCTTAAGTTACAGTAACTGTTTGACAACCAATATGTGCAACACAGTTTCACTGCGGATGATCATGGTTGTAATGTGTACAATATGATCTGTAATAAAAGTGCTCTAGTATATGGGATATTACTTTGAGGATTTTTGATATACATAGCTGTGGCAAAATTGACAGCACAGAAAATCTTCCGCGAAGAGCCGTAGGCCTTCTGTATGCAACAATCGTGACAAACAAACCCTAATAGAGCAACTCTTGACGTCGGGAGAGCAAAGCAAGACCAGGAGTTTGGGAAAGCGGAGCTTGGCCAGATATGCTACGGTGTCAACAAACTAAATCTCAACTGCTAAATCGCCAATAATTGTTATATGGCGACATATCTGTGCTACCCTATCCACACAGTGAGGATATATGTTCAAAATATAATCTTTTGCTGCCCTTCATTCAATAAATATTGAGAATAGCATTCTCTAGTCACGCAACTGGTTGACAAATCGGAAAGACGAGGTGCCAACGGGAGTTCAAAAAATATAGGCGGGCAGCCGCGCCCACAAACTCGCGGAAGTTGGAAACCTCGTTGGCGCAGGGCCCCCAAATATTTTCAAACAAAACAGGAAATTGAGGAAACATGTAAGGTGGGATCTTATAACGTAGGAAATCGTTTTACGTTATGAGATGCAAGTTGTGATCTTTCCTCGACGCAAGTTCAAAACGGTTTCCTAGGTTATCAGATTTTACCTGACACGGTTCCTTGCAAGATTGTAAAGTTTACCTCAACTCAATATTTTCAGAGAGCAGTGGATTTCCTACGTTATAAGATCCTCGCTGACACGTTTGCTTGATTCCCTACATTACCAAACAATTTAAAAGCGAATTCCTATGTTACAAGATCCTGGCTAATACGTTTCCTTGGATTATGTGATTTTAAGCCCCAATTATGCCCATAAACGCCTCGACATGAATTTTCATATTTAAACGTAGGCTACGGTACAAATTTCATAAAGCTTGTAATGAAATAATACCTTCGTTAACTCGCCTCTATTTATCTTAGTTATTTCTTGTGCTTTGTTTCTGCTTCGGGCAAGTGTGATTCTTTTTTTCGTTGTAGACTACACGGTTTGCATTGCGACAAACGAACTTTTTCTGAACTATGAGGTTGTGTTGCTTTGCTTATCCTTATTCCTGAATTTTAGATAAACGATTTTACGTTTAATAAAGCTAAGCATAATACAGTGAGACCTCGTTAATCCGGACCACTTCGTTTCGTCAAAAAATGTCGGTTTAGCGGGGTATCCGGATTATCGGAAAGTAAAAAATCAATCAATTTTGCAAATGCAGCACCGTGTTCAAAACGCAGTATGCACCTTACTCCAATTCTAAGTAGTGTACCGACTTTCTGGCTGGACAGCAACTAAAATAAAATTATATTTTTTGTATGATCCAACCCAGTGTCGAACCCCAGAACCACCGTATTTAAGACGAATGCTCTAATCCAGAAGTGACGAACATGCGGTCGCAAATCGGTTTGACAACCGCTCTTGCATGGCGAAGCATTCCGGCGGGACCAGCAGTCTTGAACTTTCTTTGACCTGTTTCTAATCTTTGCGCAATGCGATATCAAAAGCTGATAGCACGATTGAGTTGCAGCAGTATGTCTTCAATAGATTGCCGCACTCAACCGATGTACTGTACGTATTTTTTTGCGATCGCGGAAGCGTTGTTTGTTAGTGTTGATGAACAATTTATTTTTTCGTCTCTAAAATACTGTACAGTATTTCATAGTATGACTAAAAAGCTGTGCGGCTTACTCAGCTGTAACTGACAAAGTGGCTTGCCACAACGAATAGGTCCGTCACCCCTGCTACAACGTTATTATGCAACGCAAGGTAATTGACCGCAACGTTATTATGCGTAGATAATCGGCTATTGTTTCGTCAACTAACTACATAGTGTATTAGGACAATGGTGAATCATTTTCGCTTAACTGTTAATAATCCGGTTTATCGGATTTTATTGCTATTGATTTAGCACATTTGTTCCAAAACTTTTGTGTCGGAGTCGGACAGCGGGGTTTCCGGATTAAAGGGGTAAAATGCATAGGAAGAAATCCGTTCCCGGCAGTTTTGTGTCGGATAGCGGGGATTCCGGTTCATCGGGGTCCGGATTAACGAGGTCTCACTGTAGTATCATTCAGTACAAAACTTTTATTCTTCCAGAGCGCAATTTACGCGTTGGAATACACTTTGCCTGTTGATTTACCATAGAATTTACTCTATGCCATTACATAACTGAAAAAAGTACATTAACATCGCTTTGTTAAGTCACTGTGACGACGTCTTGACTCCTGAGTCCTGAGCCTACTATTTAAAAAAATGAAACTTAAAGTAACTTATCAAACCAAGTCACTCGTTCTAATTCTACTTTACCACGTTTGAAAGAATTGGATTAATATTTGATTATCAAACCAAAACCTGCTCGTTTTATTTTTCAATTTATGGCATAGGCTACAATTTTGAAACACCGTATACAACAACTTTGTAACGTTGTATAACTCGCTCATGATGTGATTAGCAAGGATCAAAAAGGTAGGTTAGAAACTTTTTAGTTTTTGCTTGAGTAAGTGCTTGGGGTTCAATTCAAAAATCGGTGAATTTGGCCTAAAACTGGCCCTGTGTGCACTTGTATACTAGCGACACACCCATACGTTAAATTGCTTTGACACCCGATCGAAAACGTTTCAAGTACCCCTCGCACCCTGTACTATATTTTACCTTATGATAGCCACTAACTTGGCATGATTATAGAGCGAAGGCAGCACCGCTCCTTCGTTCTTGACTGATAAAAAATGTGACACCACGTGGTAAGATATTATGCTCTTCACAAAAGCCAAATTTAACACTCGATCGGTGACGCTGTGTTAAAGTTTTGCAAAACATAATTGCCATTGCTGGCGAAATGAATTCTTCTCAAATTCAACAGGTATTGAATTATATTACCATATTTGATACAGCAATATAAATCAACTTTTTTTGTCAATTTACACGATTACAATTTATATGTGTGTACGGGTGAGCCATTAGTGACCTATTTGACCAACACAGCTAATTGTTTTGAACGATAATTAATTCAGCGTGCGTGCAATTTGTGAACACGTATGTAATTTACCAACGCGTTATTATGAACTTCCCGCCAGCCAAAATATGAAACCTATGCGTTCGTAAATTGTGATTATGAACCTTTCGGCCAGACAAAATATCCTACTTACACGTTCGTAAATTGTGAACGCGTTCGCAAAGAAGAGAATTCTGACACATACGGCTAACCATACGTTGACGTATTCGCGATGTACTTCCAAACTGACCTTCGGTATACACATCGCACGGAATGCACCATGGTTAGAGTAAGGTGTAGAATTGTAGATAGTTTGTTAAAGTGGAGTTTTGGAGGCTCGAAAAACGAATTTTTTTTGCGGCATTTCTTGGGGATTTCCCCCGAAAGTCAATGATACACTTGTATACTAATAGGCCTAGTTCTAGGCCTAGAACTTTATCTTGCTTTTTTTCTTTTTCACAATAGGATGGCGTCATAGTGACGTCTTCATTTGGTAACTTTGAGATGGTTCTGCACTTATATATATCAAGACTGCAGATTATGGCAGTTTTCGGCAAGATCTTGGGTGTGCCAAACAAACAAAAATGATTTAACTGTAATTGTTAATAAGTTAGTAATTTTTTAAAGAGGATAATAGGCTAATATGCTAAAGGAAAGTTCACTTGATTTATTTCTTCTCTGTGATATTACTGTATTTAGGTTTTTACCACAAGGCTATGTGTTATGATGCTTTATTGAATAGGCCTGCTTTAATCTGTATACAGGCTACTATATTTAATTGAATAAGTACATATTGTATAAAACAATCATGTCAAGTGAAAGTTACAAACAAGGTATGTGCCTAGTTTGCTCATTTTTGAAACATTGATTTCAGTCACCTAGCCTATTTGTAATGCTTAATATACTGTGTTTCAGATGATCTATCAAAAACTCAACGACACTTAGCTTTATTGCGAGAGCAGTTTGTTAAACTTCAACTTGAACATGCGGAGCTGCAAAGAATTCATTCCAGTCTTAGAGCAAAACAAGGAAACTTTACTGATGTGGATGAGACTCACGATCATACAACTGACTATAGTCTTGCATCAGGCCTCTTGCAACTAACACAGAAGTTGTATGGAAAGAAACTGTATAGGTATAGAAAATCAAGTCAAAATTGAAAAATCCAGTTTTACTCACACATGTACGCTGATGACATGTTCGTAATTGTGTTTGTTCGAAACTTTGTACTATAGTATGTAGATGTAGTGTAGACTAGCGGTTCTCAGTTTGTTTTGCAGCTCAAACCGCTTTTTCAAAGAAAGTTAATTAGTATTTTGAGTTAAAATCTACATATCATCGTACTTATGGTTGCAAAGTTCTAAACACAGGAACCACAAATTTTGAATTGTGTGAAACAAAATAACGAAAAACACATTCTGTAGTCCTGCACATATGTGTAATCTTTTAACTGGTTGGGTAATGCAAAATTCACTATAATCTGCGAGAACAATTTGCATGATCTAGGGTGCACATATTGATTGCAAATGCAATGTAGAATGTCTTTTAAGCTACTCCTGTTGGTAGAATGTCAATGTTATGTTAGTGATGATGAAATCTGTATATCATTTGCAGTGATATCGAGATAAAACTTAAAAACACCCATTGGCCTGGACACAAATTTGTATTAGCTTCACGAGGTGGAATTTGGGATTCACAAGATTTGGATTCTTTGGAAGTCTTAAATCTCGAAGACCTTGATATGAAAGTATGCTTTTAAGCGATTGCTACTGCAGAACACAAAGTTATTTTATCTCAAAGAGCACAATTAACTGAATAAATTGAGAAACTAAGTTTGAAAAAGTTTTCAACGATTAGGAAGTTATTACCAAAAATATTTTGCTAATCATATGAATGATATGATGATCATTTTGATACATTTGGTGGAGATTGTGATGTCATAGAGACAAATTACGGTGTGGGAGCGTGACCACAAGATGATTGCTTGTAGTATGAAAGGAAGTTGGTGGGAGTTTCGTGTTTTCCAAAAGTTATGCATAGGTAATTATAAGCGACAGATTAAATGGGACACAAAAATACATTTAGTGACTTATTTGAGCTTAAACATAATGTATTATTAAAAGGCAACAGGTATATTTTGAATGCATGAATAGGTACCGCTCCCATAGTCGAAGTTAACATAATGTGTTAGGCTCTTTGTAATCGTCAATTCAATAGTAGCCTAAAGAATTGGCTTTGGTTGTAGCCATTGTAAATTTAACCTACAGCTTAGTTTTAGCCTAGTCTACAGTATCAGTAACGTACAATGTGTCATGTATCCTACACCATTAATGATGGCTGATTAAAGTCAATAACTGATGTCAAACATTTCACAAGGATAACTGATATAAGTCACTCGGACATATTCTTATATCTTTATTAATTTCAACCCGATGCTCATGAATTAATAATATTGATGTAAAACTTGACAAAACACTCTTGTTAATTCCCGTTAGGTAAACAAACATCCTTGTCAAACGCTATGCTTTTTCTCTATAGCATCTTAATCTTTGTCGATCATGTCACAATATATGATATATATGCAGCATACTTTTGGTTGCAGCTGCATAACAACAGATATTTTTTCAAAATTCTTTCACAAACTTGTTTAAATTCAGTTAATAGTGCTTTTTGACATAACATGAACTTGTTTCTGCACTATCTCCTCCTTTAAATACAAATAGTTCAATAAATTTTGGTTTTGCTATTTATGTTGATACCTGCTCTCTTCGCTGGATTTTGTATGATTTTGAAACCTAATACAGTACTGACTTTCACAGTTAGAAAATACATTCTCTTTTGATTTGGTTGTGAGATTCAGTTTTTGATTAGTAGCCTACAAATTGTTTACTGCTTTACATGTAGCATTTTAAATGTCAATAAGCTTTAATATGTTTTACGTTTTAATTGTTATTGTCTTAATCAGGCTGGAGAATCCATTGTCAAATGGCTTTACACAGACAGCATTGATTTGCAACACTATACAGATGACTTTAAAATACAGTTAATGAAAACCAGCAATAAGTTTGGTCTCAAGGCACTTCAGATAAGGTAAACTGCAGCCTAAAGTAAAATACAGTAAAAAGTATTTAAGTTTCTAATGGTATATTTTTATGAGATGTGAGCAAGCCATTCTTTCATCAGTCAACGCAAGAAATTGCATCCGTTTTTATGAGCTTGGAGAAGAGCTTAATGCAAATACTCTTAAAGATTATTGCTCAAGCCTGGTGTCCATGCATTGGGTTAGTAAAACCATTTGACATTACTGCAATGATCTGTCATATGCCGCATGGATTCAGAACAATAAATTGTTTGTGTTGCATTGCGAAGCAGATTCTAGCAGCACTGCTATCAAGTTAACAATTTTAATACCCATTTGTGTTTCTAGAATGATTTAACTGCTGAAGATTTTGCAACAATGGCAGCGCCCATGCTTTATACAATGTTTAAGAGCAAGTCTTCGTTCCCACTTCATAGAGCCATAAGCGCACAGAGGGAAGATGTGGTGTTTCTCTACGTTATTGAGAACAGTGCTCAGGTGGGAAGTGCGCTAAGTTATTCACTAGGCTAATTAGTTATTTTTACCACATATCAAATTAAAATAGTTCTTCTGTGAGACACAGTGAGATATTGAATGTTTTTTCCATTCTGTCCTCCAGCAATAAAAGGTCTCAGAGAAAACGAAACATTTCTAACTATATAAGGCATAAAATATGTGGACTAATTTTAGCAAAACATTTAAATTTGCTTATCTTATAACATATGATAATTAATGTTAATAATGAAAATAGTCAACTAATTGTTTATATAAATTAATGATATATATATATATTAATTTATTTGTCAATGTTTTGTTTTACAGTTTATGTTACAAATTTATGTTATTTATGTAAATACCATAATTAAATATCTAACAATTATATACTAGTGGTTTTAAACTACTTGATATTTGAGTTTAACTCACAATTACATTTTACAAAAATATTCAGTTGTGATTTATCATAAAATATTATAGTGTTTTATCATAAAATATTATAGTGTTTTGTTTTGAAATGTGAATCACTTTTAAATGTTGAACCACATTTTAGATTCCAAAAAAATTAAATGAAGTAGATGACAGTGGAAACTGGGCTCTGCAGTTAGCATTATCAACTAAACAGAAGTCTGTAGCCGATACACTTGTATCTCATGGTATTGATATGGATGGATCTAATACGAACGGGGAAACTCATTTACACAGAGCATTAACATTAGGTAGGCTTAATTTGCAATGTTTTAATTTTATCAAATGTGCAATAGTTTTTGATTTTATGTTGCTTTTCTTCAGTTCTGTAATGGTAAAAAATTGACGTAATGAAACTTGTTTGGACTCTTGTGCATATTGTTCACAATCTATGTCAATTAATCCCTAACCATTGACCCATTACAGTATTACACTCATAAATATTAAATTCACTATATATGTTACCTTCAGGGGCTGAGTTTGCTGCTCAGTTTTTAATACAAAATGGAGCATCTATGAATTGTCTTACTCGTGATGCAGGAACCTCCCCACTTCACATTGTTGCATCTGTTAAGTATGATGACGGGAGCCGACATAACATGGAAGTCAGTCTGTGTTTTTTACTTGCTACCTTTAAAATGTCTTTAGCCATATTTTAGTTTGTTGTTGTAAGGAGTTGGTCAATATGTAATGGTTCTGTTTATTGCAAATATTCATAGTATATGTACCTATTTATAATTACATTTGAACAAACCTAGATCTTGAAATTTACGTTTGGCGCGATATTGGATATGGTTTGAAGTTAATTTACTTATTTGTATAAACACATAAAATAATTTAATTTTTGCCAAAGCGATGTTTTGCAGAAGCCAAAGCTGGCTATTTTTTCAAATCAGAAAATTTGTTTTGCCGAGCTATTTCAGTTTATATTTGAAATGTAGAGCTCATCACTTAGGAATTTGTAATATTAGGCCATATTATGTTAAATTGATTGATAGGCAAGGATATGACTAGTTCTCATGTGATAAGGAGACTTTATTTCAAACTATTTATAATTAAGTTGTAGAAATGAGACTAGGATCATAGGATGTTGGATGATTTCCAGCTGGAATGTGTAGGACATTCACATGATAAAGAATTGCATAACAAAACAAGCAGCTGCTATACTGAAGATATACTCCTTATACAACTGCATTACTTTGTCTCACATTAGTAATAATTGTATGCGGTCTATATTCAAACAGAGTGAAACCTTGAGTGAAATTTTCATTTGTGTAATCGGTTTGTCTTAATTATATATTATTTTTCAGGTTAATTAACCTATTTTGTGGTCCCTTACCAAATGTAATTAATAATGTAGTATAGCAATACCGTTTTGTCCCAATTTTGTAGATAAAACTGAAATTTGTTGATTTGTTATATATTTATACACTGCAGAGTGTAACCAGGATCACATCAATGATGCTGAAGAAAGGTGCAAACCCAAATATATCAAACTCTCTCGGACGGACGCCACTTCATGTTTCTATTTTATCTCAAAACATGCCTGTGTTTAAACTGCTCATTGATTCTCCCATGTATGTTCTCTGTAAAGTTGTTGGCTAACTACATTTTTGTGTCTCTTTGTTTGTGTTCTTGATATGAATGACCATTATGTAAGTTCATTTCAACAATAGCCCACAAACTTATCAGTAATCTTTGCAGAGTTTACTTTACGTTGCAATGTTTTGGACAGTTGGTAACCAGCATGTATTAGTTTAAAGCCTTTTCAGCCTATTATAGCTTGACAAATATTACTGTAAGTGGATACCAAGCGGTATATGAATCACTTCATCTTAATTGAATTATTTGTTACAGTACCGATCTTGAAATCAGAACACGTGAAGGATATGTTGCTCTTTGGCTCGCTCTAGAACAAACAGCTTCTCGTGCGATTGTCAATGGCTCCTCTACTAACTATGCTTCATTGGCATATAATGATCATTGCATGGCTGCTCTTCTCATCAAGAAGTGTTGCAATGTTGATGCCACTGACTTGAAAACAGGTTGAATCATTACCATTCTAGCCTGTATATTATTTGTGTATTATTTTCGTTTTAGTGGCAGCAAACTAGCAATAGTCAAATCAAAACTGGATTATTAGCATTTCCTTGCAGATATGCATATTCCCTGTCGTACTGGCATGGAGAGAATGTTTAATTAAATTTATATCAAATAATGCAACATGTTACAAACGTTTTACAATAACACCTCTCATCGTTTCATATGTAAAACCCTATAAGTCTGTGCTGTAGGTGATAGCTTGCTACAGCTCTGTGTAAATAACAACAATGAAGCTGGTGCTGTCTTCTTGGCTCAGCAAGGAGCAAATTTAAACCATCTCAACCTTTCTGTGAGTTCCTTTATGGAGAATGGTTTAAGATTAAGCTTTATTGTGAAACTTCAGTTTGTACTGTGTGCTATTTGCAAATTTTGTCTAGGTGCAGTTTTAGCTTAGTTTGGTTCTTATGAATGTTGTTATTTGATTTGATTGTATTTAGAACAGCTAATAATTGTTTGATTAGGGTGTATCATGCCTGCATACCTCATGTCAACACGGATTTGTTACTCTGACAGAATATATGCTTTCCAAAGGTCTGTTGTTAACATCGTGTCTACTATTCTAACTATATGAACTCATTCTGGATTTTGTGATTTGAATTGAAGAATGACTACTTAATGATTAAAATAACTTCGTCAGTACAAGAGTTTTAAAATTGCACTGCTAAATGCAAAAAATGTGTTTAATGAAAAAAGTTATGGATTATATTATCAATCACTGCTATTGTGTTTACAATTTGGATGACACATTATCATAAATTACCGGTATTTAATGTGATGAATTTGTAGACACACATAATCGCTGACAATTGTAATCTCTCTGTAAAAGTAACCTTTGCTCTATAACAGATCTAGGCTTCATAGCAGTCTGTTTTTATTTACTAAATTTACCATTAATCATTACTGTTGTTTTATGTATATATTATTTTATATGTTTAAGGTGCCGATGCAAATGTGCGCACGCAAAAAAGTATTTCTTCCATCAGTGAAGGTGGGCAAAGTGAAATTTCCTTGGAAACTGCCCTCCATATTGCAATTCGATGTCAACATTATGATGTTGTGCAGGTGTTTTTAGAACACAGAGGTATTATACTTTTTTCACTGCTATTTTAGTATGGTATGGCTTGTCTGAAAAGAGGTCCGGTTAGTTTTCCTTACCAAAATTGATTTTTTGCTTTACTTGATTGATTTGAGGTTGCACAAACAAAAATAATAAGTTTTAATTTTTTCCACTCCTCCAAACCCCATCTAGGTGAACCCATTTGACTGAATCGGGTGAACACCCCCACCCTGGTTGATCAGTTCAATTTTAATAATAATATAATATTTTACTTTTAATCCGTGTTCTAAAGTATGAGTTTCTTTATTTCATTTTGCACATGGTTTTAATTTTAAATTTTTTAAGGACTTAGTTCTCCAAGAAATTAACAACAACAACTTTCTAGGGTTGTGTACTTCAATACCATAAAATAAAGATTTTTTGACAAAGAAATTTTATGTGCTATAGGCTATAGTTGTAGTACCGGTGACTGAACCTGTTACGTTTCCATATCAATAAAGTGACCTATCTAGTTTTTGAATAGGCATAGATAACATTGTCATTATGACTTCTTATGATAATTTTGTTTTTACTACCATTTATAATTAGATATTGGCTCAAAACTAATGATTTACAATGCGTATACTTATCAAAAAAGATGCCAAAAAGCATTTGACATGAATAAAAAATGACAAATGTTAATCATCACAGCATGGTGCTTGACAATAAGATAATTCACTGAATTTTAAGAAGTTTTCTCAGAATTATGTTTTTACAACCTGGATGTTTGAAAGTACATGAGGTGTTATCTGTGGTATAATTGAAAACTATCATTGCAGAATGCAAAGCCTTCTCTATTGGTTTCAATACCACTATTATCTGTTAATTTTCCACTCGAGTTGGATTATATACAGTAGATTTCTCCTTTAATATGACCATTGATAATATGACCACCCACTTTTATATGACCATTTTGGTTCGATTCCAAATTTTGCCATATAAAATTTTCCGTTTACTTTGACCAGTCTTTGAATACTGTGACCACTTTTTCCATCATTTTCAGATTTTTCAATCAAATTTTTCATATCAGTTATGCAACTAAACAGTGACAATTGCGGCATGTGAATTCTCAATTTACCTACTGACAATTAGTTTAATGTTGCTGCTAAACGTTAATGAAATGGATTTTTTTGTCATTTTGTGCCTAACTGTATCGATCCTGGTGTGGTTAAGCTGTATTGTAGCAGTTTCGGTTATTGTGATCATTCGGATATTATGACCAAAATAGTCTGGTCCCAAGGTGGTCATAATAAGCAGAGTCTACTGTATTTCAATATTTGAATTTCTAATTTGCAATTACAAGCAATGTTAGTGTTGTCTCTTTCTCTGTACATTATATATTTGGCAAGGACAACAGCCCTGTAGGTGTTTCCTAAACTGTAGAACATTTGCCAATTGGTTGAAGGAGCACCCAAGTGCAAGCCAGGCTGGTGATGTAATTCTAAGCACCTAGTCCTTGTTGTTGACTATGCCCATTGATGTGGCAAGTATAGAAAAAAGCCTATAATTCTTATGTTTCAAACAATGCTGCAGCTCATGTATGTTGGTTAGTACATGAAACAAAGCGTATCCTCAGAAAAGTATGCCGCTTAATATTCTGATGATTAAAGTATTCGTATATGGCACCAGAATGTATGAAAAATAGGTGAGTTGTGAAAATTTAACCACTGTTGCCAGAAGTCGGTCATAGGTTGGTTGTTAAGGCGAAGTGAGGTTACCTATATGGGGTAGTAGCAGTGGGGAAATTTGAAACACAATTTTCGATCATAATCACAATTTAGTGCATCTACGTATCAATCAACAAACAAAAATCAATTATGGCAAGCACATCCTACAGGACAAGCCATACCACACCATGCTGGTAAATATAAATACAAGATTAATTGAGGTTATTCCAAAAAGTAATATAAACTGGTTATCTAATATTATATGTAAACTACAAGAATTATTTCTAGCATATTACTGTATATGTACTGTATATAAAAAATTGTATTTAAAAAAATTGTTTTAATTAAAATTTGACTAATAAGAAAATATATTTTTTTATAGCAAACCTCTTGCATTCAAGTGACTTGGCATCTGCTCCAGATTTCAATCTTCGAGACAGTGATGATAGAACAGTCCTGGCTCTTGCCATCTGGTCTGGATATTATAAAATTGCTGCTCAGTTGCTTTCATCTGGAGCAGATATTAATTATACGTTAGTATGATACTTAAAGTAATTGGGCTTATTGCCAGATAACGTTTTAATATTACTTGGTGGGCACGAAAGTAAGTTTGACTTGGTCATTTAAGTCATCTAAAATTCAATTAAGGGATGTAAAAATGGTGGAATTTGCAATAAACCAAAAACGAATTTACAATAAGTTATAAAATAGAATTTAAACTGAAGTAAATTACTTTTAAAACTTATTCAGTTGTTTCTGCTTTTCCATAGAAATAAGAAAGGTAAAACTCTTCTGCATATGGCCATTGAAAGAGAAGATATTTCGTCCGCTTTGTTTTTGCTAGAACATCAAGCGGACATTAGCATCAAGTGAGTTTGCTTATCTAAGTAATACATATTTCTAGCTTTGTACCAATTTGTTCCCGAAATGATCTTGTAGGACCCAAGGTGGGGAAAGTTGTCTTCAGCTCGCGGTTAGTCATGGGCTGGTCGTGGTTTTAGATGCACTTTGCCTGCGTGGTGCAAACATGAGTGAAGTTGATAGTAACGGTGACTTTCCATTGTGGGTTGCACTCAAAAACGGTACGATGACAATGTTTAAAACCTGGTAAATCTTGTCAGAACAAACAGTCTAGAAACATAGAATTACAGGTCATCAAAGTGACGAAGCTAAATTATGAGTAAATCAAGAAAAAGGAAAAGAAATTCTAAATGAAAATACAAATTTTACTAATTGTATATTGTAAACAACGTAATGGTGAGAGTATCAAAAATCTATGAATAAAATCTTCCACAACTTTACAAAACAAGCAGGTCAAGAAGAAATTGCCTCCACTTTGGTCAGACATGGTTGTGATACAAACGGTTGGGCAGAAGGCCCAGAGGGCTGCAAGCAAACTTTACTTCATAGAGCAATGGACAGCAACGATGAGAATATTGCATGTTTTCTTATTCGCAGGTTAACCTTAATATTGTGTAAATTAATGCTAATAATTTTGCATGGAATTGAAAGTGTAAATGTGACCACTCCATTTCCTATTTTTATTCCGGAGTAATGTAGAATGCTTGAAGGTCAGATTTATGACAATTACGCTGTATTTCTGACGTCAATTGGTCCTATGAATCATGATAAAGTTTATATGCAAACAAGTTCCCTTTTATCTTAATTACAAAGTTAAATTTGTTTGTAATTTTTAAGTTTTTACATAAATGTGCAGTGGATGTGACGTGGATAGTCCTCGTAAACCAGGCACTGATGGTCAAACAACATCCGTTATCGATGGACAAACACCCATCCACATGGCTGCATCGTGGAACCTGGAGAAAACTGCAAAGTCATTACTGGAACATAATGCAATTGTCAACAAACAGGTCTTTTGCTCAGTGCATTTTAGATTGTCGGATTGTTAAACATATTTTTAATCTGTGTAATATAATGCATTGCTGTTTAGGATAAGATGAACAAAACACCTCTCCATATCGCTGTGATCAGTGATAACCAAGCTATTGCTGAAATGCTCTTAAGTCATCCTTCCATTAATCTTACTTTGGTTGATGATGATGGAAGGACTCCGTTTGCATCTTCGATGCTCTGTAAAAACAACAAATGCGCTCAAGCTATTTTAAAACGGGAGCCTGGTGCTGCAGAACAGGTTTGTTTGTAAAACCCATTTAATCTCAAGATTTTTTGTACTATTTGAGATTGTGTGCTGTAAATCTGACATCATTAATGTAACCATAGATGGACAGAAAAGGAAGAAACTTCCTTCATGTTGCTATTTCTGAACGTGACTTGGACAGTGTTCTATTTCTCATATCAATTGGTTCAGATGTTAACTCCATAACATGTGATGGACAACAGTCTTCTCCTCTGCATCTTGCAGTTGCTTCTGGTGCAATCTTGATTGTCCGCAATCTGGTTTGTACTCATCAAGTCATGTCGTTTTTCACATCAGCTTTACATTATTATTTATCATCTTAATCATTTATTTCTTGTTTTTTTTTTTGTAAAATTCTGTCTTGCATTGTATTTTAGCTTCTTGCTGGAAGTAATATAAATGCATTGAACAAGCAAAAAGAGTCTGTGCTGCACATAGCTGCAATTCGTAATCAGGCTGCTATTTGTTCAGTTCTAATTGAAAATGGGTGTGATGTCAGTTCAGTTGATCGCCATGGCAATAATGGTGAGGCACTAAACAAAAGTTAGAAGCTAGAAACTCGCAACCCTTCCTCATTCGTTATCATAATTTTCTATTTTTTATGTTCTTAAATATAAAAAATATTATGCTTTCAGCTTTTCATCTGGTGGCCAAGCATGGTTGTTTGGAGACAATGCAAGTGTTGTGCCAGATGGTCTCAAATATTCAGAATATTTCCGTCGTCTGCAACGATCGTGGCCAAAATCCACTGCATGTTCTGGCAGAAAACGCCCAACATAATGGGCCATCCATTTTTGAATGTCTCCTAGCAGCGGTACCTGACTATCCGCTATCTATGCAAGATACCCAAGGAAACACTGGTAGGTGCTCGTGACAACAATCCCAAATTATGTCTAGTATTTGTTGACTCAAAACGACTTATCTAACGAGCGAGGTTGTATCTTAAATTTTATGTTAAATGTACACTTGCTTAGCTTTGTTGGTTGCGTACATGAATGGCCATGGCGGACTCTGTCGATCTTTGGTTCGTGCTGGGTCCCCTCTTGCCACCACAAACAGTTCCAACATCAATCTCTTCAACCATCCTGTTGCAACCAAACAAATGCTTTTCCGTTTGCTTGACATCTTGAACCAGGTGCATCTAATGTATCAGATGATTGCTTGCTTTTTAACTTACCACAGTTTTGCTTTGCTGAATACATTTAAAATTGGTCGTTTTTAAATGCTTTCGATTACTATGACTGTTTTTTTATTGACGATGTTTATCGTTTATCGAAAGCGGACTTTTATATGTACTGATATAGGAACCGCCGTGGGTGGAAGGCACAAACTGCTTGGAATGTGGGGTGAAGTTTGGAGTAGCTACAAGGAAACATCACTGTCGTCATTGCGGTCGTCTTCTTTGCGCCAAGTGTTCTACGAAACTTATGCCGATCATAAAATTTGATATATCTAAGCCCACCAGAGTGTGCAATTTATGTTACGATGTGTTGACCTTGGGAGGAACGCACTAACTTCTAGCTGACTGATCTTGACGTTGAACAATGCTTTAACTTCAGTATTGCAGCCATAAACATAGTTTGTTGTCATTGCTTTTTTGAACAGGTTTTGTCAAGTAGGTATGTATGTGCGTGAATTTTGCGTGGGTGTAATTCCATTAGAACGCAAAAATGCTACCTAAGTTGATTTTGGGAGCGAAATAACGTGTTAAAATTTTGTTTGTATCGGTTGATTTCATAGCTTTTTACACTGTATAGCTACTGCTGTGATACTTGGCGTAAATAGCTTTTGATTACCAACACTGTTTTTTTTTAATAAACAATCTTTTCATATGTTAATTTCTTGACTGTGATTGCTGCTGATCTTTACTGTTGTTCCGTCACGCCCCAGCCAGCTTTATTGTGCAATAATAATCACAAATCATAGTTTTCAAAATAGAAAAGACCATAAAATGTAAGCTGAAAGCATTGATGTCTTCCCGCACTGCTAGTATACTTTTATTGATTGATTAATTATTATCGCCGTATATGTATATCATGAAAAATGTCATTATTATACCCACCGATTGTTCAACCAAACCGTCTTGTCTTTTTATTTATCATTACTCCAACGTCGATTTTTATTGTATACTTGCCTAAGTTATCTCCATTTCCTTCAATGGCAATAGCCGATCGCTGGTGTCCATTTTTTAACATAATTTTTCATCATCTGCTATTAGGGGTGCAGTTTATTAGTTTTCTTGATTTATTTGTATTATTTTGTATCCTTTCATTTATTATTATTAATATTTGTCATGATTTTCAGTGCAAACTTAATACAGTTAATTGCTCATATGCTTTCCGACATTCATTATTATACAATGGCCATGAGACAGAAGAGATGAGTTAGTTAGTATAATTCTGTCGTTGGATGAAAAACATGCCATTCTAAAATTAACGCTCGTTCAAAGAGCACTCTTAAACTTGGAGGTAAGAAAAATCCACAGAGGGTCAGGCGTCGGGTAGCCTATTATAGGCCTACGTAAGTTATTTTAATGCGGTAAATTCACCAACGCTCATGGCAACGTGCTTGTCAACATTTTTACAGTAGAAATGCCAAAAACTGACCTTTCAGAAACCTCTTTTTTACATAATATTGATCTTAGTTTAACGCTTCAAAAGTGTTTTAATCAAATATTGACTTGCTTTTTGATCTTCAGGAAAAACGCAATATTGACTATCACTAGCCTATTAGTCAATAATGTGGCCCATGTTCCGTGTTCGATACCCAGAGCACTACCGTTGCAACGCCCTTGAACAAGGCGTTAACGACGCTTGCTCCTGTTCAGCGGTTCTGGTGAACAGTTTCCAGTTTGGGCAATTTGATATAAAAAATGTTTGACGATCGGCTATGACTGGGCAACCGTGGCTCGAGCGATGAGGACTCATCGCCGTGTTTAAGATTTTAAGATGAGGACAAAGATTGGGCCTACCATAACACACCGATTTTGTCGATGAAATGGTTGTGGTACTGGTATCGTCATCGACCGAAACATCTGGATTGCTTTCGGCGTTGCTGTTCCTTCAAAGCAGTCTTGGTTTAATCCATTTGAATGCAATAATATACGAGCGCAATTGTGGGAGAAGAGAGGAACTACGTTGTTAAATCTTGCAGCCGTATATCATCTTGTTTAATATGTTTAGGGTAAAAGCGAAAGCAGTGGAGTCCAAATGTGGTAAAACAATGGAGTAAGAGATGATATAAGATCTTCGTCAATACTGTAGGCCATCATTTCAGTGGGACACTTGATATATTTTTATAGTGTAATTTTACCAAAGGATAAAGATTATGATACCATACCAGTCCACCGGTCATTTAACATAAAGATGTTTGTGGAGACTTCTCTGCTTAAGTGAGACGGTTGGATAAGTGCATGTTCAGCCCATGCGTTAAAAATTATTTAAGTTCATTGCAGTATATGTATCGTGTCCACAAGCATAGCGCCAGCTAACATGAAATATATGATTTCCTTACTGCGTACACGTGCTGAATTTTACCAAGATTAATTAAGTTTTGTATTAGGGAATACCCCAAAGTAGCTGAAGTCGTTTTAATTTTGGTGGTTGATAGGCGTAGGCCTTATGCAATGGTGTAATGTGACTTTCATGTCTAATAAGTAAAATGTTGTAACCCATCACAATTACATCACCAGGCTGAGGCTGTGATTGATGATGAGTGATGATCAGCTTTCGCCTAGCTTTGCTTAGAAGGTTTAGGCTTTCCTATATGCAATTATGTTTTGTCCTAAGTATAGCCTATGAAGGAATGCACTATAGGCCTAGCTGTATTTTGACGAAATTAATTATTTTTGAATTAGATAACTGCAAGCCATCATATTGGTAGCTTGTAATAGTCGTGAGTAAGGCAGTAGCGATATCCTAGCAATTTCTCCTGTTCAATGGTCCTGATGAACAGTTCTAAATTCGTGCAACATTATACAGACTACCGGTATACGTCTATATGAATAATCACAAAAACAAATAATAACAGCCCAGAAGCTTAAGCAAAATATCTTTGGTTTGCTGTGGTGGATTTCATTTGATAATTTTTAAATACGACTGTGACCTTAAATTCTGATGTTTTCTGGGGTCTCTTATACTTAAACCTTTGCACTCCGACTTGAAGGCATGAATGGAAGGAAAGAGTTATGAGGTACTAAAAAAGAAATTATGATTTACTCCTCAAGACTCGATGTTGATGTGGTAGTGCAAAAGTAAAACAGACCCGTTTTCTGTTTAATAGGTTATATTAAATAAGGCTGCCACTATTTCACTGGAAAAAATCATACGTTCGAAGCTGTTTTTCACAGTTTTTTGTTAACCTGACTTAAATGTTATAGCATAGTAACCTACAAACCTAACCTAAATCTATTGGATAGTTTAAATCTAGCTCCAATAAAACCTTAAATAAGCTAGCTAAAATCAACTTTTTGCATGACCCTTTCTCCTAACCACTTATCTTAAACCAACAGACTTCGTTACCTACATACAATGAAATAGTCACTTCGATGAAATAATCACCTCGACTGTTAGCACAGCAGTTTTCGATGAAAAATAGTGTGTGCAAAGACACAAATTTTGACATGACGGCATGCACTGGATCCTCCATCCTTTGTTTATTTATTATAGATTGCTGTTCAAGCAACCAACTTTTGCTTGTTTGTCTATTATAAATTTGCGTGATTTTGAAAAAGTTTAGTGAGCACATTGGTGAATTTAATGCTTGCAGGTGCCATAGTTTCCATTATGGATAATCACTCAAACTGTTATGGCATTTTGTTGGTTACTGTTTTATGTTAGGCTAAAGTATATAGCCTAGATTACTGTTAACATTGATTAAAAATTTTTTTTAAAGAATAAAATGGAAGTGATGTGCAGTGGCTGCAGTTGACTTTGTAAAGTGTCAATTGTCAACCTGGACTTTAACCTTTTCCATAATTAATATGTTATGTAGCACGATTAACCCGACTGGAAAGGCACCGGCATTTTTCGACGTGAAATTGTGGGTGCCAATTTTGGCATGATGGCATGCACTGAAGCCTTAGTTCTTGGTTTATTTATAGTAAATTGGCATGATGAGAAAAATTTTTGACGTGCATGTTGATGAATCTCATGTGTACAGGTGCCTGCTCTTTCCACTATGGATGGTTGAACCTTGCATTGAAAAGTTTGACGTGAAATTTTGTACATTTTTAGAAATATGATGTCTTAAAATTGTTGGGTCCTACCCGGTGATTTTGCAGCATTTTTAAAAGATTATAGAAAGCTCATTTTTGTTATATTGGTTCGACTTTGAGACTGTTACTTTATTTGAAATTGTCAAAATAAAATTACGTTCTAATGTGAAGGCATAATGATAACTAAAAAGTCCCTTCGTTTTCCAGTTCCTTTCCTACCTTAAACATAATGGATACCCATTCTGGTTGCTACAATATAAAAGATATCATTTGAATTTTATTTCCGTTGGTAATTTAGCGAAGTTCAAACAAGAATTTTTTTGCTTTCTAAAGACATACAATTAACAACAAAAAATTTATTTTTAATAAAAGTACCAGTTGCAGAAGACATATTTTTCAATCAAGGAACGAGAGCATGGTTGCTTTCCATTTGCCATGGATTAGCATATAAGGTCTGCCAAAATCGTTTTCATTTCCATAGTAATGTAGCTGAGTAACTTGGATTTAATTGAGGTGGGAAAAAGCTTAGAGATTAGGTCATAATTAGCAAATGGTTATTTAGAATGAATCAGGAGGACATCAATTTTGTTGATTTTTTGCCACACAATTTGTCGCTTACATTGACCTCTTATCTACTTTGTTCATCAGGAAATGACATATTCAATCAAACTGAATGGCGTAAACCACGGATGTCCAACCTGCGGCCCGCTAGTCCTTTTCACTCCAAAAGTATGTACTTTATGCACCCATTTTTCTTGAAATTTAATAGGTTCTGCGGCCCATTGAATTATTTCAAGTGACAATGCGGCCCACTATAATAAAAGGTTGGACATCCCTGGCGTAAACTGTGATACACCAAAAGTTGTATTAAAATAAAAAAATCGCTTTTGATTGACTGGAAATACTTCTGTCATCAATTTGTGTGTCATCCCGAGTATAGGCCAAAATTTGAAACCTCTGAATTATTTTAAAACACACCACTTCAGCTGTAGAATACCTGGGATACTTATTTTAAAACCTTTAATAATTAATAATCACCCCCTTTTCAACAAGTTTGCATTAAGGTGTATAATGTAAGTATTTGCTAACTAGTGGTAAATGTGCCTGATACTGACCTTTTTCGTTGCATGTGGATGGATTTAGTTGCTTTTTTGTTAAAGAGTTGCATTCGCCACACAGGCTAAAGTACTGTGTTGATTAGAATGTGATAATTTATGTATGTTAAGCTGTATGTTCATTTATTTTCAGATCTTAGGTTACGCTCAAGATTCGACAATGTTCCTTATTGGGATTTTGTTATCATTTTTTGTTTGTGCTGTTGCTTTTGTGTGGATGAAACTGACAAAAAACAATACAGAAAAGGTATCTGTTAAAGTCTGTCTGTAATCTAAAGAAGTTCTTGCAATGTTCATATAATTCTTTCCTTGATATTAATTAACTGTTTTATCGTATATTTTTTTATTAATAATCGTATCTTCTTAATGCCAAGTTAAATATTATTTGAACATGTATGGTAGGCCTCGGTACTTTGAATAACCATAACATACAGTTGTTAAAATGAAAGTGAATCTTTTGCTGAAAAGCTCCTCTGGTATTAGATTACCTCTTATTAGATTACTACCCCGTATTAGATTATTATCTCATATTAGATTATTAGATCCTCTGGTATTTTGCTAAATGCTCTACTTGGTTTACTTGACAAAGTATGTGATATAAAACAAGCAAATACGATAACATTGACCAAAAAAGAAATCTATTGAAAAGTTAATATAGCTAGGTATAGCTATAAAATATTAGATATATGACATTCTTCAAATTTAGTGTTTTAATAACCCTTCAGGATGACACAAAAGTTGATGATTTGAGGAATGAGCCCGATGTCAAGAAAGTTCATATATTATATGGAACTCAAACAGGAACTGCTAGAACCTATGCTGAGCACTTACATGCTGTTTTATGCTCTAATGGATTTGATTGTCGCATGAAAAACATTGGAAGTTTTGATCCCGAAGAAAATTTTGTTAGCAACACACTGGTTGGTATATTTTTATTTACAGTGAGATCTCATTAATCTGGGTTATTATGCTCTCAAGATGTTGGATAAGTGATTTATCCAACACTATCCAAGTGATAAGTTTTTAAATTAAGATAATGGGCTACCAGTACTATACATTTAAATGAATAGGAGGAAATTTGCTTCTTAATTATTTGTGTCAGATGGTGAGATTTCCACATTAATGATTTTCAGAATAACTAGATCCCACTGTGTAAATACATTTTTTGGTTATTTATAATTGAAAAATGAAAATAAACTTGCATGATATTTGCAGGAAAAGGGAATTTATATTTTCCTGATCTCGACATATACGGATGGTAAACCTCCACAAGATGCAATATGGTTCTGCCAGTGGTTGAATGAAGCATCCAACGACTTTCGTATCCAAAAATCTCTTCTGCTTGGAATGCAGTATGCCGTGTTTGGCCTTGGAAACTCATTGTATTCTGACCATTATAATATGGTATGGGATGCTTAGATATATAACTATCACTGAATAATTTTGACAACTTTTTTCTTGTGTTGTTTTAGATATTCAATCGTTGAATATCTTTGTTTAATTGGGATTTGTTTACATATATATATATAATTAGAAATGTATTTCAGATGTTATAATTATATGATTATAGACATAACTACTGCTTCATCTTAATAGGCTGGAAAAAGTATTGATAAGTGGTTGCATAAACTGAATGCATCAAGAATATTTCCTTTTACCGAAGGGGACAATAATGTTGCTCAGAGCATTCATGGCAATCAGAAAGCAGATTTTGAGTGAGGAATTTTTTTGTTTTCGTTTAGGAATATAAGTCGTGTCCTTGCTTAAAGCAAGGTTGAATGCATCTTTTTAGTATAAGTACCTATTGTTTTTCAATTTGAATGGTGCAAAATTGCTTTCTACAGTTTTTTATCATTATTATCATCTCATTTTATCCAATCATTTTGATCTATGTTATTATTGCCATACAGCAAAATAGATTTTTTTAGTGTAAGTATATTTTTTTTAACGTTTGGTAGATCGTGGTGTTCTAGTATCACTGATGTAATATGTTACTTGCTGAAACAAAAAGCATTCAATGACACCAGCCATATAAAGCATCTAACCATAAATGTAAGTGCTGTACTGATTTTTTAATGCATCTTTTAAATAATTTCCAACGATAATATTGCTATTTTTTATTTATTACTGATCAAAATAGAACAGTTTAGTATGTGCTATTTTTATTCTTCTCAAAATTATGTGGGTGGGGTTTCACAAAATCTCGCTATCTTTTATTTATAAGTAGTATCACATGAGTACTTTTTGGGAAATCCATAAAAACAGTTAAAAATAAGCACTTTTCTGCAATTACTAACTCCTTCATCTTTTCTTTCTTTCAATATTTGGTGATGGGAAACAACATCAGTCTTGTCTCCAACATATCTTTTTAATGGCAATTACATCCAATGAAATGATAAGGAGATATAATACAATTTATGGGTACTTCAAAGAATCACATGGTCTTGCTTAATTTTTTTGTGTTAAGATATTTTCTTTACATTTTGTGGAAATAATTATAGTTATTGTGGAATGGGGAAAAATTAGAATTGATCACATGACCATAATTACGAGAAAACTTCTCTTTTTTTATCTAACTCTTAAGGTGTTTAAATACCATAACTCAATGAAGCGTTGATTGTTTGTAGTGTTGCACGTGTTGACAATAATTACCTAACAGATCTGCTATTACAAGTGTTTGGTACAAATTATATTATTACCCAATCTATGTTATCACCAAACATGTTTGTCAGAAAATAAGTCCGGTTAATAACGACTATAGTAAATAACCTTTATTTACTCTTCAACTCATCTTTTACACAAAACAACAATTAATGGAAAAACGGTTTATTACAACAGACAAATTTTTTTGAGAAATATCTAGCAACTGCCGTGGAAAAGAAAAGCGAATTTTGTGAAACTGAAATTCAATATTAAGTAGTTACTTCTGATATAAATCTGTTTTGCCAATAAACAACAATAATATTATCATAAAACAATGCACGCGCTAGTAGGAAAAATCACGTAATGCTTACGGCTATGTGACACTAAATGTTGAGCTACTTGCAACACTAATTTTTCATGTATACGCTCTTGCACATAAAGATAAAAAAATGCGTTAAATCCCGAGATCTGCAACTAATAGCCCAAAATCGGGATTAACGATACATATTACTTTCTTTTAACTTGCATTCAAAGATTCCCCATTTTATCCACATTGAATTTGGTTTACCAACTACTAGTTTATTAATTGTGTCTTTATTAAATAGTGCAGTATCCTCAGAATGTTTGCAAGCAACTAGTTGTCATAACAGTTCATGGAACATATTTATATGTGTGTATGTGCAGGATCCTACTGATGCAGATGGCAGTAACAGTGAAAGTGATGCTGATGAGGATAATGATGGTTTAGTGGATGTTGAGGATGTTGGAGAGGCGATGTCTCATTATCCACTTAAGAAAAAGTATAACTTCTCATTTATACACACAGACCACAGTTTTTATTGCTTGTTTATTTTTAAAAACCTTCATAGTGATTTCGCATTTTTGTCTCCTTTCGTTAATTCAATGATATTCTATACCAATATTGATTAACCATGTAACCTACATTGTTTTAAATGTTCTGTACTTTACACCTTTAGTCTTGCTTCACCAAGTAGAATCTTTTAAAAAAAAATTTTGTTCCTGTAGAACAATTGTGAATGGTGGAACAAATGTTGTTGCCAAAAAGCGACAGAAGAATGAACCACGAGAAATGATTACACCAGAACTTAGAAAAAATTTAACGAAACAAGGTATATACTGTAGTAGAGTGGTACAGGGATATTCCAGGGATTAGATAGATACATTGACTTATTAAGTGTCTATGTTATTTTCATACAACTTATGACACACTGTTTTTGAAAGGATATCGACTAATTGGATCTCATTCTGGTGTAAAGTTGTGTCGTTGGACAAAATCAATGCTACGTGGACGAGGTGGTTGTTACAAACATACATTTTATGGAATTGCAAGTCACAGGTGATAGTGATACGCTTCCTAAAAGGCCAAATTTTTGTTTTTTGGCCATAAAAAGGCTCAATCTGGTCACCCTAGTTGTATCTTTGGCCTTATAGGTTTCATCAATATTTCCAAAAAATATTAAAATGCTGTTGAATTTCTGGCGAATTTGAATTCATTCTCTGTTTGAATGATCTCAAAACATTCATAATCAGTTTTTATCCTTTTTGAAATCATAGGAACCAGTTTTCTCTTTTCAGCAGACACTGTGACATGTACTGTCGATTTTGTTTTAGACACATAAAGTGCATAATAGTTTAAATTTCTTCATGTATACCATGAATGATTGCAGAATGTTAAGTATTACAACATTTTATGTTAAAAAATGGTTAATGGTTTAACCAGCAACACCTTAGCTGGAGACATAAAAGCGAAGCAAAGCTCTTTAATAGCTTAATGGCATATCAGAACAGCTTTTGTAATCCTTGAATTTTTTTCCACTGGCATGATTTTAGAATAGTTACCGGTTTCATTACGTACAACCAATATTGGATTACTTTTCCATTGATCTGGTACTTATTATTTGACTCAATTGGTGTTTCAGATGCATGGAAACGACACCGAGCCTTGCCTGTGCAAACAAATGTGTATTTTGCTGGAGGCATCATACCAATCCAGTCGGAACAGAATGGAAATGGCAACAAGACTCACCAGATGTTATCATTAATGGAGCAGTTGAAAATCATTATAACATGATAAAGCAATTTAAAGGTGGTGAAAAAATGACAACATTGTATTGTTCCCAAACGACATTCATTCTTATTCTGTCTTTTTCGCATCTTCAAAAGGTGTTCCCGGAGTAAAACCAGATCGATTTGCGGAAGGCTTTTCTATCCAGCATTGTGCTCTTTCATTGGTTGGAGAGCCAATCATGTACCCAGAGATAAATGAATTTATAAACTTGCTTCATGAAAAGGTAAATTTTTGTAATCACTGTTTAATTTTATGTCAAAGTGTTGCAGGTAATATGTATAGTGCCATGTAGTTTCATTTTTCTACAACATAAGTATCACATAACTGTTTGGTTTATTTTGAAAAAATCAATTTTATCCAAAAATGTGCAACTAATACTAATTGTTACCAAGCTGAATTAATTTCTATGTAACCCTTATGTTAATAATGTTTGAAGGGCATTTCATCATTTCTTGTCACCAATGCACAATTTCCTGATGCAATTGCTAACTTGACTCCTGTAACACAACTTTATGTCAGTGTGGATGCTGCTACGCAAGATTCATTGAAAAAGATTGACAGACCGTTGTTTAAGGACTTTTGGCCTAGATTCATTGAAAGTTTGAAAGCACTCTCAGCTAAGGTAGTGGACTGCACTCTTTGTTGTTGTTTCATCTTGCTGGTTACAACGTTTTCTCATAGTACAGTCATCACCACGGATCGTATCTTAGTTAACATAAAAATACTAATATTGCGTTGCGCGCCACCAAACAATTTGACATTTTGGTCAGTGACAAAACGTTTTGGCCAGAATTCCACCAGCCAAAATACAATCGTAAACACAATAACATAAACAAAGTGTATACAAAACTTTAGACCAAAGTTGGTGTTTTTGTAGGGACAACGAACTGTGTATAGATTAACTCTCGTAAAAGCTTGGAATACTGAAGAAATTGAAGCTTATGCCAAATTAGTTTCTTTGGGCCATCCTGATTTTATTGAAATCAAAGGTATTACAACGTTCTTGTTATAATTCAATGCTTTTTTAATAAGTTGAAGTTTTGATGACGAGTATGAATGAAAATCATGGGCACGCCCACAATATCTGCAACTCTACGACCGCTATCTGTTCCCTTGCAGGTGTCACTTACTGTGGTGATAGTAAGTCCAGCGATGGACTGACGCTACAGAATGTACCATGGCATGAAGAAGTTTTATATTTTGTTCGACAGTTGGAGGCATTATTGGATGGTTATGAGATTGCATGCGAGCATGAACACTCAAATTGTGTTTTGTTAGCTCAGAAAAAGGTTGTTCAAAGTCCTGTATATTGATATCCTACATGCTGTCCAAGCAGTTGTTTGATTACCGTATATAGAAATTTTTGATTGATTTTTTTTGTAACAGTATCCTTTGATAATTTAGTTTAAAACGAAAGATGGTGTGTGGAAGACGTGGATTGACTACAGCCGCTTCCATGAACTTTTCCAACGTTACCAGGCTACTGGTGAGCTGTTCACAGCAGAAGATTACATGGCTGAAACCCCATCTTGGGCAGTCATTGGATCTAAGGAACGCGGATTTGATCCGGAAGAAACAAGATGGAGAAGGAAAGAGAAAGTTAGTCAAGGATGCTAGTTGCTTTATCCATTCTGCCGTCAAATTGTTTTTGGTTTACAACGAGAGAAAGTAGCGATTTCGTACAGAGAAGATTGTTGTCACTTGTGATGAGTAAAAAACTCAGCTTGAGCTGTTACTGGAAACAGCCAAGAATTACTTGCGTCACAAAATGCAGATTTTATCCTTACGTTAACGAATTCGCTCTTGGAAGAAAACTATATAGAATGCTTGTAGCATATTGCAAAACTTCTTTGTTTTGGTGTTGGTGGTAAACATAAAGTAAACTTACACTTGTGTCTTTACTATGCTGTTTTTGTTAGTGCCAGGTTTAAGTATAAGTCGCAGGTAAAAGGAAAATAGCACAGCCTGCAGGAATTTTTATTCTCCAAGTGTTTCTTATGCCGTTTTTCGTAATTTAAATTTGGTTCTTCTTCTAAAATTAATTCGTTATATTTGTATTGGGTCAACAATGAATTTCCCCAAGTGACATAGTTCCGCATGAAATTGCTCCGACGACCAAGAATCCAGCATTCCTGTATCTTGAACCCTGATATCAGGAGGACCAATATCTAGGTATCAGGATGGACCAGAGATTGAATTAAAAGCAGTAAATTTAACGTAATCTCATTGTCACTATTTTTATCCGCTTGTCTATTTTTCTGGTCACTGCGACGGAATTTGCAACAAATATGCCGGTGAGTTAACACTTTAAAAAAGTCCCCATAACAAAACATGAACTGGTTGGGCTTACAATTGCAACTGTGGAGAGGTAAAACTAACACCATGTTAATTTTAAAAACAGGTAAAGTAGCTTGCAAGCTAATCAAATTAGGCTCTAAGTGCTGTGCTGCCTACCATGAATTTTAATAAAATAACAGACTTTGTTTTAGACTGATGCCATCATTCTTCACAAATTCATTAAAATGTAAAACGAATACCAGAGCAAAAAAGGCTAAAGAATGTTTAGTTCTCAGACGTGTTGGTGGATACCACAACAATTAATTATTTAAGTAGGCCTATGTATAAATTATTTTAGCTATTTGGCCTTTAATGGACGTGCTTTTCATAATAAAGCTTTATTCTAAACTTTCTTTAAAAGCTTATATATAAACCGCTAGGAGATGTAGGCTATCATTAGAGCAAACACCAAAAAATCAAGTTTATTAAAGTAGAAACTAGATTAAATCCCGTTGGAATAGAAACAACCTTAGAAATAAGACAAAACGTCATAGACCTTGCATGAAATCATGAAGTTTTCTAACTGTTTTGCATGTAAGGTACCTGTACCGAATAAGGCCCATTGCTCATATTTCGCAAACCCGTGCAAATAAATAAAAGATTTTGTCCCTACATAAAAACTAATATAAATTCATGATGGTTTACCAGATTTCATCCTTGTCACGTGATCACCCGATTCGCGAGAGCACAACAAAAATTTGATACTTGCAGTTAAGGTGGTTTTGTTAATTTAGAAAAAAAAGTAAGTGAGAATTTGGCCGGTTAAATGAACTGTTGTCTGCCGGCTGAAGTTTTCATGTAACAACCAACTTAGTATTGAAAAGGATAATGCACTTTTTTTTGCTAAAACTTTTCTGATGATAAAAATGTGACGTTTTTTTCGTGGATGCCACATGCGCCTAATAAGGCTCATACAAGATGCTTGGCTAATTGATGTCCAGACTTCAAGAGTGGTTCCAGTCATCAGTTGGCAAATTGTTGCAATTACTTTGATGCGCCTAGTGGAATCTTTTTAAATGTTTGTACAACTTAAAATGTGAAATTTCTAATAATGTTATATGTTGTCTATTACTATGTTTTGAATCAAAATACTGTACTCACAAAATTGGTGGGCCTTATTAGGAGCCTATGCTCCTAATAAGGCCCATTTTTTGGAATTTTTAATTTCTTTATAAAAATTTTTTGAGGGGTTGTCAGTTATTGTGGTTTGAATATGTTGTAGTCATATACCCTCACTAATACAATACGATTTTTCAGTCTATTCTCATTTATGGTTCTTGAGTTATTTTCAAAAAAGTGTTAGGTGAGCCTTATTCGGTACAGGTACCTTATATCATTCTCGTCTTCTCTGGCTATGATTTTTCAAGGTTTTTAGGATATCATCCGCATTATTTGTTTTGACTAGTAGGTGACAAGTGCGACATTCAGCTTAGCAGTCGACTAAGACTGATGCAAAACTGATATAAGTTTTGTTTTTCGCTGAGTGTCCGGATTACCCTACATCATGCTGGAAGCCAAAAAAGCTTATTAAAGATCTATAGTCATCATCACCAAGGAGATTGACGTTTTGTGAATTAGTTTTCTTGCCGCTATGTCAGAGTCATTCAATAATGCTAATAGCGTTTATTGGCACTAAAGTGTGCAAACCTCGAGAACATTTTATCTGAAGGAATCTAATTTCGTCGAGCTCGTTATAAACAAATAACAACTTATCGTGCTCTTATGCGTATATTTTTGACTGCCTTGCGTGATTAAAATATTTTGAATAAAACTTGTATTTAAATAAAAGCAAGCATAGTAGTTTCATCTTAGATAAATGAAACTTCTGTGCAATTGAAGAAGCTAATTCAAGTAAATTTATTAAAAATCATGTCAGACGCTCTCGATGCCCAGACAAACAATCCGGTATCTGCTTTTGATGCAGTAGGTAAGTTAGACCAAGCTTCGCAAAGTTGAACGCATAGTAGGCTATCCCGTATTAAGGTAGTCTAGATAGAAAAATTTAGTGACTTTTATATGTGATTATTATTATCTTCATATAAAACATTGTGCAAATGAAATATTGTCATCTGTATAGAAACATGAAACATTTAATTTAGTCTGTACCCTTTGCTACTTTGAGCAAGGTGCACAGAGCGAGCCGTTGTTACTTTTGTTTTACGGTATCACTTTTCAAGTAATTTAAATCTCTTTAACTCTATGAAATTAAACATTTTTGCAATTTTTTCCAATTATTGGCTGTTCATTAGAATTTATTGTGAGGACATGCCGTAATAAATCAGAATTATTTTCTGAGTAAACAATGTTTTAATGAAGAAGCAAAAAATTTGTTTACAACTTGAATAAATTAACAAATGCAGATATTGAAACCGACATAGACGCCAGTCGGTATTTTACTAATCAGACCCAGTGAGTGGTACTATGATGTAGTATTATCAGTTTTAAAGTATTATGAAGTAATATCAGTTTTAAAGTACCGTGAAAAGCAGCATCGTCGTTATAAAACTTCAATCACGTATTGTCAGTATTTTGTTGTGTTGTGATGACAATAAACGAACTTTTGCACCGGAAATGTCTGCCAACTGAAACACGAGATTTGGATTTTAGTTCCATATTCATTGTGCGTTATTTTGATTCCTTCCAAGAATATACTATAAAAACGTGATTTCATGTATAAAGCTTTTATGAATTTTTTATACATCAATTAAAACCAATAACGTAAGCTTACTTTTAAAATTCCGACAAATATCAGTGTCTGATTTGTCGTTTATGTAATGTTTGATAATCACCCTACAACAACATTATTTGTTTAGACACATCTTCCGGTTCCAAACACATTGCTCTTGCTATCTACTTTAAGTCTGAGAAGGGGCTATGGAAAATTATCAGCGCTCTAAGCTTACTTGTTGGACTTGCAGCAATGATTTTTGCTATTATTGCAATGGTAGCTGTTAAAGGTTTGTGTGGTTAAAAACTTAAAATCATGCCATATAATATGTACTTGGTATCGAAATTAACACGCATATAAACCTATACAATTTAATGATGTAAAACGTATATGAGCTCCATTTCCTGACAACTTTATTTCGGAACGTTTTGGCGCAATTCCATTGCATTGAAATTTATGAACGAAATTCCAACATAATGCAGTGTGATGTCGAGAAAACAAAAAATGCGTGATCCGATAATTTTTTTTTGCCGTTATAGGAATATAAATATCACATAATGCACGACTTTAATTGCTGACATATTTTACAGCGGAAATACAATATCCTAAGTTCGTCTGCCGAGCCTTAAAGTTTAATCTGAATAACTTAAAAATACTGTTGCAGGTTTCTTCTCCAGTTGACGTCGTGACTAAGCACAAAAAAATGAATTGTAGCCTATATACAAATAATTGAATAAAATGGACTTTCATAGCTGTATGTTCGTTCACAATTCACAGGCATGCCAACATCATGCAAAGACATTGTTGGGCAGACCGGACTCCATCTTATTCAACCTGATCCGGCCACTTTGCCATTTGTGGTGACTTTTATTGTCAAAAACAATATTTTAAATATTTAAGTTTGCTTTTATACTTTTTAACTCTGTTTATTTATCAACCTCCATGGTAGACAAAATACGCAATTTTTCTGCAGACCTATTGTGACATGGATTCGACTGGTGAAGGCTGGACACTAGTAGCAGCCGTCCATGAAAATAATATTCAAGGAAAGTGCACAGTCGGTGACAAGTGGTCAAGCGAACAGGAATATTCCTCAAAATACCTCGGTACTTTGTACAAGCTTTGATTAAGAATAGACAACATTTCTTTCCTATTTGGGTTGAATTTATGGATGTGCATAATCAGAGGAGGAAAGCCTCCTGTTGGATAAGTGAAAAACTGAAAGTAATTCTCGGAAAGGAAAAATAAGTCACAATCAAACATAGTTACAAAAGTAGTAACGCTACCTTTTGGTTTCGTTTTGTTAGAATTTTTTCGTAATTATTAAACAAGCGTTTAACTTTTCAGTAACGTGCATAACGAACACGATCTATACTCAAATACAACGTAGGAACTAAAAAAATACAACATGTTTCCAAGCTGGGGTTTTCTAAATATTGATTGCTTATTCTGTCTCTTCCACTTCACGCTGTACGACACGTCATTGGTCAAATGCCGAACGAAACATGACGAGCACGATTACAATTTCTTAATGAACAACAAAAATAGTGGTCTGTAGTGTTTTAGCTGATGCAATAATACGTCACGCTGACCAGTTACACACAATAAGTTTTGCACCATACAAATATTTACATTTTACAAATTTTTATTATATCGTTTATTGGAATCTTGCTCTTTTGTTATTTTTGTGCTAAAACGCTTATCCATGTAAGGATTACTTTTGTTAAATAAAAACCAACTATAGACGCAGTCTCATTGTGATTGCTTTTTTCAGGCAGTAAAAACTGGGAAAATTTTAATGTCTTTGGTGACGTCCTGGATTTAACTTGGGATGACTACAAAAATGTTGCTTACCATGCTCTACAGGTAAATGCTTTCTACTATTTTTTCTTCTGTTAATAAGAGACAGTAACAGAAAAACCCCTTACACATAATTTGTAAATTTTTCTTCAATTAGGCGTCAAATGTCATGTTATGGCACGTTCCCAATGCACTGGCAATATCCGAAATTAGCGATCAGGCTTATCTTAAGTATTACACAAATGATAACGTGCTGGATCAATATGGAGGAAGCTTACGTTCGCTCTATGCAAACTATGCTCCCTTGAACAATGCAGGTATCCGTCGGTATTTAATATTTTGAAGACTTTACTATTTACGTAGTAGTCTATTTTACAGTAGTTAAAAAACTGATATGTTTCGTACTTCGATACACTCTTAAGGGCCATCGCGGTTTTATGAGTTAATTGTTTCACCCATCGAGTATATCAAAGGAAGCAAAGACACTATCATGGCAGACATTCCATCAGACGAGGTCGAAAACGTTCAACCCGGTTTTATTCAGTTTCGTGCTTTTGACACTTTCGGGTTCCCGCAGGCACTCTGCCCCGGTGTGAAGTCAGTTACAGTTTTTGCTTATATATTTTCTTTTCTTTTTATTAAGTTCATGCCCTTTCATCAAATGCCTAAACATGATGCATTGCTTCTTGGTACATTTTTGGACACAGACTTATGAATACGTTTAAAATGTTAACATCAGCGATCACCACTTTTTGCCATTTCAGAATGGTAACAGGCGATTCAGCCAGGATTTGTGTCGGAGGTAACGGAGCCGCGGTAGGCGATCAGATAAGAGTACCATCCACTCGACGAAAAGTAACCTGTGGTGATTATGCAGGTAAATTCATTGCATGTTTCAGCGTGAAGAATTGTATATAAATGATATTTTTATGAAACGCCATCAAACCACTATAAGTTATAATAATTAAGTTTATCAAAAAAAATTAAAATTTCCACAGAAACTCTTAAATTGCTTTTGACAGGTTGGAATGGAAAATTTAAGGATCCGGGTTTAGCTGATGTTCCTTCATCGTCCGGCCGATCACAAAAGTACATCAACTCTTCCATCTTGATATTTGTGAAATAATGGCCTTAAAGCAATTTGTGCAACAGCTTTGTGCTGGGTTGTGTTAAAATTTCTCCTTAAAAATTTACTTTTGTTTCTCATAGCGATCGTGATAATGGTTTTCCCTCAATAAAACAGCCTTTTAACAATCTTCCATATATGATAAAGATGTAAATAGTATTTGCATTATGTTTTAATACAATAAGCCTATACAGTTTGAGGCTATATAAGTCATTACGGTGCTGGTTTACTGCTACCGTTGATATGTGCAATGAACTAATAAATAATAAAGTAGTGTACTGTAAAAAATATACCAATTTGAAGCATCTATGCTGTTTCTTAAAAGTTCTGCTGTGTACTGATAAAGGTTGTAGTTTACTCGAGTTTGAAATCAGATGATATTTCAGTTCCGCTTCTTTTAGTCAGAATATGAAAACCGAAGTAACTGTGCAGCCGAAGTCACGTTTATGTCCCTATAATATGATGACTAAGATTATTTTGCTTTTTTCAATGAAATATCTAATTAATGAATATTCCAGCATGTAAACATCAATAGCTTGTGCACAGTAGATGATACTCATACCAAAATTTAAGACCATCTTGAACATTTTCGGTATTTGCGAACTTATCTAAATTATTTTTGCATTAGGTGGTATATTTGTAAACCAAAGGTAACACTTCTGTTGTGTATAGTTTTCAAAATTATGGTCAAACGCGTATGTTATAAAAATATTTTTCTGGATATTTTTATGTCCCCATTGCGATATCAAAACAGTACAACATGCCACTGATTAGATTTTGTCAGACATAGGCCTAGCTCTATATTTTATGTTGTAACATCTTTGGCCTAAAGGAGTTTTGTAGTTTTAACCAGACCTTTTCCGTTTAATATCCATTATTAGCTTTCAGTAAATTTCTATTGCGGTAAGATCTGGAATGTATATCTATCTGCCATCTGAGCCAGTCAAAAAAATTCATCTTGTTTTTTTTCCAAAATGTCGCCTTCAATCTTCAAGCGATGCCAAGTTTAACAATGCGCAGAACTTTATACAATTTTGGTTATGGATATGTGTCTTTTAGGTTACTTTTTTATTTTGTTTATTTTTTCGATTAAAAATTGTTCCTGCTGGTATTAAAATATATTGCTTGGGGTGCATCATGATAGTGATGATGCATTTTGCGACGTAGCGTTCAATTCCTATCTTTTTAAGTCACACGTTCACATCCTAAACCGTTGCAGTGTCAAAGAATCAATAAACTTGACCTTTTTTGACCGAACTTGTCTGTAGTGTTGAATAAATTTGATAGTGTTCATGTTGTTTTGCAAATATGGAGTGCTTTTTTTCATGAGCTTCGTTAAGGTCGGTTTGCGGCGAGTTTACGGGATTTTACCGTAAACTTGTCGTTGAGACAAAGAGTAATATAGTTATACCACTAAAAATTGTAGTATCTCCGTTTTGCTTCCTTTTCCAGAAACTGATCACAAATTTTTTGGTAGTCAAACTTTTTGAAGGGTAACTATCACAGTAACTTCATACAACTCGGTCTGTGCTTATTGCATAAGGTGATTTGATAAAAATACGACAATAAGACAATAACGATGGGAATGCAATCGTCTACATGAAAATTTTCTCATATATCCCTCAGAGACGTATATTTGTGACCTTTCAGTATCCATATTTCCGCAGATACATGCATACAACAAACGACAGCGATAAGGTTGAGTAAGAAGCCGTCCACGTTTTTGGTAAATGCTTTTTGAACGACTAAGGATCGTGCGCCAAAATTGTGCTTTACAATATTGATTTTCTACTAGAATGCTAATTAGCAAAGTTTCTTTGTTTACTATTTTATCTATTTTTGACTTCATGTCTGGGCTACTGTCAGCTGATCATGTTTGATCTTCCATTCGGATTGATCGCAGTAAGTTTGGCAGTTAAATGGGAACTTTGTTAACTAGCCTGATTACAAAAATTCACGTCTGCAGTAAAATATTAAGCAGACCATTTGAAAACTAACATATGCAAGCATCCTGCACGAAGTGTCGCTTTGAAGGGATTTTTGTTTTGGTAAAATATCAAACAGTTAAATGACATAGCTTGAATGGAATGTGTAAAATCATGACTACTAACTTATTATGTTCTAAAAACAATGCCTTCTGTATTTAAAGGTGTCAGTTGTAAATTTATGAAAGTACAAATGAAATACTCGCATAACAACTGGAAATGTAGTCTACCTGACAAAATCGGTTAAAAGTTAAAAAACAAAACTTTTTCCTTCGCAAATGTTTCACTTTCACGAAGAGCATCTATCATCTTCGGTTACTGATGACTTGATGACGTTTTAGCGTGTTCGTGTTTCCCGTCGCAGTAGAAAAAATTAAATCGTGTTCCGATGAGCTAAGATTAACACTTGGAGAAACCGTAAAATATAGCATAATGAAATAATTTGATGTTATGAGTTGCAGAAATAGCTGATGCATTTTGAAAAAAGAGTTTCTGAAATACTTAGCAAAAAGCCTTGAATGCATCTAATCTTTTTTGTTGTGGTCGTAACCAGTGAAAAAGGGTTTAAACGAAATGCAGTAGTCAGATCCGGTTATAGCATCTTAAAGGGAAACGTGTATTTGTATATACAACCTTTCGCTAGCTTTAATTTCGCTTTGTCAGGTAGTAGAAAATGGTTTATATAGCATAAAAGGTTTATTTTACTACGTTTACTTAGTGTTATTTTTTGTAAAGTGAAGGTTTGGAGGTTTATATCAGTGGATCAAATTTTCAAATGTCTTACCTTTCTTCTTGAGGTCTCTTTTACTACGTTTACTTAGTATTATGTTTTCTACAGTGAGGGTTTGGATGTTTAGAAATAACTGTATAGATGCTAACAGTATAATTAATTTAAGAAAATTTCTAGTTAAAATGATATGCGGCATTTACTGGCAAGAGTATGCAAGAAAGGATAAATTTACCCTACGTTATCTGCAGGATGTTTGTCGATATATAATAGCCAACTTATGTAGGCCTATATGTCACAATAGTTCAGTGGTTCTTAGCTGTTTTTCTATTTTTTACCTTTTAACAAAATCAGTTACCAAATTTACCATGAAATCATACAATGATCACAAAAATATTTCAAAAACGAAACTACTAAAATAGTGGGTATTCATCAGAAAGGATTGCAAAAAACTGTTCAAGTTTACTTAACCCGCAATAGGTATAACAAGGTAAGGTGGTAGGTAACAACAAAACCAAAATTAAATTTAGTATGACAGCTTTTTAAGCCAAGTTTGGTAACTATATGGCAAAATATATATATACAGTTTTTAGAGTAGTAAAAACATACTTAACTAATGCTTGCAGAGCAACTTCAAAATAATAACGGGTAAAACATAAATTGCTGCAAGACATAACTTATCTAGTAGGTTAGCCAATAACTTACAAATCTGTTTTACCTGTGACACAAATACGACAAAATAAACGTTGCAATCGAAATGCTTATCAGCTTACTTCCAATTACACACGATTCATTCACATGAAAAAAAAACTGCGAGTAGGTGCACAAGTTTTTCTTTAGTTTTGGTGAGAATGCAATGCAGCCAATAATGCATAACTAATTAGTTTTAATTCAAACACACATTGCAAAATCGCTATTAAACTTTCACCGACAAGTCGTATGCGTCGTTGTAATTGCAATCAAGCTTGTCAAGGTGTCCCATGCAACAAATAATAATTTTATATGTAGAACATATACCTGAAATCAAACTTGTCACAAGAAACAAGTACGTTATTGTTTAAGTATATAACGAACAATTATAGGTATTCCTAACTGGACATTGTTCTCTGTAGAAAAATGTTTCGTTCCAACAGTTTTACTGTATTTTGTCCCTGGCAAAATGTACCACCAAAAATAAAGAACCACACGTATCCAGGTTAAAAGCTGCTTCAATAACTGCTTGATGTTAGAACAAAAATATTGCAAGTTACGACGCATAAGTAGAATGAACACAAATACCAAAACAGCAGAAGATAATTGACGGAATTTTAACATGTTTTCAACAGTTTGGGCTTTTGCGTTGGTTCGTCGTAGGTACTGTTTGATAAATTTTATAGCTTAAATCGACATATTTGTTATACAGGTTTGAAATATTTACGAAAGCTATTCGCGTTTCCGCACAATAATCACTATTGTTATACTAATATTAAAACTGATTACTGTTAGTATTAACATTGTTACAAGTGTTATCGCGCATTGCCTTGGCGTATACCAGCGGATCAAATTTCCAAATGTCTTACCTTTCTTCAAGTACAGGTAAATTGATAATTTTTTTATTTATGAATATTATTTTAAGACAGTTTATAATTATTCAATGCCAATACGTCAATATTATATTAATTTATTAGTAGTTAGAATACCTTTCACTGTTGCCATCGCAAGCCAGTTATGCATGAATTGATTGATAAACCTGCTCTGTTTTAGAACATTTGGCCTTTGATAGTTCCAAAGGCAGAAACATGGAATCCCTTTTCTGGAAAGCCGTTTCATTGCTTGCGCTCATTGTGGCATTTATTGCACTTATTTTGGGAATTGTTGCCCATGTAAGTCTTGCCATGATGCAATAATTTAATTTGTAACGAAATTAAATGGCTTGCAAAAATATCGCATGAAATCTATATAATGTGCTAAAACAACAAGGTTTTGATAACAAGATACAGTTTGCTATAAAACAAGATTTTAAACTTATTATTGCATTTTCACAAACTTCAGTACTACACTTAAGCCTTATTTTTATAATTTACAGGATAAAGTTATAAGCACACCAGAACAGATTGGTAAGTACACTGTTTTTACTAATTAGTTTTAGTTTGAATTAAATTACTGATTGGTTTGAAAAACTGTTCCAAATTGTTATAAAAATTAAACAAGGAAAAAAGAGGAAATAGCAGAATGTTAAATCTTTTTGTATATAGCTAATCATGAGTCTGTTTTTACCATGCTTTTGATCAGTTAAAAGTGAACCAAGAATTGTATTATGGGTTTGCAATCATTGTGGTAAATTGTTTTCATGTAGTTAGATGCACTGGTAAGCATTTTCTTTGTAATATTGTCCTTAAAATACTTTCTCCTATATGTATAGTGACAGATTATTTATATGTCCAAAATTTGTGACAAGTTGTAAATACGTAAACTTTGCAAATAAACAAAACATAAGTCGGGTAATTTTACTTCTTATTGTAAAACCGTGGCTTCAAAGAAAAAAATTGAGAAAGCACTCTTTAAGTGGTTTTTGATTGACAACTATCCGCCCCTGGAAGATCGACCAATGACTGAGTCCAAAGCGTTTTCATTAATTGGTGGGTGTTTTACGTAAATGCCCATTTCGTGATGACTTCCGTTTGACAACTCAAATATGAAATGTCATTCAAAGCAGTAAATGCAACAAGATTACAACTGTGGTTGTTCCATTTACATGACAAGTTTTTTTGAATATCTTAGTGCTTTTGCGTAAGACGATCCGCAGTAACGTACTGAACTATACATATCCATATCGCGTGTTGATATTGTACTTCAAGTATATAGTGTTGATTCATAAGCAGTAACACCAGCCCCCACGTTCTAATGCAATAAAATGTTTACTCCAAATATATGTCTGTTTACAGTATATAATTCATGTGATGATGTCCAAGGTCCTTCAGGCACATACAATATTCGACCAGACAAAACGCAACCGCCGTTCAGCGTAAGTTGTTTCACTGAAAGTGAATGACACAATTGCATGTTTTATCATCGGTTGATCAAAAATGCAATCTTTTGTCATTGTCTCTTCTGTAAACCTCCATTTTTGTAAGTATAGGCTTATTGTGACATGGATTCGGACGGTGGTAGATGGACACTAGTTGCATCTATACATGAAAATGACATTGACGGAAAGTGCACGGTTGGTGATATGTGGTCCAGCGAGCAAGGGCCTTCACAAACCAGCAATCAGAAAGGTAGAATTATTATTTTCAACTTTTTCAATTTTGCTTGATCGAAGTTTTTAGGTTTACGAATAGTAGTATTTGATCTGTGATGCTTGTTTCGTATGCTGCATGTACACTGATGGCAGCTCATCTTTTACAAGTTATTAATATTTTTACCATTTTGGCGAGATTTATTAATTTTTGCAGGTGGAAGGAACTGGGAAAACAAAAATGTGTTTGGTCGCCTTGAAGCGGTTACAAACCAAGATTACAAAAATCCAGCGTACTACTCTTTACAGGTTCGCTGAGCCAAGAACGTTGCATAAATGGTTGTAGCTTCATTAACTTCTATAACTTGAAGGAGTTGACCCTGTCAAGGCTATCATTATTATCAGGATAATAAAAAATAGAGCCAAGTCGAATGGAACAGTATTGAAAATTTTAAAAGTTTCAATGTGTCAAAATTTCTCATAAATAATTGTACAAAAAATGTTTCCAACGATATTTTTTTAATAAACTGTTTGCTAATGCAGGCGTCCGACATTATGATCTGGCATGTTCCCAATGACCGAAGAGTCTCTGACTGGAGTAATTCAGCTACATTTAAATATTATACCACTGATAAGATCTTGTCAAGATATGATGGAACCTTGTATTCACTTTACTCAAAACACCTTCCCTTGGAAAATGCAGGTCAATATGAGGATGATGACTGCTTCTTGCATTGCTGGCTTGTGGAGTGTATTCTAATATTATTTTCACGCGTCATTGTTTTAAACTTTTAGATCCTGGTTTAAAACCACTTTTGGACCAAATCAACGCAACGATGAACGCTTCAGCTTTGATTGATTCTTTCTATGAATATAGATACGATGGCGGTAGAAGAAAAGATAGAATCCTAGATGGGGGTAATGACATGTTCGACACAGGAAACAGGGTAATCAAGTTTGTTCAAAATATTTACCTTCCATAAAAGTATAGCCTCGTGCACAAGCCTTACCTGCATTTTTGTTTTGTGCAGATATCATTTACAACACAAGATGAGACTTCGTTTCAAAGCATGCAATACGGTCAGCCTTATTTGTAAGTAGATTGTGGTCATACACCATTACGTTTAACTAATTTGTTATGATTTTTTTGTCAAAAATATAGTTGCATCTGCAATATGTAAACCCTTATCACTTAAATAAAATAACATGCATTTTCATATTAGCTTTTACGGAAGTGGTGTGGAAGTGGTTACTGCACCATGGTACCCATTCTTATCTCTTGCATGGATTGGCGATTTAGGCAGTCCCACCCCCCCGCAAAATTTTACTTATAAGGTAAACATGAATAATCTGCAAAATGATATCAGCCTGCTTTTGGGGTACATTCATAAAGTTTTATAAATTGCATTTCTATAGTCTTGTATAAAAAATACATATTTTCTATAGTCTATGTATAAATATTTGTGTACAAAAAACATTGGACTCCAGGTCCAATCAAACTACGGTGCTGATGGTAAAGGAGTTGCCCAAACCTACGAAAACACGATGATAACTGAAGGAAAATTGACGGCAGTATACACTGCTTTTAATGTTTTTAACGCCTCTGACCCTTCCATCTGCGAGGTTTACTTTTACATATACAGTAAACAGGTACAGCTTATAGTAAAGAACTATAGCTCGTGATGAGTGCACATAGTGATTAAGGTGCTGACTAATGATGATTGCACAAAATATCGGCACTTAGTTTAACAATGCTTTGTGTGCTAATTCGTTGGCCACGTGTTAAATGATTATGCATATATTTTAAATGTGGTAAACAACTAAAAAAAGTGAGCACGTTTTTACATAAATGAGTCTTGTAATTTTGTTGCCGATGGCAAAGTTTTCCTCTTTTTAACTCTTTTTAAATTAACCTATAGGTCTGGAACTCAAAACTACCGACAAGTTTTATAAAGGTTAAATTTTCTAACACAACACGGGAAGCAATTAACATTGTTCGCCTTACTGGAGCACCTCAGCATATCCTGGCAGGATACACTCTTTTGTCGAGGTACGTCAGTAGTAATTCAAAAAATAAGTTTGAACAAAACAAGCAATTACAATTCTTATTGCTGAGAAATTATCTCAATTGATATAAGATTACTTGCATCTAATTTAAATTTAGAACATCCGGCCAGCAAGTGACGCAGGCACACATAGAAGACATTTTAAAAGTTTATATGCGACAAGCACGTGAGTAAAATTCTACAGCGTCCCCAGCTGGAATAAATTGCATAATCAAAAAAAACCTTAATTCAAGCCAAATTATATTCACGACAGCAATTTAAAATAATATTCCAAATTTAAACTTTGCAGACTTCAATTTTTGATCGTGAAAAACTTACCGACTCTAAACTGACTCTGAAACATTATATATCTATCAGCATACGCCTCACAACATAATCATTTTTGTCTATAGAGTCCTTTCAGTTCAAAATAACCAATCCTAAAGTGTATTCGAAAATAAAGTACAGCAAAGGCAATGATAATATGTTACTAACCGGAATACCCACGGAAGAACAAAGTAGAGTAGATGCAGGCTTCATACAGTTTCGTCCACATAACTCTCTCGGAGTACCTAACGCTCTTTGTCCAGGAATCAGGTAAAATTAATAAATAAAATAAAATAACTCACGTTTATATTGCATGGTGAAAAGAGTTTCCTAGCATTCATTTTAATGTATTAGGTTACGCATAGCAAACAACCCTGAAAGGATGTGTATTGGTGGAGCAAACACAGCGGGCGTGAACCTTAATCTTTGTGGTGATTATGCAGGTAAGCAGGTCAAACACAGATAGCAAAATCATATAAAACTATCTGTAAAGTAAATTGAAAGTGAAAAGTTCAAAAGCATGTCAACGCATATCATCTCCTTACCATTCTCTCCTACCTGGTAGTGAGTAACTATGTAATAGAGTATTAATTTGTTGTTATAAAAATGTTCTAATTATTACACAGGGTGGGGTGGTGAACCGGGCTCAAGAGCCAATAAAACGTCACCGTCTGAGACTGGAAAGTCCTTAACTGACATCAACTCAAGCATCCTCATATTTACTCGTTAAATTATTTGATTGTTCATCGTTTAGAGTGGCATCGGATTGAGTTAGAAGCGTCGCTAAAAGGACTGCATTCGATTTTGAGTTTGGGAAAGAAAAACGTTTTAACAGTAATTCGTTTCTTATAAAATAACTGTTTTGTATACAGATAAAAAAAAACAATGTAAAGTATTGTAAAAACATGTTGCGATTTGTAAATATTTAAATTTTAATTTGTAATTTTGCTTAAGCCAATAGTAGGCTACATCAATGTTTATAAGTTATCAAAGCTGTTTTCAAATACCACTTTTAAGGTTTAAGCACTTGTACACGTCATTTTCGAGATACTTTCGTGTACAAATACAACACATACCATTATTTCAGTATACTAGCACAAAATCATGAGATAAAAAGCTTCAAGTACTTACAAAAACGTTCTCGAATATCTGAGTGCTGAGTAAAAATTTTCTACTTGCGTCAAACAGCATACTCCACTCAAATAAAGCAGCTTTAAAATCTACTAAATGGAATTCAACACGTTTTTTCATGGGTTATTGATAGTGTTTCACTTCATTCTCATATGTAATATTCTACATGTATATGATAATAAAAGTAATTTAATGTTTGTTACTTTATTCTATAGAGCTATTGAACAAGTAAAAGGCTGTTGGATAACTGGAAAGCAATTTGCTTAGTAGGTTACAGCATAAAATTTTCAGCCATTTTGGAATTAAAAAAAATGAATTGATGTCATAAGGATTTAAGCTTTAGGAAAACGGAGAAGCGTTGGCCATGGGAGCTTGAGCATAGTGTTAATTACTGAGAACCAAATTTGGTGAAAGTGCTTTCCAAGCAAATACAGTTTCTGTTTTCATATAGCGTTTGTGTGAGCATACCTTGTAAATAGTGTTTTAATTAAATTATACGTTTACAAGGGACACGCAAATAACATGATTAAGAAATGATTGCGTTGATAAGAATTTCCGTGGTTTTGTTTCTAGGAAGTGTGCATCACTGCAAGAAAATTGGCGAACTGTAATTTATTCATGACAGTTATACAAAAGAGCATGCGCTTTCTTCTAAAAGATACCCAGCCAATATTGTGTTACAATTAATATGTATATAATTGGAGATTCAATGCAGGCGCTATAAGAACAAACAAATAATTATAAATGAAAACATTACACAAGATAAGTTTTATACCACTGGGAATGGCATATGTGTAATAATTGTATACCTTCAAGTGTGCCATACGCTTTATAATATCAGAGTTGGGTTTTAGGAAATTGTATGTATTTCCAAATTGCGATGTATTCATTTCAAAAAAACAAAAAGCTGCAGTTTTAACCTATTCACTCTAAGGTTTTATATAGAAGAGATACTGGAGGGTTTTATAGAGTATTATGATGATGCAAGCGCATTCAATAAGGTCATACAAAACAAATTCTTCAAAAGTACAACACAACATAACATATAATTGAACAAAAAAGATGAAGAAATATATATAGCCTCTATAAGTTATAGTTAATACACAGGCTAGATATATTTATAGGGTATTCAACAAACAGATGATAGCTGAATTATCGGAAACAAGTCTAACGTTTATGTCTAGTTTTATGTCGAATTGGTAAAACGGCGTTAATTTCTTTGGACGGTTCAGCAAAAGCTTTATTCCATAAATCAGCTTCTTCAGCAGTGCAAATTTTCCATGATATCTTCTTATTAATGGCATCTTCTGTTATGAATTCAAGAAAAAGCAAAAGCATTAATTGCACAAGCTATACCACGAGGTGATGACAGGTTAATGCCTGGTGTCGTATTACGCAATAGGCAAGGTGATCACTTCTCATTTGCCAAAATAAAAAGGCCAAAATACAGAAATAATCCGGTCATCGAACTTACTATTGTTGCCATCGCAAAGTCTAACAAATCCAACAACCATTGTAGTCGCCATGCGCGATGAAGAAATACCACCAATAGTTAATTCTATAGACCTTTCCGTGAATTCTTTTTGAGTGAAGCCACGAAACACAAACTTGTGGTTGTAGCTGTTTATGAAAAAGTTTAAAAATTTTTTATTCAAAACCTGTTATTGTGATGACGATTTACGTGTTTAAGCGCATGTTAGCGAGTTAGGTCTATACTTCAGCAGTTTTAAACGAAAGTTTTTTCGCAACCCAAAATCCTTTAAAGTATATTTACGCGCATCAAAGCGGTCCAGATTATGCATGGTTTGTGAATTTCTATATCCTGCAGTTTGTTAAAATACTTAAAATTTAAAGTTGATATCTGTGAGGTTTATCAACCCAACATATTCGATCACTTTGTTTACTATAGGACTATAACTTACTTGGGATTGATAGTCTCTTTTATTATCTCACTTCTCATTTTCGAGCCATGGTAACGATCCGGAAGCAAATAACACTTGACGTAGGTTTTTACTTTATTTCTGAGTAAGAGAAATCGCAGTTGCACAATTCTGTTTTGTCTATATATTTTATGAATTTGGTGGAATTTTGCTAAGGTGAATTTTAAGGTCAAATCACCTGACAATCGACGTAGGTAGGTGTAAATTTTGGGCGCCTTTCACAACCAGATGCAGTTCACCGTCTTGGTTACGTGTCGCTCCGCTTCCAGTATCTTTGAACAAACCAAGTTTTGCACCAGTCATGATCACGTACTCTCTTCGTGATAGAATGTCAAATTTATTGTTTCCAGGAAATCGCCTTTAAGATGATGTAAAATGTAAGCACAAGGCAAGCTACTGTTACCGGGATTTATACTATTTTGCAATTAACATATAAGATTTTTTGCAACAGATACGCACGTTCCTTTGACTGGAAACTTTGTGTTTTTGGCAGTCTCAGGAGGATAAAATGTTACTGAGATGTCCACAGTTCCCAGAAATCCCTAATTAAAAATTCATGCTAAAGCAATGATATTACAACAAACCAACTGTGGTTATTGCAAATCTCTTACATGTTCTGGAACGGAAGTACGTGATTCCATTGAAAGCTTTCTGAAGTCCACACCTTCTGCACATAATACCCCTAGGCCTATAATATACTTATAAATCAAACTAAACACAAGAAATAGCAAAGATGATTTTGAAAGATACTCGTGATATTATGCTTTTCGTTTACATAAGGAGTTGTTGTTTGTGTATTCAACATAGTTTTCCTAGGAAGCTTTTGCATGATTTTTATATAATTTTTGTGCAATCATACAATAAAATAAGGATATCTAACATTTAAAACTTAGCTTAACCTAAATTGCTTTCGTTTATGCAACGTGACGTAATTTTAAAACATGTTAACAAAATTTTACTGGTGCCAAATTGTTTTTCCGAATTCAGTGGAGTGAGACGACTTCTATCTCCCTCTGCAGTATCTTCTTGACTGCTTTTAGCACTTTTTGATATTTCATTATTCGATTGTTTTCTTAGTCCATAACAAGCCTCTCTGCTTTCTCCAAGTACTTTAGGTTCTCCATCACTAAATGGCGCATCAACTTCAACGGTGGTTAATTTCCATTTGTCATCATCTGGATCTTCAGAACAAGGCGCTAAGGTAGAAGCCAATTCGAGCAAAGTAGGCGGTTTTATGTCTTCCGTCCACTGCACCAATGTAGGCGGCACATCGTTGGGTATCTTTAAAAAGCAAAACTTGTATGCGCAGGTGTACACACGGTAAATCAAGTGATTAGCCTGCTTTTTATACTTACATCTTGCTCTAAAATGTCTTCCTTGCCTTCACCCATGAGTTTTTGCAGCCAAGAAATTTCGACGGGTTTATCTTCAATCGATGGAGTTAATTTATTTTCGTTGTTTTTGTTGAGGCTGTGGCCAATGACCACATCCTTACCATTGCTTTCTTTTCTGTAAATTTCTGGAAACCCAATAGATGTTATTATAAATGCTCATTCAACTTCAAGCAATGCCTGCAAAATCTACAAACTAGCATTAAGGACCTTCCGATTCGGGCTTTTCAAGCGCAGCTGAAACAATATCTCGGGCGGGAACGTAGACCGGCGAATCACAGGAGCGATATACGGACCACTTAGAACGAATGAAGTCTTCAGAGGAAACATGTCTCACTTCGTCATGTTTCCTAAAAACAAAATTTCACATAAATCTTATTCACGAAGTAATACTGGTATGTGTTATATGTTTCCTCTTGTGAAATCGGTTTTTAACAACTGGGATTTTAATTTTTGTCAAATATACACACCTTAAAACTTTTGCAAAATTACTCACAAGTCACAACGTACCAACATGTAAGATTTAACTATACTGTATAATCACCGACTATTTACCACAGCTTTAAGCTAATAGTGAGTTAAAAACTACATAAATGTTGCTATTGATGCAAATAATGTAGTTTATAACTTAGATATGTATATGTAGGTTGCATTAGTTGCTTCTTCGTTTTAGACGAAAAGTGATAAATGATCGACCTTCGATGTCTAGGTGGGGTGATTAAGTGTAGTTTTCCGGTTTCTATAACTATAGCACAGTTAGCTGGATTTCATGTTATAATAGCCTTGTTCACAGCAAAGTGAGCCGACCCTTTTCCAGAAATAGGTTACTCTTTTTGACAAAATCCTAACTGACAATATCGTGCAGAAGTGCATAATTTTTAAAATGGTGTCAAGCGAGATATTATAACAATTTGTTTTCAGGAATGTGTTACAAACCGCGCGCAACTTGTGCATTGTGGAGCACTTTCGGATCCATGTGCATTTCGCGCATTGTGAGTACGTTCACTCCACCTTTCTATACTCCCTACATTTATAATATTAATAATAATAATAACAGCAAATTATCAAAGCAAACGCTCAATGGCGCTTCACAGCGCAGATAAAAAACAACTTCAGCGCTACCTATTATATGCATTAATGAGAGATACCCAATGCCTAATACTATAAAAATTATATAATGCACATGGTGCGTGCGGTTTCTTAGAGGAGCCGCAAATTGGTTCGTTTTGACCAGAATTATCGCATTTGTCTTGCAAGCTTTGGCTGCGATCAGTATCATTTAGATAATTACCTGCAATACTGATGCCAATTAGTAATATGGCATTTAAACGAAGTCCAAATTACTTGTCAAGTTGTCAACTATGGCAATCTACTTTCATATTATACGCTAATTTGTTAGGATTCACTTACTGCATAGCCTTACATTGTTGCAAATGTATCCGCTGCAAACAACGCAAATCTGGCATGTCTTTTGTGTCTGCACGAAAGTCATCTTGCAAAATTTTTGTCCGTTTAAGTTTCGATTTGCTCCATTTGCTCCTCTATGACTACTACCTTGTCGTGGCAGAGGAGCTTTCCAGTTATGAGTGTCTTGATGAACTTCGAACTATACTGGAGGAAACTTTTTCTTCAAAGGAATACCCATACCAGGTCATGTCGAAAGTAAGAAGTCAGACCAAAAGTGGTCCAAAACATGAATACGCACAAGAATATCAGTCATACTGCATTGTTCGTCGCGCGGGTTAACAAGGAACGTGTTCAAGTTTTAGGCAGAGACGCTCGTTCGAAAAATAAGCGGCATTCTCCCCCATACAAGCCGCCCGGAAACGGAAAACCACCAATGTGTTCGCTACGTGTTTGAAGAGGTAATTGGGGACAGCGTAGAGTACTTGTACACTTGGAGATCCAACGCGTATTCGTGCATGAATCCGTCGAAGGTTAGCAGTTGAAAAATGGAATGTCCTTTCTCTGACAGGAGAAGAGCAAAAACTTGTCCAAGAAACCAAACGGTACCGGCTTGATATTGTAGGGATTTCTTCAATAAAGCGCCGTAGCTCCGGAACTGTTCAGCTGGCTGATGGGTAGAAACTCTTCTGCTCTGGCGTTAAACCAACAGTTTCTAGCCAGGCGAGTTTGAGGATACTCACAAGCCCCCGGCTGGCAGATTGTGAGAACAGATTCTTTTAGGAGGTCGGGTGTGCATGTTGAAGCTAAAACTAGAGAAACAAAGCCTGTTTTGTATGCAAGTATATGGCCCAAATTCAACGTCGATATATCTCGAGTTTGTGGATGAGGTGGAGGCTGCCCTGCAGATGAGGGTGGCACCCAGTGAATCCACACTTCTGTTGGGAGACTTCAATGCAAATGTTGAAACTGAATACCATACATGGAAAGGTGTGATTAAAAATCATGGTGATGCAGACTTTATTGAGAATGGAAGGTGTCTCTTACAGCTATGTTGTAACAACGGTCTTAGCATTATGAACACCTTTTTCAATAGAGATGTGCACAAGTATACTTGTTACTGGGATAATGCACAACAGCAGTTGTTGATAGATTTTTGTATCGTTTCAGCCGACCTTTTTTCTTGCGTGATGGACGTTTGAGTCAAACGGGTGCTGAGCTATCTGTCACCATCTGGTTGTCTGCAATCTGCATCTCTTAAAACCTCTGGCACCCTTTAGACCTTACAAGACCAACTGGTCTTATAGAATCAAGTTGGAAGCCTTAGCCGATAAGGATGTACATAAGAACTTTCGGAGTGCACGGAGGACACTGATCTGAAATGAACGCTGTTTAAATCTGCAGACCAATAGTAACGTCTGCTGTCAGTGCTTGCGGGCGAAAACGGCTCTGTGTGTCGAGGAATAGTGAGAAAAGATCCTCATGGTGGAACCAAGGGGTTAAAGAATCTATTGGAGCAAATAAAGCGGTCTGCAAAGCCTAAAGGATTTGCCAAAACAGAGTCCGAGCTCGAAAGTTCATCACAAACGACACCATTTTTAGTATGTTTTCACGAACCCGAGCTTTACTCTTGATTGTACCACAACGTTTGTTTTTTTTACCAAAAAACAAAAAGTAAGATATATTGCAATATTTTCTACCGGAAATAGTTTCTATTCTTGCTGTGCTATCACAAAGTCAATAAACAGTGCATAATACGTCACGCACAAAAACGGTGGCGCTGGAATTTTTCTGTTCTTTTTCCTTAAAAATGAAAACGTAAATAAGTTATATAGACAAAATAGTTTACAGTTTTGAAAAAGCTTTTTGTGAAATAGTTACTGTTGTTGTACCAATTAAAAAGTACGTATATTGGCCTATACCGAGGACAAAGACTTTGAATTTAGCCAATGGTTAATATAGATAAAGGCTTTTCTGCCTACAAGTTTTATTACGACGTCATAAATTCGTCTTCACACGAGCTTTAAATACAAAAGGTCACGTTTGCAGGAGCCGGAGCTTTTTTATTTTTCCACAACCCTGACAAAACATGTATTGCATCCGTATTTGCACAGGGTAAGTCTTTCCCGACTTAATTCACCTGTTGGGGAGTTGCTGTTAATTGTGCAACATTTGGCCTTATTCTTATAGATTGGCTTTATTGCAAGTTGCGACCTCGGCTTTGTAGCGTTTGCGAATTTTAAGGTGTTACGAAACAAACAAACTGAAAAAGCCAGTCTACTCACAATTTTCCCCTTTCAACTTGCTCATCTTGCAACTTTGATCGTTTCAGCACTTCTTGAATGATCTGTATTTCCTGCAGGGTAAGAAAACTCAAGTCCAACTCAGTCATCTCGTTTGCTTGTCAGCGAATCAGCAATTAAAATAATTAGTTTTATTTATTTCGAAATTTCAAACCTACAATCCTTTGGTTGCACTATAACGACATGCAATGTAGTATTGCAAGGCTCAGCAAGGGACGCTTTCTTTTGATTGACAGATAATGCGCAACTTCCCAAATCTCGTTACGTCTATGAAAAGCAACGTCATGTAAAATGAATTCCAATAACACAAATCACTGAAAAAGTACCTATATGCAAGAATACTTGTATGAGATGCAAGTCTGCAAGCATTTATGAAGTAAAAAGTTTTATTATATCACCGAACATAAAATCTTGCAAAAATAGAAGTGTTTTAATTTCAACCGACTTGCGGTGCTAAAGTACCGTTTAGCAACTGTGCTATATAAGTAATTTTGAAATCGCTGTTTATATTGATGCACATGCTAAATAAACAGTTTTTTTCGATTCTTGCAACTATCTGAACAAAGTCGAGACAATAAATTAGTTCTGCATTGCCTACGAACTACATTGGAAAATTGGTTTTATAAAGGGGAGGCTATTTAAGCAATTAGCGAATCACATGGAAAATTATACTGTACGTATATTGTTTTTAAAATCTAATAGGTTGTCTATTTGTCTTGATAAACAACATCCGCTTCACAATGCAGTAACAACTGACATTGTTTATACTGTATAGAGATATCTCCAAGCTTACCGAACCAACCAAGCCAACTGAATACGAGCTATTGCATGATTTGGTCCGAGCTTGTGACAAAGATTAATTTAATTATCCGTCACGAACAACGTCTTAAAATTAAAACCAATTTAAAGTAGATTGAAAACTGCGTTTGTTGAGTACACGGTTCATGACATAGCATGAATATTTTTTGCATGTACAAACACAAATTCAATATAGCAGTAAAAGTTAACACTACCTTCGGAGTTGTTGACAAAACGCAGATACAAGTAGGAGATATCGAGTTTCTTTTGAAAAATCTCGATCGATGAAAGAATCGTTTCAAAATTGAAGGATGGTTTGAAGTAAGGAATGTAGCTTGACAACAAATTTAAAATATGAACTTGCGTTTCATGTTCTATCGATCTTTGTTATTCGATCTTAGTTCGAATACTTCCAGACCTCAACTGACGATAACGGTAAATGCAAAGCTTAAACCCTAAAGGTTAAAATGCTACCCTGGAATAGACCATTACTGTACATTATTGTAAATTAGTTTTGACCGCACCATAACAAATTCACACACTGTTTACATAACCTTGACTTGGAAATAAAGACGAATGGCATTGCGTGCAGTTTGTACTTAAATTCATTTGCTGTGCACGCAGCATTAATCACGTCAGCTAAACCGGATGTGGGGTAGTCAAGAGAAGATAATTTGAACTAATTTTGGCTTGCACTTCAGCTTGCAAATTTGGTTGGTTGGGTGTGCTTTGTCTGTTGCTGTGCCTTGAATTCCTTGCACTCTCATATTTCTTGTGAAAACAGGCAAATACCAATACAGGTTACGTTAATCAGTTACATGCTGAAAACTTTCGATGGGAATGTGCACTTCTCGTATTCAACCGTGCCAGTGAAAAACGGCTTTGCTGTAAGAGCTTTTACGGATAATTTGCGATAACCTTAAGCAACATCCAAGTTTTTAGATTTAATCTTCCTAACTTTGTTTTACGACAAGCTGGTGTTATGCTTGCAACATTAAAATACTGTAAAATACATAGCAAAGATTTAAAAAAATTGTAGGTAAGCTACAAAACACTAATAAAAAAATTTTTGTTTAAGGAGAACATTGCCATTACAATACAAGTTATTTTAATTAATGAGAAGTTGAGGTAGCTTGATCCAAAAATGAAAAATAACGTCTGTGAGATTCCGAGCGTAGGCCTATGCCTGATGAGTACCCTAGCAAGTTAGCCTATCGGCCGTCACAAGCGTAAAAAGCCTCAAGTCAATGAAACGAATTAAAAATGAGACTTTAAGGACGCAGCCAAATTTTTTAGACTGTGTTCGCAAAATAGAGAATTTGCAACTCTCGTTGTTGCACGCAAATGAGGATCGTCGTGTATTTCTTCCAACTAAATCGAGTACTTGGCACAGTCTAACTCTAAAGCAATACCTCATTATTATCAAGATTTTGTTTGAATATACAGTGGGACTTCGTTAATCCGGACCCCGAACAACCGGAATCCCCGCTATCCGACACAAAACTGCCGGGAACGGATTTCTTCCTATGCATTTTACCCCTTTAATCCGGAAACCCCGCTGTCCGACTCCTACACAAAAGTTTTGGAACAAATGTGCTAAATCAATAGCAATAAAATCCGATAAACCGGATTATTAACAGTTAAGCGAAAATGATTCACGATTGTCCTAATACACTATGTACACTGGGTAGTTAGTTGACGAAACAATAGCCGATGATCTACGCATAATAACGTTGCGGTCTTTATTGATTCAAAAGTACAGTATTGCGCTTTGTAAAAAATTTTAGCCGCACAGCTTTTTAGTCATACAGTACTATGAAATACTGTACAGTATTTTAGAAACGAAAAAATAAATTGTTCATCAACAGTAACAAACAACACTTCCGCGGTCGCAAAAAAATACGTACAGTACATCGGTTGAGTGCGGCAATCTATTGAAGACATACTGCTGCAACTCAATCGTGCTATCAGCTTAATATATCGCATTGCGCAAAGATTGGAAACAGGTCAAAGAAAGTTCAAGACTGCTGGTCCCGCCGGAATGCTTCGCCATGCAAGAGCGGTTGTCAAACCGATTTGCGGCCGAATGTTCGTCACTTGGAGAGCATTCGTCTTTAATACAGTGGTTCTGGGGTTCGACACTGGGTCGGATCATACAAAAAATATAATTTTATTTTAGTTGCTGTCCAGCCAGAAAGTCGGTACTTAGAATTGGAGTAAGGTGCACACTGCGTTTTGAACACGGTGCTGCATTTGCAAGATTGATTGATTTTTTACTTTCCGATAATCCGGATACCCCGCTAAACCGACATTTTTTGACGAAACGAAGTGGTCCGGATTAACGAGGTCTCACTGTATATAGAAACTGTACTGCGTTAGTAAGCTATATTGTTCAAAATTTACGCTGTAGCAATTATAATTTCACATTTGGTCAAGAATGGTAATGGACTGATTAGTCATTAGCCTACTTACGATTACTGCCACATACACTTACTGTTAGATTAAAGTAATTTGGACGCAATAAACTTGACGATCATTCGTCTTTCGGGTAAAGGCGCAGATCATCATTATTCCAATTTCCGACTGTCTTATTTTTTACTTTCGAAAAACTATTACTAATTAATCAGTTTAAAGTATTTACTCAGTAAAATCAATAACATTTTTTATATATAATTGTTTCTATAGCCTACATATAATTATATAATGCACCACAACAATATTTACATACATATTAAGATAATGCACAAATATAATCACAGAAACATAGGAAGCGCAACAATTTAGAAATAAGAATGAAGAGCGGCACCAAACACGCTTAACTAAAGTAGTCTACTCTGACTTATCTCAACACAGGAATAATTCAAACCACGCAATAAGAAAACTAAGTAAAACAATTTTGTATTTCATTCAAGTTTGCTTAATATTACTTGCAAACCTAACCTAAAACTACAGTAATTATGTCGGAATTGTTAACAAAGATTTGTTTTATTGCGATGCTATTTTTATGTAATCGGATTTTTTAAATACAGGTACTTGTACAGTGTACACGGTTCCTAAAAACTAAAGGCGTGATATTTTGAACTTTCCAATCTGCCTTAATAGATAAAACATATCAACGATACGTTAGCTACCGTTATATTCAGTTTTTGCATGCGGTTGAAATTTAATCATCTAAGATCATAGACCTGAGAAATCGGGAGCTTTAAATTGAATAATAGGAGCACAAGCATCTTGTTGTTGAAGGAGATCAGGTATCTTGATCTGCATCTTCTTCGTGATATCAAGGACGTGTTGGGCGATAAGTGATTCATCTTTTGACTGGAGACATTTGATGAAAGTATCACGAACATCCATCATGGAAGGTCTCCTGTCGGGGTCTTGGTTCCAACACTTTACCATTTCATTTTTAATAAGATCAATAATCTCTACATCACTCTCATCTCTGAGATTTTGTTTCAGATTTTTAACTTCATCCAAGCTCGGTCGGTTTCCTTCATGAGCAACATGATTTATCAGATCCTGGCTGGAAAAACGTCGACGAAATGGTGGTTTCCTTGTTAGGACCTCATGGCTGATCATAGAGAAACTATAAACATCCATGGCCTTACTGGTCCGAAGTCCAGTGTTCAACAAACGCTCAGGAGAAGCATAAAGATAAGTAAATACATTCCTTTGAGACTCCAGGGTTGGTCCTGCATTTGATGTTGTTCCATAGTTAGCTCCGCCAAAGTCGCTTACCTTGCACGTCAGATGGCTTGTAAGCAAAATATTTTCGGACTTAATGTCACCATGTGTCATGCGCTGGTCATTAAAAAATCCATAGTGAAGAAAAGAAATACCACTTGCAACATTGGCACAAAATCTAAGTCGAACAACCGGTGCTATGTTGGGAATCTTGTATTCATTTCTGCTTTGGCCACTAAGAAAAGTATGCAAGTCTCCAGCTGGCAAGTACTCCATCACAATGCCAGCTGCCCCCGGCCAATGACTGTATCCTTCTACTTGAACCACATTTTTGTGGGTTGATAACTTGGTATTCCGTATTTCTTCCATTACTCTAATAACCAAACAATGTTACAAGAATGTAAAAAGCTTTGCAAAATTTTTAAAGGGAGAGATATAAACTATTGTACATAATTTCTTAATGCTACTGCGCACTTCAAAATTCCAACTAGGTACAAGGTAAGTTATTTAGGCCATGTCCAGCTGTTACGGCTCACCTATCATGCGCCTGCTGTATTGTGTCTTTAGATCCAGTTACAGGAAAGCATTTGATGGCAACAGGACCGTGGGGAGCAGTAAATCCAAGTCGAACGCATCCAAAACCTCCTCTTCCTAGGAGACCTTCTTCCCCTTTTACCGCCATAAGTTGATGGCTGGGTATAAACGTTGCAATCTATTTAATCAGTCAACAGTAAAAAGTTAAATGATAATCCATTCAGATTGGTAAGGTCAAACAAGTAATGCTACTGTACTTGGCGCATATGGTTTTGTCAGTATGTATGATATAAAATACACTAAAATACATAAACAAAAAATAATATAACAAACTAATATAAACAGCAAACACACATAACAATATCGAATATTATAGTAATCTTACAAACTAAAACTTGTAGGTTTAAATTAAGGAAAACTTACAAAAATTTGATTTTTTTCTTCTTTTTCCATTTTCAATATCCTTTCCTTAAGCTTTTTTATTTCTTCAATTTTGCACTTCAGTTCCTGATTCGAAGAAATAAACATACAAAATACAAGTTTTGTTAAAATAACAACAAAAACATGAAATAAAAACATTTATGACTAAAAAGTTACCTCTTTTTGTTGTTGTGCCAAATTATCAAGTTGTAAACATTTTCTTTTTTCCTCCTTAATTTCTTTATCACAATTTCTTAAATGCTTCGAAAAGCATCAAAATGTTGAAACAACCACCACATTGTTTAGAAAACAAAACTTGACTAACATGAAAAATGACTTAAAATTTGTTTGACATATTATTACCAGAGCAGTGATCCGACTTTTTTCTTCTAGTTGCCACATCTCTTCCTTAAGTATATGCAATTCTTCATTCAAGCTTATATTTTCCTAAAACAGATGAAATTCTTTTGAAGAATGCCACAAAGCTATTAAACTAGAGATTAGAAATGCTGGGTAGAGAAATGGACAATGAAAAGTTTTAATGTGTTAAGTAATTATCTTGGGACATGTAAATACATCTACATATCGAACGACATCACTAGACAAGGGAAATCAATCCAAACTGCAACTTTTCAATTATTTCATTTCAATTATCATAATTTCTATGATTTGAGGTAGTTTACCGAGTTTAGATTACTGGTATTCTGTCATTAGAAATAAGGTGAAACCCTAACTCTGGAAATTTCAGATGAAATCTGATGCAATGTTACTTTACCTGGGTAAGTTTCACAGCTTTGGTTTCCATTTGCAAAATCTGATTTTTTCCTTTTTCAAGCTCTTTTCCACATTCAAGCAGTTGCTTAAAAGAAAATATGCATTTACGTTAAAAATGACATTTTGCACCACTTTCATCCACCATACCACTATAACTATTGCTTTTAACAAACTGGTTTTTTAATTACTTCTTGGTTTTGTTTGATTATGTTTTCTAATTCTTGCAACTTTTCATTGGATTCTTTTAGTTTTTCTTCGTTAAGAAGGACTTTTAACTAATAACAAAAAAGAGCCCTATGTTAGTAATATACGAGTATTTCTCTGATAACAAACTAACAATTACCTGTTTCTAAAATTTTTAATGAAGAGACTGTGAATTAACAGAACTGTATCTGTCATGTCTAAGCAAACAAATATAGCAAATATGATATCGTTATTATATAATAGGTGAAAATTAGGAACAATGTAATGTAATGTACAGATATATTTTAGAAGTCTAAAGTTTATGAACAACACATATTTTAACTTACTCATTTATGATACCCACTAGTGAAATTTATATGATAAGTTATGAATGTTTTGTACGAGTTATTACTAACTTGCATTTTCCTGATATCTTGTGCCTTTGATTCATCAAATCTATTGATCTTGTCAATTAGTTTATTTTCATATTCGAGGAATAGAAAAGTTTTTTTCGCTTTTTCTGCAAAATTGTCAACAGCCAATTTTTTTGCAGCTTCACTGTCCTCCTGTAATTAAAGATGTTAGTCATAGAATGACGCCAAACAACTGAACCAAGCAAGTCAAAGTTGCCTGCTGCACTATAAGTAAATGAGTGAGATAATGCTTCAAACTTTCATACAAGTAAATTGAAATTTTCTCCTATACCCAAAGCTGAATGCACCATTACATAAGACGCTTCATTCATTTCTGTTACTGAAAGGATACGTTACATAAACAATTAAGTTTAAACAGTCAATTACAATTAAACCTTGCAGAAGATCTAAAGAAATATTTTACTACCACCTGCCATTCAAGTTTAAAACGTTTGAAACACTTCATGACCAGATGTTCAAGGTCATATCTCATGTCCATCTGCAAACACAATAATCTGACGCATATGTTTGAAGAAATATTTATAAAATACATAATATAAATATAAATAAAATATTTATAAAATACATAATACAAATATAAAATACATTCTTGATAAATAATTCAATCATTACTTTACAGTACGTAGTAAAGTAATAGTAATAGGACAAAGTAATAGCAATAGGAGTAATAGGATAAATTAATTGGATAATAATATAATATTAATAAATAAATGAATAAGAGTACAGTAAATCACGAGGTACAATGTCTTCATAGAAATTTGCACAATTCGAGCGATGAAGATTCATGGCCGAGGGCCGAATTTAAGTCGTGCAAAAACTTTCCTCAATCAGAGGATAAAGATTGTGATACCATAGTATACTTCAAATGTCACATAACTAATTAGTAATGACCTCCAGAAGAAACCTTTTTCGTTCATATTTCAGGTGAGTTTTGTCTAATTCCAATTCTAAATCATCACCACGCTCATCCACAATATTTGGACAGACTGACATAAATGTTTCCTCAAGGGTTTTTGCAAAGTCTTTTAATATGCAAGGTTTTAATCGGTCATGTTTTTCTTTGAACTCTATTGAAGTTGGTAACTGTTTTGTAGAAGACTCCTGCTACAAAATATAAAAATACATAACAAAGAGGACAATATAAGTTATGAAAAAATTAAATTTACATGTATTAAATGACACAACAAACCATCAAATACTAACACAGGCCAACAAAACAAAATTTTTTTTCAAAAGGCATGATATGTCCTACATATACCATGAAAAGTTAGAAATGTATGCTAGTGAGTAACATAGGTTAATAAAAACTGAAGCCATGTGAAGCAGCTATTTAGTTTTGCCCAAATGTTTAGTTGTCTGGCACAAATTTCTCGCTTGGGAGGTAAATAAGACCTTAGATTAGTTAGACAAATTAGATTAGAGTTAGACCTTAGATTAGACACCGACTCCTCAACATCTTCACAAATGCAGAGTAAACCGAAGTTTTTTACTCAAGATCAGCTAAACAAACTAGTTCGTGATTTAGATTTATCTAAAGAAGCGTCTGAAGTGCTGGCTTCTCGCCTCCGTGATCATAACATTCTTGATTCGGCAACAAAAATAACGTATTACCGGGACAGAGAAGAAATGTTAATGCAATTTTTCTCTCAAGAAGATAATTTTGTGTACTGTAATAACATCGAAGGACTTCTTTCATCTATGGGTCTACTTGAATATAAACCAGAAGAATGGAGGTTATTCATTGACAGCTCCAAAAAAAGTTTGAAATGTGTGCTACTTCAGAACGGAAATAAGTTTGCTTGTGTTCCAATTGGCCACTCAGTCGTTTTAAAGGAACACTACCAAAGTGTAAAGATGCTCCTGAAGAAACTTTCTTATACTGAGCATAACTGGGAGATATGCGTTGATTTGAAAATGGTCAACTTTCTCTTAGGACAACAAGGCGGCTTTACCAAGTATCCCTGCTTTATTTGTTACTGGGATAGTCGGGCCACTGATCAACACTGGATTAAAAAGGAATGACCCATACGTGAACAGCTTGTGCACGGAGATAAAAACATTGTAAATGAACCTTTGGTCAGTCGTGATCGCATCATTTTACCCCCATTGCACATCAAATTGGGTTTGATGAAACAATTTGTCAAGGTCTTAGATAAAGATGGTGCTTGTTTTGATTATTTGTGCAAAGTATTTCCTGGTCTTAGTATTGAAAAGCTGAAAGCAGGAATTTTTGATGGGCCACAAATACGAAAATTAATTAAAGATCAAGTTTTTCCATCACATATGACTGAAGTTGAGAAGGCAGCCTGGCACTCTTTCGTTACAGTTGTAAAAAGATTTCTTGGAAACACAAAAGCAAGCAACTATGTGGATCTCGTAGAAGTGATGCTTACGAACTTTCAGGCTCTTGGATCAAGGATGAGCTTAAAAGTTCACTATCTATTCAGTCACTTGGATCGCTTCCCTGAAAACCTCGGAAATATGAGTGAGGAACAAGGTAAAAGGTTTCACCAAGATATCAAATTAATGGAAGAGAGATATCAAGGAAGATGGGATACTCACATGATGGCATATTACTGCTGGTGCCTAATGCGAAGCTGTCCACAACAAGACTACAGGCGAAAGTCGTACAAGAGGACTTTCCTGCAGATGACTTCAAGCTAATTTGAGTAAATAATTAGAGTGCATCTAAGAACTTCACTAATGCACATCCTGAGATGGATATATTTCTTCGTAAAGTGTTTTGCTTTGAATACTCCGTGGTAAATGAAAAAAATTGATTGCTTGTTAATTTCGTCTGTTTTTACAAATTTTCGCCTTTCTTGTGTAGGCTTAGGCATACTTGGTTTGTTATTACCAAATTACTGCTATTTATTGTTCACTTCAAGCAAGTTTTAATGTGGTACTGTATTGGAAGCTTAGTCTCACAAATTGCAATATGTTAGGAGAATCTGATGAAAATACGAATAAATGGGGCATTTTTTGTGTTGAATATATGGAAAAGAATAGATTTATGCGGCACTTCTTCGTTTAGCTAATGTCATTGTGTCTTTAGCTTTTGCTCATTTATTTTAGTGAAGACAGACTTACTACAACATTTAATATAGGCTGTTCCTTAAGATAAAATGCAACCTAGCTTCAATTTTAAAAGTTACCAAAAATATCGAAATTCGCTAATATCTTAAAAACTAGAGCCAATTTGCAAAATCTAACGGCATTTTCGAACTCAGCGCCCCTTATATACTCTAAAATCGTTCTTACCTTCCATGCCAAAATTTTTTTGCTGGCCTGTGTAATGCTTTGCAGATCTACCTCAATTTGTTCCTTGTAAGAGTAGAGAAATTGATGAAATATTTTGGTGAAATCTTCTTGTATATCCATCTGCATATAATATATTGCAACAACCTATTGCTACAAAATGAAGCATGTAAGTGATACTTGTTTTCTCACTTCAAAGTTATCTCTACTCTTCGATAGTCTGGAGAATTCCAGTTTGATTTCATTTTCCAGACACTTTCTGTAAGTTGTTCGTTGCTCATCAAAAGGCTCAGGAAACTGCTTTTCAAATTTTTCAATTATTGTGGCTTCAGTTTTTTCATGTAAAACTTGCAACTCATGTTGTTTAAAAAACAACTCCCCTGGTTTCTTTAACACAAAAAAACGGATGTGTATAAGACATAAATGTGAAGTGTTAAAAAACTATATTTTATCAATCATACTATTACCCACCACAGACCACACATTCTGATACACCAGAACCCGCTTAATGGGACCATTTTGGTCATGATACCAAAATGGCGACAATAACCAGACATAGCCACATGAACCGACACAGTTAATCACAAAATGACCAAAAATTATGTTTTGATCTTTTACAGATAAGCTGGAGGTTTGTGTCATAAACACCAATTACCATTCACAAAAAAGAAAACAATTGACTGTGTAACAAATTCACATCAACTTTTGCATGGCACACAGCATGCCCACAAAGGACATGTAGCATACTGGTAGAAAACATGGTAACCACAATATTGCACTCACGTCTAATTGCACACATGAGATTAATTTCTTGTGTTGTAACCAATTTTAACTGGTTCTGTTGTGAATATTATAGGGGAGAAAAAGAAGAAAGTGTCATAGTAAATGATTAATTATTGTTTGTGGAAAAATTGGAAACTGCAACTTCTGCTGTATGTTTCATGAAAAAGAGAGCAATCCAGTGTATTATAGAGCTGAAAATTCGACATGTGTCAGCAACTATGTGTCATTAATTGATTCTCAAAGCAGTTGTTTGCATAGTTGATTGTTTCGCATGGTGCATGGTTGTTTTCACTATAAATAAAACATCAGTGAAACAAATAATAATTTTGTTCTTGATAAATAAACTTTACCCAATATTTAAGAGCAACAAGCAACAACTGCAAAAGTGTTTTCATTTTTATGCATGTTATTTTACTAACTTTACAAGTAATAGGTCAGGCAAAGCGAAGTTTTCTACCAGAGAAAAGAGCTGCTATTTAAATGTGGTGACTAGATCCATTTTGCATATGCGATATACATTAGCCTAAAGGTTTTGATCATAAGCAGAAACATTTGCCATAAGACTCATGTGCGTGGCAAACTGTTTAGTATCCATACTGTCTACCTAAAGCTTTAATGAGCAGATCATCAGAAAAAAACGATTGTTTTGCGTATGAAACACTTAATTAATTATCTCCAATTTTCACACCATGTGTGTATACTTCAATAAAAAGAGAAAAAAATGTCTTTCTTCTTTTTTCCTTTCACAATAACAAACTTTTCAATTTATATTGGCAGGGAAGCACTTCATGGCATGACTATAATTTAATTTAATGTATTGTGTTCACTGTAAATAACTTTACATGTTGCGAGCTGCTATAAATTAGTGGCTTTTATAGAGAAATATTTGGTTAGTTGATATACGTAGAGAAATAAATAGAATATTTTCATTCAGGAAACCTAATCACACAAACTACTCGATTAAGTTTTATCCTATTAAACCTCTGTATTTTTGTCACTTGCTTCAGTGGCTATGGCTTGGGGTTCAGGAAGGAACTTCATCGTCTCTTATTAAATGCGATTTTTATGCTTAATCGCTTGGCAACTGAGTAGACTCAGACGAAGTGTGCACATAATTGACCTTTGGAATTACGCCAAATTTTCCGAGTCTTCAGCTTTGACATTACTATGCTAATTAAACCATTCCACTTCATAACATTGTTACACATCAATTTGTTTAATAACTACTATTCATACCATTTTATGACAATATTCTGCTAATAAGGTGGTGCACATTATCTCGGCTCTGATAGAAGAAAAAGCCTGTAAAAACAGTTTAAACATTCCATATCAACAACTATTAGTTTACAAAATACAATGTTTAATTATGCACAGTAACATGTATTTAAACATACAGCCTGCCTAGTAGTCTTATGTTGAAAGAGGCAAACCTTCACACAATAATAATAATAATTATAATACTTAGTGAAGCCTACAAGTAAAAAGAACATGCAAATGTTTTATCTTTTACTTTCTACTTTAAATGTCACCTTCATCACGGCACAAGGATTAGGAAAGTTATTTCCTAGCGTCAAGCCAAACCATGTCTTTACAAATTTCACTAAATTTTTTCCAGTTAAGATTTCGTTGCCTATGTGCCTTGCATGAGTGCATTTAAAAACAACATGATGAAAAAAATTTCCCAGCTCCATTCTGGATTCCTCTGTTAAGTCTTTAGAAAGAAAAAGTATTAAAAGCAGCATATCATAAACATGGTTTACCAAACACGCACGGTGTGTAAGTAACATAAGCCTAAAGTTTGTAATTAAAAAATTAACCTTATAATAAATAAAATAAAAAAATGGTTATTGGGATTATGGTTTTCATAACTATTACCATTTAGCAGGATTAATTTGCTCATGTTTTAGAAGCATTTTTATACTTTCCACCTTAAGGTTTTCTACATTAGTGGTTCTCAAGCTTTTTCTGGTCACGAACTCTTTAAAAGAATTTTTTAGGTCCGAGAAACGTAATAAAAGATTCTAAAAACTCATCAAATTAATAACTTTTGTAGTTTGTAATACAGAATTGTTGCTACACTACAGCAAATTGCCGAATAATTATAAACATTTTATGAAAAAATTTACTAATTTGACCAATTTTTCTGCATTATTGCTGAAAAACTTGGTGGCTTTTATGCAATTTATTGCATTTGGCCAGTTGAAGTGCTAGTGCAATGTTAAACCAAGTTGAATTTAAAAGAAAGAAAACATGTATCAGTAGTCAATTTATATACAAGTATTTTACATCAAGACAAATAGCAAATATAATAGAGTAGTGGTCGTGAACTTACGGCCCGCCAAGTAAAATCATCCAACCCGCATTTATTTAATGTATCGTCCTCCTTACAATATCTGACATTGTCTACGCATATGAGAAATCACACTTTATGGGTGAGAAAAAAGCTATGATTCATCGTGTTGAACTCCATCTGTGCGCACACAACGTATTCTTAACATATTTGTGTTTTTGGAACAAAAGCAAGTATGTGTAAAACTTGCACGTATACGTAACACACGCATTTATCTACATATGCTATTACATGAATAAATGCCTTTGTTCCATAACACATCTTTGTCTTTCTTCACAGACACTCCACGCTCATGAATGCAGTAAGTCTGTTCCAGTGTTCGAAAGCTTTAGCTTGCAGAAAGTAGCATCAAGGTATTTGGCAGTTTCACCTTTGAAGTTTAGCTTTAGTATTTACTGTAGTTACTAGAGTTGAGTTAGTAATAGCAATTAAGCGTGTATTATTCAAATTTTTAGCAACCTTACAATGTTGACAAAACATAGAAAAGTTGATGCTGAGTGCATAGGTTTTTATGAAGTGTGGGAGAACAAGTACGATTTCACTAACTAATTTGGTAGACCCATGTGTTTGATTTCAACATTTCTGTTGCTGTAAGCAAGGAATTCAACATAAAGAGCCATTAGCACACAAAGCATGCCAATTATTTCAAGGTCATTGGTCAAACGAGGGAAGACAAACTTAACCGACTTAAAAATGGTTTAAAATAGCACAGTACTGTATTCCAAAAGCAAACCATTGAATCAGAAAATAACACTCTTGCTAGCTACAAGGTAGCAAAATTGATAGCAGAAGACAAAAGACCGTTTACTGATGGCGAATTTGCAAAAATATGTATGATGGCTATTGTTGAAACTGTATGCCCTGTGAAAGGAAAACTATTTTCAGACGTGAGTTTTTCAGCAAGAACCATAACCCGACGAATAAAAGATATGTCAGAGGACGTGAAATCTAGCGACAAAGATTGCTTTGAAGATCTACAGTTCTTCTCAATAGCGATAGATGAGAGCACAGACATAACAGATACAGCTCAGTTTGGAGCGTTTCTATGTGGAATAAACAAAGATTTCCATGTTGTTGAGGACTTTGTTGAGCTAGTTCCTATCAAGGGTACTGCTACAGGAGCCGATATTATGAAGACATTACTTCAATGCCTTGAAGTCATGAATCTGAATTTCTCAAAACTGGTGTCAATAACAACTGATGGGGCCCCGTGAATGATTGGGAAAAATAAAGGTGTCGTCCCATTCCTTCAAAAGCACATAGAAGGCCTTGGAATTAATAATAACATTGTGAAATTAATTATTAGTAAAATTTGTGAAATATTAAATCTCATTCACCAGGAAGCATTGTGTGCAATGGTGTCAAGAATAAAGGACGTCATGAACGTAGTGGTGAAGGCTGAAAACTTTATTTTGTCTCAAGGATTGAATCATCGTCAATTTTGCCAACTACTTTTAGAAGCGGAGAGCCAGTATGGTGATTTGCTGTATTTTGGAGATGTCTGTTGGCTCAGTCGAGGCAATATGCTACAAAGAGTGGACACGCTGAGAGAAGAAATAGCAACTTTTTTTGAAAATAAAAATATGAAAGCTACAGAATTTCGAGATCCAGAATGGGTTTCTTATTTGCTTTTTTTGTCAATTTAACATCGCATTTAAACAGGTTGAACTTGCAGCTTCAGGGAAAGCTCAAAATGATACACGAGATGTGGAGTTATGTACGTGCATTCGGAAACAAAACTACGACTCTGGGAAGGTCAGCCAAAAAATGCACATTATGTTACTCACTTTGTTACAGTGCGAGAGAATAAATGTTTGGCAGCACTTACGCGTGTAAACAATTGTTTTCGTCAATGAAACTCACCAAGAGCAAGTTGAGAACACAACTTACTGATGACCACTTACAAGATATTATGCTTCTTGTGTTATGCAGTCTATCACCTGATCTTCCAAAACTTTCTAGTTCGAAACAACATCAAATATCACTTTACGTAGTGCTGTCAATAAACGTATTTGTTTTTTTGTTATGAACTGCCACTACCTTTGTTTGGATTAATCTATAGATAAAGAAGGAGATAATGTGATAACATGGCTCTGAATTTGCCAGTTTTAACAACATCATAAAAAGTGAAGGAAACAGAATTGTTAGTGAACAATTAGCATGGCCCGTTGAGATCTTGTAGAGTTTGGTTTTGGCCCGCGGCTAGAGAAAGGTTGCCGACCCCTGGAATAGAGCCTCGTGTGGCAATGGAATAATTAATCATGAAATACTTGGCTGGCTATAATGTCAAAATGACATTGCATCAAATGAAAGCTTTCTTGTGTTTCTGCAATCTGTGTGAGTATTGTGATAAAACATGTAAAAGATTTCTTAAATTTGAGTTAGTAATAATAATAATTTATTAAAAATTAGCAAAGTTTGAAAATTAAGCAGATGCATGCCTGTAATGATTATTGAATTTATTAACATTTTGTGTCCAAGCATTAATTTAAAAACCTGATTCCAGACACTGGCTTGAAATTTGATATTATTTATCTCATAACATTTTTTTGTATTGAGATGTTGTGTTTCGGTTTCCTGCTAGAGCTCATTGATTTATCTCATACTGTTTTTATGGTTTGGCCTGTGCATTGTTATGGTTTATCTTGAGTCTTGACTATCAGTTTTGAAGCTGATTCTTTCAAAGCAACCTTTTACCATCATTTATTACCAATATAGTGATCAAATTTTTAATTTGTTCATTTTCACTCAGAATCGAGATTGAAGCAAACATGATTTGAAACGTGTTAGTCATTTTGTTTAGTAAATAAACATGCCTATTGCACTCGGTGTGCTGGTTACAACATTTTGGTATTAAAACACAATAAATAAAAAGTAAAACTTTAAATAATGTTAGACTGTTTTCTCCAGCCCATCTACTCATTATGATCTTTGAAACCAGCAAAATCAGATTCAAAACAAAACAAAAATGATCATTGGAGATTGCTTTTAGATTACATAACATCATAACTTAGAAGATTATTCCAAATTTTAAAAATAAATATATGGTTGACTAATTGATAATATCAAAAATAATAGTAATTTTTTCTTACTGATGTAACATAGAACATTACAATTTTACCTCCAAAAGTCAAATTGTAATCATTACGCTCATCATATTTGGCTATTGCAGGTCCAGGATATGGAAGCAGCCTGGACTCTACTTTCTCAAACTGGTTTTGTATTGCATCTCCCAATTTCAACTTTGAATCATCACTGGATCCTTCACATTTACTTTCATCATTACAAAACCAATCACCACTCAAAAAACAAATTTCCTGGAATTAAAGTACAGGTTCAGTATGAGGATAAAGTCTTCTGCTTTAAGCAAATTTAATATCAATAATTCAAAACTAGGAGCAGATCCAGCCGAGGCCAGATAAACACATCTTCTCCTTAATAAGAACAAATTAAATATAGCCGCTTACTTTAGACCAGTGACTTTTAAACGTTTTTGCTCAATGCACAGCAAGCAATATCAGTTTCAGACAAGATACTCCTTACTGATCTTGCCATTCTTTTCACTTGTGACATAATATGTGATAAGCACATGATGATTGAAAACACGATTAAATGTGAACTTACAAAGAGTATAATTGTTCATGCTTACAAAAGTGCACATTTTAGCCAAAAATTGAACTTATATTATGTGACAATATATGTCGATTTATTACCATACAGCTCTAAGGTAGCCTTGGAATTAGTCAAAGTATTTCACCATTGATCAATCCATGATTATTATGTTACAATGGGATAATAAATTTGCCTGGCAGGGGCATAAACACTAGTCTAAGCAAAATAAATATTTATATCATAGGCAATTGGGTAGTTGATCAACTGAGTGACACTTCATTTGAGTGACAGCTCATTTGAGTGACACATTCTTTTAACGTTCATTTGAGTGACAAATAATTCTTGCTCAACTGAGTGACAGTTCATTTGAGTGACACATTGGTGAGTACTATTCAAACTACAGTAATGGTTGAGAAATGCATCAGCATGCAGCATCATAGAGTTTCCCAAGAACTCTTTCGCATTGAATTTGGTGCATTGACACCATTGCGCCGATCGCGTATGACAAGGCAAAAAGAAACCCGATTTGGAAATTTGTTTTCCCAGCAAGAAGACCTTCCACAGGAAGTATTCCTCCGCCGAATTACGCGTAATTTGAAGATCAGACCAACTGCGGAACTATCAGAAGAATTGGACGAGATGGTTGAGGATGCTTAGTTGTTTTTTGTAGATAGTACTCTAAACTTTGTCTTGTGTTTGTTGTCATCTGTGCACTTACTAATTAACAGCAACTGCAACTTAAACAACAAATGTCAATCTGTCACTCAAATGAATTACACAGCACTTATTAATGTGTCACTCAAATGAATTAAACAGCACTTATCAATGTGTCACTCAAATGAACTATAATTATGTCACTCAAATGAACTGTCACTCAAATAAACTGTCACTCAGTTGATATACAACCAGGCAATTGGTATAAGTATTGATCGATAACATGGCAGATAACAAATTATATAAAAAATTATGAAAGTTATGTGGTACACTTGTGTTCGCCTCTGTGCTGAGACACACAGTTATGGAAACCTTACTTTAGAATATAGGTCTTTAATTCTTTAACCTGCAGCACCCAGATGAATTTGTGGAGCTCACAGTGTTTGCCAATGTCACATCACTTATTTTGATTTCACATTTCAATCTTTCCAAAATTCTTTGAATCATTACCAATACCTATTCCTAAGGGATATGTCTAATTTGGTAAAACTTTAAACACACCTGAAAGCAGGTACTTTCATTTCCTAATTTTTGGTAAGCTGTTGTAATTGGTTCCAAACCCTGAAAAACAATTTTTATATGGAAAAATATTTAAACGTTCGAAAGCAAAAGGCAAAATAACATTGCTTACGTTCAGCATCTTGAAGTCAAAATCTTCCGTAGTGTTATTTGCAAAGTAAATTTGAAGGGAACTCAATAAGCAAGTGAATGCAAAGGTGTTAAATTTTCTTGTAAAGGAATTTGTATCAGCTTCTATAAGCAACAGGGCAACCTACAACACGATTCATATTCATTTACAAATGACTTGTGCAACTTGCCAACCAGTGTGTAGTCTTATAGCAGACCTTTTCACCATTTGACTTTTGAATAACATAAGGCTTGTTCCACAACCAAATATTTTTCCTTTGTATTCTTTTCCATTTGAGTGGAATGCGAGTATCCAGTTGAGGTATCCAATTTTCATCCTTTAAATGAAAAAAATTTACAAATTTAAGACTGCAAGAAAAAATTATTCAAAAGCTACTGTATGTGTGATTGCAAATGCTTGTTTATAATAGATAAACACTAATATAATAATATAGCAAAAGTTCACCTTCAGTTTATGTTAAAGAGCAAGTCAGCTCTGTTTGTTAGTGCCATGGGATTTAAAGAAAAACGCAAAAAATTATTGAAGTAGTTTAAAAATTCTGCTTTGAAATTTGCAAGCACTTTCATACTTTTTAAGACAAGAGATTTCTTCGCATGTTTGATACTTTGTTTTATAGTTTTTGTTTGCACCATACCACGAGCATGTTATGAAAACTAATAAACCTAAATAAAATTAAAAAAACACGTTCGAGTTTGGATGCCTTCATTTGTCTATGTTATCCTCCTAAGGAAACACACTTGCTCTAATGATACTGTGGAATGAACAAATATCTAAGGAACTTCTCCTCAGCCTAAACAACTTCATTTTATTGGAGACAAGTGAATTTACTAGAATTTTTTGTCACTGAAAATAAATGAAAGCCACGGTTGGCAAGGTCTGGTAAATAAGGCAGCTGATAAAAAATTTCAAACTCTTAGTTAATTATTTGTTGCTATGGTAATCGTAGAGAAGCAACATCAAGGAGGACAAAAGCATCTTTGGGTTTCCATCTTGGTTTGACAGTGCTGATATACTTCTAATTAGATAATTTGTAAAACCAATACAGAAGCTCATCTAAAACTTAAAGTACATGAATTTAAGACCAAATACAAAAATTTGTATCATATGGTACCAAATATTTTTAACCATTGAGAGTGAAAAAGGAGTGAAAAATATTGTGCCAACTTCTGTGTAAACTGGTCAAACAAGAAATATGCTCACGAACCATAAATAAATGATAAAAAGCAATATATTACAACGGCAAATTGTAAATTATAGTGGTGCTACAACCATGGAAGGTTAGCACGGCCATTAAACCAAACATGTGTGTATGTTAAAACTAAACAAAACTAAATCTAATTAATTTCTTAAGCTCCCTTAAATAATATGATTTCTTGGTTAGGCTCATTACTTTTCATCCGCACCTTGTAAAGCATAGTAACTGCATTGACAGCATGCATGTGTCCGGTTTTAAATTTCATTCAAACTTTTGATTTTAAACTAACCATGGTGGATTCAAGAAAAATTAATAAGAAATTTAGCAAATTTCCAATCCCTTTAGGTTTTTGATGATGAAAAAGTGTTTCAGGATCAGCATTGATTGACAGAACTGCAACTGGGTTATCTCTAACATCAGGATGTTGTGCAATGATTCTCAGGTCTTCCTTATTCAGCTTAATTTGCCCATCCTCTTGGAGAAAAAGGAGTGGTATAGCTTGATCTACAGCATGCCCTAATCATTTTAAAAAGAAAAATAACAATTTTTCAATCATTTTTTATCATTATGTGTGCATCAGTACCTAAGCTAATATACAACTTTTGTATACTTGGTTTATGTCCCAGAAGTTTTGAAAGAGCATCTCTGTACATGCCAAAGACCGAACTTTGTGCATCGCTGGTTCCTTGCATAATTTCAAGATTTCTAAGGAAGTGCATCAATCAAAAAAATGAATGGGTTTTTTTATGTTTAAAAAGTAAAAGCAACCAAACAATAAATATTACTGTATTACAGCATAAAACACCAGACTGTTAAAATATATCATGGTGGTAATAGACATAAATCCATTTTACAATGTCCTGTATTAATAACATACTACGTTAACATGTACAAAGTGACTTTTCCAATGGCAAAACAAAACAAAAAGCCTTTGTCTAGTTTATATTAGCACATGGATTAGGATAAAGTTTAAATCACAGCGTATACTAAACCCAGGGTTAGGTTTCATTTAGTCAAAGATAATAACCATTTTAAGATACATACACAAATGACTAACAAAAGTCCATTTAAATACAATCTATAATCCGTTTGTTTTGGTAAATTAAACACTATCAGCCATAGGTTTAGATTTTAAGTTTAAATCCAACATTTAGAAAATACAAGAAAAAAATAACCTTTTTGCAGTAATACAGTAATGGACAAAAAACATCTGTTTTGGGTTACAAAATGCTTTATATTATTTCATCATGAAATCTCACATGCAACTTATATGATAAGCAGAAAATTATTTGTGCAAGCTAAGTTTTCAGTAATTACAGTAAAAACATGGGGCATTTATGATAAATACATCCTCCACAAGTTTGAGAAAAATAACTTATTCATTATCGTCCATTTTTCAAAATTTGCCAAGTAGATACAATAAATCAACTTTTTAGAGCCAAAAAATTTCCCAGAAATGATTAACGCTTATTTTCACTTTCCCACTAAACATCTTCATTTCCCATTTTACTCACATTCTGTTCTGCGTCTTGTGTGGGGAAAGTTGTGACAATGCAGAATTTCGCATTGAGTAATGAGCATAAGCAGTTTTGAATGTTTTTTGAATAAGCTGTGTGTTGTTTTTTAAAAACTTGTGTTCTTTATACATTGCAGAATGAGAGTTTAGGTGTAAACCAGTACACAATTTGAGGGTCACATCTTGCCCATATTGGCTCAAACAGATGCTTAGCTTTGGTGGAGTTGAAATATAATCGATAAATGCACAAAAGATTGTCTTTTTTGTACAATAACTTATAACTTTTGTATTATTACTACAAGCTTCCTTTATCCAAGTGTAAGGATGAATGTGATTTGCAAATAATAGGACCCAGAAAAAGTTTTAGGCCCGGGACAACTAAATGGCCTGACCACCTCTCTACACTGGCCTGGAAGTAATTAATGCAAGTAAATCTGGATGCCACCTCAAATAGTAAATTACAAAAAATAAATAAAAAAGTAGAACTTCAACATATATAGAATGAAAAGTAGAAGGCTTACACCATTGTTAAAAATTTTTTATTAAGATTGATATGCTTGTTGTAAATGCGAGATGCCAGCAAAGATTTTGAGGCCTGTCGAACAAAAACCTCAACGATATCAAACAACACCTCATGTCATGCATTATGTAGTAATAACTAAAAGATTTGACTATCTAGAAATTATTATCAAGCCCACGAAATTGGTTTCACTTTCTTATTGGACATTGGTTTTCTTATTGACTACTGTAGCTAATTTTGTATTGCCCTATATGTTAAAACTTTTTATTACTGTGTGATTTTAGTATTCGTCTGCGATCATATGCTACAGCTAGATATAGGCCAAACCTTGAAGGCTTATAACAACTTATTGCTTCCTACATTTTTGTCTCTGCATAAGATCATTGCACTTTCCATCACAGTGATATTCTAACCCTTTATTCAAAACTATTTTTGCTGCTGTTTTGCAATATCACGATCAAGCGGTATACATGTAAAAGCACCTGTGAAATCTTTGCGTTATTGGTACCAAGAGATAAGCAAAAACATTAAAAGTTAGACACAACATACTTTTTTGAATGTGCTTTCATTTGACCAATTGTTAGTTTGCTGTTGTATTTGAATTGTCATATTGTTATTTGATTACAATACTTTGCAACATATTTTAATTGTTTTCTTCATTTAAAAAGATATTAATTTCATTTCATTAATTTTTTATGTATTTATCATATGCAAGCAGACAGAGCTTAGTATGGTAGAGGAGTTGACCAGTACCCCTTTATACAAAGAAACAAGCATTTTAACATCACTTTTACACAGTTCATAATAATATAACAAAAATTGGTTTATTTGGAAAGTTGCAGCATTCAAGTTTGCCACATATTGGTATATGCCTGAACACTACTGAAATTTTAAAAAGCTCTACTATTTTTATTTAATGGTCATATTCTAATAGAATATGTTATAACCAAAATGTTGGCAAATGGTTCATCCCATGGTAATCTGAAAAGTAGGCCACCATACAAGATTCGAGTCTAGTGCAGAAGTTCACAACTAAATGACGTCACATTTTGACTAATTGGGGTCTAGTATACAATTGGGGTCTAGTATCCTGTGGTTGTGCACTTCCTCACTAGACCCCGAGATCCTATCATGACAACAGAAGTTATCACTACATTTTATTGCTTCATTCATGAGCAACTTTGTTATCTACCACCTTCATCTGACAAGTGTAGTTAAGTATTTTATTACAATTAGTCTTATAGTTTTCTAAAGTAAGTCTATATTGAGCTTGGTCACAACCAAACTGCAGTATACCCGAGTACAAGTAATAAAAACCAAATAACCAAACCATCGACTACATTCTGTATAGACAATGGAATCAGAAAGTAATCAATGAAAACTGACATTCTTTTTTTCTGGGTTATTTATATATTGCCTGCCTATATCATGAATGATAGAAATTTATCAAACCGATTCTATTCAATACAAATAGAAACCAATAAATGCGACGCTACTTGCCCTTAGGCAAATCATCAGTGGAACTGAAATGGTAACTTAACAATCAAAGTTCATCTAACGCATAAGAATTTTAGCAGTCTTTCAAATAATGGCCTAAGGGCATTGCGATTAAATTATAACCTCATATAATCCAGCTTACTAGGCGTCAATGCAGGAAAAAGGTTATAACTTTATTCCCATGTAGGCTATTTGTTTGACAATCCAGTGCTTAAAATTTAACATAATGTTCCGGCTTCAACATATTATCACACATTACCATCAGAGCGGCCACGTGTTGGCACCATAACCGCCTATAACGCCTATATAAACACTAATGTAGACTTAATTTGATTTGTCTGAAATCATAGAACTCGGTATAAAATTATTGTAGTCTGTAGGCTATATTAGGCGTGAAATTTTCATGACAATTGCACCAGAAGATTTCTTGTAATGGATAATTAAAAAATCTGAGTTTGAGGTTAACTGAGCTCGGTCTGCCCACAGATAAGGTCAGTTGATCAAGAAACTCACAAACGTGAAGAGCATTTGACTTTTGGTAATCGGTTTTCCCCTGTTTGGGTATCAATCTCATTGTCGCTAAAGATTGTAGTTTTCCTTATTTATTAATTTGTTTATTTAGTTATTTCTTTTTTTTTTATTACAAAGCACATAATAAAGAAAAAAACAACAATCTAGCCAAAAAAATAATAACACAATACAAATACAAGGAAATACAAGAACTACTAAACACGAGTAATAATTAAGCTTGTGGGCATACACTTGTAGGTTAATAGCAAATAGTAAATCAGTAGTACATATTGAGATATTGGTGCTGTAATTTCCTTTTTCGGTTGGTTATTATTCTGATATGATGAGTTTAAGCTTGGTAACTTTACACCTGTATATTACAAAACGGTCGCAAAGCAATACCATAGACTCAGGGGTCGGCAACCTACGGCCCGCGGGCCGGATCCGGCCCGCCATGCGAAATCGTCCGGCCCGAGACATATTAATTAGTTATCACAAGAATACGGCCCGCCGTGTCTTATTGAGTTTCAAACTGCAGTGTTTGAAAAAATTGTGGTATTGTTACGCCATAAGTACGTCGTACTAGTCTGTTGTTACGCAATAAAACTGGTGAGAAGACGGTAGACTAACTTAGTATCTCGTAATAAGTACGAGATTGTCTGTAGAGTAGACTAGACTAGTCGTTATAGATATAAAGAGAGACGCACACCAGCTTTCACCTAAAGTTTGTTATAATTTAGGATGTTAGCGAAACGTCGAAAGGTTGATGATGAGTGCCGAGGTTTTAATGAAGAATGGACTGAAAAGTACTTTTCCATACTACACTTTGGTAAACCCACGTGCTTAATTTGCAATCAGTCTGTTTCTGTAAACAAGGAATTTAATATTAAGCGTCATTATGAGACAAAGCATTTGAAGCTTTCGGAGTACAGAGGCCAAACGAGAAAAGACAAAATTAACTGTCTTAAACTCTGCTTGGAAAATCAGTGTAGTATATTTCAAAAGCAAAACACTGAATAAGAAAAAACACTCAGGCAAGCTATGAGGTCGCCAAAGTAATTGCAAAAAACATGAAACCTTTCACTGATGGTGATTACGTGAAAGACTGTTTGATGGCCGTTGTCGAAGTCATATGCCCGGAGAAAAAAAAATTATTCTCCGATGTTAGCCTTTCTGCAAGAACTGTCACCCGACGAATCGAAGAAATGTCACAGGATGTAAAAACTGGCCAACACGATTGTCTAAAAAATTTGCAATACTTTTCAATTGCTATTGACGAGAGCACTGATACAATGGACACAGCTCAGCTTACGGAATTCGTTCGTGGAGTCAGCTCAAATTTTGATATTTTTGAAGATTTCGTTGATTTAGTTCCTATGAAGGGCACTACAACGGGAGTAGATATTCTGAAGGCACTGTTGCAGTGCACTAACAGTATGAACCTCAATCTGTCAAAATTGGTGTCGGTAACAACCGACGGAGCTCCTGCAATGATTGGTAAAAATAAAGGTGCCGTTGCTTGCTTCAAAAACACTTGGAAGATCTCGGACGCAATGACAAAATGTCAAAGGTACACTGTTTAATTCACCAGGAGGCGTTGTGCGCCAAGACAACAAACTTGATGAGTGTTATGGACACAGTGGTGAAAGCTGTGAATATGATTTTGTCTCACAAACGGAATCACCGACAGTTTCGCCAGATGTTACTAGAAGCAGAGAATCAATATGGTGATGCCCAGCTGTATTTCTGCGAAGCTCGCTGGCTAAGTCGAGGAGCTGTGCTTGCACGAGTGTATGAGCTGAGAAATGAAATAGCAACGTTCCTTGAAAATAAAAACATTAACGTCACAGAATTTCGTAATCCAGAATGGGTATCTAATCTTGCTTTCTTAGTAGATTTAACGTCACATCTGAACAAATTGAATTTGCAACTTCAGGGGAAAAAACAACTGATACATGAGATGTGGAGGCACATACTCGCATTTGAAAGAAAACTGCGACTCTGGGAATGTCAACTGGACAAAGAAAATTATGTTCACTTTCCTATACTGGAAGAGAGCAAACCTAGTAGCAACACTGCATTTGTCACTGTGATACGAAATTTAATTACTGAATTTTCCTCACGCTTTGCCGACATTCGTTCTCTACAAAATAAACTCAGGCTATTCAGTACTCCGTTTGATGTGGACGCCAATAACATTCACGAAAAATTTCAAATGGACCTTATTGAAATGCAATGCAGTGACGAAGTGAAGGCAAAATTTCATACGAAGGGCATATCGCTGCTTGACTTTTACAAAAAGTAGCCTACCTTCTTGAAAGTGGTCTTTATCCTAGCTTGACCAACAATGCAAAAGAAATGGCATCGATTTTTGGTAGCACGTACACATGTGAAAAAATGTTTTCAACAATGAAATTCACGAAAAGCAAGCTAAGATCACGCATTTCCTACGCCCATTTAGAAAATGTTCTGGTTCTTGCTTCATCTGACTTGTCACCAGATGTTGAAAAACTTTCACAAAGCAAGCAGCATCAAGTGTCACAATAATGCTGTGTTGTTGAAGTGTGAATACATAAATTTTGCTCTTTTTGTGATTGGTATGATTGAGATTGCAGCAATGTAGCGTAATATACTCAAGTGAGTGTGAATTATAGGATTAATGAAAATTCCGGCCCGCCAAAGAGTTGTACACTCGACATTTGGCCCGTGACTAGCAAAAGGTTGCCGACCCCTGCATAAAGCATTGATTTGTGTTAGGCTTGCGCAGGGCAGTGCGCAGTGAGTGAGACCATGCATAGTCGGGCCAATCGACCTGGACAATGTGGGCCTATTATTTACAAATCCCACTAGTCGTCAAGTATCGATAACGAAAGCATGCAAAGAACACAAAAGTAAAAAGGTATTTGTATTTTATACAAAAAATACAAATTTTTGTGTCTTTATCTCTCTTCCTTTTCGAAACCCACGTTTTCCTCTCAGCGGGGTGGTGGAGGCAGGAGCTACCGGAACAGTGCTCGATCTTTGGCCCGTCTGCCAGTTCAGTTAAAGAAATACCTAGTCGTGACCAGACCAGGTCAGTGATGTAATTGTACCACCTTGTTCTTGGTCGATCCGTTGGACTTGTACCGGTTGGTGTGGCAAGCATGACTTACTTTCAAGTTTTTCCTGTGGATTCCTGTCATTCTGGAAATATCAAAAAACATCGTAGCTGGGACCTCTCAATTCGAAGAAGCATGGCTAATGGCTCAGCATTTAGAGATTTACACATTTTGGTGCTACGCGTGTGTTCTAGTAGCGTTACACCATAAACCAGTGGTTCCCAAACTTTTTCAGCTTGTGGCACGCTAGAAAAATTATAAAACGCTCACGACACACTTACAAAAGAAGAAAAGTCGCTTTAAAAAAAAAATTTATTTTCATGTGTTAATGCGATGGATGTGCTTATTGGATGGAAATATTCTTATTTATCAGCTATTGAAGCAGTTAGAGCGCTTTTTAGTCGCATATGCTTGTCTGTAAGCCGTAATTTTAAATATTTATAAAGTTCTTTTCCAAAATTCCAAAAAGATTCGCGGTACACATTTTGGGAATCGCTGCCATAAACCCTTATTAAAAATCCCGTTTCTGAAGTCTGCACCCATGAGCTCGTTCTTTCGGCCATTGTCCAAGATTCATGAGCATAGATGAAAATTGGAAGGAAAATTGACTCATAAATTGCGGTGTTAGAATTGCACTGCGGTGTTAGAAAGCTATCGCTTCATGACGACCGAACGTTGTAGCTCACACATGACTGCACTTGCTTTACCAACTCCGGTGTCTAATTCAGTATTCTGCATTCCATCATTCGTGAATTGCACTCCCAGATACTTCAACTTCTCCACCTGTTACAGTGTTTCTCTTCACACTAGCAGTGAGCAATGATCTCGGTTTCTTGAGAGGCTGAGTACCTTGATTATATATAATTATGTATGTAACGAATGTAAGCTAGCTGGGAATGGAAGATGTTTATTGAGAAAGTTACAATGAACGTTAAGCATTTCTGGAAAATTTTGTGGACCGAAAAACTTGCTTTATTTACATAACAAACTTTGAAAATGCAGAATAGTTAATATTTTTCTAAACTTTTAGGAGTTATTCAACAGAAATCTCATGATGTTACTTGTAACTGAAACGTTGGCTTGTACAAATCCTTTTCTGTATAGGCCAAATGCATGTATACATGTCAGTTGTCAAATTCTGTGATAAAATATCATTAAGCATTGTCTGACCTAAAACAACAGTTATTTGCCTCCTACTCAGAAAAAAGTCGTTTTTTTTGCAGAATTTTGCTAAACTTTGGATTTAAACTTAAAATGTAGACCTCTAGTTTACAAAAACTTAAAATAGAAGTGTTAAATGCATAACAATTTTGTATAAAAAAATTGTAGAAATTTTTAAGCCATTTTTTGAATTATATTCTTCTTACTCATTACTAACCCGCACTTCTGAAAATTTAGCAACAATTTTTACGCAATATTTGAGCCATATCTGACACAAAGGGCAATCTTTTTACGTATCTCCTTGTGATATATCTGTTTTTCCAAAAAGTGCTAGTAGAAAATGTACAGGCTATAAGTGCAATAAAGAATAGCATAGTTACAGTAAATTGTAACCTGACATATGTAACCCTTGCTTGGTAAACTACGACTACGTCATAAAATTCGAAGACCTGGCCTCGGATGCAAACCATCTGCTGAGATATTTACAGAGAAACGATCCAGAAGAGAAGAAATATTTCCTTGATGAAAGGCAAAAGCCGTTGTTGGATGAAGAAAAAACGCAAAACGCATTCAAAGGAATTAGTGAAGAAATTTTAGGTGGTTTGGATAAACTGTTTCAATTTCAATTCACTTAAAATTGAAATGAGTAGAAAGTCACTTTATTACAAGCATTGATACGTGGCATATGCTCTTGGCCGGACATGTGATCCCGTTTTTTTTTTGCTGAAAACTATTCAGTATGTTAGACCTTATGTCAAGCTATATGCTATGCTGTAGCCAAAGTAATGCTGATAGAAATACAAATGACGATGGTGACGAGTACGTTAAGACCGTCGATGTTGTCGTTGTTGTCGGTGGCTGTGCTGCAGTTGTTCATTAGATACAGAGTTATGAAAACGCGCGACACAGTGATACAGTTGCTCTTTAAAGAGTAATCCCTGCTGTGATGTAATCTGCGACTCTAGATTTTCGAGGAATCTAGTTAAGTTGGCTAACTTATTTTGCAGCTTTCTTATAACCGGGTTTTGGCACAGCGGACTCAAGATCATCCGGATACTTTGTCCAGTAACCTGCACTAATGCTGGTACTGGAAACGTGAGTAGTTATTGATGATTTGTAGGTGATCATCTCTTGCAATTGTTTTCGTTCTGACATGCTACATAAGCGGAACTGACCTGTGGGATTGGAAGTGCAACTGTTGGTGTCGTTTGCCTTGAAGTGTCACTCGGAAAATGAAAATGGAATACTCCAGATATCGATTCCCGGAAAAGAATATCTGAAAAACTAGACTCTTGACCAGCGGTTCCCAAACTTTTCTAAAAATTTTGCCTGGTGAACCTTTTGCAATTATTTTGATATTTCGTGGCCCTATAGAAATCAAAGAATGCTATAGGAAAAATGCAAAAACCACACCAATGAAAGAAAAAGCAAACACTATCAAAGACGATAAGCGTTCAATGGGATGGGTGCACTTCTTTTGCTGCAATTAACTCATCAAAGTTTGGTTTGGTTTTAGATAGCGCAACTCTCATATCCTGTACTACATCCCGTCGGTTTGTTTTTTTTTATATTGAGTAGAGAGGAAATAGTATTAGTACAGCTATAATGTTGAAAACATTTGCTAACTAAAAACTAATTATACACCCGAGAAAGCTTTATAATCGAATCACAATGATTGCTGTACATAGTGGACCCTCTGAAACTGCTTAACGGACCCTAGTTGGTCCGCGGACCCCAGTTTGGGAACCGCTGCTCTAGGCGTTGCTTCCGTCGTCTCTGGTTGTATGGATGCATACAGCAGATAATTCTGGGCTTATTCGGAATTATCAATTGAAGGTTTTGAGTTATCTGTTGTAGAAGTATAATCAACTAAGTTATTACTATTAAATGTAACTCCTTATCAGAAACAACCCAAGTAACACAAAACCATTTTTGATGCTAAAACATTAAAAATACTTTGGCTACTTGGGAAAGTATCCTTCCCAGGCAGCATATTGCTTGCAAGAATATGCTCACAAAGTAAAACTTGATGTATTTCTTAGAACAAACGCTACCGTCTGGGACGGTGTCATGAGTAGCCTGGCTCAGAAGGTCAGAAAAAAAACAACATGATAAGTGAGTAACCTTGCTGTCATACAACTTCAATTACAGTGGCCAATGAAAATACGCACAATAAAATAATGATAAAAATCGTAGTGGCGTTTTTTTATTTTATTTAAAAGAATAACATTAAGTTGAAAAAAAAAGAAATCCTATACTATGAGTGCATCCATCACAAAACAGTTCAAATCTAAACACTAAACAAGTGCAAACAAAAAACGTAATACACATAGGCCTATACCTATTGGTATATCAATTGTAGTATATAGAGGGACAGCGTCCCACTTCTGGTGGTGCTTTAAAAGTTCTTCTTTGCGTTTGGTGATGACATACTCAGAGCGTTTGGAATACACGTAGCTCTGTAACACTCCGTTCAAGGTTGGCAAACTTCCCCGAACCTTACAGGTGTAAACATAATATCTTGAGCAACACAAAGTTCACCGCAAAGCACCAGTTTGTATCTTTTCATGAATTATACCAAATTAAATATGTTTGGGAGATAAACAAAAGATACCCAAAGATTAACAGGAAATAAATATTCGATTTCATACCATAACTTCTTCACTACAGAACAAAAATATGTGCACTAAAGACTCATTTTGCTCTTTGCAGGAACTAAATTTATTGCTATTGACTAATTCAAATCCATGCAGAGTGCGTTTGATAACGATAGCACTCAAATTTAATTTAATTTGGAAGGATCGCTGTTTGTTTTCAAGTGTGCCCGAATAGATGCCGTGATATATCGTTTTCCAGTCAGAATCAGTAAACAAGCAACCTAGTTCACTGCTCCATTTTGCTTGAGATTTACAAATAGTCATTGGGCTTTTAGCTGCAGATAGCTGTGTTTGGTACATTACTTTTGCACATTTTTTCGAGAAGGTTTAACATTTCTTTCACACTACGTTAATAAAGACAGAATCATCCCCGTAGTGGCGTTTTGACATTTCTATGTAATATATGGGTGTTTAGCGTTCACTAACGCCACGATCGATAATATGATTTGTGATTAATGATTCATTATAAGGATTTAGCCTAATTGTATGTTATAGACAAAATTTATTTTATACAATAGGCTACTACAGTATATTGGAGTTTTTTGCTATGTGGTGCTTATGGAGTTTGATATACTTAGCCTACACTTTTTTGTGGCAGTAACTTTCAATCCAGGCTAACGAGTATTATGCACTAATTAAAATTTTCCTTAAAAAAACAATAATACATTGGCTTAAACTTCATACCCCACAGTGTAAAATGGATTGATATTAAATTTAGCAAAATTTCACACTGAACACTGTTAGGAGTCAAATAAGATTAAGAAAATCCTGAAATAAGCTTTCTTTAGTAAGTTTAGTTAGAATAATTTTCAGTATGATAGTATAACAACGAGTTCTATCATCTATCACAATTTTTTTATCCCCGAAGTAAAGTCTTTCTATCACTTAAACTCGGCGCTGATTCCTCACTGCTCGAGTTCCGGTTACCGGGCTCGTCTTTGCGCAAGTTTCCGTTTATACACATTTTCTATTTATCTTTGTGGCACTCTATCAGTGTCGAAATTAAAGGTTGATGTAATTGAACCTAACTGTGTGAAACGCTTGGCGATTATTCTAGTTTAAACTGTGACAAAGCAAGGACATAAATAACATAGCAGATGTTAAAAGGTACTGACTGCTAAACCAGTCTTTAAACAAAAATTTCAGGATAATAAGTTTGGGCATAATTGTTTGCGGACGGCCAAGGTACCAAAATAATATTATGTGGTTCATACACTTATAAGTTTGACCGCCACTGGTCTAATGTCTGTAATTTAAAACTGTGTTTGTTTATTGTTATTTATTGTTTATTAACTGTTTTATTTAAAACTACGTGAATGAATTATTCAAGAGATAAAACATAAGTGGATCATTATCAACTCATTCTGTTTAATAATTTCTGTAATATTTGCTCTATATTTATTTGTTGCGCGAAATCTTCAGCCTTGAGATTTCAAAATTTCTCCCGACTTGGATTATTATAAATCCCTTCTATTTTACTTCAAACAAAGTATATTATAGTTTTGATACTGCATCATAAACGTTTTCTAGCTTCATCGATAAATACAATCAACGTTTAGTAAACTGTTAAAGCTAGTTCGTGTTTGCCTAAGAAACTGGAGCACGAGGGTCTTAAATAAATCCCTGTCACAACAGACATCTTTTACGATCACTTTATTTATGGTCATATCATGTATAGAGGTTACTGCAAAACATGAAAATTATACTCAGTTAAATGCAAACATTTTATAAAATATTTTCGCTTAAATTGGTAAGTAAAATAATAATTTGTTAAAATTTATAGTAATAAATTCTTCATATCTTCTGCGTCATAATTTTAGTACAAACACACAGACATGTACGGCGTCTACAAGAGCAGAATTGATGTGAAGATTGTAAGGAAGACAGCGATCACAGACAGCTTGGTTGTAACAACCGCTGCAAAAAATATCAAATTTAATTAATTTTTAACTGTTGCAGAATGTGTTGGTGTTTTGCAAACGATATACCACTATATTGATAATAACAGTTTGTTCTTTTTAATATCAGTGTGATGCAGAACAAATTGGAGAAGAAAACGGCAAAATGCAGTTCGTAAGATTTCGAGTTGGAGGTTGAAATATTAGTATACAGCCTAATTAATACAATGTAAGAGTAGCTATAAAATATTAGCAGCCCAGTCGTCGAGACAGTTCACATTAAAATGCCCAGTAACCTGGATATGCGAAAGGAGATCTTCGGAAAACATAAAAAAAGTATGAAATTAACTTTTAGCATAATCATCACACAGGCCGACTATCTACCATAAAATGCAATCGGCCTGCAGAATCGAGCGATCTTAGCCTGAACACGAAATTTTTGTTACCTCCGTTATCTGTTGCAGTTGTATCTTCAGGAGCATTCACAGAATTATCCGAATCATCGGCTGCAGTCTGCTGTTCATTTGCATCAGTGCTACCGGAAGCCTGGGCAGTAGTAGCCGCATTGTTGGCAGCCGTAGTGCTGGCAGCCGCATTGTTGGCAGCCGCGTTATTCGCATTCGCGCTGTCGGTATTCCCGTTATTAGAAGCCGTGCTACTGGCAGCGGTTGTAGTTGTAGTAGTAGTTGTATTGGTGGTGGTGGTAGTTTCAGTCGCCGTGGTTTCTTCGACAGCATTTGCATTTGTAGATTCGTCTGCACTCGTAGATTCATCCGTTGTTTGGGCATTTCCTTTATCGAAATATGCACTTGCCAAAAGAAGTAGCACCAAAAGATAACTCTGCAAAAAATATTGCAGTTGAATACATTATTGACTAGTATAGCATTAAAATAGTTGCTGTACTTGGCTGAAGTGAGCCATTGACTTAATTACAGCACAATAAATTGGTATTGACCTTTATCTTTCTAGGGTGTGGCTAATTTGGCATTGAGCAACAGACGTGGCTTGTATGTGTCAGCATTATTCCTTGATGGGGATAATTATATAACCGGTACCATAGTTTAGGTTTATTCTTCCGCAACAAGGACAGGTAACGAACATTACAGTACTACGCCCACAATTTAAACCCCAAAACTGGCCACCACCCACCGCCCACCAGAAATTCGTGTAACCGTTGTAATGTAACGGTAATTTTGCCGTACTTTACTGTAATTCTTTACGGAGTTAATCAGACTCAGCACATTTACATCCTTTACATTGATCGATCACATTCTGTTTGTGTTGTTCCTCTGGACAAACACAGACGTCTCACTGTGACCAGCGGCTGGTCGCTTTGCTTAACTCCGATCATTTATTTCCGTTTTTATTTCCAAATTCATACAAAACTACTTATGTCAAAAAACAACAAACCCGTCAATATATTTGAATCAAATCGATATCGGCGGGTACCTGTTACTGTGATACACTGCCGTAACTGTACCAACGGTTGTGAATAGATTACCGTTTTAAGACTATTCGGCTATTCCTGAGAAAAAAATCGTGCGGCAACGTGTGGATCTTTTTTTTACTAAGTTTTCATTTATATCGACGGTAAATGCCCAAGTCCTAGCGCTAAGTTAACCATAATTACGGATAAGCTAGGCCTAATTAGGCTAGGTTAGTCCAGGGGTGAAAAAGTGTGGCCTTTTAGGCTAATCATTTGCTTGCTTCAAAAAAAAGAAACAGGAACAAAACCAAGTTTTTTTTAAGATTTGTGGCTCCCAGGCAACAATAAAATTTCCCCCAGTTATGCGCTAGTCAGTTGTGCATTCAAATTTCGTAATGGGATTGCAGGGCCTCGTTATCAATGGACCATACTTTTTCACTTTACCTGACAAGGCAATGTTATCGTAAACTCGAAAAAACACTGTGTTACTTGGAACGGCAACGGTGGGCATGGCAGGTATCGGTAGCCTACCGTAAGGTAACTCTTATACCGTAACCGGTTTGCCGTAGCCTACGGTACTTGCTTTGCTGCGCTTAGTTTCGACAAATAAAATCAAAAGCTTACCGTTTGAAAAAGAAACTTCATCCTGATAAATAGATACTCTTTCGGTTAGAAATACGCCAAACAGTTGTAAAAAAGATGTAAAATATTAGACTAACTTTAACCTGTAGAGAAACTTGGTGCAAAGAAATTCGTATACCATATGAATTTTTGATTGTTACAGGAATTTTAAACCTACCTTTATGGTGTCATTATTACAACAATGCCATAATTCATCGATGTAGAACATATTATGACGTCAGCTAGTTTAAGGCCCTTTTTGTATTTTAAAGCAGAGTACTTACATCATTGCTCATTTGCATGGTAGCTATTAAGTGTGGTTAATGCTGTACTTGTTTTTTTTTCGCTTTGTTTGTACCATATAATCGAAGGCAGCTTATAATTAAGGTGCGTAATCAAACACGAGTATAAAATCAACGTCAATTTTTGTAATTTTCATGAACTAGTTATGATTCTTGCAAGCGCAGATTTGTTATTTTGCAACAAGACAGAAATGAACAACAAAACGTATACATTTTTGTTGAATGATCTCCCCGAGTGTAGTGTATTGGCTATTCGATTTGTAATAATATCACAATAAAATTGCAGTTTAAAAACTTATTTTGATCGTCAAGCACCGAAACACACTTTTTATTGCTCAAGCCATATTAACTAAGCAGCTTATAGAGAAGAGGAATTTTCTGCAATTTAATTGCACATTTTTACTCTATTTTGGGAGTTTTTCTATTAACTGTTATGAATCATCACAGGTTTGTTATTAAACATTTGCATGAGATTTTAACAGTTTGCACTGGTTTGGTTTCTTACGATGCAGTTACTTTCAAATGAAGCAGTTACATTTAGTGTAGCCAGCTGATGAAACCAGATGGTTTCACGTTTCGTTGAAATTGCCTTTATTTTATCAATCGCATATGTAGAAACTCATAATATAGCCCCATTCTACAAGATAGGCCTATTCAATCACTCGGACTATAGATGCCAGGGCAAAAGTCAAGCAGCAACTGGGTCGTGCTGTCATCTATAATTCGCAGATCATGTAGTGGTAGCCTATTCCGAGGGAGGAGTTAAATAGAAAAAATAACTGGATATGGCATGCTGGTCTACGGTTTCCTCCTCACAAGCTTCACGCTAATAATTTTGCACAGAGTTAATCGGAAACGGCCGACGCTGGTTCGCAAAGGTTGAGCCGTATGTAGGCTGCTAGTGGTATGGTTCAGTACTCCGGTAGGGTAGGAATCGGTGGTGATGAAATTGCGAAGTCCTATAAGACGCTCCTGCCACCCCACGTTCCATATATGGTCCGCACTAATACCTGAGTTTTTGACTTGTGCAAACAGTTTCAATTTGGCGGGGATCAATGGGTATCACGATTTAGTCGTCGGGCCTGCCTATTTACTGACACAAAAAGCTCGACTAAAGCAGGCAGGAAGGCTCCGTTTCCCGATCAGCGAATGCAAGTGTGACCTTATCGTGGCCAAGCCCGAGCAAGATGAGTACATAAACTTGTTACTGATCAAAATATTTTTTTCGCTGAAAAAAAACTAGACTACTAAAAATTCTCGCAACCACTGCACTATGGTTTTTACACGATAGGTTAGCGTACATACAACTTATGAACGCGTTATTATGAACCATTCAGCCAGGCAAAATATCATAGGCTTCATACGCGTTAGTAGATTGCGAATACCTACATAATTTGTGAACGAATTCGCAATTTACGAACGCCCTGAATGAAGCGAATTCTGACACATATATGCCTAACCATAATGGTCTTTACAGCAGACTGCGTAGCCGTAGAGTATAGGTGTACTTATACTTTTACAGTTGTAAGTAAAGATATAGTTTTAGATTTTTTAACTAACTTAGGCATAATAATAACACCGCCTAACAAAAAAATTTTTTTAGATGCCAACGATGTTTCAACGGATTTTGGGTAATTTGAGGTCGCTGATTCCGAATTCGGCATTGGTTTTGCTGAAATAGTTCTAGTTTTCGAGATATGGCTATTTTCTTCATTTCAGCATTTTTCACTATTTCTTCCATTAGTGACAGTGTTGTAGCTATCACGTTAACGTTTGTGTTTGGGTTGGAACCTCAGAATAGACTCAATTGTGATTCTCATTAATTAAACCTGCCTTATTTTGTTGATGTACTGACAAAAATGCGCTAATTTCTCCTGTTTTCTTGAAATATTTAATGCAGTGAAGACAAAAATCGCTGACCTTGCTATCATCAAGTTTACTTCTTTCGAGTTGTAGATGTATAAAGCGTTACTCTTCTTGAAACTGGTTAGTTGCATGGGTATATTTTTGCTTACTTCAACGATTTTGTTTTGTGCACGATATATTCTTGCTATACCAATTAAGTACAATTACATAAATATGAGTTTATCACGACGTCGGTGTGTAAACAGCCCGGATTCATTTTGTTACATTTGTGGGGAGTATACTGCTGAGAATCAAATAAAAAACATCACTGATTTTGCCAAGCAAGTACACCTTGCATGTTTTGGAGTGAAGCTTGGCGATCAAGATAAGCTTTGGGCTCCTCATAAGATTTGTAAAACCTGTATAGAGAGCCTTAGACTATGGAATTAATTATAATTAATTGATGCAGTCTGAGAGGGCAGAGGAAATTTCCAATATGAGTTCTCAGTGGAAATGGTTGAATATGCCTGACATAGATGTAAGTGACGCATCAGGCAAAATGCGCTTTACATTAACAGCTGATGTTGAATCTTCAATTTTCAGTTTGGACTTTCTTACACATTTCCATTTAAAAGTACAGTACTTCAGTTCCAGCATCGAGTATACGTCCATAGAGACAGGATGTCCAGATATCAAGCAGCCACGCAGAATAATCTGTTACTGGTGTGATGTTCTCAAATCTCAATGGTAACTCCATGAACTCAGATAAGAACCAGCAGGTCTTTATGCAATTTAAAGATGTCAATGATGGAATAACTGAAGATTTGCCAAGCGCATCACACTCTTTTATTACGCAACTCCTTCTTTCCAATAAATAGCTTAAGCTAGGTTAAAATTTCAGCGATTATAAACCGTCTGAAGGTAGGCCAACAATTAACTTTTATCGGTGAAATAGACACTTCCTAAACATAAGGACTGGTCTGGTTTGGTGTGTGACGTCTGAATTGCACTCGGAACGGCATGTTGTGTGTTAAAAATTTTTCAATACTTATTTAACTAGCAATTAAACTTCATGTGGGTAATTAATTAAAAAAATTTACAAAATAAAGTGTTTTGTCAACTGCGTATGAAGATGTAGAATCTGCACAAATGTAGTCCTTATACTAGGCTAGGGAAACTAGCCTATTTGGTCTACCTCGATGTCTACCCGAAGGCATCTCCTCGCATTTGTTCTCAACGCCGCCACACCCACTTTGCTGTAACCTATACATTTAGGATGAGTTTCTACATACAGTACTATATATTTTAAAAGTATCATTAAGTAGTTTCTATGCGACACAACTGGATGTGTGTATGTTTTACTGAATCCATTAAACATTAACACCAAAACCATTTAATTAAAAAAATATTGTTGGAAACAACATGCCTATTAAGGAATTGCAAAAGAGAGTTCATTAAATAAATCATAGCTCTAGCGAACAATGAAGTTAATTGATACTACAACTACTACAAAAACACAACGTTAGTGCAAATGTTCTAATAGGGCACATATGGTCGATAAACCTGGCAACTTAAAGAAAGCAATTTCGCTTCTAAGGCTACTGAAATGACTATACATGAAGACTGGGGAGGATCGTTGGTTGTTGACGTTTGTAACAACCCGAGGGCAACCAAGTTCATAAAACATGCCCATGTGCTGAAAAACTGATCATATTAAAAAGATTAAAAACATATAGTGGTAAAGATACCATCAACAACATAAAACATTCGGAATGGTAAAAAAGTAAAAATACAGCGGATAAGTGCAATGTCATTGTTCTTATTAAACGCAAAAATAAGAAAATAAAAATGCACCTTACTGTTCTTTGCAAACAATACTGCCATAACAAAAATACTTTGTTCATTGCCAATTTCAACACATTAGGCTAGTTTTTTACAAAATAAAATGCATAATACATAAGTTATTGTAGTTCAAAATTCAACATTGCAATTTCATATCAAAGCAGTGCCCTGAGTCCCACTGACTTGTCGATCCACAAGCCAGGAGAATCACAAACTTGGTTCCAAAATAATTCCTCTTCGGCAGTTGGTGATGTCATATACGCAACTAGATGAGATGTTCAAAATAAAATACTAGGTGACGAAAAAAATGCAATCAAGCAATAGACAAAAGTAAGTCGTAGACCAAAAAATGTTCTCAAAAAGGCCTGGCAATGAACTTTTTAGGTTTCCCTTTCTCACAAAAATAATCAAAAACTTCCTGCTTACCTAGTTTTGAAACAAGTCTGATACCGCCCAGTAATTCTGGTGGTTTTGTTCCGGAGGATTTATGCCAAACTGTAACCTGGACACCAGATTGCTCCACCTTACGATTAAGAGGTAACCGAAAAGTTACATTCCAGACAGGGTCATTTCCACCCTCCACCACAACAGTTTTTTTTCGTGATTCTTTTCCTGGTAAAAGGGATCTGAAACAAAAATGATTTTGCCAAAATGTTTAATTCCTACAAGATACAATGCGAAACAAAACAAAAGATAATAATCAACTAAGTTTTTCGTTCAACGTTCCACTACCCCTGCTCTGTCTGAAGAACTATATTAAATTATGTAGAACTTGGTAGTATCAACTCACACTTTCACGTAAGCATTCACTGTGCCATTAGGTAAAACAGGAATAAGATTCTTAGCATGTTTAACCATGACATGAACATCCCCAAAACCTTGTGTTTTAGGTGCTTCATAGCAAACAGCAATCAATATATCGCCTTTGTATGTTGAACTTGTATGAAGTGAATTCACTGAAGAAAGTGCCTGCATAAAATATAAAATACTGTATAAAAAACTAAATGAATTCATCAAGAGCTTTAACTGAAGTTTAACTAACTCTTATTATGCAATACTTCTCAGAAAAAACAATACATTGTAAAAACCAAACCTGAAATGTTTGCCAAAGAATTTGCGTTACACTGATCAAAAATAAAATGCAGCATTGAGCACCGAAAAGCATAAATTTAGCTATTTTTTCCAGTGCATTTTGTACTGACGTTTGCCATTTTTGGTTATATGGCTACTATGAAAACGGATGCAAACCTTTAGAGGATACCAATGCGCAACACTTTGTGGGGTCCATTTCCACGTATTAAATGGTATCTGCAAATGACCAAGAAAAGAATTTCGTGAAAAAGTAGCAGCATTCCACACAGACATCTCCAGCACTCGATTACAGAGTTCATCCATAGTCACTGAATACTAAAAATAGAAAACTAAAATACCTGAAAACACTTGGGAACAAAGACGCTTCTTCCAAACAAAAAATCACATTTAAAAGATAAGTTTTGGGTAAAAGAATTAAAAACCTATTGAACAAAACTTTGGTTTCTTAACTCTTAAGAGATTTTAGTCATATTATAACAACTTTGAAAATAAACCTTTATTTCTTGGTCAAATATAGGGAAAGTTGTGTTTTTTCTAGCTGAAGTCTTTTTCTTTGTTGTTCGATCAGGTAACAGATAGCACTTGACATAAGGTTCGCAGTGCTTGCCAACGTATATCAAATTTCGACATCCGGCAATAAAAATAACTAAAGTGTTTGTTCTGAAACAAATAACAAGCCAAACTAGTGAATGTGTGAATAGTCTGAAAAAGCAATAGAAAAAGTTATTCTTAATACCATATTCATACAATGGTACCAAACATTTGCATTTGATTTTATTGTGCAGCCGGTTACTTGTATTCAAAGTCCAATGAAAATTTTATTTCTCCTGTTGATCTTGCAACTTCTTCTGGTATAATCTTTCCCTGCAAAATGTGCATTCATTTTATGACACTCCAATTCATATCAATAATCAGTAAGGGTACATGCCACGTAATATACAATGGCAAGTGAGTACTGATAAATGCATATAAATTATTTTAACTTACAAACATTTCCATTGAAGACACAGATAAAGAATTTTTATGTTTCTTGGCAAACTTTGTTTTGGCACTTCCTGGAGTGGATTTATCCTGCTAAAGTAATGTAAACAATGTCATTATCAACTTATACCTGTTGTCTAAATGGCAGTGTCTATTGTCTATATAACATTTACCAATAACCATACAACTGTCAAATGGTTATTTACTACTAATGCTGTCACACAGTCAAGGCTTTCATATAGCAACTTCATTTAAAACAAACACTTACTGAAGATTCTGACTCATTAAAGTTAACCAAAGAAGGCACTGATCGGCTTAAAATGCGATGAGCTTGCAATTTTCCACTAGCAGCAAGGAACTTTTTCTTTACTGTTGACTGGCCTTTATGCCTTGATCCCAATGACTCTATTACACAAAATGCGAAAAAGTTTGCATTATCATTTTGAAACTTTTCACAATGCTTGAATTAATTATTATTTACGTAATGTTTAGTAAACACATTGTAAAAAGCAGTTTTAGTATTAAACACACCGTTATCATGTGTGGTGGAATGATCAGGAAAATAAGCAGATGCTCTTGAAAAGTCATCAGATGGTATGGATTGATGAGCTAATGAGGAAGCTTCAGGTTTGGACAGGGAGGTATCAAAAAGTGATGGGCTGCTGTATTGAGAAAAAATCAACATCTAATTAAAATACACAGAGCTGACTAATTAAGTGTCTACAAAGATCTCCCTAAGCTATATACTGTAGCTTTTACTCATAAGTTTCCAAGATTTAGTGGTGACAAAAAAATATCTGAGTAAATTGTGTCAATGTCTAAAAATGTACATAGGTTAGGGTTGTTCATATTTAGGTCATGTTTAAAAATTTCAAGTTAAATAAACTAATCCAATTCTGCATCAATTAAAACTAAATTTGCAAAATGAAATTTTTGAAAATTTTAACATTCTGCCCCCAACATAAGCCCCAAAGTTTTCACTTAAAAATTACTAAATTTGGGAATTTCCCCAATGTTTCCAAAAATGTTGAAAAACTTAAGATTTATAGCACTGTGAGAAATCTAAAATATTTTTGTTTAGTATTCTTGAAAATCTTACATTAGTAAACAACTTTAAAAGCATTAGTTATATAAGGTTATATGAAGTTGGTATAATTATAATTAGCGGTAAACAATGAAAATGTTACAGGGGGTTTAGGATAGTAGAAACTTGGTTAGCAACAACCAATTATTAGAAATTTTATATTTTCGTCTTGAAGATCTTTTTAAAGGGAGATAAACAGTGTGATATAATTTCATTAACATAGCACCAGTAGTAACAGTAATTACTAATTAAGTAGGCCTAGAGCAGGCCTGGCCAACCCGCGGCTTGCAAGCCGCATGCGGCTCTTTCGTTCATATTGAACTTCCGAAAGAGAGCACATTTTACCCATTTTAGGCAGATAAATAATACGGAAAAGTAATCTCTACTGGCTAATGTTCAATTGATATTTGCTAAATAATGACTGATTACATCAGATTTCGACCCAGAATAAAGATGATGAAACTGAAACAATATAACTGAAACATAAATCATAATGTGCATGATGTGGCTCTTTGCGGTTAACACAGTAAGAAGTGAGGCTCTTAGTCTCTGACTGGTTGGCCACCCCTGGCCTAGAGTCTTCTTGACCTTGCTTAGGCTAGGTCTGCTAGATCACAGGTCAACGGCCAATTTGCTTCTGAAACGAATGAGGTCAATCTTGGCTACTTTCCGGTCGCTGATCATGAATGTCAACTTGAAATTTGTTGATTAGTTCTAGTTTTCGAGATACGTAAAGCAGTATGCATTTTTTTCGCTTGGAGCTTGTGTCAGTCAGCTAGAGTAGGGCACTTAATGTTTGTTGGAAGGTTGACGAGGTGTCTATTCATACTATTTTTATTTTGACATATATGTTTGAGTTGGATTGTTTGTTTGTAAAAACTTCAAAGTAGGCTTAATGCGTTTAGCCTTTCCTGCTCTTTCTGCAGATGCCTCATAACTGCATAAATAAAGCAGACAACTTCTGCTATATTTGTGGTGAAATAACTTTTTCTTCACAAAAGCAAAATATCACAGGAAAGCATACCACTTGTATTTTGGATGCAAAGTTGGCGAACAGGACAAGAGTTGGGCCCCTCACGTATGTTGCAACTCCTGTGGTGCAAATCTTCGGCAATGGCTAAATGGCAAAAGAAAATGTATGCCCTTTGCTGATCCAATGGTTTGGAGAGAACCCACAGACCAAATTACCGATTGTTACTTTTGCATGACCACACCGATTCGTAAAGGTTTTTAAAGAAAGAAGAAGCAGAGTATTCAATACCAAAATATTACGTCAGCAATTCATCCAGTACCGCATGGAGAATTACCTCCTGCTCCTGAGGCACCTCAAGGATTCACACTTGATTGAGATGATCAAGAAAGTGTAAGTTCTGTGAGTAGTGGTGGATTGTCGATGTCACAGGAATCATACGTTGCACCCCTTCCTTCCAAAAAAAAACCATCTTATAACTCAAAATGAATTGCACGACCTTATCCGGGATTTGGAACTACCCAAAAGTAAATCAGAACTTTTGGGCTCTAGCCTTCAGCAATGGAATCTTTTCGCAGAAGATTAAAGGATATCGAAATACCGTCACCATCAACAAGAGCTAGAATTATTCTTCTTTGTAGAAGGTGATCTTGTAGCATGCAGAAATGTAGGCCCGACAGGCGACAGGCCAAGACGAAAAGAATGGATAAAACAGATTAGAAATTTATATATATAAGTGACAATCATTTGTTGCATATGTAGTGCTAAAATCTAAACACATGCAATTCTAACACTGATTGTTGCAAATTGTTACTGTTGTGTTCATTAAAGTGCACTAAGGCTTGCCATACTGTATATAAATCCACATACAAAAATGAAAAGTTGTGTATAGTTTTAATTAGAGCTAATCAGCAATTTATCTGACATTTTTGGATTCAGCGTCAAAAAATACATAAGAATCGACTGTTTTGATCTCGGAAGCAACCAACTTTTGAAAAATTGTTGACCAGTAGGTCAGACAGTACAGCAACCAAGAGTCACAGTAGTAGTCTAAATGTAGTACATCGTTAGCTCTTCGTTTAGTTGCTTCAATCGTTGATGTTACACATGTTTCTTTCTACTGTTGCATCTATCTCTACCACTTCTTAACTAAAGGGCCATGAAAGCCTCAATTCGAATTCTTAGATGTTATACAGTCCAAAGTTCACAGCAGAGTTTTAAGATGAAAAGGCACTGAATTCATTATAGAATGAAAAATTAATGATCACCATTTCTAGCCTATTACAACCCCTTAACAAAGCAAAGAAGCATGTCATTCACATTACATCGAATGATTTTTCGGCTATTCTCAAGATAATAGGGATTGTTATGCCCTAGGGGTAATTAAAACTCTGCAAATTATCATTTTTATAGGTGACCAGTCATTGGGACCAGTTGCCTCAAGTTAAATGAAGTTTTGAAACAAGTGAAGGCTAGTTAACAAGCTTTCACTGAGTATGAGTAACTACATAAACACAATAGACATTAATATGTACTTCAGTAAGGATGTAAAAATAAGCCATTTTTTATTTAGGTAAACCACATTTCAAACCACAGCTGAATATACCTTTGTGGCGAATGTGACAGTGATGTCCTGGCCCTGTGACCTTTTGTGATAGGTAATGATGTCACAGAATGATCAGAATCAGAAAAATATGACTCTCTATTGCTCATGTAACGTAGGCTTCTAAAATAATAAAAATAATGTAGCATTAACGAGGTGCATGCCTGAAAAAACAAAGATTTCTCTGATTTCGTTAAACTCTTACATAGGACTTTAAAACACCTGTTTGGACCAATCAAATGGCAGCATGTTTGGTCTTGTTTTTTAGCCTGGGAATTCCCCTAGCTGTTGTCGTGTTTCAAAGTTCCAGGTTGCGTGGAAAACTTGGATAGAAATTCGCATGAAAAAGTAGGAATAGTTTTTCTACTTTCTACTTTGGGCCTACGTAACGAGATATGTGATTTTTGCCATATTCCAGTATGAGATAGTATCAGGCAAGTCTAGTTCACATGCAAAATTTCAGGGATCCCCATGGGGCGATTTTCGAGTACTGTAATTGCAATAATTTTACTACATAAAGAAATAACAAAAATTGACCCCTTTTTGACTCCCATAACTCTCCTCAATAGCAATGTATCCACAAATTGTTTTGAAAATAAAATACTGACTTACAATACATCTGAAAACTTGTACATCCAAAGGAAAACTCAAATAAAATGGATTTTATTGTACACTACCTGAGTGACTCGATTGATCCTGTTTCTGGAAACAAGTTACCAACTTTCTGAGGGGAAGGAGTTTCTAATGAGCTAGATAGGCTTTCCATACTTCCACAGCTAATTAACTCTTCAATGACGAAAGGTAGATACCATGCAAGGAACAAAAAATTCAGTACTAAACTAAAAATTGGACATGGTAACCAACAGAGTTGGAAACTATTGGATAGTTTTCTATGCAAAAAATATTTTCATGTTCGTAAGAAAAGAATAAAACAGTAATAGCATAAGAGTGCAGAAACAAAGCAAATCAGCCAAGTAAATAAACCTTGCCGTTGAGAAGAATGGCTTGAACTAGATGCTTGAGTGCAAAGAATTTCTGGTGTGTGAAATTTCGGAGTAGGACTATTTGGTTCTAAAACATGCAATTTGAAAATTTTTAACTCTCGATTAACAGACGACTAGCTTCATTAATAAAAACTTAAAACTGCATGGCCACTTTAGGAAGTCTAAGCAGTTTCACCAGTTACCAAATATTTCACTATGTAACAAAAAAAAAAAAATTTTTTGTTCCCAGGTTCTAATCGATTTTTCCCTATTGCTTAGGACCAGTAAGTGTCGAAAATCAACTTTATTTCATATAAACTTTGTTTTTGTGGTTTAGAGACTGAAATTCTAAAATCGCAATATTTTTGAGAAAAGATATCAAAGATATGGCTAAAGAGCATCCAAGATGGATGTTAATCACTTTTAAATGTTAATATACTCTGCAATATTTGCCATTTTATAGATACTTCTGTTTGCAGGGTTGATTTTTGAGGTGTTGTATAGAATATTTTATGATCTGCAATTGATAATTTTTTAACGTTTTCTTTTATTGGACAACATTTTGAGTGCTTTCAAAATGACTAGAATCTGCAAACATTCTGCTGATGCGTTTTGTTTCATTTGTGGACAATTTATCAAGACAAGAGCGAAGAAGCACTCAGTTTTGGCTTCCGTTAAGATGTGTGAAGCCTACAATGCTTATTTTGGAATGCCTGTTGGAGACCAAGACAAACCTTGGGCACCACATTTTTCTTGCGATTACTGCAAAAAGACTTTGGAAGGTAAGGTTTCATCGATCATATTATTTAGGCTAATCTTAATTATACTGAAGTTGATCTATTTGTATGTTTATGGTTACAGCAAATTAAGAATTGGTTATTTGTTTTTAGGTTGGTATCGAGGGGAGAAAAGGGCGATGAAGTTTGCTCTTCCAAGGGTATGGCGGGAGCCAACGAACCACACAGATGACTGCTATTTTTGTATGGTTAATCCATCCCGACGCAGAGCTGGAAAAAACGCTCCTCCTATTGCTTACCCAAATATTCCTTCCTCAATAGCTCCGGTGCCACATTCAGATGAACTGCCAGTGCCTAATCCCCCCCCCCAAGAAATGAGCAACTCTCAGATGATGAGTTCACCACTGAGGAAGAAGATGTAGATGTTGCCATTGATGAATTTATTCGATCTTCTCAGTTGGAAGAGGGAAAACCTTATTACCCTAATCAGAAAGATCTGAATGATTTGATCAGAGATCTTGGTCTGACCAAATCTAATGTGGAGTTGTTGACATCTCGACTTAAGCAATGGAACTTGCTGGATGATACTGTCGATTCCATCAAGACATAAAAGATTTTGAAAGGAGATACCAAGGGCAATATAATGAAAGCATGATGGGAGATTATGTCTGGGCCTTGATGCGGGAAAGTGATGTAGAGTACAAAAGAAAATCCCGCAAAACATCCCATTTTTAACTGATTTTATACTTGAACTGTTCTAGCCTGAAATATTTATTTAGTTTTGCATTTAACATTTAATGATGGTATTGATTCGGATACAGTTAATACATTTATGTGCAAATTTCCATGTACCAAATGCCTGTGCTTTGTGATTTGATTTTAATAACAAAAATTCTAATTCGTTGCCTGTTATTATGCAAACTCAGAATTAACCCTTTGCCAGACAGAAAAATAGCCAAAAGTTGGCTGTAATTTGCTTTGCGAAAAAGCAATCGATAGCCTACGACTAACGCGTCAGAATATTTAGTAAATACATTGATAGAATATAACTTCTTAGTCGATGCCAAGCGATTAAAAATGGACTTACAGCGATCAAAGACAGTTTGGTAAATATCCATTTCCTATAGGGTAAATCAGTATAACCATGCACAATATTGCACATACCAGCAAATTCAAAAAATTACTCTCCTAACCACAAAATCAATGTTTGGAATGAACTATATTAATTTTTGGAAGTTTCTAGATGAGAGAGATCAGGAAATATCAATTAGAACCCGGGAACAAAAATCGTGTTACACGGTGTTTCAGTTAACTACTTACTTGAAGTTCGAATTACTGCTTGCTTTAACAGAGTACAGCCATCAGCCATAGGCTTTAATTCTGCCCTCATTGCATCATAAAACCACTCTCCTGTTTTTGTTTTAATGGAACTGCAAGTAAAAACAATAGTAATTACAGTAATAGCAGTTGTCTAATGAACCAGTGGCAAATATAGACAGTACCACTACAGGCATTCAAATCATTATCCAGAAATTAGACCTTAGTTGATTATTTTAAACTGTAATTCAGTATGAAAATGTCAATTTAATTTATTTTTTATTTTAAAAGTTTTTTTATCTTCCAAAATCATGAAAACAATGTAGCATGATCAAGAGCCCCATGTTAAAACAGAGATAATAGGTAATATAATTTTACCTTTCTTTGTAACACACAATGCAAATAGAAATCCCTTCAAACGATGATCGTTGACAATTATCACATATCTAAAACAAAATTATACAACTATATATATATATATATATATATATACATATATAATATACCTATTTAGGCAGGCATCGTTAATTTGGACCACTTTTTTCATCAAAAAATGTTGGTTTAGTGAGATATCTATACCGATAATTATTAATGGAAAACATTACGGGGTAATTGTTTACAAAGCGTTACAATGAGCTAAGTTAAACAGAACTCGTCTTAGTGAACACATGCAAAGAAACAGACAAACTCGTTGACCTTGAAAACCTAACAACTTAAAGATCCATATTTTGCTGTTTGTTTACGGCAGTGGTTCCCAACTGGGGGTACTCGTACCCCTTGGGGGTATGAGATTGAACATCAAGGGGTACGAAGATCCTTGGGCCACAGAGCAATATATATATGAAAATGATGGAATTTTTCAATATATATATGAAAAATTCAATCAGAATTTTTTTGGGGGTACGAAGAATGCTCTGACCTGAAAAAGGGGTACGAGCAGCAAAAAAGATTGGGAACCACTGGTTTACGCTGTATGTTGAATCAATTTATGCCAGCCAATCAATTGCATTTAGGACTACACTAGATTAGGAGGTTAAAAAAGAACGGTATTAAAAGACCAATTATGTCCAAAGCAATTGAATTTAGAAAATTGATCATTGACTGTATGTACAACATACGGTACATTGAAGTGCGACAAGTATAAAAACAAACATATGTAAGTATGTAACACTTGTCAAAATCCTTATTTGCATTTTTTATCTGCATTGATTTGGCATATCCAATCTTAAATTGCCACGTCGGAGTGAGATAACTGGGTTCTCGATTAAACGGAGTGGAAAGGCATGAAAAAAATCGCCTTAGCAGTTTAATGCTAAGTAGTGAGAATTGCGGTTTCTAAAGGTTAGATAAACAAGGCTTAACTGCATACCAATAATAATCAGCAATTACACAAGGAAGCATCATTGACACATTGTCATATGATATATTTTAGGCCTTTAAAAATTAAATAAATATGTACCTTATGCCTGCACACTTGACATCGAACACTTTTATTTTTAAGATGTTTTGTACTTGCATTACACCTTTCACAGACATGTGACGAGTAGGTTAAGTCAGCCCTTTTAGCACCTCTTCGACGGACATCGCGTAACTCACATTTTAAATTGCTAAAACAACATTAATTGACAATTTATGCTTATTGAATTAGGATATAATCACAGTATTTGGAAACAAAACCAACAACAGCATTTATGCACTAAAATATGTTCACATTATTCTCTTTTGTTCCAGCAGTTTCAACTTTTCATCTCGTTTTAAAACATTAACTATGAAATCCCGCTCAGTCTCCGTGAGAAAGCCAATTTCCATGTTGGCCCAGGAATCCTGTAACAAAACAAATGTAAAGGCTACATTGTAGTAGGTATATACGTGTAACTTTTAAAATATGCTATAAAGTGTATTAACAGTACTATGCAGCAGATCATAAAACTGTATGTAGTACTACGTTCAAAATAATACTGATCTTACAATGTCGTCTTTATTTCTATTGGTCATCATGAATTTCATCTACTACCAGTACTGGTACATACTTGCTCTGCATCGATGAGATACGTAAGCAAACGAATGAAACTTTTTAATCAGAAATTTGAAATTGATCATGGGCCAGTTGCATTTTTTTATTTTAAAATCTGTCAATCATTTTTAGAAGGCATGAGCATAATCTGATGATACTGTCCGACTAAAGCTATATCACAACTGGGCGACAGGTAACATGAAACTGTGATTTTGGGCGGTTAGGCTTGCTGAACCTGCTTCACACGTGGGCGTCTTTGTAACCTTTTACATTCCTTGTAGATAAAGATTTTATTCACTACTTCCATTCCACTTGCTGGCCATTCTAGCAACCCTCCGGCCTCCCGGCCTCCACCTCTACAGTAATCATTTTGGCCAGTTTACTCTGCCAACAAATGAAGGCATCATGCGGATGATCGAGCTTTTTTTGTGGTAACGTTCATCTCTTTGCTACGGCCTACCGGTGCGTAACGCAACGTAGCGTAGTGAAACCGAAAACCTTTCCAGTGTTCTAGACGTGTTGACTGTTAAGTACACCTGAACGAAGTATAAAATGTGTGTGTGATCGAAACTTTTAATGAATGTTTGCAGAACTTTCACACCGATGTCTGCGGTTGTGGACAACCTATTTTGTCACAGTATTGCAATGGGTCTGTTTTTTGCAGAATATACTTTCGATGTTTTGGGTTTAGTACAGAAGTGCACAACCAAATGACGTCACACTTAGAGTAGGTGGGGCCTAGTATACAAATGCATCCTGTGGTTGTGCAGTTCTGCATTCCACCCTATTTGTCCACCAGTTGGTAAATTAACACTGGACATTCTAGTTGAAGTAATAAGAACACGTCTGATTTTACCAGTAACAGTGCCAAAGTTTTTTTTTTGAACAGTTAATAGGCTAGTAAACTTAGTATAATATTGTTGAAAGTTGATTTTGACATTTAAACAATGCATTATTTTTAAATAGCCTATGATTTGCTTAGATGTATATAAAACAACAGATATTAAATTTAGCTTAATTGCACATCTTAATGAAAAGTGTGACACCTGCATGTATGAGGTTTACTAATGTGTACACCAAACTTTTTTATCTTCATGCCAAGTTATAATCATAAATAAACAAAGAAAATCTGGTTGTTTGAACACCAAGTTATAATAAATAAATAAGAATTGTGTCTTCAGTGTACGCCAAAATTTGCATCGTTGCACGCATGATTTCTGGCTGAAAACTGTTGGGGTCAGATGGCTAAATAATGATAATATGGGTCTAGTGCAGAAGTGCACAGCCAAATGACGTCACACTTTGAGTAGCTCGGTTCTAGTATGCAAATGCATCCTGTAGTTGTGCATTTCTGCATTAGACCCGGTAATATAATATTTTGTATGATTGTAAGTAGCTCTAAAAACATAAATACATTGTAAGAAAATAAGAACACTACTGCTTTTCATGTGTCAAAAACAATTAAACAATACTGTACATCAGAGACTTTTTTAATTTACCTATTTTCTGATTTCTACTGACAGGAGAGCTTAAAATAATGGCTAGCAACGAAAGTAGTTTATTGTTTGCAAGCTCAGCATCATCACAGAGTTTTTTACATCAAGAGGAAAGTGATGAAAATTTTCAACTATTTAAAAAATATATTTTAGAAAAGCATATTGCTGACGTTGTTCGCTTTTTACTGGAAGAAGAAAATAATGTCCATTATTCGATTAAAATAGACGGAGCGGATCTCCTGGAAAACTGTGTCAACTTAACTGACCACCTATTCTTTCAGTCAGAATCAATGTTAAAAATGTTTAATCGAGCTTTTCATGCAGCTATGTACATTGTATATGGTACACATTGTTTGAAGGAGCACATGTCATTGAAGCCATTTTTGCATGTGCGCTTTGTAAAACTTCCCTCATGCAGTGAAATATGGAGAGACAGAGTGCCAAAAGCAAAAGATGTTGGTTGTTTTTTAGCACTCGAAGGCACTGTTATAAGAACAAGTTCTGCAAAAATTCTTGAATTTAAAAAGGAGTATATGTGCAACAGATGTAAAAATGTTTTTTCATTACAAGCAGATTTTCAACTTCATTATGCTGTGCCTACTCCTCAAACCTGTCCTGTCACTACTGACTGTACAGGTAAGAAATTTGTTGTTGTTGCTGGTAATGATGGAACAACAGGCCCCAAAAAATGCAAGGACTATCAAGAAATACGTGTCCAAGAACAAGTTCGAAAGCTATCAATGGGCACTATTCCCAGGTCAATGACAATAGTTCTGGAAGATGATTTGGTTGACAGTTGCAAACCAGGTGACGACGTGGTAATATTTGGTTCAGTTGCTTGTCGATGGCATACTGTGTCAGTTGGGAAACCATGTGACTTAGAACTAGTTATAAAAGCCAACAATGTCGAGGTGTGCAATGACCGGCGATCTACAATTAAAGGTTTGGATATTGACGAGCTGCAAGATGAATTTCAATGTTTTTGGGCAGCTTATGGCCATTCCCCCATGGCGGCCCGAAATCATATTCTTGCTTCATTGTGTCCACAAGTATATGGGCTTTATGTTGTTAAACTAGCAGTTGCACTTGTACTTGCAGGTGGAGTTCCACGTACTGATTCTACTGGCTCCAGGGTTCGCGGAGAGTGTCATTTACTACTGGTGGGTGATCCTGGTACTGGGAAATCCCAGTTTTTAAAATATGCTGCAAAAGTTACTCCTCGTTCTGTATTGACGACAGGAATTGGTTCAAGCAGTGCAGGGCTTACAGTAAGTGCAATACGTGATGGACCCCATTGGACATTGGAGGCTGGTGCCTTGGTTCTAGCTGATGGTGGCATTTGTTGCATTGATGAGTTTTCTGGAATAAAAGAACAAGATCGTTCTGCAATACATGAAGCCATGGAACAACAAACTATTAGTGTTGCTAAAGCAGGTTTAGTGTGTAAGCTTAACACAAGGACAAGCATACTTGCTGCCACAAATCCCAAGCTTGGCAAGTATGATGAGGCATCAAGTGTTTCCATGAACATAGCCATGGCTAGCCCTTTACTCAGTCGTTTTGATTTGGTTCTTGTGTTGTTGGATGTCAAAAATGCTCATTGGGACTCGGTAGTTGCTGACTACTTGCTTACAGGTAAAAGTAATGCAGATCAAAAGACGAATCAATCAGAGCTATGGAGTTTAGACCAAATGCAAGCTTACTTTGGCATTATACGTCAACTGACACCATCCCTTTCCAGTGAAGCTGATCAGGTGCTGCGTGCATACTATCGCTGTCACAGACAGTCCAACTCACGAAATGCTGCTCGCACTACTATTCGCTTGTTGGAAAGTCTTATACGATTGTCAGAAGCACATGCTCGACTTATGTTTAGAAATGTAGTCACCATTCAAGATGCTATTGCTACTGTAACTGTTGTAGAATCTTCCATGCAAGGAGGTTCATTGTTGCCCACTGGGAGTATTTTGCATTCATGTTTTCCTAAAGATGCAGATGTAGAATATCAGAAACACTCTCGTCTTGTACTTCAGTGTCTTAGTTTAGAACATCTATTCGATAAACATGGGCAAAAAGCACCAACAGTACCGAAAGCTGCATCAGCTTGCGAACAAACTGGACATTCTGTGTTGTCAACAAACTATGAGTGTAAGGACAATGTTGTTTCACAGACCCCTTCTAATCAACCAAGTGTAAACGGTGGTCAGTCTCAAAAAAATATTTCATTACAATGTCATCAATTTAACAGTGAAGCAATTGATGACATGCAAAATGTCAATATGAGTTCTTTATTCAAAATAAAGCCAGGTTCTCAAAATTCGTTGGAAAATCAGCAGTCTACTCCAAGAGCATCTACCCAAAAGAGAAAGTCTGATGTTTTGAACGAAAAATCTTCAAATGTATCATATTTCTTTAAGAAGCAAGAAACCTTTCCTGCAAAAGTAATTTGTACAACATCAAACCAAATATGTGACCAAGATAAAAACTTGGTGTGTATGAAAACCTCCCATCATTCCAGTGATGCTACAAATAATCATAATAACATCGATTTGTTACCACAGTCTCAAATATCATTATTTTCTATGGAAACATTGCAGACTGCTAGCCAATCTTCCAGAAATTCTTTTTCTGGGCTTAAAGCAGAAGATCAATGGAATATAAAATCAAATTTTTCTACTAAAGATCCTGTGCCACACGTATTGCCCTGTCCAACTTCAGTCACCAGCTCCATCACAAACCAAGCTTCTAGCATATTTCGGCTTCCCGATTCTGAAGCCAAATTTGCATTTTCACATGATTCTGAATTCGACTTTGGAAATGAAACCAAGTCAGATGGGTTCAGCAATCTAAAAAAAAGTGATAAAAAACAAGCTAATCCAACATTTTCATTTACTCTCGATCCATGTGTGATAGAAGAAATGAGCAATGATTTAGATTTTTTCTAGTATATTTTTGCATTGCTTTATGCTTAACATTTCCCATGAATGTATTTTTTCTTAATTCATATATTTCGTTGCTCTGCCATGTTTTTTATTCACTGCTGAGTTTCAGTTAAGTTGATTTATTTGCCTATTTGGTATCATTGTTCGTTTTTCCACCATCGCTTTTAAAGTAAATTTTTTTGTTTCTTTAGGAATTTTAAAGTAAAATAAAAAGTATGAATTACATCAAATCTTTTGTCAAGGGCACAGAGGATGCAATGCCATCTGGTGCTGAAACTGTATGAGCATTTTAGTAGTCAAATTTTTTCATAGTTTTACGCTGTTTTTTGTAGTGCTTTAGTTCTAATATGTACCGTAGTCATTGTCTTGAACTTGTAGATTTTGACAACCATTATAATATTTTCATTGATACAGGTTGGTCGACTTTGTGACAGAGTGTCTTCTTCAACCCTTCTGGATGACAGAAGAGATGCAGTGAGAGCTCTTAAGTCCCTATCAAAGGTAGAAAAAGTAAAAGGACAAAATATAAGTTGTACAACGCAATCTAAGATAGCACATGCAGTTATTTTGCTTGACTCAGCAAACTATAATTGCTTAACTGTCCCACCTGCAAAATGAAAAATACCAGCTTTTACCAAAATAATTAATTAAACACACTGCTTTGGTACACTGGTTATCTATATTGTGGGTTAATTTGACTATATCTTGTGAACTTGCAGAAATATCGTGTGGAAGTTGGTTCTCAAGCACTGCCACATTTAATTGAAGTATTGCGAAGTGATTCAAATGATGATGAAATAATTGCTTATGCATTAGAAACTTTGTTTAACTTATCAACAATTGATGTTGATGATGAAGGTCAGGGCTTGTTTCACCATTTAAACTGGTTATGTTTACTTAGTACCAGTATACGTTATGTACAAAATTTTAATAACATTTGCTCTTAGCTAAAAAATTTAGAAATAGGGATTGGTATTGTGTAATTTAATGTAATTTTATGAATTTAGGTTTATCTTGCTGTGTTGTACCGTTTAAGTAGTGACATTGGCATTCAATAGTATATAATTGGGTACTTGGGTTCATTGTCGTTTCACATTTTTGAACAACATATTTTAATGCAGGAGACATGGTCGCTCAACCAGAAACCATCTTAACATTTATTGAAAGTTTTATTGCAGTGACTGTAAGTTACAAACTAAGTTATAGTTTGAGGTACAATTAACTACTTCTGCCTTTTTTATATCCTTCAATACTATTACTATAGGAGAATGTTATTCTTGCATTGAACATGATTGAAAAGGATAGTTTTGCTGCACGATGGGCTGCAGTTCGTCTTTTAACATCATTACTAAGAGGAAAGCCAAATGAACTTCAACAAATAATCCTTATTATGCCGATGGGTGAGTTGGTTGGATCAATTCTATTGTTGCAGACTTTTTCAGACTTATCTTGTCTTTATGGCAGGAATATCAAGAGTGATGGATTTACTTGCCGAGAGCAGAGAAGTTATTCGAAATGATGTAAGAAGCAGTTTTGCAGACCTTCAGATTTATTTCCAGATTAACAGATTCTTCAAGCATTGATGTGGTTATGTTTGAAATATTTTCATTTTGAAGGCTCTACTTGCCCTCATTGAACTCACACGGGGGAATTCCAACATACAAAAAATTGTTGCTTTTGAAAATGGATTTGAATCAATTTTCAACATTATTCGTGAGGAAGGTTCTAGTGATGGAGGTGTAGTTGTAGAAGATTGTCTTCTTCTTCTTCTTCATCTTCTAAAAAGTAACACTTCAAACCAACAGTTCTTCAAAGTTAGTAAATACCACTAATTTTCTCAAAGGATACTTTGCTATGGTTTATCTATAACTTTGTTGTGTGTAAATTTTTGCTTAGTCCTTATTTTTAAATTCTATTTCTTCTATTTTGCACTGACAGGAAGGTTCATTAATCCAGCATTTAACTCCTTTTTTTGACATCGATCCTGAAAGTCCATGGTCTGCGCAAAAGAATGCAAACTTTCATTTAATGTTAAAGGTGCGTAAACACAAAAATATGTCAATCACTCAACAGCATTAAAGATTGTTTTTATCATTCCAGGTGATACGTACACTCGTGTCCCCTTCGAATCCCTCAAATATGACTTCCTCCTGCCAACTTGCCATGCAACACTGCCTGCTTTTGAGAAAATTGTCTGACTTGTTAATGGCTACAGGAATCCCAACAGACATACTAACAGAGGTACGTATGTTAATTTTTGATATTATTTTTGCCATCATCTTGTCGAACTAATATGTACTTATGATATAACAGCATCTCATTACAGCTGAAGGCACAGGCTTAGTTAATTAAAGTATATGCTTTTTAAAGTGTACTCAGTGTAGTTAATTTGTTCAGACAATCAACACTGTGTCGGAACTAATTCGAGGATGCAATGAAAACCAACAATATTTTGCATCTGTTATGGCACCGTGGGATCCACCTCGACCAGCTTTGGTTGTGTTGTTGATGTCTATGGTCAATGCTCAGCAACCTTTTCAACTGAGATGTGCTGTTCTGTACTGCTTCCAATGCTTTCTGCACAAGTTAGCCATAAGCGAATTAATAAAACTGCATCTGCTAGGTGGCAAATTTGCTAGCCAATTTGTTGTCCTATTTCTGAATTATATTCCTCAATTTATTTTATATTATTGGCTTTTATTGCTCCCACTTGATCGGACCACTATATTCTATCTCCAGTAAAATTTTGACGTTTGAGATCCTGCCGTTAAAAAGCTCCGTACGGTTTGTGAATGGGAGCAGACACACATACGCTTAAATTTGCTTGCGCAAATTACACATTTATGTATATTACAAATATGCTGACTTTTAGAAACAGGTATTGTTCTTTGACTTGTTTGTCTCATTTACACTTTATGCTTCACAGGAATGCTATGGGACAGTCTCAGATAATCAGTACATTATTGCCCTCTTCACTTGAGCGTAAGTTACTTCTAACTTAAAATCTTAACTAAATAAAAACTTCTTACATGGGTCCACACAAGTGAACTTGTAATATGAAACTTTTCATGTGTTTCCAGCTCAGGATGTATCAGTTGGGCAGCTTCTCTGTGGAGGTCTTTTTTCGGTTTCTGATTCGCTCACAAACTGGTTGGCTGCCACTGCATTATCACATGCTTTACGTTCGAATAATGATGCAAAGCACCAACTGTTGAGGGTTCAACTAGCAACTGCTCCAGGAAATCCTCCTATTACTCTTATAAGGCAGATTACAAACATTGTTCACCAGGTCAGTAATAGATAGTATCTTGAGTTATGTATTGGATAACTAGACATCCAGACATGTATAATGTATTTCTTTATCACTTGTCTAACATTTAACTTATTTTGTAAATTTTATAGTAACTATAATTAATCAGATTAAATTTATAAATTGATTTGTAGAAGGATTATTCTTTGATAATGTTTGTACTCTTTTGTAGACAACTTTTCTTCAAACTCGAGTTGGCTTACTTTGTTTATTGTGTGGATGGTTAACAAACTGTCCTGTTGCTGTATCTCATTTCTTGGACAACAGCACTACTGTTTCATTTGTATCCTTCAGTTTTGTGTTACATTTATTTGTGTTTCAAAATTATGAAAAAACATTTCAATTTCTTTATATGACCTTAACTGCTACCCTGGAATAAGCTTTTGAGTCAAGTTGCAGAAAATGGAACAGACCTAGAGTTTGTCATGCACGGCGTATGTGCGCTTCTTCTTGGTATCTGCATTATTGATAACGATGGGTCTGTTTCTCAATACACTAAGTAAGTCGGAAGTTAGTAAACAGTTTGTTGTTAACATACAAAATATACATTCATGCATAATAAAAGCACTCAGGATATTTAGTTGAAAAGTAAATTTATGAACATCTATGAATTTTAAACTTATGTAAAAACTTCCTTCTTATCATATCTATTTTCTTAACATTTCTCTAAGGGAATCTCTCATTGAACTAATCGTAGCAAGAGTAGGAATAGAACGCTTTTGTGATGCATTGAACTGTGTACCTCAACATGATATCTATACAAAAGCTTTGCAAAAACCTCAACCTTCTGCTGATGAACCTGACCATTTGTTGCTCAATCACACATTTGCAAAATTATTTAAGACTCAAGAAGGTATGTTTGGCGTTCATGGATAACCTAAAAAGTTGTCTGCATGATCACTTGATCAGAGTATGACAACAACTTACGTCTTTTCAGATGTCATTATAAAAACTGTATCAAATCTGGAAGATGTAAAGAAAGAAGAAGAAGTAAAAGCTGCCATGAAAGCACATGACTCAATCGTCAACGAATATAAGACCTTAATAAGAGAGCAGGTTTATAAATTAATATTAATATATAAATTATAATATTGATAATATTTTAAATATTAATTTTGCGATAACTTTACATAAATTATATTCAGTTTTGTATTGATAAAATCAAACTTCCAAACAACGTCATGGTGAGGCATATTAACATTACAGTAACAGATTTCAAACTAGGATATATAGACAGTAAGCAAGCAAGCAAGCAAAGTTTGAGTGCTATACAAAACAAAGTGTGAAACAATGTTGAAACAACTGCAGTATAATTTCTCGCTAGTAATTATAATGGTGTGAAGAGATGTTAAAAATGGTTTTGTAAAGTTTTCAATGATGTAGTTTCTGCGAAATTACTAAATATTACTTAATTGAATTTATGCTAAATATTTCTCTTTCATTAGTTATTGCTGTTTATACCCTTGGGCTCCTTGTTAAATATTTCTCTGCAATTAACTTCCCTGGTTCTGTCTCCAATAAGTTAAATTAAATACTATTTTAGGATAGCAAACTGGAAGCATTTAAGGGAAAATGCAATAAACTTGAGGCAGATTTAACATCTTCAGCATCACTGTTATCAGAACGTGATGCCCAAGTCCAACAGCTGAAAGACCAATACAATCTTCTCAAACTTACCCAAGGTAAACAACAACAAAAACGACAAAGCATTTGAGGTTTTCAGCGAAATTTGTCAAATAAATTAACTCAAAGCTAAAAATGTAGCACGATGAAGTTAGCATTTTAGATTATTACATTTATATTCTTATACCAGGTACTTCGGGTGATGAAACCACAGCAGTCATGACCAAGCGAATTGACGATCTCAACCAGCAAATCATTGCCAAGGATAATGAATTAAAATCTTGCCAACAAACAATCAGTGAATTGGTTGGTCAATAAAGGCTGTAGTTTGTGATATTTTACATCGATTATTCTACAACTAACATGATCTTTACAGAAAGCGCAGGGTGATGTCAAGCTATCTGAAAATCCCAGTGCTGATGAGAAGTCACAAAAGGACATTATATCAATGCAGCAGGAGGTAAAAATTTCTTATTACTTTGTTGTTTTTTATAAATATAATTTTTTTCTATAATTTCAACTTGCTACATATTTAACACAGCTGAATAGATTGTCCATAACATTGAAAGAAAAAGAAGAAGAATTAGCAAAAATGACCAATGCAAGTACTAGTGCTGTGGTGCAGCAGGTAGAATTTGATTCAGTTGATGCTTGTTATTGCAGTAGCTTTTTCTGGATAATTCCATGGTGTCTAGAGCATTTATAATTACAGGCTGATGCAGCAAGTGACGCGTTAATTGCTGAAAAAGTTGCTATGCAATCACAACTAGCTGACAGCAAGCATAAACTAGACTGTGCAGTAGTGGAAAAAAATCAGATCAAGGTGCTCGTATCTTTATTGTGTAGTAACTTTTGCGCTGTGTAACTGAACACAAAGTAATTGTAATTCAGCATGTGAGCACCTGCATGTAATATTTCATAGTTGGCACATGTCAGTCATATCAGTGCTAGTACGTTATATCTAAGTGTTGCCATTTAAACTAAGTTGTTTTCATTTATCGTATATGGCTCTTTCACATAAATAAATTTACAAAAAATTAAGTACGAAGTTGTACTGGTAACTTAAAAACGTTGTCATGATGTCTTCCTAGTTTACAAGCATTTACTACAATAACAGTTAATAAGAATGTGAGCTATGTTATTTAAATTTGCTTTTGCAGGAGGAAAATGCATCGTTGAAGCAAAAGTTAGCTGAGGCTGAAAATCAAATTGAAGAACTACAAAAGACTGCATCAGAGCATGTTGCGAAGTACATAGAAAGCAATTCCGTCTGTGAAACCATCAAGAAAGAACAAGATGATCTCTTAATTTTGTTGTCTGATCAGGAAGAAAAGCTGAGTACTTACAAAAAGAAACTTCGAGGTCTTGGAGCTGAGGTTTGTGTGACGTTACATCAATGCTACATCCCATATAAGTGAAGGCATAGGGCCTCAAGTTTAAATCATGACTTTGTTTATTAAATATTAATGAATGAAGGGAATACATTGAGCACGATAGGCATTTAAAAATATGAGCAAAACGAATGCAAAGCTGAATGAAACCTCATTTTCTTTGAGCTGAAGGGGTGCATTAAATCATTTTAGTTATCAGAAATCTTAAATTAAGGGAGTAAGCAAGTTTTCAGCATGATGTTTTATCGTCACTGATAGCTTTTTTAACGAACACTATACTATATAGGTGTCATCAGATGAGGGAGAAGATGAATATGAGGGGGGTGACTTAAATGAGGAAGAATCTGAAACCAACAATGTAAATGGAGAAGGTGCCTAAAGTTATGAAATCATCAAAGTTGCCACTAGAATTTGCTTGTAGAGATGTAAGGTGCCATTTTAATAACACTGATATATTCTGTCAACTTCATATGTGCAATGCAATCACTGCTGCTGTAGTTTGCAATGTGGATTGATATTTTTGCTAATTAATTATTGCAAGATGGAAGTGCAATTTATGCCGATTTTACCATTTGGTACAATTCTGATTTTTGTAAATTGAACTTTCTTTCTTGTCTGTAAATCAGCGGATCATGCTGCTGAATCTGATTTTCAGAAATGAAGCAGAATCACATATTTGGAATTTTAAGTTTTAGCTGCTGTTTATGGTGAGGCGTGTTTGTATTGAATTTGTCAAATTATTTATTGTATAAACTGTTACTATTCTTGAAACTTGTCATGATGATATTTGAATGGGGGAAAATATTTAGTGGGTTATTACTGTAAAAACTACATACGATTATTAAGGAGTGATCATTTCTCTATAAGCAAGCCTCGCAGCCCGTTGTTGAAAAAAAGCATTTAGGTTAGGAGAATGGGCGTGCGAAAAGCTAATTTCAGCTATTTAGGGTTTACCGTATTTTCTTGAATAGAAACCGCGGCTACTATTTTTTATTTTTGAACGTTTTGTGCGGCTTCTATTTTTATTACATGAATGTTTTTCTCTTCTAATTGGTACTCAGTGGGCATTCAGATCTATCTACCATAAGTACCGGTAACAAGAAAACGGAAACAGTAAGTCAGCTGCAATTTTATTGTCTCTTTTTGTAAAACCGTTAATCCTATAGCTACTACTATTGTCGCATCAGTGTGAAGCAAACTAAACCAGAAGGAAATGGAAGTTCCAGTGATAATAATGACTTGAACAATATCAGTATTATTGATGATGTTGAATATGACATCATACAATTCAATTTGAACAATCTGAAAAATATTACATTGTATTTGCCTGCCATTAACTAATTTGATACAGAACTACATTAACATAGGTAGATCAGTGGTTTTCTACCACAGTGTCTCGTCATACTACTAGTTAAGATTTAGGGTAATGCAAGGTTACACTACCCTATAGACTGATTTTAAAGGCATTATGCAATACCATATATCATCTGTTGAAACTTACCAAGTCTAGGCTACAAAAGTAAAATGCAACTGTTGAGACGCAACTTACAGAAAACACAACTAATATTTCAAATTGAAATATATTATCAGCCATTCAGCATAGAAGTTTGAATTGTTGCATCGCTAGATGCTATTAATTTCCATAGACCCATTAAACAAAGAAAGACAATTACTTGATTTTGTAATTCCACAGAAATCCAGATAGCAGCACAGTGTTATAAACACCAAAATAAATGCAGGACGTGTTATAAAGACACTAAGTTTTTATCAATCAACCTCTAATTTATGCCGACTCTAATTGCCATAATCAAGTCGATTGAAGAACTAATTTCAACTTAAAGCTTACAAAAATAAACATTTGAACAGGGAAAAATCAAAATATGGAAAGTACAAATGAAACACGCTATTAACAAATCCCTCTAAATTCTGCTGCGGTCTGGATTCGAATTGACATACCAGTGTCACGGAACACAGCAACTATTATTTAAAATTCTCACAGAAATCTGGTATTGAGGTTATGGTTTCAATATTGTTAAATTCTGATTATTACTAAGCAATTGATGACCTATAGAGTAACTGGTATTCCATAAACAGTCCATTCCTGTGTCCTACAACATTAATACAAAATGTTCATAATGCTATATAAACTTCCATCGGCTTATTCAAAACGGTAAACTGGAAATACAAAATTTATTGACTTCATAGCATAACTCTGGTAGACATAAAAGTACAACACTGATTGTTAGGTATTATTTATGAAGGCGTCATACATAAATGCAAAAAAAAATATAAAACAGGTAAAGAAATATAAATTTTACAGTGAAAAAAACTTTAACTGATGTCTCAGTAGGTTATTAATATACAACATTGTCATTTATTGTGTAAAAGAGATGTTCTTGCATTAACAAGGATCTTAAATGCATCTTCACTTCCTGGTGCAACATTTTTGTCTGGATGAAGCAAAACTGCCAGCTTTCTGTATGCTCTGTTAATTTCATCCCTGTACAGAAAGTTACACAAGATAAGAAAAAATACTTTATTTCATTTTAGCCTTTTTGCTTCCTATACCTTGTAGCAGTGTGATGAATTCCAAGTTTTTCGTAATTATCTCTCCCATTTCTAATCCTCAGAATCGCATCAGCTTGTTCCTTGGTAAAGCCGAGATTTGTATTGATGACGGGAGGGCAACCACCATTTTCTGACATTTCAACCAACTTGTTAAACAAATCCTGCAAAGAATTAATATCATGATGAGAAGGAATCGCAAGCAAGAAAATTGTATATAATGGATGTAAATTTGTAAAATGAATCAATATTTGCATATTCCTGGCCTACAAACAAGTTCCATGTGCTTACTTGAAACATTTCATTAATTCCTTCCCCACTTGCAGCTGAAGTTTCAAAGTAGTGAAAGCCTTTGCTTTCAGCCCATAATCTTCCTTCTAAAGTGCTTACATCGCGTTTCACTTTATCAATCTGAACAGGTCAATAGGAAGTTGGAATACCGTTAGTCAGTGGGTGATATTTCAATTTCTTGCAACTGAAGTAGGGTTTAAATATTCCAACAAGTTTCCTGATTTTTGTTAAAAAATTTATAGAGACTGTATATGTCAGGGATGGGCAGGTTGAATACAAACCAAAAACATTTATGCGAATTTATTGATTTCTGAGGTTTCGACTTACACATCTCAAAATCCAGCGGGACTGTATGATGTTTTCACATGATACCAATCATTCTTATCAAATCGCTTCTGATTAGAATTCGCTTTTCTTACAGCTGGATTTAAAGGTCTTTTTCCTGGATGCAATCATTTTAATGGTTTGCCTACATTTCCACTTCCTAATAGACGGTAGATGCGTACCATATCAAAACAACGAATTCTAACACGCATAGCAGCTTTAGTAGCGCATAAAGCAACTCCCAATTGGCCACATACCTTGTGCACAATGTATTGAGCTGGTAGTAGGTAGCAAATTGAGAATTGTCAGATACATATAATAAACTTTGTGAAAAAAATGGAACAATACTTTTGCCTGGTCAGCCCATCCCTAACAATCAACATGTACTAATCAGAGCCTGTTTTAAATTAAGTGCTATGTGAACGAGAACACACTTGGGTACTGAGGAATAAATTTTACAGTTTTATCGTTAATACATATATATATGTTAATCTTTATACCTTGTTTGCACAAACAAAAAACAAAACATTATCAATATTTTGTGTTCTTCCCATTTCTTGTTTCATTTCTACCAGCCATGATTCAAGACTTTCAAAACTTCGTCGATCGCATACATCAAAAACCAGCAAAGCAGCTAAACATTAATAATTGAGACCAACTACCATTGAAACTGTTGCTTGTTTTATCTGCTTAATAACGTTGTAAATAAATACATTAGACCACACAAGCAAGTTCCAACCTTGGGTATCTCTGTAAAATTCATTCCGAACTTCAAAAAAATAGGGATGTCCTGCCATGTCAAATATATTAACTTTGAGCTCTTTTTGATTAACATGAACCCTGTAATATTTACAAGTATGATTAAAAATGTTTTGACAAAGAGACACTTAGCATGAAAACCACTGATTGTCACAAAACTAACTTGGTCACACCGTAATCAATTCCGACTGTTGGCAGATATTTACTCACAAATCTTCGTTCACAATAACGCTTGATAATGCAGCTCTAAAAGAAATATATAAAAAAAGAAAATATCCAAAATTAAATACAAACGTTATACACAAATTACAGCTGCCAAGTTCAGATTATGAGACGATATTACAATATTCCGCTATATAATCCAAACCAGACAACCACTAACTTGAAACAAAATCCAGAAGACAGCATTTCAACCTACCTTTCCGACCTCAGCATTTCCCATACTAATTATCTTCACACGCAAACGTTTTTGGAAACCTTTCCTTATGTTGATATTTCCGTGCACTGATCCAGACATGGTTTTAATTAAATAAAACTATTTGTCCTGCAAACACTAACAGGATTACTAGCACATCAATATGTGGTGTACATAAATCCTCAAAATCTGAAAACAGTGAATTCAATAAAATCAGTAAACTAACTTATTTTTAATATCTTGCCATTGTTTAGTATTTAAAAAACACCTGTAGCAAAATGCAACAGGCTACTTGGAGTCAGGACGACAATATGCTTTGATATAGAAAGCTCAGCAACACCCATGGATTAGCAAGTATAAAAACTTCTTTAAAAAATAAAAATGAAAACACAAGGGACTGCTTGCAATTTTACACATTGGTTTTGTTAGACAACTTGGTTATAAACGGTGAAGTCAGGTTTGCGGGAAAATAGGGTGCACCCCCATTTAAACCACTTTGCCACATGATTTAATCACATTTCGTCAAGCAGTTAATTTATGATCAAGAACAAGTTTCCTGGTGAAAAAATCTCCCAAAAGCCGATGATAAGGGCCAAATTAAATTAGCTGATAGATGTTGCCAGAGGCCTAATGGTAATTCAGTATTACATTATGGTTCAAGACAAGCTAGATGGCTTTGAATGAAGTTGGCAACTGTAACTCGATTTACAGAACCGTACACTTTCTTTATCAATGCCAGACAACAAGTGTATGCCTGTGCAAACTTTTCGGTACAAAAATTGTTAATATTCATTAGCTCATTCTGAACAGGTTGGTACAGTCTGAACTCTGCCTTAGACCAATCATTGCATCAGTCAGCGGCTGCATTTCTTGATCAGCTTCAAAGGCTTGTTCAATCTCCCTTGTTCTCAATGGAATAGGAGTTGGTTCAACAGCAAAAACTTAATATACTTTGATCTCTTGATCCTTCTCATCTAGCCTCATTTATTATCCTCATGTAGCAATGCCAATCAAGGTAGTGGATCAGAAGTATTATTCATCACAATGGTGTGACACATGTAGTATCGAATGACTGCAACTTGAAAACTCACCATTCCATTCTTGTAACTAAGAAGATTCAAGAAGCTTCTTATCTTGCTTGCATTTTTTTGGTGGTCTTGCATCTGCCACATCCTTTCCCATGGTCCAATTCATCGAGTTTACAACAGATGTGCTAGAAAGATGAGTTCTGACATGTTGAACAGACACTTCTTTTGATTCAGGGTAAGTCCACTTTCTTGTAATCGCGCCAAAACAGATTTACCTTTGCAGGGTCATACATTGATACATCTCAGGTGCACAACTAACATCAAACATTTCATAACAACATGAACCCTCATGTGTGATAAACATTGTTATTTTCCTACATTAAAGCTCCAGTTCAATCTGGTGATAAGCCCATTTGATATCCATTTTACTAAACACATGGTTCATATTTTGTAAGACCTGATTAACAGTTGGTATCGGATGTCTTACCCCACGGTTACTGCAAAACGGTAAGAAAAACGTAGGAGAATCCCAATTTTGAGACGTCAACCAAAGATCACTTTTCAGGCAACGGAACTGTAACGATTATTTTCTCGTTCATGTAGCCAGGCTTAATTTCACATTTACGGTGAACCGCGACACCTTTAACTGCACGTAACTGTGAGTAACCTTCAACTGTGAGACTGTGTAGCGTTATCACGCTAATGAAACAAACCGATGATCTTCGAAAAGCCACATTTTATTGGTCTCGGCCAGACGCCGACTCAGACTCCCCCTTCTCTAAAAAGCGCACAATCTTTATATATAACAAAGGTGCCAAATCACGTGATTAAAATAGTTAACAAACGCGTAAAAGGTGCTGATTGGTAAAAACGCTTCAAACGAAAACACGATGATAAGTAACAACAAAACATGTGAGGAACAAAGTCCATAACAGAACCACTTATCTGCTTAAACTGAAGCTTTTTCCCTCAGCAAATAACCCGACGACTAAAATCAAAACACCTAGTTGAACCGCCTGCCCTGTAAGCAACTGCTAGAACTAAGCCGAAAACGCAGGCAATGGGGCTCGCTGTGCGGAACATAAATGGAATGTTGAGTAGCAAGAAATCACAGACTTTGTAGTTTCATTACCGACACCCTTCACACTACTGGACTTTCGCTGCTCAGGATCGCCTCGGTTTGGCTTAGTCGCCTGTAAAACGGTGTCCATCTTTTCCACTCAACTTTGAAAAAATGGGGAATGGCAAAGTCTGGAGCTTGTGAGTGTGGCGCAGACGAGCAAGCTGCAGATCTTGCTATACCTCAAGGTTCTTTCTACCAAAAACGCAATGCTTTCTAGGAAATACATGGTCTGCGAACTATAAATGACAGCACGACTCGGTGGCTGCTTGATTTAGACTCATGCCGCGACATCTAATTCCGGTGACTGAATAATGATTAATGACTCATAAAAATCACCTGAAGCTTGAGAGAAATTTTGTTCCTCACGAACAAACGAGCAGCAATGTAAATGATTTCTTATCGTATCAAACATCGCTGTTGACTAATGATGAAATTGACATAGACCTGAATTATCATAAAAGCATAACATTTTCGCATTATGATTATATACGACAATAGCCAAAGGTTCTATCTTAGCGCAAAGAAAGGATATTACGCTACATATATATGTTGTTGAGCTGTTTTCCTGGTACACCACTGCGACTAACTTGATATTGTTTTATTGATAAATAACATGTGCCGAAGCACAGGTTTAACTTGACGCGGAGAGACGTCTCAAAACAGCTTCCGTTTGCCTCCTTGTCCAAAAAACGACTGATTTGAAAAGCGAACAAGGAATGAAGAGAAAAACCACAGAAATTCTTGGGGTAAATCAATGTGGTGTCCTGCCGCGACCTAGCGGACAAGATGGTGAACGCTACAAAACACTTACCTTGCTTCGAAAAAGTTCAATGAGGGGAAGCAATGCATCAATAGATAATTAATTAATTAATTAATGAAACTACAGAACTGACAGGGAAAATTTAGACAATAAAGTTAAACACGTCATACGATTTGGCTAGCTCATTCCAGAGACAGCACATAGGAGTAGGAAATGGAGCACAGATAATGAAAACACAGCGGGAGGCAGGAAACAGTAAAGAGAAAGTTATCGTTAGTCGACGATTTTCGACGTGTGGAAACCAAAGTAGGATATACCCATACCGCGGTAGTATAGTGCCAAATTATTGCGCCGCGGTACTTTTTTCAGTACCGAATCTCTGTACCGAAATATTTTTTTCAAGAAATTTCAATCATTCCCGGTACTCGGTACTTTTCACGTGATTTTTTCATAATTTTAACAAGTATGTTTGCAAAAAAACGTTTAATTATCCTTTAAATACCAATTTTAGCATCTGCTGATCTTTTTTAATCTAGAAATGCCAAAGTAGAATTGCAAGCGAGTAACGTCACATATGTTTTGACCTGGAGTAATCTTTACCGGGGCATAATAGCGGCAAACATTGCATTTGCAGCAGCATCTTTTAGACAAACAGTACCGGTACCGAGTACCCCCAAAGTACCGAACTAGTTTAAACAAATTTCCTATTATGCAATACTATGCAGACCGATGAAAAGTTAATGACAAATGCGACCCATCAAAACTACAGTGTACGTAGTACGTTACCGTATTATAGTATAAACTATACAATACGGTAATGCTTTTCAGAAGGTTGATTTCGTGTGAGCTGGGCATCGACACCTGTGTGTTAATCTGCCGTGAAGCAATGCTTCAAAAGATTGGGCAATGCCTGAAAATTTCCCAAACAGACAAAACGACGTCACGTCTATTGACCGTGCGACTCCTCGTCGGAGCGATGTTGATCTTCGTTGAAAGAATGCCACTTGTCGCGGCAAAGAAGAATATTCCCATTTTGGGATAAAATGGCGGTAACAGTAGCACAACACGTCAAAATCTGCACATTCCCTGGCACATCCTTCTGAACACGATCGTTCAGTCTATTATTCCAGTACACTGCAAAACTGAACGGTTGCTTTGCTAATCTGACTCCAATGAAAGGTTTTGTTTCAATCTTACCGGGGTCACCAAAGTATAGAGCGCAAAAAAGACTTTAGCTATAACCTATATATGTGCTGTTAAGCTGTTCCTGATCCACAGCTACGGTTAACTTGGTATTATGTTATTGGTAAATAACATGAACCAAAGCACAGGCATAACTTGACGCGGAGAGACGTCTCAAAACGTGGTGTCCTGCCGCTGTCTAGCGGACAGGATGGTGAAAGCTACACTATTTTTACCATAACGCCGCTTAAAGATGTTTGTGCATCGAGAATACACTGAAGTAAACGATAAGCAATTAACTAAACGTGTCTCCAGTGAGTGTATACGAGTTGGGTGCTAAAAGTGTAAAGAATAATCATGTGCTTGCTGTTTCATTACACTGTATTCTAATTTGTCTGCTCCACTGAAGTTGTGTAACAGTGTGGTCTTATTTATCTATGTGTGCCTTTATCATTTTTGATCTTGCTCTCTAAAAAAACGATGTGATCAAAATATCATTCCAAGCATCGTGAGTTTATCATAACGAATACATACAAAAACTAAAAATACAGTGTACATTGCGATTGGAGCAAACACACCAAACATCACAGTTAATTAAAATTAGACAAGCACACAAGAAAATATAAAATGATAGGAAGTATGCATATCCAGAAACAAACTTGCTTTTATAAGTAACGCAGCGATAAAATGGCACATGCTCAACATCAAAACAAGGCAACTTTAACAAAAAGGCGAACAACCAGCAGGTTCTTTGTGTAGGTCTCACTTGTCCGTAGAAGGGAAAATACAGCGAAGAATTTCATTTGAAAGAGTGGAAACAGATGAATCAGCGCGCTTCTCTGCTTTACTTAATACTGATTCGACGCTATTCACAAGAAACCTTCCTGCAGGTGAAGCTAACTTCTCACTGTGATTCTTGTTCAAAGTGATCACGCGCCTGATTAACTGAAAAAAACAAGGCATAATTAAAATAACCTGAATACTATTTCGTGCGGAGGAAATAACAAAGACGTTAGTGTTTCAAATGTGTATACTTTCAAAAGAATACTTTCATATGTCAATACTTTCAAAATAATACGCTGAGTTTTTGGTGTCGAATTGGAAAGTACATGTGCAAGGCAATTCATATTGTCTGGTTTCATGGTATCCGGGTGATCGCCACCATACAATTGAACCATCATGGATAAACATCCCAAAGCTTGGTCAGCCAGCTGAAATTAAACAGTTTGCTAAACATCGTTTTCCAGATCCAAAAGTGTAACAAACAGATAGTAGCAACGGCTTAAGTTATTAAGTATAAGTAGTTGGAATCAATTTCATACGGCCGAACAAGTGATAAAACTCGACCAAAAGGCAAAAATGTATCATCAGTGAACGATTCGAAAGTGGAAAACTTGGTTATCTTACTTCCTGCTCGGCGCTTAGAAGCTGGACACACAGCCCTTGCAGTTCCGTCAAAGGCTTATGAATAATCAAAAGCTGTTCAGCATTTTCTGTTTGAGCCTTTAAGCTCCTCGCACTGTTAGTTGAAGCTGAAGTTGAATTTTGAGTCTGAAAGATGCACGTTATAGCGTTAAGCTTCCTAGAAAAAACAATTCTTAGGCTGTGTTTTATGCTTGCAAGAAATGACACGGCGATATGTATTAACTAATTTTAATGCGTTTTTAAATGCTATTGTTTTACGTTGAAACTTGTATCTATATATGATACGTTCAATTGCACATGATCCAAGCACAATATTCCCTAGTACTATTCGCACTTCAAGCATAATATAATTAAATAGGGCTATACGTTACTCCGTATAGTTATTATTACATAAAGCTCTTGGGTTCTTTTTAGAAGACCCACATTGCACTTATTTAAACACAATTACGTCATGTAACATGTGACATTTCCAAAAAAATTAACACAATGTGATCCAAAGCTGTAACCTAAAACATTTCGAGTCAAGTTAATTTCATTTATTTAATAAAGTTTGCTGACATCACACAATGCACTTTATCAAGTTGCTTACCATTTGCCAAGTCTGTTTTATATTTATCCCAGTGTATTAATTATTTGCTTCTATAAACCTTGATAAATTATGAAAATAGCCCATCCTTTTATTAATAATAGAGACATATTTTAGTTCATTAATTACCTTACCCTATCTTAACTTAAGGTCACATGAGTTATCTCAAAATGCCAAGTCCTATCAATGACCTATTTCCTGCCAAAACACTAATCTCCCCCGCAAAAAGATATTCTTGACTACAACCAACCTGTAAAGCTTGCTTTACATATATTGTAACTCGATCGAGCATAGACTTTAGCAAGCCTAGCATCTGGCCAAGTTCCTCTGATAATGATTCAGCATCAATATTTAAGTTGTCATCTGCTAAACCTCCCTGTATTGTTCCATATTGACCATGGACTTTTATAAGGTAAGAACTGACATAGTCAATAAGTCCTGTGCATATAAACTTGTTAATAAAACCAGATATCAGGAGGTTTATAATTACCACTATAGCAAGGAATTTTCCAAAAAGGCTTCACAAAAACTTACCATTTTCATACATCTTCTTTGCAATGTTCTCATTGTCCGTTTGTATAAAATAACTGAGAACCATGATCAATCCTGCTGCGTAAGACTGTGAGGATAACTGAAGCTTTTCAAAGAGACTTAGTAAAACTGGGACCAAGCCATGGGAGAATAAAGATGTTGTCAAACTAAAAATATAAATCATATAACATTGCTATAGATCAGATTAACTTGATACTACGACGCCTTATTCAAAATGTGGTTTTTATAGCATTTTTCCATACCTTGGCCAATGTTCTAACAAGATACCCAAAAGTCTTATTCCATGTGTAGGTAGGGGATTACGTGCAGTGAGGAACGATTGGAACTCGGGGATCAAGTTTATTGTTATTATTTCCTGAATTCCATATTCATCAGGGATGTCAGGCCTTGGTCTAAATATAGCAATTCAACGTGAGAAGTAGTTTCATCCTAGCATGCTAAGTTACCACTGATATTAGGTAAATGATTTGTACTAATATCTAAAAATTGTACTCCAGTTTGATTAAAACACGTTGAGTTACCTGAAACGAGAGTGTCTTGATGAGAGAGAGCTTCCACGACTTGGTGGAGTTTGCAGAGGACTCTCTGGTATTGATTGCTCAATGTTAATGGCTCTAAAGTGAAGAAGGGTTCCAAGGACATCACTTAAGAGTTTTACACAGATTGCTTGTGAATCAGTATCTAAAATTATATCAATAGCAATGGCGTTATGACGCAAAAAATCATTAATTAGGATGTTAAGTAACTACAAAATTGTAGTTTATTAAGAGAAACAAACATACTTCCGTATACCCCAAGCAACATAATAAGATGAGGTACTAATGAGTTCATAGACGAGTCGGCATGCTGAGTCAGTACAAGTGGATGCTGCGATAAGCATTCAACAATTGCAAGTACCGTGTCAACCTGGCAAAATATTACCACAATTTATCAGCAAAATACAAATAAACTTGATACATTAAACTTTTTTGGTAAACTTTCTTTACTTTAAAAAAATTCGTTCTTCATCTTGCAATTAATCATTATCCACTGCCAACAACAATAGATAATATAACAATGAAACCTAAAATAATACACAAGATTATAATAACTCTCACAAATTTTCTAATAATTTCCTCTCCAACAGATGAAGTGATTGCAGATGACTGTGGAGACTTTTTCAAGAACAATATGGCATGAGATAAAAGAAGGCCAAGTTGTATGATGAAATCAGATGCTACAACTTGTGACCTAAAAACCTACAAGTCCAAAATAGTTAGGTTAAGCTTTAACGATTCAAATAATCGTGTTGCAAAAAATAAATGTCTATTTAGAAATAATCAAAATATTAAAATAAATACTTAAAAGTAAATCGTAACCTGGCTAGTGACAAAATGTTGTAGTATAAGGCAAGTAGGTAAAATCTGACGAAGTTGTTTGACTTGATTAGAGGACGGGTGCTTTCTCACTATTGTTTCATCCAAAATAGTGATACAGGAAGCTACAAATACAGATGTAAATTTACAAAAGTGGAACACAAAATAAGTTAAAAGGTGAAGGGATTTAGTCTCAAGCTAAAGCTTTGTACATGTATGAGAGTTGTGATAAATTGAGCCAATTCATTAACTTGAGTCATATTTTTAATGGCTTGCCAAGTGAGCATTTGAATTGACTCAATTTGACCTCGGCAGATTTGAGATCTTGTTGCTGTAGTTTTAGCATGAGTGCAAAAATTCTTTTACCTTACTTTGCCTGAACAAAGTATTTTTTCAAGAAAAACAATATGTTTGCTTTCTGTTTGATTGCGCTTTACATATTAATTGCCTCAACTTGAGGGTCATTAACCAAAAGGACCTAAAATGATTCAAATGACATCTACAGAATTTTGACTTGGGTCATAAAAGGTGTCACTAGATGACATCAATTGACTTGTGACTGGAGCTTGATGACCGAGTTATACCACTGATCAAATCAAGTTTATTATATGTTGTACATACAACATATATGAAGTTTCATGTTGTCATCCTATCGGTAGTGATACATAGTGACATGATGCATTACTTTCATGCAGAGCATACCGGCAATAGAAGGTGTCTGTCTAGCAACATGTTGGATCAGCAAATTTAGGCATGACTGGATATACTCAGTGTTGGAAGGCATTGATACGTTTTGCCGAAATGGTGTAGATGGTAATATTTTGCGACTTTCTCTTTCGATGTACATGACAAGTCTAGATACAGACAAAGAAAATTGCTTAAATTATTTTTATTCTGCCCTTGAAGATTTGTAAAACTGCCACAATGTATACACCATAATAACTGAAATAATTAATTTACCTATTGTTGCAAGCTATTGTTAGTAAGCTTGAATCTCTTTTCAGCAAAAGAAATAGAGCTAATATCACTTTAGCCCTGACCATGGCTGAAGGACTGTCCAAAAGCCGCATTAAGCTTGGTACTAAATCCTGAAAACAGAATTAATGTTGTTAAATAGGATGATAAAGGACTCAAATGTAAAAACACATCAAGTGACAGTTAGGGGTTGGTTGTACTTTTCCATGGGCTAGACGAGTAGCTTGGCCTTTTGGTGCAGAATACAAAGTTTCAATTAATGATGTCACCAATGCTTGCTGACACTTAAAAGATGCTCTTGTTAATGTTGACAAGACAGTAGGCAGTCCGATGCGATCAATGACAGTTTGCAGAACAGACCCAGTTCCTGTCAGCCGATTAAGACGACACATTGCCTGATACAAAATTTAATATAAAACTCAGTCTTCATGATGTAGCCAAATTTGGAAGTAGGAAGCCTAGGTTTTATTCTCGTTCAAATCATGAAACTTAAGGTAATAGATGTACATTTTTAGAACAAAGTTAACCAAATAATGACTTTGCTTTATAATTTAGTAAAAGGGAAGAATTTAAGCATAGAATAGAAAAACATACCGACAGACTGGCATGCTTTAGATTTTCATTGGTGGCTCGGCATGAAACAGTCCACAGTTGAGGACCTACAATGTCATTGTGTGAAGATACATTGCCACTAGAACCTTGAGATGAAGCGGTAACAAACCGCTTTCCATGTTGGCTGTTTGTTGTTGTAACTGCCTCTATAGTCTTACAAACATAGTGCTGTACAATTGCATCTTCCTGTAAATGTAATGAAAATTGTAAAAACAAACCTTTGCATCAAATGCACCCTACCCTTGTACATATGTCTTATCTTACCCCTTCCCTCAAACACCGTGTCAATAAACTGTAAGTGACATGAGGAATACACCAGTTGGTACGCTGCTGCGATGGTGGCCGCTGTTCATCTGCTGTCAAATTGTTTGCACCGCCTTCTTCTTGTTCACTTACTAGATATAGAAGTTGTCCAATTGCAGGCACAAGGGATAGTTTAGCACGGACATTTCTGGAAACGAACATCATAATATTGCAATCTATGGTATACAAGCTGACCTGGTTATGTCACTGGCAATAGTAGGAATGTTCTAAAATAAAAACAATTTACATTTTCATCATTCTAAATGTAATCTTAACAATCTGTCAATTTTGCTCATTGTGCTTACTTAAAGCATCTGATGATCCAGGAACATAAAATGTTAAACTGTTTAAACTTACCATCAACTTGATGAATGATAGAAACAACTTTTTTCCGTTAACAAAACATTTCTAAACATTTTAGAAATCTTTCCAAGATTTTCGCAGTTTTTGATACAACTTAAGAATAATTAAAAATAAGGATAAGGATAATTACCGAAAATTTTCACGTAATGCTTCAGTAAGAGTTGTAAATGTGTCACATATTCGGGTGCAAATCTCAAGTTCAGTGGCACATGATGCAGCTATCCCAATGACACGAGCAGCTTTACTGGATCTGGTATACATTATAAAATATCAATTTTTCATCAACAACATGTATGAAGTCATGATATCGAAATAAAACAGTATCATTTTTTGCTAATTGAAAACCTTACAAAAACACTTCATCAAAGCGCATCAAAACACCAATGTTATGATAGAATAATTTTTTGAATAAATTCATTGTTGAAAGCCTATCATCATCATAATATATAGAAACAGCTCTTACATGTCTGGGGACTGTTGAATGCAAGATTTGAGCAAAGACGCTAACTGAGATAAGATTTGTGAATTTATGATAAAATTTGCAACTGCACAACTTGATGTGCACAACTGACCCAGGTAGGACATCACATTGGACTTCGAACGCAGCTGACTTGTGCTATCAAAGAAATTATTAGGCTACACATAGTCTTATAATCAGTGGTTTAATATATTATTTAAAACAACCCAAAACTATTTCATTTTCAACAGCACTTGGTAAATTATAAAATGCTATTCTATGATCAAGGTTTAATCGTAAACCTAAAGTTTGTGTCCTAACTTTTCCATGTTTTATTGGTAAACTGAAACTACAACTCTAGTAACATTTACCTGGAAGGTTGTAACAATGCTTGCAAAACCTGTTTCAAATGACTGTACATTTCCTCAGAGGTGACCCTGTCCACTGAAAGCAGGGCTTGAAAAGGAAGAGATTTAGGGTCCCATTTAAATGGTTCCACTTTCTTAACCTTGAAAAATATGAAATTGTTTGGGTAAACATCACAAAAAGTCAATAAATTTGTCATTGTCACAGTTATATTAGAGTTTTGTATTCTAAAATATCTAATCATCAAATATTACCTGTGGATTATCTTGAATTATACACAACTCCAAGTCAGAATCGTGGTAAATAAGTTCAGCAACATCTTGCAAAGGCTGAATTGTCGGTTGCTCTAGTTCTACAAAAATTACTAACTTAAATTACTAAAAAATATTTTAATTTGGTTCTTAATAAATAACTGTTCACAAATATAAAGCCAATGTTTATTTGTATTAAATTGACCATTCTATGCACACCTTCAGGAATTTCTGTATATATGGAAGACTTCAGGTCATCAGATTTGTGGGGTGATACTACAACTGATTGATTTCTTACGTAAGACTTATTAGAGATTTCAGATTGGGATTTGGAAATACTGTGAGTTTGCAAAAGTGATGATGGAGTAGTTGGGCGTGAGGTGACTTTTCTGTCATTCATCTCATCCGGTTGTCGAGCACAAAAACTTGCAGTATGTGGACGAGAGCTGATTGCAATTAATGGAAACTCTTAATTTTGTTAGCATAGAAAGAATAAACATAAAACAAAAAAATTACACAGCAACAAACAGCGAAAATGAAAGAAATTATGATTAATTATTATGAACAATATCATGTCTTACTTGAAATCCTTGTAAAATTCAATGGAATGAAAAGCAATCAACTAAAAAACATTTATTTACCTCAAGGTGAATGTGCTATCCAAAACATTAACACTTTCTGGAGCTTTGTGTCTTGGTGTTCCATCACCAGAGCCCACACGTTTAACTGCACTTTTAGTTGATCTTGATTTGGCAGAAACCCGTCTGGTGTCTCCTACAAATCATTTTTTTAATTAATATTTTTGCTCCAACTATAAACCTAATAAAACTAAATATTTCCAAAATGTTTGATAAGATGTGAAACCCTAGTCGAATAATTATGTGAGTTTACCTCATTCTAGTAACGCACATTTTTGTGCATGTTAACTTTACACTTTCAAATCTTATCAACAAATGCCATACATAACAGTTGCCATGAAAGCATATTGAGTATATTCTATAGAGAGCACAACATTATGTACATCACCTCCACCACTTGTTTCATTCAGATTGGATCTAACAGGCTTATTTTTTAAAGATGGCTTTACTTGAGTGTTCAGCTTCATCAAATCTTTCCAAAATGGATGCTGAAGTAACTCCTCAGCAGTTGGTCTAAAAAGTACACAGCGCTGTTTACCATTCTTAAATGTTTGGTGCTTTTGTGTAAAATGCTTTTCCAGTATGCAATGGTAAGTTATTGTACAGTGTATACCAACAGATAACAATGCAACTACCAACTGCATAAGAAGTTCTTATAAGCCAATACTATATGCCATTGAGTGATGATATGTAACAAATAAAAATTTATCAATATGACTGCAAAATTAAAAATATACAGTTTTAAAAAATAGATACGGTATGTAATTGAAACATTTAACTTTTTAAGGTTTAATATTTTTAATAGTTTTAACCTTTTTTCAGGATTTTTTTGAAATATCTGATGAAGTAAATCAATAAAATCATCTGAAGGCTTTGCTGGTGACAATCCATTATTGACTTGTCTATAATGTAATCCAATCTTGTTTCTTATATCAGCTGTATCATAGCTGCTTTTCAAAAGTTGCTGCATTAGTTGAGCAGCATTTTGACATTCAAACGGGAGTGAACCTGTGTTTATAAAAATTATGCTGATTTACAAAATGTTAATAGCACATTAAACACATTGTTTGTAAGTAAAAAATTAAAATTAAAACACAAACTAAAAAATTTACCAGTATAAAGATGATAAAGTAGAACACCAAGTGCCCAAATGTCACTTTGCATGGATGGTTCACCCCCTTTAAGCACTTCTGGGGCTTGATATTCCAACAAACCTTTATTTGAAAAACAAAATATTTAAATTACGATATCAAATTTCAAGTATTACTGTATATAAACTAATATCTATTTTACAACGTTATGACATATGCAGGGTGTTTATAATGTCCTTGTTCAGCTTTATAAAGTCCTTGTTCAAATTTTGTACACTGCTATGATAAACATACACTTTAAATTCCTTCATTAGTTATAGTCTACGTCGGCTATGTACAACCCGCAGGCCGGCATGGGGCCCTTTTGAAGGTTTTGTGCCGCCCTGGTGTTGGTGTTGTATTATATGTGAAGTATGCATGTATGAAATATGTATGAAAATGTGCCGTTGATTAGTATTTTTTTTCATGTACAAATTGCTTGAGCGTCTACATGAAGATGAATTTTGTAAAAATTTAAACTTGAAATTCAAAAATCTGAAACAAAATTATATCTAGATTGAGTTTTAGAAAACTGTTAATGTAACTAATACATCTATATCTTTTATTTCGTTTTCTACTTCGTTACAAATGGTTCATAAATGGTTATTCAGGTACGACATTAACAGTGATAGTGATAGTAAGCTTGGTCTTTAATTCGACCAATTAACTTGGTTTATTTCAAGAAATAAAAAAAACTTAAGCAACCTTTTTGGCAGGACTATGAAGTCAAATCATTTGAACAAGTAAGTTATCTATGATGGCCAAAACTAACTTGAATGTGATGTGAACAAGTGGTGGTTACTGGTCAAAGTAAATTTTTTAGGCTAACAGAAAAGTTGGTAAAAAAATGTTTTTTTGATTGAAAGTGTGTCTTTTAATCACCTTGAGTTAAAATTTATTAAAATTGCATAATAACTTTACAAATACCCAATATAAATACTAAAGTATGCAGCATTAGTTCAAATACCAATTGCTGTCACATAATGCACGCACTTTGCACATGTTACCTTTTAGGTCATTATATTTTATTTCATCTTTAATCTCTTCTGGCGTGGCTTGCATATATATTTCTTTCAAATTTTCATCAACAAGTCTGCTTGTGCAAAAATTTGTTAGCTTCAAATTGCCTGGGCCATCCAACAATACCTATGCAATTATAGATTAGGAAAGATTAAATTTAGTATTAAAATAACGATTAATTGCTGGCAACATAGTGTTATTAATTACTTAGTTTACAACGATAACAACATAAAGATTTTAAATCAATTTTAGTACCTTTCTTAGAGATAAGTCTGCAAACACAATCCCATGTTTATGCAGATAATGCAATCCAGAAAGAATGTCTTTTCCAAAATTACAGACAGTCTCCTCGGGCAGATATTTATCAAAATTTAACACTTCTTCCAACGTTCCACCTGAAGAAGTAAGTTTGCAACAGACTAGTCCAATGTGTAAGATCGCTTGTTTGTAGTTAAATGAACATTGACACTGTTTTCTCAAAAAACTAAGAAATTTTAAACAAACTTTTATGTGGATGCAACAGGTGCAAAGCAAATTGTGCATACTTACTTGAGTGTAAGCCACAATAGAACATACGCTATAGCCACAGCAATATAAGCTTAGAGTCTATTCTCTATAACATTATTACAAATAACAGAGAAACTATGACATAGAAAAGAGTTTTGTTGAAAAAGTGTGTCCAACAAAAATTGCCAGATAAATATTCAGTATGATACAAAATGTAAACCACACAGGAAACTAAGTGGCAAAATGATAATAGAAAGAACTTTGTAAGTAGCCGTTTACAATTGAATATATACGGTAACAATAATAATTTATAGTTTCTATGTGTAAAACTTGTCATGCATGGTGTTATTCAACCATTATGATATGGCATCTTAGTTCAATTCAAAAAACAAAGCTTTAATTCTAAGACGCTTGATATAGACATGTTTGATGCTTTAATGGGTAAAGTATAAATCGTGATTTTAAAAATGCACATTTAAAGGCTCAAATACTCACCAGTAGCAATTTCGCATATAACTGCCAGATAAATAGTTTAAAGATTTGAGTTGTATTTTGTTAATTATATATATATATATAACAAAACTTGAAGACTGTTGTTCAATAAAATAGATTTTAATGAAGAACATTCTATTATTCTATATGTTTTCGTAATTAAATACCGATCATAATATATCATAATAATTAAATAATATAATTAAATATCAATTAATGATCTTTTATGAAATTACTGAAATATATATAAAAGAAAGTATTGAGGTGATGTGCAAACACATTTTTAACACACTGGTAACCAAAGTTAACAAAACAAAGACTTCAATAATTTAGAAATAACAACTGCAATAAGGAAGTAAATCATTTAAAACAACAAAAGTTTGTCCTTTGTTATAAACATACAATGGTTAGGGATGTGCAAAGTAGAATAATTTAGAATTTCAAATCCTATTTTTGAAGAGTTCTAAACCAATAAAAATTGCACTTTTTTTCACAAATATCTAGTATGAAAGACCATGAAAGGTTCTTTTATGAAACTCTTGCTGATAGTTGTCCATACTGTTGACCGAGGATAGTTAATTTGGGCATTTTTCAAGAAATTTACAGTATATCATAATACATTTATCTAAATAGAACATTTAAGGATGTCGCCATTTGAATGTTCATTTTTCTTTTTACTTTAGATACTTGGCTTTACTTGCAATAAATGGCGTCAACCTTTGACCTCAAATTACACAGGATCTTTCAAAACTAGACGCAATCTTTAACAGCAACATTAAATTAATATTAACATATTAACAGAAAAAACAAGAAATGATGTGCATAAGTATTGTGACATCTGGTCAACATTGTTTACATTGTTGTTTTATCTTGAGTGTATTTGTCAGCAATCTTATTAAGAAACTTCCAGAAAGGTTGGCTTCTAATATAGTAACTGCATTCCAATATAACCCAATTTGATACAAAGACGGCTTTGCAGTATTGGCGAGTAGTTTTATTTTATCTGCTAAGACCGAACTTCTTACAAATTCGTGATATTAATTAGAGTAGTATTGTAACTGAAAGCAGAACTAAACAGACTTTAAATTTGTTCTTATCGTAATGTTGCATTGAACTATGCATCACCATGCAAATGTTAATAAACCTAACAAAATAAAAAATTCATGAAAGCAAGGTGTAATTGAAAATAGACTTTCGGACCATTCTATACAAATGTGTCTTTAAAAATACATTGTTTAGAGGTGTTCAAATCTTCCTTGATTGCTTTATACAACAATGGCCATTGCATTTGCGTTCATTCCTCTTATCACAAACTTATTCAAACGCATGTGCCATCGCACATACACTTGTTGCCTTTTTTCCTTCGCTGCGATTCGATGCATTAATTGCGATCATGGTTAAGTGAATGTTGAGTTGAATGTTGAGTTGAAAGTCTCGTTGAGTGAAACCATGTATAATAATCGCTTTCAAAAAGATTATACGAGGTAAATGAAAACCTCTGTGCGCAATGATTGTAATCAGATTAATATCGGTTCCAAAAATAAGAATCGAATAGTTTTGGATTCAGTTCTCAAGGATTTGATATTCTAAAATGCACATCCCTATACATGCTGTATGATTGTTGGAGCATAGTTTTTGAAAAACTGACATTGCTGATTGGCTTGGTTACCTTATTTCAATGACAACTTTATTTTATGATCTAATTCTGTTCAGCAGCCGAAGCAATGTATAATTTGTCATAAAGCCAGTACAAATCACTATTTAACCGAGACAGAAACAACTCACCTGTACAGAGTTCCACAACCATCCATAGGTGGTTGCTTGTTTCATACCATTCATAAAATTTGACAATATTTTCATGTTCAATTTCATGAACAAGCCTTACCTGTAAATTTAGTAGGTTTGTATTAACAGGCATTTCACAATGCAATTAGCGATATCATTTAATTAGGTACAACATCGTTGCGTAACAAAGAAATTTCTAATGAGGTGTGTATCGTATCTACTCATGAAATGAATTTGGAAAATGAACAATAAAATCTAAAAATTTCCATTTCGAAAAATTATGAATTTTTTACAGGTCATACCCTTAATTGACACATGGAAAAATCTTGTTTTCCATTGGTTTGTAACCCTCTTTCATGTGTGCATTATTGAAACATACAAAGATTTTACCATTTGGTGAACAATTTTCTTTTTTTAATTACATGCCGAAGATAGTGCAAAAAACAAGGTGAAAGACCCTTGGCATAAGGCATTTGTTAAATAAAATCATAAATGTGGACCTAACATATCTGCATTTTTCCAAGTTTGTAAAGCTTACCCAGTTGGTAATTGCAGCACGTTCTTCTTTTTCTATGCATAGAATTGTCAAAAATTTAATTGTTCCTTTTCTTCTGCCCTTGTATACAATTGAATTTGTCCCCCTTCCAATTTCCTCATACAAAATAAAATTCTCCATACTGTGCTCAGCTTTTATATTGCAATAATAAATTTTTTCAAAGCAACCATCGTTCATTCCTAAAAACAAATTTATTACTGGTAGCATTGTACTAACAGATTAATGTCAACAAATGATATATATACTGTATTATTATTATTGAAACAAGTACTGTTAATACTTTGCAAAATGAGCCCTACAACGGCAGTGCCATGCTCTGATAGATACCGAACGTGGCTTTGCTTCATTATAAATCTGGTCGTTCTATAACTGCAACCATAGGCACCGACGTATGGGGTAACAGAGTGGCCACGACAGTCACGCCACTCCATAGATCTTACAACCAGCCAGGTGTATATACATTCTGAAGTGCTATTACAAAAAATTTCCTCCATAAAAAAGCTTGTCAAGTACTTGAGGCATGCCGAAAATAAATTACATATCATACTGCTTATCTAAACATCTACATATAGGGTCTAGTACAAAAGTGTGTACAACCACAGGATATATTTGTGTACTATATAGGCCTCAGCTATTCAAACTGTTACGTTATTTGGTTGTGCACTTCTACACTAAACCTTACAGATATCTCAAACCTATAAAAAAGCCTGTATCGATCTCACTTTAAGTCCCGTATGGAAAGAAAGCGTTGGACATGTCCGGTGCACAACGTAGCTATCTGGTATACAAAAAAAACTCCCTTTCCATACTGGCTATATTAATTATAAGCTAGTCTATCGCTAGGCCTACACTGTAAAAAATCTTTTCTAATTATAAGTCAGTGAGACAATTGAGACTAATAATTAGTCTTCCAACGAAAAGTATGGCTTATAGTTAGTCTAAATTGTCTCACTGACTTATAATTAGAAAAGATTTTTTACAGTGTAACAGTAGTCAATAATGTAAGACCAACAAGAAATTTCACGCTTATCATTAGGGCATTCCCCATATAACTTCTTTGATTTGAGGTTTGTATAGTAATTCAAGCGGTAAATTATATTTCAAAATGTATTGCCGCATTTTTTAAAATCTTTAATAAAGTTGAATTTGAGCATTTAATTTAACTCCGCTTTTCCTTTTTTCGATAAATAAATAAAAAAATCTACTAGCATAGCCGTATGAATAATTAATTTAAAGCTTTTAGAGCTTGAAATATCATGTTGTTTCGTTTGGTGGTCGGACGATTCAACCCACGGACGATTCAACCCCGGACGATTCAACCCCCGGACGATTCAACCCAGGACGATTCAACCCAGGACGATTCAACCCACGGACGGTTCAACCCGCGGACGATTCAACCCGCGGACCTTTCAACCCGCGGACGATTCAACCCGCGGACGATTCAACCCACGGACTTTTCAACCCGCGGACGATTCAACCCGCGGACGATTCAACCCACGGACCATTCAACTCCGGACGATTCAACCCAGGACGATTCAACCCACGGACCTTTCAACTCACGGACGATTCAACCCAGGACGATACAACCCCGGAAGATTCAACCCACGGACCTTTCAACCCACGGACCTTTCAACCCACGGACGATTCAACTCAGGACGATTCAACCCACGGGCGATTTAACCCATTTACAAAAACGTCTACGCAGTTCGTTATCAGGCACGGATGCCGCCTTTACCACTATAACGACGTGTAGTATAGAAGTTATTAGGCCAATATAAAGTCAAAATGTTACGTTAGGTCAAAATACGGTCAAATTGTTTCTTTTAGGTCAAAATCTATTAAACTTGTAATTTTGTAACCATTTTGTAATATTATTCTTCCGTTTTTCTCTTTTTTTGTACCGCAAACAATTCCAGTGCCCCAAATTAGAGGCCTACTTAGAACCAAAGCCACCAAGAGAGGGAAGGCCTTTCAGCGCGTCTGATGACGTCACGATGTGAAGGCATTGCATTTGAAACTGCAAGTTGTCAATCTTAATACGCAGAAACGAAAAAAGTCAACACTAGAAAAGCGTTTTGTCAATTTTAAATGCAGCTTTAGATTAGAAAGTTGCTGTAGACAGTGTAGAGACTATCAGTATAGCGTTTTTCAGTTAGCAACATGCAAGATTTTTGATTTTAAAATGCAATAACAATCATAGCCGTTTGAGCTTTACAATACACAAGTTATTACTTCTCTAGGTGGCATTGGTAGATCTAAGTTGCCGACAATTTCTTTCATCTATTATGTCACAATCGCAGATGGAACTTTCGACGTCGTTCCTGGCATCTTCTTCCAGCTGTACACAATTCACTGCAAGGTTGGACACAGTTATCGACCTATAGTTTACTTTCTCTTGCCCAACAAGTCTCAAGAAACGTATACAAAGATGTTGCAAGCCCTCAGGATTATACGTCCAATGGCACAGTCCTATAAAATTCTTTTGGATTTTCAAATCGCTGCTATAAATGCGTTTAGGTCTGAATATCCTTCAGCAACCGTTTCCGGTTGCTATTTTCATTTGGTTCAGTCCGTTTTAAGAAAAGTAAACGAACTCGGTCTGAAAACCAGGTATGAAACCGACGGCATCTTCCAAATGTTAGTGAAGTCGCTGTCTGCATTGTCTTTTGTTGCAGTCGCTGACCTGGAGAGTATTTTTGAACAACTTGCCAGCACATTTCCAGACGAGGTAGCCTGCAACGATCTTTTAGTTTACTTTGAAAGCAATTATATCCGTGGTCCAAGAACAGGACGCCATCAACGACAGGCTAGATTTCCCCCTTCGTTGTGGAATCATTACGACGACAGCCCAAAGCAACAAATTGCACAGAAGGGTTTCACAATGCCCTCAAATCACTATTACTGTGTTCTCATCCGAACATTTGGTCATTTCTGGACGGTATAAAACGCGATATCGCGATACAACGGCTCGGTGCTCAAAACGCAGCAGTTGTTAATTTGGACCGACCACGAAGCAAATATTACACGCACTTGGCTCACAGACTTTCGGCAAAGGTTTGCACTTATTCAAATGAGCCAGATAAATTGATGTATCTGCGTGCAATCGCTCATATGTGCTAATTAATTAACGTTTGTAACTTTGTTCTACTTCCGTTTGTATTAATTAACCCTTTTCAGTCTTGTGTTTTATACGTGCTTTGTGTGTGCTCAGGTTCATGTTCTTAAGCTTGCCTGTAAATAAAACAACTTTCTTTCTAATTAATCGATGAATAAACAGGTGTCTATAAAAATATCTGTAATTTGTGTACATGCAAAAAAATAAATACACACATTTACGTACGTGGGTCGAAAGCTAACTAAATCATGCATTTTGTCTTTTCAAAAACTTCAAAAATGTTAACTTAATGCTAAAAGGAGAACATTTTATATAATAAGTTAATAACCGATCTACACGGGTCAATACAAAAAATAATAGCAGGCGTAGACAGAAATGTACGCAAAGTACTGTATAGGGCAAAACAACAATGTTCAAGGTTTTGCTGGAAAGCAGAAAACAATAAGTGTTTTGATGTACAACCAATGCTAACAAGAAGTGGTAAAAGAAAAAAAAGGAAACACAAAAAGCTTTATATTAGCTTAGGCCTACATATTAGCTTTATTTAGCTTTCATAATATTGGCTACAAAGTAACTTGATGATAACCTAAGCCAATAGTACGTGAAAGGTTGAATCGTCCGTGGGTTGAATCGTCCTCGGGTTAAATCGTCCGCGGGTTGAATCGTCCTGGGTTGAATCGTCCTGGGTTGAATCGTCCGCGGGTTGAATCGTCCGCGGGTTGAATCGTCCGTGGGTTGAATCGTCCGTGGGTTGAATCGTCCTGGGTTGAATCGTCCGCGGGTTGAATCGTCCGTGGGTTGAAAGGTCCGTGGGTTGAATCGTCCGCGGGTTGGATCGTCCACGGGTTGAATCATCCGTGGGTTGAAAGGTCCGTGGGTTGAATCGTCCGCGGGTTGAATCGTCCGCGGGTTGGATCGTCCACGGGTTGAATCATCCGTGGGTTGAATCGTCCGTGGGTTGAATCGTCCGGGGTTGAATCGTCCGTGGGTTGAAACGACCTGGAACCGTTTCGTTTCAATATGACATGAAATCTGTATGGACTGCCAAATATATCCTGGTCGTGTATGGAAGAAGGCGTGCATGAATCGATGACAGTTAAAACGTAAATTTAAAAAACAACTAAAAGTTTCAAACTAAATATCGGTGATCTGTCGCAGTTATTTTTATTGTAATTCAATTTTTCTTCGTGATTGAAAGGTTCTGTTTTTAAGGCCTGTTGCGTTAGTGGGCGCTAAATACCCACACCTTACTTAAAAAATGTCAAAACACCACTACGATATTTGCGATATATGCCACCCTTGATGGGTAGCCTACACGTTAATGATATTAAAACAATAAACGTCCCCTCACAAATCTCAAGTGGTATTTTTATTTTTGACGAAATCATACAAATGAACATAACCCACAAAAGCAACTGTAGGCTACTAAGCCTATAGTAATAAAAGAGCCATGTAATGGAATATAATATTTAAAAATTAACAAAACAAATCTCTACTTATAAAAATTCAATTTGTTTCAAGACCCCAAAATCACATTTTACGACTCCAAAGGGGATCTCTGATAAAGGAGTCATAGTCAATCATTAGCAGTAGGCTAATTCATTAGACCTCTAATATAAACAACTAACAGATCCTTAGGCCGAATGCGAAACGATAAGCTACTTGAGCGGACTCCCAGGACAGGATACTTCTCAAGATGTTACATTGCATTAGCTACATTGAGCCACAAAGAGGCACAAAGTAGAATTTAGCTTTTAATACCACTTCCTTGCCGCCATTCTTTGCACATTAAATAAGATACAAGATAACTTGGAGGCTTCGGTCTAAGTTATTTTAATTGAAAGAAATAGAAGCCCCAATTTTAAATTCTTTTGTAATTTTGCTGTTCCATAACTGACCGTTAGTTTGACGTTGCATTTAGTTTTCTTTTATTACGTTAACAATCTAAGTACGTGAGTGCATACGTGCATAGTAGCTTTAAAATTAGTAGACACAGCGAATTTTCAGCCAGGAATGGTTTGCCGAAAGCAATTCTAAGAAGGGAGACATTGTCCCCAACTTGGGGAATTTGCTTGGTAGCTTACCTCTCTATAGTGTGTAGCCTAAAGTAAGGCCATTTCGTAAAGGATGTTGTAATAAGTTTTGACTTATTGTTTTGAACAAGAGGGTTTGCACTGGTAATGGCTTTAATACTAATTAGTATTACCATTCATCGCAGTACAAATTGAAAAAACCTTATTATGGTGTTCAAAGAACAAACATGCAATTCTGTCTGTCCTGGGAAGTATTTTATTATATGAGAAAAAATGTTTATCTGCAAAGCTTAGTGAATTTACAATCTTTTAAAAATGATCTTAAGAAATTAGAAGAACAATAAAATAAAAGTTATTAGCAAAAAATCGGTTGGGTAGGCATTTTTGGCCAACATTTCTTTAAATAAACGCACAATCGGCCGGTAAACTATATGAGCTCAACCTTTTGCTATACATGGAATCAAGATTTACAGGAACTTTGGCCTTAAAGTCTAATAGGAAATTTAAGAAAACTTTTTACCGTAATTTTCTGGAAAAAAAACAATTGCTTTATAAGTTTCAGAAATACGTGACTTACAAGACAGATATGGTCCTATAGGTCTATGTCATACAAACAGGACACGATATATGTGAGAAAATTATCAACTGGATCAAATGCTGTTTCAAGCAATCAGAAATATGATCTTATCTAATCTGGTCAACGTTCCCGCTAGAGTGAGGTAGTGAATAGCCTACTCTCAAACTACAGCCGCATTTCCCACCGTAGGTTATAATAATATAAAATGTCATGAAGAGAGCATCACTTCTTCAACTTTAGTGTAAAACAAAGCGCTCCAAAGAAAGGAAGTTAGAGTTCAAAGATGCAAAATTTTCTTTATTTGATGATTTATGCTTTTGGGATTGTGTTCTTGCAAATCAGGATTGTAAATTGTTATCAAGTGAGTGCGCTAACTAAATTGAACAACTAAGTAGTTGATAGGTGAATTTATAAAACGCATAGCTTGCCGTTGTGCTTTGTAAAGTAGGTATGTGCAGTTTTAGTACATCTCAAACAAATATCTTATATTGTAATACAGTAAATTTTAATACATGAGTAAGTAATAGACTTAAAAAACAAAACTCCTTAACAGAAAAGTTTCAGGGTAGTCCGAAGCAGTGTATGGCTAACCATAAAATTAACCACGTTTTCTTGAAAAAGTTTCTTCAAAAATTAAGTTAGATCTTGTCAAAATCAAAAAAATGCAAAAATTCTTCAATAAACTCGTTTTCATTATTTTTATTAAACTAGTGTTCCAAAGGTATAAGTTAATTTTTGTGAGTGACGACTCAAACCCAGAATTGGCGTAATTCCATTCGGTGTGTTGTATATCCGGGAGTGATGATGTGTGCTTATTTCGCTAACACTTTACAAACAATAATTCCCATTGTGTCTAGTTGGTTTTGGCATTTACGAATAAACGCCAGAATTCGTGCTATACTTATCGATTTGTAAAAATAGAGAAGTGGATTAGTCAGGGCTCTTACCGACTATCAACGGCGTAGCGAGAGGTGTGCGCTGACCGCACATGGAGGTTACTTTATGAGGTTAGCAAAATGTTTTTGGTGTTTGCAATTGTTTTTTCAAAACAAAATACAAGGATCATGCTTGAACCACGTTCCATCTTGTGATCATGAACCACGGTCCATCTTGTGACCATCTTGCGATCATGATTGAACCACGTTCGTGTCATATCGTTTATTTTTCGCCCTTGACTTTGTTTGGGGAACAAAAAACATTGTGCTAAGCATAATAGAACGAAAATATGGGTTCTGGAGCTTTGTTAGGCTAATGTCAACCAAACGTGTTTGCGAGTTAACATTGCATTGTTATACCAATAAGTCAATAACCATCGTATATGAAAGTGCTATGAACTTATGATATAGAAAGATTTTGTCAAAAAATAACAGCCTGTACTGTCCGATTGACATTTTGTTTCGTATGGATTTTAGAAATTTGTAGATAGATTTGTAATAATTTAGAAATAAATATAAATCTTTTCGGAATTAAGATCCAGTCGTAATGACTCCAATCAATGGTTGACTCGAGTCCCTTGTTTACAAACTTACCATGAGTCCCTTTCTAGGATATTATACAAAACACTTGACTTTCTTTCGTCCAAAAAAACTAAAGTTATAAAGCGTAACTCAAAATGAAGTTGGTTTGTCGACAAAGGCGTACCGTGCTGCAACATGAAATACATTCTTAAAAATTTGTAGGCCTACTTTTCTTGCTGATAGAAACGGTAGTTTTGCTTTTTGTGTAGCTTGTATTCGAATATCGATTGACTACAAAGGCACTTCTTCCAAAAGACCCGACTTAAGTCTTAAAAGATAAATAACCTGCTGACTTGCGACTCCAGTTTGATAACTTGGTTACGACTCTGAAATGTTTCATGTCAAAGAAAGCTATGTTGAAAACAACATTAAAATTTTTTATTCGTGTAATTATGAAAATGTTTGTAATACTGGAATGTTTTATTCAATATTGAGCAATTATTATAAACTGTTCTGTTATAAACTATCGTTCAGCTTCAACTTTTTTTTCTTCAACTTATCTGTGAAATCAGCCGTTCACTTCATTTTTAGAGTTTTCAAAATTCTCGACTGCATCAACTTCGAAGACAGGGCTTAGCATCGTTGGGAATGCTACATGGTATGGACCACCTTCAAGATTTACCTGTTATAGGTGTGACTGGTACGCATTTCAGAAAGCCAGTTAAAGACTTTGTTACTATCGAAAGCCCCCCTAAGAAAATTTCTCCAACAGTAAAGCTGAAGGTAATATAAAGCTGTTTCCTTCTATATCACAAAATTAGCAATTTTCTTTTAGTTTCTTAATTTGCTTAATAAAATCTGTCCTCAAATAGCATTAACCAGATTTTGAATTTTCAGGATGTCCCTACGTACATTGCTGACGTAGCAGCAGTGTTTTCCAACCTTTTTTTATTTGCGGCACTCTAAATTACTTACCAATATTTGTTTTTTCCGTAACTATCGGCATATGAGCTAAAATACTATAGCCACATATTATGACATATAGACCTATATAGCCTATCTTAAAAGCTTATCGCTACAGTCACTACACGTCACTCATTACGAGTATCATCAATCAGATAAAATTGGACAATTTTTCACGGGCAAAATTGTGTGCCGCCAAACAGTGGCTGGGTATCACTTTCCACTTGCCAGAATGGCTATTGAATTTAGTTATACAATAATATGTAGGTTGATACGTGGTATAATGTAATAACTTGTTCGTTCGGTTGTTGAATGGTTAGAGAGCTAGGCTTGCAATAAAATCGTCCCGTGTTCCAGACCTAGTGACACAGTCTTTGTAATGCGCTTGGGCAAGACATTAGCGACGCTTGCTCTTGTTCAGTGGTCCTGATAAACAGTTCCTAATTCGGGAAATACGACAAAATAGATTAAAAAACCAAATCGAAAAGTCTGTATACAATCGGGTCATGCATAACGGCTATAGCTCGGTAACCGGAGCTCGAACGGTGGGGAATCATCGTCAAGTTTAAGTCGTGCAAAGAATTTCTACAGTCCAATGATAAAAATTATGATATTGATGATACTCTGTTACCATACCATAGGCTACCACTTACAAGTAGCATTAAACAACTAGGTCTTTTGGTTCATTTAGTGATTAGTAATTAATGCAAAACCTGTCTTGTTGGAAACATAAGCCGCTATAACTGAATGAAGTACAAAATTATTAAAGAAATGAAGTAAACAAAATACTTTTACTTATAATCCTAAAATTCATCACGACATTCACAACATCCCTGAAATACTGGTCAACTGCAGGATTATAAAATTTATATACGAATTGTTGCTTCACATTAAAAGATTTCTAACAGTATAATAAAAATCGGCATAGCAAAAATCAACAGTTTAAAAAGATTGTCGTTTGAAAATTTTTTTGCGGTAATTAGTAGTTTGTCATGATGACAAAAGAACTATGATAAATAGGCTTTGCAAGATCGGAATCCGCGCCTTCGACCATAGTTTATTTTAAGCAATATTTATTCTTTGCCTTATAAAGTAACCTATGCTTTAAAAATATTCGCTTAGGAAAGCGTTTTCTGGAAAAAACAGTATTTTTACAAACGGGGCCCCATGGTGTTTTAATATACGGTATCGCGGATTGGTGATGCAAAACTACTAATCCACTATAAACCTGAACCTTTACATCTTCATGAAATGCTATCCAAAAGATATCACAAATACCTCAGCTTTTGCTTTGGGGAAATCCCGTAAATGAAAACGTTAATTGGAAAAAACTGTAAACATAAGGGATATGCGGAATCGAACATGAATGCTTATATTCAATCAATCATTTTATTTTTCGTCAAAAGCGCGGTGGGGACGAAAAATCAAGCCAGTTTTTACTAACACGCGCCAATGAACAGGAAAAAGTGACAAACCCGAAAAGGCTCAAAACGTGCTCAAGAAAAGTAACCTTAATAATTGCTGGTAACAACTAGCACGGCCACTAAATCTATTATTAGTTAAATCCATGAAACATAAGCCGAAAAAGCGAAAATTAAGTAGACGAACAGGTGGTGTGTTCAAGAAAATGATGAATGAAAATTTCTTCAATGCTGTACATCAGTGGATGGGAAAAAAAAACCATCCCGGCCAAGTAAATGCTTTAGTGAATTTTGAAAAACACAGCAAAAGCATAATTCCGCATTTTCAAAAACACAATTGCAGTTTAAACAACGATTGACTGCTGCTGCTACCGCAATACTTTTATTTTTGTTGTCTGGCATAATGTATTGGCATAATGTACATTTTAGATGTTTTCTGGCAACAGATGTGATGTAGCCGTCATTAATATTACATTTGACACTATTTGGTTCTCTACTTAACAGAAGCTTTTGTTCACACAATTTATAGCAAAAAGTAAAATTAATGAGAAGTAAATGTAACAACACACCAAATCCAAGTTATAAAAATTTGAATTATACAACACCAGTAAGCCAAAGAAATTATGTTGTATTAAAAATTATAATCTGATTTTTGGAGATATGTCACTTTTAAAAAGTGTAAGTAAAGTAATAATAACTTTAATAATTTAAACACATTGTAATAGATGTTGTGGTGAAGTGAGTTGCCAAGTTTTTATACTTAAAATTAGGGTAACAATTTTATAAAAAATGAAAAGCACTGGGTTAAGCGAAATGAACAAAGTTAGCATTTTTAGATTTGCTTAAAAATCAAACTCTATTATTCCTATTCTCATGATTCCAAATTATTTTACATGGCTGTCATTGTTTTACTGAAAAAATTGTTTGTTTTAAGCTATTTTACACTATTATTTTTTAAGTTAAATTAAATGTTACAACATTAATTATTATTACAACAATTAAACACTAAATAACTAAAATCAATTTTTGCATGCCCATTTTACTATCCTAACCGCATATTTTTAACAATGGGTTGCATGACCTACGTACGAGGTAAGTGACTTTCGTTTTAGTTTGATACTTCTCTATAACATAATATAAAATTGGAAATTTATTTTGTAGGTAGTGAGACAGGTTTGATGTTTTGTAAATTCAACCTTTGGTAACTCAGCTTCTGTCAGTAGTACTCTTAACTCACTCTCTATGAGCTACAGTACCCTTGCGAACAGGCTGAGTTGACAACTGAAATAAAAAAAAAACGTTCACTATAACCCTGGCTGCAGTGTTATTATATATAAGTTAACAATTTCATCATCAATAGCTCTACCGAATCAATGCTTTGCAATACACCAAAGCTAAAGCAAATATGAAAAAATTACATGTTTATGCCAAGGATAGGTGAGTTCATTCATAAACTGCCTTAATAAGCAAACTTGCTTGATAATGTAAGAATATCAAATTAATTTGCTAACATTTTAAGTTTTTAATTTTTAAAAATATTGAAACGTGAAAACGATAGGATTATGCTTTATCATTTTTAATTTTTTTTCATAACTGATTGATTAGATTAGAGTAGATGGGTTTGTTATATATGTAGGTAAAGTATCAGTGCAGTCGGCCTTCGGTGGTAGTAATATTTCTGGAAGGTTATGAAGATGGGGACAAAACTTTTCGAAATTCCACCAATCCTTTATTGGTTAATGATCCCATCCTGATATCAAAATATGCTTGGGAGTGCAGATACAATCAAAATATCCAAAGAAAATCAGTTACACTCAAAATACCTGAACGAATGGTTTATCATCCTAGCATTTTAATGACAAAATGTTCTATGATGGAAGATGTTAAGCTGAAGGTAAGACAACAATAAGACACCATGAATTTCAACGAAGTTTGTTTTTATACATTAATAGTAATAGCAGAAATTAGCATGACTAATGTCACACCAAAATGTGTGCATGTGTGTTTATGTAAATTTACATGTTACATATATGCATGATGTAAATTTATATTATTTATTTCAAAATTACGATTTTTTTCTAGAAATTTATGTAGCGTATTCATTAGCTTTAACCCTCGCAATATAAATCTTAGGTATTCGTGGTCGACAAAAAAGAATGGAATTACATTAGAGGCCAGACTGATATTGTAAGAAATCGTCTTTTCATTCTCTACGAAAGGTAAGCTGAAGTAATTCTAGCCATAATATAATATACTTGTTAGAATAGAATTATTTTTCTTGTCTACATATAATTACATCAAAGCGTTTCCTAGAAAATAATATTGTACCAACCATTGCCAACTGCTTTTAAGAAATTTATTCTTATTTCACAATACTTCTTTCAGGTCAAAAATAAAACTACATGCAACTTTGAAATCAGACAATCCTTTAGATCGACCTAGATATGATTTTAATCGCTGTTTATCTTGGCCTTCTAAACTGTTGCAAAAACTTATTGATGAAAAACCTTTGCTATCACCAGCTGAAGATGGTAAACTACCTATTCAATTAATTAAAATTTTTAGATTAATTGGCTTCTGTTTAATACTAATGGTATTGTGCTATTTTTACATGAAACCACTATTAAGATACCATGTTATTAAGAAACTATTAAGATCTTGTTTTGGCTGTTCCATGAACAGTGCAAGATTGGAATTGAGAGAACTTGTAATTGTACTGCAATAAAACTGAAATCATGTAATTGATCCAACTCTAAATTCTATATTAACGTTGAAATTTACATTTACAGTTTTTACATTTAGATTTAAGTTACATTTTACATTTACATTTTCTACTTGAATTGAAAGTAAACAAAAATATTCAAACATGACTTTAAAAGTTATTTTGCCCATCAAATACCATAGAATTTTGAAAATGAGCTTGAACAAATAGACAGACATCGCACTGAATATGCTTTAGGATTTCTTCCATTAAATGAAGTCAATTTTTGTTTGTGGAGAACTATTATATTGCAGTGCTGGAATTATTTGAGTCAGTATTGCTTGAGTCAATGTGAAAAGAGTTAAAGTGGTGTCATTCTTGTAAAGCATTTTTTGCACAAACATCAACAAAAAAGCAAGAATAGACTCTTAAATTGAGGGGCAAGTCCAAAGACAATTCATGTTATATGAAAGAACACTACGCACTGAATAATTTGTTAAACTAGTTTCGAAAAGTAATTAATTGTTGGCTAGGTACAGTAATTATAAGCAAAAGAAAATCGCAAAATTGGCCTGAATTGTGATGTAGATGAAGGCTCTTGTGATGTCATAAGTAATCACAGACAAATTCGCAAGTTCATAAATTTAGCTGTATCTACTGTATATCATGTGTGACTTGTATGTATCTGTTTCAGCTGTATACACTGCTCTAACTGCCAATAGCTTGATAGGTGACAGCCTATAGCCCAACCACAGTAACCAGTATGGTACCGGTTTGATGGGTAGCCTATGCGATCTAAAGGATACCGTAACTTGACAGACGCAAATAATAGGGATACCGGATATTTTTTGTTTAAACAATCGTTTCAATTCAATTAAAACAATTTATTCAATTACAATGCTTCATGTTGCCAGTTGCTTCACATGACGCTCAATTGGACATAGGCTAAACTCCTATGACTTACACATCTAACTTCAGTTGGCTACTGTGCAAGGAAATTAACAGCAGCAACATGTTGTCAAACAACTTGACAAATCTATGACATAACAAGAGTTTTGAACTATGTCACAATGAAGGCCAAAGACTAAGACTTTCCTCTTTTTTTGACGATAACTACTTAACCACGAATTATTTTTCAAAAATATTTCACCAGGATTTTCAGTTAATAGTGTCCTTTCATATAAGATCGACTTGTTTTTGGACTTTCCCCTCACTTTAAGTCTGACCTATTCCTTCATTTATTAACAACTGCCATTTTTTGTTTGTGTAATACCCTGCATTAATAATGTTTTACTATTATATTTTAATTTGTTTGAAATATGGCATAAAATTATTTTGAGCATTAAAAAAGGTATGGTGGGGAAATTCACCTGTGTTGCCAGATTTTTTATCTTGACTATGACTATGACATTCAGTCTTTGTACATCGCTTTTAGATTATTGTTTTAAATAGTTTGAAGATTTATTGGAAATTTTTATATAGAATGTTCATCAATAGTGAATTTTCCTGTTGTAATGGCTGAAGAACCATATGGCGTAGTCAAAGTTTATTACCCTTTTCAGAATGTTGAATTAAAACGACAGCAAGCATCAAAGAATCAAAGGTAATCTACAAAAATTCACGTTTATTTCTTGCTAACCTCTCTTTGTGCAATTATTGCTGCTTAACATTGGTCATGTCATGTGCTATGAGAAAACTTTTGTATTCCAATCATGCATTGTTAATGGTGAAAATGTTTAGTGTAATATTTGTGAAAAACCTATGTTAACTACAACATTAAAAACAAAATAGTAACGATTAATCATTGGTTAAAATAATGTTGGCTTGTTGACTTTTAGACTGACTTTTGCTGTGGAAATGTTTTTGTCGTCTTGGTGTCAGAAAAGGAAGGTTTGCAGTCTATTTCAGCATATTGATGATAATGACCTATTTGAAAGTCCTCTGGTTCTTCTAAATGCAGAAGGTTTGAACACCACCACCACTCTCCTGGTTTTAGATATTTTATTATTATGTTTACAATGTTTTGTTAGCTATTAAGAGGTGTAGAATTTCTAGCTCTTAGAAATGTTCTAATGTTAGTACAGTATAATCTGCTTAATAACTCTAACGATAGTAAATCCAATTGCAAATTTAATCCACTTTGATTGGCGATGGATTTTTGCCAGTAAAAACCCAAACTCTGCTAAAAGGTCCATTTGGAATCTTCATCTACAAGGATTGAGAATAGATCGAAAGTGACAAATATGATAAAACTGTTACCTCATGTGAGCAAACGATCAACTTTCTCCTGTCACCTATTTCAAAATCTTTTCGATTTTGGACAAGCAATGATATTTTCTTAACTTGAATCCTCTTTATTACAAATTTCTTTATCATGTTATGTTGGCGTTTGGTTCAAGTGGGACTTGGCTATCAGTAATTCTTAAATGAATAAACCACATTGCTATGCTCTTTTTTTGGTAATAGATATTTAATTTAAAGCACATTAACTTACTTTCATTTCTGGCAATATACATTTATAATCATAGTTCCTATGCTTTTTTTTAATAATCTACCACTTAGTAAATCCAAAGTAGGCTGCTCCCTAGGCTGATTTATTACGTAGGCGAATTCTACTGTATTAGGAACTGCTTAGATATTTTTAAAATATATAAATTCATTTCAATGCTAGAATAAGATTTTTTCAAACTTTTCCTTTGTGACAGGTAAAGTTCATATACAAATGAAATTAAACAACAATCGATCATTTGCGATGATATCGCCATGGTCTGTACCACTCCACCAATGGGTTCAGCTGCATGTCTCTCAAACAAATGCATTGGTGATTCATAAAAAACTGATGTTGCTTTGATTTGGTAACATCAGAAAATGATATTTTTATGTTTTCAGCTTGTTTTCAGCTTTAATTAACTTCCAGTTTTGTAATTTTAAGACCAACGTCACGGTATTGTATGGAAAGGATTTTTCAGAAAGTCTGACACACAGTGCAATGTAAGTGCAAAGATTTTAAAGAAATTGAATTTGTATATGCTGCTTTGATTTTGTTAGCAATAACATGTTTTGTTTATAAATACAACCAATATTATCATTTTTGATAAAGAATAATTGGTATTTCTTAGGACACATTATTGAATTTACTTCTGTGCAAAACTCTATGTCTATTGATCTTGAAGTTTGGTTGCCTTATTTTATTAAAAATTATGTGCTGAAGAAGAGTGTACCGGTAGTCTGAAATTTATTTGTGTTGTATTATTTGTGTTAAAACCTTTAAATATGTATTGGCTTTAATTTAAATAAATTATGGGATTTTCTACATACAGTATTATTTAAAGGTTTTAACACTTCTCTCTGTAGATTCATTGACATAAATTAATGTGAATTCATTCATTCAGCATTCTTTTCGTAGGTTTCACAAACCAATTTCCTACAAAGATTTTGAAGGTTACATGGTGATTGGTGGTACAATATTTTGCAACAATGTCAATGGAATAATTTCACATGCAAAGTTTTGCCGAAATAAAAATGTTTCTCCTACCAAGGTAAAATATTTACACAGCTGTCAAAATAAACGCATTTTTTCGAGTTTGGCTTGGCAATTTGTTGACAGATAGGGCTGCCTAAAAGAACTGATCGATTGTTTGACATCTTCTTGGGGAAATATGCAATGCAAGAAAAATACCTTAGAAATGTTGTTCGAAGCAGATTAAGAGTTTTTAAAAGTTTAAATAAAAAGAAAAAGGGTAGGTTAGATTTACTTCTTGATTTTTAGTAAAAAAAATTCTTTAAGTTATGAGTTTTCTTTTAGTTTCTGCTAAACAATACTTTATAGCATAAACAACCTGAAATAAATTTCAGTAAATAGCTACTAACATTAATGTGAAGTTAGGTTGATTCCCTATAACAGATTTACACATTTTATGCAGATATGTCTGTTCCTTATTTTTTGAACATAATTCAATTTAAAACTTCCAAACATAAACATCTCAGCAGCAACCAGTGTTCTTTATACAGCAAACCAGTTTTGGAAAGGTTACATATAAGCTATTTTTTTTTTAAATGCATATGGATTTAGAAATACTGTCGTTTGGGTTATACTTTTAATTTGTTATATATTGCACTTTTTGCTACACAAAAACTGATAGATTTTTATTGATTAAAGAAATTTTTTAAACATTCTTTAGATTAAAACCTGTTGATGACATTGTTCAAGAAATGGCGGAGAGCACATCACTTGCAGATGCTGTAGCAAAAACTAGTGAACAGCTGTACAAATTGTTTTTTACTGAAATGGTAATTTAGAGTTATTAAAGTTTTCATGTTTAATTTTAATGAAAACGACTGAACATTGCACACGTTTTTAGTACCTAATATCATTATAAAAATGAGTTTAGTTTTTATGTATTGTCCAGTAATTTTTTTGTTATGTGACCACATTCATAAGACATTTTGGAAAACGCATATGATGCTGTATTTGTGCCCGAAGCTTTAGGACTTAAACAGATCACTGCTTAGAACTGGCAGATTAGAGTTTTAAGTAAATGTTCATGCTCATGACTTTGTCTGGCTGAATATTAAAACAGCTGTTTTTTATTTCAATGATTTTATACAATTGTTTAAAAAATATATATTTACTAAACTTATGCTTTGCTTCAGGAGCCATCAAACAGTTTGCGACACTTGAAAAAGCATGTTTATCTATTGAAGCAGTCGGCTAGACTTGGCTATGGACTGTCACACTTCTTGCTTTACAGTGTTTTTAAGAACGGCATTGGGGTGCCAAAAAATATGAACAAGGTTTTATTTTTATACAAATGAAAACTGTAAAGACTATTTTAATGAAACAAGCATGCTTAATGTTACCTTTATTAATTATTATTAATATTACGTAAAATTTATATTTTAAATGTATTTCAAGTATTTAATATAGAATGTGAATGTAATAATTTACAAAGTGATTATTATGCATTATAATCAGTGGTGGGATTCAGCCGGTTCGCACCGGTTCGTGCGAACCGGTTCTTGGAATTTTAATGACCTCCGCGAACCGGTTGTTAACAAGCATATGTATAGGCCTTGGATCAATATGGCATGCTAGTAGTGAGAGAATCGTATGTTAAACTATTTGAATTCCACCACTGATTATAACTGTCTTTCCTTAAAAAAAGCAGCTCCTTTGATTCTGAATTTCATAAATATAGGTAAACACAGAAAATTAATACTGTTATTTTAGGCAAGATTTCATCTACTAAAAGGAGCACATTGCGGGGACGTTTTGTGTCTTAAAGTACTTGGATATAACTATCTTCATGGATTGTCAGGATTTCCAAAAAATCTTGATCTTTCTTTTTGTTAGTTGGTTGGCTTAATATTTCATAGTAGTATAACTTCAGTACTTATATTTTGATAAGTTGCACATTAGCCCATGTAAAATATGTGTTGTAGCTCTTTTCATTAACAATTGTTTTTGTATTGAAATGTATTTTTGAAACTAATGTTTGGTTCACATTTTAGACTATTTTAGCGGTTATAGCTTCATTAAAGTGAAAAATTGATAAATTTTTTGTTGGAGTTACACTGCATTTTGATGAAAAAGCAATAGTCAAGTTTTATTTCCAGGCTTGTGCACTTATAGAGTAATTTATATAATTGCGATTGTTTGTTTGTGTAATTTATGCTAAATTTTCAGATTATTACTTTAATCTGGCTCACAAAACGCAAAAGGACTTGCTAAAGCATTCTGAAAGTTTGGTATGTTTTATGTAATATGTGTACTGCGATAATGCTAATAATAATTAATAGTTGTGTAGCACTTATCATCAATTTGGTTTCAAAAATTCCTTTCAGACATCTGTAAATATGGCTCGTTTAACTGATGAAAAACAGATGAAAGAGCAATTGTCTGAAGGTGATGATTTATTTCAGTGGATAAAACATCAAGCAACCAAGGGAGCATTTTCAGCTCAAGTAATGTATTTAGCATTGAAACATTTTGTTTCAATAGAATGGTACAGGTTTTTTGACATTATGATAATTTGCTGCATTTGGGTCAACGGTGCTCATACAAGTGCACTGTTAATGCATAGCAAAACTAGTTGTGTCAAAATTTAGTTTTCAACAATTTGCATTAAGACAAGTAGTAATTAAACTATGTTACACACAATAATTTTCAAGGATAAATAGACAAAATTCTGTAATTTCCATTTTGCATTGAGTTCCACTCTATATATTCCACATTATAGTGTTTTCCTTTGGATTGATTAGTTTTATTTCTCTTAATGTTCTCAATGAAGAGAAATATGGGTCGACTACTTTATTGGGGTCAGCAAGGTCTACAAAGAAATTTGAATGCTGCATTTGAATATTACAAGAAAGCTGCACAGGGTGGAGATCCAACTGCGTTGTATGATTATGGAGTGATTTTATTAAAGGTAATAACTCCAATCTCACCCTGGTTAATTCATTTGTGTATCATTGTATTTGGCAGTAGCAATTTTGCTGAACACCTTATTAATAGCATATGCTTAGGGACATGGTACGGAAGCTGATGCAGAAAAAGGAGTTGAAGTTTTAAAACAAGCTGCAGATCACCAGAATCCCGGAGCTTTAAACACATTAGGATGGTACTAGTGCAGATACAAAATATCAATACTAGATACGTATATTGCCTCCATGAAAGAGGTTATGGTTTTATTACCATTTGTTTGTAAGCAATGTTAATGAAATCCTTGCCGTCCAATCTCGATCAAATTTTTGGGATACAAAGGAGAATTGACTAAATTGGGGTGTAATTGATTAAAATGTGGTTTAAAAGCAGGGCCCACACTACGGTCAAAAAAGTGGTATAAAATCGTGCAGGAAAAGGGAGAAAAAAGCACATGCAGGCATGTGAGAGGACCAGAAGTGTGGCTTGTGCTTTGTTGCACACTATGTACTTAATCAAGACTTGTTTGAGCAAGCGTTACTATTTAAACCAGTGGTTTTCAACCTTTTTCAAACAGTGACCCATTTTGCAGCTCTCTCCTCAAACGACCCCCTTCCAAAATTTCCGGCCTAACCTGCACTGCTAAAAACAGTTGTAACAGTCATAATCATATTGAAAAAGTAGGCTATGATCTTTCCAGGGGGTCCTATTATAAATGGTTCTCTCATGAAATATAAAATTATTTATACAAAAATTTTACTGAAATGTTTTCTGTGGTACATCAAAAGCTCTCGCGACCCCTAGAAAAAAGGCTAATGACCCCCATGGAGTTCAAGGCCCCCAGGTTGAAAGCCACTCATAAACCATTTAGACCATTCAACCATTAAGATTGAAAAATACTAACCATTCTATCTGTCTACAAATTGGGATGAAATTAACATAGTCAATCAAAAGCAACTTTATACTGAATGACACTGTCTTTATTTACAGGTGTCATTAAGGTGAAGTTTGAACAACTTAATATGGTACAGGGTAGCCAAAATTGTACAAGATAGGAGCTGCATTTTGCAAATCCAAAATGCTCAGGAGTCACAAAATTGCAATAAAAATGATAACCCAAAATTTTTGAAATGCTTTGAAATTTTAAACCGTTTTAAAATAATAAATAATGTCAGCTTCAGATTGCTCATATTCTGAAAAATTGTTTTAAGTTCATGTGCTTACAGCTTTTCTTGTGTGAAAGGCTGAAAATTAAGATTACAAAGTTTTTTTCTGTTTACTCTCATCTAAATTCCCCAAACATTTTACACATTTTTTGCATAGATCCGACAATTTTTCGAATATATTTTAAAACTAATGCTTAACCTAGATTCATCATCCAAAATTTAAATTTATCTTTATTTTAATAAACAGAATATTGTAATTTCTTATCCATGGTATACTAAAAACACACAAGTAAAAGAGATAAAATAATCCCCAGTTGCAACAAGGCTCAAACAATGACTTAAATAATGTGGATCAAATGCGGTTGTGTCATTGAAAGCATTTGTTTTTGTGTTTGATGTTATTTTGTGGACTTAGTTTTATAAATGCCAATGCTCATCAACAGTTTGTAACAAATTCTTACATTTTAGCAAACAAAACAACATGTTGAACACCTTGTCAGAAAAATATTGTATATATGAAATGATTACCGTACAATAACAGATTTCAGATAGAATAAACTACGTAAAGACACTAAAGTATTAAAGCTTGGTATTCCAAATTTTGCATAGACCATAAACATAAGAGAGCCACATTTTGGACAGTCTTAGCATACTGTTAACTTTTGGTTTTGGATTGTTGCTGTTACTATTTTTATTATTGCATTACAATACAGCGTATAACTGAACAGACCCAGTAACTTCTTATACTTGACCTATACACTTTACCGTGTGAGTTATTGAGATCTCAAATGTTTCAAGGTATTACTCAACTAAAGAAGTGAACATGACAAAAGCAATGGAATATTTTGAACAAGCTGACAAACTTGGCAGTGTGGATGCTGCGTATAATATTGGCCATATGTACCACACTGGAAAGTATCCTGGCAAGAAGAGAGATGTGGTAGGTACCCTTAGCTTAGCTGAGTAGGATACAAATACCAATAAGAACCACAGCCCTCGAGTCAATACAAAGTTAATGATCAAAAGAATAAATATTTCTTCAAATTTCACACTTTGGCAATTCTGTTGGTCTTACTTCATGGCAGCAAAAATGCACCAGCAGATGAAGTATGAAATACAATCCAATTTTAACTGGCATGATTTATGAAACAAGCCTGTAGAATATCTGGGAATGTAAGGTTTTAAGCAAGCGCTACAGCTGTAAACATAAAATTCTTCATGTTAACAATATCATCGCATTGTAAAAGAAAGAAAAAACAATTCAAATGCAGCAGAAAACTAGTAAAGCATTTTACATACATGAAAAAGAATATTTCTGAGCATTGTGGATTACATTATAATATGGGTCATCAAACGCTAAATATACAAGACTCAGGGAAAATGTTAGGCCACCTATTTCTACAAAGAAACATATCTTATATGTAGTCTACTATAATAAGGCAGAAAATTGTGTTCTCAAAACTTGATTATTTTTTTGTTTGTGTAAGATCTTTTTCTTTTGTGTGAGGTGATAACAAACACTTTTTCAGAAAATGGCATTTACAAAGTATTATAAATCTGCGACTGGCGGGCATGTAGAAGGCAGTTTGCAGGTCTCTTATTTCATGGCTACTGGAATACGAGGTTTTCTGCATAGAAACCCATTGATGGCGGTCCAGTAAGCATACTATATATTAAATCCCCTGCTAAAATTTTTATTACATATTTACCTTATAGCTATATCTACAATAAAATTAACCTTTTGTTGGCCACTTTTCATCTACAATATAACCTATATTTATTGATTTTTTATTAATTATAATGTATCAATCATATAGTTAATTGTATTCCTTCAGAAATTCAAAGTGTATTTGTTTGTTAGATGGTCACAGTATATTTCTGAGCGGAACCCAACGATGGGTGAATTGGTACGAGAAGGCCTTCAAGCATACAGAAAACATTCCTGGTATGTGAAATATGATTATATTGAATAACTTCTTGAGTGATGGTTTGTTTATTTGATGCTTTTTGTAAAATTAACAGTAAAGTGTAGTAGATTTTGTAAGTCTCTGCAATGACTTTTCATGATTCTCTTTGTTTTACTGGACCGTTTTCATTCATCTGAAGGTCAAAAGCATTATTGATATATATAACAGTGGCAGAGACAGGGTTTGAAGTTGCCCAATTCAATACAGCATTTCTATGTGAAAGCAATATGGTGAGCATTTAAGTTTATTTATGTAAACATGTGTTTGATTGTTTTTAAATTTCTGTAAATTGTGACTGTAAATTGAGAAGAAAACTTGAACGAATTTGGCACAGAACTGATCCAGCAGTTCACATAGCGATGTAGGCCTACAAGGATCAATGCAGGGTTGTTGTTAAATTAATTAAAATCGCCAAATGTAAGTACTATGATAGGCTGCTCGAAAAGACCCCACACAATCAGAAAGACTTATTCATAGTAATACCCCAACTTCTGGAATACATATCAAGGTGTTGTGATTGTTCCACTGACTCCAGTATTGCAGAGGCCTTCAATCATTACTTTTCCATAAAGATTGCCGACTTGAAAGTAGATGTAAAGTCTTCCTTTGACTGCATTTCATACCTCGAGAAAGCTTTGACTTTGGACATTTCTTTTTCGGGTGATCGTCTCGGTGATTTTCCTCCAGTAACCACGGAGGAGGTTGAAGCCGTTATTCGCCAATGATCCTCAAATTCATGTGCTTCAGATCCACTTCCTACCTTCCCGCTAAAGCAGTGCCTACTTGAGCTTCCTCCAATGAAAATTTCTATCATCAACAATTCGATATCCGCTACTAAAGGCACAAAATTTGTCTTCTAATGAGATGTGGCCAATACAGGCTTATGTCCTATATCCCAGCTCCCATTTCTGTCTAAACTGCTGGAGTGAGTAGTTGCTGGTAATGTTCGTTTACACCTGGAAGACCATGCACTTCTTGACATTAACCAATCTGCTTATCACATCGCCCATTCTACCGAGACAACGCTGATCTCTGTCACCGATGATGTTGAGGAAGCTCTTGACACAAGACACTATGTCGTGTGTGTGATGCTCGATCTCTCTGCTGCCTTAGACATGGTCGGCTATGAAATGCTCATGCAACGCCTTGAGTTCACATATGGTCTTTCTGGAACTGTCCTTGATTGGTTCCATTCTTATTTAACTGATCGTAGTTAGCATATCAGGTGGCCTAGCACTGTTACGCTGACGATATCCAACTTGATGTGATTAATGATCGTGAAATTGCTTTGAGAAAGTTAACGTCTGTTGAGGCTTGCATCAACGAACTTAAGTCTTGGATTACATATAATATGCTCCAGGTGAGCTCTGACAAGACCGAGCTTATACTTTTCCATCCGATGCGCTCGTCCGGACCAAAATTTTTATCATCACAAGGTGAAACTTTACTAAACCTTACTCCGTCTCCTTATGTTAAGAGCCTCAGAGTTTTTCTTGATTGCTGTTTTGTCTATGTCCAAACAAGTTGAGAGCATTGCCAAATCTTGCTACCACCACATTAGAAACATCGGTAGAATTCGTCCTTAAGTAGTTATCGGCAAAATCCTGTGAGACCCTTGTTCATGTTGGTTACATCGCAACTCGACTATTGCAATGCTCTGCTTCATAGCTTACCGCATCATATGCTGGGCCGGTTGCAACAAGTTCGAAATACTGCTGCACGGTTGAATTATCGCTTGAAGAAAACTGATCACATTAAACCCGCCCTAATGTCACTTCATTGACTACCTGTTGAATTCAGGCACCTTTTAAAGATCTTGACTGTTGCCTTTAAAACTCTGAGCGGCCTGGGGCCTAGCAATCTTGGTAGACGTTTGTGCCGTTATCAACAATCAATCAAAGATCACTCCAAGCATTTACTCCAAATTCCACCTTGTCGGATCGTGTTGTATGGCAACAAAATGTTTTCCGTAGCTGCTGTTAGGGCGTGAAATGATCTGGCGCAAGCTATTCGTGACGCAGAAAGCTTGAACTCCTTCAAGAAGCTGTTGAAAACGTATTTCTTTCGCTGTGCTTATTTGCTTTTATTTTCTTGATTTGTTTATATTATGTTGTTGATCGTTTTATTGTATTGTGAAAATTATGCTGTTCTAATATTATAATAATAACATTTTATACTCTAGCCTGTTATTTTTATTTTTACATGCTTTTATAACTTACAGTTACTCTTTTTTTGTTGTTTTATGCTTCATTCGTCGCTGTTTTTGTTTTATATGTGATTATAGTTAACTTGTACTGTATTTTATGTGATTGTTAAGTGCCTCCGAACGATTCTTCTTATCGGATAAGGGTGCTGTATACATACTGTTATTATTATTATTTTAATTTGAAAATAGGCGCTCTGTAGATTATTTCTCTGTACCGTTACCAAGCTCTTTGTTTTAGGATGATCTGGTATCAGCAACTATTGAAGAAGAGTGTGCTTGGAAAAACTGGAATACCAGCGCATCTTCTGTGTCACCCCATCCCTATGGTATTTTCAAAAACATCATGTTTGATGCTTGAATGCCTTGTTTCAACTTAAAACTTAAAGTGAGCGGCATGTGCAACACCTTTTCTTCGATTTAAGGTCAACCTCTCTTGGCACTTGCCCCTCACTTTGAGATTAAGCTTAGATCTACCATTATTTGTCAATTTGTATTGGATTTTATAATCATATGGTGTTCTGTTGTCACATATTTATAGCTTTGAATAAGATGGGAGATTATTTCTACTATGGATACAACTCAACTTCCGATTTGAACAAAGCTATTGACTACTATGGACAAGCTGCCAAACTTAAATTTTCCCAGGTGAAATAGTCAGATATTGCTTTATTGCTGCGTTCTTTATTATGCAGTTTTACATTATGTTTTAATGTGAATTTATAGGCAGTGTTTAATCTTGCAAGCATTCTGGAAAAACATGGGGATGTTATCGATATGAAGATTCTTAATGGCTTGTCACTGCCAAAAGAAGCTTTTGAAAGTCCTGAAGACACAATTGTCCATCTTTACAGAAAGTAGAATACTTTAGTTATTTATTGGTCATCGTTAATCTTTATTTAAAATACTGTTGGAATATGAAAGTTATGGAACAAATGTTTCATAGCTTTTTTCTTAAACATTTAACGCACGTTTGCCGTCGTCAATGTCTTTTGTACATTTACAGATGTAGTAATGGTGATTCGTATGAAACCTCAATGCCATGTCAAATCGCCTTAGCTAGGACACAACTTATTCTTATGTGGAATCGTACAGATATTCGGGCTAAAGTAAGAGATTCAATAAAATAATTAAACATTAATGAGTTAAAGTATTATAAATCGAATCTTTAAAATGGTAGAATTTACACATCGGTAAATTCGCTTTACTTTAGCCATGTTCTACTGCTATCTTACCAAACCTAATTTTTTTAAAGATAATTACGTTTGTTGCCATAACGCTTACTACAGCCTTGTGGATTGTAATCAGCATGAAAAGAAAATGGTCTGCAGCGGTTGTTGTAGATTCTAGTCTCAACGAACGAAGGTAAGTTTAGTACCAGTGCATCAACCGTTTCTTTATTATTAATATATTTATGTCTTGAATATATTGATGTTGGTTTTATTGTGTGTTACGCTTAAATTATGTTTTCTTTATGAAAAGGGTCACATATGTCGAAAATGGAAGGCCGGATAGCGATCGGATGCCAAGAGATGAGCCTAATAATCAAGACGGTGAAGAAAGAGGATTTGAACTGACTGGAGTCGAAAGCTAACAAATGGACAATGAAATGTGAATCTTAACACACTGAGTTGACAGAAATTATTCAAGTAGTTTAACTTCCAGTCACCTGAATTAGGCAATTATTTTATGGAATTTATCCTTGTTTCACCCTAAAATATGTATATTCAAGGAGTAGAACAAGTAGGTCTACAGTGTATGGAGCGGGTGTTGTAGATATATCATAGATTGGTGATAGCATGAGTAATTTTAAGTTTAAAAAACAAATGACAAGCGTGATTTCTGTGCCAAGTTATTAGCAATCATCAAATGTTTTGTTATAAATGTTTTTGTTAATGTTGTTATGTATTTACTGTGGCACGTTTCATTGTATTTTATACTTTAAACACGTCTTAAGCTGAACATGGATGTGAACATTCTCCTTTTATTAAACCCTACGGGTTAATAAAACATTCTCTTTGGGTCTACAGATACGGCTGGGCTCTGCTTTAGCAGTCTGCAGTTTTGACGCTAAGGTTATGCTTAATGTATGCTTTACCCAAAATGCTCAAATTATTAAATGTACAAAACAAGTAAAGATGTTTAAGAACATAACACCGAATCCACCGTTCGAGTTAGGCCTACATTAATTGTTTCTATTCTGCAGCTTGCAAAACAAGTCAAGGAAAAGTTGTAGAGCCATAGATTTTTTCGTCAGATCAGGCCAGGGAGTCATGAAGAGTGTGCATTTTGCATATAAACATGGTGTGCACATGCTTGCATGCAACTGATAACGCATATTAAGTTTTCACAATGTGGTAAATGTTGAGTAAAACTAAAAAGTTACATACAATTACCGTTAGTTAGCAGCCCGTAGTTCGAAGTGGGCGTTATTTCAGGAAAGGTTACAATTAAAGCATCTGACTTTTTCTCAATACCAAATTACCACTAAGAAACTGACATTTTTACCAAACACTGTTCATTATTAGTACAAACAGTCTAGTAACTGTTTTGTTCCCAAAGCATTTTTACTAGAGAGAGAAAAGTTATTTTCGCCATTCAAATAATAAATAAATTAATAACACAACTTAACAAAAACTAACGGTTCATTGGCGTGAGGCGGCGAAAGACCTTGACGTCGTCGAAGTCTGCCGCCCCAGCAGCCTACTACTTAAATCGGTATGAATTTATGAAAACGTGGGCCAAAGATTTACTCATAGTGTTGCCAGTCGAAGTCACAGTGCTGGGTCCCAGTTATTAAAAGGATAACTACCCATAGACTCAGCGTTGGGACCTTGATATTTGTGACCGATGGCGATGGTCATAGAAAGAGACCTTGTTTTGGTTGCTTGGATCGATTGATAGATCTATCAATGGATAACTAGATCGATGGGCAGTTGGGCACACAAAACGCGTTGATACATTTGTTACGGTAACGGCTCGCATTTAGTTTGCAAAGCGACGCTCATTATCAAGTTTGCAACAGGCCTATAGCCTGGAGTTGTTGTTAATAACTTTAACAATTAACTTTGGTCGTTAATAGGTGTTTAAAGCATAATTCTGCTTGGATTGAAATGACAATTTTGTATCGGTACCTTAACATTGAAGCGTTTAACTTAGTAATAAAAAGATGAATTAAGATGCTATAGAACGCTTAAAAAGATACTCATTACTTAATTGGTACAATTAATAACTTTGCCTTTCGCGATCTTTTCGAAATATGTTTTGTTTAGTTAACACACTCTTCCATTTCCAGGGGTGCCTCGAAAATATACGGGTTCGTTTTGGCTGTTAAATTGAATTGAAAGTTTTTTGAAACCGTGCATTTAGTTAGGTGATTCTACAGTATTTTAAACACATTTTTTAATACTTGCTGCAAATAAATTTTCAAATTAATTTTCACGTTAATTTTCACATTATTGTTTTATAGGCAAATGGTTTTGTTTTACGTCATTATGTACGTTGTCATCATAATCACGTAAAACAAAAACAACACACAACAACTAAAAAAGCCGAAAAGCAATGCAAAATTATGATTGTTGATAAATGACAAATAATGTTCGTACATATGGTGAAGCACAACGTAATTAGGAGTTAATGAACGAACTTGCATTCACCTGTCGGATCATATATGGTGCAGCTTTAGTTTTGCAGACAGCTAGAGAAGCAGGCGCTACGATGTCAACATAATCGTTTAGTGTTTAAAAATAATCTTAATTTTAAATAATATTTTAAGATAAGTTATTTAAATATTAAATATTTTAATGTAGGCTACTTTTGCACCGCGACCAATGATACTATATGGTGTATATATTGTATACTATAGAACAGTATACACATGATTGGACACTCAGCGTTTGACCAATCAGAAGTTTTTCCCTCGTGACGCTTCACGTAGATTTCAGAAAACGCAAAACAAGCGTCAGATTCGTGGGTAGCGTGAAATCGGGTGACTTGATCGAACATAAGCAATGACAAACCACTGCTGCATACCTGAATTACCGACTATTTAACGTTCCGTCAAAAAACTTTTGCCATGGGACTAAATTTGATTGGGCTGAAAAGCTAGAATACCTAGTGTTATCTTTAAAAGCCGATAAGGGTATGACATTTTTATTTTTGTTCGTTGGTGTATTACTTGTGTGAAGTATTACACAACAAACACATCTGTCATAATGACCGCGTACGCTGGCGGTACTTGTTACTATATGAGCGAGGACGATTGATGGTTGATAACTTGTTTTACTTCTGCTTCGATGATATGAGTTCTTATTCCTCAAACGGCGTGACTATGCTGTTAGTTGCTTAATTCTGTCAATACAAATTACTAAATTATAAAGTTCCCATTTTATTATCAAAAACAAAGGCTTTCACGTTCGGGCAAAGCTTACTGAATGTTACATTGCGCAATAGTAACCAGTGAAATCGATCACGTAAAAAGAGGGGGGCTAATTGCGAACAATACAAGAGTATATATATATGGCACACCAGTTCAAGCCAGGTAATTTGTCTGATGTGATTGCGCAGTCTTAACAAGTGAGTGAGAAAAGTAACAACTCATGACGTAACCGTCACATAGCCTTCCTTCTCAGAAAGAAGTTTGCGTGGAAATGAAATTGAAAGGCAAGCTGAATTCGACAAATTATTTCTGTGGTTATGATGTTCATCACAGCCATTAAAATAAGAATTTTGTACAGTACAATGACAGGGCTCGGAAAATATAACAAATATCGATACACCATTTCACTTGATATACAAAACATGAGGCATAAGCTTACAGAAGTGTAGCATTCCCTTGCGTGTAGAAGGTAAAAAAAATGAGCGATAATTTGAAAAAATGAGCAGGTAATTTATTTGCCGAAACAGCTGCATTGCAAGTCTTGCGTGAGCATGACCCCTAACTCTTCTATACTTCTCAATTAAGCTGAAGACATTACTTGACTGATTTGGAAACTGTTCACTAATCTCTTCAGCAATGGCTTTTTCATCAAATTCTTGCGGATTATTTTGGAGTACAGTTTTTACTGTATTTTCAACAAGCAAAAATAATTGTTTGGCAAATTCATCTAGACCCCACATATTTTTTAAGGATTTTGTGCATGCGGCCTTTTATGCATAATGTAAAACTCCTCTCCAGTTTTGTAATAAAAACTCTTTATTGCTTTTACAATGTAATAACATACCTCCTTTTCTGCCTCACTCAGCTCAATGTCGCTAACTATGACGGCCGAATCCTTTTTCTCTCGTAACTTTGCTTCAAGTTTTGACAGTTCTATTAGGCAAGGTCGTTCGTGTAATGTGAGCAAGTGAAATTAATTGAAAGTTCAATTGGTATTGCGCATACGTTTAAGCTTTCCACAATTGTCACTTTTGAAATTGTCACAATTGAAAATCACCTTTCATAGTACACATGAAGAAGCAAGTTTATGCCTGCGTAAGCTCTTGTCGAAAAATATTAAGCTAACCTTCAGAGTGCCAAACTACATCCTGTTTTTTATTTTACATGTGTAGCCCATATAGTCTCATTGCTGCGAATTAAAGACCTAAATGGGAAAAAGTTATAAAATAATACAAAAAAAAATTATGACTTAATGATTTATCAATACAGCACATTGGGGGGAGACGAAGGCGCCTCTCTCCCCCATGGCTAAGCCCTTGCTTGTAGTTCGGCACTGGTGGTTTATTTCTTCTCAACAAGCAACTAGTTATTCGTTGCGTCTTTGCTGAGCTACCCTGAACATTTTGCCGATAGATATTGCCGCATTAAATGCGCTTTCACCATAATGTGTCGTATAGTAGGCTAACTCAGACTGAAAACATCAACATGCTATTATTAAAACAAAATGCTTGTTTTGCCTGCACGTTTGAACTAAAGAAACGAACATAAATTAGAAACGACGACACGCAATATAGTAGATACAATATTGCGTGTCACCGTTTATGGCTTATCTTCATTTTTGATTTTATATTTTATTTTATTTATTCTTGTTTTTCTTCTATCAGGGAAGAGTAACGTGTATAATCTTTTACATGTAAAACCTTTGTGACCCCGGCTGAAGACCGTCCACGGACGGATTGGGACCGCTGTTTTACAATACGAAAAGTGTGATCTTGGACAACCATGTTGAGATGGAACAATACGGAGGCCTATTAAACATTAAAGTGAAAATTTGTACTTCATTTGCAACAAGTTTTTAAAAAATATGTTTAAAATACTGTAGAATCCCCTAACTCAGTGGTTCCCAGCCTTTTTAAGCTTGCGGCATCCTGGTTGGGAAGCACTGACCTAACTAAAAGCACGGTTTAAAAAAACTTTCTGTTCAATTTTACAGTCCAAGCGGTCCAAGCGGTCCAAGCGGTCCAAGCGGTCCAAGCGGTCCAAGCGGTCCAAGCGGTCCAAGCGGTCCAAGCGGGCCAAGCGGGCCAAGCGGGCCAAGCGATCCAAGCGATCCAAGTGAACCTGTATATTTTGGAGGCATCCTTGCTTGGGGTACTGTACGGTACTCTTTGTATGACTCAAAGTTGACGCCATCTTATTGGGATTCCCCTACTTTTTTGATGGCAATTTCAATACAATTTATTTTGTTCATTTGTTTAGGTTTAGGTCTGAGAAGGCACGGTAGACGCTTGCTAGCAGGTTTGAGGGAGTGGAGCCTTTTGCTTATGGCATGCAACTGACAGGTTATTGTTCAACGTCATGTAAGCATGTAGTGAATAATGGGGTCTAGTATACAAATGCATCCTGTGGTTGTGTACCTCTACATTAGATTCAAATAATGATATAGCCTTTATTACTGTGTCTGTACCAGCACATTTTTAAACATTGAAGTGGGCTGTCGCTAAGCTAGGCCTATTTTACCAGAGAAAATTGTAGGCTAGGCCTATGGCCCGTATGGAAAGAAATCGTTGTCCGATGCACACGAAAGAAATAGGTTAAAGAGCCCCTTTTTCGCACACTTGTGCACTAACTCCTCTATGTTACTTTAAATTTTCGAAGAGCTATCTTTTCTGTAATTTTCTTTTTTGAATACTTTTCTTTGTTTGAGTCTAAATTTTGTCACGGAGCCAGTGTATGAAAAAACACAGAAATGCATTGTTATCGATAGCAAATTAACTTTCTAGGCCTATATATATATATTAAAATAAAATATTTAGCCAGCACACTTACCTCCCTGCTCTTATTTATTTTTGCATTGAAAAATAATTGATACGATATGCTCTTATCGTGACGACGATCTTTTCGATTTAGAATAAATCTTAGTTGTCGATACGGAAACAGGCAGAGAAAGCATGCTGGTATTGTCAACTTGCACGTAATGTTGGTTTTTAGTTATTTCCAACCGAACTTAACCTAGATGCGATTATTTTGTTTGGCTTATTTAAATTATCCCGCAACTTCCCGTCATACCGATCGTTTTCGTTTTTGCTACACATTGTAAACCAAGTCTTCAACCCCTGCATGAAAAAAACAATTTTTTAAGTCTACCTGACATATGGTGATGTTTGAAGAAACGTTTTGCAGATTAAGACTGAATTTACTAATAAAAAAATTGTCAAAAAAATTAATACTCTAAGCTGATGTCTATGTTTAAAAAACCCACCAATCAGAAAATGGAAAATTCAGCACGAGTACTGGTGAAACTGAAAAATTTTGTTTTCGTACACTGACAATTGACAACAACGTTTTTGAAATGTCACTGACTGGCACCATTCAAGGACAATCTGAGTAGTACGCTGCAAAAAAGTTACAATTACTTGAAAAGGTTTTGGCTAAATGATGCAGTTTAAAATTATGTTATGCAGGATGAAATTCTGCATGTGATGGTATAAATTTTGTTGATGTACGTTGAGTATAACTTGTTTGAAATTTGAATCAGGAAGATAGAGTGATTTTTATTCACTGGATACTCGACCCTTTGTTCTGACGAATTGCTAACATTCATCTCTTTGTTTCATTCTCCTAGTTGTTGCTGTAACGGAAAAGTTATTTTATTTATCCTGTAGCCCTAATAAACTGAACTTAGTTTAAATTGGTCTTTTGATATAAGCTTCCATTTAACTATATAGTGAACTACAATAGCTACCAGATTAGAAAGCTTGATGTTTTTCGATGAGAAATCCCCCGCGCAACAATATGAAACAATAGCTTTTATACATTTATTATACATATTAATTTAATTCCTTGCGCACTTAGTAAACTTTACAATCTGGAATAGCTTAGCCAATATCGAGTGCCAGATTTATTATGGGCATTGTGACATAAAAATGTCACATGACTCAACACAAGTTTTCTGATTAAAAACCCTGTATTTCTGTTGAACTTGTACAAATTGTTTTTTGTTTGCCTGACTGGAAAGTATGGCTGGCGTTCAAACAACAAGATTTTGTTTGTTTATTTGTTACAAATCGGAGTGAAGATAAAAAGTTTGGCGTTCATGCTGATAAATCTTGTGCGTGCAGATGCCTCACTTTCCACTATGGCCCGAGGGTGATCTCTGAGGTTTTTGAGTAGAAAACTTATGCTGTGTTATGCCAAACCCCACGTCACAATGCTCGAAATAAATTTGGTTTGAAACCGGGTTTTTTTGACTTTTGTCCTCCCATATCAGGATCGAGTATTGAGGAATTATTACAGAATAATTTCTTTTCTATTACCTCATAACTCCTTCCCATTCAAGTCGGAGTGTAAGAATATAAGAGAATGGTCTAGCTTAAATAATCAACTTTTTACGAATCCTAACAACAGAATGTAATGACCAGTTGACCACCTAAGAGGTTAGGCTAGTAGGCATCTACTTTTGAGGCCTAAGGGTCTTTTCTGTATTCTATTGGATTTGGCATACCGGAGGTGTATAGGTGTTGCATGGAATAAGGGGAAATCCCCATATTATTTATTTTCTTTAAAAAGTCGACACCTATGTACGTTACTAACACAATATAAGCGTGAAATGAAACATTTTTTTCTGATTTATTAAATGCAAGTCCAAGTGATAGCCAATTGATGCAATTTACTCTTAGTTTGATGTGAAAATTTCTCCTTATGCAACCGTAATATGATAATTATTCATAAATCGTTAGCTTGATAATCATTCATAATTCTTATTCATAGATGAGTGGTAAATATTATTCTAATACCACTAACTTGCTGAGTACTTTATATGCGTTCATTCAGTTTGCGTTCGTAGTGGCACATTTCTATCAAGCAAGTTGAATGCCCAAGAGGGTGGGAAGATATCCAGTGGTGTAGGACACTGACATCCAATCACAACGCACAAAATAACGTTAAAGACTGTGCTTTGATGTGTGTGTACTGTGACACCACACAGGTACGCCTTACTCAACATTAGAGCAGGCTAGAGCCATAGCTCCTGTAGGAAAAGTACCCTGGGCTGCTACAGTCGTCTTATCAAACTCGCCCAAGATGTAAATTGTTTGTTTAATGATTCAAGCATACCTGTCTAAAACCTTCAACCATGGATGCCGCATGTCCAAAATAACTAAACGGATGCATGCTAAATTATGAAGTGAAAACGACTACTCATGGGAATTATTACATAATACATTCCAATAAAACATAACGTTACTGTACTATTTTATTACCCAAGTAGCATTGTTAATTTGTTACCCAAGTAGCAAAGTAATTGTTTGAAACTTTTTACATTTGAAAATAGGAAAAGTGGTAATAACTCAACAAATAGCAAATTTGTAGGCTATTGGAACATGATAATTTTGTTTTTACCTTTCAGAATTGGTTGGCTCAACCACATAAGGGGCAGTTCCAACTTCAGAAACTGCATTTTGAAGGCTAAGCTTTCTATACATGCAAAAGTCCAGTTAGAAATAACTTTCAAGATATATACCTTTTAGCATTACTTCAATGGACTGAAATTTGCACCTGCCATTTTCATCTAAATATTAGCTGTTAGTGGATACGTTTAAGTTATGTACATACAAAGGCACTGACTGTTTACACGTTGTGGTGTCGTTGTCGTCAACGCAAAAATACTTTCTAGTCGAGGTTTAGTGTGATTATTCACTTGCTTTCTGATAATTGTGTTTTATAAAGTTAAAGCACAGTTGAAGTGGACAATCACCCATGCTCATCTCGATCACTTGAAGCGAGCAATTAATCGCTCTCTTTGAGCGCGCAAGATGGGTATATTTTTCACCTTCCAAATGTTGGGAACCGAATATTCAGAAAACTTCATGATGAACGCATTTTCGTTTAGTTTTCAATTTGTAGCTTATTTTATGAATTGTAAGATTTTTAATCTTGGCGTATAAGTATGTTTTTAAGGTTTACCCGATGTGTTAGCCATCTCACATTTTTTTCTTGGGACAAAAATTTTGCGTTATACCGTTATACAAGAAAACTGTTTTCCCACTACTTGTTGTACCTTGCACGTTTTGTAGCAATGCTAAAACATTTCATGTAATAGTAAATGCATTCGAAAGAGTTAATGGTAAACCAAGCACTCAACACCTGTTTAAATTTACTTTTAATACCTTAACCATGTCATGACACTAAAGAGACAGCAAATTTAGATTGCAGGTGAACAACGACAAGTAAAGTTTGCGATCGACAAAGAAAAATAAAGTTTTGCACATGTATTAAATGCCTTTTATCAATTGTCGGTATTAATTCAAAGTCGGAAGTCAACTGAATTGGGCTGGCATATGTAGTGCATTGTATTCTGTTTGTCGTTTTCCCCGAATTATTCAACAATATGAAAACGCTATGCTTAGTAACGTTGTGTGGGAGGAAATTTAATCACATCTCGCTGAAGTGTTGTTGATATTAAATTGATCATTCACAAGTTTGAAAGCTCAACCAAGCTAAACAACTCAAAACTTCATGAACCTTGTTTAAATTAAATGATAAGTTGATAACGTTCTGGCGTAATCTTCTTGTTAAGGTCATTATTGAAACCCTCGCAGTGACTTACAGAATAATGACCTGAGCATTGTTTATCATAAGTGTCAAATTTGGGTTGCTTTAGGTCAAGCTCTCATTTTACATCATTGCAAAAGATTTCTTGTAGCATGTCGCTTGAAATTTTGCAGAAGTTTTTAGAAACCTATTCTTTAAAAAATAGTAATAATCTTTTGGTTTGCTTTTTTGTGCAGTCACTGCTGTTGGCTACTTTGTTGTAAATTTTTAAGATCGATTCATAACAATTTCTTCATGAAATGTTTGGCCCGAACACAAAATCAGTATAAAAGTTGTTCCAAGAAACAGTGCACAATTGGACAAGCACCAATAATGAGGTATTCACTCCTTGTCTGCTGAAAATTATATGGCCAGGTCTAAATAAAATACTGATAGTCATGTGTTGTGTAATCCTCACTGGAAAGGAGGATTAAACCCTGTCAGTCGGTGGCTATATATAAATAGGCTATATATATCTATGCACCTTACATTTGCACGTACCACTTTGTTTAATAAAATATACTGCTTCTCTTGTTTAAAAACATTTGCGAAAGTGCTGTGTACATGTATATTTATCTGATTTTAGACGTGACTTCCATAAGTATGTAAAGGTTTTGATTTTAACTTGAAACAAAATTCGGCAAAATGGAACCAATAAAGTTATCATCGATGGTAGTTTACAACTCAACATTTGGACCTAAGGAGGGAGAAGAGGAAAAGAAAATCTTGTATTACTACCCAGAGAATGAGAGTTTATACAAGAAAATCAACAACATTGGTCTTTGTGAAGCATTAGTTCAATTTACCATGACGTTATCACCAGGAGTGCCATGTGAATACATGCACACACAAAAACATGACTATATCTTTTATGAAGCAGAAGAACATTACTGGATGATTATGGTCTTATCGAAGCCTGTGACTGTTACCTCTGATGGAAAAAAAGCTACAAAAGAGGATCAAATAAGTACTTCAGCTTGCAGAGTTGTTTTAAAAGAAGTATACCAGAGGTTTCGTCTTTTACATGGACTGTTTTCCTATATTGTACATTTCAGTGGAGTCAGTGCTTTAAAAGACAAGCTGCTTGAGTTTTTCAAGGAGTTTTTGTCAAGTTTACATTTGTCAGAAACCAGTGTGCTTCATGTATTTAGAGGACTCACGTACTGTAATTTAGATAATTTCACACTATTGAAGTTTCAGTCATGCGCCAATACTATTCAAAGCAAGTTCGACACTATTAAGCACTGTATTATTACGCTTAATGGTCACATGGTAACCAGTAGTTTATTAGAGGATGACTCCCAAGTGATTGTTTCACTTTGCACAGAAAAACTTTCACTTGGCAAACTGTCTGCAAGCCGAAAACCGAAGATAAGACCCAATAAACCAATGTACCAATTACACCATGGGAAATTTTTGAGCAGTATATTTCAAAGTAGAAGCGACAGAGTTTTCATAACCCTTAAGTCTGGAATGATAGAGCAGATGCATATGCTGATATACCAAGCCTTTGGCACAACATCGTTTTTTTTTCTTGATCACTTACCTACTGCATTAATAGACATATGCAAAGAACTTGATGCATGTGTGGGACCGTTGTTGTCATCATTAACGAGTGAAATTCAATTTTGTCCACGTATAAATGCCGAAAATTATGAATCTAACTTTAGACATATTTTCTTCAATCAGCAAAGTCTCTCACTAGAGTCTACATATGATTTAAAGCATTCTCGTAATTGTACCAGTTCTGTGCCTACTGATGTTATGCATGTGATTTGTGATATAAATGAGTGCTTTAGTGACCATGCATGCCAAGAAAAGGAAGTTATTGTGAAAGTGCAAAATGAAAGTTGGGTAGCTGCGAAGAAAGCAAATAAAAAAATGTTGTTTGTTGTTATCAATAGCAAAAATGCTAATTTGATTGCTGTTAATGAGGATGTCAGACGAATGTCCACTCATTTTGACAGTATGCACTTCTCAGATTAATTCTAAATTAAACATAGTACAAAATGCAAGCTATTTTATTGTATAATTTTAAATCTAATTGAATGACATGTGGCGAATCTTGTATTTCTATTGTAATACTGTTAGTTTTACCATACATAGATAAATGTATATGAACAATAAAATGATTACGTATGATTCGTTACATGTTGTGGTGTCATGTTTGTGGTATGTTTAAATAGCTTTTTATGCTATGGAATATGCATAGAATTATATTAATGCTTAAAGTCAGAATTGAATTTTAACAACTTTTGTGGTTTGGATGTTTGTTTTAAGTTTATTTATTATGGTGCAATTATTCGTTTCTTTAAATTCTTTCTTTATATTCTAAACATTATGAATTAATTATTTTAGACTATGATATCTTAGGTTTCGTTATGACGTAAAAATTTTTCCTTCACCATGTATGGAAATCCTACACCGCAGTCACCTGCTAGTTTGAAGTCACCTACATGGATTATAAATGAGCTGACTCGTCATCACAAGTTAAAAGCCGAATACAAACTGGAAAAAGAAGAAGGAAAGCTTCCATCAAAAATTTACACATTTTCATTGACAATTGATGGAGATAGCTGGTTGGCAACTGGAGATACGGCAAAGCAAGCTCGGCAGAATGTTGCACAAAAGGCAATTGATAATACGACTTTGACATTTCCTCCCCCCAAGAAAAAATCTTCAACTAACCCACGTGCCATGACTCCAACTGTTGAGCTAAATGGTCTGGCAATGATCAGAGGTTTGCAGGTCACTTACACTTTATTGTGGAAAATGCGTAATCCAAATGCGCTTCCGTATAATATGCAACAACAACAGTTGCTTGGTTCAAAAGATGATGCCAAGAATGTTTTGCATGAACAGCAAAATTCCGAAAACCATTCTGTTAATTTAGTGTGTGATTTTTCAGATGGATTTTGTCGTAAATCCAAACACCATCGATACCGACAATATTATGACATGCAATATAGTGTTTGTGTAAATGTGGCTGATAAGATTTTTTATGGCCAAGGGCGCAATGAACAAACAGCAAGACATGATGCAGCTAAAAATGCTCTTAATTATTTAAAAAGTGATGCAAAGGATGCTTCTAATAAAGTTACAACCGAAGACACACCTGATAATCACGATAGTCAACAACAAAATACTGCAGAAAAATCACCGATCTGCTTGTTATATGAAGAAGCACTGCCAAGGAGTTTGTCCGTTGTATTTAACACAGTTGAAGAGGCTGGTCCACCACATTTAAGAAAATTTACTGTTGAAGTGACAGTAGGTCATTTTGAGAATGAACAGTTGGATATTAACAAGCCAAATTTCAAAGCTCAATCATCGGGTTTGAGTAAGAAATCAGCCAAGCAAGGAGCAGCAAGTGCAGTGTTGGAGCAAATGAGAGACTTACCACCTATCATTAAGAAAACTACATCTGCAAACAGATCAAAAAAGCAAACTATTTTAGATAATACTGTCCCAAACAATGTGGCTTTGCATCCTGTGAGCCGCCTTATGCAAATGACTCATGCGATGAAAATTTCACCACCAGTGTATTCTGTTGAAGAGAAAAAAACAGGGAAGCATGTCACCAACTTCATCGTTGTATGCAAGTTGGAAGAAAAAACATCATTTAGTCAAGGGATCAGTAAAAAAGAAGCTAAGCGCAATGCAGCTGAGGAAATGTTACAACTCATGGGTTACAAAGTTCCAGTGCAATCTCGTCCCAAGTCAGTACCGAATTTAAATGCAATTCCTGCCAAAACTAGCCTAAAGAAAACTAGCAAAAACCAAACAAATTCTGACACTGGAGTATCCAGACACCAAGTAAAATTCTTAGATATTGTATAAAGCGCAATAAAATTATAGTTAAGAGGTTTCACAATGCATGTGTCATTATTAGGTTGCTACTGCAGGTTGTTATATCCATGAACCAGTATTTTGTTTATAGGCTTATACCATAATTTATAGATTTTACAAAGCGATTTCGTATTTTTGCTGCTAAAATGATTTTTTGTTAGCAGGTTCTCAAATGCCTTGATAAAGTATTATTATTATGAACTAATTGTAAATTTATTTTAATGGCAATAAAAATCTGATTTAATATAATCAACTATATCAGGATACGCACTTGTACTCCTACCAGCTTTTTTAATTATGAAACTGAACGTGCAGACTGCATATGTTGTACAGTGTAAGATTGCTCAGAGGCCAATTGTATTGAGTTTTAGATTAATTTTGATGAGTTATTTTTTTTAATGAAATAAATGTTTCCCAACTTTGTGTTACACCAATCTGCCGTATAATAAAAATAGTTTGTTTACAATGCTTGTCGATCAATGTTTGATGGCAGTATTTGACTTTAAACATCCAAGATTTGGCTTGCTTTAAAAGGTTAGCTGATGTTATTTGTTTCAGAATTTTGATGTGAAACAAGATTTAAAATTATCTTCTGAAACTTCTGGTATAATGAAGAAATGGATAGTTCTAGGATTCATTCTGTTGGCCCATTAATTAACCTGAATGTTGGCGGGAAAAGGTGTGTGTGATGCATAATAAAAAAATTAAGTTAATAAAATATTTGCTGAAATCCAGAAACTTTTTGGTTTAACATAGTCAGTTAGTGCTAAGAGAAAGACATGTATGCTATATAAATATATATATGGTTTATTTTATTTATATAGATTTTCTACTTCCAAGGAAACTTTGACTTGGGTTACAGATTCTTTCTTCAGCAGGTAAGTGAGAATCTGTTCGAAACAAATAGTTTTACTCAACTCTATATACCAAATTTGCGTATATATAAGGAGTTCATATCAGCTTTTCCAAAATACTGCTTTGTTATTTTTAAAGCTACAACTAGTTTGGTGCTAACTAGAATTTTTTTAAATATTTTGCAGTTTGCTCAGTGATCGAATATCATCGTTTCAAGATGAAAAAGGCTATGTATGTCTTCTTATTTCTTATTATTTCTATTGCCTGGAACTTAACTCAGTAAATATTTGTATAATGGTTGTGTGCAGTTTATTGTTTATATGTAAAAATGTCAACCATGTATTTTTATTTATATGAAGATCTTCATTGATCGTGATCCAAAATTGTTTCGATGCATTTTAAATTTTTTGAGAACAAAGGAAGTAGACAATTATGAAATTGATGTGAAAGCTTTAAAACGAGAAGCAGAGTTTTATGGAATTCATCCTTTAGGTTAGCGTAGTTATCTTTTGCTTTTTAATGATGAAAGTAAAATGTATGTATTGTTGAGAGCATGATATATTTTGTTAAAATTATTTTTATTGTGTTACTTATGATTATTATCATGATTTTTTTTTCTAAATATTTTATTCAAACACATTTCTAGTATGGACAGACGGTCTTTGTGAAATTTTGGTATCTTATTATTGTCACACGATATCTTCAAGCCAGGTTGTGTGCTATTATCAGCTGGTAACTGGAACCAAATATATTATCGGCCAATATGTTAATTAAAATCTTTAAGCCACTTTAGAGCAGCATGCAATATTCGTTCTTTGTTTTTGCAATACTCGTCTACAGATAAAATTAGTGTGCATTAAGAGATGCAAACTGATTGCATAACTCCCGAGAGCCATTTTTAGAAGTGGACTGATTGTAGTTCATTTCTAAAATACTAATTATGTTAAAGAGTCAGATGAAAACCTTTTAGATGTGGAGGTTTTAGGGTGAATAATTATATTATGTGACCATTATATCTAAAAAGGGCGAAAGTACCAAAAACATATTTTTATAAAATATATACAACATGACTTTTGATTCAAAACACTTAAGAGAGAGTTACGAAAAAAATTTTTTGACTAGTTAGTTATTTATTAATACCAAACCATTAGTTATTTCAAATGCACATGAATGTGGAGAATAGCCAAATAAAAAATTGTAATAGAAAACCTTTGAGTAGGGAAGTTAGGTTTTAATGTTAGATTTATGTTATCTGTGGTCATTTTCAAAATATTACATATAAATGATTTTTTTCTTGTCATGCTTTTTACTGTTATTTATGTTATAAGTCTATTTTTATCCCTTTGTGAAAAAATGCTAAGGAGTTTGAAAATCCATATTTTTTAAGAAGTCGTTTAACTTTACTCTGTAGCTAACTGCAAGTTGCTAATTTTCTACAGAATTACTAGCTATGATTTTCACTCGTTACATCTGCTTTATGTGATTAGCAATGGCAACTAGCTCGTTAGATGTTTAACATTCAACAATGGTGACTTCGTCATTTTTGTCAGTTTTATGCCATGTAATACATTAGACATTAAAACAAACTTCATGGTGCTATTTTATTAAGGCCACATATGTTTATAGAATTTTGATTTGTGACTTTTAAGCGTTTTTATGGTTAGCAGCAAACAGAAACAGAAATCGCCAATATTGTTGTTTTTGTTATTTTTAGTCAGTCGTCTTACTGTATGCGAAGAATTGGAACGCTCATCATGTGGAGATGTTCTGTTTCATGGAATGCTCCCGTCACCCTCGCTGCCTCGACCTTCATTAGATGATAATTCACAAAATGAAACGTTTAGTGAACAGTTATCACTTGCTCCAGCAGGTTGTTATTCTTGTAATAATAATGTTTGAAGGCACTGTTAGAGTTGCATAGAAATGAAAGACAATGGAAGCTTGTTGACTAACTTTAGTTAACTCAAAATTTGGATAACTCAAAGTACCTTAACTAGCCTTAGTAAAGTGCTTTATAAGATGCTTGTAGACTATTTCCTTTCAATTATCAAGTGATCTTCCATAGCAAGCATAAAAAATCTTAGAGATTTGAAAGACGTTGTTGTTGAATTCAACTTCCATGAATTTGACTCTTAAAACATCTTTAACTTGAAATTTTGTGAACAGAAGTGCTGGACTTAGGGTACAAACACTGCTCTGTTATCTTAAAATTGGTTGTAAAAATCACTCACCATGATACAACAAACTGCCGACAGCTGTCGGTATTGTATTTATTTTATATTTTATTTAGTGCAATACATTTTTAACGAAATATCAGTACCATGCCCGACCTTTTAGGGTTTCTCACCATTAAGTTAAAATTTGGATAAGTCGTACTTCCAATAACTCAAAAGTAAACCTATCCTGGGTCCCTACTCCCTTCATCTTTGAGGTAACAAGTTTCCACTGTATTAAGGAAATAAGGTGTCTTATGTCAGTGGTTTTCAACCTTTTTGTGTTGGCGGGCCTCTTTTGGAGCCACCTTTGAAGAATTTGTGGACCAAATGCTGTTTTTAAATGTAAGCAAAATCAGATCTACAAGCTGCTTATCAAATTAGGACAAAACTAAAAAAACTGTGCTATGACAATTAGCACAAAACAACCACTTACAAAATGTTGGGGAGATTAAATCATGAAAATTATTCTCAGCACAAGAAATATACCTGTAGGATGTGCTGGTAAACTTGAAATTAAAAGGCTACCGTGCAGTCTTCCCTTTAAAATATGCTGTGCAAATTTAACAGTATATCTGACATGTTGAACGGAGATTGTGACATCATACAGAAAAGTTTGACTTGTTTGACAACAAGAAACTTGTCTGTTTACTTTGCACTTGAAATGATGTAATGCAAGTGTATTTGCACAGCTTAAAGAAAACTCTGCTTTCGCAAACCCCAGCTTGAGAATAACTACTACATAATGATGACTTTTGAATTAATTTTTTGAATTTGGTATATTTTATTCAGAAGGTAAGTCCTTGGGTGACCCCCACAAAGTGCTCCTCATCACCGGGCATAATAGTTGGATAGCTGTGGCATATTCACATTGTGTCCTTTGTTACAAAGTTAAAGAAAGCTGTGGCTGGCAGCAGGTAATTTTCAAGCTGGTTAGTTTTATACTTTACTATTACATATTAATCATCAATAGCAATATATTGATCATTTAAATACAGCTATGAAACTTAACTAAATTAATTATCAGCAAACCAGTTAAAACTGGGTATTAAAGTCAGTCTTAAATCGGAAGTTCAGTATGCCTTGGAAATGTGTAATGGTGTTGACCTATCATACAGGTATTTGTAAGTCCATATCTCCCTGATCGTGTGAGAAGAGTTGCAATAAATGCAAAGGTCCAGGGAATGGCTCCAGACTCAAAGACCAGGATGGTTGCTGCTGCTTTTTCGTCAACTATAAGATTGTGGAGTTTTCAGGATGATGTTACATTTGCAGAAATCGGTTAGAAATTAGACCACAAGTAACTTTCTTAGATTATATATGCAACTGACTGTTTATTAAACATTGGTTGCATATCAATGAATTGCAGGAACCTTCGACATGGCTGCTCGAATCGATGCCCTTTTTTTCATCGGTAGCCAACTAGTTTCGACTGGTAGAAGCGCGAGTCGAGCAGGAGGGCGTGTTGGTGTTTGGAATGCGGTATCACAACACTGGCAGGCCCAGGATGTAGTAACACTAACAAGTTATGACACGGCTGGCTCTTTTCTGCTTCTAGGTGGAGTGAATGGGGCTATTTACTACATTGGTATGTGCACCATAAAGGATTAGTGAAGTTGTTTTAAAAAAGGTTTTTAAGTGATTTAAGTTTGACCATAGCCTTTTCTTGTGATTTTATCCTCTTTAAGCATGCTTGCTTTTAGACATGCAGAAATTTCCTCTCCGCTTAAAGGACAACGATTTGCTCATTACCGAACTATACAGAGACCATTCGAATGCTGCAATTACAGCACTGAGTGTCTACCTCACTCCAAAAAACAGTTAAATTGAACTTTATATATATATACTTTATTAAATGTTCTGAATCTACAAAACCTTCTTCAACATTTGTCTGGTTTTCTAGTGTATTTAAGCATTACTTTTAGCATCGTTACAACTTTGGTGGTTATTGTTGTAGTATGAACTTTCAAATGCACCTGAAAGAAATTGCAAATTTTTTTCTCAGGTATTGCTGTTGGTAACTGGATTGAAGTTGCATATGGAACAGCAACTGGAGCTGTCTGCGTGATTGTTCAACACCCTGAGTTAGTTGGGCAGGGATTTCAATTATTCCAAACCTTTACTGTCCACAGAAACCCAGTCTGCAAACTTATGCTGTCTGAAAAGCATCTAGTTTCAGGTATTGGTCTATTATTGTCAAGTTCATGTTACCATCATCAGTTTTCATGTGGTTCTTATTTGAAGTGTGCTCGGACAACAATCACGTTAGAACTTGGACAGTGACGAGGTTTCGAGGAATGATATCTACTCAACCTGGTTCAACGCCTCTTGCCTCATTCAAAGTCCTTGCTTTGGATCCACTACATGATGCTGGTATGACTGTGGTAGTTGATAAAACTTTCCTTAAAGTCTTATTTGGTATGGAATTAAAGTGAAGAAAACCTTTGATTTAAAAAGCGAGCTAAAATGTGCGGTCATTGTTTGTTTTAAGATGGTTGAGTTGTTAGAAAGAAGGTTGTTGTTGTTTCAGGACACAACTCTGTTGGCAATGACATCGGACCTCATGGAGAACGAGAAGAAGTTCAATTTTTTATACAAAAATTATTCCCACTTTGCGATCAACTTTTTGTTCGAATATCATCGACTGGAAACAGGTTTGTGGTAAATTTTGCCTACAGTTATTTACTTTGCTATTCAAGCTATCAATGGTACCAGGCTACATACAGTTCCTTTGTTGATATATCAACTAACCACTCATTCCACTTTTTGGACAAAAGCAATTTTTATGCCCTCATTACTGGCCTGATATCTCCATAATACATTGAAGTCACTAGTGCATTGTATAGAATAGATGACTTGGATAAGGGACTTGCTGTTACATTAAAAACAGAATAATATTATCCTGGAATAAGTTCAAAATGGCTTGAATAGTTGAAACCAGTCTTGTAACCAAGTCATTTTTTGTCACTCGAGTCAATTCAAGTCAATGCGTTTAACTTTAAAATTTTCCTGATGTCACACACTATGCATTGCGTTAAATCGTGATAACTTCATGACTGTCTCCATGTTTCCAAATTAGTCTGGTTGAAATTTTTTCAGAGAAGTGCAATTCTATAAAATAATATTTCATTTTGTTGCCTAAAGCTCTATTTTTGCCATCACTACTCACTACTGTCATAACGTTACTGTTTCATTTTGAAGTCTGACTCGAGCCAAGTCAAGTCATGAGAAAATGTGACTCGAATCGTTACAACACTGGCTGGAACTATATAGGAATTAACAAGGCAGTAACTTACGTATCTTTTCTGTACTTTATTAAATACAGTTTTGGTTTTATTTTATTCCAACATTTTAAATTTTATTCGGTGTTGATATTATTCTTTTAATGAAATTAATATTGGCGCTTTTAACGTGGCACTTGTCAATTCCAAACAGGTATATATTTAATTCAGTTACTTGATTCCTTCTTTTCTTATTTATATCTGTACGCTCACCATGCATATGCCATTATGCCTGTTGATGTTAGCATCGGACAAGCGTTATTTGTTTCTCTGTATTGCGCGTTAATACTTCCATACATGTTAAACTCATGTAAGCATTTATTTCTTTAATGTGAAGTTTCAAAGTTTTATATTTTTTCAGAGTCACTGAAGTTCGATCGGTTGACGGTTCCCCAATATCTTGCTTCTGCCTACATGAATGTGAAGGTTCGTCGCGAATGGGTTCACGCCCACGGCGATATTTGTTCACCGGCCACGCTAATGGTACCATTCAAATATGGGACATGACGACAGCATTGGATCTTTCTAACCCATCCAAAGACCCAAATAAAGGTAAGCACCGTTTCGGATTCGATATTTCATACTACGGTTTGCTTAGTGCTTAAGCACTGATCAATTTGATTAAAAAATTGTGTTGGGTTTTGCCTCAGGTTTAGGTGGCCCGACACAAAAGGAACTACTTAGTTTGTTAGGCCAGTGTGATTTGCTCGTGTCTTCTCAAAGCAATTTAACATTGGGCATCAACCAAGAGTCAAGTGATATATCGGATCTGCTTAAGCGACTTTTAAGAAGTTCAAACCAAAGCTTGGCCAGCTCAGTTGAATGCTCCCCGTCTTATTGCAGGAGGCAACCTGAAATCACTGCTGGATGCAGTGCAAAATCCGAAAATACGTAAGTGTTTGATATGGTATTTTTTGATGGTGTTATAGTCTCTTCTTTAATGGATACTAGTTGAGGCATCTAACTGGCGTTTTAATCCAACTATGACAACTTGTTTGCCCTATTTTGTTGTAGGGGTTTAAATTTTCAGCAACGGTGGGATGAAGGATGCAGTAGCTCAGGGCGCTGCACAAATTTATCTCGTTCTCACACGTTAGATATTACTGGTACACCGTCGACCAGAGTAAGTCAACACAGACGTGGTCTCAGCGAAACTTCGGGTTCAATCTACAGCGATGTTTGCGCTGCACAACCTAGAAACCGACGCCACCCAAGCAGTGGCAATTCAGCACAACCAGGGACCTCGTCGGGTTTGCAGCAGAGTTCATCACCAGTGCCTGAACCTTCCTCAACAAGTACCAGAGTTTGACCTTTAATGAACGATTTTTATATGGCATATAAAGTAGAGAGTATTATGTTAAGTATACACCCATTCAATTGCACATGCAGTCTGAACAGCTTGTGACACAGACATGTTCGCCACCTTCAGCAGTACTTTGTTATCAATCATGTCATTTGAAGGTATAATCGTTGGTTTAAGCACGTACTTTACTGTGTTTTTTATATGAAACCTTTGTAAACCATGCGCTGTATCGTATATCGTGAACCACACGTGAAACCATTTTCTGTTTCGTCACTGTAGTGGTGCAGCGCATTAGATTAAATTATTGGTAGTGCCTGCGGTTGATATAATTGTTTTGCGTAGCTGCGACCGATCCGCTGGCGTACGAAATGTTGTTTTGTCTTCGGTGTGACTCACAGTAAAAACGTCAATGATGACGTCATGTGTCATGCACTAAAGTATTTCTGCTATATTTTTAAGAAATCTAGTTTTGCTTGACGCTTTGGCTTACACCTACCTGTTAGCTTCGTTGTTATGTAAAGTCTTGCCTTTAACTGTTTTCTGTTTTTGCTATTGACACTTCATCACTGAGTGATCAACTGTACTGCAGACACGATATAATGTAAATGCAGTGTTTTTCTGCTCACTTTCCAAACTTGTGGATTTCTCGAAAATTTTGTGCAATAAAACCTCTTTTCTTAGGCTGATATTTTGCCTTTTTTAGTAATCATCAATGTAGGAATTATGACACATGTTTCGTGCAAAATAGCGGAAATATTTCTTTTATCGAAAAGCGTGTCACTATTTCACCAGAAACATACGTTCGAAGGTGTGTTCTTAGTTCCATTTTAACCTAACTTAGGTGTTAAACTGTAACATAGTATAACTTCTTACATACTTCCCTTACTTTTTAATCAACCCCTTTTGAATCGGCTGCTTGACGTTTACACCATGAAATAACCACTAATGGGAAACTGTCGTAGCGTACTAAACGTTTTTTGTTCATTACACGTTGTTCTTTCCACAAGAAACATGTATTTTTGGTTCAACCTTTGAAATGTATTCATTGTCCGAAAAACATTCTTTGTCAACGTCCACATGGACATGACATCGGACATTGGTCGACACCCGTGTTCCCCATCCGATAGTCTAACCATGGTCACTATAAAATTCTATTACAAAAACCACCAAAATTAAAACATCTAAAAGTGAAGTTTACCAGCCAACCAGAAAGTACCAAAATCAAATTAAGCAAACGGAAAATTTGTTGGAAAGGATATTAACAAAATGGAGTTTACCAAATTAAAATCACGAAAAGAAAAAACCAAGTTTTTTATGTGTTAGTCAATTTAGTGTGTTCAAACATGTAGTTATTTGTTCCCGTTGGTTTAATTTCGTTTTAATGTTTTCTAATTTTTTGATTTGGTAAATTCCATACATTGCAATGTTGATTGTTCTTCTGTTAAGGCTAGTTTAATTATTTTTTCTGTCGGGACATTTTACATGTTCACGTTTAACCAGTGGTAAAACCTGGTTGAAGATTTGCTAATGAATGGAGTAATCGACTGCAGCTTGTTATATTACCATAAGATCACCACTTCAATAGTTCCCTGGCCCTGGTAGTACATGTACTGTACTAAAGCAAAGGTTGTAGCTGTAGGTTCGATTTTGTATGAAGCAGTAACTGCCAACGTGTAGTGTTAAATTTTGTAATTCTAGAAGACTTTTCATGATGTCAATTTATCTTTTTCATGATTTTAGTATTCGTGGCCATCTGTAAAACGTGATAAAACCCCCTTAACTTTCCTGAGAGGGTTAAATATACAGCAAATATCATTTTATAAATACGGTTGATTCGGTACAAGGAGTGAAAAAGACTAAAGTTTAAACTCCTAGAATCCACAACAACTTTACTTCTCAGAGGTTGCGAGTCTTTCTCTGAAACACTCGAAACAGATTGAAAACAGGCAAAAACTTTATAATGTTTTGTTTATTATAAATTGGTGTGTAACTGAAAACTTTTTTCATTTATGTCGATAAGCAAGGTTGGGATGAGTCGGATCGTAGGCCCATGATTTGGCTGGATATTGGCCTGAGTAACCAAAAATGAAAAATGAACGAACGTAATTAAGATCACGACCTTATCAAAGAAGTAATAATAATTCAGATAAGTAACCAAGACACTTTTAGCTTAAAATATGCAGAAGAGATATTTTTAGTTTTGATCTAAGTCTCATACATGTTTCAGTTTAACTTTAATTATTTTCTCTTTGTTACCTTTGGGATGATGTCCATGCATTTGACTTTATATAAAATTACTTAATCTTTTTGGACAAAAATGTAATGTTGTAAAAATGTAATGTAAATGTAATGTCTTCTGTAATCTTATATTAGCAAATATATTGATAAGGTTTGTACAACTTTTAACGTAAAACACTTTTTAATTTAAAAAGAAAGGTTGAAATTTGTCGCCTAAGCAGTCGCAATGTAAACGAGAGATTATTCATGAATATTCAATGCGTTTTATCTTCAAATATATTTGATTCATGATGTGCGAGCAGTTGTGATGATTTTCTTTGCTTTGTATTCACTCCAAAAGACATATTTTTGATATCAAAACAATACCGTCTTTACAGAAGAAGTTACATGATTTATAGGGATTTCACTTTTTTCAAAATGTATAGGTTTTAAACATTATTTCATAAATAGCACGAAGGCGGCAGTTTATTACAGCTATACTGCAACAAATCTCTTGGTCAGGCTGGTAGTTTTATGCATTGCTTGTACAGACTACAATTATCGGATTGATTTTCACAAGTTTAGAATTTTAGGTACAACCAATTTGCAAGTTATCTTTCTTAAGCTTTTGTTCATGAGTTACGTACGAAATTACTCAGAACAATAACTTTCAGAAGTGATCAAAGTCGTGCTTAACAAAGGTTTGTATTATTCGAAAGTCAGAATTAACAACATGTGTAAAATGAGATTACAACTAACCACGTGTTGAAAGATTTAGCTTTAGTCTTCAGAGGCTTGAAGCAGCAATAAAAATGGATTACTATTCGCTCAAAAAGCATCGTGGCTGTCAACACATGCATGTAAACCGGCATAACCGTTGCCGGTTTCAATAGACGTTTTGTTAATTTTACGCCACCGGGAGTACATTCCTTTTCACAGCAACCTCTGATAAAGTGAGTACTTAATGGCAGGAGTTTGTTACTTCAATGATAAACCTGTGAGGGTAATGGTACTTGTGGTTTATAGTGAATGCTTTACTTTAGTATCATTTGCTGTCTATTTCCGTTGAAGTTACTCTTTGCTACTACACTTTGCAGCGTTATCATCAACCCAGCTGAATTTGTGGTTTCTTGCCATGCTTAGCTTTCCGTCAACCTGCTCCGGATATGCTGGATTCTGATATAGATGCGCTTTTTATTTCTGTGCTGTCCTACCGTAGTCGTATTCATTTCTAATTTCGACCTTTTAACTTGCGTGCAATTACGTTCCATTGTACACAAGTTAAACCAGTTAGTTTTTTAATTATACAGAACGTCATAAACTAAAAAACACGAAATGATAAAAATCGAATCGAGAATTTGCTATATGAACAGTTTATGTAAATTTTTTCGTAGTACGTTGGCTGGAAAATCTAAAACAATCGAAAACATAAGATTCATAGTGACACTGCAGCTGGGCTCAACACGACATTCGAAATTCTATTTCAAAATTCTTTGTTTATCGAACAGATAACAAACGTCAGAGCTCTTATCACTCTACTTGAGTTGACGATATTCAGTCTTGATCCAGCTATAGTAAAAGACATGCGGACGAAGTGATTAACGGAGGTACATGTAAGTCACACTTTTGGCGGAAACAGTATTAGAGCTCACTAAAGAAAATACCAGATAAGATACGTGCTAAATATGTTTCCATGCCCATGTTCGTAATAGTCCGTTTCTTTGATATTAGAACGTGACGTTGTTGTCATCAGAACAGTGAAAGCAAGTTGTAATTATTACTATTATTTTTTGTACAAGATCAACGGTTATTTTATTGAGATAAATTCGTATTAGGAAGCCTAAATTAGCTGTTTACATCTATATTTTGCAGGTTATAAGATTGAGCCTTTACATCTCATAACGTGAAATAACGTCGAATGCAGAATCATTTATGCGAGGCGCTTTTGCATGGTAGGGGTACTAAAATGGTTAGAGAAGAATACAGAATATCTAGGAATACCTTAAGAAATATCAGACCTCGAGCTTCTTGCTTAGTGTTTCATGATACTGTATCATTTAATTGTTAACGGCAATGTTTATTTGAACTTACTTCATCAATTTCCGAAGAATTACTAAAGGTGTTCTACTACATTTAAAAAAAATATTCATCATAATGTAAACGAAATATACAGATATAAGATATAAAATATAACAGATATAATTACATTTAATATATGTCTAACAAAAATATGTTATTATACATATTAGATTACTGAGAACAAAAATTATAAAGATGTGCTCTTTGTCACTTGTAAATGTTGTTTTTTTATATAACGCCTATATTGCTTTGTTGCCATTTTCCAATGGAGTCCCAATTACAAACAGGGCAAATTTACATACCAGCAGTATATCTACAAATAACAACACGGACACCTATTTGGACGAAGTTCTAAAAACTTTTCTGAAACAAAATAATCTGAGTTATATTGACAATGCGCAAAAAGCTTTTGGAGGTGATTTCGATCAAATTCAAATTCCACAACATGTTTTGCAACTTAAAAGTGCACCAAAACCCGATAATGGCGGAATAATTAGTGATTTTTCACATGAGGTGCAAAAATCACTCACTCTGTCACAGAATGAAGGTGTTCCACCACCGACAGAATTTTCGAACGAGTTCTTCCAGCCTAATTCCGAAGCTTTCTCCAATTTTGATAACGCTCATGAGGACCTGGATCATCTTCAAGAGCAACTTTCTAAAGTGTCAGAACATTTAAATTTAAGTGGAGATGAAGAAACGCCTTTGCAGAATTTTTTGGTTCCCGCCATGGACATTGACTTGCACGAATATGACAACGATTTGCTTTCGAGAAAACCGTCCAGAGATACACCTCAGTACATGTTGGATTTATTTGAGAAATTTGAAAATGACCCAATGATGGAACCAACATCCAACATTGTCAGAAGCTTTTTCAACCAAGGTATTAGGTGGATGATAATTTTAATCACAAGTTAGATTTATAATACTTCTATCTTTATCAAATCAAAGTAAATTTAAATTATTTATTATAAATAACTTTTAACATACACAGGCTTAGAATTTCCCATTAATGACTTTTCAGTGCTGCCTATGGCCATAAATTTGCGCAAAACTAAATGCTTCTATTTTCGTAAAAGCGACGGAGAAGGACAAAAAAGCTTACCATGACAACTACCTTGTATGCACTGAACGATTGAGCGCAGATATCTGTCCCAGAATTCATCATCTAATATTTGACGTTACTTCTATTCCTGACCATGAACGTGTTACAATGGCTGAATTACGGTTGTACAAAATTGTGGAAAGAGACAGGTAACGTATAAGGTCACTGTGACTATAAAGTGAGCTACTATCACTTTGAAGGAATTTTTTATTGTATTTAGGAAATACGCACGCATATGTAGACCAACAATTTAGATAGAGAAACTCTTGTTTCCGTACTACTTTTGGGTAAAAATCATAAAAACTTGATTTTAACGGCGGATATATGATCATTTCCGTTTTGTAACAGAAGGAAGTACATTGGACTGGACAGAAAGGTGGAGATCGCTGAACTTAAGCGAACATTGTTAAGCAACGGAACTACTGCAAATCTTCGCAGAAAGTAAGAAAATATGTCTGCGCTGTAAAAATTGTGCTGCGATTTCATATTGCTGGTTGGTATGGTTGAATCTCTTATGACCAGCTTTTCGAACGAAAGGTCATTTTATGGTGGGAAACATGTTTGGTGTTGTGAAGGATTGAAGAGTGACGCAAGTAAATGTCTAAATGGTTCTTGGAGCTAATTTGTCTTAACGCGATTGCACGCGACTTGTACATACTCATAACAAGCCTGCAAGTTGTCAGTTTCGGTTTATCGCGTAGGTTGTGTTTACATCGTGTTAACTGGAGCAGTCATAGACGTGCTGTTAGAACATCTAGAAATCTTAATAATGTAGTTTTTTCTGTTCACTTATAGAAGCTATGTTGGAGTAGTTAATGAAATTTAAAGATCACATATAGGCTATTCGAGTGGTAAAATACCATAATGTACCTTTACTTGAGCCGAGTTTTCCTTTGAACTTTTAAGAACGAAGATGAACTTTTAAGCAAGTTGCTCCACTGGAGACGCGACTGAGCGAATACCGCAAGCTTTAGTTTAAGCTTCCATTAACAAACAAAGTCCTTGTGGGCGTAAACCTCTGCTAATCCCTTTATAACTGTTAATCTTTATAAGTTGACGCTTAACTGTGGTATGTGAGGAACGAAGCAATCATCCTGAATTATCATGCAAATTCTTTGGATAATTTTCGTCTAGACCTTAGAGATTCTTGATGGAAGAACTTGGATGATATTACCTGTAGAATTGCGCGGTGCTTTCCTTGTGAGCATTCTTAACCAATATTTTCCAATTTCTTGCTGGTGGTCTGGATAAGAAAGATCTGCTTTTGTGACAAAAAACGAACCCGTTATGTTAAGTGTTGCCTTATTTATCACGCGTGGCAAGTGTCTAACAACGTCACATATCACACAAGATACGACTTCTCTTGCAAGTGTTACGCAAGTGGGTTCAAGCGTCATGTCTGTTACCCACGTCATATTTGTTACATGACTATTGGCTGCTTCCTGTGTTAAGTACACGTCCTATAAACATTCTGTTTCAAAGCATATACGAAAATCAGCTTGATATCCGCCGGTTACCGAAAAGCTTGAAAACATTGTAAAATGATTTTGTTTTCGTAAAATAATTTTACGCCAATTTGAAACTGCGTCAATTTTGTTTTCATATCTTCAGGTTCCATAAAATAAGGCTATATGGTGATTTAATTATATCGGTAAATCCAAGAGCGCCGTTAGTAAAGCATGAGTAAAACTTTATGCTAGTTGTACTAAAACTAAATGCTGTGATGAAAAATTTATCCATCTGTAAAACTTTTTTTAGCGTTTTAGACTCTCGTCGCATAATTGGCCGCACCAGCGGGTGGGAGACTTTCTTTATCACACAAGCAATTCGGCGATGGGTGAAAGATAAAAAAACACCCATACATGAATTAGAAATTTACATTGAAAATATATCAACTGGTTCAGATGAAAACGTGGTGAGAAACCTGCCATATCATGTTACAACAAATCTTTTTACTGTTTGCATTAATTCTACTATATGTTTACGTTTTTTGGAACTAAAAACTTTTTTGTGATTTCTTTAAATTGGAAACTAATTGAAGACAAATAAGACTACAATAAAAAATGAAATTAATAATGCAGATTGAATTTGAACAAAACTCCAAAACGATCAACGAGCCTCTGTTAATTTTATTTTCCGATGACGTAAGCAAGCATCATCGATTAGAGCGCCAAGAAGAACTGGAGGAGCTTCTCAATCACGCAAGAAAGAAGCCTAAGACAACTAGCGGCTCAAACAGGCACCAAATGCAGAACATTTTAAGCCGGCGGAGAAGATCGGTAAATCAACCATGTCATTTAGAGCCGATGTACGTTAATTTTGCAGACATTGGCTACGACTCATGGATAGCCGGTCCGGCAGGTTACTCAGCCGGGCACTGCGTTGGGACTTGTAGTTTTCCATACAATAATATCGGCGTCTCTCCTCATGCAGCTATTCAAACGTTTATGCACAGGCAATCGCCAACCCATTACAAAAGGCCTTGCTGCGTTCCAACAAAATTAGGTCCAATCCCTCTCCTTTACTTTGAGAAGCATGCTTTGGCTTATAAACACAGGTATGAAGGCATGAAAGTTCTCAAGTGCGGCTGCAGGTAGCATCATGCATTTCAACAAATCTCGCACGCTAAAATGGTGAGCAGAAAGAATGACCGTTTAGATTTTGTTAACGTGTTTCTTACAAACTGAGGTATTAGCTAAGCGGGATACGACCCAAAACTACTTTTCCAAGTGAGTCTAGTGATAATGCCAGTTCATTTGCAGTGGAACCCGAGCTAACCCTGTAAAAATGAAAATGCAGTTTTTACAACAGTAAAACAAACCATAGCTCTACGTACTGTTTGGAAAATAATCATTTTTTTTTATTAATTCATTTACCGATAGAAAATACATTACTTACTGGAGCCCACATGTATTGTACACACATATACAACGATCAGAGTAAGGCTTCTTATAAAGCCAGAAAACAAATATTTTTTAATTCATTGTTTTTTTTCAGTAGTTTCTGTTGTTAATTGCAACTTTATTATGTGCAATATACGTTTTTTATTTATTAACGACTTCAGCACGTCTTGCGGTTTCGCCGAAGTACAATCGTTTGATATTTTGTCTTTCAATGTAGTTTGACATTATCTGGTATTTCATATTTGTAGACATTGGAAAATAAACGTGTCTGTCAATCGTATACTTTTACAGACCGAGCTTAATTGATATAACCGGTTGACAATAATATATAACAATTATGTACTTATGACATCACAAGTACACAGAAAACCTTCATTTTATGTTATTTGTAAGCAAAATGATCACATTATTGCTATCTTTAGGGCTTTGATGCAATGAAGTACTATAACTCTTTTTTGTTGGTTAAGTGAACGCCGCTTTTAATATCTGTATAGAAAATTATGCTTTTCTCATTCATATTACTTTTATATCTTAAACAAATGAACACATTTTTGAGTAATGCATCGGTTACTCCGAATTTTGCGTTATTTTTGGCGTTTAAAGTTTCTAAACCTATATGTGCATCATTTGAACACGATGTTGATTTCTATACCGCTATACAGTAAAAAGGTTTTCTGAAGTCTCAATTCGGTATTTTGAGGCGTAGTTGCATAATATTTTGTCATTTCTAATGGCCGCGAGAGAATGTGTACTGATCCATTTTTTAAGTTATAAGTTATACAAGTTATAGAACATGAGGGCGGTTCAATTTATCACGTAAGCTATATACCAGTATAACAAGGCAATATGTAATTGCTTAGTCATATAGGACCTGTATATGTTGTAAGTCAGTTTATAACATGCCTTAGCTTTAGGTCTTTAGCTAATTTTAGGTTTCTAGCTGTTTATCTTCATTAATTTTATATTTGCAGCTCCACCCATCCGCCCTTCCTTAAAATCAAGAATCGGCTTGCCCGAGGTGTTATGGCGATTGTATTGAAATAAAACAAAATACAAGAAACACACCAGATTTACGCATATACAAAAATGAATATGATATGGTTTCTGGACGATTCCAGGCATGTTGATATAGTCATTGTACTTACCTGAAACGGAGCTTCAAGTGATTGATAAACATTAGGCGACAGCATTACGTTAGCAAAATAATTAGTCAACAAGAGATATTTTTTAATTCGTACGTTGATTAGCTTTACTACAGTACAGTACTACAGTAAGTAACTGTTTTACCAAACGTACAGATCAAGGTGTAGGCGCAACACCACAATCAGTTTCGTGAGGAAAAAATAGGCAAAAATTAAACTTAAGGTAAATGAGAGTAATTATAGTTTGATGCAGTTTAATGTTAGCTTAACGCATCTAACCTGGCATTTTCTTTTTGACTCACACAGAATCACTCAGCTACTATAACTTATATACTATAGTAACGGCGATAAAATCCTTCTTTTCATAGAAGTTAATTTAGAGATTACACCAGCATTTAAATCGTCGTGCAATTGTTCATTACAATAATTTTTAATCACAAACTATTACAAACTTACAATTAAACTAATTTGATCAATTGATCATTATTTTCGAATATAACAAATCGGCGTTTTATCGGTTGAGAATTACTAAAAATCGGCTAAAAATTAAGAACTATACTGGCTTTACAGTTTTTTTTTTCTGTCAATCTGAAAGTTAGAGGTGATGTAAATATATGCAATGTTGGCTTACAAAACTATAAAATAACGGAAAGTTGCACTGTAAGTAAAAGGCACGCCAACAGACTAAAACATTGATTTGGCCTTTCATTTACTTTTGTTGTGGCTTAAGCCTTAGCCCAGTGTTCTCAACCGGGGTGCCATTTACGTTTCGCAAGGGTGCCGCAAGTTATTGGGCACTAATCACTAGACCCGGAAAACGGTTGCAAAAAGTATTTTTATTTATTGCAGAAACTTTTTGGTTTGACTGTGGGTGCCGCCAAATCTTTTGGTTGTTTGCAGGGTGCCTTAAGCCAAAAAAGGTTGTAGCGCATAGAAGAGACCGGGGTATGCCCCAAGTTTTTTTCAAAAAATCCCGTTTTTGAGCAAATAGTTTAGCCAAGTTTGACAAAGTCAGTTTTTTGGGAATAGTATTGCGCATTACTAACTCATTAAAGAAAAAAGTAATTTTTTTTCTATTTGCAACCTATAGTACTAATGTTTAATTAAAAGTTTCATTTCGCTACTATACAATCTACCCCGGTGCCGAGATAAGTCTTTAAATCTATAGATTTGTAACTGAGATAAATTGTAAAACGTTGTTAACAAAAGAGCTAAACATATGCTTATAAATGGTTAATTGGTCCCGATCATATTTACTCAATAATTCAAATTTTTAGGTGTGCAAATTATTAAACAAGTTTTTTTGGTTGATTGCATTGAGTCTAGACTCCACTTACTCAATTTTTATTGGACGTTACACACCATAAAACAAGAAATTTTAACAACCTGCTTAATGCTTATCATTGGTTACAAGTTGCTGTGGCCAAAATATCGCAAATTGTTCTAGTAGGTTAATAGATAAAGATAGGTTCTAATCCAACTGCTCGATTTAGATTTTCTGGATAATTATTATCAACAGTTCCTAGATTTCGTCATTACCACAACAAGTAGGCTACGTTTGCTGTTTAACCCAATAACCTCAAAAGATTTCTGTCAAACTTACTGCCATTTAGAAGACAAAAAACACATTTAAAAAAATTTGTTCAAAAATAAGGAAAATAACCCTACAACATGATAGCCCATCCCCCTTCCTATAAGCAACGTGACAACGAAGCTTTGAATGAAAGAAATCGGTACTTCAATGGCGTGTACTGGTAACTGATGGTACGATACTTGTAGTTCAATTACTGTTTTTGTATAATGTTGGACTTATTTAGCGGTTGTATCGAGCGAAAATGTACTTAAATTAAAAGAGTTTTCATAAAGCTTTTGTTGCATGTTCTATAGCACCCTCCTTTAAGGGATCACTGGAACGAAACTTAATAATGCTGCTATCACTAAACGTATTAGTAAATCGATAGGGACTTGTACTGAAACAGTAAATTCAACCTTAACATTCGGAAAACCACAAACAAAGAAGAAAGTTTTTTCATTGTCTTAAAATTAGCACTTTATTTACCAGCACAACGTTATTAACATTACCGACAATACTTTATCATAAAACACACGCCCAGAGGGCATATTCCCACAGCGGTGAAACTGGTATTAAGTACGGCTTCTAGGCTGCGGTGTTGGTCTTTCTTATGTTTTAACATCAAGAAAGAAGAGATCAGGCTTAATGCCAAAAAATTGGTTAGGCCTATACAGAAAACAATGATTACGGAAGTAGAAATTAAAATATCCTTTACTGTACAATAGATTAGAAAAGTCTGTAACTTAGAGATGACAAAAATTTACTTTGTTCCCCTTGTTAGCCAAACCCCAAACTTCCGCACATATTATAATAATCCTGGAAATATATTTCTTTTGAAACTTTAACACGTTTGTTCTGCATTTAGTATTAACATTTTCGACTTCTGCCTTTTACTTTTGTAGTCTATGGAGGTGAGCTATGAGCAATAAAATATTTTTTACAACTGTGTATAATTCATCTAAACAAAGCGCCGTATCCACTATTTACGTGGAAAATACACCGGGCAGGTTTACTCGACGTGTTCTGTAGCGTATTGTCATACAAAAGTGATGTGGTAAAACCAGCAGTGCTGCAGGTTACACTGTTAGGAAGAACAATAACAACAACAACAGTGTTTTATGCAATGTTGGGCTTCAAAAAGTGTTGCATGTATCACTTAGATCAGCATGATATTATAGCACATTCAGTTTTTCATATGTAAGCCTACTTGAAAAAGATGACTTATCAAACCATGTTAATAATTCCAGAAGCACATAAGCAATATACAAAGGTGCAAAGCAAAAATTTATAGGGCCAAGTGCAAGGATATTCAACCGATTTTGTAATGTGAGCCAGATTGAAGCTATACTACTGCATTTCGTTATCTAAGAAAGCTGTTATAAACGTAAATGAAATAAATGTAAGAATTGTAGATTAATTGCAACTAGCATTTATTCATTATGTAGCATAACATTTCGTTCATCACATCTTGTCAATTCAAGGGCAAAAAAATTATACAATGCTTTGACTCTTATTAATAATTAGTTTTGTAGGTAGTAAGTATAGGATGGTAAAGTTGCTTTTATTTTTCTTTATTTTTCTCGGAAGTCAACTTCAAAGTAAAAGCATTACTGCGCAACCCACTATACAAAATGCCCAATCTTTTCAACAACAGCGACTGTTGGAACAACGGCGACATCTAGAAGAGATACGTCAGCAAAATCGAGAATCTGGAGCTCTTTCACCATTGCTATTTCGACCAACTCCTGTAAGCGCTTATAAACGACCGGAGCAATGTAAGTGCAATCAACTCGACAGTATGAAAAGTTTCAATTATTCAAATGAAAATGGTCCTAAAATTACATCTATAACCTCTGCACTCATTATCAATGGAAGTCGCTTTTCTCCACACTTTATTTCCGGTATATGTCCGTGGAATTTTTCTCAAAATAATAACCGTTTAGTTTATAAGTTATTTATTTTTTAAACACCTCATTTAAAACTTGATATTGCAAACATTAAGAACGAAACTTTTTTTTACAATAAAAAATTATTACGATATCACATAACGTTTAACCGAAACTGGTAATGCATATTAATTCTGCTAATTACACAATATAGGTTCGTCATAAATGATCTATCTATGTTTATTATAGTATTAATATGCAGTTCAATATTTGAAAAAAATTACAGTCCCTCCAGTATTCGGCAACAGGCATGGAATCCGAATTCGTGAATATTTAAGGCATGGCTTTTCTAAACTGGTCGAAGGTTGTGATATTGGGAAAAGAAAACCTTGTGGTGGACTAAAAGCAACAAGGTGGAATAGATTAAATAATCTTTGCATTTGCCTATGTATGGGCTAGTGCATAAAACAAACGACACCTCATCTGACCATGAATGATTATACGTTATTAAAATATCTAGGCTTAAGCTTTTTATATTTCTTATACTGTATATTTAGTATAATATAGGTTATATGTATCATGGTGGTTCTTTTAAGCAACTATAAATGTACTCGCACAGAGAGCAATGCTACAGATGGAAGTGTTGCTGGAATGTTTCGGAACCAGTTCGATGCGCTCAGAACACTTACTACAGTGAGTTATGCAAGTTACATCAAATTTTTGAGTTTCCGTTTCGTATAGACAGCAAGAATATATATTACATAGTTTAAATTAACCACCACAATTTATAGTCGTGTAACCTACTATACGGAGATGATAAATAACTCTGAGTAAAGAATTTTGTCGCGTTAATTGTTTTTATTTTAAACTTTGTTGTCTTTTGTTTCTCCAGTTTTAAGGCTAGCGGACCACCAAGATTTTCAAACCTGCGGCGTTGCTGCCGAAGATTTACGGAAATCTTCCGCAAATAGTACGTCTTAAGACTCGAGTATTACTCAGTATATATATAATCGTGTCTTCTAGACTGAGTTTTCCCATTTGAAGACATACTGTGGCTCGCATTGGTCCAGTGGGTGATCGAAATGCAGGACATTTTTTCTTGGCTTTAGTCGCGCAGATGTTGATATAGCGTGTGGCGAGAGTCGAAAGTTTATGTCAGGCGTTCCTTTCTGCTTGCAGCTCCTTTTCAAACATCTGGAGGAACAATACCAGCAAGGAGGTGGAGGTTGCTGGTGTTGGTTGACCTGAGGTAGCCTGTGACAAAACGGCAACTAACATTGAGCAAAGGATCCAATATTTTAGCAGGTGCCAATCTTCTTCACACCGCACAGGTACACTCTGTAGCTAGTAGGAGAAAACAAGTGCAGTGGTTGTGACGTAGCTCCCGACTGCGAAGAAGTCATCTCCTGCAGGATGCTATTGCGAGTTGAGACTTTGCCTCTGGTCTTTTTAAGGTGTTAAACGTTAGGCTGCGGTTCATTGTCTTTTCAAGATAGGTTGGATTGTCACAATGGTGAAGAGTCTGTTCGCCCCAACATATTTTGAGCGTGCGGCTTGATTGGCGGTTTTTGAGATGAAAAGCACAGGTCTCGGTCTTTTCGGGATTAGCCTTCAGATGCATGGCATCATAGTAGCTTTTCAGCTGCACAAAGGCGTCAGACAAGTTCTTCTCAATAACCGTGAAGTTGCTGATCTGATGAGCGATGCAGAAGTCATTTGCGAATATAAATCGTTTAATGCGTTAATCTCTTGAGTGTTTGTTGGTATGAATGTTATGGAGGAGCGGTGCAAGGACGCTCCCTTGTGGTAGTCCATTTGGTTGTAGGCGAATACGGTTTTCCTTTCTTTCAAGTTTTACAAAAAGAGAGAAAAACATTCAAAAACTGGATAAGCAATGGGTTCTTTGTCATATACGGTAGATCTTAGTCAGCAGTCGACGATGATTTACAGTGTCTTACGCTGCTGTCAGGTATACAAGGACAGTTCCTGCTTGTGATCTTTTTCTGGTTGAACCGCCCTTGATGTATAGGGTGAGTTTAAGCAGCTGTCCAGTTGTATATTGTTTATGAAAGAAGTCTTTATCTACTTAAGGAGCAAGACGATTTAGAAGGAGTCGATCAAACAATTTATAGGTGTGACTCAGGAAGGAAATAGGTAGATAGCTTTCTGACTGCATCATGTTTTTCTCTGGTTTAAGAAGAACAATGACTCAGCTTGTGACGCATACTGGACGTAGTTTAGCCGTCAAAAACAGCCAAATGTTTATTCATTTTCATCACTTTGTATATACACTCGGAAAGCCGTTATAGAATTTATAAAAACATTATGGTTATTTTGCAAATATAGAATTTGCTAATATAGGTTCTTTTTTAACAATCAACTGTTTTTTACTGTAATGTTTTTGCCATCTCTTAGTACACCTGATGACGCAAGTTTATGCTTGCGAAAGCTCGTGTTGAGAAATTAAAAATTAAGTTAACCTCAGAGTGTTATGTTGTATCTCGCTTTTTTATTATTGATTATATGGGGTTACCACGGTTCAGCCACCATCAAATTTATTATTGAATGATTTCACTTATTTGTTTCTATGGATACCTTTAAATTTCAGGATCATGAAGTCACCGCATAAAAACTATTGAAATTTAAAAAAATTTGTTTTGCAGGTCCTCCATTTAATGTTATTCTAGCTTTCATCTTATCTTCAAGAATTCTCGGTAACTATCTATAGGCAATTATTTTAGCCGTTTTTAAGTTTTACTTTAATATATAGATATTCATTGTGGTTTATTATACTATATGCTGATGACTGATTTTCTAAACAGATTGATCTTTATATTTTGTAAGAAATTCAATCTTGTGGATTTGCATTCTCCACGCATGCAACAAAATTGCCCAAGAAACCATAAAATTGTCGCACAAATCAATCATTTTCAAAATGTGTACCAAACGATATAAAATATGACAAAAACACTTTAAATTAAAATTATTTAACCAATTTTTTAAAACAATTATATATGTTGTATAGTATTTTAGTTTTTTTCATTTTATTTGTGTTTGTTTAATTTATTTAAGCTATGTTTCCTAAAATTCCTTTAAATTTATTTAAGATATTTATAATTTATTCTTGTTTAAATAAATTTATCTGTATTTTTGAATATCGTTTATATTTTATAGAAGTTATTTGATTTTATACAAATTTGTTTGAATTTATAGGTTATGCATTTATTTAAATTTGTATTGTTTTTAAGATTTTAAATTATAATATTTTACTTCAGTCTGTACAAAATTATTCATACATATAAAAATTCTTTGGAAATTACAAAAATTTATTTTGAATCATAATTTTTACAACAAGTAACTATAGCGATTTATAGCAGGTAACCCAATATATATATACAGTATATAAGTATAACCAAGAACCGATAACCAACGTAACGCTGATTGTTAAGTAAGCTATAATTTAAAAAAACTTCTCTGAAGATTCTTGAAAACCTCCAAGTAGTTCAAAATGTATATCCTTTACCAAAGTTATTTCGCAAATGGTAAACAACATAGTAAACAAACCATTTTTGAATGACAGGAGGATTTGTTGCTGTTGATGGCCAGTGGCCATGGATTGTTTACATATATGAAAAAGATATCAATGGTGACACAAGCAATCAAGCTTTATTAGAAAATGGTCTATGCGGGGGAACGTTGCTGAACGATGAATGGATTTTAACCGCGGCACATTGCTTTACTACGTAAGTCATTAACACTTGAAAACAATAAAGAAAAATTGTGATGCCATTTATTGCAATTGTTAAAGGTATATACAAAACCTTTCTGGAAATCGTGCGAAAAGAGTTTGTAGAGGTAGAATGCTGCAGAATGGGCTTTGCCTTGTAGTATATTATTACTACTATACTTGTCAAGATAAAACTGTCAGGAAATTAAGTTATGAGTGTTACTGGTCATTTATATGAATTAGTTACCGGCAGGTGACAATTGTCATGTTGTTATGTGCGTAAAGTGATCAAACGGCCATTGGTAATGCCTCTAAATGTAAACGCTATATGACCGCATTCAACTTTAAAACGACAGTTTATCCATGCAGCTCATGCTAAACCAACATGAAACAAGCATGGAACATTTTCTTACAAACTGGTTCATATACATAGACTACTTATATTTTGAGATCATTTGTTCAACATTACACAAAAATATTTGAAAAAGTTTCCAAGCTATTTAAACAACTGCTTCCAATTACTGCTGCAGAATTGATCCTGCTTTATATGGAGTTGTACTTGGTGAGCATACCATCACTGAAACTTCTGGGAGAGAAATACGAAGAGATGTGGAGGAACTTATTATTTTTGCAGAGTACAATCAATTAACCTTCGACAATGACGTCGCTCTTATAAAGGTGTAGTAGGTGCTGCACATAAGTTAGGGAAGCACCAATGATATATAGCAGTAAAGTTTTGGCTGCCACTATTGCACCGGGAACAATCGTACGTCCGGAGCTTTTTTTACAGATTTTTGTTAACCCAACATAAATGTTATAAGATACTATAGTACCGTAAACCTATCCTAAATCTACCAATTCCCCTAACCAAACTGCTTATCCTTAACGACTGGCTGTGTAACATACTTTCGGTTAAATATTCACTTTCTAAAAAATAGTCATTCTCTGAAGTTTCCTGAAATTTTCTTTCTGCATACACAAAAACACACTTTAAATATATTTATTAATATTATAGCCTACTTAGTTATGTATTTTATATGCAAAATAATAAAATAAAATATGCAAAAAAAAAATCTCGTTTTACATATTACTTTATGAAACCGGTTTAGGTGTCAAGACCAATTACTTTTAATCAAAATATAAGGCCGTCTTGTTTGGCTTTGCCAGAGTCATCTCCTTCACCTGGAACAATATGCACTGCCTTGGGCTGGGGTTTTACAAGTGAGTGTATTTAAAAGCAAATCCGTATTTTTTGTCAATAAGGTTTGCTCCCACAAGAGAGGGAATTTCCGAGAAATAAAAAATAAAACAACAAAAAGTTTTTAAGATCTTAGTCTCAATAAGTGCATGGTTAGCCGTAGCCTGGATAGCCAAAGATACGACTTGTAAATTAATTAGCCTGCATATCTTTCGCATTTCAGCTTCCCCTATGGGTTTGCGCCAGGACCAACTAATGCAAGTGAACCTACCAATATTCCCGGATGATGCCTGTCGGGATTTAACGGGTATGAATTCGGCCGAGTACAACTTCAGAACATTTAATATTGGTGATCCCAAGATTTGTGCGGGTGGCGAAACTGGCAAAGACTCTTGTAACGTGAGTCGTTGATATAAGTTTTTGCTATTTCAAAACTAATTTGCTATAATTTAGTTAAAGTTGTTATAAAAGTTGGAGTTTGGTTATAAAAATGTTAAACATGACTATAGGCTTATGCTAGGTTATCACGAAAATAGTTAACTATAACATGCCGGTATTAAACATTTTACTACTTATAGGGTGATAGTGGAGGTCCTTTACTTTGCCAAGAAAACGGAGTTTACGTTGTTCATGGAATTGTATCATATGGAAGTACAACTTGCGGTTTGCCGCTTCTCCCCGGAATTTACAGCAAGGTAAGTAAGCACAAAAGAAAATTGGTAATATGGAAACATTTTTTCTTTGACCATAAATGGTTTTAAACTTATAACTTTTCGCAAATTTTTTTTGCTTAAAAATAAAATTTTCAACAAGCAGGCAAACGACAGATGAGATTATTTAATGAACAACTCTTAATTCATTAGCTATAACCTATAACTGTGGTTCTCAACAAGGGTGCCGCAGCGGCCTGATGGGCGATTTCCTATACTCAGGGATGCCACGAGTTTCCTTACTTTTTATTTATATCAGCACTGACTGCAGAACTTAGGCTTAGATTTCATAAAATGAACGGATACTTGCTTACGTTGGTGTCGAATTTTTGAAAGAAAATGAAAAACCTGTGAAAGGCCAATCAAATATTGGGGATTTCCCTAATGTGAGAACGTTATAACGACGCAATGCGTTGTTATATACCAGGGGTGGGCAAATTTGTTCAATGAAAGAGTCACTTGCGGAAAAATATAAACACCAGCGAGCCCAAAATCAGTAATGATTGTCAATTTGGTTATTATATTATTAGTAGTCATTTTGGGATATTACTTTTTAACTAAAAGACCCATAAAAACATGTTGGTGAGATGCATTTTGACAACCTTTGCCATAGAGTATAGAATCTATACCTGAAAACAATGTCGGAATCGATGTCTAGTGTTACGTCATAAACGAAATCCTGGCCTAAATAAAGAAAAACTACACAGAAACTTTCATAAACGGTACTCTTGGTAGCCTTTACAATTTTTTTGGAATTTTACGATTCGACTAGAAGAGCCACAAAAAACATGCCGGAGAGCCGCATGCGGTTCGCGAGCCGCAGTTTGCCCACGTCTGTTATATACTACCATTGAGTGCCGTAAACTACTTACCTCTTCTGTAGGGCGTTGCAAGCCTAAAGAGGATGGGAACCACTGGGCTATATCGAATTAAATGTTAAATTAATTAGAAATATTGATACGTTAAATTGGTTAAAACAAGCGTTGAACGTTTATGAGAAATAAGCGGATTGTGTCATAAACTATGCCTTTTATAAATGGGGTAGAAATATATATATAGGCTACCTTCCCAGTGCCTAATTATGTTTTGTGTATTGTGTATTGTATTTGTAGTGCCTATTTATATATTTATATTATAGTACAAATAGAACAACATGTTTTCTAAAGTATATGTGATACTTGGTTTTTTTTTTTTTTAGGTTTCAGATCCCGATATCAACGAATTTATTACAGATAACATCGGAAACTTTAATTTATAAATTGTAGATTCCAAATTCACTCAGCAGAGTCGTAATGGCGCGAGTCGGATTTTAGTGAAAGATTTTCCAAGACTTTCCATTTTTCCTTTGTAAAAAAGTACATAAATGACTTGACTTGCCTCGATTCAATATTTGAAATGACTCGACTCGACTCGACTCGACTCGACTCGACTCGACTCGACTCGACTCGACTCGACTCGACTCGACTCGACTCGACTCGACTCGACTCGACTCGACTCGACTCGACTCGACTCGACTCGACTCGACTCGACTCGACTCGACTCGACTCGACTCGACTTGACTCGACTTGACTCGACTTGACTCGACTTGACTCGACTTGACTCGACTTGACTCGAGTCGGTTCGTTTCTAGTACGTTTCAGCATTAAGGTAAAACAAAACTTTATTTATTGGTCCAAACACATTAAAGTATAACTTGAAATGAAATTTAATTACTCTGCGAACGTGTACGGTTCAACCAGATGGAGCAAATTTTGTAATAAACCTAAACGTTTCTGGTTGACAAAATTGGTATTTTTGCTTTCTGTTTAACTTGATTTCGAATATCAATTGATTTGGTTTAACTCGAGCCTCATTTACCAATTGACTCGAATCACTTACGCCAAAACACTCGACTTGATTTGAGTCTTAAACGGGATATGACCCGACTTTGGTTACTTGGTTACGAGACTCTGTCACTGAGTTATGTTGATTATATTCTTTTTAATATATAACGATTTAATTGTGTTAATGATTAATTGTAACAATTGTCAGCAAGTAATAAGTTCTATTGATTACATTGACAATGTCCAGGTCTATAAAGCCTTTTTATAACGAAGTTTCTTATAATTAAGTTGAGCTTTTAAAAGATTTGTTTTTTTCTTTTTGAAGCAGCGGCCAATCCTGATCATGATTAAAAATAAGAAACCAAAGAAACATATAATAAATAGTCAGATAATCATGATTTTAGAAAATCATGAAAATATTTTTGAAGTATAGATATATATTTACTATACTTCTTTTATTTATAAATGTGAGTGAAGAATAAAAAATGTACCCAAATCAATGGAGTCCGATAAAAGTTTATCAGAACACAAAACTTTTTACGTATAGACTATAGAACTTTTCTCATCGCAAGGTGATGTAGGCAAAATAAATTCTTTGCTATATTGTATGTAAAAGCACCTCATCGCAAAATCTTTACTTTAGGCCTACTTATCCATATCAAGTTTTTTGCTGTTAGATAACAGAGTCATTTTCAATATGTAACTATAACTTGGAGTTTATAGAGTCGGGTAGGTTAGGTAAAAAGTGATTTATAAAATCTACTGATTTATATAGCTTCAACTAATTTTTGGACTAACTTTGATCATGAAGCAGGAACTTGAACGTTGTTAGCAGTTGCAAACCGGAAAGGCAGAATTTAATTATCGAGCAAGTTAAATGATAAAGTCTAGGTGACAGTTGAATATATAATCTAATGCAAGAGAAAATATTTTTGGAGACGTCTTTATTATAAGCCTTCATTACCTCCGAACTGTCGGTAGAACATTTCATCACTGTATGTAAATAGCCATTAAAACAATTTGTTTTTAGCCCAGTTACAAAAAACAGTCTACATCCTTTCAGTTTGCTAATCCCTGCATTCACCAATCTCTTTACTGCCTCATAACCATGTCAGATAGCACCTCGTGCGGATCTCCAAGCAAAAAAGACATCCAAGACGTTCAGTATCACGTGCAACAGAAACTCGATGTTTGAAACATTGCACTCGATTCGATCGTTGATGTGTACAGCGATAAATGTGTCGCCTCATGAACGTTTTTTAACTTTCAACGTCGTTCATGCACAGGAGCAAATCTACCTTTGTGGATGACTGCAACAGAAAAAGTATACCTCAGACGGTTTGTGGAAACAAACAAGAACGATCCAGTTTCGAACTAGTAAACGATCATGTTACGGGTGATAGAGTTCAACATGATCAAAACAACACTGCATATATGTTGAAAGCACTAATTTTAATGACACACCTAGACGTTCAGCGCGGCATAACAAAGGTATGCCTTCGTTGAGATACGGCTATGATGAGTAGTAAGCAACTTTCTTTGTAAGTGTCAGTAATTTCTGTAATGTTCTTTTCGTTAACACTGTTTTGTTACACCCCTGTTTTGATTGATTTTGGGAAGGGAGAATGTTGTGATTTTAGTTTTCCTCTGCTCTTAATTGCATGTGTGCTTGATATATCTCCAACTTGTTACTATTGTGAAGCGAAGTGCCCTTAACTCGGTAACCGAAGTGTTAATTACTATAAAGTTTTTAGATGAGTTTACTGTGTTTGCTGTTATAATAATTTACTTTTGAGTTTATCTACTTTATAGGTTAACTTCCGTTATAAGTTTGTTTACACTTAAATTCTTTGGTTGTGTTACACTTTAATCAGGTTTGTTTGTTACAAAAAATCGCATTTTCATTGAAACCTTGCAGCACTTAAAAAAAGGCTTCTGGATAATAATGTCATCATAAGCTTGAATCCTTTTCCAGATTTAAAGCTAACAAAAGATCGTAACTTAAGACAAATCTAAAAACTATGTCACTGATTTGTCATTTTAAGTGGCACCAATGCTATAGCTAAAACCAATCGATTTTCCAAAACAGCTTACGTCATACGTTTCCTGTATTCAATTCGATTTTAAGCTTAATATAGCGTCATGTAAAGAATTTGGAAGATGAGTGCCGATTATGTTGTAAATCGTTTCATATCTCTCACCTGCGTATAACAGATAAACAGAGATATCAGGAACTTACCATAAATATCATTATCAAAGTAGCGAGAAAAACTATCAGAGCCTGAAGCAATTTCGACCCAATTAAGTCGTGTCAATGAATGTCTGTGACAGTAAATTCCCGCCATTATATTTCCAATGAGCAGTAGTGATAGTTAATTTTTTTCAAGCAGCGCAACTTAACGTATGTCATACGATGTGTACATCGTCATTGCTAACTTCATTTGACCTTGCCGTTAATCGCATACATTTTCTGCTTGCCTGATTATGACAAACAACATACTCTGTACCGAAATTAAGCATAAATAAGATCAATCCATGACTCACTTCCTAACGTTTTTAGAAAAACTTTCTAAACGGCACTTTATATAACGCAGAAAAATTGTTTCGTGTTGTTTAGTAAGCTGTGAGGCAGGGTAAAACTTAGAATTCAAAATGAGGAAGCTTAGAATAAAACGTCTTTCTTATATGCATAGTCGCAGGTTGTCGGTAGGTAACTAACTTTCAATATGATTGGTACGGCTTGGGTGTATACTGGATGGTCAGTGGTTGGGGGCACTTTGTTTATTTTTGGCTTCCTGTTTTATTATGAACTAACTCCGCCTGTCACGACACCGTCAACACCAACGACAAGCCCGGTTACCTTGGATGTAACTGAAATTTCAACATTTACACCGGATGTGACCCTTACAACAAAGCCAAGTTTTACACAGTGTGGCATCCCACCCGACGAACTGCAAGAACAACGATCAGCGAGTAAGTATAACCATCTTCTACCTTTATGTGTGTGGGATTTACTCTGTCTGTCACTCTTAGTGTAAATCACAAACCGAAAAGGCATTTTAACGGCGGGGTCTAGAGAAGACAAATTTTTACAGAATATGCAACTAATAAACCGAAAGATTATAACGCCCTTCAATCGAACTTAGGTGGCCGCGCCACGAGCGAAGTAACCCAGACCCCAGAGCTTTTCTCTCTGGCCACTTAGGGCAGGGCGTCTCAAATTGTGCATCGCAACCCCGTTTGGGGTCGCAAAATGTAGTTTTGGGGTCGTGAAACAAATTCTATTTCAATAAATTGAATTGTTTTTTGTTAATTTTTTATTCGCTTTACTGTTTCCAATATGCGGTTCGATTCTTTTATTACTGTAGGCTACAGCTACTGTACTTTGGTGGATTGTGTGCATTTGTATGATTTTGCCAGAGACAAAAACACCACTTGAGATTTGTAATTAGACGTTTATTGTATTAATATCTTTAACGTGTAGTCTCCCTATCAAGGGTCGCATAGAAATTTCTTTTCTAAAATGGGCTCGCAGAACTAAAGCGTTTGAGAAGCCCTGACTTAGGGGAGCAAATGAAGGAAAAAAGCACGCTTGCGGATCCAGCATGAAAAATGGATTGAAATTTGTTAAACTTTTTGCTATTACTCAACATCGGTTGGGTCGATTTCGACAATTAAAACATTTGTAACACGGCAAGACATCTCTGTTTCTAACTGCGAAATCAATATTTTGGTGGTGTAGCTTCCAACTGCGAGTAAGTCATCTTCTGCAAGATGTTATTGCGAGTTAAGGCTTTGCGTCTGATCTTTTTAATATTGACAATGTTGAAAAGTCGGTTCGCTCCAACATAACTTCAGCGTGCGGCTTGATTGGCGGTTTTTGATATAGAAAACAGAAACTTTGGTATCTTCGGGCTCGCCTCTTTTCTGATGAACGATGCAGAGATCATTTGCGAATATAAATCGTTTAGTGCGTTCATCTCTTGGCTGGTCATTGGTATGAATGTTTTGGAGGAGCGGTGCAAGGACACTAGGTGTTGATAAGCCATATCGTTTTGGACGAATACTGTGTCTATTTCCTTCAAACTTCCCAAACACCGGCGGTTCCTGAGTGGGCTATAGGACATTCAGAAACTGGGTAAGCGATAAGTTTTCTACCTTTTGGTATAGATCTTATCCAGCAGCCGACAATGATTTACACTTCAGTATGCTACTGTCAAATCAACAAAGACAGTTGTAGTGATATTTGTCTGGTTTAATCCATTCTCGATGTATTGGGTGAGATTCAGCAGCTGTCCAGTTGTAAATTTACCTGGGCAGAAGCCTGCTTGTTCATCAACGAAGTGTTTATCAACTGAAGGAGCAAGACGATTTAAATTTTAAAAGGTCAATAGCCTTTTGGCTGCATCATGTCTTTCCGTGGCGATGGAAAGACAGTAATGACTCAGTCTTTAGCACATACTGAACGCAGCGTAGCCGTAAAAACGGACCCTTTTACTGTATATAGTTATATACCAAAATGTAGCTAATGTATGTGACGTTACATTGTAGGCTAAATGCATTTAAGGCTAAGCCTATCATGGTTAGGTTGCAAAACAACACTCAAGGCCTACTCTACCGAGTAATTTGGCAGATCGTATCACTGTAATTACGCAGAAACTACGGTATGCATTCAAGTATATATTTACGATAAAAATAAAATATTTCAACGTGACAAAAATGAATTATTAAGCAACGAAGTTGTAATGCATAATAGAACTAAATATTTATGAAACGATACAAAAAAGCGTTAGTATCCAGTAAGGAACGTTTTTCGGACCTGGTTAATGAATTATCATAATTTTAATTTCAATAAAGACATAGCTACATATGGCCTAAATGCAATACACACCGCAAACAAACATAGCAAGAAAGAAAAATATCTGTTAACAAAAGGAAATATATACTAAAATAACGCACTGGAATAAACATTTTTACTTTTACTTAAAGTTTAATCTATAACTTGTAGCCTATGTCAATTAAAATAACTAACTCTGAATAATGAACATATCCTGATGATGATCCATATTATTAAATCCAAATGAGAACTAAACAAACCAAGGTTTCACTTGCTACGCTACGGTGACAATAGCTGGACACTAAAATAAACGAAATTCACAGCCTCACTAACAGAGACGCGTTCAGTAGGATATTTTGATCAAAACGAATTCACAACGGTTTCAATTCTTCGCAGCAGGATTGGCAGTTTCGGTGCGTAGTGAAGCGTTCAATGACACACCGTTTAAAACAAGCCAATACTATAACTTAAGTACAAGATTTAGCCTACAATGCAACGTTAGATATATTTTGGTATTTAGTGGCTACATTTTGATATATAGAATGGTCCGTAGAAAACTGGCCAATTGTCTACTTATTTTCATCGATTTGTATTAACTAGAAAAGCTGTAACAGCTGGAAACACAATAGTAAAAAACGTAAGAATACTTTCAAATATAGAACTTGGTAAATCAGTTTTTTCTTCTGATTGTTATAAGTCTCGCTTATTCTTCTTACTATAAGTGCTTTTAACTTTCAGAATCATGAAGTCACCACATACAAACTGTTGAAATTTAAAAAAATTTGTTTTGCAGGTCCTTCATTTAATGTTATTCTAGATATCACCTTATCTTCAAGAATTCTCGGTAACTATCTATGGGCAATTATTTTAGCCGGTTTTAAGTTTTCCTTTAATACTGATATTTATTGTGGTTTAAATCACATGTTGATGCTTGATGTTCTAGGGCACTAGGCCCACGAAATTCCCCAGGAAACCGTAAAATTGTCCCACAAATTAAATTCACCCTTTGACAATTTTCGAAATGTGTTCTGGCATGTTTTGAGCTGGCGTTATCAGGGCCCTTTAGCCTTCGGTGTTTAATTTAATTCTAGTTTAAATGAATTTATTTGTATTTTTTGAATTTCGTTTAATTTATGTAAAAGTTCTATGATTTTATACAAATTTGTTTGAATTTATAGGTTATGCCTTTATTTAAATTTGCATTGTTCTAAGAATTTAATTTATACAAATTACTTCAGTCTGTACAAAATTATTCATATATAAAATTTTTTGGGAATTTACGAAAATTTATTTCTTTGGAACCCACTTAAATTAAGAATAAGTATAGCTTAGTACGTAACCAGGTAACCAGCTTCACATATTGAATGAGTATCTCTGTAAGTATAATCAAGAACCAGTAATCGACGTCACGCTGATTGTTAAGTAAGCTATGATTTTGAAAAACAGCAAACCTTTTCTGAAGCTCTTGAAAATCTCCAAATAGTTCAAAATGTATATCATTTACCAAAGTTTTTTCATAAATAATAAACAACAGTGAAACAAACCTTATTTTAAAAACAGGAGGATTTGTTGCTGTTGATCGCCAATGGCCATGGGTTGTTTACATATATGAAAAAGATATCAATGGTGACACAAGCAATCAAACTTTATTAAAAAATGGTCTATGCGGGGGAACGTTGCTGAACGACGAATGGATTTTAACCGCGGCACATTGCTTTACTACGTAAGTCATTAACAGTTGAAAACAATAAAGAAAAATTGTGACACTATAGCTAGCTATGACTAAAAGTACTAACGAAAGCTTTCTTGGAAATCGTGCAAAAAAGTTTCTAGAATGTTGCTGAGTGGGCTGTGCATTGTAGTATGTTATTACTAATATATACTTAATCAAAATTAAACTGTCAGGAAATTAAGTTATGAGTGTTACTGGTCATTTATATGAATTAGTTACAAGCAAGTGACAATTATCATGTTGTTATGTGCGTAAAGTGATCAAACGGTCATTGGTAATGCCACTAAATGTAAACGCTATATGACGTACCGCATTCAACTTTAAAACGACAGTTTATTCATGCAGCTCATGATAAACCAACATGAAACAAGCATGGAACATTTTTCTTACAAACTGGTTCATATACATAGACTACTTATATTTTGAGATCATTTGTTCAACATTACACAAAAATATTTGAAAAAGTTTCCAAGCTATTTAAACAACTGCTTCCAATTACTGCTGCAGAATTGATCCTGCTTTATATGGAGTTGTACTTGGTGAGCATACCATCACTGAACCTTCTGGGAGAGAAATACGAAGAGATGTGGAGGAACTTATTATTTTTGTAGAGTACAATCAATTAACCTTCGACAATGACGTCGCTCTTATAAAGGTGTAGTAGGTGCTGCACATAAGTTAGGGAAGCACCAATGATATATAGCAATAAAGTTTCCTGAGATTTTCTTTCTGCACACATAAAAACGCGCTTTAAATATATTTACATATAATATACTTAGTTATGTATTTTATATGTAAAATAGTAAAATACAATATGCAAAAAAAAATCTCGTTTTACACGTAACTTTATGAAACCGGTTTAGGTGTCAAGACCAATTACTTTTAATCAAAATATACGGCCGTCATGTTTGGCTTTGCCAGAGACACTTCTTTCACCTGCAACAATATGCACAACCTTGGGCTGGGGTTTTACAAGTGAGTGTATTTAAAAGCAAATGCTTTAAAAGCAAATCCGTATTTTTTGTCAATAAGTTTTGCTCCCACATGAGGGGTTTTCCGGGGTAATAAACAATAAAACGACTAGAACCTTATAACATCTTAATATTTATAAGTAGTTAGCCATAGCCTACATATAGCACGAGACACGACTAGCAACTAGCTTGCATGACTTTTGCATTTCAGCTTCCCCTATGGGTTTGCGCCAGAACCAATTAATGCAAGTGAACCTACCAATATTTCCGGATGATGCCTGTCGGGATTTAACGGGTATGAATTCGGCCGAGTACAACTTCAGAACATTTAATATTGGTGATCCCAAGATTTGTGCGGGTGGCGAAACTGGCAAAGACTCTTGTAACGTGAGTCGTTGATATAAGTTTTCGCTATTTCAAAACTAATTTGCTATAATTCAGTTAAAGTCATGGTTGTAAAAGTTGGAGTTTGGTTATAAAAATGTTAAACATGACTATAGGCTTATGCTAGGTTATCACGAAAATAGTTAACTTTAACATGCCGGTACTAAACATTTTACTACTTATAGGGGGATAGTGGAGGTCCTTTACTTTGCCTAGAAAACGGAGTTTACGTTGTTCATGGAATTGTATCATATGGAAGTAAGACTTGCGGTTTGCCGCTTCTCCCCGGAATTTACAGTAAGGTAAGTAAACACAAAAGAAAAGTGCTAAAATGGAACCGTTTTTTCTTTGACCATAAATGATAATAAACTTATAACTTTTCGCAAAATTGTTTTGTAATTAAAGTAGAATTTTTAATTCAGGCAAATGACAGATGAGATTATTTAATGAACAATTTTTAATTCATTGGTTATATCAAAGTAAATGTTAAATTATTTAGAAATACTTATACGTCAAAATGGTTAAAACAAACGTTGCACGTTTACTGGATAAGGGTGGATTGTGTTGTAAACTCTGCCTTTTGAAAATGTGGCAGAAATTCGTTATACCTGCGCAGTGCTTATTTACATGCATTATAGTACAAATAAAGCTACATGTTTTGTAATGTACGTGTGATACTCTGGTGTTTGTTTTATTTTAGGTTTCAGATCCCGACATCAACAAATTTATTACAGATAACATCGGAACCTTTAATTTGTAAGCTTCCGCATTCACTCAGTTACGTTGATTATATTCTTTTTAAAATATAACGACTTAATTGTGTTTTCAGCAATTGTCAGCAAGTAATAAGTTCTATTGGTTACATTGACAATGTCCAGGTCAATAAAGCGTTTTTATAACGAAGTTTCTTATAATTAAATTGAGTTTTTAAATGTTTTGTTTTTTCTTTTTCAAGCAGTGGCGAATCCTCTCTATGATTAAAAATAAAAAATCAAAGAGACATATAATAAATAGTCAGCTAATCGTGATTTTAGACAATTATGAAAATATCTTTGAAGTATAAATACACATTTACTATACTTCCTTTATTTATAAATGTGCGTTAAGAATAAAGAATGTACCACGATCAATGGAGTCCGATAAAATTTTATCAGAACACAAAACTTTTTACGTTTAGACTAAAAAACTAGTCGTCACAAGACAGTGCAGGCAAAATAAATTCTTTGCTATATTGTACGTAAAAGCACCTCATCGCAAAAATCTTTGCTTTAGGCCTACTTATCCATATCAAGTTTTTTACTGTTAGATAACAGAGGGTGTCGTAACTGAAAATAGTCTGATACACCTTTTTTTTCAATATGTAACCACAGCTTAGAGCTTTTAGAGTTTGGTAGGTTGACTAAAAAGTGTAAATTTTCATGTTATACTCGAGAATGTTTAAGGGGCTGTAGGCCCATCCGAAGGCTTTTCTTAAACAATGCAAAGTAACATTTTTCAATTTGCATTTGCTACTAAACAAGCCCGGTCACCTAGCTGAGTTTTTGTATCCACCGAGATGTAGGATAAATGGACTTAATGCAGTATTTTGAGAAAATTCTCGTATCTGGAATTCTCACACCAAATGCTTCAACTTTTAAACAACTTTTTTCCTTACATTTTTTCAAAAAAGCAGCCAAAAAGCCTTAATTTTGAACCAACACAAAATGTCAACTTTAGCCTGGACCTACACTCAGCAAACGCCACAACAACAACAAACCATCACAAATTAACGTCACATGCGCACTGGACCAGAACCATTTATACTTTTTCTAAAGTGACGTCTTGCATAAGACCTTCGTCACGATCGCCGTGTTGCCGTTTCAAAACTGTTCGAAATAGTACTACAGGCCCTTCAAGATAGGCTTGCCATACGTCTCGTTTTAACCGGGACAATCCAAGTTTTAATGTCTTGTTCCTGCTTCCTGTTCGGTCAGCTTGAATGTCTCGGTTAGGCAGTCAACATGTGCTGTTATGATCAAGATGCCTACTTCATTAACTTGACTTGACTTGATTAACTTGTTCGGACAGCATGAACTGTCGTCTAGGTTGCAAACTTGATTGTTTCTTTTTGATTTTTAAGAGAAAATTCAACTGAACATCGAATTCTAGAAAAGGTGTTTCGTACTGAAAAATTCGAGTCAAGAACGTAAATTTAACTTGAATGCATTGTCTGTTTCCTGAAGGGCTGTGTTTTGAATTTGGAAGTGTCCTGGTTTGAAGTTACGAAATTAAGGCATCCCTACTTAAATGTCCAACAACCGTTTTGGAATCGAAGGCTACAAAACTAGTTCAGTAACTTGTCCATAATTTAAAATGCCATTTTAGACATTACCTTGAAAAGACCCTTTTGACTTTGGAAAATATCTTAACTAGATTTACCTGTTGAATTATCTGACTCTATTGTTGTGTGCGGTGAGAATACTCTACCCTACATTTTGCAGGCCGAAAGGTTTTAATATTACAACAGAAATAACTCACAAGTAAAGGTTTTTATTGTGGGTGCTGTACACTTTCTCAATATTACGAATTACCAAGAACATATAAGTAATACTACTGCTTATAAGATGTCTATTCAGTTGCAACCACCATGGCTAGCTCAGAAAACTTATCCGTTGATTTCGATGATTCACTCGACTAACTCTGCTCGTTGGTAGAAGTGCTAGCTTATATAACGTGAAAGCGATGGAAGTTAAAATGTTCGACATGAAAAGCGCAGCAAGTCGTAGCAGGTGCAGCGAGCGAAAGAATGTTTAGACGGCGTTAGATATATATAGCTTAAGCTGACACATTGAGACATAGATTAATATATAATTAATCAGTGTTAAGGTTAAGAGGTGGGCAGAGAGGTGGGCAATAAAGACTTTTTATCACAATAGATGCTGGAAAACAACCTGGAAACGTACTAAAAGGAGTGCTGACACGAAGTTATTCAGAGCATGTTTCCAAATATCAATCGACAGTGGAAGAGTTTATCAAAAACAAATCCATAAACTTCAACCAATAACTAGAATACACTTTTGCAAGAAATGATGTATTAGCATTGATACATAGCCAGGCCGTGGCATTATTCCCTCGCTACGGAAGGAAAAATTAAAAAATTTAAATATAACATATTGATGATAACAAACGTGAGCATGCACAAACAACAATCAATTAATTACAATATGGACAAATGAATGAAAAATTACAGATGATAATACAATTATATCACGGAGGGAAACTCCGAGAGCAACATGTTTTGCAAATACTGTTTGAACTGTTCGTATTGCAAATTTTCGTTGTCAATACGGCACACGAGTAAGCCATAAACCTGCTGCAAGTGAGCCAAGGGGATAGCAGATGTGGCCGCTATCACGGTATACATTTTTCCCGGTAAAGGAAATTGTGGAACCAGCTGAAATGTTTCTTCCAGCTGCTAGAAGCAAGATAAAAGATCTGCAGACGAAGTGGTTGGTGACGCAGGAAACCAAAAACCACTTTACCAAAAAAATGGCACGAAAATGTTTTTTTCCAACCGGCTGAAATTGTTTCTTGTACCGGACAAATCACCGTTCGTTGCCATTCATCCAGATCAGTGCGCCGAGGCATTAATTAACTAAAGCCTTGTTGAACTGGTCTGAAAAGCGGTATTTGAGGTGAGGTGACTGTGAAAACAGTGAATCGGGTCACGTGAGATCAACCGGAATATAAGAAATTGTCTGGGTAATTGTGGGCGATGCGACATCAACCGGAGTATAAGAAGTTGTATCGTCAATATGGAAGCCAGGAAAAAATACAGCAACCCCCGACATACTGAAATTCCGTTGGCACCAACAGTAGTAACGTCAAAATCTGTATAAAAACCAGAGAGTTGAAGGTTGTTCAAGGAAACTGCATTTGCTAATGAGATGAATTGATACAACGAAAATCATAACGTTAAAAATGAACAAGCAATAAAGCGGGAAGATTAAAAAACAATATAACAACAAAGACGAAGCTATGCAGCAAAGGGAAAGGAAATAAGCATGCAGATATACAAGCAGGAGAGAAGAAAGAAATTCACCAAAGGCGACGAAGCACAGAATAAAACGACAAGATGGTACATGCACATGAAATTAATGGTACATAAAAACAAAGTGATACAAATGATGAAACTTAAATTGTGTGGGTTTCTATGAAATCATCACGAGAAGAGAAAGCAGGTGGCACGTCATCGGAAAGTCCGGAAAAAGACGGTTGATTACGAGAACGTCGAGGCAAAGGCGACGATTCAGTTTGCTGTGGATGTCCAACTGATGCTCGATGTTGATGTCGCCAAACGCGAACACTAGAGACAAGGAATCTGGCATACTGCAAATGGTACGGATATGATTGGATAAACCCGATGGTGTGGAAGAGAGCCCACATCATTACAAGGAGTTGCAGGATGAATATAAGGGCTAAGAAGAATTCGTAATCGATTCGATTAGTAATATGAGATAGTGCTAGGAGTAACGTTTGTTTCGCGGCGTGCGCGAATGTGTTTGCGACGTAGGAGCCGTTGACCATAGTTTCATTGGTTGTAGTAAGGCTTGTTAAGACCTGCTGCATTTACTCCTTAAAAAGGTTGGCTTCAGACATACAGCTGAGCATCGATTGAAGATCAGTAAAAGAGTCCGAGTCAGGGAGCTCGTTGAGAATTTTCTCGTAGTCAGGTGCATTGTAGTCGATGGGCATAGGCCTTCAATCAACAACTAGAATACATGTAATTTTATTAAAAAATACCACCCAGGCCGCTGCAACCTAATGTCAAAATGTTTGATTAAACTGTACCCTTAAATTGTCCAATCTAACCTCGCGTAAAAGTAATTCGGAAAATGGGGTAGGGCACGTTGGACGTACACGTTGAGAGAATAGGTAAGAAGATTGGTCACGATGAAACTTTTAATCAATACTTGCATATCCAAAATTTTTCACTTATTTTTGTTCTCGAACCCCTTTTTCCCCGGCCGGGAACAGGCTGAGTTCCAATGCGGGGAGTCAACCATAGCTCAGCTATCGAGGAAAGCTTCAAGGCTAACGAAGCGCTGTACGTCTAGACCTCACAGAACCCTGCAATACATTATGGCACCGTAGTTTTGCCTGCAACGTCCCCTGTCCGCTTTCAGACAGGCACATGCTACGTATGATCATGGAGCTTATCAAAAACAGGAGCTCTGTGCTCACCACTGTTCACAGTTAGTGAAACAGGCTTCGATGCATTAATAACAGCATCCCACAAGGTTCCGTCTTGGCACCCCTCCATTTCTTGTGACCTACCAAACACGATATCGTACAAGTATACGTACATACGTAAACGACTGTCGTTAGTGTAATGACAAGAAATTGGAAGAGATTCTTTATAGACGAGAAGACGATTGGTGGACTCAGGCTGGGACGCTGAGGCTGCTACTCTTGGTACGGCAGCTCTGGCTTTAGTCTACTCCACGATTGAGTACTGCGCACTTGTCTGGAATCGCAAAATAAACACTTAGAAAAGTTTCATTGTCATAAACTGCATCGTACTGTGACGGAACATCTACGTCCACACCATTGGAGAATTTCCCCATCTTTGCGCCTATTCAACTTCGCCCCAATGGAGCCACTCTTTTTTTCGCTCGTTGGGCGACGGGAGCCTCCCATCTGCCTTCCTCTAAGTTTGTGCCTCGGCAAATAAGCAAGCCCCACGATTAAAATCAAGATACCCTTTTGTTCCAGCCACACTTTAGTTGCTATAGAACAAGGCGAAAAGTAAATGGAACGCCGAGTGGTAAGAAAGCCCTGTCAGACTTCGCAAAGTCATCACCTAGGGCGATTCCCACACCATCGTACTTTCGCTTGCCAGACTGGCCTGGGAGGAGTGGCAAACTTTCCGGCCTGTGACGAGTGTAGGGCAAAGTAACAAACCGCAGACCATGTTATGTCCGATTATTTTGTAGTCCCAACGGAATGCATGGCCAACGAGTTTTGAATGACTCCAACAACCTAAGCTAATGAATGGTTAATAGTCACATTGTAATAAAGCTTGTACAGAATGCTGTAATCTAGCAAAAATGGCACTGTTATGAAACACAATAACGTTGCACAACGCATTGCACAATATAACAACGTTGACCACTTGATGTTGACAAAGCGCAATTAAGATTGCATTTTACAATCAATGAATTAGCGTTCAATGTCAGTATCAATAAATCTCCACACCACCGCATCAACAACGACATTCTGATACTCTAAATATGAATCCACCTATACCGCTCCTTTCTTTATGTCTCTCCATGCACAGCATCTAACCAAGCAGCAACCACCGCTGTTAGGGAGGCTCAATGTCCAATCCAAGAACAGGGAATGAAAGTTATTAGCACCACATGCTTCTAACATTCGGGCCTCATGGCATGGAGCATTCTAAACAACCCTACCAACCGATTAATGCATTCCCGTCATCTATTCTTGTTTCAGCAAACGCCATTGACATTCAACAGATCAATAACGTGATGCATCAGTTGAAAAAGTGTAAGCATTTAGACTTGTGAGAAACTTGTTGTCTCCTTCAAAATCCTCAAACGCTTGACCTGCTATTGCGTCCAACCTATCATCGATCTATTCTTTTCGTTTAAGCAGACCGGATTTCAACGTGGGAAGTCTTGTAGATGAGATCATTGTTACGAACCAACATATGGAAAATAGTTTTGGAAACAAGGAAAAGGCCGGCATTGCCAGACCTTACAAATGTGTGCGGCACAGTGTGGCACCGAGACCTTATGCAGGTTGTTCTGTGTGCTTCTACAGTAGACAGGCACATAAATTGCATGTCTTTGTGTAACCAAGATTTTCCTTGGCCAGGAAACCTACCGCTCTTACGGCTAGTCGATTAGCCGGTTTCTGCTCTTCTATCTTTTATGAGCACTCCTTTGATAAACACAAACGTTCTTCCTGTATTAAAACCAAATGTAGACTGACCCAACTTTTTCCAACAAAACATAGCGTAATCAATTAAATATCATTAGGGTGTCAGATTGGAAATTGTGGGCAGCGTAACATACCTCGGGGGAAGTTGTGGGTAAAGGCGTAAACCGTGTACACGTGTAGAAAACTTACTAACAATAAAAGGATTCACAAGTGACATATCGATGACTAATACTAAATAAAAACGCAGTCACACATTATGGCCACAACAATACGGCTGAAATACATCTTAATATAAATATAAAAACACGTCGTGGAATATACATCTAACTATACAACTAAAAAGGTATCAATGTGCAGTGCTTCTTAAAACAAGTGTGTAAAAATAATCCCGTGACACTTGGAGTATTTCTACAATCGGAGGATCACCTTCACCTCCAGTCACGGCCAGTAAAGCAATTTACGACTCTTCAAAAACGACATCCCGCCAGGGTACATCATGGCCTCCTTCATTTTAAGCATGTGCACCGATGACTTACCATACATAGCAATATTGGTAGTTTATACCTAGGGAGATTCGGTTCAAAAATATTAACTTAACTTATAATGGTGATATGATATAATCTGTTGTAGGTTCTCATCTAAGCTGACTACAAAATACTTACAGAAAAGGTTGCGAGTCCAGTTCACAAACACCCCTAACTTTGCAGTTAAATATACATTTTATTAATCTAACTTCTCCGTATAATTTATTTATTTAACGTTTCAGATAAAAACATTTTATGCAAAAGATGAATATCATAGACTCTAATTGGCACAAAAAGCGTCCGTCAATAACTTCAGCGCTGAGCCATTTTTACGGGTGATTGAGTGCAGCGAAAAAACTAACATGCGTCCGATTTTCGCTTTTTATCGGCTGGAAAAAAAGTTTAACCTTTATTTCGTAAACGGCACAGACTACAGTATATTTAGACCGAAAAGAGCAGAACAACACAGAACAGTTTTGGATTTGATATGTCTCATATGACTGATCAATAGCCTTAGTGGCAAATAAATGAAATGACTCCAAATAAGAGCGATCAACTACGTCATATAATTAAACGAATACGCGCTCCGCTTTTCAAATGGCAATTTAATGTAAGCTACAAATAAATACACTAATTGAAGTGGGCCTTGTAAAGAGGTCAATTCTGAAGGCTGATAAAACTGAAATACAGAACAGTGTGTAGGGTAAATATCGATCAAACCGTAACAAATCAGTAAACCTGGTATAATAAAATATCAATACAAGGTGTAACTTTTGGGTAGAATTTTACAATTGGTCCATGTTCTTTAGACCTCGGATCTAATCGTCGCATAAAGCTTTCCAAGTCTGCTAAATTCTCAATTTTTAAGTCGGTCTTTGTATGAATCTTCACCTAATGATCACGCATCCTGCACCGTGACCGAAAAAATAAGTATGCGAATGCGGCCTTCATGAAATCATAAGATATACAAAAACAAATTAGACAAAAACCGCCTTCCGTAAGAATTTGAAAGTAAAACGGAAATGCTTTGTATGATCGAAATAATGTGCTGTTGCTTTTGAAATTGTTGTTCAAAAAATAAACATAAATGCTTCCAAAGTTAGTCCTTTTAAATCTTTTTAATGAACTACTACTAATACTTTCACAAACAGCATTATAACCAACTATAATAATTTTCTGGAACACAATACATTTTATATGATTTCATGTTTTTAGTATGGCATAACGTATGTCTTTGTTTGTAAGATTTATGTACCAGGGTTAGATATAAAAATTCAAACTTTGTTGTATAAAAGTATATTTTAATCTCGTATGACATGCTTCCGTCAAAATATTTTTTTCTGGAACTTTTTTTGAGTCAATGACTTCTTAATATAGATGACAAAGCGCAGTAGACAGGGATTTTCCTACGTCACCTCACTAAACGTCAAGATCAAGTCGTCCTAAGGCAAAGTTATAAAAACAACGCTAACGAGTTTATTTCGTGGTCGTTATATTGCTGCCTCGGGGATCAGGCATTTTGAATAAAAAAAATCTCTATAGCGATCTTTTAACGTTACTCTCTAGAAAAACTGAGTTTAAGGAAGGCTGCTTTAAGGAAAGTATCACAGAAAGAGTTACATGACATAATTCTGCAGGAACAGTTTTGCTGGATAGGTATTAATATTCCTTATATGCTTCGGTATTTTGGTGCAACAGTGGGTAATGGCAAAAAGCAATAAAAGCAAGCGGTCTTGTAACAAAATCAATGTTTGATAACGCATTTAAAATAATAGCTTAGAACAAATGTGTTGTTTCGCGACTTAATAATTTAAGCAATTAAAGAGATTTTGGTGTCATTTATGGTGTCGTCATTCTTTGCTCATTTCTGATGCTTTTAGTTGCCAACACAAACTAAATCCATCGTCTTAGGACGTAAGTAGAACGCTTCATGAGTCACCAAGAGTCCTAAATATTTTGCATAATATTTGTCAATAAAAACCTGACCTTTTTACAATAAAAGAACATTCTTGAACATAAAGAAGATTCTATTTGTCATCACATCCGATGAGCAAGTAGAGGTTAAACAGGTTTAATTTTTACAAATAATCGCGTTTCCATTGAAACTTTGCAGCACTTAAACTTTAAAGAAAGGCTGCTGGACGATAATGAACACTTGAATCCTTTTCCAGGTGTAAAGCTAACAAAAGATTGAAACTTAAGACAAATCTAACAACAATTTCACTGATTTGTAATTTTGAGTGGCACCAATACTATAGCTAAAACCAATCGATTTTCCAAAACAACATGCGTCACAAGTTATGTGTAATCAAGTCGGTTTTAAGCTTTATATTGCGAAATGTAAAGAATTTGGAACATGAGTGCCGTTTATTGTAAAAATGGCCTCATACTGGTAACATGCTTTACAAATACAGCAGCATATTTTACTTTCGCAGGTTACCTTACATTGTATAGACTTAACGCGAGTTATCTTGAACAGTTGGTTGCTAAAAACACGCCGATTTTACAGTTATAAATTCCAAAGACTATTGTTTTTCCCTTTCACATAAAACAGGAGTAAACAATAATAAACCAGGCCTTGGTTTGACGCAAATGTTTTTGTTGCAAACCGCATAAACAGGAGATGACGTAAAAACAAAAAATGGCTTTCAACTTACTTTGGTTGTAAGCAACAAAACTATCGATAATAATGTAGTGCACATTCTATCGTCAGTCTTTTGTTGTGCGGAATTACCCAATCCTATACGTACAGAGTGACCGAGCAGGCAAGTGTACTTTACAACCAAATAGATCTGAGAAAAGCGTTGAACTGTGAAAACATCATCAGACAAATAATGACGTCATCTGATGAAACGACGCGACCGACACCTACGAACAATTAAAAACCATCCTTGGATAAATTTCAGTTATTGCAAATGACTCACCTGTTTACCTTTTAAGTAATAACACGCAACACTCTTTCCTATATAAAAACACAAATGCAGCAGATCAGACAAAATAGGTGGATAAAAAACATGTGTTGTAACTTGTAAGGTTAACTGCGAAGTTTACCTAAAAAACCGAACCGGTTGCTACACATTTGAATTGCCGGTGATCTGCGCTAAGGTAGTAAGGAGAATAGATGAGGTCGCTGATAAATATTCTATAGTGCGTTAAATAGTGGGGATGTGTACTCAGTGATTTTCCTGTTGACCTAACTTCAAATATTAGTCCTTTGATGTAGTGTTTTTGTCTGAAAATTACGCCCACTTTTGTTTTAAGAAATGCCTGTCTGTACAATTCATCGCTTTTAGCAACTTAAATACGCTATAGTCGACGTGAACTTACTGCATACTCTCAAGCAATATAGACGGCCGCCAGATTATATCAAAATGCCTAGAGCAGTGACAGCTTCAGGAAAAGAAAACAAGCAAATGTACCTAACCTCTGGTAAAAGTGAAATTCATTTTTTGCTGAGTCTTTTATTTTGAACAAGAAGTTATTAGAATTGAGGCAATTGCAGTGGTCATGCATGGATTTCAGGTATACGCGACATCATTATTCCTGTAAGTCCACTATGGCGATATGGTTAATGTTTATCGGAATAATATCTGCAAATACGTGTTTGTAGGAAAAGCATACCAAATTGACGTAATCGGTAATTTCGGTAAGTTTACTGGAAAATTATCATTAATAGTGTGAGTTTGAGCAATATTTAAATGCAGTTAAATAGGAGAACGGCCAAACGGACAATAAGTCATGTAAACAGGTAAGATCATTACAAAAACGATGAACCAGATTCTATGAAACATACATTGTAAGCGTGCAATTCATCACTGCGAAACTATGGTAATTGTCGATAATATCTTAAAATTACTTTTCCATAATTGTAATATTCTACGTTTATTTTGTTCGTTAAAGCTTATGCAGTTATAGTCACGATTGAAAACATTTCTTTAGTAAACGTGATTTTTAAATCGCTTAAAGGAGTTTTAAGTTGTTACACTTTGTTATACAGCAAAATTACAAGGTCTTTAAACTTCTTATTTTAACATCGTGAGAAAAAAGAATAGTTTTAAATGAAAGATTTGAATAAAAAGCTTTCACCAGCACAAGAAAACCACTGCGATTTAAGCGATAATCTCGTCTGTTCGTGATACGAACTATTACCTGACGTCACCAAACAAGATGATAATCTTAAAATAACTTTTCCAGCGAAAATACGATACCAGCTTTTTTTGTCCATTTGAGATATTGAATATCACATACACCTGTCATCATGAACGCGGTATAAAAGCTTCTTGATTGAATTGGCGCTTGTGTTTTGGCCACAAGCTACTATGTCTACTCTGCAAAAGTCTCAGTTTTGTTGTTGATTTTGCAGGATTACAATATTACAAAAAACTGTTTGCTACCTAAAAATTAATCTGGTTGTATCACTGGCAACTCGGAAAAGCCAGGAAGTTTTTTTTTTATTTCATTGCATAACGTCCGTTGTTTGTTAGAGTATAGGCCTATGTTAACTTGAACATGATTTTCACAGGCAGAGGTTAATATAATATATTTTTGTTTCATATCTGTCATCTGCGTCCAAAAGGTAATAAGACCTATCAGAAACTTACCATTAATGTCATTATCAAAGTAGCGAGCAAGACTATCAGAGCCTGAAGCAATTTGACGCAGTTGAGTCGTGTCAGTGAATGTCTGTGGCTGTAAATTCCCGCCATGATATTTTCAACTAACAGTAGTGACAGTTCATTTTTTCAAGCAGCAGAACTTACCGCACAATGTGCACATCATCATTGCTGTAATTTCATTTGACCTTGCCGTTTATCGCATACATTTTCTGCTAGCCTGGTTATGACAAACAACATATACAACATTCAAATTGAGCGGAAAAATTAGGCATAAATAAGATCAATCGATGACTCACATCGCAACTTTTTTAGAAAAACTTCCGGAACTGCACTTCATATAACGCAGCAAAATTGTTTCGTGTTGTTTAGTAAACTGTGAGGCAAGGTAAAACTTAGAATTCTGAATGAAAAAAGCTTAGAATAAAACGTCTTTCTTATATGCATAGCGGCAGGTTGTCAGTAGGTAACTAACTTTCAATATGATTGGTACGGCTTGGGTGTATACTGGATGGTCAGTGGTTGGGGGCACTTTGTTTATTTTTGGCTTCTTGTTTTATTATGAGCTAACTCCGCCTGTCACGACACCGTCAACACCAACGACAAGCCCGGTTACCTTGGATGTAACTGAAATTTCAACATTTACACCAGATGTGACCCTTACAACAAAGCCAAGTTTTACTCAGTGTGGCATCCCACCCGACGAACTGCAAGAACAACGGGCAGCGAGTAAGTGTTAGTATTTTGATTCAAGTATCAATTTTGTTTAAGTTTTACGTTTAAAAACTTTAAGTATTTTGTAGTCGGCTTTTTTCTTCGTCTGTAATTGGAAAATTTTTTCAGCTATACATTGTGTTATTTTTTTCTTTCCAGATCCGGCACTCAGCGGCTTTTTGGCTCTTATTTTGGATCAAAGAATTATTGGTAAGTTTACGCTAGTTAACTGTCCTAAGTATTGTACTTAAAATGAAACCGTTGTTGATTGCTATTTTGTATTACCTGGTGTAATCACTTGTGAAAAGTCTGCTTTATGTACGAAAAACCCCATGCGTCATCATCATCAGCTAGCAAAGATGGAAACAGATTATTGTTTCCTATTAAGCACGCCGGGGCCGTAATAAAGCCTCGTTTTGCCATAAGGTTTGCACTTTAGTGTTTCCTTGAGTCCTTGCGTCGACAAACTCTACCTCGAAAGATTTATCATACACTGTGGTGATTTTCTTCACATACTGATATACTGTTTCCATCATTCTACAATCATTGCGTTTTTTAAATATGCTCTGGCATAGGTTACAAAAGGTTATACCAAAATTTATGAACCGCCTACGCGATAAGAAACAGAAAACAAATATGTTATTGCTGTAGTTATAAAATATTTCAGCTATTACATAGATGTAGATACTTTTCTACGTCTAAATTTACATTATGTGAACATATTATTTCCACTTAAAACATTTTTACATTTGCAGGTGGAACCACAGCTGAGGACGGTCGATGGCCATGGATGGTTTATATTCATACCAAGGTTAAAGGTGAAGACAGCAATGAAGCGCTTTTTAAAAATGGTGTCTGTGGCGGGACTTTGTTGAGCAGCGAATGGATTCTAACAGCTGCACATTGCTTTGACACGTATGTGAAACTTTTCAACCTAATCTTACTTTATGGAAATATAAATAACACGTTAATTGCATAAAACCATTTTTTTTTTCTGAACAACAGTTCATTTTTGTTGCTAACATTGCATGAGCTTCAAACTTGGTGTATTGCACGTTACTTTGAAATCAGTAACATTAAAATCAAAAATGCAAGTAACAAACGAGAAATATTTCTTAAAGTTGACATATCTCAATGCTTTCTTTGGTGTCCGTTATCATTATATGGAGTTTGCTACAGTTTTTCGAAAAAGAAAACCTTTATTCAAAATTTTGTGGAAAAATGAATACTTTGAGTATTTTGTAGTTAAGCCTACTGCATTTACAAACGATTTATCAACTAAACGCATTACTATCAAATGAATAAAACGATTTATCAACTGTTAGCATTGATCCCAATTTATATGGAGTGGTAGTTGGTGAGCATACCATCACTGTAACTTCTGGAAGAGAAGTTAAAAGGAATCTTTCTGAAATTATGATCTACCAGCAATACAACACAAATACCTACGATTTCGACATCGCTCTTATAAAGGTAGTTAACTTGTCATAAATTTGTGCCGTAAAGAACTAAAATAATTCTACGTTTCACGATAGATATAGCCTACATAGAAAGGACGGTAAAATGTAGTTTTATCATTTAAAGTTATTTGGTGGAAAACTGTGTCACAAACATTACTACACTTTGTTACATTTTTCTCCAGTCAAACAGATTTAATATATTGTATAAAATCTATTCAGTGTGTAGCGGTAGTTCTTTCCCTTCTGAATGATTGCAGGAGAAATTAAATGTTTGGTGATTAACATGGTACTTTTATTGCAAAATCGCTTTCATCGCTTTCATCGTTTTCAGATGGAATCGCCTGTACTGTTTAACCAGTTCATCAGACCAGCTTGCCTAGTACCCAATGGAACAAGAACAGATGCCTTAAACAAGCCGACATTTTCTGGAGCGATCTGTGCAACTCTGGGCTGGGGATTCACTTGTAAGTTTAATATCATTCGTAAACTAACTTTAGATACAAATATTACAGATAAAAAAGTATAGGTTCTGAGAAGTTTTTACCGTATGTAATTTTCCTATGTACTATTGTACACAGGGTTGATATCACTTCATTTCTAACAATTTACACTATACCGTACAGTCGCATTTATGTTAATTATTATTTACACAGTAGGCCTAATTCTTTTTGGAATTACAGCTTCTGCAAACGGCCAGCGACAAGACCAACTAATGCAGCTTAACCTGAAAATCATTCCTGATGCCATATGTCAAAGGTTTACATCAAGTCCTGGGGCAGTAGAAGCTTACCTATTTAGAACTGTTAACCCTGGCGACCCTAAGTTCTGCGCTGGTGGAGAACTTGGCGAGGACTCTTGCAATGTGATTTACGCTAATGTTTTTGTATTGCTAATGCAGCAATTATTGTAGAGGTTTATGTTTTAATAACAATCAATTTGTTATAGGGGGACAGCGGAGGGCCTTTAGTTTGCCAACACGACGATGGATATTACTACGTTCATGGGGTAGTGTCTTATGGAACAGAAGTATGCGCTCAACAGGCTCGACCGGGTGTTTACACTAAGGTAGTTTACTATGAAAATTTCGGGGCGGATGATTTTGTAGGATCTTTGGGTATTAGCTTTTTAACCTATCTTAACATTTCACTCGTTTTCTGTGCAGGTCGCAAATGGTGAAATTAACAGTTGGATCCGACAAATATCTGAAACGTAATCAGTATTTGAAATTCAGCTTTTTCCTCAAATGATTGCATTGTTCGTGATTCCTTTGTACATTTGCTTATGTAAATGGATTGAATAGATATTTAATCAAAAGCTTGTTTGCCGTCGTTGCTTTTACATTAAATATATTTATTTTCTATTTTGATGGGAAGAACTTTTATCATCCTATGAACCACGGTTTTAATATAGTGCAAGCGGCCTTGATATCTTGAACCTATAACCATCCAAGGTCTAATAGATTCATTTTTGTTTAAGAGATCTGTCATATTTTGATACATTAACTTTATTAGATACGTCACAGAAGATGTCAAGTGACTTCAATTTTGATTGCTGGTTTGTGATGACGGTTTTTGCTGTTAACATAAGTTTTCAAATTTATTTTTTGAGTTTTTATTGAATTGAATCTGAATTGAATCGTTGAATTCTATATTTGCTTAAGCTTTGTGGCTATACAGAGTGTTGTAACGTGCTTTATAATTTAGGCTACAATTTTGCAGTTATGCTCATAAATTATTCTATTCATGTAGTGTAACAGTTTGCTCGTCTTATATGGTGTTATACCGCTATGCGCTTAAAATTAAATTATGTTTCATTGACGTTTGCTTGGCCTTTTTAATGCGTAGCGTACGCATTTGAATTAAAAGATAACCTATATATACAAAATAAATATTTCACCGTTATTGGGTCACGCAGCCCGTTGCTAAAAGTAGGCGGCGATAGGATAAGAGAATAGCTCTGAAAAAAGTATAATTTAGCAATTTAGTCACGTGTTGTGTAGATGTATACAGCAGAGAATTTCCGAGTTTGGTCTGAGTTACCAATTGAAGCTTTTTGTTACAAAGCGAATCGTGTGCTTACTGATCGAAATGAAAAGAATCCTGGTTAAATCCTGACTCCTTTTAGAAGGATCGTGGTCGAAGGAAGGGGAGCAAGACAGTGATCGGCTTGCTTCAGTATACAAAACACTCTAAAGCTAGAGCTTGTATTAAAACTTAAACGATACCGCGACCGTTTATTACAGTGCAAAAAGTGAAAATTATGCTCAATAAGAATCTACCTCTCGCAACGATACAAAAAGTGAAATGGCGCAGATGCACAACATGGTTAATGACTTGATTAAGTGTTGATCTTCAATTACGGCGGCCAATAAAATTACGCAAAACAAATGACTTCAGAGTCATAGGAATAGCGCCTTAGCATGTCTATGTGGAGAACTTAGCACACACTAACGCACAATATCAAGGTTAATGAACAACCTTCAAATTGAAAATTAGCAGGACATGTTACCTTAAAAATGAGATTTTGTTACTGCAAAAGAATTTGAGGGTTACATGATCTAAGCGGCAGAAGCGTAACTGGGGGTAGAGAACATCTGTCTCCGGGCGCAGCCATATGGGTTGAAATCAGAGGTTTTCATGATACTTATAAAATCGCAAGTGTGTTGTTGGCAATGAATTATGATTCTCCAATACAGTCGCACTATAGCAGTTTTCAGGTGCCAATAGGGAAGACCCGGGTTAGTCGTAACGAATTTCTAGTACATTACTTTTTCGAGGAAACTCTTTGGTCAAATTTGACAAACCATTTTTTTAAAGAAAAGTATCATTATCATTAATTAAAGAAAAGGTTGAAACTACTCTATTTGTGGCCTGTTTGTAATATAAGATCAAAAAATTTCATTTTGTTGTTACAATCAACGTAACACCCCGGTGCCGGGGTAAGTTGTAACAGCTACTGGGGTAAATTGTAACATTGTTAACAAGACCAGCAAATACTCGATTATGACAAGTTTTGAGGTCCCAAGCGCTTTCAACAACAAAATTCAAACAAGCATTAAAAATAGGCGGTATTAGTACAGAGTATATAGTATATGTTTATTGGATCGATATGACATTGCTTGAAATTATTAGCCTGCGGGTTTTATTAATTATTTTTTGTTAATTTTTGAGCGACTTAAAAATGACTTATTTGTCCTAATCATGGATAACCATTGTAAACCAAGATGGGACTGTACGTATCATAAATCCTTAACAGTAACACTTTGCTTTAAAATATACAGTCATATTAGAAAATTTGCCTTTGAAATAAAGTTTCTTAACTCAAAGCAAGAACTTTCAAATGATGTTTACAATGTTTAGATATCAAAGGGACGAGTAAATTGATTGATCGAACAAACAATTAAAACCGATTTTCTAAAAATCTGTGTGGTCATTTTGTGGTTGATGTTGTAAACATTCATGGTTAGTTTGGTTACGCATAAAACTGCTTGCCAGACTTTTTCGAAAGTCTTCTTAAATTTCACGAAGACATAATACAAATCTTGTTGGTATTGAAGGCAGGCCTATCTCTCGCAGATGATTACGGGATTGCAAATTTGCTCGGTTGTGCTTCGTCTAGAGCGGAAAACGCTTGTTCCTCTGCAATGATATTTTCAGCTTGTGAAATTGTGAATATTTTCAGCAGAATTTTTAGCATTACTTTGCTGAAATGGCTAATTAGGCTGATGGTACGATAGTTTTGGCATGTCTTTAGGCTGCCTGTCTATGGTAAGGCAATGATAAGCGACTGCGTCGATGATGTGGGCCAAATGTTCGACTGTCAGATCTTGTTGCAGGTAACAAGGAAAGCTCTGATCATTGTTTTGCTCCCAGATTTAAGCAATTCTGCAGGGATGTTGTCCATTCCTGTTGACCAGTGCTGTAACCAAGTCATTTTCTTTGGACTCAAGTCAAGTCAAGTCATTTGGGAAGTTGTCTTGAGTCAAGTCGAGTCAAATTACTAATTGGGTCAAGTCAAGCCAAGTTAAGTTAAAATATAATGCAAGTTAAATTAAGTCATGTCATTGGCCATACCTTTAACCGATCGTTCGTAACGAAATCAAATGTCTGCAATTCAGTTGGTCAATACATAAACAACAAAGATTTAATGAATCGCGTCAAGTTACTTTCCGAGACTTGAGTCAAGTCAAGTAATTTAAAAACGTGACTCGAGTCGACTCTAATCAAGTCATTGACTCGAGTCATTACAACACTGCTGGTGACTTCTTTTGTTTCAGTGCTCTTACTGCCTCTTCAACTTCTTCCTGAAGGATGGAGTTAGCACCCTTGTTGGTTGCATGGGGAACATCTAAAATGCTCGTATGTCCTGTGACATTATGGTTAAACAAATGTGAGCAATACTCCGTCCATCTTGTTTGGATGCTTTTTTGCTCTGACAAACAATTCCTGCTTTATCTTGTATGATGGTCGGGTACACAGTTTTTTGAGTTAGTAAGTTTTTTCCATTTCGTTCCAGGCTTTACTAAATTATTTCTAGTCAGATTATTTTAAATGTTTTAGCATTTCTCTTCGATCCAATCTTCTTTGGCTCTTCTTATAGTACTCTTGATTTCGTCGTTGACTTTTCTGTACTTTTTTGCTCCTTCCACGTTGTACGTCTTCTTTTTTAGGTCTATCCGTGCAACGCAGAGGTCCAAAATATTGTGTGCGATCAAATGTTGTTTAGTAGGTCTTTGTTTTCCAAGACTGTTGTGCGCTGTCTCAATTATTGCTGGATTAAAGTTGGCATTCAGCGTATCTCCAATTGTGTTGTCTGCATCCAAGAGAACTGCAGCAAATTTCCCTCATATCTTAGCCTGAAATGCTGCTGTGATATTCGGGCCCTCTACCTTCTTAACATTGAATTTGACTCTGGAAATGAAGTCTAAATGTCACCATGATAAGCTCATGATCATTTCCAATGACAGCTTCTGAGAAACTATTTGTTTTGAAAATTTTGACATTGGGTTGGAGACGTTTCTTTATCATGATTTTGTCTATCTGGGAGTGGTGTTCACCAATTGGAAAAGGCCATGCCCATACTCTAGGGTCTAGACGCTTTTCCCAGGGTATTCGTCAGTGCCAAATTATTGTAGCTGGCGAAATGTAGAAGTCTTAACCCCTTTCATTTGTTTCGGTGTTACGGTAATGTTTGCACGTTCCGATCGAGTATTTGCAAGCATGTGCTCCTAATTTAGCATGAAAATCTCCTCGCAAAACAATGATGACCTGTCGTGGTTTGATCAAGGACTGCTTCTCTTTGTTAGAACAACACTTAACCTGTAAATCTTCGAGTCTAAAAGTTCAAATCATTCCCTGTTTGGATAAGCGCATTGCGCCTCAAGTTGGGATTCTATTTCTTTAATTCTTCCCTTCAGTGTATATATGTACCGTTGCATGCTATGATTTCAGTGTTTAGTATTGAGTTTTGTATTAGAGTTTGAATGAATGACAAGAGATAGATCGTAACAACTCTGTGAACAATTTCTTTAAGAAATCTGGTAATGTAGAGAGTTGCGCTTTGATTGCTAATGGGTTCTTAAAATCCTTTTTATGAACTGTAATATAACTTAGTTGTAATTTTTTGTGTTTGTTTGAAGTTTTAATGAAGAGCATTAAGAGTGAAACTAATTAGATTCTCAGTGTTTAAAATTACATAATCTATTCAACTGAAGTTTAGGAATTTCTAGACAGAATTCGCAACCTTCAATAGTTCTTAAGTACCAGATTGAAATATAATAAGATGACTGTGGTATACGCTAACCAGTGTATAGCCCAAATTCGAAATTGATTTTAATTAAACCCCAATGTCAACTTTTTTAATCCATAAATGTTTAATATATTCGCAATGAGTGATCAGGGTCACATATTTTTTGACCTAGAGTAACCTGCAGCTGAGCCATCATAGGGGCGAAGGTTGAATTTTCAGCTAGAAAAGTTACACAAAAGTACCCGTACAGAGTAGTCTACCGAACTATCTTTTTGAAACAGTACCGAGTACCTTTGGTACATTTTTTGCCAAGTACAAGTACCGACGGTACTTTCGATGTACCAAATGCTTACCTCTGCCTAAAATTCCCTAAATCTATATATGCTAATCTAAATTTAAATCCATTTTTTCTTAAACCGTAAATAACTAAAATCAACTTTTTGCAATTTTACGATTCTCTTAACCTGACCGCCATCATTAATGGGCTGCATGCCCTACTTCTATGGTGAAATATTCATTTTCTACAACGCGCATTGAAGGCAAAAAAAAAACAGAATAGAAAACATATTATTGCACGGGTACTTCACGATTATTCTAACTGCTAAATAGCTTTGTAATGCCTTACTAACCTACTGTACAACTATCGTATAATAATAACCAACACTATATGCATGGTAAAGCCATTGGTTAAATACATAATTAAAATAAATGCGATATAAAAGCGTTTAAAGCAAAAAAAATGGGTTGCAGAAAACGAGGTAATAGAATCGTACCACCACCACTCCCTCTGCCAGCAATGACATATGTAACACAATATAACAAATACACGGCATAAATGACTACAAACAAACAAAAAAATTGGTACCGCAAGTCGTTCACTTTATCATGTTGTTTTAAAAGTAATATGAACTTCAGTTTTTACAAATTACAAGAAACATAATAAGGTATTCAAATTTGGACGCGGTAAAGTCTACACGGTTAAGATAAATCGCCTCACAAGTCTAACATACAAAACCGGCTTACCAGCAGATGCTGACAAGCGACCCAAGCAAAAATGACGGAGAAACATCTGTTTACCGAACATATTCAGGGTTCAGCAAAAAGCCTGATCGTTTACTCAGGAAGTACAAATCACATTAACAATACTACGAAAAAATTTAACCAAAAAACTCACAAAATTTCAAAATGTGTGAGGTATTAGACAATGGAGACCAATGGAACAGCGATACAATTTAACTCGACAGAGCGTTTTGACGTGTTGCAGAGGAAACAAAAGTGCCCTGCATGTTACACAGCTATAAAACTGAGAAAGTTGAAACTAACACTTGAAAAGTCACTTACACGTAAAAGCTTTTGACCGAAACGTGGCTTATTGTCACAAAAACAAAATGCGAACTCGATATAAACCTGATAAGCTATAAACATGCATGTTTGCAGGTCAGCTATAAACATCTAAAAATGTTAAGCAATAAGAAAAAACACACTTAATGCGAGTCAAGCAATTTATGTCTTAATTTATCATATAAATACAGCAAAATATACACACACCAATTAATTAACGTTCAACAGTTATTACGAATTCTTGTTAGTTCTTTGACGCAAGCGTCCAATTAAACCAACTGCGTTAAGCACAATATATATTACGCATCCTCCAAACGTAGCTATTAAATTTCATGCATCTTACACAATCTTACCACAAAAAAGCATAAATTTCATCAGCGAATGTACGCTATATGACCACATTGCTCAAACATCTTGAAAACCTTGGACAAACTTGTAATGCCTAAGCTATATTACCAACAGTTTTATGCCCAACTCACGCCAACGCGTTCCATGGCATAAATTATTAAGTCACTTGTTGCTTGTTTGCGAAGCGTTACAACTATTCGTGACGCCTTACTAGAAAAATGAAGTGCATTTATGTACTGCTCATGTTTGGCACTTGGCGAGTATAACTAACTACACATAACTAATTAGTCACTTGGATGGATTGTTATTGTAATCAACAGCAATAAATGTACAAGAGTTTTTAAGCATTAGCGCTAAATTTTAGCTACACTTTGCACCTTCAGCCAGGAAGATTATTATTGTTGGGACGGGCCGGAGGCAAACCAACGGGTTGTACTGGCAAAGCAGTGTCTCCAGATTTGGAAAGCATTTCCCGTGATAGATATACGGCGGCAGGCTGGTTTTTGGTCCCCGAAACATTTGCAGGTGCCATCGATGTCCTGCCAGGCGAAGCAATCAAAGCGGATGTCGGTATCGGAATGCAGGTGGCATTGCGCACTGCGAGGGATTCAGACAGTGGCCCTGTTTCTCTTATCGCTAAATGCCGCCTCATGTCAGTGGAAAGATTTGACATTGGTATGTTGGTCGAAAATCCACCCGGGTCGGCAGTGTTTCGACGTATTGGCGTGCGTATGCCAAGCTGAGCCAAGGTGGCTTCGACTGGATTAACTGGGGCAAACGGAAAAGTAGTGATCGGTTGGGCAGCAGATACAGCAGTTGTAGGTACACCATGGCGTGGGGACACATTGCTTTTCCTTGCGCTTTGCTGATTTGAAACGACTACGCCTCTTTGTGAGATCACGTCCGGGAGTGCAGCAGTAGATGGTACCACTCTCATAATACCGTCCGGACCCACAACCCTCATAAGCCTAGAGCCAGGCGATATGGGGCCAATTGCAGCTGGAGGCCAACGTGGTGGAAACAACGCTCGTGGCGTTGTCTGATAAACAGGAACAGGCGGACAAATAGGTTGTTGATAGAGATACGCATCGCTGGTATGAGACGTGGTCGATGAAGGCTGCGTGAAAACCTGAATCGGAGCAACCCTGTCTTTTACATTCACTCGCTTTCGAAGGGGTTCTACCAAAAAAAATAACTCAAGTTAACATAACAACATGGCAAGGTTTGCGCCCTAAAACACAAAAGGAATAAACTAAATGTACTAACAAACACAGCGTCAGTGATAGAATCAAAAACTGTCATTTCGACGTTTTCGCTGAAAAACGTAGAGAACGTGTCAATGGAATTTGGTACCTCATTGGCATTTAACGATATTGACACAGCTTCACGTGAAGGGTTAGTTCTTCGAACTGAGCTAGTTAATAATTTACAATCGAATCATTCGTTACCTGCCTTTATTACTTTGAGCGAGTAGACTAGTTCCACAATACAATAACCACTACGTAATTCACACAAAACTAAAATAAAGGCTTAAAAACCTTGAAGCTATGTTTATGAAGCGTTCAAGGCGGAGGTTTTCAAATCGTTTTTAGGTCATAGTGTAAAAATATGGTGAAGAACAAAAAGCTTAGAGACAGAAGTAAATTGTAACTATTCTTAAATTTATTTTTGAAATATTCTCTACGTTGGTGTCCAAAAATGTCAACGCTGTTTAAAATTATAACTTTTTTTGAAAAATGTGCAGTTAAAAATAGTGTACGGCATGCATTATCTTGACTAGCATTAACTTCCAGTAAACCAGTCACTGCCGACCATAGTCTAAACTGAAGTGAGAGACTAACCAACGCCCCAGCAAATTTTCAAAGTTTCATGCTTTTAGAGCAAAGCTTTCAAACACGCTATGATGCAAGCAGCAGAGTAAACCATGGCAAGTTATTCATTTCTTGTTTGCCTGAAAGGCTCTATGACGTAACATGTACCTTCGTTATTATCGGGCTTCCTTTTTCTGACCCGAAGGTACTTTCCACCAGACGATTCAGTTCCCCCTTCACTTGGGTTATCGTTGGTCCTCAGTTCTTCCAGTTGTTCACGAACCGTTTTCTTTACGCGCGCTCCCATATAACATTTTCGTAGCTGAGACACTGCAAAAAAAATTGTACGTCAGAGCGCATTAGAAATAGACTTATTTTGAACCGTACAGTACACACAGAAATTCTTTTGTAAAACGCTGTAACCTGAGATAACAAACAAGTACTGTAGGTTCAAAACTAGCATGCAAATGAGGCGGCAAAAAAACAGTAAGTGCGCGCAGTGTTCGAGGATTTTTTTGTCAAGTCTCTCGTTCTGCAGTATTGAGTTGCCAGTCCGTGTCAAGCAGCCAGCTAGCCAGACAGCAAGTGACGAAGACTTATGTGCCTCAAGTGTTCAAAGTGAAAAAAAAACAGAATAAACATTGAAAGGCAGGTAGGTAAAGTTCCCTCGAGAAAGATAAGCGTAAACAAGATTTCGATATATCTCACGAAACGTATGAAGAACTTTCATAAGGAGAATATTAAAATGGATTAAGAAAGCTCATCGGCCCCGAGGTTGTTGGGACTTGGGACCACACTGTGCGCTATATTTAACCCTAGCTTTTATAAAATGTTCCCGCCTCACCGAAACTCAAACAACAACGCACATTCGCACACCGATTGACGTCACAAAGGAACAAACACTTCCGAAACTGGGAATCAAACGGTAGTACAAACAACAGAAAGATTCGGAAAAGAATTAAAGGCCTTGCCTTCAGTGTTAGCAAACTGGGATCTAGGGTAGCAGTAAGACTGAGAACTGAGCCGTTGACTGTTATATTAACTCATTTTCAAATCACAATGTTAATTGCAGGCAAAACTAACTATTAATTCTTAAGACTGACTGTACTCGATTAGTAAAGCATGTCATGCTGGACCCCAAAGTTTATCGTGAATATAAAATATTGAAGCATTAAAATGATCAACAGAGCAGAACACTTTCTTGTGACGATGGATTAATTAATTTTCAATAATTTCGCCCTAACCATTTTTTGTACGAACAGATTTTCGGTTAATGGCTGAGAACTCTTCTGTCGGTAACACAGCATAATACAGGTTCATGCACAAGATAAACCGATATTACAAACCATAATGAGGCAACTGGATAAAAGTATTGGTTGTTAAAGTCTTTAAAATTTGCATAAAAATACAGTTTTATCGGTAAGGTTTTGTACATACGTTCATTCAGTGGGCTGGGCAGGAATTATTTCTTTTGATTCAGTCGGTTATACCTGTAAGTTAGCCAGCTTTTACTTTTTATGGACTATCCGGTAGTTGCACTGGTTACGTTATTCTTGACTACTTTGGCAGCTTCTGTCTGCCTAAACAACTAACTACGAAAACGGAAGCAGTCAAGTAATGGTCAGCTAACTAGGCTATGTATTCATATTCCAATTTGTATATTGATAGGTACAATGAAAGTGCGTCTAAGTAGTTGTTTTTGTAATTTACCAACTCCTCAGTCAGTATCAATCAAATAACCGTACCTGTCGGCTTCAATAGAACATGATAAAACCGTTATAAATCGCAATGCGGTGCCATTCTTATTAGTAAAAATAGAACTTCATAAGCAATCAACAAAAAAAAACGTTTCTCGTTTTTCAATCCCAGTCAAACAATTAAATTATTTTGCCACTCAGCATTATGACGAGCGAACCTTGTCATAAAAAAGTTTCCAGAAGTGGCAAGGTCAGAAAACTATGAAAAATGTGTGCACTTTTAAACACATGATAGAAAGAGATATGCGAGGGATATTTAACTACTGTACATTGATTTTATTTGGGCAGACGTTATTGACTTGTTTCTTTCACTTGAAATTAGCTGTTGCATGGGACACTAAGTACGAAAAAGTTTTAAGTCCATTGAATTAAAAGACTGTAATCTGGCTAATAAACAGATAATACACCGTGTCCTTGGGTCAGCAAACACCGAAAGTGTGAAGACATTACCGCACCAGATCAAAGCTGCGCGTTTCCTGTTTTCATACCATGCCACCAAACCTACGCCATTTTGTTTTCTAACCGCAATGTTTGAGGGATGGATCTTCATGACAAAAAACTGGAACCATAGAGCTGAGCAATGCAAGGTGAGCTTGGAAAAGCAAAAAACGTCATAAAGGTAAAATTTGTATTTTGCTTAGAAAGAATATCAATCAGATATTTTTTAGTGCCGTTGGGGCATGCAATAAGCCCATAGAGTGTTTCCTGGCAATAAAATATAGGCTGCCAATATTTCACCGTAAAAAATCGTTCGTTCGAAGCTATTTTCTCAGTTGCTTGTTAATCTAGCTTAAATCTTATAACATAGTAACCTGAACCTAACCCAAATCTAACTTCAATAAAACTTCTCACATAGCTAAGATCAACTTTTCGCATACCCATTCTTCTAACCGAAACACCTATCTTTAACAACAGGCTGCATGAGTTACATACATTGAAATAGTCACTTCGTAAAATACATGACATAAGGTGCACCTTTTTATCTACGGTTCCTTTCGCAAGTCCTATGTTTAACCTTTCCTTAGGTTCTTATACTTTTACCCTCTATTTCTGGAGCTTGTATTTTTTAACGATTCCTTACCATGATAGCTATAAGCGCGCATTGCAATTTGAGTGGAGGTTGGCAAAGATTTATTACGTATTGCTTACTCTCAATCAATTTTCACATTTTGTAAAGATGTTAGATTCACTGGAACGTCTTGAATAAATTTATCGACCGTGGACACAAACACATTTATGCAATATAAATTTGTACGACAGAGGAATTATGTTTATCATAGGAGGCGAATAATTTAACGTGCATGGCTTACTGATGAGTGATACAAAATATCTGTCTCAAATTGATAAAAGCAGAACCACGTGAACCTTTCAAAAAATCAATAGCCCAGTAGCGCCTCCACCAAAGCTTAACGTTTGTTTGTTCATACGACCGCTTCGTCATGTCAGGTTATAATTGTTAAATTGTAATTAATTGTTAGTATAATACTAATACATGCAAGGCTGCCAAACCGTTTTAATGTGCTATGATAAAGCAAGTTTCATAAAAGCTATTAACTGTGCATCCTGTATGTTAATTAATGAAAGAGAACTTCTTGTCAACAAGCTCTTATCAACTTCAGGGCTTGCATGCAAATTACTGGTCTATTTATGCCTAACCTTTGCTTTTTATCGTAGAACTTCCTTGTAAAATGTAAATCAAAAACCAATTTATTTTTCCCGCTTCAGAACTATAACCGCAAAAAACATTAATATCTTGCGCTGCAAACTTTGGTATGCAGGCCAGGTATTCAAGCTTTGATGTCAACGATCAGTATGTTTGATCATTTCCAATTGTGATGCTTTATTAAAATTTTACGTTGGGAGTTAGGACTTGAATCAAATGTAGTTTCTACAAAGCTATTCTCTTTTACAATGTCTTAGGCTGCTTTGTTCAATAATTAATATACCATTTCGCAAGTTTACCAGGTGATGCGATGATACAGAAAATAGTAAGGATGTATGTTATCAGTTGGTCTTTCAACGTATAACAAAGCGGTAAACAGTGCAGGCAAACACCAGCAGAAGCCTCTACCGTACAGCTCAGCAGCATTCAGTGAGTGACTGAGTGGTAATAGAAGTATTAAAACCGTTACGTCATCGCAATACGTCGCCATTTTGACCAGGAAAGCTGTGTGGGATCGCACCAGCATACTATTTGTAAATAATACCCCAGAAACACGAGATTTGCTGGCAACATATGTCTAATCGCAAAAACCGGCAGTCGATTGTACGTGCACTAGATATTCGCATTTGAAGTTGTAGTACTTAGCACCCAGACAGAGTAAGGGGGCCGCATTTGATTTACGATAACCTCAGACGACCCGCTGGATTTGATGGTATTTCGTTTTTTCTTTACTTTTGAAATCACTCGGCAATAAAACAAGCGACCAATTCAGGAGTTATCTTCAAGCGCTATTGAGACGGTTACACCTTTTCAGTCAAGAGCAACTAAAATATAGTCTATAACTCTAGATAACAACTAGCTTTTAATGACTTAGAAAAAAGTGAAACCGGCAAGAGGACATACTAGCGACCCGGTCCCTGTTCAAACCAGTGGTAATTTCATTATATTGTGTAGTCTGTTTTAACTACTGGTAATTTCACGATTCTGTGCCTTCCTTGCATTCATAGTGTTCCGATGAGGATAAAAACGTCTGTAGTTACAATAATAGTAACAACAAACGCAGTAATACACGAGCACGTGCTGGTGTCCCGATCTTGGTCCCACGCGGCGTAACAACAACGCCTTTAAGTTACCCAGTTGGATAGTACTCCAAGAATTAAACGAAGAATTCCTTTGTCGAAACAATAGATGAATGTTGTCATATCGTAGAGTAAACCTAGCCTAAGATTTTTTTTCCTAGCTACAAATATTGGCCGTTTTTTTGCACGAGTAAAAAAGTCTCAAATAACTACGAAGAATAATCTCCTACGTGCGATTAAGCATGAACTGTGCAACTTGTATGTTGATTAATCACTGTGAAATTTCCGTCAACAAGCAGCTTAATAATTATATTAACGCTCCATGAGCAGTTAGATGTAACTTGTATGTAAATCAGAGACCAATTTAGAGACCTTTGCTTTCAAGTGTAATCCTTACTGCTCAAAAGCCAATTTGTTTTTCCCGCAGACCTGTAACCGCAGGAAGCATTTATGTTTGGTAATGCGAATGGACTAGACAGAATTTTTTGTTGATTTGCAGAATTGCGTTTGTGGTTTTAATGTGACTACGTAGCCTTCGCTAGAGCTACTTTTTAATTTCCGCTGGGATAGCTTCTGTTTTCAGATTGTCACCATGTTTACAACAGCATGACTTTTCGTAATGTTACCAACCAACGCAACTAGGTGAGAAGAAGATAAGTATAGCCTGAGTAGATTAAGATTTCAGCACACTGAGAAATAAACAACGCATCGGTCAACCAGCTAAAGTTTAGTTGAGTGGTCCAATGGTTCAGCCTGCTAAACGGTTGAGAGTGACTATTTTACCGTAAGTAGGTCAGGTAGACCGTTGTTGAAGATAGGCGGTTAGGTTAGAAAAATGGATATGTAAAAAGTAGATTTAAGCTATTTACGGTCTATTTTAAGGTAGATCAGGATTACATGGAAGATTTAAGTTAGATTTTAGGTAACTATGTCATAGCATTTGAGTTAGGTTAACAAGAAACTCAGAAAAATAGCCTTGAAGGTACAATTTTTCCAGTGATATAATATGTAACGTGCTCAACATGGTTCCTAACCTGAACACTGTGTAGTCTTGAGAAACAAAACATTTAACTTTACATTTTTTCCATCAGAAGCAGAAACACGCTCATTTCTGAACAATCTTAAACTAACAAAGTCTAAAATAGGTGAAAATGAAATAAGTAATATAACCCTTGATACTGTATTTAGTGAATAATGTATGCCATTTTAAAATCTGTTAACAAATGCTGTTAGAAGTGTTGTTTTCCTGGATACATAATTTTGTAAAATCTTTCACATTGCCAATCACGCATAAAACTGGTGGGTTGGTTTTGCTATCCATAGGTATACCCAAGACTTTATACTAAAAAACTTGTTGCTTGGTAAAGTCGCCTGAGTTTTCCAGCCTAACACATCACTTCCATTCAAATTGCTGCATTAGGGCATAAAGAAAGGATGTAAACAGCGCATTTACTTCGGGTAACCGTTGAAAGATGTCATGCAAATTACAATTCTGTATACCCTTTGTGATGGTAATACATCTTACTTTAAACAACTGACTTTCCTCTTCTCAACGTCTACAATGTTATACGCTTTTGCATTGCAAAACTTTATTTCAAAAAAAAGTTATATAAAAGCCTTTGCCTGCGGTAAGCAACCGTTGTGTCCACTATAATAACGGAACAAAATGGCTGTGGCTACTGCGGTAAAAACAAAGTGGTTTATAAGCAGCTTTATCAGCTTACAGTGTAAACCATAAGCATTTCGCATGCTTGTGGGTAAATTTAATTTGGTGCCAAATTGCAGAGTGTGGGAAAATTGAGTGGAGTGTGAAAATTCTCCATAAATCCAAAATGGTCATTTCAAACGCTTAAATATAACTTTGAAATGTGATAAGTATGTTTCAAAGATAGTCAGCATCGTGACAAGCTACTACTGATAACAGGAGCTGATCCAAAGATTCACAGTAGCCTATAAAACGAACTTATTAGGCATGTCAGTGTTTCCGAACCGAATAATTTTAAATAAATAATTTTAGCACTAGTAACAGTTTATTGTAAAAGATTTTTCCAGAAGCAAAAAAATATCATAGAAGTTGTATTTACCAGCAGTATGTTTTTGATTTTATTTAGTGCTTTCACTGAATGTAGTGAAATTTGTGTTACCCTACAGATTACAAACTTGACACAAAAATTTACAAGCTGAAACAAAGCCCGAAGCGACCGTGTAGTTAACTGTTGATCTTGCTGAGATTTGTAGTTTTGTGACATTAAACTCCGCCTTGCGCATACAAGAAAAATGTTAATAGCCGGCTATACCTAAACAATTATGGTGACACCTTGCAACATAGAACATTAGATATTCTTTAATAACCTTAATGCGTGTCGGGTTCCTGATTGATTTCAGGTTATTAGTCCCTGCAATAATTGTTTGATAAAAAACTGAGTTGGTGCGCTAGAAGATGGCAGTAATAGACAACGCCAATCACCAGTGCTTCCATCTCTGTTGTAACAACAGCTCTTTTCAACATGGATGCCGATCTCAATTAATGCGGAGTAATCTAACTTTCATTTAACCGAAACAGACACCGTAACTCAATTTTATTCAATGCAGTACTAATGCCCAAACTAATTAAAACTCTCAAGCTACAGTATAAACGGAAACACTGGTTACCGGCATTGTCGTGGTTACCATTTTCCATTTCCGCCTATGTCTATTACCGTCATTGTCATTACCACAGGTTTAAACGTCCCCGGTAAGCCATATGATTTATACGCTTCTGCATTTTTATACGGTCAGGAAAAATATGATATGTTACAGTCCAAGTTGTTGTTCAACTACGTGTTTAATCCAATTCATGTATATCGTTGTTTCTATACGCTAATTACGACATGGAAGTCAAGTGGGTTATACTTTCTTATGACACCAAGCGCCTGATTAAGACGCAGACTTACACGTAATTCACTGTCGAAATAATTAAAAAATATTTTTTCCAATTCATGTTATTAAATATGGTAGGGTTTAGAAGTTGGTTTAAATATTCCAATTATCTTCAAATATAACCTTATCACTAATCAGTGAACAGGAAATTTATAACAAAAACTACCCCAAGCATCACCAGAACATTTCGCTTCAGTAAGGAAGAAAAGTATGCTTTATATTTATAAAACTCGTGCATTAAAACCTTTTCAGATTTTGTAAGTCTAAAATCTAATTATAGGACAAGCATAGTATCAGATATAATTATCTATTATTACATAAACTAAGTTGATGTTGTCTGAACCGTGTTAACCAAATTTTAAAGTAAAATAAAAAAACAGAACATAGTTTGGCACTCTGAAGGTTAATTTTATATTTCTCGACATGAGCTTTCGCAAGCATAAGCTTGCCTCTTTAGATGTACATTTCCGAGTACACCTGAAGAAGCAAGCTTACGCTTCCGAAAGGTCGTGTCGAGAAATATAAAGTTAACCTTCTGAGTGCCAAACTATATTCTGTTTTTTATTTTACAAAAACTAAGTTGACCTTGCTTTGTGTTATGATCAGACTACAAGCCAGTTGAAATAGTCGAAACTTGTTGGAAACATTAGAAGCGTCAGAAGAATGGTTCTACACACAAGGTGTAAACGCGTAAACATTTATATCGCGTAAACATTTCTTGCTAAGTACACTTCAGCTAATAAAGCGATGTGGTCTCAAATTTTATTCGGAAATCAACAATCTTTTTTTGAAAATAGGCCACTTCGTATGTGATTCTTATGCATGGCCTCCTATTCGCCAATCCACATCCCGTGACAATAGTGACTGTCTGTAATTCTTCTACATTTACTTTGGTCCATATTGAAAAAAAATCCGGCGAAATATCTAATTTAATTAATTCCACCTAATAAAAAGTAGATTATATCTGTATATAATTTCAGCGCATGGACCCCTAAATTTTTGCTTCATGGCCATCCAGCAAGGAACCGTGACCCTCAGTTTAGGAACCACTGAAATAATAGTCGTCTATCTTTTTACCGGCCGCCATTTAACAACACCGAATCAGTATTTCTGTAAACACTCCGCTTATCTATTCTACTATGGATGAAAACTTTTGGAAACAGGTTTATACTATACGATGTTCTTACATTCACAATTCATCCGCATAAAAAGGCACACTACCACAACATTTTGTGGGTTGCAAAGCGGAAACCTTTCCGAACCAAGTTAAGCTCCTGAAAATGATTAAAATTTTCTCTGTCTATGGCCATGGAAAGCTTGATCTGAAGCGTTAATAGCTTATTTCAAATCTTCTGTTTCAGTATCGGTTTAAGTTAATTTGACGCAAAGACCTAAACTTCATTACTGTTAGTCGATTTAGATTGTACGGTATAAAACGTTACGCGCCATATTAGTTATAACGTTTATGTGAATAATGTCCTATAAAATGGCGGAGGGCAGCAACAATTCTTATATTGGCGACTTTTGTTTGACAATCATCAGACATAAGCGGATACAAAATTTTAGCTTGATCTTTCGGCACAATTTGCAAACCCATAAAATAAAACTATTTCAAAGAATTTTCTCCTTTTCGTAGCACAATTCCATAAAAGCTTCGTATCGCAAGTTAGTTATTATTAAGTGTATCTTATATGAAAGTAGTTTTACTTGAAAATTACATAACAAGAAAGTTCATGAACGGTTAATCTTATTCAGCAGCGACTATGTAAAAAAGTAGATAAAAGCCACAGGCGTAATACGTGGCTACAACTTACATTACAAAAAAGTAAACTTTCACGATCAATCCACAATGAACCATACTTTTAGTAGTATTTAATGCCACGATTACAAGACACTTTAGTTTCGTGCGTACTTTTATTAGTATTTCTGGAATAAAACATTTCCCGAAATAAAATGAGCAAACGGTTGTTGTCGGATTTGAGCGTAACTTTGTTTTCAGCATTAACCCAATTCTTTAACTTCTATCTACAGATAAAAATAATCTTCCCTTAGGCAACTGCCGGCAAAGCGCAGCAATGTTTTCGGAAAGTTAATTGCTACAAAAATTAGAAATTTTGGCAAATAGTGGCTTTTATTATACAGTATATAAATCTAGTAGTTTTGTGCAGTTCTAAACAACAACTTCATTTATGTTGCATCAACTAAACTGCACAAAATTGAGCGATTAAAAAGCAGGACTACATAAGAAATGAATGACCACCCGTCAACAACGGATTTGTGTACATTCTTAAAAGCTTACATGTTTGGCTTCGGGCCAAGCGTAGGTGTGGTGATAAAATTTAACTAAGACGGACGTCTAGCGGCCGCTAAGTATACCTAAGCATTTACAGCAGTGTTTCCTAAAATGAACGGTATGGCATGGTATGATGATACTCGACTGAGGAAAGTCTTTGCACGACTTAACCTTGGAGATGATTCCTTATCGCTCGAGCCCCGGTTACTGTAGCTTTTGTGCAAGCTTCGATTGGTAACAACTGGCAACTGGTAACAGATGCAGAGTTATAACGTTTTTAGTGTGTCGATGCGAGTTTTCAATAAGTAAGACTAACAAACTTATGGATAAAACTTGACTAAAAAAGCAAACAACTAATTGCTTGGTAGATAATAATAGCTGTTTTTTTCGTTAGTGTTTTGAGAATTTTAGCCCATTGGTTCTTACGGGCCCATGCGGGTCATTAGGTCAAGTCCATAAGGTGGGTTAGAGAAGCAATTTTATTAGGTCAACTTACTGTACAAACATGTTATCCGTAAATTTGTGGTCGTTTGAGTTGAATGGATTGAATTGACATGGCTAAGAAGATTGTGTAGCCATAGATATTTTTTTTCATATCATGTAAGAGAGTTATGGCTAGTGTGCATCATTCAAATGGACATGTTGCACACATGCACATTTTCACCATGAGGTTTTTCTTGAGTTTAAAAGTAACATTAGTTACAATTAGTTAACGGCCTGTACATAATTTCTATATTTTCTAACTTTGTATAGACATGTTGAGAACATAGGACTGTTCATTGATTATAAATGAATTATTTGCACCACGTGTAGTTTCATTATTCTGAGGGCACAAATGCTTTTTTTTGACAGCTAAGTGGGTGCTAATGAAAAAAGGGAAACACTGATTTGAAGTTTCACCCTCAGGCGCTGGGAAAACATAAAAGCAACGTCTTGTTTAAAGAGTTCATTTCACTGTTTTATCCAGATTTTCATCGAAGTAAAATTTCTGATGTTGTATTTCGCACTTGCAGCAACTAGCAGTTACTAAGGTAATAATAATGATGTCAAAACCAATTGCTTTAAACGATAAAGTTTAACGATTGTAAGTTTAGAAATAACTCAAAATTCTTTTTATTAAATGATGTAAAGGTTAAAACACCACAGTTTGTTGCTTGCTTTAACTTAACTTGATTTAAACTGACCTGCGTCGCAAAATTGAGCTATTATTTTAAGTTGTATGAAGCTGATGATATTCTAATGCAGCAGGCCATACTCGGCTCCCAATTTCTTAGGAGGTAGTATGGGCATTGCTTGATGACATTTTTTTGTGTAGTTTTTAATTGTTAGTTACTTAATTGGTAACGAACACTGCATCTAACAAGCGTAAAAAGATACTGTTATCGGGAAAACCGGCCAGTACGGTATTGTTTGTATGGCTTTCCGATGGTCTTTGCTCCTTCGATGCGTCGAAATATTTAAATGTTTGTAAATAGAGACAAGGACATGTCCATGTACACTTAGTGGTTCTTGTAGACTAGAGCCAGATATGGAACCCAGTAAATTTGGTACCAGCTAATACGCGCTCGGCTCTCCACATAAACCGTATGCGGTGAGACAAGATACTCAAAAGTAAACTGAGGATAACCGCAGACTTGTTGTTCACTGTTATGTAAAGCAGTTCTCCGCTCGTAAAATTATCCTACTTTCTAAGATCCATTTTTACAAAAGTTAGCTGGTTTATATGTTGCAAAAAATTGATTAGTTTAATATACAATTTTAACACAAACAAACGCAGACTTGTTATATGTTACAAACGTTTTATTTGTGTATTTTATCTATAGATTGTAAGTATAATTCACTATACATTACCGTATAAACGTTTAGCACTGACCTGGTATTCCAATCTCATGCAACCTCTTGTGCTCTTCATAGATGTTCCGATGACGAAAAAGCCTGCCGCATCCTGGCCACATGCAAGTTTGACCACCCATCGTCCGGCGGGGCTTTCGCGAAAAGGGCTGGGACGTCAGGTAACCCTCGCTACTTACGTTTTCCGGAGAAAAATCTGCTGCTGATGTTGCTGCCGCAGTTCTCCTGTTGCTTTCATGCAAAAATATATTACATGATAAGGAGTTAAAAATATTTCTGTGGAACATTAGGTTATTGGCTATATTTTTATCAATAGAAAATACTGTATAGATGTAGATTAAGAAATGGCTGACACAAACTATTGGGAAAGCTAATGCCAGTGCCAAATAGCATATGAAATTCCATAAAACTCGAAAATCTAGCAACTGCTATACAGTCTAGATTATAGTCTGTTAACCTGTACGCTAAATAAAAGCAGCATGATGCTTAGCTGCAAAGCTAGCAAGCGTTTTGATGTTGCGACATGACGCATTGTTATATGAATTTCAAACATGCATGTCTATATTTTCTTGACATGGTGGCAACAAATGCTTTTTCGTAACTTAACTCCACTCTTTACTGCAGCCTACGAAAGCTTGCATCAACATGAAAAATTGATGCCATTTTAACCTTTCCGCGAAATCTGATTTAAATTACTTTCAGCCGGGTTTAATTGCTTGACGATTATTATTGAAGGTTACTGGGGTTACTTTCCACAACTATCCTCCACTGCTTTATGTTTTTTTTTCTCATAAAATAATTCCACTTCAACCTGCCTTTAATGGAAAACTTGCTTGCTGCACTGATATCAGCATGATTGCTGGTCTCAGAATATTCAGGAATGCTACATCAGCTATTCACAACTGAACATACCTATTTGCTTCGAGTAGGTTATTGGGCTGTTTGTTCGATTCCACCAGATCATTTTGACAATTGAACAGGCTGCCATTTAAAGAAGTATTTGCAGCTTTGGAGGGTAGCTGGCTAAGACTACAGAGTGTGTCAACTGCCATTTGTGTGCCCGCATCAATTTTGAATAACACAATATCGTTTTTCTGAGTGGATGAGGATGTTCCTGGGTCAGTATTTTCGTCGGAGGTCTTATAATTTCCTGACAGTATAGAATCTGAAGTTACAGGACGGGGAACAGATAAATCAAGAACCATTTCTTCAATGTCATTACTAGTGTTTTGATCTTCAACAGAATAGATAGATGCTTCGGATATCTCAAGCGCATCAGGAGATGTTGATGATGGAAGGGAAGTTGTTGACATATCAAATGCTTTCTTTTCACTGGACCACAGCCGAGCGGTCGGAAAGCCACCATCTTCATCTAGTTCATTTTCAGAACACTGCTCCACCTTGACTTGTTCATCGTCTTCGTTATCGTGGATTGTTGCTCGAGAATCGCTGCCTGCCCAAGGTGTGAGTGTCACAAATGGAGGTGAAGTGTTTTTGCTGCTGTTCTTGGGAGGAAGAAGGTTTCTATAAATGGCACGAGAAACGATTGTAGAATTTGGTACAGTATCTGCATCATCTGTACATAAAAAATGAACATGATGTTACTACCAATCATTCAAAATTTATCCATGAAACCAGCAATTATGGCTGACGTAAATCAATATCAATGGATTGTTGTTAAACTACAGAAATGAAAGTAACTTGCATTGTTGCAAAAAATTTGCCTTAGATAGTTTCAAAGAATCTGTTTTGACAATTGGCTTGAGCAATTTTTGGTACTTTACAAATGGACCTTTCAAATTCCATACTATTTTCTGGAAATGTTACTTTTGTGAATGTTACTTAGAACTTGAAAAACATTTTAAGTATGTTTGAAGATATGAAGTTTTGATATTTGTCTGTTCATAACAAAGGACATTCTAACTAGATTTCTATATGACAAGCTGAAGTGGTTCAGAATGAGATCTTAGCCAAACTTCAAACTTCACAAATATTCTAGCGCTCAGATTACCCATCCATTATTCGATTAACCTTTTCATTTTACCTGAATGGTTTGGAGTTGGCACATTTTCCACATGATCAGTGACTTTCAAGTCAAATGTTGATTTTGGCAAATCTTCACATTTTTTATCTACTTGGAGTTTACCTGTAACGAATGTAATGGATATAGAGTTTAATTATCACATCAAGGCTGTGTATCTAACAAAAAACAGTAGTTTTTATCACAGGAAAACATAGTTTATAGAAATTAATAATCATAAAATTAAGGTGTTATTAAAATATTATCATTCAAGGGCAGCAACTCTTGCTTGCACAGAGCTAAACGATATGAATCTGCATCATGTGCATTGTAAGTAATAAGCTGTTAAAAATATACTACCCAAACTTCAAAAAGCAGCCCAGTGTTCCTTTTACTGTTGCCAAATAACCAATTTTACAAAAACAAATCAATCTGCAACAATCATCGTTTCCCTTTCATTCTATGCATTAACTAACAAAAAACAACACTGCACATTCATCATGTCAAATATGGATATATGGTAGGAGCTAAGGCTTACTGGTTGCAGAGGATGGTGATGCCATCTGGTTACTTGGAGAAAATGATAATGCCTCCATTGCCGAAGCAGCTTTTTCAAAAGTTATTATTTGTGTTTTACCACAGTCCATACTATGTGTTCGAGATAAGGAAACCGCTACATTTGGGGGTTTTACTGGCGGAGGAAGACTTGAACATTTTACAACATTTTTCTGTGAACTTGTTTTTTCATCATCAGTTGAACATTTAGCCTTATTTGTGAGGTTTAATGGCAATGGCATCAGCATGCTGTCAACTACCACAAGTCCAGGTGCATAGGCTTTCATTAGGGCAGCTGCATGACATGGTGTGCTAGACAGATCAGTGGATGATAAAACTGATCTATCCGCACTCCATGTATCGCACTCGCTCTCCTCATCACTGCTTATTTCAACACTGTTGCCCTGCTCATCTGAAGAATAGGCGTTTGGAGATAAATTCCTCTAAAAATGCAATGATGATTTCATCAGACATTTTACATCAAAAAAATACAAATGTAAAACTGAAAGATTAGCAAAGAAATTATGGGACATACCTGTAACTGAACTGGACTGAAGTTAAAAGGTTTCTTGTAACCTAACAAAAATAACAAAAACAGTTATTTTACCGTACATTAGATGTATGTTTTGATAAACAAACTTACCAGAAGCATTAGCTGCTGGGGTGTTCCCACTATATTGTTCGGGTGTGATTGAAGAAGGCACAGCCGAAATTACAGTGGACATGCCCTTGCCAGAATATACATTTGTGCATGTAACAACCGATCCATTTGTTAACCCATTCTAAAAAAAAATCATCACATTACCATTATTTTTTTGCAGGCAAGCATGACATACTTAATCATGACAAAATAACCCTCACTTGTATTCGGTTGGCGTCAGATGTTTTGGTGATAAAATTTGTAGCTGATATTGTGGTTACTGGTGTTTTGATGCATGCATTTGATCTATTCATAAAACAAATAAACATTCTGTATAATGCAAATAAACTCATTTAAACAAAAGCTTATTCATGCCAAAATATAACATGATAATATAATACGAAAACAAATTATTAATCAAAAAAAAGTTCAATTTTGATCAATTTGATGCAAAATCTAATGCATTTCTCATTTTACACAATAATCCTGGTAAGTTCCTCAGACAAACAGAATCAATAGAAAGGCCATACTGGGTAACATACCCCAGTGGGCTTGCAGAAATTATTGGCGTCTCAGGTAATTTTGCCAGTAGTTGCTGTACTTCTTTAGGAGTTGGTTGTCTTGGATTATTGTTCATTAAAACAGGCAAAACTGACTGCAACTGAGAAGCACTGGGAAGGTTGCTATCAGTGACCAGGGTCGCTGATAATCGTCTGGATAATTTTGGTTCTGCAAAAATACAACAGCACAGTCTTCAACCAATGCAATTAAAAGTGGCCTTATAATTCATTGTGGATAAGAAGTTAAGGTTTTCAATATCCTGGGCCAACGGCGCTGACGAGAGTAGGTGCCAGTTTCTTTATCTTAACCGTCCTTTGCCATTGGCATTTCACCTAACCATGTTAATTCACCCTGGGAGGTGGTAAGATGAGCTTATTTGAAACTCTACAACACGAAATATGAACCTGGATCTAAAGACTACCAGGTGAGCGCTTTTAACCACACAGCCATTGGCTTTCATCAGCATAATTATCGCTAAATGTATGTCATGGCAAAGCATCAAAATGGCAATATATGGTGAAAAATACAGTGATGTAGCTAATGCAAAACTTTGAAACACAAAATGGAATCAAAAAAGTCATGATCATTGGTGTATTAACTAAAAAATGTACATAAATGTGAGATATTGACTTTGGGACTGGAACTAAGTTACCTGGCACATGGTGTGGTAGTGACAACGTTTTAGAAGGATGCACCATCATACTTTTAAATTCTGCTTCATTGATGCTACCAGCGGCAATGATTTGCAGATTGTCCTGCAAGCATCACAAATTTGTGAAGAACTGTATTCGAAACTTTATTAAAGTAAAATATGATTACACAGAATAAAATTAGATTTTTCCCATCAGAAATATTGGAAACAAGAAATTTCTGTCATAGATTTACTTCATGAGAAATTCAGAAAGATAGTCAACTAGAGCTTTGATTCTTTTATACAAGAAATAAGAATTATTTTGCAAGCATTGCAGAATTTTTTGTGATGTAGCTTCCTTGTTTCCTCATAGTTTCCTTGTTTGTCAGGTATTTTGATTAAGCCAAATAAGGTTAGCAGATTTTGAATCAGTTCAAATTTACTTACATAAATATCAAAAGCTAAATTACAAATTCACATTCTTTTAAATCTAAATCTTTTTCTTATTGTAATTTCCTTGGTTGTAACTTTTTATGAAAGTAGTACCTGAGCATAAAATAGGCATGTCTAAGCACTACCTGTATTTCAAATAACTCAAACTTTTATGAGCACAGCACCCATTATTGGGACCACTTTGTTTTATCGAAACATGTCGGTTTACAAAGGTATTCAGATAATCAAAATCTTGCAAGAAAGAATCTTGCAGTGAAACCAATTTACATGAGATAGCATGCATTTAGGACTACATTTAAGACGTGAAAAAGACTGTAGCGAAAATTCAATTGCGTTCAAAATAAATAATTCAAGTAAAGGAATTTAGTTTTCTATTTCGCGTGTCCATTTCCAAATTGCCATGTCAGACATGGAGAGCTAGGTTTACGAATTAAAGGGGAAAAATACATGGGAAAAATCAGTTTCATGTGAAATATCATGGATTCCGGTTTATCCTTGTTTGGATAAACGAGGTTTACTGTATATGCCATATTACATATTACCATACTCAACTGATGTTATTTTTGGTAGAAATGTGAAGCAAAGTCATACATGCCAATGGATCAAAACAAATCTATACCGTGTGTATGTATATGTGATTTATTAAATATATTAAACCATGTATATACATATAACAACAATATATACCAATTGTCTTGAAATGTGATTGTTGGTGGTGATCAATTTCAATTAGGCTATTGTTGAATTTAGTAAAATTATAATATTGCAAATAGTAATACTAACCGGTTCTTGCATATAAACAACTAAAGTGAAATTAAGTATACTGTGTAGTGTGTACTGCACCCTGCTTGTAAGTAAACTCATGATTGTGTTACCATAACAGAGAAGCCAATCCAACTGATCACTATTAAATATAGACTTTTCTTTACAGTCCTTAAGATGAAAGGTAGCAAGCATACGTTTTAGTAGCAGATAAATGTCACAATCATGCAAATGTCTACATTGCTTATTAAGTGAAAAGCAAGAAACTTACCCTCAAGCTATAGCACATAAAATTTCCATATTGTTATTATTTCTTAACACTATAAATAGACAGAATATCGCACTACGACCTTCTTGCATATGATCATTAGAGTCAATGATATCTATTAATATCATTACCATAGTCATTATTATCAAATTTATTCAAAGTAACTAAATCAAAGTACAGAAATATACATAATACGCAATAAAATATTTATATATACAGAAATTATTTAAGAAATACCTGAAGAGGCAAACCCAGTTTTGAAGGTTTAGGATGATCAGATACAAACGATTTTGCATTTGTTTCTTGAGCAGATGTATGTTTTTCATCTGGTCTTGCATAAGGAAATCCATTTTTTAGCATAGAGCCGTTCGTTAAAGGGTGTCCTTCTGTTGGAGCCACAGTGGTTTTGCTCATACGAAATGATGATCGTATGAAACTTAAGCAGGTTTCTACAACATTTGTCATCTATGATGCAATATAACACTATCTATGTTACATACATTTATTTGGCCATTAATTAATTTATTTGAATTGCTTAAATATGCATATATCGCCAAAACCACTTGCAATTATGCAAAATTACGTCCCTTTCAAAAATGAATTCACTGGCAAAATATGAAAATAAATGAAACTAAAACAAATTTCAAAGATTTTGTATATATCAGCATCTTATTAAAATTGTATATTATTTATGTTTCAATATTGAATTGAGACTTTAGTTATGCAACTAAAACAGCTGCGTTTACTGAAAAATATAGGAACAATATTAGCACAGCAGAAAATAAAATTTTGTTAAAACATGTATAATAGCAAAGTGTGCACAACAAACATGCAATATCCCACCTGTAAACATGTCGCTGCAGACAAAACTTCGCTACTGTTTTCGTCAGTAATAGCAAGGCTACCTGAATAAATGTAATTCAACAGAATTTCAAAACCAGTTGGAGTCAATGAGGTGAGATTTAAAGCCGTAGACTCCCTTGAAGCTGCATCAGCAAACAACGCTCTGCGCAAGAACAAAAAGCAAACTTTTAAGCAAACAATAGGCATTTCGTCACATAACAAAAGTAAAATATTGTAAACTTTATTGTGGTATCATTTATATATATTTCGCAATAAAAATACCTGAAGTAAAGACTGCAAGCAGCCAGAAGTGGCTTGTGAGCCTTAAATGATCGATCACGGACATGAACTGTAATGTCGCAAAGAAAACCAGCCTGTCGTTGTAGTTGGAGCAGATGTAAAACATATTGAGCGTGGAGTGCACGCTGGGTATCAAGACCTTCATTTCGGCAATCTTTTGGATCTTTTATAACTACATCTCCTAGTGCCTTGCCAGCAATGTTGTCTGAAACTGCTGCTTCTGGCATTATGGACTTCTGTGTAGCCTAAGAATTATAAAAGGAAACTGTTGATATAAATGTTTTCAACCAGTGCTTCAAATTGAGCTCAGTATGAAAGCACTTCAAATTGCAACCTTTGCAGTTAAGCGGCAATAATTCCTATTGGTTCTTAAAAAATAAAACCTTTTATTGAGACCTAGTAACAAACGTCACTAATGAATTAGGTCACATGCTTCATTAAGCACTAATCATTTCCTGTGGATAGCATAATTAGGGCCCAATATTTTTATTCTTTATTCAACAATTTATATCAACAAATCAAGTATACGATTTCCACTGAAAATGAAATTGGAACCTTTTTTGTTGCTCTTAATTCTTGATAAGTATCTAGCAGCTGGCTATTCATACCTTGCCAATGAAACTTACGCTTGAATTTGCTTGGATAAAACAGCTAGGTCAATGCCAATATATTGCTTAATGATTGTCAGTCAAACAAGCTGATACAAGCCAAAGTCAAGAGACAAACCAAGTAAACCGAGAAATCTTTATGCAAGTGCTTGTAAAACCACTATTAATTATAAAAAAAACAGTTTTATGCAAGCTACGGGCTAATCGCTAAGTCTACAAGATGTCTAATTAAGTACTCTTCATTAATAGATGCCCACAAAGTTATTTAAATATCCTGCTGCACATTTTCCTGTTAGAATAAGTTTTCACTTCAGTATTAAAGCAAGAAATACTTGTATTCAACGAAATATCTGCCAAAACTGTTTATCCGAGCAAAGATTTATGCTTACATTGCGCTAGCCATTCACACAAATGGTGCATCGACATAATACACAAAAAAACAATATCATACTTGTTTGAATGAATACATGAAACCTTAAGTTTCATGTAATTGTAGTAATCTGAATAGCTGCTCACAAAAAAGAGTTCGTACCCTATTTTAACTGGAAGTTTGAACAACTATGGATTGATCAAATTACATTCTCCAAAAGAATCAGGGAAACCAAGCTACAACTGTGACTTTTATTTATAATTTAAAAATGAAATGCAACACCAACATGAGCAATCTTTTATCTATTCCAGTTCACAACAGTTTGGAGCTTTATTGTTTATTTCCATATTTTGATGGATGCATAAAAGTACTCATTCAAATAATTTGGATAAATGCTAACCACTGAATAAAATCCTTTTTTGAACTGGCAAAATGAACATATGATTTTTAATGAAGCCTTGATGACAGGTTGAGTGGATGGAACTTTAAAATGGTGTGTTAAGTTTTATAGTTTTAGAAGTAGTAAATCATTCTAAACACACCGAATTACATTAAAGAGCCAAAAATACAACCATTTCAAAATCAATGAAACCAGTTAATATTCTAGAAATTACTATCAGTTCATCCAACAGAAGGTAACTGCCTAGAACTAGGTTAAAAAGCAATGTTTACCAACCAAATATCAAGCACATTGTAATATTATTATTTAGTAGCTCAGAATTTCACAGTAATATAAACCCGTTGAAAAGTTAATTATTGAAAGGAAGGTTAATAATTTACATACAGTTTTAATGTACTTTGCCTCTAAGCTAATTTGAAAAAAATCTTTAATCTTCTTGTGTTGGTTACACCAACATGTAATTTTCAACATAACACAACTAAGATATGATTTTCCACATAGTCCAACTGCAATAGTTAACTGGGACCTGCTTGAAACTTTCTGGTGTTACTTTCTACAGCAAATCAATGTATTTATAGTCTGCAAATATAATTAATAAATATAGTATAAAAATATCAGCGAAAGCAACACATCTGTATGCCAAAAAGCTATATAGACTGTGTAACTTACTGGTATTAAATTGAGCTGACTTATCATTATCAGAGTATCAGTGTCATGTTTTCCATACTGTCTTCATAACTTAGACATTAAAATGTTAATTTCACAATAACCTAATAACCCATAAATCACATGAAATGCAACATCACTTGTTCCAGGCAACAAGAATCTAAATTTCAAGTAGATTTCTTTCCACAAATTCAATGGGAATCCTCTACTTCCAACATTTTCCTAGTGCATCCATGTTTAAGTGGACCTCAGAAGCATATTTATAGATGCTGCTCCAAAAAAAAAATTGTCGTACATGGCAAAACCACTTTGTTACGCTCCCTCTGACGGATGGAACAGGTTTTAGTAGTTGTGATGTGCCCAAAGTTTAACAGAAGTAGTTGCAATGTGTCCAAAACTTGATTTCAACAAATGTAGGTCAATTTTGGGATTATATTGAGTATTGAGTCTTTACAAATATTGGCTCGAATTAGGCCTAGTCTTTTATAAACTCGTCAGAAAATGGTTCAAGTCAAGCCTTTGGAAACAATTACCCAAAAAAAATCGCTGAATCCAGTCAAGTCACAATTCTAATCCTTGTTGTCTTAACAGAATTAAAAATTTCTGAACGTCTGTTACAGCCTAACAGGGGCAAGTCTTGAAACAAGTTGACCTCAAAGCAAACAATAGTTGTCAGAGGTACGTATAGCATGCAAAGAAGAACAAATTTTTTCAACAATATGTAATAATTAATTCAGTTATTAAAGAGGTGGCGCAAATTATGAAATAACGATGTGCTTGGTGGCTGGGGTTTGAAATAATTATGAAAGTAGTAGAAGGTCAACCATACTTGATTTCTCTGCTTAGCATCTACCCTCTTCAGAATAAACACAACAATCTGAATCAAGTAAGGCTTAATTAACGTGAGATATTCCTTAATTAATAACACAAGATGAACTTAAGTATTTTTTAACCATACCTATTTTGTGTCGCTCACAGGAAACATTCTATTCATGTTTTGCTCCAAACACCAGCGTCATGCACATTGTTTTACACATTGTGATGTCTTAATTGCTACCATGTATGTCAAATTAGCACCACATTTGTGTATTTTTGAATATTATTAACACTTTTGGCAATAATTGCTTAACCACTAAACAACATTGAACAGTTTTTCATTCGGAATATTACATACTGATAAATCTTTTACGATTCAAGGAAAATTGTTTTTGCACTTGCCCCTGTAAAATCCTTAAATTCCTTGTTTACAGAACTACCAACATTTTATGAAAGTAGTTCTGTCTGTTTAATTTATTGCTTACTCTTGATAGTAAGTCGGTGGAAGGTTTTCCTAACATTGCAAATATTCCAATGTTGTTGAACGTAATCTCATACTTGCATACTAAGAACATAAACTAAAACATTTGCAAAAGCATAAACTGGGTATAAACACATATGCTACTGAAAAAATGGTAACCATTTATCATATGTTTTGCATCCAAACCCAATACATTGGTTTAATTCAAATATTGCTGCAGACTTTTGATTGAAGACCACTTTGCCATGTGATTTAATGAAGTAACAACATGTTTATAGCAATCGATTAACTGGCAACGAAATTATTATCTTTCAACTTTACTAGCAATGAGGTGTGACCTGGTCGGGCATCAGTTACTAGCAGTATTGGTATCGCTAGATTTTAAGCCGTTGTATCGATTGGGGATTTGACAACTTAAAAGCAAAAAACGCATTTAAATTGTAGACAGAGAAAACATAGTTACAAAATATTATCTGACTGATATTAATTTGCATACCAATGAGATACAACAAAGTGAGGAGTCACAACAAGGCAGAAATGAAACAAAAATACTTGGAATTTGTAAATAGTTCTAAATGGTTCTGGAAGCAGAACCAGCAACGTACCAGAAAACAACGGACTGTTTTGCTTTCAATAAACAAACTAAAAGCCATGTTATTATTACATCAAAACCAGCATTATAATTATGTTTGTGTCTACATTAACATCTAAACCTTGGTTCCAAGAAAAGTTCATGTCTAGTTTGTTTGCAATGGAGATGCATTATTAGCTAATGATATTTCATATATTGACCGGTGAAATTTACTTTTACTGAAGAATTCCTTAAGTACATTAAACATAATCTGTGTCATACGGATATTTATTGAGGTTTTGGGCATTTAAAACCGGATGCTTAAATGTATGTCTTTGTTTCATTTTACAAACAACAATCATCGTTAATAATCATAGGAAAACACACCTGTAACCAGACATTGGATTGGACTTGATCCTTTAACAAATCGCTTCTTAAATGTGGATTTCCCAAGTCAGACTGCATTGAAGATTCTGCAGATGCACGGCCACTAGCATAGTTATGTGGATGCAAAGCTGCGTATGGATTTTCAAGCAATCTCAACTTCAATGAATTCTGCATTTTTTGCTGATCATGATTTACCCCGGCGTGGATGAATACACAAGTTTAACCATCGTTGAAAAAGTACATAACAAGCATACGCATATTACGTTTAACTAAATGCTGCCATAAATTGATACAATGTGATATATAGCAACATAAATAAAACATCTGCTTTTTTATAATAAGTTATGACTTATGAAGTCAATATAATCTTAAAACTAAATACCATGTTATCAAAATATGATAATATTTGATATATGATAGCCTGTAGGCGTAGTTGTTTATAATTTATTCAATAATACTCAAACAACGACAAGTAGCATACAACCATTTATAAACAAATCATTATACTTAATTGCTTAAAGCATCAAACATTTTGTGACAACTAAGCAACAAAGATTCAAAGTTCAACGAAGCATTTAATGCAAGTCTTATCATATATATTACTGTATATTTATCTGCAAATTTTATATATATATACTGTAGTGTTGCACGTAACTGCAAGTGTTGCTTTGGTAGTACCATTGTTGTTCACTGACAAAGCAGATGGATATAACAAGTAAAATTTATTTCATACTGAAATTCAACATTGCAAAAGTTGCATTTCTTTTCTATGGCAGTTACTTGAGTTTACTGAAGAAATATCATGTTTTCTAACAAAGTAATTTTCCATTAATTCTTGTTTTATATTACGTTTAAATAAAAATTATTTACTATAATCATTACACATATATATACTAACCAGGTTTATATTCTGACAAACATTCCCCCCCTACCTACTTGGGTAACATATCTTCATCGACGTAGTGTGACTTTTACGTGAAGAAATCGTTATTTACCATGGGCTTCAAGCATTGTGATATTATTTTAACAGTTTAGCAGTGTCAGTATCACTGCCATACTTTCCATACTCGATTTATAGTTGTAAAATTTTTCTTCATGGATTGACCAAATATACAGCACATGTCACATTACAAACATTGTATTCTGCTATTGCCCGGTTTCGTCCTTGTATCTTAAATTGTTAAACTTTCAGTTTCCAACTTTTATTAAATGCAGTTACTATAGTTACCAGACATATAAGTCTTGCTTATTTATATGCATTTGGTTTCAGGTGACCTCAGTACTAACTGATTTTTATACACTTTTCAATGGTTTCCTTAATACACCTAGATTCATAACGGGGGCGCGAGAGATGACAAATGTGCATTATCTCATACATTCTTCATTAAAGATGTGCATTATCTTCTACAAAGCCTCCAATTAAACGTTTGGTTTCCCAAAAACAACTACATCCGTCACATTAATGAAAGTTAATTGAAAATAAAGTGTTGTTTTGTTAAATGATTTTTAATTTTGCAATGAGGTGAGGCGCGGATTTTTTAGGTATCGTCAAGGGGGGGCGTGTGCCAAAAAGTTTAAGAACCTCTGTCCTAGAAGATTGGTAGATATTTCTTAGTAAAGTTGAAATCACAGTGTAAAATAAAGAATTGTGAATGCAGTAGAGACAACGTGAGAAAAGAAAACAAACTGCATACTGAGATCAGTGGTAACCATCATATACCATCCATCAAAAACATTAAAGATCGGTTCCAGTATTGTAAGCGAGTCATATTTTCACTCAGGGTGTGCCAATTTGAATCAAGACAAATTGACTCGAGTGAAGCCAATGCATTTACCCTAAAAAAATTTCTGACACCACACTATGAGTTGCCTTAAATCTGTTATCATGACGTCATGCCTGTCTCTAGCGATAGGAGCTATAGAATGCTGCCTTATATTCAGAAAAACTTAAAATTGCAAGCTGTTTATAGTGCAAATTCAATCTAGCTCATGATATGGCAGTATGGAAGCTAGACTACCTGATATACCGTGGGCTATATATACATATATACGTATATATAGGTACTAAATGATAATGCACTAGTCAAAGTTAACAAGAAGCTCAAACGATGATCTGTGCACCTTACGACTTTAGCAGCACGGTGCAGCAAATTGCCGAAAGCGCAGGCGTATATACCACTAGCTTAGCTTACTGCGTAAATTTCGGATTGGTTTGATATTTCTAACCTATAACTGGAGAAGTGAAAATCATCAGACGTTGTTGAGATTTTTAGTTTGTTTAGCAAAGGTTCACAAAATAAAAATATAGATTAAAATAAATCATCTGCAATGCCTGACGCATATTATATAACTCCATCAAAGCAGTGACTTTCGCGTGTATTTCATCCACCAGTTCATATTTAACTAAACAGCTTACGGTTTTGGTCTTACCCTATTCGACTTCTCGACTGTCCCCTATTCCACTATTTTTTATTTTCTTTCCCAATTGATCTTAATCATTTTATTAAAATAATTTGGGCGCTTGATTTTGCCAGGGGGAACCAGGCCGACTGAAATTGCCTTTAGACTTCGCTACGCATCAATGACGTTAGGTAACCAGACCTCTAGAGTCTAGAGTTATGAATTACTGTACTTTACCAGTTAACCCTAACTACTCGCGACTCATTTTGGCAGAATCCTAGCAGAATCATACTACCCAAACGATCAAACGTGTTTCCGACCAAACATTTTCAAAAACTGATTGAAAGAGCATTTTATAAAAAAGCAGACTAAGTTTAACGCTTCAAATCATGTAATTAAAAAAACAAGAATTTTAAACACATATTTTAAAATGAAAAAAGGTTGTAACAGAACAACAAGAAACACAAAAAACAAGAAAGTATACACACAAAACGAGTTTCAAAAGATATGAATGTTGTAGTGATGTAGTCCTTCGTCACAATTAAAAAACAATTTGAATATATGACATAAAATGGACATAAGGAAAAAAGAACTTAGCAGAATCTTAAAGAAGATTTTCTCCTCTTCACGATGGTTACCTTGAAATTTATCCCTACAGGCCGAAAAGTTTCGAAATTTACAAAAACGCGACAGGTACTAAGAAAACCAATAATACCCCCAAAACCTACAAAATGCCGTACAGTATTTATCAAATGTTTCTCGTCGTTCTGCTGAGAGATCCCGGAACGTGTGTGAATATTTTATAGCAGAATCTTAAAGAAGATTTCCTCCTCTTCACGATGGTGACCTTAAAATCGATCTCTATAGGCCGGAAAGTTAGAAAGAAAGGTAATCTACTAAAAAAAACGAAAAGTTGGAAAACTTCCACTCGGGCTTATGGCATTACAGAAGGCAACAAGAAGCTTCGAAAAAGCCTCTTTTTCCCAATGCTATGGAATAACCACGTTTTGGTGCTTTGCTATGATCGAATACTAAATCGCTTAGCGTTGTAGAATTTTGTCGCTCATGAATGCAAAAGTCTAGTGGATAAAATTCAATTAAAGGTTATTGATTTTCTTGGTCAATTTGACAATGTGTCCAAACAAAAAATAACCTTCGCCAAGGACCGTGTCATGACAGAGCAAGACTGCAGTAGATGCGGAGTCTGTGTGTGTATCACAGTTGATGCAGCGAAAGCTGATATCAACGGTTTTAAGTGTTTGATTATATATTGATTGTTTTCCGAAGCGTAGAAATGTGTCCAATGTCCAATTGTTCCTTGCTGCTAAGTCAAGCATCTTAGAGCTAAAAGTTGGTTTGCCAATGTTGGTAATTCTTGTTGGTTTAATTGCCTTGTAGCCTACATGCAATCATTTTTCTGATTGACAACAATACATAACTACGTCGTTGCTTAGTGAATTGCCCACAAAAATGGCAAAACGCATTCATTGATTCTCTTTCATGACCTGCAATTTCGACAAAAAGTAAACGAACACCTCTTGCAGACAGTTGTTACTAAGTTTGTATTTCTTGCAACTTCGTCATGTTTCAGCAGTGACATGTGGCACTTGTTAAGAATTGTCACAAAGTTCGGCTATAGCACAGAAATGTTGTTCCGGTGGGAATTTTCATGTGAACTATGTGGCGCGCACAATTCATTTTGTGATGGAAACAACAGATGTCTTTTGCTGCCTTTGTATAATGAGGTAAGTAACGGCTCAATGTTAAGTCTCTATATCGCCGAACACTTCACATGTTTAACTTCTAAATAATATTCCTCATGTCCTGGGAATCCTATGATGAGCATATCTGATTAAATAAATCTGATTCCGTAAATCTGATTCTATCAGACAATGATACAAAATAGGTAGGCTATTGCGACTTGCATGGCTTTATTTTCATCACTGCACCTATAATTCAAAGCAGCAACTAACAACAGGGTGCTAATAGAGCAATTATAGTCTGCTGTTCATAACGTCATGAACAGCACAAGCCTGGCTTCGCTTGCACCACCAACTGAAGCCTGTCAAATACCGAGTAGTAAAGAATAACAGGGTGCTATTTCAGACCAGTAAGCTGTTGTACAACAATAGCATCCGTTCTTCTGATTACAACCTTGCCTCTCTAATCAGCAACTAGGCCTACATAACGTCACCTACCGCAGGGTGCTACTAAAAACCAGCAGCAATTGTTGTCGTCACGAGCAATTGTTAGCAAGGTTAGCAATTGCATTACAGTACTAATGAAAATGATGCGTGAGATCACGCGCCAATGGGTCAAATGCTCACGAGCAAGGAGCGCAAAATTGTGGCTTCACGTCATTTGGTTATCACCGTCTCTGAGCGGTTCGTTCTCTTGTCTATAGGCTACTATCTCGGATATCATCTTGAGCTGATTATATTGCACAATCCTATGACCTTCTACTTTTTACATAATTTCCAAAACTTCTTTCAAAGGCTTAAAACGTTGGGCTATGTCTGTTTCTTCCACTAGAAATCGAGCAACTTTATTCTAATTTTTGTGATTTTGCAATTATTTTGAAAAAATTTCTGAAATAAACACTAATTCATTTTACCAACTTAGAATGTACGCCGTTGAAAGCAAGCCTTACCAAAAATAAAAAATTTGAAAATAAAGCAACAAATCAAAAATTTTTGGATTTGTCTTGTACTTACAGTTTTTAAATTTGCACATGCCACACAGGTCATAAAATACGGATGTATCCTACTACGTTCACCCCACTCAAATCAAAATTTTGCGACATTTTTCGAACATGTATAGCAAAAGAATAAAGATTATTAAGTATTTAGTTATCTTTGGTATAACCATAATATTCTAAAAAATATCGGCATGGATTGTCACTTGTTGGCTGCAATGTTGGCGTTCCGCCTCAAAAAGCACAAACAAACTCTTTGTCCAGGCGCGTGGTTGTTAACCCTAAACACCTTGCCGCTTCCCATTACTCATAGCCTATAGACTGCTTGACCTATACTTTCGTGGAAGTAATCACTATTTTTTGAGACAGGCTTAGGCTACCAGGCTGCTTTCAAGTTCAGGCTAAAATGCTGTAAGTGCAGCCTGTATGTTTATTTGCAAGTAAACGTTTGAGTGTATAGGCCTTGCGTAAACAGCAGTTACTTGTGGACAGTTTGACTAGGCTAGCATATGTCCACACTCTTTTTCATCAAGTTAAAGTGTTATGATGGCCAAGTTGGTCGATGCTTGAATTGAATCGAATCCTACAAATTGGTTATGTTCGACGTGAGATCCTGTTATGTTGTCAGCCACCAGATTTGTAAGTTTGGATTTTGCGTTAAAGATTTTTTTGACGAAAGAAGATCTTGGGCATATTATATTTTTTGCTTCAATTTTACAGTGTTAAAATCTAGCCTGCTTGCTACTGCTGTGTCGCAATTTATGTTCGACTTGCACTCACACTTCACTTATGCAGCCGATATAACTACCGTAACTATCGTATTGTTGTTAACAGATAGGCTATTTTGGAAATTACCTTGTACTAAATGATGCCGTTATACTTAGCTTTATTAAACGTAATATCATTCATCTGCAGTAATAGAACAAGGATAAACAAAGCAACACAACCTCACAACTCAAAAGATGTTCGTTGGTCACAATGGAAACCGTGAATTACAAAAACACACTTGCCCGAAGCAGAAACAAAACACAAAAAATAATTAAGATAAAGTGAGGCGAGTTAACAGAGGAATTTTCATTACAGACCTCGTACAACCGGCCCTGCCACTTCGCGTTTATACATTTACCAATCATGATATCGTTAGGATCACTTCAGAGCAACCCCGGTTACAGCTAATCTTTAGCTACGTATATTTGAGATCATGGAATCGTGTTCGCACTTTTCGGTAGCTATTACTTCACTTATGCTTATGATTCAATTGTCTCTCGCAAATTTTTGGAGAAAAGCTCCGAAATTGCACAGGTTGTGGCTAAAATCGCAAAATTGTGTGCGAGGAAAACTTTCCATCCTGGGTAAGTCAAAATGAAAAGTGTGGCACCTTCAAACACAAGATTCTTTTACATGCACCTCAAATTTTCTTATCTTAACGCTGATTTATAATAATTAAACCAAAAAAAACTGGTTGTTTGTATGCCAATTCATGCTTAATAAACAAAGAATCGATGCTTCAGTGCACACCAATACGCCAAAATTTGCGTCTTTACAAGCACGATTTCTTGTCGAAAACTGCAATGATTTCTAAGTTGGGCTGTCAGCGTAGGCATGTGATGTTAAATGCATAAGAGTTTACAAAGTATCTGGCGCTTGTTACACTTAATTTTGCCTTGCATTTCAAGCAAAGTTTGAATATACTTCATGCCTTCATAACATCAAATCTAAGCAACATGTTACACTTATGACTATGTTTTTTCGTCGGATAAATCTAGCTTTAAACTATGCTTAACTACAATTTGCAAGCGTAGGTCTTCACATGTTTGGCTTCGTGCATGAGGTAGGTTACGTGAAGTAGCGTGACATAACACCCCGTTGTTTTGCGAAGCTTTAAACTGTGCACCTCGAAGGATTTCCCATAGTTGACGCTTATGGTTATATCCCTTTTCTCTTGGCTGTTCTCAGGGTAAGTGTTACATTGTCTCCTTTAATTCATTTTGCGCTTTTTCGTTTTTCGCATTGAAATTGCACCATAGGTTTGCGTAACTTTTGTTATTGGTATAATTATTGCAAACTGAAAAAAGAGATGCAAAAACAGTCCCAAGCAGGAGCCACCATAGATATCAAAATGCAATAATTATAGCTATAAACACCTGCAAATCCACTGGTGTTTGGTGAACATTGACTTTAGTTGAACGATTTTCCGTGATTACTTAAACTAAATCAAAGTTTATATGGAAGCAGACGTCTGGTAGGGTGTATGGTAACCTTGGCCCACCTAATTTCGTACTTGGGGTAATAAGACACCCTTGTCTTAATGGGAGTCGATGACAATATCCATGGTGAATGATTTTCCACAACATGTCAAACAGACTTAAACGATTAATTTGTTTTAACTTCAATCAATTTTTTTTTATGGATGAGGGCGTATGTTTTTTTTAATGCATGTATAGAATTTGGACTGACAAGGCATAAAACTTTTAGCCAGATTTTTGGACGGGCATATTAGCGTTATATATGATAGGTAAATTTCCAAAGGGAGGTGTTTAAACACCTAAGCACCCAGGCTAGATGTGCCACTGAATTCCACGCTTACATAACAGAATCTTGGTTTAGAAACTGCGACACTGAAACTTTGATTTAAAAAAAAAACTTACATATAATCGATGGTTTACATGTCTTCCAAATGTCATTTACGCATAGATCCCTTACCATATGCTACAGAGTAGTACATACTTTTTATTTACCATAAGGTTTACTAAAGACTAAGTGACTGCCAGTAAACCTAAATGAATGTAGCAAAATTATTTTTGGCTAACGGGTGTTTACTATGCTCCTTTCATCAATTCTTCGTTTTACGGTAGTATCACTCAGCAGAATAGCTTGAACTATTGGTGCAGGATCAAGATATGAACGGCAGTTAATCTTCTTTTTTCGCCATTGGTAACCATTACTTTTCTTAACAAATTCAGAGGTAATAAAAAATAATAACAATCTAAAATTTAAGTGAACTTACTGCACTGGTTTCAGTATAATTGTCCACAATGCATAATCCTAAATGAATAGGTGAGCATTGCGCTAACAAAAAAGTTAAAAGCGTCACTATGACTAACATTCAGCCGACAGGTAGCGTTGATTATGTATTATTGCTTAATTTCGCAATCTATCAAGCTAATGCTTCCTAATTTACTCCTTTTTCTGTAGACTTGCTGTTGATAACTGTAGGTCAACTTCAGACTCATTTCTACACTTAAAAATTCTTGGATACGCCCCTGAATCGCTCATCAATTTTGAAACCGATTCTGAACAGGTAATCATTCTGAAATCGCCCCTCAACTTCAAAAATTGTGGATGGACAATATCGCCCTAGTTCAATAACCCTGCTCCAAGCGTATGCTCTTGTTTAATCCAGTTGCAAACTTGCTTACGATCCACTGCAAACTCTTTAGATGCTGCTATGTTAATAGTTTTTCTGGCAAACTCTAATTTTTAACTTAAAACTAGCGACAAATTTTGTTCTCTTCGCTGCAGAAGACATTTTTCTTGAACAAATTTATAATGAGAATTTGTAACACAGTAGAAAATGTGATTTACTGTAAATAAATTTGTTACACCACTTAGAAGTTTATGTGTGAGAAAACAAAAACCTAGCTAATTTGCATAAATAGAAAGTCAATCAGGCAATTTGGCAGGAACTTGTGTTTCTTTTGATAACGATTACGTTATAGAATGTCTTTTGTTCAAAAGCACATTGCATTGTTATGATGTTGTAGCGTAGTCGCGACGAGCAAATGTCTTGACACATCTTGGTGTGAAATGCGATTATTTTATTGTTGTCTAAGACAAAAACACGGGGCATGGGCTTACATGCCGGCATATACCTTATGAAAATAACAATTTTCAAGATGTCTCTAATTTTACCAATATTTTGTGCTTATAGCTAATCAAAGCAGAAAAACGGCAGCTTTAGTTGGCAAGTGTTTAGCCTGGACACTGAGACCATTGCTTCATGTTTACGATTAACGAAGACAGTTGAACTTTTGCGTGTGGATCTACCACCTGTTAATGAAATGTAGGCAGTGAGCCATTTTCGCAGATCAATTAAATTACCTTGACACACGTAGTATTATAATTAACATGATCATCACTAACCAGATAACCTTGTGGTAAAGTACAATTTATCGCAACCAGTTTTATTTTGTCTGTTTTACTTCATTTTTAATGACGTGGTAATCTGGCACAGCTGCAAATATTTATGCTGTGCAAACAGTGGTGTAAGTTTTCCATTCGATTGTTATGCACTGCATTGTGTTTATCCTTTTGTAAAAAGTCCTTCGCAAAATGACAATGCAGGGTCGAGTGTAGCCAACATGAGCCACCTTGTGCCAAGAAAAATTCTACTGCATTTCCGTGCAGATAATCTTTTTATTACAGTATATATATAATCATTCTAAAAAAAGAACGAAAAATCAACCTAGAAAACATTTTAAAGCATAAATAAGTAACCACAATAAACTATGTACAAATAGTAAAGTTGCAATGAGTTTTATCACTATTCACAATTTGCTTAAACATTAATAGGCCGGAAATGCTACATTGTAAATGACAGAACTTGAATGTTGACCAAAAGCATTTCAATTATGTTGACGGCCAATTAATTTCAACAAGGCAACAAACAGGCATTTATTTCAAATTTTATTATTTTAAGGATGCAGTGGTGTGATGTTCGTCACAAGTATGTTAATTGAGCCAATGAGACATAGTGGTTTGACCAGACTTTAGGTCTGGCGTATAAGCTCCTTTCCGTTTTTTGGGCTGATATTTTTGTCTTGAAGAGTGGATTTTATTCGGGTATATAGAATTGTACATGTTTCGTGGTGTGTTTCATATTATATTTATCTAAATAAGTTTTGCCAAATATGCAGCCATTTACTCAGCACGATAGAAAGTAGGCCAATATCCGGCTAAATCCCCACTCGGATCCGACTCATCCCAACTCTACAGCCTTAGATAATTGTATTAAATTCTAATTGTATTGATACAATGGTCATTGCCGAGCAACAAGGTATTGACACATGATGAGTGATGACTAGGTTCGGATAACAATAATATTTACTATCCGGATTACGGGTATGTCCAGATATTTCTGTTTTAGCAAACCGTATAGTAAACTTTAAGCACAAAGCAACATTTTATTCTAATTTCTAGTAAAACATGATGGGTCAATTGTAAAAACATACAAATGTTATGAAAAAAGCACATACGTATCCAAAATTTCACAAATTCTTTGTTCATTAAGTTATAATTTTGCTTTTTACATTTAGTAAATTCAGAAGCATACAATCGATCTCAAACAACTTTCTTTATAACACCACCCAGTCCTCATGTTGCAATGCATCTTCGATCTACTAAAGTGTTAGAGTGATGCTACTTGCTTATTTCGATCAATTTGTGTTTTGTTTGTGACATAATAGAATGAGTTCCGTCAACATTTAACGTCTTGGAGAGAATAGACGACAAAGACCTGTGAATTAAAAAGCTATTCTGTACGTTTATGGAAATAAAGGAGTTCATAATTAGCTAAAAAGGCCATAAAAACGCAGCAATAACGTTATGCATTTGTAATCCAGTTAACTGATAAAATTTTGTCCAGATATCAGATAGCTAAAATTGCCTTGGTTAACCGATATCCAGGTAGTCCAACCCTAACGTCCACTGAACTACCGGTAATGCAATTTTCCCCTTTTTATTCGTTGCACATTTTAGTTTAGGTTTTTCTATGTCCAGTGATGTCGGTACATGCTTGTCTGACAGTAGTTTCGGTACTGGATTTGTTCTTTTTTTCATTAGTTATAAATTTTGTTTTTGTACCATCCAATAGCTATTTAGCTATGAAAAACTTGCATTTTTTTCTGCTCCCCCCCTGTACAGTATTAAAAAATCTTAAAAGCATAACTTTGTTTTGTGAAATTATTTGTTTAGTGTCTTATTTTAATTTAAAAATTGTTAAGATTATGTCATGTGTTGCGTAACCTGTAGTTAAATCATTATTTTTAAAACATTATTTTGATGTGACAAAGTTTTATGTTCTTATAATTTGTGCAGGTCGTATGCAATCTGTAAGTTTTTGGTTGTAAAGGATTCCAGAAAATCCGATATTTGATAATCTACATAGATTTTTATGTGGGATGGTGTTTGAAAACTCATCTACACTACCGATGGCAATGTCTAAATCAGTAACTTCAACCAACTATGAAATTATTGCTCAAGACCCTCTCAAGCATGTGTTGACTGTTGTGGAAAAGAAAATTCGGAATTTAGACAAGCGAAAGGTATGTTAATTTCACACCACACAAAAATCGTATTTATATAATAGATATTTGGGTTGCCCATTTTAATCACAATGAATAGCGGCAGTTTTTATCCCTATTAACATTGCGTGAGTAATGCTGCATCTATGTGTATGTGTTTACGATATTCTTCCACTGTATAAACCATCTACCTATGGATCCAGAATATTGCTTTTATCCTATATTCGTTGTATAAGCCCATGCTGCGTTTTTGCCTTTGACTACAATAGAATAAATGCACCTTGTCCCACTAAGTCTGAAATGTAATGGTACAATAAGCTGCATTGGAACAAAGGTACAGTTAGTCTTTGAAGCAATTACACTCTCTATCGTTTCTGACAATATTAAAAATCGCTCTTTAAAGCGCAAATTTATCTAATATTACATTTTATTTGTTTTCATGTTAACTCTTTTTTGACTTGCTATAGGTCAAACTTGATGGATATCGCAAAATGGTAGCAGAAGGTGTTGCTCTTGATCCAGACCAAGATTCTGCTGTTAGCAAATATGATGAAGTTATTGGAAGCCTAGAATTTGCAAAGGAAATTTGTAAAGTGTTTTCTTGTCTTAGCTTAGAGGTATATACTATATACTGCGACATTGTTGTGTTTTGAGTGGATTGTTTGAGATGTATTTGTTGTTAAGCTCTGATAGTGTAGCTAAAGCCATATTGTAACGAAAACGAAAGTTCAATTATTTGTGGACATTTTAATTCCATTTTTAAAAAGCTTTCTGTTAGTAAAAGCATTACAAATGTAAGTTTTTTTGAATTGAATTAGAAAGACCAATACATCGAAAATTCTGTTGCTAGAAATTTTGAGATAGGGGTTTGTTATAGGTGAATAAGACACAACAACTGGTGGAACAACGGGAAAAAATTTCCAAAGAAGAAAATGATTTAAGCCGGTCCCAATTTGTGGCTAAATCGCTTTGTATTCTTCGACTGTTTTCGTCCCAACAGCAGATTCAACAAGATTTTCTAAAAGGGAAAAGAAATGCTGAGGTAAAAGTTTGTCTTGTTACAAATTACATGGCTTAAACGATATTATAACATGTTGTGAATATATAGAATTTTTATGTACACTGAAGTATATTATTTTTCCCCAGGTTTTGGTTCAATCAGAAATGGATCTTCTACTTAGATTCTGTAGCTCATGCCTTGGTCTTTCTGAAGGAAAAGGAGACAAGTTAGTTAACAAATCATTTTTATGAGAGCAGCCACCATGTTTTATGTTGTGAAAATGCTTTCAGTTTGTTGGATGAAGCAGATAGATGTGGGGAACATTTGAATCAACTTTATGATGCCAGTACTGAAGCTATTTGTGGAAGCTCTTGTGAGTTCATTGTTTTCAAAAACACAACAGCATCTGACTTCTCAACTTTCTTTATTGATAAAAATTTGTTGAAATTTCTATGCGGTGAAGTGGTGTTACTGCATTCATTGTTCTAAAACTTTAATTTTGTATATATTACATTTCTATTAAGATGATGTCGTCCATGGTATATTTACAAGAATTTGTTCATGTGGATACTTTGAAGAATTGCCGGAATTTTGTGGAAATGTTGATGGTAAATACCGTCATATGTAAACACACAATTTCAAAAAACTTAATGTGTCCTAAAAGTCTTAAATTATGTGTTTTTCTCAATTAGTCGGTAGATTGTGCTGGATATTTAAGGTCAATATTTTTCTCTTTAACATAGATTTTTAAGTATTATCACCTTTTTTATAGTTTTATTTTATCTGTTAAGATATTAGCAATGAAGAAAATGTAAAAAGAATTTGTTAAGTTTCAATGGGATTTTTTGTGTTAGCTGCCGATGTCCCAAATGCAGATGATTTGAGTGAGACCTCCACTTCAAGCTTAGATGATGATGATAATGAGTATGCTGATGAACAGAATCAGTTGCCTAAAGAAGGAATAGAGTTTTCGTCGTCTTCAGCTCTAAACCAAAATTCAAACATCAATGAAAGTAAATCGATTTTAATTAAAAAGCTTCTAAAACTTTTTGGCCTTGCAACTCATACTAGGCAATTTTCAGGTTTCTTTACCACTATTTGTGGCTGACGATATTTATTTTGTAGCTGCTCAACCTTTTTCGGAAATTAACCAAGATTCTTCCTTTTGTAAAACTGATTATCCCACTGAACTGTCTTCCCTTCAAAGTGGAGAGGTATTTTGTTTAGACCATATTTTTAAGCCACTGAGTAAAATTTGTTCAACTCTAATTCCAGCTCCTTCTTTTTTGTGGTTGGTACTGTAAGATCAGTAAATAAGCTGGTTACTCTCTTGCAAGCTAGTTAATTATATTATTGAAACTTGGCAAACAGAATTACAGTAAACATAGTTAAGAGAAACTAAATTATTGTATTGTGTTCATTTACAATGTTTAACTGAAAACATTAGCTGCAATTTTTGGCTGCCAGTATTCTTCCTTTATTTTTGAATTGCAAATCTTCATGTGATTTGTAATAAAACATTTTAGAAAAAGAATGTTGTTACTCAGCAAATAAAGTACTTTGTAGCCTTACCTTTATAACAATTTATTTATTAACAATTTATCTGTTTGAATATTTCAGAATAGAAAACCCTCCATACCATTCACAGATGCTTCACATGCAAATGAAGATGTCATGAATGCCATACAGCCGGTAAATTGCCTTCAGTTTCATTTACAGAGACCTTGAGATTTTCTTTTGAAAAACAAAGAATTTTAGCAGTGTTAAAAAATACCAACAATCATATCCTGTGCAATTCAAAAAATGAATGATGTTGAAAAATCTTCTAGTTTGCATGTAATTTTAAGTGAGCAGTTGTGAAATACCTATGTACCTTCCAAACTTACTTTTAGTTTAACTGAGTGCTTTAAATTTTTCTGATCGCTTACCACGTATTGTTTACTCTGTTGTGTACCCCCTGACTCCAGAAAATTTTGCTTTTAAATTGTATCATATTTATTATCACAAACGAATCAACAAGAAAACACAATGTAATACGAGTGATGTAAATTTTTCTTTTTCACAAGCTTGTTTATGTGGGGTATAACCTCACCAATGATGTCACAAAAGAGTTCTAAATACGACACCACACCGGCTTTTACGAATTACAAAAAAATGCGTTTGCCTCATAATCATACAACATGTGTGATACGTTACAGGTTACAGCGATTTTAGGTTCCATGAATAGAGAGGGGTCTGATCACAAAGTGCAGCAACAAGCATATTCAATTATTCATGCTAAAAGTAACTTGCCATATTGACTTGATTGTAAACCGCCCTTGTTTGTAAGCCACCCTCGATTATAAGCCACATCTATTGCAGCTAAAAGTTTAATATAAACCGCCCTTGGTTGTAAGCTGCATGTAGTGATATATTAAGCCACATAAGAACATAAGGTGTAGTAGGCTTCTCCTATCCTTACCCTACTATCAAAACTCTGCTATATATCACAAACAGATTAACTTTTCGGTTTGATACAAAAATGTAAGCCACATAACCGATCGTACAAAAAACTTTGCAAACCAATATATAATCAAGTCAATACGGTCGTTGCGATAATAACTCCCAAAAAGTTATTTGAATTTAAATTTTACACATAACCCAAAAGCTGCTAGAGTACCACAGTTTATGAACCACTGGTTTAAGCTATATATTACCCGGTTTAAATAATCTTACAAAGAAATTGTTTGTTGATCAAAATACCATAGTACTTTACATTTACTAAAGCATATTTTACAATGTTACTTCTTCTTTCAGAATTCTATCAATTTTGTGTCCTTCCAGTATGATGAAACACAAAATAAAACAACACAACAACTTGTTCCAACAACATCCATGCGACCCACACATACCATTGAAGAAGTCTTGGCAGATGTGCAAGGAGAATACAATTTTCTTCAAGATTCAATGATCGAAGTTAAAGGTATCATAACTTTTATATGTGTTTGTAGTAATGTGCTTAGTTGGTATTAGGGCTTTATTTGCATTAATATTATGTTTTATGTGTAATTGCATAAGTTCTTAAGTGCTGTTGCAAGGGGATAATTGTCTTTTTAAGTTTGAGACTTTTTGTAAATTTTACTAGATAACAAACATAGTCTGAAATATCCTGATTCGACATCAGGTCCCCAAGCCAACGTTCTCAATGATAATACAAACATCAATCAGCTGAACACTACAAATCCTCACAATTCCGTTCTTCAATCATCGCCTTTTCTTTCTGCTAACACTGCACCGGAAAAGGATAATTCCTATAAAACTGGACAAAATATTTCTTCCAATGATTTAAATTTTCAACCAACACATCACCTTTCCAATCCAAATTCAAACAATGCTTTTGCCTCTGTTTACGCTGACCAAGAAACGGACGATTCTTATGCAGCAAATAGATTGTCCCAAGGCTCTGAAAGCAATATGACCTCTCAGGTGGATAATTTGGGTATGGGCCAAACAACCTTTGGAAATAGTGAAAACAGTTATGATAGGAGCAATACATCTGCAAATTTCGGCCAGAGTTTGCATTCTCTTGATTCATATAAAACTGTTCAGTCCGATGTTAACATGGTTAAGGTGAGTATTTCCATTAATTACAATAGAAATGTTTGCCTGCTCATTGGTTCGATATGTTATCTGGATATCAATCTGCTTCTTTTTAGCAGACTGTGCCAGACTCTACATACGGTTCATCACCATTTAATTCTATGCCCGGAAGCAGTCCACAACCATTTGATAGTGCTTTAGGTGGAAATTCCATCCCCGATCCAATTCCATTGCCTTCATCACAGCAAGTGGCATCACAAACACTGGCTACATCAGACCCACCAGCTGCACATATTCCGTTTCCAAATGAGAAATTGTCTGGGTATAAAAGTTATAACTCTGAACCCTCAACTACAGAAAACTCCAATGGCAGTTTACCTCAAGATGATGCCACTTCAGCTTTTAATTCAGTAGCAGAGGTAAAAATTGGAACAATGAATAGAATTAATGAATTTGTTTTGCTTTGATCAACAAATTTCAAATAGTGTTACCATTGGCAGCTCATTTGTTACAATGGACTGCTATTTTCTCTTTACTTTGCAGACAAACTACATTAAATAAGTTTGTTTTTAGCAAGTTTTATTTACAGCATCACATGTCAGCTGGAGATGCTGAAGCAGCATCGTTAAGTCTTAATCAACTTGAACCGAAATCCCAAGATGATATTTCTAAAAATACCGGTAAATATAAAATTATACCTGTTGTTGTATTTGGTGCTTTTGAAGCCTACTGTGGATTACTTTTTAGCAATGTGTTCTTTTGGGTATTGCATATCCGAAATTTTAGGTAATTTATTTCCATAAGATATCAGTTAAGGAAATTATGCGTACCATTAATTTGCCATAAATTACAACTAGTAACTCATTAAGAAAAGTTTTTGTGTTTTGTCCATTCAAATTTTTTCATATTGACCAAATGCAAAACATTTGTTTTTTTATTAGATGAGGGCTCATCTGTGGCTAACAAGAACACATCTGCAAACCTTTCATCAAGCAATAAGTCATCTGCCAATCAGCCATACTCAGGTAGCAGACAGAACAGAATGCAAACTGGATACTCCGGCCCTGCTGGTAATTACCGAGGAAATCACATGTCCCGCCAACAGGTATTTGATAATCTTCTTTTGTAGGTATAGCACTGTAGACTAGTACAGTAATATACATTGCATATCCCGGGTGTACTTTTATTATTCTGAGTGGGTTCCACAAGGCATCCTGACTCTGTAAAATGGGTGCTACTCAAAAAACTTGAATGCCCAACTCTGGAAAACTAAGCTGAATCTGCCAACAGAGAAAATCAAGCTTTACTTTTTGCAAAGCTCTATCGCCAATTGTATGGTCACCACTGCCAGAGTCATTTCCTGCAAATACACCTTTTAATACAATCTCTTCATGCTGTGCCCAACTGCCCATAGCATTGTCCTGCACAGCTCAAGCCTGAAAGTCGATCATTAAAAACAATGGTTGTCCAGTGGGCAACCAATTAGGTAAATTTTGGATGCCCAATACAAAATTTGTTTGCCATGGCACTAGGACACTCATTGAAATCTAACCCTGCGTATCATATTGTCTTTTTGTCAATCTGATAATAGTCTTGTATGCTTTTTCATCTGTAAAACACCAATTTTCTGCATTAGGGGCAAGGTATGACTGGCTTTTATCAGCGAGGTGGGAATTATCGTCCAAATAGTAATAGGAGCTATGGGAATTTTGACAGCATGGGTCATCCAAAGCACTTTGGAGGGCCAGGTGGAGGATACCAACAACACCCACAAGCAATACCGCCATTTAACTCACAGTATAGTCGTCCACAGGTAACATCGTAATTGCTTTTGGACTCTATTTGGTAAAATTACCTTGCTTTAATTCAGATATTTTTGCATTTGAGGAAACAGTGATATAATGTCTTGATCCTTTCATGTTAGATATGTTTTCTTGCTCTAGAAAGCTAAGGCCTTATAAAAAAAAGAAATGCAAATATAATACATTCGTTGCTAACTTACTAGTTCTTGTTTGTCATGCTGTTATAGGACAATGGAGGTTATGGGGGAATGCAGCGTCGTGGAGGTGGTGGCAGTGGCCCCAACAGAGGAGGAGGAGGAAGAGGTATGAGATACTTGCTGACTATTTATCTATATGAGTTCAAAGGCAGAAGTGAAACGACTCGAGTTAGGAATAGGCAATTCAGAATACCGAATCCCGAAGATTGGAATCCGAAATGCCAATTTAAACCGAATAATAGGATTCGGTTTACGATCGTGAGAGCGCGATCGAACAAGCGAGAAAAATGCACACGAGTTTTCTTGCATGCAATTGTTTGAAGGAAACAAACGTAACCATTATTCGCACGTGTCGCACACGTACACAAACTACACATGCATTTTTTTCTCACTTGTTCGATTCACCACGTGCATTTTGTTCAAGTTCAAGCATACAAGGGTTGGGACGTAACTTGGCATCTTTCTCTCGAAGTGCCTTGGGCAGAGAACATAACGCTGGCCAAGGAGTTAAAAGAGAAAACGAGCTCGAGAAGAAACCACTCTCATCACGCAGAATGCACTGCAAAGTTGCAGGGTTCAAAATAAGGACACGCAGCACGTTGCTGAGCGGGCTTGCAGTGCCTAGGTGCGTGTATATGCAATTGCAATATTTCACGGCATAATTTCTAAACCCACAATTAAAAGTGTCCATTAATGAACAAAAAAGTTCTTACTTAGGAGACTCTACCAAAGCCCAAAAATATACAAGTTTTGTTGTGCTTAAAAGACATTTCCACGCGATTTTATTAAGTAAAAACGTAGAAATACTTTACGCCTAAACAAGACTTTATACCGTAAATAAGTTAGATGTTATCGGCTACAAAGCGATTACCAGAAAAAAACTTCGCGCTTGCATTGACAAGTTAAGAAACCAGGAGGTGATTGTTAAGAATTTAATTTAGAAAAACTTAGAGCGTTTTAACGCCGCTTAGGATTTTAAAAAGCGCAACACCTTGGCAAATTCAGGATCTGGCCCTTCCTACGTTGGCGACTGTGGCCACAATCTTGCAGTTTCTGAACATACATTCTGTAACGTTAGCATGGAACTGATAGTCAGATAGTTATGCATTGATTTATAATGCAAAAAGGAATTAAGTTTTATTGCTTACAAATGCGCTTTCAAGCGCCACTTTTGCTTTCAACATGCAAGATCACGTACCTAGTCCAAATTCCCCGGCCGAATCTTAATGATAAAGATTCTGACTAGGCCGAGTAATTTTAATTTCGTCCCAACCCTAAAACATATCGTATCTGATTTATTAACGGAAAGATGCGTGGGAAAAGGAAAACTTGACATGTGTGCGAGCATTTTACATTAATTTCTAATAAGGTCGCAGTTTGTAAGCACTGTAAAGAAGATGAGTTATTGTAACGGCACTGGAAGTCTTACAGTATAAAACATCTAACGGCTGAACATGTGTATTTGGAGTTGAGCAATCAATCGGGCGATTCGGTATTCTGGATTCGGTTTATGTATTCGGAATAATTCTAGAATGGTAAATTATTCTGAATTGCCCAGCCCTAACTCGAGTCAGTAATTTGACCGATGTCACAATTTTTAAACTTAACCAACTTGATTTTTAAAAAATATCAAGATTATTTGACTCTTTTCTTGGACTTGAATCGAATCTTTTTCGAGATGTAACTTAACTTTACTTGAATTACTTACCATCCTGTATTAACTTCGTTTCTAGGAAGTTGTTAATGCATATGAAATTACTTTTAACTGTTTGTATGCAATGAAAGTACTCGACTTCTAAAATGAATTAATTTACCCAAGTAGCATTTTTATCCTTGTTTTGATGGGTAAGTTCTAACTTATGTCAGTTTACTCGAGTCCCTATACAATACATTAATACAATGCATATGCAAGAAATCACTTGATTGAGTCAACATGCGTAAATTGCTCAGCTGTACTCTGACTTGTGGTTGACTCATCACAACCATGCTTCCCAGAAAGACAGAATGTGACCACGCGATGTCATCATATACATGATTACAGGTTATTCTTCAAGAGGAAACATGCGCAATGGTGGACCCGGAAACTACAACCGGTCACGTACTTTCAGACCGCAGAATGCTGATCAAACAACTTAACATCTTTGTGGTGCTCAGATTTTTTTGCGTCAGTACTCAACAGCTATCCTAATCTTGCAAAGCATGTGGTTAGTTTTTACGTCAGTACTTTGTCAGTTCGCTAATTTTAATCGACATTGCCTCGAGACCGGCTGTTTCAGTTTATGTGTTTGTGTTTAAGATGTCCTGTGTTTGGCGTAATAACAGAATGAACGCCCACATCGTATTTGTTGCATATGAAGCTAAACTAGGCAACGCGTAGGCCCATAACTATGTAAGCTCAGGAGATTTGGCAAAAAGAAGTTGCCTACCGAAGCTGAAATGTTATTTAACAGTTTTTTAATAATTGTTCGGCGAAATTCAGTGCACTCTTTGCCTGCTTCGATGTTGCTGCTGTTCAGGGCCTGACGATATAATTTTGAAAAATGCCGGTGTATCACTTAAGGGTTGGAGATAGGTAAATCATTTGTTAATCAATATATAAGTAGTTCACCTTAACATGAATTTTGTTGGAAATGCAAATGTTAAGCAAGTTTTCTGATCATATAATTTAATCGATGTTTGGATCCAACTTGATATTCTGTAACCAGAAATACACATTGCCCTTCTTTGTGTCCTCATTCTTGCGAAAACTTCCAAACTAAGACAAGCTTGGTAACCAGGCGTTGAGCGACGAAGTGTCATCGTGGAGTGTAAGTCGTGCAAAGACTTGCTTCAGTCCCAAGATAAAAATTTTGATACTAAATACATAATTGAACCCACACTAACAGACAAGACTGTAGACCTATCTACCTTAACCATGGCGATCTGCTGCTAATTTGATAATAATTCATTTGACCTACTGAGCGAAAATAGATAGATATTGTTGTATTGGAGATGGTGGAGAATAGCTGTTTCCTTAACCCTTGCACCGAAAAGTTATTTCAGCGGCTCTCGCGAGAGAAAATTTAAATACTGTAGATTAATATCTGTCATTTTAAAGATAAAACCTGGAAAATAAGAAAAATCACATTATTACAGATGAAAGCGTTCATACAGCGAAAGTCGACTGAATAATAAAGGTTAAAAAACAAAATACGTATGTTCGTAGTTGGAATAGGCTACGTGGCATGAGCTCCAAGTGAAGTTGATTTAACTTTTGAGTAAGATTGAAGGTGACGTGCCCAAGGTTAGTCGTCGGCTCGGTAGCGAAGGGGTTTGACTTTGAACTAGGGTTGGGACCCCGGGATTTTAGCCATTTTTTTCTAATCCCGGGAGTTCTGAGTTGCCGTTCAATATTACCTGAAAAGTGGATTAAATTTATTTAAAACAGTTTTACAGTAGCTAGCCACTTAAGTTCAGCACAGAGTGTTCTCATGCGACCTATTGCCTAACAATGGCTAAACAATCGCACGAGCTTGGACCTTGTGCATCAGGTTTTAGTCAAATTGTATTCATATGAATTTGAGAATTCATTTCAATTCAAAAGGACTAATTCATCAAAACATCAGATTGCAGCGAAGTCATGTTTGATGAAAGCTTATGCAGAAAAATGTAAAGTCCGAAAGATTGACTCCTTTTTCACGTTGAACTCGACGAACTGCTTAGTCAATTGACTGCCGTGGATATTAGGCTTAAATTTAATCAAATTTCCACAAGCGAGCGTCTGCCTCGAGCATTCAAAGCTGACGGTTAGGATTTGTCCATATTCCACAAGCTGACAAGCAGGTTCGGGATTTGGTAATCAAGCACAAAGAGAAAATTATAAAGCTAGTTCATGACGAGTTTATCGCAAACAAACAAAAAATGATCGACTTTTGATGAGACGACGTCTCATAAATGCTCATTTTCAAAGTAGTCTTCAATCTCTGGGACTGATTCGCATCCAGGGAAGCATAAATGCAGTAAAGCTGTTTGAAGAACGATTGGAATGCTTTGGTCTGAACCTGAAAAGAGATGTGGTTGCAACAGTCACTGCTGGTGCCAGTGTTATGATAAAATTCGGAAAGGACACTAGCCCTCAACATGTGACTTGCCATGCCCATGCGATCCATTTGGCTGTTTGTGTTGTTTTGTACAAGACATCTAATTGTAAGTAGCCTATTATTCTAGTGAAGCCTCCACTGATGTATATGATTTTGGAAATGACCTTGAGAAGTTGCTGAGGATGATTCTTAGGAAGTAGAAGTCTCTCCTTTTTTTGTCACCTAGCTTGCAAGATGTCGTGAGAAAAGTGCGAAAAACAGTAAAAGTCTTTCGGCGTTCTCCCGTGCAAAACAATGACAATTTCCAACCCTTTATTTTGGAGACTTTTGGTAAAGAGAAAATGCTTCTATTAGATTGCAAGACCAAGTGAAATAGTTTGCTGGCAGTGCTGAAGAGATTCTATGAGTTGATGAAGAGATCAAAACGGCGTTGGTGCTGCTTGATGTTCAATTTAATTTTTCTGATGAGGAGTTGAAAAAAATAAATGATATGTGTGAAGCTCTGGCCCCCTTCAAGGCTGCTGTTGACGCGCTAGCAGGTGAAGAAGCAGACTAGTTGTTATCAGAAAAAATAATTGCATTCGTCTTGAAGAAACTTGGAGATCTGAGATCAGAAATTAGCAAAGACCTAAATGAAAGGTTTAGGATTCGGATCGATGAGCGTCGCAATGATGATCTGATTCATTTTATCGAATACCTCAGGATCAGCTTGGAAAGCAGCAGCAGATCAGCAGCGAACCTTCATACATTGATTAACCTCAAGATCAGCTTGGAAATCGCATAAGACGTCAAACAATTGTCACCTTGGCAACAAATCTTATTCAAAGATTGTTTTCTACTAACGGATCAGATACAGACGGCACTACTGAAGAACATGAAGAAATTAAAGTGAATAGCAGCCAAGATACTTCAATTCAAATCACCTTAGCTCAAGAGCTGAATGAGTTTATGGTAGCTGATGAAAATGAAGAGATAAAACACCGTAAGGTCGACTCTCGAGTGTTGCAGAAAGAAACGATGTTGTATGAGACCAGCAAGAAGAGGCCAGAAAACTTGGAAATATTGTATGGAGCCCTGAAAACCATCAAACCTACATCAGTTGAGGCCGAACGTGTGTTCTCAGCCCTTGGTTATTTTGGCAATAAAATTATAAATTGTCTCAATGGTGACACTCTTGATGCACTGCTGTTTTTGCGTCAATATTACAAGAAATAAACATGTTTTGTTTTCATTATATGTGTACACTTTTTACTTTGTTAATCCCGAAAATTCCCGGGATTGTAGGTTGAAAATCCCGAGATTTCAAACTTAGTTCCGAAATCCCAACCCTAGTTTGAGCTATGTAGGCCTATTAGCCAAGGTTGTAATGCCGGGTGAATCATTAACGACACTTTCTTCTGTTCAGTGGTGCTGGTGAACAGTTTCCAATTCGGGCATAACAAAAATTCAAATAAGAAATGTGTATGGTATGTCGATCCAAACTTGCGCAAAGGCTACCTCAGTAACTGGAGCTCTAGCGAGGAGAAAGTATCGCTGAGTTTAAGTTGAAAAATGCTTTGAATGGAGCCCACTCTACAATTTTCGTCTCTGATATCAGTAGCGATCGTACTGTGGCTATCAACATGTTTTGTTGAAGTAAACAACTCACAAACGGCGATCTCGGAAAAACAAGATATTAGAAATAAATCAAATTAAATAACCCTCACAAATTAATTTTGGCCTTTCTGCAAGACAAAATCCTCAGCTGACGTTTCATTTTTTACGCTAGGGAAAAAGCTATCTTTCTCAGGTTTTGAAGAAAAAGAAAAAGGTTACTGTTATAAAAATAGGCTACCTAAGGCGCCATATGGCACGCATCGCTAACCAACACTTCTATTGTGTGGAATGGTGCTAAGGGTTTATTTGCGACTGTGTTACAGGGCTCGGTGTAATTCGAACTTGCATTGCCGAACTAAGCAATACTAACAGACGTAACAGTAGCTTAGCTAGGCTAGTTAACTCACTTAGCTGTTAAATTTGCGTTCCGGTTGTAAAGCAGACGATCGAATGCATTATGTAGAAATAATGAAGTTTTTCATTTTAGGCTATTTGTTAATATGTGTTCTGAATGAGTATTTGAGCTTTAGTTGACATTTGGTATTTCTGTATTTTATTGAGTACAGATTTTATCACAAATATTATTATGAATAATATTGTTGAGCATAATATAATAGGCCTATAATTGAGCAAATTATTTCCGTAGCATTGCAGCAATGTTACAATTGAATAATTAATTAGCCTAATCATTTTCTTTTTGTCAAAAGCGTGATAGAGACAAAAAGTTCAAGCCAGTTGTTATTAACATGTGCTAATGAACTGGAAAAAGTAACAAGGCCGAGGAGGCTTGAAACATGCTGATTGTGATTATTCTAAATCAAGGATCTCTTACATGATATTCTTTGGGCAAAATTGACTTGAGACGTTGCTTTTTTCTGTTATTGTGTATTATAATATGTTATTGTAGCATAGTTATCATAATCACTAGTTTGTATAAGCCATAGTTGGCGTATCCACTATTCATCACAAATACCATAGTTGAAGGGAATGTAGACGCCTGATTTCCTAATGACGATATTATACTTTTTATTTGATTCGTGCTATCTATCTTTTAGTGCACGTTTGGGCTTTTCTATTGTGCCCTCTCTTGGCCACAGAAACAGGATTCCGGTCTCTAGGATGGAGCTTCTTTTGCGCGGTTTTCTTTAAGCATCCATTTGTTGTGCACTTAAGATATTCATTGTCATTTTAATCTAACCATGTCACTTCATATACTTATTTTGGCTATTACTATTCGTGTTTTAATATTAGGGAACATGTCCATCTTCAATCAGTGAAGTTGTTTCATTGTTAGTGTTATTTTGGCCTTAAATTCGTTGAACTTAGGAATTATTTTGTGAGTTTGGTGGCCATGCTAACCTACAATCTTGTAGCACAATTCTGTTAATTATTTTTATCTTGTATGTTTTGAGCCCTTAGGTTTTGCCACTTTTTCCTGCTCGTTAATTGTTTGTAAGCATGTGTTTTATTATGCTATAATCACAACGGTTAGCATCATAACTTTCGCTCCGCACAGTTAATAGCAAAAAATTAACAACACAATACAAAAAAAATTAAGGTAATAATTACTGGCAATAACTACCATGCCGCCTAACCCATAATAGTTAGACCTACAAACCATGAGCAGGTGGTGTATCCAAGCAACAGATGGTTAAATATTGCTTCAATGCTGTACATCAGTGGATGGTAAAAAAAACATCCCAGGCAGGAGAATAATAATTCTAATACCTGTAGAATGTGTGCTTTTAATTAAAGTTGTGAAATTTTGCAAAGACTTAAATATACATGTATTTCTATGGAAACACTTTGCTAGACTGTTTTGTTTCTATAAAACAGACATCAATATAAAGTTTAGTTTTGAATACGGTAATCATTTTGGTCAAATTTTAAATCATAGTCTCATTATGGCAACCAAATTAACAGACGAAGTTAAAGCTCATCTGAGAGACGTTTGTGCAAGAATCGTTGCACCTGGCCATGGTATCCTTGCTGCTGATGAAAGCACAGGTTGGTGTTTGTTTTGTTTAACAATGTTTTTATTTAAATGTAGTGTGTAAAACACAATGCGCATGCCATTTATAAGCAAATAGGAACAACTCTCCTTGCAAACATGACAAGCTCTGTAAAGACAATAACTGTTGTTTACAATGATTGATACTGAGTATTATTTAACTGTTTTTCTTTTAAGTGAAAATTCCTTAGTTTAGTAGATAGTAGGTTGTGTTTGAAACTCTAATAATGCATCATTGCTGTTTTTAGGTACTATGGGAAAACGTTTTGATCAGATTAAGGTTGAAAATATTGAAGAAAACCGTCGATCGTATAGGCAACTTCTCATGTCCTGTGACAAGTCCATGGGTATGGTTGTAGAGTTCTTAAAAATATACTGTTTGTATTTGTAATGTTATAATATACTGGGTTAGAATAGTTGTCATTAAAAACATGTTTATTTTCCAAATAGCAAATTCTATTGGTGGTGTTATCCTGTTTCATGAAACACTTTACCAGAAAGATGATAATGGTACACAACTTCGGGATTTGCTGAAAGAAAAGGGCATCGTAATTGGAATTAAAGTAGGCTTATCTACAGCAAATAGTACAAATCTGTATAACGCAGAGTTATTTAGGCTGCACTTAGAGTTAAAATAATGCTGCAATGCCTAGTTAAGGTTTGTCAAACTAAAATTTGCTATATGGTACTATAGGTGGATAAAGGTGTAGTGAAACTGCTTGGTACAAAAGATGAAACTACTACGCAAGGTATCATAATTATGTTTCTTTGCACAGCATGTCCATATGATGTAGTGTCACATTAGTATTGAAACGTTTGTCAGCTGTTAGTTGGTACACCTGATTGCCTGTTTTTTGTAGTTTATCTTTGTGCCAGGTTAGCAAGTTATTATTGTATTAATAGTTGCCGTATTACTTTAGGTTTAGATCAGCTTGGTGATCGTTGCTCTCAGTATAGGAAAGATGGATGTGAATTTGCCAAGTGGAGATGCGTTCTGAAAATTTCAGACAGCACACCCTCCCAGTTGGCTATAATGGAAAATGCTAATGTACTGGCTCGTTATGCAAGCATTTGCCAACAGGTAGCACTATTGTTATACATTTTTTCAGTTTTACATGTATGCACTAATCTTTTTAAAAAATCCTGTATAAGAACCTGAAAAGATCTCTTTTCTCAAAACTGAAATATGTCATGTGTAAGCGAAAACTGAAAAATGCCATGCTAGGAGACATCAGTCAAAGTATGATTTGTTTAGTTTTCCTCATTTGTGACTTGCACATTTTCTGCCATGCTTTTTTATCTGCAACATGCATGAAGAATTAAACATACTTTTTGCTCCAGGCAGCTTTATTTTGGTGTTTGTCTTTCTCAGGAAACAGCAGTTCAACCATTCTCAGTCAAACTATACATTAACCAAATTAATGTTTTGATAATAAACTCTTTTTACAAAGATTTTACTGCTGTAATTGTTCTTTAACTTCAAACACTACTCACCAGGTTACTAAAGGCTCTTATCCAACGTTTATTAGAAGAAAATGAAGGTGTTTTTTGCTGTATAAACCACTGGTTTTTGGCCTGTGGGCCATGGTTAGAGGAACACCAATTTTGCTACTGTATTATTAATTATTTTTACCAGTCATATTAATCTAAAAGCTGTCTTTTCACTTGATTCACCAGGATAAATTTATGCAAAAAGTATCATTTACATAGTCTAGAATTTTGGCCAAAACAGAATGTTCTTTGGAAAAAAATGGAAAAATTCTTTCACTGATCTGATACGCTATTGCACCTCACACGCTGAGGAGCCAGGCTAACCTTGTATCAGCTCAAGCTGGTTGCCAATTAACCAACAATGAAATAACTGTAAATTGTATTGCTGAAATTAAACCAAGGCTAAAATGCGCTGTTCTACAGCATATTGCTCTTGCTGATTAATTATTATTAATGAAGGGGATTGGTGATTGGTGATTGATAGGTGAAGCCTATTGGAATGCCCTATATCGATATAAGTTTCCAGTCCACGAAATTCAAATATAATTAATGGGTCACGACCAAATTATCGGATTTGCAATTGGCTACAGGCCAAAAAGTTGAAAACCAGTGTAACTGTAAGCATCTGTTGTGTACTGCTGTACAGACAGTACGTTATATTGAAGAGTAACTTGCCATTGCATGAACTCTGTTCTTGGTTGAATTTCATTTTGTACGTTCTGTAAAAACTACGTTTACACTGCGCCAAATTGCCTCCAAAGTCATCCGCCTTGGTGATCAGTAACTCACCGTTAAAACAACCCACAATCCTTGTTTGCCAATGGTGTTTGCGTAGTTGACGTTTTTGAGCTTAGCTTATTAAACCGTCTTGACTAGCCAGTAAGTATGTCGCAATGCCGCTTTACTCTCAAAGCACGATTGTGGTTAATTTTAAATGTGCAAGTAACCGTAAAGGCACGGTGACAATTTAGTTCATACAAAATTTCTGCTATCAACTGTAACCAACTCGCCAAGAGGCGTATTGCTAGTGAACGACCAAGAACTGTTTTCGTGTGTCTGCAGTTCGTTTCTATAAGAAGTTAAAACTTCAGCCAGACTTCTTGCATCATCGTCGTTTCCGTTGTCGAGTTGTCATTTAAAATATCATGTTCGTGCATTTTTAGTTAACAATCTTGTGCACTATTCTAGGTCGTGATAGAACCGATTTATAATGATTGTTGAAATATTACCGAATGTCATAATGATAGCTAGGTTTTGTCATAAGTATGCCATCGCGCTACTCAAAGCGTTTATGTGAAAATATAACTGGACCGATCATAGAGTCAAAAGATACATAATACCCAAGCAAAATCCCAATACACAAGATTGCAGAAATTTAATAACTTGGTTATTGTAATTATAAATTCAAGGTTTTGCATTGATGTTAAATATAATTCCAATAAATGCTTTAATTGTGCAGGTAAATGTAATAATCTTTACATAGTTTTGGGTTATCCCAGAGTTTAAGGTAGGGCTCATATCAATATTTTCTTGCTTTGCTGGTTTTACTGTCACGTACGCAGATGACCGTCCTAGAGGTAAAATGAGGGCGTAGACACACGCCTACGTTTTGAACCAATCAGCAATCATACTATATGTGGTCTGTCAAAACTTTCTCTGTAAGTTAAAATCGTTAGTTTGTGTGCTACCTGCTAATCATCAAAGTTGTATATTAATATTGAAAAATATTTACTGTGTCTGGACAGAATGATATAGTGCCAATTGTGGAACCAGAAATCCTTCCGGATGGCGACCACACGATTGAAAGATGTCAAGAAGTTACGGAAAAGGTTTGAACGTAGCCTGCAACCTGTTTTATTTAAATAAGCGTTTAAGTGGCGTGTTTATAAAATCGTTTTTATTGGAAGAAGCCAGTGGTAGTATAAGTCCGCAAATGAACTTGAATGTGCGTGTTATTTGTCAGGTACTTGCTGCTGTTTACAAGGCGCTGAATGATCACAACGTCTACTTGGAAGGCACGCTTCTTAAACCTAATATGGTGACCGGTGGCCAAAGCTGTTCAACAAAATACACGCCCGAACAAGTGGCCTTGGCAACCGTTACTGCTTTGAGACGCACCGTGCCATCTGCCATGCCTGGTAGGTTCAATATTCGTCGCGGCATATTTCTCTGTGCTCGTGTTCACTGAAAAGATAACCACAGCCACTATTTGTACCAGGCGTGACTTTCCTGTCTGGTGGACAGTCCGAAACAGATGCTACTAGCAATCTGGATGCGATTAATCGGATCGATCTGCTCCGTCCGTGGAAGTTATCATTCTCATATGGACGAGCTTTGCAAGCCTCTGTACTAAAAGCGTGGCAAGGCAAAGCTGAAAACGTCGCTCATGCTCAGAAAGTATTTCTACGTCGAGCTAAAGTAAGTTACTCACTCACTTTTTTGCATTTCTTAACATTTATGAAGTTGTTTTCAGTACACTTCGTAATGTCGTTGTATAAATTATAATTAATTATTCATTTGAAACGTCATTTTAAAAATTGCGTTTTCTCACAGATGAATTCTTTGGCTTGTCTTGGGAAATACGAATCTGCAATGGAGGCCGCGGAAAGTGGCGATGCCCATTCATTGTTTGTTGCCAATCACCAATACTAGAAGGCATTTTCGAGATCATGTAGCCAATGCATATGCAGTGAATGAGCGCTTGCCTCGTCGAATTCAGTTTCTGTACATATACATTGAGCATAACCTGCGATTGATACGATCGTGTTAAAATTAATATGTAGTTTCATCAGTGAAGTGCGCTTATGCAGATTAAAATAAAATGCAATAAATGACCCATTCAAAAATCAAATTATGTCGTTGTTGGAGTTGATAAAAGACCAACCAAGATTTGTTGCCGTTTGTTAAGGTGAAGCTAGCTGGTTAGTTACCTTTGTTGGAGATAATGCTCTTTGTGTCTTACTGACAGGAAAAGATTTTTGCTTAAAGACAGAAATTGTAAAATTGGTGGCCTTGGCGGGCCCATATTGCCGAAACAAGAATCGCATAAGTAATCCATTTTAACAAACGGCGCCCGATGCTGGCGTTTGCAAATGTTTAAAACATTTGCAGTCAAGTGGTATTTATTATACAGAAAAATACCTATTTAATGGTGCATTGAGTGAGTCAATATACTCACAGTAAACAACGTTGTATAGACTAGAGATAGATCAGTGGTAGTGGTTCTTAACGTTCTTCTATTCCTCCCGTAATATAGTGTCAAACACTAAAATACAGCGGAACATATAATTGCAGTAACATTGAGAGTTTATGATGTTAAACAACAAAACAAAGTTTAATCGGGTACAAACAAACCTCGAACCAATTTATTTATTTAAATTTCAATTTATTTTCGCCATAATTTTGGTTAGGCTAACTGTGCTGGTGCTGATGTTCGTAAATGTATGGTGCGGTATGGCAGTTTTTATCCTCAAGACTGAATAAAGTCTTTGCTCGACACCCGGCGATGATTCCTCATTGCTCGAGTCCAGTCATCGAGCTAGACTTTGTGCAAGTTCCTATTGTCACATGTTTTAAATTTCTTTTTCTTTTTTTGGTTAACTATAATGATGATAAACCACAACGAAAGCAAGAAAATGTGGCAAGGCCTCGACGGCAAAAACGAGAATTAGTGTAGAATATTTGATAGGAGTCCAGAGAAAATTATAACATCAGCACGGAACGCAAACCTAACAGCAAGTAAACGTAAATTAAACCAAAGTAGATCTGATAGACTGACATAACCTTTGTGGTTGTATGCTATAATCATGCAGGATGGAACTGACTAACAGTGTGTCTGAATGATAGCAGAAAAACCCCACTAAACTGAACTCCATCCAAGGAATCGAAGTCCCGTTTAGGTGACTTGAAGTGAGGGAAAAGTAACAAAACCTGTTTAACACACAGGTACAGGTTGGTTGCATAGGAATGAAGTGGATATTGTTGATACCGATATTACACCCATGTAGGCTACCGCCGGAATACGGCATGGTTTGATCAACTTGATCAATGTTGCATACATCAACTGCGACGTAGGCTATTTACCAGGAAGAGTTGAACGAATTTGACCCAAATCTTTTGGCTGTTTTTATTAACGGGCAAGCCCAATCACTGCATTGTTCTAGTTGGTAAATAAGTCTTGTTTCGGTAAGCTTCCACTCGTCAGAGTTTTGACAATTGTAGACTCTTTGCTGCATATTAAATCAAGGAGTAGTTGTCATTAAATAACAAGGACAACCTTTAACTGGGCGGCGACTTGGACTTACTGTAGTTAGGTTTGCGGTTACAGCTCCGTGATAACGAGTAAGGAAGGTTGCGTTTCTTCCCAGTGAGCACGAGCTGCCCCCGCTGTCAAAACATTGCTTCGCTCGCTGCACCCGCTAGGAATTGCTGCGTTTTTGTCATCGAAAGTTAACTCCCATCGCTTTCACGTTTTATAAGCTCGCACTTCTACCTGCGAGAAGACAGAGAGCGTTAACTGAGTGAATCATCGAAATCAACAGATGAGTTGTCTAAGGCTCTAAGCTAGTCATGGTGAAAAAATGAACGAAAATTATAGGTAAAATTGCATAAAATAGGGAACACTCTGAAAAATTAGGCAGCAAAAAGTTGTTTGCCAAATTTAAAAGCAAACAAAATGAAACGTATATAACTGAACTGTATCATAAATATCTCGTACCGAATTCCAATCCAAAAGAAATGATCCAAGCCGTGGCGTAATTTTACGCTAAACTCTACGCCAGTACTAAAACAAATGCTAGCACGAAAAACGCTTTTTTGAAAGAGATAAAATGCAAGATAAACCCTGAAACATCATCAATTTTTAAACAACCCCTCACGGTAGAGGAAATAGAAAATGCGGTCAAAACAATGAAAAACGGTAAATCGCCGGGTCCAGACGGGATCTCTGTGGAATTCTACAAATCATTTTGGCCGAAAATAAAGAAATAAATCCGCGATTTAATGTAATTCTGGCTAGATTGCAAAGCGGTACCCAAAGAGGTTAAAAGAGGTTCCATCACACTAATATACAAAAAAGGAGACGACGCCAATTTAAGCAACTATAGACCCATTACGTTGCTAAATAACTTATAGAATATAAAATCTTTACGAAAATCCAGGCCAATAGAATACGACAAGTAATGCCCAAGCTGATAGGGGAACAACAATAGGAAAAACAATAGGTGAAGGGACAACAGTAATAATGGATCAGTACGACCACATGTGTCGCAGAAACGACCTGGCATTCTTCATCTCTCTAGATTTCGAAAAAGCGTTTGATTCGATAGAGCACGATTGGCTAATAGAAACCTTAAAATCCATGCGCTTCCCAACAGAGTTAATTGAAATAGTCGAAAATCCAGGCTTGTCCATGGGACATTTTTTTCTGTCCCATCCCATCCTATCCCATAGCAATTCATGCCTGTCCCATCCCATCCCATCCCATTCCATGGGATTCCCATCAAAATACAATTCAATAAATGTTATTAAATTTATGGAAATTTAAGTCCTTAGAATTGACTACATGTACAAAGAGAGATACAAAACGACAAAATTTATTGACTTTGTTAACTTTAAAGTTCAGAAAAGTTGTCTATCTATGACAATTTATTATCATTGGTACTCATATTCCGAGTCACTGTGTCACATGGGAATTGCAATTCGTGCTGTTCCATCCCATCCCATCCCATGGGACATTTCCCATGGGATTCCCGTGGGAATCCCATTCCCATGGACAAGCCTGGGAAAATCTGTATAAAGACAGCCACGCTTCAATCATGGTTAACGGTTTCAAATCCCCAGATATTGAACTCAAACGGGGAGTGAGGCAATGGGACCTCCTAAGTTTTTTACTGTTTCTCTTAGCGGTGGAACCACTGGTCGAAAAAATAAAAAAAAGAACGAAATAAAAGGAATAAGATTAAGCGATAGATGCGAAATTAAAAGCGTGAGCTACGCGGACGACGTAACCCTGACGCTCAGCGACGTGACCTCGGTAAACGTCGCCATTGATACCGTGGAGCAATTTCAACTGGCATTGGGTCTCAAATTAAATAAACAAAAAACACAAGGGTTAAGAACAAAGAACGATTTCTCAAGTATCCTACTACCCGATATACAATGGCACCATATACAAACTTTAACCTACTCGGCGTAAAAATTGGTAAAATCAACCTGAACCATTTTTGGCAAGAAATTGGCGAAAAATCGAATCAGTAATAAAAGAAATAGATAAAACATACACCACGTTCGACGCCAAAGAGGTATTAATAAAATCGAGACTGTTACCCATTAGCAATTACGCGGCACAAACCTACCCTGCCTCAACTGAAAAAATAAAGAAAATCAACGAAAAAGTAGTTAGATATGCAGTTGGGAAAAATGAATACGCCGACATAAAAACGCTCCAACTACCCAAGCTAGACGGCGGACTCAATTTCCCAAACTTCGAAATAAACGCCGACTTAATATATATACGATCAATACTAAAATACTGCCAAGCGAGGGTCCTAAATGAACTGTTAAACGCCCACACGAGTTACATAGAATACCAGATAGGCCATGCAATTGCCGACGTTTTAGAAGTAGTTAGGCTAAATAATAATATACCGCACACCAAATCTCGTTCCCTGTACTATGAAAAAAATAATGCAAATAATAAAGAAATGCAAACTAAAACGAAACGACTTAATCGCAAAGAAAATTTAAAAAACGTATGAACGTATCATACAAATGAAGAAATTACAAGCAATAAGCCACTTCGCTAAAAAATGGGAAAGAACGCATCTGAAAATACTCTCAAGTTATCTACGCCCATTCAACTACAAATGTGCTTGGAACCTTTTGCCATTCGGTAACGAAACGGGAAATTATACGCCATCATCAAAAACCAGCTGTCCCTTTTGTAAAGTAGGACCCGACGCTGCTTATCATATATTTTTACATGCCCGCAGACCCAAACACAATGGGAAAAAAACACCATACACGCAGAAAAACTCCTGAAAATAAACCTGGAAAATGATAAAGTGGAAAATCTTTGCGAGCTAATGTTTAATTATGACCTACACCCAAATAAAGAAAAATTGCTGACCACCCTTAACACGGTGACCAAACATCAAATTTGGAAAACAAGACTAAGATGCGTCATCGACAACCACGCTTTTTCACTGAACAAACTGTCAATTGATGTAAACAAGGCCTTTAACTTTAGATTAACCGCAATACGCCGAAACCACCCGAACATAGTAGATAATATGAAGTAAACCACAAACCGAATTCTGCGAAGGCAGGGACTGCATAGTGCTCTAGGAAATGCTGAGTTATTGTTTGTGTAAATTGATTATCGTGATCGCTTTCGCAACTTGCAAGTAAAATTTACGCCGTCCGTTTTTCACGTGTGTACCAATAACAGCTAAAGAGAACGCAATGATTGTTACTTCCAGTACGGGTATATTATTAATTTTGCTATTATTTGTTATTTATTATTTGCTATATTACACCGCAATTAGTTTCGACACCATTGTGTGAATTGGATTATATTATTATTGTTATCATATTTTTTATCGTGTGTTTAATAATCTTTATTTGCGTGTACGTTTTCTTTTAAGAAACATGTTCATGCGAATAAAACAAAAACAATCTAAGCTAGTCATGGTGATTGTACAGGCTGCCTGACCTACCTATGATGAAATAGTCATTTTCACAGACTGAAATCATTTTTCGTCATTGTAAGCTCTATTGCACACGGATGCATATTTAGTTTATTCTCCCAATTTTATCTTACATTTTGTGTAGTTAAATGCACAAATCAACTCTTCATTCCCTCCTGCTTTGATACGAGGCAAATGTTGTTCAGAATCACGTCAGCTTTTTAAAACACTTTGAAACTTACATTACCTGCTTTTGTGGCGTCAAACACCAAAAAATCTTTCTTTGTTTTATTATACAGTAAATTTAATAAAAGACTGATTACTCGAAAAATCTTCCATGGGGCTTTCTAAAATTTTGCATGTGAATTTAGTATGCTTTGAACTACCATTCCATAAAATGCCATCAAAAAACCATGATTCAAACTTTTTTTTACAGAGGCGCAAAATAAACACTAGACTTTTTGGTATAAAAAAAAAACAATTTCAGCTACATTCATGCTAATTTTTAGCATAATTCTGCACGCGACCTGGAACATTGAAGCACGCCAACTGCTAGAGTAATTCCCAGGCTAGAAAACAACTCCAAACATGCTGCATTCTGATTGGTCTAAATAGGTTTTTTAAAGCCCTACGTAGCAGTACAACAAATTCATGGAGATCTTTGTTTTAGTTGTTTGACGACTCCTTTATTGCATCCAGTTGGTACTATATTACAATAAAGACACGTAACCAACGGAAGAATGTAAATCGCACAGCAAAACGAAAACTTCAGCAAAAAATGGTACAAATGGTGTGTCGCTGATTGCCACATTACTTCCCTCCTCCAAGTTATTATTCAGGCGTTTATGGAAGAAATTATACCTTTCCTGGCTGCATGAAGCAAAACGATCTGTGAGTCTCAGATTTATAAAAATGCTGCAGTTAAATACTAAATCTTTTTAAATGCTTAAAAATAAACACGATTGTGGTGTTTTCATTGCAAGATACAGCATTCAAACATCATGTGGTGTCCTATTTATAACTGATCCAAGTAATAGAATCATTCGCATTATGACCACCATTACTGGGCACCAAGTTTGCATTTGTTGTGACATATTTTTGGCAATACTGTAATTGTTTTGCCACTAAGTGTTATTACATCCTTTTCCAGCATATTCGCTTTAAGATCAACTTGTTTTAGTATTTGCACCTCTCTTTAATCAGGTTAAAATGAGACCAATGTCCACCTTGCATGCTGGAGAATCAAATCTGGTAAGCTACTTGCAAGCAAACAATACTCTGGTCGTGATACTACCTAGTGCATAGATGACGAAGTCACCTCAGATTTTTAGTGTATATGCAGCAACACATACTCAGAACACATGGGCAGTTATGCAAGTGATTAGAACATACAGTAGCAATAGTCAGCACAAAACTGAAACCTAAGCAAAGAAGGTATACTAAGATTACAAAAAATGCTTGTTAACTTTTTTTTAAAACCAATCATCATGAGGCCATGGAACACCCGTAATTCGATTTTCCTCTTGATCATTACCAACAAATTCCTCATCTTGGTCACCTTCAAAAGTGTCACCTTGTTCCAGACTTTCTATTTTATCCAGCCCAGCTTTTGCTTCTGCACTGTTGGGATTAATAGACAGTGAGATATTGTAATGTTCAACAGCATCTGAAAATTTAGAAATACGAACAAAAAAATCTGCCAGCATGGTGTGGTAGATACTACTGCCATTACGCTGTATGGCATCAAGTAACACTTTAATCGCATCATCATATTTTTTCTGTTTATCTGCTATCATGCAACGGATCTCAATGGCTCGTCTGTGATCTGGATTAATACTTAAAGCTCGTTCAACTAAACGAATCACTTGATCATGAGAAGATGAATCAAAAAGCGATGCCCAAGCCCACAAAACTATAGCATCAGGAGTACAACCAACAGCATCAAGAGCAGACTTCGCTACATTTAAAGCTTCATTATTTCTTTGGTCTTGTTTATGAGCATTGACAAGCTCTGCATAACAGTCTAATCTGTTTGGAGCAGTTAGCATAGCATGCCTTAAGTATGTTACAGCAGTTCGTACTTCACCAGATTTGCAAAGACTGACACCTTTCAGCAAAAGTGCTTGAACACATTTTGAATTTAGATCAGTAGCTCGTGTGGCCAAATACATAGCTTTGGTAAAGTCACCCTTTGACTTTGCATGATATCCCAATGCTACCCATGGTTCTGGATGATGTTGAGACACAGAAATCATTTTTAATGCTAACTTCTCCAGTTCTTCATTTTGGTCATCTTCAGAAAGCAGATAAGCATAAAGATCCATGTCCTTCAATCTGTATGGGTTTTGAAAAACCGCAGATTTAAAATGTTGTAGGGCAGCTGATGTGTTACCAGCATGATAGCAAGAACTGGCAAGACTACATAGTAGATCCACATTTCCATTCAAACTCACTCTTCGAGTCAAACCTTCAAAAGCCACAACACTCTTATTCAAATCTTTATTTAGTCGCAAGCCATGAGCTTTAATAAATGGAACAAGCCAGTCTAAACTGCAATTTATATTCATTATGCTTATGACAACATTTGGATGTTCACCGAGCTGTAGCAACTCAATGGCACAATCTAGGGCCAATGGACAATTTCTTAATACTTCTTTATAGCAGGCAACTGCTTGTTTTTCCAAGTTTAGCTTTTGATACAGCTTAGCCAAACACAGGCTCACCTTCATGGATCTTTGCTTTTGGGAAATGCTTTCTAAGATGCTCAATGCATCGCTATCATTGTTTAACAAAATGCAGCATTTATGTATTTTGAATTTTATGTCAATGTCAGATATTCCTTGTGGTAAACCTAACACTGTGTGCTTTTGTTTACCTTTAGGTATAGACTTAAAAAGCTGCAAAGCTTTATGATAAACTGCTTCTGCTTTTTGATATTCTTTATTCTCAAACAAAAAATCAGCATTATACATCAGCATCTCACACTGGTTCACCATAGTGAAGAAATCATGACAGTTTTTTGCCATAGTAATCATCAAACTGGAAAGTAACTCAGTTGATGTATATAAACCAAGCATATGCATTTTACGCAATTGCTCCATGACAGGTCCAGAATTCATTTTTGAATATATATTGTAGCCAGCAAGGATTAAGAATGTTATTGTATTGTATATGGCTTGAGATCTGCTATGGATTGCAAAACACTATGAATGATGTTAATGAATATATCAGTACCCTGCTGAAATTTTGTTACATATGTTACAATACATGTTACATATTGATATACAGTATACAGAATATGCAGCAATAAGACAACTTTTTGCCAACAAGCTGGTTTATATGACAACATTCTTTCTGCAGAGGAAAAATTTGAAGCACTATACAAGCTTTCCAGTAGGGTACACATAGGCACCTAAGGAGGGCGGGTAGGGCAGGATTTTAACTTTGCCTATAGATAGTTAACCAATGAATTTTAATCATGACCTATTGTCTTTGCATCTCATCTTTTTTGTCGCATTTGAGTCGGCGCAACTAACAAAAGTCTGACGTTAAGTGGTATACGAGTGGTTGCAACGGATGATTTCATTACCTGCTGGCCGCTACTTATTAGCAAACTTGCAGTTTCTTACAAACAATCATGTCCTGGCCAGTGCGTCAGGTGAATGATCACACTCTGAACACCCATGAGAAGCTTTTGTGCCTGAAGAACATCATTGTTGCTATCTGTGCACTCACTGGGATGATACTAAAATAACTCATTAGCTCAAATGATTCACCTTTATGTGTTCAGACTCAGCGCACACATATCTACGCACTTCCACATACAAAAATCTAAGAAAACAAAATGAAGTCTTGTGGTCGCATGCAGCTTTTTTCTCAAGGTATTGTTGATTATCACAGTAGGGAAATTAATTTAGGATGCCAATTGTAAAGCAACCAACCTACTACATAGCAGGAAACGTTTATCCAGGTACTATTGCATTGTTTGCACCGGATACATTGCCTTTGTTTACAACTTGCCACTTTCAGTACAATGCAACGTGATGCGTGAGGCATCGGCGGTGAGTCTTGTGCCAAAAAAAATTGTCAAGGTAGTTTCAGTGCAGAAATTGCAATTAAGCCACACGTTTCATATTTGTCTTTTAGTGCGCTTGTTTTGTCGTCTTTCAGGCAGTGTTATTAAAAGCCACGTAATGAATTTCTTGCATTTAGTGCATGACTATAATGGTAATAATGAAACAGTAATCATTATTGTTACGCAATGGCAAAAATTGTAATTTAAAAACTAAGCAACCACTGTCACAAAATCCACATACATTTATGTTATCCTATAAACATGATTCTTGAAATCTTATGACCAGGTCCGATCAGATTAAGAGTTATAAACTTTGATTCCTTTCTGATATCTCTTACCACCGTTTTCACATTTTTGCGATATAGCCGTATGTACCCTACATCACAACCATTAGGGGTACAATTGTTTCTTAAATTAGGGGAACTCTCAATTTGTAAGTAAAGAATGTAAAGATCACCGCCCTAGAATTTAGAAAGTTAGGTGCCTATGAGGGTACATAAACATTAAACAGTAATATTTACAAAAGAAATTCTAGTCAAGTATCATATATATTGTATCTAGCCTATAATTATATATATTCATATCAAGGCCTGATTGGAAAGAAACTGTCAGTCTTGCCTAAACGTTTTGAGCTTACAAGCTACTTTTGGAAAAGAACATAAAAATGATTGACATATTAAGAGCTTCTTATATCTTCTAAGTCTATTGAAAGGCGAATACTAAGTACATCTTCGTTTTTATTTAATGGTATTGTTTTATATAAAAAATATTTAACAATTTATAGTCGAACATTTCCATTAGAAAAGAAAATGAAAAAAATGAATATAAAATGAGTAATTCAGTTTTAAATGAAAACTGAACAACCAAAAGAGGCTTTGTGATCAACGTCACAATGTATTGTGCAACCCTAAACTTATATGATGTTTCAATTCCTCAAAAGGAACAGGGCTAACTCTAACACTATTGGAAAGTTTGCTTTCAGTGTGCCTGTCTACCAGATAAACACATAAACACATTTTCAACCGCGGACACTTTCATCATATCCACTATTTAAGCCTATCCCATAACTGTCCATGGACATTTTCATCATATCCACTATTTAAGCCTATCCCATAACTGTCTATGGACACTTTCATCATATCCACTATTTAAGCTTATCCTAAAATCGTCCATGGATACTTTCATCGTATCCACTATATAAGCCTATCCCATAACTGTCCATGGATACTTTCATCATATCCACTATATAAAATATAAGCCTATCCCATAACTGTCCATGGATACTTTCATCATATCCACTATTTAAGCCTATCTCATAACAGTCCATGGACGCTTTCCTCATATCCGCTATTTAAGGTTATCCTAAAATCGTCCATGGACGCTTACGCAAAAATCGTCCATTTTAAACCCGCCCATGGACGCTTTGTCGCAAAACAACTGATTTAAGTCTTTTTCAACAATCGTCCATGGACGATTAAGCGAAAACGTAGGTTTTGCGTAAAAGCGTCCATGGACGCTTACGCAAAAATCGTCCATTTTTAACCGTCCATGGACGATCCGCGGATTGCGTCGTGTCCAGCTTTTACCCAGTGCCGTAAGAAATAGTCATTTGTTTGGTATTGCATTAGGTTGGATCTACGCAGAAATTTCTCACAGGCAGAGTTTGATTCTATTTGGCTTAACCCAGTGGAGCAGCTGGCTAAAGTTAAGTTAGTTTGGAGTGAGTCACTTTGGACTGATGTTTTCTGAACATAATAACCTAATTTTAAAGTAAAATAAAAAACAGGATATAGTTTGGTATTCCGAAGGTTAACTTTATATTTTTCTACACGAGCTTTCGCAAGCATAAGCTTGCTTCTTCAGGTGTACTGCGAAAAATCTTAGTTTGGGCTGTCGGGGTCGTAATGTAACTGCTATAAATATAGGCTACTACGCACGTATACTGGATGTAAATGCTAAGCAACATTTTGTTTAAATTTCGATTTGGTAACTTACTTTTTCGTATCTATGTGTGCGTTTCTAAAATACAGATTATACATTTAGACTGTGTGAATATAATATGCCAGGCACGGTATGATCAATACTTCTTCAATACAACAATCAATACAGTTATAGCCTATACATGCTTGGACAATTAGAGCAGGGGTGTCCAACCTTTTTGGCCAAAGGGCCACATGCGATTTACGAATGATTGCGCGGGCCACTTGAATGTTTACTGCTAATTTCTAATTAAAACCCTCACACCAAAATTCTAATCTTAGAAATACGAATTATCCTCTTTTACAATTATAAGAACAATAAATATACCAAGATATAGTAAATTCAACAAAGATTTTACTACACGTCGACATTTCAATGTAAAGTTTGACACTGTTTTTCTCAAACAAGTTTGGCAATATTCGGTGAGATGGACGATGTAGCAATGCGAAGCGAGTTTTCCATATGGCTGTCAGAAATTAGCAAACAAACAATAAATGCCAATTTCTCGGAATGTAAGTTCGCCATAAATTACGTAGGCGATTCAGTTGATAATTAATATAAGTCATTTCGAAAAATACTGCGCGGGCCACTCAGAACCTTCCCGCGGGCCAAATGTTGCCGACGGGCCACGGGTTGGACACCCCTGAATTGAAGCGTAGCCAATGAAATCCGTCTGACCCGTCAGCTTCACGTCACGCTTCAGCTACTGTAGGAAAAACGACGCACGGCTTGTATAGAATCAGTCTTTATTGGATTGAAGGCAGAAGACGCAGTTATAGCACTGTTGATTTTGGTAGATAAGTAAATACAAGAATGCGTGGTTTTTAAGTGGTCGCTCTAGCTTGGCTGCTTGAACGGTATATGTGGTTTAAGCAAACTGCATCTCCTAATGAGATGAGTTGGAACAGCTGAAATAATAATGTTAATTATCGTTAATAATGATCATCGTTAATAATTAATCGTTAATAACGGTATAAGCACAAAGACAAAGCTATGCAGCAAACAGAAAGGAAATAAGGATGCAATTATACAAGCAGGAGAGAAGAAAGAAATTTACCAAAAATGAAGAAGGAGACAAAAGACAAAGGAAAACACCAAGATGGTACATGCAAATGAAATTAACAGTACATAAAAACAAAGTGATGCAAATAATGAAACATAGAGTTGTGTGGGTTTCTGCGAAATCATCACGAGAAGAGGAAGCGGGTGGCACGTCATCGGAAGGTCCAGAAGAAGACGGTTGATCACGAGAACGTCGAGGCAAAGGCGTCGATTCAGTTTGCTGTGGATGTCCAACTGATGCTCGATGTTGATGTCGCCAAGCGCGAATACTAGAGACAAGGAATCTGGCATACTGCAAATGGTACGGAGATGATCGGATAAACCCGATGGTGTGGAAGAGAGCCCACATCATCGCAAGGAGTTGCAGGATGAATATAAGGGCTAAGAAGAATTCGTAATCGATTCGATTAGTAATCTGCGATAGTGCTAGGAGTAACGTTTGTTTCGCGGCGTGCGCGAATGTGTTTGCGACGTAGGAGCCGTTGACCATAGTTTCATTGGTTGTAGTAAGGCTTGTTAAGGCATACTGCATTTGCTCCTTAAGAATGTTTCCTGTACTTTTTCCTGAGTAGGTCGTATACCTTGGGAAGTTATGTGATGGGCAAGCTAGTCAAGAGATGTGCTGTTGAATTAACATTTGTCTAAATTCAGCGTTAAGCCAAATTCTTCAAGACGTTGAAAACACAGCTTAAGGTGTTCTGACTACTCCCAACGATGATGTCATTGAGGTAAGCGAAGATTCCAAGGTGCTGCAGGGGATGTACCACTTCTCCTATGAGTAGGGAAAACGTCCGTAGAGCGCCGGATAAACCAATATATTCAAATTGACCAAGAGGACAAACAAATGCCGTCTTGTAAACATCTTACGCAGCCACACAGAATTGATGATAGGCGGCTGCCAGGTTGAGTTTAGAAAAGACAGTCGTACCATACAAAATATCAGAAAAACTATGTAAGAGCGGAAGATAACAGCTGTCGATTGTTTGTATATTGAACAATTTGTAATCTGTGACCAGACGATATTTGTTGCCAGAAGAACCTTTAGGAACGAGTAAAGCTGGACCTCCGTAGGGAACATCACTGTAGCGGGTGATGATTCGCTCAAGCAAGTTATCAATCTCTGTCTTTGAGATCTTCATATTTTCTGGGCTATATCGACGTGGTCGTACATGCACAGGAGAACCGGTAGTATGAATGTGGTGAACGATGGAATTTTTCACCGGTTTAACAGCTGAAATAGGTTGTAGCAAGTCCGGAAATTGATGTAAAAGATCTCCAACCGGATCTATTTGGCTGACAATGGATATGCAAACAGGATCACACGCAACATGATCTAATGTATATTGATGTTGATTCGGAACATCTATTAGATGTTTGGCTTTGGGTTCGAAGACAAATTTGTAGGTAGTGAGAAAATCCAAATTCAAGATGCAATAAGGTAAGTCCGCAAGAACAAATTCAAACGGATAAGAAAAGCGTTGATGAAGAGACACATTTAGTTGTTTGGCGCCATACGTAGTAATAGGGGAGCTGTGGGCAGCTGTGGCAGAGAGGAGTTTGTGGTTTGTGGCTTGATTTATCCGCCTAAGTAGCCGATAAAATTAGAGACGTTGCGGCGGCATTATCTACATAAAAATGGATATAATTGGAGTGATCATAAACAGTCAACAAAGGGCAGCCTCTTTTAGCAGCAGACGCGATCGACGGGACTGACCGGGTTAATTTAGCGCCGACCGCCAAGCGTTTTTTGTAAACTTACCAGTGAAGAAAACAATCTGATTAGAAGAATAGAACTGGCAGGAACGGCTGCAAGGGTTAAAACACGTCAGGGTCAGTAAAATGAAGAGCTCTGTGACTTATCAAGGTGTCTTAAGTCATCTTAATTTACCTGTTGAATTACCTGACTCTATTGTTGCGTGCGGTTAGAATCAGATAAATACTAATCAGTGTTAAAGTTAAGAAGCGGGCATTTTCAATAAAGATTTCTTATCAGCAGATATGCTGGAAAACAACCTGGGAACGTACTAGAAGGAGTGTTCACACGAATTTATTCAGAGCAAGTTTCTAAATATCAAACGACAGTTGAAGTGTTTGCCAAAAAACAAATTCATAAACTTCAATCAATAACTAGAAAACACTTTTGCAAGAAATGATGTAATGGTATTAAAAAATACCACCCCGGCCGCTACATTCCTCCACCGCTACGGAAGGAAAAAGTTAACAAATTAAATGTAACATATTGATGATAACAAACGTGAGCAAGCACAAAGAACAGTCAATTAATGAAATTATGGAAAAATGAATGAAAAATTACAGATGACAATACAATTACATCTTGGAGGGTAACTCCGAGAGCAACATGTTTTGCAAATACTGTTTGAACTGTTCGTACTGCAAATTTTCGTCAGCAACACAGTAAGTACAACGCGCGAGTAAGTCATAAAACTGCTGCAAGTGAGCCAAATGGATAAGAGAAGTAACTGTTGTCATGGTATAGATTTTTCCCGGTAAAGGAAATTGTGGAACCAGCTGAAATATTTACTCCAGTTGTTGGAACCAAGATAGAAAATCTGCAGCCGAAGTGGATAGTGGCGAAGGAAATGCAAGAATTGGCACCAAAATATTGCTTCCAAAGGGCTGAAATTGTTTTTGTACCGGACACAATGAGACACAGATAAACACTAATCCGTGTTAAAGCTAAGATGCGGGTATTATCAGTAAAGACTTCTTATCAGCATAGATGCAGAAAAACAATCTGGGAACATATTAAAAGGAGTATTCACGCGAATTTATTCAGAGCAAGTTTCCAAATATCAAACAACAGTTGAAGTGTTTGTCAACAAACAAATTCATAAACTTCAATCAATAACTACAAAACACTTTTGCAAGAAATGATGTAGGCCTAATGGTATTAAAAATACCACCCAGGATGCTACAGGCCTAGACTAATATCACAATCTTTATCCTCGAACTGAGGAAAGCATTGACATTACTTAAACTCACGACCTTGCCCATATTTCGATGGGTTGCCCTAGTTACTTAGTTAGCCGCTGTGCAAATTCCAATTGACTAGATTGGAATTTGCATGATTTGGATGGAATTCGCACCCACACGGGATTGCGCCCACTGCATTGCACCCCAACGTAATTGCATCCATAGGTGGGCAGTACCGCGGTACTATGGTACCGAATTACTGTATCGCGGTAGGTTTCAGTTCCGTTACCGTCGGTACTTTTGAAACAAAGTACCGAATGTCTGTATTGAATTACTTTTTTCAAGAAATTTTCGTAGATCCCGATATTCAGTACTTTTTACGTGGCTTTTTCAAAATTTTAACAAATATGTTTTCCAAAATACATGTCAATTAATCCTTAATACCAATTTTGACATCTGTTGATCTTTAGTAGTCTAGAAATGTCAAGTAAAATTTCAAGTGAGTAACGTCATATATGCTTTGACCTGGAACAACCTTTACCCGGGGGTATAATAGCGACAAACTCCGCAATTGCAAGAGCATCTTTTACACAAAAAGTACCAGTACCAAAAAAGTACCAAACTACTCTTTTAAAATAGTACCGAAAACCGGAATCGTCGGTACCATTTTTTTGCCAAGTACCGGTACCGTTATCGATCGTACTTTAAAAGTATCGACTGCCCATCTCTGATTGTACCCACACGGAATCGCACCCACACAGAATTACACCTACAGTACGAAAGAGCACCCACAATAGATTGCGCCAATACGAAAATAACACCCACACGAGATTGCACACACATGGGATCAGTAGCGTACCTCAGGTTTTTAGTGCCCAGGGACAGAGGCAGTGTTTTCTCCCCTCTTGTCAAAACAAATGAGAAAAACGAAGACCGAAGGAGGGAACTACAATGAAATTTGTTTAATTTTTGCGTTTGACCAACCCGTCCGAAATGTGCAAAGCGCAAATTATGAAATGTATCCTAATATTTATACGTACAATAATAGCTGGTATTTCATGGTCTACAATTTTGAAATCGCGTAGGCTTACAATACATCCCATTTTAGCTAGGACAGTCCCGATTTTTAAGGCTTTGTCCCGGCGTCCCGGTCAGTCAACCAAAAAGTCCCGCTTTGGTATTTAATTAACCCGCATTGCCCTACACTAACGAATATTAGCATGCTGTGATTGGTTTGTTTAACCAACTTGCTGAAGAGTGATGCCTGATGCGTGTTCTTGTTTCGTTGTGTTAAATGTGATAGTAATTGCTACGTCATTATGGCGGGTAATTGGTACAGCTGTGGGTTGATTGTTAGCGCATTCGCTAGTTCTGTAATAGTAGGCTAGTAGGAGGAGGTGTTCTTTTTGCGGTTAGGTTATTGAAAGAACTTACTTCGTACCGGTACTTGTTTGTAATTCCTTGTGCAAAAACGTTTATCTGGTAAGGCTCGTTGTTCTAATCTAAAGCGTCCTGGTTTTCAATCACAAAAATATGGTATGTCTATCCATCGGGGTGTCACTATTTCACCGGAAATAATCGTGTGTTTGTGACGGTTACGCCACGTGTCATGGGTTCTTTTATAAATGCTGAAATTTTATTTTGCGATGTTGCGATTCAATTGCTGACCAAGTTTAAATTCTCCTTAATGACGTTCAGATAAATTACCTCGCTTGCACTGGTGTGCCACATATAAATACTGTTGTAATGTTTGCAATCTTTCCTTTACTCTTGTTACTACTGCGCAATGTAACATGCAGCAAGCTTTGCCCAAAGGTGAAAGCCTTTGTGTCTGACAAAAAATAAAAATGCGAACTTTATCATTTATTTATAAATACTGTATGTATAGACAGAATTAAGCAACTGACAGCATAGTCACGCCGTTTGAGGAATAAGAACTCATACCATCGAGTCAGAAGGAAAACAAGTTACCATCTTCAATAGTACCTCGCTCATATTGCATAGGGCTACCATGTGTCCTCTTTTCTAAAGAAAAATGAATTGTCCTCCTAGCACTCCGAAAAATGCCCAAATGTCCTCCTTTTTTGCATTTTGCGCTTTCTTGCTTATATTTTCAGCAGAATTATATGTTTATGTGACTGTTCGGCTTGAGGCCTAAGTCAAGTCAAATGACTTTTCAGCGACAGCATGAGGTCTAATCATTTTTCTTATCATTATTTTAATATAGACAAACATAAAATCTAAATAAAGCTAAGCAATAATGCCAAAGAGGAACACGGGTTTTTCTGATGAACTGCGGCAGAAGTATCCTTGTTTCAGAAAAGGACATAATGATTTTGAAGCTGAATGCATTACTTGTGCATATGCGTATAATTATCCAAAAACATGTGATAATTTCTTTAAACGTAAAACTTTGTTTGCATTGTACTTGCTGGAGAAATTGTCCTCTTTTTTGGTGATGAAAATATGGTAGGCCTAATATTGTAACAATAACCACCAGAGAAGTCGGTCTTTATGGCAGAGATGTTTGTTGTGTAATACTTCATACAAGTAATACCTACTACAATGGAACTCATATTTGTCATACGTTTAAAGCTATTTTTCACAATTTTTCTTAACCTAACTTAAATGTTGTAACACAGTAACCTATACATAACCTAAATCTACCTTCTAATCTAAATCAATTCCAATAAAACCTTAAATGGTTAAAATCATCTTTTTGCATACCCATTCTCGTAACCTAACCGCCTATCTTTAAAAACATGTCGCGTGATATACATACAGTGAAATAGCCACTTCGCATATGTCGACGAGAAAAGTAATATTATTCGCCAATGACTGTGGGGAGCGGAAGTATGGTGCTAACCTCGTTGTAGAATTGTCAAACAGGAAGCACGCTTACAACAACCAACGAACGGGAAAAAAACGTGCAATATGTAAATTACAGGGGTGCTACAACAATAAAAGGTTGGCAAGGTGCTTCGTCATCAAGAAGAAAGGAGCAGGTCCAAGAGCAAGTTGGTTTTATAGCAAAGAGTAGGGTAGTAGGCTATCTGTCATTAAGAATAATAATGTAGTGGTTAAGCAGTTATTGCCATAGATAGGTGGCAAAAAACACAAAGTAACCGCTTAATTATAACGGAGTCGGCGGTTTTTATTACGTCACAATTAATAAACGATGTTTGATGAGCATGAGTACTGAGTAGCAGGTAATTGGATTTACGAGTGCTGTATGAATAGAATGTTTGATGCGCCGACAAGTAATAATTAAAACGTACCGTACTTAAGTGTATAACAAGAATATTTAATAATAAATAGGCCTAAGCTTGCTTACCGTTGGTGTATTTGTTCTGGTGAATGTGGACCTAAATGCTACTTAACTAAGTAGTAGCTGTATTGCTAACTGCTAGTCGCGCCGTACGGTAACTCAGTAGCGTAGGCCTAGTGGTTTGCATGCATTGTTTTGTAAGTACGCCATCCGAGTTCGATTCCTAGTTGCGCTTTCGTTCAAATACTCTTGAGCAAGACATGAACTACGCTGGATTTTGGTCAGTGGTCCTGATGAACAGTTTTAAATTCATGCAATATTAGGCTAGAAAAATCTAAATAAGATTGTGGGCACTCTTGTACTTTTGCTCTGCGAATATATCCTTTACGAGTTACTATCTGTGTGGCAAGATATTTTCAATTGTTTATACTTAACAATGGAAAATGTCGATCCACTTTGATTCTTTTTTTAATTACAAGCGATCTTTGCATTGGATTGTGAACATTTCCCTCAGGTGAGTTGCATATGAATTAAAATATAGATAGATAAATTAAAATAGATAAAAAAAATTGTGATCAGCGTCCAGACTGCAGAGTATGGCCGTTTTCAGCAAGATCTTAGACACCATATCGAACAAGTCCAGTGCGTAGGATTCAAATCACTGTAAAATAAGAACTAGGCAACATATTTTCAATACTTTTTTATCGCTAAACAGAATTCATATGCAACTCACCTGAGGGAAATCTTTACAATCCAATGCCCGAAACGTTTGTAATTTACAATAGAATCATAGTGGGTCAACAATGTCCATTGTTCAGTATAGGCGATCGGAGAAATCTTGCCACCCAAAAATAGGTGGTGGCAACTCGGAAAGGTCTTTTGAATTTGAAGGCGTGAATGAGATGGAGTTCTGAAGCATTAAAAAATTATGACAAAAAAATTTCTCAATATTCGATCCTGATATGGAAGAATAAAAGACTGAGCAGAATGACAAGCTCGATGACCAGAGCTCGAACTGTGAATCATCGCCAAATTAAAGGCAAGCAAAGACTTTTCTCAGTACGAAGATAAACATTGTGAAACCATATCATGCCAAAAACAAGAATACTTTACTATTACATGACTGTACTACCATCTGTGACATTCCTATGTTGAAAATAAGCATTACTTGCTACTTATTTCAACTGGAAAATAAGATAGTTTTCGCCAAGAAATTGTGCATGCAAAGATGCAAATTTTGGTATGATGGCTAAATTGCTTGCTACACTAAAGCCTTAATTCTTTGTTTGTTTATTTATTCTTAATTGGCAGTCGAACAAGCAGCTTTTGTTTGTTTATTCATTATAAATAGGTATGAAGATAAAAAAGTCTGACGTTCACGTTGATGAATCTTATGCATGCAGGTGCCACACTTTTGTTGTGGCTTACTATACTTGCCCTTCATTTAGAAGATAATCTAAAAATCTTTTAAAGAAAAGCTATTCCAGAATTTGGTGTCAATTTTTAAAATATTTCTGTAATTTATAAGCACTTTGTGTGGTGTTGTGCCATGCGGACAAAATGCCATTATATACAGTCTAGACTCTAGACTCTGGATGCATTACTGCCATGAGATGAGGAATCTCATTATTGCATGGTTTCAGTACGTTTAAACTTGACAGATACAATTTTCCAATCATATTATCATATGTCGTCATTTTGAAGAAGATGATATAAACAGTATTTGTTTTTTTTCATTTTGGGAATTGGCACCTGGTGCTGAAAGGTTAATCCGTTATAATTAGTAATTAGCGTTAATACGTTTTATTATGTTTTGTTTGCAGAATGATTGGTTAATATGCAACAAGGCACATATGGACATATATAACTAAATACTTCATTTCATGTTTTGTAACATTTGAAGCAAAAAGCAACTTCCCCATACCAACTTGCACTTAGAAAAGGGAGATATGTAGTTCACATCACATATATATCTGTTATATGCATCTTGAATCAAAATGTCTTTGCTTTGTGTGAGAGGTACGTTGTTGATTTGGCATTGATGTAGTTAGGTTGTATGATTTTTTTTTAATTGTTGTAAGAAATATAATATAACTCTGGTTTAATTTGTCATTTCTTTACAGTCAAAAAAGCAAAGCTTTCTGGAACCAGTGGTAGGTGATAATTTTAAGGATAAGTATTTGCATTGGTTAATTATTTTGTTAATAATTAATTAATGTGTATCCCTCACAGTTCGTAAGCCTACTTGTTGTATAGTTTTATATCAATTCTTGTAAGCTTTTAAAATTTACGCCATTATACGTACCTGGGGTGGAGCTTTTGGCAAAGAAATACGTGTTTTTTATGGATTTGCCAGCTCAGTTGATATATGTATTCCAAAGTGAAGCTCTCAAATTCTTTAAACAAGTTGATTGATGTTTATCAGATAAATTCAACACATACACGACACTAAAAGTCCAAAATGTAAAGAGCAGCACTGTTTATGTTAAAGGAAGTGAACCTGTGTGGGAACAAGATTACATGTTGTAAGTTGACTTCGGCTGACATGTTTTGGAAATTTTCTTTCTCTGAGTTTTTGTATCAACACATTTGTTTGTTTGTTTGTTTTTGTTCTGTGTGTGCATATTTATTGTCGAAATGTTTATGCTCACCTAGTCACCTAATATATACTTAGAACTTTTTGTTCATTTTCGATAGTAGATGATGGTCATAAACTTATGTGATACACTGAGCAGAGATCTTGTTATTGTTAATTTCACTATTTTTTTTCAGTGAGGTAAATCGAATGGATTTAGGCCTAACTATGGAAGTATGGAGTAAAGGTTTAATATGGGATACACTTCTTGGGACATCCTGGGTGCCACTCTCTGATGTTCTTTGCAGTAATGAGGTAATTTATTGTTGGAAGTTGAGACAAAAATAGCATTTAATGCAGAATGTGCAGATTTGTTTTATTTTTTAACACCATGTTGTTTGATATTTTTGTGAAATTGTTGTTTTTCATTATTGTCAGGAAGGGGATGGCAAGTGGTTTCAGCTGTATTCTAATGTGGATGTGAAAGATGGCATAGTTTGTGGAACACAAAATCCTACTTCACACATGATTTTATGTGATATACGCTTTGAATTACCTACTGGTAGTAATCCATCCTTTATTTGATTTCAATAAATCCCATTATTTTATTTTCTCTGCCCATTCAACAGCAAACTATTTATTCTAGTGGTGGTAAATGGTTTTGTTTGCTTTAGATTTATCAGAGCAAGAAGTGTTGGTGTTGCAACAGAAATTGGATAAGCTCAATGAACTGCACGATGAAAGTTGGATGGTATGTTACAAAATGATTAAATTCTAGTTAATATAGAATGCTTATTTGAGCAACAAATGTTTTAATATTTTTTAATTATCATATATTAAGTTGGTGTTGAACCTCTCAGTGAAACGTAAACAGGCAGTTTGTAGTGTGTGTGATTTTTATTAATGGCATCATTAAATAAAGTTAATCTACTGGTAACTAAGTAATTTTTTTTAAATACACAAATGTTCTTAAAAAAATATTAACTGTCTGACTAAAACTTGCTATTGGAGTAATTTGATAACCTATTTTTTAGATTGATCGACCGTTGAACTTATCTGAAAGAAGCCAAGGCAGTTCAATTTGTGATTATTGATTGCTCTTATATCAATATTATAGCCAATTATATTGAGCTAATATTTTAACTTGCCTAAATTTTATATGCTTAAATTTCATCAAGGCAAGAACGCTTTTGATTCTAACATGTTTTAATAGCAATTGACAGTGATTATCGAAGTGATGTCAGCGCTCCTGGATCTTATCACACTGCTCAGCATGTTAGTGTATCTGCTTTACAGAAGCTAAGTCACGCATATCAGGTGCATTTCTTTGCAATCTGTCGAAACCTTTCTGGTGTAAAACAGGCTAATATATTCATTCTTTGTTGTATATGGTAGGACCAAATACCTGCGGTTCGTAGTAATTCAATTGCATCAAACACGGATGAATCTTACAACCCTGATGTGGGGTCAGAAACTGAGTCACGTGTGTCTGGCGGTCACAATTCGATGGAAATTGGAAGGTAGGGTTTGTAGTTTAGGTTTGGATAGCCTACTAAAATATAAAGTTTTCCCTGTTGATAAATGTTGGTGATAGCAGTAGTATTTTTTACATTACTGCAAGTGTATGCTGTTTAGATATTTGAAACCTATAAATTTTTAATAACTTGTTTTGCACTTTTCTTTTTTGTTGGAATAAGTTGCTGCTGTATTTTTCCACTTGTTAATCCGAAATTTGTTTCTTCATATCGGATATAATATATTAATATTATGTCAACTTTGACAACTTAAAATTGTTTGAAAAAATGAGTTATATTTAGTTTTTCAGCGTTACTTTCTCTATTTAATCAATCAACTTGTATTTGTAATTACTAGGACTATAGTATCACGTCATTGAATGTGATACATTACTATCTGTCTTATAGAAAATACTTGATCACCTATTACTGTTTAGGTAAGACTATCACAATTATGTGCTGCTACTGTTGGTATTTTGTTAAAATTTTGGTTCTGCATCTTTTTTGGGAGCCAGGCATATTTTCATTGTGGCGCATACTATTGCACAACCTGATACATCAAATTATTATGATGTATGTTTTTGAATTTACTTGCGTTTATCAGATATATTTTGCTTTTTTTCCAAACAATTTGAATAATGTTCTCAGTGAGAATGGTATTTTAAATAATGATAGAAAGTCTGTGAAAGTACGATGATTAATTCAGCAATAATACAAAATCAAGCCACACATTTACTAAATTTGGACTTTCCTGTTTATGTTAAATTGTCTTATCTTTGTGTCGTTCACTTTATGCTTGCAAAAAGTTGTGTGAAATGTACTTTGGAAAATGGCGTTGCCAAAGCTTCACTACTTACTAATTTACACTTAATGTTTGGGTCACTGCAAGAAATATGTTGAGAAGCACTGCTCTAACTGAAAACTTAGGTTTGACCAACACAATGGTGTAAACTATATCACAACCTTAGCTCCCCTGCAGGAAGTCAGGTGTCTCAGTGAGGTCACCTTCAATAAAAAAATTCATTAAAGCATGATAAACAATAAATTATTTCCTCAGAAGTCGATTAACTGACCAGATTAACCAGCAGGTAAAAGGCAATTAGGTACTAACACAAACAGATAAAGGAACACCAAGCAGCATAACAAAGTATTAACACTAACGTTTTTGCTCTCAACTTCGTAGTGCGTTTTTAAATGAAGTTGTTCGTTTGACTAAATACTGAAAAGGACTTTTTGTCACCTACCAAAAAATGTGAAGAAAATACTGTAAAGCCATAATACCAGAAAATGTATATTTTTCAAAGTTTTTGGCGACTTCCAGTCACAGTAGTTGCGTAAATTAACTGAAAATGCGTGGATTTATTACTTACGCTCAGTTTAGTTATCCTACTGAATATATAATAATTTATAAAACCATGCTTAGAACATTCGTTTCGATTTTTGACAAAAAATCAACTTTGGTTGAAAATTTTTTAATGTAAAAAATTTTCCTGAGATGCGTTAAAACTTGTATAGAAACAAACACGATACATGGCCTCAAATGTGAAATAATAAAATGAAAGTGTACTGGTATATGTATATATAATAAGGAACGTAGTGTGACATGCTTTTAAATGGTATCTGGAAATAATCTTAACAGGTGAAACTAGTTTATGCACAAGTGGCATATAGAAAGGATAATAACATACAGTATAAAGTACATTGGTACAAGTAGCATAAAATATGCAGGGTGCGAAGTCTGTTATAGCTTCATGACTATCTCAAACCAGGAAAATGTTGAGAATTTCATGAGTCTTGTTTAAGATTGATTTTGTGTCCTTGGTTAATTAAGTTCACTTTGTCACTGATTGAAAATTTTCCATGAATAAAATGTAGAAATATCAGTTCTACAACTATCATCGAGTTATTTTCTTTGAAAATTTCAGTCTCTCTTTATTGCCCAGTGACACAGAAGCTGAACAACACTCACATGTTGGAAACTACATTGGTCAGCAACAAAATGGAATCGGTAAACAATTTTTTTGTAGGACATTTGCATTTAAAAACTACTTGATATTTTCAATTTTGTGGCAATCATTTAGGGATAACCTCATCAAATAAGGACAATGAACCTGAGATAAAACATGACAATTTTAAAGACAACACTGTTTCTCGTGGCAAATATCTGTGGGTTCACACTATCAACCGTGTTCGAGGTATTGGACCTGAGGTGGGTGTTGTAACTTTTTTAATAGAATTTACAATTGTTTTATTTTCACATCTTAAATAATAATAATGTAATAGTAAATACTCATGTTCTTCAAAAGGTATTCTCGATGGAAGGGATTGGTCTATTCAAATACTTGGCCAGGTTTTGGCACATTTATAATACTTGAACTGGCATTATGCGTAGTATTATTATATTAATTCTATCCACAACAACTGCCAGCTTAAAATCCATTTACACCAACAAACTGTGACAGCAAGTCATAAGATTGTGATATTTGCTGGAATTTTTGATTAATGTTTACCATCATCAGCCTGTGCAAATTTACCATTTTCAGTGGCGAATTTTTTTTTTACAAATGTAAGGTATTTGATAAAAACAATGTGATAAGAAAAAAATACTGTTTTTAAATAATTTTCCATAAATAGATGTGGTATTTTGTCGTAGCTACAAAATCTTCTAAGCTTTTCTTCCAGTTTGTCATAATATTTAAACCAATAACTTTCAAACATGTCCTTCAAACGTGTCCATCATATAAAATTTAGTTTCGATTACATTATTATCAAGGTTTATATACTCTTTTTGTAATTTTTATTCTGGGTTTGTTTCTTCAGGAAAATGCTGAAGAGGAATCCGGTAGTTACTCTTCAGCAAGCCGGAAATCATCAATGTACAATGTTGGGTAAGATTTGTATGTATGCTATCATTGCAAAATAGCACATATATATTGTTTAAAAGTTATTTTTGTAAGGTAAAGGTAATGACTACTTTTGGACATATTAAATTATCGTTGTCATTATTTAATAGAGACATGGTTATGATTAATGCTGTGGAAACGGAAACAGGTTTCCCTTTAAAAAGAAAATTTTACTCAAACAAACCACCGTGCTACATTTTTGGCATTGGATTACTAATTGATGGCATTTTACCTTTCACAATCATTGTTTTTGCTGCTGGTCTCCGTAAGCCGGTTAGTAAAATCGCCCTTAGTAAATCCAAAATCGGTTGACACTAAGATGGATACAAAGACGCTTAGTCTACTGGTGTAAAACAACAAATGAAATAAGCATAAATCATATAAAGTGTCCTGCGGAAAATAAACACTGTAGGTTTCTATATTGCTATTTTGATGTCACAATTTTTTTATGAGGAAACAAATTCCAGTACAAAATTTTGCTCTATGGGTTTACAAATAAGCAATTTTGGTTGCTGCGTTTGCTCAGTACTGTACGCTTAGGTATGCATCAAAAAACATGACAAAGGCCTGCACAACTCAAAATGGTACAAGGGCCGCAACAAGAAAAACTATTTTTCGCTGGCTGCATACTAATGTTGACCTAACACTCACCTATGACTATCACTAAACTATTATACGCTTACAGTCACTTCAACTATTATACGCATAGCTAAACTATGTGTATTGTGCAGAGACAATACAACAAAGCTTGGATTGTTTTTCGCTAATTATTACAGCAATAATGTGAGATCATTCAAAACACAAGCAAGTCCTAACTTATTTAAAATCAAAGTAATAAAGCGAAAGGTGTTATTACATTGTGGGCCGCATGTGGCCCGCGGACCAGATGTTGTGCAGGCCTGCATTACAATTACAAAATATTCTCAGCACCATAACTATGCACAATAACTTAAATCAGGGTTGCCCAAGACTGCGAGCATTAAGGGCCACATTAAGATTTGAGGAACACTTGGCAGGCTGCAAATGGGGAAACTCTAATATTAGCAAAGGACTTAGTTTACTGTTCTTATTGACTTAATGTTTTGCTCGATTACTATTAATGCACTTCTTGATACTTTCTACTTGTTTGCGACTATGCTTGCAACAAAGAGCAAAAATCATCAATTGTATGTATTGTACCACAATACTGTGACATTAGCTGTAAAAGGGCATTATAACCACATAATAATCACATTGACTTGCACTCCAATGATATGCAAATTATCTTGGGTTGTGGCAAAGGCAAACCCATTAAAACAAAAAGCAATTGTATTTTTACAAAGATTTTGCAATATGGTGTACCGGTACCAAAACTTTAGAAATATTCGCGAGGAGCTTAAATTCTGTCCAGGGTTTGCACTGCCCCGACTTAAATGTTATTTTTAATTCAATGATGTTAATTTTTATTTTAAAAAAATTAAAATTGTGCACAAGAATTTTTCCGTATTTTCGTATTCATTATGTTGTAACATAGTGGTTAATTGGAACAACTATTATACTTTTAAATTTGATCAGTGGCTGACTCGCTCACGTTACTTTATACGCGATGTTATATTTAATTGATAAGAAACTACAGTAATATGGGAATACAATGTTGGGACGGAAACACGGCTTAATTTTAAATTACTAAGGATTGCTATGCTGCCCTGAGGATGGCGGGCCGTCCAGTTCATGACATCATTGTTAAAAATTAACTACATTTATCTGTGGTCTTCAACATATTTGAAATTCTTAAACAAAAAAGGTGTAAGTAAGGGTGATGAATGAAACCTTTGCGAACCAGCACAAAATGCATAGTAACCTGATTTTGGGTTACCACTCAGATCTTGAGAAAAGCCTATTAATTTATAGCAATGAAGCCTTAAGAATGCTGTTATTTGAGCTATTAAATTGACATAAATATAATTCAATTAATAGATATGTTTATTCAGTATGTTCTATTTTTCATATTATCTTTGCAGAGCTAACACAACACTGATCTCAGGCGTTGATATTACACCAGAAATGAAATTTTCAAGGAAAAAATCTCTTCCACTTGTTAGAGATATTGTAAGTATATTTATATAAGTTTCATACAGTACGTATGCATCATGTAAATATACATCATCAAATATCAAAGCATCTAGATTTATGTTTTTGTACAGCTCTTAATAGAAGGAATGGGCTATTATAAATATCATCTTATGCAAGTTCAGAAATATTGCTTATTAAATTTGTGGTTTTATGACCATGATTAAACTACTACAAAACAGGTTTAGTTATACCAAGCTATAAATATCCCGATTAACAGCTAACTTATTTTTGTTATTTAGTTGTTCTAAGAATCTAAGGCATTTATAACTTGTGGAAATCTGAGTGATATGTAAGTTGATACTCCACATTGATAGCATTTTGCTAAATAAAGTCAAGAGTTTCTTTTGGGCACATTCCTTCTTTTGTAAAATTCATATTTTAACTTCAAAATTTAGTTTTGCAGACATGTTTTGTTGTGGCTGATACCATTATATACAGTGGTTGAAATATTATACATACCTCTTGACTGTTAATATGTTTTGTTTTCCACCCTTTTGAATGCAGGCATTGGTAAGTGTTGTTTTCAGCTTCTTAGGAATGGTGCCTGGGAAATGGCATTAATATTGTGTTGCAAATAACATCTTGAATGTTTTGTTTTTAGTACAATACAATATGTTTCATCTAGATAAAAGCTTCTTAACAATACATTCTACTTTCTCTGTGAAAGCTGCTTTTGCATGCCACAAGTGTGTCCATAATAACATTATTGTCCGATTCTTGTGAATGAGTGGACAATATTTTCTATAAAGCTTTCATGCCAATAAAAGTGATGCAGCTGCATCTGGAAGTTTAATTTTTATTGGGAAAATATTTGGACATGTATTTCTACCAAAAGTAAAATCATTCCATCTTCATTGAATAGAGATACTTAGATTTATGGTTGTCATATGTTGTACAAATTCATGCATCATATTTGAAATCATAATTGAAAAGTTTGAAATAACACAATGTACCTATAAGGGTGAGCTTAAATCATAGTATTCTGGTTGTTAATGGTTACAGGCAAACAAACTAAATTGTAAGAAATGAAAGCAAATTTTCAGGACACTGCGTTGTGTTTCAAGCCAAGGATAAAGGAATTCAAACTTGATTTAAATCAGATACCGTAGTTGCTTACTGTCTGTGCCATAAGAATCTCTCAGTAAAAAACTTTTCACAGGCTCTCTATATTTCTTTCTTAAACAATCAGCAGGAAGCATTATATAGAGAAGAATTGATTAAACGTGTAATTAGATTGATAGGAGGAAGTGGCTATACTAAAAGTCTAAAGTACAGTTAGTGAGTAACTTCTACAAAGGTGCAGTTCACATGTAATGCTAACTTTTCAGAGTAGAGCAAAGGTTATGTCTAAGCATATAGATACTAGTGAAAATGGTGCAAAAAAACTACATCGCAGGGGTTGCCAAAGAATCAAGATTCATGCAATGAAATATGACAGTCAAGTATGTATTCAAAGCTTAGTGTTACAGTGTTACAAATCAATGGCTGTTCTGAAATTCCAATTTTGAATTAATTGTTTTCTTTTGCCTACTCTTTAGTATGTGCTTTGGTCTGGTTCTTGCTAATATTTGGGAAAGTTTTTATAATCACTAAAGTTTCTTCTTCTGCTGCTGTTGATTAACAAGTTTTCATTGTCAATAAATGCATTCATGCTGAAATATGTGATATATGACACTTTTCTGCATAAAACATGTGACTTTTGCATAAGAAAGATTTTTATATCCAGTCAATTGCTGTGATGAAACGACAGTCTGGCATTACTTCAGCCTTAGTTACATCAAGAGCATCATTGACTGATGAGGATCTTAAAATGCATGTTTACAAGAAGGCTCTTCAAGCTCTCATTTATCCCATATCATGTACCACACCTCATAAGTTTTCAGTAAGTATAGCTGCTAATTCTTGCATCGTAGGACACAGTTATACTAAGGTTGAATTCATGATTTGACTTGACAATTTAATTAAAATTCAGGTTTGGTCTGCTACCACACCCACCTATTGTTATGAATGCGAAGGTCTACTATGGGGAATTGCAAGACAAGGCCTACGATGCACTGAATGTGGTGTGAAGTGTCATGAAAAGTGTAGAGACTTGCTGAATGCAGATTGCTTGCAAAGTTAGTAAACTTCTGATTAATCCAGGCATGACATGTTACTTCAGACTCAGTTTTGTTATTGAACTTAAATGCCTAATTTTAGGAGCTGCTGAAAAAAGTTCAAAGCATGGCGCTGCAGATAAAACTCAACACATCATCTCGGCTATGAGAGACCGAATGATGATTCGAGAAAGAAATTATCCTGAACACTTTCAGCTGATTCGGTAAAGATAGTTGAATGTTTTGTGTTTGATATGTACAAACGTTAAAATTCTAATTTTTCATACTGTACAGTATACATTAATGACATATTAAGGCAATATAATTTATTTTAGATCTGTGTTTAACATTTCCAATGAAAAAGATCATATCAAACTTATGGAAACAGCTAAGCAGTCTGTCTTGGACGGCACTTCAAAATGGTCTGCGAAGTTATCAATAACTGTTATAAGTGCACAAGGCTTACAGGTTTGACATACTGATAGTTGGCATGTCAATTCATTGCTGATGTGATGGTTTTAAGCAAATTGTTTTGTTTAAAATCACTTGTTATTCAGGCAAAGGATAAAACTGGTTCTAGTGACCCATATGTGACTGTGCAAGTGGGAAAAGCAAGAAAACGCACGAAGACAGTTTTTGGTGATTTAAATCCTGTTTGGAATGAAAAATTTAATTTGTGAGCTGCCATAATAATAAATGTGCAAATTTTATCTTAAAGCATATTCCAATCTACATTTACCTGTCTGGACATTGATAATAATAGACTGTATTTGATTGGTAACGATAATTTGATGTCTGTGTTAATTAATTTCCATAGACGATAAGTAATAACTAATAACAGATTGGATGAACTAAATTTGCAGTGATTGTCACAATTCCACCGATCGCATCAAAGTTCGTGTGTGGGATGAGGATGATGACATCAAGTCCAAAGTGAAGCAACAGTTCAAAAGAGAATCAGATGATTTTCTTGGCCAGACCATTATTGAAGTGAGAACACTTTCTGGGGAAATGGATGTTTGGTATAACTTAGGTATAACATGTTTTTTAATTAATACAACAACAAATGACTAGATAAACTTAACCAACAAAAAATGTGATTATATTTCCAATTTTTTTTTTTTTAGAGAAGCGTACAGATAGAAGTGCAGTATCTGGAGCTATTAGATTACATATAAATATGGAAATTAAAGGAGAGGAAAAGGTTGCACCATATCACTTGCAGTATACGTGTTTGCATGAGGTAATTTTGGTAGCTTTCATGATTGTTTGTTAAGGCTTGATCCAGTCCCAAGTTAAAAAAATCTTGTTTTGCCGTGTTTTGTTAGAATCTCTTTCACTATATATGCAAAATGAATAATGATATGGTTAAAATCCCTCATGCCACTGGGGAGGAATCTTGGAAACTTTACTTTGATGGTTTTGCTCAAGAATGTGTCGATGAATTTGCAATGCGATATGGAGTTGAATCCATATACCAAGCAATGACGTAAGATGTGTCTGCCTTTTTGTGGATGAAATTTTTGAAGGAACTTTAAGCATCACTTTTTCTAACCAAACGATATTTTGTTATTATTAGGCATTTCTCCTGCTTGTCATCAAAATATAAATGTCCAGGAGCTCCTGCAGTGATGAGTGCTCTTCTTGCTAATATCAATGCATACTATGCTCGCACGTCTGCATCTACTCATGTGTCTGCAAGCAATAGATTTGCAGCTTCAAACTTTGGGGTAAATTATCAAATGAAATATTTCATGCGTTCTTTTTTTCATATCACAATTGAATCATGTACTTGTATGTTTGTGTGATATGCTAATACTGGAAAACTTTATGCTTTTGCAATCATGAAATTATTTTTTAATACAGACTGAGAGATTCGTTAAACTTCTTGATCAGCTTCATAATTCATTGCGAATTGATCTTTCTATGTACAGGGTAAGCCTATGCGTATTAGTGGCTGTGGAGTAGTTATATTTTTCAATGTTTATTACAACATTTTATGGAATGGTTTACTTTGGCCAAGCACATTAGATTAAATTTTTAAAAGAGACTTAACAACACTTTTAAATTTTTTTCTGCATTTTTTTACTTAGTGATTTGGCTTTTGCGCTAACATTAGTAAGTTTCAATGAAACTCTACATTTCTAGAAACATTTTCCAGCTTCAAACCAGGAAAAGTTAATAGATTTAAAATCAACAGTGGATTTGTTAACCAGTATCACTTTCTTCAGAATGAAGGTGAGAAAATAAGAAATTATTATGCTCAGCCTGCAAGTAATGGCAAGAAATGTCATATGTATGTGTTTATATGTAAAGATTAATCAGATATTTTAAATTTAAAGGTTCAAGAGCTGCAAAGTCCACCACGAGCAAGCGAGGTGGTAAAGGGATGCTGTAAGGCTTGTGTAAATTCAACTTACATTTACATCTTTAGCGACTGCTCAGAAATTTACTCAAGAGAATACCAAACAACTAAATCTGTATGTATAGTGTTTTCCTTGTAGTTTCATGTGATTTAGATCAATGTGTGTCATCTTCCTAACAAAATGAAACCTGTTTTTTGGTGTTTTTGGTTACAGAATGAAGAACCAGAAGAAGCTGGTCCTTGCATTGACAGCCTTGATTTCTGGCCGAAGCTCATCACTCTTATGGTGTCAATTATAGAAGAGGACAAAAACACTTATTCTAATGTGTTGAATCAGTGAGTTGATTTTTTGAGTGTAATATTTACCTGGCAAAGCAACTTGTTATAATTACCAGTTAACAAGATATTGTTAATTTATCCTTAAAGTAGCTTAATGCTTGTAATAATTTAGCCTAATAGCTGAAGTAAATATATTAAATAGTAAAACGTGTGCTACTGTGCTTTTTAATAATAATAATAAACGATATCAGCATGTGCTTTGCCTTTCTAACTTCTATTCAATAGAAAGTGAAGGAATTGTTTGTTTAAAACATTTTTTAAGTTGGTGTGGTGATGATAGTATGCCATTTTTGTGCATAGTTATTGTTCAGCTTTCAGCAACAACTGTTTTATTAAGGCTACTATGCTTACAGATTTCCAAATGAGTTGAATGTGGGACAGGTCAGCGCTGGTGAAATGTGGAAATTGTTTTCGGATGACTTAGGCAATTCTCTGCTGGAACATGCACAATATAAGTTGTGCAATACTATACAATACCTCAATCTTCAGTTCAAGGTCAAATGGCTTTACAACGAATACATTGTAGCATTGGATGCTTTTCAAAATGTTGTCCCAGAATATCCCAGGTACTTTATTAAATAATTTATTTTTCTTTGACATATCTATATATATATACTACGTATGGTAATCAAAGGATCAAATTAAAAGTACAGAAAGGTTTAAAAATAGATCCCTAAATAATTCTTATAATTGAATTGAAAATTAAAATAATAAGATATCACCTTACCGTGTAGATAAAACCTACTTCAATATAATCAATAATGCAGGGTTTGTTTTTGATGATATGTTTTAGCTGGTTTGAACCATTTACTTTGGATTGGCTTAATGAGCATGAAAGCCAGGCTCTTCTCTACCTCAAAGGAGCATATGAAAGAGATAAACGCGATGGAGTGAGTCATCAGTATTGATCAGTTATTTATTGTATTTTTGTCATCTTTTTGCATATATATAAAATATACAATAAAAGTACTGTGGTTATTTCCTGCGCCATTTGTTGTTATTTTCTGTTTTTATTCGTTTTTTAAACTTTATTTGCTACTTACAATTTGTGGTTTTCTGTCTTAGTTTCAACAAAGCTCTGAGCATGCTCTGTTCTCCTGTTCAATTGTTGACATATTTACACAACTTAATGAAGGCTTTGAAATCATCCATAAGTTAGATTGTCCTGATCCAGATATACTCTGCCGGTACATGACAAGGTTTGCCAAGGTGAGTTGCTTTCTTAACAGTTAGCTTTTAATACTTAATTTTTTGCGTGAATGCTGTAGTTACTAACTATAAATGTTTTAATATCTATAATTGTTTAATATCTGTTAATTGCAGACTTTAGGCAAAGTGGTCAGCCAATATTCTGAAATTGTTATCGACGATTTTCCAAGGCTCTGTTCCACAGAGAAGGTGGCCTGCATTTTAATGAACAACATCCAACAACTTCGTGTGCAGCTGGAGAAGATGTTTCAGGCAATGGGTGGAAAACAAGTAAGTATTCAAATAGAAAAAGTAGCAAGACCTTAATGTTGTGTATTATATACTTAATTTGATTTTCAAGATACAAAGTTTTACTTCGCTTAGTACTGGTATGTACGATTGTACATGCAGTGCAATAATAATTTCATTAATTACGTAAATGTTTCTCATTGAATCTCCATAATAAGTTCAGTACAATGATGTGTTCCAGCTGAATCTTGAAGCCACTAATATTCTAGATCAGAGTCAAAAAAATCTGATTGAATGTCTGAAACAATTAAGCCAGATGTTTGGAGAAAGTTTTACTACTCATGTAGAAACGAGTATTAAGAATCTTGGAGGACTGCTTTATGAAGTATGTAACTATATCATGCTCACTATCTATTTTGAGCCTCTTTGCGCTTGGTTTCATTGATTGGATTTTCAATTAGTTTGACAAATTATGCCATGAAAGTTACAAAACGGAATATTTACCCATTTATTTCTTAGATAAAAGGCTCTGGAAATATCCCAGCTGCCCAGAAAGATCGTGAAAATGTTGCTCATGAGGCTGACAACATTATACGTCCGCTTATGGATTTATTAAGTGAAAGGTTTTGACTCCTTCTATTGGATAGGTGTTTCATAGAATTTGGTATCAGTAAAGGCAAGGTGGTAATATTTATTCACATCTTTTTGCAGATTGAAGTTGTATAGCACAACATGTGAGAAAAAAATCTTTAAAGAGGTTCTCAAAGAGCTCTGGAAATTGGTTATCAAAACACTTGAAAAAATAGTTGTTCTTCCACCTTTAAATGACATGAGGGTAAATATACTGTTATTAAAAACAAATATTGATTTGAAGTTACCTCATATGCACACGCCGTGTTTTTCCAAAAATACGACCTTCTCCAAATAACTTGTAGTCATTTCATTGAACTTCTCTAGGAATATAAGCTATACCAAAAAATAGCCTACTCAAAACGGTTGGTACATAACAAGTATCAATGCAACAATTGGTGTCTTTCAGCTTTTTTCCCCTAAGCTAAAGTACAAAGTTTGTTTGTGTAAATTAGGGATAAGAATAGGGCTGTTTTGAAATTAATCATGTTTACAAAAAGAATTGAACTATAACTGAAAACCTTTCACCAAAATCAGCCCCAGGAATTTGAAGCTTTGGCCAAAATGATATAAATGGGGGTTTTATTTTAGGATAAACAATTAAACATTGATGATCGTATCTACTTTTTAGGCATATTTGTAATATTCAATTTATTTCTTCTCCATTGACATCAAGGGCTCACACTTGTTGCTCACTGCAGCAAAAGAACTTAGTCAGTTTTCTAAGTTTAAGGTAAATTGTTTTGATTATGTTGTGAATGTGTTTACTCTTAACACTAAATATGCCTTGCATTATTAACAAGGGTGAACTTTGTTTTTTTTTCTCACTGATTACTAAAGGCGGTATAACAAATCTCAATTTAGAATCTGAGTTTTTTTCTTCATTTTGGGACTTGAAATAAAATAATTGCCTTTCACTTTGGCTCTTTGCAAAGGATGTGCTGTGCAGTGGGTAATAGAATATTTTTGATTCTCACTTAGTCACTTCTTGCATTACCATTATTTCACAGATACAGGTCACCTGTAACAATTAGAATACCATATTCTAATATGGCCATTTTAGAGTTAGAGTCAAAATTTGCAAAACAAAATAATGTGAAAACGCTTAAGGTTTCAAATTAAAAAAGCATTCAAATGTACCCATCCTTATCCATAACCATTGACCAGCTTTTCATAACTCAATCCAGCGCATGTAATCATCGTACATTTAACTTACCCTGGTGTTTTTCATACATCCAAAGTCTTTGATTAATATTTTTTTTCCTGAAAATATACATATGCTTACAAAAGTTAGTGTTCAGTTAGTGTTTCTCAGAAAAGTGGAAACCTTAGACTAAATTTATGAAACGTGGTGATATGTTAATGTAAGGTGTTAATGTGCTTGAGAGTATTTCGAACAGTGATTGCAAGCTTTGATATTTTTGTTGTAGCATGCTGATTGTTTATTTTACAATTTTTTTGTGCCAGGTGTTATTTGGTTCAGTTATATTTGCAACATTTGTAGTAAAAGTGTTGTCAGTTTCTAACATATATCGTATATACTACATCTTAGTGAAAATTCATTTATTTATTGACAATTCATTAGAAAAAGCTTTCGTGCAATCATCTGTGAAAAAGTTTTCTTCCTTTCTAATTACATTTATTTAATTTTTCATTAGAAAATTTAAAAATGGTTTTTGTTTTACACCAGAATTTCCAGGTTAAATGTTTGCATCTATACATATTGTCTGTGGCCAATCACCTCAAGTATTTGCTTAAAAATAAATAAATTTTCTTGAATTATTTCCAGGACATGAACCGAAATGACATGACACAGAGTCTGTCTCCAAAACAGTGCACAGTTTTAAATGCTGCATTGGATTCCATAAAGGTGAAATTAATTTACACCCTTACTCCACAACCAATTTTTACACTAGCATTAACATATGCGTTGTACTTGTGAATTTGCAGTTTTATTTTCATGCTGGTGGTAAGGGTTTGACGAAAAAACACCTGGACAATGATGACGATTTGCAATCACTTAAATATGCTCTTTCACTTTACACTCAAACCACTGATGCACTGATCAAGACTTTCATTACAACTCAAGTTCAGCAAAGTTAGATGCTTGGTTTTAATGAATATGGTAGTTTTTGCTGACAGTTCCTGATAATTATCATTGAATTTTTCTGCAGATAATTCCAGTGTCCAACCTCTTGGCAGAGTATCAGTTCAGGTCGACGTATTAACACATCCCGGGACAGGAGAGCATAAAGTTACTGTTAAAGGTGGAATTCAGTTTCTTGTCAGATCGAAATACTATAAAATTTAAGTTTTTGAATTTTTAAACCTGTTATATGGGTTTAGTTGTTTTGGCAAGCGATCTAAAGTGGATTACAACTGGAATGTTTCGTCCTTTCGTTGAAGTTGTCATGGTCGGGCCACATATGAACGGTAGAAAAAGAAAGTGTTCCACAAAAAGCAAGAATAACAACTGGTCCCCTAACTATAATGAAACGTTCATTTTGTAAGTGCACAGTTGGTTTAATGAAAAATTTAGTAAGCGACTTAGCTGTTAAAAAAAGCTAATGATAAATATTGATTTTATAAAACGACAAAGCATTACCCCAGAACACTTGCAACTTGCGAGCTAAGTTTTATTGCCTTTTGACGGCTATATTTGATGCTAATGAGATTAGATAACAACTGTAGCAAATTGGCGAGCATTATATTGAATTATTGTAGGCAGAAAATATTTTTTTCGAATATTGTTTTATTTGTAAGAGACGATACTAAGAGTAAAAGTATTGAGCAATATTTGGCAGCATGTTGCATTTCTTGTTTTTAGCCGACAAATCTCGGTTATGCCATTTTATTTCAGCAACTTAAGCAATGAAGATGCCATCTCATCGTATGAGCTGCATTTCTGCGTGAAAGATTACTGCTTTGCGCGTGAAGACCACGTTATTGGGGTTGCCGTCATGCAGCTGGAAAGCATGGCTACGGAGGTAATCCAATGTTCTTTTGCTCTCGTTTTTTCCGAAATGTACGTTATGCAACAAGATTATAATTTTTTAGTGTAAGCGGTTAACTCTGTTCGGGGTCTTACAATAAGACTTGGCTGTCACTATTTCACCAAAAAATTGTACTTTCGAAATTATTTTTTTGCGGTTACTTAATAACCTAACTTCAATATTATAACATAGCAACCTAAACCTAACAGTAGTCTTCCGTCTCATCCTCATCCTAACCTAACCGCTTGCCCTAAACAACGGCGGTGATCTATTTCCATGAAATATTCAATTTTTAGGACTTCCAACATTTGCAAAAGTACACTGCTCGCTTATTACACGCTGTATAAGACATATGTTGTCAGGTGTACAAAGCGTTTGTTACGTGCATAACGTTCGAATTACATGTTACTCGCTCTGTAACACAAACAGGTTCTTTTGGTATTTGATAGTTCGTAATTAGAATACTGCGGTCGTGTCTACTTGGGGTAAAATTGATGATGATCAATCTTTTTGTACGTTGACGCAGAAGCCGTTTTGCAATCTAGTTGCTAATGTTGTTGGATGTATATTCTACGAAGATCGAATACAACAGCCAAGACAGTAGAAAACGTTTTACCCAACAGATTGATTAAACAAAAAATGTTTTCTACTGTCTTGGATGTTGTTTTCGTTCCACGCATGAGTCGCAACTCTCAAAACTTTTTTCCTGTTGATTACAGTATATATTGTTTTTACTGGCTATATTTTTTTAGAGTATTTATCTATTACTTTTAATGTTAGAAGGTTGGTTGCCTACCGCTTTCAATTTTTTTTCGGTAACCCTGTATGAAGCTACCACTTACGGTCGTGTAAGACCATCGTGGGAGATTGGGCTCATGAATGATGTAAAAACCTTTGGTGTCAGTTTCGTGAAGTTCTAGAAATGTGTTTTTCTCAATTGTTTAAATCAGTTAAAAGTTTATACTTAACCAAGCATTGATTGCCAAGATTTGCCACTCGTCACGTTCATCAAGCTTTTTAATATTCTTACACGGAAGAATAAACGGACGACGGGGCGTTTGGCTTGTAGCTTGTAGCTTGTAGCCTTTGCGCATGTCATTAAAAGTCATTTTTGACGATTGTATTTATTTTACATTGGATTGACATTTCAAAAGAGTATTTTAGTTGTTAAATACGGATCTAAAACAATAAAACGTTCCTGCTAGCATCAGCAAATCATACCGATCTTATTATACAGCCTTCATAAAATTAGTTGTATCTTTGCATTGATTTGTTTTATACCCAGGTACTTAGTTTAAAGTAATCTTATATTTTCAACTAAAATCCTCTTGCTTTGTCACATTTTCCCGTTCATTAATTGTTTGTGAGCAATTTCTTTATCGTATTTTTTTCAGAGGTCGTGTACGTGTTGGTGCTGGCTCAGAGAAAACATACACCTCGATCAAACAGGTTGGACAATTTTAAGAATTTTGTCACAGCGCGGCGGCGATGAAGTAGCGCGGGAGTTTGTGCAGCTCAAGTCCAGTACCAGGTCAACAGAAGAAAAACCACCGCCGTGAAATTAACGTATTTTTTCCTTTTTAAGCTTAACTTTTAGAAATAGGTGCTTTGGGTTTCTTTTCGCTTTGCGTTTATCCGAATACCATTATAGTGCCAGCAGTATAGTTACATTCTTCATTTTTGTCGAGATAAGTGATTAAAGTTTCCGCTTGAAAATAACTTGTTTTGTTTTTTTCCAGATTTTTTTTTATGTGGTTACAAGTGCAAGTTTTGTGTAAAGTATTGTTCGAACTTCTGTGCAATTTTCTGCTGTATTATATCTAACTTTTTACTTTTTCCAATACTTTTGTTTTAACATTTGCGTTTAACCACGGTAAGATTTAACTATTTCTGCTATCCCTTTAAATTTATTTTGCACAGCATTGCATGAAAAGTCATTGGATAAAAATGATAATCTAATTACGTGTAGGGTAGAACGCTTTGTGTGGTTCAGTCAAGTGAGACAAAACAAGTATTAAGGAAAAATTGATGATCACTTCTTAAAAATCAAAATTACTACACTTAATTAGAGTTCAGTAGTTGTAATAACGCTTAGGTAGGTTTAGCTTGGATGGTGGACTTTGGTTCATTTTACCATAAACCGTAAGTAAACGTTATGGTCTAGGTTTAACTCAGTATGTACTGTATGTTTCTAAACTACATTAGTAAAGTAAGCGTTTATGAATTGCATGATTTTTAAGATTACCCATTCAGAAGTACCCATTTCCATGTCGCTTGGCCGAATTACACATTGCTTTCTAGGATGTACGCAACAGTTTTCGGCTTCGTCCACTATGACCTTCTATAGCTTTGTGCAGTGGGTTACTAACGTTGTGTTAACGCAGTATTTGTATAACATGTTTGATGATCTTTGACAATAAATTTGCACGGATTTTTCGTTTTTTTTATTTTAATGTGTGGCGTCGAAGAAATATTCATGGAACTCCGTTTTCGGAAAGCTACATTACTGTATAATCCTAGGTAAGCCTTGCACTGTATTTCGTTATCTTTATTTATAGGAGGGCTGTCCGACAACTTGGTGTGCTGTGTGTGTTATGTAATAAAAAGGAAGCTCTTCACTTTTGCAGATGCGGGAGTAGATTCGCGTTACATTACATAAAATCTAATACCAGTCCATTTTCCGCAGCTATATTTGTATTCTCTTATTTGAAATGTCGAATCTGTCATAAATCTTTAACATTGACCTAAATTTCTTAAAGGGGCACGTGCGTTCAGATTTACTGAATCAATATCAACATTGTGATCACGTTTGTATACAGCTGGGTTCACCAACACTGTAATGCGTTTTTATTATTTTGGAAATACGCTTCATTTACACAATCTTGCAAAAATGGGATCGATTAATTAAACTACGACAGTTTGAAATCACGCAAGTTAGTCAAATTAAATACAAAACCTACCCGCAGTTGTCAGTTTTGAAGTCGTGCAAACACTATCCTCAATCCGAGGATAAAAATTATGACACCTTTCTTGCTATACATTTAAGTACGTATAAACTATCACTAAACCGAATTCGTCTCTTTTCCGTGAAACGTTCTTTTCGCACTTAATCCAAATACCAGTGGACAGCGCCATTACACATTGTGATATCTTAATTGTCAACTACGCGACATATTTTTGGCAATACCCTAGCTGTTCAACTATTACAAAGCATTAATTATTGAAAAATTCTTTGTCCGATTTGCCCACACCTTACTGACGACTATTCTTTGATTGGAGGACAACTTCTAATAGCATTTGACTCTCACTGCACTGGAAGTTCCAACCCATCACATAAGCGCAACAAAATTAACTACAGAAGCTGTTTTGTTGTTGTTTTGTTGGTTATGTTATCAAATATACAGTAGTTGGTTTATTCGGGTCACTCACAAGCAAAGAAGGCTGGGGAATTTACAAGCGTAACGAGAAATCTACAACAAATTGCTGTTAGATTATTATTATAATAGATGGGTATGCGAAAAGTTGATTTTGGCTATTGAAGTTTTATTGAAGTTAGACTCAGATTAGAAGGAAAATTAAGGTTGCTATGTTATAACAATTAAGTTAAGTTAACAAGAAACTTAAAACTTGCTTCGAACGCATGATTTTGTTAGGTGAAATAGAGGAAGCCTTTTGTCTTCAACAAGCCGTCTTCTAAACTCAGGCAAAAAAACAACACCGGCCGTCATGGCCTCTGATAAGTCAGGATTATCGTTCTTTCAGCCGACATGATCTGATTGTGACTGGTGTAAATTTTACAAAAATTTAGCTTTCTGATTTATTAGTATTTAGAGCTACAACGTAGGTAACCTACGGTTAGCTTCAAAATAGGAATTTTTTAGAATCACATAATCATGTCCTCGCAGATAAAACTGTCGAATAAACATCATTCAGCTCAGCTATTTTCATTGGCCAGAGCATAAAATCTGCTTTGACAAAAACTTCATCATTGTAGCACAGTTAAACATGTATTAAAAGGTGACACGGATACAAATTAAATACAAACATTCAGCATCAATTGCTACGGCAAACAGTTAATAATATAAAAACACAAAGGCTGTAACGCATGCGGGAGACCTTCCAACGTTAAAACGACTGAAATAATATTGCACGATGTATGGCGTTGCACGAGTTATAACTTGAGCTGAAGTAGAAAAAAATTATCTCAGCTGCAGGTCCATACGTATACTCGACCATGCTCGTCTCCGATAAAGATTTTCTCATGATCTCTGCAAACAAAAAAGCAAGTATAACCACAAGGTGAGCTTGGTAATTGCAGCTGTTAGATATTTATTTCACTTGACTACAAGTCAGCAAATAAGTGGTATACGTACTTGGACATTGCAATATAAGTGACGGATGACTGGGTTAAATTTCCACATTTGTCTTTGTATAAAGGAACTTCTACTTTTCCTTTCAACACTAGTTGTTGCTTCCATTTAAAACCTTAATTAAATAACACTGAATCACAAAACCTATCCAATAATCAGCAAGCTAGCGTTATGATCGCATCCACAGCTATTGCTTACTCAATAGACCGCGTAATACACATTAGAGGACAAACATTTACCGATATGAGATGAATTGGAAGATTTCTGTTCAACAGTCAGTTTACTTGAGGCATCTTTTTCATTCGAGGATACTTCATGCGATTTTGATGCCGCTGCACCTGGCTGGACATTTTTCTCAACAACCTCAACTTTCGATACGTCGTTCCACGGTAATTCCGTTACTTCTCCAATAGAAGACAACGAAACGCTGTCACAGGACAGCTGAAAACGTAGATGGTCATAGAAATGTGGCGAAGAGATGCTACAGTAAGTAAAAATTTTTGTACTGCTTACATTTTCGCTCATGACATGGTTGATCATAGTCGGATTCTTCTTTCCGGTGTTCGAATAGCAACGGAGATCATCGACTTCATCTGTTTCTGGAACTTGAAAGTGTTCCAAGCACCAAAACTTTAAACACGATCATTGGTGTAGTGTTAGTATAGATCTTTTTCATGTCGTACAGAGGTAACAACGGGCTGCACTGAAGTGGAAAACTAACTTACTCGAACATAACCATCACTGTGGCCTGTTGCAATCACCGAGTCGGCATCCCATTCATTTAAGCAAGATGATGACACAGTGGTGATGTTCTGCTGACGAAAATTCGAAGATAGAGCACTGGCAAACGCAATCAGCTGGCCGTTTATTGACCATAGATAGAAATTAGTTCCAGAACAGGTGATGATATTGCCCTGAAAATAGAGCCAGGGTGTATATTCAATATTCATGTTACGTTAACATGCAAGTAAAACGTACTATTGTCGTTAACAACTATACAAAAACAGTTCCACAAGGTTATTTCAAAACCATTTGTTCTCATTTGCTTTCTGTCAATGGAAGAGTGAACGAACGAATCAATTAATTATTATCAGTACTAGATGCCTACAGTTTTTTCGTTGATGCAAAGGTGGGAGATAGGCGCATCATTACTATGCTGAAGTTGTCGAACAAACACTAGGTGGTTGAGATCCCAGAGGATGCACGATCCGTCCTCGGACCCACTGACAATAATTCCGTATGAAGCACAAGAACCTACACTTGTAACTGCTTTTGTGTGACCGTAGAGGGTCTGAAATAACGCAGAAAATCGTTCAAAACGTAACGTACTTAGGTGCACAAATCGCAGGGTAAATATTCACCTTTACGAGCGCCATGGTTTTGTTTCTGTCCTTAACAGTGGGTATTTCCCAAACACGAACCACAGTGCTTTTGTCGCCAGTAATCAGCAATCGTTCGGTGGCCATGGTAGCACATACGACTTCAGCGCAACCGAGGTTTTCAAAAATCTGCAAAATTTCATTGCCTAATGAAATTCGTACTTAGTACTTCTGCCAAGAAGGTCATGTTTCCATTAACGTTTGCCTGTGTGTTGGCAACATTACTAATACTTGTCAACCCTTTTTAATAAAATTCTCAGCATACTTTCGCTATGATAATGAGAAAAACTGAATTAATGTTGGGATTTATAAACCAACCAACAAAATGGGCGAATAAGCAGTGCCAGCTTAGGCCATGTCTGTTTACTATTCTTTGTATGAAAAAATAGAACATGCAGGCAAGTAAAAGTACCAAAAGTGTGATATGCGGCTTGTTGCACATTATGTGATTAATTATAAGCAGACATTGGAACCATGAGCAGACACCGAGGAATATTGAGCTATATTGTAGTTTTTCACGTCTTTGTGCTGGTGCTTGTTGTGCAAAATTAGCGGCGCGAAGGTTACGGCTACTGCCACTGTAAGTGAGCCACGAACCATGAAAGGTTGATAACCATTGGACTAGACTAATACTCAGCAAAGTCGCAATTATGAGCTATTCTTGTTTAAATGACGTACTAAAAAAGACGAAACAAACTATTTTACCCAGCCTTATAAGATAAGCTGCAAACGGTGATATTATTTTAAGCCGCGCTATACAGTAGATTAATAAATTGCGCTAAAAAATGCTGCAATAGGACATTTGCCACATGGAAGTATTCTGCGGCCATGGCGGAAGTATACGTTCTGTAAGTGCTTTCCTAGTTGTTAAAATTAATTTCCTTGTACCTGCATTGCCCTTTCGCTTTCGTAGTAACCAACACGAACGCTGAGGTCTTTATGGCCCCATGAAATGCATCGCGAGTTTTGCGGCGGGATGAGCATTTTGCCACGCTCAGTGGCGAAAACTCCACGATCGTGTGGAATGATATGACCAACCACGCCGTGCAGTTCTACACAAAATAGAGTGTGATTTAAAATGTATGCGAGCGATTTCTGAAGGAATGGTACGTACAGAGACTAGGAAGACAATAAATACAGTATAAAAATACGCTCCCCACCTTTAATAGGGCTAGGGTTACAAGATAATAACTCAATGTGGTGATAAAAGGCCTTGTCAACAGGCGATATGCCTGTGCTGGCCGACTGATCGCTACGAAGTTTCTTCTGGGGGTGAGGACGTTTGAATAACTGTTTTGGAATCTGAATAAAAACAAACATAACGAAAGGAACAAGTTTAAAGTTTAAACTCTTCTAAATCTATCTGTTGTTGACAGTGCTATATGTACCTGGCCGAAATTATTTATGAAGCCAATGGTAGCGTTCCGTTTTAATGGATCCTTTATTGAATAGATGTCAACTTCGCCTTCGTAAAAAAGATGATGAAATACATTGTAGTCTTCTAACGCAGTTTCGCCCTTCTGCTTATAGCTGTAGATAACATCACATTGAAAATTTAAAATAATTTAGTAAACATTTGCATTATATAGGTCGCCATGTATGATACGATTCTCTTACCCAAATATAAGGTCAATCCACTCATGCAAGTGACTGGACACGTAATCACACTCAAGTGCCTCACGATGAGCTCGAATAAACTCGTGAGGGCTTCCACGCGCCCACGGTGGCAAAACGACGTCATCAAGCTTCACTCCGTTTTGCTTTTGACCTATGCCAAGAATAAACAAATAAAACTTGTCCTTAGCTCATAGCGTGATTGAATCATCAGTGCGCTCTAATTGTTTAATAATTGTTTTTGAATGAAAGAAACCAGAAGTAATGTGGGATGAATCATCTCGCTTCCCTATTTTCCAACATTACCAACCAAGGTCAAATCGGTTCGTGTTCAAAAGAAATTCAGGCAGGTAAAAAAATTCCGGAATAAGTTCCTTCACATCGGCCATATTCTTTTGACTTGCCGATATCCAACTGTCCTTGATGCTGTGGAACATTCTATCCGCCAAATCAAAGTGGCCACCCTTAACGGATATGTGTAGAAGTAAGTATGGCAGATAAGTAATAAGTGCAGCAGGCGTTATCGTGTTGCAAAAATGAATCATTTGAATGAGGCTGTGTTTAATGATGTGCAGTTAAAACACCACGCACAACGCAAACACCTGCAATCGCAAGAAATGTTGCGTGAACGGCTCCATTCTAACCAAGTATGAAGCCACGATCATTGCAGACGAGTAATGTGTTCCATAGTGATAAGGTGGTGTATCAACCCCTGCATGAAGTAAACGTCAAAACTGTTATTATGGTTTTCAGGGTAGTTAGGATTAGAATGAGAAATATGGGGAGTCAAACAAGTACCTCCAAGTTCGTCCCAGTCTCGATACCTTTTCTTATATTGCTCTAATCTAGATGGAGTTTGAGCACCCATGGGCTTGCTAAGATCTCGGAAAGTTGCTGGGTTTGTCAGGTCTAGAACCTTAACAGAAAATTGAAATCAAAGTTAGGAATATTGCCAAAATAATCGTCGTGTTTTGCTAGAAGTAACAACATTTGCAGTATTGTATTCTTGAACGAAAATAGACATCATAAAATATGAAACAATTTAAAGACAAAATGATGTCATGAAATTGACTTCAGTGTTACTCGTAACTGGGCACATCAGCTAGATTGTGCCTCCAATTATTGTGTGCGTTTTGTTTCATATGCACTGGTATTGTGTTTTAAGTGCACAATCAGCATAGCATTTAGTGCGTGAGCACGAAATAGAGGAGTCGCCAAATGGGTGTTATTATATAAATCATAGCTTAATTTATACAACAATGTCTTCAGCAGATCAGCATTTGATAAAGCTTCATACCTCAGATGTGTAGTCAGCTACAATCCATGGAAACACGGGATACTGCATTAAGTCATTGTACGACCGACCAGCTAGTGTGTTCAAGTGCATCAGATACTGGAAGTTGTTAATTTCACCTCTCTGTTAGAGTGACAAATACAAAAAAGAAACACGATGAATTAATGTATGCAAAGTCCAAGTTAAACAAATGTTAACTCTCTGTCATTAAAAAAATAGTAATTATTATTAGCGGCTACTAATATTTATCTAAGAGCTCATAATTGTTTCGCAAAAAGTTCACAGTAAATATCAAAACAAAAGTTTCACCTCCCAACGACTTGTAACAGTTTTCTCTCCAATAAAATTACTTAACAAGGCAGGACCCTGCTGTTCCACACTCAATCCACTTCTCTGCCCAGATATAGAATCTTTTCCACCATCAGATAATGTCTTTGCAAAGGACAAAAACCTATTTAAGAATTGATGGAATAAATGAAGTGCAACATAATATTCAGTGACCATGCACACTGTACATTGATCAAGAAGTATATTAAAGTAAACATCTTCAACACAATAACTTGGTAAACATGATCTGCATTATTAATTATTATGGGCAACAGTATCAGGTAATGTTTTCTTACTTGTTGTAAACTTTTACTCTTGTTCCTTGCGGAAACACAAGTAAACAATTACTTCCATCTTTGTTGAAGACTTCTAAAGCAATGTTCTGAAAAGTACATCCTATGTCATACACACAGGAGTGGTCACCAAAAAATAAAAATTAATACATACACAAAAGTATTACAAACATGAACAGACACCGCAATCAAAAACAAACTTGTAAAAGATATCTTCTTTTATGAACTTCACGAATATCATCATATGAAAACTTGCTGCACATTCGATCAGAAAATGAAGAATCGTTTTTCACTGAATCTTGATTTGGCAATGAAGCAGAAGGGATGATTGGTTCATGCCTGTATTATCCAAAAACATAAAAGTAGACAATATAGTTACAATGATAAACATAACACAAAACCAAAGGGTTTTTAACACCAATAGCTCTTTCTACAATGTTATCATTATGAGTTATTTGACTTACTCGCCAGGCAAAGATGAAATATCTCGTATTTCTCTGCTTTTTAACATGGTAAATCCATCTATAATATAGTAATGGTCTTGGCCAAACAGCAATAAACCCTCATGAACATCTAGACCTTGAACGCGGGCAGATCTGAACATGTGCCTACATGAAACACAACAAACAACATTCGAATGAAGAACATATATATTATAACTAATACCAATACAACACAAATTCAACTTTTGGCACACCTTGGTGACACATGTTTATTGTAAAGCAATGCTACCAACATAAAGATTAAAATTCTTCAGTTGCTTTAACAATATACACCACTCAGATACACTGAACTATATTTTTACCATTAAAAATTTCTTTATTGAACAGTATTAGCAGAAAAAAACAGTGCCTACCTAATTTTTTCACCAGTTTCCAAGAGCTTGAGAATGGTTTGATTGTCATGCTTGTCTTTTTCCTGAGCTGTCTGATCAGGAATACTTGAAAGGGAATCTGATGTCACCATGTCACTAGCATGCTTTAGTGTTGCACCATTTTGTTCAGGAACCTTAGACTGAGGTTCGTTGTTATTGGTGGTAGAATTATCTTGTTCAGGATTTGTGTTAATTTCAGAATTTGCATCTTCATTGGTTTGACCCTCTTGATTTTTATGTTCAAAAGTAAGTCCACATATGTCACAGGCAACAGCTTCCCTTCCACTGAGTGTGTGAATTTTTGTAGATGTCTCTGTCTGATTTGGTTGACAGTTCAAGCAGACATTCAATATAACTGCTTCATCTTCAACAGTGTCAGATGCTATCAAAATAAAAACCATTTTTAAAGACATTTATGCTACTGCAAGTAAGAAAAAAGAATATAAATTAAAAAATAAGCTTTTCCATAAAAGTTACATTCACCAGAAGAATCTTTCTCTGAAATATCCCCTTCAGTTGATTGTCTTGCTTCTGGTTCTTTGTCAACACATTTCTCTGAACGTTGATTGTCTCCATCAAAGTAAGGAGATAGGTAATTGATCCTTCGATAATACTCCCAGCTGTCTTGGCTGGTTGGTTTTTTATGTTTTGAAAGCTAAATTAAATTTGAATATTACCACAACTGAACTGACATAATTATCAGCAACTATGATCATCGGGAAATAATACAGAATATAACTGGTTACTGATACTCGGGCTAATACGCATAATAACATCTTATACATCATACATATGTGATATCAATATTTCAGGCTGACAATGTGCTTACTGTACTCTCAAGCTGTATTTGCATTCGATGTGGATAACGTATGTAAAACATTTCATCCCTCATCATTCTTTTTCTCATACGGCATGGCCCTTCTGTGGAATCGAGTGTCCACTTGGTTAGGTTTTCCTCATTTGCTGGACCCCATACGCCACGCTCCCTTGTCAGTTCTGCAGACATTTGTTCCCATTCTTTTTTAGCATATTTTGTCAAGTGGTTCTGCTCCTACAAAAGGAAATCTCACCTACTTATAACATAATTTATGCAAGAACACACGATGGACCACTTCACACAATTCCAAACTTTGGTTTTTAAATGTAAAAAATAATCTGTCTGCAATCCTTGTTAACGTTACACAACATTACTGTAAGTCACAATGTACATTTATGAAGGACCCAGAAACCTTGTCATATTAGACTGTTTTTATCAGTTTTAGTTTTCCTTCAGTTAGCAATGATACAGTCAGATGAAGTGGCCTAGCCAGAGATTACATAATGACGACGAGAATGAAACTAGCTATAGTGCATAGAGAATGTTGTTTTTTTAGTGAAGTTTTGCATTTGCTATCGAGTGAAAAGTTGTTTTCTGTTTTCAGAAAACCATCAAGCAGGTTATGATTGTAGCAGCCTAGAGCTGTTAGAAACAAGGTAGCGCCTGTTAAGCAGATTTAGATTAGGAGGCTATTCTATGTACATATCACCAGTTTGCATAAGCCGCCACTTTTTCTGTTCCCCATTAAGTTGGTGATTTAAGCAAATTCTACTGTATATAATCTTCTTGGCATAGTTCACACAAAGATTCCTGAAACATTAAGTGCATAATATAATATCATACCTGTTCATGTTCGTCATATTGCAAACGAACCAAGCTCTGGACAACTGAAATGTGATTGAGAGTCCAAAGATGCCTGTCCTGTTCCCAAAATATAACATAAACATAAAACATCAATGGTTCAGCAAAGATAACAATTTTATGTGCATGTTGTAGACATACCATATACCATGGCCATTAACGCTTATTATAAGAAGACATTGGTATAATTACCAGTAAAGTAAAGAACTCAAATTCATGAAGCATACCCTATCGCTAGATAAATGTTCACAGCATAATTATATAATACACAGATAAAAAACAAACTGATGTCAAAACAAGAAACACAGAAAATCTTGCCATTAGTGACAAGCTTGTTATTCATTCTCTGTGGAAAAATTCACGGCACTTTGAAAATATACCAAACCAAACATGAATCCGATTATTACACACGCATATCAACCATTTTTGCTTCTTTAACACATACAAATCTCGGAGATAGATTCGGGCCAAATACTGCTTCTGATAACTCATTGCGTAATGAAATACACACAACTACCGAAAAAAATCTTATTGCTATGTGATCCTAATTGGTATTCTTAAGCCTACAAGACTAAGAGAAGTAAGCTGAACTCCTTAATGCATATATTCAATTAAATTTTTTATCTCTAAAAAGGTAACCTGTAAAATGGTATATCCACTCTCCTCTTCCAAAATATACACATCACGCAATCTAAAAGCAAGTTCCAAATCTCTTTTGAAATCTTCAATGATGTTTACCATAGCATTTACTGGACTATCCCTTTGCAAAGAAGGTGAGGCAATACTCATATTAGAATCCGAGGTAGAATTTAGGGAGCGTTTTCTTGTCATCCACTCAAAAGGAGATGATGAAGCTGACAAGGATGGAAAAGAGAATGGCTGACTCGGACTTGCCTGTGCAGAACTTGGAGCTGATTGAGACTTGAAGCGAAGTGGTTTGAACTGAAACATGGTGCTAGTTTCTTCGCTTATGCCCATCAAAAAATGTTCACGCTAGCAGTAAATAGGTTCGTTCTTTTTAAATCAAGCAGATACCAAACTTCACCGATTTCCTCACAAAAGGCTTTCATATTCAAAATAGTACTGGTAATTGCACCTTCCACAGAACATCACATTAAACCTTTTTTGGCATTTCCGTACAAACCCCTAACAGCTTATGTTGTTAATCAAGATCGTCAAACAAACTACAGTCACTTACATCACATTCTGTAAGTAAGCCATAGGCTTACTCAGACTAAGCTGGCCTCAGGCGTTAGAAGTTGGTTGCGCTGGTGATAACAAAAAGTTTCAACTCGACAGAACGCTTAGACACGTCGATCATACAGTCAGACACCACGTGCTATGATTAACGGTCCAAAGGCCTGCTCTTACACCAACTTTTTACGATCACAGTAATTCATTACTTTGCCTCCTCGCGTATGGTAAAATATGGCTACTTTTAGCGTTAAACGAGAAGAAAAGACCTGAACAAGCCGATAGTACAAGACAGTTTAGCCGGTCGCGCTCACTGAGCCATTCGATGTCTGGAGTGCAGTCGTCGTTTTATCTTGTTAGTTGATGTTCAGCGCAAAGACGCTGACGTCATCGCGACACTGTCTTCAGCAAAAGGCTCGTGAAAACAAACAACACAGCTGGCGGGATTTTTTTGTGGGATGGAACAAAACGAAAATAATTTCTCTGCAACTGACTGAAAGAAACCTTCTCAGAAAAGCTAGTACCCCACTGGACAACAGTGAATAACGACAGGATGGGAAAGTGTGAGAAGCTGACAGAAAACGCGACATTCAGATGTAATAGTGAGAAGTCATTATAAATCAGTTACCATCGTAACGACCAGAGAAATACCGCTGCAAGCACTTTATATTTCGTTTCACTAATAAACCACCATGTTGTGTTCATATTCATTTCTGTTTTCTACGGATAAGTTGCATTTACAGCTAATAATTTAGAAAAATGTGCGAAGTCAAAGCGTTAAATAAATGTCTATGTTAATATTGTCCATGTCTCAGTACGACGCTTGGTTAGCACTCTCGTTATTGCAACACCACACGAATTAACTATCCAACAAAAAAAGACATTTAACCGAAAGCGACCAGACGAAGCCAAGCCAACACCAACACCAAGTTAAATAAAATACAAGTTGAATAAAACAACATTAGTTTTACACGCAGGGTCAAGTTATGTAAAGACGTTAAATGTCGAAAAGGTTTTTGTCATAACGATACTGGGTTTTTAAAAGTATTGCTTTGAACACAGTGTTTGATCAAGTACGACAGCCCATCAGACTTAACTATTTGAAAGGCTTAACTTCGCATGAAAACAAGCAAACGAGCTTTACCAACTGTGCATACTGCGAGACTATTTTTGTTCAAGTGGAAAAAAGCGTCAACTTAAAATACTGTTCTTGTAATGCCGTTTGGTGTCTTAAAACCGCGTAGTCCAAGCATAGCATTGCAGTAAATGGTAAGGTAGTAACATGAAGAAACGATTACGCAAACTTGCAATCGTATGGTTTCAACCAAATGACCCTTAGAAACGTTTTCTTTTTACAGATTAAGCTCTTTTCCACAAAGCTTCAGAAAAAATTTAAACTGAACATAACCTTTGAGCTGTTTTCTTTAACAGCTTAACAGAGTTGCAATCAATATTGCGTTTACTATTTACTGAGAATTTCATTAGTACAAACTGCGACAAATAACTTCTTTCCGACAAGCACTGCGCTGTCACTTTTGTTAAAACTGGACAGGTGTAAAAATTAACTTAATAACAGTAATTTTTTAAGGGGCCCAATCTTTTCTACCACACCTGCTTTGAATTACTGCTGATACACATACTATATCACAATAAGAAAAATTACTGCGCAGGTCTAGCCCCTAGACCTATCCGATGTAAAAATTTTGCAAACTTAGAATTCTTTACAAGTCTTAATCCCCTGGGAAGCTTTTTAAATCAAGCTAATTAAAATTGAAAATGACTTAACTAAAGTTCGTCATATTACAAGCTTTTCCAGTACATCTGTACTAAAGAAAAAAACTAAGGGATTTTTTGAGAAACACCAATTCAAATGATATTAGCTGCTAATTGGAAGTAATATTAACTGTTTGCAAAAGCTGTACAGTGTATACTACAAACTGATTTAAACTAAGCCCACGAAAATATCAAGTAAATTGTCCGGTTACTCATTTTGCTGTGCAACTAGTGGATTATACATAAAAAGGTATAAGCTATTTCAATAATTCTGGGGTGGATAAAACATTAGGTACTACTGTAGTAGTAATAAATAAAAAATAATAGACTACAAAATAGTTACCAAAAAAGCATGACCTAAAAAAACTGCAAAGTGTAGTACCTGTCACTTATTTTACTGACTCACATTGCAGCCATGAAGCATATACAAGTTTACAAACTGGGGTGAGATGAATTTGTTGAAATAAAGGAATCAAGTACGTAGTAGAATATCTGATTCAACATACCTGAATAGTGATGTTTTTACCAAGTTTTGATGGAAGTTCTTTTTTTTGCTTCCGTGTACCACCCAGTACTACTGTACTCATGCGCTTCATCAATTTCTAACAAAAACAATAAATAAAAACATACTTCACCTATTTCATATGCAATCATTATACAGATTAGCATAATTCGCTAAGAGTTGTGGTAAAATGTATGAACCTGTTGTTGAGGTGAATCCTTGGGGTCACCAACTGCTCCTTTTTTCTCCAAGGTAATGTAAACTGCCCAAGTTTTTGCTGCAGCTTCTCGAATTTGAACACGAGCTGAATCCAGATTAGATTGCTCGGAACCGAGATCGTGAAAACTGATCTAAAGGAGCATATTTCTAGTGTTTGGTATCACATACTGATATTTACATTACACGAAAAGGCAAAAGCGTTAGAAAATTATTAAATTAAGCAACCTTAAAAATTTCAGCCAATATATCCTTTTTTGATGAGACCAGTTCACTCCACAACCTTGCTGAAGCATTAGTTAGTAATTTTTGACCTTTCGCTTGAGGTGTGTTTGGAGTCCCAAGCATATATTCTTGTGGAATTTCTGCAGAACTTACATCTTATAATGAACAGTTACCAACCAGTATAAGAAAATAAATGGCAGTCAAAATTTGTGTTACCGTCTGTCACTGAGGAAGTTGAGCTCTTTTTCTGTATATCTGGTACATGCCAAGTTGTCAGCCTTTGCTCAGCTTCTATTCCAAACTCTTGACCTCCACTAGAAAATAGTCAACACACAAACATGGTTAGTTATTTTCGGCATGTTATTGAAGAAATGGTCATCCAGCACTTTTATTAGATTTAGATCGGGTGGGAGCCTGGTCAACAATCATTGTCTCTTCAGCAAAGTTTTAGTCATATTTCAAAGTGATAAAAACTTACCTATCGCCTGAGATCATAAACAAGCAATGACAAAGGCAGGAGAGAAACATTGGGTCACGAAATTTTGCACCAAATACAACATTACTGAAAAATATCAAAAATAGATATGTAATGCATACGTCTTGTTTGGTAAAGAATAGGCCATTTGCACAAAATTACCAGTACAAACAATGCTATTGAATAATAAAATCTACGAAACTATCTACACACCGGTTAGTTGTAAGGCAATGTAGTGCATCAAGAACTACCATTTGCTCTGAGATGGAAGAATGCCTTCTTGACAACTGATGGAGCATCAGTCGAACAAGACTACGATAGAGACTAGTAAGTGCATGAACGCTTGCTGAAAAACAACATTTTTGTAGATGCAACTTACACTATCCCCACCTTGACTAACATGATTTTTTAATCCATGGCTATAAACAAATTTATTGCCATGTTATACAGCTGTTTGTAGTTGAAGTACTTACGCTTGTTCTGACACAGTGCTATTAACTTGGCAATAAAATAAAAAATCTTCTTACAGTCATCTGTGAACATATCTGCATACAATGCATATTATACAGACAATAAGATAACAAGAATTTTACCAAAATCTTTTCCTTGAAAGCAAATATGTACACAATTGGTTACATTAGAACTTAAAGCATTCAAAAGAACCAACTCTAGAAAACTTACTTTGCCAGACTTTATCCACAATGCGTGATGCTAAATATGTGATATTAGTAGCACTGTGGTACGATTTAACATTTTCCTCAATGTTGGATAATGTGTAAGGTTCAATAAAATGCAAGATAATATCAGTGATGTATTCTTTATGGCAAGATGCTGAGCATTTTTCAACAGAAATCTGAAACAAAGTATTCCAGGCATCCCATTTACATGTAACATGTTATAAAAGGATTATTTCTAGATTGAAATACAAAAAAAACGATTTTCATTTCTTGATTTAAAATATTACAAAACTTACGTACATAATTTGTATTATTGTGTACCTCAAATAGCATATCTATAACACTGATATTTGCTTTGTTTTTGTTGGTGGTTAAAGAATCCCACAAAATCTTTCCAATCAACTGTATGACAGCTTTTGAACTGGGATGGTCTGAAAGTTTGTCATCGGAATGCTGACCCGATTGATTAAGAAGATCTTGCATGGAAGGCTGTAGTGATGATTGGACAGTCTACAGAAAATGGATTACTATGCATAAATGATCAAATCAATTTCAAAACCATATGAAATGCCTTATAGTGAAGCAAATCAAGAGTACGTTGCATAGTAAGCATTAGGTATAGTGGAATTTTCTACACATGGTATCTGTTTGATCAATTAATAAATAATTTAAACAGGGAAGCACTGAAACTAAAATAAATCATAGGCAAACCATGGAACATGAAATGATTTGGTCAGGGGGGAACAATGTCACAGCAAGGGCAGTGATCAACGATGATGTCATAAACACAGAGAAAAGTTGAGTAGTGTCATTGTCATACAATTGCTCAAATGTTTCAATTATAATGGGCGGATATGTTAAAATCCACAATGATTTATCAGCCATTTTCCAATTCTGTCAAAAAATTTGAAAACATTAGCAAACAATAGAAGATAATGATAGATCAAAATAGTAGCTTATTTCTTGAAAAATATCTTGTAGTCCAAAAATATAAAAAAACATTACAACAAAAAATGTATAGTTTTTACTAGCCTGATGCAAAATTTGTCTCAGCATCAAACAGAGAATTTGAAGAACCTCTGAGCTTAGCTGCTTTTCTTTACTGTCTAGCAGAGATTGGTGCTTTGATAAAAAAACTTTTATGCTGTCCACGTTGAACTAAAAAGATATTTCTATGAAAATAATTTGCTAAAGTAAAAATATTCACAACAACTACTTATCTTATGTGTTAATAGGCATGTATGGTGTAAGCAAATTTACATAATTTATGTCCACCTGCGTTTAGCAAACTATTTAGATGACATAAAACTAAGAAAAAAACTTACATCCATGTCTGATTTGGACTGGTACTGGGCCACAGCAAACCTAATAAGTAACTCAAGCACTTCATTGCAATTAGCATGATATGACATAAGATGTTGCAAAGAAAGAAAACCTGGAACTGGTACAGCATCACGGCAGACAGTGGGGTGACAACGACCACCAGGAAAATCATTTACTGTACGCACATTGAAGCCTGTAAATAAAATAATCAATAAACTACTTGTTAGATGTTTGACATATTTCATTTAGTTCCAGGGCAATGAGCTTTAACTATTAACATTTTTACAATGTCTGCACTAACTATATAAGCTAACTTCTTCAAAAGAATACACAAATTTCAAAAAGGTTAAGCAGATAATTTCTTTGACAGAAAACCATAAACATTAACATGTATATCAATACAATTGAAAGTAGACCACTGACATTCAATGTAAATGAGAATCAAGAAGTTATCTTCTCAACTCACCTAATAGTGACTCTTCCTTTTTATCCAGCATGATATCAGTACCTTTCAACCAGCCGCCAAAGTTTTCACCAGAACGAAATCTATCTATTAAGCTTAAGGCTGGAGAATAACTTGGCAGTGATGTTGTAGGTAATGATGCAGGGGTGGACATGGTAGCACTGCTACTTGGAATTGACAACTGATAAGAACATTGTAAGGCAGTGAACAGTAAGTGCAATGATGTTCTAACCGTTGAATAGTGCAAGTGAGACTGGAGAAACAACAAAATCCAGTCAAAACCAAGATGAAGCTCAATTTTCTCACAGAATCTATAAAAACGAAATTACAAGAGCGTTTAAGACTTTTGCCAATCCGACAATTACATGAAGCACAGACCAGTAATGTATACAAAAAATCTTCATGGCAATATAGGCTTTACAATAAAAGTCATACATTGTGCCCTGTTTTGAATCCTGTTGAATACATTTGAGAAACAGTTGAAGAATTAAATTTCTCAAATGGATAATCCGTTTGTAATCAGTTGAATCAAAAATAAGAGGATATTGAGGGTTTTCTGTAAATAAACAGAAAAGTTATGGTCAATATCAGTTAATTAAAAAATGTAATATACACAAACACCACCAAAAAGATTAGAAAAATATACCAGAAAAATTACTGATTGCATCAGATAGCACAATTTCATTTTCTGACACAGTTGAAGGCGTGATTAAGCTCACAGCAAATTGACCTAAACTGAAATTAAAAATTTCGAAAGATAGTTACGGAGAGAATATAATAGAGTATATTTCATCAAATATGAGCATAATTATAATTTGTAATCACTGTCAAAACAAATTCCATAAAATCACAAATACAACTGAAGAATTTACCACACTAGATCAGAAGAGTGAACATCTATATTGAAAATGGCTTGAACAACTTTTAAAACGGAAGTGATTGTTGAAAGTGAAAGGGATGTGTCAGAATAAATGAAGTTAACACAATTCTGCACCATCTCGAAGCCACACATTAGTTCATGACTTGCTTTAATATCACTTAAAAACAAAACAAAACTTAACAAAAACAATGCTATAAACTAAAAATACTTTTAAAATGTATGACAATGACAAGAAATCACATACCTGGAGTCTGTTAAAAGTTCATAAAAATGATCAAATAAGGATTTGTGAATTTCTTCAGGTGCATTATGCCACAGTTCAAGGTCAGAGAGAAGATACTCAAATGCTGGTGAGTTATATACAATTGTTTCTGAATCTTGGCCTGTGTCAATTGTGCCGGCAAGAGAAAATGCAAGATGAAGTATGTGGGTGTTTAACAAATTCTTTTTCTCTTTTAAGTGCATCCCCAATGCCTAAAAGAAAGAGAGTTTGGCGTTAACTTACAATTACTAATATTTCTGCCAGGTATATTTTTGATGGCTCAAAATGACCAACAAACACGTCAGTTTAACTTACCTGGTAACCTTTTCCTTTCTCCATCTCTTGCATCGCTCGATCATCACTTTTCAATACGCATGCAAGAAATTTAACAGCAGCATACAACCCTTCAACATCAGATGCCATTGCTACCAATTCAAGTGCAACCGAAATTCCACCTACATCCTGTAGAACAACGAAAAACAAGTACTACAGTATACAAACTATACATGCAGAGTACAATGGACATATACCTATTTTAATAAAAAAAATACTACATAAACATAGAAGATTAGTTATAAAAAAAAGTTTACCAACTTGTTTAACAAAAAAGATTAGATAATTAGCACCATCACAAAATAAAGTAATACCTGTAAAACACACCCAATGCTATCTGGCACAAAGCATCTGGGTGCATCTTTGTACTTTCTACCAACGGCAAAAGCCCCAATTGACCGGGCAGCACCAGGTGCGTGGACGCAGGCATTGGCATAAAAATCTAGAGGAGCATTTTGATCATCTTTGTCATAGCCCAACTGAAATTTGTTAACATTCAATGTGCTTTTTGTTTCGACGTGAAAAATCAAGTCAAAACAAAGGAGTCTTGTCGTATATTAGACAATTTTTTCTACAAAAAACCTTTATTGAAAGCTGCTTTTGATCAAATGATCGTGGTGACCGTTTTATAGTTGCAAAAGAAACTACTTCTCTGGAAGATGGCAGCAGGGAAAAACAAAGGTGTTCTTCTGTGAAAAGTGGTCCACAACTCCCATCTAAAAAGAAAACATTTTATTAAGGTGCAGCATATAACAAAGGAAAATTGAAGAGCATAGCAAACCTTGCAGGGTAACATTTTGATAATTTCCGGTATATTCTGGACCAAGATTGTATTGTATTGAAGCAGTATTAAAGGCAAAAGATGACACTTCATCAAACACTCGCAATGAAGCCAGTCTCCAAACAAGTGATGATCGAATGCTAAACTGAGATGGTGTTCCGACCCATGCATGGACAGCAAATGGGGAATTTAGAGTTTGTTGTGATGACCCACCTGGATTATTATGGATGTACCGAACCTAAAGTGAAAATGTTTTACAAGGCTGGAAGGTAAGTCATCAGCAAAACTTTGTATAATGGCTACTCTCTACAGCCTAAGGTTTTACACTGACTTTTGAAACTCCCAACAGACTGCCATTAAACACGGCCGTTATGTTGCTGTGCTTTAAAACAGTGGACCGCTGCAGCGTTATCTGCAAGTGGTGCCACTGCCCTTCAATACAAAGATGTTCAATGCTAAAAGTTGCAATGGCTTTCGAGTCTTCAACATCATGGGAACCAGCACCTAGCAAAAATTGTATACAAGTATCTGTAAGGAATCGTTACTTTAACCAGCTAAACTTAACTAACTAAACTTCATATACTAAGTTTATAAACAAGGAACTCATATATATCTAGAAAAACATACCAAACCCAAGTACATCTAGCTCATTTGTTGACACAACCAGTTTTCTGTGATTAGGAGATATATGAATGTATAAACATGTAAAACTCTGTTGGGTAGTAATAACCTACAAAGTAATAAAAGAAAGTTAATCAGAAAAGCTATGAAGATTTATAAATTTATTACTCATTACAGAAACATATATAACGTTTTTGCCAAAAACTTGCCCAATTTTTTAACATTATTCATAAGTCATGTTGATATGCCCCATACAAACAAGAAGCAAAAGAAACATTTTACAGAAGGTAATTGATTATGTGAAAGCAACCTGACCTGTCGCTCAAGAGTGAGAATTCTGATAGGATGAAGTTGAAGGCTGCAAAAACTTTCGATATAAATCCAAGCAGAGATGGAAATGCCATGTGCTGGTGGAAACACACGTTCATCTGTTTATGCAGGGAATTGTTAAACCAATGTAGAAATTAGAAAGATGCCATAGCAGCACAAAAAGAAATAACTGCATAATTACTACTTTACCTGAAGCAACAGGAGCACCCACTGTTGATTGACTGCGAGCAGGTTGCGGAAAAATATTTGGAATAAATAAATGGCTACTTCCCTAAACAAAAAAAAATTTTGTTTATGCGGTATTGTGGCAAAATAAATTGCAAATTACCTCTCATTACATTATACTTTGGCTGCAGGCTTTCACTGCAAACAGCATATAAAATATTCTTATGTACACCCAACTTTACTTACCTGTACGGACAAATCAAACTCAACAAACGCTGGCAGTGGTTTATAACCTGATGATACATCATTACTAACACTAATGTTGCGTGGAGTTGCAATTGAAACTAAAGTCTTCACTCTGCTTAGAGATACAACTCCATTTTTCATAAGCAAATCCTTGCAATGCAATGGCTTGCCCAAGCGCAGCATTTTACTAAACAAGATGAACATGTGTTATAACAATAATGATAAAACAAACACTGTACCATTTCGCTGAAAGGAAATACTAAGTACATGACATAAATTATTCAAATCCTACCCTTATTGTTGTATTTTTATTGAAATGTTATGATTAACAACAAGTATTTACTATTTATACATGGAGATAAATAAGAAGATAGAAAAAACAGAAAAAATCAAAAAGATACCGAAGCTCCTGTGGAGATACTGCTTGTCTTGCAAGTCTCTCCAGTAATCTCTGGCAAGAAGGATTAAGTGGATGACTGTCATCTACCAAAACATCTTCGAAAAATATCAATAACGTTGAAAGCATACCGACCTCACTCATGATCTGAAACAAAATATGAAAATGTTCTATTAATGTCAAAAGTGAAATTTATCAGCTAGGAAAGCCTCAAGCTAACAAGAATACCTGCTCATTTCTTTCCAGATTTAAGATGAAATTAATTTCCTCTAACAAATAATATTGCACTGTAAAAACATCCTAAAAACATAATGGAAAGCATTGTTAGTTGACAGCATGCTATTCTACTGAAAGCTGTAATTTCAGTATAGTTTGTTGTGAATATACAACTGACTATGTATCATAAAAACATTGAATACCTTCTTTTGTAAACTTGTACATGAAATGCATGTCAGAAGTTCTAAGATTGCTTTCACCATTTCAGGATGTTGAATGTAACTTGCACATATGTCATATCTAAGACTTACAGGTGAATCATCAGACAAACTAAAAATGAACCATGACCAGTTTGTTTATCAAGTATTTTTATGCAAGATACGCTCTACATTTCATTTTATCCTTGGTAAATTCCTTAACTGAAGAACAAAAACTGTAGAAGCAGACATAAAATTGCTAACAATTTCGTAATACACTTTCACTTACTCAGAACTTCTGCTGGTACTGTGCTGAAGTTTTTCAATTTTGCTTTGAACTTCGTCTTTAAATGAGTCACAAGCCACCATATAAATAAGCTTAAAAATATAAATGATGTTTTCTAGGGAGTTTGCATCTTGCCTCTTCTGGAATGGGAACGAATGGTCAGCAAGTGATGTCATCAAACAATCCGGCTTGTCAACTTGCTCCATTTCTGGTGCAGTTGGAAAATTGACTGTTTGTGAAAAACAACCAAGGCCTTTCACAGCACTGATGAAACTGCCATAACCAATCTGCCAAAAATATAAATAAGCTGTTATGTCTTCAGTTTACCTGAAAACTGAATAATCATTAAATAAAGACGCTTAGAGCACATTAAATGTTACATCTAAAACATTGGCAATAAATTTACCTCTGTCTCAAAGTATAGCTCATTTACTGGAGATTGCAATGTGACTGCTAAAATTTGCATAGTAACCTTCAATAGAACTCTGACATCTGATATCATATGACTCCACAAATCAGGTAAGTTTGACAAACAGCCTTCAAATAGCAATTCAGTTAACCATAAATTGAAGATAAAAAGTCACACCCTCAACTGCAAAAGTCCATACCTTCCATGCTCACAAAGATAGAAATAAGATTAATAAATCCTCCAACATTGCGAAACATGGCACGCGAGTCCTTGCTCTTTTGGACAACCTAGTTAAAAGATTTAATTGTAATTTGTAAAAATATTAAAACAGAGCAAAAACCCAATGCAATTATACATACAATCACTAGTATGACAATCTTCTTGCCAGTGTTGTAATGACTAGTGTCAACTTGAGTCACACTTTTTCATAGCTTGAGTTAAAAGTGCTATATGAATCGACTTAGAGTTATGGTGCAGAATGACTTGAATCATGTTATGACAGTTGTGACGACAAAACAATTCTCTCTAACAAAACCGAAACTTTTTCTAAAAAATTACACTTCTTTGTAAAAGGTATCAATCAGATTAATTTGTAAACAGCCGTGACATTGTAGTAGACCTAATGAATTTAATGCAACACATAATATTACCTCAGAAAAGTTTTTTAGTTGAAGGCATTGACTTGATCTGACTCAAGTCAAATCTCACATTTTATTTCTAATGTACATTTGTATTGTACAGTATTATATGTAAAGTATATATATATCTATGAACGTATTTAAACAAAACGTGCTATTCAAATGTTTTCTGAGCATATTTTCTTTGCATAGTGAAAAGAATCAGAAAACAGTATAAATTGATGAAATAAAAGAAAAGTTGCGATGCACAGCTAGGCTATGTGAGTATCAGTAAGAATCGTAGGCAGATAGGTGAAACAAACAAAATTTTGTTGTAGCAGCAGATTTACAAAATTTACAAGGTAGTCAGGCTGTGTAAGTCAAAAAACTTTTTCATGAGCCAAAGAAAAAGACCTCATCACTCAAATTCGGGTCACGACCTTTGTACTAGAATAAGGGATTCTCATATTTCCTTGACAACGCTTTTTTCCTTGCTATTCTTGCATTGCATTATTAGAAACAATCATGTGATGTTATCAACCTCCATTGTTCTCAATGATTATATTGCTGCAACAGTAATTTACTGCTATTTGCTTGCTAGCTACAAAATGATGATTAGGAGAACTAACTTTATAAATCTTGGAATTGGCTATCATCATAGTTAATTCAAAAGTGACCAAACAATTCAAAAAGAAGAATGTTATTTTCATGTTACAAATGTTTTAATCGTTGCATTTGATCAAACCTATCTCGGGTAATTGTAAGAAATTAAACAACATTTTCTATCCTTTTGGTCCTACTGTTAAGGTCTGCATAAACTTTTATTCTGTTTTCTCTTGAAAAGCTGAATAAGGAGAAAGGGCCCGGGACCAATTTTTGGCCCCTAGCACAAATCCCTGAGATTAATTAAAAAATTGAAAGGAGTTATACCTAATCTGCCTGGTTGTGGGTTCTATTTTGAGTGAAAGTTTAGTAGCTCTGGAAATCGTTCTTAAAAAGTCTTTCTACCTTGTGACAGAGGGTCAGACATGCCCACATATACAAAATGAGTAAACTGGAGCAATATGATAGGTATTTGCTTGAGATTTCACAGACTGACAGTAACTTAAGTAGGCAGTAATACTAAAACAGTAATAGATAAAAGTATTACCACCAAGCTCACAGTAATACTGTATTACTATAATAACATAATATTACTGTCAAACCAGTAATAGATAAAATTATTAGTGCTAAGCTACAACATAACACAAGCACAGTGTAGAAAATTTTATTGTAGAAATCACTTACTTTACATAAACTTAACAAAATATCAATCTTAAGCTGTAGCTTGTCACGAGAAAGTGTACTTAGTATCCCAAGCAAAGTGCCCATGTCATCATCATTGCTCTCAGCGGCCGGCTGTAAGATCAGGGCTTCAACCAGGGACAAGGCAGATGATCTACATTGCTCATATGAGATTGTATTAAAAGCACATCTAGCTCCACCAAGCTCTCTAAATATTCCTAAAAATATAGCAAAAGGTTTTTAAAAAATCGTAATCATTAAGAATACTATTCAAGCATCTCTACTCCAGCTCTAGCTAGTTTAAAGATCTAAACTCACCAGCATTTGTGAAAGAGCCTTGGATCATCTCCACCAAAATATCCATTGTAAGTGTACCAAACTCATGGTGACACTTATCAAAAACTTCATTTTTAGCTTCATATTGAGATTGGTCATGAGACATGTCAACTGCTTTTAGCATAGCACCATATCTAAAATATCAATATGTAAAACAATACATAAAAATCAACACTATTAATTATTAACTACCATTAATTCTTACTACAGACACTACAGTCTACAGATCACTAAGTGGCTTTTGTGGAAGCATAAAGTTTGCAATGATTTGCCATGAGACAATACAAAAATCATGGGACCATCAAAACATGAACAATAACTGAATCTGAATTTTATTGCCTACCAGGAATTGTACTACAACACACAAAGTTGGCAAAGTTGTGTTATAGCCGGACAATCTGTTGTAAGTACAATTTATTTGCTAGCAACTTCATAGTGAGTTCTGATGAGTTCCTTGAAAGCTTTAATAATATTTCAAGGTTCTCTGTGGCTTGAAAATTTTGAAATCACAGCGTTTAACTAACACCAGAAATTTACTTGTAAGATAGGTTGTTTTTAGCAATCGATGAACTCTTCGATTGGGCAAGCTATCCAAATTCTTAGAAATTTACCATTAAACACGCAAAGTGGCAGCATTACACAAGTGTGTAGAACACCTTTTTGGTACTGTACTATGTAAAAATAAAATTATACAAAACCTAGCAACACAATTCAATTAAAACAAACTGAAAAAAGTAAGTCTACAATCTGTTTTGTGAGGTGCAATAGTAGTTACAAGATGCATACAAAGAAAATTGGTCATTAATATTGTACTAGTCAAGAAATTTGTTTCATTAAAGTTACCTATGAAGGCAGTTGATAAGCATTTCCAGCACTCCCACTTCTCGAAAAACATCTTTGTATACTTTAAAATTACTTGCCATCAGTTTCAATAAACTCTTCAAGCATGCAATGCCACACTCTAAGTTGCTGTAAATGTATATTCTAGTAATCTAGTTTGAAATAGGTAGAAGAATTACAAACCAATTCAATTATAAATAATCCAAGCATATTTGAAAACAATTGTCAGTGAACTACATAATATCAATTATAATATAAGTTTTTATACACAAGCAATATCGCCATAAACTTAACACATTCCTGCAAATGATAGTTTATAAAAAAGTGTTAGCCTAAACAAAATCGTTTTCTGTAATACCTGTCTGTCTTCAACAACAAGCTGATACTGACAAGCTCTTTTCGTGGAATGTAGCCCAGAGTTAATGAAATATATTCAAATATTGCAAAGTATCTAGAATGAGCATTTGGTTACACACGTACAATTAAAATACTAAACTTATATGTTAGTATAAACAATTTTATGCGATAGCTGCAAAACCTGCACTACTGGTGTTTTCTACTTTTACATTTCAATACACTTTCAACAACAAACTGTGATTACTGAGGCAAAATTTCTGAATTTTTTGATGACAGTTTTTCAGAAAAGCTGGAAATGGTATTTAGACTTTCAAGAATGAAGTAATTCGCAGGGTCACGACAATACACAGCAAACACTGCATCCAACACTGCTCTAGCTAAATGAGTTGTTCGAGATCTTGTAAACAATGTTTCCAACACATGAAAGGCTTGAATGTTGCGAACACTCTCCCCTGAAAATTTGTTTTGCCTTGGTAAGTTGTTATGACATAAATGATTGTGAAGTACAAGCATCAGGTCATCAGAATCTAACTTCCATTGTTGTGTACACAAAAGATAAGATTTTGCACTTGGAGAATTACTGACAAGCTTTAATCAATGCACATTACGATCTTACCTTTTCCAAGGGGTATAGGAGTTACAAAGTCATTTTGAAATGATGATTTGATAACAGGGTCAGGAATGATTTCATTAAAACCACAGGTTGTTAATTTTTCTACAGCACCTATAACACTCAACAAAGCTTTGTAATGCACATCACTTTGAGTTGCAGCACCCTCCAACCTAAAATCCAAATTCATAAAAATTTAAATGTTTCATTTATAGAAAACGCCAGATAGCATCCATTAAACATATTTCAAGAAGAGTTCAAGTATAAACATGTTATAAATAAATTATATATACGGATATTTTTAAGAATTGCTACTGGTCAGATGGCTTACTCAGAGTAGCAATGAAAGAATTTGGTGAAGGTTATGAATACGCAAATGAAATCTAAAAACAAGAAGTTTCAACCACAAACAAAATTAACCTCAGGATAAATTCGCCTACAAAGATATATCCTTGATATTGTCGAAAATCATCTAGTAGCAGCTGAGTTACTTCTGAGGTATTGCTTATAAATCGCAGTATGCAGTGCAATTGTTCAGCAAGATCAACATCCACAATGACAGCTGGATTTTCTTCAAGTGAGACAGATGCTCTCCAAAGATTGTTTATGCAAGTTTTGATGCATTGCTTACCTAGAAAAGATCATAAACGAAAAAACAAGTTGTTCCTATGATCAAAGGATGACTTGTGTTAGGAAACCAGTAGCCACAGTATTTTAGAAGTTGTGTACTTCTTATGTATTGCACTACATTGTGGGAAAGACCATGGCGAGATATTGTTATTAACACTTCTGAAGCAGCAGATCTCCACTTTTTATTGTGGGGTGAACACCAAGAAGTAACAGCAGAAAAAACCAAAGCTAAATCATCTTTGCTGGAAAGCTCTTCTGCTGGTGAAATATAAACTCCCAATCGCACAAGTGTCTAAAATAAAATTGAGTTATACGACTTACTCTAACTGTTGCGAACAAGTGGTTTCAAATGTTATTCACCTGCACAAAAATCTTTTGCAATAAATCTTGTTTATTTTCTGTTGAACTATTGAAATTTACATCATTACTGCGTGAAACTAAAGTTTCAATATTTGAATCTGTGCTAAATAGCTTTTCTTCAGTATTTAAGGGTTTGTCAATTGATAAAGTGTTTTCATCAGGTGGCAAGTCAAAGAAAATGTATAAACATTTAACAAGTGTTGATGGCAAATGCATGGTTGTCATACAGTCCACTATACTCTGAAAAACAAAGTACATTCATGATTCAACCTGGCACAGACATTCTACCAATTGTACATTTCTACACATATATTAATGCATGCGGCCAGCGCTTTAATAAATGTTATTTACACAATGAACCGTAAGTTAAAAATTAACCAAATATATTTGGAAATAATTCTTTGTAGCCAAATGATATTTTTTCTTCTACAGACAGCACCATGTTGTGGTAAAACCACAACACAAGGAAATCTGTGAATAGATTTACGAGAAGTGAAAATAAGTAACCAGCTAACAATGCTCGAACCGCATTCTTGCACATGTCAACTGATTGGAACATGACAATACAATGAAAACAACAGGTGAGTAATCTGTAAGAGTTTTAGCAAACAAGAATCATTTTTAGATCAAAAAAGGCAAAATGAGAAAAACTCTGTCTTGATAAACTCATTAACACAATTGAAAGCAAAATCATTATAACTTCACTGAAACTGCTGCAAGAAAACATGGTATCTCGCTTGTAGGTTAACATGGAATGAATCTATACCTGTCCACCAGCAGCTAATAATGAGAGTGTGTTCAGTAACATCCAACCAGGACTGGAACTTTCACTTGAGTGAGGCATAAGAAACTGTGCAATGTCAACACTTGCTTGTTCTGTTGATTTATTTGAAGCTCTTTTTCTGATTTCCGATACCATCAACCGAGAAACCTTACAAACAACAAACCATAAAGGTTGCAAAGAAAATTTTCAAACCATATGTATATAAAAGCCTAATAGCTAATAGATTGAACACAACAATTGTTAACAATATTAACGTTTTGTGTGATGTAATACAATATAATCACCTGTGTTGAAAATTGTAGAACGTCTCCAAATTTTTCTCTCATATCTTGAGCAGGGGTGTTTTGAAATACCTGATAACCCAATATAGTGAAAGTATTGTGCAAGAAATAAAATCTCTAGGTCAAATACTAAATTTATGAGATTGCATTTACTGCAAAAGCTAATAAGGCACTTGTATACATACCTTATAGAACAGAGGTAATATGGTATACAATTTTTCTTCCTGTTCTGCAGGTGTTAATGGAACCCGAGAAAAACAGAGGTCACGAAATTGCCGTCGTAAAGTGACCAAACCAAGACTATGGGAGGTTTGACCTTGACTACCCTGTTCAAAATGCATCAAAGATAAGCATGGGTAATTATATCTGTAAAACCTTCTGGATTTCAGCCTTTTTGGATTTCATTTAATAGTAGCTATTAAAACTAAAAAACACCAAAACTTGTTCCAAATTGGTTTGCCAGCTTTCATGCAAAATAACGTTTTTCAATGTAATGTACATATATATATATATATATATGACAAATAAGCCTAAAATGAGAGACAGCTCTACAATTAACAACCTGTGCTCCAGTGATTAGTTATTAAATGTATATACATAAATTGATTAGTCAGAAGTATCTAAGGAAAAGTAATAAAATGAGAATCACAATATTTGTATTAATGCAATAGCCTACATATATATTAAATTTTTACGTTCAAGGTTGAAAAACATATCCTGATATCCTGTTAACACTATTACAACCTGAAAAAAACCACTAGCTATGGAGTACAACTTTTAAAAACAAACTGCTAATGTTGCAATGCAGCAATAAGGCTGTAAGATAAAGAAATGTTTCAAAACCAAATCGAAACTGGAAAACATTTTAACATAAAGATTATTATTATTTGTTTACTCTTTTGGTACAGACTATCCATCTCTTTGCGTTGTTGAGTTGGGCTCACCTGCCACGCACTAATCATACCCAAAGAGATATGGCTAGCTCACACAACTATAGCTGGCTGATAGCTTTCAAGCGTTACGTATTGCTGAGCTGCATAGACTTTGCGTGTGAGCTACTTTTTGAAATTGCAGCAGCAAGTGAGTCGCTACAACAATGTGCTTCGGTATTGTATACAATGTTAAACTTAATTACGAGTAATGTAAGTTATTTAATGTGCGGCCCTCATAAAAAATGATGTCACTTTTGGCCCTGAAAAACATTTCGGTTAGACATAGCTGGTTTAAAACATACTCAGGTGTGTAACATGAATATCTTGTATAAAATAAGCCTAACCTACCTTACACTTTGTGTATTTATACTGAAGAAGATACTGGTCTGTAGATGCTAAGAGACAGCTTACTGAGCTCATGCTTGGTTGTTCGCTCTAGTTTAGTTTGCTATCATTAATTTCCATTAAGACGCTAATGCTTCACCAGTACACTATGTACTGTTACATGTCAGATTTCTATGCTAAAAGAAAATGTCACCTTGACAACTAAAGCTAATTGTTTGGCTGCGAAGTTGCTTTCTATTCAAAACATCTTAACCAATTTTCCGCTTTCAGCATACTTAATCCAAATACCAGTCATCACTCATCAACCATGATGATTGTATATTGTGACATCATAATCGAAGCTGCTTCTATCCTAATTAGCGGGAAACTTTCCATACATTTTTGGCAATAATGTTTAAGCACCAAATATTAGTGAAAACCTCAGATGCATTATGCTTACTGACAACTATTACTTCATTTAAAGGTCAACTTAAGTTTGGACTTATCCCTCACCCAGCTGAGACTAACAACTAGTAAGCTACTGTTTTTAAATATGACGATTTCTTGGTTTTTGAGGGTTCTAAATACTTATCAGTGATGGCTCGAGCCCAGTGATCAAGTTTTAAAACCCACTTTGCTTTGATTCGACATTAAATTAAAGATTTAGTATAGCTAACTTGTCAAAGATAATACTCAGTAATACTAACAGCATTTTTAGTTACTGTGTAAGCAGAGTACTAGATCAACTAGACAAGTGGAATCCAAACTGGGGGCTGGTACCTTCTCAGACATGTATTGAACGTCACTTAATAGAAATGCTTGGTCATTTGAAATACTTGTAAATTTTAGGTTAACTAGGGCGGTGATAATGTTCATAAGTACTCAAAGGAAGCTGAGAGAAAGAAAAAGTTTGGCAACCGCTGAACTAGATAACTGGTTATGGTAGATAAGTATTCAAAAGCATATTTACCACCACTGCAGGTGATCCTCTAACAAGCTTCCTTACAAAATCCATTGGTGTTTATATTTTCAACCAGCACTATCCACAAGCAATAAATTCATTTTTTACAGTCCTATTCACTTTACTGTATAACTGTCTGTGCACAGAAATAAATGACTTATGGAGAAAACAAACACATTTACTAAATTTATGAACACACAAATAAACAGAGTTGAACATGTAAAACAATACCAAGGTTTATGTTGATTGTTGTTTGTCAGAAATAAGCAAATCAACTTTGCAAAAGTGACAACTTTCATCTGATCAATCATCAATTTGTAACAACGAAAAACTTTTAAACGGCAGGGGCTACAGGCTACAGCTGGTGAATGTACACAAAAAGTAATAATAAGGCTTTTTGATAATTTATCAAACTTCAGGGGGAGCTTAAGGGGCAAAAGTCAGTTCCAGAACATTTGCCCTCAACCGTTGTTTTGGGAAAACAAGAAATCGTGCATGGATATGTACCAACAGCAGTAAAACTTGTCACGAACTTGAGCTTTTTATGATTACTCAAGATAAAAAACTTGAATGTGGCAAAAATTTCTCTTTCTATGCCTACCTACAGGCTACAGTCATTTGTTTTGTCTTAATTAGTCAAGTATAACAAATGAAAAAATAACTCCTACTGTGAATCAATCAATCTTGTTATCAGGTTGCTTAACTAACAATATATACATTATGTTCAGACAAGTATTAAAATGTATATTACAGTTTTCACTGATTTAACAAAAACCAGAAAACCATGGCATGCAGAACAACTTTCAAACTCTTTGAGGCTCTAAAGGTGCATATACAACAAATTCAAATCATGCTGGGTCCCAGCTATGCTCAGAAGTCAGAATAACAAAAAAAAGTAACATTGTTTACACTAGGACACTTAACTTGTTGTACACCAGACCACGACCAACATGGCCTACTATTAACTGTTGATGCAAATGAAATCAGTATTTGATATCGGTAAAAATCTGCTATACAAAAACGATGGACACTTTGGATGCATTCCAGACGACGCGTACGCCTAAGGTCAGGTCAGCATACTTAATGAGTATCCTACGCCAAAGTTGTACTATTCCAACTGCAATCTTTAAAAAGGAGACAAGTTGTGCCCCTTTTCGACTAAACAAAGGAAAAACGGAAGAGCTTAGCCAATATGCAATACAGTTACACCAGAATATGATTTGCTCCATGCGATGCTGAGATTAAACCGTGTTTACGAGCTTGACTGTAGCTCACGCCAAAGACCTTCGGCGTAACTCGGGTAGAATGCACCCTGGTTGGAAACCCAAATCTTATAGTGTAAAGTTTGGTACCTGCACGGACAAGCTGCAGAATGAATTTATTTATATTCACGTCAATTTATAATAAATAAACAAAAAAAATTGCTGCTTGAACACCAATTCATAATAACTTAAATAAAATAACAATTGAGGCTTCAGTGCACACCATCATTCTAAAATTTGCATCTTGGCACACAGGATTTCTCGTCGAAAATTGCCATACTTCTTATACTTCATACTTCGGGCCCCACCCCTACACTCTAAAATGTATGAACGAACCGATTGGAAAGTGAAATGAATATCAATGCAGTATGATATAATACGACAAACAATCTGAACAAAACAACAACAGGAATAGACTGCACTTCACACACTGAATTCAGAGCAAGCCCTGCGGGCTCTGTAGGTTATCTCATGGTAGGATTTGTCCATTTGCCATGCATTACATGCAATGGTTTACTTTTAAAAGTGCACGATGTGCTGATGTTACGTTAGCCTGCGTCAATGACAATGTTTTGCCTGCAATGTATCTGTCCATTCATTCTATTTGAATAAGGTTGTTATGATAGTATTAATACATCACTGTCATACTTACCTGTTTTTGAAAGCTGAAACCTAGGCGACTGTTAAACCTGCCTGCCAAAGGGACACCTAGGATATGGCATTTTTAGAGGAAATAAAGAGTTTAATGAACTTGATGGAAAAAACTGTTTTCCCAGATCCCAAGAATTATTGAGGATAAGAAGGATATTATGAATAATTCACTGAAATCTCATGAAAAAAAACTGCTTGTAACTGAAGTTGTAGAAGTCTCCCATAGCCAAACTTTCCTTAATGAGAAACTTGATGAATTCAACAAGCTGCTGATCTCACTGGTTGAATATGTCAATGCTAATAAGGTGTGTCACAAGCTCATGACTAAACAGTATACAAGATGTGACTGTCTGGAATTTCATGGATTTCCCTACACCAAGTTTGAGAATTCAAACTCACTCATAGCAAGTGTATTAAAGAAAGTAAACATCACAATGAAAGAAATCGACTTATGGAAACGATGAAGTGGAAAGTCCGCTACCACCTATCATTATAAAGTTCATGTCAACAGATGTGAAGAAGCAAATTTACGAAAAAAGAACCCATTTCAGAGGTATTCAAAACTTTGGAGTACAAGGTATAACTTCACTTTTTATAAATGAAAGCCTGACAAAAAGGAGAAAGGCTTTGTTTATAAAATCAAACAAAATTAGAAGGGAGAATGGATACCAATATAAATTGACATACGACAGTAAAATATATGTTAAAAAGAATAAAAGTTGAGCCAAATTTGAAATTAAAAATGATATTATTAAGATAACATGATTTTATTTGTATATTTCCTAATTGTAAACCAATGCTGAACCTTCAAATTTGATTGTCTTCAAATTTCCTTCTAAAATCTGCAATAAACCATAAAAAAAATCAAAAACTGTATTTTTTGAGAGATATTAGTACTAGATCCATCTGAAATGCCTCAAGATGTCAAAATCAGATTTCGAAATATTAGCTGATTCCAATTACCCTTTTTTGTTGGAATTGTATCAATGAAAATTTACCCCTAGCTATTAAAAGTGACAGCCATCACTCTATTCCTCAACCTACAATCAATAGCTCCGAAAAAGAAAATTATCTAAGCATAGATGAATATATATACAATGACGCTATACAAAAAATGCTGTGAAATGAAGTCTAAATAATAACTTAGACAAACTTAATGAATTCTTAACTTCATCAAAAATTCCAACAGACTTAATATGTTTATTTGAAACTAAGCTAAAAACAGGATCCCGTAATGTAGAATTAAAAGACTATTTCTTAACCCATAAGGACTCAAATTCTAATGCTGGTGGAGTAGCCATATACATAAATACAGAAAAGTCTAGGCTATCAACTACGAGGTGACCTGCAGTTTGAAATCTTAGGATGTGAAAACCTGTTTATTGAAATTAAACTTAATAAAAAAAGTGTTATCATAGGAGAGGTATATAGACACTCCCAGCATAAACATGAAGAATTTGATTGTAATTCTCAAATTTCTTATTTCAAATAGGACAAAAAACAAAAAATACTACATATTAGGGGACTTTAATATTGACTTATCAAAATTCAACATAACTGCCAAACTAGAACGTACTATAACTTAGTGCAAAATTCTGGCCCTACTAATCTCATTCAACAAGTAACAAGAGTAACCGAAGCATCCGCTACATTGATTGACCACATTTATACAAACAATCAAAACCAGGATAATTACTACTCTGGAATCATATCACATGACTTTTCAGACCATTTACCTATTTATATTGCAATAAAAAAACAAAATATACGACCAATCTTACATAAACTAATAATGCGACTAACAACTAAAAACTCCATGAAGCTCTTTATCACTGAATTAAGTAACATCTGTCAAAATTTACACAATGAAAACGTGACTTTAGACAGTGCATAAGGATTTCTAAACAAATTACAAAACTGTTTTGAAAAATGTTTCCCTTACAAAAGCGTCAGTCAAGGGCATGCGAAGTTACTACAAAAAGCATGGATTACTAAGGGCATACTTATTTCAAACAAATACAAAAAAAACTGTTTCATTAATGGACAAGGACAAAAAATCAGCTTCAAATTAATACATATAAAAAAGATCAAAATAGGTTGACCAAACTCAAAGAATTATCCAAGCACATGCACTACAAAAACCAATTTAAGAAAGCTCACAATGATACAAGCAGGACTTGGAAAGTCATGTTTAATGAATTATTGAACAAACGTAGTCAAACAAATATATTATCAAATTCAATTGAAATAAACGGTGCGACAACTACTGAAGCAGTTGAAATTTCAAACTTGCTAAATAAACACTTTGTAAGCATTGGCCACAAAATAGCTTCTAATGAATTCAAAGACAGTGAAAAAACCTAGGATTGTACTCATATGTCAAAAAGATTTATTCAAACAAATTATTGAAGTAGTAAGTGTAAGTACCTAAGTGGGAAATTGAGTATCAAATAAGTCAACTAAAAAGTAACCATTTTGACGGTATTTTTGCAGTACCGTAACATCCAGTGTCTTAATTTTTTTTTTAAATTAAATGCGTGTTGCTACTACAGAATATTGCAGATTTCATCGTTTTCCTTCTCCCTATTGCGTGGTATATTTTTACGTTTCTTGTAATTTTTGATTCAGCAATTCCAATAAATCACAATTAAACTGTTGTCGTTTTATGAAAAAATTTACCTTTCAGACCCAGAACAGTTAACAGGAAGTGGCAACGGAACTGAAGCGCCTTGGCAGGGCGAAGCTAGCTCAGTGTAGCGATGCAGTTACGACAACGCGCCACATACGTATACGACATTGTCGCGCAGGGTACGTGATGTCGATCAGGACTTAGAGAATTCAATATAAGTTCAGCCCTTTAAAATTCTGAGCCCAGCTCGAAAAAACAATACAATACAACCTTGCCTCTCTGAATCACTAATCAACAACTACGTCACCAGGGTGCTACACAAAAACTGCAGGCTGCTATTGGTGACATCAAGAGAAATTTTTAACATGTGCTCAGTTAAAACTGCTACAGATGTACTTGTGTAGGTTAAAACATAACAGCGAAAGCTAAAATTGGCACAAAGTTTTATTTCAATTGAACTTTTGATAAGCATACTTCACAAAATCTTGAAAGGATCACATGAAAAGTACCAGTGGTCAGCGCGCCCAAGATACCAGACATTGTGACGTCGCATGACTCGGCGTAAGTTTTTTCTGACATTCCTTGGATATTGTCGTCGGTTTTAAATTTCGTACTGGTAACTTTAGCCTAGAGCAGGGGCGGGCAACTTCTTCGGTCGACGGGCCTGATATGAGAAAATGAAGTACTTGGCGGGCCGGATTGCTGAATAGATTGGAACGCAGCTTTGTCTTATTAATGTTCATGGTCGAAAATGTTTGCTCATAAATGTATGTAGACCCGAACAGAACAAGTAGATTCATGGCCATCTTTCTCAGGTTGGCAAACTTGGACTTATTCAGTGACGCAATACAGGGATTGCGGCAGAATGTGGCCGCAGGCCACATTTTCATGTAAGACCGGAAACTGTCTGCGTGCCGCTCAAAATCCCGTCGCGGGCCGTATGTTGCCCACCCCTGGCCTAGAGCTAGTCGAAAATGTTGCGATATCTCCATGTGAGTTCTGGTAAACGATATAATTATTGTGTCTAGGCAGGTGCTATGGTGAAAATTAACTACATTTAGCTATTGCACAAAGTTTTTGAAATTTAATACAACAGTGTACAGTGCAATTCAACAAGGGTGTCAACTTGGAAATTTATTGAAAACTGCATATTAAAACCTTTCGACCGACAAAAGGTTAGATTATTCTAAACGCACGCAACAATAGAATCGGATAATTCAATAGGTAAATTAGGTTAAGATATCCTAATAAAACAAAGTGTTTTTCCGGCTCATAAATCCCACTTGTCCGGGACCAATAAGTCAGAGGTAAGGGACTTAAGATCCATTTCATGCCTTAACTAGTTAAACACTAACAACGCTATAATCTCATGACAAAACAAAGTTTATTAACAAAAAAACAATACCGGCATCAAACAAACAAAAATTAATTAACCTTTGGACTATTTACATGTTTCCTAAGCGTGAAAAGTCCACAGTAAACCTTACGACCTGGGACACTTTTTGCGCAGTTGCAGCAGTAGAAGGTGTAAATGAAATCTTATGAATTACATGTTTTGCAACACATGTGATGTCCTCAATTATAAGAAAGATAAAGAGCAAGACTTCTAGAAATAAATGTTAAGAATAAAGTACAATAAAGTATGGGTCCCGTGAGCCACCATGGCTCAAAGGTACCACTGGCCACCGTTTTTCTTCAAAGCCCTACGCTGCTGGTCATCTGAAAGAAGCTTAACATAACTTGTCCTCTTTTAATCCTTAGTTGTTATGCTTATTTTGTGCAAAATTTAATTACTACAAAACTATCTTCATTGATCGAAATTAAATTTCTTGTGCTTTCTAAGAAACTTGTTTTTTACACATACTTTTCAGAAATTGCCACAAGTTTCTAGGCTAAGACATTAAGATACTTTATTGTAGTGTAGCAGAAGACTTATAACATATGTCGTATTCAAATCGCAAATAAGTGACGTATTACCACCAAGTGGTGAAATATGTTTCTGTCTCGTTGGCACCCCTGGATCATAGGTCTCACCCTTCCCCTACACAGCTTTTTGGAAATCAGGTTGACGCGTTGGCAGCGTATGCTAATGCGTATGTGACCAATTTCAGTGACCCGTTAGTTAATTCATTTACAAATCTTGGGTCGTCATCATCGTCTTCGCTATTTCCTTCAGAATCTGAACTACTCTGAGCTGCAGCAGCCATTGTTGTCACTGAATTAAACAGTATTGGCGCTTAATAATTATTTTACTGCAGCTTACATACGGGTGCAAAACCTAAGCGCAAGAGTCTCTCTAGGCGGTTCGACACGAAGAGCTTACGAACAGCTTTACTTGAGATCACCAGTGTGCCAACTCGACTATGCGTAAACCGTATACTGTTCGATAGAATTCATTGGAAGAGTTGCCTTCAGTATTACTACGAAAACTAAACTGAACATAGAGAGAGCATTCAGCGTTGTGGTAATGGTAATTCGAAAGTTATAGAAACGGATCGCGTATACTTAACACGGCCAAAATATAGCACAGCGTTTGTTGTTAAACACACGAAATAGAACACTAATAACATAATAATATCATTAGATCTGCACAAGCATTCCATAAGAATAAAGTCTAATAATGACAAATAACACAACATAATGGGGTGAAAATTTCATCACAGAGGCCCTTTAAGTCGATTCTGTGGTTCTATTTACGTATTTTTCAACTCCTGAGGCCTCTAAAATTCGGAGAGGGCCAACTGTAGCCCAGTCAGCCACCCTCTTAATCCGCCACTGAGTCAGCATCATAGATTAGTTTAAGCCATAATTTATCTATGGTAGCATACGGACCTGAAATACAGAGAGGGAGGGCGTGAGTCTGTCACTATTCTTCAGGATGTCTATACTTTAAACGCTTACGTTTAGGGTATTACCCTAGATCACAATTGGAAAGCAACTCTTTACAAATGGCGTGTGCTGTGGGTATAGGCTAGGCTTGTTAGTAAAAACTCGAGGTCAGGATCTGCTGGAGGTGAGATTATATGTAGCCGAAAACATTTTTAATTTAGCATACTTATTCCCAGATTTTGCGAATGAGTGAATCTGAGAGTGTAGAAAACTGAAAAAATGAAACATAAAGTCTCGCTACTGTAGGCTATTGTTTGTGCTCGTTGCCCTCAGCTAAGTGTTCGCCGTAGTTTGTGTTCGTCCTTAGCTGCCCGGATCCGAGTTTTGAAGATATAATAACCGGTTAGTTCTAGCCTATCGCGAACTTCCGCATAAAACGGTTTTGCAGGGCATGATTTGAGTTAATTTAAAACGTATCCCCTCTATCCCAAACTTACACCTTTTACGACAAATTAGATCAAAAATAGATTTAGATAAAAAAGAACCAAAACAATAGCAAGAATCAAACCCGGGACCTCCAGCATACAAGCCCCATCGTTAACCACTACACCATCGCATTACTTTCTTTCCCCATCTGAAACAAAGGTCATAGATCCTAAGCGAAAATCTGCTGGTCACGGTATTATGATTCAGCAACTTCGGTAAACGGATGGCTGTGAAATAATCACTTTGAAACTGAAATTGACTAAATAATTAAACCTCTAAAATGCGGGCTGTGAAAGATAAACGCAAACTAGCCAACAACGAAATCGTAACCCAACATAACTACGAAAAGTGTACTTGCATTCAAAGAGGTATAGTTTACATCATTTTTACTGCATGTTTTTCTGTTCAAATTTACGGTGCTTCGATGTTTGCTTTTGTGAAAACAACAAAACTATCATCGTTAGTTTTGCAGGATAGGATCAGCACCACATAAATTTGTTGTAGTTGATAGTCGAGACTACCATTCAGTAAGTGGCATACCGTACCAAGCTATCAAATGCTGGACTTTGACAAAATATTCCTGCATACCAAATGTTTGTACGAAAGTAATTTCAGTTGACTTCGCGATAGAAGAAGCTTTCTTTTTCTCTCTAAATAGTACGCGGACGCGGTTGGCAATAAACATCATTATTATGATTTTTATTTATTACATAACATCGTAGCAATAAATCATCAAATCTGAGACATGTGGCAGTGAAAAACATTGGCTGTTCTTTCGTAATATGTTCAACTCAACTTTACACAGCTACAACTAAATAGCAAATAGCATTCACAATATTTTTTGGCTTTAATTTAAGAAATACTGTACCTTCCATAAGAAAAAATTGAAAAAAATAGCATATTTTTTGGAAATATCTCACATTTGTAAAGTGTTGAGATAGTGCATGGCTTTGAGCCACTACTGCGTACAAAACACATGTGTAGCTTTCATAAGAATTATAATCTTTGGCATTTATGGTTTATTGATGCCTTAGCAGAAGAATAAAATGTGTGAACACGTTAGTATGCTATTTGATGGTTAAAGTTTTTAGAACAAAAAACAATAACTTGAGTGCCTGAAGAAATTTGTTACGTACATAATTTAATTATGACATCATCGTCGATTACTCGGATTCAATCGAGTAACTCATGATTACTTGGACTCGACGAGTTAGGTAAGTTGTTGAGTCCAAGTAAATTTTGGTTTTGTCCCATCTCTGTAAGGTACCACAAACACGAAGTCAACGCAACTTAGAAGCATGTAACACTGGAATGTTGTTTATATTCATCAAGGTCTTAGTTGGTCGCCTCTCTGACCACCGATATTAAGAAATAACGGTGAGCCGTTCAGTTTTTTTCAATTTTCTACATTCACTGTTCTTCAGATCTTAATATGTAAAATTACTTAGGTATACTTCTAGGATTTCTGACCTGTATGATTTGTGTCTTCGCCTAACCTCCAGAGATGGAAAGACTTAACTTTTGTTTTATTGTTTAAAAAACTTCACTTAACATGTATTAATGAGGATGTTTCACTTGACTTGACTCAAATCATAATCTAAATTAATTCAAGTTGTCATAGAGTCAGTTGCATTCACTTTATTTGTGAAATAGTTTCTTAAAAAATCATTAAGTAACATGTTCTATTTTGTGTACGAAAAGGTTAAAAATATATAAAATAAGATGTTATGCTTATAATCACACCATGTTTATCTCAATGTTACTTAGTATCAGTTATAAAAAAAAGTATTTTGTAATTGTTTTGACTTGCTATGTTTTAAGACTTCAACTTGTTACATAAACTGAAATAGTTGCATCAACCATATTCAAGAGCAGATCAGGCCGACGTTTTGACTCTTGAGGTGATGTGGGAATTCCCTCAAGCCGAAAATGTTGAAAATTTTAGATTCATAGCGTTGTGAGAAATTCGAAATATTTTTTTTTAACATTTTTTCTTGGAAGGATTCCCAAATTTATCGATTTTTAAGTGAAAATCTTCGGGCCCATGTCTGGGATCAGAAAGTAAAAGTTTTCAAAAAACTTTTTTTTGCTAATTTATTTTAGTTGATTCAGAATGAGATTAGTCTATTTAACTTGAACTTTTTAAATATGACCAAAAAATGAACAACCCTACTGTATCTGTTAACAGAATGCCTGTTTGCGTTGTTTACATTAGAATATCATTACGAATTATTTCGTAATGAATTAGAATATTTCTAATTACGAGCACAAAGAAAGTCAACAATCTTTATGTGTAACAACGCCTCTATTTGACAATCTAACAATGAACTGTAACCCTCAAAAATACAAAAATCAAATACCTGGTGCAGAAGAAACCTCAAAATATTGACCCCTTGGCACAGCAGCAAACGAAATGTATCATCATGTTTTTACGTACAATACCTGCCAATTTATGGTGTTCACTTTTGAAACATCGTGTTCAACAATTTTTGTAAGATTTGATACAATGCTTTCAAAACGCCGTATGCCTGCCTGTTATGTTTTCTTATAAGTAATAGCTGATAAGTAGCCGTAAGCAGATAAATACGCCAGAAGAAAAAGAATGAAAATGTAAAAAGGCTTATGGCCTTAAATAATTTGGGTTTGTAATGAGGATCCATGGCTCAAGTATATATAGTATATATAATTGCAGGAGCTGTGGTAGTAGGGATATACAACTTCTTTGTGCTTTAAAAGACACATTATAGAATGAAATGTGAGCACATAAGTGCTGCATGGTCTATAACTGCATCAATTCTTCGTTTCTAAAAGCTTATGCTGAACATGTAGATATTTATTGTGCTGCCCTCATTAAATAAGTGACATCATTTTCGGCCAACTAAAGCAGGGCTTCTCAATTTTGGAGTTGTGAAACAAATTTGATTTTTATAAACTGAATTGTTTTTTATTATTAATGTTTTATTCGCTTTACTGTTACCATTACGAGATTCTTTTATTTCTGCAGGCTACAGTTACTGTACTTCGATTGATTGTGTGCACTTGTATGATTTTTCCAGAGACAAAAATACCACCAGATTTATAATAGGACATATATTGTTTTAACATAATTAACGTATAGGGTAACCCTCAAGTGGTCGCATAGAAATTTCTTTTCTAAAATGGGGCTGCAGAACGAAAAAGTTTGAAAAGCCCAAAACTAAAGCATTTTAGTGTGACATAGGTGAATTAGAATAATTCAATTTTGACTATAAATGTGTAATTTGATGGCACTATGGACCACTCGTCACTCTTGGATGCTTTCAACACTGATGCATTTTTCAAACAACTTTTGAGTGGTGACAGTGATGATCATGAAAGGTATTTTTGTGTTTAAGATGTGTTTAATTATTTTAAATTTTTGAATTTTTATGTTTTTTTACAGTATGGATGAAGAAGACGGTTCATTCAGTCAGTATTTATGTGAAAAACCACATAATCTGATAGTTGATGCCAATTTGGGGAAATCTAGACAATGGCTTGTGGTATTTACCGTTTTTATTACTATTTTAGCAAATTTCTTATTATAACATATTTCTAATAACAAGTTTTAAAATCCACCCTGTATCATAGTGTAAAACAATTTTATTCACCAATTGCATTAACCTTGTTTTTAATTGGGTCATTTTTTGTGCCTAAAATTAAATCTAATTTCTGTTTTGTAAGGTGTTATAAATTCATTTTTTTGTAAACGACATGTGTTGGTTAGATTTTGGTTACCACGTATGTTTCATTGTACAATACCTTTTTTAATATAAATATGATTATATATAAAAATGCTTGTTTTATATACTTCTTGCAGGATTTGTTTAATGAAGAATCTTCTGATTCAGATAGCGAAACAGAAAATATTGATTTAATGCTGGAAATGCAACAATCCATTTCTCAGTATCGAGATGCGTATCTTGCTGACCCCTCATTGGCCAAGTACATGTACTATAGGTAAGTATTAAAAATTTAATGTGGATTGAGATGTAGAACTTGTTAGATCTTAAACGTGTTTGATTGAATTATTTGTGACTGGCAAATGTTACAAAAGCTGACCGTAAATGGAAGAAGAGTTTGTCAGTTGAAGAGAGTTGAAGAACATCCGAGAAAATATTTTAATTTTTATCATGGTTGCCCTGCCAACTACTAGCTTTTTTAATGTTTCAATAAATGGTTTTCAAGTGTGACAAAATGGTAACTATTTTTGCAGTGCAGATGTTATTACTGGCAAAAGCAAGTGGGAAAATCATCAAAGGTCAATCAAAAAGAAGTATGCCAAGAAAAAATGTACGTATTTGTTCTAGGAATTATTCCTGATAAATGTTTGTAAGTTGCAAATGATCACAAACAATGTCAATCACACCTTTGGTTTTAAATAAACAGACTTTATTGATTACAGATGAAAATTATTGTGCATATTATAATTTATAATTGAAATAGATACATCTGATAGATTTATCTGGTTTGTTTGTTATTAAAAAGGTTTTGTGAACAGGTTTTAGGTTAATTGATATGATACCACATTACAGGGTCTTTGCTAAACCACAGAAATAGTCTCTTACTTCATTTTTTGTGTTACTTTTCAGGTGATGGTGTTTGTAGTAAAAGCTTAAGTTTGGGTACAACTAATGACCAGTCTAGTAGCACCTCGAAAAAACGCTCCCAATCTCTGCAAAAAAAGAAAGCGGGAGGAACGAGTTTACTAAGAAAACAAATTTGGAAAGCAATTTCAAAGAAGGAAATTCCAAAGGTATATAATTTAAATTGTTGTTTTTTGCTGTATTATTCATAACACTACCACATTGAAATGCAGCTTGGTATAATGCATTACCTCACTGCCTTATGAATATCATGTAATTTGATGTGAACGAAATGTTTCTACATGTCAGTTAATCAACTTAGATTCGTTTTAACCTATGGGGAATCCCTGATTGGAAGTAAATTACAGGTGTTGAAGATGGGTAATTACTTATCAGTTATCACCTGAATTTGTGAATAGATTATTGTTAAAAAAAGTGTTTTGTGCATCTCATTTTCTCCGTGAGCGCCAGCAGATTCAGGAGATGGCGGACATGTGGCCATGCCCCTTACAAACCCAGTTTTTTGGGGACATAGAGGTTTTTATTGTTTCATTTATTTTTGTTCATCAAATTTTCTTGTTTGCCAATCTTTATCAGTTATTATAACGTTTGCAGTATCAAGGACTGTTATGAAAGTTATTCAAGACATTGTTGTAAAACCATGACACATAATGGGCTGACTGTTAAACACAGCAGATTGCCTGTTGCTCTGGCTGTCAAGTATTGAAAGAAAGATTTCAATGGTCTTGCCTGGGGCACTGCAAAGCTGATCTATTAGTTTTAATTTTTTTTAGGCAAATCACAGTTGCTTGCTTTGAAGCGGCATGCTTTGGTAAAATCAATTTCCATATTTGTTTTATGTGACAATGCATTTGTTATTGAGTGACTCCAATTAATTGCTTAATTTGAGCTGCGTCAAATTTCGTTCCAGAACCACTGGCACTCAGCCTTGGCCGATAACACTGGTCTGCATGAAAATTTTATTCTGTATGATGCCAACGTTTTCTAGCTAATTTTGATGCGCTGATTTCAAAAATGCCATCCGTTTTTGCCTGTCACATCACGTTTTAAAGTTACGGTCGAAAAACCGCATAATTTTTCGCTTTTACGTTTAACTACCCACTTTTTTGTCAAAAGGATATAATTTATCAAGATAAATTTTGTTATCACAACGAGCTACGTATGTGCATCAAAGCTACGTATGTGGTACCAGAAAAAACTCAAGAGCCTTCCCTTTGGCGTCCCTACGGTATGTAGGGAGCAAAAAAACCATCGCAATGACTGTTATTTTTATATGGTGTGTTAAGGGGTTTAACAGAAGAAACAAATCCAATATCAAGTACCCTAATTTAAAGTCAGCATTGAGGCCTGTACCACATTGTGATGAAATTCCTGTGCCGAATCCTCTAACAGAGATGCAAAGCGCCTCAGAATCTGAAAGAAGTGCAGTTGATGAAGCGCACTATCAGGAAGAAATAAACGATGACTCTCCAAAGCTGTTTTCACAAACTCAGCTGAATGATTTCACAAGAGAGTTATATCTTTCAAAAGAATATGCACAACTTCTAGCATCAAGATTAAAGGAAAAGAATCTTCTAGAAAAGAGCACAAGTTTTGCGCGGTACCGCCACAGAGAGAAAGAATTTGCGGAATTTTTTAGTAAAGAAAATACTCTTGTTTATTGTAGGAATGTTCAGGGTTTGATTGAAACATTTAGGATATCATATTCAGCAGAATATTGGAGACTGTTCATGGATTCTTGAAAGACGAGCATGAAAGCTGTGTTGTGGTACAATGGGAAAACTGTGCCATCAGTACCTGTTGCACATTCTACTGAGATGTCAGAAACGTATGAAAACAGTAGTTCTGTTGCAAATGATAAAGTACCAAGAGCATAACTGGTTGATATGTGCTGATTTAAAAGTTGTAGCTCTCATACTATACTACACTAAATTTCCCTGTTTTCTTTATCTCTGGGACAGTAGGGCAGATACTTCCCACTTTACTCGGAAATTGTGGCCAGCAAGAGATGAGTTTCTGCCTGGATCTAAGAATGTGAAGGCACATCCTCTTGTTGCTCCAGCAAAAGTTTTTTTACCGCCCTTGCACATCAAGTTTGAGTGCATGAAAAACTTTGTGAAAGGTATGGACAAATACGGAGAAGGATTTAGGTACTTGCAAGAAAAGTTTTCGTCTTTATCCGAAGCTAAGCTGCAAGCAGGTATTTTCACTGGACCTCAAATCAGAGAACTGTTAAAGGATGAAGATTTCGAAAAAAAAGTCTATAATGGAATTGCAAGCCTGGAAGGGGTTAAAAGCTGTTATCCAGCAGTTCCATGGAAATAACGGAGCCTCCAATTACAAACAGCTTATTACAGATATGCTCGATGCCTTACAAAAACTTGGGGGTAGGATGAGCGTCAAAATGCACTTTTTACCCTCCCACCTAGACTACTTTCCAGATAACTGTGGGACGTTTAGTGAGGAACAAGGTGAACGTTTTCACCGGGAGATAATGGTGATGGAGGAACACTATCACAGGGTAAGTGGAATGTCAGCATGATTGCTGACTACTGCTGGTGTCTTAAAAGAGAATACTCTACTATATATGAGAGAAAATCAGGTAGATGCGCATTTTCAATAAAATAGATACCGAGGTAGTGAACCGCTGTGCTTTCAATAATAATCATTTTACTGGATTATATCGTTATTGCTGTCATATTTCAAAAATCTTTATTGTTTTATCATAAGAAGACAAAGATGTGTAACAATTCTGTGCAAACTGTGAATTTTTTCGAGTCAAGCTTGTTGTACACCTTACATTATTTGCGATTATTCACCAAAAACGCTATATCACGTGTAACAGTTATCTCAAAAACCTGATGTGCTAGAATAAAACGGACCACAGATTCGGAATCAGCGCCCCAAAATTAGCTATATTTGCATGTTTTTAGTGAAAAAAAAATTTTGAAGTTGAAAAATGCAGGCCAGTGTAATTAATCGGTGCCGATATTTCACATTTTGACGCATATTGGTATCGGCCTTTTTTAATACGGCAGCCGATATCAGATCACTTTGGAACCAGGTAACGGTGCTTCCCTGTCTCCAGCATTTTCCTGGTTGTACAATATAGAGCTAAGACAGGAAGAAACAGCCAATCAGCAGTGAAAATTCTACATGCACAGCTGTTTAACTTCCAAATAATTTTGCTTTACTGTTACCTGTTGATGGTAACATTTTGCTTCCACCCCATACTTTTAAAACACAAGCTGTTTGATAAGTATATATGAAAGTATTTCAAAAAGGTAAAGCTTTCAAGTTCGTATTGCTCAAAATTTTGATGTCAGTATTTTCTGTTTTACTACAAATTAATATCACCTTTAAATATCAGTTATAAATAGGTTTGTTTAACTACTGAATAATCGATATAATGGAGGTTCATTTTAAGCTGGAAGTGAGTAATGAGGAAAAAGACTAAGAGCCACTGATTTAACTGAAGAGTTTGTCAGACATATAGTATTTTGTTTTTTTGGCAAAAATGTTGTCCCTTATTATTACTGTTTTAATACTATTTTTTCTGATTAGCTGTATCCTAGTTGCAGTTTTACATCTATTTTTATTTAAGCTGCTTGAAAAGCTATGTTTTTTGTACAATCAGGTATTTTTAATGGTGGTAACTATAAACTATTATAATAGGTGTTTAAAACAATAAAACCCAGCTTGCCCTTATTGCCACAAAGATGGTGCAATAGAGATGAAGGATATACAAAAATCAATATTATGAGAATGGGAACTTTTTTCAACCTAGTATTTACTGTGAGCAACTGTCATAAATAGCCAGTGGTTTGTAGTTTCAGTTTTCAGCATTCCCAGTTTTATGTGTTCAAAATCTTGGTATTTTCTTTCTACAAGTTTGTGCACACTTTTTAAAAAACAAATAAAAATGCCGTCAAAGGACAATGCACACAGGCAATTTCGGTTTAAAACCACATGTCTCACCATTAATTCCAGAACCAGATAATTTTAATCATGTAGATTATTAGGAATCGTATTCAAGTGATGTTTCAGACTTTTGAAAATTTTTGAGTAAATTTTTGTCATGCAACTATTTTGTGAGATGAAGGTATACTTTAAATTTCTGTTATAGGTAAAAGTGCACATTTCTAAAAGAACTGTAACGATTGAAGTTATTTCCACTAATTTTAAGAAGCTTGATATTTGAGATTATAATGTATTTCGTTGACAACGGAAAGGCTGAAAATTCAGAGGCTTTTTATTCAAATATGGCAGGAAGTCAAGTTAACAACCTTCATTGTAAATTGCTTAGCAGTACAAACTGATACACATCTATTAACATGGAATAGTTTATGTGCTTCTTGCAACCCCTCCTGCAGCTAGTGATATATTCCTTTCTTTACAGGCTTGCAGACAGAGACTACAGAATCAAGCTTTCAAATTGTCATTACTGAAAAAGGTATTACAGTCTAGCAGTTGCCTTATCGAAATATGAGCTGCTTATTTGCAGATGTAAATGATATTTTATCAAGTGATAGCTGAAAAAAAATAAGATGAAATTAGTTTAAGCTATGTTGTGCTTTTCATTTTGTATTATTTGATTATTATCATAAAGGCATGTAAAGATGCTTCAAAAAAGGTTCGTGCAAGGGCAATTGAATCACGTATGCACTGCCGACGTGAAATTGTTGTTAGTCGCTCACGTAGAATGACCAGAGAAGCACAGCTCTTTTGGAAAAAATATGTCAGAGTTGAAAAATATCATAGAAAAAATGCAGAAAAACAAGCTCTTGCCCAGAGACGTATTGATGATGAACTTCGAGAGGTTTGTATTTGTATCAGATGTTGCTAGAGCTTTTATTTTATATTGTTATATAAAATATTTTATATTGTTTTATATTTATATTGTTTTTTATATAGTATAAAAGGTTCCTGCCTGATGTTCTGCTAAAGGATATTGCGTCATTTTAATTTTATCATGTGGTGACTGAAATCAAACTCCTGCTTTGTAAAAAGTAATTTGGAGAAATTGTAGTTTTTTTTGCTCACAATATTCAACCAAGAATACTCATACGTTTGCAAAGTTAACCTCAAATTATTATATTATAGGTATACAAACAACAGCGAAAGTTAAAGTTTCTCATTACACAAACGGAACTTTATGCCCATTTTGTGTGTGGGAAACTAAAACATGATGCTTCTGAAGGTATGAACGATGTCTTGAGTTGAAACTTTTTAACGCTATATGATAGTGTATTTTGTAACAAAATGTTTTTGAACATTATGCAGACGTTGAAGAAAGGAGCAAAGAAGCAATTTTATCTCAGCTGGATGCAAATGACCGGACACTTGATGTTTTTGGCGCTGGTATGCATGTCATTTGGTTCACTCATTTAATCGGTCCTGTTTTTTGATATAACTTGAATTTTCACAAAAAATTTACTTTAAACTTCACAGCCAGTTAGAAATACAGAACTATCAGCGCAGTTTTGATTACTTTTCGTTTTAGATGCAGAGCTTGACAAAGCAAAGGCTTTAGCAAATGTCAACAATGCATTTAACCAACATCAAACCAAGTTGGATATGTTTAAAAACGCTTCAAATGTTGGCCAGGGTGGAAGTGAGTATAATAGTGTATATTAGAAATATTTAGCAAAAGTTTTTTAACTCAATGTCGCTTAACTTTAACCAGTTGTGACAAAATACTTAGCCCGAATCCCAAATCTCTTTAACTCAAAATTTTTGTTTACTCAAAGTGTTTTGCTAGCCTCAGAGCAGAAACAATGCTTGTGTCTCATAATTGGTCAAACATTATTTCTCAACTTTTCATAACAATGTCTCCACAGTAATCCTTTTATACATGCAACTAGGTTTCAACCAAATATGTTTATTTTATGTAGTAGTGTCCACTAAATTTTCACTGAATTGGTTCACCTTATTTTTGCGGCTATTTTTAACTAATGTAATAAAGTTTGGATAACTCGAATTAATTTACAGGGTCCTTTTAATTTTGAATTACAGAACTTCCAATGTATATATGTCTTGATTCATGGTTTTTGGTAATTGCTGTGTATTAGAACTATAAATATATTACTATATAATGTTTTTGAAATTATAAACTCAATTCAACTTTTGAAAACGCTGTTTCATGTTTGTAGGAATGCATACCCGCCATGTGCAAGCACAGCCAAAATTACTTTGTGGAAAGCTGACAAGTTATCAGCTGTTGGGTGTGAATTGGATTTTCAATCTTTATGTTCATGGTCTGAATGGCATTCTTGCAGACGACATGGGTTTAGGAAAAACTGTGCAGACCATAGCTTTTTTAGCAGACTTGGCAGAGGTGATAAAAATATTACACTGCATGTACCGTTACATTTTAAAGTGAAGACACCCAGACAAATTATTTTGGTCAAAATTTATGGTTAAAGCCGGTTAAAAATGTTTACACTTTATTAACTAGGACTTCATTATAATGATATGTGAGTGATAATGAAACAACTGTTTAACTACATATCTTGTCTTTGTTTGTGAAGCGGTTTAATATATGGGGCCCATTTCTTGTAATCGCACCAGCATCAACTCTCAACAACTGGCATCAAGAGTTTTCTCGATTTCTACCGACTTTCAAAGTGTTGCCATACTGGGGCACAACTTCAGAAAGAAAGGTTTTGCGTTTGTTTTGGAATCATGTAAGTGTGGCCTGTTGAGATTTATGATTAATTGTCATACAGAATTTTACAGGATACTGTACATTGCGATACGACGACTGATGATTAAATTATTTATTAACTTAAACTAATTTGTTTATTCAGAAATATGATTCTTCTGATGCTGATGCTGCACCATTCCATGTGTTAATAACGAGCTATCAACTTGCCACATCAGATGTGAGGTATTTTCAAAGAATTCAGTGGAACTACATAGTGTTTGATGAAGCCCAAGCGCTTAAAAGCTCCAGCAGGTAAAACAGTTATGCAAGCTGAATCTAAATGATAACCTGTTGGAGGAAAATCACATTAACACCTTTGGTCTTTACAGTATTCGATGGAAAACTCTTCTTGAATTTAATTGTCGCAATCGCCTTCTTCTTACTGGAACTCCCATTCAGAATACAATGGCTGAGGTATGCTTTGTAGTACAATTACATGAAATATTGTATAGTTTATTTATGCTTTTATCCGCTTTAAAAAAATGCTACTTCTAAGTTTCTTCATTATATGAAAAACTATACAATGGTATTCATAAAACTTCATTAAGAAAGTACTGATTACTTTTCAAAGTTAAGGTTTTAGATTTTATTATTTGTGTGTATAATATCGCAGTTGTGGGCCCTTCTTCACTTTATCATGCCAACATTGTTTGATAGCCATGCAGAGTTTAATGAATGGTTTTCAAAAAATATCGAAAATCATCTAGAAAATAAAGCAAGCATAGATGAAAGTAAGTTTTTCAAACTCTAAAATTAATCCAAAATTGTAACTTCAGTTGATTTTCTTCATTCGTACTTATGAATATTTACATACTTTTCTCAGATGAACTGTCAAGGCTGCACGTTATATTAAAACCATTCATATTACGTCGATTGAAACATGATGTGGAGCATGAGTTGACAGAGAAGGTGGAAGTTAGGGTGCTTTGTCAGCTTGCTCCTCGTCAGAGAAGACTGTATGATGCTTTGCAGAAAAACATTTTGGCAAAGGATCTGTTTAGGTACCATTGAATAATCACAATTATCTCCCTCCTACAGTTTTTGATACAGTCAGGTCAACTGAGTTTACTCAATATTTTCTTAGAGCACAAAAATATCCCAACCAATCAACGAACAACATATTGTTGATGAATTTGGTAATGCAGTTCCGAAAAGTAAGTGCACTTTTAATGGAAGTGTTTTTATGAAAGCTGTCTCCTTGATTGTTAGTATCTTTGCAGGTTTGCAATCATCCTGATATTTTTCAATGTCCGGAGAGTGTTTCACCATTTTACCTGAAGAGTTTACCATATGTAACTCCTCGTTTAATATATGATTCCTATTTTATTCCATCGTTTCTTCAAAGCAAGTCCAAGAAATGTTTTTACTCTGACCTGAATATACACACACCAAACAATGTATACAGGTATTATTTCAATATTTATTCATTTTTTTGTTATGTTTAAGCGTCTACTGCAACATTATTGCTAGTTATACTCAAAAATTAAGTCATGCAGCAATTTACTATCAAGGGTACTTAGATTGGAACTGTTTGTAGGCCCTGCTATGTCTATTACCAAGTGACCTATGTTTAACTGTGTTCTCTCTTTGATGTTGTTAGCTCTCTGTACTCCAATGGAAATGACCCTATTTCAACATTTTCCTTCGTACCACTGTTGGAACTTTCTGTTGGAGAATATTGGAAAATTTTTTGTAAAGGATTTATTGTGAGGTATTGAAATATAATTTTACAGTTGTGAATGTGACAATAAAATCTATGAAAATACACTACTAATACAATTTACCTCGGATTTTTGATCTAACAGAATGTTTATATGGAATAATATTAAATTTACCTGTTTGTTGCAAACTTTATTTTTATCATTATAAAAGACCCCAGTAAAGGTAGTCCTCATAAGCACTAATAGATCTAGATGGCTTTTATAGGTTGCGCCAAATGTTAGACAAAAGAGAAAAACAAAGGAAACAGATTCACCATCTTTTCTTTTTTGGATTAAGACAATCACCTTGCAAAAATGCATTAATGAAACATGATCCAGCACACCAAGACAGGAAAACTCCAAACTTAAGCTATTGCCATGTCAGCATTTCACCATGCTTAATAAAAGGCACCGACAGTTTTACATATCACTTGTCTACAGTAGCTCCTGGTTTGATATTTGGTATCAATTTTAAATATCATTTTTATGGTCACCTTAGTCAAACAATTACAAGTGTTTGTAAAAGTGGTAGTATTATCCCTTGTGGTTTACATGTTCAAGCTGAAGCAGAAAAACATGACATTCATGGGCACGATTTTCAGGTGTGCTAATATTTTGGATTGATCAATGATATTCCTGTTGTTGAACTTGCTAATACCTTCGCTATGTCATGTAATATGTGTGTTCAATGAACACTGTTCATGTTTGGCTATAACTTTTTCAAACTCATTGGGCAGGGCTCTTCCACCAAGTATCGTGCCATCACTGCCATTAGAGTGAATGAGCCCACTGAAATTGCAGCGGTTTTAAAAAACATTTATCTGCCCAAGGTACTGTTCTATTCTTTAGTTTTTTGTTTGTTTTTACCCCGGGCTAAATGCAAAATACTCTCATTAATATTGAACGGCAGTTGTTTTATATTTTCAACACTAATTCTATAGGCTGTTGCTTCAAGGAAAGAATTGTTTTGCCACAGTCGGCGCACCACCAGCTCAGTTTTGCCACCATTTCAAGTTGTTTGTCAGCAAATTAACCCTTATAGAATGAATTGTATATCACCTTGTACTGTTCCTATTTTTGGTAAGCAGTCATCAGATAAAGTTATTGCGTTGCTACGATATATATAAACGATGTCCTAATTTTGAGCATTAAAATTAAAGCTGTATTTTCCAGTGATTACAACATTGTTGACTATTGTATTTGTGTTAATTGCAGACCAAGAAAGATTGGTGACGGAGAGTGGAAAAATGCTAGCTTTAGACATGCTGCTACGGCGACTAAAAGACGGTGGACATCGAGTATTAATTTATTCCCAGATGACAAAAATGATAGATATACTTGAGGTGATAAACACACTTGTGTAAAATAAATGCGTTGAGTTTGATTACATTATCGGAACTATATCATTCAGGACTATATGTTGCTGCGACGTCATTCATATGTGAGACTAGACGGCTCATGCCGGATATCTTCCCGGCGGGATACAGTGGCAGGGTTTCAATCAAGTGATGATATTTTTGTGTTTTTATTGAGTACACGTGCCGGAGGACTGGGTATTAACTTGACAGCAGCAGATACCGTGAGTCTTTTGCTACGTTGCACCCTTCAGCTTCTTGTATTGGAAGACTGCTACGCTATCTACACCTCGAGATTATGTGGTGCTGTATCCTTTCATCATTGCAAATTTGATGAAATCTTTTGCAATATTTTCGACAGGTGATATTTTATGACAGCGATTGGAACCCCACAGTTGACCAACAAGCCATGGATCGTGCCCACAGACTGGGACAAACGAAACAAGTTACTGTTTACAGACTCGTTTGCAAAGGAACAGTTGATGAACGAATGCTTGCAAGAGCAGAAGAAAAAAGCGCGGTAAGTCTTTATGTTTTGTAGGACATGTATTTCATGGAATTGTACGACCGCATCTTAAAATCTTGTCTAGATTTTATGTTGCTCTTTACTATTGCTGGAAACATTGAGAACAGACGACCAGTCACAGTTTGTGAAAACTCTTTCTTTTATAGATTCAACGAATGGTCATATCGGATGGTTTTAAAACTGATTCGCTGAATCAGAAGGAAATGGTTTCTTTGCTTTTAGATGAAGATAACCTACCAAAATTAAGTAAGTGTAGAATTACCAGTCATGATTCATGAGGTTTCTTAAATAAGGTGTAGGTTTTATTTGAAGGTGTAAAAGATGCATGGTTCCATGCATGCTATCGCACGCACTCCAGAGAAAATAGTGGATTTACCTCTTTGAGGTTCAAAGAAATCACTTCAGCTAGACTTCCTAAACTAAATTTCCTAAAAAATGGGTGTTATACAAACATCATAAATGAAATCAATACCTTGGCAAATGCAGTAGAAATAATTTTTCACTAAATATTTTTCAATAATTTCCACTAATGAAGCGGTAAGCCTGATAACTCCAAATGCATTTTTATTTGTCCTAAAACTGAAGACCTTACAAATGATCATTGATTAAAAAGGCATAAATTATAATTTATGCACTCCCAATTTACGTCCCGCTGCATTTTGAAAGCAGTGTCACTACTTACCACGCGGTTGCTTACTGACTATGATTGTATTTTTACATCTTATTATTTTGTGTGTGATATTTTGTGCAACAAAAGCGTCAGAAGACAAAATGAACCAAACATCGTCGGTTCCAGTCAAGAGGAAAATGAAAAGGACTCTGAAAAAGGTAATTGCGTTGTGATATTTTCTATCATCTTTTAACTATCACAGTATTGAAGCGTGTTTTTTTTTCAGGATAAAACTATGCGTTTGGAAGCCCCTAAACAAACACCGTCTAAAAATACAGACCAGTCAGATAATTTATTAAACAGCCCACGTAATAGTGGTAAGGTACTACCTTCCCTCTCCTTTAGTGATTTGGAATCTCAACCAACATCATCAAGCAACGTAAGCCTTACATTTATAACTGAATACCTCCGTAATTAGAGATCTAACTTGTTGGTTGTTGTTTATGAAATGTTTTAAATAATTTGTCAAGGACACGACCGATAACCAGAGTCCAACCGAAGAACAGATTATTGTTGTTGACGACAATTCTTCCAGCCCAGAGCCGCTTACGCCACAATTGCCATGTATGTACAAGAGTAGTCTTCACGACCATTATGTTAGATCAGGCTTTTTCCGCCTGAGAATTTTGTGACCAAATCTTTTATTGTTTTGTCAAAAGCTGTGCAGTTAAGTAGTTTGAGAAGTTATTATGGAGTTTAATGAGATTTTTGTGTACGCCGTTTGTATTTTCTTAAAGTGACACCAGTTATGCGAGGTCATCGAAAACGAGGTCGACCTAGAATCCGACCGATTGTGAACAGCAGAAAGCCAAGATTCTTGACCCATGTGTCAGTGCCGAGGCGGCCATTAAGACGACTACGAGGTAATTAGTACCAGTTTTGTCGAAGTGTAGCATGACACTCTGTGATTCGAAAATGTTACAAAACTATATAGCAAGCATTTAGTATGTTGATTTTCCTATTTGATACTTCAGGTAGTAGAGGAAGGGGAAGATGTTTCTCTGGGCGTGCTGCCGCGATGGCCGGTGCCAGAGCAGGAGCTGTTGCGGCGTCAGCTGCTTCGTTCCGTACACACGGAACTGATTATTCTGCACTTAATAATTCGTGATGCTACTTTGCCCTTACGTTTGTGTGCTTTTTTGTGTACTACGGCCAGATTTTGTTATGGTATTCATACAAAAGATGTAATAAAAATACGACTAATTTAAAAACTTTAAGTACGGAACATTAGTTGCCGGAGCTCGGTACAAGAGAAACGGAAAGCAATCATCCATATAGTGTCTTGTACATTATTTCTGTAAACCACAGTGCAAGGTTGTTACGTATATTAATTTTGAATAAGAAATGATCTATAGCTAGCTACATTGTTGCTGAGGTGGACTTGCATGCTGGCCCACCGCCATCTTTATCTATGGCGGGATCACGAATTTTACGTTTATTTAACTTAGCCAGCTGCTTGCTCAAGATTAAAAAAAAACTTAAATTTCGTTTACAAGAAATTTCTTTGTGCATTTAGGCTCTGGCATCGAGCATCGCGAAAGTATGCTGCCACAATGTTTCACCTGCTAGAAGGCGCCTATATAATACCTTCAAGAGACCAAAGGATAGCCTAAATTCGATAAGCAATGCAATTTGTGAATAAAATAAACATTCACTATTACCATAGTCTTCATGTACCTAGACTCTAGAGTCTAGAGACTCAGGGCCGGATTTAGACCATGAGATGCCCTAGGCTATTCCATTTGTGAGGCACCTTATTTTTGAAGTCAGATTTCTCTCTAAACAACATAACATATCATTACTTAATGTTAAAAATATGAGTGCACTAAACTGTCCGCTCTTTTCACCCACCCCATTCATACATGGGTGAAAAATTTTAAATAAAAAAAAAGTCTAATTAAAACAGTTTTGCTTTTAATTTCAGTTTATTGGATTAAACAGCCGTTACAATAAATGCAAAGTTTATAAGAGGACATGCAACCACCAAATAGAGTATGATTTAGTTATGAAATTTTTATGTTATAAATAGCTTGTTAATGGATTATCTAAAGCGGCATCAATCCCAAACTTCGAAATTGAATTTCGAGGCCCCTGGACTTTGAGGCCCTAGGCTTCAGCCTGCCTAGCCTATTGGTAAATCTGGCCCTGTACAGACTATATATAGGTATATGAAGCCTAAGGTAATAGTGAATGTGAACATGAAGTGAATGTGTACATTTATATTCGCTTCACTATGTACATTATCTAGGTTTATAGAGACTATGCTATTACGTCGTATAACTCACTGCATGGCTAAAATATAACATTTCCGACCTATTTTATGTCGTTGAAGATGTTGTTTATAAATATTAAATCAACAATTTACTCGTTGGAGAGAACAATTTTATCACATTTAAAGAATCATTGTTTCAGAGGTTGCAAGCAATGAGGTTTTCGGTACCGGTAATGTGTTACGTAACACATTTGTTAAAATATATTGCGCAATTAATATTTATTATAATATAGAAATAAAAAGAAGTACTAAAATTTTGTTACAGCTTGTTTGTTAAGGTTCGAACAAATAGTGTAAAAGACATATCTGAATGCAGAAATATCTCATTACTATTGCAGATGTTGATTTCTATGATTTTGTTTCCATAACGACTCATAATCAAGCCTCCCAGTGAAAGTTTGTTATGGCACTTGTGCAACCCAAAAGACTGTCACGAATTGAACCGCATTTTTTACTATAAACGGCTGGTTGCTTATCAAATCCATATTTTCAAATTCAGAAAGTACTAATAATTGTATGTTAATTTTATTTATATGTTAGTTATCGGCCTATCACCAACACTCACAGATAGCAGTATGAGTAAGGTACCGGTACGGTAATAATTAGCACTTGGTCTATTGTTTACTCAAGTTGTATAGTGCTGTATCGTTGAGAAAGTCTAGTCTACGTATTTATCAAAACGAGGGACATAGCATATTTGCAACGAAAAAGTTGTAATAAATATCGTATTTACTTCACACTAGTAGGCTATCCTTGTAAATTGCAGGCATTTGCAATTTTCTGTTTAGCAGTTGTCACAAAATAAGCTAAATCAGTCGAATCATCACATCCATTTCTGACTGAACTGTCTTAACTCCGCAGGTTTTTCTAGCTTTAGTGAAAAAATATGGCTGAGTTAGAAACACAAAGAACATCAGAAACTATTCTTATAACCATTTCACGTGCAAAAAAACTTCGTGGTTCCAAAGGAGAAATATTAACATCATATGCAAAAGTGGAATTTGATGGAAAGAGCCTGGGAGATTCTTCAAAAGTAAGATACGCATTAAAAGTCACATATTTGCAAATTTTTCATGTATGCCTTAAAATGTTACTATTTTAATGATGCACAAACTATGGTTTGCATTGAGATATGCAGCTGTAAGGTGTAAGGTAACATGTAAGGTGGAAGAAATGTTCTAAGTATAAAAATTTTTCAGTGAAATAGGCATGCCATTAAGTTATGCAGTTCAAATTTAGCAGTGTTTTTTAAGAATTATGCTGCATTCCAACTTTTATTTCAGGTAGAATCTACTGGTGAAACCAATGCTGAATATAACTTTACCACCAGTTTTGATTGTTCCTTTGTGGATGGTCACCTAACATTGGATGATGTTGCTTCAAAGCCAGTTTTAAGTAAAATTTCAGTAGTAGTTTCTAGTAGCCAGTATATTGCATGTTACAATGTAATAGATTTGTTTACTTTTGTACCTACTGTTTACTTTTGTAGTTACCATTATTGAAGTCTTGCCTAAAGAAAAGAAACAAAAAGAAGAAAAATCAGCTCCACTTGGCCAGTGCACAGTTGACCTGTTACCTTTATTTCATTCAAATCAACCAGTAAATTGTTCACTTGAACTTCATCCTGTTGTAGGAGCAACTGTAGAAGGGGGTTTAGATGCTCCAAAGGTGTTTATATTTGTGATGACTTTATTTTAATTTTTTTATCAAATTCTTAGGAATCAGAAACTTAAGCTTAACTTGCAAGCTTACAAGCAGTTTGTTTTAAGCCTGAACTTGACATCTCAATGTCTGTAAACGAAGCTCTCATTGAACAAGATCAAAACCTTCAAAGCAACCTGTTGACTGTTCGGGTTGGCTCCGCTTACTCCATACCTGATCCTTGGTCATCTTCAGGGACACAATATAATTATGTTGTTGGGCTTCCAGTTCCTGTCAATGCAGACGTGAGTAAATTTTCTGGGTAGCAGTGCCATTAATATATGAACAGAGCTTCATATATTAATTATTATTATTACTCCACCATCAAACTTAGTGGGACATTGTTTAATTTGCAGAAAGATATTCCCGTTATTTTCTCCAATGGATTGTTGAGATCTGCAGCTGAAAAAGAACAATATAAGCGTGCTATTAAATGGTACAGTGTTCCAAATGCTGTCAGTTCTTCACAGTATATACCAAACAGGTATGAAATGTAATAGGTAACAACAATTTAATGGGACACTTGTATATTTTCTCTTGCATGTTCTGAGCTTTACAGCAAAAAAAAGGTTGTTAAATTACCTGCAATGAAATTCTTTTCAAATTTTCCTATACCTCATTAATACGACCAATATGTTAGTTTTAAATTATCAAAAAACTATGTCATATAACCCCAGTGCACATGAAAGAGTTCCGTTTGATGAAGAGAAGGGTGACTTTGCCACAAAGGAATATGCAGAATTTCGTCGCGAGAGTGAGCATGACAAGAACCGAATTACTTGGGACATCGAAAAGCGATGTTATCTCCAGCCTGAAGCCAAATCTCTGTATGCATAAGTATATAATGGTGAACATATTTTTGAACAATAAAAAAACGTGGATCATACTGATTTTGTATAACTTAATGATATATTTTTTTGTAAGTTTTCAAAACAAAATAGCCCAAACAAGGCTGTGGCCAGTGGAGATTATGAGAATGGTTCCAAGTCAACCTAAAGCGGCAGGTAACTTATTCTGGTCATTTGGTGTATATATATTAAAACCACTCAATGAAATATCAACTTTGCGATATATTGTGATTTTTACCTTGGTAAATGCTGCTTCAGCTTTAATTTTTGTTCAGTTGCTGCAGCTGGTAGTAAGAAAGACAAAGGAGCATCTGAGGAAGAAGGAAACCTTTCGTACCATGGCGTTGCATACGTTGACCTTGCTCCTTTGTTGTATCCTGGTGTTTGCACTGTTTCTGGTGCATTTCGCGTTCTCCCATACAATGAGCATGAACATGCTGAGAAGGTAAATTAATTGTCAAAAAGTGTACCAAAACTTGTGATCAGCTATCTGCCACGCACGTTAACTGTATGTTTGTTACTATCATAATCAGCGTTCTGCATCTAAAGAAATTCAATACATGCATACTGCAATTTTAAAATAAAATTGCATGGAGAACAATCACTAAAATCGCATATTTTAGTTTTGCTGCCATACATCTAAATTTGAATGGTTATAGACCAAGCAAAAAAACACTATTGCGGAAGATGTTGCACGAGCTCAAAGCAGTACAAGCAGAGTAACTGGTTCCTCACCTGTCCAAAAAGGAAAAGGGGCAGCTGCAAGAGACCATCCTGTTGCTCCTTCTAAAAAGGGTTCTGCCACAAAGCAACCAGAATCAAATGTTGATGTTGTTGATTTACATGTAATTGTTTTTGCTATACTATATGTATTCACGCAAACGATCTACTGGTATAATTGCAAATTATCCTACACTTAATCACTTTTTGGTACGTAGTCTTTTTTGTCCTGACAAAACTTTATCATGCATCACATTAATGATAATGCTTTTATTAGCAATTTAACTTTTTCAGAATGTGGAAGCTGCAGCATATGTGGATTGCAAGACCTATCTCTATCTGGAATTTTCATTAGCTCATCCTTTAGTTCCAAGACGAGAACCAGAAGAACTTGCTAATAGTGTTGTTGAATACATTCCTTCAAGACCGAAGATGAAACGTGTTGTTGGAGGTGCCACTAAAGCAGTGGAAGATTATCATTCTCAACTTTCATCGGTAGCTGTAATGGTGTTAGATGAATTCAGGTTTGCCTCGTTAATGTTTTAATAAACGTTTTTGTTTGTACAACAGAGGGTATATTATCTTCAACATTCTTAAACTTGATTGTAAGATAATTTTATCAATTTAAATTTTTGGTAATTATACTGTATTTAGGTTGAATTAGTTTTAACTATGTTTATTGTTTAGACAAGTGTGTGGAAATGAAGTAGTTGATGATCCTCATAAGCAAGGAGAAGCTAAAAAGCAACTTATGTACCAGCTGAATTCAACTGGGAAGTACTTTGCTTTTAAAGAACAACTAAAGGTTGGTTTTTACTATGTTTGGTTCATGATAATGTACAGTTGATTAGTAGTTTCAGTTGATGCCAGATTGCCATAACCAAATTAATGGATGTATTACATTGCTTTGGATGGCTCTCTTGTCTTCATTCATGTTGATGTAATACTGCTAGAACTTGTACTTGCATTCTAAGCAATATAATACTATTAATATTAATACCATTAACATTTTACCAATAATATTTTTCAATTTTATTGCATTTGACATCCAGCACTCAATAGTGAAGATTGTGAGAGAGAAATATTTAAAAACAACCTCATTCAAATCAAATGATGAATTGCAACAATTTCTCACTGAACTTTATGTGTATTTGGTGGATGAAATGCATTCTAACCTTCAAAAGGTGCAGCTAAATGTTGGGTAACTGTAATGTTAACTTTGTTAAGCTTTATAATACATTTCTGTAGTTATCCTTAATAACTGTGAGTAAAAATATCACTTTTTAATTACAGGTGCTTTCAGTGGGTGGCCAACCGCAAGAGTCAATTGAACCAATGGTTGACTCAACGCAGTTGAAACGATTTGCCCAAGAAGCTGTAGTGAATGAAGAATATGAAATGGCATCAAAATATTATCAGGTTAATTTGGTTTGAAAGTTCACTGAGGTAAATTATAGAGTTGTGGTAAAAAAAGAGCTTGCCAAGCAGTGACATGACTTGTAAAAAAGGTAAATTGATAGGCAGTCTATTAGCAAGTTTTTGCTCTTCAAAATAGACTGACTTATATTTTCAATACCCTGTTGATAGGAGAGATTAGCAAATGATGATAAAAGTACAGAACATTGGCTGGATTATGGAACTTTTAACTTGCTCATTGGAAATAACACAAAAGCGAAAGAGTGTTTTATGGAGGCTGTTGCTTTGGAGCAAACTCATTTGGAAGGGTAAGGATTTCCATGAGAACTGTTAATGTGGTTGACATGTAAATAAGCATTTTATCTTTTTTTTAGATTATTGTTGTATGGAATTATGTGCACTATTGATCAAAGTTACAAAGAAGCAGAAACTATGTTTGAGAGAGCAGTATCATTGGCTGAAAATGGGTAACTTTGATATACGCTAATATCTTTCACATGTGTATTAATATTTTAATATGTTTTCGTTGTTTATGATTATGAGTTTTAAATTATGTGACTTATTTGCACTTTAGATCTGAATTTGCTAGTATGGCTTGGACGGTGCTGGCACTTTTCTATGACAGCCAAGGGAATGAAATTCGAGCTGAACACTCTTATCTAGAAGCAAACAAACTAAATTTACTGGCTGCAGTAAACAAGGCAAAAGCAGAATTACCTGCAGTTGCAACTGGAAAACAACCCAAGGATGATACTGAACAAGGTGCGTGTCATTTAAAACTGTAGCTGTAAAATTTGTCTGAATAAATTGTATTTTTGCCAAGTTGGCCAACATTTGTTTTGATATTGGGTTTGCAAAGTCGTATCATGTTGCTTAGGTGAATCAGAGAATGAAGCTGAAGAAACTGATGCTGGTAGCGTTTTAAAATTGCGTGCTGTCGGATCAGCAAAATCAGTCTCCACTATCAAGGGATCAAAAGCACCAACTAGAAAGGGTAAAAATTAGCACCAGGATTGTCTTACCTAATTCTATCAATATCCGTTTTTATCAATTTTGAATGGATAGTTAACTTTGCTTTTAACCACCTGGGATTACAGTAAGAGTGTTTATACTGGAATTCTGTCAGTGTCTGATTTATTTAACTTTATGTCACTTATTTCTCAAGATTTTGTTTCAGATACCCTGCGAGCTAGAAGCTCTGCAGAGAATAGTGTTACCTCTTTTGATGTAAAACATAGCAATGATCCGCAAAGTGATAATCAACATACAATGCCTACAACTGAAACCGTAAACCCCGAATCAATTTTCTTGCAAGCAGCCCGCTGGTTGATAGACCATAAAGCCTTAAAGGTTAAAATTATTGTCATGTTTATAGTCTCACATAGTTATTTACATATATTTCCTGGTCAATTCTGAAAGTTTTGAATGTAACACTTCTGATTCAAATAGTTTGCTGAAATCGCACTTTCCCAAGAACTGCTGACCTGTAATGGAAGCTGCAATGCAGATTACTTTATCTTACTAAGCCGATTGCAACTTATGCGAAAACAGTACAAAGAAGCCCTTGAAAGTTTGAAATCAGCCACATCGCTTGATAATGAGGTGAGTTATGGTCTAAAACGCTTAACATGAATAAGTTCATCACCAGTATTTAAATCCAGAAAACTTGATTTTCTGTTAAACTTTATTTTAGTTTTAAAGTACATCCACATTTTATTTTTTCAGCACCCCGATGCTTGGGCCATGATGGGCCACGTCTATTACATATCCTCAGATTTCACATCAGCTCAGGATTGCTATGAAAGGACACTTGCCTTCATCAATGATGCTTCAGAAATGCATTCAATTTACTTAAGACTGGCATCAATATATTTACAAGAAGAGCAGGTAATGTCAGTTGTGATTTACAAATATATATCTTGGAATAAATATATCCTTCATTCTTTCACCACTTTAACTCTTCCAATTTAGGCTGATTAAAAATATTAATTAATTATTTTAATAGAACAGAAGTTCTACAATGGTGTCACATTATAAGTGTTGAAAGCATGTTTCGATAATTTTGAGTTACCAACATTTTTGTTACTTTCAAAACGCTTAGTTCGTGAAAGCGAAGAGAACATTCCTTCTTGCCTGCAAATATTCCCCGACATGTGTTTCGTGGTTGGGCGTTGGTACGGCCTGCTACAGGGTAAGTATCGGCCTGTAAACATGTATAATTCCATACAGTAAAATATAGTAAGTTTGAGAGTTATGTGGTAGGTAAGAGGAATATTTTTAAAAGATATTTATCTATACGTAGGCTTGGGGTTTATGGTTTGTATAATGTGTGTAAATGTTGCAGCTTGGAGAGGTGTCAGAGGCCGAAAATGCTCTTGCTGAGGCAAATATCTTGAACAACTCAAATCCAGATGTTTGGTCCTATCTTTCTTTGGTCTGCCTAAAGGTAAAATATAAAATGTGCTTATGTGATTTTAGAAAGACGTCATCAAATAAAAATACTGTCCAACTTTCATTTCATTAATAACTCCCATAATAATTGATTTCCGTAAAGTTTTAAACCATTTAAATTTTAAATTGTTTATTTTTTGTTTTGCCAATAAATGCGCAGACGAACAGAAAACTTGAAGCTGAGCAAGCATATAAATATGCAGTAAAGCTTGGGCTTCAAGATGAGCAGGTTTTCCAGGAAATTCGTTCCTTGCAGAAAAGCTTAGGATTTGGAAACCCTAATTTATGATTTCTATGAATTTCTAATTTCCTCCGCAAACGTATTTCTCTTTAGACATGAAATCAACTGAAAATATTATCTACTGAACCTTTTCTGGTTATTTTAAATTACCATTTTGTTGACAGCGCATGGTCATCTCGTTAAGTTAGCTGGGACGACATTTTTAATTTTACAAGATACATATTGTCTAAAGTTCTAAATGTTTTTATATTTCTTGATTTATTATTTCATACAGATGAATTTTTATTTTAAAAATAAAGTTTTTTCAACATGTAAAGTAAAAAGTTCAGTACTGTAGCGGTTACTTTCACTTCTCCCGCCGTAAATGAAACTTGGGAGCAAAATAAAACGAAACGCAAGCAGTAAACTTGAATAATATTAAACTGGAATCCAGTAGCGTGAAGGTAAGTGCGTAAGATGACAGATAACACTTTGCAGAAAACGTGTCTATGTAGGATTGCAACGAAAACCGGTTAATCAGAAGTTTGTTTCACCACGTTGCTAACAGGCGCTCCATCTTTTACTTTATTTTCAAACAATACAAAAGCTGACATAGGCTATTTCGCACACATTCATTGCCCACCTACAGAGTTAGGCAAAGGCGTCTTTTTTAACGAAGGCTGTAGCCAGGGTAAAATTTTTACTGAGGCAAATGTGTCAATTTCATCCCCGGATTAATAGCCGTAATTTATGTAGTTAACCAGTAAAAATGTTTTGTGCTAGAATTCCAGAAAATCTTTGCAGGCAAGTAGCCTATAGGTCTGCCTCAATTTATAGCTACGGCCTAAACATTTACTGTTTATTAGCTAATAAAGACGAAGGAAAATCTTTAACGTTTAAGGCTTAGGCCTATATAACACAAGCGGAACTGAGGATGCGGGTGACATTCAAATAAAACAATTGGATTGAAACATAGCCTATGTCAGTTTTTGTTCAACTTTAGTTAAAATAGCATTACGAATATAAAGCTGTTGTTCTACTCATTACAACAGTTTGGTATGCTTAAACTATAAGATATTAAATCAGTTTCGACCATAGCCTATACCTGTATTTCATTTTCAAGTTTATTTCAAATGTATTTCATTACAAGAGCTTGTGACGGTTACGTCACGAGTCATGGGTTGTTTTATAAATGCTGAAAATTCATTTTGGGATCTTGTAATACAATTGCTGACCTTTTTTCTCTTTCACTTGTTACTGCTGCGCAATGTAACAGCAGTAGGCTAAGCTTTGTCCAAAAGCGTAAGCCTTTGTGTCTGACAATAAATAAAAATGGGAACTTTATCATTTATTTATAAATATGTATAGACAGAATTTAAGCAACTAACAGCAATAGTCACGCTGTTTGAGAAATGGGAACTAATACCGTCGTAGCCGAAGTAAAGGAAGTTATCAATCTTCAATTGTACCTCGCTCATCTTATAACAATAGCTGCCAGAATAGTGTGATCTTTATGGCGAATATGGTTGTTGTGTAATACTCCAAGCAAATAATACCACAAACACGTATTTGTCATAAGCTAACCAGTCACAAGTGCAATTAGATTATGGATTTGTCTAATTCAGAAAGATTCAATCCGTGAGAATCAGCTAACTTTGTTCATTTCTTTTTGATCAGACTATCTGACTGGGCTACCTGATGTTCAGTAACATAATCGTGCTTATGGCATAGGCTACGTATGATTTTCTTAATAATTAAAAAAGTAAATCTGTTTGCCGCCGACAGGAATCTCCTCTGCAAACCTTTAAATATCTTTACAAACGAAAACTTCAACGTATCGCTGTTGATTTCTTACATCTGAGAAATAAGGATTCAACATGATCTGCTTCCGAGATTTTGGATACGAGCAAATAACAAAAAATATTGATATTCGTGCGTAACATTCGTATTTCCGTTCGATTGCGGCGCATTACTCCAATGCACCTTTTCTCGGCAATGTCTCTCAAAATGAGCCATGATTGGCAGGGGCGTAGAAGGCGAGGGCACAGCGGGGACGCATCGCACCAATATTTTGGAAGATAGTCTACGATACATTTTGTCCCATAGCTATTTAAAGTCAATTGATTTTCAACTATTTGTCTTAATTTTTTTCTTTCTTTTCCCTAGTGAAAGGTATAACAAAGCCACATCTATAAGTTTTATAACTTATAACCTCCTGTAAGTTTTCATGCATTTTCTTAATGCCCGATCTTCGTCGTTCCCCCAATATTTTTAAGTCTCCTGCGCCTCTGACGAGTAGTGTTACCCAACAAACTTCGCAGAAATCTTTGATCAATTTTATGGTATGGCCTACCCCGAATCGAAAAAAACCCGAAGACTTAGTCTATCAATTAAGAAACATTTTCATTTTCAACCAAGAGGACATTCCCACTTAAATAGTGATATCACAGGCCCCTTTCATCCGTTTAATGTGTAACTGCCTGGGTGGTATTTTTTAAAACCGTTACATCATTTCCTGCAAATGTGTTTTCTAGTTATTGATTGAAGTTCATGAAATCGTTTTTTGGCAAACACTTCAACTGTCGTTTAATACAGGGTGGGTCAGAAAAACCTACCACATTTCAAATTGTTACTGTACCAAAGCTGTAGCAGTCTGACAGGAGGTTGAATTGAAATTTTGCAGCAAAGGACTTACCATTTGTGTTTCAGGTTTTAGTTTTTATAAGTAAATAATGTTTTGTGCAATTTTTTACAATTTTGTATCTGTTTGTAAAATGGCCTGGACTGGCGTGCCGTGCCAACACCGTGCATTTATTGTGGAAGATTTCATTAGAAATGGGGATTCTGTGACTCGAACGCTAAGAAATTTTAAGACTCATTTCAAACTAAACCGTAACGACCCTGGACCCAATCGAAAATCTGTAATGCTCTGGGTCAAAAATTTCAGAGCTACGGGTTCAGCACTAATTCGAGGCCTCGAGGGCGCCATCTACATCTTGAGGGCACCACCTACAGGATGGAATAATTGAAACATAATTACATCAAATGGTAACCTTTTGACTTTGAGATGAGACAATAAATGTTTTGATTGCTTATAAATTTTATCTCTTTTTCCTAGTTTGAAATGTGGTAGGCTTTTGTGACCCACCCTGTATTTGGTAACTTGATCTGAATAACTTCGTATGAACACTCCTTTTAGTACGTTCCTAGATTGTTGTTGTTTTCCAGCATCTGTGCTGATAAGAATTAAGTCTTTATTGGAAATTCCTGATTCTTAACTTTAACACTGATTAATTATTTATTTATGTCTCAATGTGTCAGCATTAACTACATTTATCTCGCATTGATAAAACAGTTTTTTGCCCGATACAGCTGCAACGACTCGCAGCTACTTTCTTGTCGAAAAATTTTTAATTCCCATCGCTTTCACGTTTTATAAGCTCGCACTTCTACCAGCGAGCTGAGATAGTCGAGTGAATCCGAGTGAATCATCGAGATAGAAAGCGTTAACTGCGTGAATCATCGAAATCAACAGATGAGTTGTCTGAGCTAGTCATGATGATTGCAACTCATGTATTAGAAATCTTATAAGCAGTAGTAATATTTATGGTCTTGGTTATTTGTAATATTGAAAAAGTGTACAGTACCTACAATAAAAATATTTTCCTGTAAACTATTTCTGTTGTAAAATTAAGACTTTTCGGTTGACAAGAGGTTAGAGTATTCTAACCGCACGCAACAATAGAGTAAGATAATTCAACAGGTAAATTAAGCGAAGTTTCTTCAAATGGTTAAGCTATCGATATACTCAGAGACAGTGGATTGATTTACTAAGTTAATAATAATAACAACTTGTTTATAATACAAATGTTTATTATTATTATTTTTTATCTATTTCCATTCTGTGATTATAAATAAAATAAAAATAATAAACATTTGTATAGTGCCCTGCCCTTACAACGAATAAAATAATAAAAAACGCTCAAAGGCGCTTTACAATCGTGGCGCAAAAAGTAAGCTGAAAATCTTGTACCTATAACTCCTCGATAAGGCTGAGTGCTCTTCCCAGTAAGTAGGCCTACTCAATGTCAGAACGCTAGAAAAACTTCTATTTCAAATATTCGTGGTAAACTGAACAAAAATAAATATAAAGAGCATCCTCATCTCAGCACGTGATAATCAAGGCGAACTAATCAAGATCGCAAGGATAAACGAAAGAGCAAATTAAAATGTTGCAAAAAACTGAATGAAATTTTTACATAAATTCGGGATACTTTATGTGACCTTGACCGCCACACAGTTAACAGACAAAAACTACAAATAGGTCTAACTTACAAAATATAAACGATTAAAAACAACAAAACGTTTCGGTAAAAACGAAATTTAAAACACAAAAGCACAGTAGAAAACAATTTTATTTTTACTAATTTTTAAAATAGTTCTCCGCATCACGCATGTTTTTGCGGTAGATCGTTCCCGACCCTGACAGCCGTTACAAAAACGTTTTGTCACCATACGTTTCTGACGTGATGTAGCTTGCAATAAGATTACTTGCTTCCGGCAAAAACCGGCTGAGTAAATAATTGAGACAATCATTATACATTTTATTCTACACATTGCTTCAACCAATGAGATTTACACTTTACAGCGAAAATGTGAAAGGCATTTATAAACACAAGTGAATAAACTTTCTGGTATGTTTTAACTGCATCTACAAGAGTGTGGGGATCATGTAGAAACATTGCAATAATTATATATATTGGCATTGCATAAAGTTTGATTTTTCTCCAGTCTAGATAATGTAATAATGTGCAAAGCTTGTAGCGTGCTGACATAGATTGAAGTGTTTCAAGTACCTTGTTTTCGTGGTGTAATATGCGACACGTGGTTTATGGTAGCAGGTATTGTTCTAGTATCTTTAATCACAAGCGTAGTTTCAAACCAATATGTGATATAGTAAGTGTGTCAAGTGGTTTTTTTGTACTGGTGTAAAGCGGTTTGAATGCTTTGTGAGAAAAAGGCTTAAATTGGAACTGACACGTGATTATGGGCTGATTGGCTAAAAGCTGATTGGTCAATACTTTAGTATAAAAAGAAATGTTTTGTTTAAATCGCTCTCTTCTCTGACTCGTACGAATTGAATTCTTTTCTGAGTTATTCTATTTTGAATAAGTAATTGCTAACAAATTGGGAATTGGAATCATGGTGTAAATATCCTAATTCGGACAAGTTATTCGGACAATATAGCAAATTTGAACTTATGAAGTGGGTGTTGATTTAAGAAGCAATATAGAGATAGTAAACGCAACGGAGTCAAAGACAATCATAGGAGTCAGACAATAAAACTGAAAGACTGGGTTTGGCTTAGGCCATCCCCAAAACCATTACACCACCCCAAATCCCATAAGAGGATGCGTTTGTAGCGCAACGAAAGTAACCTACAGCTTACGCTATTTAGGCTTATATAAGTTACATTACTGAGCTGTTCCTGGTTCGCAACTAAGACCATAACTTGATATTATTTCATTGGCTAACAAAATGTACAAAAGCACAGACACAACTTAACGTGGGAGAGGCGCTTCTAAAGAGTGTTTGTGACATAGCAACTCACACAACACAAATTGCGAAAAAAAAAATCTTTTTCGGTACATGAACAAAATGTTCTGCCGCAGCTTACCGCCTACCTGACGGGTTGATGAAGGCTACACCATGGCTACACTATCATAATTATGATAGTGATGATAGCATTATTGGGCCCAATAATGCTCATAAACATTGTTTTCCAAAACAAATATATAGCCTACTTGTTTGAAGAGGAAGGCTAAGGCTCCTTGAAGTGTGCTGGACTGTAGGTGCATCTGAAAATTGAAGCGTGCATTTGAGGCTAATTTTTAGGGTGTTGTGATGTTTATGATCTCAAATTACAAGTACTTCCGTCTATGGGCATTCCCCAGCAGGAGTAAGTTGGATCAAAGTTAATAAAATACTAAAACGTATCTTCTAGTTAATCTAGTATATACACAAATGTTTTAGTATACTACGGTTGGATTGGGTTGAGTATTTTATTATTATTTTATACTTTTATAAGCTATTTCGTTTGATTTCCTAAACCGCAAGCCAATGTTTCCTATAGATATCTTATATATAATAATAATAATTATTTATAAGATATCTATGATGTTTCCAAACAGGAGGGATTCCCCATTTCCATCCAGGAATTGTAGAAGAAAGACCCAATTTGGACACTCAAGCAGTGCAGCAGAATGCAATCAGGGGACCTTGTAACACCTGTTTTGTGTATACAGATATATGCTATTTATTTTAGGCAGCGTTTATTTCGCCAGCTGCCGGTTACGCAATCGGTAGGCTATTTTTTACTTCAGTAAACGGCGGCCGGTTAAGTAGACACTTGTTTTACAGGCCACCGTTTCTGAAGTAAGAAAATAGCGTATCAATTTCATAATCGGCATGCAATAGACCCTTTCCGTTTTTTCGCCACCATTTTTTGGGTGGTAAGATTTTTTCGATCGCTTATACTTAACAATAGAAATTGTCGACCCACTTTGATTCTTTTTTGAATTACAAACGTTCTGGCTATTGGAGTGTAAATATTTTGCTCAGGTGAGTGGCGTATGAATTCCTTTACATGATAAAAAGAATTTTGAATATATGTTGCTTAGTTCTTTTTTTACAGTGGTTTGAATCCTACGCACGAAGACTGGGCTTGCCCGATTTGACGTTTAGATACGTGGTCAGCGAAGTGATGTGACGTAAAATGCGTAAGAGTTTACATGTAATCTGCAGCATGTTACATAGAGTTTAAAATAATTAACTAGAAATAAATACAAACTGAAATATTACATTCAAACGCGGCGCAGATACCACGCAAACTCTTACGCATTTTACATCGCTTGTTACGCTGACCACGTAACGTGACTTCGTATTGAAACAGTCCTAGGACTAAACCCACTGTAAAAACAGAACTAGGCAACATGTTTTATCGCGTAAAGGAATTCACATGCAGCTCACCTGAGCAATCTTTACAATGCAATTGCCAGAAGGCTTGTGATTTAAAAAAGAATCGAAGTGGGTCGACAATTTCCATTGTTAAGTATACGCGATCGAAAAAATCTTATCAACCAGATAGTAACTCGAAAAATGTCTGTTACAAAATTACGTTAGTCTGTGAATTGAAATGCAGCCTATGCTAATTTTCAATTTAAAACAAAAAATTTATTTTTGCAAAGTGCAAATTAACCTAAGACTAATCCACTCTGACCCAAACTCTTACTTTTCATGACTAAATTACTAAGCTAGGGTGCATATTGAAATAAACGCTATTTTTCGACTAAAAAAACAAGTTTTGCCAAAGTCTAAATTAATCTTCTCCGCCCCAAAATCTCACCTCTCATTACTAAATTACATCAAAAATAAATCTGGACAAAAAAAGAAGTTAAACAACATCAAGATTCGATATTGTTAACCACTACGCCACAGCATTGCTTTCTTCCTCTTGTCCAAAACGAAACTAATAAACCTATCAACGAAAATCTGTCGGTCACTGTATTGTGATTCAGCAACCCAGGTAAACGGATGCCCGTGAAATAGTCTCTTCATTTATTCTATCATCCTGCCGTCAATGAACAACCAGCAGCAAATAAAAACGATGCTCCACAGTTGCAGTATTTTCTAAATAGTAGACAGAATAATTGTCGTTATGATAGCGCTACAGTGTGTAGATGAATACCAATGGTGTATTCCTCCAGCTGTTATTATTATTATTAATATACTATTGTCATACATAATAACATATCCCAATTATAGATTTCATTTTTTGGCATGTTTGCATGCCAAATTATTTGAAACACACACCAATTCACAATAAACAAACAAGGCCGAAGCAATAAACAGAGGCAAACAGCATTATAATATCAGAGGCTGTTCAATGTTCATGGATCTACCAACTAATTTGGTGATTTAAGTTTTTTTATACACTAAATTTCAAGGCAACCTGGTATACTTTAACACCAGTTTATAATAAATAAACTAACAATTGAAGTAGCTGTACATGTTGAAGTTGTAGCGTTTGCCTGCATGATCTTTTGTTGAATAGTGTCAAACTTTCCAGTTTTGACTTTGCATGGATAGGAATGTAAGGGTACACCACCACCAGGTGATTTTCTGGAGGGTTGTCATTTGTCGATGATCATTTAAAGCATATAAGTCCAACCAGCAACCTATATGCTGCATGCTGCCCAGTTATAGATTTTTATTGTTACGTTGCATAATAACAAACTAATATATAATATAACTGCTCTGTAACGTAATAAGCAAAAATTTGTTGAAAACACTATCGCCAGTGTGAATTTACTAAAACAAAACATTTTCACCTTAAGTATACCTGTCACTCATTAATGAAACTAAAAACATGTGGCCTACTCATACCTCTACAGGTATTAATAGTTTCTGAACATATGTTGCTGAGCAGGGTAAACTTTGCATTTGTAGTGCTTTTCAGAAATGTCACCACAATAGCGTTTTTAAATATTGTATTGTGTATTTAAGAGTGACTTTTGTTCAACTTATACTTTATGTTAAACTTAATAATTTTTGGTATATTAATTTCATATAATAATAATAATTTCAGTTGGTCATGGTGATTTAGAAAGAAAACAATTAAGTCTTGCATTACTAATCTAGGCTACCATAGCGTTATGTGAATTGCAATATAAAGATGTGCTATAATCTGTAAAATTTATATCATTATCAGGTAGCATTTACATTTCAGGAGGTTGTCATTGAGCTCTCATTAAAAAAACTCAAAACAGTAGTTTGCAAGATATTGCTTGTCAAATATTTTGACACTCTGCTGATTTTTAAAAGTTTCGTGCTAAAAAGATTCAGGTCAGTAAATCAAATTTAAAAAATATGAGTTTGTAGAAAAGGAAAAAATATGAAGATTTCCCAAATGGTTCAATGAGCTAAATACGTCTGAAGTGAACTTAACAGAGGGTTAAAGTTACACTACCTAATAGTCACTCTTGTGAGAACAAGAAATTAGCAAAAAACAACCCTTGGAAACATAAATTTAAAACTATTTGTCCATGTTTACTATTTTTTGTGTGGGTCACCTTCTATAATCAGAAAAGCGCAAAGCAATTTTGGCAAAAGACTCAAATAGTTTGGCTGAATTCTATTGCTATAATATTATAAACAGGCAAGAAAGATAGTTATGCCCAATTTAGCATAAAGGATAGCTATTTGAACCATTTGATTTCTCATCTAACATTATTTTATTGTATACTAGACGAAGTGCTTCTTACCCAGTTAAAAATATTAACTAATGTTAATTTAAAGATCTAACATGCTACATTGATCTCTACTTCTTTCAAGCGATAAAAAAGCCATGGTGAGCATATTAGCATTATAAAGTTTTGTATGAAAATCTACAACCAGTGTTGACACTTTTTTCCTGGTTTTATAGACTAATTATTGCGCAACAAGAGACCATGTCACTTGCAGAAATCATTAGAACCATATCAAAGAAATGGTAATGGGCTGCCAAGGGTTGGACTACCTGGATATCTGTTAACCGAGGCAATTTTACATATTTCTCCTCCAGATAAAATTTTGTCGGTTAACAAATGCATAACATTATTGGTACGTTTTATGCCTTTTTAGCAAATTTTAAACTCATTCTTTTTGACAAACGGGCAATCTAGCAAAAGAGAAGTGGTGTTTGACTCCATTTAAAACTTAAATAAAAATTTAATTCCCTGCTCTTTGTCCTCTGTTCTCTACAAGACGTTAAACGTTGAAGGAATTCATTCTATTATGTCACAAAACATATACAAATTGATGTAAATTCGCAAGTAGCATCAGGCTAACACTTTAGTATACGTATTTCAAGGTGAGGACTGGCAATTTTATTAAGAAATCTGTTTCAAATCATATGTACGCTTCTGAATTTACTAAATGTAAAATAAATTATAAAAAACAAAAATACTAAATAAACATTTAGAATTTGTGAAATTTTGGACATATTTGTGGTTTTTTTCATAACAAAGCTACATCACACTTGAACGTTTTTACAATCGACACATGTTTTACTAGAAATTAAGATAAAAGGTTGCTTTGTGTTTACCGCTTATAATCCCGTTAACTGGTTAGCTAAAACAGAAATATACGCTTATTCGGATAGTAAATATTATTGATATCCAAAGTAACAACCTCCCAACCCGTTCATTGAACACCTAAATTTATGCAAGCACTCTTTGTTACTCCTGGTAACAATGTAAATACTTTTTGAACGCAACTGTGATAAAAATTTCAATTTATTTTGCAAAAAATTAAATGCAGTGGGTTAAGTAACTGTTTGGTATTATCTACTTCACTCTAAACCTTTCTCTTAAGACAGGGAATTTTATTAGAAGTGAGAATTTCATTATTTAGGACCATTAGAATTAAAGTTTATTTTGCTAACACTCAGAAACCTGTTTTCCATAACTTCTTGCTAGAATATCCGCACCTCGCAGGTGGTCACTGCTGCTAAAGGCTCAACTAAGGTTCTTAATAACTCTGTAATGAGTTTCAGTTCAGTAATCATATAATTTAGTTTTAGAAAAATTTTATATATTTGGTTTTGGTTCGGTTTCTCAAAAAAACCAGCTCAAACCGTTTCAAAGGTTCTGTTTGACACTCTGATTATGATGCTATTTTAGCATAGTTTATAGTTTGTTGTTAATGAAACTTATAACATTGCAGAATGGCAAGCGAAGTGAGGATTATATTATTCCTGATGATATATCTAAAACTGCAGATGAGGGTCCAACCCAGCCGCTTCTTCCATCTTACCCAAAAACACCGTTTGGGAATTCTAAATCTCGAGCTCGATCATTTTGTTCCAATTGGTATGAGCGCTTTGCTTGGTTGGAGTATTCCATTTTCTTTGATAGAGCATATTGCTTTGCATGTCGACACTTTGGTAGAGACAAAAATGAAGACAACTCTGAAGAACTAAAAATTAAAAAAAAGAAAAGAATTGTATCACTATATGCTACTGTAGGCTTTGACCAATGGGCTAAAGCACTTGAACGCATGCAAAAGCATGATTTCACTGCCATACATATGGAAGCAAAAAAATCATGGCTTGAACATGTCCAAAACAATATACAAAATCCTGAACTTCACCAGGAATTTTCAGAGTTTTCAAATGAGGAAAAGGATGAAAAAAGATGGCCAAAAAGAAAATTAAGTCATCCAATTAAACAACTTGTAAATACACAAGATGATGTGCAGGATAAATGTCCCTGCTGGTAGGCATTGATATTATAATTAAAGCATTGTTTCATAATCATTCCAGAAATAAATTGTGGTGCTATTGCAAAATAGTGTAAAGTTGATCTGCAAAGGAATATAAACAAATTAAACTCAATTTTTCTATAAGTTGGAATTTTACTTGCAGTTGCTTGGAATTACAGTACAATAGTTCCATTACCAGTAGTAATTATATCAGATAATATAACCCCTACCACAAGTCCTGAGTGACTTACTGCGATTAAGTTACGTACATTTATCTTTGGATATTTATTGCATTACGCCATATTCATGGTGCATGTGACTACAAACAAAGTTCTATAACACTGTTTCAGCATTTTATTGATGGTTTTATCAGGTGCTCCTGCAAAGCATGTGTCATTACAAAACGTGCACATGAACATGTTTGTTGTGATGACATACCTGAAGTTAAAGCAAAGCTGTACATGGCTGACTCGACCCTTAATTGTATTACTGAACACCCTGGTTTTGCATCAGTGTGTCTCAATCCTTGGGTGCTTCAGGTGGCATATTATCATCACAAGCAGGAAAGCAATGAAGCTACAGTGATGGAAGTTCATGAGTAAGTATTCTTATTGCTCTCGGTTTAGCGGCTTTGGACCAGTGGTTCTCAACCTTTTCTTGCTTGTGGACCGATTATATTGGAAGAATTGCTTTGTTGACCGGTGACGTAATTACGTATTATGTCACATCTATAACAGTATGTAAAAGTTAGAAGGACACGCTTGCACTACAAAATTACAAAGGCTTAAAACTGATGAGCATGCACAAAATGTAATTTTAGCTCTCAGGGATTTATTGCGTCATAACATAACAAATACATTGAAAGTTTAAAAATCACATCTTTTTCAAATCATACACCAACAGTGGCATTGTGTCAACATGGTGCGTTTTGGGATTACCCAAAAATGTTAGAAAGATAATATATAAGTAGTCAAAACGAATCAGTCGCAAACAAATTGTTGATTTCTAAATGCATTGTTAAACACGTTTCGACGTGAAAGTGTCCACTGCATTGAATCACAATGAGTTTGTAAATGTTGCAAGTGACGTTTTTATCTTGCAATAGAATTACTTGAAAGATGCCTTGATTTTGTTTTACAACATACTTAACCATTTTAACACTAGAAGGACGGGGCGCGTCAATTGACGCATTTTCAACCTAAGTGCATCTATAACTTTTAAGTGGTGCATCGCAAAACCGTGATATTTCCTGACTTTTCCTACATTAGTGTTAGGTAACTAACCCATGAATATGAAGTTTTTATTTTACCGGTAGAGATAATTAACGTGGTCACTACCTAGAAGGACGGGGTACGTCAATTGACGCATTGTTACTTCACAGTACAAAAACCAGTTCTCGCGATAGAGAGCATCGTTTTCTTTCTGCTGATAATTACAGGTTTATCGAATTAGGTCACAGCTGCCAACACAGAGGTGTGACAAACGTGTCGACAAACTATGCAAGTCGACTTTTCCGCAAAACAGAGTAGTTTCGTCACAAGGGCAGCCTAATTTCGGAATTTTTGAAGTTTATCGAAGCGTAAGTGTAGTAAGAGTTTCTTAGTTAGATAAATTAGATGAATTAGATAAATTCGTCGGCTTGGTGGTTGCTCGTGGCGTGATAGGAGGGCGCAACTTCACTGTGAAGAGTTTGTGGGGGAGGTCGTGGGGATGTCCGATGTTTTCCCAAACCATGGCAAGAGACAGGTTTCTGGAGCTCATACGATTCCTTCGCTTCGATCTGAAGACGGAAAGGCGTAGGAATCTATTGCATGATAAATTTGCACTCGCTTCACAACTTTGGAACAGTTTTATATCAAACTGCCAAAAAGCATTCATTCCACAGTGGAAGATAACTGTGGATGAGCAACTATTGCCGTGTAAGGCACGCTGCAAGTTCATCCAATATATGGCCAATAAACCAGACAAGTTTGGTCTAAAGTTCTGGCTGGCAGTTGACGTTGAAAACAAATATTTATTCAACGGTTTTCCTTACGTTGGAAAAGATGATGCAAGGAGCCCCCACGTGAGTGTGCCCACCGACGTTGTACTGAAACTCATGGCTCCGCTTTTTCAAGGAGGTTACAACGTCACTTGCGATAATTTTTTCACCTCACTTGACCTGGCGTTGCGACTTGCGGAAAAGAAGTGCAGCCTCGTAGGGACAATGCGCCAGAACAGGAGAGAAGTCCCGGAAGAGTGCAAGAAGAAAAAGGAGTTGCGTGAAACAGAAGTGTTTAGGCACGAGTGCTTGTATTTTCAATGCGATTGCTTTTGTTAATTAAAATGCACAAAGCGGACATGCGATAGAAGTAGTTTTTTCGGAGCAACAGCACAGTTTTCTCAACAAAAAACGTTATATTTGCGCCGTTTTGACCTTTTGCGTCAATTGACGCACTCCGTCCTTCTAGGTATACGAAAATTGCCGTCCTTCTGGTGTTAACGTGACCAAACTTTTTTCTTTGTGAAATCTGACATTACAATACAGGATTTTGGTAAACGGGAACAATTTACACTCATGAGGGTATGTCACATTGAATGTATGGTAAATGTCATCATGAAAGATCAAGCATGTCCTTTGCGCTGCATTTCCGGTCTTCTGTAATGCTTTTCATGATGCCATATCAGAATTTAAAAATGTTGAATCTTTGTTACCGTTTATGGTATTAGCTTCACTATTGAGCAATAAAAGTAACTTTTACGGCAGACCGCCAAAGAATTAAGACAGATCGATGGTTGAGAACCACTGCTATAAAGCTCTGATAATAACTAACGTTGCAAAGTACAGTGGATTTAACTAAGTGGAATTAACTAAAAATTTTGATATACTACCGACTTTGAATAACTTGCAAGAGGTTCATTGGGTCCTTTCAGCTTTGAATTACGAGCATCCACCTATAATATATCTGTTGATAGTAATTGCATGAAAATGGTGTTAGACTTTACTATAGTTTTAATTGGAGATGTGCTGATACAAAACCAAACTTATCTAAATCTTCCGAATATCGTTCGTTTGGACAAACTTAAAAACTAACAATGGCAAACCTGAGTACAACATTACCTACACATTTTACAAGGTGAATAATACCTGAAAATGGACAATTACAATGGACATTTACCAAACGATTTTGCTCTCTCAATAGCCATTGAACGTAATTTTTTGATACAAAGCAATTTTGTTACATGCAAGATTTGGCAACTTTTCGATGAATTGTTCAATGTTGATGCAAAAAGATTCAGGATTTGTCTGGGTTGATCTAGATGATATTCGGATTCCCAAATTTCAAATTCATGCATATTCATAAAACGTGTACTGTTTAATTTTGTAGGAAATATCGTTATATTGCATACTGCCAGTTTGTCAGATGGTGCTGGGGTTATTTACAAAAAGACCTACATATTCCCTTGCCCTCTTGTGTGGTCAGCCGAATAAAAACTGCCTTTCATGTTGCATCAAAAAACAGCTATCCATCATTGGATGACCTACCATGTTCACCAATGTGGCAAAATAATGGTTAATTGAAATGAGCTACAGGTAATTATTATATTTACGAAAGTAGTGCAACATTTTATGCAGTATCAATCAAAGGTGACAGTTTGGAGTATTTTATTGATCATGATGTTTTTGGTTATTTATATCACGTATATTATCATTTTCTTGTTTGTGTGAATGTCCTGCTTGTTACTGTGGAAGGTAATCATTCGGGTTGTAGAAGTCAATTTAGTTTGTGTAATACTGATGGAAGTTCAGGTTTGGAGATATACAAATGTGTCTGATTTCATTATGAGCTTCCCAATAAAATTTTTGCAATGCATATATTGTATGGCTGCTTGTGTGTTATTGACTTTACACTGTACCGTTATCCCCGGAACCATAAGATTTTTGACAGAGATACAGAATAAAACTAGTCAGAGTTGTTTTTCAGGAAAATTTATTAACATAATGAAATGCTTTACACGTGAAAAAACTAAGACACATAATTGTTCAATAAGAAAACTAAATCAGAAAAACAATGTTATCTGATACCATCACTTGGTTATCATCCATCATTTGAGATAAACATGCATTGGCCTCCTGTGATGAAAATTGAGCAGTGGCCTGTTTGTTTGCCCAAGTAATGATCTAAACAAATAATGTAAGTTTGCTGAAACACCCTTTAAACTGTTATCATCAAAACTATAGTTAAATTTACAGTATGAACTCATGCTATTTTAAAGTGCTCAACATCTCACCTCAGAAACACTAAGGCTCTGTTTGTGAGCAGCTTGGAATTTACCATGGACTGCCTTTCTAAATTCATCAAGTCTTTCTTTACCAATTGGAGGTGCTGACGCTTCCATAGATTCATCTTCTTTATCAGTTGTACTTGTTGGTGCCGGGCTTCCAACTGCAGTAATATCATATTAAAATGAAGCTGACAAGCTCATTGAGGTGTGATGTATTAAATATTAAACTGCAACAAACTGTGAATTTGCACAGTGAATGCAACAAACTAATTTTTATTTTCACTTTATGTGAAGCATAATACCAATTGTAATAGATTAATCTATCCCTCAAACACACTAACTGTTCGACTAAAAAATTACCCTGTCACGACCAGACTACACCAGTGATAAGCTGTCGTTTTTTTACCAGTAGGTAGAAGAAAAAAAAAGAAGGAAAACTAATGTAAATATTGAGAGCTTAGCACTCTTAGAAAGCTGTTGCTACGTGACGGCCATCAAAATGTACACCCTAGGTAAGCAAGTGGTTTGACCATTGGCGTCACAGTAAATGCGGCTCAGGTTCGAATCCCAGTGGCGCTATACCGTTGTAATGCTCTTCGGCATGGCAGTAACCATACTTTGCTCCGGACATGGTGGACAGTTCTAAATTTGTGCAATACTATGAAACAACCAAGAAACCAAAATAAAGATGTGTGACAATCGGAATTTGCAGAAAGGCTAGCTCAGTAAACGAGGCTCAAGCGATAAGGAATCATCGCCGGGTTAAGTCGTGCAAAGTTCCTTAGTCAAGGAACTTACTTATAAAATATAGATGAAAATATTGGAAAACAATTATCTAATATATCATACTTTCTGGAATGTCTTCTTCAGCAGAGTCAAAGTTGTAAGGATCATTTGTGTCATCATCTTGGTTTCTTGCAGCACGTTTTCTAACATTTTTTTGAAGATAAATGCCACAGCTAAAAATACATATATTATGACATACTAATAAACACAAAAGATAGTAATACCTCTTCTTTTTTCTTGAATCAGTTTCTTCTTCCTCCTCTGCCTCACTTTGATCATCATCATTTCGACGCCGCTTTCTTTCTTTTTCTTCAACCTAAGCAAATTTTAACTTTTAGTTGTAGAACCAGATGACCTAATCTTACTCCATTTCACATTTTAGTAATACAGCAGGTATATACAAGAAAACCTACATAGCTAGTGTTGAAACTAGAAATTCCCAAAATTAAAAATCCTGAGGGTTTCCTTTTTTTGCGGTCCCATTTCCATGAAAATTTTCATGAAATCACAAGCATGCACTACCACTTGATATGCAAATTAATTTTTATTTTAGAACAATTTAAAAATAACAAAGCTGTGTCGAAAGCAAATTGTAATATGTAATATAACCAAAGTCTACTTAATTTCTTTAACTATAAAAACGTGTTCTTGTCATAACATCTGCATATATTGATTAAGATAATGTCACAAAAACAACCAGATTATGCATTCTAACTGTGTCGATCAGTAAATTGACAAGTAAACTAAGGTCAAGTAATATAAGGAATGATTAGGTTAAGTGCAATGATCATTTTTTTAAACGAAGAATAAGAGTTATCCTACATCATCACTACTGTTACATGTACAGTTGCACATCATGCAAATTTAACGCTGGCCAAAAACGTGGGCAGTTGGTACTTGGCAAAAAATATACAGACGGTTCCAGTGTCCAATACTATTTTAAAAAAGTAATTCGGTGTCGGTAACTTTTGTACTGCGGATCCTGTTGCAAGTGCACTGTTAGCCGATATTATAACCACGCAAAAGGTGAAAAAATATGTAAACTTACTCCTTAAGACTATTAGATTTTTGTAGATTAAAAAGAAAAATTGTTGGTCATTTGATGGTCATGTTTCAAAAATTCATGTTACATACACTACACCATTCTGTATTAACCAAAAGTAAGTATACAAAAAATGTCCTTGAAAGTTCAATATTCTGACATCGCTCATGAGCCCCAAAGTTTTCACTTAAAAAAAATCGTTTACTCGGGAGTCCCTCAAGCTGAAGTGTTAAAAACTAAGATTAGTTATTGAATAAAATTGAAAAGTTTTTTGTATAATAGTCCTTTCACTTACACCCAGCTATAATTCAATATGTAAAAAAAACTAAACATAGAAAGATCAGACGTTATTTAGTTGACAGCAAAACCCTTTGGTGGTCAATTTTTGTCATACAGTATAACTAATTAACTATATATAAACGTCATTATAACAAATATCACAATTTTGGGGCCTACCCGTTGTGACTAAATCAGCCAGCAAAAGTGACTCCCGGAAAAGAAAAATGTGTGCCGGTATGTAGAATAAAAAAAAACAACCAGAGTTATTTGACTGTTAAAAAAAAGATGTTGCCAAAATTCTCTTTTTTTTCTCTAGCAATCAATCTTTACAGTATACAAGAATGACTGCAATGGTTCCCATGATAACCAAAACTGGTAAATGTTAATATCTCAAACATTTTACAACCAAACATGTACCAATAGCTGGAAACAATTCAGAAATACTAAAAAAAATGGACGATTCCTTGACAAAAATACTATTATTAAGGCTTTGTTTAAAATGTTTGTTGGATTTACAAACATGGACAGGCTAGGGTTCAGCACAACGATTAGTTATATTTTCAGTTTTTTTATGCAGGATGTTTGTATTTTGATAAAAAGCAAGTATACAAAGAGTAAATGTTAATCCTGAGAAATACAACAGAAAAACTTGTGTCTGAGATTTAAACTTAATCCTGAAATCCCAATGGGCCAACACTAAAATTAACATGTGCCAAAAGCAAAATCGACTTACTTTGTGGAAATATGCAAACTGTACCAGCTCAATGGCAACTTCGGCATCTCTTAGGGATACTGACCGCGCCAGCCTGGCTTTAGCATGTGCTGTCGCCAACCGAATCAAAGTTTCCAAAGTTCTGGCAGTTACTGGAGTGGTCTGTAAGTAATTTTAGAACAAAAAAGTAATAATAATCAATAAAGCAAAGTATAACATAAACCAATCAGCTATCTACCCGAGCAACATCTGTGTTTGCCTGATCCTGACATCTTAATCTGGCATATTCTTCAGCAATACAATTAGCTGCTTCTCTTGAAAGTGTTGGTTTTATGACTTTAGCAACATGAATGTATCTCTTGATAAATTCCATGCTCACCAATCTAAGAATTTTGATTTATCACTAAAAATAATGTATTCAACTTGATATATTGGTAATCTTCAGAGCACTGTGTCTGCATCTTTTACATAAACTTATAAAACGCTTGGATATGCATTTAAACAAAGTTTGTTATGATAATGTGAATACGGTACTTGAGTGGTTTAGATTTTCCAGTATTATCTCCGTGTAACAATTGATTGTGTTTTTCATAGATAGGTGTATCTTCTTTCTGTTGGTCAGTGGCTTCTGGATTGTCAGTGGATAAACAATCTACATCTATATTGGTGGGCAAGGCTAAAAAATATAACGCTGAAACAGGTATCTGGATGTGAAACTGGGCTTGCGAGTAAACATTGTTAAACACCTATGCTAAAACAAAGCGCATTAATTTCGCTGTGGTAATTTTACATACCGGAAATAAAGATATCTATTACAGTATCTCATGTTTGGGCATAAGCAATAAACATACGAAGTCGATTGCCGAGGGTAAGTCAAAAAGCAATGAGCCCTATTTATGGTTGAAATTTTTGTTCGGAGCTTCTTGAGTGTTACAGAGGTGATGAAACTTTCCTGAAGCGCATGGTGACTGGGGATGCGACATGGGTTCATCACTAAGTCTGAGTCAAAGAGCATCCACGGAATGGCGTCACTTTTCTACCCCAAGAACAAAGAAGTTCAAAAGTCAGCGTCCAGTTGGTTAAGTCATGGTGACTGTGTTTAGGGCTGTTGATGGAGTAAACACTGGTGAACTTTATGCCTCACGGAACCACCATAACTCAGAGGCTTACATTAACACTTTTAAAAAGTTGAAAGTGAGACTAAGAAGAGTTCGGCCTAACCGGGAAATTTCCAAGACTTTGCTGCAACACGACAATGCCAGGCATCACGCCAACTTCAAAACTTATGAAGCCATCAATTCTTATGGCTGGACAACCACCAAACAAGGTTTTCTCAACAGTCGGTGTAGAAAAAAGGGAGATTACATTGAAAAGTAGTTTTGAAATCTCTCATTTCGGAACTCTATATCTATGTGTATTGTGTATATTGTGTTTTTACTACAATAAATAAAGCTAGACGAGATGTGGGCTCATTACTTTTAGACTGACCTTTTAACACTTTGCCAGTGTGACATTACTTGTGGAGATATAAATATTTTTACTAATTATGTTTGTCGGACACATTTCATACATAAGAAATTCCACAGTCCTTGACAACTTGGAGCCAACTTATTCAAAAGTAATTTATTCTGGAAATGTTTTAATAGTTAAATACTTTTAGCATACTTTAGCATAATTACAACCACACTTACGATCTCCATCTTGCTCAGCTGGAGACCTGTATCGATGAATTCTTAAAACATGATCTGATATTCTGCGATCATTTGCTGGTTCCATTTGATCAAGTACAATAAATAAGAGATCAAAACGTGACAGAAGTGAATCTTGCATTCCTATGTTGTCCATCGGCGGTTTATATTGATCATACTGTAAAAAATACAGAAACTCAAATATCTTTCGGGTAAATTTTCCATTATCCATTGAAAAATTTTTCAATACCCTTCCATATACAGGATTTGCTGCTGCAAGAACGCTACAACGAGCATTCAGTTTAGCATGAATTCCAGCCTTCGCTACTGTAACTCTTCCTTGTTCCATTACCTAAAGTGTCATTTTTATTTTACAGACAGAGTTAGTAATTGCTGCATAACTGAAAATGCAAAAAGATTAGGTGATATAATATGTTACATGAAATATGTGAATATAGTTGTTTTCTTTGTCTTGTTTCAGTCAATTACCTCATGAATGGCAGTGCGATCAATGTCACTCATTTTATCAAATTCATCAATACACACAACTCCTCTGTCTGCTAAAACCATTGCTCCTGCTTCTAATCTTCGCTCTCCTGTTTCATCATCAGCAGTAACAGCTGCTGTTAACCCAACCTATGACATATAATAGCATTCATTGGTAAGTTCAGTCGTGCCCAACCTGGGGTGAGCAAAGTGAGCAAACGCCTGGGTGTCTGTGGAAGTGGTGCAGGTGGTACACGAGTTATGCTTTAATTGCTCAAAAATTGAATAATAGATAACGATGTTAAAGTTGGATGAAGGCGAGAAAGAAATTATTACAGCTAGAGATCAACATCTAAGAAAAGGTTGGGAACCACTGGGTTAGCTGATGTTGTAATAATAGGTTGTAATAGGTCTAGAATAGTGTTAGGATTGTTACCATTTCAATCTCTGGAATTCCCAGAATTAACAACAAAAAAATCAAAAAAGAATGCACATATGTTGTACAGCAGTGGTCAGAAAACTGTGGGCCTTCAAGCAAAATATAATGGGCCGCATATTGTATCCTGTAATGAAATAAATGTGGGCCGAGTGATAGCTTCAGTGTTTTTTCTGTTAGCTTGTTTAACTTGGAGCACTAGTAATTTAGTTCTTGATGTTTTTTCCATCTTTAAGTACAGGTTTACAACAGCTACAACGACAAATATCTGGAAAACACAACCAGTAACCTCCCACTCACATAGCGTTAATTGTTACGTCATATTTAGAATGCAAGCCTATTTTTATTTATAACGCTAATCCTTTGCTACCCTACAACTTATCTGTACCAATTGTGGCTAGGACGATAGTTGAATAATTCACAGTTCGAAGAGTGTTCGAAGGATAAGTCACACTTCAGTCAGCGAACAGTAATATACAGACTTACAGAGGTTCAAGTTTTATTTTATCATTAACGATGAAATGATAATTTACAACAAACTGTGAAAGCTAAATCTAAATTTCATATCTCATAATTAAAATGTTAAATTTAGGTTAGTCAGAACTGACTGCTATAATCAGCTAGTCGGATTCCAACCCAAGCTCGCACAAACCAATGCACGTTTTAGTTTCAAGGCCGCAATACAACTTAACACAAGTGATGCGAGTGTATTTTCATTTGTTAACTGTCTGTTAAGGTTACCGTATATTGCTAAAACCTGTGGAAAGCACGTACTGTAGCTAGATTAAAAGTTAAATGAAGTTATCCTAATAGTTTCAAAAAATAATGTCTCCTGCGAAAAAGAATAAAGCACATTGAAATTATTAGATGGCTAGTAATATTTACTGCATTAGGCTAAGTATATTTTACATGTGATGTTAGGCCTTCATTTAAATATGAAGTGAAAATATGGGCCATTGTGATAAAAGTTTGCCGACCACTGTTGTACAATATGACGTTCTTATAAGCTGTAGTTATTAACCAAAAATGCAGAAGCTAAATTGCACACTTAAACATTGTTGAGATGTTTGTAAAAACTTCTAATATTGACAGAAATAGAATGGACAGTCCACACATGAACAAAACCACACCACATGTGATGTATGCATAATTGCTTATATACATATACAATATGCTGTAACCCCATGCTTCACTTGGCTCAAAATATGTTTGAAGCTTGAAGGCTTTTCACAAAGACATTAAGACACAACGAAATTGTTCACTTATTGAGACACTGAGATTGTTTCTTTGGTTTAAAATTAACGGGTCTGAGGGACTTCCCTCACTTTAATTTTACACTAGAAATATTATACAATGCATCTTACCCCAGTTGTGCCTCTTCCAGTAGTAGTTATTGCTCTAGGAGCTGTATTTAATACATAGCGAAGCATCTGTGATTTTGCAGTACTTGGATCTCCAATAAGTAATACATTAATATCACCACGAAGACGAGTCCCGTTATCTAGTACCTTGTATTACAAACAAAATACTATAAAAATAATTCTTTATGCCAGTGCAAGTAGCATCCTATTTGGATTCAGACGTACTTCAACGTTCACATATTGACTGGACATGATACCTTTTCTGTTCCACCAAGCAACATACACAGCACAGCCTTTTTGATATAATCATGCCCATGAATTGATGGGGCCAAAGAACGTGCAAGTGTGTCAAACACATCGATATGGCGTTGCTTAGCAAATTTTCTAATTTTTGCAATGTCATCACCACTAAAGAGCAGCTGGACGTCCTTACTCAATGACTTTATGTTTGTGGCAATCAAAATAGTTCTGCAACACAAGAATGACAGCTACTTTATGACAGCTTACTGAATGAAAATTACCATTATTAACCAGTCATTACTATTACCTGAATACTCCAGATGTGTGACCACCCTTTTTACCAGGTAAGCATCGATAAGCACCTATGACTTGCACACGATCGCCAGGCTTGCACTGATCAACCAAATCGTCATCAGCTATAATGTCAACAGAACGAGGAAGTTGACCAGCAGGTGCTTTTTCTGGCATTTCCTGCACAACATACAGTTTCATAAAACTGTGCATGTACCAGGTATGGCTTACACTATTCATACAACTGCAATAAAAGCTTTATTGGATTAGTCGAAATTTAAAATAGCTTGAGGTAAAAAATCTTGGGATAACTTTAGCCTGTATATTCAACTCGAATCTCTTTAACTGGAAATTTTGCTTAACTTAGGTGTTTTGTCTTTCCTAAGGCCTCAAGTTACCCTTAATCATTTATTGTAATGTAAACACCATTGTGATTTGCTTCATACACAAATTACTATGAGCTAAAATCATTAACCGTTAAATTTACGTTTTGAATTTGAATATACTACATGGAACATGATGTTCTATAGAATGAAACGTGGCAAAGGGGGTGAATATGGGCTGTTTATAATGACCCTTGAGATACCGTGCAGCTCAAGTTTCACCACCCCTAATTTCACCCCCCTAAACTCATTTTTCTTTTTAAGCTCAAAAAACAAGTTTCCTAATTTTTGGATATATGAAAATATTTCAACTATACTACAAAAAACTTCAAAACTTTTTTTTCGGAGATTGCTATTTTTTTTAATTGCGTCATGAATTTACCCTTTGATCTTAACTCAATGATCCTAATTTATTACGTGAAGGAGATGTTTAAGAGACTTTTCATATGAACGAATTCTGAAATGAATTCCCTGCCCCCAAAAATGGTAAAAACGACATTTGTTTCATTATTCTACCTTCAGAAATTGAGATATTGAAGAAAATAACTACGCGTGACCAGTGCTAGCCAACCTAATATCCCTCAAGTGGAGGAAATTTCAAATCGCAATAACTCGAAAACGGCTTGAGATATTAAAATTTTTTTTTTTAATTCCAAATTTTTTAAAGCTCTATAACAGACATGTGCAACCAGTGGCCCGCGGCCCGCCAGGTTGTTCCAAGCGGCCCGCGTGGTGCTCAGCAAAATGTTAGAAGTTCATACTAGCCATCACTATTTGATGCAGTTTACATCAAAGCAATGGAAATTTTCGAAATTTTCGCATTTTCGTGTCGTGGACTACATTAAATCTATTTCTTAACTATATAAACTGCATAGGAAAGTCGTTTTATGATACTAATTTTTTCTGAAAAAATCATGTGGCCCGCGTTGTCATTCAAAATTTTGTATTTGGCCCTCCAGTGAAAAAGGTTGCACATGCCTGCTTTATAACATATATCCAAACCATCAAAATCTATGACTAGTGGTTACAGGGCCTGGTTGATTAATTATACATGGAATGACTCTTAGTAGTTCTATGTCAATGTTGTCCTTTTAACTTTATTTGAAAAGGATTAAATTTTAGGCACTGAACTTTACAATATCCTTCTTAAAAGACAACTTGTCACAACCAATTGGGTTTGCTATTTAAAATTATGAGATTTCTCATGTTTTAATTTGACCAAACAATGCGTATAATACAAACCTGCTCAATACCTTTGAACATGCCAGGTAAAAGAAAAAAGATAATCAATCCAATCCGATCTGTAATCAATCTATGTTTTTTAATTCTGAAACCCCATATACACCAATTTTGTACCGCCCTATGTAATTGTTTAGAAAAAACATTACTTACTATGGCTTGTTGGACCTACTTTGGTGGTTTCATATGACGGTAAATTCTGTGTCTTGACTTTTATATTGGTATCGATATGCAGTACTGTAGCTGAAAGCTAAGACTAGAAAACATTCTGCACATACAACTCCGAAATTGGTAAGCTACAGCGAGTGTACAAACAACTGCAGAGAGCAGATAATGGAGCGAAGTTTGCCTTGCATTAAAATAACCAATTGCATGTGATTTTAAGAAGTACCACATTTTTCCTTTCACATTTTAAGCTACTCAAATACTTAATGTGCAGCACATTCTTGTTTCATGTGAATTGATTTTCTCTATTTGTGGATAAATTAGCAGTGACATTTCTTGCTATCTGGTGTAAGCTTACTGCTTTTTATCATAAATTCAGTTTAGTTACTTTTCGCTTCTTTTCTTTTTTATTGCAAGAAAATAGCTAACACATTACACAAGTTGCGGAAATAACTAACCTTTTAGTGACTGACAACAAATTTAAAAAAAAATCTAAATATCTACGTTGCTTGAAAAAAAATATTCTTGTTAGTGTCATACTTCTTGTTTAATTTTACAAAAAGTTGGGTTAAACAGTCAATTGGCGAGTTTCTGGGTAAATCTTCATGTTCATGTTCAGCACATCCCAAGTGAAGTCTAATTCATGTTTGCAATAATCATGTCTGGTGCGGTTCAAGCAAATTTGTTGTTGTTTGAAATATTTATTCTTCACGATTTATTTGGACCTATGATAGTCTTGTGACAAATGGTGGTAACACACAAAAATCAACGATGTGTGCTACGATCTATGGATTAAGAATACCTGCTAAAATGGTTTTATACAGGCTCGTTTTGTCACTCAATTAATTATCAATAGAGATGAAAAATGAACAAACTCTGCATGCTCTGAATTGTGTAGGAAATACCTGAACTGTAAGGGTCTGGTGATCTTTGTAAACAGATAGTCCAAACTCAGTTTCAAGAGGGTTATTATCTTCATCTTTAGTAGGGTAAACTGTGCTGCTGGGAAAGGGGTTGGACGAAGTTAAATCTGTGTATTTTCTGTCTAAGGTCTTCTTTGTTGCAGGACAATAGTGGACACTCCTCACAACCTTTAAAAACGATAAAATACTTGCAGATTTTGTTACCATTTTCAACAACTGCATTAAAACTTTCTAAATATAATTAGTGTTACACATAGCTCACAATTTAATTGCGCAATTTATGTAACATACCAATGTAAGTAATTATGGAAATTTGTAGCAGTTGTTTTATGACACTTGGTTATCGTAGTTGTTTCTAGGCAAAGCAGACTCATATCACAAGAAAATATTCTTAATATTGAGATTTAAAATCGTAAAATTTATATTCATCTTTGCTTCGACAGCAGTCGCTAGAAATTCACCAGAAAATATTGTCTATTTCAATGAAGTAATTATCCACTTTTTAGCTGTTGTCCGTGTTTTATTTTAAGGCAAAGTAAAAAGCAAATAAAGGTTATTTAGTGAAATTGTTATTAATCAGACTTACTCAACAACAAACAACTGCCTAAACTTAATTGCGCATCTTTAGGGACGTAATGAGTAACTTACTTTTATGTGAAGCAAAAGATAACTCTGATAAACTTTGGGCTGTTTGATAACGCTGTAAGCCGGTAACAGTATCGCTAACTTACTTTCCATACTCAATTCAAGAAAAAAATTAGAGCGACAACGAAACTATAACTAGTTGGAGTGCAATTGTGCTGTGAAATTTTACTTATTTTATTATGTTACCAAATGCAGACTGATAACCCTTGTCTATTTTATTGAGCAATAGTGTTTATTAAAAGATATTGTTACTTCACAGTACAAATGACAATTTTTTCTTACTTACACACAGCATTTATCATAACATATTGAGTATAGAACGGTTAAAAAGCTATAAGCGATGAATTGTGTGGATAAAATATATCCAAAAAGTAGGTTATGTAACAAAATAATTTATGACACATGTTTGTAACAGTAGCAGTACTAGTCCAGGGTTCTGGAGTCGATACCAAAAACCGAAGACTACAGGTACATATACAGGTCTCTGTCTTATGATGTCATGGTCTATGACCATACCATCCGGTGCTGTTTTTATTGTTATTCAAAAAGTTTTTACAAACATTGTGTACATTAAATAAAGTAACAAACTAACAGTAATTATGTACTTATGAATCGACTATACAAGTTTTTCATAAGCGCTTATGTCTAATACGCCCGTTTCTTTCCTTGATTGGAAGTTTTGTTAATTTTGCCGTATGTGACAGCTTGAAAATGGAAAACAAAAAGTTGCCACTGTAGTTTCATTTCCATTATGCATACGCCATGCACTAACTTGTGTGAGTGTACACACAAACCATTGTTGGAAGATGGTTCTACGGGCTCACAGCACAAATGCAATTACTGTACCTGTAATTAGTTATGATTTAACAATTATATATAATAGTGTAAGCCTTTAGCAGATTTTTATGAAACATTAGACTAATGCTCGTGTTAGGCAAGTTCAATTAGTTGTTTTGTGCCAGATACATTGCAATCGTGGTCTGGATACCGCAAATCTGAGTGGTCATATTAGCGAAACAAAACGCTATTCATTGTAATAAATAGATATCAGGTGATCAGCTAGAGAGGGAGTCAGGAAATATTCAAAAACTCTGACTCCACTTACGAAAAATTCTTTCCAATCCTCGACTCCACAGCACTGTGTGCTACGCAATTAAAGTAAGTTTTATACTTATTGTCAATTGCGTGCAACACTAATTGTAAAAACTATTATGCTTAAAAGCATTATAATAAGTTAGTTTTGTATATAAAATCAAAATAGATCTAATTCAGCAAACCTTTGGTCTAACTAATGAACACTTTGTTATTATCCCTTCAATACACACTAAGTTTCCAAGATATGATGACGTCAGTGTACGTGGTGTGACATGTTTCGAACCAAAGCTAAAAAATTAATTTATCACAATTAGTTGCAACAGAATTAGACATGATTAAATAGGTTTGAACATTTTCTTGTTGTATATATAACTGTACAATACACCCAAATAATAAAATTTTTCATGTTATTACTGCTCCTATTTCCACAAATTTACGTGCATATATTTTTACAATTTTTGATGATTTTTTAATCATTATTGCTAGTTGACAAGTTATGCAGGATGTTCAATTTTGCTTATTTACATTTTATAAATAAAGTAAATTTTAAAAATGCTTTTACACACACATAATACAAAGCAGATGGCCTACTGATACTAATTTTACACATCATAATACTATTTCAATTACCTTCCTTCAAAACCAACAAAAAATTCTTCATATTGTTTTGCAAATACAGTATCAATGGATGCAACATATCCTTTCAAGGCTCTCTGAAAGGCACCAAGTTCACCAGAGCTGTTGTCAAGTAATCTGTAGAGTTACAAATTTATTGTACATTATCTACAATTTGTGGTGTGTGACAATTGTTTTAACCATGAAAGCTAACAGAAAGCAAGGAAAACAGAAGCAATAAAAGCACACAAACATGTACTTTAATATTTAAATTAAAACAAAACATACAAACCTCTTGGCTCTAATTTCATTTTTTCTTCTTAGGTCATTGATGTTAACAATTATGCGGCACTGATTTTTTTGAATCATGTGACGCACAACTTCGGCATACACTCCTTGATCTGTAACCTATTTAGTAGTAATACAAAGTGACTACAGACAAAATCAGTTAATCGTATACTGGTTAAACATATCTATCGTTTTATGGTATCAAAATCTGAAATCCCAAACCAAATCCTATCTAATGTTAAGTAAAACCATCAGTTCATTGAATCACATTTAAAGGAATAAATCGGATTATGGTATCAGGATTTGCTTCTCACTTGCATACTGCGGTCATTTAATCGTATCATCGTCTTCGGCCAGACGTTCGGAAGCAAAGATAAGTCGCACATCTCACGCTTACCGATAAGCGAAACGAGAATGCCTTTTTTGTGAATTGTCACGACGTTTAAAAGCAAAGCGGAGATGAGGTCACGTTTGCGGTCAACTCAAACATCGAATTAATCATTTTACAAAGACAGCGCAAAGCAAAAAAAGAACTACAGTACCGGTACCGATTACGTTTGAAATGAAAAAGCTGTGACTTAACAGAGACCATTCACGATAAAAAGGGAGTCCGATTAAAACAGTGTGCCGAAAAAATGCTTTAATCAACAATGTGCTCTTGGGTGATAGCTGGCAATGTAGCCAGCTGTGTTGCGTAACACAGTGCAATAGGCCACTATAGTAATAAACTCTACATAATTTAACCAAAAGTTTAGTCAGCTGACGTTGTAGGATTATTCCACAGAGTTGTACAGTACTGTAATCCCCTTTGCAACCGAGTTAGCTCATACACATCATCAACAATAACGCCTGTTCAATATTAACATTTTTTTTGCAGATTGGTTAAACGAATCAATTGGATAATCGTATCAAAACATCTGGCAAATAAGTGATACGATTATCTGAGTAGTCTGAAACTAGAGTAATTTGTTTCAAGATTTTAAATTGGGCCAAGTTATTCAAAAAATTATCATAGTATATTTCTATAGCAGTGCTTACATTTATTGTCTAACAAACAAAATATTTTTTTGAGCTATTACAATTTGTCTAACACAGTTTGTTTTCATTTATATTACACAAACATGTTTTGAAAAAATTTGTTTTCATAGTAAAAAGTTAAAATCATATGATATGTTTATAAAGCATATATTCGTACAGTTTTGATTAATTTGTAAAATAGAAATATAAATAATAGCTGTTTGCAGGTTAATTTATTGTACACAGAGTTGGATTTAGTTGGAGTGTTGAAACAACAGAGTGCAGAGAACGTAAGTGGCATGCTTAATTGAGAATGTTGATATTTCTTCAACTCATGATAAACAGTGAAAATCAAATGCAACAATAATAACTACTTCAACCTGTTTAAACATGCCATTAACTAAATGGTTACAACTGGCATTGACAAACCATAGACATGAATGGTTTGTGATAGACACGAACTGTTTTTTGTGAGTAAATTCTTTCATTGTTAAACAAAGTTTTCAGGCTATTTTATACCAAATTATATGACATTCACCCGTTTAACACCTAGGCTTCAAATCACCCACACAGAAAAAAAAGCAAGAGAATATATTTATATAGAATAGTTTACTGTATAATATTCTTATTTTTGTATGAGACTTTGTGCAAAGAATATAATTTTTATAAGCTTGTTATAGTTAAACATCTACAACAGGACAGTAACCAGCCTCTTTGCCTAATACAATAATAAAGCTCTTTGACTGTTTTTTTGCTTTAGCATTAAACATTTCAACTTACTCCGTCATCAAGGAAATCCAAGTACTGTCTTTCAGCTTCACGCAACTCTTCATCTATTTCCACATCCATAGTTATTCACCAGCAGGAATTTTAAAAGCAATTCAATTTAAAGCCACTTCACTTAGCTTACCTTACTATAATAAACCTATAACAACAAGAAATTTGTTTTACAATACAAAAACACACAAGCAGAAGATTGTCTGACAACAAGTAGCCCAATGTTCCCGACAAGGTAAACTTGTTTTCACAAGCGCCAGAACTGTTTTGCATTATGTTTTTAATTAATATTTTTAAAACTTTTCCAAACGCTTGAAATGCAGAAATGAATTGAAACGAGAGAATTATTTCTAACTTCACATATAGGCTATACATAAATTTTGAGAGCAAACTGCCATCTTGTCTTTGTAACTATCATCTCGTAGTGTAGTCATAGGAAAAAAATACTAAATATTAGGGGACTTTGATATTGACTAATCAAAATTCAACAATAACTGCCTAACTAGAAAATACTGTAACTTAGTGCAAAGTTCTGGGCCTACTAATCTCATTCAACATGCAACAAGAGTAACAGAAGAATCCTCTACATTGATTGACCATATTTATACAAACAATCAAAACCAGGATAGTTATTACTCTGGAATCATATCACATGACTTATCAGACCGTTTTCCTATTTATATCGCAATAAAAAAACACATTATATGACCAATCTTAGATAAACCAACAGCGCGACTAACAACTAAAAACTCTGTGAAGCTCTTTATCACTGAATTAAATAACATCTGTCAAAATTTACACAATGAAAACGTGACTTTAGACAGTGCAAAAGGATTTCTAAACAAATTACAAAACTGTTTTGAAAAATGCTTCCCTTACAAACCGTCAGTCAAGTTACTACCTTTGCGAAGTTACTACAAAAAGCATGGATTACTAAGGGCATACTTATTTCAAACAAACACAAAAATAAACTGTTTCATAAAAGGACAAGGACAAAAAATCGGCTTCAATCTAACACATATAAAAAAGATTGAAATAGGTTGATCAAACTCAAAGAATTATCCAAGCACATGCACTATAAAAACCAATTTAAGGAAGCTCACAATAATATAAACAGAACTTGGAAAGTCATTTTTAACGAATTATTATTAAACAAACGCAGCCAAACAAATATACAGTCGAAATCGGTTAATCGCATATCGGTTAATCGCATACATCGGTTAATCGCATAGCATTGCATAATCCCAAACCATTCCCATTCACTTGTGAAGAAAATTCAACGGTTAATCGCATAAGGGTTAATCGTATAAATCGGTTAATCGAATAGGAATTCTTGATTGATTTGTAGACTTGTATCACTTAACCGCATATTTCCTTTGATGAAGTGTTAAGTTGCTGAAGATTATCCTCACCAATAAACAAAAATCGAAAAAAGGCCTTCTCTACAGTGATTATGAACCACAAAACTACGTTTCATTTAAGGATTGTTACGGATCGTTACATCACAATAGAACAATAAGACTAATTTTTATTTAAGGATTGTTACGTTGCAAAGCGCAAACCACGTGTCGAAATCGAAAAGAAGGAAGCTCACTTGTTGCGTCATAATGCATTGTGTCATTCCAAAAATCGGCGGAGGAGCAAGAATGCGTGCGCCGGTGTTTAAAAAAGAGAATAGCGCAGAAAATGTAGGAAATGCATTCATCGGTTAATCGCATAAAAAAGCTTGGCAAATTGACTATGCGATTAACCGATTTCGACTGTATTACTAAATTCAATTGAAAAAACATTTTGTAAGCATTGGCCACAAAATAGTTTATAATGAATTCAAAGACAGTGAAAAAAAACCATGATTGTACTTACTATGTTAAAAATATCTATTCAAACAAATTATTGAAGTAGTAAGTGTAAGTACCTAAGTGGGAAATGGAATATCAAATAAGTCAACTAAAAAGTAACCATTCGCCAGGATATGATGATATATCAGCCAAGATACCAAAAGATTTCAAATATCTAATCTCTGAACCACTAACACAAACTTTTAACCAAGCCATAAACACTGGTAGCTACCCGCCAGAACTTCAAACAGCCAAAGTGATCCCTGTGTACAAAAATGTAGCCAAAAATGATCCTATAAACTATCATCCAATTAGTTTTTCAAATCAATTAAATAAAGTATTTGAAAAAAATGTATACAGTAGAATTACATACTTTATTAATAATAACAAAATTCTGCACCATAACAAATTTGGATTTCGAAAGCTTTATTCCACTGTATTAGCAGTAACATATATCAATAAATATTCAAACCAAGAAATAGAAAATAACAGATACGGTGTATGGTGTTTCGAAATAGTGTTATAGAAATAGTGTATGGTGTTTCTTGACCTTAAGAAAGCTTTTAATACTGTGCCTCATAGGCAATTACGTATGAAGTGACCAAGCTAACGAATTGACAAACCATATTTGACATGTAGACAACAATATGTTAAATGTGGTGATTATTTATCAGAGCAAAGGCACATCTCAATATGTGTGCCACAAGGGTCAGTATTAGGGCCACCACATTTTCTGCTGTATATAAATGATCTACCCAACAACACTTCCCTTGGAACATGACTATTTGCTGATGATACAGTATTATAAAATTTGTATTCAAATATTGCAAAAATTGAAAAACAAATGACAATCAAACTTGAAAAAATAAATCATTGACTAAAATTAATAAGCCTTGTTTAGATTATAGTAAAACTTTTTTCATGATAACTACATCTAAAATCTGCAAATGGAAAAAAGGCTACCAAAATTAAAAAACTAGGTATAATACTAGATGAACAATTTAAAGAGAATTATCAAGTTGAAGGTCTTTGTCAAGAATGTGTGGTGCCTTGTACAACATTCGACATTTATTAATAAAAAGGTTTTGATGGTGTTATTCTATCGTAGTCTAGGTTACAGTGCCTTGTAATATGGTATATTGGCTTGGGGATATGAATCAAATAGTGTTTTAAAACCATTAAATAAAACTCACAATAAAATAGCAAGACTTAATTAACTACACTTTATAGAGCAAACGATATTCTAAATATATCTCAAATCTAAAAATTACAGACAGGAAATTTCATGCATAATTATTACACAAATCTTCTTCCACAAATATTTAATGACTATTTCAGCGAAATCCAGTGCACAAATACAACACTAGATCATCACAGGAGAACTTAATCTTGCCCCGAATCAAAACAGTAAAAGGCAAAAGAAGGTTAAAAGTTCGAGGACCTAATTTTTGGAGCAAATTACCAACTAATATAAAAAAAAATTAAGTCTCATAAATATTTCTCATATCAATTTAGAATTGGACTTGTGTAAGGGAAGTGCTGTTCGGATAATTGTGAATAGGGCGATGGGTGTATGGTGGATAATTTCTTTTGCATCATATTTTTGATTTGGTTCTGTGGTGTGTCTCTGTTTTTGTTTTGCAGTGTTGTTTTAATTAATTTAGTTTCATTTTTTTTCTAGCTGTTTCCATTGTACTTTTTATTGCAATAGAATCTGGGGCAACTGGCCTGGATGACCGTGAGGTCTTTTCGCTGCCCCACAACAATCAATTGTGTTGAATTGTATTGTGATACTTCTCTTGCTCTCTCTCTCCAGTGCGATAACGATGGAAGCTAAACAAACCACAATAGGTACCAGTGCTGTAAACAGATTAGCCTTTGTAACAACCTGATTATCGACGAACTAAGCAATCCTTATAGCCTTGATACTAGCACCCCTGACTGGAAGGTGGAGCTGTTTTCGACTGTGCCTCCAAGGACGCCATTTTGGGCATAATGACATGCATTGAAGCCTCCATTCCTAATTTAAATTGGTGTTCAAGCAACATGTTATTTTTGTTTATTTATTTTAAATCGCTGTGAAGATAAACATTTCTGCGTGCACTTGGCTGAACCTCGTGCTTGTAGATGCCTTAGTTTCCACAATGGAAGGTTCCGAACTATTTACTACACTGACCAACTGACAGACTAGCCTAATGCCGGTTTATTGAACTTTTATTGAACTCGCATTCAACAAAGCAAAAAGCAATCTCTACACACAAAGCCATCTAACAGATACTAATTACAGTACACCTACTGGGTCCACGATCATACGCCAACTGTATAACCAGTGGATAACTTGACAAAGACAAGAAAATAAGACAAAACCGCATCCTTTAGCAGCCTACCTACTTCAATAGCAGGGTTAGCCTAGGTTCCCGCGAAATGGCAAACTTTCGCGCCAGTCTGGGTGCAATGCTACTTCCTCGTGCGGAACTATGGAAAGAAAATAGAAATCCAATAATAAAAGCATTGGACAAAATAGTCCAATATACGGTATCTTGAATCAATCTGCATAAAGTGCAAAGCTTTAAGTAATACATTACATTAAATATTATTACTAAATACTAAATGCAATATTTTTACGCGCTATATTACATGTTATGTAATTATCTATGGCACAACTTAAGTGACATCATTGCAAGTTGCTAAAAGCAACAAATTAACAGTAAACAACTACTTTTGTCGATTGTAATGAACGCATCGAAAGATATTACGCTACACGGCTACAGTATATATATGTTGCTGAGCTGTTCCTGATCCAAGACTACTGACTAACTTGATATTATTTTATTGGCAAATAACATTTTTTAACGCGGAGAGACGTCTCAAAAGAGTGTTTTTATGCCTCGTTGTCGAAAATACAACTGATTCGAAATGGGAATAAAGCATAAAGAAAAAAAACGCAATAATTCATTAGGCACGTAAACGTGATGTCCTGGCGCTACTTAGCGGAAAAGGTGGTGAATGCTGCACTATAATCTACGCTAAAGAGGAGACTCAAATCGAGTCAGACTCAGGTAAGATTTTTGGAAAGTCTTGACATATGCTTTGGTGCTTAAAAGATTCAACTTGACTCGTGTTAACGTAGATATTTCGGTTGAATTGAGCCAATTCATATTGCAAATTATTTCAAATCGTTATGAAATCGGTTTCTATATTTGTGAAAGAATTTATTAAAAAATAATTATGCAATAAATTCTATTGAATTTTTTAAATCGGCAGAAAAGAATAAAATCAGATTTTATGCTTATCTTTGTTTACGTTAACATTATTCATAAAGCCATTTATTATTGACCTAAAAGTAATAATAGCTAAATTAAAGAATAAATAGTGACTTGGTATGGTATAATAATGTCCATCCTTGCACTGAAGAAAGTCTTTGCACGACTTACGTCTAGCGATGATTCCTCATAGTTCGTTCAAACCCTTATTACAAAGCTAGCCTTCGCGCATTTTCCGATTGTCACACATTTTTTAGTTCGTTTTTTGATATTTATGTAGTTTTGCCCGAATTTGGAACGGTTCAGCTGTTCCGTTGAACAAGAAAAACTGTCGTTTCTGTCTTGCTCAATTGCATTATAACGGTATGGCGCCACTAGATTTCGAATACGGATCCTGAGCCGTATTAAAAGGCGAACTCCCAAACTACTCTACCGAGTCGACAAACTTGGCAGTTGGCACCTGCTAAAACTTTGGACTTGATTAACGTTACTTAGTCGATTTGAATTGGACGTTCATGTTCAGACACCCCATTCGTCAAGCATTAGCCCAAAGGAAAGGGAAAAAGGAATGCACAGATTAGCCATTCGTATGGGCTTAAAGGAATAATGGGGTGGTTCAGAAGAGAAATGTTATAGGTAATGGCACATGTAGGCTGTACTGTGGATGTTCTAGGAACGCATGCTTTGTTTTTACCAGGCTTATTGGTCCAGTTTAGAGAAGTTGTAGAAGTTGACTAGAGTAAACTTAGTGAGCGGTATCTTAGGATCTATAACTGCGGTAACAACTATTGCATAACTATGTTTAACTCTCTGGCGGTCTGTGATCGATGTGAGATGATGATATTGTATTGTTTATTTTTTACAACGGCATAGCACCAATAGGTCCGGAGCACGAGTCGCATTTATTGCGAGGCCATGGATACTCGAACCACTCGGCTACCGAACCGCAGAATTTTTAAACATTCTGTGTGTCTTGTGTACAGATATCTTTATATATGTAAGATATCTATGATTTTGTTTCACTTTCCGGACATGACCTGAAGTAACCTCAAGTTAACTTGAGCTGGAATAGCCTGTTGTTTATGACATAAGGGGTTGGAAGTCTGATCGCATACTCCCGGTACCGTAGACTATATATAGAGCCTAGGTCTACCTGTATACGAAATAAGCATATTGCCTGATAGGTAGACAGGCTCAGTGGTAGCTAGTACTAGAAAAGATGGGATTTTGTATACAATTGCACAACCAGATGACGTCACGATTTAAGTCACAGCTGGGGTCAAGTACATCTGTATGTAAAAGCATTCTGTAGTTGTGCACTCGTACAGTTTTGTTTGTTAGTAGCCTACAGTATTGTACGAATTAATTGAAACTAGGTATAAAATAGACAAAATTTGCAGTATTTTTATTTATGTAATGGTTGTGACAATGTAAACGGAATTCAATACTTAATATGTCCTCCACCATTCTTCAGAAGATCTTTCACTCGATTTGGCATTGATTCAATCAGCGTTTTGCACTTTCCAGCCATTTCTGGGTCTCTGTACTACACTTCAATTACAGCCTCCATAATCTTTCTTACTGTAGTACACTTTTTCTTCAGCAAGCGGGATTTGATTATAAACCACAAATTTTCAATTGGGTTCGTGTCTGGGAAATTTACTGGCCAATCCAATACGCTCAGCACAGCTTGTCGTTAATAGCAAGGGTATGCAAAAATTGGTTTTAAGTATTTATGCATTAATTATTTAAATTTAGATTTTGGTTAGGATTAGGTTACTTTTTTATAACATTTAAGTTAAATGAGAAATTGTGATAAATAGGCTAGTTCAAAGTATGTTTTTTTTCTGATGAAATCAAGTTCCAAACTTTACGAAGGATCTGCCTAATGTATATATTGGCAGAGTGGTCTCTAACTCCAGGTTTATAACACATTATACATTAATTTTTTAGCTGTGTACAAGAGAACTTAAGGACTTATTTGTTTTTCTTGGTTATGAATCTAGAAAAAATTTACAAACAATATTTTTAAACAGTCTGAAATACATGTGCTTTACAGTATAAGGTGTGCAGTGTGCTTATGGTGTCTCCCTAGCTGGTACGTAGTGCTCACTACAAATATGTTTTTATTAATTTACTTTATTTTTTGCATTTCAAAAGTTACAAGTTGTTTAATAGACAAAGTTTTTTTGCATTTTTTTTTGAAAAGGAAATATCAAAACAAAATATATGCTTAGTGTTAAGGTTGTTGACAGTTTTTGAAATAATTTAAAAAAATATAAAACTTGATGTTCACAAAAAGCATTTCTATGTAGTCAACCGTCAGTGTACTAGCTAGACAAAATACGAGACTTGTGTTTCTTTCTCGTGAGTAGTCTGGTTGTTTGTATTTTAAGTGCTTGAAGATCAACTCTGAATACAGAAGGAATTTTTACCGAAGCATTAAAATATTTTAGGCTGGGCTAATAAGCTGGTATAAATGCATGTTATAACATATTGTGTTTATATTCAAGAGTTGAGTTACTTAAATTATGGATAATGTGAAAAATAAGGAAATTGTTGTGACAAATGGAAAAGACCTAAACAACAACCTGTTAAATCAGACAGAAATTTCAAATTTGCCAATGGCGGTGAAATGGCCAGATGATAATCAGCAGCCATCTCAGAAGATAGTCACCCCAAATGTCAGCACTGCTGGAGCAAATGGTACAGTGGGTGCGTTTTTCATTTGCTTTCAACTTAAAGATTATTTCCAAATTCTTGAACATATTGTGTTATCAAAAGGCATAATTAAAAACTGTGAATTTTGGGAACCATCATTATAATTTCATTAATATAAAGGTACAACACTAAAACAGGTTTGCCTTAAAAAAAAGTATGAAATAACTGACTAATATATGTACACGTATTATAGTAAAAGTTACTGTATGTGAGGGGTGACTCGATTTATGGATTTAAATATTTATGTAGTAAGTTATGATTATAAAGCCAAGTTTAAGTCTTGCAAAAACTTTCCTCAGTCTGATGATGAAGATTGTGATACGATACCATGTATACTGTATATAAACACACTCTTGTAGAAGCATGAATATTAAATACTCTTGATATGTGACTGTTTTTTTTATGTTAGTATGGTTTTTTACAACTTATTTATTTAGGATTTTTTTGATTTTTATTATTGTGTTTATATTTCATATAACTTATCTTAACTTATATATATCTTTTTTTGTTGTTGCAGTAAAATTAAGTCAGCTTTGTTATTAAATTATCCACATGGTGCACTACAAGTATTACTTAGTCAGTTTAAAGATTTATTCCTGAGCTATTGTGGGGTGCAAGAACTACTTCGAAAATATAATTGATTTGATTATGGTCATGTATAATTGACCCCCCTATTCATTTATTCTTATACTACTGTACTTCTTTTAGTTATAATGCTAAAGTGGTTATGTCATCAAAACCCCGCGAAGTTAACTAATTTATTGTAGATTTAGCTTTTTTTGGTTGATAGGACTTACCAGTTAGCACAATAGGCAGAAGTATGTTCAAAGGCCAAAGTCAGCCCACCCAGTAAATTATACAATTTTTTGTAATCTCCATAAAACAACACAAAACATCAACCATATCAAATCATGACATAATCTGTGAATTGGTCAAGAGGATTGTATCTGTAGTGTAGAGGAACGAACGGTTAGGGAAAATTTTTTTTTATTTTTTTGGGTTTTAAACCTGTAATGCGAACCCAGGTTATATCGTTTATTTTTTGTTTTTGATTGTGGAGAAGCAAAAAAATAGAACGCTATCTATTATTACGGAATAACATTAAAATAATTCTGCGAGCGTTAAAATAAGTTTCTGCAATGCAATAAAAAGGCGATAAGATAACCCATTTTAATGTATTGGAGGTATTAAAGAAAGTTAGTGTTTAATCCTGCAAAGGATTTCTCCATTTATCTCTTCACAAATCAACTACATCATCAATACTTCGAGATATTTAAGATAGTTAGTCGAGATAGTTAATAGTTTCAACTTGCGTCTATATGTGATAACTCACGTCATTTATGCGAGTCGATTTAGCAGGATCAGACAGACATGTGAACTTGCTTTGCTTTTTCCTAGTTTATGAGATAAGAGAAAGGCATGTTAGCGAAGTAAGTTGAACTCGATGCAGTGTGTTGATTAGAACTTTTAGATGGAAATTACCGGGAGTAATTATACTAAGAAACTGATGAAACATGACATGTAAAAACACGATTGGTGACAAGGTAAGAACAATAAACATCATAGGTTGAAAAATTTATGTTGGAATCCCATTTTTGTAGCCAAGGTTAGGGCGCAATAGCAGGGCTCTCTGGTGCACTAAACTTATTAATTATTACAGTGTTGCATTAAGATATACAAAATTCGCATACTTCAGTTGTCCCATCTACAATAATGCGTTTTGTTACAAATAAAAAAATCATAATTTATGGCAAAGATTCATCTTGTCTTAATTTATGAATAATTGCTTTCAATCCTCAGCTATAGATACAAAGTTCCAAGAAAAAATATTGCTTTGAAAAATTTTTCTGGTTTATGCATGCAAGACTTTTTAATTGAGACAAAGTCATCTAAGGCAAGGGCCTTTATGATAAGTAGTTAAATATATAAATAATAAGATTTGAAATTTTAGCACTGTGATTGTTTGAAAATTTGCCCTGCCTGATATCCCACCAGGTAAGCACTTCAATTAATGAATGGCTTAAGTCAGGAAAAAGGCTAAGGCAAGCGGTACAATGAAGGAAGAGTTGGGCAGTACCGAATAACTGTAATGTTGTACTTTTTCAGTACAGTTGGTATTGGCACGTTTGAAAAAAGTACCGAATAACTTTTTTAAGAGACGATAGATGGTCCCGATACCTTCTATTTTTCAAGTGTTTATTTTAAGGTTCTAAAAGTATTTATATCAAGTTATAAAATTTTGATTAAACTTCATTGCCAATTTTAAATTTCGCTGTTTGTTTTTAATCTATAAATGTCTAATGAAGTCCCAAGGAGTGAGGTCAAATGTGTTTTGACCTAGAGTAGCCTGTATCGAGGCCACTATAGAGGCGAAAATTGCATATGCAGCAGGATTTGCGATACAAAAAGTTCCAATATAGAATACCGACGAAGTACAGAACTACTTATTCAAAACAGTATCGAATACTGATACCGTCAGTACATTTTCGCCAAATGCCGGTACTGTTATCAAAGGTACTTTTAAAGTACCCACTGCCCACCTCGGAATGTGGACTATAGATTTTTAGCATTTTGGGTAGCCTAATGTCTGAATGAAAAACCACCATTTAAAAACAATCTTTAGTTGCTTTCAGCTTTTACATACTCTTGGCTAGTTAAAAGTTGTCTGCAATTATGCCTATACTATGAAGATTGTCAATGGGCCTCCATAAAGATTGTTATGAAATATTAACATTCCATTTTAACAATGCCTTAGTAAAATTGGTAGCAGATAAAATTAAAATTGTACTTATACCGGTTTCTAGTTCCTATTACTTTCAGGTTAACTCATGCCAATTGCGTCAAAAAGTAGCTGCCTTATTGCTACAAAGCAAGAGGTGTTTAAAACAGTCGTTGCTTAGAAAATATTTGTTTAATGTGTGGATAAGTTAAATACATATTGTAGATAATTAGATACTTAGATATTCATATGATATTAACATATCATATTAGATAATCATATTGTAGATACTTTCATGTAGGACATACAAAAGCAATTTTTTTTTGTTACATTTGCACTTTAAAGTACTAATAATACTTTTATGTTAAATGTTGTATTCCAAACCGTCAACATTGCTAATGTAACAGTGTGATTTTATACCCTTAATCAAAGGTTTGCTTCCAATGCCATTAGCGATGCCATTGACTGGCTTGACAACTTTGCCAATTGCTTTATGTGCATTTAATGGATCAGGTAAACCATATTTTATAGTTGTGAGGATTGAAATAATGTGTATATAATCTACTGCATAACCAAAGTTATCTAAAGTTTTTAACTCTTTTAATATCGTATCATTCGTATGTACTTGTGTTTTGTATCAGCTTCCTTCCAGTTTTTCTATTGAAAAGTATGTTTTTAATGTATACCTGGAATATAAGACCCCTTATGTTTTTCTCCTTTGAAAAATGTTTTGCATCATACTTACTACGGATGTTTACCAGAACATGAACAGTAATCAAATTATATGCATTGCTGTTTTTGTTTATTGACGCAGATTTATAATGTTCCTTGTATTAGTAAATGCATGTAATTAACAGTATGTTCCAGAGTGTCCAATTTAAATTTTTTTTTCTTTGTTATTTGCTAATGAAAACAAAGACGACTGCTTTTACCGACAGGTGTTTAGCATTGGCATTAAGACCATCGTGTAAAGTTTGCCATTGGCAAAAACAAATGAAATGTTGAACATATGTCCACTATACATCAATCAATTGTAGACAGCGTACCAGATTTGCAAGTCAATAAAAATTGTGCCGGAACATGTTGTATCATTATTGAAATGATAACCAGATAACCTTACAACGAAATGCAATTGGCCTCATCTGTTTTTTATATTTGATATGTTTTACTTTGATTTTGATGACACGATAGTTTAGCACAGTTGCAAATCTTAATGCCATACAATGTTGTTGCACAAGTATGCTAAGTCCCTCATTAGTACTGTCTTGTGATGTCTTCATCTGTTTTCTGGTTGCGTATTTTATTTCCTAAAGCAAAATGACAATGTAGTGTTTAGTAGCCAACATGAGCCATTTTTCAACTGCATTCCTTGCACAGGAATTTTTACTGTTAATGCGGTCATTTTAAAACAAGGTAGAAAAATCAAACAAGCAAGCCTATTAAAGAGTCAATGATTCACCATAACATTCTATTTTATTCTTTTTGTAAAAGATTGAACTAGTCAAATGAAGTTGCAATGATTTATCAGTATTCACAACATAACAAAGCAAAACATAAAAATAGGCTTTAAGTACTATGATGTTAGTAGCGGAAGTTGAATACTGGCCAAAAGATTCTCAATTACTTCCATGGTTAATGATTTTCAGCAAAATGTTAAAACAAACTTTGAAACTATTAACTTGATAAGGTATAAATTTTTTAGTCAGATTTTTGGTCAGGTGTATTCCGTAAGCCACAACTCGTTTTCTTGGATGGGTATTTTTGTCTAAAAAAGGGGGCTTATTTGCAACTATGTTATATTTTGATATGATATATCACCAGGGTTGTGGAGTTGGAGTCAAGGAGTCAAGTGAATTTTGTATCAGTGGAGTGAACTTATCCTGACTCCAACTCCAACAGATTTTAGATTGCTTTGCAGGTCTGTATGCAGTACTTCAAAAACAAAGTATTAATTGGTGTCAGTGATTAAATAGTAAACTTTATTTGATGTTTCGATGCTCGGTTAATAATATTCGCCAGAATAAAGTTAAAGTATAGGCATAGTTATACTGTCTTTAGGGTGCCAAAAATTTTTTTAAAGTTATTGCCACACATAGAAGATTTTTGGGTATCGACTTCACAGATCTGCATATCACCAATTCCATTTTATTTATTGCAGAAATCAGTTAAAATGCTTAAGATACAGTAATTTTATCTATCAGTATCTCAACTTGCATTTATGTATTATGTTATGTTCAATGTTCTATTCCATTCCACCTTAACCCTATCTAAACTTTGAGTGGCCGACCCTGCAAACAGTCACAGCAAAACTTGGCGTACAGTTGCACTGTTTGCTTTCAAAACTTGAAATTTGGTGACTTTTCCGAAGAAATGTTCAGCTCGTTTATAGAATTTGATTTTGTAATTTTTGAGATATTGTCATATTTTCATAATTTTGCTCTCTTGCTGCCACCATGAGGGCATTGAAGTGTATCGTTTTGGTATAATCCAGGGGTGGGCAACCTTTTTGAACCCGAGAGCCGCTTTGGTTGTTAAATTTTTACTGACGAACCAAGTCATAAGAACTTATGACGTCATAAATAGTTTATGTTGTTTAATTGTTCCATATCTGCGTTCGTCAATCGAAAAATATCATTAAATTTGGATAATTAACAACTTGTCATCAATGCTGGCCTAAATAAGGAATAGAAAAAGAGAGAAACGTTCATAAACGGTACTCTTGGTAGCCTTTACAATTTTTTTGAAATTTTACGATTCGACTACAAAAGCCACAAAAAACATGCCGGCGAGCCGCAGTTTGCCCACCCCTGGTATAATCATTCACGCACAACTAACTCCATGACAGTTAGAGAACGACGGATGTGGTATGGATGTTCACTTCTCGCGGTCAGCTGGTTTTCCAGGCAATTAAGCACAGCGGGAGCGCGGTGTAACAAAGAAAACTTCTAGAAATGTATCACTTGTAGAAATACTTAATTTACACTAAATGCACTTTCTTTAGTTTTACAATTATGCAGTATACAGGAAGCCAGATGTTTTTTCTACTAACCTGTAAAACTCCTATCAGTTTACGACGGATAGTTTTTGAATAATTACCAATGGAAAATTTGTGTGCAGTGTCGATCACACAAAGACAAAATTGTAATGTCACTCACCCGGTTTATATAGGGTTAAGTATTAAGTTGTGATGGACCTTTTGGTTTCTTTATGTTTCTACTAGTCATGTCATCATAGCTCTGTATAAAATAGTTTTGATCTGGTTTACAGCATTTATTTTGATACAGGTAATAACAATCCAGCTCAGCCTAGTGGAAATTTTTTATCACAAGGTAGTCAGCAAAGTGGTGGACTAATATTATTAAATGTCCCTGGAAATAACAACACTAACCTGAGTGCACTATCTCAGTTGGGTATGTATCAATTTTCAATGCACGATTTTATGGTTTAGACTAGAGTTTAGTTCATTAGTGCATGCCAATAAAAAGACCCCAAATAAAAAGAACTACTGGCATTATAGTCTATCTTATACTCTTATTATCAATATTATATTCTGCTATTGGTGTGCATCGTATTGTATGGTTAATTTTTTGCCATAGAGTATGAGAAGTGAAAAATATACTGCTACTGTCGTTGTAGAATGGTAAAACAAGAAGTACGCTCAAACAATCAATTAATGAACGAAGCAGCAAAGCTCTGAGTGCAACATGCGAAGTGTAAAATACATAGTGGTGCTAGAACAATAGAAGGTAGCGTGGCCACCAAACCCAGAATGTGTTTATTTCAAAACTAAACAAGTTACTAAAGCTAAACAAAACACAAAAGTAAACAAAAACAAAACTATGAACGAAAAAAAAGCACAGGTTTATGAATATTTATGCCAAAAACAACATTCAGGGAAACGTCAAGGGCATGCTTAGGAGTTGTACATATGGATGGTTAAAATAAAACCCAGCCCAATTATCATAGCTGTCTTTCAGTTCACTTGATGAAGCAAGCTGATGCTTTGAAAGCCTCACCACCAGAAAATGGTGGAGATCATGATCCTCTGTCTGTGATGAAGTAGTCATAATAATAGCGGTAGATGCCAACACCCCTCCTTGATTGAGTATACTGCAAGTATCTTGGTACTCTCAAAACTAGCAAAATAAAACAAAAATATAATTTTAAGGAGCAATCTCAAGAGCTATGCTATTTTTCAAATTAGGAGAGGAACCATGAGTGCGTTCTTTTCCTAGGGTTGCCCACTTGTCAGTCTTTTTTTTGCCCAAACAATGCTGGGAACGCACCAAATAGATAAAAATTGTTGGACAAAAAATCTTTTGACTCTGAGACTAATTTCATTTATTACAATAATCACTGGTAATTTGCTTCACGTTGCCGTTATTTTTGCAACTTTACCAATATATGCTTTGAAAGTAAAAAATATTAAATCTTGTCAGTATCTAAAATTCTGAAAGGTTCTTAATACTCTACTCATCTATTAATTATATTAATCATTTGTGGCCAAATCAAAACTTTTACATCGAATTCCATAAAATTTCCAAACATTTACAACAAGTAATAATAAGCAATTATTTTTACCGGTTAGGCACACATTCTAGGTCTACAAAGCAAATTTGCAACTTACAAATGTGAATGGTTTTCGACAATGTGTCAGAGTGAAAATATTAATTAACTATTTTTTAATTGCTGAAAAGAGCGGGATCGTTGGCGGCAAAACAAACTGCAGGTAGATACATAATTTTGTTAAAGCTTACTAGTTTCGGACATGCTTATGTTTATATAAATTTACGATATATGAAGGCTTCGTTCGGAAGCAGTCACAAATAAGAAGTACAATGTATACACAGACAACAATAGCAGTTAGAGGTTACGTAAAGAGTAGGGTTTATCACAATCGAACAATGTTCCAGATACAGGTGCAAAATAAACCATAGGAGACATGTACAACAAGATAATACAGACAACACGAGACGAGGTACAGGATAAACAATCCGCTAGATAATGGATTAGCGGGTCTATATTTATGGCACATTCTAATAGAGTTTTAAAATAAATGAGGCGCCATTGTCGAATGCCTTCTTATTTAATGGGGCGTTTATCTGTTTAATTAACAAAGCATCCTGAATTTTACTTTAGTAATCTGTTTTGCATTTTCGTAATACTTGAAAGTTATTTATGTGAGAGCCAATTTTGTTACACCAACTCACTCACTGCATCTTAACATATCTCAGTAATGATTCACCAATTAAATCATGCAAATTCGTTAAAGGCAATGGAGTACCTATGCTTAACTCGGGCGATTGTTTAAACAGGTAGACGACATAGTACTTGATATAGAAAAAAAATGAAAAAGTTAACTGCCACACTAAAATCCATCCCGTCATAGGAAACTTGTACTTAAAAAGGTAAACATTTGAAAGGTTACTCTGTGTCATCGTAGTTTGCGAAACCATAATAATCTGGCATTACCAACAGCGATAAAACAAAGGCCTCCAATCATAGTGTGTACATATGGTAAATCATTAAACTTAGCATGCCTTTTCCCATTAGTTAAGGCTGCCACTTGCATTACAGTCATCCTTTGTATGGCAGTAAATTTTAGTTTGTGGGCAAGATAGGTTTGTATGTATATTTTTTATTTAGATAGTATAAAATATAGACCTTGTGACTCAAGCTCTTAATGAAATTTTAGTATGTATACATATTTATATATGTATCTTTTACCTGCAATAGTTTTATATTTTTTGGACTATTAGCTAGCTTTATTGAGAATGTGTCATATATTACTTGCTGCTTTATCAGTTGCTATTGTTTATTATGTCCATTTTGGTATTTACAGTATTTACTTCACATTTTTTGTTAATGAAAAAAAATCTGTGTTTTAGTTGCTACTCGAATTCCACCCTCTACTCCCCCAATTATATTTGGTGCAAATACCGGTAATGCACCATCTTCATCACTAATGAACCAACAGCCATATCAGGGACAGACAGCACAAGGGCCTGCCGCGGTTGATGTAAATTTTTCTCAGGTGTGTAGTGATATTTATTATATATCTATTTCAGTAATATTTTTTTATGTTGGATTCCTCCTAACATAGTAAGCAATTAGCTAAGGTATCGTATCTCATCACCATACTTTCATTATCATATTTTTCATGATATTTCACATATATTAAACTGCATCGAATGATTAGAAGATCACAGAATCTGTATAATTGCAGGCATGTACTCTTAGCAGTCAAATTTCAAACATTGTTCCGCAACCTCCTGTCATTACACAAGGTGGACCTGCAGCTTACATGCTTGTACCTATTCATCAGCTTCCTACGCCAAATTCATTGTCCATAGTGCAAGTAAAAATGAGTCTGCACTTTTGTATATGATACATTAGATTGACATTGCCTTTGCTTGTTTATCAAGATAGATGGTATGGAATTGCAAAGTAGAAGTCAAAATACTGGTAGATCATTAACATATACTCTGCATACACCAATGTTTGTTTAATTTCTGGAACTTGGAAATATTTTTTGTATTTTACATGCCTAAAAAGCGGCTTGGTACCAGAATGGTGAGAGCGCTGGGCATGCAGCATCGCGGCCCGTGTTCGATACACATTGGATCTACCATTGCAATGCTTCTGGGCAAGGCATTGATGACGCTTACTTTTGTTTGTGGTTTGGTGAACAGTTTCAAATCGGAGAAATTAGACATAAAAATAAAAATATAAAAAAACAAATAAGTGTGTCTATCGTAACCTTTACAAAGACTAGCTCGGTAAGAGGGTCTCGAACAATGATGAACTATCTTTCGGGTAAATGTCGTGCAAAGACTTTCCCTGGTCCGAGAATAAAGATTACGATACCATATCATACCAAGCTCTGGCACATTCACAGCTAGAAACAGATGAAATTTAAAACGTTTTTGTACAGTGTTTAAATCAAATGTGAATGGTGTTAGTTTTGGATATAATTCTTTATTTATTATTATTTATTTAGTTTTCTACACTGACAAAGTAATTAACTTAATGAAATATTGCTGTGACATGGTTTAAATATTTTCCTCTCTACTGCCTCTAGTTGTGACTCCACACTATATCTGTGGCGTGTCTAATTTATAACATGTTTTTTGTTCAGTCGTCTGCTACCACACCAGCAAGCCCTCAACTTCAAAACATATCTTCACTGAGCAGTGCTCCCCCATCACATCCTATGTCATCTACCAGCTTAGCTACTAGTCATGTTGTTGCAGTGAATGGACAAGTGATGTCGGTTTCAGGGGCCGGTGGTCAAATAAACGCTACACATTCTATCGGTGCTTCCCCAAATTTATCTGCATTTAGTCAACCTTGCTTAACCCAGCCAACATATTCAAATTTTTGTACCATGCAAGCTCCCGGGCACGACAGCCACATGCAGAATTCTCAAGTATCTGACATTCCAGATAATATAATTACTAACTTCACACCTCCAACAATAAGCTTTTCCACTCCCCCTATCCATGACCCTCACATTTCGTCCAGTGTACCACCAGAGTCTGTTGATATGTCAGCTTTCCTAAGTCAAGAAGGTGGTAAAGAAAAGGTTCCATCGCTGGATCAGATGAATTGCTTGGATTCTGCCAATGTTGCTAAGCAACCTCATCCTGCACTGCAGACAATTAATATGTCATCAACTCCTCAAACAATGAGTTATGCTCCTTCTCCACACAATGAAAGGTATTACTTTTGTCTTCCATTAAATCAGGGGTCCCCAACCCTTTTTCTTCCTCGTACACCTAAAAAGTATTCATATTGTGTCACACCCCTTACAAAAGTAGTGTTGCACGTGATTGACAATATTTACGCAATGGTGCTGCAGTGACGAACGTTTAAATCCTAGCTTTTTTATCAATCTGTACTCACTATATAAATGCAATTGAAATACGTACGATATCTAAACTTGGTTCTTGGCCCACATTGACATTTTTCAAAACCGGGCAATAGCAGAAAACAACGTTTGTAATGTGATGTAATAATCATTTACTAACAGCTATAGTAAATAATATTTATTACAATCTATATTTACATTTCAACTTGCCTGTAACATAAAACAAGAATAAATGGAAAAATGGTTTATTAGAAAAGACAATTTTATCTTGGAAATATTTAGTGACTGCTGTCAAAAAGAAACGCGAATTTTGCAAAGCTGAAACTCAATATTAAATCATTACTACTTTTTGATAAAAACCTACTTTGGCAATAAACAACAATGATACAGTATTCTCGTAAAACAACACACGCAGTAGTAGGGAAATTTACGTTGTTACTTATGGCCATGTGGCACTTAAATTATGTTATTACATTTTGAGTTATGTGCAATACTATGCAAGAGCAATTAACTTTTGGCATTTTTGTTTTCTTATTTCCAAAAAAACAAGCTTTGCACTGGTTGTGTTTCAGGAAGTGTATGGCTTTTAGAAAAGGACCAATTGCTTAGTATATTTTATAAATAGTAATATTACCAAAAATATAATTAATCAAAAACCGTCCTATGGTGTTCGATGAAATTTTATATGTAAACTATGCATGGCTACTGGAATATGACATAGTTCACCTTTCTCTAGCTTCACTTACATAGACTCAAAGTGAAACTTTGGTGTTGGGTACATATACATATTTCACTCATTTTCATGCCAATTGTTAATTGCATTCTACACTCTACCAGGAACTGTAAAAAGGCACCAACTGCTAGGATTATTGCCAGCTTAAAAAACATCACAAACCAAGCTGATCTTTGATTGGTGCAAATAGGTTTTTAAAGGCATACATAAGAGTTTAACCAAATCAGATAAATCTATTTTTTCCTCTCATTTTAGTGTCCCTCTAAACTTAAGCTGAAGCCTAACAATGCTTCAATTAAGTGAGATGCAGCCTTCAACTAATGAAAAGCTGCATCTTGGTCATCCTTAACCCTTTGTAGGTACTTAAAGGATCCAAGTAATTGTCCATCCCCAAGTTTTTGGTTGGGAACCCCTGCATTAGATTAAGATAATGTAAAATTTTTATGGTATATTACACAGGTTTTACTTTACCTTTTTGACAATACAATTCACTTGTGACGCATTTGGACAATGCAGCTCTTAAAATTACAGTGGAGTCTTTTTAACTTAAACGGTTTTCTCCTTGGTGCGTTACGTGGAAAGTAAAGTTTTTGAAACAAAGAAATGGCTTAGGGATGCGAAAATTGATTCTGAAATTGATCCAGTTTGACTCTGAAAGCATTCAAATTTAATCAATTTTTCAATGAATTACAATCGAATAACATACCAAGATGCATCAGCACTGGTACTTTATCGATTAGGTTTAGAGGTTACTTCAGATCAAACGATCCCATGCACTAGCAATATCGGTCCCTAAGATTTCATTAGCGATGTGTGCATAAAAAAAAAACTATGCAAGAAACATTTTAAGGCAAATCGTTTTCGAGACGATATAAAGTTGATGATCGGATCACGCAAAACGAATGAAAAATTAATGCAACAAATTTTATTTCTCTCGTTAACCCTAATTCACTCACTCATAATTTCCACTTCTATGTCGATTCCAGAAAAGGGCACATTCTTGTGTCCATACCAGCACCCGACTACTTTTCAACTAAATATAAAGCAACGAGATAAGCCATCGCTTTGTTGTGATGTGATATCAATATGCTCCATTACTTTGATGTTGTCTTTTTTGTCACTTCAACATTATGACACGCTCTTATCAATGGCTGTCTTATTCATGAAAGTTATGTTAACAAAACTGCACATCATGTATTACAGATGAGCTTGCCTCAACCACCAAAGCGAGGTAGCCAGAGTAAACATGAAAACACCAACCTTACACAACCAATCAGTGTTGCTTAAAGTGAAGGGCAAGTCCAAAAACAAGTTGATCTTATATGAAAGAGCACTACTCAATGAATACTCTGATAAAATAAGCAAAAGAAAATCGCATTATTGGCCTTAACTGTGAAATAGATCAAGGGTCTTGTGATATCATAGGTAAATAATCACAGATTTGCAAATTCATAAATTTTACAATACCTACTATATATCACGGATGTATCTGTTACAGCTGTATAATTTGCTCTAACTGCCAAAAGCTTGATAGGTGACAGACCAACCACGGCAACCAGTACAGTAACGGTTTGACGGATAGCCTATGCTTTCCAAACGATATTGTAACTTCTCGGATGCAAATGATTGGGCTACCGGATTTGTTATGTTTGAAACAATTGTAATGTATTCAGTTTCAGTGCTTTTTGTTGCTAATTTCTTCACATGACGCCTAATCAAACTTACGCTAAACTCCAGTTACTTACACTTCTGACTTCAGTTGAAAAGTTCAGTTTGACCGCGCAAAAAAAGCAACAGCAGCAGCATGTTGTCAAACAACTTGCCTAATGTATGATATAACAAGAGCCTTGATCTATGTCACAATGAAGGCCAAAAACGTGGACTTCTTGCGATTTTCTTTTGTCGATAACTACCTAACCATAAAGTATTTTTCAAAAATATTTTACCAAAATGTTCAGTTAATAGTGTTCTGTCATATATGATCAACTTGTTTTTGGACCTTACTTTAAGAATAACCAAAAATCAGAGACAAATTTCATACTCACTAGATGTTTTTCTGAATGCACTAGTGCGGGGGTGTTCAAATGGCGGATCTCGATCTGGATCCGGATCTTTTCAACTTTTTGTATGGATCTTCCAGTTTAGTCTTGAAACAATCTTGCAGCTGTAGCACACTTCACTTTTGATTTTTACAAAGTTATAAATATGTAGTAGACCATACAATGTAGGGTACATTTACATAAAAAAAGGCACCATAAAAATTAAAGCATGTCCAATATGTTTACTATTTGTATTTAGTGGATCATCACGTTGTCAGGTTTGGCTGTGGTGGATCATGGCAGAAATCATTTGAACACCCCTGCACTAGTGTATATAGCCTCAGGTTGAAAAGAACCGACCTAATCTGTTTCATGCATTGGAAATGGATATTGAACAAAGCAAATCATTAACAATTGCCACGTCCATTGAGAAATTTTGCTCCGCTAGCAGAATTTACATTACCTAATCCAATATTTTGGTGAACAAACGCACATAATAACTTATGCAGTTTTTCACAGTAGCTAGAGTGGATGAAGTAGAAATCAGAAGGCGGTAATACTGGCAATAATTCATTTGTTTGTGCGTTTACTTTGTGTGTTGCACACAAAACAACAAACAGGAAGTAGTTCATACAGTCATACAAAATTGAAATTTTTCTCCCATCTAGGAACCAAATCGATGTTGAAAGTACTCATAATTGACATCCTGAGAAATAACATCACACAAAAAAATACAGTATGTAATAAATTTACTCACACAAACCTAAGGTTTATTAGTACTTAAATCTGTTTAGTGGTTGCTTGCAATGGTTAACTCATGTGTTACATTACCATGCTTTTGCCATTAAGGCTTACTGCACTGATAAAACAGTTCAGGATAGGAAAAAGAAATTTTGCTTGTATCATTGCGCAATATCATGCACACATTTTTAAAAGACACACATGGAAATACATCATATTGATCATCTAACAGCGTACTGTACACACAGCATTTTTAGCTCAGTGGCATTGATTCTGCCTTTTTGTTTTTGGAAACAAAGATGTTGCGCAGCCAACACAATCCACTTGTTTATGATTATCGTACTGGATTAACTGGGGCTTGGTTTTTATGTTATTATACTATTTATTTCAAGAACTTTGTCAAAATGGAAACTTATGGATTATAGAAATAAAATATATGAAAGACAGCCAATTCCATAATAATTTGTGTCAAATAGTGGAAAGTTTACATTATTTAATTTTAGCAAAACCAGATCCTATTCTATTTTTCAATCATTTAAAGGTTTGCTAAACCACTTTTAACTGTTTCATAGTAGGTTGTCAAGCCCTGGTAACATTGTTTCTATTGCTTCCTCACCATCGCAAATGTTATATGGTGCTCAACACAATGCATCTCCGCTTAATTCTTCATCAGGTAGACATAATATACAAGGCATCAATAGTCCTAATAATAATTAATTAATGAAATAAACTTTGAAATAAAGGTACAGATGTACAGTACATACAAATTATTCAAGGATTGTGTTATTATGATCCAATATAGGCATGTTGATAATCTTTGTTTATATAGAATTTGTGATAATAGTGTTAATACAAATAGATTTTTATGGTCAAAAATAAATGAATGTTTGCAAAGCTTATTTTGGCATGATGTATTGTACTAGGTTTTTACGTGTAATTGTAGAACTCTGATATTTTGCATAATATATCATGTGCCTTTGTTGCAAATTAGGTGGTATGCTGTTTCGTACACTCAATATTTTTATGTGTTCCTAACTAATCATGTATTTCAGGTGTTCAAGGTCAACATGTAAACTTAACTGCTTCCCCGTCCACTCCAACCCAGCTAAAAGAGGTTGTGGAAAGCTCACATAGTGCTTCAGGTGCAACAAAATGGTTTTTGCCATCTTAAATTTTAATACGCGGGCAAGAAAAGGTTAAAAAGTGTTCTAACTTGTTGGCTCATTTGGATAAAAGTTAGTAAACAAGTAAAATTATTGTGGACGAGCGACATGCAAGAAAAGATGCATACCATCCACATGCATATAGATTAAATGTTCTTACCTGGTGGTGCACAAGAACAATTTTAGAGGAACACAAGGAAGATTCTTACTCTGTTTTGCCTTTTTTTGTAATGAAAATTGTATCAAGGTTTTGATTGATTAAGACATAATTTAAATGCAGCAACAAAGTTATTGCATAGATGGTTGGTTACTGTGTCGACCAGCACGTTATTTCAGAAAATGTTCGTAGTTTTGTCACACAACACTAATGCTAGTGCTAGCTCTAGTGTATGTATTGATCATGAAAGGTATTGTGATATTGTCTGGAAAACTTTTTTTTATGAACAAAATCTGTTGGTTGCACTGAAATGGTTGTCTTTTTAAAATTGTTTTAGATGACCTATAACTTTAAACTCTAAGGCTCACTTCAATTTTCACGTAGCCTGGCAACTTGTTTGCCATGTGAATAGGGAAAGATAGCAAAGAAGATAACCCCACTGGTTGTTGTTTTTCATGAGAACCTTGTAATAAAAACTGTTCTTTTAATATGTGCATATATAATGTATGTGCTATATACCGAATACATACAGTTTTTTTCGTTGTTAGATATTTTCTGGTTTCTCACAAAAGTTTGCAATATTAATATTCTAATTTTTTACTTAGTAGATGGCTCAAGGAATAAAAAAGAAAAAAGAAAGAAAGGTCCAGCTCCAAAACTAGACGGACATGAAGTTTGTTTGATATGTGGTGATAGAGCATCAGGTTACCACTACGGGGTGCTTAGTTGTGAAGGCTGTAAAGGTAAATGCTAGTATTGCAGAAAGATGCATGCAGTAACTGGTGTTTTGTGATTTAGTTGCTTTTCATGGTGATAATTTCCTTTAGGTTTCTTCAGAAGAAGTATTATTAAGAATCCTTCATACAAATGCAAAGGAGATGGGAGCTGTCACATGGACACGTATATGAGACGAAAATGTCAATTTTGCAGATTAAAAAAGTGTAGAGCTGCGGGAATGAAAGATGAAAGTAAATGTGTACACTTGTCTTAGTTTACAAAAGAATGTTGATTTTTATTTACAAATCTTTATTTTTGTAACAAGGTGTTCTATCGGAGGTGGATGGTGGAACCAGAGCAAAGCGTATTAAAAAAGAAGGTAGCGGATTTGTTGCTTCATCAATGCATTTTGCTCCGAACTTATCGTTCAATGGAGAACCGATACCAAGTCTCACATCTCATCAAAGAAACTTGGTCGAAATGCTTCAAGAAAATGAAACAAGATTTCAGTGGCCCACTCAGGAAGATGTAGCAAAAGTTACAGTTAGTACTTTATATGTTTGTGGTGTTACTTGAACTTTCACTAAATATTATAATTATAGCAAAATTTGGAAAATAACATAGTGTTTGTGTTTAAGCTTTTTTTTGACAAACACAGTCAAAGAGACCAACTTTTAAAATGTATATATATTAATAATAAAAGATCACTTCATATTGATAGATTTAGTTGGATGCTCAATTACCCATGGTTCTGATCCTTGTTATTGCAAATTAGGACATTGCAACTTTTATTTTACATGCACCACTACTCCTAGTGCATCTCTGGCATTATAGATGATACTTATATAATTTTCTGATCATTCATTGTAGCCTTGGATTGAGAGTGGGGATACTCACCGTTGCAAAGCAGAAAGATTTGCTCACTTTACAGAACTTTCCATTCTCATTGTGCAACTGGTTGTCGAATTTACCAAACAACTGCCAGGCTTCCTAACAGTTTCTAGAGAGGACCAAGTACGCTTTATCTTTTCGCTTTCTTACTTATGATATTTCGCAGTACGAATAGGTTTCCTTTTGATACTGCATTATATTGGATGCATTGCATGCAGGGCACCAATTGTGAAACTAACGTTGATTTGCTGTTTTTTTTTGCAGATTGTGCTGTTAAAGGCCTGCACTATAGAGGTGATGTTACTGCGAGCAGCAAAGCAGTATGACAAGAAATCTAAAACTATAAACTTCTTAAATGGAAAATTTTATGACAAATCTAGTTTTTATCGAGCAGGTAGTGAGACAAAATATAGTAAAAATAATAAGTTGGTATTAACAGAAAGCAGATAATCGTTGACCAAGTTTGGTAATTGATGATATATTTGCAGGCATGCAGGTTGAATTTGTGGATCCTATTTTTGAATTTTGCAATAGCATGGCCAAATTAGGTTTAGATGAAGCAGAGTATGCATTGTTAGCAGCAATAAACACCTTTTCCCCAGGTTGCTATACTTGTAATAACTGCATACACAATTACACATACACTGTAAAATATTTGTAATAATAAAGATATGTAATAGTTATAGACAACTTTCTATAGTAACTGAATACTGGGCAAAATTTTTACATTTAAGCTAAAAAACTTGAATTTCTAATGTGTTAGTTTGATATGTAAAGGAATTAGATTTGTATCCATAGTATCGATTTTAACATGTACAGTTGTACATTACTCAGATCGACCAAATATAAAGGATTTAAAAACAATTGAAACTGTACAAGATTCATATGTTGAACTTTTGCAAGTGTATCTGAAGATCCATCATCCAGGGGTAATTATGATTTATGTTCCCTTTGTTGCAGTTTGTTTTATTTCCAAACCTCTGCAAATGCTATAAAACAAAATCTCATATTTATAATTTGATTGGGCAGGAAATCTCTAATTTTGACAACGTCTCTTGTATGTATTAAAATAATTACTACAAGTTTTTTTCATCTTCTAAAATGTAGTTTAACAAACAATTCTCTTCATAGGATCCACTCATGTTTCCACGAACTTTAATGAAGCTGGTTGAACTACGAACACTAAACAGCTGTCACAGTGAACAGATATTTGCCCTTAAGTTGCAAGATAAAAAGTTGCCACCATTGTTGGCCGAAATTTGGGATATGTAGATGTAATAAATTAACTTATTCAAGTTTCATTTATCAGATAAATGTGAAGAGGTGATTACTGTGTGTGAGTGATTTATTTATTGACATTGTTTTTGTCATAGTAACTTGCATTATTTATTCGCAACTTGATTAGTTTACCATTTATTTTGTACTATTGAAGAAGGTGCATATCATTTTCAAGTTTTTAGCCTGTGTAAAGTAGAAAAATTGAATATGAATATTATTTTCTACTTGCATCATTTTTACCACTAGTAGGTCAGATAAAATTTACAAGCAGAATGTAAACTTTTCAAGAAACCTAAGTTGTATAATCTTTTCTGCACATCGTTACTCAGAAACCTGTCAAAGGCTAGCAGTTTGAAACTAAAATGTCTTTATTGTAAGGAAAAGAGCAGGAACTAGTTTAAAGTTAAGTGTTATCTTTTCAATGCTGCTGGTATGTATCTCTTTTGTCAGCTGGATTTTTTCATGCATGGATTCTTTAAGGTGGTCGAGTATTCATGTTGAAGAGACAAAGTCCCTAATTTAACATTACCATATCTCGGGTTTTTGCAATTGCAGGCGCCCTGCAAAGGGTAGCACTAGAGGTAATGAAACATTCCAATGAGAAGATTTGGAAAAAGTTGGAGTCAGATTATTATAGAATGACACCTAAAGGTCCAATTTGAAGGTGATGGAAGGCATGTGCATTCATTCAAATAATGAGGTGCAATGTGAAAGATTTCCCCTATGCACCATAAATTGCTAGCTACTGTAGCTTGTCAAGTATGAATATAAGAATACATTTAATTTTGAGGCGTTTTAGAGCCATGTTTCCAAAAAATGACCCCTTAACATAATTCTAAATACGCCACTGTTTATCACCTATTCATTTTGCTTTGAGCATGAGTAGGGGTTCTCGGTCATAATTGCCATTAAGTCCAAACGTATTCTTGCACCAAGGCATGATTTCTGATGTGCTATGAGCAAACCTGTGGACAGTTGCAGCTCTTTGTTAAATTGTGTATTTTCGCAATCATAATTACATTTGAGCAAATTAAGTGATTCTGGAAACAAGTGGTACTCAACGACGATAAATAGCTTTTAAGGAGATGCAATCTTAAGTTGGAGAGTTACCAACTACAATGATATGGATATGTCACTGGGATGCTTCAGGAAAAATTTGCTATGCAAATCATGGTTGGAACATTCTCCAGTGATTATCCAGGACTATTACATTCTTGTCATTATCACGACTGGCTATCCCTTTAACAGAATTAGTAGATATGGAAAAAGACCACACAAAATTTATGGTGCTACAAGAGCTGCTGCCTTCACAACTTGAGTGGGTTCTGAAGTGAGAAAGATAACTTTTAAAACTAAAATTATTTCTTTCACACACAAATGCATCTTGAGTGTTTAATGTCTACAAAAGTCATTGCAAACAAAACAGTAAACGTTTACTCTAATAACATAATCAGTACGAATTCAGCAAAATTTAATGAGTTAAATTATGATTGTTTTCCATAACTTTGCCCGCATTGTAATTCCGTCTTGACATTGGTGTTGTGGTGGGAGTCTGTGGAGGTTTCTGTGAAGAGTTAAAATTTTTTATAACATCTAGATCTTTACTCCAGTTATGCCACCTTGATGAAAGGGATTTAGTCCTTTCCTCAAGTGAATGGACATGTTCTGTAAGTAGCTGTTGACATCTTTCTGCAATTGTTTCTGTTACTATGAGAGGATGGGCAACTGATTGATTGCGGAAGTATTCATCCATAGATGTAAACTGTCGTAGATGGTATATCTGCAAAGATCCATCTTCGTTTTTGGCATACAAAACATCACTTTCAAACGAACTAAATATTCTAGACTTTGGTGGTTCAAGTGATGGGGAAATGGCCAGCTCACAGATAATGTGGTTTGTAAGGGTGTCTTGAAGTCTCACATGGTTGGTTGTCGCCCAAAGGAATGCTTGTGGTAGTTTTAGCAAAGGTGTAATCACAGAGTGTTTTTCTTTTATATCATCTGATTTTGACACAACTGTGGTGCATTTGTTGGAAGAACAATTTAAAAGCTTTACTTCTCCATTAGAAAGACCGATTAAGCAAAAAAGTGGAGGGGGATTTGTTTTCACAGGAGTAGATACTGCAATGGAACCATCCAAAATAAACATGTCCTGTATGGGAACTCGTCTTTCAATGCATGACATTGCTCGAGGCATACATAAATGTCGATCCATTATTGTTATCATTCCATTTCTGAAACCGAAGCCAATAATATTAGTGCACTGACTAACACACGAGGAAGTAATTAAGTCGGTCATTGGCCAGACTTGATCTGGTTTAATTTCAGAGTCCTTCATATTTTTGTTTAGCAGAAGATATGTTTGTGCCATGTATGAACCTTCCCACCAAACGCAAACTGAAACAGGGATAGACTCTGAACCTGGTGCAACCACTAAATCTGGCTGCATTCTGCTTGAGAGTAAGAAATGCCATGTGGGTATACTTCTTTTCACTGTTTGTTGTGAAGTCTGCGACTCACCGCAAAGGTGTCTTGTCATAGCACGTCTTATTTCAATGTGTTGCTCTGTAAATAAATGTTTACTTCCGTCACCAACTGTATTTGGGATGCCGGCTTTCTCTAAAGCTTCTTGGTGGTCAGTGATAGTTGTACCAGTCAATGGAGCTGGAGAATTAACCTTTATAGCAAGTGCTGCCACTGAAAATTTAACATCAAATGTGTCAGATGCAACTGCTGGTATATTTTCATCAGTAGTTTGACTATTATTTAGGCTTTCTGAACTAATTTGAGCATTTTTCAAGCTGTCTCTTTGAGCATTTTCGATTTCTTGAATCCATGCATCCCGTGGCAATTTATAAAATTCCAACCATGCTGTATCCTGGCACTCTAATCCAATTCCACAAAAGTCACCATGTTTAGAAAGTTGAAACTTCATACAATTTGATTTGGGATTACCCTCCGGCTGCTCATTTAAAACTTGTACTTCAAAAAAATTATTAACTGCAAATATTATTAACTTAGCAAACCCCATGTCGTCAATTGTTGCTAATAGATGTACATTGGGGCCAATAAGGACACATTCCATAGCTTCAATGCAAGCATTGACCTCTGCTGGGCTCCACTGAGTGATAATTTCATGGGTTGCAGCATCATAAGAGACAAGTTCTCCTGTCTCAAGAGCAGCAAATAAAAAGCAAACATCACCACTATGACAAATGCATGTGACACCTTTGCTTAGTATTAATGAGGGGGAATAAATAGGTGGGTGAATTTTCTTTGCATATTCTACCCTCGCTTTTTCACGAGCTACTATATCATTCCAAACATCATCAAGAAACAGGTAAAGGAATTTGTCAATAAGTCGAAAAGGTTGAGGAAGTTCATCAACAAATTGTTCTGGATCTAACAAAAATGTGTTATCATCATCACTGTCCTCGGACCCAAGACTAGGTGCTGGTATATCTAGCTCTCCAGATCGTATGTAAACAGGCATTTCCCTGGTATAAGCTTAATGTTAACCAGCTTTAAATGTACAACCAACCTGTGGTAAATTTGCATTATAAATAGCTAAGATGTTATGTTATTCTATTTATTATGATGCATGAATAATTATTGACGACAGAAATAATAAGCTTTTTTAATAACTAGGCTATAGATCTACCTTAAATTAAAATTTTTCAAACGAACATTTGGTAACATAAAAAGTACCAACATTGTTATGGTGAAACTACAGTGATCAGTAGTATAGTTCCATAATGGTAATTTAGGTTACTGGCTTTGTTTGAAAGTGTAACTTTCAGATACTTGAGGTATAACAATATCATAATGAAGTTGTCATACTTTAGTATAGACCCTTTACGAGTTCGATCGCCTATACTAAACAATAGAAACTGTCGACCCACTTTGATTCTTTTTTAAATGTCAGGTGTTCTGGCTATTCGATAGTAGATATTTCGCTCTGGTAAGTTGCATATGAATTCCTTTACGTGATAAAAAAAAATCGAAAATATGTTATCTAGTTCTTATTTTATAGTGGTTTGAACCCTACGCCAATCCAATAATTCCCACTGTTAAGTATAGGCAATCAAAATAATCTTGCAAACCCAAAAAAATGGCGGCGGTAACTCGGAAAGTGTCTATTTACCAAAACTAAAGCCCAATCCAAATTAGCCAGGTCACGCATGCTACCCTAATTACAACTGGCTTGATCTTTTCGCTCCCACCACGCTTTTGATGAAAAATTCAATAATTGATTATTTAAATCAACTTTTAGCATACCCATGCTCCTAACCTAAACGCCTATCTTTGACAAGGGGTTGTGTGATCTATTTAAGGTGAAATACCGGTTGTCACTCTGTAAAAACACTTCTGTTGATTAACTGACCTGAGATTCAAAATGAGTAATAGCGTTGCTATGATATGCGACACTAGTGCCCATAGTCTTTTTAGAACAATGGGGAATTGTTCAATATTCCTCGTAATGAGCCAAGTTAAACAAAGACATACAAAAAATTTAGGTTTCAAGAGACAGGTTTTCATGCATTTTGTTTTTTGCAGAATTTCATGCTCATGACATACAATGTCGTAATAATAAACCCTCATACCCGTAAAGCTTTGCGAATTGGGGTCATAATCAAAAGAGCGGGTGCTATTGTTGAATAGCGGCCTGCAGTTTTCAAATTGGACTCTGTTATTGCTTGCTACTTATTGCATATTTAACAGGTATAGGGTGAACAAATTAAATGCTATCGTAAAGGTTAGTACATTTCTGTTAATATAAACAAATAAAAAAGTGGAAACACTGGGTTAGATTTCTCAGCAGAATCGATTGACATTTTGGGTCGAATCACTGCATTTCTATCGCGTCGCGCTTTGATCGTCGTATAAGTGAAAACTTAGGGGTTAAGAAAGTTAAAATTTTCAAACATTTCTTTTTGCAAATTTAGTTTTACTTGATACAGAACGGGATTAGTTTAAATATGACCTAAATATGAAAAACCCTAATATACGTACTCTACTGGAAAGTTTGCTTTCAGTGCACCAAAAATTGTGATGTCAAGATTGGCGCCTCACCAAGTTGTGCGATTCTGCGCTATCATATAAACTTTCCAGGACTAGTGGTTATGTATATCGGTACATACAACGTATTTAATAAATTAATTCTTTAAATTAGCCTATTTGCTCCAGTACAACTTTTACCCTGGCTAGCCTACGTCCTTGTTTATTGTGATCTTTGATGTAAAAAAGGTGTACGTTCATAATTACGTTCCATACCAACTTGGAATCATCGTGCAAAGGCTTTTCTCAGCCCGAGGGTAGAGATTATCATATCATAATCTTCTATTAATTATTCTAAAATTAATATTATCTATTATTATGTGCAGATGCTATATTGTGTAGCCTATTCTGCAGTTTGGACCTAGCCTATACCGTATTTTTTATTACAGATGGAACAAGCAATAGTTTATAATGATTATACAAAGAAGCTTAGATATTGGAGATATTCACTTAAATATCAACAATGGATGTGGAATCATCATTCTTTTATGCAATGGCTGACAAGAAACGGTCAACTTAATTTGTTATCTAATCAGGTTTTTTGGATCATTTTTATACATTTGTAAAGTACTAATATTAACATTTCACAGTTTCCGTTTCATATGTACCTGTATACAGTACATATAAAAAAGCATTGTATTGAGTAATAAAGTGATTTGATTGAATGATTACCTTTTTTGTGAAATAGTGGCTAGTGAGTAAGCCACTTATTTTCTTGTATGTGTATTTTTTGATATCTTATTCTCTGTAGAATGTAGGATGGCAGACGTGGATGATCGTAAGGTCTTTTGCTTCCGCACAGTGATTATTCATTTCGTTTAATTTTGATGTACAGTATTTGTTAAATTTTAAAGAGACGAATAAGTTTCTTTCTGTATATAGGCCACAGGTCAGCAACTCGCGGCTCTTTCATCTCTCTGCTCTTTCTCCCGCTACTCAGAGCCAACAAGCACATTTAGGAAAACTTAATGTGAATAAATAATGGTGTTTATTACAGTCACAATGTAATAACATAATGCGCTTGTCTGATTAATTATTATTCAGAATGTTTTATTCGGACGTGGAGAATCTTATATAAATACTACACAGTGATTACAATACTACACATACGCGGGCATAATACGCATGACTGCTTGCCACTCATGTGATCCTAAGCTTGTTTTTGTTCGAGGTCGCATGTCTTGGATATTGGTCTTTGTTTGGTGACTATGCAGATTGTCATCGTTATAATGAGAATTTTGTGAGGGTAACTACTAAAGTTTTTATGTGTAACTGTAAGCATTAGTTCGAATTATATATGTAGCGTTAGGTTTTTGTTTTAAGTGTTCAATTAGGTGTTGTGGCTCAGAGCAGGTTTTAGTCAGGCGGAAACAAGACCAAATGGCTCTTTCAATGCTAAAAGTTGCCGACCGGTGCTATAGGCTAATGCCATACCACTCGATTAGTATATTATATATGTATATATATATATTTGTTTTTTATTATTAAGTTATCAATATTAACCAAGAAAACACTGAAAACTTAAGTGAGTATGCACTGTACTTGTGTTTCTAAAGTCATCTAAAATGCCGAGAGCTAACTTTCTATTGTAAACAGTTGCATACCAATTTAGTCAAAGTGCTTGGTGTACACTACATCTTGCACTTTCCTCAGAACTATGGAACTAGACTTATCTGTTGATATATTTGTTAATTGAATGACTGGCTGTAGCTGATGCCTAAGTTGTTGTATTAACAAGTTTGTAAGGTCTACTTTATGTAATTGCTGTCCTAGTCTTAAGCAAACTGATCCATTTTGTTTGCAAATAAAGACAGTCTGAAATGTATTTTAATTCGTTACTACTATTAGCGACAAAAATGCACAGTCATTTTGGATTATGCGTAGGCTCTGGTTTATCTGTGTTGGACTAGGCTTATTCAGATTCGATCATGAGTTATATTAAATAAAGTCATTCTGATTTTATTGCATTGCTAAATTATTAAGCATATAAGTATCCAGAGTGGGACTTGATGTTCTTGATGGGATGATATTCTGAATTGCCCGTCTCTGATTATAGGCATTGTTTTTGGGAATTGGTGAATAGTTAATAATTATAATTGGTAATTCAGAACTTTACCTGAAATCACGTCAAATTTAAAATGACAGATTTTGTGTGTATTTAGACTGTGCCTGGTTCAGCTGTGCCACAGCCAGTGAGACAGTCACAACCCCAACAAACAGCAGTAGGAACAACCAACCGTTTTCAAGGTTAGTGAAATTTTATATAATGGTAATTTTTTGTAAAATGATCTATATGTTTAAAAATGTTGGAATACAGTAGTTTTATTGGTGCTCCATTCAGCATTAACCAAAAACTGATAAATGAAATTAAAAAGTGTGTTACTGAAAAACTGAAATGTATCATATCATAACTACATACCTGTGGCCAAAACACATAGCTTACCAATTTAGGTTTTAATGGTAAAATTTCTTTCTATTGGCAACCTACCATACCATACCTTTATCATAGATTCAATAAGATAATGTCTTTCGCTATATATATAATTATTAATTATAAAATCTCCTTCTATTGGCAACCTACCATACCATTATCATAGATTCAACCAAGAAATGTCTTTCACTATATAAATATTCTTTTTATATATTAGAATTGTGATATTTCAACCTAAAATCAACATTAATTTTGTGAATGCATGTTGAAATCAATACCTTGGTTGTGATGGAGGGACTGAGTTGGATAACTCTGGCTTAACATTAGCAACAAAAAAGCATAATATAATCTCACTACATTTGTTGCCATGCATTGCATATGAAATATTGCTAACTAGTCTAGCAGTTATGTTAGTTATAATTACCACCCTACTGTACATTAAGGCCCTGCTCTGGAAACAGTATTCAGTAAATATTGTTTACAATATTATATAAATTACTTACATTGCAAACTGTCATTATTGGTTATGGAAAGGTTGAGTTTCAGGGTCTTTTCACTTTAATTGTTGGCTTCAACCAAACACAGCAACCTGCGGGGTTTTTTAAGAGTTAATGTTCTTTGTTCTACTTTCCTTCTGTTGAGCATTTTTCAATATATTTTTAGATTTTCGAATCGCATCAATGAGTAGAAGAGCTGTGGCCGAGATAGCAGATTTTTCATTTTTACTCATCTTCAAGACAGTGACTTTGCTGATGATGTTATATTGCTTTAATTTAGAGTAAGTTATTGGCAGAGGTGGGCACAGGCACACTCAATTTTGAATGCACTCCTTTTTGAGGGTCATTCACTTGTCGTTCTTTCTTTTTACACAAACAACAATGTGAACGCACGAAATGGATGCAAATGGTTGGATTGAAAAAATTTAGGTTTTTGTACTGCGGTAAGACTATAATTTCACGTAGTGAATAAAAAATGGCTGCTTTGAGACTAATTTCATGCATAATTTTTACTCCACAAAGTTGGCAAAAAATAAACATCTTGATACGCAACAGTTATCACAGCACGTCAGAACCATGTTATGGCGGTTTAATGTAGATGCTTTGTTTTTTAAGCTGACAAGAATGCTCGAGGAGTTATATCCTGGTGTCATAATTTGCTTCACGTTGCTGTTATTTTTGTAAGTTAACTGATATATGCTTTGAAAGTATTGTTGCACGTAACTTGATATTTAATTACATAATTTACGTGCCATGTGACCGTACGTTAAGTAATTACATAATTTTCCCTGCTACTGCTCGCCTTGTTTAATGGTAATACTGTGATATCATTGTTGTTCTTGACAAAAGCAGGTTTATATCACAAGTAATTGCTTAATATTGAGCTTCAGTTTTGCAAAATTTGCGTCTATTTTCGATGGCAGAACTTTCTCGGTAACAATTGTCTTTTTGTCTTGTTTTATGTTAAAGGCAAGTTGAAATGTAAATAAAGGTTATATATATATTTGTTATAGTTGTTATTAATCGGACTTATTTATTAAATGGCGGAGGAAAAGATAGGTTGTTTCATGTGATTCTGATGTTAGACCTATTGTAGTATAATTGGAGCGACATCGAATGGGTCTCATGTTGAACTTGTATCAGTGACTCAGAAGTAATCCAAAGTTTGAAAAGTCTGAATGTTGTTACATTACTTTACATTTATTCGTATCATGTCTAACGTACTGCATTTAATTCCCACGAATTTTTCATTATTAACCATCGAAGAATTAATCATAATTATCCAAGGGAAATAATTTTTTAATTATAGTTTCCCACATTGTAAGTTATTACCTTTTTTATGGAAAGCTTCTAATTGTCAGTGACATTGTTAATAACAAAATGAGTTTAATTAGATGAAAACACAAAATCAATGTAATACAAAGATGCTTAAAGTATCGCAATAACTAAACAATAGCATTGTTCCTTGCGTTTTGTCTTCGGGAATAGTAGTACTATGGAACTTTAGACTATAGAATGATAACTAAAGATTTCTTTGTGCTATGTGATTCATCAGAGTCTACCTACAACCCCTTTTAACATTGCTCTGATAATATCACAAGCCCCAGTTTTTCCTTCCTCTTTAATTGTATTGTTAATGAATTTTTTTTAGCTTTTCCTTCGTTGTCCATTCCAATGGTTTGCTGGATGTGAAGTTTGTCAAAATAATTTCACAAGGAGAGTTTGAAAAGTTGCTTGATGAGGACAGTTTAAATGAGCTTTTGACCAATGAAACTGAAGATGGTGATCACTTGCTTGCTGTAGACAATCACCTGACCATTATGCTCATAATTACTTGTGTTTACAGACTCATATCATTATTATATGAGGTACAGTTTTATTTTTGTAACTAGATTTGTGTTTGAATACTTTGTAGTTTTTAAGAGAAAATTCAGGCAAACTTAAAGCAGGTTATGTATTTTCAACTAAGTTACATTTAGTTTCCATACCTCTAGTTTTTCTGAAACTTTTTTCGGTTTCTTGAAAACCGTTTGTGCAATAGATGTCTTTCTTCCAAAAATGAAAACACTACCGATCAACATAGCCTCATCATTGCAAAACAAGCAGTTAACAGCATAGGAAACCTGTGTGTTTTTGTTTCTAGTGGTTTTGTATTTGGTGTTGGGAAAGTACTCCTGGCAAAAGTATATTTGGAATTAAGGTGGTAAGTTGCAACAACGCCCTTTCAACTCGTGTTACAGACATTGTATCTGTGTACCCTGGAACTCCAGTCAGTGGATATAAGTAAGTCACACCCAAGTTTCAACATAGTATAATTATATTTTCAGTTCTAAATTTTGAAATCATAATTTTGTATTGACAAAACTCTTAAGTGTATAGAGTGATTTTATTGTTACAAACTGAAAACACTTTTATTTCCATCCTGCCCTATGTGAACAGCAGTGGTAAAAGTTTGGTAATTTTCCACCCAAAGTGAACTTCAATTTGTACACTTTTCAGCCTTTTAAATTGCTTTGCTGATATCATGTGTAAAAATTTTCATGATTTTAAGGTAAAAAACGTACAGCACACTCATGGACATTCACTAAAAATTTTCAAGAGAGCTTTACAAGATCATTTAATAGCTTAAATGTTATAGCTACAATAGCTGAAATTTTTCATGGTAATTTAATGTTACAATAACACTCGCAGATAAAAAGAGCAAATTCTAATATGAAGTTATTTGGTATTGCAGTTTAAGGCCAAAATACATTTCTGCATGCATTCGAATGCCATTTAGTGGCTAGATAAAAGTGCTTATCAACTTTTGAGTCATAGTTTTCCAACCTCTGATTTAGTCTTTTCTTTTCTGTGGATAGTTGAATATTTCAATAATATCTGCTACATTGTTTGCAACCCCGTACTACAGCTATGGCATTGTCACCATTAGTGTTGCATAAACTATACCAACTTCGAACCATGAAAATTTGTATATGTCACTACAACATAAAATATGGCTTGCAAAAACACACCAAATTCATTAAATTCAATAACACTTACTTAGTACAATGCATGATAAAATTGTATTATATTTATTTTTTGTCATTAACTGTTTGGAGCGAAAGTTACAATGCTAACCTTTGGATTGCTCAATTGCGAGTAGGTTTAATAAAAAAGGTTTATGCCATTCTGACTGAATAAACTGCATCATCCACACTCATATAGCATATAAGAAATAATGATATTTGATTACATTTATATGCCACTAATAAAGAAATTTTGCCTGGGTGGTCCTCCCACTCGCTGCACCACTGTTGATTAGCATAATTTTTCATTTAACTGTTCTATTTATTTTTAGTTCATTTCTTCGATCGTTGATCAAGAACCTGTCCATTGCATTCCTTATTCCAGCCTTTGCCACAGCCTTTTTTTATCCACATAGACGAACATCTTATGATATTATGACAAATACGATTGTAATACACAAAAATTACCACCGTCAAAATAGATAGCCGTTTGCTTATTTGGTATTTACTTTAATTTAATTATACCTGTCGAGATATTTTAATGATACAGTTTGCAAAGAAATATGTGATCTCAGTACCAGCATGTGCAGTGCAATACAAATGAATTTATAATGTTGGTGGTTTTAGAAGATGCTATTAGAAACTCAAAGGATTCTAAACTAGATGTTATGTAATAAAAGTTTTCTTTCTGAAGTAAAAATGATGCTATTGAAAAAAAATTTGGTTCAATGTCATAGAATTATATGAATGTTGGGCTAATATAATTTAAAATGTGTGTGTTCAAAAATGTGTTTGATATCTCATAAACTAACACTTGCCCAAATCATGTTGTGAATGTTCGATAAATCAGTATTCACATGAAACTATCATTATTGAAAATGACTATTTCACTGTAAGTAGGTCATGCATTGTGTTGTTAAAGATAAGCAGTTAGGTTGGTTAGAGAATGGGTATGCAATAAGTTGATTTTAGGGATAAATTGAAATTAGATTAGATGTAGTTCACTATGATACAGCATTTGATTTAGGTCAGGGATGTCCAACCTGCGGCCCGCCTGAAATTTTTGTGCGGCCCGCTAGTCATTTTCACTCCAAAAGTATGTACCCATTTTTCTTGAAATTTAATAGGTTTTGCGGCCCATTCAATTATTTCAAGAGACAATGCGGCCCACTATAATAAAAGGTTGGACATCCCTGATTTAGGTTAATAAGAAGTTGTAGTTTTCAACATGTAATTTGTTCGGGTGAACATCCTTTCTTTTTTCATCAAAGCTTGATAATGAACACCTCTTTTACTAACTGATCATCGTTTTCATTAATGAAGAAGAATAACCGCTTGTTGCATAATTTATGAAGAAAAATCACTTTATTAAATCGGAAAGATAATGAAAAAGTATAAGCTTTGAAAACGACAAAAGAGACAACAGTATTTAACGGGTGAAACATTTCTAAACTTCCCGGCTAAAGAACAAGAATTTGGCATTGAATGGTACAATCATCCTAGCTAGGGTCCTAACTATTTTCTTCCAGATTGGAAGAACTGTATGACATGCCTTCTTGATTCCAGGATGGAATGTCATGTTAAAGCGGTTGACCATCAAACCAATGATGGCCGACCGGGAGGTTACACTGTACAAATGGATATTAATTCTTTGATTCACAGTAGTGAATTCATGTAATTTATCAAACTACACAGCACGCAAGCCACCTTTTCCTCACTTGATACACATGTGCATGAAAACTCTGTGCCCGTGATGTGATTGGAGTGCACAGGTTTTAGAACAAATACAAAATACATTAACCATTAGAAACAGGTTGGTAATGCTTGTATTTCCCAAGGCTATACTATGGATTCAAGTTACTTTCAATTTTACATGTTTTTAACCTCATTCTTTACATGTTGCGGGATCTATGGGACAAAAACAAATTGTTAGAAATGACATGGTTATGTGTATGGCAACAAAGACACAAAGTTTTTCTCTTTCAACAATAACTCATGCAGTTAATATATACTTTGTTTTAAAAGAAAGATTTTTTGCTGTAGAGGTGGGGTTACCAGATCTGTTCTTGGTGTATTCTTGAATAATTACCTTAATATTTAAATTTTATTAAACGAATACTTACTTATGGTAACTGACATATAGTATGTTACTTAGCTTGAAACCAAACTAATCAGTGAGTCCGAATAGCCCATAATACTTTTGCATTGTAATTTTTACCTTCAAGTGCAAATACACTAAAATTTATGATGATAGTTTGATTAACATAATATGAGTCACTACAAGAGAACTGAACTTTACAAAATGCAGTTTAAAAGTAATTGGTTTCGAAATATTACATTCTGAAGACATTACAACAAAGAAATAAGTTCGTGCAAACAAAGAAAATGAAAAGAGATGACAGTGAACTGGACATGATATTAGAGCAGTGACAAATTACTTGGCAGATCTGCGAGAATTTTAAGAATCATTCTCAACAATACAATTTAGTAGTCTTTGCAACGGCATGAAAAGAAATACAGAAAACAGATTTGTCTGTTCCAGTAAGTTGAAAATTTTAAGTGCGAATGGAAGTAACCTAACAAAGCAAACTGTGCACACAGTAAATATAAAATTAATCTCATCGATTTCAGGAAAAAAAATTTCGGTATTATATCAGCTTGCAGATTGCTATAAGCATAAATAAAGCAAGGTTTCCAGGAAAGGTTGTTTGCTACAAGAGCAGCAAATAAAAAAATAATCATGCAGTGAGATTCGAAGGTAAAAGCTTTAATATTTTGGTTTGCTGTTATGGGTATATCCAAAACAGATTTGGATATACCCATACTAACAACAACACTAAAGAAACAACTCTACACATGAATCTGAATTTGCGCTGTTTGTACAATTGTTTATAAAAAGATACATAAGTACAAATCTTGAATTACATGAGTATTGCATGACAGATAACATTAAACTTTTATTAAAAATATTTCAATGGTTTCCATGTCAGTCTTTGTAAGCCTCCCTGAGAAATGGCAGATCAGTGGCCTGGATCAGCAATCAATGGTGCAATATACTCTGAATGTCGAATACCAAAGGAGAAAACTGGTGCAGACTGCCTCAAATTCATCATCTACAAGATAGTTACATATTCACCATCTTTGTAAGAAATGTTTTTGTAAACGTAGCTTAAATATAAAACCATGCACACTTGTTTGGCAGGTTTGACTTAGCTACTATTATCTTTTTTATTAAAGTTAAAAAAACATAGTTTTCTCTGACATGTCAATGTATGTATTGGCAGTCCATACATCAAATTTCAAATGCAAACAAGATTTGTGATGCGGAGGAACAATACTTGACTAGAGTCACACAAACGGTGTGACCTAAGTTGTTTCCTTTCATTTCACATTGTTCTTCAGAACGCCATTGTTCTCAATCTATTGTCTGTCTATTTCCCCTATAATTTTTCTGACATTTAAATTCTACCCCTAAGGCAACAAGAAAGAAAAAATATTATGTCTATAATGAAGCTATTGAAATGTAATCTTTTTGAAATGCTGTAGCCCATAGCTTTAACAATAATAATCTCAAATGTTCTCTGACAAAACAATCCCCATGTTCTGCCATATCCTGTTTGCTAAAGTGTTGGTAATAATTGGAAGAAAAACGTCAAATCTTCAGCTTAAATATAAGCCAACCCACTACTGTAAAATGTATTTAACAAATACAATTAGGCGTTTATTACGCTTCTTCTCCACTTAAAGGAATGCATGCATAAATGCTACATAGGTAAAATGATTTGCTTGTCTTCTTTTAAATACTTGCAAGAAAGAACATTGTAATTCAACATGTAACGTCTTCAATACACTGTTTCACTTATAACAGGGACTGCATATTCACTGTGGTAAACTCCAAAAGTAAACTTTGGAGCCTGTCTTTTATTGATAAGGACCTGAGAAGCATAAATAATGTATTTACTAACTCAAACAAGTTGTAAAAAGTGGGTTGGCATATGCTGGCTCTAAACTAACAACTTCCCTGAACATGCTGATTTGGCATGTAAGCATAATTATTACGTCAGTGGTTCTTAAACTGAGTTCGATCAAGTCCTGGGGTTCAGTGAGTCAGTCTCTGAGGCTTAACGGATATCAAGACACATACACTGTGTGCATGGTCACAAGTTAAGTTTTTGGGGACCATAAACGATTTTATGTCTTTATATTTTTGTTCATTCCTTTTAGTTTAGAGTTTAAAGGCAAAGTTGGGTTTACAATCCATATTAAGTAGTTATTGAGAGGAAATGTGTTACAAATCATTTGTAACACATACAATTTGTTATCAGAAAACTTGATTGATACTTGCAAAATACATCATAAGCAAATTTTATGAAATTAAAAAATTGTTGTATGCAGCGTTTTAAAATTGTACACTGTAAATGGCTGCCTATGTCTGGATCGTTTAAATAAAGCAAAGATTAGTGTTTTATGCAAGTTTGCAAATTTTTTTAATAAATATAAACATTAAATCCATAATTTAAAATATATTACAACAAATTGTTTGAAAAGTGATAAATTAACATGAATCACCTATTGTATAAGTTACTTTAAGAAGCACTGGATTAAAACACATTTCAGCACTAGTGGTCAAGTTGTCATCATGGTGACTTACCAAAGCACATGTCATTCCACCCTTGTAATGGTATTATGAGTATGTAAAGGCATGAAGTGTAAACATGGTGGGAAATCAACATGAAAAGAGCTAACACAGTAGGCTACTGTATTTCATTGCGTTAGTAGCAATCTGGCAGAGGAAAATGGTTTAACATTTCCTTTTGACGCATAAAATACGATATCTTATGCCCTGCCTATATTTAGCTCCATCCCTCAATGCAATCTTAAATACGCCACTGTGTATGATTTCTATTTTTACTTTTATTAAGGTATGGTGGAATGCATGTAAGGGACTTGTGGAGTTTGCCACCTCTAAAAAGTTTAAGAACCTCTGTGTTACAGCTTTATATATACAAATTGTAATATATTTGTGTAATGCTGAGTACAGCTGCATACTCTACCGAAACTGCATATATCTCATTGTAAACTTTCTAACAAAAACAGATCTTTATTTGAACTAGTTTCTTATCAATACAACCCAATATCTTCATGTTTCACACATATTTTGAAACAGTTCAAACAGTTTTTATTTCGTTTTGTATGGTTGTGTCGGTGATGACCATCATAAAAATAAACCAAATAATGACTACTAACTATATGTAATTGGCTATACACTGTTTCAAGCTGTTCATACATAACATTTGAGTTATAAGACTCTATCAGAACTGAATTTATTCTAACAACATGGACTAGATTTTCCATTTGCTGTATATCCGTTATCGGTATATATAGAGCAAATCTGGTTGGATTGACACATTTGAAACTTTTAATTCCATCAATGAGTAATGCATTGGGTTAATCATAGGTAATTTAGTTATGAATCTCACACACAAACTTGGTAGAATCACTAATTAATCTTTATTAGTGCACTGTATTTACCTTTTCAGGGCTGTGAGCACCAGGTCCAGGCTTTCTGGTTGCATCACTTGGGAGCATGTTACGGCCAGTCATGCTGTACAATGGGCCACGGTTTTTATAAATAACTGGTGCAATGACTCGGTAAGTTCCAGGGCCAGGAGTCTGCAAAGTATTACTACATTGTAGAAACAAGCATGCATTTCATCAATGAGAATCACAGACAAAAATGTTTTACTTGTACATTACACAATAAAACATGCATAACTATCCAGTTACAAAGAGTAATAGTTTTCTACAAGCCACACTTACAGTATGCATCAAAATTACATGGTATGATTATGTGCAAAGCTGAATTGCATTCAAGCGAATCAATCAAAAGGTAAATTACTATTAGCAAGTCAATTTTTATGGTGTAATGGGTATAAATATTATTTCAAATATGTATAAACATATTCCAATTTTACACCTGTTAACAGTCAATAATCGATCTACAGATAACAGTATGTGCATGTGGTTAATACCGTTAAAATCACTAACAGTAACGATACAAATACAGAGCTTTCACAAGTATACCTAATCGAAGCTTCAGCTGGAACTAGTATTGTACAAACTACCTTTCTTAAATCTTCATGAAAACTACCAACTGTAGCTCTTCCTGTCATTGAGTAACTTGGTGCTGAACTGCCTGACATTATCTTAGACCCAAACGATGGACCTATTTTATATGCTGCTGGGCCTATAAATATAAAATTGCTATTCACACTGATATAGTTTGACTATACTGTAGTTTCTCATGTCTTTTGTATACATGCAATGCAATTGCTTAATTTTAAACAACCACTGATATACGGTTATACTTAATTATTCTTTCAAAATTGTCAAATATTTCTGTTGTTCTCCAACTTTTTTTTTACTAGCTTGTGGTGCTAATCGATTCCAAACACTAAATTTTGCTCTAATGTCCAAGTCTTACTTTATTTCTGACACTTTTCTTCTACCTATGATAATTTATTTTACCGTGTGACCAAGTTTCAATTGGAATTTATTGTTCAAATGCACATGTTCCAACTGGTTATGCTTGTTGCTGATTCATCATGGACATTAAACAAAGTTAAGACAGGACAAAAGTTATACGTTGATGAACAATACAAAGCCAATGGTAGTATTTCAGTGAATGTTACTAACAGAAAATGCTATCACCGAGGAAGTGTTACGCTATATAGAAAAAAAAACAACATCCAGTAGTTGTCAAATTTAAATTTAGATTCCTGTAGCCTACTGGTATTTCAAATTTAATAAATTCATACATGGAATAGTTCTAATTTAATCGTATATTTCCTGGTTGTATATAAATCCATTATAAAATTAATTTTTACTAGAAGGAAGATATAATTCAGCGTAATTTAGTCACTTCATCATTGTTAAGTTGATAAAATCAACTAATTTTCTCTACATGAATGCGTCATTTCAACGTGCAATAGAGTGCTGATTAATTTCATACAAACCCTTGAAAGGTCCTCAGAAAAACTTCCTACATTTTTTCGTCCAACTATAGTGTATGATGGAGGTTTAGATGTAAGTATGGGAGGTAATCCATACCTACCAGGGCCTAGAGAAGTCACAAACTTTGTAAGTAACAGGTTATAACATATAGAGGTATGAAGAATTGCAAATCAACAGTGGAACAAATATCAGGAAAATTATGTGACTAGCAACTATGTTGTATTACTCGCAAGACATAATTTTCTCAGAACATATATTGTAATCCTTCAGCAACCTGCAAACAATTCCCTGTTGAACGTTTTCAACAGCTGCAGTTGTGCTCGCTTGTGTGTGTGTTTTGTTGTGATATGTTTTCTTGCTTACCAAGAAAAAAGCTGCTGTATACAACTATTAGTTTGCGCCCAAAATTTTTCATTATTGTTTTGAAATGATCCAGTTCAGAAGGTGTTAATATTTTGGTTGTCTCGACTCGATGTTCTGTTTTACCATGTTTAACCATTGAAAAATCAATATAATTCGAATTGACCAACTGTCCTTATTAACGTCGTGACAATTAGACAGCAAATAGCGATAGTTGTATAGAAATCCACACCAAAATGATCGTGTAAGCGGTCGAGCTTATATAGGCAGTGAAATTACAAACAATATAAACTGAAGTCACTGCTAAGAAAATTTCTGCAATCAGACAAGAATAATTCAGCATGAGCAATCGAACTTCCTGACTCTGAAAAGTGTGCACGACCTTGGAGACTCATAATTGATAGACTAAAAGTCACGATTAACTACAACCTACAACTTTATGACTGGGTGGTGTGTTTGACCTGTTCATCTACAAGTTTTAACTACAACACTCCACCATTCATCATAAGGTCAAAATGCCTAGAACACTTTGTCACTAAAATCACTGCCACACAGTTAATGATGGTAAGCGTGAGATAAAGTTTTCTAAATGCTAAATGAGTTAAAATATTCTGTGTACATTCCTTGTGATTCTCATTACCATTTATTACCTATTTGCCAACAAAGTACGCAGCACCAGTGCCATAAATGTGTGAGTAGATGTAGAGCTTTGTTGCTGCACTACAAAATAGCAAATCCAATTCAAGTTTTTCCTTTCATTATAGAATTTTTTCTACACAGGGCAATTGCTGAGTGATATGTAATGAAACGAAAGCATGAGTAGAGTATGGTTAGCACATTCACCACACCAGCAGGTTGTAACATGTTAATTTCAAACAATTATGGATGCATACGTGTTAGCAACTTGTCAGTACATGGGTTACGCCATTCAAAATTTTAACAAACCCTTTGTAAATCATCGTGAAAGGACCCAAAACTTCGGCGGCTGACCATACTATAATTAGGTAGTGAAAGTTTGCCAACTGAATTTGGCCCCAGAACATGGGGAAGCATATATGCTGCAGGTCCTATATAAGATAATAATGCAATTTTGATAGTATTCAACACTGATCAGTAAGTAGTACCATAAGGTAAATGAGTACTATTAATATATTTTAGCAGCTACTTGTGGAAGCACTGGCCTCATAATAATGTGGCCCCAGTGGCGCTATCATTGCAATGCCCTTGGGCAAGACATTAATCACACTTACTCCTGTTTAGTGGACCTGGTGAACAGTAAAAAATCAAATAAAAAGTGTGACAATCGAAACTTGCAGAAAGGCTAGTTTGGTAATCAAGGTTCATGCAAAGAAGAGTCATCGTCGGCTTTCCTCAGTCCGAGGATAAAGATTATCATACAATACCAAATGTACAGACAGCTTCGACAGATGCTGAGCTCAAGCCAACAGCCAATGGTCTCTTGAATACAGTTTTATTTTACACAAACTTTTTGTCTCAAAGCTTCAATGGTATAATTTTTGAATAAATGTACCTTAGTTTAAGGTAATAGTTGGTGGTAATAACTAACACGGCCACTAAACCCATGAGTTTAGGATTCGGTTCTGAAAGATTCGATATTCTAAAATGCACATCCCTAATTGATACACTGTTAACAGAAGTTCATATAAGTATTTCAGTTGATATTACTTGTAGTTATGATAGCAGAAGTAAAACTACGTATTTTGCATACATAACATATTTTGTGTTTTTATGAAATGATAAACTGTTTTACATGAACCTTCAAACTAGAGCAAATCACATTAGTCAACAGACATTGCAACAACATTGCTGTGTGAAAACTGTATGTATTTTAGCTAGATATAGAAGAGCTGTTCGTGTAGTTGCCAAGTTTATAATTTCTACATAATGTAGTACTTTTCTCTACTATTTTGATATTGGTTTCATCCAATTCTTTTGTATCAGGTAATTTCAAATAATATTGATAATGTTTGGAGCGTTCAATTATATACAATACTGTAGTATAATTCAAGTGTGTGTTTTTCGTCTTGGAAATTTATTGGAGTCAAGATGAATACATATGCTTCAAACTAAGGGAGAAAAGTCTTCAATTTAAACAACTTAGCAGATCCCTGAAAAGTATGCTATAACAACCACAAAGAACTTGCAATCCAGATGCCCTACTAAGGATAAAAATAAAATACCACTTTGTGAATATCCAATACATAATTTATAAGATATAGGGCAAGATAAAACTTTTGGAAAATGTGAATTAGCTTAAACAATGCAACTTCAACATAACCGAAATCTAGCCAATTGGTTACATTGATAACATCAAAACACTGAAATTAAAAAAGTCTGGTTTTTACAGCCAGAGATCCACAAACTACATCATGTCAATATGATACAACATCTGACAAACCTGGACTGATATCAGTTTTAGCAGCTTTTGTTCTCCCAGATAAAGAGTAACTTGGTGCGGAGTAACGTGCTGATTTTCCACTTTTCTCTGGACTGTAAGTTCCTGCAAATAGAATGTTCAAATATAGTTTTTTAGAATACTAAACAAACAATTGCTAGATGCTAACATCTTTAGTATGTCTACTTTAAGAAATTTAACTGGATAAAAAACAGACAATGTACTTTAGTAGCTGAAAATTCAAGTGTACTGACCAGGGCCTGGATTCTTAAATGAGGTTGTATCTCGATAACGACCATACAGGGAATACTTGGGCGTTCCATCCGTACCAGTCTTTGTTATATTTGCAGGGACAAGATAGCCAGGGCCAGGACTGCAATCATTAGTAAATTTTGCATGTCTCGTGCCAAAGCTAAATGCAGGATTCTTGTATTTTCTCATATCATGAATTCGGTGTCCTAGATTATAAAATATAGCACCATTTCGATTTACTCAGTGTAAATTTCTTCTGGTTACTTTTAGAACTTGAATACTGGTATTTTCTAATTGCCTAATTTTATTTAAGGTGTTAATTAAGTAAATCCTGGGCCAAAGGCTTTACCCAGGGTTGGAACTATCATAGCAATGGCAATATTATGAATAGCAAAAACTATGGATCCACAATTTGTTGACTTATAGATGGCAGGGATGTCATACCGTTTAGCAGCAATGGCCTGTTATTAACATTAATATATTGGAGTAATATTGAAGCTTAAAGTAGTGGAAAGTTATCGAGGACCATTGCAGTTGATTCCACTTCAAAATTAACATAAATATAGAAACATATGTATACACATTCTTTGAGAATTCAATGTAGACCCAAAGGTTACATAAACGTTTTATGATCAAGTATTATTTAAATGGCTCCCATTGTTAAAAAATATACAGATGTGCATTGTTCAGTCCAGCGACACAATGTGACATTGTCTTAGTCACAAACCGGGAGAGAGGTTTTTCACACAAAATACTCAAACAAAATAATGTATGTAAAGTATACAGGATCTATATGCATTTTAACAAAAAATTACAGCACTATGTTTCCTAGATATACCACTTACCTGTTGAGCCGGGTAGCATGTATTTGGGTCCAGGAGACTTAAAATGTGCCCCAATGGGTCCTCTAGGTCGATGAGGTCTCCATTCTCCAACATAAGTTGCAGTGGCCATTCTTCTATCACTTGGGGAGCAGTATATGCCCAATAATGCCGTCTTGAATTTTGAATTTTATGTTTATTCCTATAAAAAAAATTTATGCAAGCTAATCTAGGGAAGTTATCTGGAACAAATTAATTTATTTCATTGGTTCAAAGGGGCTACAACAATAACAGTTTGTACTCTATGTAATTCACTGTAAGTAATGTTGAATATGTGACCAATTGCTGTTGTATTGAGTAAGAAAAATAGGTCACGTTTATAGTTTGCAATGTTCTGGCTATATAGAATGAGTCTCATATCAATCGATCATGAAAGCTTCCCCCGGCAGAGTTTTGATATAATTGCACTTGCATTTGATTTCACAAGATTTGTCCATACAAATTTTCTTTTTTATTGACCGTTCTTTTAAAACATCCCAATTCCATTAAAAACTACAATAACATCACGAGACCCCAACTTGTGCTGGAAGGAGTGATACATGTGAACAATTGCGATATATGGAAGGTGTGAGTGAGCGCAGGCCGAAAATGTCAAAAAAAATAAACACAAGGGCGATTCAGAGCTAACTGCATAAAAAACTTGGCAGAAAATTGTATGTAAATTACTCAGAGTTCTGGACACATTTGGGGAACCTTAGGACTGCGATTAATTGCAACATAACACAAGCACAGCTCAGATTCTAGTTACCTAAATTTTATTAATGATTATTTTACTGTTGATACGCATGTTTCTATGGTCTACTCTATAATACAGTACATCATAAATATAATAAAAAGTGAGAAATTTTAATATACTTAAAGTCCTACTATGTAGGTGGTACGAGAACGCTGCATGAACCAAAAAATGGTACGCGAGTAGATAAAGTTTGGGAACCACTGACTTAGAGCTGTGGTAATCGGCCATGTTGTGTATATAGATTGATTATAAAGCTTACTTCCTTGTTTTGCAAATCTGTGTCAATGACATTCTGTTTTCTGTTAATCATTTTAGTTTGTGGTTGAATATTGCGTCGCCTATCGTACATGCATTATGAGTTATTCATTGTGAAAACTAAATCGTTCAAAGAAGGATCAATATAATCAGTTTATACAGTTGTCATTCTTGTGAAAACTAATGTTGAATTCAATTTGAAGTAATTCAGTGTCAAGTTAGACAACTTTGTTGTCATCTTCATAAGACAATAATTCGTTAAGGTGAACAATTAAGTCTAAGGTTGAGAAAAGCAGACAACGACCTTATGAGACTCATATATCATCACCCGCAATAAACAATTCGACAAGCAAACATTGTAGTGAAATGGGTCAAACTGTCAAGTTCAACTACCATAAACCAACCATTCCATTACAGAGCAATAGCAACAGGCAGATATAAAAAACAAACGAACTCACTGAATACCGTACCGCATGTGTGGAAATTAGGGTTAATACGAATAGTAACACCGGAAGACTGGTGAAAATGAATATAATATTACCTAAAAATTTATCGCTTTCCAAATGGTGAAACATGACAATCAAATTTATTGGTTAGTTAAATTGAGACGACATTTCCGAAAATAAAAACTTTTTACCAAAAAAATTTTGGTGTTCAATCGTCATTTAGTTCTTTTATAAGGAAAAAAGCAACCTGTTAATCAATTACTTCATTTTGCAAGCACTGATACAAATACACCAAACTGAGAAATATGTCCATGAAATTTCATCTTTTGGTGACTGATATGAAAATATTCTCGATTTTTTTTGTGCCGACCTAGCTGATATTCGTGTACGTACACAAATAATCTTACACTATATCTACTTATTATTTAATAGGTACAAGAATAATCTCAAATTTTTTTTCAAAATCATTTTTTTCATAGGTGGTAACAATTTGCTTTAACCTCAAAAAAGACCGGAAGAGTTCCTCCACCTAAATACTCAATTTCACCTATAAAATTTACTTTAAAATGCGCTTAACTTTTCATTACCTTAATACTTCTGCCGTCTAAATGCTTCCTTTAAAATAAACTGTCGATCGAGGTAAAAAAACTTATTTCGAACGTTTGACCTGTAGGTGAGTTTTTTGTCCAGGGCACACGTCTTATGCTTCGGCTTATTGTAACGGCGGTAACTCGTTGCTGGGTACGTTGCTATATGACGTCATTACTCAATTAAATAAACTAATTCAAGCTGTAACTGAAAAGTTTGATCTTATAGTTATACCAATGATTTGATTTTGTTCAATGATAGCCTAATTTATATAAGATCACATATTTGTACATTGTATCGTTGGTTAGTAACGTAATAGTATCATATATATACATAGTAGCATTGGTTTAATGATACAATACGATTGTTAAATTTTACTAACCGTATGATTTTTATGAAACCACTATTTTACGGTATTGTTAACTAAACAACAAGATATTAGAAAATTTGTTCTTAAAAATGAATATTTCACTTTAAGTAAGTTACAAAGCCCGTTGTAAAAGATAAGTGGTGACGTTAGGTCAGGACGGTGGTTCTCAACTTTTTTCTTCTGTTATCCTATTAATGACAACTACCTAACCCAAATTTCCCCTCTTTTGTTTTAAACAACTTTTTGGCCAGATTTGGGTTACCATATTTTCATTAGCCAAAAAGAAAACACGTAATACCGCCAAACCCTTGCAAAGTGGTCAGTGGCGCATTTAACATTGCGTTGAGGAGAAAGAGACAAAGGTTTTTTAACACCGTACCCAAACCACCCACATTATGCTAACCTTATGGAAAAGACGCGGATCGCAAACATTTTGAGTTTTTACGCCTCAAAATGTACAGTATTGTATTTTCTAATTAAAACTCAAAAGGTTGTTTATTCTTAGGAGGGGTAACCAAAAATGAAGATACCCTTTTAGCATATGAGGGTATTTTTACTTTATTTACCTTTTAACTTATCTGACTATAGGCCTACTGTTGCATGCGGTTAGGATACTTTTACCTTTTGTCGGCCGAAAAGTTTCAATATTACAACAGAAATAACTTACAAGAAAAGGTATTTATTATAGGTTCTGTACACTTTCTCAATAATGCGATTAACTAAGAACATAAGGTTAATGTTGTCTGAAGCGTGTTAACTAAATTTTAAAGTAAAATAAATAACAGGATATAATTTGGCACTCTGAAGGTTGACTTTATATTTTTCCACACGAGCTTTCGCAATCATAAGCTTGCTTCTTAAAGTTAGTAGCTCTCTGCTTAAGTTAAAAAATTCAACATGAAAATCGCTGCGAGTCGTAGTAGGTGCAACGGACATGCTTAGACAATGGGAGATACATATAGGTAAAGCTGACACATTGAGACACAGATTAATCAGGGTTTAGATTAAGAAGCGGGCATTTACAATATAGACATCTTATCACAATAGAATAAATAGATCCTAGAAAACAACCTGAGAACTGACTAGAAGGAGGGTTCATACGAAGTTATATAAAGCAACTTTCCAAATATTAATCGACCTTTTAAGTGTTTATCAAAAAACAAATTCATAAACTTTAACCAATAATTAGAAAACACTTTTTCCAGAAATGATGTATAATGGTATTAGAAAACATCACCCAGACCGCTGCAAAACGATATTAACGGCAATTTGTGGTGTAAAATTCTGAAACGCCGTTTACCAGGTTGTTATATAATTTCCTATACCTAGAATTCCTAGATGATGGCTGATAAAAAAAAACAGCAAACAACCCATATGACAGCTGTTAAGGAGTAAAATACAAGAAAATTCGATTAACGAAAAGTAATAAAAGACTTAAAAACGGCTATAGCCAAAAGAATTTTGTTCGTAATGGGGACCATGGCCCTCCCTAAATTCGTTAACATTTTTAAATGTAAATGCATGTTGTGTTATTTAGATGTATTGCGGTTTATACGGAACTTAATAGCATTCAGAAAATGTTCAGCATTTCACATGATAAGAAACGTTGCATTGCTTTGCACAAACGCTTTGTTACAATTGCTCAAAGAGTGCGAATGATATTTGTTTTTGATGCATTAGTTTTAAAAGATAGAGCAAAACAAATGCCTTACTTTTTTACAATTACCACTGCGATTATAAGGAGCGCAGACCTATAAAATTGAAGGTTTTACCGTATTGGAATTTACAATCATCGCAGTTCAACTAACTTATTTTCAAAAATCGGAAAACCGTTGTTTATCTACATAGGCTACGTGCTGTTCCCGTTTTTTCTAATAGTGAAGAATAAAAGACAGGCTCGATTACCGTGGTCCCTTGGAAGTTAATTAGTTCTTAAATTTAATCAGACGTTCCTTGTATTATTGCGGATGGGGTTACCATATTTTCATCGTTCAAAGGGAGCACACGAAATGTCACCAAACGTTTGTACAGTGGTCAGTGACGTAATTAGGATTGCGTTGAGGAGAGAGAGAGAAACGTTTTTGCACTTGCAGCATTAATTGTCCGAAATGCGTGAATAAAAATGGCATTGTTGTTAAAACAGGAACTTATAAACTGCATACTGCACAGCAACATGTCTATATGATTATATTGCTTTATTAAACCGTCCAACTCATCATTTTATCTCACAAAATGAAACATGCCACAGCTCAACATGCTATGGGAGCAGTGTCTTAGTTACCGCACTTTATCTAAGACACATACCACCAATACCGCTATGTATCTGAGACATATGCAACCGATGCCGCTAGGTAGGCCTATGTGAGACACATGCTTCAAAGCCCATGGCCTACTACGGACCCGCCTCCAGTTGTGAAGGCAAGAAAGAAAATGTTAGGTAACAAAATCGGATATTTTTCTAAACGATTTCAACTCTCTGTAATGGGCTCAGTTGATGATGGCTGAACAGGTGTTGACCCAGGTACCGTATATTCTTGAATAGAAGCCGCCCTCGAATAAAAGCCGCACTAATTGATTAAAAATAAACAATAGAAGCCTCCCTCGAATAGAAGGCCCTCTAGCATAGAAGCAGCAGAAGACAATGCTGAAATCGCTTCGATGTAATATAAAGGCTGTCATTAAGAGCTTGCACATGCGACAAACAGCAGTTGTCACATTACAGTAGTGATCGGATAGTAATAGAATAAAACCTTTTGGTCAAAAGAGAGCGCACAATTTTATTGTCACCTAATCAACACAACCGGTTCTTCATGAAATAAAAATAAAAGCCGCCTTTGAATAGAAGTCGCCCTTGAATAACAGCCGCACGAAACGTTCAAATTTAAAAAATAGTAGCCGCGGTTTCTATTCAAGAAAATACGGTTTATGAAAGGGTTTGGTGGCCGTGCTAACGCTAAAAATTTTCTCACATTCACTTAATAGGCCTACTACCGTAATGCAAGTTTTTGCCTTCGAGGCCTTGTCACATCTGACTGACTCATTTGTGGTAATTAACTAATTATCATCCTACCTTCAAATATGTTTGCGATCACTTGCGTTAGCAAAATATTTCGTCCCCCATATTGAAGGCAAAAAATAAAACGAATATAGTGTGTGTAGCGATTGGGCTCACCTGCCACTTGATACTGTAATATCCAAAAAGATGCCGCCGACTCTCACCTCGGTGGTTATTACCAATAGTGGATTACGGTATATACCAGGGGTGGCCAACCAGAAAGAGACTAAGAGCCTCACTTCTTACTGTGTTAACCACAAAGAGCCACATCATACACATTTGGCACACATGAATATCGCCCCGTCTCTTCCTCGCTCACATACACACCTTTGTTCAACTACGTTTATTGTAAATGTTACACACCAACATGAAAATAACAGAAATTTACAAGTCATTTATACTGTCATTTATACTGTACAAGCTAAAAAAACAAAAATACAATATGAACGAAAAAGCCGCATAATACCGGGCAAAGAGCCCCATGCCACCCGTCCGTCATCGTCCCAGACTGCTAATTGTGGTCGAATTGACGAATGGTGTGCCCATGCGGCTCCAGACCTGGTATATGCGCTGATCAGCTGCGTAGACTTTGCGTTGTGGTGTCTTCTTCAAGTGGCAGCAGCAAGCGAGATGCCACAGTATTTCACGCCTTTCAAAGACCATGGTGACGATTGTTTGGCTGAAGGGAATCCTGGCTAGTCGCGTTTCAAGTACGCCGTAGAGCAGTGGTTCCCAACCTTTTTTGCTGCTCGTACCCCTTTGTCAGGTCAGAGCATTCTTCGTACCCCCAAAAAAATTCTGATGGAATTTTTCATATATATGTTGAAAAGTTTCATCATTTTCATATATATATTGCTCTGTGGCTCAAGGATCTTCGTACCCCTTGATGTTCAATCTCGTACCCCCAGTTGGGAACCGCTGCCGTAGAGCAAAGTGAATTTGGTTTTCACCTAATTCCTGTTTTTGCTCCGTGCCCAGATTGAAAAGTTTGCTAAGTAGGTTGGGGATGAAATTTAACGAAGTGAATATTTCACCGTTTTTAGGTCATGCAGCTTGTTAAAGATACGCGTTTAGGTTAGGAGAAAAGGTATGCAAAAAATATAGCCTATTTAAGGTTTTATTGGTGTTAGCTTTAGGTAAAAAGGTAGATTTAGGTTAGGTTTAGGTTACCATGTTGTAACATTTAAGTTAGGTTACGAAGATATTGTGAAAACTGAAATAGTGGCAGCCAAGAGTTAATTGGGCATATAGGCTAGCGGCTTTTGTTTTATCTGTTTGCGCCGGGGATTTATCACCCAAAAACTGTAAACTTTTCAATATGGCTTCTTGTCACGTCAAAGACAAATCGAATTTACGCTGTTTGACTGTAACCCGCCCCGAATTAACATGGAATGTACCCTGGCTACCGATCCTTGAAAAGGTTTGCCCCTTTTACTGCTGTTATAGGCTACATGCTAGGCCTATGTTAAAATACAGCAAAAAAATTTTGAATTTACTTTGATGAAAGACATATCCTGTCTGAAATTAGTAATTTTTTTGCAGCAAATATATGTTTTAATCTAAGTTTAGTAGTCTACACATGGTGTTTAATCTTTGTTTTTATAATTGCAGCTATGTGTACTTTGAATGATTGCAGGTGCAATAGTTAATGCATCTATGGATACATTCAAACGTTTGATTGTTTGTCATTACAAATGTTTGTTGATTTTTTTTTATTGCCATTTTTTGCAGAAACAGCTGTACTATGTAAAACGTGGGAGTGTAATAACTTACTAATCTTCCTTACATAATGAATATCATATTAAGCACTGTGGGCTATTTCATTCATGCCTTCACTGGACTTAATGTTGCAGAAGATCAGGTGTTTATTTTTTATTTTTTGAACATCTTCAAATTATGAAGGTTTGATTGGATCACAAAAACCGCTGATTTTTTAGACCATGAGAACTAGGGATGTGCTACTATGGACAGAAAGTTGAATGTATTAGCAAATTGGCGGTATTCCTGTTCATACGGATAATGTGCACTATTTGTCTACAAATATGATGTATGAGTACAGTAATTATAACATTGCTTCTCCATCAAAAGAAGGTTTCATGTGAAACTAGTAAGCTTAAATCGCGTTAACGATACATAGTTTTTTTGCTTAACACTAGAAGGACGTGGCGCGTCAAATTGACGCAGTGTTACTTCACAGTACAAAAACCAGTTCTCACAACAGAGAGCATTGTTTTCTCTCTGCTGATAATTACAGGTTTATCGAATTAGGTCACAGCTGCCAGCACAGAGGTGTGAGATAGCATAAAAGATGAAGGAGCAAGGAGCCCCCACGTGAGTGTGCCCACCGACGTTGTACTGAAACTCATGGCTCCGCTTTTTCAAGGAGGTTACAATGTCACTTGCGATAATTTTTTCACCTCACTTGACCTGGCGTTGCGACTTGCGGAAAAGAAGTGCAGCCTCGTAGGGACAATGCGCCAGAACAGGAGAGAAGTTCCGGAATAGTGCAAGAAGAAAAAGGAGTTGCGTGAAACAGAAGTGTTTAGGCATGACGGCCAAACAGCAATTACACTCACATCATACCAGAGCAAAGCAGCAAAAAACGTGGCAATTTTGAGCAGTCTACATCTGGACGTCCAGGTTTCAAGCGACGAAAATCCGAAAAAGAAGCCTGACTCTATACTCCACTATAATGAGACAAAAGTGGGAGTCGACGTTTTCGATCAAATGGCACGGTTGTACTCAGTCAAAGCAGCAAGCAGACGATGGCCGGTGCATGTATTTTACAATGTAGTTGATATGGCTCTTATCAACAGCTGGATTATCTACAAACACGTCTGCCAGAGCAAGATCAGCCGCAGAGAATATATACAAAAGATAGCAGAAGAGCTTACCGGAAGTGTGGAAGCAATTACTCGCAAACGTCCAGCAGAAGGCGGTTGCGTCCCCAGTACCACGATTACCAATCCAGTTGTCAAACAACGCGTTACCTGCGCTACATCAAAGTGCAGAAATCGTACCACCGAAAGTTGCCAAGACTGTAAGAAAGCGGTATGTGGGCGATGTGCTACCAGAAAATGCAAATCGTGTGTTTAGGAAAAGTAATTTTGAGTATGGACTTATAAGTGTTCACTGGTTTCAAGCGTTGTTTCAAACTGAGGCTTGTATTTTCAATGTGATTGCTTTTGTTAATTAAAATGCACAAAGCGGACATGCGATAGAAGTAGTTTTTTCGGAGCAACAGCACAGTTTTCTCAACAAAAAACGTTAGATTTGCGCCGTTTTGACCTTTTGCGTCAATTGACGCACTCCGTCCTTCTAGGTATGCGAAAATTGCCGTCCTTCTAGTGTTAATTATAAAATCGGAGAAAACTTTTCTTCATACCACACACATTCATCGTTGCAACCACATACACTTGCAGTGCAAACAGGTCATGAATTAACAAGTTTTTTGTCACATGAGGGCTAAATTTAATTCTGTTTGGTTGAGTCACAATACTGTTGCTATCGAAGATTTCATTTAGTTGCAACATAAACATTTATAACCTCTGTGGGTCAGGTGCAATTGTTGTTTGGGCTGCAGTAAAAGATAAAAAATTACGTTAAATTATTTCTTGAAACGATACCAAGTAATGTTTGGTCGTTTTAAATTCAACCATTTTTGCATCATTGAATAAACCTACTTCCATTCGCTCTAGTGCTGATACCAGAAAAGTGCCTAGTGTCTAGGCAAGACACACGACTATATTTAACTAAATAAAATGAGATAAAGCTGCTGTGTTACTATGATGTGATGTCGAAATGCTGCCTTGCATACTGTGGTTTTTCATTTCGGCAGTTTAACAATCTGGTCTTTTTTTTATGGACAAACTTCTTCAAAAACAATTGGAGCAGCATTAAGCGAGTTTATTGCTTTACTCATGACAATGTGGAGTATCAGACTTAATAGCCTAACTTTACGTCGGGTCTGACACAATAACTTGCAGTTATTTTTAAATTATTATTTGATCTGGGATGAATTATGAGATGTAATGGAATATTGGTTTAGAATAATGCTTGATATCATTAGCTAGGTTACTGGCAGACAAAAAGGATATCTATCAGAGATAAAAGTTATTACATTAATCTTAACAAATAAAGCTGGTGACGCACCCAGACGAAGAGGAAAAAGAAAATGAAAAATGCTTGCGATACCCAAATGGTTGCAAGATGTCTTATACTTCTTTCAAGAATTAAGTGTAGGTTGATTAAGTTATGAAAACAATGTTTGCAAAGACAAGCAGTAGAAGTAGAGCATATTGGCGTTAATGGCGTGTTCAACTGACATCTAGATTTAAGCCACTGCAAGTGGATACGAATAGATTCAGGTTGATCGGATACCGAAACCAGATGTTTGGATTTGTCGAATACTGAAACAAGTTATTCGGATATGCACAAACCCGAATAATTTTGATTTAGCACATCCCTAATGAGAACCACTTTAGAAAAAAGTTCAAGAGTAAAACAATCGAGATTTTTTGTTTATCTTTCCTAATCTAAATAGTCCAAGCAATACTTGTAATCGTAGAGGTGGTCCAAGTAAACCTGTATATTTTAGAGGGCTGCTTTTTATTTTCCATAGATGGTCAAACTTCCTCAATCGGACGCACACAGATTTGTCCCCAAAAATTGCCCACCGGTCATTATAAAAAACAAACACCTGAGTGTTCTTGAGACGACTCTTTGCGTTAATAAAGTTTTTTCCTTTTCTTCTTTGGTGTCTTTTAAAATGTAAACCTTTGTTTTACATGTTAAATATGTTTCATAAAGCAGTTTATTTCCGCCCATGTTCATTGCAAAAACCTAATAAAGTGAACTCACTAAACAAAATGTAATAGAATAAGTAGAATGGCAAAGCCTTGGATCCATTTAAGACATGAAAAGTGGATCTCTACTTTCGAATTGTAGATAAAAAGCTGCATTGTACTTATTGCTAAAGGAATTCTACTACCTGCCTTTCAAACTTGGGGACCAGTGCGGCTAATTTGATGTTTTTCTCCGCAATAAAATTGCAGTGCAAATTGCTAATTACACGAAAAATAGTTGCTGTTATTTAAAACTTTTATTATTACTAAATGTAGGTAGGTACCATCTTCCACCCAAGTGTGACTTATTGCAAGTTGATGCACAAGCAAACTTGTAATTGGAAAGTTTCCAAAAAAATGCGCCTAATTAGGACGTTTGACCATATTTGCATAACTTTGACTACTTTTAATAGTTTTGAGGTTTTCATTGTGTGTGTGATTATCTTATTACTTATTATGTATATATTTTTCTCAGCTTACTTTCTTGGTTGCATTGTACATTGCTCTTAGCACATCCTATATTTACAAGTGGTATATCCAGTTTTCTCATCTTCAAGTGAAATACAAACTTTCTTTTTTGGGTCTATCAGGAATATGGCTGTTATATTTCATCTGGGGATGGTAAGTTTGTACAGCATAGAATTATTGTATTTTTTTTAGAAAATTTATCGAAATATTTTTATCATAATCATCATAAGACCTACTTGAAATAAATCATTTATGTCGAACTTAGCTCACAGTGATTTTTTCTACAACTTATGATTTCATGCATACGCTTATTGCATAGTGTTACAGGTTTTGAAGGCTTGTATGTATGCAAGTCTACAGCTTAACTTAAAATACATGTTGACTATTGTTTTGAGGACTTGCACTCAATTTTCAGTGATATTAATTTACAACAATTACATTATTTTGTAAACTAACTATTGGACGTAACCAATTAATGCAATCATTGTGTTACAGAATTTGTTTGCCATACCCTTATTTACCACTGTCACGGTCCACTGAAAACCACCAAGCGTTGTTATATAAATCAGCTCGCATGTATTCTATTATAATAAAACTGGTCGATTAAAAGCATATACCAAAAGTCACCCTTGGCTTGTACACTAAAACAAATGGCCGGTGTCTGACTGGAGTAAATTTATAAAGGTTGATTTGAAATGATCGGTTGGTGATATTGTAGTGAAAACGCTATAAAGTTACTCATGGTCAAGGGTGTCGCAATTTGCCGTAAATGTGAAAAAGAGCTTAGAACAATAAAATTCTTGTTACAATTGTAGGGTATTTGATTTGTATGTAGGGATGCACAATACAGAATACCTGGCTATTCTAGAATATTCTAGAATACTTAATTTCGAATCCAGAATTTCGAATCTATTCTGAAATTACGCGGCAATTTTTTCTAGGCACTTTTTTCCAAATAATAACGAACAAAAAGCAAAAATATTTGTACATTATTTTGAATTGTATTAGTATCACATGACAAACAGTATAACATATGCTACATCAAGCATCACACGATTCATATTAAAGCATAGAGCCGTGTAGTTCTTGCCACCTGCACTACCAACAGTCTTAATACCATACTTTTCGGAGGTAACACATCGAATCATAGAATTAATCAAGAAGCTTCTTGTTGCAATGTAGGATATTCAGTGCTTGTAAGTGACTTTCGGTAATTCTTTTTTTTAAGTTCCAATACTCCAACACGTCTGTTTTATTGGAGTTATCTTTTAGGTAGGCTGAAACAATAGTGTCAATGTCAGCTCCCTCATCATCTGCATCTTCTTGGTTGCTTTGTTGCACCTCCATTCCTAAATTAAACTAATTTTCCATCATGGAAACAGAACTGGTGGTGCTGTCGCCAACAGGAATGGGATTACGGGGTGGTGCTACCACTGCTATGGTTGTGTCAGAAATCATTTCTGATTTTAAATGCAGGCGAACCCTTGTAGCATGATGCGGTTTAAAATACTTTTCTTTGTATGCTGGGGGAAGCCATGTTGCCATATCAAATAAAGATGGAAATGGAACATCATCAGATGCAACAGCAAAGTCAAATCCTCATTCTATATCAGATTTAATCTTTTGTCTAAATGCAGAAATATGCACACTAGCACTGCTTGTAGAGAAGGAGCTTGAGTAGTTACTCAACAGCCCTTTAATTAATGGTATAATGGCTGCAGTTGTCACATATTTATCTCCTTCAATAAAGTCACTGGCCACCTTTATAGGTAACAATTCTTCCACGAGTCCTTGGACTGTTGTAATTTCTACTGGTGTTGTTCCTACTTTCTACTGTTGTTATTTGTGCTTGCAGAGAGACTGCCTTCAATTCCGCTGATATTTAAGAACACATGCTTTTTCTTCAAGTGCTTCAACAATCAACAGACTGCCAGTACTGTTGCAATATGATAAAATTGCCTTGCAATGGCGACAAACCACGCTATTCTTTTCATCTGGCTTACAAAAATGTTCCCACACGCTGGAACTTTTTTTTCGCCCACGACCAGTCGACATGACGCAGTGATAATTAATAGATTACCTTGTTCCTCTACACTTACTGCTTACTTGTTTACGAATCTCAAGCGCGTGGTTGGTGAGTGAATCAATGCGCGCGCAACTGCACTGCACAGCACACGTAATGAATCATTCGCCCGCACACACATGCAGCGCGTTGGCGTTTTTCGTTACGGATGATTAAACTAAAATCTAGACAGGACAAATTATTTACTCGTACTGAAACGCACTGCGTGTCTGCAGTTCTGATAACTGCGTGAACCGTATGAAGAAAGACAATAGGCGCTTCGAACAAACAGTCTATGAAGAAAAAAGGCGGCGCGCAAGACGGAAAATATCAACTTTACATTTGTTTAACATCGCACACTGTTCATTTAATTTTAACAGATTTTATTTCGAATCCGCAAATAAGATTCGAATACATTGAGATTCGAATCTCTAAGATTCGATATTCTATATTGTGCATCCCTATTTGTATGCATGCAGTTATAATGATATTATATTTAACATTGGCTACTTGTTTTTTATTTTTACAGGAACTTCTTATTTGCATTAGTTGAAGTTACAGTCTGTTATGTTTTGATGATATACTTACCTTCACAATCATCGAAAAGGTTGGCATAATATATTTTCATGTTGGCTATGTAACTATGTTTTATTTTTCATTGGCCAGGCATTTAGAGAAAATATCTTGAAAAAAATGTGTACCCAGAAGTCCACTTGAACTAAAAAATCACAGATTGATAACATTTGCACTGAACTGCTTGTTGACTGAATAATCTTGGCTGAATCGGCCACATAACCCCAAGTTCTGTTCTAACTAATTGATTAAGTTATTTTCATGTCTCAACTAAATCCAAATCACTTTTTGAAATAAACACATATATATATGTTAGTATTCCCAATCAAATTTGGCACGGCGCCCTACTGTATATAAAGACTTGAAATTACAACAACAACATCTTAAAGAAAATCCTAAAAAAATAACATTAAATCAAAACAAGCCATAAGTAGAACTGAAGTTTTACAATGAATCTGATTGCAGTTTTACCTCTATGTGAAATAGTCACTAAATAACAAAAGCATTGTTACATACAACAATCCTGGCAATTGATTTCACTAAAGCCTGCCGCTAAATTATGTGCTTTTACAAAAAAACTTAAATTTAGGGACAAACTTTGCCATGCCCATGGCAACATGCTGCAGCACCCTAGTGCACATAGACACCTTAAATAGAAGGACTAGTAACTCGCACTCTCGGGTTACGGAACTTGGGTCCCAATCATAGATACTAGTGTGCCGCCACAGATTCTCAGGTGTGCCGCGAATCTTTTGAATTTTGGAAAAGAACTGTATAAATATTTAAAATAAGGCATGCAGACAAGCATATGTGACTTTAAAGCTTTCTAACTGCTTCAATAGCTGATAAATAAGCACATGTGACGATGAAACCAATTATAGGCTATGGCAATGCCGATAGAGTAGGGTAATTTTTTAAAGCAACTTTTCTTTTTTTCTATTGCATAATCGGAACAAAGTTTTTTCAGGGGTTTCTGTTAATAACACACAATGCCTAAGAAATGTAATGTATATGGTTGTCGAGGCAATTACAGGGAGGAACCATACTCCAAAGTGGTATCATTTCCAACTGATGAAGTAGAACGAAACCGCTGGATTGATGCCATGCCAAATGAGCGTTCTAGTTTGCTACAGCTTAAGCAGATCTATGCTTGTGCTAATCATTTTGACTGTGAATGGATTTCAGTTAAAGGTGGAAAAAGACCAAGCCAACCACCGTCCATTTTCCCTGGAGTTTTAAAGTCATGCTTAAAGCAGGTCTCCTCAGCACCCAGAACTAGGCCTAGAACTGCTTCAGCAGAGGCGAGAGCTGAAAAGGAACGATTCCGTACTGAAGGCCTGGATAAGATAGCTGACTTTTCTTCTTTTTGTAATGACATCAAGCAGCATTTCCCAAAGGATCATCTTTTTTTTTGTGATAGTGATGACATTTACATTTCTAAAACTGATGCAAAAGGACGTTCTGTTATTCAATTTCTTCATTTTCAACGCGTGCAATCGTCATTTGGATTTTTGCATCTTAAATGTGTTGAGAAAAATGGAAAGGACATACCTAAAACATATTTTTCCAAAGCTGGTTGTCTGCAAAAGAATAGCCTTCTCAGTAAATGGTCACAGTTAGACAAAATTCTGTCATGCATTACCGAGTATGAGTTCAAAGATACAGACTATCATGATACATGCTTATACATAGATACATACATACATACAGACATCAAAGATACATGCTTTGGTGATTGAAGTTGTCTGCCATTTTGGTGGCCCTAGATATATACTACGCATTTACCCTGTTGCAAAACTTAATTCAGATCAACTCAAGAAAATTCTGTTGGAAGCTCTAGTAGCGGTAAAAAATGCTGGTGGTAGTATAATTTCTTGTGTAGGTGATAATTGCAATACAAATGTTGCAGTTTATGGTAAATTACATGGCCCTGGTAAAGTCTTCATTGACGCTATAAATTCTTATGCTTTCCTTGTTTTTGACTATGTTCATTCTTTTAAAAATATAAGAAATAACTGGATAACGGTGCATGATAAGGAACTTTCTTTCACAAAAGATGGAAACACATATATTGCACGATGGAAGGACATAGAAGCACTGTACAATGAAGACCGGAAAAACAGCATCCGTCTTACCAAGATCACATACACAGCTGTGTACCCAAAATCTTTGCAGAGACAAAGCGTGCCTTTTGTATGCCAGATCTTCAATGACAAGACAGTTGCTGCTCTTTCAACTCTAAAGGATAAACTTGGCATTAACGAGGGCACCATCATTTTTGTCAAACTCATCACCGATTGGTTTCACATGATGAATGTGAAAGATCGATATTCCGGTATTAACATGCGTGATGAGTGTCGTCAACCATGGACCAAGAACTGCACTAGTTTCAAGAAACTTAATGAAACTTGTGACATTATATCCTCTTGTGCATGGTCAGGTGGTCGAGGTCGGACGCAGAAGCTTACTAATCAAATTTCAGAAGCATTTGTAGTGTCTACAAGAGCCAACATCAAAGCCGCAGAGTTGCTACTGACTCAGCACAACTTCATCTACGTTCTACCTGGTGTGTTTGCTGATGAGGCCCTTGAAAAGTTCTTTGGTCAAGCCAGACAACGCAGTGGAGGTAATTTCTATATTGACATTGTAGATATCAAGGCAGCTGCAAAAACCAAAAATCTCCATGCACTTTTAAAATATGAGTCAACTCCGTGCGAGTCTCATGATGTGCCTTGCACCTCTAACATTTGCATTGATGATGATCAATTTGACATCACCATTGCTGACACTGAAGACCTAGTGCAATCTAATGACAGTGTCAAGCATAAATGTATTTTTCTAGCTGGATATTTGGATCACAAATATCCAGCTAATATCTTGCGTATCGAAACTGAAAATGATGACGACCATCGGATTAATTCGGAGTTTCTCACAAACTTAAATAGAGGTGGACTAACTGTACCTCTACTCTCAACAGTACATTTTGTACACTCAGCCTATAAACTGTTTGGTAAGTGCAACTTGCATTGCTGCCGAGCTCATCTCAGCCATGCTTTGCGTCGTATCGATAGTCCAATGGTTGTAATTCAAGGAGCATGTCTTACTTTATCAAACATTCTTTTGAAAGCATTTGTGCTTGACAACAGTGACAAAGAAAGACAACTCGGCTGTTTGAGAAGAAAAGAAAAACTCTCTACTAAAACTGAACAAGTATCTTTAGTATGCCAACAAGTATTTTGATTACTCATTTCTACAAATTTCATTGTTGTTTGTTGTTGTTTTTCATTGTTGTTTCACAAATTTCATTGTTTGTGTTGAAATATTCAGGCTAAACTGTCCATGAATACATTTTAATTCAGTCACAGGGGAACATACTGTGTGTTTCAGTTGTTTAAGTGAGAAAATATGCAATATTTTGAGTGATTTTGGACTATTTTTTCGTGATTTGACCTTTAGATGACCTTGTAAAAGGTTAAAAGTATGAAAAAGTAATTCCTCACCCTTCAAAACCCCCCAAGAGACACCAGAATGAAGGTTTTACCATGTATTTGACACAAATTATGATGGGACCCAAGTTTCAACTTGGGACCCAAGTTCCAGATACCGAGCATAGAAGTTACCAGTCCTTCTATTTAAGGTGTCTATGCTAGTGCATCAAGACTGCTGCTTGGGAACTAGTAAATTTGTGTTTTCAAACAAAGACAGTATTTTCCCCATTTTCACTCCATTATCTTTGTTTTCATTTGTGTGTGAAGTCAATTGTTTGTGCTTGATAACAATAAATTTGCAAGTATAATACATTAACAATACAGACAGTTCCAAAACTGCAGATTTGGGCAAGCATCTGACGAGTCTTAATCAGATAACACTTATTTTTCTTAGTGGGTATTTATGACAGCTTTGATCGTGTAATAATTGATAGTTGCTTGAAGTTGGTGCTTCCTAACACTTTAAGGCGAAACTCAAATTTTAGGAATAGAAGTCTTTCACAATCCAACTTACAATGACAACTATTAATCAGTTGAATTTCACATTTCTAATGAAACTTATTCTTACATTTAAACATAACTACAAATTGCATAAAAATAAAAAAAACGTTTCATTTTCTTGTACAGAAACAAAATTCTTTTTGTGAAATCCAATTTTGAAACACTGTCTAGTGTTTAATCCCAAGCAAATTTCTAACCCCACATACCATCATCCCATCCAAATATGTGTTTGTTTAAAAATACTATGTTTGCCAGCAGGCATAATTTAAATAAAAAAACTGGTGATGGAATTCTTTATTGAAACCAATGTTTCGCAAACACATGCGATGAGCTTCCTCAGGGCACATTACAATAGTAGAGAATAAAAAATATCTTTGAAAACTACAAACATATAAAATAACCTAAATACGAGCAATAACTAAGAAACGATTATGATGTATGGTATTATGACATAAGAAACGCAAATTTACATAACAAAGCAAAGGTAAAAAACAAGCATGTAAAGGAAAACAAACGTATATATCATTTTTAGTTAAGTATTGCGACTATATAGGTGACAATAGTGTGTCGTTTTTATCATTTATTACATCCTGTTTCGAGTTAAAAATAAAAAACTCTTCCATAACTATTCTTTTCCAGTAGTCTGATTCAAAATTAGGTGGACATTCCCCCAATCTATCATGTGTTCTTTTTCCAAGACATGTTTGCTCAAAGAACTCTTTTCGTATCGAATTTTTTCCTAGCCAGATCGTTCTCGTAGCAAAGGATCGTTTTGTTTCACCTATAGAAGTACCATTACAGCTTTTACATGGAATTTCGTAGATGGCACCGTGTCTATTTTCCTCTGGTATAGGATCTTTGGGAGAGGAACGATGTCTCCAATCTTTAAAGCCGGTTTGAAAGCAGTCTTGATTTTGAGATCACCTAAGATTTGTTTTAGCTTTTCAGTGAGGAGGAGGACATACGGAAGAAGAACAAAACCTTGGAATGCTTTGGAATTATCTAAATTTAAGTTGAATTTTTGTTGACTTGTGTTTAGTATCCAATCCGGGTAACCATTTAATCGTAAGGCATCTTTTACTTCCTTTATTTCTTTGCTCGGTGTAAGAGAGTTCACACCACCAAGCGTTTGTTTAGTTCAAGTCAGATTACGTCAGATGTTAACCATTTCTATAATTGGCATTTTGGTATGTTTACCATTCAGTTTATAAACTGCAAGAAGACCTTGTTGATGTGGTATTAAGCTTATTACTATGTTTTGCAAAGGTATATAATTTTCAATTGCCAACCTCTTTGCATTTCATCACAAATATAATTGATTGGCAAGGTTGACAATGTCCCTTATTATGTAATAAGTATGCAATTAGAGAAATAAGATGATGTAAACACCACCGCTTTTTATCTTAACCTTGTATGGATTGTGTTTCAGCTAAATCACAATTGCTAAATATATTTCTAACTCATATAACATGATGTTTATATCTTATTTACTGTAACATATCAAAATCACTGAGTGACCTAGGTGCTTAAAACTATTGCGTATTCTTCGGAATTTTTAAATCTTCTGGTAAGAATTTTATAACATGTGATGTATATGCAGTGTTATCAATGCACTGGATCACAGGTCAAATCTTTATAAAAGACTTGTTGGCAACTCTTAATGTTAGGTGGCAAATCCAAGCACAAGTTGACCTTAAAATAAAACCAAACCTAGATCATGATCTAAGATTGTCCTATCATTTGATATGGTTGTCAAACAATTGATAATAAAACTTTTACCACTTATTCTGTACTTATAGCTGGTAGATTTAACCGCTGTTAACCTTCAATTTATACAATAGGTTATACTAGATCTATCCAGACTTAAAATTCTATTGTAAAAGTTTAATTAATCAATTAAATTTATTTTTAAAGGTATATATTTATGTTTGCTATGGGGACACTCTCCATAGCCCATGCCTATAATGTATATGAAAGGCTCATTTCAAACAATAAAGATATTGCTGCAGATTTTACAGGGTAACTTTTTTTTTAATTGTATGTGCATGTAATTACATTTTTTTAAATGTTTTGAAGCCATATTACATTAAACCATTTTCAATTTATGTATTGATTTTTCATTTTTCAGAAGAAGTCTTCCCAATTAATGGTCTATTTTTTACATGTTTCAGGCCAGTCATGATTATTACCCAAAGGGTTACTTCTTTAAGTTTTAGCTTAAGTGACGGTATGTAGACTTTATGTTTATTTGGTGACATACATATATTAAAATATACTACAGTAGTTTGAAGCAACCTATAAATTTTCAGCACCGTGAAATTTTGTGTACATATGTTGTCAATGTTATAGAAAAAGAGTAGGCCTAAAATGTTGTATTAAAAATGGTTAACTGGTTCAGATTAGGATTGGGTTGCCATTACTTCTAAAATGTTCCGTCTTTGCGATAAGCATTTAGTATGTCCTTGTATTAGTTAGTTATTAGGGGTGCAAACAAATTTTAATTCTTATTAACACTCTATTTCTAGCGTTCCAAGGCTGAGTGCAAATTTTTATTATTTGCAATATTGTTAGTTTTTTGTAAATGTAGCTTACCTTGTTTACAGTTTGTTCCCCTTCATCTTCTACGTTTAGGTGCAGTCAAAGAAGAGTTTCTTACAGAAAATCAGAAAAGATCTGCAATAAAGTAAGACTGCACAGTAGATTGATATACAGTTTATACCAGTGGTTCCCAAACTTTTTTGAAGGCGACCCAAGCCTCAAATGTATTTTAACATGAAAAAAATCATAATGATTGTATGGATGATTTTTTGCTGTAAGTTGCTAAGTTTGTTTTCAATGTCAGCGATCTACTCTTTTCTCAATTACGTATATGCCACATACAGACATGGACAATCAATGGTAGTGTGGTCCACTCACTATGAAACAATGTATTTTATTACAAACATAGGTTTGCATCACCTCAGCACGACCCATTTTTTTACCCTTCCTGACCCATACTTTGGGAAACACTGCTTCATACCATATTATTATTGTTATTATATTTTGCTCTAGCCTGACTGAACAGTTTTGTGTTGGAGAAATTTTTCTCAATTTTCTTAAGCAAAAAAACAACTATTGCAAAGATGTTTACACTATCCATAACAATTTTGTATGTTTCAAGTAATTTTATAGTGTGTAGACTATATAAATATAATTAACATGAATGCAAAGTCCTAAAATAACAATATATACTGTAATTGATCTTTAGCTCTTTTTGAATAAGAGATAGTAATTGATCTTTTTAATTACTGGTAACACGACGAGCACCACTTTTTTATGAAAACTTCTTATATGATTATGAAACTTCATGTGATTTTTAGAGGATGCACACCAAATATGTATCTGTAGCCCTATATGTGTAGGTGTTGAACTGATTTAACTTTTATTAACTACAATTTATGTTTGTTACCTTATAGTTATACAGATATAACCCCATAAAACAGCATTGTATTGCCCACTGTTATCTTATTTTGCTATACTAGGAAAACACCAACTTTTTATGAGTACTTTGCCTACATGTTCAGTGTGTTTGGCATCATGGCTGGTCCACTTGTGTTTTTCAATGATTTTATAAAGTGTACCCAGGAAGAGAGCAAATATTACAATGAAAAGGTTTGTTTGTTCTCTTTAAAGTAGTATTTTCTAGTTTTGTTTCTATGAAATGAATACTAAACTCTTGAAACACCTAATTAAAAGTCAGTTTCTTTTTACAGGATACAAAGAAATCAGCATCTCCGTCACCAAACGTTAGTTTCACAAGTTTATTTTTAAAATTTGTTTCTTCATATTTGCACTGTCTGCAATGATATGTTTTGGTATTAAACCATCAAAAATACACTTTAGAGAGCGGTTTTATCAAAGGTCATAACATCTATGATGATGATCGTAATTTACTGGCTTGGTAGTAAGACATGGCATTATCAAAAAAATGTAGGTGAGTAAATTTACAAACTTTGCATGTTAACAGTACTTTAAACAAGTTTAAGAATAATTGCTCGTCATACTATATCCTAAATTTATATTTTTAGATCCAACTTTCATTGAGTCCACACCAGTATGGCAACGCTTTCTGTATTTGTATGGTTCCCTGTTTGTTTCAAGAGCAAAATACTATGGTGTTTGGTTGTTTGGTAATATATTTGTTTTTTGTGTACTGTATATCCAACTTGTTTGAGTTTACGTTATTTTGTAACTAGTTACTAACCTAAATGTTAATAATTTTGCTCAACACCCTGTTGGCACCCAGTACCCATCATTGCTAACTGATGTACATATAATATATACTATCTTCATCTGTCATACACGAACAGCTGATGCTGTACATAATGTTGCCGGGATTGGATTTAGTGGTTATTGTGAGGATGGAAAACCCCAATGGGAGCTGATTTCAAACATCAATATACTAAATATTGAGGTTTTTTTGTTTATTATTGTTTGCTTTGCTTACTGAATTCTTCTGAATATTATGTTCACTAGATAATTTAATAAAATTTAAAATGATTTTGTTTTAAACACTTTTTCCCTTTTTTATATAGATGGCTACTGGATTGAAAACTTATATTGATAACTGGAACATCACAACTGTGAAGTGGATAAGGCTGTAAGTACAATTTTCTCCAGAAATAAGTTCGGGCTTGAAATATTTTGTGAGCTATTAAAATGTTGTTTTTTTTTCAGGTTTAATACAGTCTAATATTTATTTCAATGTTTATACACTCTTATGTTTCTGTTATGGCTACCGCGAAATGGCTTGGAACCTACCTCACTTTTTTCATAAAAATAATGGTTTGGTATACCAAAAACGGTTTTATTGTTCTAGTATTACACAAGGGAACACAATTTTTGTTGACTTCGATCTAACAATTGTTTTTGACTAACTTTTGGGCGCTGATTCCAAAAATGACATCAGTTTTTCTCTATCACGTCAAGTTTTTGAGCTAGGCACCCACCACTTTGTCTCATAACCCACAAAAAAGTACAAGAATTGAGACGTCTGCATTTATTGTAGAAAACGTTTTAAGAACTACAAGCAACCGAAAGAAACTAAATTGTTACAGTTCATAATTAGTTTAACCCAATACTATGCTGTGGGTTATTAAGGTATCATCTCAGATGCAAAAACAGTTTCTCCAGTAATAGTGGGCCATTTATTTAACCAATTTTAATCAGGGAATACGAAATTTAAAGTTATGTTTTTTGGTGAGCACAGTGTTTAGTGTATATTCTATCGTCTTGTACTCAACTGTGGCGTTTTAAGTTGTCAAAACCCAAGGCGCCAATTATGTGGTCCTAGGCAAATATTCTTTGATCTGATATAATTGATATATGTAGTATTTACTACCACATTTGTCTCATAAACAACTCAACAACAACTTTTCTCAACAATATATGCCTTAATCTGAAGCGTGAAGCAAATACCTGATATGTCTTACTGTCTTAATGATAGATTTTCAGCTTACATAATGATTTATTTATTTACGTAAACAGAAACGACTCAACATAACTTTTCTAAATTCACGTAATACATGGTAATAGAAGACATGTTTGTATCTTAACTAAGCCAATTCTCAAAATAAGCCGTAGACATTGTTTCAAGAACCCAAAGCTTTTGAGAAACGTTCCTAATTTTGGACAAAAATTGTGAACCTATGAAAACAATAATATCATTTGAAGTTTTACACCTCAGTTTTGTGGATTTGGCTTACTGGGTTAGGTCGTCATCTTTAGTTCATTTGTAAAGTACGTTCTAAGCCTTGTGTTATAACTCAACATTTATTTCTTACTTGGAAACTGACTTTTATATGATTAGTTACGGATTTAATTCCTTTAATGTTTGTTTAACAGTGTGGCGTATGATCGTTTGAGCACAAAATATCGCACCTGGGCTTGCTTCATGCTCTCTGCGTTTTGGCACGGATTTTTTCCGGGATATTACATGATGTTTCTAACCTGCCACGTGTATCTGCTGGTGCAACGCAAGGTAAGAATGTACCAATTAATTGCAAACAATAGCCAATATTAAGAATTATTCTTGCTTCCCGCATGTAACGCTTTGCTAGTTTCTAATGTCACTTTGTTCGCAACGTTTAAGAAGTCAAATAGAGGGCGCCCTAAAAGTCGTAACAGTCTTTGTTTTCATTTCATAATTCCTCTTTATCCTCACTGGGTATCAGTTGGGGTGAATTTAAGCCTTTGGTTTTCGAAGAATTGTACCTAAGAATCAACCTTTTTAAGTGATATTACTATGCAACAGTAAAAAGGGTTTTCAATTTCCACACAGCAAGTCATTATCACCAAGCTTTGAGGGCAAAGTCTTTGAATATTTTATCTTTGTGTAAGCTAATCTTTCTCCCTTTATCAATTTCCAACTTATGTAAGGCACAATAACATTCTTTAAAACTCGCGCTGTGCTGGAAAGCATAGTAAATTTTGTGTCGTGCATCATGAGTTACTTGCATAAACATTTCGTCTTTACAAATCACGCAGTGGAATGGCCATTATAAAGCTTTCAACAGCTGTTTTCTTCACATATTCGACAAATATCTATTCTAAAGGAATAGAAAAAGATTTACCCTGATTTTTGGCTCAGTTGATGATGGAAACAGAGCCATGTCTTATTTGTTATTTTTGCCCAAATTTCATAAATTAAGCTAAACTTCTTGTGCGTTGTTCTTTGAAGTAATCGTTGACTTCGTTTGTGCGATCATCATTTAAGTGAGTATATTTACTTGCTTCTGATTGCAATTACACTGTGCTCACTCATATCATCATTATTTCCTTGTTGTATTTATTGCAATTAATGCCAATACAATATCTCTATCTGTCCGACAGATAACTCCTAAAGGGAGGAAAGAAGTCATCGTTTTTTTTATTTATAGGCACGTCGTGTTATACGACCCAACTTTCAAACGTCTCGCAACCTCCGTATTCTCTATGAGGTTGTGACTCTATTTATCACTCAAATCACAATAGCTTATTCAGTCTTGCCTTTTGTTATTTTGGAGTGGACGGCATCAATTCGGTTCTATAAGTGAGTAACTGTTTTTTATAATAACGACGTTCTCTTGATATAATTAACCAATATAATTAACGAGTCATCACAGAACTTTCATTATATCATCTTTGAATTGATGGATGTATATAGGTCGGTTTGGTTTGTTGGACATGTAATTGGCCTAGTTCTACTTTTGGTCCTTCCCAGCGGCAAACCTCCGGTGAAGAGTCAAAATGGCCACAGAGATCACAGATATCAGTTAGTTGGAAAAGAAGTAATTGAATCTAAGACTGCTTTGGCAGCGGGTTTGTCTCAAAATGGTCACAATCACGTCCGACAACGATAAAATATTTGTGCCGAGTTGCGGTATCGTTTTTCATTTTGCAAGTTTGTCTTTTGTTCACTTTCTGTACACCATTAGTTCTCCCATATGCAAATCACCTATTTCGCATTATGTTGTCTTCGCTGAAAGTCATCCAACCAACTTAGTGTTCTTATATCGGTACACAGGTTAATCGTTGGCAGTAATATGTGGTTGCTAACAGACGTTAGCATATCTTAATTTTCTTTTGTTTTATACGTTGTATGCATTAAAACCTTACATGCCTATTTTATATTTGTATGTACAATTAGTATTTTCCTTTGAAAATTGGTGAGCCGGTAGATTTACACTGTACTACTGATCATAAATTTGTATTTTTTTGTATCTGTTTACCCTTTTTTCACCTATGTATTATGAATTACGTACCATGCACCATTAAGTACCATTCAAATGACACAAACATCTTAAGATGCGCAGTAAAGAAACCTAAAAGTCCTATGATATACTGTATTTTGTGTACAAATTATTGAAATCGTTAGGCACCTGTTAAGCAAAATTGTAACTGCAATCTGATCGTAAAATCAAACCTGCAGTGATTTCCTATTTGGCTGGTCGACAATTTTTTGCTCCAATTTTAATTTGGGAAAAGAGAAGGCCTATTTTTTATTGTGGTATTTACCAACCGAGTATTAGCACAACAGTTGAAAATTCAGTCTTTCATGTCTTAATTGTAATCGAGCAAAGGTGCAAGCGTCGTTTTAAGACATATTTTTCTCTAATGTTTTGCGTGCCTTTAAATGTCATATTTTGTTCAGGTTTTTCTACAATCTTGCGCTACGTTTACTGTATTTAAAGTTTTTGCTATCAATAATGTTGCAGTTTTTGCAAATTCTTCAATTGCTAATCATTGAACTGTGGTGAATTTATGATTCTTCCACTGATATTCACATACTGTAAATTGTATGAAAGAAAATTGCTTGACATATGTAAACCAATAATCCTGGTTACTATTAACACACGTCATTAAAAGCAATGTGCTCATTAAGTATCGATGCAAAAGTTTCATTCGTATGAGAGAATTTGTTGCATTTATTTTAAGTATGTACGTTACTTATTTCAATAGAAATTGCCAAGATATGTACTAGATAACAGTGTATTTGCAAGTTTTTTTATAAACCTATGCCTATGGCATGCATAAATTGCATATACGTGTAGTGAATTTTCTGTGCTTTGGTTGTATTTTGGCAAAACTGTTAGCCAATTAGTGCATTTGTTTTGTAACATTTCTATAGAACCAATAATTTTAGAGAGTAGAATTTTAATTGAGAAAGGAAGTTTTTTGTTGTTATTCCGTCCACTGTTTTGTTGACTGTCAACTTTTGTACATGGAAGAATTTTTTATTTCCCTCTTTGGGACTGCCTGCGGACATACAGTTTCTGTACACACCTTTATGTTTTCGTTACTGCTATATTTTCTCTAACAGGGAATCCATTTTCATTTTCACTTTTTTACATGAAATGTTTATTGTAAGAATAAGCTGTATTTTTGTTTAGCTGAGAATGTTGTAACTCATTGTACAATTTACTCCGCATTGCTTTCTATATGACGGCGTATATGCCTGATATTGAAGTATTTATCTTTTATTGTAATAGCTATTTTTATGCACAAGTAGTAATCCCGTAGCAATCGTAGTTAACCAAGTTTCGTGCTGTTTGTGGAGATTATCAATTACTCTCAGAACTTCGTGTGCGAGATTAATTTCACGTCATTGAAAAATTTTTAGTAATTACAAAATCACCTTAAATCGAGACTTTTGGATTCATTTAGGAGTGCATTTATTGCTGTAATGCGGTTGCTCAGTGCAGCAGTATTCCACGTGGATACAAAAACGAAGATATAGATAACAGCATTATCTACTTTCAGGTGGAATCTTATCTTGAGAAATTACAACTTACATTATTTTTCCTTTTCTTGGCTGGTTGTTTTTATGTGAGATTATTAGATTTGATATTATTTTGGCGCATTCGAACGGCGATCGATATTGTGCTCTTTTGAACAATAGGTGTAGTCTATATAGAGTCAGCAAAGAAAGAAATTTTGTGTGTGGCTGATTTTTCAACAGTCGGACTTATTATAACGGTAGCGTCTTCATATATTAGGCAAATATCGAGGGAAGTGTTCGATGAACGAAATTTGCATACTTCAATAGTTAGTGAAAAAAACAGGAAAGTAGGCGATAAACTGTTCTGCTCTTGTTACGTTTTATCTTTTGTATAGTGCAAGTTTGATTATGGATGTTTTAGGTATTAGTTGTGTAAGCGAAACCGGTTTATCGTTGAACAAGTTTCAAGACATGAACCTTAACGGATCCCGTTATGGAGAGCCAAATCTTCCTCCTCCTCCCGAGAAAAATCTTCTCAGTGTTTCAAGAAGAAATGCCCGGGAAAGACGAAGAATCAAGCACGTCAATTCTGCGTTTGATGATCTTCGGAAGCGAGTACCTTGCGGAAACCAGTACAAGAAGATAAGCAAGGCAAGAAGATTACTTCACTTTTTTGTTTAAGTTTTTCCAAAAATTAGAAGTGTGTACTTCTTATTCTGGTCAGCAAAACACAGTTTTTGTTGACTTGTTCCAAAAAAAAAAAGTTTCAAGCTCGTAAATAACTAACCTCATTTTAGCCTAATTACCTTCATAAGCTAATAGCATAGTTTGGAATTTTTAGCGGTAAATAGGTCATTAGCAAGATTTTTGTGTAAGTGTAATCAGACAAAGCAAGTTTATGTAAAACGCTATTCAAACTCACAGGTAGAAACACTGCGCTCAGCCATCGAATACATAAAGGCTCTCGAAGCTTTAGTAGAAACACCGAGAAAAAGCGGCTCCTGCATGAATAATGAGAATGCCTGCCAGATACCATCCTCTCAGGTGATAGCAGAGTCGTGGAATCAAGCTGTCTTAAATGCTGGCGTCAATGGGAACTCTATTTCAGAACTAGTTTTATCTAACACATTAGCTCAGACAGCTCGCTGTGATCTAGCGCGTCACGCAGCGACTTCCTGTGTGGACATTCCTCAAAAAATCGAAATGCATGAAACGGAAATGCAACCGACTAGGTCGGAGCATCAAATTTATACCACTACGTTTTCTGCAGTTTCGAACTTTATTCGATAATTAATTTATTGTTCAAAATGCTTTTGTTTTTACTGGTAATTTTGTTAATTTTTCACGGTTTTGCATGGCTAGAGCTATTGCTAAGTTTTGCCCAGCTCAACTGATTATGAGTGTATACTTTACGAAAGGACAAACCTTGTCGCCACGGAAATGCGGAAACTTGCATAAGCGTCAGTGACGGCCGGCTCTTTTTGACTGAGACAGAAAACATTTTAGCAAGGTCATTATCACCTTTCAACAAAACGCGTAAAAACACAATTTTGCGCAACAGCTACATAGAATTACATTGTCAACCAATAGTATAATTAATATATCGGCGTTTAGGAGATACCATTATTTGACGTTAAATTATATTCTGCTCTACACACTCAGCATGTTCTCAAAGTAAGTGACTTTCGCATCTTGTTGTTTTTCCTGTGAAAAGAGAACTTACAGGGCCAATTGACATTGAAAAAATTATTATCAATCATTTTGGTGTTCAAAGAGTTAGAAAAATAAGTTTTGTTTTTCCACCAATTGTATTTTCTTTCTTAAGGAGTAGATTATATTGGGCCATGCCCCATGTCACAAACCAATTGAGACCATAGGCGCTTTTACGTTTTTATTCCTTTTCGTATATCGCATTTTCTTGTTTGCGAATACTTCACGGCTATAACCCAGAAAATTTGTAATAAGTGGGTTGTACGGCATTTCAAAATTATACGCTATAAATTACTACAGCTATTGTGCGTATAGATACTCTATAAAAATACATTTCATTTCGAGGCGTTTTAATAAAGCATATTTTGGAGGGGGTATTTTTGCTTAAGCATGATGGTAAAACTTAGGCTACGCCACTGATAAGCATCCCTGATAAAATACGAGAAACTCAACGGTTTGACGAGGGAATATTCGTTGTTGTTTGTTAAAATCTTCGGTTCCCCAAGCTGGTGTTATGTTTTTCTTGCTCCTCGTCTGTTTTTATACCAAAGTTTTATTTCCGTTGCATATTAGATTGAGCTGACCGAACATGCACAATTGCACATGGAAACAAACGACACTTTAGCTGTTGGTTATACAATGTACAACATTAAGCCGAGTTTAATAAATAGCTGTTTTCTTAGTATTTTCTACTGTATTTCAAGCATAGCCCGGGACTTACCCTTAAACCCTTTTCTGTTTATTCATTTCCTTTATTCAAGGAGCATTTTTATGCGTAATATCTGAGTACACGCAAGTTATAAATTGCAGACATTAGTACTAATATGCACAGATATGTTTTGAAGCGTTTAATAACATTGGTTTGCGTCACACCTGAAAGTAAATTGCAATTTTCACGTTTTTAAACCATCGTCTTTTTCAATTACAAAAATAATAGAAAGGTTAAACAAGCGCTTGGCACCTGCCGTTCGATATATCATAGATTTTACAAACCACATATATAGGATCGTGGAAATCAGGCAATTGGATTAGTTTATATTGAACCATTGTTGTACCGTTTGCGATAAATTGCCTTTTATAAAAAGTAAAAAATATTGACGGATGAATATTTAAATGGATAACAGAATGAATGAAATGCTATAGCATGTCATGAAAGAATATTATGAACATGGGTTTTTGTACCATTATCGCTTGCCGGCATGGAAGATTGGCCATGACTATAACACGTGGAAAACGGTCCTTATACTGTATAGAATTTTGTAGTGTTCTGTCATAAAAATGACTAGATGTACCTTAACCACCTGATTTTCTCTTCATATATAATAAATGACAAAAAATAATACCGAGAACGATCCATTAATAATCGTAATTTTCGCATGCGATATTTTTCATTTTTGTTAAACTACTTCTGACATTTTGTTAGCGCAAGACTTAGTTTTGATCAGGCATTGTGCTTGCAAGGCCCAAAAGTCATGAAACCGTATTTAGTTGCTCGAAGTGGGCTCAGCAAACTCGGAAAATCATTACATGCCCCTTAAATATGATAACAAAACAAGTACTAAAAAAAAATACATGTGGTAGTCGTGCGGAATTTTGTTAGTCTAAGATCCGGGAGACCGATTCCTACCAATACAAGAAATCACGTGGTCTAAATGTGAAAAATCATGTTCACACATGATTGAAGCGCTCCTGTCATTTGGTAACAGTCCACTCTGCCGAAATAAGACAACAACAGTTGGTATGTCGAGGAATTGTTGGTAATCCACATCGTAGTTCATACATTAGGCCTAGTTTTAAGAAAATAAGCCAGAATTCTCAGAAAAAATATTCAACACCGCCCTGTGAAGCCCCCAGTCTAGCTTCTGATGAAATTTCTATCAACAATGTAAGCTATAATTTCGGAATCTTACCTTGTTTATTTAATACAATGCAAGTTTGATGTGGCAATACATGAAAGATCATTAACTCCGACTTAAATCGCACATTACATCATGAATTAACCCAAGTTCGAATAAACCATAAAATTTGAGTTAATAATCTCTAGTCTTTATTCATTTACTGTATTTGTATGTCGTTGAATGAATTTCATATATCCTTTGCGCAGCAAAACAAAAAGTTTTATACTTGTACTGGGCTTAGTTATACAATACTGCAACGAACCTAACGTTAGTTTGGCATGTCATGTTGTCCGCAAAGTCGGCCAATTAATCAGTAATTTTTTATAACGACCACGTGACTATGACAATGTACGACCGATGAGCCAAGTACACGCAACATTCCCTTTGAATCACAAAATTACTGACAAATGATCAAGGTAAATAAATTGCCAACACCATCGAGTTGGTGTTAGTGGTCCCAGCGAAAACCCACACCACAATCGTACTAAGTAGACTACAACCTTTCAGAAAACATGTAGGCCTAGATATTCGCTAACACTAAATTAAGTGTGGCTCATATCGCACTACAAGATGTTGCTGAAGGCTAAAGTCAATGCATTGATAAATAAAAGATACAGTTGGATAAAGATATATCGGTAATATGGCGCTGAATAGTCACGAACAAACGATAGACTCGTTTTATTGAAATAAATTGCAAATGACTTAAAAAATAAAACAGATTACAATCATTGCATAACTGTATGCGCCACAGACATGCATCAGGTCTACTGAAAGGCGCCTAGGTCTAAAAATAGCTCCTTGGATTTAATTTCAAAACTGCAAACAAATTTCACAGTCAAGTGATCATCACATGGCAACATAACATGTACTTAAATCTCAATAACTGGGTTATTAAAAAAATTAAATCTTACATAAATAATAATCGCTACAGTCAAAACGGTACTTCATTAGAACAATAACACTTGAACATTGCAAGCAACTATTAACTAGCTATTAGTCGAAAATAAAAACGCAACGTTGAAAATGAACGAAGACGCACATCAGTTTGAAATTGAGAAGTTTTTCACAAATAATATAATTTACCAGTTGTATTTCTAGCACTTATTAGTTGTAAATTTTGAGGTAATCGTATAAAGAGATAATTTAAAAAATCTGCAGCCATATTGTGCATTTTTCGTACCAAAAAACACAAAAATTTATAATGAATTATCTTCAGGCACCATATCGAATAGCGGCCAAGAACTGTTTCGCAAGGGAGGCGTGCATTTTACTTATGATTTATTTACTATCCAAAATAACGAAACCATGTAAGATAAGGAGACTGCACAATAATCAGCAATGCATAATTAACTAGAAACGTTATAATTCGTACACCACTCCTGCATATCTACTTTAATGCAAATTGGTTAACACCAAAAATTAGTATTAAGAACAACAGTTTAAACTAGTATACCAGGTCTTCCAAAAAGTATCTGACCTTATCTCAAACCCCCAAAGATAATGCCACGCCAGGGAAACTGTTTTGGTACATTGTGATATCGCTGTTAATATGCAATCATAAAAAGTTTCAAGCCTTGTAAGTGGTGTCGTTCTCGTTGTATGAAGCATTCAGTACAGTTTTATAATGCATGCTTGTTGTTTTTTACTCACAAGCAAAACGACAGAACGTCTCGAACGAAGTTATTGCATCAAGTTTTGCCAAAAGTTTGGTAATAATCAATCTGAAATGATGCAAAAGATTCAACAGACTTTCGGAGAGGAGGCCTTAAGCCAAACTAAAATCAACCAAACCAAACCAAGCTTCAGTCTTCACAATTGAAACATTCGGAATCACCAAGGCCCAAAAAAGCAAGACAATTTCACAGCAAAGTGAGAGTAATACTGATTTGTTTCTTCGATATTTGAGACATCGTGCATCACGAATACACACCAGAAGGCCAAAGAATCAACAAAGAGTATTACTTGAAAGTTATGCGGCACCTTCATGATGCCATAGGAAGAAAGCGACCAGACATGTGGAGAAGGAATAACTGATAGCTTTACCACGACAATGCTTCTGCTCAATCCATCCATGGAATGCAAAGATTTTTGGCAAAAAACAGCATCCTAACTCTCCTGATTTGGCACTATGCGACTTGTGGCTGTTTTCCAAGTTCAAAGCCAAACTAAAAGGAAGGTAATTTCAGATACGAGAAGACATCAAAGAAAAATTGACGTGGAGCTCAGGAGCATTCCAGAGGAGGAGTTCAAGAGGTGTTTTCAAAAGTGGAAGAGGTGTTGGGTGAAACGTGTGCTCTGGTACAGAGAATATTTTGAAAATGATAAAAACTTATTGTGATGTGTTTTTATGTTTTTAAGTTTTTAAGGTTGGATACTTTTTGGACAAACCTCGTATATGTTATACCAAACTTAGGGAAATAAAAAAGCCATAATGACAATAGTTGTAGCTACCACTAGAACAAGCTCACAATTCTTTTAGAAACATAAACAATTAATTATTCAGTGATTGAAGAAATCCCAGAAAGAGAAAATTAGCAACAATATACATATGACTTTACTCGAATAATCCAACAAGTGCAATCACCAGTTTTATTAGTACCACAGTCGAAAAACTTCTGATTTTCTTCACAATAAAATATTATATTGAAGAAGGAGGTGTTTTGTAAGCATAATTACAACAGGCAGTTTAACATCTCAGCACTTATTAAACTCCATAACTTGACTGACTAATTTCACATCCAGCCAAGCACACGTTCAACCTTACTTACAGGTGAAAGCTTAACCAGCTTAATCTTCCATTTCATAACTGTCTTCAGAGCAAGTTGAGATGAAAGACTCATCAGTTTTGTGGATTGAGTCCTCACCAAGAATCTTGCACAATTCATTTAGACGTGTTTGCATTTTCGGCATGCCAGAAAGCTGCACTTCAAGATGCTAGGAGATGTCATATAAAATATGTAAAAAATAACTAAGATAAATAAAATAAAAGTTTATAATAATGTTTTTAATATTATTATATTATAAGTTTATAATTTATATAAAATATATCAAATTTTCAATTTATCATAACCAATCCGTGTTATTGCTTTAGCAAAGAGTTTCCCAAAGTGGGTTCCATAAAAAATTTTAGGGGTTCCACAAAAGACGATTAAAAATCGTAATTTAGTACAGAAATGTCGTGCAATAGCCTACCCAAATTATTAAACAGCACTAATTTCACTCGGCGGAGGGAAGATTTTTGCTGTGGGCAACTGTCCTCACCCCATCCTTGAGTACGTCGTTGTCACTTAAGTTACGATAGCTAGTCATACCTATTGGCTAGACTGCATTTTTGGCCAATATTCCAGCCGCAAACGCACGCAACCAGACTGACATCTCAGCTGCGCAAACTAATGCTCGTTTTGGCTGTGCATATCGTATGTGCTGCCGTGGTTTTGTTTTGTTTAGTTTTTTCTGACGCTACTCAACTGGAACTTGAGGAAATACAGCAAAAAAGTTAGGTTACAAAGAAATATATATCAGAAGTAGACTAAGTCGCATCCGTGCAAATTTTTTCTGAAACTGATAAGGAAATTGGTCAACCGCGCATTACTAAAGTATGAAATTTATTTCTGCCGCCCATTATGAAAAGAATTCAGTCTGGCCTACGGGTTCAGTTTGAGTAAGCAATAGTTACAGTAGGCCTACTGGTTAGCCTAACACTTAGCCATCACAATAAAGTGAACAAATAGATATAGTAGTCCACTGGTAAGGTATTTAGTTGGAGACGAGTGAAAACACTACTGCATAATCTTTATATACTGTGCTTGCGTCAATCAGGCTTGGCTCTCTGTTAATATATACACTTACTTTAATAAGTTTACTTTATAAATATGATGGAACGATGGTTGAAATTAGGAAATTAGCACTTCATTGTGCCTAATTTTCTTCACTTTACGAAACATAAATAATGACAATTTATGTGAAAAAATGTTTATTTGATGTTTTTGGCGTATCAGGGGTTTCTTATCAACTTAAATAACCCTGTACGGTTCCACGAACAAAAAGTTTGGGAGAAGCTGCTCTAGCGCGAAGTATATCTTTCTACGATTAATCCAAGTACCTGTTTTTCTTCATTCAAGGTAAGTCGTGTGCTTGTATCAAGCTCACTGAAGGTCCATCCACCTTCTCCATCAAACTGAAGAATATGTGTGTGGAATTTCCTGAATATTTAATGTAATCCAAGTGTTAGTAGCAATTACTTTATCCGAGGTTTTATTTTTTTATGTTTTGAAGAAAATTTGACAATGATTTCAGTGTTTGATCAAAAACCAATTAACTGCTAACCATAAAGATGGTCTGTGTGATATTGACATCAAAACAATTCCTGCATCCTTTGCAGCTTGAAAAATTTTCCCTTCAACATCAATGCTTACAGCCGACGTACATTCATCAAGTAATGCATAAACTGGCCTAAACGTATTTAAGAAAGCAGTTAACAATGTACACAAAATAGTTATATTGAAATAGAGACTAACAAAACTACACAAAAAAATGGTTGTAAAAAATATACTTGTGATAAAATATTCTTGCCATTCCCATCCTTTGCTTTTCTCCACCAGACAAAACATCTTTCCAGTCAGCTTGTGCATCCCATCCTAGACAACAAGTTGTTTTGGTTTCATTGTGTACTTAATTTGCAATTTAGCGACATATTTTAACACATAATTAATCCAAGTAATTTTTCAATAAGTTATGGAACATAGCAGAATTTACCAAAGAACAATACACCATACCTCCTTCTCTTTTAACTACATGATAGAGATGCACAGTATGTAGAATTTCTTTCAAATTGTCATCAGTGATACCTTTTTGTTGCATGTCGTCTAAGGTGTCGGGATAAATAACCTGTTCTCTCAGTGTGCCAATTGTCATATAAGGCCTGTAAAAATTCACATGATTTAAAACTTGATCAAGAAATATTCTATTGACCTGTATCAGTGCCTTTATTATTGCAACATTTGTTACTGGTAATTCTATTGAAGTGGAAACGAACTAAAGCAGCACAGTATGAATACTATTCCTACAGCAAAGTAACAGAATAAATTTTTTTTCTACGATCGTATTCGTATGAACCACCTTATTTTCATAGATGATAGGTCATATTCCATTTTGATGAGCATTCAACATATGCAAACGTGTTCTTTTAAAAGATGCACTTTTTCAAATGTAACCACACAAATTTAAATCTTATTCTGGCTAAGTTAAGGGAATGCAAGCTTTTATTTATTTAGGTGTTTGGGTTATACCTCTGAGGAATATAAAACAAAGAAGACGGAGAAGGTTTTTTCAGTCGACCAGAATAAACAGGCCACAATCCACTGAAAATTCGAAACAAAGAACTCTTTCCACAACCATTTGGACCAGTAATAAGCAAGTGCATTCCTTCCGTTACCTGGAGGTAAAATAAAAATGAATAATTAGATGTTAACAGCAAACATTGGTCTGTGTTGGTACCATTAATTATTAACACACATGTTTGCACAAATTTTAACCAGGCAATCTCTTCAAATCACTGAAGTTATAAATTTGTGCAACTTCATACTGAAAATAAATTCAGTTTTCATACTTTGTGAAAACTAAAATTAGTACTCATTGATAAAACGGAAATTTTGCACATTTCTTAAATCCATATATGAAACAATTGCAATATTTGATAACCGAATAAGGCAATGTAAGATACTTCAATATGCTTACCTTCAAATCAAGTGTTTTCACAACCACATCCCCATTTGGTGTAATGACAGGAACATCTTCTACGATTATATCACGCTCAGTCTCTTCCACATCACCTGTTGCAAAATTTAAGAGATCAACAGAGCGTTATGCAGTTGTATGAAGCACCAGCAATTAGAGAATACAGGCCAGCAAAAAACGTCGCTTGGACGCAAATTTTAACCTTAACAAGGCTTGCTTAACATAATGGTTACAAATGTTTAACCTAATGCAGTCAAAAATTTAGTATAGTGAAAATAGCAAAAACCCCCAATTATTTAAATATGAATTAAATCTAACATGTCTCACACAAGTACATGCCTTTAATCTCCATGGTAACTCCTGTATATGATGCATCAGCACTATCAGTCCCTTTGACATAGTGTCCTTTGCTGACATCACTAAAAACTTCAAACATGTTCCATACTCGTGATGTGTACCCAGCAAGTTCAGTTATCTTATAATCAAAAAAATGACAACAGTGAACTTTATTACAGTACGAACTTCAAAAAACAAAGGACCTCCATAAAATGAAGTTAGCTATTAATACTTCTTTATATGAACTTATGATACGCTCCAATGCATCTGCTGAAGTCGTTAGCAGATTTCTTGCTGAGGTAAACGCTTCAGTGCGAATACTGATCATTTCATGTTCTGGTTTGTTTTCCCATTCCTCTATTTCTTCTTGGGATGCTAATGATACATTTGGCGGCTTGTTTAAAGCATTGTATTTATTTGTAACTCAATGGTGAATGATATCAACTTTATAACTTCTGAATATTTAATCTGATACTAGAGGTTAGGGTTGAATTTCAACTGAATATTCAAAGTTGTAAAGAAACCTTACAATCTTTTGAGTAGCCTGTTGCAGTCAAAATTGGTATGGCTATCATCATCATCCCTGAACTGCTCCAAACATACTTCATGAAAAATTGTTCCAGCATAATATACCACAAACGTTGTGCATAAATCAAATTGGTTTGTTTTACTAAAGATTTGTAGCATTTGTGAAGATGATTTAATTCCACCTAAGCAGATAACAAGCACAGATTTTGGCTATGTTTAGCAGGGTAGTAAAGTAGCGAAAACATTACCCAAAAACATTTTGCTGATTGTGCAATGTAAGGGTTTAATACTTTAATTGTACCTTTTCTCCACCATAAAACGCTATTTCTTCAGCATTCTGAATGATTCTGGAATGTATGTAACGGAGGTAGCCTTTTCTGGCTGCCCTCTCCGCGATCAACTGACCAAATTTTGGTGATAATTTTCGCAAAACATGTACAGTAACAAATGTTGTACAAAAGGAAATCATACCAGGCAGCCTGGAATCACAAAGCATTACTCATTCAAAAAAGTATACATCATTTTACGTAACCAAAACATATTTCTATTTAACAAAATCAAATTCTTGCCTACTGTTTGCTCCTCTTTCCTTTGATCTTTTTACCAATGTGTGAGTGATTAGCACAACATCCAAAATAGGTTTAGTTAGATGAGAATAAAGATGGGCAAGCAAGGATGTAAAATCGTGGATATCTTCAGTTAAACACTGATCTGCATTAGCTATGCGTCCATCCATGTTGCTCATCCTGATCAAACAACATGTATCATACATGACATAAGTTATGAAATAACACAAACCACATTTGCCCAAAAAGCAAACAACAGCTGTATCCCATGTTTAACATAAAAATGGCTGAAAAAGTTAGTTTTGAAATCTAATAACATAGTTCAAGCATTTTTGTACCTGTAGTAGGTTTGATTCTTGAAGTACATTTCATAGGCTTTTTTAACCAGCTTGGAACGGAAAGATAAGGCAAGCTTGCTTTCACAAAATCTTATGGCACTGTTGGTAAATGTAGCTGGTACTGCTAACCCCAGCCATCTCAGTAGGTCAAGAATAAATTCACGCATATCTTTTCTAACTAAACAGAGAAAGGACACCAATTTAGAAAAAGTGCAACGGACACTGAATTTTAGAAAAATATCAATATTGTGTCAATAATATGCATACCACTATACTAGTTGTTTAAAAGTCTAAAACAGCGTTTCTCAAATGTTTTTAGCCATAAAATACCAAGGCTTGATATTTCGCTTTATGAGACACCAAGAAACAAAGGCTTATTTAGAGGGTGGTCGGAGTAGGGATTCTACCCAAAAATATCTTGGATAAAGCCTTGCTACGATATATAGACGTAAATTTAACATGTATTTTTCAAATAACTAATGTTACTAAAGAAATGCATGTCAAAACAAAACAAAACAAAACAAAAAAAAATGAAATAAGAAGGTAAAATTAACAAAAAATTTAAGTACAGCGGCCGCCGCTTTATAAGCCCACCATAACGTGGTCCCAATTTACTCTATTTGCTCCTGTAGTAAAATATTCCACTTTATAAGCCACAGGCCCCGTTTTATAAGCGGATTTTCGAAAAAAATTAGTTCAAAGACTGGGTAATAAAGGTTTTTAGCACAGCATAATTCAAGTCAAATGAAATCAAACTAAGCATAATTTTTATCTACCCATTTTACATTTTTGTTAATGTCTCATTTCAGCTGTTGCGTTACTAGCTCAGCTACGTACGGGTTGATCCTTTTACAATAATTTTGTGCAGAAAAACAGAAAAATGTATTTCAATCAACGTTGCTCGTTAAAGAAAACAAACTTGCTTGCCATCTATACCAGGGTTGTCCAAACTTTTTTCATTGAGGGCCATGTGCTAAAAAGTTAACCTGTGTCCGGGCCACTCACTATGTGTGAAGATCATTGCTTGCCTACAACGCACTATATTGGCGGCAAAATTAATCTTCTAATTGAAAATGTTAAATAATAGGCCGAGAAAAATATTGTCCAAAGCAATAAAAAGTCACACAACTGTAGCAACTAGCTTGCCCCTACAACTCTAACAGGTACCACAAATGCAACGTTTACGCTGCCCAGCGCTATATAAAATAAAAAGCCATACAAGAATTAATGTAACGAAATGCAAAATAGGCGACTAAAGGATGGCAACATTTCAATGTTCTTCTTGAGAGCAGTAATGCGATGACGTCACATGTCATAAACGCTTGTCAGTCATTCTGGTTCTCATGATATTTTGATTTTGAGTTATATAACAATGAAGATCTTCGTTTTATGTACTTGCATTCGAAAAGTTCCTTTGGTTCTACCATGTTTGATGTAACACATAGTAGCACAGTGAACATGCACTGCAGGGTCTCGTTACAGGTGTGACCATAAGAAATTACAACATTGTAAATTTCTTGTGATACATAATTTTTAAATTTTTACGCAATATCTGCTCACTAATCAACCGCAATTTAGGTCACCTTACAATTAACAAATGAAAGTTAATAATTACCACTAAATGCTTCGAAAATTAATTTGCCCCTGAATAGTTTGAAGTTGAACAGTTTTATGTAACCATATTGAAATAAAGTTTGTTAGATTTAAACTTCCAATAAGTTCTTTTGTATTTCTTTATCTTCGGTACAAAGTTACATGTGAGCTCGTTGATGGCCAATAATAAACAGATGCCGGGCCGTAGTTCGGACACCCCTGATCTATACCCATTGGAGTAATGAAAATTTGCTTCCTGCTTTATGAAACCACTCACATATTAGGCCCAAAATCGCAAGATGGGCTTATAAAGTGGCAACCAAGGCATTTTCCCTAAATAAATTCAGTGAGAAGGATGAACCTGCAGAAAAGCAGAAAGATGTTTAACATCAGGTGCAATAGTTGACAACTGAATGTACATCTCCGCTTCAGTTGCCAACTCACTCCTGTACTTTGTCTTTGTGGACGATAACTAAAAAGCGAAAATACCTTCTAATGCAGAGGCGTGCAATGCACAGTACGTGGTGCCCATATACGTGGCCTACCCACCCTACCGACTTTCAGTATCAGCCAGCCGATTATTATTATCAAAAACACAGCAATTGTTAGATTGTAAGGTGTTGTTGTTTGTAAAATCATTATTGGTATTTTTTACTTTGCATTACGTTACACTGTAATTAGATTAATATAAGCGTGAGGACTCATAATAAGTCAATTTAATTGCTAGTATACATAGTAACTGTTATAATGGATTGCAAAAATGATTGTTTCACGGAACACTTTGAACAAAATTGGAAAACACAGTTTCAGAAACGCTGGTCTAGAATATTGAATTCTACTTTGCAAATATGAAAGTAGGAGTATGTTACCGATAGAGCGCACCATTCTTCCATCCAAGTCTGCGACATAAATGGATAGAAAGGTTCTTGTTACCAAGGCACATGAGTGGAGGATTAACCACAGAAATTCTTTGGACCATAAGTTTGGAATTAAAATTCGAATAAGATAAAATAATCTTTTGAAAAACATCCGGTTTACACGAATCTTCGTTTCCTATGAAATATATTGCAATTTTGCATTTAGTTTTGAAATAGACAATGCAGATAGATTTCTATTTAAGATGCATGCAAGGTGAGGAGAGAACAAAAACAATAAGCAAAAAAACAAGAAAGACTAAAACCTGCAAAAATAAACTTTAATTTTTGAAATAAATCCAGATATATGATATATATACAATATATCCAAACAACAAATTATACAGTATATGTAAATTTAGGGTCTATTGCTGAAGTGCACAACCGAATAATGTCACAGTTTGGGTAGCATGGGTCTACTATGCAAATTCATGTGCGCTTTTGCACTAGGCCCCTAATTTTACCATGCTGCAAATGGAACTTACTGTACGTTTATCTTGAGCTTGTGAAAGAACTTCCTTGATGGTTTTGTTTTCTGTTTCTTCATGTTTCCTTCGATTTTTGATTTTATAACTGTTTCAATTGTAATGTTGTTAATTGAAGCATAATATATCAGTAAAGTTGGAACAAGTGAGTCATCAGTTCAAGCTAGCCTACACTGGTGTACTTACGTGTATATCACTTGGGCACTTATTACCACTGCTGTTGCAGCTGCTGCTTTCTTGAGCGAAGGCTTGTGCTTTTCAATTAGATTTAAAATTTCACCTGCTTTTCGTAACATCAACAAATGTGTCATGTTCCAGTATTCACATTGAACTAACAACATGTATAGCCTATACCGGTACCCTTTTTACCGTCTTATAACTGTTGCCGGCACATACCAGTCGCCTAAACATTTATCTTAACACTGAACAATGTAAGTAAACATAACAAAGCAAAGTGATTATTTCATCACACACAGCTAGTAGAGTTTTTTAGGATGAACATGACTTAAGCAAACAGCGAATTAGCGATATAGCACTCTACACAATCTACTGCACTAACAAAGTGTCCTAATTCAACTCTAATTTCTACTTGACAAGTATAGTGCCAAACATCTGTCCCTACAAGTGACGCCACAAATTCAACTCAAATTACGATATGGTTTTGGCTCAACAGAAAAAGAGCATTACCTTGTAATGTTTGAATTATAATTACAGTAAGCATGGGAGATTATAAGCTCGACCCGCTACTGCTGGCGCGGTTGGGTTATTAACTTATTGTACAGTTCGTCTTTTATTTTTTTAAACTGAGAGGCAAGTCCTGAAACTAGTTGGCCTTAAATCAAAGACAAGTAGTCAGTACATATACTGGTGAAAGGATTTAAACTAATATGCAGTGGTTAAGCAATTATTACCATAAATAAGTGGCAAAAAACGCATATTCATCGCTTAATTATGACGAGATGGCGGCTCGTATTATGTCACAATAAAGATGACTCTCGTATTTCAATCAAGTATGAATGGGTTTGTAGAATGTTTTTCGTGGCAAACAAGTGAAGTGTAATAGGTATAATAATTATAGCGTACTTAACTGTATAACAGGAACATTTTGACACGTTAACAGCAGTTACTACCACACGCCACATACTAATGGGCTAGTGGCACGTGACGTCATAACAATTAATGCATTTGTCGCGTTACTCACAAAATTATAGCACGTGAAAATTATCACCCGATTCGTCTGTTTTCCGCCCATTAAAATGGGTGAAAATGCGGTAATATTTTCCCATTTGAATGGCAAGAAGTATGCCTTTCTTACCCTAGAGTAAGATATATGCATTTGGAATGGGGATATGTTTACTTCGGCAGAAATATGGTTTGTGTTAAACCCCATTGCTGAAAGCAGGTCCATTTTAATGGGCGGAAAAATAGACGAATGGGGTTCACAAACCATACTTGTGCCGAGGTAAAATTCTCCCCATTCCAAAGGCATATATCTTACTCTAGGGTAAGAAAGGCATACTTTCAACCATTGGAATGGGAAAAAATTCCCGTACTCTGGACCATTTTAATGGGCGGAAAGTAGACGAATGGGGTGAAATTATTTACCTTCTATAATGTTATATTTAGCAATGCTAAAGAAATATATGGTTTATTTTTAGCTAGATAAGTTGTATAGGCCTAACTTAACCGTAACTTTGTTGCAGCAAAATGAAACGGAAATATGCTCACATGATGATGACGTTTTAAGATATTGTTCAATATTTGTAATATTTAACCTAACAAGTAAAGCAAAGAAACCTTAAGCCTACGAAAACGTAGTGGGAATTAAAATGTTCATCAAAATCTATACGATATACTATCTAAATAGATTTTGGATATTTCTTGTATTCTAATCGTGAACACGCTAAAGTTGATTAATCCTGCCGAAACAAAATAAGTCAAGCACACATTTTGACGAATCCATAAAATAGTTGTCATGAGCAAAGTTGCCGAAATTTATTGTTCCTTCCCTTATTCATCATAGCATACATGTTCAGGTTATTGATCTCATTTTAACGTGTAGGTTGTTAATATTAGACTACGTGTAACTTGTTTATCACACGTATTGGCCAGACATGTTTTTTTATCAGCATAGCAAGCGTGATCTTGTGGGTATCAGTGCTACACAAATATCCCACACTTAAATTTATTCGTGTGTAGTGTTGAGCCCTGACATCAAGCCTGGATAGCTGAATAACATCTGGCGCACACCATGATGAGTTTTGGGGCTTGTGAGCCCAAGTCTTGCTATCATGCACTTAAGACCAGTAGCCTATGTTGTGCATAACTTCATTTTGGAGCAGGTGCATACCTGCTTCTGATCCTGTCTCTGCAGATTGTTAGGTAAACTATTGAGATGTGGTGGTGAAGGTGTGGATTGTTCTATGTTGGTTTAAAGCCAAAGGCTTCTAGTCTTTCTTTTAGAACTTCTAGTGTCTAGACTATTTTGTCTTTGATTCCGTTGCGTATGCTTTCTCTAATTGTTTCTTTCAGCCAGCACAACATTCATAAAGTCTAAATTGTTATATTCTCTGAAATATAGTCGTAGTCACATTAGAAACAATTTCATCACCATTTCACATCCGAATAGAGCATTCACTTCAATTGAATAATGGTAAGCCAGAAGGGCAAAACAGATAAAAACTGAAGAGAAGAGACTGAAGAAACTAGCCATACGATTTTAACCAAGCATAAGCTTTTGTAGCAATACACATCAACCAGTGAGCGAAAGACATGTTGCTTGCATTGCTACGTATAACATATGTAATATCTAACATTTTTCTATGTAACCGAAGCTTTTGACCATAAGTACCATCAAACTTCATACACACCAAACTGCGATGCTACTTGCAGCACTCCAACTCTAGGTCAGTAGGCCTATGTCGGTTTAGAACTCATTGTTTGAATAACGGATTAACCAAGAATAATTACACCTGTTTAAATATTCAATTGCATCTAACTGGAGAACGCACAATCGCTTATCAAAATGCCAATTGTATAACTTAATACAATTTATAATCACGACCGCCACAGAGAATAGGCCTGACCACTGTCGATTTGCCTAAATCTGTAAGGAATTTGTTTTCACTGTGCCTATAGCCTAAGGTTGTTACAGCATTAGTGGATCGCAAACTGACAAATGATATTAGCCTAGTTGAGCTGCCTAAAACTACGTTCATTCATACCATTTGTGATAGGCAAAGCAGCTAGCGCCTGGCCATTCTTCTACTTAATTTGATTTTCTTTATGGTTATTAGACCACTTACAGGCAGGTCTGTATTGTAGGCCAACCATTCATAATTATTGGCTTGTAATTTCATATAGTCAATAAAATTGTTTTTTTTTAACCTAATTGGCTTTGAATGAACCAGTACCGTTTCCGACTTTTTCTTCTTTGATTAATAACTTTGCATGTTGCATGAACCACGTCTAAACAGCTTTTTTAAAGCCCTATGTAAGACGTCCAACAAAATCATTGAGATCTTAGTTTTAAGTATTGAGTTCTCAGCAGTTTTGCCAGACAATACAAGAGTTGTAACTGGGTTTAAATACGGCTTGACTGCTGAGTGTAAACCCGAGCGCTTACACAGTAATTACAAAGACGTTATCCAAACTTTTTCATAATTCAATTGCCATAAAAAAAAAACAATCCTGTACTGTATAAGGAGTACGTATAGTTACCCTTTTTCTAATCGTGTGAAAAGCGTTTGAAGAGTCTGAGCATGTATTAATATAATTAATTTCCCAGAAATTTATATTGGAGTAAAACAAATAATCTTGCAAAAAAATACTGCGCCGGGCCACTAGAACTGTCATTATAGCGACCATGCGACATTACCACGATTATGATGTTGGATGCTGTTGACTTGTCAAAAGCAACTTATTTATTACACTTATCGCGAAGTGAAAATCTCTCTCACTATTTAAATCGAACCATGCATTATACCGTATGGCATTTTGTTGGTTACCTATAACTTGCAAAATAAGTTTGCATAATGCAAACGAAACATATCAGCTGAATCAAATCGTTATTTATTATGCATTGGAGTTGCAGTTAAATAGCATAACCACACGCGACAAATATACCTTGTCCATGAAATGTGTGTGAAACTCAACAGAAGAAAAACCATAATTTTGAACCACCTTCAGCTATATTGTCATCAAGAAACGGTGCCGATAGGCATTATAGTTGCGTATAGGCGTCTTACACATTCACTTAACATTTCTTGTAGCGACTGATCTTCTGGACAGGTTACAGACTTGATAAAGAAAACGTTTTTAAATAAGCACATAGTCTAAACTAGTGCTTCAAATAACTATAAAACGTTTATCTACTTTCCAATTTATTGCTTGAAATTATTACTTTCACTTAAAAACTCACTCTGGTTTTGCTGTTTATGTGTACTTCAACTCCATCAATATCAAGCAAAATTTCATCTTCAATTTGAGGTTCTCCGGGTATAGGGGGCTTGAAGGACTGCTCTCCAAACATGCTTTCAAGCATTACCTACAAAAATGTCATTGATGCAATAATTAAGTTATGCAGTTGATAATATGTTTAGTTTATTGATAAATAATTAGTTAATTACTAATCAGCCCATATTCTCTATATTAATAACAAAATGTATTTACAATTTTACATGCTTCAGACTGCTCTAATCTATGGCTGATTCCCCTCAGACATAAAAGATAACATGTAGCATTTCAAGTAAGTTATACTGTATTTCTTCAATAAAACTCGCAGCTTCTCTTCATGGGCGGTTTCTATTTTTTAATCAGATCAAAAGACGATTGGACTCTTTTATAGCGCTGCTAATCCTTGTTCATGATATAACAGTCCTATTTAGCTAATCCTGCTTTATTACAACAGCCTTTGTTTCGTTTCATTGTGTATTGATCGCAGAAGCCCATGTGTGTGAGCGACTTTCAATAGAGTAATATTTTAGCATCGTTCGGTCGAGGGTGGCAATTAATCAAGGAAGTACGGTATACAAAATAACTAGAATCAGTGCAATTACTGTACGATTAATTATTATAGTCTAAGCAATGCATTTCCAGAATCGACATAACCTTTGAAATTAAACTACTGTACATTACCTCCAGTCTATCTTTAAATTCCCTGTATAAATCAGGTTTGGTAATACGCTGAACTGGAACCTTTCGAGCTTGTGGATCTGTATCAACTCGCAAAATGATTGCAAGAACAGCATCCGCATACATATCATTTACTGGATTGGCTTGCCACTAAAATTGTTTGGAGAGAAATTATTAATGAATAATATTTCCTTCTTGCTACGTTCGTATTTTCTTTATTACGAAACGCGAGCATTAGAAGCTAAAAATAATGTTTAGCCCATTAAAAACTATACAATGTAAATAGTACGAATAGCTATACCACTTCCCATCACATACTACAGACATTCGATAAGCACGTCGAGCTTCTGAGACCATGTTATATACTGAAACACTGTAGGTATTAGTCAAATCTCCAAATCAATGGTATAGGCACGCTTTTGAGTGGATAAGTGAGACACTGTGATGTGTGATGTCTCACTGTGTTCAAATGTGATTGAACAATTAACAAAACCTAAGCCTTAACTTGTGTGACAGAAGGTGATGATGTAGGTATGTAACGTGACGTCATGCCACAGGTCCCACTCACGAAATTCGTGTAATACAGTCTTACTGACAAACCAATTTCATACTCACTTCAACAATCAGCATGTTAACATCTTTTACAATAGTTATCGAATCAAAGATCTTCAAGCCTTCTCTGTTGCTTGACACTTTAATAGACTCTACATCATCTGACAACTGATGCAAATAATACTTCAACAATGAAAGTGGCGCAGAAAATGAAATAGATTGTCTTTGAGTTAGGACAGACGTTGATAAATTCGTATGAGCTGCAACACACGAACTGAGCATTAATAACTCATAAATATTAAGGCATTAAAGCTACTGTATATGCAAGGAAACTGGTGCTTCTGAAACTTTTTCAGCTGGGAACCAAAATCAAAACAAGTGACGGCCAATGAGCCAAGGCATGTAATTCTAAAGCATTAATTACGTATTATTATCATCGAATGACGGCTCGGTGGCTGAGCGATTAATAGCCTGGCACGAGATTTGCGAGCCAGTTAAGATTCCCATTTGCGCTACCGTTGTCAAACATGGTATGAATCGCACTTGTTTCTGTTTAATGGTCCTAGTGAACAGCTACAAATTCGGGCCATATAACAAAAAACTGTATAACGATGTATATCCATCCGAACTTGCACAAAGGCTAGCTCGGTAACCGGGGCTCGAGCGGTGAGGAATCATCGCCGAGTATAAATCGTGCGACGACTTTCCTCAGTCCGCAGATAAAGATTGTGATATCACCATGTTCTTTACTTATCGATCTCTACTTTTTACAACGTAATGTTATACAATTTACCGCCTACAATTTGCATTGCAACATAAACGAGTTAGCGCAACCTGTTGTCTATGACGGCGTGATGCATCACTTGCTGCATGTTGCAGACGACACACTGGGAAATCATTTTAAGCATTGGATTCCCCGTTATGCTAAAGTGCTAAAAGCAGCTACAGTACAACCACGACCAAAATAAACTTTAAAGACGTGGCGTGACAAAAACAGCAACCCATTAAAACACTTTAGTTCGCAACCCAGGGATTGAAAAGCACTAACTTGTACAACAGTGTATTTCTAGTTACCTGATAAATCACTGGGTGCCAAAATATGATAATTAAAATTGCGTTTCACCAGGAGTCCTGACAGTTTCTCGCCATGCTTAGGTTTGTTAACGGCCAGCTCTGCCATCACTTTTGCCATTTTTTCACCTCTAAACATAATTCCCGCCATAAGATGACGTTCAAATCCTATTGAAACTTTTGAAAGATATTTAGTTACAATATTGGTGTAACCTAAAATGACTTCAAAACTTCATTCCAAGTTCATTCCAAGTTACATTTGTGTAAGTTATTTACTTGAAAAATAATTGAACCGATTCGGTATTTTTTGGATTATGTATGTTTATTGTAGTTTCTGAATCATCTTCATACTCGCGATTTAGAGCTGCTTTGAGCCTGCTCATCTCATTTGCTTCGCCATGAACAAGAACCTGATTTAACATAACTACAATGTAAAGCAGTTAAAGAGCTCTTATTTTGACAAACGTTGATCATAAATGTTACTAGCTAACTATCATCAAAGTTGCTTTAGCATATGAAGCTACAAACATCGGCTTTCTAAAATTTGTAAACGACTCACCACATGGGGAGGTTTCAAGGCTCTGACAAATTCTGAGCATTGGCGGTAATCAACATGGGCTGAAAATGAAATATAATCAACTGACATATTGAGAGGAAGTTTTTGACCGGACATTGATGCTACCTCCTCAGGCTCACTCAGAATATGCTGAATAAATATTTTGCTGTGAACATTTTCTTGTTATGAAACATCAAACTACAATTTATAATTAACAGTATGTACAGTACAGCTCTTGTATCTACATTCATTTGTTGCAAATTGAATTGTATTACTTTCCTAAAAGAACCAAGGAAGTTTAAATTGTTTTAAATGTTTAACCTTAGCCAATGTTCCTTCAACGCAGTAACCGGCAACAATGACACCATTTCTCCGATCGGTACACCAACTTTCAAACAATTCTCTTGATAATCCACTTTGCATCATACCAGGTGATGCCATTACTACAGACGGCCCAACATCATCAAAATGCTCCATCCCCTAAAATGAGAAGCAGAGTTTAAGAAACCTAGCAACAGCAAACAAAACAAAGAAAAATAATGAAAAGGATAAACCTTCAAATTAGATATGTGTTTGAACTGAAAAGGGTTGGAAATGTTTAACTGCTTCTGGATTTTCTGATTCATGGCATTGGAGTATGTTTGATATACCGCCATACACTTCTTTGCCAAACTTGATGCATAGTAAATTGGTATGTCGTGTAGTTCTGGATGGTTGGACCAGTAATCATCTAGAACAAATGTAGTTTTATTTCAGTAGGCATCTGTTGTAAGTGCATTACAAACAGTAATTTAATAACTGAATAGTACCACTACAATTTGTCCCTTATAAGTAGGTTATACACCATTTCGATAGAAAGAGTTTAGTTTTATTTTATTCATCACAAAATATAGTTTAATGTGCAAAGTAACTATACAAGAAAACACTCACATGTTAACGAACAAGAAAGTATGTTAATGACTGCAGTTCTTTCTTACCTAGTATCAGCAAAAGCTCTTGAGCACGACCTAAAGCAAATACTGGAATAAGACAGCGTCCTCCTCGATTGACAATATCTTGTACAGTGTTTGTAAACCTCGCTTCTCTCTCATCGCGCGGTTCATGAATATGTGTCCCATATGTTGCTTCCTACAACAAACCTATGTTCTAAATTTTGTCCCAGAAGTCAAATATTTCTTGAAATTCGAACATAATTAATGTCTAATTACATCAGCTTTGTTCAACTCATGGGCCATTGCCATAATGTGATCCAATGTAAGGTTACTCATGCATGTATTGCATGATATCAATAATACTTTTTAGTGATATTATACAGTGCAGTATATGGCAGGAGCTCATTAACTTGATTTCAGTTTAGTTTTGGTTAATTCAAAGCAACTTCCCTAGTCCTGATGAATCGCCTATAAAAATGCATGTAAAATACTATGGATAACTCAAACTGGAGTGTTTTTGTGGTCCCAAGACAAAAAATAGTCTATTGCCTCAAAATCTATCAAAACATCATTCATCTAACATAAACAACATGGTGATTTGTTTGTTAATGGGCTGTTATAAGCTAGAAACGGTAATTTTTAATTGTGTAACTCCAAGCCTCTTCACCTTAGAACTCTCAGTTGGTGCTCAAAATTTATTAACGGAAGTTGAGCATTCCACAAACCTCATTGAAAGGTTGAGGTTCAGGTAACAGTACAAAAATCAAGGGTAACATGAAACATTGAAGCAATTATTACTAAACGATATTAAAAAAAGCAATAAGATAAGTAAGGTAAACTGGAAAGGTTACTGTATTTTATGTAAACCTAGTAGACTAATTTCGGTGAGATTACTGGGTTTAAATGACTATAACAGTTGGACATTTTTGGCCCTATGTTTAATGCCATTACAGTATCACAACTTGTATTGTGGACCTTTCGATTTAACAAATTTTAACAATAATAAACAATATAAAGCACAATTTGGGGTTGCAAAAAATGTCTATTATCTCTCAGTTAAGTTTTCATGGTTATTTGTTGCCAAATAACTAACTTTAGATAATTCAAAGTAATCAAGCCAGTTTCTTCAACTTCGAGTTAACAAGCTTTCATTGGAAATACATATCGTCATTGAGACTATCCCTTGAACTGTTTACGGTATAACTGCATAACTAATAACTATACATACATACATAGTAGGGATGTGCCGCGAGGAAGATTATTCGGGTTTGTGCGAACCCGAATATCATGAAGGTCGACACGAACGAATCCCGAATCTATTCGTATTAGAACCAAACAATAAAATTTCATCCAAAAGTTGTCAAGTCTTGCTTGTAACATGACGTAATCGATAAACAAATCACTTTCTTTCAAAAAATAGTGTTTAAAAAACGATTGAAAACGCAAAATCGTTAGGAAAACAACCTTCATTGTAAGTACTGCTGACTCTAGTTTAGCTTTGTCGGGAAACTAGATCATGATTTTTAAGAAAAGTCAGTAAATTTATAAGTAATATTGTATTCGGATTCGCCATTGTTGGTACAGTATTCGTGTTCGCCTGAATCTACCATAAAAGCGATATTCGGCGAATCTATTCGGGTTTGGGTTCGTATCGGCACATCCCTGATACATAGATATATATATGTATATATATATACGTATGTAGAATAGCATAATGACAATTGGTATTAATTTTGATAACCAGGAAACAGTTGTCAGTAATTCACCTTACACTGGTACTTCAAAAGGTTATGGTAAACACTGCTGTAGAAGTCTAATTTTCCAGAACACAAATGACCTCCAGCAACAAACTTAAGTTACAGTGCTGTGCCAAGGTATAATATAATTCCCATTATTGCAACTTGGCTAAAGAGATGATGAAAGTTGTATGCACAAAAAGTTTTATAAAAAATTTGCCTTATTATCTGTAATCTGTTTAACAAAAAGTAAAAACAGTACAAAGATTGCATTGAGTAATCATGAGTTCTTACTGTAATCAATACATCCGGCCGCACAGCTGGAATTTCTGCAGCCATCAAATGCCGATCTTCCTCTCTAGAGTAGTCTCCAGTGTACAAAACACGCACACCTGCTATCTCAATCATGAACATAGCTGCACCTAATACATGGCCTGAAAAAATAAGACAATAATGAATATAAAATAATAGGTAATTTGTTATTTTAAAAAAATTTTGTAATCTAATTTTCTACAATTTTATACTTGATGACTGTTTAGTTTTAAAAAATAGTTGACGTGAGCTAGAAAAATACACCTAGTACATCATGCTCTGGTAACAGTTTTACCTGCGTGATAGCACCAAAACTTTATTCCACTTATGACCTTTTCCTCGTGGAAATTAATTGTTTCAATGCGAGACATAGACTCCTCCAGATCACTTTCAGTGTACAGTTGATCTTCAGTTGATATATTACTACATATTAAAATATGTATCCAAACTAATGGGAAATGAAAATTACATTAACAAATATTAAGTGCAACTGTCACAAAACAAATATATACTAATGAAGTTTGTCTGTCATTTTTCTGCATCAAGACAAATTTATCTGTGCATTATGTCCTCTGTTGGGAGGAGGGTTCAGATGGTGACTGATACTGACCTAACTTTTATGTAATCTGACAACAACCATCTGTAGATAGCTTTCGTGGCATGTGTCATAAAAACTCTACCCTGGAAAGGTGTTTTCTGCAAAAACCATGGTAATCCGCCAGCGTGATCTAAGTGAAAGCTGAAAGCAAAATTTACTCTATTTAGGCAAAACTAATTTTCGAAATTTCTAAAATAGACGAATTACAAAATTCTAAATTTTTTAAAGGTATTGATATAATGCATGTTAACCATGATATTCAACAGAACTTCAGAAATTATTTAACAACTAAAAATGCACTGTAATGAATAAAAGTATGTACACTATAAATTTTGGGATACAGCAAATTGCAACACAGTCATCCAAAAATTTAAAAATATTATGAAAAAACATATACATCAGTTTGTACAAGTATATATATTATATTTGTAATAATTTGTGGTAACTGGTAAATATTGATGGGAAAGTATAAAATAAACCTTCACAAAAATATTGCACACCAAAATAACTGTCAAATGTGTTTGTTGATAGTTAACCAACCAACAAAAACTTTCATTGGGCATTTCACTAAATGTGCCTTTTGATATTTAGATAAATTGTTTTTGTACCATCCTTTAACTTATTATTTCATGTGTTTCTAATGATTAGGATAATGATTTCAAATTTTGTTTTCTGTTCGCAATTATTTTCATGCAAATAACGAAACACATGACATCACTGTATCGCAACTGATTCAAATACAAATCACTTTTGTATGAAAACAAGAAAAAACGACTTACTGTGTAACCAAAAGCAAATCGATCTTTTCTGGGTCAGAAAAATCCAAGTATGGTAAACCTGCTAAACCACTTATGCCAGGGTGAATGCCACAATCCAACTGTCAATTACATATAATTTTGTTTCAAGACTGGCCAGAAACTATGCAAACATGCTAACACCTGACCTAAAAACTGACTAATATTCTAATTCACAATGTTTAGGATAATTATTTATTTAGGTCCTAAAGGATGAATTTTATGGTAATTCTATATTTCAAACATGAGCAATGAAAATTGTTTTCAAAAAAGTATCATTTCTTAGTAAATTAATTAACCTACATCACCCTAGCAATACAACAAAAATATATATATATATATATACCGGTACTCTAGATTGTCAATTCTCATTATTAATGACGCTATACCATAATTTTCTTTTCTTTGAATTCCAGAAGATGACATGATCTTCCTACTTCTTGACCTGCACCTCTGTAATTAAACAAAAAACATGCAGTTATGAATTGTATATATTACAAGATTACAAATTACAATATAAATGTATAGTATGATTGTATATATTAATGTGCAAAATATGATATTCATATTTGAATATTATAATTTCAAAAAATGTTTGCCCTAAATATGTTTTATAGTGAAAAAATTGATATTCTCAGACACAAGGCTTGCCAATGTGTCTGGTATAGATTTTTATGGTATGCTTTGAGAAAAACAAAAAAAATTTTTAATGTTAATATTTGTAAGAACCCGAGCTGAAGCCTAGGTAGAATATATTAAAATAAAATAAAAACAAAAAATTTTACAATTAAGAAAAAAGCCTTAAAAGGAATATAGTGAAGATGTGTATAACAGCATCCAGACCAAAATATACGATCTGTTTAAGTGGATGTATCAATTACTCCTCCATATCCATCATCAAACAGCATCCATACTAATCATTTACTCCTCCATAGACAACCCTAAGCTCATTTGGATAAGTGGAGTGTTGGAGCATAGGGTTAGCAGCCTAAACTTTTTGTTGCTACACAATCCAAAAGAAACTCAAATTCTTTCAAGCAAAGAAAAAGAAGTTCACCACTGGTATATACGACAAGGCCAACCTCAAGTCAGAAGGAAGCCTGTTCTCTGAATATACGTTCAAGTTTCAAAGTTAAAACTACTGCAAGGATAGGAACTTATAATGTATAAACAGATGGTTCAGCTGAATCTACAAATGAGTATGGAGGGACACTATTGGCACTCCGTGGTGTATGCAACCTCAGTGTCGGAAACACCTTTAAGCTAAAGAATATTGACAAAATAACATGGACATTATCAAATGGTTGTATCAAAAATGAACTTGACTACCGGTATATCTATATTAGTGGTAAATGGCGCTGATCATTTCAAGATGTATGCAGAAGTACAGATTTTAATTCTGATCATGATCTATTCACAGAAAATAACTTTAAAAGTCTGCACTTATAAGCACTGTGAACCATGCACATATTACTACCAGTAGTTTACTTTGATAATAATATATAATATGAACCTGAAAAAACAGTGATTTATAACCAATGAACAAAAAACATATGAGCTGTAAATGCCAGCAGTAAAACAACAAAGTTTTTTTCACTGCATTCATAATTTTTCATTGAAAACTGTCATATTTGAAAATTAAGTAATCGATTAAAAGTCACTTACTAAAAACTAAAAACTAAACTAAAAACTCTTACCACATCACCAAAACTTAATTTACATTCCATCTAACCACATTTTCATTTCAGTTGTTTTGCATATTATCTGTAGCAAAATTTAAACAGTGAAGAATAAACTTACAAAGGTGTTATCTTTAGCAAATCACTGTCAGAATGAGATACATTATCATCCAATTTATCCATACTATGATATTAAAACAATCTCTTCCTTAAAGCAGCAAACCTGAAAGAACCTACAAAGTTAACCAGTGTTAGGCACATCAACTTAGCATACTAGGAAATACGGACATCTGAAGACTCGGTGGATTGTGGAGATGCTTATAAAATGATTGCTTCTACATCGCTCACATATGGTTGGATTATACATAAGGTGTCAGGAGTTGTTGACATCTATTGGTATTGTGGTTCTGTGAAGACTGTGATCTTGTTCAAATACACATTACTGTTATTGTAACCATTAGGATATTATGATGAAAATGGTTTGGTACCAAGGTGGTCATTAAGCAGAGTCTATTGTATTAACAGTTGTTCCAGTCAAGGAAAATCCTCATAGTGAAATTAACATTATATCTATGGAGTTTGGACGTATAAACAACAAAATCGTGGCCTTGCTAATTATTCAATAAAAACCTTCACTTCCCCTCTGAAAAATTAGCAAATTTTAAACAGCACTATCAAAATGAAAAACTTACACAGCTTACAACAAAGTAGCCTACTTTGATGTTTTGTGTTTGAATTCAGTTATGGACTAAGACTCACTTCTCCTTAAAATTATAATTTTTTACAACTTCTATGTCTGTAATTATGCTTCCAGAATGAGATGAAACATGTGAATCGCGTTTAAGAAGTTGAGCAAATGCTTTCCTAAGATTTGAAATAAATATTTTAACGCAATGCCATGCTGTGTTTTCCACACAAGCCCAACGTTGTGGAGTCACTTTCCTTTTTCCATGCACTTTCGTTTTGTAATTCGTAATGTGGCGGTAATTTACCGCCACATTAGGTAGACGTCTTCCAAGTTAGTTTTCGTTTTGTCGCATAATAATTAAACATTCTTTTTCACAAGTTGGCTACCTTTTTATTACCGGTAAGCCTTGCGTTTGTTACAAATATTCATTATCATTACGTTTGCTCGATTTGTTTTCGGCTCTTACCACATTTGTTAATAAAGTTTATCAACTTCTACTATTCTGCCGGTCTGCCAGTTGAGTATGTAGAGATATTAAAAATCTACTTGCTCCTAAATAGCACGTTCGCTTATCAGGCGCTGTTTTCTTCATAAAAAAGTTAACTGGGAAATCATCAGTTGAGTAATTATTTGCAATAACATTTTTGGTGAAGTGTGGCGTCACGATGGTACATTTTGTGGCATTTTGGATTCTATACAGCTGACGTCTTGCATGACTGATTTTCTGGCTTGTAGCCATCATTCATTTCAAAACAACAACAAACGCTCTAGTCATGATTACCACTTCCAGGCTTTGTTCACAAGGAAGCTATGCGCCTAAACAAAGGGTAGAAGTAAATTTGTAGGTACCGTATCGTAGCTTAGTGTTGCATTTGCCAGGTAGACCTCATTTTTGTATATATGAATTGATTTTTTTTATCACTGATGTACAGCATTGAAGTAATTTTTAATCATCAGTTGCTTGAACACACCACCTGCTCGTCTGTTTAATTTTTCAACTTATGTTTTATGGATTTGTGACCGAGGTAGTCATTACCAGCGTTATTTTTCTTGAGCTCGTTTTATGCCTTTTCGGCTTTGTCACTTTTTCCTTGGCGCGAGTTAGTAACAACTGATTTAATTTTTCGTCCCCACCGCTTTTGACGAAAAAGAAATGAATAAATGAAATCACTGAATCCTTGCTTAGGCTATATACTGACCGCGACCGCCTGCTGCTATCATGCAAACATAGGGTAGGCTGGTCATATGGAATAGCATAGGTTATTGAAGCAATACAATATTTTCCTTGAAACATAATTTTTAAAGCTTTTAAGCTTTGTTTTGATTTGTTTTTGCTTTAATAACTGGGTATTCTTCTTTAATCAGTGATGTATAGCCTAGCCGGGTACATTTGATTTTGATCAGTTAGCAAATAGTATTTAACTTTTTATTTCAGCTTTAAAATTAAAAAAGTTGACAGGGAGTGGACCAGATATTCATGTTGTTATTGCATAAATACCCAGGCATTAGTATTTTTTTCGTTTCTGACACAATATTTAAAATTTAAGATGTTACTAACTAAGTATTGGATGCTATTTTGTGGTGAAAGCCTTGTTTTATTTGTAATAGGCCATTCAAATTTAAAATGATAAAGAGATTTATGAAAATCTTCGAATGGAGTGTGTTTGTAGCAATATTTTGTTTACGTAATACAACAGCAAGTTTAATGAATCAATTTGAGTTTGAATAAACCTGTTTGATATGATGTGTATTGCATTTATTTAAAGGCATTTCATATACTTTTGGAATGAAAACTGCTAAATCAGCTTTAATTTTACAATATATTGTCATAGTTAACATGTAAAGATGGCAAGTACAACAGAAAACCCAAATGAAGAGACAATTAAATGTGTGGTAGTAGGAGATAACAATGTCGGAAAAACAAGACTGATCTGTGCCAGGGCGTACAATGATTACGTTAGGTATGACAATTTGTCATTTTTCGGAAAATTTTTATACCATCAAGATAACAATTAATCCTCATGAAAAGTCAGGATTTACAGTCAACACCATTTTATTTGGACTAAAGTTCTGAGGTTGGAACAAAAGTTAACGTCAAACACATAGTCCTTTTGTTTATTCAGAAAACATTATTTTATGCAGACTATGATAAGCATGCATTTTTGGTGATTGTGGTATAACAACGAAATGATAATACTTTTGTATCATCGAAAACAAGACCAATTTCAAAAAAAAAAAAAAAAAAAAAAAAAAAACAATTCCTGCCCCGGTTTTGTTCTAACTTCTAAGCAAAGTTTTTTACCCATCATTCAGAAAGCGAATGAGAAAGTGCCTATGTCATGCCATGCTTGAATGATTATGAACTTCAGCAAGCAAAGCATTTCAGTGCTGTTACGTAACATTGAGAAGGAAACACTTTCTGCTTTGCGTTTAGAACAATAGGTTTTATTGTTTAATTAGGTTACTTTTTGTCGTTTCAGTCAGCGATGGCCGAAACATTTTTTACTGATAAAAGCTTGTTTTATTTAAATGTTTTTATTGCAAATAAATTATCCTTTGCTGAGCACCAAGGTTGCTATTGTGAACATTTTCATTGCCTTCTACAGCAATACACTTTTAATGTATAATAGTATTGATTTAAGCATATTATCCCCTTGAATCATATTTGTCTTTAATTTGAAAAAAATTAACCTCAACCAAAGTGGCTGGATAAAATGGAGTTGACTTTGAGTAGAATTATTCTAGATATTTAAAGAAATATTTCCTGCATTCAAGTAAAACACACCAGTACTAACAACATTGATGTGCTTTTTAGCCGGATTCTTGGTTGAAAAGGTTTTGATAACTTCTTATAATTAATTTTATTCAGAGGCTTTGCGTTTGGAACAAGTCATGTACCAACTGTATGGGCTATTGATCAATACAGGAACAACATGGAGGTACATTACAGTTATATTCGGATTATTTGTTTAATATTATAGCTAGATAGGTAATAGAGTAAAAACGTTTTAACTCTTTGTGATTATGTGAAAATGTTCACTTGAATAGGATGAATATTTCAGCAGTGACTGTTGAATTTTGGACATGAATGAACTGTTCAGTATATAAATACATCAATAAATCACTTCTCTCTGCAAACATGAACAAATGATACAACATGTTATATACTGTCATGTTTGTGTGTTAGTCTTAATCTAAATAAAAGCAGTAATTTATATACAACAGAAAGCACACATTATAGAAATACAGTAGAAGGAATGTCAAAATTACTTCATTAAACACAAACTTGTATGATCAGTTTTTGAATGAGAACGTCTTGTGTCGCAGATGTTAAGTCGTTCATTAGAGTAAGATATTTGCTTTAGGTTCTCAAGAATTCACGTTGCGTTATTGACGGAACAGCGGTGTCACTACGCTTGTGGGATACATTTGGAGACCATCATAAAAACAGGAAATTTGCATATGGAAAGTATGGCTAATACTTTTTACCATACCTTGTTCAGTTAAAGTTACAAAACATCTGTCATTTCCTAATATTATATACATGGAACGTCACAATGATTGAACACTGAACACAACACAAACAGTAATCAAAAACATCTTGTTTCAATACATACTGCTGATATTACTTCATCAGGATGTATTGCTGCTAAATCAGGTTTTACATTTTATGGCCATGGAAAGAAATTGATCTATTTATCTTTCTTGTAGTAACATACGTTTCTGTTTACCCGACAAACTATTAAATTACCAATTGTTTGTCTGTTTCTGCAAAATTGGTTTACAAATGTAGTTAATGTTTATTAACAGTCCAATATCAATGTTGTTAGTTGTTACATACACCTTTTAATTTTGTTTGATACAACTTTCATTGTCGGCAGTTACAATGAAATGCACATTTTTTTGAGGGTAACATTACTTCATTTAGCCTTAGTTTACAATATAATTACTTTTAATTTTTTGGATTGGATGTGAATAAAATCTGGAAAAATTATTTAGCTCAGTCCTAATCATGCCAAGTTGAAACCTAAACCTGTGTTATCTGTTACCACTAAGTTTCGATACATCTACTGCACCATGTCAAAGACAGGCTGAAAAGTGACATTATTTAACTTAGCTATCTAACCCAAAACACGGCCGAGAGGAAGGAACTGGCCAAACAGCTGTCATTACTACCAATTTCTTGTGGCAATGAGAACCTTAACTTCTCATCTCCCAAAGCTTGGAATCAAGAATGGGACCCACCTTTACCTTTTTTGTCTTACCCAACCCTTGGGCTGCATGGGTTTTCACTGTTAGGTATTCACAGTATAAGCTATTCAGGGGTGGCCAAACTGTGGCTCTCGAGCCGCATGCGGCTCTTTAAAGAATTAGCATTGTTGAATTAGACATGCATTTTCCCGGTCTAGACGAGTTGTTTCATCAGATTATGAAACAATGCGTTCTATCACACGTAGTAACCATGGACTCATTGTTAGTAATAATCAAATTACACTCCAAAACGTAGGCCTACATTATTGTACAGAAGTGTGCTAACTGGTACACTGTAGTTAAGTAAACTGTCAGATTGAAGCTGTACGTCAGGGCTGACCTAGTTTTAAGTCTTGGTTAAGGTTATACTAATATTTGCAAAAAGAGTTGGAGAAGCCCAGGCGGAGACTCATAGTATCACCACGCAGCACTAATGTTTATCAATAGCTACACTTCGTTGTGAGTGAATAAATTCGTGTTTTTTATTGTGTTTTTGTTGTGGCTCTTTTAAAACTGGAATTTGTTATATGCGGCTCGAGCATGAAGCAGGTCTGGCCACCCCTGAGCTATATTGACAAACTAGCGGTAATTTTGATAAGCATCTTATAGTTGTCAGGGAAAACTCAAACTTACTGAAGCAAACCAATTTCACCCTAAAAGGTGATGCTGACAAGCTTTGACTATCTTTTTACTGGTGACCACAAAGTACTATACAGTCAAAAAAGCTTGGATTTATTGATGCTTTTATGCATGAAAATTGCATTAAACTGAATTTTGTGTACTAATATATTTAATATCCGGCACTCAGTAAACTTTTGACATCAGTTTTGGCCCAGTTAGGCATTTGGGTTTCACATGGCTGATTTAAATGTGTAATTTTTGTTTTTATGTTGCAGAACGGACGTAGTGGTTATATGCTTTTCAGTATGTGATAAAAATTCTTTGCAACAAGTGGTCAAATTTTGGAGGCCAGAAGTGCAGAGTCATTGCAAAAATATCCCTGTTATTCTTGTTTCATGTAAAGTGGACTTACGATATACAGATCTTGGAAAGCTAAGCAGGCCAAGAGGCTATCTTTCAAGGTAAATAAAATTATAATTCCTATCTACTCTTCTACAGTACAATAAAATCGTCATGTCATGTAACTATTTTATTTGTAGACCAATAAAAGAAAACGATATCATATTTCCTGATCAGTGTCGAGCTGTTGCTGAGGAGCTAAACTGCCCCTATTATGAAACAAGTGTTCTAGCTGGTTATGGTGTAAATGAAGTGTTTCAAAATGCTTGTAGAGCAGCATTACTTCATAGGTAACTGTGGTATTATTAGAAGTGAAAGCACTTTTTTGTATAAAAATTGTCGTACTAAATACATTTATGCTTTGTCAATGAGTTAGGTAGAAACAAACATTGCAGTAATTATCCACAAACTTATGCTGTCTTTAAATAACATGTGATTCTTGTTACCAGTATAAAACGATCAACTTTGGAATAAATGCCTATTACTATTAATTATGTTAAAAGATTGTTTAATGATACAATTTGTCAAAGGAAAAGCTTATACTTTTGGGCATCGAGCCTTAAACACATTTCGAAGCCAAAACTTCAAGTTCCACTTAAACCACCTCAACCGCCACCACCTGTATTGGATTTCAGAGGAACATTTCCCCTGTTACACAACTTAATTGCTATACGTCAGCATAACAAGTTGTCAGATGTTGTAATCAAATGTGAGGTAATATAATCCAAAAAACTTAGAACAAATATTATTTCAGAATACCATGATATCGTATTATTTATTAATTTTACAGGAAAAAAGATTTTTGGCTCACAAAGTTATACTAGCAGCTGCTTCCAAGGTATTTTACGCACTATTTTGTGCAGAAATGGACCATAAAGCAGCTAAAAAGTGCAATATGCAATCGATCCCATTCATTGAACATCAACAATCAACCAGTGAAAATGTGGTTTCGGCATTAGCCACGGTCAATGATAATGAAGTAAATAGATCTACAGGGCTTGCTGCAGTTCTGAAAATCATGACATCATGTGGAAAGAGTGATGTTGGCATGGAATACTCGTTCAAAATTTCTGCCCTTGTTTTTCAAATTTTCGTAGATTTTTGTTACACTGGCACCATAGACCTGAAAACATATGGATTTAATAACACCATACCAATTTCCATTTTAACACAGTTGGTTGTGGTTAGTCGATTGTTTGTGGTGCCACAACTGATGTCGCTGCTTTCTTTTTTTCGTAATGATGAAGCTCCTGACCTAAGTGAAATACAGCAACAGTTTCTGTTGAAACGCTCAGATAGTTTTAAGACATTTTTAGCCAACGGAGAATTTGTTGATGTTGGATTTGAAATAGGCGATGAAATAATGTGTGCCCATAAATTATTATTAGCAAGTGGATGTGACATGATGAAGGCGATGTTTGTGGGATCATTTATTGAAAGTGAAAGAAAGGAGGTGAGACAAAATATTGTACCACCACTACCCCAATCAATGCAAACAGCATGGGAAAATGCACATAATTTTTCTGCAGGTTAAGTTTCCTGGCACAACAATAAGCAGCCTTAAAACTGTATTTGAGTATATTTACTGTAATCAGGCTTGCATTCTTGAGGATTACAATGATGTGGGAGATTTGATAAGTCTTGCCAATCGCTTATGCCTTCCAAACTTGGTTTCATGTATTGGTAAGTTAATATTTTCATCATGAAGTAAAATTAGAATTTGTTTATTTTTGAAAATGTGTCTGTGGTAGAACATGAGGTTGCCCGGATTTTTTCGCTAAGGGAAGCAAAGTATATAAGATCAGAAGAACTCCGAATCATTGCCGCGCTGTGTGAAGACTGCATTGCGATGCTTTTGATGTCACAAATGCACAATGCATCTAGGCTCACTGAGTGGTGCCTTCACTTCCTTTCTGTACACTACAATGAAGCTTGTCGATTTGCTTCCAAACACATCAAGGTATTGAAAATATGTTAACCATTAATTATAAAATGTAATCCCGATCATATTTAAGTGCAAAATTTACAGTTGATGAATTTTAAAGCTGTTGTTTGCATTTAAAATTTTCATCTGCTGCATTACACTAACTATATTTTCTTGTGATCATTTCAAAACTTAGAAATTTTTCTGTGAACTTGAATTCGATATGAATTGTTCCCAAATAAGGTTATTCTTATTTGTCAATGGTAAATATTTTGAAATGCTGACTGAAGTCTATGTTTTAGTGTGAATTGTATCTACATGACATAAAATAATTTTAGAATTTACCATCACAACTGCGTCACCACCTGGAAAAACGTAGATGGCCCCCGGTATGGTATATCAAGCAGAAAGATATTTATGATAAGGCCTGTGAACAGCGCAAAAAGCTTGATTGTTTAAAAAAAGCAAGATGAGGATTTTGTTCTTTTAAAGTTACTTGTGTATGCTGATAACTCTCATCACATTGCCTACTGTGCACTACCTTACTGCGTTTTATTTTTATGCGCAGGTGTGTAAAAAAGTTTCATGAAACACACTGCAGTTTTCCAATGCATGTATAATGTATACAAAAGTATTACTCTGTAGCGAATGTAATTCTGTACAGCTTTCTCTAACTCTTTAAATGCCTTAATTTATGTATGTTAAAATCGCCATGTTCTGTACAATTCTGTTTTTTTCAACATGAAATGAATGTGGTCAACTTGGCTATGGTAAATTAACAAATAGTAAGAATATACACTTCACATAATCTTCGGAGTTGTCAGGCAAAAAGCATCTTGCACTCTTCAGTCTAATAAATATAAGTTCAGAAATTTATATGTTTACTGTGCATCTTGGAGACCAAAATGGCACCAACACTTAAGTATTGTTTTGCTGCTGTATGCTTCACTTGTGCAATCTTTGTTATTGTTTTTCTTTTGTATTATATTTGCACCTCAATACCTCACGACAGTGTGTATTCACTCACTAGAGGAATGAAAAACAGACAGTATTGCTAATAAACCAATAGACATTCGCTCCTGTTGTACGATGTTTCATAAACTTTTTTGTCCCATGGCCAACTCTGATTTTCAAAAACATGTAGGTGCAGAATTTAGAATGGTGTATTTATTTTGCTTCATTTTCTTTTGAAGAAGACAAGCTTGTACGAAATACCTTTAGCTGAAGAGCATTTTGTACCAAGGCTTTCTTAAGAAGCAGTATACCGGATGACTTGCAGTTCCTAATTTTTCAGGAATAGCTACCAAATTGGTAACATTTTTACACTCCACAGAATCACAAAATCAAATGGGATCTGTGGGTACTGTATTTGTTTTTTCTGTAAATAATTTCATTTGAAGAGCCTATGACTTATCTCAACTTATGAGGGTGTCTTCACTTTAATATTGAGAAATTTGCTGTACACTTTCACAATATTACAAATAACCAAGACCATAAGTAATACTACTGCTTATAAGATGTCTAATGCATGAGTTGCAATCATCATGACTAGCCGAGACAGCTCGTCAGTTGATTTCGGTTATTCACGCAGTTAACGTTTTCAATCTCGATGATTCACTCGACTATCTCTCTGTTCTTGCTCGCTGGTAGAAGTGCGAGCTTATAAAACATGAAAGCGATGGAAGTTAAAGTGTTCAACAAGAAAAAACACCGAGTCGTAACAGGTTCAACGGGTAAAACAATATTTTACAATGTGAGATATATATATATAGCTAAAGCTCACACATTGAGACATAGAGAAATGATAACCAGTGTTAAAGTTAAGAAGCGGGCATTTCCAATAAAGACTTCTTCGCACGGATGCTGGAAAACAACCTGGGAACGTACTAAAAGGGGTGTTCACACGACTTTAATTAGAGCAAGTTTCCAAATATCAAACGACAGTTGCAGTGTTTGCCAAAAAACAAATTCATAAACTTCAATCAATAACTAGAAAAAAATTTCACAAGAAATGATGTAATGGTATTAGAAAATACCACCGAGGCCACTACAGATTCATCCATGTGTTATTTTGTATAGGGTAATTAATCGGTAATGTGAATATTTCAAAAAGAAAATTGTAGAAAACATTTGCTGAATTGATTATTGCATGGCGATGTAGGATGGGGGGCCCGGGGCATGCTCCCTCTGGAAAATTTTGAATATTACTTTCAACATGGCAAAAAATGCATTTAATCGTGATTTTTATTCGAAGATCAATTTGCCAGAGAACTAGAAACTGCTGAAATCTGCAACCTTTTCACACCAGTATCCAACATTTTTATTTTTTATTGGACTACAGTGTTACCCATTTAAGATATATAAGAAACAGCTAGAAGTTTTTGTTGTGCTATCATATTTTAGAGATGTTTTATGGTTTAAAAAGAGTGTTATAGAACGCTTTACTTATGATACTGCCATTTATATTCCTTGAGAATACATTGTATAAATCGTTGGCTATTTCTACCAAATTTCAAAATGAAAAGTTTTGATAAAGGTTACATTACCATCAAATCTTAATATACATGCCCCACCAACTTATGGAAACTCTGTCTTAGGACATTTCATAACTTAAGATTTAAAAAAATCTCCATCCCCAGACAACAGCAGGAAGCTTACTTGTTTCGTTATAGCTACTCCACCACAAAAATAGAATAGAAGTTAAAGTGAGACATTTAGAAGCAGACAACCAACAAGTGTAGGAAGTTTCAAAATTTGTATTAACATGTAATACATGTGCTTTCTAGTCCTTGCACTGCTAAATAAAATTACATTTAATATTAAAAATAAAATACCCAGTCTACTAGTTAACATAAAAACATAATAAAACAGCGACAAACAAAATATAAATACACAAATAACATTATTATCTAAAAACAGGGCTGATTGTGTAACTATTGTTCATATCATGATCTGATAGAACTTGAAATGTTGCAGATATAAGTAATGGAAATTCCAACTTTCTTGAGGAGTCTGAAATTTAAAGAAAAACATAATTCTTCAGTTTGTCAAAACTGCAAATATACAACTGTACACACATGCAAAAAATAAAAAGTATTGTATACATGAACAGTGAATACACAGCAAATATGTAGATTTATTATACTGTATAACTAACAGTTACAATACTGTAAGACGAACAGTGTGATACCAGTACCTTCATTATGTATGGTTAGTGCAACTCTTTCTTCATCTTTTTCCAGTGATAGAGATGAACACCCAGTTGAAAACATATTTAAAATTTGACCTTTACTGTTCAAGGAAAAAACCTTTATTTGAAAGTTTATCTTCCTTTGTGCTCCGAGGCCAACAGATCCAGCCTTTCGCTGGGACTGGAAATTTCGCTTTAACAGTAAAGCTTTGGGTTCCTAAGAAACACCATTACAATGAATAAAGATTTTAAGGAATTATAAATTCCAGTAGTATTTAATTTGTTTTTAAAGTAATTAGAGTTTTAGCGGAGTTGGTTTTTAGACGTGGAGGCATTTCAGATTCAACTTTTTGAGCTTGTTGTGGATCAGAGCAGTCCAATTCAAGGCCTGCGAGCCACTTTTGACTGACTAAGATATTGTAATGGCCTGTGATCATTTGCACGAGTTGCAGCAAAACTTAACATTAATAAATGTGTGTATAAAAATAAAGTATATATAAACAATATCTAATTTTGAAATGTTGTTTAGCATACTGAAATTCAAGTCACATAAAATAACACAGACATGCAGACCATTCAAAGTAATTACATGAGGTAACCTGAGGTAATTACAAGCTCCACAATATACGTTCTGTAAAAAAAACAACTGTTGTATTTGTTTTCTATTGCCAATGGCAGTCTAAGTGGCACCTGAATTTCACACGTACCTCAGCACTACAACTCTATATTCTATGCGAGTAGCTTTTGTCAGGTGTTGTTATTGGTAAAAGTAACCGCTATTTGTGTTAATAGGTAAATTGCTTCATGTTATTGTAGTTCCATTACTATTAGTTAAATAAAAATTGATGTTACCTCAACCACCAAAATAACAATTATATTACAAAGAAGTTATTAAAGTTACCTGAAGCACACGTAGCAACTATAACAACACTAATAGAGAATAACATATCCTATGTTTACCATGGCATCTAAGAGTATTAATATTGAGTACCATCAATAAATACCTGGGAACTATAAGTAACAAGAAGATCCAAACCAAAATTGTATCCATTCCACCTCCAACAATAATCCATATCTCTGTGTAAAATTCTTCCACATCTTAAACTTCTGTCATCAATTCCACTTGACTTATTTGGTCCACGATCAATACCTTGTTCAACCCTTAACATTGCCAACCAACACTCACGGAATAAGGGCAATATCCAAAAATCTGGAACTATTCCATCCTTTTCCAACTGCAAATTAGTTTCATTACATTAACAAGAATGCAAATTGTACACAATAATATGTAACAGAGTAATCTACAATGTGCAAAAAGGTTGATATTATTATAAACACTAGAACATGGTGTCTAATTTATTTCTTTGTCCAGAGCGAAATGCAATATAATTACTCAAGTAATTACCTCTAAACAGCATCCAAAATCTCTCATAATGTTACAAATATGTACACCTTGAAAAGCTTCCTTGAATGGTTCACCTTCTGATGAAATCAAAAAAATTTCACCTGTGTCTTTCTGTCTTTCCCGGAAATATTTTGTTGCAATGGTGTTAGCATTTTGGTCAGGCTTGGAAAGTTCATCAATATTTGAGGTTAGTTTCAAGTAAAGCCATTTCTTCAGCATAATATAAAGATCCATTTCAACTTGAAGTACAAAAATGTCTTTGGAGCTAACTATCCTAGACATGAGAACAGGATCAATTTCTTCCAGCAATTTGTAATTGTTGCTTTGAAGCATGAGGTTGTTCTCTAACCAACTAATGCAGGCCTTTTCAACATCCACTTGCCCATATAATCTGGCTTCATTATAAAAGTGGTAAACATTGTCACAGCAAATGGCACTAACCATTACCTGAGTACATATAAAAGACATTATGTAGTTCATTAACTTTTAATGTATAGGCCTATATATCATAAAACTGTAAATCGGGGCAAACATAATTCGTGATGGTTACTCAGCTTTTAGTATTAGTGTCTGCTTAAGTTTTATTAGTACAATGAGCATTTCTAAACTAGATGCATCCTTTCAACCACGGTCTAAAATTAAAAAACATTTTACCTCAGAACATTGTTGCATTAAACTTTCTAACTGAAGAAGAGATGCTGCAGCTAAGACTGATATTACTTGTCCTGGCAAAATGATCACTTCATCTGTGTACAACGAACCAAGTGTGATATGCAAAGCTTCTTTATCTATCTTTTCATCGGGAATTTGAAGATGAACTTCCTATTAATGCCACAATAAAAAATTAGGCTTATTAAATGAACTAAACAGAACTAAATAAACTCAGATCTATGCAACAAATTATCACCAAAATTGACAAACTTCTTACATTCATTGTAGATTCCTTCCAATCACCATTAAACATTCCACTGAAGTAGCCAGCTTGGCGTAAATAGACTTTATGTAAATTCCATTCATGATCAAATGCTTTTATCATCACGTCACTGCTTTCTCCATTCAGAAATAAAGCATTATAAATAAACTGAGATGTGGTTTTCAGCTTCTTCCTTTTAATATCAACAAAATGAGAAGATTCACTCTCTTCATCATCAACCTCCCATCCTCTTTTCTTATTTTTCTTGTTATGGAGATCTACGTAGAAATTTTGTTCAAAACCAAACTCATCATTGCTGGCTGAATTTGTATTGGTTCCACTTATCCAATTTCCCATTTCATAATCCTCAGTAATGGTTTAATCTATAACATATTTATACATAACAAGTTTACTTAAAAATATTCTATAAGTTTATGCATAAATTACGGCAACAGCAAGGCCACACAGTTTAAGCAAAATTTAAGTTCAAAAGTTTCCTTCACCGAAAAGAGCTCATGTCAAATTCCTGCACATATCACAAAACTTTTTTGTTTTCAACAAACCTTTCTTCTTGCTAGGTCAAATGATATCTGAGGTATGAAGAGGAATGCACATAATAGAATAACAAATTCTTAAAAATCGAATCCCACCAGATCCAAACCCAATTTTTCGGAATACTTGGAACTGGTTTTATTTTGTAGGCAAATGCTTTGTGGCAAAAGCAGCAAATTTTGTTGTTTTTACTATGGGTGATATGCAAAATTAAGCAGATATCAAGTAACTAAGCACTATCATGCAATTTTCGTTGTGAACCTAACCATATACATCATACCTGTAGACATAAAAGTTAAGCACTTTAGAGTTCCTTAAGGCATATTCAAGTATTTGACTTCACGCTAGAATTCTTTGGTATTAAAACTAGCCTATTTTCGAAAATGGTTTAAAATTGTGGATTCAAAAAACTTCTTAAAACCTTGCGGAGCAGGAAAGTAGGTTATAATGTACATATTTAAGTGCATCTATGAACAGCCCAGTAGTGGAAAGTGTGGCACCTGCACATGCAAGATTCATCAACATGCACGCCAAATTTTTTATCTTCACGCCTAATAATCATAAACAAATCAAGAAATGCTGGTTGTTTGAATGCCAATTTATAATAAATAAACAAAAAATTGAGGTTTCAGTGCAACCCGTCATGCCAAAATTTGCATTTATGAATGCCTGATTTCTCACAAGTTCATTAATGTAAAAATGACATCAGTAATGGTTTTAGTTCAAGTGCTTGGGTTTTATCAGTAAAACATCATAGTACCAGTGAATTCATTAAAAGTTGTAGATTTCACAATAAAAAGTCACAAAAACACAGGGATAGTGGGCCACTGACATTTTTACATTGCTTTATGGTCTCATGAAGCTGCTTATATTCACTGCGCTGTTTTCCACTGCTTCATTTTCCTAAAAATAGTTTGTATTGTTTTGTTTATTTGTGTATCGTAAATGCTTACATATATTCCTCATAGTTTTCTCTATCAAAGAAGATATCAAAATAAGGAATGTATTATATCACATGGTATTTGTAAAGAATAATTGATCTGAAGTAGTGGCAGTAGCAGTAGCGTACCCAAACTGATCTTATGCTTAAATTAGGATTGAGTGTTTAAGAACAGTGGTTCTCCACCTGAGTCAAGCTAGCGAAAAGTGTCTGGCGAAAACTCTATGCTAGCTTTACAAAACTAAAGTGGGCGAACAAAGATTGGCAAACACGAAAATTAGTGTTTGCCAGACATGGCTTGCTAGCTTGACTCAGGTGTTTTCAACCTGGGGTCTGTAAAGCGCTTCTTGGAGGTCAGCAGAAATTTTTTATTATAAGATCTTTTTACATATCATAAAAGGCTTTGTTTATATCTGACTTTAACAAAAAAGTAAGCAATAATATCAATAAGTGAAATTTATAGTTTGAAAGACAAAACAAAAATTTAGTCTTACCATTTCTACTAGGCTAAGCCTTACCGCACAGGACCGTACTGCACACAACTGACTCGCAAATTCCTTGCCAGAAAACAAGCAAAATTTGATCACAAACGTCATGATTCCGTGATCAATTCATTACAGCGAACAAATATCACGAATTTCTTAAAGTCAATCTCTGATCAACTGATCAGTGTTTCTGCAAGGCAATCAAATTTGATCTGCAATCGTGGATCAGCTGATTCGTAATCCAAGATCAAATTTGATCCGACTTTCTGCATATCACCCATAGTATTTAACAGTCACTGGCAATCAGGAAATATGCTTGGGATTTTTAGTTGTTACAGTACGTAAAAATGGCAGTAATGTACACTGATGTACAGCATTGAAGCAATTTTCAATCATCAGTGGCTTGAACACACCACCTGATTGTCTGTTTAACTTTTCGCTTTTTCAACTTATGTTTTATGGTTTTAACTAAGTATAGGTTTAGTGGCCGTGCTAGCCTAGTTGTTACCAGCAATTATTAACGTTATTTTTTTTGAACACGCTTTAAGTCTTTTCGGCTTTGTCACTTTTTTCTGTTCATTGGAGCGTGTTAGTAACAACTGGCTTGATTTTTCATACCCACCGACCTTTTGACGAAAAATAAATGAATGAAATAATAATAGCAATATCAATTAAACGTTGCTTTCAGTTCAGTTTCACTACTTCAACCTGAACTATTCAGATTTCAGCTAATTGGAATTGAAGGTATTGAGACATAAAAACTTTAAGCACCACTAGACCACTGCTTGGGCCCACACTTTCACAGGTTGGGAAGTACTAGACAAGTGTATCCCAACCGCTGGTAACCGTTATCTTTTTGTTCAGTGCGGTGCAGAATTTGTATTCTGATCCACCAGAAAAAGTTTGTCTGTTTGTTTATTCCTTGGCTATGGAGTTAATACATAGAGTCGTCAGAATAGTAAATCGCTGAAATGCAAAGTCAATTGTTATGTCATTTTTGTCATGCATGAATAATTCTTTCATAAGCATGTTTCTTGGGGTGCAAGATGGTAGGCTATTTTCTGCTACTATAGGCCTAGTCGGTTCGTCTTGGTAATATGCAGGATCTAAATCAAACATTCCAATACTTAGTGCTAATTGCCGCATAATTAGCCTTTATTCCTACGGAATTCTTGTGCAAATATGATCATATTATGATGTTATTATTGTTCTAGTTCGTTTGATTGCCAACAAACGCTGAGCTATATTTTGGTTTTGCTTTTCAGTACGCGTCCTATTTTCTATTATTTCCTGATTTTACCGGTACGTAAACCAATAAAACGGTACCACAGCGCGCAATGCGTTCTCTAGATGTTCAGTCTAGTTTTGTAATGATATTCAAAGCATCTCGTTCAATGAGTTCTGAAAACAGTAGTCGTTTCGCTGTGAATCAATAAATAATACAACTACACTTAGGAACACACTGTCAGTTTGGTAAACATGCTGTGATGCTCAACTAGTCTATCAGAAGTTAACTTCCGGTAGGCTAACACACATATCATCAGAGTCAGATTAAAGATTTATCAAACCACTAGTTGGCACACTGTCATGCCAGATCACAAAGTTTATTAGAGAGACAGAGTATTCAAGCACTAAAATAAATAACAGAGCAACAAAGTTTCGATAAGTTAATCCATGGATTACCCAAAATTTGTTCCAGATTCTCTCCAACATATACATTTTCGACTAATGGCTAATATCATAACTAGTCGCTAAGAGCTTTTAGGTTAGCCGCTAGTGGCTATTCAACCCTCATCGACTCACTTTCACATAACGTTGCTGTCGCTACAGTCTGGACAAAATGAAGAAGGTACTGTCGTCACGTGCGTATACTGTGTACATTAAAAACGGATGAAAAGTATGGTTCGTGAACGTATCACAGAAACACATAAATATGCGTATCCGTTTTCCGTACGTGAACGGATGACGGACACTGTGTACACTACAGCCACTTTTAGCCGGCCAAATTTTACCACTGTCATTCTAGCAGGATCCTTCCAAGATCATTGGCTAGAACACAAAATAATAAAAGAGCGGATGCGGCACAGCCGTGTACGAAGACGAAACAAACCAACATCCGTGATTAAAGTATCCAAACCAAACGGTCAAGCATGAACTATGGCTATGTAAGTAGGCTAATCTAAAATGTAAAGCAAATAATGTTAAACAAAGCAAAAAATTATAGTTTGTCCTTTGTTGGTATTGAAACAAATTTTGCAAACAAAGCAACTAGCGCAAGAAACGTAATTATTTACTTGCAATATTCGAGTATTAGCATATGTTTCGGAGGGTTGTAGGTCGATTCAACCCACGGACGATTCAACCCCGGACGATTAAACTCGCGGACGATTCAACCCAGTACCATTCAACCCACAAACGATTCAACCCACGGACGATTCAACCCGTTTACGAAAACGTCTACGCAGTTCGTTAACGTTGATTAAAAGTCAAACCTAAGAAACAACTGTTCGTTGATGAGTATGAAGACTGCCCGCAAAAACGTTTGAAGCTGGAGATCGAACGTTTTGAGAATAGTAGAAGCCGTCTGTCTCCAGTCAATTGATTATTTTGGAAATAAACGAATAACTTGTCCTACAGAATATAGAGGGATTCTGTGGGCTATAATTCTGCTTATTTCGTTATGGTTAGTTTGTACAAGCTAAGTTATGCTTTACTATGATCAACTCTGTAGCTTCGGCAAAACTTTTTAAAGAAAGTATTTTGAAGTTGGAAAAAATTGCCCGAAAAAAACTATAAAAACTAGCAGATAATTTTTGTAGTAATAGGCCTAAATGCAAAACGAGAGCTGTTTATAACTTACGGATCACAAAAACACTGTAAGCTATACGACTGCTATTGAAATTACGATTGCAAAGGTAATCGTATGTCTAAGAATTTTATTTTATTTTACTATATACTGGGTTAACACGGTTCAGACACCATCATATTTTTACGAAATAATTAAGCGTAGCAATATCTGGTCAATATGATCTGCAGTCGCTTTATTACCAAACATCCATATTCAAAACAACAAGCACTACAAAAATAAACATTTAAAACAAAATTGATACGAGTAAAATAGAAAATAATATAGGAAGTCCACTAAATAATTTATAATCGTAAACAAAAAGATTGTTCTTAAAGGGAAATGTTCCTTATGGGGCCCTTCACAGAAAAGCTGCCTAAAGATATCGACCCATGAGTAGGCCTACCTTGTTACGCCCCTGTCTTCACATACCCATATACCTAAAGCTTTTAAGATCCTTTGACGTGATTCGAACTTGACTTGTCGTCTACGAAATTTCTTTGGCGCAAATGTGATTTTGAAAGCGCGAGGAATCATGGAATACTCCACATCTAAGAGTGGAGACACAGTTCTGCTCTAAAAAGGCCATGAATATTTACAAAAACGGATGACACCAGACGGTGTAAGTGATTGGAGATGCCGACAATACTTCAAAAATTAGGCCTAATGTCCATCTACTGAACCGTCCATGGGTTGAACCGTCCATGGGTTGAATCGTCCGGGGTTGGATCGTCGGTGGGTTGAAAGATCCGTGAGTTGAACCGCCCATGGGTTGAATCGTCCGTGGGTTGAATTGTCATGGGTTGAATCGTCCTGGGTTGAATCGTCCGCGGGTTGAGTCGTGCAGGTTTGGATCATCCGTGGGTTAATTCGTCTCACCACCATTTCGGACATTAACGTATCAGAGTAGGAAAACGATGTAGCCTAAATGAATCAGTGTTGTGCAAATATGTTTAACGACTACTTACGAAAGTAACTGCAAAGAAAAAGGACACGAAATTCAGAGCTTAAAAACAAGACGATAATAGGATAACAAACGAACATAAATGATAATTAATAGATGCGAAGGCATTGTTCAAAATAACGGCCGGTGGTGATAGCAGACGTTACGTATGGCAAGGCGCGAAAAACCGCTTTGACTGTACCGGATAACAGAGGAAATAGTAAAGCACAAATATTTACAGGTATGGGATAGGCAGATTAATTATAAACTTCTAGGAATAAAGGATTTCCGTAGGCTTGTTTATGAAGGGTAGGATTCAATTGTTTAATAAAAAGTGCTTCGTGAACCTTGCATTCATAACAATCTGTTCTGCATTTGATTTGCGTAAAATTTTTGAAGTTTTTCTTATGATTTAAGTCTTTTATACTTACCCCCATTGCTTCTTCCACTGGAAGAATTTACGGTGTAATTAAAGTTCACAAACTAGACAACTCCTTGCGCCCTATAGTTAGTAAGGCAAATACTCCCGAATACAAATTAACCAAATACTCAGACTCCTACAATAAACCCAACACTTCGAACCTCGCCGAACCTTTCCGGAATAATTCTCCCAAGTGGTAATTGTGAGTATCAACTGTTCACTATAAAATAAGAACATTGAAGAGCCAGAAGCAAAAGGTCGACGAGCCAAAGTTTGCCCATCGTTGGCATAGGTGTTGATTTTAGCATCAAATACTCAGTTTTCAGCGTTAACGTTTATTCGACACTCTTGCCTGCATACGGTACTCCCTTATTAGGACTGAAATTGTTTTTGTAAGTGACATTTTTATTTACCATTTTATTTACAAGGAAATTTTTTAAAGAACAAAACACACTATTCAAGACACCAAAAAATGTTGAAAATACCATAAAGGTAGTAAAATAATTGCAATACAAAGTTGCAAGGTAGGCAGTTATTAAGTAAAAGTACATTTCAAATATGAAAGGCAGTGGTAAAAGTTCTCTGATAACTACCAAGAATGTTTTTGAAAGTACTGCAGCTGGTTTTAGTAAAACATATAATTCATCATGCAGACGACCTGTCAGTATCCACAGCTCGACGATCGGTTATTTTAAAATTTTGCAAACCAGTACGGCCAATTGAAGTTAAAAATTTGGGCAGAGGGCCATGCGTTAACCCAAGAAGTGTCAATTTTCGTAAACCTTCCAAAACATCGTTTCCGCTCAAACAAGTACAGCATTCAAGGTTAAAATCATCAGCAGTAGGAATAAAGCGTTTACCTCGAAATCTGGTGGTAGTCTGAAAAGCAATACAGTCAGTTTTTAAGCACATCATTAGTTGTTAGTTAAACTTCTAAATTACAGAAACAAATTTTGTGGAGACACAAACCATAACATTGACAAATGGAATTTTAGGTTGAAGTTTTTCAGTAAACTGTTGCTTGACAATTTTCTGTGTTTTGACCATGCGATTCATATGACATATTTCCAATCGAGTATCATCAAATCTGTGCAGTGCTGTATCTTCTGCAACAAAAGTGACAAAAATTGGCTAAACACACACTGATTGCAAACACATCATATTTAAGTATTCCCACCATGTCTCGGTAATGGTTTGTATGTTCCTTTATCATACGTATATGCTTCATTTGGGTTCTGAGTGTGTAGCAGAATCTGGGCAAGTGATTCAGGATGATTTGACACCAGCTCAATCGGCTCAAAATCACTATAGCCAACCACAAAACACAACGCCTAAAATAATATCAATAAAACTGATTATGGAATGTTAGAGATTAACAACAGAATTAACTACAAACTGGTAAACTCTACTAATATAGTGTGAGTGGTACTTACCTTCATAAACAACGATGTCAATTCAAGTGAACTGTTTGTAACCAAAACATATGGAGAATAAGGAAAATGCACAAAAAACAAACCATAAACAGAGTTTAAACGACTGATTCTGCCCCAAAGTGCACTTTTTTGTTCTTCAACCTGAACGTCCTGCAAAACAAAAAAGTCGGAGGTACTGCCAATATGATTTCAACACCATTGGAAGTGAATACAACTTTACTACAAAAGGATTAAAAAACTTACGCATGAAGTGGGAAATAACTTCTGTTTCAGGCATTTTTTGAATGCTGAAGCTTCAAAATTTTCATCATCTAAACTTAGACCAAGCGGTTTATTCATTTTAATAGCTCTCCAATTTTTCTTATTAGTATTTTCAATGACATCTAGAAATACAATCATTCATTAATTATAATAAAAGACTGCAATGGACTGTCTTGTATGACTGACTTACACACAGACAATCGAAAGTATGAACATAAAATAAAATAAAATAAAATTAAAAGCTAGTGGAATTTTTGTCATTTACAGCAACAACACCTAGTTATCAAGAAAACTGACATGACCACGTCAACTTTGACAAATTAGATGTGTTTAAAGAAAAATCTACGTAAATGTAAGGTAATTTTAACTTTCATAAATAAATTTCTGAACCCAAGTCAACCACCCATGTTTGCGAAAAAATGAAACTCTTATATTATACACTAAAATACTATACTATATAACAAACACTATACTACCATACAATAAAATACCAAGAATATAATGCAAAGTGTGGAACTATGTCTATGTGTTAGGGTATGCTACCACTATTCTTTCATCAAGCAATTTGGTGAAAATGGCAGGTAAATGTTCCTATTCAATGTGCAAGGCCCAATGCGATAACGGTGCTCTTGCAAAATATAGTTATGTAACTTATGTGGCAATTTTTTATAAAACACAGAACCTGTTCTTTATCTATGCATGAAACTTCCTTGAAAAACATGGATAACTAGCTTTTTTGTCTGACTGCACTTACTATGTAAACGCAATTGAAATGTGTGATATTCTCCACTCAGCTCTGGGCCACATTGTTGTTTTTCGAAATTGGGCACTAGAAGAAAACTGCGTATGTAGTGTGACGTAATAACCGATTTTACTAACTATTGCTACAACCAGAAATTGAGTATAGAAAGTATGTCAGTGACACTGCTGAACTGTAAAAATGAAATCATACTGTATGAAGCCCATGAAAAATCTCGCTTTCGCATTTCGTAAAAAACTAGGTCACGTACTATGTCGATAAAGGTACGATACGCAATTACATGGGAATATGTTTGTCAGAAAATAAATCCGAATCTGATTAATAATAACTATCCTTTACTTACATTTCAACTTGCCTTTTATATAAAACAAAAATAAATGGAAAAATGCCCTATCGGAACAGGTGATTTTTTGTGACTGTCGCCGAAAAGAAATACAAATTTTGCAAAATTGGAAATCAATATTAAGTCATTACTTAAGATGAAAACCTGATTTGACAGATAGAGTATTACCTGTACCATAAAGCAACGCATGCGGTAGTTAGGAAAAATTCTGTACTTAAATTTTGAGCTACAAGCAACACTAGTCCATCATATGGTAATCAATGCCTAATCGTTCAAGGCCAAGTATCCTTAGTCTTGCCTGCTATTTTATCATTAAGTTCAGTAACCATTCTGAGATATCATTAACCACCTTTATTTTGCTTAGTTTAGTTGCCACTGTATAGGTAGACTATACTACTGAGTACTGCGTATCAGAAACTATGTGCATCTCTATAATCTTTTGACAACGTCAGGACAGTTTAAACTTTTGTTCTCAAACATTATACACCGGAGTCCACAGGAAAGTTTTAGTGTTAAACGGCATAATGAAACAAAAATTAACAGTTGATATTTCTGGCCTATAACAACCCATTTAAGTAAGTAAACTAATCACTACAGAGTTTACACCACATTGAATAATTTTAAATTAATTTTGAAACAACAGGTATGATACTAGTTATGCTCTGGGGACTAACAAAAGCATAGTGGAGTTACGAAAATGTCAATGTACAGTATTTTAATACAAGATGCATCATTGCTCTGTTATTACTTAGCAACAAACCTAAAGAACAACACTGTACTCTGCCAAAAAATGAGGGACCACAAAAAAAGAGAGAAGGTGGAACAAAACCAAAGTATATGCAGATAATAATTGTATAACAATGCAATATGAGTATTTGCGCTAAGTTCGCAAAAGAATTTTTTAAGACAAACAAGACTACATATATATGGGCATACCGTGGAACCTCGATAAAAAAAACATCTCTGAGACTGACAAAAGTTTTGCTCAACCTATTCTAACCTTTAAATCGGCATATTATCAAAGGAGTATGATAACAAAACTTACATAACAGTTCCAGGTAAAAGACATCCTCCATTTTAAGATGACACTCCTGCAACAAAATTTAACTGTAAAAAGTTGATGGCTAGGCTACAACTGAATGAAATACGACAAATATTCAAAAAAATTATAACAAAAATTTTGACAGTGCTTACTTGAGCTGTTACACAAATTTGTTGAATTATTTCATATTTTGTCCTTGTGTAATCAATTTTCCAAACTGGCATCTTTCCCCATTTTGACAACAAATATTTGAATTCAATTTTGGAAAATCGTTTTAAAATACGCGTTAATCCTCTTTCCATAATGTAGTCTACAATACTTTGGAATGGAAAGGAGTTATAAGATAAAAGTAAAGAAATTTGACGTAATAATTTCTCAGAAAACGAGATCCTGACATAAGAGTGCAAACGTAAAGGAGAACCCAGCCTTCAAACCTCGTATATGCTGGTTAGTGTATTCCACAATTATCTACTATATTGTAATTTGACTTAAGAACAATTAGAACGTCGCAAATTCTGTCTAGAAATTTCTAAACTTCAGTTGAATAGATTATAAAATATCAAATACTTAGAATCTGATTAATCTCACTTTTAATGTTCTTCATTATTACTTCGGACAAACACGAGAAATGACAACAATATTGAGTCATTCCATGTATAATCAACCAGGCCCTGTAACCACTACTCTTCGATTTTGATAATTTCAATATATGTTATAGACCTTGGAAAAGGCCGAAGATTAAAAAAAAAAATTTGAAAATATCTTCAGGCGTTTTCGAGTTATTCAAATTTGAAATTTTCGCCACACGATGGCCTTTGGCTAGTGAGCACTGGTCACGCTTTATGATTTTCTTTAATATCTTTATTTCTGAGGGTAGAATAATGAAACAAATGTTGAATTTACCATTTTTGGGGTCAAGGAATTCATTTAAGCACATAAAAAAATCTATATCACACCTCCTTCATGGAGTAAATTAAGTTTTTTCATTGATGTCAAAGTTCAAGTTTACGATGCAATTACAAAAATAGCAATCGCATTGGAAACATAATTTTTGCACTTTTGTGTAGCATGGTTCATGTATTTTCATGTATCCAAAATTTGGAAACTTGTTTTTTGTTCTTTTGGAATAAAGTTGGTTTTAACAGCAAGCACGATTTTTAAGATTCTTATAAGATATAAAATGCAGATTTGAGCAGTATCGTATAACTGGTCATGCATATATGCAAGGTTGAAATTCCAAGGCACCAACTGCTAGTGTTTAAAGATTATTCACCAAAAACATTAATTACTGCCTGCTAAAGGTGCACTCTGAGAGAGGTTACAGTAAATTTGACTTCCTTTTTGAACTTTAATTTTGCCTACTCCTATTTTGATTCTTATTATTTTATTATTATTATTGTTATTATTATTTTGATTTCACCTATGTATGAAAATGATGAATTTACCCGTTTAATTCCTGGAATTAAAGATTATGTAAGTGTTTTTAAAAATGTTCATAAGCAAAAGAGGCTCATTTTGTGTAATTTGAAGGAATTATATGCCACATTTTGTGAAAAATATCCCGAGCTGAAGATTGGATTCTCAAAGTTTTGTTCCCTCCGTCCCAAATGGTGTGTCCCCGTATCGTCCAAAGGCAGTCATTCTGTCTGTGTGTGCATCCAACATCAAAATTCAATCCTTCTGGTTAATGCTACCAACAACAATGAAACATACAAAACATTGATTGACAAACTAGTGTGCAGCACGGAGAACAAAATGTGCATGTTGCATCGTTGTGAACAATGTCCTGGGTTTCAAGCACTAGAAGGCTTTTTGCTTGCACAGTATGAGGAACTTGATGATGAAGTCCAATGCCAACAATGGAAGTCTACAGACACGATGGATCTTATCACGGTGTTAATGATGAGATATGAATGGATTCAAGAAATTGTAAGAGTTTTGGATGATCTTACAAAGCATTTATTCATAACTAAATGCCAATCTAGATACTTAAACTCCAGAACGAGTTCTTTAATAGATGATACTTGTGTGATTTTGCTGGATTTCGCTGAGAATTACACTTTAACAATTCAAGATGAAGTACAAAGTGGAACCAGCAGCAATGTACAATCCACCCCGCTGTTGTGCAGCAGTCATTTTGCTTTGTTTCAGATGACTTAACACATGACACAGCTTTTGTGCATGGGCTTTTGTACAAACTCACTGCATTGATTCCAAGCTTGTCCAGCACCATTACTAAAGTTGAATATTTCTCGGACGGTTGCGCTGGACAGTATAAAAATATGCTGAATTTGTGCCATCACAAGTGTGATTTCAACCTGGAAGCGTGTTGGTCCTTTTTTCCGAGCAGTCACGGGAAATCTCCATGTGATGGTGTTGGAAGTACTGTTAAATGACTGGTTAAGAGTTAAGACAGCTAGCTTACAAAGACCTACATCTGACCAGATATGATCATGCATGTAATACACAACAGCGGGGTGGATTGTACATTGCTGCTGGTTCCAGTGATAGCTTTTTACTTCATCTTGAATTGTAAAAGTGTAATTCTCAGCGAAATCCAGCAAAATCACACAATTATCATCTGTTAAAGAACTCTTTCTGGAGTTTAAGTATCTAGATTGGCATTTAGTTATGAATGAATGCTTTGTAAGATCATCCAAAACTCTTACAATTTCTTGAATCCATTCATATCTCGTCATTAACACCGTGATAAGATCCATCGTGTCTGTAGACTTCCATTGTTGGCATTGGACTTCATCATCAAACTCCTCATCATACTGTGCAAGCAAAAAGCCTTCTAGTGCTTGAAACCCAGGACATTGTTCACAACGATGCAACATGCACATTTTGTTCTCCGTGCTGCACACTATTTTGTCAATCAATGTTTTGTATGTTTCATTGTTGTTGGTAGCATTAACCAGAAGGATTGAATTTTGATGTTGGATGCACACACAGACAGAATGACTGCCTTTGGACGATACGGGGACACACCATTTGGGACGGAGGGAACAAAACTTTGAGAATCCAATCTTCAGCTCGGGATATTTTTCACAAAATGTGGCATATAATTCCTTCAAATTACACAAAATGAGCCTCTTTTGCTTATGAACATTTTTAAAAACACTTACATAATCTTTAATTCCAGGAATTAAACGGGTAAATTCATCATTTTCATACATAGGTGAAATCAAAATAATAATAACAATAATAATAATAAAATAATAAGAATCAAAATAGGAGTAGGCAAAATTAAAGTTCAAAAAGGAAGTCAAATTTACTGTAACCTCTCTCAGAGTGCACCTTTAGCAGGCAGTAATTAATGTTTTTGGTGAATAATCTTTAAACACTAGCAGTTGGTGCCTTGGAATTTCAACCTTGCATATATGCATGACCAGTTATACGATACTGCTCAAATCTGCATTTTATATCTTATAAGAATCTTAAAAATCGTGCTTGCTGTTAAAACCAACTTTATTCCAAAAGAACAAAAAACAAGTTTCCAAATTTTGGATACATGAAAATACATGAACCATGCTACACAAAAGTGCAAAAATTATGTTTCCAATGCGATTGCTATTTTTGTAATTGCATCGTAAACTTGAACTTTGACATCAATGAAAAAACTTAATTTACTCCATGAAGGAGGTGTGATATAGATTTTTTTATGTGCTTAAATGAATTCCTTGACCCCAAAAATGGTAAATTCAACATTTGTTTCATTATTCTACCCTCAGAAATAAAGATATTAAAGAAAATCATAAAGCGTGACCAGTGCTCACTAGCCAAAGGCCATCGTGTGGCGAAAATTTCAAATTTGAATAACTCGAAAACGCCTGGAGATATTTTCAAAATTTTTTTTTAATCTTCGGTTTTTCCAAGGTCTATAACATATATTGAAATTATCAAAATCCAAGAGTAGTGGTTACAAATTATTAAAAAATTGGTTGATTATACATGGAATGACTCTATTACTGTTCATAGCAAACAGTATTTTAAGAACCCAATTGCAATCAAAGCGCATCTCTCTACGTTACACAATCTCTTAAGGAGATGGTACTCAGAGCTGTGACGATCTATCTCTTTCTCATTCATTGAAACTCTATCTCTACCCTAAAACTAAAATCAAAGCATGCAACGGTACATACATACACTGAAGGAAAGCATTAAAGAAACAGGATTCCAACTTGAAGCAGCATTGCGCTTCACAAAATAATTTTGTGAAAAGGAAATATTCTGGACTGGAATATTTATAGGTTAGGTTTTAATTTTAACAAGGGAATCTTTAACGAAAGAAAACAAAAGCGTAAATTAACACTGTCTGACAATGTGGTTATTACGGGATCAATTGTGCAGATAAACATGTTTAATAACAAAGTTGTCAATCACACAGGGACCATTTTGAATTCGGCGAGTTGATAATGTAATGAAGATAACATGTTTACAAAATAGGATGACAATTATATGCTTATCTTAGCGCAAGGTAGAAAACATAATGTATCATTAGCATTTTAAATACTTTGCTAATGCGGAGTCATTGTAACAAAAACTCTGTAAATAATAAGATTACAGTGCCTTAAATTGAACGTCTCAACATAATTCGGCATAAACAGTCTAAAGCTAACGTAAATTATGCTTATCGACTGGCAGCTGACCGGTATTTTATCACTAAACCTGTTATATGACTAAAAATTTGTTTTGCAAGTAGGGCACGACTTGCACTTCTTGAATAGCTTAACAGACCTATACTGTAAAGTTGTAAGTAAAAAATGACTTCCATATTACCTGAGTTTATCATTAGCAGCACAAAACGAAACACAAAACCGAATCTATGAAAGTTACCACTTGCCTTTATCTGCCATGATTACTAGGCCATTACGTTTTAGCAGTGGTTCTCAACCGCCGGTCCGCGGGTGCCAGCCCGCGTCAACTTTCCTGCCGGTCCGCCAAATATAGGCCTATTACAATTTTGGTGGTCGGACGATTCAACCCATGGACGATTCAACCTACGGACGATTCAACCTACGGACCTTTCAACCCACGGACGATTCAACCCCCGGACGATTCAACCCGGGGACGATTCAACCCGCGGACGATTCAACCCACGGACCTTTCAACCCACGGACCTTTCAACCCACGGACGATTCAAACCACGGACCTTTCACGTACTTATGGCTTAGTTATTAAACTTATTACCAAGTTACTTTGTAGCCAATTGTAAGCTTAATATTGGACAGAGCTAGATTAGACTCTAGAGCAGCGGTTCCCAAACTTTTCTAAAAATTTTGCCTGGTGGACCCTTTGCAATTATTTTGATATTTCGCGGCCCTATAAAAATCATAAAATACTATAGGAAAAATGCAAAATCCACACCAATGAAATAAAAAGCAAAAACTAACAAATACGGTAAGCATTTAATGGGATGGTTGCGCTTGTTTTGCTGCAACTAACTCACCAATGTTTGGTTTGGTTTTAGATAGCGCAACTCTCATGTCGTGTACCCTCTGAAACTGCTTTTAAGCTTTAAAGACTAATTCTCGTTGCGGACTCTCTGAAACTGCTTTACGGACCCCAGTTGGTCCGCGGACTCCAGTTTGGGAACCGCTGCTCTAGAGTTAGGCCTTCCTGAATAGGCCTGTACGTCGTGGTTAACGGTTAACGGTCCATAACATGTGACGAAGCAGAGGCATTACTTGACGCGGAAAGATGTCCAAAAGAGCGACCGTGTCCCACTTCGATTGAACGGTGAAATAGAGAAAAACACAATTACTTTTTCGGCAAATAAAAGCGGTGTCCTGGTGTTACCTAGCGGACAGGATGGCGAAAGCTATCCACGTCACCAACAGCACCCTGTCAGTCACTGAACTGCAAGCAAAAGCAGGGTGCGATCGGAAAACCGCAGGCTGCAACACTCGCTCTTTTGGTTACGACCCAACCTGCCATACCAAAATGTGTAAGTCTCTGGAACTCCGTCTCCTACCTATTTTATGGAATCGGGAAAAGACCGTAGGGATTCCGCCTTTTACCTGCCCAAGCTACAGTAACGCACTTTAGGAGAGTAATTTTTCACTTCGTGACTTTGAGACTTGAAAAGAACTTTTACGCACTCAACTTTTATTGATTTAGCTATTGAATTAGCCAATTTGTGTACATTACTACGTATTTGTGCACCTAAGAGCGCAATTATCTTTAAGTGCATCCAAACATTTTTGCGCACTCGATCGCATCGCTTACGCACGATCTTGGCTTCTTGTTGAAAATGGCCAAACGGTACTCTGCAGTCTGCAGAACGGGCTATACGTAGCCTTCATTTTTAGGCAACTTAGCTCGGTTGGGAAACGGTACAATATTATCGTACCATTACAATTACCATATCAGAAGAATACAATATATGCTAATTAAGATTTAAAGAGACTTAAAGGAGAATTTAAAGACTTTTGGCATAGGCTATGAGGGTATCTTTAAATAATTTACCTATTGAATTATCTTATTTTTGCGTGCGGTAAGAATACTCTAAGCCAGGGGTTCCCAATCGGTGGTACGCGTACCACTAGTGGTGCGCGGGAGCTTTTCAGGTGGTACGCGAGCAGCTCTTCGTTGCATGCGATATATAGTAGTATGCGTAGTATAGTAGTAGTATAGTTTTGATGCGTTCTGTGCTGTGTGGTTTGATGGACTCTGTGATGTTTTGTTGGTAATTTTGCTACTTTCGCTGACTTTACATCCAGATTCATCATCTTGCAAATAATTTAATATTGGATCAAATTAGTTGTTTTGAAAATAGTGGTACGTGTTGACAATCCGTGGTGGCTAAGTGGTACGAGAACATAAAAAGGTTGGGAACCCCTGCTCTAAGCAGTTAATAACACAATGGGCTGGGTTGCTGGTTACGAATGTCCAGATAATAATCCAACCATTACAATGGATATTAGTAGGGTAAGTAAATGAACTGGCTAAATGATGAGTTTCGAATTTTCCAGTCGTTAATGTCTTTTCACAGCCAGGTTCATCTACTGATGCAGAAATTAGCATATCAATTCAAATGATATTGAAATGTCAGCATCAACTTTCAATTGAGGCCTGGGTGCGTCTTATGATAAGATTCCTGACAGATCTCAGAAGCACTCTGATACTTTCCTTTCAATGGTTTTATTGATAGGCCTAAGTATTGCTTACAGAAGTCTTGATAACTAAGTTATAAACTTGATTACACTGCAAATAAGTAGACTGTTGGTGGATGAACACAGAAATTTATCGTAGAAGAATCTGAATGAATGAATTAGAAGAATGAACATACTGACAACATGTACCAGTATATATACACGTATTATAGCAATATATAATCGGTAAGCATTTCTCACACAGCGGAAGCTGGTCATAACAAATGGTCGATATATTTGGTACAAATTTTCCGAGAATAATCTGAGAAAATATACTAGAACCTGAGTAACCGGGTACTGAAACTTAGCAAAATTGTTCAAGTATGTCATTTTAATGCTATGTAAAGTATATATGATCTATAAATAAGACGTAAAACTGCAGAGGAAAGGGACCCTGGAAATAATTATATCGCACATAACTACACTGCTAGAGCTAACTTTAGATATAATACCGAACAGTAGCATGGCTGATGATCAAACTGCAAGCACATTGAACTGATGCGAAGAACAAAAATAGCCTATAAGTTACAGGAAAAATAAATTGATGATTGTCACATACATATGGTTGAGAACTACTGATATATAGACTTTGTTTGTCAAGATAATAACATAGAGAGTTAACAAAAATTGGATTTTAACACACTGAGAAACGTAATCTTATATATGCACTCAAACAAAAAGAATTATTCATGCTCTCACATTCATAAACGCCTATCGCCCACCGCTATCTCCTTTTTAAATAAGGGTGGCAGGGGTGTGGCTCACGTAACATATTTTCGCAGTTGTTAACCTTCATTTTTAAAGGTTGTATGTTTTCCTTGCAGGCTAATCCGATTAGGAAAGAACTCTGCCCACTCTGCTTAGGCTGCAGTTTTGCAGCCAATACCCGTTTTGTATTATGGTCTATATAATTATATATTATAGATTTTAAATGCACATCATAATTATTACATTTATGCATATAGTAATACCAAGAATACATGAATTTTAGCTTCAAATGAACACACTTTGAGGTATTATTAAACCTGACAAATTTGAGTTATTGCCACACAGAAAATTAGAGATTTTCTAATCTTCGGTTTGCAAATTAATCGCGGGAGCAAATTAGCACACACAAAACAGTTGTTTGTCACCCAAAAATAAAATAGGCTTTCTGGTCTTCAACCAAAGAAAAAAGTGATGACAATTAAGTTGAAGCAAGCTCAAGCAGAAATTAATGTGGTGTCAAAACACCAGTCCATGATGCTTATTTAACTTAGCTACAACTGGCACCGATTTTAGTGATCTTTGTTGCTTTTACAATGAGTAACTTGCTTTCTATAGCGCTCTATTAGAAGGTATATGGTGTAAAAAAGTTTCACCTAAAGGTACTATCTGAATAAAATACCTTCTTCTGCTGCCAGGAGATTCACCAAAAAATCCTGATGTTGTTTCATCACAGATTGACTAGCTCATCTAAAATCGATAGTTAATTATATTCTGGTAGCTTGGTACACATATGACAACTATAGTATATATAATATATGGTAGAAAAATAGAAATATAGGTAACTCACGACGAAGAAGACAAATCTGAATCGATGTCACGTAAATGTCGATGATGACATTTTGATTTTTCTGACTAAAAATGATATAGGGAAAGATAAATATCTATTAGTTTTGGTTTTAATATAGTTGGTATGTTCAAAGTTAATAAACATTTCATATTTCAATTTAATTCAAAAACTGGTATATCAATAAAACAAACCATATGGCAATATCACAACAAAAAGACTGTAAATTGACAACAACACAAATACCATAGGTAAATATGTTATTTAACTTTATGCAAATCAATTGTAGAACAAATTATTATTCTAAACTCACTGTTTACGAGATTTTTCTGAATCTGCATAACTGGAAATATCTCGTCGATGATGTCTTGATCTTTCCCAACTAAACATACACCAAATAATACAAGAAAAACAATTATATATAGAAAATAGGGAAATGTGTGAAACATGTAAACTCAACCTTGCTTAAATTGAAATTTTTAAACTCTAAACAACTTTATCAGTCTTGGCAAGTCAACTTCCAATGACATGCAAACAGTTCACTATAACTCAAAACTTTTTAACTCCAAATTTCAGTGGTATATACTAGAGCAAAATATGACAACTACAAATTTAAAGCTTTCTCAGTTCAATCATGGGCATTTTTTCGGAGGCAGGGCCACCGCCACAAAACTTTTTAGAAAATCTTTATAGTATGATTGTTTAGACTTAAAAAACGAGGATGATATGGCTTGACCCAATTTTACCTAAAACGCAATTTTTAAAAGCATAAAAAGGTAATTCCATTCATGCCATACAAGATTTTTTTAAATCTATACAACCATTTATCATACTTAAGTCCTTCTGTCCTATACTATGAAAATGAGATAGTATGATATAACTTATAATTTTCCTTTCTACCCCCAAACAAGCACTGTGTCTGAAGTTGACGATTATGGTAACATATGCAATAAAAACTTGGAAAACTAGTAGACATCATTGCTGTTAACTAATTAAAATAACTCACGGTTGGTTCCACGTATCAGACTTGAGGTGAATAAATTGCTTCGATTTTTGCTTTCCATTTCAAGCACACACCTGATGAGACTTGAAATAAAATTCAAGCATATAGGTTTATTTCTTTGCATTACGACAGTTCTCTATCCAAAACATTTTTCATTAAAAACTTAAATACTTATCATGGTTAAGTTTTAATTTTTTCTGTTGTAAAATTTACAATTTTTAGAAATACTTTCCAATCTATTCTCTGCTATAAGTTAATACGAAAGGAAGCTTCTATTCAAAATAACAGATATACACCAAGCATAAGTGGCGAAGAAATCTTACGAACTTGTGTTCGTTTATGCGACCTTTTATACAAACTTCTTATTAAATTCATTTTGTTACATCACAGAAGATTATTGGAATTTTTAGGCGTTTGTATTTCGAACAAAAGTATTCTTGAGAAAATCAAATTTTTACAATGGGGATTGCCTCCCACGAAAACCAGACTGACAAAATTTTTAAACTCCAAGCAAAAATTTTAATGATATCTTGATTCCTTGATATAAATACTGCTTAATAATATTCTCCAAGTTCCTTCTGTATTATATGGAAAAACTAATTGCTTTCATAATTTGTGTTTTCAGGCTTTCATTTTATAATTTTACGAAACTTAGAATACCACGAAACTTCAATCCTAGACATGACCATCATGTGGCCAATGAACTATAATGAGGAGACTATAAAGCAAGTGATAGTATTAAAATATTTTTCAAGGATAGCCCAAATACATTGAGAGATTTTTGTCTTGTGGGGTGTGAAAATGTAGCCTACATTTACCTGGAAATAAACAGAACGCATCCAGTCCCTTTCAATTTGCCTTACTATTTGTTATGGAACGTTTAAGAAGTGTTATTTTTAACAAAACTTTTCGCTGAAATTTATTTTTACATCGGGACTTGCCCTTCTTAAAAATTTGCCTTGTTAAATTTTTTATATAATCCTATAACAAGGGTGTAAAAATATCTTTTAAAACTATGTAAGTTATGCCTTGTACGCGCAGAATCCAATATTGTAAGGTCGTCGATACCTTTTGTAGCGGAACTATGTTTTCATATTATAAAAAAGGAAAGTTTTCACAATTGTTTTTGAAAAGTGTTCACTGTTGTTCATTTGTAGGTACAACCATGCATTGAATGTTGATTTAAAACGCGTCCGGTAAAAATATGTCCTGTCCATTACCGGTTTTATACATACATGTGTCTAACTCCAATGTTCGAAACTTTAGAAACGATTAAATAAGCAACTCTTAAAATTGTAATCGTTTCATGAATTTAAATCAGTTTAATATTGCCTTGAAACCACATAACTTGTTTGCCCAGTTGGTAAAGGTTACAAAGTAAGTCTATATGATAATCCAACTCTTTTTTGTCAAGATTCGATCTGTTTGAGTTTGGAAACGTGATCAACACCACTGAAGCCCACTTTTAGAATTGGAATCTATTTTCCTGGAATTCTGAACTAAACTGGATTAAAACAAAGATTCCTTTTCTAAAATCAAAGTATAACGAGATTTAAAAAGATGATATTTTATTAAAATTTTAAAAAACATTAAAACATTTATTAACAAAGTCAGATTATTATATAACTTATATGTTTATACATAAACAACATCAATAGATTCGCCAAACATTAAATAAAAGCAATAAGTAGGTTGTATATGATAAAATCAGAATTGTACAATCTGAAAATTTATTTTAAAAATCTATAAAATTTTAAATCTTATGTTTCTCTTGATAATTGTTCGTAGCTGACTAACGCAGATGGAAATAGATGTCTTCATACAAGGTCTGGGCATCTTTCCCCATGCTCTTTAGGCTTATGTTAGAGCCACGTTGAATGGCGTTGTACACCTTTTCCATTCGATCTTCATCAAACAACGTTCCAAGCACTGGAACCGTTATGGGTAGGTGAAGAAGCTCACTTAGGCTCATAGTCCTGTAGAATTTGGTCTAAAAATGGGTCAACCTAGAAAAAATTCTTATAAAGACGTATTATATACTGTTGGAAAGATAATTTTATCAGCTTTTCAATGATAGGTTTTGTCATTTTTTTTACCTTGGGGAAAAAAAGTTATGACCAAAAACGTGCCAAGGGGTAAAAATTGAAATTAGGGAAAAAAATTTAACATAAAAATATGAACAAAAGGCTAGAAACTAATGAATTATATCAACAGAAAAGCAGGATATAGATGCAAAAGGTATAAATGAAAATAAAAATAGAATTATATATCTGTTTCAGTAGAGTGAGCAAGACGGGGTGGGCACCAGTAGAGCTGTCGTTGTTCGTTATAACTTCATTATGTTATTGTTTACTTACTATGGTCAGTTTTATTTACCTTGCTTGTTTTTTTAGATAATCCTTAGTCAAAAAGAAACAGCAATTTGTGTTAAGTGTAGAAAAGGCTATCGGACTGGGGATTCACTGTGTCATGTTGGAGCTTATTTCTGCGAGAGTGATAGTACCACACACCCTTTGGACACTATAATTGGTCATGCTTTGAAACTGGATTGTGAAACGCTGGTCGCAACTTTGCAGAAAAATCAAGAAAATGGCCATATTACGTACATCCACACATCATGCCGTAATTTCTTGAGAAACCATGCGAGATCCAAGAAACGTCCAGCCTCAAGCACTAAACAATCCAGTAGCAAGAGAGTATCGTCCCGGTCAGATCAACAGTCATTCGACTTTAAAAAGCAGTGTTTTTACTGTGGATATAGTTGTATGTTTGATGAACGGCACCCTGATCGAAATAAATTTGAAGAGGTGCGGACAAAATCGTCAGGAATATATTACGTAACACTTGCTTTATGCCAAAGTAGAGACGATGAACTTGCTAAAACTGTTCAAGCACGACTGCTTAGTGCACACGACCTGGTGGCTGCTGAAGCCAGATACCATGTACCATGCAGAACAAGGTTTGAAAATCCTGCACAGTATTCAACACCTGGTCGTCCAACATCCACTGAAAAAATGACATTGTTTAATGCTGCGTGTAAAAAAATGGAAGATGATATGGACTTGTACACCGTTGCAGAGTTTCATTCCATGATGCAGGAACTTGGGGATGATGTATATTCATTGAAGATGACCCAAATAAAAATAAAAGAAAAGTATGGAAATTCATTGCGCTTCGTCGAAAGAAATGGCAAGAGTAAAATTATTCTCCTTGACAGAGTGAGTGGAATTATAGGTGAAAAATGGTATGAGGAAAGAGACAGCAATGTATCTCAGGAGACTGAGCGCATTGTTAAAACAGCAGCAAAACTCATAAAGGATGCCATAAAAAATCATGAACACGAAAGCAGTACGTATCCTTCAGTTGAAGATATTCTTGGCACAGAAAACCCCCATGTACCTGAATTGCTAAAAGTATTCATGAACGAATTGGTTATGGCCCCAGTTAAACAGGTAACATTATCACAAGCCTTATTTGCTGCAACCCGTACACGATCTTTAATGCCACTGCAATTTGGACTTGCTATAGCGACTGACAATCACCTCTCTTTAAAATGGTTGAACACTTTGCTGTCAAGGTTGGGATTTGCTGTGAGTTACGACGAGGTAAGTGTAGTTGACTTTCTTTCCCATGTCCATGTCAGGGTTCTCTAAACATGTATAATTCTCTTTTGTACAATGCTTTTACTTCATTTAGTATATTAGGTTACAATTTACTGTTTTTCCATTAGGTGATTCGATACAAGCAGAACGTTGTTAAGCATGATTCTGTGGAAGAGGTCATATGCCCAGATGGAACAGCATTTTTGCAGTTTGTTGCAGACAACACAGACCATGATATTTGTACTATAGATGGCAAGAATACTCATCATGGACTTGGGTCTATCGCAATTGCTAATGGTAATTTCACCATGCAACAAGTTGGAAGGAATAGGATTCCTCGGGAAAAGAAAGACAAGTAGTCTGAGGTCCAAGGTAATGTTGGGATCAATATTGTACAGTACTTCGCACCAAACGTACCTGCTTTAGCGAGAACAAGCCTTCGACCAATTGTGCGGGTAAAACCTTTTTTATTGTGTTCTTTTTCAAAAGGACCTAGCTGTTTGTTTTTTTGACCAGGTTTTTGTTGTGTTACTAGTCTTTTTGTTTGTCTCTGTTTAGAAGTAGGGTTAAGATACTGGTCAGTATAGGATTGGAATCATGATTTGATTACAAAATACCACACAAACCATATTGTTTTTCATATTTACTTTCAGGAGGACCTTCACAATCGCTTTATTGATCTTCTCTGGAGCGCATCCTACATCTTCAAGAAGTCACCCCCCAGTTGGTCTGGATACATGAGTGCTAAAACAACATCGCAATCTAATCCAAAATCTGTTGTTACCATGTTGCCGGTGATCGACTTACACGCCACAGATCTGCATATCACCACGGCCTCACCAGCTGAAAGTTTGGAGAACTTTAAGCAACTCAGATTTGAAACCCTTGTCATGGGGTTGGCAAAAGAAAGATGACATGTTTTCTCCAGTGATGACGGATGTAGCTGCTGCACCAGAAGATGTCTTGAAAATCATTCGATGTAGCTGCAAGGGATCATGTAACAGACGCTGCTCTTGTCGGAAAGCGGGCTTAACATGCACATCGTCATGCAAGGAATGTTGCGGAATGACATGCACAAATACTACAGTCGTGTTTGATGACGAATTGGGAGAAGAGAGACATTTTATGGATGCGTTTGCATGATTTTGATTGAAATGTGTTTATATTTTATTAGAACTTAAAACTGTAAATATCGTTTTTACATCTTTACAGTTGGTTTAACCCTAGCAAGACCGGGCTTTTTTGGCACTAACTGGACTGGGGGTGTACAGATTTTTGGTGTATTTTTGTAACAAAATACCCTATGAAATAGCATTTTAACTAAATACATCTTCAGTTCTTCACTATATTAGTTATCACTAGGGCAACCAGTTTTTTGACCTAAAAATTTTAAATTTTGACCTCATTTTGACCTAAAAAGTTTACATTTTGACCTTATTTTGATCTAAAAAGTTTACATTTTGACCTTATTTTGACCTAAAACGTTTAAATTTTGACCTCATTTTGAAAAACGCTATACTGATAGTCTCTACACTGTCTACAGCAACTTTCTAATCTAAAGCTGCATTTAAAAATGACAAAATGCTTTTCTAGTTTTGACTTTTTTTTCGTTTCTGCGTATTAAGATTGACAACTTGCAGTTTCAAATGCAATGCCGTCACATCGTGACGTCACCAAACGCGCTGAAAAGCCTTCCCTCTCTTTGTGTCTTTGGTTCTAAGTAAAATTTGCGGGACTGGAATTGTTTGCGGTACAAGAAAAGAGAAAAACGGAAGAATAATATTACAAAATGGTTACAAAATTACAAGTTTAATAGATTTTGACCTAAAAAAAAGACCTAACGAAACAATTTGACCGTATTTTGACCTAACGTAACATTTTGACTTTATCTGACCTAATAACTTCTATACCACACGTCGTACAAAGCTGAAATTTGTTTTGTGCTTGTTTCATAGCATTCTGAGCAGGTAAAAAAAATTGACCATATTGACTTTTGGTTGCCCTAGTTATCACTAGATAACTTTTATGTGTTGCTTACATGACCCTGCTTATAAAATTTTATTTCGGTGAAATCTCTCCTATTATCTCCGTCTCGGTCAACTTTTACCCCCTTGTGATAAATTCTTTACCCGTGTGATAAATACCTCTTAATAAAGTCATGTTTTATTTTTTTGCTGTCCTATTGTTAGTTTGCTTTGCTGATAGTAATATTCCAATTTATGGTGTTGTATTCTGTTACGAAGGTATCGTATTTTAGCTTATAATTGTATTATAATGTTAGGCAAAATAGTGTTTTAACCCCCTGGCACGTTTTTGGTCATAACTTTTTTCCCCCAAGGTAAAAAAAATGACAAAACCTATCTGGAAGCCGCCTTCGAATAGAAGCCTCACAAAACGCAATTTCCACTTTGGTCACCAAGTACACTAAATTTCAAAGCTTGGTTTGTTATGTAATAATACGTCATACGTCAAAATCAACAAAATGATCAATCACAATTTTTAGTATTGATGTACTTGGAAGTAGTTGGGAGCGAGACGCAGAATAGCAACGGCAACACACACAAGAACTTGACAATGCGCCAGCAAATTCCAGTCGGCATTGAATTGCAATCATGTTCATATTTGAAAGACGCAACAGCATCCTGTATCATTTGAGAGAGTTAATTCATTCTGGTTTATAATGAACGACTTCCGAAGAAGGGCAATCAAAATTAATAATAGCACTGCAGGATGAAAGATAGATTAGCGACACAAAAAAGTCCTTACACTACAAACCATGAGTAGAGGTTATATTAATCAGCTGTAGAACATGCTTTGTACCTCCATTCTGTTAATGTCTTTTTAATTGAAATTAGATGATAAATTTTTTGTGGCATCTTTCCCAGTACCAAATGTAGGTCAAGGTCTACTGGATGCCTTTTGCTTTCATCATATTTGCACAGTTTAGCAGACTTGCTTTCATCACAATCAACATCTGAAAGTTATCATCAATCAAGCAGTGCAAAAACGTGCATGCATAAGCAGGTCAGGTGCTAAGTTAAGTCCTTCCTCAGATAGGATTACTCGACCACTTCCATTAAGTTCTCCAACTATATCTAATTGACATCGCTCTCTTGCACAAATAGATCGGAGATCTGGGAGACTTTTACTGTCCATTAATATTGCATCAGACTCTTGATATTCAGCAGTCCACAGTTCTAATGCATCCAGAGTCTTATCACCAAGGGTAAAAGCTTTGGAATGAATCACTGCCCCAGAAGGTTTAATTATCTCTTTTAACACATTTCCTAAAAAACAAACAAAGCTACATCAATGCAAATAATAAATGGATAGCTAATTAAAACACTTCCTAAGAGCAAAATCAATTTAAACTAATTAAGATATGCTTGTACGTGAAGTAAACTAAAATATCTCTACCTGTCAGGAAAAAGCAAAAAGCAAAAAGCATTTACCGCTTCCACTTGCGCCTTGATCATGAACAGAGAGAATACAATTATCCTCCCCCAGCTCTGTGCATGCGCGTATCACACGATTCAACTTTTGTTGCATTTCAGCATCACCGCGTTGGACGGCATTCAAATCACGACTGGCATCATTCTCCCCATGCATGAGGGAAGAAGCACATCCACCTCCAACTCCTATTCTATACGCCGGGCCACCAATATTACCAACCAACAATCCACAGGTATCTTTGTCCAACATTATTTTTTTGACGTGTGAGTCTTCAATTGTACCAATTCCAGCACTAAACATTATTGGCTTCAACCATTTTCTTCTTTCACCACCTGGCAATTGCATCCCAAAAGATCGAAAGAAACCTGTAGCAAGATATTTTTATAACAGGAGTTCAATAACACAACTTCATTCCATCAAAAATTTTTGGTAACTTACAAAGTAACACCACCAGGCTTGCGAAAGAACTATGAAAACGTAACTAAAGTTAATTTGAAGCTTATTAAGTAACAATTTTGATTTAGTCAAAGTATTTCATCCACCTACGGGCAAAAATAGCACTTTTTATCCGGAAATTAGTCAAAAAGGCCTTACCGTTCTACCATGGCGTTTTGTTCTATTAACGAGTTGCAATAATCACCTAATACACCTAACTCCTATACACCTAATTTCAAATATTCAACTAGGGTTGTGTTGTAAGGTGGATAATGTTAGTACACGTGAATACAAATGTCACAAAGTCATGAATTGTTGTTTTTTTAAAGCACCTTTAAGTCATAATGATTGAATATTTTATGTGCAACACAATCTAAGTACGTAAAAGCATAGATATGATTAGCAGAATAGCAGTTGTTATAAGAATTTCTTCAATAGTCAATTATTTTGATGTGCCGTCACAAAATTAGCTTGCAAGCTTAAAAAGTTACGGCACCCCTGTCTGATCCGGTATTGTGCTATTTCTAGAGCAAATTTTTACCTTTCTATTAAAAAGAATCAACATCAAAACTGCTGGTTAAGTAACTGCTAAAATGCCAGGTAACAATAACATTTTCAATACTATTTGCAGCCAATTTTACCAATTTGGATGAATTAAACTTAGGATTAATTTTTGTTTGTATCTCTACTTTAAGTTGACATGCTTCCACCACAAATGCAGGAAATAGTTGTATATTTTACTGATAACACCACCTTGAAACGGAAAAATAAAAAACAAAACAAATACCAACCTGCAATGACAGGTTCTCCGAATTTGTTGCCATAGTCACTGGCACCATTGCTTGCATCAATGATGATTTTTGAAGCAGATGCTAAATTTTGAGTGAGCGGCCACTCTCCATTGTCCTCCCAAGGTAATTTATAAAAAGGAAGGTTAAGGTTACCAACACGATATCCTGCTGTTCCTGCCACTATTGCGGCTCCCCTTCCAATAGCATGTTGATCTCTCTGTCTGCCCCCGGTACCTGTAGCTGCCCAGGAAAAGGAGCTACACCAGTGGGAAAATTATGAGTTTCAGCAGTTAAGGTTAAATGTCTGAAAAACATAATAATTCAGTGTACACACAAAATATACACAACTGTTTATACAGTAGACAGCATTTGTTTGACTTGTTTATCAATAACATAAACTTATGAAAATAATATTTAAGCATAAAATATCTGTATAACTTGAAAATGTTTGCATACTTACGTTTAGTTAATAAACAAGCTTCTGATGCCTGTCCAGGATGTAAAATATTTATATCTTCCACTTTTTCTCCACGTATAGCACTGCCATTATCACTGAAAGCAATAACGTTGTTCCTGTTGCTGTTTTCAAGTGTGTCTGAAACCATTTCAAACAACGATTTTGGCTTTTCTATTCCATCCACAAACATTTTTGCTTTGAAGAACCAGCGCCGACTGTGTTCACTGAAACAAAATTGGGTCACAATTGGTCTGTTTTCAAATTCTGATGTATTAACCTATTTACACCAGAGGTGGGCAACTCACAGCCCACTTTAGGGTATTGTTTAGCTAACATGCATTTTCTGAAAGATTGACTTCATGCTAAACTTATTTTTGGAGACAAGTCAAAATTTTTACTCATTGGCTCAATTAAGAAAACACCGCTAAAATATCAACTAGAGTGAGACCTCGTTAATACGAACCCCGAACAACAGGAATCCCCGTTATCTGACACAAAACTGCCGGGAACGGAACGGATCTGAAAGTTATCATCAATCAAGCAGTGCAAAAACGTGCATGCATATATGGTCATGTGCTAAGTTAATACCTTCTTCAGATAGGATTACTCGACCACTTCCATTAAGTTCTCCAACTATATCTAATTGACATCGCTCTCTTGCACAAATAGATTGGAGATCTGGAGACTTTTACTGTCCATTAATATTGCATCAGACTCTTGATACTCAGCAGTCCACAGTTCAAATGCATCCAGAGTCTTATCACCAAGGGTAAAAGCTTTGGAATGAATCACTGTCCCAGAAGGCTCAATTATCTCTTTTAACACATTTCCTAAAAAACAAACAAAGCTACATCAATGCAAATAATAAATGTTGTTACAAGTCATTTACGCTGGTTGATAATAAACGACCTAAGTGGGTTACACTATTTTTTCGATTTGACCAAATCGGTCAAATGCCGTGATTGGTCGTCAGTTAGACCGCAATGGTTGAGGGTGACCTTGTGCAAGTTCATCAACGATTTGTCCAATAAGGAAAGGAAACTTACCACACGTTCAAGTCATTAGCAAGGCAAGTTTCGTAAGAAAGCGTCAGTTCTCTCAAAAATATTTTGGTTGGGTTTGATTGACAGATTTCTTGGCAGCAAGTGGACAACCAATCAAGGAAATCTGCTGTGACACTTCCATCAGCTAATTCCAGTGAAAGCAACGACTTTGGGAAACGAACAAGATTGTTTGCGGAGCAACTGTCAGCGTTAAGTTTGTTCAAAACTCATTTGTACCCCGCTCAGCTCGATGGATTGTAAGTGCGGCCATTTGAAGAATAAATCATTCCATAGGATGGCGGTCTAAATACATCCACATAGATCAGGGTGATGTGAACTTGGCTGCATTGATATTACAACTTATAGGCTACTTTCATTGTAAAAATATATAAAACGTGAAAGTTGTATATACTTACCTCGAAAATTGAAAACTTTACTTTCTACCAGTACGAAATCTCAAGAGAAATCTTTTTCAATCGAGATAGCTGAAGCAATAAATCTTTTCGTTCGAAAATTTCCCTTGGGTTAGATACATTGATAAGAAGTTGAAGAACATTAGTGGGAAAAGATAAGCGTTGTAGAATTGTTTCTATCACATCACAGAAATGATCGAAACTGTTTATAAAAAAATGTCATCAAATTAATGTTACCAAAGAAAGCAATAAAAATAAACTTGATTTTTAACATATTGACCATTTCATTATATTGTGTTATTTCTACTTGCACTTTAGAATATAGATGCTAAAAAGAAACTTCCTAAAAAATTTGTAAATGAAAATTACCTGATAGAAATGGTGTTAACTGTACGTAAAACCAAACCTTATAGAATAGATTGTTGTAAAACTAAAAAAAAAAAAATAATTGCATGGCTCCCACGAACACATTTCCAGATGTATGGATGGGGCAGTGGTTGAAAAGTTAGCTGAAAAATAATTTTGATTTTTTCGGAATATCAGAGATAAAGTTCGCATTTCAAATATATTTTAAAGCCAGAAAATATAAAATTAATTTACCAGTTTGAGAATCCTGTGATTTTGCATATTCGGGAGAAAAACCACAAAGTGTGTCCAACAGAATATTTAAAGTTTGTGCTGTACTCAACGCGCTTGCATGGTGCCGCTTTAAGTCCAAATCTAACCTCTCTCTTCTTTCCTTTATTATGTTTTTTAGTCTTGGAAATATATACCATGACCGGAAGTGACGTGGTGGTAAATATTCTTTTTCGCCGGAACGGCGCTTAACTCGTATCGACCAAATGTTATCTTTCCAAATGTTGTTTGAAACCAGAAAGCCTTCGAAAACATATTTGTACACCAATTCTCTTGGTGTGTATAAAAAGCCGAAAGTGATAGGCGAATCGTCTATGATGGACAAAGGTGAAAACTTTCTTCCAGTCCATGTGAGCATTAAAATATGGATGCAAGTTCTCAATATTTCTTATGACCACTTCTGAAATTTCATGTTACAGGTTGTCCTTTTACAGATCTTTAAATAGCTCGATGCTTGCGTGGTGTCTTTTCCGTTTCTGTTTGTCTTACATTCTTTTAAACAACAGCATGGCGTATCTGGAATGTCAATACGTCCATGTACGACCAGTATAAAGACCTTTACCAGATCTGTTATAACTGGTTCGGGCAAATGTTTGCTGGTGAAGAACTCATAAAAGAATTTGTTGACAGAGGAAATACTTTTCTTTCGCAATACACTTTCATATAAACGAATTGCAATAATTAATTTTCTTCCCTAGTCATACAGAGTTAATGGATTTTTACTATTCATTATGTGAAATGTATATAAAGTCTGTAAAAAAGTAATTTTTTTTTATTTACAAATTTTTAATGTAACTTTAACTTAACTAAAACATTTTTTTTCATAAATTGCTTCCATAAACTCAATTTTGTCAAATTGCAAAGTTGATTTACATCAACGTTTATTTAGTCGACACAAGCATTAGCTTGCTTCACCAGGTGTGCTATGAGATGGTAAATAAATATATTAATGCATTGATTCATAAGTCCAACAACTTCATCTTTCTAAGTGTTTTCTAAGTAAGTCTAAGTTTAATAGTAGTAGTAGTAGTAGTTTAGCAGTCTAAGTTTCTAAGCGATCGGAAGAAATTCAGGGCCAGCATAAAAAATTTGCTGTTCAAAAGTGACATAAAATGAACAAGTTAGACCACTCAGTCTGTTCTTTTACACCAAATCGATATTGTTTATTGGAAGATTAAACTAGCACCATCTTTGATATCACTTTATTCTGGCTACGCCCAAACTTAAAATCTAGCTACAAAACATATTGACAGTATGCCCGGATAAGTTGGACGAACTGAGCGTTAGTTAAGCTTTAACAGTCAACTTTCAAAGTTACGACGGTGCGAAACCAAGTTTGGTGGTAAAGCTGAAACAACAGGATTCCCACTGCAAGCCATCCCTGAATTTTTATTAATTCTTGAAGCAGAGAAACCGAAACAAAAAATTGCACGAAACAAGCTGTAATGTTTCTCAACAGTTCCACTGCTTGTGCTCAGATTATTTCAGTGAAAAAACAAAGGTGCGAACAAGCTTATTAGCAATCGAGTCCGTATAAGCAGGTCAGCGTCAGATTAACAATTTGGTCACGCACAACGGCAAGAAAAAACGTCATAAATCGCTTCCATTCTAATGAGTTTCCCTCGAGCAAAATATAAGATTATAATAAACTTTTAACTTTCATTTACTTCGTATAATTGTTTCAGTTAAAACCACAGTTGGGTCAATCAGATTAAGAAAAGGAAAATATGGAAGACAACTCAATGCGTCAATGAATCGGTAAATGGAAGCATATTAAAATTTAATGATTCAGCGCTTAATAAATCATTTAAATTTACACTTTTTATTACGTCACAAACCTTTTACACTTTTACTGCAGCAAAAACACAACTGACCAACAATGAGACTTGACTTGAAATTGAAACGTTCACTTGTCATTCATAAATGTAGAATTGTTTTAAAAATACCTTTCATCACCGTCATGTTCTTCTGCGCATGACAAATAAAAGCATTTTCAATCGTTTATTGCTACAAGATCTTACTGCATCTCTGCTCTATTACTATTGTTTCTGCACCAAACTGAAAAGGCTAAAATACTCATCATAAAATACTGGTCAGTTTCGTGGGAAGTGGAATCTCCAAATGACGTTCATTTCCTGACAGTTTTCGACCCCACACACTGGCAGCAACATCTTGGCACAAAGACTGATCGTGCAGACATTCTCAGGTCAATTAACTTTGTGTTGGAATAATGGCCGGTGTTAAGTCAAACAGAGGATAAACTAGGTCACACATGTCAAGAGAGAGAGTCGAGAATCGAAACTAAAAACTCAATCCGACGCTAATGACGTGAAATAATGAGTTGGCTGCGTGAACCAATTAAACGTCAATTCATCGTTTTTCTTGTCTTTGTGGCTGACCAAATTCTTTTGTTCTCTTTTTAGGTTAATCCGAGGCCGACCTGTAAATACGTCCTCAATTAACAATGGGTTGATGTCGCTCGTTTGAGCACGAGAAATCGAAAGCTGGAAACACCGCATCTTCCCTCGCGCAGCCTGTAAATTGGAAAGAGCACGATCAAGATGAAGTTGTTAGAATTATAAATCAATGTATTAATATATTTATTTGCCATTTCGCTGCTTCGCTTGCTCGCGTAGCTTCTTGGCAAAAAATGTACCGAAGGTTCCGGTATTCGATGCTATTTTTAAAAAGTAGTTCGGTGTTTTGTCGGTGTTCGGTACTTTTTGTGTAAAAGATGCTGCTGCAAATGCAATGTTTGTTCGCTATTATGCCCCCGGTAAAGGTGACTAAAGGTCAAAACATATGTAACATTAACCGCTTGTAATTTTATTTGACATTTCTATATTAATGAAGATCAACAGATACTAAATTTGGCTTTAAGGATTAATTAACATGTATTTTGAAAACATATGAATACTTGTTAAAATGTTGAAATAATCACGTGGAAAGTACTGAGTACTGGGACCGACTGAAAATTCTTGAAGAACCATCAAAAACGAACCAGCATTTTTGACAAAAAGAAATTTAGATTAGATTAGAGCAGAGTCGGAGCAAACAAGGTTTTGCAAGCTAGATTAGGATTTCCGCCATTTTGCCAAGTAACAGAAACATAATCATAAAATCACAACTTGGAAGACAATGGAAACAGAAAACTCTTAAAAAATAAAATCGCCCTCCAAGGTTAGAATTTCCGCCATTTTGCTTCTTTCAGGCGTTCCCTCACCTGGTAAGCGACAGTTAAAATGTGTTTTTTAATCGTTAATTTTTATTATTATGAAATTATCGAACTTTTCTTTGTGTTCTGTGGCCGCCATTCATCGATCGCTTTGGTTTTGTGGCCACGACTCTCGCTCTAAATATTGTCTTGATTGGGTCGCCCACAATTTTGGTTCCAATTCAAACATTTACGTCAAAGGACATTCGCACGTGTGAGAGAGCAGAGGAAATAAAATGAGGTTTGTTTTTCATAAGAAGCGCGGTCGTGGTGCAAAGTTTGATTTACTTTAAAGTTATTTTAAGCAATACAACGTCTTGTTAATTTTAGAACGATTGCTTCGATATAAAGTCAGCCGGCAGAAACGTCACAATAATTCTTTCTAAAGGGCGTGATGCAGAAATAGTCGAACGAATCGCATTAAGTTCGAGTTTGAAGTCGCATTAAACTTCTTCATAAGAGCAGATTGTCAAGATTTTACGTTCAATATATGCCGAGTTTATCATAATCTGCTAACTGAAGCGAAAATCTTGAAAGTGTGCGGCCTTGTCCACGTGACAGCTGTTTGCAATGATTGATAAAAACAGCTGCTGCTTGCGACAAGATCTTTTGTTCGTCACGATCAATACAAGCTGGATGAAGCAAGTGAAGTAGGTCAGGTCACTAAACTTACAGCGATTGTACAGAGATGAGCTGCAAGTCCTTAATTATAATCGTTAAAGCGAACAACAGAAAGCTAGTGCAGTTAGAGCTGCTATAAATTTATTGAATATTCTGTTGTTTGTTTTTAACATTATAATTGCAATGTAATGTAGAATTGTAGCCATAAGCTAGACCCGCTGTTTAATAGGTTGTTATGAATCTGTGGCCTAATCACCTTTAAGGACGTCGCGTGAGAAACGCTTTTCGTTCAATCGTGACAATCTTAATTGCTCAGCATCGTTTCGTTGTCGCTGACTTCATATCAGTTGGCGCATTACCGGTTGTGGTGTAGCCACCGATTGCAATCGTTGTTTTGTGTTGGACTTGTGCTTTAGTGTTTGAAATCGTATTTACCACCTGAAAGAGACTCACGCTAGCCGCGGGCGGTTCTTACATGTTTACAACCCTTGCAAATTCGTTTGCGTCCTACAGAGTGCATTATACGGTTGTTTGCCTTGTTCGAGGTTAACAGTATTTTCTTTTGACGAGAATTCCTGTTTTTTTCCAGTTCCGCTGCTGTTGCATTGCTCGGTTTTAAATCCTGCCGTGGCGGCAATCGACTCTTGGTTCCTCTTTCAGTTAAGCCTTGTTGGCAAAGTTATTGGCTCGCTCCAAATCGTGCCGAGAGAGCCATTTGACAATAGTTAGGTCTTGCAGAGAGTGAACTCCTGTCACCACTCCACAGACCTGTTTGGCCAAGCCAGAGTTTCAAAATCTATTGTGTTGGTACGATTTTGTCTTGGTCCGCCCAGCTATATCCCAAATCTTACTGCGAAGGCAGAAGATTGCAATTTCCACTTTGGTCTCGAACCTTGCCGTGAAAGCGGCGAGTTCAGTTCCCGGTTGCATCTTGCTTGCAGTGATGTATTTGGTTCCGCTGTGATGCCGAAGTCGATTTTCGCTCCGTCACTAGTTTTAAGGACAATCCTCACGCCCAGTTCGTGAAACCTAAAGCAAGGTTTGAATGACACAAGGAACGTTTAAAAGCAAACCATGAAAGGTGAAGGTGGGTCAAGTGCGCGAAATAATATTTTTATGTTCACTCATTATGTCGAGTGCATCAGTTGCCAACACAGCCGTGGTGATTGATTGTTACAGAAAAGTTGTCTTAAGTCTTTCTTGGAGGAAGCAATTTCCAGTACCGTATTTTCTTAAATAGAAACCGCACGATTTGATTAAAACTAAACAATAGAAGCCGCCCTCGCATAGAAGCCACATAATACAATGATGAAATCGTTTCAGTGTAACATAAAGGCTGTCATTGAGAGCTTGCACATGCAAAAAACAGCAGTTGTCACATTACAGTAGTGATCGGATAGTAATAAAATAAAACCTTTTTGTCAAAAGTAAGCGCAGAATTTTATTGTCACCTAATCAACACTACCGGTACTTCATGTAATAAAAATAGAAGCCGCCTTCGAATAGAAGCCTCACAAAACGCAATTTCCACTTTGGTCACCAAGTACACTAAATTTCAAAGCTTGGTTTGTTATGTAATAATACGTCATACGTCAAAATCAACAAAACGATCAATCACAATTTTTAGTACTGATGTACTTGGAAGTAGTTGGGAGCGAGACGCAGAATAGCAACGGCAACACACACAAGAACTTGACAATGCGCCAGCAAATTCCAGTCGGCATTGAATTGCAATCATGTTCATATTTCAAAGAAGCAACAGCATCCCTGTATCATTTGAGAGAGTTAATTCATTCTGGTTTATAATTATGAACGACTTCCGAAGAAGGGCAATCGAAATTAATAGCACTGCAGGATGAAAGATAGATAGATTAGCGACACAAAAAAGTCCTTACACTACAAACCATGATTAGAGGTTATATTAATCAGCTGTAGAACATGCTTAGTACCTCCATTCTGTTAATGTCTGTTTAATTGAAATTAGATGATACATTTTTTGTGGCATCTTTCCCAGTACCAAATGTAGGTCAAGGTCTACTGGATGCCTTTTGCTTTCATCATATTTGCACAGTTTAGCAGGCTTGCTTTCATCACAATCAACATCATTGGCACTGGCTGTCACTGGCACCATTGCTTGCATCAATGATGATTTTTGAAGCAGATGCTAAATTTTGAGTGAGCGGCCACTCTCCATTGTCCTCCCAAGGTAATTTATAAAAAGGAAGGTTAAGGTTACCAACACGATATCCTGCTGTTCCTGCCACTATTGCGGCTCCCCTTCCAATAGCATGTTGATCTCTCTGTCTGCCCCCGGTACCTGTAGCTGCCCAGGAAAAGGAGCTACACCAGTGGGAAAATTATGAGTTTCAGCAGTTAAGGTTAAATGTCTGAAAAACATAATAATTCAGTGTACACACAAAATATACACAACTGTTTATACAGTAGACAGCATTTGTTTGACTTGTTTATCAATAACATAAACTTATGAAAATAATATTTAAGCATAAAATATCTGTATAACTTGAAAATGTTTGCATACTTACGTTTAGTTAATAAACAAGCTTCTGATGCCTGTCCAGGATGTAAAATATTTATATCTTCCACTTTTTCTCCACGTATAGCACTGCCATTATCACTGAAAGCAATAACGTTGTTCCTGTTGCTGTTTTCAAGTGTGTCTGAAACCATTTCAAACAACGATTTTGGCTTTTCTATTCCATCCACAAACATTTTTGCTTTGAAGAACCAGCGCCGACTGTGTTCACTGAAACAAAATTGGGTCACAATTGGTCTGTTTTCAAATTCTGATGTATTAACCTATTTACACCAGAGGTGGGCAACTCACAGCCCACTTTAGGGTATTGTTTAGCTAACATGCATTTTCTGAAAGATTGACTTCATGCTAAACTTATTTTTGGAGACAAGTCAAAATTTTTACTCATTGGCTCAATTAAGAAAACACCGCTAAAATATCAACTAGAGTGAGACCTCGTTAATACGAACCCCGAACAACAGGAATCCCCGTTATCTGACACAAAACTGCCGGGAACGGAACGGATCTGAAAGTTATCATCAATCAAGCAGTGCAAAAACGTGCATGCATATATGGTCATGTGCTAAGTTAATACCTTCTTCAGATAGGATTACTCGACCACTTCCATTAAGTTCTCCAACTATATCTAATTGACATCGCTCTCTTGCACAAATAGATTGGAGATCTGGAGACTTTTACTGTCCATTAATATTGCATCAGACTCTTGATACTCAGCAGTCCACAGTTCAAATGCATCCAGAGTCTTATCACCAAGGGTAAAAGCTTTGGAATGAATCACTGTCCCAGAAGGCTCAATTATCTCTTTTAACACATTTCCTAAAAAACAAACAAAGCTACATCAATGCAAATAATAAATGTTGTTACAAGTCATTTACGCTGGTTGATAATAAACGACCTAAGTGGGTTACACTATTTTTTCGATTTGACCAAATCGGTCAAATGCCGTGATTGGTCGTCAGTTAGACCGCAATGGTTGAGGGTGACCTTGTGCAAGTTCATCAACGATTTGTCCAATAAGGAAAGGAAACTTACCACACGTTCAAGTCATTAGCAAGGCAAGTTTCGTAAGAAAGCGTCAGTTCTCTCAAAAATATTTTGGTTGGGTTTGATTGACAGATTTCTTGGCAGCAAGTGGACAACCAATCAAGGAAATCTGCTGTGACACTTCCATCAGCTAATTCCAGTGAAAGCAACGACTTTGGGAAACGAACAAGATTGTTTGCGGAGCAACTGTCAGCGTTAAGTTTGTTCAAAACTCATTTGTACCCCGCTCAGCTCGATGGATTGTAAGTGCGGCCATTTGAAGAATAAATCATTCCATAGGATGGCGGTCTAAATACATCCACATAGATCAGGGTGATGTGAACTTGGCTGCATTGATATTACAACTTATAGGCTACTTTCATTGTAAAAATATATAAAACGTGAAAGTTGTATATACTTACCTCGAAAATTGAAAACTTTACTTTCTACCAGTACGAAATCTCAAGAGAAATCTTTTTCAATCGAGATAGCTGAAGCAATAAATCTTTTCGTTCGAAAATTTCCCTTGGGTTAGATACATTGATAAGAAGTTGAAGAACATTAGTGGGAAAAGATAAGCGTTGTAGAATTGTTTCTATCACATCACAGAAATGATCGAAACTGTTTATAAAAAATGTCATCAAATTAATGTTACCAAAGAAAGCAATAAAAATAAACTTGATTTTTAACATATTGACCATTTCATTATATTGTGTTATTTCTACTTGCACTTTAGAATATAGATGCTAAAAAGAAACTTCCTAAAAAATTGGTAAATGAAAATTACCTGATAGAAATGGCGTTAACTGTACGTAAAACCAAACCTTATAGAATAGATTGTTGTAAAACTAAAAAAAAAATATAATTGCATGGCTCCCACGAACACATTTCCAGATGTATGGATGGGGCAGTGGTTGAAAAGTTAGCTGAAAAATAATTTTGATTTTTTCGGAATATCAGAGATAAAGTTCGCATTTCAAATATATTTTAAAGCCAGAAAATATAAAATTAATTTACCAGTTTGAGAATCCTGTGATTTTGCATATTCGGGAGAAAAACCACAAAGTGTGTCCAACAGAATATTTAAAGTTTGTGCTGTACTCAACGCGCTTGCATGGTGCCGCTCTAAGTCCAAATCTAACCTCTCTCTTCTTTCCTTTATTATGTTTTTTAGTCTTGGAAATATATACCATGACCGGAAGTGACGTGGTGGTAAATATTCTTTTTCGCCGGAACGGCGCTTAACTCGCATCGACCGAATGTTATCTTTCCAAATGTTGTTTGAAACCAGAAAGCCTTCGAAAACATATTTGTACACCAATTCTCTTGGTGTGTATAAAAAGCCGAAAGTGATAGGCGAATCTTCTATGATGGACAAAGGTGAAAACTTTCTTCCAGTCCATGTGAGCATTAAAATATGGATGCAAGTTCTCAATATTTCTTATGACCACTTCTGAAATTTCATGTTACAGGTTGTCCTTTTACAGATCTTTAAATAGCTCGATGCTTGCGTGGTGTCTTTTCCGTTTCTGTTTGTCTTACATTCTTTTAAACAACAGCATGGCGTATCTGGAATGTCAATACGTCCATGTACGACCAGTATAAAGACCTTTACCAGATCTGTTATAACTGGTTCGGGCAAATGTTTGCTGGTGAAGAACTCATAAAAGAATTTGTTGACAGAGGAAATACTTTTCTTTCGCAATACACTTTCATATAAACGAATTGCAAAAATTAATTTTCTTCCCTAGTCATACAGATTTGTATATAAAGTCTGTAAAAAAGTAATTTTTTTTTATTTACAAATTTTTAATGTAACTTTAACTTAACTAAAACATTTTTTTTCATAAATTGCTTCCATAAACTCAATTTTGTCAAATTGCAAAGTTGATTTACATCAACGTTTATTTAGTCGACACAAGCATTAGCTTGCTTCACCAGGTGTGTTATGAGATGGTAAATAAATATATTAATGCATTGATTCATAAGTCCAACAACTTCATCTTTCTAAGTGTTTTCTAAGTAAGTCTAAGTTTAGTAGTAGTAGTAGTAGTAGTTTAGCAGTCTAAGTTTCTAAGCGATCGGAAGAAATTCAGGGCCAGCATAAAAAATTTGCTGTTCAAAAGTGACACAAAATGAACAAGTTAGACCACTCAGTCTGTTCTTTTACACCAAATCGATATTGTTTATTGGAAGATTAAACTAGCACCATCTTTGATATCACTTTATTCTGGCTACGCCCAAACTTAAAATCTAGCTACAAAACATATTGACAGTATGCCCGGATAAGTTGGACGAACTGAGCGTTAGTTAAGCTTTAACAGTCAACTTTCAAAGTTACGACGGTGCGAAACCAAGTTTGGTGGTAAAGCTGAAACAACAGGATTCCCACTGCAAGCCATCCCTGAATTTTTATTAATTCTTGAAGCAGAGAAACCGAAACAAAAAATTGCACGAAACAAGCTGTAATGTTTCTCAACAGTTCCACTGCTTGTGCTCAGATTATTTCAGTGAAAAAACAAAGGTGCGAACAAGCTTATTAGCAATCGAGTCCGTATAAGCAGGTCAGCGTCAGATTAACAATTTGGTCACGCACAACGGCAAGAAAAAACGTCATAAATCGCTTCCATTCTAATGAGTTTCCCTCGAGCAAAATATAAGATTATAATAAACTTTTAACTTTCATTTACTTCGTATAATTGTTTCAGTTAAAACCACAGTTGGGTCAATCAGATTAAGAAAAGGAAAATATGGAAGACAACTCAATGCGTCAATGAATCGGTAAATGGAAGCATATTAAAATTTAATGATTCAGCGCTTAATAAATCATTTAAATTTACACTTTTTATTACGTCACAAACCTTTTACACTTTTACTGCAGCAAAAACACAACTGACCAACAATGAGACTTGATTTGAAATTGAAACGTTCACTTGTCATTCATAAATGTAGAATTGTTTTAAAAATACCTTTCATCACCGTCATGTTCTTCTGCGCATGACAAATAAAAGCATTTTCAATCGTTTATTGCTACAAGATCTTACTGCATCTCTGCTCTATTACTATTGTTTCTGCACCAAACTGAAAAGGCTAAAATACTCATCATAAAATACTGGTCAGTTTCGTGGGAAGTGGAATCTCCAAATGACGTTCATTTCCTGACAGTTTTCGACCCCACACACTGGCAGCAACATCTTGGCACAAAGACTGATCGTGCAGACATTCTCAGGTCAATTAACTTTGTGTTGGAATAATGGCCGGTGTTAAGTCAAACAGAGGATAAACTAGGTCACACATGTCAAGAGAGAGAGTCGAGAATCGAAACTAAAAACTCAATCCGACGCTAATGACGTGAAATAATGAGTTGGCTGCGTGAACCAATTAAACGTCAATTCATCGTTTTTCTTGTCTTTGTGGCTGACCAAATTCTTTTGTTCTCTTTTTAGGTTAATCCGAGGCCGACCTGTAAATACGTCCTCAATTAACAATGGGTTGATGTCGCTCGTTTGAGCACGAGAAATCGAAAGCTGGAAACACCGCATCTTCCCTCGCGCAGCCTGTAAATTGGGAAGAGCACGATCAAGATGAAGTTGTTAGAATTATAAATCAATGTATTAATATATTTATTTGCCATTTCGCTGCTTCGCTTGCTCGCGTAGCTTCTTGGCAAAAAATGTACCGAAGGTTCCGGTATTCGATGCTATTTTTAAAAAGTAGTTCGGTGTTTTGTCGGTGTTCGGTACTTTTTGTGTAAAAGATGCTGCTGCAAATGCAATGTTTGTTCGCTATTATGCCCCCGGTAAAGGTGACTAAAGGTCAAAACATATGTAACATTAATCGCTTGCAATTTTATTTGACATTTCTATATTAATGAAGATCAACGGATACTAAATTTGGCTTTAAGGATTAATTAACATGTATTTTGAAAACATATGAATACTTGTTAAAATGTTGAAATAATCACGTGGAAAGTACTGAGTACTGGGACCGACTGAAAATTCTTGAAGAACCAGCAAAAACGAACCAGCATTTTTGACAAAAAGAAATTTAGATTAGATTAGAGCAGAGTCGGAGCAAACAAGGTTTTGCAAGCTAGATTAGGATTTCCGCCATTTTTCCAAGTAACAGAATCATAATCATAAAATCACAACTTGGAAGACAATGGAAACAGAAAACTCTTAAAAAATAAAATCGCCCTCCAAGGTTAGAATTTTCGCCATTTTGCTTCTTTCAGGCGTTCCCTCACCTGGTAAGCGACAGTTAAAATGTGTTTTTTAATCGTTAATTTTTATTATTATGAAATTATCGAACTTTTCTTTGTGTTCTGTGGCCGCCATTCATCGATCGCTTTGGTTTTGTGGCCACGACTCTCGCTCTAAATATTGTCTTGATTGGGTCGCCCACAATTTTGGTTCCAATTCAAACATTTACGTCAAAGGACATTCGCACGTGTGAGAGAGCAGAGGAAATAAAATGAGGTTTGTTTTTCATAAGAAGCGCGGTCGTGGTGCAAAGTTTGATTTACTTTAAAGTTATTTTAAGCAATACAACGTCTTGTTAATTTTAGAACGATTGCTTCGACATAAAGTCAGCCGGCAGAAACGTCACAATAATTCTTTCTAAAGGGCGTGATGCAGAAATAGTTGAACGAATCGCATTAAGTTCGAGTTTGAAGTCGCATTAAACTTCTTCATAAGAGCAGATTGTCAAGATTTTACGTTCAATATATGCCGAGTTTATCATAATCTGCTAACTGAAGCGAAAATCTTGAAAGTGTGCGGCCTTGTCCACGTGACAGTTGTTTGCAATGATTGATAAAAACAGCTGCTGCTTGCGACAAGATCTTTTGTTCGTCACGATCAATACAAGCTGGATGAAGCAAGTGAAGTAGGTCAGGTCACTAAACTTACAGCGATTGTACAGAGATGAGCTGCAAGTCCTTAATTATAATCGTTAAAGCGAACAACACAAAGCTAGTGCAGTTAGAGCTGCTATAAATTTATTGAATATTCTGTTGTTTGTTTTTAACATTATAATTGCAATGTAATGTAGAATTGTAGCCATAAGCTAGACCCGCTGTTTAATAGGTTGTTATGAATCTGTGGCCTAATCACCTTTAAGGACGTCGCGTGAGAAACGCTTTTCGTTCAATCGTGACAATCTTAATTGCTCAGCATCGTTTCGTTGTCGCTGACTTCATATCAGTTGGCGCATTACCGGTTGTGGTGTAGCCACCGATTGCAATCGTTGTTTTGTGTTGGACTTGTGCTTTAGTGTTTGAAATCGTATTTACCACCTGAAAGAGACTGCTCACGCTAGCCGCGGGCGGTTCTTACATGTTTACAACCCTTGCAAATTCGTTTGCGTCCTACAGAGTGCATTATACGGCTGTTTGCCTTGTTCGAGGTTAACAGTATTTTCTTTTGACGAGAATTCCTGTTTTTTTCCAGTTCCGCTGCTGTTGCATTGCTCGGTTTTAAATCCTGCCGCGGCGGCAATCGACTCTTGGTTCCTCTTTCAGTTAAGCCTTGTTGGCAAAGTTATTGGCTCGCTCCAAATCGTGCCGAGAAAGCCATTTGACAATGGTTAGGTCTTGCAGAGAGTGAACTCCTGTCACCACTCCACAGACCTGTTTGGCCAAGCCAGATTTTCAAAATCTATTGTGTTGGTACGATTTTGTCTTGGTCCGCCCAGTTATATCCCAAATCTTACTGCGAAGGCAGAAGATTGCAATTTCCACTTTGGTCTCGAACCTTGCCGTGAAAGCGGCGAGTTCAGTTCCCGGTTGCATCTTGCTTGCAGTGATGTATTTGGTTCCGCTGTGATGCCGAAGTCGATTTTCGCTCCGTCACTAGTTTTAAGGACAATCCTCACGCCCAGTTCGTGAAACCTAAAGCAAGGTTTGAATGACACAAGGAACGTTTAAAAGCAAACCATGAAAGGTGAAGGTGGGTCAAGTGCGCGAAATAATATTTTTATGTTCACTCATTATGTCGAGTGCATCAGTTGCCAACACAGCCGTGGTGATTGATTGTTACAGAAAAGTTGTCTTAAGTCTTTCTTGGAGGAAGCAATTTCCAGTACCGTATTTTCTTAAATAGAAACCGCACGATTTGATTAAAACTAAACAATAGAAGCCGCCCTCGCATAGAAGCCACATAATACAAGGATGAAATCGTTTCAGTGTAACATAAAGGCTGTCATTGAGAGCTTGCACATGCAAAAAACAGCAGTTGTCACATTGCAGTAGTGATCGGATAGTAATAAAATAAAACCTTTTTGTCAAAAGTAAGCGCAGAATTTTATTGTCACCTAATCAACACTACCGGTACTTCATGTAATAAAAATAGAAGCCGCCTTCGAATAGAAGCCTCACAAAACGCAATTTCCACTTTGGTCACCAAGTACACTAAATTTCAAAGCTTGGTTTGTTATGTAATAATACGTCATACGTCAAAATCAACAAAACGATCAATCACAATTTTTAGTACTGATGTACTTGGAAGTAGTTGGGAGCGAGACGCAGAATAGCAACGGCAACACACACAAGAACTTGACAATGCACCAGCAAATTCCAGTCGGCATTGAATTGCAATCATGTTCATATTTCAAAGAAGCAACAGCATCCCTGTATCATTTGAGAGAGTTAATTCATTCTGGTTTATAATTATGAACAACTTCCGAAGAAGGGCAATCGAAATTAATAGCACTGCAGGATGAAAGATAGATAGATTAGCGACACAAAAAAGTCCTTACACTACAAACCATGATTAGAGGTTATATTAATCAGCTGTAGAACATGCTTAGTACCTCCATTCTGTTAATGTCTGTTTAATTGAAATTAGATGATACATTTTTTGTGGCATCTTTCCCAGTACCAAATGTAGGTCAAGGTCTACTGGATGCCTTTTGCTTTCATCATATTTGCACAGTTTAGCAGGCTTGCTTGCATCAATGATGATTTTTGAAGCAGATGCTAAATTTTGAGTGAGCGGCCACTCTCCATTGTCCTCCCAAGGTAATTTATAAAAAGGAAGGTTAAGGTTACCAACACAATATCCTGCTGTTCCTGCCACTATTGCGGCTCCCCTTCCAATAGCATGTTGATCTCTCTGTCTGCCCCCGGTACCTGTAGCTGCCCAGGAAAAGGAGCTACACCAGTGGGAAAATTATGAGTTTCAGCAGTTAAGGTTAAATGTCTGAAAAACATAATAATTCAGTGTACACACAAAATATACACAACTGTTTATACAGTAGACAGCATTTGTTTGACTTGTTTATCAATAACATAAACTTATGAAAATAATATTTAAGCATAAAATATCTGTATAACTTGAAAATGTTTGCATACTTACGTTTAGTTAATAAACAAGCTTCTGATGCCTGTCCAGGATGTAAAATATTTATATCTTCCACTTTTTCTCCACGTATAGCACTGCCATTATCACTGAAAGCAATAACGTTGTTCCTGTTGCTGTTTTCAAGTGTGTCTGAAACCATTTCAAACAACGATTTTGGCTTTTCTATTCCATCCACAAACATTTTTGCTTTGAAGAACCAGTGCCGAGTGTGATCACTGAAACAAAATTGGGTCACAATTGGTCTGTTTTCAAATTCTGATGTATTAACCTATTTACACCAGAGGTGGGCAACTCACAGCCCACTTTAGGGTATTGTTTAGCTAACATGCATTTTCTGAAAGATTGACTTCATGCTAAACTTATTTTTGGAGACAAGTCAAAATTTTTACTCATTGGCTCAATTAAGAAAACACCGCTAAAATATCAACTAGAGTGAGACCTCGTTAATACGAACCCCGAACAACAGGAATCCCCGTTATCTGACACAAAACTGCCGGGAACGGAACGGATCTGAAAGTTATCATCAATCAAGCAGTGCAAAAACGTGCATGCATATATGGTCATGTGCTAAGTTAATACCTTCTTCAGATAGGATTACTCGACCACTTCCATTAAGTTCTCCAACTATATCTAATTGACATCGCTCTCTTGCACAAATAGATTGGAGATCTGGAGACTTTTACTGTCCATTAATATTGCATCAGACTCTTGATACTCAGCAGTCCACAGTTCAAATGCATCCAGAGTCTTATCACCAAGGGTAAAAGCTTTGGAATGAATCACTGTCCCAGAAGGCTCAATTATCTCTTTTAACACATTTCCTAAAAAACAAACAAAGCTACATCAATGCAAATAATAAATGTTGTTACAAGTCATTTACGCTGGTTGATAATAAACGACCTAAGTGGGTTACACTATTTTTTCGATTTGACCAAATCGGTCAAATGCCGTGATTGGTCGTCAGTTAGACCGCAATGGTTGAGGGTGACCTTGTGCAAGTTCATCAACGATTTGTCCAATAAGGAAAGGAAACTTACCACACGTTCAAGTCATTAGCAAGGCAAGTTTCGTAAGAAAGCGTCAGTTCTCTCAAAAATATTTTGGTTGGGTTTGATTGACAGATTTCTTGGCAGCAAGTGGACAACCAATCAAGGAAATCTGCTGTGACACTTCCATCAGCTAATTCCAGTGAAAGCAACGACTTTGGGAAACGAACAAGATTGTTTGCGGAGCAACTGTCAGCGTTAAGTTTGTTCAAAACTCATTTGTACCCCGCTCAGCTCGATGGATTGTAAGTGCGGCCATTTGAAGAATAAATCATTCCATAGGATGGCGGTCTAAATACATCCACATAGATCAGGGTGATGTGAACTTGGCTGCATTGATATTACAACTTATAGGCTACTTTCATTGTAAAAATATATAAAACGTGAAAGTTGTATATACTTACCTCGAAAATTGAAAACTTTACTTTCTACCAGTACGAAATCTCAAGAGAAATCTTTTTCAATCGAGATAGCTGAAGCAATAAATCTTTTCGTTCGAAAATTTCCCTTGGGTTAGATACATTGATAAGAAGTTGAAGAACATTAGTGGGAAAAGATAAGCGTTGTAGAATTGTTTCTATCACATCACAGAAATGATCGAAACTGTTTATAAAAAATGTCATCAAATTAATGTTACCAAAGAAAGCAATAAAAATAAACTTGATTTTTAACATATTGACCATTTCATTATATTGTGTTATTTCTACTTGCACTTTAGAATATAGATGCTAAAAAGAAACTTCCTAAAAAATTTGTAAATGAAAATTACCTGATAGAAATGGTGTTAACTGTACGTAAAACCAAACCTTATAGAATAGATTGTTGTAAAACTAAAAAAAAAAAAATAATTGCATGGCTCCCACGAACACATTTCCAGATGTATGGATGGGGCAGTGGTTGAAAAGTTAGCTGAAAAATAATTTTGATTTTTTCGGAATATCAGAGATAAAGTTCGCATTTCAAATATATTTTAAAGCCAGAAAATATAAAATTAATTTACCAGTTTGAGAATCCTGTGATTTTGCATATTCGGGAGAAAAACCACAAAGTGTGTCCAACAGAATATTTAAAGTTTGTGCTGTACTCAACGCGCTTGCATGGTGCCGCTCTAAGTCCAAATCTAACCTCTCTCTTCTTTCCTTTATTATGTTTTTTAGTCTTGGAAATATATACCATGACCGGAAGTGACGTGGTGGTAAATATTCTTTTTCGCCGGAACGGCGCTTAACTCGTATCGACCAAATGTTATCTTTCCAAATGTTGTTTGAAACCAGAAAGCCTTCGAAAACATATTTGTACACCAATTCTCTTGGTGTGTATAAAAAGCCGAAAGTGATAGGCGAATCGTCTATGATGGACAAAGGTGAAAACTTTCTTCCAGTCCATGTGAGCATTAAAATATGGATGCAAGTTCTCAATATTTCTTATGACCACTTCTGAAATTTCATGTTACAGGTTGTCCTTTTACAGATCTTTAAATAGCTCGATGCTTGCGTGGTGTCTTTTCCGTTTCTGTTTGTCTTACATTCTTTTAAACAACAGCATGGCGTATCTGGAATGTCAATACGTCCATGTACGACCAGTATAAAGACCTTTACCAGATCTGTTATAACTGGTTCGGGCAAATGTTTGCTGGTGAAGAACTCATAAAAGAATTTGTTGACAGAGGAAATACTTTTCTTTCGCAATACACTTTCATATAAACGAATTGCAATAATTAATTTTCTTCCCTAGTCATACAGAGTTAATGGATTTTTACTATTCATTATGTGAAATGTATATAAAGTCTGTAAAAAAGTAATTTTTTTTTATTTACAAATTTTTAATGTAACTTTAACTTAACTAAAACATTTTTTTTCATAAATTGCTTCCATAAACTCAATTTTGTCAAATTGCAAAGTTGATTTACATCAACGTTTATTTAGTCGACACAAGCATTAGCTTGCTTCACCAGGTGTGCTATGAGATGGTAAATAAATATATTAATGCATTGATTCATAAGTCCAACAACTTCATCTTTCTAAGTGTTTTCTAAGTAAGTCTAAGTTTAGTAGTAGTAGTAGTAGTAGTTTAGCAGTCTAAGTTTCTAAGCGATCGGAAGAAATTCAGGGCCAGCATAAAAAATTTGCTGTTCAAAAGTGACATAAAATGAACAAGTTAGACCACTCAGTCTGTTCTTTTACACCAAATCGATATTGTTTATTGGAAGATTAAACTAGCACCATCTTTGATATCACTTTATTCTGGCTACGCCCAAACTTAAAATCTAGCTACAAAACATATTGATAGTATGCCCGGATAAGTTGGACGAACTGAGCGTTAGTTAAGCTTTAACAGTCAACTTTCAAAGTTACGACGGTGCGAAACCAAGTTTGGTGGTAAAGCTGAAACAACAGGATTCCCACTGCAAGCCATCCCTGAATTTTTATTAATTCTTGAAGCAGAGAAACCGAAACAAAAAATTGCACGAAACAAGCTGTAATGTTTCTCAACAGTTCCACTGCTTGTGCTCAGATTATTTCAGTGAAAAAACAAAGGTGCGAACAAGCTTATTAGCAATCGAGTCCGTATAAGCAGGTCAGCGTCAGATTAACAATTTGGTCACGCACAACGGCAAGAAAAAACGTCATAAATCGCTTCCATTCTAATGAGTTTCCCTCGAGCAAAATATAAGATTATAATAAACTTTTAACTTTCATTTACTTCGTATAATTGTTTCAGTTAAAACCACAGTTGGGTCAATCAGATTAAGAAAAGGAAAATATGGAAGACAACTCAATGCGTCAATGAATCGGTAAATGGAAGCATATTAAAATTTAATGATTCAGCGCTTAATAAATCATTTAAATTTACACTTTTTATTACGTCACAAACCTTTTACACTTTTACTGCAGCAAAAACACAACTGACCAACAATGAGACTTGACTTGAAATTGAAACGTTCACTTGTCATTCATAAATGTAGAATTGTTTTAAAAATACCTTTCATCACCGTCATGTTCTTCTGCGCATGACAAATAAAAGCATTTTCAATCGTTTATTGCTACAAGATCTTACTGCATCTCTGCTCTATTACTATTGTTTCTGCACCAAACTGAAAAGGCTAAAATACTCATCATAAAATACTGGTCAGTTTCGTGGGAAGTGGAATCTCCAAATGACGTTCATTTCCTGACAGTTTTCGACCCCACACACTGGCAGCAACATCTTGGCACAAAGACTGATCGTGCAGACATTCTCAGGTCAATTAACTTTGTGTTGGAATAATGGCCGGTGTTAAGTCAAACAGAGGATAAACTAGGTCACACATGTCAAGAGAGAGAGTCGAGAATCGAAACTAAAAACTCAATCCGACGCTAATGACGTGAAATAATGAGTTGGCTGCGTGAACCAATTAAACGTCAATTCATCGTTTTTCTTGTCTTTGTGGCTGACCAAATTCTTTTGTTCTCTTTTTAGGTTAATCCGAGGCCGACCTGTAAATACGTCCTCAATTAACAATGGGTTGATGTCGCTCGTTTGAGCACGAGAAATCGAAAGCTGGAAACACCGCATCTTCCCTCGCGCAGCCTGTAAATTGGAAAGAGCACGATCAAGATGAAGTTGTTAGAATTATAAATCAATGTATTAATATATTTATTTGCCATTTCGCTGCTTCGCTTGCTCGCGTAGCTTCTTGGCAAAAAATGTACCGAAGGTTCCGGTATTCGATGCTATTTTTAAAAAGTAGTTCGGTGTTTTGTCGGTGTTCGGTACTTTTTGTGTAAAAGATGCTGCTGCAAATGCAATGTTTGTTCGCTATTATGCCCCCGGTAAAGGTGACTAAAGGTCAAAACATATGTAACATTAACCGCTTGTAATTTTATTTGACATTTCTATATTAATGAAGATCAACAGATACTAAATTTGGCTTTAAGGATTAATTAACATGTATTTTGAAAACATATGAATACTTGTTAAAATGTTGAAATAATCACGTGGAAAGTACTGAGTACTGGGACCGACTGAAAATTCTTGAAGAACCATCAAAAACGAACCAGCATTTTTGACAAAAAGAAATTTAGATTAGATTAGAGCAGAGTCGGAGCAAACAAGGTTTTGCAAGCTAGATTAGGATTTCCGCCATTTTGCCAAGTAACAGAAACATAATCATAAAATCACAACTTGGAAGACAATGGAAACAGAAAACTCTTAAAAAATAAAATCGCCCTCCAAGGTTAGAATTTCCGCCATTTTGCTTCTTTCAGGCGTTCCCTCACCTGGTAAGCGACAGTTAAAATGTGTTTTTTAATCGTTAATTTTTATTATTATGAAATTATCGAACTTTTCTTTGTGTTCTGTGGCCGCCATTCATCGATCGCTTTGGTTTTGTGGCCACGACTCTCGCTCTAAATATTGTCTTGATTGGGTCGCCCACAATTTTGGTTCCAATTCAAACATTTACGTCAAAGGACATTCGCACGTGTGAGAGAGCAGAGGAAATAAAATGAGGTTTGTTTTTCATAAGAAGCGCGGTCGTGGTGCAAAGTTTGATTTACTTTAAAGTTATTTTAAGCAATACAACGTCTTGTTAATTTTAGAACGATTGCTTCGATATAAAGTCAGCCGGCAGAAACGTCACAATAATTCTTTCTAAAGGGCGTGATGCAGAAATAGTCGAACGAATCGCATTAAGTTCGAGTTTGAAGTCGCATTAAACTTCTTCATAAGAGCAGATTGTCAAGATTTTACGTTCAATATATGCCGAGTTTATCATAATCTGCTAACTGAAGCGAAAATCTTGAAAGTGTGCGGCCTTGTCCACGTGACAGCTGTTTGCAATGATTGATAAAAACAGCTGCTGCTTGCGACAAGATCTTTTGTTCGTCACGATCAATACAAGCTGGATGAAGCAAGTGAAGTAGGTCAGGTCACTAAACTTACAGCGATTGTACAGAGATGAGCTGCAAGTCCTTAATTATAATCGTTAAAGCGAACAACAGAAAGCTAGTGCAGTTAGAGCTGCTATAAATTTATTGAATATTCTGTTGTTTGTTTTTAACATTATAATTGCAATGTAATGTAGAATTGTAGCCATAAGCTAGACCCGCTGTTTAATAGGTTGTTATGAATCTGTGGCCTAATCACCTTTAAGGACGTAGCGTGAGAAACGCTTTTCGTTCAATCGTGACAATCTTAATTGCTCAGCATCGTTTCGTTGTCGCTGACTTCATATCAGTTGGCGCATTACCGGTTGTGGTGTAGCCACCGATTGCAATCGTTGTTTTGTGTTGGACTTGTGCTTTAGTGTTTGAAATCGTATTTACCACCTGAAAGAGACTCACGCTAGCCGCGGGCGGTTCTTACATGTTTACAACCCTTGCAAATTCGTTTGCGTCCTACAGAGTGCATTATACGGTTGTTTGCCTTGTTCGAGGTTAACAGTATTTTCTTTTGACGAGAATTCCTGTTTTTTTCCAGTTCCGCTGCTGTTGCATTGCTCGGTTTTAAATCCTGCCGTGGCGGCAATCGACTCTTGGTTCCTCTTTCAGTTAAGCCTTGTTGGCAAAGTTATTGGCTCGCTCCAAATCGTGCCGAGAGAGCCATTTGACAATAGTTAGGTCTTGCAGAGAGTGAACTCCTGTCACCACTCCACAGACCTGTTTGGCCAAGCCAGAGTTTCAAAATCTATTGTGTTGGTACGATTTTGTCTTGGTCCGCCCAGCTATATCCCAAATCTTACTGCGAAGGCAGAAGATTGCAATTTCCACTTTGGTCTCGAACCTTGCCGTGAAAGCGGCGAGTTCAGTTCCCGGTTGCATCTTGCTTGCAGTGATGTATTTGGTTCCGCTGTGATGCCGAAGTCGATTTTCGCTCCGTCACTAGTTTTAAGGACAATCCTCACGCCCAGTTCGTGAAACCTAAAGCAAGGTTTGAATGACACAAGGAACGTTTAAAAGCAAACCATGAAAGGTGAAGGTGGGTCAAGTGCGCGAAATAATATTTTTATGTTCACTCATTATGTCGAGTGCATCAGTTGCCAACACAGCCGTGGTGATTGATTGTTACAGAAAAGTTGTCTTAAGTCTTTCTTGGAGGAAGCAATTTCCAGTACCGTATTTTCTTAAATAGAAACCGCACGATTTGATTAAAACTAAACAATAGAAGCCGCCCTCGCATAGAAGCCACATAATACAATGATGAAATCGTTTCAGTGTAACATAAAGGCTGTCATTGAGAGCTTGCACATGCAAAAAACAGCAGTTGTCACATTACAGTAGTGATCGGATAGTAATAAAATAAAACCTTTTTGTCAAAAGTAAGCGCAGAATTTTATTGTCACCTAATCAACACTACCGGTACTTCATGTAATAAAAATAGAAGCCGCCTTCGAATAGAAGCCTCACAAAACGCAATTTCCACTTTGGTCACCAAGTACACTAAATTTCAAAGCTTGGTTTGTTATGTAATAATACGTCATACGTCAAAATCAACAAAACGATCAATCACAATTTTTAGTACTGATGTACTTGGAAGTAGTTGGGAGCGAGACGCAGAATAGCAACGGCAACACACACAAGAACTTGACAATGCGCCAGCAAATTCCAGTCGGCATTGAATTGCAATCATGTTCATATTTCAAAGAAGCAACAGCATCCCTGTATCATTTGAGAGAGTTAATTCATTCTGGTTTATAATTATGAACGACTTCCGAAGAAGGGCAATCGAAATTAATAGCACTGCAGGATGAAAGATAGATAGATTAGCGACACAAAAAAGTCCTTACACTACAAACCATGATTAGAGGTTATATTAATCAGCTGTAGAACATGCTTAGTACCTCCATTCTGTTAATGTCTGTTTAATTGAAATTAGATGATACATTTTTTGTGGCATCTTTCCCAGTACCAAATGTAGGTCAAGGTCTACTGGATGCCTTTTGCTTTCATCATATTTGCACAGTTTAGCAGGCTTGCTTTCATCACAATCAACATCATTGGCACTGGCTGTCACTGGCACCATTGCTTGCATCAATGATGATTTTTGAAGCAGATGCTAAATTTTGAGTGAGCGGCCACTCTCCATTGTCCTCCCAAGGTAATTTATAAAAAGGAAGGTTAAGGTTACCAACACGATATCCTGCTGTTCCTGCCACTATTGCGGCTCCCCTTCCAATAGCATGTTGATCTCTCTGTCTGCCCCCGGTACCTGTAGCTGCCCAGGAAAAGGAGCTACACCAGTGGGAAAATTATGAGTTTCAGCAGTTAAGGTTAAATGTCTGAAAAACATAATAATTCAGTGTACACACAAAATATACACAACTGTTTATACAGTAGACAGCATTTGTTTGACTTGTTTATCAATAACATAAACTTATGAAAATAATATTTAAGCATAAAATATCTGTATAACTTGAAAATGTTTGCATACTTACGTTTAGTTAATAAACAAGCTTCTGATGCCTGTCCAGGATGTAAAATATTTATATCTTCCACTTTTTCTCCACGTATAGCACTGCCATTATCACTGAAAGCAATAACGTTGTTCCTGTTGCTGTTTTCAAGTGTGTCTGAAACCATTTCAAACAACGATTTTGGCTTTTCTATTCCATCCACAAACATTTTTGCTTTGAAGAACCAGCGCCGACTGTGATCACTGAAACAAAATTGGGTCACAATTGGTCTGTTTTCAAATTCTGATGTATTAACCTATTTACACCAGAGGTGGGCAACTCACAGCCCACTTTAGGGTATTGTTTAGCTAACATGCATTTTCTGAAAGATTGACTTCATGCTAAACTTATTTTTGGAGACAAGTCAAAATTTTTACTCATTGGCTCAATTAAGAAAACACCGCTAAAATATCAACTAGAGTGAGACCTCGTTAATACGAACCCCGAACAACAGGAATCCCCGTTATCTGACACAAAACTGCCGGGAACGGAACGGATCTGAAAGTTATCATCAATCAAGCAGTGCAAAAACGTGCATGCATATATGGTCATGTGCTAAGTTAATACCTTCTTCAGATAGGATTACTCGACCACTTCCATTAAGTTCTCCAACTATATCTAATTGACATCGCTCTCTTGCACAAATAGATTGGAGATCTGGAGACTTTTACTGTCCATTAATATTGCATCAGACTCTTGATACTCAGCAGTCCACAGTTCAAATGCATCCAGAGTCTTATCACCAAGGGTAAAAGCTTTGGAATGAATCACTGTCCCAGAAGGCTCAATTATCTCTTTTAACACATTTCCTAAAAAACAAACAAAGCTACATCAATGCAAATAATAAATGTTGTTACAAGTCATTTACGCTGGTTGATAATAAACGACCTAAGTGGGTTACACTATTTTTTCGATTTGACCAAATCGGTCAAATGCCGTGATTGGTCGTCAGTTAGACCGCAATGGTTGAGGGTGACCTTGTGCAAGTTCATCAACGATTTGTCCAATAAGGAAAGGAAACTTACCACACGTTCAAGTCATTAGCAAGGCAAGTTTCGTAAGAAAGCGTCAGTTCTCTCAAAAATATTTTGGTTGGGTTTGATTGACAGATTTCTTGGCAGCAAGTGGACAACCAATCAAGGAAATCTGCTGTGACACTTCCATCAGCTAATTCCAGTGAAAGCAACGACTTTGGGAAACGAACAAGATTGTTTGCGGAGCAACTGTCAGCGTTAAGTTTGTTCAAAACTCATTTGTACCCCGCTCAGCTCGATGGATTGTAAGTGCGGCCATTTGAAGAATAAATCATTCCATAGGATGGCGGTCTAAATACATCCACATAGATCAGGGTGATGTGAACTTGGCTGCATTGATATTACAACTTATAGGCTACTTTCATTGTAAAAATATATAAAACGTGAAAGTTGTATATACTTACCTCGAAAATTGAAAACTTTACTTTCTACCAGTACGAAATCTCAAGAGAAATCTTTTTCAATCGAGATAGCTGAAGCAATAAATCTTTTCGTTCGAAAATTTCCCTTGGGTTAGATACATTGATAAGAAGTTGAAGAACATTAGTGGGAAAAGATAAGCGTTGTAGAATTGTTTCTATCACATCACAGAAATGATCGAAACTGTTTATAAAAAAATGTCATCAAATTAATGTTACCAAAGAAAGCAATAAAAATAAACTTGATTTTTAACATATTGACCATTTCATTATATTGTGTTATTTCTACTTGCACTTTAGAATATAGATGCTAAAAAGAAACTTCCTAAAAAATTGGTAAATGAAAATTACCTGATAGAAATGATGTTAGCTGTACGTAAAACCAAACCTTATAGAATAGATTGTTGTAAAACTAAAAAAAAATATAATTGCATGGCTCCCACGAACACATTTCCAGATGTATGGATGGGGCAGTGGTTGAAAAGTTAGCTGAAAAATAATTTTGATTTTTTCGGAATATCAGAGATAAAGTTCGCATTTCAAATATATTTTAAAGCCAGAAAATATAAAATTAATTTACCAGTTTGAGAATCCTGTGATTTTGCATATTCGGGAGAAAAACCACAAAGTGTGTCCAACAGAATATTTAAAGTTTGTGCTGTACTCAACGCGCTTGCATGGTGCCGCTCTAAGTCCAAATCTAACCTCTCTCTTCTTTCCTTTATTATGTTTTTTAGTCTTGGAAATATATACCATGACCGGAAGTGACGTGGTGGTAAATATTCTTTTTCGCCGGAACGGCGCTTAACTCGCATCGACCGAATGTTATCTTTCCAAATGTTGTTTGAAACCAGAAAGCCTTCGAAAACATATTTGTACACCAATTCTCTTGGTGTGTATAAAAAGCCGAAAGTGATAGGCGAATCTTCTATGATGGACAAAGGTGAAAACTTTCTTCCAGTCCATGTGAGCATTAAAATATGGATGCAAGTTCTCAATATTTCTTATGACCACTTCTGAAATTTCATGTTACAGGTTGTCCTTTTACAGATCTTTAAATAGCTCGATGCTTGCGTGGTGTCTTTTCCGTTTCTGTTTGTCTTACATTCTTTTAAACAACAGCATGGCGTATCTGGAATGTCAATACGTCCATGTACGACCAGTATAAAGACCTTTACCAGATCTGTTATAACTGGTTCGGGCAAATGTTTGCTGGTGAAGAACTCATAAAAGAATTTGTTGACAGAGGAAATACTTTTCTTTCGCAATACACTTTCATATAAACGAATTGCAATAATTAATTTTCTTCCCTAGTCATACAGAGTTAATGGATTTTTACTATTCATTATGTGAAATGTATATAAAGTCTGTAAAAAAGTAATTTTTTTTTATTTACAAATTTTTAATGTAACTTTAACTTAACTAAAACATTTTTTTTCATAAATTGCTTCCATAAACTCAAATTTGTCAAATTGCAAAGTTGATTTTAGTCGACACAAGCATTAGCTTGCTTCACCAGGTGTGCTATGAGATGGTAAATAAATATATTAATGCATTGATTCATAAGTCCAACAACTTCATCTTTCTAAGTGTTTTCTAAGTAAGTCTAAGTTTAGTAGTAGTAGTAGTAGTTTAGCAGTCTAAGTTTCTAAGCGATCGGAAGAAATTCAGGGCCAGCATAAAAAATTTGCTCTTCAAAAGTGACACAAAATGAACAAGTTAGACCACTCAGTCTGTTCTTTTACACCAAATCGATATTGTTTATTGGAAGATTAAACTAGCACCATCTTTGATATCACTTTATTCTGGCTACGCCCAAACTTAAAATTTAGCTACAAAACATATTGATAGTATGCCCGGATAAGTTGGACGAACTGAGCGTTAGTTAAGCTTTAACAGTCAACTTTCAAAGTTACGACGGTGCGAAACCAAGTTTGGTGGTAAAGCTGAAACAACAGGATTCCCACTGCAAGCCATCCCTGAATTTTTATTAATTCTTGAAGCAGAGAAACCGAAACAAAAAATTGCACGAAACAAGCTGTAATGTTTCTCAACAGTTCCACTGCTTGTGCTCAGATTATTTCAGTGAAAAAACAAAGGTGCGAACAAGCTTATTAGCAATCGAGTCCGTATAAGCAGGTCAGCGTCAGATTAACAATTTGGTCACGCACAACGGCAAGAAAAAACGTCATAAATCGCTTCCATTCTAATGAGTTTCCCTCGAGCAAAATATAAGATTATAATAAACTTTTAACTTTCATTTACTTCGTATAATTGTTTCAGTTAAAACCACAGTTGGGTCAATCAGATTAAGAAAAGGAAAATATGGAAGACAACTCAATGCGTCAATGAATCGGTAAATGGAAGCATATTAAAATTTAATGATTCAGCGCTTAATAAATCATTTAAATTTACACTTTTTATTACGTCACAAACCTTTTACACTTTTACTGCAGCAAAAACACAACTGACCAACAATGAGACTTGATTTGAAATTGAAACGTTCACTTGTCATTCATAAATGTAGAATTGTTTTAAAAATACCTTTCATCACCGTCATGTTCTTCTGCGCATGACAAATAAAAGCATTTTCAATCGTTTATTGCTACAAGATCTTACTGCATCTCTGCTCTATTACTATTGTTTCTGCACCAAACTGAAAAGGCTAAAATACTCATCATAAAATACTGGTCAGTTTCGTGGGAAGTGGAATCTCCAAATGACGTTCATTTCCTGACAGTTTTCGACCCCACACACTGGCAGCAACATCTTGGCACAAAGACTGATCGTGCAGACATTCTCAGGTCAATTAACTTTGTGTTGGAATAATGGCCGGTGTTAAGTCAAACAGAGGATAAACTAGGTCACACATGTCAAGAGAGAGAGTCGAGAATCGAAACTAAAAACTCAATCCGACGCTAATGACGTGAAATAATGAGTTGGCTGCGTGAACCAATTAAACGTCAATTCATCGTTTTTCTTGTCTTTGTGGCTGACCAAATTCTTTTGTTCTCTTTTTAGGTTAATCCGAGGCCGACCTATAAATACGTCCTCAATTAACAATGGGTTGATGTCGCTCGTTTGAGCACGAGAAATCGAAAGCTGGAAACACCGCATCTTCCCTCGCGCAGCCTGTAAATTGGGAAGAGCACGATCAAGATGAAGTTGTTAGAATTATAAATCAATGTATTAATATATTTATTTGCCATTTCGCTGCTTCGCTTGCTCGCGTAGCTTCTTGGCAAAAAATGTACCGAAGGTTCCGGTATTCGATGCTATTTTTAAAAAGTAGTTCGGTGTTTTGTCGGTGTTCGGTACTTTTTGTGTAAAAGATGCTGCTGCAAATGCAATGTTTGTTCGCTATTATGCCCCCGGTAAAGGTGACTAAAGGTCAAAACATATGTAACATTAACCGCTTGCAATTTTATTTGACATTTCTATATTAATGAAGATCAACGGATACTAAATTTGGCTTTAAGGATTAATTAACATGTATTTTGAAAACATATGAATACTTGTTAAAATGTTGAAATAATCACGTGGAAAGTACTGAGTACTGGGACCGACTGAAAATTCTTGAAGAACCATCAAAAACGAACCAGCATTTTTGACAAAAAGAAATTTAGATTAGATTAGAGCAGAGTCGGAGCAAACAAGGTTTTGCAAGCTAGATTAGGATTTCCGCCATTTTGCCAAGTAACAGAATCATAATCATAAAATCACAACTTGGAAGACAATGGAAACAGAAAACTCTTAAAAAATAAAATCGCCCTCCAAGGTTAGAATTTTCGCCATTTTGCTTCTTTCAGGCGTTCCCTCACCTGGTAAGCGACAGTTAAAATGTGTTTTTTAATCGTTAATTTTTATTATTATGAAATTATCGAACTTTTCTTTGTGTTCTGTGGCCGCCATTCATCGATCGCTTTGGTTTTGTGGCCACGACTCTCGCTCTAAATATTGTCTTGATTGGGTCGCCCACAATTTTGGTTCCAATTCAAACATTTACGTCAAAGGACATTCGCACGTGTGAGAGAGCAGAGGAAATAAAATGAGGTTTGTTTTTCATAAGAAGCGCGGTCGTGGTGCAAAGTTTGATTTACTTTAAAGTTATTTTAAGCAATACAACGTCTTGTTAATTTTAGAACGATTGCTTCGACATAAAGTCAGCCGGCAGAAACGTCACAATAATTCTTTCTAAAGGGCGTGATGCAGAAATAGTTGAACGAATCGCATTAAGTTCGAGTTTGAAGTCGCATTAAACTTCTTCATAAGAGCAGATTGTCAAGATTTTACGTTCAATATATGCCGAGTTTATCATAATCTGCTAACTGAAACGAAAATCTTGAAAGTGTGCGGCCTTGTCCAAGTGACAGCTGTTTGCAATGATTGATAAAAACAGCTGCTGCTAGCGACAAGATCTTTTGTTCGTCACGATCAATACAAGCTGGATGAAGCAAGTGAAGTAGGTCAGGTCACTAAACTTACAGCGATTGTACAGAGATGAGCTGCAAGTCCTTAATTATAATCGTTAAAGCGAACAACACAAAGCTAGTGCAGTTAGAGCTGCTATAAATTTATTGAATATTCTGTTGTTTGTTTTTAACATTATAATTGCAATGTAATGTAGAATTGTAGCCATAAGCTAGACCCGCTGTTTAATAGGTTGTTATGAATCTGTGGCCTAATCACCTTTAAGGACGTCGCGTGAGAAACGCTTTTCGTTCAATCGTGACAATCTTAATTGCTCAGCATCGTTTCGTTGTCGCTGACTTCATATCAGTTGGCGCATTACCGGTTGTGGTGTAGCCACCGATTGCAATCGTTGTTTTGTGTTGGACTTGTGCTTTAGTGTTTGAAATCGTATTTACCACCTGAAAGAGACTCACGCTAGCCGCGGGCGGTTCTTACATGTTTACAACCCTTGCAAATTCGTTTGCGTCCTACAGAGTGCATTATACAGCTGTTTGCCTTGTTCGAGGTTAACAGTATTTTCTTTTGACGAGAATTCCTGTTTTTTTCCAGTTCCGCTGCTGTTGCATTGCTCGGTTTTAAATCCTGCCGTGGCGGCAATCGACTCTTGGTTCCTCTTTCAGTTAAGCCTTGTTGGCAAAGTTATTGGCTCGCTCCAAATCGTGCCGAGAAAGCCATTTGACAATAGTTAGGTCTTGCAGAGAGTGAACTCCTGTCACCACTCCACAGACCTGTTTGGCCAAGCCAGAGTTTCAAAATCTATTGTGTTGGTACGATTTTGTCTTGGTCCGCCCAGTTATATCCCAAATCTTACTGCGAAGGCAGAAGATTGCAATTTCCACTTTGGTCTCGAACCTTGCCGTGAAAGCGGCGAGTTCAGTTCCCGGTTGCAACTTGCTTGCAGTGATGTATTTGGTTCCGCTGTGATGCCGAAGTCGATTTTCGCTCCGTCACTAGTTTTAAGGACAATCCTCACGCCCAGTTCGTGAAACCTAAAGCAAGGTTTGAATGACACAAGGAACGTTTAAAAGCAAACCATGAAAGGTGAAGGTGGGTCAAGTGCGCGAAATAATATTTTTATGTTCACTCATTATGTCGAGTGCATCAGTTGCCAACACAGCCGTGGTGATTGATTGTTACAGAAAAGTTGTCTTAAGTCTTTCTTGGAGGAAGCAATTTCCACTACCGTATTTTCTTAAATAGAAACCGCACGATTTGATTAAAACTAAACAATAGAAGCCGCCCTCGCATAGAAGCCACAGAATACAATGATGAAATCGTTTCAGTGTAACATAAAGGCTGTCATTGAGAGCTTGCACATGCAAAAAACAGCAGTTGTCACATTACAGTAGTGATCGGATAGTAATAAAATAAAACCTTTTTGTCAAAAGTAAGCGCAGAATTTTATTGTCACCTAATCAACACTACCGGTACTTCATGTAATAAAAATAGAAGCCGCCTTCGAATAGAAGCCTCACAAAACGCAATTTCCACTTTGGTCACCAAGTACACTAAATTTCAAAGCTTGGTTTGTTATGTAATAATACGTCATACGTCAAAATCAACAAAACGATCAATCACAATTTTTAGTACTGATGTACTTGGAAGTAGTTGGGAGCGAGACGCAGAATAGCAACGGCAACACACACAAGAACTTGACAATGCGCCAGCAAATGCCAGTCGGCATTGAATTGCAATCATGTTCATATTTCAAAGAAGCAACAGCATCCCTGTATCATTTGAGAGAGTTAATTCATTCTGGTTTATAATTATGAACGACTTCCGAAGAAGGGCAATCGAAATTAATAGCACTGCAGGATGAAAGATAGATAGATTAGCGACACAAAAAAGTCCTTACACTACAAACCATGATTAGAGGTTATATTAATCAGCTGTAGAACATGCTTAGTACCTCCATTCTGTTAATGTCTGTTTAATTGAAATTAGATGATACATTTTTTGTGGCATCTTTCCCAGTACCAAATGTAGGTCAAGGTCTACTGGATGCCTTTTGCTTTCATCATATTTGCACAGTTTAGCAGGCTTGCTTTCATCACAATCAACATCATTGGCACTGGCTGTCACTGGCACCATTGCTTGCATCAATGATGATTTTTGAAGCAGATGCTAAATTTTGAGTGAGCGGCCACTCTCCATTGTCCTCCCAAGGTAATTTATAAAAAGGAAGGTTAAGGTTAAGGTTACCAACACAATATCCTGCTGTTCCTGCCACTATTGCGGCTCCCCTTCCAATAGCATGTTGATCTCTCTGTCTGCCCCCGGTACCTGTAGCTGCCCAGGAAAAGGAGCTACACCAGTGGGAAAATTATGAGTTTCAGCAGTTAAGGTTAAATGTCTGAAAAACATAATAATTCAGTGTACACACAAAATATACACAACTGTTTATACAGTAGACAGCATTTGTTTGACTTGTTTATCAATAACATAAACTTATGAAAATAATATTTAAGCATAAAATATCTGTATAACTTGAAAATGTTTGCATACTTACGTTTAGTTAATAAACAAGCTTCTGATGCCTGTCCAGGATGTAAAATGTTTATATCTTCCACTTTTTGTCCACGTATAGCACTGCCATTATCACTGAAAGCAATAACGTTGTTCCTGTTGCTGTTTTCAAGTGTGTCTGAAACCATTTCAAACAACGATTTTGGCTTTTCTATTCCATCCACAAACATTTTTGCTTTGAAGAACCAGTGACGACTGTGTTCACTGAAACAAAATTGGGTCACAATTGGTCTGTTTTCAAATTCTGATGTATTAACCTATTTACACCAGAGGTGGGCAACTCACAGCCCACTTTAAGGGTATTGTTTAGCTAACATGCATTTTCTGAAAGATTGACTTCATGCTAAACTTATTTTTGGAGACAAGTCAAAATTTTTACTCATTGGCTCAATTAAGAAAACACCGCTAAAATATCAACTACAGTGAGACCTCGTTAATACGAACCCCGAACAACAGGAATCCCCGTTATCTGACACAAAACTGCCGGGAACGGAACGGATCTGAAAGTTATCATCAATCAAGCAGTGCAAAAACGTGCATGCATATATGGTCATGTGCTAAGTTAATACCTTCTTCAGATAGGATTACTCGACCACTTCCATTAAGTTCTCCAACTATATCTAATTGACATCGCTCTCTTGCACAAATAGATTGGAGATCTGGAGACTTTTACTGTCCATTAATATTGCATCAGACTCTTGATACTCAGCAGTCCACAGTTCTAATGCATCCAGAGTCTTATCACCAAGGGTAAAAGCTTTGGAATTAATCACTGTCCCAGAAGGCTCAATTATCTCTTTTAACACATTTCCTAAAAAACAAACAAAGCTACATCAATGCAAATAATAAATGTTGTTACAAGTCATTTACGCTGGTTGATAATAAACGACCTAAGTGGGTTACACTATTTTTTCGATTTGACCAAATCGGTCAAATGCCGTGATTGGTCGTCAGTTAGACCGCAATGGTTGAGGGTGACCTTGTGCAAGTTCATCAACGATTTGTCCAATAAAGAAAGGAAACTTACCACACGTTCAAGTCATTAGCAAGGCAAGTTTCGTAAGAAAGCGTCAGTTCTCTCAAAAATATTTTGGTTGGGTTTGATTGACAGATTTCTTGGCAGCAAGTGGACAACCAATCAAGGAAATCTGCTGTGACACTTCCATCAGCTAATTCCAGTGAAAGCAACGACTTTGGGAAACGAACAAGATTGTTTGCGGAGCAACTGTCAGCGTTAAGTTTGTTCAAAACTCATTTGTACCCCGCTCAGCTCGATGGATTGTAAGTGCGGCCATTTGAAGAATAAATCATTCCATAGGATGGCGGTCTAAATACATCCACATAGATCAGGGTGATGTGAACTTGGCTGCATTGATATTACAACTTATAGGCTACTTTCATTGTAAAAATATATAAAACGTGAAAGTTGTATATACTTACCTCGAAAATTGAAAACTTTACTTTCTACCAGTACGAAATCTCAAGAGAAATCTTTTTCAATCGAGATAGCTGAAGCAATAAATCTTTTCGTTCGAAAATTTCCCTTGGGTTAGATACATTGATAAGAAGTTGAAGAACATTAGTGGGAAAAGATAAGCGTTGTAGAATTGTTTCTATCACATCACAGAAATGATCGAAACTGTTTATAAAAAATGTCATCAAATTAATGTTACCAAAGAAAGCAATAAAAATAAACTTGATTTTTAACATATTGACCATTTCATTATATTGTGTTATTTCTACTTGCACTTTAGAATATAGATGCTAAAAAGAAACTTCCTAAAAAATTTGTAAATGAAAATTACCTGATAGAAATGGTGTTAACTGTACGTAAAACCAAACCTTATAGAATAGATTGTTGTAAAACTAAAAAAAAATATAATTGCATGGCTCCCACGAACACATTTCCAGATGTATGGATGGGGCAGTGGTTGAAAAGTTAGCTGAAAAATAATTTTGATTTTTTCGGAATATCAGAGATAAAGTTCGCATTTCAAATATATTTTAAAGCCAGAAAATATAAAATTAATTTACCAGTTTGAGAATCCTGTGATTTTGCATATTCGGGAGAAAAACCACAAAGTGTGTCCAACAGAATATTTAAAGTTTGTGCTGTACTCAACGCGCTTGCATGGTGCCGCTCTAAGTCCAAATCTAACCTCTCTCTTCTTTCCTTTATTATGTTTTTTAGTCTTGGAAATATATACCATGACCGGAAGTGACGTGGTGGTAAATATTCTTTTTCGCCGGAACGGCGCTTAACTCGCATCGACCAAATGTTATCTTTCCAAATGTTGTTTGAAACCAGAAAGCCTTCGAAAACATATTTGTACACCAATTCTCTTGGTGTGTATAAAAAGCCGAAAGTGATAGGCGAATCTTCTATGATGGACAAAGGTGAAAACTTTCTTCCAGTCCATGTGAGCATTAAAATATGGATGCAAGTTCTCAATATTTCTTATGACCACTTCTGAAATTTCATGTTACAGGTTGTCCTTTTACAGATCTTTAAATAGCTCGATGCTTGCGTGGTGTCTTTTCCGTTTCTGTTTGTCTTACATTCTTTTAAACAACAGCATGGCGTATCTGGAATGTCATTACGTCCATGTACGACCAGTATAAAGACCTTTACCAGATCTGTTATAACTGGTTCGGGCAAATGTTTGCTGGTGAAGAACTCATAAAAGAATTTGTTGACAGAGGAAATACTTTTCTTTCGCAATACACTTTCATATAAACGAATTGCAATAATTAATTTTCTTCCCTAGTCATACAGAGTTAATGGATTTTTACTATTCATTATGTGAAATGTATATAAAGTCTGTAAAAAAGTAATTTTTTTTTTATTTACAAATTTTTAATGTAACTTTAACTTAACTAAAACATTTTTTTTCATAAATTAATTCCATAAACTCAATTTTGTCAAATTGCAAAGTTGATTTACATCAACGTTTATTTAGTCGACACAAGCATTAGCTTGCTTCACCAGGTGTGCTATGAGATGGTAAATAAATATATTAATGCATTGATTCATAAGTCCAACAACTTCATCTTTCTAAGTGTTTTCTAAGTAAGTCTAAGTTTAGTAGTAGTAGTAGTAGTTTAGCAGTCTAAGTTTCTAAGCGATCGGAAGAAATTCAGGGCCAGCATAAAAAATTTGCTGTTCAAAAGTGACACAAAATGAACAAGTTAGACCACTCAGTCTGTTCTTTTACACCAAATCGATATTGTTTATTGGAAGATTAAACTAGCACCATCTTTGATATCACTTTATTCTGGCTACGCCCAAACTTAAAATCTAGCTACAAAACATATTGACAGTATGCCCGGATAAGTTGGACGAACTGAGCGTTAGTTAAGCTTTAACAGTCAACTTTCAAAGTTACGACGGTGCGAAACCAAGTTTGGTGGTAAAGCTGAAACAACAGGATTCCCACTGCAAGCCATCCCTGAATTTTTATTAATTCTTGAAGCAGAGAAACCGAAACAAAAAATTGCACGAAACAAGCTGTAATGTTTCTCAACAGTTCCACTGCTTGTGCTCAGATTATTTCAGTGAAAAAACAAAGGTGCGAACAAGCTTATTAGCAATCGAGTCCGTATAAGCAGGTCAGCGTCAGATTAACAATTTGGTCACGCACAACCGCAAGAAAAAACGTCATAAATCGCTTCCATTCTAATGAGTTTCCCTCGAGCAAAATATAAGATTATAATAAACTTTTAACTTTCATTTACTTCGTATAATTGTTTCAGTTAAAACCACAGTTGGGTCACAATCAGATTAAGAGAACGAATTAAGAGAAAAAGCATGTTAAAATGAGTTAAGTCAGTTAATGATTCAGCGCTTAATAAATCATTTAAATTTACACTTTTTATTACGTCACAAACCTTTTCCACTTTTGCTGCAGTAAAAACACAACTGACCAACAATGAGACTTGATTTGAAATTGAAACGTTCACTTGTCATTCATAAATGTAGAATTGTTTTAAAAATACCTTTCATCACCGTCATGTTCTTCTGCGCATGACAAATAACTTTCAGCATTTTTAATGGTTTATTGCTACAAGATCTTACTTCATCTCTGCTCTATTACTATTGTTTCTGCACCAAACTGGAAAAGCTAAAATACTCATCATAAAATACTGGTCAGTTTTGTCTTTTGTGGGAAGCTGAATCTAAATGACGTTCATTTCCTGACAGTTTTCGACCCCACACACTGGCAGCTACATCTCGGCACAAAGACTGATCGTGCAGACATTCTCAGGTCAATTAACTTTGTGTTGGAATAATGGCCGGTGTTAAGTCAAACAGAGGATAAACTAGGTCACACATGTCGTGAAAGAGTCGATTAATTAATTAATTTCGATTAAATATACTTTAACATTCTACTTGACACTAACTCGCAATACAATATCAAGTGACTATTACGTTGTATCAAACGTTTAATCATTTCCAAGATTCTATACAACGTTCAGGTTTAATACATTTCAGTTTCTGCTGCCTTTATCAAGAAACCTAACCGACTATTTCTGAAATATTTGTGGGGTTCTATGTGGGAAAGATTTAAAAGCAAACATTCTTTTTTTCTTTCAAAAATGTGTTATTTCAAGGCTGGAAAATGCTTTATTTCAATTCGTACAACTATCGAAGCCTGGCGAAAATTTACCAAACTACTGCCCGAAGAATGAACCATATTTGATTTGCAAATACATAATCATCATTGCGTTACTTGGCAGCACTTATGCTGAATGATAATTTCAAGGCGTGCTGTCGATAGCTTAACCTTTGTCCGTGATAGCGATTTAGATATTACAAATATTGTCAAATCATCCGGATTTTACTGATCAATTAGACGTAGGCTACATCTTCGTTTGCGCCTGAAATGAGAAAAGGTTTTTGTTGAATCGAAATTCACATCGTTTGATCATTTATGACAACTGCAATAGTTTGAAACAAACTTAAAAGTTTTCGTCTGAATTTAAACATGAAAATATTGGTTAGCGTGGATAAATGTCACACTTTATTACAATCAAGTGGCTTAATGCTATAAAAGAAACAATGTCGGAATTAAAGTTAACCGGTCAGATGCTTTTTAATTCTTCCAAAACGTACACACAGAGACATAAATTTAGTTTAATATATATAAGTTTAACTGCACAATATTGCAGCCATTCTTTTGTAAAGCAAAGTGTATAAGGAACAAATGAAACTGATCTACAGTACTGTAGGCTATTATATTCAACTTGGGACGAGTTCAATAAATTTGTGAACGCTTTTCTTACAAATGCTGCCGCTGTATTCAACTTAATGCTTTGTCAGCAGCACATATACTGCTCTAAATGCTTGTTTGTCGCGAATCGGATTTAAAATGTATCTGTGCATCCAGTTTCATCTTCACAAAATTTCCAAATCATCCAGTTTGAAGAGTCGCTCCAAAAGTGAGAAACAATTTTATACTGCTCCGTAAAATAAAATTTATGCCAAATATTTTTGATCTTTGAAATTATCCTTTAACATTATTTCAAAATTTTCATCAAAAGTACAACATTCAACGATTGATAGTGATAAACCATATATAAACACAGATTGGCCAATATCTTGCTACAATCAAGTAAAAAATTGCGTGTTAAAATACGTGTGTAGCTGTATACTGGCATGAAACATCAGTGAATAAAACACTTAACGCAGCAGAATATTCCATTGCTCTACTTCTATGTTAGTTGCGAAAATCCTTTTTTATTAATTTTATGTTTAAATAATTAATATCTAGGTATGATGTTTCAAATTTATGATGTTTCATGAGACTGAAATGTTAAGATTAATTTTTGTCACATGAAAACGTGTAATCTAGTTCGGTAACTCAAAATATATAATCATTGTTCGTTGCTAATCAGTGTAAACATCGAACTCACAAGTGGACGATTTAGAATACAGACGAGGATAAAAATTTATTTGAGGTGCAATTTTTCACCTTTCGCCGATGCTACATAAAAGATAGGATAAATTTAGAAGTGCCATAGATAGATAGTAGGTGTAAAGTATAACATTTACTAACTCCAGGAAGCGCGTTCTTATCAGACACAGTTTTCCTTTAAATACCCTGAAAACTGGATTCGACCTCAGACACAATTATAGAACCACTTTCGTGATACACTTGTTGAATTTTACTGGAGAAAGATGGAAAGTCGTCGATCAGAATTTCAAGGTAAGTTGTGGTTTTCCTCAATAAATTAGTCGTCATGTTTGTCAATGTGATTTAATAACTGGATTGATTTGAACCAAGGTATTAATAGATATTGCAGCTCAGTAAATTTCAAGAACAACCTACAAATGTAGAAATTATTTGATGATGTGTGTGATGAAACGTTGAAGTTTTTCCTCAAATTATTATTCAATCAAAAATAAAGTTGCTAGCTCTTGGCTCATATAAACATTGCAATATAACAGACCGCAAAAGAGTTGTTTTAAAACGTCATATAACACACTTATTACGTTAGAGTGTTAGCATAGATTGTTAAATGACAAAGTCTAACAAAATTGGTCGCAGGTTCTGGTCAATTTTAATGACGTTTTTGTTATAGATTTTCCAGTCACGTCGTTTGAGAGGACGCGTACATATTCCTCTGGTTGTAAAGTCAAAAAAGTAAACTATGTCCAAAGTAAGTGACCATGACTTCATAGTTGCATAAAACTGTCACTAGAGTTACAATAGATCAGGCACAAGTCATGAATGAGGTAATCGACATCACGAAACGACGTAAATTTGCTTATATTCATCACTCAATCATCAGGTATCACGACGAAGGTCTATGTGAACTCGGACCGAACTGCAACCTAATCCATGAGGAAAAACATAATTATTAATTACGTCAGTGCTTTAGATCCTATACTGTCCCCGAGTTTTTACCTCGCACAGCACAAAAGTCTTTTATGCTGTCAGACAATTTTAATCATTGGGACGACACTTTTTCATGTCACGAAACTGATCTCGCATTACCAACAGGTCTTAGTAAAAGTTGGATTTTAATTGGAAGCTGCAATTTTGGCTCGAAGTGGTACTTCGTCTATGGTAAGTTTTTTGGTAGTGGGCCGTGATATTTTTTGGATAAAATATTTGTTTCAAACTAGCTCTAATTTATAACTTTGAGGTTGGTATGTTTCCGGTATTTATTGCTTCATCTATAATGATGTTAAAATGTGCATGTTTAGGTAATAATAGAAGACGTCCTCCTGCAAGCGTCCTTAGTTTTAAAACAAAACCGTGCACTAATATGTATGCACTTGGCAAATGTCCTTATGGGGACGAATGTACTTTTTATCACAACAAAGAAGAAAAGAATTTTCCTTTCTACAAGAATCGTCTTTGTAAAAAATTGACTTCAAATGAAAACTGCAATTTGAGATACAAATGTGTATTTGCACATTGTACGTTCTTAAATTTTGTATTCTAGCAGAGCGTAGGGCCGATTTTTGTGAGTAAATATTTACTTTAATGAAGCTTAACAAATAATGGGTGTCATTCATTTGTTCTATCGCAACACATTTCAATGCATTTTTTGCATTTTTAGGCGCAGATGAACTTAGCGTAAAATTCAAAACAAAATTCTGCAAAGATTTACTTATAACAGGAAAATGTTCTTATGGACCACAGTGCAACTTTGCCCATAACCTGTTTGAAAAACGGAAAGATTATTCGACAGTGTTCAAGTTTAAAACCCAAATTTGTGAAGGGTAAGTTACCGCTTGGTTTAAAATTAAAATAGATACAAGTTAACTGTATATGCTTATGTTTTAATTGAAGTTATCAAACTAATTGAAACATTATGCGGAATTTAGTTGGATCAACGGAAATTGTCCCAGAGGATCGATTTATACTTTAGCTCACGGACCAAGCGAACTTCAAGCGCCCAAATATCTGTCTCAAACATAAAAAGACATTTTGTTCAATGTATTGCTGTGAAACTGTTTGTTATTTCTGCGTTTCTCGAGTGAGTTCGTTGCATATTTCAAGCAGATGAAAATATCTCATTCTTTTAAAAGTCGTCACTCCTATCCTTTAACAGTGGGTGATATTCCATATTTCATTTGGTCTGTTACGTCAAGAAATGCTGTAATCGCTTCTGTCCTTGTTTCAACGATTTTTCAGTTTTGAATTTACTAATTTACATATATATATCCATGCTGGTCGTATTGATGGTAACTGCTCATGGTTAACTGTAAACAAATATCGGTATAGCATTGAATAATCCCATAAATATATGTTAGTATTGCATAACTGGTGCCGTTGTTATCCGTGTACAATGTTCCCTCATCACGATTTTAACATTGTGCAAATTTTCCATTTGTGATTTTTATACTCGTCGTAAATAAAAAAGTTGTTTCTGTGACGTGATACTTCATAAATTAATTATTAGTTAGTTGCAGGATTTTGCTTGTATTGCAGGTTCAACGCCACGCCTAGTCCGTTAATGCAGTTGTGGTGGTCTGGGCAACTGCACCTTAGCTCGTCATGTTATATGCTACTTGGCCAGTGCTGGTTGGTGTACGATAACCCGAATATTTACTTTGTCACGGACGTTTTGTTGTTGCCTAGACTGCCAGGTACTTTCCTTGAATAACGACTGGACTGCCTAGCCGAGTTCTCTCATTTACTTATCGAACATGGTTGTTTTGAAAACGGTTAAAACAACTCAATATTGGAAGCACATATTTATCAAATCTTAAGGCCAGGATGTAGAGATAATGTTAACCGCACTGTATATCGCCCAAATCTCTAATCAACCTAGAAACACAAATCATTCACAAAGAACACAATCAACGTTTAAGTAATCGTTCGTGCACGCAATGCGGGATAATAGCCCAAGAGAGGAGTAAACTTATTCGTAAAAATTTGATGAGGACACTTGAAAAATTATAAGCACTTGGCAGAAAAAAAACATTGCAAAAAAAGTGTATGTATTTGTGCAAATCTCTAAATCAACCCTTACGAAAAAAAAATTTACTTTACATAAATGGATATACTGATAAAAATCGGACAAATGTCGATTAATAGACAATGCAAAATCGGAAAATTCCATTAATGAGGACCCACATTATTAAATCCTAACTAAAGTAGTTTTGTATTGTTATTATTGCTGTTGTTGTTTAACATATATAAGTTAAAGCAATTTCAGTAATTGTCTAATTAATTAATTATTCAACCTTCTTATCGGCCAAACCAAATCGATCAATACAGATTTATCGGTATAAAAAAAAACTTTGCCGATAAGAAAAAGCTACCGATTAATGGAGATTTCAAACCAGCTTGGCGTGAAAATCTTGTGATTTTCTAGCATGTTATTAGTAGGGCAACCAAAAGTCAATATGGTCAATTTTTTTTTACCTGCTCAGAATGCTATGAAACAAGCACAAAACAAATTTCAGCTTTGTACGACGTGTGGTATAGAAGTTATTAGGTCAGATAAAGTCAAAATGTTACGTTAGGTCAAAATACGGTCAAATTGTTTCGTTAGGTCTTTTTTTTAGGTCAAAATCTATTAAACTTGTAATTTTGTAACCATTTTGTAATTGTATTCTTCCGTTTTTCTCTTTTCTTGTACCGCAAACAATTCCAGTGCCGCCAATTTTACTTAGAACCAAAGCCACAAAGAGAGGGAAGGCTTTTCAGCGCGTTTGGTGACGTCACGATGTGACGGCATTGCATTTGAAACTGCAAGTTGTCAATCTTAATACGCAGAAACGAAAAAAAAGTCAACACTAGAAAAGCATTTTGTCATTTTTAAATGCAGCTTTAGATTAGAAAGTTGCTGTAGACAGTGTAGAGACTATCAGTATAGCGTTTTTCAAATGGAGGTCAAAATTTAAACGTTTTAGGTCAAAATAAGGTCAAAATTTAAACTTTTTAGATCAAAATGAGGTCAAAATTTGCAAATTTTAAGGTCAAAATTTAGCATTTTTAGGTCAAAAAACTGGTTGCCCTAGTTATTAGTTATTACATTATACGATTAATTATCGAAACAATATGTTGGAAACCTAAGTTACCGAAATTTAATTATATTTTTTGTGTACTTACTGCTTTTAAATTGATGTCAAACAGTGTAAACTTTATTTTATATCGTATATATAGAGTTGGTTACGCTGAAATCAGTTTTCAAAAATTAAAGAAAGAGACGGTCCAAGAGGTGTTCCTTGTATTAACAGCGAAGATGCTGCATAAACAGGTATGAAGAGTACTTATTGGAACAAACTGAACTTTTCTTCATTTTCAAATATTTTAATTTTATATTTATATATAAATTAGTTGGAATTGATTTAAATTTACATAAATTTTTATTAATTATTTTAAATTAGTTGATTATTAATAATTAATTATTAATCAAAATTTATTTGAATTAAAATTACTTAAATTATATATATTTACACCAATTTTAATGAATTTATTTACAATGAATCCTGATTTGCAACGAATGGCAATGATTTAATAATTAATCCATAATTGAACTTGAAAGAAATATTTGAAAACCTAACCAGGTAATCCATAACTATAAGTTCTTGTTTTGATGAAAAAAAAAACTAAACAAGGAACCGGTTATGCAAAAGTATATTTCGTACGGCTATAAATATATAATGGCATAGACATATAGGCCTATTTATAGGACGAGCGGAGTCACAATCGGTTTTGTGCTTGTAATTAAATTAAACGCATCAAACAATAAAGAGTGAGGAATTTGCAAGGAACAAAACTTTTGCTACATTATTCGATAGCCATTATAAATTACTGCATTTTATTGCAGAATGAAATCGAATTGAGCATTAAACATTCTAAATAGCGTTAAACAATGTTCTAATATACAAATGGTTTGAAATCAAAAGTACAGTATTTCAAATAAAGATCGACATGATGTCGAATTTCTGGACGTCACTAAAGAGTTTTACTTGACAACGGACCAACCAAACAGACTGTAAGGTTCACAAATCTCATTTTAGAAACAGGGTTGCGGCCGTTTTGGCTAACTAAAAGCATCATGCAGTTTCTGAAGGGTATAATAACATAGATCACAAGTATATTTGTCACAATTTTGTATCTTTTACATTTATACAGTTACATATTGGGATTTTTATATAAAAATGGTAGCGACTGATTTTTCACAGTCAAAAGTGCAGTTGACAATGTTTAGCTTTACATTCAGCCAGTCATGGGTTTCATAGTCTTTACATTTACTTTCTATCATCACAAACTCTAAGTTCTATGTTCGCCTTCTTTGAAGGTTTATCTGCTCGATGAACTTTCCGCACAATTCTCTCAATGAACGCTTTTATTTGGGGTGAGTACAAAAGCGGATTCAAGGCGCTATTTATGGTGAGAAGTCCACCCGCGGTAAGTATTTCGATTCCAGATGGAAGCTCAATTCCAGCCAAACTCAGAAACGCCATGATGCAAATTGGCAACCAGCAGAGTAAATCGGATATTATAATCCGGAAAACTCTATTGCGCATTTTTAACTTTTCCTTTTTGGCTTTTGCGCTTTGAGTAGGCCTTTTTGATGATTTTTTTGTAGATTGAGATGAAACCAAAACCCACAAACAGAAAAGACAACAAATTAATTGAAATCACCGTGGTCGAAAATACTTTGAAACCTTCGCTGGGTGTAGCGAATAACCTGGGCATGCACACGCCTATAGTTCCGTAGTAACCCATTTCACCTCGAATAGGATATTGCCTGAACTCTGCTCTTAGAATAGCTTGTGATTCTTTCCACGTATCACTGCTTTGATTCATCGTTGTATTGGTGATACTGGCCACGCGACAAGCAAACGATATGACGTCATCATGTTTTACGGTATCAGATGTTGAGAAAGGATTAGGAAATATAACAGCATGTCTGAAGTAGTGAATGGTATTCGACATAACAGCAATTACAAGAGAAACAACCCAGGCTGCAAATGCTGCTGAAACCCAAACTTTCACTGATGGGTGACGAGCTTTAAAAGGATAAAATATGCTGTACATGTGGAGAGCAGTGAGAATTACCATGATGAAGCAAGATGTTTGGCTTGATACCAAACACAGGCTACCTGCTATAGAACAAAGCATACTCACACACCATTAAACGTCATATTTTGCATAAACTCCGCTAAACTCCCAAGCCTTTATCATTACTATAAGCAAATAAATTCCCATAAGCAAGTCAGATATTGAAAGGTTAAGAATAAGCATTTTATTGCATTTGGCTCCATCGCCCATTTCCTTTGACTGCAAGTCTTTGACAGAAAAAATTATGACGTATGTATTTCCGACCAATATCACTACAAGAAAGATCCAAAACCAAACACAAAGCCCAACACTGTCGATCAAATTTGTACTTGATGAAAACACACCCAACTTGAATTCGTCCGTTCCATCTATGCAGTCTCGTTTACCGTCCAACTTGTAGTTATTAGGAACAGAAATGAGTCCCTGCGTAGTTAGACAGTAATGTCTATCATCACACCCAGTTTCACCAGATCCGTCATTGCAGTCTTCTATGCCATTGCATTTTTGCATTATGTCTATACTGATCTTTCTTCCTCCTTGGCATTTAAATCTCTTTGAACAATTTCGTTCATCAAAACCTAGAGGACAGTTTGAATTGTTCAAGTGACGCCATGCCTCATCTATGAACCCATCGCGATAACGATCTTCCATGGGAAAGAACGAACGACAGGTGTCGTTACAGAATGCTGGAAGATTTGAGCATGACAAACATTCGTCGATAAAATCGATGCATTCTGGTCTTCCGTCTTTTAGCATATGAAGTCCCCCATTTTGTACGGCATACTATCAGTTCTGTTTCGTTCACTTTTGGTTTTTTAATGGTACATGAGGCCTTGGAGAATAATGTATTTGAAATACCTTGGATCAAAATATTTTTCTTACTCAAACCGCATGATTGCCCAGACTGATCAGATTTTTGAAACATATCAAAGCACTCTGTCAAAGTTGGAGTCTCACAAAGACATTCATCGGAGAGATCGTAGCAATTAATTACACCATCACATAGTTGTTTAGGTGATATAATCAAGCGATTGTCGAGACATTTGAAGCAATTAAAAGAGTCATCTGCACTGAAGCATAAGTCGGACTTATCAAAGCATTGAGGAATGTAATCATAAAGATTCCATTGAGGAATGTAATCATAAAGATTCCATTGCGGAATAACGCAAGAAACTGGTGAAACTTTTGAGGTGCATTTAAAATCAAATCCACTAATGACATTGTCACTGCCATCCATGCAGTCAATACTTCCGCCGCAAAAGTTGTAATTCAAAATCTCTGTTTGATCGGAACATTGTAGGATATTGTTACAGTCCAAGCTATTGTCTGGGCAAAACGATGTGCATAGGACATCTGTTGAGTTGCATTGTTCAATAGTTTCAAGTGAGCATTCTAGGCTGGGAACTTCGTTACATGTTGTTTTGTCACACCATGGTGAGCGACAATTAGATGATTCATCCAATCGAATTATTGTCATATCGCAGGGACCGCATTGCACTTGTTTGTAAGTTTTTACATAAAATTCATCACTAGCATCCTTGCAATCAAGCTTTCCATCGTTGACATTTTCCATCCCAATACATCCTTCCTGCACATTACAAGTGAGCCCAACACAAGAACATTTGAAAGTGTTTTCAGTAGGGGAGACCGGGGTTAGTTGGAAAACGGGGTTAGTTGAAAAATCGCTGTTTTAGTACTCCCCGAACATCTTTGTAAATCTTTACTGCCGCTTAGTGATTTACGACGATGTTATCTATTCGCCATGTAATTTTATTGGTCTCAGAGCAGAAGCATAAGAGTGGTACACGTTTTTCTGTTTTTTTACACTTTGAACTAAAATTCGAGTTGTTGGTAAATATAGTGTAACATAGTGCTCTAAAGAGATAAGTGAAAGTTCATTAGTCTATATTGACCGTAGATGCCATGGTACCAGATAAGGCAGAGGCAATTAAATTACCTGGTTTAGTGGCTACACAAAAAGTAAGTTTTCTCTCCCATGTGTATACGGGGTTAGTTGGAAAATTTTGAATGGGGTTAGTTGGAATATGTAAAATCATATGTGTAAAAATTTATTTTATTAATGCTTGATGGAATTCATATCTTTTACTTATACAGCCTCGTACAGTTAAGTTGGAACTTGTTATTTGATACAGATCGATAAATATCTACACTTTTTAATTGAAAGTATGCGCGAGTATAAATGCAAAACTCAACGTGGATCTACTCCAAAGTATGAATGGAAAAGGCAGTGAAACAGGTGTTAATATGAACGCTGTCAGCAGAAATTTGTCTTCCCTGTTGACTTGTCGGGCTACAATCCACAATAGATTGATTGACATTCAAAGAACAGACACTTTTGAATACTGTATATACAGGGTTGCCATCAGTCTCAACTCAAAAATAAGGACGACTAGAAAATGAAAGACGAATACCACCTTAAACAGTGTACAACAGGAGAAAGCAACCAATGTTCCTAAAAAAAAAAAAACAAGACACTATCTGCATGTTCATAATTTTGGTAACTCTTTGGTACAAAATGGTATCGTAAAGGTGACAAAATGTCCAAAATACGAACCTCCGCCCTAAAAATAAGGACGAAAGTGAAAATAAGGACATTTCTTAGAAAAAAAGGACAAACATATTTTCTAAGACACGGACCTTTGAAAATAAGGACAAATCTTAGAAATAAGGACGGTATGGCAACCCTGTGTATATAACAAATCGATATATTTTCCCACTAACCCCGTGTGGTTTTCCAACAAACCCCGGCTTCGGGGTTAGTTGAAAAATGTGACTGATGTTTGAAAAATTAAAGTTTGTGCGTAAACCTGTAATAATTTCTGGTCAATCTTTTGTAATAAGTTGTAGATCAGCGTAGTCATTATGCCAGACTAGATAAAGGTTTCGAAGATCATTCTGAATTTTGGTAGTTTAAATTTTCCTAAAATGTTTTCCAACTAACCCCGGTCTCCCCTACAAGTACAATTTATTTCGTCGGAACTTATGATATCGTAAAAAATCTGAAGGGTTCCACGAAGTATTATCTAGTTGCAAAAACTGCTGAATTTGTTAAAAACTGCTAAATATGAATAATATGATAGCCAATCACATTGAAAGGCTTCTCTGCAGCTTGACTGAATATTTAACTGAGTAGCCCACTTTTTAAATTTGCTGAACGAAAATAATTACTCGGTACAGAATTACTTCAAGATTATGGAAATGCCAATAGAGTTAAGAGAAACAGATTATGAAAGTTTAATAGAAAATACAGTTGATAGTCTCTTGAAGGCTAAGTTTGAAGAAGTTCCCATAGCTATTTCTGAGTAAATTTAATTGAACAATATGAGAAATTATCGAATCAAGCTATGCGAGGGCTATTTCCGTTTGAATCGACGTGCTTATGCAGATAAGGTTTTTTCCGATATACTCAAACGAAAGCGAAGTATCGCGCCAGATTTGACGCTACATGAGATATGAAATTTCAACTATCAAATATTAAGCCAAATTTTTCAGATTTGTTGCGCTGTAGAAAACAGATGCATTCCTCTGATTAAGACGACGTGTTGGTTATTGAATTCTGTATGGTTACTTTTATTGTGCTTAATTTTGTTCATTATATGAAACTTAAAAAGCGACAATTTAAGTGAAAAAAGCTTTTGTTCACTTGACGGTTCTTGCGTATGGGAGGTTTCTTGTCAACTTAATAAGGCTTGCAGTGCTCCGCGCACAAAACAATTTGGGAAACACGCCACATGATGCTGCTAGAGCGCAAATGAGATGGGTGCAACTTTCAGTAGGCTATGCAAACTGCAAAGAACAAAGTTTGGATGAGTACGGTAGCGGTCATGGAGTTACAACACAGTAACATACCGCTTACTTTATATTCGTATTGTATTGTATTCTAAAATTCGCTTACTTTGGTTCCGTAGGCGAGTGGTTCAAGCGTTGGCCTCACAATAAATGGGGCGTATGTTCGATATCCAGTGGCGCTATACCGCTGTAATGCCCTTGGCCTTATCAGTTGTCATACCATATCACTTGGTCCCGATCCCCGCAAATGAAATCCTATTGTTTTTTTGCATTAGCAAATTCTGCTAAGCTATCTCTCTAATTTAAGAACTCGCAGCTGCTTATTTTGAACGAAATACTTCGACTAAGTTAGTCAGGCCTTTCCTTTTTTGCTTCCCAATGCACTGCACTGCAGTTGTTTTACCTTTAGGTAATACAAAATACTACTGACAAATAGTTCTAACTAAAAGTTTAAAAAAGTTAGAACTATTTGTCAGTAGAAACACTAGATCAAAACTTAAAAAACTTCCTTTTGAGGCAGTATCTTTCCAAAAAGGAAGCCAAAATTTTTACATAAAACATTTGATAGCACGACTAACGTTTCCATTATTTTCAGTATATTTCATAGGCAAGCATTACCTATTGCAGCATACATTATGATATATCTTGAAAGCTAGTAATTAACATGCACTTGAAATAGAGAAATAAGCTATAGTCTGCAGAAACATGTTTGTCTAAATTATCTATTTTGAACAAGGGAAATTCTTGTTTATCTTTGACAGAATTCATCAAGGCAAAAAATACACCCCAAAATCTGCAGTGTAATTTTTTAGGTGAATGGGGACAGGAAGTCTTGTAAAAATATTGGGCACAGCATATTATTCTGTGTGCACATTTTTTGTATAATGCAAATGATTGAGCAATACTCAAAGTTGTACTGGCGTTTTTGTAGATGAATGTGCTTTGTATGGCATTATAGTCTTCAAGTATTAGTATTATTAATTGATAATAATTGTAAAGTGAACAAGTCAATCGGGTTTTTGTTGACATGGCTAAACCAATGGCCAAACCAATGGCATATGGATCTTGGGAAAATTTGAAAATACTGGGAAGTGGCGGATTTGGGCAAGTGTCTTTGTGGCAAAATGTGAAGAGTAAGGAAAAAATTGCTGTAAAAATGTGCAAGCAACAGTTGCAAGAAAGAAGCTTGAAAAGGTGGCAAACAGAGGTAAAGTTATATTGCATACTAAGACAAACCTGGTACTTGAATTTTTTGGCTTTACGTTGTAATTATATTTGCCCTTTTAGTTATTCGATGGTGTTTTAGGGCATATATTAAAAGGAAATGATATTTCTATCGTAAGCGTTTCTAAATGTTCCTCTGTTGAATTGACTCAAGTGATTATTTATCATTTCGTATATTTGTGTAACGTTTATTAAAGTTTAATGTGTTTGGGTTGGTTTTGGTCAGAGTGTGCCCTGCTAAAAATGTCTCATGGGCCTCAGATTGAGAAGTTCTACTGTAATTCTATATGCTTATTATGGGCATTACTGTTCATATTGTGTAATAGGTATCTGCAGGCTCTTATTGACACCATATTTCATTTTTATTGAAATATTATAGGTTGAAATAATGAAGAAGTTGGATCATCCTGGTATTGTAAAATATCATGATGTGCCCACGGAAATCCAAGATAATTATGTTAGAAATTATGTAGCTTTGGGTATGGAGTACTGCGAAAAGGGTGACCTAAGAAAGGTGAGTTGTGAATGTTTACACAGTGAAATCTGACATCTATCAATAAATATCCCTATGTTACCTATATACATCAGAAGGGAAACTAACGTAACATGTATACTAACTTGAAACATTTTGATCCTCAAAATAAGTATACAAAAAAAAACTTGCTGGATCGCAAAACTTGTTCTTTACTTTACCGGATATTTTATATTTCCGGATTATTTTGGCTGAATAATATGCGCAAAAAATGGGCAAAGAAAGCATTTGGGAAATTCAATTAATCCTCAAAGGGAGGAGTTGAAACACCTGAAACAATTAGGCTAGATCTGCCACTGCTTGGTAGCTAATTTTTGTTCATAAATTTGGAGTTTAAATTAGGTTGTTATGCACAATGTTGCATTACTTAAGCAGTTGCAAGTATTGGAAATATGCCAATCTTGAAACAGACAAGAGTGCAGTAGACTCTCTTTCTTATGACCACCTTTGACCAGACCATTTTGGTCATAATATTCAAATGTTTACAATAACCGAAACTGCTACAATACTCAACCACACCAGGATTGATGAAATTTAGGCACATCATGCCAAAAAAGCATGCAATTTATCATTTACTTCATTAACATTAAAGTCAGTGAATTGAGGAAGGATGTGGCACAAGTTTCATTGTCACTTTGCAAAATTGAAAGAAAAATTTAAAAGTGATGGTCATAATATCTTAAAACTGGACAGTGGTCGTAGTAAATGAAGACTTTTATATGGCAACATTCGGGACTGTACCAAAATGCTCCTATAAAGCGGGTGGTCATATTAAATGGACTGTACTGTATTAGAATTATGCCAAAGGAGTGTAGAGTGTCTTATAACTAAAGTCCTAATTGCTAATGTGTACTGCGCTTCATTCTGCTTTGTGACCTATTAAATTTCACGTTTATGCAAGTTACGTGGCACAACAACAATAAACTTACTGCATGTGCCAGGGGAAGCGTTTACATATAACCAGAAAAAATAAAAATTGAACTTGGGTCTATTAAAATTTGGTTTGCAATGATTTCTTATTTTTTATAAATGTACATCCTTGTTTCAATTAACCTGACTATTTTATTTTTTAATTTTTTTGGATACTATGCAGGATTAATGATATTGTTTCCATATTGATTTTTTAAGTTAGTTTGGTTCACAGATACATCAGTTTAAAATCTTAAAGAACCCTGTATTTTTATACCAAGATGTTAAGTGAGCCAGAAAATTGTTGTGGACTTTCTGAATTTCAAGTGAGATGCTTGCTGAATGATATTGGGTCTGCCATTAGTTTTCTTCATAAAAAACATATCATACACAGGTAACAACCTTAAAAGTTATAATTATTTTGTTAATTTTCAGGCAAAATAGATTTTCACAATTTATATTAAGTTTGTCTTGACGTTGCTTTGTTTGCTTTTGAGACTCAGTTCTTCAGGTTAATAATGTTTTAATTTATTTACTAATATTATACCATTATTGTTATATCATAATATCTAGCTCAGATTTTTCAAAGTTGTCTCTTGCTGTGGTGCCTTTTGGCAGCTTTGCATGATTGCCACTGGTTGTATGTTGATTGTTTGTTTAAATTTATTTTAAAAGACAGTATATTATACTGTTGTCAGGGATTTAAAACCAGAAAACATTGTAATGAAACACTTGGATGGAGGCAGACTTCAATACAAAATAATTGATCTTGGTTACGCAAAAGATCTTAACCAGTATAGCTGTGGTACCAGCTTTGTGGGGACACTTCATTATCTGGTATGTTGATTTTGAAATCATACAAAGTTTTTGATCAATGTGCTTGATGTATTTTAAACTGGAATTTCATTGGAACTTCTAATGAATTGTGAAATTTGTTTTGGTATGATTTTTTTCTTTTTGTTACCAGCATGAATTTTTCAATTCTAGGCTCCTGAATTCTTTTCCCCAAATTTGAGGTACAATGAAACTGTGGACTTCTGGAGCTTTGGCCTTGTTGCATTTGAATGTATCACTGGTAGAAGACCATTCTACCCTCACATTGATGCAGTACAGGCTTTGCCATCACTTAAAGCTCATAAGGGTGATGAGCATATATGCACCATTCAAATCAGTGGTAATAATTATTTTGTGTTTAAAATCATATTACATAGTAAATTTGTAAATGCTGAATGGAATAAAAACGGCTATATATGTTTTATTTTTCTAAAATTTAGAAAGCGACTTCAGATATTTGTCGGAAATTCCACGGCCACATGCTCTAAATGCCAATTTGGCTGCGAGATTGGAAGGCTGGTTACAAATCATGCTTAGAATGGAGCCAACCATAAGAGGTATGGGAGAAAGCTGGTACACACAATTACAGGAAATTCTTCAGGAGAAAGTAAGTCTTTTTAGAAAAATTGATATTAGGATTAACTTCCTGATTAAAAAGCATTTAACTTATTATGTAGATGAAACTGCAAAGCATCACAAGTTTAACCAATAAAATTATTCTACTAATTCATATTAATAAGACAGCTTCAAAATAATGGAAACTAACTATCCCTGTTTTTTTTGTCTTTGATGTTTTTATTATTGTTGAGTCAAGTTAGAAGAATATTTAATAGAGTTGAAAGCTGTATTGTTCAAAAAGTTTCAGTCTAATGACAGTTATAATTGAAACAGTCAAACCTCTGTAATAATCAAGCTTATGTTCCACTATTGCATATAGCATATCTGTGAAATGCAATAGATCAGTGTATTCTTTTTAGTACACTTTATCACTGTTATTGGATACACTTAACTTGTCGTGGTTGTTTGGATTGTTTCCCCCTTGCTATTAGTTTCAGCCAATTAATACACTGTTGGGCGTTAGGTAACATATTTGTTAATCAGATTTGGTTTAACTAACATGCAAAGAAACATTCTTTCCGTTTTATGTTGCCGAATTTTACTGATCTTTGTCTGATGTTTTTGTAAAAACCAATGCTTTTTATACATAAAGTCATTGTAGTTACCAACCAAACATTTGTGTTATGTAGCACATTCAAGTTTTTAACACTCAGTGCAATGAGATGATTTCAATTCCTGCTACAGCCTCTATGAAGATGCCTGGCTTAACGGAAATCATTCGGAAACGGACCAACACACTTGAAAGTTTGCTTTTGTTTAAGAATGGTGTTGCACCTAATCCTACTGTCAAAGCTGTTGATCAATGTTGGAAGGAACCGGTTCGTGCTACAATAAAATGCGTTTTTTTATTTAGTCCATAAAGTGGTATATATACGTATTGAATAATCTGAGATTTGGCAAAGATCAGTTATTAACTTATTATAATATCTCTAGATGATTAGTGGTTGTTATGGTAACTTTTCAACTGCTCACTACAATTTGTTTGTGTTTTTCACAGTCCCCTGATGGATGGACTATTTATGTGTATCCCCTTCATCAGATGTATGACGCTCCCCAAATTTCTCTACCTTCAGATGTAGTTAGATTAAATTCTGAGCCCAGGGTACGTACCATTAACTTTGCAGTAAAAAACTACATTTTTTGGTTTTAAAATCCAACTACATTGCATGAAAATTGTATGCTCTATAATCCACAGTATGCTCCATTAAAGAAATATATCCCGTGTAATCTTTATCATGCTGTGCCTCATTTTAGAATATGTATTAAGAAAAGTGACCAATTGCAAAGTACGTACCGCAATGTTCCTGTTTTTGTTTTTGATAGGCTTAATTGAGATTTCCAAAAGTAGTAGTTGACTTCTCTGGTTACCATAAGCAACAAAGCTTATCAATTTTTTTAGAATACCTGCTAAATGTGTTATAACTATTCAAGATACACAATACCCTGCACATAGTAACTAACCGTAAGCAAAATATGGTATCTCTGTTATTCACAAGATATGATTTTCTGAAAAAAATACCATGTACTTTTGTAAGGTTTATGATCGAATGAAAATGGTTAGATAGTCATATCGTGGTAGTTGGTAGGTAAAGACTTATAAGGGCACAAATGATATTAGACATTGTTTGCTTCATTTCTTTGAAACGTGGTGCTTCTTGCTATGAACAGATAAAATTTAACCAACGAGAAGCACGAAATATCTTAAATGCTTCAACCAACTTCATTTGCAACCAGGGCAAAGTGTGTTCCTCATCTATCTGCTCACTTCAGGCGTTAGTCATTAGCATACAGAAGCGGTGTACCTACTGCAATTCAGAAGTTGGAGGTAAGCCTTTTCAAAACATTTTTACATCTTTCTTTGATATCTGTTTTTATGTTTCTCCAAATTTATATTTTGTTTAAAGAATTGATGAAAAGTCAGTTCTTCTTTATGGGCTATCTACAACCGAATCAGTTGTCACTGCATGGTGACATTGAACAGTATTCCAAGCTCGAAGAAGAAGGCCTTACAGGTAGTGCCCTGTCTTCCATAGTACTAGTAGTATAGGCCTATATCTAATTTTGGCGAAAACATAGCCATAGACAGTTTTTTAAGGTTAGGCTTTTGCACCTATGAGAAGTTTTAAGAAGCCATGACTTTTAAAGACTAACTGATAATTTTCTGCTGTATACATACTTGCAATTTAATATTTGAGAGACCATCGGAGAACATTAAAGTGAAGGCCAAGCCCAAAAACAAGTTGATCTTATATTGAAAAACACTACTCACTGAGCATTCTGGTAAAATATTTTTGAAAAATTCGTTGTGATTAGGTAGTGATCAGCAAAGAAAAATCGCAAAAAGATATCAGTTTTTGGCCTTCATTGTGACACAGCAGTAGGCTCTTGTATGTCATACATTAGTCCAGTTACTTGACAACATGCTACTGCTGTTGCTTTCTTTGCGCGGTAGTCAGCTGAAGTCAGATATTTAGGTCATAGGAGTTTAGCCTATGTCCAATTAGGCATCATGTGAAGAAATTAGCAACATGAAGTATTGTAATTGAATAAATTACAATTGTTTTAAACATAAAAATACAGTAGCCCAGTCATTTGCATCTGTAAAGTTACAGTATCCTTTGGAAAGCATAGGCTTCTCATCAAACCGGTGCTGTACTGGTTGTCGTGGTTGGGCTAGGCCTATAGGCTGTCAACCAATCAAGTTATTGGCAGTTAGAGCAATCTATACAGCTGCAACAGATACATCCGTGATATACAGTAGGTATTGCTAAATTTACAAATTTGCGAATGTTGTCTCTGAATACTTATGACATCACAAGAGCCTTCATCTATGTCAAAATTAAGGCCAATTTTGCGATTTTATTTTGCTTACAATTATCTATCCAAGAACTTTTTTCAAAGATATTTTACCAGAATATTGAGTGAGTAGTGTTCTTTCAATTAAAATCAACTTTTATTTGGACTTGCCCCTCACTTTAAGAGACCTTTTCAGTCCCCAAAAACTGCCTAGAAATGCAGGTCAATGGTCGTAGAACATGAACATCCACTTTAAATCTGACATATCTGATTTTCATCCGAAATATAGCAAAATATACAAATCACTCACAAGTAAAAACTGGGATGTCCAATATGATATTATAATCAGTTGTATCCAACTTGTGTAGAAATAACCAATGTTTTTACATTTATTTTGTGAGAGATTGAATTTGTTCATTGATGTTTGTAGATGATGATTTTGATAAAGTTATGAATGAGTGGTATCTTCAACGTCAAGAGCTTAAAGAATGGAGATCTGTGGCTGAACATGCTGGTGAACTACACAATTCTGTCTCTGCTGACCTGTCCCAAGCTAATGGTTTACTCAAAAGAGCAAATGATTTTGCTGAAAAAACTAAACTAAAATTGAATGACAAGTATGCGACTGGCAGACATTTTTCCCTGTTATTTTATGACTTTTTGTTAATAAAACCAAAATTACTTCCAATAGAGTTCACTCTCATAGTTTAAGAGTTTGTCATGTGTTTCTTGTTGTTGTCTGCAATGCAAAAGTTAAACATTTATTTGTTGGAAGGGTGAAGGTCTCTCATCAAATGCACAACAGCATTAAATTGAAAATTCGAAATGCAAGTCAACATCATTCAGAAATAAACCAACAAGCCAATCTTGTCACCGGTAATGTGAATACTATATGGTTGTGTTGTGAGACGTGATGATTCTATATCATACTATTGAGTATATTGACTTATGCTTGGTAATTTTTAAGAATTGCAAGAAACTATGAAAGACTATGCGCGAAAGTTTGTTTGTCCATTAAAAGAATTCTTTGTTGATACTTTAAAAACCATTGGAGAGCAAACAAGGTGAAAATTCGTTATTTTTGTTTTGAGTTGGCAGTAGATGCAATATAAAGTTCAAAATCAATACCTTTGTGTGTTTATTCAAGTGAGCGGTTACTTCATGTTTATTATCAATGTTGAGTATTTATATGCCCTGCTAACGACCTAACACACTTTGTTTAAGGAATCTTTTGGAATGTCATCAAAAGCTTCAAGATAGAGTACCTGAGGTTTTGCAGATGAAACAAAACATTCATGATTGTTGTACGAAGATGCGAGACTATCAACAAACCAGACAGCAACAACTTTGGGAGATCGTTGTACGTTACTCAAAATTTGTTGTTCTGGTAGAAATTTATTATTTCCATGTATTGTATCATTTATTGCCTGTCTTAAATTATTCGTTCAATTCATATATATCATCATTTATTATATGCATACAATCCGTGTACAAATACAAAATATATTATATGAATGATAAATGTATTAACATTTTTTCATAGTACATTGCCAACGCAGTAAAGGCCGATTTATGCCGCCAAATGTCAGGCTTACTTGCACCTCAACACAGAGCCAATGTTGCAACAGAAATGGATCAAAACCATGCTCAGTACGTTATTTTTATGTTATTGAATAAGCATGAGAGGAATGAATTTTGTGTTAGATAACTTCTAGTGCCGCCCACTAAAGAGCAAGATTACACTGTAAATTATTCCTTAGAAATTTTACCTAGGTGCTGCTGTATTCGTAGGAATTCAGCTAAAGATCTCCCGTTTCTGGATATAAAAAATTTTGCACCACGTTCTTGGCGATATATGCATTTTTAATTGCTGTTAATTCAATTCAACCCGCGGACGATTCAACTCTGGACAACTTAACCAACTTACGATTAAACCTAGGCAATTCAACCTACAAGCATTGGTTCAAGTTATTTCATGACATCTTAATAAATTAACATGTCTTGCAATAGCTTGCTAAAGTCAAGACTAGAATTTTGGATTAAAAAATCAAATTTCATCAATTTTCAAGCACATGTTAACCTAACTTATGCGTGAAAGCTGAAAGTTTCAACGCGCCATTCGCTAAGATAATTCCCTGACTGAAAAACAACACTGGTCATACTGACCTCTGATTGGTCGAAATTACACTTTTATATTGTTACTCAAAAGTCCAAACTTTTCATGTGTCCTTAATCAAGCTTGCTCCTGGTGAACATTTCCAAATTCGGATAATTTGATATAAAAAATGTTTGTATCGATCGGAACTTGCATAAAGGCTAGCTCGGTAACCGGGGTTCAACCGAAGAAAAATCATTGCCTGGTTTAAGTCGTGTTACTACTTTCCTCTGTCCGAGGATAACAAATATGATACGGTTGATACTATTCCTGCATACTGGATGCCTGACGTGCAGAGTACAGGATAAGAAACAAAGGCAGGAAATTATCTGGCCTTTTATGTTTTAGTATACTAAGGTGACATGGTCTTTTTAGTCACAGCATGGTCGTTACGTTTAGCAAACTCATTCATATTTCATGTAGGTTTAGTCAACTTGTTGAAGAAATTGTAAATGATAATCCAATAAGTGACATCAACATGCTGGAATGGGGCTATCTAGATGGTCTGGACTCGCAGTCTGGCATCAGCCAACGTGTTGCTGCTCCCATAGTGGCCAAGGATAGTGCTTCTCAGGCCACATCCGAAGCAAATCAAAATTTTAGCAATAACGTACCTCAGCAGAGTCTTGAAGTTTCTCCTGAAGGAAGTGTCGATCAACCGCCTACCTCTGGGCCACGACTTAACCCGAAAAATGTTACTTGATTATTTGCTTTAATCGCGTTTTAGCCCCGGACCCCCAGGCACCAGTTGCACTGATTGGTTTTATATATTTCTGTTAGTTACATACTTCCAAGATTCCGTTTGTCGTATACAACTGATCAACACCGGTTTGCTTTGCACTCGTTTTTTTTAATGATCATTACGATTGCCAAATGTCAAACGAAAAGTTGTGCTGTATCATTTTTGCTGATATTTGTATTAAGTATGGGAAAAGGATTAAACAACTGGGAAAAAGATAATACTACCTAATTTTTACTTTTAAGTTAAAATGGTATATTTTCGAACGCAGTTCGTGTAGGTTTCCTTCATTGTTCCAACTTTTAACCCTCTAGTCTAGACAATGGCCGCAGAAAATGTCGGTGTTGTGACAACACGTTATCGCTTCTACTGTTACTTTTGTGTTAAACTCCACATCTTTATATGTTAGTGTGGGCTGCTTGATTCCATCTATTTCTATGTTTGTGCAGAGCATGCAATGTTCTTTGTGTACAGTGACTTAGTTACATTTGTGATAGAAGTTCCACCTTGGAAATGTTTTTGCTTTTTTTATTTTGCGTAATTTTAGCGACAGTGAAATCATCTGCACAATGTTGTTCAATATTACGTTACTCCGTTAGATAACGACATTGTTAATCATTAAAATACAGCAGTTGGTGGCCTTAAAGCCTCCCATGCAGGTCATAGGTTCGCTTATTACTATTTGTCTCATTAGTGGACGAAAAGCCTTAAAATTTGATTGCTTTCGCCCAGGGAAGGATAGTAATGTAATGCCAATTGTGCCCAAGAAAGAATGAAAAAAAGGACCTAACTTAGTGGCACGCAGTACCAGGTTCTGTGCTGGGTGCGCCGTGCGCGTATAAACAGTTTCCCATTACTTTTAAGGGCTTATCTTTTCCTTTTGTTCCACCATCTTTTCCCTATCATAACAGTTTTTCTAAGTAAGTTGTGTTTGATCCTTACAAATTATAAAAACAATATCTGGGAAGATACGCTACATATTTTTCAAACTGGACGGTGTTGAACAAGTGCTTTAAGCTTAGAGATGATTTAGGTAGCTTATGTGCTTAATTTAATCATGTTTATTACAATCCGTTTTGGAAAAGATAATCATCAAATTTTTAATCCCGATTGTTCAATCATCAACTTTGTCGCAGATATTAAGCGAAGATGTCTTTTGGAATACGCTCATCAAGGATTAGATTTAGCGGATGAAACAGGTAAAATAAGAGAACCATTTTATATTGATTGCCGCAATTTGGCAGGCCCAATTTGAATAGTATATTATATACAATATATAGTATATACAAACGTCTACCGAATGTGCTATTCAACAATGGATGAAATAAGCAGTGTCTAAGTTCTTAAGTCTATTTGGTGTTAGACAGTTCCGGGACAAGTAATTAGGGCGTTTATTATCCTGCAACAACAATGATACTCTGCAGGGCTGTTAATGGGAATTAGTACCGCAGCGGGTCAGGAAAGAGCACTGAGTTACTTAAAACCGCTTTGTACATACATATTAATGGAAAAACGAGTGATACCAGCAGTAAGAAATTTTCCTATTATGATCAGCAACGCCTCGACATCGCAATCCTTCTCCAGGTCTTCCAAAAGCAAAACGGTTTGTTGCATTATTATTCATTTTTTGTTTGATCGAGCACTATACTATGGTCTTAAGTTGTAAAAATTGTATACCGTATAATGTTTCAGAATGAAACCGAATTTTCCACCAATGAAACTTGCAAAGATTTATACTTTCCTCTGCTATTGGGTGTAAATAAAATTTATCCAGATTTCCACTTTCATAAAACTATTCAAGAAAAAAACACATTTAATCAACGAAAAAGCAAAGGTATAGTTTTTAAGCATATACTATGAAAATTATTTAGCCTTGAGAAAGTCACCCATGAGGAGACATTGCGTAAGATGGGACACCATGATAATTTCTTTCAGCCGTAAGGTAGCATAAAATCGGCTTTTGTTATAAATCAAATACATTACCGCGTTCCTTTTGATATAGTGAAAAAAGACTATACCGGTAGCTTAGCCTATTCATTTTAATCGAAAGAAAAATGACCCCAAATTTTAAATTTTACCAAGATTTTGCTGCATGATAACTAGGTTTTACGTTAGTTTGACGTTGCAGTTGATTTTCTTTTGTTATACTAACAATCAAAATACTTGGATTAAGTTATTATATGATAAAAATTGGCAGACTTAGCGGTTTGTCATTCAGTTATGGTTTATTAACAGTGTAAGTTAATGGTAACTCTAATATTGCCCTGACTTGGAGGGACCAGCGTTTTAACTCTATGATCTTGAGACCGATTTATATATTTTTATAACATAATTTGCCAAGAAAAACATTCTTTTCATGATTAACAACGATAAACGCAGAAAAGAAATAGCCACACAGATTTTTAGAAGATCATCTTTCGTTGTTCGTATGTGACAAATGAATTTATTCGTCCATTTTACATTCTAATTTTGTTTTAAAGTTAAGCAATTTTATTTCAAGGTTATTGTTCAAAGATTGTTGTTTAATTAAAACAAGGTTTTATTGTAAAGGATTTATACGGAACGTCTCATATTGATTTATCATGGTTATCCACTTTCTGACTCGAGTCGTAATGACTTGAGTCAGAAACTTGTTTGGAAAGACTCAACTTGACTCGACCCTTTTTAAGAAAGTACATAAATGACTTAACTTGACTCTAGTTATCATTTGAAATGGCCAGAGTTGACTCAAGTCAGTTTTTTGATTACGTTTCAGAATTAAAGAAATACGAATCTCTATCCTTTGATCGGAATACATTAAAGTGTAACTGAAAATGATTTTATTTGTTTACGAATGCATATGGTGGAACCAACTGAAGTAAACGTTGTAAATTGTAATTATCCTAGACGTCTCTTGTTAACAGAAATGGTGTTTTTGCTTTCTGTTTAGCTTGGTTTATATTACTTGACTCAACTCGATTTTTATTTACCACTCGACTTGGCTTGCAACTCGAGCTTGATGACTCGGTTACGAATCTGGTCAGCAAAGAAGGGACAAAAAGCATTTTTATTTTGTAAATTGCTCAATAAATAATAAGAAAACTTCTTGAAAATGGTGTGCCTAATTCCAAGCAATATCTAGCACAACCCATAAAAAGATTAAACACAGCACATCGTGTTTTTGAGTTGGAGCAGTTTTTATAAAAGTGTCCCATCATGGTAGGTGACTTTCTCCTATACTCACTTTAATTAGCCAACTGGTATTTATTTCTTATTGCTATTGTTAAACTTAATTGCTTTTAGGTTCAAAATACGTCTGTGGACAAAGCGTAAATCATCTTGGTATTTCTCAGCTTAAATCCATGTCAACTACAAGCCGTAAATCTATAACCTCGGTGAAGACTCTCCCGAAAAGGATTTATCCCAACTACGCTCGACGTTTAACTTTAATGTAGAATTCGCGACAAATTTATTTTGTTGTTGCAATCCAAAAACTTCATTTCCAAGGTTGATTGTAAATACTAAGCTAAAGAGTAACATATTTTCACCAGGCTGTTTTAGTATCAATAGTATGGCATATAGCGTAACTAATGCTCGCAGGCTCACACAAGTGACCAAAATGTCACTCGGGTAAGCTATATGCCATACTACACATAATATGAAAGTACAAGAATGGTTTAGAAACGCGGGTTTAAAGATAATTGTAAAGCAGAAATGAAAAAAGTTCAAATATGGCATGTAGCGCACCCAGGGCATTTTGGTCACGTGACTTTAAAAATAATTTTAAAGCAGAAAATGAATATTTAGAAATGAAATTATGAAAAAAAATAGTTTTCTAATCATCAGCAACAGTCATTTTGAAATGTCTATCTCTATTTAAAACAGCCAATGTTGGAACTTGTGTAATAGCATGAACAATATATCCGTTCTTTATATTTTGGATGAAAATAATATTCTCTATTATTGATAATTATTTTATTCTTCTTGTTTTATATATGTATAATTACTAATAATCTTATAAACTTTTATAACCAGAAGCATTATCATTATCATTAAAAATTCAATATTATTATTAAATGAAATATCATACTATGGAGCTTCAATTGCATGATTAATAATATCATAAGTATTTTCTAAAAAATATTCTACAATATCTAATGTACGTATGTCACGAGAATATCCTTACGCACTTGTTTTAAGAAACACTGCATTTTAATGTTATATAATCCCATTGCTAAGGCACTAGTTTGGGTTGTAGTTTGTTGTTGTGTAGTAATATTTTACCGTTGTGGCACTTGTGCCCGTTATCGTTTTTAGGAAATTGTAGTTCTATATACACGTGCACGTTTTTCTTTGTTCCCCACAACTCTTCCCCGAAGCATGTCACGCTACCCGCGAATCCTTTTTCCTCGTTGATTGATGATGGTGAATGGTACGATAGTTTGGTGACCAATAGTTGGGACAGTTACGTTTGGGTTTTATAGCAGTAACATGGATGTTTTTACCTAAGAGATATGCCATTAAATGTTAATAAAGAAAACAGAGCTAATTGACTAGCTGTAAAGCGGGAAGGTTCCTGGTAAAGAAAATTTGGTTACACGTATAGGTAAATCTGGTTCATAGTATAATATTGTTGGACAATCATCATTATCATCTTATATATATCTCACAAGTACCTGGAAAAAATATTTTAAATTGAAGGAAAGCCGTCTTTTATTCTATATCTATTGAATGACTATATTTTATTGTAGCATCAAAACTGTCAATAGAAAAAATCATTATATTGATTACCTGGATATATTGAGTTAAATATGTTTTGCCATCATCTGAAAATAGTTCTTTAACTTTATTTAAAACTTTTTTTTCTCCGTCTAAAATATATCTATTGTAACTAATAATAATTTGTAGTTGATTTGCCATTTTCTTTTTTATTATTATAAGATATTTTATCTCAAAGTAATTTTTATACTTTAAGAACTTTTCTGAACAATGGCGTTAAAACGTGATTTATCTGTAATTATCCATGACGTTATTCAAAAAAGCATTCCCGAGGGAATGTTTTTTGAAATTTCAAAGTTGTTGCAAATCTGAAATAGAAATCCAACTGTTAAAAGGACTATCATAACCTTTTCATTTAACTAAAGCTAATTTCTTTTTATTTTATAATATTTTATTAAAATTTTTTGAATACTTTCAAAAACTGTTATTTTAACTTTTTGTGGTGTATATCTCAACAACCAGTCAGCAAATTCATTAACACCTCTTCGAAATTTAGCAGTTGCATTATAAGCTGATGTTTTTAAAGTTGGTGGAGACTTATTATAAGATGTTGATTTCAATACAGGAGTTTTGATATCAGGAACTGGTGAATCTAAAATATTTGATTGATTTATCTTTTTATATTATAAGACATTTTATCTTAAAGTCATTTTTATACCTTAATAAATTACTATAATGTCATGTGACCTCATAGCTAACGAATTCATTTAATCTCTTAAAAGTCATGTGATTCTGTTTGTGCTCGAAACGCAGTTCCAAGGAACTCGTTTGACCTCTATGTCACGTAACCAAAATATATCGGTTGCGGCCCTCCAAAATACTGGAACTTTTTCATTTCTAAATATTCATTTTCTGCTTCACAATTATCTTTCAAGTCAGGTGACCAAAATGTCTCGGGTGCACTATATGCCATACTGGACCTTTTTTATTTCTAAACATTTAATTTCTGCTTTACAATTGTATTTAAAGTCACGTGGCTAAACTATTCTTGTACCCTCATATTATATGTCATACTACTAAGATCATATTTGTTCACAGTAAAATTACTTCAACCGTACATCGTCACAAACGTTTGTAGCAGACTATGTAGGTCTACAAAGCTATAATTAAATTTAATCACAAAAATAAACGCGTGCAAACGGACGTTATAAACGCGTGAAATATCGTACGTTGGAGTTGTTCATTTAGCATACCTATTCTACACAATCCACTTTCAGTACACCTTAACATTTCATAAATGAATTATAAAATATAGTAATTTGAATCAAGATAATATAATATGATTGTGATTCAAGGAAAAAACCTTAGCTCGTCATTCCTTCGCTCATTGCACACCGAAGATAAGAAAGTGATTACAAGCTATTATTAACTATATGCTAGAAATAAATTTGCATAGAACAAAGGAAAGTCTCAAAAGACATTTCGACAGACCATTTCCGTCCTTCAGTTTCATCGGTGGCAACAATTTTTGCGATTGTTGTCAGCTTTACTAACATTCACCACAGAGGCATCTTTACAACAAAAAAATTAGATAGTGAACATGGCTTTCTAAACACTAGAATTTACAATGAGAAATCGAATTTGCTTAAGTCGAAATTTCGGTTAGAACATAGAAACTTCACCGGTCCAGGCAAATCGACTATTATTATGCATGAAAACAACTAAAAAACAATAAACAGAATTCAAGTGTTTCGTGGTCTCCAAACCATATCAATGATTATATAAATATATAAATACCGGCTACAAGCGCCTGAAATCTCAAAATTTAATCAAAAATTCAATCTCAAATTTTAATGCTGTTTCAGTTTAAAACCTTTAAATGCACTTAAGTGTATTGCCTGAAATTTAAAACTCGAATGGTTTAAATCCAAATCAAACTACGAATTACTCAACGTACTTTAATTGGTTTCTTCATCTTCTAGCTAACGAGCTTCCGCTGTAGGCCTATTTTAGCGTGAGGTATGCTCTCCTACGTTTCTTTTAAATAGATGCCACCGAGCCAGAAACGGCTAATAGTCTTTATAAGAATAAGCACTACGCAGACTTGCAAAAGATCTGAAGTTTAGTGCATTTAAATGGTTTCAAACATAACAATTAAGCTCTTTACAACAAGAGTAGCGTAAAGTGAGGTGCAAGTCCACAAACAAGTTAACCTTACATCGAAGGCTCGGCAACGAGGCGATCAGTGGCAGTTGATGTTTATTTTTCAGTATAAAATTGTCACAGGTGTCACGTAATGAGGTAACAGGGGGCGGCTGTAGGCCTACATGTGTAGCATTAAGTCGTTACGGCAAATACTGGTGTTACCACATATACCAGTATAAAATCACCAGTTGTATCCTAAGTACTCTAGGCTACAACGCAAGATATTCCTGTTGTTGCTGTTACGCACTTACGTGTAGCCTATACGCTTTAACCATACCTATTTCTTGTTGTAAGTTGTCGCCCACCCAAAACATATAGCCTAATTTGTACTAAATAGCATAATCATAATTGTAACCACGTAATGATAGACTATGCCGTATTAAGCAGCCAAATAGTTAACTGCCTTCTTGCAACACATTTTCGGCAAAAACTACTATATCACTGAATGTAAATGCAAAATTCTTTCTCCGGTGTAGTTACTGAAAATCCTTTTTTGACTTAAAGGGGAACTGAAGTCATTTTCAACACATTTTCTGAAAAAGAATATAAATACGCTAATTCGGAAAATATAAACGAAATTTCTTTATCTTTTTTCGTTAAAGAGTTTTTGGCGAAACCGTTTTCCAAAAACTAGGATTAGACTACTTTGAGCTAAGGCCGCACAATGCACAAACCGATAACATTTGTTTATTTAAAAACGCCTCTTAGAATTAGTCAATCCTCCGTTACCGAAAAAAATATAAAAAAAGCTGTCGAAAACCACTACTAAATTCGCCGAAACGAATCGGGCAACAGCAACTTTCCATTGATCTGATATGCGCTTGAATCATGATTGAATACCAACAACCTTAGTGACTTCACATCTTCCGTTCCCCGCACAGTTTGTTGAAAACGGTTTTGCCAAGAACTCATTAATGAAAAAAGATAGAGAAATTTCGTTTACATTTTTGGAATAAGCATATTTGTATACTTTTTTAGAAAATGGTTTGAAAAGGACTCCAGTTCCCCTTTAAGCTTAAGGCCTACTTGTTTTAGGACTTTTCTCGCTCTTGGGACTATTCTATGTACAGTACCAAAAAGTACTACTAATGTAGCTAATGTAATTGTGATGTAACTAATGTAGCTACTAAATATCAAAATGTAGCTACATTTTGACATTTATATAGTAGTTACATTTGATACTTAGTAGCTACGTTAGTTAGATTAGCTAAACTTTGGTGTTTAGTCTATCTACAATAGTTACATTAGCTACATTTTGGTATATAGAATGGTCCTCTCCAGTGCGTATAATCTCCGTAGTCTGTTTTAACCGGTAGCCTAGGTATATAAGCACAAACCTACCACATATGGCATCCTCAAGTTTTTCGAAGTTATAAGGATCTTTTGTAAAATCGAACGCAATTTTGAGGAATAAATCATTTACGTTCTCTCCGGTTTTGCTGGACGTTTCCAAAACAGCAGCCTTGATTGCTGCTTAATGAGTAAAAATTGTGTTAGTGAACGTTATTAACTATGCCAACGCTGTTTTACATGCAGCTTTCACCGGTCTCTTTCTAATATTTAACTTTCTGGTGAACCAAATTCACCGCAGTTACCTTCTCCGTAATCGCAAACGTCGTGGAGGTCAACAGAACGAGGTTTTGTATGGCTTTGCACTAAATCGATCTTCGTTCCCGCCAAATACACTTTGCAATTTTCTTCGTTTTGAAGCAATTCGTCTATCCAAAAACGTGCTCGTTGAAAACTGGTTTGCTCAGTCACATCTTGGAAAAAACAAGGCAAATAGTATTACGGAAAGCTGAAAGTTTTCAGATAAGCCTATAGGTCTAGGCCAAAACGTCTTTTCACCTTCTCCTATAGTGCATGGTTTGTATAAGAAATAAGGTGTAATATAGGTCTAATAATGTTTAGTATTTGCGAGTTTATGATGCAAAATTACGTTCATTTTACATGCTTCTTCATTTCTTGTGCATAAAACAGAATTTGCGGGAACGAACGGATATTTTTGTTCATTACCATAACACACGATGGCAGCTTTGGCATCTCTGTAGTAAAGTCGGCTCATTGCCTGATATCGTTCAGATCCCGCAGTATCCCATATCCCCAAGATGACAAACTTGTCGTTTACTGCGACACGTTTAGCTCCAAACGCTGCACCTATAGTCTTTGTCAAAATGTTAATTATATGAGTCGAACAACGTATAACAACAATTTGCGCCATTAAAAATATGTCAGCTGAGAATAGTTTTATTTTGCAGTGGGTATTTGAACTATAACTTGGGAGCTACTGTTATGTTAGGCTAGGTTACTGTTAGGGTACATAGCCCTACATTTGCATATCGTTCTTGTTATACGCAACTAAACATTCAAGAGATGTTCGAAATTACAGTGAAATAGTGAACCATGAAAACCTTGTCTACGATTAGCCTATGTTGTACCAGTTCCTCTGGTAAAGGAAGTTACTGTACCTCGTAGAAAACGAAAACAATGAAAAGCTTAGACCCATCTCCAGTAGCCATTAAAATTCTATAGACCTAGCTAGAAGTTGTCTCGGATATTTTTACCACGAAGGCAAGAAAGCCGAATTGAGACAAAACAAAAAATAGCCCATTTGTTTCAGGAAAGCAATAGTATAGTCAACCTTTAATTTGTTTGTCTTGGTATGATAATAAGCGTATATATGGACTCCGATCATAGCTTTAGCCAACTTACGCTTTGATAAGGGGAGGCTTCGTTAAACTGTTCGTGCAAGAACCTTTCCAGTAAGCTGGTTTTACCACCATATTCTTTCCCCAACAATACCACCTTACAATCCACACGATTATTGTCAATTCCCATTCTTGGCTGCTTTAGTAGCCTAGTTCACATTTGTTGTTGAGGAGATAACACAAATGGGTTACTGAAAACTTTAAGTAAAACCTTCGCTCATTTAAAAGAATATAGGCCTACAACTGTAGAATCTCAAAGTTACCAACTCATCATAACGTTAAATTCTACTATCACGATTAGAAAGCTATATAGTGTAGCCTACTGCGGTCTGCATGATTTCGATGCGAGTTTTAAGGAATGAAGCGTGTAAGCTATGCTGCACTTCCGCAAATCAAGTAAGCCTTGTCGTGAGATTTCTACAGCCACACAGAAAAATGAAGGAAATGAAACTTGTAGCGAGCCTGGCACGTTTTGTAAACAACAAAACATCACATCCTTTTCATTTTCATGTTACCTGTTTGCGTATTTATGACTGTTTCATAGATCATACTGCAGATGCCATATTTAAATTCTGTTTAAAAATTATGAATACCATTAATTTAAATACATCTCAGAGTTCAGCCGTTATTGTTTCTTAGTTTCTTACCAATAAAATAAAACTTTATAAAGTCCTATACGTGTAGGTTATATCAAAACAACTTTAAAGTGCGCTCTGTACTACAAAAATCATTGCTTAAAAAAATGTGTTAACCAATGTAACTACATCCAAAGCCAACGAGAAAAAAGTACCGGTAACGCAAGATAAGCGCGCTAGTTTTGTGAAGTTGCAGTAGGTTGAGCTGGCCTACCACTTTTTCAGTAGCGGCTGCCCACCTTTGTTTTTTTCTAGTCTACTGCCATGATAACGAAAGCTGCTTCTCTCCCCATCATGTTTTATGACAGATTTTGATACTCCTGACAGAAGTGAATTGGTATTAACTTTGCATGGGACACCCCAAATAACCACCTAATTTCTAATTGTTTTCCAACTAACTCAAGATTCGGTCTTGCCTATGCTTTCTTAAAGAATCTAATCTCTAGCACCATCACCCACAATAACCTCAAGTTGTCTTTTATTCCATCTTCTGATGCCACCAACAAAGTCGTCCGCATAGAGTAGTTTCAACGGTGAGCCCACTCTGAAGTTCTTACCAATCTTCTCCAATATGTTTACAAAAATAAAAACCAATTAATTACCACTAAACTGATCTGATGCTCCCAAGTAATGAAGTTTTAACCTCAACAAGTGAACAAAATTTATGGAAATCTTCATTTAATGTTGATATAATTAAAGGCACCTTTGATTTATAAGGTTCACTTGACATAATTAACTAATGAATAAACAATACTAAAACGTAAAGCAAATCACTGAAACAACATTCAATAACACTACCAAATTTAGTAAAAGTACAAAATCAAAACATAGTATTACAAATCATTAATTCACAGCAAATAACTGATACGCAGTGATTTAAACAAAATAGCACTTCAAATACAAAGTAATTGCACCATTATAAAAAACTTTTCCTTAGTAATCAGGTATAGGAATGGTAACCATGGTTACAAAATCTTTGTATTTAATATAACCGTTGTTCCTCACATTTGCTGCTCGAAAGATTTGATCCACTGCAAAGTATTGTACAATGAATAATTGGGATGTATTAAATCAAGCACAAATGTTGACTATGTTTGTTATTCTCACGAATCCAAATCTTGCAGGCAGATTCAGGTCAAATGTCTTACTTTGTTAAAAGTTTGAAAACAAAAGCAAAACATTGAAGTTTCCAATTGTTAAGTTTCTAACTGACTTTAAGAATGGTGAAATGTTTTTGTTTTCAAAATTTCATATGGTACATAAAACAGAGTTAATTTTTGTAAACTAATTTTCAATGACTAACAGTGACAAGTTTAAGTATGATTCTCTTGCTCATCAGATACTTTTCATTAAGTACAATAATAAAAGTGAGCAGATTCTGATTCGCACAAATATGAAAATCTAATATTAGTATTTTACAAATCCCAACATTTTCTTTCAATTTTTCACATCTTAACGGATTATAATGGCATGATTTCTATTCATTCTAAATGAACATACATTAATTCCATATTTTAAAACTTATCACCACATGACCTTTTAATCACTAACCAACTTTGATCATTACCAAACATTGAGAAAAAGCAACAAACCTTCCTTGTGACTCAATTTTTCTCCCGTATTCATGAGGATACGTCTTAGTTCTGAGGCAGCTATTAAACCCTTGTTGGAGTCATCAGTCAACTTTTGCATGTAAAAGATTTGATTAAAACAACTACAACACTCATACTCTGTTTTATACTTTAAATGTTGCTGCAACATACCAAACGTTATTCAAACAAGACAATTAACAAAACTGTTAAAAAATGGCTACTTTTATTGCATCGTACCTTCAAAGCTTCAGTAATTTCATTTGTTATGTTCTCTTTTGACATCTGCTTTTGCCATATTTTCAGAAACTGTGAGAAATCCAAGTAATCAGTTTTACCTGCCAAAAACCATATAAAGCAATTGTTACTGACGTAAAACACACTCATCTTCAATTTTGCAGGCGCTAGAATTTAAACCTTTCTTTAATTCTTGGAGATGTAACTTCAGTTCTCGCAATGTGGGGCTTGCACCAAGAGATCTCATTACTGTAATCAAATCTGAACACAAAATCCTGCCATTGTGTTGTTTGTCATACAAATTGAAGCAATCTCGCAAATCTGTAAACAAAAGTACACCGAAATTGCACAAAAAATTATAGAACAAATCAAAGATAATTCCAACTTTATAGAAGAGAAAAAATGTAAAAGCTTAAGAAGTGTAGCTGATAATTATAAAAAATAAACCTAGTTTGCTAATTCTGCCAGAAACTGTTGTTACTTGTTTTAATAGATTGAGCTGTAGTGTCTTAAGTGCTGTATAGCATAGCACAAAAGGCCTCTTTTAACATAAAAAGGTTTCTATTGTAGATTCAGCACTTTTCACAAATTTCAAAGGTTTTCCTTTTTGACACGAAAACCGACATATGACTTATATGGATGTCATTCTGATTTTCTAGTGCTGAGGCACATGTTGTGATGACCGTTCAATAAAACTGTTTGTAATTTACACAATGCCCATAATTATGTTTTAGCTACTATTATCGAGCTAAGGCCAGAGAGTTATCAACTACCATACCTGTAACGAAATTAGTTTTATTCATTATGAAGTATTAACTTTGCATGTTAGAGAGCATTTGCGCATACCTTCAATTTCCTTTTCTTTTGGAATCTGTGCCTGCAAATATCAAAAAGCAAGCATACACTTAAATTAGATTATATTTTAAACTAATTTGGCCAATATTACAATTATAGTTTTAAGCATATACTATGATATATCACTTAAAATGATATGTCATTACCACTTGTAGAAGTAACATAGCATGCCAGTGGGCAGTGGCATTGTATAACCAAGAAAAGTAAGTTAATAAACGGAAATTAAAACTGAAAATGAATGCATGTAGAGACAACATAAGGTATCCAAAGTTTAAAAAAAACTGGTGATACATACCATTGTATAGTATTGTATTATTTTTCAATCCTTGGAAGATAGAGAGCTCTTTTGTTTTAGCAACGCAAAATTTTGTTGTTTAACCTATAGCAGTGGTTCCCAAACTTTTTCAGTTGCAGAACCCTAATGGAATTTTTAAAACCAATGCAGAACATTAACACGTAATTAGGGAAAAACCATAAAATTTTACAGCTGTGGTAGGAAAATTGTTTATTGAAAATTCCAATTATTAGGTATGTGGTTTTGTAATCCAGGGGAAATGTTAACTAATTCGTGTTAATGTTGTTAAACTAATGTTAACTAAGTAAAACAATACAAGGGATGGAGCCAGTTTTCACATGAATTAAAACAACAAAAACAAGAGAACACTTCAACACTTGATCCAATGGATAATCTTGCCCAAACAAAAAATCTGCAAGATAATATAATCTCACACCAGCAAAGGACTGTAAGAAAAACAATTTCATACCATAAAACACTTTCTCAACAGTACAGGACATTTTTACCAAAAAAACCTGCAAAAAGCTTCGTATGAATTTAATCTTTGCCAAGCAGGAACACCAATTTTAGTGATTCAAAAGTATCTAGTTTTAAAGTTGTTCAAGATTTAACATTTTCACCACTAAAGAGCGAAATCATTAACTTCTCCAATAATTAATCCAACGCTGTGGTGAAGGATCTTGCTCAAATGCTTTAATGTTCAAACTAACTAATTTAGCCATAGAAAAAAAACGTTATCATAATCAACTGCTTGAGTTTGGAAGTAGCCATTGATCAACAAAGCAAAACATATCAAAACAAAATCTGAAAAAGTTTTCAGGCGGTGAAGTAGAGACTTATTTTAATGGCCACCATTTGCCGAAGTAGGAAATTACAAATACTGTATACGACAATTATGCTAGCTGGTGAATTAAAATTTATATTCTAATTTTTAACTTAAAACGACCTACTAATTTTTCCAAAGTGTAATTTAACCTAAAACTAATCTCCTCTGACCCAAACTTTCATTTGTCATGATTAATATACATAGCTAGGCTGCAAATTGAAATAAACCCTTGTTTTCAACTTAAAATCACATTTTTTTCCAAAGACTAAATTAATTTAAAACTAGTAGCCTCCGACCAACACTCTCGCCTTTCATGGTTAAATTAGATCAAAACTAAATCTGGAGAAAAAACTAAAGCAATAGCAAAATTCAAACCCAAAACTTTCAGCACACACGCCCCATCATTAACCACTACGCCAACATATTGCTTTCTTCTCTCCGTGCAAAACGAGAGTCATAAACCCATTAGGAGAAATATGCCGTTCACTGTATTATCATTCAGCAACGTCAGTAAACGAACGCCGGTAAAATAGTCACTTCGTAAACATTATCATACCATACCATATTAAGCTAAACTTTGTGGAATGTTTAAACAGGAATACAATTTCCTCAGACTTAAGTTGAACATAGCTTCACAATGCTGTACGTAGTTGATGCACATATGGCTGTACAAAGCTTCCCAATGCTGCACGTCGTTGATGCATATATGGTTTGAAGAAAACCCCAAAAGCAAAAATTACCCACCCGTGTTATTTAACTGTGCCTTCACTTTACCACTTCCCCTACTTTTACTTGCCTGGTCAAGCGTGACCTCAGTTTAACATCTTAGCATAGACATCGGAAATATGAACACATACATATTTATAGTGTCACATGGTTGATATTATTTCTAGCTGTCCTTACTTGGTACTATGTTGTGTGTTTATATCTGTATTTCCGATATCTGTGCAACCATAAAATATTAAAATCCAATGTTTTAGCTTTGTACGGTGCAATAACATTGTTACCAAAAAGCTCTACCATGCTTTGCTTGTTTAAGTTCACCTTTGGGCTCGTATTCGGCATGCTTGCTATGATCACCTAGTTGTTTATCTTCGGACTGAGGAGTCTTTGCACGACTCAAAACCGGGTTACAATGCTAGCATTTGTGCAAGTTTCGATTGTTACACATTTTTTGTTGTTGTATATAGTGCTGCCCAAATTAAAAATAGTCCACCAGGTCCATCGAACAGGAACAAGTGTTGTGCATTGCCCAAGTGCGTAACGACAGTATAGCGCAACTGGGTACCGAAAACGAGCCGTATTTACTGCGAGGCAAAGCCACAAATCTAGGCTTGTATTTTCGAATAATTTGTGTTTTACACAACAACATGGAACTTCATTTTACATTTCAAAAACACCGTATTTCTTTATGACGAGAAGTACTATGAAATGGTTTGACATGTATTCTACACTTCACGGAGGATTAAATGTGTGAAATGTAACTACAAAGATTACAGATAAAGAATAAACTAGAACACCAATAATTACAACATCTGCTATAGTACATTACAAAAAGTTGTCACTAGCCAAGCAAAAGCAACTGACATGTAGTACAGTTCAGGAGACTGATATTGGAATTGATGGTATTTCATATCACATAACAATGACATTAACAACGCACAATAAACTTTGTAACAAAATTATTTGTGTCTCTCAGAAAATTGTACATTGAAAAGGCACCGGTCACACGATATATAAAATATGATAACATAACTGTAATGATCTCGAGCTGTTTCAAAATAAACAAAAAAGTTTGCAAACGCATGTAATGTAGATACGCCAGTATGCCTGCGTAACAAGTATAGTATTTTCAAATATTTATCAAACACTTTTAATTGCTCCTTCAACCTGCACTGAAGTATTATTAAGAATTCATAATCAGTTATTTTGTAACTTCATGCATGGCATGCGCCAAGTAACCTACATTGCCTGAAGACAGGCCAGCTACAGAAATTCTTCCATCCTTTGTCAAATAAACAGAGAAATCTTGAGTGAGACGTTGTACCTAATTAAATATACAAATTAATTTCATTTTTAACTTCAGATGTAGATACGGATTTTAAAATAAGTTAAGACCTCTTCTGAGTTGAGTCCTGTAAAGCAGAACATGCCAATTTGGTCTGTGATGTGTGACCAATTGCGAAGTGAGCCTTCCTTTTTAAGGTTTTCCACTAACTGCTCTCGCATTGAAATTATTCTGTCAGCCATACCCTTAACTTCAGCAAGCCTGAAAGGTTTAAAACTTTAATTTAAAGTCACATAGAATCTAATTAATTCCTAGTGAAAATCATGCAACTAAACACTGTGCTTAAACCAAATCATAGACGTAGTACCAAGAGGCTTTAAGATCAGGATCTGTTAAAACCATAGATGCTATCCTTGCTCCATTACATGGTGGATTTGAATACAAGGGGCGAATTAAAATTTTTAACTGACTTTCAACACGAGCTGCTTCATCTTGATCTGAACAAACCAAGGAAAATGCTCCCACTCTTTCACCTGCAATTTAGTGTAAGGTTTCTTCATAGACTTAAGTTTGACACAATAATCAGTTAATCCCACTATTTGTTAGCGGCCAAAAATTTTTCTAGGACTGCGTTAATGAATACACTTAGAGCAAAATAATCCCACTACACAAAAATTTCAATTTGCGTATAAAAAGTATTATATTTTGTTTAGTACTACGTTTTAGGGTAAGTGAGCTAAGATTAGGTTGAACAACAGTATTGAGAAAGCAAGGAATTATGATTCTAATTAAATAGATTGGATTACTTCAGCATGAGGATTAGGGTAGCTACATAGTTTCTTGCAATACAGAATGTACAATCACGTGTTGAAAATTAATGATAACACACCGTAAAGACCCATATTCTTTGCAAAGGATTGGGCTAGCAATATGTTGTGACCATCGGCAACAAACATCCTCATGGCAGCTGCATCCTTATCGATGTCACCACTGGCAAAACCTTGGTAAGCCATATCAAAAAAAGGCAGCAATTTTCGTTTCTTGCAAATACTGGACATTTCCTTCCATTGCTCAGGCTACAAAAACGATAAAATAATATTCATTATTATTCAATAACAAAAAAGGAAGTTATTTACTGCACCAGCACTAAAATGCCAAGTTATTAGAAGGCAAAAGTAAAATTAATAACTGACTAAAGCTGGGAGAAATTAAGAAAACCTGATTTTTACCATATGATAAATTAACCCACAATTAACTTAGCCCGATCACTGTTTATTAAGCATGCTTAGTGCAATAATCACTCTATTGATTGTTCAAATTTGATGTACATCCCAAAATGAACACAAATTCCACATAATTCACAAGTTTATGGCGAAAAAGAGTTTTTTAACATAACACAAGTGCTGGGAGTTTTAAGTTAAAGGTTTATAAGCATGAAAAATCCAAAAAAATTATCACCAATGCAGAGCTGATCACTAGAAAATTATTAAAATCCTTATTGTATTTTTAAAAAGTCTTAGTTAGGCAATATCGTAACAAAAAATATTTGAATAAAAATATTTCTACTTGTAATATTGTGCATGCAACTGTTATCATAATTGAAATGTTGCAGTTTAAGTACAGCTTAAGATTATGCTAAAGCTCCTCAAGTATATAGACACAACTACACATTGTTTTCTAAATTCAGAACTTTATGGTATGAGTCTTTTTATCAGACATACCGTTGCATGTTGATGAAGCTGATGGTTGGATTGACAAAAAAAATTATTGAATTTTGCCCATGACCACCATTGATACGTTAAATTGAACCAGTAACAACAATTTTTATTCTCATTTCCATATTGGTCAAATCGACAAGAAAAGATAAAACAACCCTAACACCATTTCTGCTTGACCAAACCACAAACTAAACTTTTAAAACTACTTCAAAACTAAACTAAAAAAATTAAATTCTAAAGTAAAACTTTAAAAAACAATCTTCCAATGTTGCTTAAATTTTATGAATGCTGTAAAACATAGCCATTAACTTAGTTTTTTTTACACATTTAGTTTAGTTTATGAAATACTTCCTTAAGAAATTAGTATCAGAGAAAAAAGCATGGTAAAATTGCCAGCAACTTCTTAAAACTTGACTATAACAACCTAACAGATTTCTGGTTATGTTATTCATAATGTTACCTTAGGATCAACACCTGTTGGGTTGTGAGCACAGGCATGAAACATCACGATTGAATGTTCAGGAATTTTCTGCAAAAACATATTTTGACAGTTGAAGTTTTAACTTTTGTGTAGTTTTTATGAAATAAATTTGAATAGCCATGGAAAAGAAAAAATACTGACATTTAAGTCTTCAATCGCCCCTTCCACATCAAAACCACAAGTAGATGGCTTGTAGTATTTATACCACTGAATGTCAAGACCAGCATGTCTACACAGAAATTAGAATTTTATGGATGCAATTGAGGGTAAGTCACGCTACATCTATTCAAACTTTTTAAACTTCATTTTATTCAAGTTTTTCCAATTTTTTTGATGTTATGCTCAGTATCCAGTGAGTTCTATAAATGTATGGCTTCATGCTAATACGCCATAAAGGTGCTATGTAATTACGTTAATATCTTAAACATTCATTGCTGATACAGTTTTATAAAATAGTGTCTCTGCTGACTTCACTGATTATATGTGTGTGTGTGTGTGTGTTTTACCACATTACAGGATGTGTGCAAAGATTTCTTAAGTACCTGTATTAATCCAAACAGTGAAATTTAGTTGTATCCATATGAAAATATTAATTCCAGCAAACTTACTTAAATAAAGGAACATGGTTCCCCCATGTGGGAGTAGGAAGATAAATTGTTTTGTTTCCATTAAAATATTTTTCCTGAAAGTAGCAAAAAGTATGGTTAAATATTATTTACAGTGCAAAAGGTACAAAAAACCTTACCAAAAAGTTTGCACCAATTCTAAGCGAACCTGTTCCAGAAATACCCTGCACTGTGACATTCTGAAATAATAGAAATAAAAATAATTTCTGCTGACCCTTTATAATAACTGCTTAATAAGTAACTAACTCTTTTGTCAGATAAAACAGAACTGGAAGAACCAAAAGCAAGTTCTGCAGCAGCGTTAGTAAATGCGGGCAATCCAGTGATTCCAAGATACTCCTTGTCCATTTCCATTACAAGAGACTGTGCCTGAAAGCAAATAGTATCTAATATCATACAATGTATTCTGAAAACTTCTTGCTTTTATAAAATCAACAACAAGTTTACCAATATTTTAAACATATTAGTATAAGTCAGTTTGGACTTGTGGCAGTTTCACTTGTAGAAAAAGTACTGCAACATACAATTCTTATGACAACATAACCTCAATTTTAGCAACTTGCATTTGAAACCTTGGCAAAACTTTAAGTTGATGGTGTTGGATACAATATAAACCAGTGGTTCTCAACATAATTCTGCTTGCGTAGACGTTTTTTTTATTGTAGCTCAGTACCACTAGATTCAGGAATAACTTATTGAGTTAATTTGATCAAACGTATTTATGACTGCCAAAAAACAAATATATTTTACAAAAACCAACAACTGTTTAACTTACTGTGAGTAAACATGTGCAACAATTAATTTTGAGATGCAAAGAGACTTGTAAACAGTGGCGCAAATAAGTTTGACTTTACGGGGCCAAAAGTATTTAAAACCTGGGTGTAAAAGTCCCAAGCTTGCCCACCTGCCCAAAATGTGAAAAATTCTGGGTTTTTAAGCCTCAAAAACTACTCTAAAATGCCTCGAAATGAAAGGTATACCGTTGTTTATGTTTAGACGTACAACTTATGCTGTTCAATTTTGAATCGCGGTTTAGACGCCTATTACTATATATGTTTTCCTAAGTTATAGCCAATAAGTAGTTGCAAACAAGGAAATCTGATGAAATGAACAAAACAGACTAACCATGTAAAATACCAACAGCTCAAAAAATGGGTTCATAAGGGGGCTACGGCCCAATACCCCTTAAATACACTGGTGTTTGTAAATTTAAAATAAAAGACTCACACATTATCTGACACTAAACTTGTCATATGACCCAGAAGTTGCTCGTTTACCACCTAGAATGCCTTTGTGTACCACTGAATAACATTGTTTGATAACCACTAATATAGACGAATATCTCTGCAGCTACAACCTTATCTTATGGTTCTATGCCATTTGATTTTACATTTAATTTATTCATACTTTCCCCATTTAACTAGCAAATAATTTTATATATAATTCAGTCCCCTCATTTAGTTATTTTTACTTTGCATTGAAAATGAGTACAGCTACTACTCAAGATATCTACAATTTGCATATCTACAAAAGCTCTAATATTTTTGCTTTATGTTTTCTATTCTTAATTGCTTACAATTACATTGATGTAAAACAATAACGTAACAAACATTGTTGCTATACTTTTGCAATGACATAATTCCCCAACTAGTAATGCGTATGTTTAACTTAAGAGTAAATATATTGAAACTTCCCAATACAGAAGATCACTTCTGTTTTTAATTTCAAATTGACATTGTCCTACTCCTATTTTCCTCAAACTTTTATGTGGCTGTACTGGTACAATTGTACATATCACCAATTCTCTGTTATGCAATGTCGCCGCCCTTTCTCAATTTCATTCTTGGTTTCTTTGAATGTTATTGTCAACTCTCGATTTAACGGACTTCGGATTTAACGGACTCAATATGCGCAGATCTATGAGTAAAAGAATGTACCAAAAGAACGGTTTTTATTGTTTTGGAATTCGCCAGGCTACTTTCGTGAATGCATGAAACGATTAGAAAGCTGTCTCTCACAACGTCACAATACCAGCGTATTGTGATCTATCAGCGTACTCTGTACTCTGTTAGCAAGAGCCTTCATTCGGTGCACCTTAGAATCAGTTAGAACCTGCCTGTGTTTAGTACGGTGCATTATGTCTAAGCCAAATGAAAAACGTAAACGTGCGAACTTGTCGGTGATGCAGAAACTAGAACTGATCAAAAAGCTTGAAAAAGGGGCCAGCGTTGCGAGTGTTTGCGATCAGTATGGTGTCAAAAAACAAACAGTCTCAGACATTAGCGAATGGCGAAACATCAGTCGTTGGCGAATTGTATGAAGTACATGCAGAACTTCTTTATTTTTTGGTGTTGTCACAACGATTGCGTCAGCAGAGCTTTCTTTATTGTTGTCGTCTTTTTCAACTTGTTTGTTTCGTAAAACTTCTTCGCATATTACGGCATCATCTTAACGCAACGCTTAAATGAAACTAAAACAGTGCGAATGCGAATGTTAATGTGAGCGTATTGACAGCCACGTGTTAATGCTTAAATTGAGCATTGTTGGTTTCATTGTTTCGTAACAAAGCGCAGTACAAGTCACAAAGCTTACGCATTGCGTGTGCGCTCCCAGTGCGCGTTGTTTTCAATTTTATCTTTTAAAAACTTTTGAATAATCGAATAAATTATCTTCAGTTTTATTCAATTAAGCGGATTATGCAATAAACCGTTATGCGATAAACCGAAGTATTGTCTTTACAAATGATAGACTACGCCTACAGTTTGGGACTTGCGCCCTTTATGCGATAAAACGAATTACATGTATGTGATTATCCAGAATGCAATTAACCGGATTTGACTGTATAACCTTTTGAACATAAAATCGCTATTATTTGTTAGAAAAATCCAGGGCGGAAAAATCCACCCTGTCCACCCAAGTTCGGCGCCCGTGGTAGTGGGAGTACGGTATTTTCGATTAACGGACTTTTTCCAGCAACGGACTGCTGCTGGTCCGCATTTGTCCGTTAAATCGAGGGTTGACTGTATGACATACTTTTTTTTAAAAGTAAAATTGGTTCTATTTGATATAGATACGGTACTTAAATACTGTGCACGTAATGCCACAAAATTTTTTTTAGAAGTTGGTCTGTTGTTTATAATAGCTAAAAAAATTGGTCGTACATCCATACAGTTAATAATAAGCAATATTCCACATTGACTAATCTCCATATTTTGGCCCTGTCCAATCTTGTGTGTATGTAAAATCACAGTTTCTGAAAATATCTTGTTATTGAACTGGTTCACAATTTACTGTATAGTACACACTATTTACTTTTTTAACTGTAGACAAAACGTAAGGTTTTCCGTCATCTCCACGATACGCTCCAACTCCGAGATTTATCTTTTTTGGGTTGGTATCTCTTTTAAATGCTTCTGTAACGCCAAGAATTGGATCAGGAGGTCCCATTTCCACATTGCTCCACCATGAACTAAACATATCAATAAAAATTAGTAACATGAAAGAGTAAACAATTTGTATCTCCAAAGTTCCAATATTTGCTTAATCCAAACTTTACTAAGGCTGTATAACGTGTAGACATGTTCATAGGCACAGATTTACGGGGGTAACAGGGTGGCCATGCCAGCCCATGACCACTGCTACAGGGTGACGTGGCCACCCTGTTACTTAAAGAATAAAAATACTCTTTCCCACAGGACAACATAAAGCGTCCAGTAGGTCCAGGCGGTGCAACAAATGCATTTTGCATACCATCGGATAAACTGCTTGCCGTGGGGCCGTATTTTATTTAGGCCACATAATTTTTGGCAGGGGAGCTGTGAATTGTCTTCATTGGTGTGAAGGGGGCGATTGTATCAACTGTGTACTGCTTCCTAAAACAATTTTGCGTATAACATTGCTTTTTACACTGTTTTCGTGTTCACGCCAAAAAATTCATAAAGAAAGTTTTATGATTCGGTGTTTAAAATTTCTTACAAAGTAAAGAACAATTGCAACATACAAACAAGCTAACCAAAAAGATTTACTATTGTTTTTTGAACAACAGATTTCTAAAGACTTCTGCAAAGTTTCAAGCAGCAACACCATCTGAAACCACGTTACATGTGAGCTTGACCTAAAATAACCCTAATCCAATGTGTACAACAAACAGTGCCCACTGTTCAGGTCATTATCCTTAATGTAACAAAAGTAATGAAATTTCTACAAGAATTCATTGTTAAAGTCTGTTTGACGTGTTGTTGAAAGTCATTGACAATCAATGTGATTGAAATGTTTTAAGGGGACATTAAACTTTGGATATTTACATCGTAGCATTTGAATAATGTCCTTTACAAAAAGATTACCATAGAATGTTATGTTATCATTTATATTAATCGTAGCATTTTGAATTGTCTCCTATGGTTAAGTTTTCAACCTCTTTAAACAGTCGTTTTAATATAAACAGTGTCTCGAAGAGATGTGGTTAAATTTCCCCACACAATGCTCCAAAACAATATATTGTCTTATTGCAAAAGAATTTTGAAAAAATGTAAACATAATGCAATGCATAAAGGTAATGGAAGACCACATGCTTGTGGCCAATTCGTTTAGAAATGTATTAAACTTGGGTGACATCACTTGATCACTGAGCAGCATAGAAAATTGCAACTGTGCCAGATAAATATGTCATTAAAAGTGAAGTAAATATATGCGATGTAAAAAGTTGTGTTTCACCACACGGTTAATCAGTTAATCGTGGTATTACGTATGCCAGCGCAATTTAGTTGACTTGCAACTTTGGCTTACTGCCAATAATTGATTGACAGAATTGGATTGGGCATCCTGGCTCTCTAAAAATGGGTGCCCTATGAAAAAGTTAAATGCCCAACTTTGTCCAACAATCTTTTCATGCTGTGCGCATGGCATGCTCTATCAAAGAAAAAGGGTTAAACAATGGGACAATTGTCACATGGGTAAACCATTGTGCAGGTAAAGGGCATTATTGGAAAACAATGGGTGCCCAGTGGGCATCCATTCAGCTGAATTTAGGATGTCCAGTAGAAAATTTGATTGCCATTGCACTAGGGACAAAACAGAAATTACGAATATTTTATGTCATAAGTAAATTACAAACCTAACAAATTGCTTAAGGCACTCAAGTTATTGCTTTCCGTTCCAAAACATTTAAGCATAACATAATGCACTGCGACCTTCACGTTTTATTCTTCTGCTAAGGCATCAAAAAACTATGAACGCGAGAGATTATAGCTGCTATACAAGCTGCACATGTCTTTCGTTCACCTTATTGGCATAATGCCTTGCATTATTACTGCCTCAACGCTCTACAAATGTAGTAAATTTCCAAAATATATAAATTAATATTTTCTTAAGGAAAGTACAGCATTTTTGTAATACAACCAAAAAATATTGTAAATGCTATTTACTATGCAGCTCTAGCTGCATAAAGTTGAATTGAACCTGTTAAGAAAGAACAGGCAATGTTTTTCGTTGCCACTATTACACATAAACACATCAACGTACAGAAGTCAGTCCTCCAACTTAATTACAGGCTATGCTGTATATAAATCTAACCAATATTGTGCACACACTTAGAATGTATATAATAATTAACCAACCTTGGTCGTAGGATTATGCGGCAGTTAACTGGAGTATTTAATACCCTTGACATAACATGTTTCACATGCAGAGCCATGATCAAACTTCCCTCACTACAATATATATGATACAATTATATTTATTGTAGCAAGCTCTGTACAATAAGACAAAAAAAGTATATAATCCATCCATCTCTGGGGCTGTTTATGATACTAACTTGTCAAATTATTTGTGAAAAGGCCTATAACATGAACACTGATACACATAATAAATTTAGTGTAAATACCGATTACTGTTATAACTCGTTATAAGAACAAGAAGGGCAAGGGTGCAAAATAAATCCACCAGGGGGGAACCAATACAATTAGGTTGGCAAATAGCTGAATAAGTGGAGACAAACCGAACAAGTCTAAAATATGAATCAAGTCAAGTCAAGTAAAGGCATTTATTTCACGATTTTTTTGACATCACAGTCTGCACTGTATCAAGTTGTACCCATTCATTACGGCTGTTTCTGTTAAGCATATTTCATATTATTGCCTTGGAAATATATCATATTTTCATATTAATATAAATATATATAGCACCAATTTTGGCTGTTAGGGTTACTCTGAGATTGATTTGAGCTATGTCAAGTATTTTTGGACAATTGACTTGTGTCATGTCAAGCTATTTAAAAACATGACTCAAGTTGACATGATTTTTCACTGATGTGCAACTGAGGACTCTTTTACTTATCCATTCCCACATTAGGATTGAGGAATTATGCCATAAATTCTCTGCGGCCCATTGAATTATTTCAAGTGACAATACGGCCCACTATAATAAAAGGTTGGACATCCCTGAGCTAAACAATAGTTGAGCGATGAGTTCCTCAGCGCTGAGTTGAAGTTGTGCAAAGAAGACTTTTCTCAGTCCGAGGATAATGATTAGGGCATAAAGCTATAGCCTACCATACTAAATGGTTTAGGTTTTCAATAAAAGCATTGTCATTTGGGATGACCTTGAAACTTGGCCTATGCATGCTTCAGTGGAGCAAGTCTTGCACTGGTGGCCTCGACTTGTCTTGCTCTGTCGTACTTTTTATGAGTTAGGCTGAGTTATTTACCGTACATAAGCATTCTGAATATCTAGTAGTTTGGATTGTTTCATTATTATAGTAGAAGTCGAGTATTACGGTAATTTTCATCTATAACCGAATACTTGTTAAGACGAATTTGGTGAAAAACTACAAGTGCATGCGTGTATAAACTAATAAACTTGATGATGATGTAAGAACAGCTTACTGGTGCCACCTGGCGCTACATAATTTCGCATTTTTATTTATTTGTTGTGAACGCGACTCCTTGCGCACCGAGTATGGCACGTGCTCACGTCACAAGTCACAAATCATTTACGATTTGCGCTACAAGCTACTTTTTGCTCTGTTGCGGGCCTAAATACGACCAAAATACTTTCTCGACTTCGTTAATGTAGTGCTAAATGCCGTTGTTTGTAATTATGCAAACTGCAAACTGGTGTATTGGAAAATAATACTACGGGCACCTCTAAGCACTCTGGGTATTCTGAGTTCCCTGGGTTCATCAGGCTCCTTGGGTTTATCCCAGATTCACTTGATTTCATTGGTTAGTCTTAAATTTCATGGGATTTTTTAGATTTTCTTACATTTCTTGAAATTAGGAGTAAAACAATTACAGGTTTAACTAAAACATTAAAAAATCTTTGCTTCAAGGAACCACGGAACCCAGGGAACTCATCGAACCCAGGGAACTCATGGAACCTATGGCGAACTAAGAGTTGTTAGAAAGATGGTTTTCTGGCCTTGTTTTCATGAAGTGCGATGAATGCTGCTGAGCATTGTAGTCCGAACTTAATGTAGTGAAGTCCCTGTTTTAATTTGACGATTTCAGAAGATACAGATGTGAAGATAAAAAAGTTTGACATGCAGATAGATAAATCTCATGTGGGCTGTTGTCACACTTTTCAATAGGCTATAGCCTATAGGCCTATGGATAATAGAAGGTTACTCTGAAGAGCACTTTCACTTATTAAGGTGTCTTATTTGAACTTAAGTTCCTTATTGAATTATCTGACTCTATTGTTGCGTGCGATTAGAATTCTCTAACCTTCTGTCAGCCGAAGGGTTTTCAAATTACAACAGAAATAGTTTACAAGAAAAGGTTTTTATTGTAGGTGCTGTACAGTTTCTCAATATTACAAATAACCAAGAACATAAATAATACTACTGCTTATAAGATGTTTAATACATGAGTTGCAATCACCATAACAAGCCCAAACAGCTCATCTGTTGATTTCGGTGATTCACGCAGTTAATGCTTTCTATCTCGATGGTTCACTGGACTAAATCCCCCTCGCTGGTAGAAGTACGAGCTTATAAAACGTGAAAGTGATGGGAATTAAAAATTTTCGACAAGAAAGGCGCTGCGAGTTGTTGCAGCTGTAACTGGCAAAACAATATTTTGACAATTAATGTGAGATACATGTAGTTAAAGCTGACACATTGAGACATAGATAAATAATGAGTGTTGCAGTTAAGAAGCGGGCATTTCCAATAAAGACTTATCAGCACAGATGCTAAAAAACAACCTGCGGGAACGTACTAAAAGGAGTGTTCAAACAAAGTTATTCAGAGCAAGTTTCCAAATATCAATCGACAGTTGAAGTGTTTGCCAAAAAACAAACTCCTAAACTTCAATCAATAACTAGAAAACACACTTGCAAGAAATGATGTAATGACATTAAAAAATACCACCCAGACCGCTACAACTCAGCGTTTTAAGATTTTGTATACATATCGTTTCAAAATTATGCGCCATAAATTATTAGTTATTGTATGTATAAATATGAGAATACATATTTATTTCAAGGATATTTAAAATGCAGCATCTATTTCACCGGTTACCGAATTCCCACAAAGCTCCTTCGTTGAACAGCTAGCTGGTTACACAGTTGATGTAGCCTATTCTTGCTTCGGTAAACGGTGGCGGGTGAAGTAGACACTTAGTTCTATTTTACCAACTGCCATTCACTGAAGTAAGAAAATACGAACGTGGTAAACGGCAATTAGGCTAGTCTGTGTCAAAATTAATTGAAAACTAATCCCCACCAACCTAAACTCTCATTATCTCCTGACTAAATTCGATCAAAAATAAATTTGGATAAAAAAAGAAGTCAAACAAACCTTTTCCGAGTTACCACTGCCCATTTTTTTGGATGAAAAGATTTTTTTGTTCTTATATACTTAACAATGAAAATTGTTGACCCACGTTGATTCTTTTTTAAATTACTAACGTTCTGAGCATTGGATTGTAAAGATTCTGCTCAGGATAGTTGCATATGAATCCCTTTACGCTATAAAAAAATATTTTAGAAATATGTTGTCTAGTTATTGTTTTACAGTGCTTTTAATCATTTATTCATTCATCTTATGAGTTGTTTGACCAGATTATGAAAATGATGCATTCTATCATAACAATGGACTGATTGCTCTCTCAGAATAGCGTACTACAGAAGTGTGGTAGCTTGTACCTTGTAGGCACCATTTTGTACCAAATACCAAAAGTAAGAACATGCAAATAGTATCTCGCTTTTTTTAGGAACATTGCACTGTTTTAGGTTGTTTCTTCTTTCGTTTCCTAGTCTTCCTTTTTTTGAGTCCAGACCGATGGCAGCCCTGAATATAGGCGATTGAAAAAATCTTGCCACCCAGGCAGTAATTCGGAAAGGGTCTACAGCAAGATTCAAACCCAAAACCTCCAGCATGTGAACCCTATCGTTAACCACTAATCAACCGCAGTGCTTTTTTCCCCTCATCCAGAATGAAAGTGATAAACCCATCAGTGAAAATCTCACTGTCAGCATGATTCACCGCAGTAAGATTCAGCAATGGACACTGGTGAAATAGTCACTTTGTATTGCTTATTGACCAATTTTCATAAGAAAATTACTGTTTACTCCTAAATAAATACTAATGCACTGTATGCTTGGCTCACATACATGTTAACTATTTCATAGGAATAATACTCATTATTATTTGGTAGTAAATAATCATGATTAATAAAAAAGTTTTCAGAATGTTTTCAAACAGATTTTATTCCTACTCCTTATATTATGTTGGTAATTGTTTGAGATGTCAGAGAGAGTACCATGGAAATAGAAGCTTTCTTGCTAAAAGGTACATGGCAATATTATATAATTGTTAATTACGCTAGATATAATTCGCTGGTCAATGGAAAAAATATTTTGAGGCTATTTAATATGATTCTGAAAGAATTTTTATATAATATTGATTCTAAAAATATGATATTTTCAGGCTTTTAAGATATTTTCATTGTAATAAATTATATATTATACTGTAGCTTTAAGTTTATGTTTGTTCAACAATTTACAATGCTTTATCTGTAACACTATGGAAATACATTATGCAGTAGATGCCGGTTAATAAATCCATCTTAGACCCAGCCAATTTCTGCTTTAATTAGCAGTATTTTTATTATCCAGTGCACCTAGACCAGCAACAGAACAATGAACCCGGATGGTACCACACAGAAAAATATATCATAATGGTTGTTTAATTTGAAATGTCTTTCTAAGGTGAAAATCTATTTCGGTTTTCACAACATTAAATACCTCCATATCTTTATCATGCCAATATTGATATGTCTGAAAACAGTCAGTTTCATTAGAATGAGACATTTTCCGTTTGCAAATTCAGTGTACATAAAATTGAAAATAGTTTTATAAAATTATGTCTGGGTTTTCTTAAACCAGGGATTTTCCGATGTGTTTTAAATTGGAAAATTCTGACCCAAGGCAAACTTGATTCATTAGACAAATGGATTTACTTAACGACTTTTGCTGTATAAGTATTGAACTTAAGCTTCAATGGACAAACTCATTACTTGAATGTTACAGGATGTTTGTATAACTATAGCAAAATTTTTGTACCCTCTCCTTTTAAGCTTTTTGATTACTCCCCTGTCCCACTGCTAATATTTTTAAGCAGTAAAGCCCCACAGTTCATCTGTGCTTTCAGTTGACCCTTAAAAACTTATAATTATTCTTGGAAAGTTTTGCTCTTTCACTGAAATATGAACTTTGTTAATTATGTACATGTGCAAATTTAGTTACAGCTAGGAACTCTCATATTTCATTATTTACCTCAGACCTTTTGAATTTAAGAAAATTTTATTCTTTTAAGCTTGTACCTTCCGATCTATTTTTGAACATAAGTTTGTTAATGTTTGAAATTTGTATGCATAAAAAAAATCTGCACAACATAAAATGTCCAAGACTCCACGCTGTTTGGTTGAACCATTTTGGAAAAAATGGACATAAGGTTTCAATATATCTAAAAATACAGTACATTGCTTTTGGAAAATGCAAGTCACAGATAAAAGCATTTAGTCCTGTTGTATTTGTTTTAGAAAATGGTCATAAGGCAATCTAGTTTCAGTGTAAAAATTTGTAAACGTAAATTGTCAGGTGGGCTCATTGTATTAGCTGCAAACATAATAATTTATGACAATGCTGCTTAGTTACTGAGATAATTTATGTTTGTGTTTAGATATCGTCGTCCAAAAAAGAAATTTCTCTATGCTCCTGTGGAAACATTGCATGCTGTGAAACGTAGAGAAAAAGAAATTGATCGATATACTGACAAATATGGTGTGCGTTCTGACAAGTTCATACCAAAACATAAATTGCCTGCCCCAAGATGGCACTGGGACTATGATTTAACACAAGACAGCACAGCATTTATAAAAAGCGTTGCTGGACAAATTACTGCTGAATATAATCAAAAATTAAACTCACCTTTTAAAGAAGATGAATGGCCAATTCAATCATGGACCCCAGGTATATTTGCAGGTTGTTTAAAGTAATCTGCTATGGATTCAGTTTGCAAAAATAAGCTTGAGATGTATACATGTTAACGAAAAGGTTAGGTGGAAAATGTGTTTTTGCAGAAAAGGCAGGTAAAATTTCATCACAATATTGCTATGATTCCGATTATTCTGCATCTTTTTCCTTTATTTATTTTGTAGGCTCATACAGATGTGGAGCCATTGGTATTAAATTAGGAGTTCATCCACTGTGGTTTAAAGATGGAACTTACGCAAATACTACACTACTACAGGTTAAAATAAACTTTCTAAACGATACATATCCTGTACAGTACATTAGACCAATTCTACTTTCATTTTGCTCAACCTTTGGAAACAAAGCTTGAATTTCATGCTAAAAAACAGTAAACATGGAGCAACTTTAAAAGGCAGGTCGCTAAACTGAGCAGATTTTGCTGTTTGTGTTATCCTTAAAAAGTTACCACAATATACTATTTACAAAATTATTGTGTTGCATTCAAATATTTAATTAAATTATTTCTTTAAATCTACTTTCATACTGGTAGAAGTTTTGCATGAACTTTCCACATTATTTCTCATGTATATATAGTGTATGTGTTTTTTTATTTTAGAATAAAATTTATTTTTTTAGTTAACTAATCTAAATTTTAAGTTGGGTTTTAATACAGATCACAGATTGTCATGTGATAAAGAATTTTTCAAAAGAAGAATTCAACAACAAGAAAGCAGCTGTTTTAGTTGGTGCAAAAAATGCAAGCCCTTTTTATGTGAGTGCTGTATTTGCTTTAGTGTTATTACATTGAACACACTTTTAAAAACGATTGTTTATTGCCATTGCTGTACTGTTATCATATTTTATTATAATTTTCTTGTCGACATAATTTCTTATAATGTAATTTTGTTAATGAAGCGCACTGAAAAATACCATGAGTTCTGCCTGGAAGCTGGTGTCCCAATTAAAGCAAAGTGCTTTCGATTTTATCTGAGTGAAAATGCAGCTTTGAGGCCTGGTACGCAACTCAATGCAATGCATTTTAGAACTGGTCAGTTTGTTGACTGCACAGCTATGAGGTAAATAACTTTACAACTTAGAAGGAAAGTTTTGGTACATTGAAGCACTTCAATATACTTGATATTTAATTTTAATTTCTAATGTTACCATTTAACAGAAATTGCAGTAATTATAGTGAGAACTCAAAAACACTAATTACTTTTACTGTTTTAAGGGGGTGTAAGCCTATATAAAGCTCTATGTTGAACAATGCAAAGTACGATTTGCATTCACTGAGAAACGAGCCCGTTCACCTAACTTAGTTTTTGTATCCACCAAGACATACGATAACATAGCTAAATGCCGTATTTTGAGAAAATTCTCTTATCTGGAATTTTTACGTCAAACGCTTAAACTTTTAAACAAGTTTTTTCCTTTCATTTCGACAACATTTTTCAAAAAATAACATTCAAAAAGACTTTGAACCATAAAATGTCAACTTTAGTCTAGACCCACACTCAGCAAACGTCATAACAACAACAAACCATCACACATTATACTCGTATGCATGCTAAAATGGAATTACTTCTACTTTTTCTATAGTGATGTCCAGCATGCAACCTTCATCACAATCATCATGTTGCCTTTTCAAAACTGCTAAAAATCCTATAACAGGCCCTTCAGCATTGGTTCTAAACATTGTATGTACCATGGGTCAGTTTGGTTCAGGACAGTTGTGTCACGATGCTCTCGAAGCGGCAGACATTGATAACATGCATATTTAAAGCATTTTTCTTCTGACGAAATGTAATCTTCAGTTCGACCTATCTTAAGCTACATCATTTTTTAAAAGCTACTTGTACATCTAGAGCATCGCTATTAGTGACCTTCCATAAATAAAATTCAAAATCCATAAAATTGTTTTGTCACTATTTGTGGCAATTCAACTGGTATAGCATATAATACCTGTTAACACATTTTCCTAATGGTAAAAGAAACACTGATAAAATTTTTGGGTTGATTGGAAAACTGGGTGTTATGCTAAGTGATAAAAATTTGTCCAAGGCTTTACCTACTCACCCCTCTAGGCAAAAAAAGAAAAAAACAAACTTTTGTGACAGATGAGAACAAGAGGGAAGAAGTATATACAAATGTGCGGCCCAATGGTTGTGTGAAGTTGTAGTAAACTTAAAGTTGACGGCGACTTGAAAGTATTGCATTTACTCAAGGCAGGTTTGGTCAGTGGTGACAATTCAAAAGGTTTTAGCACATCAAATTTTTGATATTTTCCTTTTCAATTTGGTTTTGCATAAACTACAGCAATTAGTGAAGGAATATGTTTATATCAGGTTTTTCCTGTAATAAATTCACTTAGTTTAGGTTCTAATATAGTTGCAGCTAACAAGCATTGTTATACACACAACTCCAAAATTCAATTGTAAAAAGCGGTTTGGAATAACACTAAGCTACATTTCTGACATTACAATATGAGTGTAAGGCTGTACATATAATAAGTTTTTCTTGACGAAGGTCTGTGCTCTCTGAATGCTTTTCTAGTTTTTCAATTTTTTGGTTATCATTTTCTCTACTCCACTGGGTTTCCTGCTCTTTTAAAAACGCTGAGTACATCCAGTAGCAAATTGCATGTAGTCCATTATTGGCACAGTAGTTGGGACTTGGGACCAGTGCTGTAACCAGTCATTTTTTTAAAGACTCGACTCAAGTCAAGTTATTTGGGAAGTTGACTTAAGTCAAGTCAAGTGACTAATTGGATCAAGTCTAGTCAAGTTAAAATATAATCAAGTCAAATCAAGTGATGCCATTGTAATAAATCTAATTTATTATACAAAATGGTATAATAAATCTAATTGTCTACCGAGAGCGAGACATAGAGATAGACAAACGGATAGACACATTTATCCTTTATATTGCGGATCCAAGGCAATTGGTCTGAAAGTTAACAGAACATTGTGAACTCTGCATATATTATACACACAAGACGTTTTTTGTTTTGCACAGTGTTGATGATATGTGGCTTACAACAACATTTACCATTTATTGTAAATCTTCATAAAGAATCTTTTTTTAAGCATTGGATATGGTATGGCTGGTGTAGTCCAAAGATGGCACATGGCAGGGGGTCCGGCTGGACGAAACAAGCACTGGCAGAGAAGGGTTGGTTCAATTGGCAGTCACATAAGAGGTTGGGTCCAAAAAGGCAAAAAGATGCCTGGCCAGCTTGGAGGAACATATGAAACAATTCGAGGTTTAAAGGTAATAGCATTTTAACAGTGTTATTTGCATCAAAAGTATGAACAACAACTTAGGTTGTTTGATCAGTTGCGTCGATATGCAAATTAATGTATCATTTGAATTATTACTCATATGCAAGCTAACGTTATGTGCATTAAGATTTTGTTTGCCTTTATTAGCCTGTGTTAAGTATGTCTTACTTTTTTGACGGTTGAAACAATGTATATTGTCTTCTCCTTGATGCTAAAGTGTAAAAATTTTCGATCATCTTCTCATTAAGCATCAGCAATTAGTAGTGACAGTACTGATATACTAATGTGTGTAAAATCAGGAAATGCAATTATGCGAGACACGCTACGATATTATTCATAAATCGAAATAGCCACGTTGGTTTAATTTATTGCAACTGCCGTAACCTTATTGTGTCATCGCGTACCGGCAGGAGGGTGCAATTAGGTGTTGCATGGTATTTTTTCAATGCAATCATCAGTATCATGCCACAATCATTTACAGGTGCTACGGGTAAACACCAGATATAATGTGATATACGTGAAAGGAAGAATACCAGGTCATATCAACCAGTTTGTTAAAATAGCCGATTCTTCGTTACCTCATTATCGACCAAAAACTGAAGAACAAGCAAAGAAGCTCATAGGTTTGTGCATGTAGTCGTAAGCGTGTACAAAACCGATAAAGTACACTGGCCAAACATTTTCGCAACTAATAAGTTTTTCTGCGTAGGGCCATTTCCTTGCTATATTCCGGAGTCAACGAACGAAGACCTACCTGAAGAAATATACGATGATTCAGTTGTTCCTTTACATGCGCCCTCAATCACCTTTTCTTGAAATAAAATTTAAAGTCTACTTATGGCCGTCCGATTGCTTTGATATTAGTGATTTTAAAGATCAGGTTAAAAGGTATAAATGAAACATACATGCTTTTGCAAGAAGGTAACTCAGACAAGGTCGTTAATCACTCGGAAAAACAAAATAGCTCTTGCAAATATTATGCCAACATGAATTAAGATGTTAAAATTCTTTCGACGATTTCTTTTGTCGGATGTTTGGTAGAGTTTCGTGATTACTGATTTGCAATGACGGTGTCACCATTTCAAACGAGATTGCGAGCACTGCTATTGTCGCGAATGCAACGCATGATGCATGCCAAACTATATGGTTAACGGTTAGAAATGGTAACAAAAAATAATGAAACATGTCATGTAGAGTTGTAGATTACCAAGGGATAAGTTTCGTCTTGGAATACTAAAAGAATTTAATGCTTAGAATGTTTTTATTCACGTGTGCCTCGTCAAACAGAGAAACAGCAGCCACCAAAAAATGTACTATGGATATGATCGCTCATTGGTTTGGACAATATCTGAACCAATGACATGCAAGTATGATGGCTCGTCAATCTAAAGTCTAAACCAATGACAAGCAACGTATGATGTACGGCTGGGAAAACGTTCGTACAGACTTGAATAAAAATTGGCATGAGAAACGTTAATATTGACATAATGTTGATGATTAACCGATAATTTTTGAAGTCCTTACACGATGTTTTAGTTAATGAAGTGCTGCTCAGTGCACCACATTGAATGAGGATTGCTGTAAAAAGTTTAGCAGGTTTTGGCTGCAAATGATGAAGCGTGCTCAAATAGTTGAACCGTTGAAGCCCCTTCTAATAACTGAAATATCTATTCCTAAACCACCACAGAACGGAGCAGTAATTAAGGTGTGTGGTGTGGCCAAATTATGTGTATTTGTAACCTTGCACAGAAGCATTTGCAATATTTTTCCCAGGCTAGGTATCGCGCAATTTGTAACTGAAATGTTTTGCAGACATGCTTCAGTGGTATATGTCACTCTGATTTGAACCAGTGGCGTAATTACATAGACCAAGGCGAATTCAAGAAGCATTTTACAGATAACCCAAACTATGTTCTACCAATAGTCCCTGGACATGAAATCTCGGGTGTTGTATATTCGCTCGGGGAAGCATCCGCAGGTATAAGAGAATAAAAAGTTGTATTACTAGAGATCAAGTATGTTTGAAAAGATACTTGCAAGTCCAAAAGAATATCTTGTTTTTTAATTGCGTATACAGAAAGCATCAAGGTAGGTGACCGCGTGGTAGTATACCCGTGGATCGGGTGTGGTACATGCGGATATTGTGTCAATAACAATACACCTTTGTGCGACCGACGACACCACGGCGTGGGAATCGGAGCACCAGGAGGGTAACTATATTAGGTTTTGACACATGGAAAATTTATGTTGTAAGATGACTGCGCACTTCCATGAACATATTTTGACTTTTTTGCGTAATCTCCAATAACTGTGTAGTTACGCAACATACGTACAAGTTCCTGATACGAAGTTTATAGTCAAGGTTCCGGATTCTGTGCCATTAAATGTCGCTTGCATGTTGCCCTGCTCTGGACTGACAACCTATAGCGCTGTAAAGGTTGCGAAGGTTGCCGTTGAAAAAACGACACTGTACAAAGGTTATTTACAACAACATCATTCAATATTTTGTAATTACCTGGAAATTGACCTTGCCATTATAAATAAATAAGTAAAGCCAACTTTCTCTGTGTTAACATTCAGGAAAAGCTTCCCTGCTCGTTATTGGTTCGGGTGGGCTTGGGCTTTGGTGTTTACAATTAGCAAGATCGCTTCTACCCCCAACAACGAAAATTGTTGCTGCAGATATTAATGTATTTTGATAAATTTTTATTTTTAATGTATCAGAGTTTTAATGTACTGTATAGTTTTTCAAAATTTGACATGCTGCGTGCAAAGAAAATTTTGCGCAATTAATTAAAAAATTGTAGATAGAAATTCTTGGTGAAGTTCCAAATAATTGGTAGGGAAACTTTTGATTGTCTTGTTTGAATTGACCTTTGTAACTGGAGAACGTGAATATAAAAATGTATACGAAAAAGTAAATTATCAAAAAAATCTTTCAGGAGAAAAGTTTAAAAGTTGCAAGTGAGCAGGGTTTTGAATGCATCCATTGGAATCTGGAGATGACTAAGGAAGAGGCGTCAAAGATGGCTGCATCAAAATCTTACGATGGCTCCTACGACTGTGTCATCGACGTTGTAAATTCATCATGGACTGCTGAAAAAGCTTTTGGATGCTCACATAGGGTATAAGCAACATTTTTTTAATATCAAGAGTTATAAATCGGTTATCTACGTGATCGGTAATGTCATACTGTAAGTGTGTGTGTTCAACTTTTCTTACACTGTCCACTGTGTTGCAGGGAAGTACCATCGTGATGGTAGGTTTGTTTGGGGGAGCATTTAAACTTCCTTTACCCCAAATGGTTCATGGCGCCAGAACTCTGCAAGGGGTGCTTACTGGTGTTTTGCCTGATCTCAGAGAGTTAGTGCAACTTGTCGAAAAGAAGAGTGTAAGTCGCAACAGTTAACAAAACAACTTAAATGCATAGTATAAAGTACCACCCTCTTCACAGGCATTTTGAGATTCTGGGTATTTTTCTTAATTTGTATGTTTCCATTAAATTGTTCATGTTTCAACATAAAGTTGTTATAACTTAGTTCAATCTTAACTGTGCTCCAAATTATGAGCAGCTCACTCCACCACCTATTATTTACTTCTCCTTGGACGACGCTTACGAAGGAATGTGCCGCTTAAACGAAGGAAAACTGCAAGGCCGTGGGATCATCAAATATGACGAATAGATCTACTGATCAAGAGGATTCCGACAAAGCACTATGATATAAGCCTATGTTTTAAAGCTTTTTCGGTTTGTGTTACTGCAACGTAATAAATGAAAAAATCGATACGTTTTCCAACTGTTGGTATTAGAGATTTTGTTCATTCTAAGAGTATCTCTTGTTCACCGGGAGATTATAGGTCAGAATTAAGTGACAGTAAATGATAAAAAAGTTTAACTTATTTGAAAAAATGTATTTGTAAAACACTGAAAATGAATTTTGAAAAGCGAAGTAAAAAAGGAAAACATCCAACGTATTACATTGCTAATACCGAAATCGCCATCCAGCATTCGCGGCTTTCCCATCTGAAAATACATTGGCCTCTTGGGAAAATAAGACGCTGGTATCCTTTTATAGTCAACGTTAATGGTTCTTCAGGCTCGTCTTCACGATAAGCCGACTGAGTTGGCTGCAGCTTGCCAACCATTATCAAAGCAACTCCAGGTAAGTGAACAAAACTAAGCTTTCCAGTTCATAGTTAGTCAATAGATTATAAGATATATGTCAAAGGCGTTTCAAGATTTTAAAGAAAATTCGTGTAAGTTTGTCCAGTTACCTCCGTTGACTTGCAGACTATTCACTCCAAGATGTCAGAAATAGTTGTTTCGAAAGGTGGAAAGGCAACTTTTGCGTGCGAGCTGCCGGATTCTTCCTTCACAGGAAAATGGTTACAAGTAAATTTCTTGCAGCTCTTACTATATATAACACGTGTACACAAGCAACGTAACAACATTTTTTGGACTCCAATGCATTTAACGATAACAATAGAAAATAAGACAAAAACGTTTCATAAGTTCTAAACGCCGAATCATGTATTTTCAAAGAATGGAATGCCACTCCAGGATGACGGTAAAAGAATTTTGATATCTCAGTCAGATGCTGAACACACTCTGGTGTTAACCAAAACTAAGAAGAATGATGAAGGAAAGATTGTATTTAAAACCGATAAAGGAAACGTTGAAGTGCCTTTTGAACTCACCGTGACAGGTTCGAAACTTTTATCTCAATTAATGTTTATACTCTACAACGATGTAATCAGTTTTTGTCAACGGAAACTTTCATTAAATAAAACCCTAGTGTATGACGCTTTAAAACTTCTAATCAGTGTATTAAGTTAATATAAAAAATTTCAGATTACTCAATCTTTTAACCAAGTTTTCATCTATTTACTATAATTTTTAGAACCCCCTGCAATCGACCCAGTAAAATTCGAAAGTCTCGCCCAGGAACTAAATGACTTGAAAACCGGTATGAGTATAAATATTAAATACACATTAATGCAAAGAAATTCGAAAAGTTTTGTTGCGGAAACGCGTGCTGATTTTGCAGGCTCCCCCATGGTATTGCGTGTACCCTTCTCTGGCGCCTCCGGCATAACAGCAACATGGAGCTTTAATGGCAAAAAAATTAGATCCTATGACAAACAATTTAAAATTGTAACAACTTCATCGGAGACCAAGCTAACTTTGGAAGATTTTCAACCGGAACACTGTGGAAAATATGAGGTGATAATAAAACGAATTTCAAATTTTAAATGTATGAAACAACTATTTTAAACTAAGTACTTCTTCAGAGACAGTTTTATTTTTGTGTTTGTATACTCTTGCAAATTATTTGTTTGTTACCACACTTTGAATATATTGATATAACCGTCTGTTATTTTGGTTAATCTTTTTAGTATGAAACAACAAACATATTGTATATTTAAAGGTTCTTTTGGAAAATGCTTTTGGAAACACCAAAGTTCCTGTCGAAGTTGCACTTTCCAATGTATCGGGTGTTAACTTTCAAACGATGACTGTGCCAGGAGAGACAGTTCAAAAATCTTCCACTATGATAATTGAACAACAAGGCAAGTTATTAGCTGTAATAATCACAGCAAAAATTTCTATACCAAAATTAACAATGTCTCGCTTTAATATTTAAGAGTCTCCTATTTTTTCAGCCAATGAAAACGTAGTTACTACTTTTAGTAGGTATTTCTATCGTGCTATTATCACATATGACTGGCTAAATATGCTCATGGGAAAATGAAACCCGCCGGCTTGCATTAATCGTCAAGTGACGTCATTAAGTTATTTATGTAATACATGCAGCTGCTTCTTTGCTAATCTTTGCTCTAAGTAAAGAAGACACGTAACCAACATGTGATATTAAAGGGTAACATAATTTCAGAATATAAGTGTCAAGAATATATTTTATATTAATTGTGTATAGCCTACATATATTTTTCCTTCATATCAGAAATACCATCCAAACCAGCTGGAAATGTTAAATTTGACAACATGTCGGCTAATCACTTTATACTAAGCTTTATCACAACTAGCAAAGGCGGAGATGTTGAATCTTACGTCGTGGAGAAATCAAGCGGTGGAAACAACTGGGAGCAGGTTTTTGTTTAAAACGATTTTTAGCCTCAAGCTTGACAACATATTGCGTACATTGCGATAGTTTGTTTTTCTTGTAGGATGCAAGAAAAGATAAATTGTCTAAATCTTTTCGGCTTCTGATTTAACTAAATAAGAAAGAAAATTATGTTCACCAAAAAAGTGGGCCGTATTTTGTAGGTTTGGCCTATGGGAGCCATTTGTTAAGTTTTCTCTTTCCTATCGGAAATAACTAAATTTATGAAATCCCAGATGTTATGATTGCTAGCCTAACCGTGTAAGTATATAGCATAGATTTGAACATTTTTATTTTTAGTGCGCCGTTTTCAAACCCGGCGATAAAACCGTTCAAGTCGAAGGTTTAGTTGTCGGCAAGCGCTACACTTTCCGCATCAAAGCAAAGAACGCAGCAGGAGAGAGCGAAGCCCTAGAATCAAGAGCAGTTACGGTGCAAAAGCCGTCCAATCCTCCTGTTCTGGATGCAGAAGTCGTGGAAAAGATCAAAGGAGAGAAAAATCTGAAGTCTGGCAAAGATTTCCGCCTCAAAGTAAAATAGTGATGACTTATACTTTATAATGACTGAACGAGTTGGTCTATATTCCTTCAAATAAAATCAAATCGAGAAAATCCTGACTCCGACAGGACCATCTTAGCGTTGCATTATCTTTTTAAATTGTTATTTATTTTTGTAGATTCCCTACACTGGCTTTCCCCTTCCGATAGCTCAATGGAGCAAAGACGGAAAGAAACTTACAACTAAAGGGCGGATTGTAAGTGAAACTAGTGATGTTGATACATCTTTTACGATCAGCGGGCTTAATGCAACAGATTCGGGAGAATTCTCACTGTTGCTAAAGAACAAAGAAGGAAGTGCTAAAGCATCATTCAAGATTGTCATTATTGGTAAGAACAACTGTAATACAATTTGTAACAATATATTATACTGTAAAGTGCAAACAATAGCCCTTTATGAGAAGTGTGATTTCACTGCACCCAAATAGGCTATACACATTTACACAGAAAATCAAATTTGACCTTTGGGGACGGTAATTTGATTTTTGTAGACAGTGCTATTGTTGTTATATTGACAAATTGTTGTTGCAATATAATTGCAAACGTTCACAGATTTTGATCAAACCTTTAAATTATCTGAAAATATTAAAAAAAAGCTTCGTTTAAAAAATGTGAAAACGAAAACGCCACCTATCTTTGTGCTCGTTTAATTTACACTTTTGTTTCAATCAAGGTATAACCTATGCCCAAGTAAAATATCGTTTGTTCATTCCAGATGTTCCTTCACCTCCAGTAGGTCCAATAGAAATGACAAAGGTTTCCGCCAAGGAAATGTCATTTTCTTGGAAAACACCAACCGCTGATGGGGGTTGTTCTATTGATGGGTATATGATTGAACGTAAAGATACAAAATCACCTGGATGGACACCATTGACAAAAGTTGGTTTTACTTTAGTATAGGCCTACATGCTTTCTCGGTGTTTGTATTGAATATTAAACAAATTTGTACAAATTGCGTTTGAGTGTCAAAATAATTTCTAACTTTAAACTATAGGTGGACCCGGATACGTTGTCTTATACGGCCACTGGTTTGACACAAGGATTAAAATATTCATATCGTGTGAAAGCCTGTAATTCGGAAGGAGAAAGCAAACCTCTGACTTCACAACTTGTTCTCGCAAGTGGTAAGCTACTTATGAAGCTTTTATTTTTGGTGCTTCCTTCAATAATATTTTTTCAAATTTTTCAAGCTTTGAGTTTTTTATTATGCAAACCAATACACAAAAGGTACTTTATGACTTGTAGGCCCTCCTAGTCCTCCCACAGCTCCTGAACCTACAAAAGTATCTTCCACTGCTATCAGTATTGCTTGGAAGGAACCGACCTGTGACGGTGGTAGTCCAGTAACGGCGTACTATGTTGAAGCTAGGCAGGATGGTGGAGAGTGGTTTCCAGTAAGAAAAAACGCCGAGCCTAATTTAAATAACTTGTTAGAAGGTGATAATTTGCATGTGGTGTAATTCTTTTCATTAGGTTCCAAGCTCCGCTGTGAAAGGTACAACTGCTTCTTTGGAGAATTTAACTCCTGAATCAGATTATGAGTTCAGAGTTTGTGGCAAGAATTCCACTGGCAAAGGTGATTGGGGCGAAAGCAAAAAGCCGATCACTGCAATGGACGCACCAGGTTGTTAAGCATGATGGCACAGTATTTTATTGATAGAAAAGTTAGGATATTTGTTTCCCGATAAACTGGAAGCCAGTTATAAAAGAATGTTTAAATGTAGCTGTTTCGATGCTCTCCCTATCTATACCAGCAGTTAAAATAAATGGAAGTAAATTTTTTACTCTGAACCAAATTTTTTTATATAAGCTTGTAACATTGAACTGCATTGGGCTAATTTAATTATTAATTTGTTTTCTATATCTCTTCAGAACCGCCTGTAATCCCAGAATCTGTAAAAGAAAGTTTGGCTAAACCAGTAAATTTTAAAGCCGGAGATGAAATTTTTCTGAAAGTTCCTGCATCTGGCATTCCTAAACCCACCACGACGTGGAGTCACAATGGAAAAGAATTAAAAGGTTTTTATCATTTACCACATCGTGCAGCACGTATAATTTCGTTATATGTAAGTTATATCACAATGATAGAAGATTCCAATATAACTTAAGGTCAGCATCTTGAAAACCTAATTTTAATAACTAATTGTAAGATGAACGGGCTGAAGCGAAAGTGGTTAAAGGTGTGGCACAGTTTAGACTGGTTGACGCAAAACGATCGGATTCTGGAACATATAGCGTCACCGTCAAAAACAGCGAAGGAGAAGCGAATGCAGATATTACCGTTAATGTTACAAGTATGTTGATATTTTCTTGCATATTCCTTGTTGTTTGCTTTAACATATATGGTTGGCGTCTCTGCGTCTACTATACAAAGCCTTTTCTGTGCTTAACAGGTGCACCAGAAGCACCAGGTGGCCCAGTTAAGATTCTTAAGGCATCATCCAAACTAATCAACATTGGTTGGGCACCACCTTCTGATGATGGTGGTTTACATATTACTCAATATGTCGTGGAAAAAACCGTGTGTGGAACAGACGACGAATGGTCCAGGGTGAGCGAGAGGACAATTACTCAAATTATATTTGTGTAGTTCTGTGAAAAATGTGCAAATGAATGCGTGGCAATTTATGCTTTAAAGCTTGGAAAAGTATTTCCTGGAGAAGATCTCCGTATGACGACCGATCACGTGGAAAAAGGAAAGTCATACAAGTTCCGGATTAACGCCTCAAACAATTTTGGCACCAGCCCTTACTTGATATCAAATGATATTTTGGCTGATGATAAGTACAGTAAGTGATGCGCTTCCAATTTAGAGTTATTGTAAAATATGGTAACTATTATGAATGATCGACAAAAAGTTGGTTAACATTGATTCTTACAGTAAAATATTGACAAATAAAAATTTCAGCAAATATTGTTTTGTATTTTATTTGCTTCTGTATTCTAGAACCACCAGCGGCATGTGAAGCACCAAAGATTTCAGAACTAACTAAATCCGCTTGTGTGTTGTCTTGGCCAGAACCGGATGATGGTGGAAGCGCAGTAACCGGTATTTTTTCAGTACCTTTCCTTGTTGTTGTTTTTAAACTAAGATACAGTGCAAAGGCTAACTACATGTATTTACCTAAAGACTTTACTGAATTTACCTTTTGTTTGAATTATGACTTGGAGTATAAGTGTTGGTGATGTAATCAGTTTTTTAAAGGTATAACTTTGTCGACAAAAAAGAAATTTTGAGAAACTGCGACCTAAACGAACTGTTAAATTTCTGCTGTAATTGCAAAAGTATAATTTTAAGAAACCTTAGGAAAACATTTCAGAGATGATTTCGGTACCCAAAAACATCCTTTGAAAACTTTGGGTGTAACCAACAAATTTCGCGGTTAATGCCGGTAGTTATCCACCGAAGTTATTTCAAAAGTCTCTCCTATTAATCAAAACTTTCTGTAAAATAGTCTATATTATCGTATATCGTATATTTGTCTAATACTGAAAAACATGGTATAGCAAACACTTTATTTCTGTCTTGAAGCAATATCATGAGCATTGATATAATTTGTTTCACGGTGGAATCGTTTGCACGTCATGTTTTCCAATATTATGATTGTATAATTTTAGAATTTCGATAGGGTATTTGGTGGAAATGAAACGGATTGGCAGGAGAAATTGGGTTCCTCAAAATGGTGGTAGATTGGTACATGAAAGAACATTGAAAGTGAAAGACCTATCACAGGGGAACGAATATCAGTTTCGAATAACTGCTGAAAATGAAGGCGGTAGCGGTCCGAATGGCAAAGAAAGTGAAATCATTACCGCAATGGATCCCATACGTGAGTAGAAGCAATAGTTTTGTAACATTCAAATTGTCCTGTATGAAAGAATACCATTTAAATTAGGTCTGGATACTTAGAAAATCTAAAAAGGATCTAACGAGTTGTTGACCGGATTTGGTGGTTTCACACTGCGTTAATTAAAAGAAGTTGATAGATTTTAAAAGTTTGCACATATTACTTTCTGCAGCCCCACCGCCCCCACCTACCGATTTTCAGATTACTGACAAAACTGATAAGAGCGTAAGCTTCAGTTGGACTTCGCCATCCGATTTAAAATCTGAAAATTTCAAAGGATTTGCAGTGGAACGTTGCTTGGAGGGTAGGGAGCAGTGGGAAAAGTGTAACACCACACCCATCAGATCATCAAAGTTTATGGTAAAAGATAAGGTTTTTGGAATACTCCAGAATAGTATTTTACTTAGTATGCTTTACGCTATGCCATGGCATTATGCAGTATGGAATCAGGACACTCACAAATTTTGAACCTAACTTATGGACTTATAAAATGATCAAGGTAACCTATATGAATTCATTATTTTATATTTGTAGGTTTGCGGACTTAAGACTGGGGATAAATATAAATTTCGTGTCCGGTCCTATAATGACGGAGGATACAGTTCATCAAGCGGAGTTAACGAGTTTATTGAGGTTAAACAACTACATGGTAAGAATAGTCTATTTCCCATTTAGCAAAGATTTTGCACTGAAGGAATCATACACAATTAATTACCAAAACATTTTTATCATCATGAATTATGGTTTGCAGAAAAGCCTAAGATATCTTTTGACTCATCTCTCGGACAAGTAATCGAAGTTGTTGCAAGTGGAACACTACGTCTTATGGCGTCAGTATCGGTATTTAGCCACTATAATCTTTGAGTGCATACTTTGTTATACATCATACTTTGTGATACATCATCATTGAAGCATTGTTTTCTGTCACATTTCTTTTCCACCCTATAGCACTTTGTGACTACTCCATCTCGTCCCATGAGCCCATATATTGGTTTAACACTAACTTGTATGCGCATATAAAATTTTTAATGTTCCAATCTTCTGTGGCTGTAGACTAGAGTTAGGCAATTTCTGGTATGGAAAGAAACTATTAAATACTGTTACATGTGGAGCAACCATAAAAAATTTAAATCATGACAATTTTCTCAGCCTAAATGTTTTATAAGCTTAATAGCTCAATATCTTAAAAAAACTTTCTGTAGGACAAATTTCTTTTCTATTGTCCAATTCCATTCCATTCCATGTGATTCCTCACATGGGAGTCCCATTCCCATGGGCAACCCTGTTTAAACACATTAATATACTGCAATATTAGCTATATTGAGTTTATTACGAACGTAATACTGTACTTTAAAGGGAAAACCAACCCCTACAATTAGCTGGAGGAAGGATGGTGTTGATCTTGACAAGCGGGGTGTTATTCAAACACAAGGTGGTGTTACGTCGCTTACCATCCGAAATTTAGCAAAGTCAGACTCTGGTGTTTACACGCTTGATGCTCATAACCCGAGTGGAACTATTCAGAAGGCCGTGCGCTTGGTTGTGAAAGGCAAGAACTACATTACTTTTTGTTTATCATAACTGGCACTTAAAGCTTGCCTATGCTAAGTTATGAATCCATAAACGCTAGTTGTAAAACCAAACATGTTTTAGACTCGCCCGATCCACCATGCAATATTAAACTTGGTGAAATTCAGGACGATGGGTCGCTGCTAATCACGTGGGATCCGCCGAAAAATGATGGTGGAAATGCCATAAAGCATTACTGTTTACAGGTTTTTTCTTCTATTTTCTTGCAAACTATTAGGTCTTGCTAATTTGCAACCTTTGGTAGAACGTATTTACCAGTGACGTAGAGTCATGTAGTGTATACTATATATAGTATAGTGAGGATATAAAAAAACTAGTATACTGTATAAACAGTATAGGCCTACTGAGGATATAATTATAACTTAGTAACACAATTTTAATGCCAAAACAGCCGACACGTATTACAGGGGACGATGTTGGATTTTCACGAAGTTAGTAAACTGGAGTACAACCGATTTAGTATTCTTTCGTAGAACTGGGTAGCATATGTTTATTGTTTATGTTATGGATCTGCCGATTTGGGGATGTTAAATAAAAGGGTGACCGCAGGGCCAAAAGTAACAATGGTAGTTGTTATTTTCCCTATAACTTTTATAGAAAACTTTGATTGAACAAATATTTTGCACCATACAGTGTTAGTATTTATTTTCTTGTAACATGATATACATAGCTTTGCGACTCTCCCATGAGTGGTAAGATTTTAAAAGCACTTTTTCTGGTTTTTAAACAGAATAGTACTGTACTTTTGGAAAATGCTTATTTTGTCGTCTAAATGTTAGCAATTAAGTCCGTGTGAAAGGAAACTCTTTGGAAGTGTTAGGTTGAACGTCTTGTTAACAATGTTACAATTTATCCCACCATATATTTCTTATTATCAACAGTCCACATGATTTATTAATAATGGACTACTCTTCTAAAAAAATGACTTTGTCTAATATGGCTGAACAGTTGTTCGACAATGCGATTTAAAAAAAAAATTGTTACGACTTGCCCCGGTCTTACCAATATATTTCACCATCATCTGTAGACTAGCTCGATGATACAAAATTTTTTATCCTATATATAGTAGGAGGCCCATCAGATTAGCATAGGCCCTCTTAATGCTTTGAGGTGTAACTCGATATGCGTAGATTTCTTTATGCGTAAACTGTAAAGTGTTGCAGCTTGCATAGGGACGACATGGACCCCAGCATATTACCGAATAATGTGTGATGTGAATTAGCTATAAAACATTTGGTTTCTCTGTTATCATCAAATCATATATAGCACAAAATGTTTGGCTTGAATATTCATTGATCTTGCGATGAATGCAGGAAAATGCATAAGAAACCGTTTTCACTTTTCATACTTATACAAAGTGGGGCTTTTCATGCGGTAAATTTTTAGCAAAATTTCATCTGCCGACTATAATAATCAAGGGTGCCTTCTATTCTTTTTTAAGTTATTTCGTGCGCTTTCTATGCTTTTAATAAAGTAAATCAGTGCAATAGGATCTGAGTGCAATATTGAATTTACGTGCAATAAGATCCGACCAGGCTGATAATAAGCTATAAATTGTTTGGCGTAAGACTCTTCATGATGTGTTACTTTGTTGCCTTTAATTTGCTGGCGTTACTTTTTTTCCATAATGTTTTCAACTATATCCTGCCAAAACTGGCAATAACGTTTTCTTCATAGGTACCTAAATGCATTGAAAATATATCGCATAAAATATCTTTGAGTACTTTAATGGCTTGGTTTTGGTGTCAATTTGCTTTTTCTGGTGACATCATTGATCTCAAGAAAATACATGGTTAAACTAAAGAATAATTACGTTAAGATCAAAATGTTGGTAGTTACGACTCATTCGAGTTAGAACGAACACCACAGCCAATGCCGTTGAAAACCTATTTATTAATCGAATGTTTGAGTCGATAAAAATAGAATTAGGCCTCCTTAAATCTAGGACTCTAAACTTGGAAAATGATACGTAGCCCACCCTGTTTACAAACGGCTTCTAACTAACCATTATGTTTCTTGATTGAAAAGTGTTCACTAAAGGTAAAAGCTTTTTTATAATAACAGAAACGAGATGCATATTCCAGAAGTTTCCAGACAATTAAAGACAAGATCACAGGAACAAATTTCCACGTGCGAGATTTGAAACCAGGTTGCACTTATTACTTTCGAATCATTGCTGAGAACGATCTTGGTCGAGGAGACGGACACCAGTCCAATTTATTAACAGTTGTACAACGACGAGGTGAATATAAAACGTTACGCTCTGGTTACCGACTTTAGCTGTCAATTTTCAGACGGGAAAATATTTTAATTGTCTTTTTACTTCCTAAATCTGAATTCCTCTGTCTGAATAAAGCATTCCACGAGCTAAAACCACCAAGCAGGATCAAGGTTGGTTAATACCTTGCCACATGGATAGAGTGGCCCTACCCAGTTTCAATCAGGCTTGTCTACACTGCCTAGAGAACAAATGTTCTACTGACGTGTAAACATACCAAGGTTTGAAGCACATCAAATAAAAACAATTTTTTAATGTTCAGCTCCATTAAGGATTGAAAGAGTTCAATATGGCAAAATAAATTTGAACAAGGCGGCTAGTATCAACTTGGCATTGAAGCCAGTCTCCGTAAAAGAAAGATCCACAGCGAAATTTACTTGTGCCGTCATGGGAAAGCCGGATCCGGAAATTACGTGGTATAAAGGTAATTAAAGTCCAGAGCATGTGCATAAATGTTTTTTAGAATAGAAAAAAATCCTTTTGCTTTGTTTCTTAGATGGTGTGCGTCTGAGAGCAAATAACAAGTATTCGATGCGAAATCATTATGGAGTATGTACTCTTACCATCAGTGATTGTCGCCCTCGTGATGCTGGCATATATAAATGCGAAGCACTTAATCCAACTGGAAGAGCTTGCAGCGAGGCTAACCTTACAGTCATTGCAGAAAAGTTTTAAACAAATGCGGAATAATTTTGTTTGCTTGTGTAATTTTCAGTTATTAGTTTGGCACCTGATACAATATTGAAGCTATGTGTGTAGATTATATGATGCTTGGTGTATAAAGCCTACTGTATTATACAGTATAGTTATTTCAACTTACGCTAAAATGAATTATTTGCCGTTGGCTTAGGTCCATATAAGAATCGCAATAACAGAAGCAAATAAAATCGCGCTGTCGTTGCCTATTGTGTTGTGGTCGTAGGCGACTGTAAAGCTAGATTTCAAAATTTTATGCCGACCTTTTCCTTAACCTCGAAGCTATGTTTTTGATGTTTTGGCTCACAGAATGACCTGTGATCTACCGTGGACTTACCACGTTGAAATCCAGCCAGCTCAATTTTGAAATATTTACAAAGTTCATTCATTCATTTATTTTTCGTTTTCAATGTGGGGGACGAAAAATTGCGCTGACGCAGGTGGTCGCAAACATGTTAGCAGTTAATGACAATAATTTCCATAAATTTGACAGGCAAATGTGACAAGGCCTCGGGGGCAAAAATGTGCATTACGGACCAATATGAGAATGTTAAAAAGTTATTAGCGTTATCACGGCCACCAAATGCAAATTACGTTAAGATATAGAAAGTTAGATAAACCTTAGAGTTCCATACGGCTTCTTAAGGTTTCATAACGCGACTGCAAAGACTCTTATCAAGATATTTTAGGAAGATCGTGGTGTTGCAAGCTGAAAAACAAGAAGCTACACAGCAAAAACTTCATGGCAAGTCTAGCTTTTAGTATGGGTTTCGGGCAAATGATGCTTGGGCCCTGAGCTTTGCTTGGGTTTATTTGCTCGAGGAAACTGGCAAGCTCTTCTGGGGAGAAATCACCAGAGATATTTCTGCCCTCCACAGGTCAAACACTTTCTTTGCTACAAGTATAAAGGACTTGCTTTCCCTCCACTCGTGCATCCCGTTTTTCGCTGTATGTGAGTGACGATGGCGTTTGTAAGGTCGTGTCGAAGACGAGGAGAGCGAGTTCAGGGACCAGTACGTTTGTTTAGAATGCCTTGCCGCTTGAATGTGAGAAATCGATGGTTTTCACAGATTTCGTTTACCGCTGTATAACGTTGAGCATTGGCATTGAGTTTCAATAAAAGAGTGGTGGCCGCTCTGTTAGATGCTGTACCTGAAAAGGCACGAAGAACAAGAAGCAGTGGGGCTTATAGGCTCTAAAGGGCTCACATTCGTAGTACCCAAACGCCGACATTCCGGTAGATTAGCTGGTTCGGTAACCTCGTGAATGTTTTTGCCGCTAATAGTAGGAGGCGTGGTGGTAACCAAAAGAGCTGGTGCCGCAGCCTGCTATTTTCCAACGGTACCCTGGTGTTGCTTGCTGCTCAGTGACTGACAGGCTGCTGTTCGTGAACTAATCAATAGCAGTTTAGGTCAGTGGTTCTCAACCTTTCATAGATCGTGGCCCCTTTACAGTGACCTTAAAAATCCGTGGCCCCCTGTCCATTAATCAAAAATGTAAATTTGTTCATTCCAAAACAGTTTTACTGCACTTCTGCTTGTGCAGTAGCCTTCGCTAATTTTGCATAGCAAGCAAAAAAACGTGAGATACTTGTGTCCCCTTTTGCCTCGTTTTCCCCTACTATCACAGCATAGCTTACTAGTGAGGCATCTGTTCGTGGACCCCGTGGAACGCCCCCCATGGTCCCACGGGAGACCATAAGGCCCTGTAAAGAAGCCATGGTTTAAGTATTCAACAAAGTGAGCAGCTGATGTGGAAATGTCCAGGAAAGTGTACAATGGTTTTTAGAAAAGAATATAATTAATGATTGGTTGTGTGGGATAGGATAGCGTAATTTATGTTTACGTCTTGAACATGCTTTATATTGAAGTTTGTAGGAGGGAGGTATTTTTTAATACCATTACATCATTTCTTGCAAATGTGTTTTCTAGCTATTGATTGAAATTTATGAATTTGTTTTTTGGCAAACACTTCAAATATCAATTGATATTTGGAAGCTTGTTCAGAATAACTTCGTGTGAACATTCCTTTTAGAACGTTCCCGCAGGTTGTTTTTTAGCATCTGTGCTGATAAGAAGTCTTTATTGGAAATGCCCGCTTCTTAACTGTAACACTGACTATTATTTGTCTATATCTCAATGTGTCAGCTTTAACTACATGTATCTCACATTAATTGTAAAAATATTGTTTTGCCCGTTACAGCTGCAACAACTCGCAGCGCCTTTCTTGTCGAGCATTTTAACTTCCATCGCTTTCACGCTTTATTAGCTCACACTTCTACCAGCGAGGGGATTTAGGCAAGTGAATCATCGAGATAGAAAGCGTTAACTGCGTGAATCAGCGAAATCAACAGACGAGCTGTCTGAGCTAGCCATGGCAATTGTAACTCATGTATTAGACATCTTATAAGCAGTAGTATTACTCATGTTCTTGGTTATTCGTAATATTGAGAAAGTGTACAGCACCTACAATAAAAACCTTTTCTTGTACCTTTCAGCTGACAAAAGGATAGAGTATTCTAACCGCACGCATCAATAGAGTCAGATAATTATAATTCAACAGATAAATTAAGTTAAGATAAGTCTCTTCATTTTGGTGACAAACCCAACTTGTTTCAATCCTTCATCCGTTCCTGCCAGTTCGATTCCGCTAATCGGATAGTTTTCTTCACTGGTAAGTTTATTTTTCACTTTTTATACAACTAGCTACATTCAGTGGTTTTCAAACTTTTTCATACCGCGACCCATTTTAACAACCCAATGTAACTAACGACCCCCTTCAAAAAATGTTGATTCAGGCATATGTATTACATTTGTGTATGCGCAATAGCACAAAAAAATATAACTAAAAATAACATAAATTATGATACCACTCTGTTGAAAAATATACTCATTTATTGAATTGGCATTTGTTAATTGGCATTCTCGTAATAGTGATTGGTATTTAATTGTCGTCTTCGCGACCACCAGAGAAAAGGCAAACGACCCACCCGGGGGTCGAGACCCCCAGGTTGAATACCACTGAGCTACAACCTTGGTTTGTAATGGTTGCTCATCAGCTTATATTTTATTAATTTAGATTATCCATCCATTTTTTACATCGTTCTGTATTTCAAAATAAAAGTTTTTTGTCATAATTTTTTATTTTTTTGGGTTCATTTGTGAACAATTTTTGCGGAGTACCGGCTAATATTCTCATCGATTTTGATAAATGCCAAAACCTTTGCCGACACAACGAAACGTTGCTTCTGTGCTAGGCAAAAATAATTCGCGATATCACATTAGTACACGCTCAACTTTGCGTTTTAACGAGTCAATCCGTAATACTACTAGCCTATATCAGACGGAAACGGGGACCTTTCCTCAGACTCTGCCGACAATGACACTCCTAGCCTCTCTGGTTTGGGTGTTGATAATTTCATTGCCAGTTCACGACGCTGATCGGCACACTGCACTAAGCAGTTGGGAAGATCTTCCCTACTGAGATACTCACTACCACTCTTGGATATCAAACCATGGGTTCCAGCCTTGAAGATTTTATGTTCAGAGTAGCATGCCATTCTATCAACGGTACCGTCTTACCGTCACTTGCGTACAAACACGCATTTAGCCAACGACCTCTCATCAACTATCGCCATCAAAACGGCCACCATCAACACGGCCAACTCATTTCAGACAACGTTGTCTTACCGGGAGCACATCTGCTGGAATCGTATCGACCAGCAAGAAGTTTTGTCTTCCGAGTTCTGGAACACACTGTCCTTTGTCACAACTATACTTTATCGCACGAGCATGTGCAGGTGCATCAACTCAACTTACCTTTGTCGCCTATACACATCAACTACAATGCACCTAACTACGAGAAAATCCTCAACGAGCTCCCTGACGCGGACTCGTTTACTGATCTTCAACCGCTACTCTGCTCTATGTCTGAAAACCAACCTTCTTAAGGAACAAATGTCTTAACAAGCCCACACAATTTAAGTGTCATTATTTGTATCAATTTGTTTTTATGTGCCGTTAATTTCATGTGCATCATCTTGATGTTTTCCTCTGTCCTTCGTCGCCTTCTTCATTTTTGGTAAATTTCTTTCTTCTTTCCTGCTTATATAGTTGCATGCTAATTTCCTTTACCTTTGCCGCATAACTTTGTCTTTGTGCTTATATCGTTTTTACTCTTTCCGCTTTATTTTTGCTCATCATTAACGTTTATGATTTTCGCTGTTTCAACTTATCTCATTAGGAGATGCAGCTTGGTTGAACCTCCTTCACCCCTTCTAGTTTCGTCTCATACTGTATTTTGTTGTCATTACCGTTGCTGCCAAGACAACTTCAGCACGTAGCTGTTTCCTGAATCTTTTCCTGACTTCCAAATTGACGATACTACTTCTGATACTCCGGCTGTCGCATCGCCCTAATTTACCTTTGTTGATCTCACGCGACACGATTCACCATTTCCACAGTCGTCTCTCTCACCTCAACTACCGTTTATCAGACCAGGTCAACAAGGTTCTAGTTATTTCATGCTTCGGGGTATTGATCTGGCTGAACGGCAACGAACAGTGATTCGTCCTGTAGAAAAACAATTTCAGTCGTTTAGAAAAACATTTTGGTGCCAGTTCTTTCATTTCCTGCGCAACCAACCACTTCGGCTGCAGATCTTCTATATTGGTTCCAGCCACTGGAGGAAATATTTCAGCTGGTTCCACAATTTCCTTTACTGGGAAAAATCTATACCTTGATAACAGCCACATCTGCTATCCCCATGGCTCACTTGCAGCAGTTTTATGACTTACTCGCGTGACGTGTTGCCGACGAAAATCTGCAATACGAGCAGTTCAAACAGTATTTGCAAAACATGTTGCTCTCGGAGTTACCCTCTAACATGTAGTTGTATTATCATCTGAAATTATTCATTGATTTGTTCATAACTTCATTAAATGGCTGTTTTTTTGTGTATGCTCACGTTTGTTATCATCAGTATGTTACATTTAAATTGTTAATTTTTTCTTTCCGTAGCGGGGGGAAATGTAGCGGCCTGGGTGGTATTTTTAATACCAATACATCATTTCTTAGAAAAGTGTTTTCTAGTTATTGATTGAAGTTTATGAACTTGTTTTTTGATAAACACTCTCTTCAACTGTCGATTGATATTTGGAAACTTGCTCTGAATAACTTCGAGTGAACACTCCTTTTAGTACGTTCCCAGGTTGTTATCCAGCATCTGTGCTGATAAGAAGTATTTATTGAAATTGTCCGCTTATGACAAGCGACCAAAGAGAGAGAGAGAATTAGCTGAGCGAATCATCGAAATCAACAGATGAGTTGTCTAAGCTAGTTAGTCATGCTGATTACAACTCATACAATAGACATCTTACAAGCAGTGTATTACTTATGTGCTTGGTTATTCCATATTCGTAATATTGAGAAAGTGTACAGCACCTATAATGAAAAAAACTTTTCTTGTGAGCTATTTCTGTTGTAACATTAAAACATTTCTGCCGACAAAAGGTTGGAGTATTCGTCGGGTTGATCTTTCCTACTGAGATACTTAGCAACACTCTTGGACCTTAAACCATGAGCTCCAGTCTCTCTGACTCTTTTACTGATCTTCAATTGATGCACAGCCCTTCAACATAAGCAAACTGTAAGCTCTTCAGTTTTCAGTTGCAACAAATGTTGGTACCAACCTATTCAGTAGGATGCTACTGTCAACAATCACAGTCTGCTGTTCATCAAGTCATGAACAGCAGCCTAGCGCTGCACATCACCAACAACAGCCTGTCAATTATTGAGCATTAAACAATGACAGGGTGATATTTGGTAGCAGCCGGCTGCTGTACAACAATAACAGATCCGTTCTACTGATTGTGACCCTGCCTCTCAAAATTACTAATTAGCAACTACATGACGTCACCAACACCAGGGTGCTATACCGATCATATCAACCAAGTGACGTCACCACTTGTAGGATGCCACTCAAAAACAGCAGGGTGCTTTTGGTGACGTCACGAGAAAATTTTAGCATGTGCTCAGTTAAAACTGCTATTGAAAGCAATCGCTATAAAAATCCTTGTAAGCCGGGTTCGGGTTTGTAATTCTAGGCCTATAGTCCGGTTACAGTAAATTTGATGCGCTTCTAGTCGGCTTTTCCGGAGTTCTATTGCTTCGCTATTGAGCTTTGAGATAATGTCATGAGTTCACAATAAATAATTTAGCAAGTGCGAAACTTGGGTTGGGTTCAGAAATAAAATGGGCTGAGCTTCAATTTTTTGTGGTCTGAGATCAAGCCCATATTTAGGTTAACCGTTGTTAGTTCGGGACAAGAAATCGACCTAAACCAGAACCTGGCGCCGCTAAGTATCGAAAACAGGCCTCATTATTGCGAGCCCAGCGCTCTAACTAATAACCTTTAACCACTCGGCTACTGAGCCGACAATCCCAATTATCGCATTATTGATTGCAAATCAGACTAAAATATGATATTCGTGAAAAGATTTTCTTCAATCCGAAGAAATAATTATTGTGATAGTGTGGCGTATGTGGGTTAGTTTTGATTTTGCACACTGCGATGTGCAATGTCGCATTCTTGTGACGTCAAAACTAAGGTTGTTATCTTTGGGGGGCAGGACGCCAACCACCACAAAAGCATACTGTATTTTGTAATTCGTTATTGTGGTATCTCAGTATTTTTAAGGTGTTTTGAGAGACCGAAAAAGCGTCCTAAATTTCTTCAACGGTCAATAAAATTTATACTTCTGCAACCGCAGCAAAAAAATTAGCAGTTGGTGTTTGATGGTCGAGGTACCTTATTTCCTAGTGGTCCCAAAACCCAAACCTTGGATAAGAAAACTTGTAAGCTGTGCCTTCAACTTCTTACTTTCCGAATATTATTGCGGCTTTCTTCTTATTCCTCACTTTTTTCGTTCCGTAAATTAGTGATGGCCATCGGCGGTAATGTGGTATCTTATCTGCCTAGAAGACAAAGTTAATGGAAAAAGAAAAAGAATAAACGTTTTCTATTAAGTTTGGTCTGGTGTGGTGGTACTGCACAGTATGGTGGTACTTTAGTGTCGATATGCTGACGAAATTTTGAAGATTCAACCGTAGACAGATAGAGGAAGTAAATTGTTGAACTTGAAAGTTTCTTGAAAAGTTATGGGTGATTGAGGGTTTGTGTCGTAAAGTCAAAAAACAAAATAAAAAATGTGCGCCAATTGAAACTTGCACAACGAGTAGCTCAGTAACTTTGGTTCGAGCGATGGCCGATGAGTAGTCATCGCCGGATTTAAGTCGTGACTCGTCCAAAGACTTTCCTCATTTGTTTGTACGACGATAAACATTTTTATAAATACCATTCCAGATGACTGGATCATTGAACAAAAGTAGACCTAGCAGAGAACACTAGCCTGACTAGACACAACAAAAATAGTTAAAGCCTATATATTTGTATATGGTCAGACAGCAGGATAAATGTGATGATAAGGCTCGTAGGATACACCCAGACTGCAGAGTATGGTCGTTTTCAGCAAAATCTTGGATGCGCTAAACCAGGGCTTCTCAAACTTTTTTGTTCTGCGACCCCATTTTGAAAAAGATATTTCTATGCGACCCCATTATGGGGACATTCACGTTAATGACATTAAAACGGGGTTAGTTCTTTTGTCTATTAAGACTAGGGTTAATTAGGGTATCAATAATTTGTTAATATAATATATATTAATATATATTATATATTAATATATCTATTCCATCTTCATAACTACAAGTAAATCCATTATTGCAAAAATGAGTCATTATATTTTCTTTTTCTTTCTGACTTATCTATTGTTTTCTTTGTGCTTCCATTGTTACCACATGAATCTACGAAGCCTAACCACTGATCCATACTAAATTAATCTTGTAACTGCTTTAAACTTTAGCCTAGGTTCCTTCAGAAACTAGTTACTAGGCTACTCTGAAATCGTAATGCGAGCGGTAAGGTTACTTTTGGTCAGCACGTTACAGCAATGATAGCGTAACAATGCATCAATTGTTACGATTGGTTATATTTTATCGTTCGACATTTCACACCAACGGTTGCGGTCAATCCGTCAAAAACACATTTCTTGGAAATGGATAGCCTATTAACATGACAATAAAAATATTTAATAGCCTTTTTCCATGTGCACAGGCCGGGCTGGTTGTAAAGTCATCAAGGACCGCTTACATAACGGCCCTAAAATGCAGTCATTTCCATGTGATTTTTTGAAAAACTTGGCCACTTCAGATTGACATCATGGCAAGACTACAACCTACCGGCACTAGACTAAAATTACGACCCCAAAATTTCATTACGCGACCCCATTTGGGGTCGCGACCCATAGTTTGAGAAGCCCTGCGCTAAACAACCAAAAACGACAAGTGCGGTGCAAAAACATTTGAAACTGGACCCAATGAAAGTGCGCACTTAGTTACACAGTAATGTAAACAGTTCGACTTACTCAATCTTTAAATTTTAAAATCGAAAATTGAGTGCACAGTCGTTCTGTCCTAAGTGCAAAATAACGCCAACTCAAGCTCTTACAATCTAGCCTAGTAAAGGGTCTTCTTTACTTTTGCACTCCCATATCAAGATCTTGTATATTATAAAGCTTTCATTTTCGTGCAAGGAGATTTATGCCAAAAATTTAGGGTCTAGGTACGTCATGCCAATAGACCCTTTCCGAATTATCATCTGCATGACAAGATTTTTTTGATTGCCTATAATTAACAATGGAAATTGTCGAACCACCTTCATTCTTTTGTAAATTGTAAGCGTTCCGGACATCGGATTGTAAAGATTTCACTCAGATGATTAGCATACAAATTTCTTTACATAGTAAATAAAAAATATTGAAAAAAAGTTGCCTAAATTTGATTTTACATCGCTTTGAATCCTACACATTGGCTTTGTTTGATATAAGGTCACGTCGCAGGTTTAGTGTAACATGCGACATAAAATGTGTATGAGTTGCGTGGTATCTGTGGCAAACCAGCAAACTATGGAGAAAATTGACAACTTCACTAACAAGTTTTCAAAAGTTTTGTTTAACTACTTTATGGTCCGAATTTTCTGTTATAATGTCTTTCGGCTAAACGTAAATTGTTTTAATTCTGTGTCAAAACATTGTTCCTCCTGACCGAACTTTCAAACTTCCGCATTCTGTCTGAATCAATACATTAGTCTTTAAAATCATTTCAGACAATGGGTAAAAAAGTGTTTTAGAAGAAGTATGTTGATTTAACACAGCTTTCGTACGATAAACTATGCACACAGCTGCAAAATTTTGAATGTTTAGCAATTCCAAGCTTGCATTTTTGAATTCCATCAATGAATGATTGATTGATAGCATCATTTGCAATTCAATTCCATTATAGCATGATGGGTGCTATATCTATTGATTTTCTTGCCAGTGTAATACCATATCAAATCCTAATGACATAATATAGGGTGCATCCGAATTACCAATTAATGGTCAAATGCTTATCAGCTACCAGTTAATCATTTGTCGATTATTTAGAGCTTAATTACACAGCAGCAAACTGCTTTGTTCCTTAGTATGACAAACCTTTAATTTTATTTTGCATGCTTTCTTGCGTTTGTGTTTCTAAACGAACAAATGTGGCTACGTCCGCACCTTCAAACTGTAGTCGTCGGCGAATTGTATCAAGTGCATGCAGAACTTCTTTATTTTTTTGTGTAGTCGCAGCGATTGCGTCAGCAGAGCTTTCTTCGTTGATGTCGTCTTTTTCAACTTGTTTGTTTCGTAAAACTTCTTCACATATTACGGCATCATCTTAACGCAACGCTTTAACGCTTTCTTTACGCAATGCTTAAATGAAACTAAAACAGTGCGAATGTTAATATCTGTGTATTGACAGCCACGTGTTAAAGCTTAAATTCGGCAATGTCTGTTTGATTGTTTTGTAACAAAGCGCAGTACAAGTCGCAAAGCTTACGCATTGCGTGTGTACTCCCAGTGCATGTTGTTTTCAATTTTATCTTTTAAAAACTTTTGAATAATTGAATAAATCAACTTCATTTTTATTCAACTATGCGGATTATGCAATAAACCGCTATGCGATAAACCGAAGTATTATATTTACAAATGATAGACTATGGTTTAGGATTGCGCTCTTTATGCGATAAAACGGATTATGCAATTATCCAGAATGCAATTAACCGGATTCGACTGTGTATCTTTATATATATATTACTTTTAAAGGCATTGTAAAACACGAGTGGTCAGTGTTTTGCTTTAAGTTTGCTGGTAATAAGTGACTGAATGTATCATGCTTCGTCTATTGCGAAGAACATTTAGCAGACGTGGTAGAAGGCGACCAAAGCCAGCATCAACCAGTCGTGGTATTTCAGAATCAGGTATTCATATTCCAGCACCAGATGGTAAACGAGGAAAATCTATTATTACTGCTCGTGTTGTACTGCTTGATGGAACCGATGTGTCAGTGGATGTTCCTGTAAGTATTATCTTTAGAAAATAATGTTTCTATATGCTATAAAAAAGTTGCAAATCATTTGTTATATATATGTTGTATTTTTAAAAAACACGGATTGTCTGCAAGTTCATTTGTATACTAATGTAATTGCGTATGGCAGTGGTCGGCAAAGTGTGGGACCTCAAGCAAAATATAATGGGCCAGATATTGCGTCCTGTAATTAAGTAACTTTGGGCTGAGTGATGGTTTCAGTGTTTTTTCTATTAGCTCGGTTAACTTGGAGCACTAACGAGCCACTTCTGGATGTTAAATGTAAACATTATACAAATCGTCATCCAAATTGCGCATTATTGTTCGCGTTAATAAGTGCAGCTCAGATGCTTCTTGTAATAGTGAATGGATGCATTCAACACTTATGGCAAAATATGCTCCTTACGTATCTAGTTCTACCAGTTAATCGTTTTGGTTGCTATTAGCTACTGAAAAAAAAAGAAAAGGTAGCTTTTGATGGCAGATGTGTAGCATTAGTGCATTAGACCATCATGCAGAATTTGTAGGTATTTGTATCCATCACCTATCAATCAATTGTAGGCAATTAACCAGATTTGCAGGTCAATGCAGATTAACCAGGGTTCTACTGAATGTGGTGATTTGGCACAGTTACAAGTCTTTTAGCCGCATAGTGTTGTCGCCCAAATCTACAAGATTTGAAATGTACTGCAGATATTACAAGTGTGTATGCCTTCAATTACTGTTACGCAAATTGTGATTTTATGCATTGCATCGCAATCATCGTTTTTTCTGATAGTCTTATATGCTGGCCAAATTATTTTTGTCTTAAAAAGAGAGATTTTGTACTGGTATATACGAATATGGTATATCATTTTATGAAAATGTTTGACGACCACATTTTGCAGAAACAAATTTATCTACAATGTTGTTCAATGGAATGGCGTTCTCTTAATTAGAAGTGATCATAGTTACCTGGATCGAACTTTTCTCATTGTAGATCCTTGCGCTATTTTCATAAATTTCATTTCGGAGAAGAATCTTTCTGACGTTGGCCATTGCCAATGTTACAGGATATGTTAATGTGATAGGCAAACCTCCCAAACTACGAATCCTATGTTTAAGAAAATTTTCCCATGCGGTCTTGTCGCAGAAAAGTGGTCTCTAGCTGACGTCAGAAGTTTATTTTGGCATGAACCTGAGTGATCGTTGGCCCTTTTGACTACTACTTGGCTCCACCACTGCTTGCATAAGAATAATTAATTATCAATTTGATTTGCTGTAGTTCAAATAGAAGTTGCATATGGTTATTGTATTTATATTTTGCTTACCTGCTATTTTTTCTTGCAGAGAAAAGCAATTGGTGAAGTTTTGTACCAACAAGTCATATCATACCATTTAGATTTAATTGAAGTTGATTATTTTGGGTTGCAGTTTATGGATGCAAATCAGGTAATTATGCTAAAGTTGTATATTTACTTATTTTTAATTTTATTTATTTAAATACTTTTTTCCACTGATTACGTTGTTGGTCAGGCAATAAAAAGAAACATATCAAAGTAGTAATTGTACCTTAGCTAACTTTTTAGCATTTACATATGATACGTCTGGTGTTCTTTTTTTATTTGTTTAGGCGCATTCATTAAAGTTTCAGTGGATAACTTACCTTTTTAATATACTAGTTCTCGCTGTATAGGATACACTTATCCATTACATTTTGAAAATGCTTTCTGTTGTGTTCTGGAATATTAAACTCTAGTATACTGGTTCACATTTTGAAACTTTTGATATTAGGTCCCTCATTGGCTGGACAAGACGAAACGGATAACTCATCAGGTTAAGATTGGCCCTCCATATACATTTCACTTCAGAGTAAAGTTTTATTCTTCTGAACCAAATCTTTTACAAGAAGAACTAACACGGTAAGTAAATGCAGTCATAACCGCATAGACTTGAAATTAATTGGGGGCTTTCAAACATTTAAGTGTATTATTTCTTTTTTAAGTAAAGTAAAGTTATTTCTTTAAAAGTTTTGTGCAAAAATTTAGTGTCTTAAAGCTGTTGATATGTACACCACACTAAGATGCTTTATTTATGTAACATGTTATCCTAGACTTAAACTAGTAAACTGTTATACATTGGTCATCTAGGCTGGATTATGTGTGTTGTTAGGCTTTAGCTTTAACATTGTTGTTGTTCATTTTTATCAATATTAGTGGTTCCCAATATTTTTTGAGAATGACCCACTTTTCAAATATGATCCGTATCCATGGACCTCTTTCTATAATTCCTATCCCATGGTTGTCTGTAGTCATTTAAATGCTAGTAGATTTAGGATGACAAAGTTGACTTTGACAAAGAAATATATATGGCATTATTGACAAGTCGCAAAAGTCAGAATAGATGCAATGCTTCTGTGCAGAAAAGAGCGTCATTATCGATGATTTACTATGTGAAAATTATTGCAGTCAATTTAAAGTACATAGGCAGTTTTCAAATTTACATGGTCTGAAATGACATAGGTAGCATGGTAGCAATGTCAGTGTGTCCAAGAAGCACTTACTCTTTTATGTTTTCTTATGTGCTTTCGCACGTTTTTTGTTTTAGGAACATTGCCTTTAGCTTACCATTGTTACTCCGATTATCTCGTTAACGCATTTTATATATTTCAAACACTAACTATCGTGTTCCCATTAATCCATTTATCTACTGCGTAACATACCGAAAACAGCCAAACCTCAATTTAACCTACCTAAGCTTAGCTTGTTATTTCAAAAAGGTTATCCTTATTTTAATGCGCTGTCCCAATCTGTAGTCCACAGTCCCTGACCATTTAGTCATCATCTAACCTTGGCCATGTCAAAGTTGTATTCTTTTATACCTAACCATAGCAAAAATGATGAAGGTATTAATCAAAAATACAGTGAATTCTCAAACTTTTTGCTATCGTTGAGCAAATGCCAATGCTCATTTGACATTGCATCTAAGTAAAAGGCTTTTGAATCTAACCCATCTTGAATTAATTAACAATTCCAATTCTGACGTCACTACTAAGCATTTCATTTGAATGCAGAGTTGGCTTAGCAATGCTATCATGGCATTTTCTCCAAACTAGTATAAGAAATAAGGCTACATAGGATAGAAATATTTTGCAGGATTTTTTTGTGCACTTATTCTCAGTTGGTGGCCTCCTAAATTTTGAGCTATGGCCTCCAGGTTGGGAACCACTCATCTATTTTATGGTTTTTATGCTGCTTGTTAATTCTTTTGCTGATTCCAGTCAGTAACGCCCATATAACTCCCAAAATGCTGATTATCTCATTAACCTCTGTTTTTCACCTCATCCTTGAAGTAGGCGCCTCTGTATGCATTGAATACTGGCTGTGTCCGAAAAAAAACTGTGTTGAATGTGAAGTGTGGTAGCAATACGCAGAGGTTGGCACAAGCGCGCTGCTGTTTTTTTAGGAGCAATTTCGAGAACGCACTTTTTTTGAACAGAGAAACGGAGCCATGAGTATTATTCACTCGCCGCTCTTTTTTTCACAAACAAAGCTGTCAACGCACAAAATGAATACAAATGGTTAGTTTCTTTAATTTAGGTTTTTGGACTGCCGTAAGACTATAAATTTATGTATTGAATAAAAATAAAACTGCTTTCTTGCACAATTTCTGCTCCCCAAAGAAATTTAACAATAGAAAACACAACACTAAGCACGTCAGAACCACGTAATTACGGTTTGATATAAATGCTTTTTTATAAAGCTGGCAACAATGAGCCAATTTGTCATCATAATGTTGTAATTTGCTTCACGTTGGCGTTATTTTTATAACTAGTAGATGTATGGTCTGAAAGTGAAGAATATTAAATTATGATAAATACGAATCCGATTAGTGTTTGAAAGTGTGCAGAGTAAAAATATTTTTAATTTCTGTAAAAGGCAGGAGCATGAGCGGCAAAACAAGTGCGCACTTTCATTTATAGAAGGGCGAAAGCTCCAGAAACGCTCTTAATTTTCATTGATAGAGCGATAGTTCTTTAAAAGAGCGGTTGCCCAGCTCTGGCAATATATTGCATTTCCATGCCTATGAGGACAACTTAACTGATATTTTTTGATCAACAACTACCAGTATTTTCCTACACTAACGATTATTTGGCACTGTGTTATAGGTACCAATTTTTTCTACAACTGAAACAAGATATTCTTAGAGGAAAGTTATCCTGCAGTCCTGCTGTTGCTGCAGAATTGGCTGGGTATGCTTTACAATGTAAGATGTTTTTATGTTTTTGTCCAATCGGTTTTATTAAGGTAAAACAATTAGCAGGATTCCAGTGTGGCTTCTGCTGTGTTAGTTGTCGAAATTTTTATTTCAGTTAGGTTTTGGATAAAATTGTGAGTTTATTTTAAGTAAGCCTTATTTGATTAAGGTCTTGGTATGGACTGGTTTATGTATGTAAAATGAAAGAAGATTGTAGTGTTTAGAATAATATGTGTTATATATACCTATTGTATGCAGTGTTGCAAGTAACTTATAAAATAAATTACAGATTTTACACGTCACATAGCCATAAGTAATTATGTAATTTTTCTTACACGCACTTGTTTTAAGACAATACTGTGCTGTGTTTATTGGCAAAGCAGATTTATTTAACAATTCACAAGTAATTACTTACTATTGATTTTCAGTTTTGCAAAATTTTCGTTTCTTTTCAATGACAGTCTTAAAAATTTTCCCAGAAAAATTGTCTTTTCTAATAAAGCATTTTTCTATTTATTAATGTTTTATGTAAAAGGCGAGTTAAAATGCAATTAAAGTGGTCCTTATTATTTGGACTTGTTTTCTGACGAACATTTCCCTAAACTTAATTGCGTATCGTAACTTGGTGTGTGAGTATGACCTACTTTTACATGAGTTGCTAAAGCGATATTCCTGGTGGACTTCGTGTGATATCACTTTAACGGTTAAGCGGTTTCACTGCCATACTTTTCATGCCCGATTCATGGTCATCGCAATAGTTATCAACGGTTATTATGTCACATTACAAGTGTTGTTTTCTGCTCTTTCCCACTTAGGGAAAATGACAATATGGGCCAATGCCAATATGGATTATTGGCAATTACTTGCAACAATAGTATATATGTTTCGTAAACGTTTCAATCTATTTGCACATTGAGAATACTTTCAAGGAATTTCACTAACCTTTAGTGCAGTTTTTGTCACTTATTTCTTTTAGAAATAACTCAAATTTCAAGTACAAAATTACATTCCAAGCATTGATAAGCTCTTCTAACCACACGCAATTTCACTTTCACATATAACTGCTTCGTTAGTTTAATGCAAAATGAGAGTGATTTTTTGAAATTAAAAATTCATCTAGATCGTAGATTTCTCTACATCATGCAAAGTGAGACTCTTGCCCCCTTTCATGCCAAAGCTACATGAAAGCTATTGAATAGTTAACTCATTAAAGATACATCACACATGGCAAATATACAAGACAAAAAAATGTGGCAAATGTGTAGTTTGTCATTTCTTATGTACAAGGTCTGTTCAAAATGTATCCCAGTTTAGCATAAAAACAACACTCAATGAATGTCACAAATTTTGTGTAAACTCCTTCAAAATAACTATCCTTGCAGGCTGACACACTTTTTCTAGTGTTTTCAGCTCTTTGACTCCTTCTCTTGTATGCTGTGGATTTTTCCAAAATGTTTTCTTGTGACTGAAATTGCATCCTCTTTAGCATAGTTTTTAACGTTAGAAACAGGCAGATGTCACATGGTGCCAAATAAGCAGAGTAAGAAGTTTTTTGCACAAATGCCATGTTGCCAGTTTTTCTTTGTTCACATATCTGGCCGCTTTCTTCACACAGTAATACCAAGTCGACGTAAAGCCTCCGACTTAAGTAGTGTTCTATTAGTTGTTTTACTTGTTTGGTTTTGTGGTACATATTCGTGATGCTGCTGAAATAAAAAAAATAAAACAGGTCAGCATCACTTTTTCCTTGCTGCAAACTTGTTGTGCCTTGATTTCGATGCTTCCATTGTGAAGATTGAAACTAGGTTTAAAGATCGTAACCATAAACCAATATCTCATCAGTAGGGCGATTATTTTTTGACTTGTCAAAAAAAGTCAAAAAATTGTCAAATTTACAGCGTTAGGTCAAAAATTGTCAAAATTGTTTACAGAGTCAAAATTTTTTACCAAGTCAAAATTGTTTACAAACTGCATTGTCGTGGTGTCATAGAGGTTGCACTGTAGGTGAACTTGTTATTTTACATTGTACACCTTGTAGCCTAATTTATACTGTTGTAAATGGCCCATTGTCTACTTATTGTGAATCAGCTCTTGCCTCAGTTTTGCTTTAGATACTTCATATATCTTTAGTTTAGACAAATGTATTGAACAGTTTTTGTTGGAACTTAGTTGCAGTTTGTTTGGCAATGATTTGTAATTAGCTGATTTCCCTTTTCAGAATAGGCTAGGTCTGTGTTCAGATTTTTGCCCTTCTTTACTACAATAAATTTAGCTTTTGTACAATAATGCGTAATTTAACTACTTGAGTTCTTCATACGTCAAAATTTGTCAAAAAAAAGTTTTTTAATGTCAAAATTTTCAATTTTTAGTTCAAAAACTTTCGTTTTTTAGGTCAAAAAATAATCGCAAGTAAAAAAATGAAAATTGGCAAGTAGAAAATTAACATACTATCTACAACTGCACTAAATGCATCAAAAAATGAAAATGATACCAATTTTTGGCTTGAAAGTTGTTATGTATGCGCACAGCGCATTAATACTGACATCACGATGTGCCGAAAAAATGTCACTGGCGTGGCTTTATTTTTGGCAGAAGATGATTAGATCAGATACTTTTGTAGACAGACTTTCTCCATAACATACACTATACTAAATTCAGTTTGTACAATGTGCTGCATTAGATTATTTGAGTTTTTATCATATAAGAAACTTTCCACAGCTGAACTCGGAGATTATGATCCTGAAGTCCATAATCCTTATTTCATTTCTGAGTTTCGATTTGTCCCTGATCAGTCTGAAACATTTGAAATCGCTGCTATTGAAGCCTACAAAAAATGCAAGTAAGTATAAGTTTACTGTGTATTTTTACGCCTTGTTCTTACTTGTGTTTAGTTAGTTGGTAAAGTATTATTCAATGTGGAAAGTATATATGTTTACTGATAATTTTGTTTTCAAATAGCGGTATACACCAATGCACGATGATGTAATATGATGATGATGTAATGTGCATGCTCTGCTGCAACTCTTATACAAATGAGGGAATCTTTTATTAATTTTTATACAGCCAGTTTTTTTTATGCAGAGGGCAGTCACCCGCTGATGCAGAGTTAAATTACCTGAACATTGCAAAGTGGAGGGAAATGTATGGTGTGGACATGCATCAAGTGAAGGTAAAAGCAATTGTTGGAGTTAAAACAAACGTTTTTGGTGCATGATGCAACAAAGAATGCTGCAGTTTTGGATTGTTGTGACGCTTTCATGACAATATTGCCATAATTGTCAATTTTAATCGTGCTTGCTAAGGAATACAAGATTTGTATGTTTCTGGAATGAGATTATAAGGCAATTATGACAGAGCTGGGTTTTTAAAACAATATTTTATTGTGTAAGTGTTTTAGTATTTTTGGAACAGGACTCAAGTGTCTTTGATTGAATACATTGACTTTTTTCAGAAGTATGCATTCCTAAAAGTAAAGAATGTTCTAAGTTTGTATACAATACAAGCCACAGTAAACATAAAATAGTTACACTTGGATAAAAACTGGATTTACCTTTGAAGTTGTAAATTCTTCATAGATAAAGCTTGAAACATTGTTACATGTCTGTCCTAAAATGTTTCTTGTGGTTGTTGTTAAATCAAATTGTTATTTGCTTTTATCGTGTTAATGAAAGTAATATTCATAGTTGCAATCTGGCTGATTTAATGCATCAAAATGTGGAACCATTGTTGCTTAATAACCGACAAAAAAAGTCCTTTTTTTGTTACAGGGTAAAGATGGCAATGATTATAGCTTAGGTTTAACACCAACTGGTGTCTTGGTATTTGAAGGAGACCAAAAAATTGGACTATTTTTTTGGCCAAAGATTAAAAGACTTGATTTTAAAGGGAAACGATTATTGTTGGTAGTCACAGAGGATGATGATAGAGTGAGTACAGTTCAGGTTGTGATCATATCATGCATAGCAAGTTGTAGTACTTAGCATGTGTACTACGAAATAGTTATTTTTACCAAACCAATTAAGATTATTAGTTATGAGTTACTAATTACCGATTTGCTTTCTAGGGGGTGGAGCAAGAGCACACATTCGTTTTTCGACTAGACCATCCAAAGGCATGTAAACATTTATGGAAATGTGCTGTAGAGCACCATGCTTTCTTCCGGCTAAAATCTAATGTTCCTAATGCACAAAGGCAGCAAATGCTTCGGCTTGGTTCAAGGTTATAGTTAATTTTGGTGTATTGCTTTTCTTAAATTTAAATTTAGTCTTGTTAAATTTTTAGTGTAACTTATGTTTCAGTTAAGCTCTATTTTGTAATATTTCATAAAGATTTCGACCCAGTGTTAGAACGGAATTTGAAATTACTCGTAATCGCGGACCAAGAAAATCTGTAAACTTTGAACGAAAACCTAGCAAACGATACTCAAGAAGACCAAGCTTTAAACGAAGTATGATAAAATTTCTATTGTGTACTAGACTAGTTTGCTTGTCCTGCCAATGTATAGCTTAGAACAGGGATGTCCAATCTTTTATTATAGTGGGCCGCATTGTCACTTAAAATAATTCAATGGGCCGCAGAACCTATTAAATTTCAAGAAAAATGGGTACATAAAGAAACAATTAAAAACCATTAATTTCATCTTTGAAAATAGGAGCAAATAACACACACCTAGAAAGAAAGTCGAGTCTTATAGTCATATATAATCCTGTTGCTCCCATACTATACTATTACTGCACCCCTAAAAGCTGACTGGTACATTTTAATTAGGCTAAGATTCAAAGTTCAAATAACTACATTTGAAGTGAAAATGACTAGCGGGCCGCACAAAAATCTCAGGCGGACCGCAGGTTGGACATCCCTGGCTTAGAATGATGTTAAATGCAAATTGCCTTTTGCAGTTTATAGTCAAATATTTTCAAGACCAATTTTTATGATTGAAATCAATTAAACTTTATGCTGGTTGTCTACACTATTATTAATCACAGTTTGTGTTTTTAGTTTTTAAAACTTAAATAATTATTATCAGTGCTACAATTGCTTTAGGTATGCAACAGCATCGTCCAGTCCCCACTGATGATCAACCTTTCAGCAGGTATGTTCCACAACACGGTCCTGCTGCTCCTCCCACTCAATATGCCAAGAAATCACCAAACAGGTACACAGATATGGAAGAAACTTATTTTACCTTAAGCTTGTTAGTATAATATATTTACCTCCGTTGTAATGAAAAGTTAATTTCTTTGTTTCTGAGTAAAAAAGTGTAAACTTATGCCAAAAGAAATATTTATCTACATTTTACTCGTCTTTGATTTTAAAAGATCACCGCCTCCAATTGATCCACACAATAACTATCCAAAGCCACAATATGCGCGAAGCAGTGCCAGGCAGGCTTATGGGATCGAGGTATAGGAGTCGTGATTGTTGTCAGTTTTCCGGCATTAAAGTGTTTATGAAAATAATCTGTTAATTTTTTACCTGACCCATGTTTGCAATCGCGGTTGGAAATGTCTTTGAATTTTTACAAATTATGATTTAACTGCTTAATTTTCTTGTGTTTATTTTTATAGTCTGACATTTAAACTTGGTGCTAAGTTATATGTTTGTACATAAGTAACACTTCTGTGACCTTTTATTTTTTTCACTTTATGAAAGTTTTTATTGTGAAAAGCATTTTATATATGCACAGAAATGCTTGTTTCAAGGCTGCTGTATTTTACACAATTGTGATATTTGATATAATGCATTGTTATTGGTGCTAATTGGTAGCATAATTGTCAGATTATATTGGCCTTTTTCAGTGGTATTATATTATGTCTATTTTTCTAATAATATTGAAATAATGAACTGATGTAATTTATGCACTTAGCAACCATAGCGTTATTTGGCGACAGTTTTTCTGATTCATCAAGATGTCATTGCCATATATTTTCATAAGTCTTGAATTCTCTAGTACAGTTCTGTTCTTGCCTCAAAAGTTATCGGTGCTTTTACTTACAGTAAGTCATACTATAGCAGCGCTGTGTTTACACCTTTTATGTGGCATGAATTTCTTACTAAATAGTACAAAATGTATGTTTTAGTGTCCGTAAAATAGACATAGAAATGAATTTTTTTTGGTACGGATTACAGATTTTATCACTGCTTGCTACGTTCACTGCTAAATCTTAACTAAAAATGTTAAGATTTGGACAATTTTTATGAGCCGTTTGTAGTGTTCTTGTTGTTGTGGAAGTTTTTTTGTTGTTCTTTAAAACAAAATTTTAAGTGCAGCTTGATATTCTCAGAATTTGCATGTAATGCCTCTGAATTCATCACTTTGAGTTGGAACTTCACTGGGATTTGCACGATGTTTTGTTGACAATCAGTTTGATTTAATTGTGTTAGCTAAGCATTTGCCAACTATTTTCATCTTCACATGTGTTGCATGAATTTGTTTGATTCACAATATTCCAGCAATTTGCGGTAGTTTCAATGTAATATGCAAGGTTTATGGCATGACTGTTGTAGGCACTATAAATGAAAAAGTATGTATGCGTTGTTGCAGGACTATTCTTTGCGATATGATTTGTACTTCACTAAACTGGCTTCGTGTTTTCTATTCTGTTGCCTATCTTTTGTATATAAACTACAAATATGTGCTATAATACCATAGAATGTAATACGGTACAAAGCTAAGATTCACCATTTCACATCAGTGTTTTGAAATGCACATAGAAATCTGTTAATTTCAGCTGGCTACTCTTAGCTTGGTAGTAATTGTCTAATACTGCCTCAGCATCATGTATTTTCTAACAATGGGTATAAGTCTGGGATTAACATGGCTCTTTGTAAAATGCGTTTTTGCTACATTTAGATATTTTTCAAATTTTGAAATCTATAAATATACCTTTAGGACTGTCAGATATATGGATCAACGTGTTTACTTTTGTTGTGTATTATGTTACGTTTTATTAAAAGTATATAATCTAAAAGTTTTTATGATTTAACAAAAGTGTCTGCAAATTATTCTTCCAGGAATACATTATACAGTGGCATGGACCAAAAGATTGAACTAGAACTAGTCACAACTGTAACTTACTGACATTGTCGAAATTGGCCATACTTTTTGAGTAAAATACACCAGTTTATTTCATATGCAGAGTGGGACATACTAGAAACAGCTTAACTCAATTTTCGCCGTTGCTGCTGAGTTGCACCTCACTGATTTCCAACCCAACACCAAATAATTTCCTGTGTATCTAGAAAGGTCTTCTGGTCAGAACGGAGCTATTACTGCTATTCTGTAATCATAAGTCGAAAGAAAAATATGTAAATAAACACGTTGAAATACACTAACTGTTGCATTGGTGAAGTATATGATTGACGTGAAAGTTGTAAAAATTATGACTATCAAAGATTTGCAAGCAATAATTGACGATAAATCAGAGCAACCTGATGCCGAGTTTTTGAGGAAGCTAAAATTTACAATAGACACAGCCATTAAGGACAAGTTATGAGAAAAGAATAGAATTATGTGGACACAAGGATGAGATCATGAGACAGTTTGAGGTTGAAAAGCGAATAAGGGAAGACAAAAAATTTATGAACGAAGACATGGTAACAATAGAATTAAAAGAAGAAAATGGCACAGACAGAGCAAAGAGATTTTAACACTTTGTGCAGTAATCCAAAGTAGTAATAGGCAGTAATTTTGTAATCCATTATTACCTTATCGAAAATAAACTTCAACTTATTGATCTTATATATATTGGACTCGGGAGCCGAGTGGTTCGAGTGCTGGTCTCGCAATAATACGGTTCGTGTTTTGTGTTCAATACCCAAATGGCGCTACCGTTATAATGCCTTTGTGTTTGGCATTAACGAAGCTTGCTCCTTTTCAGTGGACCTGATGATATTTCTAAATTCGGGCAATATTCCGATATACAAAATCAAAAACACAAATAAAAAATATTTCAAATTCGAAAAAACGCTAACTCATTAATTGGGGCTTGAGCGATGAGGAATCATCGCCGAGTATAAGTCGTGCGAAGACTTTTCTCAGTCTGAAGATAAAGATTATATCATTATACCATACTCAACATATCTCCTACCATACCATGCAGAAATACCTAAGATATCTTTAATGACCACACCGTTGGGGTTTTTTTCTCGGGTATTCCCCAGTGATGTCTCACTCTTTTTTAGCAGTTGATGTTGTCTGAACCGTGTTAACCAAATTTTAAAGTAAAATAAGAAACAGTATATAGTTTGGCACGCTTAAGGTTAAGTTAATATTTTTCAAAACGAGCTTTCGCAAGCATAAGCTTTTTTCTTCTGGTGTACTGCACTGTGATTTCACAGTCTATGCTTTATATACATAAGCTTGCTTCTGCTTGCGAAAGCTCTTTTTTTTTTTTTTTTTTTTTAGCAGAAATGCATTACTTTGCACAGTGTGGAGTTATCTCAATCAGTGTTAAAAATAAGTGGTTAGGTTAGGAAAGTGTGCATGTAAAAAGTAGATTTTAGCTGTTTAGCATCTACTTTAATTTAGATTAAAACATAGATTTGAGTCAGCTTTAGGTTAATCCGTGAAGTACCGTAAACTACCAGTAGGTCATAAAATCTAAATTACGTTATCCACTATCCAGAAACTTCAAACAAACGCAGTAGCCTATTTCTCTGGTCAAATAGTGACAATATTATCAGTAATACACTTCCTTAGACCTAACCAGCAGGCCCCACTGTGTCTTTCTGCGTGTGTCACTTTTCTGCCCGTTACTGTAATGTTAGGCCTACCTTATTTAAAATAAGCAACTTCATTAACGGCTAGCCTAAAAGTTTACGCAATTGATATTTTCTTACAAGCCTACCTTACTTCGCGTGGTAACTGTTGCCCCGATGAAGTAGACACTCATTTATTTGATAATTTGCTGTTAACTTAATATTTGGTGACAAAACGAATAATTTCATCGAAGTGACGAAAGAGATTTCGAGTTCAAATGTTATAGTTTGACTTATTTGTCCAAATTTAGTTTTGATCGAATTTAGTCATGAGAGGTGAGAGTTTGGGTCAGAGGGGAAAAGTTTTAAATTAATTTAGGCTTTGGAAAAAAAATGTGATTTTAAGTTGAAAAATAGTGTTTGTTTCAATTCGCAGTCTTTTGGCCCAGCTTAGTTATGTAATCATGATAAGTGTGAATTTGGGTCAGATAGGATTAGTTTTAGGTTAATTTACACTTTGGAAAAATTAGTACATCGATGTAAGTTGAAAATTAGCATACATTTCAATTTCCCGACTAACGTAATTGCCGTTTATTGTATACCTATTTTTATACTTCGGTAAATAATGGCCAGTAAAATAAGTGTCTACTTATTATTTACTGAAGTAAGAAAATATCAATTGCAAACTAGCTAGCCGTTTACCAAAGTAGCTTTTCCCAAATTCGGTAACCTACAACCTGTGAAATAGATGCTGCCTAATTTAATTTTTTGGAAACAATGATCAGCATTACATGACAGTTGCCAACTAGACATGTAATGGAAATAATAATTGCAATTGCACCCTTAGGATTTTTGAAAACTGAGCTTAGTGCACCTGAGGGTCAACTAGGCCGGACTACAGAGTATGAACGTTTTCAGCAAAATCTTGGATGCGCCAAACAACTAAAATGAGAAGTGCAGTGTGCAAAAATGATCAGATACATTAGAAGTGAACACTTACGTGTACACTTACACAGTAGCATACACAGTATGACTTATTCAATCTTTAAATCAATTGAAAATTGACTGCACAGAAGTTTTGTCCTAGACATTATGTGCAAAATAATGCACCTAAGTGCACCACTGAAGCTGCAGAAAATAAAAGGCAGTGAAATGAAGACAATGAAAAGCAGTATTAAGTGCGGCTGTGCAGTCTGGCAACTTGGGAAGGCTGCGATCTCTAAAAAAGAAGACGTTAGCTTTGGCTATTCTGTTTTTCTTTTTTTTGGACTAGAAAGAGCACAATGTCTCCTCTTTATTAGAGGTCGCATATTTATGGCCAAAAAGCAAACCCCAAAGGCTTTGAATTTTGCCAACCAGACTGCAAAATGCAACATTTCACACCCAGTGTACCCCGATTTTAGTTGTTCTTCACCCTCAAGATATCGTCAGAAAACACCATGCTTTCCAGTTCAGTTTAGTATGGTTTTAAATTTGGAGGTTGTTTCCTGCATAGTTTACCAACTCTCAAAAAGTTTTGTGTCTTCACAGAAAGGAGCCTCATAACATTTTTTTTACAAATGAAATGTTGAAATGAAAGTTATTATTTCAGACCTTGATAGATGTACATATACGTTGTGAGATGTTTGGTGAACTATTCAAAGAGGAAAATTCATTTGACAGTACCACTAATAATAGTACGACTACAAGTATTGATGGAAACCCTATTGATGAACCACCAAAGCCAAGGTAACTAGCTATTCATGTAGTTGAATACTGCATTTCTATGTCCACTTTTTAGACCCAGCACTATACCTCAATTCACCAAAGCAGTTGACGTCACAATTTGTTTGTCGCAACTCACACAAAACTAGGCATACCAAAATAGGTTGCGTTTATATTATTGTACACATGCTAATAGTTTGAGACGAACACCTGAATGATACGGGGTCTTTCTGTGGTAGGATTCAAAGTCTGTGTTCACGTTTTAACTTGTATGTGAACAGTTAAACATTAACTTTACCTTTTTAGGTGTGTGTTAAATATATATTTATATTTTATACTCAGTAATATTACTTACCAGGTAAGTGAATTTTTTGAATTGTGGTGATTCTACACATATGATAATAATAATTAATCTGATAAATGATTAGGCTACAGTACAGGTCACTGCAAAGTCAGATGTTAGGTGATTAGAAATATAACCAGAGCAATGTAACATTCATTGAAAAGTAATGAAATGTTCCATTCAAAACGAATGGTTGACTTGGTAGCCGATTGGTTCAAGCGCTTGGCTCTCCATAAAGCGACTCGAGTTCGTTACCCCAGTGGAGCTACCATTGCAGTGTCCTTTGGCAAGGCATTGTTGACGCTTGCTCCTGTTCAGTGGTCATGGTGAACAGTTCCAAGTTTTGGTAAAATGATGTTAAAAATCAAAAACCAAATAAAGAATTTGTGACAATCGGAACTTGCATAAAAGCTAGCTTACTAACTGGGACTCCAGTGATGAGGAATCGTCGTCGGGTTTAATTCTTGATGACACTTTCCTCAGTCCGAGGATAAATATTATCATGCCATAATGAAGGGGCTCATGGTTTTACTGTAACATAGGCTATACTATAAAATTAATTATAAATCATGCTCATACAGCAGTTGAGAAATCTTGAAAAGATGTTAATAAGAAATAAAAATTTATTAATTTTTGGAGAATAAAATAGAAATTTTCAGCCAGCAACCACTATGTTAAAATTATAATGGTAGCCTGGGGTCCTTTTTCTAGTCATCACAATATCGGTTGGAAAGAATGCTATTTTTGATATTGAGTCTTTCAGGACATCAAAAATCGGATTAGTATTTATTAATTTAACATTTATATGATTTGAAGTTGTTATGCATTTACAACAATTTCACTTAGCAAATTAGTGATTCTAGTCTAGTGATTCAAGTCTAATGTTATTAACAATTTGATGTTGAAAGCAGCAATAAAACCTACAAGCTGAAGATATACTAACAAACCTTTAGAAATGCTTGCAAAACTTTTAAAGCAGATACCATTTTGGTAGATCTGTGCTGCATATTTTCCAATTTAGATGTAAGGTGTTTGACAAGTTGTTAAATGTTCAACTGTAGGCCAGGCAAAGGACTAGCAGAGTACCAGAAATGTAATTTCATCAGAGATTACGAAATGCGACCTCTGGTAATATCTTGTTTGCGAGTTTTATAATACACAACATGCTCATTACTATTACAGATTACTATGAAACACTGTATTTTTTATATGCATCAACGCTCTCTGCATCAGCTTACTTACTGTCATTAATTGACATTGTTTCTGTAATAATACAATAAATTGTATGCTAACATTTATTGTGATATTTATTTGTATGTAATTTATATTATGTTTCGTTGAATGGTAGTCAATGGAAGCGAACCAAAGAAGATATGTAGCAGGAAACATAAAGGGATAGATGTTGTTATGTTGTAGAAACAAAGAATCAGAAAAATGAAAATAGTTGCAGCTGTGCATTTCCACAGCAACAAACTTGTTGAGTCTTTCAAGTTGCCGTGGCTAGCCTTGTGGGTTGAGGATGGTCTCCTGGTTTTGGTGTTGTGGTGGGCTCTGATGTGGCTGAAGAGTTGCACATTATTTTGGCATACATTGCAAAAGCACATACTAAATGACTGTAGGTGGTTGGTTTCTTTTCGCTTTTCTTTCTATTTATCATCAGTGTTGGTTGCTACTGGGTCGAGAAAGCTCAATCAAAATAGTGATTTTGGCCATCAATAAACGGTCTATCTTTATAAAAATTTATGTCTTGTTTTACTAGTATTGGTTAATTGCATGTTGCATATATCAAAATCAACTGGACAAAAGTGTGAGTTAGTTAAAAGTACATCTTATCTTATTAACCCTGCCCAGTGAAAACAATTACAGTCTTTTTTCTATGAAATTATCAATGTCAAAATTATTGAAATGCTGCAAAATTTGCTGAAATTGTTGCTACAGTGTAAAAGCAAATTAGCAATAGATTAATTAAGCAACTGTAGTGATGTAACAAAGACACAACATTATGATTTTATGAAGACATATCAGTTGGTCACTTATAATTAGGGCCCGCAAAAGTCAATAAAGTCAAAATTTTTTAAGGACCTCGTCTGACCACGAATCAAAGAATAAAGTTGTTTTCAGCACCTAGGGGATTGTTTCTAAGAAGTTTATAGGTCAAAATAAAGTCAAAATTTACAATAAAGTCAAAATTTTCAATAAAGTCAAAATTTGTCAAAATATGGCTTTTTACAAAGTTTTTGTGTTTCTTGAGAGTAATTGTTGTAAAAATCCTCGTGGAAGCATTGTAAATCAGGAACTGCGACACAATTAAACCATATTAATCCATAAAAGCAGGAAATAAGTCACAATGCCCACTTGGATCACCAGTAACTTTTATCGCAAATTGTCCATTGTTTATTCATTGTTACGTATTTAAATAATTCTTATAAAACACTTCCTCTTCATAAACGTGGTATTTTCGAAGATCAACAGTTTGGATTTTAGGAATAGCCTACTGACATTCTGTAATACAAAAATGCCTAAGCAAGCTAAATCGTCTTCAGCAAAAGTTAGACAGATTTGTCGAGATTTTTCTGATGAATTTAATGCAACTCCCGGGGGTGATTTAAGGTGCAATTTTTGCGAGGTTATAGTGAAGTGCGATAAAAAGTATTTTGTTGAAAGCCACAGGAAAAGTAAACGCCATCAAGCTGGATTGGAGCAACAACAAGCATTCCCTGTTTAATTTGCTGTTTATTAGAATTTACCATGCGGAGAAAATCGAGGCACAGTGCCCTTTTCACAAGGACAAAATAACACAAGCTACCTAAATCTATCGCCAAAAAACACGACACACTTTTTATAATCCATAAAACACCTTGACTTTTCGACAAAATATTACGTTTGGGTCTGAAATCGACAAAATATTATGTTTGGGTAACTGGAGGAAGAACTGTGGCCTCTACAAATAAGCAATTTCGTTAGGTCAAAATAAAGTCAAAATTTGATAAAAATAAAGTCAAAAAAAATTTTTTTTAGGTCAAAATAAAAATGGCCCTACTTATAATTTAGTCACCAGTGTCGGCAACAACAATTTTTATTTTATCCAGGCTGCTCACAACTGAAACATGGTAAGAAATTATACCCTTGAATTCTTTCGTTTTTGATCTAAGGATGTATGATGTCAAACTTGGTTACTTCGATTGCCGGTACGAGAGAAAATTTTCAGAACATAACCGGTCCGTTAGGCAAAATGTTGCAAATCATTGAATTATGTAATCAAATAGTATGCTAGTGACGACCGATATGTTGATTGTAATCAACCAGTTGATGAAAAAGCTTCTTCACATCAATTGTTCATCATTGAACACTTATTTAGATATCAATTTTTCATGTATTTTCAAATAGGGAAGTTGTTCTATTGTTTTTAAACTAAATGGTTGAACATTTTATATGCAAAACATAGTAAATATATAACACATACAGTCGAATCCGCTTAATTCGGACACCGGATAACCCGGACAACCGCTTTATTCGGCCAAAATGCTCGGGAACGGAACAAAAGTAAAAATTGAACGCAAAAAACTCCCGTTAATTCGGACAGCTTTCCGCTTAATTCGGACACAGGTTCGCAATTCCTATCGTTATATCGTTAGGTTATGACACAATAAACAATACTTCGTTTGTTTTAACACAAGATGCAATTGGATTATGAGTGATTATGGTGAAACAATGACGATTCATGCAGTAACGATCGACAATGAACTCATATAAGGCCGTGCCAGCTTCATAGTTGCTTTTACTTCAGTATAATTGCGTCCATCTTGTAGAACAGAATGGTACAGAAAAGTTTAGCAGAAAAAGTGAAATTGCTCACTAAAGTAAACGAAGTAAAAAATGAATACGCTTCCTTGAGAGTTCGGCAGTTAGCTGCTTTGGTGGGGATATCAAAATACAGTATACAGATAAACAGTATTTGTTGAATCGTTTGGTATCGAAATACTGTACAATACAACTAACCTGAAGGTATAATAACTCTTGTGCTTTTTATGCGATCAGTGCCAATTACTGCAGTATAGCGCAGCTGCAATTTATTTATTACGCAACAGTACATTATTGCGTAATAAATGCGTTTTCTGCCTTTATACGCATGACCATGAAACGAACAATTGATTTTCCGCTTAATTCGGACAAAGCCGTTTCTCCGCTTAATTCGGCCAAAAGTGAGCGGAACCAAAGTGTCCGAATTAAGCGGAGTCGACTGTATATATATGATTAGCAGTTGATATAAGAATTTCAGTATTAGTCGATCATTTTGATGAGTCTTTGCAAAAGTAGCTCGCAAGTTCAAAAAGTTGGAGCACTTCTGGATTACTCTATATTGAATTTAAAAAGAATCGTTAACAGTTGGCATTTCTACCAATGACTTAGCTTGTAAAAAAGAAAATAACAAACTAAAACTAAATGAGCCAAAAATAAAGTACACAATCTGTAAAGTGATAATTATGCCAAAATATTTTGTAGAAAAATTAACTGTTGCAAGAATGTAGTGTGACAAAACCAAAACTTAACGGTGCATTTTACACACCAGAGGACATGGAAATGTTGCTGTATGTACACACAGGCTTAGCATGACTTTTTGTTGTATAAATGAAGTAATGATTTTACTAATTTGTGGTAAATATTAGCCAGCATTATGTGCTTTATGGTGTTTGTTATGCAATAGGCTTGTTCTAGATAATGTGTACTTTAAGTTTTAATTAAAATTTTATTTATGGTGCAGCTAATATACGTTTATAGGGGACCTTTGAAGCTTGTTGGATTTAAAAATCAAGGGTCCACCTGTTATTTAAATGCCCTTCTCCAAACCCTTTTCTTGACACCAGAATTTCGTGATGGTATTTTGCAGTTGACATCTGACGAATTAGGATATTCAATGGATGCAGACAGTGATCCATCCAATGTAAGTTTCAATGGATATAAAGATAAATTTTTTATTTTCATTTTCCTCATAATTATTGCTGTTACCAATCAATTAAACCTATGTTTCTTAGTTTGTACACTGTATTACTGAAGTCAAGCTTTTCATTTGTTGAAATTATCAGGTAATTGTTGGTATTCTTGAAACCATTGCTCATTTGCGCCTATAGAAAATACAAACGAAAAAAAGTTATTCAAAAAATATTCAGTTATAAATATCATGTGGTTGCAATAAAGGCAAGAAGTCGAAGAATTCTATTTATTACAAGTTAAAGTAACATGTTTTTGGCATAAACATTCTTTTTTTACGAATAAACATAGTTGATTAAATCGTAGAATAAAATTACAGTAAATATATAGCTACTCCATACAAAAGTAGCTGCTTGAAAAAGACCGCAACATTTAAAAAGTTACTTCCAAAAATGAAGAGTATAAAGCATGGTAATAAGATTGTGGATAAATGGTACAAGGACGTTATTAAGGAATAAAACAAGTTGAAAAACGATTGATTATTTAGCAATGGCTGAAAACGTGTTTAATCATATGCCTTCACTAAAAATAATAGACTTTGAGATTCTGTTAACGTCATTGCACCATTTAAAAAACCACATTCTTATGCTTACAATAACCTCCAGTTGCAATCTCATATTAATGTCGGTCAGGTCCTGTCTCATGTCATGTTTTACCCCCATGTAATAATATGTAATAAGCTTATGTGTCAAATTTAAACGTGAAATACAAACTGCACTAAATGGTGACTACGTAGTATGTAATATAGTATGTTAGAATTAAGATAAGGATTTAGAATTTTTAGTTTTCTGTATTACCAAAATTTTTATTTGTTTGTATTACCAAAATTTATTACCAAATTGTTTTTGGTAAACAGCTGCATGACATCCTATGCGTAGATAGGCAAATGTAAATGTAACAAGTTGATAATATTTAAAAATAGAAACAAAATATGTAGAGTGTTACACTACACCACTAGAAAGTTCTAATAGTTCTATGATATTTGCTAGTATTTTTATAAAAAACATTTTTATGACTCTTTTTAAAAATTTGTATCTTCATTACACAGCAAAGAAAGATTCCATATCAATTGCAGTTGATTTTTGCAAGACTTTTGTTATTGAATCAAAATACATGTAGCACTGAGGGTCTTACAGAAAGGTAACAGTGTTTGTGTATGAAGTGTTTGCATTACATACAAGGAAGTTTTCAAACATTTTACTATTTTTTACTGCTCCTGATCTCAATAAATTTGTAGGTTGAAAGCATCTTTGTAAACAAATATCGCCATTTAGTGAGAAGTGGAGATTTTCATCACTTCGTTGTGGATTTACATCCTCCTAATGTGGACTTAACATTCAACAAATTTTTATAAGCATAATTGTAGAATTTTTTCAGTTTTGGGTGGCGGAATGATGAAGAATTGCAACAACATGATGTTCAAGAATTAAGCAGAATATTTCTTGATGCCATTGAAGCATCGTTAGTTGGAACAAGCAGTGAAACATTGATACAAAATTTATTCAAGTATGAAATCTGTAACATTGTTTGTCTAAGTACACTGCCATTTGACATTTTTTTATCACCTTTTTACAAAAATGTGCTTTTGAAAACACTATGTTTTTTCCTGTTTTATTTCATTATATATATCTTTTAGAAATGTGAACATCTGTTCTTTACCGTAAATTCTAGCACTAAATTTTTACTGCAAAACCATCCATTGTAATTGGAGTAATACAAAAATTACTTTTCCAATTTGATGATATAATAATATTAATAAAACCATATTTTAACGTATTGTAGAAATAATGTACTGTGTTGGTAATTTTAAAATTGGTGCTCAGGTATTTTTGTATAATTATAAGAAAACAGCCCGTTTTTGTTGTTTGAGTTCTGCATATTTTCATTGCTGCCAATTAAATAAATCTTGGAGTTTAATCAAACTCATTATTTTGTTACAAGGGGAAAAATAGTCAATCAGATAGTGTGTGATAAATGCAACAGAATTAGTGAAAGGGATGAAGATTTTCTGGACTTAACTGTCTCTGTTACAAATAACATGAAGTTGCTGGAAAATTCTTTCTCTAACACATTTAAGCACGCTGAAACAATGACCGGAAAGAATCAGTACTTTTGTGAACAGTGCAACCAGTTGGTAGATGCAAAAAAGGTAAAATTAGTTTATGCATTAGTGTTTATATTTGGAAGCAAATTGTTGGGTGATATGCAGAATGACCAAAAAACTAAGATAATTTAAAAAAACTTTTTGGCGGACTTTTATTTGATAGTTGTGGATATAATTGAATTGCATATTGCTACCCTTTTTGTAGAAACAAGAATAAATTTGTTTCAATTGTTTGCATATCATTAGCTCATTTAATATATATATATATTTATATATATATATATACATAACTTTTTCTTTCAGAGAGCTAAATTAAAAACTTTGCCACCTATACTGACATTATCTTTGCTTCGTTTCAATTACCACAAAGAAACTTTTTCACGTTATAAAGAAACAAGTCCTTTTGCCTTTCCGTTTCACTTGGACATGACTCCATACGTCAATTGCAGAAGTTAGTGATAAAATATACATACTAAGTTGACGCAATTTTTGACTCTGTAGTTGGTAAGTTTTTAAAATATTTGACTTGGTTGTTTTGTAGGCATAAATTCTTGTGGACATTATTCACTTTATTCAGTCATTGTTCATTCTGGTAGTGCACATCGTGGTCATTATCAAGCCCACATACGGGACGTCAACAAACTTGGATACTCAGACATTGAAGTAAGTTTATATATTCTGATCATTATATTGGTCAATGGAAGTCTGCAATAAATATTCTATTAGAAAAATGTGTCACAGCCAGTGAAAACTTTGTGTGATAACAAGGATACATTACTCCCTTTTAATTATTGCGTTATAAATTTTGTTAAAACTTTTTTTTGCAGTTGACGAATGAGGAAATTTTTCCAGATTTTTCAAAATTTATTCAAACTTCTGAAACTGTGCCCGTAATAAAAAATGATATTATGAATAAAAAGATCTCTGACCCAATTAACCCAGAAGTGATTCTTGCTCGTATTGTTGCAAAACATGAAAGCATGAGGTTAGATGAACTTGGTCAGGTAAGTGTAAATAAATAGGACACTGCACAAGTGCAACGTTGCATACTGTAACACTGGATGAGCAATACCTTATTATCGGTTAATAAGATTTAATATTAAAATAAAATTATTAAAATAATACTGTAAAAAGTATGTGTTACGTTGCTCTGACTTTAGGCGCTTCTTAAAGCAACTGGAAGCTCTTGGAGTAAAGTATATCGGAAACAGTATGGAACTATGGCAAAATTTTTACGTTCAAACTGTGAAACTTTCAATTTGGATGTAGCAACTCGCACTGTTTCACTTTGTAAAAGCGCACATGAAAAGTTCCTCAGTGACATTGCTTTAAAGTGCGCTGAGAACGTGGAAGATATCGACAAACATTCCGCTGATGCTTCTCTATTACCAAATAACAGTGAATATGAAGACTTAACAAACTCTGAACTTGGCAATGCCATGGGATGCTGTAAATTGGTCAATCCCAACTCTTGTTGTTGTTATGAAATTTGTTCTGGTAAATAGGACTGCCTTACTTTGAAATTTCATAGAAAAACCTAAATTCTGTTTGTTATGTCTATTTAAGTGGTGACAAGGGTTGTAATCAAGCCATTTCTTCTGACTCAAGTCAATTTAAGTTATCCTGAACTAAAACTATCCTTAGGTCACACTATGCGTTACATTAAATTAGTTACTATAGTATCATAACTTTTTACAAATTGGTCTGGTTCATACCTTTTACAGAGATTTGTAATTTTTTAGAAAAATATTGTTTGTGTTGCTTAAAGTTGTTTTTTTTGCTATCATGATTGTCATATGTGACTCAGGTCATTTTATACTTTGACCCGAGTTAAGTCATGTTACTTTGGACCTTTGACTCAAATCAAGTCAGTGACTTGAGTCATTGCTACACTGGTGGGAAGCACTATTCAAAGTGCAATTGTTGGCCTGGTGGAACTATTTGGCTTAAAACGTACTACTGTACATTGAATACGTTTTGTGAAGCATTCTGAATGGTACAGTTTGCTTTTCTCTTTTCGCAGAAGAGAAGCCTGGCACTGGCATGCATTGGTTCAACTTCAATGATGAGAATATTAAAACAATTTCTGTAAATGAAATACCAAAGGAATTTTCTGGAAGAAAATGTGCATATATGCTCTTCTACAGGTTTGTACTAATAGAAATATACGGTACAGTAGTTTTAATTCATGTTGTTGAAAATTTTAAATGTTTTGTTAATTGATTTGGAAAAGTGGTAAGTGGATTTGTATTAAGTTATCGGTAATAAATGAAAGCTTTTTTGTATAGAAGAAATGATTTGTCTTCTTCATTCGAATGGTTTGAGAAAATACCAGATCTTATAAAAGATATGATGAATAATGAAAATATTCATCTGATGGAATGGAGAACAAAATATGATTTAGCTGTCAATAGGTAATTCTTCGGAAGACAAAAAAATTTAAAAACTATTTTAAATTACTATCCAGTTTGGCAATAGTTTGTTTTTCCTCATCCAATAGAACACATCTCAGTTACCTTTGTGATGCATTGTTTGTAGACACCTTTGTTCATTAGAATATTTTCTTTGTTTTAATTTTTCCCATTAATGGTTGTTTATTTTGCTGGCAGATTAGATTTACATATTTACACAGAAGAAATTCTCATCATGTCTAATGGATTGATAAAATGTGTGGAGCTTGATGGATACTTGATGAGCTTTTATCAACAGTATGTTTTAAACTTAAAATTGGTTTTTATAAATAGATAATGCATATCTTTGTAGATAACATATCGCAAAACTTATTTAGTCAACAGGTTTCTGAACTACTGAGTGAAATACGATACAATCTGGATAGAATGATAAAAAAGCCGAAGCGTAAGAAGCTACAGCTTACTAAAAAAACAACAGAGGACATAAAAATAAGTCCTCTTGAAATGACTAATTTGAATATCCTGAAGGTTAGCAATAACTAAGGTTATTCTTAAAAGCGAAGACTTGTCACAAAATGCAGTTTATGATTTTTGCTTCATGAGGAGTTTATTTAATTTACTGGTCTTCTACAGATTTTACCACATGGTGGAATTCATTTATACGAATCTCTGCCTGTTGGCAGGGAAATCACATTGAAGGAAGCCGGCATAAAAAATAACTCCAGTCTTTTCCTGTGGAATGGGAAATCGGTAAATCTATGATGTTTCAAGTTTTTATCTTCGTTTGTTTGCGTTGATCACAAAATAACAAACTCATTACACTTTACTTAGGTTTTAAACCAAACCATACAAATTGGAATTGAATACGAAGCAATCAGCGTAAAACTGATCTGTCATTATGACAGAAATAGCAGATGTTACTTGTCATTTAAGGCATCGCAGAGTGAATGTCTGTTGTTAGTTCGGTCATATGCTTCTAAACTTTTAAATACATCTTCAAATGAAATTGTGTTTCAGAGAAAGATCAAAGGAAATGGTATGAATTTTCAGTGTCAGATTCATGATTAAACAATATTTAACTTAATTTAGCCTAAACTGTAAAATCATATCCCTCAAATAGTTTACCATGAAATTCTTGCACAGACTTACTCAAAGTGCTGTGCAAGTTCACATGATCATGCTGGTAAATGCCGTGCTGCAGAAATGATTGTAATGACAAAGAGTTTTCTTTTATTAATGGTAATTAGCAAACTTTGTGCTTACTTCATAGAATCACACAATGAAGATGCTGATGATTGCATTGAAGTGATTGACAATGATATATCCAGCATAGTCTATGGTTATGAAGAAAATTTTACAGCTTTTTGTAAAGGATGTCAGTTACAAGAAGTTCAGAGAAACAGTGAATTAGACGAAACTGGAGATTTCAAGAATGCTTTATCGGATAAATGCCATAACAAAACTGTTCATGTTTGTATTGTTGTATTGTAAAATGTTGCATTTCGCTAAAATTACTTTGATCATGCTTTGTAGGAACAATAATATTTTATGCTTCAGGTACAACTGGAAATAATAAACTATGATGATGAAATACTTCAAGAAAGCATATATGAATTGGATATTGATGAGAAAATGGTTTGTGTTATTGTACTTTACATTATGTTTCATTCTTGATAAAAACATTAGTTTCCTTCATTTGTTGCATTATTGGGATGTGATGTCTGATGGTATCCTTTGCAGAGCATAGAAGCACTGAAAAGTTTTGTCCTATGTAAACTCAATCTACAGGAAATTATAAATATAGAAGAATGTAGATTTTCCCTTCATTCAAAACAATCTGTTTTATGTTTGTATGACAGTATTACTGTTTCATCACTCCCCTTTACAAATGATGACATTTTTTTGTTGGAGGTTTGTAGAAACTTTGCTCTACCACTATTACTTTATATTTTGCATCTCTTTGGTTTAGGAGACGTCAAACACCAAAAATGCCATAAAATCCTTGTTTGTATGTTTTATTATACAGTGAATTTACTAAAAGAATGATTACTCGAAAAATCATGCATGGGGCTCCCTGAAATTTTGCATGTCAATTTTGTTTAATCTAGTTTAGTTTAATTTAGCTTTTGACTACCATTCCATAAAATGCCATCAAAAAACCATGATTCAAGTTTTTTTAACAGAGGCGCAAAATCGACACTAGAATTTTTGGCCTAAACACGTAATTTTAGCTACTTTCATGCCAATTTTTAGCAAAATTCTGCACGCAACCTGGGACATTGAAGCACGCCAATTGCTAGGGTAATTCCCAGGCTAGAAAACAGCACCAACCATGCTGCCTTATGATTGGTCTAAACAGGTTTTTTAAAACTCTACGTAAGACGTCCAACAACATCATAGAGATCTTAGTTTTAAGTGTTTGACCATCCTTAAACGCAAAGCTGTATTTTAATGCCGTATTTTTATGCTTAGAGAGGGAAGGCACCAACCAATGAGCAAGTGCTTATTTTCTTAAAACCTCCAAATGAATTGAAATGCATTGAATTATTACTATCCAAATCATCTAAAATCTCCGAAGCGTTTGAAAGAATTTTGAAGGAATTGAATTTAAATGGTGAGTACTGTATTGCAAGTATCTAATTTAGTTCATGTGAAATAAATAGCAAAAAGTTGAGATAATCAACAAATTATTGATTAAAAACATTATTAATTATTTTCTCCATTCACCATGGTATCTGTCTTCTTTGTGGAATATGGTGAACAGTTATTTGTGTTTGATTCTGATTCTGCTTTTTGTTCAATTTTGTTTGATGTTAAACTCCTCTAAAGTCTAAGTATAAATAATTTTTCCTTTCTATTGTTATATTATATTATATTGTAAAAATATGATTATTCACTTTGGAATGATGGTATGTTTAAAGGGGATGAATGGCATTTAAGGAAGTGCAACAGATATGGAGACTTAACATATCTGTTGGATGACAACAATAAAACTATAACTGAAGCAAAAATTTCAAACGGAGATATCATTGCAGTTAGTATATAAGGCACTGAGAGTCATTGCGTGTTCTTCTTTTGCTTGCATATATTATTAATGTTTACTAATTTACTATGATTACTATTGATGTTAATTATTATGCAAAGCTTGCTCCTGGGAAGTTAGCTGAAAAAGGAAAGATGCGTTTATGTATATGGATCTATCCCAAATGTTTGACTTTGCCTGAGCTTTACAATAAAAACATCATTACTTCACTGTTTAAATCAGTTGATTTGGACCAGAGTTCAAGACCTTCAGAAGCTCCAAGTATTTTTAGATATTTTTCAGCAGCTCTTCATTTTAGTTGATAAACTCCGCTCACTATAAATATAAAAATGAATTGCATATCTTTTAATTTCGAAAAAAAGAGTAATCTCATAAATAGTTCGGTGAAATATCTTTAAAACTACAGGTATTTTGGGTCATGTTGAACTGAAGAGAGAGGATACTTTGTATGACTTACAGCGAAAGATCAAGGCCATTCAAACTGATAAGAAAATGTAATTGCTTGATAACAGTTTATTATTTTAAAAACTGGATCACATTGTTACAGAAGACATTTTTTTGTTTGCAGGCCCGACAAATATTGTATACGCATCATAGATAAAGGTCTTCTTACCAAAGCATTACCTCAAGGAGACAATAACACTGTTACTTTGAAACGATTGAAAATTCAGCCATCTACACAGCTGGGTATTCAACCATCTACGATGGAAATTGGGTTTGTTAAACGTTTTTGTGGAGATATTTTATCTCATGATATAAACGTCATGTCATTTAACCAAGTTTTGTGAACAAGAAACATCGTGATATTGCTGTGACACCTTTGATATTTACTTTTGCAGAAAAGAAGATGTTATTATCAAAGTTGTGTTTCACATTCCAAATACTCGACATTATACTTCTCCCGTTGAATATGTTTGCAGTCGCACTACAGCAAACTTGCACGGCAATATTGCCAAGTGCATTGGTTTTGAAGATAATGAGCTGATTCTTGCAAAACGAACAAACGATGCCATGATATGGTCAATAATTGAGCCAGACCAATCTTCCAATGTATGCTATGCTGTAACTAGATAATAATTCAACAAAGTACAACTGTACCACTGCTACTTCTTTGTTTTACTACTTAGTTGAATGCCAAGAAGAAAGTACAGAAAAAAGGACGTAAAACAACGGGAAAAAAGAAAAATATCAAAGAAAACTCAGTTCAGCTTAAAGACAGCGATACTGTGGCTGCAAAAATAGTCAGTGAAGAATTAAAATATACAGATTCTTCAATTGATTTGCAAGATTTTTTCACAGATGAAGATATACTACTAAAACAAAAACTTAAAGCCAGCAACAATCAAAGGTAACATAAACAGATAAACGAATCTATTTTTTAAAAGTACTCCATTAGTATTTAGTACATGTACAAGAAATTGGATTTGTAGAACTGTAGGATGAATCCCTACATCAGTGCTTCTCAATGTTTTTCAGGCCACGGCCCACTTTTACTGAAAATTTTATTTGGGGCCCTCATGAGATGGGCAATATAACATTGAACAAAACTAAAATAAAAGAACAAAACAAAATGATAGATTTATTGTTTAACTTTATGGGACACTTGAGCTTGCTTGTTCGACATGATCAGATCAAGGGGAGGTTTGATAGGAGACAAGCCCACACACAATGTAGCATTCAAAGTTTCAGTTTTAAGACTATTTCGGGCCTTCGATTTTGTTACAGTTACAGTTGATAAGCCGGACTCACACAGGTATGTGGTGGTAAAAGGCAAGAGAAATTTGATGGCTCATTCTGACAATGAAGGGAATTCCTTGCTGGTATGAATCCAGAATGAAGTGAGATTTGCTTCTTGATATCGAAGCTTGAGACTGCTGTCTTCAGAAAGCTCAATGAGTTTATCCTCAATTTCTGCGGATAGATTCACTTTCTATGCTGCAGAATTGACAGCAAAGGTGTTCAAAATCCAAAGGTTTCTAGGACGTCAATCTTCTGGAAATAGTCATCAAACTTATGCGACAATTGAGTAAGATGCTGAAGTATTGGTTCAGAAATGTCCACATGAGGAGTAGATTCGAGTATTTCGCTGAGCAGTGGAAAATATCGAGTCGTTTATCCTTCACCTTTCTTTCCCAGAGACTTATCTTTTTCTTAAACCCCTCAACTTTATTAGCAACTAAAAATACTGAGCTGTTCCTGCCTTGCATTGACATGTTGAGTTGATTCAACTGGTCAAACACATCTGAAAGGTAGGCCAGTTTAGCATAAAAGTAGTCATTAACGTAATGTTCAGTAAGAGGTGAACACTGATCCTGAAGAAACATGTAAACTTGAATGCTCAATTCAAAGTGACGATTAAGAACACGTCCTTTTGAGAGCCACCAAACCTCACAGTGGTACAGGAGCTGCAAGTGATCTGAGTTGAGCCTGTCAGACATGTCAGCAACACATCTTGAACGCAGTGCATTTTTCTTGATATAGTTCAGCCTTTACAGCTACAGACATAACTTCATGTAGTTCTGGTGACATCTGCCTTGCAGCGAGATTTCTTTGTGCAAGAAGCAGTGAGCCGACTTCGCTTGGCTTGCTCTCTCCAGAATTTCTTTAACAACACCATGTTGTATCCCAGTCATTGATGCAGCTCCATCTGTGCAAACACCTACAAAAGTTCTTTTACCTACGAAGTTCTTTGCAAAAAAGTAAGTTATCATGAATCGTCACCACAGTACCTTAACAAATACAAGGTAAAGTCAGTAGATTCATCTAACTCAGGGGTGTCACACTCAATCGCACCAGGGGCCAAAACTCAAAACTTAGTTAACGCTGCGGGCCGTAAGGATAAAACTTGATTGAACGTTTCGTGACACGAAACATGAGTTGGAACAGGCAGCGAAACAACACCGTTTTTTTGAAGTTTTTGACAAGTTTTGACTGGGCTATTTTTGATTATTCTTCTATTACATCATTATGTTTCATTCATCTCCTTGCAAAAGCATTAAAGAATTAACAAACAATAAAGAAAAAAGCAGCCCAGATTACAAGCGTTAGAATAAATCGGTTTATTCTATCGTATGATGGGGCAACTGCTGTGCTGTTGTATTGTGCGATTTGTTATAATCTTGTTTCTTGCTTGAAAAAAGTAAGTTATACTGTACAATGATCTCGCGGGCCAGAAATAGTTAAATGTATAAAATAGTATTGCGGGCCAAGTTTTATTGTAAAGCGGGCCGGATGTGGCCCGCGGGCCGGGAGTTTGACACGTATGATCTAACTGTATGGAATAGTAAGGACTAGATTTGACACTTTCCAACAACTAACATTGGATATCGTCAATTATTTTTCTCGTAATCGTGTTATTGGACAGTGATACTAATTCAAGTTTTGAAGCAGCTGCTTTCCCAATAACTTCCTATAAGTATAGAATAAGTTCCTCCACAATTGCCAATGCTTTCTTGCTACAAGCAAGCCACCATACAGCTAGGTTTTAATGCTGACTTTGATTGAGTAGTAAATGAAGTAATGACTTGCTGCTGTACCTGCAAACCATCTCTCTTCCTTTCAAAATATTCTTTCGGTTTAATTGCACTTAGTGGGTGGTGAGCATTCTGGTGTCTTTCAAGCTTTGACGGTTTCAATGACTCATTTGACAATATTTTTGCACAATTAACACATTGTGCTTTGTGCTTTTCATCACTTTTTCTTTAAAAAAAACTATCCATTTTGTGTCTAACAAGAAACAAAGTTTAAATACTGCATATCAACATAAACATATCAACTCCTTACTTAGGCTAGCCCAGCCCTTTATTTCTAATTCCTAGCCTTAGAGAGCATTTACCGTAACAGAAGCCAATTTAGGCAAAATATAGGCTAACCTTCTTTGTGTCATGAGAGCACACGCGCACAATGCGTAATTGTTAGCGTAACAATGGGCAGACTCATGGTTCCCGTTTCACGGACTAATCCATAGAAAACTATAGAATATCAGTTAATTTTCAAAAACGTTTTAGTTAATGACCAGAAATAATAATATTTTTAAATGATTCGCAGCCCTGTTTTAAGAGCTCCCCGGCCCACCAGTTGGCAAGTGCTGCCCTACATTAACCCCAACGCTAGAATTATCCATACCACTTGATAAGAATCTTAGCATCACTTTCACAATTCACTAGTGTGACAATTTCCTGAATTTAATTTATGCTATTGCTATAACTAATCCAAACTCTTATATCTATCCAAAACTATCAGAACTATTGACAAATTTGATTATTGTCGGGCTGTCACTTGTATAGTACTTGTTTGATGCGCATTATGTAAGTGGTTCCTGTAGGAATATCGGATAAAAAATAATCTGTTTTTAAGGTCTTCTTCAAATGCAAAAATGAAAGATAACAACATAAACCAGGAAAAAAGTCCTAATCATTCCATCCAAGCTAAAGAAAGTCAACTGAAGATTCACGTTGGAAACTTTTCTACACTGCAACAGGCAGAGGAATGACATTGTTGGGCTGCATTCCACAGAATTTAGTTGGTAAACAATTGCAAAACAACATGATTTCTTTTGCGAGTGTCTTATTTCCAGATGAAATTATCTTTTGAACTTTAAATGACATAGTTAAGAATGGATATTTGTATTACTGTATATGAGATAAGTATCATATGGAGTTTTATTGCTATTGCAGTGTCATTTGTGTAGTGTTGAATTCCAATATCCCATTAACACACAAAGAAAACAGGGCTACATTTTTACCATCAGGTTTTACGTAAACATGAAATCTTACATAATCATGCCATTACTACTATGCAAGTATGCAGTAGTGCAGATAATGGTTGTATATCCCTACTACAGTTGGAATATTTTTTCCTTGATAAAGTTTATAAGAATAATAGTTTTGAATTCTATTTTCTTATGTAAAGTTTTTGCATAAGCTTTTCAAGATTAACATGCAGAATATTTTATGAACATCTGTATGTACAGGTAATAGCAGTAACTCAATACATTATACTTTGTTTAACTTCTCTTGTTAATCAAAATTCCACTTAAGAAAAAGCATTTTATATGTCAAGAATTTGCAGAAGTATATATTTGAACAACCAACATGTGCATTGTAATATAGTGGTATGCTGAATTGTATAAGATTTTGATCTGTAATAATACAAATAATAGATTTTTATACCAATCTGTTGAGTTTGCTTTATACAGGTAAGATTACTTGACGAGCAAAGAATGTATGCTTAAATTTGTCCAGGTTTAGTGAATGAAAGAATTCAACCAACTTTTCGCTCATACCAAAAATTCTTGCTAAGATTCCACTGTTTTTATGGTTGATATAACAATCAAAATCTTTCCCGTTTTTTGTTAGTTTCTTACTGTTTTGAAATACAAGATCCAGCCTGAATCTGTTTCCAAGTTTTTGATTCAAGAGAATAACAAAAATGGAAGATGTTTGTATGTAATATTCAGTTAAATCTGTTTGACTTGGCACATCGCTATTATAATCTTCTGCTCTCAAATTGCTTTTTGCATGTGAAACTAAGAGTGCAATTTGCACTGATATTTAGCTTGTGCATTGTATTCCACAATGGGGATATTCCATCGTACAGTATAGGGAAGCCATGCAATGAACAGATGTGCAATTATTATTGTAATAAAAAAGCTATAGAAGTTTGTAGTAGAACTATTTGTTAAGTTGATTTGTGCTCTCTGTTGTTTGTTATTGTTCATTTTATATGTATGCATGGTTGCATTCATATAGCCAAATATGGTGCGCATTTTATTTAGAACAAACCAACTTACGTTATGCTTTTGGAAATGAAATATTTTCCCAGCATTCTAAAGTTTCTCATCTAAACAACAGTGTGTCATGCTTAGCGATTTGTTGCATATTATAAATATTTTATATTTCCCTTGAACATGGCCAGCGCCTAATATGTATAGTAGTTAAATGCATTTATGAAAAATTACAAGGCTAATTTACGGGTACTCCCGTTTAGCACTGATCTACTTTCAAAGTATCAATCAATCAGTCAGCTTTTACAAAACTACCAAAGCCTGCAGTAACTTATTATTAAAAGCAACATTAACAACAGAGCTGGGCAACCACTTATTGAAAAAGAGCATCGCTCATCAATGACAAAAGAGAGCACTCGTGCATTTATTCTTCTATAAAGAAAAGAGAGCACTCGATTTTTCGTTCACGCTCTTCTTAGCTATTAAAAAATATTTTCACTCCGGCGCGTTCTCAAACATCAATCGCATTCCAATGTTGAAAATTTGCAATGTAAAACATGTGTATGACTGCAACCGTAATTTCTTATCATTATTTGTTGCAAATGTTTAAAGACATTTCATGAAATCCTACGCTGAAGACTGTACACTTCACATTGTTGATAAATCTATTTCATGGTCCTAACAACCAGAGACATATATTGCAATGCAAAGAAAAAACCTCGTTTTGTGTTATTGTTTCAAAAACTTCTGAAAGCTGTGGTCAAACAATGCAACAGAATGAAACATTGTACATCACGAGTATGCACCAGAAGGCCAGACAATCAACAAAGAGTACTATTTGGAAGTTCTATGTCGCCTTTGTGAAGTGGTGCGAAGAAAGCGGCCAGAGATGTGGGCAGCAAAGAATTTTCGGCTTCACGACAATGCACCCACTCATTCCGCTCATGTGATCCAAACTTTTCTGGCCAAAAACGACATGCCATTCGTACCCCAGGCTCCTTACTCTCCAGACTTGGCACCGTGTGATTTCTGGCTTTTCCCCATGTTTAAAACCACACTAAAAGGGACATGATTTCAGTCAAGAGAAAACATTATAAAAAATGACGGAGGAGCAATTTAAGAGATGTTTCTAGAAGAAGCGTTGGGAAAAGTGTTGACCTCCAAGGGGATTATTTTGAAGGAGATTAAATAAAATTTGTGAAATTCATTGTGTTGTGTACTTTCTGCCAAAAGGTTGGATACTTTTTGAACAGACGTCGTATATGCAATAATGTCATGTGTAGCTTGAAAATAAAGTACACGTTTTAAACTGATGTTTCAGGTTGCCCACTGTCCTGTAACTACAGGGGCATGCTGACAAATACTTGCTTAAGTACATTTGTAAGAGGTTCAACAATGTATTTGCGCACTAACATGTTATTTTAAATATGTCATAAAATGTAAGACGTTGATTATAAAACAGAGTAAGGCAGGTGGCAGCTTACCAAACTGTTATTGTAGATTAATTATTTATGATTTAGTAGATTCCATTTTTTTCTTTACTACAAGTTTTTGTTGAACAACTGCAAGCTTCTTTATTTATACAGAAGGAATTCTTGGGCATATTACACATACAGCTATTGCATGACTTCATATGTACTGCAAGTTAAAAACGCTTACCGCTACTAGTTTCAAAACAGATGATTTTGTAATGAATATCATTTAATGATTCTGTTCAAATTTGTGTTATAAAATTCTTCACAAATTCGGTATCAAACTAAAAACACATGCATTGGGCGCAGTTAGCTTAAGCTCCCTAAGCAGATCTATATCATCCTCTTCATACATTTGCAATAATTTTGGGTCCGGTATTTTTTTGTGAAACGGTTTTTTGTCAACTCTTTCTACTTTATTCAAATTTTTAGATGGCACCGTTGTGTTGTGCTGTACTTCTTTTTTTCTCTGAGGCGATAGTTCCAACTGTAAAAATACATACAATGAGCTTATCCACAACATTATATATATACCATAATTATGTTGGATAATTACTGGTATGTGAGATTTTTGATGATACCCATACCTTGCGCTTATCTTCAAGTTTGCTAGATTTTGATGATGATGTTGGTGCAAATGCTGTAAACCCTTTTTGACGTTTTTTAACTTTTCTTTGCGGTTTTCTGTTTTTGTTTTCATTTTTGCCAAATTCTGATTCATTAAAATCATGTAAGTCAACACTAGGAGAATATTTTGTGAGATCTGTAACATTGTCATACTGCTGGTCATCATCACTGTCACATTCCATGTTGAAAGCAGGGGATTCAAAATTATTTCCTGCAGGAAGATTGTCAATCTTAATTGGAAATGATGTCTCGTTTTCAACAACAAATGGGTTTAAGGATTGCTCTGTTTTTAAATTTTCACAACAAAACTTTTTTCCATTGACTGGTGTATCTTCTGTTGTTTGTCCAGTGATTATAGCTTCATCCATTTTTTCCTTCTCTTCAACTGAACAAACATTAAATGATACAGTGCTGATCATATCATCAGGAATTTCCACATCTGGTCTTTCTCTTGCAAGGTACTGTTTTAGCGGTGAAGATTTTAAACTGTCACTTAATTCCCATATCTAAATATGAGATTTTTAGGTAATTTAAAACAGTTTATAAAATGACAATATATTAGATTTGTGGTAGTCAATACAACGAAATGTTTGTCTGATCGATAATTTTGTAAATGTGGACAGTCTGGACATTGCTTGATGTACTATATGCAGAAAAATAAAAAGGAAACCAGTAAAAGATTCCCACCTGTTTTACTTCCTCTGCGGTCATTGCATGTACAGCATGAATTTTTCCACCATACAAAAAGCACATGAACCACTTCCATATCTTTTCACTCACATTTAGTTCAATTTTTGTGATGGAGTCACTCTATAAAAGCAGTTTCAAAAATGGAAATGAATAAGCAAAACTGATGGCATGTGATGTATGTAACCAATGGCAATAGCCACAATATAGAAAGGGTAACTATCAGGTCCAAGTTTGTTTTTTGCAGGTTTTAGAAGTATTTCAAAAATCCGACAGAATTAGTCTAGCCTGCTATTTTTTGGTGCAACTCTAATATATATGAAACTTACTTGAAATCACTGAATCGAGGTGATTTAAAGTTATTACTTGGTTGTCACCCAAGTGGGCATGTCACAATGTCATTAATGATATACATACGCGGTGGGATTACATGTCGCCAATAAAGTGTAATTAATGTAACATTGAGTGCCAGTACAAAGAACGTTTTAAAATTCAGGAAAACAACACCTAGCATCCTGACTTCTTGGTACAATGGTTCCATTTGGGGCTCATAAAAACTTTATTAATTAAAAGCACACACACTCATGTATCTGTCCTCGCTGAGATGTGTGTTGGCACAGAGCCATGTGCTTTTCTGGTTGAGAACGCATTGAACAATGCTTCGTCAGCAAACGATATTAAAATCTATTTACATGGTGTTTCAGAATTAAGGTATGTATGAATACTAGTCATTGGTGCTGGTCACATAGTCTAACAGTTGTTGTCATAAAAAGTGACTATATTTATATAAAAATAATCTGTTGACAATTTATTTTATCATTATTAATTTATTTCTTACTGCATTGTTTTTTTGGAACATGCTTTTACTGACAAAGTAAAACCTAAAATAACATGCGCTGCCTGTAAAAAACTCAAAAAATAGATCTTTTGCACAATAAAAACGCTTGACGTAAAATGTAAGTCACAAGATGCTTTTTGATGACACTTGGCTATTTGGCCTATCTTTTACAATAGCAACTTTTATTTTGTTAGTTTTTTAATTTTTAGAAACAGTAAATTTTCATAGTTGAAACCTACATTCATAATTTAAAGAAACAAATATTGTACCAATTTTCCATGCAAAAAAGGGGGCTATATACACTCGAGATTTAAAATGATATCATTATGCATGATGCCAATATTAAGCCAAGCACTTGAACTCAATTTGTCTCAGCCCTACTGCTTAGAAAAATGCTCAAAAAATGCATCTTACCATTTCGTTCAAAATTTCCGATAGTGCTGATATCAAACAACGATGTATTCTAAAGTTTTTTTCTTCACCATCATTCACAATGCAAATAGTAAAGTCACAGTGATCATCAGATTGCTGCTGATTTTGGAGAGAATTCATCATTGCCACGCAGTGTAATATGTCAACCTTCAACATTGAAAAAGTAACTTATAAAGTAACATATGGCAGCAAAATAAAATATCTAGGCTTGTCAATGTTTCAATTGACAAATTTGTTTTTGAAAAAGTTTATGTAGAAGCAAGAAAAAATGTGCTCCAATCTTTTGCATAAATAGTTACAACCGTACTGGTACAAGATAACTAGATAAAGAAAAGAGCTTGTTAGTTTTATATTCATATTCTGCTTATACTATATGCTAATGTTGATAATATGCTGGTCTATCTCAAAATGTTTTCAAATGTAATTTTGTCTGATAATCTAATATGAATAAAATGCTTGAATTTCACAAAATTGTACAAACCAACACAGAATTTTCCATCTATTCATTACTTTAAGTTTAAATCAGGAAACACTTACTAAGCTATTTTGTTAAGCCCACAAATGGTTTGCTATAGTAATTTGGCTGTATGACATATTCTTCATAAATCATTCTTAAGGTCATAAAAAATTCTTTAGTGTATAGGACACAGAAATTGAACTGGTTATTAATTTTTTACCTGTGTGGAAATTTTTCCAAACAAATCATACAAGGAATGTTGATCTGAGTTGCTCGTAAGCATGTTTTCGTACGGAAAGACCTGACCTAGATTTGACGCTGTATCCTGGTTACTGTTGCGGGGAGATAAAGATCTCTGTTAACAATGACATACGTTGCTTTAAAATTACAACTGCATTTATTGCCTAGCCTGTTAATTAAATGAAATTCTATTACAAAAATCGGGTCTAGTTTACAAAGGCACCCTGTGGTGGTACACTTGTATACTAGACCTCGAAAATCATTACAAAAAAGAAATGAAGCAAATCAAAAGTTAGCAAAACCCAGAGGTCTGGATATACTGGAGGTTAGGCTAATTATGAACGCAAATGCTTTAACATTCCGCCAGCCTGCAAATGCACAGAGCATTCCCAGCTTTTGTGACTGTGTAAATTTAAAAGCAGCTTGAACCCTGAGACTCCATAACTTGTACTAGTTAAGTTGTTGCAATAGATTTCGGCTTTCACCTGTAGCACACAATTTCTCCACAAACTGGAAAATAATTTTTTCTTGTGTATTGTCTGTATTTACTTCGAATTGTTATGCTATGCTTGGTCACCAACCCGTTTTTCACGAAAAATAAAATGATTGATTCATTGATATGATTTCTGTTTAAGGGTTTTTCCCATTCCTGGGATACTTTGGGTGCGCAAAGTTCATATTTTATATTAAAAAAACTGCTCTCACTCAAAAGCGCGATACGCTTTGGCTAGTCTTTTTTCTAATGGTAAACCAAGATGGGACAGCACGCATAAATCTTTGATAGAAAAACCTTGTTTTAATTAGGCCGTAATTTTAGGAAATTTGCCTTTAAAATAAAATTGCTTAACTTTAAAACAAAATTTGATTTGATTTTTGCAACGTATAGCCTAATTGTCGAATAGATGACAAAATTGATTGATCAAACAAACAACGAAAGATGATCTCCAAAAAACTGTGTGGCCATTTCTTTCCAGCGTTTACCGCTGTTAAACACGAAGAAGAATTAGTTTTTCTTGACAAATTATGGCAGGCAATTAATTTTTGCTTGGTGATGTCAAAGTATTTTGTTTTCATTTCAAGTATAGGCAGCCTTCGTAATTTACCAACTGTTTATTTGATAACGCCACCAAAGGTTTTTGGTTGCGTTGTATATGCCGTCCTTTTCAGATTGATTTTTTTTTCCATTCTAAAAGATGATGTCTAAAATATGATAAGCACATCAGAAGTTGTGGAAAAACAAATTTCCCATGTAATATTTTCTCTAACAGATAAAACGTCGTGTTCAATCTACAGCATGTAACCTTGCGTGTTTTGCAATTTTTGCGTCGTTTCATAATAAATGTTGATAAATTTGTATTAAATCTAATACAAATACAAACGCATTGATTCAAACTAAGTCAAACGTTATAAAGGTATAGAAATCAGTCTCAACACCCTGAAGTACTGCAACCAAAACGCTTGTTACCCAAGTCAGGACAATATGTCCCAATCTTGGAATAGCCATTGCACTGTCAATAAACCGTTTCTGAATGATACACCGCTAAGTCTGCCAATTTTCAAGTTATCACATATTAACTCATGCATATTTTAATGGTTAGTATACCAAAAGAATTGCAGAGGTCACTGCTTGTCTTAACTTATGATATTCGGACTTAATTTACCTGCCGAATTAATGATCTGACTCCGTGGTTGCGTGCGGTTAGAATTCTCTAACCTTACGTCTACTAACCGCAAGTTCTTACGATTAACAGATACCGTTTATCAGAAGCAATCCTTTATTGTAGGAACTGTACAGATTCCGAGTATAATACGAACACAAACTTAACATTCACCATTTTAAAACAAGTTTAACAAATTACAATTTACGCGAATAACGTAGCACGTTCGTACGATTCTGTATCTCTCTGTCTGCGCCGCTACTCGCGTATTAGTTCGAGTTTATAAAGCGGAGCGATGTGAACGGAAATATTCAACACAATATACACGAACATTTCAGAATGTGTGAACGATAAAAACAAAGCGTTGGCAATGGGAATTACCTTCAGTTAAAACTAGGATGTTATGAAATCACCTGGTAGCGCACTAAACGGCGTTTTCACAAAAAGTTATTTAGCGCAAGTTTCCAAATATTAAGCGACAATAATTGCGGTTTTATCAGTAAACAATATCACAATAAATAACTGGCGAATATGTTCCCACAAATGATATAATGGTATTGAAAGCGGCTCCCAGGCTGCTACAGAATGTCAACTGCAACGTCAAATTAAAACCTAGTTATAGAGCAGCAAAATCCTGTCAGAATTTAAAATTTGGGTTTTTCTTTCTTTCAATTAAACTAACTTAAAACACAAAGTAAGCTACTTCTTTGTTAATATGTCGAAAGGAAGACAGCAACGTAATGGACTTAAAACAAAATTCAACTTTTCGCCACCTTGTGGCTGAAAGAAATTATCGCGCTGTCCCATCATGTGCTACGTCCCATCATGGGCGACTTTCCCCTAATAGATTTTTTATTTTTTATAGCAATCATCATGATGATTCCGCGGCTCTCTCCAAACTCTGGGAACTGCAAATACATAACTTTTCCAGAACCCTTCAACCATCCTTCAAGATTAGATCGACAGCTACCACAGATAACATGTGGTGCCCATGACTTATTCTGATCACCAATGTCCATCCCAAAAGATCATAACCGCATAAAAAACTTACAGTTAATGGAAAATCACAAAAAACGGAAATCATTGTATCTTGAAAACGATTGATGATAGAAAAAAACTGATAGCATTTGTGGAATCAGCGCTTGAAAATCATACAGACACACTTAATAAATGTAGCCAAACAAATTTTTTTTTTAATTTTGTTACGTAGTGTTATTTATTTAAGTCGATATAGTCTTTGACTCACAAGCAAAATTTAAATATATAGAACATTTAAATATTGATAGCAAACTGTTGATTATAGCCTACTACAGTACAATCCTGATAGACCTTTTGAAGTGGCCTAATCTGGTGACATAAATAAACCGTACGATTTGTAGCTCAAACATTGCAATTTGAAATTAATTGTGGCTGTTTATCACCGAAAGCAAACACATCAAAAACTTCTCAAATCTTTTTTACTTTTAACTGTAGATTATTTTGCCAACTGGAATTACAGAGCAACGCCGGAATGCCAAATTCTGCAATGTTCTCACTTGCGTGAATCGGCTTTGAGAAAAATTACTTGTTCCAAAGAAGAAAATATTCTGTGAAATACGTGCAGGTATAGACATTTCTAACTTATAAAAACAGTAAATTTTTTTTCAAGAGTTTATGAAGTATAGGCTACTATCTTTGTAACAGATTTTCATGCAAAGTTGGGTATAAACTTAGCGAAAAAATATCTACCGTTAAATGCATTGAATTGTCACCAACAGCCGATGTATGGACTAGACTCACTAGAGTTACTCCGAAATTACAACGTAATAGATCAGTACGTTTTTCCTATTAGTGGAAGCTAAGGTCTAAAGATGACTTTATTAATTGCTATGTTTATAGCGGTAGGCAAAGACCCGTATCAAAAGAGTGGAAGGCACAAAATCAGGCAAAGTGCAAACCTTTGGAAAAACTTAATAATGGAACAATCGAGTGCACTAAAGGTAATTGGGTGGGTTCACGTTTCAGTGCGATTCCTCTGCAAGGATATCGGTATTATCCATCGAGTTCAAAAATTAGTAGGCCTACTTGCAACGCGAACGCTAAATGAGATGCTTTGAAACCTTGCTGTACACGTAAGGTCTATGCACGTTTTTGTAGTATAATTTTTTTAATTAAACTAGGAAATTTAAATAGAAACAATCAATAACTTTAGTATAAAGTTTGTAATACAATTTTATATCACACGTTATAGTCTAGGCCTATATACAGACTATTATTTTTAAGATCCGGAGTGTAGCTTATGGTTTAAAATTGTTTTAATAATGCTTTCGTGATTGAAATTTTCTCTTACATGAACTGTTTTATTTTAGGGGCTTGTTTTTTTGGATTCATCGACTTCCAAGGAAACTTGGTTAAAGATAACTAACTTTGTTGTGTCTCTGCTTAAGTAAGCATATGGCGCAAATGCAATGTTGATCGTCGAGTGGTTTTTGGTCTGACAAAAATAATGCACACTTTTAGAAAGTTTACAGTGGGAAAGAATGCTATCATTTTTTGCCACTTTTCGTTATACTTCTACAATTTACACAAAGCACGAAGTAATTAGGCCCTATTAATAACGAAAAGAGTAATATACGAAACCAGAATATTTTTAATCCTACAATATCCTTTCTTATTACGTTTTGTTAACAGAGTACAATGAAAAAAGCTTTTTTCTGAAACAACTACGATCATGAATTGTTTCATTCAGGTGACTTGTAGCCTACATTAAGCTCTTGTGAAACTATAAGCAACTTCGAGATGTGGTAGCTAAACTTTTGTTGTTTCGTTTATAGAAATAACAACTCTAATTATTTGGTCCTGAGTTTTCCGTATAAAGCTCTACTTTTCGCAGGGCGATTACACAGGAAAGGCATTGGATCACGCTGCAGAAGTTTTAATGGTGAAAGAAAACAGATTAACTGAAAAAGATGTAGTATTTCTAATAACAAGCGGGAAATCTGATGATAGCATAATTTTGGCACTTAAGCGCTTATGCAAAACTGGAAAAACAGTATGTAGCCTAAAACATAAAGCAATTTTCTGATACAATTAGCTTCTTACAAGAACCCTAATATTTATGTCAAAATTAAATTTACGGAATGCGTTTTACTTATATTAGGTGGTTACACTCCCAGTTCCTTTAACAAGGTCGCTGCGTTCAGGACTGATTTTCCTGCGAATGGGATTTACCCGACAAAAGCATAGTATTTTAATTGGCGATGCCTTATTCCGCGTACTTGAAGCCCTTGATGATAATTTAGCCAATAAGATAGCAAAAAAACTTTGCTCAGTCGTAAATCGCTGTGAGCAATAAATGTAAGTTGAAGACTTCAGTCCAGCTGATACTACCTGTTGCTATTTGCAACAAAGTGAAAGTCTTGCCAGTCCTCAAATGCCAAATCGTGACACTGCTTTAGTGCTTCTAATCAGCATTTGCTTTAATGCGAGGTAAATAAAGATGCATACAGCAAAACGCTTGTTCATTGATATAGCGTGTCATTCACGAGATATGAGGTGAGAAATAGCATTTATAACCGACAGTTCGCCTGTTTGAAATGCAGACTGTGGATCCTTAATCGTTCTTTCCAAGATTTTGTCCAGCTCTTGGCGGAGGTCCTTCAAAAAATTAATATATATATAACTATTAGTTACGACTGAAGTTATACAGAAGACTTTTTGCAAGTAAAACTTTTTGCACGTCAAACGTTTTGTCCTATTACCCGAACGGTGTTTGCAATTTTAGGCTGGGCTTTAAATTTTATCCAACCATCTACAGAGATCATATCAGTCTTATCATCATCAACAAATGTGCAAATATCTCCACCGAAAAATAGCAAGGGAAAGCAGCTGATTTCACTTGAATCGTAAATATAAACCTGAAGAGTATATGAGGTAATAAATTTAGACTACCAGGGAACAAAATCAAAGCAAATCTATTTGATACAAACACAAAGTTTTGTTTCAATTATTATTTGCATCGCTAGTTGGACAGTTACCGAGCGGTGGTATTTGAAAACCAACAACAAATTTTTTACTTCATATTTACCAGTACAACTGCAAACAAGGCAGCATGAAAGATTGCTATAAGTCAAACGAAAAGTATATGACTTGTTTAACCTATGTTAGAAATAATAAAACCTGATGACTAAAACATCGCGAGCGTTGTTTATACATGAAACGCAAACAAGGAACTTGTCATGTTTACGATTACTAAGGTGTGTTCAACAACTGCACAATTTACGCAGAGTTATTTTAGTAATCTTTTCCATATCATGAAAATAAGTGTAATCCAAAGGCACATCCAAATAAACATATACAAATTTGACAAAAAAACAGAAACATTTACATCGACTACGTCGTTAGTGGAAAAATGCTATTTTACTCACATCTGCAGTTTTCATCTTTTCGTAATAACACAACCAGTTATTTGAAAATTCACAGGACGGTTTGTCACAATTCACCGATTTTGGGTGAAAAGACACTTTACGCTCTGTTAGTGTATTTAATTTGGGCTTTATATGCGGCTTCCACTTCAACATTTTTGCAATATTCGGGTATAGCCCTGAACAAACCACTGCTGTAATGAGCTAGAAAAACGAAGTTTTTTAGTTGAACAGGTTGAACAGTTTAAACAGGCATACCCAATATATCGTATGGGAAGAAAACCACAGGGAAATTCAACTAAAAATACAACGTCGTGTTATGCATACTGTAGAATTCGGTACCTTCTTGTCAAACGAATTTCGATTGGCTTCGGGCATAGCTGGATCAGCTAAGCTGATAAAACCGGATTGGTGCAAATATTCCGCAAACTGAACACGCATGTCCTTTATCATCTGTCGTTAACAGTTAGTGTGATCGGATAAAAATATTTGACATTCGTAACTACACCGCTTTTTGTCATTTAGTGCTTTTAAAAATAAATAAATTGATTCCAGCATTTCCATTTTCTAAGCTGTACCATGGCAAATTAAAGCAACGAGGATCACACTATACACTACACCAGAAGTACCCTGGCAAAAAACTTAAGAAAATGTACTTTTGCTAAAAAGATTGGGTCTCACCTTGAGTACCGACAAGGACAAAAAATTATCCCAACAGTAGTCCTTTTCTGTTGAACGACCGTGCGCAGCAGCATCTTTCCAACCGTTGTACACATTAACAAACATGATATGGTCGCTATTTGAATGTTGGGCCAAAATTTTTCGCTGTTTATCAGCTTCTTTTTCTTTACCCTTAAAAATGTTTTCAAAATAATCCAGTCAACAAATCGATTCTCAAGAATAAGCCCTGTCCAGAAATACGCTAAAAGGTAGCAAGTATCTAAGGTGTTGAGAGTCAGTCCTTTTTCAGTTTTTAATTTAGCAGGTTAGAGCTATATATTAAATTAAACCATGGAAGAATAACGCTACGTTGAAATTGTTCAATGTGAGTACTCATTGAATTGTTGTACTATCCTTAGGCAAGGAATTAACAACGATCGCTCCTGTTCAATGGACCAGATGAACAGTTCCAAATTTGGGCAGTACAATATAAAAAGTCAGAAAACAATAAAATACGTTTGTGTCTATCGGCACTTGCGCAAATTCTAGCTCGGAAACCGGAGCTCGAGTGATCAGAAATTATCGCTGAGTTGAAGTAATTCAAAGACTTTCCGCAGTCCGACGATAAAGGTTATGATATCGTACCATGTCAGATATGCGAATTCACTAGACTCTTCGGCTCATTCAACATTAACAGCGACGATACCCGTTCTTTATAGAATGTATTGGGCAAGGTGTTGAGAGTTTGGTCCGAGTGACAGTGAAAATAATATTCTGAGCATGTCCTAGATTGCCTTGTATTACAATGTGAAGAGTCGCAAAGATTCGAGTGTTTTAAAGAAAAGGGAAGTAAGTTTCCAGCCAATATTTACCAACGGTATGACAAAAGGATCTTTGAAGCTTAAACTTGCAGCTATGGTAAGAATGGGATCCAAGCAGGAAAAAATTGCTCCAAATAACAGCATTTTACCTATTAAAAGTCGAATTAGAATTGGGCTGTTTTAAAAAAATTGTCACATAGCAGAATAAATGATCGCTTTAAAGTGAGGCAAGTTGAAAAACAAGTTGGCCTTAAATCAAAGAGTCGCTGCTATAGTAAGTATACTGGAGAAAGAACTTTTATAATATGTATAGTGGTTAGGCAGATAGTCTATATATCGCAAATATGGACTTTTTTATGACGGAGATGGCGGTCATTATAAAATAACAATAAAAAATCAATATGCTTGATAACTGGGGTTTGAATTAGGTGTGGTAATAGTCAGGGACCTTACTTTTTGGGGCTTCGACACCTTTATTATACCATTTCGTACCAAAGAGAGACCAAAATTAGGAACCTGCAAATAGTGTCTCGTTTTTGTTTTGGAACTTTGATTGTCTTCTCCTGTTGCGCACTGTTTAAGGTAGAATTTTTCTTTAGTTTCCTAGTCGTCCTTATCTTTGAGTCCGAAGGCAACCCTGGTCATAGTAGTAGACTAGCTAACGTGTTTTAGATAGAATACGTCTCTATGAACCATAGGTAAGTGGCTAGCAGCATGTAGTGTTTGTTTTCATCATAGAAATGTCACAGATGCCATTACATCAATTGATCAAGCAGTCTTGTTTTTACGGCAGTTATCGTTACCGGATCAGTCTAGCGCTAACAGCCAAGACTAATCCGGTAGCTTACCATCTATTATTCTATAATCTATAACATACACCTACAGTAAGCTAGTTTAGGCATATTTAACAAAAAATATTATTGTTATACACTTGTTATGCTTCAATTATACCTATCCCTTGTCGGCCACACAAAACATTCTATTCATGCTCGATTCGAATACCTGAGTAACTTCTATTGTTTATTTTATAGTGACGTAATAAGAGCTGGAGTCTACGTCATAATTAAGTGATGAATTTAAGGGAATAATTACTTAACCATTACATATTAGTACAAATTCTTTCTCCAGTATATTTACTGACAACTACTTTTTGAATTAAGGCCAACTTGTTTTTGGACTTGTACCTTACTTTAAGCATTAAGGTTTCCCAGTGCGAAATGCAAGTTATGTGTTAAATATCGGCATAAAGCTGGTTCCCTGGCTACTTATCTAGCTACTTACTCAATATCGTTGAGTATCTTTATTTAAGAATAAATAAATGAGTAACTATGTAGCGTGTAACCAACTTCATCTGCAAACAACTAACTGAATATAAAACCTAATGACAGATAATCAAATTCGTGTTTTGAATAAGTAAATGAATAAGCAACCAGCGAACCGGCAACTAACTTCACATACCTATCTGAGGTTCAACGGGTAACTTAGCTAAGTGCCTTCCCAGCGCAGTCAGATTTTCTTGTTCGTCGAATGCATTCAGTTGTTTCAGCTTTTTTATGGACAAGTCAACAGATTCTTCTTCTGGGGTTTCCAGTATGTGAGAAAGAAAATCTTTAACGCCGCCAAGGTTTAACAACTAAAGGAAATGCAAAAGATGAAGCATTTTCCATCATATCAAATACCTGATGAGTAACATTTCTTATGCACCATACTTTTTTAACATATAGCAAACCTTTATTTGCAATGAAAGTTGATCAAGTGGTGTTCTGAGAATTTCAGGGATTATATAATCATCCATGCTACGAGCTTGCAACTTCGTGAAGAGGTGAAAACAGAATCCTTCTTGTACCCTGAAAAAATACACTTTTAAAGGCAGATGTAACCTGTTCTATCGGGCAAAATACAACGAAAACATAGCACAATAGCTTAAAAAGATAAAAATGAAAACATACAGACATAAATCATTCAACAGTCCAGACAAATTTCTTTTGGTAAACGAAATTTTCAAACTATATGTTCGAACAGATTATTGGAATAATGGACTAAGTTTATACAGAAAGTGAGAAAGTCATAAATATGATTTAGGAACACAAAAATGTTTTCAATATTAACTATAATAACTACAATAATTTTGAGTTTAGAAGGTAAAAATCTATAAAAATTTGCAAATATTTTTATTCAAATAAGACCAATAAAATGAGGTAACAATTCAGCTCCATAACTTGATGCTAAAATGCAGCTTCTCAAAATATTTCTGTCTGTAACATCCAGCATCAAAATTGGGATACCAAATTCAAACCCAAGCCTTTTGATGGCAAAAATCGTAGTTCTGTTATAAACAAGTTTTATATTGCATGTTTATAGAAAATGTAAACAACAACTAGAATTTCCACAGAAAGGCAGTCGGAGGCACAACCTTGGACAGAAGTTTGGAAATTCCAGCGTGCTTTTTATGTCCTTTGATTGCCCTGCCAAAGTTTTCCCACTTTTTAAAAATAGTTTACCATAGAATACAATTTTTTTTTAATTTGTGTTGTTAGGTTTACTTATTATGACAAACTCTGAAAACTAAAAAGCAAAAAAGATCAAGTTTAGATGAAAAGTTTTGCTTGAAGGCAAAAATTATGCCTGGCAGTTTAGTCCAGCATTTATTTATGACCAAGTTCGTGCAGTAGAACTTATATCTTTTTATTTAGGACTATATCATAGCTCTCTTATCCTCTTCCAAAAGATGAAGAGTGTATTGTTGAAATAGCCACTATGGTTGTGATTAAATAATAACACAGACTGGCTGAAGTGCACTTGGTTGAGTGTGCTTTCTAAACTGGGCTATATCTGGTAGATGCCTAGTAAATTTAGTAACTAGATTTAGTTGGCAAAGCCAGCAAACAACTCTCTTCTCCTATCTCCAACAGTAATTTAATATCTTTTATCTATCTAATGCTGAAATCAACAAAAAGGTATCTTCAAAATATTTCTTACAACTCATTACTTGAAAAATTGCCAATCATAAAAAGAGATTCAATATTCAAGCCTTATATAAGTTACCTTGACTTGAACATCTGTTGAAAAACTTTGTTTTAAAAAATTTGTTCAACGAATTGTAACAATAACAAACCTTCCTGCACGCCCCTTTCTCTGTTGTGCATTTGCTTTTGTTATCCAGTCCGCTTGTAATGTGCAAATGTTTTTTCCATGTTCAAACTTCCTCAACTTTATTTTACCACAGTCAATCACATAAAGGATATCATCAATTGTAATACTAAATTTGAAAATTTCACAAAATATCGATTATTTGTAAACATATGAGTAAAATAATGCCTGTATCATGAACTCTATGCAATTACATAAAACTTAATGTGTTAATAGAAGTATAGAATGCTCAGAAATCCTATTTCACAAACTAATTAAAATACACGATAAACACTTACCTAGTTTCTGCAATATTTGTGGCAATGATTATTTTAGTAACTCCATGTGGTGGTCTGTCAAATACTTGTTGCTGATTCACTGTTGGCATCATGGAATGTAGAGGAATAATTAAGTACCGATCTGCAATAACAAAAATCTAAATTAGTTTTTATAAATCAATGAGCTTGCAACACATTTCCAAAAAAGAAAGCTTCATCACAGAGTGCACTGTGCATGTATTGCCTATATATAATTTAAGGCCTTAGGCTGATGCAGGTGATGGGGCTGCATCCGATGTAATGCAAGACAAAAATAACAATTTAGCTTTTATTTTGAACAAATTTCAGTTTTGTTTTTCAATTTTTTTCTGAAATAGAAGGTTTTGGTGAGAAAATATCACAAAGCTCTCTTTGCTGGAGACTGCTTAATTTGGTTTATGCTATTATCAAATCAATTTATTTAGAATCCGCAAGGGCCCCTGCTATCAAGCATTAGCTTTTGCATTGGACCTGGCATTCACTTGGGCCGGCCCAACTGAAAGGAATGTGATATTTCTTGAACGTATGTCTTGGCTACATGTTTCTAGGTCTTCTTGAAATATAGTATCTGCAAGTCCTATATTTTATCAGATATCAGTCAGAGATATGCTTCGTCTATCACGTTTTGACAATTTACCAACAAGCTTTGCATTTTTGTCCGTAAGTTATTTTCCTTCTGCAGCTTGCTGTTAGCCGAGTGATTTTTGTTAGAAGTGCACCAAAATATCAGCAGGCCAATATAATTCGGCTGAATTGGAAAAAGTTGCCCATATTTTTGTTTTCGGCTGAATTTATTTCCAACGACCAAAAACCGCATATTTACGACACTTCTAAAACCGTTTTCAACAATTCCTTGAGTGCAGGAAAGGTATAACAACAGCGGATAAGATTGTTAGTGCACATAACAGGAAATCTAAGCATGTTATTAATTACCTTTCTGTCGCAAGTTACAAGTTGCGTACCATACACCGTAAGCATTTCTTAGTTATTGCTGGTATCTAGGTAATTTTATATGTTTGTAGTTTTCAAAAATATTCTTTTAATCTGCCCTGACAAAGATCACCCGCAAGGGTTTCCAAAACGTTGCTTCATTAAACAATTCAAACACAAGCTGAGTGCCTTTTGCTGTTTAAATTATGCCTGGTGGCAAACATGGTATTTTTAAGTATAAGTTAGATCACCAATGATATTTCCTTAATTAAATAATCCATTGTGTATATGCACTGTTTGATGTACTTTAATGATAAATATACTTGCAATACTAGATCGCACGACACGATTAAAATAATTCGGTTGCTTTTTCCAAAAATTCATTTTTGGACCAAATCCAAAAAACACAGTTCGGTAAAACTTTTTTCAGCTCAAGTTTTTATTACCCGCTGGGGTATAACTGGTAACTGGTTCAAGGTTAAAATTTGCAAGTTGTGATTTTGCTACAAAGTATAACATAATCTATGCCATCCAAGACAAGTTCCCTGAAATAGTGCCTTAAGGGACTGAAGGCCTTTTGTTGTACAGAGTAACAACAAAGAAGACTTTTGAGAACTTGCAATGGATGGTGTAAATTGTGTTATGATTTGCAACACTGTGAAAGCCATAAGGATTGTTATTGGTGTACAAGACTCCAGTTTTGGATCAAAAACTATTTGGAAGTGGCAGGGAAATCCCACACTTATAAAAAGTGCAAAGTCTAAGTTGTCAAAAGCTATAAGACTCTCTCCTGCTGATACATAATAAGATATGGAACTAAGAAGGCGTATACACTGAATAATGATATTTCAGACACCATGATTGAAAATAGAATTGATGTCTTTATGGATTGACATAGCCTCAACCTGATATGTAAAGCACTGAACTGAAAGATATCCTTTCAGTAATAAAAAAGATTAATGTTTAATTGATTTGTAAGATGGAAAAAAAGTAACCTGAATGAAAGAATTTGTTTTTTGCTAAAAGATTATTCAATGACTTGATGTCTTCCCATCCTGGAACAAAGATTAGAATTCCTCCTGCAGTATTTTCAACAGAAGGATGCAGAATAATACTTTTAATAGTTTCGATCACTAAATCATAATCCAAATTCTTCTGCAGATATGCATCCACACAACATATGTTTCGACTTGTTTCAACTGAATGTCTGCATCATAGAATAACACAACAACATTAATTTAAAACTGACAGGTTGAGTTGGCATAAACAGAGCTAAGCCAAGGGAAATTTGTATTGACGTGCACTAAAAAGTATGTTAATACGGTATTAATAGTAACTATGTTACTGTTACAATACCAAAAGCATAAAGTAATATCTTTTCATATGCAGGTTATGATTCTCATGTACAATCAACACAAATGCAAAATTTTTGACATAAAAATATGAAATTTTTCCATGAAGTTTGTTTACTATTCAATGATTAGCCTGTCATTATTAACTAGTAATAGTAATAATCAACTGCTGTTATGGCTTAGTATCGGATGCGAAGAAAAGCTAACCACTTCTATGTTTTCTATATGTCATATTATTGCAGGCAAAAACTTAATTTGTCATGTTTTATTTGTCATGTAACTAAAGAATGCTTACACTCTTCGCAGTTCTTTTTCATAGTCCTGAAGCCGCAAATGATAAGATTCTCTAGCCTCCAGGGTAGCAGAAAACTTAGTCTTCCAATATCTTTTCGACTTAAGTCCATGAAAAGTATCAAATGCACGCTTAGAAGGTTGATAACTGTAAAAATATTCATTTTTGAAATGCACAATTTCTATGTATTCAATTATCATACTCGCCACGAACATTGTATTGTTAAAAATATTTCAGAGAGCTGAGGTATGAGTGCAAGGCAGCTAAAATAGTTCTTGTGATACAACACTATGAATATCAAAATAAGCAGACAATTGGAGCAGTGGAAGGTAAAAGTGATTTCATGTTTGAAAGACACATATAGCATTCTACATTGTATTACAAATATGCTTGTCTGGATATATTTTAATGTTCCGATATGCATTTTTAAGTAGAAAAACGGTGAGTTTAACATACCGGTACTGTAGTAAGTATTTAGATTTAGTGTCCACTATAAAAAGTAATATATTATAAACATTTATTTTCCAGAAAATCACTAACCAATTTTGAACGAACATAGCCGTTTTCGAGAGTAATGGTATAAGTCAGGGATGTCCGACCTTTTATTATAGTGGGCCGCATTATCACTTGAAATAATTGAATGGGCCGCAAAACCTATTAAATTTCAACAAAAATGGGTACATAAAGTACATAATTTTGGAGTGAAAATGACTAGCGGGCCGCACAAAAATCTCAGGCGGGCCGCAGGTTGGACATCCCTGGTATAAGTAAACATTAAACAACTATATATACACAATATACAGATGTGGAAAAGAGAACAGTTTCCTGTTTAGACTTTAAACAGTAACTGGGAGTAGGTGAGAAATTAATATAACAATATAATAGGATTAATGCTATACAATGAGTGGCGACAAAATATGGGTAAGGCATTAGTCCGAACAATGTAATTGGATTGATTAATTATACACTTTGCAATGCTTTCTTTGTGAATGTGTAGGGCTGTTTTATCCAATTGCGTGTGTTCTATCAAAATCATTTCAAAGTGGTGTGCAGTCTTACTAATGCAAAAACATTAATGTATTATGAGTCTTTCTGCATTAGTTTTCATATTATCTACTGCGTCATAGTTAAAGCCAACTTTCCCTCTACCTAAGTTATCATTATAAACATTGCAATTTTATAATCTAACTAGTCAGTTAATCTACTTGTGTACGTTCTTATGTTCAGTTCGGCCAACATAAGCACAAAGGTGCAAGCAAAAATCTTTCAAAATGAGAAACATATTTAATGTCAAAATAGTTTTCCTTGTCTGTTATGAGTAACACTCATGGTTCAACTTACAACTAGGATAATGAAGAAGTACTAAGAAAACCTACCTTAACATTTTCACAACATCTTCCAAGTAGTATTCTGTGACATGAAAAGTAAAACCTGGAATGTGTATTTTTGGACAATTACCAAAATACTGCGAAAATACATCTGCATTGAGAGTTGCACTCATAAGTATCACTTTCAGGTCATTCCTGGAAATAAATGTGTAGTGGAGCTGGGACATGTGAAAAGTAAAAGGAGCCAAGCCATTTATAGCACAGTTGCTTTTTGAATTATTCTATAGGAACTAAAACCTCCTTAGTCAGGGGCTCCTCTTATTACTCTTTAGCTGTTCTTTAAATAAATTTTTTTATATTCATGCATAAACGACTACATACATCTCACAAGTGCGAAAGCAAAAGTACGATACTTATAGATACTTTTAAAAACAAAAATTTCTCAATATTTCATAAAATCATTTCCTACCATCAATTCTGTTTAGTAATAGCCTCACACGTACCTTTTTTTAATAATGCTCCTGATAATTGCAATCAGAAAGTCAGATTGAAGATTTCGTTCATGAATTTCATCTAAAATCACATGACTGATATTGGAAAGAAAATGGTCTGACTGCAACCACTAGAACCATAAAAGTATTCACCGTAAAAATCTATCCTCAGATCAATAATTAATCAAAGAAATATTATCACATCCCAACAAAAAACTCCCTATCATAACAGCAAACAGTAAAAAAGTTTAATAAATGATCACAGCATTGGTCAAACTAGACATCCAGTATTTATTACTGATATTGTGGTAGTTATAGTAATGCTGTCTTTGAAAGTTTAAGTCAATTTTATTACCATATGTAATAAGTTAGTTAAAGGTAGATATCATACTTGAATCAAAATTCCTGTTGTGCAATAAAGTATTGAAGCCTTTGCTCGTGGCAATCTTGATTGCAATCGTATTTGATATCCACAACTTTTATTTTCTCCACAGCATTCATCTCTCTCTTTTGCAACACGCTCTGCAACCTTAGAAACATATATAGTTAACTTAACATTGCTTCACAGGCTTTTTATATTTCAAATTACAAACATTTTATAAAAACTTAATCTACTCAAAGAGTAAAAATATGATTACACTGTTAGGCAGTAGTAAAACTTGAAAAAATTAACAAATGTTTATTATTACTATACCACTAAATTATTAGAGTTAAGTTTGACATTCCAATTGTGTTGAAAGCTTAGAAAACAATATAAATAATTAATTGATTGATTTTAATTTTAAGATGGATTTCAAGCTTTGCTAATATTTAAAAAAGAATTTACTGATATTGCAGATATTCTGCGGGGCTGAGTACAAACTATTTTGCAAGAAGACCCCAATCCAGATTCAATTGCTTCATCCAAGATAAATTGTGGAATCTGTAACGGAGCATTGTTTAAATACATTTTCACGAAAGGATTACAAGAAATAACACTGGTAAAAACAATTACTCTGATGCATACCTGAGTTGTCTTACCACATCCAGTTTCACCAGTAATAACCAACACTTGATGAGAAGTTATAGCATCAAGTATTTCCTTTGTTTGTAAGTGCAAAGTTTTTAAGTTTGAATATAAATTAAAAATTTAAAACAGTAGTTTAGTATGGCATTGCAACAAAACAATTTAAAGGGAGACTTTTAAAATAACTTTAACCCTTTGTGGTCAATGGACGAGTATAGCTAGCCTTTACAAAATGGCCGTTTCAGTCGTAAGGCGAGTATAGGTTGTCTTTTATTAACATCGCACTTGGCCCACTCGTAAGGCGACCGTTATTTGCCAATTGTGAAAATCCGGCGAATGAACATAGTGAATATTTTGGGCCAGATGAACACATTTCTGAGGATGAAAGCACAATTGGATTCAAGGAGAGGGTGTTATGGAAATGTTACAACCCCAACATATGCAATATGCAAATAATATGCATATGAATAATATGAATATGAATATGCAAAATTGAGTGATTTTAAAAAAGACTAACCAGCGCAGTTAGGGAAATGTTTATACGACCGCAAAGGGTTAAATTAAAAAGGAACTAAAAAGGTCTAACGAACCGTTTTCGTTGAATGTAATTAATCACGCAGTAAATATGATACCATTATGCATTCTTAACCAGATACAACCATTCTATTACATTATTCATGCTATACTGTAGTGCACAAACCTTTTTCATAGCAAAAGCTGGTAGTTTTTTACGAAATTCTAAAATTTGATAGTATGAAGCAGACTTTTCTTTTAAAGCTTCCTGAACAAGTTTACGATTGAATTCAAGACATTTGATATTGTCGTTTATCGATTGTTTATGGTCTACAGAATCAGGATCCTCTTTCAAAGGTATGAAGCTTTCCTTTAAAAATAATATTATGTTACTTTGCAAATAATCTATTGATAATAAAATACATATATTGGTAATCTGGCATCTGAATAATTAACAACCTCAAGAATAAGGATGTTAAAGTCGATACTGAGATTGATTCTAATCAATTCTTAAAATAATCAATATTTAATTGCAGAACTGAATTACGTAAAAATGTTGAACTATACAACTACAATCTACTTCCTATTACTTCATAAAGGAAAGATGTGGTGTTTCGCCACAATGAAATACTTTTGAATTTTGTTTATCAAACATTTATTTTCGTTTACCAAACATTTTTGTTTAGTTTATCCTGTACTACTGTACTTGTTGCAAAAAAGGTTAAAGAAATAAACAAATTGAATAATGGCAGTCCATTTAGTAAAATTATTGCGTTGAGATATGGTATTTCCATGATAATTGCTTCTGGTAATGTATATTGACTAAAAACTACAATAAATGCAAAAAATCTGGTTCTTTGTTGAACAGCTGCGAGACGATTTGACAGAATTTGACAAATGTTGAGCAAAAAAATTTCTAGAGCAAATATATAGTGGACCCCCACTGAACCAGAACACATAAGAGGGTGGGCACATTGGTCCGGCTAAGCAGGAAATGATATAAATTTTCATTACTCATTTTCATTGTTTTTTGGATGAAGTTTAAACATTTGCAATTCAGACTATACACAAAGCCAACATACCATTAGCAATCAAAACAAATGATAATACAGTACAGTATTTGGTGTAGCAGCATACTTATTTCTTGATTTTATCTCGCTTAATTCAAACTATAGAAAAAAAACACGTACATGAACAGCAAAATACCATAACAATAAAGGAAGGATGAAAATGATGATAGTAGAGTAAATTTGAACAGAAAAATGGATGTTGATAGGTCCGACCAGGTGGGTAGTCCAATAAAACTTCGTTTGATTAAATAGGGTTCATTGCATAACTGCATCCGACTTTTTGTTAATTAAAATCAACGTTTAGTTCCCAGTTTATCATTAACAGTAATATTTCTGTATATTGTATGCAGAAGATCGATGATATATGGTATAGGTTATCTTTATCACAATTACTTAAATAGCAATAGCAAGGTATTGAACACAGCAAAAGTTACAATTAACCTAATCTACAATATGCTAGGCAAAGAATAATTTTTCGCACATAATCTCTTGTTGAAGCGGTTGATGACGTTGCATCTTTCATGTCACTATCATGTTCCTCAGCAAGCCTGACAATAAAAGACATTAATTATGTCAACCTCATTGATCTCAGTAAAGAAGTGTCATTTATTATAACATAAGAACCTAGAGTGCTTTACAATATTTCTATTGTATACGGACTTAAGCATGCTTATGCATGAACTTAAGCCTTCTGGTGAAGATTTGATTAAGTGGGTGGGAAGCCAAGTGGAGCCAATCTTCACGCCTACAATTAGGAATGTCTTTCAGTGTATTGCGAAGACACAGTCGTGTGCTTTCAGAGAGCGTCAAATTGAAAACTTCTTTAATGCTGGCCTGCCACTCAACTGCTGGGCTGCACAACCGACTCAAAGAAAAAACCTAAAAACCCTCCCCCTTTAAAACAATTATTTCAATCCCAAAAAAGCCTTAAATCCAAATATCACCATCTCCTACAACTCAACCGATGTGTATTTCAAATTCGCATGGACTAAGCTTTTTCAAATGTCATCTACAATTAAAGGAAAATATTTTCTTCTTGGTATTGATATCATGCATCACTTATATAATTATGTAGAAAATAAAAAATTTCTCAGACAAATTATAAATTGTCTGAGAGTTATAGATTACACTGGTCTACAAAAACAAAACAATTTTTAATTGCATGAACTTTGATAACTGATTTAGGATAAGTTTTGGTTGCTGAATCCAATTCTGAGCTCAGAATTGCTCTATCACGTCAGGTTTTTTCGCTGCGCATTTTCCCCAATTTCATAAATTGATCAAATTTTGACTTTCATTAGCGACGGTACGGTGAGCGTATAACAGCAACAGATCAAATATTGTTATTGAAATCACCTATGATGAAACCTCGGCTGGAAGAAACTGAATGACAGAGATTTCGGTTAACTTTAATCCAATGGTTCTCAATCTTTTTCAATCACGGACCTCTTTTCGAATTTCGAAAATATATGTGGACGCATTCATTTTTCTTCGGTAGTTCATTACTTAGTTACCATCTTTATCTTTATACATCTGCCCTGCAGACTTAATCAGCTTTATAAATGCTTTTTATGACAGCACCTTGCTCTTTAGTAAAACATAAACATTGTAAACGATAAACATAACATTGTTCGTACAAGGTAAAATAAAATTATGCGCTTTGGCAAATAACCCAAATGTGTGGTCATATAAGCTTGTTTTGAAACATTAAAAGACACAGGATGTCTGCTTATCCAAAGAACCAAACTGCTTATCGTGCTTATCATGCTTAATCTGCTTATCATGCTTAATGTGTTTATCGTGCTAATTCTGCTAACTTGAAACCAAACGAAAGACAGGGTGTAATTTTCGCAGTATACTTTCATTGACTTTATGGAGTCAGTTTGTGTTATTGAGCTGTAATTTTGGATTGTATTAAATACTATGTCAGCTGTCAAAAAGCGTACATGCGCCAATGACCCCAATATTTTTTGCTACATTTGTGGTTGCTTCACTGTCTCTTCTCAACGACATGAAATTACCGATTTTGTGAAAAGGTCTTATTTCGCTTACTTTAAGGTGAAGTTAGGGGACCAAGATAAAAGTTGGGCCCCTCATAAAGTATGCAGAAGTTGCGTGGAGAGTTTGAGATCTTGGTCTCAGGGCAAGGACAAACATCTAAAGTTTGGTATACCAATGATCTGGCGAGAACAAAAAAATCATCTCGATGATTGCTACTTTTGTCGTGTCAGTGTGAAAGGTTACAACAAGAGGAACAAGCACAAGCTGCAATATCCAAATCTTGCCTCTGCTTTGCGTCCTGTTGCACACAGTGACGAAATATCTGTGCCTACCTTTACTCATCTGCCCGAAAGTAGTGAAGAAGAGCTTAGGTTATCCTCTGATTCTTCACAAACTGATAAAGAAGTTTCAGATTTAGATTTTCAACCCTTGAGCTCCTTTTCTGAGCAACCCTTATTGTTCAATCAGTCGGAACTGAACGATTTAATCCGTGATTTAAATCTTTCCAAACAGGCCTCAGAACTGCTAGCTTCACGGCTCCAGGAAAAAAACCTTCTCCAGCTTGGATGTTCTGTCACGTTTTATCGGAATCGAGAAAAGCTATTTCTGAACTATTTTTCTTCTAAAAGATCTTTGGTTTATTGCCATGATATTGAAGGTCTTCTTTTGCAATTAGGAATAGCCAAATATCAACCAGATGAGTGGAGACTGTTTATTGACAGCTCAAAACGAAGCCTGAAGTGCGTGTTACTTCACAATGGAAATAAATATGCATCGATTCCAGTAGGACATTCTGTGACACTCAAAGAGACGTATGAAAACATTAAGAATGTGCTGGAAACACTGAAGTACAGTGATCATGGCTGGAGATTATGTGTAGACATAAAAATGATGAACTTTCTGTTAGGACAGCAAGGTGGTTACACCAAATACCCTTGTTTTCTCTGCTACTGGGATAGCAGAGCCAAAGATGAGCATTGGATAAAAGATAAGTGGCCAGAAAGGAGCAGTTTAACACCTGCAGAAAAAAATATCATTCATAACCCGTTAGTGGATACCAAGAAGATCATCCTGCCGCCACTTCACATCAAACTTGGCGCAATGAAACAGTATGTTAAAGCCCTTGATCACAATGGAGATTGCTTTAAGTACATATGCCAAGCCTTCCCAAGTCTTAGTGAAGAAAAAAAAAGGCTGGAGTTTTTAACGACCCACAAATAAGGCAGTTGCTCAGAGATCCAAATTTTGCAGCATCAATGAACACATTAGAAGCAAGGGCATGGAATGCTTTTTCTTTAGTTGTTAGTAACTTCTTTGGCAACAGAAAGGCAGAGAACTATCGAGACCTCGTAAAAGAAATGTTGTCCAGCATGCAAGAGATGAAATGCAATATGAGCATAAAGCTCCATTTTCTGAAAAATCATTTAGATTACTTTCCTGAAAACCTTGGGGACGTCAGTGAAGAAAAAGGTGAGCGCTTCCACCAAGATATTAGAGTTATGGAAGAGCGCTACCAGGGCCGATGGGATTGCCACATGATGGCAGATTACTGCTGGAATTTGAAGAGAGAAATTTACACTACTACCCACAAACGAAAGCCATTAAAACGAAAATTTTCGAGTTCTAAAAGATTGTGGCATTACATTGAATGTTCAACGGTCAATTTCTGGTGATGTTTTTTAACTGAACACGAGGCTTTGTGTTCGTGCTTTGCATGATTAAACGTTCCAGCAGTTCTGATTAAAACAACCTCTACATTTCAAGGCGGTCTCTGATTTGCAGTATTATTTTATAATGAACATATATAAATTATACATTATCTCAAAAACGTGATGTGATAGAAACAAAATAACGCCAGATTCGGATTCAGCGCTCCCAAATTAGGTAAAAAAGACCCAAACACAATCTGCAACAAAAATCGTGTTGACCAGTGTTATTATTATCAAAATGTATTATTCTATTAATTGTATTACAGAAAACATTCCTTGGCAACAAAATAAAAAAAATTAAGTAAGAGCATCTAAACAACAAACATTTTGTGCTCTCAAGTTAAGTTAATCTAGTTAAAGACAACTTTTTTACATCAGAAAGCTTTCTTTCAATAAGTTCAGATTTCGCTTTAAAAATTTATTTGTCATGCTCTTTTATCGAACTCTGCAATGACAGTTGGGGACAATGTGGATTTTGTAAGAGCAATCTATTAGACTAAGTAATTTATTCTCAGCTTTAAACTGCCAACAAATATACTGTAGAATTTTGCTGATTTGAAACCTCCAGGGGTTTATGAAAATGATTTAAGCCAAGGGTCGGCAACCTACGGCCCGGCCTGCGAAATCGTCCGGCCCGAGACATAAAAATGATGCGAAGGCGGTAGACTAGTATCTCGTACTAAGTACAAGATTGTCTGTAGACTAGACTAGTAGACTAGACTAGTCGTTATAGATACAAAGAGAGATGCACACGAGCTTGAATTACTGAATTTTCCTCACGCTTTTCCGACATTCGTTCTCTACAAAATAAATTCAGGCTATTCAGTACTCCTTTTGATGTGGACGCCAATACCATTCCCGAAAAATTTCAAATGGACCTTATTCAAGTGTGAATACATATATTTTGCTCTTTTTGTGATTGGTATGATTGAGATTGCAGCAATGTAGCGTAATATACTGAAGTGAGTGTGAATTATAGTATTAATGAAAATTCCGGCCCGCCAAAGAGTTGTACACTCGACATTTGGCCCGTGACTAGCAAAAGGTTGCCGACCCCTGATTTAAGCAAACCTCCAAAATATGTAAACAAGTAATAATACACAGCCATTCAGGTACAGAACACCCATTCCCACAATTAATATTAGTTCATGCATCCGTATTTGGTATAAAAACATGTTCGTTTACACAATGAAAATGCGTTTACTAAAATCTCACACATTCATACAATTAAAATGTGTTCATCATTTGAGCCTTACGTCATAGATTACATATGCTTATATTTACGCATAGCTGATGATAAAATGTTTAATTAGATGAACAAAATACTTATCAGGGATGAAAGAAAGGTGCCAAAGTAATCGAAATGTCAAAATGTATGAAGCCGAATTATTCGAACTAGAGAACATTAAAATGTACACGATTCTGCCGGAAAAGACAAAACTGTGTCGAACTAGGCAAACTGATGAATTAAACAAAGCATACATACTTAAAATATTTAACGAATACATCTATACAGTACATATATTTGTATAAAATCATACATACTCTTGACATGAAGAATGTGAAGCCTGCAGTGCATCATGAGCCATATCCAGCTGAGAATGATTCATGTGAACCATTCCACACTGAAATGCATATATTTTTGAAGAATAAAATCAATAATTGAAAACGCAAATTTTCCAAGAAATATAAAAAATTTGATAATTAAAGCAAAAGTACATTGTGGAAAATTGTGCAAGTTTTGAAATAAAGTAAGTGCTTAATATACCTATACATGTCTGATCTCAAAATCTACACCATTGGCAGAAAAAAATAAAATTTTCACTCACCTTACCCAACATGTTAACATTATTGTGCAGAGTTCTCCAATATGTTAATTGCAAAACTTCTTCAAAATGATCGCATATCATTCAAACTTATTTACTATTTTGATAACCAATTTTTCCTTTATTTTCCAAACAGAGAAACCTTTCCGTTATTTTTAAAGCTTTTCATGTCAAACTCATTCAACAATTTATGCGCAAAACAAACTACTAAGTATGTAAAAACTTAGCATTTTACATAAGAATTGCTTTATTAATCAATCATTATGATGTGCCTTTGCAAAAATAGCACACAAGTTTGGGCACTACTGTTATAGCAGTACTTAGCGAGCCAAAGACTTCACACTTGAATGATGCAAGTGTTTGTTTGAATATAAAATGATGGTAGGGCGAGCGAACAATTTTCCTGTTTTTTTGCCAGTTGTGTGAGTTTTGAGGTAAAATGTGTGTAGAAGCCGTGGATACATTAACTATTGCACATATTACACACTTTATTTTAAGACAAACTTGTTTTCGCATTAAATTTGAAGGTGAAAATCAGATAAAAACAAGATGACCTCAAATCAAAGCAATAGATGTTAGTAAGTATAGTAGTATATTGAAGAAAACATTTTTCATTAATATTTAGTTGACTTCAATATTAATTACCACCACTTCCATCATAATTAACCACAACATATTAAAAAAATTTCTTTCTCCAGTATACTTACTGACAACTGTTTTTTGACTTAAGGGAAACCAGGTTTTGCACTGCCCAAACTTTGGCATGATATGATAATATTTATCCTCGGACTGACGTGAGTCTTTGCATGATTACTCATCGTTTGAGCCCCAGTTACCAAGCTAGCTTTTGTGCAAGTTCCGATTGTCAAAAAAGTTTTATTTTATATAGTATTGCCTGAATTTAGAACTGTCCATAAGGTTCATTGAACAGAAGCGATTTTTGTTAAATTGCAACAGTATAGGTATCGAACATTGAACACAAACCGCATTTATTGCAAGGCCAGCGCTTGAACCACTCAGCTATTGAGCCAACCAATTTTCTTTAAGCGATTTCACCCACAAAGTTTTTTTGCCCAATTAAATTTGTTGGAAATTACTAACGGTGAGAAAGGGGAAATAAAGGTTTACTATCGGTACCAATAATCTCCTGGAAGCTCTAAACACTTTTCATAAAAATATATGATTAGCATACATTTGATTTTTCCATCATCTTTTTCTTGTGTTTACTGCGTTGCGCATACCACAAGCCAATTTCACGACCCTTTAAACCTGAAGGAGGCCGTCCACCTCTTGGTTTATCATGGAAAGATTTACTCTTATGAGTACAAAAACCAGATCCTCTTCTTGGGCCACCTACATTTGAAGAAATATATGACAACATATTAAAAGTAGTAGGAAAATGAAAAGAAAACACAAAAGCGCTCACTCCCAAACTAGCAATTTAACACAAACAGAATGTGTCCACACAGATTTTAAATTCCTTGGATAGTGCATATGCCAAACAGTATAAGCGCATAATAACAGATTTGAACATACTGCATTTACCTCTATAGTTTTTGTCCATGATGGACCAGCAGTTGTTTTTAAATAAAGCTAAAAATTAATTAATCAATCCTTATGTGGTTTTAATGAGCTGCAAAAACAGGTGTCCAGTAAAAGTATAAAAAATATATTCTCTTTGTCATTGCATATTTGGCTTTGTGTTAACTTTTAGCTGGGTTTAATAAAAATATCGCTGACAACAGTTAATAAAATAAAATGATAGATGAAAAGATGCAGTGTAAGGTGTGCCACAGCATGCATCAAATATTTCTCAAGCATGTAACAAGCTTGCAACTCAACATGAAATGCAGCTCTACTTTAATGCTTGTGTGGTATACTCAGATTTAATCAAAAAAAAGAAATTGTTCATTACACATGAACGTAAGTCATTTATGGAAATTTAAATGAACAATGCAAGTTCATTAGCAACAACGGTGCAATACTGTAACTGAACAATCTGTACATTAAATCAGGTGTAACCTTCAAAGACACTTAACTGGCAAGGTCAGGAGCTAATCGAATTATATTCAATAGAGTGTGCACATTCAAAAGAATGTGTTGGATAGAGGTTTTTGAAGCAAATATTTCATAGATATAAAAGCCGATTCTATGATAACTTATTCAACCAATCATGCAATGTCCAAATTTTCTAGGCCGAGGCAAAAAAAGAACATGGCTCAGTGCCAACACACATCGTACTGCACATTAAGTCAAGATGAGCTCAATATCCAACAAAAAGCACAGCAGTTTTCAACGAGAAAGTGTGCAGGCACAGACGCAAATTTTGGTGTAACGGCGTGCACCAAAGCCTGAATTCTTTGTTTATCTATTATAATTTGGCGTTCAGACAACCAGCTTTTCTGTCTTTGTTTGTTATAAATCCTCATGAAGATAAAAAATTTGGCGTGCTCATTGATGAACCTCGTGCGTGCAGCTGACACACTTTCCACCATAGACAAAGAACAACAATAGTGGCAGAAGTTTCTTTGTAAGATGTTACATTCTAGCACCTATATGTTATACAATACATTCATGCTAGCCAGTCAGTGCGGGCTATTAGGAAACCATGCTTCTATTTCCATGAGTAAAATAATTACAGAGCTTTCAAATTCCAAGTAAATAAAAATTTTATTGAATGTTAAAAAAACAGGTTCCACTAATGGCTACATATACGTACACTAAACTATAGTATAGGGCTCTAGGCTATCTCTCTAATCTTGCCGTTTTTTCTGCATGAAATCGAGGTTCCTGGGGTAGTTGGCCTACCACTACAAGCCTATGGGTCCCTCTATTATCTATTTTATGTGTGCAGATATTTGCCGCCATGTGCTGCCTATCAACTGTCAAAATTTTCATTGATAGGCTATAGCCTATGGTACATAGGTGCATATCGGTGCATAGCCAACGCAGCAGATTTCGAAATTGAGTATCGATGTTGAAATGATTTCGAAAACGGGCCTTTCCCCAATAAGAGATTTTTGGAAACTCTGTCAGAAATTGAAGCAGAGTAAATTCGGTAAAATGACAGCGTGATGAAAACGAGTAGATACGGTGGCTTGTAAGGGCCACAACAATTATAATTTGGGTTCCACAAAATATTTATGATCACCACAAAAATATTTCACGTTAGCGCAAAATATTTATGATCACCACAACATATATATTTTGTCTCAGCAAAATATTTTGTGCTGTGAAAAATTTTGTGCGTTGAAAATATATTGAGCTGTGAAAATATATTGTGCTGTGAAAAACTTTGTGCGTTGAAATTATATTGAGCTGTGAAAATATATTGTGGTGTGAAAATATATTGCGCTGTGAAACTTCCACTACCGCCACAAATAAAAATTCCCGACCACGATAATTTCAATTCTCATGCAACATTTGAAAATGTATGCTTACCGTATGGTAGGCCTAGGCTAGTTGATGAGGTGTTCGGGAAAGGAATAAGGTTACCGGTCACAGCCACAAATAGTGAGAGATAGTAAGCTTTTGCAAGCCTTAACAAGCTTAGGTCTAGGCTACATGTTAAACATTGTAAGGTCTTTTGCAAGTTCAGTATGCTAACAAACTTGCAAAGAAATATTGAAGGCTTTTGTCTTGATTACTATTAGGTATATAGTCCAAAGCTGGGTGCAACATTATAAAAAGTTACCTGGAACAGGACCAAACGCTGATAATGGATAACTTCGTGAATTTTTTAATGCATTTAGAGGACAATAAGGTCCATGTAACTGGACATGAAATCTTGACTAACGACGAGAATGATTGTCATTTAATTTCATGTACTGCTCCTGACTTGACACCTGCAGGTGTGTTGGGTTGGCTAACAGGCCAGAAACACAGGCCTATATTTGGGAACGACCTTCAAATTTCGGTGCAGTTCGATCACAACTGTTTGGAAAATAATCCAAAACACAGTATTTGCTACCCTGTAGTTGGAGCATGCGGCAGGGTTGTTACACTACCAACAAAGCACATGGAGAAAGAAAACGATTTTAGGTCTATCTTTTTAACGGCAATGTGTAATGCTCAAGCATTTGGACTGCATTAAAATTTCTCGTTGTATAAATGAGTGTTTTTCATAACAAATGTGTTCAGTTTTCATAACATATAATCTGCCCTTCCGCTGTTGGCCCACTTGACCCTTTCAATGCAAATTGGTGGCGTCTAGTATTGTATATGTTTGAAATTATAGTCATACTTCCTGTTGAAATGTGTGTACAGTATTCATAAATTGTTTTTATTTTTCAAGTTCATGTTCCTTTCTCATTCCAATTAAATAAGTTTCCAGCTCAGACTGTTGTAAAACAATTTAATTTGTCAGTTAAACGAAAATTTGCTTAATCAATCCACAGATAAAAATTTGTGATAATACTCACATTTATTTAACTTGTTGCTAATTCTGACATATTTTACGTTAGTTTAGTTGTTGAACCTATTTCACTTGCCTTCAATGTGTAATGACCACTGTTTAATGTTTATAAACATAGCTTGCCAAACTGAGTTTTTGCTGTAATTAGTATTTTTTTGTGTGTTTAGCAGTATTTATGTTGCATGCTTGTTGTGGTACAGAAGATATATTTCTGTGAGATTTTCAGTATTCTTTTCAAGTGTAATGTTTCTGTGAGCTACAGTTGTATTTCTTCAAGTGTGTCTGCTAAAATGTCGATACATAGTTTTTCAGTGTAATAGAATCGTGCTTAATGATGAATGCAATACAAAAGTAATACAAAACACGACATTTATGTTGATATGAAATGTTGATAGACTTAAAATGATAGGCAATGAACTTTACATTACTTGCTCACACAGAAATAAATAGTTCCGTTTATCGGTCTCTGGCTACATTCATAAACATTTTATACAGATCTAATGCTTCAGTGCAACAAGATGGCACTCCTTGTCTAAGTTCAGATGTAGCATAATCAAAATATTCTTGATAGTCTTCAGTTTCAGTTGGTTGTGATATTTCAGCCAATACCAAACTAATGTTGTGTGGTGCAACGTTTTTTAATAAGCCAGAAATTCCTCCATATCTTCCTGGCATGGAATATAGTAAATCTGGCCGTCCTGCAATTACATTATGTCGAGATTTTCTTATTCGGTGAGTATTCCAGTGGTCCTTGAAAAAATCTAAGTCATTTTGAATTAAACATGAAAAGCAATACCACAAGCATTCTTTGCTGAGTGTTTGGGAGAAATCCACAATACCTCGAAACTCAAGGTCACTAAAAAATGCGCCACCAACAGGCACGAAACCTGGAGAATATTGATCACCAGCTTTCTATCCGCTGATTTCGGGGTGATGGTACATAACGATGCGAGTTAATGTTATCTCGAAAAAAGCACTGCGCTGCTGCCAACAATCCATTTTCTGTACCCAAATCTGATAATACTTCAATTGAACAGCCTAGGAAGTGAGTGACAGCTTTAATATACATATTAGCGACAACATGTGGACATTTGTTTGATCGTGTAACATTAAGCCACAGCACTTTTCGACTAAATCCATCAATTGCACCATGTATAGAAAATCCGAATGGTTTGAGCTTGTCGTAACCATCTGTGTGCCATGCATAATTTGGGCCAGGGTTGTGATACTCTCTTCGCCTTAAACGGTGAGCTCTTGGAGCCTCACACCCTTTCGGATCAATGTACATCAGCTACATACAACCTTGGTACTCTTAAAACCTTCCATTTGTAATGTTTGCCAAACTGACCGATATCCACCAAAAGAAGAGGGTCCATCTAACAACTCCTCGATACGTTTTTCTGCCTGAAATGAAACGGTGATGTATTTTTTCCAGCCATATTTTCTTCGCAGTCCAATTTTGTGCAATCGTCTCTTTAAAGTTCTCATACGGATTGCATAGTTATGCTGTTATGACGACTGTGTAGCAATTGTAAAATTTCTCCATACTCATATCCTGAATGGAAATATTCAGATATTATTTGATCTTGATCCAAGGTAGTAGCTGCAAAACAAAAAAACAACAGGTGCACTTTTGAGACATGACTTGGCACGTTGTATCATATATTTTTTACTAAATAATAATTAGTTATTAATAATAATACACAGACACATAGTCGATTTAGGTAAAACATTTCTTGTTGGTGTGAAAAAGAAAACAAAAAATATGTTAGTCTACAGCCAAATTTTCATTAAAATATTTATAACTTCACTTGAAAGGTACGCTACTCACCGTGACCACAGTGTGAACATATCATAAAAATGTCAGGTATTTCATTATGTCACTCAACACAATTCATTGCAATGAAGATCAGCTTTCACACTAAGAAGGTACACTTCATTTTATAAAACAAATTTCTGAAAAAGTTAGTTAAAATTTATGCTGTTATAAACAGCTTTGGTCTGTCCTATAGTAAACAAAAAAAAATATTGTAATGTTTTCGCGAAAAAAAAACAACATAGCCTATAGCCCTATACCTTACATTCGGTAGGCCTAACCTATACAGTCAAGCCCTAGAAAGTTTGTTTGCATACTGAACTTGCAAAAGACCTTACAATGTTTAACATGTAGCCTAGACCTAAGCTTGTTAAGGCTTGCAAAAGCTTACTATCTCTCACTATTTGTGGCTGTGACCGGTAACCTTATTCCTTTCCCGAACACCTCATCAACTAGCCTAGGCCTACCATACGGTAAGCATACATTTTCAAATGTTGCATGAGAATTGAAATTATCGTGGTCGGGAATTTTTATTTGTGGCGGTAGTGGAAGTTTCACAGCGCAATATATTTTCACACCACAATATATTTTCACAGCTCAATATAATTTCAACGCACAAAGTTTTTCACAGCACAATATATTTTCACAGCTCAATATATTTTCAACGCACAAAATTTTTCACAGCACAAAATATTTTGCTGAGACAAAATATATATGTTGTGGTGATCATAAATATTTTGCGCTAACGTGAAATATTTTTGTGGTGATCATAAATATTTTGCGCTAACGTGAAATATTTTTGTGGTGATCATAAATATTTTGCGGAACCCAAATTATAATTGTTGTGGCACTTACAAGCCACCGTAAGTAGATGACAGTATTGTGCGAAATTTCAACCTATTGCCAAACCTGAACCCAATTAACTCTTGTGACGTAAACATTGTAGTTAGATGTCGTAATCATAAATGCAATCCCAGTAGATCGATAAACGCTTGCATTTTCGGATTTTTTTTCATCAATCAAACCTTCTTCTAATACTAACTTATAAGAGTCACTCGTTTTGTAATCGATTTCTCACCATTAGTATTTTATTTCTTTTCAATAAAAGCGCCATTAAATCAGTTTGTAGTGAAATTGCTTAAAACTTAACTACTATTGGCTCAGGTAGAAGTTATCCTAGCAATAGTTAATAATAAAAATTAGTTAATAGATATAGCGTTGAGCTTTGTTTTAGTTGCCTAAAATGTTTTTTTTCGATGCCTAAAATACAAGCAATTTTGAAAACGTACAAAAAACAATTTTCTTTGTCTAACGATGAAAAATGGCAAATTTTGACCAAAAATTTCTTTATCACATTAGGCTTTGCATTAAAACATTTTAGGTAGGTAACATAGGTAAGTCCAATCAGTGAACCTCACTATTCCATTCAATCGGTAATAACGATGGGCGGAGTATACAAAGTACAGGACGTAATCAACGCGAGCAAATGACTCGCCCTTACTGGAAAGTCCTCTTTCAAAGCAAATAATTTCAATTCGTTATCCCTCGCACGACCGGGATTCAACGTGTTAGCCAGACCTTTTGGCCAAGGGGAGCACACCCTGATCCGATCAGAGTAGCGCACGTGCGGCCTGGGCATCACAAATCTGTTATTTCTGAGTCTCGTGTGGTTATACGCCACTATTCCGCAACTATTTTGCAAGCCAAAGTATCGTTCGTTACTGGAATGAGCCAGACGAATTCACCAGCTATAGTAGCCTACTTACACTTGCATGGCTTAATCTTTGTGACAAGCATAGGTAGGATCAACCAGTTAGCTACTCTACTCGCAGGAAACGAGGTTGCTGCTGGACGGCGGACGCCCCACGATTTTTTACACGTTCGTGCCGATCGCAATACTCAATCACTTCGCTCGTGACTTGTCCAAGTCCTGAAAACCGCCAAATAAGGACGGGGCTCGAGAAGTCTAACTCTTTAGGGATCGGAGACCGGCTCTCCGGGGGGACTTCTCGCGCGACCTGGGCATTTTTTGAAAGTAAATCAACTTTAAAATTTTTCAAAGTCCAAATCGGAGATGCAATTCTACATAATTCAACATAATTCATCATGCAATTGCAAAGCTATATAAGTAAGTTTAAAACAGTACAGTATTCATTTGCGATGAGGAATCATTGTCGGAGTTTTTATAAGTTTTTGTAGGAATGGACTGTATGCCACCTTTACAAACTAGGAGGACTCGAACAGTGAGGAATCACGTGAACGAAGAGGACATGGTTCTGAATGTTTAATTTAAGGTTGAAAACGATGAATTGGTCGCCAAGAGTGATACAAGAAGTCATAATTGACAAAACGTTGAACGGTGTCGAGAGCACAAATTGCATAATTTTATGTCAACTATAAACCTTCAGAAAATTAAATTTTAGAAAGATGGAGATCCCAGGTGGTATATTTTGTAAATCTGTTTCTTTCTGTAATGCTATTTTCTCTATACAGTAAATCATACTTATTCTGTGATGGATTACTGGACGTTATTTGGAATAAAACACTTTTGTCATTTATTCAATGTACAACAAATTAGAGTGGCCTAAATTCTTAAAGTATATAGAGTGATCAAGAGCAAGAAAGAACGTGTTCAATGTAGGCTATACTTTTCAGAGCTATAACAGCACGGAATATTGACCATTGTTTATATTTTTTTAAATATTAATAAACAATTTTTACTATTTATTGTAATTTGGCTATTTACTTAAAAATAAAGCACTTACCTAGAAATTTTCGAAATATATTTCTGAGATTTAATTTTTTTCTGTTAGGTTAATGCTATTGTACTATATTTGGCATATATTTACGATAAGTGAATAACGGAAGTGTTGTGCTTGCGGGAAATAATTTGATACCATGATTGGTGTACGAGCAGCACGTGTAGAGGGATAGCTGCTAAAAGACTAATGCAGTAGCTGCGCAAGTTTATTTTGCGACAAGCCTGCTGGATTATAAGCTGAAAAATGTAGCTTAGTTTCAAAAAGTACAGATAGAGTTTACATGTATTAGAAGTGCCGGGAATGGTGATCTGACAGCATTGATGCAAATGACCTGTTTTTATACCCTTAGTTTTCTAAAATCACAGCTATGCAATACTTAATGCAAAAACTATGATCCATGGTAGTTCCAGGGATGTTGCGTTTTACCTAATTTTGGTAAGTGTACCGTAGCGATACCGTCCTATTGATTATACAAATAGTAGCTATACTTGTGTTACCGAAAACATATGTGAAACAGCATTGTGTAAATTATGCTGTACAAGCGTAAGTCTAAATCCACACACAGACTACTTGCCAACAGATTTTGCATTTGCTTTACCGTCTTGGCGTTAAGTGTCACGCTCGGCTAAGTTGAACAAAAGTCAAATCTGTTTGCGGAAATCTCTGTGCCAATGCAGTCTTACCGTATATTGCAGATACAGAAGTGATAATTATTACTCTTATGCCTGAGGTAGTTTTGGAAAATATGTTTCACATTCCGTTAGTATGACGTGGAGAACCAGACGTGTAAGGATTTTTTTCATAATTTAACCTTTTATTGACAGCTACCACTGCTGATGTTCGATTGTTCGAATAGCCCACAGGCAAAGCGAGCTTCCAACGCTCATTGTAGGATACTTCGACTGAAAATGGGAACAATGAAAACACCGAACAAATACAATGGTAATATAGGATACATTGGATTGATTTTCATGGCCCCAAACTCATAGCAGTTTATTTTCTGAGCATTAATGGAGGGTTATACAAATATGTGAATTTTTGAGGCAGAAACTCTGCGTTTTTCAGGAAAAACCTCAGTATTAAAACAATATTAATAAATTCGTTTTTTGAGATGTTCTGACTGTAATAATGATATTCTGAGTTTAATTAAATGTTATAGTTTACGTAAGGCTTTAGATTAATGAGTTAGGCTACGTTGCAAACGATGCAGGTCGTAAGATATACCACAAGGCATCGATGTATAAAATATTCAAAGTTTTATCCTGTTATGAGGTATCAATTGAGAAACATAATCTATCAGAGAATGAAGGAATTAACTGAAAACAACATCAAATACAAATCATCTCATTTGCCCAATTTGATACCTCTACGATTGCAACAATCACAGAATGATTATGATTGTCAAATAGAAACAAGTGTCGTTGTGCCTTGCTAGACCGCATTATAAGCATAGGAATTTATATTTATCTGCGACCACGAATATCAAACATTGATCGTAAAAATTCAAGTTCGACACCTTACCACTACAGTGTAGCGACTACACTATACCGAGCTGGCAATACATTTAGTTTCGCAAAAAACAGTCATAATACATATATACAAATGCTACTTTCAAGTTCTTTGTTCTACTAGGATATTTTATTTGGGGGAGTTCATCTACGCCTTCGACAATAAATGCCATCGTAAACAAAAACGTCGAACTGAACTGCAGGAATTTACGATATACTGGAAGGGATGGTTCACCATATCTCATAACGCGCTGGACAAAATATGACAGCAATATCATTCGCTCAGATAAGGTAATAAAGGCACCATTCATTCAGATAATAATGTTCGATTTTTTATTGGAAATGTAATCATAAGCAAATTTATTAAGTTATGTTGGTAGTTTTTATGGTTATGTATAATTATTTAGATCTGTTAATTTCAAAGACAAGATGCATTGACTAATGTAGTAATATAATTTTGCGCAATATCGCGCAGTACCGTCCATTTGGCTGCAGACTGAAGAAACCTTTTCATGAAGATCCTCGTTTGCAAATACGACATCTTGTGGTTCAAGATAGCGGGGTTTACTCTTGCCAAGTCATGACCAACGATACGAGAGAACTTGTAGCGCAGAAGATGTTTACCCTTTTAGTGACAAACAAAAGTAAGTGGGCTGAAAACTTAAGACTGCCATTAATTAATTATTGGCAATGGTAATGTGATCAAAATTGTCTTGCAAAAAAAATGCATCAAATGTATCTTGTTTTTAAGGAAATTACTCCATACCAGTAAAAATTCCGAGCAAAAGTCTTAACTCATTAACACATAGTACAAACGTGACTTCCAGCAACGAAAGGGTTTTGCTTGACTGTTCCTATTACCTAGTTGGGCGAGATGGTGTGCACATAACTTGGTTTTTTCAGGGAAACGTGTTAGCATCTACAAGCAAAGTTGTGAGTAAATTATTGTAGTTTGTTTGGTTAGATATCGATCGTGTTCAATAGATTTTCTTGTATATAAGTTAAGTTAACTTGATCATATTAACGTTCTTAGTAACAATTACAGATTCCAGCATGCGGAAATGGATCATATACATGCGATGTTCAAAATGACTTTGGTGGATTTACACATACTTTCAATGTTCAGGCAAATGGTAACACTTATTCTTTTGTATAGAATATTTTTTAGAAAGTTTTTAGTCTGTAATGTATTTGGGAAACATTATTCTAAGATAACAACACTGTTACAGTTTTTAATTGCAGCTGTCCAATGTGGGTAGAACTGTGCCCGAAAATCGGTAAAATGGGCTCGTGGTTGCTTGTTTTCGTGTTGTGCGCACTTTTTGCAGTTGGTCCACTTTTATGCCGTGTCGTCACCAACATAAGAAAAAAACATAAAAAGATGGAAACGGTTTGTATCCAACGCTGTCTACTCGTATACAATGCTATAGGTAGAACTTTTTACTCGCAACATATTCCATGCTACGACCAATTTTAAAGGTTTATTGTAAATTGCATGTTGACTATGTTGTTTTGTTTTGTGCATGTCAGTGATTTACGTGCTCTGGTTTCTGTTTTTGAGTAAAAGAGCAATGAAATTTTTTTATTATTCAGAAAACTGCTTTTATGTACATGGGTTACGGCATGTACATAGAAAGCCCAAAAAAATACAGCACCGTGGAAAACCATTCTTCAGTTGAAATGATTAAGAGAAACGATACTCTGGAGCAAATGGTTCCAACTAGCCTTCCAAGAAATATGAAGGAGTACTGCCTACTGTATCATCAGGTAACTCTATCTGTTTTTAGTCTGGCTATGTCTTTCTACTGGCAATGTCAGAGTTGCATTGTAATACTACAGAAACAAATAATCCAAAAATTAGTCATACTTCTCTTACGTAAAATCCTTTAATTTTCTTGGAAACATTTTACACAATGAAATTTGTTACTTATTAATTCTTTTACTTCGACGCTGTTTTTCATATTGACCCCGGAAAATAAGTATCCTGACACGGGAATGAGTCATCGATTTAAGAAACGTTCAACGAAAACCCTATGTAATCATCACACAACATTTGAGAACCATACAGTGTTTTGTATTTTTATTGTATATCACGGATAAAAACACTTGGATACGAAATGTTATTTGCAGTGAAACTCGATATAAGAATTCGTTAAATTTCACTTGTCTGCCATGAACTTTTTGTCTATTTCAATAAGCTTATATTTTCGAAGAGTTGAAATTTTTAATCTTTGACTACCAATTTTGTCAAAATTTGTGGATTATGATCAACTTGTAGTTTAACGTTTTATTACAGCAACGTGTAGTTTGTGCTAAACGAACGTGCACTGTCAAAAGTTAACCAAAATTTATGACAAATGCTACCAAGAACCCGTTGGAAATTATACCTGATATTTGCTGTAGTAAAATGAATGATTTGGTAAATGAAAATTTTATAGGCAATCAGAAGAAGCTGTTTTTGCATTTAAAAGCAACTTTGTAACAGTTTTTGATTGACTTCATGATACCATTAACTACACTAATGTAGTTGGTAAAATACGTTCTTCAACGACATATGTTTTTTCTTAGTTCGGGGCGTATTGTTTCTGTCACTAAATCTGCCGTATTACAAGAATTGCAAACTAAAAATAGAAAGGTGATACCACAATTACAAAGCTTAATCAGCAAAGAATTGATAGATTGGCGAGCTTGCGTTTGTGACCTACCCGCTATTTGAGTCTTGTGGCTCATATTAAAATATTGTTCACGTATTTGTTGTGGCATTCCATCCATACTGTAGTGAGTGTAATATGAGTAAAGGAAACGTCACTTAAGATGGATTTTGCCGCCACATGCACCGCACTCCCATGCAGCATGATGCAAATAAACAGCTTACGACGCTAACCAGGCTGTTAAATTCGTCTTAAGTGTGTAGGGTCGTTTTACCAGGGTAAATTTGTTTGACGGCCTTTAGAAAATCCTTTGCATTGCACATATATCAAATGCCTTTGTTTACGTCCAATGAGAATGAAACCGAATGACTAATTGCAACCCTCTTGACTTTTTGCAGTTAGAAAAATTTCCCGCCGTTTCTGATACCGACTTGGAACTTGTAAAGGCAAAAGAAATTTCTCGTGAAAGGTAAGGTCTAACCTGTTTCTACGGCGTATTTTGTGAGCAAAATATGCTATTTTTATTTCAAGTAAGTTTTATTTCAATCCTTAATTTGTAAAATATGTAGAAAGTTATAGTTACTGTATCTCGTTTGTCTTTGTGCTTAACGACAGTTCTTTCCAAACGATTGTTGTGAAATTTCATCAAGGTCATTTTGCTCATTTCCACTGCCTTTCATTTTTGAGAGCACTGACTCTTGCATCAGCATTTACCTGTGGAAAGTTTTTCGGTAATATTTACCAGTTTATTTACGAAACTGCCTTCTAAAACGTACTTTCCCCTAAGAAAGCCAGGGGAAGGTAATTTTTGGTCAATTAGTATGAGCAAACCGTGTTACAAGTTTGTTTTGTCCAAACACAATTTCATATAACTGGTTTGGTCTACTCTACATTTTACTGCAATATGGTTTGAACTAGTAACCTATTATCAAATTTTAACGAAAGCAAAACTTTGGGTGTTTAACTTTTTAAACGGCCGTATAACAATATTTTTGCTGTTTGCATTGAGCGGCTCTCACATAAAATCTATTGAAAGTTTGCAAGTGTTGTTGTTGCCTCACATTACACATGAAACGAAAATAAAACAAACGCATTAAACGTTTTTTTTTACTTGTTCTTTATTAAAAATTATATCGAAAATAGTGTTTTTTTAGACCTCTATATTAACTACAAGATATTTGCTATTAAGGGACAAGTATATCACCACCAATATTAATTTTCCAAAGGTTATCTACGGGTATTGGTTCCATCCTCAAGTTTACCGAAGGAAGTGTGAATTTTTTAAAAACTTTTCATTAACATTTCCCTTTCTACAGGCTCAGCATTGAATATAATGATGACAAGCCTGTTTCTTTGGGAAGCGGATTTTTCGGCAACGTTTATAAAGGAAATATTGATTCTAACACTTCAAGCGCTGTTCCTGTAGCTGTAAAAGTTCTTAAAGGTGTTTGTAGTGCCACTTTGAAAAATATATGCTATACTTTTATACGAACATAAGCTAAGTTGACTAATACATTATATGTACTGTAACTCTGTAATGAAAATTTATACAATACAGATGGATTCGGCGTAAGTGATTTAGGATATTTTTTGGAGGAAGCTACCATATTAATTAAGGCAGAAAAGCATCCGAACGTTATTTCCTTACTAGGAACTTGTCTCCTTGATTTTTTTTCAAAGGAGGTATATAGGGTTGTTTTCTATTTTACATTTATATCCTTTAAATATCATAATGCATTGGTTTTACTGGTTTTTGCGTCTATATGTGCCTAAGACAGACTTGTATGTTTTAACAGGGAAACGGCGTTGTTAATAAAGCTCCAAGTCTGCTTATGGAATTAGCGTCGGGAGGAAACCTCCGCTCATATCTTTTACAATGTCGTTCTGATTTTCCTCAATGTAATGGCATTTATCAATCTTACTGTGCACAAACTATTATTACATTTGAGCAGCTGCTTTCCTTTTCCCATCAAGTGGCGTTGGGTATGGAACACCTTTCGCAAAAAAGGGTTTGTTAATATTTAAATTTTGTTTCCATGTATTTGCCCAAGTGTTATTCAAAGATATTGGCTGCATTTTAGTAAGCCAATAGCATTAAAGTATCTTATACATATTTCCAATTACATACCTATATACTGTATAGGTATATAGAGCATGTGTAAATACAACATTAATGCGTATTGTCACCAGACGACTCTTATAGGTTTGGTTATACAAATGAACCCATATATTTGAAACACAATTTTTTTGCTGCTTGTGCAAATGAGATTCTATGCAAAGAAGATTCTACATGAAATAATTTCATTAATAGAATATACGTTTTTCAGCTGTCACAGCGGGTAGACCTTTTTCCAACCACACCTTGCTTAATCCGTCCCACAGTTTGGTAGTGTCGTATATAGACCCATAATTACTTTTCCGTTGTTTGATACATGAAACATACTAGCCTATATCAAATACAAGCTTCCTATAGCTTACTCAATTATAAGTATTATTACAGGTATTGGAAGATAAATGATACAAAAAGTTTAACGTATAAAGTCGTTGTTTCGATCATGTTGTGAACTGCAAATGCAGATCTGATTCCACGTGCAATCAAATCTTGTACAAGATTTGCACTTCTTGTGTTTCAATTTTAATGCTGCAATTCTGCACAGCACCAATTTTTTAATTTTGTAGCTATCTTGTAAAAAAGTTTTCGTGGTTCCCATTTCTCGATTTACTGTGACAAATAAAGATAATGAAATTTATGCATTTCAAGATTATAAGCCGCCTTATTGCTCTCCTATGAATTCGGCTTGTTTATGATACAACAACATTGATGTATATGATATCGAAATTGCCAACGATTTGTATACTTTCACTAAAGATATTAAAAACGCCTAAAGGATTTTTAGTGCGTGATATTTGTTGCCAGTTTTTTTCGTCGATTATAACTCCGAATAGGTTACATGTACAGTCTTACAGTTGGATATGCTATTACTTTGCCAATTCACTCGATTTATTTCGACATAGTATAGAATAGAGCAGGCATGCACAACTCAAAACAGTACACGGGCCGTTTTAGCGAAAAAATATTTTTCGCGGGCCGCGTGCTAACGTTGTTGTAACTAACGTGTAGCCTACTTTACATAATGTGACCGATTAACCGTTGAGAAGATGGTTACTGTCAAGAGACGGTTGCCTCTCGCACTACAGTATCTAGTTGTTTTTAACGCTTAGCGGCGGTAAAGCATCGGATTCGTTGATTATGTAACTGTAACCATGGAGAAAATGCCTGAATGAGCGAAATCACGGAATATCTCGTGGGCCGTATGTTTTGCATGCCTGGAATAGAGGAACCTTCAACAAAATTTTCTTATGGCTAAAAACTACGAAGTAATATGGTTGTATTACAGTAAATATCTTTATGATGAGTGTGGTTATATCTAGATACTCCACCGAGATTTGGCGGCAAGAAATATCCTTTTAACCGAGGACCACGTTGTTAAGATAGGAGACTTTGGATTATCCAAGCATTTAATTAATAAAGACTACTATCGAATATGCAATAGATGGGTAAAGATACTTAGTTTTAAATAAACCTATAACATTTGGTAACTGTCAGAACAGTTTTTACTCTTTTTTTTTATACAGGAGAAGCCCGCCAAATGGACATCACCAGAAGCGCTGATGTTCGACAAATATTCCGATAAATCCGATATGTGAGGAAAATATTTCAAACGTTTTTTCCAAACACTCTGCAAGAATAGGAAAATCTGTCATAACCTTTTTCTTTTTTAGATGGTCATATGGAGTGCTTGTCTGGGAAATACTGACCCTTGGACAAGAACCATATCCAGATTTAGAACCAAAGGATTTATATAATACCTTGAGACGCGGCATAAGACTACCTAAACCTGATATGGCATCAGGACAAATGTGATTCTTTTGCACATTTTTATAATATTTTTACAATGATGCGTACTGTTTGAGCATTTCAGTTGTATTAAAATTATTTATTAATTCATCTACCAAATAACTTGTCGGTTACATGAATACAGATATCAAATGATGTTGACGTGCTGGAAGTGGATACCCGAAGACAGGACGTCGTTTTCTACTTTGGTCAAACAAATTGTCGGATTTATACAACAGACATCAACAAATGAAGACACGTCTGTTAGTTTTGTATCGGTTAAATTATTGTATGCTGCCATTAAAATACATTGCCAATGCTATGCTTTTGTTTGTTGTTTCTTAGTCTTTTGGCAATTAATAAATATGAAATTTTTAGCTTAAAGTCAAGCCAAGCCAACCACTAAATGAACCAGATGATATAGATGAACTAAAAACATTTGATGCGAAAGATGAGCCATCGAAATGCTTTCCAACTAATGACGAGGTCGGCAATTCAGCAGATAATAAACAGCATTGCCACGAAAACGTACAGATTATGCATATGGAAAATGATGGCTTGTCTTCAGAAGAAGCTGATGATACATTTTCTGAAAGTTTAGAAATCCCTGACGTAAGCCATTACGACACTTTTGACCACGTTTTTGAAAGTACATCGCAAGAAAGACTTGCTCCAGTTTTGGAAAGCACAGACAACTCATCACTAAAGCGATCCACGTCAAGCGAAAAAGACTTAATGTTTGCATCAAGTGTAGCAGATGGCTTGATCTTCGAAAATAAGTCTTATGTTAATTCAAACTATACAACGAGCACGGATTTGGCTAAAAGCCTAAATTCATCCAATAAAAACTCGGTTTGTATTGTCGCAGATTTAAATCCTCTGTTTACGCAGCCGAATGAATTTTCAAATGATTACTGTTATTATGACAACAACATGGCAAATGTTGAAGATTCAACGCTCAGTAAACAAAACAGAATTTGTATTTCTACGTAAAATTGCATTTTCTTTTATTCAAGTGTTGTTGCTTGTTTGCTAATCCCTATTTCAATGATTGCGTCTCTTGTAAGCAGCTTCTTTCCTATTAACGAAACAAGGTCTAGCAACCTCTTTCCAAAAATTAAAAAAATTCACCGAAAGTATTTACAGGCCAGCGAAAGTAGAAGTGCTCATGTATATAATGATTTTTTGTATTTATTTTCATTTTTCTTGGGATTATCAATATAACGGTGTCAATTTCACAAAAACTAGTTTGTTTTGGCGAGGTTAATACACTTTGATAAAAGCACATAGGTCACACTATTTGGTGTTTTTTGAAAAAAATATACATCCGGGAGTTTAGTGACGTCACTGATTACTCATCTCCTTGATGTATGCTTGCATAAAGATAAAAATCTCGTCGTCGTGCCACTCCTGCGTATGATCAAAAACTCATGCTTCAAATGTGGTCGCATCTAGCCAATTTAATAGCTTAGTGGGTGGGTAGTGGGTACACCAGGTCTGTTCTGTTGCTTAGCAGCGAAATTTGAGAAGAGCACATTGTCCATTCAGGATGTGATCTACCGACTGGGATGAGCCAGGGTATCTGGTAGCAGTGATTCAAAACGGCCAATTCGGGTCTTGAAACAGTTGCTAATGTTCCAAACCCGACGACTACCGTACGTAGCCTATAACAAGTTATACTGGAGAGGGTGGGCTTAGAACAGTGGTTCTCAAACTTTTTTAAAAGAAAGTACGCAACGGTCTCCTAGCAATTTTTTAAATGGCTCACGGTCCCTTAAAAAGTCAACACAAATAAACACAAAACAACACGTTGGTTATTATGGTATCATTGTGACGGGTGTACCTGCTTCTTTGCAATCAGTTCGGCTACGTTTGGTTCTGTTTTGGACAACGCAACCCTAATAATTTTGGACAAGGCAAACCGTAATATCGTGAATCACATTCAACCGGTTTCGACCTTTTGGCTTGATGGCAAGTAATGCCGTTTTTTGGAAGGTGCTTCGTGGTCCCAGAAAATTGTCTTGCGGACCCCAGTTTGAGAACCACTGGCTTAGAAGGTTGTTCTAACAGGATTAATTATTCCATGTCAACTAAACCAGAATTTTAGACATTCGATACCCACCATGTCAGATTTTGGTGAAACTTCGTATTTTGGAAGTGCAAGTCTTTTCATGAAAAATGAACACAATCTTATTGAAATCAGTCCTGTAGTTTCCGAGATACAGCCCTTTTCCAAATGGTATTTTTTGTGCTCAGTGAAGCGGAACAACCCTGGACATTTCTTAGTCTAGTTTCACTGAAATAATCTGTTGTTATGCTGTTGCTTTATAACTACAAATATGATTGATTTCGGTTGAAAATTTCCTTGTTTAACAATTTTTGGAAAAAAATTGGCATAACATCAACCATTGTTAGTTTACAGGCCGTGTTTGGGAAGCAAGCAAAATTGTTCAGTCAAGCGTAAATAAAGTTTGGTGGCTTATTGCCAAAAAACTTATCTTTCAATTTTTAATTTTTTCATGTCATTCGAAAGATAATTTAATACTCTTTCAAAAAATTCAAACAAAAGCAGTTGCACGATGTGTGTTTTTGTTTTACTGGTAAAATAGCATTTTAGTATAGCAATATAGTGTTACTTGCTAGTTTAATAGCTTTTAGGAGTTAAATTTATTCATGTCTTACTTGACACTTGTATGGTAATTCCGAATACTAATTATTAAGTTGTATGTTAACTGCGATAAATATGGCATCATTTTCAAAGTGTATTACAATTGAAATGAAGTTAAGAAATGATTTCAGCTCCGAGGTGTGATTTAGCCAACAAGGTTTAACAAGGATTTGGCAAACAAGGTTTAAGTAAATCACAACCATAAAAGGCACACCAAATTTTGATCAATTTATTCCGCTACCTTCAAATTGTATTGGTACTAGCGGGTCAATTTGATAATCATTTCTCATTAGATTCTCATTTTGTATATCAATGGCACAAACTCTTGTTCAGCAAACTTTTACCTCAAGTACTATTTACTTGCCTCAAAAACGTGAAAACTCAGTATAGTAAGCTAGACTAGACTATAGATCATGTATTGCGTAGAACCGTAGAACGTACACTACCGTCTGTAACGGTGTCACTAATAGAATAAGTAGCCTGGTCAATGACCTTTGGCAGTTGAAGTTGACGTACAATAACAAGCAAAAGCAGCAATTAATTACGTCATATACAAATTTAGATTTCTATGTGGCTCTGTGGTGCCAACTGCCATCGAATAACTCTCTCATCAGCAAAAAACTAAACTAACAATATAAAGCGTGCTCAAAGCGGTGCACCGATTTTGCCACAAACAAATCTTGTGTAGCATCTGGCAAACTGCTTTCCAGTGAGGATCTTCATTGATGATATTCATTGACTTCACTGATTTGATCTTCAAAATTTACTACAAAGTAGGCAACAGCAGTGATTGTCATATGCAGAAAAGCAAACCAAAAGATTTGCAATCTATTGTTTTTTAAAGAAGAGGTTTCTAAAGACTTCACCAAAGTTTCAAGCCGTGAAGCTAACAAAACAGTTTGAAATGACGTTGCAAGCTAGCTTGACCTGAAATAACCCAAACTGGACGTAAACAGTGCGCAGGTCATTATTTTGTAAGTCACTGCAACCGTTTCAATTAAATACAGTAATGGATTTTACGAAAAGATTAAAATAGAATGTTATCGTTCAGTAATTATTTCAACTTAATTTAATTATAATTTGTGACGTTTAGAACTGTCTTGCTTGGTTGAGTTTTCGGCCTTGTTAAACGATCGTTTTAAAGAGGAACTGAAATCATTTTAACGTATTTTCTAAAAATGAATAAAAATATGCTGATTCCGAAAATGTAAATGATATTTCTCTATCTTTTTTCGTTAACGAATTATTGGCAAAATCGTTTCCAAAAACTGTGCAGGGTGGGCGATGTGACGTCACCATGTTGGCTGGTCTTCTTAAGTGGTTCAAGCGCATATCATATCAATGAAAAGTTGCCGTTGGAAAACTCATTTCGGCAACTATAGTAGCCTAAGTGGACAGACTTTTTTAATATTTCTTGAAGAATGGATGATTAACTAATTATAAAGACGTTTTTAATTACACAAGTGTTATCTGTGTGAACACTGCAACGGAAAACACTGGTTCCCCAATTTCTTATGTATAGGGTCGCCCTTGGTAGCCTACTACCGGTACGTAGTGATCTTTGGTCGCACTTCGACTGTTCCACCGCGAGGCAGCCTAGGGCCACGAGTCGCAGTCCACACCAGTTGCTTCCTTGCACACTGGAATTTTACTTCTACACACCCGAGTTCTCGGGCGAAAACTGCAATACTCTGCAGTCCTGTTCTGAAGCATAAGCTACCGAACAGTGCTAACACGAGGCCACAACCTCAAATGACTGTAGATTAGCTTTAGCTAGCATTGTTCTGTAGCGATGCTACCAGAATCGTAATTGTTAAATGGCCGCCATAAGGTGGCAGGGTCGGTTGTATCAGGTCAATTCCAAAATATTCGTTGTTAACGTTAACAGCGGTACAGTATAGCCTAGTGACCTAGTCGGTAGCCTTACTAGCCTATGTCTGCTGCATGAGTGAAGTGTGAGTGCGAGTCGAACAGAAATCACGACACGACAGTAGCAAATAGGCTAGATTTTAACGCTCTAAAATTGAATGCAAACAATATAGTCTGCGGTAAAAATTTGGCAATTCGTCCAAAATTGTTCTCCGAAAAAATTTATCTTCCGTGCAAATTCCAAACTTTTCAATGTGGACAGCCTGTGTGATGTAGCGTGATATCACACCTTATTTTTTTACCAATCTAAAGTCAACAGCTGTGATGTGTATTGATTTGGGAAGTGTACATTTAGCTTGCTTGACGTTTAGTCTCTGACCTGTGTGAATGTTCGCTGTGTAAGTTAAAGCTGGCCTGTATGATGTCATGAGGTCCTTGAAAGCGCTTCGTAAATTTAAGATGTTGCTGGTAAATGGTCAACCAGGTAAAAATCTTTAGGCCTGGTAAAATAATGGCTATTCCATGTCTGGGCTAGGCTACAAAATATATGCATAAATCATTAAGATAATATTATTAAGACGATGTGGCAGGAACAACTTAACTTTTCTGTACGTCGTCACTAACTTCATGGCGTTGTACCTTGCCACACAACCGACAATTTCCAAAAGTCATTTAAGGCTATACTTCAAACGTTTTCACTTAAAAAACAACTGGAAAGTTGGGCAGTTTTTGACGAAAAATCGTGTGTGCAAAGACACATCCTGGCATGATGGCCTAAACCGAAAGTCCAATTCTTTGTTTATCATTCATATATTGGCATTCAAACAAATAGTGTGTGAAATGTGTAACTATCACACTTTTCATTATCGATCAAAAATCGTCTAAACAACGTATAGTGTTTATAGCTTCCTTGTCGCAGTTATTTAATTGCTAAGTCACTCATTATTTTTTCTGTCAACTTTGTTTGATTATTGCACTACAGTTGTTTAATAATGACCTGATAGCAATCTGTAATCAGCAAAGCGAAGAAAAATTTTAAAATTTTGTAATTAACTTTATTAGCTAACAATAAGAAATTGACGGTTTATTCGTTTTAAAACTTTGTTAATAATGGCCTACCACTATGAAACTACGATTTTCAGCTTACTAGCCCTTACGCCAACTGCTGCACTAAGAAACTAGGTTTTTTTTATGCAAAAAAATGAGAGCGATAAGAAAATCTAACAGCATAAACGTAATGACCGATCAGTTTGAAAAACTTGCCAAGTGTGCCGGGAACGAAAAATCCACATGCTGCTTTGTATACATATCCTAATTTTTATGTGGTTGAGCAGATTTCTCAGAAATATATTTCCAAATGTAGGTGATTTACATATGAACCTGGCTGTGCTTCTAAATTTTTAAAGCAACTGACTTGAAAAAATCTTACCTGTACAACTTTTTTTACAAAGTTGCGTAGACATGCCTTTTTTCTGAACGGTTTGCGCGTGTATTTATTATATTTTATTTCTCCTCTAAAATCAGCAACTTGTTTATCAGGTTAGCAAAAGTATACTGATTACCGTATTGCATATGATATTGTATTGTACGTATTGCATTTCATCTTAGGTAAATGGACGTTGGGAAAATGATCAACTTGTCTTTGTACAATGTTTTGATTTGTTAATTTTTGTTGGCACAACCTAGCATAACTCAACTTTCCTCGTTTTAGAATTGCTCGAAGATAACGGCAGTTGGTAAACCTGTATGGCTATGCTACGATGTAACTAACAGAAATAGCCTAGAATAGTTTTTTCAACCTTTTTGAAGATAATAATTTGCAGTTTTTGTCTCATTAATACTTCTATTTCATGTACAGTCCAATTAGGTTGTGAAAGGTTTTTGAGAGCTAACAGTTTAGTTGGTTACTTTTTTGGGACTAGTTATTGATACCTAACTTAAAGCATTGTAAAGAATTAAGATAGTTTCTGCATGCATTTAACTGATTGTGTTTTGTGTGGAAATAGATACAATAACTTGGTGCCTACATACAGCCAATGAAAACATAACGTACATTTACATGTTGTGAAATCTTAATTCAATAATAATTGTCCAACAAAGCCATGCTCTTTGAATTATAATTGGTTGTTGGGAAATAGGCTAACTATGTTGGGATACGTCTGTTGACAGAAATAATTGGAAACTTTAAATGCTAAAAGACAAAAAAACTACTTGCCTAACTGACAAGTATTAGCCTTTATATTACTTGTCCATTGCAAAATGTAGTATATGGTACTTTTGGACAACACTAAAAGCCGAATCTTGGTATATTGGCATACGACCTTTAAGGTTTTCTTTTAAGTGCGATGACCACTTAATAGAAAATATGGAAAACAAGTCCTATGGGTTTGTCTAATTGTTTACTAATTTAAATCTAATTTTGTTTTGCGACTATAGCTAATGAAAACAAAGAGACAAATATTTAGGTTGCACTTTTTTAACAGTAGCACTGAGCTAATTCTTCTTATGTTTCAGTCGACAAAATAAATCTATTTCTAACGAATAATGTCAAAGATCTATCTGTTAATAGCATAACTAGTGTAAGCGAAACTAAGCAGATCAACCAGTTTGCACTAGCACACAAAAAGTATGGTAATTGAACTGATGTCTATCAAAATCCCGTAACTGTGTGGTAAAACTAAACTTTCCACATTTGGTTGTATTTTATCTGTCTTGCTTTGCGTTTATTAACACAATAATTTGGCGTCGATGCAAATCATTATGCCGCACAGTACACAGTTTGGCTTGCAGGTTTTCCCTTGCTTCCTAAGGCGGCCCATACACAATGTTTACTGAAAACTATAGTGCTCACTAATCAACGCTTTATTACAAGTCATATCGTAACATAATGGCCATGTTATGAGCAAGAAATAACCATGAAATATCTGTTAATCTTGAGAAATCTCCAAAACTGATAATCTTGACTACTTTGAGCATTGCGTGTTTGGCTGCTATCCAAGTCTTTCCCAATATTGCTTACGCCACAGATGCAGGTTACTCCATTTCAAAACAATCCTGTGAGTATCGTCGTTCCCTAATATTTTATTAGTGATGGGTGCGTAAAAAGGGATCATTCAAGACTAGAAGTTGGGAATAAAGTTAATTCATACTTTTATATTATGTATCATACAACATGCAAGAGACGTATTTAAGCAAATCATGAGAGTTACATTGAATTATTTTCAAGACGATATGAAGTTAGTTTAGTGAACGGCTTGGATCTTGTAATCATAATGAAAAGTTATCTTACCAAATTTTGTTTTTTTCTTAAGTTTCAATTCTCTCATAATTCCCGATTCTTATTTTTTGATGCAGGGTGGAAAGTTTATAGCCTAGTTTTTACAATTTGTCTTGTTAAATTTTAATCCTGTGAAGAGAAAACATTCTTCGTACTGTCAATATTGTGACCTTGGGACAAGCTGAACAGCTGACTACGTTATTACCTTCATTCACTGCTTGCTTGCTGAAGCAAAACCAATTTTTTTTATTACACATCGATTTTTGAGGTAAAAGCAAGTGTACTCACTGGCATCAAGCATTTTGAATTTAGAGTGTTTAAGTGATTTGTTTTTTATTAGCTATTCTATCAGTATATACAGTAATAATTTTCAAAAATTATGTATTATTATATGTGTATATTTATACTGATAAAATGTCCTGAAAGTAGATTCGATGTACGTTTTGCGTCCCATCTTTATTTTTTTATGGTTTACCAGTATTGATTGTAACTAAAATTTTTAAGTGTTGCTTTTAACAATAGTTACATGGTTTGCTTATTCTTACAGACGCTTTACACTATGATGAAAGCACCAACAAAAATCACTCTCAAGAACACAACTAAATTGTCATTAAATGCTCGGTGAGAAATGCAACACTGGTTCACTTTCATATAGTCCGACTCTTCACTTATTGTCGATAATGCAAAATGGCTAGTGATGATGGCTCTGTTCAATTTGTGATGGATAATAATTATCCTCCATAATTATGAACTGTATGATTAACATAATTTCATAAAACGTTGCATTTATTGTAAGTGTTATAATTAGCCCATTTCATAATGTTATGAAAGGTAAGAGGCTAACATCAAGGTCCCTGTGCTGCCCTTGTTTTTAAAACTTTAAGTGGCTCTGTATACTGCCCACACGAATTTTGCTACTGCTATTTACAGTTACTTATTACAAATGCACCACTCACACCACTGAAGCAGTTCTTAGAAAATACTTAGTTCACACTTTTAGCTTAATGTATTCATTATTCACAAACACTTTTTATTTATGCATGTCAATCAAATTTATTCAGATAAATGCTTATTTCTAAATTTTACCATAAGTAGTCACCTACATATATTTCTAACGTTAGCAGCTCAGAAAGTACATCAGTGTATTGTGTATTCTTGTCATTAGCACCAACTTGGTAAAATATTCAGGTACGGTGTGGCTTCACACTATGTCATCAAGTCACATAATCTGCCTCATGCACAAAGCAGAGCATGTCAGGGCTGATATAAATTTGTGATTAAGTAATTGCCACAGTTACTTTTAATGTTTTGTGTAAATATCATATGAAGCATAGATTTGCAATCGTAACAGAGTTACACATTGTCTACATTTGATATACAAAAAGAGTAATAATGGTTTCTTTAGTCAAAATAAAAAGAATGGCGTATAATTTGTTACTCCTGTTTGCATGGAAAATTGGTACAACGATATTTTCTTAAATACAAATATAACTATCCAGTCAAATTAAAGTGTTTATGCAATAATGCCTATTTAGATCGGCTATCGTTGATGATTAAAAATGCTCAGCAAAATTGTAACACTTACAAATGAACACCCTGCATAATAGTTGCAGATTAATCTGCAGACTAAAATAGATTGAGCGAGCATTTTCAGCGAGTTCACAGCAGAATTTCCAACCCCCAATTAAAAGTGTTTAGTAATGATGGGTAAAGCTATGCTTAAGTTGACCTGCTTACAGCAAATAAATTAGATGTGAGGCTACAAAGAGAATAGCAAAATTTAAACTTGGTGCTTTCATTGAAATATTTAGAAAGAGTAAGTAGTTGTTATAAAAATTCAAGTTTGATATATCATTAGTTTAGGGTTTTTAAAAACACAACTCCAATCAAAAATTCAGGCATGTGTGGCATGCCTGCAAGTTCTAAGTTGGCGACATTGTTTCCCCGTAATCAGAGTTTGAAAGTATTGGACTTGTGGTTATTCATGGTTTTTATCAACAATATGTTTCATCTAAAGCTTTGATAGAAGAATTGAGAAAATCATTTTTCTAAATCAAATGATTCTTTTTAACTTACATTGTGTTCAGTAAAGAAGTAAAGTTGTCTTATGCACATTCCCAGGCATAGAAGTGACGCCATTCCTTGCCTTTTGGCCACACTGCTGCTTCTGCATTAAATACTGCAGTGGGGGGCATACCTTCTGGTAGAATATTCAATATACTCCCTTCAGTTTACATTCTGTATGCTAAGCGAGGGAGCTGCCAATACCGTTTTTCAAGTCTTTGGTTTAGCCTGATCCAGGAATGAAACTTGAATCTCTTGTGTAGAACACAGACGCTTTAACCAATGTGATTCAATAGTCAACTTCCATACCTGAAGTCCATCCGTTTGAGATACTGGTATATCTGTTGAAACAAGGAAACAAAGGTTTCATCATATTGATATAGCAATAACGATATGATATCGAAAAGATCAGACCACAGACTGCCTCCTTGAATGTGTTTTGACATCTTTGAAGCAGCTTGCCACTCAATGATTATGCACTGGACATTCTATAATTCTGTATGCAGTAGAACATGATAAGTTGCTCAGTGACCTGTGTGCATGACTATTTCAAGCAGGCCTGGCCTTGATTCACTTTATCTGGCAGGCACTTACTGAGCAGAGTCTGTTAATTGAAGAAGATTAGTAGAATTCTTGTGTCCTATTTGCTGCAACATTACTCTGGCCAATTTTACTTCACTGTTTGCTCTTCCCAGTATGCAGTTGGTGCTCTTTCCAGTTTGGAGACAAGCTAAATATTAAATGAAGAAAATGATTTGTTGTCTGTCCTTTTATCTCTGATAAGTGATCTACTGGCATTAACTAAGTGTATTATTGAATACATTTCTTCTAATGCATCTCAAATTCAATGACATAAACATTGATTTCATAAGACTTCATAAACATATGATTAATTTTTGTATTTTTAAACCATGGAAAGAATCTTGCGTCTGTCATGATTTGAGGTCAATCTTTTTATACCAGCAAATTCTATGAAATTTACAGATATGTAGTTATCCAGAAAATTGTTGGTCAGATAGCAATGAAGTTAATTGTGACATAATGATCCAGGTTTGAAGATCTACTTAACTTTCCCTGTATATGGTTTGGTTTGGGCAAAGTCTGTATTTTTTAACTTGTGGACAACCCACAGTTTTGTATTTAGTTTTAAATTTGAAATTTTTTTTACTTCAGTGTTAATGATGGAATTTTTTTTACCATACCACAAATCATAGACAAAATACTTGAATAACGAAATTTTGCATAAAATCATGAGTTGATAGGTCCTTGAAGTTCAATACGAACATTTTATTACTATATTGTCAGCACAATAATTGAAATTAATTGCACATTAGTTAGGCCTATGTCATTATTGTCACAACAAATTCTACTTACCGTTACACTTTCAGTCACAATTCTCAACTCATGCATAATTATCTACAATCCCACAAAATATTTTTTTAAAAAAGAATTGCACTTCCAGCTAATGGGGTCTTTGTGTGTACACATTCAAATACAAGCCCTTTGTGCTTGCATTGTTTACAAGATTCATGATCAGTAGCTGTTCGTTGTGGGCACGTGCACACACCTTTGATAATTATATACCGATCTGTGGCAAAGTGTCTTCTAAAACCTAACTGGGTGTTAACAATCCACCAAAGTTTCACGGGCATCATGAAGTCTCGCCCTCCACCAAGTGCCCAGACTGTGAGAGCTCAAACTTCCACAACCAGACAAGCCAGCGAAAAGAACCGAAGACTTGCACAGCAAATGGAAAACCGACCAGCTGTCGAAGTCGCTTTAGGAAAATTTCCGTCTACTTCATCACAGTTACCAAGAGTAAGTGGAATTTTACTTAACTGAGATGTAATCGTATAGAAAATTTGTCCTATTTTATAACTTTGTAATTTGCTTTGTTGATTGTAAGTTGTTATTTTCTTGAAAATTTGTATGCATTAACTATATTCATATTAAAACGAGAATACCTCGGTTCACTGAAACTGCCTTGTAGTAATGAGACTGGCTCAGTGTACAGTCTCTTTTTTTGGGTGAGGAGATTTTCCTATTTATTCAATAGCAATAGAGTAATTCATCTACCTTGGTGTCTGACTGTAACCTTTTGTTTTTGAGTGTAAATGGCTTTTCACCCTTATAAATGGGGTAACGTATGTAGTTGTACATGTTTTAATTCTCAGCTGATAAAAGTTGTAAACACTTAGTCATCAGTGCAAAAGTCAAAAGTAATCATTTTTTATTAAACAATACACACCTATTGGTCCAAAGTGATCAGGGTTGTTGCCTATTAATCACAAATGTCTTTAATGTGCTAACTTACTGGCACTAAAGGAGGTTTTTCTACAGTATGGTTGCCATCAGGCATAATAATCATCAAGTGTAAGGTACTACTAGTGAATACAGAACTTGACTGTCTGCCGATTTTTCATTAACCCATTCGCATTAACTTCATTAGGGCTATGGGAATAAAATTTAAATGTGGATTGAATTTGAAAAAGATGTAGAATAACGATTGCTAGATTACAAATTTGCTGCATTACTGAATAATAATTATGACACAACAATGTGATGTCATAAGAATGCTTACTTAGCTACTACTTTGGCATGGTTATAAAACCATAATATAGAATATAAAACACCCAGTTATAAGAAACAATAAATACCGTACAAATTAACAATGATCATACAAAAAAACTCGATATAAATTGGGGAAAGCATGGTATCCTTTTCATCATTAATAAACCACATTCGTTTATGATTCAATGAATTTACGTTTCCAATAATCTTGTTCGAAATCCAAAGTACGCACATCTTTCCAGTTAATGGCGTATTCGTGCTCCAAAGCATGTCTAATCAAAGAAGTTTTTTCATGTCAAAAATTGGAGATACTTCCTGTATGTTCTTTTATCCTAGTCCTATAAGAGAGCATTTAGTTTCCCCAATGTATGTTGAGCTGCAATCTTGGTATGGAATCTCAAAAATCGCCCCTTGTCTTTTGTAAGATGGTACCTGGTCTTAAGGGAGAGGAAGTAAATAACATATTTTTACAGCAAGCTTAAATACCGTCTTAATTCTTGGCTACTTAAGATCCGTCTCAGTTTATCTGAAAGTACAAAACCAAGATAACAGTCAGAGTGGCAAGTGTTATTCTTAAAAAGGTTTTCTCTTAAACCTTTTTCTTAAGGAGATTTTTTTGTTGGTAGGAACAGAAGTGATGTCTAAAAATGGTACAGCTTGTGAAATAGTCATTGTATGGATTTGAGATTAATTAATTGTGTACAATCAGTGACCACAGCACAAAATTTATACTTTCTTTTATATACTTGATTTTTTTCTTATGACACATATGGCAGTTGTAAACTTGTAATGCAGTTTTGTATGAGACTGTACAAACTAGAGCACTAAACTGTGTTAGAATAGTCAAGTGCTATAATAATAAGTAAGTATAATTAATTCGAAGTCCAGAATTTCAAATCTCATTCTAGAATAGTTTGACAGTTAAAAAAAACAGTAGTAGTAGCAGTAGCTCCAGTGGTTAAGTGGTATTTTTATAATATGTCCACAAAGCTATTAATGGTTTAAGTTAGATTACTGGTCAAATTACAGAATGCATTTTGTAGTACTTCATGGCCGTTAACCAGTGCTGTCCATAGTTATGCCTACATGAAATTAAAATTGACAACAAACTTAATGGTATGTGCTAATAAAAGCATTAATAATAAAAAAAACAGTTTCTGGGATTCGGAAAAACAAAAATGAAAAAGTTAGCTCATTTCTTCGTTGAAGATAGCGGTTAGGCTGTTTTCCTATTTATTTTTTTGGTGGCCTTACCAAGGTCTATTTGATTGCAGTATTCTTCAGAGACAGAAATAGTCAAGTCAGATTGTTTTAAAAACTTGCGTGTTCTGGTTTGAAAGCTTTTCGTTGGACCAGAAATTTTGTTGACAAAGAGTTAATTTCTTATAAAACACCTTCAAAAATTCCACTGCCACGCATTCGAATGTGCAAAAATATATTAAATTTGAGTAAATAATCACATTGCGTTTATTATTGAATTAAAAACAGTGGAATGTCGTTACTGTGCTCAGAGTTCATTAATTCATAACATTCACAATCAGACTCTTTTTATCAAGAACAGTTTTCAACTTATGTTGTTGCATTTTATTCAGTTTTGTTATTTCAGAAACCATACTTATCCGACACCATGTTTTGTGCAGCAGTCGCTAACGTAACGGCCTTTGGACTACTAGATTTATTACTTTATGGCCGTGCAGCACTCTTATAAATTTTAGAAACACATTTACATTTGCCACATAAAACGAGCATACCAAGAACGACATATTTACTCACTCCCGGTGCTTGTGAAGTCGAGTTGTTTTATATCTTAACCCAATTTTGCGTTGGGTTAAAATTGCATTGATTAAAGCTGCAAATTCCTGGAGGACTTTCTTGTTTTTCTTGATTTTTTTCTATGTTTTCGGTCTTGGGTCTACAAGGTCTAGAAATTAAAGTTTCCTAATCGGATGTGGCAATTGCAAAGTAGTTTTATGGCTCACAACTAAACACAACCGTTTAAAATTATGACTTGCATCCAGTTTTCTAACACCGAATTCAACTCATATCAGCCAATAGCTTTTTGTTTCACAGTGGATTAGATTTTTATACCGCGATTGATCTAAGTATCTAATTAAGGATAAAAAGTTTGTTGTAATAGTAAAGATCAAAGCAAATCAGAAAATCCACCTATGAATTCTTATGTTTGTCGCTTTTACTCTAGTTTTTGACTGCTCATTCTGTAACTTAATCAACATCTGAATTTTTTTACCGCTTACATTGATTCTTATTCAGCTGCTTATTGAATAAAGATGTTTAATGATATTAAACAAAAAACAGCTTTATCTTGGTCTTTTCTTGTTCTTGTACATGTCCTTTCTCTCCTTCCTACTGCAGTCCAGATTTTGTACGGTAGGGATTTTCCCATAAGGGTGGTAACAGTAATTACGAGTGTGTGTAACCAGTGTGTTGCAGAGTATAACTATGTAACCTGGATATACTTTCTTCCATTAAAAAAGACCTTTTAACACTTTTGGTGCACAACAGGTTGATCGAAAAAGTGGAACGACAATCAGCGATTTTCTTGTGGGTAAAGTTTAATCTTTCTTTTCCAAATTAGCCGTTAAATGATGCAAACGAGGTTTGCCCAAAATGGTAACAACCCGAGCAGTAACTTCAAGTTGTTCGGTTATGATTACGATTAGCCAAACGTACAGCAGTTTTGCTTAAAACAGGCCCAAATATCTCACTGAAATAAATCATAACGTCTGTTTTTTATTACCTATATCTTCAGTTGAGGTATGTTGCTGAATTTTCAAAGTTGATAAATGTGTCATGAGTGAAAAAAGGTTGCTGAACAGTGCAGAAAGTAACCCATACTGCATTTGAGCTATTCTTCATTTTGTCATGATAATAACATATGTTTGAAAACTTGAAAAGGTGCTAAAAATGATTGATTTGAAATTACATACATCACAGAATTGAATACAAAGTGATTTTTTACTTCTGCAGTTTGTTTTTTTTTGTAGTCCACTTAAGTACAATTTCTGAACATATGTTCCATCAACCAGTTCTTATACTAAATGTTTATTTTTGTCCATGGCTCTTGCAAAGAGCTAAAAGAATTGTAAAAGTGGCCACGGTAAGCAGTGGACTAGAATACTGTATTTACTTGATCAACTGGCATCCTAATATTTGTACATAATCAAGTATTGGCATATTTCTAATACTCCTATTTGTTCAAGTATTGCAACATGTATAGTGTTGTTATGTTTAGCGCAGCACTTCTTAACAGAGCTTTTCTGGAATATTTTAAAGGGTTCCGACTTCCGCCGGAGTTCGTCAACGCATTTTAGGAGAAATGCTTTCTTGCAATTTGTAAAAAATTACATCAATGTAATCACTAAAACACTCTCAGTTAAACTCTGAAGGTAGCTCCGGATTTTAAGATTACCACATTTCAGCTCCAAGTTAAAGGTCAGCTAAAAAGGTTTAAATCATTCAAATATATTCTCGTGAAAGCATTTGACAAACCAACTCCTACTGTGCCGGACTTGGATAAGGCTTAAATGCTTGTAAACCAGCGATGGGCATATCCACCCATTCTGCAGAAAAACGGTAGTGGCAAACTCCACGGCTTGCGAGTGTAACATGGAGGAGCAAACTGCATATCATTTTATGTCTGATTGTTTTATCTATCATGCTCCCTAACAAATACATAGCCTGTGACCATAAAATGGGTGCAATGGCTGCCCGGCTTGACAACATCTAGTCTTCGTGGTCAATAACATCTGGCCCATAAAACGACATCAATGAATCATAAAAAGTAGGCTAGGACTTGGTAAGTGTTATGACTTTTGAATAAAATTATTTATAGTCATTATAATGACTTGACTTGAACCGGCAATGTTAGTAAATTGACTTATATAGCTACCATTAAGGGTTGTTTCCTTCTCTGGATTATTGTTACAATGCTTAGATAGAGCTTGATTGGAATATGTGCAAGTAATCCATGTGTCCAAATTGGCCATACTTTGTTCAAACACTGCATAATGACCTAAATTTAAGCTTTCCTAGTATAGGTCAAATTAAACCATTGTTTATATTTTACCCTAAACAATGTGTCATCAGCACAACTTTAATGCAACTGTTTTCACATTTATTGATGTATGCCATACTGTACCATGCTGTTTTCTGTATTTAAATGAAAAGTCTCTTCAAATATGGACACTGATAAAAAGAGCGTTTTGTGCAACTAGTATTTGAGTGGCTAATGCCAGAGATAGTTTGTTATATAAATTTGTCATCAATTTGCGAAAATCTCAATTTAAACATATCAACTTTGTATTTTAAATAAGTACATAAGTAACAATTTAGGGTTGCTGTTATTCGTGTGAGCACACATCTTTGCTTGTCATTCATTTCTGAATTAACTCTTTTTGTTAGGTATCTGTTATGGATCGCCTTGGAACATCAAGAGGCCGAGGTGTTGCTAATTTCAGAGGTGAGATTTATCCACATATTTAGTAGTGCATGGCCATCTTTATGATCTTAGAGCTTTTCAACTAAAAGTTTATTTCTTTATGTACACTTGGGTCTTTCGAGATGAGGTATATGTAAAGAATTTATGTTGATTAACAAGATTTAGCAAATTCAATTATTTTATTAAAGTATAGTAATTTGGATCATTCAATTTTAGCCACTCAGTCCATTTCATTGTATTTTCACCAACATTGCACCATTTATTTGGTTAGAATTTAATTGCGTGTGTCTAGAAACTACTTTTGTAGTCATGTAGAAAATTGTTTGTGAGCGTATTTCTTGTTTGACCAGTCTACAACAAGGTTAGAACCATATTTTTTGCTCCCCACAGTTAATGGCGAAAAATAAATGATGCAATCTTTTTTAATATCAACGTCAGTGAAATGCAAAATTCATCATAATGCAATGTTGCATAAGTTCTTGGTAATTATCCCAATATTAAAAGCATATACTTTTCATGTGAAAGAACTCCAGCTCATATTTTGGAGAAAATAGAGTATGTCATTATTTATGAGTTAAGTGCTTGTAAATGTTTTAAGTGAAAGTTTTGTAAAATTAAATTAGTCACAAGTTTCTACTAAGGAAATTCTAGTACTTACTTAATTTTACTTCAAAAAAATTTCCCTTCTAAAGGTGGTGCAAGAGGCAGATTGCAGAACCAGAACAACAACGGTGTAACAGATCGAGCCAGAGGTATACATAATAAACAGTTTAAATAAGGGAGTATGGCTTATACACTGCACAATTTTGAGGCTAGTAGATATTGAATGTTGTGCTTTTTATTTAAAAACTTTTGTACCATTATTAAGCCAGAGTTTAGGTGTGTGACTTAGGTATGCAACTTATATACAAATACTGTAAACACAGTAGTTAGTTAGTTTCATGAAAAATGTTTTATTTTTGTACAGTAGTTTTCATTGTTTCTCAGTAAAAGGAACTAAAAAATTTTTACTTTTGTAATAGGCCTTTTGCAAAATGCTCTCAAAAGAGGTAGAGGCAATCAGAGAGGTAGAGGTAATCAGAGAGGTAGGTGATGTCAGATATTACGTATAACCCATTTTTGCTGGATTTTGAATTATACTTTGTTCATACAATGAGGTTCATATTATGTTCTTACAACTGTTCTTTGCGAGTAAAGGTCTTTCTGGTCGAGGGGTGAGCATTGTCAAAAGACTCGGAAAACCTGTTCAGACCAAGTCTCAAGGTGGCCGTTCGTTTCGTGGAGGATCTCGTGGAAGAGGCGGTTTTCGTGGAAGAGGTGGTTTTCGTGGAAGAGGAGGAAAAAGGGGTGGTAAACAAGCTCCTGTTAACAGAAATAAATTGGATAGTGATCTCGATTCATACATGTCGAAAACAAGAGGAAGTATGGATGCAGAATTGGATGCTTACATGGCAAATGCTGGTGACGAGTGAAGCTGATGGAAATCCTATCATCGATTTCATGTGACATTTTTTAATTTTATGGTCATTTATCCCCTACTTCAAACTGGTTTTAACCGAAATATCAATCATCATTGGTGGTGGATTTTGACTATATATCTTCGTCACGTGCGCATGATCATTTTGTATCGAATATAGTTTGTAATACTTCCTCTGCTTTAGTGTAACAGTGTATTACAAGATTGTATTAACGTGATAATTGTGTCACGTAAACTAGCGACAAACATTACAAAAAATGCAATATTGTTGCCAAACTATACTACTTTTAAAGTAAGCAGCATCTGAGGTATCGGATAAAATGAAATGTTTTCCATCCAAAGTTAATGTTTTCATCATAATCAATTAGTTGGCAAGCAGTCCTGTTGACTCGGTAGCACTAGCCTCGCAATAAATGCAACTCAGGTTCCGTATTGGATACGCAGTGGCGCCATACAGTAGTACTGCCCTTGAGCTAGGCAATGACGATACCTGCTCCTGTCCAATGGACCTGATGGACAGTTGTAAATTCGTATAATACTAAAACAATAATAAAAATGTAGTGACAATCAGAAATTGCATAAAAGCGAGCTTTGTAACGGCGCTCAAGCGATGAGGAATCATTGCCGGATTTTAGTCATGCACTTTCCTCAGTCCGAGGATAAACATGACACCATACATAGCAACCGTGTAATAGTAAAGTGTTCCTCGCGCATGAAATAGCATTTCAGGTAGGTTGGTCATAAATACGAATAAAATCACTTCAAAGTTATACATTTTTAGCACATCCTTGCATGTCAGTTCAATACGCTAAAATCAATTAGTGGGGGGAATTTCAGGGTTGGGCTTCAGGTACGTTTACGCCAGCTTCAACTCGGCGCAGTTTGCAATTGTTAACACAAAATTGGTTTACGCTGAATTGAGTTACATCTACTGACGCTCTCTGCTCGAACGTTACCAACGGACTAGATTGAAACATGCAAAATATTGAAACAATTTTACTCCCGTTGCCCTGATGAAGTTAACCAGTATGGGTTAGTGAAACATCGGCAAATAGTCAAGTTTTGTATTCACAAGTAGTACCTTATATTTGATGATTTGTATGAAAGCAACGTTAAGTGTTAATTCAGGCTTGTGTTTAGGTTATACATGCAATAAACCAGGGGTGGCCCGCGCGGTATTTTTCGAAATAACTTATATTAATTATATTAATTTTATCAACTGAATCGCCTATGTAATTTATGGCGAACTTACATTCTGATGAATTCGCATTTATTGCTTGCTTTCTTCGTCTATCGCTCTATACAAAAGATAGTAGATTTTTATTGCATCAAATTTTATTTCTAAGATTGGAATTTTGCTGTGAGGGTTTTAATTAGAAATTAGCAGTAAACACTCAAGTGGCCCGCGCAATTATTTGTAAAGCGCATGTGGCCCTTTGGCCAAAAGGTGGACACCCTTGCAATAAACGAAGCTGGTAAAATCAATGCGGTCTGTGTAATCCTACGTTGGAAAAAATTTTCTGCATATGATTTTTATACTCTGCCTTCTTTAATACGGTTCCCGTAGTTTTAGTATAAACACGATTTTCATTTTATTATGATTTATTAACAATTTCTTAGTTCTAAACGTTACTTAGCTACACATTAAATAAGCAGTCTACTTTTATTTACTAAACACCTAAATACAAAAATACTACATGGTATGAAATGGGATATAAATAGAGGTAGCCTAGTTAGCGGCTTGTCTAAATTGCTATTACTCAGTAGCTAACAAGCAAATACAACAGCCACATGGTCGTCAACGATCATACGATCGGATACTACTGATGAGCCACCTGCCATACACCGTCCTCGTGCTATTTGTTTCGCAGTTATCGGATCGTCACGGCTAACCCTGTAGATACCATAGGTATGGCCAAGTGGATCGGGCGGAGCGTACATACGGTACTGCCCTGGGTGGATCTGCCCAGCGGCGAACCTGCTTCTAGTAAAGTAGTCTTTCAGGGAGTCGTTTTCAAGAACCCTTGTACACGTGGGGCGAACTGGTATTACATCGACAATAGTGCGGTCTTGTAAATCGCCCTCTGAGAAAACGCTGAAATAAAATAGAAGAATATGAGAGTAACGTTGCCATACACAAACACAATGTCAACCATTGAAAATTTCCATCTGCTGGACAGCTCTTACCTGCACTTAAATTCCACGCAAGCTGCTGCTTGTAAGTTTTCGCCAACGCTCAGGTCTTCACGGATCCCGTAAACTTGACCCATGTTTTCTCTGTTTGACCCAACGCTGCTCTTCACTCGAGTCAATAGGTTTGATGGATTGCTTCCGATAAATTTAATCTAAAATAAAAAGTCGTTGTTAGTTTCAAAAAACGCTGACGATCTATAAGTAGGTCTAACGTCGCCAATAAGTGTTTGTGTTTTCATCCGTATTCAGACATCTTAATAATCAAAATATCACTTTACCTTTATATAACAGGCGTGGAAAGTATGTGGACTTGGCCACCATATTAGGGCGTGTGGTTGCCAAGTAAAGAAGATGTTGTTTTCGTCAATTTGAATTGTATTAAATTCAAGTCTTGCTGTCGACCTCCTGTTAATTATAAGGCTTATCAAAATATTCACACAGCTTTACAAAAATACAACATTACAGCTTAAACTTTGCCTGTGTTCGCATTTAGTCATCACTTTCAAGCCATATTAATGAAAATCATGGGATATGTTTGGTTATACCTTGAAAACCGGAAATGGTTATCCGACAAAGGAGCATCCAAACAATCGAATCGGTTTCTGTAGAATGGACCACTCGAATGCGTTGCATCAGAGTCTCGTGGAATTGCAATAGAAAATCCAATTCCCGCTCCAACAATCACTTCTTGACTGTTACAAGGCAAACGATACCGATATTGTTAAGTGTCAAATATTTCACTACATTCGTAGATATTTTATCGTCTATTCTGATTATTGTACTAAAGTATTCTGTTTATTTATTGGTTTGCTATTAGTAACTGGGTCTGTTTCCTGTCTTGTTAACAAAACTTACTTGTAGTTGAGCAGTGACAAAGCCTCTGATGAAACGCCAATTACATTCGGGTCTTGCAGAGCAGATGGTGCAGAATCTAAACTTTCTTCCTCATTCAAGGAAGCTAAAAACAAGACAATTATATAAGTTGGGTTTCATAAAAACTTTCACAGTATCACTTAATCATCAATTTTGCTTCCAATGATGCTGTTTAAAAATGGTTTAAAACCTGCGAATTATTGTTAATGGTTCATAAATATTTCTCGCTTTGTTTACCATCAAACACGGCTCTATAATCATTGAATTGTTGTACATCGCAGAAAACCCGCAAACATGCTCCAGAATCTGGACGAGTCAAGCCGGTGGCAAAGTTTCTCCAGTTTGAAGTGAGTGTCTCCCGATATACTGCATTCACTTTAACGTAGGAGACCTGGTCGTACGCACTAAATAGATCGGAACCGTATGCTCTCACTAGAAACAAATACGTTGAATAAATTCACTAAAAGATGCGAAACAACTCACAGTACCTTCAAAATAAATATCAGTGAAAATTAAACAACTACATTTGCAGAATTGCAGCACATGGTACCTTTTACAAAGCAAGAACGCCTTGCAGCCACATCAATATTCAACATTCGTCGAGTTTGTATGAATGGAAGATTTGCAGTTAACACACGGTTGCCGTTTCTTCCCGAGGTAACCTGTTTAGATGTCATAACAAAACACGAGTTCATTAATAATGTTACAAGATGCCAACAGTGAAAGTATAGAAATTTTCTTTGCCTAATAAACTTACAGCCATTTCTCCTTCGTCAATCCAAAAGCCTGAAGATGGGTCAAGCGACCACAAACGTACTTCACTTAAGTCTGATACAATCCCAACTTGTTCAGCGGCTAAACTTATTTGGATCTAGAAGTAATTCAACCGTTTTAGCATCATGTTCCCTTTAGCCTAACCCTAACAGTGCCATTCGCACACCCTGGCATGCAAAGATTTAGACTTGTAGTGCATGTGTACGATTATGAAATCACTTACATTCCGAATATCAAGTTCTATGTTTTGGGCATCGCGGAAGTCCATTTCAAACATTCCATATGAGCGCATGACATCACCATACTCTGTTATCAAATCACTTGGTGCTTCCAAGTAGGAATTTACATCACGTGGGTCGATGTAAGTAATACTCCGGCGTCCCTACAATAACCAACGTTTTATCAATTTAAAAAAAGACAAATGAAAACCACGGACAAAGTTTGCAAAGACACGTAGGACCAAACCTCCAGTAAACAGAACTTACCAAGCTGGAATAGGGTATGCCTTGCTTGTCGAAATAAGAGTTTGGTTCAACTTCAACCGTAATTGCCGTGGATTGAGTGGCTGATTGCGGGATAAAATATCCTCGTTCATCTGGTATAAGGTGGCTAAATGGAGCTTTGCGGGGAAGTCTTATTTTGTGAAAAATTACGCCCCCAAGTCTTTTGAAGGGAAGTACCTAAAAAACGCATAATACGTAATAAGAAGCGTGATTCAGCCTGTATAACGGTTCTGTTACATGACCTAGAAATGGAAGCAGATAACAACCAGCAAAGCATCCAAATTCATACTGAATGTCCAAAAGTTTGCAGGTGAAAATCTTACCTTCGTGGTGGTCATTAACTGAGCATATGGATCAACGAAGGTAATAACCAGGCGGTCAACATCGGCATTAATGTTAAGCAAGAACTTTCCTTCGTCGTCAGTGTGTGTTGCCGTGCGGTTCTCTCGCATCACAAGCCCGTTACGAAGCGGTATCTCTTCACTTCGTTCGTCAAACCCGTAAACCCTAAATTACACAAACAGTTATGTTAAGAACGATTGCATTGGTCAAGAAGTTTCATTAAAACAGCATGTTGTTTTATCTTTAATACTGATTGCTTACATTCCCATGACTGTGATTGTTGGTGTTACACATCGACTGCATCCGCATGCGGTCACTCTACTGATCTGCAATACCACGCCCCCTGTAGAGAGTAAAAACACGTTCTTGCTTTAGAATAAGAAAATGTAATTACTAACAATATTAAAATAGTTTATTAATAAAAAGAAAAATGCTGTAATTACCATGACATTGGATTTCCACCATCTGCCGTGCAACTGCTCCACAGCAATAACTCTCAAAGAATCCAGATCTTGGACAAGTAACGGATGGGCACGTCCCGACATTTTCGTATCTTGACGATCCATCAAGATTGGAGCATGATGAGGGAAGTCGAACCAACTTGGGAACTGGTCGATTGCTGCAGGTCGCTATATTATCAAATAAAATTAATCGACTTTCTTTTTTGCTTTATAATTTCAAATAAGCTTTTTGTGAGGATGTGTGCCCTTCTATATCTGTTTGGTTTCACGTACGTTGAGGAAGTCTACATCCGAGTACTCCGTTCTCATCAGGAGCACATCTTTCCTCGCTTGAGCATCCACGTTGAGAGCACAACAATCTTCCACCAAAGCAAGAGCAATATTGAGAACAGCCACTGATGTAAAATGATTCTTCGCTCTAACACAAAAACAAACTTCTGCTGTTTTATGAGAAAGTTACGATACGTAATTTTAATAATTCACGGCCAAGAATATTCTATTTACCTTATAGTAACGCCCTTCATGAGTACAGCCGCATTGATCTTCCCTAACACATTCGTCGCCTGATAGAACGTATCCAGGAATACATTCACACCCTGTAGTCAAGCGGTAAGTATAGATCAAATTAAACTTCTACTATCGACTGAAATATCATTATTCACAACAAATCATTCTAGTTACCTTCAACACAAAGATGGGGACAAAGTTCGGATGCTGCTTTGTCACTGCAGGTATTGGGACAAGCGCTGGTGCATGGACGGTATACAGAGTTTGGTGGGCATTGCAGAGCTGGAAAGCATAATTTATTTTGACAAACGGATAATGGCTTCATGTCGACGTTTCTTATGAAGTAAAATATTTTTAGAGCTTATTTGCATGTCTGCTTCCAAAGATACTAACGTAATCCTAAATCCGATCTCCAGTCGCAGAAATCAATGTCGTAGCTTCTGCAAACATCCGCATACGCTGCAACACTTTGTTCAAGAGCAGTAACATTTCCTTCAAGCGCACACAAATCGAAGACACAATCCTGCATCATACGATTGATTAAAATTAACGCTACCTTCTATCATGCTTCATAAATTTTGAAGATGTAATTGGATAAAACGGCAATAGTCGGATATTTAAGTTCCGTTGGAAGTTATACTTCTCCAACCCATTTCATACACAACCTAACTATCCACTATTCCATGTTAGGTGTCTTACTTCAAACGCTTTCACGGGATCTTCGAATCCATAGCAATTGGCAAAACATCCATCTGTCCGGCGTATATAATTGCATTCATTCTCGTATTGATTTCTTACAAAATTATCTCGGCATGGATTCTCATTTACTATAGCTGCGGCACACCTATAAATACATAAAAAGTTAAAATCCATCTGCTATTAACAATTTTAAACCCAAACATTCATCATGTGCCCATGCAACGCTTACTCTTCAACGGAGTTTATTTGGTAACTGTTTCCAAACTGGACATTGGTAATTGCCTGTTCGAAGCCACCGCGGAGTAGAAAATCATCAGTGTCATCTCCGTTGTAATTTCCGCATAGGCCTAAATACCGAGTTATGTTTATGAATACATTTATAATATAAGTTTGTCGGTGTTGTAGCTATACAGTCAAAGCAAATGTGAGCCCAATCCAGCCAATGCGAATACTGAGCTGGGTAAATCAATATTGAACACTATTTATAAACTAAAAACAGTACAATACCCTCAACATATCCTCTGTAAGTAGGTGGCAATCCCACTGTCAGGTAATGATTTCCATCGTAGCGAGCTCGCAAGCCAAAATCTGTCGTAATAAAGACGTATCTACCACTTCTGCTTACTTCGACTCCGGATAAATGAGAAAAAGGGAGGGTAGTCAAGACTCCATCGATCTACGTAAAAAAAATTTCTTGTTATTTCTTGTATAAAATGTTAAGTCTTTGCGTTTTTAACTTATTGTTCAGCACGCACAATCATTTAATAGCAGTATGAAGAACACATCAGACGTACCAAGACTTTGAGCCTTTTACGCAACTCCACCACAAAACCAGGAAAACGGAAAATAACACGCCTCAACCACGTGACGTGCGTTAATCCAAAGCGACCTTCATTTTCCGTCTTGAAAACAAATCATTACAAATTATATAAGAATAATGCAACGGTTCTACTTTACTACATTTGTGCTTAACAGCGGTTACGAGTGTTGAAAGAGTCATACCTCTACTTTTATAGGTATCAGTCCAGCAGAGTCAGCAGCTTCATTAGTTTTTATGAAGTCATATAAACAACTTCCTTGATAGTCATAATGATGATCATCAAACGTTACGTAATGAGGGTCTCCACTAGCCGTGCACCAACGCAGGTTCGGAATTTGTCCTATGCCAGCATATTACACATTATCAAAGAGCATACCTTTCTTAATGCATGCAGGTTTAAAGTGAAGTACAAAATCCCTTAGCTGTTGGTTTTAAGCTCAGCAGGACATATTTCAGCGACACAATTAAAAACGCAGTTGATAAGCAAAGAGCTCACTTTTGCAAACAGGAGGTTCGCTGGACCACTGCCCATCTCGTTCACATCTGGCAATGTTTGTCCCTTCCAGAACGAATCCGGGGTGACAGGAAAAGGATAATACATCTTCATATACGAGTTGAATTCCATTGTCAGGGTTAACAAAACCGTATTGTGGTGCGTCAGGTGTTGAGCAAGAAACAACTGTAAAGTAAGCGAAGTTAAATTATGTGTATTGTGCGTACTGTAGCAAGCATTAGCTTCACAAATCAATTAGTTTCCCTGTATTGCTTTTAATTTAACTTCTTGTACATCAGATTACTCACAGATGCAAGTGGTTCCAGATTTCACATAGCCTCGTTCACAAACGCATTCATAACTTCCGACAGTGTTTTGACAAGTTGCTTGACCAGAACAAGAAAACTGGTTACTAGCACATTCATCAATATCTAAACGTGAAAGGAAACTGGTGTTTATTAAAGTGTAGAAGGTGTTATTGTTGCAATGAGCAAATGTTTCGCGTTGATATATATGAAAAAATTATTTTGTAATCATCGATGTGTAGGTCAAGCATGTAACCAAATCAGATACATACTCGTCCATATAAAAACCCACCGACACAATGAGGTACATTTCCAGACCATGCAAGATCGCCCTGACAAGTCAATTCAACAGACCCTTCGGGCCTCCATCCGGTATTGCAAGTAAAGCGAGCCACAGAACCCACTGCAAATCCATTGCTGAATTCGACCGAGCCTTGATTTGGACTTTGCAAATGGCCGCAAGTAGGAACTGCAATCATACAAGTCATATCCCCATAAAATATGGTGGAATTTGATTGAGAGGCAAATCATTTATTAAGACACTGTAAGGTTTTTACCAGAGCATGATTTTCCATCTCCTGAGTAACCGATATTACAGGCGCAATGATAACTACCATCCACATTGGTGCAGGTAGCATGTTCATGACAAGGAGATATTGGTCGTGAACATTCGTCGACGTCTGTGCAGAGCAAAACCATATTTTTTTCTACATACGTCCACATTTTTCATGACTCAAATAATCATGTTTCAATGAAACTTACCAACGCAAGATGGCTCCACATCGGACCATTCACCGGTTTGTAAGCAAGTTATTTGTCGGCTGCCTGATATCTCGTATCCGGAAATGCAGTTAAAAACAACCACAGAGTTAAGTGCGTATGACTGCTGAGTGCTGTACGAACCACGGACAGGATTACTTGGTTGTCTGCAACTTATTTCTGCGGCAAAACAAAATATAGGTCAAGTTAAATAAGAAGTCTACGTGTACAATTGAAAGAATAGGTCAAAATTATCATTTATGATGTCAGAATCGTTTCGACTAACGTGTGCATTCATTTCTTCCATCGCCAGTGTGACCATGTCGGCAATTACAGGAATAACTTCCATCGCTATTGATACAATCCGCCGAATGATGACAAACGTTGGAAGTCAAGCATTCATTGATATCTTTAAAAAGCATTCAAAAGTAGCACGTTTGACACAATGTCATGGATTCCGCATAATGCAGAAGTTTATTTACATAACTGTAAGAGTAAGTAAATTATATAGTTCATTCACGTTGTTATCGTTTATACCTGAGCATTGAGGGGGATTACTGCTCCACTGGCCATTCTCTCGGCATGTGGCCCTTTCGTGTCCGATTAGAACGTAACCTTCGTCACACGCGTAATTGATGACATCACCATACTGTAGCACTGTCGCGCCGTTGGTGTTTATGGTTCCGCGATGTGGAGCGGAAGGTGTATGACACGTCATTCCTATAAAAATAAATATAGTACTTCATAACATAATTTTTTATAAATACATAAAGTATTATATACGTTTTATAAATACGCAATATTACGATAACAGCACATACTTCGCTCATTATTTTTACTCTCATTTTTTTAAAGTGACTGTAGTTGAAAATGACCAGTGGTTCTCAACCTTTCATAGTTCGTGGCCCCCTTACAGTGAACCTCCAAGTCCATGGCCCCCGGCTTACCAATAAAAAATGAAGATTATAAGAATGTGCTGCTACAGACACGAACCCGAATATATTTGGCGAATATTAGCAAAACAGCGGTATTCGTGTTGGTAGGAATAATGTGCACTGTTCGTCTACGAATACGATGTATGAATGATTATAAAGTTACTGCACTATCAGGGGAAGTTTTCGTGTCAAAGTTAGCAAGCACTGCTCACTAGTAGTTAGCAAGTGCTTTCAGGTAGAGGGGGCAAAAGATTAAAACACGTGAGAAACTTGAAGTTTCTTGCCTTGCCTCGTCTTCCCCTGCTACTACATTATAGCTCAGTAGTGAGACCTCTACTCGTGACCCCCAGAGGGCCATGGGGTTCCGGTTGAGAAACCCTGGACTAGAGGATATGTAATATTACGAGTTACTCACTTCTGCATTCTCTTCGGCCATCACCCTGAAAGCCTTGTCGGCATTGACAGGAATAACTTCCCACATTGTTGCGGCAGGTCGCGTCTTGGTGACAGCTGTTAGCTCTCGTGCATTCGTCAATATCTGCGGTCGAAGAAGCAATACAATTTTACGTACATTACAGCCTCTTGTCTGTACATAACAAAAGAATATATTTTAACATTTACCCAAGCACACTATAATTCGTGGCGACCACAGACCGTCCAGGCAAATAGCACTATCGGATCCGGAGATTTCGTATCCAGTGTTGCAATAGAAAGTGATTTCGCTTCCTTGAGTAAACTGAGATGATCCCGGGTTTGTGTATCCTCCTTGGTTTGGAGTTATCGGAGAACCGCAAGTTACAACTGAATAAAGTTAAAGAAAAATAGTGAAGTCAGCAGAAAAACAATTCATATAGCTTATTATATTACAATTAGACGACATAAGTCAGAAATTGTTAGCTGAATTCTAAGAATTCTAAGAATCAAATAATATTTTGAAAATTACGTTGGCAATGTTGGCCGTTGCCTTGATAACCAGGTTGACATTCACAGCTGTAACCACCTCTCGTATTTGTGCAAGTAGCTTTGATATGACACACGCTTGGCTGTTCTCGGCATTCATCAATATCTAACAGCAAATATAAATATACAGTAGTATGAAATAGCACGTATTTCTTCAACGCGGCGCTTGTGAATGCGTCTTTGCTAAACTTCATCCATTTGTGTCAACAACGGAAGTATACCTTCGCAAGTAGGAGCGTCTGGGGGACTCCAGTCACCTTGTGGCTGACACGTTGTTTCAGTATAGCCAGATGCAGGAATTCGGTATCCGCTATCGCATATATATTTAACAGTGAAGCCGGCTATATATCGAGAGTTTGCCGGTGCAAATCTACCAAATGTTGGCTGCGGTGGAGGCGAGCAAACCAGTTCTGTAATAGATTAAAATCTTTTTCGTTGGTTTTGAATCGCGTGATTTTCGATTATTATTCTGAACATTAGAATTGATCTTACCGCAGTCGCTTACTTAATAAAAACGTGTAGTAAATAAATTATTGAAGAATATCCACAGAAAAGTATCGTAACAATATGTTTGTGCGGTCTTACCGTGGCATATACTTCCACTTCCAGCATACCCTTCCCGACACGTGCAAGTGAAACCACCTTGAGTATTGGCACAATCCGCGTTGTGGTCGCACGGTGTATTGAATTCATCAGCGCACTCGTCGATATCTGTTCGCAAAAATCGCAATTTCGAAATTGTTACTTCAACGAAAAAATAAATGTATTCATTCATATTCGCCATAATGTACCGCGGCAAGTCGGTGGATCTCCTGAAAGACGACCGGTATTGAGACAGGTTATGCGATTCGACCCTCTGATGATGTAGCCTTGATTACAGGTATAAGTGATAGTGATCCCTGCCTTCAATGGCAACGCGAACTGTGATATTCTTCCATTTACGAGTGTGGTGGTAGGCAGGTCGCATGTGACGGCTGAAAATTTGAAAGCTTCATTAACAATATCCGTCGGCTGCAGAAGAACAACTGGGCCCAGAAAAATAATTACCGACCTTCGCATGTATTCACGCCGTCACCAACATAGCCATCTCTACACGAACAGCTATAACTGCCCGGTAAGTTGGTGCAATGTGCACGCAAATGACAAAATTCACGGGGGCTTGCACACTCATCGATATCTGTTAAGAGGGCAAGGTTATAGATCAGAAAGTCTTTCAAGCAAATATTTATGAAAAAAAATTAATTCAAACGCACCAATACATGATGAAGGATTATTAGAAATCCATTGATTATTAGTTGAACACGTAGCAGTGCCACTTCCAGTCAAGCGATATCCACTCATGCACGTATAGGTGACCACCTCGTTGAGCTGATATTGTTGCCCATCCGCTGGTTCACTAAAGACGGCCCGCGACACCTCGGGTGGCGTCGAACAAACAGGAGCTGCAAGAGCAAGAAGCAATTTGTGTTAAATATCTACGAAGCAATTTCATTCCTTGAACATTATTTCGTCAATTTAATATTGCTGGGTATTGAGGTGATACCAAAGCATTCTCTTCTCGGATCACCAGTCCACTCGTCCGGACATCTGCATGTATATGATCCAGGAGTGTTTGTACAAATGGCTGAGACTCCTCTGCACGTATGACCCAACGCGCATTCGTCGATATCTACACAAAGCGCAATATTGATGTAAAATCTAGTCAACTTGCCCTAACTCAATAACTACCACTCCATATTCAGTAATGCCCAGTAATGCTTACCTTCACATACAGGTACTCTTTCAGACCACTGAGAATTAATCATACATGTAAGCACAGATAATCCGACTAAATCATAGCCTTGCGCGCAGGAGAAAGTTATAACGCTTCCAACGAAAAAACCATTTGTTGCGCTAAATGTACCACCGGAAGGAGATATGATGTCATCACAGGTGTTGGCTACATGAACGCACGATACAAACATTTGAAATAAAGCCTTTCTTTAAATATATATTTTAGGAAGGAAAATTAACTTAATTACCTTGACATTCAACGCCGTCTCCACTATAGCCGTCCTCACATTCACAAGTGTACCCACCACGTGTGTCGATACAGGCTGCATTGCTGTGGCAAGGATGCGACTCTTCGCATTCGTTGATATCTGCACGAAGAACAGGAAAACGATTAACAAGTGACGACACATTTCATAAAAATAATACAAAATATTATCGCCAACGCCAATATTCAATCCATTGTAGACGTAAACGCATCAATCGGTAATTATATGTTGAGTTGGGTCTTCTTGAAAAGCAGACGAAGGTTTGACAAAATCAGCACCCAACAAAAGTATGAAGAAAATGGTTGATATATAATTATATATCTTGCAACACTCTCGAGAATAAAGCTTAAACAGCAGGTATAGAAAAGCAGCCTCACCTTGGCATATGGGAGGTCGTGCTGTCCATGACAAGGATGACCTGCAAGTTACTTCGGGTTCTCCTACAAGTGTGTATCCTCTGTTACAAGTAAAAGTCACGATATCGCCAATGGAGAAGGAAACGCTTGCTGATGACACCATGTTGCCGTTTGATGGAGCAGTGATGTCCGCGCATTTGAGTTCTGAAATGTTTTTATGCGATTATTAAACTCCTGGAATTACATACTGTACCAATTTTTCCGAAATTATCATAAAGTATGAGAAATTTACAAATAAGTCGAATCGCAACTAACTCATGCAGTTGGTTCCATCGCCAGAATAACCACTTCTGCACTCGCAAGAGTACGAGCCAGGAAGATTTGTGCACGAAGCAGCGCTATGACAAGGTGAGATTGAGTCACTGCATTCGTTGATGTCTACAAAATTTTCATGGGAGTAATTTAAATATCTATTTATAATTAAAACCAAATGTATTTAGAATATGATGATCACATTGATCACAGACACATGAAATGATCACATTCTTTTCATTATACCTGAACAAACAATAAACTCTTCCGACCAACTTCCATCGTGGGAGCAAGTCACTGCTGAATTGCCTCCACTCTGTTGATAGCCGCTTGCGCATACATACAAAATTCTGTCATTGAGGTAATAATTAGTTTTGTCACCACCAAATATCGTTGCACCGTCTGGAACTTTTGGAGCCTGGCAAGTAATTCCTGAAAAAGAAGGTTTGTTGCACATACTTCGACAAATGTTTGCCATTAAGACTATTGGTTTTTTTCAAGAAGCTTCCTAACGTACTTGAACAAGTGATCCCGTCTCCAGTATACTGAGCGTTGCAAGAACAACGGAAAGTACCAGGTAAGTTTCTGCAAAATGCGTTAGTATCACATGGACCAAGTGTGCATTCATCCAAATCTACAAAAAAAACAAGGAAAACTGCAAACATGTGTCAAAATAAACGAGGTTAATATAACTTTTCATTTTAACCGCTAAACAATATATAACAGCATATTAAACCATACCAACCCAACTGAAAATATATACACTTATACTCCTCGTTTTACACACCTTCACATGTTGGCTGATGATCAGACCATGCTCCACTGGATGAACATTCTAGGACGCCGTTACCACTTAATATATAACCGCTATCACAGTCGTATGTGGCTACAGCCCCGACAGAGTTATGGTTATCGTTTCTTCTTGAAATAGTGCCGTGTTGAAGATGGTTAAGTTCCGGACATACCACTTCTATGATTTTACAAAATATAAACAATTTTTAACCATACATAAGTATGCTCCATTAAAAGCGTTCGCATCCAAGCTAACCTCTGCAAAATGTGCCCGTTCCGATATACCCGGCTCTGCATTGACATTGATAACTACCAATATTGTTCGTGCAGATAGCATTTTGATCGCAGAAGTTCTCAGAAGCGCATTCATCAATATCTAGGTCGAAAGAATATAATAACAGACAAGTGAACGACAGCCACCAACAGCTCAAACATGACATAGTGAATAAAGAATAAAAAAATGTCTGCTTCTAAAAAAAGCTGTAAAGCATATTCTGCTTATTAAAAAATGTTTAAGACAAAATTACCTTCACAAGTTGGAGCAGTTGTCCACTCGCCATCGTCACTACAAGAAATCCTATCTTCTCCAACCATTCTATATCCGGTCAGACAATCGTATTGTACTCTGCTTCCTCTGGTAAAGAAGGAGCTGGCAAAGATGATCCTGCCTTTGTCCACGATAGGTGGGTCACCGCACTCAACCACTTTCATAAAGTAAAGTTATTATTTCATTCGTTACTTTATGATTAAATGGATATTGTTCATTAAATCAACAACATTTCGAATTTTTTTCATTTTCATTTCATTGAAATTAACTATGAATAAGCGTGTTACAGAAAACCAAACCAAATTTACATGAACAAGTTTTTCCATCTCCACTATAATCTCCCAAACAAGTGCATTGATAGCCTCCATTTACATTTTGACAAATGGCGTTCTCATCACATGGATTGTTCAAGCATTCGTTTACATCTTTAAAAATAAATTCTGCAGTTTAAAACTCATCTTTTCCTTGGTAAAAGCAGAGGCTAAATCATACTATTTTAACAACTCAACGGAAATAAACACCTTGACAACGGGGAATAAATTTATCCCAAAATCCAGTGTTTAGACAAGTTAAAACGCTCTCGCCCACAATAAGATATCCTTCATTACAAGAGAAAGTTGCCTCGCCGTTAACCCGAATGTCGGCTACATCTACTCTGCCATTTGCTGGATTAGCAAGGTCGTCACAAGTGATCACTGCATTGATAAGTAAAAGATGCTTAGATGCTTAAATACTTTTTTGTGTTTTTCTTCATTTATTCTTTTATACAATAATGTCTAAAGTCGTTATCCACGGAGTCTCATACATTCGCAACTGGTTCCTGATCGTCGGTAGCCGAAGACGCAGGTACAACCGAAGCCTCCAGCTGAGTTTGAGCACTCCATATTTTCTCCGCACGGGTTTGTTACATCCAAACACTCGTTAATATCTGATTTATATGAAAATGCATTTTATAAAGCATGAGTATAATGATAAACAGAATCATTATTTTGAAGATAAATGCATAGATATCACATAAAATAGAAAATATATTGAGAAAAATTCTGAGTACCTATACATGATATGTCATCAGCGGACCACTGTTCGTTATCTAGGCATGTGATAGAAACGGTTCCTTGAGCCTGATATCCTTGATTACATTCATATGTGATTGTAGACCCGATTTCATATTGCGTCTTTACGACTTCACCGCGGATTCTTCCGTTGGTTGGTATATTCGGGGTTGTGCAAGACAAACCTTTTGTTAATGAACGTTTTGCATTATCAGGAAACACACAGGAACGGTAATTACGAATAAATAAAACAAACATGACGGGAAATTGTTAATTAAATTTTTTTTAAAGGGTTTGGTTTACCTAAACGGTATATAAAAACTTTGTTCAACTTACGAGTACATTCAGTGCCATCTCCTGTAAACCCATCCCGACATGAACACAGGTGACCCCCGTCCGTATTTGTGCAGTCAGCAAAAGGCGAACATCTTCGGACGCCGCTACCCAAGCACTCATTGATGTCTAAAATAGTTTTAAACTTTATGCTTGATTTTAATTTGTTAAGACTAAGCAAGTTTTTGATAGGCCATAATTCCTGAAATTAACTGACCTACGCATACTGGTGGTGGCGATGACCATCCAGAACGTAGGCATGTGGCCGTGAGTGAACCAAGAATGTTGAAATATCCTTCATTACAGCGATAAGATATGGTTGTTCCCAAGACATATTCGGTTGTGGTGGATATAAGAGCGCCATTATCCGGATCAGTTACATCATCACATTCGAGTACTGTTGTATTTTCAGTGAAAAGGATTAATTATTTACTGTGACCCAGTCGATGCACAGTTTTCGTCATAAAAGTTAATTCATGAGCGTTTCAGAATATTTTCAATTTAAACAACTTACATGAGCAGCTGACGCCGTCACCAACGTATCCGTTATTGCAAGAGCAATGGTAAGATCCAATGCGGTTTGAGCAAGAGGCGTTAAGATCACAGTCATTGGCTCGTTGGCATTCGTCGACATCTGTACAACAAATGCGTCCCCATCAAGAAAGTTAGAGTAGGACACTCGTAATTGTTGGCTCAGAGTTTTAGTTTACCCACCTGTACACACTGGCGGAGGGTCGGAAAATTCTCCAGTCAAAGTGCAGGTGATGGTTTTTTCATCGTTAGTGTCATATCCTTCTTTGCACGAGTACGTGACACCGTTTCCTGGCGTGACTCTTGTCAATGCAGGAGGACCATTTACGTTCAAATTTGTAGATTCAGTGTAGCACATGATCTCTGCGAATCGTTGATTGACTTATTTCGGAGTGAGAAAAAAGTGGTGCGGTTTATTCAATTGAAAAATACTTGAAGTACTGTATTTTTGGAGCTATGTATGCACTGATAGAACGCACGCGTGCAAGATATTCCATTTCCAGTGTAACCATCATTGCAGGTGCAACTGTAGCTTCCGTCTGAGTTGTCGCAAGTAGCTTGCTGATTACAAGGATTTGTAGACTCGCTGGCACATTCATCAATATCTAATAAAATAAACATAAAATATCAATTACCATTTAAAGTCAACAGTTTAGTCAAGCTGGTGTTTGACATTGACACGAGAACTATAAAAGCGGTAAAATATCTTTTTCCTCCTCGAAACTTAATTTTCCCCGCCCCCCAAAAAAAACGAAGAGTATCTTTGTAATGACGAAAATTTCTACTATTAACACCTACCATTACAGGCTGGGATTGTGTCAGACCATTCCCCATCCAGGTTACAAGTAATTAAGTGGTTGAGACGATTCAAGCGATATCCTCGTTGGCAGGTAAAGAAAATTCTGTCATTCACATAGTAGTGATCTTTTGAAGCGAAATTGCCATTTTCGAGCTCTTGTATTTGCCGGCACTCGATTCCTGACATGACACGTATACTTAACAAAAGCTGATACAAAACCAAAGCCCCTGGTATTGATCGCTTAGTGAAATAAAATAACGCTTACTTTTGCATGTTCCACTGTCCATAACATATCCGTTGTTACAAAAGCACTCGAAGGATCCTTTAGCGTCCGCGCAAACTGAATTTTCAGGACATGGGTTGTCCTGACACTCATCAATGTCTGAGGAAATTGATCATGTAAGTTTTTTTCTGTGTTTTACATTCATGGTTTAAGTTTTTTTGTCTTAAATAGATGAAGTTGTGAAACCTGTGCAAGCTGGGGGGGTTTCCAATGACCAAGTACCGGATCCCTCGCACGTGATGCTGGTCGTGGAAGCAAAAAATTTGTATCCTGGGCGGCACACGTAGTTAACCACAGCACCAATAGGGTAAGAGTCTTTCACCATATCAATGAACGTTGTTTCAGCGTTTACGAAAGGCCGTGGGCAGGTGATTTCTGAACAAAGCATTTTACAAATAAATATTCTATTCAATGATTTTGTTTATTCTATTTCTCATTATCTCGTCATTGAACTCGTCTTCGGGTCATCTTAATATCTGCAACAAAACTAGGCTACATCTTACAACTCTATTGTTATCGCTAGGCCTATACATTATGTTCTAATAACTAATTAAAACGTCTATCACTCAAACGTGATGTAATTTTTTATTGCTTGTAATGAAAGTGCCTTATGCAAATCTATGCTTTTGATGTACTTATTGCATCAGTTTATTATATATTTTGTACAAATGCGTCACAACAGCGATAACGAATTAAATTGATGTTGTAATTAGTTCAAAAACAGCTTGCAAATACCTTGACACAAATTCAAATCATTCAGGAAATATCCTTGCCGGCATGTACAGAAATATCCCCTCATTTGGTTATCACAATCCGCATTTGTTCCACAGGGGTCTCCTTCTATGCATTCGTTGATATCTAAAATCAAGACAAAACAGGATTTTAAAACTCACAAATTCCATTAGTGTGGTTGTATTCAACCACGTCAACAAACAAGTGAGTCCCGAACGAACATATAATGTACTTAACGACGTACTAAATGTTAACCAGCATAACAAAATGCCAAAAACCGAAACACTTCATACCAACACAGGCTGTTGAATCGTGCGACCATTCTCCAGACGGTAGGCATTGAATAGGATTTTGCCCGGAAATTTTAAAAAATTTATTGCATGTATAAATGACTTCTTCGCCAATAGCGTAAGTAATGGAAGAACTTGATTCCAGAGGATAGCTGCCATGACGAATGCTTGGTGGCCTTCCACAGCGAATAGCTTCAAAAAAGTGTTGTTAATTTCTGATCGCGTTGGTATGCAGTTTGTTCAATTACAGTTTCAGGGCTTAAAGATGGTGTCTGGGTCGCTTTCAAAGCAGCCATTTAAAACAGTAACAAGCTGTACCTTCACAGAATTGACCAAACTTCTGGTAGCCTTCGTTACATTTGCACATGAAACTTCCACTCGTGTCTATACATTCCGCATTTTCGTCGCATGGATTTGTCAAACACTCGTTTATGTCTGTGGAAGCATATAAGTAATATCTCTGCATTTTATTTTGCAAATTTTAACGTAAATGTAGAATACTAGTCTGTAGATGAAGCACTCACTAATGCATGTTGGCTGCGAATCCGACCAACCAGTTCTTGTGCATGTAAGTGAACTGGAACCATCGATTGCCCATCCCTGTGCGCACACAAATGACGCAACAGTGTTGACGTAGTAAGGAGGTTGAGGATTGAAAAACCCATTGTCAATTTCACGAAGAACATCGCAAGTTCGTCCTGAAATATACATCAAAATTGGTCATTTAGTCATGCTAAATTATACTCAGATTACTCGATTTCGTTTTTAATGCAAACGTAGAATACTTACTAGTGCACGTTTCTCCATCACCAATGTAGTCTTCACTGCATGTGCAAGTGTAACCGCCGATAGTGTTATCACATGATGCGTGAACATCGCACGGGAAACTTGTAAGACATTCATTTACGTCTGTGCCGAAAAAAGTTACACAAAGTAGTAAAATTTAACAATATTACACAAATTATACAAGTTAACACTACTCCACCTTCGCAAACTAATGGGTCACGTGACCACTCGCCCGTGATGAGACAGATGAGATAGTTGTTGCCATAAACCTGGTATCCTGTTTTACAATTATATATCGCTTTCTCATTTACTCTCCACATCGATTGATCCGGTGAGATGCTTCCAAGTGGAGCAGGAGAGGGAAGATCAGGACAGAAGATTTCTGTCACAGAAATAAATATAAACACGTTGATATAGCTATAAATTAGATTATTAATATGTATCGGCCCAATTTCTTTATTTTTCTAGTCAAGTGTTAAGCTAATGTCGCTTTTTATCATTATCAATAAAAACTTAACACGCATTTAAATGAGGATGAACTGGTTAAGTTACGTTCAAAAAGAATCCAAAGCAATTGTCGTTAACACACGCTGAAAAGCGCTTATCTAGCGCAATAATGCATGCATGCCCAAGAATGCACATTCTACATTTAAACGAGTTTTAAACAATGGAATGACAAAAATTTCGAATCTAGTTTTGTAGATACTTGTCCAATCCTAGAAACGGATTTGTTTATGATTAAGCGTTTTTACTTCGAGTCGCAGACGTTTTTGTTATCGTTTATGATTTCATATTTCAAAACCAACGTAGCGATTCACGCGTTAATAGTTGTGAATTAAACTATAGCATCATGTCAATCTGACAGTTGTTATCTTACTCGAGGCATTAATAACTTTATGAACCTACTGGAAAAACGAATAAAAAATAAAATTACTTTTAAAATATTCCAAAAAAAATTCGAAATTCTGAACTATTCCGGAATATTCTAGAATAATTTAGTATTCTATATTGCACATCCTTATAACATGGCCATGATGGTACCGACGGATTGCACTCACCTACACAATCTTTCCCATTTGGCCTATACCCATCGTTGCAAGTGCAGCGATAACTTCCTATCAAATTGCTACAACGAGCATTGGTGTCGCAAGGACTAATTGGTTCATTACATTCATCAATATCTGTAACAATAGTGTCACAAGCCTATAACAATTATCATTATTGTGATGACTGATGACCAAATAACGCTACCATTAGCTTTTAAGGCTTAAGCCTATACCTGAGCACTTCGGCACTGGGTTTGACCAAGACTGGTCCGCGAGGCAAGAAATTGACGGGTTGCCCTCTAACTTGTAGCCAGCATCACAGGTGAACACTACAACCTGACCAACCACAAACTCTGTGGGAACAGGGTTGGATGCAATCGATCCGTGCGTTGGAGGCGCAACAGGAAAGCACTGTATCGCTACGTTAAAAAAATTAAATTTATTACCGCTAGTTGGAATTGTATACTTTCTCTTTTGAACTTTGAAAGCGAATGTGTATTTTTATTGGCAGTTTTTGCACCACAAATCGCATTTTACTGTATATCAATGTTATAGTTAATAAAATACCTTCACATCCATGACCGTAGTTAACGTAATCAGATTGGCATTGGCAATTAAATGAACCGACCGTGTTTGTGCATACGCTATTTTGCCCGCAAACGTCTGAGTCACCGCATTCATCAATATCTGAAGACAGTCAACAAAAGCATAAAATAATTGGAATTTTTCATAATTCCGATACTTCTCATTGACACAAGTGTATTAGTGAAGGTTGATGAATTTCAACTAACCTGTGCAAGTCGGAGGAGGTGATGACCAATCACCCGTATCGAGACAAGCGACGTTTGGCTCTCCAAGCAGAAGATAGCCTGGTCTGCACTTGTATATAATCGTAGTGCCAACAACCAGTGCACTGTTCGATGGGGTGTATGATAATGGGGGCGCCACCCTTGGAGGTGAGCACTGAAGACCTGCAGTAAATGATTTACGACTTACAAATGTTGCGTAGTAGCTAATATGGAACTAACGCTATAGACACAACATTAACAAAAGCTCTATACTGTAGTACAATTTATCCATTTTCTATGGAAAGACCTCAAGATGGAGGAAAATATAAAAGTTGGACGGAAATTCATGTGTCGGAAATCATTTAGGGGAGTTCAGTTCGCAAATTTATGTAAAGTTTACACTGTAGCAGTGTCTTCCTCCGTTGAGCAAGGAAAACATAAGCAAAGTGATAAATTGTGTACTTCCCTATTGTATGATCACAAAAATTACGGAATTCTAAAAATCATAGCAAAAATGAAAACAAGACAAGTAAACTTGCCGTAAACCCGCTCGAATTTGCGATCACAAATAAAACTCAATCACTCTGTACCTTATGCCTTTCTCATAAACGAACAAAACTGATGCAAAATCGTCACCCCAACAAAAGTATTTGCTGGACCCTGCGCACTTCGTGCTCGTGGGTAAGAATATTTTCAGGTTTAGAACCAGCATCCTAACTTCTTTACAACCATCATAATTTACATGTTACAGTTTAACTTATGCAAGCGATACTTACGTCTGCATTCTTCACCGTCAGCTATATAACCAGCTTGGCATTCACAAAGATAACTTCCTATTGCATTGACACAATTTGAAAGTGGGTGGCATCGGAAATCCAAATTTTCCTCGCACTCATTAACATCTAAAAAACACGAGTAAAAACCGCTGCATCAGCACAAAAGAGAAGTTATTCCTTAAAAACAAAGATTTGTATGGAAGTTTGTTCTTTACCTTCACACATAGGAGGAGGAGCAGACCATCCTCCAGCGCTGAGACAGTTAATGGAATCACTGCCTTTGATCATATAACCATTGTTACATGAATAGATCAGTCTCTCACCAACCAGCCAACTACCTTCTCTTGGATTTGAAATAAATCCATTGAATGGGAAGTCTGGTGTTTCGCACTCCACACCTATACAAGTATTTACATAAATAAATACACGAAACATATATGATAGAATAGACGACAACACGAGGAGAACTAAATATATGTTACAAGTTACAACATGCAGTATAGCAATGCTACACACAACAAACTTACGGAAGCACTCAAGACCGTCACCGCTGTATCCAGCCCCGCAAGTGCAAGAATATCCACCACTTTCATTGATACAATCCGCGAAAGGACTACACGGAAAATCACCACTCTCACTGCATTCATCAACGTCTATTACAAACGCAAAATTGAGTAGATATCCTGTATATTCCAATGAACTTCAGGAACAAAGCTTATGTTTTAAACAGATAGTAAAAAATCACAACATACCGACACAAACAGGAAGAGACTGAGACCAAGTCCCATCAACTGAGCACGTTGTTGAAAGTGTTCCGACGTTCCTATAACCTTGCTGACATTGCAGCAGGACCCTGTTACCCACTTTGTAGGGTCCGGTGCCCTCAAGAACCCGAAGTTCGTAATCCACGATTGCACTTTCCTCACAAGTTATCACTAACAATTGATGAATCATCCGTTAAAGTTGGCAACAAAGCATCAGTTTAAATTTGCGTTCTAATTTTCAACAGAGACCACTTACAAGAACAAGATATTCCATTTCCTTCAAATCCAAACTTGCAAGAACAATCAAAAGTTCCAATCTGATTGATACACACTGCATTGGAATCGCAGGGACTGGGCTGGCTGCACTCGTTTGTGTCTGAATGTTTAAATTTATTATTCAAAAATACACGATTGCACTATATTGCTAGCGTACAGTTAACTCTATTTCATTATCACAGATTACACCAGCAATTGTGTGACGAGCGATACCTTTGCAAACTGGTGGTGAGTCGGAAAGTTCTCCAGATGAAAGGCAAATGAGTGTTGTTTCATCGTTAGTTTCAAATCCTTGTTCGCATGAGTAAGTGACACTTTTCCCAGGTATAACGCGGGTTAATGCAGGAGGCCCATTTACGTTTATTGAAAGCGATTCAGTGTAGCACATGATTTCTGCACGTTACAAGTGTGTGAGAAGAGAAACAAGGCAAAAAATTAAAATTATAAATGGACCTAAGATTAAACATAATATCCAAGTACACTAAAACTAGTGCTTACGCGTGCAAGATATTCCATTTCCAGTGTAACCATCATTGCAGGTGCAACTGTAGCTTCCATCTGTGTTGTCGCAAGTAGCTTGCTGATTACAAGGATTTGTAGACTCGCTGGCACATTCATCAATATCTACAGAAAATAGAGTTTATATGTAAAAAACTTAAGGGAATTTGACCATATTAATAAAAAATAATTAATAACAATAAACATATTAAAACAAACGCATAAATTACTCATAAACCAAATTTTTATTTTCTTGTTTACCATCACAGGTTGGTACATCGTCTGACCATTCTCCGTTCCTTCCACACTTGATAAAATTATTCACACTATTCAAGCGATAACCTCGGTTGCAAGCAAAGTATACTTCATCGTTCACATAATAGTTATCTTTCCTTCTTGACGTTATAGCACCGTTCCCGGGCGCTTGCAGTTGCTCGCATTCAATTTCTAGCAAACAAAATCTGATAAATCCAATATCTTTATTAAAACTTCCATTGGTTTCACCTGAACTCGATAAAACCCAATGAGATAACAACTGAAGTTGAGATTTGAGCAATTGACAGCCTACATCAAAAATATTTAAGAACTTTAAGTTAATAATCGTATTTACTTTTGCAAATTTCCCCGTCTTTCATATATCCATTGTTACACATACACTGGAAAGAACCTCTGGCGTTAGTGCAAGCTGAATTTTCAGGGCAAGGTGTGCCTTCACATTCATCGACATCTGAGGTATTGCAAAAGAAATACTAAATAATTTGTCAAAATAAATAGTGTTTCACAAACGTTTGTTGATGAAATGATTACAATAATTCTTTTTGCTTTAAAAGTTGAGTTTCTAGTATTCACCTGTACAAACCGGAGGCGCTGCTGACCAGCTTCCACTTTTCGTACATGTCAATGTTGTAGGTGAAGAAAAAATGTTATACCCTGGATAGCAGTTGTATTGCAAGATAGCACCGATGTCGTACGAATCTCTCACCAAGTCAATGTATGTTGTTTGGGAATGGACAAGGGGTTTGGGGCAGGTAATTTCTAAAAATACACGAAATTAAAGAACAAAAACAGATTTCAATAAAACGTACGAGTAACATACAGCCATATAAAATGTTTGCATACGTACACACATACATACTTACACAATAAAGGAACATATTGAAGATAAATGAAAGCAAACAAAGCACTACATTGAAAAGCATGCATTTTCTTCATCAAATTACCTTCACAAATTTCCAAGTCATTCAGATAAAATCCTTCTTTACAACGGCAAAAAAATCCGCCTATTGTATTTTCACAGTCAGTATTAGGACCACACAGATCTTGCTGACATTCGTTGATATCTGTTAAGGATGAATATCTAATGACTATTTTAGCTTCAAGAACTGTTTGGGGACAGCTATGAAAAAAGGAGCGCCTGTGACACGAAACAGAGTAAAAGTACATGAATACCCATTATTACAATCCTAGACGGTAAACTTAGCAATTATGGATTGTGCTGGAATGAATAATATCACAAGTACCAAGCTAAGATATTGATGAAATTTTACTAACCAACGCAGTTTGGTGCATCATGTGACCATTCTCCAGACGGCAAACAGAAAATAGGATTTTGTCCAGATATTTCATAATATGCATTACATGTATAGGTTACTTCTTGTGATATACGGTAAATAGCGGATGAATCGGATTCACCAGCATAGGAACCGTGACGTGTGCTTGGTGGCATACCACAACGTATTTCTGATTTATTAAAATAAAGCTTGTATTAAATGAATCAGCCATCGCAAAGTTTTCCACGAAAGTAAATCATTTGAAAAAAGATTGGTTTCAAAGGACAACTGAGGTTTTAACTTCACCTTCACAGAATTGACCAAACTTCTGGTAGCCTTCGTTACATTTGCACATGAAACTTCCACTCGTGTCTATACATTCCGCATTTTCGTCGCATGGATTTGTCAAACACTCGTTTATGCCTGTGGAAGCATATAAGTAATATCTCTGCATTCAATTTTGCAAATTTTAATGTAAATGTAGAATACTAGTCTGTAGATGAGGCACTCACTAATGCATGTTGGCTGCGAATCCGACCAACCAGTTCTTGTGCATGTAAGTGAACTGGAACCATCGATTGCCCATCCCTGTGCACACACAAATGACGCAACAGTGTTGACGTAGTAAGGAGGTTGAGGATTGAAAAACCCATTGTCAATTTCACGAAGAACATCGCAAGTTCGTCCTGAAATATACATCAAAATTGGTCATTTAGTCATGCTAAATTATACGCAGATTACTCGATTTCGTTTTTAATGCAAACGTAGAATACTTACTAGTGCACGTTTTTCCATCACCAATGTAGTCTTCACTGCATGTGCAAGTGTAACCGCCGATAGTGTTATCACATGATGCGTGAACATCGCACGGGAAACTTGTAAGACATTCATTTACGTCTGTGCCGAAAAAAGTTACACAAAGTAGTAAAATTTAACAATATTACACAAATTATACAAGTTAACACTACTCCACCTTCGCAAACTAATGGGTCACGTGACCACTCGCCCGTGATGAGACAGATGAGATAGTTGTTGCCATAAATCTGGTATCCTGTTTTACAATTATATATCGCTTTCTCATTTACTCTCCACATCGATTGATCCGGTGAGATGCTTCCAAGTGGAGCAGGAGAGGGAAGATCAGGACAGAAGATTTCTGTCACAGAAATAAATGACATTTCACGCAATTTATAAATAAAAATAATACACAAAAAACGGAAAGCCTGTCTTTGTCTTATTCAAGATAAGTTTCAACAAACTACGTGTACAAAATAATTTATACCTTGACAATTCTTTCCATCTCCATTATATCCAACATTACAAGTACAAATGAAACTTCCCACCACGTTATCACAGTGAGCGTTGACATCGCAAGGGGTTGGCTGCTCATCACACTCGTTGATATCTGCAGAAATTAACTGCATTCGTACAACAGCTACAGTAGCTGGGGAAGCAACAGTCACCAGTTAATGAATAGAAAACTGTGAAAAAATACCTGTGCAAATGGGTGGAGTAATTGACCATATTCCTGTCGATAAACATTCTGCAGTCGAGAGCGATGGTTGCATGTAACCATCAACACAGAAATATACCACCGTATCTCCAACCACCCAAATATCTTTGCTGTCGAATGGTGGGTCACTTTGAAGAATATTGTCGAGGCGAGGTGGAATACATCGTATTTCTGTGCACAAGCAGACAATGAATTGGAGTAAAGCACGCGCTATTTTACAAGTTCAATATAATTCTGCTTAGTAGCTGAAAATGTCATTAAAATGTTTCTACATACGTTCACATCCAATCCCATTGTGCACATATCCCTCTCTGCAAGCGCACTCAAATTCACCATCGACGTTGGTGCAGTCGGCATTGGGGCCGCATGGAGTCCCTTTTTCGCATTCGTTAATGTCTGCATTTTATTTACTTAGTTATTGGTATATTTGAGAAGCAATCAAGTTTCATCAATACCAAAACACATTTAAGTTTCTTGCAGATGAGCTTAATTTATAAAAGTTAGTGTCATAAGCTGTAACTAACTTGACTTTGTAAATACTGACCAATGCAGGTGGGAATACCAGTCGACCACTGCTCAGTAACAAGGCATTGCGCTGATGATGCTCCAACCAAGCGATAACCATCAGCACATTGATAGGATATTACGGTACCAACAGTAGTGAATCTATCGGACAGTCGATAACTCAGGATATCGTCAGTCGTAGGTGGGGTGCACCGAATAGCTATCACAAACAATAACAAACACATTTGAAGTTTATGCTTAACAACTAGTCAAAGTGCAACGCTAAAACGAATTTGTCATATAATATAGTATTTCATATATCCACGCATGTTTCACTTCATAACTCTCGCCGTTACCTGAAATAAATTTTTAAAACTACTTTGACTTTTTCACACCCCGACCGTTTAAAAATTGGCCATTTGACAACTCGCAACAACAGCTTTTAAAAACAGCCCTTAACCCATGTTAATGACTGCACTTTGCAACTAGTGGATGTGTGTGTTCTCTACTGTTCTGTTAATATTTTAGATATTCTAGGTAGCTCTCATTATTTGCATTCAAAATATAACAAAAAGTTCGTTTATTCAGAATCAAGAAAAAAAACCATATAATTTAGATTTTAGATTAAGTAATATGGGCTCCATGCAATACTATATCTAGTGCAGCCATATTACAGTAAAAAAGAGCATTACAAGTGAGTACAACATTATAAGCTATTACAAATAATAAACTCCAATAATTGTTTCGGTTTTGTATTAACATATTTTTAAATTGATCCAATCTATTAGAAAGGTATTGTATGTAAAAATATTGAAAAATATTCAGCAACTTGTTATAAATACAAAATTATTTACTTCTTAAAATAATTGTGCATTTTATGTAAAGCAGCATAATCTTCTTTAAAAGTTATTTAAAAGTCATATGTAAATTTTTTTGCAACTTCAATACCTTTTTTAAATGTCAATTTATTCCAATTAAAATTTTCCGTAAATCCAGAAAATATAAAAACGTTTTGCGATGGAAACACTCCATGGTCCACCAAAATTTCTATTTGCGATATTTGAATATACAAGGGTTGACAAACTTAATAACAAAGCAAACATTTTTTGACACTTTCAAATTGTACAGAATGGGTTTGCTAACTTCATTTCAAAACAAGTCGATGAAATTTGCAATGGTTTCAAAATCAGTTTGGTTTCAGAACAATTCAACAGATTAGGTCCTGGTTCCGGTAGTTTCTCCGAAACAATAGCTTTAAAGGTTCGTTAAACATTCTGATTAACCGTCTTCAAACGCACACAGGTCAAAACGTCACCATTGAATTAACAAAGCGTTTGATTATTCACTTTTAGCAAAATATTGGTGTGGGCATTATACTTTTTAAACATAATAGCACAGTATTACACCTCTTTTATTGCAAACAAAAATTACTGCAGGAAGAAATACCAGAACTTATTTTGTTTAGAAGGCTGGCTTTTGAAACATGAAAGAGTAAAGTTTTTGGGCTTCGCCTATTTCGATTTTAACGAGCAGAAACAAAAATTTTTAATCCGGCTGGCAATAAAAAAAGGTCATGAAAGCTTATATCTGTTATGTTCAAGTGAAATAACTCAAGTTCTAAACGAAGAGTTATGTTATTTTCACACAATAGCAATTTTGGGGTTGGAAAGTAAATTACTTTTATTTAACTTCAAAGTATGGTGTTGAAAATAGTATACGGTCTATTCACCTCTGCATGCCGTGCCAGATCCGGTGTAGCCATCATTGCAAATACAATTGAAACTTCCTTCGGTGTCTGTACAGGTTGCCCTTTCATGGCAGGGAAACTGGAGACTTTCAACGCATTCGTCAACGTCTACGAATTAAAGGCAAAGTAAACTGCTGTACAGAGCACTGCGTGTAGTATATAACAACATAAATGTTATACATGCGAACTAATTTTTTCACGTGAACTAACTTCTGCACGTAGGTGTTGGGGTAGACCATAGGCCAGTTGCCATACAAACGGCTCTGGCAGTCCCAACTAAAACATAACCATCGCCGCAGAAGTACTCTACGTCATCTCCAACAAACCATCCGCTTTGAGTCGGATTCGAAATAGAGCCAAAACTGTGAGGAGGAATAGGCTGTGGACATTCAATTCCTGTTAAATATATAGAGAATATTAACCTTTGAAATGTCATGACAGTGTGAAATGGAAACATTCAAAACCATTATTATCATCATTAGCATCTTTTCCATGTTTTTGTTAGGTTATTGTCATAAATCGTACGATCGCAGACAAATCCGTCGCCGGTATAGTGTATGTTGCAGACGCAAGCAAAACTTCCAAGAGAGTTATCACAGAAAGCGTGAATGTGGCAAGGATCTTCATCGCATTCATTAACATCTGTTGAAACAATGAGTTTTAACCATAACAAACATGTCAAGGCTACATTCCTTTGCCGTTTAAAAGAAATTCTCAAATTACCAAATTTAGACAAAAATCAATTGCAAGCGAAGTTCTTAAGTTAAAAAAATAGGCAACTCACCAACACACTTTGGTACGAGTGATGACCATTCACCGTCTTGGGCGCACTCCGATTTATCACTTCCTTGCAAAAGGAAGCCGTCGTCACAGGAATACTTGACAATATCTCCGAGCTTATAGGGTATCGCAGCATCACTTGCTGCTTTCCCGTTGACAGGAGCGGAACGAGTTGGACACATGATACCTATATCACAGAAAATGGTTCAAAAAACAATAAAATATAACAAATTGAGGGATAGACAGATAATACTAAAGAACCTGATGCGAGACTTAGATTCTGAGAAAACAAACAGCAGTGGATTTTTTAATACATAAGAAAAGATCTGTTTTTGTCAAAAATTATATCACCATCTATAAAGCGGCGGGTTTCAACAGTAATGCATTAACCTACAAACTGCATTTATTTGTTCCCTGTTGCCCCAATGCCTTTAGAAGCCTTGATTACTCACGTTCGCAAATACGTCCAGCTGCAGCATAACCTTCCACACAAGGGCAAGTAAAGCCACCGACGGTGTTTTCGCAGGTTGAGCCTTCTGGGCATACGTCACCGAGTGAACATTCGTCTATGTCTACAAAACATCCACAAATTATGCAATAAAGTGCAGAACAAAAGCAGTTAGAGCCTGTCGGGTAACAGTCATTTACCAAGGCAAAACGGTGGCTGGTGTGTCCAGGATCCTTTTTCAGTACATCTTGCAACTAGATGTGCTCCTATTGGTTGGCCTTCTATCCTGTAATTTTCTTGACATGTGTAGGTCAAGGTAGAAGGAAAATCGTATGTTTGTTGTTGAGGAAAAACGCTCAGTTTGCCGTCCAAGTTGCTCGGAAAATTGCATGTTATTCCTGGTTAAAGGATTACAGTAGGATTAGCAACTACAGTAAGGACAAACGAAAACACGAAAAAATACCTACCCCTACCCTACAGTAAAACAATCACACTACACAAGAGGTATTGAAACCTCTCAATAATTCTGACATTTTGGATAATTTTAAGTTTGAGCTTGAGCATCACTGTTAAAAATTTGAAGAAGGTAGGATTATTCAGGTGTTGGGTTTAACAGAGCAGCCCAATCAAAGATTATTATAACTTCAAGAACTTCATAATACATGAAATTAGCAAGGATAGTGCTGAATGAAAATGTTATTATAAATTTTTGAATATGCAAAATAATTAGAACACTAGAACAGCTTACTGGTGCAACTAACTCCATCTCCAAAATAACCTAAACGGCATTGACAAGTGTAGCTTCCTACCATGTTTGTGCATTCCGCATATTGCGAACAATCGTTTAAAGCAACAGCACACTCATCAATGTCTATAAAAAGAAAATTAATTTTAAACTAAAGCATTTAAACAAGCAAAACAGTGCACGGTTTCGATCAGCTGTGACGAAATGCAGCCCGCGGAAAGACTTGGTAAGAGTCCGAGATTTTACATTTGAAACAGACCTCTGCATGATGGAACTGCGTTTGACCATTCCCCATTCTCTAAGCATTCCAATAATGAACGACCGACGATATCGTAACCATTTTCACAAATAAATAGCAATGCATCTCCAACACCGTACGGAATCAATTCAATCTCAGTTGCAAATATAGCTTCCACTGTTCCACTGGTGGGAGTTTCAAGCTGACGACATGTGATTCCTGCACGCAAAAATTATTATTTTATTTTTCCTATTTTTAAATTTTTTTTATTAAAATTACATACGTTCGCACGAGATTTTTCCATCTCCAGCATATCCGTCATTACAGTTGCATTGATAGCTGCCTACTGTGTTGGAACATTTCGAATTCGGGGCACAAATGTCTGGAGTTTGGCATTCGTCAATATCTGGAACATGAATGGTAATAATTTTAAATAACAGAGTTTTCCTGTAAACTGCAGTATAAAAACTTCAGTCATTATAGTTCTTCATAGTCCTAGAGATGACATTTACCTTGGCAGATAAACTGCTCAGTGCTCCAAACTCCATCCGATTGACATATAGCAAAATCCGTCCCATCAATAAAGTAGCCATCATCACATGTGTACGATAACTCAGTGCGAATAGAATAAGTTTCCAAAATAGGAGAGAATACGCCATTTGTTATGAACGGTGGACTACCACAAACAATTTCTGCAAATGTAACTGAAACTTTAACAAACTACTCTAACATAACTGAAGCCTTTCCTATTCCCACCATTGTTGAAACCATTCCTAACACTGAACAACAAGCAAATCGAAAAGACAAGCTATAAACTGTACCTTCGCAATTAAATCCGTTTCCACTATAGACATTGTCACACTGGCAAGTAAATGATCCAAGTGTGTTAAAGCAAGTTGCCATTGGGTCACATGGATCAGTATTACACTCATCAATGTCTAAAAGTAGTGCAGTCATTACCATTATGCAAAAGTATATTTGCAAAAGATATTTATCCAAACCACTGCTACAAATTTCTGACTCACCGACACATTGCAGAAAATTTGTGTCCCAACTTCCTGACAATTCACATCGCATTCGTCGAAAAGCAACTCCATCACTCCCGAAAAATTGGTAACCGGGATTACATTGGAACGTAATTACACTTCCCACATTCGTGGATAACACAGCAGGTTGCTGAACACCATTTTCCAGATTTGATAAATCTGGACATCGTATTGCTAAAATAGAAGAAACGTGTTAAACTCCTCTGATAAATTGTTAAAATCTGAGTGGTGGTTATTTGGCCTCCCCACCTTGACAATTGTCTCCATTTCCATCAAATCCAGGTCGACAAGAGCATGTGAATGTCCCCTGTAGGTTCCGACACTCTGCATTTGGATGACACGGAGATACCAAGGGAGCACATTCATCGATGTCTAAAATGTACATTGTCCTCTTAAATGCTGCTTGCATCAACAAATGCAGTTTAAATAACACACTCTTTACCATCACATATCGGTGGATCACTTGACCATAGGAAGTTTTCCTGACACACTAATGTCTCAGGCCCCACTAATCGGTAACCAGGATTACATGAGAATGTAACATTATCATCAAAGTGCCATCTTTGTCTGCTAGGTGGCATCATGACCCCAAATTCTGGTGGTTCGAGTGCTTCACAGTATATTACTGCAGAAAAAGCAAGCTTTATTTCATGCAGAGTTTATTTTTCTACAGAACAATTGCAAAAAATCTGAGAAAAGTCATGCACTGGACAATAACAAAGAAGAAACATAGCCAAAGTTAAATTAAAAAAATGTATTTCTGGAAAAGGAGTCATATCTATAGTATATATACACAGTTCAATCATATTTTAACGGATTTGGTGCTATTCTGAGATTGACTAGAGTTGTTACCTTGGCTTTCGCTTGTTTGTCCCACGAAAAAAAGTTAGTCATACTTTAACAGAATATCACCAAATAAACTTACATTCGCAAAAGACTCCATCTCCAACATACCCAATATTACAGTTACATTGAAAACTAACAATTGAATTAGTGCATTGTGCATGTGAGTCACATGAATTTTCGTTTGGTGGATTGGTGCATTCATCAATGTCTACAATAAGATGCAAAATAATAAAAACCTAAGAATAACGTTTTTGGTCATTTGGTGTGGATCGTGATTGACCATATGTTAAAGAAAACAATAGTGGTGTTATTAAAACCTTCGCATATCAAATCAGTTATGCTCCACTGTCCATTAGGTAAGCATTCTGTTCCTTGTGGATAGGACACAGTAAATCCACTGGAGCAATCATATAAAACAACAGAGCTAACAATATTTTCAAATGTCCGTAGAGTTCCGTGGTTTGGTTCTGTGAGTTGAGGACATCTGATCTCTGGATGTAATGTACCAAATAAATTTCAGATAATATTTTAAAACTAGGTCCGGTGTTATTAGGCATCGTTTCTGGTTGTATATACCTGTGCAGCTGAATCCATCACCGCTGTAACCAGCTTTGCATGTGCAAATGAAATCACCATCGCTATTTGTACAAATGGCTTCCTCAGCACAAATTGACAATCTATTATCACACTCATCGATGTCTGGTTAGAAAAAATAAACTTCACAATCATACTTATGTTTATGTTAATTACATCATATTGTGTACAATCTACAAAAAACTAACGTACCAACACATTCCGGTATGCTAGAACTCCATTCTCCATCTGTTCCACAAGTAACACTTTGTGCAGCTGATGAAAATGTGAAACCGTCTATACACTCATACATAACTGTACTGCCTATTCTGTAAGATTGTTGCACGTCATCCAAGAAATTTCCATTGAATACAGAAGGAGGAGCGGTACAACTGATTTCTGAAATACAAACACTTCTAGTTAGTCTGCGGTGGATCCAATATATCTCATCTTTATATATATTTCATCTCTATGACCACATTTGATGAGCACAAAAGATATTTCTCACCTTCGCAGGTTTCACCATCACCTTGAAAACCAGACTTGCAGAAACATTCAAAAGTTCCATTTATATTGGTGCAAATTCCGTTGTGACTGCAAGGATTTTGTATGTCACATTCGTTAATGTCTGTAAAACACCAAACAAACATGAAAACATGATAACTTCTGATTATGTCACGCTCTCACTTTGTAGCAATTTCTTTAAAGAAAAAACTTTTAAAGTTAAACACATTCAATTGCAAGATAAAAATCAAAAATCACCCAGCGAAAAATCATACATTTTTGAAAACACCTTCAAAAGCTTAGCTCTGCTATCTAAATAAAAATAGCAAAAAAACGCTTACATTTTGAGAGCTTAAACATCTTAAAGCAGCATTATAAGGAATTATTTTCTATACCATTTCTACCTTTACACCCAAGTTTGTGTCACTATACAACTAAAAAATTAAAGCTAAAATATTTTTTGTCAAGTTTACTTGGTATTAGAAGATTTAAAAATACCTATTTACAAAAAAATATTCTTTACAAATAAATACTAAATTTTGATTTGGTGTCTAAACTGGACTTACCAATTCTTGGGAAGTTACATTTTGAAATTATCTTTTTAATCGGAGCAAGCAAAATGCGTAACTGGTAATTGGGTAATTACAAAAGTGCCTTCTGCCAGTTTCATATTTCACAATCACTATATCTTGATAACCCAATATTATTATTTAAGTTGTACACTTAAAACTTATATACCAATCATGTTATCAGTTATATATATCCATCTATCACATTTATTTACCAAGACAAACAGGAGGATTATCGGACCATACACCATCTGCAAGGCAAGTTATTCGCAAAGCGCCATCTAACATGTAACCACTTTGACATGAAAATTCCAATACAAGTTGTGGTATGAAAGCATTTACTACTGGCGGTATCATGAACCCATTGCTTGGTGGACTTTGCGGTGAACATGTAACCTCTAAATTAACAACAACAAAAAATGATGCAAGTTAAAATTATTTAGCATCCAAGACATTCATTATACATTAAGTTTCAATTGGATAGCTTTTCTTACTAGCACATTGCCTTCCATTTCCCATATAGCCAGCATTACACACGCAATTATAGCTGCCAACAGTATTCATGCATCTCCCATTGGCACTGCAATTGTGCTCGTTTGTATTGCATTCATCGATATCTGCAATTTGCATGAATATAAAGTTACGTACACATTGAACACAATTATAGTATGGCATAGTGACTAAATGGGGCAATATAACTAAGGGAATCAGTGCATAAAATTATAAAGTATCATACTAAACCAGTAATAGATACAAAAATTGGAACTAACAAAGAAATATCTAATATCACATCTGACCTTGACATCGTGGAGGATTGTTTGACCAAACTCCTGAGACTTGACAGTTAGCCAGAGATTCTTCAGTAGTTGAGAAACCATCTTCACATCCATAAGTTATAGCTGACCCAACATCAAACTCATCCCTATCTGAAGGTTGTACAGTGCCGTATGGAAGTAGTTGCGGCAAAAAGCATCGATTTGCTAGAAAAATTAACCATTCATTTATAACCTGTCTATGGTGGACTATTTTACAGATAATTTTCTGTAAACTTTCTGCATTGCTAGAGTTAAAATTACCTGAGCAAATTTTGCCATTTCCACTGTAGCCTTCATTACAACTGCAGCTAAACCTACCAACAGTATTTGTACATGAAGCTTTCAAACTACATGCTGGACTGCCATTAACACCTATGCTGCATTCATCGATATCTGCATAACAAGTTAATTTTTTAATTAGTACTTACATAGCTGCAAGTGTTAATTTGAAATATCTTTTAAAACTACAGGAATCCACGAAAGTTAATAAGGAAATTAGACAACTTATTGATAAAGTTAACAATATAGCACATAACCTTACCTTCACAAGTAGGTTGGTTTGAAGTCCATGTACCATCGCTAAGGCAAGTTAAACTGCTCACACCCATCAATTTGTAACCATCGATGCAACCAAACACAACTGTCTCTGAGACAGGGTGCCCATCACTGCTAAATGGCTCGATGGTTTGAACAGCTCGTTGAATGAATGGGCGACATGAGCGAGCTGAAATTTACAAATTCTAAAATAATCTATATAATTACAGTGGTAAGAATTTCTTAAAATACTTTTAATGTGTGAGTTACTGGAATCCATATTTAACGCTTAAAATAAACTGTGCGTTGATTTTTGCAAGTTACATATTTTATGTGATGTCTAGTGTGCCATCAAATTTTCTCAATACAAAAGTTTTATATAACAATCTAAAAATTAACTAACCACTGCATGTAACTACTCCATTTCCAGTGTATCCTTCCATACATGAGCATTCATAGCTACCAATCGTATTGGTACAAACTGCTTTACTGTGGCAAACATCTTCTGTAGTCTCACATTCATCAACATCTATATGCCATTTGATTTATAAAAAAAATATGCATTGCAGAGGTTCGGGTTCGTTAAATTACTTTAGAAAGAACTTTAATGTAAAGTCTTCTACACACCTATGCATAATGGAGGGTCATCTGACCAGGTTCCTCCTTCTTCACAGCGCAATAAAATGTTATCTTGAGATACAAATTTAAATCCAGTATTGCATTCATATAAAACTGTGCTTCCGACAGGCCTTGGAGTTACAATGGCTGGATAGGCAACTCCATTTTCGATCGTAGGGGCAACCGGACACATCGCATCCACTGTAAATTGTGACGACAAAGTTCAAGAGAAATAACACATTAAATGCACACAGTTTATAACTCAATATACACATATACATATAAAACTAACTGTACATTATTAATAGGGTAATTGTTAAATTATTATATTACAATTTATAAAAATTAAATATAAAGCAGTTACTTGCTACTAGGCTTATAGTTTATGCATACTCAACAAAAAAATTGACTAGATTTTAAAAGTTTTTCATGAACTTTTTAGACAACAATATCACAAGTTTTGCTTAATACTAAAGTTAGTTAAGCTACCTTGGCAAACATGTCCATTTCCATGATAGCCATCATTGCATTGGCATGTAAAACTTCCCTCAGTGTTAGTACAAAAAGTATTATCACCACAAGGTCTTGTGGTGCATTCATCAACATCTACAATGAAAAATAGGCTTTGGGCTTAGAAACAATGCTTTTATAGGCGTAGTACTATAGTGCACAATATTTAAAAAAGTACTTACCCCTACATGGCTGCCCACTGTAGCCATCTTTACAAGAGCAACGGAATTCGTTTTGTCCCAAGCAGATACATTGTTCATTGTTATTTCTCATAATGTGAGAATCTGCCAATGTAAAATTGCTCTTTGATAGAAACTATGCCCTTATTTTATCCAACACAATAATAATAAAGCGGAATATTTTAAAAAAGCAACCTAGTACAGTTACTAGAGTAAACAATAAAGTTACCTTTGCTGACATATATGCCATCTACTGTGCATCCACATTCACTTTTCCTAATGCAACGGTCTCCATCCCTCAAATATCCATAATTACATACACAATCTTCAACTTTGTGTGGTAAGGCACAACTAAATAATTAAATAAATTTAATCGAGCAACATGATATCAGCATCATAAGCTGCTTGTTTAATTACCAAGTAAATTTTTATATTTCTATTAAATGAGGTAAAGTTAATATACCTTGATGAGCCGTATGGATCTGCACAAGTATTGGGACACAAGGAAGCGCATCCTTGGTAATAGCTGTTAGCCGGACAATCAATTGAGTTGATATTTAAGTTCCTTCTCCAGTTACATATTTCAACATTATGATCTTGACACTCAGTGACATAAATTTCATAAGCCTGCAAGTTTAGTTATTTTAAATTTTGTTTGTTGTTTTTGTTTGGCAAGAAAGTTTTACCAGTAACTCCATGCATATTAAAAAAAACGCAGTCACTATTTTTACCTCAATTAGGGTTTCTCGATCACCATCTGTAGCACAGACATCAACAACACACTTTTCAAAAAATTTGTGTGCATTAACATAACTGTGACAAGGGGCAAATGGGCCTGTTTCACTGAGCAGTGCTCCACAGTATTCAATGCTTCCCCTAGTAATAAAGTGTATTAGAAGAAGTAATATCGAATTTATGCACTGTAGTGACTAACCATGGAATTGTTAAATATTCATGCCAATATCTACCAATCTAACATCAGTGATTCTGTATAGACAAATAAGTGTACACATTCGAAAATAAAAAAATCTTAAAAACTGAATTCCAACGGATTCTAATTCAAACTTTCGATTTTGTTCAAAGTCCTAGAAACTGATTTTAATTTATTGTAACCAAATGCTTTCATTGGCACATAAGCTACACATAGTGAACTCTTTTGTTAACTTTACTGGGCACTGGATGCATTAATTGTCATAAATTGACCTGTAACAAAGCAGTTTAACAGTTTTCATTTTATCTGAAACATAAGAATTTTGTAAACCTTTTGCAAAGTTATACAGTTCGAAATTTTAGATTCACAAAAAAAGATTTCTAGAATAGGCAAGTATTCTTTGTTGTACTTGCATAGAGATTGAGTAAGTGGATGACAAATTCTTTTTTACCATCTCTGCTGTTTTCTTTCGGAACATGCAAAAGGAATTGGATCGTTTGCTGTGCAACTGCTGACTTGAAAGCTCTTCGCAAACACGCCATAATCTGATACTAGTTCCCCAGTAAGTGTTTTCAGGTCGTCTTCTTTTATGTTATTATAATCTCCACATAATCCGTGAACCTAATGGTAACAATTTATACACCATAGTAGCCAAGAAAGACACAACAAAGTGAAAACACAGATAAATAGGTTTAGTGTTTTACCTTCCCCATGTAAAAACTTGGAATTTTCACACGCACACCATTTCCATTAAAATAGACCGTCACCCCATATTTAGTGGTAAAACGAATTGCTCTTCCAGATGGGAAAATCTCAAAATCAGACCGTTTAGCTTCTTGGACAATTTGATCATTAATCTTGAAAATGCATTAATGGTTAGTTAATTCCCCTATGATGTCTTCTGATTATTTTAGGCATATTTTCACCTTGGCAATCCTGTTTTTCTCTAGACGAACTACTTGTCCATCGGAGAGTCTTATTGTAATATGGCGCAGGTAGGAAACCCTGGTGTTACGACCTCTGTGTTCATTTGCAGCTTCAATTGAAAACCATTTGGGATCCGATTGGTCAATTTGATATGTGCGAGCCAGGTAATAGATGCATGTACCCATGAAGTCAAACCAGCCACTCCCATCAAAGGTCATGTAATGAGGGTCACCCCATGCCTTGCACAATCCATAACCTACCATTTCAATTCCAAAAATTTGTTATTTTAAAAATAAACAACTAAAGCAACAGTTACTAAAGAATAAGTTTTTAAAAAGATAAAAACGGTTTTACCAGTTGGAACACAAGCCGTCCTGCCAAGACTGTCTTGACCACATCTTTCCTTATCACCACATGGAGAATTCGTGCAGGACACACTTCCCCGCTGACAAACGCATTTCCTGGTGCAAGATGAGGTTGTGTAGAATGCCTCTTCTGCCTATAGTAATTGTAGCACAGCAAAAGTTTAACATGTTTTTCTCAGAAATTATTATAATCATTACCAGTATTTATCGGCTTGATAATGTAGTAATAGCGCGTAGTAGGCCTAGCCGGAACCATGACGAAGTAGAAATCGTGCCATTGGCATACATAAGCCGAAAAAACTCTCTTTTTAACCCCAAAACCCCTCTCTTTCATTGGAACTTTACATATAAAAAATGCTTTAACTACTGTCACTAAACAAAAAGAGTGACTATTTCACCGTCTGTAGGCCACGTAGCCCGTAACTGCAAAGTATAAACAAACACATACTTTGTAGTATCTCCCCTCATACAAGCAACCACACTCTTCTCTCCTGACACATGCATCACCAGACAACAAATAACCATCGTCACAAACGCAGCCTTCCACGCATGAACGATCACAGACGGAAGAAGATTCGGGAGAAGCGCAAGTAGGTTGGCAGTGTGACGCACACATGGAATAATGTGAGTTTGAGTGGCATAATAAAGCTAAAGGGAATACAGAAATAATTGTTATTCGAGTAAGAATGACCATGTTCATCTTAAAAGATTTGAAGTAATAAGAAAGTAATATACGTGTGTTGGTAGTTGTTCGCCATGTTGAACATATTGATACCCTTAAATCTTGACAGGATTTCACGTATGCGCCAACATTTGTTCTGATGGAGGATTCGGCATCATTGTAAGCGCAAGCATCAAATATGCAGTTCTGTTGGAAGTTTGTCAAGAAATTATTTGCAAAATATCAAGAGCGCAGAAAACTTATCACAAAAATTTGAAATAAACACTAATTTACCGCGAGAAATGGAGCGGCATCTATGCGAGAATGGCAATTGGTAAAACAACCATCCTCTTGTGTAAGAATCGAACAAGCCGACTCATAACGGCGTTTTTTCCAAGAAGGGCATATTTCATCACTCTCAGGTACATGGGCTGTACACCTAAAATGTTTTAAGTCGTTTACTGTTAAGTTTATAAGTACTTTTCACAGTGTTCATGTTGGAGATCTTAAATAGTGTCACTGGTCTATAACCTAAAAGTCATTTTCATAATGCCTTCCTTTCATTCAAAATAGCGAGTAACCAATTTACCCAGGTTTTGTCACCGTTTGATATTGATTTCCAAATTCAGCAATATTTGTAATAATTTCGCCAGATGAACGACTTTTCATGTCATCATTTGGATTGCCGTTGTAATTTCCGCATAATCCTGTGTTCATAAAACAGTACTTTCAATTTAACAGGTTAAAATAACCTTCATTGAAAACAAAACTATTTAATGCCCTTGGACCTTGGCATATTTACATAAAGCGTGATCTGTTGAATTTATGATTAGCTTACTAACCTTCGACTTTTCCAGAAAATTGTTTTGGCAAGCCCACAGTTAAATAAGAGTTACCATCGTAAACAATTTTGAGATCAAAGTTGCTGTGAACTTCTACAAATCTACCATGATGTTTTATGTCAATACCAAAGCGAGCACTACTGTAAGGAAGATTTACCACCTCGCCCGCAACCTAAATAAACATTAAAAGATAGAAGATATCGTATTTGTAGGAGTAGGCTATATATATAGTATATACAGTAAGTAATTACAGTACAATGCTATGATGTCAAAAATCATCTACTTGGCACGAATTTGCCAATTATGTACCTTTACGACGCGATTTTTCATTAATTCGATAGTAGAAGCTTGTCCTATTTTTATTGTAACTTTTCTCAACCATGACACCTTTGTATTGCGTCCTCTATGCTCATTGTCAACCTAAAGCAGAGTGAAGTCTGAGAATATTTCACTTCACTATATCCACAATTATCAAGTTCAACTTATACTTACTTCCACAAAATAAGAAGGAACATCTGATTCTCGAAGAGCGTTTTTAACCAAAATATAGGAACAAGTTCCTTGAAAGTCATACCGTTTTCCATCGAAGGTTTTATAATGAGGGTCACCAACGGCATAACAATAACTCACAGCTGGTAAGTTAGAACCTTTTAAAATCATTTTGTGGCATTAATGCAACGACCGTTAGCGTAACTTATAATCAGCGTATGTATGGGTGAATAGATCACCTGTTTCCTTGCAGGTTGGAACAGCTTCATGCCATCTGCCGCTGTCCTGACAACGTAAGCGGGAAACACCCTGTAGACTATAACCATTGTTGCATCGAAATGAAATGTATTCTCCTTTTGAGTATGAAGTTTTTGCATTGAGGATTTTTCCATTTGTAGGAGCCGATGGGACAGAACATCCTAAAATGTAAAAAACCTAAAGTTAAAAATAAAGAGTAGCCTATAAAATTTAAGCTTATAAATATAAATTTCTCAACGTATCTCATTGTCATATACCTATATTTACCACATAAGCCTCAACTCACCAACTTCTCCTACTGCCTTCCAGTACGCAATAAAGCCACGTTTTTGTATTGCATGATCAGAGCGAAAAAAAACTGTAACTGTTGTTGAGTTGAATACAAATTTTCGGGATCGCATCGTTCCGCAGATTCTGTATGTTCGAGAAGTCTTCACGGTTCCAGCGTAGGTCTGCCGAAAATCGTATGGTAGTGAACATTTTCAAACCGACAGTACGGTCTACTTCAGAAACATAGCACAAAACAATGAAGCTCCACATAACAACAATTTTTCCGTTAAGCTACTAATAGTGTTATGTTGTAGAACATAAGGATTAGCGACACTATCGCTTTAAAATGATAATACATAACGAAGAACATACTGCATGCAACTATTTATATGTAGAAAACTGTAGCACCAACTAACATATTAACTTAAGCTTAATTTTTTAAGATTTGAAGACAAAACTAAAGTTGCATAAAACTTTTGCGTGTTTGGGGACGGACGAAATAGTTTTAATTTCTGTTATATAGCTCAATGATGTGGCATAGGCATATGAATCTTTAAATCTGATACTAATAAGCCGTTACGAAATTGTTCGGCTATTATCTTTTCTTTAGCTTGTTTCGTAAATTTAACGAGAGCGACCATTTAACCATAAGTAGGTCACGCAGTCCGTTGTTAAAGATAGGCAGTTAAGTTAGGAGAATGGGCATATGCAGAAAGTTGATCTTAGCTATTTAAGATTTTATTGGAGTTAGTATCAGATTAGAAGGTAGATTTAGGTTAGGTGTAGGTTACTATGTTATAACATTCAAGTTATAGTAAGAAACAGTGAGAAATAGCTTGGAAAGCACGATTTTTTTTCGTTGAAATAGTGGCAGCCTAGATTTATTGTATTCTTATTTAAAAGAGTAGTTACAACTTACTTACAAGCTATTTTATGACTATGCCGCGTCCGTTATAAATAGACTACTGGCAGTTTTTAAATCGAAAGTGATAATTTCATCTAAGTACAGTATATAAGTCACGCAGCCGGTTATTAAAGATAAGCGTTTAAGCTAGGGGAAAATTATGCAAAAACTGATTTTGTTTTATTAGGGCAGTGTTTCTCAAACTTTTTGCGATCGCGTACCACTCATTCGTTTTTTTTGCTACACTGCGTACCACCTGGCTCCTGAATGACTTATTTTACTCAAATGTACCGGTATTTATTAGTTATTACCGTTATTACTATACCATAACACCAATGAATAGCAAGAAAACACAATTTAATTTGATAGAAGCAACTGTTTCTTCTGCACAAGCTTGTCTATCCGGGGCAACACATTACTCACAGCACATCGAAAATCATGTTCAGCGGTACGCGGTACCACTTAAAAAGCTCTCGCGTACCACAGTTTGAGAACCACTGTATTAGGGTAAACATAGAATCTAGATTTAGATTAGGAAAAAACTTACGTTAAATTTAGGTTACTATGTTATCACATGCAAGTTAAGTTTACAAGGACCTTTGAATAATAGCCTCTACTAACCCAACGTTTAGATGTTTCGGGTTAAGTAGAGACAGCTTTTTATAAGTGACAACGCAATATAACTCTTATAGGTTCTTACTTCGACGTAATCGTATGGACATCTTCTTTCGTATTCGAGTTCAAAGTTTCTAAATGTGATCTCTATGGACTGACCAGGTTCAACGTTGATGGTCCATTTGCAAGTAGTGGTAGGAGGATATCTGTTTGGATAATTTGGTGATTTTATTTCACCTGACTGCTTGTCTCGAATCCTTCCGCCGCAGCCTGTTGACATATGTCATGTTTATCATTTGTTTTTATTGGTATGACTGCTTTATAGATAGTTATGCTACCGGTTTTTTAAACATGAAGCATCAGTATTAAATGTAATGAAAATTGATAATGACAAATTACCACTTGTTGTCGTTTCTTCTTCACAAGTTGGCGGTGGATGCGACCAGTCACCATCTGGCTTACATACTCGAAATGATCGACCGTTGAGAGCATAGTCATCGTTGCACCTGAATCTCTCGACTTCACCAATTCTCCACTTTCGTTTTGCAGTAATTACTGAGCCGAATTCCAAAGACGGCAATCCATCGCATCCTACGTTGAATTATATTTTGAATAGTATTACAACGGTAAAAGAATACAGGCTGTATTATGTAAAAATGTATAGTGCGGATTCACTAAACTTAGTAAAAGGTGTAAAACTATATTCAACTGAACTATATAATTTTGACCAAGGTGAAAATTAAAAAACCTGGATGTTCACAAATAGGCGGGCTATCAGACCATCTTCCATTGTTCGTGCAAGTGATTTCTGACGATCCTTTAATGCTATAATTGCTGGGACAACTGAATGAGATAACCTCGGATGGTTTGAACGTCGTTTTGTTACTCGCATCGGAAATGACGTCAGACGAAATTGAAGGCCGACGACAAGTTACATCGTTTGTTGTACCTAAACGTAAGTTACATCTCCCGTTTATGCTTAATACTGTCTATAGCAGTGATTCCCAAACTGTGTGCCGCCACAGTTTCTCAGGTGTACCGCGAATCTTTTTGGAATTTTGGAAAGAACTATATAAATATTTAAAATAAGGCATGCAGACAAGCATATGCGACTTAAAAGCGCTCTAACTGCTTCAAAAGCTGATAAATAAGAACATGTCCATCCAATAAGCACATCCATCGCATTAACACGTGAAACTAATTTTTTTAAAACAACTTTTCTTCTCTTGTAACTGTGCCGCGAGCGTTTTATAATTTTTCTAGTGTACCACAAGCTGAAAAAGTTTGGGAACCACTGGTCTATAGAGTAAATGTCCAAACGACTGTTCTTTAAAGACTCGATAAGCAAATCTCAAATAAGCTCTACTAGCCACAAATAAAAGACCACTTTGTGATAAATACTCTATAGACTCTATTAATGTAATGAATTATACCGTATTTTATTTACACGTACCCTTCACGCAGCAGTATCTGACTTTGTAATCTTTGCAGGTCGCTGACTGATGTTGATTTTTGCAAGATAAACCGTAATTCAGTCCATGACGAAGCACATCTCCGTTTGCAGGCCATTGTCTATTAGAACGTACGCTGCCAACGTATTTAATTTCCAACCCATTCGGATTGTCGCAAGCGGAACGAGATCGCCGTCGATGATTTTGCAAAAGTTCGTAATCTCCGGTACCAGATGGGTTATCTACGTCTAACCACGAATTCCACGAATGCGACGGGCATGAACCAATGACGTTGGTACCTATAGTATCGCCAACTGATGTTAGAAACATTCATGTTGTCCAATATACTTTTTAGAAACATTTTCATATGTATAGCTAATCTACCATTTTACTGGCATAATGGATTCTTCAGTTATTCTTGCGATACTTCACGTGACTCAGAAAAATTGCTTACTTGCTTCTGCGCATCGAAACTGCATTTGAATATATTTTCCGGTCCCGCGACATGGATCTTGATAAACTGAATTCGAAGCAGTTAAAGAACAGGATTTCTTCCCGTTGCATTTTTCGAAAATTTTCTTAAATGAGACTGGAGATTCGCATCTTGTATCTTGGTTGGTTGATGAAGAACGCCGACAGCTACGACAAAGTAACTCAATGTTTAACCTTTATTTCAATTACAATCATTTTCAGTGAGAGCTATATGTTTACTGCAAAAATGTTTCTGAGGAAATTCCGAATTAGTTGTTGTATATCATAATAGTTGTTTACATTTATATTCTAACAACTATCAGCTCTGTCAAAAGATTACGTTGTGGTATCGGCGCGACCGTAAAAGGCATCCTCAACAAAAATCACGTGATTGGAATCTTGACAAGCGATGTTCTTGGTCTGACCTTCGCATATTTCTCTCCTGAAGGAGTATTTGGAAGTAGGAATTAATGGGCTCCAAGACGATGTAGAGTGGCTAGTGTAAAATGTTGAACCTAAAATATCAAAACACCAATATAATTAATACTTTGATTAATTAAATTATCCACAGTTATGTTTAATCTAGACTCACCGAACGTTGCCTCACATTGTTGAATTCTGGTTAAAGTAATAATTAGTAACGAAATCAACAACAGTTGTTTAATGAAAAAAACTATCTTTGCTGTACACATTATAGCAAACAGCAAGTTGAGTTAATCGACGCAAAATGGGTTGTAGTCTATAAAAAAAAAGCTTTTATACTGCCTGCCCAGAAAAAAGAACTTATACTTCGTCTATATTCCACGCGTCGATGTCGAACTACGTAAGGAACGACCCTTCAAGCATGCATATAATTATTGACATAAAACCGTTAATTATTGTCCGTTTCTTACATTATTCAAACGCAAGGGCATGGCCTATAAACATATATGTTCTGATGCTGTGCCTTTAAATCGTGCTTAATTTCTATTCAAACAGGAAAGACTGATTACGCAAAAGTTTGTTAATAACAATGTACTTTAGACTTTATGACATGGTTACGGCAATCCCTTCCTGCTAACCTTATATCTGCCTATTTTATATATAGATCTTGAAAAGCAATGGCAGTGAGTTAAGGCCGTACAATTTTTGAAATAGCAAACAGTTGCGTTCATTTATGAAAAGAATTAAACCAATAAAATGCAAATACTGTGTACAACTTTATGCCCTTAAATTTTATGCGTATATTTGTTGATGCATCATTGCAAATATATATATATATATATAACAACATATTAATGAAGACAGAGTTGGCTTGCTAAATTAAATTAGCTTTCGTTTTCATATTGGCTATTGAACAACCGATAAAAAATTTCATTGCAAATGATGATTCACATACAACTAATTATTATATCCGCAAGATAAAATCTCTATAATATTGTCAAAAGGTATTATACACTTAATAGATTGTTGTGTGAAGGTATTTGGATTCGTTCCATTAAAATTTATGCTCATTTGCCCCTGTAATTTTATTATAAAAGTATATAGTGAAACAGTACATGCGATTTTGTTGTAGTCATTAAGCAAACGGTTGAAGGTTTAATTGCCCAGCAATTGCGAGGTTTTAATAACACTGACAAATATAATTTGTAGGTTTGTTTATATCATAACTTTTCGTCAACGTCGCAAATTATACGCTTGCAAACGTCTCATATACCCCCAGCAATCCATTGCTTTATAAATTACATATCGTAAATTTTGCTAATCAATAATGCTGGAGGTCCCATGTTATTAAATCTAAAATTATTGTATCAAAAGGTTAGATGGACGCTGGTTACTGTCGTTAACATTACAAGTGGTATAATTCATTTTAAAATAAGCTAAAATTAATTATCGTTTAATAACGTATTACATTTTTGACTTCATCAAAAATGTTGAACTCACCAATTCAGGCCAGAGGCTAATATAGATATGTTATATTTAACCCAGTATTCACAAATATACTTAATATTCCACTGAAATATGTATGACAACAATATAGAATCAATGCGGGGAACTTATTTTTACATAATGCCATTCTAAGAGCATTATATACTTCCAAAAGCGTTTATAGAGTTTAATGAACACAGAATAACCAAATGCGGAAAATTTGCAAAACAACGTAAACCCAACTGTCGACAATGAGACGAGGAATGGCTTCGCTTCGTACATTCCAGTTACGGTATAGCGTGTTGGTTGAGCGTTTCTTGATTGACTCTTTCGTGTGTTGAATCATGCGTTAGTTGAATTAAGTAGCGTGTGTTTTCTGTGGTCAGTTAATATACACCTATTTTTTATTAGTTATGAAACTGTATATGTGCCTATGTGCTCTTTCCGGAAAGTTATAAACAAGAAACTTATGTGTCGGACCAACTATAATATAATTAAAAAACGTTTTGTTTGTTAGCTGCACAATCGGTTGTTTGTTAGCTGCACAATCGGTTGTTTGTTGCGTTGGTTTCAAAATCAACCTGCAGTATACAGTACAGTATATACATTTGCATGATTACTATATCTTCAACACTTTGCAGTAAACCCAGTTGTATTGAAACTTCGGTTTAAACGTAAGACACTTTTACTATAAAATACTTGCCGAAACTCACGAAGATATATAAACAAAATTACAGTAACAGTCAAAGCTTTAACGCAAAGTTTTACAGTATTTATAATAAAATTAATGTGTATGATGGAGGCTAAACAAAGTAGACTTTATGTTGTTGATTCGTTAACTACCGATAACAAAAAATACTTTCGTTAAGCTATCAAAGCTTGTAAAAGAGATAATCCCAGAATATAGGACAATTAGGTAACTTGCTGTTGTTATAATTCTCCTAATTATAAAGTATAGGCTCCCTTAAGTAGAAGTATTTGCGCTGTTTTCCCAAAATTAACGATTGCTAATTGCACCAATTTTTACAATGATGACAACTCACGTTGCTATGCATGCAATAAATTCATTGAGATTCATATCCGAATATTTGCGATGCATATATACAGTATATATATAGTTTTGGATGCATATCGAACAAATATTGACATTTGGACACCGCTTTAACTTTTGTAATTAGCTTGTCGCACTTGCTATTTGTAAACTAAGTTATGGCAAAATTAATGATAACAATGCAGTATAGGGAAAAGTGGGGTATGCGGCCATCCTTAAGGTAATATTTACTGATCAGTGATTACAAATTTCAGTTAGACAATTGCATATAAAACTCGAATCTATATGGCTAAGCCTAAACCTTAAGCTTCACATTACGTTTGAAGAAAATATACCCTCCTGGGCCATGTTGGGGTAATACACCTATAGTGTTTTCTCATACTAATCCATTGAAAGTTGTTCTAAGCTTCGAATTTCAATATAATATGAAATAGTAATTTTAAAAGCAAATATTAATATTTTTGCATTAGTTTATCGCGAATCGCAATTTTTGTGGGATTTGGAGAGTGGTTCGTCATTGGCTAAAAGTTGCTGAGCCTTACCCTGCTTTGCAAAATCATTCACACTACAGTAAATACTAGGGATGGGCCGATACGAACCCAAACCCGAATAGATTCGCCGAATATCACCTTTATGGAAGATTCGGGCGAACACGAATACCAACATAGGCGAACCCGAATACAATATTACTTATAAATTTACTGACTTTTGTTAAAAATGATGATCAAGTTTCCCAACAAAGCTACACTATAGAGTCAACAGTACTTACAATGAAGGTCGTTTTCCAAACGAATTTGCTTTTTCAATCGTTTTTTAAACACTATTTTTCGAAAGAAAACGATTTGTTATTCGATTACATCATGTTACAAGCAAGAGTTGACAACTTTTGGATGAAATTTTATTGTTTGGTTCTATTACGAATAGATTCGGGATTCGTTCGTGTCGACCTTCATAATATTCGGGTTCGCACGAACCCGAATAATCTTCCTCACGGCACATCCCTAGTAAATACACAATTACACATGTATGCAAAGATTGCAATTTGGTTTATTTCTTAATAACACTTAAATTTATCTTTGTTACAGATGAATCTAAATAGTATCCTTATAAATGTTCTTTCTTAATGACGTAAAGTGAGTTTTTTACACTAAACATGCCGGGCTAAAAAGAACTTTTCAAAAAAATGTTTTAAACACAAACATTTTTCATTAAAATGGATTATGAATTCGATAATATTAACACGATATGTAAACAACTACATGTAAAAATCTGAAAGATATCTCGGTAAAGCTGTAGAATTCGTGACAATTTTCCCAGTGTTAACATCAATTCTAGCTGATTGCGTACTGTATTTAATAATATACAGTAATGTCTGATAAATTCTGGTAGATTCAACGAAAAACCTCAGTTTTTCCATAATTTTTCAACTTTCAACTATCCAATGTTACAAATACCACTTTTCTGTGGTTAGTCTGTTGTTTATTTGTTGTTACTAAAAGCCTATGTTAATGCATTTAAAACACACAACATGTTTTTCCGTTGACCGTAAACGTTGTTTCAGTCTACAGGGCCATCGACCAAGCAAGCAGCAGATGAAGCAGGTATATTGCGATTTGATAGGAATACTTGGAGAAGATATATACGTTCACATCAAATCATCAGCTGGTAATAAAGATAAATAGAAAAATCATCAGTGATATATAGTCAAAAACATTTCTGATAAATACAGGTATTTCTATTTTTGCAGGCCACAATGTATCAATGTATAACTAGGACTAAATGCATGTCTGTGGTTTTAGGAATTGTACAAAAACGAATCTTTAGAGTTGAGCTGATTTGAGCCCAATTTTTATATCCTATTTGCCAAATTCTAGGAACGACGGTTTTCTTTCATAATCAAAAATTATTATTGACGCACGCAGTTGATTTTGATTTTACATTGGAATAGACTTGTAAGTCGGGCCGGGTTCAGGCTTAAGTTTGAAAAAATTTCGGGCCAGATTCGGGCCCGAATTCGAACTCTCACTTTACCACATTTGCGTCGTAAATTCACTTTCTTTACACGAATGTACGAACACGCAGAGTGCTAAAACCCTCCGGGCGAGAACAGAGCGCAAGTGCGCAATGTAGAAAATGATGAAAGTCAAAGGATGAAATCAAAAGATGACTTTGAATTATTCAGTAAATTTAACTTTTGGACCTAATTCGGCTTTCAAATAAATTTTCGGTTTTGGGCCTGTATTTTGGGGTTCGGGTTAAAAACATAAGTCCCGCTTACAACTCTACATCGGAATACAGATACGCGCTGCATGCGTCAGTTGGGACCATTCTAAATAACGAAATGTACAACTATTTAGGTCATGCAGCTTATGTAGATACCAGCATATATATAGGCATATATATAGACCAATAATATAAATACTATAGGGCTAGGTATAATTTAGATTAAATGCCAAATTGTAGGTATAGTAAACAATTTAACGAATATAGCTACTACACACACCAGAATGTAGCTAACTGATGAAACTAACTGCTAACTGATGTAACTAAATTAAGTAACGAATTGAAATGCAACAGGAAATGTACTTAATGTAAGAAAATTATGGGGTATAAATTAATGATAAACATAAATGCAGCAACTGTAACCATCTTGGATTTTGTAGATAGAATTGCTTCCGTTGGCTATAAAAAAGCCCAACTATACCAACGCTGTGAATATAATTCAAGTCATGAAAGGTACATTTGTTTCTAAGCACATATTTCATTTGGTAATAAATAGGGCCCGCAAAAGTCAATAAAGTCAAAAATTTTTAAGGACCTCGTCTGACCACGAATCAAAGAATAAAGTTGTTTTCAGCACCTAGGGGATTGTTTCTAAGAAGTTTATAGGTCAAAATAAAGTCAAAATTTACAATAAAGTCAAAATTTTCAATAAAGTCAAAATTTGTCAAAATATGGCTTTTTACAAAGTTTTTGTGTTTCTTGAGAGTAATTCTTGTAAAAATCCTCGTGGAAGCATTGTAAATCAGGAACTGCGACATAATTAAACCATATTAACCCATAAAAGCAGAAAATAAGTCACGATGTCCACTTGGATCAGCAGTAACTTTTATCGCAAATTGTCCATTGTTTATTGATTGTTACGTATTTAAATAATTCTTATAAAACACTTCCTCTTCATAAACGTGGTATTTTCGAAGATCAACAGTTTGGATTTTAGGAATAGCCTACTGACATTCTGTAATACAAAAATGCCTAAGCAAGCTAAATCGTCTTCAGCAAAAGTTAGACAGATTTGTCGAGATTTTTCTGATGAATTTAATGCAACTCCCGGGGGTGATTTAAGGTGCAATTTTTGCGAGGTTATAGTGAAGTGCGATAAAAAGTATTTTGTTGAAAGCCACAGGAAAAGTAAACGCCATCCAGCTGGATTGGAGCAACAACAAGCATTCCCTGTTTAATTTGCTGTTTATTAGAATTTACCATGCGGAGAAAATCGAGGCAAAGTGTCCTTTTCACAAGGACAAAATAACACAAGCTACCTAAATCTATTGCCAAAAAACACGACGCACTTTTTATAATCCATAAAACACCTTGACTTTTCGACAAAATATTACGTTTGGGTCTGAAATCGACAAAATATTATGTTTGGGTAACTGGAGGAAGAACTGTGGCCTCTACAAATAAGCAATTTCGTTAGGTCAAAATAAAGTCAAAATTTGATAAAAATAAAGTCAAAAAAAATTTTTTTTAGGTCAAAATAAAAATGGCCCTAGTAATAAAGCATAATACGTCAAGAATTGGAAACAATTGTGTAATCAAAACTGATTGTATACTTACGAACACGACAATTTCTGACTGAGGCGGAAAGACCGGTGTATTCCATTTCGCATATAACTTCATTATTATCAAAGTCACTTTCAGAAACTAGTTCCAAGGGGTTTATTGTTATCTATACAAAATTATACGGAAAACGTATTTTCATTGTAGGAATAAAGGTACGCGGCATATAGAAATCGATTGATTTCAGATTTTAAAGAGTCCAACATGCAAAACATACTTACTTTTACAACATATGTTCCGCTAGATACATCTGTCAAATCAATCCACTGGCAGTCATAATATAAGCTTGAAAAAAGTCGCCATAATTTACAATGGAACATGTTAATATGCTGTTTTGTATATTTGTAAGACAATCGTGCATCGTGTAATCGTGCGTTTGTGTATGCGGACACACATGTAACCTACAGCTATATGTGTGCATAAGTTACTGTATGTACAGTATGTGTGTTAATAGAAGGGTGGTCGGTCAACTAAAGTCAATCCAGGGACGATTCAACCCAGGACGATAAAATCAAGCACAGTTCAACCAATGGAAAATTATACCTAGAACAATTCAACACAAGGACTATTCAACCCACAGACGTTGGTTGGGTTATCCTGGTTTTAGTGGTATTTGGTTTAATTATCCCTGGGTTGAATCGACCTAAAACCGTTTAGAGGTGCATCAATGCCACGTCAACCTCTTTCATTGCCAGCTGTAAATTAATTTTTCATAAAACAACTTACTAATAAATGTCTGCACATCCAACTGATATTGCTTGAATAGGATTTTGAGATATGTTACTGCAGTTATAGCGTGGAGAAATTCCGCTGTCACAAATCGTATCGGCCAAGCAAAAACTGACTTTGTGCCCTTCAGCCACACGTTGGTGTGTGTCAGTGGATAAGATATCGTAATGCAAAAACTCTTCCATGCTGTGATAGTGTCTAAGGACAACATTTTAATGAAACTGAGAATAAGGTACACACCTATCTCTTATGCAGTGTAAGCTATAACTACAGTATATGGCCTACTGAAAATATGCCTTAAATAACAACTAAAATAACTAATTAAATAATTTAAATACCAGTTAAAGGAAACACTGTACGGTTACCGCCATTTTTCAGTACCATCATTATCCGATACCGTTATATTTCGCTCGCAATTTGACTTTATTTAAGGGTTGCCAGATTGGAAAACTAGAAATACGCGTAATATCCTAATTACATGACATAAATGATACAGTTATATGAAATCCATAAGAACAATGGTTTAAGGCCGGTGTTTACCTTCCTGTTATAAGCCTACGCATTTTTTCACGGTTTGAAAATATACAGTAGGCCTAGAGTCATAAATTTCTATAATTGCTTCGAGTCGAAACCAGAGCTGCTTTACTGAAGAAAATTATTTGACCCAAGTTTTACACTAATATAAATTTTGTGGTTCTCAAAAACACTTGATATAAAATATAGCTCCTTTTTTGTCGTTGATCTAGTTTTCTAGTAGTTGCTGTGAGGGTTTAAAATGAAAATGGTGTCTTGCCCGGGATGCAGTTAGAAAATATACTTGAAAGGAGTAAGATTTTTTTGGTGTCATTAATGACATAAGCTTGCTGAGTCACGTGAATGATTGCTCAAGCCATCACGTTTTAAGACCTCAATTTTTTTACAAGGAACTTCAAAAAATATTTTTTAAAAACAAAAACAATTTTTAACATTAAAAAATTGAAAAAGCAAGGTAATTTATGCAAATATTAACACCATACAGTATAATGGGTTTATGATGACATACTGCCGGGACGGTATTGACAAATTCAACAAAACGTCGTTGCGACCAGGCGCAGTCCTATTGCTGTTCAATTGAGGTATTTTCTTTAAAACGTTAATTACAATGTAATTGCCTTCTAAATAACAAGTAATGCTAAAATGGATTTAACCGAAATTTCCGCTAATTAATATAATTTACATTTCATAATGAAGTAATACAAAACCAACACACAACGACTAAAAAAACCGTTGAGCACTGCAAATTTATGACAAATGAAAACGTATGGGATTCGTACATATGGTTAAGCCGAGTGAAATGCAACTTAATCGGGAATTAATAAATGAACTTGCATCGACCATGCCAGGTCAACTATGGTGCAACATTGGTATTGCAAACAGCTTGCGAAGCAGGCGCTCCGATGTCAACATATTCAACTGTTAGCAATAATATTTTAAGGGGTATTTTGTATTGTTGCACTCCTACTTGAAGACCTGAATGAGAAGGAGTTATGAGGGAAACACAAAAGAAATTATGACATAATAATTTCTCAATACTCGATCCTGATATAGGAGTACAAAAGTAAAGAAGACCGATTTTAAGTATCTTTGAAAGGTTTGCTATAAGCTAAAGTGTAAAAACACGAATTATTAAACCAAACCTTTCCAAAAAAACTTTCCCGTTGACAAAAATTTGGGGAGAAAAAGTTGCCGCTCGCCCACCCAATAATAATAAATAAAAACAAAATTAGAATAAATAGCACTCTTAAGGTTAAGTTTAATTCAATAAAATTATTTTTATTGTTGTTTTTCATTTGTTTTTAAGGCTGTTTTTTTAATATTCTATTCGTGTTGATATATTAAAGTTAACCTTAAAAGGGCTATTTAGTCTGCTTTTGTTTTTATTAATTATATACTGTTGAGGTTAACACGGTTCTGCCATCATCAACTCGTTATATAAAATATGTGACTATACTAATATATATTCAAAACCTATATACCGGTGAAATCCAATACCGTTTTTTTTTTCTAAACTGAAAACGGCAACTTTGGTCTTTGATCTGTAATATTTGCTTTAAAAAGTTCATGTTTAGGTAGGTTAAATGAATAACCTTTGTAAAAACCTAAGATTTACAATATGTGCCCAAACTTTAAAAACTTAGGCAAAGTTAACAAAAACTCCACTGCAAAGTTTCTTATAAAAAATGAGCGCTTTCTATTTTTTTTTCATTGCCTACGTAGAACTAAGACAAGAAAGCTTAATAAAGCATGAGAAAACAAAATTAAGAACAGATAACTAAACGTTGCGACACAACGAGAAGTATAAGGGCAACGTGATGCTCCGACGAAAAGGTAGGGGAGAGCGATCTCCTCGTAATACACCGTTGTGTAATTTGTTTGATGTCACCATACTAATACAAATGTGAAGTACATAGCCTACTGGTGGCATTCATGATACTGCCATTCGCTGGGAGACTGCCAAGGAGAGAAATCAGCTGTTCCTCTGTTCCAAATACTGGTGGTAAAGCGAAGTAGGTTTCTTAGTGAAGCTGCATTACTTGGATCGTACGCAGATGGAGCAAAGCAATTTTCGCTAACTGTGACATAACGTTGAAAAGTAATCATTTCATAAAGTTGTTTTCTTAGTATAACTATACAGCAGGGTCTCCAACCTTTCCGAACAGCGGGCTGAATAATCAAAATTATGAGTAGTGACGGGCCATACCCTAAGAAAAGGGTCTTTAATGTTTCGAATATGAATGTAAAATATTTGTGTTAACGTTTTACTGCCGCGCAGTTGACACGAAATCGCTAAAAATCACTGAAAGTTTTATAAAGGAAGCCAGTTTAATAAAAATTTCGCCAGATAGTAAAGACACGTTCGGTCAAAACAGGTGGTGCGACGTATTTTATATACTGTAGTCAATGTGGCACCGCGAGCCGCAGGTTGGTGACCTCTGCTATAAAAATAAGCTTCTGAAATACGAACGTGTGTTTCTTCCTATAACATATACAGTATATGATGCTGAGGAAGATTACCCGCGCACTCTAACTCCTGTAAAGGAATGATGTCTAGAGTGAAGGATTCTTGGAGAGCGCCAACGTCCAAGTGAAGGTCCGGTAATGCTGAATATAAATACAAAACATAGCCAAGATGTTAATAGTTTATTCTATTTCAGAACTTTCTCAACGCAATGTTTGAATTTTTTGGAACCAACTCCCCATTTCGCACATTATCCTACTGATAGGGGAAGTGTTTAAAAACGGCAACACACGAATCCTTTGCATGCATGATTGTTATTTACACCATAATCAGCCTACACATGATGTACTTCCAAACTTACAAATAGTATGTATAAGTTTAACTCAGAGAAGATCTAAATATACTAAAAGTTCATTAAATGACTTTAACAATTAGGATTGTTGTTTGTTTATAGCAGCATTCTGTGACAATATTGAAATGTGCTACTCTGATTCATGCCAAACGCTAAGAGATACGCGTCTTTCTTTTTTCATAAGCTTACATATTGTACTGTGGTACTATGAATCATGATACCATAAACGAGTTTGTATGGTTAGTTATGACTATGGGAATTGTAATAAAACAAAAATATCACGAGCAATAGCAAAGCGTTATACAGAAATAAGAATCTGGTCAATAGGTTTCAACTTCCCATTTTTTTAGTGTGGTATGTAAAAATGATGACTTTATTTTTTTGGAAAATCCTAAATCACTAAAGATAATTGCATTTACTTAAGTAATGATTGTAAATTGACCTAAAGAAGCTCAGAAGCTTTGAACACTGATTAATAAAGACTATATTTTGTTCAACTTTGACCATTATACCAGCCGAGATTTGATGGCAAATCAGTTAACGCAGAAAACTAGATCAAATGAGGTCACATTGGATCGAAGAGGGAATCAAATACAAATCCACAATTTTCTAGTCGTGCAACCTTTAACCAATCGAATAAAATCCAAAAAATCAACTTTAGCAAGGAAAAAATCCGACAGGAAATATTTTTGGTCAAGTCAAATCCTACTAAAGGGAAAAATATGAAAACGTTTGTTAGCTTTTAAACACGTAAGATGAACTTTCCGAGAGCGACGTTTGGTGTGATCAATCAAGTATTTTATACAAGAGAAGAGATATAGCTTCAATTCAAGAGATAATCTAATCCAGTACACGTGTAAAAAGCATACCGATATCACAGTTACCGATACATGATGTAACTATATGTTATCCATTTCACAACGCACCTTGGACGCATGACACACCAACATACTCTGCTGTGAAGCGAAGTCTTGTCCCACAATTTAGAAAGTAAGTGTTGGAATTGGTCTGATAGTCGCATTCACTAAGAGCATTTTCGTTTCCTTTGCATCTTACTTTGGTCATTACAGTTTCCAAATGCTCAGAACTTGCAGTCCAGTACCACACGTCCTGCAAAGCCAGATTGAGTTTGAATACCTTTTCATTTTGTATTATACGTTTGATATATCAAATTGTTTTAGTATAGGATATCCAGCTTCATGACGTTACCTTTTGTTTCGTATTATGTTTGGTGCCGAGGATAATCATATCACAACACAATAATCAGTATAATCAACCGAGTATAATCACTCAAATCAGAATATGTTGTCTCAGGCTTTTTGAAAATATAGGAATACTGTAGAAAAAGTGGTCGAACAAATGTCGCATGTTCAGTTTGCTATGGATGGTTAACCCATAAAAGGACCGTGTAATTTGATCAAAAGTCTTGGAATGAGTTAATTTAGGTCGTTTTCTGCGAAAAGAAGTTGTTCATAGTTTCCACAATTTCCGGTAAGGACTTAAACCAGCTTTAGAAGGTAGTATATAGCCAACATTTAGTTCTCTTTGAAAATAAACGTGACAGAAGATAAAGAATTCGCAGACTATAAAGGATTGTTTAGAGTTGCAAGAACAAAACAACGTAAATTTAATAGCCTTTGCTGAAGTCTTCAATTTCTTTAAAACTTTTGCTGATCACTAAAAAATGTCTTGGATGAAATTCGTGGTGTTGAAGCAATTAAGGTCGCGTACAACACGAAAATCTATTTGTTTCATACTTTTTGGAATCCTTTTAGTCTCATCAATATGGTGGAGTGAAAAACGTGAAAACCGTATCTACAAGCAAGGGCTAAAAAATGTATGTAAGTATATGAAGAATAAGCACAAAAGTAAACATTAAAACATCCAGTGAAGTAAACATTAAGAATTTCTAAAAATAGTTATATCTGTAAATGCAGTCTTTGTATTATTATCATAGTGATTCGCTTGGTAATTTTAGATTAATATGTAGCTTACATTCTACACTAGGCGTATATGTCACAAGCAGCATTAGAAAGCACAAATAACGTAGATTGAATATTTTCACACAAGAAATGAAAATGCTATACAGAAACGTAAAAAACTTCAAGCAACAAATCTTTACAGCCAACTGGTCATCCGTTAAAACTTTTATGAGGATGTAGTACAAAAAACTCTAACAAAACCTATCTGGTAGATAGCAGAAAACATGACTTTTCCAGTGATGTAATTTACGCAATTATTTTTTGCTTGCCAATTAGCATTATTCCTTTAATTATAGCGTTGTGTGGAGCCAGTCCGACATTTTGTCTTTATAAGAACGCACAAAACCGGCAGTACAACAGTGAGATCTGTTATAAGAAACATTGTGTTGAAAAATCAACTATCGACGGTGAGTTACATAAAAGTTTGATAATATAGATAACAAAAAGAAAAGTCAGCATTTGGCTAAAATATACTGTACATCAACGAACATTTTCTATGTCTGTTATTTGTCCCACTATATTATGTCGTGATTGTAAGTTTACCTTGTGTATTTTTTGTACACTCACAGTCTCAATTTATATGTATAGCCTTGTGACGATTACGTCACGAGTTGTTTTTTGAAATGCTTGAATTTTATTTTGAGATCTTGCAATTCAGTTGTTGACCAGACTTGAATTCTCCTTAAGAGAGTAACCTAAGACAAATCGCTAACATATCGCTGACACCTCGACTCACTAAAATGCAAGAAGCTTACATCTTAGGCCGCCTTGACAACACCACTGGTGGGCTCAGATTGGCTCGCTGGGGCTACTAGCCTGCTATTATTCGTACAGCAGCTTAAGCCCTAGACTGCTCCAGTGCTACGTACCGCGCACCTGTCTGGTGTCGCAGAATACACACACCCACAATGTCGAAATTGTCATAAACAGCATCAGCGTATACTGTGACTGAATGTCTGCGTCACACATCTGGACAAACTTTCCATCTTCGCTGCCATCCAACAAACTAGTGTATTTAGCGAAGACATTAGGCCATGACCCCTCATAGACTTATATAGCTTTAGGATATAGGTATATATAGCTATATAACTATAGGCGTTTTACGCTTTCATGCCTTTCCTTTCATTGCATTTTCATGTTTGTTGCTGCCTATCAGCCAAAAATAGAGAATCTGTGAAAACACGTAATATATGGGTTATATGACGTTTCAAAATTGTAGGTCACACCCAAAATTGCCAGTGTACGTATAAATATGAGAATAAATTGAAAACGGTTTTGGAGGCGTAAAACCCAAAACTTCAGTGTTAAGCACATTTTAGGCGGGATTTAAAAAACTTTGGCCTCACCTGCTGAGGCTCGCCGCGATAGACCCTCTCACTCGTGGGGCAACAAAGCTTGTCAGAAGGGTCTGGGTACAGCGTAATTGCCTGCGAACCGGCGTGTATACTGTTAACTCTTTAAAAATGGGGAGTGCACTCTGCAGCTTGGGAGTATGGCACAAAGGAATAAATCGTAAACAATGTTACATGAGATTGTTCTATTTACCACGTTCCACACGGTATATGGTCTGCGAGTTTTTGATGACAGCACGATCCAGTGGTTGCTCGACTTGTGCCCAGACATATAACTTGGGTGGTTGATTGATATCGATCCAAATGACAGCGAATAAAACGTAAGTCGATTAAAGCAACCTACCAAGTACCATAATTGGCTGTAGCGCCAAGCCTTTGACCAGCAAGAACCAGGCAGGTATATGGACGAGCAAATTTCCGTAACATTTTTTATACGATCCAGTTACATATAGGCGATGGGAAATTTAAGTGTCATCACTCAACGCCATTTATCGGTGGTTATCCTGGACCTGTTAATTTTCGATTTATTTCATGCGATGGCGTGGAAACAATATCCGAACATCACCGGTTCAACGCATCTGAAATGCAACATCATATGCCCGCAGACACAAGGCAAGAATTTTATCTGAAAATGTTTCCCGAGAATATATTATTCCGTTTGCATGATCATTACTAACTAATGCTTATTTATTAGGTACTTCACGATTCTAAGAAACCCATGGAGTCAATTTCAGTCGTCATATAATTACTATAAAACCTCTCTAAACAAGCTTGTTTCTAACGTTCAATGTAGAAGTATGCCTATAAAATACGTCACAAATGGAACTGAAATAAATGTTCTTGCATTTCTCAGGAAATCTGAGAAGTTGTTAAACAAAACTGTGCCCTGGTACTTTAGGTAAGAAAACTAACATAGAAATGACTAACAAATGCATAAAACATAAAAATACAGCAGCAAACACGTCCATAAAAACTTATTCAAAATAACATGATTAAAGGTTTAAAAATTCTCAAGCACACGACTTAGGATTAGATCCTATGATGGAGGATGAAGAAGAAATTAACAAAAAAATCTTGGAATTAGATTCTCAAATTGATTCTGTGTTAATAAGCGAGCACATGGATGAATCTATGATTCTACTGAAGGTGAGATGCATGTTTGAAGGTTAAGATTCCAAGTTAACATTTTTAAAACGTAGGGATAGCGGAGTTGGTTGATTCAGTTAGTGCTGCTCCGAGACTACTGTACGTGATTTCCCATATGCCGTGTCAGTTATTATCTTTTCACACGTTCTTGGGGCAGCACAAAGAGACCCCTTATCCAAAAAGTTTACGAACGCTTTTGAGCTAGCACACCAAATTTTGATCAACAATTGTGGCCGCAAAAAGAAAAATTGCGTCAAGTGAGTCAACCAACTACACTCCCTCCTATATATATTAGCTCCTACTCCTGGGACAAACATTCGAATATTCATCTTTTTAAAGAACTTGCTGTGTGCCAAATTGGATGACCTAGTTTATCAAAACGGAAAAACAAAAAATTACGAACATTTTTCCCTAAGCCATTCAGATTGGAAAACTTTTCAGCGACATAACAAAGTTGTAAGTGCTGCAATCATACTGATGAAATTTGTAATTTTTTTGTTAGAAGTTCAAAAACAGTTCTGCAATACTTTTTCGTTGATAGTCTCAACATAATGTATTTTGACTCACTTCAACTTTTTGATAGGATATCGCACTTTATGACTACTTCTACAAAAAGTTTAAAAATGATGTTGAAGCCTTCGGGTTAGATAATATGGAAAAGGAAACGTTAAAGTTGAGGAAAATGATAAAAAATGTAACATCTGCACCTCCTCGAAAAGATCAACATTCAAGTTCAAAACAAAAGTTTAAAAAATGGTCAAAAATAGGAAAACTTTCAACTGCTGAAGATATAGCTTCCAGAATCAGACTACCAAAGAAGAAAGCAGTTAAGATGGCTAAATATATGATGAGTTATTCAGGACACTGTTATGAACTGATATCTTAAACAATTTTTTAAGAGTAATCAATAAACTGAGATCTATGTGCGCTTACACAGCATACATTTCTTTGTATACAGCAATTCCTGTGTACCTTATTTGTATCTGTGTACCTGCGTAACCTAGCTTATTGTACCTGTGCATTTTTAACTTGATCTAAATAACCGAACAGTATTTTATGTAATCAATAGTTTGGTTGTAATAATTATTATTGAAGAGGAAATGTTAAAATCTGAAATAAAAAAGTCGTTGTGGTAATCAAACAGAAAACAAAGAAAAATAAAATGATTTGTACAAAAATATAATACAACTTACGTACCTGTATTGCACCCAAGGCAAAACCCAAACCCAGCTGTCTACAGGCGACTGAAGCTTCACTTAATGTCCAGTGGTCACTACAAATACTTCCCCAAACACCTTCTTTAACTTGCACAGCAATTCTTCCCGAGCGTTCGTCAAACCCGTCAATTATCCTAATCTATCATGTAAATACAATGCTTACCATTAGGATAAATCTCCCAAAATCAGTTTATGTCAGATGAGTGTTAAATATATATTTGAATTTTTTAATTATAACATGTCATGCTTTAAATTTTACCCACTACGTAACTTAGGTCTTTCCTGTAATGTTGCATGTGTAAACTGTCTATTGCGGTTCAATGATTGTGAAGCCGACGACGGTATGTTAATATGCATTACACCGATGCTATAATTTGAAGGGACTGATAAGTTAACTATAGTTAGTAGGTTAGTTATTATATACTTGACATGAGTTGTATATTGCTGGTTAACAGTATGTTACACTTGGTAGAGTATCAGAATACTTACCTGGACGAAAGTCATAGCGCAACTTAAACTCGGCTTTCATTGCTCACCGCTCGTGCTCTTTCACATAGAGCTCATCTACGTGCGTTTTGCTATTAAAGTATCTTTTTAGTTTATCGATAAGCTTAGACCTAGAGAGTGATAATTTCGTCACTAGTAGGTCACGCAACCCGTTGTTAAACATAGGCGGTCAGGTTAGGAGAAATGGAGAATGGGTATGCAAAAAGTTGATTTTAAACATTTGGGGTCCATTTCAAGTTAGATTAAGGTTAGAAGAAAGATTTAGGCTAGGTTTAAATTACTATGTTATAACATTTAAGTTATTTTAACAAAAAACTTTAAAAAATGTCTTTGAATGTAGGATTTTTTTCCGGTGAAATTGTGACAGCCAACCATAACTTTGTTATTTTACCGACCAAACTTGGAAGGTTAGTATTTTCCAAACATTAAATAGGAGTCAGCAACGTCAATGCATTTCCCAAAGCATAACTACGACGGATAGCGCGGGCGACTTTCGAACATGGATCACTTACTGTAATTGCGAGGGCAACGCTGCAATCAATGCAGTGCTTCAATATAAGGAGCCAACATGTTTAAACTTCATTAAGAACCACAAGATAAGAGCCAGACTGCTCCACTACATACCTATATATGACCATTGACCAGAAACCATAGTCACCTCCTGGTCAATGGTCATCATTGACCAGAAACCATAGTCACCTACTGAGATTTGCTTTATGAAGACTGAAGTTAAACGACAGTGACATGAAAAAGAAGCGGCTGCATAGTGTTCAGATGTTCGAGTGCGCATGCATAAAAAGGTTCCTAGAGAACGATCGAATGAGTGTACCAGTTACGGTCACATTGTCTGGGGGTCAGTGTTAAAACTACTGGAACATTTTTAAACTGAATAAACTAAGCTTTTATAACAACCATAAGTGATATTTTTCCTTTGGATTAATAAAGTAAAAACTAATGTAATATACACATGAACCTTTTTTCCATGATTGACATCAGGTACAAAGCAGGATACTCCTGCAACATTGTTATGAGAGCAGCTTTCATCGGCATCCACATTATTATATGCACATTTGTTAAGGTTTTTCTCGTCGCCGTTACAGGTCACATTTGAAATCCATATTTTGCCATGTCCTGTATAAAGTGCACATTTCTACATTTTACTTTAACATACAATGGACTGACGAAAGCTAATAATGCTGGATAGATTACCTTGACCAAACTTTGCGCCTGTAAAACTCTCCCTCCCTGTTCCAAACCCTAATTGACGACAGGCTACGTTTGCTGTTTTGAGATGCCAGCCATTTCCACAAATTGACATCCATCTGGAACCAGACAAGATCTGAACGCGACCCTCGCCCGTAAATGCACCTGCTTTTAGCCGTATTCCAAACGGCGGCTGCGCATAAAACAAACACGTACGCTCGTACAGCATCCTTCTAGTCTGTTCTAATTAAATCAAATAATTTCAAACGATTTAAACTGATTCGTTAAATTTGTTTTATACAAGACCTGAACGTTATGGTCGATTGCCGAGCAGAGCTTCATTAATTAATGCATCCATGTAGTATAGACCAGGGGTCGGCAACCTTTTGTGCACTGCGGACCGGTTTAAAACAGATATTTTTTCGCGGACCGGCTTTCAAAAAAACACACAAAACACTGCCTAGTGTCCACACTAATACACTAATCTTTAGATTATGCGCCCTTTCACTGCAGTTTGTACAAAATAAAACAACAGAAAACCTGACTGGACTAAAAGTTACTATTTCGTTACAAAAAAGGTCTTTCCTTCGCAGGTCTAAACACACACAACCTCTTCGAACCTCAAACTATTGTGGTAACCATTACCCATTATGGTGTAACAAATACGTTCATTATGATGTCCTATAGTTAGGATAAATCAACTAAGGTGGATTTCCAATACCTTTTTGGTGACAAAATGCGACAACCTTATTACACTACAGACATGGAAAATAAATGCTGCCCGGTAACGATCTCCTCACGGACCGGTATGCCGACCACTGGTATAGACGATATAGTGATTCATATATAGTTTACTTGTGAGAAAATCATTTGCAAAACTTTCAAAGCTATCCTCACAGAAAATTTGGCTCGAAAACTTGAGACACTAAGTTACTTTTCTGACACCATGCAGTTGTTTCAATACATCGAGGAGTATATTTGGTTGTGAATAGGAAATTACAATAAAAATGCACGAGATTGTATCTTGTACTTATTAGATTGAAACAAATTATATTAGTTATATTCGTATCATCAATCATGTCATTACATTAAAACAAATCCTTCAACGAAACTTGTATGCAACACGTACTATATCGGTCATTACTGTTGATTACAATTCATCACTAAGGGCAAATTATTATTATTAATTTTGTTTTTTTACGCATTAATTTCAAAGCTCGTGTTTGCCCTGAATAGAAGTAATACGACTTCATTTCGCTTACCGTGCTAGTTGGTTGAAGGCAAGATACCACAACAGGCCGGCCAGAATAGCAATAGTTTCGTATGGTTGCAGATTCGTGTTCACACTGGGTTATCCAGCTTTCATGTCCCTCGCATTTAACGTTTTTAATTCGAATCGATGAATCAAATCCATATGAAGCTCTGCTGGTTACAAATAATCCACATGTAAGAAACGATTTAAAAATTTTACAACGTTGCAGCTAGAAAAGGTTAACGCAGTAATTGTATGGCACAGAACTTGTATACCGCTGTTCTTTCGACACGGTGTTAGGAAAGCCAAGTTGGCCGCATGCCACGTAAGATTCGCGTTCCGTCCAACCTTCGTTGCAAAATCGGTACCATCTGCCTTTCTGTTCAAATTCTAAGATCCCGCTTGTCTGTGGCGATGAAACCTCGATTTGCCGCATAGCTACCAACCTCAAAATTGGAAAAACCTAATACAACAATAAAACTTTTTCTCACTTTTACAAAGGTATTATTCAGTTTCAATTTTACTGTAAAAACTTACATTATTGCTGTTTCTTTGGCAATTTCCTGAACAAATTATGTTTAATATGAAAAGAAAAGCTACTCTCTGTAAAAGCAGCATATTGGATTTAAGGTTAGCAACCTATACGTGTTCAAGTTGAGCACTGAAGGCAAAGTATGCATTTGGTAAGTTGCCATATGGTATGCCTTCTGGCAATTATGAATACCAACAACAACACGTTGTCTAACACAGCCTTTTTGCCAAATTTTGCTGATTGTTTGGTACTAGAAAAGCAACTGCAATAATAACAGAAACGTAGCCAGAAGTACTTAACAGGTAGTTATGTGAAAGAATTTGGATTTATTACTACATATATTTGTCAGATAAGAGATAACATGATAAGAAAACCTGGATAAATTTAAAACTGTTGCGGGTGTTTAAAAGTTAACACCTTATGTGTTAAGACATAGCCTGTAGTCGCCTGCGGGCATTACATCGACAAGAATATGAAATGATTACTACCAACAGTCCAACAGTCCAACAGTCCAACAGGCTGCCATACAGCCAATGGTAGCTGGCTTCTGTCAGTCTGCCACCACTCACCACGTCACACAAAATATGCTTCTACTTGTAACCGTATTGTATTTTCATTGCGTGCGATTTGTACAGTCGCCTTTTTGGGCAACGAAAGACAAATCGTGACACCGATATAGACTTGGGCCGATGGTCAATGTTATAGTTACGTAATAATTGATATAATTATAACAACACTTATTATTATAGTCAAAGCTTTACTGTTTACTTTGCTGCGTAATCAGTTATATAAGTAACGAGCACCAATTAAATATCCAGTTGAAACGGGCATGTTCAATTGTTCATCTAATGCTCAATGCATCTGTGGCGGTCAAGGCCACATACAACAGCCATCTCGAATTTATGAAAAATAATTCTATTCATTTTTTGGAACATTTTACTTTAATTTACTTCACATTTTTGTTTATCTTGACGACCTTGTGAAACACACACTTTGATTAGCACGTGCTGAAGTGAGGATACTCGTTATATATTTTTGTTCAGTTTACACCGCACATTTGAAATAAAGTTTTTCTGGAACAGTTAGCCTTCTTCAGGAATCAGAACTTTCAGTTATTATATATTCAGTTCATGTTATGCGCCACACATCCATAGTGGCGTAATCGTCACAACAGTTTTCAAGATTTCAGTACATTTGCAGCCGTTTGGCTTGCTCGTGACGATTGGGCGTAGCAAGGCATTAACAACGCTCGCTCCTGTTTAGTGATCCTGATGAACAATTTCAAATTCGGGCAAGACGACAAAAGTTAAACAAACAAATAAAAATGCATTTATTTGAAAATGCACATATGTACAATTAGTTTGTTAATCGGGGCTAGAGCGACAAAGAATTGCCGCCAAGTTTAATTCGTACAAAGACGTTTCACAAATCGCGGCTGAATATTCTGATGCTATACCCAAGACGCGTAAATCTTTAACTGGTATACACAGCTACAATACTTAGCAATATTTCCCGTCAAGAAAATTTTTAGTTACTAATTTTGGTTATTGCCTATAAGCCTATACTATAGGAATAGAAAACCATCAAATGATTAATAACATAATAATTATGTTAGTTGGCGCTATAACAATACGATAGAATAATGTATAGGTCGATGTGGCTCGATACTATACAAGAATACAATATGCAAGGCTGTGCTCAGTGAAACTTAAATACATCTTTTAAATTAATAAGAGGGTTGCAATAAATAATGAAGTGGAAATATTTCACCTTATAAATATAAGATCATATATATAAGGCTACTAACTTGGCAGAAAAGGTTTGCAAAAAGTTGATTTTAATTCTGAGTAGACCTGAAGTTAGATCTAAATTAGAAAATATATTTCGGTTAGGTTTATTCAAGTTATGATGTAACTTTTACGAACAAACAATTTTTCCGCTGAAATAGTGACGGCATATAAAGAAAAGTGTGCGTGCGTATACAATGTACAACCATGCAGTATATTAATTTCAACAACGAAATATTACCATCACCGAAACAAAGTCATACATACTGGAATAAAACCAACATTCAATTAGTTAACAATAAAAAAGATGCATGCTGATATTCTTTTGATGTAACTACATAAGGCAGCATTTCAAACTTTTCGATAGTAATAAAATTAGAAAACATTTTCGTATAATTTCAAAAAATATAACTGGTATTGCAATAGTTGTGGAGTTGGCGGTGACTTAAATATGTAAACTTTGTCGTGAAGATTAATTGTGCTAACAATCAAAAGTGGTTTTAATATGACTGGCTGTTTCTTTTGTCATTAATCACCTTAGGCCGAGTTTGTGTAAATATGGTTGAAAAACAAGCATACACGTAGACACGTATGTAGATTTAGTATCAAAACTTACCATGTCATTCCTCACTACTAACGGAAAGCTAAGGAGCGTCTGATTTCTTCTTTAAATGTTTTAACATGTAAATGTCATTAAACCATTATGGTTATCAACTAAAGGCATGTAGGTCAATATTGTGTTTCGTGTTTATGATAATTATCAGCATCGCATATTATACTGTACGGGTCGCTGGTCAAGTAGCCGCCAATACAATTAATATCTTAAGTTCGCAGCTTTGAAGAAGGACACAAAAGCTTTAACTAAGGATAGAACTTTTACGATTATTGTATGTAGGAGTCGCGTTAATAGGTTATAAATTTAACCGGGCATAAAATGCAGTGGACATTTTGAGAAATATAGGTTGCATAAACTCGTTTTAAGTATAATAATAGAAAATACAGTGTGGATATGTAGAGAATTTCTTTTAAATTCAGGCTTAAAAATATATCTTAAATTACTGATAGGAAGAAGGTGAAATATATGAGCAACAGTCCGCAAGTAGGAAATGCACGACGTCATGCGCATCGCAGCAGCATCAAAAAGTTGTGTACTTGGTGAAATGAAAGATCTTAATTGCTGTTTCCAAGTAACAAACATATTGCTAATCTCCTAAAAGTTCTTCTTTCTCTTATCTTATAGACGTTCATTGCAGTTTGCAAACTTTATATAGTGCTTGATCTGAGCAAGAAACACGAAATGAAAATAGCTCGGAGTGCAAAAGGGTGCTGTTAAAAGTTTTGCTGGTGTTTGTATAAGTTTCGAGAGCGACTCAGACAGGATGTCCCGTGGACGATCAATTGCGAAAGATCCGACAAACATCTTGTTAGGTTCGAGGTGACATGGTTTTTGATAAACGTTTAGGAGCACGCGTACAGAGCTACAGAATAACCTGATGTTGAATTTGTCGAGCGATTTAGAAAGTTGACTGCAAGAACATCTGCATTCATGTAGTTATTTATACAACAAGTAATACGTATCATTGTTCAGGTTAATTTTGAAATTTCGTTGGCACGTTTATCAATATTAATAAATTTACAATAAGGTAAAAAAAGAAAACGATAGTTTTTATAGACTGTTAATATTTAAAATTAGTCAAAAAAAGATGAATTGTGGAAAAATTTTTTGTATTTAGCGTTAAAAAATAATAAGTAAGAAGTTCTATTTTCCGCAGTGTTAAATAGTAAGTTTTAAAAGTAGCCCTTTTAAAAATTATATTTATATCCTACCTATAAAACTTTTTTGTACTCTACATAGCGTGTGAAATTAAAACGCAATAAAGTGAGTTGATAGGCCTATTGACTAAAATGTTTCTAACTATCGATATTTTCATTTGTTTTGAAAAGAAATGAATTTAAGAAAAAAGATTTTTCTGGTTTGCTTATTTTGCTTTTCTGCGGTTTACGCTAATTACGCAAGTAATGTTTCACCTAGGAAAATGCAAAGTAAGTATATGTCAAATATCTTTCCGTTATCTCACTTTTCCTGTGATTCGGTCTGATGACCTCATGAAACAAAGAAAAATATTTATTTTATCACTATCTTCCCCTGAACTTATTTGTAGGTAAATTTACTAGAAAAGCATGGCCAAATGACATTTTCAATCGGACTCTAGGACAATCGGCCACATTCAGATGCAGCCATATTCGTTTTTTAGACGATCCGCGTTACCTTCCGCTTTTGAAAATGGAATGGTTTAAAAATAAACATAAAATCCAACAAAGAAAGAAAAAGGTTTGTAAAGAAGCCGCATGATGGATTGTCTGTGCTACAGTATATTTTTATTTTGTTTATGTTCTTTTACCCACGTGTTATTTTGTGACGTATAAATGAAAAGCACAATTTCCGTATTATTTGTTGTCAGATTAAAATATTTGGAAAAAGTGCGAAACTTTCAGTGGAAGGAATAAAATTAGAAGTATGTAATATCACAGAAGAAGATTCTGGCGAATACATCTGCAAACTGAGCTACCAAAACATGACGACCGGTTTTTGGCATTATATCTTGTCGATGCGTTCACAACTTAATGTTGCAGTTCCAGGTATAATGAATTTATCGAAGTAAAGATAGTTGGTGCTAAAACATGAACAAACTAAATTCTATATTTTAGCCTTACTAGTAAATGCATCTACTTTGAAAACTGGTACTTGGACCATCGAAAATGCTACTGCTACGAATTTTCAAACGATTATCTCAAATGACGATGACGTCGGTGAGGAAAACGCGTCCGATAAAAAGAAAACCTATGGGGTAAAAATTTGTCTTACATTGTTTTCTTTCAAGGTAATGTAGAAAAGTGGAAAGTTCTCGTGGTTGGGGCCATTTTTGGTACAGGCGGGTTTCTTTTCATTACTTTGTTGTGTTGGGTTCTACCGGTGGGCTGCAGGACAAGCTTAAACTCTTTAGGCTGCCGAAAAAACAAACCTGACAAGGAAGGTCTGAGCGAAACCGAATGGAGAGAGTGCTTAAGAAAGAATCATATTCCATTGAATATTGAAAGAAAAGATTCTGGAATAGAACAGGAACAAGTAATAAACAAATTTTTAAGTATTTGTACGTTACAACATCCGAGGTATAAGCACAAGATTTTTCGTAGAATTATACGTAATTATGCACTATTATACGTAGTAGTACAATAATAATAATAATAGCCTAAAGTTTTTGTTAATTAACTATATGTGTTACTGCTCAAAGGAAATAGATTGCATGGACGAAGAAAGATATCGTCTTTTGTTTCCATTTATAAACGATTTCGAGTGGAAGATGTTAAAAGATTCCCACATAAACAGAGAAAGGTAAGAAAGTGGCTAAGAAAAAACGCGTTGTATAAGAACATAAGAAAATACAAAAAAATGCAACATTACTGGACAGCGTAAAATGTGAGGTGGAGCATTCGATGCCGATCATATTGGGTACGGGAAACTTCGGTCACGTCTACAAAGGAGAAATAAGTAGCCGAGATGGAAACAAGCGTTTAGTTGCTGTAAAGAGATTAAATGGTATAAGCATTATAGTGATAAATTATTGCTATTTTAAAAATTTTCTTGCAGTACTATATAGTAAATATTTTTTAATAATAGTTAGATTTTGTTACATATCGCCATAAACTAAAAATGTTTTTAAAATAACACACAAAAAATAAGAATATTTTTTTAGACCTCCAAGCGGCATATATAACGCTTTGTGCCAGTATATAAAACTGAAACTTGGTCGCAAACCTTGGTTTGTTATGGAAAGCAGAAATCATACGATATGATAATACGGTTGATTTATGAGCAGATGGATACAAGCCTAAGGAACTAGGCCATTTCTTGATGGAGGCTTTGACTCTGTTGAAAGCTGGTAGTCATCGTAACGTCATTTCTCTGGAAGGAAGCATACTGCTGGATACACTTGCTGGATCAGTAATTTCAATAGGCCCTAATTTCAATAAGATACGAGTCACAATACTTTACAATTGAAAAGTTGCAAAACAATTTTTATCCTACTTTTGAATTAGTTACTTTATGTGATATATAGCATACATAGCCTACAGGCTATGCACTTTACATGACCTATTTTATTACAAACAGCTGCTATACAAGATTTTAAAATACAATTTCAATGGTTATACGTCACAGTAGCCTACCTGGATCAAACCATTTAATAACCCAAGAATGCTTTTTTTAGAATGCAGAGGAAACTTTGGAAAAACCTCCAATTCTTTTGATGGAATTAGCCGATGCTGGAAATTTAAAGCACTTTCTTCAGGATAGGCGGTGAGTTAAGCATCTAGTGTCATTCAAGCCAATATTGCTGTGTCGCGTGAGGCGTTCCAACTTTTAAATGGAAACCTATAGGCCTATTAATTTCATTAGATACCAAGTGTTTGCAGTGAGCTTCACAAAAGCAGGTATATAATATAAAATACTTTGTTAGTTAAAAAAGTGTTATATTTCGAACAACATTTGTCCTTCATCACACCAAGAATGAATTTAAACAGTTGATTCTAGGCCTTTAAGTACAATATTAAGTACCGTAATCAGAGACGAGGCCAGAAAATATGGACGAGATTTTTGGTGTCATTTATGACGTCATAAACTTGCTGAGTCACGTGGTAGATTACGCAGACTATCGCTGATACTACTACTTAAGAGCTCAATTTCTTTACAAGGAATATTCAAAAAAATTTCAAAAAAACGAGGACTGTTCTTAACATTACAAAGTTGACAATAAAAAGTAATTAATGCGAATATTTAATACTAATGGTTTATTATGACATATTGCTAAAGGGTATTGATATATTTAACAAAACGTCGTTGCGCCCACGCGCTGTCATAGTTGTTCATATGTGGTGTTTACTTTAAAACGTTAACCAAAGTATAAATGCGTTCAAAATACTGAAAATTGCTAAAATGGGTTAACAGAAATTTGCGCCAATCAGTACAACGTACAATCCACAATGGTGTAAAACAACAACAACACACAACGACTAAAAAGCGAATGATAACTGTCGAAAAATGGCAATTTATAGAATTCGCACATGTGATAAAACTTAACTCAATTGAGAGTTACTAAACAAAATTGCATTGATCATGTCAGATCAACCATGGTGCAACATTAGTTTTGCAAATAGCTTGAGAAGCAGGCGCTACGATGTTAACATATTCTACGGTTAAAAATAATATTTTAAGGGGCTTTTGTACTTTCGCACTCCTACTTTAAGGCATGATTGGGAAAGAGCTATGAGGTAATCGAAATAAAATTATGACGTTGTAATTTATCAATACTCAATCTTGAAATGGGTATGTAGCAAAGACAAAGGAGACCGATTTTAAGAATCTGTTTAAAGGTTTACTACAGTATTAGCTTAAGTGGAAAAAACACGAGTTATTAAACTGAGCCCTTCTCAAAATAATTTCAGTCATCAAAAATTGCAGGGGCGATGGCGCCTTTCGCTTTTCCTGGCTACGCCCCTGACCGTGAGGTGGTACTATCAATTAAAGGAAACGCAAAATAAAATAAAATAATAGACTACCACAAGTACGCCTACAGTGATGGTTTTAATTTTAAATACCAAAATGTTTTTTGCCGTTGTGTTGCTCATTGCAACCACATTGGTGTATGTTAAATGGAGCTTAACCCTACCAAGGTTGTGACCTTCATAGGTTGGACTTTGAAACTGCAAACAAATGTATAATACAAATTACTGAGACGACCAGTAACGGAGATATCATGATTGGTAAGAACCTCTGGCTGAAAGATCTCACATCGATATCTCGCCAGATCGCAATGGGCATGAATCACCTTGCCAGCAAAAAGGTTCTAAAGAGTATTTCTACGTGAGCACGAATGACAAATTTTTTTCTGATATTTCAATTCTGATTGTTTTGCAGATAGTACACAGAGACCTCGCAGCCAGGAACGTTTTGCTGACAAGTAACAAGATTGTCAAAATAGCCGACTTTGGTTTGTCAAAACACATGAGAAACCTTCAACAATTATACTATCGGATACATGAACCTGAGGCAAGCATTAGTCAAATCAATCATATCAGTAAAATACAGACTATAAAATTTTGTATACTAAATCGTTATTGCCTCACTAAATCATTTACCAGTAGGCCTACTAGTTTTGATAACACACAATGCAACTAATTTAGATGACTCCAGCGAAATGGACAGCTCCTGAAGCACTTTGTGATAATATTTACTCGCTTAAATCAGACGTGTAAGTTATGAGATAAAATTTAAGTTATCTGAATAAGCTAAAAGTAATTTTTTTTCATGAAAATCTAGGCCTATAGTATTACGAATGGTGCTTGCTTTTGGTATAGGAGACTGGGACTGGAAGTCACGAGTGTGGGTTGTTACTGGGGCCCAAGAGCCTGTAGAAGGGGGCAATTGCCTCTCTAAAATATGAAAAATTTAGTTAGAGCTTTGTAGGCCTACTTACAAACAGAAAATATCAGTGAACATGTACATCTAAGACGAAACACATGTAACACGAAAAGATAAATTTGCGGATTGGATCCGCAGTGTTACGTCTCACGTATGGTTTTCGCAACGTGATGCCTGTCTATAGAAAGCAAACTTATTTCATTAGTTGTTAATTGGTTTCGTTCTATATAGTCAGTCGTAACAACGAAGGTCCATCCACTTTGTGACGATGACGCAGTATGGTCGCTCGTGTTACAACCAACGAGACTGACAACGCAGTAAACGTTAAAATAAATAAATAAATAACTTTTTCAAGTGATTAAAGTCATCCCTTTGAAACGCAATGCTTCATGTGCCATTTAAATGATTTAACTTGCTATATACTTGGGTGATTGCGCTTTCTGCCAAAAAACGTGTTCTCCTTCACGACACATCCGTTAACCAGGCAAAAGTAGGCTACCATGTTACCTTCTGAAAACTTTTGCTCTTGATGAAAGATAAAACATTTTCGCATTATTGACCTTTTAAAGGTAGGAACTTCCAGTTTTATGCGGGAATCTGATTGCTTTTATTCATATAATACCGGTCGATCAATAAACCATTCATAAATCCCTTTGAAAAATTTGCAACAAGCATTAAACGTGTTTGCTATGTTTATGCTTATATTCATTCTCACAGTGTGATAGTTATCTCCTTTGTTGCCTGGCGCATTTTAACTGCACTAATATCTTTTGCGGAATGAAAATAATTAAATTAATGAAAGTCGGACGTGATTGCCATTAAGAGCCTAAAAATAATTTTGCAGTATATCAGTATTCAGTGCTAATATTTTGCTCTTCGCATCAAGATCAAATGTTGCAGGATTATGGCGTTTTAACTCCTTCTCATTTAGACCTTTGTGAACAATGGGCATGTTATGATGACAATGATTTAATTTGCGCATCTTGTTCATACTGTAGTTTATTCACTGAGCTGTTGGTCTCATTTTTTTGGTGAATGTCCATTTCTTGGATTTGTGGTTGTGTTCCAGCGATGAAACACATAGACCTATAAGAAAATTTTTTTTTTCTTGCTCGCACTCGCTTTTATAATAAAGCAAGCACGGGTGAGGAATTAGAATAATTCACGAAAAAAGAATGACTTGAGATAAACCTGGTAATTTACAGTATATCTAAACATAAATTCCGCAATTTTATAAACTGTTTTGTCCAAAATGTTTAGACAAAACTCCACGATAATATGAAGCTTTTAGTTATTCACATTATCGTGGTCAGAATGCTGTGCTGTAAATGTGGTGAAAAGTCATATCCATGGATTTTTACCGTATTTTACAATTTATGACATTGTATTTTAGTCGTTGACTACTTACTGTTAACAAAGAGTAATTTACATTTCAACCTACACTCGATGATTTGTCGCTGTCACCACGCAATACCATAGTGTTATTCAAATGCACTTAAAAATATTGGGGTATTTTACAAGCAGGTCTTCTTAAATTTTAAGCAACATATTTAATACAAACAAACTTGGTTGTAGTAAGTGGTAAGTTAACACAATTTATTGTGATAAAGGATAATCTTGTCAGCAATCTTTCAACAAATATTTGTTATTCTAAAAGGTGGTCATTCGGAGTTTTGCTCTGGGAAATATTTTCAATGGGAAAACAACCGTATCTTGGTATTCCAGTGAGTCAACTGTACACAAGACTCTACCGAGGCTACAGGCTAGAGCAGCCCGACTTTGCCACAAAAGCCACGTAAGCATGTGATGATAATTGGTTTCATGATTTTCTGCTCAGTGCACCGCGCTGTTTTCAGTTATTAACTCCACAAGTAAAGTAATGTAATCACAATGATCGAAAATTTGTCCTTGAAAAATCAGGCAATGAGAAGAGCGATATGAAATAAAATGTAGCTTGTAGAAATATCGAAAATAGATATTATATAAAACGTTTTCACGTACAAAGCGTTTCTAACCAAAGCCGTAAGGGAGAGTTGGATAAAAGGCCCCCGTATGTTTTTTTTTTTAAATATGTAAGTGGTAACTATAAGAATTTGGTATGAGCGCCATGACTTAACATTACCGGTGTGCAAAATTTTCGTTCATTACATAAACCTAAGATAGTTTTGCTTAATTTTTCCAGTTTTTATGTTGCTTATAGACTAATATTACAATTCCAAGATATCAAAAGTAGCCTACTGGTTTTCTGTGTTTGGTCGGTTGTTTATTTGCAGTTTTGTGGACTAATGTTACTGCGTTTAGTGTGATATTGGCCTATAACGGATTATAAATATCAATTTAACATACCTGCATTAAGTTAAATCTAGTAACATTTTTAACGAAAATAACCTTCTGGGCCATGGGGTAAATTAATTGAAGGGTTCTTTACACTAAACATTTGAAAGTTTTCCTATAAACTTCCTTTTTCGATGTAGACCTAATATGTAATGATGTTAAACTTTCAAATCAAAATAGATTACTAGTGATATTTTATGTTCCTTTATTCGCAAGGTGCGTTTGTGATCTTTGGGAAATAGTTTGTTGGCACCAAGGATTTAAATCTCATCTTACTTTGTAAAATTATCCATATTAAATGAAAGGATCGTAATTCTGTTTAGCGTAAGCCTATATCTTAACATTTAATTGTTTGATTACTATCAAGCTTATATATATTCAATTAGTATTCTCATTTCTTATTAGAGAGGTAGACTCTTTATAGTGGATCTCTTATACTAATCAAGGAGTAAAAAGCCTTTTCGGAAAATTTTCCTTAAAAAAGAATTGTGAATAACATAACATTCGTATGTAAAAAAACAATAGAAACTGTTTATGTACGAAATATAGAAGATGAGTATTCGTTACCCCACTTATTGCATGCAGTTTTGTTATTAAGATACGCTTTGATGAAAAAATGTTGGGTTTGGGATCCGAAAGGAAGAACTGACTTCTCGAAACTAATCGATGATTTTGAAGAAACTTTGCTATCTGTCGCACAGGTAGGATGATAGTAGTGGCATTCGAAATAAAATCATTATGGCTGACTAGGTTAAATTCTAATCATTAGTATAGGCTACGACAATGCTTCATCTGTGGTGAAGACTATTCCAGCTACGGTACTCTTTTCGTGTTACAATTGGCAAATTTTACATCAAACACATTTGACATTAAAATTTGCCACTACCTTACATTTGTCCTTTTGCAGCCGTACATTGACTTGGCTAAACGCAGTGATTCGGCATACAGCACGATCTCCATTGGAACACCATCAGATGGCAGTGTTCCAGACTCTGTTTTCCTAAATCATGGATCAACCAGCTCACTGAAGACGAATAGTTGTGAAGAAATAAATGACGAGAAATGGGAAGCAAGCGAAGTAGAAAAGCAAGCTACAACTTTTACAGAACTTCTCAATCCAACGTACCAAGTTTAGCTCAGAAGAGACGAGACCAACATCAGGTTTTAACAAGAAATAGTGCGACTCTCACACATCGGGCCGATAATATAATACTGTACTTCTGTTTGAAGAGAATTTTTGAATGCAAACCTGTACAAGTCTTAGTTTTTTTTTTTTAATATAGTGCATATTAATTTCAATTTTTGGATAATGGTACACGCTTGTATCGAATGACGTCTACAAAACTAACCAGAAATTTAAATGACAACAAAGTGTAACAGCAAAAACAACGTAGTACAAAACAAGGCAATGGGTTTTGGTAATCAACCAACAACTAAAATAACTTGCGTTTCTACTCATGTAGACAAGTATCTGTGAATTGTAAATAAATCTGCAAAATGAGGAAAAATCGTGTCACATAAAGCTGTCAACCGCTTTCGGGCAAGAAGTTGCAGTCGTTACCCAGACAGGTTGTGCAAACAAATTTAGAAATGATGCGTATGACTGTGTTTATCAACCCGTCCTCGGTCCTGCTTGCTGCGGTTCATAAAATCGACTCCATAATTTGACTCGTGGCGAAGAGCCTGGCGATCCTTGAAGGGGTGATGAAAGAGGCGATGTGGCATCGTACGGCGGAGGAGTTCGTGACAAGAAAGATGAAGATGGTGGATGCACAGTATTGGAGGTAGCCCATTTGAAGACACTAAAAGCTAAATGACAACAAATTATTCAGGCTAAAATAATACCAACGAGCTAGTTGCAAAAATCTGTTATTGTGAGTAATGTGTTAAACGGTAACTTTACCAGCAATAAGCATCGCTGTACTGATGACGACCACGGCAGCAGTGGTTATGTAAGCAAGATAGGATTCCACTACGTCATTTGCTCCCCTCCAAGGGCCTTGTTCAGAGGGGCAGGAAGGAGAACTAGGAGCAATATTGCCATCGCCATTCTCCAAATGAAGCTCTAATAACTAATAAAACAATTTTAGTACTAAGCAGTAAGCAATACACAAAATGATTGAAAACAAAATGTGCGAGAATGTCGAATATGTCCATCGAAAAATTAGACCATTATTGTAAGAAAAAAGGTTAATAACTTCTTACTTCGTCTTGAAACGTTAGCTGGCTTTGCAAGTGAATCTCCACTGTTTGAGGAATGAAGTCACCACTAGCAGATACACGAAAACAATAATCACTCTCTTCTTCAATTAATAACTTTTCAGGTGGCTTCGTGGTTACCTGATGCAAAAATGATATCAACATAAAACTTGATCAATTCAAGTTTTTATGTGACATTTGGTAAACCTGGGCACTGCTTATAACTTGCCGTTTTATAATCTCGATTTTGACAGAGGAACAAATACCAATTCCCTTTTGAGCGAGAAGATTTCCAACTGTTTAGTTTGTGACTTATTATTTATTGGAAACAATTTCTCTTCGCAGAGGCCAACAGGTTATCTTTATTTCAAAGCAGCTTAGTGTTAATTTTTTTCTTTTTTCTCTCTAGTCAACCTAAATTGTGATTGTGACTCACACGAGTCATACTAATCTCCTTGGCCATCGCCAATTTTTCTGGTTTTTATTTCGTGTTCCTGTACGTGAATAAGGTATTGTATTATCAAACTGTCTTGTGATTTAAGTTAAAAATTAATTTTTGCAAGTTTAGTTCCCCTATCTTCACAAGAATCAAGTGGCATCATTCCAGACAAGTGACCTCAATCAAGTAAATAACTGCAATATTTACAATACTATATAACATACAAGTGTAAAAAAACTGTACACTTTTCAATTCACTGACTGAAGAAAACATATAGTATAGTTTTCTTACTTGTATTGACTCATAGACTGTTGGAGTAGCTTTGATACACAAGTTAACATGCGATCCGCGTAGTAATTTCCCCGATGACAAATGCCCAACAAAAAACGGCACGACTGCTAGGATCACTTGTCCATCACGTACAAGCCCTATATCTGTTGATCTTGCACTTAAACTAACAATGAGGTGATCGTCCATGGTGGCTAATGTACTCCGATCTTCATGAATTTCATTCCTTGCAAGAATGCAAGCGAAGCAATCTTAAAGCCAAAAAATTAGGTTTAAAGCTTGTCCATCATGTTACAACCTGTGGAGTACTGCATTAGAACGCGATGTCGTTTACCTATTTCTTTCACGTATTTCACTTCTACTTTAAAAAAGTGTCTATCAGCGTAACGGCGAAATTTAGCAGTGCACAAAAACAACTTCGAAGCCACAGAATCCATTTCTTCATCCAAGCCTGGGCAGTTGCCTGTAGGAAAGATGAATCTTTTAACTTAAAAACAACCCATCCAACTTCCACCAAAGTTCAAATTACATACCAGACTGTTGTTTGTTGGTGATGATAATTGGAAAAATCCATTCTTCTCTTTGAAAATTAATTTCTTTTGGAACGCTTTGGCGTGCAAAACTTGCCACAAAAGCAGATGCAACCACCTATGTATACGTTCAGCTGTAATTGTTATGTTAATTCATTACTTATAATCTGAATGGAGAGCAGCAGTGTCCAAAAATACCTGTGCCTCGGCAGTAAAGCTGTCAACAACATATTTCACGGTAGTAGTAGTTTTAGCTGTTGCAAACCCACGGCCTGAGTTCTTATCTATAACAAGTGTTGGATGGTGAACCGACCATACACCGTTGCTGCCATTCTGGTTCACAAAGTTGCTCATAAAGCAAAACCTAAACAGATCAGTCAAGTTGAATGAACAGCAAAATTAAAAACCAAAATATAAACTGTTTACCGTACTTACCCTACACCAACGATAACTTCATGTTTTGAAGGTAAAATAGCTGATTGCACATTTATAGGAAAGTAGTAGACCGCAGCTGGTTTCATGGCAGACTCCAGGTAGCTTGCTGCAGACATGATTGTAATTCCTTCCTGTGGAGTCTGAACTTTGAAGGAGCGGTTTCCAGAACCAGGTTCCACTTCAATCAAGTCGTGCCTGAAGCGAATTTACACAATTACAGAGCAATAAAGAAATTACCACTTTGGTTGCTGGAGACCAAGATCACTGTAATGTGACTGTTTTATGCACATGCCATAAACATTAAATTATTCGAAATCTGAATAAATATTATCAATAAAGGCAAGAGGGCCTTAGGAGTGGAAAAAAATAGTTAAAAGTCTTTCTACTACCAAAATTTGTAACTTAAGCCATCACATAATGCAGCAAATTGTACAAACCTATTTTGGCCTAATAACAGACTGTGTCCTGTAGCATCAAATTTACTGCCAGTATCATCAAACTGATCAATAAGAAAGTGAAGTTTTGAAAACAGTGGAAAAGCATATTCCACCTTCAAATTGTCTCTAGTGCGGAAACTAGTCACGGATCGAGCAATAATGTAAGATACTGGTCTCACCTAATTAAAAAATATTAGTCAAGTAAAATATCTTTTAAGCCAGTTACAAATTAGCTGGTTATCTCTAGCTATTAGCGGAGTTGCAAAAAATCAGTAAAATATACTCAGAAAGCACAAACCAAAATATGTAAAACCAAAGTTTGGTTGATCTCAAATCTCTCAACAGATGTAATGAGTACAGTAGCTTCACACTGTTCACTGAATGATGTTAAAATCCCATTCTTATCTACTGCAACACAATCTTTCCCTTCTGGTGTGGATTCAGTGTCGCACCTTCTATTTGTGAGAACTGCGAAATGAAACAAAACAACACTCAGATAAAATACTCCAAGCCATGGTACAAATGTGACATACGAAGCAAGATTCACTAGACTACAGTAAGAGTAGTTTGCAATTAAATGTTAAATAAACACTTTAATTGCAGATGTTGAGTAGTAACTGTATGTACTCGTTTTCATTTTTCAAAGCAAAGTAGAACAGTTCTTCTGTCTGGCAAATAAAGTGTTTAAATGTGGCATGGAAGTGAAAGATGAGAAACATGACAAAATGTTAGAACGATATCAGAAGCAAAACAATAACCTTCATACTGAACATTTACTGCAATTCCATCTCGATTTGTATGAAGTTGATGTGACGTTGATGTGGCCATGAGGAAATTATTTTTACTGCTCCATTTCTTTTCTGAAGTTTTAATCAGATACAGTGGATCATGCACCTGATAGCAAAATATTACACTGATTTTCTAGCTAATCAACTATCATAACTAGTAAAAGTTTTAACAATATACTACGAGGAAAACTTGGATCAATGCATACTGGGATTTTATTCAGTTTCAAGAAGTACTTGAAAAACGCTGCATGCAGACATTAATATAACTCAGGAACAAAAACAAAATTAAATATGCATGATATATGTATTATGCACAGCACAGGCATATGTATTATATTGCTTGTTGGGTACTGCATGTATCTAAATCAAAAAATGAATGAAAAGAAAAAACTGATCAAATCAAAAATCATACATAAAACCAAGTATAATTGAAGTACCAAGTACCAAGTTAAATGAAATTAAATAAACACACATATAAATATAATAATGTATAATAAATATACAGAAGTACCAAGTATAACGAAATTTTACCATTTCCAGTAAAGACTATATAAAGTTGCCTAAAACTCCGCAAATTCTCAACTAAGAGCAATAAAATTTCACAGGAATTTTCGATTTGGTACAACAAACAAAACTAGTCTGAAATAGTCAGGATTAGCTAATGTGTCTAATAAAAAAGTTATATCAGCTTTTATTGCTTTTAGTCAAACTTTGGCTAAGTTTCAGGCATTTTTTACAAAGTATGTGCTTTCAAAATAACAGGATGAAGAATGAAATCATGCAAAAAATTTCAGGGCCTGTAAAAATTACTGTCAATACAAAAATAAATGGCAAATATGCCAGGGGCACAATAAAAAAAATACTAAATGAAAGTAGAATTCAAAAAAATAATTCTTTCAACAAACCCCACTATGGATTCATTAAGCAAATTTTATTGTATTACAAATAGTAACCAGATAAGCAAAAATTGCTTAAGAAACCTAATATGCTGGAAATGAAGACAAGTGGCAAAACAAGTCGACTTTAAATCAAAATATTTTTGGAAAATATACCTGTGATTCAGTAATATTTAGTAGTTAAACAGTTATTGCAAAAATTGTAGAGGAAATTTGCTGCTATTAACAAGAGGGCGGCGGCAATTATGTTATCACAATGATAAATCAACAAGCTTCGTAGCTTACGTTTGAATCAAACATCAAGTAGTTAGTGAGTGGTTGTCCAGCTAGTGCATTTTGGATGGATTATGACCTTGCAAGAATGTGGTTAGTTGCAGGTGATGTTTGTTTTTAACATAGAAATATCACGGGTGATAGTATACGTCGCAATAAAGTGACTGAACGTAGTGAGCTATACCTCAGCAGTTAGCACAGTGGCTCCCAAACAGGGTGCCGCGACACCTGTTTTCATGCTTTATATTTATATCAGCAGTGACTCCGGCACTCGGACATAAATTTCATAAAATGAATGGCTAATTGCTTGCATTGGCGTTGACTTTTCTTAACAACTGTGCTTTGCCTTAAGCAATTGACTCTTACTATAAATCACCATCAAAATTTACAAATTTGAACATTGAAAGAAATTGTTGTTGTGCATTGTTGGAACAAAAGAACTAGTAACGAAACACACCTGCAATCATCACCTAAATATGCACTCTAAGTCTAACGCTTCCGAATCTTGCAATTTTACTTTATTGCAAGCAACCAAGGGTTTCAACCTCTGCTGGTCATTTTAATTAAAAAATTAAAGCAAATCATCGGTGCTGCTGCATGCATATCTAAACAGATTTACAGCATGCCAGAAGACCAAAATTTGCAATTTTTTTCTTATACCGACTCACATGGAAAAGGACCCTGAGATGGTCATAAATCTATCAAAGAAGCACATATCACAGGTTATTTTAGCTCTGTATAAAGTTATTGATCTTAATATCTGGAGTAAAGCCTTTCTTTATATACTCATCACTATTGGCTAAAAAAATCAATAATGAAACATTACAGCAGTATAGCTATACCAACTACCGGTACATAAGTTGAAACAGTATACAAAATATAATATGGTATAGAATAATGAATGCATAACTGCATTACAAAATAAATTTAAAGAGTTTTTAAGTCTTTAAAGAAATCTCAAAACCCTAAAAAAGCAATGTTACATGAAAACTATATACATAGCAACATCACATCATACCATAAGAGTAACTTCAGCATAAAATTCAATCTGGCTGAGTTGTTGAAGTGACCTATCTTGAGCTTGAACAATAACACTAACAACACAGTGACCTGCAGACAAACCCTCAGCGAGCATTGTGAAACTAAGTGAAGATGGCGTCTCAACTCCAGCCTTTAATATAAAAACAAGAGATCTTTTTACTAGGAGCTTTTTATTTTTGGAGTAACAGAAATACCTACACACTTTTGACTTGTCATTGACTTGACTCAAGTCACATTTTTTTTATGACTCGACCTGACTCAAGTCAAAGACTGACTTGTCAATGACTTGGATTGGGACAAAATCTAAAATGACTCGAGTCACATTATGAGAGTTGTGATGGCATAAGACAACTTTAGGAAAAAAAAACGGATATTTATCAAAAAAATTACAACTCCCTGTAAAAGTATCAATCAGACTCATATTTAGACAGTTATTACGTTATAGTAGCCAATTTAATGCAATGCATAATGTGACCTCAAAATACTTTTTATGTTAAAGGCATTGACTTGACTCGAGTCAGAAAAAATGAATTGATTACAACCTTGAATGGATCACAATAATAAAATCAACACAATATGGCATCCTGAAAAACATTTGATAAATGTGCAGCTTATTGCCTTAATACCTTTGCATGAACAGTGTGAAATCTTGCAACCGATGGATTGGCTAATTTCCAATTGAAAACAAGTCCAGGTATCGCATTTCCAAAGCTTAGAGGACTTTGTTCATCATTAACAATTCCTGCCACATGAATTGGGACAGTGCCACCAACATGAAATCGTGTTAATGGTGCCACTATATGAATGCCAGTCAACTGTATCACTTTGACTTTTGAAGGTGCCTTGAAAACGTAACAGAATTTCATGGAACCTGCCTTTGCATTATTTACTTGAAAATGTGATCATTTACATACCTTACAATGAAAAACATTGCCATCATGCATTTTTGCCTGAGCAGATATAAAAACTTCTCCAAGCTGAAGAGCATGAACTAATCCTGATTGCGAAACATTTACAATGGATTCTTTACCATCGTGCTTAGATATTATGTATTCAATAGTAAAGTCAGATCGAGGTCCACCACGTATCCTCAACTGCATTACACGAATACAGAAAATAAAAACAAAACAATACTACATACAGAATAAATCACTGTAACTTTGCAAAATTTTCATCAACAAAAGGAAAACATTCCCCAAAAGTACATACAAACACAGCGAAAGCTCGTTAACTTAAAATATCACCAGTCCAAGCAAATAGCATAATAAAATATATGTCAAGAACTAAAGACCTTTTGAAATTTTTTATGCAACCGAGAAGTCTTATATTGTGGTCCTCAAGGCGTTTTACCACCCATTATTTTCAATCAGGTGAAAAATCTATTCATTGTAATATAACAACCATGTTGTTAATAGGTTTCTATGTAATTATTTCAACATGTTATCTTCAAACATTGGTTAAACAAATTTAATTGGTGCTGAAAAACACGTTTTAATGCTATATCTTTTTAAGAAATAGAATATCTTTCTTTTTTATTAGTCAGCACTCAGCACTGGTGGCGCAGTGGTAAGGAACAGTGCCTCACAGTTACAGCGCTAATGCAGATTCAAGTTCGATTCCGGAGATGTGCCCTTAAACAGAGGACTTCATTGATAGATCTACAGTCTTCGTGAGTGAAAGTCGCAGCACTCATGTGCCCTGACTCCCATTGGAACAAACCGCTGGAAGGCCCAGCTAGGAGAGTGGAAGTCCCAACTCCCAAGCAAGCATTTGCACTAAAATCAACTGCCCAGACTTTTCGGGAACAAGCAATTACCATCATCAATAATTAATGTGTCCAGTGTATTTAAATATGTTCACCAGAGTTATGTATGCCGTGAGCTAGTCGTCGATCTCATCATGTGGGGAGGATGTTTTTCCAGTTGTACTGTCTTTGGTTACTGAATCTTATTTAAATCATCTTTAAAACAGACACACACAAACATGTGTAAATCTGTTAAAAAGGCTTATGAAACAAAAATGCTGTTTTAGTGACTATAAACAGTATGTATTATTCTTGGTCTCATTTTTATCGATAAGTGTTGCCACTTTTGCAAAAGTCGAAAAACTGCAGTAATTCAACCGGAGCCTTAACTTTGAGCTTCCACTGTATTGTTGACATATATATCAGGCCACACAATTAATAGCTGATATCTTACAAATTATCATTTTCTAGACACGAACCTGGTATGAAGCATGTCGTACAAGGGTGACTACCGGTGGAAGCAGTTCAAGAACAGGAAATACCTTCATTAAATTATTTAACAGTAAAATTAAACTTAAATAATTATAAGTAACAATTAAAGCAACTAATCTTTACATATCGTACTTAACTTCAAATAGTAATCAATTTAAAAAAATAATATGGGACAATACTCCAGTAAGTGCAAGCAAATAACAGTAATACGAGTAAACACCCAGATAGTTAGCATAAAACACAAAAACTCACGACAACACGAACAGAATTGCTCGTAACAACTCGACCATCTTTCAATGTCGCCACTGCTACAAGTGTGGTGCTACCAACATTTTCTGCAGTTATATCACTATGAGCCACAAGATTGTGACCTGGGGCCTACATAAAAATAAATTAATATTTTACCAAACAACAATAAACTTGTAACACATTATAACCTTGGTTGGTGGCCACTACGATAAAAAAAACAACTCAGTTTCGTGCTCGCTTTTTTTCAATCTCAAATGTTTTACATGCAATTGACTCCAATGAAAGTAGCTACTTCGACTTTCAGAAAACACTACTTGTCTGTAGACCAAAATGTTGGGTTGCTGTCTTTGTCACATCACTAATGAGACCAGCCATTTTGATTATTACTGAATACTGGTGAATGAAAGCTCAAACGTGTCAATTTAAAAAAAAACTAAATAATGCGTGTTTACTTGTTACTAGTAAGGGGAAGCTTGCTAACATGGGATATGGGACAAACTTAATAGTAGACGATTATAGCTGGATACGAAGTGGTCACTATTCTCGAGAGCAGTGTTTCTCAACCGATGGCCCACAAACCACGCTAAAAAATACAGTACAAAAATCGAATAAGAATATAGGGCTGATGTAAACACATTTTTTTGGAAAAGATGGTTTTAATTTTGGTCATTTGTGTTATGTGACTAAAATAGAATGTTAGTAAAAAATAGTGGGCCTCAAATTAACAACTAAAAATGGGAAGTGAGTTGAAAAAGGTTGAGAAGCACTGCTTTTGGGTTTAACTTTTGACCAAACCTGCAAACACAATCTGCTAGTGGAACAAGCTTTTGTGGATGGTCATAAGATTTCTCAACGGGCACTATACTATTTATAAAGCTACCAAACAGCCAGTTGTATGCTGTTAATTAAAAATGCAACATTCTTCACGATTTATAATAGGAAGCAAATGGAAGAAATAATGTATAGAAAAAATCTTCAAAACTGTGCACAATTAGTACCAAAAAAAATTTGTTTTTCGTTCTTAATAATGTTTTATTGTAATTACAACCCTTGAATAAAATTAGAAATGTAGTAAGTAAAACTCTCAAAAAGTAGTTTGAAGTACTGCTACGTTATTACCATTATCAGTGCAAGACACTGCAGGTATACAAATAATTATATACCAGTAAACCTGACTTGATTTTTCATTATTGTGCTTTTTTGTTACCATTATCATTGCAAACAAACTTACGGCGAAGATAGTGTTCATCAAAATGATATCTGAAGTGCTACTTGTAAGGTGCAGGCTAATGAAAGAAAAAAATCTAGTGGACAAATCTTGACCATAGTTGTCCACAATTTGCATAGAAATCTGACCCCAAGAGCGCAGTTCCATTCTAGATGGAGCCTAGGTACAACGAATGTTTCATACTGTTAATAAAGGCATATTTTATCACAATAGAGTTTTACACAATTAATATCAAAACAAGAATATATCAGGATATTTATCTTGCTAATGTTAGACCGTTACCTCCAACTGTATGCTTCCGACTTCAACAACAGTGACATCTGCAGTTGCAATAGTAATATAATCCATGCAATGATCAGTAATTTCTATTTTCGATTTTCCAGGACGTACAGGAAAAATCTATTAATGAAGCTATATCTTAAACTTCACCGCAATTAATTTGAAACTGAATCCAGATTAATATGCACAATGTTTATTATTTGGTAGCTTTATAAAGATAAACAAAAAGAGCAAGGCCTTTATCATTAACAAAAAAAGTTAAAAATACCTGAGTAATGTTGTCAAAAGAATAAGATTAAGTAATTTATCTATTGTTAATTCAATTTTCTTTTTTTGATGGAATTTATGTGGATGCCCTTTTAAGTACAATATACCATTAAAGCTAGAGGTAGAATGTTGTACTGGTATGTAAAAGGCACTAACTTTCAGTAAATTGTTTGTTGCGCTAGATATTGCAGATGAGTTGCCATCTTGCAAAATCTTGTGATAAAAATATCCTGAACCACCCAAGACTTGAATATCAGCCGATGAGTTTGCATGGTTATACAAAACAAGCTGGGATGGAGACAGTGAGGGTTCATCAACAACAAGTATGCCAATTGATCCAGAAACAGTAGGACTTAGTCTGATCGTAAAACATCCCATTACACATGCACAAAATCTCAACAGCAAACAACGATTATACTAAATAATAAAAACGAGCCTACTGTATATTAGGAATATGGCAAATTGAACACGAATCCAAATGTTTTGCATGGATATCGACCTTTTTTATTATTCTCACAAATCGGAATCTTGAAGACAAATTCCCGTCGAATTATTTATTTTGTAAAAAGCAAGACAACAAAGCAATTTGCTTGGCGTTCAATCATTTTATAAGCAAAATTGGGCAACATATTGACTGCTTTTTCACGTTTGTACGAATATATTCAAAATTTGTTTGTATCAACCTATATGGTATTCGTGTTTGCACTAATATCCGAAAATTTTGCTTGCTACACATTCCTAACAATATCATGGTAATGATTGTAATTTGCAAGTATCTATGACATTTTGTTTTGACAAGGCATCTTTTGTTATCAGTTTCTGAAATACAATATTTTTGTAAAATTGAATTTTGCAGCATGTAATAATTTCTGTAAGTGTGTGCAAGTTTAAACTTTTTGTTTTTAAATTTTAATCTTGGGAAAATTTATTTCTAATCAAAAAATTAAAAAAAGATATTGCATAAAATGCTCATTAGCTTGAGATTGGTTTTTAAATTACTTTTGTTATCTTTTCTTTTATGCGAGTTATATTTTGTCTGTAACCAATTTTCTCAGTAGGTCCAGAAAATATCTTGTAAAAATTTGAGCTAAATTACAGGATATTTTCAAAGAATCAAACGAGCATCAGCTGTAATTGTAGTTACTCAAACTCAAAGGCAAAAAATAACCATATTTATACCTTCAATCTTGTCCAGCAACCACTCAAAAAGCATCTAATAATTACCCCTTCAAATAGCAAACAAAAGATACTTAATGCAACATTCCTAATTTTGCCCAATAATTGCCCATACTGACTATACAACGTTTTGTGGACCAAAAAGAACAAAAGAATTTATCAATCAAAATTATTGCGCTTACTTTGAACAGTCATACAATTTGCAAACCCTTTTATCAATGTTTTCTTTGTATTTAGTGAAGGCAACAAGGATTGTTTTTTCTCCATGAACATTAGGCAAATCAACTGTTCGACTGACTGAAATAGAAAGTTGTTCAAAACGTTATGAATTTTAAAACAAATATTTTTACATCTAACTGAAATCAGAAACTTGAACTTTTATGCTCAGTCTCACCAATATGTTTTTTTTGGTCAGAAATGTCAACTGGTTCATAATACGATTTGCTTAATCCAAACTGAGCTCCTTTTGCATCAGATGACCAATGCAAAAATATTGATGAAAAGTTGTCAAACATGTTCCCATGTGCATCAAAGGCAGTGACATTAATAGGTAAAGGCCTGTTCATGAAAGCTACAGTCTACAGAAAAAATATTGTTAAATTATGAAGACAGGTTCTTATACAGACATAATATTTAAAATAAAAATATGTAAGTTGATAACTATGCTCAAAATAAAATTCTACAGCATTTTAAATTTAGCTGTAATTACACTGAGCTAAACAATGTCAAAATGGCATGTTCATCGTTTATACACAAAATATCCACATTCTTCGATATACCTTCCAAAATATAACTAAAACATGTACCATTGTACCTGGACATTAAACTTAATTCAAAGTTCACAAACAAAAACTTATAATAATTGGGAACTATCAATCATACTTGCACGCCGTGGATGTTACGAAGTGGGCATGATGAAAGCATTGGAGGAACAGCAAGTTCTGTTCGAGATGGAACAGCACAAGAAACACTGCCAAAACAAAGTAAAGGTTACAACATTATAAAATATTTGAATAGGGGTATTCTCAGATAAGTTAAAATGTTTCTACTTTGAAGTAGTTTACTACGTAAAATTATGACTGCAAATGAAAGAAATAAAGGCCAACATACCGAACTGAAATAGTGGATTTGACAGGAAATGGGTTCGTATTGCAAGGCTTGTTATACACAGACAATTTAAATTCTACTTCTCCTAAACGCAAACAACGTGATACAATATGATGCTCTTGCTGAAATGAGTACACAGTGGCTGCAAAATAAGAATTTACTTATAACTATTAATAATATTCACATCAGGGCAGTAAAAAGCATCAAAAATAAAAAATTAAGTATTCCAATATCCCATTAAATGCTATAAATCAAACTCCACAACGTGCCTTACATATTGCTATAAGTTCATTGCTAGAAATAACAGCGCTTCTTTCATAACCAGCATGCCAATGTGGCCACCTGTTAGGGCCTCCAGTAAATTGTAGGGTAGCTGTAGAATCAAGACTCACCACAGCTAAAAGCACTGGATCAATGGCCTGTATAAATATTAAATATATATATGTGTATTACACATGCAACATAATTAGGGTCATAACTTGCTATATGTGCCTTTTTGGTTAATTGGAACTAATCAGTTAAATATAAGTCGATTAGTAATCGACGTTATGGTAAACGCTGATTCCGGCGATTACCATCAACTATTTTAACCTTTCAAGCGTTAGTTTACAGATATATGACTGTATATACTATACAGTCTATACCATTTGCTCACTTTTAGTGCCGGAAAAGCAGCAACAGTTACACTAGCATCCAGTTGAATAGAAGTACCATCCTTTCTATATTGCATGTAACTGACAGATATAGTTGTGTGGCCTTCCTTAAGACCTCGAAATCTTCGACCCACACATGCACTAGCATCAGGTATGTTATTGATCGGAACTTTAAAATCGGCTATATCTTCAAAAATGGAAGGATCATGGATTTTCCACATTATTTTACTTTCTCGACAATCAACCACTGGAAGCAAGACTGCAATTGAAAAATAAAATGCACCATTACTTTTGCTCTTAATAATACTGAACACATTTAATAAAATATGCAATCAAAACTAGATTGCAAAACTAACCATTTTTTACTTGTGCGTTCATTGTTATATACAAATCAATTGTGTTTCCGATTTCAGCTTCTCTACTAGACTTTGCAAAAAGAATTTGAACAACCGGGAGGATCATCACTTCTGAGGTTCCCCAGTGGGACGGATTTCGTACGTCAGATGCACGAACAGAAACTGACCCAGTGGTGTTTACTCTAAGCTTTTCTGTTTTGGTCATAACCAGTCCAGTGTTTGACACAATAATCATTGGATTTGTATCAACAAACCAACTGTAATTTCCACTGCCTGTGTATGAACATTGTTGGTAACGAAGCAATCAGTTTAGTTTTCAACTGAACAAGTATATATTACTGCACATAATCTTTTGCTCAAAAGTTACCTCCTTCGGCAGTAAGCTGATACTTGTAAAGAACTGGATGCGGATTCCAAGGAAATATCACAACTGGTGGGATGACAGAAATTGGATCAAAGATTTCTGCTGGCTGGTAGACTTCAATATCCGGGGTGTACTGCTTCATAGAACCGTCCTTTTTATACAACATAAAGAAAACATTACAGACAAACCTTTTTCTGACAGAATATATCAGCAGCCTTTACAAATAAAAGCACCTGTTTCACAATTCCTTCCAATTTAGCATAAAGATTCACTGATCCTTTTGTTATGGCTTGCACATTATGCCAGGTGCCATTTTTAGTAGATGCCAATGTCTGTGCAACACGAAAGTAAAATTACTTTACATTATATTATATTTTAATGAAAAATAAAACATCATTATGTAGCGGCCGGGCATCAAAAACTGCCTACTTTAAAAAATATCTTGTCCAAGTCAGTCATGATGCGAATATTCGTAGCTGGCCATAATCTGTGATTGTCACTATCATACATTTCAACGATAATTGTATAATGTCTTCCAGTTTCCAGTACCCAACGATTATCAGGCTGAATGGAGAATTCTACCTCAACAAACACAGTAACCAACTAAATTAAAAATAATAATCTAAATTTAGCAACAAAGTACATTTAAAAACCCAAACTGTATAATAAATTTACAATATATTATATCATTACAATCTCATGCAATAGTGTTTCAAACTCGAACTAATTCCAATTTCATGCTTGTTACAATGTGTAGAATACAATTAAATAAAAAAAAATCTTACTCAAATAAGCAGGATCAACAACATGGATGTCACTGGTACCCTGTACGGTCTGTTGTTTCAAATTTTTATCCATAAGGCTAAGCCTGCTATGACCAATATGATGACCAATAACAGTTGATGTTTGAATATCCAGCGTCACTGCAGAATTTTTTGCAGGGCTTAATTCCAGGAAATATTGGGTGTTTGGCATTTTTATTTCTGTCAGGAAAGCAAATACAACTTAGTCTAAACATTTATTGATTACAAAGGGTTGCGTATACTTGATATACTAGTATAGTTTGCTTGAAAACGAGTTTAGCTTTAGCAGAAAAGTCTGTTACAATTAATATTTCTTATCTGTAAATTGATAACCCATGCATAATAGATTGTGACTTTTAGTTTATGCACTCAGATTTTGTTGTCGAATCCAATTCATTGTCCAAAGTTCAGTTGGTAAATTGTTACATTTTTTATCGCAGCACTTTGTCAGTTTGAATGGCAGTAAGTCGAGCACATTAGTAAATTCTGTTCGTCAAAACTTCAGAGGACAATCAGACCATTCTGACTTCTGATACCATTAAATAGGATATTTCAGAACAATGACCTAAAGTGAGTAACACCAAAACCAGACTAACGGGCACTACATGCCTACAGGTATGGAAACGGGTCACTTTGAATCTCATCCTGTACAATAGGCTTTTCAAAATAATATTTTATCAAAGTACGAATGGACAAGGAAAGGGTAGAAAATTAGGAGACTTAGTCAACGCTACTTGTATCAATCTAATAATTAATCAGGGACCAGTGAAGTCATTGTGGACAGCCAATCGAACCCTAAAAAGAGCTCATTTGGTGAGGTTACTCGTTAATTAAGGCCGTATTTATTAGGATGTTTCATTTTTTCACCATTTTGGAATTTAAAAAAGCTTGGGGTCTCCCTAGGCGGTATTTTGGGCACAATGAAAGAATCTAAACTTTCTTTTTATTTATGACGTCATTTTGAGGTTGCACCCCCTTGTTGAAGTTTCAGTGGAGGTGCATTGTTTTAATTTGGCGATATCTTGGTAACCGATTGAGCTAGGGCCATTATCAAGATGTCAAAAGATGCAGAATGGCTGGTTTCCTATAACCACTCAATACATTTTAATTGCATTTTCGCTCTAGAAAAAAAGTTAAGAAAAACCTAAGTTTTGACATATTTTGTATGTTGGGAACTACATTGTGATTTGCATAAAAAATATGTCAAAACTTAGGTTTTTCTCAAATAACTTTTTTTCTAGAGCGAAAATGCAATTAAAATGTATTGAGTGGTTATAGGAAACCAGCCATTCTGCATCTTTTGACACCTTGATAATGGCCCTAGCTCAATCGGTTACCAAGATATCGCCAAATTAAAACAATGCACCTCCACTGAAACTTCAACAAGGGGGTGCAACCTCAAAATGACGTCATAAATAAAATAAAAGTTTAGATTCTTTCATTGTGCACAAAATACCGCCTAGGCAAACCCCAAGCTTTTTTAAATTCCAAAATGGTGAAAAAATGAAACATCCTACTATTTATGTTTAACTGTTAAGTCACTTTGTCTATCAAATCCTTTTGTTCAAGTTGATCATTGGTAACATAAGTGGAGCAAAGGCATCAGACAATCCATTATTCGAATTGGGGTTTATTGGGAAATGCCTTAAAGAATGAGAAGCTTGCCAAATTGCAAAGAAATCTTGGTTTACGCCGTAATTACTACTGAGGTCAATATGATCCCCAATCTTAGAGCTTTAAAGTAAAGAAAAGCACAGCACGAGGGCGTAAGTATAATTCATACAGTAGTCAAGAGAAGAGTGAAGATCTAACAGGGGAAGGGAAGCATAATGAAAGAGCATTCAGGCAAACGTAAAATTATTTATATAATGAATACACGAAATCTCTTCCCTCCTACACGTGTTGTGAAAATGAATATATTATATTTTGCAGACAACACATTTGTAATGGTAATGTTGACCTGAGGGTGCAGGTTATTACAAATTATATCAACACTGAATTTGAGAAGTTAAAAAGTCACTCTGGCCCATGCCCTTACACTACCCTGGCCAATACAATATATGATAAACCAACTAAAAATATTTCACAAATCTTCAATGAGTTATAAAATTGAGTACTCTTGAAAAAGCTAGAATAATAACGAAAATGTGATCCAATTCTCAAGAATTAACATGCACTGTAGACCATAGTTGGAGTTATTTTTCCTAAAGGAATTGTAACTGGGTCAATATCTAAAAGTCAAATAAATGATAACCTTCCTTATTACAAGACATGATTGTCATGCAAAGTTTTGTGGGATAGTCCTGAAAATTTCAGATAAAATTTATATTTCTTAAGCAATACCAGAGCACCACATTCAAACTACAGTAAGTTACTATGCATACCAGTCGACCTTCCGTTTCGCCACTGTTCAACAATGTAACGAATGGAAGCAGCAGCAGCTAGCCAAACATCTCCATTGGGATTTAAGAAAACTTTATCACGAACAGTTAAGCGTACTTCTGCTGATTGAACATCCATTGTAGATGTGAGTTGTGCAGTTACAAAAGCTGTGCCAGTCTGAAGACCTGACAAAAGTTAAGGAAATTAAGATATATATAACACTTATATGCATTGCAACAATCGAATAACATAAGCCACTACATAATTTATAATCATCAACATGTTTCAAATAACAAATGCATAGAATTACAAAATTTTCATCCATTTTTAATGATGAAGACTCTTGACTTTTACTTTCACTTCTAAAAACATGTAACTATCCAAATTTTAAATGAAGAACTTCATTTACCTGACACCAGAATTGTGTCAGATTGCTGTCCTTTCCTTTCAAGCTCTTCAACATAAGTTTCCGCATTATACATTGTATCAATAAACCTCTCTATGCTTAAGATAGTGTGGGCAGGCATAACAGTGTCTCTAAATACAAATGTAAAAAGTTTTTATTTTTGCATAGTACATTATGATACATAACACATAACTTGCACAACAAATTAGAAAAATTCAAAACATATTTAAATCGTGTGTAGCAATCATGAGTGAGAAAAAGTAAAATTGCAAACACATACCTAGATTTTTTAGCTTCAGAGTCTGAAATTAAACTCCACTCAAGTATCATTCCAGCTGTACTGCTGAATGTATTTCCTGTAAACAAAGTTTCTGTTGAGTTTCTTATTGAATAAATCAAATTCTATAAACAGGCTGTAGGAACTTAATAAAAAAAACATTTTTCATAACCTAACAGCCATCAATAAGCAACAAGGAAAAGTGTTGAATAATTAATCAGCTGTATCGACATTTCTGCCTGTATTTTGCTGAAACATTGAAAAGAAGGCCCTATCACAGGAAAAAGACCCTGGATTCCTCCAAAAGTATTTGCTTCTTTGTTTGCTTTCATACAAACAACCATGTGTTTGCCAAAACTAATTTACAAAGAATGTAAAGAATACATGTTATTCATACTCAAAACAGTAAAATTGTCTTATTAGGCTGCATACTTTAAAAATATATCAAAAAGTTCATAAAAAAACTCAAATAAATAAATCAGCAAAAGATTTTGACTACATGCTTTGTCTTAAACTGAAATTTGTTTAATGGCAGTTACATGGCAACTTAACTGCAGAAATAAGTAACTGCAATTATTAGACCAAACAGAGAGCAGCGAGGTTGGTGATAATTTTTAGCTGGGGAGTTACCTTGTAGCAGTTGACGTGATTTTAAAGTTTCAGCTTGCATGAAGAATTTTGATAAATAATGGCATGAAAATGAGTGAAAAGTGCATTTTTAGTCCCAAAACTCAACTCTATGCCACTGCAACAACAGCTAAAGATATGTGATTTTTTGACATATTCCAATATGAGATAGCTTCAGGCATGAGTAACTTGCATGCAAAAATTCAGTACGCAGCAAGTGGTGGTTTTTGGGTAATTGCACTTTTGATAGTTTTGCTGCAAAAAGAAATAAACCACGTTATTGACAATGTTTTCATGTTAAATTTGATGTAAATTTGCATTTTAGTTTGACCTAGGGTACAACTTGATTGCTTTTGCAGCAACTAGGATACCATGATATACCCATGCTCCTACTTGAAAGAGCCTTGAAATATCTTTTTGCACAATATCTTATTTGAGCTGTTCTTGGAAGGCCATTGGTTTTTCTTAAGTATTACTCTAGCAGGCTTGAGATGTTGGCGATTTTATGCACTTTACACTGTAGCACAATTACAGCAATCATTTTTTATTGTAAACAATGGAACCCATCAATACAAATTAGACTAAATATGAGTGTTGAGGTATTCTCTTTTCAATTAAGAAATAGATGTGGACTGCAAATGGCTGGTTACTGTGATGTGGTGAAAATCTCAAAATGGGTATGGCACTTCAAGAGTAGGTGAATTAGTTTCTGGTGCTCATGTTGTATGGTGTTGTACAAGATGTTAAATCAGCAAACTTTGGTAAAGCCACCATCCGGAGTAGATGTAAGTCACCAGTGCCAAACAAAGTTGTGTTTTAAACCTACTCACTCAAGCCTGAAACCTATTCAGGTGGCACTGGTTATGATCGTCACGTTAACACAGTAAAAAAGTTTCTGTGACAGTGTTCAACTTTGCCTTCAGCATTTTCTCAATATTTTTGACAGCTCTATGGAATTCCTTTTGCAAAATTTGCATTCACAAGCTAGAGATGTGACACTTTTATGTATTTGTTTAGAATTAGGCTCTTGACCAAACATCTTACCATTAACTGCAAAAAGCAAGGTACTCAGGTTCGTTACCTCATGCTGAGCTGTTGTATCGACTGTCTGCTTGTAATGAGTTGAACACACAAGGCTTTTATCCTCATAATTTTCTGCATCTAAGTCCTTCCCTTATTTTAGACATGGACAATTCATTACAGTGTTTGTAAGTGCTAAATGGTTCTTTAGTCCAATCTGTTGATGCTGATTTGCATGGACTGATGACTGATCGCATGATAATGGCATGACATGGTTGATTTGCATGGATGAATCAATAAAATTAAGTATTGCCTGCATGTTTCTAACAATGACACCCAATGTAATTATCGCAAAAGCAACCCAAAGGTCTGAAACTTTTGTTTTTGTGTCCTTTGTGTTTTTCATGTACAGCTTGCAAGATTGCGATACAAAATCATAAGTTTGACATATCAACATGTGAATGGGTTGAGGGCAATTTTTGAAAAATCTGCTTTCGGCACATATCATGAAAACGCATGAAGACTTTTAAAAGTCAAATGATAAATTTCTAACCAATTTTCGTAGAAGAGTTGGCACATGATATTTTCCTTGATTCGATTTTGGTGTTTTATGTTGCTGTTACCGGTAAGTAATAGTAGATCACCAAAGAGTAAGCAGCTACAATTTTAACAAGCATACATACTATGAAGGTTGTAGAAAATGAGCCTTAATTAATTCTGCAGTTATAACTCAATTATGTTTTTACCTACCTAGTGCAGAGTTGAATCCATAAGAATATTTCTTAATTGTATTTGTGTAGGACAAGATTTTTTCAAACAAGAACTGAAACCTAACAAGATATATCACGTGTCAAGTCACATTACCCATTTCTTGGTAAAAACATGGCAAGTTTGGCTCATGCACCATGTTTTTCAGTGGTCAATTTCTGGTCTGGTCTTGCTTTAAATGTATTTAATTGCAGTATTCATGTTTTATATTTGCTGATCAAAAATTAATTCTCCAAATTTGGGGCATTTTCCAAACGATGCATGACACTATTTCATTTTGATCGAAAAATGGAAAAGTGGTTGTCAGTTTGTAAATTTTACACTTTTCACTCATGTCAACTCAGTTGCCGAGTGTAGGTCAGGTGTAAGTCCAGGCCTGGTGGTAAGTCATAAAAAGAATAATCTCAGTCCGAAGATAAACATTATCATACCATAATATGCTGCATAGGTTAAATTAATGTTTTGTGTTTGTGAAATGAGAATGAATAGCAATATTAAATTTTGACCCCAAATCCACTAGAAAAAGGTGTTTAATAGGGCTTGGATCTGCGATGTGACTTCCCATGTATTGTGTACACAGCACACACATATTACCTGAATATAACAAAAATTGACTGTTTGTGCTAATCAAGACATTTGCTGGCAAGATAATACAGATAAACTTCTTGGATTTGGAACAAATGCAAAAAATGGATTCAGATCTTTTCTGATTCCATTGTTTAGGATTTGTTTTCCTATGATGTTCATCTCCACATGTCTTGAGTGAAAATATTAAAGGTGGGCCCCATACTTGATCTTAAGCTTGGGGATGAGAAGTTACAGTTTCTCATTTTCCTGAGCCAGCAGTGCTAATGAATGTAGGGTGGCCAGTTTTTTTCTATCAATAAATTTTTGTCTTCAGCATTATGCATACCCATATTATTTCACCCTGGGTGGCGGTGAGAAAGCGTTTTTCTCTCTACAACGTGACATTCGAACCTGGATCTAACAATTGCAAGCGGATTAACCAAACAGCCATGGGCTTTTATCTTGAACAATAACTGTTTAAAGATCACTAGTTGAACACACAATGGTTATCAATCACTTCACCTTCAGTATCAAGTGCTCTAATTTTCAAAGTCTCTGGTGGATCTTCCAAATAAAGCTCTCGTGTACGAGAAATTATATCTATTGCATGAATCCGATCAACTATGACATCACACTGAAAAAAATGAAAGAAAGTTTTCTTTTTATTTAGGAATTAATGAAATACAGTTGAAGATCATTAACTTTAAACTGAAAGCACTTATAAACTTACAATAAGTTATACAAATGTGATAAGTAGGTGGAAAATATGAATGAAAAGAAAAGCAGAGAGTATGCTAACATTTTGTTTACACCATGACACAATAAAATTTCAAAAACTAATTACCATATTTTTTTCGAAAAATCTCCTTAAGAATTAATGGGAAGTGTGGGTTATACACTGAAACTAAAACCACACCTTTTTTGGCACGTGACTGGCTGTCTTGCAAAAAAAGCAACAACTTAGGCTTAAAAAACACTTATGATATAGTTATTCTTCCTTGCAGATATTTCTTGCAATAACCCACTTGCAAACTTTAGCTTATTTATTTAATCAACGCAACAACGTACAATTCATTGACAAACAAAGAAATAGATCTACAATAAAAAAAATTTACTTTTTGACATAAAGACCTTCAAACTTGCAATCATTATGGCTATTTTAAAATATTTTTGTCTTTGTTGACTGCATGTACAGTATGATGCCTGAATAATTTTTAATCCCAGCACAATCAACAATGTAGTCCATAGAATCTTTACACATTTATTGATCTTCAGTGCTATCTCGAATATTTGTTATTCAGCATTTCTTATATTATGATGCCATCATAGCTCCAGGTTTACTTTGCCATGATTTATAAATCCATTCACACATTTTTGGGTCATTCTAAGTTTCAGGTATTTCTACTTTGTGCTTTATTTGCCCTTTGCACAAAAATTTTCTTTGTGTCATTTTTGCAGTAGCTCGCTTAGTTTGTTTGGTCACCCTCATAAATCATACTAGCCACAATACTGGTTAAGCTTGCTGCTTGGATGATGGAGAGCTTGCTTGAAGGATGGGTATTTATCTGGTGATTTATTTAACTCTAAGATCTTGCTTATTGACAAAGTTTTTTTGTAATACATAGTTTAGGGGTGGACTGTCTTGTTATCCTTTTATGAAGTTGATATCAGTTAATATCACTTATGTGGTTTCTTTACAGACATTGTACATGAAAAGACCTTTGATTTGATATCATACTTAAAAAAATTGAGTTGTCTAGATCTCAGTAATTTAAAATTTGGTTACGCTTGACTGATTTAAAAAAGTTGATGAACTTTGTTGCAATTTTTTACTTTGACCCCATAAAAAATTAATAAAAGTTTGGTTTATGGTACAGACAAATAAAAAAGCAACACAAAGAACTTGGTTTAATGTCTTATCTTCAACCGTAAGCAAATTTATGACAGTATTAATATAACTGCCCAAAAATCACTGCTCATCTTCAATGAGTGAGCAATAAAAGTAATCTTTTGAAAAAGTTTATTGATCGTTGTTCGTTTAGGCAAAACACTTTTATGAGATGAATTATTATCAATTCACATGTCATGAAGGTTGATTGCTTTCTATTTTTTTTCTTTTACAGCTATCTCACATTATTTTTAAATTTGCGTTTAAACCGTGTGCACCCTGCAATCCAAAAAATGTAGTACAATTGGTTGTTAAATTAGGGGAATTCCCAATTTCTTAAAACCAACTGGGGAATATACAAAGTTAGGCACCTATGGCCTCAAAAATGGAAATCTTTCGTTCACAATTTGCTTCCCTGCTGTTAAAATGAAAAATTGCTAAAAATGTTTGGTTTTAGGCTTGCCAAGAGAAAAAATAATCTGTAAAACTGTTAACAAAACAGTGGGTGCGGTGATACAACAATGTGGCAACAACGCTAACAGCATACCCCAATAAATAAAGGTAAATAGGCAAAAATTATGGTTGTAAAATTTTGGTAAAATCTTTAGAAAAAACGGCGCAGACAGGAAGATTAAATGCCCCGGGACCAGAAAAAAAAACTTTAACAAAGCTAAAATTTTGAGTTGAGGAGATTTTGAGCTTCAGTTTAGTGCCCACATTATTTCAATAAATATCAATGATATCTTACAGAAAGTTATCCAAAATTTTTAGTCAAGCAAATTTGTGTTAACGAGTTATTTGAACATTTTTAAAGTAATATTAATAACAAGCAAAGTGTAATGCTGTGCCACAAATCAACTAACACAACTTCATTTAAAAATAAAAAATAAGACGATTTCTCGTACCTGCAAAATTGATCCAGTATGTTCACTTTCAGCCAACACAAGGGTTATCTTCCGTGATGGCACTCGACTCTCAACAAAAACAACAGCAGAACTTGAACATCCGGAGGCATCATGGCCAGAAATTGGTTTTATGGATGCGATTGAAGGATTTAAAGACTTCCTAAAACAAAAACAAAAAATTGAGGGTTGTGTGAAAGTTAAACTAGTGCAGTATCCGGACCACGACTGCAATATAACTAACACAAAACAACCAATTGAACTACGTCCAACTACTATAACATCAAAATCCACAAAAAGTTTATACATCGAATTGTTAAACCATAACTAATTAATTGCAGACACGCTGTAAGCTGGTACATAGTAGTTGTGGATCTAAAGGACAATAATGGCATCACAGGAGGTAAAGTAAAAACAACTTTCAATCGATAAAAGAATTACACATATTAGACATAATGAAATGTCAACAGCTGCATTAAAACAAGCATTCATAAAAGAATTGTTTAGCCAATGTAATAGTAAGTGACTAATCATGATCACATTTTTATGGTTGGTATGTTGGTAAAATATCGTGTTGATTATTATATAATAGAAGAGCTGGGGCTTATGGCACCAAAAACGAAGAGCCATAGTGGATTGTTTTTGGTATCGACTACACAGTCTTGTTTTTTAATGAACTTGTAATAAAAAATGCACACAATGGCGAAAGTCAAAATGCGCAACAGTAATAGAAGACTTAAAGTGAACAGTCCTGTGACCAAACGTACCAAGTTGGCAGACTTTGTCCACAACAATGTGCAGCACCAAGATTTGCAACTGTACCAAAATATTGCGCCATTAGCACAAAGTAAATCAGACAATACTAAATGGGATGCAGTAAGTCTGGTTATCATTTAAGTAGTCACACTCTGTGTTCCAGCGCAATTTAACTGACCTGCAAATACGAAGCACTGCATACAAGTGCTTAACAGGTAGTTAAGTGTTCGAGGTGGTGCAGAGGGTACGCGAGTATATTTTAATTCCCCATAAATAGCATATTGAGTAACAATTTTGAAGTTGGGAGTCTGCGAAAAAGGAGTTTGTGCAATTAGGGGTCAGCAAGTAGGAAAAGTTGGAAATCCCGGAGGTGGCAGATATATGTGCAAAAGTTCATTTGTCTTTGTCAACCTCTAACTTTGAATGATGGCCTCAGTGCACTAAACACTTGCTACCTAAAGCTATTGTCTCTTTCTCTTCATTGGCTAGCAGCAACTAAGAAAGATTGCTATACGAAGTTAGACGCATCTTAAGTAGGCTTTTTCGTTATAGCTGTTGAATGCATGCAATTACTATTACCGCAAATGGAACCTTTGCAGGAGAAAAAAGTAAGGGTTTTCTACGCCAGATACACATTAAAAACATATTTTTGGTTTTAATAACTGACTAATAGTTCTGGATGCAGGTGAGCCCCAGTTGTTGCGGTTGATTACGATAGACGCATTTTTAAAAAAAATTTTAAATTGCTGAAATGAAATATCATACAGTATGAAGGTTAGAAATAATATAACTGAAACCATGTATATTATATAGTTATCTCAAATTTACCTACCACTTATAACATCCCTCTTCTGAATTAAGGGTATAGTTTACTTGCACTTGGTCATAATATGGCAGCAAGAGTTTAGGAACAATGAATGCGTCAAGAGCACCAATACACAATAGTCCTAGCAATAACATTGAAAACCACATTCTTAGGCTGGTTATTAGCCCTACGATTTAAAAGCAGGATTATATTATAAAATCATACACTAAAATACATAATTGCTATGGTATGAAGTTTTAAATTTTTAATTCAAAATAAACTATAGCAGAAAAAATAATCAGACTGGCTATAATATAAGGCTGTCTGTGATCGCTAAAACCCATCGCTTTCCTTCTTCTCACTAAGGCATGCAATGTGTCACACATGCTGACCAAGCAAAAAGGGCTAAAATAATGTACATTAATCACTGTGCATGCGATAACTTGATTTTATGCATGTATGGCCAGTGGTGCAGGTAGGAGCCTAGGACAGTAGGTTAGTCTGCATGCCAGGCTCCTTCACTTCAACATTTGCTATTTTAACGCTTTCGAGACCAACATTCTCAAATAGGAAACAAGAGGTAACAAGATATGATATGAATGAGTAAACATTGTAGGCTATTTGGCTTTAAACTTTTGTTTCGCTTACACTGATTTCGAAAAGAGCAGACTGAAAAACATGGCAGTTTTTGATGAGAAATTATGCATGTAAAGAAGCAAATTTTGGCTTGATAGCGTGGAGAAGTGCACTGAAGCCTCCACTTTAAATTTATTATAAATTGGTGTTCAAACAACCAGCTTTTCTTTGATTATTGTGGTAGTACCTTACAATATGGAATAATAGTCTAGGGATCTGCACCAGACAGTATTTTAAAACCTTTAAGCATATTACATAACAAAAAAGTTAGACTAGTTACAGTTAGTAATAAATATACCAAATTAAAAACTCTTTATGTTTAAAATGATATCCTAAATATATCCCAAATCTATCAATTACAGACAGGTAAATTTGTGCATAACTACTATAGGCTATCAATTCTCTTCCTTAATTATTCAACAACTATTTTTGTGAAATACAAACAGTAAATAAATAAAATACCAGGTCATCACAAGACAACCTATTTTTGCCCCGTACTAAAACAAAAAACGAGTAATATTCAGAGGTGTCAATTTTTGGAATAAATTATCAAAACGGTTGAAAAAAAATCACACAAATGCTCTCTAAACATTTGAGATCTGAATTGCTACAGGAGAAGTGCTGTTAAGGTGGATCTTCTTGTAACATTTGTTTTATGTATTTATTTCGATTCAATTTATTATGATAATATTTATTATTTGCCCATAGGTAAGCCTTTTTTCGTTTGATTTGTCATAGAATCTGGAGCGGCAGACTACGATGGCTGTGCCGCCCCACACCAAGCAACCATTAGTTAAGACTGTAAGTTAATTATTATTTCACTGGCGAAATAAAATTCTCTCTCTCCTATTTATTATGGTTCCATAGCAATTGCACCTAACGTAATTGCATCCAACGTAATTGCACCCACACAGGATTGCACTCAAACGGAATTGCATACATTCGGGCTTTGGAACTGCAAGAAACAAGTATTGTAATACATAAAGAAATATGTTATGTATGTACCGTGGATAACAGTTAAAGAATTTAGGAAAATATATTTAGCCTAACAGGTGGGTTACACATATAGATATACATAATTATCATATCGCTTATAAATCGTGTTCATATTATATCTAAGGTTACATGGCATCAAAATTGTTCTATACAGCATTTCAAACTTGTCCACTAGAAGTTGCCAGCCACTATTGTAACAATAAATGTTAGACTTCATTTCATAATTTGCGCTTCACACCTTTTTGGTCGTGCGACAGTGTGGTCAAACGTGGAAATTAGGCAAATTCCATTATAGTTTACTTCTTTGGTGTTCGTTTTTCTCATTCATTTTGACAAGTGGAGGAGAAAATGTTACCTATGTTCCTGGGCACTAAAATCCTAGGTTCACTTCCGTGTGGGTGCAATCTCATGTGAGTGTAATTTCGCATTGGTTTAATCTTTTGTGGATGCAATTCCATGTGGCTGCAAATCCTGCAAGTGCATTTGGGTGCAATGACGTTGGGTGCAATACCGTTGGTGCAATGCTATGTGGGTACAATTTCATTCATGCTAACATTTATCATAAATCGTCGTAAAAATATTAAAGTTTGGTGTGAACGTTGATGAATCTCATGCGTGTAGATGCCAAACTTGTCAATAATAGCAAAAAAGTTAATAGGCTTATCTTGTAACAGAAATCATGCTTGCAGAAATCAGGTCTAGTATAAGCGCACAACCAGATGAGGTCACAACGATTTATAATAGTAGCTGTGGTTCAGTATACAAAGGCATCCTGTGGTGGTGCACTTATATACTAGGTTGGGCCTTCACCCAAGAAGTCTATCATCGCAGTATAAGATCAGACAACACTGTGCGGTTTAAAAATTTGCAAAATATTTTTGCAGGTTCGCAGGTTCACCGGGTTTATGGTTTATTTGTGGTTTGTAGTGCTGTCAAATTGTAATAAGCCGGCCTATGACTATAACCAGCCTATAGGTTGCCCGAGGCTACTCGTTTTACAGCAGACGCGGTGTAGGCTATAGCCTAGGAACTAAAACCAGTAATCAAACTGCCCAATTTACCTAAATTCTGAAAGCGTGGACGTCTGGGACGTATAACCTAGTATGCTGAATACAGCCGTTAGGGAAATGCCGTAATCATCTAGTCCCGGGCCTATAGTTTACTCATACATTCTGCAATTTGCATGCGATATCATGTTCAAATTTCCGCCATGATTTTGTGGCACCGAAGGGAACTGGCGAGCAAAGGTACACCAGGGGTGCGAGGTGCCGTGTTGGTGCTAGGCCCATGCCATTAATATTCCAGGGTGGCTATTATTTTTTACATATTAGAATATGGCCCCGATCTGAAGAAACAACCTTAAACAGGTATAAAAACATATTTTTTCAATATAAATTGCCGCTTTTCTTTTAAGTTACTCTCCGCTATCCGTATCAATTAATGAACTGAGTGTTTGGCTTTATTTAATAAAACACTTTAAACATTGTGCCAGACACTATAATGTTACACCTGGTTGGATCTATAGAAAAGTTGCTAGCCGACAGAAATGTATTAAGGTTATGACAAATATTAGTTCGTTGTGATATTAGTTGTGTGAAGTATTACACAACAACCATCTTCGCCATAAACACCTCGTAAACTGGCGGCTATTGTGACAATATGAGCGAGGACGATTGATGGTTGATAACTTAATTGTTTTACTTCTGCTTCGATGATATGAGTTCTCATTTCTCAAACTGCGTGACAATGCTGTTAGTTGCTTAAATTCTGTCTATGCATATTACTAAATGATAATGTTCCCATTTTATTTATTATATATCAGACACAAAGGCTTTCACCTTCGGGCAAAGCTTACTGAATGTTACATTGCGCAGAAGTAACCAGTGAAATCGATAACGTAAAGGGAAGATTGTAAACATTACAACAGTATTTATATGTGGCACACCAGTTCAAGCGAGGTAGTTTATCTGAACGTCATTAAGGAGAATTTAAGTTTGGTCAACAACTGAATTGCAAGATCCCAAAATAAAATTTCTGCACTTACAAAACAACCCATGACTCGTGACGTAACCGTCACAAGGTAGGGTTATAGTTAGTCTATAGCTTGTTGGAAAACGCTAAGCACATGCTATGGTAACGTAGTCTTTTTTTGGACTAAGAAAAGTCTTTGCACAACTTGAACTCGGCAGTCGGCAGGGATTCTTCGCCGTTTGAGCCCAGGTTACCGAGCTAGCCGTTGTGCAAGTTCCGATTGTTAGCCTTACTCGCATTTTTTATTTGTTTTTTTTTTCAGAGTCGTAACAAACTCATCAAACTATAGTGGCAAGTTAAATCATTTACCTTTTAAAACTCTAATCAAGTCAAGTCTTTTGGTAGAAGTGACTGGATTCAAGTCGGAGCCAATCAATATTCGAAGCCATCCAAACAGAATGCAAAAGTACCATTTCTGTTAACCAGAAACGTTCAGGATTGTAAAAAATTTGGCTCATTGGCCGTACCGTAGGCGCTCGTAGAGAATTGAATTCATTTCGTTGGTAGAGAATTGAATAAAAAAGCGAATCGAGTCAAGTCGTATTATTTCAAATGTTGCCTCGAGTAGGCCAGTGTAGAGGGGGTCAGACGGGCCATTTGGCCCAGGCTATCACTTTTAATGAGACCTATTATTTGAAAACCATATTCATCTTCACGCTTCGATAATGGAAGCATGTAGCACAAAATCAATCATTTATTTTTCGTCAAAAGCGCGGTTGGGACGAAAAATCATGTCAGTTGTTACTAACACGCGTCAATGAACGGGAAAAAGTGGCAAAGCCGAAAAGGCTTAAAATGTGCTCAAAAATAATTAAGGTAATAATTGCTAAACTCCTATAAGTATAGATTGCTAAAAGCGTACAATCTTATACTAGAATATGGCAAAAATCACCTATCACTTCTTTCCGTTACATAGGACCAAAGTCAGAATTACACCTAAGTGAATTTTTGGGCCTAAAAATACTTATTTCCTACTTTTTCATGCCAATTTTTATTTTAGTTTTGCATGTAACCTGAAAATTTGAAATGCGCCTACTGTTAGGGGAATTCCCAGGCTAAAAAGCAACACCAACTATGCTGCCTTCTGATTGGTCTAAACAGCTTTTTAAAGCCCTACGTAAGAGCCTACCAAAATAAGAGAAATCTTATTTTCTGACGCATACGCCTCCTGTTGATATAACAGCATAAGTAAAAGACGGTTAGACGTGAACCGTACGAGAAATAAAAGAAACACGATTACTGGTATAGGCTACCTTGACGCAAAACATGGTGCAATAACCAGTACGTAACACTCTTTAAGTTTGGGTAAACCAGACGAGAACAGGTAATTAAAATCTGAAAGATGAAGGTAATAAGATGAAGGTAATAAGTATATTGCGCAATATGTTTGCAACAAGCTAATAAATAAAATTCTACACAGGTTCATAATAATGGAAAGATGCATAGCGAATGCATTATGTAATCAGAATTTATGATGTTGATCACGTGATAATTTTGTAGCGACAAACAGTTGAAAGACTTATGATGTTTGTATATTTTTTTCGCCATAAACTGTGGGGAGCAAAGAGTATTGTACTAACCTCGTTCGATCAAAACGCCGAAGGCACTTGGCCTCAAAGATCTTTGTTTACCGGTTTTTATTATTTCGCCGTTAAACATGGCTCTTTCGTTTTGTATCACCGCAAGCTTCAGGTCTGGGTTAAGTCGCTTTCAAGTTTGAGATTGTTGCGGTGCTTTTCCAGTTTGCTATGCGTTGCCGTTTTGTATAGCTCCCATTTGTTTACATCGCGCTTGTGTTCTGGTTCTTATTTCTGTCTCAATATTTGTACGTCATGGGTTTGTGAGCATTGCCCAGGATGCCCTACGCCTCACGGACAAGACGTTTTTATTTTCAGAGGCCTTCATGAGAGGTATTTACAAGCTGGGCAGTTTCTTTCGGGTCATTACGTCAGTGTTTTTGCAAACATTCTGGCATATAAGTCCAGTGGTGGCCTTAGGTTGGGGGGGGGGGGGGGGGGGCTCGAGGCGACGTATGGCACGATTTAAGTTTGGAGGCTTCAAAATTACGGGATACGTGATAATCTATACTAAGGGTGGTCCAGGGGCTTGCTCCCCGGACAATATTGAATTTACATGGTCTAAAATGAATAAAATTTTGCTTTTCTTTCAAAAAAAAGCTGCCTGAGGTTTGTTTGTGTATTTCTTTTCAGTTGATAGCTTTCTAAAGTTTGCTTCTATGGCCCCAAAGATCTCACACCCTTCACACCTTTCTTTGTTACTATGGAGCGCCTTATACCTCAGATGTTTGCCAGCAGAACATACAGCTTTTTCTTGTCTTGACAATATGTCTAAATCACGTGAGCGTTTGAGAATGAAGCTTTATGAAATAAAGTTTACGGTAGGAGGGGACCAATTAGGAGCGTGAATCAATTATTGTTTGTGAAAAATATAACTGGGCGAGTGAATGGTATGTACGAGGTGATAGTTCTGGTAAGTAAACAAATGAACGTTTTCTCGGGCGCTAAATGTTTAGGGGTGCAAAAAGATTATACAGTGATATACATCACATGATATGACAACTTTTTAGCAAAAGCCAAAAATATGCGAAATTTTTCAATAAAAATAGACGTTTTCATTTATAGTTCCGATCCGAAGTTTCTTGTGTTGTAAAGATATAATACCTAGCTAATAATAAATCACTTGCATCTAACTCTAGAAACGTGACTATGGGTTACGCCTTTTACGGCGCCCTAATTTTCTGACACGACCCAGGGTTAGAGAAACACTGCACTATAACAATCTAGCATGAATGAAAATCGAAAATATAAGTTACCAAAGGCTATGAAACCTACGAAAGCTACATCCAAATTACCATCTATTGAGCAAGTAAATATGAGAGTACAGTTCATTTCGAGGCTTATTAAACAGATTTTTTTAAGGCGGAAAAGCAAATCAAAGATGTAAAGGTATATCTTGTTGCTATAATCACTATTTACATGCTGTAACAACGGTAACGGCATATGTTTGGCAGTAGGCTTATACCCTACCCTTTTTATTTTTTGTCAAAGGTAGCAATAAAATCACTTTATTGCAATTATCGGACTTGTATTCGCAAGATTACAGACTTATATCTTTGATTCCCACAGTGTTGCTTTTTACAGCTATATTTTATTTTTAAGCCGACGCTGATTTTTAAGTTTTTGCCCAAATCTATATCGTAATGTAACAACAGCTGGCTCTAGCCTAATTCTGAAATGTTTTGATGGAGTTCATAAAGCTGAACTTGGCAAATAGGCGTATGGGCATGAATGATTGGGCCCCACCAAAGCTTGTCGCCTTGTCTCCAACCCAGTCGGAAATTATACCAGATTATGTATGGCCAATTGATCACTTATGTCTGATTATAACAGATTATGTATGTAATATGTTTGTTCGTAAGAAAGAGTTACATAATCTTACATATATCCTAGTTTATCATAAACAGCCCATCGATGGTTCATGGTACCTTTCTAAACCTTGCCTCAAGTAAGAATTTCTTGCATAATGTTGGTATAAAAATCGAAATTTTTTATGTACGTTTTATCAAAAATATTGGATTGTTATTTACGTATCCTTTTACCAAACTTGAAAGACCTTATTTCTGCATGTCACTGAAAGCCTACCAGGTAATTGGAAACAATTAATTGTATATGGACTATAGATGATTACCAACATTGTAGGTGTGAAAATTGTATAATATGATAATGATCACACAGTAGGTACTGTATTGTAATGATAATTGTGGTAGTTCAATATTACAATAAGTGGCGATAAAATGCAAGGCGCAAGTAGAACAATTAACCGGTTAACTTAATTATAAATTATTATTATAAGATGGAATGTACATTTTCAAAATTTTATGTAAAAACGCAAAATTGTTCCTTTTGGAATCATTTGTAGTTATAAAACCTAACTCACTGCCACGCTTTCAACAGCTCGTACACAATATTCATTTTCAACATGGCGACCAAATCGCAAACCTTTATAGTTGTTCTCTTTACGCCGAAGAGTTTCTACGTCATCACTCTACCCATAGTTCTACCGATAAGGTTTTTCCCTTGACCAATCGCGTGGCATTGATTTATTTCGCGCTTTTTTTTACGAAATCTAGCCTCATGGGAATTCTTTGTCTTGAATTCCTGTCCTTAGATCTGATGAGCCCGTGAGGCCACATGTTTGCTAGTGATAGTTAGCGCTATTCTTATAGTGCTTGTTAGTTAACCCCTAGTTCTTTTGTGTTAGCCTAGCGCATCAGTTTAATCCCAGCCAATTTAGTATGAATTGGAAGTTGAAGAAAAAATTGGAAGTTATTTAGCTGCAATGTATTGTAGCCTATCAGTCAAGTGAGTACGTAGGCCTAAGTATTAATTGTTGTGTATGACTATACGCAGGTAATACAAATATTGTTTAGTTGGCATTACTGAGACATTTTTGTGAGGTTTTGTAATCTTGTAGCATGTAATTCGCTAATAGGAGAAACAAAACATCACGGAAATATCATTTTAACCTTTTTGTGTAAACTCATTTAGATTAACGAGACTTACCTGTTCCATTATTTTTATTAGGTTTGTATGAAAAGTGCTGTCGATTAGCGTATACTACGCAGCAGTGCTCAACCAGTGAGCCAGATGCTGAGGAATGTAACCAAAATGCAAGATCACTATCAAGTCTTGTACGAACTGATGATGAAAGGTAAATACTCTTCCATTTACTGTTATCATTGCTGAAAATTGCTGGCATTCATTCTTGGTTCGTGTGTGTTTATTGTAGATGTTTGAAAATGTGAAATTTTTTAGTCTATGTTAAACCTAATGTCAATGTTTAACACCAGTTTGTATTTAGTGGAGTCGGAGATTGGGATGGTGGGAGGGAAAAGAGGGCTGCAGCTGTGACAATATCCTAAAGACCAAAAGAGCCGCATTAAAGTGTCACATTTCTCACGTTTTGTCTGAGGACGATCGAATCTTGCAGCAGTGGGGAAGAAATACACACTCACCTATAAAGAATTCTTATTTTATCTTCGTTTCATTTTCTAATTTCCTGCGTTCTTGCTTTTGTCAAGTAAAACTTTCAATAAATATCATTTAAAACGTATACGTTGCATTAAGCCGCAAAAGATCGTAGCTATTAGTAATGTTACTGAAAGGGTTTTATGTCAGGTAAAGACTAGGCCCAGAGAAAAATATAAGATAATTTTTCTCAGGCTCTTGCATGGTTATATAAGGCTTATGATCGGTCGCCATACTTGGCCCAAGCATTGCCCATTGTCAAATTTCCTGACCTCTTTCTAACATATATCTCTGGCTGTTGAATGGCGGACGTACCTTGGGCCAACTTTGTTCCTAACATGTGCGGTAGATATCACATAGTAAGGCCAAAGATAAATTTCTGACTGGGAAGACACTACACCAGGGGTGGGCAACCTTTTTGAACCCGAGAGCTGCTTTGGTTGTTAAATTTTTACTGACGAGCCAAGTCATAAGAACTTATGACGTCATAAATAGTTTATGTCGTTTAAATGTTCCATATCTGCATTCCTCAATCGAAAAATATCATTAAATTTGGATAATTAACAACTTGTCATCAATGCTGGCCTAAATAAGGAAAAGAAAAAGAGAGAAACGTTCATAAATGGTACTCTTGGTAGCCTTTACAATTTTTTTGAAATTTTACGATTCGACTAGAAGAGCCACAAAAAACATGCCGGCGAGCCGCAGTTTGCCCACCCCTGCACTACACCATGTAAATTCGGCGATGCATCGCCTAAGCGCTAAACTCAATATAGACTACAGCACTGCGCAGAACGTAGAAGCTGGCCTCAGAGGTAGAAAGCCCTGGAGTTTGGATCAACCTTAAATTAAGTCTACGTTTTAATTTCAAAATGTTTGCACGATTATGGTTACATTTTTAAAACAATATTTAGAAAATGTACGATTTTACTGAGGACTACCTATAACTTTATCTGATCACAAAACGCCTAAGAAGGTAGCCTAATATCTACGAAAATAGCCGGTTGTTTTTAGCTGGCTATACGTCATATAACTTATACGATTCAGCAATATATCATACCTAAGAATAATTGAATATTTAAAAACTAAACTAAAAATGTTTTAGGTACCAGTATGATATCATTGCCATCTACCATTCTACCTGATGCGTCTATTGCATATTTAATAACTAATAAGTGATGACTTCAAACAACAAACACTGACGACGGCGGAAATGACTATCACTGCCGACAAGCGCTAATGACTATACTGAACTAGCGCGTCATTAGGAACTCATTCCAGAAATCATTAGATTTGTAAGTATGAACATTAGTGCTCTGAACTAATTTTCGGGAATAGGCTATACTGGAAGGTTTTTGCTGAACAATTTTACTGGGAAACTTAAGTGAGCTAGAGCAGTGTTCTGATGGGGCCTTTGGTTATGATTTATCTGAAGCTTTGCATCATCTTATTATCCTTTCGATTAGTGTCGTGTCTTACTGATCAGGAACTTGCAAGATTTCAATCACGCCATTTTGTTGAGCCATTCAGTAAGCTTCAAGGATACGTTAACGTTCAAAACAATTCGAAGTCGTCAGCATTTGTTATAAAAAGCAACGGCATACCGGATCATTTAACAGGTAACAAGAGATTACAAAACCGTTACTACGTTGGCATTGATAACTATAAACTTATATATAAGCTATATCGGTGTTACGTATATCGCGGCCTAATCACCAATAGCAATACTAAAACGAAAAAAAATTATATTTCGATTTTGTTTTTAAGGGAACGAAATTCGTGGAATAAAGGCGCAAAATTATTCCTTTCTGATTCCCAAACAACCGTCCGTTATGTTAAATACTGCGGATGGAGGTTGCCTTCCGCATGGAATTATTGCTGTGGCAATCAATGGTGTACCTATCATGAATCCTTTTACGCAAAATTGTTGCGATTCAGGTATTTCAATAATTTGGTAAAACTAAAAAAGCTGACAAATGTCCGAGAGTTTGTAGTAAGATATTTGTTCCCAAATAAATCCTGCGCCTAATTTATTTGTAAACCTACGTGCCCTGTTACATATTGGGCGATAGACTCTAAATGGAGTATGGTAACAGTCCATACTTTGGAGGTATCGTATATCTTATGAGTAAGACAATTTGTGATATACTCAGATACTTTGGCGTCAGATTTTGAAATTGAACTTTGAAATATGGGGATTCCCCTAATTCTTGACTTTGAAAAGCTGTTTCATAGGGTAGCGAATTAAAGTTGAATAGATATTCAATAATTCATGAACAATTACATAGTAGGCTACGTCAGTATGCTATAAGATTGATGACTTATCCCACCAATTTTAGGGCTTCTTTTTTCAATATAAACAGCCGTGCAGTAATTTACGACCTAGCCTACATTATTTTGATGCAATATGTTGCTAACAGTACTGCGGTTTCGCGATTTGCAAGTGGGGATTAACATGCGTTATTGACCATGATACCATCCGCGTGACGTGGGATATAAAAAAGATCGTTGCGAGCACTGTAAATGCAGTTGCAAGACGTACCAACGTAATTCTAGATACTTTGCGCCGATTTACGTCATGCTCTACAACACTCCTGACATCACTATTTGCATTAAATGTTTATTGATAACTAGCCATATGTTGGTAAAGATATCCAAAAAGAAATAATTTATTGAAAAGTTGTATTGTCGGAAATTACGAAACGTGATTCTAATGGCATAGTGTACTAATATAGTTTTTAATTTGTGGCCGTCTGCTATGGTTGCGAAATGCTGATATGAAATGATGTAGGCTATATCTGACTATACATGATGTTGCACGCTGCGTACACACATGTTATCAGTAGAACGGCGGACAAATGAAAAACTGACGAAAACTTTATTACCAGTACTGCATATAATGCAAACTTAATCGCAAAATAATAAACTACCGTGTGGTTAAAAACACAAACGCTTGTAAAGGAAGGTAGGCATAATCAACGAAAGAATGTATACTGTACATTCTATGTAAACATAGATCAAACGAGTAAACGAAAAGTAAAATTGTATAATGGCGTGACCCGGCCGCCACATATTTATGATGAATGAATTGTGCTGTATGATGTTGTGCACAACAGAAGTGCGCTTAATTCAAGTCTCATCGTATAGGGCTAGGCTATCGCGCATAGCCATGCGTTACCGATATGCCAATTTTCAAAAAGCGGATTAAACAGAGTGAAAATAACGATAGAGTCAGACTAAATTGATGAAAACCAAGCTAAATGTATTTTGTTAAGAGCGCATTGCAACGGCGCAGCTTGAACGTATTTAAGATTTTCGGATATTTCATTGCAAATAAAAAAAGACTATAACTTTTTGGCAAACTTTAAGTTTTCATTTCATTAATAACCTGGGTTTCTCGTATGTAACAAAAAGCAGTGTGTACCGCGCATACCCATATTTGGCGTCTACGCTCAGATGTTCAATTTTTATAGGTGTTGCTGTAACCGATGAAGCGGACATTTGTTGGGGTCTCATTGACGCCGATGGAAAATATTTTTATTCTACCCCTCCTTTTTGTTTGCAGAAAATAATTTGCCATTCTCCTGATATCATTATTGGTAAGTAAGAAAAATATAACTTTTTAAATACCTGTTCTGCTGAACATTTAATTTTGAGAATTAATCTTTAATAATCGCTATAAATGGTTGTACGAATTATTTTTGTAATGAAAATATGCAATATGCATTTTTTTAGTTAGTCTACCTTATTATGCAAGCATCTATTTCTCATAAAGTTTAGGCTACCCGGTACCGAAAGAAAGACTTAAAGATAAGCCTAAGATAGCAGTTAATTTATTGCTCTACCAATACTATAACAATTACAAGGGATAATATTAAATTATACTGGTTAATATTGAAGGTGTTGCGCTTGATGGATTTCCAATTTACGGACCTTACGACGAAACTGGTCGAAAATTAACGTCTGCAGATCTAGATGAATGCCACGGCACATACGATAGACGTCACAATTATAGGTTTATCTTAATTTTAGAATTCGTTTGAAAATTAATGTAAAAAACACTATGCCTAAGAAAGGAACTAAATAGTCTATGGCTATGCAGTCAAGGGTGGCGATGGCGCTAAACGTCAATCGCTATTGGGCTGACAGCGTAAAACATTGTCAAGTGCTGACAAACAAAGAGCTAATCCCCGAAAGCTAGCCAAGTTATTGCATAGCGACAAATTTGTGCTATCACGTTTGTATTGTGACATTCATATTTCAAACATAATCTTCAATTGCTCTTCATTCAAGCAATATGTTTCACAACTAATTTTTTTGAGGTAGGCCTACAGTATTTTCTGGTCACAAAACTGTTAAGCGCTGACTAGAGATCATTCAAAAGTTGCATTTCGACTATGTGGCGCCGCCCTTAATATAAAGAAACACCAAAAGTAGAATTCCTAACATAAATGAAATTTGCAAACAAGAAAATATTAATTTATAATTTTTCAAACAGGAATACGGATAACCAGTACAGAATTAAGGACTACATTTGTTACAAAAACTTTACCCTTCTCCATTGTACATAAACTAACGAATTCATTTCTTCAATTGGTGATTGCTTTATCTCATAGGTACCATCTCACGACCGATTACCCTTACATGATTGGCTGTTTCAGGGGACTTCCTCTTCCAAATCAAGTCTCAGAAGATTGCGCATGCCCTAGTCTTAGTAGTACTTGTCCAACCTTTGCAGAGAAGGCAAGTTGAAATTTTCACCTGGTAACCAATCACCACTCGTTATACTTGACATTAAGTAGGCTAACTGGTTTTGTTTTATCATAGTTTGAATCGAGAAACTTTACGTTTTCTCATAATAAAACGATCTTCATGCCTTGTGCAGAGTGCGATGGCCGATGATTTCCAAAATGGATCGACAACTACTATCACAAGAAATACAGTACTAAACGCTACTTTGCATTGTTGCACAAGTGAAATCAACTGCGACTACATATACAACAAAGCGGCAATATTAACTTGTCCAATGTTGCTGTATTTATTGCTTTGCTGTTTACTAAGTTGCACTATAAGTCTTTGTGGCTTCTAAAACGACAACTTTTAGAGCATCATTAATTGGTAACCGAATTGTGCATACGTTTCTCAGACTTAAATTCATGAACAGATTACATATAAACTAAGCTAAATAACATAAGCTTTTGCTTTTGACTTTACTCAAATATGCAAATTTGTTACAAATTTTTGCGTGGACTACAGCATTTTGTTTTTCAAAAATTTCTGCAAGGAAAATATTTAATTCACTAATAATTATTTGGAATGTTGTGAAAGCATGACTGACTCGCTTCAAAACGTTAATCGGTTCCCCTGTTTAAAGGGTCTCATACAAACAGTTTAGCGTGTTTGAAATTAAACTTTTATGTTGTTGAAATTGTCATATAGCAACACTTTGTCGAACATACACTAAAATGCATAAAAACAAGACGGAAACGAACCTCAAATAATTATGTTTAAATATCATCCATTATGTTTGCAAAAAAAGAAATCAAAAAAATGTCACCCTATTCAGTGGCAATAGAGCTTCAATATAACTGAGGTGCAGAGTAAGTTTGTATGCATAATTAATAAGATAACATATCTCGATTTGCAACATTCTACTTATTTGCATAGATGGCTGTCAGATAGTACTGTACATAAAAACTGGAATATTTTACAATGACAATAAACAATACATATTAACATGTTTTGCATAGGTTGCAGGCAAGTAACAGCATAAAACTAAATGTTATTAAAGTTTAGCTATCCCGGTTTTACTAAATTCACAGAGTGTTATCATTACACTGCAAACTGGACTGCACCCATTTTCCACAGTAAAATGTAATGTTCTTGAGCAAGCAACATCAATCCACATTGATATTTTCACGATTTTAACAGCACAAAACCTTTGCATAATGTTTACCTGGACACATTTTGTAGCATGTTTGAAAACACTGCCAATAAAATGCATATTAAAACCAGAACGAAAACCCTCTTCTGCACAGTTGTAGCACATATCAATTAATGAGCCTGGATTAAGATTTCCAGATCTATCAACATGTAAGTAGGAGATTTGGTAACTTGTGCAGAACAACTTGCAATTAGATGGAGGATCTGACAGCTGATGATGTTTCGGCACATTAATGCCACCATAATATAAAGCAGGAGCTGTTAACCTTTCTAATTTTTTGTAGACAGCATCCAAGGACAAAGCATATGGTTGCAAACTATCTTCCAAATTCGCAACCATTACCATTTGCTTGTTTAGAATATTAGTTATTTCAACTTTCCCAATCAGAACGGAATCTTTCACACCCACAAGAGCATAAGATATTTGAAATGGAATCTGAAGCAAATTTAGAACTTGACTATTATTCCAATGCGAACTTGTAATCTCAGACAAGTCCCTTGTGTTGATGTTTAACTTAAAACTTTCAGGGAAATATTCAATATCCATATTTTTCATTTCAAAAATTAGTTTTTCACTAGAAACTTGAAGTAGGCATGAAAGTATCCAGCTTCTTGAAAGCTCAATGTATTTGATCCATGTTGATGGCATAACTATACCTGCATAAGAAAATATCCAGTAACTTAAGTAGTGGTACACATAGAAAAACTAAGATACTCGAGGCAAACTACGTCAGTATATCTATCAGTACAGCAATATAGCTGTATTTAACAGCACAACACACAATTTCTGTGCAACGCAATCATTTGTTTCCATAGTAATTGCACCCACCCGGAATCCTACTCAACGTAATTGCACCCACACGAAATTAAACCTAACACGAGATTGCACTCACATGAGATTGCACCCACACAGAATTACACATGTTTGGGCATTCGTACCGCACCAAACAAGTATGAATACCGTAATACATAACACAAGTAAATATGTACCTTAGTATATAGAGTGTATGCGACTATATTTAAACACAGACTCAGTAATCCAAAAAATGGCATTAAGTGCCAAATGACTCAACAGTAAAAGTCTGAGTATTAGATTGGAAAGAGCTTAGTTTAAGTGGGCAAGTGGGGATGTCTGTGTCCAGGTGCGCCAAATTTGGTCAAAATTTTTTTATATAAGAACTGTCAAGAATAGACCGTTGGGCCTATGTAATGCTGCTCGCACAAACATAGTAGGAAGTGCATTACTGCGCCATGCCAATCACAAACATAATTTTGGGGGCCATTGACATTTTCACATCTTTATTCCTTTTCGTTCATCGCATTTTATTGTGGGCGATTACTTATCGGTTATATGATCTAAGAAAACTTATTTAATAGGTGAGTTATGTGACGTTACAAAATTGTTCTAAACAACGTTTTAAAATTGTACGCCATAAATTTTCAGCTATTATTGTAAGTATAAATATGGAACATATTTCATATGAAGTAATTTTTGAGACGTAAAAACCTAAATTATGCTTTGCACATTTCAGATGGTCAAACTTGGGAACTAAGCGAATTCCATTATAGTTTGCTCCTTTGGTGTTTGTTTATCTCCTTTACCTTGACAGTTGGTGGCGCAAATACCCCCTCAGTCCCCAGGCACTTAAAACCCTACGTACGTCTCTGATTCTGCATGGATGCAACTATGTTGGGTGCAATCTGATGTTGCCACCTAATCATTTATTACAAAGAGGTGATCGCATTACTATGCAGAATCTCTGTTATGAACCCAATTTCATGAAAAATGTACGGATTTACCAGCTGGTCTGGGGCAACCAAACAGGACAAAAGGCAAAAATTTCAATATCTCTAACCAAGGTGGCATCAAACCAAAGAATAGTTGTCAGTAAGTAGACGAGGGAAAGGATTTTTATTAACTTACAGAGTTTTTGTGTATAAGATCACCATGATTACAGTAACACCTCAATTCTGTTCTTTGGCTTTAAAATGTCTGTATAATAAAAAAACTCATAAATAAAAATTGGTTGAAAAATGTTTCCAAAAACCACAGCAAATAACAATTTTCCAAAATAAAATTGGTTTAGCAAGAAAACATATATGATATGTAACCTTTTGTACTGCATGTCGTGTTGACTTTAAATAAACGGGTCAATACACAGAGCTGGGCAACCGCTCTTTAAAAAGTGATTGTTGCAAACTGTCGACTGTTTGTTGAATTAGTAATTGTAAATAGATGGTAGTGGTGGCCTAGCCAACACGATTTAGATGAAATGCGACTCCGCAGGAAGACAATTATTTGCAGATAATGTATATTTTTAGCATAGAAATATTACAGGTGACAACACATGCACTCTAATAACACAGTTGTGTTTTTACTGCTATTTGTACTAGACAAGACTAAAGCTAATGGCCAAGACTGAGCTCAGGGAACTGTAGCTTCTTAGCATCTACCTTCACCAGTATAAACACACCAACTGTATGTTAGGTTAGGTATAAATAAGGCAAGTTATTCTGTACACACTCAAGTAGATCTACGCTACAACCATATCTATTTCTTACCATCCACAGAAAATGTGCTATACTCATGTTTGATCCAAACACCTTAGTCATGCATATAGTTTTCACATTCTGACATCCCAATTAATTAGCAATGAATTTGCAATTTTTGTTACAAATTTTGAGCAGTAAATGCTCAACCACTAAACACTTTCAAAACCTACTACAGTCAAATCCGGTTAATTGCATTCTGGATAATCGCATAATTCGTTTTATCGCATAAAGAGTGCAAGTCCCAAACCATAGTCTATCATTTGTAAAGACAATACTTCGGTTTATCGCATAGCGGTTTATTGCATAATCCGCTTAATTGAATAAAAATGAAGGTGATTTATTCGATTATTCAAAAGTTTTTAAAAGATAAAATTGAAAACAACATGCACTGTGAGCGCACACGCAATGCGTAAGCCTTGCGACTTGTACTGCGCTTTATTACGAAACAATCAAACAGACAATGCCAAATTTAAGCATTAACACGTGGCTGTCAATACGCAGACATCAACATTCGCACTGTTTTAGTTTCATTTAAGCATTGCGTTAAGATGATGCCGTAATATGTGAAGAAGTTTTACGAAACAAACAAGTTGAAAAAGATGACAACAATAAAGAAAGCTCTGCTGACGCAATCGCTGTGACAACACCAAAAAATGAAGAAGTTCTGCATGCACTTGATACAATTCTGTTTGTGACGACTACAGTTTGAAGGGGCGGACATGGCCAAATTTGTTCGTTTAGAAACACAAATGCAAGAAAGCATGTTTTGCGTGTTTGAATGAATGGATGATCGCAATACACAATAAACGTTAGTGTTTTGCGTGTTGACGTCTTTACACGTGATCAGCTTCGCACGTCAAGTAAGACAATAAGTGGAACTTGCACTTTCGCATTAACGCATAATTCGTTTAATCGCACAAAAAGGCTTGGCAAATTGACTATGCAATTAACCGGATTCGACTGTATGATAAACTTAATGACAAGCTCTATTATGAGATTTAAGGTCAACTTTTTTGGCTTGTCCATCACTTTAGTTTTTGATGAAATGAAATGTGTTTGCAGTTAATGATAAAGACTTGCATGTTAAAAATGTGGGAAAAAACTGTTTTGTAAAATAATATATGATACTACTGGTAATACACATGCCTATAGTACAAAATCTGTACTGTTAAAATTGCAGTAATACGCTAGGAATCAAGTATATACACATATCGCAAATTAGGCTACCCTATACTCTATGCTCACAACTTAACCTTTAAAATATTGGGTGTAGTATACAAGTGCACAACCACAGGATACTTTTGTAAACCAAACCCTAGCTACTCAAATTGTGACGTCATCTGGTTGTGCACTTGAATACCAGACAAAAATTTTGAGCTTTATTATGGTAGCCTAGATGGTAGTTGATCAAATACGATATCCTACCTGAATATCCCACACTGGAATAATCCAAGTGCTTCACGTTGATATATCCCGAAAAAGCATTAGTTTTAAAAACACAATTCATATTGCCTTCTTGACATCCAGTTAGAATAGTCCTAAAAGGCTTGAGTTTTGCTACTTTTTTTTAAGGCAAAGGGACATTGAACATTCGAAGTAGGGTGCTTTGCAGAAACTTAGATAAACTTAATTCCAGATGGTGCTAGGCCTGCAGGAAAGTTAAAAAAGGCTGTCACTATTTCATCATAAAAAATAGGGCAACACTAGTTTTAGAAAATAGCAAACTGAGGAAATACAGTGCAGAAAATTGACACTAAAAGTAGGAAACTAGGAAATGTAAGAAACCAAGGAAATATCTCCAACTCTAATTTCAGCAAACTATAGTAGCCCATATAAAGGAAATCCAGTAACGGCGGGCACAAGATGTAGGAAATCGTAGAAGTGCGTCGTGAATCCTTTAACATAAGAAACCATTATGAACGTGCAAGAAATCGTGTTAAGTAGGATCTTATAATGTAGGAAATCACTTTAAACTTGCAAGGAAAAATAAGAAATCGAAAAACATGTCAGCTAGGACTTCATAATGTAGGAAATTGTTCTGATTTTGCAAGGAAACGTTGGCAGAGTTGGGCAATCCCTCTTTTAAAAAAATGTCGCTCTCAAGATCGCTTCTTAAAGGAGTGCGCCCAGCTCTGAACGTCAAGAAATCGAAAAAGGCAGCACCTATTTCATCGGCTACCGGTTACTGAATTTGGAAAAAGCTATATACTTACTTTACGCAATTGGTAGCCTATTCTCCTATTTTGGTAACAATTTGTATCATTACTATCTTGCATGTTTTAAACTGTATTCAGAAAGACATGAAGGCGAATTTACAAAAAATTAATATATGCTAAAGTTAAAAGTAATGAGAGTGACTATTTTACTGGTAATTGAAATAAACGCTAAATTTTAAAGAAAAAAATAGGCCTATGACATTTTTTCCGAAGAAAATTAAATTAAAACTAACCTACTCCAAATCAAACTCTCATCTCTCGTGAATAAAGTTTATCAAAGATCGACATCGACCAAAAAAATAAAAAAGTCAAACATTAGCAAGATTCGAACGCTACTTCCTTTCAAAAAGGTAGAGTCTATTACTCTATTTTAATGCTGTCGGTTCTCAAATTTGGAAAAAGCTACCCTACTCCCTAGAAAAGCGGGCGAACAAAAGCTGGCGAACAAAAATTTTAATAACATGTTAATAATCCTGTTCGCTGGTCCAAGTACTTGTACACCACCAAACCTTGTCAGTTTACAGTTAAATATAAATAAGAAGACTGTACCAAAACAAAACTACCACTATTGTTAGGGAATACAACCACCACTAACGATTAAGTGAAAATATTTAAGAATTTGTTTCTTATGGGCACATATTATTCGCCTTCAAAAATTACTGAGATTACCTTATCTTAACAAACCATAAGGAATTGTTTGGAAGTTAGAGCCAATCTACTTTTGTATGGGCCTACTTACTATAAAATATGGTCAACCTTCGCCTTTTTTAGATTTGAAATCACTACCTACCGATTGTTCATTTTCTGTTTTGTGTTGTAATGTTTTTTACACTGACGTGCATATGTGTCTCTTTTTGACAAACGAACAGCCTTTTCATTTGAAATCAATCGGTTTATGAGTTCTACGCATCGCAATCGTAATCGGTTTATGAGTTCTGTTTTATACGATATCTATCGTTCTACGTTATTAAGATTTTTAAAACGTTTAATTTTCTGTGACTAATTTGCAATATTTTTGTTTAATAAGCCTAACAAAGCGCAACAACTATGTTTGATTTTCGTTTTATTTTCTTACCGTTTCGTTTTTTAACGTCTATATGGTGTTAGAAATTTGCTGGTTTTGATTTAAGTGAAATCCTTGGCATTGTTAAGCACTGGATGCATTTCCACTTTATATTATTTTCTGCTGCTTTGAATTCTTCCTCTGTCGTGTTTAGACAAGTTTTGTGATACCATCGGTTGCAGTGCATTATTCTAACCACACGCAACAAAAGAGTCAGATAATTCAACAGGTAAATTAAGTTAACATAACATAAGTTAAAGTAAGATAACTTAAGCTCTTCATTTTGGTGACAATCCCGACGTGATTCAATCCTTGTGGCCGTTACTGCCAGTTCTTCATTCTGATGAAAACACCCCACGTGTTTCAATGTGGCTGGTACTGCTAACTTTATTCTTGAAAACAAGTTGATTTAACAACAGCGACAGGAATGGCTCCAGCTCAGAGTAGTCCAGTTTCCGACGGAGATGACGAAGATGACAATGATGACGACGCCACACCCTCTTCTGCTACATGCAGGACTTCTTGTACTGGTTTCAAAATCATTGCACCGAAACGTTTCTCTGATTAGAAACACAACATGTTCTATTGTTTGCTGCCTACGTATTTCTTTGTGTTTACATCAGGCGCTCAGGTGAATTTTCATCTGGACTCACAGCAATTTCTATTATGCCAACGTTCGCATTCTCTTGGGTTATATAGCCTACATTTGATGACGACAAACATTGCCAAAAGCAAACACCATTCTACATACACAACTGCTCTGCTAACGTGTTTGCTCCAGATCTTCATTTCCAGAAGATTCCTGCAACAGTTTGCACATCACAGATTACGTTCTGGAAAACTCTTTACTTCTTTTTTGGGAGTTATCAAAAATCGGCCGAAACTTTCGACGCACACCCACCTTACAAACAAAAATGTTCATCTTAGAATGAAACCAAAGTTTCATCACATGGTCCACTCATTATGTATAACCCTGCTGTGTATTCCTCTCGCAATGCTGTCCATTATAAGTTCGTCTGTCCGACTTTAGCTTCTGGAACAGTAACCAACGACTTTCTGTTTCACACTACGGACACAATGACGTCTTTTCTTGGATCTCTTGCATCGTGCTCAGTCAAACGTGGATACTGCTTAACGGGCAATCGTTTTACTTCTTGCTTCGGCATATTGATCTAGCTGAACAGCAACGAACAGTGATTCGTCCGGTACAAAAATATTTTCTGCCGTTTAGAAAAAAAACAGCTTTTATTTGCCCATTTTACTTTTGTGAAGCTAGCGAACAGTGTTCGCCAGACACTGTTCGCTAGCTTGACTCAGATAAAAGGAATGGCGGCGGCAACTAGGAAAGAATATATTGTTACTTGTACGTTCGACCATCATTGTAAACACAGCACAGTTGCTGGACCCGTCAATCTCTATTTGCGGTTTAACATCACAAAATTTGTATCAGTCAACTGCAGTAGAATATCATAATTGTCATATTTATGAAATCAAAACAGGATATTGACTTTTTTCTAGATGATAGGCCTAGAGATAGATTTGCAAGGTCTAGTTTAAGTGCACAACCAGATGACGTCGCAATTTGAGCAGCTTGGGTCTACTATACAAACCATCCTGTGGTTGTGCACTTGTTTACTACACCCAAAAGTATATATGCTAGGCTACTGAGTAAATAATATATGTTATATATTTTCTTCAACCATAACACAAATAATTACATGTCCCATTTTTTAGCACTGCATTTTGCTGTTAATGTAGGAAAGATGTCTGACAAGGTGCAGGATGAAAGTAGACTAACTTCACAAAATATGCATTTGTATTCCACACATCAACCTGTAGTAAGTGGCAGTTCTTCTGTTGGACCCAGCCATTCATCATTTCCTGAAAGCTCTTTAGAAGTGTCATCATCAACTCCATCATCAGTTTCATTTACACCTCGACCTAAACCTCGATTTCCAGTTGCTCCATTAATGTATGTAGTTAATTAGTAATGCTTGTCAATATGGTGTTATCTTAAAGTTCTCAAAGTTACCTAGTTGATATTTAGAACAGGGACAATGTGTTTTGTTGTATGTGTGCTAACTGAAAGAATAGTTTGTTTATAAAACAAAACATATTCTAAATTTCAGACATTTTGCTAATGTAAGCTATATATTGCCTGTAAATTTAGTTCACTTAACGACATAAATTTCTCTATTGTGCCAGTGACCCATCAACTGCCCTGGCACCTTTATCTGCAGCAGCAGTCCAACAAACAACTACAAACACACATGCGTTTGCAAGCACATCCGTGGCAAGTGCAACTCAAGTTAGTCAACGACAAGCCACTGGTATCACGCAGGTAAATTTTCCAACCAATGATTACCAGTTATCACTTTATTTAATTATAAAAAGCATCTGGAAATCTAATATGATTTGGTGTACTGGTAGTGGTATATGTTGTTTTGTGTTAAGTTATATATATTGCTAGATATTTTTATTTGTAGTTATCATATTTTTAATAGGTTTTAGCAGCTGGTTTGATTAGTCATGGGCAAACAATGCAAGCTACTAGTCAAATGCAAGCTCAACAACAACAACAACAGTTTCAAAAGCTCAAGGTAAAATTAAAACAGGTTAAAGGATTTAACAACAGTAATTTGGATACATGATACATGTAATGTAAACTCAAGAAAAGTTTGTTGTTATTTAAAGGTTGTTACTTAGTTGAGATGGTTATCAAAAACTTAGCTGAGTGCTTATTGTAGTTGCAAACTTCAGTTTTTTATTTCAGTATAAAATGTAGCTCATACATCCAAGCCAGTTGTGACTCACAGTTACTGTAAGAAGTAAAAGCTTGTTAAATCAACTTTGGTCGATTTGAAGCTTCTGATAATTTGAAAGAACTTCACTAGATGCGGCAATTCTCGTATTAAAATGCGTGTAAACAATTACTGATAGCTGACAGCTATTAAACTCAAAATTTGGGTTGATTCATAGTGGTTTTATGGTCTCTGAGGCATGAATATTAATAATTGAAAATAAAGAAATTGGGCCAAGGCTATAACCAGGGTTGCCATCGGTCTCAACTCAAAAATAAGGACGACTGGGAAACGAAAGACGAATACCACCTTAAACAGTGCACAACAGGAGAAAGCAACCAATGTTCCTAAAAAAAAACAAGACACTGTCTGCATGTTCTTAATTTTGATATCTCTTTGGTACAAAATGGTATACCAAAGGTATCAAAATGCCCAAAATGCGAACCCTGCCCTAAAAATAAGATGAAAATAAGGACGCAAGTGAAAATAAGGACATTTCTTAGAAAAAAAGGACAACACATGGACCTTTAAAATAAAGACAAATCTTAAAAATAAGGACGGTATGGCAACCCTGGCTATAACCCTGTAAATTAAAAATCATAGATATAGTTGTGTATAGTGTAATAATACTGCTTAACATTTTATGACAAGTTAGTAGGCTAGGCTGAGAGAAATAGTCTTAGACAGCTACAACGGTAGGACATTTTTGGTTTAATACTGTGTCAATAGCATTGTCACAAGCTGTATTGTACAGTTTTTTAACTGAACCAATTTTTTAATCTTTATTAGCATAAAGTAACTACAAGAAAGATTCGCATTTGTACTTGCTAAAAGTGCATTTATTTGTTTATTGATACATCAAATTTCAATGGATATACAGTATGCCTCAAATTATTTAACCGACTTCAGGTAAATAAAACTAATGTAGTTGTCTTATAAGTGCAAAGTTAACTAACTTGGTGTAAATGATTGCCTGAAAGTTCTGTACAAAAATTTAAGATATTTTCCTATTGAACTTGAGTCATATACATGTAGTGTATGGGTAACTGGGTAACCTAAAAAAATTTGACACTTGGCATCCAGAACGATACACCATTGTGTTCATTAATATTTTCGTTTATTTATGCAAACATTATACCTTGTAATTTAGCATTATTTCTTCTTCTGACAACTTTATTTAATAAACCAGTGGTTCTCATCGGTGGGTCCCAGGATCCCTGTGGATCAGTGAGGCATTTTTAAGAGCCCATGTAAACAGAATTTCCTGTAAGCTGCACGGTGCATTTTTCCAGGGGGTATTTGTGCCAGGACATATGATTTTCACGCAGTTGTATTTCATTGCAAAGCAATCTGGCAATGTAATTTTCTTTTATGAAAAGAAAATTTTAATTGAACATGTCACAATGACCTAAAAATTTGCGATGAATTAATTATTGATGATGCAGTAATTCACTTAAAACAGTACTAAAACTGTTTTTAATTGTTTCATTGGTTTGTTCAGTTGATTATACAACATCACAGCTTACAGCATCTTTTTTGTCACCAGGATGTAATTGACGGGAGCTTGTGTTGGCTGTCATTTCCTTGATTTTGTGATAATTTGTAGTTTTGAAAATAAATTTCGTTTATATTTGAAAGCTTCTGTGGGTATGTGAATGTTGTGCTAATAACAAAAGGGCACTTCCATACAAAACTGTTGAGAACCATTGTAATAGATCATGCTACACTGTGTTGATTAATTCAATTTGTTTGCGATGGTTGTTTGGTATGCATCTTTCATGACTATACTGTACTTTATTTTTATCTTCTTGGCTATTGAAGTATGACTGAGTACATTGTGTGATTGTTCACTAAATGTGCGAACTAATCAAATACACAACTCCACGAATTATATATTGGGTTTGCTTTATGGTTGGTTCTCAAGCTTTGTTGCTTTCATTGACTCGGTGGAATAATGCTTAGGGCTGAATTTTTGTCAGTGGGGTTTTGAGTTCGGTTTTTAAAGTGAGGGCAAGTCCAAAAACAAAATGATCTTTAATCAAAGAGTAGTTGTCAGTAAACATACTGGTAAAAGGATTTTTAATATGTATTTGTTAAGCAATTTTGCCAAAATTGTATCGCAAATTTGGCCTCCTATTATGGCAAAATGAGCAGTCTCTATGATGTCACAATATAAAAACTTTATGACTTATGACTGGGATTTGTACTGAAATGATAGGTTAGCTATTCTGTTTTGGTTGGAATGCGTCTCCATAGGGAGGTAAATAGTAGCAGGTATTTTTTATTTTCAGCATAGAAATGTCACTAGTGGCAGTACATAAAATGGTAAAGCATTTTTGTTTTTATCGCGCTTACCGGACCAGTTTATAGTCAACAGCCAAGACTGAACTCTACTGTAGGTTAGCATGTACATTAACCAATACAAATAAGCTACATCATTCTATTCATCAACATTTTATTCATACTTGATCCCAATACCTGAATCATCCCTTTTCTTTCTGTTATTGTGCTGTAATACGACCCGTCATCCTTGTCGTAATTAAGCGATGACTTTGTGTTTTTTGCCAATTATAAATGGCAATAACTGTTTAACTGCTACATATTTGTACAAAACTTTCCATCAGTACATTTACTGAAATCAACGCTTTGATTTAAGGCCAACTTGCTTTAGGACTTGCCTAGGGATGGGCCGAGTCGATGAGTCCAAGTATTGGTATGTTGATGATGTCACGCATGTCGCTCTTTGCGTGTAGGTAGACATCAATAATTTTTTTAAGTAACAAAACCGTTTAAATAGTAATCTAACGAGATCGCCGTTTCATCATTCAAGCGTCTTTAAAAACATACAAGATTAGTCCGTTCATTTCAATACGCTACGTTCTTTCAATGATGTAACGTTCACACTCGTGGTTGCTGGATATTTTCCTGTGCAATTTGACAATGCATTGATGTTCGCTTTTGTAAAAACAGAAAAACTATCGTCGTTGGTTTCGCAGGGTAAGAGCAGGACCATGTATTAAGTAATTAGTTTACAGTCGATGCAATGAATTCAGCAAGTGGCACGATACAGCAATTTATCAAATGCAGGATTTTGACAAAATATTCCTGCAAACAAACTGTTTGTATGAAAGCATTTCCGGTAAATTGCTCAATAAAAGATTTGTTTTTTTCTCTCTGGAATGCATGCAGTTGGTGGTAAAGATTGTTACAATTTTTATTTATTACATAACAATACATAGATTTGCACCGCAAGATTTTCTTTCCGTTGTTAAAGTTAGGCAGTTAGGAGAATGTTTTTGCAAAAAGTTGATTCTAATTATTTAGGGTTTGATTGAAGTTAGATTTAGACTGGAAGGAAGATTTCGTTCAGTTAGGTTAACAAGAAACAGTGAGAAATAGCTTGGACCACACCATTCTTTATCGATAAATAGTGGAAGCGAAAAACACTGGCTGTTCTTTTGTGGTAGATTAAACTCGATTTTATGCAGCTAGAGCTACGTAGTAAATAGAGTTTATGATAATTTTGCCTTGAACTTAAGAAATGCGGTACATTAAGAAAAAATTAACTTTTTATGTTTTGACTATACATCACATTTGAAACGCGTCGGGGCGGCAATAGTGCAGGGCTTTGTGCGAATACAGTGAACGAAAGACATGCATAGCTTGTATAACAGTTCTAATCTTTTGTGTTCATGGTTTGTTGATGTCTTAGGAACAATAAAAACATGCGCCATTTGATGCTTAAGTTAATAGAACAGAAAACAGTAACCTTGGTGCCTTTAGCATATTATGACAGACATAATTTAATGATGATGTCATGATCGAATACTGAAACTCATTGAGTCCAAGAAGTTTAGTTTTATTCCATCCTTAGACTTGCCTCTCACTATATGTAACCATATTTGTGATTTTACTGCAATTTTGAATCACCTATATTCACCAATGTTTTGCGTAAAATTATTCACATGTTTTATTTCTTTGTCTTTAGGTTGAAGATGCATTGTCATACTTGGATCAAGTGAAATATCAGTTTGGAAATCAACCGCAGGTGTATAATGATTTTCTAGACATCATGAAAGAATTTAAATCTCAAAGGTAAATATTTCATTTTGATATTGATAGTAATAACATGGCAATTTTTACGTGGGTAGTGACAAGTTGTCAACTGACAACACATGCACCAAAAGGTGTCAACTAACTTTTGAGGTCATGCCAAAAACAATTAACCAATGAATAAACAATCTCATACAAACAATGGTTAAAAATATAGTTAAACATTTTTCATGACGTATGTTTCATTTGGTTGAATTTCCCCTGGATACATGTTGCTCATGCATTTGTTATACACATTGGAATGGAATTAGAAATGTTGCATACATTTTTACTTGATATGGATGAAAATAGCATGCAGGTTAAAAAAATTCGAAATTTTATCAGTTTGTACCAACTTTTTAGTTTCCACTTCATTGTACAATCATTGGCATTGGACAAAGATTTGTAGGTGTTATTTATGTGGAAGCGCATGTGTTGCATGTCTGTTTGCTGAAGGAAGTTTAAAAATTAAATTAAAAATTACTTGCTCTAGTTAAGTTCAACTTGCAATAAATTTGATTTGGTTCGTAACCTTAGTTAATTTTTTAGTGAAATTATTTGTGTTGCAACTAAAGCATGACAGAAGTAAGATGTGTATCAGACAGGTAACATCAGTTTTACATGCTTGTATGGGTAACAATTAGTAATAATTAAATGGAACAAAGAAATTCTTTGATGGAATGCTAGTGCTAAGCACCAAGTTGCATATAATATCGTGTAGACCAGGGCTTCCCAAACTTTTTTGCTCGCGACCCCTTTCAAACTTCTGAAGTTTTCCACGACCTTTCACGTTTAAATTGATTAAATTAGCAGTGCGAAACATACATTAGTCATTTGTGAAATTTATTGAGATGCAAAGAGTAAAGACTGAATTCAAGCAACCAGTACTCAAAGTCTACTTACTACTTTACACATATATAGGCTACTGGAAACAAAAAAGCACACACATTTATTCAGTGTGATTGATGCGACTGCTTTCTGCTACAAAGCAAGTCCAGCCGTGGCTCAATATCTGTTAATGCTGGTCTCAAGGCGGTTTCAATGTTGATTAGGCTGGAACGATATTTTGTTTCGATTGTATTTTGTACTTCGTGTAAAATTGGTATACGCTCTGCGACCCCTGAAGTTCGTTACGTGACCCCTTGCGGGGTCGCGACCCCCAGTTTGGGAAGCCCTGGTGTAGACTGTAGACAATAAGTACATGAATACTATCACCTTGTATTCACAGGGATTGCATTATGCTCAGCTTCCATTTATTTAAATTATTTTTATTTGCTAGGCCTAATGTTTACAAATATTATGCCTACCATTTTTGAAGTTGATAGAGATGTTTTATTTTTAGCATTGACACACCAGGTGTAATTGCAAGGGTCTCCCATCTGTTTAATGGGCATCCTGACCTAATTGTTGGCTTCAACACATTTCTTCCACCTGGTTATAAAATAGAGGTAAATTTTTTATAGATTTATAAGTTTTTCTTGTGGAGTAGTTTTTTACTTCTGTTTGCATAGTAGATATTGATATCTATTTCTTTGCAGTCCTACTCAACCTATTCAGCCTAAACTTCAGTTACAAACTGGAAAAACTTTTAATGGTGGTATCTAGAGATACCAAAATTATAGAAACCATTACTGGACAGAGTTTACCATCTTTGGATTTTTATTTTACTGCCCCCAATCAGTGAAAAAACTGTCTCAGGCCATTTCAAGTTACCTGTTTGGTTTTGACAGAAAATGTTAAAAAGCAGTCATGCAACAGCAGTACAAGATAGCAGTACAACTCTTAATAATTGCTCAATAGATTGAATATATAGCAGCGATTAAAATATTTGTAATAAGCAGAATATTCTTTTTTTCGCTTACTTGTTGTGTTATCTACAGCAATATATAAACAAATAGGTGTGAATGAACCCATAAACCAATGGCACAGCACATGGGTTGGTAATCAGCTGAAATAAATGCAATGGCTAACTGTGTTGGCTATGGCTAACCGTACATAACAACTGTGTTTATATGAGAAAATTGGAATTTTACAAAGTTTCTCCTTATTACAAGCTGTATTTCTTGTAAAGCCACTTTGTTTTGTTTGTGAGAGAGTTTGCGTTTACTTTCTAATTTCATTTTTGTGTCACAAATACTGGGCATTATTAAGGATTCTTAAAGGATGGAAAGGTTTCTTTTGGATTGGAATTGCACCAAAATACTAAAATTTCATTTTTTCAAAAACTTTTATTTAAAAATGGAAAAAGCACTTCCACTAACAAAATTCAATCCGGGAAACATTTGCTTAGTATTGGCACAGTCCTATTGCATTGCAAACAATCACTAAATTATATCGGCATCCTAAATATTTGTAATGTGTTAAAATGGATGTTAGACAGTAAAGGTTAAGAATCACTGGGCTAACCTTTTAAAACAAAGTAAGCTTCTGCCACAGGGGGAATAAGGTTGGAAGATAGAACAAGTTTTCTTGATCTAAGATTCTAGGCGGAATTCAGGTATACGATCGAATTGCATCATACATTCTTATGGCCTCACCTTGCATCTCTAAAAATTCAACCCTTGAGGTATTGTAGAGAGTGTCTTGCTACCAGGATTAGTGATAGTATAATATGTAAGTAGCGTTGTAATGACTTGAGTCGTTAAACGACTCTCACATTTTTCCATTACTTGACTCAAGTTACGTTATGAAAGTTGTAACAGCAAAAAAATAGAGCTTTAAGACTTTAGGTAGTAAAAACAAATAGTTTTGTAAAAAATTTCACTTTGGTGGAAAAGTATCAACGAGGCTATTTGGAGAATGCCATAATTTTATGAAACCTAATGTAATGCAACAGATAGAGTGATACCACAAATTTTTAAAGTTAAAAAAGTTGACTTTACTCAAAAACGAAATGACTTGGTTGCAACCTAGCAACCTTTGATTTATTGCTAATTACTGCATCTATGATGAATATTTTGCACATTAAATGATTCTACAAATTCATTGTTAAAACATTTATGTAGGTGTCTGCGAATGATCAAGTGAGTGTTACTGGTCCTAACATGATTTCGCAAACTATTCTCCCACTTGGCACATTGTTGGATCAAGGACAGCAATCAACTACAATTCAAGTATTATATATTTCAAACTTCTTTTCAATTTTTTGATTTTTTAATTGAGATTGCAAAGTTGTTTTATATTTTTTCCACATGCTATGCCAAGGTTTATCATGTTTTGAAAGTTAGTTAAGAAATTGTCTTAACTTAGGTTCATACTCCTCATGGAAAGTTCGCAACCACATTGCCTCAACTTCCTATCCATCGCTCATCACCGGGTCCCGATCCACAAAGTGTCGCTCAAAGTATTCCTTCTACAGTATTTTCTGCAACTCAACCCTCTGGAAATATCCTTATGACTTCAACATCACATGGTAAATGATGTTTGAATGTAGATTTGTTTCTTCTTGTATTTTTTGTTAAAATGTTGAATATATGTTTAGGTCCCAATACTAACACGGCAGTGAGTTCCCACATCGCTGGAAGTTTGCTTTCCCAGCCACAATCAACGGGGTCTGGAGGACAACCTGTTGAATTTAATCATGCCATCAACTATGTCAATAAAATAAAAGTAATAGTTTTTCGTTCCAGTTTTGTGTGGAAATTAAGTCCAATCATCTAAGTTTTGTTTGTTCATATTTTAGAACCGTTTTCAAGGTCAACCAGATATTTACAAGGCATTTCTAGAAATCTTACACAAATATCAGAAAGAACAGAGAAATGTGAAGGATTCAAATGGCGCATACACCCCCTCTTTGTCTGAATCTGAGGTTTATGCACAGGTACAATCAGTAGAAGATTAGTGCTCAGAATGTTCATAGTGGAAGTTTTTGTGCTCGAATTGATGATTTGGTTTTCATCATTTGTTTTTGTATTATAGGTTGCAAGACTTTTCCAAAATGATGAAGATTTGTTGCGTGAATTTGGACAGTTTCTTCCTGATGCTGGTGGAGCAGTTGGAGCCAGCATGGTATGTTAACTTCCTCTTTGAAGATACCATGCGGGTGTGGTTGTGCCTATTAACTTTGTATATGTTGTTGTTGTATGGCTTGTATTACTTTGCATTTTGTAGAACGTTGGTCACACATCATCGTCACCGTCATCATCAGTCAAAACTGATAGTGTTGTAAATGATCACAGTTCAACAACTAAAAAGACCTTATCTCATCAATCTGCAAAACCCCACAGATCAAGCTCACACCAATCAATAAAAAGGGCAGGACAAACTCCACATTTGTCAGCCAGTAAGGTGAGCTAATGTTCGAAAGTTGACAATATTGCTTTTTGTGACTGTTAACACTTGGATATGGGATATATAATATGTTTAATTTTGAAACTACAAACAATAAATAAAACTTATGAATCTATGATGATATCATTTTAGAGGGTAAAGAGCTGTTCCTTAAAAGATGTGAGTTTGATGGAAGCTTCTAAGCATGGAACACTTGGTGAATTTGCTTTCTTTGACAAGGTTAGTTGTACAGAATTCGAACATAGCTGTCAACTTATCTGTTTTAAACAAACCTGGTTATTTCTTTTAGGTTATAGTTTGCCACTACCATTTATAAAACAATATTTAATTGTATTGTTAGACCTAGTGAGTAGCTACAGTATTTGTGGAAATTACTGTTGCATTAACACTAGAAAGACTGAAATTTTGATTTACCTATAACGACGTAGGGTGTCATTTTGACACTCATGTACTTTGGAGTCCAATAGTCTGTTTTGTTTACAATTTTATTTAACATAACAACACAAACAAATCAAAAAGCACTAAACAAGTGACATATAATGCCAAAATGTGCGAGTATACGTTATCTGCAGCCTTTGCACACACGCTTTATACTGGCAGTGCATTTTCCACATGAGAGTTTTCACATTTGTGGCATCTGCCAACAGATCAGTTCTTTTTGCTGTGGTCTCTGACTTGGCAGTTTCGTGTTGGTGGTTGTTGATCTCCACTAGCTGCTGCTTATTCTGTAGAGCGAGGCATTGAGGAACATTTTACAAAGAGCATCACAAGTTCTTCCGCCAAGTTTTGCAGAAATATCTATATTGGAAGTTTTATATGATTGATTTCCTTACAATACCCAGAGAAAGAAAAGACCCAAAGAAAAACTACACAAGTTGGCCAAACTACCTCGTCTGCAGATGCAGTGAACAAAAACTGCACTATTCACTACAAATTCCATCTATACCTCGTTTGCAGCCGAATGCATACTACGTGAGAAATTCACTGCAATTGCGGATTTTGCGCCACGAAGACGTACAGTAAGCCTACACTTCATGTACGCAACAAAAGCGGCCGTGGGAAGCAAGAATGTGGAGAAAATTGATCTTTGATGATGAAACAATGCATGTATCACAGACGAGGAATTTTAGATTATTATATCACAAAAATATTTGAGATTCATTGCTTTGGTGAGACCTGTTTGTGCATCGTACAATAAGGTGTCAAAATGACACCTTTTGTCGTTTTAGGTAAACAACACAGATTAGGACACTTTTTGTACTCTAAACAAAAAATGGTTACAGCCCTGCATTAAGCTCATTAAAGCATTAAAAGTCACAAAAAAGTGGTTCTACAGTAAACGACTTTGGGTTAGTACAACTTTATTTTTTAAAAGGTAACAAAATGACACCTTCCGTCGTTTTAGTGTTAAGCACTGAGAAGACTATGCAATTGTTAAATTTTTTTATTTTATTGTAACCGCGGAAAGCATGTCATAACATACAAACAATAATGATAATTTCCCATAGTACCATGCAGCTGTCCTTACTGAGTTATTTTTGAATTGGTTGTATTAATATTATTATCGATATAACCATGTCAAATTATCAACTTTCTCTCATCCTGTTATGCTTCATCACCAGGATATATGTGATCAGTAATCAGATTTACATGCTACATGTTTTGTAATTAGATGTAGCACCCTAGCACAGGGGTATCAAACTCAATCGCACCAAGGGCCAAAACTCAAGACTTATTTAACGCTGCGGGCCGTAAGGATAAAACTTGATTGAACGTTTCGTGACACAAAACATGAATTGGAACAGGCAGTAAAACAACACCAAATTTTTGATCTTTTTGACGATTTTTGACTGGGCTATTTTTGGTTATTCTTGTCTTACATCATTATGTTTCATTCACCTCCTTTCAAAAGCTTTAAAGAATTAACAAACAATAAAGAAAAAAGCAGCCCAGATTACAAGCGTTAGAGTAAATCGATTTATTCTATCGTATGGTGGGGCAACTGCTGTGCTGCTATATTGTGCGATTTGTTATAATCTTGTTTCTTGCTTGAAAAAAGTAAGTTATACTGTACAATGATCTCGTGGGCGGGAAATAGTTCAATGTATGAAATAACATTGCGGGCCAAGTTTTATTGTAAAGCGGGCCAGGAGTTTGACATGGTATGCTCTAGCACAGGGGTGGCCAACCAGTCAGACACTAAGAGCCTCACTTTTTACTGTGTTAACCGCAAAGAGCCACATCATACACATTGGCACACATGAATATCACCGCGTCTCTTCCTCACTCACATACACACCTTTGTTCAACTACGTTTATTGTAAATGTGAACAACATGAAAACCACCAACATGAAAATTACAGAAATTTACCAGTCATTTATGCTGTACAAGCTAAAAAACACAAATACAAATATACAATATGAACGATAGAGCATGCGGCGAGCCGTGGGTTGGCCAGGCCTGCTCTAGCACATGTGTAGTATATTAAGAGTAGCTAGACTTAACTTTAGGATGTTTTCTTTTTTTACTTGCATCAGGTGCGTCGAGCATTGCAAAGTCAAGATGCGTACGATAATTTTCTTCGATGTCTTCTGCTTTACAACAATGAAGTAGTTGGAAAAGCAGAACTTGTTCAGCTTGTTCAGCCATTTCTCATGTAATTTATTTCTGTTATCTGTTGCAAAAGTTCACTAAAGTACCTTTGCCTTATCTAGTATTTTACTTGTGATTGAACTTATTGGCTGAAAGCATTCTTATATTTCCAGGAAATTTTCTGAATTGTTCATGTGGTTTAAACAATTTTTGGGCTATAAGGACGGTGCTTTAGCTGAGATTGAAAATGAAATTATTACCCCCCAGCAACAACCACTGAAGGAGAAGCATGAAGGCATGGCAATGGAAATTGGTGGGAAATATGCAATTAGTATGGCGCTAAACAGTACATAATAGCATATGTTCTTAACAAGTAAAATGTGAATAAATTGATAATTGTTATTATCGTTTATCAATCACAAAAATTGCAATTGGTTTGCATAAGTTAGTTTTTATTACTTTGAATAATTTTTATTTTAGATTACACCACGCTAAAACGATTAGGGTCAAGTTATAGAGCTCTTCCACCAACCTTTCAACAGCCAAAGTGCACTGGGAGGGATGGATTGTGTCAGGAGGTTTTGAATGATACCTGGGTTTCATTCCCTTCTTGGAGTGAGGACTCACAGTTTGTGACTTCGAAAAAAACACCATTTGAAGAACATATTTATAGATGTGAGGATGAGAGATTTGAAGTAAGTGTTGCTTCATTGCAAGATAGTTTTTGTTAACAAAATTAATTTTTAAGCTGTGTTTTACTACAGTTGGATGTTGTTATTGAAACCAATCTTGGCACCATCCGAGCACTTGAAGGAATCAACAAAAAGCTTTCCAGGATGTCTGACGAAGACAAAGCCAAATTTCGACTTGACAATTATCTTGGTGGTACTTCAGAGGTAGTTCCTTATTCCTGCATAATGTTGTAATGGTCTTAAACTTGTTGTAATAGCGTTTTGATTTTTTTTGCAAAAAGGCTAAAATATTGTTTTGTCTATAATCACTAATCAAGCTTTTGCAATATTTGTAGGTAACACAGCGTAAAGCAATACATCGCATTTATGGAGATAAAGCCCCTGACATCATTGATGGGTTGAAAAAGAACCCTGCAGTTGCAGTTCCACTTGTTTTAAAAAGGTGGCTGATCTGTATGACGTATTTTTTTTATAAATGCAAGTTTGTAATTATTTTTCACAAATATTTTAACTACTAATTTTATAAATCGTCTTTAATGTTAACATTGTAATGGAGCAGTGTTAAGTAATACAGTAGGCACTGCTTGATAAATCCACTTTGATCCCTGCCGATTTCTGATTTCAGAAGAAATCAGGTGCATGTAGTCCAGCAGCAAACTACGAACCTCGAAGGTAGTAATGCATCTATCATTTATTCAACATAAAACAATATAGCAATGTGGTTTATTTAGGTGGAAATCTGTTTTAAGATGAAATCTGTTTCGGTTTTTACAGCATTAATTAAACCCATGTCTTTATCATACCATGACAATGGTGGTACGTTTGAAAACAGTAATTTTAAGTCGGACTAAGTCTGTGTTTAGTTACTAATACAGTGCACATAGAGGCGGAGTATGGACTTATGAACTGGGGATTTTATAATGTATTTTAAATGGGAAAATTCCATTCCAGGCGTATTGGACTTACAGACGGATGGATTTATTATTCGCGGGTTTATTAAGCGGTTTCTACTGTATCAGTTTTATTAAAATCAGACAAAGTATATAATATGTATACCAGTTGTCCAGCATTTCTTATGTATTCACACCAATGCAGGTTGAAGATGAAAGATGATGAGTGGAGAGATGCTCAGCATCAGTTCAACAAAGTTTGGAGGAATCAGAATGAAAAATATTATTTGAAGTCGCTTGATCATCAAGGAATTAGTTTTAAAGCAAACGACACTCGCTTTTTGCGTTCTAAAAGCCTTATCAATGAAATAGAGACATTGTATGATGAGGTACAAGAATGATTTATGTTTCATGACGTTTGGTACTGAAGTGATTGCCATTATAACAATCACATCTAAACAAATACTAATGTACTTGGATTGCACAGTGCATTGTGATTTAATCTGGTACTTAACCAACCCCTGCTTTGTGTTATCTCAACAGAGACAAGAAGCTATTGAAAACGGATCTAGTGTGGTTAGCACAGGTCCCCAAATATCTCACACATATGAAGATAAAAGTGTTATGGATGATGCAGCTTCACTTATTATACATCATGTAAAAAGACAAAGTGGTAGGTGTTATAAATTTACAACAATATCTGTTAATTATAAATGTGACTCACTGACTTCTCTGAAAACCTATGAATGGGTTCATCAACCATCTTGAATACATTTAGCCATTCACAAGGATGATAAGCAAAAAGTGCGACAGATGATGTACCAGGTTTTGCCTGATCTTTACTTTGCTCCACGAGGGAACCAGCCTAGTGATGACGACGATGAGGATGATGATGGTATGATGAATGAATTTATTTTACAGTGTAACACTCTCTAGTCCAATAAAGGCTTTAATTCATTCTGTAAAATGGCTTTACGAACTGAAAGAAGTTATATAGAAACATTATATGTACAATTTTTGTACATTGTACAATGTATCGTAACTATACCATGCAAGGTATATTTTTGTGGTTGCCACTGCATATCATTAATCTGGAACAAACCATAGTCATCATGGCAGCAAATATCCGAATGTGGTAATTGTGGTAAGAAAATATGTATGTATAATGTGATGTAGAGGTGTAGGCCTATTACTCGCCAGTGATGTGAACAAACAATTTCTTCTGGGACACATTCCACAGTGCTATTCATAAAACTTATAACAGCCTGGTGAAGTGGTGCTGTACATGGTCCTTTAATTAAAAATCAGTGTGAAAGTTTTGATTTATACCCTAAAAACATTTTCGGCTGTGCCCTTCATACAAATTTAATAATTTTGTTTGTCTTCTGCTTAGATGAAAGCGATAGTGAAAATCATAAGGAGAAGACAAACAACAAAAAAATTCACCACAAAGTGTTGGGCGGATATTCAACAGATGATAACTTGGTACGTTGTTTGTTTAAGATTTGTTGTTTGCGAAGGTTTCTAATAATTTGTTTCTACTTTAGTCATACCATAATCAATTAAGCATGTTTTGCAGGATGGTCATTATCACCTTTTCTTTGGAAACAATAATTTCTACCTTTTTTTTCGACTTCATCACATTCTGTGCGAGAGATTGCTAAACATCTACAGGTTACTTGTTGTTTAGTTTCCATAAAAACACTTCCATTAACTGTTAAATATTCAATTCCAACAATTCAATATTTAATCTAGGTAAGATTGAGGAAAACCTGCCATGAAAAACAAATGATTTTGTTTTATTTGTAGACGTGCTGAGATTCTTGCTGAGGAAGATATAAAAGAAAAGAAAGACAAAAAAGGGGAAACTGTAGCAAAAATGCTAAGACTACGTCAAATTAGTAAGTTTTTATCACCTATTTACTTACACATATTTTCATTGTGGTTTGATACCATTATCTAAACTCTAAAGTATTACATATTTAAAAATTAAAGGTGTGATAAAAATCATTACCAATGATATTATTTCTAGATGATGTTGAAGTTGAAGATTATTATCCCGCATTTCTTGATATGGTTCGGAACTTGCTTGATGGAAATGTTGATTGTGCCCAGTACGAAGATACTTTGCGTGAAATGTTCACTATTCATGCCTACACCACTTTCACAATGGATCGTCTTGTGTTAAATATTGTTCGACAAGTATGTTGTTGGTTTGTGTTGATAATTTATTATTTGTTTTGCCTCTGCTAGGAACTACTACGTTGTCGTGGCAGAGAGGCTTTAGTACTTCTGACTTTCCAAACTATGTTCGTGGAAACTTTGTTTTTGAAAGTAGTCAGATAAAAAGTGATGTAGTGCAGCCTAGTTTAAAAATAAACGTGTTCAAGATTTTAGACTGGGCGGGGACTCTTTCAAAAGCAAGTGATATTCTAATTATTAGTCTGTTCATAATCAGAAACCCACCAAAGCTCTTACTACACACTTGGGTCGGCGCAGTGAACTTGTACTCAGGGTTTTAGATAAATAGTGAGAGAGAATTTGATTGCTTGATTTTTGCAAGTATTAATCAGTAAAGGAAATGACCTATATAAACAACGTAGTTTAATATGAGTATTGCATTTCACAGCTCCAGCACATTGTACAAGATGACACATGCGTGCAGTTGCTTGAACTGTATCAAAATGAAGAACAAAATCTCTCCACCGGCGGTGCTATTGTTTCACAGGCACGAAGGCTGAACATGGAGTCCTCTTACCAACGCAAAGCTGAACACCTGACCACAGAAGAAAACTGTTTCAAAATCACTATCTGCCAGGTAGCAAAACATTTTGGCTTGAACCAGTGTTCTTCGAAATAACTTTTTTGTGTTGGCAATTGATCCATTCTATTTTCAGAAGCAAAATCATCTTCATGTTAGCTTGGAATTGCTTGACACAGACGAAGAACATGGTATTGATGTGGTCGAAGTCGCCAAATGGAGTGAATACCTTGAGCATTATGTTAGTTCTGATGAAGTTCAAATAACGCCACAAATGAAAGAAAGATTGTCAGAAAAGCCCGTTTTCCTTCAACGGCAAGTAGCATAACTGTCTAACGGAAAAATTGGTGGCAGATTGTTATAATTAATTTATTTGTCGTTAGAAACGCCAATCATCTTCGGCAAGTCGCCAAGAATTCGGACGAAGATTACCAAAACTTACTTATTCAAAGTACTCTGGAATGCAAAGTTCAAACGGGTTCATATAAAATGGCATTTGTTCCCGGTACTGAAGACATCTTTTATCGACCAACTTGCTTTAACGCAGCTCGCAATGTGGGTGTTGCTGCGTTGATTTTGAAGAACTTGTTAAATTTCCTACTCGTTACGTAAAAAAGCTGTCACTGTTTCACCGTAAACAGTCGTAGGTTCAAAGCTGTTTCGCACAGTTTCTTATTAACCTAATTAATATGTTATGACATAATGTTCTAAACCTATTCTAAATCTTTAACAACAGAATGCGTGGCCGACTTACCGTAAAATAATCTATATTAATAGTAATAAAGATCTTGTGGGAAAGAGGTATCCGTGTTTACAATATAATATACAGTATTTAATAACAACCGATTTATCGTTTTAGGCCCAGAATCGGGTATCTAAGAAATGCAATGAAAAGTTCACCTCTTGGCAGACCAAATGGGAGCAAGAAAACGTATCCCGTGATATGGCTCGACAGACCAGTAATTGGCTTGTTGGAAAGATACCAGGTAAGGTTTTACTATAACTTGAAGCGACAGGAAGTTTATTAATGAAAATGGATATCATGTAACACTTGCCGTTATAGGGCTTTTTCCACATAATACCGTTGTCAACACTAAGAAGACCGGCATCTTTTCGAGAAACTTCTACAGAGTACACTTAACTGAGGCCAATGATTAGTCTTTATATCAATCATGCTTTTGTTAAATTGCAGTGACTTACTTGTAAATAAAAAGATTGTTGCGAGACAAAACAATTTGTTTGTACTGTATCGGTATTGAAGTGAGTTATCACAATTCAAACTCTAATTCTATTTTTAAAATTGTCCGGTTTGAATTGTCTCGATACCATAAAAGTGCATGTCTATAAATTGGCCTTTTTGAATTATGAGGAAGCCAGATGTTTTTGCTACTAACCTGTAAATATCCGATCAGTTTACGACGTATAGTTTTCAAGTAATTAACAATTGAAAATGTGTGTGCAGTGTCGGCCACACCTAGTTAAAATAGTAATGTCTCGCACCCGGTTTGGATAAGGTTAACGATCTCAAGCTTCATATTGCTCTACTCTCCTTAGCCCTCATCTGGTGGGGGAGTGGTGAAATTAAGCGTTGCAGTTGCTGATAGGGAGTTATTCACTGTTTGATCGCGTTGTAAAAGCAAAATACGGTTTTCCACGTTCTCCAAATTAGATGTTCAAAGGAAATGATATTAATAGTATTAAATGAAAATGGTATTAAATGGTGAAGTGAGAATGGCTATACCATCTAAGCATTTAAATTTTGTTGATATCACTAATCGTGTTGTAGCCTACAAATGAATTGTAAAGGTATTTTCTGAATATTTTTGTGACACATTTATTTCAGCAGATTGGCGTAAAAATGCCATTCAGAAAAACGTCAAAATTTCAGAGAGTCTGTCAAATGGTTTTAAACCATAGGTCTTTTTACGTTTGCAGTCTTTTTCGTTTATTGCATTTCCTTGTTTGCAACTACTTCAGCAACAACCAACACAGAAAATCGTATAAAATTAATGGACGGGTTTACAGCGTATGAAAATCGTTGTATACGGCCTTATAAGTTGTACACCAAACTATAACTATATATCACTGTACTTAGTAAAGTATGCCATAATCTAACTGCAGACGCAATTATTTAAGATTTTCTCAAAAGGAAGACGAAAAAAGCAGAGAAATTATTTTTCGCACCTTTCGATCTATTGAAAGGTATTTATGGTATGGGCAAAGTGGATTATTAAGTTAGAAGTCTTTAAATGAAAAAAAAATAGCAAACAATAAAGAATAACATCAAAAATTAGTGAAATAGGATGAAGTTCACTCTATGACAAAAAAATCAGATGCTTTGCTTAAATTAGTGAAGTGTAATGATTAATTAGCGTTAGGTGGCTCGTTTTACCTATCTTCTCCTATACAGTTTCACTTGTTAACGCCATATTACAGTGATGGTTATCGGTATTTAAATATTTTCACGCTGGCGCTGTTATTTTAAGTAAAAGCTAGTTGCGTTGTTCTTTATCGATTGAGTAATAACAGCAACTGGCTGGTCTAGATGGACTTAAAAATGTGTTGGATTTCATAAAGCTAAACTTGGTACATATGCGATTAACTTTTAATTTTATTGATGAAAGAAACTTAGCCAATGCTGGGCCGTAGGGCACTCCATGTAAATCTGGCGCTGATTAGTATAGCGTTCAACCCTTCGCTGTACTAGTTGGAAGCGGAGGCTTTGCTTAATCCCTCCTGCATTCATATCTCGACACCGATCGGAAAGATGGTTGATGATCGGATTTCACTGAATGGTTGCAAACCAATCAGTTGCCAGTGCCCTGGCAGGCGACAGGGAAGTTACAAGGGGAACACTAACTTAACAGAAACCGAATCTACGTAAACGTAATAAATGCAAAAACCTTTTAAAGGAAGGCAATCAACGGAAAAATGAAAACATAACCAACAGAACAAGAACTTCATGGAAAATGCTCAACGCAGGGTGGCGCTAACAGCCGAAAATATGTCTCTACATAGTCGTTTTTCTAAACGTTAAACACACTATTTCAATTCCATCAACCAGACATTTACAATCAAGTAGCTAATTTGCTGTACATACATTTTTTGAAATACAACATCATAATTTCCTTAATGAAGCTTTAAAAAATTGAACCAATGTTTCAGAACTTGAAAAAATCTACTCAGTGTTAAGCTTTTCGGTTTCTCTTCACAGAAACAATGAAAACGTTGCGTATTGGTAGCATATACTCACACAAAATGTGAAGTACCAGCGCAAAACAATACCGAATATTCGATAGGTTGCTAGCGAATTTAAACAAAACTGAACTTCCAAACATGCTAAAGAGCAAGTAACCCTCTTGAAATACGCCAAACCGCTGTTAATTCCACAAAACTGACCCGGGTGAGTAATGCTGTAAAACTAAGGCCAATTACTCAAGAGCTCGCTCAAAGGTTGTGTTAGAAAGAACATGAGTCTCCCGTAAACTAAACTACGCCCATGCGCCAGAAAAATAGCAAAATTTAGCTCCAAGCAGACGTTCCAAGAAATATTTCCAAAATATTCAGAATACGCAATGGGCTAACTTCTAGAATCCTGTCTCAAAGAAGAAAGTGATTCGCGCAAATCGATTTATATAAAGGCGCGATGTTGGTGAAAGTGATTGAAAAAAGACACAATCGTCATTCTAATACAAATTCAGAAGGCTGCATCAAAGAAATATTTGTGCACAAAAAATGTAAATACTGGATAAAAATACAAAAAGTAACAAAGAAACTTAAACAAGATAATTTCACAAGGCGACGAAACTGGCATTAATGGTGATTACTAAGTTGAGCTGTAATTTTCAGCTATGGAGGCGATTTGAAGATAAATTATTATTATTGCCATTAGCAATTTTAAGGACTGTAATAGTTCGATTGGATAGTGCCAAGGCCTCAAGGGAAGAAATACAATCGCACGGTAAATTAACAAATTTTAGACAAATTGTGAAAATCAAGTTTGACATTTGCTAATAGATGCATAGCACAAATCTAAGGCATGCGCGTTCATGAAAAAAATACACGGTAATTTTTCGTGTGGTAAGTCAACATACGCATATGTGCCATATGACGAAATTATTTCAGCAAAAACTTTTCATAACAATATAGAATATCATGCTTAAAATCGTGTCTTCAAAAATTGAATCCTTCTAAATTTAGCATATTGAAACTTAGAGAAAACTTGCATAGCTCTTACACTATACGAACATATTAATACACGATAATACATGATCGAATAACACTAAACAACCATAAAAAAATTGGTAACTTTCTGGTTTGTTTTTAGAAAAATTTTGTTTTCCAAATTAATACACGCACCTATTTGCGTGCGTAACAAAGACAATCAAAAACGACGGCTATGTAAAATTTTTCACATGTACGTCACAAAATGACACAATGCCCTTGTTCAATTATTGCATACAGGCTCTTCCTAAAAACGCACCAATGCACAACACAAAAATTTTATTATATCACTGAATATTAGAAAACACCTAATAAAAAAAATAACGGATAGTCGAAACAACATTATTTATAAGATTAGCGCAAGACACTGATGAAATAACAACCTAATTTCCAAGGAAACTGGACTACCGTAAAATCCCTTAACACTGCTTTAGTACAGACGATCTTGCGTTTATTGTATCCTCACATTGGGATCTTCACATTTCAACAGAACCAAGGAAATTCCTATGACTTAATCGAGTTAGTAGTTGCTAAATATTTCATTATATTCTGTTAGCATGTAGTCTATTATCTGGTTTTGATAAACCATATACACTGCCATATGACCACCCCCAGCAGGATCCAGCCTAGAATCATCCGTTGGTTTTAACAATAACGTTGGGCCAAACACAATGGCTATGTTCTGAACTTGCATCCTGTTTTTCGCACTGTGCTCCACAACCCTATCAAGGCATCAAAATTTATAATGTAGAAAACTTAAGCATACGCAAACGGAATGCTTTTGAATGGTAAAAATATCGTGCGGTAGATTCACATCTGACTGGCTTGAATAACCAACTGATTACCGAGGAACAGCAACTCACCTGCAGAAGTGTTTCATCAGATATCGCAGTGTATCACCATTAGGTTTAGGTAATACTGAAACGAGCTTCTTCATTGTATCAACACGCTGAAACTGATCTTGTATTTCTGCAAATTAAGCACAATGTTTGCGCCAATAAGCAACAACAAATAACACAGAGTGAAACTGCAAAATCGGCATTACGTAATCATCGGAATGAATGTACCACTACGCTGGCTGTTTTTACCCGAGTCATTGTTACCACATAGACAAACTTCTACAAAAAATTGCAAGCATTCTACCCCACCATACCTTACATTCTGCTAAAACTAAAAAGTAATGTATTTTTCCATTGACTCACTACATGCTGCAACAAATTTATCAAAAAAATTGAAGGGAATAACAGGCTCTGGAAGTTCACGTAAAAACATCTTAAGTGCTCCAGTGATAAGATGAATGTCTTCCCACTGAGGTTCACTGAGGTCAACAGCTTCATCTGCCACGAAACAAACAATAAAAACGGTAGGTCAAGAAATGCAAATCTGACACTATTGTATAATGTTTTGATAAATTAAATGCAATAACTATGCGCTGTATGTCTGTATCACAACCACAGGCAAAAACAATTACAAATAGACGGCCAAATCTCCCTGCAAAATCCTGATCTAAGCAATGATTGATATTAAGATTGGTATTAAGCAAAGTTAAAAATAGTGAAAGTGAAATAAAAAAACTTAATAGGCACAATTCGGACAAAGTTCAAATCAAGTATGGTACTACCAGTAATGAGTGGTAAGCTAGCTTAAATGTGTTTTGGATGATATACGACCATGCAAACAGGTGTCATACCTATGTCATAAATAGTGACAAATTCGCATTTTTGTGATATCTTTTAGAGAAATTTTGTATATAAACATAATTTTTTTTTACAATAATTGAATACCGAATACTATCTTTGGTTTAACGTAACTTGCTTTAGCACTTCTTTTGCACTTTAAGGGAAGCATAAGCAAAGTGTTAATTTGGGGAATACCTTATTTCAGAACCAACAAAATTTGAAATGGAGCATAAACTCTTAAAAATTCAAATAAATGGGAAAATAATTTTAGATTTGGAATCAGCACCACTCCACACGTCATAATTTCAAAAATGGTGAAAAACTGGATCATACTAAGATACACAAAAAAGCAAATTGCAGTATGTAAATTTTCTTTCAAGATGGATGGATATAATCATGAATCAAAAACATAACTTAATGAACAAAGCTTATTTCATTACATGTTTCATAACCAACTGCTGTTACACATACACATGAATCAACACCACTGTAATAGCATTGATAATAATTGCAAGGCATTAAAGAAATAAAAACTTTACGTCAAAGGATATGGGATTTTGTGGTGAATCATTAACAACTATCACTAAACATAACTGGATCCTGGTCCAAAAAAAAAGAAAATAAATCAATCGTGCAAACATGTTCCACACAATAATTATTAGAAAAATCACCCAACCTACCTCTATCAATCATAAATCTGAGTTTTTGAATGTGAGAAAGGTTTCCACTGACCCTGTAGATTCCGTCAATGTCCAATCCTTGACAAAAACAAAATTCCTACTGTGACACATAACATCACACAAATGAGTAGCATGTGTTTTTTAGTTAGCTACTGTGGTCGCAATACAGCCAAACTATCACAATCCAGTTTATCTACCTCTCCTTTCCACTTCTTCAACACATAATTTAATGAAGCTAGGAACTGTTGTATTTTCTTTTTCACATAATTTGTCCAATCGACATCCAAAAACTGATTCTGAAAGTCATTTGAAATGTAATACACCAACTTCTGCCACACAAAACAAAATTAATACTGCATGTAACAAAAGTTACTTTTATACCTTTAATTATTCCACGTTCCTGAAGACTTTCAAACGTGGGTCTCCGGTTGATAAATTTTTTCAATTTGCTTCGAACTTTGTCAGAATTTTTTGCATCTGACCCGTGTCTGGTAGCTGAAAAACATAATATTTTATGATAAATTTGAACAGTTATTTTGCTTATGAAAACATCCTTAATTTCTTATTCCATCCAATAAAAATAAGTGAACATTCCTTACATAAAGTTTTCATTTTGTCAGAGCAATGGTTTGTTATGTAAGCCCTTATAAGTAACTCATCGCACATTTGCCGCTAAAACTAAGATGAAAATGTTTGCATTCTTACGCGGTTTTTGCTTCTTCTTTTTATCTTTTTTCTTTTTTAAATCAACATCATCTTCCTCTGTACCATCCCAAAGCCTCGGGTTGTAAATATCAGGATCAAGAGGGTCAGCCAAATTCTATCAAAATATAGAACACCTAAATAGTTTACTACTAATAACCAGTAATAATGACACACCTTTGTACAAGTGTATAGAAAATGATATATACTAACAACAACATAAAATACAAGATACCTTATTGCATGCTGCTTAAACATAGTATCAACATATATGCATTCTTGGCAGTGAGTGTTTGATATCACTGTCTAAACGGTGTATAAGCTACAAAACCAAAAAAAGTAGAAAAAACTAACTTAAAAACTTTAACAGCTGCCAGCAAAATAGACTCGCCATGATTTGCCAAATTATAACAAATGCGAAAGCACTGAACCCCATTATACAGCACAACGTGTTTTTAATGAAAAAAAAAACAGTTCATAGATTCAAGTTCAAGATAACTGTTGATGTTTGTTATGAAAATAACTGTTTCTACCCCAAAAATTTTCCCAGATGTTTTTCACAGAAACACTTGCAGCTCCAGATAAATATTTTCGCCAACACCAGACACCAATGCAATTTTCAATCACTGAAGTTATTCTTTTTATGAGTGTCAGGATCTCAGCTAAATTTAATCTGCTCCAGCTCCAGCTCAATATCACTTATTGCTTTTCCACTGATATTTAAGAGAGTAGAAAATGGCTGCTACGAAAATTACGTGAAACTCTGACGACACAAACTTCATTTTTATTACTTGCACTCGTCCTGTGTCATTTTCGTTATTCCTTCTATCACATAAAAGGGTATCTTAATACCATCAACATGGACTAATGTGCTTCTATAATGTGAAGGCTGATACTCTCCAGAATTTTTTTAGATTAACACATATTGAAGAAAACTTTTCTGACTTCTTTTGAAATGTGAGCTACAATCTAAAAAGTTACTGGTAGTAGTTTTATGACCTTCTTTGTTTCTTTGCCTTTTAAACATAGCTAGAAACTGTAAACTTTTTGTTTGGTGTTTCATTATATTCTTCTGTTTTTACAGTATAAAATAACAGACTTTGTTTGACTTAAACAAGCTAAGTAACAATTAAGCATTCAGTAAAACACTAGTGCAATACAGATTTAATGACACAAAAAATACCACAACCACAATATTGTATACAGTTTAAGGTGGTTTCTTCAAACAAAGCCTTCCTTTTTTTAATAAATGCAACAGAGATTTTTAACATTCCTAACTTAATGCTGGAATAAACCAACACCCATAACAAAGATTTTAACTAAAAATACTTAGCAATTTCTACAATTTTATTTACTAACATGCTATTGTTATTTAATAAATACAATAAAAGCTTGAATTCATGACTACAACAAATAGTGATGCTTGGAGAAAAATTGGTAAGGCACTTTATTAACAAGACCCTATTTAGCTATCTTACCTCTCTATATGAGTTTCTTGAACTTTTTGAATTAGATGAAGATCTTTTTAGAAACATTGCTTACTTAACAATTCAATATTCTCGTATTCTATTGCATACTAAAATCAGAAAGCAAGATTGGTTTCCACTACTACTTGTTAAATCTACCTGGCGAGTTTCACAACAGCGATATCAGTATCACACAACTGCATAATGCATATACCTCATTCACACACTGAGCAGTTTCCTGTCTACAAATATCAACACATCGTGCATGCGTATATACGGAAGTAAGAGCACCAGGATACACAGTCTTAATAAGGCTCGCATTGACAGCAACCTATCTATAGTGCCAACATGAGAAACACCAATATTACACATTCAGTCACTACACAGAAATCAGTTAAGTGATCAGGCTTAAATACTAACAACCAACAAATTCTTTAAGATATAAAAACACATTAACTGATACCATTATGTAACATACATATAATGCTGCAAATTGAAACCGAGTGTATTAAAAATATTGATGCCATAAGTATTTCTTCGAACAAAGAAAATGTGATACTGAATGCAATAAATCCAGACCCTATCAGATAACCCAAGTATAAGGTTATGTCTGATGTACAAATAACAAATGGCCTATCAGGCACACATTGTATTTACTGTATTTAATTCAAAACTCTTAACACCATATCATAAGGCATAGATAAAACCCTCTGCGAATGTCTCAGAAACAGAAACCTAAAAACCAACAGTGGGCAAATGCATCAATATCCGCCAGTATTCTGAAACTGGAATGACAAACTTTTGACTTGGCAGAGAAAAAAATGTATTTTCAGATCAAAAATTGATTTCATCACTAAAATAAGTGAAAACGGTCTAAATAATTACACTAAAGCATAGATTTAGGGTAGCATTTTTTTTCCAGAAAAAAAAACAAAACACCAACAAAAACTGCTAATCTGTGATAAAAGGTCATAGCAACAGCATAGAATCCCAGTGTTTTGCATTTCCATAAAATGTCTGTTGTGGCATTTTGCAAGCTGTTGATAATAATGGTAGATAACATTGATAACATATTATAAAAAATTAAACCAAAACAACATCTGTAAAATTTATCAGACCATGCCATATACATTCCTGTAAGTATCTTATTATTACACTGATAACAGCCTGAAAACAAAAACAAACAAAACTTAGGTTACTGCAGTATGCTAAAAACATAAATATGAAAGGATTGCAAGCAAAAAAGTAATAATCAGTGGTTCTCAAATTTTTTCATATTCTTCCTTACTCCTTTCAGAGGCTTTTGAATCCTCCCAATGTAGATAAACAGTTTTATGATAGCAGTTGCTATTTTTCAGTGCTAAGCAAGAAAAACCTGTCTTTGATCTGTTTAACAATTGCAAATCTTACAGGCAATTTATCATAAACAATTTACTCTTACGATTGTTTCCATAACCTGTGCTTTTTATTTTATCATAGTACTCTATTATTGAAATTTGCAATGTGGTGGTATAATGAAAGGCAAGATTTTCTCGCACAATACTTGGAAGAATAAACACAAAGTCGAACCCCAATCTATAGAACATTATACAGTATGTACCTTGGGCCTATTTGAGAATGTATTCAGAGGTTGATTCAGTGTTTTAATTGGTGAACAACATTTGTGAGTAATGTCATATAATATAACCCCAGAAATAATAAACCTCTAATCTTCCCAGTTTTCTCTATTCCCTCATTTTATCCCTTGGGCAAATTTCCTACCCCAAAAGTTAACTTCTTCCCATGGTGAGCAAATTGGCTCTGTTGAGAATCACTGGTCAAAATCATACCTCATACCTGCTAAGTTTGTGGTATGTACATTTAAAATATCTGCAATAACAAACAACTTTAATGATTTAATAATTAGATAAATACAAAGTTGCTAAGATAATCAAAAAAAATTTTTACTTTGTATTTTAATAATTCAAAAACTCTACCGCTTTTTGAATGGTTGCTTTTATTGCGGTCAGCCATTTTTGTATTGTTTTTAGGTCATCATGATGTAAAAGCAAAGACAGGCCTCTAAGTGTTTGCAACTGCAAAAATCACATATAATAATAAGAAATAATATCAAATATGTACAAATACATTAGCCTCCACATTAAATTTTTACCTCCATTACATTTTTTTTACTGCTTTTATCTTTGGCCCAAGAAATAACTGCACCACGCAAGTCACAACTACTATCTGGACGACCATGTGGCAATGATCTTGTCTATAAACATAAACAGTAACAAGTCTATGAGTATTATTATTTGACATAAGCTACAGAAGTCTTTTTTGTTAAGTTAGTTACGAAGTATAATGTTAAAAAAAGCAGACTTTAAGAACCACTGTGTAATTATCAATACAATAAACATTAGTACCACAAGCAAAAACAACTGGGTCTCTCACTTACAGTATATTAAGCTGTTAGTTAGTAAGGCTTGGATTTAGTAGTGAATTGTGTGTTTTTAGAAAATTAGGTAAGTTCAGAAAAATTATCACCACAACAAATACAAGTATACAATAAATGCTCCTGCAATTTGTAGCACAATTAAAGCAAATAGGTTACACATAGACACAAATGATTAATTATTATCCTTATTATAAAGATGAAATGAATGTTACTTGGTAGAAATTGAAGCCAACTAGCTTTTTACATACTAAGCGTTACAAATCTCTGGAATAGATGTAATGTGGTAGAAGTTATTAGGCCTGTAGGCTTTGGCTGGAAGCAAACTTTTATTGACCAAAATATGGATGCAAACGAAATTAATCATTCTTTTTCTAAGCAACAAGTGTATAGTATGTGATTTCCAAAAAAAAACAGTAAGTTACAACAAGCATACCAATGGTTCAGTCGTTATGGGATCTTGTTTTCTCATAATGAGCACAATGATTGTTGACTAGTAATCCATAAATTTATGCATAATTTATGCATATGCAATTTAGCCATAATAGCTATCAAATTGAATGATCACAATGAAAAAAAATTAACATGAAACTTTGCATAAGTGACATACCATAGTAGCCTGTTTTTGATCCTTGTAGAAAAGTAAATTGTTGGCTAACAGCACAACCCATTGTTGTATCCAGTTCTTTCTCTGCTTTTTTCCAGCTTCCATCAGTTTGGTCCAGTAGAGTCGACCTTGCCTTTCTATCATCTAACGACATGACAAAATTTGAACTAATAGCAGTAGTTCAGTAAAGAATTGTATAAAGTGCAGTGTAATATAAGTTGTTGCATTAGTCTTTCATAATAGTGGTACACTATAGCATACCAGAAAGCAAAGTCAAATCAATATCATGTAAAAGCTGTAAGCTGTGCGCAATTAAAATTGTACTAAACAGTTTCTTATTGTTTCAATCTAATGTGACTGTGCTTAAACTAAAATTTTGACACCAATAATTTTGCTAATAAGCTTGCATGGCATAATTACAGATGGCAAAATCACAACATACGGGGTGTGGAGGCGGTAGTGATGAAACATCTTCTTGAGCATGATGCAGATAATGCTAACAAAAACAATTTGCAAAAAAGAAATTATCTTCAAGCAATTTAGAATTAGTAAGCCAAAAACAAACATTCAGTAAAAAGTAAATTTCGAAACAAATGTTAAAGTACCAAAAATTAATTATACCAATTAAACAACAGTGCAATTCAATAAGCCTTTTATATGACACTTACAGCAGGCATTAACTTTTCATTGTTATCATAAATACTTTTGTCAACATATCAGCACACAGGTACAAATATTGTTTATTGTTCTCATTACTGTTATCTACGGATTGTCTGATACAAACTCAAACCCAAATGGATTCACCAAATATGGCCTGTGTGGAAGATTCGAGCAAACACGATTATCAACACTGGTGGACACGAATATAATATTACTTGTAGATCTATCGATTTTGATGAGAAATAATGATTTTTCCTGGTTAAGCTAAACTAGAGTCAACATTTCTAATTGAAAGTCATTTACTTATACTTGTTTTTCAAATTGCCATTTGATCATTAATTTTTAGTAATTACATCTGGTTCCAAGCAAGATTTTGCAATTTTTCGACGAAATTTTATATTTTGGTGCTGAGATGAATAGATTCGGGATTTGTTTTAGTCGACTTTTATGATATTTGGGTTCACAAAAACCGAAATAAAAGACCTCTCGTTATATCGCTACTGTAAACGTATTGAGATATCGGTTAAGCAATAATATATGTAGCACAATATAATAAGTTCTATAAACACCCAAGCAAAGGAAAAAAATCACAATTGCAAAAGTACAAACATAACGTTTCATACACACTTAACTTGTCAGTTGATAACATTAACTTGATGTAATTGTGCCCTATAGCCGTACGTGATACCGTAGGCTATGAAAAATTCATGCCAAATTTAAATTGAAAATTGACATTAGAAATTATTGCAACTGCCATTAGTGGTGAAAATTGGAGATGGGGCAATTAACCACAATTGGTATTGGTGCACTACACCTCAATCTGTTATCCACAAAATTCCTTTCATGTATAGTGTCAAGATATAGACTTAGAGCTACTAATTTACTGAATCATGTTTTGTGGATTTGATCCAAAACCAAGCTTTTAGAAAAAAGAAACAAAAATATTTTGGACAAATTGTGTATTCTGGTATTGTTAATACAGCCATGTTCTTTAAGTTTCAAACAACCCAAATAAGCTAAAGAAACGTTTTTAGTTGCGATAATATCATATATTCATGGCATATTTCCAATTACATGTATCAAATTGCAAAGCAGTAAATTACAACTGTTTTTTTTTGTAATTTAATCATCTCAGTTGAAATTGACTTGGCTATTCAACTAATCGATGCAAACCTGTAACTAGGGATGCACATTCTAGAATAACGGATCCTAAAAAACCGAACCTGAAAAATATTTGAATCCAATTTTTGTATTTTTCCCTGAATCTTAGGAACCGGTTTTACTTTATGATTGAAGGTTTTCACTGTCAGGTGCAGATGTTGTTTTCGATTGTTATTGTTATCCTAACTTAAATGTTATAACACAGCAACTTAAACCTAACCTAGATCTTCCTTCTAATCTAAATTTAATTTCAATTAAGCCCTAAATAGCGTAAATTGACCTTTTCACGTCCATCCTATCTTTAACTATGCGCTGCGTGACCTACTTACAGTGGACTAGTCACTCTGATAATAACTTTGTGAGCCTATTGGAAAAGCAAAACAAAAGCACTGTGGGTGGTTAAAATGTTTTTAACTTTTATACTCTCCTGAAATAGCATTTGAAACTCTGGATCCGGAATAAACTATTATAGATTATTATCTTAGAATAGTAAATTACACTGTGTTGTACATCCCTACCTGCAACAGCATCAAAATTAAAACAAATTTGCAATTATTTTAACTCTGGTGGAAATATCTGCATAACATCAAAAAACTGCAAAACTTTACAACTTAAAACTTCATAGGCAACATGCAGAACACCATGCAAACAACCTGTACCAATTTCAATCCACCCATGTTCGAAAAATTCCATGAAGAATTCAAACACTACCTGTTGGGATTCTTCGGCTTGGATATTAGATCGACTATCACTTAGAATGATCATAGATCGTGCCTGCATGACTCTATCCACTTGTCTAGCAAATGTCCGACCACTTCGTGGTTTTACAGCAGGAACGTTAGGAGGAAGGGAAGAAGAATTGTGAGCAAAATCATCAGATATGGCAAGGTTAGTATGCAAACCAAAGTCTCGCTCAAGGGTGTTAGCTTTACGCGACTTAAAATCTTTCTCGGACAGTGATTTAGAAAGATATCCAGCACCATCGTTGCCACTTTCCTCACTTGAATGTAACTCTTCAATTAGTCGATCACCGTCATCATGCAGATCAAACTTAAAACAATTACCAATTTGAGTTGTAAAACATGCAAGAAAAGTTTTAGCAGTCTCATAGTAGTGAAAAAGGAAAGGCACTGGGACTTCACGATAATGCTTAATTTGATTTCTATTATTAAAAATTTCTTTTGTCAATGTAATCTAAATATTAATTTCAAAAATCTAACAATTTTTTTTATTTTAACTTCAGTTACAACTCTGCTTATTACATCATCAAAGAGATTTAGAGGTATAACGGTTTGCTTTTATAAAATCCTGAAAATTAATAAAAAAGACATGACCTTTGCTAAGATAACAATAGAAATTTTGAGTATTAAGAAAAAAGTTTGTTTAAAAACATGCCACCTATTTGCTATTGTCTTTTATCAATTCTAATTAATGTTACAAACATTTTTGATAACAGCTTAACTAATGCCAATAATCACAATTGTTAACAAATCTAACTAGTGGCACAAATTAAAGACATTATGGTTGTCCCAAAAACATTGGATAGTCAAAAGTTGTTATTAATTAAATTTTTATGTTAAAAATTAAAGGTGAAATTTAATAGGTAGTTTGAAACGCTCAAACAGCACACAAACTTCACAAAATGGTATAGATGACAAAACTGAACCAAAAAATGGAGTCAAAGCATGTCTGAGTAGCTTGACTAATGTAACAAATTGATCACAAAGTTGTAATGTACCTGCGGCAGTTGCCAAGAAGTCTGCCTGGTCACTTCATTAAAGTAATAGCAATTACCTGATTGCTCATCAGTCATCTGATGCCACTGTGTAGTTAAAACAAAACATATAAAAACAACTTAAACATATTAAAGATTAAAAAAACTTACCCTGTCACCATTGGATTCTTTAATGAACACAACATCTCCATCTGGACTTCTTTCAGTAAACCAACCAATCGGAAGAATATGAGGTTTTGTATGGTTTGCAGTGAATGAAGAAGATCGCAGTTTATGCCGTTCCTTTGGGGAAGGAATTTGACCCATATGGGGTTGCTGAGCAATGTCACTATTAGTTTTTTTATGTTTACTCGTATGCTTTTTTCTGCCCATTTCAGGAGATCCATGTGACAAGATAGAAAAGTGGCTGTTGTTATTGTTCTTGTTTGTTTTTGTTGCACTATCATGAGATGATTCCATGCTTTCATCTGGACTTTTTGGATTTTCATTCATATCACTTGGGGGTTTTAATGGGGTGTTTAAGCTTCTCTTAACTGGTTGTCTTTAACAAAGAAAAACAAAATTTGTGAAACTTTCAGGAAACAATCAGTACAATGTAAGAGAAAAGTAAAAAATAACATATGTGGCTACAGTGACTGATAAATTCTTAAAAGTAATGTATAGCACATGCAGCAAAATCAAATCAAATGGCAGTTTCCTCATGAAATGCATATTATTCTTTGCTTATCAGCACATCCATACTTTACCACTCAGCAGTTTTATTTTTGCACAGCACACAAATACTCCCCGACTTACAATCAAGTCCTGTTCCAAGCATTTGATCATATTTTAAATTTTTTTTATTCAATCTATGCAGTACAACAGAAATGTTCCGCTATTTGAAAACCACAATGAATGTTTATTTTCAATTTTCGACTGATCAATAATGACCATCAGGCAGGACAAGCTTTGTTTTGCAACCCTTGGCTGGCAAAAGGTAATTATGCGGCTTTATTTGTTCATATACAGTTATCGCTACGGTTGTTAGTACAGCATCTTTCAAAGTGGATGGATTACAACAATATGCCCCAATTTCAAACAATAACAAAATCAAGGAGGGCCCATAATATACACAAAAAATTACAGAACTCACGTAGATTCACTGTTTTCTGTAGATTTTCTAGATTGATTTAAAGTTGGTTTTTTTGAAGCTTCTGGCACAGCAGGAGGGACTACTTTTCTTGCACTTACCTGACAAAAATGCATCAAATGAATTCCAAAAGTAGTTAAACGATTATTAGCAAAAGTCAAAAGCTTTCATTTAAACTAAACTTCAGTACATGAGGCTGTTCAGGGGCTTTTTTTCGCAGTGGCTTTACTCGCATTTCGCCAGTGTTTGAATTGAGGTAATACTTGCTTCCAGTTTGGTTATCCAATTGCAGCTCCCAACCATCATCTAAAATCTGTTTACAAACAACCTTACAAATGATGTCTTTGCACAGCTATCAACCGGTAACAGAACCTTCCACACTCAATATTTAAGCTTACCTCAACTGTTACTGTATTATGAGGTGGTTCAGACGGCAAACCAAGGCCTATTGCATCTCCTCCCGGGTTTGCATACACAGAAATACGAGTATCATGTGGAACAGGGTGCACATTTGGTTTATCATAGTGAGACATCGGGGGTGCTACACTACATTCACTTTCTGTTTAAAAGTAAATAGCCAGTAATATAACATGTACTCTTAAAACGATAAAAGAAAATTGACCTACTATAATTAACCACAAATGCTCCCAACAATGCTGCATGAATGGTAAACCCTTCACACAAACCACGTCAACAAAACTTCATAATGACAAATATTACATTACCTGATTCAATGTGGATGCAAATATAATTTATTCCATAATGTACACATTTTGTGCATTTTTTATTTGTTATCCTACACCAGAAAATATGTTTTATGAGATATACTGGTGGTATAAAACAACTTCATTGTAACATATATTTCATTTTCACTTTATTGAAAGAAATATTTACAAACATAATGGTAAAAGCCTATTTTTGTAAAGAGTATAATTACTATATAAGTTAAAAGTATTGTGGTTTACACCATTGCTTTTCATTTCTTCATTCAAAGCAACAATGAACTAATATTACAATGTTCCCAGCTGGCAAAGCACCGATGGTACGTTCAAACCAATCAAATAGTCAACTTGAAATTAGAATTTCACTGCGTTAACCCGGGTAATGACTTAAATCATTTTGCGGCCTTTGTTTGATGACCAAACAAGTTCTTCTTGTAACAAAATACTATAAACTCCAATCAACAATACATTCAAAAAATCCTTAACTACAAAATAACTCAAGTTCATTACACCGAAAAAGGTGATTGTGGTGCTATTTTGTGTAACTCAATCCTGGTCAGACAAGCATTGCACTTTTGTGAACTCTCTTTAGTTTTTAACCGTAAATATTTTTTATTGTGTGGTGCAATAACTTTTAGTTTCTATTTCTTGTAGTGACATATAAATACTTCTCGTAAACGTGGCTACACTGCTAATGATTGCGACAAAATTGATAACTTGTTATGTTGGCGAACCCAAGTGCTTCAAGGTTATAAAAATTGAGTACATTGACATTTTTCATCTAATTAAAGTTTGTGCATAACAATAAAAACTTATTACCAAGTAATACGAATAAAAATGTCCTGTTTTACTATTTTCTTTTTTCATTTTTGCTGTTACAGACGGCAAAAGTTTTTGCATTAACATATTTCTTTCAACATATGAAAGTAGCCGCCATTCGAAAACAGCAGACAATTTTGGACAGACAAACAAACAGACAAATTGGCAGACAAACTTAGGTTCTTCCAAAAGTAAAGTTTAAGAACCACTTTGTTCAAGACTTGGGTTCATATTAATGAACACTAACTGACATTTTGAGAGCAACAAAACGGTTTTACATTAAAATTATTAAATAAACCATCAATTTAGCCCAGTGTTTCTTAACTTTTTGTCCCAGGTCCCAGCTTTACTTTCAAAAAAATTGTTCGTCCCACCATCAGTGACATATTTAGGATTGCGTTTTAAGCCAAAGGTCTGCCAAATGTTTTAAAAAGCTGAGTCAAAAATTCAATCAAAAGTGCAAACATTTGGGGTTTTTATGCTTCAAAAACAACTTTAGAACGGCTTGAAATGAAATATAATCACACAGTTATTTGTACAAAAGCTAGCTATTTATGCCGCACAGCTATGAAACGCCGTATATCCGCTAACTGTATGTTTTTCTCAGCTATATTATAGCTGATAAGTGGTCGCGAACAAGGGAATGCAATGAACAAAAAGGACTAAAGATGTAACAAAGCTTATTGGTCCCAAACATTTAGTTCATAAGGGCGTTAAAAAAATGGATTTGTGAGGGATGGGGGATGGTCATAGTACGCTACATTGGACATATACAGTTGCATCCTCACTCATTTTCAAAGAGAAAATGTAAAAAGTGATTACATACTTCTTTGTTATATTTGAATTCACAAACTTCACCAAACTTTTGCCAGGCCCCACGTTAAGAAACACTGTTCCAGCCTCTGGGTCAGCAACTATCAGGTGGAGTTGGGGGCCGAGACTGCAGGTGATGCAATTAAAGATACGTTTTAACAACGATTAACAGTGGCTTACACTAACCGCTTTTAGTTGCTACTGATCTTCGACTTTGCGGACTCATAGATTTCTGTATGGTCTGTTAAATAAAAAGTTTTTGCACTTTATCAATGTTTCATCAACATCAGTTTAGAAATAGACTAATTGAAACAATTTGTGATAGTTTTACAACTTATGTAAACCTTACCTCAAGATTTGCATACTCGGGCTCTTCAAATTGTGGGCTGGTTGGAGCAGAATTCTAAAATACATATCAAATTCAACACTACACTGGGTACATAGGCGCCTAGCTTTCTAAATTCCAGAGTGGGTCTTAACATAAATTAGGGGATTCCCCTAATTTAAGAAATAGTTGTACCAATTATTTATCTTTGTAATGTAGGGTTAAGCCGTTAAGGGTACATATTGTTTTATCGCAAATATAAAATTAATGTGAAAACAGGGGTAAGAGATAACGGAAAGGAATCAAAGTTAATAACACCAGACCTGAACCAACCTGACCGTAAGATTTCAAGAGTCACATTTACAGAATACCATAAATGCATGTGTTTTGTCAAATAAAAGGCAATGATCGGTTAGTTTTCAAATGTTACCGTTCCATAACAATAACGATTACAGTTTCAACGTCACAAACTAAATGCAAGAAATTCGTTACGTGACTTTTATTAAAACTGCTTCAAAGATAACAAGACAAGTGCACGAAATCATAAAAATGAAACCTGGGACTTAATCGCGAGATCTACACTGAAACTACCTAAACAACCTTTTTTTTTTTGGAACAAGGTTCGCTGTCGATGTCTGCGTTATAATGAAAGTGACATTGTAAACAAAGGCAATGTCTCCATGGCAAACAATGCAATAGTAAGTGGATAAACGTTTCCTGCTACGTGGTAGGTTGTTCACTTTACAATTAGCATCATAACTTAACTCCCTTATTGCGATAATCAACAAAACCTTGATATAAAAGCTGCAGATGAACCCACGACCTCATTTTTTAATTTTGGTATGTGGAAGTGAGTAGATATGTGCGCAATGAGTCTAAACAATTAAAGGTTAATCTTTTAAGCTAATGAATTATTTTAGCATCATCCCAGTGAGCACAAAGATAGCAACAATAACGTTCTTGTGACACAACCTCTCGCTTCTCATGCGTGGCCTGAGTGTGATCACTCACTTTACACACCGACTGGGGCGTGATTGTCCATGCGTAACTGCGAGGTTGCTAGTAAGTAGCAACCAGCGGGTAATGAAATTTGCCGTTACAGGCATTCGTATATCACATAACATCAAACTTTTGTTAGTTGTCCCAACTCAAATGCAACAAAAAAGAAGAGATGCAGGTCATGATTAAAAGCCATTGGTTAAATATCCTTAGGAAAAACTCAAATTCCATGGCAGAAAATTCCGTCCTACCCGCCCGCTGTGTATGCCTCTGGGTGAGCATATTCATTGAAGTTAAAATTCTGCCACGCTCCGAAACACCAAGTAACAGAAACCCTATTATTTAGTATGTTATCTTTTAAACTCACTTTGAGTTGATACTAGGAAACAGGTATATATGCAAATAAATTTGTATAATATTGCTTATTTTAGTTGTCCTAATACGCCTAAACATGGATGCCTGTGCCATTTGCAAAAGCTGGTAGAAGGGTTGTTATTTTCAGCCCTGGATTGGATGAAACTCTTCTGCACAAAAGTAGCAGAAATTGCTATAAGCTACTAATAAAACTATACGAAAAAATAGAAATGTAAGTATGCAATACTGATCACGCGATCTTGTTTCTGCTAATGGATGTTGACATCACAATTTTGGAAACATATATGTTAAAACAGAAGCAGTAAAATTATATATATATATACTGTATATGCTATGCTTTAGGATTACCTTCGTAGCTACTTGATGAATGCGGGGACTAAATGAAGTTTCGAAAGGTACTTCGTCATAAGGGTTTTCATTTTCAATGAACTGGTCCAATGAATCGCAACTTGCATGCATTTCAGAGCTACAACAAACAACCATTTTACAGAAAAAGAAGGTCAGTACAAAAACTGTGTGCAATGTGAAACTGCGTGCACACATAAACAACATCAACGGGTAATTTTCCAATAACAAAAATAAGGTAAAAAGCCTTTCGTTTGGTTCGATCGTCATAAAAGTGCAGAAACATTAATTTTATACAGTTTAAAATGAAACTAATTTACTGAGCCACATCTGTGAAATTAAGTATTTATACCATGCTTACAATTTATCATAATTGACTGATGATAAAACAGTTAAATCATCTCTTGACCCTGTCAGAACTATCATTCTTTCCATCCCAGATTTTGAATTTTCAGACATGTTACCAGCTGAGCCATCTTCCTGTTTCAGCTGTTCAAGTGACTGTCGTTGTTTTCGCTTGTTCTTCAGCAGTGTATTGTGTGCTTTTCTAAATCAATTAAGAAATTCACTTCGTATAAAACATAAAACTATGCTGTCACCATGCCTCAAAAATGGTTGGACTTCCATTCCATTTTGTAAGAAACACATTCACCTAAAGAGTAGCTCTATATTTTTGCAAAATACCGTAACAACGTTGCCAGAATGGCAGTTGAGATTTTACTTAATTGAGATTGTATGACATCTATTACAGTTGGCATAAGCTGGCCACTATTATGACATTTTACAAATTGGAATTTAACTTAAATTGATATTCATAACTTACTTGAAATAAGGATGGTTAGGAAATCTCTTAATTTCTAGTTCCCTCACATATGCTGCAGGTATATAGAAAGGCTTTTTTTCACCTTGAAAAAATATGAGCATATATATCTTATTGTATCTCAATAATTAAAATAAGATACAATATCAAACAGGATTCAATAACAGTAAGAGACTGACAAAAAAACAAAGAAAATTATTGACTTTTAAATAGGAACACCATAGCTGACAATGTTGCACCTTAAATATAAGGAATTAGATTGCACTCACGAAAGAAATCCAAGTTTTGCATTTTACCTCAATAATGTGTCGATCGGTCGATGTAAACAAAGTGCTTTTTGTGGACATTAGCCTTGTTGGCTTGTAATTTGTTTACAATTCTATAAAAACTATAAACGCCTCAAACACTCAATATTTGTCTTCAAATATACCTGAGTTAAACAAAATTAAGACGCAAAGCAATTTTTAAGACATCTCTTTTGTTTTCATGCATAACCTGAAACCTTTATAATGATTGCTCTTGTGAAACAATGCATTGGCGGAAATGTAGTTATCTTTCCCACACATAATTAGTTTTGGTTGTTTGTGCAATTATAATTTTTGTTTTTGTCTATATATATATACGCATAATTGTTTATACCAGTACTGGTTATCTGGTATAAATCACAGTAGTGTTATACTTTCATTCATACAAGCAGTTAAAACAATGTACATACCAGAAAATTTTCCTTATGCCTAATGCAAATAAACGTAAATCTAAACAAATACCGTGAAAACTACCAGCAGTCCCATATATATAAATTTTAACTGTATAAATACATCATCCAGAAGAGATGAAGATCATTGAAGTATTGATTTGTTTTTCCAAATATCTGATAACCTTGCATACACTAGTAAACCTTTATCTAGTATATCCGATACAGTGCTAACAGTCAGTCTGACTAACTAGCATTTATCATGCAATTATTTTGGTTACATGATAGGTACTGCACACATGGGGAACATGTGAATAGTAGTTACACACATTACATAATACAATAAAATCTCCTGTATAAGTTGCAGGTTTTTACACAAAATTCCAAGCAGCAAAATTGAAATGTGACTTGTACCTGAGTCATAGTTGACATACGGTAAAAATCTCGTAAAAGAAGTTTACTAACTGAAAACACAATAATAATAGCTACCACTCTAAGGTACATTTCAAACAAATCAACTGCATAAAACCAAAGCATGAATATTACATCTATGGATAACCCATTCCGTGATTTGCTGTAAAATTGGATTTGTTTGGTTTGTTTTCATTGATTTTATTTGAGAGGCTTATGTGAAAATGTCTTGATCGCTTCAACTCCTAAGATATTGTCACAACCATACACAGGCTTATTTTCTCGATCTTCTAAAATCTGGGCTAGGAGGTAGGGCTTGGGACCGTTTTTCAAACGGCTTTGTAACCAGTACTGTGTCTAAATTCCATAAAAATTTGGGTTCTCTAGACCCACCCATCAAAAAGCCAGTTTGTGGCTCACTGGCTAACAAATTGAGTAAATATACAATACATAAACATGGTCAGATATTTTCTATTTTGATATATATTTAAGGTAAGTATTCAAAAAATATTTTTAAAATTACCACCTTCTTTTATTACTTGCCACCAATCAGCGTTAGATTTTTTAATGAGAATGAATTCTTCTCCATCTTCAATGCTAATAATTCGACCATCATTAGCTTTATATTTGTAGTCATATTCAACATGTAACACACGACCCAAGTCGGCTGCATTCATACTTCTTACTCTAAAATTGAGATGTATATTTACTGCATCAGCTTAGATTCAGAACAGTGCTTTAGATAATTTGAACTTTTTTCGTTTTTTACAAAAAACTCATTTAAATACACACATAACAAGCTTTGCTGAAAAACTGCCACAGATAAAACTCTTAGATATATGCCATAAAATAGCAATCTCTCGGCCACTTTACCGATGCACCCTTTGGATCTAGTATAGGCTACAAGTACACAAATATAAGATTCATGTGTGCACTAGCTAAAATGTGATGTTGCGCTAATTCTCATAATTAGCCTTTACTCCTAAGGAATTCTCGTGTAGATCTAATGACATTATAATGTTATTTGTGCTTTGTTTCGTGTGTTTAATAATAAGCCCTGTAGTATATTTTGGCCGTGTTTAGTACCAGTACGCACGACTCCCGTTTTGATTACTTCTGATTTACGTGACTCATACTACAGCGTTCAATGTGTTAGTCTGATATTGACAGTCGGTAATTTACAGTCTACTGAACGCAGCTTTATTTTTTGCTCTGAAAACAATATCGGTTACGTTGAGAAGCTATAATAATAAATCATTATTTAAGACACTGACAGTTTGGTTCTTGTACTGTGATGCTTAACTGACTATCAGGTGTTAATGAATGCGCTATCATTGGATTCAGATTTGCGAATAATTGGTCAAGCAATAATTAACAACAGTTAAACCCCAACAAGACGTGTAGTTAGCAGACGTCATCTGGTTAAGTGCACTTGTATACTAGGCCTAAGCGTAAAACCCAATTTATTAGGCTATGGGTCTCAGAGGCTTTATACCCCAAATCGAATTGACATGGTCGGTCAAGGTATTGCTCAGCCGTTTTGTTTCTTTTTGCTTGGAAACGTTTATTTTGTGTCCCCAATATATAGAAACACTGCTTAAAACAGCCCTAATAATTTCTTCAGACAACTTCCAATATTGCTACTCACTAGGAACGGGTCCAAGGAGACAAGGAGTTCGCTTGGATCACTTGAGATTGCTTGGGACCACTTGGATCATAGCAATCTCACAACATGGTTGCAGTGGTTACCTATGCAGACTTAAAGTCATTTTCAACTTAGATTCTAACAACACATTAAATTACGTTGATTCCGAAAATGTAACCGAAATTTGTTTATCTTTTTTCAGTAACGAATTAAATGGGCGGAAAGTACACGAATGGGGTGGAATTATTAACTAATCCGTTTTTTAAAAAAAGCGACTATTTCACCGTATGTAGGTCACGCAGCCTGTTGGCAAAAACGTGCTTTACAGACTAACATGAGAATGTAAAAGAATTATTAACGTCAGTACGGCCACCAAACCCAAATTAAAAACTTCTTATAATTAATCAATGATCCATTACTTAAGAAATATTAAAAAAGACTGACTAACGCGCTCACAACATTCGCCGAAAAGAGTTTTCCAACAGGAACTTTTCATTGATCTGATATGCGCTTGTATCACGTTAAAGACCAACCAACTAGGTGACGTCACATCGTTCGCTTCCTGCACAGTTTTTTGAAAACGGTTTTGCAAATAATACTTTAACAAAAAAGATGGAAAAATTTTGTTTACGTTTTCAGAATCAGCTTCTTTTTTGTCCATTTTTAAAAAATAAGTTGAAAATGTCTTCAATTAAACTTTAAGCAGTTTAAAAAAATCGATTAGCTGTAAAATGTCATAACATTAAAAATGCAGTTACAGATACTGTATCGGCAATAAGCTGAATAAAGGCTGCCAAACAAAAATAACTGCAACAATCAAACAAGAAATCATATACTGACCTGACGTCAAAACTGAGTGAAGTGAGTGAAGCTTTGTTTTGAGCTTTTTGAGCCAAGCTTGCATCCAGTTTCACTACCAAGAACTTGGGTTTTAGAAAAACCTGCACAACCCCATCAATCCATGTACCTGTGTGGCGGCTTGGCTCGCTTTTGTAAAATCCTTACGTCTTTCGTAGAAATGTGTTTTCCAGAACAATTGGAGTTTTTAAACTTTCAGTCCCGCCACATCATTCTTATGAAAGAGTTTTCCAGCTAGTAAATGGAGTTTAAAACTTGCCTTTTCAGAACACTGCAAACTACCGTTGGTATATTTGAAAACTTGCTACGAATAACTTCGTGTGAAAGCTCCTTATTTAGTACGTTACCAGGTCGCTTCCAAGTAACTGTTTCCAACCTAACCAAATTTAATTTGCATTGCAAACACACCGATTTTCACGTTCACACGCTTTGAAATGTTCATGCCTTTTTTTGTCATATATTTCCGCCACATCGCAGCACGTTTTATAAGCTTGAACTTTTGTGTGAGACTCCCTCAGAGCCTCAGAACCTCAGTCACAGACGCGAAGTTATAGACATATGTAATACCGTACTACTGTAGTTGTGGTGATTGAATCAGTAGACATCGTGTAAACAGTCACATGACTTGTGTTCTCGGTTATTTGTAATATTGAGAAAGTGTACAGCACCTACAATAAAAGCCTTTTCTGGCAAACGGTATTTGTTATAAAATAATACGAACGTTCGGCTATCAGAAAGGTTAGAGAATTCTAACCGCACGCAACAATAGAGTCAGATACTAATGTAGTAGGTTAACTAAGTCAATAACGTAACGTAAGCTAAGACCGATAAACTCTGCATCTGTATCTGCATCTGTCGGCATCAACCTCTACATCCTAAAACGACCCCAACCTCTACATTTCTGGTGACAACCCGACGTTCCGACATTTCTGGTGACAACCCGACGTTCTACTGACAACCCGACGCTTCGACGTTCTAATAAACCACCGACGTTCTAGTGATCACTGACGATCTTGTGTCAAAAACGACGCGTTTTAATTCTCACACTCTCGCAATTCGCACAGCCGTTCTTCACTGGTAAGTGGATTTTTCACTTTTTATACAACTACTTGCAACCATAGCTTGTAAAGGCATGCTCATCGGCTTGTACCTTATTAAATTAGCTTAAGCTATTCTTATTGTGCTGCATTGTGCTGCAGTTTGAAATAAAAGTTTCTTGTTGTAAAGTATTTTTTGGTTCAATTGTGAACAATTTTTGCGGTGCGCCGCCTAAAACATTTTCTATCGGTTTTGATAAATGTCACAACCTGTGCCGACACAACGAAAAGTTACTTCGGTGCCTGGCAAAGCTAAGACAGAATACCACATGAGCACACGATCAACCGACCGTTCCAACGAGTCAATTAATAATACAACTATGTCGAACGAAAACGGGGAGGGATCTGCAAATACTCCCGATAATGGCATTGCTGGTCCGTCTGGTCTGGGTACTAGTAACCAATTACCAACAAACGCGCAACCACAGAACAATACTTTACGAAACGATTTGTTTTCACACGTTAAACTTCCTACCTTTTGGAAATTTAATCCCGAAGCGTGGATTTCTCACCTTGAACATAAATTTTCTCTTTATCAAATCACTTCTCAAACTAATCGTTACTTGTTGGCGGTAGAGGCAATTCCTGCGAAAGACCTCGCGCTCCTTCGGTTACCTTCGGCGTCAGCACAGAACTGCTACGACATATTGATCAATGAAATCTTGAGAAACTTTGATAAACGTGAGGACCATTTAGATTTTTTGTTGGCGGACCTGACGCTGCACGATCAGTCCCCGAAACATTTAATGCGCGAATTAATGAGCGCAGTAGGTCAAGAGAATCTTACTCCGCCAGTCGTCAAACTAATTCGTGCTAAATTCCTTAAAGCGTTACCACCAGACGTCGCAATTGCGTTAGCCAGCGTGGAACATCACGATCTCCAGAACCTTGCAAGCAGAGCCCACGAAATCTTGCTGCTTAAACAACCAAAAACTTCTTCGCACAACCTTTCCCTTGCCATCACTGATACGGATGACATTGACTACCCAATGCAACCGCAAATACAGCAAATTCAATTGTCTAAACCACCGCGCTATACACGATCTAACGCTAACAACGAATCTAAGAGTTCCGGGCAAAGAAATACGAATTTCACAAATCAAAATACGCCAAACCAACGCAATTCATTTAACTCAGCATGGCAACAACGATCACCACGCACAAACAATGGACAGTTTCACAAATCATACAGCAACAACGGGTTTAATCGAGATAATCGCCGACAAAATGGTTCTTTTGCAAACCAACGCAAATATAATTTTTTACATTCATCCCCCACATTTCAGAAACCAGACTACCAACGTAGCAATTACCCTTGCGCGTCTGATGCTTCTAATGGCTTATGTTATTACCACGCCCGCTTCGGTAGGGATGCGCGCCGCTGTCACCCAAGTTGTAGCATGTGGGAGAACCAATCCCGCCCAACAAAAAACGCGTGGCGATCGACGCAACATTAACCCCGTCAGTCCCGTCGATCGCATCATCAATAAAAAGAGGCTGCCCCTTGTTAACTGTATATGATCACGCCAATAGTATTCACTTTTATGTAGATAGCGCGGCAGCAACTTCTCTTTTGTCCGCTAGTTTAGCTGACGTATCAAACCGCAAACCGCAAACACCGCTTTTCGCTGCTAACAGCACGCCAATTACTACGTATGGCACTACACAACTTAATGTTTCCCTTCATCCTCGTTTTTCTTATCCCTTTGAATTTGTGCTTGCGGACACACCCTTTTGCATATTGGGGCTGGATTTCCTCACTGAATACAACTTTGTTTTGGATCTTAAAGCCAAGCATCTGATAGATGTACCGAACCAACAGCAATATACGTTAGAGCCTGTTGAAAGTGATCCTGTTCGCATATCCATTCTCAGCCAGATAGATCCTGTTGCAGACCTTTTACATCAATTTCCAGACTTGCAAAAACCCATGTCAGCTGTTAAACCAGTGAAGCATTCCATCGTTCACCACATCCATACCACAGGTTCTCCTGTACGTGCACGTCCACGTCGATATAGCCCAGAAACAATGCAGATCTTGAAGAAAGAAATTGACAGCTTGCTGGAGCGAGAAATTATCCGCTACAGTGATTCTCCTTATGGAAGTCCGGCCTTGCTCGTTCCTAAAGGCTCTTCTGGCAATAAATATCGTCTTGTCGTTGATTATAAATTAGTCAACAAACAAACAATCGACAGCTGTTACCCTCTTCCGTTCTTACATAGTTTTTCCGAGGTTTTGTATGGTAAAACTGTCTTCTCTAAATGCGACCTCCAAAACGCCTTTCATCAAATAAAAGTGGCTCCAGAAGATGTCCATAAAACGGCGTTTGTTTGCCCCCTAGGACAATTCGAATACACACGACTCCCATTCGGTTTGTCGGGGGCCCCAAGGACCTTTTCCAGACTAATAGGGGAAGTAGTACGCCCCCTTCAGCACCTTGGAATCTTTGCTTACCTCGATGATATCATCATTGGAAGTAGTAACCTATCAGAACATCTTGAACACCTTAAGTTGCTTTTTCAACGACTTGAGGAATTTGGCTTAACGCTCAATTTAGACAAAAGTGAATTCAACCGCGAGTCTCTTGACTACCTTGGCCATCACATAAATTCTGAGGGTATACGACCAACTCAAGAAAAAGTGCAGGCCATTCTTGATTACCCACAGCCACAAACCTGCAAACAGCTGAAACGTTACTTGGGAATTTATTGCTATTATTTTCGCTTTCTGAAGCATTGTTCCACAACCTTACAACCGCTTTACAAGCTAGTTCCGAACAGTCGCAGCAAACGCGCGGCCCCTTTAACATGGAATGTCGAAGCCGAATGCGCCTTCGCCAGCAGCAAACAAGCTATTGCAAATGCTAGCACTTTAGCGTTTCCGAAACTCCATGCTCCAACTTATCTAACAGTTGACGCTTCGTTGACCGGTATTGGAGCGACATTAGAGCAATTGCAAGGAAATCAACTTGTTCCTTTGGCCTTCTTTTCAAGACAGCTGAACGCTACTCAACGTAAATACAGTTGCTTTGACCGAGAGCTGTTGGCCGCTTACAAGTCAATACGTCATTTCCGCTACTTCTTGACAGGCCGACAATTCACTTTGCGTACAGACCATCTCCCTTTGGTTTCAAGTCTCAGTAAGCTCTCCGAACATTACTCTCCAAGACAGTTCCGGCAATTGTTGTTTGTTTCAGAATATACAACAACCATTGAGCACATCAAAGGCTCTGCCAATGTTGTGGCGGACCTCTTGTCAAGGTCTCAACCTTCGGCACCCAACATTAATACTCTTTCGGACGTTCCGCCTCCTTTAGAGTATGAGAAAATAGCACAAGCTCAAGCCAATGATCCTGCTATTCAAAGACTACGCACCGCAACAACATCACTCAAACTCCAGGACTGCAAGCTGCCCAATAAGGACCTTACCATCCTTTGTGACGTGTCCACTGACACAGAGCGTGTTCTAGTTCCTTCCTCCTTCCAACGTCAAGTATTCCTGCACTTACATAATTTATCGCATCCTGGAAAAAAAGCCACAATTAAGCTCATCAAGGAAAGATTTATATGGATAGGGATGTGTAAACAAATCGCTACCTGGGTTCAACAATGCCCAAACTGCCAGGAAGGAAAAATTTTCCGCCACACTAAAACCGCACCGGGGAAATTTAAAATTCCCTACGGACGATTTTCTGATGTTGCAATTGACTTGATTGGACCACTACCAACTTCACACGGTTACAAATACATCCTTACGTGTATCGACCGATATACGCGTTTCGTTCAAGCGATACCAATCCCTGATGCCACCACGGAAACCGTTGCTGCTTACTTTGTTAATCTCTGGTGTTCCTTGGTCGGTGTTCCAATCATCCTCACAAGTGATCGTGGACCATGTTTCATAAGTTCCGCTTGGGCAGAAATTATGCGCTCGCTTGGTATTCAACACAATCTGACTACAGCTTACCACCCCACTTCCAATGGAATTACAGAACGCGCAAATGCAGAGATCAAGCGCGCCATCAAGTGTTCAGACGAACCTGAGCGTTGGTTTCACAAATTGGGTTTTATTGTCTTGGCTCTGCGTAATCGCTATCTCCAGGATTTGAAATGTACACCTGCTGAGTTAGCTTTTGGACACACCTTACGGCTCCCAGGTGGTTTCTTTTCTGATTCCAAGCTTGCCTCTGCAGTTCCTACATCCAGCTACCTCGGTGCCTACCGAGACTTCATCAACGACCTTCAGTTTACTCCAACGACCGCTCATACAAAATTCATGCAGTCCTACGTGCATCCGGATTTGAAACATTGTGACCGCGTTTATGTTAGATGCGATCATGTCAAACGTGCGTTAGAACGCCCTTATGTTGGTCCTTTTCCAGTATTGGAAAGATACGAAAAATATTTTGTAATATCCCGTCATGGCAAACCGGATCGCGTCTCACTCGACCGTCTCAAACCTAGCTATACAATTGATATTGATGCTCCCTCACCATCATCCTCCTCGCATCAACAAAATTTTTCTTTGCAGACTCGACACCCTGCTCCTCAGTCAGTCTCCGCTACTTCAGCAAAACAGCAAACGACACCACCTACGGTCACTGCTCCTGCTTCTATAAAACCGCCTGAAGTTGTAAAGACTTCTCGGACTGGTCGCAAAATCATTCCACCGAAACGGTTCTCTGACTAAACAACACAACATGTTCGTTTGTCTGCTGCTTACATGTTTCTTTTTGTTCACATCCGCCGCTCAGACGAATCTTCATCCGGATACACAGAAATTTCTGTTATGTCAGCGTTCGCATTCTCTCGGGTTATATACCTTTGATGACGACATACATTGTCAAACGCAGACACCCTTCTCCATACACAACTGCTCTGCTACCGTGTTTGCTCCAGATCTGCATCTCCAGAAGATTCCTGCAACAGTTTGCACTTCACAGATTACTTCCTGGAGCACTACTTACTTCTTTTTTGGGAGTTATCAAAAATCGGCCAACACCTTTGACGCACACCCACCGTACAACCCAGAATGTTCGTCGTGGAATAAAACCAACGTTTCATCACATGGACCGCTGATCCTGTCTAATCCTGCGGCGTACTCAACACGCAATGCAGTCCATTATAAGTTTGTCTGGCCGACTTCAGCTTCTGGAACAGTAACAAACGACTTCTTGTTTCACACTACAATTTACTACGATTACGTCACGGACACAATGACGTCGTCTCTTGGATCTCTTGCATCGTGCTCAATCGGGCGTGGATACTGCTTAACGGGCAATCGTATGTTTATATGGCGAGTACCTTCGCATATCAACTGCCCACCAACCAAGCCTCTCGGGACTCACAAGATGCTCCTCCATTACAACTCTACGTCCTTATATAGAGTTTCCTTACCTGATCTCGGGATCTCGGTACATCACTGGAGGAAATGCTCCTCTCGTGCGAAAACCTGCTATGGCAAACATATTCACTGCGACAACAACAACTTTATCTTTCGCTACCAACAATGTACAGAGCTCGACAGACTCGCTCTTTTTCGTCCTAACCGGCTAAGGCGTGCCCCTTTTCGAACGCCATACTCTCAATTCGAGCGACTTTTTGCAACCTTCGACACACAACAGGACGACCTTATTTCAGAAGTTCTCACTACCTTCAACGAAGAGAACAAGTTCCTACATTGCCAACTCACGAAGCTAATTGGCACACTCTACAAAGCAATTGGGAAGATCTTCCCTACTGAGATACTCACTACTACTCTTGGACATCAAACCATGGGTTCCAGCCTTGGAGATTTTATGTCCAGAGCAGCATGTCACTCTATCAACGGTACCGTCTTACCGTCACTTGCGTACCGAAACGCATTCAGCCAACGTCCTCTCATCAAATATCGCGATCAAAACGGCCACAGTCAATACGGCCAACTCATTTCAGACAACATTGTCCTACCGGGAGTGCACCTGCTGGAATCGTATCGACCAGCAAGAAGTTTTGTCTTCCGAGTTCTGGGACACACTGTCCTGTATCACAACTATACTTTATCGCACGAACATGTGCAGGTGCACCAACTCAACTTACCTTTGTCGCCTATACACGTCAACTACAAGGCACCCGACTACGAGAAAATTCTCAACGAGCTACCTGACTCTGACTCGTTTACTGATCTTCAATCGCTGCTCAGCTCTATGTCTGAAGCCAACCTTCTCAAGGAACAAATGCGACATGTCATGACAAGCCTTACTACTACTGATGAAACTATGATCAACGGATCCTACGTCGCAGACACATTCGCACACGCCGCGAAACAAACGTTACTCCTTGCTCTGTCGCAAATTACGAATCCATTTCTCTCAGCCCTTATATTCATCCTGCAACTCCTTGCCATGATGTGGGCCCTCTTCCATACCATCGGGTTTATCCGATCGTCTCCGCACCATTTGCAGTATGCCAGGTCCCTTGTATCCCGTGTCCGCGCTTGGCGCCACCAACAGCAGGCGCCGGTTGCAAGACCTCAACTACCACAACCGCTGCCCTTGCCTCGGCGTTCTCGTGATGAACCGTCTCCGTCCGGATCTGCTGATGACGCACCGCCCGCTTCATCTTCTCGTGATAATTTCGCGAGCACCCACACACTTTAAGTTTCACTATGTGTATCACCTTGCTTCAATACCGATAATGTCCTTTGCATGTACAATTTTGCCGTTTTCCCTTGTCGCCGCTTTCGATTTTGTAACCGTTTTGCTTCGTTGCATGCTTAGTAGCTTATTCTTGTGCTAGTATCGTTTTCACTTTTCCCGCCTTATTGCATGCTAACTATTCCTGTGCATGAGTTTAGCTGTTTCAACCCACCTCAATAGGGGGAGGTGCAGTTGCAAAAAATTTACCCTCTACCCCTTTAGTTTCTCCACAGACTTTGCTGCCACTACCATTGCTGCCAAAACCACTTCAGTATGTCGACGGTATCTGATTCCTCCGCTGACGTTCAAATTGACGAAATCACTTCAGTTACTGAGATGATTCCCGACTCACCCGATTCACCGGTTCAACAATCATCTCCCGCTCCGTATGTGCCGATCGTCAGACCTGGGGAGCAAGGCGCTCCTGCCCCCATGCCCCAGAGCGCTGATCTAGCAGATATACAAGCTACGGTGTTACAACCAGTACATAGACTATTTCGGCCGTTTAAAACAACCGTTACAATGCCGACCCTTGCGGTTCCTGCGCCGCCAACCACTTCGGCTGAGGATCTACTACTTTGGTTCCAGCAGCTGGATGAACTGTTCCAGCTGGTTCCTGATTTTGAGTTTATGAGCAAAATCCTTACCATGGTAGCAGCCACACCTGCTTTCCACATGGCCCCCTTGATGAAGTATATATCCAACGGGGTTACGGACAAAACCCTGGAATACGAACAGTTCAAACAATTTTTGCATGCCCGGTTAATCTTGGAGATACCCTCCAACATGTAGCTATATTACCATCAGTTATTTTAAGCATATGTTACAGTTCATTCATTTGTATATAACTTCAGTTTTTTGTTTGTGCTTGCTCGCCATTGCCACCTTCAGTACGTTACATGTTAATTGTCATCTTTTTCCTTCCGTAGCGGGGGAGGAATGTGGCGGCTTGGCTCGCTTTTGTAAAATCCTTACGTCTTTCGTAGAAATGTGTTTTCCAGAACAATTGGAGTTTTTAAACTTTCAGTCCCGCCACATCATTCTTATGAAAGAGTTTTCCAGCTAGTAAATGGAGTTTAAAACTTGCCTTTTCAGAACACTGCAAACTACCGTTGGTATATTTGAAAACTTGCTACGAATAACTTCGTGTGAAAGCTCCTTATTTAGTACGTTACCAGGTCGCTTCCAAGTAACTGTTTCCAACCTAACCAAATTTAATTTGCATTGCAAACACACCGATTTTCACGTTCACACGCTTTGAAATGTTCATGCCTTTTTTTGTCATATATTTCCGCCACATCGCAGCACGTTTTATAAGCTTGAACTTTTGTGTGAGACTCCCTCAGAGCCTCAGAACCTCAGTCACAGACGCGAAGTTATAGACATATGTAATACCGTACTACTGTAGTTGTGGTGATTGAATCAGTAGACATCGTGTAAACAGTCACATGACTTGTGTTCTCGGTTATTTGTAATATTGAGAAAGTGTACAGCACCTACAATAAAAGCCTTTTCTGGCAAACGGTATTTGTTATAAAATAATACGAACGTTCGGCTATCAGAAAGGTTAGAGAATTCTAACCGCACGCAACAATAGAGTCAGATACTAATGTAGTAGGTTAACTAAGTCAATAACGTAACGTAAGCTAAGACCGATAAACTCTGCATCTGTATCTGCATCTGTCGGCATCAACCTCTACATCCTAAAACGACCCCAACCTCTACATTTCTGGTGACAACCCGACGTTCCGACATTTCTGGTGACAACCCGACGTTCTACTGACAACCCGACGCTTCGACGTTCTAATAAACCACCGACGTTCTAGTGATCACTGACGATCTTGTGTCAAAAACGACGCGTTTTAATTCTCACACTCTCGCAATTCGCACAGCCGTTCTTCACTGGTAAGTGGATTTTTCACTTTTTATACAACTACTTGCAACCATAGCTTGTAAAGGCATGCTCATCGGCTTGTACCTTATTAAATTAGCTTAAGCTATTCTTATTGTGCTGCATTGTGCTGCAGTTTGAAATAAAAGTTTCTTGTTGTAAAGTATTTTTTGGTTCAATTGTGAACAATTTTTGCGGTGCGCCGCCTAAAACATTTTCTATCGGTTTTGATAAATGTCACAACCTGTGCCGACACAACGAAAAGTTACTTCGGTGCCTGGCAAAGCTAAGACAGAATACCACATGAGCACACGATCAACCGACCGTTCCAACGAGTCAATTAATAATACAACTATGTCGAACGAAAACGGGGAGGGATCTGCAAATACTCCCGATAATGGCATTGCTGGTCCGTCTGGTCTGGGTACTAGTAACCAATTACCAACAAACGCGCAACCACAGAACAATACTTTACGAAACGATTTGTTTTCACACGTTAAACTTCCTACCTTTTGGAAATTTAATCCCGAAGCGTGGATTTCTCACCTTGAACATAAATTTTCTCTTTATCAAATCACTTCTCAAACTAATCGTTACTTGTTGGCGGTAGAGGCAATTCCTGCGAAAGACCTCGCGCTCCTTCGGTTACCTTCGGCGTCAGCACAGAACTGCTACGACATATTGATCAATGAAATCTTGAGAAACTTTGATAAACGTGAGGACCATTTAGATTTTTTGTTGGCGGACCTGACGCTGCACGATCAGTCCCCGAAACATTTAATGCGCGAATTAATGAGCGCAGTAGGTCAAGAGAATCTTACTCCGCCAGTCGTCAAACTAATTCGTGCTAAATTCCTTAAAGCGTTACCACCAGACGTCGCAATTGCGTTAGCCAGCGTGGAACATCACGATCTCCAGAACCTTGCAAGCAGAGCCCACGAAATCTTGCTGCTTAAACAACCAAAAACTTCTTCGCACAACCTTTCCCTTGCCATCACTGATACGGATGACATTGACTACCCAATGCAACCGCAAATACAGCAAATTCAATTGTCTAAACCACCGCGCTATACACGATCTAACGCTAACAACGAATCTAAGAGTTCCGGGCAAAGAAATACGAATTTCACAAATCAAAATACGCCAAACCAACGCAATTCATTTAACTCAGCATGGCAACAACGATCACCACGCACAAACAATGGACAGTTTCACAAATCATACAGCAACAACGGGTTTAATCGAGATAATCGCCGACAAAATGGTTCTTTTGCAAACCAACGCAAATATAATTTTTTACATTCATCCCCCACATTTCAGAAACCAGACTACCAACGTAGCAATTACCCTTGCGCGTCTGATGCTTCTAATGGCTTATGTTATTACCACGCCCGCTTCGGTAGGGATGCGCGCCGCTGTCACCCAAGTTGTAGCATGTGGGAGAACCAATCCCGCCCAACAAAAAACGCGTGGCGATCGACGCAACATTAACCCCGTCAGTCCCGTCGATCGCATCATCAATAAAAAGAGGCTGCCCCTTGTTAACTGTATATGATCACGCCAATAGTATTCACTTTTATGTAGATAGCGCGGCAGCAACTTCTCTTTTGTCCGCTAGTTTAGCTGACGTATCAAACCGCAAACCGCAAACACCGCTTTTCGCTGCTAACAGCACGCCAATTACTACGTATGGCACTACACAACTTAATGTTTCCCTTCATCCTCGTTTTTCTTATCCCTTTGAATTTGTGCTTGCGGACACACCCTTTTGCATATTGGGGCTGGATTTCCTCACTGAATACAACTTTGTTTTGGATCTTAAAGCCAAGCATCTGATAGATGTACCGAACCAACAGCAATATACGTTAGAGCCTGTTGAAAGTGATCCTGTTCGCATATCCATTCTCAGCCAGATAGATCCTGTTGCAGACCTTTTACATCAATTTCCAGACTTGCAAAAACCCATGTCAGCTGTTAAACCAGTGAAGCATTCCATCGTTCACCACATCCATACCACAGGTTCTCCTGTACGTGCACGTCCACGTCGATATAGCCCAGAAACAATGCAGATCTTGAAGAAAGAAATTGACAGCTTGCTGGAGCGAGAAATTATCCGCTACAGTGATTCTCCTTATGGAAGTCCGGCCTTGCTCGTTCCTAAAGGCTCTTCTGGCAATAAATATCGTCTTGTCGTTGATTATAAATTAGTCAACAAACAAACAATCGACAGCTGTTACCCTCTTCCGTTCTTACATAGTTTTTCCGAGGTTTTGTATGGTAAAACTGTCTTCTCTAAATGCGACCTCCAAAACGCCTTTCATCAAATAAAAGTGGCTCCAGAAGATGTCCATAAAACGGCGTTTGTTTGCCCCCTAGGACAATTCGAATACACACGACTCCCATTCGGTTTGTCGGGGGCCCCAAGGACCTTTTCCAGACTAATAGGGGAAGTAGTACGCCCCCTTCAGCACCTTGGAATCTTTGCTTACCTCGATGATATCATCATTGGAAGTAGTAACCTATCAGAACATCTTGAACACCTTAAGTTGCTTTTTCAACGACTTGAGGAATTTGGCTTAACGCTCAATTTAGACAAAAGTGAATTCAACCGCGAGTCTCTTGACTACCTTGGCCATCACATAAATTCTGAGGGTATACGACCAACTCAAGAAAAAGTGCAGGCCATTCTTGATTACCCACAGCCACAAACCTGCAAACAGCTGAAACGTTACTTGGGAATTTATTGCTATTATTTTCGCTTTCTGAAGCATTGTTCCACAACCTTACAACCGCTTTACAAGCTAGTTCCGAACAGTCGCAGCAAACGCGCGGCCCCTTTAACATGGAATGTCGAAGCCGAATGCGCCTTCGCCAGCAGCAAACAAGCTATTGCAAATGCTAGCACTTTAGCGTTTCCGAAACTCCATGCTCCAACTTATCTAACAGTTGACGCTTCGTTGACCGGTATTGGAGCGACATTAGAGCAATTGCAAGGAAATCAACTTGTTCCTTTGGCCTTCTTTTCAAGACAGCTGAACGCTACTCAACGTAAATACAGTTGCTTTGACCGAGAGCTGTTGGCCGCTTACAAGTCAATACGTCATTTCCGCTACTTCTTGACAGGCCGACAATTCACTTTGCGTACAGACCATCTCCCTTTGGTTTCAAGTCTCAGTAAGCTCTCCGAACATTACTCTCCAAGACAGTTCCGGCAATTGTTGTTTGTTTCAGAATATACAACAACCATTGAGCACATCAAAGGCTCTGCCAATGTTGTGGCGGACCTCTTGTCAAGGTCTCAACCTTCGGCACCCAACATTAATACTCTTTCGGACGTTCCGCCTCCTTTAGAGTATGAGAAAATAGCACAAGCTCAAGCCAATGATCCTGCTATTCAAAGACTACGCACCGCAACAACATCACTCAAACTCCAGGACTGCAAGCTGCCCAATAAGGACCTTACCATCCTTTGTGACGTGTCCACTGACACAGAGCGTGTTCTAGTTCCTTCCTCCTTCCAACGTCAAGTATTCCTGCACTTACATAATTTATCGCATCCTGGAAAAAAAGCCACAATTAAGCTCATCAAGGAAAGATTTATATGGATAGGGATGTGTAAACAAATCGCTACCTGGGTTCAACAATGCCCAAACTGCCAGGAAGGAAAAATTTTCCGCCACACTAAAACCGCACCGGGGAAATTTAAAATTCCCTACGGACGATTTTCTGATGTTGCAATTGACTTGATTGGACCACTACCAACTTCACACGGTTACAAATACATCCTTACGTGTATCGACCGATATACGCGTTTCGTTCAAGCGATACCAATCCCTGATGCCACCACGGAAACCGTTGCTGCTTACTTTGTTAATCTCTGGTGTTCCTTGGTCGGTGTTCCAATCATCCTCACAAGTGATCGTGGACCATGTTTCATAAGTTCCGCTTGGGCAGAAATTATGCGCTCGCTTGGTATTCAACACAATCTGACTACAGCTTACCACCCCACTTCCAATGGAATTACAGAACGCGCAAATGCAGAGATCAAGCGCGCCATCAAGTGTTCAGACGAACCTGAGCGTTGGTTTCACAAATTGGGTTTTATTGTCTTGGCTCTGCGTAATCGCTATCTCCAGGATTTGAAATGTACACCTGCTGAGTTAGCTTTTGGACACACCTTACGGCTCCCAGGTGGTTTCTTTTCTGATTCCAAGCTTGCCTCTGCAGTTCCTACATCCAGCTACCTCGGTGCCTACCGAGACTTCATCAACGACCTTCAGTTTACTCCAACGACCGCTCATACAAAATTCATGCAGTCCTACGTGCATCCGGATTTGAAACATTGTGACCGCGTTTATGTTAGATGCGATCATGTCAAACGTGCGTTAGAACGCCCTTATGTTGGTCCTTTTCCAGTATTGGAAAGATACGAAAAATATTTTGTAATATCCCGTCATGGCAAACCGGATCGCGTCTCACTCGACCGTCTCAAACCTAGCTATACAATTGATATTGATGCTCCCTCACCATCATCCTCCTCGCATCAACAAAATTTTTCTTTGCAGACTCGACACCCTGCTCCTCAGTCAGTCTCCGCTACTTCAGCAAAACAGCAAACGACACCACCTACGGTCACTGCTCCTGCTTCTATAAAACCGCCTGAAGTTGTAAAGACTTCTCGGACTGGTCGCAAAATCATTCCACCGAAACGGTTCTCTGACTAAACAACACAACATGTTCGTTTGTCTGCTGCTTACATGTTTCTTTTTGTTCACATCCGCCGCTCAGACGAATCTTCATCCGGATACACAGAAATTTCTGTTATGTCAGCGTTCGCATTCTCTCGGGTTATATACCTTTGATGACGACATACATTGTCAAACGCAGACACCCTTCTCCATACACAACTGCTCTGCTACCGTGTTTGCTCCAGATCTGCATCTCCAGAAGATTCCTGCAACAGTTTGCACTTCACAGATTACTTCCTGGAGCACTACTTACTTCTTTTTTGGGAGTTATCAAAAATCGGCCAACACCTTTGACGCACACCCACCGTACAACCCAGAATGTTCGTCGTGGAATAAAACCAACGTTTCATCACATGGACCGCTGATCCTGTCTAATCCTGCGGCGTACTCAACACGCAATGCAGTCCATTATAAGTTTGTCTGGCCGACTTCAGCTTCTGGAACAGTAACAAACGACTTCTTGTTTCACACTACAATTTACTACGATTACGTCACGGACACAATGACGTCGTCTCTTGGATCTCTTGCATCGTGCTCAATCGGGCGTGGATACTGCTTAACGGGCAATCGTATGTTTATATGGCGAGTACCTTCGCATATCAACTGCCCACCAACCAAGCCTCTCGGGACTCACAAGATGCTCCTCCATTACAACTCTACGTCCTTATATAGAGTTTCCTTACCTGATCTCGGGATCTCGGTACATCACTGGAGGAAATGCTCCTCTCGTGCGAAAACCTGCTATGGCAAACATATTCACTGCGACAACAACAACTTTATCTTTCGCTACCAACAATGTACAGAGCTCGACAGACTCGCTCTTTTTCGTCCTAACCGGCTAAGGCGTGCCCCTTTTCGAACGCCATACTCTCAATTCGAGCGACTTTTTGCAACCTTCGACACACAACAGGACGACCTTATTTCAGAAGTTCTCACTACCTTCAACGAAGAGAACAAGTTCCTACATTGCCAACTCACGAAGCTAATTGGCACACTCTACAAAGCAATTGGGAAGATCTTCCCTACTGAGATACTCACTACTACTCTTGGACATCAAACCATGGGTTCCAGCCTTGGAGATTTTATGTCCAGAGCAGCATGTCACTCTATCAACGGTACCGTCTTACCGTCACTTGCGTACCGAAACGCATTCAGCCAACGTCCTCTCATCAAATATCGCGATCAAAACGGCCACAGTCAATACGGCCAACTCATTTCAGACAACATTGTCCTACCGGGAGTGCACCTGCTGGAATCGTATCGACCAGCAAGAAGTTTTGTCTTCCGAGTTCTGGGACACACTGTCCTGTATCACAACTATACTTTATCGCACGAACATGTGCAGGTGCACCAACTCAACTTACCTTTGTCGCCTATACACGTCAACTACAAGGCACCCGACTACGAGAAAATTCTCAACGAGCTACCTGACTCTGACTCGTTTACTGATCTTCAATCGCTGCTCAGCTCTATGTCTGAAGCCAACCTTCTCAAGGAACAAATGCGACATGTCATGACAAGCCTTACTACTACTGATGAAACTATGATCAACGGATCCTACGTCGCAGACACATTCGCACACGCCGCGAAACAAACGTTACTCCTTGCTCTGTCGCAAATTACGAATCCATTTCTCTCAGCCCTTATATTCATCCTGCAACTCCTTGCCATGATGTGGGCCCTCTTCCATACCATCGGGTTTATCCGATCGTCTCCGCACCATTTGCAGTATGCCAGGTCCCTTGTATCCCGTGTCCGCGCTTGGCGCCACCAACAGCAGGCGCCGGTTGCAAGACCTCAACTACCACAACCGCTGCCCTTGCCTCGGCGTTCTCGTGATGAACCGTCTCCGTCCGGATCTGCTGATGACGCACCGCCCGCTTCATCTTCTCGTGATAATTTCGCGAGCACCCACACACTTTAAGTTTCACTATGTGTATCACCTTGCTTCAATACCGATAATGTCCTTTGCATGTACAATTTTGCCGTTTTCCCTTGTCGCCGCTTTCGATTTTGTAACCGTTTTGCTTCGTTGCATGCTTAGTAGCTTATTCTTGTGCTAGTATCGTTTTCACTTTTCCCGCCTTATTGCATGCTAACTATTCCTGTGCATGAGTTTAGCTGTTTCAACCCACCTCAATAGGGGGAGGTGCAGTTGCAAAAAATTTACCCTCTACCCCTTTAGTTTCTCCACAGACTTTGCTGCCACTACCATTGCTGCCAAAACCACTTCAGTATGTCGACGGTATCTGATTCCTCCGCTGACGTTCAAATTGACGAAATCACTTCAGTTACTGAGATGATTCCCGACTCACCCGATTCACCGGTTCAACAATCATCTCCCGCTCCGTATGTGCCGATCGTCAGACCTGGGGAGCAAGGCGCTCCTGCCCCCATGCCCCAGAGCGCTGATCTAGCAGATATACAAGCTACGGTGTTACAACCAGTACATAGACTATTTCGGCCGTTTAAAACAACCGTTACAATGCCGACCCTTGCGGTTCCTGCGCCGCCAACCACTTCGGCTGAGGATCTACTACTTTGGTTCCAGCAGCTGGATGAACTGTTCCAGCTGGTTCCTGATTTTGAGTTTATGAGCAAAATCCTTACCATGGTAGCAGCCACACCTGCTTTCCACATGGCCCCCTTGATGAAGTATATATCCAACGGGGTTACGGACAAAACCCTGGAATACGAACAGTTCAAACAATTTTTGCATGCCCGGTTAATCTTGGAGATACCCTCCAACATGTAGCTATATTACCATCAGTTATTTTAAGCATATGTTACAGTTCATTCATTTGTATATAACTTCAGTTTTTTGTTTGTGCTTGCTCGCCATTGCCACCTTCAGTACGTTACATGTTAATTGTCATCTTTTTCCTTCCGTAGCGGGGGAGGAATGTGGCGGCTTGGCTCGCTTTTGTAAAATCCTTACGTCTTTCGTAGAAATGTGTTTTCCAGAACAATTGGAGTTTTTAAACTTTCAGTCCCGCCACATCATTCTTATGAAAGAGTTTTCCAGCTAGTAAATGGAGTTTAAAACTTGCCTTTTCAGAACACTGCAAACTACCGTTGGTATATTTGAAAACTTGCTACGAATAACTTCGTGTGAAAGCTCCTTATTTAGTACGTTACCAGGTCGCTTCCAAGTAACTGTTTCCAACCTAACCAAATTTAATTTGCATTGCAAACACACCGATTTTCACGTTCACACGCTTTGAAATGTTCATGCCTTTTTTTGTCATATATTTCCGCCACATCGCAGCACGTTTTATAAGCTTGAACTTTTGTGTGAGACTCCCTCAGAGCCTCAGAACCTCAGTCACAGACGCGAAGTTATAGACATATGTAATACCGTACTACTGTAGTTGTGGTGATTGAATCAGTAGACATCGTGTAAACAGTCACATGACTTGTGTTCTCGGTTATTTGTAATATTGAGAAAGTGTACAGCACCTACAATAAAAGCCTTTTCTGGCAAACGGTATTTGTTATAAAATAATACGAACGTTCGGCTATCAGAAAGGTTAGAGAATTCTAACCGCACGCAACAATAGAGTCAGATACTAATGTAGTAGGTTAACTAAGTCAATAACGTAACGTAAGCTAAGACCGATAAACTCTGCATCTGTATCTGCATCTGTCGGCATCAACCTCTACATCCTAAAACGACCCCAACCTCTACACCTGCACGTGTAAATGAGTCTGCAAGAGGTTAATGTGTTGCCTGGAGTGATATAACTATGGCATAGTGCTAATTGTCATAACTAGCCCTTATTCCTACGGAATTATCGTGCAGATCTGATGATAATATAATGTTATTTGTGCTCTATTTTGTGTGTTTAACAATAAGCGCTGTGCTGTATTATGGCCGTGTTTAGTATGCGCGACCCCGTTTTGATTACTTCGGAATTACGTCATTCATACTACAGCGGTCAACGCGTTAGTCTGATACTCTGATATTGACAGTCGGTAATTTACAGTCTACTGAAAGCAGCTTATTTCTGTGCTCTGAAAACAGTAACCGTTTCGTTAATAACCTATGATAAATGATGATTCAAGACATTGACAGTTTAGTTCAGGTACTGTGATGCTTAACTGACTATCAAGGGTTAGTGAATGCGCTATCATTGGATTCAGATTAGCGAGCATGTCATTTGAATGTCATGCCATAGTAAACGAAACCGATCCTAAATCTACGTTTTAACCGAAATGTAGCCTATACGTTAAATATTAAAAATCAAATTTTTACATGTTTACTCGAAGGAAGTGAAAGTGACTCTTTTACTGTAAGTATATGCGGGTCTAGTACGTATTTAAGTGCACAACCACCAGATACCTTTCTCTACTAGACCCAAGTAGGCTTAAGCCCACATGGAAAGAAAGCGTCGTGCACGTAGCTATCTGGTACACAAAATGGGTCGAAAAATCTACTTTGTAAGCTAAGTAATTCCCAAGCATAGATATTTGTTGCACACTCGCGCATATACTGGTGCATACCAGTCTTAGAAAATTACGCTGTCCGGTGTACGAAAAGGTGCTTTTCATACTTGGACTTAGGTCACGCAGCCCGTGTTAAAGATGTACAATTAGGTTCTGAGGTTAGAAGAATGGCTATGTAAGAAGTTTGTTTTAGTTACTTACTGTTTAATTGAAGTTACATTTAGATTAAAAGGTAAAATTAGGTTAGGTGTAGGTTACTATGTAGTGTAATTATAATAACATTTAAGTTAAGTTTGATCATTAATTTTTTTTTGCCATAATTGTGGAGGACGAAGAGTTGCGCTGATGCTAGTGGTCAAACGTTATGGAAACAATAATAATACACTTTGTAATTAAGGCAGGAACACGTGGCAAGGTCTTGAGGGCAAAAACTCATCATATTAAATAACTTGAAGCCAAATCAAAAAGGTCTGGCCACCAAACCTGAATACATACAAATATACACATACACTGTTTAAATGTATTAATTTAAAGACAAAGTTAAACTGGTAGATTGGCAGAACATTCACATCTGCATGTGCCAGTCAGGATGGAACCGACCTGTATATGCAAATGGTTAATAAGGAACTGTGAAAAATCACTTTGACAGTATGATTTTTTCCGGTGAAATAGTAACAGTTTTACCGGTAGGCCTTTCCGTTCTCCAAAGGACCTAAACGCATATCTTTAACAACAGGCTGCATGACCTACTTAATAGTCACTCACTTTTTGTTTTAAAGCACTTTTGCAGTGATGCACTTATACACTATGGCCACCTGTAATGTTTTCATGACTGTTCTGTTGCATTCATTTCCTTTTGTAGATTTTGGTCATAAAAGACATAAGATACTATATTACAATGATGTTTGAATGAAAATTATTGGAACCAGTAGCACCTTACATTGTGTACAAATTACTACTACAAAAAGTATCTAGCTGAAATCTGGCGCAAGGAAAAAGCATTGTGATTACATTATTTTGATGGAAAAAGGAAGACAGGCACCTACAATAAATATACTGCGATCATGTCCTTCAAATAATGTGGCTTATGTCAAATTTATGAATGTATCTATTCACACTGTATCACTGGAATGGATTGACTTTCAAGGTCACCATAAGAAAGTAGCAAAACTCCTAAGGCCTCAGGAGCAGCTTAGCATTAAAACATACGTAGGCCACCCCTGGGTAGCTTATGAAAGTAAATATCGACATGCTATGGCCTTTTCAACTGACAAAGCGTTTGTTTATTTCCCTGTTGCTTCTGTTTTGAACTCTGGTGTTCCTACTCAATCACATATCAAAATAATAACACCTATGCATACACTTGAAAGACTGTGTTTACAGGTGTTGCACAAATATGCACAAATTGATGAGTCTGTGATAATGCATTTGGATATTCCTCATCATTTACAACAAAAGTTACAAAAACTATTTTTTAACCAAAGAAACACCGACATCCTCATCAGAATGAATGAAGTGGTTTGATATAATAATGATATTTCAGAAACTGTTCTTGAGATCCAAACATTTTTGTGGTTGTTTGTGATTTACTGAGTTTCAAAGGTCCTAATATTTTACACTGGCCAAGTTGATTTTTCACAGGATGCTGAAAGAGCTCACAAAGATTTTCTCATGTTTCATTTCTGTAGCAGGTGAAAAAGTGGTGGCCTTGAACTAACATTTTGGTCATACTTGCCAGTTTGTATGTGGCTTCATGTGCTTGGATATATACAGCTGAGGCACACATGAAGAAGCAACAGGGAGCGGAGATGAACAACGTTTAAATACTACCTGAAGGGTAGAATAGGCTATTCTGGTAATGTGACCATGTATCAATGAACTCCGTTCCAGATCCGGTCTTCATATTGCTTGTAAAAGCCCTCCATTGTATGTCATAATTTTAGTTACGTTGGTATTTTCTTGTAGAAACATGCAGTATATACATTGTTTTTAAATGTTGACAATTTTATACTTTTTTAAGGTGAGGGGCAAGACAGTAAACGAATGGACCTCGAATCAAAGAATGGTTGTCAGTAAGTGTAGGAGAAAGATATTTTTCAAAAGTATTTTAATGGCGAAGCCATTATTTGTTGCAAAAATGAAAATTTACAGCTAATTAGGCTGTGGCAAACGTGGTGCCATGTGAAGTATAAACGAAAATGTTTTGGGTTGGCAGTAGGCACCAAAAAATAGGTATGTTTAAAGCAGTTCATAACACGAATATTTTGAGGTGGTTAAGCCTAGGCTAATTTATAGTTGGTGTGTTGATACTGGTAAAGATATATGCTATGTCACAGTCCAATCAGCTCAGTGTTGGCACTAGCCTATCCCAGTAATTTGCTGTAAAGACACCATACTTCACAAGTATTATTATCAGTTGGGAGTGGTTTTTAACCCTTCTTGATTCAAATGCCAGCCATCAAGCATGTTGGATTCATATGGTGTCAGTAGTAGGCTATGTAAATTTGCTATACAATTTCAGTAGCACTGCTTAACCACTAAATATTAAAAAATTCGTTCTACGGTATACTTACTGGCAACTATTTTATTATTTAAAGTTTTTTTATTACTAATTCGCTAAATGATTGCTAACATACAGATTTACAGTATGTATTGCGTAATATTTTATTGATCATTTGCATAATTTTCGGCATGTAACACTTCTTGCAAAATTTACAGTGATTTATACTGCATACGTAATATCGCTCAACTAGTGGAAAACGTTTTGTTTATGTTAACTTTCAAGTACTGCAAAGTAAAAGTATCAGAAACATTAAGTGTACAAATACAGACAAGACTTTGACACAACACAATGAAAATTACTCATTGCCATTTTATATGAAATGATTTGCTCAAATTCAGTGAACAACCAAATTGCAGAATATTAAATTCACCAATCTGAAATGTCTCTCTTATGTTATTTACATACACTGCAGTAATAGGAGTATGCACATTCAACACTGTCACTTTTGACAGGACAAGTTCTTCATCGCGTAAAGCACTCACAACATGTGATGTTAGCTTGTTATCTTTCAAAGTAAAGAGCACATGCATGAACAAGTTACTTTCCAAAGTATCTAAGCTATCTCCATCATCCCAATATAATTCACCTTTTGCTATACCAAACTCATCAGGAGCAACTAGTAATGACAGTGGATTACGTCGACTTTCTGCGGTGGTGATTGCAGGGTATTGTGATGGAATAATACAACCACCTCTAATGTGAAGTGGAATATTACTTAGTGGAGCATCTATGTTAATCCACTCCCCTTCAGTTTTAATAGGCTTACCAAAGACGCCAGTGAGGTAGTACCAATTGCCTTTGGGAAAGTAAGCGCGGACACTACTTGCCTTTTCCTCTAACACAGGTGAAATAAGTAAAGCATTACCCCACATAAATTGTGTGTCAATTTTCAATGCTATTTTATCTAACGGAAATTCAAAAAACAAAGCTTTTGCTACTGTTCCTCCAGTTGCATGTGCTGAAAAAAAGAGGGAATAAAGATAAGGTAACAGTGAATAGCGTAAATTAAGTGTCTTTCGCATGATATCTTGTGTTTCTTGAGAAAAATCAACTGGAGCTTGGCCGGATGAAGTTAAAGCATTATGATTTCTACTAAATGGATAAAATGAACCAAGTTGCATCCACCTGATGCATAGTTCCTCCGTGGTATCACCACCAAAGCCACATATGTCAGCACCTACTAATGGGACACCAAACATGTTAAAATTAACCAGTGATGCTATAGATTGCTTTAAGTCATGCCAAGTGCTAACAATATCACCACTCCAGTGACCTCCATATAAACCAGCACTAGGAAATGTTGAACGTGATATGATGAATGGTCTTTTCTTCCTAATGTTTATTAGAGCTTTGCTAGTTGCCTTCATCTCAAAAAGTCCTGTTAAACTGTGCACGTCATAATGATAGTACTTAAAATGTTTTGATGATGAACACAAGGTCCTATCAGCAAGTGAGTGTCCATTAACATGGGGAACATATGGAGGGTTTTCATATAAATTGTTTGGACAACTGGATGTGGAACCATGAACAAAGTTGGATGGCTCATTCATATCAATCCACACACCATCAAATGGTACTTTAGAATGGTACATACGTAACTGTTTTTCCCAATACACGTCTATAGCTGGATGTGTGAAGTCAGGAAAAACTGTTTTTCCAGGCCATACCACTCCTTCGATGGGCTTAAGTGTTCTACTGTCATTAATGAAAATGTTGGTTGCAATACCATCATCATATGCTGAATATGACCCACTACTCTGAGTATCTGATATTCCAGGATCGATAATCATCACATAATGTTGATTGTTTTGATGAAGATCACTGACCAAATTTGGCAAAGTATCAAATGCCACGGGATCATATGTGAAGTCAAGATATTTAGACATGTAGTCAATGTCATTCCACTGAACATCCTGCAAGTAAAATAATCTCATTTATTAATATAAACATTACATTTTGTACACACACAAACTTAATTATTGTAATGTCACAATTAAATTAATGTCAATTTGACTTTTATATTATATTATTTGATGTGTCACAAATGATCATTAACCAAAGTTAAGGAAACTTTGCATTGCCTTAAAGCTGAAAGGCGTATTTCCTAGAGAACAATCTAGTGGCAAAAATCAGAAAATCCTAATTTGATTAGTACATGCTTTTACAATACATGTTTGTGGTTGTATAGACATGAAAATAGAAACTAGTTTGAACAATCCCAAAAATAGCCAACAAAATGAAATTTCATGATTGTTCTCTTGGAAAAATATCTTTTATTACCTTAGCCTTGTCAATGCAGCGGTGAAAAAAAAATCTAAATTTGGAAAGTGCATAATTTTCTGTTACTAGTTCAAATTATTTATAGCAGGGGTATAAGCAAGAGAAATTTCAGGCTTATTGGAGACTGCTACTTTGATAACAATTTATTTTATTATAACATCAAATTTTTACAGATTACTATTTGGATATCTTCTGGATCACAGTTTTATAATATAGGGTGAAATGTGTTACTAAAATATCAGCATTGTACACGCCTGCGTTTTTAAAATAGTTGCCTGAAAGTGAACTTTATGCATAAAATTAAGTTGGTCCTTCACATGGAATACATGATAGTATGTTGGTTAAAACTATGATCATAAACCAATAAATTCACAGAGCACGCATTGGTTAGCGGTTGCGCATGCAATTATCTAAACAGCCAAACAAAAACAAAGAAACACTTTGCAACATTGATAAAGGCACAAATTTATTTTCAACTTAGAAAGGATAAGAAACTACGTGATTTTTCCCAAGTACACATCTCTTGCTAATATTACATTGTCAAAGAGATGTGGTTGGTTGAAAATGAATGCTTCATTTTAAATTATCACTGATACAATCATTCCTAATAAAATACCTGGTCAATGCCTTAGTTGCAGCGTTTTGTGCACACAACACATAACTATTACTGCATAAAAATGCTTCATAAAAAAAGAATGGATTAAGTTACAAGCTGTGCACATAGACTGGCAATGAAATCACAAGCGAACTACGTTTGTACATTAAGACTGAGTATTAAGAGATTTTTTTATACTATAATATATTCACAATTCTTCACTTAGTCCAAAAACTTGGACTGTTGGACAGTATTACACGTACAGAAGTCGGACCCAAGTGCATAGTCTGCAACAAATAATTGAGTATACACAGTGGTAGGATTCAAATATTTTAACATCCAGTTCTCTCGCAAGTAGCATGCCATATTGACCCGGGGCCGATATATACGTAGGCCTATACTTACGCTTGTTAATAACTGGTTTTCGGAGGTCATTAAAATTCCAAGTACCAGCTAACCAGCTGAGTATACGCTATATTTATAGAGTAGACTACTCTACTTGTAACATAAGCAACATGTGTAGCAAAACTAACAATTTCAAATGACAAGCAAGTGCATCGTGACGTAATATTTCCGACCTCATCTAATTTCTTCATTGCTTGACTAAATGTGTTCCTTTCAAAGAGTCTCACACTTTGAAACTAGTGCTTCAGAATACGGTTGAGAAAACCGATCCTACACAAGGTGCGAAAGACATCTCTTCAAATTAGTACAAGTACATCAGAAATGTATATCAGAAACTAATAAATCGACCGTAAAATAAGTCAATTTTATATAAATGCAGAAGTGCTGCTGAATATACCAATTCTGGTAAAGGAAGAGAACATGATACCATGTCAGCAGGGTTTTCTCCATCAAATAACTAAGGAATTGCACATCATGTGATTAAAGAGCTGGAGACAGTAGGTAAAATAGGCAAACTTGATTAATGATTTTGCTGTCAGGGCCTATCCCAAACATATAAGTAATGTTATTCCACTTTTTTATGTGAGATTTTTGATAATGAAGAGTTATGTGCTTGACGCTCATGCAACCTGCAACATCATAAGTAGGAAAACTTGAACCCACCTAACTGAAATCAAAGTAGAAACACACAATCCAGTATTCATATGGGAGTATTACACCACCTCCTAAGTGGGGATGACTGAGCCTATGAGGTAGAGGTTTTGTGGATCACAGTGGTCAAGCAAGCTGAATTTGTAACCATGGATTGAACAGAAATTACATTATCACACCAAAGCACACAAATATAAAATAACTGGGGCCCCAGCTAAAAGAAAACAACATTAACAAAAACACTGTCTCTCAACTGCCAGACATGTTCACTGGAACAGGGTTATTACAAGAAAAAAATCCTGCTATGTGTTACGGTTGACTTCCTACAAATGCCTGTGTCGTGTTAAACAACAATAACTTTAAATATTTGAAGTGAGTTTGGAATGTGCATTGAATTGGAAAATACGAAAACTTGTATTACACATTAAGCTGCTGTTTAGCTTGTTTACTAGCGCATGCATGTATGCACTCTAAAAATTGTTAAGAGTTGCATTACATTACATTACAAGCGTTGCATTACAAACACTCTTTTAATCGGCCATTCCATAACACCAGCTTGAAATAAGCATTAGTTAACATTACTAATCTGTATGTGTTGTCCACCACTATATATTTGTACGTTTACCAGCAAGATAATTCATTAATACTAAAATATACCTGTGGTATGGATGCAGCTCTCATCTTTTTCACTATGTCCCAGGTATTATTTGAGCTTTCGTAACCCCAACGACACAAATGGAATCCAAGTGACCAATATGGTGGAAGAAAAGGCTTACCAACTATCGAAGTATACTGTTGAACAACCATCTCAGGAGTAGGACCCAACAGTACATAGAAATCCATTATGCCTAAAGAGACACAAAAGATAAACATTTAAACACTGCGAACAATGAATGAATTGCAGAAATCGGCAGCATTGCATTGCTAAGATCAGTTTAATTTCTTAATTACCCCGTTTTTTTGTTGCCTTCACCTACTTTGCTGTGCAAATGTAGTGCAATGAGCATTTTACAGTACAATAACAAGATGAATGTCATCATGAATTTATTCAAATTCATTTATTTAACTTTGAGCTTACCTCCAACCATTCGCCAAGTAAGGGCAGGTGCTGGTTGTAATTCTATTTCTTTTGCATTGCTGTTTAATAGAAATACCCCATGGGCATTCCCATCATCTTCTACAGCAATATAAAGTGGATGGTCACCATATAGATTCGCATTTTCGTGAGGAGGTTGGTCTCTTGCCCAAAATTTCAGTCGTTTCCAGTTGGTATCAATCAAGAGATCCTCATGTCTTTCACCAAGACCATATACATTGGTAGACGGCAAACTGGTAGAAATCTTGAAAGAAATAGTCTGCAGCTTGACATGTTAACATCAAAAAACTTTGCCGTGGTTTTCATTTATTTTCTCACTTCCAACTATTTAATTATGGTATTAGGAAAATTTACAAAATAAAGAAATTGATTAACGATATCCTCATATTGTATATTCAAAACCTTAGAAGACCACGTTATATACAAACTTCTCAATGAAAATAAGGGCAATGATAATTTTTAAGTATTTTGTTAGTATCATATCCTAATAAAAAATAAAAAAGCTTCCAATTGGTAACATAGTTTAGTTGCCAAAATGTGATCATTATTCACAGTTAACCAACCTGCAGGAACTGGTCAAAATAAATCAAAGGAGCAATGGTAGAATTAAACAAAACTGTTCCACTAGATTTCCTCTTGATAATTATACCAAATTTGTCATGTTCTAACTTCAGATCATACATAAATGGATAATCAGCAGCTTTCTTGACAATCGGAGTAGAAATTGGTACTTCATATCTACTGTTGTTTGCATCACGTAGACGGAAGTGTAAACGATCCTTCCTTTCAAATATTACATCCAAGGAAAGCCAGGAAATTTCTTTTCCATAATGCTTTGGGGATGGCGATTGTATATTCAGCAGACCAGTGTATCCATAAGAAGTGTTCTGTTGGTAATGAACATAAGTTTGGTGAGGAAGGCTTATAATTTTTACATTCTAGTCTTATACTTAGTCTTATTAAGTATACAATGGATATCAACTGTGTTAATTAATCACAATACTATTACTTGAATATTGATGTATGCAGACAGAAATAAATGAGTAATTTACTTTTGGGAATCAAGTTAATAAACATGAAAGTTAATAAAATGAAAGTAAAAGCAACTTTAACTGCTTCTTATGAAATCAAGGTTTAAATCTTCAAAGCATTCAGGCAATTTAATTGGTAACACAAATTTGACTAAAAAATACCTTATACTTTCTCACCTAATCACAGTAATATATTAAGACAATACACAACTAGCATTGCAGCACTGTTAACAAAAATGCTTTCAACAAGTATTGTACTTGAAAATCATAAAACAGTTCACTTTATGCAATCATTAATTTTTCCAATTCTAACTTAAGTCAACCGTCTTAAATGAGAGCAAACATATAGGAATTTGTATCTTCTAATTTATGGTAGGAACATTGACAAACTGATTTTTACTGACTCTTCATGTGGTGAGGCCATACCACATGCCTTGTTGACACTATTACTAAGAAATATGTGAACATATGCCAGTTACACAAAAAAACCTCAGTTACGCAGGTTGTAGTTACACAAGCATATTTGAAAATTTTAGTAAATGATACATTTTTAACTTTAACTTGACTGTGATCATAGATAACAACTTCCTAAAGAAATGCGAGGTACCAAACCCCAGAGCATTTCAGACTACGGAAAGCACAATGTCTTAGTGTTGCTCAATTTTGTACTGTATTAGGATTTTCAATTACTGTATTAGATGAGTTTATAACTCTGTTCACACTCAAAATTTCACCTTAAGGTAAAGATAGGTGTATTGTTCACATTTTTTGCCCATATTTTGGTCTATTTTGTTGATGTTATTCAGTTTATGTTTGTAAAAATGGAACCGAGCATTTAATGCCTTAAGGTTAGTTCAATCTACTTACAAAGCAAACAAAACATGTATTTTTAATGACAAATTTATAATTTCCTTTTTTCTAGTAAAAAAAAAGATGAAAGCTAAGTGCAGAAAATGTGTGACCATGAAGCAGTACAAAACATAAAACGATTTTTGGCATCCACCACAGTTGCCTTCTAAATGTAATCTTCTAATCTACGCAATTTTAACACATAACTTAATTACAGAGAGCTGTCGAACATACAATGCAAGGGCCAACACTGGTCTTACTGTAGATCAAATCAGTCAGCAAAAAGTTTTTCATAATGAGAAAAATTAAATAGAAACTCAAATGCATTATATCATTGTTAGCAACCTATGTTGCAATTTAATATTTTTGTACATATATGCCACTTACAGCAAACAATGTAAGTACAAAACAACTTTGCAAAGAAAACAGGTAACCTGCCAATCGTTGTGTTAAAAATACCGTTATTCTTTGCAAAGTTCTGTAATGTAATACAATTGTAATCCACAAACAAACACATGGAAATATAAGGTGAAATATTTATCTTTCACATTAGTTACAAATAGTTATACAACTTACAGATATTTTTGACAATGAATAAGAGGCGTAATTCGAAGGGTAATAACACCATGGCACATTGTCATTACCCATAACTGGTTTGTAACAGCAACCTCTTGATTCACAATTTTGTTCAACGGATGGAACTGTTTCAGGATAACAATCAACTCTAAAAACAAAATATGATCTTAAATTTTGTGGTATAAAATTAGGTATATCCAAAATATCTATTTAACTTAAATTTGTTAAATGTTGAAACTATTTGTGTTCTAAATTTGTATGAAAGTAAAAGCCTAAAAAAAATACAAATTTTCTATCAATAAGTCAACTAACAGAAATATGGATACTACTACAGATCAAAACTGGCCAATTACAGGATACAAAAACTCAAATCTTGCATAATTTTGGAACACAAGAAAGTGATACCATAAATAATTACTGACCTTTTATAGTAAAAAATAAAGTAAATTAAATGTGGTGACATAGCTATTCTAAGTCATATATCAGAAATACAAAATAAACAAGCCAAGGCATTTAGTGTCATTAAAAAGCAAAGTTGCACTTTAGGGTTATATTACAATTATACAAAATTTAAAAACTGACAACAAAATCCAACACTGGTGCAATATTACAAAAAAGGAAGTCAGCAACTTTTAAGGTAAAGCTTTGCTGTGTTGCAACAAAGCCACAAAGTAGATTAATTATAAACAGCTGATTCAGCTAAACTTTTAAATGCCATAAGGCTTTTTGTATAGGATTTGTAAAGGCTTCTAAAGAAAGCTGATGTGACGGTGCATAAATATTAACATTTCCATTGTGGTTCCTTACAAAAATAATACAAATTACAATTATATATATTGTATACAGTACACATACTTTAAACTTTGTAATAAGAACATCACATGAAAAACACATAAATGTATATAATTATTACCGATGATATGTATATAATACACAGCGGCAGGCAAAGGTATGATATATAGATAGGTATTCGTTTTTTTAAGACTTTCAAAGCAACCCTCATAGCAGTGTTTTGTCCACTCGACAGCTACATAATCTGCTATCACTTCGCAGACATTATCATGAATATGCAACACAAAATAACATGGCTGATATGGGACCGATCCAACCAAACCCAGGCAAATGAACTACATTTTAAATAACAGCAACGCTTTTAGTTAGACCACACAAGTTTCAATATGATGGCTATTAAAAGTGTTTATGGTAACATTTGTTCAAAGTTCACATGAGACATAATAATGACTTCTGGTAAAGAAAACAATGTTTGCTGATCAATAAAATTTTCTCCGTGGCAAGAATATCTTTACCATGCCATATCCTAATGTTAATTAAAATGACATCAAACCTCAGAAGATCAACCACCTGAAGCAAGAAGTGTGACCATTCACACATCTGTATTGTCATCAAAATTATTATGAAAGATAAATATAATACATAGATACTCCACAAGTCGATTTACCTCCACTTAGTCTTTATATCACATACTGAATCACATACTGAATCAGATGCTGACACATAATACTTTCCAAACTGAGTAAAGCAAAGTATGAGCTGAAGTTTCCATAGAATATGGAGTGCTCCCATGGTTTTCAACGGAAAATCAGTGCAATGTAGAAAAGCATTAATGACAAATATCTAATTTGGTATCAAAAACACTGCTATTAATATTTTCTATGAAAATGAAAATAATAACTAATAATATGACGAACTAATAAACTTATAAGATGCTAATAACTTTATACATTCACACATTAGTCCGTAATGAATAACTTTGCCCTCATATCAGAAGAGTAAACAAGCATTTGCCCAGCCATTTTATAGTATTAGGACATTGAGTCAACATCAACAATGTAGGTTTTTATTTTACATTTTTTCGTATATATGTATTGTTTATTTTTCGCCATTAAGGTGGCGTTAAAGACTTAAAACTAAGATATCTATGATTTTGTTGTACTCCTATGTAGGGCTTTAAAAAACCTGTTTATAGCAATCAGAAGGCAGCATGGTTGGTGTTGTTTCTTAGCCTGGGAATTACCCGAGCAGTTGGCGTGCTTTAATGTCCCAGATCGCATGCAAAATTATGCTAAAAGTAGCTAAAATTCGGTTTTTAGGCCAAAAATTTTAGTGTTTACTTTACGCCTATGTTAAAAAAGTTTGAATCATGATTTGTTGACCTCAGTTTATGGAATGGTACTCCAAAGCATACTAAATTGACATGCAAAATTTCAGAGAGCCCCATGGAGGATTTTTCGATTAATCAATCTTTTAGTAAATTCACTGTATAATAAAACAAACAAAGATTTTATGGCATTTTTTTGGTCTTTGACGCCTCCTGAACGACATGGGATGAAAAATGTGATACTAACCGTTAAAGGCTAACACAATAAAAACATGCTCATGGATAATTAATGAACAGCTGCCTGATGACTAAATCAGAATAAAGTTTACAGGTATGCAAAAAAATAAATTTTACTTTGGGTATTTGGGTTAGCAAAAAATTAGGCTAAAATCAGATTTATGATATAGTTAGGGGGTCTAGTGCACAAGCGCACAACCGCGTGATGCATTTATATAGTTGAACCTTGCTATTCAAATGGTGACGTCATTTGGTTGTGCACTTCTGCAGTAGACCCGATGTAGGTGTTAGTTACTGCGTTATAACTTTATAATCAAACAGATCAGGAAAATAGCTTTAAACAAGAAATGTTTCTGGTGAAGCAATAACGGCCTATTTAGTCTAATTCAGATATAAACTGCAGTAACATAAGATGAAATAGACCTATCCACACTAGCCTATAGCCACTCATTTTGCGAACACTTAAAATTTTCTTAATCTTACCCTAATCAACATTCGGTATGATAGGCTAATCTTTATCCTCGATTCCTTGGACTGAGAAAAATCTTTGTACGACTTAAACCCGCCGATGCCTCATCGCTAAAGCCCAGGTTACTGAGCTAGCCTTTGTGCAAGTTCTGATTGTCACACGCATTTTTATTTGTTTTTTTTTGATACGGTATTGCCGATTTGTTTCTACATATCGATGTCGGAACACTTGAAGTCGAGCAAAGACTTTGCTTAGTTCAAATATAAAAATTACCATATCTTACATAATGTTTAAAAGTTCACTCAGCCCAACCAAAATCTTCGAGTTGATTGAACTGACTGGCCTAATTGCTTCATCGGTTCTTCTATTTATTGAACAGAAAAGCACAAACTTTTTGTATGGGGAAATCCCCGGATTGGAAAGCAATCTTTATCTTTCTATACCTAAACATCGTATAAGAAAGTATGCTATACTAAATATTCAAATACATTGCATTGCCAAGTAAAAAGTGAAGCAAGCATACAATCATAGTAACGTAGTTTATTAAACAATATAAAAATCACAGGTTATGAGTAGTCAGTACCACAAATCTGCATCTAACAGGGACTAACGATAAACACAAACAGAATGTAAACAGCTAAGCTTAAAGGCATATAGCCTTCCTGTTTGCTTGTATAGAAGCTGCAGCTTATATTTACTTATTCACTTTATTTTGTACGGGCTATATAGTTTGAATTCTAAAAACTTTGCTAAAACCCAGCAAAGAAACATAAAAACTTATTTAACGCAAACGTACATTTCAATCTGATTACCCAGAGTTGTTTATAATAATCAAGAAAATGGAATCGCGACAACTAAAATCCGACAATTCTGTTGCAAGATAACAACAACAATAACAACAACAGACAATAAAATGATAAAAACATAAATAGTTTTATTCAAAGGTTACAAAAAATTGACATGAATGAGTTATTCTCAAACCAAGATGTCAATAACATAGCCTACATATATGAAGCTATCATATATAGCCTAAATATAAGACATGTTTTAACACCTAACAGCTTTCCAGTAAAATCAGCTACAAAAAAGAACGGCAAACTCTGGTTTTCAAAAAATATTTAAGACTATCTGTAAAAGAAATACTTAGTTCGTAGAAAAATGCTGAAAAACAGACTTCAATTTCAAATTTTGTTATTAAGGATGCAGAGGCGCACTGATTATATCGTAGCCTACCCATGGTAATTCGGCTGCTGAGACATCAAAGATTACGACCAGACTTCAGGTCTGGCGTATAAGCTTCCTCCCGTTGTTTGGCTTGATATTTTTGTCTTGAAAAGGACTTATACGTGGGTAAATACGTCTTTCATATTGTATTCATATATATAGACCAATAAGTCTCTTATCTCAATTATCGAAAATTCTGGAGAGCTTTCTAAACAGAAGCAACTTTTTCTATGAAACCCGATTTGGGTTCCGCACAGGTCATACCACTTGCCATGCAACCTCTTTATTAAGTACGAAAATCACAGATGCTTTTGAAAAAGGTAACTCAGCGATGGGAGTGTTCTTGGGCCTTTCCAAAGAATTTGACACAATTAACCACGATATTCTGCTTGCGAAATTATATTACTGCGCCATAGGAGGAATCGCAAATGATAGGTTCAAAAGTTATTTTTCTGATCGTAACCAAGTAATAGATTTTAATGGAACCTTATCTAGCTCAACAAAATGCAACATGGAGTTCTACAAGAATCGCAAAAAATGGATGCAATTATGTTTGCTGATGACACTAATCTATAGTTAGTAAAGCAAAAATATCAATAAGTTAGCAAAAAAGATTTGGTTATTGCCCAAAAATGGTTTATTAGCAATAGTCTAACCCTGAGTTTGGCCAAAACCAATTTCATGATCTTTGAAACCACGCTGCTAAACTCCACTTGAAAGGAAACCCCATTGAGCGCGTATAAAAAGCGCTAAATGTTTAGGCCTGCATTTCCAAGAAAATGTTTCTTGGATTTTCAAGATCACTTGCTCCAAGGTCCAAATGGACATCAGATAGGCCTATGTTTATCTCTTCCTGGCACATTCATCACTATCGATGTATTCATATTCAAACAAACTCATCAAACCATCTGGCTGGACATGAGTGACGTGTCTAACCATCATCTACTTCCTCTCACAATCGACCTGTGTAAAAGATTCTTACCGTGTGCATAGGCCACCTGAACGGGACTCCGGTCTAATGAATGGAGTTCATTGTAGTGAGGTTTTTCTTCTTCCATCCAGACACACAAGTCGATTCCATCTTGACGGTGACACAAGGCTTATGTCCTGCCAGACTATCAGCGTAACTTTTATTTTATATTAAATGTGTTTAAATCATTTGTTTTGTAATTTGGGTTTGGTGGCCGTGTTGACGCTAATAACTGTTTTACATTCTCTTATTGGTCCGTAATGCACGTTTTTGCCCTGGAGGCCTTATCACATTTGCCCGTCAAATTTGAGGAAATTAATGTCATTAACTGCTAATCTGTTTGCGACCACCTGCGTCAGCACAATTTTTCGTCCCCCAATTTGAAGATGAAAAATAAAAGGAATGAATGAATGAACTGCTGTAGAAGTGGCAAGCTTTATTCTATCTGTTTATTTACAATTACATAAAATGTTTTCATAATTAGGTACTACATTTTTTCAAGGATCAACCTCATGACTACTTTTGATATCAAATTCAAGGACTGTTTTTGGCATTTAAGCACGTTTACCAACCCTAGTTTAGCTTAGTACATATGAGCTCATTTTCAGTGTATAAAGATCTCAAGCTTTAACACTTGAGTAGGGAAATTTTGGCTATTATGACATGTATGATTGTACATTTATGTGAAGTCAATTCAAATGAAACTAAAAACTGACACCAAAATTTAATAGATTTTTTGTTTATAAAGGTTATAACAACGTTTCTAAAACAAAAGTTTGCGGAACATTTACAGTAATTGGTTATTAACATATAACCAAAGCAGTTTAATCTTCTATGAGGCAACGTATGACGCTTTGATTTTTTGTCTGATTTTAACTTACACCGGAATGAATGTGTTGTGATTAAAATCTGTAGTGAGTAAATTTACAAGGGAGGCAAGTGGCAATTGGCCGTTTGTGAATTACGTATTTAGGAATTACGAGCTCACCTAATTTTTACAGGGGTCCAAATTTACTTTCTGTTCTGGGCCAAAGTATGCTCTATACGGCCCTGGGTACGGTACCTCCGTTTGGGAATCCTAGCATAATAAACATGATCCGAAAGTTGTCCCAAACACGGCACTTACTGTGAAATGATACTTAGATACATACAAAAGTACTTACGTCTCTTCAAAGTTAAAGTGTTCATTAAAATCGATATTTTTATACTGTACGGTTTTATGTTTTGGTCTGGAACCAAACAAAAGGAGACCAGCTTAAAATAAAATGCATTATTTCGTCGTGGTTAGTGCTGCAATATTTTTTTGCCTTGGAAATGTATTTGCGATAGACGGAATCAATTATGGAAACGGTGAGTTGATTAATTAGCTTTGCGAAGATCCGATGTAGTTGGTATGCATGTCTTTGTTTCTAATAAAGAAAGTGCCGCAGAGCTAAAACAAACGAATTTATATCAAAAAAGACTTGTTGTCAGTACGCAATAAGCATACCAACTACAGGAATTTTCAGTGATATTTTATGGTTAAGGCGTTAAATAATTTTCGGTAAACAAAGTATATCAAGAAGACGCAAATTTGCGGTTTGGAATGACATCACTAAGCATGCGTGATGGCTGGTGTTTGATTGAAGTATACAGGTTATGCGTTTTGGGCTAAATATTAGCCTACTTTGCGAGAAACTGATTACTCTGATTAGTTACAGTCGATATTTATTTTCAGAATGGAAATATCTTAGATTGGGCCAAACCAACCCATGAGACCAGTTGATTCGTTATAAAACTTAAGAACGATTAAACTACAACCGCTACGGCGCTACCGTTATTCACTATTTATGCTCGAATCCTAACACCACCCATCACGTACGTTCACACACACTATGTAGGCCTATCCAGATTCTAAACACATAATGTGTCGCCAAATGCCATAACTTGCGTCACATGAAAAGGAAATTTGCAAGACATTTTTTGTTTAATTGCAATCAATGACCAAAAATGAAATAAATAAATATCTACATTTATTCTTTGATTTAAGGTTATGTTGTATGAACGACCAGTGTACCTTTTTATTTCACTATAAAGTTTTTTTTGTGTAGTTTGCCAGTACTTTTAATATGCATATATTCATTGCCCAGGGACACAAAATGTAACAATTCCAGTCAATGACACCCAGCAAGAAGTTGACTCGGCCGTCAAAGTTACTGTGTTAAATAATTCAACGAAAGAAGCAACAAATCTCACTGAAAGTTTACTTAACGATGAAACTGAAAATTGCTGGGAGGCAAACATGCGCTTGTCTATAGCTATGATTATCCTGAGTGGATTTTTTGCTATAGGCTTGTCGGTTTATCTTCGAAGAAGCGGTCACTGCCGATTTAGGGGAAGCTACGAAAACACCGAGTTGAAAGGACTTGCAAATGCAGCACCACAATACTGATGCTATTGGAAAAGAAGTGGTGTTATAGCCTTCAGGATTAAATGACGGCAATGGTATATCAAGGTAAACAAACAATGACCAACAACGTCGAAGATCTTTGACAAACAAAAAAAATATAAGTTATAGCCATTGCCCGATGTACTGTATATACTATTCATCATTTAACTCCCGCATTATCAAAATAGATAATTGTTTATTAAACAAGTTTGAAATAGACCAACAAAACGTCGTTTACGGAAAAGTAACAGTGCGACTTAAAACGCTTGCAAATAGGAGCCTCTGGAAGATTCATTAGGACTAGGACACTAGGTGGAAGAAGGGTGTGTAAGCCAAGGGTTCCCAATCTGGCGTATACAGCATTGGTCTATATTCCAACCGTCCATTTGCACTTTAAGGGGGAACAATACGTTGAAAAGACTTTTTGCTACTGTGCAATATATTCCAACACGGAAAGCATTAAACCAATCCATGTGCACTAGATGAGCAAAGTTGTCAGTTGGTGTGCACAAACTGACGCAAATTAGTTTTTTGGCTACAAGCCTGTCTTAAAGGTTTTAAGCATAGCAAAACTGAATGTTGGAAGTATTATCCGGCATCTTGTTATTTGGGGGAGGCAAGATACCAAGGACCCTTAGCAAGTGTTGAGGCACACTAATTATATTATTGATGTAATCATTGACAATTAGTCTTCCCAAAGGACAGAAATCTTACATTAATACTGAGTCAAGTGAAGTGTTATTGCAACTCATACCACAAACCCATACCAATTTTCCGAAAAGTCACCATCTACTTGTTGTTTTATGGTGATACTATACGGAATCGCAGCCTACTAATAAAGTATAATTCTAATCGTCTTTTTTTTATAAAGTTTTTGCACATTCAACATCTGCAATATCTTGTAAAACGGTTTCATATAGCCTACAACTAACCATTCGATAACAACTTCAGGAGTTAATTTGGTTTATGATTCGAGCAAAGTTAATTAAACAATTCACGTATGACAGGCCAAGTCTTCATAAAAATCTGACTTGAATCAAGTCAGAAACTCTTTTCATCTCTACTGTAACTTTCAAGACTGTGCGATATTACGACAAAAAAAAACAAAATGGTTGGGAAACCTTGGTGTAAACTAAGGACGTGTAACTAGTAACGTGTTAAACAGTAACTTGGTGGTAGTAGTTATGGTGTGCATATGAATGTTATACCTTATAGTCTTATACGGTCTTGCTAAGCAACACATAAAAATGTTGTTGAAATAAATTCTGATATTTTAGTCGTGTTTAGAGATGATCGTACAATAAATACCGGTGTTTAGGCTGTACAGCTGTCGTTCCATTGCAGTAAACCACCTGCCAGATAGGCTAGGACCCGAGGGAACTTCATTCATTTTAATTTTGTCTTTGATCACATCAAAAATCAGGCCAAGTTGATGCACTACTACAGTTAACACCGTGGACAATTTTGCACTCGGATTTAGTAGGTTTCATCCGTTTATGGGCACATCTCTTACAAAGTTAACACCATAGGCTATTTCTGCTCCTCACAGCCAATGGTAAAAATACTTTACGATGCATTTTTGTGGCCTTTTCCACATAGGCTACTGACTTAATAGAAAAAAAATCGTTTTTCATGCCTTGCCTGATAGTAGGCTATTGCGACTGCCACACCGAGCATCAAATCCCGGTCGAATAGCCACAAGTCCGACTATATTTCCGAACCCATTTCTACCAAAACAAATAATTAAGAACTTTGTTTTTGGTGTGATCAGGATCTTTGAAGTTTCAAGAAAACTAATCATCTGACCCTTCACATGGTTCCATGTGTCGCTTTTTTGTTATTCTAGCACCTTCGCAGAATCTGATAGTCGAAAACGTAAAAAAGTAAAAACTTTATTGAATGGATGGCGGACCGAACAAACGAGTTAATTGGATGAACGTCAAACGGAACTATAAAGCAAAGTAATTAACACAAAGGAATGTAAAAATTTCGGCAAATCATTGAAATTAATGATATTGTAATAACTTGGCTTAAGAAATCGTGGCGGTATGATGATACCCGCCACAGGTACGTGGGAAAAAATGCCAAGAAAAGTGCTTTTAATTTACGCAAAGCTTTTTAGTAAGACTTTCCAGTGCGTTAAAACAATTGGCAAAAAAATAGTTCAGTATAAGGAAACAAAGCACTAATGACAAAAGTGTACTGTATGTGTATTTTTTTCGGTTACGGAACCTTATCCAAATATATATTGCAACGTCACAAAACGCAAGGTAATTTTTCAGTTTAAAAATTTCTTCTTGCAAAACTTATCACAACACAAACACAACCAGTCCATTGATGACAGGCAAAGTTATCAAATAACACCTTGGAGGCCCTTGGAATTCTAAAATGTCTGACTACCAAGGCAACATTTCCCATAAACAATGTGAAGTGAAATAATCCGTTCCAGAATACGTAAGTATCCATGGCAATACTCAAAAATAAATATTGTAAACGAAAAAACTCTTTAAAAGTCATAACTTAAGCCTAGCAAAATTAGTAACTACTGTTATTTATTAATAGCAATGCACTGAATAGAGCACATGCATCAATAAAAAGTATAAATGCAAAAGAAACACCTTGGAAGTTATACTTGTAACTTGATTTCTAATAAAAACATTTTGCTGCTCATGCAAGTACAATTGTTGAACTCGTTAAAGTTTTTAAAATAAAATAATGACTTCCAGAGCACAATTACATTGTTTGAATATCCGCTTGTAGCATTCAAGTTCTGGTATAGTTGTGTATCGGTGTTCAAGACCAATAAACAATTAAATTAATTAATCAATGAACTTGATTTTATTCAAAGAAATAATGCGTACATCATTTACTGTGCTATACATGGCAGAAGTTTAAAAAGAGGTTTGATAAAAAAACACTGATCAATACAACTGGAGTTGAATGTTCTTTTACTGAATTGGACTGAAGAGGGGGGGAATAGAATCTAAAAAATACCATACATAGCCGAAATATTTCCACTACACAGGAGAAAGTATTGTAAAAATTAAAACTCTGCCATCTACAATAATTTCAATATTTAAGAGGTCAGGTTAGTTTTGGAATTAAAATGGAAGAAATGAATCAAATTAGTGTAATTATACAATTAGAAGTCTTGATTCGTTGGTTGGATATAATTCTGAACTAGGGTTAAGGAAAATATCCAGAATAACTGCTATCAAGTGACAGAAATCGCAGCACCTGAACTTCCATGACCAACTTGAATCCCTGATATTACAAACCCAGTGGTTGCTCCTCAGAGTTTGGCTTAAGCATCAAAGACGCACATATATCACCGACATTAAGTTGCTTACATGGAAGGTTGTATCTCTTGTCTGACATTTTAGGGTTCACTGATGACCAACCTTTACCATAAACCAAAAATGGGTGCTCCAACGGTGCTTCAACAGTTATCTAATTGCAGAAATATATCCTATAAAATGCATATTTGTAAATCTATCATCGTTGTTTAAAAACTATTGAAAATTACAAAGTTAGTCAATTAGGCACCAGATCTGTGACAAAAGAACCATATGCTCTAATGCAAAGTATTGCCGAGGTCGGTAAGGCAGTATTTTGTGCACAGAAATGACAGAGTGGTTAAAGCCAGAGTGCTAGGCCCACGAAAATGTGACCAGAGTTCAATGTCCTGCAGTGCTACCATTGTAATGTCCGTAAGCAAAACATGAAGGATTCTTGTAGGGATGGGACAAAACTGAAATTACTCTAGCTCATCGAATCTGAGTAATCCGATAAATTACTCGATTAAGTTTGAGAACTCGATCATGACGTCATAACGAAAATTACGTACTTCATAAAATGCTTATGGCGCACAGGTTACTGTTTTTCGTTATATAAACTTAAAGCATAAAATAGATCTTCACACATTTTTATTGTTCCTGAGGTATTATTGGAAACATGCCAATGTTCAATTAAGTAATTGGAATCGGATTCAACTCGGCCCATCCCTAGATTCTTGCTACTGTTCAGTGGTCCTTGTGAACAGGTTCAAATTCGGGCAATTTTATCAAAAATTAAAATGAATAAAAAACTGTGTTTGTCAATTCTTACTTGCATTAAAGCAAGATCAATAACCATGACTAGACAGATGAGAAATCATTGCTGAACTTAAGTTGAGCAAAGATTGTCCTCAGATAAGCTTAAATATTATTCCATTTACTTACTGCTACTGGGATGTAACAACTCTTGAGAGACAATAACATGGTAAAACATATTAATTTTCTGCAACCCATTTCCATCATTGGAGTTATATTTCTTCATCACAAAATACATAATTTGTTTTAAAGTACAATTGCCTTGCTGACAGAAAACAAATTTGAAGTCAATCTTATGTTACCATGGAAAAACCAACCTGTAGTTTCTCGTTGCCAACAACAAAACATAGAAGTGCTAATTGGCGTTGGCCATCAATTGTTATTTTGATTACTGTACTAATATCCAGCTTCAAATCCGTGCTTGACTCCGTACTTTTTTGAAAATCTTCCATTGTCAAATCTTCCACACATTTTATCTCACCAGTTGCCAGTTGAATAAGAGCACCTGTATTTATAAAAACGATACCAAATGGTGATACACCACTAAATAAAGATGGGACAAAAATAAAATTATTCAAAACAACAGTTCAACTAATTGAAGAACTGTAACTTCATTGAGTCAAGTACTAGGTTATAAAATCAATTTAATATTAATATTAGAGTAAATATAGAGTAAGATTGCATTTTGCCAATGAGCAATTATGTAACCAGGAGTGCCATAGTTCTTAAAATAACACTTGGCAATATGGGTTTTTGCTACTGTTACGATATATTACATTTGCTGCCCTATTGAGACATGTGTTGGCACAAAGTGTCTCTAAATAACGAGTGCTTTCAGTAGTTCCTGTGTTCATAGATTTCCAAGTGCTTATATGAGTTCAAGTTGGAAATATTCTAGAATAAATATACTCATTTAATTACTAAAACAAAGGTTAGATTTATCCCATCCCTACAAAATGGAGCCCAATTACAAAATGTACATAACATATTATTACTACAATAAATCACATTCACATCATCACAGGAAATTGCTCAACATGTTTGTGTAATGTATCATATATGATAAAGCATTGTTTTCAAAAATTAAATTAAATGCAAATTATCTGCCGCTATGCTTAACACAATTGTGTTAAATCATTTGACTAGATAATTAAAAAAATTATATGACAAATATTCTACACTATTGGAAAGTTTGTTTTCAGTGTGCTGAACAAATATGCCAATAAATGCAATGTTAGAATTAGCGCCACACATATGTAATATTCAGAGGTGAGCAGTCAGTACTTCGGAAGTACCGTCGATAACGGTACCGGTAATTGGCAAAAAATAAACCGACGGTTCCGTATTGCATACTATTTTAAAGTAGTTTGGTACTTTGCCAGTACAGGTACGGTATAATAATTTGGTAATAGAGTACCGCGATACTGCCCACCTAAGGTAATATTTACAACATAGAATACAGGACAAAATGGTGATTCTGCACCAGAATGTTGGCTCATAAGCCAACATTCCTGCATAAAAACTTTCCAGTAGGGTTATTCTAAAATCTAGGTAATATAAAAAAAACATGAAAGCACAGTACAATATTGTCAATGTCATATGTTAATTGCTTAAATGTCCAGAATTGCAAGTGTCCAAGGTGTACTGAAGTACTGCTGATAACTAATTACCTTTCTTGAAATGAGCAGGATATAAACCGTTATTCTGAGCTGCAGCAGAAGGTTCATCAGCCATTTCAGACACAGAAACTTATTTCACCAAATCTATTTACAAATCTTCATCATGCAGTGTCATAGATGGTAGTCCAACTGTCTAACTGATAAACGTATACAAGCCTACAAAACTTATTTCTAAAAAGGTTAAGCGAAAGACAATTAAAGTTGTGCAATGCTCCTGACCATAATACAGTGGTAAACATAATATAAAGCAGGTCCAGGGACCAGGAGCATATGGGAAATTGAATTTGTTTTCCTGAAAGATGGTTACCGGTAGTCAGAAATGCCGCATTGTTTTACAGTTTGTCTCATTGCCTTTGTCCCAACCAAAAAAAAACAGCAGTTCAAAATTCAAGCGTCTTCTTTATGATGCAGCTTACAAACTGGACCAATTCATATAACTAATTGAATTAATCTGCTTTGCGTCCTGAACCGTACACAATAAGGACGAAAACCGAACTGATTATCCCAAGATAGTGTTTCAATCTAAATTTATAAAAAATTCCTTACTTCGACCTAATCCGGATTGTTTTCACAAAAACCATTTTATCAGACATGTCCTCCCGATCCCAATGCACATAGCAATTGACTTGTGCAACTAGCAATCAACTGGTGCAAGATTGCTCTGTAGCGATCCTACTGGATTTGCGATTGGTAAATGTCCACCGCGAAGTAACATGGCCGGTTTTATGAGGTCATTCCCAAAATGTCCGTTAACAATGGTACGGTAGTCAGCTGCATGAATGAAAGCTGAGTGCGGGTCGAACATAAATCACGACACGTCAGTAGCAAGCAGGCTAGATTTTAAAGGTCTAAAATCAAAAGCAAAACATACAATCCGCGGCAAAATCCTCTGCCTATGTAAGCTCGACTAGTTCCATGATCAGTGTGGTGTTGAATCTGTAATGAAATGGTTGTTTATTCTACCTTAACCTGTAAGGTTGACCATTTCAATACAATGTTTGTCTGTTGAAATTGTTTATTATCCTCGATGATAAATGAGCCTTAAGGTCGTTGTTCTGCTTTTCTTAATCTTAGAATTAATTGTTCACCTCGACAACTGTATATTCTGATTATATTGAAGCTTCTTTAAACGAATACATTTAGATAAAACATTGGCACAGCAGCTACAGCATAAAGACGTCCATGTTGCGGCGTTGTTCGTAATAACAAGAAAAGAATGAATAACTCAAAATGCACACCAATAACCAGGAAGCAATCGATTACGTCACGCAGTGTTATGCTTCGCTGATTCGATAGATGAGAATTCTTTGTTTTACACAATCTTATATTACATTAATTCATAATATTATCACAAATCCTATAACTATAACTGTCACTAGTTGCTGTCTAATTGTCGTGGCATAAATAAGCACAATTGTTTACTTTGATTTGTCTTGATTATAATGATTCTTTGTTGATTAAACATGGTAAAAACATAACATTGTGTCGAGACAACCAAGATATTAACGTCTTCCAGACTGGATCATTTCAGAACAATAATGAAAAATTCTGGGCGTCAACTAACAGCGATTTACATTATACAATGGCTTTTTTCTTGGTTAGCAGGAAAAACACGTCACAACGAAACACAAATACGGGCGAGCAGAACCGCATCTGTTCAAAACGTTCAACAGGATATTGTTGGCAGGTCGCTGAACGATTACGACTTACGATCTGGGAAACTTATATCTTACGAGTAATACAAACATACTGTAGTTACTAAAGTCATATAATTTTACTTGCTATTTGTTTCACTGTTGGTTTACCATTCTTCATACCTCTATACGTTATAACCTTATAAGAAAATTCAACAACATCACAAAAATTTCGTAACCCCCGAAAAAAGGCTAACGAACCCCAGGTTGAAAACCCATGCTCCAAAACATGTCAAACTAGTCGCAGGCTTGTACCAGTTAAAGTTTTTGTGTTAATATAACTTATTTCGTGCAGCTGATAATGGTAGACTAGTTTTGCTAAGTATTTTTTTCAATGCTTGTGACAACTTGGCGTTAAGACTATTACCGGAACGACGTTCTGAACAGTTCCGGCTTACTTTCGCCACTGGTCCTAACCGCCTATCTTTAGCAAAGAGCTGCGAGCGCATAACCTAATTACAATAAAAGAGGTGCTTTCTTTGGTAAAGTACTGTATTAGATTTTTCACTTGGCTATCACTATTTTTTATCAGAAAAAAAATTTCGTTATTGAATAATTAAATTAAATTAATGAATAATAATTAATTAATTAGATTCGAAATTATTTTTTGTTATTTGTTTTTATCCTAACTGAAGTGTTATTGAATAGCCCAACGAGGCCTAACAATTCCGCATACCAACGTAACCGCTACAGTGTGAATCAATGAAATACTCAATTTTTTACTTATTTATTTGTCTGCTACTCTACGACTAGAAATTTACTTGGGTAATCTTAAATAGTAGGGTCATTTAACACAATTTCTAATTACTTATAAAGATTTAATTTGCTATACTTGTGTAACCGGAAATTTTTTATTTCCGTTTAGACTAATTATTATGAATTTCAACTTCTGGAGACGGCTTACGGTGAACGAAGTGGCAAAGCAAAACTTGCGTAAACGGTCACAGAATACCTAGTTTCGGAAGCAGAAAACCAGTTACGCAAAGGCGATTTTCGAGTTACGGTAACCATTTTACAGTAAAAAGTCACTCTATTAAAACACACTTTTTGAGTGGTTGTTAAGTGTTATCTTAACAGCGGAGTTAAATCAAATACGAGTCAGGTACACGAAGAATCCACTTTATGCTATAGATGATTTTAAATCTGGCCCCATTATTCTTTAATTTGACTCAATTGCAGGTCAGCAAATCTGAGCTGAAAATTCAAGTTGCTCTTGGTTCACTATTAAAACGGGCTAGACTCAAAATTGAAATGAGCTGGGCGCAGGAGTCAGGACACTGTGTTGAACATTGTTTTATTACCATGTGTTTGGCGTGGGTATATATATGCTCATTGCACATACATGCTCCTATTCAAGTCTTACTTTTAATAGTGTTGTGCCAACTGAAAGTGTTCCTACTTGGTTGTTTTGGTTGTAATTATTGACTCCATTGATACGCGTGTTCGTTAAACACTGATAGACTAGTTGGTCATCGTAGTTCAATAACCAGACTGACAATGTTCTTGAATATAATTATATTTTTGATTCACAACGAAACGGTTTTTGCTTTCAGAGCACAGAATAGAGATGTCGTGTTATTTTGGTCGTGTTTAGTATACGCGACACATTCTATTACTTCGGAATTACGTCATTCGTTACCACAGCGTTCAATGCGCGTTCTCAAATGTTCAGTATGACTGCCAACGTTAGACTGAACATTTGAGAACGCGCATTGAACGCTGTGGTAACGAATGACGTAATTCCGAAGTAATAGAATGTGTCGCGTATACTAAACACGACCAAAATATAGCACCACGCTTGTTGGTAAATACACGATATAGAACACTAGTAACATCAAAATTTCAACAGATCTGCACAAGAATTCCGTAGGAATAAGGGCTAATTATGAGAATTAACACACTACCTAGCCATTCGAGCGTTTTAAAAAAGTATGCTCACAGTAGAACCCCATGTGACAGCAACATTAGCGTCAAATAAAAATATTATGTTTCGATATACAGATTACAAATATTTAATGTGAAAGTGAAGGTAATACGTTATTTATTAAAGTTAGAAGTAACACAAAATGATACTATCCTCTCGAACGCATTTAGGTGTAACAAAAGGAATCCAATGTTTTTGGATGGAGTGAGATGTTGCTGGATTCCCGAATTGTTGTCGCTGATAGCCAATATAACCTAGTGAGGTGAGGATTGGTTGGCAAGCTACATCTTGCAAAGACTTGTAGGTGGCTTCACTGTTGGCGGACGCTTGTCTGCGAAGGCTTTGTTATCCACTCGCTCGCATGGTGTGCTTCATAGAGGGAAATACAGAGAGTTTCGTAAATAGGCCCACGGTTTGTAGAAACTGCTAGCGAAGTCCGTCAACAGAAAATTGATCAATTTCTCAGTGATTGTGCTAAGCAGAGTTGGTGGAGTGATTGTTGCATCGATGCACTTTGATTACGAGTTGCATCACACTGTGACAATTTGTCAACGCAGTCCGACAAAAAAACTTGAGCAATTCGTCCACGTAGGCTACAAAGTGAGATGGAGGGTAAAAGAAGTTCTAATTGGCGGTAGATCTGTCCTGCGTCATTTAAAAAATGGTACATTATGCCATTGCCTGACGGCTCGTCATAGGTACAAAGATGTTCTTCAATGAACGAGAAAAAGAGTGTTTTAACGAGAATTCGGCAAAATCCTTCTTGGAAGGAGTAGTACACAGCTTGTTGAAAATTAGTTTGACACGTTTGCAACGTATGTGACACTTCCTGTCTTTCCGTTTACTCGTTAAACTCTTGGTTGGTTTGTGAAACTATGTTAAGCTCAAAATATGGTTCCAGCCGGTCTATTGAGATCAATTTCAGTGATCCATTAGTCAATTCAATTACAAATCTTGGGTCGTCATCGTCATCATCGTCTTCGTCATCTCCTTCAGAATCGGAACTACTCTGAGTTGATGTCATTGCTGTCACTTAATTAAACATTGTTGACAGTTGTTGACAAAGTACTTCCTGCAATACTGGTGCAGCTTACATATGGGTGCAAAAACTAAGCGCAAGAGTTTCTTCACTGAAAGTCTCTCAATTAGCAATTGGCACAATGTACCCATATTAACCCACCCGTGTAACTAATTGAGAATGTGTACTGCGCTACCGTAACATCCGCCAATGTTCACATGCCGGCTTGTGGCTTTCATTCCTTAGTTGAGCGAGATGAATGGTGAGGTTGATGCTGTTTCGCGGCTATTCCTCGATACTCACGAGTCTCATCTTAAGGCGTGAATAATTGCTGGCTAAAAGTTTTCCAAGGAATTACTTGCATATGTTCAGATAAACAAATATTAATGTTTAGTAGTTTTATTAGTTCGACCGTCTGGGTTAATAGCCCGACATTTTAACTTGGTCACACTAGTACTACATTTGAGTTCTCAGTTGAAAAACTTGGTGTGTCTGATAGAGATACTGTCCTTTTTAAAAATGCAATTTGCTCGAGGGTAAATATTACGTAAGTATAAGATTTGCAATCAAATAAGGGTATCACAATGTAATTAAAGTAATTACCGCGACGGTGACGTCCCACTTGAAAATCACGGCAGTTTTCGACGAGAACTCGTGCGTACAAACATGAAAATTTTAGTATGATGGCGAGCACTGAAGCCTCAAATCTTTGATTATTTATTATAACAATTTTGCCATTTTATTAAAGTGTGAAGCCTAGAACAAAATTTATGTGATAAATTAGCTAATTATCCTGCTGCAACTCTTTAATTTTACACCGAAAAAAAAATAAACCAAAAAAGAATTCGGGCAACTATGGACCCAACACCCAACTGGAAAGTTAGATTTCTATGATACCACTTTAGGTATGGTGTTATATTTATCCTCAGATTGAGGAAAGTCGTTGCACGACTTGAACCTGGTGATGATTCCTCCTTGTTCGAGGCCCGCTTAACAATCTAGACTTTTTGTGTTCTGTACAGTATTGCCCGAATTAAAAACTATCCACTGAACATGAGCAAGTGCGGTAAATGTCTTTCCCAAGGGTATGCGTTGAGTGCTTTCCCAGTTTCCATTTATCTTGATTCTGTATTTACTGGAACTTCCCAACGCTCTGAATTTTTTTGTTGGGAGAATTATGGCGTGCACTTTGTTTGAAAAATCTCAGTTTGTTACGCTATATTCATGTTACGAATTTTCAACTCTTTTCCACATTTTCTTACTTGGCAACCGCCTCATCCTTAAGTCACTACAGGCTGGACTACGTCTGTTCAATACAGGCAAACGAATGTAGGCCTACTATAAACACAAAATTTGGAATAAAATGAATTCGTTCCGTACGTGTTACTTTTAGAACTGCAAACCTCATTCAACAACAGGCGCCAAAATTAATAAAAACATTTCTATTGCACAATTTTTAGAATATGAAATAAAACCGCAAACAATAAACAAGAACTGTATAATTAATAAAGCATAGCAAATATCTACAATGCAAGGCCTTAATTTTTATGCAATTTGAAAGAATGTGCTTAATGTACAAATCCTTTGCAGTTTAATACAGTAGAAATTATTCCTAAATCCAATGTGAGTTTTATGGCAAATAAAAACACAGAAGTTAGGTGCTTTCTAAAGGATCCTTTGCCAAGAAATGCACGAATTCTCGCCGGAATTGCCATTCCACTACCCTATGCGAGCTAGCTTTAATCAAAGTTTCCAAAAGTTGCTTTAACTTGACACTTGAACAAATGCAGGCATCTTCAGGGCAGGCAAAACGGGTGCTACACAGTTAACCCAAAAGTTTGCACATGTTGAATGATAATCTATTCCTGCGTATCTGATTTGATTGCCTTTTGCTTTTGAAAGGCAAACTCCACAAACAGTATCCTTAACCGTTCCAATTTCATGCATCTCCTAAAAGCATAAAAACGATTAAAAAATGGTCAATAGTCGCTAGTATGCCAGTGACGTTGCAATCAATAAATATTCAATTAATTTCATACAAAGTTAAAACGTTTCAAGATCAATGCTTTGGTTATGGCAAAACTCAGTCAACCCATTAAAAATAAAAACTGACTACTTCTCCGTGTAGATCACAATCACATAGCCCAATGTTAAAAATAGGCGGTTATAACGAAATCATAACCTTTCCCCTGGTGAACGATAAAAAATTTTCTAACCAAAAAATTTCCTTTCTTGATTGTTGTTTGCCTTTTTTGTCATATTTTCATGATTTTCCAAAGTGTGGCTTACACAAAACAACGAAATGAATTTACGTCAAGAGCACTGAAAATGATTTTGTACTGATAACAACAACATAACAATCGAAGTATATCAATACTTGATGCAACTTGTCCTATCCCTAGGTAAAAAGATACGTGTTCCTTTATATACTAACTTCTGTTCTACCATAAAAGGTTCACCATACCATGTATCTTGTTTATACTAAAAATTTCAGTATCATTTATCAGCTATTTCTGATATCTATTTAGGATTACTGAGTGTTTATTTTCGCCCCACGCCCAATTTGCACTCAATAGTAAAACAATGCATAGGCCATTAAGTTACTACTTTCATGACTCTCTTAAATGGCTGAATTTAACAACTTCTGGGATTAAAAGAGTGTTGGTTATGTTGGCTAAAATATTAAATCCACTATAAAACAAATATGCATTAAAATTTCCAATCAAACATCATTGCTGTACAATACCATAATATATTTTCGTTACTGCGGTACGTAAGTGGGGTAAATTTACCATTACCAATAAACCTGAATAGGTTGAACTTGAACCCATACTGATCGTCTTACCTCCAAAGTGATACTGGGGCAAAAAGCCACTAAATTGTTCCATGCTAGTTCAATTTGTTTATGTAGTTGCTGATGTTGGTTTTTTTCTATCTTAACAAGACGCATGCTGTGACACACTCTTCGGGCAATTCCGTAGATTTCACCTAAATCTTTGCAACAAATATAATATATGCGTGAGAAAATTATTATTACTTGGGCATTGATAATTTTTATGCTTAATTTGCAGTATCACAATAACTTGTTAAACGTCAGCCTGTCATATAGATAAATACAGTAAGTTTAACATAAGTTACAATTAAAAATGTTTTAGCTTCAAACTCAACGTATAATATAAAGTGTATTATTGTAACAGTTATTTAGGCATGTTCTGCAGCAAGCAAGTAAACTATGTTATACACTATACAGCATACCAGAAATATATCTTTGTCCTTTGCATGAATAAACGACTTCATTGCAAATAGATGGTGATTGAATCGAGCAAAGTGTATCATTAGCTTTTGAAATCATATAAAAACAAGTTTGCAGTAACTTCTCCCAACTTTCAGCAAAAGCTGTGTTGTCACCCTCTGTTACGCTATCCACTTGCCAGTTTGCCTTACTACTCGCAAGGCTTTCTGCAAAAACAAGTTAATCATATTACTCTGTACAGCTTGACAAAGGCATCAACGTTTATTTATATGAATGTCATATCACATAAACATAAATAAACATACATTGGAAGCTCATCTTGAAGTTGAAAGAATCAAATTAGTTCAAAATATTATCCAAAGTTATTGCAAAATATTTTATTATTCATGTTTAAATTATGCCAGAACCAGTTAGGTTTAAGGAAGGGCCGGCCAAGTAAAATTGATTGACAACCTGGTCTAGATTTTTTTCGACATACTGTTATACCTGAAAAGGTTTCATAATGATATTTGTCACCTACTAAAAGTTCATCAAGTTATGCACAAGGTATGTGACAAACGAGAAATATTGCCCAATGAAGGCTGCCTGCACTTAAGGTGACCATGCATGTTATAATTTGGTATCGGGTAACTTCAAAGGATTTAAAAACAGATAAAGGCAAATCATGGGCAATCTAGGCGAATTCTAAACAAGATGCTTACAATAAGTATGAGGTGGCCAAATCGAGATGTATGACAGTACAGTACTACTCATGAGAAACAATTTGATAAGAATAATTTCATTGGTTGTTTACCAGAAAACAAAACAACAATGTAGGCTATAAAATGGGTTATTAAATCAAACATTTGCACAAAAAGGTTAAAATTAAATGTAAAAAGGATTCATAAAACAAAAGTCTTAGAGAAAACATGAAAAACAAATTAGGTTTGAATTTAAAAAGATCTATAACTGCTACACATATTTTCTTTAGAATTTAGAAACCTTGCAATCAGGGCTTTGGAGCCGGAGCCGGGAGACCCAGAGCCTGGAGCCGTGCATTTTCAACGGAGCTGGAGCCGGAGCTCTACGTGAAATTCAAATGGAGCTGGAGCCAGTTATTTGAAAAATAGCTCCGGCTCCGATGTATTTCATAAGATGCTATGCTACTAGCCTACTACTATTGGCTGAATTCACATAATTTAAAATAAATAAAATAACAAAATAAATGTTTTGTGTTCATTGATTGTGTTGTTTTGTTTGTGATTATTTTGAAACGATAGATATTCCAAATTGAGCGTTCATCCTTAAACCTCAGCTTTTGACGTAACGGAGCCGGAGCAGTGGTATCAATGAGCTCCGGAGCTGGAGCTAATTTATGATAAAAGAGAGCTCCAAAGTTGGAGCTGGAGCAATTTAACATTTACGCCTGCTCCAAAGCCCTGCTTGCAATGCATTGTTGCATATAATTCACTTAACGAATACGAGTCTCGGAAGTGAAGACTGCAGTTTATCAAGATTAAAGCAAACAACCTAAACAGATTATATTATCACAAAAACATTCCTTAAAGCTTGAGGTAACATAATGATGCCTTTTATAAAACTGCATGTGCTGGTCTTAGGTTACCTCATAATAATTATTTCTGATGAGTAATCAAGGAAAGATTTAACTAAGCTATGTTTCACCAAGATCATGCCTTTAGAAAAGCCAAACCTAGCTCTCCGGCATACAAGAATGGCATTTTACTGACAACTGACATGAAACAAAAATTTCCATAGTTAACAACAAAGTAGATTAAAAACTTTCTTGTAAGAGTGATTAAATTACAGACATGGATCAGCCCAAGCAGCAGCAAGGTTTGGTTCCCTAATCATTGTGACATTAGTCAATTGCAATGGAGAGTAAAGGGTTAGGTTAGGGTTTCAAAAGTGTGGCCTGAAGGCCATGTGCAACTTTTGTGCAGTAAAAAAAACGAAGAACAAAAACCCACCTTTGAAATGTTCTGTTTAATAGTTGCAACCTAACAGAAATGTAGAATTGACTAAGAAAAGTTTCCCTCACCCTGGCTTAGGCAAATGAATCCAGCCTTTTTAAGGTATTGGTCACTTTTGCACATTAGAAAAGGACAACCACTGCACTAGTGAGTAGTGAAAAGTGTATTAAATACTAGAAATATGCCAATATTCGGGTTTGCACCTTAGGTCGACACGAATGAACCCCGAATCTATTCATAACAGAAAGAAACGGTAAAATTTTATCGAAAAGTTGCCAAATCTTGCTTGTGACATGACGTAATCGCTCAACAAATTGCTTTGTTTGAAAAGAATAATGTTTAAAAATGATTGAAAGAGGAAAATAACCTTCAGTAGAACTGTTGTACTGTTGACTCTATATTAGCTGGGCCAGAAACCCAGATCATCATTTCTTAGGAAAGTCATTAAATTTATAAGTAATTTTGTATTCGAGTTCACCATTGTTAATATCCGTTTTCGCCCGAATCTTACACACAGGCCATATTTGGCGAATCTATTTGGGTTTGTATCAGTCCATCCTTATTAAATACAAACCCTGGTAATACTGTAGCCTTGAAAACTAATATACAGTAATAAGGTAGGCCTATAGTACTTTTTTTATGCCTACGGTTTATTCCATATAGAAACTTGAATAAACTGTTTTAGTTATTACAAATCCAGTAATAATCCACTTTCAGTAACTTCATGTTATTTACAGCACTAACTTAACTTACAGAATATTCAAGAATACAGAGGATAAGGAGGAATAAATACCTAGCATACTAAATATAAAGTTTAACATTTCGATAATCAAACATTTACTAGCAAAATTTGAAATTATTCTTTTTTAAGGACCTGAACGACTACAGCAACAAGACGCAGAGCATAAAAAACAAATGCAGTTTTCAACAACATTCTTAAATAATCACCTTCAAAATAATACTTTCGCTGCATTGATGTAAGTCGAATTAATGTCATACACATCTGCTTTATTGTACACGCAAAAAATACCTAGGACCAAGTTAGTTTTCATGTACTTCACACTGCTAAAGAGTACTATTAAATTTGTGCTCCTTCATAATATGAGTGCTCTTATCCCACAATTGTTCTCATCCTTGTGCTATTTATTCAAACAATGTTGAAGAAAGAAGTGTTTGCTAAGCAAACAACCCATTTCTAAACTAAGCAAATATACTCAACATGATATTCCACAGTCATCAGAACAAACAAAACTGTGTCCATAACACATTGATTAAATCCTTGAAGGTAAAAATGAGTTTTTTTTTGATATATATGTAAATATACTTAAAAGTAAACACAATTGTGAAAAAGTAGCACAAGCGAGCAAATACATTTTGTCCGATTCTCCTACTTATTTTATCACAAATTATACCATTGCCAACTGGAATTGGCAATGTTTATGTGAAACTATTGACCTCATTGCAAAGTGTTGAAAGGGTTTCAGTTTTGAGGCACAATCTTCTCAAGTCTTAACTACCAGAAATAAATAATTGCTGTACTTACCGATGACATCCTTCTGGTGTATTAGGTCATTTGTGTTGTCGGTAATTGAGATCATGCTTGTATCCGAGGGACCAGTTTCTTTGATCGAAACAGACGATTTTTCTAATGATTCATGACTGTTAAAATCCTCATCTAAGTTAGAAATAACTTCACTTACAGGTTGCTCCTTTGTCATCCTATCAATGCCTGTACAAAAAACGTGACGGATAAGTTCAGTTCAGAAGTAAAACTACATTTCAAAGTAGTTTTTTTTACCTTCACCTTCATCTACTTTTATGTGTTGCTTGTGATCTGTTTTGCTTTTAAGATGATTTACATCAGCAAACACATCAAAATTGGTAAGTGTCGATTTCCCTTCTTGGAATTCATCAAACTCATCAAAGGAATCTAAACCCTATTATTGTAACACAAAAATTTAAACTCAGCTTTATCGTTGCGTATAATTTTGAGTGGTGCTATACCGCTGCATTACTTTGAACAAAAACGAAAAAATAGACACGTTTGTTTTACATGTGTCCAAGAGTCAACTCTAACAAAGCAGGATATATATATATATATATATAATTATAATAACAAATTTTGTAGTTATATAGTACTACTAGTACATATTCCGAACAGCACAACAGGTAGTTCAATTCCATATCTAAAAAGATTTCAGAAGTTGCCAGGCTTGAACACAGATAAAGTAAATTACATATATAAAAAATACCATATCTGGTGGTGGCTCAAAATAACCAGGTGAGTCATCTTCGAAACTAGGCAAACTTCGCAAATTGTGGATAGGGCTTTTGATGGAACCCTTCACTGACATTGACGTACTGTCCATTTTGATACTATCTGTTAATCCATTAGGGTTTGGGTTGGATTGAAATGCTGTAGTGAACTGAAGACTTTTAACAGAATCGTTATCTGACTGAGTAGATACGTTGTCAGTTTCAGAGATTATTGCAGCATATCTATCATGTTTCAACAAACCCTGAATATCTGCTGTTGTCTTTCTCTCTGAGTATGGTAAATTGTCATGATTTTCTTTGACATCAGAGTTTGCATGACTTTGTGTTACAGTAAGGGTTGTTTCTGTGGCTGTGGTTGATGGTACACTATCATCATTAACTGCTGACTTTGATACAAAAAGATCAGCTTTGTAAGATGACACAAAATCTGTGAAACCATTTTGTCCAGTCAGTTTAACAGGATCCTGCCATGTGCCATGACTGTTTATAACTGAGGTGTAGCTTGGAGGATCAACATCAGGTAATCCACTTTGCAGTAACACTTCTGGCTGCACTTCACTTTGTACTGATTGAACAAAATCATTCATACCATGAAAAACTGCATACTTATCTTCTTCTCCCAGCAAATTTGAAGATAGAGGTTGAGTTTTGTCCACATTAACTTGATTAAATGTCTGCTGGACATTGAGACCAGACAAAAAAGTTTCAGAAGGTATAGCATGAGTTTTATTAGTCAGTGGCCTTTCTTTACTACCTGCAATTGAAGCAGTGGAAAACACTGGATGCACATTGCAGATATTGCTAGATATAGTGTTTTCTACTGCCATTGAAGAATTACCCATAGACATTTCCGGAATGTCCAATTTAGTCAGCTTCAGGTTGTTGCATGCCATACTAGTGGTAGGTGGCAAGGATTCTGAGAACTGAGCTGATTGAAAATCTTGGAAGTCATCAAACTCGTCTTCTGTGTTGTTTGTCACTGCACTTGATTTTGATTCTTGAAGTGGTGTTTCTTGAGTGTAAGATAAACTGACTTTTTGCATATTATCCAAACAAGGAATAGGTGCTGAAGTTAAATTTAGAAGGTAATCTACTGAGGGATTGTGTTGTCCATTCTGAAAATGCAAACCAAAACTTTAATTTGGTTATTCCAGTTATTATTATTCTAACTTATACATGACACGTGAAGATTATCTATGAGATTATACCTGAGCTAGAGCAATGAGACCTAGCAGTATATACAACTCTCTTTGATTCAGCCTCCCAGGCAGAGCCTGATTTGCCTTCGCCCATAAATTCCCAAGAGTTTCATTTGAAAGTTTTGACAACAACAAAATTGAGCGAATTTTCATGATATCCACTAATCCATCTGATGTCACACAAGCTTCAAAAACCTTTCAAAGTAATAAGTATAAGAAGTGTACTTCAATACACTAGTATACATTATACACATGCCTCACACAATATGCTTCAGACTAATCTCATTATCAAAAATTAGAAAAATGTCTAAGCAAAATCATTACTCCAACACAACTGAAACAAAGTAGCAATGGCCCATGTGGCACTTTGTGAATCATTACAAGGAAAGTAGAGAACAATTGCAATGCCCAAATAAAAATAATAAGCTTCATCATCTCATCAATTTTCTACCTGTTTATAAAGCAAAGGAACTTGCGCCACATCCAACAACCAAGATGCTGACAAATTAGAAAAACCTAACGAATTACTTGTTTCTGGCTTGAGTTGCTGATCATCTAAAACACATACAAAACTTTATTTATTTTAGTTATTTTAACAACTTGTATGTAACCAGCTGACAATGAAATATTTGGTTTGGTACACTTCAATGATCAATTGCAGCATATACCTACACTAACACAACCAGATATTTGCAACATGATCTTCAGTATTGTTGAAGGTCAACTTACTGCTTTGAAAACCAACACCCTCTAGATTTTTGGATGTCCAATCTGCAGCCTTTGCACTAGGTTGGAAAGACTTCATTGGGGAATGACGACTTCCTATTGTATGCATGGGTTTGAAATTCATATATTTTGGCTGAGAGGCATTAAGGTCAAGTGACTCCAACATCTTTGATTGCAAATCAGTGCCTGTAAAAATGACCACATTAATCGGAACAAAGTCACTTGAAATGTTAAAATAAAAGTTATCTAATTTACAATTAACATTTTAGTATTCACTTGCTGCAGAGCTGGCAACTATATGACTGTTATCTTGTCTGTGAGATTCATACAAATTATGGCTCAAATTAGTAACAGGAGGAAGTGGATTGACAGGAACTGATGGCTGTGTTGCTTGCAGAAAATCTCCATAATCATCTTCAGCTTGTAAACATTCCTGTAAGAGACTACTATGAGACAAACATCATACTAACCTTGGTAAAAATTGAACATTAAAGATGACTACTAAGTCAACATTGATACTGAGTCAAAGAAGAGAAACTTTTTTAAAATATTTTATGGTTGAAGGAATTATAGCCTAAAAGCTGATGAGATTTTGCCACTTTTTTGATGTGATGTAACATTCATTTTAATATTTCGTTTGTAAAAAATTTATGATGGGTAGAAACAAAAAAAACATTGGAAAGACGAATTTAAGGCTAACTTTTTGTGTGACACAGACATAAGGCTAAATAATAAAACTATTCTGTAATGTCACATGTGACAAAAAAATAGTCAATCAAATCTTTTGCTTAATAACAAGCAACAAAAGTTAGTTTGGACATTGGTACCTGGTTAGTCTTATCAGATTTTATTTGAAAAAAATTTAATAAAAAGACTGTTTGTAAAATTTACAAATATCCCTCAATTTTATGTCATCTGACTTGTTGGTCAGGGGGTTCGCCAGCCAGATGTGCCAAGGGGTTGGACTTCTTTCATATGCAGTTTGCCATAATGAAAAATTACGGCATTGCAGAAAATGCAATAATTCTCATTTGCAAAACTTATATTTTATAAATTTAAAACTTAGATTAAAGTGTATGTCAATATAAAACACAAAACCTTTTTCTTCTCTTGTCTAGAAGAACCAACTATGTCTGACAACATGCTTTCAATAGAAGTGTGCTTGTAATTCTGACCTGCAATAACACAAATTTTTCAAACATGTCAAAACAGAAGACAGCATAAAACACATATAGTGGTCATTAAAAGCATACCAAAACTTTTAAACTTTTGTTGCTGTTCTAACTTGTATCTCTCATGTTTTTCATGGACCAGATGCTGCTTGGGCTGAGCTGGCATTGTGTTTTGATTAGCATATAAATGTGGATTGCTCATAGAACCTAGGACAGCTTGTGGATTACTTGAATACATGTTTGACACACCACCAACAAACATCGACTGCTGTTGATACTGGCTCTAAAAACGCAAACAATACTGCTAATGAATATAGCCTACACATTTCGAAATATGCTGCATATAATGTCACGCTAGCAAGCCAAGAGAATATTACATTTTTCTAAAAAAGGATCAATGTGCACGGGCGCAAAAATTGGGTGGACAAGGCCGTACTGTTGAACTGCGATCGTATGTCTACTGTACTTGACACTCAAGCCAAGTAAAGAAGCCCAGGAGTGAGACTGCTGCTTTTATTGTGTGTAGATAATTGAGCATGATAAATATAATTATGTAGATAATTATGCATGTTGGGTTTGCTTTGGAGATTATTATTACTGTTCAAAATTTATATTTCGATATATATGATATTCTTTTGCACATTATTCTTTTTCTTCTATTCACCTTTTCTGTTTCCTGTTTATTAAATAACATTGCAAGTTTTTGAAATCTGGTATGTGGGTGGGGTTTAATAAAATCTCAGTTATGTTCCAAGAGAATCTTTTAGGAATGTGCCGTATTTGTCTTGCAGATCGTTTCTTTGGGCAAAAATATTATTTTAGATCAAGATATAAATTTTTCTTGAACTGTTTACTTTTCTCCGATTCATATAGAGTTTTGGTTGGCAATTTTTTTGTCATCTACAACAAACGCACAAAAATTTGCATTTACAACCAATTTGTTTCGCTCCGCACTTTACAATCTAGTTTATCGGATTTTTTTCCATTGATTTAGCACACCTTTTCCGAAAATTCTGTGTCAAAGTCAGACAGCGGGGTAAAATGCATGGGAATAAGTCCGTTTCCTACAGTTTTATGACGGATAGCAGGATTCCGGTTGTTCGGATTGACTGTAATATAAAATATAGGGCAAAACGGCAATTGTTCGGCAAATAATTGGTATATAAGCAAACTTTCTAAGCCACAGAAATCTCGCACATAAAACCAACTTTCCAGTAGAGGTGAGAATCATACCATCTATTTGGAACCCAAAATAAGGATAACCGAAAACAAACCAAGATTTTCTTAATAATAGTGGAGCAACGTTTTCACCGATGTCAAAATAACTTTCACTATAGTAAATTCTTAGCCATGAAAGTATTAAATTATCAATACATACAAAACTAGCAATGCTAAACTGCCTGGCTAGCAATGCTAAACGCTTTGCTTTTTTGTGTCAGACTGGCAGTATCTTTCTTTTATGATGTCACAAAGTGCTGGTGGCAAAACGCTGGATGTAATACTATTTACAGTATAATCCATTTAATATAACCATTTTGGTATGGTCTGAATTTCACCATATAAAATTCTCTGTTTACTATGACCAGTATTTGGATACTATGGCCACTTTTTCAGGTTTTTTTTTCAATTTTTTCTGTCAATTATGCAACTTGACAGTGGCAATTGTGTTCCATGTATTCTAATTTCATCTATTTACATTCATTTAATGTTCCTGCAAAATGTTAATGAAATAGTACTATAACAGTTTCAGTTGTTTCAGACCTGACCAAAATGGTCTGGTCCCAAAGTGTTTATAATAAGCGGAGTCTATTGTACCTTCCTCTTATCAGCAGATAAAATAGGATGCCAAAAAATGAGATAAAAACCCTGCATTTAAAACTGCTGTGTATTGTACACTGCACACGAATACATCAAGTTGGTTAAAATCACCACACAAAATATGGGACTCTTTAACTCCAATCCAAACTTGTGGACCAAGACGGTGCTAGAATCAAAATTCTTTTCGCTAACCGCTAATCTAATCTAATAATTTAATTTGCACAAAAACCGCACTGGAAAGTTTGCATTCATTGCACTGGATAAATGCGTCAATGAATCTAATACAAAAATTTACGTTACACCTATGTAATGCTTATATAATACGTATATATATATATAAAATTGGTAGCCAAAGCTCACATCTGATTGCAGAGTTTTGCATAGGTGCACTCAATAAAATCTGTTTTTCATGAGCTTCAGAACCGCACTTGAAGTGCGTTATTTCAAACTAAATCACTCGGACATAACTTTTGTGCACTCAATTTTTGATTGTTTTAAACATGGAATAAGTTAAACTGTGTACAGTACTATGTAGTTGTGAACTAAGTACGTACTTCCATTGTATCTGAGCATTCTTGTGCACCACATTTGTCAGTTTTATTTGTTTGGCGCACCCAAGATCTTACTGTAAACTGCCAAACTCTGCAGTCCAGGTTCATGAATAAAATTATTTATTGAGTGTGCCTATGCCAAACTAGGCTAGGCAGTTTGGTCATATGGGTGTATTGGTGCACCACACTTTCTACTATGGGATAATACCGTATATCCATTAAAATTGGATCTATTTTACTTTTGCACTTCTATTTAACAACTTGAAAGCGTCAATGACAAGAATTTAAATATCACTAGAAAAAAATTATGACATATTAATTTCTCAATACTTGTCCTGATATGAGAGTTCAAAAATAGAAGAGGCCCTTAAAATCAACCTAGCCTAGTAGCCGATATAGGTTAAACCTTATAGCCTTAATATAGGCTACTATACAGCTAGGCGGGCCTAAAGCATTACGGAAATTTTTTTTTTTATAGCATATAGGCTACGGTACCTGTACCTGATCAATAGGATGGCTTTGAAGAAAATTCATTGGGTTCATGCCAATGGGTGGATTAAACCTATTTCCTTGAAAGTTGTGGTCACTTTGATCTTTATTCATCATGGCTAGTATGCCTATATGTCTGAGTAGCAACTTATACCCAGCCACCCAACAACCTAAGCTGCCTCAATTAACCAATATAGGATACTGCCTTCAAAGTAGACTAAAATTATATTCTAAGGTATTGCTAGCCTATTATATTAATATTATTACACATCATACAGTGCAAGAAATCAAAAAATTATTAGGAGACATATTTGCATAAATACTATTGCTGGTAAACAAAACGGAACCTGGGATGGGTTCCCTGGACAGCTGATCAACCAATCAACAGAGATTTCGCACACCTGAGTCAAGCCAGCAAACACCTTCTGGCAGACACTGTCTGCTGGCTTGACAAAGTCAAACGAGCAGACATTTCTTTTCGTACAGGGACCGAGCAGGGATAATACTAAAAAATACTGTTTCTATCGAGTGTTTCGAATAGTACCACGTGGTTCCAGTTGTAATCACTGGTCTTTATAAACATATAGAAATCAGGGTTGTTTATAGAAATTAGTGGTGGTACCATCAAGTGGTTCCAATGGTACCGCTTGATTCAAGTTCAGTGTCACTTGTCGCTTGATTCAGTTCAGTGTCAAGATAGACAACTTTATCGTCTTCTTCACAAGGCAATAAGCCGTTAAGGTGAACAATTAAGTCTGAGGGTGAGAAAAACAGACAACGATCTCATGAGACTCATATAATATCTCCGGCAATAAACATTTCAACAAGTACTTATTGTAGTGAAGTGGGTAAACCTCTCAAGTTCAGGTGCCATATACCCATTTTCCGTTACAAGTCGCCTCATATTGTATACTAAAACAGTGGTTCCCAACCCTTCTTCACCGGGGGACCGGTAAAGATTTTTAAAAAATGTTTACGGACCGTCAACAAAAGATGGTAGTGAATAGAACAGATATTTCTAATCTTTTTCCATTTTTCAATCTTTTTGCAAAGTTGTCGTTGGAACCAACGATATAAAGAACATGATAAGAAACTGATAGGGGAAGTACCGTTTTTATTTCGCCCTCTTTACGCTTCAGTGCTGACACATCCGTTTGACACGTTTGACTTAGATTGAGCCTTGGACTTAGTGTAGCCTTACGGAGAAAGAACTATGATTAGAGTAAGGTGACGTTTGTAAGCGTATATATCAGTAGGGCCTATAGGCCTAGCTTAATTTGGTTAACTTTGAAGTTTACAATGGTGCGAAATTTTTAAAACTCGATGAAACTAGACCTAAATATCTACAGGTATGCTTGCAGATTGAGACTGCAATATAAAAATGCCACGTAGGCCTATATGTTGTTGCCATGTCCACCTCAGCACAATTTGTTTAGTGCACCAAACAAAAAATTTTGTATTAAAAAAAAGAAGCATGGGCAGAAGTATTACAAAGAAAAATTTTGTCATACCGAGAGGACAAGTTTATACAAGAGTTGTACAGCAAAGATCAAGTGAAAATCTGTGAGGAGCATTTTGTATAAGAAGACATTATCATGAGTAAGCAGTTTTTTTTGAAATTATTTTTGAGTGTCTAACCCAGTGTTTCCCAAACTTTTTTCCGATAATGCCCCCTGAACAACTTACTGACTATCAAACGCCCATTCAACAAAAAAGTAACAACGAATTTACTACTCATTCGAGAGGCGAGGAAAAAAGCACATCCACGCTTGCAAAACCAATACTAAAATTTGTACAATTACTCGACGTACGATGGGTCAATTTTGACAACTAAAACATTTTTGACACGGCAGGACATTCCTCTTTCGAACCGTGTAATCGCTTTTCTTTTAACTACAGCGATAAGCAAATAAATTGAATGTTTACACGTCTAGCTCCTGCCATCAAAACTAGATAGCAAGCATTATTTCATGATCTACAATTCAAGTCAAACAAAGCCTTTGTTACATCATAAACATTTTGTTGCGTTTGAATTTACACACAGGGTGGACTCACCACCTTTATTTAAAGACGAAACGTGTACAAATGTGTAACATACAAATTAAAATTGCGTTTCAGTTTACGCAGAATATATCCTCCAACATATTCGAGAATACTAATTTCATCAGGAGTAAGGTTACTTGATGGCAATTCTGTTCTATTTTCTGCGTGTATTTTCCTAGAGTAAACAATCCAACTTATTGCAATTGATTTCAGAAAGTTGGAACATATTACCACACCATTCAATATCAGTATAATACAACATTAATATCTTATCACATTAAATGTTAAGCTAAATCATAAAAATATATACCTGAGAAAAAGATTAAACATTTTTCTTGTGGCTTCAAGTGATTTGCATCGATCTGCATTCGGGCCAAAAATATGAAGAATTCTAGATATGCCATCTATACTAAACGTTGTCAACAACTCAGATCCATTTGGTTTGGTGGCGAAAATGTTCATAAAGTAATCAATGGCTTCTGTCGTCAAATCATCTGGTGATTCACATACCTCAACCCACATACTTTTAATTGTTTTGCAAGAACACTTCTCAGAGGAAAGGCCTTAAAAAATGTTAGCTTGTGAAAAATCCTGTATTTGGCATACACACAAATTTATCTTGCTAAACATGCAAACTTATAAAAATATACAAAACCTTAAGGCAACAGGACTTACCTAAATAACCACGATGCTTGACCTTTTGATGACCTTCAAAACCTCGCTGACTTTTAAATTTTTCATCAAAGTATTTACACCTAACCAGTAACATGCAAAAGTAAACTCATTAAATGCATCCAACCTTCTATTTTCCTGGTGTGAGAGAGAGTTTCTAAATCATATAAAGCTATAAGCACCATATACTTAAAAGGTCTCTGCTTGTAGCCTCAGCCTATCTTAATTCTTAACTTACTGAAAGAGATCATTAGCTTGCAAAGCAGAAGATGATACAGGCTTGATTCTACACTCTTCATCGTCGACAACGATTTCAATTAAATATTCTGCAGTAAGTGCTGGTGCAGACGACATGTGGGCAACTGATAGGCTACACACGTTTGAATCGTCAAAACAACGTAAACAGCAACCTCACTTCTCAGTAATCGACAAACGAACCATGCAAATGCGTAAAAGTTTTCGCCACGACTGGCGAAGTGTCAGCGAGTAAGTGTACGCAACCATGCGTGACGCGAGCGAAACAAAACCTTTTTTTCTCATAAAAAAGAAAGAAACGAGGAGGAGGTAGTTTCCCATCATGTTCTTTATATCGTTGTTGGAACAAAACGGCAATCAAATCGACTCAAACAACAAATTGTCAATCTATTTACAAACAAAATCAATGTTAGTGGGAAATTTGTATTACAAAATTTTTTGAAAGCTATGACGAAACTATCATAAACGGCACAAAGATATTCTAGAATCTAGGTCATCACAAAGAGATTTAAACACATGAGTAGAAACTTCTCTTCTGCGCATGACGTCATGTTCGTTTCTTTTATTCTCTTGGAGCATATTCTACTTTCTCCACGGTCACGGTTCACTACATAACAATAAACATGCAGACGACGACAATGATTTTCAGATCTGTTTGCTGCTGGAACAGATTAGTCTTATTATTAGGGTGCAGTTGTTGGGATCCAATAGGTGTTAACTTTAATTGAAATTAATTAATGAAATCAGGTGAGAGTTTTAGGTTCAGCAATTAACTTATTTTCAGTTCCTTGAACTGATAATGCTGCTGTTTTGTATCAAGGCATGGCTTAGCCTACTTGAGTTGCGCGGGAAGATTTTTTCGTTCACCACATTTAAGGTGAAAAATAAAATGAATGGATGAAAAATTTAGATAGACCGAGTCATATTGTATTGTTTCATCTGCGCATAAAATTTCGCTCCACGCGCAGAATAAAAACTTTACAGATTAAGACTCAATAGTACAGGTCTTATGTTGCAGGCTTTAAGTTATTGAAATAAGCTAAATAGTCTGAAATAATGGCAAATTTGTGCTGTTTACCAATGTGCAACAACAGGTCACCTGCCGTGACTCTGTTTAAGATACCTTCGAGAAAATTTGTAAAAAAGGAGAAGGAAAGCTGGGCAGAAAGGTTGGAGTGTATCGTGCTGGCTTGCAGAAGCGACGAGCACATAAAAAACCTATTTGCTCGAGATGCTGTGAAAATGTGTGAAGTGCATTTTGAAAGATCTGACATTGTTTTAAGTAAAATTTGTTCTACATAGACTTACATGCAGTGTAACTAGTGTATTGAGGAAAGATATTTAATGTAATGGCATATCTAGCGTTTGATGCAGTGTTTGTTTTCCATGAGATGGTTTGATGCAGAACTTCATTAAATTTACTAGCGAGTGAGCACAGCGTAACACTGCATCTGTGACAAGCTATTAGTGCAAACCTTCACTGTGGTTTCAGATTAATATATGTACCATTACAAGTATCAAAATTGAAAATGTTCATGTATGCACAAATAAGAGTTTTTTTGCAGAGGGTTCCCGTAAAGAATTACGTGAAGGAGCAGTACCCACTTTGTCTTTGCCTAAGCTGACTTTGGCGCAGGTACATTCAAGAAAGCCGCCGAAGAAGCGTATCTTTGAAACAAAAGTACATTTCAAATCTGTTGCGTCCTTGAAATCTGCTCGCTTGCCGGAAGGTTGGCAGAGGTCATTTGAAAACAAAAATCTTGTTTTTTCTTTTTATGATGGCTGTGATTAACCTAAATACTCGATTGGAGTATTATATGACATGTCATTAAGGATATGCTATTATGGCTGGAAAGCACCTCGCTCAAGTTGTATTTACTCCCTGGATATAACTACTCAAACACTACACGGCACCATAAAAGATATTGAATCGTTTTCAATATGTTCTGGATTGTATAGTTCTGGAAGTGGCCTGCCACACATGACCACCAAATCTATGACACCATTCAGTTCTGAAAATGCACCAACGGTTAGGAAACTTGCATACAGGTGAAACTAGTTTTTCAATTGTGCCTATTGCATTTGTTACATAAATGAAATTTATCATTATTTAACATTGAATGAATCATATAGAGTGGTGGGATTCAGCCGGTTCGTGCGAACCGGTTCTTGGAATTTTAATGACATCTGCGAACTGGTTGTTAACAAGCATATGTATAAGCCTATGTGTATGTCGGTAACGGGTCAATATGGCATGCTGCTAGTGACCATATACTTACTTATTTTTGGTAACACTGATAATGCATTGCACTTAAAGTGTACACAGTATCTTAGGCATATTTTGTGACTTTTCTTGTTAAATGAACCAAATTTCTTGTTGTTAGAAATGCAAGTTGTGAACTTTTTCTCAAGGAAAGTGGTCAGTGCAGGAGTTGTTGTAGTGTAGATGAAAAGGAGGGACGGCTCAACCAGAAAAGGCTAAATTATTACCATATGGTTAAAGATCAACCTTTAAAACGATCAGCGCAGCCAACATTTAACCTACCATCTCGAATTACCTCCACCTTTACTGCTAATGAAATTTGGTGATATTGCACTTCGTAATCCTATTAGTAATAGTCTCATTCGCAAGATTGTGTCTTTTTGTGTCGTGTGTTTTTGTGAAGTTTACGTTAATATCATACATTTTTTTAGCTCAAGATGAGGATAAAATTGATAACTTCTACTCAATCTTTTGGAAAGAGCAGCAAAAGCTAAATAGTATGAAAAGAAATGGGGAAAGATATCACCCTGAGTTAATAAAGTAGGTTTAGGTCTCCTTGAGTAATAAACTACTGAATAACTACTAAGTTCAGAACTGAACTACTACTGAGTAACTAAGTTCAGTTGACCTCAATTTTTGTTTATTTCGTAAAAGCGTGCTAAAATCAACCCTTGCAATTTTCTCTATAGGTTCTGTTTGAGTCTAGCTGCTAAAAGTAAAAGCGCCTATGAAGAATTACGACAAAGTGGCATTTTACGACTACCAAGCTCACGCACCCTAAATGACTATCGGTAGCGTATGGGTTCTGTTCTCTGCAATTTGGCTACTACAAGCTAACTACGAGCAATTGTTTCACTTGCTCACTTTTGTACTGTTTTCAGAAACGTTTACTGCACTGCACCTGGCATTCAAGATAATGTTTTAGAAGAACTGAAATCCAAAAGTCTCAGTCTAGCATCACATGAACGATTTCTCGTTATATCAATCGATGAAATGAAAGGTGAAACTTTTCTTGGAATTTTTAACACTATTAATCACACTGTGTAAGATTCTTATTCATGCTTTATGACAAAACAATGACACAAGTTATTAACTGTATATGCACAAGATATAACCTGTTGCTTATTTTGTTTACAGTGAAAGAAAATATTGTGTATAATGCAGCAACAGACCGAATAATAGGATTTGTTGATCTGGGTGTCGACAGACAATACAATAATGAAGCTCCTGCCACACATGCCCTACAATTTTATGGTAGGAGTATCCTCAGCAATTTTTCCCGGCCTATTGTTTTTTATGCCACCAAGAATACAAAGGCATTTCACTTGGTTAGCATGTTCTGGGAAGTGGTTGAATCCTTGGCCGGATGTGGTTTTACAGTCTTAGCACTTGTTGCTGATGGTGCATCCTGCAATCAAAAATTGTTCCAATTGCTCAATAATTCCAATTTGACCGTCCCCTACAAGTGCATTAATATTTATCAGCCAGAAATGCCTATTTATTTGATTAGTGACCCTCCACACTTGCTGAAGACAGCCTGTAACTGTGTGAGATCCAGCCGTCCAGGTGGAGCTAGAATGATGAAGTACAATCAACATTTCATTTTGTGGAAGCATTTTTGCCATGTTCCCTACCTGTTTGAAAGCTCAGAGTTGAGAAGTTGCAAGTTGACTGATGGCCATTTTTCCCATAAGAGTTACGCAAAAATGCGGGTTTGCTATGCCGCACAATTGCTCTCTGGAACTGTCTCCAGTTTAATGAAGAGTCGTGGTGGAGAAGAAATGAAGATGAGTGCGTGGTTTGCTGGTTTGACCTCATGAACACCAGATTAAATTATTCATACAACCCTGACTTGAAACCATATACAACGATTGATGATCCTCGTCTGAAATGGCTTAATACATTCCTTTCAGAGTTACAACAATGGAAAAGCAGTTTAACTGGGTCCGTTTCCGAACAGTCAAAGCAGTTTCTGAGCCATCAAACCTACGACGGTTTAGTTTCCACATCCATGGCCATTGCTGAATTGGTGAAATTCTTGTTGGAGAACAGCCCAGAAGGTTCATACGTCTTAACTAAGCGCTTAAACCAAGACCCATTGGAGGCCTATTTCGGTCATATGAGACAAACTGGCCGTCGAAATGAAGTGCCTGATATTCACCAATATGCACAATTTGAAAATGTGATAATGTGCAAAAAGAATATCAAGTCACTTAAGGGGTCAAATGTAAATCACGTTATTGACTGGAAACATGGTGATGTTTGCGATGATCCAATGCCGAAGCGAAAAAAATAACTTGATTTCGAGTGTTTTGACAGTCTGCTTACAATACAGTAACACTTAATCCTTCTTGAGCTAAAACTGACGAAGTACATGTAAGAAGACAACTATGTAATGTACATTCATTTTAATGATTTTCTCAGACTTACATTTTGATCAGAGGTTACATGCAGTACTGAATTTAAATGATTGGCTTTTTGATAGCATCTAATCTTCACGTAAAATTTACATATTTTCATGCACAATTTTTGCAAACATTCATCAAAAACAAGATTTTCAAATATATCTTTTATGTTACAAACACTCAAAGAAGACATGCAACTTTCCATGATGTGCTCCTTTATGTCTTGTTTCCTAAAGACACTTTCTACATACATCAACAATTTCACTAGTAATTTCGCTGGAACTGTAAGATGTCCATAATTGTTATTATTTAAAGCGGAAATCAAGGAACTATTAGTGGTTTCATTACTATAATCAGTTAAACAAGACAATAGATCTATTTCTCTCGGATTTATACAGCGCTTAGTGAGTTTCTGCAAAATATAACCACCTATGTACTGAATTATGAATTCTTCGTCTCGGGTTAACTTGTGTAATGTCAAGTGTTTCCCCTTTTTGTTGTGTGCAACAGTGGTAACGTGTGATAAAAATACATCAAACAATTTTCGTGTTAAACATAGTGACAATTTTCTTGGCAAGAAAAATAGTGATGGGATGCACGTAATTCCATCACAGGAGAATTTATGAAACAGTTCATCCGGTGAACTGTACGAAGAAAATAGCTTCATAAAATAGTTAACCGCATCTGCAGTTAGATCTGTTTTAACGCCACCCACTGTTTCCCACCATTCCATCAGCTTTTCTCTTGTAACATTATTGCAAGAAGATTCTGCAAGACAAGTGTAAAATTAAGTTTGTTTGATTTTTTTAATCGGAATCTGCCAATGATAGAGCTCAAAATGAAATAAGTTTCAAACAAATATACCGTGAGCAGTTTTTTGATGAGCCAGCAAAGTTTCATTACTTGTGCAGTTATGCAAACATTGTCCACATCTGCAAATAAATATTTTCATTATCAGATTAAATGACATCAATATATCAGTACAGTATTACTTCAAATACTCGTTACGACTTACATTAATTTGTTGTTTTGCTTGGCTGTTTATTATAAATTGGCGAGAACGTACACTCTGGGTGACCGCCATACAGGACAAGCTCAACAGCAGTTGGCTAATTGATTAATAGGCATATCGTATCTTACATGAAGTTTGCTGCATCGTCTTCTGGGTCACAATCTATTTCAATAATTAACTTCAAGTTGACATCCATTAGATCCCAACAACTGCACCACAATAACAAGATCTGAAATCAGACTTTCAGTAGCCTATTTTAATAACACAACACCTGCAACATAAGGCCTATGCTAATGAGTAATGAGTTTAGTTGCTAATTGCCTGGTCGAAGATAAATGTGGTGAACGAAAAAATCTTCCCGCGCAACTCAAGTAGGCTAAGCCATGCCTTGATACAAAACAGCAGCATTATCAGTTCAAGGAACTGAAACTAAGTTAATTGCTGAACCTAAAACTCTCACCTGATTTCAATAATTAATTTCAATTAAAATTAACACCCAATGGATCCCAATAACTGCACCCTAATAATAAGACTAATCTGTTCCAGCAGCAAACAGATCTGAAAATCATTGTCGTCGTCTGCATGTTTATTGTTATGTAGTGAACCGTGACCGTGGAGAAAGTAGAATATGCTCCAAGAGAATAAAAGAAACGAACATGACGTCATGCGCAAAAGAGAAGTTTCTACTCATGTGTTTAAATCTCTTTGGTCATCACAAGGTTAGCCTTTACTATTATAAAACAATTTTGCGTTATCAACGAAGGCGTGATACACCAGTTTTATTGCTGTGAATCGGCCAAGCGTAAAATGAGTTTTACAAGGAGCAACAACTTTGTAATGCTTATGTCTTATGATTCCATATTAAAACTAGCTTGGCAGAAAGTAAGATACTTTGCCAACCGGCAAAAAAATTACGTGGACCGGCGGTTGGCAGCCACTGCACAAAAACATATCTTTTATTTAAGTTTTTATTGTTGTTGGATATCTATGATTCAAACGCACCAAGTGATCCAAGCAAACCTGCGCATTTTGGAGGACCCTGCTGGAATCGCACACTTAGACCAAACAGCATTTTTACTCTTTGCTTAGACAATGCGCAAATTCTTTTGCAGAACACATGCTGCAACTGTTTTCATGGGGCAGACTAAACTGATGTCTAGCAGAGGTGTAGTGTAGGGCCAGTGGCGTATTTAGGATGGCGTTGAGGCCTGAGGGGGAGCCAAGAGTTTTTAGTCTTAGATTTAAAACTCTTGTGCATGCCCTTTAAGCTTTTCGCCAAAATGCGCGGAGTGCAAAATTTTTGTCTTTTTACGTCTAAAAACGCTCAAAAAGGCCTGGAAATGAATTATAGTTTTATTATTATCCTCGCAACATGTTATTACTACTAAAGTCAAGGTCACCTCAATATATTCATAGGCCTACAATGTAATTTCATAAAAAACAGTTAACACGAGGAGAATGTTTTCGCATTGAATCATTAAATGGAGAAGACCTCGAAAGTTTCTGGAAACGCTGTGTCAACGGATAGCTCACCACTATCCCTGTGTCCACGCAAAGCTAGCCCAAGTCGTCCCAGGTGTACAACTGCTTTAAGGATTCATTTTAAACACTGTTGATTCTTTGTTTGCTTCAACTGCTTAGCAACGCTTCCAGTGTCAATTATCAATTGAATTCGCAGTTCATTTGCACGTCCCACACACTGTACATGGAAAGTTATTAGAAGGTGAATGGTTTTTATTTGCAAAATACCCATTTTCACTGCATCTAGCAAACATTTGGTATTCTTTTTGCCAGATCAAGGAACGTTACTGTGATCATTTTCTTTTACATCACCGCTTACAACCTTGGTCGTTTTAGAAACAAACACTCACACAGAAAATTTTCTGGTTTTTTGATGCTGACTAATAAACTTCTATTTCTCGTTCATGACTGACTTCACTATACTGAAATATTGCTATCTGCAAAATTTTTTTATAAATAACTGTATTCCCTGACAAAGCTGAACAATGGCCAGCGCCAGCTGACGATTCTTCAGAGTTTTGGTCTGAGTTAGATAACTTAGGAGAATACATTACATTTAAATGTAGCGTTTTTTGTTTCATTAATACAGTTACAGTACTCTCATGTGTGTCATAGTAGCGAGATCAAGGGTTGGCATATTAAATATATTTTCCATTGTTGGAAATAGTTGTAGAGGATCAAAGTGGTATAGTAGCGAGGTGACATAGTAACGAGATTTGACTGCAAACGGCTCCTTAACAACTAAAGAATATTTACTAAATACCCAGCCCTAATATGATTAGCATAATAATTATGTTTACAGGACTTTTGCTATTAAGTTAAAAAATAAGTTGTATTAACTAACTGTATTCCAGCATTCTCTGTCGAGTAAGTGGTCATTTCAAAAACTGGTTAAGATGAATGCCCCACCAGCATTTGAATCATTTTTGTTGTTTGAAGGAGAAAAAAAGTGAGTGCTAGAAAAAGCATGAGTAAGTTTATTATACAGTACTAGAAATACCAAAACGCAGCCTATTTTCTTTTGAAATGATTTTATTATTATGGAATTAAAGTGATTTTATTATTATGAAAAAGACATAATTTTTTATTGATTCAACAGAATCTTTGATTTTGTTACATATATACAGTAGTGTTTTTGCCTTTCGTTGATTGATGGGTATTCTTGTTTTTGGTAACTTTGGTTGGTCGGTAATAACTTAAAACTTTGATCTATGATCTTTAAATTTTGCATGCTTGTGTAAGTTCATAACTCAATAGACTTTGGTGCTGGTTTGCCCTTTGTACCAAATTATCATCTAGTAGTGAAAAGTTGAAATTTTAAGTCTACTCGATATTGTTGTTTGTATTCCATTAATGAAATTAAAGTTTTACGTATGGAAATTCCTTGATGAGGTCTATCGTCTAGTGCTAGAGAACAGGTTTTGTTTTATCACGCTCTGAGATTGAAAAAATTCTCTCAATAAAGAATTAAAAAAATTCCAATATTTATATTTATGGTCTTGTTAACATGCGGTTTTGATTGTTGAAGTGGAGATAAAATGTTAAAATTTAGTGCAATGATTTATGGATGAGTTAATCAGTTATCACTTTACCAACTAGTGCAGGGGTCGGCAACCTACGGCCCGCGGGCCGGATCCGGCCCGCCATACGAAATCGTCCGGCCTGAGACATATTAATTAGTTATCACAAGAATACGGCCCGCCGTGTCTTATTGAGTTTCAAACTGTAGTGTTAGCATTGTTTGAAAAAATTGTGGTATTGTTACGCCATAAGTACGTCGTACTAGTAACTAGTCTATTGTTACGCCATAAAACTGGTGAGAAGGCGGTAGACTAGTATCTCGTAATGACGTAATCAGTACGAGATTGTCTGTGGAGTACTCATTTACGCACCAATAACTCGTCTAACTATTCTCTTTCGTTCCCTTCTCGCGGTCAGCTGGTTTCACGCACAGCGGCGGCGCGGCGTAACAAGAAGAATTTCTAGAAATGTGTCACTTTTAGAAATACTTAATTTATACTCACGCTTTGCCGACATTCGTTCTCTACAAAATAAATTCAGGCTTATCAGTAATCCCTTTGATGTGGACGCCAATACCATTCCCGAAAAATTTCAAATGGACCTTATTGAAATGCAATGCAGTGACGAATTGAAGGCAAAATTTCATACAAAGGGCATATCGCTGCTTGACTTTTACAAAAAGTACCTTCTTGAAAGTGGTCTTTATCCCAACTTGACCAACAATGCAAAAGAAATGGCATCGATGTTTGGTAGCACGTACACATGTGAACAAATGTTTTCATCAATGAAATTCACGAAGAGCAAGCTAAGATCCCGAATTTCTGACGCCCATTTAGAAAATGTTCTGGTTCTTGCTTCATCTGACTTGTCACCAGATGTTGAAAAACTTTCACAAAGCAAGCAGCATCAAGTGTCTCATTAATGCTGTGTTGTTGAAGTGTGAATACATAAATTTTGTTCTTTTTGTGATTGGTATGATTGAGATTGCAGCAATGTGGCGTAATATACTCAAGTGAGTGTGAATTATAGTATTAATGAAAATTCCGGCCCGCCAAAGAGTTGTACGCTCGACATTTGGCCCGTGACTAGCAAAAGGTTGCCGACCCCTGATCTAGTGGCACCCTTTGCCAATTAGCCCAAGTATTTTCCTGATGAATTTTGGACAACTTTTTATTTGTTGAACAAGTTTTAAATCTTTTCTTGTTTTCTTATTCCGATCAGGGTGGAGATGTATAATTGCTTTGTTAAAATCAGTACCATATGCTTTTAGATCGTTTCAGGAAGTCTTTTTATGTTATTCTGGTGATATCACCTCATTAATTTATGTTTTTGTAATCTGATTTGATCTCAATCTCAGTGAACTACATTTCAATGTATTTTTTTAGAATATCTATAGCAAAAGACACTAAAGTGCCTAATGCTGCTCATTTCACTGTCAACAAAGAAGACCATACACTTGGTAACCTACTTCGATCGTAAGTTGTATTGTCAATTGTTGTTTTTAGAGTGAATATGCTTTTATATTAAGTTTACATTTGAGTTTATGCACTTTAAAATTACTACTGTTTGCCTAATATACCTGTACAGTTTATTTATCAACCCATTATTTCAGTCAACTATTGAAGGATCCCAAAGTTTTATTTGCTGGTTACAAAGTGCCCCATCCACTGGAGCATAAATTCATTCTACGCGTTCAAACAACTGGAGATTATAGTCCACAAGAAGCCTTTACAAATGCGATAAAGGACGTTATTAGCGAAATTTCATTACTGGAAGAAAGATTTAAAGTTGCAGTACTGGAAAGACAACAAGGAATTGAATGATCTCAGTCTTCTCAAGATTACCTTCATTGATGTCATCCAGCAGTGTTGCCTTCAAAGAGCTGGCCAGTTTTTTGCGTAGTCATTGTTTTATTAAAACTTTGGCAAACTATGATGACTATGCAGTCATGTGTATATAACATATACAAGAAAAATTAAATCGGTGTTAATCATACATCTGGAAATAGATTAACAAAAGATGTGTTGGATGCAACCTGACATTTGTATGACACGTGTGCATGTTTTGGCAATAATAATAGCAAAAGTTAAAAGTGATATGAATATCAAAACTGATTGAGTGAACCAAGTTAAGTTTGTGTTCATTTGTATATTCTTTTAGTTTGGGCCGTTATGCAAATGATCTATTCGATTAAATTTGAAGTGAATTGCATAAATACCAATTTCGATAAAATGGTTTTGTCATGTCTTAATTGGTGGTACTCTGGAATTTGGACATGTGGAATCGGAAAAAAATTCCCAAATTCGGTTATCAGTGGAATTTATTTCCAGATTTCAAAATCTATTTGACAATTTCTTCATTCCAGAAAAAAATATAGAAATCGTTGGTAGAATTGTTATTGCATCTAACGAGAAATCTAAGTATTTCATTTCCGTACCGTATTGTCGGAAGTTGCACCGAAGTAAAGGTTATTTCAACTTCAGTATTTCTTTGATTACCTCGTCTATGAGCCGCGGTTTATTTATATATATGCCGTTTTGATAAACTTTGTTACTTTACCATGGAAATATTTGCATTACTTGTACCATACAATGCCTGGTTTGGCCGATTAAATTCATTTTTTTGAAAGTTGTTTTTTACCGAATCCCAAGAAAACAACTCGCCCCAGTTTTAAACCTTATTCTACACGGGTGCCGATTGCCGAAGACGCTGAAAAGCACGTTCACCTCCCCCCTTTAAACGCATGTGTTCTTTAAAGTGAGGGAAAAGTCCAAAAACAAATTGTCCATGAATCAAAGAGTAGTTGTCAGTAAATATACTGGTGAAAAGATTTGTACAAATACTTAGTGGTTAAGCAGTCATCGTTATAAATAAGTTCCAAATTCATCGCTTATTACGTCAGAATAACCGAAACAATCAATCATTTATTTGTCGTAAAAAGCGCGGTGGGGACGAAACGTTCAAGCCAGTTATTAGCAGTGGTGGCCTGTGAGTTATAGAAGGGGAAGGGCTGCAGCTTAGCTAGGCAGTTCTAAACCTTATATTATTTTTCCGTTTTCAAATAAAACTACAGCGATTAACATATGACTGACTATTTAAATTACAGTTATTTATTTGATCTGTGATGATATTATAAAATTGCTTGCAAATCGAATGCCGCATAGACTACGAAAATCGGCAAAGCATTGCGTTACGTGTCGCCTATGCATGACTTCCGGTGTATCGTTATAATTCGTGACGTGAGTTATTCTTTCATTTGCAGCTAGTCGTTGCGTCACAGTCTACGAAGTTAACCATAGAAAGTGGTCGACTTTATTGTGTAGCTGTCACAATGTCTTATTTAATGTAATCGTTTAAACAAGAAACAATATAACCAGTTTATACAGTTGTCATGGTATACAATTGATTCTAAGATTAAGAGAAGCGAAACAACGACCTGAGACTCATTTCACTTCGAGGACATTAAGCAATTCTACAGACAAACATTGTAATTGAAGTGGTCGTCCTTACGGTCTAAGGAACGATAACAATCATTTCATTACAGATCTATGAATGATTTGGTTTTATAATAATCAGTTCTTGCAACATTTTTTTTGGAATACCCTTATTTTGTAACTATTAAACCCATATTACTGACAAAGGAAAACCTAAACCAGCATTCTTTAAAAAAAAGCAAAATTAAACAAAAATGCGATAATTACACCAACGATATAAAGAATTTTATATCGTTGATTACACTATGGCGAAGGTAGGTTGTTGTTGCGTTGTTCCGTTGTTGACTCCTTTACTCAGAAGGTTGCTGTTTTAGTTGTATGCCAACTGCGCTCATATATTAAAGTAAAATGAACACGACCTTCTTAATTCAAGACTTTACTCGAACTGATGTCCTGCGCGCAGACAGTGCAAAAACGAATGGGTGGTAAACGAACGTACAGTGCGGAAATCAACACGTGCTGGGAGCATCCCGAGGGCGACAAACTAAAAAAAACCCCAACGACCACTACAACACTATGTATAACGCCAAGTATATATAATTTGGCAACACTTAACGAAGACCTTGCATTTGACTTGTACCAGCTCTTGTTCGTTCTAATGTTTGAAAAGCTGGTGTGCAACTTACCTTTAAAAGAATTGCATGCTAAGTTGCTGCCGAAGTTGTCCCGACAATGAAAAATATCTTTACATCTTATTAGGAGTAGAGATGTAGTGGAAGGGCACCATCACACACTTCATGCAAAGCTGTAGCAGTTATATCATTTAGAAATGGATTTGAACATGTATATATGTTCATTGCTAATGACCATTTGCAGCAAGTTTGGTAAAAGTTAGCTGTTTTCTTCATTGGTAAAGTTAGCGAACAAACCAAGTTCCTTAACCAACAGTTATACATGGTAGTTATGGCTAACTCGCTGGTGCCACCTAGGCTACTTGTGTATCATACAAAATATACATTTTTTAACATTCCAACAGACTATATTACACATATTTATCAAAAAAGGTTTTTGAAACCTTGTAACATAACACTCAGTCTTACGCAGCAGCTTATCGTGTTCGAAAATCATGAAAACGAGCATTTTTTCGTCAGCGTTTTTTGTATCAATAATGGTTTGATCAAAATTCAAGCTATGTGGCATTTATTAGTACATGTGTGAAAGTTTTAATTAACGACAAAAATTAAAAAATCCACGATGACCCACACGGCTTTTTTAAAAGTGCATTAACTTTTTATTTTATGTCTAACGAAGCAAGGTCATAACATAACGAACTTCTGAGATATGGCTTGTTAAACATGAAGGAGTAATATGGTATATACCCCCTAAAAACTACTACCTCATATTCAGAGACCCATATCTCAAGAATACTTAAAATAAATTGGTAAAATTGCAAAATTAACACCTTTTACATATTTTTAACAATTTACTAAAATATAACCAAAATCTGAGATGTGACCAAATTTACTTGGTTGAAACGATATGAAATGACCCTATAGAATTTAATGTCGACATTTTCTTCTTCCCTTTCATCATCGGAGGCTTTATAGTCAATCACTTCGCCGACATAGAAAACCGTTTTCTTCCCTTTTGAATCATATTTAACTAGTACAAAATCCCCTATTTTAGGTTTTTCTTTTAGGATAGGTGGTGGAATATCTTCATTAGACACGTCATCATTTGAGTGCGTTGTTTTAGAGGACAACGATTCGTCACTGGATGAGCTTTAGACCAAAATTTTTCGTTTTACTTGCCTTCTTTTTTGGTTGTATTTTGGGAAAGTAACTTTTTATTTTATTTTCCTCTTCCGATCTCGCTTTCTCTTGTGTTTTGGAAGCAATTAAAGATCGACCTCTTTTTCTTCCTTGTCTTGAAGCTTGTTGTCGTGGTGGAGCTATGCACAGGTCGGTAACTTTTAGCATTGAAAGAGCCATTTGGTCTTGTTTCCGCCAAACTAAAACCTACTCTGAGCCAGAACACCTAATTCACTATTTATAACAGAAAACCTAACGCTACATATATAATTCGAACTAATGCTTTACAGTTACACATAAAAACTTCAGTAGTTACCCTCACACAATTTTCACTACACTGATGACAATCCGCATAGTCACCAAACAAATACCAATATCCAAGACATGCCACCTCGAACAAAAACAAGCTTAGGATCACATGAGTTGCAAGCAGTCATGCATATTATGCCAACGAAAATTACTGTGTAGTATTTATATAAGATTTTCCACGTCCGAATAAAACATTTTGAATAATAAGTAATTAATCAGACAAACGCATTAAGTTTTTACATTGTGACACTAATAAACACCGTTATTTATTCACATTAAGTTTTCCTAAATGAACCCATTGGCTCTTAGTCGCGGGAACCAGAGCACAGAGATGAAAGAGCCGGATGCGGCTCCAGAGCCGCGGGTTATCGACCTATGAGCTAAAGGGTATGACCTTACGCATTCTGGCGTAACGTTGGTACTAGAACAGGACACGTTGGATCGTCCTGAAAGCTGGATACTGGGGTTTATATCAAACTCCTGTTTTTGGCTGGAATCCGTAGAAGCCTCTTTTTGAACTGCTGCGACTTCTTCAAACAATAAATCTTCCGCTGGTACTGAAGATCTATTTTCAGGTTGAGGATCAGGATGATCGGAAAGAGCACAAGAAGTCATTGTCCGATGATATGTTCTGATCAAAAGGAAAGATGCAGATGGAAAGAAAGCCCGATTTGATATTCATGGGTGTCGCAACTCGGTCCCAAGCTTGCATGGCTATTCATGGAAGATCATATATTGGGATGAGTTGACCTGGGTGACCACTAATCCAATCATTAATGCCTGGGTTAAAAAAAGGTTTCAAATGGGCCAAATATTGTGTTGTCAAGTGGTTGAAGTTCGTTAGAGGTATGCAGAGGCACTGTTAGCAAAACTATCCCATTGTTTTTAGGTATAGTCAACTCCTTCGACGCTGAAATGCGACTCATGGTTATGGATGATGAGAAATACCTTGTTGTTTTGAGAGTGTCACGATAAATAATAGGTAAAAGCCAAGTTCGTATCACTTTAACGGCGAATCGTGACACCACAAACATCAAAAGATTTAATAAAAAAATAGAAACATTACGGCAATAAAAACTAACAGTTAAGGTATAAACTTTTTTTCAAAAGTACCGACGGTATCGGTGTCGGTACTGAACGTACCGACCGATAATTCGGTACTGCCCACCCATGGTTGACGTTGACGATAATCACCTTTTGATCTTTGTCTGAATAGTGCAGTACAATGTTGTTGTTTTTTACAGGGTCTATGAGTTTTGATAAACTGTGTTTGTATTCAGGTGGTATATTGCTGTGTTTGTAGTAGGATGAATTAACTTTGGGGATCAAATTGTGGAGTTTGGTATTCTATATTTTTGTGTATACGACGGTCTTATTAACCAGATCATCTCTGCTTGGCCTGGATGTTTTGGGAATACGTATATAAGCTCTGTTCTTTATTTTGAACTATACCCGTCCATTCTATTCTTCTAATGTGGAATTGAGCGTTAACCCTTTCGTTCATTACCACTTGGTGGGTCCAGCGTGGTGTAGGTACGACATTAAACCCGTTTGCTAAAAGCAGGTTGTTGGATTTGTTGATAATGATTTTACTGGCAAATTCAAGGTTTTTTTTTTCGGGTAGCGAGAGATTTTTCGTTTGAAGTAACGGGTCTATGCGTCATTGGCGCATAGGTGTGTGGCGCGTGGTCGTAACTGATATTGCAAAACAAGCTGGTGGCCGCAACTCGGGGGGAGTCTTTTCACTGCTAGTTCTTAAACAAAGATTTATATTGCATTTGAGCAATGAAACTGCGACGGACAGCAAAATTTAAGTACATATGCAATCACAAATAACTATTTACGCTCTCTCATTCAAAATGTACGTAGGTATATATTATATATAGGCCTATTGCTTACGGCTAATTTTATGTCAAACAAGGGTGTGAGAGTGTGGCTAACCCAACGAAAGCTTTAGTATGTGCTACTGTATTTTCGGAGATAAAAATCTTGATTTTTTAAAGGTTGTATATTTTCCTTGTAGGCGAACCCAGTTCCACTCTGTTTGAGCACAAACTTCAGGCCTTGGCCTCTACTACGTGCACTAACTCGAAAGGCAATTGAAAGGTCCTGTTTAAGTAGCATTTGGTTAAGTCATCCAATATCACTTCTGGTATACTACCAGTGTTAACTGGTTGTATTAAACCAGCAGAAAGCCAGGGCATGCTGCGTAGTTTTATACGACTTCGAGGTGTTACTCTTGCAGCTCAAACCATCAAATTTTTGCTACCAACTTGTTAAAAGGGAATTTTCCTTCCGTGAGTCGAAGAAAAACAACAAACCAAAACATTTTGGGGCACAATTTGTCCGTGCTTCCAATTAAAAAAGTAATAAAAAATATTGATCGCTTTTAAAGAAGAATAGAAAACTAAAACGAGCCGTTACTGGTTAGAATGCACTAATGAATGGAAAAAGACTGTAGTATTTGGATCAAGTATGAATAGAATTATGTAGAATTATGAATACAACAAGTATGTAGAAAAACACAATATCCAAATTTAAAACATTTATTTGATTTTAGCAAATAAATAAATAACCTACAACTATAGTAGCACGCTTCAATGAGGTAATGCACAATAGCGCGATTGATCGAGATTTTAATCTTGCTAAGCCATTGTATGCTTCTATTTAGGGGGATAAAATTCCGACAAAATGAATTGAAATATTCGGCCATACGGCACAGGTTTTTACGCGATTAGTAAACGTGATCAGCGACATTTTTCATGACAGACTTGATTGAAAACCTTTCAGTAGGCTACAGAGGTTTTGGTTTTATGAAAAATGGAGAGCCAAAAAAACATGAGTTTAGGTTTTTCGAAAGGCCTATACGGTATATATATTGTAGAACTTATAACGAAGGAACGTTTCATCTGTAACTTTGCCTTTAAGACTAACTATTTTCGAAATAAATGCCTTAAAACAAAACACCAAAAGGGAAAGGTTTTTGCAATAACATCTATGTGATAAATACAGCTTACAGAATGCAATCTGTATAAAAGTAAGTTTTACTTTCGTAATAACATGTTTACCTACTTTTTATCACGTAAACAGTAGAAAAATTGCTACATCAATTTCGTTAAACATATATCATTCAACGATATGGCTGGTGAAAGTGGACATACGGATTATTGCTCTGGGATTAGCGCAATTGCATCAGCTTTCTTGTGGCTTGCAGCAGTTGTACTTGGCATTTTAGTTGATGCAAACGGCGTATGTTTCAACAATCTACGATTCGGTAAGTTCAAAACTAAAAGTTTTGTTGTAATTCTGCTTTATTTATGTTAAATAAAGCTGTAGAAACATTAAGTCTTCAAAATTCAATTTTAGCCATCTTCCAAAATAAAAGCTACACAGTGTATTCTTCGTGGATGACTGAAATAACGCCAGCCAAATGGACATTTTCTATGTCGGCGTTTACATACACTTGGAACATGCTTTGGGTTGTGTATTGCGTGGCAAATATGTGCCCCCCAGGTGACTGTTTTAGTAAGATGATTTTAAGCTTTCATTTTGGGAACTGCGCAACACATGACGGACCATTCTATCTTAGGGTTACCATATTTGATAATGCGCAATCCCTGACAAATATACCTCAGTTGCATTGACTAACTTTAGAATATTACCAAAGTACATTGCCGCCGTTGCTTTTTTGTGATAAACACGAAACAATACAAAAACAGCAAAGAAATGTTGCACTGCAATACACGAATGCAAGTTTTCTTTCAAACAGTAACATTTATGAAAACGAAAATTAGCACAGAATCTTTACAAAATACGCTCCAAGGTAATTACAAGTAATGAACGTATAGCAGTTTATAAACAATACTCTACTCTCCCTCATACCAATCGTTCTTTTCCGAAGATCTGATTTTTTTCAACAAGCTCTTGTTGGACTTCAAAAACACATAAAATTCCCCACAAGACATGCTTTTGAAGTTGTACTGAAGTGTTAAAATTCCTATCATTGTTTCAATTGTCATCTTATTTCTTTCTTTCGTCCACTGACTCTGCATCAGTGGAAACATCGCTCAACAATTGAGTTGTATGGCGCCACAGCAAAGAAAAACTGGGCAACACTTGGTAATTTTGAGTGACATTGAGCGTTTTTTGACTTTTGAAAATACCTGCACCATTTCTTATGTGCTGGCAGTGCAGTAAACTCTTCGTCACTGATGCAACATTCCATAAACTACTTCAACGACTAGAATAAGCCAAACCCTAATGCTGTTCATCTTAAACAACTTACGTTATAAACAAGTTGCAGACAGTTTTGACCAGCTGAGAATGTTCGAGACCTAGAAAAAGTTGGAAAAAAGGTGGCAACCTAGAAAAACTTGGACTAAAACACAATTTGAAAAAATTTCGGATTTTTTAACACTTCAGGCAGGCATTTCTGTGTGACACAGATTTGAACATTACATTTCCTTACATGTCAGGGAAAATCCTGACGTATGGCAACCCTATTCTATATACCAAAATGTAGCTAAAATATGATGTAACTAACGTAGCTAATGTAGTTACTAAGTACCAAAATGTAGCTAATGTTACTAGTGTAGCTAAGGTAGGTAAAAAAATACCAAAATGACCTAATGTAGTTAACCTTACGTTGTAGGCTAAATCTTGTATTTATGCTACTGTATTGAGTTGTTTCAAATGGTGTGTTTTTTAATGGTTCGCTACGCACAAAAGCTAGCTGCCAATCCTGTTGCGAACAATTGAAATCTTTGTGAGTTGTGGAGTCGTTTTGCTCTAAATATTCTACTGAATCTGTCACTGTTGACTGTTAGTGAGGCTGTGAATGTCTTTTATTTTGGTGTTCAGCTATTATCTCCATAGCGTAGCAAATGTAGCCTTGTTTTGTTAACTTCGCTTTTCAGTTTATTTTATGGATATCAGGATATGTTCATTATTCGGAGTTAGACATTTTTATTGGTAAAGGCTACAAGTTATAAATTAAAACTTTCAAAAGTAAAACATATGTTGATTCCCGTGCGTTGTTTTAGCCCTGGATATATTTCCTTTGATGTGCCAAAAATAAATGTGTTAAGAGATATTTTTTCTTTCTATAATTGTTTTCGATGTATACTGCATTTAGGCTATATTTGTAGCTATGTCATCCTTAAATTTAAAATTACAATAATTTATTAACTTGGCCCGAAAAACGTTTCGTAAGCTTGAAACTATCGCTTTCTTGTATCGTTTCATAATGTATTTAGTTTTACAACGCATAACACCTTTTTTGCTTAATAATTATTTCATCTTTATCACATTGAAATATTTTGTTTTCCCCGGACTTAAATGCACATCGTAGTCTATCCATGAGCTGGAATGCATATCGTTGTCTAGGCGTAAATGCAATGTAAATATTGCGTAAATATATTTTGGTATTTAGTAGCTACATTAGTTACAATAGCTACATTAGTTACATTTTGGTATTTAGCAATTACATTTTAGTTACAGTAGCTACATTTTGGTATTAATAGATATACCTTAGTTACATTAGCTATACATTTTGGTATATAGAATGGTCCGCACATGATCATCTATTTTTAACTTATAAAAAATGTATTAAATTTAGGTTACACTGTGTATGTAAAGAGTGCATTTAATCATTTATTTTACATTAAACGTGTTTTCTCAAGGAAACTAATATAGTCTACTTATATCAATGCAATTGCTAATGCAATATAAATCATGGAGAATATATTTTTGATTTGTGCTTGCATAACCATATACCACATATAGGCCAAAAGAAAACTATAAGGTACACTGTTGACGAGCTCATGTTTATACAACAAAATAAGGGCTTTGCGATAATTTTTGCAGCAAAACACAATGCACGCGAAAATGTTTCACAGTGCGTTAACATATTTCCAACAAGTTTTCACATTTTATGGTCGTTATGTTCTATTACACACGCTGGGTGGTTGCTACTATGGGATAGAGAAGCTTTTGTTGCTTCTTTATTCATGCAGGTTTTCATGATTGCTGGATGCATTACATGCCTTGTAATCTCACACAAAAAGATAAGTTGGTAAGTAATCGATTAGGTTATACCTTAAGCATAAGATGTCGTTATATAAATTGTATTGATTTTTAAATCTTGTCTATGTCATATTTCATGAAATCGTTGTAATGTAATCTTCATGTTTTTGAATGTTTTTGAAAGTTTTTGGATTCTGATTTTCATAGGCTTCTCTTAATCCGGTTGGCCAAATGTATTGTTCAACTATTTTAAAACTTATTTAAACTCGGCTATACTTTGCTTTTATAGCTGTGGCGCGCTTTTACAATACAGGAGACCTTGGGATCTTTGGGTAGCAAGAACTCTAGTGCAAAACGGAATAACAATAATAGTAGTTTGGAATACTTTTCTTCTTTCAATTAATCTGGTACGTACTTAATTACTTACAAGGCTGTCTAATGTCGATGCATTGTCAAATTACTTATCTGCTGTCACCATTAATTCAATATTATCCTTCTACATCTATAGACAAAATAACAGACAATTGCCTAAAGGTGTTTTATGCTATAGTTCAATATCATCACTGTAACTTGCCTTTATTGATTCGTTTCGTATACATGTCTGGTTAGAAGATATAACGAAGTAGGCTATAGAATGCAATAATGAGGGAAATACAAATTCTTCTTGTGAATAATATGTGATAAAGTAGAATATACATTAACAAATTTGGCTTATAGTTTTACGTTTCTAATATTATAATATGATTAATTGGTTATATATATAAACTACTGCATTTAACTATTTATAAAAAAAAACATGTTTTTGTTTCAGATAATTTTATTAGTTTTCAAGGCTAAAGTGGAAATGCAAGTAGCGAGCACAGTAGTTTGGAGTGTATTTGTATTACTAGTTGCGCTTTGGATTTTTATTGACATCGCAGTTATGGATGCTTGGCTTCGTTATACTTTCACTTTTTATCCTACAGTTGTGTGGATAGCATGCGGTGTGATGTCTAATAATTTCGTTATGTGGTCTCCAGTTACTATTGCCTCCATTGCTTTGGTCGGACTATCAATTCTAGGTATAACAATTCGTGTTCCTTTGGTCGTATTTCGCAGTTTTACAAACCCTCTTTATATTGAACAAACTATTCCCCACAAAGTTGACATTACCAGGAGGAAGAACGGCCTTGTGACAACCGTTTTGTAAGAACAAGTATCTTCAAATAATTATTTGTTTGTAAGCTGTACTTTCGTGATATTATAGCAACTTTGGTCTACTCCACAATCATTGGTTGAAACGATCATCATATCACATTAAATCATTCAGTTTTTGTTTTTATGGATGTAACGTATAGACTTCGACAAAACTTATGAGTCATAAGGATAAGACAAATCACATTCAAAATCAGAAACAAATTTTTTCATTGTCGTATTTTTTGTCATGAAAATTTCCGCCTAATATTTGCATTGCATCACACACACATACATTTGTTTTTGTGGTAAAATATTCTTTTTTATTTTTATATCAAACTCATATTCAATAAGCCTATAGACATCAACCACATAGATCAAAACATGGTTTGGCTATATGGTTTTAAATCCATACCGATTGGTCGTCCAAGTCAACAAATACAAAAGATTTAATATAAATTGAAATACACAACTGCAATTAAAGTTAAGAGAAATAACAAAAACAAGAAAAATGTAAAGCAACAAGAATAAAAGACACTATAGAGACAGTCCAAGTTTAAACACTCTTCATGCAAATTTTCTACAACCACTCCTCTATGCAGAAGTAAATGCAAAACGCTGATTGATCAGTTAATTAATGTTTAAAAATAAATGCAATTCAGATATATATTTTGCCGCTATTTATTTGCAATTCAGGTGAATATACGAGTTCAGACAAATAATGATTTTTGACAATTATCAATAATTTTGAAAAACTAAATATTATCCTATAACCATATTCCTCTCATAAAATAAATAACAATAACAAAGGAGATATAGACATGGAGGCCAATATTAAACTGTATAAATATGTGATATTAACCATTGTATCTGAAAATTCCTCATAAGTAAGGTATATTTCATGTAAATTTGTGTTTTCTTGAATACCAAACACTACATGTTATTAACACAAACAACATGCCGTGGTAACACTGCAGCATTTCGGTTTTGTATCAATTCCTTCGCCATCGTCAGAAACTTTTATCAAAAAAGCAATAGATGTTGCCATTGTTATGATATGTAACGTTTGCGAAATAGGAACGGACCAGCTAAAAGAAATCACGAAATATTTTGAAGTCAGTGCAGCATGGATAATCAAGCCACACAGAAAGCCTAAACTGTCGTTGGCATTATTGTAGGAAATACCTTTGCAATGCAAACTTCAAAAGGAGAGAAACAAAGAGCAACATAAATCCAGGAAGTATGAGTTTGATCCACTTTTGCTTCTCAGGATAGAGTCTTTTGGTATGCCACATTTTTTCCCCCTATAATAAAATTAATAAGGTGATCGGTTAATTTACGTCAGGTCAACTCAACCTCTTGACCGTGTTTCCGCAAGTATAAAGTGATAATCAAGTTAACAAAAGATTGAATTAACGAGGGGTGAATTAACGGATACCCACATTAATCTTAACATGACAATCATCCAATCATAACAAGAATCCCAACTACACAATGGTGGAATATATGGTAGCATTCTAAAGGTTAATTTTTAAATAAACGACACGAGCTTTCGCAAGCTTGAGCTTGCTTCATAAAGTATCACTGATAGTTGATTAATATTCTACTGTTTACAACCTACCCATGACAAGACTACCATCAGTAATCCTATTGTCAATGGCGCCACGTATATTCCATAGCCTTCCGTAGTTTGGAATACTCTCACAGCTGTCAGCAAACCACCTGATGTTGATATGTTGTGTCTATGAAGTATTTTACAGAATAAAGATGCGATGTCAAAGCGAAATACACTTTTCGTCAACGTTTCCATAACTCCTGTGTCTGCGGTTAATGTGATCTTTATATTTCCCAGTCAATGTTTTCAACACATTTGCGCTATAGACAGTAGTCAATTAATCTGTTATATCTCTTATATCAATGGTTGGTTCAAAAACTACAGGCAGTATTATTGTCCTGGCAGCACATTAAATTAAAATATTAAAATATTAAAACATTAAAATATTTTGGTCAACATTTTATGTTTAAATTGAGACATTTAAATACACCATATTGCGTGGACATGTTTTTATTTTAAGAACAAAATAATGGCCTCACCAAAATATAACGGCCTGAAATATTTCATTGGTGTAACATTAGTTCTTGTATGTTTTTTCTTTACTTAATTAAATACAGTCTGTACTGTATTTTCTATTGATTTTATTTCGTTCTTCGATTGTATATTTGCAATATTTTTGATTTTGTTGATATCATTTTTTTGGTGAAGTTAATACGGCCGTCCATTATGCTTAAATTAGAATAAGAACCAAAAAGTGTGTTATATAAGGATCTTACGTAATCTAATATCAATATTTTATCTTGGTACTTTAAGTATTTTACACGATTAGCATCACTATACCGAAGACTCACGCTTTGTTATCGCTTCACGGCAGATATAAGTCATATAAAATTAAACTTTACACTCATTGTTAAAGAAAATTTTGGTTGGAGCTTAAGTAATTAAATGATTAGTTTCATATGTTTGACTAGCCAACATCAGGGCCAAGTTTGTCATTTTCAATATATAAGATAATAACAAAAAGGAAGCTTACTGCAAATATGTCAAACCAAACTGGATATAATTTTATGCATGTTGCATTTAAAGCGAAAATAGCAGATAAAAAAATATCTAACTTAGATCTTAGCCTACTGTAGCCCGATTGCCTTTACACTAAATAGGGTTTGTAATTATTCCAGAAAGAGACTCGTTCTAAATTTCCTTTAAAAAGTGAGTGTATCTATTGAACTGTTTATCACAGCTTATTGAAGTTATTACCTTTTCTCAGCGGAAAAAGAAGTCATTTGAACAAGAGTACAATATACGGAAAGTAATATGCCATAGGTGGAAAAATACTCCAAAAGCTTATCACCCATCAAGCAAAATATTAAAGATAATCCAGGCGTAAGGCATAAATGATGAAGCTGTAAACAGGATAAACAAGTTCAAGATAAACAGTACTGCAGTCATGCAGCAAGGTAAATAGCAAAATATAGTAGGACCTGCAGTTTTGAGTGGTATAGCTGTATTTTTAACGTAAGCAGAATTTAACTCCTTTTGCAACCTATATACAGTTGGCCTGAATACATAAAATGTGTAAAGTACTTTGAACAAATATATAGGATACTGTAACTTACAATCACAAAGAAGGTCGTAAAGCCAAGGAGAAATGCTTCGGAATACAATTTCTTTTTAGAGGCGACTGCAAACGGACCTAAAAATGCTAATCCACTAACTGCAGGAAGAATAAATGTTGCCAAAGCCAACCCCATAATGTGATAAACTTAACAACAAAAACAGTATCAATGCACTTATTCTCACTACAACCACAAAAAAACAGTGTTAGTAATATTCATCATCACTAGATGAAATTGACTCCATATCCCGAAGGAATACGCACAGCCGCATTTGTTGCGGTGACTTTATAGAGTATAGACGCTATATTCTTATATACTTTACTGTATGTTACAAATGGCTAACCGTTTGAAGACAATAGAACGCAAAGCGTCTTCTAAATTGTTCCCATGGGTATGCACAGAGCACCAGATGTTATTTCTTGTCAGATTCAACAAATAAAAAAACACCATAACCTACTAAGTCTGAAAAGTATTACTAAAAAAAATTAGCAGCTAACTACCTAACAATTTGGTGGTAAGGGACTGCACTAATTGTTTTATACAAAAATTGTTTAGCTTATAAGAAAAGTTATATAATACCAGCTATAACATTCAAGAAACTGCAAGAGTACGCTTACCAGTATTTAATTATTACTACTGTAACTGTCTAAATGGCATTTAGATCTGTATTTCCCAACTAGTTAAAAAGATAAATGTTAGCAAATCGGTAGTTGGGTTTTTACTTGTTATTATTGCATCAATTAGACTATTAGAGTGTAAGCAATTGCCATACAAGTCGCATTTTGAATGCTTGTCAAGATTTGTGTCGACAAAAATTTGTTGCTTCAATTTTCAAAATTTAGTGTTATATAAAAGATAATGCAATAAGCTAATCTTTCAAATAAGATATAGATAGTATTAAAATAGCAATTTTTGCTTACCGTGTTGAAAGCCATCTAAAAAATTAATCGATTTAGCTTATAGGCTTACAATTTCACTAAACCATTAGTGACACAATCCCTGACATATTTCTGTCGGTATTATTGACCAATTTCCGAGACAATCAACACTCACATTGGTAAGATATTATCAAAATATTGTAGTCTATAGGCTACTTCTTCAGAGACATTATCAGTAATTTTTAAGTGGGGGTAAATTTTATTTGGTGACACCGTGGATTAAGATGATAAAACTTGCGTGAAGCAAGACGAAAAAGGTTGCAAGCTTAGTTTACTAAATTGATTTTCAAATATATGATGCATGATAGTACTAGTAAGTTATGTCGAGTCGTAATGACTCGAATCACTTTTTCTAAAGATTCGGTTTTGACTCTAGTCTGTTTCTAAGAGAGTATAAAAATGATTAAGTCAGTGGTTTTATTACGTTTCAGCATTAAGGTAAAACGAATCTCTATTCTCTGATCGGAATACATTAAAGTGTAACTTAAAATGATTTTATTTGTCTACGAATGCGTACGATGCAGCCAAATGAAGCAAGTTTTGTAATTATAAAGTTTGTGGTTGATAGAAATGGTATTTTTGCTGTTTTCGAATATTAATCGATTAGACTTGACACGAGTCAGCAAACAACTTGGCTCACTTCTACTGAAAGACTCGACTGGAGTATTAAAAGGTAAATGACTAGACTTTACTTGCGGTTCGAGTTTGATGACTTGGTTACGAGTTACGATTGTAGTAAGTTATGTGTACAGTAGCTTGCAACATAATAATTTTATCCAAAACATAAGATCAATATGGGAACAAAATCAAAAAATGATGCAAGACCGCAAAGATTGGAATAAGATCGTATATTTAGTAGCATTATATTTATTTTCTGTGCATGAAAATAATTTCAGAAGTTATAGCTTGATGGAAAAACTTATTTTAAGACAATTTGAACATAAGCTTACAGTTGCTATTGTTTCCATTCTGAATGCAATTTACTGTTCAACAAACGTTTACGGATTTTAATTGGTCACATCCATATCACCCACAGAACGTTGATGTTTTAGGTCTGAGTCCTAAGTTATAAATTGTAGATGGTTACTTAACCCGTAATAAAGGAGTTTATCATAAGTAATAAACTATAATCCTGTAATTTACAACGTTTCCATGCTTGCGGAGTGCGGATCGAATTAGGCAGAAATACTTTGCTTCAGTTCTGGATGACTAAGACCTATATAGTGTCGGTAACATTTTGGATATTTTCCGAGTTTCCTGATGCATATTTTATGACGATAATCACAAACATGTCCGGGAAAATCCGGACACATGGTAACTCATTTTGGCTGTAGACTAGCTATTATTTTCCTTAAACTTGGATTTAAGTTTACAAGAAACGTTATAGGCCAATTACGCTCTTTTTATTTATCTACCATGCTGTTACACCTCTCAGCAATAACTAAACAAATTATAATAAGATCGAAGGGCTTAATTTTGGGACTTTGCTTAGTCGAAACGCAACAAGCGGGCACACTGGAATTCTAAACATACAATCTTGACCTAACTTATGAAATAACTGGTATAAAAATATCACACTTGGAATAAAGCCGGTACCGACGGTACGAGATGCAATTAATGCAAACGAAACGAAATGCAAAAGACCAAGGAGAAACACAAAGTATTGACAAACTTTCTTACAAGTGGGTGCTCATTAGCAAAACGGAAAAGTCGTTACTTTTGTTTAACAGCGATTTTAGACCGTTTTGGCAATGACTAGTTAAGCTAAGAGTAGGATTTATCTTTGATCAAGTGCACTTCTACTCTGCTTGTCCATCCGCCATTTTGTTTTTAGGCTTACAATGCGGGTAAAATGTATTGTGACCGCTACATTTTAGTTACACATTATACGTAGCAATTTTCTTAATTGAGACACGTTTAGAAATGAAGTTCTGGATGGACATTGTTCTCAAGATGTTACGGTATCGGAAAAACATGCACAAAAATAGATTTTATCGAAAGTAAGAATAACTATCGTCAACAGTAAACACAAGGATTAATGCTAGGTTTTATTCTCAGCATTTGAATTCGTTAGCTGTCTGTTCTTGAAAAGTGTACATGTTTGCGAATTTTCGCTAGAACTGTTCATATTCTAAGAACTGCTGCTAAAAAACGTTATCTGTCCCATTAGAAAGTGTCACACCTTTCCGGCAATACGGTGTAAAACGCAAGGTTGTATTCAAGATTTGCCGGGTCTTTTTCTGCAACAAACGGAATAGAATAACCACAAATACCCGGTGTTAGGTCTAAACTGGAATCTATTTTTATGCAAGCATACGTAAGGTAGTTTAGTTACCTTGCATTAAAATTCTTTCTCTTCTTCTTTCCACTTATCTCAACATCGAAACTTCCCATTTTTCTTTTATTCACAGTTTTCGAAATTACTTTAGTTGTTGGCTCAGCGCACGCTCTGGCACGTTTTAATTTCCTAGTTTTCTTTACTTGCCGATGTTGAAATTCTCTTGTTTTTTCAAGCTCCTTTTGAATTCTAGACTGGGCCTAGCACAAATCAATACATCACATAGTTGATCAAAGTCACGATATCTTCAAGATCAATTTGAAAATATCACTCAAAACCGTGAAGCGACCAGTTTGCTCTTATTAGTAGGCTATGGTTTAGGACTTTACCAAAATCTACTTATTACAAACAGGGTCATTGACATAGCTTAGTATTGTAAAAACAATGCAATTAAGGTTACTGGCTTACTGTATCCAAAGCAGATGATTTGTATGGATCATGACTTTTACCCTTGACCCTTTTTCCATGCTTCTTGGCCACTTCCGAATGAGTGCCCAACATTCGATCAGCTACAAGTGCCATTTGTAAGAAATTAGCATTACTTTTGCAAGAATTTCTGTATTTCAAGCTGAAAGCTTTGCTCTTTTCGAAAGCATAAAATTTATACCAAAAGCAACATACCTCTGGCAAGTTCACGTTGAATTTTTGTTTGAAACCACGCTCGTTTCTCTGGCACTTCACCTTTAATTACCTTCTCCGCTTTCATGATTTGGTTTTCAGAAGCAATAATGCGTTTTTCTTCAATTTCCATTTTCATTACTTCTCCAACCTCGCTTTCAATATCATTCAATTGGTTACTGAACTTTTCTATGACCTCTAATCATTTTAAAATCGGCAGAAAATTAAATATAAGTAAAGTAAAGAGTAATTTAATAGCGTCGGCAATTCCTTTTATTTACTTTGAACAACATATAATCGAATGGAAGTAGATGGAGAAGGACATACCAGTAGGGACGACTCTACTTTTTACTGGATTCTTTGACAGCTTAACGATTTCTTTTAATAATTTTCTTTCACTTTCTCCGACAAGCGATACTGATCGCCCGCTTCGGCCAGCCCTGGCGGTTCTGCCCACCCGATGAATATAATGTTGATGGGAATTGGGCATTGTTAGGTTGATAACCTAAGTTTTAACACACGACTTCAAGCTATTGAAATTTATAGCAAAACAACACAGTACAAAAATATATATCAGATTTATGTACGCCAAGCCAGAACAGAACATGCTAATTTAAACCAGAACATGCTAATTAATGAAACTTAGTTTTAGACAATGATATTGCATCTCAAATTAACATGTTTTAAATGTTTAATACTGTCTACAGTAGTCTGCTTATAGCCATTAGTAGGAGAAAAAGTAGAAAGTCCAGAGAGTATCAAACGTGCAAGATGTTTAATAGAACAATGGTGCGCTGTAACGATGACAGTTACGACCACCAACCACCATTATCATGTACACACTACATACATCAATTCTATGAACTTGGTAAGTTTTATATCCGTGTTTATTCTCGAATCCCCTCAGGGGTGTAGTCGGAAAATATGTTTGGAGGGGGCAAGATTTTTGCTTTCTTGCTGACCCCATAAACTTTCTGAGTCAAGTGGTAGATTGCTCAAATTATCGCTATGCTTTATTTGATAACTTCCCTGTTTGCCAACGCAATCACATCCAGTATACTGCTACCACTGATATTTTAAGTCAGTTTCCGAAAAATTGTTTCAGTAAAAAGTATCGTTATTACTGTTACTACTTTCTATGTTGCATTGGGTCAAATTAATTTTTTTCAAAATAAGAGCGAAAGAAGGACGTAACAATAAGACAGAATGCAAGATTAGGATACGATAGCTTTTACTGCAAGATAGAGACAGACTTTGTTAAATATTCCTAGAAAAGCAATGGATACGAGTTGTACCAAAGTGGGAGATATCCACAACAATTAACAGGTGCTATGCGAAGTATTGTATTACGTAAGTGTGAGTAGTTCCTATCGTTTGATACTGTTCCGGGTACAGTCCATTCTGGGTACAAGTAAACCAGAACGACTAAACCCAGGAAAACCCGACCAAAATCTGTGAGTTGAATTGTCCTGAGTTTACTCGTCTTGGATTGAATTGACCGACAAACGTTTAATACATACCGTTTTAACATTTTCAATATCCAGTCCTCGGGCTGCCAGATCAGTACATACTAAAACATCAATTTCTCCAGTTTTGAATTGTTTCAAACTTTCTAACCGCTGGCCTTGTGACAAGTTCCCATGCAGCTCCCCCGCCTATGACATATTTTGCTATGTTACTTCATAAAATAAACAAGCAATCAAATAATACATAGTAAATAACAAAGAAAAAATACATTAAATACCTTAATTCCTAAAAGTCCAAATACAATGTGCATTCTGTGTGCTTGTTTCTTAGTTTGTGTGAACACCAGAACGTTAGAAACAAACGATCTACTGCATAGAGCTGTAAATGTGGCAATGTAAAAGATCAATGAAAATGTTCATCAAATAGACATGAAAAATACTTTTCTCTAAACACTGTGTTACATTTACCGGCCACTACGGCTTCCCGATCAGCTTCTCTATTCTCTCTTATCCTTATGAATTCTTGTCTCAGATAAGGGGCAACATCCGTGTTGCTATTCACAAATATTTTAACAGGATCCTTTAAAGATACTGTCACTAGCTCCTGAACCTATTTGTAATAAACGGCAGGTGTTAAATACATTTTGGGCCTGTAATAAACAATATACTGTATTGTTGTACTTCAGAAAGTAGCATGCACATTTTGGAGAAAATATCCGGTGAACTAGTTTTACCTTTTCCGTCAAACATTTATGACATTTTTGTGTAAATACAGACAAAATGTGTTAATTTAAACAGTATTTTTTACCTGCTCAGTCATTGTCGCAGAAAACAACAAAGTTTGATGTTGATGAGAGCAAAGCTTTATGATTTCATTCATTTGATCCTCAAAGAACTCATCCAACATTCTAAACGTTTTTGGAGGGCAAGGATAAATAACATGTAACATAGAATCAGATGCTTCTGATGTGTATGAAAATGACTTTAATTTCAAAACCTGCCATACCTGTCTGCTTCATCCAGAATAAGTATTTCAATAAGCCGTAGGTCAAATGAAGGAGTATTGTGAAGATGGTCAATCAATCTTCCAGGAGTGGCAATTATTATATCTGGACTTTGTCGAAGTGCAGCCTCTTGACTTTTTATGTCCAAACCACCTAATTATTATAAACAGTACAATTTAAGTAGAATATATATCATATGGTTAAGCAAAAACATTTGTTGAATCGTCTTAGTTATAACAATCAATAAATGAAAGGAAAAAGAAATAGCCAGTGTTTCTTAAACATCTATCGTTCACATTTGCTTGGTACTACTTATTGAAACTGGATATTTTATAAAACAATCCGTACCCGAATGCTTATACGTATGTCATATATATGTCAGCATTTGTAACCCCAATTCGACCCATGGCCATATAGAAACAAATTACAACATAATTAACATAGTTTTGAAACATTATATGATAGTTTTACTATCCTTTAAGCGCACGTTACGCAAGGGTTAAACTACCAAAGGGCGTCTTAATGGCAGACTTATTCGTGGAAGCTACATCGACAAAACCGAATTTGCTTTGTGATAACTGCGCAATGTCCATGACGGATAAGCTTGCCTTGATCATGGCCCATGACACTAGTCCATACAGTCTCACAGGTTGAAAAGCACTGGATTAGTCAATATTCATTGATTAGTCATTTGTGCCACTATGCTCGCAAAACTGACAATCTTGTTTTCTTGACTATGTTGTAAATGAGATGAAAAGATGCCTTGTAAAGCAGCAAGCCTAAATTTAACTAAAAGATATTTTAACTGCCAACAGTAAATGCAGCAAGGTTTGAAGACCAATTTAACACTTTTCTAATGACTTGGTGCCCTTCCTAGTGAGTAACATGAGCTCATGAACTCATAAACTGATGAACTCAAAGACTACTGCTGAAAGAAGTCCACGTTGATCACCACTAAATGTCACTGGGAGATGTTAATATCGTTATAAACAATCCATGTAGTAATGAATTGCGATAAAAAACCCTAGGTTAGAGCTACTGCTTAAAAGCGAGAAGCATGTCAAAAAAGGGTTTCAAACCAATATGCTGGAAAATGGGGTGATTTTGCAGGTATATTAGCAGTTTAAAACTATATGTAAAGCTCGTCAAATTACCTTTCTTATTTATTTTAATTTTATTTATTAATATACCTGCTGCTAGGCATATTCTGATGGAGCTGTGCTGAGCAAGCTGCTGTGTAACACTGTAGACTTGGACTGCCAACTCACGAGTGGGCACTAAACACAGCACCCTCGAGACTGGTGTTGCACTAGGTCGATACAGCAAACGTTCCAAAACCGGAAGCATGAAAGCAGCAGTTTTTCCTGAAATTGAATATAAGTATATATCTAGTTAAATACATATGATAATATTGATACAAACCCTTCTGGATAAAAATAAGTTTTAAGTCTGAACAAAAAAACAAATAAAAATAACTTAGCTAAAATTACGACTTTAAAAAATTACCGGTTCCTGTAGCAGCACAAGCACAAATATCACGCCCCAGCAAACCAATAGGAATAGCGGCTTGCTGAATGGGAGTTGGGGTAGTATAATTGATTTTGCTTATGGATTTCAATAATGGTCGAGATAAGTTCATTTGCTAAATATCATAAATGCATATTACTGACATTATATTATTGCAGCAATACATCATCATAAACATCAAAACCTGGGATTTGATAATTTGAGTTTAATTGTAACTAACCTGAAATCCAAGAGTTGGGTCCCAAGAATGAGACTTCTCACCATAAACAGAGTCTTTTACTTCAGCAAGTGGCAAAGGAAACGCATTGTCATCCAAATTTGAATTTTGTGAATTTTCTTCCTTTTTAGTCTTCTTTTTCAAAGGTTTAAATTTATCTAAAAACATAACAAAGAAAATACAAGAAACATAAAAGCAAATAAACTACAAACAAGATAAATATAACACTAAAAATAACAGCAGATATAAACATAATACACACCATATATGTAGTAGGAAATGATGCAGCTATCATTGATATCATAAATAAAATAATTGTAAGTGATTTGGCAAATATCTTATTTTTTCTTTGTCTTTTTTAAGTTTATATAAATAAAAGGGAAAGGAAACACTATCTTCAATTTACATCACATTACATAAACAATAGAACTTGAAGCTGAAACAACTTACAACTACGCTGCATTACAATTAGGCACCTGCTTTTACATTGCCGATATTACTGATTTCGTCTTCTGAATCACTCGTTTCATCAAGTAAGCACATCTCAGAGGTTTTGTTATCCCTTACACTGCTTGAATATTGTAAAACAACCTACACACATTAGCAACAACACTTTGGTTAAATTATTAAGCACAATTATTATACAAAAATTGAAATGAATGTCTATTAAGTATATAAATTATAAAAACGATTAGGAATGACATGTACAGGAAAACAAGGAACATGAACAAAAACAAGTTACCCTTAAATCAACAAAATACAGGCTATTGAAAACAGAATTTGTCAATATCATGTGGTTAAGCAGTTATTGCCAAAACTGATTTGCAACAAATACAGTTTTGGAGTTTATTATGACATATATCTGTAAAGATACTGCGGATGCTAAGCTACAGCTCTGGCATTTTTGTCCCGAAATTAAAAATCAATTGCAGCTAATTGTGTACCTGTGGGGTCATTTTACATGCAAAACACTTAGGCACGTTACCACTAATAAGTAATAACACACTTGATTCAAACAGCAGCTATAATGCATGACTCAACAATTTGATTTGATACCATAGCTGGTGGAAAATTCTTTCAACGTTATACTGTCTTACAGTTTTATTGTACTTAAAGTCAATTATTCTGTGATGAAAAGTGGACTTCTTTAGAATTGCCCTTAACTTTAAACGATGTATATGACAAAAGTTAGAGCTTACCTAGGAGTCATTCCATGTATAATCAACCAGGCCCTGTAACCACTACTCTTGGATTTTGATAATTTCAATATATGTTATAGACCTTGGAAAAAGCCAAAGATTAAAAAAAAAATTTTGAAAATATCTCCAGGCGTTTTCGAGTTATTCAAGTTTGAAATTTTCGCCACACGATGGCTTTTGGCTAGTGAGCACTGGTCACGCTTTATGATTTTCTTTAATATCTTTATTTCTGAAGGTAGAATAATAAAACAAATGTTGAATTTACCATTTTTGGGGTCAAGGAATTCATTTAAGCACATAAAAAACCTATATCACACCTCCTTCATGGAGTAAATTAAGTTTTTTCATTGATGTCAAAGTTCAAGTTTACGACGCAATTACAAAAATAGCAATCGCATTGGAAACATAATTTTTGCACTTTTGTGTAGCATGGTTCATGTATTTTCATGTATCCAAAAATTGGAAACTTGTTTTTTGTCCTTTAGGAATAAAGTTGGTTTTAAAAGCAAGCACTATTTTTAAGATTCTTATAAGATATAAAATGCAGATTTGAGCAATATCGTATAACTGGTCATGCATATATATGCAAGGTTGCAATTCCAAGGCACCAACTGCTAGTGTTTAAAGATTATTTATTCACCAAAAACATTAATTACTGCCTGCTAAAGGTGCACTCTGAGAGAGGTTACAGTAAATTTGAGTTCCTTTTTTGAACTTGAATTTTGCCTACTCCTATTTTGATTCTTATTATTTTATTATTATTATTCTTACTATTATTTTGATTTCCTTTATGTATGAAAATGATGAATTTGCCCGCTTAATGCCTGGAATTAAAGATTATGTAAGTGTTTCCAAAAATTTTCATAAGCAAAAGAAGCTCATTTTGTGCAATTTGAAGGAATTATATGCCACATTTTGTGAAAAATATCCCGAGCTGAAGATTGGATTCTCAAAGTTTTGTTCACTCCATCCCAAATGGTGTGTCCCCGTATCGTCCAAAGGCACTCATTCTGTCTGTGTGTATCCAACATCAAAATGCAATCCTTCTGGTTGCTGCTGCCAACAACAATGAAACATACAAAACATTGATTGACAAAATAGTGTGCAGCACGGAGAACAAAATGTGCATGTTGCATCGTTGTGAACAATGTGCTGGGTCTCAAGCACTAGAAGGCTTTTTGCTTGGACAGTATGATGAGAAACTTGATGATGAAGTCCAATGCCAATAATGGAAGTCTACAGACACGATGGATGTTATCACGGTGTTAATGATGAGATATGAACAGATTCAACAAATTGTAAGAGTTTTGGATGACCTTACAAAGCATTCATTCATAGCTAAATGCCAATCTAGATACTTAAACTCCAGTAGAGTTCTTTAACAGATGATACCAACAGTCATTTTGCATTGTTTCAGATGACTTAACACATGAGACAGCTTTTGTGCATGGGCTTTTGTACAAACTCACTGCATTGATTCCAAGCTTGTCCAGCACCATTACTAAAGTTGAATATTTCTCGGACGGTCGCGCTGGACAGTATAAAAATTATAAAAATATGCTGAATCTGTGCCGTCACAAGTGTGATTTCAACCAGGAAGCGTGTTGGTCCTTTTTTGCAACCAGTCACGGGAAATCTCCATGTGATGGTGTTGGAGGTACTGTTAAACGACTGGTTAAGACAGCTAGCTTACAAAGACCTACATCTGATCAGATGTGATCTTGCATATAATACACAACAGCGGAGTGGATTGTACATTGCTGCTGGTTCCAGTGATAGCTTTGTACTTCATCTTAGATTGTAAAAGTGTAATTCTCAGCGAAATCCAGCAAAATCACACAAGTATCACCTGTTAAAGAACTCTTTCTGGAGTTTAAGTATCTAGATTGGCATTTAGCTATGAATGAATGCTTTGTAAGGTCATCCAAAACTCTTATAATTTCTTGAATCTATTCAAATCTTATCATTAACCCCGTGATAAGATCCATCGTGTCTGTAGACTTCCATTATTGGCATTGGACTTCATCATCAAGTTTCTCATCATACTGTCCAAGCCTAAAGCCTTCTAGTGCTTGAGACCCAGGACATTGTTCACAACGATGCAACATGCACATTTTGTTCTCCGTGCTGCACACTATTTTGTCAATCAATGTTTTGTATGTTTCATTGTTGTTGGCAGCAGCAACCAGAATGATTGCATTTTGATGTTGGATACACACACACAGACAGAATGAGTGCCTTTGGACGATACGAGGACACACCATTTGGGATGGAGTGAACAAAACTTTGAGAATCCAATCTTCAGCTCGGGATATTTTTCACAAAATGTGGCATATAATTCCTTCAAATTGCACAAAATGAGCTTCTTTTGCTTATGAAAATTTTTGGAAACACTTACATAATCTTTAATTCCAGGCATTAGGCGGGCAAATTCATCATTTTCATACATAAATGAAATCAAAATAATAGTAAGAATAATAATAATAAAATAATAAGAATCAAAATAGGAGTAGGCAAAATTCAAGTTCAAAAAAGGAACTCAAATTTACTGTAACCTCTCTCAGAGTGCACCTTTAGCAGGCAGTAATTAATGTTTTTGGTGAATAATCTTTAAACACTAGCAGTAGGTGCCTTGGAATTGCAACCTTGCATATATATGCATGACCAGTTATACGATATTGCTCAAATCTGCATTTTATATCTTATAAGAATCTTAAGAATAGTGCTTGCTTTTAAAACCAACTTTATTCCTAAAGGACAAAAAACAAGTTTCCAATTTTTGGATACATGAAAATACATGAACCATGCTACACAAAAGTGCAAAAATTATGTTTCCAATGCGATTGCTATTTTTGTAATTGCATCGTAAACTTGAACTTTGACATTAATGAAAAAACTTAATTTACTCCATGAAGGAGGTGTGATATAGGTTTTTTATGTGCTTAAATGAATTCCTTGACCCCAAAAATGGTAAATTCAACATTTGTTTCATTATTCTACCTTCAGAAATAAAGATATTAAAGAAAATCATAAAGCGTGACCAGTGCTCACTAGCCAAAAGCCATCGTGTGGCGAAAATTTCAAACTTGAATAACTCGAAAACGCCTGGAGATATTTTCAAAATGTTTTTTTTAATCTTCGGCTTTTTCCAAGGTCTATAACATATATTGAAATTATCAAAATCCAAGAGTAGTGGTTACAAATTTTAAAAAAATTGGTTGATTATACATGGAATGACTCCTAGTGGAATCTAGGACAATTTGTGCAATTACATCTTTTTCTCTCCTTAAGTCTGTTTGTGTTTATGTCTTATGTCATAGATACTGTTATAATGTTTGGAAGTTTCCCATATTTCGTGTTTAAGTAACCCTATACTGTGAAAGATTTTCAGAATCAGACGTACTTCAGATGTATTGCCCGAATTTGGAACTTTTTATCAGGACCACTGGACAGAAGCAAGCGTTGTTAGAACATTGCTCAAGGATATAACAAACGTAACACAAATGTGAATCGAACCCAGTTTACATTTGGTCTTGAGTAGTTTAATCCTAACGTAACATTCACTTTATAGTGCAAAGCAAAACTATCAAACGATGTTCCAAGACTGTTAAGGGCGTTGTGATTTTGTTTGTGTATGGGTTGTTTTCATGTTACGAATATTGACACAAGACGTCACTTTAGACAATTTCGTGTACACTGCAAATCTTTGTAAAGATCTTTAAAATTAAACTATTTAAAAGTCAATAGTTCGTTTCAGTTTTCTCTATTTCTATTTTTTTCATTCTCTTTTAAAAAATCGACGCCTATGATTAAATTATCAAGAAAAAGTAAACATAGACTACATTGTCAGTTTGCCAAACGTTTTACGACTTGAAATGTACCATGTACAGATTAGATTTTGGTGACAACAAAATTTGCGAACAGACTTTGAGAAGATTGAAAAGGACTGGTTCAGTCATTACATAACCATTACATTTTCAGTCATATACAGTAGGGTAAGACAAAAATACCTTAGACTGAGACAGTCGTTTCCTTCGTACTTCTTCTATCTTCTTTGTTAGAGTAGAATGAACTTTCTGTAAGAAATATTTATGAACATAATTATGGATCATTCCAAGTCAAGTAACTGAAAATTGTTGAAAATTGCTACCATTACTAACAAATAGATTGCGATGGAACTTCATAAAATGAAAGTACAAGTCTTTTTATAAAAAACGAATACAAATTTATTGAAACAGGTCTAATGGTTTTCGAGATGAACCTATTTTAAGAAACATGCTTTTTGTGCTTAATGAGGGAAACTATTGCAGAGATTTCTCAGCCAATTTGCACTGAGGTGGTTTTCTATTATGTAGCATTGTTGACTATGAAAGACATCAAAACAGTATTTCTTGGTTGTTTGATCTTAGTTAAACAAGTCATCATTATCTTAGCAAATGTGAGTCCATAAATCACTTTTAGACTGAACTTCAGAACTAAGACAAACTTTTTTGACAATTAGGTGAGTGGCATGAGCCGTTGCATTGACACGTGAACTGCCACTGTTTTTAACTTCGAGAGGGTTTATATATACTTTTTCATCGGTTTCGTGTGTGCAAAGAAACACGGTAACCGAAGCACTTGTTTATTTGAAAAATGTTTGCAGGCTCTGAACCAAAATGGTGGTTGATCTCTGCCATAATTATGTGACTAGCTGTGATATTGTTACTGATGCAACTTCTATGCGCAATGTCCTGTGCTAAATAATACCAGGGCCATTTTCTTGAAAATGTTATTTTGGGGTTGCAAGGAATTGTTGTGGCTGCCTGAGTACTTTTCTCAAACATGCTTGTACACATAAAGGATTTGAATTTACACAAAAAATCAGGCACAAGTTAGGCAAGCCTATTTTAATAAATTGTACAATACAGTTTATTCAGTGTTTTTTTGAAATGTATTACCCTTTCATTAAGATGGAATGGAAGACTTTAAGAACCTTCCCAACCTCCCTGACATATTTTCTGCCATCCTAGTCATATGGTTAATTTTTGTCTTATAAGATTCATGTCATCTTAGACTGTGGTAAATGCACTTTTGTTTAGTTTTGACATGATTGCGTTTTTCCAATTTCGTTCCATGTAGAGATTGAATCAATCTCTTGTTTATCATTCTGACTTGCATTTCTGATTAAGATTTCAAAACATCTCTGATAGAAACCATAGTAACTAATAACAGTAGCAGTGCCATAAGTAAGCCTAAATTAATATTCAAAATAGAATGGTTACTTTTTTCTTTATGATTGATTCCAACGCAGAATCCAATGACCATTGCAATTCAGAGACTCCTTCTTCAGTGAAACTAAAAGAAGCATTAAAACCTTTGCTTTCCATCTTTTTTCTCTCTCGTTGTTTGGCATTCACCAAAGTCACCTAATCAACAAAATAAAGTAATATTAGCAAGGACAAGACAAAACCCATAAAAATAGCCAAAAAATGTTGCCTGAGTGGAAGATTCAGGCAATATTAACACTGATTTCGAATACAGCATTACCTATAAATTTAATTACGTTGGTGAACGACAATGATCTAGTTTGGTGTCTTACCTTAGCTAGAGACAACTATTAATTATTATTACTATAAAGGACATTTTTCAAACAAATTTCCTCCTAATCACCATTTCGTTATAACTTTTTTAAAACAATGCAAAATGTTTAACAGTTATATTTTGCTATTTAAGTCAAATAAGGCAACATATTAATCAGCTTTAAAGTGAGCGGCATGTCCCAAAACAAGTTGGCATTGAATCAATGTTTTATAATACCTATTACGATTTACTTGTCAGTCACACAAAACCTCTTATTCATACTTCATCCACATACCTGAATCATCCCTATTGTTTCTTATATTGTGACGTACAACTGGCATCTTTATTATTACAGTTAAGTGATGAATTTGCGTTTTTTGCCACATATTTAAGGCAATAACTGCTTAACCACTACATATTAGTAACTGATCCTTTCTGCAGTATATTTCCTAACAACTAATCTTTAATTCAAATCTCTAAAAGCTGTTAAGCAAGCTAGTTGTGATAAAATTTGGCCTGAAATGCTGAAGTCCTGGGCAATAAGGGGAAGCTTCTGGCTTATTCATCTTTGGCAAGTGACATGGAGTTCATGTAAACCACTGCATGACTAGCAGATGGATGTTAATACCACAATACCAAAAATGTGAAAAGAAGTGTTTTAACAACTGAGGCATCCTATCTGCTTAGTCTACGTTCACTTGAGTTAAGTGGTAAGGTCTAAGCTATTCCAAATGTCTTGAAAAGTGATGTCAGGAAATAATTGAGTCTCACCTTGCAGACAAACAATGTGGCTTTCATCCTGGTCAACGCATAACGAACTAAATTTTTACTTCCTAGCAAAATGTTTGAAAAGTCTTGCAAATACAGAAAAGATGTCTTTGCCTGCTTAAGCTGCTACATTGATTTTGAAATTAGCACTTGATCAATTCCTTGAGTAAAGCTCAAAAGAGTATTGCTCCATAAATATAATATCGATGGCCCTAATTGTGACCAGTAATCATTGTACAAATGCCCTGAAGATGGCATGCTTTTGGATGGCCAACGATAACATAACTGAATGGACAGACACGGTCTTGGCAAAGTATACATTGGGATATTCAGCAGTGTAACTACCAGGGAATATAGTTAAAATTTGTAGCCCAATTCAACTTTGCTTAATTCCAAACTTTTTGACCAGGAACTGTAATCGAAGAACGTTTACTCTTATCAAATAAAATTTCTTTGACTTCAAATGCAAAACGTCTACCGTATATGCCAGTGCACAAGATAAGCGTGTGTTAAATAACAAATTATCACAACCAGTCTTATTTCGTCTGTCTATACTTCGCTCTTGAAGACCTGGTAATTTAACACTGTTGTAAATCTTTATTCTGTGCAGTGTTATCACTTGAATCTGTTGTTCTGTACATGTTACAGTCTTCCATTACTGCTACTTAACTTCCTTAGCAAAATGTCAAATGCAGCACCTTATTGTCAACACGAGTAGCTGAGATGCTCTGTTTGGTGAAAAATTTGACCGAATTCCCACCTAAATATTGTTTATATTAAAGCGATCGTTTTGAAGCATGGTCAACAAAACAGCCAAGTGCGACACTTCAAAGTGTCAATGGTAAACTGTGACATTGGTCTTATTATTTACTTTCGAATAAAGACATTGATATCAAATGGTGTAGTTGCAATGACCTTCAACAGTATTCAAACTGACCGCGAACAAACTCACCGGGGACAACTGAACGTGACGTAAATTGACCGCGAGCAAACTGACCGTGATGTAAATTGACCGCGAACAAACTAACCGGTAACAGACTTACCGGAATGAAAATTGACCGGGAGGTAAATTGACTGTGCAAGTGCTGAATTATTGTGTTTAAGTTGATGGTAGTATATGATATGTAAAGTAAATATTTGTTTGTAACTATTTCCTTTGCTTTTAACAAAATTTTTTTTTTATTTCAATACACATTGAAACATTTATTGAAATAAACAGAAATATTTCCGGAAATACGAGTAACAACATTAAAAGACGTTCACTGCAAAACACATATGACACTACATAATAAGGGCACTAAAATTTACACAAACTGTTATTTGACAAATAAGGAAGTTTATTGCGCAAATTGTAGGTTGTGGGCGATGCCTCTGAGAAAATCTAATATGTCACGGTTTGCAAAATCTTCAACGATGGTTTGAAGTCACGCATCCAGATCCTTGTATTTTCTCCTTTTGGCAGGAGACCCTTGGGCACAGAGCGCCTCAATCTTGTTTTTGTTTATGTTCTGCAATTTCCTCAAAGCTTCTATAAATTTCCAAATGGTTGGGTGTTGCATTGATAACATCTTGTTTATTAGATTGTGGTGACCTTCAACTTTGTTGTTGGTTCTGGCGTCGCCATTTAACACCCGAACATGGACGTCCCAGAAGTCATGTGAATATGGCGGGTCTCGTCGGAGCTGAGTCCGAAAGCGACGCCCGATGTAAGTACGCTCAAAGTAGTCGAGAAGCGGAAGCATTTCATCAGGCACAACTTCCTCTAATGTTTCAAAAGCCTCAATCAGATGCTGTATTAGTGTATTGGAACAAATGCCAAAGCCGGTAGGCTATGTGACGCAGCACTAGTGCAAATTCTGGATCATTTTGATACCTTCTTTGAAGTCCGATTTGCTGCATGTGCTTCCTGACATTTTGATTTAAATGAAAAAAGCAACCACTTACTGTGAGGTCATCATAGTCAAAGTCATAGTCGGATAGTGACTAGATAGCGACTAGATAGTGAATTAGAATTTTGACCTTTTGACGGCCAATTTGTCGCCGGTTAATTTGATCGCCGGCCAATTTATCGACGGTTAATTTCATCGCCGGCCAATTTACGTCACGGTTAATTTGATCGCCGGCCAATTTGTTGCCGGTCAGTTGTCCACTACCAGTTGTCGCCGGTGAATTTGTTCACGGTCACTTCACGTGATCCCAATAAACTTAACATAAAATTAGGTGTAGTACAAATGCAATGACGTTAAAAACGGAAATTGAATGTCAGCCAAGACACATCTCAATTACCTGTACGTCGATGCTCATGATTTTCAGCAACATGTTAACAGACTTGAACAATTAAAAAAACAAATTCTTAAATTTTGTTGTTTAAAGATGATCATGTGTGGTGTATTTATCGCATGAACAGAATTCGGCCAATAAAACACAAATTTTTTACCAGACTTTTGGTATGGCGTTTAAACCCCTCTTGTTTTTTGGCCCAATAATTTCGTTAAAAAAGACGCATTACACATCACAGGCTCAAAGTAGCCGTCACTCCAAATACGTGTTATTAGCAAAGTGAACATGGTTTTTATTTGGTTTTGCTTAGGCGAATGCTAAAAAATGTTAAAGGAACACAACATATTAAAAATTAACCAGTAACCACTAATTTTCTGTTGTATTTGCAGAAATATAAATTAAATTGAAATATAAATATAAAGTTTCAGTTTCCAAAAACAAAACACTGTGTGCATCTGTATAAATACGGGTTTACAACTGCAAAAGTGGAAGGTTAGCTGTCAAGGTTGGGAAAAACCAAAAAACGTGTATTACATGATGCAGCGAGCAAGTAAAATACCACATCCCATTAAATGTTGCTTTTGTGAAAGGTCACACACATCGGCTCATGCCGATGTTAAAAAGGGCCGATACATCGGTAAAAATGCTATCGCTACATCTATAATATATAGCATTTAAGAACTCAAGTTGAGGCGATTAAAACCGTTTAGTTAACTTTATAGAGATACTGCATGTGTAACAATTAAAAGAAACAAGTGCGAATGTGAATTAAGTGTGAATTAAGTAGAGTGGGATAAAGCAAGTAATCTAGCAAAGTTACTACAATAGTTTATGATAACCATATTAGGCTTAAACAGCGATAACAGTTGCATGTTACCAATGCTATATTGTACATTTGATACTTTTATGACACCGTTTGGTACTGATTTAAACTCAAACAAATTTTAAGGTTTTTATCTAAAAGACTTAGAAGAAATGTGCATTAATTTATTGCAAACGTTATGCATATATTATTTTTCAGTCACTTTTTAATGTGCTTTGCTTGCAATTTTGCCAGCTTCAGAAATTTCGAAAAACTTGATATAGTGTAAATCAGACATGCTCAAAAATATATTTTATTTAAATATATTTAAATAATTCCTCGAGAATAATTTATTTTTCTGTTTTTTTGATCAGAATTATTTATTTTTCATTCTTTTCTTTTAGAATTATTTATTCGGCTAGCTTCAAAATAATTCATTTTACTTAAGTTACGGTATTAAGTTAATTTAAGTTAACCATGTCATCAAAACAACTCAATGTCATCAAAACGACTCACTCCTTCTAACTTTGAGTCGCAATTGTTTCTACATGCAAACAAACAACTGTGGGGAGTCAGTGAGGTCAACAAGATAATGAATGTAGTTGGTAATGACGACGATGAATAAATCATGTTGTAGAAAATAATTTGTTTAGTGAAGAATAATTTATTGTCAAACACTGAACGAATTATTTATTCTTTGAAAGCTTCGATGTAAATTATTTATTTCAATAAAAGCTTCAATGGAAATAATCTATTTCGAGAAAAGAAAAAGTGGAATAAATATAAATATTATTTTGAGCACCCCTGAGTGTAAATGATCCTTTCAACTTTAACTTAGCGAGCATTCAATTAATTTATAATTGGTTATATTCACCTCCTCTTCCACATCACTGTTGTCTGTATCAACCATAACATCATCATCATCTTTTATTGTCCCAATCAAATCAGTCATGTTTTCTTGCTTTGCCTTTTTATATTAACTTGAAATTCAGCTCAAGGTATAAGAGGCCTAGGGGGTTCTGTGACAAATAATAACACATAATTATTGATTTACACAAGCTTTGGCAGTTACCTAAGCAGGTACAAAAATACCGACTGTGCTTTTTCTGGAAATTGTGCCCGGTAATGGGCATTAAATCAATCAATCAATGCACGTAAATCATTGCAATGTCTAACTGGCATAAACCTTTGGTAGGACAGAATTGTTGGGCTTACAACAGATAGGGCACAGACGATGTGTGGTGAGTAAACTGGATTGGTGGGAAAGATGCGGTTAACAATGTAGCAAGAGAACTATTCTGGTAAGTTAACAGCATATAACTGCATCATACATCAAGAAAGGTTCAAAAAATGGAACTCATAATGAACACTGTAACACAAACCGTAAACTTTATCAGAGCTAAAGGTTTGAACCACCTACAATTTACATCTTACCTGGAGGAGCTAGGTTCAGTGTTTGGCGACTTTCCTTATCATACAAATGTGAGATGGCTAAACCGGAAAAAAGTTCTCTACACAGTATTTGAGCGGAGTGAGGAAATCTGTCAGTTTCTACAGAGCAAAAAAGACGCTACTATACTTCGTAGTGAAAACTGGAGATGCGACTTGGCATTTCTGGCTGACATAACCTCTTATCGTGTTGAACGTTCAGCTTAGGGACGTGGCAGTATGATTAGTGACATGTATGATGCAGTAAAAGCCTTTCAGGTAAAGTTGCACTTATGGGAGGCACAAATGCCCCAATGCAACTTGTTTCACTTTTCCTCTTGCCAAGTAATGTTCAACCACCTCTGTGCCACGGCATAAGTTTTGAATTTTGGCCCCTGGTGCGATTGAGTTTGACATCCCTGATCTATAAGAATTAACATAAATGCAATCTTGCTTTGTGGAAGCAATGATTAAACCTATTTTGAATAGTGTGAGCTTGTCGAACTTTTTTCGTAGTTAAAGTCATTAACGATTTAAGGAATTTTCTCATTATTATATTGAGCGTGGTTAACCGTCAACAATAGATGTTCTAATATGCATTAATACCCTTTGGAGTGACCGGGTGGTACTCATATTTTACGAAATAGCTTTATACTAATTTTCCATAAGAGGAAGTAGGACTTTTACTTGAAATTTGCCAAGGTTTCACCGAAGAATGTACTTCAGGCATGTCATGTTGGCGATGTGTGCATAAGAAAATGCATTGAGGGCTGGAGTTGGCAGTTAAATTAAATGTACACATTTAAAAACATGCAAGATTTCACCATAAGCAAATCATGAAAGTTAATTAGAGGAACATTCGACCATTTTCAAGACGATACGGAGTTAATGGTCGGATCGCACACAACGAATAATAACAAATATTTCAAAAAATTTTATTCCACTTTTTCACCACAATTTCCAATTCTACATAAATACAAAAAAAGCAGACAGCCTTAATTGCTGCAATGGAAAGTATAGAAGTTAGCGACGAGAAAACGTGCAAACTTGCAAATTTTGGTGTGATGGCATTCACTGAAGCCTTAATTCTTCAGTTCTTTGTTTATTTATTATAAATCGCCGTGATGAGTAAAATATTTGGAACATATGTTGATGAATCTCATGCATGCAGGTGCAACATGCTCCACTATGGCTTAATTGTGTCTGTAACAGACAAATTGAACGCCACTACTTTTCATCTAAATAAAGCAATGAGATAAGCATGTAAGCCATCGCCTTATAATGATGTGGATTTGATATCAACATGCTCTGTTGCTTTGCGGTTGTTCTTTCTTCGCCACTTCATTATTTTGTCACTCTCTTTTTAATTAGGCCAACAATTTTTTTCATGGAAGCTATAGGCCTAGGCTATATACACGAAACTGGATTTGCCTATTGATTCCTGCGCAACGTACAGTACAAAACAGCTTGCCTCGACCATGGCACGACAGCAAGTAAAGTGTGAAAACGCCGAACTTGCACAACCAATCATGAGCGTCGCTAAAGAATAGAACGAAACCGGATTTAAACCTATACAATGCAACAACAAAAAACGCTTAAATAAAAAATAATACAAAATAGATTAAAAATTTACAATAATGAAGTCTCAAAATAGTTACAGAGATTTGAGCCTGCACCGTGTTCGTCATTCGCACTACGTTTTGTTTTGTACATACAACTCAAAGGTTGGGAAGCACTGGTCTTAGAATCCAAAGTCTACAAAGCTGGCCTGATCAGCACTAATCTGTAGTCGCACACGTGACAATTCATATGTAAGGGTACTACCCTATTGTAGGATTTTTTTTAATATAGTGGTTAGGTTACGTTGTAAATCAAAGAATTAGTCATTTTATTTATCGTCAAAAGCACGGTGGGGACGAAAAATCAAGCCTGTTGTTACTGAAACGTGTCAATAAACGGGAAAAAGTGACGAAGCCAAAAAGGCTTAAAACGTGCACAAAAAATATTTCATGTAGTAATTGCCGGTAAAAACTAGCACGTCCACTAAACCCATAATTAGTTAAATCCATAAAATATAACTTAAAAAAAGCGAAATTAAGCAGACGAGCAGGTGATGTGTTCAAGCAACAGATGAATGACAGTCGCTTCAATGCTGTACATCAGTGCATGGGAAAATAAAACCTATCATAAAAGAAATAAATGATTGATTGATTGGAGGTCATAACACTAATGAAAGGCGTTGTTGATGTACCTGAGTTTGTACAACAAAAATACATACCAATATAAGCTATACTAAAAGAAATTTAATATAATACAAGTGTGTGGCGGCTTGGCTGGCTTTTGTAAAATCCTTACGTCTTTCATAGAAATGTGTTTTCCAGAACAATTGGAGTTTTTAAACTTTCAGTTTCGCCACATCATTCTTAGGAAGGAGTTTTCCAGCTAGTAATTGGAGTTTATAATCTTGCTTTTCAGAACACTGCAAACTACCGTTGGTATATTTGTAAACTTGCTACAAATAATTTCGTGTGAAAGCTCCTTATTTGTACGTTGCCAAGTCGCTTCCAAGAAACTGCAAACGCACTGTTTTTCTCGTTCACACGCTTTGAAATGTTCATGCTTTTTTTGTCATATATTTCCGCCACATCGCAGCACGTTTTATAAGCTCGAACTTCTGTGCGAGACTCCGGAGAGCCTCAGACACAAACGGTGACGCAGACGTGAATCAGTAGACATCGTGCAAACAGTCGCATGACTTGTGTTCTTGGTTATTTGTAATGTTGAGAAAGTGTACAGCACCTACAATAAAAGCCTTTTCTGGCAAACGGTATTTGTTATAATATAATACGAACGTTCGGCTGTCAGAAAGGTTAGAGAATTCTAACCGCACGCAACAATAGAGTCAGATACTAATGTAGTAGGTTAACTAAGTCAATAACGTAACGTAAGCTAAGACCGATAAACTCTGTATCTGCATCTGTCGGCATCAACCTCTACAAGTGTACTATGTATGAATAAGACGGTATTACATTTTGTTATAAATGTAATGCAATGTTTTTATTCATATAGTAGGGTACTACCCAAATGTAGGAATTTTTTTGTAGTGGTTAGTTTTAATGTGTTTAAATCTCTTTGGTTTAAGTAATAGATACGCGACGAAACGATTGTTTGGTTGGTTGTTAATTGAAGGACTGAAACAATGTCTTTATAATACTTTATTATAAATATATTATATTATAATACTTTAGTATTTGTAAAAGCATTGATTAAAGTTTATGTCTTGTTTGCAATACACATAGACATCGGAAATATAAACATTATATAACAAATATAAATTAATCAAACCGATCGTGCTAACTTATCGTTTTACTTAACGTCCTTGCTGCTTATTCCGCAGACTATGGTCCAGGCTATGGCTGCATTCACCCATATTCAGACACTAAATTTATAAAAAAAAAACACACCATAAAGCTTTAAATATGTCACTTTCACATTGTTTTACAAAAGAAAATTAGATTTACCCGAAGAAAACTACAGCAAACAATTTTTTGAAACGTTTCCTTGCGCCCATTTACGTCCATGCATTTTCGCGCTTTTTCGTCAATCGCATGTTTGCTTCACCTTTTTCCTACGCAACGCAATCTACTTGGACATCTAGTCTTTATATTTCCGATGTCTATGTTGTAGATGGAAGTCTGTATGGGTATCACAATTGATTGTCGATTGCCTCGTCGATGGTTAATTAGCGCAGTATGAGTCCCCTTATGATCTTGACCCTATGTTTGCCAGCCAGGTTTCATGCTTATTTCGCTTACTTTCACTTAATGAAGTCTGGAACAAAAGAGCACAACCAGCAGCAAATTTATAGGCAGTACCGCGATACTACAGTACCGAATTATTGTACCGGTACTTTTTCAATACCGATACCGTGCCATTGGTACTTTTGAAAAAAGTACCGAATCTCTATACTGAATTACTTCTTTCAAGAAATTTCAGTCGGTCCCGTTACTTTTCACGTGATAATTTCAAAATTTTAACAATTATTTTTTCAAAAATACATGTTAATTAACCCTTAATACTAATTTTAGCATCTGTTGATCTTTTTTAATCTAGAAATGTCAAGTAAAATTGCAAGCGATTAACGTCACTGATGTTTTGACCTAGAGTAACCTTTACCAGAGGCATAATAGCGGCAAACATTGTATTTGCAGCAGCATCTTTATAACTACTTTCCTTTTCTTTGTTCGAATTTTGTGGCGGAGCCAGTGTACGAAAAAGATTAACTATGTCAAAATGCATTGTGATCCATAGCAAATTAACGTTACTCGATGTCTATGGAAAAGTAGGCTACGATACCGGATACGTTAAAAAGGTATTAATAAGGTACCTGTACCGAATAAGGCCCGGTCCCTAATAAGGCCCATTGCTCATATTTCGCAAACCCGTGCAAATAAATGAAAGATTTTGTCCCTACATAAAAACTAATATAAATTCATGATTGTTTATCAGATTTCATCCTTGTCACGTGATCAACCGATTCGCTAGAGCACAACAAAAATTTGATATTTGCAGTTAAGGTGGTTTTGTTAATTTAGAAAAAAAGTAAGCGAGAATTTGGCCGGTTAAATGAACTGTTGTCAGCCGGCTGAAGTTTTCATGTAACAACCAACTTAGTATTGAAAAGGATAATGCACTTTTTTTTGTTAAAATTTTTCTGATGATAAAAATGTGACATTTTTTTCGTGGATGCCACATGCGCCTAATAAGGCCCATGCAAGATGCTTGGCTAATTGATGTCCAGACTTCAAGAGTCATCAGTTGGCAAATTGTCATCAGTCATCATTGTCACCAGTCATCGGTTGGCAAATTGTTGCAGTTACTTTGATGCGCCTAGTGGAATCTTTTTAAATGCTTGTACAACTTAAAATGTGAAATTTCTAATAATCTTATATGTTGTCTATTACTATGTTTTGAATGAAAATACTTACAAATTTGGTGGGCCTTATTAGGAGCCTATGCTCCTATTAAGGCCCATTTTTTTGGATTTTTAATTTCTTTATAAAATTTTTTTGGGGGGTTGTCAGGTATTGTGGTTTTAATATGTTGTAGTCATATAACCTCACTAATAGAATACGATTTTTCAGTCTATTCTCATTTATGGTTCTTGAGTTATTTTCAAAAAAGTGTTAGGTGGGCCTTATTCGGTACAGGTACCTTATACAGATATATATTAAAATAAACATTTTAACAAACACATTTACCTCCCTGCTCTTAGTTATCTTTGCATTGAGAAATAATCGAGACAATATCTTCGAGTCGGGATGACGATCTTTCTCATTCAGAATAAATTTTAGTTATCGGCACGGAATCAGGCAGAGAAAGCATGCTGGTCTAGTGAGCTTGCACGTACTTTTGGTTTTTAATTATTTCAAATCGAACTTAGCCGAGACAGGATTATTTTGTTTCGCTTATTTATAGTATCCCGTAACTTCCCACCCTACCGATCGTTTTCGCGTTTGCTGCACATTGTAAATCGAATCTGCAACCACTGCATGACAGAAACAATTGTTAACTTTACCTGAAATTTTCCGTTGATATCTGCAGAAAAGTTTTGCAGACTATGGCTGAGTTTGTTAATAAAAATCGTCCAAAAATTTGATACTGAAAACATCTGATGTGTATGTAAAAAGCCCAACGATCAGTAAACGGTAAGTTCAGCACAAGCATGTGTGAAACTGAAAAATTTTGTTTTCGTATACTTGCACCATTCGAGAAAAGATTGAGTACACTGCAAAAAAATGCACTTGCAATAGCTTGAAAATTGTTTCGCTACACGATGCAGTTTAAAAGTATATCATGAAGGATGAAATTCTGCATATGATGGTATAAATTTTGCTGTTGTATGTTGTATGGTAGCAGTTGCATTAAATACCGAATGGGACCGAATGAAGAACGAATGGGGCCGAACGATGACCGAGTGAGACCGAATTGGAACGAAATAAAACCAAGTTAAACCGAATGGAAACATATGGGACCGAACAGAAGCAAATGAGACCGATTAAGGACGTCAGATTTGGAAATGTGATTGTGTTCCACGAACCACCTGGTTTCGTAAGCAAGTTTTGATACAATTTTTTGTCCATAAAAAAGACGCAATGTTAATAGATGGACTTTGGATCTTGTTCTGCAACATGTTAACACATGACATTGCAGAAAACGTATAAGTTAAATGATTCTAACTTTCATGAATCAAAAAGAGTGCTTGGAGTGCTTTTGCGGAAGTTGTCAAAATTTTTTTTGGGGGGGGGGAATAGGAAAGCTTCAAACTACAAAAACATTGTGACTAACTTACTGAACTGTTCACAGAGATCAATAAAATGCCAATTTATGACTGATATTTGACTGTTTTAATGATTTTACATAGAATATACTTCATTAAAATCACTAAGGTATCTTCTTATACATTGTTTAAAAAAATAGACATACAATTTCATTCATACATCACCATTTTATCGGTATTGCAATAAACATCGGCTATGCTTTAATAAACTTATCTTGTCACTATAGTGGGTACATCATAATACACAAACCAAATCTGACAGAAAGAAACTACGTCCATATTTGAATTTAGCGACCCAAAGCTTGCTAAAAGCCATTGAAACATCTTTGGCACGATAAAAAAATTTTGTTGAACAGTGTTATCTATCAAATTAAACATGGACATAGGCTTACTATATTTATCACTTAATTTATTGAATATAGACCTAACCATTGTGACGTTAACATTGTAGATTTTTGCAGAATGTTACCAGATTTATTGATACAAAACAGTCTTTGTTAGCTCTGTGTTGGGAAGTCAAGTCAAGTCAAGTTTAGAAAAATTAAAAAAAATTTACATGGTATGGTCTATGTAGCATATAGTTATTAAACTCAACATTTATTTCATGTATATTGTGAAACCCATACAGGAAAACCCAAAATATACAGGTTGGCTTGAATCACTTGGATCGCCAATCGGAAGATGGCGCTGTAGAATATATATTAATATATATATTGATACAGTATTTATGTGAAAAGAAAATGTTTTTTTTTGTGTAGTGGGCAAACTTTATTTTGAATTGACTGATGAATTTAGTAAGCAATGCCTTTGGAAAGAAGTTTAAAAATTTTAAATTTTCTACCGGTTTTGTTTGATGTCAGTGATGATACAAAAACCTGGCAAATCATTTCCCAGTATCAGTATAACGACAACTTCCCTTTAAAAATAAAGTAGTAGGTCCTAGTAATAATTCCATTATCGCGTTGCAGAATTAATGTACGAATATGATTAAAATCTCGCAAGTAAAACGTTACGCATCCAAGTAAAGGTCAAGACCTCATCTAAAACTAGTTTTGTATATATCAGTTTACTAGATTCCACCAAAATAATTACTTCGTGCTTCAGACATGATCGAAAGTCAAAACGCCAAGTAATTTAATTAATAGTTAATTAATAATTAGCCTGCAACGCAGGCACATTTTGGAACGATGTCAACTGCGTTTGTGATGCTAAATTAAGTTAAATCGTTTGTAGTAAACATTTATTTACTTACTGAAATGTTTCTTTAAACAATGTATGATACATTTGTGTTTTAATGCACTAAATATCCTATTTCTGAAACCGCCTCAAACAATAAGCAAATGGTGAAAATGAATGCAGAATTCGTTAAGTAACACTTGTCTGGCATGTCACTACATAATAAGATTGTAAGATAGTAGCCAGTGGTACTAACAGTCATTAAATAAAATTAACATGTTCAATGTATTATTTAATTGATGTTAGGTGTGCCAAACTAAGCTCTACTGAGTGAATTTACTTGGTTTAAACGAAACAACGTAAAAAATTTGTGATATAAGACAAGGAGGGTCTAGATCGGCTTTGATTGCTCGCATACTTTGCAAGTAAGGAACAGAAAGAAAGTTAAACAAAATTAGAAAGGGGGCAAACTTTACAAGTTCAATTAAATCAAGATATGCTAACACAAAAAACATTGCGAAGATATGCAAATGGGGCAATTTCCCTATATTTCAGGGTGTCCTATGACGTCATTCGGTATGTCAGAATGCGCTTGGCATACCCTGCATACCGCAATAACAAAGGGGTGTGCAAATGTTTGATCTGCAATCAAAGTCATGGTTTGATCATTGTGAAGTAACAGAAGAGCAGCTGATTTAACTGGAGTTCATATTACTGATGATAAGTTGTGCCAGCACCCGCAACATGTAAACTTTTATTCATTTCATTTTGTAGGTTCTAGAGCCAAAATTCGTCACACTACTAGACCTACTTCGTAGGTCTACACCTAATGGGATGCGTTTCTATATTGTTCTATTATTCTATTCACTATGACTTTTACTGTATTCTTGCACATTTTAGAATAAACGCGTCTAAATTATTTTGCCAAATAAACTAAAATTTAACCTTGGAGGTAGCACCTTTTTACGCTTATACTGTATAATAAAATCAAATGGGAAATCAGAAAATGTCCCAAAATGCAGGTTTACCGTATGCTCAACGTCGTTATATAGAGTAAATGACGTTGCACATGTTACATATGGACTTTCGTAACTCAGGGCCGGATGACCCAACTGAGATGGCCGTGGCTAGTTTTCTGCGGGGCCCTTGAAAATGTTGATTTTTAAGTAATAGCCTGCGGTAACTTAAATTGTTTTAAAAACTTAGCAAACACTCTTTCAACTATTATCGACAAAGTTTTTTCATAAAATTGCCCAAAATTCATAAAAAGCTTACATAAGGGAATCAACATTTACATTCTCGTATTATTCTTCAATCAACGTTTTTTGCTGTCGCTGCGTTGCCACATTTGCCCGACCAATTTGATCATAACTGTCAAAATGTTTGTAACCACCTGTGCCAACACAATTTTTTCCCCCACATTGAGGGCGAAAAATAAACTGAAAGAACAGCGCAAACAGGAAAAATGTTTGTCAGTTCATATTAACTTGCATGAGGCAACTACCGCTATGCTGAGCATGTTATTGGAGGTTGTAAGTTGTCGTTAATTATTGCTTGATCGGTTGTTCGCTAGTCTGACTCCATGATTGCGCATTCAATAACCTCTGCTAGCCTTGTCAAGCATCGCAATACCTAAGGCATAGACACCTTAAATCAGGGGTTCCCAACCTTTTTATGTTCTCGTACCACTTAGCCACCACGGATTGTCAACACGTACCACTATTTTCAAAACAACTAATTTGATCCAATATTCGCACAGCAGCATTGTATTAATAACAATGACAGCAGGGAGCAAGATCGACAAAAGTAGCTTAATGAGTGCAGAGAATTTAGTACGGAAAGAAATAAAAGTGTTGTTCGCATATTTTAGCAACTCAAAATTAAATTGTTATACTACTATACTGTATATCGCATGCAACGGAGAGCTGCTCGCGTACCACCTGAAAAGCTCCCGCGTACCACTAGTGGTACGCGTACCACCGGTTGGGAACCCCTGCCTTAAATAGAAGGACTAGTAACTCGTACTCTTGGGTTACGAAACTTGGGTCCCAATCATAGACACCTTAAATAGATATGGTCCCAATATTTTATGTTATTATCTCTTGGTCTCATCTCATTATCTCGTGGTAGTATAATTTCTTGTGTAGGTGATAATTGCAATACAAATGTTGCGGTTTATGGTAAATTACATGGTCCTGGTAAAGTCTTCATTGACGCTATAAATTCTTATGCTTTCCTTGTTTTTGACTACGTTCATTCTTTTAAAAATATAAGAAATAACTGGACAACGGTGCATGATAAGGAACTTTCTTTCACAAAAGATGGAAACACATATATTGCACGATGGAACGACATAGAAGCACTGTACAATGAAGACCGGAAAAACAGCATCCGTCTTACCAAGATCACATACACAGCTGTGTACACAAAATCTTTGCAGAGACAAAGCGTGCCTTTTGTATGCCAGATCTTCAATGACTAGACAGTCGCTACTCTTTCAACTCTAAAGGATAAACTTGGCATTAACGAGGGTACCATCATTTTTGTCAAACTCATCACTGATTGGTTTCACATGATGAATGTGAAAGATCGATATTCCGGTATTAACATGCGTGATGAGTGTCGTCAACCATGGACCAAGAACTGCACTAGTTTCAAGAAACTTAATGAAACTTGTGACATTATATCCTCTTGTGCATGGTCAGGTGGTCGAGGTCGGACGCAGAAGTTTACTAATCAAACTGAAGAAGCTTTTGTACTGTCTACAAGAGCCAACATCGAAGCCGCAGAGTTGCTACTGACTCAGCACAACTTCATCTACGTTCTACCTGGTGTGTTTGCTGATGAGGCCCTTGAAAAGTTCTTTGGTCAAGCCAGACAACGCAGTGGAGGTAATTTCTATATTGACATTGTAGATATCAAGGCAGCTGCAAAAACCAAAAACCTCCATGCACTTTTAAAATATGAGTCAACTCCGTGCGAGTCTCATGATGTGCCTTGCACCTCTAACATTTGCATTGATGATGATCAATTTGACATCACCATTGCTGACACTGAAGACCTAGTGCAATCTAATGACAGTGTCAAGCATAAATGTATTTTTCTAGCTGGATATTTGGAACACAAATATCGAGCTAATATCTTGCGTATCGAAACTGAAAATGACGACGACCATCGGATTAATTCGGAGTTTCTCACAAACTTAAATAGAGGTGGACTAACTGTACCTCTACTCTCAACAGTAGGCCTACATTTCGTACACTCAGCCTATAAACTGTTTGGTAAGTGCAACTTGCATTGCTGCCGAGCTCATCTCAGCCATGCTTTGCGTCGTATCGATAGTCCAATGGTTGTAATTCAAGGAGCATGTCTTACTTTATCAAACATTCTTTTGAAAGCATTTGTGCTTGACAACAGTGACAAAGAAAGACAACTCGGCTGTTTCAGAAGAAAGGAAAAACTCTCTACTAAAAACTGAACAAATATCTTTAGTATGCCAACAAGTAGTTTGATTACTCATTTCTACAAATTTCATTGCGATGAGTCCCTTGAAATAACATTGTTCTAGCAATTTTTACCTAAAAATGTTAGATATATATTGTAGAAAAATTAACTTTCAATTATCTTATTTCAAGAATAACTAAATTGTTCGTCTTAGACATGTTTCTGTTGAACTATCCAGGCTAAACTGTCCATGTATAGATTTTAATTCAGTCACAGGGGAACATACTGTTTGTTTCAGTTGCTTAAGTGAGAAAATATGCAATATTTTGAGTGATTTTGCGCTATTTTTATGTGATTTGACCTTTAAATGACCTTGTAGAAGGTTAAAAGTATGAAAAAGTAATTCCTCACCCTTCAAAACCCCCCAAGAGACACCAGAATGAAGGTTTTAATGAATGTATTTGACACAAATTATGATGGGACCCAAGTTCCAACTTGGGACCCAAGTTCCAGATACCGAGCATAGAGGATACCAGTCCTTCTATTTAAGGTGTCTATGACCTAAGGTCAAACTGTCAATGTCTTGAGTAATGATTTATTACCGATTCTCAACGAAACGGTTAATATTATTCAGAGCACAGAATGAAGCTGCATTCAGTAAACTGTAAATAACAGACTGTTTTTTTATGTCAGATTCAAGTTGAATTCAACGCGTTCAGCGCTGTAGTACGAATGACCCAATTCAGAAGAAATCAAAACGGGGTCATGTATTCTAAACACGGCCAAAATATAATACAGCGCTTGTTATCAAACACACGAAATAGAACACAAGTAACATTATAATATCATTAGATCTACACGAGAATTTCGTAGGAATAAGGGCGAATTATGACAAATAGCACACCGCTATGTTAATCCGATCTTGCCGTAAGTGATTATGTTTTTTTCATAATAAAATTTTTTTGGTTATTATTTTATGATTTTCAAAGTTGGTAATTTACCGACTTCACGTTTCTTAGCGAGGTTAATTTAAACAAATATTTCTGCTGTATGCAATAATTTAAGTTTCTTATGAACGACTTAACTGCTGTTAATTCTTGGAAAACAGAGATATTTAACTTTAAAGTTTTGATATCCTGTATGACTTTCAGCATAGATTGTATTAAACTGCATACTTTTTTATCAAACACAAAAATAGTGTATTGTTTCCTCCAAACAGTCTTAAGTTATGTAGTTTAATATGCAATGATCATATAACTGTATTTATACTATATTCTCTGTCTAAACGTTAAAAAATAAAATTAACGCACCTACTACAATGGCAAAAATTAAACAATATGTGCAACAAAGTAATTTGTTATTGGTAACCAGCCATGCTGATGAATGTAATTTTTCACATTACTAAATACTAGGTTTCACGATTTGAATTGGAAGTGGTTCGTCCTGATTTCGCAGAAAAGGGTTTTCTTTTCCTGTCTGGGAACTTGATGTGTTGCTTATAACGGTCTCTGTATTTAACTGTAGTTTTTCTAAATCTGCTTCGAAGTAATTTTCCTTGTGTTTCAACCAACTGGGTCATACTTGCAGATTGAGGCGGTGGTTTAAAATAACCAATTTTTCTCAGATATCTTACTGCATAAATGGTTCCAAACAATGTGACAGGATATCGAATGGGTTTAGCAAGCTGAAAAAAAAATTAATGATAAGCAATTAAATCATTGATATCTTTTTATTAAAATTTAAGATAAGATTCAAAATTAAGAAGAAGATAAAATTAGAAATTTTATTAAAACTTAAGATAAGATTCAAATTGATTTTACTAATTGAAAAATAACTTGCAATACAAAAATACAATGATTGATAACAACAAGGTCTTCGCATTTATAATCACGGTACAGTTTATAAGCTCATCCACATTTCTCTTGTTATAAAAATTCAAAGCATAAATAAATATCACTTTATCACGAATCAAAAGAAAAAAATTTTGTACTGATATTGTTTTCACTGAACTTTTTTTCGCTGTCGATAACTCCCTCAAACTAGGTTGAGTAGTTTGGAAGTTTTGAGATGCCTTTTGCTTTGGAGCAGGAACACATATATCAATATCGAAAAATTAAAACAGCCGGTTAAGCAATTTCAATGCAATGCTACTGTCACGCCCAGGTGTAGTATTCACACAAAAAGTATTGAGACCATTTCTATATGCCAAAAGCGTAATAATGCTTTTTTATGTTCTTTGCATTATTTTAGTTATATATTTGCATTACTTCCCTACAGCATTGGTGTGTTTACACACAAGAGAATAAAAAAATTAGAATACAATTAAGTTTTTAGCCGTTGAGTTTTAAGGGACGACAAATCATTAAAAAATTGCAAAGGTACGTCCGTGCAAAATGTTTTGAAAAAATCGGGAGCCAGTGGTTTGTTGCAAACTTTTAATGTTTAACTTTTGTTGCAAGACTTAATTACTGCTGTAGTTCTGATTCATTTTTTGATTTATTTATTCATTGCTTATTTTTACTGCAAATAATACCAAAAGGTACAAAACAGCACAACTCAATTATTATGAGATTATTCGTATGGTCCCATCCTTCATTTTCAGATAAAGAAAATCTTAACATGAACAAATTGTTATATAATTGGATACTTTGTTCCAACTCCAGATTATCTTGTTCCAACTATGTAAACTTGTAAAGCATCAGAGTTGATTGAAATTGTCCACACAAAATCAATAAAGCCAGTTAAACTGTGTATGCTTAGTTCACTAACAAATACATACCAAGATCAGGATGGAATACATTGAAACATAATAATGTCATATTTTATATATTGGCGTGCATAAGTAAGCTAAACTCGTGGGTTTTATATGCCAAAATGGACCAATGGGTTGGTTGTTACACCAACGATGTGGGAAAATATTTCTCGATACTATACAATGCAAGTTATATTGTTTTGTTTATGCTACATTTTAAAGCTTACCTCATATAAAAGATATGTCATCAGAAAGTTACTCGCACCAGAGCTTTTTAACTTATCCATGTAAGAAAATCCCATTCGTTCCAGGAAATCAAACAAACCCATATTTTCAAGAAATGGAAGTATATCTATTCCTCTAAAAATAGTAATGTTTTTGGTGCTAATAGTTAATGTGATAGTGTAACTAAAACTAAGCAAAAGTTTACGTATATATCTTCTCATGAACTAATTCAAGTTACAAAGACGATATTGTAGATAGGTAACTCACCTGCTTACAGCTAAATAAAATATAGCCACCCATACTGCTGAGGTTGTTAAATGAACACCGATCATCATTATCCCATACTGTCTAAAAAGCAGTTTTAGTTTGGTTGCCATACCAAGTGATTTATCTTTAAGTATTTTTTGCAAATCATCTTCAGTTTCTTCACTGCTTGGCTTTGGAGATGATGCATTATATCGACGTGGTGTTTGAAAATAGGATAGTTTTTCATAATAATCAAAGCTAAAGGTAGGACAAGGTAAAACCAAACTTTGTTTAGGAAACTGTCTTGAGAGTACACTAATTGAACAAAATTTGACTGCTTTTCCACAACACAAGTTGGGACAGCTGCTTATATATTTCTTATCGCTGTTGATTTTCCCACAATTTGAAGATTGCAATAAATTTGAAGAACAATTAATTACTCTCCAAAATGATAAAGCAAATCTTGGCTCTATGTTGATCCTCACAACTTTCTTTGCAATAAGTGACATCTTCAACAAACTGCCAATATTGAACTAACAGTCAGTTTATGTACATAATATTTCATCAGTCTTTTTTCATTCTACTTTTAGTTTTTAATCTAACATAAATTTAAAAAAAAACATTAGGCCTATCCACAAAAATTCCAAAGCAAAAACAGCAAGAAACAAACTGTTTTTACTAGTCAGATGTTTCTGTTGATACCACTATATTGTCCATGTACTGCAAAACAACAAGATTGACAAGTTTGGTTAGTGCATACCTACATGCATAAACCTTCCCCAAAATTAACGATGTTCAGCTGACATGCTTTTTCTGCACTATTTGCATGTGCAATTGTTTTCTTTTGAGCTTCTTGTGAGGGGAATTTCTTCCCCAAAATCAGCAAACTTTCCAATCTGGCAGAACAGCTATCTGATATATGGCAAATTTTATAATTAACGGCAATTTACTGATAGATTAAGAGAACCTATGCCGCATTTTTACGTGCCAGTCAGGTAGGCACTCCAACTACTCCGCCACTGATCCTGGGGCCGTATGCGAAGTTCTCACTTGCAGCACATACGTTTAGAGGTGAAAGGTACGGCACCCTTAGTTAAAATGGAAGTAATGCCTAAAGTTAACGCAAACAGGGCAGAATGTCTTTCTATATTAACTTTTTAAGGAAGTTAAAGCGCACGCCATACAGCATATACTCGATGTCCAACGTGTAACATGTCTTTCGTTTGTATGCATGACCTGGAGGTTTTCGACAATTGCTTGGTTTTTAAACAATGTATCCTAGAGCTTGGGCACAAGAGTTTATGCCAAAAAATATGTAGAAACTTTGGAATAAAACTGACGCCGCAACTCTTAATAATGACTTCTGTGAGATTTCTTTTGTTATCCAAGTTGCTATAGCTATTGACATCTTATAATCCCAGCATGAGTTTTTGAGGCTTGTCACAATTCTAGCCTCAGCAAATAGCACAATGACATTGTGGAAAAGCGGAGTTATTTGAGGTCGTGGCCTTGTGTTAACAATGTTCCATAGCTTTTGCTTCATAAGATCATAGTAGGAAATGAAAATTGTTACCAAAACAACAGCGGATTCAATTGTATCATGTAGATTTTCAGAGAAAAGCTCTGAAATTGCACGTATTGCGGGTAAAAACGATTGTAGGATTTATCAGGGCGGTTACCATTGCCTTTCAACATTTACTTTGGACAACGTAAATAACCTTATTTTGCTTTTACAGCTCGATCAAACAGTGAACAACTCTATTACTTGCAACTGCGCATTTATCAGGGCAGGGCAAACTTTCCATCTTAGAAGCTTATTTAGAAGTCATGAATGCTAAAAGTAGTCGAACAACCTATAGTGTAGTAGTCTACATTTTTTTACATTCGCTGCTTGCAACAAACAAGTTATGAGCTCAAAACAGAATGTAACATCATAGTGACATTTCATAGCAACATGATTATGCCTATTATATAACTTTGATATATGTAACTCTGACTGCAAAGTATGGTAGTTTTGACAAGATATTGTGCCTGCTAAGACGCAATTTTGATGTGACAATGAGTACAGAAGCGTCTACTATTTTTTTGTTGATTATAATCAGCACTTAAACAACGTACAGTACTTTGCATTGTTTCCTTATTATAAATCGGCACGAACATAAAAACTTTGGCTTACACATTGATGAATCTCGTGCATGCAGGTGCCACACTTTCCACTACTATAGTATAACGCAACTAATCGGATTTCAAATGCAGAAATTTCTGAAAATGTTTCGTTTTAGAATCTTAATTGATGCTTTTAATAGCCAACAATAGTTATTAATTCACCATGAAATACAACAAATGAAAGAGTTTGATTGTGAAAAAGACGGCTGTTTAGTGGAACCGTAATCAATACATATATCTATGTACAGAATACGTTTTAACTAAGCTACAGTATGCCATGGTGGAACTAAGTGACGGCAGCCATTGACATTGCTCGACTTCTAGATTGGTCTCAACCACAATATAGGAAAATTGAGCAGAAGTAGATACAAGGGGTGTCCGACCCGTGTGAAGGTTCCGAATGGCCCGCTTATATTCCGAGAAATTGGCAATCATTGTTTGTTTACTAAGTTCTGACAGCCATATGGAAAACTCGTTTCGCATTGCTACATTTTCCATCTCACCGAATATTTCCAAACTTGTTAGAGAAAAACAGTGCCAAACTTCACATTGAAATGTCAACGTGTAGTAGAAACTTTGTTGACTTTACTAGGCCTAGGCCCTATATCTTGGTATGTTTATTGTTCTTATAATTGTAAAAGAGGATAACACGTATTTCTGAGATTAGAATTTTGGTGTGAGGGTTTTAATTAGAAATTAGCAGTAAACAGTGGCCCGCGCAATCATTCGTAAAACGCATGTGGCTCTTTGGCGAAATATGTTGGACACCTCTGGGCTAGACTGACTATACAAGTAGGATCTACTAGTAAGATCTCTGAATACGAATTCATGCTACTTGTTCGACTAAAAAGTCCCACTACCAAAGTTCTTACTATTAGTGAGATCTGTACACATATCGGCCGTGGGTAGAGCCTCTCACCCTAGCTTAGTAAGCGAATAAACAGCATGAGTAAGCAGTTACGAGTTACGACCATGCACCACCAGTCGAAGTCGTAACGCAATATGCCACTGCCAGCAAATAGCTAGTATGTTGGTTCCAGGTAGTAGCTGGTATGCCAGCTAGTAGTAGTTGGCATAATAGTTGTAGCGAGCAAGGTTGCATATAGCTTTCAGGTAGCATACGCAAGTGAGTGTTTTAGCGTCATTCTCATGTCGTAGTGGAAAGTCAGGAAAGTGTGGGACAAGCACGCACGAGATTCATTAACGTTCACGCGGAATTTTTTATCTTCACCTTGAATTATGATAAAGAAACAAAAAGGTTCGTTGTTAGAACCCCACTTTGCAGCAATTAAAGAAGCAATTAAGGTTTCAATGGACGCTATTACACTAAAATTTGCGTATTTATGCAAACGATTTCTTTTCGAAAACTGCCTTACTTTCCATTTGAATGTAGGGGTAAATATAGGCTTACTTAATTGTCATCTCAACTATGCCATGTACCAAGTTTAAGCCTCTTTGGTTTTATCTGTTAATATTTGCTAAAAAGTGTTGTGAAAGCAGTGAAAAGTTCAACTTTTCGTGAAGAACTTGTGATGATGTTCAATTCAATTTGAAGAAATTCAGTGTAAAGTTTAGACAACTTTGTCATCTTCCATCTTCACAAGACAATAAGCCGTTGAGGTGAACAATTAAGTCTGAGGGTGAGAAAAGCAGACAACGACCTTATGAGACTCAGGCTATATAATCACCCACAATAAGCATTTCAACAAGTATTATTGTAGTGGAGTGGGTCAACCTGTCAAGTTCACGTGCCATTTACCCACTTTCCATTACAAAATGCTTCATGTGTAGATAGGGTTTTTGAGCCTGAAATGTTTGCTGTTTTGGAGAAACGTGGCATTACTAGTAAGGTTATGTATAACTAGACCAGGGTGGTCCAAGACTGCGAACATGAAGGGCCACATTAGGGTCTGAGAAAAACTTCACGGGCCGCATAGTGAGAAATGATAACGCGTTGCTGAAAGTAGAAACGTTGTTAACTACTGTTCGCAGGCTATGAACATTAACAAATCTTGTCGCTTACAAAATACAGTTGTATGAATGAAATGAAATGAATGAAAGGAAAGGACTGAGTTTGCTGTTCTGATCGACCTAATGTTTTGCTGCACGCCTAACTCACTTTTTAATCTCTGCTTGCGACTCTGCGTTTTTGCTTTTGCATATGGTGTCGATCTCTGCTTTAAATTCAGTGGTCGACAGACGTAAGCAGGCATCCAGGGTTTCATCAGCCATTCTGTTCCGTGTGTCGCTTTTTAATCGCTTCATAATGGAGAAAGTGCTTTCACATATGTATGTGCTACCAAACATGGAGCATATCTTCAGTGCGAAGTCGTTTAATCGTGGAAACTGTTCGTTGCTTAAAAGCCTCCAAAAGGCGTCGTAACGCTCATTCTTACGTGAAAGAAGAAAAGGGTCTGACTGCAATTCACATAGTTCTTGCTGAACGTAAGATGGTTGGGATTCTATAACTATTTCCATTGGATTGTTGAAAAGCTCCATTTGTGCTTTCAGCAAATCAAAGTCAGCGAATCTGTCGTTAAACTCATCGATGATGTCACCAATTTTGTTAGAAAATGCAGAAAAATCGATACTTTTTCTTTCACCAAGTACTTCACTGCATGCAGGAAAGTGGGTAGCATCATTCCTTTGCAAAGAAGCCTTAAATAGCACAAGTTTCTTGCGAAAACCTTCAATGTGTCCAACCAATTGAGAAATATTTTGTTTCTTACCTTGCAGTTTCATGTTTAGGATATTGAAGTGATTACTAATGTCTGTCAAGAACGCCAACGAACCAATGAACTTGTCATCACTCAACTGAATCTGGTATGTCTCGGTCGTCCCTTCTATCTCATTCTGGAGAAAATTTAGTATTTCTTTTCGCAAAGAAAAGAAATGTTTCAATGTTTTGCCTGCACTTAACCATCGAATTTTTGAGAATAGTGGAACATCTTCATATTCTGCACCCACATCTTTTAAGAACTGGATGAATTTTCTATGTCTCTGGGCTCTGTTTCCCCCTTTGATGATGTTGACTATATTCGTCACACTAAGCATAACATCACTCATCTGCAAAACTTTGGCACATAGTGCTTCTTGGTGAATGATACAATGCAATGTTGGGCAGTTCACTCCATGATCTTTTAGAATGCCAACTAGTCCTCTCTTTCGTCCTGTCATTGCCCTGGCACCATCTGTTACAACACATGCACACTTCTCAAATCCTCCATAAGCATCAACGACAGACGCAAGGCTGTTATATATGTCGATACCTTTTGTAGTTCCACGAAGTGGAGATATCTTGAGTAGTTCTTCAAATACAGTAAAGTTTTTATCAATAGTGCGAATGAAAACCAAAAGCTGGGAAACGTCACTGATGTCAGTACTTTCATCCAAGGCTAAAGAGAAGTACTTGCATTGTTGAACAACGTCTTTCAATTGCACAGTCACGTTTTCGCTCAATTCTGCCACTCTTCTTGCAACGGTTTGATGAGATAAAGAAACGTTTTCAAATTTTTTGGCTATTTTTTTATCTCCAAAGGAAAGGGCCATCTTAATCGCACACTCTTTTACAATCTCCCCGTCTCGAAAAGCTTTTCCATGTTTTGCGAGCGTTAGAGCAACTTCGTATGAAGCTTTAAGGTCTGCAGTTGAATCGGGTTTGGAAAAACCAATAATCATTTTTTTTTGCTTGGAATAATTGCCCTTTAACTCTTTCAAAATTGCTTCCCTAGAAGTTCCATGGTATTGGCCATATTTTTTCTCATGCATGGTGCTGTAATGTCGCTTTAAATTAAACTCTTTAGGCACTGAAATAACTTGCAAGCAAACCAGACACTGTGGTTTACCATTGCTATTGGCAAAAAAATACCTTTCCTCCCAAGTAGAATTGAACTCTCTGTTTTCCTCTGACACTTTTCTTTTGACACTCATGCTTTTAGTAAACTTTTCCCCTTGACTAAATAAACGAGTTGCAGCTAATTTACAACCAAATTCGAGAGTGTACTCTGCGCTAGCAACAAAAGCAAAATATCAACGCACGTTTGTGTCGTCACAAACCGACATTGTTCCCTCATAGTTACCTATTGACCCGATTATGCACGACTTATTTAGGGTTGTGGCGAATGTAATGTATTTATAAAGCGTAGGTGTATTTTTAAACCTTGGATTTAGCACTGATAATTCCGGCATCCACAAAGTGTTCGCGGGCCGCACAAAAGCTTCACGCGGGCCGCATGCGGCCCGCGTGCCAGGGTTTGGACCACCCTGAACTAGACAATGGGGCATAGAGGACCAGTTACAGAACTTGAATTTCGTATCTGGCCTAGTTCGATGCTTGGTAGAAAAAACTATTGCCTCTCTGAGCACCACAAGTTATTCACTTCTGTCACAACGCATTCGAGTTATCACGAATGGATGTACTAATCGTAATCAAGTTTGTGTAGCGTTGCTGTTTTTTTACCATGTCAGCCAATGTATCTCTACATTTAGCCTAATTACCGCACTGCCTTGCCCTTAACATCCAATTTGTACATACTTAAATGTTTGTAAGCAAGGTTTTAATTGTTGTAAAAATTGTATGTTGGGTTTAGTGACCGTGCTAACCGTTATTCATGTTTATCATTTGGTTAAATTATTCTTGCACTTTTTAAGGTTTTGCTGCTAATTGTTTGCCGGTGGAACTGTTATTTTATCATGGTTCAATCAAAGGTTATTAACTAAGGATTGGAAACTGGCAAAATCTTGAAGACTCGTCACGGTTGAACCAACGAGACAGAGTTCTTTATATCGTTGGTTGAACGGCCGTGATAGCCGTTAGATGATAGCCTAGCAAGTTTTTTGGCAAGCATAATTGGGTTTATTTATTATCGAAAATTGCTTTTTTCTAGGCTAGGCCAAACAGGCTGCTGAATTTAGGAAGGAATTTAGAAATAAACAGACATACACGTAAATCGTCTGACCAACGATATAAAGAACTCTTATATCGTTGGTTTGGCTTTGGTTGAGCTTTTGGACTTAATGTAGCCTTACTGGCCTTACGGAGAAAGAACTATGATTAGGGGAAGGTGACGTTTGTAAGTGTATATATCAGTATGGCCTATAGACCTAGCTGAATTTGGTTAACTTTGAAGTTTACAATGGTGAGAAATTTATAAAACTCGGTGAAACAAAGCCTAAATATTTACAGGTATGCTTGCAGATTGAGACTGCAATATGAAAATGCCACGTAGCCTATATGTTGCATGCCTGTATGGGGAATGATGGTGGTGGATTGCTTTTAGGTTGGCCTGAAGCCAAGACTAATAGTCTTACTGTTTGACTCCGAGATAATTGTCTTTGACTCCGTTGCTTTTACTGTCTCTATAATGTTTCTTCAAATCAACACCAACTTCATAAAGTCTAATTGTTATATTGTCCGAATAGGTTGTATCAAATTAGAAACATTTACACCATCTTTCCACATTTAAACCAAGCTATAACTCGAATTCAGTAATGATTCCAATTCCGAATAATTCAGTAATAACTTCAATTCAGCAGAACAAAAGAAATAGCTAAAAGCGAAGAGAGAGATTTAGACCAAACATTAGGTTTTATACTCCCATATTTTGACCAATGGGCGAGTGCCAAACTAGCCATACAATGACACGTATCTACTTGTCCATGTTACATTCTAAGCTTTTATCACAAAGAATTAAAATCGATTTACATCGGGTACAGAAAACCACTTGACACACTTAACTACGTCACATGTCGATTTGTAACTAAGATTGAGTAAGGATTAAACTAGGAACAATACATTTCAAATTTGTTTAGAATTTAACTGGAGAAACAAAAATTGCTTAACAAATGCCAATTATAGAACTTGTTTAATTTGATTATATCCAAACGCCACACCTGAATGCAACAACTGTCCACCTCAGCACAATTTGTTTGGTGCACCAAACAAAAAATTTTGTATCAAAAAAAGAAGCATGGGCAGAAGTAATAGGAAGAAAAATTTTGTCATACAGAGAGGACGAGTTTATACAAGAGTTGTACAGCAAAGATCAAGTGAAAATCTGTGAGGAGCATTTTGTATAAGAAGACATTATCATGAGTAAGCAGTTTTTTTGAAATTATTTTTGAGTGTCTAACTCATGCTTCTAAAAATTAAATTTGTAGCTTACCATTTTAGTAGGCCTACTACAGTATCATATGCGTTTAAATTTTAGAAGGAACTCGCAAGGAGTTACGCATAGTGGCCATTTCAACTCTGAAGCTACCACACAAATCTGTGGAAGTTAAAAAATTTCCAGAAAGAAGACAACCTAAAGAAAGAATATTGCCCTCCAAAGTTTATTCCACATGCTTAATGGATATTGGACAACAATTAAGTAAAGAATTATTTCAGAAAACCATGGCTCTGTAATGACAAAGGCAACTATGTTGAATTTGAACTCAAGGAATAATATCATCAAGTGAAATATTTGGTGGCAGTCAATGAAATTTTAGATGATGTTGTTATTTAGTATGGATGGATTGTCACATTTACAGAAACAAAGTTTGATTTGAAATGTTTAACTGTTTGTCAAATTCTGTCTACTGTTGAAAGTCTGGTGATATGTTCAGGTTGTGATAAAAGTAATCAAGATAATTCCATTGTTCCTCATGTTGTAACAAAGTCAGCAAGTCCATTCAGTGTGGACAATTGTCGGTATAGGCCACCAATTAGTAGGCGTACTAGCTGACATATAGTGGTTGCCGCTCCTATTGTACGATTAAGTATACCACATTAAAACAATTAAGCAGTTTAACATTAGTATTAGGCTAAAAGTTAACTTCAACTAACAGCTTGTAGGTTACCTTTTTAACAAATGACTGTGACTCGTTTCGATTGCCTCTTATGTTGTTTGTATTGTATCAGTAAATGCATTAATACCTTAATAAATAACAAAATTACAAAAAAAGTGATTTTAATTGGATTCCAACAACAGAGCCCCGATTAATAAGAGTAAGCTTATTAAAACGCTCATTAATAATTAATTAATCTAATTATTTAAAATATATATATAAATAAGATTTTATTATACTAAAAATAAGATTTAATTAATCTTAGTTTATATAAAAAGCAAACGGAAACCTTGCTATCATTTTGGATACTAGGAATCTGTCAGAATGAAAGTGGTCTGATATCAAAGCAACCAAATTTATAAAGCTTTAATAACAGCCTCAAAGGCAACAACACCGTTAACGTGTTTTAAACGGGCTGTTATTTTAGTTTGCCTACCATAGCCTAGTTTTTAAAAACAACTGGAGATAGGTAGAACGGAGTAGGTTGGCGAATAAATGCGCCAATAAATCAGTAAATGCAAATTAGCGCCGCGCCAACCTGACGTAATACAGTAACAGAAATAGGCTAAGCCTAGCGTACTGCCGCTTACCACATAGAAAATCAAGTCATTTGATCAAAAAGTACTGCTCCAGGCCTGCCCACAGAATGCAGTACCCATACTTCCATACCGGTACTGCTTCTCAGTTTCATGAACTTTCGTCCCGCACTTAGCCTAAGTTGCGTTATATTGCACTTAATGACTTAGACAGAACTTCTGTGCACTCAATTATCAATTGATTTAAAGTTTAGGTCTAGCGTACAAGTGTACGACCAGATGATGTCACGATTTGAGTAGTTGAAGTCTAGGCCTAATATACAAAAGCATCCAGTGATGCACTTGTATACCAACCTAAAGTTTGAATAAGTCAAACTGTGTACATTCCTGTGTAATTACGCACCTAAGTGCACACTTTCATTGTGTCTGAGAATTTTTGTGCACTGCACTTGCGTGTGCACCCAAGATTTTGCTGAAAATGATAATACCCTGCAGTCAGTCCTGGCCTGCCCTACTGCTCTACGGAAAGTCTATGATAAAAGCCAGAGATTTTTGGCATGGCGAAGAGACAAATTACTGTTATACCACTGTCGTAAATATCAGCTTTGACCATCCTAACATGGCGTCACAAAATTTTACAAGAAACACAAACATTAAAAGTGCAATGAAATTTCCTTTAGTTTCATGACTTGACAGTGGTAGTGGCGTAGATCAGCAGGGCAGCGAACAGCTTTCAAATTAGCTCCATTTATTAAAATAAGAATTAGTTTTGGCAGTAAAAACATAATACTGGCATGGCATAAAACATAAACTCAATTTTATTCGGCCCAAATCTTTCTATACTTAAATGCGAACTTTCCTTACTGGGGGCTAGGGTCACTGTGGAAAGTGTGGCTGCTTTACACGAAATTTTTGATTTTCACGCTGATTTGTAATAAACAAACAAAAAATTGAGGCTTCAGTGTATGCTATCACAACAAAATTTGCATCTTTGTTTGAACGATTTCTCATCAAACTGCCATACTTTTCTGTCGAGCCTAGGGGCCAAAACCTAAACCCCATCTCAAGTCCTCTTAACTCACTTTCTCATGCACTCCCACTTTTTTGGTTTAGAACAGTGTTTCTCAACCTTTTTAGCCCACGGACTGTTTTCCCATTAGCATAAGTATTCGCATACTCGGGTAATAGGAATAAAAAATAAGTTAGTTCAACACTAAAACGGTGAGATAAAAAAGCAGAAGCGTTTTGTTTATTGGGCACATATGCACTATAAATCTCAGTGAGAACCTTGAAAATTACGACCTTTGCTCAACCTGTCTCAGTGAGAACCTTGTCCCTGAAATTGTTTCACAAGTTTGTCGAAATCAGGAATTATGGTCGTCAACATACATCTGATATCATCTTCTGGGTGAAGTTGGTTCCGGTACTTGGTTTTAACCATAGCCAATGTTGAAAATCCAGCTTCACACTAGTATGTAGTCGGAAAAGACAAAAGAGCTATTGTTGCCTGTTTGCAGAGGTCAGATAGGTTAGGTTCCTCCGACAGAACATTCGCCCAAAATTGAGTCAGAGAAACAATTTTGAACTTGTCTCTCGACATCTGTCGACTTTGCAGTTCAATCAACTGTTCAGCAGTGCAGTCTATTTCTGAATGAACCTCTCATGCTGACACCTCAAAAGGACTTCGTACCCAGTTAAATATCTTGTTATAAATGTGGGAAGGAATATATCGATCCAGCTCAGAAACAAATGTATTTAGATTCTCAAAGATTCGACGAATACTGCGCAAATCAATATTTTTCTTCTCAACAAAAGTTCAACGCTGGAAAAGCAGCGATCTTTCCACTTTCCATTCGATGTATCTACAATTTTATTTCACCTTTGAACGCATCAATGCTTTCTGTTATATCTAAAATATTTTTGTCTTTTCCCTGCATAGAGCCATTCAGTTGGTTCACATGGCTGAAAAAATCAGCGAAGAAAAGCAATTTGTCATCGCTAAAGCGATTAACAAAATCATGTTTCTGTTCTTTGAAAAAGGTGCTGATTTCATCTCGTAGGTTAGCCACTCTCTCCAGCACCTTCCCTCGCCATACCCAATGAATGTTTGAATGGAACAGAAGCCCATTGTGTTCTGCCCCCATTTCGTCACGTAATACACGAACTAAACGAGTGTGCAAGGGACGAGATTTAATAAAATTGACCGCAGAAACAACTTCTTTGAAAACTATGGCAAGGTCTTTTTGTATCTCTTTTGCTGCCAGATTTTCTCGGTGGAAAATACAATGAACAACTGAAATGTTTTTGTTTTCCTTTTTCATGAAACTCATAAAGCCCTTTTTACTCCCCATCATGGACGGAGCGCTCTCCAGTGGTTTTTTTGGCAAGTGCATAGCAAAACAAAAACTGCTCCTCATGGTCATTTGTGTCAACATATCGCACAAACACCATGAGCTGTGCATCATTCCCTATATCTGTTATCTCATCCAATTAAACAAACTAAATTTCCACTCTGCTTTACAGAAGTAATAGTTTGTTGCAGAACATCTTCTGAGAGTTCTTGCATACGCCGCTTGATGGTGTCGTTTGACAAAGGAACCATAGCTAACTTTTAGCAACAGCATCACCACACATTATCCTGGTCATTTCTACAACTACTGGTTTGATCAAGTTCTCTCCCGCTGTATGAGGCGCTTTTTCTCGAGCAATTTTCAATTGAATGCGTTCATTAACGATGCCTTGAAACGTTATCTGAAAAGCGATTGTTACATCAAAACCCACACACTGCTTCAGTGCACACTGACATATATATGCAAGTATTGTATGCAAGCAATATAGCAACTAACCAGATAATCCATGTTGCAAAATGCGACCTATTATGCCTTTATCACAGGGGTTTAGAACCTTCCAGTACCACTATGCATTATTTTCATCGTTTTTTCCTGAAAAGTATTTCCATAATTGAAATGACGATGCAACGTTTAGAAGTAAGCACGAATCGCTGACACGCTTTGGGTGGGAAAAGTTAAACCGCATTCCAACCAAAGAATTGTTTATTAATTATTATATATCAAAAGAATATGTATGTATTAAAATCAAACAAGCGACACACTCCAAAGCGTCAATGGTAAACCATAACATTTTATCGTAAAATTTTCATAAAGGATGTTGAACCGAGGTTGAATATTTGCCAAAAAAAAAAAAATTCAATTACATTCAGGGTCAATGGTTTTCCACAATATGTCAAATAAAATTTGACAATTAATTTGTAGGTAAGTTTGTTCATTTTGTATATGGATGAGGACATGTGTGCTGTTTATCCCACGAACAGATTTTTGGTTTACGAGACATAAAATGTTTTGGTCAGATTTCAAGTTGAGGTATAAAGTTCCTCCGTTTTTTTGGCCAGTATATTCGCTAGGTTAATTCTCAATAGGAGGTATTTAAACACTAACACCTAGGCTAGATCTGCCACTGTTAACAAAGTTAGCCCACTTTATGCCAAGGTATAAATTTAATTGCAGCCTGGTTTATAAAGTTTAACTACCAACAAATTTAAAAGGTTAGTTAAACTGAGAGAGAGCGATAGATTCAAACAATTCGATTGATTTTGTGATCAGAGTGAGTATTTCACCTTAAGTAAGTCATGCAGCTCGTTGTTAAAGATAGGTAGTTAGATTAAGAGAACGGGTACATGCAAAAAGTTCATTTAAGCTATTTTGGGTTTAATTGAAGTTAGATTTAGGTTAGGTTTAGGGCAGTGTTGTAATAAGTTAAGTAGTGTTAGACGTAGTGGCAGCCTTTTGTCAATGCCCTCCCATGAAAGTATAATCTCAGTCTATACTTTGTAAATTTGCATTGCATGCTTTGCATATACTAATACAAGACCAGTATTTAGAACTTGTACTTATTGATACTTTATATTATGTTGTTATTCTATCGGTCTATCCCATATATTGTATGCACTCACAGGGCAACGAGTAACTTTTAGCAATGTGTACATTGTGCAGCTCTATCTGAACATATTTTGAAGGTGGAAGATTGTACTTGTATGCGGTTAAATCAAAAAAGATGAAATCAGTCTGCTTTGTTATTCTCAAGCATCTTGAATCTGGAACAAGATAAAAGTTATTTCAATCACTACTTTGGATATTCTTTGCTATGTTTGCACCCGTTGTCATTATATTCGTGTCTGCCTTTAGTTTAGTTTTTTTATTGATTTTGTGCCTTGGACACAAAAAGAAACAGTAAGCATATATATAGACTGTATGTGTGTGTATTAGTATTTTCATATTATGCAGTATGGTATCACTAACCTTGCTTTATAAAAAAATGTTTGTTTTTGTTTTTTTTTGCACTGTAGTTATTGTTTTTAACAAATGTATTATGAAAATGTTGCTTTTTCCTTCAAATAATTTAATTTCTGATGAAAATAGTTCTGTCTTTAAATTTATTAAAAATATGTACTTCTTACAGACCTAAAATTACAACAATTGGGTATTCTTCACGAACTGACATCCATTCCGAGAGTGATGAAGCAAAGGGAGCCAATGAAGTCTCTAAACCTTCACAAACTCAAGCTGCAACGGAAAATGGAAAAAATGAATGGCGACCCCATTCTATATGTAACATAACTTTTCAATTTATCTACATTTTAAACCAATATTTCTTAACCACTGCTTTTTGGCGCGTCCGTCAGAAAGAGTTTAACTTTTTATACTGCACTTAACAAATTACATTTCAATGTTTAATACAAAATTTTTAATACACGATCTTGACATTTTGAAAGTGTATCAAAAAATGGATGTAGTTAAAACCAAATGTTATTGAAATACTCTGGTATTCATTATGACATTGTCTTCACAATATATGTGATGTTTGTCTAAATTGTTCTCAATTAACCAAATGTTAAATTGTGACCTGATAAATCAATATTGAAAGAAGGGTCTGGTTAAATATATGTTGTAAAATAAAACCGATCGCGTGAGGAATTTTTAAATGCATTTTTGCTAGGTTTGTGCATAGGAAGTGTGTAATTGTGCATTTATCACATTTGAGTTCTGTGATATTGAAATGTAAATTTAACCTTTATTCGTTTTATACTTTTTTTGTAGGCAATGCATACATTCATATGCTGGTCAATAAAATAGTGCTTTTATTTTTTACACAAGCATTCAAAGGTTAAGAATCACTTTTAAACTATCATAGAATTGCAGGAAATTACGTTTAACCTTGTGCAATTTTCAGCCCAGTCCAGTCGTGAATTACCTCAACTACCACCTGTTGTACAAGAAACCAACCAAAGAAGCTCAGCTGATGGTATTAATGCTGAGTCCAATGAGTCTTCAGGTGCTTCTTTAAATATATGTTTGCTTGTATATTTGCACTTTCAATAGGTTAAAACATTCAGTTGAAATGATTACATACTGATACAATACAACTATGATTACTTCATTAAAAAGTTCCCTTGTTCAGAAGCCCCACAAAATACTGTACCTTTAAAAAAATAGAAAACAGGGATCTTCTATTCGGATAAATATGGTAAATGTCTAGATCAGGGGTGTCAAACTCAATTGCACCAGGGGCCAAAACTCAAAACTTATTTAACGCCACGGGCCGTGAAGATAAAACTTGATGGAACGTTTCGTGACACGAAACATGAATTGGAACAGGCAGCGAAACAACACCAAATTTTTGATATTTTTGACTGGGCTATTTTTGATTATTCTTCTCTTACTTCATTATGTTTCATTCATCTCCTTGCAAAAGCATTAAAGAATTAACAAACAATAAAGAAAAAAGCAGCCCAGATTACAAGCGTTAGGATAAATCGATTTATTCAATCGTATGATGGGGCAACTGCTGTGCTGCTGTATTGTGCGATTTGTTATAATCTTGTTTCTTGCTGGAAAAAAGTAAGTTATACTGTACAATGATCTCACGGAAATAGTTCAATGTATAAAATAGCGATTGCGGGCCAAGTTTTATTGTAAAACGGGCCGGATGTGGCCCGCGGGCCGGGAGTTTGACACGTATGGTCTAGATCAGTGGTTCCCAACCTTTTTTGGTGTCGGGGCCGAATTTCAAACTTCAGAGTACGTATGGAGCCGCATGAAAACACTCAAGAAATTATAACGAAAATTTTAAAGCATGTAGCAACGAATAGCAACACTAACAAGACAAAAATAACACAAATCAATTTAATGTCCAACTTCGCATTGGCTTTGAACTTTAACAACTTTGTCAAACCGAGTCGCAATTGTGGTTAAGGATTCAGGAAGCCGTTTATGATTCACAATAAGTAGACAATGGGCCATTCACAACAGTATAAAGTAGGCTACAAGGTGTAACTGTATGATGTAAAATGAAAAATTTGTAAACAATTTTGACCTAACGCTATAAATTTAGACCAATTTTTGACTTTTTTTGACAAGTCAAAAAATAATCGACCTAATTATTATTAATAGATTTTTTATTTTTTTGTGGGATTTTCAGGGCTCATTGAGAGCCGCAAGAAGGCTAGCTTGGAGCCGCATGCGGCTCTAAGAGCCGCGATTGGGAACCACTGGTCTAGATGGTCCAGTGTTTCGAAATTATACATCTGTAAAATTAATAGACTACAACCTTGTTACTACTGAGATTTAAGAATTGGAAAAGTTTAAGCCAGTGTTCTCAACCTTTCTTGGTTCGTGGCCCTCAAAATTCGTGCCCCCTGCTTACCAATAAAAAAATGTCGATTTTTGATTGCAAAACACTTTTTATTTCACTACTGCATGTGCTGTAGCCTTCGTGCCTCTAATTTTGCACAGCAAGCACAAAAACGTTAGAAACTTTTGTTCCGCTTTAACTCGTCTTACCTTCTGCTACACTATTGCTCACTAGTGAGGCATATGCTCATGGCCCACCAGAGGGGCCATTACCCCCAGTTGAGAAGCCCTGCTTTAAGCACAGTGTTGTTCGTAACAAAAGAACACTAAATTAATCGCTTCCTGATAAAGCATGATTTCCAAGCAAGTGACATACTTGTTTAAAATTAGTCAGGTGGTTCCATGAAGAAAAGGTAGTCTGAGGACTGGCTCGGTAAACTCAATGTTGAAGGGTAGATTAAACTCCTGATAGATATAAGTTAATTGATTTTACTTTAGTTAGGACCAGTTAGGTTACATAGAGTTATCAGAAATTTTGAGTGGGACCAAGTGGATACGGCTTTCACTGTATATGGACACATACAGTAGAATCCAGTTAATACATCTATGGTTAATATAACTAACTGCTTGTTACATCCAAATTGCTTGGAATGAAGTTTTCCTAGTCATTCCTCGTTATAAAAACCCTGTTTAATACAACCAGCTACTGCTTAATACATCCACTCTTGATTCCCCCTGCGGACAAATCATTCTTTAGTGTGTTCAGATAATTGCCTATTATGTACGAAATCTTATTGAACATGCTGTGTAGATTAATGGCTATTAACTTTGAAGAAACAGTAGTCGATTGTGAACAAATGTCTAATGAAACAGGTTATTTTAGATTAGGTTGAGGTTGAGACCCACTGGATTAGAACATCAGTCATTGCAGTTAAAAGTGTTTCTCATTGTAACTGAAGTAGTCTTCTTATTGCAGCAAAGTCTCTTGCTTTTTCTAGCCTACATGTTGAATAAATACAATATAATTCATTGAATGCATTTTGACCGCCTGGGAAATTGTTTTTTGCACTTCTAGGAAAACTAGTTTTTACAACTTGTAATCACAGCTTATTAAATCCAAAATCAGCTGGTCCCGAGGTGGATGTATTAACCAAATTTCTACTGTATTATAAAACTGATCTATATATAAATGGTTGTTGAGTTTCAGCTATCACTATGGCATATAATATATGCATATATGATATTATGTATATACCTTTAATGACGAACAATTATACAAGCCTAGCCTTTTGAGTTTCTTTTATCTTGCATACTTTAGTGGCTGGAACTCCGGGTCACTCTAGTCCTAAAGGGAGAAGATTACCTACCCCTCCTCCTGATATATCTGAAAATATGGAAGCTGTTAATGTGCAGGTGATGGTCCATTCATTCCCTAAAATTTCTATTTTATTTTAATTTTATTTATTCTTTGTTAAATTCTATTGCTTTATTCAAACTGTGTTTTAGTTGCTACTTGACAGCTGGGAACTGTGTTAACATAGAAGTTCTATATCAGATACGAGATATATCTGCTAAAATACAGAAATAATTCACCAGTGGTGTCACGTTTCGGATGTTATTATGCCTGGTGGCAACCATAGTATTTTTATAGAAGTTCCATGATAACTAGTAAAAAAATTTATTTTAAAATCTTTTTTGTTGCAGTACATATATCACTAGACATATAATCATTTGTGTAATATTTTCAAGTAAAATATTAAAAGTCAATGCCGTAGTAAATTTGTTTTTAAACAGAATGTAGTACAAAGCAATAAGTCTACAGTTAATTTTGGGTATAGATGTTTGCTTTGAATTGATGGCATGTTGTTTTGCATATGTCTGGATTTTCTGTAAGAATTTGTCACTGTTTATCATGTTTTCAAAAGCTTAACTGCTTATAATATCCACTTGTAATGGAATCATTCTCTGTATAATCAACCAATTTTTTTAAATTTTGTAACCACTGGTCATAGATTTTGATGGTTTGGATATATGTTGTAGAGCTTCAAAATAATTGAAAATATCTCAAGTATTTTTTGAGTTGTTGCGATTTGAAATTTCCGTCACTTGAGGGAGATTAGGTTAGTAAACACTGGTCACGCTTAGTGATTTTCTTCAATATCTCTATTTCTGAAGGTAAAATAACGAAGAAAATGTTATTTTTACTAATTTTGGTGTCAAGGAATTCATTTCAGCATATAAAAAGTTTCTAGAACATCTCCTTCACGTAGTAAATTAGGGTTTTTGAATGAAGATCAAAGGTCAAGTTCTTGACGCAATTATAAAAATAGCAGTCATTTCCAAAACAAAATTTAAAAAAATTTTTGTAGTTCCAGTATTTTCCTATATCCATACGTCGTGAACTTGTTTTTTGAGCTTAATGAGTAAAATAAGTTTGAACAACCGCACTATTTGTGATACTGTGACACTTGGACTTAGTGGGCTAAAAACAAAGGCACGTCATAAAACTGGAAAATTGAATTTGAATGCGAGTCAAAAGTAGAAATTGGTTCAAGACATGAACTACATAATGTCAACAACCTGCCCACATGCAATGCTTTGAAGACAAATTCTGGTATCGTGTTACTCTTAGCTGATTTAATTACTAGTTATACTCACACATGATAAAATATTCACAGACTGCAGGTAATCATAATAGAATTATAATGTGAATATTTTCACCATTTTCACTGAGATACAAACAAAAATTTTGATTAAAGATGATAGAAGGCATAAAATTTATTCGTTAACTGTATCAAAAAGTAAGTTTTGTCAAATTTCATCAAGAAAAAGGCTGAGTTAGAGCACAGGAATTTTATAATGGAGATTGCGCAGATTTTTGAAAAGTCGAATTAAAGTTGAGGCAAATTTGCAGTCCTAAAAATCTTAAGAGAAAACACAAGGTAACATTTTTTAAATGAACTACTTATAATTAGATGTCATCGTCCATTAGCGTAGGCATTCGTGATTGCATTAAAGTGTTCTGCAGAAATGCTGTAAGAACTTCCAGTAAAAGTACTGGAAGGACTTATAGCAGCAACTTTGCAGAGAATTTGCTGGAATGGAACCCAGCACATATCATCCACTGAGGGTCAAAAAATGTATGTTATGGACGCTTGTGCATTCAGCTGAGTACTGTCTACTTTTACTATCAATCCCACCCACCACTTTTCATCAGACTTGAAAGCTGTATAATCATTCACAGTAACTTGCATATCATCCCTGCTGCAGTGTGAAAAGTAATGTAGCATAGAATTCCTCTAAACTGCACAGAATAAACCGCTTTTGTTGATGGACATTTTTAGAAACGCTCACACAAGGCGTTTATTCCAGGCATTAAACAAGTGAATTCATCATTTTCATACAAGGATAAAACAGAAGCTTTAGTGCTATCAGACATTTTGATAGATGTTTCAAAAAATATCAATTGCATGTGCCGCATTTTTTTATTGTCGGAAGATAGTGTCTGTTAATCTAAACTTGTCGCCATAAAATGTAGTGCACTTCTTCAAACTCATTTTACTCTTTAAGCTCAAAAAACAAGTTCACTATTTTTGTATATAAGAAAATACTTCAACCATACTACCACAAATATTTAAAAACTTTGTTTCAAAGTTCATTGATATTTTTTTAATTGCATCATAAATTTTACCTTTGATCTTCACTCAAAAAACCTAATTTACCATGTGAAGGAAGTGTTTAAGAAACTTTTTAACTGCTGAAATAAATTCCTTGACACCAAAAATGGTAAAAATGATATTTGTTTCATTATTCTACCTTCAGAAATAGAGATATTGAAGAAAATCACTAAGCGTGACCAGTGCTCACCAATCTAATCTCCCTCAAGTGGTAAAAAATTCAAATCGCAAATAACTCAAATATCTTGAGATATTTTCAAAATTCTTTTTTTTTCAAATTTTTTGAGACTACAACATATATCCAAACCATTAAAATTCAAAAGTAGTGGTTACAGGGCCTGGTTGATTTAGTTATAATTACATACAGGAATGACTCAATGACAACTGTTTTTATCGGTTGTTATAAGATATTGACATATGCTTTTTGCAAAAAGATGTTGTCATAGGATTTTGTATGCTCATGGGCTTGTTACGATGATCAATCAATCGATCATGGCAATCATGCCTAATGAGGCTATTGTTTACTTTCAAGTTGTAACATTTTCGAAGACATAGCACTAGCAATAATGCGCAACATGATACAAACCATAACTATGTATTCCAAAGATCATATGTTGTGCAGGATGATGACGATATGTATGCCAAAGTTGATGATGCCAAGAAGAAGAAAACGTTTCGCATGAAGATAAAAACTCTTGAAATACCTGAAGGAAGTGGTGATTCTTCGTTTTATGCCAAGGTAAGGTATTTTATAAATTATTTTTAAATAATAACATGGTTTTTATAAATAGCTAAATATTTGCAAGTTTAACAAGGTCTATGGAGAACGGTCCCTGCATTTGTCCCCATGCTGCAACAATCTAAACTTTGATTAAGAAAACTAACTAAATTTTTCTTGCAATTTTTATAAATTCTTTTAAATATGCCCAAACTCTCACAAATTACCTAAAAATAGCAGAACTTTTTCACAAATTATGAGTTTTTACCATTTTTGACAGATGTTTGGTTTAGGTTTAAATAGTGTAAGTTTTCATTGAAATAGTGTTGTAGCTCTGTTCTGAAACAGAGACAATTTCATCCAAAATAGTTCTTGCTGGTAAACATAATGCAACATCCGATATATGCAACTCGTTGTTAAACATCCAATTTGGGTAATTAATCAATTGACAGATGACAATTGGGTTAAAACGGAGTTAGAACATTGATTAAATGAATTAGAACATTGATTGGTCAGTATATTATTGAAACTGGTTTATATTTAACTGGGAAACTATAGCTTCCCAATGCATGATTAGCCTATGACTGGGGTGTGCAAACTACCGCACACAGGCCAACTGCGGTCCGGCACCTGTTAATTACTAGCAATCTAATGATAAGAAACTCAGAGAACGTTCAAGTTTGGGTGGAGTTGGTTAAAGTACGTGGTATTGTTGGTTTTGATCACCTAGCTCAATTTTGTTTTGTAGGTCAACGATAATGTAGACACTGAAGATACAGACCTGTATGCACAAGTTGATGACAAAACATTACAAGTGAGGATCTAATTAGGTCATAACTTTTTCACACCTTAATTTTCTACACTTTCACTCTAACGGAGATCTGTATCATTTGTTGTGCTGTTTTCCATCCATTGTGTTTCAGTGTGAATAAATATTTGTTTTTTTTACTGCTGTTAGACTTTCATATACACATAGGTTAATTTATCTCAGTTAAACATGCTGTGCATAAGAATGTGCGCAATATTGTTTAACACATAATTTGTTTCCACGTTGTTGTAAGTATTCTTTAAAATATTGACAATTGTTTATAACTGTATTGAAAACAAAGTAGATGAAAGAAAGTAGTAAGACAGGGTAGATGTCATTGTCAACACCTTGTATCGTATACAGTAGTTAAGTTTGTACAATGAACACTGCACATTTATGGATTGTCTTTTATGCTTTTTTCAACATAACAAGAATGTTTGTGTACAGGGCACAGAACAAAAAAATGAAGATAAAGAAAGTGATGATGATGACTTTCCGGGAACTTCGAAACATTTGTCCATGGATCAAAATTCTCCAGATAAATATAGTCGTCCAGAATATGCTACAATAGACAAGCTAAAAAAAGTGAGCTTGAAAAGGAAACCAGGTATGGAAAAACAGATATTTTTGTATTTTCCATCTTCTGCTGCTGACATCTTAATGCAAAAACACTTGATGTGTCTTTTGCTGTATTTATTTATCTGTTCTCCAGAATAATTGAATATGTTTGATTTTTTCCAAAATAAGTGGAGAAACAGGCTTGTCTAAATCAACAAGAGATATGCTTCAAAGAACTAATATCCCTATTCCCTAAGGCTTATCTTTACTGAATTGTAGAAAAACAACCACTTAGGCATTGCCAGGGATTCTTTATAACAATAAAAAAATCAAAATTTCAAGGAAAGTTTTCTGTTCCATTGCAGAAAAAATGTAGTCTACTAAAACAGAACACGCCGTGAAACTAGTTTAGATTTAATTATTATTCCGTTGTTACACCACAACTACTCATTGTGGGTGTATCATGCAAATGAATGTATGAATGAGCAGGAGAATTTTGCTTGTAATCTTTATTTTATCCTTAGCAGAAATAATATAAATTATGCGTGATTTTGTTTGCAATCAACACACGCAATTTTATTCTTATACTGTATTAATTAGCAGTTTCAGATGAACCTCCTGCTCCTCCCATTCCTGAAAGAAATTTTGATGCTGAGGATGAACTGGAAGACCCATCTGTTTCCATGCCTGAGATACCAGAAAATCAGTCTACTTTGTCTGACAATGATAAACAGGTATTTGTGTTCATCTTTTTAGGAGTGCCTGCGAAGAAAATTATTCCAAAATTATATTAACGCTAATGTCATGTAGGTTGACCTAAGTAAATCCCAAAAACATTTTTATCTGTGTAAAACAATAAAATTTCATTTGTATCATTTATTTGGCTTACAACATGATGCAACCCCAATTGATAAAAATCTTTTATTTTGAGAAATGCTATATCAACTTGAATCAACCAACTAGAACTTCAAATTTCATTGAAGTCAATAATTTGGATAATGTTGTATTTGTTCGCCAGTAGCCTATTAGTATTCATGTTTGCCCAAATTTTTCACATTGGCATGGCCCATTTCCAACTTTTTTTCATTTATTATTTTTATTATTAATTTATTTTCCGTCTACCACCCATTTACTTGTTTTTTCATGCTCCAATCTGCTTGCTGTTGCAAGTGTAAGTCACATAAGTTGGTAAATCACACACTCTCCGTGCAAATTAGGCAAACATGTGAATATCACATACTGATTGTAATGGGTAATTTTGCTTTGTCTTATATTGTCTTTATTTTTTGTTTTCTTAAATTTTGTATTTATATTTTATATGCTATAGTATATATTGACAATAGAAGTCATGTAGAATTCATTCATGGTCATGTTGCCACAGAATGAGAAAAATGCCATTTTTCTAGATTTATAAGTTGTTTTGTTTCTTATGTTGATTGTATAAAAGAGTTTCAGAAGCTTTGCTCTTTGCGTGACTTTGCAGCTGTTTTGTCTTTTCGTAAATGGAATACTATATAGCAAGTTTTTCAACAACTTTTATAGCATTTTGGTTTCCATGACTTTGCGTTTTTTAAATCCTTCTCGTTGTAGTTCAACATTTGGTCCATTGAAATTACTAAGTTAGATTAAACCAAGCTAAGCAGACCACTCACCCATCATATGGCTTGCCAGGCAGCTTTTTAGGATTGCTTTGTCGACATGCTTAATTGGTTAATATTTAGTTAATCGTCACTATTGTGATTTTTAGTCACAATAATATTAACTTTTCTCAACTCTTCGTTTTTAAGTTTAAAAGAGGCATGTCTTGCAACTACACAGTTTGTTCATGAATTTAAAAGCTTCAGATTAGATCTGAATTGGTAAATCAGTTTAAGGAATGGATAATATTGTATGTTGGCTATTTTGCTGTAGGCCCTATCCTCATTAAGGTATATAATTTTGTGCACATTTTAATACTGTATTTGGCATTTAATATTTGGCCTTGAGAACAGTTTGCATTTTCGTTCAAAATAATGTTTTGTTTTCCCTACTTATGGGTAATTGGTGAACTATTTTTTCCTCAAAATAAAGGTAGTAAGTAATTTAGTAATAGTGAAGTGTCAGTATTTAATGTTAAAATGAAAGTAAAACGGCCCTTCTGTTTAATGGAATAACGAATCTGCCATTGTAAGCAATCTTAAATCAATACCTATATGTAATCATGTGTTGCTGTTTAAATGGATTATGTAGTATGGGAGTGTATGTTTGACATTGGAGGTCTTTTGCAGGGTCCCATGTATGACAAACTCAACGTGCGTGAGAGTCTTGATCATATTCGCATGCGAAAAGAAGCTGACCAAGGGAGATATGCGAATATGAGTGCCATCAATGCTGCTGAAGCCAGTGCAAATACAGACGTGTATGCCCAGGTATGAAGGAATTAATTGGCTACTTGTGAAACTCAATTTAATTAACAGCCATGTTACTTGATATTTCAACCAAAGGTATATATTTTAACGAGTTCCATTTTTTCTATCTTCGTAGCATTACAATTCCCGATATAGTCTATAATATTATTGCTTTTATACCATCTTTTGTTTTTTCAAAGATTGATGAAGTCAATCCTGAGTCCCTGTACGAGAGCGTGAGTCGGGCAGGGTCGGCCGACGGTACCTTTATTCCCAGCCATAGCAATGCTGCTTATTCCGTTATAGGAGAACTGCCGCCTTCAAGTAATTTGCCACCAATTCAGCTTAACGGGACTAATAACGTTGATCAGCCAGTCCGTCCCCGCTCACTTGGTGCGGACCTTCAGACGCGACCACCTAGACAACACCATTATGAACAAATCGAACGACCCAGCATGTCGTCTTCGTCTTAAAATGTACTAACGTTAAGTGCGGTATAAACACATTGGTTGTCAGTTTGGAACCGAAGTATTATACTGCCATAGATTAGCAATAATAATAAAATACGTCTAACCGATACATGTACGCTGTGCAAGACAGCATAAAACAGTTTTTTGACACACAGTATGTACCTTATGCGAAATATTTTTCAAGTCGACAGTTTAAAAAATTCGAAAGTTTTTATTTTTTCAAGTTAGTTCGATTGGACATTGGCTGGAAACGTTTTGCTGGCATCGAATTTTTTGTTGACTTAAACAATCTATGCATTAAGTTCTTTTTCGTTTTAAATTGTTTGCTCACGATGTGACTGCAAGTGATCAGCTCTTGTAAGTCCAAGGCTAATGCCATGCTGAAATTCCTTTTTGTCGAAGCATTGTGCCGTTGTAACTTCCCCTCTACGATTATATAAAATTTATATCTTCGCGTTATTGCATTGTACTACTTCTAGCAATTATAAGAATGAGTAAATGTGAGCTGTTTTTGAATTCTTCAATTGAAAAATATCCCCGTAACAAACTAAGTCTTATTGCTTGTAAGAGCTAAGATCATTTCCATCCACTTTTTTTAATTCCAGCATCCAGCGGATTATTTCGTTTGTCATCTAACTAGGTACAAAAGTGCTTTTGCTGTTTTGTTGCATCCGTCAAATTTATTCAGTGTTTTAGTTGTGTTACGATTAGTTATACGCCCAGATTGTTCCTGTTTGTTATGTTGCTATACGAATATACGCATTACTATGTTTGGTTTCTTACTTGGGCGTACGATTAAGTGATTCGATCTCTATATGTTTGTGAATTGGCTTACACAGATGTTTTTTAAAATCAGCACACGTCAGAATTTGGAGTAAAGCGTCATCATTTTCATCGATTTTTATGCTGATTTTCATGAAGCATTGCTTAGCTGTTCGGGTTATTGATAAACGTGCATTTTCGGTTGAACTTTATTTTACGTGAGCATCTGCAGGAGTATTCTGAATATTTATTTCTTATTTTGTAACCGAAAAATGCACTTCATCGTTTGAGCTTCCCGTTTACCATATGCAGTTTTTAGACATTTTGCCTTAACCAAGATAGTTTGACGGTTTGCAATATTTTGGCGACATTTCTGGTGCTCTCGTGAAGTCGGTCTACTTGACATACTTTTCTGCATTATTAGCCGCATTATTTTTCGAATATCGTTCTTTTTATGTTTGACGATTACACCAGTAATGTATGATCACATCGCTGTGCATTAGTGTTCAATGCGTTTCATGAATGAACCAAAGCCAATGGCAGTTAGTTGTCGCTCCCAGAGAGTGTCCGAACTTTCTAATTACGTCATTTCTTCAAGATAGAGAAAATACGGAAGGTATGCGAGAAAGTCGAGTTTTGGTACATCACTTGTGTATTCCTGAAACAAACATAAGCAGTTTAACAAAAGATAGCATTAGCATATAATGATAGGTACAAAAAAATTAACTCTGCGGAAAAATGTGTCTAATTTATCTGATCTAAGAGCAACCAAGTTGAAATCTGGCGAAACCCTTCTCATCTTTGTACTTAACTTAACAAAAGCTATATGCTATACTTAGTGTTTTATTTCATGCTTATAAATAGTGCTTCCGAAAGGCAACAGAAAATCGATGGTTTAAGACAGGAGTGGAAAACATCAAACAGTGGTCCTGAAAGCAATTTTATCCGGTGCACGACATGGCCACGTTATGCATTACAATGAAATTACTTGACATGTAGAAATCAATCCCTATTTTCAGCTATTGCACGAGGTATTACTGTAATTGATAGTAGTACAAAGCACTAATTTATTAAACCGTTGTTAGCTATTTGTGTTTATAAGATTTACACGCCGCCCATGATATAATTAGTACTATCCAAAGAACCATTTATTGCAAAACAATTGCCAGTCTCTGGTCTAAAACTATAACTCTCAATATGTAGGTAGCAATTTTCATAAATCTCACAGTCGGTCCTTACGTTTTTCAAGAAATTTATTATGGAATTTAGACGTAACTTTTATTGTTACATTGTATTATTTCTAACAAACATCGTAAGTTTCTGACTGTAGTATGTTTGAAAATTTTTCATCATAGAATTTAGCAATTTAGAAATACTGTTATTTTTTGTTTGATTGTACTGTAGATAGATTACCTTTTGCATTGTTTCCATGATTTGTTGAGCCAGTTTGGTGTCAGGCTCTATCTGCCGTTGCAGCGTTGTACCTAAAAGTTGCAACAACGCTCCTACTCCAATGCGTCCCCTGGCGGTGCGGTCTACCGAACAGAACAATTCCTGCATAAAATTTTGCAGGAGTCAATTGACATTTTCAATCTAACCCAGGAATAAATTTGTAAAAGGGTGCGACATCTACGGGAGAGAAATTATTTTGGTGTAAAGGTATTTAAGTTTTGTTATACGACGGCTGCGTTTCAATCAAATATGAGTGAACACATTTACACATTTGAACACAAGTGAACACATTTAGGTCTCAACTTAAGTTAAAACGTTTGGTCTTCTTTTATCCCTTTTAGAAGCAGGGAGTGCAACATTCCAACAACACATCAAGTGTTTTCTATGGGTGCGAAGAATAAGACTAATGGTTAGGAACGCGTTCTATTAGTATTTATTATTGCCAGCTGTAAACTAAACATTATGAAAAGCTTTTCAAGGACAGTCTTTGCATGTTGAAAGTTGCTATATTGAGTCATATTGAGCTATATTGAGCTATATTGAGCTATATTGAGCTATATTGAGCTATATTGAGCTATATTGAGCTATATTGAGCTATATTGAGCTATATTGAGCTATATTCAGGGTTGCCATCAGTCTCAAACTCAAAAATAAGGACGACTAGAAAATGAACGAGGAATACCTCCTTAAACAGTGTACAACAAGAGAAAGCAACCAATGTTCCTAAAAAAAAACAAAAAAAAAACAAGACACTATCTGCATGTTCATAATTTTGGTATCTCTTTGGTACAAAATGGTATACTAAAGGTGACAAAATGCCCAAAATAAGGACAAAAGTGCCTACCTCCGCCCTAAAAATAAGGACGAAAGTGAAAATAAGGACATTTCTTAAAAAAAAGGACAAACATATTTTCTAAGACACGGACCTTTAAAATAAGGAAAAATCTTAGAAATAAGGACGGTATGGCAACCCTGGCTATATTGCTATATTGCTCTTGGTCAAGCGGTTTCTTGAATTCAGTGGAATGGGATTGTTCAATGGAAATTATTTATCTGTTTCCTCATTACTGATTTAAATTTTATGTACTTTTCTTAAAGAAGGAACGTTGCTGCTTGTAGCACTCTTGTTTGCATATACACCTAATTAGTTTAACAATATCAACATAGAATGCCAATTATTATAAATGTAAGATCGGAAAAGATAATGATATTTATCTTATTCTTGTAATCATGGAGACTGGAAAAATACTATTTTTTGACAGATCCCACGTTTACCGCGATAAGTTTTGTTTGTTGAAGCGGATGTTTGATTAAGCTTTACCAGTTCAGGTACTTACGGTGTATTGCGCCAGGGACTCTTCGAACACTGCGAAGTTAATTTGCTCAAACATCATTTGTATGGATGGTCTGCAAAAGGTAATGCTTTTTATAGTAGTACTATATATTTAACAGAATAGTCAGTGTACGTTTACATACATATTCAACTTGTTTAAACTCAACTCAACAATAATCTCAAAAGCTGCACATGTCCTGCAAGTTAACACTATTGTTGTTTTGGTAAGAATAGATTCTATCGCAGGTTTTCATTTCATTATGTAATAATGAGTTTCTCCTACAGCTGCATTATTGTGTTTACGATTTCCCACTGCAGTGACTGTAGTTCAAACAATGAGTGAAGTATTATATGAACCATGTGGACTTGTAAACTTTAAACCTTGAAACCCAATGCGACACCTTATAATTACGACTACGTAGCGCAAATAAGAAAGGGCAAGTGACCAAAGTCCAGCTTTGTCAGCAACATGAAGACTGTTATGCATTTACTAGCGTTGCGACACAATTCGTTGTAGTTTTATATTAGATAAGCTTAGTCAGTTTTACTACCAAATTCCAATAAAATAAATAAATCTATGTTACAACACCTAACAGAAAAAAGTTTCTCTTTACAATGCATGTAAACGATGGTATAGTTCAGGGGTGTGCAAACTGCGGCTCGTCAGCATGTTTTTTGTGGCTCTTCTAGTCGAATCGTAAAATTCCAAAAAAATTGTAAAGGCTACCAAGAGTACCGTTTATGAACGTTTCTGTCTATTTTTTTCTTTATTTAGGCCAGCATTTCGTTTATGACGTAACAATGGACATAGAATCCGACATTGTTTTCAGGTATAGATTCTACACTCTATAGTCACTCTATGGCAAAGGTGGTCAAAGTGCGCCTCGCCGACATGTTTTTTATGGGTCTTCTAGTTGAAAAGTAATATCCCAAAATGACTACTAATAATATAATAACCAAATTGACAATCATTACTGATTTTGCGGCTCGCTGGTGTTTATAGTTTTCCGCAAGTGACTCTTTCATAGAACAAGTTTGCCCACCCCTGGTATAGTTAATATTACACTAGCAGCGCTAATCACAGCAGAGGGGCAACGTTCACGATAAAAACGAACTTTGTACCGTGCGACAAAGGGTGCTGTTATTAGCAATAAGTTTGTTTAGTTGTTTTGATCTATAAATCAGTACAGTTGATGCAAACGTACTGTTAGTCAGTGCTTCGAGAAAAGAAAGTATTTCAGGCCTAATTTCAAGCGAATAAGTGACAAAATTAATAGATATAGCCTAAGCCTATGCGATAACTACATAAGCAGGTAAAACGATTTTAAAATTTACAAAGCATTTAAGTTATTCCTTGAAATGAATCGATTAGTATTTTGGAAAATATAGGAAATGTTTGTGAACACTAAACAATGTGAGTATCATATGCATATGATTTAGGTATTTTAAAAACATTTTGTTAATATTTACTGAAATGGATATCGGAGATCGGCTTCAAACAGAGAATGACGAGTTCATTCAATTATGCGGAAAGCAGATTGAACTAACGAAGGAAAAGGATAGAATAAACAGACACAGATATGTAAGCCTGCATGATTTCTGATTTACTGAACTTTGTTTCAATCAAAGCTATAGCCTATAGCATAGCCTAAGTATATTCTATACGTTGGGTAACACAGTTATGTCTGTGCACAGGTATTTCTGGCAGAACTGGGAAGATTAGACACTGAACTGTCGACAGTTAGTAGAAATCTCGATGAAGTAAACCATCAACGCAAAATGTGTGAACGAAGACTTATGTGGTTGCGTATGCAACGTTTTCTCCATATTCTCTACAAATGCATCTTTTACGCCTACACTTTCATTACTTTTGTTTTAATCAATGCCCTCTACATGACCTACGTTGCTCTTATGGTAGCTGCCAACCTTGCACGAGTTATTTTGGAGAACATTTCCACTTCCAGTACAAATACTGCAAAGTTGGAAGAAACTGTTGGTTGGACTTGACCGAAGCGCCTACACCCTATATACATATAGGCTATGTAAAATGTAAATTAGAGCATAACAGTTTATTATACTGATCGTGCAATGCGTGCAACGTGGTAACTCGTATAAATGCTGTATCTTTATACTTTTTAATAATATGATGATGTATTCTTTGTAGTGTGATAGGTCAATTACATAAATCATCTGCAAAAGATTCTAAAATCTTTGCGTGTTGTTGCGTAACATTGTTTTGCTGTAATAAATTTATACCTTGGTTAATTATTAATTTTAGTGTTAGTGCAAATAATACACCTGTTATTTCCTCTATATTTTGCTCGTTATGCGTTTCCAATAAGGAAATTTTCTCATATGTTACAGTAGTTCAAGTTCGTTCCTGTGTTATTTCACGTTTCAACATATCAAGGCGGACGTGTGCCATTTTTGCAAAGCGTTGTATACTCATTCTAAATGCTAATTTACCTGACAAATTCAGTGTTACGCGATTGCTTGAACGTTGTGTTTGTTCCTATCGTATTTGTTTGTAAAATTTTTGTGTTGAAAGTAAATTTGCAAAAATATAGCCTATACCAGAGGGTTCAAACTATGGCCCGCGGCCATTACCGGGCACACGCATAACTTAGAACCAAAGATAAAAAAGTTACGGAATTGCCGTAACCTTTGCAGCTCGTCCACGAAACTCATTACGGGCTTGGCAACCTTCAATGCATAAGATGCAGCATCATTACTACCACTATGCACAATGTGGCATTGCCATCCTTTATCCGCCCATTTGTGAAATGACATCATTAATTTCATTCCGGATAAATTAATAAATAAATTGTTGTGCGACTTTTTTAAGTCGTTTGGCGATGTTTACTACTTTTTAGAATTTTTGGTTACAAAATGTGTTTTGCAGTCAATGTCATTATTCATGATCTTCACCATCTTTTTGACGTAATGGGCAAAGCAGTAATCTTTACACATAGGCAGTATAGGCCAAAATGGCCCGGCCACTGGTTAACTTGGTAGCACATGGCCCTCAGTAAAAAGAGTTGGGACACCACTGACCTGTACCATTTACTCTGCGAAAGCTGTATTGACTTACGATAGTTTGACTATTTTGCCTGAGAGACAAGACATTGCAATAAATTCTTCCGGACCGATGGGTTGGTTTTGCGCAGCAAATTCGTACAAGCAGTAAAGAAATCGTTGTTGATGTTGGGTAAGATCTGCAGAGCAGACTGAAAGCACCTGGTGAAAGGAGATGTTCCTGCAAATGTTAAGTGAACATAACGATATGTCTGGTTATACTAACTATTTCAAAACAAATCAGTTTGTTGAAAAATCACTTACTCAGCGCTTTCCTTAACGAGTTCATCATATTTTGTCTTCATTTCTAAATATTTTTGCTCCGTAACAATTGAGTCTTCCAGTACCGAAATAGAAATTAGCGGATTAAGCTGGGTCTTTCCGTCGGGGCTGGCGCTCGGGGCTGCCATGGACCTCGATCGATCTACCGGCGTGTCTCTTACTAAAGGGGAACTTTGTTTTGTTCTAAAAATTGGTATATAACATTTTAGAAAAAAATATTTCTGGCTGTTAGTACATCAAAAGCTAAAAAAAACTTTGTTTTCGTGAGTGACATATTGTGAGGAAATGTCGGTAAACTTAAAAAACTACCAATCTAGTTGTTATATGCAGGGCTACTTACAAGTCACTTTCTTCCTCTTCGGGCAATGTGGGCGGAGGCTCGATAACTTCTATCTGTTCAACTGGCTCGTGCATTTTTATCATCTATCATACGTTACACAAAAATTACGCGAAACTAAACATTCATATTCAGACTATAGACCGAAATCAGATACTTTCGTAACTACAACGCAAAATTATCCCTTATAAGAAGTTACAGTTTATTTGCGAGATGACCTTTATCACCAGCGCTACCTTATAACACCATTATCAGCTTTTTATAGAAAACTAATGGAAAACCTTGTATCTATCATAAGAACATCATGGATTACCATGGATGATAAAAAATAATCAAGAAGCAACTTACAGGAGTGGGTTGAGGCTGTGGCTTTGGCTCCCTCTTTTCTTCAATGGTATTTTTAATAGAACTCATGGTTGTTTTTTCCGGTAAGGTTCGTGGAGTTGGGGAAACTGAAATTGCTATGAAAATTAAAATGTAATGGAACAATTTTTGAACCTATGAAAAAATTTTCTAAGTGTCACGTCATCACATACCAGGAACCGGTACACTTTGCACCAACAAGTCTACATTTTGTCGGACATGGGGTTGTGGTCCTATCTGTTTAAAAGTGGCCCTTTCTCGTGACGCTGCAGTCTTTAATATTGTTTGATGGCGACGTGGAGGCGGAGAAGGAGATGGTTTTATCGCCGGTTCTCGAATAGAGTCCAAGGTTGTGGTTGGTGGAGGAGGAGCAGGAAATTCTCCAGGAGTAGGACGTTTCATTGCACGCAAGGTGTGATGATATCTGCAAATAAAAACAGCAATTCTCAGGCTAAATCCTTATAAATCGTTAGAGGAGTTTGCATTGTTCGATATATTAAAGTATATAAAGGGCTTAGAAAACTATTGTACTCTGGTAGTCGTATTCCTCGTCCGGTGTAAATATCTCTTGCAGTAGCTGGTAAAATTAGTTCCTTTAGTTTCTGAATTTCGGCTTGCAAACTATATCTTTCACCTTTGGCCATTTCAAAGCCTTGCAGGTTTAACTTTCTCCCGCCCCATCTGCGAAAGAGCAAAAACGCAAAACTGTGATGTGATACGCATTTTTTTGCTAAAATGGGTGACAGTATGTATGCTGAGGGGAGACCGGGGATGGATATCCCATTTTCAATGTTTATGTAAATTAGTAGCTGTAGTATAGGCTAATTCAAATGTTATAAGCTTTTTGATAGATATTTAAAAAATAAGACCTTCTGCCGACTTAAAACTCACACTTTTGGCATGGTTTCAGCCGTTTTAATGGTTCACGAAGATTTGAAAATTTCAAAAGTTTGTGGGTGAAAATCTACTCTGCCGCCGTTTTGGTTGTCACACACCTAAGGAAAACTAAGCCACCTTCGACAGTCGCATCCGTTTATGGTTAATCGGCATTCTTTTTATGAAATTTCGAAATAGAATATGGTGAACTGCTAGCAATTATCTTCAATCATAATTTCTTGCAACAGTGTGTTAACCTTTTGCGTTTATGCCCAAAAAAGTGCTTGCAATGATCTTAATGCTGTATTTTTCCATATACAACTGCACGTTCTGCTCTTGGCGAAACATCTTTTTTATGTGGCTGAGTACAAGTGTTGAAATATAGTCCCAATCTATAGCCCAAACTAAACTTATAATCGTACAATTAGCCTATATAAAATGTCACAGTAACGACACTTTCGCAAAAAAAAGTTTCTTATTATGCGACAACCGGTGTTTAAAATGGTGGCTACGGCAATGCGCCGACACGGGATTGCACCCAACGTAATTGCGCCCACACAGAATTGCACCCTCACGGAATTGCATTCATAAGGGGTTGAGCCAATACTAAATCGCACACGCACAGAATCAGAGGCGTACCTAGGGTTTTCAGTGCCCGGGGAAAGAGGCAATGGGCTATTTATTTCCCTTCACCTTTATCAAAATAAATGAGAAAAACGAACACCGAAGGAGCGACCTGTAATGGAATTTGCCTACTTTCCGCCTTTGACCATTTCGTCCAAAATGTCCAAATCATGAAATGCATTCTATCATTCATACGTAAAACAACAGTTGGCAATTAATGTTGTACAATTTTGAAACACCGTATAAAACGATTTTGTAACGCCATATAAAACGATTTAGATTTCGCGTAACCATAGATATAGCATAAACATAATATATTAACGTTATAGAGCTTATATCTATGCGTGTAACCTACCTGTTAAGATAAATATGTTTTTCTAAAATCTAGATCATTTAACGGATAAGTAATCGCACATAACAAAATGCGATGAAATAAATGGAATAAAGATGTGAAACGCCAATGTCTCCCAAAAGGGTATTTGTGATGAAGCACGGCCCAATAATGCCCTTCTTTATATTTTAGCGCACCAGCATTACCCAGCCATACGGTTCTAGGCCTATTATAAACAGTTCTGTACGTACGCACGTATTTCCTTATGTATTAGTGTACTTGTTTGAAGCAGACCCAAACCCTGAACGTTTGCCATCCGTTGTGGGTGCAATTCCGTGGATACAATCACTATGGAACCGTTTAAAATATAGCACTTCTCGCATCCAGCACCTGTGATGTTTAGCCCCATGCAGTTTTTCCTAACTTATTTGGCTATATATAGAAATATTTTACAATATTTTGTTAATGTTTTGGGCTATCAGTATTTTGCAGAAAAGAAGTATGACTTTTATTGTATTGTTTATTATTCGCCATTGACTGTGGAGAGCGAAAATTATGGTGCCAACCTTGTTGTAGACTGGTCGAAAAAGAAATACGCTCACAAACAATCAACGAATGAGAGAAGGGGTCAATGCCCTGAGCTCGGCTTAAAACGTGCAGGGAGTAAATTACAGTGGCGCTACAACGTTGGAAGATAAGCACGGTCACCGAACTCAAACATGTTAATGTGAGGGCAAGTCCAAAAAAAATTGGCCTTAAATCAAAGAATATTTGCCCGTAAGTATGCTGGGGAAAGGATTTATAATAACATGTTGTGGTTAAACTGTTATTGCCAAAAATATATCGCTAATTTACATTAATATCAACAAAAGGAAACGTTAACGTCATGCTGCATTATGTGAACGAGGATGATTAATTTAAAACACCAGCCCAAGGACTGGGTCTTTATTTTGTGGCCAGGTTTAGAGCGATAATAAGATTCTTAAGTGCACGGATACATACACGAACTTACCGATGTTCTAAAGCTTCCCGTTTTCGCTTTAAGCCTCTGACTTTCTCTACCATTGCAACCTCGGCCTGCAGTCTTTGATTTTGCGTTAATTCTTCCAAAAATACGGGTCGATTTTGTGGATCGTACTACAGGAATAATATATGTTGGAAATTTAAAAACTATTAAAAATGTTTATACTAAGAAACTTCCCAAGCTTACAATAAACCGTCCAGTATGGAAAGGAACAGGTTTTGTTTTTGCAGGAAGGGAAAAAGTTCTTCCACCGAATGTGTCAAGATGTCGACGCATTATAGGTACAGATCTTAATATCGTAGCTGACTGGAAGCTCTTGTTTTGTTCGGTGTGTATGACAGGTGAAAGTAGCTGTAGTTTGAAAAATTTAATATGGTTGAAGTAAATGTAAACCGGTAAGGTACCAAGTCATCCAATGCTCAAACCGTCATTGATTCAAGATATTGATCATCTATAGTGTGCCTCCAATTGTCTGCCGTTCTTGCTAGAGGCGGAAAGCGTTCAGTTCCACGCCTAATAGAACGAACAGCTGTTTTAAATTTAGGAACAAGTTTGCATATAAGTAAATGACAGGTTACCGATAGATCAATTGTCCAAAATAATTATTCTAATTTTTAACACAAAATTAAAAATGCAAGTTACGTAGCCTGCCATGGGCTAGCACCAGGCCTGCTTTGCATAGCTGCTCGGATCCTTGAGTGGGGAGTAAATGGCGGCAGAATTGGGGAATGCTGCATATTCACGTTCTGCAACAACACAGGCCTACAATTAAACCGTTTATTTGTCTGTAAACTGTGATCTAGAAATCTACACGAGATTTGTTGCACTGTATGACTGGTAAGTAACCGACAAATTCAGCGTAATTGACACAGGCAAAAACTAGTCTACTATCCGCAGCAACGTTAGTTGCAGGTAGGCTATTAATCAGTATACATAGGCCTACATTTTTCTCTGTCTCGTTCATATAGCAAACCTCAACTCACAGGGTTTACATCTGGGACAGGTGAATACGTTGGAATCATCTTGAATGTTTACACGACACAAAGACTGACATGAACTCCAAGTTTATGTCATCGTAAAACGTCTACATTATGAAATTTTAAATGAATTATCTTGTAACTACAAACCTTGAAGAGCTATTATCCTTTGCTACTAAATATGAACATCGAAAATTATATTCTTTCCGCTTTCAAAACTTTTGCTTCAAAAGGTAGAAACATATGCCAATAAAATTTTTTAGCAGCTATTACCTGACAGACGTCCCCATAGGATAGTAATCTTATATCACCCAAGAAACGGCCGATGCCATGAAATTTGATACTATTATGAAAACCTAAGGACAATTGAACTATTATTATACATTCCATTGCGTGTTTATTGTTTACTGGTTTGTTGTAAAACAAATCTTACAAATAAAACAGTGCCTTATAAATAAAGGGTCTATGAAAAATTAATGTCTGAAAATAAAACCTTCTTGTTTATGCAACCTCATCACTTTTACAAGATTTTGGGGTTGTATAGGCCTACTTACGTGAACGATAACAGGTATACAAATATTTTTATTCACCGAGATTTGCTTGCAATTATTTTAGATTTTTAGAACATCTAAAACTGTATTGTACGAACACTACTTTTGTAAACGGGCTTTAGTATGCACAAAACTCATATTTTCTACATTATAATATATTCTGTTATATTTAAAATTTATGGCCAAAAAACAACGGAATCATTTCTCTGTATTTAAACATCAAAAATTCTGTCTGATACGAGATACTTCATTTACAAAAGCCTAGGCTCTGTTAAAATTAAATGCGTCAAATATAACCTGTATTTTTGTAAGTGCTTTAGGTTTAAGTATTATTTATAAGATATTAAAGAAATGTTTATGGTATACTAAATGGACGCTAACACTGCTGCCGAGATCACAACAGCTTCTTCAAAATTATCTTTGTTCTTCAATTATGCGTTATTGCATATATTAATTATCAATATGAAACTTTCTTTGGTTTGAAATTCGTTCATTGTCGGTCAAGTGCAACAATTTACGGTTGTAGACCGCGCTTATTTAGGCTACTGTAATTGTGCGATGGACTTACGTTTATATTCATACATGAAGATTAAAAGGCATTTTATTAAGTTTAAGTTGTGCATTAATTTAATAAATTTACGGATTTATATTGTAGCATAGGCCTATAGGCTACTAAAAAAATTAAATTAAGTCTAAATCGCTGGCAGTAAAATATAATACATAGGCTACTGTTAGGCTATGAATATGCCCATTAAATAGTTTTTTTTTATATTTAAACTATCAAAATTCCATCTTGAATTCTATACAGTTTCGTCGCTAAGAGATTAGCTTATAAGTTACATCTTTATCTCGTCACTGATACAGGAAGCATAATGTTTATGCTAAGCTATATGAGATGACAAAGTTTGTTTCTGCAGGTTGAAGGCCTACTGTTGGAAAGTCTATAAACTGCAGGATGTGGCGCTTTACGCTACACGATTTACTTTTAACAATTAAATTTCCATGTGTTGTATATATGGAATAGGCCTATCTACGAAGAACCGAAAGGGACAGTGCCGTATATATCGTCACATATGCCTCCACTTAATACAAAGAAGTTGATAATTAACTAATAACTTTCGTTAAGCGAGTAGTGGGAGCTAAACACATTGGTCTGTGCTTACGTTTCTACTGTAAAATTACTACAACCTAATCTTTGGACAATATCAAAAAATAATACTTTAAATACACTAACTATTTCTACTTAAAACAGCTAAAATAGCTTTTTTTGTCTGGAAGCAGTATCTTCACTTTCTTGTCATTTCGGTCCTACACTTTCCCTAGCATAAAATGTCTGAGAGGGAAAAAGATTTTCATCTATTTTGTTATTGTAACCATTTAATCAATCAATTTCTTATTTTTCGTCATAAGCGTTGTGGGAACGACAACAAAAAATGATTGATTGTCATGAATTTTATAGGTCTAAGATAGCACAAACGTTATGAACCCTGTTATTGTTTTATAAACCATCATATTTTCCTTGGTAAACACGCGGGTAATTCGGCCTTGCACGTTGCACCACATATTTAGTTTCGTAAGTGCTCACTTCCTTACACCCTGCACACGTCAATGATTTATTTTCCAACACAGCACGCCATAGCAATATTATTACTTATACGCATTAGCCTTGTGTTTAGGAAGAAATTCAAAATTTTCTGGAACTTTTCCCAGTAACATTTCGCTGAAAATAAAAAAAATCGGTTAAGTAATATCCTGAAAACAACAACGAATAATACATACTACCAGTTTTACTATCAAAATTTCGTAATTGGACTTCTTCACGAACGGACTTCTAGAAGAACCAGGCTTAACACTATAACTTTATATAATGATAAATGATGAATTCATAAACACCTAATCTTAACCCAGTCGTTGCAATTAGGACTAGCCATCAGCGTTTCCAGGTCGTCTCTACCAAAATAATATGGAGGCCGTTCGTTGATTCTTTGTGGCGCATGTTCTAACAAACCAACAGGTATGTACCTAAAGAAAACCAGCGTGATGATTAAGGTTGTGAGCAACGCAGGTACGTCCTTAAGCCTCCACTGAAATAATATCATTACAATTGAGACAGTATTGCTAAAACTTGACAATAGTTAAGATATTTTGGGTTATGTTGAGATTTTGGATTACTGTAGTTATGGCGTGGTTGGGGTTAAAATAGAGATCTGCTTTCAGCACCCAGCCTTTGCTTTTCCAACTATAATGCAGGTAGATTTGGAAACGTAGTAAAGCCACATCATAATAGCACACAAACCTATGCAAGAAGGAGCACCATTCTAACAAAAACCTCCTCGTAGTGGCAATGCCTCTTGTGTCTGATCCCCAATGCATAAGGCCCTCATTCACAAAGTTTTTAAGCAAATCAAGTCTTTCAGAACTTGATATATCCCAATCTCTTCGTTCCTTTATCTCCGTAAAAATCCATGGCTTTATAAGCGCGCCTCTTTAAACAAAAGTGACAAAAATGAACAATCAACATACCAACCAGACCAAATTTTCAAAAGTTGACATCCAATGAAATAACATTTGGATGACAATGCAAAAGCTGAAATATTACCTTGCTATCATAATACCCGCAACAGAAGTGTTGTCAAGAGCTGAATAATAATCGTGGTAAGAAAGAACATCACCGTTACCAAACACAGGCATGGGGTCAGCAGCCTGGGCACATTTATCAATGTAATTCCAATCTGCTACCCTAGTGTATCTTGCTTCACGAGATCTGCCATGCACCTGAAGAATATATCGCTCAAGTATAAATATTTCTGTAGTAATAGGAGTCAGGTCATCCTTGTACTGTCAATAATTATGTCATCAACGTCTTAGCTAAGTATGGAACATAGCAAAAAACATCATCTACTTGGAACATTTACAAGTGAACCAGTTTAAATTACCATTTACAATTTCACATACAATACTTACAGGTAAAAAACAGGTAACATCTTAAAGCCTGTTTTTTGATAACAATTAATTTCACAACTTTAGTTAACTATTCTTTTGAACTTGGGTGGGGATTTCATGTAGTTCTTGATTAACCATCAAGATAACTGTTTTAATATATTAATATTACTCAAGTGGATAACATTTGTACTTAATGTTACTTAAACTTAAATTGTCCTATATGGTCCTAACATACATAGATACAACTTACCGTTGCCAATGCAACATTACAATCACGAATTATAGGCAAGATAGAATGTGCATTATTTTTCCCTGTTTCTATCCCGGTGCGCAACTTGCATGTCAATGGAATATCAAGTACCGCCTCCATGCAGGTTGTGATATCAAACAGTTTTTTGCTTCGCCTCATTAAGGCTGACCCCGCACCCTTAATAAACAAAGCACACAAGCCATGAATTATTTGATGGCAGAATTTTTTTCCATTTGGAGACTTCTTTGATCACTGAATTCTTTCCTATCCATCACACATTCAAGTGGTGTTACCTTTTTATAAATCAAATCAATTGGACAGCCCAAGTTAATATCAATGAAGTCAATATCACAGGTTTTGTTCAGTAGTTCTGCACATCTTGCCATTGTGTCCGGAAAAGCACCACATAACTAGACCATAATTAAATAGTTTTATGTTCATGCAGAACATTTTCTTAATAGCCATACAATACAAAAGCAAAAAAACAAAAGCACACGAGACATAGTAAATACTCCCTATAATTGCTAGAACAATCTAAGTAGGAGTGTACTAACTTGCACACCAAATATATCTTCACTTGGATGACGCTTCATCAGTGCCCATTCTGAGATATTTGCTTGCAAAAGATTTGTGGCTACAGCCATTTCACCACATGTTATATCTGCTCCAAGTCTTTTGCACGTGACACGAAACGGTAAATTCCCACACTGTCCATACAAAGTAAAACAGAGTTATATTCTGATAAACGAATTGCACTACTGCATTAAACTGTTACCACTAGTAGGGGATTGTCTGTATTTTGCTTAAAATGTCACCAATCTGGATATAAAAAAAGGACTTGCAAAACCTTTTAAAGGACAAATGGTACCACATTCAGACCTCCAAAAGTTACTTTATCTTCTAGGCAAATTTTTTTATCAGACTCGTCAAATTTTGTGATTAATTATTATGTGGTATTTTGTGGCTTGAACGGCTGGCCTTCGCCCACTTTATTAGCAAAAGCTCAATTTTTGGCCCAGCTTTTCAAAATTATGTGAAATTGATGAGTACTTTGAAAATATTATACTGTTCTAATATATTTTAATTTTATACCGTTATTGTATATGCTGTTATAGCTTACAGTAGCTCTGTACTTGTTGTTTTATACTTTCAGATGCTATATAAATGTTATTATTGTTAAATATTAGTTTAAAAACAATTTTAAATGAAGACATTAAATGCAGAGGCGTAAATAAGGTGGGGCAGAGCAGCCATATCCAGGCACTAAATGACGTCAGAATTTTTCATAATACTTACAAAATGGCAAACATGCTGGTGGCAACGAACAAACTTCACAAAAACAATATGTTTTAATGTTGTCTGAAAAGTGTTAACCAGATTTTAAAGTAAAATAAAACAAGATATATTTTGGCACTCTGAAGTTTAACTTTATATTTTTTGACACGAGCTTTCGCAAGCATAAGCTTGCTTCTTCAGGTGTACTCTGAAAAAAGAACATAAAAAATTAACACTTTTCACAGAACACCTGAAGAAGCAAGCTTATGCTTGTGAAAGCTCGTGTCGAAAAATATAAAGTTAACCTTCAGAGTGCCAAACTATATGCTGTTTTTACAATGTTGTAAGAAATTTAAGTAGCTTACAGTGGTTAATGGTGCCAAATACAATTTATTTTTGAAATCAATTTTCTTCTTTTCCGGTGGTCTCAAAGAAATGACATCACTGTCAAGGACACAGCCACTATTCGATTCTGTTGAAACGCTATTATCAGGTTCAGTATCATGTGTCACATTTACTGAACTCAAAGTCCCAGTTTTTTGGTCATCGTTGTCTATGTCATTACTTTCATCCTTGGCACACTTCCGCCTTTTCTCTTGCTTAAGAGAAATGCCTTTTAATGCAGTTTCTGTCCGGTTGAAACCAACTTTGCGTTTCCGTAAGCTTAGTTGTAAATCCCTTGACAGCACATTCTTTACAGGAACATACTGCGTAGACTTCATATCTTCATCCACTACATTGCTGTATCCTAATGAAAACATTCAATAATAATTGTGCAATGTGATCATCTTGTCCTTGTCAAAAAAAGAACAGTGGCATTTTAAGTTGGTACAACATAATGTATTTACCGTTTTCAGGATTGTATTCAACATGGTCACCAGCAAATCGACAAGCATAGCTATAATTGCAAAATCCATACTTTCTGTATGAAAAACAGTCTTCTCCAAGATCAGAAGGTTTGATTTTCATGTAATCTGATATGTCATGAAGATATTTGCATTTGTCACCAAAAGTACACGTTCCTTCATCAGTAATCTTTGAATCAAAAATCACTATCTGTTGCTATTAAAGGTGATGGCAAGCAATTATGCAAAATATGACAGCCCCTTACCTTACTTGGACACAGTTTTTCCTCAAGCTTTTCTTTCTGCGGCCGAGGTCTGCGTTTGTTTTGTCCGCGAGCTTTTGTATGTTTGCTTTCCAATTTAGTGGCATTGATGTTTTCACTTTCCTAATAAAATCAGTAATTGTTTAAGCAATATCATTCTGGAAGTTATGTTGCCATAATCGACAAACAGAATATTTACAAGCATCATTAACAAACACAGCAATAATACCAATTGCTTTGTAATGATATTAACCTGCAATAATATAGTCACATTATATAGTCACATTTAAGCACAGTAAAGCAAAGCAATGACTTACAACAGACAAAATTTCTCCTGTAACATTTTTCCTTTCATTGCCACCTTTCTTTGCTAAAACAAACCTATAATTGCAAAACGTATAAAGAAAAACTTTGTGTGCAAATGTTCATCTTGCCCATAAAACTTGATCAAAAGAAGGAGTTTAAAACTACATACTCATTGAACGATACGGCATAAATGGTATTACTTATAACTTTTCAGTAGTATATACACCTGTTTTAATTATTTATTGTTAACAAACTATGCTAGAACTAAATTTTTAAGTGCACCATTGGTTCAAAATAATAATATCAGATTTAGTTCTCAGATAAAAAAAATTAACTAAACTAAACTGAAAACATGACATACTCTCTCTTGATGTAAGCATTTCCATCACCACTCTCAGGTATAAAACTTTTATAATTACTCATATTTTTATACCAAGTTTATTGATGACAACTTTCACACATAAAGATCCAGCTAAGATGTCTCTATAATTTTTATTTTAGACAATAAAAAGAAAGAAATATGATATCCCTAAAAAATAAAAGTCTATGTTCGTATTAGAGATAATACATCAAAGTGGAACACTATGCAGCAATTTTACAAAACAGTTGAAAAATCTTAAATATTCATTGCAACTTTTTTTCATATTATACGTGTATATATGTTATTCTTGCAGGAGTATTAAATGCATACAAAGTCAGTTCCGCACTAAACAATAATGATGTGTAATGAGGTTATGATTATGAAACCTATTAAATATGCAGTCAAGTTCAGCGCTTTTACCTTTGGATTACAATATGATTCATGAACTTTACTTTTCATTTGTGATGTACTGATAGGCGCTAAAATCCTAACAAAAGTAAACCACTGATTCTGAGTACAACATGAACAACCTTGTAGTCACTTTGCAGTTGTAGTTATAATTGGTTTTACAGTAGGGTTGCTAAATAATCTGAATTAGTCAGTTATCCTTTCAAAAAGTGCAAAAAACAAGCGAAAATGCAAGCTTTAATTTCATGTATGACATCACAAGGCACTGCATATGGATTCACACTGTGATAGGTAACACAATAATTGCGGGCTCTGCGCCAAGATATCATCATTTGCTTTTAGGAAGACCATTTTATATATAATAGTAAGTTAGCAACCCTAGTGCCAGTGTCAACAATCAATTTTTTTGCAAAACTAATGGATCCGTTATGTACGAGGTATTTTGCATTATGTCTCAAAGGGACTGTAGAGTGTAAAAGTTATCTGCTATACATTTGTCCACAGATCCATTACCAGCAAAGTAGAATGCATTAAAAAAAATAGGAAACCATCCAAATCAACCTTTTCATCCGATATAAGCAGTTATGCTGGTTATCCGTCATATGCGAGGTTCACTGCATACTGCACTCGTATTGAAAACACAATCAACAAATGTCTAAGCTTACCAAATCACAGATACACAAAAAACATTTTTCTTAATAATAACAGAATTTGAGGAAACTGATTTCCAAAAATTGAAAATCGGTAAACGATTGTTTTACTATGTGACAAGTAAAAACTAATTCAACATTATTTAATATAGGAACTCGTATAGTATCTTCAATTTTTAGCCATTCACTGTGCGGAGACAAGATTATGATGCTGACCGTTATGGCTCTTCAAAGAACGTACTCATGAAGAATTAAGGAACAGGAAGCGGTAATGCCCAAGGGCTTAAAACATACAAAATGGTAATAATACAAGTGTGCTGTAAGATGGTAGGTAAGTATTTCGTTCAAACAAGCTTTGATTATTTAATACATAGTAGTGTACTGAACTACCAGCTTAGCTTTTAATAATGCTTTAAAAAAGTTTATAAATATACATAATTTAGCGATTTATTTTAAAAACTTTTACAATTTATTTCCCAAAGTTATTATCATATTTAGAAGTAATTTAGTATTTTTACTTTTTAAGCACACTCCTCAAATATCGTTGTTGCCTTTTTATAACACACTTGGGTGAACAGTCCCAAACATGAGAAAGGTTATTAAAACTTAAAAGAAAAACAAATTATCAACAACCGGCAAAAAAAAACACACACAGGCAAGCGCAATAAATGACCAAAGCTATTCTCGGGTGGTGAGAAATCATCGCTTAGTTTAGTTCATGCAAAGGCTTTTCTCAGTTCATGGATAAAGATTCCAATACCATAAAAACAGTGTACAATCTTTACTTTCTAGTTAATAGTATGTAACTACTGTAGTATATTAATTTGGGGTTGTAATAAGTGCTATGCTGTGTTTGTCATGAGAAACGGTAGAGATAAGAACATCCAAAAAATGTTACCACAATTTTAAACATGCACAGAATAATTGCATTTGAAAATAAATTCAACACTTTATCCATTTGATAAAACATTTCAAGCCCACGTTTAATTGATCTTTGAATGCACAATAAACAATCTTTCACACAACACAATTTCCAGGCTAAATTAAATGCTTTATTTTATGCAAAATGTCCACACCACTAACCCAAAATGCACACTTTGCTAAAATGTTTTTTGTTGACAACGTAGAAGATGAAATGATTTTTTTCTCAAGAGGGTAATCTTTTCGAGCAAATACATAGTCATTGGAGTGTAATCTTTCACATGGACAATAATCATTTGAGCCATCTCCAATATAGCAAACACTAATGTAGTTAGTTCCACTTTTCAGCATTTCATCTTTGTATTCCATTAACAATTGCCCTTTACACATGTTGACTGGACATGCAGAATGACTGTGTGAATGGCAATTTAGTACATGAAGCTTGCCATTTTGAATGGTGGCTTTGTTTGTACAAATATGCTTTATAATGGAGCGCAATCCTTGCACTTCTAAAATGCTCTCAATAAACCATTGATTAGAATCAGAAACAATGATGCAGTCAAATATGTGAGAATTGGCTTTCAGGAATTCAAACAATTCTAGCATCCCATCCACGATTTTCATATTTTTTAATTTCATCTTCATCTCATTTAATGTAAACTTGTTGTTGTACAAATAGTCAAAGACTTCATTCATAAAGTTTGTCCATTTACCCTTTTCGTACTGATTCCATAAAGCTTGCTTTGCTTCACTTGATTGTATCATGTCAAATACAACCATATCAGTGTTGTCTTGTACAAAAGTATGGTCAAAGTCAAATACAACTAACCTTTTACTTGTCTTTTTGTTCATATTTCAGCTGTTTTTAAGTAAAAATATAGAAAAATTTAAACCATAGTCCCTTTCCGAGCTATGTCAGTCACTTCTATAGCTGGCAAAAATTTTTTGATCGCTTTTTCCAAATACAGTAGATTAAAACTTATGTGTTTTAAAATCTGTTTGCCTTGCCTCAACAATGGAAATTGTTGACCCACTTCGGTTTTTTGCTCTTCGCTGCAAGCGTTTTGGCCATCAAATAACTATGATCTAATTTTAGGTGAATAGTATATCAATTTCTTTATATAACAAAGAAAAATTTATTTCGGGGGATTCATTTCACAGCTGTTTGAATTCTGCGCACTTAATTTGTTTGGTTTGACGTCACGGAACGTGGCTAACATAGCGAGACTTGACGTGACGTACAAGCAACACAAAAAATGCAATACAAAGGCCCACAAAAAATTTTCCTTGCATTATAGCAAAATATAAATTAGTAGACTAATGTTTATACGATTTTTATTACGGTATTATATATACATTCACAGCAGACACTAACATATTTAGGATCAGCAAAGTTGAAACAACTCTTTTCCTCAAGAACCCAGTTTTGGGCAGTAGGCTTGTGGCGGTCACGGCGTTAGAACTCAAATTTTTGCGCTTCGCACATTTTGGCAGCGTGGGTAAATGGTACATGCGGGAATTTTAGACTCAGCTTTCAAAACCTTTTTCAAGTCCACTTAATGCAATCTTAAATACTCCACTGACAGCAGGTACCGCGCAAAACTCTTACATGATTTACGTGGTATATTTCGCTGACTGGTACGTTAACGTCGATCTCTGGTCCAATTACTGATCTCTATGAACACGCTATAAACATCTCTGTAAACACGTGTTTATAGAGATCCATGATGAAGCAGGCAAAATCAATCATGATGAGGCACTTGAGCTCGCTCTTACGCAAAAACGCAATATTCTTAGTCTAATTTTTTATGGTTTATGTTAAATACGTCATTAATCGAGATTAAGCGCACGAATTTTAACAAATTTTCTTGTTATTTATTGAGCGATTTACAAAATCAAAACGAATTCTTTGTCCCATCTTGGATTACCATGATAAATCTGGGGGAGCAGTAAGCTTATAATTAGGCTATAGCCTGTATCCTTATCAGTAAAACCTTGCTTTTAAGCAGTAGCTTTTAAAACACTTTTAAAACTCACTTTTAAAACAAGATTTCTTAACTTAAAACCAAATTTGAACCAATTTTTGCAAAGTTTAAATATGAATCGGACAAAGAAATTGATTGACCGAACAGACAACGAATAACGATCATCTAAAAATTTATACCGCTATTTTTTTCTGCTTTCTTGGTTGTTAAGCATAAAATGTAGTTTGTTTTTTTGGCAAATTATGATAAGAAAGCCTTCTTAAATTTTGCATGGCATAGGCCTTTGGTAGGCTATTTTTTTCACTTCAAGTAGCCTATAACCTCCGCAAATTACCTATTAATTATAAAAAGTGTTTCGTTAATGATCCTGCCAAAGAGCTATTAATTTTGCTTCGTTCCGTAGAATGAATATGTTATAGCAAATGATGGGGCTATAATGCTATATTAATGTACTGTATTGGAATCACCTAAAGCCAAAGCTTTAATTGTCATTTGGAACTCCATTTGTCTGTTCTATTTTTAACTGCGTTATTTCTTCTATCGCTTATTGGTTTCTTCTATCCAGTACAATATTTATAAACGTCTAAATGTTTATATTTGAAATGTAACCATGCTTGAATTATGCTGTAGTAGAAATTATTACAGAAGAGAGCGATTCAACGTAAACATTTGTTTTCATCGCTTTAACCAATCAGACAAAACCACACAAATTCTTCATCATAGAATATATCTGCCAACCAAGCATGATCCAGAAATCAATATTTTTGTAAGCTGTGCATGTCATTCTAATGCTAAACCACTTAATAGTACTTACTACTGCGTCATACTTAAAACCCAGCAAAGTTATTGTTAACATTTCAAGTACCACATTAATCATCAAACCATTATAGCTACCAAAAACCATTTTTAATATTTTAAATGACACATTTCCTAGCCAGAGAACCATACAAATTGCTAAACTAATACGCCAATTTATAAATTATTATAATTCACTAATGGCCAAAAAGTACCCGACGCTTAGGCCTATTTAAGCTTTGAGGTAATGAATTTGTTGGCGTTGGCAGCTTGTAAGTCAAAAGAATGCAACATTGTGTTCTCACCAGCTAAGCTTCCGCATTTCTCGAAAAATCACACGATTTGATACATGAAAAAGAAAACCTATGGCAGTAAAAATTGTTCACTAAACTACAGTATGTTGTAGCAAACTGATTTTTAATATCTTAATATTTTTATATGTTTTATAATACCACAACCAAAGTAAAATAAACCAGTACCTTATACCAGAAAATGCACACAAAACGTACACAAAGAGATTGAATGAAAATATTGCCGGTATAACAAAAAGAAATTCAATATTTTGGTACAAAATGATATCGGACAACGGGTAGGGTTTGCCGAATTTTTAATGCTAGTTAATGTAAGTATAAGGGTTAGGCCTAGTTAGGGTAAGAGGATTCGAAATGCAAGAAAATATAAAAAAAATTCAATCAGACTGAGTAATGAGTTTAAGTGGCGATTTGCCTCCATATATTTTCTCCTTGCATGTGCTGTACATGCAAGTTCAGCGGGCCCATGTTGTAAATTGAGGCTATCGTGACAGCCACAAAGTAACAGATTCTGACTTATACAGGATGGCAGCTTGCAAACTGGTATATTATGACAAACAAGGCAAATAGTAATCGTACGGCGTGTGATAAGTGATAACGCTTGTGCTTTATGTATGTCATTAATGAAAGCAAGAGTGGTGGGTTAATATAAAGCATAAGCTAAAGTTGCTTAGCATAAGAAAAGACTAAAAGAATGCTTTGTAGGTAAATAAAGGGGAGTAATTGATTCGGTGTGATAAAGTAGGGGCCTATTTAGCTAGTGTCCATTAAATAAAATGAAAAACCATCTACCTCAAAACACATTGAAAAAATACGTAAAGACAGAAGTCGATAGGGGGTGAATAATGCATTAACTTTTGTTCATATTAAAGTTCTGGTTTATGGTTATATGATGCGTGGGTTAAGAAGAACGAATACAAGGTGGAAATATAGTATGGATTTACGCGCCTTGTCCTATGAAATACAATCAGTAAGGTAACATCAGCTTTGGAAACGCATTAAATATTTTTGCCATTATTATCATGAAATATGTGCTCTACAACAGGGCTTCTCAAACTGTGGGTCGCAAAATGTAATTTTGGGGTCGCGAAACAAGTTTAATTTTTACAAATTGAATTGTTTTTTGATTATTTTTTATTCGCTTTGCTGTTTCGATTATGCGGTTTGATTCTTTTATTACTGCAAGCTACAGTTACTGTACTTCGGTGGATTGTGTGCACTTATATGATTTTTCCAGAGACAAAAATACCAATTGAGATTTGTAATTGGACGTTTATTGTTTTAACATCATTAACGTGTAGGCTACCTCTCAATGGGTAGCATAGAAATTTCTTTTCTAAAATGGGGTTGCAGACCCAAAAAGTTTGAGAAGCCCTGCTCTACAATATGTTAACACCTATAGAAATAAGCTAAGCTACAGAAATGAGTAATGCACTTCATCGGCTAAGAACTAGTCGGGAACAGATCCAAAACGATGTAAAGGTGTCCACAGAGATTGATGGCTTCGTTCTTCTTCATAATTTATCTTCAATCTTAGTTTCTGGCTATGCTTGCAGCTTTCCTGTGATGCTTGCTTGAGTTGTCTTCACTCAGAATCCATAGTGCCAAGAGCATTTAAGTGAAATAATCGCATTTAAGAGAATACTTTAACAATCTCTTAAACTCTATCAGTTTCAAAAAACATCACCTAACACTAAGCCAATGCCTATGCGATAAAACGCAATCTCAATTGGGCTGAAGTTACCCAGGCTGCAACATCTCTGTAAGCTGGTAGGCCAGGAAGTCGGCTGGTTTTGATGAAATTCAATCGGAAATGCTGAAAGCCAGGGACCGAGAAGGAGTCCTCTGGTTCACCCGTATATGTCAAGTGCCGTGGGCTTCAGGTAAAAGATCACATACCGGGCAAGTGGATATTATTCCTGTGTTCTGATAAAGATTGATATGTTCTAACAATTAATTGCAAACGGCAAAACCCTGAGGGCCCAGAACGTGCAAAGGGTAAATTAAAATGGTGTTACAACGATGGAAGCATAGCATGGCCACGAAACCCAAAACGCATTTATGTTAAAACTGAGTTCAATACTTTTATTCTGCCTTTCAGTGCTCACTGTCACTGCTAGTGTGAAGAGAAACTTTATAGAGCAGATGAAAAGGTTCGAATACAGAATAAAGAAAATGGCAGAATTTATTCAAATCCAAACATGAGAAATGGGCCGTCAAGAACACTTGCCCCAAGATCTAACCGAACATCAATACGTTCAAACTCTTCTTATAGTCGCCATTACATTCGATGTCTTAAACTAGAATTAAGCTGATCAAACTCTTCGGATGTAGGCCTGCATTGAACGTATAGTATCGTGCTACTTCCCTTCCACAATCTCCCGTGTTAAAAAGGGCTTCGATCATTACCTTATCTTTGGTACTGCATTTTTTTATCGCGTTTTAAGTGATACCGACTTTTAACCACACTTCAGAATGGCGGGTAAAAGTCTTCACCAAGCTTGGCGGCTTATAGGCTCAAAACTCCTCTAGCACAATTATTTTCTTTCGTCTTAAAACAGAATTGACGTAGCCTATAACAAATCCATATCACGCAGCCACAGAAAATAGGCCTTATGTTTATTCACCTCGTGAATGCATGTTGATACAATATAACATATCAAAAAGTTGTGTAGTCCAATAATGCTATTATGCTATGTTTTATTAAACAGGCATACTATGAATTGGTTCAACGTCGTTTTTACAAAATAGTTTGAATTTTTTTAAACAGTTATTATTACTATTTTTCTTAGAAAGATCGGACGGTTTTCTTACACTGGTAGAGGCATCTTTATTTCTAGCTAATGCAGCTTGTTGAGCTGTTTGTATTTCTTCCTTCTGTAAGTGAAAGAGTAGTGTCATTTGAAATACTGTATTGCACTAACGTACCCGGCATGCGTTTACATACTATAAGTATGTATAAGTACTTACGTATTTACAAATATATATTTTTAGGCAGTTTTGCATGTTAGCTCATTAGATATGTAATTTTGTATACTGTAACTTTGAAATCATACAACCTTTTGGTCTTGCTTTAACTTTTCATTTTTTTCTCTATGGTTTTTACGGTACTTCTTAATTTGTCCGAATAACATGACTGAACCAACAGCGAGAAGTATCAAGGTTAATGGAATGCCGACTGATACGCCAATAATTGTAGCCGTGTTACCAGCAGCAATTAGAGCAGGATTAGAAAGGGGCTACAGTATAAAAAAATTATAAAAGAAATATCTGTAATTTGACAGCTCGAAATATAAACAGGAATAACTGTAGTTTTATCGCTCAAACCTCGATATTCGCACAAATCTCTACTTCCGGAGTGTTTTCAACTTGAAACCGAATAAAGTTGGATGGTTCTCCTTTTAGTCCTGCGTCGTCGACAGCGATAACTCCTACAGCCTAAATTTATAAAATGTAAGATTTCATAAAAATATAAGATGTAGGCTAGGCCTATATCGTTGAATCCTGACGTGTATCGCTTTGTATAGGTATGGCATTGGGGAGATATGAAGTTTCAAAGACTTTATTTTATATAGACGTTCGGTTTATTGAAAAAAATAGAAGCTGTAATAAGTTATGTCCACAATATTGAAATATAACCTGAAACTCAGAATCCCTTGCTTGGCATACACGATGCACTATATCATCAGAAATACTGAGAATGTTGTTGATGTCTTCTACCACAAACGAATTTTTGCAAACCGGCGGAGAAGTTATATTCCATAGCAATAACCTATAAAAATAAAATAATTTAATTTATTTCACTACGTACAGTACTTTATAACTTATGCTCAAAGAATTAACCTAATTTTGATTATTATACTTGAATTCTTTTCTTACTTCTCTAATGGATTTGAAAAAGAAACCATTAAAACTGTCAAGATTTGTCGTAAACCATCAAAAAATTTCACCGGTGTATCGGTGATAACCAAGAGAACCTTTGGAGCGTCATCTCTGCCGCCACTGCTTTTTATCGAAGTTATGGCATCCGGTACTAATAAACATAGTAATTAAACTGAGACGCTTTGGTCATATAGCATGCTAACTAGTTTTATCTTTAAAGTTTAACGTAGTATGTATAGTGTAAGATTCGCTATTCGAAATTCTGCAGATATTCACAATTTGTTGTTTGAATGAATAAAATGATAGCTTTCTTTTTAATACCGGAACGATTCTTCGATTGTTTCGGAGTAAATCTTTCAAGTCTCTTTAAGATTTCAATTTTATTTAGACTTTCATTGAATCCAAATATCTGTTCATTGCGCGGCGATAGTGTTAAAGCTGCAATTTGAATTTCGTTAACGCCTAAATGGAAATAAATGTTTATTTGAACTGCCTTAAACAAAGTAGTGTTTAGACAATTTATCAACGAAGTGATAAAATTTATACCCATATGTGAATCCAAAAAATGCTTTAACGAGTTTTGCTCACCAATATTAAAGTTAGAGATAATATTTTCAATAAACTCCAGTAGGAAACGTCTTGTCGCTTGATCTTCTCTTGCAGAAGATGTCACCATTGGCGAAAGCGCCAAAATTATATCCAGAACCGCATGTGAAGGACACGCTACAATTTTTAAATTGAAGAAAATAATATACAATACTATTTAATATTACGAACATGTTAATTCAACTCAAACCGCTCAATCGTCTTTCATATGATATTTACCTAAATTTTCTTCAAGATTGATCATCACTAATTCTTTTTTTCCAGCCATTTGGGGACTGTTTTCAGACTTATTAAATATGTTGTGTTTTTCAATCCTATGTCCGCTTTCAAAGTTAGCAGTGAGAGTTTGTACCGCTCGACGCGAGCTCAAAGTACGAATTTCGTAGTCAGTGGCTGTCAAAAATTTGAAAAGTTATTAAGCTTATAAGTTCTGTGTTTGAAACAAATTTCAGTCGCCAATATCTATAGCACGAACCTGTGCCAAGATTTAAATCATCTCCTGGTGCAGACCATGTCAACGTTAACGTTTTACTTTTTCGGTCAAAAGTTCCATCCAAGTCCACAATCCTTGAAGGAGGTAATCTGTCCTTTTCTGCTTTAACGGAAGGTGTGAATGTCAGAAGAGCTCAAAGCTTATAGATTTAAATGATAAACTGTGCGATAGGTCTAGCTAGTATATATTGAGGTATGGCCAACTTAAACAGAATTGTGGAATTTTAGATCTCCTTTCGATATTACTTTACATATTACGTTTAATGCAGGAAAAACTTTTATGATAGCTGAGACAAAATGTTGTCAAATGTTAAACCTATACATGGTATAGGCTACTAAATATACAATAACGTAGGCCTATTTGTCCCCTCGTTAAATTAACCTACGTGATTTTTCACAAACAAATTTTTTAAAACTCTGACAAACATCTCCAGTTGATTCAATGATATTTCCGTTTTGAAGCCAAAAGCAAGTTGGGATGTCAGCTCCACTGCTTAAGGGGTCTGGTACCTTGAATGGAAATGCACAAGTCGTATTTAATATAAGTCTACTCTTCACGAAGCTAATAAAATAGTAGTAATATCGAACAGGCCATGTTCAAATTTAATGTAGTATGAAACAAATAAAGAAATAGATAATAAAAAGAAGTAAAGAATAAAAAGAAATAGATAACCCATAAAGAAATAATGTGTAGACATACAACATTAATCGTGGTATATAATTTTATCAAATATTACACCTTGGGTTCGCTTTTTGCCGGATAAAGTGTAACATCAGAAATACCAGTGGTATTTCCATAATTAGCAAAAGTAACAACGGTTGTGTCAAGTCCAGTGTGAAATTTGTACGAAGCAGTTATCTCACTGGAAAGAGCAGGGGCAACTTGAAAGGAGAGCAGATCTTCGTTTGAGAAAGCAGTTATTTGTCGTTTATTTCGTGCATTGAGATTTTGCTAGTTAAAAAAATTAGTTTCCTATGTTTCAAAAGTTTAAAAGTAGTTGAAATTTTATTTGTACTTTTTCATATTAATCAACATATACAGTCGCCCAATATTCATTTTTTACATGCAGAAGGAAAACACATAGCACATTATTTAATTATTAATTATTATTATTACTACATTACTGCACGCACGTCGGCCATTTTGCTAACTGTTAACGGCAGTTCCGACAATTCACTCATTGATTCCATGCCAAGCGACTGAACCAACCTGGACATAAAGCAGAGTTTGTGAAGATCATTCATTGCCTTTGTTTCTGGCAGGCTCTACGTCTTTTCCAAACGATATAGTATCGTACGTGTATACTCACCGACGTATTTCCGAAGTCGGCAAATGACTAATGTCCGGATCGAACGAAAATAAAGCCGAAACCATATCCTCGGAATTATTCGTATTAGTAAAAATTCTTGCTAGTGTTGTCAGATCGAAGTCCTCCATATCCCGCCTTTGCCGGAAGGAAATTTTTTTTATGTCTAGGGTCTCATATTCTTTCAGTGACTAAGAGCAAAAAAGTTGTTTAGTGACAGCAGAAAGCTATATGCAACAGAGCTGGAAGTGAAACAACTTTTATTTCCTTACTGCTCTAAGAAAATTTGGGCTTACGGTTTACCTTATCTATTCCCCCAAACCATACATTTTCGCTTGCAGGCTCATTAGGGACCATAATTCGTAACGATAACCATGCCAATTCTTGACGACTGTTTATTGCGGTCAAATATCCGCCATCATTTTCACAAACAGCTCTGCTGGCGCCCGCTGATAATTGCAAAGTGTTGTAGAATTTGTAACAAGAGTCTTGAAATGGGTGATAGCTGCAAATAGTATTGCTACAATATTTGCTCTGCAAGAAATTGATTGGGAGTGGTATATGAGCTGTAGACTGAAATTATCTTACCCATCACCGCATAAATTTTCAGCGTTCCATTCTTCTACAATAAAAGCGCCAGCTGCTGAACTTACACGTTCGAAAGCTGGAAGAAAGTTTGTGGAACGACGTTTCCTTGCCCTCATAAATGAAGAAGAACTATACGACAAAGTTTGTATGTAACGTTGATTCATATCAGTTCTTATTAATAAGCAACTGCATTCACCTAGAATTTTTCAGCAATTGCCTTGTATCATGTGCAATGATAGGACTCTGTACGCGTCCGATACCCAAAACATTGTCCGTAGTTATAAACGCCTTTCCATTGTTATCAGTGACAAATACCTGTTGCAATGGACAGCTTGATGAAGAAAATATCAGTTTGGACGTCTTCAATTTTACAACAATAATTTTTATCGATAATATTAATCAGCGTCACTGTTAACAGCGACGGTCTTATTTCTTTCACCGGAAATTCTCTATATACCTATGAATAATTACCTTCACATTATATCGTCCCGTCAAGGTGAAAGCTGTGAAGTACGCTGAATAGACTCCGTCATCTGCAGTTATATCTGGATCCAATCCTTCGTCAAGTAATTTAACAAACGTTCTATCAACAATTCCTGATAGAGCTAATGGCCGTGTTACTTCAGCAACAACTTGAGCCGACAAAACAGCCAATTCCCCTGGAAAATAAAGTTAAATAAAGCAAATTTTTTATCAGTTTTCTATAATTATTACTAATGCGACCTTATATAGGGTAAACGTCATATGTATTCAATTTGCATCAGTTCAAATGACTAACGCGTTACACGCAGGGATTGGTTACGCCTTCCTCAGTTTTATGTTGTACATAACTTTCATTCACACTTCAGTTTTAATATTTGTCTTATTTTTGATTTCATTTTTACCTTTGCTAAGATAAGCATATATCACTACAGCTTCAGATCCCGAAAAGGTTATACGGCGACAGAGAAGAGCTGGAGATACGACCAGCGGTTCTTCATCTTTTTGAAAAGATATAACACTGACTCGTACCTTGCTGCGTTTACTAAGGCTTGGATTGGTCAGGACAAGTTTCCATCTTCCTACCTGTTGTCAAATACCATCACTACAATCAGTAATTACACTCATAACTTGAGTATCGGGCAGGGCCGGACAAGCTTTATTCGAAACATTCACTCTAATACCGTTAACTGACCTCAGCATCAGCAACTATGGCTATATTTATGGTTTTAAATTTCTCGTTTTGTGTAAATGAGAAGTCTTTAGTTTGCTTATCTTCGACGAACAGTTTCCCGCTTGGTGATTCCAACGAAATCTTTGACGAAGTACAGATTATGTTAATGCAGCTGATGAGCCTGAGCAGTTATTTAGGTCTATCTCCTATTTCAAGTCATACACCACATTTTAATTTACATGACAGCAGTTAATGCAAGTAATTGAAAACTTACCAAAGGAGGCAGCAACCCATCGTAAAACACGCTAACTTTGGTGTTTTTGCCTACAGAATCATCTATTAAAAATTCTTGTGCTATGGTCGAATTTTTTGGTATGCTTTGTTCTTCACTAAGTAGGGGTATAGCTCCGTCTGAAAAAATGATGCATTTCACAGTCAATGATTACTAATCACTAATTTTGCTAAACATTTCATTCCAAACCGTATATGGCTATCTAATTACCTTATTAGAAACATCTTTTAAGTTAGAACAGTTTTCAAGTACTACAGAAAACGAAAACTAAGTTTAGTTCATCGACGGTGGATTAGGTAAGAGCACTTCGGACTAAGCCTTATACTATACCCCATCACATATAGGAGTATGGTGCATGGTCGGTCAATTCAACCATTTAAAGGTCGATTCAACCGACAGACGATTCAACGCATGCAGGACATTTTAACCCAAAGACTATAAAACTCATAGACGTTGGTTTAGTCGTTATGGGTTTAATAGTCTGTAAGTTAAATCGACCTGGAACCTCGGAGGATATACTATTCCCTGTAACTATTTGTTGCTTGAATATTCACCGAAAAACAAACACGTATAGTGAAATATGTATAGGGGTAAATTTGGTACCATTTTCGTTTTCTTGATGAGATAAAAAGGCCTCCTGCAATTCACCAGTTATAGCAAATTCTCCCGAGCTAGCAGCATGAATCTTTCCTTTACTAATTCTTGCTAGTATTTCTAAATCTTTGGAAACAACCGATCCGAAGGCAATTGTATTAACTGTAACACCACTGGCTTTAACCTAAAATTGTAAACATAACAAGCACATAATGAAAGTTGAAATTTTTACATGGACGTGCAGAGTTCAAAGAAAATTCACTGACATCAGAAAGAGTGTCGTTAATCTTTGGTTGATTGTGCTCAAGTCCATCGGTAAGAATAATGATATTTCCTCCGAATCCTCTCAAACGCTTAGGTCCAGACTGGGAAAGAACGTCTAGGGCCTTTAATATACCACTTCCAATACTAGTGCCTAAGTAAAAAACCATGTTATCTCATTCGGCCTAGCCGATGCATCCCAATAAACGAAAATTGTCTCACAATGGCTATAATATGTATAGAAATTTAACAACTACCATTGCACTGAAACTTTCACAATTAACTATAAAAGAAAATTAACTTTAGTGTACAATAGAAACTTAAAATAGATACATTTTTTCAACAAAAATTGAAATATATATACCCTTAACTGTTGGAAACATAAGTCTGCTTTTAAGCAAGTGGCGAACATCATCATTTTTAACTTCCATTAGGTTGGACTTAATTTGAGCGTACCTTAAACAAAATATATTGGATATGACTATATATTTGCATTATTTGTGTAGTACTGATGTAGTCAGTTATATCTTATTTCCAACATTCGAATACAACATAGCAAGGGAAATTCAATTCACTTACTCTACAATTGTAGAAATTACATAATTGTAACCATGTTTTAAAATTTAAGATCTCTAAATCATACTTGACCGGAATAATTCAAACTGCAGATTTAGAATCCTAATCAAAGCGTTTCGATATTGTTTTGCTCAATATTATGACTGAGACTAACCCAAACTCTTAAACTCAACTTAAAATACAAAAATTATTGAAACATTTAGTTTTGGGCTGTTTTTGTTCTGTAATAGAATTATTATCTTGGTATTAATATATTGATGCGTTCTCTTTTAGGAGGCAAATTAAAAAAGCATTATTGCAATTGCATTCTACTTGATATTAGTTCAAACTGATGAGAAAATACTTCAATGCGTCATAGACATGAAAGTCTGTGAGTCATGCATTCTTCGAAAGTTTTCACAATTTTAGTTAGTTTGATTATTCGCTTACCAGCCAAAGCATACTATTCCGACCCAAGTGTTGAGTGAAACGGTGTCTATGTAATGGCTTACAGCTTGTTGCATTAATTCAAGTCGACCGTTCAGTGACATACTTGATGACACATCCAATACTAAAACAACTCTTCTAAATAATAAAGTTGAAATATATAACCAAAACGCCTTGCTAAAATATGACATGGTTGAAAAGGGTTGGTTTCATATAGTATAAACGCACCCACGCATAAACCCACCTAGGATATTCACCCACAAGCAATTGCACCCTGTTGTAAGATATTGAATCCAGGCTATTATACTACAGGTTATTTCTCACTTTACAATTTACCTATCTAAACTATCAACATACTTTTCTTGTACGATCAAATAGGTTAAAGGTGTGGGTGTGTATATGTACAGACTGCATTCACTGGGGAAAAAAGCTTTAAAATGTTATGAAAAATAATTGAAACGTGAGAATTATGTCTGATCATTTGTGCCTACTTCTTTTTAGGTGCAATTCCTTATATGTACGCAAATTATTTATGAAAGCAATTTCGTGTGCTTGCAATTGTGTGTAAGGTATAATACCTTGTGTGTAAGTCTTTAGGTGCAGTCTCGCGTGGGTGCATTGCCGTAGCCACCAGTAGCGTTACTAGCATTTTGTAATAGAAAATAAGATCCTCTTGCAAATTTTTACAAACAGGCAGACAGCAGGAATTGACTAACGTACAGATCTGTATATCGCATGTTATTACATTTAAATAAGAGAAACAAACCTGTCTAGGTCTTGTACAATAGTAAAAGTGGTCGTAGGAGGCTGCGAATCTAACATAGGAGGATTGTTCCCATCTGCAAAATCTGGGTGATTACGAATGACACTCCATGCGCTGCGACCTTTACAAGCACAAGCTGTTGACATGACTATATTAATTACAGTTAACAAATCATCATTGTTTAGTAAAGAAGCCTTCACTGCTGGTAATCAAAATCAGTTAGTAATTTTGCTATTAAGCTGTTAAGTTGTGCTGAATTTAACTTGAATGTTTTGATTTATGTATGTAACTCATTCGGGTTATTTAATTAACACGATTTTAAAATGTTAGAAAGAGAATGAAATAACCATTAAGGCAAAAACATCGACGGGAGGTTGGCCACCGGTTCCCTTGTTACTTATCCAAAACGTGAATGAACTTATAGTTAGCGGTGTCCTGGATACTTATTGAATTACAGTACCTATTTACCGTTTAAATGGGTTAATTGTTAAATCACTTATCACCTGTAGGAAATGTCAAATCTTAGAATAAGTTTATATGAAGTTATGTAAACTACATTCACATTAAAGACAAATTCATATAAACTAAAATAAATAACTTATTTTAGATGAACTCAAATAAATTCTTATAAAGTCATATAAAATTCAAACATCAAGAAATAATTTTTAGAAAATTTAAATTAATTTATATAAAAACAAATAAGTTTTGTGAGAAATAAAATAGATTTATAAAAATCTTAACAATTTCATATAGATTTAAATAATTTTATACAAAGCGAATTAAATTTTAAAAACAATCCACTAACTTCATGTAAGCTTAAATACAGTTTTGTAAATTTAATTAAATTCATTTAAAATAAAATAAATCAAAAAAAAAACAAATCAAAAATTGCATAATTTTCCAACAAAAATTTTAACAAATTGAATCGAAAGTTTTAGTATCAAAAGGAATGAAATAGTAAAAACACTTTTTTTACTACTGTATACCGAAAGATTAATGTAGGCAGCATTCAATCTGTGATAATGACGCAACTACTTTCTTTGGAGATTTTGCGCAATGATCTGTTTGTTCTAATACAAAGTTTTTATAACTTGCATTTACATTTTTGAACCTTTGCAAATAATTGCCTTTCAGAAAATCACAATTTTCTGTTTTTCCGAAATTTTTTTGTTGTATAATTATCGCCAGAGTTCTCGTTGTACAGGTGTCAACTGTCAATCTTTTCTACAGTATAGTTATTACATAAATTCATTTCAATTTCATTTCTATTTAGTTAATATTTTTTTTAATTTATCTCAATTTGTATTGATTTTTGTATATCTACTTGAATTTAGGCGTATATAAATTATTATTATTTCCGTTTGTATGAATTTAGTCAAATTTACTTGAAGTTGTGTATTTTTTGTTTTTTATTAAAATGAATTTTCTTGAATTTATGAACACTGATTTTAATTTGCAGGCTTTTATTCAAATTAACTTGAATTTATATAAACTTGTTCGATTTTGTACAGATTTATTACACTTTTTTTATAAATGTGGTATCATTTTTATAAGAACAGTTTTGTTTTGTTTTGTTTTATTTAATTTGGATCTATTTTAGTTTATAAGAATTTATTTAGACTTGTTAAAATAATCGATTTTTGTATAAATTTATTTAACTTTACGTACAAATTCATGCGACTATTTCAGTTTTTCGTTAATTTTTTTCATATTTACAAGAGTTAGCATAAATTTATTTTAAATCATGGGTTTTACAACAGGTAACAAGTGATTTAAAAAGAATTTCACCTAAATTGCAGATAAGTAATCAGGGAACAGCTAACTATAATTTCATATTTTAAATAAGTAAAGTAACTTTGAAAGTAATCAGGAAACGGTAATCAACTTCATGCAGAGCGAGTGTCAAACACACATGCACGTTATGTTATATACTAGTACCTCTACAGTGTAAGTTGTGTTTAGTTGGCGCTTCATTATCGTGTGCAAAATTATTGGAAACAGACTCGTGATCATCACAGAATTCGTCAACATATTGTAAATCAGTTCTAACAAAAATTTAAAAGTTTATTTAAAAATACCATTATTTGGACCCTTTGTCTCGACAACCTATTTTTTAGTGACAGTATTATCCAACTCATTAAAAATGAAGCTTATGATGCCTTCATAAATCTCTTTTTACGGTATATCTAACCTATACAGCAGAGATGCATAAGTTTGGTTAAGGCTTCCTTTCGATGGTTTGAAACGACAAGTAGCATCTTGAAAGATTTTTTCCAAGTCACAGGAATCAGTTTGCGAGCTTATGTTCGCATTTTTACCTGTAGATTTACCAATATACCATTTTGAATGAATATACTAAGCTAATTTCTTACATAGGTCGTACACGTCTTATACATTGTTTTCAGCAAAACATACCAGGTATAGTGGATGAGCAAATTGTTGGCCGAATAGAAAGATCTGAATGTAGGTAAAACCGTGATGCTTCCGCATGTACCGCAGTTTCGTCATATAGGCCCCATCGCAACTTTGCCCATTCCCTTGCAAGAATCTATGTAAATTGCGTGATCAAATCGGATAAAAATGCAAGATTAATTTTAAAACTACACTTTATCTTTGTTTAATACAAAAATGTATGTTTATTGTTGTATAGTTTTAAGTTACTTTGTCTTGTGGTCCAAAGTGTTCCTGTACCGCTTCACCAAAGCGTATAAATTCAGGAGATATTCGCAGGTAAGATCCCGGGAAACCACAGGGCGTTGTTTTAATGACATACGGCTGGGCAATGTACGCAAATGGGTCACCGAAGCTCCACAAAGTTTTTTTTATACCACTTCTGCAGAAACAGTAGGGAGGAGATTTTGAAAACTCACCACTTTGATAGAAAACTAAATTTTTAATGAAGACCGCAATAAAGCTCCAGTCGTAATAATAAAGTCAAATTTTTATGTATGTGTTTAAAAAAAATTTATGATCAACTTGAAAACCTGGGTGAAGAATTTCTTATCCAAATTTGGGCCTGAGATTGAAATTCAGCAAGATTACCGCTGTTTGCGATATTTCCAGGAAACCAGTCGGGGGACGTGCCCCATGTGGACGGAATAATTATCTGAACTTTTCCAATGTAAGCTCGTCTCCTGGATAAACAGAAAATATCGGTAGTTTGTGACAAAGTTTATTTTCAAAGATATAGTTTGTTTTTGCCAATTCTTATTCTTTGTTTTAATTAACCTGTGGGAAAATTTGTCAGAAATAATATAAATGATAACTGTTTATACGTATAACCAATAAAATCTATGAAATAAAATGTCGGTGATAGCATACAATGCAGTATAATTAACAAAACACATTTGTATATAGGCAGTATATTTCACACTAAGTATAACGTAGTTTCACTTTGTTAATGCAAATAGTTTAAGCGAAAGCTTCTGAATTAATTCTTGTATTTGTCGAACGAGTTGAAAATCTTCTTTAACAGCTTGACCAATCCAAACAATCAACGTTTCATACCTGATCAAAGACCATTTTACTGTAAGCTGGTTAGTCGCAAGCAAAAAATTGTCATTTTGCAGCATAACTTAATAAGATGCTATGTTGATCTATAGTTTTTATAGATAAATTATATTTATCTATAAATTATGATATAACATATATGACATAAGTTTAAGTTAAAACCAGTGTTTTGTAATACGTAATACCCGTTATTAATCAGTTGAAGTGTTGTGTCGTTATGCTGACAGAAGTTTACACCTTGTGCGAACGAATGATTCACATCAACCAGAATGCAAACAATCAGCAGAAAAACAAAAGCATCTGCATAAGAAAATAATACGCTGTAAGCTGTCACTGAAAGCAATAAAAGTCCAATAAATAAATGCTTGCTAAAAAGAATTTTATATCATGTACCTAAAACATACCAAAACGTTGCCTAACTTTGCAGTTTTCTATTCCGGTCATTGTCTTTACTCAAGCTTCCGACAGTAGTAAAAGCAACGATTAGCAACACCAAATGATAAACAAGTGACAAATACCAACGGGTATGCTATAGCGGAAAGAACGTTATGGTGTAATAAGAAAGTGCATGAAGATTATGAAGTTAGAGTAATTACGTAAAAAGTAAGCCAATGGCAACCTATATATGTTTTATTCATTTGCACTCATCCGGTATTACTTTTTTTGCAGCAATATAACCATCTTGTTTGTGCGCAATGGAACATCTTGATAACGGGTACATAGGTACTGCAGTGACAATTCTGTTGACAAAACGAATGAATATTTCATCAGCTTTTATTGAAGACAGATTGCTCCTAGCAATTACACACACCTCAGTGTAATTACAAACATAGATTTTGTAACTGATAAAAAGCTGATTTCAATGTAACACCCAGTTTTTTATGAAATTCTTTTTGTTTCCGCAATAAAATAAAATTTCATTTAACGAAACGGTGTAATTTGTATTGATGATAGAAGGTCGAAAACTATGCAAGCAAATTTTACGTAATAGAAAAACATTAAGTCCTGCTTCAAATAGTCTTCTATAAAAGACGTTAAATGCGCCTAATTCATTGTGCTGTACTGAAATAAATATAGTGCGTTTCAAAACTGATATTCCGTTAACACGAGGATAATATTCATAATTGTAATCTCATTACATTTGTATAGCGCAGTAATTCCCAAACTGTGTGCCGCCACAGATTCTCAGGTGTGCCACGAATCTGTTTCGAATTTTGGAAAAGAACTGTATAAATATTTAAAATAAGGTATGCAGTCCAGCATATACAATTTAAAAACGCTTTAACTGCTTCAATAGCTGATAAATAAGAACATGTCCATCCAATAAGCACATCCATCGCAATAACACGTGAAAATAAATTTTTTAGAGCAGCTTTTCTTCTCTTGTAAGTGTGCCGCGAGCGTTTTATAATTTTTCTAGTGTGCCACAAGCTGAAAAAGTTTGGGAACCACTGGTATAGCGTGTATTGAACCATTTTGTATAATTATAAAATTTTGCTAAATAATTAAGCTAGAACAAACTAATGTAGCAACTAATTAAATTATTAAACGTAACTATTATAGGCCTAACTAATGTAGCTAATGATATGCAACCTGAACGTAAATATGAGTCACAAAAAATATGCACTTATGATCAGCTCCAAGAGTTATATTAGCCAAATTAGTTTAATTAGCTATTCAAATTCGATTATTTAGTTGGTTAGTTAGTTAGTTAGCGTTATAATTAATTAGAGTCTGCTATGATCTGGAAATATTTGTAAGAGGAAGATCTTTGCGCAAGTTAAAATCGAAGTTTACTTTATGCAATTTCCTGCATTTTTGTTCCGGTATCTGTCACCAAAGCTTGCTTTCTGTATTTGTCATTGCGAAAATGCTTAAGATGTAGATCTTTGATGATATATTGTATTTTATTTTGATAGTGTCAGTATTACATTTTTACAAATTATAACTTAAGAATAATTGATCGTGTTCAAAACAAAGAATTTTAGCAGGTCCTATGGTACATTGCGAAACATGCTATTTACTTAGACTCAGAGTAACAAAAAGCTTGTTTGAAAGAATATTTACTTCCCAAGTTCTCAATGAACGAATATCTTCCAGAGACTTTGTAAACGAAGAAATCTGAAATGAAAATGAAATATTACGCTGTTCTGACTTGTGGGTGCGCTGTACTGATTACTTGATTAGTCAATTGTCTCCATCGCTGTGCAAGTGTTCCGCCTAATGACGAATCAGTAGTCAGACTCCTATACCTATAACTTTGCTCAGGTTAGAGCTTGTTGTCGTATCCAAATGGTATTAATTATGAAGCCAAACGATACTCGTTTCAGAAATAGGCTAGAACAACTCAGGTTACAACCAGTGGCATTGTTGAGCTAGTTTAATTAATTGATTGTTCTGCATCAAAACATAACTTACACTACATTATATAGTTGGAACTGGTTGTCAAACAAACGTAATCTTGAAGCATTTCATAGAGTAAGTGAGTAATGGAGTAATTACTTCCAGAATAGAATATACAATAAACCTAGGCCGTGCATATAGTATCTAGCGTTTGAGAACAAAACTCAAGACATGGCTATGCATGTGTTCAATGCTGGTCTGCTTTTCATTCAGGCACAGTCTGTAAGCACAAGGAACAATGGACTCAGTTATATTTATTTGGAGTTATAACACAAAAAAACTATTATTTTTGCAGAAATAGAAACTGCAATAGAAACTTACATCAGCCATTGAAGTTTACAACCGCTTTGCAATCCGAATGCAGCACGTCATATCAGAAAGTAATAAAATGTAGTTATAACGCATAATAACCGACTTATTGATATTTTGGTACACAAGGGCTATAAATAATGGATTCACTTGTATTGGAGTAAAATACAGAGTAGAATTACGTTACTATTGCTATTAAACTAGAAACCGCAGTTTCGGTGCATAATTACAGTAGCCTGTATAGTTATATGCTTACGTTTGTATAAAGTTATTTTATTCCAATTAGAGTATATTTAAATGTATTGTGATGCATTCAACAGGTACTAACACTGTAGCACTCATAAGCATAGCCTACAGTTGAATCAGTCTTACATAATTCATTCCAATTAGATTCATTTTGAAATATAAGCTACCTCGTAATGTAACTCGCGCATTACAACCTATGGTTCCACTTTACCCCATTACCCCCTCTAACGGATACTTCCTGGATGTATGTACACTTGGATGCACATATAAAAGGTAATAAGATGATATGCATTCCGTCATGCCATAAACCCGACCATTACTCGGATGCATAACGAGCGTCATCTTAAGCCGACTCCATTCCTCGCATTCGATTTCATTGCGACGTCAACTCCGTGAAGCAGCCACCACCAATGAATACGTCGTGGACTTCGCCAAAAATTCACCTCAGAAGCATACGGCATGACACTACTGATAGTGATAACACGTCCTTGTCATGCTTGTCATGCGTCTTTGTTGTGCTTTTTATCTCCTAGTCTTGAATACGTCAGTGTAGTCATCCGACTTGTTTGTGCCCGATCAAGTCCAACATGTTTCACATAGACCTAATATGTTTATTTTCATTCTCTTCATTTCTTGTTCTATACGGCCTAAACTTTGAACAGTCTCAACTCGGGTCCTTAAATGACATAACTGGGATTCACGTGAGAGTTCTAAGACGGAGAGACAGTCCGTATAAAGCATAAAATTAAAGTTTGACATTTCCAATCTATCACACCTCATCGATAAAGTGTTTCGTGATGACGTTAATGTAGTCTAAAAATGAGTGCGTTTTCGACTAATTGCGAAATAACGACTGCTATGGCCTGGGGACCACAGATAAACGAGTAAAGAAAAGTGTCAAATTAAGCCAACTCGAGCTAACAATCTTTCAGTGTATTTTGATTGCTTTAAAAACTATAATGTAAAAGAGGATTTCGTGACTCGCAGGTTGAGCTTGTCTTTGTAGCCCTAATGAAGAATACCTAAATTCTAACGAAATGATTTCAGGTTTTTATACCGTGGTCTGTGCAAATATTTTAGCCCGGGAAGACACTGATATTTCTGTCGCTGGGGGGCGCTCCATAACAGAAACACTGCATGTTGTTCTTGGAGACATCCTGAAGACCAGCGAATGGATACGAGTATTGCCAAAAAATTAGGCGCATGTTTTACTGAAACAAGTTCAATAAGTATCAAAAGATTTGATGCGTTCCATGTACAACATTTCATTCTATACGTTGACTTTATTGCAGAAACTTTGGTGATTTTTGGTGTTTCTCCTTGCTTGGCAATACGTAGGATACTAAACTATGTAGCATCAAGTACGAAGCCCGTTTGGAATCGTACTTCAGTAGACTAAGTATGGCTGCAAAAAAAGCAATTGTGTACATTTCCATTCTATCAAAGTGGAATGAAATGTTTGCATTGTCACTTTAACATTTACCTAGATATAAGTTTATGAGATGAATTCGAATTTTATTTAAGCAAACACAGAAAAGTAAGGAAAAATGTAATTTATTGGGCATTAAGGCGGAGGTGGTGAAATTTACACTCGGATGGCATTTGCGGATTCTCAGTTTAATACCAGACCTACCACCAACAATTGCTTAATAAATTAATCTTCAATGCTTTGTTCTTTTATAAATTTTAAGGTCGATGATATTTAAACTGGAATCTATTGGTTTTAGCCACCGCCGAGTAAACTAAATGTTGAATACACCGAAAGCACATTTACAACGTTTGCTGACAACCGCTTATAAACTTGCTTGGCGGCAATCACGTAGATAAACAGCAATGTTTAACAAGTGGGAGAGGTACAAACTTTACAAGTGCTGCGTCGAAAAAATCGGTTTCCTACCAGAAGCTAATTCAATAAATGGAGTCAAATTCTTAAAAATTGTAATGACATCCCAAATCCCAATAGACTATTTTTCATCAGGGTTAAACTCGAGACATATATTTCCATCATTGTTTTTTATTTCTCAAAAATCACTATTCCATTCCTTTGTGAGGTAGGCCTAATGTGTTTCACAAATACGTTACATTAAAAAACTTGTTTCGTAACGTCCCTGAATAGATGACCCTCTGGGACTAGTTCTTCTATTGTTTCGTTTTGATCCTTGGTTATGTCTCTTTCAGCAAATAGCATTTGACCTTCTTCTCCGAGGAAATTTAATCCTTGAACAGTCAGCATAACGTTACGAGCTGTTTGAACTAAACGCAAACATGCTTTAATGTTTATTATCTCAATGCGAACAGGCCATGTGGTTACTTTAGAACAAGATTTCAGACGATGGCCGTTTGGCCATCACTTGGTTTCCGGTGAAGTCATACCTCCTGCTTATTTTCCTATTTTTAAGTAACTAGGCTTGAAGGTCTGATTTCGTTAATTGCATCATATAACTATTACCGGCTCAGATGATACACGCTTATGTTTTTGGTTTGTGCCACAATGCCATCGGATCAGTTAGAGTAGCTGCAGTCATAAACCGTAAGCGCATAAATTTGCACATAAACTTTTATATTCATACCACTCTCATTAACATTAAATTTTTGCAATATCAGTAATTACGTAATAGTACAGTGTTTTAGGGGAAAAAACTGATACGTCAATCTCGAATTCAAGACCAAGAAAGACACGAATAAAGACCAGGACATCTCATTTTCTTGTCGTATTGAAAAATTACTGATAAGGTTGATAAGACCCAGAGATAAATAGAGGTACAGGCATCTTTTGCGAGTGACAAAGTCGCTTGTGTGGTTGACAGTGCAAATAAAAAACGTAAAATGAATTATGGGAGTGTTTGCAAACTCTTCTACCGCAAGTTTTATGTTTTCCTAGTTCCAGTTTCATGCGATCGGAAAATTTTTGTGTGTTCTGCAATTGAAAAGATTTTACGCCTAGATTTATGTACATATTATTGTGCAAAGTGAGACTGAGCAAAATTTCGTTTACTTTTGGAGGAGTATCTTTGCTTTCAAAAAACTGAAAACCTGTAAGTTTGTTGAGTGAGTGTTGTAAATTGTACCGCAGTGCAATCATTTCAGTTTATGAGCTGAGTATACGTAACAGCGGCAAATTCAATTTGAAAGATTCTTTTGACAAAAAATAAAATGATTGATTGAAAGTTATACCAGGCACACTTATGTAATTCATGTGTTATCAGAGCATTGTCATTGCAGTTGTCTTAACAAAATTTATGTAAAATGAAAAAGACATGCTATCTATGCAAGGCAAGGTTTTGCTCTACCAAAAACTGATAGATTTAAAGATCAATTAAACTTTACTTGCCTGTCAAAAGGTTTGGAAAACAAGTTCAGAAAATTGTTACCATATCAGCCTATCCGAAAATTGGTTTTCCTAATCGATGTTAATTTTATAACGCTGCAATTTAATCGCCGTAATGTTAGAAGCATCATTAAGCCAGAAATTGCTGTGAAAAAATACTCAAGCAAAGGTAATTTTGACTGATGTACCTTGACGAATGTAAACCGCTCCACAGAAACGCCAGGATATTTTAAAATAATTAAGCTTGCAATAATTAAGCTTACAAATGAAGTTGAGTACGCAAAAAAATCAAACACGTAACATAGATTTACTGTAAGTTATATGGAAAGTAGCAACTGCACTTATTTGTTGTCCAGTAGCAATCTAATCTTGCAACATTCAGTTATGTTGCCGCAGGATGTTTCAATATGTATTGCCAAGTTTCAAACGTGCTCTTACGGTCACGTGTTTGTTCATGCGCTTAGCAATTCCCAACTTACATTTGGTGTTATCTGCAAACTGTGTACTGTGTAGCAGTTAACGCTCAGGGAGTTGGACAAAACGATTACAGCCTAAGCTACTTTACACTCCAGTTAAAAGCTGCTCTCTTTATCAATGTTGTTTGCTGAGGTTTCATTGTTATACTTCACGTTGAATGGTTTACTTTATGGTGTGCCCTGATAAGTGGGTGTAGTATGTATACATAATTTGTCAGCTGTCAATACGCACTGGTAATTTTCATTCAAGTCGTGTCAGGATATTGCTTTCCAAGGAGTAAGAAGGTGTTTGAGCAGATATAAATTTGTAATACAGTAATTCATTTCTAAAAGCTGAGTTTAATATGTTGTTACAATATACAGCAATGCATTAATATGAGTACGTATAAGCTTCTAAAATTGTTTCAACAGAAGAATGAGGAATTGATGATTTGTAGGCGTGTCGCAAACCAGTTTAGAACCAGAATAAAGCTGGAAAGCTCTTAATTCGAAACTATTTAATAGACGATACGTAGTTTTCTTTCAATTATATACGGTATTGGTTATCACTGTAGACTACGTTAGCCAAAAAAATCACATTAAAAGGAATTTTGTTCTGCTAAAATACCATTAATTTTTCAAGTCTTGCCAAACAACACCAAAATGAAAATAACCTAAATTTAACCGTAATCTTTGCAGAAATTTTTGTTAACCATTAGGCCTACTGTATTTTGGTTATTAAAGATACGTACATTATATAACAGGCGTTGGTCTATTACCATGTATGTTACACATACAGTGCATAATAAAGAATTCATGCCATTAAAATGTTATTTTTGTTGTTTTTATGTCTAGAAGTTGTATTTGCTAATAGAGGGTGTCACGAGTAATGACAAAAACATTGGGATGAAAATGAAGATTGCTGTAGCAACGCTTGGTCTGTTTATGCTCTTGCAAAGTACTACGTTTGGCAAAAAACATATGAAAACAAAGCGTTTATTATCTACAAATCGACGAAATGTGATGGCTGATGCTCTACTAGAAGTGGAACCTCTCCCCCCAGACGTTGTAATGAGTGAATGCACATGTAGATGTTGCGAACAGACTCCTGCCCGTAAGTTAAAACTGCTTGCAACTTTTTAAACTTGCGCTAGAGTTTGTTTACTGGCTATAATATTATGCTGAATGGAACTGCCATCTTCGAGCAAACGCATTATCAAAGTGCAAAACGGGTTTTGTTTTTCAACTTTCGAACAAATCATTTACACTATAGCCATACAGCAGTGGTCTATATAGTTGATTAAGTTTATTGTACCTGTTCTTTTAGCTCTGACTAGTCCACTGTGCGCCAATGATGTGGTTATGGCTGTCGACAGCAGTGCTTGTTTCCGGGATTATTACAGTAGAATGATGAGATTTTTGAGAAAACTCGTTAGACGAATTGGGCGCACTCCTAATATTCAGTACGGCGGGGACGAAACTCGTCTTGCTTTGATGCAGGTTAGCTTTCTTAGTCAAAACTACGGATATACATACTTAATGCTGTACCCATATGCACCTTTACATGAACAACGTTATACTTTGAGCATAAGCTTATTTATCGTGTAATTTAGGATATATTTCACGGAAATGTTTTTTAGCAATTTGTTTAATACTCGTGAAATGTTTAATTTAGTTCAGCAGTGACATTGTGTTTCCGTTGGAATTGTCTTCGTTTGAGCATTACACCAACCCATCAACGAAAAAAGGAATTTTAGAGGGTATAAATGATCAGCTGGACAATTTGCAGTTCCTGGGAGAAGGATCGTTTCTCAATAAAGGTACAGTATATAACAGTTATAAGCCTACACGCTTTTGTCATGAACACGTATATTGTTTGTTTAACAATTGGTACAGAAATACTGTATACAGTCAGATGTCGTTAATCCCGACCACTTTGTTTCGTCAAAAAATGTCGGTTTAGCGGAGTATCCGGATTATCGGAAAGCGAAAAATCAATCAATCTTGCAAATGCAGCACCGTGTTCAAAATGCAGTATGCACCTTACTCCAATTCAAAATACCAAGTTTATTATGACATTACCTAAGTTATTATGCCTAGATAATCGGCTATCGTGTTCGTCAACTATTTCTGTATCTAGGACAATCGTGTACCATTTTCTCTTCACTCTTAATAATCCGGTTTATCGGATTTTTTTACTAATTATTTAGTACATTTGTTCGAAAACTTTTGTGTCGGAGTCGGACAGCGGGGTTTCCGGATTAAAAGGGGTAAAAGGCATAGGAAGAAATCCGTTCCCGGCAGTTTTGTGTCGGATAATGGGGATTCCGGTTGTCCCGGGTTCGGATTAACGAGGTCTCACTGTATCTGGTTTCTTTGGAAATGCAATGGTTGTTTCTTACATTTTATATTTTAGCCCTTAATGCCACTGTTTCCCATATTCAATCTCAACCAAGGCCACAGAATTTACTGGATCAAATTTCTCCGGTAGTTCCACGCAAGGTAATGTACTATTAATGTCACGTGTCTACGTGTCTACGTGTCACGCTCTCCCACAGGATTAGCAACAGATTCACCAAAATTCTGTGTGTCTATGTCAAACGGAGCCATGAACGGAGCATAAACTTTATAGTTTTGACCTTTTGTCACCATTGGAAACGTCAAAAACACGGCGTTCCAATGATAGTTTATCGTTGATAGATACCGTTTTCAGACAAAGAAATATAGAATCGGTTTAGAAGAATCCGCCCATTTAAGATTATGATGTGTTATAGTTATACGAATACATGTATATTTTTTAATTTTGTCAAGGTTGTAATTATTATGACAAATGGCAAAAGTCATCCGAGTGTAACTATGAACAACATAGAAACCTCGATCGCAGCAATGGAGAATGAAGGAATCACTGTCATTCCTGTTTCAGTTACAAGAGAATGCCAGTAAGTACTCTTTCTCACCGCTATTTTTTGTTTGCCGGATGTAACCTTCGAAAAAATTATCCATTGCCATCTATAAATAGATTTTATACTTTTAATTCACTATTTAGTGTTTTAATTTGCAAAAAAATAAGTTTTTGTACGTTGCTCAACAATGATTATTATTTATAAATTTATACTATTAATAAATTAAATTAATGTTAGTAAATTAGTTTTATTATTGCTAAAAGCTTCTCTTTAAGGCACCAGTACAGTAATAATATGTAGCAGTACCTCTAATGAATGTTATCGGGGTTTTAAGTGGATTCCAGTCGGACCAATGGAACGAAGGGTTGTGCCCGGACACTGTTGTTTTGGGCAAATTAGCCAAAGTTGGTAGAGAGGAATCTTCCTCGTTTATGGAGATGACGTCGCAGGACACGATTCCCGACATCTTAAACATTCTTGAGGTAACTTGCTTAAAGGTTACCCAAAAGCATATCTCTGTAAATAAGTTTCCTCTTGAAACAAAATACTGTTGCTATTCTATCTTGACCGTTTAAGTATGCAGTTTGCTCTTGTATTGCTATACTCATTTCAATTTTATGAAAAAAATATAAGAGTAGGCCTATAACCTGATCCTATAAGTTTAATTTTAAACAGAAACTGTCATTGGTTATGTAGATTTAACATTTACGTTTATATCCCTTCATTCTATCATTACTGGGTTTCTCTTCATCAAGCCTCTTAGCAATCTAATCTAAAAAATCACTTTGAAAATATAAAGAATCATATCACGGGAAAGGGAATAAATGTTTTTATTTTGTTGTATGTTTTTTTTGCAGAAGGTGATTACTGAAAAATTCTACCAATTTCTGTCCCTTTCATGCCAATCAACGAGAAAAGCTTTGAAAAACGCTTTCATTACTATATTAAAGCTGAAATTTATATATACTAACTTTTCTCTGAAACCTCAAAGAATAAACTAGAAAAACTTTTCGTAAAAGGGAAGGTTTATGTCACAAAAGCTTATGTTTTTGAAGTTTAAAGTGGAATATAATTCTCTTTTTGTAGTGTCACCCGCAAGCTAGCAGCTTGACTGCAGCACCTTGCAACAACTGCACTTGTTCCTGCGAGGTAAGCTCTTTCAACTTTTATAAGTTTTGTTGTTACTTGCATTGGCGAGAAAGATGCTGCGTAATTGCCTTTAATCCGAGATGTTAATTAGGACGATTGTTATCAAAAGTATTATCATCGCATTAGTGTAAGTAATTATAGCATAAACACCGCTTATTATAGTGTAAGTATTGTTACCGCATCAAGTTCAAAATGACTCGAATATAATTCTACCAAAATATTATGCGCATGTATCATGGATATGCCGTACTTGGTACGTTGTGCTTAGCACTTATACGATATAGTATACGCTGGTGATATATCGTAGCTTTTCACCACTGACGTACAAAGGTCACTGACGTACAAAGGCCATATTAATTGCATAAAAGGGGTAGGTCATAATGAGAATTAGATCAATATAGCGGTTGGAATAAGACGCACAGCGTGTTGAGTCAACCCTACTCCAGTCAAGGTATATATCTTCGATATGCTGTTTTTACAAAACTGATTTACTGAAGCTTTTCTAAACGTACTTACGTGAAATTTTTTGACTTTCCATAGAGAGTAGTCATAGGTAAAGTTACGAGCTGATCACTTAATTTGTTTTGTAAGATTTGGTCATCAGCAGTTAATCAAGTTTTTATTACATTTATGCAATTTTTATGAATTATATTTCTCTGCTGCCAAGTCTGCTTAAGACAAATAGAGCACTCGCCGTATCTGGTACCATCAATTTTTCCACAGAAATGGGAAAGAACCTCGCCCAGAGTGAAATAACGCCAACTCGAAAAAATACCATATATTTCACCCTATAAATATACTGGTTCTTTTTACAGAGTATTCGTTTCACCAATTTTAAACTTAATAACGTACGTGCTAAATAAACAACGCTAAACGAATTACCCTGTTAACTTGTGAAAGTTCAGTTATTCTCCACGGTATAGTTTTAGTTTAATTAGCAATTAAATTTAATCTGCCAATTTTGCACACCCGTGTCGTCATCTACGCTATAGAAGTGAAGAGCCAGGCCCAAATAGGGTTACAAAATAAGGTTTGTAACCTGTCCATACTTACGAACCGTCAAACGTCAAATAAATGCTTTTCAGACCGATAACAGTCGATTGTTATAAAGTAAAAAAACTAACAAAACTAAATGAACCCTCATATACAACAATTACAATGGTCAGGGCTGCATGCCAGGGCAAATTGTGATGCGAAGTGTGCTAAAGCTATGAAGCGAACAAAGCAATGAATCCTTGTGGTGTAAAACAACAATTATTGAGTCGTAATGCAACAAACTTGTAGTACCTTGCTTGCTGCTCCCAGGGGCGCCGAAAGCACGGAGGGAGTTACCTGCCCTATAATCTTATAAGATTAAAATGAGGTTTTGTGTTTATCATACTTTGTCTTATGCCAATTTTATGGTGGTTTTGCTTTATCACAAAATTTAGCATGTTATCGCTTCCAAGAAGTTTTTTTCAATGGTTGATTTAATTTTCACAAGTATCGTTTCTAATTTATTTTGACTGCCATCTATGGATACCTTATTTCTGGAGCCAGCGTTTAGGACACGCCTGCTTTCCACTGTCCAGTTTCTAAACAGTACCTAAAGTGCTGAGTACGAAGAAATAATCTTTTTCAGCAGTTAGCAAGAGATATGAAATATTTTTCAGTAAAAACTTATTTTTCATGTTTCTTTGTTTTATAAAGGTTATAGTTTGTGTAAAACAAATTATGATTTGGACCAAAAACCTGTTGTCAAATTCATCATTTTGGTGTCATGACCTACAAATATTGCATTTGTAAAAATCTCAGGATTATTTCATTTACATTCAAAACGCTTGCGGTATTGGCTAGTATTAAAAAATTCACCCTTGATTTGTCGAGTGTTTTTTCGAAAAGATGAATCTTGAAAGCGAATGATACGAAACACCTAGACCTGGGCATAGGAAGAATTCATGTTACGTTACTACAATGCGAAAAATGTTTAGTATAATTATTATTCTATCATGAGCTATGAAAACCGTTTTCGTGGGAGCGTAAATATAATACAGCACTTCAGTTTTCGGTTAGATATTGCCGCTAACGCAATTGCAATTTCATTATCCTTTCAAGGACGCTTCTTTTTGCATTAGAAGCATGGGTTTTACCATTGCCTTGCATTTGTTTCAGGTTATGATTATTTCTCGCCGGGGATAATTGTGCGTTCGCAAATAATGATTACTCTGATCTCATATAAAAAGTAGTTTAAAGTTTATCACATGGTATACAATAATTTAACCTATATCATTGTTTTAAGCTAATTTCAATCTTTTCCTGAATTTAGTTCAATTTGATTCGAAACAAATTCCATTTTTTTCCAAAACTGGTTAGCCCACCAACAGCATTTCTTGCATGCGGGCTGCTTTACTGTAGGTGCTTTGCCTTAGGTTATAATGAGTTCAACCGTTGCTAAGTTAACAGTCGTTACAATCGCAATGTAGGACAACCCAACGTTAGTCAACGTTGTTTTCAAAGCACGTACGTTATTAAACAACACTATCGCGATCCACAGATGAGTTGATTTGTTAGCAGTAGACCTATATTCATACGTGATTACGTAACGATAAAAATTGGTGCGTAACTGTATTTTGCAGATACATAGTTTTTAAACTACGCCCAGCACCAAAAATGCCTTTTGTAAAAATCTGCCCACACCCTGTTCGATAGTTTCCGGCGCCACTGACTGCTGCCACATTGATTTGTCATCGCACAATGTAACTGAGCGCCGGATTTACATGGTGGAATGCCCTGGGGCCTAGCATTGGTGGGGCCCTTTCATTACTAAAATTATACTTTAAGAGTTATGTGCCAAGTTTAGCTTTATGAAGTCCAACACCTTTTTGTTGGTCTAATTCATATGTGTCAAACTCCCGGCCCGCGGGCCACATCCGGCCCGCTTTACAATAAATCTTGGCCCGCAATGCTATTTTATGCATTGAACTATTTCTGGCCCGCGAGATCATTGTACAGTATAACTTATTTTTCTTCAAGCAAGAAACAAGATTATAACAAATCGCACAATACTGTACAGCAACACAGCATGTTGCCTCATCATACGATAGAATAAATCGATTTATTCTAACGCTTGCAATCTGGGCTGCTTTTTTCTTTATTGTTTTTTAATTCTTTAATGCTTTCGCAAAGGGGATGAATGAAACATAATGATGTAATAAAAGAATAATCAAAAATAGCCCAGTCAAAAATCGTGAAAAACATCAAAAACTTGGTGTTGTTTCGCTACCTATTCCAATTTATGTACTCGTGTCACGAAACGTTCAATCAAGTTTTATCCTTACGGCCCGCAGCGTTAAATAAGTTTTGAGTTTTGGCCCCTGGTGCGATTGAGTTTGACACTCCTGGTCTAATTAGACAAGCCAGCTGCTATCATTCTTTAATCGATAAAGAACTGCGCAACAAGCCTATACTTAAAATAACAGAGCCAGCGTGAAAATACTAAAATACCAATAACCATCACTGAAATATGGCGTTAACAAGTAAAACTGTTTATAGGTAGCATGCAGTGACGTATTTAGGGTTGCGTTGAGGGGAACCAAAAAGCTTTAAAAATTGGTTTCAAAATTCCCGAGTTTGTCCACTGCGCCCAAAATGCGCAAAACGCAAAAATTTTGTGCTTTGGCGCCTCAAATGCCGCTTTAAAATGCCTTAAACGAAATATATTTTCATATCTAGGCCTATGTAGACAATACAGCAGCCAAATTATAGTGTTCACTTTGTAGACGCCGTGTACAACTTATAACGCCACATACATCGATTTTTAAACGCCGTAAGCCCGTCCATTAATCTTGTATTTTTCTCCGTAATTGACATGTAGTCGCAAACAAAGAAATTCAATAAACGAAAAAGACTGCAAACGTAAAAAGGCCCATGGTTTAAAATCGTTAGGTTGGTGAAGGGGTACGGGTATGGCCCAATGACCCCTTCGTAAATACGGTAGTGTTAGCATAAAATAGTATTTAGGAGGGTAAATGACAGACTTTCTAAAGATGTTTCAAGATTTTGACATTTTTCTGAATGGCATTTTTACACCAACTTGCTGAAGTAGCTTTGTTCCAGAAATATTTAGAAAAGACCTATACAAGTCAATTGTAGGCTACACCACGATTGGTGATATCAACGAAGTTTTAATGATTTCTTGACCACTTATAGTTATATTTCCAACAGTGCTCAATTTGCGTTGTTGGAAGTAGGCTCTTTAGAAACTTTCTCTCGATTCTTGATAACCAGAACGACAAGCAACCTGTCATGTTTCAAGATCAGCCAATTATATGTTCACAATTTGGTCATTGTTTTTTCACAATGCGATTTGAAGCTTTCATGCCATAGCATTGTACTTAATATAGAGTACAATATTGCAGTGGTGATTATAGCAATATAATAGCCTAAATAAATCCGACCCTGATGTAATTACTGTAATTAAATAAACGTTTCTTGAGAAATCCAATTATTTGGTTCTTTTTGTATCAGCAGCTATACGTTACATCGACTTACCATTTCCAATACTTATATTATTTTTCCAATATGAGTGTGTTTGACGCAAACGAGTTAAGATGACGCTGTTTACAAAGTTATTATGTTAAGAGGAATTCTTTTATCTTAATAGCTTCCGGTTGGTCCGCGTGGTCCCGAAGGACCTAGAGGCGCAAAAGGAGACTTCGTACAGGTACAAGCTGTGCAATTTTTGAAAACGTTGTAATTACACAGCCGTTCTGACAGTCGTGAGTATTTAATATATCTTCAGTATAATAAAAGTCGACGCTTAATAGTCATGATAAAGTTACCTATGTTCAAAAATCTTCATTCAATAGACATACCGTAATTAAATACCTGCGACGGTTTTGGCTCACAGCATTGCCTAAATGTACCAATAACATATACTTTTCAAAATTACTATTATGCTTTTATATAAATACAGGGAGAACCGGGTATAGATGGTGAAACGGGCTCCAAAGGTGAAGTTGGAGAAAAGGGGGATAGAGTAAGCGCTAAAGCTAAGAGTAATTTTTACGAAAATATAATCATAAGCTATACAAATAAACTTTAAAATCATCGCTGTTTTAATTTTCAGGGTCCTGTTGGAGAAAAGGTATACCAAACTTGATATTTATTAACCAACTAAAGAGGTTTGCTGCAGAAAAGTAGTTAAACAGACGTTTTTCTTTGAACTCTTACAGTTTCATTTATTTTTTTAATCAATTTTTAAGTTCCGGGCTTATCTGTTTGTGATGATTTTAAGAAGAACTGGACTTTGTCGTGTATTATATTGAGCATTACTATTTTAAAATAGGGGTCAGTCGGTGAAAAAGGCATAGTCGGTGATAAGGTATGATTTGATTTTCCAGAAATGATTTCTCTACCATAATGCGTAAGCATGACCTTAGTTAAACCACATCGGTCAACAGTAAACATTCTCCTCATAAACTCAAAGTTTATAGCTCGATAAATCTACATATTTTTTCCATTTATAAACAAATTGATTGTGTATTAAACTTACGTAGCATTGCGCTTAACTACATGTCTGACTATATCGTAAATATTGTATTGAATTTAACCTAATACCTAATGCCAAATGTCTAACTTTATAGGGTGAGCCCGGCAACGTCGGAGAAAAGGGAGACACGGTAAGAATTAAAAACTATTGTGTTTTGCCACAAAATTAATCTTAAGAGCAATTCTTCAAAGGCGTTTGATGATTGCTTCAACCAATATTTGTGGTCTGCTCTATACATGATAAATGAATGTCTTGATGTCCTTGCTACCTAAGCTAGAGAAAAAATTGTTTCCAAAAGAATATATACCGCAAAAGATGGAAAGTGTGAAAGGTCAGATAAAAAGCGGCCAAAACCTGGAATTATGAATACGCGTGTTCGAGGTTTAGGCAGAGGGATTCCTTCGAAAAATAAGTGCAATCTCGGGTACAAGCCGACCGCTATCGAAAACCCAACAACGCAGTTTGCACATTTAAGTGTAACGAAAACTGGTCGGTCCGTTCATGACTCTGCAGCCAGATAGATGACTCTACAGGTTTCTGTAAATGACGTGAACTGGTACTCAAACGACAAGAGGATACTAAAAATAGTTATAAAAGAGTAAGACGAAGTTTCACATCACAGCCTATATAGATCAGAGCACGACTAGCCTTCGCACCATCATACCGTCTCTGTCCAGCGTGTGCTCCTCGGTACCACTTCCCCAGCGCAAACCTACATCAGTAATAACTGATTGATGACAATCAACGCAAGTCAAGCGCTAGTGTGGAATTAGAGCGTTGGGGGACACAAAATACTATATCCAAAGCAGGCACACAATTAAAACGTATTTTTAAAGCAAAACATTGTGAGTATTGGTACAATTTGTGATGAAAATGATAAAGTAATTGTAGAGTCCACTTATGCTGAATATAAACGTATAAAAAATATAGGCTACGAAACAAATAACAGTACACTAAAATTTCTGTGACATAAATTACCATATGGTATCACTGATCTTTAATTTAGGTCTATAGTTAGAAACTTAGATGGAATTCTCTTGCTTGATACTGGTTTACGAATACTATTCTTTCACATTGTTGAGAAGAAATTTGAAGTCAAATGTAATCTCTTTAAGCTCTTTCTTGGATTTGTCGATTTTGACAAGGGGCGCGCGGCGCAGCTCAAAATATTTAAAAACCGTTGGCTTATTGTATTAATAGCAGTAAATCGGAAAGATTGTTCCATTTGACTTAATAATTGAGTTGAGTTAATTGAGTACGAATCAGTACAACTATGCTGATTAAACATATTGGATTAAAGAGCTTATCTTTATGTATATGGTATTGTTTTTATATAGGGAGACATTGGTCCTATGGGTAAGGTTGGCCAAAAGGGTGAAGTCGGTGATATTGGACCTAAAGGAGCTATTGGAAAAATTGTATGTTGCATTCAATATAAATAAATTTCATTTCCACAATATAAGTGTTTTTAAAGTCGTCTTTCAACTAAGTTTAAAACCATTTATTTTAGGGACCTGAAGGTCCGAAAGGTGATGAAGGTGAAAAGGGTGAAGTCGGAGAACAAGTAAGACGTAGAAAAAACGGCAATAGTTGAGTTATGATTAAATTCACATTGGTATCACGTTTTCACAAAGCCTTTTTAGGGCAAAGTTGGCAACAAAGGTGAAGAAGGTGAAAAGGTAATATAATACTATTTAGTTACAAATACTGAATAAGGCTACAACTACTGTATGAGTAATACGGTTGTAGCAACCTCTATTTCTAAATAATACATACCAGTAACTAACAATTAAAAATGAATAACTAATAAAAATAACTAATATAACCCAAAATAACTCAATAGTTAATTGAAAATGAAAACTTATTATTAGCAAAACCACGTTCTCAAACAGTAAAACTAAACGCACGTTCTTAAAAGATACTTGAGTTTGTCATGTTTTGCTCATCCCCCATCAGAGGGGTCATGAGCGAAGAGTGTAAGTAAGTTATGAGCTCTAATTATGTAAAGTTAAGTGATTTCATATAAATAATCCTCTCTAAACGGATAAAACATATGGCGCACTTTCTGTTTCAGCTTGACAGTAAATGAGAACTTTTTCTAATAACTTACTACCGGGACGCTATTTTTAGGGTACCAAAGGAGATTCAGGAAGCAAAGGATCAAAAGGTGTCGGAGAAAAGGTGCAGCGCCATGCTATCAAATTTATTCATTAAATTAATTTTATTTAAACCTTTTTTCGATTCAAATATAAATTTTCTTTTGATTAAACCTTTTTAACACGAAGTTTTACTGAAATTATAGGGAAGAAAAGGACAACCTGGCCCGGTTGGCCCCGAAGGACCAGATGGACGAAAGGGTGATCACGGTCCAAAGGTATATACAGCTTATTTCATATTTTCTGCCATATGAGAAAATTATTTTATTCCAAAAAAATTAATTAAAAATGGTTTCTGTTTTGGATTGTTTGGATTATACGTATTGTTTGCATATTAGGGTGATGAAGGAAAACGGGGCTTATGTGGAAAACCCGGACCAGCTGGCAAACGAGTAAGTGTCATAAGTTTGCTATATTTTATTACAATGATGATATATTTTATTACAAATTACTATGATGAAAGAAATAGCTAATCCTACATGTTTAACAGGGTATCGAAGGAGTACCTGGAGTCGACGGCATAGATGGTCCGGCGGTAAAAGAACCTTTAAAATAATGAATGCTTTGTTTTTTCAAGCTTTACTTACCCAGATTACATTTGAGTTAAACTTTTGGCTGGAACTAAGTAATGTTGATGCACAACCATGTTTTTAATAGAGCAGTACTTATTAATAAAATCTGCTATACTTACACGCAGGGGCCTCAAGGAACACAGGGCCCAAGAGGGCAAGTTGGCTTACATGGAGACAAGGTTTGTGAATTGATGTTGATTTTCTTCTTTTTGTACTGTTCTATTTGCGCTATCCTAATACTAAAGTCTTAATTCTAGCTAGAGTGTAATCCCATCAGCTTTGAATCGTTTACTGCTGGTTTCTAAATTTTTATACATTATTTGAATTTAAGTTAGCACTCACTGTACCACAGTTATAACCATGCAACCTTCATCAAGCGCCCTTGTTAATTACTTTACACTTCATTTCAGATCGAGAGAAAACGTCATATTACGTATATAGCCTATGTGTAAATTACGCACATTACACTTATCAGAACGCATTTACCATTTTTGTCAAGAGAACGTCGAAGACTTACGTAGTAAACAAGTGCATTGGTGGATAAACAGAAATATTTGTACATTTAACAGGGTAAACCTGGTGAGCCAGGTACAACTGGAGAAGAAGGACCAAGAGGATTTCCTGGCGAAAGAGGTCGTCCTGGACCACAAGTATTGACATAGTTTTTCTTTTTTGACGATCTGCGCATCTTTATTATAAAAAAATATCGGTTTTAACACCAAATACAATTAATGAAGGGTGCTGATGGCCTTAAAGGTGAGAAAGGAGAACCATCAAGAGAGATCGGTCCACAAGGTTTTTCAGGGCCTTCTGGACAAAAAGTAAGATCTTGTGAAACGGAGTGATTTTTTGAATTTCCATCAAGTGTTTCAATTAAAAAAGACAATTAAAAATAATAATAACAATTAAAAAAGACCTAAAACTTCTTGCCGTGTAGTATAATGTAAAATTTGCTTTCCTTTCTTTGATCCTCTTTTTTCTATGAGATATCCTTTTACTTGCATTTAGGGCGAGCCTGGAGTAGAAGGAGCTGACGGACTGGATGGGAGAGAAGGTCCATCTGGTAGACAAGGTCCAACGGTAAAACGAAACTTCTTGTATAAGCGTGTAACGTAAAGATATTAAAGTTACTGACAAAACAAATTATTCATTACGTAATATTGAATATTTTTATTGTAGGGTCCACCTGGCCCCCCGGGCCCACCGGCCGTTTATAATTTGGAAGAACTAAGACCAATTATTGTCGATATTATACGAGAACTACTACCTGGAGGTAAACATCGGGATGTTTTTAACTCCATAAATGCGTAACAATACCCTAAATTGCTCAATAGGCTAGAACCAGTGCAAAATAGTTATGCTAGACTTAAAACAAAAATAGTACTTCCAGACGTAAGGCAATATCCGTGTAGTAGGACCGACAACTATAATAATTCATTTCTGTATTTTCATTTAAATTTTTTATATTTCGGAGTTTGACTTATTTGCAATTCGGCTTTTGATAATACACTGTAGGGCGTAACTGGTATGTTCTATTAACCTTTCACGACGTGCAGCTTTTTAAATATATATCTTCTTCTGTAAGTGAAGACCTAATCTTTGTTATAACTGTTGTAAATACATACATGATGAGAAACGGAAAAGAAGTGTAATGCGGCCATTAGAGTTATATTACGTATAGGATGTTTTTTCTAGGATGTAATGTGGTAGCTAATGGTAAATTTTACAACTATTCTCTTTTTTTGCAGAATGCGGTAAGATCTCTACTTATCTGTTCACCTTCGAAAAGAGTATTATGTAGGCTTCTGCATGCTGTATCTCATATGTATCATGTTAACAATCACTTAGTTTTATAATATACTTCTAGTATTATTATGAAACTTCATTGAAATCATTGGCAATATATCTTTTCAAATGTGTCAGTTAAAAAACATGGTATGTTACTGAGTTTTAAGCTAGCCACTGACGATATTGACACACAAGCAAATTACAAAGCGTGAATGCATGGCTATTGACCAGCGCTTTTTCTGTGTGTGAATAACATGTTACATGCAATAATTTTACAAATTAAGGACTTATTATTTATAACAATGTATACTTCAAACACCCAGTGGCTAACAAACCCAACGTTTGCAACGAATACGCCATTGATCTTGCTTTTCTTGTTGATGGAAGCGATTCTATTGATCGAAGCGATTTCGAACAAGTAGAGTCGTGGATTTTGTCTACCGTGGATGCATTCAATCCTTCGGCAAGGAGGATTCCACTACATGTAAACGTTGTGCAGTTTTCTGAGCAAAGCCAAAAAGAGGTGCAACAAATGGTTGAACATAGCTCTGATGAAATAGCTGATGTAGTTCACAGTATACATCAAATGCGATCTGGAACAAAATCTTACAGCGCTTTAAGATTTGTTAATAACAATCTGTATCCTGATTTGAGAGAGAATTCGTTCAAAATTCTGATAACTATGACCGACGGCGACGCTAGTGAAGACAAAGATATTGAGGCGATTCAGCAAGCTCGAAGCAACTTCAACATGATGATTGCCGCTGGCGTTGGCGAAAAAGTTAATAACGATACACTACAAGATTTTAGTTCCTCTCAAGATTACATAATCAATGTCAATAATTTTGTTGAATTGAAGAGTACTATTTCCTCTATAGTGGAAAACACATGTTCCGGTATTGATGCCATTTTATCAGGTATAAATAATAGAGAAACAGCAAGGAGCAAAAAAAATTTGGCGTTATGGTAACACACTTACAAATGAACCCAGCATAACAAACATTTTTTTGAATTAAACGCAGAGCGTTGCTATTACTATACATTAACAATTGTAGACGAAAGTTGCATGGGGCTGATTTGATTTGCATGCTTTGAATATCTTGGCTAGAATGTGGCATGCTAATCTGTACTTTGAAGGAAAGATCTTGTACTTTGTTTCGTCTGACATGTGAAGAATATTAATTCTGTATCTTATCTAGCCTGGTAACATTAAACTTGGCAGTTAATTCAAGTAATTTCAAATAAAAGTTATTATTGCTGTATAATTGGCTATATACCTATGTATAAATACCAAATCGGTTCTTATCCTTTTTAACTTTACAGGGATGGAAGAACCTGGGGATACCACAGGTAAGCAAAACTTAAACATTATTTAAAGTTCATGTTGCTTATCAGTAGGGCTAAGAACGTTCAGAAACGTGTGCACCTGTTGCATTACTCTGGGCTCCCTAACGACTTCTCAAGAATGTTATCAATAATGCCAGTCAATTTAAACAATTTCCTCAAAAGAGTAAATTTAATGTGTGTTAGGAAAAATCCTTTTAACAGATAACTTAAAGCTCTTAAAGGGAAAAAATCATAAACTGTCGACTGTTTCTTACTGCCTTCTTGGCCACTGATTTTTGTGCAATCGTGCTTTTGAAGATTTCTGTGAACAATAGGCTTATTTATCGATAGTAAGATTGGTAAATGATATAAGCTGGTAATTTTCTTGAGTTTGAAAGTTAATCAGATGTGAACCACATTAGATTTGTCGAATCTGTTGCAGTAAGATAGAATTTTTACTCGTTAACAATGCTTGATATTGTCTGTCTCATAAACTCAATTTGTCATGAGATTTTGTCATATACTTTTTGTTTGTGAACTGCAATGGACAACGGTACAAGACAAAAGTTTTCTCAGCACTTCACTTTTATCTTAGAAAAGCAAGTGAGGTTTTACTAATTATATTTTCCACCACCTAAAGTTAAACAAAAACATCTTGAGAACTCACTTACAAAAAGTTTTAGTTCACTGCCCTGTTGATTTCCGTGTATAGGCTAGCACAAGAGTATGTTACGCAACTCATCCTTATACTGTGCTATGGTGATGTTACATAACGAACAGGCTGCGCTGTATGAAAGATGTTTAGCAAGAAAACTTAAGAAAGCAAAATAACTTTATGTCCAAAGTTTACTCTGAAAGCGCATGCTAAAGCGTGAAAGTTGTTTGTTATGCTAGTGTCATGTTGTACTACGTGTCACGTAGGCCATAACGTAACGTGGATAATGAAAGTGAAACTCTCAATCTTGTTCTGCTGCTTGTCGTACCTCTGTGTCTTCAACGCTTTCCCGTATAGCACTTTCCATAATGGTCACTTCCCTGGTTGACAATTGACATTAACCCGAAATTGTAATAGCCAATCAGAAACAAACCCGAATGTGGGCCAAAACAATACATAGACCCAGGGTTTTTTTTAAGGTTTGGTTTGGGTGACCGCTAAGTACTTTTAAGAGACCGCAAGTGTTTCATTTAAATACCAAAAAATAGCCTGTAGTTGCAAGTCCAAATTTTGGGAAACCGCTGGAGAAATTTGGGGGACCGTTTCGGTCCCCCAAAACACCTTAAAAAAAACACTGCATAGACCTATGAAATTTTCAGCATTTGATATATAGGCTAGTCAGGATTTCGTTCAAACAGGTTTGAAGTTGATAAGGTTAATATTTTTCGGGATTATGTATAACTCGGAAAAGTGTTCTTCATGAAAAGAGAGGTCCGGTACCACGAATGCGTTATGAGAAACAAGAAAAAGGCGTAACTAAATTTAAATAAATTAATGAAATCAATTGTATGATTGCATTACAAATCGATGTACTGAACACAAAACTACGTACTTCGGCAATATACGCTTGCAAAATTCTTGTTGTCTTGCTAAATCTATTTGGTACGGTGTAAATGCTCATTTAAAAAGGTACGTGTATGTCCGGTTTAGATTTAACCTATAGGTCTATTGAGTTTTGAATCTAGTTCGGTTTCTCCCGAGTATATTTGCTCGAAGTGATTTAATTAAAGAGAGTGACTATTTCACTGAAAGTAGGCCATGTAGCTTGTTGTTAATATGCACTCAGCATATTTGTTTTTACATATGTTGCGAAATATTGTCTTTGACAAACGTCGATGAATAAGTTATTGCGAAAGAATCTAAACTTCACAGACTTTATTTCTCAGAAAGATGTATTCTATGACTCCTTTACAGTTTACAGTATATAGGGCTTATAGGCAATCGATTGATCGATCGTATTATGTCACTATAAACTTATATGCTTCAATGTCCCGTTTTTGTGCTACTTTTACTTGATCTTATAAACAGATCATGAAAACGATTAGTTGACCGAGCCTATACCTTTAACGTGATAAAATATTTCTTCGATGTGAAATTTGAATGGACCGCAGCAGCTGCATTTCCAACCGAAACACTCTAATGGGCCTATGGCGAATCTCACGTTGTTGCTGCCACTGATGGAGCTTGGTTGAGCTGTAAAACTCCGTGTTATTTGACTGCTCAGAAGGGTCTGTTCACCAGCAACAAAGTCGGTTTAACATATAAAGGTTTATTTTTATTTCATACCAAACGCCTTTAAAAGGAAAGTCGTGGTGACTCAAGTTTAACTTAGGCAGTAATCAACATAAAACTAAACTGAAAGCAGCACGTGTGCTTGTCACGAAAACCTGCGACCAAATGAATTACCGCTATCAGAAAACGCATTCGCAACACAAAACACTGAAATCGCTGTAGTGACAAATAATAACAAACATCACACAGAAAATACTAAAGCCATGTGAAGCGTACCCGCTACAGGCCAAATATACTGTCACTTGTTAAATGCGGGCCGCAAATTGAATAACGTATTACACTTGATTAAAGCAACTATAAAAGTATATAGTTTTATAGTAGGATATGGCTAACACAAAGTATAAGTGAAAAAAATCATCGCTCTTTAAACCGCTATTTTGCCCCGCGTTTAGGCGGCAACATATTCGCCACTACAAGTGTGGCAACCACCATCACAGTTTATAGCAACGATGAAGATGATATATGCAGCGAGTCACCTCCATTTGGGAATTGCAATAAACCCGGTGAAGATATAAAAATAGGGAAGTACTACTGGAACGCTGTAATTAAACGCTGCGTTCTATTTTATTATCAAAATTGCGGCGGTGGGAACATATTTGATACCGAATACCAATGCAAAGAAAGATGTCACCGCCCTTGTAAGTAAAACATCTAATTTTTACAAATGTTGGATGCCTATATTGAGAAATGTCAATCAAACATTCATTCATTCATCATGAAAATATCATTCTTGCCTGCTTTTGCAGTATCGTCTGCAATAGTTAAGAACACATCAGAAAATCTCAAAAAAGTGCATGATCCAGTCCAAGTCGTGTATAATGTAGCGTAAATATGTCATATATTGTGCATTACGGTGCTTGTTTGCTCTTTCATACATCGCAATATTTCATGAATCATGACTTGTGTCACCTCATCCTGTTAACTGCCATCGTGTGACTCGTGCACGTATCCTGAGCGATAGAACTTTGATCAATTTGATCAAATTTAACAGGTGTTTGTTTTTAATAGTATAAGCTACGTAATTTCTAATAATTTAATTTGCATTTCACATAACGAATGGTAAGTAAAAAGATTTAGTTTTTACGATAATATTAGATGAAATACAGGGGAATTTCGATTTTTCGGAGATCACAACGAAACTGCCATTATTATCCGTACCAATTTTCAAGAAACGAATTTTCCCTTTTCTGTATTCATACATTTCATCTCCAGGCCTTTATTCGAAAAAGCTTAATCCGACAAAGGATTTTTGGGAGCAAATTTTCCGAAACCACTAAATTAACCCTTGCTTAATCTGGAGTGATAAATATAAACAAGTGAATGGCGTTCAGCTCGGTTGTATGACCATAAAGTGCAGAAACAACTTCAGCTAATAAACGCTTTTGTTCCACGCATATAGTGAGCACGTTTGACTTACTGTAAAACGCTTGTATATATGCGCTATCTCATGCCGCAGGTTGTGCACGATGTTGAACATCGATTTCTCCAAAACCTTTCTTTGTTTGATTATTTATTTAATATATAAAACAAAAAAACTTTAGTAGGAAATCACGAATGTTTTAAACTTGAAGCATGTCAATGAAAGAAAAAAATCGAAGCATATATCAGACATTAAGTGCTGAGCCCCACTAACTAGGAAAACACACTTTTTAGCTAAAACAATTCTCTATAAACCAGCGTGAGTTTGATTAAGTGCCGCACCGATTTTATTAATTAAACTGTCATGTCCACTGGGCTACTTGTGCTGCTTACACCCAACACAGGTAAAGCTAAATTCTCTTCTAAATACAGGACTCAAATTCGCTCGTAAGGGAATTGCCACAATCGCATACCCAAACACCCGTTATTTTGTGGAAACGGTGGAAAGTAGGTTATGTGCTTGATGGGAATTCTGGAAGAGTCTTATTAGTTATTACACTGTTAATGCTGGATTACCTTCGGTTTGCACGAGCCAGCTTGTTACATAGCCTACAGTATCATATGCTTCGTTTGGTGTGATTTCGTTTCGTTATATTTCGAAAACCTCTGTTATATGCGACAAAACGGTTAGAACGAGATCCCGCGTATTTCTTCTTATGAAGGACGTTGCTTCCAATAATGTGGTTACCATTACTAATCATCTGATTACAAGGTTATAACTTTATTTTCAAATTCTAGCGGCTCCTACGACAACGTCAGCAGCCCCATCATCTAGCACCACACTTGCGCCAGGTTGTTACAAGGCGTTTGGAGACCTCGCCTTTGTCTTGGACGGAAGCGCGTCTGTTGGTGAAACGGGTTTTGCCGAACTTCAACGATTTCTGTTAGAATTGATAAAAGAAATACCGAACATTGGCAATGACGGAGTACAAGTTGCCATAATTCAATACAACAACCAACCAAGGTATAACTCTGAATTTAATTAAAAGTAAAAAAGTTGTTTAGTTGTGTGTTAACCATATGCGCCAATTCTCCCATACTTAAAGGGTCGAGATCAACTTTGAGGACTACAGCAACAAGAATGACCTGCTTGATGCGATTACGTTTATAGAATACCTTGATGGAAATACAAGAACTGGGGCTGCTTTGGAAACTTTAAGTGGACTGTTTGTTGAAGCTGCTCGACCAGACCGCAAAAAAGTAAGAGAAGAACATGGGAAAAACCAAAAACTATTATAGGAACATAACGTGGGGCGGGTAGGCTGTAAACAAAAAGCATTTGATAGAAGACCTCATATTCAATACCGCCACCAGACAGGGCCTGTAAAACGCGCAGTGAGAAAAGCAGTTCCCACTGTGTAGCGAGTTTTAATATTTGAACTTAAAAACACGTATCGGTTAGGTGCATGGGGCAAAACCGGTGGTTCTGTTCTGCGGGTCGCCACCCAGTTTTGGGTTGGCAGTTTTTATCAGTGTGTCGCCGACACTCGTCAAAAAAATTAGCTGAACATAAATCATAAGTAAGAAATTTACCAATCTACAGTAAAATAGCTTGAACCGCGCAAAGAAATATTTAAGCTAAAATAGTGTCACAACGATAAATTAATATCTTTCATTGTGTTACGTAAGTGATAGCGGGCCGTCTCGTATTATGGTAAGAACCAGGGTAGGCTAATTATATAGACGTTTACAGCATAACGAAATAAAATTACATAATCATAATACAGTACAAGCTTTGTTTACGGAATCAGAAAACTTGACTCATTATAGCGAAATCTGTAATAGACAAAACTATTTAGCTGCCAACAAAAAACTGCGATGCGTTCTACTAATAAAGTGTTTTACGAGCCAACACTGCAGACACAGAAGTTATCGTCACCTCAAACCAAGCAAGTAAACACAACGGGTATTACTGGGGTTATTTGTTTTAAAACTGGTGTTTACGACGCCTCAAAATCGTAGAACGTTGATTACGCATGCCAAAATGCGTGTGAAGCTGCCCTAATAAGTTTTAATTTTTTTTTATTATACATGGCTTGTTTGATTACGAGCACTTTTTGGTTGGTTTAAACTTTGACGTCAGATGTTTACTTGTTATTTGGTTTACTTTAAACCATAACAATTGCATGCATTAGGCCTACTTCAGTGTAAATATCATGAGCAATTGTTTGAAACGTGGTATGGTTCTGTGGGTCGCGTATATTAGCCCGGGCCATTAACGTTTGATATTTGATCGGTCCAAAAAAGTAAGAACCGTACTACTACCCACTGGGGCAACTGGGCAATAGAGTAGTTAGAGTCAATGAAATAGTGCATTTTTAATATTAATTTGACAACAGTATCTATCCTGATAGAATTAAAAAGGTGTTAAATTATACATACAGTGATTTCAGATCACAATAAAACTGGTTGAACAATTTCGTGTGTATTATTGTGTTTAGGTCGGAGTGGTTATTACGGATGGAAGGAGCCAAGATGATGTTACCGGTCCGTCAGAACAGTTAAGAGAAGACGGTGAGTTGAGAAAAGAACAAAGTTTGTTACAATGAAGAATTCAGAACTTTTATCACCAAGCTGTTCACCAAAATCTATAGGTGTATCTCTTTTCGCGGTTGGAGTTGGTGAAGCAGAATATGTAGAATTAAGGGAAATAGCATCCCAGCCAACGGATAGATACATTCTTTCCGTAAACAACTATGCTTCCATAACCCAAATCCGCGAGGAATTGCTCAGCAAGATTTGTTCGGCAGCAGAAGGATTGTACATATGTAACTATTTGCTTTCATTTAATATTGTCATTTTCACATTACAACGGCGTAAAGCATATTTAATGGTAACTCTAACACTTTAGCGGCAGAGGAAAGCGAGGCTGGCATTGAAGACGACTTGCTGATCCCAGGTAGTGATACCTACAAGGCTACCGTTCTAAATTAGGCTAATATTTTACTTACATCATGCAAGATAATTCATATTACGATATCAAAGAAAATAGTTAAGTATTTGTACACAACTACAAATGCATATAAATATTAACATTACTTTAGACAGGAAACTCCTAACAACGCCAGCTTTTAGCAGAGAAGTAGACGAGACCTCCGGAGAAATGGAGTTTACTCTTTAGAAATGGGTGTGGAAGTTTTCAGTTGCAGAAGAGTATTAGATAAAAAGTCTTCAGTTATTTTTTTGTTTCATCATGTACCAAAAATGTATCAGCATATTTTTTAAACTTGCAATGTTGCATGACATCTTATGCTTTTGTGTTAGTATAATTTGGGATTTGTATTAATGCAACACTATATAAAGTTGCTGTTAGTATGTAATTGGCGATGTAATTGTTCCTTCAAATAAATCTAACAAAAAAGGAATAGAAATTTGGTTATGAAAGCAAGGCTCACGATGATAGGTGGAGAGCATCACATACGACTTGCACTGTTCTAGTAGTCCCACAGGTTTAATAAGAGCTCGGGGTGAGCGGGGTTGGTTGAATCAGTGGCTCGTCATCTTGTCTAACCTTCTGGCTGCATGATAAAAAGAGCTCGATCCGTTAAGTTTAAGAACACGTTTCAGAAAGCATACCAAATATCGTTCTGTAAGTAACTTTTGGCGAATTTTGTTACTTTTTGGGTAGACAACCTAAGAAAAATTTTGCAGTTGCACATTTTTGTTATAGTTTAAAAAGCGGGTTAAATGGCCTGATCTATTTTAATTCCATTGAGTCTTGTTAAAATTAGATTTTTGGTAAAATTAGGCAAACATGTACTTTGGGGTTGGATAGATCAGATGATTCAATCATATTTGAATCCTCTAATAATTGCTAGCTATGTGGGAAATATTTTCTAAACAGTGAAGGGCATGGTACTAAATTTTAACGTGTGGACTCACGAATTATGTACAAATCATGAGAAATTTGTTTCCACTTACTGTAACCAGGATAAAAAAGTTTTGTGGTATGTTTAACTGTCTGAGGCGTGTCTTGTCTGTATAAGCCAGGGTCACCAAACTATGGCCCGCAAGATTAATTTGTCCGGCCCACCTCACTGAATCACAAATGAGTTCATTGTATGTTAGCATATTGAACAAAGTGGGAATTTGGCCCGCGATGGTCAGTTTTCATGATTATCTGGCGCTTTGTGAAAAAAGTTTGGTGACGCCTGGTATAATCTATTCAAATTTTGTATGAAATAAAACATTACTTTCACAATCTGTGTACATAGTCATTCAAAACAAACCCTGTAATAGAACTATTTTTATAGGAAGAATGTTTCCGATAATAAAGCTGATTCAACCAAGTCGGTGGTTAACAGAAATAAGCTTGTTAGAAAATACATGTACTATAATTCTTACTTTTAATATAATACAGTACTGCTAAAAAGTTGCTTTTTACGGTTACCTACAGAGGTTTAGTCACCATTTGCCAAATTTTTACTGAAAGTGGTCAACCGTTGTGGTCGCAAAAAGAAAATATCGTCAACCAACTCCATTCTCTCCTACAGCTTTCTTGCTGTTAGCAAAAAATTTAATGTTTAACTTTGGCGGACAAAGTTTCAATTTTCGGAAACAACAATTATAACAGAAACGGAGGAATTGTGAACTTATCATGAATGAACTAAACTCCAAGAAATTGAATGAAACTTCTTGCAATGAAACATCACAAAATTTGTATTATTCTATACTGTCTAAGCAGAGTTGGGCAGTCGGTACTTTGAAAGTACCGCCAGCAATAGTCCCGGTACTTGGCAAAAAATGTACCGATAGTACCAGTATTCGGTATTATTTCGACAAAGTAGTTTGGTATTTTGCCGGTACCGGTATTTTTTGTACATCTGATTCTGTTGCAAGTGTATTTTTACCGATGTTATGACCCCACTAAAGGTTACTCAGGTTAAAAAATATGTGACCTCGCAATTTTATTAGACATTTGAAGATTAAAAAAGAACAAAAGCACAAAATTGGCATTAAGTTTTAATTAAAATGAAGTTTTAAAAACATAGTTTTCAAAACCATGAAAGAATCAATTTAAAAGTACCGAGACCGACTTATATTTCTTGAAAAAACTAATTAGCTAATGGGTACTTTCAGAAAAAAGTGCCGACGGTACCGGCAATAAAGTACCGCAGTACAGCAAATAGTACCGAGTGAATGCCCACCCCTATCTTGCAGTATAATTGATATCGTAACAACCTTAGCATTCACGCATCATTATTATGTTAAGAATCCAATAGCATATTTTCTTTTACATTTGAGTGTTTCATGCATGTGCGCTAAATGCTCGCTTGTTAACCTTTTTTGTAACTAATAACAATGTATAAATCAAATAAACACTGAAACAAAGTTTAAACAACATGCAAGTCGTAAATGAACCCTAAACATACATCATTTAATGTAATATATATATATATAGTAATAATAATAGTTTTAGGTCATGGTAGCCTAAGACTATATTTTGGATATATATACTGTCTTTTAGGTTCGTATGAATGATGCAATCTGACTTGCAGCAACAGACTAATCCAAAATTATGGAAGCCAAGGTCTAATGAAATATAGCTAATATTTATAAGAAAAGTCTAAAAACATGTATACTTAAAACGAAACAAAAATTAAACTCCAGATACACAAAGGAATGTCAAAATATCTCACTTGTCATTTACAGTTAACAATGTGCATATCATATCACAAAAAATGACATCTCACTTTCAAAGCCTTTTCACTACTAGTCCACTTCGAAGAGCCATGTGACTGGATCTGAGTACCATCAAGCAACTTTTATAATTTGAATTACTCTGTGACCTGTGGCACGTTCTACGTTTGATGGAAGTTTTTGAAAAACTGGGCGAATTCTTTATGGCAATCAGTTCAGGTTCGTTACTGCTTGATAATGATTCCATTAAATTATGTCTCTTTTTTGGTTGAGCGCAAGCTTTTACACGCTTTGCAAAAACTTTAGATGTCTTGCTTTTCTGTTTACCTCTACTTTTTCGTACTATGCTTGATGCAAGATTTTTGTGCTCACTAACTTTTCTCAAATCAGGTTTTTTTTCAGTTACATCCAAAGCGTGATCACAAAATAAGATGTCAGTGTCAATGAAGCAATTACCTAATTTAACTCTTTCTACCAAAGTAATTGGTTCTTTGTGTTTGATATTGGAACTATTAGTAAGGATGTTCTGCTTTCTTGTTTTGTATGTGATATCACATCTTTTATTCTTTGTGGACATCCGTTTAGCATTTACAATTGTAGTTGGAAAATCTGGTCTCTTTGATCTTAAATAATAATCGTTCTCTTTCACCAAAGAATTTAGCAGTGGTCCATTTGCTTTACAACAATCAGAGCCTTTGCTACTACATTTTGAAACTCTAGATCGCTTGTACGATCTGGTTTTCTTCACATCTGTAAATTGTGTTGATGCATTCAGTGGCCGTCTGGTATTTTTAGTACCTTTCTGCAAATGACCTTCGAGCTTTGCAATATTTTTAGTGATTTTTGATGAATGAAATGGTAATGAAGCTGTTCCATTTGGGCTGCTTGGTAGCTTATGAGTCTTTTTACATCCAAAGTTTTCAGTAACGTTCACAGGCGTAAGACATATTTTAGGATAGTCCATGTTCCAAGATGTAGCACTGAATTGTTGGTTTTTGTCAGTAGGTAACAATGCAGTGGACACTGCTGTCACAAAGTTTGTTTCTGTTCCCATTTTGCTGGAATTTGATTTCTTGGCCGGTGAAATTTTAATAGCTGAAACAGAGCTATTCGATTTCAAAGCCACTTTCTTTGTTGGTGAATTGTTCTTATGTTTTGATGGCAAAACCTTAGAACCTGGAAATAGGCTTTCATTTGAGAAATAAGAACCTGAAGTTACTGTACTGTAACTAGTAAACCTCTCTTCAGCTATTGGATCATAATCTTCTTCATAGTGCTGTGTGAGATATTTAAAAGAAAAAGCATCGTCAGAGTTTGGTTTATTCCAAAATTCTTCATCTACATGTTTTAATGACTTTGAAGATGTCAGGTCAACAGTAGTTTCAAATTCAACATTGGTAGAACATTTCGGTGATACTCCATTTCCAATATTGCGTGCAATTGAAACATAGCTTTTAGTGGAACCAGAAAAGCTATCATCACTGTCAATCGGCGTAAGTGGTGTGTATAGATGGTCTTCGCAAATTTTCTTCTGCTTGCCAATTGGAGATGACGATTCACTTAGTGAATGACAAAAAGATGAGAAATAATTATCAAAACAGTTTGTTTTATTGTTGTTATCAATATCATACTTCCTTCTTGGATTAGAAAAAGATGGAACTGATTTATCTAAAATATTATCATTAAGTTGATTACAATCGTCGTCTCCTTGTGAAGATAAAAAATCATCTACTTCTCCAACATAACTCAAGGTGCCATCAGCCGTTGCTAAAATACCATCAGTTGTCAACGATTTATATTTGTTACAAATTCCCTCCAGATCATTTAGATACTTTTTTTGGCTGCGCATTCTAATAGCCAATTTAAATTCTTCCATGTTAAAATCCAAAAAGTTATTGCAGTTTTACTACTTCAACAGATAAGTACGTCTAAGTCACGTAAAACAAAACAAATTTTTACATAAACATAATTGTATGCTGATATACCACCTTTTCAGTCAAAATCTGCTGCTGTTTGGTACCTTAACCTTTTATCAGACAATCTTCTCCAAAATCAAAACAAATTTGAAAAATTCTTGGTCTTGCTGGTTGTTAATTATGCAGTCAGTATAATGCCTCGATGAGTGAATGTTTACTTCTACAGAAAAAAGTTAATGTGATATAACGCAAACAATAGACTTGACTGCAGGAATGCACCAGACTGTTCAGATGTATGTCTCAAGCCATCAGGCAACCTATCCAACTACGCCCAGTCTGTGTATAAATCGTGACTTCACAAGAATCCTTTCTCTAGTATACTTACTGGCAACTACTTTTTGATTTAATACCAAGTTGTTTTTGGACTTGCCCCTCATCAGGTGCCCCTAAGAAAACTTCGATGTTAAATTTTGACCTTAAACGTTTAAAACAAAAGCCCTTTCTAATGCATAAATATGATTTGAAATGTATCAAAATACTTAATTCAAGAAATTTTAGTCATTCCTTATGGAAAGCCAATGCCGCAAAAATAGCAGTGTTAAATTGTATCGCAACTTTGCAAATTATGTTTTGTTTTCATACTTTGATTGGAGGGTTATCAAACGTAATTTGATAGATTCCAATCATGGAACAACAAGCCAAACATCAAAACCGGCATTTAAACGAGCTTTTCTGTGATTGCCGTTGCACGATTCATATGCCAATTTTTAAAATGGTTTTGCAACACTTACAATTACACCACAGTTTTATAAACTTGATATTTTTAAATCAAACCATGACATTTTAAGACAGATATAACAATTGCAAAGCAAACTGGCTGTTGGCAAATTACAATGCCTAATGGCAAATGGTGTTTTTTTTATTCGGGTTACTTATACCATGAATTATAAAATGGCCAAATGATTGGAAATTATTCTTCGTAAATTAAAAATGGGCAAACTAGTTTGCAAAATACGAGAGTGATTAGACAAACACACACAAATTGCTGAACCAACATCATTCCTAAAACACTAAATGATTCTAAAAAAGCATGCATGAATCGCATAATGTCTTCATCAATTGCCAAGTATACATGGATCGTCAAATGTATAGATCAGGGGTGGGTAAATTTGTTCAATGAAAGAGTCACTTGCGGAAAAATATAAACACCAGCGAGCCGCAAAATCAGTAATGATTGTCAATTTGGTTATTATACTATTAGTAGTCATTTTGGGATATTACTTTTCAACTAAAAGACCCATAAAAACATGTTGGTGAGGTGCATTTTGAAAACCTTTGCCATAGAGTATAGAATCTATACCTGAAAACAATGTCGGAATCGATGTCTAGTGTTACGTCATAAACGAAATCCTGGCCTAAATAAAGAAAAACTACACAGAAACTTTCATAAACGGTACTCTTGGTAGCCTTTACATTTTTTGGAATTTTACGATTCGACTAGAAGAGCCACAAAAAACATGCCGGAGAGCCGCAGTTTGCCCGTGTCTGGTATAGATGATTTGCCAAAAGTGCATGATTCACTAAGTGTACATGATTCGGTAAAGGCATGCGTGATTTGCGTCAATGTACATGATAGGATGAATGTAAGCATGATTTGAAAAATGTACATGAATCGATAACGTGACTTACCGAATGTACATGATTCGGTAACTGTACACATGATCTGCCAAAAGTACATGATTGATCAAATGTACATGGTTCTTTATTAGAGTGCGCCAAGTGGACAAAAATGTTTTTGACGTCATAAATCGTTTCTCTTTTGGCGGAAACCAAGATGCAAAGGGATTTGACATAAGACAAAGTTTTGTGACTAACCAATTTTAGAGGCAGGCGGAAAGTTATCCTGTACCGTCAGTGCAGGCTAGGCTAACGTAGGCTGCAGTACCGGTATCAAATCATTAACATTCATACCGGTACCCTACCTGGCTCTGCTTAATAGTCATATTTCAATCAGAACATAACCTAACTCGTTCAGTGTTGAAATAACTTCTAAAGAAACACTCTATTCTTCGTAAACCTACGCTTTTGCTTGATCGCAAACTATTTCGCACTGACGTCTGACGGTACAGGATAACTTTCCGCCTGTTGGTAGATATAAAGTAAAGTACTTGTTAAGATTTCTATGTTGACCATGCTACCGCCCTGTGCTTTCTTGGTTGTGCATTGTGATTCCATTGTGGAGTACTGTATTACGTTCATGTTCATGGCTGTCTAAAATACAAGAGATTCTGCCGAACGTCTTATCGACTTAGATCAATCCATAATATCACAAGAGTAGCGATATTAACACCACCTGCCACCAAAGATAGGCTGGTCCCAAAACTTTGTCTTCTGTCAAACCCCTTTGCTTCTAGGTTTCCCCCAAGAGAGATACGATTCATGACGTCAAAAACATTTTTGCACACTTGGTGCACTCTAACAACAACATCGTTTGTGTGCGATGCGAAAAACACTGCATGGTGTCAGAAATAGGACTCAGCCGCTGAGACACAAATTTCTTTTGAAATTTCTCCACTTGAATGCTTTGATTGCAGTGCACCAGACGTATGGAACAAGTGGATTCTTCTATTCGAAAAGTACTGGCAAGCATCAAAGCTTTGCGAATAGTCAGAAGAGAAACAGGTGAACCTTTTGCAAAATCTTCTGGGAAGCAAGGGTGACGATATTTTATCTTCGCTTCACTTATCTAAAGAGGACCTGGTTTCATGCAACGTCGTAAAAGAGCGTTTCAATCAAAAGTTTAATCTGGGTCGTAACATTATCTATGAACGTGCAGATGAATCTTTAATAGACGAATACAGCTTTCCTACGAAGCAGTGGAAAAATTCATTACTTTGTGACGATAAGAAGTTATTATACTGTGTTGTTTACGGAAAACGCTTTCATGAAACGTGACATAACAATTGTGCATGCCTATATTACGTGAGTCATTCAATCAATTCGTGTGTTAAGTTAATAACTGAAACATATTTGCAGCTACAGCAGCCTTGTGCTGTAGCTGCTGTGTCAATGTTTTATTTAAATGTAATCGTGTAATCATGTAATCGTGTAATCATGTAATCGTGTAATCAAAGAAGCTTCAATATAATCAGAATATACAGTTGTCAAGGTGAACAATTAAATCTAAGATTAAGAAAAGCAGAACAACGACCTTCGAAGACTCATATAACATCGAGAGCAATAAACAATTCAACAGACAAACTTTATAGTGAAGTGGTCGCCCTTACAGGTTAAGGAACGATAAACAACCATTTTATTACAACTTCTTCGCACACTCTTGCAAAAAGTTGTAGTTATGGAGCCCTTCGTGACGAGATAATTAGTGATAGGATCTTAGTAAGCATTTTAGACTAAAGTCCATCTGAACGCTTACAAATGCAATCAGATATGACGTTAGAAAATGCAATTAAGATTGTTCGCAACACCAAGTCTATCCGGTATCAGCAAAAGTATGTTCGCATGCCGGAAAGAACCTTAGAGGTCGATAATATTCGTGAAAGACACAAACAACTGAAACAACAATCCATGTATCTCACACCAAGAGGAGAACAATGGTTAAAAACAACGCCTCCGGTTGCCTGTATTGTGGTAGTAAGGCAAAACATGAACGAAAGAACTACCCGGCGAAAAGTGCAATGTGCTTTACCTGTGGAAAAATAGGTTACTTCCGGCAAGTGTGTATGGCAAAGAAACGAAACATCGATATGGTGAAGCTGATGAATATAGACATGAAAACCTTATTTATAGGGAGAATGCATGTCAATGCTATCAAAGAGGATGCCCCGAACGCAGATGTTTCCAATAAGGATGTTTCTTTTCAGTTTCGTATCGGTACAGGTTCCGATGTTACAGCGATTGGGGAAAACGAATTTGAGTCCAATCCTGATGTGGTCATGAATCAGATGGAACAGAATCTGGTAGGGCCAAGCAACATTAGGGCTACCATAGCCTATGTCCTCCTTTAGGAGAATTTGTCCTCTTTTCTAAAGAAAAATAAATTGTCCTCCGAGGACACTGAAAAATTGCCCAAATATCCTCCTTTTTGCATTTTGCGCTTTCTTTCTTATATTTTCGATAGAATTATATGTTTATGTGATTTTTCGGCATGAGGCCTAACTCAAGTCAAATGACTTTTCAGCGACAGCATGAGGTCTAATCATTTTTCTTGTCATTGTTTTAATTTAGACAAACATAAAATCTGAATAAAGCTAAGCAATAATGCCAAAAAGGAACACAGTGTTTTCTGATGAACAGCGTCAAAAGTATCTTTGTTTCAGAAAAAGACGTAATGACTTTGAAGCTGAATGCATTACTTATGCATATGCGTATAATTAATAAATCAACAAACATGTGATAAATTCTATAAACGTAAAACTTTATTTGCATTGTACTTGCTGGCAAAATTGTCCTCTTTATGGCGATGAAAATGTGGTAGGCCTAAGCAACATCAAGCTCAAGGCCAAAGGGAAGTTCCATGCGAAGCTACTGTTAAAAAATGCTTCCGTTGAGCAAGACGTCTACATCATCAAAAATCTCGACCAACCTCTCCTAGGGTGGCCTGTTATGGGGATGATGGTGTGGCTTGTTTTGAGGTTGGCCTAAAGCCAAGACTAATAGTCTTACTGTTTGACTCCGAGATAATTGTATTTGACTCCGTTTGACTCCGATTTTTCGGCATGAGGCCTAACTCAAGTCAAATGACTTTTCAGCGACAGCATGAGGTCTAATCATTTTTCTTGTCATTGTTTTAATTTAGACAAACATAAAATCTGAATAAAGCTAAGCAATAATGCCAAAAAGGAACACAGTGTTTTCTGATGAACAGCGTCAAAAGTATCTTTGTTTCAGAAAAAGACGTAATGACTTTGAAGCTGGATGCATTACTTATGCATATGCGTATAATTAATAAATCAACAAACATGTGATAAATTCTATAAACGTAAAACTTTATTTGCATTGTACTTGCTGGCAAAATTGTCCTCTTTATGGCGATGAAAATGTGGTAGGCCTAAGCAACATCAAGCTCAAGGCCAAAGGGAAGTTCCATGCGAAGCTACTGTTAAAAAATGCTTCCGTTGAGCAAGACGTCTACATCATCAAAAATCTCGACCAACCTCTCCTAGGGTGGCCTGTTATGGGGATGATGGTGTGGCTTGTTTTGAGGTTGGCCTAAAGCCAAGACTAATAGTCTTACTGTTTGACTCCGAGATAATTGTATTTGACTCCGTTGCGTTTACTGTCTCTATAATGTTTCTTCAAATCAACACCAACTTCATAAAGTCTAATTGTTATATTGTCCGAACAAGTTGTCACATCGAAACCAATTAATCACCATTCCACATTTGAATAGAACTATCACTTGAATTCAATTCTGAATAAGCCAAAACGTAAAACAGATTCAAAACTAAAAACCGAGATAAGTACTAGCAAGTCCTGAAGAGACAAGCCCTTGCAGAGACTCGCCAGCCAGCCAGAGCAGAACCATTTGAACCAAGCTTAACCTTTTATATCATACCTCTCAACCAATCAGCTAACGCCATGTTATATTTTCATTGCTACGTATATATGTGTAATATCTATTATTCTACGTCATCCAAACATTTCATCAAGTACACTTCAACTTTACGCCGTAAATACAAGGTACTTGAAATACTTATATCTGCGTCAAATATGTCGGTTTAGAATTCCTTGTTTGAATAAGAGCTTAGCACGAACTACGCAGCTTTGCAAACATTACATTATCTAAACTGGAGAAAATACAAAAACTCATGCAAAATGCCAATTTGTATAAATTATTGCAATTATTATCACGAACGCCACACTGTCATCAAAACCTTGCATGCAATCTACCACGTTAACACTGTCATCCACATAAAAAGCTATAGGCTACCTAAAATTTTCCATTTCTTTTGGGAGGTCTGGAAAAATTAGGCGAAGAGTAGCGAATACAGCTTAAACCTCAAGCAAAACCGTTCTGCCTGTTTACACCTCGCCGAGTGCCAATCCCCTTACAACATGCGGTGAAAGAGGAACTCCAAAAGATGGAACGTCAGGGTGTTATCACGAAAGTGAGTAAATCAACAGAATGGTGTTCACCGATGGTATAGTGGTACCAAAAAAGAACGGTAATGTCAGAATATATGTTGACTTTACGCACTTAAACAAAGGTATCTGTCGCGAGCGACGCTGCCTACCTACTGTCAATGAAACTCTTGAGAAACTCGCTGAAGCAAAGTCTTCAAGAAGCTTGACGCAAATTCAGGGTTTTGGAAGATACCTCTTGTGGAAAACTCCAAAATACTGGAAAATTTATAATGCTCTATGCACAATTTTGTTTTAACAGTCTTCCTTTCGGAATATCATCTGCTCCGGAGAAGGAATTCCAGGATTTCTCTGCAAGATGGACAATATTTTAGTTTTTGGAGCTACTCTAAACGAGCATGACAATCGCTTGCTTACTGTAATACAGAATCTAGTCAACTCAAAAAATCCGGAGAAATGTGAGTTTTCTAGGTCTACTGTAAAATTGTTAGGACATTTTATTGGTGGTCAGGGTGTTCGGGCGGACCCAAAAAGATTTCAGCCATTCAAAAGCTGTTACCTCCGGAGGACGTCACAGTGGTTCGTAGATTTTCGGGCATGACCAGCCAGCTGCAAAAGTTCATTACAAAGCTTGCAGGACTGACCTCTTTTTTTTGGAGACTCCTATACAAAGATCAGTCATGGCAATGATCTAATGAACACGGCCACGCCTTTGGGTTAATAAAAGGATTACCTACCAGTCTTAATTCATTATGATCCGCACCGGAAAATTGTTGTTTCAGCAAACGCTTCTTCCTGGGGGCTAGGAGCTGTTCTCTATCAAAAGATGAGGGACAATTTTTTACCAGTTGCATATGCTTCTAGAGCAATGTCAGCCACTGAGAAACGTTATGCTCAGATCGAGAAGGAAGCCCTAGTATTAACATGGGCCTGTGAAAGATTTCGTGACTACCTTATCGGCATATCCTTCTCGCTAAAGACGGATCACAAACCACTCCTTAGTCTTCTGGGAAGCAAAAACCTGGATGAACGGTCTCAATGATTCAGAGGTTTCGTATGCGTTTGATGTGGCATGATTATGACGTTATTCATGTCGCAGGGAAGAATCTGGTGATACCTGACACATTATTCCGAAGCCCTCTTCTCGAAACTATGGCAGAAGACCAACGACTTTCACAAGAAATTGACTTGCATGTAAATTTTGTAATCATAAATGTCGGGCTTTTGCAAGATCCAATGTATGGTGGCCTACGCTAAATGAAGAAGTGGAAGCTTTCGTAAAAAACTGCCCTGTTTGCACAAAACATTGTTGCTCCCATACAGAACTGATGATTAGTTCGGAACTTCCTAAATACCCTTGGCAAAAAAGTTGCAAGTGATATATTTCAATTCGATTACCGTAAATACTTGCTAATAACAGATTACTTTTCCAGATATATCGAATTAGCCTTACTGGGACTCAACACCACCTCCGAAAACGTGATCAATCATCTGAACTCTATCTTCACCCGTAACGGGATACCAGAAGAGCTGTTCTCCGACAACGGGCCACAGTATTCGTCGTTCAAGTTTCGTGAGTTTGCAAAAACGTATGACTTCCATCGTTCTCACTATCCCCAGAGCAATGGAGAGGCTGAACGCGGCGTTCAAACAATCGAAAGATTTATATATCTGGCACTGCTGTCATATCGATCCACTCCACTGCAGTGTGGATGGAGTCCTGCGGAGTTGTTGATGGGAAGAAGACTGGGGACCACTGTACCTGTTTCACCAGCCACACTTATTCCAGACCGGACATATCTCAACGAGTTTGTTCTCATAGATCACTCCATCAAGGATCAACAAAAAAGACACTTTGACAAGCGTCAACGTGCGCGTAATTTACCGTTTCTGTCACCGGGAACATATGCATGGGTCACAGTTAAGAATGGTATTGTTTTTAGGCCGAGTAAAGTCTTATGTTCTAATGCGCCACATTCCTATAATGTAAAAAGCGATAATCATTCTATGCGACGTAATCGTAAACATTTGCAGCCAAAACCGTCATCTCCAAGTAACAACGTAACTGATGACGAAGTTTACCGCACTCGATCAGGTCGCAAAATCATTGCTCTTGATCGTTTAAATTTAAAGTGCTGTGGTGACGTATTTTCCCTCCATTATCTTGTTCTATTACTTGAAAAGGGGGGATATAGTATTATATGTCTATGGAGTTTTGTGATTGATTTCTCTGGGTACAGGCTTCACCTACAGTATATGTTTATATATATACGATACACGTGTTTGAAGGGCAGGGAGTCCTTGAGCACTAATAAAGCTTGTTGTGTGCAATTGTTGTTGCGACGCGACGAACACTACAATGTTTTTTGAAAAACAGCGTTAATTTCAATTTGCAAGCCAGCTTAGTTATTTACTCAAGAGAAGTGAGAGTTTGGGTAAGAGGGGATTAGGTTTAGGTCAATTTACACTTTGGACCTATTAGTTCATTGACTAACGGAATTGCTGTTTAGCATATTCGTATTTTCCTACTTTGCTGAACGACGCTGGTAAAATAAGTGTTTACTTCACCGGTCGTCGCTTACGAAAGTAAAAAAATTCTATTACGTAACCGGCTAGTATTTATCAAAGTAGCTTACTCTGCAATTTACCGCGCTATTACATAACGTCATACTTACCATAAGTTCAATCTCAGTTCACGGTATAATTGCAGACTCATCAAAGTATAGTTGGTTGACAATCAGTTCTGTAAACATGTCTTCTGCCTTGCACCTTTGAACTTATTGTCCTTTGCTAACCCCATCTTGTCATCCTATTATGTAAACATGTTGATTACATTGCATTATGAGCTTGCCGATTTCGAAATAACACCTATGTGATTGACAACTTAATTGGTAAAAATGTTTATCTGCACGATTGACCTTGTAATTAACAGCTTTGTTAAGATAAAAATAGACAATGCTGATTGACATATTGTTTCCTTTATTGAAAATTAGTAATCGAAATTGTCACCTGACCTGTAATACATCAAGTCTAAAGTCCAAATCATATCCTGTTATTGATAAACGCATTGCGCCTCAAGTTGAATTTCTGTTTCTTTATTATCTCCTTCAGGGTATAAATGTATCGTTGCATGCTATGATTAGATTAGATTGGTTTTGTTTTGTTTAGTAATAGTTCTTCAGTATTCAGCTTAGAGTTTTTAAAGTTCAATGAAATATAGATATCGATCGTAATGACTCAGTAAACATTATCTTAATCAATCTGAAATGTAGACTGTTGAGCTTTGATTGCTAATTAATTCTTAAAATTCTTCTTATATAATAATAACATTATTGTAATTTTTTAGTTTTGTTTGAAGTAATAATGAAGAATATTAAAATCAATTTTAATCAGATTCTCAGTGTTTAAAATTTATATAAACTATTCAGCTGAAGTTTAGGAGTTTCTAGACAGAATTCGCAACTTTCTAATCGTCATAAGAGTCAGATTGCAGTATACTAATTTTGTATAATTTGGTAGTTACTGTCAACAAGTAGTAACCGCCACTACCAGTTAAATAGACCCTGCCTTAAAAGTTCCTGCTGATTGGCCCTATTTAACCAAAGGTGTTAAAAAGCACTAGCCTACAACGCTTGACAGGAAACAAAGTTAAAGAAATTTGGGCCTCTCATACCACAGTTTAGTTTTCAAATGACTCTTTTGTCGTTTCTGATGCAGTTGATGGGAAAAAAGGGGTAAAGTGTATTGCAGAAGTGCACAACCAGGCTGCCATTTGTATACTATACCTCAGCAACTCAAATTGTGACGGCATTTGGTTGTGCACTTCTGCACTTGACACGAAAAGTAATCTGCGCCATCTGCTTGCAGTTAGGATACCTTTGTTTCTCGGAAAAGTTAATGAAGTTGATACTTATTTACCGCCCTTGCCTTTGCTGAAATGGTTAAAGCTGGGCTGCTGATTGCGCCAATCAAGCGGGAAAGTACCTATTGGGTTTCCATGCTGAAATGAGGTAGACTGGTAGAGGGAGAGCTTGCTTTTCCACCTTTTTGATAACGGCTCGCACTTTTTTGTGACACGAAAATGTCATCCGCATGTGAATCTGTTACGAACTTTGTTCCTCACGTATTGTGTAGTTGCTTATCATCGTGTTTTCGTTTGAAGCGTTTTTACCAACTAGCATCTTTTGCGTGTTGTTCTTAACTATTTTAATCACATGATTTGGACGAGAAAAGTTACGTTACAATTCAATCCAAGTTGTAAAACGTTTGGCAGGCTGGCGATTTCGTCATTCGTTCACTTTTTCTTAGTTATACTTATTGAAACCAAACATTTTATAAAACAATCCGTATACGTGTCAGCATTTGTAATCCCAATCCAACCCGAACGGCAACAAGTTACAACACGGTTAACATAGTCTTCAAAAATTACGTGAGAGTTTTACTTTCCTTAGCACATATTACAACAGGTTTAAACTACCAAAAGCCAAATGGATTCGATTCGAATTCGACAACGACAACCGGATTGATTTCCAGTTGCGCCTCAGTTGTAATTTCATCGAACAAGGTGTGAATTATGCTTACTTTTATTCAATGGTCTTGATGAACAGTTCCAAATTTAGGTGATACAAAAAAATAAAATTGTATGTATCTGTCGCAACTTGCACTGCACTATGACAAGATCGGTAGCCGAGGCTCAAGCAATGAGGAAACATCGCCGAGTTTAAGTTTTGCAAAGACTTTCCTCAGTCGGAGAATAAAGTTTGTGAGACCATACCACACTATTTGGTCGGGCAACGTTAGGCCTTGCTTAGTTAAAGGCTTCCTTGCCGCTTTTATGCGTTTTGTGCAATGCTCCATAAACAAGAGAATAAAATCTTATACAGCCAATACATTTACAAATATTAGCATACATATTTTTTTTATATATTATCCACCTCACAACAGTGTGAGTACGCGAATGTATAGCCTGCCCTACAGGATACTTCAGTTCGAACGATCGCACCAGTAACAATGGTCTCTAAAATATCTTTAGCGATGTGTGCATAAAAAAGAAACATCGAGAGCTGGAAGTTGGCAGTTGGCAGTAAAGTTAAATTAAATATATATATAATAAATATATTACCGTCTTAAAACAAATCGTTTTCAAGCCTATACAAAGTTAATGGTCGGATCGCGCAAAACCAATGAAAAAATGTTATAACAAATTTGATTTCACTCATTAATTTTAATTCACTCACTCATAATTTCCAATTCTACGTCAATACAAGAAAAGCACACATTCTTGTGTCCATAACAGCACCCTACTGCTTTTCAACTAAATATAAAGCAAATGGGATGCGCCATCGCCTTCTTATGATGTGCTACCAACATGCTCCGTTACTTAGCAGTTGTTTTTCTTGCCACATCAACATTCTGTCACGCTCTTTTTACTAACGGTCTTATTTGTACATTGGTACATTACATGGCAGTACATTGAAAAAAATGGATTTTCTTTGTGATAACTGCGACATTTACATTACGGATGAGCTTGCCTCGACCATTGCCCGACTTGAGGGTAAGCATGAAAACTTGCTACCAAACAGCGTTGATTAAGAATAATAACTGAAAATCAGAGAGACGAATTTCATCCGCAACGCGTTCTTCATCCGCACCAGATTGTTTTCTATAAGCACTAGTGCGTACAGTCTTACAGCTTTAAAAACACTGAGCTTGAACCTTTTACCTTAAGTTAATAGAAAAGACAATGTACACACAACTAATGTTTTCTATTAACTTCATTTTACCCACCGTGTGGCGATACGCACACTGGCACGCAAGTATAAATCTGTAGTTTTTGCGCCCTTTGAAAATCAAAGCCGTTTTACTAAGAGTCTTTTATAACAACTTTGTTATACGATAGGCAACTATACGCCTCTCTATATAGTCTCGAGGACTTTATTGCACCGAAAGCTCTCGCCATAATTGCTTAGTTCGCACAAATTGCTTAGATTTAAGTTGCCAACATAACCGGGATGTTATTGTATTTCGAAGGCGACTTCGTCAAGCATCGAAGATGATTAGTGATTACTAGGGCAACCAGTTTTTTTACCTAAAAAATTTAAATTTTGACCTTATTTTGACCTAAAAAGTTTAAATTTTGACCTATTTTGAAAAACGCTATACTGATAGTCTCTACACTGTCTACAGCAAATTTCTAATCTAAAGCTGCATTTAAAATTGACAAAACGCTTTTCTACTGTAGTGTTGACTTTTTTCGTTTCTGCGTAATAAGATTGACAACTTGCAGTTTCAAATGCAATGCCTTCACATCGTGACGTCACCAAACGCGCTGAAAAGCCTTCCCTCTCTTTGTGGCTTTGGTTCCAAGTATATTTTGGGGCACTGGAATTGTTTGCGGTACAAGAAAAGGAAAAAACGGAAGAATAATATTACAAAATAGTTACAAAATTACAAGTTTAATAGATTTTGACCTAAAAAGAAGACCTAAAGAAACAATTTGACCGTATTTTGACCTAACGTAACATTTTGACTTGATTTGACCTGATAACTTCTATACCACACATCGTACAAAGCTGAAATTTGTTTTGTGCTTGTTTGATAGCATTCTGAGCAGGTTAAAAAAATTGACCATATTGACTTTTGGTTGCCCTAGTGATTACTGTTCTCTTTTCCCCTCGCTATCTCTTTTTTATCCTATATTTTACTGCATCAAAATACAGATCATAAAGCTTTTACGCGTAGGATCAGAATGAAAGTGATTTAAAAAATTAAAGCAGAACTGTTTTTTTATCGCTTTTATTAACTTGGTTTATCCTTTTATTAACTTGGTAATGTAAGTCGACTCATTTTTCTAATTGAATAGAATGATTTTTTATTTACTTGCTGTTTAATAATAACTAAACATGCGTTTCCAGCTGTTGATTTGAAATACGTGAAGGTTATGCAAAAACTTTTTCCAACACCGAAAACCTTTACACTAATATTATGTTGTTTCTTACGTAATGCCTATTAATTTAACAAGAAATTGTATACCAAACCAATGTAATTTTTTCTAAAGCTCTTTTAATAATTTAGTAAAACGACAACAATTTGTATCAGCCGGATTTCTTGCTCTCGTCACAGACCACTTAAAACATTCCACATTTTCAGTATTTTGTATGTTCATAATTGCTTTTATAGATTTTAATTCTTTTAAAGTTTAATGTATGATGAACCAAATATTGGTTTGTATTCAACAGTTATTCGTTTGGAGGTTAATGATTTTCCAAAACGCCAACCACTACCATTTATCTTAGAGCTTTGGCACGTGTTCAAAGATTTTATCAATCATTTTTTTATACATTTCGTTAAAACTAGTAACTTCAACTTTTAAACGTTTAAACCAGTACCTTTCATTTCAACACGCGAGTTATAACCTCAATAAAACTGGTTAAACAATTTCGTGTGTATTATTGTGTTTAGGTCGGAGTGGTTATTACGGATGGAAGTAGCCAAGATGATGTTACCGGTCCGTCAGAACAGTTAAGAGAAGACGGTGAGTTGAGAAAAGAACAAAGTTTGTTACAATGAAGAATTCAGAACTTTTATCACCAAACTGTTCACCAACATTTATAGGTGTATCTCTTTTCGCGGTTGGAGTTGGTGAAGCAGAATATGTAGAATTAAGGGAAATAGCATCCCAGCCAACGGATAGATACATTCTTTCCGTAAACAACAATGCTTCCATAACCCAAATCCGCGAGGAATTGCTCGGCAAGATTTGTTCGGCAGCAGAAGGATTGTACATACGTAAGTAGGCCTACATACATATTTTGAACGATATTTTCTTTTGCGACCACAATGGTTGACCACTTTCGGTAAAAATTTGGCAAATGGTGACTAAACCTCTGTAGGTAACCGTAAAAAGCAACTTCTTAGCAGTACTGTATTATATTAAAAGAATTATAGTACATGTATTTTCTAACAAGCTTATTTCTGTTAACCACCGACTTGGTTGAATCAGCTTTATTATCGGAAACATTCTTCCTATAAAAATAGTTCTATTACAGGGTTTGTTTTGAATGACTATGTACACAGATTGCGAAAGTAATGTTTTATTTCATACAAAATTTGAATAGATTATACCAGGCGTCACCAAACTTTTTTCACAAAGCGCCAGATAATCATGAAAACTGACCATCGCGGGCCAAATTCCCACTTTGTTCAATATGCTAACATACAATGAACTCATTTGTGATTCAGTGAGGTGGGCCGGACAAATTAATCTTGCGGGCCATAGTTTGGTGACCTTGGCTTATACAGACAAGACACGCCTCAGACAGTTAAACATACCACAAAACTTTTTTATCCTGGTTACAGTAAGTGGAAACAAATTTCTCATGATTTGTACATAATTCGTGAGTCCACACGTTAAAATTTAGTACCATGCCCTTCACTGTTTAGAAAATATTTCCCACATAGCTAGCAATTATTAGAGCAGGGGTTCTTAAACTTTTTGGCGCACGCCCCTCTTGACGGTACCTAAAAATTTCGCGCCCCCCTCATTGCAAAATAAAAAAGTATTAAACAAAACAGCAATTTATTTTCAATTAACTTTCATTAATGAGAAGCATGTAGTTGTTTTTGGGAAACCAAACGTTTAATTCGAGGCTTTGTAGAAGATAATGCACATTTTTGGTCGGCAGCACAGTCAAGTTTGTTCCTAGGTTTTCTCTTTATATTCATGAAGATGACGCTGCAAACGATTTGGTCTCAAAACGTCGTTGCTTAGCTTTTCTAAGCATATCACGCATTGCGGAACGACTTTTTCGTTCACTATGGTATCTATACAGCCATACATCAGATAATTTTGGTCATACTTTCTCTTTTTTCCACTCAATACAATTAGTTTAATTACTAAAATATCTGGTTATTAAATCAATACTAAATTTAAGTTTTACTTCATTTTACGGTTTTAATATTGGCTGACGTCGGTTTTACCGTATTTAAACCGGGTGCGCGACATTACTATTTTTATTATGTGTGGCCGACACTGCACACAAGTTTTCAATCGTTAATGACTCGAAAATTATACGTCGTAAACTGATCGGATATTTACAGGTTAGTAGCAAAAACATCTGGTTTCCTGTATACATCATTATTGTAAAACTAAAGAAAATGCATTTAGTGTAAATTAAATATTTCTACAAGTGATACATTTGTAAAAGTTTTACTTGTTACACCGCCCCCGTTGTTAGAAAAACAGGTCGCGCTAAAAGAGAACAGTTAGTCGAGCTAGGATTGCATGAACGAGTAAAGGAAAACAATACGCTTCAACGCGGAGAGACACCAAATATTATGACGTAACAATTGACGTATTTCAGAATCAAATTTCAGAAATACAATTGCCATCGTGACACACTTTAAAATTTTAGTAAAAATGTACCTATAGCGAAAGTCAAGAAAGCATGTTTAGACATAGCTCATATAATAATAGACAGTTTGTCATCTCTCGCACCCCCCCTTATGAATGTTACACGCCCCCCAGTTTAAGAACCACTGTATTAGAGGATTCAAATATGATTGAATCATCTGATCTATCCAACCCCAAAGTACATGTTTGCCTAATTTTACCAAAAATCTAATTTTAACAAGACTCAATGGAATTAAAATAGATCAGGCCATTTGTACATACTCCAAATGGGTGAACAAGCATCTGATAGTCCGCGGGTGGCTTTGTCATGTCATCATCTGGCCACCACAGGAACCTCAGGGCATCGCGGTCTTCAAGATCCATCAACACCTGATGGAACATGCCCTTGATGTCCGCAGTGAATGCAATTTTTCCTTGGCGGAATCGTAACAATACTCCTACAAGGCTGTTGGTTTGATCTGGACCTTGCAGCAGGTTCTCGTTGAGTGATGTGCCCTTGTACTTTGCAGCACAATCGTAAACAACTCTGAATTTCCCTCCAGTGCAACAGTGATGAGGGATGTAGGCCTACCATGTTCTCTTTGCATGGCAAGACTGTCCTTCTGGAACTTTCTTGGCATAGCCAGATTGCAGCAGTTCATTGATCTTCTTTTTGTACTGATCAAACAAGCTCATGTCCTTCTCAAGCTTGCGTTTCAAATATGACAATCGCTTCACAGCCAGAAAACGATTGTATGGCAGGGTGACATTGTCGGTTTTCCATAGAAGTCCCAACTGGTATCGTCCATCTTTCTTCTGAACTGATGACTTCAGTTTATGCATGGCGCGAATATCGTTGACGGAGTAAGCAAGATCTTCTGAGTCTTCATCCTCCACAAAGTCATGATCAAACATCCTTTGCATTTGTTCGTGCAAGATGCGATTGTCGCAACGAGCGTAGTTGACCTGGCAAACGGCTCTGTCTTCGGTTGGAGGTTCTGGTCCAACCAGTGTCCATCCCAACCCAGTTCTGACTGCTGTTGGCTGATTGGCACCTCCTTCCCTGACTGCATGAATGACATGTGCTTTCCTTACACCGGCCCCAATGAGCAACTCCACTCCACCAGCAGGTATGACAGGAAATTGCAGGCCTTCAAGATAAGGATATCGTGTCACGTCCTTGTTGGTAGATATGCTTCCCTTTAGTTTGGACAAGCATGAAAGTGTCATGACTTCTTCTAAATCAATGACAGCCGTTTCACTCAGACCCTGAATGCTAAGTGAAACCATCTTACTTTGTTGTGACTCCTCACCTTTTATGCATGAGATATGCAACTGAACCTTGGGTCCTTGTAACCCAAGTTGCTTGAAAAGACGATCGCTGCAGAATGAAGTGTCTGATCCTTCATCCAGGAATGCATAGCACTCAACAGGCTTACGCATGTTGTGGCCCCATGCTCTGACAGGGACCACTTTCAGCCTCACGTTGTTTGCACCATGATGGTTGGTGTCGATTCCAAAGGATTCCGCTGACTTAACTGGATCAGTTGAATCCTTTTCTTCTTTAGGTTTCTCCTCTACAGATGTTGACTGCATATCCACATGCAGTAATGAATGGTGCAACTTATTGCATGTCTTGCATCTCTTCGCTATTTTACAATCAGTGCTGCGATGCCCTGCTCCAAGACAGTTGAAGCAGAGTCCACCATTTCTAACAAAACGACGTCTGTCTTGAACAGACTTCTTCTGGAACTGGTCACACCTCCAAATGGAATGTCCTCCCTGGCAAACAATGCAAGCCTTGTTTGACCTTCTGGTGGAGATTTCTAGGTTCTCCATCCTCTTCTCACTTCTCTCAACAGTTGCTTGAGAGGTATAAGACCTAGATGTCTTCAAATTCCGTGTCTTGGGCACACGGTCGGTTTTTTCCTCCTCTTTGGCTCTGGACATGGTTTGTCCGTATATGTTGTTGTAGGAGAGTATTTCCTGTTCAATGAGTCCAAGCAAATGATCAAAGGTTGGTCTTTTACCCATCTCTATTTGCTTGTTTGTATCATGGGTGATGCTTCCCTGCATTCTATATGGTAGCCGCTTGAAGATCTGTTTCAATGTGGAGTGGCTATCAAGTTCAGCAGCATGATCCCATGCTTCAAGCACTCTTCTGCAATTGGACATATCATTAAACAGTTTGCGAAGATCTTTCGCATTTCCCTTCAGCTGAGGTCCTTGAAACAATGACTGGAGATGCGCCGCAACAACATCTTCCCGTCTACCAAACTGGTTTCCTAATACTGTAAAGGCCTGACGCAAACCTTCTTCAGGCGGGTCAACCCAAATGCAACCCTTAATGGTTTCATGTGCCTCTCCGACGCACATGTCAATAAGATACCGTAACTGTTGGGCAGGATCAGCAATTTGGCTTTGAATTGTTTCCTTGAAACCTTTCATGAACACGAAGTATTGCAAGGGGTTGCCATCGAACTTCTCCAATTCCCTCCTCAGCAAGGTAGATCTTTGCGTCTTCAATCTATTTTCTTCGATCATGCCGACTAACATCATCATATCACGTTGATAGTCAGATGGTACGGACTGAGATATAGTCCTCTTGAACACTTCAAGTGATCTGGATCGAGCCTGCGGTTCGTTTTGGCCTGAGGCTATCTTTGTTGGGGCCCAGGTATGTCTTGCATATCAGAGGTATTTCTCTTATCTGATTCATTGTATCTTGTTGTAGTAAAGTCGCTGGCAGTTGGTCTTAAAGTTGAGATCCTACTTACTTCATCTGATCTCGGTGTTTCTTCTGCATGGAGGACTTGATGTGTCGCCGGTTTGTTAGAAGTAACTTGATATGGGTTTCCATAGGTCGTGCCAGGCTTCGCCAATCTTGCTGGAACATTTGCAAACTTCCTGGCTCCAGTAATGGGTTTGGCACTTCCCATACTTGAGGTATCTAGCAGGTCATCGTCAGATTCAACTTCCAGGGCTGCCCTTTGTACACTTGCCTCAGCACGAGACATTGCAAGTCTAAAGTTGAGTTCCTTCCTCTGGATCCTTTGTTTAGCTTCAGCCTCAAGTTTTTTAGCTTCAGCCTTAAGTCTTTCTTCTTCAGCCTTTGCTTATATCATATCCTGCTCAAAAATCAGCTTTGCTTCCAATTTTGCTTGTTCTGCGTCGATTTGAGCTTGTCGCAGTCTCTTCCTTCTACCGCTTGAGCAAGTGCTAACCTTGGAAGACCGAGCTGACACATAAGAACGTTGAGTTGAAGCATCCATGTTGCATTGCTGGGTGTATACAGTATACTGCTCGTCAGCTTCCCGCTGCCTTTCTTTCATTTCCTGGAGTTTCTCGATTGCTTCTGTCCGCTGCTTATCATGCTCAGTGTCTTGTGGGATTCTCTGGAAGTATTCCTGGCAAGCTTGTTGACAGCTTGCCAACTTCTCATCAAAATTATACTTTGCTTCAGCAACCATTGGATGTGTTGTTGCACTGCTGGTAATTAATCAGTGCTTTAAGTTTGTTCTGTAATTTGGTGACTGCACCAATCAGTCCGCTCCTCCTTTGCTTCAGTGACATTTAGCTGCTCACTGAGGTAGCCTTCAGGATCATCAGCTTGCTGCTCATACACTACCGCTGGCACTTGGCCATCTTCCACTTCCGTGATATTGCTCATTGTCACACGTAACCTCAACAGGTGCACGGCACAAGAGGACACAATACCAAAGCCAGTAAAGATTCCAATCCAGGGTATGCGAACACGCACAACTGATAACAGGCAAGATTAAAGAACGGATGAGTTTCACCACATCTACAGAGAGTTGACAAAGAAATCCACAATATAGACAAGCAGTTGGAAAAGTCAGAAAGTTCTTTCGGCTTCAAACATCAAAGGTAGCAACGCTTCACAAGTGATCGATCAACAGGAGAATTCCTTAACTTGGTACCCGCAAGGGTTCTTTCACAAACTGATCTTCTACCCATAAAGTTCTCGATAGAAATGACGTAAAACCAGCAAGGGCTCTTAAATTATAGAAATTATGTAACCGGCAAATTTGTAAATGTCGATTACCTAAGGGGTATCCTTCTGGCCAGCAAGGCCTGAATTCAACCCTACCCTGGATATTAGAAATGCACACTGATTTCTTGAAAGTCTTATATTGAACGGGTAGAAAGATATGATCACTCGAACAGACGAACAGAACAGCTAATGAACAACGTGCGGTACATGGTGTGTGTGGTGTGTGCTTTCTATAAGTACAGAACCCAGGGTAATATTACTTATCATCTGAAAGTACAAGCAAGTCAAGGAAATGATCACTATCCTGTGAGTCTGTACACAATAGCAATAATCGGAAATATTGGTAAATTAGATCTCAATCACATGGTTAACAATATATACGCATTACACAGGTTTACTGACAACTAACTCATAGTACTGCATGCAACAATCACTTAAACAAGTTAGGCTAACAACTGCAATACACTACATCCTAAATATGTCACAGCTCATCGGCTCTAATGAAACGAATTCAAGACAAAGAAACACGAGGCTAGGCAAAGAAACACGAGGCTAGACACGCCATTGGTTCATATAAATCATTATCACAAATCATATAATTTGAACATACAATACTGCTAATTTGGACGTTACAATTGATATCGTAACAACCTTAGCATTCACGCATCATTATTATGTTAAGAATCCAATGGCATACTTTTCTTTTACATTTGAGTGTTTCATGCATGTGCGCTAAATGCTCGCTTGTTAACCTTTTTTGTAACTAATAACAATGTATAAATCAAATAAACACTGAAACAAAGTTTAAACAACATGCAAGTCGTAAATGAACACTACACATACATCATTTAATGTAATATATTTATATATATAGTAATAATAATAGTTTTAGGTCATGGTAGCCTAAGACTATATTTTGGATATATATACTGTCTTTTAGGTTCGTATGAATGATGCAATCTGACTTGCAGCAACAGACTAATCCAAAATTATGGAAGCCAAAGTCTAATGAAATATAGCTAATATTTATAAGAAAAGTCTAAAAACATGTATACTTAAAACAAAACAAACATTAAACTCCAGATACACAAAGGAATGTCAAAATATCTTACTTGTCATTTACAGTTAACAATGTGCATATCATATCACACAAAAATGACATCTCACTTTTAAAGCCTTTTCACTACTGGTCCACTTCGAAGAGTCATGTGACTGGATCTGAGTACCATCAAGCAACTTTTATAATTTGAATTACTCTGTGACCTGTGGCACGTTCTACGTTTGATGGAAGTTTTTGAAAAACTGGGCGAATTCTTTATGGCAATCAGTTCAGGTTCGTTACTGCTTGATAATGATTCCATTAAATTATGTCTCTTTTTTGGTTGAGCGCAAGCTTTTACACGCTTTGCAAAAACTTTAGATGTCTTGCTTTTCTGTTTACCTCTACTTTTTCGTACTATGCTCGATGCAAGATTTTTGTCCCCACTAACTTTTGTCAAATCAGGTTTTTTTTCAGTTACATCCAAAGCGTGATCACAAAATAAGATGTCAGTGTCAATGAAGCAATTACCTAATTTAACTCTTTCTACCAAAGTGATTGGTTCTTTATGTTTGATATTGGAACTATTAGTAAGGATGTTCTGCTTTCTTGTTTTGTATGTGATATCACATCTTTTATTCTTTGTGGACATCCGTTTAGCATTTACAATTGTAGTTGGAAAATCTGGTCTCTTTGTTCTTAAATAATAATCGTTCTCTTTCACCAAAGAATTTAGCAGTGGTCCATTTGCTTTACAACAATCAGAGCCTTTGCTACTACATTTTGAAACTCTAGATCGCTTGTACGATCTGGTTTTCTTCACATCTGTAAATTGTGTTGATGCATTCAGTGGCCATCTGGTATTTTTAGTACCTTTCTGCAAATGACCTTCGAGCTTTGCATTATTTTTAGTGATTTTTGATGACTGAAATGCTTTTTCTGGTAAATGAAATGGTAATGAAGCTGTTCCATTTGGGCTGCTTGGTAGGTTCTTATGAGTCTTTTTACATCCAAGGTTTTCAGTAACGTTCACAGGCTTAATACCTATTTTAAGACAGTCCATGTTCCAAGGTGTAGCACTGAATTGTTGATTTTTGTCATTATGTAACAATGCAGTAGACACTGATGTCACAAAGTTTGTTGCTGTTCCCATTTTGCTGGAATTTGATTTCTTAGCCGGTAAAATTTTAATAGCTGAAACAGAGCAATTTGATTTCAAAGCCACTTTCTTTGTTGGTGAATTGTTCTTATGTTTTGATGGCAAAACCTTAGAACCTGGAAATAGGCTTTCATTTGAGAAATAAGAATCGGAAGTTACTGTACTGTAACTAGTAAACCTCTCTTCAGCTATTGGATCATATTCTTCTTCATAGTGCTGTGTGAGATATTTAAAAGAAAAAGCATCGTCAGAGTTTGGTTTATTCCAAAATTCTTCATCTACATGTTTTAATGACTTTGAAGATGTCAGGTCAACAGTAGTTTCAAATTCAACATTGGTAGAACATTTCGGCGATACTCCATTTCCAATATTGCGTGCAATTGAAACAATGCTTTTAGTGGAACCAGAAAAGCTATCGTCACTGTCAATAGGCGAAAGTGGTGTATTTAGATGGTCGTCGCAAATTTTCTTCTGCTTGCCAATTGGAGATGACGATTCACTTAGTGAATGACAAAAAGATGAGAAATATTTATCAAAACAGTTTGTTTTATTGTTGTTATCAATATCATACTTCCTTCTTGGATTAGAAAAAGATGGAACTGATTTATCTAAAATATTATCATTAAGTTGATTACAATCGTGGTCTCCTTGTGAAGATAAAAAATCATCTACTTCTCCAACAAAACTCAATGTGCCATCAGCCGTTGCTAAAATACCATCAGTTGTCAACGATTTATATTTGTTACAAATTCCCTCCAGATGATTAAGATATTTTTTATGGCCGCGCATTCCAATAGCCAATTTAAATTCTTCCATGTTAAAATTCAAATAGTTACCGCAGTTTTCCTACTTCAACAGATAAGTATGTCTAAGTCACAAAAAACAAAACAAATTTTTACATAAACATAAATGTATGCTAATACAGATGAAATCGGTTAATCGCATAGTCAATTTGCCAAGCTTTTTTATGCGATTAACCGATGTATGCGTTTCCTACATTTTCTTCGCTATTCTCTTTTTTAAACACCGGCGCACGCATTCTTGCTCCTCCGCCGATTTTTGGAATGACACAATGCATTATGACGCAACAAGTGAGCTTGTTCTTTTCGATTTCGACACGTGGTTTGCGCTTTGCAACGTAACAATCGTTAAATAAAAATTAGTCTTGTTGTTCTATTGTGATGCAACGATCCGTAACCATCCTTAAATGAAACGTAGTTTTGTGGTTCATAATCACTGTAGAGAAGGCCTTTTTTCGTGAAGTTTTTATTATTGTTTATTTTATTTTATTTATTTGTTTATTGTTCAAATCATTTACGTGCTACTGTCTCTATAGCCTTCAGCCTTGCGGTGAATTTAATCACAGCTGTCTTTAATTCACAACTGTTGTCTTCAGTATCTTCTCGTGTATTTAATCGCTGCGGGTTATGGGAGATCTTGCGATAATTTTTGTTTATTGGTGAAGATAATCTTCAGCAACTTAACACTTCATCAAAGAAAATATGCGGTTAAGTGATACAAGTCTACGAATCAATCAAGAATTCCTATTCGATTAACCTATTTATACGATTAACCCATATGCGATTAATCGTTGAATTTTCTTCACAAGTGAATGGGAATGGTTTGGGATTATGCAATGCTATGTGATTAACCGATATGCGATTAACCGATTTCGACTGTATACCCTCTTTTCAGTCAAAATCTACTGCTGTATGGTACCTTAACCTTTTATCAGACTATTTTGTCCAAAATCAAAACAAATTTGAAAAATTCTTGGTCTTGCTGATTGTTAATTATACAGTCAGTATAATACCTCGATGAGTGAATGTTTACTTCTACACAAAAAAGTTAATGTGATATAACGCAAACAATAGACTTGACTGCAGGAATACACCAGACTGTTCAGATGTATGTCTCAAGCCATCAGGCAACCAATCCAACTACGCCCAGTCTGTGTATAAATCGTGACATCACAAAAATCCTTTCTCTAGTATACTTACTGGCAACTACTTTTTGATTCAATACCAAGTTGTTTTTGGACTTGCCCCTCATCAGGTGCCCCTAAGAAAACTTCGATGTTAAATTTTGACCTTAAACTTTTAAAACAGCCCTTTCTAATGCATAAATATGATTTGAAATGCATCAAAATACTTTATTCAAGACATTTTAGTCATTCCTTATGGAACGCCAACGCCGCAAAAATAGCAATGTGAAATTGTATCGCAACTTTGCAAATTATGTTTTGTTTTCATACTTTGATTGGAGGGTTATCAAACGTAATTTGATAGATTCCAATCATGGAACAACAAGCCAAACATTAAAACCGGCATTTAAACGAGCTTTTCTGTGATTGCCGTTGCACGATTCATATGCCAATTTTTGAAATGGTTTTGCAACATTTACAATTACACCACAGTTTAATAAACTTGATATTTTTAGATCAAACCATGACATTTTAAGACAGATATAACAATTGCAATGCAAATTGGTTGTTGGCAAGTTACAATTAGGGTTGGAGTATCCGGATAACGGTTAACCAATTAACCGCAGTTTTTTTTTCTATCTGATATCCGGATATAATTCTGCCGGTTAACCGGCTAAAAGAGTATCGTTGCCAATGCGTTTTACACTTTTTAGTAAGTTTGAACATTCTTTGTTACATAGAGGCTGACTCCCGCTGAGCGCAATTAAACCTTTGTTCACACTTCTATTGTCTTATACTTTCAACTACGGTACTCGTAAAATGCACGAGTGAAATTTACTATCACGTCACAAAGAAAGCATAATGAATGATTCTTTTAATAGAAGACTGCATTCTCATGGCAAGGTAAAGTCTGTGCAGTGTCAGTTGAAAAGCTTTGACTACAACCTAGTTTGAAGTGACTAATTTAAGAGATGGAATTTAAACGCATTGTGTTTTATAAGGAGGGCGTTGCAGAAGCAGTGAACATTAAATTTGCGTGATTTTTCTCGTATTTGCTCGTACTGCGCGTGTACGTAGATCTACAATAAAACTGTGTAACGATTTTACAATCGATTTTTCATGCAAACCTCGTGAAATCGATTGTCTCACTTAGTAGTTATTATCCGGTTAACCGGTTAGATAAATTCCAAATATACGGATATATCCGTTATCCGGATAGTAAAAATTATTGATATCCGAACTAACCCTAGTTACAATGCCTAATGGCAAATGGTGTTTTCTTTATTCGGGTTGAAGTTTTGTTAATTAAATTCCCGTTTATTAAATTATGTAACTTATACCATGAATTATAAAATGGCTAAATGATTGGAAATTATTCTTCGTAAATTAAAAATGGGCAAACTAGTTTGCAAAATACATGCGTGATTAGATAAACATACACAAATTGCTGAATCAACATCATTCCTAAAACACTAAATGATTCTACAAAAGTACGCATGAATCGCATAATGTCTTTATCAATTGCCAAGTATACATGGATCGTCAAATGTATAGATGATTTGTCAAAAGTGCATGATTCGCTTGTGACGATTACGTCACGACTCACGAGATGTTTGGAATTTAATTTGGGATTTCGTAATTCAGTTGTTGACCAGACTTGAGTTTTCCTTAATGACGTCAGATAATTTCCTCGCTTGAACTGGTGTATCACATATAAATACTGATGTAATGTTTTCAATCTTTCCTTTTTCGTGTGATCGATTCCACTGGTTACTACAGCGCTATGTAACATTCAGTAAGCTTTGCCCAAAGGCAAAAGCCTTTGTGTCCTATAATAAATAAAATAGCAACATTATCAGTTAGTAATATATATAGACAGAAATTAAACAAACAGCAGAAGCAAACCGTTCGAGAAATGACAACCATCTCATCGAGTGAGCAGAAAAACAAGATATCAATTCAACCATCAACGTCCTTTTTTTGTCATAAATTGGTGCCTTGATAAGTTCGAAATTGCTGAGTTAGTTGCACATTGAGCGAGAAAGACTGTTACCAGCTATTTATGAAGTTTTGATGATCAAGTTTCAACAGCAAGATCAGCCAACTACGAACGCTAGTCAACGAGGAAGTTTTCAAGAAATTCTATCTCCAATAAAAGCAACCAGACTAATTCGGAAACAACAGCACTAATGACATTGATGCCTGGTTGATGTGATGAAGTTTTGATCGCCTAACTAACGTGTTATACATCTCCAAGAGCATGAGCAAACTATTGTATATATTTTTTACGCATCAAGACAAAGTCCACTGGACATCGTAACAAACTGCATCTCTCTACCGCGAACAAGGCTTGCTACAGCCGCAGAACGACACACGCAGACGTGATCGCTCATTTTTTTTAACCTTCGACACGCAAGGGAATGCGACACTTCTGTCAGCTTATGTCTCATGTTTTGTATTTCAAGTGAAACGGTGTATCGATATTGTTATATTTACCGAGCTCTGTCATTGTACTGTACTAAATTCTTGTTTTAATGACCGTGATAAATATTTTAATCAAAGACATAATTTTGTCGAGTAAAGGTTGCCTTCAATTTCATTTCAGGCAAGCTTTACTCTGAGAAGGAAGGCTTTGTGACAATTACGTCACGACTCACGAGATGTTTGGAATTTAATTTGGGATTTTGTAATTTAGTTGTTTACCAGACTTGAGTTTTCCTTAATGACGTCAGATAATTTCCTCGCTTGAACTGGTGTGTCACATATAAATACTGATGTAATGTTTTCAATCTTTCCTTTTTCGTGTGATCGATTTCACTGGTTACTACAGCGCTATGTAACATTCAGTAAGCTTTGCCCGAAGGTGAAAACCTTTGTGTTATAATAAATATAATGGGAACTTTATAATTTAGTAATTTGTATAGACAGAATCAAGCAACTAACAGCATAGTCACGCAAATTTGAGAAATGAGAACTCATCCATCGAAGCAGAAGTAAAACAAGTTATCAATCATCAATCGTCCTCGCTCATATTCTAACAATAACCGCCAGCATACGCGATCTTTATGACAGACAAGTTCGTTGTGTAATATTTCACACGAGTAGTGCACAAACGAACTATTTTTTTGTCATACGCTAAATGTACATGATTCGATAAAGGCATGCGTGATTTGCGTCAATGTACATGATTCGGTGAATGTAAGCATGATTTGAAAAATGTACATGAATCGATAACATGACTTAACGAATGTACATGATTTGGCAACTGTACACATGATTTGCCAAAAGTACATGATTGAGCAAATGTACACGGTTCGTTGTTAGAGTGCGCCAAGTGTGCAAAAATGTTTTTGACGTCATAAATCGTTTCTCTCCTGGCGGAAACCTAGATGCAAAGCAATTTGACAGAAGACAAATTTTTGTGACTAGCCTATTTTTGGAGGCGGGCGGAAAGTTATCCTGTACCGTCAGTGCAGGCTAGGCTAACGTAGGCTGCAGTACCGGAATCAAATCATTAACATCCATACCGGTACCCTATCTGGCTCTGCTTAATAGTCATATTTCAATCAGAACATAACCTAACTCGTTTAGTGGTGAAATAACTTCTAAAGAAACACTCTATTCTTCGTAAACCTATGGCGAAGGTCGTGTTGTTGTTGCGTGCTGGTACGTTGCTGCGTTGTTGACTCCTGACTCAGAAGGTTGCTATTTCTGTTCACTGTCTCCTTCGCTCATATATTAAAATAAATTAACATAGGGTTCTGAGTTCAACCTTTACTCAATCTTGTGTCCTGTACACAAGCGGTGCAAAACGGAATGGCTGGTGAGTGGTGAAACGAACGAGCAGTGCTGATTGCTGAAACCAACACGTGCTCGGAGCATCGCGAGGGCGCCAACTAGTGACAAAACAAACAAAACATCCAACGGCCGCTACAAACCTACGCTTTTGCCTGATCGCAAAGTATTTCGCACTGACGGTACAGGGTAACTTTCCGCCTGTTGGTAGATATTAAGTACAGTACTTGTTAAGATCTCTATGTTGACCATGCTACCGCCCCGTGCTTTCTTGGTTGTGCATTGTGATTCCATTGTGGAGTACTGTATTACGTTCATGTTCATGGCTGTCTAAAATACAAGAGATTCTGCCGAACGTCATATCGACTTAGATCAATCCATAATATCACAAGAGTAGCGATATTAACACCACCTGCGTCCAAAGATAGGCTGGTCACAAAACTTTGTCTTCTGTCAAACCCCTTTGCTTCCAGGTTTCCCCCAAGAGGGAAACGATTTATGACGTCAAAAACATTTTTGCACAATTGGTGCAATCTAACAACAACATCGTATGTGTGCGATGCGAAAAACACTACATGGTGTCAGAAGTAGGACTCCGCCGCTCAGAAACAAATTTCACCACTTGAAGGTTTCGATTTCAGTGCACCAGACGTATGGAACAAGTGGATTCTTCTATTCGAAAAGTACTGGCAAGCATCAAAGCTTTGCGAATAGTCAGAAGAGAAACAGGTGAACCTTTTGCAAAAACTTCTGGGAAGCAAGGGTGACGATATTTTATCTTCGCTTTACTTATCTAAAGAGGACCTGGTTTCATACAACGTCGTAAAAAAGCGTTTCAATCAAAAGTTTAATCTGCGTCGTAACTTTGAACATGCAGATGAATCTTTAATAGACGAATACAGCTTTCCCACGAAGCAGTTGAAAAATTCATTACTTCTTTGTCAGATCAGATCAGATCAGTCATGGCAATGATCTAATGAACACGGCCACGCCTTTGGGTTAATAAAAGGATTACGTACCAGTCTTAATTCATTATGATCCGCACCGGAAAATTGTTGTTTCAGCAAACGCTTCTTCCTGGGGGCTAGGAGCTGTTCTCTATCAAAAGATGAGGAACAATCTTTTACCAGTTGCATAAATGTTAGCCACTGAGAACCGTTATGCTCAGATCGAGAAGGAAGCCCTAGTATTAACATGGGCCTGTGCAAGATTTCGTGACTATCTTATTGTCATACCATTCTCGCTAAAGACGGATCACAAACCACTGCTTAGTCTTCTGGGAAGCAAAAACCTGTATGAATGGTTTTAAGGATTCAGAGGTTTCGTATGCGTGGCATGATTATGACGTTATTCATGTCGCAGGGAAGAATCTGGTGATACCTGACACATTATTCCGAAGCCCTCTTCTCGAAACTACGGCAGAAGACCAACGACTTTCACAAGAAATTGACTTGCATGTAAATTTTGTAATCAAGTCCCTACCATCGTCAGCCAAACGACTGGAGCCAATTCGAAAGGCAATTTAATCCGATGGTATACCTCAGCAAGCAATGAAGTTTTGCAAAGCCGAATGGCCACCGAAGGTTTGCAATAAATTGGTTCGGTTTAAACGTATCTCGAGCGAGCTGTCTATTGAACAAGGACTGCTATTACGAGACAATCGCCTTTACATTACGCCAGTTTGTCGCAACGAGATACTCTCCCAAGATTCATCAAGGCTTTATTAAATGTCGGGCTCTTGCAAGATCCAATGTACTGTGGCCTAGACTAAATGAAGAAGTGGAAGCTTTCGTAAAAAACTGCCCTGTTTGCACAAAACATTGTTGTTCCGATACAGAACCGATGATTAGTACGGAACTTCCTATAAATACCCTTGGCAAAAAAGTTGCAAGTGATATATTTCAATTCGATTACCGTAAATACTTGCTAATAACAGATTACTTTTCCGGATACAGTATATCGAATTAGCCTTACTGGGACTCAACAGCACCTCCGAAAACGTGATCAATCATCTGAACTCTATCTTCACCCGTCAGTATAGTCCTGCCGCCTCAGGAGTCCGCTCCGACGGAGCACTAGTACTAGTGAGTAGTATACCTACTCACAGTAGGTATACTACTCACGTGTTGAAAGGGCAGGGAGTCCTTGAGCATTAATAAAGCTTGTTGTGTGCAATTCTTGCTGCGACGCGACGAACACTACAATGTTTTTTGAAAAACAGCGTTAATTTCAATTTGCAAGCCAGCTTAGTTATTTACTCAAGAGAAGTGAGAGTTTGGGTAAGAGGGGATTAGGTTTAGGTCAATTTACACTTTGGACCTATTAGTTCATTGACTAACGGAATTGCTGTTTAGCATATTCGTATTTTCCTACTTTGCTGAACGACGCTGGTAAAATAAGTGTTTACTTCACCGGTCGTCGCTTACGAAAGTAAAAAAATTCTATTACGTAACCGGCTAGTATTTATCAAAGTAGCTTACTCTGCAATTTACCGCGCTATTACATAACGTCATACTTACCATAAGTTCAATCTCAGTTCACGGTATAATTGCAGACTCATCAAAGTATAGTTGGTTGACAATCAGTTCTGTAAACATGTCTTCTGCCTTGCACCTTTGAACTTATTGTCCTTTGCTAACCCCATCTTGTCATCCTATTATGTAAACATGTTGATTACATTGCATTATGAGCTTGCCGATTTCGAAATAACACCTATGTGATTGACAACTTAATTGGTAAACATGTTTATCTGCACGATTGACCTTGTAATTAACAGCTTTGTTAAGATAAAAATAGACAATGCTGATTGACATATTGTTTCCTTTATTGAAAACTAGTAATCGAAATTGTCACCTGACCTGTAATCAGGGTTGCCATGCCGTCCTTATTTCTAAGATTTGTCCTTATTTTAAAGGTCCGTGTCTTAGAAAATATGTTTGTCCTTTTTTCTAAGAAATGTCCTTATTTTCACTTTCGTCCTTATTTTTAGGGCGGAGGCGGGCACTTTTGTCCTTATTTTGGGCATTTTGTCACCTTTACGATACCATTTTGTACCAAAGAGATACCAAAATTATGAACATGCAAATAGTGTCTTTTTTTTTTTTTTTTTTTTTTTTTAGGAACATTGGTTGCTTTCTCCTCATTCATTTTCTAGTCGTCCTTATTTTTGAGTTGAGACTGATGGCAACCCTGCCTGTAATACATCAAGTCTAAAGTCCAAATCATTTCCTGTTATTGATAAACGCATTGCGCCTCAAGTTCAATTTCTGTTTCTTTATTATCTCCTTCAGGGTATAAATGTATCGTTGCATGCTATGATTAGATTAGATTGGTTTTGTTTTGTTTAGTAATAGTTCTTCAGTATTCAGCTTAGAGTTTTTAAAGTTCAATGAAATATAGATATCGATCGTAATGACTCAGTAAACATTATCTTAATCAATCTGAAATGTAGACTGTTGAGCTTTGATTGCTAATTAATTCTTAAAATTCTTCTTATATAATAATAACATTATTGTAATTTTTTAGTTTTGTTTGAAGTAATAATGAAGAATATTAAAATCAATATTAATCAGATTCTCAGTGTTTAAAATTTATATAAACTATTCAACTGAAGTTTAGGAGTTTCTAGACAGAATTCGCAACTTTCTAATCGTCATAAGAGTCAGATTGCAGTATACTAATTTTGTATAATTTGGTAGTTACTGTCAACAAGTAGTAACCGCCACTATAAGTTAAATAGACCCTGCCTTAAAAGTTCCTGCTGATTGGCCCTATTTAACCAAAGGTGTTAAAAAGCACTAGCCTACAACGCTTGACAGGAAACAAAGTTAAAGAAATTTGGGCCTCTCATACCACAGCTTAGTTTTCAAATGACTCTTTTGCCGTTTCTGATGCAGTTGATGGGAAAAAAGGTTCAAGTGTATTGCAGAAGTGCACAACCAGGCTGCCATTTGTATACTATACCTCAGCAACTCAAATTGTGACGGCATTTGGTTGTGCACTTCTGCACTTGACACGAAAAGTAATCTGCGCCATCTGCTTGCAGTTAGGATACCTTTGTTTCTCGGAAAAGTTAATGAAGTTGATACTTACTTACCGCCCTTGCCTTTGCTGAAGTGGTTAAAAGTTAAAACTGGGCTGCTGATTGCGCCAATCAAGCGGGAAAGTACCTATTGGGTTTCCATGCTGAAATGAGGTAGACTGGTAGAGGGAGAGCTTGCTTTTCCACCTTTTTGATAACGGTTCGCACTTTTTAGTGTCACGAAAATCTCATCCGCATGTGAATCTGTTACGAACTTTGTTCCTCACGTATTGTGTAGTTGCTTATCATCGTGTTTGGCACCTTTTGCGTGTTGTTTTTAACTATTTTATTCACATGATTTGGCACCCTCCTTAAATATAAAGGTTGTGCGCTTTTTGGAGGAGGTTTGTATAGTCGGTGTCTGGCTGTGACCGATTAAATGTGGCTTTTCAAAGTCCATCGGTTTGTTTAATTAGCGTGATAGCGCTACACAGTACATAGTTACTCGCAGTTAAGGGTATTGCGGTTCACCGTAAACGTGAAGTTGAGCCTGGCTTCACGAACGAGAAAAGTTACGTTACAATTCAATCCAAGTTGTAAAACGTTTTGCAGGCTGGCGATTTCGTCATTCGTTCACTTTTTCTTAGTTATACTTATTGAAACCAAACATTTTATAAAACAATCCGTATACGTGTCAGCATTTGTAATCCCAATCCAACCCGAACGGAAACAAGTTACAACACAATTAACATAGTCTTGAATAATTACGTGAGAGTTTTACTTTCCTTAGCACATATTACCTTTCCTTTCCTTAGCACACAGGTTAAAACTACCAAAAGCTAAATGGATTCGCTTCGAATTCGACAACGACAACCGGATTGATTTCCAGTTGCGCCTCCATTGTAATTTCATTGAACAAGGTGTGAACTATGCTTACTTTTATTCAATGGTCTTGATGAACAGTTCCAAATTTAGGTGATACAAAAAATAAAATATAAAATTGTATGTATCTGTCGCAACTTGCACTGCACTACGACAAGATCGGTAGCCGAGGCTCAAGCAGTGAGGAAACATCGCCGAGTTTAAGTTTTGCAAAGACTTTCCTCAGTCGGAGAATAAAGTTTGTGAGACCATACCACACTATTTGGTCGGGCAACGTTAGGCCTTGCTTAGTTAAAGGCTTCCTTGCCGCTTTTATGCGTTTTGTGCAATGCTCCATAAACAAGCGAATAAAATCTTAGGCTATACAGCCAATACAATTACAAATATTAGCATACATATTTTTTTTATATATTATCCACCTCACAACAGTGTGAGTACGCGAATGTATAGCCTGCCCTACAGGATACTTCAGGTCGAACGATCGCACCAGTAACAACGGTCTCTAAGATATCCTTAGCGATGTGTGCATAAAAAAGAAACATCGAGAGCTGGAAGTTGGCAGTTGGCAGTAAAGTTAAATTAAATATATATATAATAAATATACTACCGTCTTAAAACAAATCGTTTTCAAGCCTATACAAAGTTAATGGTCGGATCGCGCAAAACCAATGAAAAAATGTTGTAACAAATTTGATTTCACTCATTAATTTTAATTCACTCACTCATAATTTCCAATTCTATGTCAATACAAGAAAAGCACACATTCTTGTGTCCATAACAGCACCCGACTGCTTTTCAACTAAATATAAAGCAAATGAGATAAGCCATCGCCTTCTTATGATGTGCTACCAACATGCTCCGTTACTTTGCAGTTGTTTTTTCTTGCCACATCAACATTCTGTCACGCTCTTTTTAATGGCGGTCTTATTTGTACATTGGTACATTACATGGCGGTACTGTACATTGAAAACAATGGATTTGCTTTGTGATAACTGCGCAATTTACATTACGGATGAGCTTGCCTCGACCATTGCCCGACTTGAGGGTAAGCGTGAAAACTTGCAACCAATCAGCGTTGATTAAGAATAACCGAAAATCAGAGAGACGAATTTCATCCGCAACGCGTTCGTCATCCGCACCATATTTTTTTTTATACGCACTAGTGCGTACAGTCTTACAGCTTGAAAAACACTGAGCTAGAGCCTTTTACCTTAAGTTAATAGAAAAGACAATGTACACACAACTAATGTTTTCTATTAACTTCATTTTTACCCACCGTGTGGCGGTACGCACACTAGCACGCAAGTATAAATCTGTAGTTTTTGCGCCATTTGAAAATCAAAGCCGTTTTACTAAGAGTCTTTTATAATAACTTTGTTATACGATAGGCAACTATACGCCTCTCTAGTCTCGAGGACTTTACTGAACCGAAAGCTCTCGCCATAATTGCTTAGTTCGCACAAATTGCTTAGATTTAAGTTGCCAACATAACCGGGATGTTATTGTATTTCGAAGGCGACTTCGTCAAGCATCGAAACTGATTACTGTTCTCTTTTCTCCTCCCTATCTCTTTTTACCCTATATTTTACCGCATCAAAATCCAAATCATAAAGCGTTTACGCGTAGGATCAGAATAAAAGTGATTTAAAAAATTAAAGCAGAAGTGTTTTTATCGCTTTTATTAACTTGGTTTCCAGCAAGTCGACTCATTTTTCTAATTAAATAGAATGATTTTTTATTTACTTACTGTTTAATAACAACTAAACATGCGTTTCCAGCTGTTGAATTGAAATACGTGAAGGTTATGCAAAAACTTTTTCCAACACCGAAAACGTTTACACTAATATTAGTTTGTTTCTTACGTAATGCCTATATTAGTTTAACAAGAAATTGTATACCAAACCAATGTAATTTTTTCTAAAGCTCTTTTAATAATTTAGTAAAACGACAACAATTTGCATCAGCCAGATTTCTTGCTCTCGTCACAGACCACTTAAAACATTCCACATTTTCATTAATTTGTATGTTCATAATTGCTTTTATAGATTTTAATTCTTTTAAAGTTTAATATGTGATGAACCAGATATTGGTTTGTATTCAACAGTATTCGTTTGGAGGTTAATGATTTTACCAAAACGCCAACTACTACCATCTATCTGATAGCTTTGGCACGTGTTCAAAGATTTTATCAATCATTTTTTTATACATTTCGTTTAAAATAGTACCTTCAACTTTTAAACGTTTAAACCAGTACCTTTCACTTCAACACGCGAGTTAAGCACCTACCATTTGAGATGTTTCTTCCCCGGTTGTTACATCAGTCTTTATCATAAAACAGCTTAATTTCATTTTTATTTTAATTTTAGTTTGCTTCTGAAACTTTAAAAGGTTTTGAACATCACTTCACTTTTATGTCAATACTTTTTTACAATCAGTTGCTAAGCATTTTTTCTAAGTTCTTTTAATGTTATGTTATTTTTTTGGAGATTCCATTTTTTTAGGCTTTGATATAACTTAATTACATAAAATTAGTTAAGCGAAATATTTCAATGAAAGAAAAATTTTAATTTCTTGGTCTGTTGAATTATTTTCTACTAAGTTATTGTAATAAATTCTAGCTCGTCTTTTCTTACAGTATCATATCTTTTATTATCATCTTTGTAAGGTTTTACACTGTATAAATACTTTATAAAAGTTCCAGGTTTGTAAAAATATTTACTAGCTTCATGTAAAGATTTAAATATTATTTTTCCGTTTTTATCTTTTAAATATATCTAAGTCAATATAATCGAAACTGTTTTCCCTAATGTTTTGGGTGGTCTACTTTTTCAAAAATTTATAATTACTGTCGAAATAACCATATTCAGGATTACTTGTTTTTTATCACACTTCTCTCTTCGAGTATGTCAACCAGTTTTTGATGTTGTGGTATTGACCAATGTCAATATCCATTGATGTTATGATATTTCAAAGCCGCTTTAAAGTGAAAGGCAAGTCCAAGAACAAGTTGACTTCATATAAAATAACACTATTAACTGAACATTCTGGTAAAATATTTTTGAAAAATAATTCGTGGTTAGATAGTTATCGACAAAGAAAATCGCAAAAATTCTCAGTTTTTGGCCTTCGTTATGGCGTAGTTCAGGTCTCTTGTTATGTATTAGTCAAGTTGCTCGACCACATGCTGCTGCCGTTGCCTTTCTTGCGCGGTAGTCAACTGTTGTCAGAGATGTGGGTCATAAGAATTTAGCCGGTGTCCAATTAGGCGTCATGTGAAAAAATGATCAACTTGATTGTAATTGAATAAATTACGATTGTTTTCAACAACAAAAATCCGGTAGCCCAATCATTTGCATCCGTGAAATTACAGTATCCTTTGTACCGCAGAGGCTATCCATTTAACTGGTAACGTAGTGGTTGCCGTGGTTAGGCTATATGCTGTCACCTATCAAGCTATAGGAAGTTAGAGCAATCTATACAGTTGTCACAGATACATACGTGATATACAGTAGGTACTGCTAAATTTATGAATTTGTGAATGTTGTCTGCGATTATCTATGGCATCACAAGAGCCTTCATGTACGTCACAATTAAGGAAATTCTACGATTTTCTTGTGCTTATAATTACCTAACCAAGAATTATTTTTCAAAACTATTTTATGAGTGATTAGTGTTGTTTCATAAAAGATCAACTTGTTTTTGGACTTGCCCCTCATGTATGGGTCGACGGTAATCGGCTGGTGTAAGCTAATATTTGGATTGCTTTATAAGTTTATTCATTTTATGAACTTTCCTTCTAAATTCTGCAACGTCATCATAAACTCGGGCAAATTGACTTTGAGCAAAATCAACATTATAGTCAACAAAAGGATATCTTCTAGAGTTAAGCACAATATAACCATTTTTTAAACTCACGTGATCAAAAAGTGCTGAATTTTCTTCTTGGTCACGGTATATTTGTTCGTTTGGAAACCAATTATTACCAATCTCGGATTTTCTGGAGAAAATTTAAGAGATAAACGCCAAGTAAAAGTATTTTTCTGGAGTATCGTATTTGCATCGCATTGCCTCATTTTGTAAGTTACTGGTTCTTCAGTTTACATTCAAACAAATCATTACGAAGTAAATGAGCCATAAACTAAGCTAGTTTAGTTATTACAACGTTACTAGCATCGACCTCGTTTGCTATATGAATTGCACCAACACTGATTTTCTTACAAATGTCAATTCATGTTTCACTCCATAGACAATTTTATCGTAGTCGTCACAAGATTCGAAAATATGTTTCAAATGAACTCTAAAACTGAATGCTCCCTTATCAGCAGTCGCAGTTGGTTTTTGAATCATGTGATGTTGACGAATCTTTAAGTCAAAGATATTGTTTAAGACCACAGTTGTAGATGTTTCGTTTGACCATATTTGATTTAAACTATGTGATTTTAAAAAGCCATTAGGTTATTTCAAAAGACCTAACATTGTGGTTGCTTGACCTGGACAAAACACAGATTCAGATTCTTGTCTAGATAATTATCGATAAGGGATACTACTAAAAAGTTAGATTAAACTATTATTAGCAAGTAAAACAATATCAGCAGCATAATAATAAATGTCGTCTTGTTTTGTTAGTTCTCATTTAAAAAAAATAACTTTCATTAGAACGCCAAATTCATTTTATGTATTGATTTCTATTCTCTTTTCACCATAACTGTTTAAACTTTTATACATGATCCATTTATTTTTCATACAAGATCTTCAATAGCAATTGAATTTGAACGTCCCGAAACTTGTAAAAGACTAGGCTACTTGATTGAATAGGTTAATGATGAGGTGGTGTTAAATCAGTCTTATGTATCTTTTATAGACTATTTTTTGAATTTCGATTAATTTTAAAACTTCTTTAGCCGAAACCGAAACTTCTGCTAGCTTCTTGCAGGTGTGATTTGCATCTTGCTTCACTACATCTATTGCTTTGTTAGCTTTATCAGCTAACACAGGAACTTTACACATAATAAAACTTAAGATTTCCTTTAAAATACTTTTACCAAACTTATATTTTTTACAGAAGCCATATCGTTTGTTTATAACTCCATTAGCTCCTTAGATATAATATTCTTGTAAACATCTAAATATTTCACGTTTTAGAAATTCATCTGCAATAATGACAAACGCACATTCAAAGCTATATTCCGGTATTCCCATCGACGGATTTTACTACCATTAGAAGGTCAAATCTTTCAAATAGTATTGGATTCGTGATTAGGCGCAGATAAACCACTCCAGATCAAAAACTCTACTTTTGACCGCGCCATATTGTTTTTAAAATGTGTGTTCCACTTGCGACCCGTGGAATTACACTTTTGTCCTTTACTTGTCGGATTATGGTTTCTGTGTAAAAAATGAGTTTTTTTAGTAATTTTTAAGAATCCGTATCAAACTAATCCTTAAGTTCTTTCTTTGTGAGCAACTCCGACCATTACTAAATACGAGAAAATTCTAGGATCCGCGTTAGGCTACTTTATTCGATTATGTTTAAATAAACGCCTTTTAGGCTAACAAGCGCAAGCTATACGTATACTAGTACATAGCCTCTACTGCGTCTTACTTCCTTAACGTTCGTATCGTCATCAATAGAGTCAACGTTTGCTGTCAATATGCTAGATAAATTCCCTAAGTAAGTTACTAAAAATATTATCGACGTAATAGTGTGACACCCGTGCGTCAAGCGAAGTAATAACGTTAAACAACGTTTACAGAGCACGTTTTACGTCAAATGACGTTTTTTGTGTTATGAATGATGCGTATTTTTCAAGAAAATGAAATTATTAGGCTATTGTAAATGTCAGCAAGGAAAATGGAGCCGTGGCCAGGTTTCCCAAGGAATGGTGTGATGTTTTTGTGCAATATATTTTGATAACATGAAGCAGTGGTTCTCAACATTTCATGGTTAGTGGCCCCTTTACAGTGACCCTCAAAATCCGTGGTCCCAGCTCATCAATAAAAAATGTAGATTGTTGATTGCAAAACACTTTTTATTTCACTACTGCGTGTGGAGTAACCTTCGCACCGCTAGTATTGCACAGCAAGCACAAGCACAAAAACGTGAGAAACTTATGTTCCCGTTTGTTTAGATCTGGCTGTGAACTGCTTTGCTACCGTGTGCTTGTTAATGCCCAGTTTTTTTGTGTTATATCTAGTCGCACAATAACTTTAATCCCAGCCAATTTAATATAGGTATTGTGGTTGTTAGCCTGACTTGTTTAATTGATTGTTTGTCTGCAGTGTGATAGGTTAGTTGCCAGTAAATTTGTTTTAATGTCTATATTTATTAGTCACGTATTTGAGACCTAGTTTACCGGTATTGCCGATTATTTATTGCTATCGCTTGCTGCTTCACAGGGTAGTAACATTTCCCTTACTTAGTCCTGGTTTGTGTTTTCAGATTATAAGTAATATTACCCTGGGTTCTGTACCGATAGAAATCACACGTGACGTAACACACGTACTGTGCATGCACATACGAAGTCGACCTACGTCCATTATTGTCATTTGTAGCTGTTCTGTTTCAGTGATCCGTTGATCACTTTCAAACCGTTCAATATAAGATTTTAAAGAAATCGTGTGCATTTCTAGTATCCGGGCTAAGGTTGAAGGGCCTTCGGGCCTTGTTGGACTGAAGAACATCTCTTAGGTGATCAGCATGTACAAATTTGCAGATTGCATAATATACTACTATTTGCTACAGCTAGGCTGTTATTAACAGCCTGTTAAAAACAGGCTTTGATTAAATCATCTTTCCAAGCCTTAAGAGTCAAAGTTTGATTAAGGGTTATCTATTTCTCCGGTTCGATTACTTATAATCAGGCCTAGTTTCAAGCATCTACTGTGTCTTTTGAAAATTGAATTCCAAATTGTACGTTGATTGGATTTACGAGCCAGTTCGATCCGTAACAGATCTGTTCGTATTTTTGGATACATGTTGTTCCATGTACATATCATCCTCAGTGTTCCTGGAGCACGTTTTTCATTGATCATTCTGGAGTAGCTTCACTTTTCGATGGACGTTTTCCCGTGGAGTTAAGATTAGTAGTGGCTTTAGAGTGAGGAGAGCGAGGTGGTCACCCTAAAGATTTAAGACATCTTGCCGAGACGAAGAAAAGGTTGTGTTCTCTGCTCACAAGCCTCTAAGGTACTAATCGCTCGGTTGCAACAAAGAAATGAAGATTGTGACTGTGAGACCTTGGGGGTCATAGAGCAAAAATTAGGGAGCCTTAAACTGAAAACAAATGCACAAACAAAGTTCAAGCAATTTGTTTTTTGAAACAAAAGCAAACCTTTATGCATTTTAGACGATGTAAATGCAAAATGTTTCGGGGAGCATACCCCTGAACCCCCTAGGATAGATTTCTACGTATCCCGTTATCTTGGGGGCCTCAAGCTTAAGTTGTGCCATACCTCGCCACGGGCCCCCAAACATAAGGCTACTTAAAATATTGGAAAACACACAGGAAAAATTGCTATCTGTGGGCAACATAGATATTGGATTAGCTTTATGTATATGCAAGCTTTACCTAAAAACATGGGCGTCTTTACATTTACAAATGACGTCAAGCGTGTTTATCGATCGCAGCTGCGCTCGTGAGTAATTTAGATCCCGCATCTACGATACATTCCCAGGTATTTCATTAGGATTGATTATTATTTTTGGTATAAAAAGCTTTGTTCTGGTAGTAGTCAGTAAAAACACTTTGAAATCTGAATGATATTCTGAGTTGATTATAATCATTTCTAAACGAAAATGAGGAGGCGAAGTCTTATCGACGATGCAAGAGACCCCATTATAAAAAACGGTAAGAATTAGTAAGCAAGAGTAACTGCAACAACGATATAGCACATAGTGCACTTATTTTTGTTTACGAACGCCATAGTGGAAAACTAAGACATTTTAGTATGATCATTGCGTTAAGTAAAGCTTAGGAAATATTTCTCCATTGATAGCCTACTTCTGATCTGTTTTCTAATGTTCTGCTTTTAAACGCGACAGGCACAACATGATGGTATTTTTAGCCTACATAAGACTACTCAGTTAAATTTTGGTCATTCACCCAAATGACAACGGCTAATTCGAGACGTTTTTCAGTAAATTAATGTTTAACCGTAATTAAATCAATTTGACGTTTATGGGAAAAAATTTAGTATAGCCTATTGCAACTACTTTGCCCTAACTCGAGAATCAATAATTTTCAGCTTAACTACTGCAGACAGACACGCGGTCTAAGTTTGTTGGAAAGAGGATGAGTGTAAAAAGTGCATAGTTTTGTTGCTTTTCTTGCACTGTTTGTAACTAATTATAACAAAACTTTTTAAAAAGTAAATCGATATCGTGGAACCTTGCAGTTTTTCGTGTTGTCTAAGTGTAGGCTACTTTTTTTGCTGGATAGACTTGACTGTCCTATCTTTGTTTCTAAATAACGCTCTAAGGTATATCGAAATGCCTAATATGGCAAGCAAGGCCTTAAATGTAAGACAAATATAAGGACGCCAGTCAAAATAAGGACAAAAGTATTTTCTAAGAAACAGATCCTCAAAATAAAGACAAATCTTCGAAATAAGGACTGTATGACAACCTTGTCTAAAGCTACCAGCAACTCTCTACGATTTGTGTAGGAACTTTAGGGACGAGATGGTTGCTACAGAACTGTCGGATCACAATCCCGCCTCGCGATTAGATGAAATGACACCGCGCTAAAACGAGATGAGTTTGTACTACAGTGCAGGAACAATGGGATTTCTGTATAGATATTGAAATCTGTAGTCAGGGACTTGCTAAACGTTGTATTTGAATGTGGGACGAGTTGTAAACTTGCAACGAGACGGGATTGGGGGACAGTTTAAAAGCGAGGGAGAGATTCTAAAACAAGCTGATCCTAAAAACTACAGTTTGTGTAAGAGTGCATCCATGAAAAAATGAAAAGATGAAAATTTTTGCGTACGCGAATGCTCGCAAAGACTCAGTTCGAAGACAACTATACCGATATCATAAAATGACCTTTTTGCGTTCCTTAATTATTTGAAAACGTAGGTCTGAGATGGTACGCAGGAAGGCGGATTAACCTAATCCCAAATTGAGCTTGGTCGTACGAATTTTTGGTGTCCAGATCCTACTGTAAACTGCTGTGCTGTATACAGTCCCGCACGTTACCGATAGGTTGTTTCATCGGTGCAGATGATTTCAAAGCCTTTTAGTTTAGTGAGCTTTTTTATAACTTAAGGCTTGCAGCCTTCATACTGTACATCGCTTGCCTAACCTTAAATGGCGGTGTACAAATACAAGCAGCAGGCTACCTATATGGTTCTGTAGACCAGGGCTTCTCAAACTGTGCGTCATGACCTCGTTTGGGGTCGCAAAATGTAATTTTGGTGTCGTGAAACAAATTTAATGTTTATAAATTGAATTGTTTTTTGTTAATTTTTTATTCGCTTTACTGTTTCCATTATGCGGTTTGATTCTTTTATTACTATTGGCTACAGCTACAGTACTTCGGTGGATTGTGTGCACTTGTATGATTTTTTCCAGAGACAAAAATACCACTTGAGATTTGCAATTGGACATTTATTGTTTTAACGTCATTAACGTGTAGGCTTCCCCTCAAGGGGTCGCATAAAAATTTCTCTTCTAAAATGGGGTCGCAGAACCAAAAAATAGACTCTGCTGTAGACCAACTACTATACTAGACGGCAGCAACTTACGTGATATAATTTTGACGTTGGTCTCCTTATGCGGTATTATGTTAATACGACTTTCTGCATACTCCCCCTGAGGCAGGAAACTATGTGGGTTAGTAAAATTAGCTTATGATTCCTATTGAGGTTGATGAAGTAAACACGGGTACCATTATTTAGAGGCGAACTCCAGCAACAAGTCGGTGCATGATATACTTATCTCTGGTTCTTCTGTGACCAGCCCAGCAACACTTGTGGATTCATTGAAGGTAAGACCTTTGTTGTTAACGCGATTATGTAAACAGTACAAAAACTTGAGTTTGAACTTTGGATCAGCAAGAAAAAATAGGCTAGCCTAAATCAAGTCTTTGATGTTGAAAATTTATAATTATAGGTTCAAGTTAAGTAGGGTAAGTCTGGAACCGAAAAGACATACTGTAAACGTAACTTTTAACACTGTAAAAATAAATGTACTGCTTCCAGGCGAAAATGTGTACCGAAACACCATGACTAAATTTTTCTATGCAGATTTGTTGAGCAGTTGAATAATGTTTTAAAAATGCAACAAAATATTATTTTAACCTATTAAAGTAAAACATTTTACGTGAATTTAACTAGACTAATATTTTTTGAGATTGGTTAATGTTTAGGTAGTGGTAATTTACATTTAGAAACGTAAGCACAGACCAATATATTCAGCTCTCAATACCAGCTTAATTTAAACTTTAACAAAAGTTATTAGTCGTTTGTTTAAAATGGAGGCTTAGGCCCTATGCTTGAGACCAATGAGACAGCACTCTCTCTTTGGTGCTATCACATGGTTGTTCTTAACACAATTCGTAGAAAATTAAAACTAAAATAATCGTTGCAAATAGATTCATCTTCCCTAACGTGAAAGATACCGCTTCTGTATCAGAAAGAGAAATCGTACGAATACTGCCATCGCCAAAACCCACGGCGCAGACAAAAAGGCTGAGTTCAGTGCTATAACCTTTGCAGTGAACCTATACCTAATTTTTGAATTATTTTTTTAATTGATATTTGCTAAAAGTTCACTTGCACTCACGCATTTTTGAACTTTAAATTATGCTTTACGATCATGACAATCTGCAGTTTTTCGATAACTTTCATAGGTCACTGTCAAATAGTTTCAAACGTCCTGGAGGTGAGAGAGCAAAGAGACAACAAATTAAATTCTTTAATCGTTTTTTTAATTAAATGTTTAAAATAAAAATTGAGCCCGCCAATATTATCTCAATCAAGCACACTCCAACAAAAAAAAAATATTCTAAAAGTTCGATTAACAATGTGGTGAAATTTGATAAGAATGTTTTGTGTTATCCGTTCCACACTTCATACTTGATCTACGTTCCCATACCGTGACACTGTTTCAAAAGTCTCTTAATTCAGGTGTCACTATATATGGGCGAGTTCTAGCCTATTGTATGTTGTTAATTTTAGTTGTTTATTTTTTCGGTTAACTGCCATTGTTGCCATTTCGGTTAACTCCGTTTTAGTATTTTCCGTATTAAATTTTTAGCGCCTGTATTTTTCTGATTGGAATAGTTCTGTTTTATTGTTTCGTATATAGCCAATTTGAAAATAACCAATGTTTTTTATCGTTTGTTAGTTTACATTTTTCGTGTTTTGAGTATCCTGGTTTTGCAATTTTTTCTTCGGAACGGATTTGATGGTCGTGCTAACCATTCCGCACCACAGAAACGTTTTGCACGTTTTAACTTTCGTGACTTAGGCACACATTTTACTTTATTGAATGTTTGTGAACTTGTTTTCGTTTTACGATATATGCTGTAACAAGGTTGGTACTATTTTTTTTGCTAACCACACTCAAAGAAAAAATAATAAACGAAATTATACGATAGGCATTTTTCCAACTTGATTCATTACGTACCGTTGGGAAATTGAATATTTCTGAACTCAGAAGACTTTCAAAACTTATTAAATTTAAGTTCTTAGGTGTATATAGCTTTATTCCAAAATTTAGTGATGTGTTTTTTAATACTTGTTTGCCCTATATTCGTATTCTGCGTAGGATATTAACTTACCGTTCTACATATTACAGGCTGATAATGTTGACGTTTTGCTGTGGGAAAGTCGCCAGGCAAAAAAAGGATTTCTTAGTGTTTCAGATGGTAATATCTGTATTTAGTTTTTGTAAACTGGACACAAACTTATTTCATTTGTATCAAGTTAACTTTACCAAAAACTGTGCAATTTGTTGTAGAAAATGTATCACCCCAACACAGCGTCGATCTTTACATACGTTGTAGAAGTGATAGGGACAATTTGGAGAGTGCATTAAGCAAAATTCGTTTTAAAAACTATGACATTGAAGAAATTTCGTCTCCGGCATCTGGTAAGTTAATGAAAAGCTTAAAACAAAAATGAATGATTTAAGAAGCAATTATTTTTAGGTAAAAAAGTTTGGTTTCCAAGGCACATATCTGACCTTGACAAATGTCAATCTTTGCAATTTAATTTTGATCCAAACAAAGATGCATCTCATCCAGGCTATAGCGACGAAAGTTATAGACGCAGAAGAACAGAAATATGCAAACTGGCTCTAGCCTATAGACAGTAAGTTGAAACAGCTTTGCTGGATAGAGTACAAGTAATTAAGATATTGATTTGACCCTTAATTCATTACGACCCCGTAATACCAAACTAGATATCGACACGTCCCATAAAGATCTCAAAATAGTTAAACAGGTTAAACTTATCATACTCAAACTAATTTCAACGCGTTCGATCAGATCTATAAAAATTGTAAAATGATCTGTCATAAGGCAACACGTCATACTTATCTTTGTCCAAATAATATTTTAAGAATATTAGCTGACGCCTAATAGTGTGTCACGTCTAGGGATGCACATTCTAGAATAACGAACCCAATTTTCGTATTTTTGTGAATCTTAGGGACCGGTCTTTATTTTATGATTGAAGGTTTTCATTGGCACGTACTGGAGATGTTGTTGTCTTTTGATATTTCACATTCCAATACTGTGCAATGGGTGCATTAATAGTCATTAATTAAACCGTCCGTTATGTGGTGGTCAGTCCACAATGTCGGGTGGTGGTCTAGACTGTGTAGACTTGCAGTTTTCGATACTGTAAATGTGTGATTAAATGTCGCGTGATTAACTGTCCAAGTGATTATGTGTCTGTACACCGGGAATTAACTATTCTAGATTATTCTAGTATAGTCAATTATTCTGTATTGTACATCCTTAGTCACCTCCTCGTATAATACTTTCTATAAATAAGACAATATGACTTTCATACTATATCCATCGCATTTTAAACATGTTGCTATCTCATCAACTTCCAGAATCGGAAGGTTGCCACTACGTCAGTTGATTTACAGTTCTAACTTTCAACTAAGTTATTAAATGGGGTGAAAACGAGTTTTATGCGACGGGAAATAAGCATAGCCGCCATGTTACTAAACTTTATCTCTCGTATTTTATCTATTTTTGAGCAGTGATAAACGTGATAACTCTTTAGTATATAGCTTATATGCTTATTTTTTGTTTGTAGGTATGGTTTACTTTTATTATAGTGTAATTTATAACAACGTATATGAGGATATCCTTTGTAAAATATCCCTAAATAAGTAAATAACTAATATTATTGCTTTTAAGTGGACAAAAAATAGAGGAAGTTAAGTATACGGAAAGCGAGTTGAAAACATGGAAGACTGTATATACTTCTCTTAAGAAAGATCAGGAGAAATTTGCCTGCGCAAAGTTCCTAAAGGGCATGGAACTCTTGCAAAATCAGTGCGGATATTCCCAATCAGAAATACCACAATTGCAGAAGGTTTCCGAGTTTCTTTTTGGTAAGATAGTTAGAGTATTTTGTATTAAAATCAAAACATATACACAAAAGTCATTAAATAAAAACTATAATTTCAAAACCGTTTAATTTTAGAACAAACAGGCTTTCAATTACGCCCAATAGGAGGCTTACTGTCGGCTCGAGATTTTCTAGCTAGTTTGGCGTTTAAGGTTTTTCAATGCACGCAGTATGTGCGGCACGAATCTTCACCCTTGCATACACCCGAACCGTAAGTTTTGTTATATGATACTTTAATACTCTATTTATGCTAGTGCTAGTGGATTGAAATTTAATCGAAATAAACTCCCAACAACTTTTTTTTCTTGGAACGTTTTCTCAGTGATTGTTGTCACGAGCTGATTGGTCACGTGCCCATGCTATGCGATCCTGACTTTGCCAAATTTTCTCAGGAAGTGGGTCTTGCTTCTCTTGGTGCAAGTGATGATGACATCGAAAAGCTTTCAACGGTATGCTGCCTAGCAACACAGATACATAGACTCAATTCGTATAGGAAACTTTTAAGAAGAAATTGTAGAGGTCAGATGTTTCCGAAAAGCTAAAAACTGTGGTAGGCCTACTTGACCAAGCACAAAGCCAACTCAAAGTTTAAAAATCTTTTCATTTGTAGTTTGCACTATCGAATGCTTGTTGTGTTTGTCAAAAATGCGGCATGTAAAAATCTGTATGAACATTATGTTTAAAATTGGGCATTAGCCTAACACCACTTCTGTGGTTTTCTTAACTGAAAATAGCCAAATGGCGTTTACCCCGTGTGCTTTTGTAAGTTCATGTTTTGGTAAATTCAGAGACCTAAACTGTGTGTTCACACTTTGGAAATTAAAAACCAAATTACTAAAAGTTCCAAACCAAAGTTTCTCATAAAATAAGTGTATTTGTACACAAACATAAAAATTGTGACATGCCTTCGAAAATAACGTATATCACACAAACAAATGAAACTGCTACTAGCCTACTAGTTGCTCCATAAATATTTATGTGGTTTTCTGTACAGTTAACCAATCGCTTAATTTTCACTAATCTTTTCTTATAAAAAATAATTTATAGCTATATTGGTTTACGGTGGAATTCGGTCTATGCAAAGAAAATGGAAATCTGAAGGCTTACGGCGCTGGACTACTATCGGCATCTGGAGAATTAAAGGTAGACCTTTAGTTTAGAATACTAAAGTCTAAGCAATTAGAGTACAAATAAACAAATCACGCCGTTTTACTCACATCAAAGAAAATACAAATTTTTTATCTCGGTCTTGGACGCTTGCAATACCCTTTAATAGGGGCAACAGTCCAAAAATTCCCCTAAAAATTCGGTGGTATTTTACTCAGTGACGCTACCGTTGTAGTGTCTTTGAGCGAAGTATTTACGACACTTGCTCCTGTACAGAGGTCTGGATGAACAGCTCCAAACTTGGGCAATGCTATATAAAATTCAAATAAAAAAATGTGCGTATCAATCTAAACTCTTACAGCGGCTTGGTCGGTGAAATTATATATGACACCATACCATAACAATAATTTTAATGTTGGCTTCTACAATTTTCACCAAAGAAGCTTCGATGCCCAAAGTTTTACTCCATGACGCCAAGGCATAGGCCAGGGGTGAGCAAATGTATTCAATTGAAGAGCCATTTGCAGAAAATACAAGTACCAGAGAGCCTCAAAATTATTTCAATACAAAAACAGTAAATACCGTATTTTCTTGAATAGAAACCGCACGATTTGATTAAAAATAAACAATAGAAGCCGCCCTCGAATAGAAGCAGCAGAAGACAATGCTGAAATCGCTTCGGTGTAATATAAAGGCTGTCATTGAGAGCTTGCACATGCGAAAAACAGCAGTTGTCACATTACAGTAGTGATCGGACAGTAATAGAATAAAACCTTTTTGTCGAAAGAGAGCGCAGAATTTTATTGTCACCTAATCAACACTACCGGTACTTCATGTAATAAAAATAGAAGCCGCCTTCGAATAGAAGCCACACAAAACGTTCAAAAATAAAAAATAGTAGTCGCGGTTTCTATTCAAGAAAATACGATGATGCAAGTTCAGCAATAATAACAGAATTGTAATATAACAAAACGGTAATAACTAACACAATAATAATAACGGTAATAACAAAATAACACGCACAATATTTATCAATATCAGTCTTTTGTTTGATTTGCTAATCTCAAAATTTGGACGATATGTTGTTAAAGCTGTTAACTAACTCTTCGGATTCTATGTCTAGTGTCACGTCATAAACGAAATGCTGGCCTTAATAAAGAAAAGAAAATGAGAGAAACGTTCATAAACGGTACTCTTGGTAGCCTTTACAATTTTTTTGGAATTTCACGATTCGACTAGAGGAGCCACAAAAAACATGCCGGCGAGCCGCAGTTTGCACACTACTGGCATAGGCTATGCTTATTTGTTTGCTTTCAACACCGAGTTTATGACGTTTTCAAAACACTCTACGTGCAGTTCATGAAGAACTTTAACCCTGACCAATCATGTGCAGTAGGTTATATTAATTAAAAAATAATGCAAATTATGCTGGACAAAAAATTCGAGAGCAATTTTTTACCTTCGTTTGAATTGGTGAATTTTGTCTACGTTGTTGAGGCAGTATGCAATTGTTAGTTTAAAAGGTGCATGCTAGCTTGTTTTACATTGGTCTTACTGTTGTTTCAGCACGCTATGTCCGATATCCCTGAACATTTACCTTTAGTAGCAGAGCAAGTAGCTGTTCAAACCTACCAGGATTCAGATTACCAACCTGTCTACTTCGTGGCAGAAAATTTTGAGAATGCTTTGCTTCAATTTCGGTAAGTGGTTTAAAACAACAAAATGTAGTTCTCAGAAGCATTTTGCAGGGTTAAATGCGTGCACCTATATTTCTATTTAGCAGTTTCGATGCAGAACGGTAACAATTAACAGTGCACATAGAAATTAAAACTTTTTGTTGACATACAATATTTTTTGTAGAAAATTTTACAAGGAACATATCCAAAGAAGTTTTCATGTGCGTTATGATGAACACGGGCAACGTGTGGTAACAACACCAGAGCTTTGGTGATTCAAAGCTAAAAAAACGTCAAACTGACATCCCTTTCCATAAAGCCTGTATTATTAACATGCTGTATAATATTACAATAAATGCGAATACTGCATCCAAAATGTACTGTTTTGCATTTATTTGTTATACTCACACAGTAAACTAGATAGCGGCAATGAGTACAGGGCAATAGAACAAATATACAGCCAACAGTAGCTAAAATTCCGGTAAAATCTATCACAAAAACTCTCAATATATAGTATCAAACATACTTAGACAATAGCATTGCTGAATACCATGTGTACAGTGTATGGAAAAGATTAAAACCACCATACAGAAAATATTAAACATATGATTGAAAATATTTCATTTCTTTGGGGAAGAAAACTCTTGGGAGGAATAGAAAGTTAAAAGCATTTAAAAAAGCTTTAAAAATTGCCTTAACCTTTGCATTAAAACCACTGAATGAACAAGAACAAAGTTGTGCATCATATCAAGCGATGCTCAACACTGTATCCTCACATAAGCACACAGATGAGAGCATTGCATTACTCTATTCTTGGATTATTCAGGCAAATTCTTGCAACACATGATCGTATACAACATAAATAGTGTTATAAACTTTTTTTTATTCTTCTAGACCTTCTTGGACGTATGATTGATCTTAATTTCATTGTTTGTCCTTCAGATCTGGATCTTGTTGCTGATTTTACACATGATACCCTTCTGGTTTTTATAGAATTTGCAGGCGGGGTGCTTTCAGATTTTCTTCGCCTGTTCATTTCGCCAGAGTGGGATCTGGTTACCTTCTTTTCAAGAGTACCACTGCTGCTAGGTGGCTGGTTCTCAAATGCAGTCTTACTTTCTTTTGACAAATCCGAGGCTGCTTCATCTACACCATCGCCACTTGATGATGAAATGCTTGAGTCTTGCAGTGGTTCAAATGAACAAGAAGAAGTTGGACCTGAAGTTCAAACAACCTTATGTTGTGTGTAAAAGCTAATACAAAATTATTAAACAAAGAAACATAGTAAAGAACTTCCATTACCATGACAAGCAGTTATTTTTTCAGTTCTTGCAAGATTGTCAGTTGGAGAAAATTCAGAACCACCTTACACATAAACTTTATATGGTACTATGTTTATTGTTTAGTACCCTTTCTGTTACTCTTTTTGTAAACACAGCAAGGCATTCACCTGTTTCGTTGTTCATTTTCTCAGAATCGCGAAATCTTGTAGGGGAATTATCATCTCTGCAACATAATAAACAATCAAGGATGGCATTTGATTCGGTCCATAAATATATTATATGTATTTAAAAATCTTACCAGATTTCATATAAAGAATAAAATTATTGAAGGCAGTATAAAACCTGGCACTTGTCCAGCTTTCAAAATAAGTATCCTTTCTTTTAGAAGTTTCAATCTTTCGTCGTTCAATGATTACAACAATAACACTGGTATTGTCTGCACGCATCATTCTAATGCACCAACGATCAAGTGCAACTTTTACCAACTCGTGCGCAGGACTATTTGTTGTTTCCTAAAAGAAGATTAAGAATATAATGCCATAAAAACGAGTACAGTTTAAAATATTTTTTAAGTAAACATTACGGCAAAAACGTCTTTGAATCCATGTAATCATCAATTAACGCACAAAAAGAAAAGGTGTTTAAAACTAAACCTAACTTGTGAACTAGCGAGGCAGCAAGACGTGTCCGAGTGATTTAAATTGTGACTTGGCCGAATACCAAGTACAATTTGTGACATTATTTAATCATACTGCAAATACGCAGCGGGCCTTCGATTAGACTTGGCCTTGTTCTGTCCGATACCCGACGACGATACTGCTGTAATGCCCCTAGCCAAAGCATTCGTGACGCTTACTCCTGTTCAGTGGTCATGATAAACAATTCCAAATTAAGGCCAGAAATACAAACAGTTAAATATGCCAAACAAAAATACAACAAATAGAAATTGCACATGGACAAGCTCGGTAGTCGGGGCTTGAGCAGTGAGAAATCATTGCTGAGTAAAAGTCAAGCAAAGACTTTGCGCAATCCATGGAAAAAGACTCCGATACCTTGCCAAACACAACAAAAATAAACGTAAAATCTTTAGAAACCCCTGGGATAGGACCATGCCTTATTCAAGAAATAGGCATGTACCAAGGTAGAGGACTTCAAGAAACACGTTTGATCAATTGTAAATATCAATATGTAGCCAGCTGTTGTATGGAAATAAACAAGCACACACAAAACATACTCCTCTGCTTTGTTTCCCTTCTACTGCAGCAACAATAGACACTGCTTCTTGAGGTCGAATCATGTTCCATAAGCCGTCGCTTGCAAGTACAACAAATTGTTCTTTATGCTTATGTAAGTCATACACATATACATCTGGTACTGGAGAGACCTGAACATCGATAACACAAACAACCATTGTAATTACTGCAAAAACTGTGCAAATCAATAATAATTAATTAATCAACTGAGGTTAATTGCCAAGTTTAAGTTGGGCTAAGACTCCACTTATGAAGTTTATTCCAATACCTTGCAAAATTGTTTACGAGCAACGATATAAAAACAACCCTAAATGCTTTAAGTACCAAGGGCCATGACCCAGGGTAATCTAGCGTTGTATGAGATCCTTCATCCATATGGAATGCTGGGATAAGGAACCTAAAAAAATGCTGCGATACACCACGAGACACAGCTGAGCGAAAAAAATACTTACCACAAACTTGTCTAATTCAGAGTTATAACTCCACAAATCTCCTAATGACCGTGCAACAGCAAGAAATGGAATCTTGTCCAGTTTTGTGCTTCGTCGTATAGGCCCAGAGTGATTAAGCTTAGGTCTAGACCAAACTACTCTGTTCACTCCTGACTTGTTCATAACACTGCAAGAATTACACAAGTTAACATATGATATTAATAATAATCAATAACATTTAGATAGGGAGTGCTTAATATGACCGATGATTGATCACAAAAATACTTCGAGTCGATCGCACAGCAGTAAAAAAATGTTAGAATAATTACCTACTATCATTTTTTTGTTTTGTTCGTTAATCATTTTACTCCTTAAAGCCATTGAATATTTTTTGAGTAAAGTGCCTAAATAACTAAATAGAATTAGCAAATTGGTATATAAAGAGCTTCTTTATTGGTCAATTATTTTGACCTGGCAACTGTAAATGCAGCTTGTGATCCCAAAAAAATATTTAAAGCCCTAACTTAGATCGTTGTTCAATAATGACAATGACATAGAAGTCCAGTGCGGCTATAAGCACATTTTCACCAGCTTCTGCACAATATTGGATGGTTGCAAAGAATATTTTGGAAAATTTTGCAATTTAAATAAAATAAACACTTAAAATTCTGAACTACAAATGAGGCGAGTAGGCGATACAGAATTGTATAAGCATCTAGTGGTTATTGATTACAGTTTTAACATGGTAAAACATTCATCTTTCTACCTGAAAAAACAATTTTGTACTCTTATGATGAAACACAACATATGCAACTTTCTGCAAAAACAAAAGATGCACAACTGGTGATTGAATTCTTTAATGAATCAGCGTTTCGCAAAACCATGCGGGTGAGCTTCAACAGGGGGGTGTTGAGATGTTGCGACAGCACCCTCAGCACTTCGCGCAATAATTTTAGCGCGTACCACTTACAGTTTATTGTGCTGGTTAAAAATAACCACTACTTGATTTCAAGGCAAACATGCAACAAAACGCATTTTCTAAAATGCTTTCATGACATGAGGCATGCAATTTTTTCTCCTCTACCCCGTTTCTCGCCTTTCTCTCTTCCCATTGCCCAATTTTTTCACTTACTACTTACTCTTTTAAAAACTCGCATCTGGTTTGAACACGGTGCAGCAGAAATTGAAACAACATTGCTACTATCAACAATGCCTTGGAGGAAATGCAATTAAAATTTTCCCGCACATAACGTGTAAGTGGCTCTGGTAGGCTTCTAGATGTTGCATCATCATTTCGCTTTGCTTCGGAAATATTTTTCCGGAAAAACGATAAACACAATGCACTGCACTGAACACAATGCAATGAATACATAGCGGTAATGGAAGGCTCCACACATTTGTAACATGGACATCTGTCAGACTTGGGCAACAACACTGTGTTACATGAAGGTCTGCATCTGCGCTAAATTACCACGCCATTAAGAGGGAAGGAAAACAAACGAAATAGAATCAAATACGACAGTCCATAGGTCCTATTTTGCCGTTTGATTATCTGGTTAGTAGTAATCATCGTGGTTATCTCATCCCATTCAGATTATCAATTAATACCTACATCCATTGCTGCACTCGTGATTACAATTACATCATTTTGGTGTTGTCATTTTAATTTTGATGCTACATGTGCCCGAGTAATTTGCTTAACTTGCATATCTGGCCCGCTGCTCACAATTGATTGACAGATGGTGGGGATGCACACTTGCTCAAAAGTTCATTGTTTTTCTCTAATGAAAACCTTGCTTGATGGTACCAAAAGTTTCTATCTTTTTGTGTTTATTAACCATTAGCAAAAAAGGGAAATCTTCGTATCGAATGCCATGATGCAATACAAATATAACCTTGCACTTGCATGTGTCCGTGTGCACTAGAGCATTGTGTGAGTTGTGACTTTTCAAATAACATTTTCCAGGCATTGCTAACGAACCCATTTCATTTTTTCCAGAAGTATTAATGGCCGAACTTACCCCCGGTAACCAACAACCCTTACAGATTTGCATGTAGTGTTTGAATACTTTGAATATTTATTCAATTACTTAATTATAAGTAGGGCGATTATTTTTTGACTTGTCAAAAAAAGTCAAAAATTGGTCAAATTTACAGCGTTAGGTCAAAAATTGTCAAAATTGTTTACAAACAGCATTGTCATGGTGTCGTAGAGGTTGCACTGTCAGTGAACTTTTCATTTTACATCATGTAGCCTACTTTATACTGTTGTAAATGGCCCATTGTCTACTTATTGTGAATCATAAACCATTAAGTGGAATAATTAGGTGATGCTCAACACACCTAAAAACGTGTAAAATTTTTGGTGCAAAGTCATTTTGCGGCAGCTGTAGGTTAGGTGCAGATCTTGCTTCGGTTTTGCTTAAGATACTTCATGTATCTTTACTTTAGACAAATGTATTGAACAGTTTTTGTTGTGTCTTAGCTGCAGTTTTTTGGCAGTGATCTGTAATTAGCTCGTTTCCCTTTTCAGAATAGGCTAGGTCTGTGTTCAGATTTTTGCCCTTCTTTACTACAATAAATTTTAACTTTTTGTACAATAATGCGTAATTTAACTACTTGAGTTCTTCATACGTCAAAATTTGTCAAAAAAAAGTTTTTTAATGTTAAAAGTTGTCAAAAGTTTCAATTTTTAGGTCAAAAAATAATCGGCCTAATTATAAGTTAACAAGGAAAGCAAACAGTGGAGTAAGGTTGTCTTTTCGATTTAGGTCTTTTCAAAAAAAGTGCAAATGTTTTAGCTCACTAACCAATACACTATGGATGGAGATAAACAATAAACTAGTGCAAAATAAATTTGGCAAAGACCCCTTTCTTTGGGAATCCGAATTTTCAAAACTTGCGATGAACGCAACACCCCTTCAAAAATTTTCTAAATCCGCCCCTATACTGTAAGTCTAATTTTTACAAATAGAAATCCAACCAAATGTATTGCACTAGAGCAGGGCTTCTCAAACTATGGGTCGCAATCCCAAATTTATGAAACAAATTCAACTTTTATTAACGTTTATTAACTGCTTTATTGTAATTTTTATTTGCTTTACTGTTTTCATTACACATTCTTTTATTACTGTACAGTTACTTTCGTGGATTGTGTGCACTTGTGTAATTTCGCCACAGACAAAAATATCACTTGAGATTTGTGATAGGACGTTTATTGTCTTAATACCATCAATGAGTAGGTTACCCATCAAGGGGTCGCATAGAAATTTCTTTTCTAAAAAGGGCTTGCACAACAAAAAGTTTAAGCCCTGCACCAGAGCAAACATTATCACAAGTCACACTATTTGAGCATTTAGTTGTAACAATCAAATTGTGACAAAACAATCGTTACTGTGAACACTTTTACATTTTTTGAGCTAAAGCTTTTGAGAAAGGAGAGCTGTGTTAGGTTGTTCAATATGAGATATTGTTTGATCATCTATTCTACATCAACTTTTGTCCAATAAATTAAAAAATTTTCTTCAAAGATAATCAAAACTTTGACATATTTTTGATGAGGATGTTACCAAGTTTGAAATTATAATGTCAAAGTTTACCAGAGAAATGAGACAATTTCCTAGGCCTGAAGACATCCAACCAATTTCAAATTACTAAGTGAACAAATCAATAGATTAACAGAGACAACTAGAGGTTCTGCCCACCACAAAACGGCAGAACCTCCAGTGGTATTATAACTACCGATGACATACCATCCTCCACATTGTTCAATTCTTTTTCTTTCTTTTAGTAGTTCAGGTTTATGATCAATAGTGAGATCGGTGGCTGCAAATAACTGTGAAGTATCATTCTCATCTCTGCTTCCCATAACAATCATTGAATCGCCAACATTTGCAACATACATTCGATTTCCTCGAATGATAACAAGGCTAGCTGTTGTTCCTGCAGTACTTGGATGACCCAAGGAAGTTTTAGGCCATTCATCTGCAAAACGTATGATTATACTTAATATTATTTATTAAGTTATGTATAAGTTGCACATTTTAAAACTTTGTCTCAACAAATGGTACGAACTTTTTCGACCATAATTATAAAAGCATCAAATGTGATGTGTAGTAGCTTTGAACTTGTCGCACAACCCATACGCTCATGTCTAAGTCTCACACCAGGCTTTTTGGTACAAATGAATATGGTAGGTAATGTTTTTTGTCAGTAGGGTGACAGAATAACGAAATCTTTCAAGTGACATACAAATTTTGCCAAAATTCTACTAGTCAGCCTAGTATTGTTATGGAGAACTTCTTTATGAACTTTATGGAACTGACTGTATGAAAGAGACAAATGTCTCTGAATTATGTTAAATAATAAGCCAAATTATTTTATATGCAAAATAAAATGACAAAAAAATAATTGACAAATAATTTAATAAGGATAAGGTCCAGCAGAACTTTACAGCTACACTGCACTATGATGAAAACTACTGTCATGTGAAAAAGTGATTTATCGTTTATGCTACTGATATTCATTGCACAGCCAAAGGTGATGCACTACCGTACAGCACAATTACAAGATTGACAAAAGTAATAAAACATTTCAAACATTCAAATCCAATTTCATCACAAATTCAATAAAATATCCATTTGTACACCATAAAACCTTTATTTTCAACCATGATTATCACAGCTATATTTTAATAACTTTGTTTTAAGTAAACATATGTATAAATGTTGTTGCCTATATAAATATGGTGACAAATCATGTTACAAATAGTACCAGTAAGTTTAAGTTTGTGTCTGCATGAAAATTTGTTATTGTTCATTTCAAATTGATTTGTTGACTTCAGCTCAAAGCTTCACTTTTCTCTGCAATTTTGAAAGCACAACATGCAAGTGCTCAACTTATTTGTGCAAATACAGTTTTGCTTTTTGGTGTGACTATCTCCTATCTATACATGCAACAGCCTGGTACATAATCCGAGGAACAAATTCATTATATATAATCGTACAAAAAATTATCGATTTTGATTAAACATTTCGATTATCAAATGTCACTGTTTGCTGTTTCGTAGAGATCCTTTTTTGGATAAAGTCATGTTTTATTAAATATGATTTCCATTTCACTAACATTCGTGTCATTGGCTGTACTTGTAGACTGCATTACTTGATTGTAAACTACCGTCAATTGAAAGCCACATGCGACAGGGAAAAAATTAATTTTAAGCCGCATTTAATGATATAGGAAGCTGCACTGAAACACATGTAAATCTCTGCAAATCACTTTCCAATCTCTATGATAATATCATAATCAGGTTACATCAGGAACAGTTAGCTTCTGCAATATATAGTACTCTCTATAACACGACAATATCACTAAACTTTAGATGATATTTCAATTTGATATTTAAAGACTACTTCATTAGCAGCAGCTTACGATACAGTAAAAACGGCAAGTAAAATTTGAAAGAATCAAGCTATTGAAGTAAATAGACAGACCTGCAAGACAAAGAAATGATGACTTTTAGACAAAAATTTATGTTAAAAAATTTTTACATGGAGCAATAAAGTTTTGGATAGTTTGGAAGGGGGCCAACAATTGCTTCACAAATCGTGCAATTGGCTTATGCGGTGTTTTTACACGAATCTTGGCTGTGGTTTCGGATTTGCAAAAACCCGGGTTGGAAAAGCTAAGCATACACAACAGTTGGCTTTTGCTTCAAACATATTCTCAATCAACAACAACAAGTTTCAATCAAATATATATTGAAGTTCAAGAAAATGAGATCTTCTTTGGTGGTTATCTAGCCTACAACTACCACCAGGACTAGCCTAAAAGCCGAACTGGAACTAACGTCTCAAGTGTTGTAACTTATGCAGGAAATCACAATTGAATATTATTAGTGGAGCACGATAGTACTGTCTTAATCACATTTATTCTGTTAATTCCATCATCCAGCAAGATAACAATCCCAAGTAAGCTACTTGAACAAAAATGTTTTTCACACTGTTTCACATGATGACAAGATAATGTTCATGTGTAAAACAAAACAAAAATAAAACAAAAAGTAAAAAACAAAAGTCAATGAAAAATATTCAGTCAGAAATTTCTAGTTTATTATAGAATTTTCAAGATTGGTGGCTGCTAAAAATTTAATCCTCAAATTTGGGAGTTTTGACAAGATTTTCAAAAATCGTCTGAATTAAAATGACATAACCCAACTGAGGTCTGCGTATTTGACCACTATTCACAGTTCACACTGTCTTCTACGGCATTTTTGCGTTGTATGGTAATGGTATTGGGCCAAAATATGCAGGTAATGTAACTACTTATGTCAACAGAACTGGTTTTGCGTAAGGGCAAACTATATTTTAAATTGACTAAGGATGGGACAAGTTGAATCCAAGGACAAGGATTCGGCCGGATGTTGGCCTACTTTTTATCTTGCCGAGGCTGAGGAAATTGGCCTCATAGTTGGCAAAGTTACATAGGCTATATGGTATGAAACACATCTTGAAACATACTATCAAAGTACTAAAATGTCAAATACATAGTATAACTTATAACACCCCAAAAGATTGAAGTTAAATAAAGTTAGATTTAGATTAGAAGTTAAAACCGGCAACCGTTATAACAGCTTTAAAGAAACAGATTTGCCAATGAAATGATGACAGGATAGCTAAGGATTGCACCACACTCGTTCAAGATTACTAGCGGTTATGTAGTCTTTCGGCATCATTATTACGTCGCAGACCCCATTGGAAATTATGGAATAATTTTAAACTGCAAAGCATAATCCATATATGGCAAGTATGCAGTAGTTTAGTATTCCAGATGAACATAGTTGTGGTTGATTTTCGTTATTCTTGTAAAGCGAAGCAATTGCAGAATGAAGCAGTTACAAAAAATCAAGAGTGTGAGAAGTAAGAAATAAGAAATTGCGATGCAAGTGTTGCTTTTGCAACATCTGCAACACTGAATTAAACAGAGGAAAACCTGATAATCCAAGGTTATTTATGACCTCCTCTATGCTAAAACATCCTTTGGCACAACATGAAATCGACATCAAAGAAGGACAACAGAGCAAAAGACATCCAGCAATATCGAGCAAATCAAAACAGTCTACGTTGTTCCAAGTAATGGAGAAGAGGACTTGCTACGATCTCTCGTATCCAGTTGCTCAAAGAATAACAAAAACAATTGCAGAAATGATTGTGCTGGACTATCAACACTTATCAATCATGGACAACATAGGGTTTCGGCGCTTGATGGAGGAACTTGCACCACAATATGTCAGAACAACAGTGACTTGCAACAATTTTCTACAGTTTTAGCGTGTTCTCATCTGAAGGAAGCTCATACCGCTCAAAATATTTTGGAAAAAATTTGCGAGCAAGACAGCGTGTGGAATTTAAAGTTGTTTGTCATAGTGCCAGACAATGCAAGCAACATCGTGAAGGAGCAGGAGGTATCAAATTATCTGCATATTCCATGCTTCGCTCACACACTAAACTTGGTTGTCGAGCAGTCGTTAAGGGTGGTCAGTGCATGGTGCAAGACATAGTTAGCAAAGCGAGGTCAATAGTTGGGCATTTTCACATGTCGACACATGACACCTAAATGTTGTCAAAGTACCAGGCAAAGCATACTGTGGGCAACAGCGACTTGAGACTTTTAAGACTAGAATAATACAAGTAGCTTATCTAATACAGTCGAAATCGGTTAATCGCATATCGGTTAATCGCATACATCGGTTAATCGCATAGCATTGCATAATCCCAAACCATTCCCATTCACTTGCGAAGAAAATTCAACGGTTAATCGCATAAGGGTTAATCGTATAAATCGGTTAATCGAATAGGAATTCTTGATTGATTTGTAGACTTGTATCACTTAAACGCATATTTCCTTTGATGAAGTGTTAAGTTGCTGAAGATTATCTTCACCAATAAACAAAAATCATCGCATGATCTCCCATAACCCGCAGCGATTAAATACACGGCAAGACACTGAAGACAGCAGTTGTGAATTAAAGACAGCTGTGATTAAATTCACCGCAAGGCTGAAGGCTATAGAGACAGTAGCACGTAAATGATTTGAACAATAAAGTAAAACTTCACGAAAAAAGGCCTTCTCTACAGTGATTATGAACCACAAAACTACGTTTCATTTAAGGATTGTTACGGATCGTTGCATCACAATAGAACAACAAGACTAATTTTTATTTAAGGATTGTTACGTCGCAAAGCGCAAACCACGTGTCGAAATCGAAAAGAAGGAAGCTCACTTGTTGCGTCATAATGCATTGTGTCATTCCAAAAATCGGCGGAGGAGCAAGAATGCGTGCGCCGGTGTTTAAAAAAGAGAATAGCGGAGAAAATGTAGGAAACGCATACATTGGTTAATCGCATAAAAAAGCTTGGCAAATTGACTATGCGATTAACCGATTTCGACTGTATAAGCAATAAAGAAGGACAGCTTACTCTATGGACTGTAAAGTAAAATAAAAAAAGGATATAGTTTGGCATTCTGAAGGTTAACTTTATGTTTTTCTACATGGGCTTTCACAACCATAAATAAGCTTGTTTCTTCAGGTGTACAGCAAAAATCTATGGTCTTCGATAGACTTAGTAGCAATAAATATCTTGGCTACTCCAAACTAGGGAAACCAGACATACATTTATACCAGAATAATCCTGCCACATAGGAGGTATTAACTTTTAATTATATAACAAAAAAATAAATGACATAAAAATAAAACAAAAAAACATTCAAACCAAAACTTACGAAGTTTGTTCCACATTGACAAATGAGTAGACACAAACGCATCAGAAATAGCTTTCTTAACCACTTCAACATCATTTGAAAAAAAACCTTTCTGCATTTTAATATTTTCTAACAGATGATCTCTTGCAAAATAGGCAGCATCTTTTCCACCATGGCCATCAAATATGGCAAAGGCAGCATACTCAACAACCACTTTGCCAGATTTGACACGCTCAAACTGCACAGAAGTTACATCTTCCATGTACTTCCGGCCACCTTGATTAACTTCTGCAGTGACCCGTAAATTCCAGCAATTTGTTGGTGACATATTGTCCACTTATGTCTTAATTAACCATATTGAAATAATGTATACCAAATTAATGCATTTTAAAATCTAAACCTGTTAAATTTCACAAATACAGTATATATATACACATATACTATATATGTTATTTATATAATATTTCCTGATTAAATCTATTGTGTATATGTATTATAGCCTATTGACTTGCATGATATTACCCATCCAGTCCTGTTTTCAATTTGCATTAAGACTGATTTGCAAGGTTTGATTTTGGATTTCATCAATAACAATAAATTACCCGAGATCTCGGTGAAAACTAGCCTAGGCTTACCATACTCTGCAGTGCAGGCATTTTAGGTGCGTGTTTTTGCACTTCATGACTGGAACAGAATTCAGTTAGAACTGCGCACTCAATATTTAGTTCACAAATAGATCGAATCCGTCAATTTCTGAGTAATCTAATAGCCCAAGACCGGGCCACAGCTAGGCTAGGCTAATTTAAGCTAGGCTACTGCTTGATGGTGAAAAGGAGTTCCACCGCCAAGTGTACAGAGCAACTGAACAGGTAAGAAGAAAGAGTTTATGAATTTTGAAGTTCGCTAACCACAAGAGGACGCTACGAAACGGACCCTCTTCAAAAACGAAAAGTTATGAAAAACGATAAATCTTGCTGTATAAATTTTATCATTTTACCTACAAACGAAATCAGTGGCGTTGTTCGTACAATGTAGGTCAGGTCTCCAAAAATTTTTGTTTTAACTATTAAAAATCTTTTTGAAGGAAGTAAGATTTTGTTTTTAAAATAAATGCACAGTGGGACGTAGTTGGCCATCTTCTACTTCCCTTCCAAACCGAGCTGTGTAAAAGATTCTCACGGTGTACTCTACACAGGCCACCTGGACCGGGACTGCGGTCCTTTGGATGGAGCTCATTTTAGGGAGATTTTCTTCTTTCATCCAGACACATAGGTCGGTTCCATCTTAACGATGACACAACCAATGTTCCCTCTAATTTTTCACGAGTCTGAGCAAACACACTAACTCCCTGAGCGGTCCCTTGGACCAATGTGAGCAACATCAGACGTGCGCACTGTGGCCATTATTATGCGTTTATTTTATTTTCAATTCATGTTGGAATTTTTTCTTGTGCGCAGCACAGATTTTCTGTGCGCGAAGACCGTGTCAACAGTGCGCATTTGCGCACGCGCGCAGCTTAGAGGGAACATTGGACACAACGCTTATATCCTGTCAAAATATCAGCTTAACTTTTGCTTTCTATAAATCTGTTTAAATTATGTTTTTTTTGTTATTTGGGCTTGCTGGCCGTGCTAACGTTAGTAACTGTTTTACATTCCCATATTAATCCGTAATGCATATTTTCGCCCTCGAGGCCTTGCCACATTTGTCTAATTAGTGGAAATTACTATCACAACTGCTAATATGTTTGCGACTACCTGCGTCAGCACAAATTTTCATCATGACGTAAAACGCATAGAGTAACTTGGCGGAATGCTCCAATGAAATATTTTTTGCGAATGCTGTCAGGTTCAAATTTTTTTTAGTCTAAACATACGCGAGAAGTTTCTAGTTGCAAGATCTGTGAGCTAAAGCAAGTGACGTTGAATGAACAAGTCTTGTGTGGTTAACCATAACGATTACTGGAGGAATAGGCGTACAACAAACAAATGAACCATGTGATTATTTTTTCGTATATTATGAGACGAAGTTAAAAGGTGCTGAACGAGAATAACCTGGTTAAACTTCTAAAAGGAAGTTTAATTCAAGTAGGTCTATTTTTGGCTTGAAATTAACTCAAAATGGTAAGGTTCGGTAGAAGGAGTTTTACCAGTACACAGTGATACACTATGCGAGTGTTTCTTTAAGTTAGAATTCTTGTGGAGAAATTGTATGAACATGATATATATATCCAAAACATAAACAAACTTAAAAAGTTTACTCTTCCTTAACGTAGAAAACGCCAACAAAAAATAAGTCTGCATTGTAAAAACTAGCCGAAACAGTCGATTGTCATTAAAAAGTGTCACGTGATCAACATCTTAATTCAAACGATTTTAGAGTGCAAAGGTTTATTAAGGGCATCTGATTGTATTTTTTAGTTACATATTTGTTCATAAAAGTTTTACCCACAAATTTTCAGTAAATTCTACGAATATCTTAGCAGTGTATCCTACCAGCTAATTTGTTACAAGTGTTTTCGTTAATATGAAGCAGGACCTGTAATTTCCTTATTTAGCAAAGTTACTGCTAAATATGACTCACTTCAATTTGCAAAATAGATTAATTTAAGAGGTGGGATTGCTATAAGTTATAGAGTATAGACTACTGTAGCGACTCGCTAATTGCTGCTACAACTCTAACATGCACCACAAACGTAAAGATTATATTCGCTATTCAGCGAGATATAACTTACAAAGCTACTTAATGTTTCTTCTTCTCTATGCAGTAGCCTGCTTACTGCTAATGCCTGCTTTGTTTTCAATGACGTGCGCTGAGGCTAGTGGTTGGTAAGGCAGCAATTTGTTCAAAGTTATTATGTTGTAATGAAAAGTGGTATATGGTACCTTAACCTGTAAGGTTTACCCACTTCACTACAAAGGTTACACAACAATGACAACTGTATGTTCTGATTATATTTGAAGCTTCATTGAACGAATACATCAAGTTAAAACATTGGGACAGCTACATAATAAAGTCGACCACTTTCTAGGGTTAACTTAGTAGACTGTAACGCATTGAACAACTATGAATAACAACACATGCAATGCAGGCATGCACGACATTTTTGTCACGACTTAATACGATAAGCAGAGAGTAATCGATTACGTAACCCAATGCTTTACTTTGCCGATTTCCGTAAACAAGTATTCTATGCGGCATTCGATTTGCAGGTAATCTTATCATATCATCACAATGTTTGCAATGATGTTAATTCAATAGCAAACAAAAACAGTGTCCTACTCATTAAAGTAAAAATTTGCACGCTTACTGCTAGTCAGGGCGGCTATAGGCCGGTGCAACTGCAATGGACACTGCGGGCTGCTTACACCAAAACAAAAATAACAAATTATTTTTTATTTTGCACAAATCTGTATGTTGTTCTCAAAAAGAATGTTCTCGTAAGAATGTATCATGAAACAAAGCTTCTCTGGGGGCTGGTTTGCCCAAACATGTTGATTGGTTATATGCGTTGTTATTATCATTATTATTAAGTTAAGTTATTTAGAATCACTACTATGTAACAACGGTTGTTTATACTTTATAGCATGCAGTGCGGGGGAAATAATGATAAAGCTTAAAACACGCAAGAAAATTTGACGGTTAAATTATTGTCAGTTGATTGGTTAAATTATTTTTTAAAATGCAAGCGTCCTGGGCATTGGATTGTAAAGATTTCGCTCAGGTGAGTGGCGTATGAATTCCCTTACGCGATAAAAAGAAAGTTTGAAAATATGTTGCCTAGTTCTTATTTTACAATGGTTTAAATCCTACGCACTGGACTTGTCCGATATGATGTCTAGATACGTGGTTAGCGAAGAATGTGACCTAAAATGCGTAAGAGTTTACGTGAAATTTGTGGCGCATTACTCCGGCTAATTTTGTTTGGCATGTCAAGTAAAGTTCAAAATAATCAACTAGAAGTACAGTATATACAAACGGAATTATTAAATTCAAACGCGCCGCAGATACCACGCAAACTCTTACGCATTTTACATCGCTTGTTACGCTGACCACGTAACGTGACTTCGTATCGAACTAGTCAAGTGTGTAGGATTCTAACACTGTCTAGTAAGAACTAACCAGCATATTTTCAAAGTTTCTTTTTTCCGCGTAAAAGAATTCATATGCAACTTACCTGAGCGAAGTCTTTACAATCCAATGGCCAGAAGTTTGTAATTTAAAAAGAATCAAAGTGGGTCGTCATTTTCCATTGTTAAATATAGGCGATCGAAAAAATTTTGTCAGCAATACAGTAATTCGGAAAGAGTCTATTACTTTCCAAAACTATTTTACTAGAATATTCAGTGAGTAGTGTTCTTTAATATAAGATCAACTTGTTCGTGGACTAGCCCCTCACTTTAAGTAAAATGCCAAGATAGAAGAAATCTACTTATGTAGACTACTTAAGTAAAACTTATTCGTCACTGACCACCACTGCACATAATCACACTTCACGTCCTCACAAAAATGAATTGACGAAGATAGACGTTTTATTTTATTTTGTAGTGTAATACACTAAACCTAAAAAACAAACAACTAAAACGAGTATGTGACAATCGGTACTTACACAAAAGCTATTTCGCTAACCGGGGTCCGAGCGTGAAGAATCATCCCCGGGTTTAAGTCATGCGAAGACTTTCCTTAGTCCGAGGATAAAAATTATCATACCATAAATGCAGTATATAAACCTGGATATACCAAAACCATATCAGGTAGAATAACGATCTCTGTACATTTTGTTATTGCAATCCTTTCGTTTTGTTTTATCAAAGTTTACTGAATTAAGTGCAATTAAGATTTATTTTAAGTTTCTAATTTTCCGCACTTGTTTTAGGGTAAAGCCAAAGTTAATATAAACCCCCTTGAAAGTTCTGTATTATCTTTGGGAAGAGCGCCTCAACGTGGCAATGTGTAGAAAAGCATTGTAAACCGTGATACATCCTTTTCTATCTGAGCCTAGAGATGGTGGCGGGGTTAGTTTGAGTTTATAATCTTCTTTCATCGTTTAACTTAAGGAGTTGCTGTTTACGATTTTTTTATTTTCCATAATATTAAGTTAACAGTTTATGGTTTTTCCTGATATTTTTTATAATCTAATATGGATAAGCCGTAAGTGAAGGGAAATAGAATGCATAAGCCTTATTTGCTGACATTGTCAATGTTCTAATGAAAACATTTGCCTTTATGATAAATCGTGACTATACCATTTCCTAACTATATATTTCTTCACAGCAAATCACTACCTCGAGTTCCTGAGTCCCTTCTGAAGAGACGTAAGGAGTATCAAGCTTTGAAAGCAAACCAAGCTAAAGCGGCACTCCTTAACAAAAAAGCAAGTTGATGGTTTTTTGTATGATATGTGGTTTTCAAAGCCAGTTTTGGGGTGTAATGCCGAAGTGTACAACCGCGTGATGCATGTGTACGCAAGACCCAGGTGCTGTTGGCCAAATTTTGAGGTCGCTTGGTTGTGGACTTCTGTACTAGACCCCAGTTTGGATTGTCTGCTCTGCATTTCAATAAATCATCGACTACCTGCACTAAAATAGACAGATTGATTATGGACTAGCTTTTCTAAGTACATAGAATGCTGGCTTTTAAAAAATATTGTGTGCCTACATAGGTTGTAGCCTACTGTTGTCAAGTGCTGATCGTGACTTTTTCACATTCCCATATTAGTCCTTAATGCACATTTTTGCCCACGGGTATAATTTATGGAATTTATTATCATAGCTGCTAATATGTTTACAACTATCTGCGTCAGCACAATGTTTCATTCCCTGCATTGAGGGTGAAAAAAAATAAATGAATGAATTAAAATGTGCTGCATTCATCACAAGACTCATTCATATGCACGCCAAACTTATGTTTAGGCTGGTATACAAATGGAGAAAAAATTGGCTGCTTGAACACCAACTTATAATAAGTAAACAATTAAGGTTTCAATGCATCCCATCCCCTCAAAATATTTTTCTTTGCCCGCTTTATTTATTGTTTAAAATTATTATACTTAGTCAGGCTTTCAAGTGTGTAGTTATATGTTTAAAACTGTTTATTTTGTTTAGAGGAACACAGAGAAACGAAAATTAATTTTCAAGAGAGCTGAACAGTATATACGTGAGTACCGGCAAAAGGAGCGGGATGGAATAAGGCTTGCAAGACAGGCACGGAAGCATGATAACTACTATGTTCCTGAAGAACCAAAGCTTGCCTTTGTAATTAGAATCCGTGGGTAGGTAGCAATGCTTCATTGGTCTAATCCATAACTGCCTAGTCATATTATGAATCCTATTTGCTGTTTCTGAATTCTGCTCATTATAAATGAACTATTTTATACATATTTAATTAATTATGTATACTAGTATTGGTCAAAGAATGTGCATTTAATGAGTTTGAAATCTGTATAATGAATAATAGTTTAATATTTAAATCGCTATATATATATATACCTCATATGATACCAAAATTGAACCCATAACCAGTTGAGGGACATGGGAAATATTTTAGGGAAGTTTTACCAGGGATTTGTCAGAAGATTTATCACACTGTGAATAAGCCGCCTTAGGAAACAGGGGAGGACTTTTAGGCCAGACATCAAGTTTTGCCACACGATTACAGAATTTGGATGGATATCATTTTAATTGATACTTTGTGTGTGCCATCGCGAATTAGTTGATCTGCTTAGTGTGGCCTACACTTGATTAACAGATTTTGGATAACATTACTCATTAGAAAGTATATTTGTTTTTGTCAACCGAAACATATGCAGGATTGGCCCAGTGCTAATGTTAAAGAACTACCACTTAAATGTCTCGTCTCTTTGTTTGTGTGGTTTATTGGGCTATACTAGCAACACAAAATTAATATTAAACAGTTAGACACGTCCTGAGCAAGTTGTTTTCATATTTGCTATGAAGCAAAGCGGTTATCGCGTTTGAGAGAAAACTATGTGTCTAATAGCAATTCTCAACTTTTATGGTTGTCGGACACGACTAGATTTTGTGCTGGGAAAGTGAGTTAAAGGCTAATACTTGCCGGTTAAGTAAGTAGCCATTTTGTCTTCCAGCATTAGACTTACTCCAACACTGTTAGCCTAGTTTCTTACAACAAACTAAATTCCAGGGAGCATGGCTTTGTTGGACAATTACTGAATTAATTTGGCACAACGTCTAACTGTGCGTTATGTCTTCATTGGTTAAATATAGGCACAAAGTCATTGATGTTTCAATCGGTATTGGGAACCCTTTTTCCCAATACCCATTCCTACGCCATTGCAATAAACTGAAGTGGGCAACACATGTGGTTAGGTTAACCTTTTTTTTTTTCATTTCAGCCAATGTGCATGATAATGAACAACATGCAGAATATTCATATTTGTCTGTGCTATTAAAAATTTCTAACGTGATGTATACACGCTATTGCTATCATAAATGCCATTAACAATGTTTTTAAGTGAAAAGGGTAAAGAAACAGATCAGATTTGTACCCGTATTGCATAGTATTTGTAGACTTAATTATTTGCAATGCCACAAAATTGAGATATAATCTAGGGTAAAAAGCTGATTTGCTTCCCAGATGGTGGCCAACTGGCCAGGCCCTTAACTTTTCAGTAATTTCTAGTAGTAAAATTTAGTCAATGTTACGTTAGCACATACTCCACTCTTATTCTTAGTATTACTATAAATCTTGTTTGTTTAGTATTAACCAGGTAAGCCCGAAAGTGAAGAAAGTGTTGCAACTCCTGCGCTTGAGACAGATTCACAATGGTGTTTTTATCAAGCTTAACAAGGCAACTTTACAAATGCTTCGCATTGCTGAACCATATATAGCATGGGGGTAAGTGTCACTTGTCACATCTGTGTTATTGTTGTGAATGTGAATCAGTCCAATGAAACCGTGTTTTTACATACATACACACAGGATATTACACAAAGTTCTATTGTTATTTTTTAAACATAGTCTAGCAAAGTTTCTTTATTAAACTATCATGACACTTAGTCAGTGCTGCCTAGTTCGTACGAATACCTTTAAAGCTGTGTTTTATTATCTTGGTGGATCCAAAGATTCAGTATGGGGACCGCAGTCCGTAATCAGTGTTAAGCAGCAACAAGTTTGCTGTATCATGCTCATATCACCTAGGTAATGAAAACCTTTTAAAGAAGTTTTGCTTTATCTATTTCAGGTATCCCAATTTAAAGACTGTAAAAGATCTCATTTACAAAAGGGGACATGGCAGAGTAAACAAACGCCGTATTGCTATCACCGACAACAACATCATTGAAGAATCTCTAGGTATAATGTAACTCATTTTTTTAACGTATGTTAGGATGTATATTTTGTATAAGGAAAGTTAAACATTGGTAATAAATATTCAACACCACAGTTACATGCTTACAATAAGCGGTAATGATAATTTAAGATATGTTACCAGCTATTCTGCAGAAATTTAGTTTTCAAAATGTGACTTCCTGAAACTTTTATCAACAATTTGCTCCAACATTCAATAAAAAATGAAAGTTTTAGATTGTAGACAGTATCATTATTACCTATGCACTTACATAGGTAATAAAGACCACGGATTGTCAAAACGGCATTTTCAGTACAAGAACTCTATTTTAATATACTGTGAAACTCATCTAAAACCACATATCACTTCCGTTTCGGCTAATTTCAACCTGATTTGAACGGAATCCTGATTATAATAAATTCTAAAAACTTACAAACCTTAAGCGAGTTTAAATAAGTAAAATCCCAAGCTACTAAAAATAAACGTAACAGGTGTTTAGTATTGTGCACGGGACTACTATCTTCCGGTTTGCTGTCAAAAAAAAAACGATTTTATTAATTCAGATTTTCTTGTGTTGTTTTTTTTCTCGTTTAGTTACCACACTTTCGGAATAGTGGAAAGTGCTATATGGGAAAACGTTGTAGCCCATTCTAAATTTGGTGCCCATGATTGTTGTATGATTAACAATGTTTTCCTTGTTTAGGAAAATCTGGAATAATCTGCGTGGAAGATTTAATCCATGAGATATTCACTGTTGGTCCGAACTTCAGGGAAGCTGCAGCATTTCTGTGGCCATTCAAGCTTTCTTCACCCAGAGGTGGTTTCCAGAAAGTGACCAACCATTTTGTTGAAGGTGGAGATCATGGCAATCGGGAAGACAAAATCAATGCATTAGTGCGACAGATGAATTAAAATGATCAACTTTCCACCAATATTGCTTGTAATGCAAGTTTGTAAGCTAGCCAGTTGTAATGCGATAATGCTTAATTTGAGTAGGATTGAGGATTGAAAAGGTTGAGGAATACGTTTACATGTTTTTTAAATGGTGATAACCTCGATCATAAATAAGAGTTAAGATCATTGCCCTACTTCGAAGTAGACCGGAAAGCAGTAAGTACTGCAAAAGAACAAATTTTTTTAATCAATTGCGTGAATTTCTTTCCGTCATAGTTACCAGGCTACCCGTGCAGGTTACCTGTATCAGGGCGAATTTGAAATGGAAAGAACATAGGTGATGTAAACAATTACTCGGTTTAAGAGTTCTGTAATTCAAAATGTAAGAAAATTACACAGAAAATATTAAAACTAGAGCCAAACTGAATCGGCAAATTGCAACTAGCCGTGTAAAAGAACGAAGGATCTTAATCAAAGGCAAATAGAAGAACAGAAACGGTAAATCAGCTAAACTCAAACTAATTCTTGCATGGTATGACAACCTTTATCTTAGGAGACTGTCTTTGCACGACTTAAACCCAACAATGATTTCTCGTCGCTCGATGCCTGATTACCGAGCTAGCTTGGTGGAAGTACCGATTGTCACACATTTTTTATTTGTTTTTTATGATTTTTTGCACGAATTAAGTGTTCAGCCCGAGCAAAAGTCATTATGGACATCAGACACTGAATATGAGCCTACTATTCAGTTGGTCAATAAATTAACAACTAAGATTTGATGACTTGCGTCAAGTTACTGGAAGACTCGAGTCGGTTAGAGTCAAGTGATTGACTCGAGTCGGCTAGAGTCAAGTGATTGACTCGAGTCGGCTAGAGTCAAGTGATTGACTCGAGTCATCACAACACTACAAAACGGGATCCAACAAATGCACTAGGTGAGGGGCGGTGAAAGTTGACAATAGATCAGGTGCAAAAAAATAGTCAGACATTAAATCTAAAAGCAGAACCACGGTCATGAGATATAATAAAGCGATGTCAGCAAGTGGTGGAGGAAAAAACAGCATAAAAGAACAAACAGAACTTCAGTACACTGTAGTTTCCATTATGGGTACCACCGCCAGACAAGGAATAGCCGTCGTAGAGGGCTGCAACACCAGCGAAGAACCGAAATTGGAAGCAAATCTAAAACGCGCTGCATCATACATAAATGAAATTGTTGATGAATGTGTAGTGGCTTGGGAGCCACATCCAATACCATTATATCAATTGTGGAAACGTATGCGCCATTTAATTATTGAAACATTGTTCATTGATAAAACTGCAGCTAGCATTTAATATTTGGCTGCAGTTGCAACTTGATAAAACTGCAATCGTAATGTAATATTTGGAAACTTGCCCTAAATAACTTTATGTGAAAATGCCGTTTAGTGCGTTACCAGGTGATTTCATAACATCCTAGTTTTAACTGAATGTAATTCCCATTGCCAACGCTTTGCCTTTATCGTTCACACATTCTGAAATGTTCGTGTATATTGTGTTGAATATTTCCGCTCACATCGCTCCGCTTTATAAACTCGAACTGATACGCGAGTAGCGGCGCAGACAGAGATACCGAATCGTACGAACGTATTACGTTAGTCGTGTTAAAATGTAATTCGTTAGACTTGTTTTAATTGGTGAATGCTAAGTTTGTGATTGTGTAATATTAATCGGAACCTGTACAGTTCCTACAATAAAGGATTGTTTCTGATAAACTGTATATGTTAATCGTAAGAGCTTTCGGCTAGTAACACGTTAAGGTTAGAGAATTCTAACCGCACGCAACCACGGAGTCAGATCATTAATTCGACAGGTAAATTAAGTCCGAATAACAATAGTTAAAACAAACAGCATCCTCCGCAAATGTACAGCTGAAGAGCAGAAGGTAGAATTTGAAGATTGTGGGGCTTCTTTTAGGTCCAAGCGTCAGAAAATTTCTACGGTTACTGCAAGATAACAACAACTCCATCAAAGATCGGAATTGTTTCAGATACAAAGACAGATGGCGAACAAAGTGAAAGAAAAGAAGGCGGAGATGGAAGAATTAAAGGAAACCCTGAAAGAAATTAATTGTGTTTTACATAACTTTCTGGCGGCCATTTATCAAAAATTAAATCGAAAATGACGTGCGTGGTGCAGTGAATATCACGCCTTCGTCTGAAAAGAGCAGAGGTAATAGTCTTGGCGAATTACCAGCATTTTTCAACAGCTACTGAAAAAAATCATAAAATAGCTTAAACTCTTCTGGGCATGAAAATTGTGTGTTGTTATTTAATATCAAGTTTGATGCTTTGTGTTTTTCTATTCCGTTTTAATTTTAATGTTTTCACTTCAGTGTGATTTTGTTTTTTCTTGTTTCCCTAATCATAGGATGAGCTTACACTCGTATTCCCTGTTTACTTGAAACAGTTGACTTTCATGGATTTTTAAATAGCTTATTAAACGCAAATGAAAAATTTCACAAAGCGTGTTACATTTTCATTACGTGTTACTTACTTACTCTGTATGACATACGCCTTTCTCCAAGACTGAGGGTATCTACAACAGCTGCGCTAATTGATTGCGAACGCCACTTTCTCCAGACAAAATGTAAAAACGAATCAAACTTTTTGTATTAACGAATATAGTTTTAATGACGTTTATAATACACAGATAACGTTTATTCACGGTGCAGTAGAAAAGATCGTAACAAGTCTTTGCCGTTGACCTCCAGCATTATATCTCGGATTTTAATCATCGTAATCTTCGATGTGTTCCACAGGAGAATTAAGTAAAGGAATGTCATTACGACAACAAATATAATGCAGCATACAGCATTCTAAAATTAAATTGATCTTGCACAAACAAAGGTAGCTGCTGGTTGTTCCTTAAGTTGAGAGAAGTTATCGCCAAGTTTCTATTTATTGCAACATGTGGCGTCGATGCTAAAACCTGTCTTCCGTGAAGCAATTGCATGGCGGAGGAACGGCCGAAAAGAAATCAGGCGTTTTGCCGTGCGACAATATTATGGGGAAGATACTTGACGTCATTTGCTTGGCAAGCGATCCAAAAGGTGGAGTGATTCCTCCATAGGTTAGCAAGAATTACACCTGCACTGGCGTAATAAAGCTGTTGATACGTAAATCTCATGCAGAGCAAAATATTAAGTTTTTGCCATACCTTTTTTGTAACGTTTCATAAACTTTCGTTATGGTAGAATGTAGTTCACTAGTCATTATAGTGGGGAGAGTGCGCCTCCATGTTTAAACAACAACCGTTTTAAAACAAAAACTGCGAAATATTGAAAAACACAAAACTTTTTCGGCAGAAAAACTCGAAAAGATGAGTCTAAACCAAATTGTCTAAATACCTGTGAGCAACAACCGAAAGTTTAAAACCATTAGACATACCATATTTCGTCTGATATATTTACTGACTCTTCTTTGTTCACTTCACTTGATTCAACACCGGGCTCTCAAATTAAAAAAAAAACAGATTTTTCTTCGTCATATTCAACAAGTTATTCCGAAAAAATATGATTTTGAGCATATTACATTATTCTTACACAGTGAACAACAGGACACTTCTCTTTGACCATGAACCAAAATCTTTGAAAAATACCAACGGTAATGATCTAACTCTAACTCTAGAAGTAGAACAACTTTGGCCAGACTAAATCAGTTTACTTCTAGTTTTAGAATCGGCATATTACCAAGAAACAACTTTCACAAAACCATAAAGCGAATTGCTCCAAAAATATTTACTACAAATATTTTACTTCACTAAAGTCATCAAGTATCATTTTACAAAAACTCGAATAATATGAAAATAGAGACAAGCATTTATTACCAGCATCAAATAACATAATACAGTATGGTAAAAGAAAGTATAAAACTACACACATAGCAAACACTTTACAAAAATAAGCAACAACCAAATACAATTATAAATTAAAAGATTACTGCAATGGAAGATTGATATGATTAACTGATACAACATGTTCAACGTCAGTGTTCAAACATACAAAACGCAGATTGCAATATGGAAGGCACTCAAAACATAAAGATTACGAAAGTAGAAAAACTACCAATAGCTTATGAATTTATAATAAAATTACTTGTATTATTTCCAACTCGTGACAAATGGGAACAAAACGTGATGATCACTTATCTTAACATAGTGCTTAAAGCAAATCAATTAATCAATCAATATAACAGAAAGATATTTTAACACATTTAGCGAACATTGAATTTATCTTGAAGTATAGCCGAAGAAAAACTACAAACGCGATGCTTGAAGGGAGGCACATCACACGTTTTCTTCAAGATCAAACTTTCTGTGAATAAATGTACCTAGAAGCATATGGTTTTAAAAGCTATGTGGTTTAAAAATCAAAAGGTCGTTTCGAAGTTCAGAAAAAGCTGTGCCCAATAAAACGCATAATACTAAAATAAACAAAACACCATTGAAACTAATGAAACAGTACGGAAATCATGGCGTTATATCTAAGCATGCAAAATGTACAAAAATATTTCCAATAAATGTATAACAAATACGCTAAAAAACGTAGAAGTTTGAAAAAAGTGATTACTCTTGCGGCATAAACTCTCAATCTTGATGACAGATGTTGCAGTTTGGCAATATTTAATGACAAAAATTTTGAGTTTTTATAAAGCTTACCCTTGCTTAATGAACCTCATTCACTTGCGTTTATTAACTGTAATTTAAGGAAATATATGCAAATTCCACAACAATAAAAAAAAAACAGAATATACTTTATATATATTAATTTCCAAAAACCACCATTATAAGGATCAATTGCAAAGTCAACTACCAATGTTGCAGGCAACCGTAAGACTTCAAAAACTATTGTGTACTCGGTGGTTGTTAGAAATTCCAGTTGTTAGCACATATAAATTACCACGTTCGTAACAAGGCAACACTGACTTAGGTTTTTTCAACTATATATCAATTACCCCTTAGATCGTCAACCAAACGTCACATGCAACAGCTTAGTTTAAGATTATACATCATCACAATACAACATTTTGCAACATTGTAAAAAATTCTTGAATGGAAATACCACTACGGTAACTAACTAATTGAATTACTGAGGAAAAATGCTTTAAATCCGACTAAAAACCAGCTTTACGTTCGCATCTTTAGCCGTATCAGAGGGTTGATTTTTTCTCGTTTTCACTCTCTGCGCTTTTCCTGAGTTTGTTGTGTGGAATCCATCAACTGTATACAGAGTTGGAAATACAATTATCACCAGGAACAGCACGTTGTTCACAAATAACATCAAAAATAAACACAACATTTGAAATGCAAAAGAAAACCAGAAATCGACTACAATATAACCCATGCACCTCAAAACAAGGCTTTGCTTAGCATAGTACATGTCACTACAAAATAAAACTGCCCTTCAATGTTATACAGACATTGATAACACGGTGTAGGAGGAACCAAAAATGTTATACTGATACCGGTGTCCTGAATTTGAAAACTGAATCTCAGGTTAGATCAATATTGCTACCTGATAACGATGTTTTAGTGTCCCAATCGTTTCCTGGGTATTTTGGTGATCTATACCGTTGATTGTGACTATGCACAGCTTTCCTTTGCTTTTCTTGGAGCACTGATGTGGTAATAGACAGTGGAGAGACCATGCCTTCTTCCAAAGCTTGGTTGTAACTGCAAAACAATCATCATATTACTTAACAGGTCATAAACATACTTTATTTGCAACATCACTAGCTATAAATTGATAGTTAACATAAATCCTTCAATCAGGGCCGGGGCAAAAAACGGGGTTAAAATTACTCAGTTTGAAAGTCATGTAATTAAAACAGTGTATCTTAAACTTTTTTCTTCAGTCAGTGGAACAATGCAGGGTTGATCATCACCCCTAGAAAAGCATGATTGACAAATTACAGTGTTTCTTGAAAATTTTTATGATATGCTGGCACACTTTAAAATGCTAGGTTTATGGAACGTGGGCATTTAGAAAAAAGAAAACACAAAACATGTCTTTTTGCATTATTTTCTCCCATTTCCTCAAACCGAACTGCAACGAATCTTTCAGACAAACTAACTTTCTGAAATAATTCCACTTGTCAGTGGTAACAATGCATTCTTTCATGAATTCTCTATCTGCATGAGGCTTCACTCTTTTGCAATGAGTTTGGTAACTACATAACTTGTTCTGATAATACAATCATGCTTTTTGCAGTACATTGGCTAAGTACTTTACTGTGTTTCTAATTCGCTTTGAAGATCAACAATTTTATCCTGCTGCACTAACTGTTGCAGATTATCATGGCAGGAGTCATACTAACATTCCTAATTTGAATTCTACTTTGCTACTACAAGTCTGCCACAAATAAAACAACAGATTTAATTTTATATTGCTGTTAATGTGCCTGGTAGCAAACATGGTATTTTTAATGAAAAAAAAAAATTTTTCTATTCTTTCTGGAACACTTTACCTTAACCATCAATCTTTCTTTTGTTCCCAGACATCACCCTTTTGCAATTAAAATTTAATTATTCCAAGAACTTCACAAGGAGCCCAGTCATAAAAAGGCAGCTTGCTACATCACAACAACAACGGACAGGTGCCAACCACCATTGACAATGAAAAGTATCACATCCCAACAACGTTGGGGAAGAAAAAGTTTCATACAATATGTAACATTTAATAACCTGTTAGTTGAGATACCACTCGTTCGCTTTCCAGACGAATGCCGATGTCGGTTTCGACGAACTCGAACAGGTGTTGGATTTCCTTCGGTTCTGAAAGCAGAGCAAGTAATACTATATAATTTTTTCAATAAAATATTGCAGTTAGCAACTTTTGTCAGAACCCATTTGCCCACATTGTTAAATATTTTCGCCGTTGCAATTAAAGTAAATATTAGGAAAATAATCTTTTGGTAAAGATAGTTCTTTCTCCCAAAGCTGTGCGAACAAATCAAAAACTCACTTGACTTCAGTGTATGGTATGTCTTGAAGCTGTTCTAATGACTGATTTGTGGGATCTACTACATCTCGCCTGCAAACAACATGGAATTTCACCACCACTTTGGATAAACTATACAAGCTTATGATGATAACTCTTATTTACTTTATATGTTGCCACAGTTGTTCTCTGGCGGCTTCATCTTCCCTGGAGAGCCTACATTTATGAAAGTAAATTTAGCAAGCCCTATAAATTTATCTCGAAAACTGGCATCCAAGTAAACATTCATTCAATGTGTGATGATTTTTGCTAACAGTACCAAACTAAAACATTCGAGAAAAATCCAAGAATGTTTACCTTTTATTTTTCCTTGCCTGGTGTGAAGAACTGCCACTGTTTCTTCTTCTGTTCTTTTCGATATGACTTCCTCCATTGGCCATTTCAGTATCTGTGTAATAATGTTGTCGCCTGTGTGAATAACAAAATGCAAGATTTAGCATAATCAATTTTGCTTGACACAAACACTTGCACCATGAGGAAGAATTTATGTCACCAACCTTCTCCTTCGGTGAGATGTTTCACTCACATCACTACCCATGTTAGAACGATGCCGAGCTCTGGCTCGAATTCTTCTCTTGCTGGGACTGTCTGATTCTTCTCCACTTGAACGACCTCTGTGTGACCTATTCAAAACAAAAATAACATTTCACGATCCAAATCTAATCTTGAGGTTATTTAATGATATTATTTTCAAATAGTGAACAATACACTTACAATATATCAAACTAACAATAATGATGCGAAACATAAATTGAAAGTCAGAAATGAGAGAATCAATTCAAAAAATTGAAATAAGGTAAGGTTGTCTAGACTCTAGAGCAAGGCTTCCCAAACTGGGGGTCGCAGAGCGTATACCAATTTCCCCTTGCGGGGTCGCGTAACGAACTTCAGGGGTCGCAGAGCGTATACCAATTTTACATGAAGTACAAAATACAATCAAAACAAAATATCGTTCCAGCCTAATGAACATTGAAACCACCTTGAGACCAGCATTAACAGATATTGAGCCACGGCTGGACTTGCTTTGTAGCAGAAAGCAGTCGCACCAATCACACTGACTAAATGTGTGTGCTTTTTTGTTTCCAGTAGCCTACATATGTGTAAAGTAGTAAGTAGGCTTTGAGTACTGGTTGCTTGAATTCAGTCTTTGCATCTAAATAAATGTCACTAATGACTAATGTGTATTTTGCACTGCTAATCAATTTAAACGTGAAGGGTCGCGGAAAACTTCAGAAGTTTGAAAGGGGTCGCGAGCAAAAAAGTTTGGGAAGCCCTGGTCTAGAGCATCATAATAACCTAATAATTAATAATCAACTAATAACCATGCTGGCAGTCAACATTCAATTATGCTCTGAATATGAGTCCTCCTATTACTCTTTTCTTCATGATCATTATCATGATACAGCACTGCATAGAGAAGCTGCTAAATCAATTAACTTCTCACATGTAGATTAAATGGTGTATTTGGTAGCATTCCCGATTTCTTGACTGGTCCAAGTTTAAATGTCGTCGAGGATGAGTATGAAACGATGTCTTTATTATGGCAATATGTACTCATTTCCATGCACCATTTAGTTTTTCATTTTTTTACTCCTTTCATCAAATGAACTGACAATTTCACAATACATCTATGTTTATGTTCATGTGTAGTAATTATGATGCAACTTGTATGCGCTTCGATTGTGTGCGCCATAAATTCATGAAAGGGATATTACACTGGCTATACACTCGTTGCAACAGCATAGACTACCAATTGTGATTTACTTGATTAAAAGACGCCTATGAAGCTGGGGTGGAAACATCCTTCAAGAAGTGAGATAGGTCATATTGGAGTTAAGCCAATCATGGTTATTATAATAAGTCAGGTGGCACTCCTCACATATCAAAACATCCAGACACGCTACATGCCCATTACCATTCTTGTGTTAAAGTTACCTAATACAATGTTTATGGTACTTTTCGAGACTAATTGTATGGCTTAAAGTATTGTTGAAAGATTCATAAAAAGAGTTTATTGCATTATCATTAGAATGTGCAATTGGAGCATTATCACAATGATATTTACGGGATCACGTCAATCGACCGTGAACAAATTCACCAGCGACAATTGGTCGTGGTCAACTGACCGGCAACAAATTGGCCGGCGATCAAATTAACCGTCGACGTTGTCGTTGTTACGTTGAATGAACTAGAATTTAACTTGACCATAAGTACTCTATCTAACTATGTCCAGAAAACAGAGAGATTTTAGTAACTGACAGTTTAAGATCAGAGCAACGTCACATTAATGTTATTTACTACACACAAAGTAAATCAATTTGGTTTTTAACAAAATTAACTGCTACAGCCAATCTGATTTGACATAGGTCTAAGCAAATAAATTTGATTCTTTCTATTTCCAGCATTCCATCATCCTGTTGGGTACGTTTGTAACTACAAATACCAATTATGCCATGTATTATTTTTCATTTCATTTTTTCATTGATTCTCTTGGCACTGTATGTATTGAAGTAGCTTTTGCCTGTATTCCATAATTTAGATGCCAACAACTCGTGTTTGGAGTGTGGGTCAGTTTGTGAACTGCATTGTGTTGTTGACAAGAATATTTTTATACCTACTCGACGTTTTGCAAGGAATTCTTTGGTTATCAGCAGGAAGCTGGTTACTATATTGTTAATTACTTCTTGTGACATGGTCGCATGAGATAATGTTTGACGCAGAATCATTTTTTTACCTGATTCCTACTTAGTTTTTGAGTAAAAATTAATCACTCAACAGAATCTCAAAATATCATCAAATTAGACTTTTGAATGAGAAAACTGTGGTGACCCATTACAATCACCAACGTATTCTATGGTTAAAAAGCACTTTTGATGAGGTAGACTGCTTGACTTGAGTTCCGTTTCACTTTCGTTTCGTTCGTTTTAAGTTTTACCTTAAACTGGGGGACCATGGGTCAGTTTTAGTCCAGCATCTATTCTAAAACGCCTTAAAGGCAAATCTTAAGCCCGTTTTTCAACAGGGAAACTATTATTTTTCCTGCTTGCCTCTAAACAAAAGTGATCTTTTTGGAGGAAAGAAAAAGTCTATGCTAGGTATCCGCAAAAAATATACTGTATTTGGGGGTCCTTGTTTAAAAAAGTTTAACAACCATAGCTTTAAACGTTGCGCTAAAATTTTCGTCACATAAAAAATATATTGCAGTTTATTTTTACCAACCTATGCTTTCTGGTACGATTTTCAGTGTCACTAAGAGAATGTAACTGTCGATTCCTCTCACGACGTTCACTTTTTGGAGTCATGTATTGCGACAATTCATTCTGATTGACATCTTCAGCACCAAACATTCCTCTGCATAAATCAAAAGTAGTATTGTTTAGATTGATGTTATAACCATACAAATAAAAAAATGATAATTTCATAAATTTAAAATTTTCCTATTTAGAAGAAAACTGAAAAAGATGGATGCTTGCTAACTCGAAAATTCTGCTTAACTTTTAATAACTCTGAGCGAGTTCAGTAGAAGGTGTTAACCATGCAGCACGTTAACCATGGTGGCTTGCTGGTGACATTTATATTAATTTTTTGGTTATCAGTGATATAGGTATGCTTTTTAATAGTGGTTTGGTACAAGATTGTTTCTCTTTTTCTCATCTCCATCCTTCCCTTGTTCTCGTTTTTTGTTTTTTTTTCTTTCTCTTCACATGCTGTGTATTTCTTTGTTTTCACTGATGGCAGACATTTCGCTCTAATGGTAACCTTTGCTCCGCACAGTTATGGCGAAAATAAACAATACAATACACCAGGTGATACTTTTGGACTTGAATACTGTAAAACAATGAACTTATACCAAGATTATGTTATTTATACTGGTACTGATGTCTGGTACCTAGACCTTTCATTCAATGTTTAGTTTTTTTAACAACAGCATGTCCTAAATTTTCTATAAATCTGGTTGAGAAAAAATAACTTCATGGTATGTCCATTGTTTTACTGTACAGTATTTATGTATAAAGGTCCCACATGGGGTTAGAGCAAAACGTCATCAGTGAAAACAAAGAAATACACAGATGAGAAGAAAGAAAGAAAAAACCAGAGTAAGGGAAGGAGGGAGGGGAAAAAATTTTTTGGATACCACTATTGAAAAAGTGTACAGATATCACTGGTAACCTAATTTTTTAGCTTAGACTACAATGATCTCTTTACAGTTAAACTGAAGAAATTGATCAGCATCAAGCACAAGTTTTAATGGCATAGTAAAAAATTGGAATCAAAAGTACTAGCTTAACGTTTCAACAAAAGTGCAATGAAATATATTGCGTTTGAATTCGTTGCTTACTTTTTGTCAAGCACATGTGTCCAAGACAGTGCATTATTTTCTTTGCTATGTTGTCTATTCTGGTGTGGAAGATTGTGTTCTGAGTTGTTGTCGCCTTCACAAAACACAATATAAACTTAGATAGAAACGGAAAATGCCACACCCAAAAAGATCTTATAATTATGATAGCCCAAAAAGCAGTTTGTCGGATTGTGATGAAAACTATTTGAATTTACATGAAGGCTAATGGCAAACCTTCATTGGTATGATTTACTCTGGGAGGATAGCGTTTGCTGCTACCACGTTGGACTTCTGGCTCTTCCCGTTCAACTTCTGACTGTTGCGCTTCATTCTCTGTTACACGACCACTTGACCTTGCAAAAAAAACAACCAAAAACATTATAGTACTTAGAATTAATAATAATACATTCATTTATAGATTGTTTCAATTTACCATTCACAACTGAAAACTTGGCATGTTAACTTTTAATTTAAATTAATGCCCGGAAAGAGCAGACTGGTCTCCAGCCTAATACTAAGGAGATCGTTTGGCACAATTTCAATCCTGATTCCTGACTTTGAAACTTACTAAATGAAGTTTTAACTTTTCCGGAACTTCACCATCCATAAAAGTTACAAAATAAATCACTCAATTTAAAACAAAATCGCAGTAACTTCTTCAATGCGGCTAAATTGATAACACGAATTATTGCTGAAAAAAATTTCAAGAAGAAATGTGCATGATCAAAGTAGGCCCCAACAACTTTGGCACTACTACTTCCAGGCCTGGACATCATACAGTGACTGTTATACTACCGGTTTTCATTAGAGTTTAGATTAGGTCCTAAAACAGGAAAAATACATGTACACAGTCATGGTCAGTGTTGAGTACTTTTAAGTGAAATACAACAAAACAATCATAAGATACATAACATGCACATAACCGTTTTACGCTGAATCCCACTCGAGCAGACAATATCAAAAAATAAACTAGCTCTTTTGTGCAAACGTGGTTCAGCTAATTTTCTCACAACATCATCGAACACTGTAAAACTTTCATCGATTCTGTTAAGGATGAACGCATTAGGTTCTTGAACCTCTTCTAAAAACATGGTATTAAAGCCTTCTTCATGCGTGGCTTGAATGGGCCCAATGAATTTTCTTTGCTGCACTTTTTTGTGAGCTACAGTCACTTTTACCAGCAAGTAGTTACTAATCTTCATTTACCAACCATCAATTTTTTTGTCCACCTTGATACAGGAAGTTTTCTTGAAGATCTGCTTCACACTCAAGGTTTCTCTCTTCTTCTAGACGTTCCAGCTTAGCATTTCTGTGTCCTTTCGAAGAAGAGTACGATTGCTCCTCCAATGCCAGATCTTCTAATCAAAGTGTTTTCGTGGCGTTACGTACCTCCCTCCTTTTCTTTTTTTTTCGTGGTTAAATTTTCTTGCGAGTAGTCAAAAACTGCCTCACTCAAAAGAGAAGAGTTGGAAATGTCATCTTCTACTGTGCTGGGAATTCCTTTTAAGGCTTGCTGCTGATCAACTGGTGACAGCAGATATGCATAAAATCCTTTCTTTAAGATATCACTTATTCCATCCTGAAGCAGTTGTTCTTGCAGCCATTTCAGCAAACCAGGACAGTTCTTTAGAAATTGTACACCGACCTATCAAAGTAACCACCCGGTTGACGATAACTCAGCGATGATTCTTCACCACGCTAGCTCCAGTTACCAAGTTTGTTTTTGTGCAAGTTCTGATATATAATGATTTTTTATTTGGTATTTTGAATTTTTGCAATTTTCACCTTTCTTGCTCTAAAATACTAAGGATGGGCCAATACGAACCCAAACCCGATTAAATTCACCGAATACCACCTTGTCGAAAATTCGGGCGAACACATATACTAACAATGGCGAACTTGAATACAATATATTTCTCAACTTTTTTTAAAAATGATATTATTTCAAATAGGCTTTTGATCATTAATTTTTAACAATTATGTCTCGTTAGAAAATTTGACAAAATTTTGATGAAATTTTATCATTTGGTGTTGGTATGGATATATTTGGGATTCACTCATGGTGAACTTTATAATATTCAGATTCACACGATCCTGAATATTCGTCCACATGGCACATTGCTATAAAATATACTATATTGTGTTGTCGGGATGAGTTTGCAGCAAAACTTGGTAACGAATGTTCTAATAACCCTGTGTTCTTGCATTCATCATGTGCTGCATATACATTTTTTTCAGTAATATGAAAGTAACAAATTGGGCTTGAGAACTGTACTTTTATGATAAACAAAATTCAAAATCTGATACACAGGCTATAAAATGTGTAATTTTTTTTTGAAGTACAATCCTGGTTTTAGAACTACATATGACAGAAAAGTGTTTTTCACTATGTTTACTGATGCGACATTTACAAAAATATTGAACATAAATTTCTCACAGCGGTTTGGGGGAATTCCCAAATTTAGCTTTGGGGCTGCTGTGGGGGTTAGAAAGTAAAAATTTTCAAAAATTTTATTTTGCAAATTTAATTTTGGTTGATGCAAAACTGGATTAATTTATTTAACTTCAACTTTTTAAACATGATCAAAATATGAAGAACTCTAATATACATAAAAACATATATACAGACTTAACTTGGTACACAAGTTGATGTAATAAAATATCTTCTTCCACTCACCTATATTTGTTACTCCATTGTGTATTTGGAATATTTTGAGGTAATCTGTAAAATGCATGATGATCAACTATGCTCTTCCAAACATGATGGCAGAGGCCAAGAGAACTCAATTCAAAGGTGTGTGTATTTTCAACAATCTATAAAATAAATGAATTTAGAAAAGGAACATCAATAAATTGGGGCTTAACAGACTATGATTAATGTACCTGCTTGGTTGTAACTTTCAACTTCAAGTATTGGTCTTTAAACTCAACATGGTCAATACGCTGCCTACAACAATGCAGATGCAAATTTTATCATTAATACAAATTGTTCTACTTTCTTCCAGTAAGAACCACAGTATTAGCTTAATAATACTAAACTCACAAATGTTTAGTTACCAGTAGTACACAGCAATCCTATATTTATTTTTGTAAGTTTCAATGCCCCTGGGTGAAATTCCAATAGAGTATTTCATCCCAGCATCACCCTTTACAGGATAAATTTCAACTCCATACTGGTCCATTTGGCGACATTTCCTTAAATATTGCATTTCAGCAGTTGCTGGAACAAGTCCTCTGGTAATGCAAAGGTCTAGCATTGTACGGTAGCATATATATTTTACATTTAATACTTCTTTATACTGTTAAGTCTAAACTAAAGAACACACACAAGTTAACCATAACAAGTTGTACGAAAATCATTTTTGTAACTATTGTTATAACATAGTTTGACGTTCCAGTTCATACTTGTACATGGCATGAAGTCGAGCAACTTCAGACTCAAATTTCTCATCCTGATTTTGCACAAATCTGAACTCAGATACATATCCTCGTTTGTGCTCATGTTCTTGGTAATCTCCAATTTCGGCTAAATGTAACAAATCAAGCTAGCTTGTAAACGCATTGTCACTATTCATTGCTCCAAGTTTTAGAGCAATTTACAACATGAATGGCCAAAGTAAAATAAACTTATGTATTAGCTAGAAAAAGGGTTTAACACAAAACCATCTGCAAAATTATCATTGGGGACAAAGTTCAATCTAGTATATTTCGCAGTCAATCAATAAAATATCTATTATTATTTATCTATTTGGCACTTGAACTTGGATATTTTCTAAATCGACAATAGAAACGTTTTTCGGTAATTGGCTTGGAAAACTGGCACCATATATTTTGGAAATAATTGAACCCCTGAAAGAGATGATTCACAATAATATCGTACCCCACCATGTTCTCACAATTATGGAGTATATTAACCCATGAATGTGTTTCTCAGTTAAAGTGGAGTTGGATATCATTACCTAACAAGCCGTAAATAAAAAACCTCTTAGGTCGTTGGTTCAGAGATTGGTAAGGTGTAGTGACTGCAACATGTTAACGTATAAGGTTAACTAACTGGAGTCAGATATCACGTTCGAGCATCTAATTACAAAATACACACTCTACAAAGATGGTGACCATGACGTGATGTTGCTACAGTACTACCATGTTTTGCGAGATTTTGTCAATAATTGGTATACACAACTTTTATAAAAATTGCAGTAAAAATTGGCTGATAGCCCAACACCAATGCATGACAGAAATGGACTATGCCCAATACAAACAATGTAATTAAATAAAGCTTCAAGCATATCACTTATCTGAATATTCAAATGAATTACATTGCAATGCAAGAGAAGAAACTTCTGCAGCCTTCTTCCATGAACATGGAAGCCTTCCACTAAAAATGTCATTTTTTAATTGTAGGAAAAACTGGTAACGAGTAACTTCCTCTTTCAATGCACATGGGTCAACTGCATAAAATTTGACACCAAAATGTAAGGTCCAGGGTGTGTTGGAGGTAACTGGCAATAAAAAGTGAAAAATATGGTTCACGATCAATTGATTATATTGTGTAACTTTTAATTCAACATTACATATGCTTGTATACACTGACATATAACACAACCCATTAATAACATAAAAAGTAAATCAACTTACTACTAACAAATGAATCATCATCGCACAATGGCTTCATAGGATCCAGCCAATGCTAAAACACAACACAACTTTTTTCTAAAAACAATATGGCATACAAAAAAGTGAAGCAGTAAACAGATATATAATTTTTTCATTATCTTGTGGTGGTGGTTCTTAACTTTTTTTGAAGTTTTTTTTAGTTGCTAAAAATATTATTGTGTAACCCTCAATTTCCAGGTATTAAACAGCCTGTGCCAAAATAAAATAAAAATGAAGCAGATATAATGTTCAAACCAACACTTGATCCGAACTAAATGAGCATTACTAACTTTTAAAATAAACTGACTAATTCATATAACTTGATCTTTCCAATACTTTATATTGCCTCAGCAGCCAAGGAGAGTAATTAAATTAGTACTCTTTGCATGTCCTATAGCATTTGCTATCAGGTGACACTCATCCCAAACTAAGGGCCATAAATGTTGAAGTAATAAAAATATCATTACCAATTGGTATTTTATCTCACATATTAAATAACAGTGAGCACAATGACATTTTATACTTTTCTAAATAATATAACGTAGAAGAATAACAATTTAAATGAAACACAAGAAAACTGCCTAACATAGTGAGTTGGCACAGTGCTATTTGCCTTTCTCGCCTCAACAGTCTTTAGCTACGTAGTATATTTTTAAATGATTACTGCTTGAAATGATTAAACAAATACAGTGCTTACTCGATTATCTGGTCTAGTTCAGGGGTGTCCAAAGTACGACCCACGGGCCAACTGCGGCTCGGCACCTGTTTATTATTGGCCCGCAGCCATCATTGAGCTCACACGTAACTTTGTATCAAAGATAAAGAAATACGAAACAAACGTTGAAAGTTTAAGTCTATCAAACTTTATTTCAATACGGTATACATAATACTGCTTAACTTCACACTATTTGGGTGCAAATTATTTTTCCAAGCATTTAGTGGTAATTATTAACTTGCTTTCGTTAATTGTAAGGTTACCTAAGTTAATGTACGTTATTGAGCAGATATTGTGTAAAAATTTAAAAGTTACTACTACTATTTAACATTTTCAGTAAGAAAATGAATTTTGCCACTAATGCCTTTGCTCATGATCTTTACGATGTTTAGTGCGTTGTAGGCAAGCAGCGATCTTCACACATAGTGAGTGGCCCGGACACTGGTTAACTTTTTAGCACATGGCCCTCAGTTAAAAAAAGTTTGGACAACCCTGGTCTAGCTGGGAAAATGTTTTCAAAAATTTGAGTGGATACGCAAAAAAACGAGGAATTGAATTCTTATATTTTAGTCAAAGAAACAGTAGGCCTAATGAACAAAAACATAATACAACAGTAACGAACAAAAGTTCATAAATTCACCAAGAAATTTCCCGCTTAGCTACCAGTATCAGTTGCAACAGTAGATGTACCAAAAATGGATCAATTACAGAAAGTCTGCGGGAAGGTTCATGTTTTTCGACAACAACAACTCTTTTACCATGTTCAGAAATTTTGTTTACTGGTTTAAATGTTAAAATACCATGAAAATATACAAAATATTCAGTAAAAAAGTCATCGCCTATGTCTATGGAATAATGTTAATGTAATTTACTCAATAAATACCAATCATATAACTTACGTATTGGACCTGATGATCAAAGTATTTCAGACCAAAATATTCTGTTTCAATTAAATTAAGATGCAAACATACAGCTTCCAAAAGGATATGAGCTTTTGATGTACTTGATACCTGCAGAAACAGCATAATGAAAGTAATTTAACTTGCTGCTTAAGCTTGTGTATGCGTCTCTTACTGACGGTGCCGGAGCTACATACTGCGGGGGCCCTATTTCATGACGGTTAACGAGGCCTCTTAACTATGCCTGGTAATAAATAGATAAAGATTGGTGTTTTATTTTATTCTTCAATCGTAATTTTGATCTTCCATATAACAGTGTGCTCGTTCTGTCGCTCACATTCTTTTTAGTAAATTAAAAGATGTTCACTCCGGGGCATTTTCGAAAACCAATTGCATTTGTATGTTGTACGTTTGCATTAGTGCGGTTGAGTTGACCGGGGTTGAATAGTCCAGGGTTGAATAGTGCGGGGTTGAATAGTGCGAGGTTGAGTTGCCCAGGGTTGATTTGACCAACCATCTCTAAAAAGACATAAAAACGCACCAATATTGTTATGCATTTGGGTCATTCCACCGTTGCGGATGTAACATTTTCACTTTCATAGTTTTTTCCATTTCTGTAACCTGATACAACTCATTATGAAGTAACGTCTTTACTGAAGGTCCTGCACTAACGAATGCTATATCATTTGCAATCCCAATGCAATATTTTAAACCAACCAAGCTCAACTCATTGCCGTTATGGATGTGACCTACTTTGGACATGCTTTCTGTAACATTTTTTTCTGGTTCAGTATTTTGCGCACAAGCACCACTATGCAGCCATCTTTGTTTTTGTTTAAAAATATTTTTCAGTAAATATTTTTAATGGAATAACAATCTGAAAGCAATAAACATGCTTTCAAGATACGGAGGAATTTTGGCCGTTTTGAATGTGATGTTATGGATATATATATATACCGTATTTTACGGACCATAAGGCGCACTGTCAATAAATTCCTTTGATTAGTTTTTTGTTCATACATAAGGCGCACCAGGCTATAAGGTGCACCCGATTATAAGGAGTATGGGTTACCATATAAAGCTCATTAAAATACGTTGCGCGCATTATGATCCATACATTAGGCGCTCCAGCTTATAAGGCGCACGATCAATTTATGAGGAAAAAAAAGCATTTAAATTGCGCCTTATGGTCCGTAAAATACGGTAAGCCATTGTGTGAATTGCTTTGGTTTCAAGTTACACATTCATTTGTGCAATAGAACAATTATTACCTGATAATTGTGATATTTTCTGTTTGACGTATTTAGCTCATCAACTTAAATTTTCATCATTATGACATCACATTATTTAAAAACTGCTATTAAACTACAGCTATTTCTAGAAGATTAAGCCATGACCAACTTTATTAAGCACATTATTAAGCCATGACCAACTTGGCACTACCAAAATTACTTTTCAAACTTCAATAGTTGATAAAAACAATATTTTGTTGAAGGTATAATTCCATTTGACTGCTTTGTAGTGATTTTTAGAAGCAAATTATACTATTTACTAATTCATGGAATGACCCATTTCTTATCCAGTTAACCGATAGCCAGATAGTCCAGTCCTAATCCTGTGTATGTAAGGTTGTGCAGGCAGTTAAACAGTTATATTCTGTAATACTAACATGCGAGAAAGAAACATGTGTTGTACCAAAGTTGCATTAAACAGGAATATTTTCCTCTTTTCCTGTAATTGACACAACATAACAAGTGCATTTATTGCTTTTTTTCTTTCTTTCAAAACAATCACACAAAACTACAACTTTCACACATTTTCTATGACCATGCATTTGTTTAGTTAACTGTACAATTGTGCAGCTGTTTAACTTTTAAAAACTTTTCTATAAAGCTATCAGTTATTTTAACTCAAGAAGTAAATTAAAGTTTGGGTTGTTTCTGGTTGTATGGTCTACCACAAATTAGAAAATAACTATGGGCATACCAAAATATTGAAATACTTGGACCTGATCCTCTGAAATTTTGGATACCTCCATGTGGAAAAAGCACAGAAACAGGAGGCTATAGCTTTCACAAAGTTTAGTTGACAATAAGCAAATGAAATTTCACACCTTATTACAAATATTAGAACCCATGGTTTTCACAATTGTCGAAATTAAATTGGAATGACCCTACAAGTACCACTGTAACAAATGATTTGTTGCTATAGCATAGTCGTACATGATGGTAATGAAAAAAAAATGTGACAAAGATAAAATGAAAACAGAGGTTAAGGTTAATAGGGACAATATGTTGCCATGAGTCATCTACCACAAAATATGTACCAGATCATGCTAATTACTTTAATATACACATTCCATGATTGTGAAATGCAATAAAATTAATAAGGTTTCACAAAGCTGAAATACTTGAATCACATAAGAAATAAATTAATCATATATCAACAAAAAATCATTTTGCACAGAATAAAACGACATTGTAAACTACCTTTATGTTTTGATTATGGCTTTTTGAAAATGTAAGGTGAGTTCCATCCAGCAAAATCACTTGACAATGAAATGGTTTCTTTGATCTACCACAACACAGCATAATTCTATAACTCTTTGTACACCTATCACATTCTCACATTATAAACAAGTGTCCTAAAAGTTTGCAAAATATTTTCAGTAATACCAGTACTTCATAGTTATAACGGAAGTTAAGAAATAATGTATATGTGATACTGGTATGCATATAAGTATATTCTGTCAGACCTCGTTCATCTGAATTTTGAAAAACCTGGAAACCTCGCTATCTGGCATGAGTTTGCTGGGAATGAAATTCTTTCCACGTATTTACCCCTTTAATCTGGAAACCTCGCTGTTCGACTCTGACATAGTGATTTAAGAATGGATATATGTGAAGCAACCAATAGTATCAAATCAACTGAAAAAATACGCTAATCCAGATCACGACTAATGTTAAATAGTTCTGTACCCGGTAAAGCCTATACCTACAACTACACCAATTTTTCATACCTGTACAGGTCATAATTATATCAACGAAGTGACTACTTCACTGTGTCCGTATTTAGGTCACGTAACCTGTTGTTAAAAATAGGCGGTTAAGTTAAGAGGCTGAATATGCAAAAGGTTGATTTTAGGGGTCTAGTATACAAGTGAACAACCATGCAGATGACGTCACAATTTGAGTAGCTGGGGTTTAGTATACAAAGGCATCCTGTGGTTGCGCACTTGTATACTAGGCTAGACCAGATTTATGCTGTGTAAGGTTTTATTGAAATTATATTAGAAGGTAGATTTAGGTTAGGTTGAATACCCTTTTGCGCTATGCGAGGTTTCCGTCCTCACTGAGCTCACCTCAGGACATCTGCGTTACTCTTTAACAGATGTACCGCCCCAGTCAAACTCCCCACCTGACACGGTCTTCAGAGCGAATCGCCTATGTTATAAAATTTTATCTTAGGTTAACAAGAAACTGACAAAAATAGCTTCGAACGCACGATTTTCTCCGGTGAAATCTCGGCAGCCTTAAGTTATATCAATATTTGAAACCTCACTAAAAGCCTGAAAAGGCTAAAAGGGCTAAATACAAAACAGTGTTTCTCAATGACTTTCTAAAATGAAAATTATGCAATTTTCACACATAATGCAAGGCAAAAAGGCTGATAGTCGCAAAAGTAAAACAACTGAAAGCAACGAGATTGAAAAAGATGTAAACTACTCTACAGTATATGGAAAAGGGTTGGATACAACCAATTTGAAAAAGACTGAAAGTAGCAAGACTGGAAAAAGCTGAAAATTAATATTTTCAAAAAGGCTGGAAACAACTATACTGAAAAGGCCAAACAAATAGGAGAAGGGCAGGAAATGACCAAATTGGAAAGAGCTGAATACGACACTGTGAAGAAAGACTGAAAATGATCGAACTTAAAAGGGCTGAAAACGGCGAGATTAAAAGGATTGGAAATTGTGAGATTACAAAATGCTGAAAACAATAAAATTGGAAAGGGTTGAAAACGTAAAGATCGAGATAAGCTGAAAATAAGCATACAATGCAGGATAGGAATCGTCTATCTCGTCCTCTTACCCGTACCCATCTATATTGCAACCTAGTTATCAAACTCGAGTTGCAAGTCAAGTCATTTACCGTTTAAGACTCTTGAAACATGAAGTCAAGTCGAATCTTTTGGTATAAATGACTCGAGTCAATTGATATTCGAAATCAAGCAAAAATACTACTTTTGTTAACCAAAAATATTTAGGATTATTACAAATTTAGCTTTATTTGATTGCAACGTAGGCGTTCGTAGAAAAATAAATTCGCTTTAATATACTTTAATGTATTCAAACCAATAAATAGGGATTCGTTTTACCGTAATGCTAAAACGTAATAAAAAAGAACCAACTCAAGTCAAGTCGAGTTATTTCAAGTATTTTCAGAGCTCTATTATGAACTCTGAAAACATTAACCCTTTCGTTGAGAATCAGTAATATAGGCCTATCAATATTCAAAACATTGACAGTGTGGTTTTGGTACTGTGATGCTCACGAAAGCTATCAGGAGTTAATGAACGCGCTATCAATGGAGTGAGACTAACGAACAATTGATCACGCAATAGTTAACAACAATCAACCCCAACAATACACGCTCAGTAAGCACAATGACAATACCAAAAAGAATGTAACTGTAATCTGTATATACCACTAGTGCAGAAATAAACATATTTATTAATTGAATGAAATTAAATAACCGCGATGATAACACTAACCAGATAATTGTATGGCAATACGAGTCCTGTCGACTATCCGATAGTCGCTATTGTTTCCGGTTCGTCTATTTCACTTCGCTTTTAATGACGCAGTAATTTAACCTAATTGCAAACCTTCATTCAGCACAGTGTTGTCGCTCAAGTTTGATAGAGGTCTACATACTCATGTCACATATAGGTGAAGAGATTTCCAGTATCACTATGTATTGAGTTTATCGTTTTTCCTGAAAAGTATTTCCTAACGCGAAATGACGACGCAATGTCTAAAAGCTAGCAGCAGCCACTTACACGTTTAAAAAATTTGGCAATGGGAAGAGAGAAAGGCGAGAAATAAGGGTAGGAGTAAAATGCTTACCTCTTCGTCATAAAAACGTTTTAGAAAATGCGTTGTGTAGCATGCTAGCGCTAATATGAAGTAATGATTGTTTTTAATTCGCAAATTAAATTTTAAGCAATGCTCGCAAAAATTATTTTTACTGCCGAGGGTGGCGTTACAACATCTCAACACCCTGGCTGCATCCTCCCCTGATTGTGATCTGTGATGCATTTGCATTGTGCAACAGACGGCTATTATCCGTTTTAAAATAATTAATTCCCCGAGTTCGTTTGCGTTTTTGCTAAATTTCAAACAATACACAAGCATTTTAAAATACTAATTAATTCGTCTATTTCGTCGATTCTTTTTTTTAGTTTATACAGTGTATTGTTTGTAGTAACCTGATCTTATATCCACCATATAGTTTTTTTGTTTAAGTTTTTGTTTAAAACTAACATTCTTGTGGCTAAACTTAAACGTGAGCAATTGATTTCAATAGTCACATCAGGTAGAAAGTGTTTTACGTTGCTATCATGTGGTGGACAGGACCAGGATACCACAAACAATTCACTGCATAGAGCAAAAAAAGAATTGACAAGATTGATAAATTAATTAATATTTTACAATGTTAGTGTCTTTTTGAAAATTAGCAAAAAGGCAAACGAACTCGAGTATTTAATTATTTTAAAACGCACAATAGGTGTTTGTTGCACGGTTTTGTGGTTAACGTCAAAAAATCGATGCAGCCGCCTTACTAGATGCTATTAGGTCTACGTTCGCAATTAACACACTCATGGCTGTGACGAGCGTTAATCAATTAACATTTATGGAATAATCCACACCTAGAAAAGGTTATGGCGTAAATATGTAAAATAACCGTTGAGAAAAGTAGGCCTCTTTGTATGCATTAAATTTTGTTCAAGTACATTCTGGTCTACAGTATTTACTTTTTGCTTAGACTTATCCTGTGATCTTAGACGCTTTTTTCAAATAATTACATCATTAGCGCTTTTATTTTTATTATTTCACCACTATTAGGCCTATGTTGTGATTGTGGAGGCAAGCGCCACGGTCTGATGGACATTTTCCTTTAATAAATTCTTGTTTTTCGCTTTAATTTGCATTTTTTTGTTGATCACTTACTTGTATTTACCTTTGCATTGTCGACTTTTGTCTATAGTACTTTACATTACTTTACGATTATCGGTTTTAGTTTGTTTTTGTATAAACAATTTTATCTGTTGTCCGATATGCATCTATATATCAGTGCTACTCGAGAAGAACACGTGGTTATCCTGCCAATCAAATAAAGCCTCCTTATCATGTACAGAAAAATATGATTGGCCACATGTTTACAACTGTTGTTTTACATACATCACACTTCGCGTCCAACTTCATTTTTAGGTCAAGCAAAACTTTCTTTGTTTCTCCTTTCCTTTACGACCATGACGTCCGTCGCTCGCTTGTTTGAAATTGAATTGTTTATATAAGTACCCATGAGATTCACAAATACACCATTCCAGAGTTACCATATCTTTGAACCTCGCTTGTATATACTGTAATCCACAATTACTTCTTTTTCCCTTTCCATGTGTGTATAAGCAAGTCTCGCCCCTTTGTAGTTTCTTTCTTTTTATTATTGTCGTATGTTGTGTTATTGAGTACACGCCTTTTGTGCGCTTAATGGATAAAATATGTAGGAACATTACTTTATTTTATCTCAGGTGTGTTGTTGTCACAACATACAGACCTGTGCTGTGCTTTTCCCAAAATGCGAATGTTAGTACCTTTTGGATTGGAAAAATCTGTAACTTTCAAAAGGCACCAGGATCGTTACTTTTCAAAATTAATCATAATAGGGAATGGGACTCTAGTTCCCTGGATGGAGTTCATTTTAATGGAGTTTTTTTCCAATCCAGACAAACACAGGTCTGTTCTGAATAACTGCTTTTGGCTTATGAGGACATCTTAACCTAATTTACTTGTTGAATTGTCTGACTATTATTGCGTGCGGTTAGAATACTCTAACCTTTTATCGGCCGAACTGTTTTAATATTAGAGCAGTAATAGCTCACAAGAAAAGGTTTTTATTATAGGTGTTGTACACTTTCTCGATATTACTAATAACAATAATCAAGAACATTCGTAATACTACTGTTTATAAGATGTCTATTGAGTTGCAATCACCATGGCTAGCTGAGACAACTCATCTGTTTATTTCAATTTAAATATTCACTTGGCAAGGCCTAACCCTCCTTGATGTGTAGAAGTGAAAACGTAAAAGCCATGGGAGTTAAAATGTTCGACGTTAAAAACGCATCAAGTTGTAGCATGCGCAACGAGCGAAACAATGTTTTGATAATGTGAAATACATAAAGTTAAAGCTGACACATTGAGACATAGATAAATAATTATAATCAGTGTTAAGATTAAGAAGCTAGCATTTCCAATAAAGACTTCTCATCAGCATATCTGCTGGAAAACAACCTGGGAACGCACTAAAAGTAGTGTTCATATGAAGTTATTCAGAGCAAGTTTTAAATATCAATTCACAGTTCAAGTGTTTATGAATAAACAATTTCATAAATTTAAATGAATAACTACAAAACACTTTTACAAGAAATGATGTAACGGTATTAAAAATACCACCCAGGCCGCTGTAGTTCCATTCTGACTGCGTTACATATGGAAATATTCTGCCATTTTCCCAGCTTCAGTTTGTCTTTAAATTAATACTTTTATACTCTTTGGATTCTTTAAGTACCGGTACCCATGCTACCTCCTTTCTCGCTTTAGCTTCAGTATATATATCAAACAGGGAAAATAGGCAACAACCTGTCATCAATTTAGGGATTTAGTTTTGTAGGCCGGCTTTGTCTTTGCTTGAATAGCTTCTTTTACTTATTGGCTGCAGATTGAGGTTCTTTCCTACCCAATGTTAGCCGCACCAAATTCACCCCACACAAGCAGCATTAAATTGAGGCCTCAGAAAGCTTCTGTTTCTTCCATATAGGTCGGCAGAGCCGCGGTACTTTTTCAGTACCGATACTGGTACCGTCGGTACTTTTGAAAAATAGTATTGAATCTTTGTACCGAATTACTTTTCAAGAAATTTCAGTTGGTCCTGGTACTCAATACTTTTCACGGGATTTTTTCAAAATTTTAACCATTATGTTTTCAAATATTCATGTTAATTAATCCTTAATACTAATTTTACCTTTTTTTGATCTTTTTTAATCTAAAAATGTCAAGCAAAACTGCACGCAATTAACGCCACATATGTTTTGACCTGAAGTAACCTTTACCAAGGACATAATAACAGCATACATTGCATTCGCAGCAGCATCTTTTACACAAAAAGTACCGGTACCGACAAAGTACTAAACTACTTTTTTGAAATGGTATTGAATACCGGAATCGTCAATACCTTTTTTGCCAAGTACCAGTACCACATTTTTCTGCCTTAGTTGTGGTGTATTATCATTGTTGTTAATATGATCGACCATTAGTATCAGCAAAACTTTTCACCCTCACAACTTTGGCAAAAATTACAATGAATAAATCAAATAATGCAGAAACCAAATGAACAAAACAATTTAAGCACCATACTCATCATCTCCCCTTGCTCAAAGTAGACATATTACCATTACTGTAAACTGTAACAATGCCAAGCATGCAGTACGGGTATACATAAAATATGGGCATAGTATCATCATATCATTATAATAAAAATAATAGCTGGCAAAAAACGAAAGTGAAGACAAACATTAAACGGAAGACTTAAACTACAAGATGAAATATATGTGTGCATAAACATATTGGGTTCCAGAGATAACAAGTCAATTATTAAGCATATATATGAAGACTTGCGCGACCTAAGTGTTTGATATTAGAAGATAAGCACGATATCATTCTACAAAAGTTATTACATACTCTTTGTCATGGTATTTGGTCCATGACCCCAAATGAATATAAAGTAGCGTAAGTGAGATTCTATTAAACTATGATGCAAAATAAGTAAGCCACTACGATTTAAGTATTACTTAATTTTTATCACTGTAACCATGTTTATTTTGATTTTTTGTATCATAGAGGTTATACCATTTCCATGATAAGTTTTCACTCAAGTGAATACCAAGAAACTTTACTGTGCTAACGCATTTGATGCTTTGTTCATTCCACTGTTAAAGATATTGAGCTAGAATATTTAGGTTTAGTTGAGAAAATGTGAATTATTTTTTAAGCATTAAACATCAATGGGCAGTACACACATGTCACATAATTGCATAAACATAACAATCTTAGTACTTATCAATGACAGTTGTATGAATTATATATAAAAAGGCTGGTCACCCTGACTATACTATAGGCCATAGTGGAGAGTATGACGACTGCATCCTTGAGATTTTTCAAGACTGCGCTTGCTGCACCCGGATGTCAACTTTCAGGAAAGGTGCGATCTCTAAAAAAGAAACATCCAATTTTCCTTTTTTTTCTAGCGTTTTTCTATTGTTTCTCAGAATGCCTATGAAAATTTAAGTCTGTAACAAATTTGGTTTTACATTTTTATATATATATTTATTATTATAAAATGACCTCAAACATTAACAAAAGATTGATACAAAGAATATCTCTTGTAGACTCGCAGCCTGATGTTGGTGACTTGCGTCATCCTTTTATACAAATGATTAACCAACAACTACATAAAAGAATAGCAGCTTGGTAGCCAAGTGGTTAAAGCTCCGGACTTGTAATAATGCGGCCCACGTTCAATACCTAGTGGCACTACTGGCGTACTGCCATTAGGGAAGGCATTAATGACGCTTGTTCCTGTGTAGTGGCCCTGGTGTACACTTTCAAATTCGGGCAATGAGATATAAGCCAAGTGAAAAATGTGTGACAATTGCAACGTGCACAGATGCAAACTTGGTAACCAGGGCTTGAACGATAAGAAACCATCCTCGGGTATAGTTCGTGTCCAAACTGTCCTCAGTCTGAAGATAAAGATTAATTATCATACCATACCATACCAATATTTACCTGTAATATAATTTGGTATAAGAAAACTTTGAACAACCTGATGAGGGGCTACATGCAAATCGTCTTAAATTAACATTGGCCTTTCCCAAGTTTTAATGTCTATTGTTTAAGTTATAGCAAAGTTTAGTAAAGTAGTAGTGAAAACTTATGTTAAATCACTTCTATTCTTCAAGCTATTTTATTGTTCAATTCAATTTCAAAATTAGAACAACAAATTAGCATTTTTAATTACAAATAGGTTAGCTTATTTGATACAAATAAGGACAAAAAATCATTTATTTTAAAAAGAAATTAATATAGATGCAATAGACTGTTATTGCCTTATACTGTAGCGTATGTATATTGTTGAAAATTTTACATGACTAATTTTAACAATTAATAAACTCCTTGAAGTTTAACTAGAATAGAACATATTCGACTCTACTAGGAGATTGTGACAAAGTGTTGAATTAGGCAAATTGCCTGAATATACAAACAGGTCACAACACATGTACACACACATTCATACATTTAAAATGAGTTGAACATTTAGGTTTTGTTACATTTTACATTACTTATGCTCTATGAAAAAATGCTTAATTAGACAAATAAAAAGCTTTTCGGGATGACAGAAAGGTGCCTAAGTAAGAAAACTGTTGAATTACGCAAAGCCAAATTAATTGAACTGGAGTACATTGAAATGTAACTGTAGATAATTCTGCCGGGATCGACAAAAATGCGACAAATTAGGCAAATCGTCGAATTAAACAAAGCCAAATTAATGAAGTTCTACTGTAGTTAACCACTGATATTTTTAATTATGCTCTCCCTTCAGATTAGGTTCATGACGTTTACAAATACAAAGAAAGATAGCGTCAGGACAAAAAGGAAGAAAAAATTTGGGCTTGCTTTTCAAAACTCTTATAAATGATATTTTACAATGGTTTATTTTAGAATAAATTAGTCCTGATAATTTCATACTGCTTTGTGCATACCAGTAGTAACAACTTTTTTACTTCCATTTCTGGTGGCAACACTGCTTTCCATAATGTCTTCCAAAACACGTATACAGAGCTATTTGAAAAGGAACAAAGTCAGTGAATTATTTGAGGTAAATTTAATTACATTTAATTTAATCATATCATACTATAAAAATGTAATTTAATGTAAATGTAATTAATAAAATTTAAGTTTAACATTGGTCTTAATGCTTTGTTATACGAAATTAAAGGGTACAGAAATATATACTGTATTTGTATATGGGCAATGAATAATGCTGATTCCTAAAATTTTACAAAATGCTTTAACAGTTCTATCAATGCTTTATTAAAGTACGGCAATAATGGCATAATAGATATTCTGTGATACCTTAAACCATGATTTTTATAGTAACTCAGACAATAAAACAACCAAGTTAAATTTCCATAGGATTCATGAAAAAATATTATTGTTAGTGATCATTGCTGGTAGACGCTTTTTAGGTCGAGTGTCGAATATGCTTCATACTGTGACAATTCTTATCATATATAGTCAATTCTGATACAGCACATTTTTTGGAAACTTTCCAATTAAACGCTTGTCTTTGCACCTACTGGCAATGAGTCATACTTGTATGATTATTGTATCGTACATACAACTTATGCCTAACTATATTTATCCGTAGTTATGTTTTTGAAAAGCTACCCTACCCTATAATTTAAAAAATGTTGTGTGCTGATTATCCTCCCAAAAACAATCAAAAACGGTGCAGCTGAAGGAAGAGGGGGCGCAGTGTGATTTGCTATTATCTAGGTCGACTTAGGTTAACTTTATTTAACTGAAAGTTGACTATAAATCAAATAATAATAATAAGCATCCACAGAACCAACAGACTTAAAATGTAATTATACACTAATGTTCAATAAACTAGAGATGATAACAAACACATTTATCGGATAATCTCATAAAAATACCTGACATATTAAATATGCGATTAAATGATTTCATTTGTATATACATGTTCATAGTTTTTGGTCAGCTATAGATTTATACTGCTGCCATTACATCATTAGTGTTTTGACGCAAAAGAGAAACAGTAGTTTACTGTTGCTTTCTGCTTCCATAGTATTCAGCTAACTTGGATTTGTAGCAAGCCATTCATCAGCTGAACTGTAGCATTATGTGTATGAATATATTGTAAAACTCTTATTGTAAAGTATTTTTCGGAGAAGTTTTTGCATGCATGTTTATGGAAAAATTTGTTAGTATAAATTAAATTATTATGGTAGTAAGCAGTTTTGCTATGACTTAAGTCAACTCGAATCATGTTTTTATGACTTGAGTCAAAAGTTCTAAATGACTCGGTTTGACTCAAAGTCTAAAATTACTGAGTCACGGTATGACGATTGTGACAGCAAAAAGACAACTTTTGGTAATGAAATCGGATTTTTTCAAAAAATCTGTAACTCTCTGTAAAAAGCATCAACCAGACTAATTTGTAGACAGTTATGACGTTATAGTAACCAAGTTAATGCCATTCATAATGTCAATGGTGGGCGTAAATTTGGAGGGGGGCTCGAGGTGAGGTTAGCGCGACTTAGGTTTAGGGGTCTAGGGTAATTATGTATAATTACAGGAAACAGAGCAATATATCCTAGGAGGTCCAGGGGTATGCTCCTCTGTGAAACTTTGAATGTACATGGTTTAAAATGCGTAAAATTTTGCTTTTCTTTCAAAAAACTAATTCCCTGAGGTTTGTTTCTGCATTTCTTTTAAGTTGATGGCCCCCTAAATTTTGCTCTATGGCCCCAAAGATCTCACTCCCTTCATTTCTTTGTTGCTATCGAGTGCCTAATACCTCAAAACTTCAGAGGTTTACCTACGGAGAACATAACGTTTTTATTCGTTTTGGCATGTAAACGTTGAGCATCAAGCTCGTATTAATTGGACTGAATTCACAAGGAGGTTCGCTTTACACAACTTTTCTGTATTTTAAATACAATCCATACAGCCAATTAACATGAACCAGTGAATGATTTCTGACCTGATAATGTGTGACTAGGTAACAGTCAAATTCGTATGCACTGTTTGTTTTTTTTAGAGCATGTGTACAGAAATAGAGGGGGAGGGGCGGGTGAGCGTCTCGCTTGTCTCACCCTAAAGCCACTACTGCATAATGTGATCTCAAAATAGTTGTTACATTAAAGACATTGACTTGACTTAACTCGAGTCACAACTTAAATGGATTCGACTTGACTAGAGTCAGAAAAAAATAACTTAGTTACAATCCTGGTTGTAAGTTTGCTTTGCATGTGTTATTTTCGGTTTTTCTAGAAACTACTGTTTTTTGGTTGAGAGTAGCCCGTTTTTCTACATAAACGAGAAGATAAATTGTTAAAAATCCTCATTGATTTGTTTACGTTAATTTGCTATGTTTTTCTTACTTGGCTGGAAATATATTGGGTCATCAAAATAGTATTACAATAGTCCTACTTGCTTGTATGTCAACCTACATTATATAAATAAGTCAGAATCATGTGTGCGGACAGTTGTGTAAACTCTCTTGTTTTCTCTCTGTGTTCTTTTTGCTATTTTAAAAAGAGAGAAAAGAAATTTAAGAAGCAAATTTAAATCGCCTAATGTCACCATGTACAGTTATAGTAGCCAGTGTAAAATGTGCACAGTAAACAATTGGAAAATTTATCATACTGTCATTTTTTTCAATTTAGGAGATGATGTCGAAACTCGTTCAAGACTTACCAGCTAATCCTGTTGAATATTTATTTAATCTACTTCAGGAAAAATATTCTGCAAATAAGAAAGTTGTAAGTATGACATTCAACATAGATCTGTCTTTTGGATGCCCATTGGCGAGAAAGGTTATGTAATATATAACCATAGTGGCTAAGGCACTAACCTTCCTCGGACATATGGCATAATGATATTCTAGGCCAGCATGCTTACAACATAGTCATCACATAAGGACGTTACTATGCAGTTACTAGTATGTGAAACAAGTTAAAAAATTTGTTCTAAACCCACACAAGTGATGTTACAAAAATAGGATTACTCTGACATATAAAGTTAAAATCATAGAAATTATTACTTGAGCCCCAAGTACTTTGCTTTGATATCTCGATGTTGTTGAGGATTTCTCAGACTGCAAATGCATATACAGTATTGCTAGAGTGCAATATCTGACTTTTCTACTGATTTATTTCAATTACACTAGTTAATTTTTTATTTTTTTATTCATTTAATCAGCATTTTATACTGGCTATTAGTTTAAACATGCAAAAAATAACAAATGTATAAATAATGCCGATTATTAGTTAGAGCAGGGGTGTGCAACCTTTTGTACAAGAGGGCCAGATCCCAACAACTGGTTGAAACCGTGGGCCACACCTTTAATTAACATACACGTAGTTAAAAGCACAAAATCAATAACAGTTTCTTTCGTTATTGGTCTTGTGACTTTATTAGGGGTTATCTCCTTGCAGAAATATAAGTTAAGACGCAGGAATTTCTAAAGAAAACTGCAATTTAAATTTATTGTCACACCCGCTTTAAACGAATTCAGTGAGAAATTTGCAACTGGCTCATTTTCCCGACGACTTTTTCCAAATTTGCTTCAAAGGAAGTGCTAGCAATTCGAAGTCCATTTTCCAAGTGTTCGTCTGTCAAAACCGATCGATAGGGGGATTTCATGAAGCCCATTTTGGAAAAAAATTGTTCGCACAAATACGTCGAGCCAAAAAGTGCCATTTTTGAAGCTATGAATTTTTTCAAATGTGGAAAGTCATCTTGGGTGAGATGTTTTCGGTAAAAATCGCCAAGATTCATTTCCAAATACTTTTCTTTTAAATCACTCTGTTGTTGGAGATCAATCAGTTCGAGTTGGATTTCAGCTGGTGCTCTGTCAACATCTGTGTTGAATGGAGAAGAGAATATCTCAAACAAATGTTCATGAGATTTGAAGTCCTTGAAACGAGCTGAAAATTCATGCAATAATTTTTCAAGTTGCTCTACAAATTCAGTCTTCTTCTCCAAATTCATTCCACAGTCTCTCAAAGTTGGAAAGTGAAACACATTTCCTGTCTGCATGTGACTTATCCAAAGTCGTAATTTGGTCATAAAGCCTTTTATGTGGCCATACATCTCATTCGCATACTGGCTTTTTCGCTGCAGTTTTGTGTTGAGTTCATTCAGGTGCACAGTTATATCAACCAAGAAAGCTAGCTCGCACAACCAATTTTCGTCTTCCATTTCAGCTATTGGGCGCCCCTTAAATTTCCAAAAATTAGCGACTTCTTCCCGCAATTCGTAAAATCGTCGTAACATGCCACCTTTGCTCAACCAACGCACCTCGGAAAAGTAGACTAGATCTTGATGTGTCGTGTTGAGATCATCTAGAAACTTTTGAAACTGGCGATGGGGGAGCCCTCGTGCTCGAATGAAATTTACGGCTTTGATAACCGGGTCCAAGACGTGTTTGAATTTCAAGGATTTTGCGCATAGGTTTTGTTGGTGAATGATACAATGAAAAATCACAATATCGTCATTGATATTTCTCTCCTTCAAGGCAGACTTAAAGAGGCCTACGAATCCAATACCAGTTCCCGACATTGATCGAGCACCATCAGTAGCGAGTCCGCATAAGTTGGACAAGTCCAGCCCAAACTTGTCAAAAGCACCAAGTACTTCAGTCAGAATATCAGCACCAGTTGTCGTACCCTTCATTGACTGCAGTGACAGAAGCTCTTCCGTTTCGTTTAACTCTTTGTCCACTCCCTTCACAAATATGGCCAACTGTGCCGTGTCCTTCTGGTCCGTACTTTCATCCATCGCAAAACTCCATGAAACAAAGTTCTTCGCCTTATCCCTGAGAGTGTCGCTAATACCACTAGCAAGATCATCGATACGCCTCGTTATCGTCCATCGTGACATACTTATTTTCTCGAACTCACACTTCATTTTAGGGCACATTTCTTGTGCAATATCCATAATGCACTGCTTCACAAAATTGCCGTCAGAATACGGTTTCATGCTTTTAGCTATTCTTAGTGCAATTAAGTAACTGCACCGGACTGCTTTTTCGCTATCACTGTGCATTTTTCGAATCATCGAACGTTGAATTTTTAATTCTTCCTGCAGTTGCTTTACTTTCAGCTCTCTGTTATGTCCAGCTAGCTTTCCATAAACATCTTTAGAATGCATTGTCTTGTAGTGTCGTTTAACGTTGCACTCTTTTGTAGCATTAACAGTTTGCTTGCAAATAAGACATAAAGGCCTTTTATCTGTATTTTCAATGAAGAAGTACTCCAAAGTCCATCTTGTCTGAAACATTCGATTCTCATCCTCCAACTTTCTCTTTTTTGTCTGCTGCAAATTTGCTACAAAATTAGCCATTGCAGAGTGATTAGTAAATCTGATATATATTACAATTATTTGCAGAGTGAAAAGTTTGTACCTGAAAACCAGTTTACAGTAAGTCAGTCATTTCAAGGTGCTAGTTAAGACTGTTACATACTTTAGCTACTGTATCTCTCAGACTATTTACTAATTGCTTAACCTTCAATTGCCCTTTCTTACTTATTTAACAGCGTCTACATTTTCCTTGAAATGCTAACTGCTCAGCAATTGACATCTTTGTGAATTGCGTTCTTGCTTTGCACAAGCTAGCCGTTAGGCCCTAATCGTCTGTCTGTGACGCAACAATACCCTAACGCAGGGGCGGGCAACTTCTTCGGTCGGCGGGACTGATATGAGAAAATGAAGTACTTGGCGGGCCGGATTCCTGAATAGATTGGAACGCAGCTTTGTCTTATTAATGTTCATGGTCGAAAATGTTTGCTCATAAATGTATGTAGACCCGAACAGAACAAGTAGATTTATGGCCATCTTTCTCAGGTTGGCAAACTTGGACTTATTCAGTGACGCAATACAGGGATTGTGGCAGAATGTGGCCGCAGGCCACATTATCATGTAAGACCGGAAACTGTCTGCGGGCCGCTCAAAATCCCGTCGCGGGCCGGATCCGGCCCGCGGGCCGTATGTTGCCCACCCCTGCCCTAACGGTTAGGGTATTGTTGCATCACAGACATTCAGCCAAGGTTTGATTCAGCACTGCAAGGGGATTGGAATAGATTGCACATAGCAGACTAAACTAAATTAAAACTCGTTTCGGGGGCCGCATACCGTTCAAAATTGTCACTTCTCCGCGGGCCGCATATTTTTCCTTTGCGGGCCGCAGCCATATTTAATCTATTTATGCCAAAAGTTGTAACATTCAAAATTTGATACTTTCTCGTTTAAAAGGATATCAGTTATGTCAATACATCATCATAAAATGCTAATTTTCAAATGCGACCTTGAACTTTTAAAAATACAACAGTTGATGTCATACATGTAGGATGCTAGGGAAATTCACTATACGATTTCAGGTTGTTGCGCATTTTAAGCAAAGATCAATTTAAGTGCTCATGCAAAGTTTTTTTTTAAGTTTTCATTAAAAACGGAAGGAATGAGACACAAATGTTCAAGTTTTACCAGACAGTGCAAAAAGTAGATGGAAGTTAAAAAAGACTTAAGGTTTGAAGCGTTTGCGGGCAACAATGGGCTGCGTGATCTATGTATGGTAAAATAGTCACTCTCCAAAATTAAGTCTAGGCGCTTACAGTTTGCTTGCTATTTTGCATCTGTCTTTTCTTTGTTTTCGTTTTAACGGGATTAACAGTGAAACGATTTAATTTTGTGAAAGCGACAATAAACTTTTTTGCTAGATATGTGTTCACTCGATCTGTTCTCATGGATAAGGCAATTACCATTGTTGTGTTTGGTGTCCACATGAAAATGTTTCAATTACAGCTGCCACTATTTCACCAGAAAAAATCGTGCGTTCTAAGCTGTTTTTCACTGTTCCTTGTTAACCTTTGAACTTAAATTTTTGACTGTCACTATTTCACAGGAAAAGCTGTTATTTTTAAAGCTCTTTTTCATTGTTTCCAGTTATGTTATAACCTAACGTAACTCGATCAATTTTCAAGTGTGTTCAAGTTCAAGTTTGATTTCAGAAAAGTTTTTAAAGCCCGGGTTCGAGTTCTGCATTTTCAATTATTCGAGTTCAAGTTTAATAGAAAGGTTTTTAAAATCCGAGTTTGGATTCTGTATTCCAGTTATTCGAGTTCAGCAATATTATTAAGTTCTACTTCAAGTTTATCTGATCAATTTTGGTAGTTTGGTATAATTTCAAGCTACAAAACTTCATGGAGTTTTTATTATGATTCATATAACAAACCAGCAAAGCACGGATGCATGCCATATTAAACTTAAAAGTAGAAATAGATTTGTTCTCAAAACAGTTAAGTTGGTGATTTTTCGCTAACAAAATGTTGTTGTGTATCTAAAAATTCAAGATACAGTAGAATTTATATAGAACGGTTTGGAATATATTTACTTATAATGTCAGTTAATCTACAAAATCGCTTTTCGTCAAATTGATTAAAAGTAAAACAAGCTGCTCTCAGTAACAGATTTAATTCCAAACATTAAAAAACGAGCAAAATCAAGGCAATTTTATGTTTCAAGTCTAATTATGATACGTTAAGAAAACTTTAATTTGCGAGTTAAAGTTCGGCAAAATAACCGAGTTCTTTAGAGTGTGCAGCCCTATCGAAATTTTCTAAGTTTCGTTTGGATAAGCGTTTACACCTTTCATTTATCAAGTCTAAGCAATCTGTAACACTCGTTTGAATATTTTTTTCAGTTGCTGTATCAAACAAAAACCCTTTTCACTATGCTTAGCTAGGCAGCTAGCTTATTAGTTGACCATGTCATATGTTCTTATAGTATTACTTTATTACAGCTATCAATTTGCTGTAAACATTCATTAAGTGTTATAATTTATATTAGTGGTTAACTGGTTATATTAGAGTTTAACGAAATAAGCCTCAATCCATTTTATGATGATTAGAGTTCCCATCAAAAAACTGCAGTGCCCATTACAAGAAGTTTAGCTCAAACATCTCCTAATGCTAATCGCTGGAGTGGTAAGTATAATAGTTCTATGTTGCTTTCTGGTGGTATTTTTATACATTCAATCACAGGTAGTGTGTGGTTTTTGGTGATCTCAACCCACAATGTCGTATAATCATAAGTTTATCATGTAGCTTATTTACTGTTTGTTTGTGTGGTGTCCAGCTTGCACTGCTTTTAGTTCTTCATCTGTTTTCAAAACCCAATCTATTCATTTTTGTGTGCGAAAAAGTGCATCATGTGCTTTAGATATTAACTTCAAACATTAACTCCCCCATTTGTACAGTATTAAGCAGATTTTGCTATATAGAACAATATAAGTTTCAGTATAGCAAATTACGTCTCATTAGTTGAAGTAGCGTATGATACACAGTGGATCATTATGTTTACAACAGTAAAACCCAGGCTATTGACACAGGATTTAATCACAGGAGTCTTCAAACTTTCATTGAAAATCTTTGACCATTAGGTGAGATGATGAAGGTTGATCGGCACATGTGTTAATGCTTAGTCACGTCTCACATGCACATGTTAATGCTTTCTCCTTCTTGCATACTGGTGGGTATGTGCCCTATAAATGTTTAGAAGAACTGTTTTGTGGCAGTGAATAAATTAATGATTTTAAATATTGTGATTTAGATATTGTGCTGTTTTTATAATTATAAACCATTAAAAAAATTTGTACCAGATTTTGACCCTGAGCATGCATAGACGTCGATTCTCGGGTGCCAGGGGACATGTCCTCCGTGTTGTGAATTATAGGGGGGCAGAATAGCCCTCCCTGGTTTTGATCTTCAATTAACCTGTGTAACTTCTTATAAATTTAAATTTTCTTATTTTTTGCTATCAACATCGATGTTTCGTCTCAATTGCAAATGAAAATCGTTTTCTTGTTAGTTAGTTATCTTATCTTATTGGGACACTTGTTAGTGTTGTGCAGCAAAACAGCTTTGAGGCTTCTAGATGAGCTTTCGATAAAGAGTCTCCACTCAGAAGATTTGCATGAAATACCTACAGTCTGAAAGAGTCCTTCTATATAATGGCAGTAGCATAAACCATCTTTAAATGTGTAGAACACTGAGAAGCTGCGATGTCACTTTCTCTGTGAAGTAATTTGAACACTGTCAACAACTAAATCCCATTGCTTTAGTCTGGAAATGAGTAGCTCAGCATTCGACTTTGTCAATGAAAATTCCCTGACAAGATCGTTAATATCTTCTTGGTTGGGGTAGTAGGGGCACCTTTCACTAGAAACTCACAAAGCTGTAGTGGCATGGGAGGCATTTTTAATACCATTATGTCATTCGTGGGAAAATAGTCGCCAATTATTTATTGAAATATTGTTTATTGATAAAACTGCAATTGTCGTTTAATATCTGGAAACTTGCTCTAAATAACCTTAGGTGAAAACGCCGTTTAGTGCGTTACCAGGTGATTTCATAACATCCTAGTTTTAACTGAATGTAATTCCCATTGCCAACGCTTTATTTTTATCGTTCGCACGTTTTGAAATGTTCGTGTATTTTGTGTCGGATATTTCCGCTCACACCGCTCCACGCCGTTATAAGCTCAAACTTCTGTGCGAGTAACCGCTGACGCGCAAACAGAGATACAGAATCGTACGAACGTATTACGTTAGTCGTGTTAATTGTGATTCGTTAGACTTGTTTTAAATGGTGAATGTTAAGTTCGTGATTGTGTCATATTCGGAATCTGTACAGTTCCTACAATAAAGGATCGTTTCTGATAAACTGTATCTGTAATAACGTAGGAGCTTTCGGCTAGTAAAAGGTTAGAGAATTCTAACCGCACGCAACCACGGAGTCAGATCATTAATTTGGCAGGTAAATTAAGTCCAAAATCACAAGTTAAGACTGACAAACAAGTGCAAGACCTCTGCGTTTTGGTGACAACCTCGACGTGTTTCAATCCGGCAGCCATTCTTCATTCTGGTGAAAACACCCGACGTGTTTCAATGTGGCTGGTACTGCTAACTTTATTCTTGTAAACAAGTTGATTTAACAACAACGACAGCAATGGCTCCAGCTCAAAGTAGTTCAGTTTCTGACGGAGATGACGAAGACGACGATGATGACGACGCTACAACCTCTTCTGCCACATTCAGGACTTCTTGCAAAATCCTTCCACCGAAACGTTTTTCTGATTACAAACACAACATGTTCTTTTGTTTGCTGCTTACGTGTTTTCTTGTGTTTACATCAACCGATCAGGTGAATCTTCATCTGGACTCACGACAGTTTCTATTAGGTCAACGTTCGTCGCTTGGATCGCTTGCATCGTGCTCAATCGAGCGTGGATATTGCTTAACGGGCAATCGTATGTTTATATGGCGAGTACCTTCGCATATCAACTGCCCCCCAACCAAGCCTCTTGGATCGCATAAGATGCTACTCCATTACAACTCTACGTCTTTATATAGAGTTTCCTTACCTGACCTCGGGATCTCCGTACATCACTGGAGGAAATGCTCCACACGTGCGAAAAGCTGCTATGGCGAACATATTCACTGCGACAACAACAACTTTATCTTTCGCTACCAGCAATGTACAGAGCTCGACAGACTCGCTCTTTTTCGTCCTAACCTGCCAAGGCGTGTATCTTCTCAAACGCCACACTCTCAATTCTCGCGACTTCTTGCAACCTTTGACGGACAACAGGACGATCTCATTTCCGAAGTTCTCACTACTTTCAACGAAGAGAACAAGTTCCTGCATTGTCAACTCACGAAGCTGATTGGCACACTCTACAAAGCAGTTGGGAAGATCTTCCCTACTGAGATACTGTCTTCCACTCTTGGACATCAAACCATGGGTTCCAGCCTTGGAGATTTTATGTCCAGAGCAACATGTCACTCTATCAACGGTACCGTCTTACCGTCACTTCCGTACCGCAACGCGTTTAGCCAATGTCCTCTCATCCTATATCGCTATCAAAACGGCCACAGTCAATACGGCCAACTCATTTCAGACAACATTGTCTTACCGGGAGTACATCTGCTGGAATCGTATCGACCAGCGAGAAGTTTTGTCTTCCGATATCTGGGACACACTGTCCTTTATCACAACTACACTTTATCGCACGAACATGTGCAGGTGCACCAACTCAACTTACCTTTGTCGACTATACACATCAACTACAATGCTCCCGACTACGAGAAGATTCTCAACGAGCTACCTGACTCCGACTCGTTCACTGACCTTCAATCGCTGCTCAGCTCTATGTCTGAAGCCGACCTGCTTAAGGAGAAAATGCGACATGTCATAACAAGTCTTACTACTGGCTCCTACGTCGCAGACACATTCACGCACGCCGCAAAACAAATGTTACTGCTTGCACTGTCGCAGATTACGAATCCATTTCTCTCAGCCCTTATATTCATCCTGCAACTACTTGCCATGATGTGGGCCCTCTTCCATACCATCGGGTTTATCCGATCATCTCCGCAACATTTGCAGTATGCCAGATCTCTTGTATCCCGTATTCGCGCTGGGCGCCACCAACAGCAGGCACGAGATGCACGTCCACAACAAACTCAACCGTCGCCTTTGCTTCGACGTTCTCGTGACCAACCGTCTTCTTCTGGATCTTCTGTGACGCGCCGCCCGCTTCGTCTTCTCGTGATGAGTTCGCAGACACACACACACTTTGAGTTTCATTATTTGTATCAACTTGTTTTTCGGTGTCGCTAATGTCTTATACATGTACCCTTTTGCCATTTCCCTTTGTACTTGTCGGCCGACATTTTTAGTATATCTCTTTTGCTTAGTGCATGCGTAATAATTTGTTCATGCTCACTGTTGTTATAATCAGAATGTTACATTTTAATTGTCAATTTTTTCCCTTCCCGTAGCGGGGGAGGAATGTAGTGGCCTGGGAGGCATTTTTAATACCATTATGTCATTCGTGGCAAAATAGTCGCCAATTAATTATTTATTAAAATATTGTTTATTGATAAAACTGCAATTGTCGTTTAATATCTGGAAACTTGCTCTAAATAACCTTAGGTGAAAACGCCGTTTAGTGCGTTACCAGGTGATTTCATAACATCCTAGTTTTAACTGAATGTAATTCCCATTGCCAACGCTTTATTTTTATCGTTCGCACGTTTTGAAATGTTCGTGTATTTTGTGTCGGATATTTCCGCTCACACCGCTCCACGCCGTTATAAGCTCAAACTTCTGTGCGAGTAACCGCTGACGCGCAGACAGAGATACAGAATCGTACGAACGTATTACGTTAGTCGTGTTAATTGTGATTCGTTAGACTTGTTTTAAATGGTGAATGTTAAGTTCGTGATTGTGTCATATTCGGAATCTGTACAGTTCCTACAATAAAGGATCGTTTCTGATAAACTGTATCTGTAATAACGTAAGAGCTTTCGGCTAGTAAAAGGTTAGAGAATTCTAACCGCACGCAACCACGGAGTCAGATCATTAATTCGGCAGGTAAATTAAGTCCAAAATCACAAGTTAAGACTGACAAACAAGTGCAAGACCTCAGCAAAGCAAAGACACGCGACATGCAAGCATAGGTGAGACAAGTAAGGCCAAAGTGTGATAAAAGATAATAAAAGAAACTGCAAAACGTAACATAGGACGGATTTATGAAAACACCTCAAGTATGACATAATAATGCAGTTTTCCTGTTTAATGTGACGACGGGCGATGTGTCCAGCCTGTTAACTGTTTCAAACTGCATAAGTATTTGAGTGAGTCAGTAGAATGGATTTAACTTTCACCCACTATAAGCAACCTCTGCTCCTGTGAGTAAACTTCAAAATGTCTAGTTTAACCAATTCAATTTTCTGATGAATTACAATGCGTAAATCTATCAATTCGTATACCCTTTGAGAACTGAAGCGTCACAACAACATTATGAAAGTAGTTTTGGCGATATTTTAAAATTTGTTAACAACTTTTAAACAACATCAATAAAAAAATTTGTGTGGTTGTAATATCGACTTCTGATTAATAAAATATTTTCTGCTGTTTCGGCTCTTGGTACTCATTCTACGTATCAATTGAAAAGATTAGCCCACATCGTATTTTGCTGACGTAATGTCACTCAATCTGTTGTTAACGATGTGCATTCAAATAAGGCTGCTCTTAAAAATTGCCCCAAAGATATGATTTATTTGATAAGTTTACACGCATGTTTCCACATGCATAATTAAAACTATCTACAGTACTAATAAACTCAATGAAAATGAAATGAAAGAATAATATGCTTTTAAGCTTTTTGCTTGTAAGCTTTTTAAGTAGCTTGGCGGTCGCCATGTTCTCAGATATGTCGGCAAATCGTCTTTGATAGCGTCTTTAGTGAAGACCATTTGCTTTAACTATGATAAGAAATTCTTTTTACATTTACAGTTTAAATAAAGTAGGCATAATATTTTTCTTGGGACAAGTTGGAAAAGCAGGCCAGGTTACTTCATAAAACGTACTGCATTATATAACCACACAACGATGATAATGTTGTGCCAATCTTATGCTCTCACAATGGGGAAAACTCGAACTTTAAATTTTTCATATTTTTCCTTTTCTTTTGAAAAAACTGACGCCTATCATGCACGCGACTTATAAATACGGTATCAAAATATCTACAGTAGACTCCGCTTACTATGACCACCTTGTGACCAGACCCTTTTGGTCACATTATTTGAATGGTTATAATAACCAAAGCTCTTAGGTTGTTAGCACCGATAAGCTACACCAGGATCGATACAGCTTAAAATGATAAAAAACATCGAATTCATCATTTATTTTATGTTATGCAGTAGATAGATATAGAGAATTTTTTTCTCCAATCAGAGAATAAATAAATTATAGAAGTTAACAAAATTAACAGTTGCATGGCGTGGGGCGGCGAAAGACCTTGCGATCATTGAAGTCTACCACCCCAGATTCTATGACAAATCAAAAAAAGGCTTTCGTATATCAAAAAGTTAATATTATAATGTAATTAATAAATGAAACAAAATTAAAATATAAAACAAATGTTACAAGAGCATTCCCCTCAACAGAACTTCTCCTGCAGCAATTCAGATCTCAAATGTTTAGAGAAGTATTGTTTTAGTGTTTAAGCATTGTTAGAGTGTGATTTGTTTTTTCAACTTATTTGATAATTTATTCCAGAAGTTTGGCACTTCTAAATATTAAGCTCTTTTTTCCGTTTTCTGTTTTAGTACGGGGAAAAAATAGAATGTCTTGTAATACCATGTCTTGTAATGACATGGTATTGTATATCACAGAAATAATTGTTGAATATATGGTGTAATACTGATAGATTTAGAATATCATTTTGAACATAAAAAGTTTTTAATTTGGTATATTTATTACTAAAGGTAATTAGTCTTACTATTTTGTTTAAAAGTTTTAAATATATTTAAAGGTTTTAAAACACCGTCTGCTGCAGATCCCCAGACTACTATTTCATATTGTAAGGCACTGTAAACTAGGTCATAGTATAACTATAACATCATTTTTTTTTTGTATATTGTCGAATTTTATGTAGAACACCAAAGGTTTTTGACATTTTCTTCAATCTAGTCATAATATCTGACTGATCATAGTAAATTGATCATTTTATATGCCAAAATGCGTGAAAAGGTCATATAAAGCGATTAGTCATATTAAGCAGATTCTACTGTAGTTTTTATATTAACTGTATATATACTGAAATGTGTATGCTACCTTTCTAATGTCATTGACTTTTTAATGTCATTGATCGTTGGAATAGGTTCAGTTTTAGCTTTCTGCATTAGTTGTGTTATCAGCAACTAATTGGCATTTTTAACCATTTATTTTTTATAAATCTTGTCTGTCAATACTTTTTATATATACATATATATAAAAAGTATATGATTTGTTAGGCTACTGCACAGTATTTATCTTTCAGATGCTGGTAGTAAAATTGAAATAGAAAGACTTTCACGAACTGCAGATTTAAGTTTGGTAGATACTGATGGCCAAAATGACTCAAATCGTCAGTATGCTAAACCTTGGTTAAACAACTGTAAAAAATCATCTTATCTAAGGGAAACTAAGCATGGTAGGTAAAAATAGTGTACCGTGCAAAGTGTGTTAATTGTTTAAAGCTAGTTTGTTTCTTAAACAGAAAGAAGTCTTATTGCATAATGCTGTGAAATAATTATTCTGTTACATTTCAGGATCACCGACTAAACTAGAATCTAGTATGAGAAAGACTGCTACTTCTCCAAAGCCTTGTAATGATAAAATGGCTGATGAAGATTTGTCGGTGAGCCTGTTAACTAAGAAGAAATTTCCAAGTATTTAATAGTAATACGGTCAGATCTCATTAATCTGAACTACGAACAATTGAAATTCCTGCTATCCGACATGAAACTGTACAGAACAGACTTCTCCCCATGTATTTTACATCTTTAATCCCGAAACCCTACTGTCCGAATCGGACACAGAAGTTTCAGATCGAATGTACTAAATCAATAGAAAAAACTCTGATAATGCAGATTGCGAAGTGCGAAGCGAAAAAGATTGGTTGTGAATACAAGTTTTTTGCATTTGTTGTATTTGACGAAAATAAAATAATAGTACAATTATATACGCACAATGAAAGCAGCAGTCTCACTCTTAAAACTTCTCTAAGTTAAGTTAAGTGTCATTTACATTTTTTGATGAAACTCAGTAGTCTGGATTAACGAGGTCTGCCTGTACCTAAAATCTTTCCTAAAATATTACTGCGATTTAGTTTTTTGTTTCTCACAAAATCTTACAGAAGTTTAACTTTGAGAGAAGGCTTGTATGGGAATCATGTAAACTTTACCATGTCTGTTGGACAACATTTTTCGGTTGCACACACAGAACACTTATCATGTTGCTAAAAAGTCTTTTTGTCTACAAAAACTATAAGTAAGTTTGCAATCGAACAAGGAAGGAAATACATGACAACTTAATTGAAGTCTTACGTGGTGTGGATCCAATGAGTAGTGCTTCTTAATTCTATGAAAATACAAAGCCGAATCAAAACATAAGCTTTTTCCTCTTTGCTTCCACTACTAGTTTTCAGTAAAACGTCTCAGAGTCGTTCAGCATATATCATGTGCATAATTTACACCCAATTTTTTGCTTTTTTTTCTTGGGCAAGAATCTTTGAGATATTTGTGAATATGTATAGTTAAAGTATAACCGTAATAATTTAAGGGTGAAAAGGGTGCTGAAAGGAACCACATCAAAATTACATGTTACTTGCTGCTTTTTAATGCATAATTAGGTTGTAGGTCTTGTCACAGGGAAAGCCTAAAAATTCTGCTAAGGAGTATGTCTTATATTTTGGTAAAATCACGGTATATATGTATAGATATCGATGTTACAAATATACCAAAGTCCAATGATAAAAATTAGTATAGACTTCTTATTCTTAAAAAAAAAAATTTATCTTACTATGCATTTGCAACTTTAATGCTGAGTTTGGCGAAACGGTGAAAATCTTTGATGGTCTAAATTTTTATTTGGAAGTTGGACCATCTTCAGAAAAACTTTCAGTCAGAGAATGAGAAACAATTTTAATCCCAGAAACTTCTTAGTTGGCACACTACTGGTGGTTTACAATCGTGTTATTTCAGTAACATTTTATTTTATGAGCACATACCATAGCATTGAAAAGTTTGTAACATTTGATTACGATGGTCAAGACTTAGCTAACTATTTTATTCCAAATGCTTACAATAAAAATTATACTAAGCGCAATTGCACACAGATAAAACATACCTATACTCAACTACGAGGTGGAAATAACAAGATACACATTATCAATTGGCTTCTACTGTCACAAACTTCTTGCACTGTTTTCATTGAAATTGCAAACAACTTGTCTCTCAAAATACTCATTAGTTTATTGTTTTCATCAGGAATAGTAAACAAAAGTCGTAACAAACATGTGTTTATTGCAATAACTGCTATAATGCATATAGTAATATATGGAAGCTTTTCACTGCAGTGCTGAATATGCTTGTAATTATTATGCACAATTTCCATGATCATGAAGCACTCTAAACTGAAGGCAAAATGATAATTACGTTTTGCAGCTTAAATGCTGTGTAAGAAATTGCTTTCCGCAATGCATGAACTTAAATGGCTCATATGGTAATTGCCAATATACAAGAGAAAATCAAAAATTGTGTTGCGCCAAAAAGAAAAGCGAGAGTGCGCTCTACAGCAATGTGCGGAAAATTTTTGACTTTCCCTCCCTCGTATATAGTATCATAAATTTCAGTCTTCTACTAAAGGTAAATATTTCCTGCCATCTTTTTTTTTAAATGTTTGTATTTTGTGAGAATACTCATAGTTTTTGTGTCATATGTCGCATATTTCAATTTTCAAACCTAAGATTTTATTTTTTTTAAGGACGTGGACTTGCGTCTCATATACGCGTCTCCCAAAGTATGTGGTAAAGAAATAAATGTGATGCATGACGACAGTGAGCTGCCACCAGTTGATTTTAAAGGTATGCAGTATGTGTGTGTAGTATTCACATATGTGGGAAATTTTTAGTCACAAAGTCTCCTTTTTTGATCAAATCAATGTACTGTACTACTGTAGTTGAGTAAAATTTGCTTATCTTGGACAATTACATCTTGCTAATAATCAAAAGTCCTTTGATCCAAAGTTCTTTGGTCAAGCAGACTAAATGTCAGTGCAATTAAACTTTATATTTATATCATTTGTGTTTCTTTGAGCGATCCATTGCTTGTAATAATTGTTAACGCCTTTGTTATTTTGAGATCTATTAAACCAAATATCGTTTTTGGCCTCTAACGCAGTGTGCTCATTAAATGGCAAGGAATTAAAAAAAAAACAGGCTAAAAGATAAGAAGAAAAAGAGACAATGAGAGACACACCACACACATTTTACAACATTGTTAAGCTACATGAAAGTAAAGGATAAAGTAGCACTATGTTTGTATGTGGTATTGAATAAAATTAAAGCACAATATGCTGCTCTTGCATTTTTATGTGATATATGTTTGATAGTTGTTTTTCCAATTTATTGTCCACAAAATTTTTATGTTTGGTATAATCAGTGATAAGTCTTGCTTGATACAGAGTTTGCTTGTGTTTGTATTGACCCTACACTTGCTTCACTGTTGTACAAATGAATTGTAAGAGAAATTACAATTTTGCAATGAATTTGTTAAAAAACTAGCAGTTTGGTTTCCACTAAACTTGAATCGTTTCCATGTATGTTGTATAATATCCTGGGTGTACTGTACAATTAAACCAAAGAACTACAGAAGCGTTGCCAAATTTTCACACCGGAATTATGATTTTTATTGTTTGTTATGTCATGGCAAAAGTATAATGAATGAAATTACCAATTAATGAGCAGATGATTGATGTTTTGTGTTTATCCAAATAGGAAATTTGCAAGATAAAAGTACAAACGAATATTTTCGTGGGCCATCTAGTGAAGCCGCAGCAAAGCTCAAAAGACAAAAAGAATTAAGGTACCATTACACTTATTTGAATTTGTTTTTTGTGGTTTAACTGGGCTGTTATCAAGTAATTTTTTTCTGACTCGAGTTAAAACAAGTTAATGCATTTACTGTAACTTAAAAATCCTTCTGATGTCCCACTATATGTAGCATTGAGTTGATTATCATAATGTCATGGTTGCCTTCATATTAATGTGGTTTATATTTTTTTTCAGAGAAAGGTAATTTTGTAGAAAAATATTTGCTTTTGTTACCTGAAAGTTCAATTTTGTGGTGTCACAACTGTTTTGTTGTTTACTGTTTGTGATTGTTTGTTTACTTGCAAAACACCATAATACATGTTTTTGTAGACAAATGGTCTTAGAGGCAGAACGTAAACCGAAGTTAGCAAACAAAGTTAAAGTAGATGATGAAACTGATGATGATGATGCCATAGAACTTAGCGAAGACTGGTCGGACCTACAAGATGAAGGCGTAAAGGTGTCTTGTTAGTGTAATACTAACCTCTTCGATTTGACAGTTCGATTACTCACCACTCGCAATATTTTCTAATTGCCATCATGTAGAATCCACCCAAGACTGGGATTCATGTATCCAAATTGAGGACTCAGAAAAAAGAAGAAATTGAACTAATTCTTAACATGTCAAAGTAAGTTTTAAAGTAGTATTATTTAGTTTAATCCTAGAACTACCAGAAAATCGTTATACCTAGAACGACCAGATTGTTCAATTGGCCGGTAGATAAGGATAGCGGTGTTTGCAGGTGTTGCTAAGGTAATTTAGCTCATTTGTGATTTATAAGCAAGTTAATATCAGAGATGTGATCAACTGAGTTTGATTATTCGCTATGGTCGTATCAGAAAAAGTGCAGAATTGGCGTTTTCTCTTCATCTGTTCATGAAAGTACTGGAATTGGCTGGTGGACAGATTTACACGTTTCAGCTGTAGTAGCTATTACAGAAAGATCTAACTAGTTTTGAAAGTTCTACAGTGTTTAGCTTTGTCAATTTTTGTGTTTCTAACAATTATAGTGTAACCAATAGCATAAAATTAAATATATATATAATAATTATATAATTTGCTTGAATTCATTTCTGAGATCCAAAGATATCGGCATGGCGCATTGCAGCAGGCGCCACTTTCTTTTGCAATTAGGAGAGTTGTTGTGCACTGCAGATAGACAACGACGAGCCCCTTCAAATCAACCTGTACAATTCGCGCAGCCACCTGTAAATGCTAGCTGGGTTGCTGCATTCCCTGAGAGAAAGAGAACCACTTGCAAGCTGTGTCAGAAAAACAAAACTCGAACGCAGTGCAGCAACTGTACAATATATGTGTGTGGATCATGTGCCAAATCTGTATGTCATGCTGGCTTGCCATCACAACACTAAACCCTAAGTTTCGAGGCCATGATGGCGTCGTCAAAAATTTGAGTACATCTGCAAAAACACCTTGCTGTTTTGATTTTATTGGTATACGAACGAAACGTGTAGCTAAGCCACAATGACTATTCTTGTTCTATACAATTGTCCTTTTTGCCCTCTTTACGTTGACTGAACCTTTTTCTGAAATTTTCTTTCTTCTCAAACTGTTATGTGTAAACATTAAGGTTTGCAGGAAAACTTTAGCCATTATTTTTATTTACCGGTCAATTGACCGGTGTGGTTGTTCTAGGTATATTTACGATTTTTTCGGAGGTTTTTGGGTAAAACGCAATTATCTTTATAGAGCACGTAGTTCATACCTAACTCGAGGATCAGTCCGTAATATTGTTTTAAAAAATTCCCTACCGGTCAATATTTAGTATGTATATTGCAAAACCGTCAAACCATTAACTTACAAACGTTTATTTTCTACCTTTGTATAATAATCTATTACTTTCTACCTACCTGAAATTAAACAAATCTGTGCACAGATTTTTTGACAGCCTGGGTGGTGCTGTTAGTGTAACAGACTTGGATGGCAAACCTAAATCACAAGTTATAACTGACCTTGATGATGACTTTGAAAGTGCTTCCCAGGTAAATTCGGCAATATGTACTTGTGAATTTCTGTTATATTGTTGTTAGTGTTCATGGTATTTTATGTGTCTTATGTTGCTATCAGTCACAAAATATTGATCGTGCTTTATCTTTTGAATGCAAAATAAGTTAAGTTTGGTTTCAAATGACTAGCTTTAGCCAAGATATCAATTTTGTCAGTTTTTGTGATTGTTTTTGTATCTTCATTCTTCATACTTGTTTTCATGAGCAGTCTTTTTATTTTGGCTATGACCGTATTCCAAAATTTCATCATCAAGCTTGAGTCTGTGCAGTACACGATAAGAAAGAAAACATTGCATAGATTAATATAAAAAATTTAAAAACATATCTGTATGAACACCATTCAATGGTTAAATTGAAAACCATAATTTATTATAGTTCTAGTGCAATTATGCATAAAAAGCACAATTTGGAAATCATTCATATGCAAAACAAAACTGATGCCAGCCGGTGAGGTTGGTAAAGTAAAACGTTTGAAAGTATTTAGAAAATTTTCATACAATTTTGTAAAGGTGCTAATTTCCAAAACCATGTTTTTGTTGTATTATATCAGAGCTGGGCAACACTCGTTTAAAAAGAGCAGCGCTTACCTTCATGCTTGTCAAAGAAAAATCAAGTACCACTTTTACTCACGTGCTTGAATAACACATTTAGCGCACTCGCCTTTAAGGTTGCGCTCACGAAAATAGAAATGAGCATGCTCGTGTTCATTATCATAAAAGGCATTTTTGTCATTTCTGTACATTTTCGTTACACAATTGCATTTGCATGTTGTAATGCAGAACTTGTTTCCATTTTGTAAGTTGTCATGATAACGTTTAACTAAAAGTTTGAGACGGTTAGAGGCAGCAAAAGTAGATTGCTAGTTCACTTTATTGGAATTTAGTTTTAATTACTTTCTGTTTTTATTTGTCTTATTGGAACATAGACAATGTAAGTATAATAAAGTTTGTTACATACATAATATATATAATGCGTATGTATTGGGATTATTTAATTTTGTTATTTTTTCATATCCCTTACTCCAATACCATTCATAAGCATATAAAAGTTCTTTAATCTGTTCTTCTTAGGCTGTTGTCATTGTTTCTTGTGACCACTTGAAAACAAAGCATTTAGTCCATCAACCATGTGCGCTACAATCTAACCTATATTTGAAGTGTATCCTTTGCGACTAGGCCACTGTTTTTTATTCACCTTCACCTGAAAATTACAACTAATCTCAAAGCGGTCAAAGCTTCTATACTTTGTTAGCTGCAAATGACGTTCACAGCGTTTTTTGTGAACGTCAGCTCTGATTATTGTAAAATTATATTGATTTATCTGGGAAACTTATAAGCATAGTATGTTAGATCGACATTATGACAATGCTGTTTTGAACAAAGGTCACTGGGCCAAGACATCCAGTGTGGGATGCTCCTGACTCAGAAGTGGATTCAGCAGTTAGTTCGACAAAAAAAAACATCTCTCGCCGCATGAAAGCATCTATGTTTGATTTAAAGTAAGCCACTGATTAACATTTACACATTGTAGTAAAATTATTTTCCTTGAAGATAGTTTCCTGTGTTTTGTTATCAAACATGCATAGTTTGTTTTTGAAAAGAGTTGTAGTAGCAGTAGTTGTATGTTTTGCAAAATTTTACTGATATTGCAATGTGGCCTGTATAAATACATTGTGAACGTGCATATTTAACCAATTTTCTTGACCTTTTTTTTACAATTTCTAAACGTTTCTAACTTCCCGTTATTACACGATCATATCACACTGGTTTAATCCAGGCATGGGCAATAGTTTTATACAAAGAGCCAAATTGAAATGTTATGAAAAGAGCAAAGGCCGGACATTCAATTAATTTTATATGTAGGCTTTTAACAAATCATGATAAGAATGTTGTTTTATTATTTCCATAAAGTTTTCTGAATCTCATTACAAAATTACTGGGATGCTTGGCATCTTCTGTTTACGCATTATCTTGTGACTAATGCTAATAGGATCGTCATAAATACTGTGTTAATAGTGACATAAAATAATTTGGTACCATACCATGACCTACACATTTCTCCTAGTAAGTAGATTAAAGGGTTATAAAGAAATTTGCACAACATGGTCTACATATTGAAGTTTATGCGAGTGAGATAAAATGATTGTGTATGCCGCACTTTGGACAGCAGGTCTTTTGTTGGCCACCTCAAGTCTAAAGTGAAAAAATCTAAAGATTACTTGTGTACTTGCTGTAACTTTATTCAACCAGTTAATAACTAGTATATAGACACACTTTTCAAATAGACATTTTGTTGCCATTTTTGTTCATTAAAATTTTTAATGCATATTGGTGCAAAAAATGTGTTAATTTCAAAGAAGCTGTCGGTGTGTATTAAATAATTTATTAAGTCGTAAATGTAATTATCTCGTTCTTAGAATTTTAAACTTGTATTTTAGCTCAGCATTGGGTATCAATTCATCAACATATACCAACCTGGTCTCTAACATTAACTTTAAAAATACATTTTCTTTGTTACATTATAGGTCAGAAGTAAGCAACAGTGGCAGTCAGAAAAATAAAAAATAATCATCCACTGCTGGTAGGTGATAATGTGGCATTATAAGCTGACAAAACATCGTATCATTTATTATATTGCTATTAACTGTGCGGAGCAAAAATATGATGTTGGTCGTTAAAGCACAATAATAAATATGCTCATGAACAATTTATATATATTTCTCCTGCACAAGTATCATGGCTCGATTATAAGCTGTATTTATTGGTGCTAAAAATTAATCCAAGCTGCCATTGATTGTAAGCCATATGTAATCATAGAATAAGACGAACAGGAACAAAAGGTACAGTAAGCCCTCAGCAATATACTCCCAATGAAAATATTTTAAACCGGTTACATAAGGTACAGTAAGCCTTTTCAATATACAGTATTCTCCATGACAATATCACAGATAAAATTTTGGTTTGATAAAAATGTAAGCAGTATAAATGATGGTGCAAAACAATTTGTAAGGTGCGGCTTATAATCGAATCAATATGGTATGAGTATTTGCTTAAACATGAAGTGCTCACGTATCTTGTTATAAAACACTTGGTGCTGCATAAAATCTATTCTTGTTTATTTGTTTTAGTTAAACTGAAAGAAAACACTAGCCCCGAGTTACCAGAGCGGCCTTAAAGAGCTATTGTACCGCAGTAGTGTGTCTATAAATCTTGAACTTTTTTAGTACACTTTTACATTACGACATTAAGGATATAAAGATCAATAAATTTTTATTTGTGATTAATTTTGTATTTTTTTGTTGTACAATATAAATGGTGTGTGTCTAGCAAGTAATATGCACTGTATGTTTTTAGTTAGTACCACTCTAAGTTGTAATATATTTATACTGTAGTATCAGTCTTGTGCAAGTACCAGACAAACTTTGGTAAATAAAACAGCTGTATTTAAAAATATACGAAGTTGCATTTATACACTAACATAAACTAACACACAGAGAGTCATCTTATTTCTTCGGGGCAATTATTCCTTCAAGCTGAGTCTGAAAACGAAAAAACGAGTTTAATTGGCATCTCAGTCAGAGGCATATTTGTCAAAAACATACTTTAAGTTGTTGGTTTGTTCGTTTGAGGAATTGAATTTCTTCTGAATGTTTTTTCTCTTCCACTTGTCTTCTTTCAGCTTCCCGTTTCTCTATTGCTTCACACTTTGCTTTCAGTTCATTTACTGTTCTTTCCAGTTCTCTTTTTTCATTTTCCAGATCTGATATCTGTTATTTACTACAGTAATCAATTTTGAATTTATACTCTTAAACAAACAATGGATCTACTTAACAGCAAACAGTGAGTTGGCCAGCACTCACTAAACAAAAGTATAAAGTGTAATCTTAACAACACAGAGAATCAAGTAAAACACTAGACAAATGCAGCATGAACACAATAAATACTCTTAGTTTTGGTCTTTTTCGAAAGCTGTGCTCAATTTAGTATTACCTTCTGAGCAAGCCCAACAATTTATCACTAACATTGTCATGTATTTATTAAAAGACATCTTTTACCGTTTTCTCCATGTCTGCTTTGCCTTGTTCTGCTTGTAGTGCTTTCCTCATGCCAAATGCAACACTACTTTCATACAGGGTTTGGTAAGCTGCAATTGTCATTCGAATTTCATCTCTCACACGCAAAAGAAGCAAACCACGTTCTGCGCAGTTGATAGTGACTTGCCTTATTAGCTCATCTGCAAAATATTAAGTTGTTATTTATAAACACTTAATTTTTTTAAGATTTTTTCTGTTGAGTATGTTATAATTTCAGCACGAATATCCTAAACCAAATTCAATACCAAAGCACTGGGAATAGAGTTCTCGTCTCACAGGACAGATTCCTGTTTCCCTGGCTTGCCTCTGTTGTAATCGCTTGTCAAGTTCTTCTTGTAGATTTACAACATCAAGCCTAGTTGCTGGTGTACTTGATACCTTTATTAAAACAATCTAAACCATTACAGATGGCAAAAATTTGAAGTTTATTTGTTCGTAATTATTGCCGTAGCCTTACAAGTATTTGTGTGTGAGTGAAACTGTATTTATTGGCTTTAAATAACTATTTTGAAAAAATATGAGGCAAATTCAGTAGAACGCCTAATGCAGTTTCGTTTAATATTTCAGTTTACTTAATTAAGCATATTTTTGTCAGTCCCAGCAGAATTGCATATATTCTAATGTTAGCCATTTCATTTAAATGCATAATTTGAAAGTTTGATTACTCTAGGAACTTTTTTTCTATCCCCAAAAAGCATTTTGTTAAAGGCTATGCATCAATTTGAGCATACGCAATCAATGTTGTAAGAGAACCTGACTCATGATGGCATTTTAATTGCATTAACGTTGACATATATAACCGCAAGTTTTATAGTCATTTCATTTTCTTTGGGTGAGTGAGTGTGTTTATATAAGGAATGCATGAACTCTATTTAATTGTGCGAATAATGTGTCTGTCAGTGTTTCACTACCGATTCCATAACTCAGTAAATCACCTAATTTAGTACTTTTAGTAATCCTCTGGATATGTAGAAACTTCCCTCATTTGGTTTGTAAATGGAAAGAATACTAAAATGCAGAATTTTGTGTTCCGATGTTTTTTTTGATTTAATGAAGCTAGGACCACCACATAAAAACTGGAAGTTATTTGTATTGTTTATTTTTCGCCATTAAATATGCAGAACGAAAATGAAACTGTAACCAAATGTCCAATGAAGTGCTTAAATTGATACCAAACATAATTTCTGTAAGACAGGTTTTTTAGTGTAACAAATACAGTTTAAGCTGGTATTGCAGTTGTAGCCACTTTTTCGATATACTAGTGGCAAATTTATAACACTATGTAACACAATTTTTGTTTGGCTACTTTTTTTAGGCCCCTTTATGTATTTTTAGGTGCTGAGTTCAAAAATCCCGTCAGTTTTTTCAAGTTTTTTCCTACTACCATCGTTACTTTTTGTTTCATCTGATGTAGCTGTCAGTAGCAAATTGTGTTTTACTCTTGCAGTAGATTTTAACTCCATATCAAGGTTCCGGTCGGTTTATAAAAAGCAAAAGTCAGTTTTAAAACGTTAATAAGAGAGGCTTGTAGATTTTTCAAACAGTAAAAGTCATTCAAAAATGTTCTTTTGAGCGAGCTTTTCTTCTATGACCACACCTGTCTTGCCTTACCAAAGACCAAATGTAGTCTGCCATCATTGTACTGTCCCAGCGGCCTTTATATCTTTTTTCCATTGGCTCAATATCCTGGCAAAATCTCTCACCATGCTTCTCACTGAAGTCACCAAGATTTTCTTGAAAAAATTCCAGATGGGAACGTTTTTCCACGAACTTTTTGTAATTTTGGTCCCTTTTATTTCCCAAAAGTCCATCAATCACACCTCGACATGCTTGCCACGCTTCTTTTTCTGTTTCATTCATTTTTTCTTTCAAGCTTTTACGCTTTAACATTGTGTTTATCTGGGGTCCAACAAATATTCCTCCTTTTATTTTGGCAACTGATCGTCTGGGAAACATTGAACAGATTTCTTGCAAAACTTGTCCTTGAAAATTCAAAGCTTTTAGAAACTGTTTTACCTGACCTAATTAGATATCATGAAACTACCTAAACTAACACGACTTTCTAATAAGGCTATTCTGAATTTAACAGGCTGAGATAAAACGAAAACTGAGATAAGAAATAAAAGCACTTTTGTCTGCGAGATTTCCCACCCCACATGCCCATTCATGTCCTCAAGTAAATAGAACGCAGATTTACAGCATGATAATGCTGACAGACAGAGATCATAGCAATCATAACATTAATGAAAAATCATTGTATCTTGAAAACGATCGATGATAGAAAAAAAACGATAGCATTTTTGGAATCAACGCTTGAAAATCATACAGACACACTTAAAAAATGTAGCCAAACAAACTTTTTTAAAAATTTTGTTACGTAGTGTAATAATACATCAACGTTATGGTAAGTATTGTACTAAAGTATGGCAAGAATTACAAGCGAATTAGGATAGTGTATTTAATGTATCTTGTGCTAGATAAAAAGCGTAACATGACATGTAATGATATGGTTTTTGTTTTATACAGGGTGCTTGTTTGCCATAATTCAAAATAATTTGAAATTTGCTATCAGATGGATTTGATTGTCTACTTGAATGGCTATTTTTTCTTTTTCATATAATTGGCTAATTAGGATTGCAAGTCGATTAGAGTCTAGATTTAATAACTTGGGCATTTTCTAAGTAAAATATTCTATTAAAAAGTAAATATCATGTAGCAGGTGGCTGGAATTTTTAGTTGCTGATCCATTAAACGTATTCTACTGTGTTACATAATGCAAAAAATTTGAAATAACACTAAAACTATTAGGTTAGGTTTAAAATGAAGATGTTTATGTATGTTTATAAATGAAGATATGAAAACCTTCCCACCTGTTGAACCCACAATTGGCCCGACTCATTCCATTCCCTTGGTGGTAAAATACTGTTCAGTATTTCATCTGTTTGTTGTTGCCTACTTGCATCTATTGGAGACAATTGCCCACTTTTGGGAGGACCTGGGACCGGACCCTGACCCACAGGTTGCTGAGGGCTAATTTTTAAAGCTCTAGACTGTAAAGGAATTTAATTTGTAGTTTATACTAAATTTGCTCATGAATAACTGGGCTTTAATTTAAAACCATATTACCTTTGGAGTTTTCTTTTCTGTATTTCTGCTGACTAGCACTGGATTATCATACTTGAGCAATGATGAATTCGGTGGGATCATATTGAAGTTGTGATTATTTAACTAGTATTGTGGCCAATTTCAATTAAAACCTCTGTGGTAAATGTATAATATACCTTCCTACTGAAAAATAAATAGAATGTTAAAATTCATTTTTTATCAAATAATACAAAAATGCATCTAACGGAAATTTCATACAATGTTGGTGTATAGAACTGTGATCATAATTCAGCTGGAACAAAATGCTGTATTGTTTATTTTCCTTTCAAAATAGTTACGCTCACTAGCCAAAAATAAAGTAGCGCATTTTACACTTGGGAAGTTAAATTGTCATCATTTAATGAAAATCCTCGATTTCCAGTCATTTTGATTATATACAGACACTGAAAATTTCCTTTGTGTTCATACCATATTCAAAGTTTAATTACACCTCACGATCACTTTTAAGGTATCCATTATGCGTAAGCTGTTTTCTGTCAGGGTGGACCAGTTGCCTGGTTACCTCATTCGGCAAAAGGATAATGCCAATAATAATAAGTGCTTGCCAAAAACCAAAGTAGCGATTTTAAATACAATAATAAATATCTAAAACAGTAAAAACGAAGGGGTAACTAAATCGAAGATTATTGAAAACGTCTATATGCAAGGATCATGTTACAAGTACTAATCTACCTGTTTTTAAACGCAAGAATCCCAACTATGAAACACCCACTTTTGATAAACTGGATGTGTCATTTGAGCACGGAGAGAATTGTACAATTGTAGCCTAAGTTAGCTAAGCCTGAATCAGGAATGAAGTAAAATTGCGTGAAACTTGAACTGGTGTTAAACCGTATTCAGCTGTGGCTCAACCTATCCTATGGCACTAATATGAAGAGCATTATAATTATGAGAACAATATACTGCAGTGGTAGCTGGTTTCATGCAAAAGCAGCAATTTTAAAGTTATAACAAATGCTAATAATCCATACAATGCATTTTGATTCATGAATATGGCTTCACTCGTCAAATGACAGATAAGAGCTTAAAGATGATACCTTAATCATGTCAAACTATGCTATAGCAACTTTGTTTCGTGGTCACAGATACAGTATTACATCCTACATCGGTGTCTGTTTAAGAGTCATCATTTTTTGTACTCACTCATCTGTACATTCTGCAAATTCACTGAGAGACTTTTGTCTTGGGATTACAAAGGTTGGAGATCTTAGTCAATGATCGACGATCAACATTGTCAAGCACGTATGTATGTCATGTATGTGTATGTGTAATTCTCCAAGTTTTCCTAAATCATTTCATTTGTCAAGATTTTTTGCCAGGAGGGCAAAATGTATCTGTGGTGTAAGACTGGTGGATAGAAGGACTACAACTGAACTTGTAGACTATGTCTAAAGCCACTTTTGATGGAAGATCTATTTATTAAATTACAACAACGTTTTGACTAAAAATCGTCTTGGTTTATGTGAAGTATTGCATCAATCAGGAAGATTGCACAATGCATCATGTTTTGTTATTTTACCTCATGGGACAGTAGGCCTAGATAAAATGAGGACACACTAAAAGCCGGAAAGTTTTTCTGAACTAAGCCTATTTTCTTCGTTTCAGACTTTATAGTGAGATCCGAAAAATGCTACAAAGACAAGCTCAGTAACCATTGGGCTTGAGTGATAAAGAATCATCACCTAGTTTAAGCCATGGCCAAACTGAAGATAAAGACTGTGTTACTAATCACCGAGTTTAAATCATGCTAAAGATAGCCTGAAATCCTGAATGTCGATGTCACAAACACGCTGACTTACGTTACACTAGTTTCTAAGCTTGTGAACTGAATTTATTTCTATGAACTTCTTTGTGAAAAGGGTGACTTCGTTTATGCCAACACAAAACTGCTGATCAAGTTGAGTTGGTACACCCGGGCAGGTTTCCTGAACTGAAAAATAGCCTAGTAGTTTAATGAGGTTTCTTATAAATAATAAATCCTAATCCAATAGGCTACCCTACTGAACGACGAAAAATACAACAGATATTTGAAGTTACTTTATATACCGTAACTGTAAAAGAGCTGATAAATTACAGAAATAAACTATAAATTACCGTAGTTAGGCAGGTTATACCTTTTTCCATTCTGGGTTCTCAAACCAGAAATAACAGCGTTTTCCAGGTCCCAGATTTAACTGCTGGTATTGTTGTTATAGCAACCCAAGTTTCCATTTAAAAATGCACAATATTTATTCACTTGGAGCGCGAATGAATATTGTGTTATTGTATAATGTATATTATTATTGTGGTATTTTATTGTTATTATAAAACAAACGATTTAAAAATATTTGTGTCAATATAAAAAATAAACTTGCAGTAAATCCAAAACCAGAGAATCCAAAGTATGAAAACTACAGGGCCGGATCAAGACAGTGATGGCCTCGAGCGGGGCTAAAAGGTACCAGGGGGTTTACACGAAATTGTCTCTCTACCATTTAATATAAAAAAAGCATACAAAGTATTCAGAAACAGTATTCCCCCAAATATGTAATAAAAATTCTATATTTTTTAACTATTCAAGCAATACATTCCCACATACATTTTAAACCAAATTAAATTATACCTCTATTATTGGTTTATGAATTTAAACTGCAACTATGCATTTTGGAGAATTACCTGCAAACGCAATTTTTCGTTATTCGTCATTATTTCTTCGTTAATAGACCTTTTTGTACACCACAAACGCTTGTGAATGTCAGTCACGAGACACTTTCTGATGACAAATAAATAATCGGCTGTTTCGCCTATCTGTTATCTTGACATAGTTCATTTGTTTATTGTATGCTTATAGGCCCGTGGCGTACAGTGTTACCTTTTTGTAATCAATTACATAACAAAAATCAGTGTTGTGTTTGCGGTTTTCCCCTTTTCTCGTATTGACAGATTCTTTAAAAAATCCTAGTTGAAGCACGAATTGTCGCGCGATCAACGCCGTGCCAATGAGGGACGTTGTAGTCAAATGTCTACAATCGACTCGCCTTATTCCTTTGTGCAGTCAAGGGGTCAGAGGAAAGATGTAAATTTGACAACTCTCCCATGTACAAGCATCAACGTTTGATTTAACAGGAAACAAGTGATGTTAAAGAATTGTGGCACTCCAAGCCAAATTTTTTTAATTTTAATAATTTAATTTTTTTTGAACATTTTAGTTTTCGTTTATCCTGGCGACCTTGTAAAGTAGCCTACACTTCGACTAGCAAGTGTTGAAGCGAGGATGCTCGTTATATTTTTTATTGCTCAGTTTACAACGCCCAATTGAAATAGAAGTTTTTCGGGCTTTTGATTTTGATTTTGCGCCACAGAATGAAGATTCAAAAAAAGTTAATTTTGCAAACGAAACATGCCGTTAATCAATCCAAGCCAAACGAAGACTAAACATGAAATTTTTTACTAGTTCAGCGCTATTCATGAGGTTAAGCGTGGTACAAGAATGGGCCTGTCATACATTGATTCACGACAGCAAGTAGCAATGGGTAGAGCAATAAAGATTCATAGCTAAATACTCTTGTATCATTTCCGATGATGAGTTCACAAAATGGAAACGGAAATCCCTCAATCGATCAGAAAATATACGATCTAGCATGGACTCCCAAAACGTAAAACGGCTCGCTCCATGGCAATCAGTGAATTATCGCCCACTGCTCCGTCGCGCAAAAATAGTTTTCAATCTGAAAATGACAAAGGTAGGTAGACAGAAATAAATAAATTACATAAATTCCAACACCAGTGCAAAATTTACCACTGTTAAGTTTAAAAAGTCTTTTTAAGTACTTCGAACCTTCATTTAGGTTACAAAATTTATGTCCAAGCTTTAAAAATTTTGGTTCCTTTTTTGCTCGTGAGCAAAGGTTTGAAAACTAACATAACCGGTGCAGGTATGGGTATATAATAAAAACCTAAAACAGTAAAAACAAAGGGGCAAAAACCTGAACCGCAGTTCAATTTCTCTTGGCCGCAACTATACCTTTTAAGTGCGGTAACTTTATCGAAGATTATTGAAAACGTGTTTTTGAAAAGTACGAATTAGGCCCTACATGGCTATATGCAAGGAGAATGCTACAAGCACTAATCTACCTGTTTTTAAACACAAGAATGCTAAACTATGAAACACCCACTCTTGATAATATAATTAATTGAGCTTATCAAGATCTGCTTGGGCAGTGCAGTTGCGAAAATTAAAAACAAATAACGGGAAGTGTCATTTAAACATGGAGAAAACCGTATAATTGTAGCCTAAGTTAGCTGAGCCTGAACCGGGAATGAAGTAAATGTTTGCATTCTTTGCAAACCCCAACAACAGTAGGTTATAATTACAACCGCAAAAGTAAAATTGTGTGAAACCTGAACCGGAGTTAAACCATTTTCAACTTTGGCTCGACACCAGGCATTAAATTGACTTGGTTGTCATTATCAACCGCTGCCAAATAAGTTAAATGTAGTTTGACTTGTAGCCTAGTGCGTGTGTTTTTTTAACTTCTCTGTATTTTGGTTTTGACCTAAATTAGAACGTAACAAAAAAGTTTTTAATTATAGTGAGTTGCATTTGAATAGGCATGTTGAAACTTCGTCGTTTGAGCGTTTCTTCTTTCCCCAACTAGATTTCTGGGCATGACGTCATCAGCCATGTGATTGTGTCTTCGTCCAGTGTTTTCAGACCACGCACACCATGTGGGGGCCGATGGATTGGGCAGTCATTGATGACGTGGTCTGCTGTCTGCTCTGTGGCACCACACTCGCATCCTGATGAGGGAGCCAGTCCCCATTTGTGCATATCTGAGCGAAAACGTCCGACGCCGGTGCGCAGGCGAAACTGAAACCGTACTATACCAGTTGATAAGTAAGGTGTGCATTGCAACCCAGCATAAAATCTGTGGTCCAGAAGAGCTGTTGGCCTGAGGCGGAGTTCTAACCAAAAGAATGGATGCTGCAGCCGTCTGTTTTCCAATAGCACCCTGCTATTTTATTTGCTCCTAAATCGTTGGTGCAAGCTGTAGTTGAAAACGTAATCAATGGCAATTCGGTTTTTAAGAAAGTGAACGGTTGGTGTCAATTTTTTAAAGAAAAGTGTGCATTGGTTTTTATAAAAAAACGTTTGTAGCCGTCCATGCCAATAATGCTCTCCGTACGTTCTTTTCACAAACAGTCTCCTATCCAGGCCGTAGCTAGCATTCAATTTTGAGGGGGCGCACGAAATTCACGAAGGGGCAGAAATCTAGCGCTAACGCACACTCAAATGGAAAGCTATTAATCTTCAAAGTTACAACAGCTTTTACAGTCACTTTATGTTGATGGATTTCGGAAAACACTTTTGTGTAAATGAATTACACATGTTCACAACCTATAGCCTAAAAACCCTAAACCCAGTCAGCAAGTAGATTGCAGCCGCCAGCCTTTGCAGACTTAAACGTTTTCATCTACTTTGCCCAACAACAATCCTCACCCACCATTTCACTCTTTGTTAAGTGTAATCGCGCGTTTTTGTCCTACTTAGCCAAACCAAAACCTTACCCGGAAAGGTTTTCACTTTTATCCAGTATGGTGTGCCATATCCAGTGGTGAAGAAAACGTTTCACCTTTGTGACGTCACTATTGCACTTCAAGTCGTATGTCATTCTAGCTTGTTTTCAAGAAGATTATTGCCAAGGAAAACGGCGCTCTATGAACATTGAGCAGTTTAAGAAACCTTTCCTGTCTGACAACAAGCAATTTTGACTGAAAATATGTTAAAAATTTCTCGTGCAATCACCAATTGCAGCTTGCTGTTTTTGAGTAGGTAGCACCGCAATTGATGACGTCACTTAGTCGCTGATTAGTGATTTAGAGAGGTCGTATTGCATTGTTTATTTTTCATGATTGTCTGATAAGGAAAGAATAAAACGCTAACCAATATAGCGTGATAAAATAACAATAAACAATTCCGCCAGCAAACAATGAGCGGGAAAAAGCAGCAAATCCCAAAAGTTTAAAACGTGTAGCAATCATGTAACTAAGTGATAAAGATGAATAATAGTTAGCATGGCTGCTAAACCAATATACAATAAATAAGTCAAAAAATTGCAATGGTAAAACAATATTTACAAACATATGTGATAAGTTATATTATGTTTGATTCTACGGTAGTGCAGTAACTAAGCAAAAAATATGCTAATAAAACGGACTTGTAAAGATACACTTATATTGACATCTGACATGGCAACCATAAGAACGACTGTTATTGTTGTACAGCAAACTGCCCATTTCAAATAGCACCCTTTTACAATTTATCGCTCAGTATTTGAAAGGCTGTTGTTCAAAGGCATAGTGAACTGTCATGCAGTCACTGAGCAGCAAGCAACAACAGGCTGCAGCATCTTTTGGTTACGAACCCGCTACTTGTCTGAAGTGAGGAACTGCTTGTCACAACCGCAACTCGCGTTATTGAGAGATTTCGACCACATATAAAGGCTTGCGGTAGTGCCGTTTGTTTGATTGTCGTCGGCAATATGACATGAATATTGCCATAGAAACAATTTAAGCACGGTAAAAAAGCATGGCATAACTAATTAAAGTGCCAAAATTATGGACTAATTGTAACTATTTTTTTACAAAAAATATGTATTTTAACTCCCCTGACCGCACGACCCTGGTTTAACGTGTAAAAACCTGAAGAACACTTTGTCTTATGAGGGCATCTTAACCTAATTTACCTGTTGAATAATTATCTGACTCGATTGTTGCGTGCGGTTACGGTACTCTAACCTTTTGTCGGCCGAAAAGTTTAGATATTACAACAGAAATAGTTTACAAGAAAAGGTGTTTATTATAGGCGTTGTACACTTTCTCAATATTACAAATAACCAAGAACATAAGCAATATTACTGCTTACAAGATGTCTATTGAGTTGCGATCACTATGACTAGCTTAGACAACTCATCTGTTGATTTTGATGATTCACTTGGCTAAATCTCTCTCTCTTTCTGCTCACTGGTAGAAGTGGGAGTTTATAAAACGTGAAAGTAATGGGAGTTAAAATGTTCGACATGAAAAACGCTGCAAATCGTAGCAGTGCTGCGAGCGAAACAATGTTTTGACAAGGTGAGATAAATATAGCTAAAGCTGACACATTGAGACATAGATAAATAATTATAATCAGTGTTAAGGTTAAGAAACGAGCATTTCTGAATCTTCTGAAAAGCTCTTGCGATGTCATTCCATATACATCTCTCGAAGGGCAAAAAGTTCGAGCATTTGCTAAGCTTTTGAAGAACAAAAAGAATCTGACAGAAAGTATTGGTGCAAAGTTTCGGCTCGAATTTTAAGCGTGATAAAATTCCTGTCATCAAGAGGGTTAGCCTTCCGCGGAAGTTTCAAGCATTTTTGTATGAACGTCAAGGCAGGACGATTTTGCTTTATTTGAAGGTTTATTTTTATTTCGGAAAGTAACGAGTTGATTGGTTCTCCACAAAATGGAAACTTCCTACTAATTTTGGAGTTATTGGCAGAATACGATACTTTTCTAGCTGAGCATATTCAAAAGCGAGTGAACAAAGGCGACGACCACGTTTCATATTTCTCATCAACTGTTTGCAAGAAATTTATTGACATACTTGCAACGAAAGTCTTAAATATTATTATTTCCGAAACAAAACTAGCAAAGTTTTATTATTCAGTGTCTGTAGACTCAACACCTGACGTCACAATTATTGACCAGCTAACAAAAGTGTTTCGGTATGTTTTACCGGATGATCGTGTGGAACGATTTGTCAAATTTATGTCCATCCGTGAGCACACTGACCACCGATTGACTGATGTTCTTTTAAAGTTTCAGAAGACAAGGAAATCGGCTTGAAAGATCTCAGAGGGCCATCGTATGACAACGCTTCTAACATGAGCGGAAAATATAGAGATACGCAAGCTATAATAAACGAGCAAAATTATCTTGTAGAATAGCCTACATTTTTTGTGCAGCACATGCATTGAATCTTATGGGAAAATGTACTGCTGAGTCTTGCCAATCAGGACTGCGTTTTTTATTTTTGTGCAGTGTCTCTATGTGTTCTTTTCACCTTCAACACTCAGGTGGAATCTCCTTACTGACGTACTGAAACCACTTCACTTGCCAACAATTAAGCCTTTGTCTCACACATATTGAGAGGTGTATTAAATGATGCCGTTATATAAAGAAATTCAAATGTTTAGATTTATAAATGAAAATGAGTTCTTGTAAGTATTTCCTAACGTATCTATTGTATGAAGAATGTGTCTTTGTCTGATGATTTCCAGTTGTTCGGGCGAGCGCTCATTTTCAGTGTTTGAAAGAGTAAAAAATCAACTTCGTTCGTGTATGGGCCAGAAAAGGTTGTTATCCTTAGCAATACTCTGCATTGAAAACGAATTATTAGAGAAAATAAATACCGATGATGCTATTAACAGCTTTGTTTTGCCAAAACCAGAAGACTTGTCATCTAAATGTGTATTTAATAAATAAATATGTCGGGTATAATTTTCGCTATTTCATTTTAATTGTTGTTGGAACAATGAACGGAATGAATTATAGGCCTCTAACTACCATGTTGCTTCAGGTCCATCAAAATCTTAATCCGGCCCTGGTAATGAATATAGACTATTTGCACCCTAACTAGTTATAGTAGGGCTACGCGGCCTAACTATCATAAAATCTGATTCCTGCTTTGTTACGAAAGCGTATCCCTGGAGCGTTCGCTACATTGTCTGCTAGATAACGGTAGGACAGTACGTCGATTTGCCGAAAGAGTTATTGTGTGTTTTTCTTTGTTCACCATTCGTTTTTCGAGTCAACTTTAAGACGAAGAGGCACATAAACGCTCTTTTGAGACGTCTCTCTCCGTCAAGTATTGCTTGTGCTTCGTCACATGTTATTTGCTAATAAAATAATATTAAGTTAGCCGCAGCTGTGGATCAGGAACAGCTCAGCAACATATAGGCCTATAGCGTAATGGCTTTGGTTGATTGATTGCGCTATATCCTTCTCAGTTAACACAGGCCGGTAGGGGCATGGCAATTTTTTTTCCAGGATTGTATGTAGAGGTTTGGCATGACTCTGCGTAAGTTTTCCGTACGAAAACCTCGGATATTTCTATCGTATTTAGGAAAAGCTTATAAGGTTACAAAGTTAACTTGCAAAAAAACAAAACGTACAAGCTTACTGGGAATAGAAGGTTTTTGATAGAAATACTTGCACTGAGTCATGCAACGTTTTTACGTCACAAGGACAGAAAAAATTTGACTCAACACCGTTATTGGAAACCAGAACATTCCACAACAAAAAAATAATTCCCTTTTACTGGCTGTTCCACATCCACCGATTGGTTAGCGTTAAACGTCCATAAAGACAAACAAAAACAGCAGATCAACTCTACTTAGAATTGTGCTTCCAGTCCGGCCGCTAATTTCAACTGATCGTAACGCTCCATGTGCAGCGTAGAAGGTCGCGCTTTTGTAACATCATTATTGGTTTCCACGGAATTGTGATGTTTGTAGCCTGGCCTGACGCCAACCGCCACTTGTCTACCTCAGGAATCAGAGTGCTTTGCACTGATATGTGTTGCTATATTGGGCGTTAGGCTGCATACCGTAACAGATTATGAACGTACGATTTTTTTCCGGTGAAATAGCGACAGGCTATAATAATCTATCATTGGCAAGAGTTAATATTATTTTTTTGGTTATAGGCTAGTAAAAGGAAGAAAAATCCTGTTCATTTATAGCCTAGCCTAGTTTTATTTCGATCAAACAATGTCTGCCAGAAGTTTTTTTGTTTGTTTGTTAGGATGATATACGTAAAAAAACATCAGTGATCTAAAAAAACGAATCACTTTTTACAGATCAGTGATTTACATTGACGTTAGCAGGCGGCAACTAGACTAGCTAAACCAGAAAATTTTCATCGGCAGGAATAGGCTAGGATTTTTAGTATAAAGTGTATTTTGTTGACAAACCAAAGACTTACTCAATGTCGGAATTGGTGGATGGCTCACTTTCTTAACCATTTCTCAACAAAGCAAGAATTATGAGCAATAAAAAGCATCTCAAGCAAGAGGAATCTGTGACTGAAGGTGAATGGTAACCTACGGTATTAGGCAGTGGTTGGATTCAAACATTTTAACATCTGGTTCTCTAACTAACAGCATGCCATATTGGCCCGGGGCCAAAATATACAGATCTATACATACTCTTGTCAATAACCGGTTCCCATGAACCGGCTGAATCTCACCACTGGTATTAGGCCTAGTCCATTAGTGCCAACTGGACTGCATACGTCGACAGTTCGGCGCGATAGCGTGTACTGAAGGCTCAATTCTTTATTTATTATATACTGGCGTTCACACAGCCAGCTTTTTTATTTATTATAAATCAGCGTGAAAATAGACAAAATCGGCATGCACATTGATAAATAATCTCGTGTGTTCAACTGCCACACTTTCCACTATGGGGCCTAGTAATAGACCCTTTTTGAGTTCCTGAAATTTGTTTAGGTGGCAGAGTTTTATCAATCTCCTGTAGGCCTACGTAACAATGGAAATTCTTGCCCCACTTAGATTTGTTTTTTGAAACACAAGCGTTTAGGATTTTGGATCATAAAGATTTCGCTTAGCAGTTGGGTTGCACATGAATTATTTTGGTAGTTGATCAACTGAGTGACAGTTCATTTGAGTGACACATTGGTAAGTACTGTTCAAACTACAGTAATGGGTTAGGGTTAATTATGTCACTCGAATGAATAATTTATGTCATAATTATGTCACTCAAATACTGTCACTTAAATGAACTGTCACTCAGACGATATACACCCAATGTTTTAAGCGATAAAACAATATTGAATATATGTTACCTAGCGGTGTTGCACGCAGAATATTTTCCAATGGTTAGCACAGAATTATCTTATGCCCATAATGATACAATTGTGTTGTATTCTACATATCAACCTTGTGTCCAGGGGCGAATTTAGTATTGTGTTGAGGGGTTTGAAATTTTTTGAAAGCCTGAAATTTCTGCCTGTGCCAACCCCAAAGCTGCCCAAAATATGTAGATCACTAAAATTTTGCCCTTTCGTGCCTCAAAAGAGTTTTAAAACTCCTAGAAATGATTCGTTGTTATTGTAGACGATTTTTAAATTTCATAAACAACTATTTTGGAATGCCATATAAGCCGCTTTTTTATGCTATGCAAGGTCCAGCCAAGTTTAACACAATGTCTGTTTTAACATTTTTCTTTTTATAAGTAAACATTTGCTTTATCAAATGCCTTGCTTTTATATGGATTTTGCATCTCACTTGCTCCATACAGGTGTTAAATAATCTCTAGTACACGACGCAAGTTAATTATGAATGGTTCTTGTGATCTTCATAATAATAATTATTATTCAACACAAAACAAAGAATAATTTTGAGTAATTTAATCATAATAGCAATGCTTTGTAATTATTACACAATAAAACCTTTGTTGATTTCATAGACGTTTTGCTTAGGTTAGCCAGAATAAATCAGTCAAATAGAATTAAGTAATGTACTTGTGATAAATACGTATCCAATCAGTGACAATAATTATGACTCTGAAACTAACATGATGACATCCTGCAGGTATGGAAGAAAGGGTCTATTACGCTAGGCTACAAAGTTGTGATAGAAAAACTTGTGATTTTAGGTGAAGAAATTCATTTTTCAGTCATCATCAAAAAGAATGCCATTAATTCACCGGAAAATATTGTGAATCGCAAAAAAATCGGTAAAAAGCTATGTTTCACAGTTTCTTGTTAATCTAACTTAAATACAATAAGATTGTGAGATGCAGAATCTCCCTACTGTAACGGGTGAGTCTAATGATCAATGTCCTGCTATAACAATAAAATTCAGCAAGTTTTTTTTAAAATCTACCAGACAGTGTGTTACAGAGAAATATATTTTTGCCCAATAGCGGAATCGTCAGTTCCTTATTCAAATAGAATGAAATCTAATCAAACTTAACTTATCAAAGCTAACTTAAATGTTATAACATAATAACTTGAACCTTACCTAAATATACCTTCTAATCTAAATGTAACCGCAATAAAACTTTAAACAACTGAAAATAAGTTTTTGCATACCTTTATCTTTAACCTTTAACAACCTATCTTTAACAACAGGCTGCATGACCAACATACAGTAAAATAGTCACTTCGTAATCAAAATCATAGCAAAAGTTTTACCGCTGTGTAGGCTCTGTAGCTGAGTGGTTCGAGTACTGGCCTCGCAATAAATGCGGCTCAGATTCCGTTTTTTATCTCAAGGTTTTATCGATTATCGCAGTTAAGTTATGATGCCAGTTGTAAAACAATCAGCCTCCCACGTAGCAGGAAACGTTTTTCCGCTTACTATGGCATTGTTTGCACTGGAGACATTGCCTTTGTTTACAACGCCACTTTCAGTACAATGCAACATGATGCGTGAGGTGTCGACAGCTAGTCTTGTACCAAAAAAAGTTGTCTAGGTAGCTTCAGTGTATAATGCGCAATTAAGTTGCCAGTTTCGTTTTTGTTTTTTTGTGCCCTTGTTTTCTCTTTCAAACTTTGTTTTTATAAGTCACGCAATGAATTTCTTGTATTTAGTTTTTGACAATAACGGTAGCAATGAAACTGTAATCATTATTGTAAACACAACTTTTGAAATCTTATGGTCAGGTCAGATTAGGTCATGTGTTATAAACTTTGATTTCTTTCCTTTATCTCGTACCGCCGTTTTCACATGATTTTTAAATTTGCGATAAAACCGTACATATTCCACATCACAACAACAATAAAGCTGATTCTTAAGTCAGGGGAATCCCCAATTTTTGTGAAGATCCGATCTGGAATTTAGATAGTTTGGCATCCATGTAGTACATATTACACTTCATTTATAAGTATAGTTGAGAAGTACTGAATTACTGTCCCGTTGTACTTTTTCAGTTACCGATACTGTCGGTACGTTTAGAAAAAATACCAACTCCCTTTTCCGAATTACTTCTATCAAGAAAGATAAGTTGGGGGTTACTTAAAAGTACTAGGTACTTTTAAAGTGATTAATTGAAGGCTTTGAGAAGTATGTTTTTCGAAACCTAATTTTAATTAAACCATGATTCCAATTTTAATGCTTTACGAGGTGTGTTTGAAAAGTATCCGACCTTTTCTATTCCATATGAAAGTACTGCCACCTGCACCAAGTTTTTTTTGGGATATTGTTACGTCACTATTAATCCGTACGTGTGAATCATTTCAAGCCGATCGGCCATGTCATTCTCTCTGTGTTAAGCATTGAATGCAGGTATACGGTACGTACTTTGCGATTTTTTTTTCATGCAAAATCGCATTTCAGTGACAGAACTCATCAAACAGAGACATTGCATCGAGTTTTTCCAAAAGCTTGGTGATAGTCAAACTAAAACAATTCGAAAGATTTAGTAGGCTTTTGAAGAGGCCAGGCTAACTCAGATAAAGGAATGGTTTAATCGCTTTAAAGATGACCGAATGTCTGTGGAGAGCGAGCCACGCTCAGGGACTCCATCTACAAGCCGAAACGAGGAAGTGGTTGAGAAGGTTTGCCAATTAGTACTGCAAGATCGTCGTTTAACAGTACAAGATATCGTTACAGATGTGAGAATAAGCACGGGTTCAGTTCATTCCATCTTAATCGAGGATTTGCACCTGCGGTGAGTGTCCGCCAAATTCGTTTCCGAACTGCTGGCAACAGAAAGAACTTCGGAAGGAAATTACCCTGTACATGATTAATTGTGCAAACCATGACCCAGAATTTATGAAGACTATATCATCACTGGCGATGAAACATGGGTTTGTGGTTACGGCTCAGAAACCAAGTTTCAATCCTCACAATGGAAGCATGTGGAATCTCCATGGCCCAAAAAAGCACAAGTTCGAAGCCATATGAGAGTGATGATAACCTGTTTGTTTTTATTCCTGATGCCTTGTGCATCACGAGTATGCACCAGAAGGCCAGACAATCAACAAAGAGTACTATTTGGAAGTTCTAGGTCGCCTTTGTGAAGTGGTGCGAAGAAAGCGGCCAGAGATGTGGGCAGCAAAGCATTTTCAGCTTCACCACGACAATGCAACCACTCATTCCGCTCATGTGATCCAATCCTTTCTGGCCAAAAACTGCATGCCACTCGTTCGCCAGGCTCCTTACTCTCCAGACTTGGCACCATGTGATTTCTGGCTTTTCCCCATGTTTTAAAACCACACTAAAAGGGACATGATTTCAGTAACGAGACGAAATTATAGAGAAATCGCTGGAGGAGCTATAGAGAATTCCGGAGGAGCAATTCAAGAGATGTTTCGAGAAGTGGAGGAAGCGCTGGGAAAGGTGTGTGGACCTCCGAAGGGGATTATTTTGAAGGAGATTAAATAATATTTATGGAATACATTGTGTTGTGTGCTTTATGCCAAAGGTCGGATACTTTTTGAACAGACCTCGTATGTTCTTTTTTAATCACCTCTGTTTATAAGTTATTTGTTCAGGAAAAAGTAATTTCGGTTATGTTTTGTTTAAATAAATACATATAATACATTTATATGTATTAAATATTAATTAATAATACTTAAATATAATACATTTAGGCTAGGAGGCTGTTCTATGTACAAAATTAAAATCTTAATATCTCAACAAACGTTAAGTTTTAACCAAAACAATTTACAGAGTTTTTAATCTAAATGTATTATCTCAAAAAATGCAATAAAAAATTCAGTTTTGTGTTGTTTGCCTAAGTCGCCAGTTTTTCTGTTCCGCTAGAGGTGTCGACTTAAATAAATTCTTCTATATCCGTATGTAATGTATTGTTAAATTTCGGTTCTGCACGATTGATTTGATGGAAACCAAGGTTACTCTAAAGAGAATAATTTAGAAATATGGAGCAAGTTTATCTGTGTTAAGCCACCAGACATTGACAATCAGCTAGGCTTGCAAATATATTTGTTCTTTTTTTCTGGCTAAAATGTGGCTTCAGAACATCTGTGATTGTATTGTGTTGTAAACATCTTTGATGACATTAACGAAAGACGCAGGACATTGTTGCAAGAGTGAGTTAAATAATATGCGCCAAAATTGGATAATAAAACATTAATAAAATTAACTTAATTCTTAAAGGGGTGGTGTTCAAACACCTGGACACCTAGGCTAGATCCACCTCTAAGTTTCGGTTATAAAAAAACAGACATTCTATAAATTGCCCTTCCAACGCAGAAAACGAATCAGCATGAAGCTTTCTGCATGTATGAGTTCCTAGATCCTATAAACTGCTTAATAATCCTAAAAGACTTATGGGCTTTGCTAAACAGCTTCATGAAGACCGAAACGATAGCTTTACTAATGCGAAACATTATGGATCTGACTTTAATACAAGATAGCATAAGAGATTTTACATGGTGAGCACTGAGGTGAGGTGAGATCTACACGACACCAGCATGTAAAAAAGCAACTAAACAAAGTTTTATGTAAGCCCAAGCGTTACTGACGCACACAATTGTGAAGATGGGTATCTGATATAAAGCGATAAACTAAATATTAATGAAGAATTCTGTAAACTTAGAGGATTGCTTAGGCCTAGTATTATGGCACCTACGAAAACAATAAATACAATCTTTGGTGTATTTTCCAGATAGTAAGAAAATAGTTTGCTCGGTGTATTGTCATGCAGCTTAAACGCAAAGAAAACTGTCGTATTCGCACACACCCAAGCGCTGTCACGTCTTTGTGTTGGTTTTAATAACTTCTTAATTTCTGCTGCTTTTAAAAATGATCAAATAGGCCGAGCTACCAGGACTTGAAGATCTGTGGTTGTGGATGTTGGCAAGAAGCACCTTAATTGTATGAAACCATGCCACAAAAAGATAGTGCTTTGCAATATTCATTTTACTTAAAAACAAAATGAACTCATCAGTGCAATATTAAATATTAAGAAATAAAACGAGATTAAGAAAAAGGATAATGATTAATGTTAAAAGAAATAAAAGAGGCTATTTGGCCATTTTGGCCTACCCACCCTAGGGGGCACTATTCTTCTAACTGTATTAAACTTTTCACGCAATACTTTTTAAATAATATATACCAATTTAAATCGAATATATTAAAATGAAATATTTAACAAGCATATTTACCTTGGCATTGAAAAATAAATGAGACAATACGCATGTGTCGTGACTATAATCTTTTCCATTTATAATGAAGCTTCATTGTCGCTTCAGAAACAGGAAACAAAAAAGCATGCTCAGCCGGTCAGCTTGCACATAGCGTTGGTTCTTAATTATTTCCAATCAAATTTAGTCTTGACAGAGTGATCTTGTTTAGCTTGTTTAGAGTTACCCGAAACTTTCCGCCATACCGCTCGTTTTCATGAATGCTACGCATCAGAGACCAAATGTTCACCCACTGCATGACTGAAATATTTTATTTCAGTTCACCTAACCGTTTCTGGTGATGCTTGAAGAAAAGTTTTGCAAAATAAGGCTGAATTTACTAATAAAAATCGTCCCAAAGTTAGTACCTTTTAAGTGAAAACTTTAGTTCAAGAGCAGATTGAAAAAGTTACAATTCTCAAAGTTTTTTTTGCTAAATTAGTTTTTATTGATGCAGAATAGGATTTGTTTGATTTAACTTGAACTTTTTGAATATGGCCAACCCTACCAGGCGTGTTGTGATTTTTTCACTTCAGTAAGTGCATGTCGGTGAAATAGTGATTTTGTTCGTACTTCCGTATTTTCTCACTATTTCACTTTTGCATTTTTGTTTTACTTCATCACTTCCGCAACTTACTTACCTATTTCTTTAGATTAGTGTTGACCTCAAATTTGACCTTGTGTACCATATCAGTATAATAACTGAATAATCCAATACTTCCTTTTAAGTTAGAATATTTTTAACAATTACTTTGATTTTGACAGATTCAACAAAATGGACAACAGAAGACACAAACAATTTGTTGTCAAGAATGTTGTGTGTAAGTTTCTGTAGTGTTAACTTCATAAATGAAATTTTTCATTTTTTGAACTATTTGCAGAACTATGGGCTGCTGTAAATACTCATGTGAGGGTTGCTAGTTGGAGGTTGTTTTTGCCTTTAGAAATGGGTGTGACCCACGCTTAGCCCAAGTTGCACTTGATTGTTACATGCCTCCGGTCATGTTTAGCATCAGCGAAGTTGTTATCACTGCGGTATCTGTTGTAATTAAATGGTGACAAAATTCAACACAACGAAAGAATAAATTCAAGCGAATCATGTTATTTTTGATAAAAAGCTTTTAAATCCCCGTTTTTAAGTCACACTAAAAAACTCATTCGACTTAAATCAGATAGGAAAGTTTGGTAAGAGCATGATAAAAAATTTACGGTCCGCTTTGTGTGTATAAACCAAAATTAGTCTTTTGCTTTCGCAGATTCCTTGGATATATTCTAAACTGTGCGGAGCATGTCTAGCAATGTTATAGTTAACAATGAGCCAAAAAAAACTATTACCAAAAAAGGTTGATAACTACGGCCTAAGTGATTCAACTAAGTTAATAGGAAGCATTTTTCTCAATTTCAGAATCTTTCCAAGCCTGATACCATGAAATACACAAGTATGTTGGACAAACTTGCTTGGGATAAAGTTAAATTTGGAAATTTCAGTGCTGATGATTGTAAATTGAAATGGACTACATTGTCTCGGGAGGTAAGATAGTGCATGTATTGTGATGTTATTTTTTGATTCATAATTGGTTTCTTACATATACAAACAATCACAGACACATGAACAGGGTTGCATTTTTGTTTTAGGCTAACCAGGTGAGCTAGTTATCTTTGAGCTAGTGATATAATTATTACATGGAATAATATTTTGAGCAACATAAGAAAATTATTGCATAGAGGTTTTTCACCCATGAGATTAAACCAACTGCAATTACGGATTTATATACTTAACGTATTAGGTAATTCAGCAAATATGATGCTTAAGCTGCTTTGTAATCATTCTTTTAGGAAAGATCCCTGCTCTTACCTGATCTGCCTAGTAAACTGCATGCTGTACGTAGACTAACAAGGAAATTAAATTAAGACACAAGGCTTTGATTTACTTATTTTTTATGGTTCATTTTGCAAACTAATTTTAGTTTGTTGTAAAAGTGTAGCAACAGAAATATGGTTAATGCTAATGCTCTACTTGCTTATATTTATATTCTAAACCGACTCTTTTACCTCTGTGCTCTGGCTCTCGTGACTCAGAGTCAGCTCATTTAGGAAATCCTTATGTGAATAAATGATGGTGTTTATTACTGTCACAATGTAATAACTTAATGCGTTTGTCAGATTGTTATTTAGAATGGTTTATTCCAACGTGGAAAATCTTATATACAATTACTACACAGTGAGGGCACAGTGACAATTTTTGAGAGTACCCATCTTGTCTCGTGTTGTCAACAAGTTAGTGTCAAGTAATAGCTAATAAATCTAACTGTACAGCAGGTTTATTGTTAGAATCAGTGAGGGTTTAATGAAAGGCGGAGGCATAAGCCAATTACGAATTACTACTCACTATAATTACTGTACATATATATTAGCTGCAGTATTCTTGTCATTCTTGGTCATTCGGCCATTCTTGCTCAGAATCATAAATGGAATGACATTGAAACCCTTCCCAAACCGGACCAACTTGTATTCGATACATGGAATGCCATTTCTGACTCTGATATTAATATAAAAAATATGCCTTTGGAGTCCTTCGATCTTTGGATCCACATACTTATGCGAACAGGAGTTTTTCTGCTATGAACTACATCAAAAGTAGACATCGCTCCCGCCTCACAGATGAGAGTTTGCAGTCCTGCATGAAACTAAAAATATCTTCTTTCATACCTGACGCGGATACGCTGTGCAGTCACATTAACTGGGTGAAATTATTTATTAAAAGACCACTATTTGGAAAATGTACGAGTATATCGGGTGTGTATGTTTTTATCAGATCATGTACCGACGAATTGTGTTTTCCAGTCAGGTTGACAGTTGACTGCTGTTAAAATAAAAAAATACAAGTTAGTTCTATTTTCTTTATTGATATAAAAAAGAAACATACTAAATTTTGTACGTGTAACTGTAAACATTAGTTTAAATTATATAGGTAGCGTTAGCTTTTTTGTTTTAAGTAGTCAATTAGGTGCTGTGGTTCAGAGTAGGTTTTAGTTTGGTGGAAACGAGACCAAATGGTTCTTTCAATGCTAAAGGTTGCCGACACGTGTTCTAAACCATAATTATCATCAGCTGTAGTGGCAAATAAGCATCCAAATCCAAAAGGTTTCTTTTTCTCACCTTTGCTCATTTGTGAAGAGTGAATAAACTTTGGTGAATTCACTAAACAAATCGGCAGTTTGCACAGGCCGACAGGAGTAATTATAATATCTCTTTCACTACGTTGATAGGGAATAGGGAAGCTATTTTTATTTTACTTTTGTCGCACCTCATATGAATACTTCACAGCTGAAAGCCTGACACGAATTGTCCCCCTAAATGTATTCCCCATCCGTGTTAATGCACTTCTGCCTTTGATGTTGCAAGCCACAGAAAGACTGGGAAACTCCTCCTATATGAATCTCTTCAGCTCTTTCGTCACTGATACCTTGATTTCTTCTAAAGATGTGAGATGTGTTTATTTTATCACCTTCTTCACCCTGGGAAAAAGCTAAAAGTCACATGGTGCTAGATCTGGGTAATACGGAGGATGGTCGAGAGCTGTGATATTTATTTTAATTTAAAGCTGCCTCATACTGATTGCGTTGTGTTCGAGAGTATTGTCATGGTGGCGAAGACGGATGTTGTTTCTCCACAGAGCCGTCAGCTGTCTTAAACGAGAACATGCTGACAGAAATACCGATCCACTGTTTCACCTTAAGGCAAAAATTTATGATGTACCAGATTGACTCTTCTGGTCAAAAAATGCAACTAGCATCCTCCATTTCGTCACGGCTACTCTTGTAGTGCTTGTGTCACTCAAAAAGTCATGTGCACATCATCACATCTTTCCGGTAACCTTCTTGAAGAAGCTTGAAACACCTAGTTGGAGCCTTCCACAGCTTCACCGAAAAAATTTCAGTTGACTGATTTGCCAACAGCACAGGGTGCAAACAAGCGAAAGTCAAACTACACTGACAAGGGATACCAACACTATGTTACACAAAAGCTGGAAACAGAAGAACGGAATGCTTGAAGTTAAAAATATTATCACACAATGGCGCTAAGACTCAGCCAAATACTGCAAAGGAAATTAATTTGAAAATGTTGTCATTATATATAGTAACAACTAGAGTTATTTTCAAAATTAAACATTGCTGGTCAATGGTTTGAGAGGGTTTATCCCAATGTACAACTTTTTGTATGTGTTATCTTATACAAAAATCTAATTTGGTTTTCAACATGCTTCAACATTAGATTTTCATTAAAGGTACGAAAATACAGAACTCTCACGGAGCTGGTTATTGATGCAAAGGAATATTTAAGAGATCCCTACAAGGGTCAGATTAAAAAGCACCCAGATTATCCCAAGCGACCACTCACTCCATACTTTCGTTTTTTCATGGAAAAGAGAGATACATTTGCAGAAAAACATAAAGACATGACTAACCTTGAAGTTACTGCAGAACTTAGTAAGCGGTATAGAGCATTAGCTGCAAAGAAAAAGGTGAGTTATTTTATTTATCATATGTATTAAAATTAAAAATCAATTAAATAAATTTGTTTCTGTAAAAGTTTTATTTTGCATTCTGTCTTAGTTACTTTGTCATTATACCGCCAAGTATTCGGTGACGTTATATGACTTTGAATTTCCACAAGTAATACTGTTGAAAAACAGGTTTGGTGACACTTAATAACGCGACACTTAATCACGCGACACTTAATCACGCGACGCTTAATCACCGACACATAATCACTAGGACATTTAATCACGCAACACTTAATCACGCGACACATAATCACTAGGACATTTAATCACGCGACACATAATCACTAGGACATTTAATCACGCGACATTTAATCACACATTTACAATGTTTATTTACAATTTACAGCAATGTTATGCATGGGAAATGTAAGCAACTGCACGAAGATAGACTAAAATCTCGCTTGACAGATAACGGTCAACTGTGTTTTGCACGCGCAGTTTCAGTGCCTTGTACCGCATTGGAATAGAAGGTTGAGTACTAGCAATTCCTTGCAAAAACGTTGCACGTTGTGACAATAGAATAATGTTAGATATTAATATTACATAGGTTATACGTAGCAATGCAAAATGACATGTTATTTCCTGATTGGCTAATGTGTTTGTATAAAAACTAAGGTTTGGTTAGAATCTCCCCTTCTTGTCTCTACACATAATATCAGTTTTACCTTCTGGACTGTTCATTACTGAATTGGAGTTATAGTTTTGTTTAAATGTGAAAAGATGATGAAAATGTTTCTATTGTGATACAACTTACTTCGGACAATATAACAATTAAGTTAGACTTTATGAAGCTGGTGTTGATTTAAAGAAACATTATAGAGAAAGCCGGCGCAACGGAGTCAAAGACAATTGTCGGGGAGTTCTAAAAGAAAGACTAATAGCCTTTGGCTTTAGGCCAACCTTAAAAGCAATCCACATCGCCATCCCCACAGAGAGATGCACACGAGCTTGAATTACTGAATTTTCCTCACGCTTTTCCGACATCCAAGTGATTATGTGTCGCGTGATTAAATGTCGCGTGATTAAATGTCCTAGTGATTATGTGTCGCGTGATTAAATGTCCTAGTGATTATGTGTCGCGTGATTAAATGTCCTAGTGATTAAGCGTCGCGTGATTAAGTGTCGCGTGATTAAGTGTCGGTACACCGAAAAACAAGACTAAAAACAACTGAAAACCAGTCTCAGCCTATGTTTTGTCACTAATCAGATAATTGGAGGAAGTATTTTTTCATGCAGGAAAAGTATCTTGAGGAATGGAAGAAAGAAACCATTAATTTCCAAACAGCTATGAAAAAATTTAAAGAAGATCATCCTGATTATTTTGCTGTGGGCCCAACAAAACCACCGGAACCTCATACACCTATGATTGTATACAAGGAAGAATTTTATGAAGAATATGCTCGAAAGCACCCTAATGTAGGATAACAATGTTTTATTTTATCACTAATCAATTCATTGTTTGAGAATCTAATCTTGTTAATGTAACACATGGAGTGCTATTCTTCAATTTCTTTTGTAACTACACAAAAAAGCAAATAGTTTCTTGGCATAAAAATATTTAAATGTACTGCATGTATAATTATATCCGCATATACTTTTAGTTATCCAAAAAAGAATGTTGTGAAGCGTTGAAGAAGAAGTACAAAAGTTTACCTGATGACAGAAAGCAAAAATACATAGAAAAAGCTTTGAAAGAACAACAAGACTATAAGGTATTTTCATATTGCAATACCTTTACAGTGAGAGCTTAATGTTACATTTTCTGCTTTTTTATTTGGTATCTGCCAGGCAAGTTGAACTACCTAACGTTTATGGGCCTTATTGTAATGTATATACAATATACAAGATGTCACAAGGGCTGCACCACCTTGATTCGTATTTGAAAGTAAGGTACTGCATTTTCTTGATAAGAAAGTACATAAAAAGTTTCTGAAAAATACATCTTAAAACACCTTGTCTTAACAAAGGAGACTTGAGGAAGTGAGCATAATTACTAAGTAACAGGATAAGCAGTACTGTAATTTTAGTGCATACGCTACTTGTCCAATTTATTTATTATTGCAAAGAAAATAGAAGGTTCCCTTGAAAAAAAGCCACACTGCAAAATGCATTTGAAAAAGTAGAAGCTGCACCTTCTGTTTGAGTAAATACAGTAACTGTAATTATCAAACATGAACGATCGAACAATAAACGAAAACTATCCCAGCAAAACCTCAAATGTTAAAATTCAAAAAAAAACTTCCACTGCAATACTAGGTCCACAGCTGTGTTTGAACTACGCTCTTAAACAGTTATGTGATGGTGATTTCAGCTTAAGAGGTTCCCTTTGCAATACAGTGTGGCAAATCTTTTTATTAGCAATTCGGTATGCTTTGATGTTGGCGTGTATTGAATAAATACGAGATGTGGCCATTGATTTTAGAAATAGTGTTGAATGTAATTTACAATGAGATTACGACACTAAAACATGACATGTTCAAAAAAAGTTAAACGTTCCTTGTATAAACAGTCTTTTTAATAATTACCTTTATTTCTTTAAGGTTGCCATGGAGAAGTATTTGGAAAGTAATCCTACTGTGGCAAAGAAAAGCAGTAGGACAGTTTTAAACAAGTATGAAAGAAAATTGAATGACAAGAGCATCGGGAAGCCGGACAAACCTCCATCGTAAGTACTTACGTGAAAATATGGTCCTAAATGATCATGGAATACTGTACTTTTGAGTTCTTACATTAAACACAGTATGTGTATATTGGATTGAATTATGTGATAAAACATGTAAATAATAAAGTCACCATATCTGAGGACCCACGTATTGCACCATTTTATTCGTTGCACAAAATTCACAAAACCCTGCCCTAACCCTGGCTAACCAATTGTTTCCGGCAATGGTACACTCACAGAGATGATATTTGGCCATGTAGAAGGCGTGTTAAAACCTTATGCATCCGGAAGCAGCAGCTACATCCAAGACACCACTGATTTTCTCAAAAAAAATCGCATTGGTGAGAGATCTACCTGATGACACCATCCTTGTGACCATGGCTGTGAAAGCATTATTTACAAACACTCCTCAAAAAGCCAATCTACACGCCATCCGTTGTAGTCTTTCACCTGATCACACCTCTACCGTTACCAAATCTTTGACTAAATTTATTTTGGAACACAATTAATTCATTTTTGAAAACATAATTTATCTTCAAAAGAAAGGCACAGCTATGGGAACTTGAAAATGATATAAAGTGGAAAAATATGATGCGGTGAATGGTGATGTTTAATCTTTGCATAAATTTCCAAAAGGTAAGAAATCCTGGAGAGCCTAATCAATTTGTGCTGCTGACTAGACGAAACTTTAAACGGCCCTTAGAGAAAAGTTTGCAGTTAATATTTCCATCAAAGTTCTTATTACAAATCCAGTTGTAGACTCTCTTCTTTTGGCATAGGTACTTTGTTGTTATTTTACTCAAAATAGTTTTTACCTATCTAGGCTAGTTCGTGTTTGCCAAGTCCTAGACCTATTAATGTTTTTGCTTCTTAAAAATGTATATTTTGAAAAACAACTGTTTAACTTGGTTATGGTTTAGGGCCTGGAAGTTTTACAGTTGTTTTATGTGGACTTCTGTCCAAAAAAATTGATAACCATACCTGGTACTAGCTTAGCTTATTTGTGAGGATGAATCCTACTTTTGCTACTAGCAGCACTGGTTATCACTTCTATAGGTCAGCACCAAGTGACTTACCTCTGGGATCAAGTATAGCATCCAAGAGATTGTACCTTACTTCCACAAAAATGCAGGATGTGAACAGGTTATGAGTGCAAAAGTTGATTTACAATTCAAAACCTCTTTTCCGGCGTAGAGGGTAATTCATAGTCAGGAAGATCTCCACAAATTGTAAATATTGTGAATACAAATGAATTTCTACTAACTACATTTGGACAGTGTGGCATGCAAAAGATGTGGCTGCTTACAGTTTAACACAACTGGTGTATCCAGGGTGTTTGAGCAATTACATATTAATTAATTATATCGGTTTGGAATTAATGCTCAGGTATTACTATAAATCTGACCATATTTTACATTAGACCTATCTTCAGGTTTTTCCTTCTGTGTACTGTGTACTTCTGTGCGTGTACTTCAAGTACCTCACCTGATAACTACAACTTGCAGGACAATATACTCCCTTATTAAAGACTAATTTCTTGCAAAAACAATCCAGTGATATAGATCATATTTCTGACAAAACCATTTGCAACTTTACAACGTAAAATTGTGAATAACTTTTTTACTGTATACATGCAAAAAGCAGTTTCTAATTTAGCTACTAGCTGGTCATTTTTGACTTGCACAAAAGTTTTATCAGGAGCTCTTTAATTGGTTAATTAATTATATTTCTTCATAGAAATGGATATAACTTATTTTGTACGGAGACAATGTCCACGCTTAAGTCTATGTTGAGTCAAAATCGAATTATTGAATGTGGAAGACTTTGGAATCTCAAATCTGCAGAAGAAAAGCAGCACTATCACATACGTTATTTAAAATTAAAAGAACAGTATAATGAAAATTATAAGAAGTTTTTAAATGTAAGTTTGATGCTTATGTTAATGGATGTTTAAATGTTTGAAATTATGTGGTTTGATTGTAGAAGTGATTGAACTGTGCTTACTATTGATGAGCATATGTATTTAGCATATGGTTGCTTGACTTACGATTTGATAAAGCTGTGTTAAACTTTGTAAATGAAATATACAAACATAAATAAATCTCCATAGTAATGAACTAGAAAAGAAAGTAATGGTTAAAGTGTATATACTGTATGTAGTCACTAATCAAAAGTTCTTTAATTATTTTGTGATGTTACTGGAGTGCTCAAGTTTCTGTACTTTTTGAAAAAATAAAATTTTGGCACAGTCTGTGAAATTCTTCATTAGCTTTTATTATAGTTGCTTTGCTTTGAATTTTAATTATTAGAGTCTTACACCTGATGAACGAAAACAAGAAAAGGAACAATCTCAACCAAAGAAAAGGTATTTAGATATTTTGATGTTTGATAGTACATTGTTGTTTCAAACAGTTATTTGCTGCAATATTGCGTGCAGCAAATATCATGTAGCGACTGTCTGTTATTTGTTTATCTGTTGGTGTTAGATTGGGTTGCTACCTACCTTAATGCCAACTCAACACTGGAATAATCCAAATTTTGTAATAACAATCATAACTAAAACTTTGGCCAATGCTTGAAATTTATTCAATACTAATGCTCGAACTAACCCAATCTCTTAACTCATCTGAAAATCTTGTTCCTGTTAAAATCAATTTATTTCAATCAAAAATAAACAAAAAAAATTTATTGAAGGCAAGCAACAAACTCAAATACAACGGGAAAATTAATCAAGTTAGAAGCAAAAGATAGTAGTTCTGAAGATTCAAGTGATGATGAATATGAAAACATCAGTGATCATTTGAATGACACTTCAGATGATGATGAGGATGAAGATGATGACAGTGACAGTGGAAATGATGAAGAGGATGATAGTAAGTGAGGAGAGTGATCAGCTTGATAAAAACCAAAATCATTTCTAAATTTCACGGTGTATGTTTGTGTGAGTGTTAATTACATTAGTATTTAGATGAAAATGAGGAAGATGTTATTGATGAAGATGCAAAAGAGGAAAATGACATTAAGAGTAAAGTGCTGGTGGGTAAAAGAGTGTTTTTACCTGGCTCATCTTGTTATTAATTGTTTTTAATTTTTTCTTAGTTACCAGGTCTTGCCCCTGTAAGACCAACTACTCCTATTTCTGCACTCTTTCTTTATCAGAAAGCACATCGAAAAAAGGTTTGCGATATTACTTCGAATATACAACAAATTGTATTACAATTTTACCTTGTAAAATAAGAAACAGGATATAGTTTGGCACTCTTAAGGTGAACTTTATATTTTTTGACATGTTACCTTGTTTGCACATTATTATTGGTTAAATGCTGAACTTGATAATACAGAAAACAATAGACTCTTGACTGGAACCAAGCTATGTGCGACGACTTAAACGAGTTCTATTATAGTGGCCGGTTGGCACTGGTCATCTGTTTATGCATAACGCATTTTTTGAAAAAGTATAAAATTATTTTGCAAGTTTTGTATCGCTTTCGATGTTTGAATATTTGTTTGCTTATAAGTTGTCTCGCAGCTTAACATTTAGTTTAAGTGCATTTTTACTGAAGGTTTTAGTGACTTGTCTATAATGGCGATAATGATGATGACATTATATGATGTTATATGTCAATTCACTAAGTCCCTGTGACGTGCCTTTATGCTATAATTTTTATGCAGTAGTAGGTTTAGTTTTGTACAAAACAAAAATGTTTATAAAGACAAACAAATGAAAGCTTCTATCTTTTTTGTGAATTTTAGGTGGAATCTCAGTATCCTCGGATGTCATCTGATGAAATTACTAGACTTCTTGCACGTCGATACCATGAATTGCCAGAGCACAGACGCCATAAATATGCACAAAGAGAAAAGCAACAGAGAGCATTATACAATGAAAAAATGCAACAATATTTGTAAGTTTTTACAAGTTGATCATGAATCTGTATACAAAATCTTTTTAAGCGTTCTTAAACATTATACTATTTGTACTTGGTGGTTGAGCTAGAATTTCTGTATTTTACTAGTTTTTCAAATCTGCCTTATTTTCATTTGTACAGCTAAGTTGGATTATTTTTGTCTATTTACATTAACTTAGCATGACATTTTTAATGCATTACGGCAATGTTTTATTAGAAAAACCGGTACGAAAAAGAATGGTACGGAAACCAAAAATGATCCACCAGTCCAACCTCAACCAGTAACTGGAGAACAACTTTATCATGAGAAATGTGCTTCGTTCTATCAAAAGAAGTTTAAGGTTTTTGTACAAAATTGAATGCTTTGTTTTAGCTCACAATACGTTTTGCACCTGTAACTATTTTAACCATGGGTTGTTGGTAATTTCATTAAACTGTTTTCAGACTCAGGCAGAAGTGGAAGCTGCATTAAGGACTTCATGGAGCAAATTTAGTAAAGTTCGTAAACAACCATACATCAAAGCTGCACAAGAACTAAATGAAAAAAATATTGCCGCTTATCGTGTAGCAATGGAAAAGAATAATTTTGTTGTGCACGACAGTGTTAGTGAGGTATAATTAATAATCATGTATGTTGCTGCATGGGTTATTTAGTTTATTGTAAAATTTTGTATAACATGCACATTTTGTATTTGTTTGTATGATTTTAAGGAATACAGTACCGAAGGAAAAAGTAAAACCATGTCTGCAAGAAAAGTGAAGCTAGATGGGGAACCAAAAAAGCCTCCACCAAATGGTTATCAGCTCTTCAGTGCAACATATCTTTCAAAACTCTCACATTTGTCCCAAAATGAGAAATTTAAAGTAAGATAATGATATCTTGCTTTATATCTGCCTCAGCTAGAAATGCTCATTAATTCAAAATTTATATCGAAGTAAATATTTCTGAAGTTCATAGCTAGCTCTTGTAACTTTTCCTCGACTCTATCAAACTAAGCAATTGCTTTTACTACAGGAAATTGGGCGAATGTGGAAAAAACTTGATCCTGCAAAGAAACAAGCATTTGCCAATGAGGCTAAGAAAAGCAATGATAAATACAAGAGGGAACTTGAAATTTGGCTCAAGGTACTTTGCTTTTGCCTGCGAAAAATCGCTTGGTAGGACAAATTCTTTTCACATTCTTTGTGTAACTGTTAGCGATGATACTATTGCAGCAACTTCCTCCAGATGTTGTAAAGCAGTATATCGAACAGCAGTCTAAGAAAAGAATAAAAAAAGTTCGTGGTGATGCTGAATCATCACCAAGTGACAAAAAAATTAAGCTTACCAAGGCAGAAGAAGATCAGGTATGATATGCATTAAGAAATATACCTTAATGGTATTTCAGATTACATCAAATTATATCGCCAATTCATAAAATTGCACCCCTACCAAAACTTCAACAAGGGGGTGCAACCTCAAAATGACGTCATAGATCAAAAAAAAAGGTTAGATGCTTTCATTGTGCCCAAAATACCGCCTAGAGAAACTCCAAGCTTTTTTAAATTTCAAAATGATGAAACAATGAAACATCCTAGAAACTACGCTTCTGAAAAAAATTTTAGAAGCTTGAAAATGTATGTTTTCAGCACTAATAACTCCCTCCCATACTCTTTGGTGGTTTGCTTTAATACATTTCTCTTTAACATGCTGTTTGGGCAATGATTGGATCCAGTCATGTGATAAGGAGTTATAAGGCGTAAATTAGTCACATGCCAAATTCAACACAAATCTGAATCTTGCAGGCAGATTCAGATCAAAATTTTGTCCACCCTCTTTTCTAAAACAACTTCCTCGCACTACATAATTTCAAAAAGCATTGATTAACTTCAATAGTGAACGAAATCCCAACTACATTAAATACTAGAACTTCAAAATCCTGTAAGGATTTAAAACAAATCTGCAAATTTTTGATCCACTATAACAGACGAGTATCAATCAAGATTTAAAAGTCATGTTTCACTCAGATTAAAAACTGCAAGTATTAGGGTAATTATGAAAAAGGGAATTTGGTAACTTGGAATTATTTTATGTTGCATTTTATTTCATATGAGCTGTATACATTCAGGATGTTTTTTTGGTAAGTTATTACAATTTCGGGATATGTCAAGCCGGGGAAGTGTCTGTTGTGGAAATTGTGTGCATTTGTGTATTTGCTTTATTTGGTAACGTATATAATTGTTCAAAAAGCAATTCTAATACTTGAAAAAGTTCTGCATGGAGCTTTCTGAAAGTTTACACTGATTTAGCTTGTTTTAGTCTATAATTTGTAATACTAGTGTTTAAGTCTATAATTTCATAAATTTCCAACAAAATTGCCTGTCTCCAGCTCCTTCACTTGCATGTCAACGTTAATACTAAATATTTTGGTCAAAGAATATTCCTTTTATCAATTTTTATGTTAATTTTTACGTTTTATGTGCCTCTTTGCTATTTTACATACGACAATTGGCAGTATAATTCCCAAGGTACTGTCAAAATTGCTCCTACCATACTACCCTATGCTTGGTCTAACCACGTTTTTTTATGGTGTTAGATTTGCTTGACCATATATGTTCTATAGGAGTTTTATTTTTTCCGGAGCCATTGTTTTATACCACTGTATTTTGGAAAACGTCAAATGTTATTGCTATGTTATTGATGGGCCTCGTGTGACTCTTAAAATGTAACAAACAGATTGAGTAAACAGAACAGACAAAACTTGATTTTCTTTTGTATTAATAATGTAGGCAAGATTACACAAAACTTTACCACCTTTGAATATGTGAAATATCATTTTTCTTGAATAGCATTGTTATTTTAGGAAACTAAAAACGTTGATCATAGTAGTTCCAGTGAATCTGCAGCAGACAGTGATTCTTCAAGCTCTGAGGACGAGGTAATTCCGAGATTTTTTACACGTTAGTCAATAAATCAGTGTTTTTTGTACGTTTAGTATGCAAAAAGATATGTATAATGCATCTTCTAGTAATACGTTTCCTATCATAACTATCCTCAATTTAAATGAAATGAACTGCTCTAATACCATTGTGGTGAAAAATATTACATTATATATATCTTTATTACAGAGCGATGACGAAGACAGCAGTTCAAGCTCATCGGATTCTGACGGGGACGTAAGCAGCGGGAGCAGTAGCAGTGAGGATATGTCATCTAGCTCACAGTCAGATTGATTAATGACGTAACTTGCAGCAGTCAAGGTGTAAGAGATCACTAGCCGGCCGCTGTTGCATGATGTTCTTCATTTGGATCATAGCTCGCTGGTTTTTAGCGAACTCATTGCATACTACAAACATCATCGCACACTCATTGCTTCAAATATAGCTAGATTTTGAGCAATTCTGTTTTGTGATAATGGCATTTTGTTTCTGCTATCATTGTAGTAAGCATTTTTAACCGTGCTTTTAAATGGTTATCTTTTCGGAAGTATAGTTTGATAACTTTCGTTATAATACTGCATTGTATTTGTCACTGCCTATTTTTCTCCTATCTTTTTACCACGATTTTCAAGAATTGTTTTAATACAAAATTGTTTGGAATCACTATTCTTCGTGCAATTACACCGTCAGTTGTACGCCTGCGACGTATGTTTTTGGACAACAATGGAAAAATTTGTTAACAAAGGTTTTTGTTGCAAAATTTAACAGGAATAACAACCAGTGAAGTTGTAAAGTTAACAACAACACAAAACAATTTGTGAAGTTACGTGCCTTGTACATGAATTAACAACATGTTTCACAACTTTTTACTTATGGCATATGACAATAACTAGTTCCAAACATTTTCTTCTAATTAAGATCATTGCAGTTTTTTAGATGATACAAAACGACTAACTCTTGCAAGGAAACATCGATCATTCTGCACTAAGGTTACCAAATACCAACCTGGGATTGCTGTGGATGGCAGCATAAACTTTAGAGAGTTCAATTAGATAGACTTCAAGTTCAATTTATTCTTTTATATGATATTTTGTCCTGCTATAAACTAAACTTACATTTTGGTTATTTATTAACGGTCGTTATAACGTCTATCAGCAAATTATATTAGAAAGTAACTTTACCACCGTAGGTAGTATGCTCAGCTCGTTATTAGCTTACATATAGGCGGCTATGATATTTGGTCAATAAATAAGTAAAACGTTGATTTTCTTTATTGAGGGTTTAATTGAAGAAATATTTACGTTAGGTTTAGTTTACTATGTTACAACAATTAAGCTGGGATAACAAGGATTAAAACTGTAAAAATAGCCTTGAACAAAACATGTTTTCCGGAGTGGCAGTGACAGCCAATACACTTAAGCTACAAAACGCGGAGGATTGGGGAAACCGGAAGGAATTGATACAAGAGTGGGTTGTTACAACTCGTTTTTTGCTGTAATGAATCTTTTCTTTCGCTAGAATTACTATCACGGGATCACTTTATTCGCATCCTTGTAGGCCTAAATGATGTTAATTTTTGCGGATTTGAATGTTGCCGTAGAGGTGGGAGATAAAAGTATGTTTTGAGAGTTAGAAAGAAAACTTTTGCTTTTCTGAAAAATTGTCGACTAAAGTTGTAAAAAGAGCACATCTTGCCTACTTTAAGATCAAATAAGGTGACCAAGATAAAAGTTGGGCACCACATAAGGTTTGCAAAACTTGTGTGGAAAGTTTAAGATGTTGGACTCAGGTGAAACAAGTACATCTTAATTTTGGATTATAAATGATTTGGAGAAAGAAAAAAATCACACAAATGGCTTGAAGAACACTTTGTCTTATCTTAACTTAAATTACCTTGTAATGAAATGATTGTTTATCGTTCCTTATCCTGTAAGGGCGACCACTTCAATTACAAAGTCTGTCTGTTGAATTGTTGTCCTTGATGATAAATGAGTCTTAGGTCGTTGTTTCGCTTTTCTTAATCTTAGAATTAATTGTTCACCATGACAACTGTATAAACTGATTATATTGTTTCTTGTTTAAACGATTATATTAAGTAAAACATTGTGACAGCTACATAATAAAGTCGACCACTTTCTCGGGTTAACTTCGTAGACTGTGACGCAATGAATAGCTATAAATGAAAGAATAACTCACGTCACGATTTATAACGATATACAGGAAGTCATGCATAGGCGACACGTAACGCAATGCTTTGCTTTGCCGATTTCCGTATTCTATGCGGCATTCGATTTGCAAGCAATTTTATAAAATCATCACAACCTGTTGAATTACACCATGTAACAAAATTTTGCGAAATTTTTAGTTGCCAAAAAATGTTTATGTATTGTGTTTTGCTACTCGGAACTAATCACAAAAATGCAAATATTTTTCCTGAAGTGTCCTAAATTTTCAAGAAATATCGCTTTTTCTGATTTTACCCAAAATTTTTCAGTATTAATAAGCATTATTTTGTATAAGACTCACAAACACGCTAACACATAGAAGTATTGTCCATAATATAGCCTGGTAATGCATTATGTAAGGATCCATATTGCAAACATTCCAAAAAACTTCAGAAGTGGTTTTGTTTGCGTGATTTGCGTCTATGAACTGAGAAATCTTCTCGTATTATGACCACAAATAAACCCCCATCATGTTGCGACTCCACCTTCCTTGGTATCTTCTTTCCATATCAGAAATGTCCTGGTGAAACCTTTCATCATGTTCTTCGCTTACACACCCATATTTGGACTGAAAAAATCAAGGTGAGAGTGCAGGTAATGCATTTTCAAGGACATACGACATCCCAATTTTTCGTATTCCTCCATCAGATTGTTCACCAAAACTTTATAGTCATCGCTTCGTTTACTACCGAGAAAAAAATTAACTACTTCTCGAAATGCATTCCATGCTTCTGCTTCTCTCGTAGTCATTTTATTTTCAAGTTCTTTACACTGGAGCATAAGTCGAACCTCCACAGAGTTGTATCTAGCATGGTTAATACTTTCAAGAAGAAACTTTACATTTTTGTAATCTTCTCTCATTTGGACAGAATGGTCAACGGGTATAGATGGATACTGGTTTCTATTGTTAAGGAGGACACATTTCAAACTTCGGGAAGAACTGTCTATAAATAGGCGCCACTCCTTTGGGTCATGATCGAGCTATTCGTATTTCTTCAAAAAGGTTATCAACATTACTACACAAGCAAAGAGAGCCGGTCACAGAAAAATACCTTGAAAATCTTTCATGCCTTTTTCTCGACAAAGAACATCGACATGACGAATCTAATAAGTTCCATTGTTTCAACCTTGAAATCAGAAGTTCGGCATTTGACTTAGTGAGCCCCATGTCTCTAACTAAATCATTTAATTCTTGTTGGCTTGGGAAGTGTGGTTCTGAAATCAAGTCTGTATGAGATATGTTGAATTCATCATCTGAGTCTTTTTCAATATCTTCAGACCCTGCTAAATCTTCTGGAGCTTTTTTGCTCGGTGGTTTGGGCAGTGGCAACTCACTGCTATGCGGAACAGGTGCAATAGAAGACGGTATAGAAGGATATACAATGTCACGTCGGTTTTTAGTTCTTCTAAACCTTGAAATGTCAACCATACAGAAATAGCAGTCATCTGTATGATTTTGGGGTTCTCTCCAGATTCTCGGAATAGCAAATGGCATCGAATGCCGGTCTCCTCTAAGCCAGCCATCCAAATTTGATCGGCATGTTCCGCAGATCACACGAGGTGCCCAGTGTTTATCTTGGTCACCAATTTTCATGCCAAAATAAAGTTCATAAGCGTAAGAAAATTTTGCTTCTACCTTTATTCTGTATTTCACTTGCTTTAAACTAATGTATAGACCACAGACATAGCAAAAACAATCAGCAGACAGCTTACATTTACGTGATGATGACATCCCTCAATTTATCGAGAATCACGCTACCTGTAATTAACCTGATAAGATACCAGTAACAATAAAATAGCCAATGTGGCAACCTTGATATACTGGCTCACTGAGACTATGCCAAGAATGATCATTGTTACGATACAGGCTACAATTATGAAGTTAAAATGTTGGGCCATAGTGACGTCACACTGCACCAATGTTATAACGAATTTACAATCAGAGTTAGAAAAAACAGGGTGCTGAAAATTTAAAAAGCTTAAAATAACATTTTTATACAACATTTGAGACAAAAAATTGCCAGAAATATGTTTTACTCAGTAATATGTTTCAGAAAATATTAAAAAATCGTCACAACTAAATTTTTGTTACATGGTGTTATCTGACTCTATTGTTGCTTGCGGTTAGAATACTCTAAGCTTTTGTGAGCAGAAAGTTTTTAATATTACAACAGAAATAACTCACAAGAAAAGGTTTTTATTATAGGTGCTGTACACTTTCTCAATATTACGAATAACCAAGAACATAAAAATAATACTACTGATTATAAGATGTTTATTGAGTTGAAATCACCATGGCTGGCATAGGCCGTAGACCAGGGGTTCCCAACCTTTTTATGTTCTCGTACCACTTAGCCACCACTGATTTTCAACACGTACCACTATTTGCAAAAATGTAATATATATATAATATATATATATAATATACAAAAATGTAATGCTGTTCAGGATTCAGCCACTACACGTGGGAAAACCAACATCAGAATAAACGCAATTCGGCAATTGCACAGACCACATTGCTCACGTAATAGTTTCGTCACACACACCATTCACATTGCACATATAATAGTTTCGTTACAGACACCATTAAGTTCGCACAGCAGCATTGTATTAATAACAATGACACGCAAGGAGCAAGATCGACAAAAGTAGCTTACTGAGTGCAGAGAATTTAGTACGGAAAGAAATAAAAGTGTTGTTCGCATATTTTAGCAACTCAAAATTAAATTGTTATACTACTATATATCGCATGCAACGGAGAGCTGCTCGCGTACCACCTGAAAAGCTCCCGCGCACCACTAGTCACTAGTGGTACGCGTACCACCGGTTGGGAACCCCTGCCGTAGACAATTCATTTGTTGATTTGGAAGATTCACTTGGCTAACTCTATCTCTCTCACTCTCTATTCACTGGTAGAAGTGCGAGCTTATAAAACATGAAAGTGATGGGAGTTAAAATGTTCGACATGAAAAACGCTGCGAGTCGTAGCAGGTGTAACGGGCTAAACAAATTCTGATAATGTGAGATATATATAGCTAAAGTTGACACATTGAGACATAGATATATTATGACAAAGAAATAGTTCGCTTGTGCACTACTTGTGTGAAGTATTACACAAGGAACATATCTTTCATAATGTCCGCGTATGCTGGCGGTAATTGTTTGAATATGAGCGAGGACGATTGATGGTTGGTGACTTGTTTTGCTTCTGCTTCGATGGATGAGTTCTCATTTCTCAAATTTGCGTGACTATGCTGTTAGTTGCTTGATTCTGTCTATACAAATTACTAACTTATAAAGTTCCCATTTTATTTATTATAACACAAAGGTTTTCACCTTCGGGCAAATCTTGCTGAATGTTACATAGCGCTGTAGTAACCAGTAAAATCGATCACACGAAAAGGAAAGATTGAAAACATTACATCAGTATTTATATGTGACACACCAGTTCAAGCGAGGAAATTATCTGACGTCATTAAGGAAAACGCAAATTTGGTCAACAACTGAATTACGGGATTCTAAATTAAATTTCAAACATCTTGGAAAACAACTCGTGATTCGTGACGTAATCGTCACAATATAATGATCAGTGTTAAGTTTAAGAAGCGAGCATTTCTTATAAAGACTTCTTATTAGCATAGATGCTGGAAAACAACCTGGGAACGTAACAAAAGGAGTGTTCACACGAAGTTATTCAGAGCAAGTTTCCAAATATCAATCGACAGTTGAAGTGTTTATCAAAAAATAATTTCATAAACTTCAATCAATAACCAGAAAACACTTTTACAAGATATGATTTAATGTTATTAAAAATACCACCCAGGCCGCTACAGGTTATTATTTCTGTCCTGTTAACATTAAGGGGCTAAATAAGAAGTGCAAGCACCATTTGAAATATCCCTGTCTTGATTCTGCTATACGACTGGTTCTTCACAGAGATCAAATAACAGTACCAGGTAACTTACAAATTTGCCAGAACTTTAACATGAAGGTATGGTATCATCGTCAGATATTTCCGATTACTTTTGGAATGTCATGAGAGATGTTCCTCGTACCCAAAGGTGGGCAGTCGGTGCTTAAGTACCGTAGGTAACGCTACCCGTACTCGGCAAAAAATGTACCGATAGATCCGGTGTCGTGCAGAATAGTGACTCATTACCAAATATTGACTGCAAATACTAAATTTGTGACGTAACAAATTCATTCATTCATTGCGCAATCGAGTTGCCTACAGAACTTACCGACAGAAGTAGGCCAACACCTGTGACCTACACACGGTGTTTTGTTTGCCAGTATACATGCATTCGCAAACGTTTCGGTATCATACTATTCAGCAACTGAATAGGAACACGTATTCTGCTGAGCAAAATCCTTTATCACACACTGAGTTTATTACGTCACAGAGGGGTTCAATATTTGGCAGGGAGTCACTATTTGGCATTACACCGGTATTCGATACTATTTCAAAAACATTGTTCGGTACTTTACCCGTACTAAGTACCGGTACTTTTTGTACAGCGGATCCTCTTGCAAGTGCAATTTTTGCCTATATTATGACCCCACTACAGTTACTTCAGGTCAAAAAGTATGTGAACTCACTCTTCGCAACTTTATTAGACACTTTTAAATTAAAAAGAACAAAAAGTGCTAAACTTGGCACAAAGTTTTAATTAAAATGAAGTTTCGAAAACATACTTCTCAAAATTATTTGAAGTAATCATTTTAAAAGTACTGAGTACCGGGATCGACTTTATATTTCTTGAAAAAAGTAATCTGGTAATTCGGTACTTTTAGAAAAAAGTACCGACGGTACCTGTATCGGTACTGAAAAAGTAATGCGGTACAGTAATTCGGTACAACAGTACCGCGGTACTTCCCAACTCTGCTCATACGGTATTCAGAAGAAAATCACCCAAATGAAAATTTTCAAATATGTGAATTGAAATGTTTTGATAAGTATTGTTGGTCAAGTGCTAATGTTTTATAGCTCTTTTTTTATCAAGTTTATGTTATTATTGAGCGCTTCGAGTTTGTGGTATTGTTTATGGTAACAAAGGATAAGCTTTATTTCTAAATCTGGATGTGATACGTACAAAATAAGATCAGATTTGAAACTAGTGACCCAAATTTAGAAAAGTTTAGCTGTCAAACTCCATTCCAGAAAAATTGTGTAAACCAGTGATAATTTAACACAGTGTTGCAATGACATAAGTGAGAAGATGTCTTGATTACTACTTTCATTAAACAAATTGCAATAGCCTATTCTGGAAAGTTGACTAAGTTTTGGAAATATAATATTGATTAAAAATTGCTAAAAGTTAATTATTTTGAAATAAGGTTACATATTTTTTACAAGATTTTCGATTAATCCGATCTAGTAGATAATTAGGAATTAGTGAACAGGACTCGCTAAATAGCTCGTACATATCATTTTTCGTCGCTGTGTCAGTTAAACTTTATTTTTTCTCGACTTTTATTCACACCAACTGTGAATAAATCTATTCCGGTAATTTTTTATGTTACAAGCCTACTGCTACACTACAATTTAGTGTGTTAATTCAGTTAGCGCAAGAAATTAAACTTCGATCACTGAAGATGGTTTTTTGGCGTTTAGCGCCACACAGTCATGTCGTATGGCACTACCCCTTTAACTTTTTGAACTTCTCGGCGCATTCCTCACATATAATTGATTGGTATTGGGTGTGCTATATCAATGCTTCCGCTGACAGAATGTCTTATTTTGCACTACTTTGAATAAACATTTTCGTTTGAGATTTTAACCCACTGTATGTCTACAGAAAAATACACGTAGCCATTGTGGCAGTCAGGTTAAGCGGAGTTTATTGACGCAGACAAATGATCTCCCAACCAGAGATCGCTGCAATGGTGACCTCGCAAAGTTCTGCATGCATTGCTACAACAACGTCAAAGGACCAACGCCTGGTTGCAAATAAACGTAAATTATTTACAAATTTGCTACCCTAAAATCGAATAATCAACCGATTACTAAATATGAATCCAGAATGTTTCCAAATAAAATTCGATTACCAACAAACTGCTAATGATTGACAACAATCGATAAAGAGCACCCCAACCCCAGTGTTAACCCTGTTAAACTGATTTAGTCAGAAATGCTAGCTATCTTATAAAGCTGATTATGTCGATTTTCAAGTGGGTAAGAACATTATGTAAATTTTACATAAGCTAGTTGCCAATTCTAAGGGATCATGCAAAACAGCATTGCGTGGCCTGCACGAAAACTCTTCCTGGAAGGCTAAATCTACATCTAAAAGGAACATCCCAAAATTTTCTTACAAGGATGCAAACACACTTCACTCTTTATATACAAACAACATCCATGCAATTTTAAACAAAAAATTATATCTATGCTGATAAAAACTGCCCGCCATATAGGCCAATTACGAAAATTGGAGGAGCAACAATTTTCGAAGGTATCGATATCTTATTTTACTTCGAAAAAACGATAAACATTTTTTAAAAACATAACACATCCGCATATTCGTAACCACGCACATGATCTTTGATCAAATGGTCACTTTATACTACGACATGCTAGGAAGGAGAAAAAATAATACCTTATTACATACAAACTTACAGTAGAAAGGTGATTTAAGGAACAGTATCTTATGTTATTACTTACGTTCATTTGCTAGGTCTCGAATTCTAAACCAATTGCACTTTGTGATAACTAACGGATGGTTACACGAGCAACAGAACAACAACGCAGACAGTTATTAAACTTGCTCCGGTGAAAATAACGGCCCAGAGAATTAAAACATCAAACAAGTAAGATATCCACAGAATATGCTTATTTTTCAAGTAAGTAAGTAACAGCTTCTTTAGAAGAACCCTTTTAATGATAGAAGACGTAATTGCGCAGAAGTATGAATAATTAATATATGCGCAGTAAATAATAAATGGTACGGATATTCTACATGTAAGATGGTTTATTTAGTGTAAAGATATATTGTGCTGCGAAGAGCAACAGAAAAATAAACAGCACGCAAAGAGTAACGTATGCTAGAAAAATAGCACTATGCATGCAGCGTTTTTTCGAAATTAGTATATATATACAATTTCACATGTAAATATGTATTTACTGGAAGGGCTTTTGTACAACGTGTACAAAAGCCGGAGCTACAATGCACAACCAACCTTTCCTTGCATTGGTAATACTTCACAAACTCTCGACCTACGCCACAAAACCATTCAAACACTACCAGTTCTACTGGGATTCTTGTTAGACAGAAAATTAAACCGGCGAGGTAGAAAAGTGCGCATAACAGATGCTTGCAAAAGCGACAGAAAACCTAAGATTCCAACAATTCCAGTCAACATAATACATCGAAAAAAATGTACACGAAATAAAAAAAAATGAAGAGATATTTTCAAACCGAGACGATACGATGGCCGTTCTTGTCATTGAAACTTAGTTGAAATATAAAAACACTTTCAATTTAATAAAAACAAAGTTAATAAAACCAGGTCAGTTTATGAATCAGAGAAATGGTTCTACCCACAAGATATCTTTACAACAGTAAACCAATCAAGATTTTGGTCCTATCACATAACCCATTTTACAAAATACTGCCCAAAAACATTACAAACGCGAATTCACTGCTGTGTAGTTCTTGCAATGCTGCATCGCTCCAATAAACCACCAAAGATGTAGAGAAAAGTATTCTTAAAATGTTTCAACTGTTGGGATCATCGTCGTCAGGTCGAACTTCTTTTACCAAAGGATGTATATTGTCTCCAAACGTTTTCTACATAAAAATATAACACATTAACTCAGGTCAAGCAAAATCAGTTTCCTACTCATTGCTAGGTCTAACACAACATTCTTCGTCCAGGAAAAAGTATAACTTTGCCTAAGTAAAAGTATCTTCAACTTACTTCAACAGTTGAGAAGGCATGAGTACATAACGCGTTCAAAGTTCTTAATCGTGGAAGAAATGCCATTATACTGGCAAACCTATTTCTTGTTGAGTCAGAGTAAGATTGAAGTGCGCAAGCAATAATTTCTTGCTGAGCTTCTACTCGATTCTGATCAACAATATCAGTGCGATCTATTCAATGAAAAGAAATAACGAAATATTAAAAAATCAATTCACAGACCAAGTTTTACAATATCAAGTGAGTGGGTATAGCAACTCAAAAATATAACTTAAATGATAGCACACAGGGCAAAAGGAATTATAACGATCTCAAATACTACCAGCTGAAAAAAGAGCAATAGCAGAAAGAGTGGACATTTCTATGTCATCCAAACGAAGAGCACTGAGATCTTCATGAAATTTAAGGTATGTGTCCGTATAGTCATCAGACATTCCACCTGGTAACACAGTCGAGCAAATTAATAATTGATTCAACTATGCGACAATCAAAGGTATTATAGGGTAACTTAGATCATTTTCAACCTATTTTCTAAAAAGGATAAAAATATGCTTATTCCAAAAATATAAACGAAACTTCTCTATCTTTTTTCGTTAACGAGTTATTTGCAAAACCGTTTTCAAAAAACTGTGCAGGGAGCGAATCTGACGAAATGTCACCAGGGTTGTTGGTGATGGAGCACGCTTCAAGCGCATATGAAATCAATGGAAAGTTGCTGTTGGAAGACTCGTTTCAGCAAATTTAGCGGTCTTGTTGGACAATTATTTTAAATTTTTTTCTGTGATGGATGATTGAATAATTATACGAGGCGATTTTAATCAAACAGTGTTATCTGTATGTTCATTGTGTGGCCTTAGCTCTAGGTACAGTATAACTATATACAGTTTGATTAGGCCTAGCTGACTTTCAGCTTTTCAATAATGTTTAGAAATAAACTTTTAGGTCTTACCAAATATAAAAAAAACATTGCCAAGTTGTTGCAAGTTAAGTTACTAACACTCAGTTGACTGAGTGACTACAAATAAGGTTGACTTGATTGTCAGTAGCAAGATCATGAATGAACAGAGGCTAGCCACTAGCTAGAACTGTAGGCTCAAACTTATGGTCAAGTGCAGAACCGTGTGTTGTAATAGTTAGATCGTATGCTAGACGTCTTCTACTCAATTTGTGATGTCAGGTTGTTCTGCACTAGTAGACCCAACAGTTGAGTGAGAAATTGTTTTGAATTGTCAGTTTTTTAAAAATAGATGTCATGCTCCAGGTTGGAAAGTTTACAAATTGTGCAGGGATTTTAAATCTGTGCGTTACTTTGTTTTGGTAGGGCTAAAAAGTTTACATTTATGAACATTTTTTAAAAGCTGAAGGGCAAATAGGCCTAACAAAGCTATATATAGTTACTGTGGATTAGGCTTAAACTACCTAAAGTTAGGCTACACAATGCACATACAGTTAACACTTTTTGATTAAAAACGCCCCGTATAATTAGTCAATTATCCATCAGTGAAAAAATGTAAAAAAAGCTGTCTAACACAATCACTAAATTCGCCGAAACGAATCGGTGCAACAGCAACTTTCCATTGATCTGATATGCGCTTGAAGCCTGCTTAAACACCAGCAACCCTGGTGACGTCACATCCACTTCTCGAACAGTTTTGCAAATAACCTGTTAATAAAAAAGACAAAAAAATTTTGCTTCCATTTCCAAAATCAACATATTTTTATCTTTTCTTTAGAAAATATGTTGAAAATGACTTCAGTTCACTTTTCAACTGTCATTGCATTGTCTGTTGCGCTATTACGTCAACTTCTGGCCAGCCAAATTAAAGAATACATCCATAGGAAATTGCACATAGACAAGTTTAACCAGAGACTTGAGTGGTGAGGAATCATCGCCAAGTTTAAGTCCTGCAAGGACTTACCTCACACCGAAAACAATGATTCTACCACTGTAGCATAACTTTTCCTTAACAAGGAATTAGGGAAAGATATTATATGGCATCAAAACTGTCTCTGTACTGATATCAAAACACATAAGTTTTTTGAACACGCAGCTTGTAGCAAGATCAGGTGAATATTATCAGATAGCTTGCAATGGATGCACAATTGCACATACTGTACATGCAGTATTGTAACAAAGATTTTCGTCAGAGGTCTGTTTATAACACATAAAAAACCTAATGTTAACATAGCCGCTTATATTATATAACTACAAAAAACTTGCCAACCCTGTAAAAATGACTCCCTTGTGTAATAGAAGTCTGGTCCTAGGGTCAATGCTTTTCTTTCAGAATCATATGTATAATTTGCTTTTAGAAATAAAATTTCGGTGCAACCCGCTTTAAGAAGAGCAATTTGATCATTCAAATCCAAGCCTCTAAAAACAAATCGTATTTACACAACTACATATTTCTGATCACAGTTTATGTCAAATGTACAAAAACTGGCACAACACTTTCTTGTTCGTTGTTGTTTTCGAAACCTGTGCACTGCCATTTCAACCAAATAAAACGAAAAACAAATACAAAAAATGTTAAACTTACAAAAACGTGGGTATTTTTTTGCAGAACTTTATCACTTCTCTAATGCTGTATTCCATGATATCAGTGAAATGCAGAACATGGGCAGCATTAGTCATATTGCTTGGTGTACGGGCAACCATATCAGATGAAAGTGTCTTAATTCTATGAAGAAAAATGTTACGAAAAAACAAATTTAATTAACCAATGAACTAATAGTTATTAAAATGGAACAATAATAAGAACTGCAGATCTGTTTCAATGTTATTTGAATCAATCAATCAAATTCTTTCAATGTTACTCTATTTTTTAAACAAAATCAATCGTTTCAAAAAGCATGCTTATAACAACTTGAATTACATCTCTCATAAACCAGTCTACCAACCGACTGAAATTTGGTCAACTCGTCTTTATTATCGTGTACAGTCGTACTATTGTAAATTAAGTTTATGTTAACATTTCGTTTTAATCCAGTATTATTTATTGTAGCAATAGCCTGTTTTTCATTTAAAACAATGATTTTTCGTTGTCACAGTTATCCTAAGTTTTTTCAAATTGAAACAATTAAAAATGTTAATTTGGTCAATACAATATTGCTTAATTAGCAGTTTAAGAAAAGCGTGTAATAAAAGTTTTCTATATTCAATTAAAAACTCACAAATCAAGAAAATTTGAGCTGTTGCTGGAATTTGGAGACAAAGATGGAGAATTTCCACTGCTAGCATCTTTTTCCACAATCTCACCACCCTAAAACAAGTGTAATGTTAAGATACGAAGTGCCAGCATTATGTAAATACAAAGTGGACCTTTGTTGAATTCCGAATCGAATCAGAATCTTGAAATAATCACTTCGAAAGTATCAAGTACCGCGACCGACTAATATTGCTTGGTAGAAGTAATTTGGTACGGTGATTCAGTAATTTTTTCCACAAGTAATGACGGTATCACCTCTGGTTTTTGGATGGTTAGGATAATGAAGTAATGTTGGCCATGGGATGGTTATACCACTCTCATGAACAGTGATTAATGAACCATGAAATCGAAATTGTAACAATTGTTTATGAAGATAATGTCATTTGTTTCAACAAGTAGAAAAGCAAAACAGGGCTATTAATCAGCAGTGCTGCATAAAAACAATCGCATTGTTGATACAAAGAGTAACATCATGACTGGAATGAGTTCAACTGGACTGAATAAATTTTGACCTAAGAAAAACTTCACATGATCTTTTCCAAGTTTACTTGATTGATATAACTTTAGTAGTATTGATAAGTGCACCTGAAATAACAGACCAGTAATATGTTTTTTTCTACTTCATAAATTGCAATGAAAAGCGTTTAATACTTCTGTTTTAGCTAAAACTTATTAGATCACACATGCCTGGCCTAGAAGCGTTGGTACAATGGCAGTGACATATATATATATATATTATTTTGATTACTCGGATAGTGCCACAATGGTAGACTAGTGCACAATGGTGAACATTTATGCACGAAGTAGTCACAATCACAACACTAAACTAATGCTAAGCTTTCAACTAATCCTCATTAGTGTAAAAGGAAAAATAAACTAAAGAAAAATTATTTACCATAAACTTAGGTATCCGTAACTACCTTAACTTCCTGTTTGATCATGTATACTAGGGCTTCCCAAACTTTTTTGCTAGCGACCCCATAAAATTTGATACAATTTTTCGTGACTCTCCACATTTCATAGTGATAAATAGCTAAAAGTATTTATATGCTTTAGTATTTATCTTCAATTTTGTTAAAACTCGATACTGGTCTGGTACTTAATAAAATCTAAAAAAAATCACTTCAGAACAAAAACAAACGAATAATCACATTTATTAAGATTAGCTGTACAGCATTAGCCTATTCAATGAGACGGATGTGACTGTGTTTCTTTTTTGCACAGCAAGTCAAAACGTGGCTCAATGTTTGTCAGTGCAGGTCTCAATGCAGTTTCAATGTTTTTAAGGCTTGAACGGTACCTTGTTTTGATTGCAGTCAACGTTGAAAAAGCATACTCACATAAATACGTTAAAACAAATGGCAGGAGTACAGTTACAGCTACATCAGACAATGTTGGATATTCTACTCTAACACTAAGCCAAAAAGTACAAAGTTTTTTCTTTGAAATTCAAGTCGCAAATTTAAAACAGAAAAAAAGTTCAGCAAGTTCTTCCTTACATATGAGAGAAGTGCTCGATGCTTTGTTGCTGTACTAGAAATGGGTTCCGGACCCAATCTAATTTGGCAATGTCTAATTCTGGAAGAAAATAGATCCGAAAGTTGTTCACCAAACTTGACAAATCGGCAATTACAATTGCCTTAATAATATCCGATTCCACATTATTTGAAGCCAAAAAGTCTTCTGTGGATGGGAACATTTTAAATGAATCATTTTCAGCATTTTGTTTCCAGATGTTTAATTTCTTTATGAATGCTTCAATTTTGGATTTCAATGTGAAAATATTGGTGTTCTCTCCTTGGACGGACAAATTCAGTTGGTTGAGCTTTTCAAACATATCTGATAAATAGCATAATTTCAACAATCAACTATAATTCTGAAAATGGTGGACCAACTCTGAATTTTGTTGGGATAGAAAAATCATAACTTCGTTTTTCAACATTAACAGCCTTTTTAAAGCTTTCCCTTTGGATAGCCACCTTACTTCACGATGAAGTAAAAGTTTATTAAAGTCCGATTCCGTTTCATCACATAAATTTGCAAATAGGCAGGTATTAAGTGAGCGGCTCTTTATGAAGTTGATAACTTTCACAGCATCTTGTATAACTGCATTTAGATCAGGAGAAGTTTTTTTAGCCGCTATGGCCTCTCGATGGATTATACAATGTGTAAAAGTAACAGGTGCATCACTAGCAGATCACTCTATCATGAAAACCGGCTGTGTGTCCCGTCATACAGGACATATTAAATAAATTATCTACTCCAACACAGTTCTTCCAGTGCAGCCCCACCTCCATGAAAAAATTAACAACTTTCTGAAAAATATCCATTCCCGTGGTACGTCCACACATTGGTTGACAAAACAGTAAATCCTCGTTCATGTCGTCATTGTGATTAAATCTCACAAAAGCCAAAAGATATGCCATATTGGTAACGTCAGTGGATTCATCAAGCTGGATAGCAAATTTAGAAATTACTTTAATTCTTAGAATAAGTTGCTAACGTTGATCATGGCTAATTTCAGAAATTCGCCTGGACATGGTATTGTTTGATAAAGGAATTTTTCGCATTTCATCGGCTACTGCTTTTCCGTGAACAATTGCATTCATTTTAATTGTGAATGGTAAACAAAGTTCTTCACCAATGTTGTACGGTTTCTTAGCTTTAGCAATCAGCCAAGATCCCTCAAACTATTCTCTTGTGTACTCATCTTGACTGGGAAACTCACCTTCAAATGATTGTTGTCGTTTTTCTGTTGTTCTCAATAAGCGTTGAAAAAACTCAACGAGTTTATTGCAGTAAGAATCGTGTTTGGTCTTAAGATGTCTTTTCAACTTGCCAGGTTTAAGACTCTCATTTGCCAATATTTCATTGCAGATGAAACAGAGTGGGCGGTGTTCACCGTTTTCCGATACGAAAGTAAATCCATACTGAGCAACACTTTCATTATATTTCCTATTTTTCGTAGATATACTTGGGCTTTTCTCAGTCTTGGAATGCTTTGTAAGGCTGCAAGTTGGCGTTAGTTTTGCCTATTCTACATTGTCGACAGCTTCAACATTCTCTGCAATAACAATATCTCAACCACTTATCCATTCAGTTTGTTTAATTAAAATCTTTTAAATTAAAATTTTTGTTGTGTCCGTACTCACACTAGCTACCTTGCATACGATTTGTTAAAACTGGTCAAAGTATACTGCTTTGAATCAGATCACTGGCAGTAACTGAACAATTCTTGCGCTCACTAGCAGCGTGGACCGTGCTTCTACCAGCAGTAGCCTTTAGCTAGCGCGCGCATTCACATTGGAAGCAGAGCTAATGTGACAAAACAACAATATTGTGATGAAATAAACTGCTAATAAACTTTGGTAATCCTTCCATTTAGAAACACATGTGTTGACTGCTGTAGTGTGTAGAGTATGGATTATAAGTGAACTTTAGTAATTGTTAGAAACAATGCCAGTAAAGGAAAGTATCATCTAATTTTAGGTCGCTTCGTAGTACGGTCCTACTTTTGTGTGAAATTGAGGTACTCTTCGCGACCCCTGAAATTCTTCATGTGTCCCCGCAAAGGGTCGCAACCCCCAGGTTGGAAAGTTCTATTGTATACTAAGCATGCATTGTTGATGTGTGTAGCTAATTGCAATAGCATTTATTACACTGCGTAATACCAACTGTCAAACAACATGTGAGCAAGTCAATTATATGAAAAATAAGCCTGCATGTGTATTGTGAGAGTTCATAGAAGATTTCATTAATTGGGAATATTTCAAAGGCTAGGATTCTCAAACATATGTGCATTCATACCTCTTATTTTTAAATTTGAGCATTTTGAATCAATTGGAAAACAGATAAAACTTCAAAAGAAGTGGATGGGCAAACTACTTTTTCATAAAACACTAGTATCTAGCAAAATAAAACCTTAAAATAATGCGTTCATATCTTTAAATACATCTACAAGTACAAGAGATGGAATAAAAACAGAATATAAAAAAGCTAACAGCAAACAAACAACAGGGTACACTAGTTCCAAAGAATTTTTTGTCATCGTCATTTCTCACCCTTAAGATGCTCTTGTCTGGAGGACTGTTGCTTTGCAAGAAAGCAGTGCAAATTGTATCCAAAAGATCTTTTTCTTCTTGACTTAGTTCCCTTGGCACCCATGCTTGTGCTGTCCTTTTCATACGATTTGTTAAGACAAGATTTTTTTTGGATTCAATTTGGTCACTAGACATGATACCTGAAAACAATACCCTGATTATACCCCAATTGGGAGAAAACTGACCTGCGTTACAGCAGACACAAATGTCAAAATACATTAGTTAAATGTAATGCTTGAAATATTTTTGTATACTGAATAACTACAATTTTAGCATTTTAGATTGGTACGGTATCATAATCTTTATCCTCAAATTAAGAAAAGTTCTTTGCTCAACTTAAACTCAGCAATGGTACTACTCAAGCCTTGGTGTTTTTGTTCAGAACCATTAATTCAGTTTTCGCTTGACATCGCTCTCTTTTTCTTACATGATAACAATAGATAATCGTATAATTATTCATATCAGTATATTACAGCTGTTTCTCTCAACAGAAAAGTTTAAAAACTCTAAAGCAATATTGAAAACACCAAAATTTTGGTATAGAAAATGACAGTGTAAAATATTATAGTAATGGAAAATGATAGTAAAGATTCTTTTTTCCAAAATAGAAAGCACCTTGGCCTAAATAAAAATTCACTTGAATGAAAAGGTAAAGGATGGTTTTATCACAGACAAGCTCATTGATGTCTAGTCATAAGTAAAACTTGCTTTCATTGAAAGGACCTCTTGTTTAGGATGTATCTAGATAAGCTAAGTGTCAAAGTATCAATCAGCGGCATGCGTGCCCAGTAATGACAACTATACTTTAACTTCATATGCAGCAAATAGCTGTCGAGAACACTTTGGCCGGAGAAAATTGACTAAAACAAACCATTTTCATGTAGAACAAAGCAGCGATTTGGCCCACCTGCCACTCTGTAATAACACCCAAGAAATGTGGAAAGCCAGTCGCTACATGAATGTGCTCAAATATTACACAATTCAAAACTGCTTTACAAAGAGCGATTTTTTTCACTTATAAATTGCATTGAATTTAATCAAGTGTAATAAAATTGTGTGGAGTATGATAAGTAATCGATATAGACAATACTGTTGGCTCGAAGGGAGAAATTACTCAAATATGCTGAGAAACGACATGGTAGATGGTACGACACCATTCAGGTTAGACACCTTTATGCCACAACAATGGTGAATTCTTACATGAAGATGAATTCTTCTCACATGCTCATTGAATAATTTATTAATTACTCAGATTACAACTGGGTTATACATTCACTACAATGCAAATCTTTCTATATTGCAAGCATTATTGTAGGTCTCCAGAAGTAATTTTATTATGTTGTAAACATGTTTGAGCATCACAATAACTGGCAGACTTGCAATTTGCAGTGGACATTTCATTCATCCCAGAACCATAAAAACAACCATTGGTCAGATTCAGACTGCTTCCGCTTCTTACTACCCGTATATGACTATGCTTAATGGTTATCAAAATCAACTCCAGAATTCAAATAGACCCTAAATCAAAAAGTTGGTAATGCAAATGTTTTTATTTTCAAATCTTTTTCGGATCTTGAAGAAAACTAACAAAATGTCCTACCATGTGAAATGCTCATGTGTGTTTTCTTCCAAAAAAAAAACGCTATTAAAAAAAGGAAAAAGATGAAATTGATGAACTACACACATAAAAATGGCAGGGAAATTGCAACAAGCGATGGTTAATAAACCATTAGAATTCGAAAAAATGCAACTTCACTTAATACACTACCTCAGTGTTGATTTTAGTGGAATTTTAGTGTTTTGGTGTCATGGCAACCAAATTTTGAATTGGGTATCCAACATCGAGCTGAATGGATGCCCACTGGGCATCTTTTTAATGGTTGGTTTTCACTGCAAAATAAGGTTGCTCATGTGACTGATGTCTGGACAATGCCATTGTTTAAGGTGTGATCTCTGCTGGACTATGCTACTGGCACAGCTTGAAGAGATTGTATTAAGAGATGTAGTTGCAGGAAATGACTCTGACAATTGTGACCAGACCAGTGGAGAGAAAAAGTACAGAGTGTTTATGAAATTTTAAACCTAAAAAACTGCATCATTGATTGTGGCTGTTGGCAGATTAAGCTTAGTTTGCCAGAATTGGGTATCCAACTTTTTGAAGGGTACCCATTTTGCAAAGCCAGGGTGCCCAAGGGTATCCAAAGGGTATTCACTGCTATCGGTTGTATTTATTTCAAGCTTTGTACTCGTTGAAAAATTCCAGTAAAAAACCACATGCCTACAATAAGACTAAGCAATCAGTAGGGATAGACTGATATAATAATCGGGCACAGTCGATATACAATCAGCGGCAATATTTCGGATATCGGTATCAACCTTTTTTAATCCAGCGGCTGATATCAGATCACTTCATAACTGGGTAACTATAAAAATAGCTATAAAAATGGAAACACGTTGGCTACTTCTTACTGTCCAGAAACATTTTTCAAAGAAACTGATGCAAAGCCTTAAATCTGCTACCACATAACCGCAATTATCTATATCAATTCCCAAAATGACCATATTATATTTTCAAATAGACAACGTAAAGTGAATGCGGTATATAACAATAACAGCAATACAGTATTATATGTCCATATAGTTAAAATTGTAAAAAACCAAAAGGTAGAAAATATTAAAAATCATATTTAAACTTTTTTCTCCCAAGACCATGGCTTCTATTTATTAAGCAGTTCTGAAAATAGTAAAGTGTCCGAAGCAACTTTTTTTTAAAAGAAATGTTTAAATAGGGGTATTTGAGTTCTAAGGTATTACCGTATATGTAACAACTTACAAGTATTGAAATTTCATATATAAAAATACTAACATTCACGTTTCATTCCTATTTGAATGCATTTTCGAAGTCGACACGCCTGGCATTGTCTTCTGTTGCTTTTAGTGATGTTGCACTTATTGTTGTATTGACAGGAAAAACTTTTATCATTTTTAATGCTTCGCCTGGAAAAAAATCTATATTTAATTATGTGCAGAAATACGAGTCTTAAGCCAGTAAAAGTAAGAAATGAAGCCAAATACCATCTCATTCATAGCCTTGAGGGTAATATTAGTACATATATTATACTCTATGAAATACTCCCAATACCAAGCAATAAGTATTTCTACAAAGCTTGCCAACGGACATGACATTCTCTACGACCAGTGATACTTAACTATGATTAACAGTCATTGATTCAACAGTCAAAAGAATTAGCTTCAAATTAGTTCATAAAAGTTTGCCCATGCAATAGCTTTTCCAGTGCAAGATATTGACAAATCAGTAGGGAGCTTGCTGCAAGCTCTATGCCAGTTGGAAAAACTGGTTTTAGCCTAATGAAGACCAGCATCAAATACGTCATGGTGTATTGTAAAATTTGCTTATTCGAGGGCTGAGACAATGTCGGCAAGCCTGTTAGACCTTTCAAAATAATTCAAAAAACACACAACCAAACGTTTCATCAACTGTGCAAAATGACATTGCAATCGGTCACTCTGACGGATGAACATGAAAATGATGTATTTAAATTGGAAAATATTTTTGAAAAACTTCATGATAAAAGTGCCCAGCAGTGGAATAAATTCATGAACATGAACCTCAAGAAAAGAGAGAATGACTACAGTGCTTCAAATGCGGACTTTATGGTCTCAATGTTGTCAAAAAGGTGAAAGAGTGAAAAACATTTTAAACTAAAACCCGACTTAAACTCTGGACTGAGATTGGCATAAACATGCCAACATAAACATTGATGAAAGTTTGGTATTTTCTCTGAATGCCACGGTGGCTAATTTGCTAATGTAACAGTTATTACTAAACATTACCAAACACCATCAGTAAAATATCAAACTGGTATTTATTTTGTGCGTACTGATGATAAACCTATCATTATGTTGGGCGAATTGATGTCAAAATTTAATTAGCAGGTTGTATAAAATTTTGCGATGCCTATGTATACTTATGTATGCTTATGTATATTCTATTGCTGAACACTGTATTTTGGGAATCGATAAGAATTGTTCACAACATAACCAGTGTACTATTGAATACAAAAAATGTATATTTAGAAGCGGAGGTGGCACCATTTTTTTACCAAAATTACAGGGCTTAGCTAAAAATCAGGTTATCAATTTTTGCTTGCATTCTTGCCTATGCCAAGTTATTAATACCTGAAACATTTGGTGATCAAACAGGCATGACTGAGGTAGATGTTTTGATAAATTGCATTAACCATATTCAAGAAAAGTGGATTGTTGCAGGTACCGAATATATTTCTTCCACTCATGCCAAATTAGTCCAGTTAAAGCCATCAAATGTTGAGGTTGTAAGTCCTAGCAAGATCTTCCATTGCAAGGATTGTTCCAATCACAGGTGAAGGCAACACTGAATATTCAACTGTTTGCTCAATTTTACCTATTACAAGAGACAAGTCCACTAAGTGCTAACGTTGAGTTAACTGCACTGTACGGTGAGTTTTGTTTGAACAAAATGAAGCTGTCAGAAGTAAAATGTCCAAAGGTGGTTCTCTGTATATATACGTTTGTGATATATTTTACTGCATCCTTGCAAGTCATATTGGATAGGCAGAACTGGTTAATCATTTAATCGAAACTGAAACAATTGTCTGGTGTAGTTGTTTTTGAACTCAGACCTCGGATCTCATTTTAAATGTTACTAGCAAATCACAACAAAGTTCTTTGACAGACGGAAATCTGCTCTCACCTGCCACAAAGAGCTATGAGTTTAATGCCATGCAATTTGGTCTCTGTGATGCACCGTCAGCCTTCCAACACTTGATGAGATAGGTACTGAATGGTGTTAGTGTATTGGCACGATTTCTAGTTTGGATGATATTATCTTGTAGAGTCGTATATTTATCGATCACAGGGAAGGTTTAGATAAATTTCACAAGACTTCGGCAAGCTGGCCTAAAACTCAGAGCTTCCAAATGTATGAGTACCCATAATTCATTAAAGGTATCATTTCATATTTCTTGGCCAGTGCATTATATCACACGAAGGAGTTCCATGCAACCCATAAACAGTAGAATATATTTCTACCAGGCCTATGGCAAAAACACCAGAAGACATTTGTCAATTTTAGGCTTATCATGCAGTTATGGAAAGTTTCTTATACAATAATGTCAGATTGAACAGCCCTTTCACAACTTAGCAGATTGAAATTAACAAATTATTTCTGAACCATAAAATTTGAAAAACATATCAGCTGCTAAAAAATTTCCGTTCTCCGATACCCTGACCTATACAAACCGTTTATTGTAGAAACAGTACACAGACACATGTAAAACAAGTGTCGGTTATGTTTTTTTGCAACTAGTGGATTGCAAAAAATATTTCTTATGATAGCAATTAGCTCACCAAAACTGACTGAAATTAGGAAGGAGTGAATACAGATCGTTCTTGTGTTAAAGTTATTCTGATGTTATTAACTGAAGAATTCCTACTGAGAATGGGGTAGAGAACATGCATCTCATTGAAACCAGAAGAGATTTATGAAGTATGGACAATGCATCCACTCATTTGATTTCTTGCTCAACTTAAACTTTAAATTAGTCCACCATGCAGGAAGTAAACATACTAACGCTGACTCACTAAGTTGTCAAATTTGTTCTGGTGATACTTCAAAAGTAAAACAATTAACTCAGTCGTTTTAAACTTCAATAGCCATAAAAGTCCAACTACAGCCAAAAACTGTGAGGCGTGTTTTTAGAAGCATCTGAATGATCAGAAAAAACATTATCAAGCGCAGCAAGAAAATGCTGTTTTGCAGGAGCTATTTGAGATTTTGCATCTAGCCCATTGCAACTGTCTTTGGAGGAAATTAAGCCATTGCTGTTTTGCCTTCCCAAGAAAACTGATGTCGGTAGTCAGTACTGTAATTCCTCCAGCTTACGATACGAAAGATACTTCTTATGCAGCATTGAAGAAACTGTTCCAGTGAGAAAAAGTGATCATAGTATGTTGTCCAGGTTTCAGAAGCATGCAAATAAATTGGCACCAGGATTGCTTAGCAGTAGTACACAAGGGTATTGGTTTCTTTCTCCATTTCTTTCTTTTGTTGTAAGATGCTCGTGGGTGGGGAAGAATTTGTCTCTTAAGTTGGTATGCAGGCCAGACATGGAGGAAGCCTAGCCACAGACAGCAAGTATCGCCATGAAGTCCATACTCTGCTGTCTGTGTGGGATGCGACACTATTATAATAAGCATATTGGAAGACCTTTAGTATGACATTGGTTAGTTCAGTGATATAGTTGAGGTGCCTTAGGGTAAAAACTCCTATCTCATTGATCCCAGATAGCAAGTGTCCTTCAACAATGTATAAAATACTGGCTATAAATTTATGCTCTACACCTTGGTCTAGGAGATTGGTAATAACTAATAAGTAATTTTCAGTGATACTTAATTAGTTTAAAAAGCTAGCTTAACTAGCGTTTGTCTACATATAATGCAACAAAAACTATTTGATATCAACAATTTTTCACCATAGAAATTTTAGGTATGCCTGCTCATGAGCCATTGTTTGTTTTCTTACTGATGTAGTATTTTGAGTGATGTGCAAAATAAAATAAAACCATACTGTAACAATAACATATATTGCACCTGAAAAATCCTTTACACCCTTCACATGTTAAGGCATTGAAATGATAACCAGTTGCTTTATCATTACAAACACCACAAACTTTCCATGAATCGTCACTATCATCATCAAAAAAGACTGAATCTGGGTCTGGCGGATCGATACTTGGAAATACCTTGTTGTCACAGGTGCTGAGGAAATACATAGACACTGGGTAGTAATGTACAGTTATACAGTATGTTGCACAAATGATCACTTTCCATTTAACATAGGCAACAGCAAAGTAATTTAAAGAAATGAACAGCAGTTTTCCGTAACAAATATTATCTTGTACCTTTGATGATTTCTTCCAATGGAGGTTGTGGCCTTAACAAGGGATCTGCTAGCTAAATCTTGAAGTTCTGTGACAAATGTTTATGCTATTTTACAATAATATTTTGCAAATGCAAAAGTTCAACGTACTGATACATAAAAACATCAGCTGTAATCAAGAAAACGACAAATCTAAATATAATAATTAGTGCAGCTTATTATTGAAAAAAAAAACATTTAGACATATTCAGAATGTTTCATAAAGCTATAAAAGAACATAGTTAATGAAGCACAGTTTAAATTTTTGAAAATCCCCAAGGCAATAGCCAAATTGTCAAAACAAACTAATCTGCCAATATTAGTGAATGGTAGTAAAATGTATTTCATGTCATCACATGATTGTGGAAGTGAAATGATCACTTCACTACTAAAATGTTTAGTATCCAAAACAGTTGCTGTGATTAGCAACATTGCCGTTGGAATTTACAATTAAATACATATTCTCAAATCACTGCCAAAAAAGGCTATTAAAAACCAAAAGGCATGATTTTAAAAAAGTGTACAAATTTTCATGTGTAGAGGTAGACAGTTTCTTTATGCTGTAAACAGACTATTGCAATTTATAAATAATTGTAATTTGAGTAATGGCAATTACAGGTTTGCTGTTCTCTTTTCACTGTTGCATACTTTACACATTTTACATAGGACCTTTGTTTCTTGTAAGGACCCATATTCTGTATATACGTGGATGAAATCTGCCCCCATTCTGTACAACTTTCACAACAGTACTTATATAAATACAATTGTTCCTGCACAAAGCATCTCAGCTGATTGTGTTGCTTACTAAGCAGTGTTACGTCACTTAGCTAAAAAATTCAGAAAAAAAGCCACATAATGCAACGCATCATGGTAACAGAAGACTTACACCCCTGGGTGATATGTACACGAAAAAATCTATCAGACTTGAGCACCAATACTGTGCAGCGTAAAGATTTGCAAATTGCAATTGTGTCAAATTTTCATGTCATTTGAAGCAAAGTAATAAAGACAAGCATAACAGGACGTGATATGACAGATGAGTTAATTAGCACAATAACATTTTATGGACAAGTCAATACACCTTCTAATTATTTTGTCTGTTTTTCAGCAGTAAGGAGTCCAGAAACGAATTGGAAAGTGGTTAAGACCCAACCTTGAAAAGCACATAACCTACAAACGTCTTTTATTTTAACGTTTTGCTCAAAACAATATGCAATTAAGGGAACAAAAGTAGCAACTGAGACCAAAAATCTACTGCAATAATCCAATTTACTCATTTAGACAGTGTGCAACGAACGATGTTTTTACTTGATGGTGGGCCAGGGTAGGATTTGGCAGTGAATTAGTTTTGTATGCAATAAAAACATATACAGTCAGTCCTCGTTAATCCGGACCACTATGTTCCGTTATAAAAAGTCGGTTTAGCAGGGTATCCGGATTATCAGAAAGCGAAAAATCAATCAATCTTGCAAATGTAGCACCGTGTTCAAAAAGCAGTATGCACCTTACTCCAATTCAAAGTATGCGTATTAGTTTAAAGAGTGAAACTGCAACATTATTATGCGTAGATAATCGGCTATTGTGTTCGTCAACAAACTACTGTATCTAGGACAATCGTGAATCATTTTCTCTTCACTCTTAATAGTCCGGTTTATCAGAGTTTATTGCTATTGATTTAGCATATTTGTTCCAAAACTTTTGTGTCAGAGTCGGACAGCGGGGTTTCCGGATTAAAAGGGTAAAATGCAGAGGAAGAAATTTGTTCCTGGCAGTTTTGTGTCAGATAACAGAGATTCCGGTTGTTTGGGGTTCGAATTAATGAGGTCTCACTGTATATCATATGTGATTAATCATGTGCAACTAACGAATTTCATTTGTAGTAACTTTTAGATATAAACCAGTAATGGAATTTGTAGTCCTGATAAACAGCCAATACCCTTTAAAACTAAACTTTGACACAAAAAGGTGTGAGTTTTGTGATTTTCTATGATATGATATCAATTACAAATGAAGTAAACCATATTTAACTAATAACTACCCATAGATGATAGCGTAAATGGTCCCAACCGAAATCCATCACTAGCTGCTGGGTGAAACGCTCTACAAGCTGAAAGAGACTCATCTTTTTTCAATATGTTCGTCTTTGGCATGAAATCTTGGTCTAAAGTTTGCATTTAGGTTTAGTTTTTAAACTCTTCTTGCTACTTTGAACCCTATTTAAAACCGCGTTTGTAGTAGCAGTAAACAGGTAGCACCTTAAACACAGATTTATTCATTGTAACTGTAAAACAAGCAAAAACGGGAAAACCTTCTCCAAAAACACTAATTTCCATCCGTGTGAAATGACAATTAAAACAAATTAGCCACATAAAATCCAAACATTATCAGTGATAAATAAAATGAAAACAATCAACACAGCCTGTTTATGGTTGGGGCTGAACAAAAACCTATTTATCTGGTTCAATTGTACCACTTTTGATCCAAGAGACACAGGTAAACCCCCTTTTAGTCATTATGACTCCATAATTTTTACCACCTTTTATATAATTCCACCTTTAGCTGTGTAACAATAAAATTGAAAACAAAATGCAACGCCTTTTTAATGTAATTGTATTATTAGGAATACTTTTAAGATCTAAGCAACTTTTGAAGGCTGCAACCATAGAATAACTCCAATTAGGCCTATATATAATTAATTATAGTTTATAAACCATTCCCATAAAGGAGTCTTGTGCAGCATTTGTTGGTTCATTCAGCAATATACAATTATACATGTATCCTAATTATGAGAATACTTCACAGCAAGCTCTAACTGCATACATTTAAAATATGCAATACGATATAAAATAAGTTAATAATCTAATAAATAAATTACTATAAAATCAGATGCATATATACAAAATTACAGCTGAGACCAGTTAATAAGCCTACCTTCTGGGCTGGATGATGATTGATCACCAGTGTAAACTATGTTGTCTTTATGACCTCTTTGAGACTTGAAGTTAAAAGACATGTCAGGTTCACATGCAGGTTTAGAATCCTGAGAATGTGGATTATCAGAATTAGTGGGTGTTGAACGCTGATACATGTGATTGTAAAGCGAGTCCACCTTCATCACAGAACCAGCAGTCATCATCATTTTCCATCTACACTGAAACTAAATTAGGCTTGCTGATGATAATGGACGATTCTTTATGTGACATAACAAGCATCAATAGCAGAAGTACAAAAACTTAACATACCTAAAAAATAACAACTAAGCTTTATTTAAGATATGGATGACTGTGTATATAAAAGCTATACTGTATATTAAATACTAAATCTTTTGTCAACAACGGCAGTTAATTATCTAAATGAATTAACCTATTACCTGCAGTTAAGGAAAAAAAAATTTTTGGCTCGGCCAATATTTACAATAGCCATTACAAAATCTAGGTCAAAGATTTAGGTTTTCCTATAAACTTCTACTAATATGCCTCGGGCATATCAGCTCCAGAACAATGTCAGACTTTCATGATGCTTTAAAAACCACATTACATTGGTGGTGTGATAGAAATTGCTACGTTTACAACTTAACATATCATCTGCAATCCAATACTATCTAAATATAACACCATGGTGCCAGTGTGTGAACGAAATAATAAATTACAACCTATACATCTGATGTATTTTTGTTTAAAAATCAACACTTCTATATAAAAAAAAGCTACAATTAGTTTCCACACTTGCGCTGGGAAATTATTATTCACAGTTTGAATTGTGAAATTTATCAATACCTTGTAACCTGTATCTTCCAAGTTTTAAATTACTTGAAAGTTTCAAAGTTTCTGCATTAAACACAAACAAAAAGCACAATACTGCAAACAAAACTATTAAGTTGTTATACAGTAACTATGATGTGATTATTTCAATTGATCAAGTCGGGGTATATTTTCAATACAATCTCACAGTAGTTAGTAAATACTTCAAGTAGAAGATTCACCAAGAAGTATTACACTTTACCAAACTTTATATTATCGTATGGTACCCTACTATTACTAACAAGAAGTTAATGTACAGTGTCAGTGATAACACAAACTCCATACAACCAAACATTATTAGCCAAAACGTTATGGTTATTTGCCATCAAACCAAGGGCACTGACATAGTCAGCTTATTCTGAAACAGCCTCAACTGTGAGTTCTGTTACTTTCTTATCACTTTGTTAGCATTAACTAACCAACAGAAGATTATTTCCAAAAAACAAATATTGAAATCAATAATTAATTGATGAACAACATTCTGTATTGATTTAACAAACCTCCAGCTATTCTCATACAGTATATACATAAACATCAGCAATCCTTTGAAAAGTACACTTTAATTAATGTTATGAAGCCCAACAATTAGATTTGGTTGTTGCCCCACATTTTGCCAAAGCAAAATTGCATGTATTTTCTCCTAAATCAGCTGCCTATGTCACCCATGTAAGACAATAAGCTAATGCAACAGTCACAACATGCAGCTTTGTTGTTCACTTGTTTAGGGTTCTCACAATCAGCAAAGCTTAATTGATTGAAGATGGGAGTGATACCAGAATTAGATACGCTAGGCATAATATCAAATCATTACAAACCTACTAATTGTTCATGCTGGTATAGTGTAATGTAATATTTATTAGGCATGCTTGTACACATTATGTCACTTAATTAAAAACTTAATTTGTGTGAAGAGAGTGATACCAGCCAAGAATTATCAAAAAGTGAGTTTACAAAACGTTTTCCAACATTTTATCTATGAGTAGTTGCTACTTCATTGTTTAATTATTTGCATATGACCAAGGTTGGCAAGTGTTTTATTTGTGAGGATAAGTAAAACAGTACATAATTATGTGTAAGTGCTGGATGAAGTGAAAAAATGGAAGTGATTGCTTTGGTAAGTTATGTTGGCAAAATACATTTTATATTTCATCTCTTGCAATATACATTAAAGATATACTTTATTACAACTGGTATAAAACCTAATAAAACTATTGTTTAAAATACCATAGTTTAGAATGCTAGCTGGTTTGCCCTTCTGTATTAGATTTACTAACACAATAGCCATTATTCGCGCAATTAATTTTTATCCCCGCGCACATAACAAACTTTCCAATCTGGACCATTACTCGGTCTGTATTTTGTGGCAGCTGCACATCCGAGATAAATTTTAAGTAACCTTTCTGCATACTAGACCTTGTAAAATAAATAGACACTCATTAATTTAAACGACATTCACAGAGCTTTGTTGAAAAAGTATATAATCTTTTGCTGCAACTTTGCATTTGCGGTAACTACCAAAACGAGACGCTATCTACTACATTTTAGTTGAAGTAGGGACTACAAACGCAAAGTGTCCACAGCTTATTAGTGTATATATTCGACCATGAGCAGTTCGTATCAAGGTAAAATCAGTCACAACTCTTTGGATATTATCAAGTGGCTGGTCGATCCAATGACTAAAGACATTAACATCTATAGCAGAAAAAAGGTCACAAGCAAGAAGTGCTGTGAATTAAATGTTTAAAATCCTCGAATAAACAAATAAACAATGCAGGCTTCACCCATTTAGCAGTAACGATTGGTTGAAATTTGATTAGAATCGATGAAACTTTATCCGACCCACAGATAGCCAGAACCTAGATAGATCGATGAATCTACAAGCCTAACCTAATTTACAAACTGTGTTATTGGTAGTTAAGAAATGCACTGGGGAAATATTGAGTAGGTGCACACTTGGCTAGCCGTCGCACAACTGCTCACTTGAGTTAGCGCTTCAGCATACCCCAGATCTCGGTGAATCCTTTTATGAGATACAGATTGGACGATCACTATATCGGTACAGCTTGGTACTTTCATCCTCTTGTACTTTTGCACTTCGATTAAAAGATTTCAATGGAAAGGAGTTATGAGGTAACAGAAACGAAATTCTGATGTAACAACCACTTAACAATCAATCTTGATATTGGAGAGAAAAAGTAAAAGTGACCCAGCTAGCCTATATGTATATCGCATCATATTTGTCTTTCAGAGTGCCTCAGTGGGATAGCACAAAGTGTGAAACCAATAGCCTACAGTACTGTATACAGTATTCTCTAGCCTACACTTCCACAACACATTGACGTTTTGGCTAGGCCTAGTTTAGTCTGCCAAACCACAGTTCTAGGCCTATACCATCCATCCATCTCCAGCCTAGGCTACACCACATCAGAGACCAGCTTACTGTAAGATACCTTATTTAATAAGCCTAGTCTATACAATCACATCAAAGATTTCTACCTACCGGTATGGGCTAGTAATTTTTGATGTATTGATCATATGATCCTTAACAAAAGGCCTACCGCTTACGCAATACCTTTACAGGTTTATGCTGTGACTATACGAAAGGCTGGGTTATTTAGCTTACTAGTATTAGCCTAATATGTTAATAATTAGGGATTGCTTTAGGAGTACAAGAGAGCTGTTGCCTATGGCCGATACTCCTATCGAGTATAACTATAAACAGCTTATTACAAGACAGAGCAATGCTACCATCTAGGGATGTGAAGCAAGGAAGATTATTCGGGCTCGTGCGAACCCGAATTCAATGCAGATAGACACAAACAAATCCCGAATCTATTCGTATTAGAACTAAACAATAAAATTTTATCCAATAGTTGTCAAGCCTTGCTTGTAAATTTATAAATAATATTTTATTCGGGTTCGCTATTGTTAGTATTCGTGTTCGCCCGAATCTTATACAAAGACGATATTTGGCAAATCTATTCGCGTTTGGGTTTGTATAGGCCCATCCATGGTGCCATAGTTGGTATAGCACACTAAAAGAAACATATCTTTTAGTATACTATGATAGTACTGTGCAGCATTGTCACAGGCAATACAATAACAAGGTAGCAGCCTAGACATAGAATAATAACACAACTTGTTGTTAGATTTCTATGATCTAGGTGAATTGCGTGGGCGCATGTCGCCGCTAGTGGCATTTGAACCATAGATACCATATATAGTTATATACAGTACAGTAGTTATGTATAACTAACATAATAATCAAATTATATATAACTACAGTAGTTATATATGAGATATCTATGACACAAACCTATTTATTGCAATGGCATATCCGGTTCCATAACTGAAATTGTGCACAACTCGTTTGGTGTCGGTTGGTTGTGCCGAGTTCTATGCTATCGGATTGTAAAAGAGTGAAGAAGTTCGCAGAAGTTATACGCGGATAGTTAAATTTTGGAATTATTGTTGCCACTTTGTAATAACTTCTTCAATCATTCATTCATTTTATTTTTCGTCTTCAATATGGGGAAGGAAGAAATTGTGCTCACGCAGGTGTTCGCAAACATGTTAGTAGTTATCGAAAATAATTTCCACAAATTGGACAGGAAAAATATGACAAGGCCCTGAGGGCAAAAACGTGCATTACGGACCAATCAGAGAATGTAAAAAAGACTTTAGAGTCAGCACGGCCACCAAACCCAAATTATAAACACATTATTAAAACATAATTCTACACAAAAACAGTAATTTAATAACATTTAATGTAAAACAAAAGTTATTCTTACAGTTTGGCAGAACATAAGCGTTGTCTCACCGTCAAGATGGAACCGACCTGTGTGTCTGGATGGAAGAAGAAAAACCCCACTAAAATGTACTCCATCCATGGGACTAGTTTCCCGTTCAGTTGGCCTGTTTACGCGGTAAGAATCTTTACACAGGTCGGTTGTGAACAGAAGTAGGACATAGTCAGACACGTCACTCGTGTCCAGCCAGATGGTTTAATCAGTTGGTGATGTACTGTAAGTGCCAGGAAGAGATGAGCATATCTGATGCCCGGTTTGATCTTGGAGCAAGCGATCTTGAAAATCCATTTTTCATGGTTCACATCTTCTTTGCCAGGGTGTGAGTAAGTCACTTTTATTCAATCCGAAGTCTTTTTATTTGTGTTCTGAAAAACAATATTTACAACGCAGGAGAGTGTGACGGTTACGTCACGAAACATGGGTTGTTTTGTAAATGCTAAAATTTTATTTAGGGATTTTACAATTCAGTTATTGACCAAACTTAAATTTTTCTCAATGACTTTGCTTGAACTGGTGTGCCATATAAATACTGTTGTAATCGTTGCAATCTTTCCTTTACCCTTTTCTTTTTCACTTGTTACGACTGCGCAAAGTAACATTCAGTAAGCTTTGCCCGAAGGCACAAGGCCTTTGTGTCTGATAAATAGTAATGGGAACTTTATCATTTAGCAATATGTATAGATAGAATTAAGCGGGTCGGAAGCGAAACAAGTTATCAACCATCAGTTGTACCTCGCTCACCAGTAACAACAGCCGCCAGTATACGCGGTCTTTACAGCGAATATGTTTGTAGTGTAATACTTCACACAAGTAATATACAAACGAAATCCTTATTTGTCATAAATTGATACCCTGATAAGTTCGAAAATGCTGACTTAGTTGCACATTGAGCGAGAAAGAATGTTACCAACTATAGATGAAGTTTTGATGACCAAGTTTTAACAGCAAGATCAGTCAACTACGAACGCTAATCAACGAGGAAGCTTTCACGAAATTCAATTTTTAATATAAGCAACAAGACAAATTCGAAAACAACATAACTATTGGCATTGATACCTGGGTAATGTGGTGAAGCTTTGATCACCTAACCAACATGTTGTACATCTCCGAGAGCACGAGCAAACTATTGTAGATATTTCTTATGCATCAAGAAATAAAGTCCATTGGACATGGCAACAAACTGCATCTTACTACCGCAAACAAGGCTTGCTACAGCCGCGGAAAGACACACGCAGACGTGATCGCTCATTTTTTAACCTTCGACACGCAAGGGAAATGCGACACTTCTGTAAGCTTATGTCTCATGTTTTGTATATCAAGTGAAAAGGTGTATCAATATTTGTTATATTTGCAGAGCTCTGTCATTGTACTGTACTTAATTTTTGTTTTGTTGACTGCAATAAATATTTTAACCAAAGAAACAATTTTATCGAATTCAGCTTGCCTTTCAATTTCATTTTCAGGCAAGCTTCCCACTGAGAAGAGAAGGGAGACTATGTGACGGTTACGTCATGAGTCATGGGTTGTTTTGTAAAAGCTGAAAGTTTATTTTGGGATTTTACAATTCAGTTATTGAACAAACTTAAATTCTCCTCAATCACGTTCAGATAAATTACCTCGCTTGAACTGGTGTGCCATATAAATACTGTTGTTATCGTTGCAATCTTTCCTTTACCCTTTTCTTTTTCACTTGTTACGACTGCGCAACGTAACATTCAGTAAGCAGTATATATCGATATGCAATGTTATGCTTCGCTAAGCCGATGTTCCAAAACGAGAATTCTATATCGTATTCGATCTGTATATTATAATATTATCACAGATATATGGCTTATTTTTAATATAAAACTTCGTATCCGGGCAAAGTGGATGCAATAAGTAGCTGGCGTTCTTATTTGTGATTTTATCAAGCCAATTTTACTGTACTAGCTTGTTCGTATGTTGCAATCACGTGAATTTTTGCACAACAAGCACCAGCGACATGTTGGGGGACATTCTCTTAGGTTCCACGACATATGACCGCGGGAAAATGACCGCGAACAAACTCACCGGGGACAACTGAACGTGACGTAAATTGACCGCGAACAAACTGACTATGATGTAAATTGACCGCGAACAAACTAACCGGGAACAGACTTACCGGAATGAAAATTGACCGGGAGGTAAATTGACCGTGGGAGTCCTGACGTACAGCTTCAATCTGACAATTTACTTAACTAAAGTGTCCATTGTTATTGCAATGAGTCCATTGTTACAACATGAGATAGGCTACAACGCATTGTTTCATAATCTCATCAAACAACTCGTCTAGACCGGGAAAATGCATGTAATAATAGGAAATCTATGAATAAAGGTGAAAAACCCGTAGGGTCACCCTACACCCTACAAGGGGCCAAAAAACTCTACGAGTGGCAACCTTGACTGCAATACACATACTAAATTGGATAGTGACTAGATAGCGACTAGATAGTGAATTAGAATTTTGACCTTTTGACGGCCAATTTGTCGCCGGTTAATTTGATCGCCGGCCAATTTATCGACGGTTAATTTCATCGCCGGCCAATTTACGTCACGGTTAATTTGATCGCCGGCCAATTTGTTGCCGGTCAGTTGTCCACTACCAGTTGTCGCCGGTGAGTTTGTTCACGGTCACTTCTCGTGATCCCAGGCTTGCACGTGGCCCGTGGGGACAAGTTGTTTGAAATATTTTCGGCACAAAAAAATTTTGTAGCCTAATGTTATAAGTGAACAATAGCTTTACGAGTGAAGTATTGATCGTGTCTTACTAAGGTATTAACATTGATGTTGACTAATAGACATGATGACAATTATTAATTAACATTTGTGGCGATTGTTCAGTATTGTTTCAGTATCTATCTGTACATTTGCTGCTGGTTGTGCTTTTTTGTTCCAGACGTCAGTAGGTGGATGTAAGCGAAATAAGCTTTAACCCTAACTGATAAAAACAAGATCGAGGTCATAAAGAGACTCATATTGAGCTCATTAACCATCGACGAGGCAATGTGACGTAGACTTCAATAAACAACTGTACATAAAATCTTTCAGTCACAGATTAATATGCAGCAACAAATTTATTATAAAAATTGATAAACAAGTACCAAACTGAAGTATTTTTAAACTATCAAGTACTGCGAAATAAATACTCGAGTGCCACAAAAATGATATTCAAGTAGTGCTCGAGTCAGGTACTTAACTTGAGTGACGCAGCTCTGGTGGTTATAAGAAAAACGGAAACGCTGATTACCGTTATTGTTCATTAAGTTTCATTACCTTCATTGATATTTTCGCCATTTCTAGCCAATGAGCATAAAAGAAATTTTCACTTGCTAAATTGTTTATATATAAACAATTATTGCTTTTCACGTGCTACTTGTTACACTGTTTGTTCTAAAAACCTCTCTAAATTTTTAAAAGAGTTTAAAAAGTTTGAAACAAGAGTACAACTGGTAACCAATCAAAGAATTGGTTATAAACTGCAAAACAACTTAATTACAACTTATGCATTTAAGAACACTTAAGTAGCTACAAAGAAATTACTTGTGAACTATTTGGTGCATTCTGTTGAACTGACGTTCATTAAAGAAGTGAACCTTCTCCAAACGTTTAAAAGTGTTTAACAAATGAGGGCTCACTGGTTACTACCTTATTCATAGAAGATATCTTTGGATTTTTCCAATTTTCTTGGTAAAGTCCCAGATTAAAGACTAACCAAATGGGGAATTTTAATCGCCGAATTTCTATCTAAAAAGCAACAAATTTTTCAACCAGGACGACCTCTGGATGCTTCTTGGATTTTGGACCAATTGCAAAATTTTCTTGACACATTAGGTTATAGCCTACCGGTAACACTGTTTCCAGAACTCTAGTTTTCTGTATGTCAGTATGTAGGCCTGTAACTTCAAAGCTTATAATGGTGATTTAAATTAGATCGATGACGATGTTATATTACTCATTTTATATTCTTTATGCTTTAGAACATACCGTTAACTGCTGATTATGCATAATACTTACTTCTATACAAAAGCTCTGACGTTTTACCCCCAGTATAAAAGCTTTGGACTAATCTACCAACTGCTTGCAGAAGAAGACTTTAGACATGGTCAAGAGGAGTTGCTTGAAAAGTATAAAGCCTACTTTAATTCAAGAATTGGGTTTAGATCGCCATTGGTTAGCGAAAGTGATTTAGACTTGGACAGTTTTGAAAAAGATACATTACCGAATGCGCTGTTCTGTAAAGACGTTTTCAAACTGAACTCCACATTCAGTTTTTCCCAGGTGGATGAAAACAATGAACCTGAATTAGTTGGTAAAAGTACACTTCATTCAAACTGTTTAACACAGTTTATGATCCACGAAAACAGTAAAAATGTGCATTTTTTCAATATTGAAGAAATTTATACAGTCAGTGATGCTTTGATGTACAGCCCATATGTTTTTAACAAGACAAGTAGCTGTCCCATGTTTGTGCTTTTCCAGCTTCTTAAAACATACAGTTTTTTCTATGACACTTTTCCATTGTTGGACATGACTTCTGTATCATGGGAGAATATGAGCATAGATAATAGACTTTGGATAAAACTTGATATATTGGAAAATCTCAGGATGTTTTCTGATGGTCTACAAAATTACCAAGATGAACACCGTAAAAATAAATTTAATTTCGACGGCTGCAGTTTGGGAATAAATTCTATTCAGGAAATTTTAAAAAGTTGGGTAAGTGATAACATATAACAGTTTACTGATTGTTTATAAACAGTTTATAAATCACTATTGATGCTAGAGACACTTTTAGACAAAAGTAGTGTCATTATACCTAATGTTTTTGATTATTATTAAATTTAGTTGTATGCTCTATCATTTAGACTAGTTCAGAACTGTTTTAAAATACACACTTCCAGTGTGAGACAGGTTAATAATTAATCTCTTCTGCTAATCACTCTTAGTGTAATGAAATCTTTGTAGTATAATGTCTTAGAATACTCTACATCATTTTTTAAAATCAGGTTTAATAAACTGGAAATATATCTATCAATCTAATAATAATGTCATACAAGAAATAAAGGCTGTGAAAGATTCCCTACGATTAAATGGCTACTGATTATATACTACATACAAGCCAAAAAGAAGTCAAACAAATTCCACATAATCCCAAAACATTCCAAGGTTTTGTTGTGCTTCCTGTGGTGGATCCAGCCGGAGGGACAAGGAGACTATGTCTCGATGGAAATTCTAGCTTGTACTTACACTTCGTGTAACATATCATCGCGCGTCATGTATGAAACATGATACTTCTCTTTCCGCTCAACATAGTTTCACTGAGTTGGCAGTAATTTATAGTGTTTAACTTATAGTTTCGCACAATTAGATTAAGGGTTCATGATATAATGTAACTGGATTAACACTTCAAAGTTTTAAACTGCAAATCTCTTATTACAAAATAATTGTATTTATTCGTCCAACGTCAGAAAAACATATAAAGTCGTAACGTAACAATACAACATAACATTGTGATGTCATATAATGTCAACAACAAAAAAATACCTTTCAAAATGTGGGTTGGTATGACACATGTCGCTCAGACGACATTTGGCGAGTATGCATGCTAGTGTTAAGATTTTGGAAAATCACTTCCACAAAATGCAAAAAATTACATTTTTTGGCAAAAAGGTTACCCCAGATTCTTTTCTTGAAGAAAATGCAACCTATCTTGATAGCTCACCTGCAGAAGCTGTTGTTGTTCCAGCAAAGTCAGACCGAAATACTGATGTTAACCTTGAACCATCGTCACTTGCTACAGTGGCTAAATTTAAGTTTTTCAATCCAACAGGTAGGATACTTGTGCTGGAGACATGTACAAACAAGTCTAGTTTTGTTCAAGAGCATTTAAAATTTGGACCTGCAGACCTCTTGCAAGTGATTTGATTACGGGAGCATATCCTTTGACCGGGTCACGAATATTCTACCCACACTGGTATGGTAAGTATGACTGGCTGGAGTATTCTCCGAGGCAAGATGCCTCTTTCTTTTTTCCTTGCATGCTATACAACAAAGAAATTTATTTTCCTTTCCACAAAACTGGGATGCGATCCTGGAAAAAATGTGATGACAAGTTTAAACAACATTTGAAAACCTCTTCCCATTTATGGCAAGCCGACGTCTACCAACATCAGCACAGGGTTTCAGAAATACTACCTAAAGAAATTGCTGAACAATGAAAATGTGAAGTAGAAAATGCGGCATTAAACAAAGCAGCACTGTTGACAATATTTAATCTTCTTCCAACCTTATGTCGTCAAAATTATCCAATATGTGGACACGATGAGTCGTCTTCTTTTTTAAACTGGGGAAATTTTTTAAGAGTTTCTTGATTTGATGATGACTTAAGATCCTATATTGAAAGAGTGGAAAGAAAAACTTTATCGTCGTAATGCAAATTACACTTGCCCTGTTATTCATAAAAAAATGATTCAGTCCATGAGCTACTATGTGTTGCGCGTGGTACGATAGGAGATTAAAAAAGCGGAAGTTTTTACTGTGGTTGTAGATGAAACTACTGACATTACGTAGATGTTCCCATTGACAAAGCGGCTGTTAACAAAGAATCCATTCGTGACGCAGCAGGCCGAAGAAAAGCTAGGCGGGAGGTGAAAGCAAAGTTTGAAGAGCGCTACAAAACGGGGAAGAACAAGTGGTTTTTCCAAAAGCTGCGGTTTTAAAATGCAGAAGAACTGCATCAGCAATTTACCAAGCAATGGTGACAGGAACTACGAATTTAGGCCTTGAAATTGAAAACATTGCTGGTCAGATCATAGAATGGGGCTGCTAACATGAGTGACTGCTACAATGGTGTAGCAGCTAAGCTTCGGGCTACTAATCCAAAAAAATTTATATCCACTGCTTTGCCCATTGGTTCAATTGTTGATGTACGATGTGATGTTGGTATGTCTGCAAAAAATTTGATTGCATCAGAATTTTTTGAAATGATGGAAAATGTTTATGTTTTTTCTCAAGGAGTCCTTTAATAACCACTATGTTCGAAGAACAATGCAACGAAAATGTAAAAGTATGCCGTCTTAAACGATTTTGCGATACTCGATGGCTTTCAAGAAATGATTCAGTATGAACATTTCAAGATATTTAGTTAGCGCCTTTGTTGACATTTCCTCGCATTCAATGAAACAAAGATCTTATTTCAGATAAATCTTGTCATCACCAAGCAAAATCTTTCTGTCAGTATTTTGGCTCAATTGAAACCAATTTTATTGCTCTTATGCTTCGTCAGCTACTTTCTCTTACTACTCCTTTTGCACAAAGAACTTCAGTGACCGTCTTTGAATCTTTTAAAAGCTAATGACATGGTAGCAGCTTCGTACATACATGATTTATGATATATATATAAAACCTATTTATATATGTACAAATCATATTGGAGAATACAAAACTAAACATGTTCATTCTTCTTACAGTTTCTGTTCAGATGTGTTTAAACTGCTCCCACGTTAGACAGTTAGACTCACTCTCAAGGGTATCATTCCTCTATACATCCATTTCTAATCGTACCACCGTCAATGCCACAACATACGTTTGGCAGACGCTCAAATGTTATCCGTGCATATTTGCCAGCAACTTAAAAGTATACAACTAGTTGCTCCATCTACCATTCTCTCCATCAATCACAACAGAACAGACATAAAGCTGTAACAGTCAGTTTGCCACTGGCTGTTGTAGAAGGAGGTTGTGTTATGATACCAGAGTTAAACATTCAACTGCAGCTTCACATAATAGCAATGAACTGTCGGTATGGAATTATATGGATTATTATGGTAAATAAATTTATTGCCTAAATATTTGTACTTTTTAATACCCATACAAAGAATGAGTTGACCTTCAACAATGGGTAAGGAGGCAAATCGGTTGCTAAATAGAATAAATCCCACCACCGGGTACATGTCTAGGTATAATTTCATTTTGTTACAAAAATCTGAGGCATCTTTGACATCATCATCTCTGAGGCTGGCTCCGCCATTGATCTCACTTGTTGGACATTTGAAAATTTCGGCTGGCTATAATATATTTTTGTGGTTACCCGATCTCAAACTTAACTTGCACATATATCTAAATTTGAAAAAAAAAGTATTTAAAAATAAGCAAAGTTATCTTACTTTTCAATGTTTTCTTATACTCCACAGATAACTAACAGAATTTCCAACTACGATTATGTGATGTTCTTAAACCACATAGCAGGTATGTCATATTTCTGCATTTCGTAGTTTTTTGTATGTCATTTTTTAGGTGCAATTACGTGCAAAGGGATATCTTGGCTTGATTTATGCCATAGCCATTACCGTATATACAGGCATACAAGCCCTCTTCCAGTTTTTCAAGCCAAAAATATGTCTTTAATTTACACCTGGCGTATAAGCCACCTCGTGTTTGCCACCGCAACGTTATGCGTCATAGAGAAGACGATTTTTTACCACTAGTTGAATATCATCCAAATTGTGTGCATTGACGTTTTCATTTGTTACTGCTGCAAAAGGGTTTCATGCACCAGTAAATGCTAGTGTTCGACAATAACCACAAAAGAAAAAGTTCAAGACATATCTCATTGTGCTCATCTTTTTTCTTTGTGGTAATGAAAACAAATAGACAGTGGCTTTTATGGCAAATGTTTAATCATACTAACACCATAGCACAAAGTTTGTGATTGATAAAGACAAAATTTGAGCTTTTGCATGTGAATCTACTACCTGCCAATGAAATGTAGATCATGAGCCTAATTCGCCAGTTAATTAAACTGTGCTGGTACACGCTGCATTGTAATTAAGATAAACACGAATTAGATAACAGTGTGTCAAATAACAAATTATCGCAACTGGTCTTATTTCGTATGTCTATTTAACACAGTTATAAATCGTAATGTTGCACATTGATATCGCTTTAGTTTGATAAAATTTTCTGTTAATGTCACAGTCTTCCCTTAGCGCTATACATTACATTGTAATCGCCTTTTTTCTTTAAAAGTTTAAGCGAAATGACAATTTAGCGCCTTGTTGCCAACACGAGCAGCTAATGTGTTTTACGTGGTGAAAAATTTAACCGGATTTTCGTCAAGGCATTTTTTATATTAAAGCAATCATTTTGAAAAATTGTCAATAAGTCATACAATTGAAAGACTTCAAAGCATCCATCATAAAATTTATCTTATTCTTTTCGTATAAGGTATTGATTTCAAATGGTTTAGTTAAAATAACTTTCATCAGAATTCACAATGTAATAAAACCTAACATAAAAGTAGGCTGAGAATGCAATGACATTAATCACGAAAGTTGAATGTCAGCCGAAAAGCATCTCATTTACCGGTATGTCGACATTCATGATTTTCAATAACAAGTCAACAGACTTGAACAATTACTTTACGAATAAAAATCCTTAATTTTGTTGTTCAAAGATGATAAAATATGTGTATAGCTTGAACAAAATTCGGCCGATTAGACATAAATTTTTTTCAGATATTTGGTCGGGCATATAACCCTCTCTCGTTTTTTGTTGCAATATTTTTGTCAAAAAAGGGGGCCAATATGTATGGTGCACAGTGTATATAACTGACAAATCATTTTTTATTAATGTCAAGAAAACCTGATTATGGTGTGTAATAGAAAAATGAATTTTAACACGTTTGAAATCAGGAGCAAAACATGATACTTCAGAATAACTGTTCGAAACAAATTCATTTTTCAGAAAGAAATTGTAACGCTAAAAACTAATCCATTTATTGAGCAATATAGAATACATTATCTTGGAAACTTTTCATATTTATAGTAATTAATATTTAAGTTATGTTGGCCAGATATTAATCTGGTCATAAAATAACATGATTGATTTTCGAGAAGCTTACAGGTTGAAATAATCAACCTCTTAACAGAGTAAAGTTTTGGTAATTTCCCTGAACTATGAATCACTTGACTATCATCAACTGTTTGGTGTTATCACTTTTTGCATTTTAGATGAGTTTTCATTAGATTGAAGTGGTGATATATTAGTTATTAGTCTATTGATTAAGGAAAATGTTCTTTAATGGCTTTGGTTAACTTCATATGGAATGACCCGATCACGCACTCAATGCATATTCACCATCTGTATTGTAGGTTTGCCTATTAAACTTACTAATAAAGGAAGATTACAAAGAACGATAATGCTAAGAAAGTAAATCCTGCGACTTGAAGCAGGTTTGATACAGTGAAATCACAACAAAACAATTAGGTTAAAAGAAAACTTGCATGAAGAATCTGCTTTGTAGTCTACCGTATATAACCCGTCACATAGAAGTCCCGTCCCAGTTTTTTTTTGGCAAAACTATGTTTCTAACATTACCTGGCATGTAATCCCTTCAATTTTTTCCTTCGACAAACGTTTTGGGTCATCTCGAAGACAACTGTTTACCAACTTGAGTGTCATCCGAATTGTACGCATTGATGTCCTCGTTTGTTACCGCTGCTGAAAGGTTCCATGCTAAAGTGAATGCTTGTAATTCGCAGGACAAATCTAATTTTGCTGATCTTTTTTTGCTAATAGGTAATGAAAACAAAGAGACGACAATTTTAAATGATAGGTGTTTAGCATTTGGGCTGACACCATAGCTCAAAGTTTGTGACCTATAAATGCAATTGAACTTTTTCTCATTAATCCACTACCTGCCTATAAATTGTAGGCTTTAGGCCGAATTCACAAGTTAATTAAATTGTATTGGTGCACGCAGTATTGTAATTAAAATGATAAACACAAACCAGACAACCTTGTGTCAAAATATTACATATCGCATCCGGTCTTGTTTCGTCTATGGTAATATACATGTTGGTCATCTTGCGATTAGAATTCAATATTGCTCTACTCACTACTCCACTAATTGGTAGCAAGCCATAATACTGGCTGATGCGCTGTCTAAATGTTCTGCGCGTTGAAATTTAGTCTACAATAGGTGAAGTAACATACTGAAACTTTGGTGTTCTAAATGAAGTGTCATGGAAGTCAAGGTGTTTTAAGATAGAGCAATACAAAGGGCTATTTTGTCGGCCAGAGAACCTGGCTTATTGTAATGCAGCCAGTCTTTGATACCTATTGTGCTTTTCTTGCAATGCTAGCAAAGACAGTACGAGAATAAAGATTATGATGCCATACCAGTGATCTGTAACGCCATTTGTGTGATCTAGTCACATTTCCAGACAGTGCGAGGTTTTTCCAGGTCGACAGTGCATGCACTATAGGCAACGACGTCTATGCAATACACCCAGCTTTAATCATTTATCCTAGTAAAACATCAAGTTATTACACATTTTAATTGAAATGTAATTTATAGTAATTTTATTAAAAGTTTATTTTCTTAAAAAAATGTATTTTTATGACTATATAAAAGAAAATACAAATTTTTTATCATCTAACAGGGTAATGCTGTATAAACCTCACTGAAGGTTGCTAAAATAAAAGAAAATGCATTGTTGTGTTAAAATTAAACTGCCTTAATATTTCCATATTTAAAAACAATTTTGTTGGTTTAAAATTATTGCATAACCACCCAGTTCACTTGCATGTGACTTCGGATTTTCTAAAAGTGATATATTTCTGAAATCTTGAAACTTACCAGTTACCTACATCTTTTTCTGCTGAACAGCCTTGAGTCCAAGACATAAGGCTATGCATATTTCTTTTTTTATTAATTCTTGAAGTTATACAACTTTGCAACTTATGCTTTGCTACTTTGCAGATGTGTTTGGAAACTTATTTGTATATGAACCAAATATATTTTTCAATGTTTTTTCTTTGACATACGAATATTTACTTCATCAGGGAAAAAACTAAATGATCCACATTGCCATCCAATGATACCTTGGGTGTCAGATTTATCTGTGTGGAATGGTGGATGGCGTGAGTTGGATAAGTCGAAATATAGGTAATAAAATATAATTTATAGTTAAAGTACAGTACTGATGCAGGGAAATAACCTTCTTAAAATCCGTTTTTTTTCTATTTGGACCATTTTGTTGTATAATCTTTCCATTTTTTCAAGTGGCATTGTGGCCTGTATGTATGCATTGCAGCACATCAACATAAGCAGTAAAATTAACATGCCACCAAATAAATAGCTAACAAGAAGCAACACTACAAACAACTAGTGCAAGACACTGAGACAGTGTGCCGTCAAAGAAAAAAGTGTCTCCACAACCACACAAAAAGTTTCACGATCTCTTATGACCTACGCACAAAGCTTTCTTTTGGAATTTAAAGTGCAAGTGTGACACTCAAATAATTGTGTCTAAAAATGAAGTATTAATTATAAATGTATCACTTCACACTATCATGCAGGATTTACCTAAAAACTTCTGCATTAAATTTTCTAGTATCATGATCCTTATCCTCCAACTGTATTTTCGCAAGTTAAATTCAGCCATGATTGCTCATCGCTTGAGCTTTGGTTACCAAGCTCATTGTTATGCAAATTTCAATAGACACACAAATTTTTTTTTGTTTTGTTGTTTTTATTATATTACTCAAAGTTGGAACTGTTAACTGATTTTGGTGGTTGGTTATACGTATTACAATAAAATCTTCATTAAGTTTTGTGGCTTGAAATTATAATAAACTAAAAAATCAATCAGAAAAACTTGAAGTAGAACTTAATAATATTGCTAAACTCGGACTTGAAAAACCTTTCTGAACTCGAATTTGAATTCACTTGAAAATTGATCGAGTTCACAGCCCTGAATATCATCTAAAGAAAACATTTAAGGATGAATTGACACAGAGATTTTTTACTAAAATATTTTATGTTTTTTAACTTACATAGTTTCCTTCCTCGCTGACTTAATTAAGCTAAGTAAACAAAACAAGCGCGCAAGCGAAGTCTTCGCGATCTGTAGTACAATGTCGCCATTTGAATGCTCATTTTGCTTTGGTTCTTGGCTTTGCTTGCAATAAACAATCTCACGCTTTGACCTCAAATTAAATGGGATCTTTCAAAACTAGATGCAATCTTTTACAGCGATATTAAATTAATTATATAATAAGGAAAAAATCATGCAAAAGCATGAATATTGTAGACTTAATCTTTATTCACAACGTCTGGTTAACATCGTATACGTTGTTGTTTTATCTTATGCGTCTTTGTCCACAATTTTATTAAGCGACTTTCAGAAAGGTCAGCTTCTAATATCGTGTCTGCATTCCAATATTGCCAGATGGGATACAAAGACGGCTTTGTAGTATTAGCGAGTAGTTTTTTTTTGTCTGCTGAGACGGAACTTCTTACAAGTTTGTGACATTACTTCAAGTAGTTTCGTAACTGAAAGCCGAGCTTCACAAATTCTAAGTTTTTTCCTTATCGTAACCACGCAATGAATCATGCATCACGGTGCAAATGTGATTAAACCTAACCTAATAACAGATTTATGAAAGCAAGGTGTTATTGAAAACCGACTTTCTCGCCATTCTGTACAAATGTGTTTTTAAGAATAAGTCGTTTACTGGTGTTCAAATCTTCCATGATTGGCTTTTTTAACAATGACCGTCATGTTTGCATTCATTCCTCTTATTACAAACTTATTCAAACGCACGTGCTTTCGAAAATTTACTTGCCACCTTTTTTCCTTCGCTGCAATTCGATGCATTAATCGTGGACACGATTAAATACCTTTAAATTTACAATACAGTAATTTAAGTGTTTGTATAGTGTAGTAACCATTGTGTTGAGTGAAATCTGGTACATATAATTGTCATGGATGAATGCATGAATGTGATGCAATGCATGTATAATAATCGTCATGCATGAAGAAGAAAATTGCAGACCCTCTCATGTCTTACCCAGTGCCTGCTCAAATCATACCCTGACATGTAGAACTGTTTTAGTTCCTAAATTAGCCAATAAATTAAGTGTACTTATCCAATATATTTGCTAGAACGAGTATATATTTGCTATAATTTGGTATATAGGAAGGTTTTAAAAATCAAAAGCATCCATAATGCAACACCTTTTTCTCGAAATGTTTATAGTGCTCTTCTCTTTGTGTGGTTTCAATAAATAGTTAAAATTTGTAAATATACCTAAATATTTCCAACTGGATCGGTTTGATTTCGTTTGAAAAGTTTTTCATCAATATCGTTAGATTCCTTCTCAATGAATTGCTACAATAATGCATTAATATACTGCTTGCTGTAGAATAAAACATGAATAAAACAAAATAACACATCATGATATTTTTATAGGCTGAATAAAGGCGAAAATCAGTTAAGTGTGCAATATGCAATGGTATCTTCTCAAACTCCATCAAAACTGGATGTTGATATTCCTTACCACATTCCTGACATGTTGTCAGACATTACATATTACGTATACAAAGCGAGGCATATTGAAAAGGGTATTCTTCAAAAACATGTGAGGTCAGTTATCCATGGTTTTATTTTTTGCTGTTACCAATTGGTAGTGCTTTTATCTGTTCTAGTCTTGTTTATTGATACTGCAATCTTAGTAGCATCGTAACATCTTTTTTCTGATACAGTATGAAGATAGATTATGCTGGAAAAGATTTTATTTTACAGTTTTACTATCGCTTACTTGCTATTTATGTAATTTTATGATTGTTGTGTAGTGCCATTGTGTAGCTAGATCTGTGGTCCCAAAGTGTTAGAGGTGGTAAAGATTTATGGTGGTTTATATTTAGATTACTCATCACCTAGCTATGTCATTATAGCCTTTAAAACGCATACAAAAGATTGCATAAAATGTTGCCAAATGCTTAACGCATTGTACATGACTTTGTTGAATTTTTGAAACAAGAGGAAGAGGGTTTAATAAGCAGTGTCATAATGACTTATAAATTGTTCAAGCAAACATCGAATAATTACAAAAAAATGGACCATTTATGATGTCTCTATCTAACCATTTTTTAAATCACCAACGCTACATACGCCGTGTAAAGTCTATACATGTAAGTTTCCATTAAGTTGCGTAGTAAGTGCCATAAAAATACCCAGGTAATGAAATTGACATTTTTTGTGTGTTCTGGAAGCCTTTTGCTTCTCATCGAGTAAAAACATTGGTAATTTGTCCCTTAAACGGCGGCTTTCTTTGCAGCTTTTTGATGTCAAAGATTGGCAAATGCCAGAATCATGTACGCGTAAACCAATTTCAATACAGTATGACAAACGGCAATGTAAGAAAGTTTATTATACTCGACAGTTACAATTTCTTAATCACACATTTAGTTGTCTATTCTGTTTAAAGTCAATACAGTATCATTGTTAATAATGAAATAGTTTAAAAATGGAGCAGATGTATCTAAATCATACTAAATGCTTTAATTATGGCAATCGATCAAACCTACTGTGAGTACCATTTGTATTGGCATACAGCTTGCTTTTTTTTTGAAAAATCCACTGGCTGTAGGTTATACACTGAAACTAACTGGACCACTTTTTTCTTTAAGCACAAAACTCGCCACTAAAACCTCCTCACTGCTAGTGTTCATATTTTGGAAATTTTTTAAAATTTGCTGTTCCTGCTAATTTTCCTGTGCAAGATGTGATACAAATAGGATTACAAAATTTTTTTAAAATTGAACCCTGTTTAGACTCTTCTCAAAGGCCTCAAAGATTTTCTAAAATTGGGGAATTCCTATGTGTTTTCAAAATACGCACTGTTTTAGTTAACTCCTACCTTATACCTTATACCTTATATCAAAGGTAAAATCAGTTTTGAACATTTTAGGTCTGATGTCATAGAATGCATCGTATGTTCAAGTAAGCACAAATTCAATGAAAGTTATCTTAAAATATAAAACAGAAAAATCTGTAAAATCAGTCAACCATTCTAGCTTTGCACTTTACTGCAAAAGTTTGAATTGCGACTTCTATTTTGCTATTGCTACGATAACTATTTGAAAGTCAGTTTTCCATAGGGTCAAATTCCGTACAGTGCTCATACTAAATCAATAAAAATAATTGCAAAGATGGGCACGAGTGCGCTCCTTTTTGTTAGGAGCTTGAGCAAAGCTCTTTTTTCAAATTGAATGTGTGAGTGGAAGCGCGCTTCTCTTTTGGGGCCATCTGCTTGTTGCTCGTTTTTTTACGCAAACTACACTATGAAAGAACAAATATAAAAAAGTTTCCTAAAAAATTAAGTTGAATTGTAAATTAAAATGCTTTGAGACAAACTTAAGACAATTAACAAGTAATCACCTGATGTGATGATGGTAATATTACTGCATATACCTTTGAATTTCTAAAGTCAGGAGCATTTTCTCAATGAGGAGCATGAGCGACGCTCTTTTAAAAAGAACAGTTGCCAAAGTATGGTTAATTGCAATCAATTATTTCCAAGGCTTGTTATATTAACTTTTGAGTGTTGTAGCATATGAGAAACTTCATTATTGGTTATGGTCAGGGCTTATTGGGAACCAAATGAATACCCAGCAAGCATCCAACGCATACATGACTGGACTCCAGATGAATGTATTCCTGAATTTTATATGGACAGTTCTGTGTTTTTTTCAATACATGGCGACATGAATCATCTGAATACTCCTAGTTGGTCAACGTCACCAGAAGACTTCATTGCAAAACACATGTAAATATTTTACTAGCAATTTTTGTTTTTATTTTAATTGACTATGATGGTTTAAGATGTTTAGATGTTTAAATAACTTTATAGTAAACTGGTGTCAATACAGTTCTTCAATTTTGATGACCATTTATTTCATAAAAGTTTAATATTTTGTGTCAAATGCAGTTGGTACTACTATTGTAGACACATGTAGTCAAATATACCTGTTTTTTTCCGCAGAGGAAGACTATTTTTTTTATACTGGTGGAATAGACTAACTGGTTAACACTAGAACGGCCGAGGTGTCGAAATCGACACTTTTTGAATTTTGATGTATATTTTTTTTTAGTAAAAGCAGTTGCAACGAAATAAAATTTTCAGTAGCTTCCTAACTTTCTTGAAAGAGTTTGGATAAGTAACATTTACCGAAATTTTATTTTCGATTTATTTTTTATAACCTGTTATACCTTCAACGGCCGAGGTGTCGAAATCGACACCAAGATGATTTTAGAGGTTCAGTAGACTACAAAATCTTTTTATTTCGCATGATTACTCTTGCAACTATCATATACTTCAGATTAGCCCAGTTTTTATCTTTTCACGTGATTGTTTATCTCCTTTAGATACAGCTTTTACGGAGAGTTTATGACATCCTAAACGTACTTTGTCCATGTACATTTGTACAATAAAAACTCGCTTTGCTTTGCAGCGAAGGCGAACTGTAAAATGCACACGACAGTTTTTGTACAACGTATGGATTGTATGCCATACGCTATTAGCAGAGCCAGGCTATAAACTGTACAGTAGGCCAAAACAAAACAAGGTAGGCGTGGACGTTTTCGACCAAACGGCGAGAAAATACACAACTCATGCAGCAAGTAGACGATGACCTTTGGCTGTTTGGACAAAACTTCTGGACATAGTAGAGCTAAATTCCTGGATTCTGCACAGAAAATGTTTCGGTAGCAAAATCGGCCGACGAAGCTTCAATATCCAGCTTATGGAGGGGTTGAGGGATGCTTACGCGGTGAAGAGAAGTGAACCCACTTGGTCCAAAGAGAAGTGAACCCAGCGCAGAGAAGACCATCTGGAAAGCGAAGGAAATGTGCGGAAGAAAGTCGTAAAACTATATAGTTACAGTTTGAAGTCACTGCAGCAGGCCAACTTGCGGGGTGTGTTGAAACGGCGACTGAAAACTTACAGAATGCAAAAACTGCACAACGTAAATAGATCAACATGGGTCGTGCTGTAAACTCTAAAGACTTATCAATTATCATATTGTGTGTAGGAAACATATGAGCATTTTCTGAAATAGTTAATGTTTTGTTAAGATACCTACCATCAGAATAATGATTGTTTATGTTTCAACTCATAAAAATTGTTTTTTTTTCGTTTCTTACAAATGTGTGCAACGTCATCAAAGGTCGTATTGCTGTAGGTATGCTAGTTTTTGTTTCTACTGAACAAGCAAAATACATCCTAAATTCATTACGGAAGTATTTAGTTTTGAGTTTTTCGTTAAATTATTTCAAAAAGTACATTTTTAAGGATGGTGTCGTTTTCGACACCACCGGCCGTTAGAGGTAAACTTGTTTTCCGGCCGTTCTAGTGTTAAATAATAAAATGTGGGCCTTTTCTGGACTTTTCCAGAAAATTTTATTTAAACCAGTGTTCATTTTTATTTATTAAGACAAAATGCAAAGTTGTTTGTACAATCCTCTGCATTGGCTTCAATGATCCACATCTGAATAGCAGTTTCTAATCTTATTACTTATAATATATTTGATTAGAGCTCCACATTTTCTTACAGGTCAATGCTGGAACATTCTGAAGTATCAGAATATTTGCATGATTGGATCGATATTAACTTTGGGTATAAGCTGTCCGGAAAAGATGCAGTTAGAGCCATGAATGTCTGCCGACATTTAGTAGATCAACATAATGAGCTAGTAAAGAATGGCATAGTGCAACTCTTCAACATCCCACATCCAAGAAAGCATCAATTACAAAATATTTCTGTAAGTTTTGCATTTCTGTGAGTTTTAGATTTTTGTTTGTTGCACCATACGATGTTGCAGTTTGTGAAGTATGCACTATTGATTTACCCAATCTAAAATCTTGGTTTCAAAAGATTTTGTTTTGCCTTCATCGAGACAAATAAGTTGATTGCGTCAAATTTCAATACCAGTGTTGATGTGAAAGAAAAATAGCCTGTATAAATCATTAAACAACCAGTAAACTGCATTTAAACAGTTGCATGGTTTTATGTTTGAACAGGAAATGTGCAGATTCATATTTTCATTAAAATAACATCTAATAAATAAAATAGATCTTGTTTTATGTATTTTTCAGAAAATAAAGCCCAACATCCTTTATTAACAATTGCTCAATTACAGTTTAGTTTTACAAGTTACAACTTTTCCAACCTTACCTAACAGTTTAGCCATTGGTGTCAACTTTCTGAGTGGCGCCGCACCGCCTCCCGAAGATTTTTAAGTTTGTGCAACATTTATGAGTAAAATTGATGATCTAAAACTTCTGTGAGATAAGATCAGGAACAAGTGACTGACAACTAAAAAATTGCATTGTTTCGACATTACAACTGGATGAATGCTATGGGCTCGAATCAATGTAGAGATACATTTTTGTTATTGCTGCATTATATTTTTGTTCTGGTATTTGAGGTTCATCTTAAGTGTGGAAAAAATTCAACAAAGTGTTTAAAAATAGTTTGAATCTTTTCCAAAGCAATGTTTGTCAGCCTTTACTTTTTTTTGTGTCGGCAAAACGTAGAAATAACTTCAAGCACCATCTTCACAAAAACGTTTGCAACTAAACCTTAACTTGTATGTATATGGTGTGTGATAAACTGATTCGCTTGTCACTGATGTAAAATAATGAGTGAACAAGAACCACGGATCAGTTATTAATACAAAACATGCATCATTGAATGAAATGTAAAATACGTCAGAAACTTCCTGAAATCACAAACACAAACATATTCAATGAAGTCAATGAGACATATGCTGTTGCTTCTTAAAAAGAATTTTTGACAAATGTATCTGTAGGTTGGTTTCAAAACGAATGGTTGGTTTCCAATTCACAAAAAAATTTCAAAACCCAGGTTTTGGGTACATATGATAAAAAAAACAGAAAGCTACTTTTAACATTATTTTTCGAGGCTTGAGAAAACCAATAATTAATAAACTCATGAATGTTGTAAAATCACTGCTATATTCAATTTTGGTCAAACAATTACAATCCAATCAATCCAATAACAAACGAATTATTTATGAAGTATTTATTTCTGAAGCACAGTTTTTACTATTTCTTTGTCGCACACAGTTTGGAATCACTGCAAGTGTTCACAGACTGTGGTAAAAATGCCATCCTCGGAATGAGATATGTCACTAAAGGAATATGTAATAACCAGCAGAATAATCATGCATGAATGCGATTAAATTTTTTTCTGCACAAAGCATCTCAGCTATTTTGTATTATTACCATTTTGCATGTTTTACTCCTGTACTCTTCCAATTCGATATGGTAAACACCCTTTACCATTGCACATTTTAGAAATATCCAGAATTAACAAATGATGACCAGCAAAATGTGCAACAAATCTTTCCAGCAAGTAATTTGAAAATTGGGCTCACTCGGCCAACAAGTTTGTGTGGAGAAGATCTTCATTTAGAAAATCTTGAAGATTTGGAAAAGCTTTTGAGATTCAATTTTGTAAAGCCTTACGGGTAAATACGAGCAATTTTTTTCTGTACTGCCGGAGTTATTGTGATTTTGGTTTTCTTATTAATTTTTTACGTTTGTAATGTTTCATAAAAAATACCCTCGAAATTTGTTTTTTTGTCAGCATGTTGATTGTAGATCCCATTTGAATGATAGTGGCTAAAATTTACCTTTAAGTAATTGCAATTGTGGGCAAGATTTTGATTGAACCATTCACTATTTAGCTACAGTGCCATTTATGAAAAGAAATATCAAGGGTATCTTTGTGTCAAGGACGAAATTGATTAATCACATACCGCTTAAACACATAGATCATTTTTTTTGCATACAAATTTGAGACCCCAAATAAAATCCTATCTAACGTTAAGTAAAAACTTTGGTTAATCACATACTACTTAAAGGAATAAATCGGAAATTATCGCGTAAGGTTTTTGCCTCAGTTGCTGCTTTCATTCGATAATTGCATATTTTCGCAAGCAAAATGTTCCTACGAAAAACGTATGTTGGTCATGTGTTTTGCGACGCAATATCTTAGTTTACTTTTCAATTTGTAGCTGGTTTTCTTCCTGTGAAATAACAGACAAATATAGTAGGTCAGCCAACTTCAATACAGATCGAAGTATTAACACTAATGTTCTAGAGGTGATAAATTTTCCTACCCAGCTCCCACTTCATTATGCAGTAGGACATAGCAGTCGAAAATTTGAAAATGTCGCCTAAGGTTTGAATGATTTGTTGAAAAATAGTGAGTAGCGTTATATTATGCGCTTTAGGTCGATATGCCGAAAATCGTTAAAGTAATCTTTGCATTTAGAGGCCTAATTTCTTAGCACATTTTCGGTTTACACAAATACTGACATTGACTGTTGCCACGAATTGTTAAAATTTTATAGCAAGATCTCAAAACATAAAGGAGTTATCAGATGACGAAAAGTATTTATTTTGTAAAGTTTTTGGTAATTTCTGGTTGAAGTAGTTACATGATTAATATGAAAAATGGGTGGTTATATTTAATTATTTTTGTTTAGTATAACTATTTTGAAAGTATGAAAAGAATGTTTTCTGTGACAGACAAGTAAAAAGTACTATAGGTATGATTATGGCGTACTTAAGTATATAACAGGAACATTTTGTGATAAATAAGCTTAAACTACTGTATCTTATGGTTGTTGTATTTGTATAGTAATATGTAAATGTTAGCCTACAGTACAGTATACTCTTGGCTGTTTGCTTTAGTCTGCTCTGGTACCCGTAACTGCGGTAAGACAAGAATGCTATTAACAGTTCATGTACTGTCATCTGTGACATTCTTATGTTGAAAATAAACATTACCTGCTATTAATCACCTCCTATACCTATGAAGACATATTACGTCCAAAAGGTATTAGCCACCCTACCTTACCTAATACAAACCCTATTTAACTAGCTTATTTTTTTTTACATTGCGATGTCATAATGACCGCCTTCCTTGTCGTTTACGGTGCAATTTCGGCATAACCACCACATATTATTATTAATTCTTTCAATTATTTACTGACAACTACTATTTAAGGTTAGCTTGTTTTTGGACTTGCCCTCAATAAAAGGCAAGAAAAAAACAGAAAACTTTCTAATTATGGTCTTATATTTCTATGGATGAACATGAAAATACCAGAATACCAATTTATGCTTGGCGTTTTATATTGTTATAAAAGGTTTTTAAGTTTCAAGTGATTGTTTTGAAATTTCAGTGAATTCGGCTGATAGCAGCCGCCGATTGACTTGCTTGGTGACTATTTGTGACTGCTACATCCTTCTGCATATTGAAGCGAGATCTGGCTAGGAAGAATTATCATCTCTTCAACATTTGCATTAATATTTCGATCCGTATTAAAGTTGGCTAGCCAAATAGTAGTTATTATTTCCTTCCTTTCCTCAAAATTTTTTATTGGCCTGCATAACTAAAGTCAATAACATCGGATGATTTTTAAATTTGGTACGTTGGTGGGGTTTAAAAAAATCTCGCTCTGATTGTTAATTGGGCGGGACCATGTGACTACTTTCCGGGGAATCCTCAAACACCTTCAGATATAGGCACTTTTCGACGCTTAATACCTTCTTTGGGTAATGGACAGCTACATGACTTCCCAATTTACCATATTAATGACGACTATATCCGGTCACGTGATAAGGAGATATAAGGCAATTTATGAGGTGTAGTACTTTTGATACTTTGCTTTTTCTTGCATAACTAATTTCTTCAAAATTTGTGGAATTACTTAGCGTTTTCATGGAATGTGTTGTGAAAAAAAATTATTCCAACACATGACCACAACTACAGGAAAATGCCTCTATAATCCTAATTTTTACTTTAACGTTACTCTAAAATTGTTTACTATACAACAATGAAACTTTGTTCGATTGTTCATCTGTTTGCTCGCCATCCAAACAAGAATGAGTACCTTCAGTACATATAGTCACGTGATTTTAGAATAACAACCCAAAATCCGGCTTAAATGTAAAATTTTTGATTTTGGAAATAACTTTTTTTACTGAATTGGTAATTTTAAGCAAAGCTACTTTCAGCAGACCCACATCCTTTAAAGGCGTAAAATTCAAAATTCACGTACATTTTCTTTCACTGTAGCCAAAGCTGAAATGGGATTCCAAGCTTTTACATTTTTTAAACATTAATATTTTAATGGTTTTTGCATCAATGTTCTTGAAACTTAATAGGTTTGTGGCATGTTTTGAGGTAAAACAGAAAAAAATTTTCCATTCGAAATTTTTAACCGAAAAGTGATTATTTTCAAGAAAAGTTCCAACAAAAATTTTAAGACCATATTTAGAAATTTTGTTCCGTAAAATCATTAGTCTGAGCGTAAGTAACATATTCAGTTATTTTCAGATCAATTATGTCACTGTTTCAATTGGAAATTGCCAAAAACTTTTGAAAATAAGCAGTTTTTGGTATCTAATAACTTCTTCATGCTTCGAGTTTGTGTTAAGAACTTTCAGCAATTGGTGGCAACAATCAAGGCCAGTATTCATGTAAAAAACATATTCATTTAAAACGCGCTGAGAAGTTAAGACTCTAAGTGCGAAGATTACTTTGACATTTTTAGGCATATCGACCCAAAGCTCATAATATAACGCTACTCACTATATTTCAACAAATCAGTCAACTTTTTGGCGATGTTTTCAAATTTTAAACCATAACATAGCTGTTAGCACTAATTGTTGCTGACTTGACTCGAATATCAATTCATTTGGTTTATTCAAATAGCAATTTGTCTGTTTCCAACTGAATTGAGGTTTATTTTTAGAGCCATTGGTTTACTGTATATTTGGAATTCGTTGCAATTTTGTTTTTTGGTGCTTACTTATTGGTAACAGACTTGCAATGGGTCTATGCCTGGTTGTAAATGTGAGCCTACTGTATGTGGCAGTTTCTACAGGCCTTGAGTGTCGGGCGTTTTGCTTGACCAAATGGTCCAGCTTATTGCATGATTTAACCTGTTAGATGCAAGTTATCTCTGTTTTACATTCAAAAGCACAAATTCACAAACTTGATATGCCTCTATGGATAATTAATGGATGTTATGGGTTGGCCTAAGGTAAGGTGGCCTAATTTTTTTTCAAAATGAGTTTAATGTCTTAATCCGCTGCATTACAGTGAGACAGAGATTTTTAAAGATTTCATTTATACTCTATGCTTTTGGCTATATATTTAAATAATTTTTTGGCTCACCCAACTACCTCATACAGCATAGTTTGGAGCTCGCTACGCTAGCATATTGGAAATGTTTGAATTTTTTCTTTACTATCATTCGTATAACGTTAGATTACTAATGACAGTAACATAGCAAGATGAAGCAAGTTAAGGTTAAATTTTAATGTAGGCCTGCAACGTGCACAAACTTTGTTTTTTTTTAAGCAACATGACGGTACCAATAATGGTATAAGTTTTTATATATATATTTTTATACTTTTCAGATCAAGTGAAACGCACTCACAACTGAATTTATTTCCTGAGAAGAAAAACTGGTCACAATGCAATGTAACCCAGATGATTGCTGATCGTAACCTGATATCATTTGTATGCCTTACTGTGGAGTTGTTTTGCTCTGTAGAAATACAACATTCGAAGTTTCCATTGTCACTTGCAGACAGATTAAGTAGAGCAGTGTGTTGCTTAAAGTCTGCTGCAACCACAATCCCCCAAACTATCCAAACTGTGCTGGACAATATTCTCAATGCATTGTCAGAATCTGTTGAGAGGTAGGTATGTTATTTTAAGTCCTTACACATGTAATAATTGCAATGGAAATGTAGTTAACTTAAACCTGCACGAACCTTGTGGGACATTACACGCTTGTTGCTTGTGGACGTTTATGTTTTATTCATGTGGCCTTGGTTTTGTTCATATTACATTCGTATTCTCATCAACAGAACACAAACCCAAACATTTGGAAGAGATATTGTATGCTGTATTCATAATCGTACATTTTATTCGTGAAGCATTTAAATTCACTGCTGCTTAAATCCTAATTATGACCCAACAATTAGTTATTAGAACTCATTTCGGTTTCCCAAATTCTTTTTCATTCATACATTCAAGGAAGCCTTGACTAGACTAGGCCTAAATGCAGTTACGTGAACGGCTTAAAAAATTGTTTAACAATAATTTAATCGTTATCTTCAGACTGAGAAAATTTTTTGCACGACTTACTCTCACTATAATCGCTATAACTGCCCAGCACTTAAGCCCTGATTACTGAGCTTGTCGTTCTGCAAGTTCCAATGGATAGGCCTTCATATTTTTATTTGTTTTTCTCATATTTTTGAACAACTAAACAGAAGAAAACTGTTTTAGACGATGTAATTTGTGACTTGCTTGTTACAAACAGTTTCAAGTGGTATCGAACGTACAAATACGTTCAATACGATAATTTACAAACTTAAAATTTCACAAATATTCTGTTGTTACTCACAGAGATTTTTTGTTCTTGATTGGTAGTAGCAGTAGAGTGGCCTCCGTTAAAATATTTTAAGCAACTTGAAGTTTAGGCTAGGTAAACGTGATTAAATTAGCAAAAATAAACTTTGAAATTCAAAATTTTGAAAACGTTTAGCCTACATCTTACCACTACTTTATTACTGTCGTTACCTGATGCTATTCATTTTATGAAAACAACTGATATATATCACTCAACATGTTTCTGTGTCCCAATTGATCGCCACCTAACAGATGCTCTACAAAACACAGTGATGTACCTTTGCAGTAAACTGTTTACTATAGGTTTCATTGCCACTATTTGAAATGATTTTACGTTACAACTATATAGCCTAATCAAGACATTTCTCATTCAAATATATAAGATGCCGGGTATGTTTTTGTTGATAAATAGTGCTAGAAATAAATTAGAACCTTCTTTGTTCAATATTAAGGTTTTGATTTTGCAAAATATGCAATCTGATTTTTAGGGAAAGAAGTGAAAGTATTGCTGTAGATTTGTAAATTATTGACCTGCAATAAAACTGTCTTAAATTATGCTATGAATATTATTACTATTATTACTATGAATGTATTAAATTATGTTACATTTTTACCATATGTTGAACTTTATTACTGCTTTTATTCAGTGCTGAAATGCAAACATTTTTGACACATGTCAATATTAGATGTGAGCAACATGAAAGAGTTGACATAGAAGCATATAACTTTTTCCAGTAAAACAAGCTTGGGCAATATTGCTTGTGGAAATATGTTACTATGCAAAAACCATTACTGTATGGCATACAGTATTTGTACAAAAATTTCAGATTTAAATTTTAGTTCCTTAATAAAGTGAAAACTTGAAATTAGGACTTATATTTTATCTTCTATCTTCAATTTTAACTCAAATACCTTAAATCAAAACATCTTTTTTCCGTACTAAAAATCTTATCTTTAATAATAGGCTGTGTAACCTAATTAATTTACTGTTTAAGTTAATTGTTATTGCTCCTCTATAGACTACTGCCTTGTAGTGGCAAAGTAGCTTGAGTGCCTCGATGAAATTTCAAGCTATACTGGAGAAAACATTTATCTAAAGAGGTAACCATATCAGGTCAGGTCGAAAGTAAGAGATCAGACTAAGTGTCCATAACCAAAGATAAATACGCACCAGAATGTCAAACATATCTATCGTTGCGTGAATTAACAAGGAACGCATTTGAGTTATAGGCAGAGGGGCTCAATGTCCATTCTCCGACAGGATAGGAGCAGGAACTAGTTGAAGACGCCAAGCGGTATCGATTTCTTCAACAAAGCGCCATCGCTTCAGAACTGTTCAGCCGGCTAATGGCTTTTTTGGAAACTTTTCTGCCCTGGCCTCTGCTCTGCACTTTCGTTGGCAACATATCAACCAAATTCAAGAAAATTTCAGAATGCACGGAAGACATTGAAGTGAAGTCGATGGTATTTAAATCCGTGACCCTAGCATCTGCTAACAGTGCTTATGGGTTCGGTGTGGTGAGGAGTAGTGAGGAAAGAACCCCATCGTGAAACCAAAGAGTTAAAGATGCTATTCCCAGCAAGGAAGGCAACATACCAAGCCTGGCTCCATGACAGGTCTACATCTATTATGAGAGCTCAGTACACTGAGTTGAGAAAAGCTGCTGCAACAACAATGAAACAGTTCAAAGAACAAACCTGGAAGGAATTTGAACAAATGTTGCAACTACGGAATAGTGACTAAAGCATTCTGGCAAACCATCCGCAGACTGCATGGCAAAAGATGATCTGCTGCGAAAACTGTTAAAAACCAACAGGGTGGGCTCCTATCGAAAGAAGATGATATCCTTGGCAGACGGAGAGAATACTTTAAAGATCTATTGAACCCTTTGTCACAGAAACACCAACTAATGCGCAAACAACATTATTCATAGAAGAAAGTCATCTCACTGAAGCTGTAGATGAAATCGGACCTGAAATGTTGAAGGCAATGAACGGAGTAGGAATCCTCCGGTTGACCCAGGTGTGTCAAGTGGCATGGAGTTCAGGTAATAAACCAAAAGTTTGGCAACTGGGTGTTATCATTCCAATACACGAGAAAAGTGACCACGGTTTGCAATGACTCCTGGATGAAAATAAGCTGAGAGGATGAAAACTGAGGTAGTCTGCCTCTCAAGAAACCTTAGTCAGTGCTCACTGGCCACTGCAAGTGTGGGGAGAAACACTGAAATACGTAGAGAAGTTCAAGTATTTGATAGTGCAATTCACAAGTGATGGAAGGCAAAATACTGAATTAGACACTCGAATTGGTAAAACAAATACAGTCATGTGAGAGCTTCAGCAGTCGGTTGTCATGGAGCGAAGGTATTCTAATACCGCAAAACTCTCAATTTTTAAGTCAGTTTTCCTTTTAGTTCTCACCTATGGTTATGAATCTTGGATAATGACCGAATGAGTGCACTCACGGTTGCAAGCTTCAGAAATGGGATTTGAAGAAGGGTTTATGTTGTAACACTACTAGATCAATTGCGTAACACAGAAATCAATAAATCTTCAAATGTTGAGCCCCTCCGTCTTCGAACTGAATGGTCCCAACTACGATGGTTTGGTTATATCACCAGAAGGCCTCAGTAAGTTCTTGCTACTTCCATGCTTCCATGCTATGGTTGAAGTTAATTGTGATACGCAACTTTTGTTAAAATATGCTTGTAATCGAGAAATTTTCATTGTGCCATGAAGTCACTCTCAGTAACTGAAAAACAATAACAGCCATACCGACTCTTCAGCATCTTTTGCCAAACTGGAGTGGAATTCCAACCTTCTTCTCGCTCGCTAAGTTAAAGAACGAGAAAAAAGGTTCATTAGCGAGCTTTTTGCGAGCGAGTTCCTTATACAATTACAAGAAAATCTCAGTATTTTCCTGTGAAGCTAAGACGCAGAGAAGAAGTGTGTGTTAAATCTAAGGAGAAAGTAAGATGAGTTACCAAAATTGTCACCTGTGTACTGTAACTGTTAAGGCTATAAAACAAGCCACTGGTTGATATAAGTAAAAATAGATGCATTAGTGAGTTCTGTTGAAAATAATTAGAAGCAAAATTAACATATGTTAACAACCGAGGTCACAGCAAGTCCGAAATAGCAAGCATGGAAAATTGTGTTGACATAAGTTAGTAGGCATATTAGTTATTGTTGTAACGATGCATTAGTTTGAAGCCGGAGTAATCTTGTTCTATGTAACGTTGTTCAATATGCCGTAAAATTCTAATATTGCTACCCTCGTCATTCTATACTGATAAATGAGTTCAACGTCTGATTTTTGCAAAGGGTCTTGGCTGCTACCCCTTACTCTTTTAATTCTACTATAATGTCGGATCGCCAAAAATGCAGTCATTGCTAAAGTAAAATTTTTTTTAACAAGAAAATAATGCTTAGCGAGTGCAGTTCCTCATTATTTAACGAAAAAAGAAATTTAACTACCGACAGAAAATTTGAATTGATCTAGCTCACTTAACAAGATTTTGCGTCACTAACGAGCTCGTACAATTTGTGTTTGTAATCCCACCCTTGGTTGTTTAATTGCTATACAAGCTTCAAAGTTAATGTATAATTATGCTTGCAGGACTGTTTTGCACTTACAAGAATTGGATTGCATGATTAGTGATGGAAGTTTTTACAAGGACTCTATGAGACGTTTGTTTAAATCCTCGGATGAGCATTTTTCACCAACTGTGTCGCTTTTGACAACAGAATGCTTTCGTTTCCTACATTTTCCTGATTTTTTTGAAACATTTTATACTTTCATCACAGATTTTATGGTACGAAGTTTATTTCTTGTCATTATTATGTGCAAATTTTTACAAGCTAGTATTTTCTGATAAGGATAGAAGAAATAACATACATCTATTTTAGCATACAAGCACCCTTATGTCATGTTATAAATATTACCCTTAAAATGCATACAATGCTTAAATCTCTAACTCATTGACGCTAGCTCATTCAAAAATTGTACCGTAATCAGTGCAGACATTGACATTGTAATTAATCCTTGGAATAATAAATATCATAGTTTTTACTCATAATTTTAATGGTCCAATTGCTGAAAATTAATGAAAATAATTAATGACACAGATCACATAAAAGAATTTTCTGTCTACCTATCGTTACATAGATAATTTCAGAAAGTCCAATAAATTCATATTTTTTTGGTTGCATGCTATGATACAGTAAAGTTACGAAGCTACTACAGTCACTGGTGCCAGCCTGGCATAACAGTGTGTTCAAGCAGTGTGACATGACATTACATCTTATGTAATGTAATTTAACTAATGTAAAAAGCAGAGCATGTCGAAAAACTATAGTTGCCAAAGTTATGTTCAATCTTACATCAAAGTGACCTAATAACTATGGCCATAGTTATCTAAGAGTGTTTGTTACCTGTTTTTCAGATTTGATACACAAAAATTGTAAAGGCTTTATCTGTGAAAACCTAGACAAATTTCAAGTATAAATCGTACTCTTTCTTTGCGTGGAAAATTAGTACAAATCTATTTTTAAATACAAATATAAACATCCGCTGAATTTAAACCAAACTTTTTATGTATCATTGCATAATAGATCGTTTGAATATCCTTGAACGTTTGGATATCTGTAACGATTGAAAACACTAAACAAAATTGAAACTACGGTTCCTTTTGTACGCTTGACATAATGATTTAAGACCACAGTGAGATCGTAAATCACCCTTTTTGCAATTATATTTTTGCTGTAAAAGATAAAAAATTAAGGATGTTTGTGCACGGAATAGTGAGTATACAATAATAACTGTAGGTTAAAAAGACATGCAAGAGCGCATATCACAAGTGGGATTTTATGCAAAGGTATATGGTAACCAAACTGTTACTATAAAAATTTAAAATTTTACCTATGTTTGTTAATGACATTAAAAGTCTACTGTAATGATCTGTTCTGATATTTTGGATTTTTTGTTTTTATTATGTTTTGCCGATAAATAAAATATTTTTGCAAGTATCTTTGTTATTATGTTTTATATTTTATTGTTTTCAGGAATTTAAAGAAATTTCAAATTCACAATTATTTGCAGAAGAAGAGTGTTTATACATGATTGAAACAAGTCTTGTGGATCTCTTGGCTCAAATTCAAGAAAATTGTGATGGCATTAATATGCTTCTACCATATTTAACTTCTTTTCTTCAACAGTCAGTTGTTGTCTCATCCAGGGCTCTTGTTTTGTTTTTTGATCATGTTTCAGAAGCCTTAGGTGAATTAATGTTTTTCTAGTTTTCTTGTTGGTTTGTAATGGAGTTTTTATTATACATTCTTTTGGTGTTGTTATGTTTCCTTTATACCTAGCATCTTCTAGCAAATTCTTGTTTTGACTTTATATGCATGCAGATATTTTTAGGATTTTTCAGCTATAAGCGTTTGTCAAGTAAGGATATTTTTCAATCTATATATTAAAAACAAGAATTCAGAGCTTCGTTGATTTAAATTCAAATCACCTTGGTGATCACCATGCACAAGATTTAAACACTGGTTTGCCCAGGATATATGGCTCTTCTGTTTTCATTGCATCAGCATAAGAACGTCATGGTTGTTGTCATCAGTAAAATAAATTGAAATAGGGGCATAATGATAAATAGGACAGCTGCAATGACATCAGGATTTATTTTTATGGTCGATTACTTCAGAACAATCTAAACAACCCACTTTTTGGGTCAAGTACATAGTCTAGGAAACATGTCATTTGCCAGTTTAAATTAGTTAACTAATTGTATGGTACCGATTATTTTTTGTGGGGAGCAAAAAATGGGGTGCTTACCTCGTTACAACGAAATAAGTGAAAGTATGCTCACAAACAGTCAATGAAAGGAAAAAAACTGGAAAGTTTCCAGGGCATAGATCATTGGTTGTCAAGCCCAGACATGAGGTGATTGTTTATGGCTAGCCAAGTGATTTAAGCCCTTGTCATATGAAGCAACTTTGACAAAAATCACAAGTTTGATTATATTCGTTGAAGTGCTCACATTAGATGACTTCACTTGCGCTACACAATTATGGTGGGTTTACAGCTCTAAGCGATAAATTGTATCCTTTATTTTTTATTGTCTATCTCTGTTACGTTTTGTTAAGTTTTGCGCAACAGACAATATAGGATATGATTCATCATTTATAGTGCTGTAGACAAGCGTTATAAGTTTAACACGCTTACGATTTTGCATCAAGCTTTGATTTATATTTGATATTATTAAAATGATTAATAATAATCAAAAAACTTTGATTGTGTTTGATTCAAATCAGATAGTAAAAAAAAATTCTAGCCTTAGAAATTATTATATTTTCAAAGCTGCTGAGATTGAGGTCACATATGTTTTGACCTGGATTAACTTGTAGCTGGCGTATAGCAGAGCAAACATTGCACAGGCAGCAGGATCTGCTATACAAAAACTACCAGTACATAGTACCGAACTACTTTTGTGAAACTGCACTGAACATCAATACCATCATTACATATTTGGCCAAGTATCGATACTCTCATCCATCGTACTTTCAAAGTACGGTCTGCCTACTTCTGTTCAACGCTTAAGCCCCTGGTAACCAAGCTATAGTTGTTGTGCAAATTCCAATTAGTACACACTTTTTTCTATTTTAGCTTTTTGATATTTTATATTGTATTGCCCGATTTTGAAGCTGTTTATCAAGACCACTGAATAGGAGCAAGTGTTGTTTTTGTCTTTTCCGAGGGCGTTACAATGCTAGCATCACTGGATATCAAACATGGGCTGCATAATTGCATGCCCAGCGATCTAATCAATTCGCTAACTAACCGAGTAACAATCTAGCTAGCTTCCTAATTAACATAACAAAATTATCGTAAACTAGAAGCTCTTTGTAAAACTAAATTTGTTCCATGTTTTATTCTGTGTAGTAAAAGAGCGTTGCAATCATGTTTTTAGGTCCCACTGCTACTTGCAAGTATCTCCTTCCTGATGTCATAAAACTATATCGACAAGTGGATGCATGCATTTCAACTGATAATGAAGACCATATGATTTGTGATGCTGTACAAATGTTGTATGATAAAACCTTTTTCATACAATTGCTAAAAAGGCTGGGTTTAGCCACATTCTTGCAAACATTTCCTCCTCTTATTTCAAAGTGTTTTGTTGAGCTTCAATGCCATACAGGTAGTAGAATGCAAATGCAACCAGTGTAACTTTATACTAACATGAAAATTTTAATGTGTGTGTAACTGATACAAAAATTGTATTTCTTAATAACCTTTACAGATACAATAGAAATTCATTAACTCAAAGTTAAATAGACCAAATAAAGCACTTTCAAATCTGATTTAATATCTGAACTTGGTAAAGTTTTCTAAAAAATTGGCTGGACTAATGGATGCTTTTTTATTTATCAATTACCTCATGTTTTTCTTCTAATCTAAATCTTAACTCGAAAAGATTAAAATTTGCTTGAACTAAAGTAGTACTATACAAGTGAGTTATAATATGCAATCTTAGTTTTTCAACTGCAGCTTGTAGGACTCTTATTGTACTGCTCACTGATCAATCTCTCTTGTACTAACCACCATGCTGCTTTTGTATAAAGCAATTACTTATGCTTAAAGGATGAAATGTGTCATGTAAGCTTAAAATGCAGTAGTGGTTAATGGTGCGAAGATTAATTTTGAATTTGATCGGATAGGTATCAGAAATTTTAGTGAAGTAGACTTATTTAGCTTATTTAACTTATATTTAGCGAATTTCTGAGAACACCTCAACTATCACATAATAATGCATTTTCCCGTTTAACTTGGTCACTGGTTATATGTCCAGCCAGTAACCTGTATTACACTGCAAAGTCAAGTGAGTGTGAAGAATGGATTTAATTCTAGCGCGCCATAAGAAACTTCAACTCTTGTAAGTAAACTTCGAAATGTCTAGTTTAACTAATACAAATTTGCGATGAATAAAAATGCGTAAATCTATTAACGTGTTCACCCTTCGAGAACTGAAGCGTCACAATAATGGGCAATGTTAAAAACATTATGAAAATAGTTTTGGCGATGCTTGAAAATTTATTAACAGCTTTTAAACAACATCAATAAAAATCGACGTTTAAACTTTTGAGTAAGAGAATGTTTTCTACTTTTTTGGCTCTTGGCACTCGTTCTACGTATCAATTGAAAAGCTGAGGACGCAACCGACGCATCGTATTTCATCAACGTAATGTCACTCAATCTGTTATTAACGATAAGCAATCAGTGTAGCAGAAGACCAATGTAAAAAAGCTGCTCTTAAAAATTGCTCCAAAGATATGAATTGTTTGATAAATTCAAATGTTTGTTTCCCCATACATAATTAAAACTGTGTCTAGACCTAATTCACTCAATGAAACTGGAATGAATGAAAATTTGCTTGCACAATAACTTGGAAATTGCCATTTTCTCAGATATGTTGGCAAATTGTTTTTAATAGAGTCTTTAGTGAAGAGCACTTGCTTTAACAATGCTAAGAAATGAAATGTTGCAACATATTTGCTTTTGTTATTGTAAAGCAATTGTTCATGTGCTAACAATTTATGTAACATAATTAAAATTATATGGTATTATGTTCAGATTTCTACATTTTTAGATTTATTTTTTGTCTAGAATCTCAAGTTAGATGTATGCAATGGATGATGAACACATTTGGCCCTGTTTTGACATCAAAATACATCATTCCTCCACTTTTGGATATGGCAAGCTCTTTGTTCTGCTTGCCTTTAAGTATGACCCCCTTTTTATTTGAATTGTAACCATTTGTAGCCATTGATTTTGACAGGCACTTGTTCCTTAAAACCACTGAACAGGAACAATTTTCGTTGTTAATGTCTTCAGTTCAGTTAGTTATTAACATCTCAAGCTAATGAATTCTGGCATGTTTTGTAACAGCTTCTTTGCTAATTTTCTTGCTTTATTTTTTGCAAACAAACATATTTGGTTTTGCGTTAATGCTACCACTAAAACAGTAAAGTATCTGCTCCGAACAGAGTGCATGTAAGAGTTGCAATATGTTAAACTTTCTATGCAGTTCTGGTACCTTTCTATTTGTTATTTAGTCATAGTCATTATTCTAAATTTGATTTGTTAATTAAATATTAACAATTAAATTTAAGTTATTGCTTATTACTTTATTGTCATTCAGTTTTCTTTTTTCTTTTATATACATGAAATGTTTTTTACTTGTAAATTTATTTGTTTCAGAGCTACTTTTAGTTTAACTGAGATAGGGTCGAAATTGATTTAGTTTTTACAAAATTTTTCATTTTGCTAATTTTTATAGTTGGCGCAGTTAGCACAGTTTGGCATATTTATTGTCTTTAACTAATAACTTTGTTCATGGGAATGCATAAGCATGATTTTCTGATGGTAATACTCACCTTAATTCCTGTTTATTACAGCTCATCTTTTAGTGCACTCATAGGCCACAATATCGTGCTCATCCCATAATCTGTTTTGGTTGTCATAAACAATGTCTTTAGTGTTCATGAGCATGTCCTATACATTCGTCTATAATGTTTTTTGTATTTTGCATGTTCTAAGCCCTTGGTGTGTTGCTGTTACAGTAGAATTTGCCTATATCAACAGTTCGCTTATATCGACACCTTTTTTGATCCCCCAGAGCATTTTGTTCGTTTATAGTGACACTATGACTTATTACGACTTAAGCAGTGTCCACAAATTGTCATGTTGGATAGCTGTCTTTGGTTTGGCTATTGTCTTTATCGGCTGATGAGACTCTCTCTTCTCACAGAGGAATTTGACTACTCTTGACCTTACTGTAGTAACGCCATATTGCTCCGCATCAGAACCGTCTGCGTGCTTATTACGTGTAAATACAGCTACCATTATTTTTCACGATCTTGTTTGTGCTGTTCTTTGCCGTAGTGTATGCAAAAACATAAAATTAAGCGGCAGTGCTGATTAGAGTACACATTTAACCTTTACCAGGCCCTTACATTGAACTAAAACCAAAATTTAGGAACAATTTATGTTGATTCGTCTGTATCGACACTTTTTCTTCATCCCCTTGAGGTGTCGGTAAAGGCGAATTCTGCTGTAGTAACAACAGCTTGGTATACTTTTAGTTAATGGAAACTAGTATAAACACAATTTTTTCCAGTTATGTCATGCTCAGTCCAGTCCCATTGTAGGAAAAACTTTTTTCGAAAAACAATCGGATTTGTATGTTTTAAATTTACGTGGTGAAATGCGTGCTTAACTGTAACTGTTAAAGTGATATCACACTGCACGAAGCCCACGAGAAATATTGCTTTCGCGTTTCTTGCAAAACTAGATAGCACACGATGCCGACAAAGTTATGGTAGGCAACTAAGTTTGGAGAAAATATTTGTCAGGAAATAAGTCCGATTAGTAATGACTATAATAAATGAGCTTTATTTGCATTTCACCTATCTTTAACACAAAAAAAACATTTTTTTCTGGGAGAGTTCCAGCGACTGCTATCAAAAAGAAATGCTAGTTTTGCAAAACTGAAGCGCAATGTTAAGTAACTACTTGTTATAAACCTGTTTTGCCAATAAACAGCAATGATATCACAATATTTACAAAACATGACATGTGCAGCAGCAGGAAAAGCTACGTAATTACTTACGACCTTGTGGCACATAAATTACACTATTTAAATTCTATTTGTGTACACTACTTTCTAAGCCTGTATCGGTTAAGTTATGAAAACAGCAGCATGAATCAAATCACAACACCATGATGACAACTTTGCTCCTTGTTGTCTAATTAAAAAACAAGGCATTTATATTGAAATCCCATAAGATGGTTCTGGCATGCCGTGCTTAGTTTTGAGAAAACGTTGTTTACTATTTTTCATTAACTTTGCTGAGCAAAATTGTGCATGAAGTTAGTCGCAAAGCAGCCATTTTTTATTACTACATAACATTATAGTCTTAGGACAGTCCAACAACCTAAAATTTCTTTCAATTCAACTATTTTTATCCATTCTGTTTACTATTTACCATATTTTCACTGCGATGCACAAAAAGAGCGAAGAACGAATAACCTTTTAAAAGGAGCGCGCTCGGAGATTTCTACAAAAAGGAGCGTGCTCGTTCCCATCTCTGCCAATAAAATAATTGTCCAACAAAGCTGTTTTATAAAATCCTTTAGATGCAGCATTTTTCTAGGCTTCTATGGTTTGAAGTATTTACATTAAAAACATTTTTTTTTCTTGTTCACTTAACATTCCTGAAATTATTACTTTGAAGTAATTCTATTTTTCTTTTTATAGAAAATACAAGAGAGAAAGCAATGGAGTTCATTTTGCAGAGTTTGATTTTTGCATTGAACCGGTATGGCACACTTTTGTTGACCCATCAATACATTCCTCATATTTCACATTCAGTAAGTTTTTGCCGCTAATGATTAATTACAATATTTATTGAAACTCGGTTCTGACAAGGAGTGCGGTATGATATAATTTTTTACGAAGACTAAGCTAAGCCTTTGCACAACTCCGGAATCATTTATCGCGGCTTTAACACAGGTTACTGAAGTTGTATGAGTGCTTTTCTCCATATTTACCTATTTTATTTATCTTAGATTCACACAATCTTGCCCAAATGTAGCCCTGTTCACTGATCACAAACAAGCATCATTTATGCCTTGCCTATGGGCATTGCTATGACTGAGTGTTGTGCCAAGTGTCTTGTCTTGTCTTGGCACTTGGATGACTAATATGCGATGTCATTGTAATTAAAATACAATATGTTGTAATCAGTACAACAACAGCAACAAAAATATTCATAATGTAATTTTATTTTCAAAGAAAACAAGAAACTGACTGACATTGTCATATAAACATCAAAAATCTTTTACTTAATTTTAGTATCCTATAAATAGTAATTGCCAAGTCAGGTTTGCTTTACTCTGAAGATGGGCAATAGATGTGTCTGAAACATGTCAGTTTTTTGTTTTGTTTGTAAATTAAATAACAGTATGATTCTTAAGAATATTCTTGCTGTTGTTGTAGTGATTACAATAGTTTGGTGAAGAATGTCATAAACTGTGATTGATTTGCAGAATGAACAACAGGGCCATAGTGATAGGACATCTTGTCTTTTTCAATGCTGAATAATCCTGCTAACATAGCCTGTTTCAAGATCAGTTTTGCTTACCAGCTTAAAGAATTAGGGCATTTTGTGAGGCTGTAGCTGTTGTTTTCACTTGGCCACCACCATTGTGCAAGTGCAATGATTTACCAAATTTGTAAAGTTCCATGGCAAACTAGTATGTTAGCGACACAATAGTTTCAGTAAAAGCATGTAAAAGAATTTGTTCTTTTAGGATAAAACACAGTATTTTCTTGTATTGCATTTTATGTTTTGTACGTTATTTCAATGTACATAGATCAAATGTAAAATTTCACACTAACTAAAAGAAATGATTGATAATACCACAATTAGTCACTGTAACGAGTAATAGTTTAATGAAAAATAAACCATTTACATCATCATTTAGAAATTAAACCGATGGTCACAATTAGTGTTAGTTCAGATATCGATAATTTTTAAAGGATATCCGAAATAGAAATAGAAATCCGAAGAAATAGAACGAAATAGAATATCCGAAGAAATAGAACACTAGTAGCATTATAACATTATCAGATCTGCACAAGAATACCCTGGAAATAAGGGCTAATTATGACAATTAGCACAATGATATACTTCTTTTAAGATATTTTTTTTCACTATTATAGAAAGAAATTTGTTTGAGAGAGGATAATATGCAAGCTTTACAAAACCATGGAACATCTTCAGGCTCTGCACATGTTGATTTGAATTCATTTTTATTTAAGCTAGCACACTTTGGTTAAAACCAGTTACAGTGTTCATTACAAGACAAGAGAATTTAAAACAATGTAATTGCAATGTAACAATTATGTACAATAATGTAACTTTCAGAGTTACATTAATCTGAAACTCCAACCATTTGAAGAATGGATTTACTACTACCTGTTTTAATGCATACTATTATTATTATTTTTAATACGAAATAATACACAATACACAACATTTGTAATAAAGTTTCCAAAGCCTTAATACCAATAAGACAGCATGCCTAATTGCATTTTGTGCATTGCAAAGGTATAGTGTAATATGAAAGTTATTGATGTGTAGTGTTACGTTATATTGACTTAAATGTTTTTATTCAACACTTAATCCTCAAACCACACAATATATTCAAAAACTGGTTGAAAATGTTCCTAATGGGAACATCTATTATTACATACATTATTTCATTTGTGTGATGTTGTTTTTCAGCATATTTAAATTTATAGCCTTCACTAAGCATTTTTGACGTGTCATTATTTTTAGATATAAAATTAGTTTAGTTTTATTTACTACTTTTAGATTTCCTCTGCCATATCTGGTATTAGCATTACTAATACTTCTATATCTGTGCTGGAAGCTTCTACTACTCTTCTTATACATTTTACATCATATTTGAAAAAACATCAGATAATGGAGCATTTTGATACACTTTCGAAAGGAATTATTATGCCATTGGTTGGAATACTAGGCTCTCGAAATGTCAGGTAAAGATATTCAGATAAAAAATAAATTATTATGACTTATTTGAATCAGGCGATTGTTGCAAGACTAAATGAGTTATATTTACCTTATATACCGCCGTATAAGCCCCCTTTTTTGATGAAAATATTGGACCAAAAAACGAGAGGGGCCTTATACGCCGAACAAAGAATTTGAAAACTAATTTATGCCTAATCGGCCGAATTCCATTCATGCGATAAATAGACCACGTGTGATCATCTTTAAACAATAAATTAAATTAATTTTACACGCAAAGTAACTGTTCAAGGCTGTTGACGTGTTATTGAAAATCATGAACGTGGATGTACCAGTAATTGAGATGCCTTTCAGCTGACTTTCAACTATCGTTAACTATTAACATCGTTGCATGCATAGCCTACTTTTAGCCTACAGTACTGATTAAAGTCATTGCAACTACACTATTTGACATCAATATCTTTATACGAAAAGACAAGGGATGAATGTTATGGTTTACCATTGACACTTTGAAGTGTTTCACGTAGTTTATTTATCGACTATGTTTGAAAACGATCGCTTTAAATTACCTCGGTGGGAATGCGGTTAAATTTTTCACCATACCAAGTGTTTCAGCTGCTCGTGTTGGCAACAAGATGCTACACTGTCATTTCACTAAAGACTTTAAAGGAAAAAAGGCTGCAATGTAGAGCAGTAATGGAAGACTGTGACGTGTACAGAGCTTTCAAGCTAAAGTGATAACACTATGCAGCATAAAGATTTACAACTATGTTAAAAAGACAGACGAAATAAGACCGGTTGCGATGATTCTTTATTTGACATACGGTTATCTAGTTCCCATTTATCATCTTAATTATAATGCTGCATGTGCCAGCTCAATTTAATTAATTTGAGAATTTACCCCACAGTCTACGTTTGATTGGCAGGTGGATTTACGTGCAAAAGCTCAATTTTCTTTATCGATCGCAAACTCTGTGCTATGGTGTTAGCATGATTAAGCATTTGCCATGTAAAGTCGTTGTATCTTTATTTTCATTACCTACTAGTAAAGAAAAAAGATGAGCAAAATGAGATATGTCTTGAACTTTTTATTTTGCGATTATTGTCGAACGCAAGCATTTACTGTTGCATGGAACCACTTGGCAGCAGTAACAAGTGAAAACCATTAGTCAGTTGGTTGAAGTGGAAGAAGAAGATCAGGAATTGTTTTAATTGAATAATCACATAAATATCTGTCATCGTCTAACTTGACAAATCTCTTTAGAAATTTCTTTAAGCGTTTCAATGAGGTGTACTTGCAATTATGTGTAAATATCTACAGTTATCAATTAACGAATCACTTTTAGATAATGACCTCTTAGTTTAACATATATTTGGCTAGGTTAAGCCATGCATTAACTACTAAATGGCATGTAGTTTGCTGTGAAAAATTCTTTCCTGACTAAGGTTACAGTATATGCTAATAACTTAATAACTTTGGCAACATCGTTATGTGATGCGGTGATATAGTGTTATATTATGGTACTCACTCTGCTATTTTAGGCAACTGTGGATTTCGATATTGAGTAATCACTATTCATGTTTGAAAGGCTTCATGCCATGTTTTTATAACTGATTGAAGCATGTGACATATGATATCAACCACTAACTTTGTTTCTTTTTGCAGAGTTTATTTTTAAATCCAAAAAAGTTATAGTTTGACTTTGTCAATATTGTTTTGTCTTATTAGCCTTGATGAGACAGCTATTAGTAAATAACACAAGGACACAGGCATATCTAGTTTAATTAAGAAAAATAGATATTTACAGGCTTTTGTTTCACGAGTAGACTTCATTGTTGTTTAGAATCTTTGTTTTTGCATAAAATTCCTTGTACTACTTTAGTCTACAGCTCTTACCATTTTTTATGGCATTTGTAAAAATGTTTGAAATGGGTTGTAATGTATATGGTCCCACAATGGATCCATTTGTGTTAAATTATTGACTTTTTTATTAAATATTGATTGGTTGGTCAAAACTGAAATTAACCGGACTCAACAAATCCGATTAATCAGATAAATTACTCCATTGTGTCTGTGTAATCAATGATGACGTCATAATTGAATTACACACGTCAAAAATTGTTTAAAGCACTCAAGTTACTGTTTTCCGTTCCATAAAATAGCACACTAAGGTCTTTACACATTTTTAATGTTCTAAGGCACCGGTTTTTAACCTTTTTCATCTGCATTCCTGTTGAAGCCAATCATCAATCTAAATTTCTAAAGTATCAACAAACCATGGAGGGTATATAATTGCTATACAAGCTACGATGGCTTTCATTCATGATATTGGTACAAAGCAATGTACTATTACCGCCTCGACACTTTGCTAATATGATTAATATATAGCCAAAACATATAATGTTCAGCATTTCTTAAACTTAAGCCAAAAAAAATAATGTAAACGCAAGTTACGATTAAAGTGACGGGCAAGTCCGAAAGCAAGTGGGCCTTAAATCAAAAAGTAGTTGTCAATAAACATACTGGTGAAAGGATTTTTAATAATATGGAGTGGTTTAGCAGTTATTTCTAAAATTTTGTTGCAATTTTGACCTCTTATTATAACGAAGAAGGCGGTCATTCTGATGTCACAATATAAAAACAATATGCTTCATTACTGTGGTTTGCATTAGGTGTGATAGGCTAGTTTACGTGTTTTGGATGAAATACGAAATAAGTAGGTGATTAGTAGCAGATAACTTTTATATTTAGCATAGAAATGTCACAGGTGACAGTACGTAAACTGGTAAAGCATTCTTTTTTTCCGTAGTTATCAGTACCAGACTACGCTAAAGCCAATAGCAAACATTGAACTGTACTATAGGTTAGAATTTACATTAACCAGTACAAATACACAAACAGTAAGCTAAGTTAAGGTTAACAGTAAGTTTAGGCTTACTTAACGCAAAATGTTCTTGTTGTGCACTTTAGTACACTATAATTTTACCTAGTATTATTTTTATTTGTCTGTCACAGGAAACATTCTATTCCTACTTAATCAAATACCCAAGTAATCGCTATTGCATCATTTATTGTGACGTCATAAGGACAGCCATCCTCGTCAAAATTAAGCACAGAAATTAAGTTGTTTTTTTGCCTCTTATAAGTGCTTAACCACTACATGTTAGTATAAATCCTTTAACAAGTACATTTACTGACAACTACTCTATGATTTAATGCTAACTTGTTTTTGGACTTTCTCCTTACCGTAAGTTCTATCTGCATAAAGTTAAAATTAGACCTATCACGAAAAACAGCCAAAATTTTTCGCTACCACTATTTCATCGGAAAAAAATTGTGCTTTTGATGCTGTTTTTCACAGTTTCTTGTTAACCTAACTAAATGTTATAATGATGTTTTAACCTAAATCTTCTCTTCCAGCCTAAATGTAATTTCAATCAAACCGTAAATAACTAAAATGAACTTTTTGCATGTCCATTCTCTAAAACCACCCAACTTTAACATCAAGAAAACAAAATCATGAAAGGAAAATCTCGCGACGCACATCTCAAATTAGGTAATATATTGTTACATAATAAATAAAAATCATAACAATGGTGTTTATGCCAACCACACACATTTTAGAGAGAAAACAGCAAGTCTCCCTTTTGTTGCACAATGAAACACAACTGAAATTGCTTCCATACAAACATTTCCTTTGCATGAATATTTTATCAAAATCCTGCATTTGATGAGATGCTGGTTTGTGCCACTTGATAAATTTGTTGGTTCGAATAATTAATTATTATCAACTAATTAGTAAATACGTGGTGCTGATCCTACCTTGCGAAACCGACCATGATAGCTTTTGTGTTTTTACAAATCAATACTCATAATATGAAAATAATATGAATATGATAATCAATAATATGAAAAAATATCAATACTCAATCGAGTAATTGGACTCAGACTGAACTCGGCCAATCCTCTAATAGTTAGAAATACAACAAATTGCATAATAAATACATTCTCAAAATTAAACTTACAAAACTACATATTTGAGCTTATTGTGTTTGCTCCACGATGTCTGTCTATATCATTGTATTCCTACCAATTTATGGCATCACTCATAATGGTACTCTAAATTTGCCAAACTACTCAAAATCATTTACTGTATATTCTCTTTTTTTGTTTCTACTACTGTACTATGTTTACATTTATATAATTGTTGTTTACAGTTTTTTAGGAAGCAAACGAAGAAAAACACTGTGTTTAAAGGTGATTTCTTTGCTGTTTTCCATCACTGTGCGTATTGGTCGTGATATGGCTCAAACTTATCTTTCGCCCATTTATGTTTCATTTTTCAGGTTTGTGACGTTTTCAAATTGATTTCTTGCTCATAAATTTCTAAAGATTTATGTACAGATAGATCATATAGTTAACACAAAATAACCTTGAATTAAAGCAGAAATATAGTTTTAAAATTTTTCATTCATCAAAGGTTCTAAATTTATTTTTTAGTTTTTTAAATTATGCATAAAGATTAAGTTGTTTTGAAATGGTTTTGAATTACCATTAGCTTGCTGGAAACAATACAACTGCAGGTATACACATATTTTTGTTAAATCTAATTAGCAAATGTTCAAACAGGTACATGAAAATCAAATTATAATCTGTAAGTTGTAACTGTGTAAAAACTTCATTCATAAGTGTTAGGAAACAAAAAAGTACGGGGTGAAAATAATAGTTTTGTGAAGATTTGATGCATAGTTGATAGAATAAATACAGGGGTGTGAAAAAACGATTTGAGACGTTATGCAGCGATTTAGTACTGAGGATACGAAACTAAGTAGGCTATAGGGCAAAGGCTATGGATTTCCAGACAATAAAATCCCCTATTAAATAAGCAAACTTTTAAAAATACATTCCTTTTAAAATTTTACGAGAACGCTTGCCTCCCATTCCTTTAAATTAAAACACTGCTTTTTTATCTGTGTTATCCTGTTGAATAACATCTCGAATTCTTTTTTTTGCACCCATGTCTGCCACCATCGATATATCCTATCAAATATGTAACCTTGTAAATTTAATCTTTAAGACGTTTTTGTTTGCAACCCTTTCTGAATGAAGACTTTATATGCAGTTTACAATTTTATTTTCATGTACAGACACTCCTTAACTTACAAACATCCGATTTATAAACATCCGGAGGTACAAACAAAATTCAACAAAATTTTTTGCTAGTTCAATTAAAATTTTTTCTATTATGTACAGTAGCCTTCATCTTTTGGCTACTATTCCAACCTTAACAATAGTATAGCGTAGGATTACAATCGTCGCCGCTTTATATACTCATGGTTAATAATTCTACTAAATTATAAAACTAAAATTGAGTATTGTTTCAGTTTACTCACTCCATTGTTACTGGTGTAAAATATTCTGACTTATGAATTAATTTATACCCTTGCATGTGAAGCATGCTGTTCGTAAGCATATACATATACAACACATATATGATATTAAATAAACAATATGATAACTTACAAACAATTCAACATGAAAACGTAATTCGTTCTTAAGTCGTAGAGTTGCTGTACTTATTTTAAATATGTTAATAGCACAAAAATATGTTTAAAACTAGTTTTGTTTAATTAAACTATGTATTTACCTGCAGTTATATTGCTTTTACAAAGTTGTCGTTGTTTACTGTAAAGTTGGCTGACTGAAATCTAGCCATGTATAAGGATGTGCATTTTACAATATCAAAACTTCAAGAGCCGAATCCAAAATTATTTGTTTTTTGTTTTTGAATGGATTTGATCCTAATTACAATTATTGCTCACAAATTTGTGATAAGAGGTAAGAACGCAAATGGTTCTTTCTGAAAAATGTAAATCGAGTAACACCTCTTAAAGATTTATTTTTAAAAACACTTGTATGGAAAAATTTGTAAGTAAATTTTCATTCACGCTTTGCTTTAATGAATTTGTTGTTACATTAGCTTTATTTACAAGGTAATGCGGGATTCACTGCAAGCGTTACAATAAAGAATTTTGTGTACTGTGTAGCTCGGCTTTCAGATATAAAATGATTACGCAAAACTGTTCTAATTAATATTACTTACTTGTATAAAGCTTTCTAGTCGTAGACAAAACAAACTACTCGCAAATTCTACAAAGTCTACTTTGTATCACATCAGCCGAAATTGGATTGCAGTTATGAAATTAGAACAAGGCTTTTCTGGAATTCGTTCAAATATATTATGGGCATAGACACACGAGATAAAACAAAAGCGTACGATGCTGATCGGATGTAGTAAATGAAGATTAAATGAGTAGTCATGTTTACGATTTTTTACTTGGGCATACAACTATTATCACTCTTGTGTATAGTTTGAAACAACCGGTGATATATGAAGTCAAATATTGACGTTGTTTATTGCAAGCAAAGCCAAGCAACTATATTCAAGCTATTCACAGTAGCAATAACAATTATTCACTGAGGAGAAATGCAAATGACAACTTTTTGCTATGGATCCTCACAGAGATTTCGCTTGAGTTCGTTTTACCTTAATTAGGCTTAATTTAACTTAATTAGACAGCTGAGAGAGCGAACTGGTCAAAAGTCAACAACCTTTTGCGAAAAGCTCTTAAAAGCCTATTCTTAAATCTTTATTTTATATAATTTTGCTCTAACTATTGTGTGCATTTAACAAAAAATTCCCATGTAAAATAAGCTTAGAAATTTTGGACTTAAAAAAAATTATTCTTTTATAGTACATTAGTTTCTTTTGCTTATCCCCAGCCAATAGCCATGTAGTAGTTTGTTGCGCCAAATTTTTTCCAAAAATGCAACTTACACAAATTGAGTTTTTTTATAATATACAGAACTGTCACATACACATATCTAAACCTTGTTTGTATTTACAGTTTGTTTTCACAGCACAGTGTTATGTGGAATGAAGATGGTACTTCATTTGACAAAACCCACACCAAGGTATTGCAAGAATTTTTTTTCGTGTAACATTAATCATTATGAACATAGTTGTTTATTTGACCCAAAGAATGTGTTTTTTCAGCCAGTGAAATTTGATATTTATTGATGGTGCACAAATGGTACATGTTTTTATCATTTTTTTATGGCCACTGTCACATTTATTTTGGCTCTGTTGTTGGTATTCCAAATTTTTGCCAACCATTAAATTGTGGGACTTCTTAAATTACAATTGTAGTTATTGAAAATTTTTAATTATTTTAACTGTAGAATTTTTCAAAAATATTTGCTATTAAAGCATTGTGGTGTAAAAATGTGTTGTGGGTAGCAACGTTAGTTGTTTGATTTTAGTGGTACTACGACACTTTATCGAACGACACTTTATCGAACGACAGTTAATCGAACCGACAGATGATCGAACGACACTTTATCGAACGACACTTTATCGAACAACACTTTATCGAACGACAATTAATCGAACCGACAGTTGATCGAACGACACTTTATCGAACCGACAGTTGATCAAACCGACAGTTGATCGAACGACAAACTTTGACAATAGCTTCAAGCAAGATTTTTGCGTGTTTCTCAAACATTGAGACAATGAGCCATTGTGATGTGCGGTCTTTGTAATGGTGTGCATTAATGAATTGTGATGTATATATCATAAAGTTGACGATATATATTTTATATCTATATTTTATATTTATATCATAAAGTTGACGATTTATATTTTATATCTATATTTTATATTAGTATCATAAAGTTGACGATTTCGCATGGCGGCCGGCCCGAAACATATTAATAAGTTATCACAAGAATACGGCCCGCCGTTTCTTATTAAGCTCGCGAGTTTACTAAAAAACTAGGTGTGGCCGACCCCGCACACACATTTTCAATCGTTAATTACTAGAAAACTATACGTCGTAGATTGATCAGATTTTTACAGGTTAGTAGAAACATCATCTGGCTTCCTGTATACATCATAATTGTAAAACTAAAGAAAGTGAATTTAGTGTAAATTAGGTATTTCTAAAAGTGACACATTTCTAGAAATTCTTCTTGTTACGCCGCGCCCCCGCTGTGAGAAGAGAACGAAAGAGAATAGTTAGTCAAGTTATTGGTGCGTACATGAGTAATACGCTTCAATGCGGAGAGAGAGCAAAATTATGAAAATATGACGATATCTCAAAAATTACAAAATCCAACTTTATCAAACAAACATGGACAGATAGCTGAACATTTTTTATGAAAAGTCACCAAATTTCAATTTTCTACAGCAAACAATGCAACTGTACGCCACGTTTTGCTATGACTGTGTGCGGGAGAAGCAACAGTCGATTCGATCAACTGTCGGTTTGATCAACTGTCGGTTCGATAAAGTGTCGTTCGATCAACTGTCGGTTCGATCAGCTGTCGTTTCGATCAGCTGTCGTTCGATTAAGTGCCGTTCGATAAACTGTCGTTCGATAAAGTGTCGTTCGATAAACTGTCTTTCGATTAAGTGTCGCGTCACGGATTTTAGTATGTTGGTATAGTTCATGTGTTTACGCTGTATGGATGCCTTGTTTGGGCACTAAGCAGCAGATGTAGTATAAACATAATTAAGAGCATAACAGGAGTATCTTAGGTTAGTTAGGGCTTCGTGTCTTATGATATACTGATGCTGTTACTGCCTTCATACTGGTCAAAGTTTATGCTTGGTTACAATTTAGACAAGCCCAAGGTTACCCCAAATCATTTAGGTCGTTTGCTATTTTTGTGCCAGCAATGTTTTGTGGACCAAGAAGTTTACATTTTTTTTAAAGTTCGACAACCCAATGGATTTTAGCACAATACACTTTGTGAGTTGACTCCAAGTTTAAAGCAGTTCTCTTTAAGCAAAAACCTGTTTTTGTTTCACCATTACGAACCAGTACCTAACTACACCTTGATATTTAGAATTGGTAGCGTATTAAGTAACAGATGCAAGTGCGTAAAGTAAGCAAAGCTGTTGAGTGGAATATTTCATGGTGGCAATACATAAAAATTGCTTGTAGACTTGTGAACTCAGTTACATTATTTTATGGACTCAGGATTGAACATGGCTGATCTAAGCCTGAGGTTTTTAAGCACATCTCCTGTCAATTGATTCTGATTCGTTCATGGTCGCAAGATGAAATCCAGTGTATACACTAATCAAACATCATAAATTAGTGAATATGCTGTGATAGTATTTATTAAATGTTACTGTAAGTAGTAATTAAACTCAAATAAAGACAAAAAGTTTAAAGCTGTTTTAGAATTAGCATTCTTATAACAATAATAGACTGTACATCAGAAATTTTTGTATAGCATACATTTGTTAATTATGACAATGATGCTATATCGAGATGATGTCATGCTTTTAATCACAACTTAGGAAGACCTATATCAGGGGTGTTCAAATGATTTCTGCCATGATCCACCATGGCCAAACCTGACAACATGATGATCCACTAAATACGAATAGTAATCATATTGAACATGCTTTAGTTTTTATGGTGCTTTATTTATGTAAATGTACCCTACATTGTAGGGCCTACAACATATTAATAACTTTGTAAAAGTCAAAAGTGAAGTGTGCTACAGCTGCAAGATTGTTTCAAGACTACATTGGAAGATCCACACAAAAAGTTAAAAAGATCCGGATCGAGATCCGCCATTTGAACACCCCCAACCTATATAGAAACAAACAATTTCTAGTTATACTTAATCCAGCATTGCAGTATATTAAAAAATCTAAACATTCCTTCTACATAATGGGTGACCTAAACTACAATCTACTGGATGGTACTAACCCTAACACATTGAAGTTTACTGAAGCCATGTTTGAACAATCCTTTTTTCCTTTGATAAGTTAAACTACGCGATTCACTGAGTCATCTGCAACAATCATTTACCACATTAGGACTAACATAGTTAACGTTGAAATTAATAGTGGAATTATTGTAGACTGTATTTCTGACCACTTACAAATTTTACAATGTTCTAGGTTAGGCTCACCTAAAGCAGTTTCCCGCCAACAGCCTTCATTGAAAGGAATATTCAATGAAGGCAACATATCACAACTCATGAGTAACCTACAAAATATCAATAATCTTGATATACGGCTTAACATGAATGTTAATAGTGCCTTAAGCAGATTTATTAATAACTTTTATAAAAATTTTGAATGCTTCCCTGCAAAACAGGCTAATATACAGAGACCAAGAAATCAAAAGTGCGGTGTAAACCTGGTTTAAAAGAACTGAAAAGAAAAAAAGAGTTAGCCCATAGAAAGTTCTTAAGAAAGCCAAACCCAAAAAATAAACTGAATTACCTTTCCAATAAAAAAACTTGAAACTTGAGAGAAACTTGAAAATAAACAAACAGAACTGTTTCAAGGATCTGTTAAATCACAATAAAAATCATCAAAGCATCTTGGAAAATAATAAATAATTTACTAGGGAAAGCAAAGAAGCAAAAGTCCTCTGTGTTTAAAATTCATGGTGACTAGAAAGAAATCCATTGAAAATTGCGAATTATTTCAATTTTTATTCTCATCTGTTGCAAATGACTTGTTAAACAAGATTCCCACCTTCTCCCTCTACATTTCAGAGCTTTTTAGGTAAGCCACTATGTCAGTCAATATTTTGTGAACCTACTTACCCTAGAGAGATTCAGCAAGTAATAAACAGCGTTGAACCCAAGCAGGTATAGACAACATACCATGCAAAGTTTTGCACTTTTTGCCTGAAAAAAGAATAATTACTCTTGCACACATTTTTAATTTATTATAATGCACTGGGACTTTGTAGATGCTCTTAACATCGCTAAGGTGATTTTGTTTTGCCTTCCCTTCTACAGTAAATCCTTAACCCAACAAACTATTCAATATATGAGACCAAAAAATTGGAATTCTCTGCCTAATGATTTGAAACTTTTTTATTAAAAATTAAAAAGTTATTTTGCTTCATCATCACATTTGCATGACATTATGTGACAATTGTGTAAATTATTCATTGTGTAAATCTGCACTCCAGCACTATGCTTTCATATATTTTATTGCATTATACACTTGTTTTTCTCTTTGTTATGTATATATTTTCAATTGTATTTCAGTAATGCATGTTTGCTGGCTTTAAGTCACATTCTGTTATTGAGTGTAGGCAACATTTAGTAATACTGGAACTGTAATCATATTGATGAGGTTTCGCTGAATTTTTAAAACACATTCACTTGCTGTATCTTTCTTTTAACTTCAAAATAGTAATAGCTTTCCTGAACCACATGCCACCAAATTTGTTGTTGCCAAACTCTAGACATAGGCAGTAAGTATCCAGCACGCGTACAACAAGTACCTTTTCATAGAACACTTTGATAAGATAATGGTATTGGAAATTTCAAATCGGATTAAAAAAATTATATATCAGTCTGTTGTTTATTTTTTAAGTAACTTATAAATTTTCAACACTCATTACACAACTATTTTGGATCTTTACTGCAATTACTGCTGATCGCTTTTACATATTTTCATGACAAAAGACTGAAACCATTTACTTGATTGAAACGTCACCACAAGCGCCACTCAAGTCTTCAGCTTTAGATAGAGTGAGGAAAAATGAGTGATTTTGCCAAGTGGGATGAATGTGGGTTGTAGTTTGCTGACCCATGAATTAGATTACAAACTTACTCTTTTCTGACAAAAGAAACAACAGGTTTAGTTTAAAAAAGTAACATTTTCAATTTGCTGTTATTTTTGAGAATTTCTTGTCCTCATCCACAAATTCTAAATTTCAACATGCAGTCTTTTGTTTACAAACAATTGTTTCAGACGTTTATTCTTTTTTACCAAGCTCATATTGGAAAAGTGTTATACTATAGTTTTAATGTTAGCAGAATTTTAAAAATTGTTTTTACTTTATATGAGTGATTGTAGTGGTTTTAATGTTCTTTAACAATATAAGTGATTATAATAACGATTTTTTAGGCAGACATACAATGCTTATTGGGCGGTGAAACTGAAGAAAGTGTGACGTTTCATGTAAGAGAAGAGCTACAAGAGGCTTTCTGCCCAGAAACTGCATATCAAGCTTACATACACATCACTAGATTTATAGGTGAACACAGCATGGAAAAAATCTTAAAGGAACATTATGAAGTTGTTCGGAAATTCTGCACTTTGTCCAAACAGGTGACCGGAGGCAATGTACATCAATTAAAAAGTGACAAGGTATGTTTTAAAGTTAGCAAACATACATAATGAGATATTTTATTTTGGTCAAATACACTCATACTTAAATTGCAAAGTCAGAGTTTTCAAATACAATGTTATGGCAATAGGTGCTGGTGTACTCATTTTAAATGGCACCTGCAACAAATTTTTACCCCACAATGTTTTTACAAATAATTAAATGCAAAAGTTTTTTAAAGCATGCTATTTGGTTAGTTTTCTTAAGACCCGCAATTTACTTGCAATTAATTTTTTTTTCTCTGGGGTGTCTTTAAATGACTTTCAAAGTTTCAGATCAAAACTGACAGTTTCCACTGTAATAAGTACTATTTCCAGCTAATATGCAAGTCAATAGTTAAGGAAGCAGTAGTTTAGAAGTGAGCGCAATTATATTAACTTCATGATTTTAAATCTTTAGTTTAAAGTGAATTAAGATACTAATGGAACATCTTCTGTACATTTAAAAGGTGTTTTGTTTATATTTAATTCATCCATGTATTGCAGTGCATATGCCATGGTTTGAAATTATTTCATGATTTGGCATATTAAACTACAAGCAAATTACCAGTAAGTTAATTTACAGCAGTTAGGACTGTAAATTTTATGATTAAACCAAAACAGCTTATTGAACTGGTTTCATATTGTGAAGTTATTGAAAATTTACACATGAAGTTTCTTTGCAATAATTGGATTATTTTTACTGCACTTGCCTCATTTAATAATTCAGCAATTTTTCATAGTTTGATTTTTAATAATACGTGGTATTAGAGTGGTTAAAGCGTTAGCCTTGCAATTATGTAGCTTGTGTTTGATATCCAGTGATTCTACCGTTGTATTGCTCTTAGGCAATGCATTGACAACTTTTTTTTCCTGTTTAGTGATCCTGGTGAACATTTCCAGGATTGGGTAATATGATGTGGAATTGTGCTAACTGGGCGTGTTGTTGTCGTTGATTATTGCCAATTATTGCTTGATTCATTGTTCGCTAGTCTGACTCCATTGATAGCGCATTTATTAACTCCTGATAGCCTAGTTGAGCATCACAGTACCAAAACCCAACTGACCATGTTTTCAATATTGATATATTATTGATATTCAACAAAACGGTTCATGTTTTCAGAGCACATAATAGAGTTGCATTCAGCAGACTATTAATACTCACCTGAACAATTGATAACTAATGAATTGAGCACTGTAGTATGAATGACGTAATTCAGAAGGAATCAAAACCGTGTCGCGTGTACTAAACATGACCAAAATATAGCACAACGCTTGTTGATAAACAAAAATGGAACAGTAATAACATTATAAATCATCAGATCTGCACAAGAATTTCGTCAAAATAAGGGCTAATTATGAAAATTAGCAGCTCAGTATTTAGGACTCGAGCGATGAGGAATCATCACCAAGTTTAAGTCGAAAAAACAATTTCTCTGGTCCAAATATAAAGGTCATAATTATGGCAAGTTTTTCAATGAAGTAAGTTTTAACAAAAAAGAGTGATAAAAACACTGTAATTACTAATTCTCATGGTTGTTAGGCTAATATTAACGTTTTTATGACAAAGAGGCAAGCATTTCTCTGTCCCGTCCTTCTTCCCATTTCCCACTTTTTCTCGTACGTTTTTTGAAATTCTGAAATATGTTTTCAGTGTAGTTCAGCGGCAGTACTGTGCTGAATGAAGGTTTGCACTTAGGTTGAATCATTAAAAACGAAGTAAAATAAACAAAATGGAATTGGATAAAATTGTCAATAGCTTGCATTTTGCCATACAATTATCTGGTTAGTGTTATCATCGTGGTTATTTAATTTCATTCAATTGATAGATATGTTTGTTTCTGCACTAGTTGTTTATACAGATTACAATTACATCATTTTGGTATTGTCATCTTAATTACGATACTACTCGTGCCCGAGCAATTTGATGAATTTGCTTATCTGACCCGCTGCCCACAATTGATGAACGGGTGGTAGTGGATACTTGCGCAAAATTTATTTTGTTTTTCATAACTGAAAACTTTGCTTGATGATTCAAAAGCAGTCATCTCTTTGTTTTCATTAACCATTACTAAAGAAAAAAAATTAGACATGTCTAGACTGTTGTTTTACTACAGCAAAGAGCGTTTTAATTGCGCCAATTAACGAGAGCAGCAACATACACAGTTCGTGTCGTTGTTTTGCGTGTCGTCATGGCAAAGCTAAAAAATGACAAAGTAACAAATAGAGTAAAACTGCTCAATATTCAATAATATGGACTTGATTTTGTCTGTGGGGATGTGGATGCTCTACCGGACTATAAAGTAAACAAACACATAGTATGTTTAATGGCAAGTTCGTATAATAGCACTTTTTATTCCACTTGAGGTGTTATTGTAAGAATAGTTTACTGTGGTGTAATATGTTTTAATATATTTTTAGATAATAACCAGTGTTTCATCTACCAATGCAACCATAGTTGGAAACTGTATTACCATGAATGATTTTGGAACAGCTATAAACCTAAAAGAAACAGATGAGTTGAACTTGAAAGGTTTGTTTAAATTCCTATTTTGTCTGCTGTGATTTATGTAGATATACTGCAGTCACTGTTTTTGTTTTCATCACAACATTCGAAACAAGACCAAGTCAAAAATTATGTGTGACTTAGGCGCATTATAATCTCTGCAACCTCGTTGAAATTACATAGGGTTTGGCCATCCCGTAAAAAGTCACAGAAGCCATAAATGGCAAAATTTTTTTCCAATTGTATATAATTAACATAGACACCTTAAATAGAAGGACTGGTAACTTCTATGCTCGGTATCTGGAACTTGGGTCCCAAGTTGGAACTTGGGTCCCATCATAATTTGTGTCAAATACATGGTAAAACCTTCATTCTGGTGTCTCTTGGGGGGTTTTGAAGGGTGAGGAATTACTTTTTCATACTTTTAACCTTCTACAAGGTCATCTGAAGGTCATCTAAAGGTCATCTAAAGGTCAAATCACGAAAAAATAGTCCAAAATCACTCAAAATATTGCATATTTTCCCACTTAAACAACTGAAACACACAGTATGTTCCCCTGTGACTGAATTAAAATGTATTCATGGACAGTTTAGCCTGAATATTTCAACACGAACAATGAAATTTGTGAAACAACAATGAAAAACAACAACAAACAACAATGAAATTTGTGAAACAACTATGAAAAACAACAACAAACAACAATGAAATTTGTAGAAATGAGTAATCAAAATACTTGTTGGCATACTAAAGATACTTGTTCAGTTTTTAGTAGAGAGTTTTTCTTTTCTTCTCAAACAGCCGAGTTGTCTTTCTTTGTCACTGTTGTCAAGCACAAATTCTTTCAAAAGAATGTTTGATAAAGTAAGACATGCTCCTTGAATTACAACCATTGGACTATCAATACGACGCAAAGCATGGCTGAGATGAGCTCGGCAGCAATGCAAGTTGCACTTACCAAACAGTTTATAGGCTGAGTGTACAAAATGTACTGTTGAGAGTAGAGGTACAGTTAGTCCACCTCTATTTAAGTTTGTGAGAAACTCCGAATTAATCCGATGGTCGTCGTCATTTTCAGTTTCGATACGCAAGATATTAGCTCGATATTTGTGTTCCAAATATCCAGCTAGAAAAATACATTTATGCTTGACACTGTCATTAGATTGCACTAGGTCTTCAGTGTTAGCAATGGTGATGTCAAATTGATCATCATCAATGCAAATGTTAGAGGTGCAAGGCACATCATGAGACTCGCACGGAGTTGACTCATATTTTAAAAGTGCATGGAGATTTTTGGTTTTTGGTCAAAACGTCGACCTTCTGGAGGAGTGAGCAGTAACTGTAACTGAGCATAAATAAACTGGAAATGAGGCGAATCAGAACAGCTCATGCTATTCAATTCCTCTACAGCACTTTTTAGATAGTCTGTATCTTTGAACTCATACTCAGTAATGCATGACAGAATTTTGTCTAACTGTGACCACTTACTAAGAAGGCTATTCTTTTGCAGACAACCAGCTTTGAAAAAATATGTTTTAGGTATGTCCTTTCCATTTTTCTCAACACATTTAAGATGCAAAAATCCAAATGACGATTGAACGCGTTGAAAATGAAGAAATTGAATAACAGAACGTCCTTTTGCATCAGTTTTGGAAATGTAAATGTCATCACTATCACAAAAAAAAAGATGATCCTTTGAGAAATGCTGCTTGATTTCATTACAAAAAGAAGAAAAGTCAGCTATCTTATCCAGGCCTTCAGTACGGAATCGTTCCTTTTCAGCTCTCGCCTCTGCTGAAGCAGTTCTAGGCCTAGTTCTGGGTGCTGAGGAGACCTGCTTTAAGCATGACTTTAAAACTCCAGGGAAAATGGACGGTGGTTGGCTTGGTCTTTTTCCACCTTTAACTGAAATCCATTTACAGTCAAAATGATTAGCACAAGCATAGATCTGCTTAAGCTGTAGCAAACTAGAACGTTCATTTGGCATGGCATCAATCCAGCGGTTTCGTTCTACTTCATCAGTTGGAAATGATACCACTTTAGAGTACGGTTCCTCCCTGTAATTGCCTCGACAACCATATACATTACATTTCTTAGGCATTGTGTGTTATTAACAGAGACCCCTGAAAAAACTTTGTTCCGATTATGAAATAGAAAAAAAGAAAAGTTGCTTTAAAAAATTACCCTACTCTATCGGCATTGCCATAGCCTATAATTGGTTTCATCGTCACATGTGCTTATTTATCAGCTATTGAAGCAGTTAGAAAGCTTTAAAGTCACATATGCTTGTCTGCATGCCTTATTTTAAATATTTATACAGTTCTTTTCCAAAATTCAAAAGATTCGCGGCACACCTGAGAATCTGTGACGGCGCACTAGTATCTGTGATTGGGACCCAAGTTCCGTAACCCGAGAGTGCGAGTTACTAGTCCTTCTATTTAAGGTGTCTATGATAATTAACATGAGAAATTATCAAAACACTTTTTCTCTTTGGAAGCACTTATTTACACAATCAAATGACAAGTTTGAAAGCTAATTATGGCTCAATTTATGCAATGTCAGGTGTTAGTGAACTTAAGTACATGAAATTAAAATGAAAAAGCAACTTTGAAGTTAACAATCTTAATTTTAAAACGCCCGTAGCCCAAAAAAATTGTGGTTGATGTAGGGCAGGGCTTATCAAACTTTTTGGGTCTGCGACCCCATTTTAGAAAAGAAATTTCTATGCGACCCCTTGAGAGGTAGCCTAAACGTTAATGATGTTAAAACATTAAACGTCAAATTACAAATCTCAAGTTGTACTTTTGTCTCTGGCAAAATTATACAAGTGCACACAACCCACCAAAGTACAGCAGCAGTAGCCTGCAGTAATAAAAGAATCTCGTAATGGAAACAGTAAAGCGAATAAAAAAATATTCAAAAAACACTTGAATTTATAAACATTAACTTTGTTTCGAGACCCCAAAATTTGGGGTCGCAACCCACAGTTTGGGAAACTCTGATGTAGGGAACCAATTCCCCTTAATTGCTACTGCTTAAGCATAAACTAAGCTTGTGGACGATATTCGAATAGTAGAAAAAGGTAATTAAATTGCTTGCCTTCTTTAGATTGTCACCATTTGTGGTCCACATACAGTAGATTAAAGATGTGCTTAGTCTGACACGAATTTTTGTTATGCACAAAATCAATTGTTTTTGTTCTTCTCACAGATTTGAATCGTGCAGATATAGATTTGATCCTAGGATTGGAAAATGGTCGCAATTTCAAAAACTGGTTTTGACCGGGCCCAATTTTTAAAAATAGTTAAACTGGTTTTACGCCAAATATTTTACCGTAAATAAACCTTTTGGTTTATGACAGACTTATGACAAACGGTATAGTTGTAAGCCTTTTTGGCTTTTTCACTTTTTCCCGTTCATTAGTGCATGCTAATAACAGCTAACTTAATTTTTTCTTCCCAACCACGCTTTTGAAAAAAATAAAACGATTGATTACTGGAAATGATAGCAAAACTTCAATGTAAAGAAAGCGAATTTAAAACTTCTAAAACTGTCGTCTGCAAAATCATGTATGAAGTAATTTTTCAACATGGACATAAAGCCGAAGCCATTTTGTATTTTTAGAACAGAATATACTATATGTAGCTAATATATTTTAAGAATAAGGAAAATGGTATTGGTATTTTGCTGTAAGTGGATCAATACCCCATCTATTTTCCCAACTTTTTCTTGGTTACTCACCTTTACCCAACATGTATCAGATTACACCATTGATTACATGTATAATAAGCAGGAGAAAGAGATAGATGTAAATCACTCGCTTAATGCATGTGATTATTGAGTACGTAAAGAGACTTAATACTAAATGAGTAACTACACAAGGAACAGTCACGCTTCCAGCTGTTTGTTGTATGGTACTGTGCTAACTAGCGTATTCTTGTTAGGGTTGATTGCTCTTAATTAATTATTATTGCTTGATCGATTGTTTGTTAGTCTGACTCTATTAATAGCTGATGTTGTCTGAACCGTGTTAACCAGATTTTAAAGTAAAAAAAAAAACAGGTTATAGCTTGGCACTCTGAAGGTTAATTTTATATTTTTCGACACGCGCTTTCGCAAGCTTTCACAGTACACCTGAAGAAGCAAGCTTATCTCGCGAAAGCTTGTGTCGAAAAATATAAAGTTAACCTTCAGATTGCCAAATTATATCCATTAATAGTGTGTTATTAACCCCTGATAGCCTAATTGAACATCACTGTACCTAAATCAAACTGTCAATGTTTTGAAAATTGGTGTATTATTGGTTCTCAAACGTAACAGTTACTGTTTTCAGAGCACGAATTAAAGCCGCATTCGGTAGACTGTTCGGTAGACCGGACTACTATTGCTAGACTACCTTATTGAGAACTAACGCATTGAGTGTTGTAGTACGAATATTTTCATACATTTTACATTGGCTTCAATAACTGTTTTTTTTGTATTTTTCGAGTCACATAGGGTGCTTATATCTATTTCGCTACTTTTTTCTTTCTTTACAGATTTTGTTTTTGCTGATATGAGTGACGATTGGCAGGCATACTGGGAGCATGAAGTTACTTTGTCTAGTAGCAATGATCATTTTCGTTTCAAACATTTTAATTTGCAGCAGTTTTATGGTCATTCAGCAGCTGTAAGGTTAGTAAAACAAAATAAATTTTAAATTATGTTTCCTGTTTACAATAAAAAAAACATGTATGGCATTGTTCAAAGGTTTGGATGAAAATATTTCACTTCTGTATTATAAGCTATTACATTGCTTTTTATTATGAAATATTGCATTTTGATACCTGTCAATACTGCATAGCAGAATATCTGTAACACGCCTACTTTCCAATCAGTACTTACAGTTGTGCAACTGGAAACTGATCCCTTTACATTGTGGTTTTCAATCCTTGAACTTGCAGTTGCCATTCATCATTTGCACAGTTTTTCTCTTCCATCACTTTTTCTTTTCTGCTTCCCATTACTTCATTACAGTATTTGGATTCGAGTAGAGCCCGGATCAATTACGAGCTGTGGCTATGACCATGTCTTTGTTTTGTCTTTCATATGATAGTAAAACAATAAATTACATTAACAGTTTTTGGGAACATTAGATAACCTATTGACAAAATGGAGAAAGATTAATTCATAATATTTTGATGGCTTACCAGTAAAACGACTTTCATCAGTTTTCAATTTCTTGACATATTAATTATCCTTCAAGGACGGAATAACATAACTTAGGCATTCATCTGCATGCAGTCACCACAACATGAAGAATACAGCAAAAAACTTATTTACTTACATTACTTTCCACAACTTTAATTACACAGGCCAACAAAAAAAATTTTTTTAAAAGCATGATATGTTAGATCGATTTTGGGGTATATCAGGGGCGCTGAGTCCGAAAATGTCATTACTTTTGTTGAATTGGCTCTAGTTTTTGAGATATTTCTTCTTCCTACATTTACCAGGAAAAGTTAGAAATGTATGTTAGTGAGTAACAAAGGTTAACAAAAACTGAAGCCATGTGAAGCAGCTATTTAGTTTTGCCCAAATGTTGAGTTGTCTGGCACAAATTTCTCGCTTGGGAGGTAAATAAGACCTTAGATTAGTTTATATCATCTCCCATCAAGCACTAACACAAGCCTTAACATCTACACACAGCATACATTCTTGATTTGGCAACAAAAATAACGTTTTACCGGGACAGAGAAGAAATGTTAATGCAATTTTTCTCTCAAGAAGATAATTTTGTATACTGTAAAAACATCGGAGGACTTCTTTCATCTATGGGTCTACTTGAATATAAACCAGAAGAATGGAGGTTATTCATTGACAGCTCCAAAAAAAGTTTGAAATGTGTGCTACTTCACAACGGAAACAAGTTTGACTGTGTTCCAATTGGCCACTCAGTCGTTTTAAAGGAACACTACCAACGTGTAAAGATAGTCTTGAAGAAACTTTCTTATACTGAGCATAACTGGGAGGTGTGCGTTGATTTGAAAATGGTCAACTTTCTCTTAGGACAACAAGGCGGCTACACCAAGTATCCCTGCTTTCTTTGTTACTGGGATAGTCGGGCCACTGATCAACACTGGATTAAAAAGGAGTGCCCATACGTGAACAGCTTGTGCACAGAGATAAAATCATTGTAAATGAACCTTTGCTCAGTCGTGATCTCATTATTTTACCCACATTGCACATCAAATTGGGTTTGATGAAACAATTTGTCAAGGCCTTAGAAAAAGATGGTGCTTGTTTTAATTACCTGTGCAAAGTATTTCCTGCTCTTAATATTGAAAAGCTGAAAGCAGGAATTTTTGATGGGCCACCAATACGAAATTAATTTAAGATCAAGTTTTTCCATCACATATGACTGAAGTTGAGAAGTCAGCCTGGCACTCTTTCGTTGCAGTTGTAAAAGCAAGCAACTATGTGGATCTCGTAGAAGTGAAGCTTACGAACTTTCAAGCTCTTGGATTAAGGATGAGCACAAAAGTTCACTATCTATTCAGTCACTTGGATCGCTTCCCTGAAAACCTCGGAAATATGAATGAGTGAGGAACAAGGTGAAAGATTTCACCAAGATATCAAATTAATGGATGAGAGATATCAACGTAGATGACTTACATGATGGCAGATTACCGCTGGTGCCTAATGCGAAGCTGTCCACAACAAGACTACAGGCGAAAGTCGTACAAGAGGACTTTCCTGCAGATGACTTTAAGCTAATTTGAGTAATTAACTAGAGTGCATCTAAGAACTTCACTAATGCACATCCTGAGATTGATATATTTCTTCGTAAAGTGTTTTGCTTTGAATACTCCGTGGTAAATGAAAAAAATTGATTGCTTGTTCATTTCGTCTGTTTTTACAAATTGTCGTCTTTCTTGTGTAGGCGTAGGCATACTTGGTTTGTTATTACCAAATTACTGCTATTTATTGTTCACTTCAAGCAAGTTTTAATGTGGTATTGGAAGCTTAGTCTCACAAATTGCAATATGTTAGGAGAATCTGATAAAAATACAAATAAATGGGGCATTTTTTGTGTTGAATATATGGAAACGAATAGATTTATGCAGCACTTCTTCATTTAGCTAATTTCATTGTGTCTTTAGCTTTTGCTCATTCTTGTGGTTTTAGTGCACATAGACTTACAACAACATTTAATATAGGCTGTTCCTTAAGATAAAATGCAACCTACCTTCAAATTTAAAAGGTACCAAAAATATCGAAATTCGCTAATATCTTAAAAACTAGAGCCAATTTGCAAAAACTAATGGCATTTTCGAGTTCAGCGCCCCTGATATACTCTAAAATCGTTCTTACTTTCCATGCCAAAATTTTTTTGTTGGCCAGTGTTATTATTCTACATTAATGTTAACTAAATTATACAGAGAATCCTTTTTTACAATCGAAATAGGTTTTAAAAATGTAAATGCCTGTAAGAACATGGTTTCACTTGCTTTTAGTTTTGTACCTTCCAATTTGGGTTTAGTCTTTTTGGGAAGCACTTCCGGCCAGCTCATCAAATGTTTGATCAAGAATACATTACGTAGATATACTAAATGTTTTATACCATAATATGTTAGCACTTTTTCATATGTAAGCTTTAACAGCCTAAATGTTGTTGCAATAATCTCAAACTTGTCTAGAAATTATGCTGTTTTAGGGGGGATAACTGTTTGTCCCTTTCAACAAAAGCTCAATTGTACTTATTTTTATTTTGTGTTATTCTGTGATAGTTTTATCAGTCTGTAACATGCCATATTCTAAAAATAATACTTTGAACGTCATTATATTATTTATTTTTCCCTATTACTTGTGCAGAGCGGTAGAGATACAATGCTAACTGTAACACCAGCGCAATAGCCTGACCTATCGGGCATTACTCATTACAGTAGGCACATTTTACAAATGCACAACACAAGTTGTTTGACTCTCAACGAAGCAGTGGAAGAATTAATTAATTAGAATTCTTAGCACACTATTCAGAATGTTGTAATTATGGAGCCCTTCGTGACAAGATGATTAGGGATAGGATTTTAGTAGGCATTTTAGACGCAATTTTATCTGAACGCTGGCAAATGCACTCAGATCTGACGTTAGAAAATGCAATTAAGATTATTCACAAGATTAAGAATATTTATTAACGTGATCAATCATCTAAAATCTATCATCATCCGTCACGGGATTTTAGAAGAGTTGTTGTCCAACAACGGCCACAGTATTCGTCATTCAAGTTTCGTGAGTTTCCATTAACGTACAAGTGTTGTCATTCAACCAGTAATCCTCACTATCCCCAGAGCAATGGAGAGGCTGAACGTGGCGTTTAAACAATCAAAAGTCTTCTAATGAAATCGAAAGATTCCTACCTGGCACTGCTGTCATACCGATCAACTCCACTGCAGTGCATAATTCTTGATCCTCCACCTCGTAATTGTTGATGGGAAGAAGACTGAAGACCACTCTATCTGTTTCACCAGCCGCACTTATTCCTGACCGGACATATCTCAACCAGTTTGTTCTCATAGATCACTCCATTAAGGTTCAACAAAAAAGACACTTTGAAAAGTGTAACCGTGTGCTTGATTTACCGTTTCTGTCACCGGGAACATTTGCATGGGTCACAGATAAAAAAGATATTGTTCCTAGGCCTCGTAAATTGTCATGTTCTAATGCGCCACGTTCCTATAATGTTACGTAATTGTAAACATTTGCAGCCAATACTGTTATCTCCCAGTAACAACGTAACTGATGACAAAGAGTACCGCACTCGATCAGGTCGCAAAATCATTGCTCCTGATCGTTTAAATTTAAAGTGCTGTGGTGACGTATTTTCCCTCCATTATTTGTTCTATTTCTTGAAACGGGGGATGTAAAGCTATATGTCTATGAAGTTGTGTGTATGATTTCTATGGGTACGAGGTTCGCCTATATATATATATATATATATATATATATATACGATACACGTGTTTAAATGGCAGAGAGTCCTTGAGCACTAATAAAGCTTCTTGTGTGTAATGCTTGTGTGCGACACGACAAACACTACACTTTCTTTGTGGGTCATTCCCATGTCTCAAAACCAATCCCAATAGCTTCATATAAGCTTTCATATTTATCTTTATTACTTTAGCTTGACTATCACCAAGTTTTAAGCATGAATTTTTTATTGTGTGTTGTTATTTTGGGTTAAGAAATCCAGTTGAAGTACGCTACATGTCGAAACATGGGCCATCGTAAATTGAAAATTATGTCTACAGTTGGCTTGAAAATGCCATGTATGGCGAAAGAATGAATTGAGTTACTATCAAAAAGTTTTTGCTTACACGGCAGTACCTTTGGTAGAAAAATTAGAGAGCATACTTTTTAACAGTCCTCAAATTTTTTGCCTTGTCCTTGATTTTATCACGCTTGATCATTTTCAACATTCATATCTTAGCCAATTGCGAAATGCACTCTTCATTTCTTTTACTGTTCAGACATCGGAGCTGCACTTTCTGCAATTCCCAGTTATTGAACACCATATTCTGTGTAGCACAACTTTCAAATAGACTCTTTAGTTGGGTGGGTATAATTTTTAGAAATACATCTACAATCCTACATGGTCATTAGGTCATTTCCAATGACAAACTTTGATCACTTTCTTGACATAGCAACACACACCTCTCGTGAGCCCATGACTTAGAACATGACTGTTTAGAATTCCTATTCAAACTTTGTATCCGATGCCATCACATCTTACTTACTAATCAAAACTAATCAATTTTGCTTACTTTTTAATAACTTGCTATAGCAGATAACAGAATTCAAAATCTGTTCGTTTTTCTTGTCTTAACGATTATTCCACAATTGCTGTATTATGGTACTGTGTAATGTCTTCATTTTTTTCATGTACTGAGCAGAGTTGGATCAATTGTAATTTGTAATTGAGCTGAATGTAATTAATTACATTTTTCATGTAATTGTAATTGTAATTGTAATTGAAGCATTTTTATTTTGTGTAATTGCAATTGTAATTGTAATTTGATAAAATTTTTGCCTAATTACAATTTCAATTACATTGTTATTGAGACCTGGTGTGCTGTATGTGTAACGTCCAAATTAGCATTGTTGTCTATTCCAATTATATGATTTAACTGATAATGATTTATATGATTTGGGTCGCCCAAAACTCCAAATAGCTTTGTCATTGTGTTTCTATCCTCGTGTTTCTTTGTCTTGAATTCCTTTCATTAGAGCCGATGAGCCATGCTTGCGTCCAATTTCGTTGTCTCATATCTAGTCGCGCATCAGCTTTAATCGCAGCCAATTTGGTACATGTATTGCAGTTGTTATTCAGCAAGTGGAAGAAGAGATGAGACGTGAACTTGCACGTTTGTCAAATGTTTACTTGACAATTGATCTCTGGACTAACCGCAACATGGCAAGTTTCTTGGGCATCACTATGCATTTTGTTGATGCAGAATGGAAGCTACGCAGCTTTGTCCTGGCAGTGGACTCATTTTTAGGACGGCATACAGCTGAAAACATTGCTGAGGCTTATGACAACGTAATAGAATAGTTTAGACTTACAACAAAAGTAAAAAAGGTTGTGTCAGACAATGCTTTCTCCATGATAAAAGCATTTCAGGTTTCCCTTCCTGATTTCACATAAAAACTGGTATATAACTGGCATAAAACTGGTGAAGAAATCAATGAGGACAATGAGAAACAGTTGACTCCTGATCCTGAACAAGAAATGATCGAGGAAAGTGCTCATTTACATGCTCTTCTCAATTACTTAACAGAAAGAGTAAGCTGTTTTGCTCATACACAACTACTTTGTATTAAGGATTGTCTGCAAAATTCGGAGTTTGCTAAGTCTGGGAAGCAGCTGGGAAAGGTGGCCAAAATTGTAAATTCAGTAAGAAAATCTGTAAATGCTACCTCTTATTTGCAACGTAAAAAAATAACTTTAAGAGCACAGAATGTGACAAGATGGAATTCGCAGCTTGTTATGTTGCAAAGTGTCTTAAAGGATCACGAAGAAGTTAACGCGGCTCTCACCTTGATCCAGTCACGGGAAAAAATAACAAATCAAGACTATTTGGCATTGAGTGAGCTCGTGAGTGTGCTACTGCCTTTCAAGGAAGCAATGCAGCAAGTTGAAGGAGAAAATATTGTAACATCCTCTTGCATTTGTCCGGTAGTGCTTGGCTTACTGAAAGCAATGGAACAACTAAAAAACTCAAATTTCCACTATTGCTAATCTAATCTTAATCTAATCTAACTAATCTTAAAGACTCTCTTTCTAAAAGATTGTTGCCATATATAAATTCTCCGGACAACAGACTTGCATCTCTTCTTGATCCACGATTTAAAAACAGCTGGATTGAAGATGACGTTGAAAAAGAAGAAGCAATACGTTTGCTAAAAACTCATGTGGCAAGGATTACGAAGAGAGTTGTAGCACAGAGGATGAAAACCCTGCAAAAAAGCCAAAGCTATTTAACTTCATGGCGGAAGGCTTAAAAAAGAAAAGACCAAGAAATTCAATAAGTGAAGTCGACAGCTATTTGGGGGTAGAAACCATGCATTTCGATGAAGACCCACTAATGTATTGGAAGAAGAAGTCAGAAGAACTTCCCACGCTTGCTACTTTAGCCAAGGATTATTTGGGACTAACAGCAACATCAGCCCCGTCAGAAAGAATATCTTCAATTGCGAGTAACGCAAGAAGAAATTTACTGGGGTCAGAAACTTTACGCACCCTAATGTTCATCAAATGCAATCCAACAGTTTTTGATAAAGTGAAAATGCGAACCAAAATTTTGCAATTTGTAGTTATCAGGAGCTTCTTTCCTTTTGCATTTATTTTAATTTTACACTCCTTATCGCTATCATCCTTATCGCTGTCGCCTTATCGCTATCAGCTTGGTGTATTCGTTTGATTACATTTCATTGCCTGTCTTGTAGCCTATTCGTTGTTAGTCGTTGCCAGTCGCTCAAACTTTTGGTTGTTAACAGTCACTTAAAAAAATTTTCTGTGTTTGTATTTTTCAGTACTCATGATTAGGAATAGTTAAAATATTCGAAAACATTCGAATTTTTTTTAATTAAAGGGTATTCTACGTATCATGAATGAAACATGAAAAGTTTGTGATTGTTGCTAATTACGTAATGTAATTGTAATTGTAATTTGATATTTTTAGCAAGGAGTAATTGTAATTGTAATGTAATTGTAACATGTAAGGGAGTAATTGTAATTGTAATTGAACTGAATTAATGTGATTGATCCAACTCTGGTACTGAGGAATGTTGTTTACCCAGCCTTAGCCTTTAACTTTAATTTTTGTTCCTTTCTAAGCTATTTCACTTTCGAACATCATTGTGTCACAGCACTGTGGTTGAAAACTTTTGCTATTGTTTTATTATGTATATTTAGGAATTTAGTTGATTGCGACTGTATATTGCAAGTTATATTTTATGTTTGTAAGGAACTACATTTGAATAACATAAGCTATACTGGAAGCAATATTTTTTATTTTTTCAGGAACATTTTTGTACCCGATTCCGAGCAGTGGTTTATGTCAAGTAGCAAAGATAAAACTGTTAAACTGTGGTCATTGTGTGATGTTACAAAACAAGAACTTCAGCCATTATTTGTGTATGATTCCCACAAAAAACCTCTTATTTATACCACACTTGTCGAGGCATATAGCAAGGTGGCTAGCTGTGATGGAACTCTTCATATATGGGACCCTTTCACAGGACAGCAAGTAATTCTAGGATTTTCTATTTGCGATAAAGGGTTGAATGCAGAAAGTTGGATTAATTTTATCCCAGGCTAGAAGTAATCCAGGATTAGCTACACCAAGATTATCCTTGGTTAGTTGATTATTGGTTAACAGAAACTGAATTTAAATCGAATGAACTGATCCTGAGTTAACTCACTAATCTCAGATTATTTTTTATGTTTAATAAACTGGATAGCAAGGTAATAAGGAGATAAGTGGTATGATAAAGCAATTTTACATTTGTGAGAAAGTTCCATTTTTTGAATATGTCGTCAAACGAAAATGTTTCTTACTGCTGGAATTTTTAAATTTCAGTGTTTTTGCAAAGCTACCACTGGGCTCCACTATATGAAGCATTGGTTACCAACTGCTGTCACATGGCACACAATTGTGTGGTGAAATATCATCAGCTATCATTTAGCATTGGCTAAACAATAGCGAAAAAATAACTTAGGTTGTATATGTTGGTAGATATAGCAGAAACAAAACTTGGTAAATGAATTAGCATGCCGTGAGAAAGGTAGGCTACTATTGACATAAACAACGATAAAATAACCCAAGCGTTTTTTTATTGAGTGCTGTTTGTCATTGATCAAAACAAGCAGTTTCAGTTCACATGTTTGATAAAAACATGACAAACAGAGTTCAGTTAACTGTCACTTTTACTAATAAAGGTAAAAGTAATAAAAAGTGCGTTTCTAAAAGTGAAAATATAATCTTTAGCTATTCTGTTCTAACCAATCTGACTTTGTTCAAGCAAGAAAATTACCTTAGCGATAATTGGCAGCAGCAGCAGAAAAAGTGCTTAATGCAATGTTAACCCAGATCTAATAAGTCAAATTCTGTGTATTATTATTATTATTATTGTATTAGCTTAATTCAACTTTCTGCATTCAGCCTTAAATGTTTTCGACACCTTTTTCATATAAATGTAAGTGGTTTAGTATTGTTTGTTGCCTTAGCAGACGGCTTGTTTTGTAAGTAACCGGTAGCCTTTTAATTTTTTTATGTGATCCCTGATTTTGCAAAACGTCTTTTATTTCTATTATTTAAATTTCATTTATATTTTTACCTATCCTTTTATGCATTTACCTTCCCACAGTTATTAATGATTTAATGCATAAAATTTTTATGTAACATCTGATGATAATTGCAAAAATATACAGTCGAATCCGCTTAATTCGGACACCGGATAACCCGGACAACCGCTTTATTTGGCCAAAATGCTCGAGAACGGAACAAAAGTAAAAATTGAACGTAAAAAACTCCCGTTAATTCGGACAATTCTCCGCTTAATTCGGACACAGGTTCGCAATTCCTATAGTTAGGTTATGACACAATAAACAGTGCTTCGTCCGTTTTAACACAAGATGCAATTGCATTATGAGTGATTATGGTGAAACAATGACAATCGATGCAGTAACAATCGACAATGAACTGATATAAGGCCGTGCCAGCTTCATAGTCGCTTTTACTTCGGTACAATTGCGTCCATCTTGTAAAGCAGAATGGTACAGAAAAGTTTTACAGAAAAAGTGAAATTGCTCACTAAAGTAAACGAAGAAAAAAATAAAGACACTTCCTTGACAGTTAGGCAGTTAGCTGGGTTGGTGGGGATATCAAAATACAGATAAACAGTATTTGTTGAATCGTTTGGTATCGAAATACTGTACAATACAACTAACCTGAAGGTATAACTCTTGTGCTTTTTGTGCGATCAGTGCCAATTACTGCAGCAAAGCGCAGCTGCAATTCATTTATTACGCAACACAACAGTATTTTAAATGCGTTGTCTGCCTTTACGCATGACCATGAAACGAACAATTAATTTTCCGCTTAATTCGGACAAAGCCGTTTCTCCGCTTAATTCGGCCAAAAGTGAGCGGAACCAAAGTGTCCGAATTAAGCGGAGTCGACTGTATTAGTTTTGTACATTCAGTCAGGATTGGACAGTCAGGCAATGTGTATAAGCCCATCTGTGAAAGCAATGCCTTTGGGTGTTCAAAGTTTAATATGTGTTTGGTTACTCTGCTCATTTGCATGAAATGATGTGAGATGTTGTAATTCGGATTTTAACTTCAATTCCTGTTTATTACATACTGCCATGTCATGTGTCAACTGATGGTTCGGTTACAATAGTTAATTGATCAATGCTGAATCTGACTCCATTGATATGCATGTTCATTAACTTCTGATAAGCTAGTTAAGCGTCACAGCATGTTAACCAAACTGACAGTGTTCTTGGATATAGTTGTATTAGTGATTCACAATGAAAAGACTACTGTTTTCAGAACTTATTGAAAAAGATGCTTTCAATATCACTTTAAACTTGACTGAACCTACAGAGACTGCATTGTGCAACGACAATAACTTTATATCATCATCAGATCTGCACAAGAATTCTGTAGGAATAAGGGCTAAATATAACAATTAGCAAAATCAAATGCCTGCACACACGAAGAGATTGAAAAAAGTGCAGATATTACACGCATTTCAATTGCGTTTACACAGCGAATGCATACAGATAAAGAGATAGTTATAGATGTTTTGTATGCATAAAATATACATAGTAACGGAATATGTACCAAACATTCGTAACAGCAGGTCCGTTGGGTAATTACGTAAGTTTCTTAATTGTAAATTAGGTGCAACACTATTTGAAAGTGAAAAATATTAAACTTTTGAACATTGGTATCTACAATTCCAGAAGTTTCTTTATACTCTAGTTGTCTATTAATCATTTGTGACAAGTGTGACCAAAAAAAAACTGTTCAACATGGGATTCCATCAACTTTCCTATGACATTTGCAGAAAATATTGATAAGCAATTACAATTGCAGTTAGACACACGTTTTACTATACCAAGTTAATGTTTGCAACATACGAATTCAATTGGTGTCCTAAAATGTTCCCGGAGTAAAAACATCTTTAATTGCCAAAAAGAACGGGAGCGTGAACGAAAAAACGAGCGCACTCTTTTCATTATAGAAAAACATAAGCATGAGTGAAACTCTTTTTACAAGTGCAGTTGCCCAGTTCTGCAGCTAATGTAAGATAACGAACATAATATCACGGCTATTGAATACAATTACCCTGTATATCAGTGGTTCCCAAACTTTATCTACTCACGTACCATTTTTTTGGTTCATGCAGCGTTCTCGTACCACCTACATTGTAGGTGGTCCGACAAAACTCCAGAATTCAAAAATAAAAAATGATAGGCAAAATGTTTACTAAAGGCTCGTGAATATTAAACAAAAATTAGTCGAACTTTTACCGCCCTCGCTACAGTGCTACAGCATAACTAAGGTATTACAAAAACTGACTTCAAGGATTTGTTACGTAGTAATTAATGACGTTCTGTTTCGTTACAAAGAAACCCTGTTTTACAATCCAATGCATCAATACCCTAAGGAATTAGTATTCAGTAGGGAATAAAGCATGAAATTTCACGCTCTACCTAATTTATGTGAATTAAAATAATGCCGACGACAATAAAAGATCTTTTGTGATCGTTTGGTGTGAACTTGATAAGTTGCTCGCGTACCACCTGGAAGACCTTCGTGTACCACTAGTGGTACGCGTACCATAGTTTGGGAACCACTGCTGTATATGATCTATTTACCTAATTTTCGAGTTTATTTCTATGCAGGAAAGCAAATATGGAAGTACAGAATTAAAAGCTAATGTGACCGCTATGGAAGCCAGTTCTTCGATGCCACATATAGTATTGACGGCCACAATAGATTCTATGCTTAAAGTAATTGATATAAGAAGTGATTGTGTAGCTCAGGAATATAAACCAACAGTTGGACCTTCTTCTGGAACGATCAGGTAACTATTCAAGTAACCAGGTAATCACTATATAAAGGCCTTAATCGTTGATAGACAACATTATGTTTGCATAAAAAGAGAAGAAAAACCAAATAAGGTTTAAACAGGAAAAGCATCATGTAGGCTAAGAATTTATAAGTATCACGTTAAGACTATCACTTTCCTAAGGTAATTAAACAGCCACCTCCCAACCACCTTTTTGCCTTTAATATTTTATTTATCCATGTTATTTCGCCTTGGGTAGTCATGAAATATTTTTTGTCAAAATCTCAACAATGTAAAAGGCAAGCATCACTTGGCAATGGGCTTTCCCGTAGAATTCTGTATTACTGTTACAAAGCATATTTTACAACTGTTTATTTGTCTTGAATAATTGCTTGTATTTATTCAATAGGTGTCTTTGTTCAAACAATAGCTGGGCTGCAGTTGGGTTTACTTCTGGTTTAATTTCTTTGGTTGATTTGCGTATGGGGTTGATGCTTCAGATGTGGCAAGGTCATGAAAGCGATGTAGTTGCCTCACATAGCATAACTGGTAGCAGTTTTGTGACTTCATCAGCTGATCAGACACTTATGGTAATAACATACTTAGCTCTTTATTTAGTTGTAATACGAGTTAAGAGTTTAATTTTATTAAGAATTTATAACATATACTGAAGTACATTTTGTCAAAATTTGGTATGACTACGGAGATTTCCCGGGCTTAATCAGGGTTACAAATTGAGGGCATGTACGAACAAATTAACTGTCACGTAGACAGGTCCACCAGGAAGTTAAACACCTGCTAAACACCAACAAATGAAGAGTCATATGGTTACATGATGACGTGAGTTTTCTGTCCAGAAAAGATAAAATATGCACTACCTCAGCAATTGTGAAAACTTCTTTCCAGCCATTCATAAATTTCATCATGTACATACATTCATGGTTCATTCTTGTCTTTCTTTGGAAACAGCAACAGCTTGGTACATTCGATCAACAAAAAAGTTGAGGAACATACATCTTCCACCGCTGGACTGTTTAAAAAATATGCACTTTTGGTTTAGAAGAAGGCAAGGAAAACTACGATACAAAAGTTACTTTGTCAGCTTCTGAAACAAAATTTCTAGCGATAAAAATGAGATTTGCACATTTGTTCAACAACCATATTTAATGTTGGAAAAATTAGTTGTATTGGATTTGCCATACAAAAGTTTATTTACCATAGCCTTTGTCAAATCCAATACTGAAAAAAAGCAAAAACAACGATGGCAGCTTTTTCACACAAGCACATTGGTACAAACTTCCCATCTAGACACCTGATTTGTTGTAATTTTGTAGTGATTTTCGATAAGAACAATGACTTGTTGTTTAGTGGCTAATACTCAGTGTCAAAAGATAGGCTTTTCAATGCAAAGTACATTAAATCAACAAGCAGTTACCTCTAAAATGTGACATTAATCTACTGACAAGATTGGCTTGCAACAAGATCTAAAGTGGAACCACCTATTTACATTATTATTTGAAACAGGCTAAGTGCACTGGGCTTCTTAAACTAATCACTGAAACTTAACAGCAAATTTTGAAAAAAAATTTCAAACACCAAGACAACAACAAACTAACTCATACCGACACCATATGTGCATTGAACCAAACCTATCCTTGTATTATTCAGTTTAACGCTTTGCATGTGACATTGTCATAAATAGTGTTGCTTACATATATATACATGCACACGTTGCTTACATATTATCACATAAATTTTCTGTACAGTGGGGTAACTAAAAATAGCTTCCTGTAGACTGACTGTGACTAAGTAATTGCCCTTAGGGTATGTGACTGTATACTATCGATTTTTGTTGATGTAAACTACCACAGAAGATTTTGACCATGCTATTAGAATATCGTAACAATTGCAAGAGAAGTATGTAAGTAAGTAAGTTAATCTTGAGAGAAAGAATCAAAATCATTTCTGTGCAAAAGAGGCAAAGAACTTGAATACTTAACAAATCATGAATATTGCTTAATGTTTATTATATTCCTATTTTAAATCCAATCAAAAGTGGATTGTTTTTCTTGATTAGTACTAAATTGACAATAGGGATAAAATTAGCCGCCCAAAACATTGGCTGCTTTTGCTTGGAAAAGGTTCAAAATGGAGTGACCATGTTTAATTGCAGTATTAATTCACAGTCGAGTATTATTTTTGTTACTAAACTTCACTCATATTTTTAAGATATCAGACTGCTATTAGGTTGAAACTATCCTTCAATTATTTTTCTATAGTTTCTGTGCAAATTTAAGAGTTCTTGGTATATATGTTGAAGTGAACTACATGTATTTCGGAATTTTACAGTATTATTTGATTTATTTTTTAGTATTGGAACAACCAGTCAACAGTGCCACTATTGATTTACAATGCTGTGCCCGATGTGGTACATACTGTTATGAGTTACAATAGCGAAATGATTTCAGGATCAAGTTCAGGCCGAATTTCAGTCCATTCTTTGCCTGCTGAAGGTTTTTGTGGAGGTAAAGCTAAGATATCATCGTTATGTAAACTGTTACTTAGTCATACAAAGTTTTATCTTAGTGACATTATTGAATTGGCCATATGCCCACTTGATATATAAAGTGTGTTATTAAACTAACAGTACCAAGAACAATTTGTCTGAAGCCTATCTGGGAGCTAAAAACGATTTACATCACATTGTTATGATAACGACTGGTAACTAACTTGTGAAATTGGATTTTTTTGCTTTCAATGTTTGTGAAAATCCAATTGTCCAGTTAGTGCGTGTGGTGAACTACTGGTATGCCAATTTTCTTGTATAAATCGCTGTACCTTTATTGAGAAATTTTTAATATCTTTCTTCTTAAATTCAACTGTATACACTCAGGAAGGTCGCAGATAAGTTTTTTCTGTATGTTTTGCGTTGCTTTCTATGATATGTTAATTTGGCAGATTTAAATCTTCATGCACATAAAATTAACATCTTTCATTTTCACAATTATCTCTCTCTCTCTCTTTCTGTTTAAAATCATCTGTGTCCTCCAAAGAGGGTCATGGAGGAAGCATCTCTAAAAGATCTCTAAGTAGTTAGCAATTTTGCCAATTCCGTTAATGGGATGGTTAGTCATGACCAAGTCAGATCAGTGATATAGAGTCAGACCTCGGTTATCCAAACCCCCAAAAATATGGAATCCCCACTATGCAACATACAATTGCTTGGATCTGATTTCTTTGCATGCATTGTACCTCTTAATCCAAAAACATCAATGTCCTACTCTAACAAAACACCAGCTAATTCAGAGTATGACAAATGCTACACGGACCTACATATTTGTAATTTTTTCTTGCTTGTCACATATCAATGTTCGTTTGTTACATATCAATGATTTGTTTTGCAAGTCGTTTTATTTGGTGCTTTTTGGTGTCATGACCATACTATTGTGGTTGGGATCTCTCAGTTCAAAGAAAAGTAGGAGCTCAACATTTAGATATTTATGAATTTTAATGGTACACATTTAACCTTGTTGCAGCATTAAATCATGAGCCCATGTTCTGCATTCTATCACTCTGAAACTGCATTACAAGGTGCTTGAACTTCTGAGTAAGGTTTTTTATGGAGTCAGAGTTCCTTGGCTTTCTTTACTCTTGTTTTCATCCCAGGGTCATCACAACAGTTGCCAAACCATCAGATGTATGTTAAATATCAGGTTTGAAAGAAGCAAGGAGACTTAAATGTGCAGTCAACAGATGACTGACTGACCCTACTGCTTCCAACCATGGAACGCTCTTCATCATGCCTGTTTTTGTTTATGTAAACTATAATTGATAGGATAGGTGACTGCGCACACCCCTGGCATAGTCCAACATCCACAGTGAATAGTTTTCATTTTACACTGTTCAAACAGACACAAACTTTTGAGCAATTGAATTAGTACAGTGATTTAATGACTACAAGTTAGCTTGTAACAACAATATACCACTGCAGTACTTCCTGCAGCTTATCTCGAAGAACTAAATCGTTTTGTTTTTTCAATGTTAACAAAGCAGCTGTTTTTTGCGTATTATCAAAAATGTGTAAAAATTTGCATTAGAAAACATGTTAGACTAAGCAGAGATATAACCGGTAATTAGAACACATTCCATGTCATCCATTCCAACACATGTCATTTTTTGGCCGCTGAATTGATAACACTCATTTGCCAACCTAAACTTTTTTTCACACATGAGTCAGCCAGAGAGTACCTCCTCAATAAACGGCCTTCATTATTTCAGGTCAAATTTCATCATGACCAGTGCAGTCGCCTTACCAACTTTCGGAGTTTTGACAAATTAGGTAACATTAGCCTCAATGAGATTACTTTCTTCCGCAAAACACCTTTAGCTGTGTGTCAATTTATGTTTCTGCAACAATATTCAGCAGATTTTTAAAAGATTCTCACTACCTGCCAAGGATATCTTTCTCCTTGATCAGTACTTAGGAGGCAATTATGTTGGTTATTAGCAGATGATCTTTTATATCGCAATCTGTATATGGTTTGCCCGAATGGTGCTGGCCGAACGACATTGTGCTACTCTTTGCAACGACCAGTACTGTGTCATTACTCATTATAATACACTTTTTAATGCGGTCATCTGTCTAATCAGTTCTTGATCTTAAACTGTGAAATTCTTAAAATATAATCTAATTTTAAAGAATGGGTTTAACGCGTGCACTGCAAACAACTATAAGCGACATAACCAGCATAGCCAATAGACCTTTTGCACAATTCGTTGTGCGCATGCGTAAAAATGCGTTGTCCAAATAGCAGATGAGCTTCGTCACAGAAAATGCACGTGAAATTTTTACAGACACTATTTTCGTTGCTTTATAGACCTCTGCGTCACTATTATTAACAAAAATTATATATTGCCAACTCATATATGCATTTTCACAAACGCCGGGCAAGTTCTGAGTGGAACACCATTCAAAAGTCAAGTTGTAGAGTGTAGACCTCTGCAGGGGCAGCTCATAAGTCTACAACAAACATATGGACCGTGTAATTATTTTGCCGTATTATTGGACGAAGTTAAAAATTGCTGAATGAGGATAACCTAGTCAGAAATGTACAAAAGAAAGTTATATTCAAATAGGCTTATTTAAAGGTTGAAATTAACTTACAAAGGTACGGTACCGTACATACCGGACTACCAGTAGATGGTGATCTAGACAATACGAATGTTTCTTTAGGTTAGAATTTTTGTGGAGAAATTCTATGTGCGGTATTGTGGCAGCCACGGTGCCACCACACGGTGATTCTGTCTTCTTTTGTACCTTATTCTTCAAATCGTGTCTCCGTTGATCACTGCCATGCGTAGTTGTTGTTCATCGAGACGAGATCAACAATACAAGTTGGGTTTTAGAGTTGAAATTGTTTGGAAGTAGGCTACGCTCGGGACAGCTCGTGCTTACTGGAAAGAGAGAGATGAGTCGTAACTTTCTGAGCGCCGCATTGGTTAAGCTTAAGCCCAGTGAACAACGGTTTCTGGAACGAACTTTCTGTCGAAGATGCCGCCCACTTGTCATAGCTACGTGAGCACAGATCTCTTAAGAGAAAAAATGGACTACTTTAACTGCACAGCTGGATCGTTTGCACAGCGTAATCAACAAGCAAGCAGCGGAATTGCAAGAATTACGACAGCAAGATGAAAGAGTTAAGGTGCTTCAAGACGAAGTGAAAGAATTAAAACAACGGTGTCAAATGCTGGAGGCGGCGACTAACAACACTGCAAGCACACGACCATTGCACCAAGTACGCCAGTATTCACCGGAATGGTGTGGCGGCCACGGTGCCACCATGCGATGATTCTGTCTTCTTTGGACATTATTCTTTAAATCGTGTTTGCGTTGATTACTGCCATGCGTGGTATTTTCTCGCTATATATATATATATATATATATATATGGTGCGTAGTTGTTGTTCAGGGAGACAAGATCAACAATACAAGTTGAGTTTTAAGGTTAGACATGTTTAGGAGTAGGCTACAATCGGGACAGCTCATGCTCACTGGGAGAAACGCATGCTTTCTTGCTCGTTATTACAGATTATAACCTTTCGGGCCACGCAGTATCTTTCCGAAATAACTTCGAAAATTTACTGTTTCTCAACATTGGAAAAGCTAACAAAAAGAAGTCTGCATTGTAATAGATAGGCGAAACAGCCGATTGTCTTCAAAAAGTGTCATGTGACGGACATCTTAATTCAACCGTTTAGCGTGCAAAAGGTCTATTTAAGTTTGTGATAATTAATTATGCGTTAATCATTCAGCCTGTTCATCATTTAATAACCGAAGCGTTATGATAAGAGTGGCATTAAAACATGCATTGTGAAATTAGTTATGGCAACTTATAAAAAATTGTTCAAAGCTTTTAAACAGCGTCAATAGAAAAGCTTTGGAAATGTCTATTTTGTAGAAGAAATTTCTTCCAATTTTAAGGTTACCCCCCCTTTTTGAAGAAATGAAAGAAGATCAATTCACAAAAGCTACACAGATACGTTGAGCATACTTTTTTTCAGTAAACGGACAATTTAAACTTTAAAAAGTTACTCCATGAGTTACACTGACTCATTTTGATTTTGATGATCATTTGTATCCAACACCTAGTTACATAGTTTGAATTTTTAGTTTTGAAGTTAACTAGAAATCCATTTGATAAAGAAGAAACAAAATAATGATTTGTTTTTAGTTTTCGTTGCACGACATTATTTCTTTGTTCTCAGATCCATTCTCTTAAATCATTTTCAATGCCATCTTCAATGGAGAACAATTGCTTAAGCTACACTAAGAAATTCATTTTTATGTTTACACTTTAAATAAAAAGTCACAGTGTGTTTTGAAGACAGACTCGAAAAATATATTACTATGTAAAACACATTGTGATGAAGCATTACATAACGACACAACAATATTAACGTGTTGTCACTTTTACGCGCACACATTGGTGAAATACCGGAAACACTTGTAAAAATTTGCATTTGAATTTTTGCTCTCTATTCAATCTGCTGCTCTAATTTTCGTACGACAGCTGCATAATTTTCTGGTCTGTTTCAAAATGCAGGTAAGCGTTCCGTAGTAGTTCCAAAAAACCCAGTAGAGTTCCGCGGCCGAAAAGTTAGGGAACCACTGCCGTTGAAGATACAGTATTGTTCCGGATTTAAGTGTGGCATGCATTCCGATAACGAGAATAACAGCAAAATGACCTTTTTCTTTCTTACCTTATAACATTTTTCAGCGGCACTCAACCTAAGTAGTCAGCTGTTAGTTGGCTAATTTGTAGGCAAACATGAATTCGAAATATGCTACTAGAATTAGGACTCTTTGGAAAATTTCAGCCTCAACATGAGGATTGTTATTTTCCCATGACTTTTTGAATCAGATTTTATCAAAATCAGTAACGTCATCAACCACTGTGATAGGGGTTTTACAACATCAGGCGTTTTTAATGTGAAACCGGCAACGTTTTTTTTTTTTTTGCTCCAGTATAGCTTCTTGGTTACCTATTCTCACCAGATTATAATATGTTTTTCTTCTTCACGACCGTTTTATTTATTTTTGTCGGTTTTGTTTTCGGCCTAGTTACCGAGAATTACAAGTTTCCTGGAAGGTCTGACGTTTTTCGGATGATGTGCGCGTTTCCCAGCAGCGCAGCTTTCACGAGCCTGCTTATGCTGTGTTTTCCCAGGATATTTCCATAATATTCCTGTAGCTGAAATGCTTGACGGGCGCGCTAGTCACCCCCGGGCCGATTTGGACTTTCACATTCCAGAGTCTCGATATTTATTATTAATATTATAGTTATACATTAATTAGTTGATTGTTTTTCATTGGGTTTTTCCACATTCTATGATGATTCTGATGAAATAATTACTGTGGGGAGATTGCAAGCTTGCAATTTTACATATCTTGGATCGAGCGTATTGACGTCAGCCTTGCTTTTACAGATATGAACAAGGATTGGAATAACTCAACGATAGTTACAAAGTTACACAATGACGCACTTAAAGGAAGCCTTAGTGCATTTGCCACACTTCCGATGAAACATCAGATCCTTTTATCTTCGGATACTGGTTGCCTTAAGTTGTTTGCCTAGTATGAAAGAGAATTTTTTCAAAATATTTTTTTTGGTTTTTCAGAATCCAGTTCATTTTAATACTGTTCGCATAAACTGAAATAGTGTTTATTTAGTGTACCGTTGGTATGTCGCAATGTCATCAAGATTGATATTTAATTTCAAACCAAGTTGTACGTGCGTGAAGAAGTAATTGCACTATAATATTTAACAACGGTGCTTATATAATTTACTTGTTTCGCTGTGGATTCTTCCAGAGGCATAAATACAGCGCCTCCTTACCGCCAATTTCCATTTGAGTTCGTGAAAGCTACTATGTAGCTTTATTATTATGCTGTTTTTGGCTTATGTCATAATACATTATTCGTTTCTCACTGCGAACAAATCTGTACTGTAGGTTGTTATTATTTTCCTATTTGTATTTAGTTTTCGTCGAACTTGTTTTGTTTGGTTTTGACCGATTCTAACATTATTATCAATGAAAATGAGTTCATGTATGCATTTCCTAACGCTGTTGTGTTAAAATTGTATCTTTGTCTGTTGATTTCCAATTGTTTGGGCGAGCGTTCGTTCATTGCTTAAAAGAGTAAAAAATCAACTGCGTTCGTCTATGGGCCAGAAAAGGTTGCAATCGTTTGCTCTACACTGCATTGAAAACGAAATTTTGGAAAAAAATAGACACCGATGATGCTATTAACAGCTTTTCTTTAACCAAAACCAGAAAACATGTCATCTGAATGCGTGTTTAATAAATAAATACTTCGGGTATAACTTTTGCTATTTCGTTTTAATTGTGGTTGGAACAATGAACGGAATGAATTACAGGCCTTAACTACCATAATAGCCCCAGGTCCATCAAAATATTAATCCGGCCATGTAAACGTAACTAATTTATTTCATGCCCGTATTAGGCCCGAAAGTTAATTTTGCTAAATGAACCTAAGTCATTTTTTGACACTCTTCCTTTTCTAAGTTGCGCTCTGCGGGAGTTTTTTAGCGCTCTGCGCGCATTCTCATTCCTGTAAAGAAAGCGAAACTACGACGCAAAGCTGTCATGGCTGTGGAGAATTTTGAGTAAAGTTCTGGCCAATTTTTTTTTCAAAAACCGACCCGAAAAGCTCGGCCCGACTTACAAGTCTGATGTGTGCATTCCGCTTAACCTTCTACAGTGGTAGCCTAATCTGTTGTGATGGACTACAGATGCATTTTTTAATGAGAGTCATCGTGACTGTAGAACGTAGTTTCAAACTAGGCTACCCTAAAACAAAGGATATGGAATCGCTCATCACGTCATGCAAATACCAGTAGGAGTTTTTTATTTCAGCATTTATGATCCGTTCGATCGTGTTGAATACATGCGCAACGTTTAATACAGCGTTTTTCATAGCCTATAGTAGGCCTATAAAAATAATGAGTCACCAAACAAATGTATTTTTCAGTCTTAATAATGTTCACATAGCCTACTCCAGAAACCTCAGACCCCACAATTTATTCATTTAGGTGGCATTATTTTGTTGTGTACAAACTGACAGTGTTCTTACTAGACTGCTATACTTGTAATTACTTTTTGCTTGATCGATTGTTCGTTAGTCTGATTCTATTCATATGCGTGTTCATTAAACGCTGATAGACTAGTTGGGCATCACAGTACAATAACCAAACTGTCAATGTTCTTGAATATAATTTTATCATTGATTCACAACGAAACGGTTTTTTCTTTCAGAGCACTGCATAGAGATACATTCAATATGACTGCCAATGCTAGACTGAACAATTTAGAAGGCGCATTGAACGCTGTGGTAACGTATGATGTAAATCGGAAGTAATAATTAATGTGTCGCGCATACTAGACACAGCCAAAATATAGTACAGCGTTTGCTGTTAAATACACGAAATAAAACACTAATAACATTATAATATCATAAGATCTACGCAGAAAAATCCGTAGGAAAAAGGGCTAATTATGACAATTAGCACAGTTGCACTTTGGACAAATCCACTCGTCTTGTAATTTATTTTTCATTGAAATAACTTTGTCGGCAACACATCTGCAAAACAAAAAAGGTGCACTATAATAAATTAAACCTTCCCATATTCAAAGATTGAAATTTTTATTTTTCAACTAATCCAATTGCGTAAAACGCGCAGACAAATAGGACAAGCGATATGTAAGATGTTGACTGTTGTATAGATAGAAACCTATCTAAATAAGAAAAACATAAACTTAGATCTTACACAGTGAAAAAGTTACCGAATAACTTGGTAAGACATCGGGTCTACCACTATATGTCCATCACTACTTGTTGCATTCTTGAGAGTTGCGAGGGATTCAAAATAAAACGTTTTGAGCATGCGAAGCAGGAGAAATTGCTATAATTCATAAATATTTTGTCTTTTGTACTAAACTTTGAAAAGATAGATCTTCTACTCTCTTTTTAAAAGTCACTTTATCTTCCCAGGAGAATCGTGAAGCAACAGCTCAATTATTTTACACATCGTTTTTCAAAACATTTGACATAAAGCCATGGTTGAGATAATCGTCACTCGTAATCAACTGTCAATCATATGCATTTTACTGGTAATAGAATTTTGTTGGAATAAATTTAGGATTCGCAGTAACCAGTTCATTATTCTACTTGTAAGTTACCAAAGTGAAACATAATATATTTATTTGTAGCCTAATAAATTTGCTGTTAAATCAACAATTAACTTTTATCTCGTATAATTTAATTTAAACGTTAACTGGCAGTTTTTCACGGCCAAAAATAAATGGTTATTTCTCAAACTAGATTGGACTGCACGGTCAATCTAGCATTATCACAGTAAAGCTGTTGGAAGAGATACAGTTTACAGACGTTTAGGCTATTCACAATATTTTTTAAAAGTTGCGCAGAGTTTCCGAGGTGTGATGTATGAAAAACTTATCGTACTTAACGCTTAGTTAATATATTTCATGTTATTTCGAAGCTAATATAAAACTTTATTGGGTGTCTTGAATTTGAAAATACCGCTTTATTTGATTATTTTTCCAGAAGTAATCACTAATCATTCAAGCCCTGGAGGGAGTGTGAAAAGTAATCGATTTATTTGTCCAAAACGCACGGTTTATTCGAGTAAATAACCAAGATCTAAGAAAAATCCATTACAATGCCCGGGTTTTGGTGTGATTATTCCATTTATTTGTAAAAATAATCTAGAAAGGTCGATTACAAATATGATAAAACGTTTCATAATCAACCTTAACACGATTACTTGGTAGACGTAATCGCCGCAACAATGAGGCTACACAATGTGGGGATGGTTTTCTGAGTCGAGGCCGGAGTGCATGTTAAAGATCAGGTTCGAGGAAGCCAAAAGAACTATGTCATCTCCAAACAGCAAATGAATGATCCTACTGCGTCTATCCATGATACACTCTTCGCTAAGACTGTGCCTGTCTATCCAGTTCATGTAAACTTTGAAAAGGAGAAGGGACAGCACACATTCCTGACGGAGTCCAACATCCACAGAGAACAATTTTGACTTAACATTGTTCAAACAGACAAAAACTTTAGGTCAATTGTAGCCTACTTCGGTTTAATGGCTGCTAGTAGGTTGACACCAATACCGTACTCTTGCAATACTCTCTAGAGCAGACCTGGGCATTGTACGGCCCGCGGCCACACGCGGATCTTTGGTTGACTCTGTCCAGCCCTTGAAAAGTTGCGGTAATTGGAAATGACAAAATTAAATATATTTTCTAACTATACATTATGCATGAACTAAAGCTGCATTGCTTTTATTTAGAACTTGTTTTTTATTCACGTGCATAATGATCCAATACCAAGCCTCAGAAACAATCGCCAATTACCAAGACATTTTCCAAGACATGATTAGATGGTTGCCAGCTGAGCAGGTCTCAAGACGACTTTGGCACTAAAAATGTCCGCTCACGGTAAAAAAAAGAAAGGTGTACGCCGAATGCAGGGTTTTCAACAAAAAATGGACTGCTAAGTATTTGTTTACTGCAGTCGAAGGTAAAGCCATGTGTTTAGTTTGCGGCGAGCAAATCGCCGTCCTTAAGGACAATAATTTGAGTCGGCATTACGAGACGAAACATGCGAAGAAATACAAAAACTTGACTGATGCTGAAAGGGAGCGGACGTCGGAAGATTTGCTTGCTAAGCTGCAAAAGCACTAAGCTTTACACATATCCAGAGATGCAGCAACCAAGACCAGCTTTGTGATATCCCACAAACTCGCTAAAAACAGTAAGCCATTCTCGGAGGGAGAGTTTGTGAAAGAGTGTTTGGTAGACACTGCAACACTGAACAAATGACAGGCAGCTTTATTATTTCATTGCTTAATTATATCACATATATATAGCCTACTTTGACCAGCTTGTCACAACAATGCTATTTACTGCTTTTTATAAACAATATTAATAATAATATTATGCAGAATTGAGTTCAGCCTTTAGGTCCGGCCCTACACAATATTTTTGTTTCTCATACGCCGCCATGGAAAAAATAATTGCCCAAGTTTTGACTCGATTTCACCGCATCGTTTTTCAGGACAGTTGGCATAAACGTTACCTGGTAGATTAAACAAAGAAATGCCCCGATATTTAGGACACTCCTTTTTGTCACCCTCCTTGTGTATTTAGATGATAACACCTACTTGCCAATCTCTTGGCGTTTTACCTGAGGATTCCTCCTCGGTCCATGGCCTTCAACATTTCAGGTAGAATTTAATCACACCCAGCTGCCTTACTAGCTTTCAGAGATCTTAAAGTTAGGGTAACTACGGCCTCAGTGGGATTATTTTCTTATCTGAAGCATATCGTTTGTGTTTCCGTTGGTGTTTCTGCGAAAAGGTTCAATAGATCTTTAAAGTATTTTCTCCATCTGCCAAGGATATCCTCTTTGGTTAAGAGGCCACTTTATTGATTTTTAACCGACTTTACAGCTGATGATCTTATGTTACGCAGTCTGCGGATGGTTTGGTAGAATAGTTTATTAGCTGTATAGTATTTATAGTCACACTCCAATTTTCCTCCAAATTCCTACTCTTTGGATCATTTTACTACCTGTGCTGCAGCATTTCGCCTTCTTTGCTCGGAGAGCTTCTTTAAACCTGTGGTTCCACCATGCGGTTCTTTTGTCGCTATTCCTCGTCACACCGAGCCTTTTCCACCCTCAAGTAGGCTACTGGTAGCAGATGCTAGGACCGCGGATTTAAACAGCGCCCATTACACCTCTATGTCCTCTGTGCATTCTGAAAGTTTTTTGAACTTTGTTGACACGTTGTCAGTAAAATTTTTCGTATATCCTTGTTTTTTAAGGCTTCCCACTTGTTTCTAGAAGTTCAGTTGGTTCTATAAGATATTGGAAGTGCCAGAGGTTTCAAGAGATGCAGGTTGCATACAATCGGGTTGTGAGCGGTTGAGAGCTCGGTTCCCCGTTTAATTCGAACGTCCATTAATCTACTGAATCTACTAGTAATCCATTCATCACTCAATCTGGTCAGAAACTGATGGATTGACCCAACAGCAGAAGAGTTTCCACCCATCAGCCAGCTGATCAGTTCCGGAGCCACAGCGCTTTGTTGAAGAAACCCCTAACATATCTAAGCAATACCGTTTGGTTGCGTCAACTAGTTCCTGCTCCTTTGCTGACAGAGAAAGGACATTCCAGTTTCCACCTGTTAGCCAAGACAGATTCGTGAGCGAATAAGCGTAGAATCTCCAAGAGTACAAGTACTCTGCGCTGTCCCCAGTCGCTTCGCCAAACACGTGGAGAACGTATTGGCGGGTTTCCCTTTCCTGGTGACTTATGGGGGGGAATGTCGCTTACATTTCGAACATGCCCTTCTACCTAGAACTCGAACGTATTTCTTGTTAACCTGCGCAACGAACGATCGGTTACGACTAGGGATGGGCCGATACGAACCCAAACCCGAATAGATTCGCCCGAATATCGCCTTTATGGAAGATTCGGGCGAACACGAATACCAACAATGGTGAACCCGAATACAATATTACTTATAAATTTACTGACTTTTGTTAAAAATGATGATCTAGTTTCTCGAAAAAGCTAAACTAAAGTTAGCAGTACTTACAAAGAAGGTCGTATTCTTAACGATTTTGCTTTTTCGATCGTTTTTTAAACACTAGATTTCGAAAGAAAGCGATTTGTTTATCCATTACATCATGTTACAAGCAAGACTTGACAACTTTTGGATGAAATTTTATTGTTTGGTTCTAATACGAATAGATTCGGGATTCGTTCGTGTCGACCTTCATGATATTCTGGTTCGCACGAACCCGAATAATCTTCCTCGCGGCACATCCCTAGTTACGACTGACATTCTTGTTCGTAATCATGTTTGTTTTGGGCCGCTTTTTGCCTGACCTATTACTTTCGACCTGACCTGGTATGGGTATCTGTTTGGAAACAAAGCTTCCAACAGTATAGCTCGAAAGTTCATCGAGGCACTGTAGCTCCTCTGCCACGGCAAGGCATCCATAAAGTAGTTGAACAATATATTTCGCATTCTATATGCTAAACATTGAAAGCAAGTAACCATACTTACATCAAATGGAATACATGAAAACATGATAAAATTTCCAACTGGTCTTGCTTCTCTCCTATTGGTTGATTACATAATGTACACCACAGACCAATCATATCCTGAATATAGTGATATTGCAACATGCTCTCTTTCGCGGATGTTGCATTTGACATTCTTTGATGCAATATAGCCATTTCTCCAAAAATTCGCATGGTGATTGCCTGTTATAATATAGAAAAATGTTAAAAGCTGAATAACTATGCTTGAATTAACCTTGTTTGTTTTTCATGGAATTGCTCAAGAATTCAAAGTAGATGTATTCAAAATTTATATTAAAGAAGACAGTTTGCAAGGTTAATACCAACACATGTCAGATACGGCAGGTATGGTCTAACTTGTAAAATACATAGCCTAAAGAGTGTTTTTACAGGGACCAATTACTTTCCAACTGGACATAAGCTTAGTAGAAAGGATGGGTCAAAGACCAAGTTCACAAACCTCTCTGGGTGAAAATAAAGAGTCATTTTACACTGCAATAATTAATAATCATAACTTGTAAAGTCCCAATTAAAGGTATGTAAAACAAATTCTTACTTAAATACACGCACCTTGCAGTCAATAACCTCAGCCAACTGTCGTGCACGTTCATATTCAGCAATAGCCTATATAAGATAATAAACAGATAATAATTATATTATCTATTCACAATATAATAAATGAATTTGCAAAATAAATGCAATAGTTGTTGGGATGATCAAACAAAACAACATCCAACCTTTGTTACAAAAAAAAAATATTCAACTAAATTTTTATTTGACATTATTTTGACACAGACAACTTTATTGCTGGTTATACCAGACTTATCACAAATCGGTTTTATGTGACCATTGTTTCACTGAAGTTGATTTGTAGCGGCCTGGGTGATATTTTTTAATACCATTACATTATTTCTTGTAAAAGTGTTTTCTAGTTATTGATTGAAGTTTATGAAATTGTTATTTCATAAACACTTCAACTGTCGATTGATATTTGGAAACTTGCGCTGAATAACTTCGCGAACACTCCTTTTAATACGTTCACAGGTTGTTTTCCAGCATCTATGCTGAATGCTGATAAGAAATCTTTATTGGAAATGTCCGCATCTTCACCTTATCACTGATTATAATGATTTATCTATGTCTAAGCTTTAGCTATATGTATCTCACGTTGTCAAAACATTGTTTCGCTTGCTGCACCTGCTATGAATTGCTGCGTTTTTCTTGTTGGACATTTTAACTCCCATCGCTTTCACGTTTTACAAACTCGCACTTCTACCAGCGAACAAAGAGAGAGAGAGAGAGATAGAGAGCCTTAACTGAGTGAATCATCAAAATCAACAGATGAGTTGTCTACGCTAGCCATGGTGATTGCAACTCAATAGTATTACTTATGTTCTTGGTTATTCGTAATATCGAGAAAGTGTACAGCACCTATAATAAAAACCTTTTCTTGTAAGCTATTTCTGTTGTAATATTAAAACCTTTCGGCCGAAAAATGGTTAGTTAACGTTAGAGTATTCTAACAGCACGCAACAATAGAGTCAGATAATTAATTCAAGAGATAAACTAGGTTAAGATAGCCTCATAAGTCAAAAGCAGTTCTTCAGATTAATACCGGATAAACTTAAATAAATGTAACACTGGACTATATGGTTGAATGTAAATAAATCTGACTTTTAACAACCTAAAAAGTTGCAAGATGGCATATTAAAGAGATCAAAGTAGCGTTCCCAAAAACCCTGCTTATTTGAAGATACTGGCAAGACGAATCAGTAGGCTACCTATCAAGAACATAGCTATTTTACATTGTTTAATAAAATCAAACGTTTATTACGGCATTCTCCCCTACCAGGAATGATATCCAAAGCTATTTAAATAATTTGCAATGTTAAATAAAAATTAGCATAGTTCAGAGTTTGTTTCAGTAATATTCTTTAGGCTTTCCAGTGGTTGCTTTTGCTACAATGACCTTTGCAGATCAAGTTGCTGTAACTCACTGTTATTACGGTCAGCAAAGTGATGAAAAAAGTCTTAATGGTCGTGACACAAGTGAAGTCAAGTCGAGTCATTTGGTCATATTTTCAAGGCAAGTCGAGTCAGTAACGTCTATCAAGTCAAGTCCAAGTCTTAACAAATGCCAAAGCACTATTTACGATTTAAATTTTATTTTAGATCAATAAATAATAAATGGCTTTCTGAATAGCCTACTCTTAATCTAAATATAAGCATAAAATCTGAATTTTTCCATTTCTGACGCTTTGGCACATTCAATATAGTGTAGGCCTATTACATTGCAGATTTTGAAAAACTTCTTCCACAAATATTAAAACTGATTCTATAACATTTTGAAATAATTTGTCTTGTGACTCGATTCAAGTTAACTAAAAATTTCAAGTTAACACGAGTCAATTCGAGTCTCATAAGCATTAAAACACAAGTCAAGTTTTTTCCGAAAACCTGACTTGAGTCAGACTCCAGTTAAGTCATTGGCTCGAGTCTTTCCATCTCTGAGCCCGCACCAGGCTACTCTTTAGCAAAATTACCCTTTTCCACGGAGGTACAAATAGTATCTTTGTTTCGTTGGCCAGATTCTGACTCAGACCAAATATATTTTTAATTTAACATTTTGCAACGTTTTGGAATCGCTTTCTGTTTCTTTTTCCTTGTCACGTACAACTTGTTTTCACTATATACGTTCTAAAACAAAATTGCTCAAACTGTGTAAAATGTAGGTAGATGTTGTTTTTAACAGACTGGTATGTGTTTGATATTCCAAAACTGCATCTTTAAATACTATTGCTTTTTTATCAGAATTGCACTTTGCTACATAGCAAAGCGGATGAGAAAAATGAAGCAGTTTGTGATGAAAGCGCTATATTCTCAGGAGAGTTATTTACTAACCCGAATTTGTGTTTAGACGTGAGGACACTTTAGACTTTAGTTTTGAAATGCGCTGTGGGCCAAGATATTTTATTATTGTTTCGAGATTATTTGCATGATCCGCAACAAACACAGAAAATGAACAGAATACCAGCGTAATCAATTAAAGTGCGTGATGGCGCTAAATTTTGGTTACCATTCTTTCTGAGTTTTAAGCATCACATTAACAGCCATACTATTAAACAAATTATGTAAAATTTCAATTATTCTTTTGTGATTACAAACATACCTTGCCATATTCCTTTCCTTTGAAAAAAAGTTTTGCTCTTCCTATTGCTACTAATGATTGTCCATAATAATCTCCAACCTCTACCATTAAACCTCCAGCCAAATTATATCTAGGTAGTGAGCGTACATGATCTTTCTTAATTCTGTGTATGTTAGCAAAGCAAAGCATACAATAGGCTTGAGATTGACGATCTTGGTCTTCCAAGGCCAACTCCATAGCATCCTGCAAAACAAGTTTGCAAGAGAATTGATGATGATTTAAGATATAGACGGTAACTATCTTTACTTATTAATTTCCTAACGATTTATATGCCGCCACAACTAAATATTTGAACTATTAGTATAGGCATGTTGTTAAATGTTATGCTGCGCATTAGTTTCTATGGCCATTAATAAATGCTGTGTCATAAGAAGTCAAATGTACATACTTCACAGGCCTCCATTGCATCCTTTACTTTGCCTATTTTTCGATATGTTTCTGCAAGAGTAATTTGTACAGTACTTCGATATTTCGTATTCCAGTCCTTACCATGTTGTTGCAAAACTTCTAAACCTTTCACCGAAAAAAAGGCTGCCTAATTTAAGAAAAGATCAGCATTTCAAAAACGGAGGGTAATTAATCTATATTAAAACTAGCTGCAGAAAACTAAAATATATTGTAGCAAATACTCCATAACACATCAAATTCATTGTCAATTCATTCACAATCAACTTATAATCCATTCCGAGATTAAACGCAATATAACATTAAACACATTAACAATAGACACGTGCAGCTTTAAAAGACATGCAACATGCAATTTCCATGTTTGTGGTGGGCAAAACCATGTTAACTTCAATATAGTTATCAAGGTAGGTAGGAATACAAGGTAGCATTCTACAGGCCATTGCGTCTTACTGTTATTTATTCAACGCACGCTTTCGCAAGCTTCAGAGCTTGCTTGTTCGGACGTACTATGCCATTTTCTTCTTGTAATTTGCCTAATGCAGACAGTTTATTTAGTCGACTTGTGTCGAAATTAGTCGGTGAGTAGCATAGGCCTTGTGCCTTGTTTAATTGCGTTTATGTTATGTGTACCATATAGTTTGCTGTTATAAGCTTCATGTGTATTTTTAGAAAACCGTGATTGATGTGATTGATGTGATGAAGCCATATTGTCATTAAAATTTTGTTATTGAACGTGGATTCAGTAGTTAGGTGAATGTCTAGGAGCGTTTTTGTCTAAAATACTACAAGTAGCTTCATGCGTTCAGGTCGCTCAAGTGTGGAGGTTACACGCCCCAAAAACTGCTTATAAATGCCTTAAAACGAATTTTCATATTTAAACGTACGGTAAACTTCATAAAGCTACTTTTCTCGGCCAGAAAGCGATTCACGTGTTGGAATACAAGTGTGTTTCTGTGTAAGCACTTAACATGTTGATTTGCTATAGCATTTAATCTTTATGCCATTACATAAACGAAAAAAGCGAAATAACATCGCTTTGTTTAGTCACTGCTATGACGACTGACCCGCTGATCCGTCTGTGTTAAAAGATCATTTAATTTAAACCTATGTGTCTTAAAGTAACATAATAAACTAAGTGGCATGTCTTGAACTTACTTTTCCACGTTGTAAGCAATTGTATTAACGTAATAAAACCAAAACCTGCTCACTTCTTTATATATATCTTTGATTTATCTATACATATATACAGTATATCTGTGATTTACTCAGTCAGTGTGTGAGTCACAAACCGAAAAGGCTTTTAAACGATCGGGTCTAGAGACGCCAAATTTTCACAGAAGGTGCAACTGCTAACCGGAAACGCCCTTCGATTTTCGATTAACCCCCCGCGAACCTCGCCAGGAGCGAAAAATTGGCCTCAAGTCCCTTCTCTCCCGCCGTCATCGAGAGAAAATGAGGAAAACAAAGCACACGTACGCTTGCGGGTCCAGCACGAAAACCGGCCTGAAGTTTGTTGAACTTTTTGCTATTACTCGACGTATGATGGGTCGATTTCGACAATTAAAACACTTATAACAAGGCTAGACATTCCCCTTTCCAACCGTGAAATTGCTTTCTGTTTAACTGCGGCAACAAGCGAGGAAATTGAACATATAGGAGCCTTGCTCCGGCCGGCAAAGCAAAATCAGCAAGCAAGCACTATGGCAGGGTTTTCCAACCCGTGGCCCGCGGGAAGGTTCTGAGTGGCCCGTGCGGTATTTGTCGAAATGACTTATATTATCAACTGAATCGCCTACGTAATTTATAGCAAACTTGCATTCCGATAAATTGGCATTTATTGTTTGTTTACTAATTTCTGACAGTCATGTGGAAAACTCGCTTCGCGATGCTACATCGTCCATCTCACCGAATATTGCCAAACTTCACATTCAAATGTCAAACGTGTAGTAAAATCTTTGTTGAATTTACTATGTCTTAGTATGTTTATTATTCTTATAATTGTAAAAGACAATAATACTTCTAAGTAATAATATTTCTAAGATTGGAATTTCGGTGTGAGGGTTTTAATTAGAAATTGGCAGTAAACACTCAAGCGGCCCGCGCAATCATTTGTAAATCGCATGTGGCCCTTTGGCCAAAAAGGTTGGACACCCCTGCACTATGGAGACATCTCAAATTTTGAATCACATGCTCTTGTGACGTCCCTATTCCCAGTTTGACTTAATATGCGATGAATAGACTAGGACTAGGATGATTTGAATATGCGATGTGTAAATAACTTCAACTACACAACGATATAGCCTACTTTGGGATAGCACTTAACAATAACAATAAGCATTGGAAAAAAACACGTTAAGGTCATGTTTCAAGGTTTATTGGTGGGTATTAAATTTTTGTAAGTGGCTATTTCGCCATATACGAAGGTACATTGCGTGACCTGTTATTAAAGATTGGCGCTTTAGTGAGGAGAATTGACAACGATAATACTTTTATCAACGGGAGGTAGCAAAGACGCTTTGGAACACTGCGGATGAACATGCAACGTGCTCTATGTGGAGTAGCTTTGGCTGGGCATACTACAATAAATCTAAAAAGAATCTTTTTAAAAGAGGAAAGGTGCCAACAAGCGGCTGGCGGTCAGTCTAGCTCAGTGGTTCCCAAACGTTTTTAAAAGAAAGTAGGCCTACGCAACGGTCTCCTTGCAATTTTTTAAATGCCTCACGGTCTCTTAAAAAATCAACACAAATAAACACAAAACAATACGTTGGTTTTTACGGTATCAATGTGACGGGTGTACCTGCTTCTTTGCAACCAGTTGGGCTATGTTTGGTTCCGTTTTGGACAACGCAACCCTAATATCGTGAATCACATTCAACCGGTTTCGAGCTTTGGGCTTCATGGCAAGTAGTGCCGTTTTTTTGGAAGGTGCTTCGCGGTCCCAGAAAATTGTCTCACGGACCCCAAAAGGACCGCGGACCCCAGTTTGACTCTAGCTATTTAAACAAGCCAGGCAAGAAAGTACCCTACTTATGGCCTACAACTTTGGAACACCATATATAACAAATTTGTTACGCCGTTACACTCGATTATCATGTGATTTGCACAGATCTATCAAGTTTTTTGATAAAAAGAGGCAAGTTAGGGTCGTTTCTTTTTTGCTTGAGTGAGTGCGTGGAGCCACTTTTGGCGCGCGGTCCAATTATAAAAAATTGCTGAAATTGGCCTAAAACCGGTCCTGGAGCAGTAAGCCCTGTTCCCACCAGTAGCATGAACTTTGGTAGTGAAACTACATAGTCGAGTTAGTAGTATGAATTCGTATTCAAAGATATTACTAGTAGTCAGACTATAAACTTCTGCTCAAATATGCTAGTGCGGTCGACACCATTCTAGAAATCGAAGTACGCCAATAACTGCTGTTATTTAGTTTCACCATAGTTACATTACAGCATATGTATTGACTATGGTCCCCCGGCCGTCTGTTTCACAATCAAATTTTGAGATATCATTCACTTTAGTTTATGGAAAATTAAGAACTACTGCTGGCTATTAAAAGAAAAGAGTAAGATTCTAAAACAAAACATTTCAAAAAGCTTTCCACATTTGAAATCCTGTTATTTACGTTACGCTATAGTACTGGAAAGTGTGGTACATGCATGCACGAGATTCATCAATGTATTTGCCAAAGTTTTTATGTTCACGCCGACTTATAATCAGGAAACAAGTATAACTAGGTTGTTTGAGCGCCAATTGTAATAAACAAATAACTTAAGCCTCTATGCACGCCAAAGTTTATGTCTTTGCAGGGAGGATAACTGTATGAAAACTGCAAAACATTTCATTCGATATTACAGTACATCTATCAAAGTTATATAATAGACCCAATGATGTTGACATAACCTCAGAAATGTCATTATGAAGTAATACTGTGTATTGAGGTCATAACTTGTCTAGTGCTTTGTGCACGAAATATTTCTGTTGGGCAATTGTGTTTTGTGATGTCGATGACCGCCCAATATGAGTCCTGCAGTGCAGTCCCTTATGGGTCCTTCAAGATATGACTGTTTTCCAGATGGTAGGGTGAAATAAAGAAAGACCACAACTCTCCTGAAACCACTTCCTGTGCTACATAATCCCAGCAAATATTAGCCCTACCAACTTCAACCTTGTTTGAACAAAATCTCGACTGTATTTAATCCTGAATACAAAAAATTTCGTGAAGACCTAAAACAAATCTGCAAAATCCCGAGCTACTGAAAAGCAAAGTACCTGGGGTTAATTATTACTGAGGTTATTACCTTATTACTACAAGCCTGTATCCATAAGGAATTTTGTTATTCGGGATTTTTTTATGTTGCAGTTTATTTCATATGTATTGTATACATTCATTTTTTTGATACATTTTTACTGTTTTGGGACAGGGTTAAGTGACCATTAGGGGAATATGCCATACGGGAAACCGGGAAAGCGCTGTAGAACCTAATATTATCAGATTTAGTGACGTTAAAGAAAGCTTTGTCAACCTGCAACACCTATGTTGGTAGGATAAGGCCTAACCCATACATATTTTTAGCAAAATAATAATTAATTCGTTTGTATTATAATATAATAATTAAAATACAGTTATAATTCTGTAGACAGCTGAAAGCAAATGGGGCATTAGCTGTTAAATGGTTTAATAAAAATTGGGAATTGGGATCAAGCAGGTTAAAGAATCGTATACTCGTATCAGGTTTGACTATTGAAAGATTATTACGTCAAAATTTTTTGCAACTTTTTAATCAACTGAAAAAACCATGTTGGACAGTATACGTCATAGTCGTCAGGCAAATTAGTCAAAGTTGCACCTTACAGTACCATTGCCCTCATTCACGATGCTTAACATAATTTCACTATAAATATGTTCATGATATATGCTCTGTGTCATACCTTCTCATAGTCCTTTAGGAGCAGGTAAAATTCACTCATAGCGCAACAAGTAAGGCATTCCAAAGCTTTATCGCTTTCTTTGAGTGAAATTCTTAGAGCAACCTCAAAATCTTGAATTGCTTCTTTAAATTTACTCAAATGGAAATTTGATTTGCCTTTGTAGAAATAACCATGAGCTTTGAGAATTAAAGCATTGCCTGTTGTGGTTTCTATTTCTTCAGCTTGTCTTAAACATTTTCCTGCGTAATTAAGACTTCGTTTGTACTCTGACAGCAGAAAATTTGATCTATGAAAAAATGGTGAAATTGACGCTAAACGATTGATATAGATAAGTTTTATATGTGCCCATTTATTACAATTTTATTTAAGCACGATAGGTAAAAGTATAATAAAAACTAAAAAATAAAATGTTACCAACATATTCAGAATATTACTACTTATATATAGTTGTTTCAATAAATTGTTTGTTTTTTCATATAAACACACATAAACATTTTAGTTAGTTAAGGTTTAATTGAAATTAAATTAGATCTACATTAAAGCGTCATAACATTGCCAACTAAAGATCTGAGAGGACGAAGATATCAAAGTTCATGGGAGGAAGGCAGGCCATGGTTGACATTCGATAGATCTCGTAACATAGCGTATTGCAAAATTTGCAAATAAGCATGTGTGAACATAAACCAACAGGATTCTCGCATTGGAACACGGGGAAGAATTCAACCAGGAAGCACGAAATCAGCGTCACTCATAAAGTTCGCATCTAAGTAAAAGTTATCGACTGCGAAAAATATAATGCTGATATGCTTTTATCTAAAAGTTCCTTCAAATTAATAAAATCGACTAGCTTTAGAATCGACAGTTGACACGGTAAAATTCCTGGCATGGCAAAGTTTGGCTGGTTACATAAATAGATAGACCAATTTAAATGGTGCACGGCAAAAATTCAGAATGAAATAATGCAAATGATGGCTCATGACTTACTGCGAAAAATTGTTTCTTCCATAAAAGAGAATCGTTGTTTTGCGTAACCGCTGACAAAACTACCGACATTTCTGATTGCTGATCAAAGAATCTTCTTGAGTTGTGTCAATATTTTTCAAACGTAGCCTTATGACGTATCATAGAGCCACGTGGTTATGGTTCCGTTGTCACAAGGTCATTAGTGGGAGCTAAAATATTCTGGATGGGCTTAAATTTCACATCAGTATAGCATGTATAGGAAGTCGCTTTTATGCATAAAGCAATTTAATTTTTTCATTGACTGTCCTGAAAAAATTGTGGTGATGACGACAGAATTTTTATGGACGGCAAAGTGAGCAAAAATTATTTAAAAGCAGCCTGCAAACGTTTTTGTCTGACAAATTTTACACCATAGCCTATAGCTGAGAACTGAGGTGGACATATGATTGGATACTAATCAAGTTAAAAACTCAATTGGATTACAGTTCAATCGATTAACTGATCCATCAATTCAATAATAATCCATTCCTCGTCCTGACAATCTTGTTCAATACAAGACTAGTATGACGCCACAAACATGTGTAACTGGTGATACAACGACTCAAGGTTATATCAAATAATACGATCAACGGTTTATAAGGAATATAAAAGTAAATTGCAACGCGGCTAACGCTACGCAAGTATAGATCTACAAGACGCATCGACCTATTAATTGATGCCCCTACGGGTCAAGCGATTCACCCAAAAAAAAAACATTTCGGTAACATCTGAAAATATTGGCTACAAACCCGCGATACAAGTTATATTTCGTGCCATTTCTTATTAAAATTATGATGTAAAGACCTAATGAATTTATAAGATATGCAGCAGATAACGGGACAAACGATCGATCAGGAAAATGGTGTTTGACTAAAAAAATAGTATTCACGTCTTGCCGGCTTGCGAGTCATCATGATAAAAAACAATCTACTAAATAAGATGAATATGCTGCTTAGGCTAAACTTTAAAATGTTTATTCCTAGTTTTTGTATGAATATACAGTAGCCTATATGCAGTAGTAGTAGCTCCACCACACCTCCGAAGACAGGAAACCACCCAACGGATTCACGGCCAAATTGACGACTTGCCCGACGACATTCCACTCAGTCAAGTCACTCAAAATGCACCCACCACAAAACGATTAAATAGCCGCAAACCTTTCTATAACTCATACAACAGTAACTTCGATGTGTACACAGCCTGGAAAACCTACTGGCAAAAACACAAACCTCTTGGAGCAGATTTGATAACCGACCCCACAAAAGCACTACCCGGTTTCCCAACAACCACACGAAAAATGTGGTCCACGGCAAACAGAATACGATCAATACAGGCAAGAACAGCTTCAAACTTATATCGATGGGGCTTAATCGACTCCTCAACATGCCCAGCATGTAACGAAGCCCCCACGATACCGACCACCTCGTGATAAAATGCCCCAATACAAAGTTGACTGGAGGCTACAACACCGTCAATCAATGCGGCCAAAACTTCAAAAACTGGATGGACAATATGATGGTGAATGTGTGAAGACCATACGACGATGATGAGTAGTAGGCTATTATGTTTAGGCTTCATCCTATGAATAAAACGAATTCGTTATTATACTTATAAGACATGTTGTTTTGCATCACACGGTTTCTTTGCGCTAGCACCAGCAGAAGATTAATTGTATAAAATTGTTAACATCCAAAAAATACAAGAACAAACTTAAGTCGACAGCCAGTGACTTTCCTCAATACTCAACAAGTTTCATGATACCATACGGTAAAAAAACTGCACGCTAGTTTAAGGCTAGCCAAACATACAGTATCAAATCTACTTGGCCTATTTTATTATTACATTCGAAGAGAATATACTAACTTAAAACACCCATTCATAGAGCTGCTGTAAGGCCCCAACTTGATTGTTTATCATATCGCATTTTTCAATTATTTACTTTACTCAAATATTAAAACAACAAAAAAACATAAAAAATTGGATGCGCAAAGCAAACTTTGTTGGCGTTTATAGCAATCTTTGCTCTTTATACCTAGTTAATGCTTGAAACTGTAAACATAACCTTTACGTGGATTAGGCTTAAGTCTACGTTACCATAGGCTAGGCATATATCTATAGGTTTTTATTTTATCAAAAAAATTTTATGGAATGAAGTAACTTACTTGGATAAATTTAAAAAAGAATCTGCTATTATTTCAATGAGCTTCAAGTTATGAGCATGCTTGCATTCGTTTTTCAATTCAAACGCCAATTCAGTTTGGCGAATAGAAAATGCCAACATCAAGCGATGTTTTCCCCACCGTTGTAGCAGCTGAATAGCAAAACCGAAAAGATTCCATTTTTCAATAATAGAGTGTGATGTCTGGTTTATCCTCTTTTCCCACTCTAACAACAAGATCGTGTCGTCCAATTTGCTACTTGTTGTTTGTAGAAACTTTTCCAACTTCAACAAATGCTCGTCTTCCAGCTTATTGCTCCGGTTACAGTTTAAAACAACATTAGCATGACAAGAATACTGAGACATCTTCCGATGTGAAGATTGCCCTTCGGTCTAAAGCAAAGGCAAATAGCAGCTAAAATTTTTCATAGCTTACGTGTGTTATGTTTAAAGTAAATATACCTATGTTATATCAAATAAAACAATTTTACTTGTAATTACTTTGGTCTATACAGCGCAACGTTATACTGCCCTGTATTCTGATATTATGCATCGTCTTTCATAACAACAAACTTTTTTGTAGTTAAAAAGTTATAGGTTATAAATCAAACGTCCAACATATTATAATCCTTATATCATTAGAAAGCAGTTACTATAAGGGTTGTCCTAAAAGAACTTCTTTTTGTTCAGCCGATTAGTATGCAGCAGCAGCAGTTATAATAAATCCTTTTTGTTCTACATGCACTATAGACCTACTGACGTCTGTGCTCATTCTACAGACTGTTGTTGACAACTGCAAGACATTATAACTGACAGGCACAGCTGTTCCAGTAAAGTTTTTGTATCTGTTTGTTTTCAGTAGGGATGTGCCGCGAGGAAGATTATTCGGGTTCGTGCGAACCCGAATATCATGAAGGTCGACACGAACGAATCCCGAATCTATTCGTATGAGAACAAAACAATACAATTTCCTACAAAAGTTGTCAAGTCTTGCTTCTAAAATGACGTAATCGATAACCAAATCGCTTTTTTTGAAAAATAGTGTTTAAAAAACGATCGAAAAAGCAAAATCGTTAGGAAAACGACCTTTATTGTAAATACTGCTGACTCTAGTTTAGCATTGTCGGGAAACTAGATCATCATTTTTTACGAAAGTCAGTAAATTTATAAGTAATATTGTATTCGGGTTCGCCATTGTTGGTATTCGTGTTCGCCCGAATCTTCCATAAAAGCGATATTATTCGGGTTTGGGTTCGTATCGGCCCATCCCTAGTTTTCAGGAACGTTTGAGGGTGTACAAAAGTGTATGTATTTTTAAAATTGTGCCTTACGAAAACTACAAAGGACAAAATATATAAACTTGTCGATAACTACAGTAATTTAGTTGCAAAGGATATTCAAAATCAAGGCGATTTCATTTGAATCCGTTGAACAACATGCAACTATGTTGTATGTTATTGTGGCATTAAAATTGAAATGTGTACAAGTGTTGTTTTCTAAAGAAAGCGTAGACAAACTTACATAGACAAACGATTGCAACGTCGACGGGCAGAACAACATATGTTACTTCACAGCATACCTACAGTATACCTACTTACAGCATTCGAAAAGATAAGAAATACTGTAGTCTGATATATAGTGATAGAAAGGCGTGTACAACTTATATTATTGTGCTATACAGTAAATTAACGCCAATTGAATTACAACTTAAGAATAACTTATGCACTGAAGAAAAGTTAAATAGCTGCCAAGAAACAACTTGTAAACTATTTGGTGTATTCTGTGCTACTTTCATTCATTTAAGAAGTTAAGCTTCTCTAAAGTTTTAAAAGGGTTCGACAAGTAAGAAACAAATGTGGCAAACAAGCGAAGAATTGACAAACAACTCCATAACAACTTTTTTTTAATTGACATAAAATAAAATTACCATCTATCAATTAAAGACAGGCAAATTCATGCATAGCTATTACACAAATCTTCTTCCCCAAATGTGTAATGACTATTTCAGTGAAATTCAAGCAGTACACAAAAACAATACTAGATCATCACAGGATTGCTTATTCTTGCCCCGAACCAAAACAGCAAAGGGCAATAAAAAGTTAACATTTCAAGGACTTAATTTTTGGAATAAACTACCAAACAATATAAAAAAATTAAGTCTTATAAATATTTCTCATATCAGTTGAGAAGTGGACTTGTGCAAGGGAAGTGCTGTTCAGATAATTGTGAATAGGGTGATGGTTGTATGGTTGTTGATTTCTTTTGCATCATATTGTGGTTGATTTTTTTCTGCTGTTGGTTGTGTGTATCTCTTTTTTTGTTTTTCAGTGTTGGTTTAATTAGGTGAGTTTAAGTTTTTCTACCCGTTTTAATTGTTTTTCTCTTTTGCAATAGAACCTGGGGCAGATGACCTAGCTAGATGACCGTGAGGTCTTTCCGCTGCCCCACGTTAATTAATTATGTTGAAATTACGTTATGACTTTTTAATTTGTTTTGAATGGTGAAATAAATTCTATCTCTCTCCCATCAGATAAAGAAAAAATACCTACATAGTGGAAAGGTAACATTAGTAATCCGTACGGACGGTATCAAAAATTCGTCCCGGCAAGCATCCCACTTGTGGTGATTTTTATCTTGCCTAATCTAATCGCTTTTATTTTTAGATTTTTCAATAATATTCACAATCAGTTCATACATCTCTACACAAGGCTTACGTTTTGAATATTTGGCCTTATAAATCGTAAATCGGTCAATAATTAAGAAGTAAACAGTTTGCAAGTTTTGAAAAATCAGATAACTCGATCAGAAATACGAAAGAGTAGGTTGTTTACTTGAAGGCTGTGTGGCCATCTCAAGCGCTCAGACAACCAGTTTAAAACATTTTCCCAGAATAAAACGGTTTGTGTACAATGTATAAATACATGCAGTGTAGCTTCAACACTGTTTTCGCAGAACGCGCATAGCTCAGTCTTAGAGATTCCAAAGGCAAAAAGCGTCTGATTTGGAGCTATTGCCCTCAAGTTAAGTTTTATTTGAAACGAGCGAAGATTTGTTTCCATTGTTGGGCAATATAATTCGTTCCAAAGTTGTTCGGGCGTACAGCAACCCAGTTCTTTATCTCAGTTTTCCTGGACCTTGTTCATAGTTGTCACTTTTCTGTTCCCGAAAATACTCGTAGCTATTTTTTGATGTTTTTTATTTTAGCAGAATACATTCCTTTAGTGTTTGCTAATTGTTCATTATATCGTTAACTTGTGTAATAAGACTTTCCTATTCAACCGAAATGGCGGATTAACATACTCTATGAAGAGCTGGTTATTAGTTTCAATGTTATTTTCGGTGCCTGCATAACAACTTTAGGGATTCTAATTGCTGATTTGGGAAGTTACGCTGTCTTGTGACGGACTTTGGTTGGTAGGTTGCGTAAATAAGTTCGGAAAGTCGTTGACAAACTAAGCGGTTAGCGTAGGCCTACGATAAAGGACATGCAAGATGCTAGCTTTTTGTAATGGATTGAATTCATGTGCCTGCCTATAAAGCATACGATACTACCAGGAACACGAGATTTTTATCTAATCCGGAACTGATTTATGAAAATGTAAACAGTCCACTAGATGCAGTCAGTTACTTACACAAGACAGTGTGATCGGTTTGTATAATTCTTAGTTTCTATTTTGAATAAAATCTTCATATGTAAGTTACGTTGGGTTGAAATAGTTAGATAGCTCTGCTGAAGATGGTGAAGTAAGCCACAGTCTTGAAAAAAGCACAGCAGGCAAACGCAACGGATAAAAATGAATAAACAAGTCAAAGAAAAAAGATGCTTCAATCAAAAATATTTCAGTTGTTAATATTGTAAGCTAACAGGACCTTCAAAAGAATGGCTTTCTGGGTGTAAAGAAGTTGCCTTATCAATAGGGCTTATTTGAACACTTCACGAAATGGTGAAACCAGAGAAGCATTGTCTGGAAATGATAAGCAATTAGATTTGTGTTTGAACTATTTAACCGAATTATGTTTTAACTATAAATAAACTGAAGTGATAATATGTAAGCAAAAAATTAAAACAAATAATTTTTCCAGTGTGATGTAATAGGCTACTTATGGTATAATTGTGTGCAGGGATTAAATGAAAAGCACCTAAAATATGTAGGCTAGTGCAGCTGCTGTACCATGGTTCAGAACTTGAAGAGACCTACTATAGTGACAAAGCACATTATACTGCAGCTGAAATTAGCTTCGATGATAGAGCCATCATTCATTACCGTGGTGAGAATATAATTCGGTGGCTGAAAAAAACAATGCCGAAAGTCTCTTTTGGGTCAATCAGTGACAAAGTTTAGACTAATACATTCAGACACATTGAATAAATGCATTTCATGAGAATGCTAAATGTGTTTGCAGACAATTAATGGTGTGCCTGTCTCTAGGCCCCAACAGCATACCGTCCTGGACCTTTTCTAATTCATGATCGTGAAAACAAATTAGCTGGCATCAGTGCTTCACTGGAATGTTGTATGAACTTCAGCGACAGTATTGATGCAAACGCAACATGCAATTGGTGCCAGAACATAAAATTATTGCAGCAGTTGATTTAAGAACTCATTTTGATCAACCAAATGGGGACATTCTAAATATGGCAATGCCCAGATGTATACGAATGTGTGCCTATTTTAATTTACACAAAAAAAGTCAGGACCGTGCATTTAAAAAACGATATTGTCGTAAACGTGCATTGCGCAAAAAGTTGAAATGTCATGTAGTTGTACGCAAAGTTTTATGGCTACGCAAACAATATTGTCCAATTGGTGCGACGTGAACTTAATTTACAGTTTTTCTAAATAGTGCACATGTTTTAACCAAACATCAAAGCTGTAGGAGCATCATTGTATCTGCTACGTTGGCGTTGATGCCCAAAATCCAACTCAAGCGGGTCCAGGTTAATTACTTTGGTGAAAACATAATCTGCTCCACTTTAAAGCACCTCTTCAATGATATGTCCTATAGACTTGGCCGTCATCAGCAGCCCAAACTCTGTTGCGGTACTGAACAGCATGAAGGATCGATCAACATCACACACTAGTTTCCGGTCAAAAACTCTTTTTCTCCAAATTTGCAAATAATCAGGAAATGTATGTTAGAGCTATTCAACCCTCGTTTGTGTATGGTCATCGTCAGCTTAAAAGGTGCCAAATCTTGATTGGCTTTTTTCACAGCATCAAATAATCCACTGTTCATATAGTCAATGCAATAACGACAGTGCTCCCAGCGTAGGTAAAGTTTGCGCTGCGATACGTAAACTCATCTTTTGCCAACGGTTTGGAGATGAATATGTCATCGTCAGTTTCGAAAGTTACCGAAGATCATCTAAAGCTGAAGTAACTTTCGATTTTATTTTGGATGCCATGCCACTATTCCTTCAAAAATATGTCTTCGAATTTGCATTAGCCTACACTTGATCAATGATATCAACAACACTTTTCAATACAGGCTCTCCAGTTTCTACTATTTCTTTCTCAAGCTCTTGTATTCTGCAAACAAATAATTTCAAGCTCTAATGTTCAACCGCTTAGCTTAGATGATCAGGTTTCAATTTTGTGGACACTAACTTTTAACTAACTAATGTTTTGTGAAATCCAGCATCTTTCTTCACTACAATGATTCAAGCCACGGTAACTAGAAACCAGTATCGTTTTGAAAGAATCGGGTCTTTCTGATTTATGGACATCGGATAAATGACGTTCAGAGCATTTCAAGCATGCTTTGCTTGAACTACTAGATAAACACCAATCCAGCATTCTTTTTTTAACCACCTGAAAATTCCCAAGTATGTTCATAAGTTATTTATTGACTAAAAATGGTCAAGTTTATCCCGCTAAACTGATAGCCACTTACAAATAATTTAAAGTAAAATAAAAGACAGACTTTACAACCGCACAATTGTGTTGTACTACAGAGTGAATTAAAACAGGTAGCCTACACAATTTTGAAGTGAAATGTCTTGATTTTTAAAGCTTGAGCAACGCTTGTATTTCTCTGTGGTTAATGGTAACTGATCTTCTCCACATAATTTAGGCTGCCACTACTTCACCAGATGAAATCGTGCGTTCAAAGCTACTGTTCACAGTTTTCTTATTAACCTAACGTTAACGTTATCCATAGTAACCTAATCCTAAATTCCACTCTAAATGAAATTCCAATAAAGCCTTAACTAGCTAAGATCAACTTTTTCGCATATAGATTCTCCTAATCTAAATATCTATATGTTTAACTTGTAATGAAAAGTGGTATAATGGTACCTTAGCCTGTAAGGTTTACCCACTTACACTACAAAGTCTGTTTACTTGTGTATATCTCAACAGTGAACTTTGATAGACTTCAGCAATAATGACACAGGAATGACTACTGTATAATCTGATTGTATTTGAAGCTTCTTTGAACGAATACATCAAGATAGAACACTGTGACAGCAACAGCACAAAGACATGTTGCGGCGTTGAACGTAGAAACCAAAAAGACTGAATGAATCAAAATGCACGCACAGGGTAAGCTGTTGATTACGTCACGCAGTGTTATGCTTCACTGATTCCATAGATGAGAATTCTATGTCGTACACAATTTTATATTACATTAATTGATATATTTATCACAAACTATAAGCTGCGTGACCTACCTACGTTGAAATAGTCACTATCCATAATTTATGCTAAAAAATGGCATGATGTGCTGTCAAGTGAATTCCCATTATAGAGCCAGCAAGACTTAAATCTTCAATGAAATGCAATGTATATTTTATGAACATCAAACGGAACACCACAGAGTGAAATGCAATGCATTTGCAAAATCCTTGTTAATTTTCAACCGACAAATTTAAAGAAGAAAAACCTTTTTCCACATCAGATAATACAGAGTAAAATTTAACCTCTTTACAACTGTGCTAATTGTTATAATTAACCCTTATTTCTTCGAAAATCATTCAGAACTTTTGTGTTGATTAAGTTTTGCAAGAGTGACAAAACATGCATCTAGCATTCTAGCTCAACAGGCGGCAAGCAAAAAAAAACTTTACTACACCCCGGATCTAATGTGATGTTTAAAAAGCAACTGTTTGCCAACGTTGTTGCTGTGGTCAGGAATGACTTTATCAGAAGCCTTGTTCGATATTTTTTGTGTTTTTCTTTTATTTAATTTTCTAACACAATACTTGTTAAACCTTGCAAGTGATTAAGGAAAACACAATGTAGGTGACGTGTATGCAGATTATACGGAACTTTATCAATCAATAAGTACAAAGTATTGGTTGTAAGAGTCACCTTTATGGAGTATACGACTATACGTGATATTATTTATTGCCGCATTGACAGAACGTTTGTTTACATCGGCCAAATCATGATTATGCTAGTTAATGTATTTCATTAGTAAAGTACAAAAATTAGCAGCAAGTTTACCACATTTAAAAAGTAGCATGTCAGCAGAATAAAATATGCAAATAATATTTGAATATGTTTTGCGTAAAGTTGCTTTATGTAGATTTCATTTGTTGCTACCATTTCACAACAAGTATTGTAGGCTGATATTAAATGTAAATAATGTTTCTTGGAGAGTATTTGGAATGTGACGTTTGTATTGGTTTCAGCAAACTAGTTTCTTTATTTTTTTAAATTTTTGTTCCTCTTCGGTTTGCTGAATTTTTATAGACGCCAAAATAGTAAGCGCCACAATAGTAAGCGCCACAAAAGTAAGCGCCACAAAAGTAGGCGCCACATCACAAACAAAAAAGTTAGGCAAGCTTTTCCTTGGTATCCGGGCTACAGGCTGTAGGTTGGTGATATCTGAACTCTGCTGTGAATGTATAACATACAAATCAACCCTGTAGTTGTGCACTAGCTAGCTAAGAATGCTGAACCATTATCGCCTGTTGGGGAGACTTGAATTGTAGCCTAAATACTTACGTTATCTTAATCAGCCAGTAGTTGCAATTTCTTGGGAGTTACAGGGATTTTCATTTTGCCGGCTTGGCAGCGGAGTCATTCTAGTAATAGGCTAGCAACAAATGTGGCTTGTGTTGTGTGTCTGATACCCAGTGGTGCCATACAGCTGTTTTAATGATTTTAGGCAAGGCGTTAACAACACTTGCTCCCTTTCAGTGGACTGTTCAAAATTTGGGCAATAACTTACCATATAAAACTCAAAAAACTAAAATAAAAACTATGTGACAGTTGGAACTTCCACAAAGCTAGCTTGGTAACTGGGTTTAATCATCGCCAGGTTTAAGTTGTGCAAGACTTTGCTCTCTCAAGGATAGAGCTTATCATACCATACCATTGTCTGTTGCATGCTCCTAATAGGCCTAGCAACTCACTTGCCACTTCAATTCTAAAAAGTACTATAACTGAAAAGTCCACACAGCTTAAAACAGTAGATGCTGGTTAATGCTACTACATCTACAGTTGTACACAAGAAACCGCTTACTACATCCAAATTGTTCAGAACAGAATTTTCTTATAGGCCTATGTTTATCATTACAAAAACCTCGATTAATACATCCAGCCATTGCTTAATACCTCAATTTTCGATTCCACATGCAGGCTAATTGTTCTTTATTGTGTACAAATAATTGGTTATTTTAAGTAGCAATGTGCTAATTAAAATATTGTAATGAAACAATAGCTTATCCATTCAAACCGACTGTTTTAGAACAGCAATCATTTTAGTAAAAGTGGCATATGGCAGTTTAGCATGGGCATTTAAAATCGGATTTTACAACCACCACTTGAGGGAATGTTTTAACTGAATTCTACTGTAATATATAAAACACATAACATTACAAGATTTTACTACCAAGAGTGTTGTGAGTTGGCCACATTTTTGGGTTTTATGTATTAAATACTATCCAACATACTGCTGCATGCTCAGGTTTAATGAAAACTGTAGCAATCGTTGGAGAATGTCCTATTTTAATTGACGCTCTTTAATTGGTTCAAGTGGCGCTCAAACCACTCGGCTATCAAGTCGACAAACTTGCAGCATCCCCAGCATTTAAAACTTAGACCACATTGAAAATTCATTCCTTAATACTTATTATTCACAACGTAGTGCTTGCCTATTTAAACAGGTCATCTGAGGTTCACATTGTACCACATTTGGAAGTTTCTATTTGTGTTTTAGAAGGTAGTGTATTGTTGCTTATATTAGAAAGTTATATATAGTGTATTTGAACCCAAGCTTGAGAACATGTTCTGGAAATTTGCAACCACCTCAAACATTGATACATTACTTGAAAAGGAAGATATAACTTTACAGGATTTGATGGATGATGATGATATTTTGCAGGAGTGCAAAGGTCAAAATGCCAAATTAATAGATTTGTGAGTATTTACAACACTAGTTTGTATTGAAATTGTACGCTCATGTATACACTTTAGGTTTTGATTTTCATGTTGCACAACCATAAAAATTGTATATATTCATCACCAGCTTTTTTGTCGTACATGCATACATTTTATCCAGTGATACATACATTTGTGATTCTTGCATTGAATACACATTACTTTTTAGTGGATATGCCCCCGGACATCCTGGCTCTGTAAAAATGGGTGCCCTTGGAAAAATTGGAAACCCAACTTAGAGTCTATGTACAATAAACTAAGCTTAATGTGCTAACATACAAAATCAGACTATGCAGTGTTTTTATGTTTAAGGCAGGGGTTTTCAACCTTTTGTAGTTGGGCCCACTTTTATTCTGTCAAATCTTTCATGGCCCATTTCTCAAAGTAGTAAATAGGTTATGGGATTGTCAATTATAGGAATCGACCAATATGTTTTTTTCAGGGCCGATTCTAATAATTTTGTGGTCAAAGAAGTTTTAAAGTGATCTGATATCAGGCTGTGATGATTAAGTGATCCGGATTAAAAAAGGCGGATGCCAGTATGTGTCAGAATGTGATATATCTACCAGTCCCTAGTCAATTATAATGAATTGCCTCAGTAACAGATTTACTGAGTCTTACTGTTTAGCCTAACATTGCTGTCAGCTTAAAGGCTACATCTAGACTAAAAGTTTGAAGTATAACATCTGAAATTAAAGGAACACACTGACATTTTTAGAAACGGAAACATAATCTGGTAATAAATACAAATAACCTGGCCTATCTCAAAATGCTCCATGGCCTGTTGGTTGAGAACCTTTGGTCTTAATGTTTCATAATGCTTTTAAGCTGTATCTTTTGACAATCGTCTGGTCACAATATCCAGAGTCATTTTCTGTAAAGATATTAGGTTATTGCAACCTTATCATGTTATGCTCATAGTATAATTATGGTCTGGCACACATCAAGCCTTAAACTCTGGCACTCTCCAGATATCAGTCATGTAGGTAACTGCATTTTTTGTGAAGTGCCACCGATCCATTGAAAAAAAAACAATGTTTATCTAGTACCTATATATTCAGCTCAATTTTGGATGCCTTATACAAAATTTGGTTCCCATGGCACCGAAATATCTGTTACAATTATGGTTGGACTATCCGGATATTGGTTAACCGATTAATCAAGGCAATTTTAGCTATCTGGATAACCAAATAAAATTCATGCATAAGCTTAAACACCTCGTAAAAAATAAAAAAATTGTAAAAATAAAATATTGTGGTGCATATCTCAAATTAGGTGATATATCATTATGTAATAAATAAAAATTGTAACGATGGGGTTTATGCCAATCGTACACATTTTAGAGAGAGCAAATCTCTCTTTTGCTGCACAATTAACTGGAATTGCTTTCATACAAACATTTTGTTTACAGGAATATTTCATCAAAATCCTGCATTTGATTAGATGCTGTGGTGTGTCACTTAATGAGTTTGTCGTTCTGATTAATTATTATTATGAACTAATTACTAAATACGTGGTGCTGATTGTAACTTGTAAAACCAACCATGAAGTTTTTAAGGTTGTCAAATAGAAAAACACACAGAATAAACACTGTGGCACATGTGACGATACTTTTTTAAAAAATGAAAGCGGCCTACCGAAATAAACACATTAATTTTGTTAATTTTTGAAAATGCTTGTTTCATGAAATGGCGATCTTATTGGCATGCTATTTTAATGGCTTGCCTATTTGTAAAAATTTATTGCAGTCTACTAAACATACGAATACCAAAATGGTTGACCTAATTGAGTATTAAAGCTATACTCGATTGAGTCCGAATATTGAAAGCATGCCAATACTCGACCTAGTAATTGGACTCGGGCTTGACTCGGCCGATCCCTATTCAAGACAGGTTGTAATTTCTTCCACAAGGGAATCTTGGGTCACCTTTTTTGCCAAAAAAAGATACTTTTTTTGCATTCTGTGAAAGTAATTTTCCATAAATTTAACTCTACCATACTCACCAAATGCGGGATGAGCAACATACGTCATACTAATCTACTTCTTGAAAGGTGTTCTACTGTTTTTTGACATTATACTATTATGTTGTGTTACAACTTACAACGTTATATAGTTTGTTCACATTGACCGATTAATTTCAAGTTTTTCGTAAGAAGAGAATTGTGTTTAAGATTTTGAAGTGTTATTAATCCAGGTTCATTACACCATGAATCCTTAATCTAATTGTGCAAAACTATTTAAACACTATATTACAGCCTATTCGAAAAAAGTAAACAATGTGAAAAGAGAAGTATCATGTTTCATTTCAAACGTGCAGTGATATATTACACGAAGTGTAAATATAAACCAGAATTTCTGGGGAGACATGTTCCCCCTGCTGACGCTGCGACTGACCTGAAGGATTTTTTAGTTTGAAGTACCCAATGTACAGTAGTAGTGATCAGTGTAGTGATGTTATAACATAGTAGTGTAGTAATAAGATAACTTTTATGCCTGCCCTAACACCAACTGCAACTGTCCCAACACAGTCAAAAATCTTTGTGTTGAACCACAGTAAAATCTTCAATATCAACAGCATTGTGAGTTAACAATGGGTAATTAAATTAAGTTCTCACGCTGTGGTGAAAAGATAAACCCATGACCCTTTTTACCAACTGCCATTTCATGTGATTACAGTAGCAAAACAATGATAAAACAAGTGATATTTTGTAAAATAATTAAGCATGGTAGTGAAAGATTTGTTAATGCAATTAAATTGACATAAAAAATGCCCTGATAGAGCGGTGATGTGATAATCATTCATAAAGGTATTCGTGAACAAATGTTGATCGTTTTTCGAAAGAATACCAATACCGTTAATTTGCTGCTACTGTCTTTGCTAAATATATTCGTGTTTGTTGCCGCACAATGCTACTAAATGCAGATAAACCCATCAATCCCAGGTAAATTACCTTATTAATAGAAATTAGCATAACTTACTGTGTGCACTAACATGAATTAATTATATCAGTCTAGTTTGTTGTGGTTCTTAAAGTTGCAGATGTTATAGGGACCTGGCATGTGCTCCAAAGTTACATATATGTTCCTCCCAGTGGTTACGTATATATGTAGGTTGATAATATTATGTGAAGGTCACTATGAGACGGTCACTATGTTTCTATTAACACTATTTTTTTGTTTCTGGTCAGCGGAAACAAAAAAATTTGTGTGCTACAGTAATTAAGTTGCCAAGTAAGAAATGGTCATTGTCATTTGTCTTAAATGCATTTTTGTCATCAATTTTTTGTCATGATAATATCTATGATTGTGATTACAGAACGTATCAGTAATCTCATAAATTAAAGTTGGTTAATTTATGTGTCATTTATTCACAAGTAGTCACATTAATGCGGTTAATTAAGCAATATCAGCCCAGGTTATTCCTATGTGATATTTTTTCGTAGGATTAAGAAAGTCGTATGGCATTTGTTTGGATGTACAAGAATTATGCCTTTTTTGATGCATTCATTTAAATCATTGTTTTCTCAAAGTCGTTGCCAGCACCCCCTCAACGTTCTCCTTAACTGGGGTGCTACAAAGTGAGCAATTTGGGGTGCGATGGTGGAAGAAGTAACAGATACTTTGAAAATGCGACGTTGTAACATTAATGTCAGTCATTGTTTTCTCTTCTGTTTTTGCGTGTATGATGTCACAATATGTTCCATTTAGTTACTGTTGGAAGTTAAAATTCTGTTTCAAGATTAGTGTTATTCTCAGAATCATACAGAAGCCAAAGGGGCGTTCGTAAGTTGTTCATGAGAGCAGCATTTAAAAGGTTTGAGAAACACTGATTTAAGTCATTCGGCATACGAACACCATACTTGTTCTTTGTGTTGCCGTTGGCTAAGTGTTTTACTTTCTTTATGCAAACTGTAAAGTAACAATAAAATGACTGCGAAACCTATGACCAACCAAATAATTTGGCTTGACTGAGTTTAATAAAACATTGGAGTTTTTGCATATTTTAATTTGAATCTTTTTTGTAGCTTATGTCGACTTGATGTCATGGAGGAATTGGTTGGTTTAATTATTACTGATCCACCTGACGAAACAAATGATGGGATAAAATATAAGTATCCAAACATTGCCTGTGAACTTTTAACATGTGATGTACCACAAATGAATGACATTCTGGGAGAAACTGAGGTACTAGCTATTATGCATAAGTTGAAATAAATATTTTTTCTATCGTTGGTTACAAGTGGTATAGCAGTGAAATTAATAAAATGATTTCAATAAATTTCATTTAAATTTTGAAAATTTTTAAATGCTATAGCAGTTTCATTATTGACAAAAAATTTTCGGTTGGAGAAGAAAAATAGTAGGGACAAAACAATACATATTATAGTTTTCAGTTTTGCTCCAGAAAAGCGAAAACAAGATTTATTGAAATTCATTTTGATTCCTTTATTAAGTAGTGCATCATATACAGCTATTAAAAGTAGTGTGGATATAGAAAATTTTGGAAGGAACTGGGGATTCCCCAAGTTATTCTGACAAGTTTGTTTTACCGTTAGTATATTTGCTTTCATACCCTCATCCATCGTGCATTGATTAGTGAGCTAAATATATTTAGGTTGTTTTTTGGAAAAAAACTAAATGGTTGTTAGGGTAGCTCGCTCCACTGTTTGCTTTCCCAGTTATATTACCCTAGGTATAAGACTGCATGCATTTACAAAGCTTGTTGGTTACGTATTTCGTGGAGTATGATGACGTTGGTTGCTGATACGCATGTTGGAAAAATGAAATCTATTTGTTTGCGATGCCTGAATGCATTGTCAGAAAAACAATTTTTACATCACAATTGCAAGAAATACTGATTTTAGTGAAGACAGAAGCATTTAAGTGCAAGGTTACAGTTGTATTTGCTGTTAGCATAGCCTTTGATAGTTGATACAACGTGTTTAAAGAAATCCAGCGTGAAAAAAGCATGCTCATAGTTTCGCTCTTAATTTGAGAAAGGAACATTGCTCTCGAGATTGTTCTTAAAAAATGAAGCACGCTCATGCCCTGTTCTGCCTACAAATACTTCAGAATTTGCAACTCCTATAGCAACATACATCAAGAATTTAACGAAATAATGCGTGTACCGCTTAGCAATAGTTGGCCAGAGTGTGCTGTGGACAAAGCCATCCACTGGTTCTCCAATAAAAGAAATGCATTTACCAGTCGCTTGTTGGGTGTTGGAAAGCACAGATCCAACCAAGCGACTGATGACGGAAACCTCACTGTCATACTCTGAATATGGCAATTTAGAAAAAGACATGCCAATCAATAGCAAAAAACATCTGCTAATCAGGATTAGACAAATGTTACGTATTCATACATCAATTTTTCATACTTGTCACACATAAATGTTTGTTTTAGGCGCAGTCATTGACCAATTTTCTAACTTTATTTTACTTGAATAAATTTTTATTTTTGCAGCCGTTCAATTTTCAGTACTGTTTTTTTTCACGTTTTAATTTAGTGTAGTCCTAAATTCTTCCTAGTTTAACATAATTTTGATTTCACTGTAGTATTCATGGGTTTTGAGTTATCCATATTCCTCGTTAAAGCGACATTTTTTCGATGAGACAAAGTGGTTCGCAATCACAAGTGCTGACTGTATTGTATTCATCTTAAAATAAAAAGAATATTTAGGTTAGTGAAGGAATAAGCAGAAATTAAAGCACACCAAATATTTATGTTTTGGCAAACATTTTGTTTTCAGAGCTTACGAGAAAAACTTTTTTCATTTTTGGAATGTGAGGAAATTCTTAATCCCTTGCTGGCCAGCTTCTTTTCTAAGGTTATGGGAATTTTACTATCTCGAAAACCAGAACCTGTAAGTTGCAAATAATATATATCTATGGAAATTTTTAAAGTTTACTTCTTTGTTAATAGTTTCGTTCATCATTAACGTCTCGATACGATAAGATGGTTAGATTTTTCCACTATAGTGTTATTAAAAATTTGTTGTTGTTGCTGTGCGCTATTACATTCGAAGCTGTTTTATATTCCTCAATCAATGTAAAACTTATTATCTTGCACAGCTTAATTGCCTTACTTTTCCAAAGAAATTGTTCCACTATTTTTATGTGGCCCACACCTTAAATAAGTTATTACACATCGTTAAGTTCAAGTCAATCTTCATATGAATAAAAATCAATGGCAATGCAAGTTTTACTGTTTTTGGCATATATTGTCATATTAATTTGATTGGAACCGCCCTCGATTCTAAAATGCACCTGACAATGATAAAAAGTTAATGTAAGCCGCCCTTGATTGTAAGCCGCACAACATGTGTGGTAATCGTGTTGAAATTAAAATACGGTAAGCTGTTTTAGATCTGTGGATAATGTGTTAAGTTCGTGGAGAAAAATTCGCACATAACAGCTGTGAGTGCGAAACAAGAATTCTGGTTTTACCCAAGGGAAGAGTTAAAAGTGTTTTGTCAAAGAATTGCAGCTAATTAAAAAATAGCAGCAAATAAAATTTTTGTTCGATAAGAAAATGTAAGCCACACTTAAATGTAAACCACGTAAAAAAGAAATTAGTAAGCGCGGCTAACAAACGAATAAATATGGTGCCCATTGCCTGAGAGTACAAAGAGTATAACAAGGTACTCAAGAGTGACCCATGTGATACCCCTTGTTTGACGGGAACTATGGCTGAATTGACTTCGATCAGTTAAATACGAGCAGAAAGAGAATTAGTTTTATTAGCTGTATCTTTTGTTAATTGATGTAATTGTCTAAAAGCAAACAGTGCAACCATAAATCTGACTTAGTTATTTAACCAGGTTGAGAAATATCAATGTGATTGTTACCAAATCAATTTGTTGTTAAATGACTAAACTTAATTCTAATAATTTGGTAAAAATTTATTGTTTGAACTTCTAAATAATGAGTAAATTAGTTAAGGAGCAGGTTACAGTAATTTTTGACTGTTAATGATTATCCACAGCTTTAATGGTTTGTATTACAGATATTTACTTATAAAACACCTATAATATTATACAATGTAATATTCACTGTGGATTGTGGAATACGTAACGCATTTTATTTATTTGGTAATAATAACCGGTTTGTTATTGTGCATAATATGATGGAAAAAAAGTCAGTTGTTTGTACAGTAAATATTTTTGCTAGACCTTAGAGTTTATCAAAAGTAGAGATGATTTTCTGGGAAGTGTTCTTAAGCATTTGGAAACATCAGCCATAATGGACCTGTTACTTCGCCTGGTAACTTGTGTTGAAGCTGTGGATCTTAGAGCTCAAATACTATCGGTATGTACCACAGCATGTTAAGGTAGCATAGTTTGGTAATGATATTTAGGAAACTGAAAATTGTGTACTGTGAAATAGATATTTTTACGGAAAAATTTTCAGTGCAGTTTGGAGTTACTGTATCACAAGCAAATCTGTTTCTCACAATCTATAGAATGTCTAAAAATAAAATGAATAAAGCTGGGATTCTCGAATTTTTTGTTTCTGGTAATTTTTCACTGAACCTAGACATGTCAACTGCAAAGTTATTTCAAAAATGTACTACATAAAAAGTTAACGTCCAAGAAAAACTGTAAAATTTATTACTCTTTGAAGTTGGTTAGTTGTTTGGTTAGTTTATTCATTTATTTTTGATTTAATATTAGTACTGTACTAAAAGATTTCATTAACCATTTAACTTCGTAATTAAATTTTGCTGGAAAACCACACTAGTGGTTCCAAAACTTTTTCGAGTATGACCCAAATTTGCGTTTGAACATTTCGCGACCCAAGCCTCAAGCAGCGTATTTTAACACGAAAAAATAACGATTGTATGGAGGATTTTTTGCACTAGCCTAAGTTTTCAAGTTCATTTGCAATGCTAGTCATCTACTCTTTTGTCAAGTACCTATAAGCCTATGATACAGACAGACACAGACAGTCAACAGACAAGCAATGGTAGTGTGTTCCACTCATTATAGAACAATGTATTTTATTACAAGCATAGGTTTACATTGCCTTGGCGCGACCCAATTTTTTGACCCATACTTTGGGAACCACTGAACTAAACAATGCAGAAATTTTTTTAGCAAGGATGGGTTCAATTTGATTTTCTGTTTTTAAAAGTGACATCAATATGAACAATGAAGATGTCATGATCACATAAGTTTATTCTTTGTGTTTTGCCACTTTTAACATTCTGAACATTAAAAAATTAGCTGTAATAGCTACTACAGCAGCAATAACTTTAATTATTGTGCAATAGTTGAGTAAGAATAAATGTACACCCATTCTTTTGGCACTTAAAGCATACCCAGTGGCTGATTTGGAAAAATTGTGATAGAGGTGTCACAAGAGAACGATTAGTCAGGGGATTTACCAACTAAAGCAACTATGATACTACAAATAAAGCAACTATGATGCTACACCTTGCGCAATCACTGCAACTTTAGCCAACCTATTTTTGTGCTGAAGCCTAAAATAGGTGCCATGCATGGAGTATGATAGTCTAAACACTATCAGTTATAACCCACACCGGGTGTGATTTGGCCTTTGATATATACCGCGTTCAAAAAAGCATTGATACTTGATTCAGAGGCTAGCGGTCCCTTAATAAAATTTATTTTGGTGTCACAATTAAATTCAACTTTGGAACGGTTAAACATGGCGAGTTTGCAGTTTGCTTTGGCATTTTAATTGCTGTAACTACATAATTAGATTAAAAGAAAAATGTGTTGATGATTGGTTCTAAGTTTCAATGAGTTGACTACTGTGGAGCTTATAATTATTATTGAATCGTTGCATTCCATATTACATTGATAAAAATGAGTTGAGCATAACTTCAAACATCTTTAATTAAAAGATTACTTTCTTAACTCGATTATTTATTTCAATAACCTGTTTCCAACAGTTTGCTTCTAAGTGATATTTTCAAATTAGTTAAGACTATTTATTCACCGCAGACAGGCTTATACTTTTATTTATTGTAGATCAGACTATTTTGCTGTATGCTTTTGGACATCCTATTCTGTTATGCCTGTTTTCTCGATAGTTAAAGTTTTCCACTCGTGTCGTCACTACATCTGGTTTGGCAAGCGGGTGTAGGCATATTATTGCACCTTATAGAATAGGAGAACAATTAGAAATGCTGAGCAGTAAAAAGTCTTGCACAGTTTAAAAATGCTTTGATTCAGTGACAGATTTTGGTTTTATATAGGTTTTATTAGCGGTTTCTACTTGTCTGTTCATTATAAGACATTGTCAAACTCAGTTAAGATTGTTGGCCAAAACTATTTCAGTTCAATTAATCTATTATATACTGTAAAAATTAGACTACTGTATTTTGCGACTTGATTCAAACTGTAACTAGTATGATACACTTTATTTGGCAAGAAATGGTTTTAAAAATGTGGTCGTAGGAACTAAATTGACCATGAATGTTTTGTGTTAAATTATTATATCAGGGTGTTTCATGTATTTTGTAGTGGTTGAACGGAAACAATCTTGTGGAGAGATTAATTGGTTTGATAGATCCTTCAGCTGATGATGAGTTTCATTGTAACAGTGCACAATCGCTATGCGATATTATAAGGCTGAGTAGGGAGCATATGTATACAATGCAAGAGTCTGCTCAGGAGGATCCTTTGCTAGCTACCTTAGAGCGGTAAGAAACATCAAATTTATGTCAAAATTGTCAATTAATTTGTTGATTTTAAGTTTTTTGTGATAATTAATCACTGGAATATTTGTATTTTATGTTTCAGCATTTTCCAATTATTGCATCTTTACAACATGAAACATTGCAACATATACTGTTATTACTGCTTTTGTTACCATTGTTTCCTGTGTGGATTGATACCACAAATCGTGCACTTTATACTAAACAATTAAGTTTACATCTTTACATTTAAAATTAATATTTATTAAAACTTTAAGTTCCAGCTGTTAGTCATTGTCATAACGATATGCATGAAATCAACTGGCACCAAGAAATATGGTATGGTGGGTTTGCTGCACCCCTAAAACAAGGAACAAGTACCCTTTTTCTGTTAAAAAAATTGTTAATTTAAAATGTCAGATAAAGGTTATTGCTTATAAGTGTTCTCTACCAACGTTACCGTGCACAGTCTGCAGACTCCACCATGAAATCTCTCTTTTATGATATCATTGTACAACAAAATTGCCATTGTCAAAAGACATCTTCCTCATATAAAGACATGTAAACATGTTAGAGCATAATAAAAAAATTTACTCAGCTTTCAATCGGTATGTGTTGTGTTGGATTGTTAATACTAAGTGCGATAAATGCGAACAAAAGAAATTGCTTTATTTTGCATCAGTCCACACAACCTTAATTTGAAACAAGAAAAACTTTCTGCTTACACTATATACTAATAAAACTCTCCTAAAACTTATGTTGCCAAAAATAAATTCAACATTATTAACAATGTTGTAACAACCATAACCATTATCAATAGTTCATTGCAAAAACAGTTCAGTTTTGGGCACTGCTGCATAGTACTTCATCTGCATCATGTAGTAACTCATGCAATTTCTTCATCTTCCGGTCAAATCTATTTAGCAAATAATGTTAAAACACTTGTGATACAATTGTCAACTTGTTAAGTTTTATGAAATTTATAGCATTTTTAGGAACCCTACTTTTTATCTTTAAAAAATTTTGTTTTGAAAATTTCCTAAGAAACATAAGCAATAAGCATAGTGTTTCCATTAACAAACCCAATTGATCACATAGAAGTCTTGCTATAGGATGCAATTTCAACTATCACTCCCATTATTTTTTGCTGCCAGGATGACCTGTGTACGGCTTAACTAACTTGCGAATCAGCAGTGGTTGATTTTGCTCAATTCTTCTCAAATGGAGAGTGGCAAACTTTGTGGCCTGTAAATTTAGCACAGAGGAGCAGACTTTAGGCCATTTCATATTTGCTCCATCTGTTCAGCTCCTCACGCAGCACAAGGTTTGCTCGTTGTGTATGATGCATGGCCCTGGCCATCCTTAGTGTTGATGGAGTTTTGGTCTCTTTCTGTTATTTTACCTGTTTTGGATAATGTTCTTTCCTACTACAGTGAGACCTTGTTAATCCAAATCCCAAAGAACCGGAATCCCCGTTATCCGACACAAAACTGCCGGGAACAGATTTCTTCCTATGCATTTTACCCCTTTAATTCGGAAAACCCGCTGTCCGACTCCGACACAAAATTTTTGGAACAACTGTGCTAAATAAATAGCAATACAATCCGATAAACCGGATTATTAAGAGTGAAGCAAAAATGATTCACGATTGTCCTAGAAACAGTAGTTAGTTGACGAAAACAATAGCCATTATGTACGCATAATAATGTTGCAGTTTCTCTCTTTAATACCTACGCATACTTTAAATTGAAGTAAGGTGCATACAGCTTCTTGAACACAGTACTACATTTGCAAGATTGATTGATTTTTCGCTTTCCTATAATCTGGATACCCCGCTAAACTAACATTTTATGACGTAACAAAGTGGTCCGGATTAACGAGGTCTGACTGTATTTGCATATCTGCTTATAAGCAAATCAAATCTTATATATAAATTTGCACTGATAATAACAAACAAAGAAACAGTACTTACCTTAATAGACCACTGAAATGTTGCTTGTACAAGAAAGTCATATGATGTAGCGGTGACTTATTGAAACAATTTTGTTTGTGTGGTTTAAATATTTTGCTTTGTTTAGGTTGCAATAAGGTCAAGGATAGGTCTGTTGTGAAGGTCAATAGCCGTTAAAAAACATCCTGGAATTTAAGACGTTGCATGTAACTGACAATAATTTTGAATGCTTAACATGAATTACATTATTACATCACCTATTTTTGGGTATGTACCAACCACGCAAAACATTACTAACTATACTTTTTACTTGTCTTCACACACTGAATAAACATAGTTGAAATGTGTGCGATATTTGACAGTTTCTGTGGTATTGGCTCTTGACCCACAATGTTGCTTTTTCGAAACCGGGCAATAGCATAAAGCAACGTACGTTTGTAATGCGTTTTAATAACATGCTTTAATAAAAACTATTGCTCAATCAAATAGACACAGATCAGCAATGGCAATACCGTAGCATTCATTAATTTTAATTTTCAGAAATGTTTGTCTGAAAATAAGTCTGATTGATAATAATTAATGGTTATACTCAATAACCTTTACTCTTATTTCAACCCTACCATTATAACATAAAACATGGATAACGATTTACTTGGAAAGTTGCTTCATTGGATTAGACTCTGAAATTTTTTTCAGAAATTTTTGTGAATTTGTTATGAGGAAGATCTAAAACCATAAAATTGACCAGAATCAATTGTAAAGTGAAGGGAGTTAAAGCATGTAATTTTTAGATTGGATTTTTCTTTATTCTCAATATCATGGTTGATGTCTGGCTAAAATTGCAATAGATAGTAGTTTTAGAAATCATCAGCATTGTCATCGAGGGGGCTAGGCATAAATATGTTTGAAGATAAGTAGCGTATTGAAGCCCGAATGCAATGTCATGAAAAGAGAAGTTGTTACACAAAGATAATGAGGAAAACAGTCTAAAACAGACAAGTAGAGTGAGTAACATTCATGCTTACTTTGAAAACAGTCAAAAAAGAATGCATAACGCAAGATAACATGTAGACTGATTAATTAATTGATTAACTGATTAATGTCGAAGGGCCAATGGTAGCCGAGTCAACCTTTTACTCTTCACTACAAGAAAAACCTGGAATAGCACGTATATGCAAATAAACAAAGGGTTTTTAATTTCTGAAAATCAGTTAGGTGAATTGCAATGATTAAACTTTCTTACGCGGTAAAGTCTTTAATTTTTCCTTTATTGTAACTATAGTGGTAATTGAAAAAGTAAGGCATTTCTCTGCTCAATCCTTCAGAACTACTGCATCAAGCAGCCTTTGAACAGTCATTCATAAGAAAGCGTTTGTGACAACACAATGTGACACTTACTATCATGCAACATACTGGGACAATAAACCCATTGCCTTGACATCAATTTTAAAGGTTTACACTTTCGGAATGCTTTTCTAGTTCGATAAGCCTAAGCCATAATATATCCAAAAACACAACATGCATCTACATTTGTTGGCCAGATGTTGCCGATTCAAGTTAAATATATCAGTACAAAAATCTATTTCCAAAAAGGGAGGACAATTCGATCAACATGAAAAAGAGGAGAATTGGTAACCCTTGGATCGCACAATGCATAAAATGAGATAAGATAGAAAACAGTTAGGTAAGCAGAAAGCATAACATGTAGAAGCCTAAACATTGGATTCAACATGTGCTCTACAAGCAACTTCTGTTGGTATATACCAGGGGTGGCCAAACTGCGGCTCTCGAGCCGCATGCAGCTCTTTGAGCCTTTGATTGCGGCTCCTTAATGAATTTATCATTGTTGAATTAAACATGCATTTTCCCGGTCTAGAAGAGTTGTTTGATCCGATTATGAAACAATATGTTCTGTCACACGTAGTAACAATGGACTCATTGTTAGTAATAATCAAATTACACACCAAAAAGTATATTATTGTACAGAAGCGTGCTAACTTGTACACTGTAGTTAAGTAAACTGTCAGATTAAATCTGTACGTCAGGGTTGACCTAGTTTTAAGTCTTGGTTACGGTTATACTAATAATTGTAAAAAGAGTTGGTGAAGAGCATGAAGCAGGTCTGGCCACCCCTGGTATATACCTTTGAAATGTCCAGATCAGCCAAGTCGATTTTGTGACAAATAATTTTTCAAAAGTCATTCAATTTATTCACCGCCATTAAAACGTTTAACATTAATGTTTAGCATGAAAAAATCATTACAAAATTACAGTAGTTTAGGTGATCTTTCAAAATTTGTTAAGAACTTTAAAACAACACCAGAAGAAAAGCTTAGGATGTTGATACTAAAACATTGTAAAAAAACAAATAATTGAGTTTGAGTGGTGAAAAAAATTGAGACAAATTTTGTGGCAACTGTTGGTACATTGTTTTTTATTTATGGTCAGTTGTATAGGCACAAATTAATTTCAACTGCAATGCATTTGTAAAATTCGTGGATCCTGTTTTCCCGTTTTTAAAATGTCTGAATATGCCCCCTGAATTATTACAGTTGTCTTGTCGCTTTTAATTATTTGGATTCATATGTGTTGCTGATTCTTGCAAGTAGCTGGAATTATGAAACTGCTATTATACAAAACAATTTCTCCCTTTTGACCAACAAACCTTTTATGCTTCAAATGTTTTTAGCAAAGAAACTGTGCAACTTCTCCTAAAACATATGTTCGACTACGGAATCAATGAGTCGGTCATCATAAATGGCATCAGTGTGTTACTGGCTCTGCTTGAGATAAGAAGACCTGCACCTTTTGGGTTTGTTACCAACTTTGTACTAAGGTAATTATATTTAAAAGAATTTCAAATACTTTCATTTTAATCAGGTTTCCTGAAATGGCACCTGAGCTGACCCAACTTGATGTTGAGAGATTGGCTTGTGGTGTTTCCAAAACATTGCATGGCTTAAGTGATCGCTTGTCAGATTTCTACCATCTTCTTGAAAACCCTCCATCGGTAGTATGAAACTAAAACTTATAATAAACATTTGTATTTTTAACATTACGACCATTAGCCTTTTTGATATAGCAATAGCTTCGTTTTTTACTTGTGCTTTGTTTGTTTGTGTGTGCTGAAACTGAAAGTGCTATCAGGTAAAATATGTCTTTCTAAGATAAGACTACATAACTGAAACCGAAATTGAAAACACATAATACAATACTCCCAACCTTTCTGGGTTAGTAAATTAAACAGTAATGTTTGTCCAGATATGTTGCATAGCTGACATATAATGTGTTGGTAATGGCGATAGGCCACTTGAAGATTGGAATTGAGGTACATTGCGAGTTGGCAGTTATATGATATAATCATCTAGAAAAGTTGCCATTACCTAAGGCTTCTGTAATTAAATTACGATGCTAAAAATGGATTGATGGAGACACCCAAACATCAGCCTTTTTATATTTTCATGTGTTAGCCATAGGATTTGGACTTTGCATTGGATTTCACTTATATTTAAGCCTATCTTGCTTTTTTTATTAGCCCACAAGTTAGTTTGTTTATTACTCAATGCAAAAAAACAAATTTCTAAATAAATTTGAATAAAAAGTTATAAATTTTCAGTTTATGCTTTATGAGATAATATTTGTTTTTTTAGAAAAAAATCATGCATTGTACTTTTGGTGAACTGAATCCACCATTGGGTAATACAAGACTCCATGTTGGAAAACTGCTTTCAGCCATTCTTATAACAAATACTCATAACATCAATGTACAGTTATCAGAGCTACACGTTTTCAATGCATTATTGGTAAGTAATATTGTCCAAACATAGTAGAAGTAATTTATATGATTATTTTAAGAACTATACTTTTATTTAAATAACAAACAAAATTATTTCACTTCTTTATTAGTCGTTTAGCATTCTCTCGGGGTGATTTTATCATCCTTGATGTTAATGTGTAATGATTTTCTACACTAAAATCTCCTTTGTTAATCTAATGCTGTTAAGTGTAATAAAGCGATTAGTTGGTTTTAAACTATTGTTTCACTATGGTAGATGGTAACAGTAAATGATATTTATTATAGAGAATAACAGTAAATCCATCTTCACCTCAGTCAATAGATTTTGTTATGTACCGAGTTGAACAATGATTCAGGTTTTTCTTATCCACATTTTAAGTCTTTTTGATAATGCTGAATTAGTTTACTAAATTATGTTGTATTTAACTGCTTATGATGTTGATTTATTACAAAATTAAAGTCACTTTGAAAAATTACATATAGTTCATTGATATAGATAGCGCAACTTAGCTCTTGCTAGGCTAAGGTTTTTCTCAAAAACCCCACTGTGTCTTGCCTCCATTAAATATTTTCTAGTACTTTAGACCGAATTTGTAAAGAAAAAACTAGTAAATCTCAATGATTGACATCCCACCTTAACCATTGTTGTGTTCAGACATTAATTTCTTTTTTATCCTATTGCGCTAGCTGTGATAGAAACTTATCATGATCCCCCTCTATAACATGTCTAGTTACTCACACTTTGTTGTTGTTATACTGCGTGTTGTAATTTTAGTGATCTTGTACTCTGAGAAAAGACCACTATGAGGTTCGAAACATGTTAATGTTAAATAGAATACGGAGATTTCTGCACTAGTTGATATTTTTTAAAAATTTGGTACAATATATGTATAATCCATAAAAAAGTGACATATCTTCAGATTTTTAAGCTTTTAATTTTTTATCCTATGTTCATGATTTTTTTTAATATTCACCAGGATCTCTTTTTTCGTTATGAGTACAACAACTTTCTTCATACCCAAGTGGTACATTGTGTTCAAACAGTGCTTGGAAATGCAGTGACAGTTGGTTTTTCCCCTTGCTGTTCTACTAAAAGCTCCACAGAAAAAGAAATGGAAAAGGATGACGATGATGACACCGATAATCCAAGAAAAGTAGCTCCATTACTAACTCATGTAAGTTGTAAAGTTGGTTCTTCGTTTTTGCTAGGGATGTACCAGGTCGAATCCAAATCCAAGTACTCGCTCAGGTATTGCGATGATTTCTGATACTTGTATTCGGTGGGTATTTCATTATGTACACCAGGTCTCTTAGTTATCAATGTTTCATTTTAATTATTTCCTATCCAGTAAATTCTGGAATACTCGAGTTTTAACTAAACTTTAAGTATAAATAGCAAACGTAGTTGTAGTGTAGATAATATTTTGTTTTAGCAATGATCAGTTGCACTCCTGAAGAAGGTATAATTAAAGAGAACAAGAGCCCCTTGACACATGCTCACTCATACAAAAAAATGAATAAGATAGCGGAGGTGACACGCTGAGGCTTCACACGTGCGAGTTTATACCTAAACCTAATCGTTTATTCATTAGATATACAGTAGAATTCGCCTATATCGATTTCGCCTATATCGACACTTTTTCGTTAATCCCGGCAAAATTCCTATCTTTTACGTACAATCGAGTTCGCCTATATCGACACCTTTTTAGATCCCCCAGAGCATTTTGTTTGTTTATAGTGACACTATGACTTATTACTAGGGCGATTATTTTTTAACCTAAAAAAACGAAAGTTTTTGACCTAAAAATTGAAAATTTTGACAAATTTTGACATTAAAAAACTTTTTGTTGACAAATTTTGACGTATGAAGAACTCAAGTAGTTAAATTACGCATTATTGTACAAAAAGTTAAAATTTATTGTAGTTAAGAAGGGCAAAAATCTGAACACAGACCTAGCCTATTCTGAAAAGGGAAATGAGCTAATTACAAATCATTGCCAAAAAAACTGCAACTAAAATACAACAAAAACTGTTCAATACATTTGTCTAAACCAGGGATGTCCAACCTGCGGCCCGCCTGAGATTTTTGTGCGGCCCGCTAGTCATTTTCACTCCAAAAGTATGTACTTTATGTACCCATTTTTTTTGAAATTTAATAGGTTCTGCGGCCCATTGAATTATTTCAAGTGACAATGCGGCCCACTATAACAAAAGGTTGGACATCCCTGGTCTAAACACTCTAAACTAAAGATACATGATGTATCTAAAGCAAACCGAAGCAAGAGCTGATTCACAAGAAGTAGACAATGGGCCATTTACAACAGTATAAAGTAGGCTACAAGGTGTACAATGTAAAATGACAAGTTCACCTACAGTGTAACCTCTACGACACCACGACAGTGCAGTTTTTAAACAATTTTGACTTGGTAAAAAATTTTGACTTTTTAAACAATTTTGACAATTTTTGACCTAACGCTATAAATTTGACAAATTTGTGACTTTCTTTGACAAGTCAAAAAATAATCGCCCTAATGATCACAATAGATTTTTCTGTTATAAATAGACTAAGAAAAGCCTTCAATAGGCACTTTATCTGGTGCAAAAATCAACATTCTAAGTTAATCGAAAATATATGAATAAACTAAGTTTGATTTTAAAATTCGATTAAACCAAACTAAACCAAAGAAAAGTTTCTCGCAATTTTTGACAACCAAAGCGACAAAAAACATGCTGTGTTTTAGGATCTGCCCATTATATTCTTGGCTGTAGTCATCGTTTTTAAAAACGTCTGGACCGTTCATCTAATATTGCCATGGTTATAGCTGATAAGTGATAAGTAGTGGCAAAGTAGAAAATTTGATGAACAAAAAAATAGAATTTCAATTTGGGCTCGTGATGAATGGGCATATATGGCATACATATTTGTTCATCATATTTGAATTCACATACTTCACCAAACTCTAGTCTGCCTGCATGTTGGGAAACACTGAATTAATGGTACAGTTAGGTTTTACATTTTGGTATCACAATTCACAAAAGTGAACATAATAACCTTTTTATTATAAATACTCCAACCTTTTAACTTCAATGAAAAAGGTTTATATTATTTCAGATAAATTGCTGTGCCTGATGTAATCATGCTAATTTTAAAAGTTTAAATAAAAATTTAAAAAATGCAAAAAGAAACGTGAGTAGGATTTTGATTACATGGTTTGCAATATTCTGGTTTTGAGATTAAGATATTGATTCTTTTGTTCTGATGGATTCATTAAAACACTCAGTTTTTTCTGTCGTGACAACACAATAGTTCATAAAACAATTTTTATCATGCTAACAACTTTTTAGAATGTAATAATTATTTATGTCTACCACTGCAGTGTGGTAATGTAAAAAAGGATTCATATTTTAATGGTGTTTACTTTGTGCAGCTTTTTGAAGACTGTCGGATAATACAACGAATTCTAGATGCTTGGGATGACAGCAAGTGTTGTGAAGCCGAAGGTGCCACCCACAGGAAAGGAAACATGGGGCATTTGACATTAATAACGAATCATATAGTTGAAAATATGGACAAAGGTGCAAATTCTGAAAGAATTCACCAATTTATTGAAGGTTAGTGTGTAAGCAAAGCAAATGTACAATGTAGTCTAAGCTAGCATTCTTTCTGAGAAAATGTGAAGTTCACAGCTCCCATTTTTTGTATTTGGTATGTCCTTCGCACTACCCATCTAAACAGACTTGCTGATATAAGCTGTTTATGTGAGCAGAAATGAGAGTGATATTATTATTTACAATCAACTGGTAATGTCTTGAAATAATTAGTTCTAATTTATATCTGAGCTTTCAATGAAAAAAGGGTTGTGAAGAACTGCTTTAGAAAATATTAAAATATACCCAAAGCCAAAACACCATGATGCACGGCTTTGTGTTTTATTTTGTGTGTTATTACATAGCCACATAGTAATTTTGTCGAACAGCAACACTAAACACATTACTTGGTTTTCCTCCATTGTTGTAAAATTTCTGAAATGTATGTTACAAATTTAAAAGAGAAGAAGTTATTACAGAAGACTGAAATTTTTTTCAGTTGTGACATAAAAACAGAGCATCACATGCACTTTAATATGTTACACAGTGACGGCTGCATGAAAGATAAATAGTTCTCATGTTGACCTAAAATTTAAAACAAAATTTGTAGTCCAGAATTTCAAGTGCCCAATTTTGTTCATTGTGAAATTGTCCAGAATTTGTTTTTCTGCAAGTCTGCAATTGCTTGGCATTTTGCATAAATTGCACAAAATAGAAAAAAGGATCGCTGGTCTGAAGTTTGTGAAACAAACTAAAGTCTGCCGGTTAATTCTTCTTGGAGAAAAATTGGAAAACTGAAACCTTGCCCTTTAAAAATTTTCCAAGATCTGAAAGAAATTTGTAACTTTGAATTTTTGAAGTACTCAAATGTTTCACTGCCATTGACTCAAAAATTCTGTTTCTTTATAAATTTTTTGTTTACGTCAGTGCTTGTTATCTTGACATTAGGTCCAGAAATCTCTCATCCGGTAATAATGAAGTGTTCCTGGTCATATTTATATGTTGAACCATACCAATAGGTTTTGATGAGTAATTGGTGCTAATAAGTTATCAAGGAGGTGCCTAGTTTCCTTACTACAGCTGGTAGCTGCAATTTTGCTTAACTTCAGATGATGACTTTGAAAGTAGTAACTTACTTCAGTAAGTTGTTGTCAGGACAAGTTAATGAGCTCAGACATGTCAAGTTACGCACTAATAAAGCTATTAATATGTTAAGCCTTTTTATATATTTGGAAGGTAACATTTGTCCCCAGAAAAATTTTTAAAATGGGTTAGGACATGGCCGTTAAATGCCCTCATTTTATCGGATTATGTTGTCTAAAAAACTTGCATGGTCGTAATGGTTACAGCAACAAAACAATTGTTTGAAGTCATAAAGCTTAATCATTTGCACTTAGATAAATGCTAAAGATTACACTTTCCGTCCCTAATGAACGCCTATTTTTTTGGGTTTAATTAACATCTGTACTTTTTTTAAATTATGTGCTGAAAATAATTGTTTTTAGGCATGCCTGAAGAAGATCAGGACAGATGGCGTAAATTTGTAACTGAACCTCTTGCAGAAGTAAATGAGAGAAATTCTCGTGAATTAGGGGGTCATAATCCAATGCATTTTTCTTCTGATGATGATGGGGAAGATATTGCTTTCAACCCAAATTCAGCTCAGCAGGTACAAAATGGAAGTACATTATTTGCTATTATTCTTCAAAAACAACTGGAATGTGTATCAATTGCACTCTTTTGTGGTACCAAGTTAAGTTAGTTTTATTAAGCAAAAAATTGACCGTTTGATTTCAGTTACTAATGAACTGTTCTAGAATTATATCCATGAAATGTTTGGATATTTTTGTCTTGTAAAATTTTTACAACTTTTGGTCTATCAAGTTCCAGGTGCAATGGGGTCCAAATCCCACTTATCTTTCAGATGTCTAGGCACATTACATCATATGCTAACCATGGCTGCAAGGTTCATCATATTTCAGACAAGAGTTTAATATGCCCCTGCCCCCAGGGTTTCGAAATTTTTTCAAAAACTTCACGCCTGTGCAAATTCCATAAATCATACCTTAGATAAAGGCACAAGCTTTGGTTTAAATAAGCAACAAGTTTATTTTCACATTTTTTCAACAGATTTTTTTAGTTTTCTAAGTAGCTGATCATTAAATTATTTGCATGTCTAAAAACACTTTTGATGCTTTGGCTCACACACAGCAAGCAAAGTTTCTCTGGTAACACAGAAGATTAGATTTCCTGTCTTTTCTGAAAATGTCTCAGTAGTAAAATACTACTATTTTCTGCTGATAAGTATACATACACTATACAGTATTGCTTTTTTGTGCAACTTCTCCATCAGTTGAATATGAGGGTAATTCAGCAGAGGATCCAAAGCATAAAAAGTATTAATATACCAATGTACAGTCATCGAACAATAGAGAAACTTTGCCTATGTTGTGTGTCTGTCAGGCATTCACAAACTATCAGATTCAACAAATCACATCCGATTTTATTGACCAGTTTGGATTTGCTGATGGAGACATTATTGATCAAGAAGAAACTGACAAGTATGTGATTGTTTATTTGGTATTTTTTGGTTCACCTATATCCTAATTGTAATTTTTCTTTGCAGATTCGATAAGATTAATTCTGTAGACTTCAACGTGCACACAGAAATCGATTCTGTAAGTCAGTCTTTTACATGTCTATGTGAATATTTCTAGATTTTAGATAGTGCAGCTCTTTGGCTTATTCCAATGACCGTAATCATAATTTTTACATTACTTATTCAACGATCTGTTATAAAAGATTAATATTTTGAGTGAGATGCTATATCAACTCTTTTTTTGGTTTATAATTCAAATTCATATACAGTATCGGTGGTCCTGGAATTTATTTATTCTTTATATCGATCTAATATCTTTAGATAAAAAATTCACACAGTTTAAAAACAAGAAAATAATCGTTTATTATATTGGAGCAAGGTTGTGCAACAGTTCTATAATATGGAATAGATTAAAGGGTTTTAAAGCCGCATGTAGAGTTGGGATTCCGGACCAAATTTGAATCCCTGGGATTTTCACCCTACCATCCTCAGAATTATTCAGGCAATTTCTAATTTTATTGCCAAAAAAAACAAGGACTGAGAACGCATGTTCGGCCTCAACTGATGTAGGTTTGATAGTTTTCAGGGCTCCAAACAATTTTTCCAAGTTTTCTGGCCTCTTCTTGCTTGTCTCATACAACATCATTTCTTTCTCCAACACTCGAGAGTTGACCTCGCGGCATTCTGTCTCTTCATTTTCATCAGCTGCCATAAACGCATTTAGTTTTTGAGCTAAGGTCTATTGAGTTGAAGTATCTTGGCTGCTAACCAGTTTGATTTCTTCGTGTTCTTCAGTAGTGCCGTCTGTATCTGATTCGTTAGTAGAAAACAATCTTTGAATAAGACTTGTTGCCAAGGTGACAATTTTTTGAGGTCTTATGCGATTTCTAAGTTGATCTTGAGGTTGATCAATGAGTGAAGGTTTCCTGAAGTATTAGAGAAGTTGAATCAGGTCATTGTTGCGACGCTCATCGATCCGAATCCTAAACCTTTCATTTAGGTCTTTGCTAATTTCTGATCTCAGATCTCCAAGTTTCTTCAAGACGAATGCAATTATTTTTCTGATAACAACAAGTCTATGACTGAGTGACTGACTCATCATGGACTAGCTTTTAATTTTCTCTCTGTGCTTTATCACTCAATCCCGAACCTGCTTGTGAGATCTGGACAAATCATACCCGTCTGCTTTGAATGCTCGACACAGACGCTCGCTCGTGGAAATTTGATTAAATGTAAACCCATCCACGGCAGTCAATTGACTAAGCAGTTTGTCGAGACTCGGCTTCTTCAACTTTAAAAAGAGTCAATTTTTCGGACTTTACATTTTGGCTGATCTTCCGCTAAAGCTTTCTTCAGACATGATTTCACTGCAATTTGATGTTTTGAGATTGGCACAGTTTACACTTTGCTTTCTCTGTAGTTTTGCAGTATGAAAAGCTTCGCCAGACTTCGGACTTTCTCTGTGAACTTTCATCTTGAAAACTAGACGTTTTCATTAAAATTTGCCTAGACTCAGTCAGAACTAGTAGCAACCATATGAATACAGTTTAACTAAAACCTGATGCACAAGCTCCAAGCCCGTGCAATAAAAGCGATTGTTCAGCCATCGTTACGCAGCAGGTCGCATGACAACACTTTGTGCCGAACCTAAGTGGCTAGCAACTGTAAAACTGTTTTAAACAAATTTAATCCACTTATCAAGCAATGTTGAACTTACAAAAAGTTAAATGAGAAATCCCGGGATCGGAATTGAAATAAATGGCTAAAATCCCGGGGAAAAGGGATTGGGATTTCCCAGGGTCCCAACACTAGCCTCATGTAATTGTGCAGTAAGGCTATGCAAAATACTCTCCAATCTCTATGACAATATCACAACCAGGTTACATAAGATACAGTATCGGTAGGTCTTTTCCATATACAGTACTTTGTATTTTCCATGACAATATCACAAACAGATACAATTTCTGTTTGTTAAAAAAATACAAGTCGCATAAATGATGGTACAAACAAATTTGTGACGGCTCAGTTATCTGAATTTAGCCTTTAAACGTTGTTGTTGTCCAACGCTTTTCTCAGGTGAAGATTTAGAAAGTTTCTGAATGAGATCTGCCAGAATTTGATAACAGGCTATTTACCAACTTATGGACATTCTACTAAGTTTAAATAGTTCTGTTTTACTTACGGCCACTCACTCAGAGCCCTGATTACAAATTTTTTGTTATATTGTTTAAGTTTGTTTTACATTACGTAACATCTGTTAGCCAAAGTAAAACTTGTTTTAATCTAGTCTTACCACAATAAAAATTATATTGAATAGTGTCTGCATAAACACATTGTCAACAACTACGGTGATTTTACTTTTGTGTCTGCTACTTAGATGTAGCATTTTTTTCTTAACTGTATTTAAAGGAGTTGAGAAAAATTGAAAAAATCACATAGTGATACATATATCATCACGAATTGCATATAAGAGTTAACAAAAGGAATCGAATGTTTTTGGATGGAGTGAGGTGTTGTTCGTTTCCCATATGGTCGCTGCTATCGAATATGACCAAGTTTGGTTAAAATGAGGTTTGCTTGGCAAGCTACATCTTTGAAAGAGATGTAAGTGGCTTCATTGTCGGTCAATGCTCGTCTGCAAAGGCTTTGTTGTCCACTCATTTGTATGATGTGCTGTATAGAAAGAGGAATATATTATCGTAAATGTGGTTTGTAGATTCTGCAAGCGAAGTCCATCAACAGAAAAGTGATCAATTCTTCTGTGATTGCGCAGCAGAGTTGGTGAAGAGATTGTTGCACTTGATTGATGCACTTCAATTACGAGTTGCATCACACAATGATTGTTTATTAATGCAGTTCAACAAAATGTTTAAGCAATTCATCCAAGTATAAGTTGTGATAAGGGCGAAAGAAGCACTACCGGGCGGTAGGTCTGTCTTGCGTCATTTAAAAACTGAAGCGTAAAGCCCTTGCCTAATCGATCCACAAAAGGTAGGTATGTTCTTCAATGGATGGGAAAACGAGTGTTTTAAGAAGAATTCAACAAAATCCATTTTCATCAAAGGAGCAGTTGAAATGTGGAGAATCAGTGTCAATGAATGTGCGATGGATGTTGCTGTAAAATATGTTTAAATGCACGATGCGTAGATTGTGCACAGCTTGTTGGAAATCAGGTTGACACGTTGGCAGCGTACATGACGCTTCCTGTCATTTTCGTTTCCACATTAAAATTCTGGCTGGTTTGTGAAAGTATGGTAAGCTCAAAATACAATTCCAGCCGGTCTATTGAGTTCAATTTCAGTGATTAGTCAATTCAATTACAAATCATGGATCATCATAGTCTTCGCCATCTTCTTCAGAATCTGAACTACTTTGAGCTACAGCTATTGCTGTCACTGAGTTAAAGAATGTTGACACTTGAGTAGTATTATACTTAATATTGCTGCACTGCTTTAATTGTGTTCACCAGTATGCCAACTCGACTGTGCGTATACTGATTGATAGAACTCATCGATAGAGGTGCATTCAAAATTACTGTAGAACTAGACTGAACATACAAAGACCGCATTTTGCACTGGAGTGACAGTTGATAATTCGGAAGTAATAGAAATGGGTCGCATATACTAAACATGGCCAAAATATAGCAAAGCATTTATTGGTAAACGCATGAAATACAACACTAATAAACATTATAATATCATCAAATCTGCACAAAAATTTTGTAGGAATAATGGCTAATTATAACAATTAGCACACCACCACTGAGGTAGTGTCAAAATAAATGTACCTTGAGTTGGTTGACTATATGTTATTATATCAAATGACATTGTTTCAAGGTAGATATATATGTTTCGAAAAGATTTTTGAAATATTACGTTTTTTGTTTGTTTTTTTAGTCCAATCAAGATTTGTTTGAAGATGTTTGTAAAGCAACACTTCCAAGCTTTGGTGAGAGTAGTGATGAAGATGATGATAAAGATTTCTTTGAATCAGGTAGTTTATTGAACAATATATGTTCAGTATTTGCTAGAATCTAAAAAGATATTTTTGTGCCAATACAGTGCGTCCTTTAAGATATCTGGGCCTGTATTTGGATAACAGTCGCTGAATTTACATTAAATGTTCCTTTAGACGAAATCAGTAAAACATGTATCCATTTTGCCAGACAGTTTTACACGATTGATTAAATTATCCAATACAGTCAGACCTCATCAATCCGGACCACTTTGTTTTGTCAAAAAATTTTAGATTATCAGAATGTGAAAACTCAATCAATCTTGCAAATGCAGCACCGTGTTCAAAAATCAGTTTGCATTTTACTCCAATTCAAAGTACCGAGTTTTTGGCTAGACAGCAATTAAAATAAAATTATTTTTATTGTATGATACTATAACACAGGACTGGCCAACTTGCGGCTCGCGAGCCGCATGCAGCTCTTTACATGGTATTATGTGGCTCTTTCGTTCATATTGTCCCTTCGAAAGAGAGCACATTTTACCCATTTTGGGCAGATAAACAGAAAAGTACTCTCTACTGGCTAATGTTCAATTGATATTTGCTAAATAATGACTGATTATAATTAATCGGTTATTGTTTTCATCAACTAACTCTGTATCTAGGACAATCGTGAATCAGTTTCGCTTCACTCTTAATAATCCGGTTTATCAGATTTTACTGCTATTGATTTAACACAGCCATGTTCAACCGAAATTGTTACGAGAGCCAAAGATTATCTAGCATTTTATTTTAGAGCCGCACACTAAAATTTTTGATCAATAATATGAAATTAGACAGTTTTTCAGTCATAAAATATAAACACAAAATCAGACATTTCTTAATTTACGACTTTAATGTGAAAATTGCTTATGAATGCTATTGCACATTTTTGTAATATTAATAGGGATTTTTGATGCTGTCCATCGTAATTGGTTTGACATATTTTCATCTGTCAGTTTGTTGCGGTTTTTCGACTTGACAATCTTTAACTTGGAAAAGAATGATTCACACAAATATGTTGTTCCCATTGCTGCAGTGATACGCATTGCCAATTGTTTGAGGTTGGGGAATTTGTCTTCATGGATATATTTGCCGTAAAACTCAATTTTTCCGTTTTTTCAAAAAAAATATCATACTTGACTGAAGACTAATTAACTCCATCTGCAAATACACTGGAGCTGATTCTACCTGAACGTCAAATGGACACATAAAAATTTGGAATAATTTGTCAATTTTTGTAGAAAAGTGAATCTTTCTTTGAATGCTTTCAAAACTTGTTGATTTTGTTGGCGTATCTACAAAACTCCTTGCTGTCACTTTCAGGTATCAAACTTTGGTTTCAACTTGCCCATGGAACTAATGAGCTTTCCTCCACATATGTTATATCTATAGCCACATTTAAAAAAATCAATAGCATCAAAATGAAACTTTATTTTTAATCAACATTACACCAACAATTGGTACAAATTAATTATTTAACTATTTACCCTTGAATGAGAGAATACTTTAGCTCAATTAATTTATTGGTTTACAGTATTTATGTATTTTTTTTTTGGAGTTTTTGTGAAAGTAATTCACTTTAACTTGGTCATTGTATTTTGTACAACAATGACATAGTTGTTGATATCACTTTAGTTACAATTTATATGAAAAAATCATTACTATTTTTAGGGGTTTGAAAAATGGACTTTACAGCTAAATCCAAAACCCTAATCCTAAGCTTTATTCCAATTTGTAGTAGTTGATTTTTGTTATTGCTACAATCAAAAGCTCAGACATTTAAAAAAGTTTTTTCACTGCAGAAGAACTTTTACTTTAATAGCTTACATATTATATATTTTACTAAAATTGGATTATAGTTCGGTTTTATTTTTAAAGGCATTCGGTTTGATGACAACCACCAGCAGCTCAATGAACCAGCAGGATGTGATTTAAATTTTGTTTCATCATTCCCAACTTCAGCAGAGAGGTAAATCATATTTTAACTATAATTGTCCACTATATGACTTATCTTTTAGTCTAATTTATTCATTTTGATAGTGATGATAGTGAAAATAAGATTTATGTAGCACCCTGGCAAAGTGGGCTTGCATCTGTACAGCTCCAGTGCTACCCTTCACAGTCAAATTAATGTTATCTTTGAACCGTTTTAACCATCGAATGTTTTATCTGATATAATCATAAACTGTATTTGTTAATTTATGTTAATTAGTTTTATTAATTTGTTTTAATTCCTTTGATGATGTTCGTAAAGTTAAGCTGTTTTTATTGCTCATTTGTTTGTACTGTTAGCAGCCTTGGTGGAAAGTTGGAATGATGCATACTAAGTAGAACTTGCTTATAATGGATGCGTATATAATGGATAACAGTATATATCGGATGAAAATTCTGGTCCAGATAGTTTCCTGTTCTTTTTAGTGCATTTCAACTTGCTAATAATGTATCCATTATTGTAGATAATAGATACATTCGCCAATTCCTTTGAGAAAAAAGCAATGTAAAATATCTCGTATATAACGGATCCATTCATCATTGCAAAGATATAGATTGTTGACAGTGCAGTTGTTATTGTCACAGAAGAAAGTGTGTTATTCTTCATACTTGATTCGATCTTTCACTGTGCTGTAATGTATTAACCAGTATGCCAAAAAGAAAAGGTTTCATTTTCACAGTGAAATATTGTGCAGAAAAAATACAGTACAGTATGTTGTTTCTGACTTGAAAATGTCTTGTAATTAACTCTGGGGTGTGAGATGTAATACATAGGGACCTAGCGAGTCTGCGGGGTGTGCCGAGGACTAATTTTGTATATAACGGATATCGTGCATAACTAATGAATATTGCTGGTCCCAGTATGTCCAGTATATCCCAATCTGTCCGATTTCTACTGTACTATGTAACTTTTTGTAGTCTGACTTGCAGGGATTTTAAATTAAATGTTTCCGAAATTTAATCCAAAATAGCAATGTATTTCTAACAGCTGGAACCAAAACTATAATTAATAATCACCATTTATCAGAGATGGTAATAAAACAGCCATATATATATTTCTCTCGACACTTTTTGCTTGTAGATTTGGATCAACCTGTTTACTATCGAATTAATGAGCTGTGCTGATTTGTCTTTCTCTTTTTTATTCTTGTGGGCAGTCAAATAATGGTGATATAGTTTAATGATTTATAATGATGATTTATTTACAAACATTGTAACAACACATCTCAAAACATGTATACTAATGGGTAGAGAATGATATCTTGCGTTATAAAAGTAAAACTTGAGAAGGCATAGGTAAAAATAAGTAAATTAGCTTACTTATAATTAACGGATCAAAAATAAAATGGGATGTGCATCTCTGTTTAAGATTTTAGCATTCTAGTAGATGTTGCATAAATTGTTAGAGGTGTCCAGGTTGTTAGGGTTGCTTGAGTATCCTCGCTTTAGCTCGCCTCACTAGTATTCAAACAGTTAAAACAGCGCCATATCCTCAAGGGATCATCAGTTCTTGATTTTAGTTCTCTAGCTGGAAAAAGCTTCTTGCTATATACTGCCGGGTTGTCATCACTTGTCATGTCTGGATCCTTGCAGAAAACTACCTTCTTTCATTAGTTGTACTGTGCTAATGAGGAAGCTCTCCTTGACTTAGGTGATTATGAGCGGAAACACAACAATTATTGTGTTCCTGCACTATTTGAAATGAAATGCAATGCTGTTTCTGTTGCCAGTGGTAATTATTTGTATTAAATCGAAGCAAAGTAATAACACACAAATCTGAGAAAATACTTTAACAACCACATAATTTAGTAATTACAATTGATTTTTGACGATAAATGTAGAAGGATAAAAGTATTTAAAAGCAGTAAAAATCTTTTATCACATTATGTCTAATCTAAACAGCTCTTATGTCGGGAAAAAAGTTAATTTTGTGCAGACTCTACTAAAACATATTCTAAATGTTGTTTGCCTACTACACTCATGCCTGCAGGTTGGATTAGTCAAGGTCATTTATGTGCATAGCACCGAATAGTAATGTTTCACTTACATCAAGCTTTTTGTTTACTTCACCAGTCAGACACATTACATAGTGATACAATTAGCATATAACTATTTGATAAGCTGGGGACGTTCCTTGTGGAGAGAAACTTTTTTATATCAAATTTCCTAGCAAAAATGTAGATGTGACCAATATGCAAGGTACAATGTTGTTAGCTTCATTCATAAATAACCTTAGATAAGTACTCTGTTAGAACAAACATTTGTTGTAAGCATTTCCCTTTATTATCTCTAATGGCTAAGCTTTTTAATTTCACAAGGTATGGAACTAAATTAAAAAATGTTAAGTTTTCTGTTTCTTTGCCCAATACTTTATGTATTATGTAGCTTAATTTGTAAAAGTTTTGCATAATTTATTAAAACAAATATTATTTCAAGGTTTTCTGGAGAGCAAAATTTCACCAATGATGATAAAGTCCAAAATACTGAATTTCATCATGTTGCTACGTCTGGCACATCTATTTCCATATCGGAGACATCACAATCACAAGGTACAGCACATAACTGCAGCATAGTATAGAGCAATAGTTGTCAATCTCAAGCACTCGAGGCAGAGTGTTTAGGGGTTTACCAACACCATGGCATGTACCGGTGTGTACTTAATTTTGCCACTCATCAGCGTTTCAAAATGTATTGATTCATGCACTTATTCAAGTAGCTTTCATTAAAGTAATATGTTAAGGATGAGACATTTAAAATGTTAATTACTTGCTTCTTTCGCTTTCGCACAATATTTGTGCTGGAATACACAGACAAGGTTGCCGTATTTGGTATCTCAAGTATCACTTAGTCATGGAGGAAAAAGCTACAAACACACCATTCAATTATTTTAGTTGTTTTTCAATTACCCAGTCGTTTTTCTGTTCCAAGATTTACAGTACACTGCAGAATTGCTTTAGTAAAGAACTGAGATTGTTAAAGCTACAAATAACAAGCCTCAGAAAAGGTTTGCGATAATAAACTTTGTTTAAGAGCATACTGTCCACATGTACTATAGTTCTGTCATCACAGGCAACGAATTTCGAAAATGTTCCAGTGGACGAAAACTGATAAACATTTTGTGACATCACCAAAAACGTGGCCTGTCATCTGATTGAAAGCATGACAACAGTGTGATCATTGACGTGATACTGGGGCCAGAGCCTGATTGTTAATTTGTATATGTGAGCAACCTCCGTTACAACCACTTGTATGCCACAATACATCAAATTCATATTCGTTGTCATGACGTAAAGGACGTAATGGAATGCAAGAAAAGCACATATGGATTATGCATAATCTACATAATCCGCATGTGCTCACTTTTTCATTGTATCGCTCACTTCATCAAGTATCCTTTGTTGATAAGACAACATTCTTACACTTCAACGTCGTATGTTGCAGGCCTTTAGTACTGTAATTTTAGCAACATTTTTATTATAAGGCACTTCCTAATTAAGGGTGCCTTTTTCTCCGGCAAATATAGTTCCCCAAAAAAGACATTACATAGATGCTGCTTGTACTATCAAAGATGCTGTTGTTGTATATGTGTTTTAACAGATAATTTACTCAGGTGAATGGATATCGACTTCTAAAGAAAATGACTGTGTAGTGGACAGCAGTGACCACGTTTACCAGAAAGGAAGCCCAACACAAGTTTTGCAGGAAGATAAATCAGCATGGATAACGTCGGTAAGATTTATTCGTTGGTTATTTATTGTTTTCTAAAGTTACCATTAAACTAATTTAACTTGATAATACTTGAGAAAATGTACATGGTAGGTTTGTTTTTCATTACATTTGAAATCAAGTTTTTAAATACTGTGAAGTGTGAAGCGTCACTAATATTACTCCATGCTAAACCCATTAGCCAATACGAGAAAATCATATTATTGTGGCTGAAATTCTGAATATGTGCAACTAGTTTTAGAAAAAAAGCTTTTATAATAATTTAATTACCTAAAAATCATGTTGGGTGAAGTAATCTAGAAGAGCTCTGTGTTTGGTGAATTTTCCAAACTTGCTGGACTATTTGGACAACTGCAAACTTAAACTTCTTCAATAATCGTCTTCTTCATCTTCAATAATAGAAATAGTCCACCCTAACACTGGTATTTAAGATTAATGGTATTTTCTACTCATGACACATCAGCAACTACTTCAAGCTGTTGGTAAAGTGCTAAACTCATTTCAAACCACAACAAAATATTATATTTCCCGTGTCTACTTGCCATGTAGAGAATATGGGCCTGTTGTATTTTGAAGCAGCTCTATCTCAATTATGATACAATACAGTTTATAAGAATGGCACTGATGCGGCTTTTAAGCCAAAAGTGGCCCAGCAGACAATTTTCCAAATAACGTACAGGTAAGAGTTAAGACACATGTGATAGATGCTTGCTTCACTTGCTACTTCAAAGTTTTTTTTTTACCGAAAACAATAAACATAAAATCTTTTCAACATAATATAAATGTATCTTGCTAACAAACAGTGTTTACAAATCATTAAATATTGTACATAAAAATAAACATATGTAACACCTCGTTTGTTGCTGCAGCTAAAATTTCTTCCACAACTAGAAGTTACTTGCAAAGATCAGTGCATAAACACACAGCTTCTTACAGTATTTGAGATGTGAGTCGGCCAGATCATTATCAACCACATCCTACGAGTCTGCGGTGAGGCACAATTGGTCACTGCCTAACCACCTGTATCTCTACATCTTGTAGTTGGATTGAATACCTCTAATATTAGAATTTTTGGCCCATAAATGACCCATAAAACTAACTGCTATAGAGACTGCTACTGCTCTGATTGAGTGGAGAGCGACCAAGTGGTCTGAACTACCTGTGTGCACGTTCATAACTGCAGGTGCAGCCTCAAAAGCCGGTTCACCATTTCCGCATCACCGCAGGACTTGTGTGAATGTGAATTGCACAGGGCACCAGCCTCACTCTCTCTTCCCGGAATTCTAGGTCCAGGCAAGCCCAGATGGTTGGGGGAAATGCGGTTTGCAGCGAGATGACAAGGATGTTGTGTATCACAGCCGCACCGACACACTAGACTTCACACAACGGTTTGACAAGTTACAGCTTGTAGTTGTTGTAAGTTGCATCTTACAAAAGTGTATGCTAGACATGGTACCTGACAAATTTGTCCAAGATTATGACTTTTGAAACAGTGGGCAACCAGTTATGTGTGTTGTTGTTGTGCTTTCACCCACATTAACACTGACAAGAGTAAGCGACTTGTGTTTCTTACATATGACGCATAAACCTACCTGGTGTACAAGCCCACGGACAATGTTTTTGTTCAAAAACGGCAATTGTAATATATTCCTGGCATATAAGCCCACTCATATTTTCAGTCTTCAATGTCTTTCGTTCCTACGTTAAAAAATGATGTACAATTAGAGGCTAAAGCAGCAAATTTTTGCATTGAATCATTTGAAAGAATTTGTTAATGTAATTTTTTTCTGAACGGTATTTAATCTTTTGCCAAATGAACAGAGTTTAAAGATCATAAGAATTATTCACAAATTAGTGCGTTACATTTTTTTGTGAATCTTCTTGGGGTGCATTGCACACTCCTCGCTATTGGAGCTTTCAATTTGAGTTTTCCATGTATTCGGCTGAGGAATTGTGCAGCTTCATCGTCACCTTAAATGAATGGTATGGTATCACAATTTTTATCTTCACACTGAGCAAAGTCTTTGACAATTTTAACTCTGCAATGTTTCCTTATTATTTGAGTCCGGGTTACCAAGCCAGCCATTGAGCAGGTTTGGAATGAAGCATGGGTTTGGAACTGTTCATCAGGACCACTGAACAGGAGCAAGTGCCATTAATGCTTTGTCCAAGGACATTACAATGGCAATGCCACTGGTTATTGAATACTAACCACACTATTGCAAGCCGTGCACTCTAACAACTCAGCTACCAAGCCAAACTGCACATATTTCATCCTTTCCCTCACAAAGAGCGAAGAAGTCGTCATTTCAACCAAGCACCATAAGCAAGCAACTTACACTCTCCCAAACTGTGCTTACCGTTGTTATGAGAAGAAGGTTAGAGAAGGAAGAGTTCTTGGTCATGTTACGGAAACATAAGAGCTTCGTGTTATTTAATGAGAGCAAAGTTTGGACTCGTTTACTGATGTGGTTTTAAACAGATAGATACAATCGTTACCTTTTCACTGGTTACAATTAATGTGCCAAATAGTATTCTTGGTTGGATTTAATATTGATTGTGTGTTTATCACAGTCCGACAAAAAGCTTGAGCAATTCGTCCACGACACCATGTGCAAGGTGTGATGGAGTGGGTGAAGAAGTCCTACTAGGAGGTAGATCTGTCCTCCGTCATGTAAAAACTGGAGCATAATGTCCTTGGTTGACGTAGGGGCAGATATGTTCTTCAATGAACGGGAAAATTAGTGTTTTAAGGAGAATTTGGCAAAATCCATCTAGATAGGGATAGTTCACAGCTTGTTGGAAATCAGTTTGATGCGTTGGCAGCGTATGTGACATTTCCTGTCTTTGCGTGCCCATGTTAAACGGTAGTTGATCAACTGAGTGACAGTTCATTTGAGTGACACATTGGTAAGTACTGTTCAAACTACAGTAATGGGTTAGGGTTAGGGTTAATTATGTCACTCGAATGAATAATTTATGTCATAATTATGTCACTCCAATACTGTCACTCAAATGAACTGTCACTCAGATGATATACAACCATGTTAAACTCCTGGTTGGTTTGTGATATTATGGTAACCTAAAATATGGTTTAAGCCGGTCTATTGAGACCTATTTCAGTGATTAGTCAATTCAATTACAAATCTTAAGTCGTCATCTCTTTCGGAATGTGAACTACTCTGATCTGCAGCCATCGATGTCACTGAATTAAACAGTGTAGACATTTGAGTAGTAATATTTGTTACTGCAGCTAACATACGGGTGTAGAAGCCAAACACAAGAGTTTCTACGCTGAAAATCTTTCTTCTCGGTTTGAAGAGCTAATTTTACTTTACTTTTGAAGAGCTGTACTTGAGATCATCCACGTACCAACTCGACTCGAGTGTAGAGTCTTATTGTTTTATTTTAAGTGCAATTTGTTTCTTTTTGAAATAAGTGTTCGTTTATTTTTGTATTTAACCCTTTACTGTTTTGCTAATATAACAGGGTGAAAAAAGTATCATATCCGAACATACTGAAGGTTGGGCTAATTTTGACAACATGGATTGCACACCTAGGTAATAATATTTCTACGATATTGCTGTATTTAATATATAATTGTTGTAGGCAAAACATTGTGCTTTTCATAGAGTGAGTGGCTCAACTATTGGTTAACTTTTTAGTACATGGCCCTTAGTAAAAAAGGTTTGGACAGCCCTGATATAAACGCTCATTGTGTTAACATTCTTCAACTGTTTGTGGCACTTGCAGTCACTTACAATAGTAACTGCAACCCTTTATTAATAGTAGAAGTTTTCTATCTTTTTGTTCAAAACATATCATACATTGCATATATCTTAACTTAATATAGAAAATCATATTCACCTGAAATTAAACAATTATAATAAGACAATCATAATTAATAAGTTTGACATAGAGAGGTCATTATTTAGTTAAAGTTTCACCCATGTTGGTGTTTCACAATGTTTGTATTACCACAATGTTGGTTGGTCAAATCTTGCTGCCAGGCCCTTTTAATCATCTCAGGCTCGTTATGAACTACGGTAAGTGTATGCTACAGCTAGATAAATATTTCATTCTACAAATTGTACACTCAATTTTGCAGGTTATATTTGTAACTATAAAAGTGATAAATAATTTTACTGAGAAAGTTAAATATGCCAAGTAGATGAAACAACACCATTTCAGATTTTACTCATGTTTGTCATTACTGGGTCATTGAACACAGTTTGTCCACATGTCAAAGTTTTGTTTGAGTTCTATTCAAGGTGAACAAGCACTAAATATTATTTGAATTTGAAAGTGTATGGCATGATATCTGAGGAACTTGGGCATCCTAACTGTCAGTCAAAAATATTTTTCGGTCTGGCATGTCTTTGAGGGTTCAGGATTAAGTTTTATTGGTCATAAAGTAGTCATATTTTCCAAAATATTATTCTATCTAAGTTATCCGGAATAAGTGGAAGAATGTGAATTCTGTTTATCTTGGTTTGCGTAACCCCCCTGTCATTTTTTATCCTAAAACCACATTTCTAGTATACATAACATATGTTCACAATTCTTTAGGATGGGCTGCATCATGTGCTAATTAAATGTGTCCGTCTTAAACTTTATTTTACCGTATTCAAAACTCGAAGCATTTGTGACAATTATAATAATAACGTAACAGCTAATACAAACTGGGCTAATGTGTGCCATCTATGCCCTTTTAATTTTTTAGTTAAGCATTTTAGGCAATATTAAACTGTATTTGCTTACTTGTAGAATGTACTCATTTATCTATGTTTGTTAGCACAATTCATGTCATAACATGGTAACTATTCAATATGTAGATAGTAAACATATGCATGTTTGCAAAGGACAACTTGAAACTTTGAATTGAAGGAATTATTTAAATGTTTTTAAAGCTATGTTTCTATTGATGTTTAGGAATGATTCCACCCTGCCTACGAGTTCTCTGGATGTTTCTGGCGAAGAATATATATGCAGTGAGTTGTTATTGTTTGTTAAGTCGTTGAATGTAAGATCAAATAATTTCAAGTGCTGGATTGCCAGAATAAAAATGCCAGCAGCATTTTATATAAAATAGAGCCTGCAAATTTTGTTGTGTTTTAAACATGAGCTGTGGAATTTTTAAACTCGCTCTTTTTAGTTTTAAAATATCACATATCAAAAAACATTCATAAAACAACATTACTCACATAAAACCTGACTGGTTACCATTTTCTATTGTGAACTACTTTTCTTAGCTATTTAGTAAGCATTCCAAACTTATTCCAAGTCCTGTGATTACCAAAAATGCCAGACTGGATACCATTCTTCTGTTTTTCTAGAACAGTATCAACATTTCATATTCCAATTTTAACCCTGTACCTTGCTATGGTTTCTGCCTATATTGGCAACATGTTATATCAAACTGAGCTCTTAAAAGTTTTACTTATAATCAACATTCTTAATAAATCAAAAAGGAAGTGAATATTTGTACTTTGATGTATGTAATGTTTCCTGTGTTTGCTGTGAATAGTATAGTGTGTACAGTTGGTATTTGGTACCTGTGCTTGCAAGTTTTTAACAAGCATTGTTGTATTTAATAGATTCCACAACTCAAAACGTTTCTAGTGATAATCAGCCATGTATGACAAGTGAAAATTTCAAACTTATGCCATTGTAAGTATGAAACATGTGTGTAACAACATCAATGCTTTTATGCAGAGATTCCATTATTTCCAAGGGAAATAAATTAAGTTAGCCTAATAAGAGAGTTTTTGCATCTGTTGGTTCCAGGCAGATGGACGTAGAAAGTGATGCACAACTTTACACCAGTCAACAAACAGAACCATCCACCATCTTACCTTTAAAGGACGAAGCTGATGCTGAATTGTCATGTGTTGTCATGCTCTCCGCAGATAGTCCTGAACTAATTGATGATATTAAAGAAGAGGCTCCTCATCAGGAGTAAGATTATATATAATGTTTAAGAGTAGAATGCCATTTTGCTCTTTCTGGTAAATTTGTTTACTATACTGTATAATAACAGTAACAAATGTTTAACTGTGTTTATATGTTTTGGGTATATGTTTTTAGTATTGTTAATTAAGCTTTATATTTGAATGGAAAAATGAATTATCTGAATTGAAATATATTAAGAGTATTTCGTATTTCAAGTCTCTAAATTATAATTACATTCCTGTGTTCTGCAGTTTTAATAATGATGTCCCCTTGTTCTCTATCGGTATCCATTACCATTTGCAGACATATTAAGAAAATATTCTCCATTTTGTAGCAGAACATCAACAAATTAGCAAATAATTCTCTAGTTAGTTCTCAAAAGCATTAAATTTTTCTTTTTATGAATGTTAATAAATCCACGTGCATGTAGAAATTATTGTAGATAGTTTTCTTCAGTCTTATTTCTATCATAACCAGGAATAGTTTTTTTTGCATTATCATTGACCTGTCACTATATCTGACATGTTTGCGTTGGAGACAGCTGCTAAACAATGGAATGTAGGATGACATTCTTTGCAAATTTAATCATTTCCATTTTTATAGTAAAACATAGTTTTGCTTGCAACTAAAAATGTGGCTTGACAATTAAGGATATTGGCAGCTTTCTGCCTGCTATTGATTAATGCAAGTAGCTAAATTTTGTAAGAATTGGCAATGTGATTAGTGGTGACTGGTTAATTTGCAATGTGATGAGTGACTGCTTTAACATACTTTTACAGAGTAATTAGTTGCCTTTTTTTAAGTTGTGGGGCTGAAACTTGCAACATTGGGATGTCATTTCAACAAGGAAAGTACTTGATAGTATGTAAACTTTTTTTAATTCGTGTTAACTCCATCTTGTACGGAAATGACCTTAACGTCCAAAAAAGTCGAAGTCCAAAAACAACCTGGCCTTAAATCAATGAGTTGTCAGTATGTATACTGGAGAAAAGATTTAACCAGTATATTTACTGACAACTAGTTTTCAGAGTCGCACATATTTGCCCACTTGGACAAGCACTTTGGCGACATTTCAAGCCGCCTCTGAGTAGCACACGTATGCCGACGTTTTTGACTTCGCTCTGTACAAGCTGATGCGGGACTCTGACATTGCTTTTAACGGTTCTAGCCGCTGTAGCATTTTTACTGTTTTTATCGTCATGACTTTTAGTTTTTGCTTTTCATTCAATACTTTGAAATAGCATTTTTTGTTCTTTGCTTGTGAGTTGGTATGTGCAGCTGAAATTTGTTTTATCGATTTCAGCTTGCTTTTCAACCAAGCTTTATCTGCTCAGAGAGTAATATGGCGGTCAAGGCCACACTAAGTAGCCTATCCAGAATTTATGGAAAAGAATTTATTCATTTTTTGGAAAATTTTACTTTAATTTACGTTTTCGTTTATTCTGACGACCTTTGTGAAGTACACACTTTTATTAGCACGTGCTGAAATGAGGATGCTTTTCCTATTTAGTTTTGTTCAGTTTACATCGCACATTTGCAATAGAAGTTTTTCTGGCGTTCTAATTTTGAGTGCTTGCTAGGAAGAACAGTAAGCATTCTTGAGGAGTTGGAACATTCAGTTAAGAAATTTTCGGTTTACCTTATGCGCCACACTGGAGACTCCGAAAAAAGCCAAGATGGAGGTGTCACCTCCATCTTCTCGACTAGAGAAAGATTTTTATCACTTCCACTCGCAAGAATCATGTTAGTGCAGTCTGTAATCAACTTAGCACAGTGCTTACGAAGACTACAAGTTTTTCGCCAGGTCGCATCTTCTTGTTGACATCGGCAACTCTTCTCAGGCGACACCACGTACCACCTCTTAACTCTCAGCTTACAACTACGTATGCCGACACATTAACTCGGTACATATATACGGGACTTCTATATTCTTTTTATATTTACAGTACACACTATTGTGTTTCACGTGGCTTCTCCAACATTGCATTTTAAAGGCTTAATGTGGTAACACACTTTTGTATATCATATATATTTGTATCTTTTGCCTTTGTTATCACCAAAGTTATAAACACATTTTTCGATTTTAGCTTGGTATTCTAACCAAGTCTTATCTGCGGGAGGAGTAGTGTGGCGGTCAGTGCCACATATCCCACACCTAAATTTATTTCTTTTCGAAAGATTAAATTGGACTTGTATCTTCAATTTTGACTTCTGTGTGACCTTCCGTGTTCTTAATTGCATTCGAATTTATAATTTAAGTTCCATGTGCACGTGTTACAAAGGTCGTTTTATATCGTCTCTGATTTACCGAACGTTGAAGTTACACTTTTCATTGGCGTGAATTGTGTCTGCTTTCTGGGAAGGACAAGCCTGTTGAGCAGTCACAACTTTCAGTTATCATATATTCAGCTCACGCAATGCACCACAAGCTTGTCTTTGCAGAATACTGATTGTTATCTCTTGTCACTATTATCTTTGTATTGTAACAGTCAAAGAAAATCAGATGCAATTTTATCTCAGATGCTATTTTGAACAATAAGAACATTTATTTAGATTTCGCTTTTAAAATCCCACCTGACAGACTCGTCATATTGAGACGTGAACTTACAATGCAGAAGTTTCTCAATCTCAATCTTTTCAATGCATTACATTTACAGTATTTGTTAAAAATGCCCTATATATATGAGTGAAAGTCAGCGTTTGCCACAATATATTCATTTTTTGTTAACAATCAAAATTCTTTCTTCATACCTTGTTAAAATAGTGACTAGTGATGTATGTGATGACTAGCGATGTGTATATATGCGGTTGTATCTTGGCATCAAAGTAAAACTTAATCAGATTTTACTAATACAGGTTCAGCGACAAGAGTAGCAAGAACTGTTTTTCAAAGGTTTAATTTTTATGATTCACACTGTATAGTTATAACCTCTTCCTTTTACAGGCAGGTGGAATATAGCCCCGAACCTATTGTGACGCCTTTGTCCATTGACGAGCAAAATCGGCCAGAAGTATCTTCAGAAGATCTCCAAAAACAATCATCCACCAGTGAAACCATATCGCATTCCACAATGGAACATGAATTAGCTGCAAATTATGATAACACACCTGCGCTTCTTACCCCGTGCAGCAGTTTCAATCCTGTCAGTACTAGCATTTCTAATGACCCAGTATTTATTGAGACTTCCTCTAGTGAGCATATTCAGTCCGAAGAAACTTCTGACGTCGCAGATGGATGTGATTCAATATCTCCTTAAATTCCATGTTTGTTATGTGGCAGAATTGTGATGCTTATACCTGGTAGCTAAACATGAAACATTAGATTTACTGTTTGTGACTTTTATTATTTAGCAAACACCTTATTTCCTTCATATTTCCTCCAGTGCCCTACCGTGATGACAGACTTATTAGTATAGTAAAGCGTTGGTTTAAATCTTCTGCTAGAACAGCTCTAATAATAATTAATCAATAAATTGTGAAATTCACATGGCTGTAGGAAATAAAAATTATATATATATATATATCATGACAGATCTTGTCCAGAGTAAATTTATTGCCACCACATTCAATTACTTTTGTCAGAATTGTATTTTAAAAGTCTTTAGTTGGGATTTTTAGCAATCAGTTTATCAATATGCTATGTGCGTAGGTTTAATGGGTTAATGAGAAAATGTAATTGCGTAAGTATGATGTATAGAGTAAAAGGTATTTCTTACCACGTGGCATTGTATTACAAGCCTCATTGACTGTTACCTGTCATAAATATGAACTGAGATAATGTTACTTATCATAGTATTTTTGTCACAGCATAAAAATCACTTGTCATTATTTTCAGGAACATTTTCGTCAAACTTAGTACGCCAGATGTCAGTAGACAGTAGGGTAATTCTAACGCTAAAAAATGAAACAACACCAACAGTACTGGGCTCCGCAACAACAGGGTGTTTTAAAACGTGACGTTGGACTTTTTCATAGAAATTGCAATATCCCAGGTTTGACGAAGCCTTGATAGTCTTTACATCCTTGGGTTTAAACCTGTGGCCCATTTGTAGCGACCCAGTTTGAGCTCGCGGATTGTGTTTGGCAGATTGTAACAGGTTCAGAGAATTCGTGAATAAGAATTTTTCACGTATCGGTAAAACCAGGGACGGCCTTACGCCGATGCGACTTCATTCTTCCCCGAACCTCGCGTTGCTTGACACCGAAGCAAAAATAAAAAGTTAGATTTTATTTTGCACAAATCACAGTGTTATTTTTCAATTTGTTCTCCAAACAGAATGTATTGGTAAAAGTATATCACGAAGCAAAGCATTAATGGGAGCTGATTTGCTAAGGAGTAATATTTGATATATTCATTTACGTTTTTAAGTTATTTGAAATCGGCAAGAGACCCCGCTACCAGTACTCGCATCGGGCATGTCCCTGAATAAAACAGTTATGTGTCTTGGCGACAAACTGACCCTCTGATGTTTCTATATTGTACAATAATTAGCCATATCGTACCAGCCGCGTTGGACTGTATTTTCTTTCCGAGAAGGACTCTCCAGCGCAATATGGACGTGGGTAATGGCTCAAACGCACTTTAAGGCTGTACACAGAACAATCGACAAGAATAAATGACCCACGAACAACGACGGATTCACAGACAAACACTCATTTTATGAATCTTTACCGAGCTAATGCCGGACCCATAGTCAGTTTCAAATCTGCAACTCCAGAAATAGTAGTATAAAATAGGACACTTACGCCTATAAAAATAACACCTTGTTCACATAATTAGACTGATGTAATAGGATGCATTATATTGATTTTATGTGCTGGTTTTTATTGTGACCTTGTAATTTCAGCTATAAAGGAAGAAAGGTGTAATTATGGTATTGACATGCTAATCTTAACGCCAACGTAAAATAAATGGAGTGATGCTGTTTTGCTTGGTACAAGTTTTCTTTGGTAGCTAAAATTGATTACCTTGAACTAATTCTTTAATAGCAGTTCAAACTTGTTGTCGTTAACCATGTTGAAAAAATGTTATCAATCTACAGTAAGGCCACTACTGCGCTACTGAGGGGCGGATTAGCATGAATCCACTTTAATGCGAGCTTGCCACTATACGATGACGTATATTATTAAACATGTGTTACATAAAACACAGATGTGTATGCCAGAAACTGCAGCTTCGCTAACGGCAAACCGTCATACAAATTTCACTCTTGAGTGTGGGAGAAAAATAGGTATATTTAGATTTTAGCACGAAAAAACAGGCGTTAGCCTCAGAGTAAAAGGAATACAACGAACAGCTACGACTATAAGAACCTCTTCGCGACCCAACACTCAAACCGAACTGACTAGCAATACTAGCATCACATAATTTAGACTGAGAGAACGTGGGTAATAAAATTAGTGACGTAAGCAAAACGGTGCGGAATTTCTATTGCGCTTAATGAATACACAATGCGGTCAAAGGCAAAACAACTAAACTTACCGTAACATTGATGGATGTTACTATTATACGTAGAGTAGCGCAGTACACATCCACAATTTATTACACCTTGTAGAACTTTTTTCACCTTCCATCACACCTTACACGTGAATGGATTGCTCAAGCTTTTATGTCGGACTGCACTGACAAACTGTCACAGTGTGATGCAGCTCGTAATTAAAGTGCATCGATCTTTTCACCAACTTTGCTCAACACAATCACGGAGGATCGTGCTTTTCTTCCGTTGACGGACTTCGCTAGCAAAACCTAAAAACATACTTACGAGACTTCCTACTTCTCTCTATACAGCACACCATGCGATTGACGATGCGACAACAAAGCCTTCGCAGACGAATGTCGGCCGACAATGAAGCAACCTACAATTCTTTCAAAATGTTGCCCGTCAGGCAATTATGGGGATGGCAATGTTGATTGTTTTAGGTTGGCCTAAAGCCAAAGGCTTCATTATTTCTTTTAGAACTCCTTGACTATTTTATCTTTGACTCCGTTGCATATGCTATCTCTGATTGTTTCTTTAAGTCAGCACTACATTCATAAAGTCTAAATTGTTATATTTTCCAAAATATAGTCGTAGTCACATCAGAAACAATTTCATATCCATTTTCTATCCGAATACAGCTATCACTTGAATTGAGTGATGAATAAGCGAGAAGGGAAAAAGAGAGCGGTTTGAACCAATCCTAAGTTTTTATATCGCTATATGAGCCAATCAGCGAAAGATATGTTATTTGTATCATGTTACGTATAGATAGTATTTTACAATAATAATTAAAATGTAACATATTCTACATCACCGAGGTTCTTTACCACAAGTACCATCTAACTTCATACACTCTAAAATGTGACGCTACTTGAAAACACTCAAATACTGTGCCAAATATGTCAGTTTAGGAATTCAATGTTTGAATGACATGATTAACCAAGGATAAACAGCTTTTTAAATATTACATTTGGTCTAACTGGAGAACATACAATCGCTTATTAAAATGCCAATTATATAACTTATTACAATTCACTATTACAATCGCCATACAATCCTCACCATAACCTAGGTAGGTCACATTCACCACCAGCGACAACCCATTCGGGAAACGAGCAACACCTCACTCCATCGAAAGACATTTGATTTCGTTTGTTACTCCTATATCAAATTCGCGATGATATATGTATCATTTTGTGATCTTTTAACTTTAATACCCACTATCTTCACTTTCAAACTAAATATTAATAATTAATCTACGGTATATACTGAAACATACTATTTTATGTGACGCTTACAGTGCTGTCACATGGGGTTCTACCGCGAGCATACTTTTTCGAAATGCCTGAAGGGCGAGATAGTGTGCTAATTGTTATAATTAGCCGTTATTCCTGCGGACTTGTTGTGCCGGTCTGATAATATAATTCTGTTATTAGTGTTCTATTTTGTGTGTTTACTGACAAACGCTGTGCTATATTTTGGCCGTGTTTAGTATACGCGACCCATTTCTAACTTATTACTTCTGAGTTACTTCAACCGTTACCACAGCGCACAATGCGCTCTCTGTACGTTCAGTCTAGTTTTTGCAGTGATTTCGAATGCACCTCTGTTTTGTGCTATGAAATTTGTAAACGTTTCGTTGTGAATCAATAATATAACTATATTCAAGAACTCTGTCAGTTTGGTTACTCAATAGCGCAACGAAGACATTACGCTATTAATATTTTGCTGTTGAGCTGTTCTTGACCCACGGCTGCGGCTAACCCGGAATTATTTCTTGAGCATATAACATGTGCCGAAGCACAGGCATAACTTGACGCGTAGAGACGTATCAAAAGATCGTCTGTATGCTTCCTTGTCTAAAAGACGACTCACTCGAAAAGCGAACAGAGAATAAAGAGAAAAACAATAATTATTGTTTTTAATTCTTTGGCCAATTAAACGTGGAACCCTACTGCTGTCTAGCGGACAAGGTGTGAAACGTTACATAACACTTTCCTTCCTTCGAAAAAGTAAAACGGGATAAGCAATTTGTCACTAGATAATTTAATTAATAAAACTAAAGCAACTGACAGGGAAGATTTAGAGTCTAAATCTACACATCTAAATTTTAGACAATAGAATTAAGCAGGTCTTACGGTTTGGTCAGCGCACTCCAGAGACAGCACGAAGCAGTCAATGGGAACAAATAATATAATTAATGAACACACAGCGGGAGGCAGGAAGCTGTAAAGAAAAAGTTACCGATCTTACGTCGGCGATTTTATACATGTTGAAACCAAAGTAGGTTATACCATATAATTGTAAACAATAAGGTTTAAAGAAATTTCATTTCATAGGATACCACAAAGACATGATGAAAATTTAATTACAAATGCGAAACATCAAAACTACAGTGTAGGTACAACTACTATACAATAGACTATAGAGTAATGCTTTTCAGAAGATTCTTTCCGTGTACGCTGGGCATCGACCCCTGTGAGTTAACCCGCCGTAAAGCAATGCTTCAAAAGATTGGGCCATGCCGGAAATTTGCCGAACAGACAAAACAACGTCACGTCCATTGGGTCTGATCCCTCATCGGAACGTTGTTGATTGTTGTAGAAAGAATGCCAATTGTCGCAGCAGAGAAGAATATTCCCATGTTGGGTTAAAGCGGCGGTAAAAATAGCACAACGCGTCGAAAGCTGCACATTCTCTCACACATCCTTCTGAATACTTCTGATCGTGCAGTCTCTCATTCGAGAACACTTTAACACTGAACAGTTGATTTGCTAAGCTGAACCCATTCTTGACTCCAATCAAAGATTGCGTTTCAATCTTACCGGGGTCATCAAAATATATAGCGCAACGAAATACATTAACTATATATATATATGTGCTGTTTGGCTATTCCTGATCCACAGCGGCGGCTGACTTGGAATTATTTTATTGCCAAATATCATGTGCCAAAGCACAGGCATAACTTGACTCGGAGAGACGGTTCAAAAGAGCGTCTGTATGCCTCCTTGTCTAAAAGACGACTGACTCGAAAAGCGAACAGAGAATAAAGAAAAAAAACAATGATTCTTTAGGCAAATAAATGTGGTATCCTGCCACTATCTAGCGGACAGGGTGGTGAACGCTACAACTGCACTCTGATGCTCAACTAGTATATCAGTGGTGAACGAACACACATATCAACGGAGTCAGATAAACGACCTATCAATAATTAATTATAAGCTAAAATCCTAGTTGGTACAGCAGGTTGTGGAACCATGTATAAAACTTGTTTTTTATTTACAGGTTTAACAGATAAAGGATGCTTGCTGAGGTTTGTGGTCAAATTCTCTGTTAGTTACAAGTCAACCCAACGTTTATCTGTAAAAACGCTAAGAATTAGAGTTTGATTGTGTTAGAGTTCTTGATGCATATTTTTGATATAAGGTTGTATAAATTCTTTTGCTCAGCATCAAGTTAACTGAACTGATTGGCCTAACTGCCGTGCTCATACAATTTCACAATTAACAAGAACAATTACAATAAGGTTACAATAATGTCGCAACTCATATACCTTTTGTAAATCTGACTATTTCAGCCTCGTGCAACACAATTTTACCACTTAATGCTGTATAAATATACAATATTTACCTTGCTGTAAAAGTTGTCTTCGTTTCTTAGGATTGGCCGTTGCATGACGTTGTCAAGTTGCAGAATGACGTATAACTCTTGACGACATATTTGCAAAATGAGAGATTATGAGAATGGGTAACGAGCTTTTATCTTTTTGAAACGTAGGCAATCGTTTTTTCGTCTGGGAAAATATGCGTACACAACCTTATGTCATCAGGAGTGTTTTGTTTTAAATCAATCAAAAGATAACGGAAATGTTCTGACGTGGCATCCAGATACGCCTCTTTTAAATAGTTATTTTTACTAGGGAACATTTGTCTAGAGAAGTGTTTCATTTGTGAGGCGTCCTTTACATTTTTTAATAAAACAAGGTAATGGTAACTGTTCTGTGAGACTTGCCTTTGTGAAATAAATTTTGTACAATGTAAATTACACTTAGGGCTTGATGGTGGTTTCTTTGTGAATAAATCGGATATTTTCGAATCAAAACTTCCCATTAAATCATCTAAAATGATCAATTGGTTCAGAGTGGGATTTAGTTTTTCTGAAAACCCCTCGATAAACACCATGCCTTTCATTTGATCATAACCCTTTTGCCATTTACTATAACACCACATGATCTGCTTTCGGGCTGGATTTATCATCTGGGAAGTATATTTTATAAGTCTCGAGACAAACACGGTCTTTCCACAACTCGTTGGGCTTGAAATTAAACAGGTAAAGGGGTGCTGTAATGTATCATCCATGTTGAACAATAACACGTGCAAACGAAGTATCAAACTATTTATTTTAAAAACCCAATGATTCTCAGCGATCTGCCTGCTTACCTTTGGCAAAGAGTTGGTTGCAATTTGTTCACGTGGAAGAAAAGGAAGAACAGTATTTACGTTTGTGTAGTTGATTTTTTGAAATTTATCGTAATGTCTCCGCTCATTGGTGGTTCCCGTGCTAGCATAGTCATCAACCACTTGCAATCAATCTTTGCTCGCTATGGTATAGGCTGCCCAAAGAATTAGTGTCTGATAATGGGCCTCTATTTAATTCTTTTGCATTTACTGAATTTTCGGACAGATATGGCTTCAAACATACCTCGAGATACACTTACTTTACTAAAAGCAATGGTGAATACTATACTATGGTCGGTTGTGAGATGGAGTAGAAGAATGAATGAAGATGGTTAGCTACGTCACTCATATCCAGCCAGATGGTTTAATCAGTTTGTTTGAAGCGGCATACATCACCGTCGACGGTGATGTAAGTACCAGGAAGAGGTAAACATATCTGATGCCCGATTGCATATTGGAGCAAGTGATCCTGAAAATCCATTGAACCACTGAACCAGTTTCGATAAAACCGGGCTCGTACTTGTAGTCAGTGGTGGGATTCAACTGGCTCTTGGAATTTTAATGACCTCCGCGAACCCGTTGTTAACAAGCGTATGCATAGGTCTATGTGTGTATCGGCCCCGGGTCAATATGGCGGGATCACGAGAAGTGACCGTGAACAAACTCACCGGCGACAACTGGTAGTGGACAACTGACCGGCAACAAATTGGCCGGCGATCAAATTAACCGTGACGTAAATTGGCCGGCGATGAAATTAACCGTCGATAAATTGGCCGGCGATCAAATTAACCGGCGACAAATTGGCCGTCAAAAGGTCAAAATTCTAATTCACTATCTAGTCGCTATCTAGTCACTATCCAATTTAGTATGTGTATTGCAGTCAAGGTTGCCACTCGTAGAGTTTTTTGGCCCCTTGTAGGGTGTAGGGTGACCCTACGGGTTTTTCACCTTTATTCATAGATTTCCTATTGTTACATGCATTTTCCCGGTCTAGACGAGTTGTTTGATGAGATTATGAAACAATGCGTTGTAGCCTATCTCATGTTGTAACAATGGACTCATTGCAATAACAATGGACACTTTAGTTAAGTAAATTGTCAGATTGAAGCTGTACGTCAAACAAATATTTACTTTACATATCATATACTACCATCAACTTAAACACAATAATTCAGCACTTGCACGGTCAATTTACCTCCCGGTCAATTTTCATTCCGGTCAGTCTGTTCCCGGTTAGTTTGTTCGCGGTCAATTTACATCACAGTCAGTTTGTTCGCGGTCAGTTTACGTCACGTTCAGTTGTCCCCGGTGAGTTTGTTCGCGGTCATTTTCCCGCGGTCATATGTCGTGGAACCCAATATGGCATGCTGTTAGCGAGAGAACCGGATGTTAAATTATTTGATCTCCACCACTGCTTGTAGTGTTGAGTATGGGTCTAATTTATGTCATTCCCTGTATAAGAGTTGTAGGCCTACTTTCATTCTACAAAGTTTCATCAAAATCTGAGATGATCGGTGTCAATTTTCTTAATATAATGGGTGAATTGACACGGAATGACCCATATCGGAAATTCACACGCCAACTACCCTACAGAAAATGATATCGCGTTATGTTACATTTTAGCAATAACTATAGGACGCACACTGAGTCGATATCACATAAATTTCTATGTAATTATTTGGTATCATTTTTTTCCAGACAGACTAGATTCATGTCACAAGTAGCCTATTCAAGAGTAGATCTAGAAATTTTTTAAGGATTGATCCAAAACGGTTTCGGATTGGGGAATTCCCGTATGTGAGGAAATTTCGTCAAGTTTACGAAGCAGTTCTAGGTCATATTGCATTGTTATGAAAGAAACGTGTTGTGTTATTTATTATTTTTTTCGGTGACTGATCTATTTAATTATTCGCTTAAGGCACAATCAACTTGTTAAACAAAGTAAAAAAGTTACGTGATCGTAGTGATATGGTATGGTAATGTTTATCCTCGGACTAAGGAAAGTCTTTGCACGACTTAAAACCGGCGATGATTGCTCATCGCTCGAGCTCCGGTTACTAAGCTAGCCATTGTGCAAGTTCCGGTTGTCATCACTTTCTATTTTGTTTTTTTGAATTTTTGGTGTAGTATGGTCACACGTTCTAATTAGCACGTTATTTGAAACTTTCCAATTACATGTTTGCTTGTGCATCAACTTAAAATAAGTCATTCTAGGGTGAAAGATGGTATCTATACCTACACTTTTTAGTAAAAGCAGTTTTAAATAACAACAACTACTTTTCAATTAATTAGCAATTAGTAATTAGCAATGTGCACTGCGATTTTATTGCGGACAAGAAACATCAAATTAGCCGCACTGGTCCCCAAAACATACGCGGTGAGTATAAATGTTAAAAAAACGATTTACTCGATTTGCTTCATGAGGCATGTCTCAAATAAACGGAACAGATGATGCACAACTAAATTCGATAACGTGCAACTGTACTTTATGATTTTCTCTGTACCTAACTAGCTCAGAAATTAATTAGTCACTCTGGTAAATGCGAAACTATCCTTGTTTGTTACCTGGTAGGCTAAGTCCTATTAAATTGCAATCCCACTTATGGTTCGAATTAAAAATGACCATTTTTTGTTCATAATATGTATTACGTTTCGTGAAGGTAAAATCTAAATATCGCAAGTAATATTGTCTGCCAACAATAGAATGGCATGCCGTTAATATCTTGAAGTGAATTATCTGCCTTTTTGAATTTCTTGACGTGTGGCCTTTTTCAACTTATTCTGAATTGAAAATTCATGAGCCCAAGAATCTAATGAAATTTTGTTGCTTTACCAACTAAAATGGATGATTACAGCAATAGACTAAGACAATGCTTTTTACAGCAAAAACGTGTTCCGATAAAAAAATAAAATTGTCAGTACTAAATAGCGTTAAGAATAGTTGATTGCTGCAAAACCCTTGCCAGTCTATTTCCTTGTTTAGTGAGTCCACTTTATTAGGTTTTTGCACTGGGCATGGATACAATAGAAATAAACTAGTTGAAAACAAACTGCATATGAAACATATTTAACATATGATATAAAGGTATACATCTTTTAAGACACCAAAGAGAAAAAGGTAAAACTTTAGTCACGTGAAGAACTGGAATTGAAGCACAAAGAGTTGTCTCAATACCACTCACGTGATCTGCATTTTTTTTCAGTACAAACTTCAAAATGAGTATTAAATGCAAGCGCACATCATTTCTTGTAACTCTGCAGAAGAATTAAAAATGTTTCACGTTTCACGTTTGACCGAAGACTAAGTCCCTCCATTAGTAAATGACATAAAAACTTTTTTAAATTTTTCGGCGTGGTATGTGTCGCAGCAAAGTTCAGACAAATCCAGATGCAAATGTTCAGACAAATGCAAAACATGTTATTGGCCTCAAATGAATAGCCTCACCAAATACATTCAGGTAAGAAGGTCAGGCTGCATGCTGTGAGCTTATTTTTAGCGTGTGGTTAGATGAGAGATAGACCACCAAAAGGACATGAAAAGCTATATTGCCTGAATTTAGAGCTGCCCACCAGGTCCACTGAACAGGAGCAAGTTTTGCTAATGCCTTGCCCAAGACATAACCCGGACTGCAGAGTGTGGCAATTTTTGCAGAGATCTTGGGAGTTCAGAAGCAAAATCCAGGTTTGCAAGGAAGCAGCTGGTGTGTACTGCGACAAAGTCTGTCTGACATTTGTTTTAGGCAAGGTGCGGCCTTTACAATAGAAAACAGAGTGTATCTCTAATTAGCGTCTCTAATTAGTGTATCTCTCTTTTAGAGAGGTCACTTATCTTCTGATGTGCAATACTATTTCGACCAAAAAACTCAGTTATGCTCCTGCATACTCTGCAGTTTGGGGTATTACAATAGCATAGCACCACTGGGTATTGAACACGGAATGGGCTCGAATCAGTCGGCTACAGAGTCGACTTTAACATTGCCAATACCAAACCAATTGATAACCTTTATTTATTGAACAATAGGTTTTATTAAAGGAAGCTTCGCACATTTCAATTATGTTAATTTGTGAGGGTAGACAAGTTGGAAAGCTAGTAAACAAAATTTTGTTTTGATAACATACCGAAGAAGTAGGTTATGTAATAATTGGTTATGCACTTTATGCTAAATGTTGCTAATACTTGTGTTACATGGCTTTTAATTACCTTAGTTTTGTAATTAACTAAGTATTGTAATTACCGTACTGTTCGTTATGTGCAGCACTACATTTGAAGTATTTGGAATCATGTTGAGGTGCAAGGGATTGGAACTGACTTGGAGTGAAAAATCTTTTTATATCATGAAATGTTAATTTGAGTTGTAATTTTATTCTATATAGCTTAAGTTTAGCTGACTATCAAATTGTTGTGCAATTGTTTATTTTTCTTTTTTTTGTTTAAAAATAATTGAATGTTAAACATTGAAAACTACATTTTTTCTGTAAAGCTTTACTAATGCTATATACCTTGACTGCAGACAGTAAAATCAATGCTATTAAATAGTTTTATGTCACTATGATGAAATCTGAAAATGCATCTACCAAAGTGAAGGTGGCTGTACGTGTGAGGCCGTTCAGCAAGCGAGGTATATCAAAGAACTATTAGTTAGTTTGAGAATAAGTGTTTTAAGAGCACGTTTGATTGCATTTTTTTAAAGGATTTTTTTCATATTTTTATCTAGATATAGTTTACCTTTTTGCATAACATGTCCTGGTGTAATAGGTGATTTTAAATTGAAATTAAAGGCATAAAATATATGTAGGCCTACTCATTGCTGCACAACTATGATGTAGAATGACTTAGCTAATAATGTGCAAATAATAAAAAACATGTGAAAACAATCGACATAGGTAATAATCCCAAGAATTTAATATTAATTTAAATGCCAACCATCAGCTGCCGAATGCTGCTAATTTTGCTGTAGCAGAAAGCATTGATACTTCATTTTACTTCGCTTTTGTGTGATCTATTTATAAGACAATTTTTTATATTTTATTAATTATTTTATTTATGGCGGTTTTATTTATTTATGGGCAGTGACAAGATGCCAAGATATTTTTTTGGCATTTGCACTAATCACAGATAATAGCATATACGGCTTGCGGAACAACTTTTGTCATATAAAGAGAGCACTCCGGTACTCACACAGCAATTCCGGTACTGAAAATAATCTCTTACCAAGAAGCATTTTTAGGAAAATTGGTGGACGCCAATTCCGTGTGCAAACACAATTCACTACCTTAGGTCATAGCAAAAGAGTTCCCGTAGACTTGAAATTTTCAAAACTTTTAATGTGTAAACCTTTGCAACTCCTTAAATTAAATCTAAAAAATTTGTAACAAACTTTCAACTATATTTATTTCATCATTTGAACTCAGCATTGTCCATGACTATCCCATTACAGCAATTTTTTATCTCATCTTTGAATCGTTCATGTTGTGAGTAAAGTTTCCTGAGAGGAAGTGATGACGAAAAGTTACATGATATTGCATGTCCGATAATTTTGCTAGGTTGGAGCCAAAGCTTGCTACAGTATTATCAGCAATTTCTGATTGTACATATATGTTAGAATATGCTAATACTCAAAATTTTGTTAAGGAAAAGCAAAAAATCAATTACAGCTTAAGCTGACGAATTAATCTTCTGTTGCGAAGAGTGCCTAATAATTTGTCACACTAAGACCAACACCCTCAAAACAAATTTTTTTTTTCAAATCAATGTATATATATTTTTTAAAATTTGATCAAGAAGGTAAGTTTTTCTCTTGAGTAACTCAAAATGTGGTGAATTTGCATCTGAAAATTAAAAATTTTAATGCTAGACCTTACTTACAGGTTAGATTAGATGAAATGTGAAATTATTGAGAAGTTATTATGTGATCAGAATTCTCTACGCTATAATGCTAAGTGTTTTATGTTATGGAAGCATTCTGAAATTATTTTTATTTAGTTGAAAATCTAAACAGGAAGCCTACTGGTGTATGTTATTGTTAAAATGTACTCTGTGTTCAGACATTAGGCTGAGAGAAAAGAAAAAAAAATTGATATATTGGAATAGGCTGACAACAATTATGACCATGTGTGACAAACATATGTGCCAATGGCACATGAATAGTGATGTACTATTCCCAAGTATATCAGTTGTGTGATTCGCTGTAAACGCAGTTAATTTATTGCCTAAGGGACATGTAAATGTGGTGTGTAAGTATATGGTGTGTGTGCGTGTACAACAACACCTTTCACTATAATTGCACATATTTCCAATTTTTATTGATAAGCTAATAAATAATATCACTGGACTTATAAATTTTTAAAGGGATATTCTATTCCTAATGGACATCAGCATCACCAAAATTCTTTTACATGCCCTAGTCCTACAAGATGCCATGCACCATAAGTTCGGTATTTCTAAAATATCCCCGCACACTATGTGTAACACTTGGACTGTGTGGGATTACGGATGTTGAGCAATTAATTTTGTCGGTATTTGGATAAATATTCCAAAACTTTGTTCTGTCATAGAATTTGATTGTAAATGTTTGTATAGATAATAGATCTATGCTATGGCCGTAACTATTGAGACACTAGTATAGTTGTTTTCTACTTGTGGTACTAGTGGTGTACCACAAGCGATCCGCAAAAGCAAAGCATCTTTTGAGTCAAATGAGAGGTTTAGTGGAATTTGTGACGTATTAGTGCCTAATCCACATTAAGAACACAATCCGTAGCACACATACTGCACAGGCACATTGTAGTAGAACTGCCGTGTGTCATACAAGCCTTTATTTCTGTTATATGACTTCATATGCCCTAGAAGCACATGAGTATGTGGTAGATTGCTGTAACTGTGTCCTGTATCTAGGAAATTGTTGAACAGATAAAAAAAAAACTCTTGTTTCACACTTCAAAACATATTTCGTGGACCCTTAAAGGACCGTGGACTTCAATTTTGGAACCACTTTGCTATACATGTACACTTATTTTTCAAAATGTTGCTAAATGCTTTAAATGGAATTTAAACTGTTTTATACTAAATTCAGTAGCACCATGCATCATGTTGGCTGTTAAACAACACACAATAATTTATTCACATATCATTGAAAGAGAATGTGTAATAGGCTTGATTTTTAGCGGTTAATAAATAGCACTTCATTGTTTGTAACACTTTATTTCAGTTACCATATATAACTGCATTTAAGCCCTCTTTTGAGGTAAAAATGCAAGCCCAAAAACAACAGTGGGCTTACTTATACTATGAACCTCTTTTTAGGGCTAAAATGTTTCATACTACTTTGGTCAACTCACTTGTGGTAAATAGATCTGACATTGTCACTCTGAAAATAAAACAGCCAGGTTACACATGGAAAAGGAATGCAAGTTTAACATTTTGCCCAATATAATTATTGATGATCAACATAGTTAAAATGCTTTTTTTCAGCCATTAACTTTGTAATTTAATTTTTTTTAAAACTATAAATGTAACGCCAAACTAAGACCTGCATCTTTCTTTATTTTTCCTTCCAAGAGAGTTAGGGCCAAAGTAATTGCTTGCTTGCCTGATGACACACACCATAATTTATTTTTTGTTCGCATGCACGCCCTTAAAGTTTTATAACAATGGCTTTCTTTTTAAGCAATGAACTAGCAGGAATGTATTTATTCTTTTCCATGTGTTTGATCTTTTTAATCATAACACTGGCCAACACATATTTTTGTGCCAAGAAAATTTCAATGGTTTTAGGATAACTTTATGTGACTGAATCTGAAAATGGCATTAGTTTTGGCATTGGCATTCCGAATTGGCTCTAGTTTTTGAGATATTCAATATTTTTATTTCAAAATAGTGCTAAAATTGAGCAATTTCTGACAGTGGTATTCCCTTTATGTTACAACTTCTATGACACTGTATCTGTCTTTATAAGCATGTCCATACATTATTCTATTATTTTTGATGCTATATCATGAAAGACTGCAACTTTTACCACAAAAAGCCTTTTGTATGCAAGTTAGGTTTAATGTAAAAATCTTAGAAAATTAGACAATATTAACAACACCAAACACAGACATTTACAGATGCAGATAGTGTCAAAACACAAAAACTATTTGTAGTAATGATCAAAGTACATTTTGCAAACTGTTAAAGCACAATAATGAATCACATATTACAACACAAATTAGTCAATCGTTACAAATTTTCTTTTGTAGCTCTTTCTGGAATGTGATGTGACTGAGTCACGTTGGAGACTCCAACAGTAGTCTGCCATCATATGGGCATCCCACCTGCTCTCGTACCTCTCTTCCATTATCTTAATGTCCTGGTGAAATCTTTCTCTTTGCTCTTCACTTAGATCACCGAGGTTTGCAGGAAAACAATCTAAGTGATTGAAAAGATAGTTTTCCTTGATACTCATCTTTACACCTAATCTTTGAACTTGCAAAGCATGTCTTCCACCAACTCCTGGTAATTTTCCGCTTTTTGATTTCCGAGAAAGTTTTGTGTGACTAAGACAAATGATTGCTAAAAACTCTCCGTGTCTGTCATAGATCCCACAAAACATGGATCTTTTATGAGCTTGCGGATCTGAGGGCCATAAAAAATACCTGCCTTCAACTTTTCCATAGTCAAAGAGGGAAATGCTTTGCAAATATAGTTGAAGCATTTCCCAGTTACAGGCAAGGCAAACTGTTTCATTAAACCAAGTTTAATATGCAGTGGTGAAATGTTGATTTTCTCTCTGGTAACTAAAGGCTCGTTGACGACGTTAGCTTCACCTACTCTCATGGAATCTTTAGAAAGCCAAACTTTTTTCACCCAGTGATCATCACGTTCTCGACTGTCCCACAAGCAGATAAAACATGGATATTTTGTTTAACCGCTTTGCTGGCTCAGCAAAAAATTTACCATTTTATAGTCTACACAGATTAACCATTGGTGAGAGTAATAGGTCAGTTTCTGTAATACTGTTTTGTTGGTGTTGTGATCTTGCTTTAATTTTGTTGAGTTTCTAATTGAAAGAGATGCATGCTTGTTACCATTATGTAGTAATACACATTTTAATCTTCTTTTCGAACTGTCTATGAATAAGCGCCACTCCTGAGGTTTATATTGTGGCACTCCCATTTGCAGTAGAAACTCTTTGATGTCTTTGCAGAAAACAAGTTCTTTTTGTTTGCTAAAATACGGAAGTAATTCTTTTTCTGTTGTACGATAGAATGTGATTGAAGCTTCAATTTTAAGGCAGTTTTTTTCTTTGAGTCGGGATGCCAAAATTTCTGCTGCTTCTTCGGATAAGTTGAGATCCCTGACAAGACCACTGCATTCCTCCTGTTTAAATTGCTGTACAGTTGATGAACAATTTTCAAACATACTTCCACTACTATTACTCGCGGAGCTTTCTACCTCTTCATGCAACTCACCATATTTTATCGATTTATGTCGGATATTTTATGATATTTATTTATATTTATATATTTTTTGTCTGCTAAATTACTTTGTTCAGGTATAGGCACTTCGTCACAGTGAGGCGCAGGTCTTTGTGCAGATTCTAAACCACGGTTATTCCAGGTACCCTTCTTGTGGCGATTGAACCCTTTTAGATCAACCAAACAAAAGTAGCAGTCATCAAAATGATTTTTTGGTTCTCTCCAAACCGTCGGCATACCAAACCTAAGATTTTTAAGCGTGCCTTTACTCCACTTTCTCAAGCTTTCTGTGCATCCTTTGCAGACAATATGCGGTGCCCATGACTTATCTTGGTCACCAAGCTTCACTTTAAAAGACGCAAAATAAGCCTTCCTCACAAAGTCAGTGATAGCTTTTCTTTGGTCTGTTAAGGTATACTGCCCACAGATGTAACAGAGTTTATCAGGATTATTGCGACAGCTTCTTCGTGACGAGTTCACATCTCTTAAATCAAACTTTAGTTAATTCAGTATGAGCTCAAAAGCAGTCATGATATTCCTTTCTCTAGCTATAGAGCTATTAGACTTTGGCAAAAAGTTTACCTTATCTCTCAAACTATAGCTACAAAATAAGATACTGGCTGATCTAATATGGTGTACCAAAGCTTGAAGTGGTAAAGTTGTGGTAAATCACAAAAGCGTTTTCAATATTGTACTACTGAAGTAATGGGTTGTTACAACAACACTTAAACGTATTACATTGGAACCTGGTGGGAAATAAGGAATGAATACTACTTATGAGACATTTCTAATACGCCTACTAATAATGCTTGTGTTCCAATTTGGCAAATACAAAGTTTACCATTTTTCTGTGGTCCAAAAACGGAAAAAAAACTCGATACCTTAAAAACTAGAGCCAATTCAAAGAAATGAATGTCATTTTCGGACTCAGCAGCCCAATATTACCCAATTGCCAATATTAAAAGCTGCTAAAATATCTTTGGCACTCGACAAAAATTTTTTGTTGTTGGCAAGTGATAATAGGTCCGGTTGTCTGTGCAACAATCGCACATTCTCATATGACACAGTTTTTATCTTATCTCTTGCCTTTGCATCTGGGAAAAATATGAGGTTGACAAAACGTGGCATAGTTAGTTGTAACAGATACCGTAATAGTATTCCAGTACTTCTCAGAAAGTTAATTAGTCTACTGTTAGAAATACATTACAAAAGTAGTTGCTTTTAAACGATGCAGTGAAAACATCTGATGCTTTAGCCTGAACTTGAACGCTGTTCATCCTTGCAGTAAGGAGAAAAATGTAAGCGGGCTTATGTACTGTAATTAATGGTACAATTCATACCAGGTTGTAACACCACCTGGCATCAGCATGAAGCAGTGTTCATCATCTCATTTACTTGGTGGCACTGGGCCAGTATATGGAGATATATAATTATACTCTGTGTGCGTTAATAGAAAAATTTGAAACTTTAAACTATCATTAACATGAACTAATGTTTGGATAAGAAAAATTCCCATCATAAAGTCCCATAGTCATTTTGAAAAAGGTAGTGAGTATTTTTTTTCTTGAGGGCCATTGTAAATGACCTTTATGGTGTGCTTCAAAAAGCTAATTCAAGATACCCTAAGAAGCTATCAGGTGATTGGTAAAGATTTTTTCATTTTATTGTAGAAGTGGATCTGGGTACAAAATGTGTTATAGATATGGCTGAAGATCAAACATTTCTTCTTCCACCTGAGAAGGCATCTGACAAGTAAACTTGTTTTTGAACCTTATTACCTTCTAGTGTTTCACATTTCGTAACAAAAAATATTGTTTATTTACACATGTATTTTACCTATTGTGTCACAATTTTCTTTAACTAATATTTATACGTAATTATGTTTTTTTTTCATGTTCAAATTTGCTTCAGAAAACAGCTAAAGGTATTTTTATTTATACTCATTTTGTGTAGTTGCATGTACTGAGAAGTGGAAATTTTTTGGTACTCCTGAAGGAGCTTATGTTTGCGAAAGCTCGTGTAGAAGAATCAAAAATAAAGTTAACCTTCAGAGCGCCAACCTATATCTTGTTTTTTTATTTAACTATATACTGGATTAACGCGGTTCGGCCACCATGAAAATATAAATTGGCGAAGTTGCAGTATTCTTAGATGTTTAAAGATCTTAGAAAAAATTGCAGAAGTAGAACAATTGGAAAAGAAAAATATTTCATTTGAAGCAGAATATATTTTAATAAATTAGTTGCACACCTTTTGATAGTAATACTACCTAGTACATATACTATTTAACATAATATTTCTTTTAAAATATGTTGCTTTAATTCAATTGATTTGTTCTGTATGAAGGTGTTTACATTTGATCATTGTTTTTGGTCAATGGATTGCAAAGATGCAGACAAGTTTGCAGATCAATCACTGGTTTTTAAGAATATTGGGGTGGAGTTATTAGAAAATGCATTCCAGGGATACAATGCTTGCATTTTTGCTTATGGACAAACAGGTTGGTTAAAAATCACTTTGCTTCTTATTTATGTAATTACTTAAGTTATTGAACTCAACACAATATTTTTGTAGAATGTTGTAACATATCGGCTTCGAGTGAATTCTTCTTTTATCTGGAAAATTGCTAAAACATTTTCAAATATTAATTCCGAGCCAGTCAAAGTAAATTACATCACTGTTCCACTGTCTGGTGATAACAGTTTTAGACAAACTAATCAGAGTGGTTGCTAAATTTTTAAGGCTGCTGAACCATGTGATCATGACTTGTCATATCTACAGGTGGGCTGATGTAGAACTGGGCTTGACAATGGCTCTGACCAGACGCAATCATTTAGTCTGTCTGAAGAAGATTGAACTTTGTGTACTAGTCATGTTTTTGTCATTTTTTTTACCAATCATCTCTTTTCATGTAAATTGTAAATGATTTATAGAAAAAAAAAGTTTTGAATTCAGGCAATAACTGCATTGTAATTAGGGTAGGGTAGGGTTATCCAAGTATCGGTTAACTGATTAATCATGCCAATTTTAACTACCTGATGTCTGCAACCCATCAGCTAGTTTGCAGTAAAAGAAACACTGATTGACTCCTTGTTAAACTTAATTACAACCTGTATTCAGACCTCTTTGTCCTGTATTCTTTACAAAATCCTAAATGTTGGAGAAAATTTGTTTTACTATGTCACAAAGAATACGCAAAGCGCTGGAAATATGTCAATAAAATTACACGTTTACTTCTGAAAAGTAATATCTTAGTAGATGCAATTGCAATGTGAGGACTGGGAAGTTTCTAAAAACTTTGAGATAGAATGCACGAATTTTGAATTTGCAAATTTAAAATTAAACTAAAAAAAAATAAAAAAGTTGAATATACCATAACAATTGTAACGTAAATATAACATATTGTATTGTAACTTATTATATGACATATTGTAACGTATTGTAACATAAAACGTAAATTAAAGCGTTGTACCGATTTTGTGACAAATAGCTCTTGTGTAGCATCGGGTAAACTGCTTTCCGGTGAGGATTAGGCAACACATCACTACTAAAAATTTATTTAGGCCAGTCCATAAGATTTTTGGCTGGCGAGCAGTGAATATCTTTGTTGGTGTCAGGTGGGCGATTGTGTTAAACATGCACTACTTCTTGTAACCGCTTCTATACTGTATTTGTGTTCATGCCAAACCTTTCATAAAGAAATTTTTATGAACCTATCTTCAAAATTTACTGCAAAATTTACTAATTAACTGTCACATGCAAAAAAGCTAACCAAAAGATTTATTATTATTTAAAAAAATAGATTTCTAAAAACTTCAGCAAAGTTTTAAGCTGCAAAGCACACAAAACTGTCTGAAATGACCTAATATACGAGCATGACCTAAAGTAATCTGTAACCTAAACTTGACGCATTTGATAAACAGTGCTCAGGTCATTATGCTATAAGTCACTGTGACCGTTTCAATAAACTTTCAATACAGTAATTTTTTAAGGAAAAGATTAAGATAGAATGTTATTGTTTAATTTAGTCATGGTTCATGATGTTTTGAACTTGGTTGGTTTTCAACTATGTTAAATGATCCTTTTAATATAAACAATGCTTGCATGAGTTCAACGCTTTTATTGCTGACAACAGTAAGGTCACTATACAACAGCCTTCCCCGCTTTTCTTCCTTCTAAATGTCCACTGTTTACAAGCACATGCTACTCTCAAATAAAATGGCTGAATAAGCCCGAATTTCTACAGTGAAGTAGGATGCTAGAGAGAAATTATCCCAATCCTACTACTGTGACCTCACAATGCTCAATTACGCCTCAGAAAATGCTGATTATCACGTTGTTCTAGTTTCTCACATTGTAATATTTCTGCAGACTGCAATCACACTTTCCTTCACTTTCACAATGTGAAATGTTAAGCTGTGTGCCTTCCATAGACGCAATGTGAAATTTTGAGCTGTGTGTGTCAATTGATGCAGTTGGTTATTCTCGGTAGATAGATGATTAAACTTGCTGTTTTAATCGTAAAACCCCCAAAAGTCAGACAAACTGAGCGTTGTAAGAAGAATTTAATTATCAAAAAGTTTCAGCAGAAAAATTTGGTGCACGTTGGAGATACAAGAAGCTCGTTAGTGTCATTGCAGTATTAGTGATCGCTTAGTGTTAATATGTCATTAAAAGTGAAGTAAATATATGCTATGTTGAAAGTCGTATTTTGCCACACTGTTTCTGGTATTCGGTTGATTATTATAGTACTACAATTATTTGTTTTGTGACTTGAATAGGTAATGGATAGTCTGGATACATGTGCAAAGTTTATTTTTCAACCGCAAACTTTGCTCGATGTTGTTAGCTTTAATGTCAACCTCATGCAATCTAAAGCTGCTGTCTGTTTAGCTTCATGAGATATTGAGAAAAACGATTAGCAAATTAAACAGGTCTTCAGCGTGTATTTTGCCATAATTCCTTTGAATTCATTAAATTTTACATGAAACGTTTTAGGATCGCTAACAAACGTGAAGTTTGTTAGTAACAAAAAATATGGATGATGTTCAAGTAGTGGAAAAAAGTTGTGTTGTAGTATTTGTCACAAACCTTTTGTTGCAAGGACGTTAGTTGGCTAATACGTCAGGTAAACCTTAAAAAACGTACATAAACACGAAGACCATCGAAAAATCTCATAATCCAGAAAGTAGGCAACAACTTGAAAAGTAAATGAAGTTGTCTGAATATTCGACTATCAACATTTGCAAGGTGTAAAATCTGCCCATCTCGTGAACTGAAGGAGAGAAATTAATCGCTTGTTCTAAAATCTAAATGATCCAGGTGTGAGCAGGTAATCGCCCGCTTCACAGCCAGGCCTAAAAACATGATAATTACGCGCTTTAACACTGCAAAACACAATCAGCAGAAAGAAATGGAATAATCACGCGGAAACTTGGCTAGAAATTTTTTGTGTTGATGACAGTATGTTGCCATGCCACCACCACCTTGTGCAAAAATAAAAATCAGTGCCTATGGCTACGATGTTAAAGGTATTTCAATTATGTCGATGGTCAATGATACCTAATAACACACGAAGCGATTAAATTAACTTTAACGATTAATTGCATGTGAATTTCTTTGATTTTGTTGTTTTAACCAAAACAACTAGTGCACGGTTTATCGCATGCATGGTATTTTGACTAATGAAACGTAAAATGTTATGATGAGATTTAAGGTCTGGCGTTAAAGCCGTCGCCTGTTTTTGGGTCTGATAGTTTTGTTTTGAAAGGCTTATATGCCAGTATATACTAAACAAATGTTTTTTTCTGATAGTGAAGTTTGTGTGGCTTTGTTAGAATATATTTTTGAAGAATACACAGTCATCTGTTCACGGTAAACCTTTTTCTAGAGCATACCACTTAAACATATATATCGGATAATCGTATCTGTCATTTGTATTTATTATTTAGGTAGTAAATGTTACGGATATTCAAACTAACCCTAATCACTATGTATTTGGATATCAAGTTAAAAATTTCTGATCTAGATGAAATATATGGGCACACTCTCTTTTGTCATTTTTTACCTTGCCTACAAGTGTAAGTGTAACAAGAAGACACCAGGTGGAATATTCTTTAGTAATTGCTTCCATGGAACAAAATGGATTTCATGTATTGGGCACCATCCTTATATCACAATGTTGAAGTGCTTTAACATGTTTTCACAGACATGTACATTATTTTTTATAATTATTGATATACAAATTATCACGAATTATCAAACGTTATAACGAAATTGCTATACTCAGATTGTCTTCGGAATGTAATGCAGTTTGCATCAGTTAGCTTTGTCAGGACTTTATTTGGGCAAAGTGATAAATTCTAGTTAGTTCACTGTTTGTTTTACTATTTTTGAGAGCTTGATGGAACGTTTTCTGTTTGGTTTAGTTTTAACTGGTTTCATATAGCTGGAAAATACACGTTAAAGTGAGGTCACTATCTGTTTTGCCTTTTTTAACCTAATATTGACTAGCGTGATTTGATTAGTGATATTTCTTAGAGACTCCAGCGTACTGGACTAGGGCAAACAAGGCTGTGAGAAATCCTCACTGCTTTAAACAAATTAGGAAATTTTTCGTTGCCCCCGTTTATTGAAGACAGCTACATGATTAGAAAATAATTATTTCATTACATTATAGAGCACTTGTATAAAAAAGATTTTTGATATGAATCGATCTGAAGAATTTTGTGAGAATTTGTTGGTCACCCGAGTCCTGCTTCGCCTTAATTAAAGTTTAGGTTCAAACATTATATGCTTTCTTGGGCTCACTGGAAAAAAGCTAACATTTTAACATTGGTAAAATAACCGGATATGGTGAATGCTCAGCTTAAGCCACATGATTCTACATTATATGTAACCAGGGTCGGATTGAAAAGATTATTAAGTAGTGTGTTTCGTTCGTCTGAAGTTTAGAAAATTGGGATTCCCAAGAAACGGGAAGTTTATTTTACAGCTGGTTTATTTGCTTTCATATCACTATCCATAGTATATTGTCCAGTGAGGCCAATATACTATGGATGGCATATATTGCCAGCCATTTTCAGAAGACTAGGTCATTCTTAGCCTAGCTCATTCCACTGCTTGCTTTTCCTGTTAAATTACCCAAAGTATAAGACCACATGCAAATCGATTACAGTTGTTGGTAACTCGTTTTGTTGAGTACGATTCCTGTTGGTCATTGACACTTTTGCAAAAAATACAGTGCATCCGTTATTCATGGGTGGATATGTTATCTGAAAAGTGAATGTTACGTCACAACACAAACACTGCTTTAATGCACACGGACGCATTTTAGTGCAAGGCTATACAGTTATATCTGTATTGTGCCATAGCCTTTGATACAATGTGTTTAAAAACCGGGAAATCAGATAAGGCTAGGAAATTTGTGTAAGAAAATCTTGTTTGCAGAAAATAATACTGTACAAGAAATAAAGAAGTCTACATGTATTGTTGTATGCATTATCATTTGTATTTGAGCTGTTTATCTTCATTTGTGTTAGTTGACTAGTCTGTTTTTAGCTTAACCATGACGAAATTCCTAACAATAACACAAACTTTGTACTTTGCCGCTCCGGTTTCTTAGCACAATTAAAACACTTCTTATTATAATAAATCAACAAACACTATGGACATGTCTTGTCATGTTTCTTTGCTAATAGTTAATGGAAACAAAGAGATGGCAGCTTTTGTTACCATCAAGTGAAGTTTTTAAATGAGAAAAACGAATGAACTTTTACACAAGTATCAATCACCACCACCATCATCTGTTAATAAATTGTGGGCTGCCAACCAGATATGCAGGTTAATCAAATTACCCGGGCATGTGTAGTATCATGATTAGGATGACAATAAGTGTAATGAAATGATATAATTGTAATCAGTATGAATACAACGAGTGCAGAAATAGACATATTTTAATAATTAGATGAAATCAGTTAAACACTATAATAACTACTAACCAAATAATTGTACGCAAAATACGACTGCGACCTGTCGTATATCATTCTATTTTGTCTATTTTACTTCGCTTGTAATGACATGGTATTTTAATGCAGTGTTTTTGTCCAAGTCTGATATAAGTCTATATGCCCATGCCACAAAGGTTTATAGAACCTTCTGGTATCACTATTATTATTCCTGAAAAGTTATTTCTGAAGAAAAATCACGATGCAATGTGTAGAAGCCAACGTGGGCCACTAACATGCTATTTGCGGGACCATTTTAACCCCATTCTAGTCAGGCATTGTTAATGGTACCAATGCGGTTTCATTACCACTAGACTGCGCTCAAACCAGATGCGAGTATTTCAGAGATACAAAAGAGAAAAAAACCTTTTAAGCAATGCACTCACAAATTATTTTAACTGCCAAGGGTGGTGTAGCAACATCTCAACAACAGTACTGTATCCGCAACATCTCAACAACTGTACTGTATACTTTTATGACCTTTGTGTTATACCTACAAAACTAGAACGGATCATAGAGCAAAACGGAAACATACCTGCTTAACTTAATTACAAGGAAATACACCTTATAAACATGCCTATGTACCAACTGGACCTTGAGTAGTAACAGTAAATTTTTTTAGCTTACAAAGCAAGGGCATAAAACCAAAAAGTGGTTTATTTCAAAGCTCAGCAAGGACTGTTGACGTTAATTGTGATTATTAAGCACACCTTGAATTTTTCACTTTGTTTTGTAAAGTAGCCATGTGTCTATGTGTTGAATTTCTGGACACAAATTCAATTTTTAGGCGTTGAATCATCATATAAAGTTAGGATTTTCAAAGAAGAGATCATCCTGATCCAAATTCCTGACATTGAGTCAATGGAATAAATTTTAATTTTAGTCCCGCTGCCATTCTGGTTTTGAATTAGTTGTGAGAATGAGGATTGTCATATTTTTTTATCTTTTAATTGCAATGATAAACTTTTGTGTATCATATTGCAATTTTTCTGCTTCTTCACAGTTCATGGCAAAAGAAATAACAAATCTGAATTTAATTTAGCAAACAGTGCTTATCAAACTCAGTATACTGGTTTATATATGTAGAACTGGTTTGCTGACGCTCAAAGCAGGATACATTTCTTCACTGCTTTGTAAACTTTTCCATTAATACTTTTTCATTGTTTTCTAATAGCCAGTGATATATTTTAGCACATAAATGTTTTTATTTGTAATTGCACCGTTAGGAAGCAATAAAATTGAGATTCTTGTAAAATCAATAACTTCATAAAATCGATCACTGAATCACCAAATAGATCATGAGTTATATTCTTGATTACCCAAATTGGAAGGGAAAATATGGCAAGCAACTTTTTATCTCTACATTTGGCACTTAAGAGAGCAATTGTATAGTTTTAGTGTAGTTTCATGTTCACTTATTGGTAAGTGGCTAATTCATGCATGATTCTTTATAAAACTAGTTTTAGTAATGTGAAATTCTAACCTTTTAAAGTGGTTTAATTGGTTCTGAATGGCATAGATATTAAAAATTATAGTTTATTGGTGAAGGAATTGGTAGAAGAATATGTGAAGGATAACGTTTTAAGAGTGGCATAAATTTTCAAAAACCTACAAAACCAGGAGTGGATCTAGACAATTTTTAAGTGGCGTGTCTCGAAGTTTGACAATAGGATTCCCCAAGAAATGGGAATCCATTTTTCTGAGTTATCTTGCCGTTAGTTCACTAGTTTTCATATTTTCATCCATAGAGTATTGGTTAGAGAGCTGAATATATATATGCTTTTTTGAAAAGACTAAATTGTTCTGAGCCAAAATCACTACACTGCTTGCAATCTTTGTCAAATTACTCAAGGTACAAGATTACATGCAAATCTGTAAGGCTTTTTGGTGATAGAAGCAACGCGTTTTGTTTAATATGTCTGATCGATGCCCATGTTTCAAAGATGTGGAGCTATCCAGTACCGCTATGCATTCAATGCAGTGTGTTCATTGCATTGCATTGTGTTTATCATTTTACCTGAAAAATATTTCTCAAAGCAAAATGACGATGCAACGCATAGAAGCCAACATGAGCCACTGACACGCTTTGTATGGGTTTCAATGCGGTTTCTATTCCCGCTTGACTGCGCTCAAACCAGATGCGAGTATTTCAAAGAGGGTAAGAAAAAAACTGAGCAAAGGGAGAAATGGAAAAGTGGTGAAAAATGCTTGCTTCCTGTGATTAAAGCATTTTAGAATATGTGTTGTGTTGCATGTTAACATTGAAACAAGTAATGGTTGTTTTTAACCGGCAAAATAAACTTTAAGCAGTTTACGCAAAAATTATTTTAACTGCTAACGGTGGTGTTGCAATATCACAACACTCTGGTTGTATTCGCCCCTGTACAAAACCATTAGTTGTAGTATGTCACAACACTGCTAACATGTAAATAAACAAGTTAAGCACACAAGTCTCCACAAATGCCACTTCTGTAATGCAACGGACCAACGGACTTTAGAGTTTTGCAACACTAAGAAATTATATGATATTACTAATCAATTCATTTTTAGCAATATTTATTTTGAAGGCTCAGGAAAGTCATATACAATGATGGGAAGTTATGAACAGCCTGGACTAATACCAAGATTGTGTAGTGCATTGTTTGAAGAAATTACTGCTAACACAAAGTCAAACAACAGTTTCAAAGTAGAAGTATCTTTCATGGAGATTTATAATGAAAGAGTCAGGGACTTGTTGGATCCACATGGGTGAGTAGTAGGAGTTGCAAAAAAACAAGTATTTTCAATTTTCTGGTTTCAGTCATAATTTGTGTCTTTAAAATTTTCTTTAATGTAGATTCCAAACAAGAAAATTACTTAATCATAATATTAATAATCACTGACTCTTAATAATAAAAAAATGAATAAAATCTTTGAACATGTACATTGTACATGCCCTATGAAAGTTTTGGGTTGTTTGCACTCTATGAAATTTATGGAAACTGCTGTGTCCCAATACCTAGTTGAGATTTACTGTAGGAATAATTTTGTTGTCATGTGCAGGGAATTAATTATCCATTTTTTGTTTTCTTTTACCAGAGAATTTTAATCTAAAATTAAAACTTCATAAAAAATTACTTTGTTTGGAACATATATGAGGTTTGATAAAATTTTCATTTAGTGCTACATCTTAAAATCCCTTAAGTTTTTTTGTGGTTATCAACCTTAACAACCTATTTTTACCATTTATTTAACAACCTAATGACCTATTTTTAACTAAAAGTAAGTAAAGTATGGTCAAACGTCCTAAGACGGGCGCACACAGATTTGTCCTCAAAAAATGCACTCCGGTCATTATAAAAAACAAACAAAAAATAAATTATCGTCTTTTATGTCCTTTTGTTGACCTATTTTTCATCTAACCATATGCTAAAGATAAACTCACTGCTTGTGGGCTGACCTTCTCATCTGAACGTATTTTGTCACGTTATTGATTTTAGGCCAATAATATGTTTTGCATAAGCTGTCTGAACTTTGTTGTGGCACGTTGTACGCTGGTAAATTTGAAAAAGTTTTTATGTCATTTCGTAATGGAGGATCTTAGTCTTCGATCACAGTTAAAACATTTTTAAATCTTCTCCAGAGTTAGAAGCAATAACGTACGCTTGAATTTGACATGCATTTTGCGGTTTGCACATAAAAAAACACAGGTCACCTGAGTGTTCTTGAGACAACTCTTCGTGTGACTAAAGTTTTTTTCTTTGGTGTCTTTTAAAATGTAAACCTTGGTTTTATATGTTAAATATGTTTCGTAAAGCAGTTTATTTCTACCCATGTGCATTGCAAAAGCTTAATAAAGTGGACTCAGTAAACAAGGAAATAGAATGTCAAAGCCTTTGAACCATTTCTAACGCGAAAAGTGGGGCTCTAATTTCGAATTGTGGATGAATAGCTACATTGTACTTGGAATTATGCTACCGGCATTAATGCATTTACTGCCTTATAACTTCAAAATCACTCAGCCTTATCATTTTCGATTTAAACCTGGTGAGTAATAAAAACCTACTGATTGGAATGCAAAACATGATATCATAATCGTGGTGACCGCAAAATGAGAAAAGTTGTTGGAGTATCGTTATGGCTTAATCGAGATTAGGGGAGACACTTAGTCTAGCCTAGCAATTTCAGAATTTAGTGGTGAATGTTTAGACTGAAATATACCGGAAGGTTCCACTAAAAAAAACTTAACACAGTGGACTGATGAGGACATGAAAAGTGCTGTTGATAAATTTCTGAAGGTAAAGGGAATTGCCAAAGTATGTCAGCTAATTACAACATGAATGGAAACATTTTACGCAAAAAGTAGATTTGCCCAGTAGACACCGGGTAAACTTGCCTCGTGCCTAGTGAAGCAAGTCGAGTGAATCGTTATTTTAACATCTATACTCACCGCGTATGTTTTGGGGACCAGTGCGGCTAATTTGATGTTTTTGGTCCGCAATAAAATCGCAGTGCAAATTGCTAATTACACATAAAGTAGTTGCACTTATTTAAAACTTTTATTATTACTAAGTGTAGGTAGGTACCATCTTCTACCCAAGTGTGACTTATTGCAAGTTGATGCACAAGCAAACTTGTGATAGGAAAGTTTCCAAAAAAGTGTGCCTAATTAGGGCATTTGCCCACACTATATATTCAGACTTGTGTAAAATATGTGATAACTACATTGTTTGGTTTCTTTGTACAAATAGCATTGATGCTTTGTTTGTTTATTACTGTTATTGCATAGTTTGAAATTTAATTTAGGAAGTGAAGCTTCTGTTTGAAAATTGTAAAAAGAGCGCATTGCTTGATATTCTTGTCATTTGGTTTGGTACATGTACACAATTATATGTGGTTGAAAAACTTTTCCTGATGTGCCAGCTTAAGTATTTGTATTGTCACAAAAGTATTCACGGAATATCGCTAAGAATAAGGCCACAAAAATTGAGAAGTTTGACCAAATACGGTATGTTTAGGTTTTTGTAAGGAAATTAGAAATGAATGTCTTTAAATTGAATAAAGTTTTAAATCTATGCTCATTGTTTTGTATTTTCGCATTTATTTGTTCGCTCATCATTGTCGCTATAATTTAAACTTGCAACTTGTTCTTCGTCAGTGCAAGGAGGTGGTTCACATCTCATGACTTCAGCCCTATGCTTCCATGATACTTCAAAAATATGTGCATACACTGGGTTATTAGTTTTTATTTTGTAAGAATTAAAAGATAGACCAGGACATAGCAAGCACTAATATGGAATTTTGGTGCCTTTTACTTTATTGCTAGCTTCCATTCCATTATAAAATTATAACATTCATTTAAAAAATTGAAGTGTACTAAGTTTAACTATTTAAGTGAAGTGAAAATGTGAAAGTGTGAAGATGACATGACTGCATTTCGAGCCATTTCACAAAAATAAGCTTAATTGAGACTTTGTCAATTTAGCATGACACGGTTTAATTCAGGTCCATTCCATAGTGTTAGGATGTGAAATCATCATCATCGTCGTATGGTCTTCACACGTTCACCATCATATTGTCAATCCAGTTTTTGAAGTCCTGGCCGCATTCATTGACGGTGCTGTAGCCTCCAGTCAACTTTGTATTGGGGCATTTTATCACGAGGTGGTCGGTATCTTGGGGGGCTTCGTTACATGCTGAGCATGTTGGGGAGTCGATTAAGCCCCATCGATATAAGTTTGAGGCTGTTCTTGCCTGTCTAGATCGTATTCTGTTTGCCGTGGACCACATTTTTCGTGTGGATGTTGAGAAGCCGGGTAGTGCTTTTGTGGGGTCGGTTATCAAATCTGCTCCAAGAGGTTTGTGTTTTTGCCAGTAGGTTTTCCAGGCTGTGTGCATATCGAAGTTACTGTTGTGTGAGTTATAGAAAGGTTTGCGGCTTTTTAATCGTTTTGTGGTGGGTGCATTTTGAGTGACTTGACTGAGTGGAATGTCGTCGGGCAGGTCGTCAATTTGGTTGTGAATCCGTTGGGTGGTTTCCTGTCTTCGGAGGTGTGGTGGAGCTATAGCTGCCATGGTTGGAAGCCAGATCTTGGGTGTTGATTTTAAGGAGCCTGAGAGAATTCTCATTGTATTATTGAGTTGAATGTCAATTTTGTTTGTGTGTTTGCTGCGTTCCCATACTGGCGCACAGTATTCTGCTACACTATAGCAGAGTGCCAAGGCTGATGTTCTAAGTGTGGTTTGGTGAGCACCCCAAGTTGTTCCAGTGAGTTTCTTCAGAATCGAGTTCCTGGTTTTCAATTTCTGCGCTACATTTTCAGTGTGTTTGCTGTAAGTCAATGTTCTGTCTAGTGTTACTCCAAGATATTTTGGGTTACGCTCTGCTGGTAGCGGCTTGCTTCCAATGCGTGAAGGATGTGAAATAAAAATCAACAACAAAATCAGCTGCACATACCAGTGAAAACCGATTCTTGTGATCTGGAAAAAAAATGAAAATTGGATTCGAATCTTTCTTAAGGATTCATTATCCTAGAATATGCATTCCTAATCCTGTCAAGCTATGTTGTTGACTTTGTTACTAGTTGCAAATCTGCTGTTTGAAAGTAAACTAAATAAAATAAAAGCATGTGCACTAATATTAAAACAGTTCTGAGGGCCAACTCTGCGTTTCTCAATTGCTATATAGTACAAATTTTACAAGCAAATAATCGTATGTCGTTATATTAAACTAAAATGATCCTGGTCTGAATATGGTATCATATATTGTCTAATTTTATTACAAAGTAAGGCTCAAAATAGACGTAGTGCCAAGTCAAAAATTTACAATGGCTATAATATTAAAGACAATTCATCTGCAAATAATTTATTACATCATGGCGCGAAGATTTTGAAAAAACCATTGTAGTAGTTGAGCTACATTGTATGATGTCAAGTGCAAGGCTTAGCCCTTGCTTGGTGGTAAATGATTTTCCTTAAATTGAAAAAATTTAAATGTGTCTAATGTACACCATATGTGTATACTTTCCCATTTTTTATGTAGTATATTTCATATACAGTATCTGTATTATATACTTTTAGAGCAAAGCAACACTTAAAAGTTCGTGAGCACCAGTCTCTTGGGCCTTACGTTGATGGTTTGCAACAACTTTTAGTTGCATCAGCTGAAGATATTCAAGAAATTATGTCAGAAGGAAATAAGTCGCGTACTGTTGCTGCTACAAAGATGAATGCAGAATCTTCTAGGTCTCATGCTGTTTTTACATTAATTGTGACTCACACAATGACTGACTCGGAGTCTGGAGTAAGTTGTGTTTGAACTATTGTTTTCCAAAATTTTGAAAAACTATGTGAGCAAAAACAAAACAGCTTATACAGCGTAAAATCTACCAAGCTTAGACAGCTAACACAACAATACACTGCAGTATATGCAGTAAAAATTGTTTCAATGTAGCCACAGGTAATATTACTAGCTACTTTTTATGACTATTCTGGTATTGTCTCGAATTTTTCCGTACGAAACATTTTGTTTAACACTATCAAACTTCGTATATTATAGCCACATTTTCCCATTTTTTCCATATTACTTTTCTGGCCATGCAATGCTTCATTGTTCATTATCGATTAATTTATTGGGATTACTTTTATTCCTGATGTTGCCTCTTTTGTATGCAATTTTTTAGATGCATGCTTTTTACCATGCAGCCTATCTATAAATGACTAAAACACGTTGCTTGATGTTTTGTTGTAAACCGTGTCAGCGCAGGTGTGGTACAGCTTTGGATGTTAAAGTAAAATTGCTTTGTCCACAGCTGCTCACATATCTCGCCTTCCACTATATAAATTGCAGAGCTGTTTCTAATCCATAACTGTCGGTGACTTGAATTTTTTTGTTAATATATAGCCATAGTAGTCGACGTCGGAACATTTTCCAAGGGTGATTAACATTTTACATCATACTGAATGGTACACAATCAGTCACCGTGGGTTGGGGCCTCACTAAGATCATTTCATTGAAACCGGAAACATTTTTTTAATCCTGAAAATCAAAATTTTGTTTCATATGTTGGCGTTGAGAGTTGTGGTTAAAGATGAACAAAAAACCTTTAATTTTTTTAAGTGTAAAATTAAGTGTTATAATTTTTAAATTGTAGATTTCTGGAGAAAAGGTGAGCAAGATAAGTTTGGTGGATTTAGCTGGAAGTGAAAGATCTTCTAAGACGGGAGCTTCTGGAATCAGGTTAAAGGAAGGAAGCAACATCAACAAGTACAAAATTTAATGTGATGATTCTTGAAATACACCATTTTAATGATAAATTATTTATATAAAATACTATTTTCTAGTTTATAAAGCTCTGATGTTATAGTTTATATGTTATGTTATGATGATGCTTTAGTTGTTGGTGTGGATGTAACCTAGTAGTTGTGCCTACATTAACATTAACAATTTTGATGGGAAAAAATTCTTTTTTCAGATCACTGACTACTTTAGGCTTGGTCATAAGTGCATTAGCAGACCAGGCATCTGGTAAAGGAAAAAACAAGTTTGTCCCTTATCGTGATTCGGTTCTGACCTGGATTTTGAAGGTGATTTAACGGATATATTTCCATTAGAATCATCTATCTGTCTACCTTTATCTATGTGAAATTTACTCAGTCTGCCTGTCTGTCACTCTGTGTGTAAGTCTCAAATCCCAAAGGCTTTCTAACGGCAGGGACTAGAGATGCCAAATTTTCAAGGAAGTTGCAACTAATAACCGGAAAAATTATAACACGTATAAGATTGCTGCTGCTGCATTTTATCCGAGTCAGCCCTGTCTTCTACAAAAAAAGAAATACAGGTTTTTTTAATTGTACAGTTGGCTCATACCAATCTGTAAAATCTTTAGCCTGCATGGGGAAAGTCATTTTCTGCTCAGACGAAAATTTTAGTTAAGTACCTCTAAGGTAAGAGGGTTTCATAGTTATTGTACCCACACGGCAATTGCACCCGCACCAGATTGCACACATTCGGGCTTTGGGGCTGCACCAAACAAGTACTGTAATACCTAAGAAGATAGATACAGAATTTGTTATAATAAAACCGACAGGATAAGACTGTTAGGCCGTATAGTGCTGCTCTCACTGACGTAATAAGAGGGGCATTGTAGAACCATGCTCCTTCAAAAACATCATTTTAGGGGCCATTAATGTTTTCAAATCTTAGTTATTTTTCATTCATCACTTTTTGTTGAGTACCATTGCTTATCAGTAATATGATCTAGGAAAACATATTTAGCCCAATAAGTGGGTTATATGGCATCAAAATCGTTTTATACCGCGTTGCGAAATTGTTGTACACAGCGTTTCAACATTGTAAACCATAAATTGTCAGCTTTTATAGTGCGCTAATTGTCATGATTAGCCTTTGTGTCTAGTACAGATCTGATGATATTATCCAAATTCTTGTACAGATCTAATGATATTATCCAAATTCTTGTATAGATCTGATGATATTATAATGTTGTTAGTATTTTATTTTGTGTGTTTAACAATAAACGTGTTGTTTAACAATAAACGTCTTTATTTTGGTCGTGTTTGGTATACATGACCCGGTTTTGATTACTTCTGAATTACGTCATACGTACTACAGTGCACAAAGCGCTAGTTCTAAATGGGCAGTCTAATATTAACAGTCCACTGAATGCAACTCTAACCTGTGCTCTAAAACCAATAACTGTTTCGTTGATAATTAATTATATATCAATATTCGGAACAATCACAGTTTGGTTTTGGTACTGTAATGCTCAACTAGGCTATTGGTTGTTAATGAACATGATATCAATGGATTCAGACTAACGAACAACTGATACAGTGATACAGCACCAATATCTAACAACTAGTAAGAACACTGCTTAGTTAGTACACTGGTCACCCCGATGTGATATAAACACACAAACTTCTGATTATAAATATTAGAATACATTTCATAATTTTTGCTTCGCCCATTTTAGAGGGTTTGGCCAAGCGCAGAAATTAAACAAATTCCATTATAGTTGACTCCTTCAGTGTTCGTTTTTCTTATAAATTTTGACAAGTGGTGGAACAAATACTGCCCCTGTCTCCAGGCAATGAAAACTCTAGGTATGCCTCTGATTCCCTGTGGGTGCAATTTCTTATTGGTGAAAACCTTTGTGGGTGCAATACCCTGTAGGTGCAATGCTATGGGTGAAATTACTTTAGGTGCAATCACTATGGAACCCAATAAATGCATTAGGTGAGTATCGGTCAAAGTTGACAATAGATCAGGTGCAAAAAAAATAGCCAAACATTAAATCTAAAAGCAAAAATGCGGCCAAAACTGCAATGCCATGACCACCAAGGTAAGAGACTCTACTGACGCACCAGTACAGGTTTTGCCAAGATTTCATAGATCAATATTATAAGCATTTTATTGCCATGGCACCAATATTATTTTAATCAATAGTTTGATTCAAAGACGCTTTGCCATACAAAGGTTGAAGATACAATGTGCTGTATGTGGAATAGTTCTAAATGACCGAACCAGTGATAGTTAATAACATCAACATTTGTAACCCAAACTCCTGTCCATCAAGCATTACACCGTCATCTTGGCATTGAAACGTAATAATTTTTTGTGAAGAAACAATAACCGACTTCAATCATTCACTTTCGATTTTCAGTTAACCACGTTAAGCTGATAGTATATGCGTAGCTGCCTTTACAACACTTTGCCAAACAGTATAAAAAAATTGTGTCGAGATACGATAGAAAGGAATAGCACAAGCATGTTACCTACGTACCAAAAGACATTTCGATTACTTTTATGCACAGTTACCTCACTAAGCACAGCAACATGTTACACCGAAATCATGGTCAATGCATACAGTAGGTGAAATGCACTGACTATACCGAAATATTGTGTTTCACGGAAGAATATCTAAAGTATATATCTTAATTCCATCAGTGCCTGGTTTGCTTACATTCCTTAGTATGTCATGTTATAATAATTAGCAAGAAATTAAAATGAAAAAATAATAATTAGACACAAATTTGGTTAATTTAAGCTCATATTTGATGGTTGAGCATTAGTTTTTTTGTGATATGTTAGTAAGCAGATAAATAGGTTAATACCTATAGATGCAATACAGTAGGCTATAGCATACATATTACATTTCAAATATATGAAAAATGTTTTTACAATAACGTGAGGAAGAATGTGTAATAATGTTAAAGATTTTGCACGAATAAAATATTTTGGAAAATTGGCATTGATATTTCAGAAAACGAATTGCGAAAGAAGTAACTTTCGAAAATCTAAGATAGGAATCAAAATTTTAAGAAAATGGACTGTTAGCATTTTTAACATATAATTGTGTGCTTTGTTTCTTGTTTTTAACGAGTTCAATGCAATGTCTTTGCAAGGCAACGCAATGGCGAAATTACATTGATAAGTGTAGCATAATAAAAGTGATTTTCATCATAACGGTTAAATATGTAACACATTGTATATGTGGTGTAGATGCAAACGGCTAAACCAATAACATTAATCAAATTATACTGATTTAATTTAATAAAGCAATTCGAAAAGAACTTTTTTATCAGAGAAGGTTTACCATCTGATACAGAATGTTTTTCAAAGAGTGACAAATGTCACTTTTTAATTGCAAATTTGGGCCTTGCTAACTTGAAAGGTTTCAATTATCATGTGTAATAAATGTGGAACTGAGCACAAGTAGGCCTATACATTATGTTGGTACTTGCTAAGCTTTTTGTTTTTTTGACATGCAATGTCGTGAACGTGCAATGCCATGAATGATTGCATCTTTTTATTCGTTTTAAATTTACCATTTTGTAGTTTCACTATAAGAACTAAGCATGTTTTTATATTGTAGTTTATTTTATGTTTGGTAGTGATAGTATTTCACCAAAAAAGTGTAAAGTTATTTATGATTAATGACTGTCGTATTTGCAGTGAAACTTTGTAGATATTTTGTAAAAAGATTAAAGGATTAGAAAAAAGTTATGTAGGCTATTAGTATAAAGTAAAAGGACTAATATGATGAGACCATGTTTTTTTCATTTTGTGGACCCTGCTAGTTGAAGTTAGGAAGAGCTAGCTTGTCTGATAAACTCTCTTGACGTGATCACTAAGATAGCAAGTGTTGCCAAGAAAAGCTTATTCAGGATTATGTTGCAAAGGTCAATAATGATAAAAGATATAACGTGGACATGCGCTTTGGACATGGTAAGTGTGAAGCCAGATAATAAAAAATAACCAAGAGATGACTTGTAGGTGAGCAAAAGAAAAAAAACATCCGTTTTGCAAGGCAAAGATAATGAGTGGTGATAGCAGAAGATTCTAGGTACGGTAAAAGCCTGAAACCGGATAACAAAAGAAAGGACTAAAAAAGAGTACAAAGAAAAAACAAGTTGTTTTGCAAAGTAAAGGTAATGTTTTAAGTGATAACAGAAGACATCAGAGGCATAGGAACATTAGAAACATAGCATCACATAGGAACATCAGAAATAACACAAAATCAGTGTATTTACATTGAGTGTTGTTGGGCTGTATGCTTGTAATAGCTAGCTCCTGTGGAGTCTGATGGCAACAGAGTCTTACAGCTCAACCGAGCTCTATAAGTGGCGGGAATAGCCTATCACAATGCGAGATACACCACAACTTTAAACTCTTATTCACCACAGGCTTGTTTGGTGACCTTTTACAAGATAACATTTATTTGCTAAGAATAATCTCTTCTTTTATATTCAAACGTTTTTTTCTATTTAGGACAACTTAGGTGGCAATAGCAAAACCACAATGGTTGCTACCCTTAGTCCATCTGCTGACAACTACGAGGAAACGCTCTCAACTTTACGGTAAGTGAAACATAGTCCTGAAAGTGTTCCACTAAAGTTGCTTGTTAATTTTCAGTTGCCAGTATGAATGAAGTGCAGTTTTTGTACTTTTTCATTATGATGCAGCACAAACCTTAGGGAATTCAAAGGTGGGTTGAATTCTATTTTTACCCACAATTCAACAACTGTGACTTCCAAGGACTTACAAGTTAAACATTTATCACATGCTTATGTGTGACATAAACTAATTAGGTGAATTGAACATATAACACCATATGGTAGGTTATCATATTTGAAGTGTATCCATTTCAGACCTTTATGATACTTACTGTTGAATGCACAAAAGTGGGTTGAATGCCGATTACCTAAACTCCAATTAACTATTTCATGTGGTCTGCTGGTCAATTTTATTAACCTCGAGAATTATTATCAGTTTTACGATATAGCAAAACTGTACTTTGTACTAACTCAGTACTGGTACTTTGGATCCAAAACAGATGCTGAGACGTTGGGTGACACGGTTAATTCAGGGATAATCCATACTTCTGTATATGCCTCACAACGAAGGGAATTAATTCAAGTGTTTAAAACGTGGCGGACATACCCATTGGCAGTAGCTGTGCGAAAATCTGTAGCTCCCAATGAGCACTACTTTACAAGAACATCACCATTATGGCGAAGTTCATGTAAAGATATGCAGTGTATTTTCTTATGTGGGGCATGTGCAAAACAGAAATTTTTGTACTTTCCGCACAACTTGCTTTCAACGTTTTATGCCAGGGAACAATTAGTATTACTTGATAGTGTCAAGATTTTTTGTTTTTTACAGTTTAAAAGTAACCTTCAAATGAGATAATGTCAAACAGAACTTGCATTGAGTGCCAGTGCCAGAGACTGCCATCTTTTGATTAGACGAAAAAGCCGATATATAACCAGTAAGCCCCAATAAACATTAATAGATTCTGTGGCTGATTGACTTGGACTTCGTGACTTATTTTTCTGCATTCAAATTTAAAAATGGATACAAAAACAAAATTTATAAGCAAAGCTGGGCAGCCGGTATAGAAGAGCAACTTGTTGAAAAAATTCATCGCTTATCTTTGCTCTTGAATAATTAAAAAAGCGCCAGCACTTTGTCGCTGGCATTCCTTCTTTTTTCTATAAATCAAAATTTTAGCAGATCAAATTTTCTTTTAGGCACACTTTCGAAAACCAATAAAATTTGTATGGTTTGCTTTTATTTCATTGCTTTTGTGTATATTTTACTGATTTGTTTGTTTCAATCAAACTCCTTTAACATGATTTATGATTAGGCTGCATACTGTTGCAATCAGCGAAACTATTGGATGGTTTTAACTTTAAGTATAATTTGCATTATTTAAACACTCCTCAGACAGTGAACTCATTACTTTTTTATTTGATTTCATCATCATTTCATCAGTATTCTTCGTTAAGACTGTTTTTTTTGCGCAGGTATGCTGATCGTGCAAAGAGAATTGTTAATAAGGCCATTGTCAATGAAGATCCTAATGCTCGAATAATACGTGAACTGCGTGAAGAAGTGGAAAAATTGCAACTGCAGCTTAAACAATCTGAAGTGATACTTCAAGTTTTATTGTTTTAATTGTTCTTGACACATGTTCAGTGTTTTGTGAGATAAATTATTTGAAATGAAAAACATTTGTTGATGCCATTGTGTCATTGTATGACATGACACCTGCTTGACATATGAGACATAATATTAGGCATGTTTTTAATAATTACTAAAAAGAATCTAACAGAGTCCCCTGCAGTCAGTATTTGTTGATTTGGTTCATTATTGAAGCTTACAAAAGTAATTGAAGTAGCTGTGCAGTAACTTCATGGAACTGTGTTGTTTGTAATTTGCAAAATTATGATTAAATACGCAGATAGTTTAGATGTTTTTTTTTCACTTGTTGATAAAGGTACCTTTTTAAGTATTTAGTTAAGAAATGTTTTCATAATTTCTAACCAATTTTGAAGTTTTTTTTCTATTCATGTTTATGTTATATATGTTGTTGCAGAGCATGCGAGCACCAGACTTACAAGAAAAATTACAAGAAAGTGAAAAGTTAATCCAGGAAATATCACAAACTTGGGAGGAAAAGCTAAGGAAAACAGAGCACGTGCATAAGGTATATTTGAGTTAGGTTTTATGAAAACAGCTTTGCCTGACTGCCATAGTTCTACTTTTAAAAGCCATTGAAAGTGCGAGTTATTGTAAAATAATATTCGTCACAGCCGTGTATAGGATGCATTTAAAACACTCTCTCCTATTGCATAGAAAATTTTTATTGGATTGTTCTTTTAATTATTGATGTGATAGCCTGTAAAATCAAATGTCGTTAACAGAACAGCTGAATATTTCTTATTGATACATGGATGAAAACGTCCTACAACTAATTGAAACATTTATATATGGATCATGGGCACCAACTTGGTTGTGCCGTGAATGCTTGAACTCTGCTAGTGTGTTGCATTATCTAAAATCCTAAGACTTGTAAAACCACTGGAGGCAACAATCACTTACTAGTTCCTAAACATGACAGTTTAAGCTCCAAGTTTATTTTCTGAAATTCACTTTGTAAGATTTGACTTGTTTACGGTGTGAAGACCATTAATAAGTTAGATGCTGTGCTGTATTTGTATGAAGAATGAACACTTTTTATTGCAGTTTTGATGTTTAGCTGTAAAATTGAATCCAATTACGTCAATTTGCACTTTTTAACATACAGTAAGCACTAATTTTATACCCTACAACGTGTAATGCATTCTGCGTATAGAGCTAGGTTTGATCATTTTGCTTACTATTTTGTTGAAAGTTCAATATTTGGAAATTTACAGAGAAGTGATTTCATTTTATGGAATCCTCGATAAACCCTAATTTGCGTGATATGTGTGCAATCAACATTTTCTCCTTGGTAATGTCATTCACGATCAACAAGGCACATGTTTGTATGGAAATGTTTCAATTATGTTAATCGTTTTCAGTCGTTAATTTTTCAATCGATACAATTTTTTTATTTCGTGTTAACGCGTTAATATTTTGTTTTAACTGGATGATCAATTGATCATATTCCTGTTTGAAAAAAAATGTTTGTACTAATTTTCGTTGCAAAAAAGTAAAACTTAAACTCAAAGTTCTAAGTTCTAAGTTTTCATTAAAAAAGCCTTCACACATTTTATATAAAAAATCTAAACAGTGTATCACACTATTACAGCTAGGCTTAATCTTTACATCGTTTAGACGTAGTGTAAGGAGTGACCACAACAACTATACTTAATTGCAATTTGCAAACACTTGTCTTGTCTCTGTCTGTTTTGTGCGTGGGGTAGATTTTGTAATGTTATGAGAGACAGTGATAACGACTAACCCTACTTACCCAAAAAAATATTTTCTACAAATTTATGTAAACCTTCAGGCACTGTTAACTGGCCATCATTGTGGGGGGTGTGTAAACATTGAATTTGGTTTAAAATGCTTGTATAAGAAAGTTGTTATTTTGTAGAAACGTCAAGAGACTTTGGAAAAAATGGGAATATCTTTAGAGACTTCTGGAATTAAAGTGGAAAAAACTAAGTGTTTTTTGGTGAATTTAAATGCAGATCCATCATTAAACGAGCTTCTCGTTTACTATTTGAAGGTAATCGGTACCAACTTACTGCTTCTTACATTATGTTGTTAATTTTTAACAATTCTGGTCCACAGCTAAATTTAGTCACATCCAATCACATGTGATGTGATCGTTGGTTTGATACGCATTTTTTATGTAGATTTCAATTTTTTATATTGAAACATTTTTGGCGTTATAATAATAACATCGTTGAAGTACCTTTTATAAATATTGAAACAAGTTTAAATTGACAATCTCAGTAGTTGTAAGTTACAGAGTAGTTATATTTCATAAGTAATTAACTGAAACTGAAGTCATTTTCAAAATAATTTTTTTTTAAAAAGATAACAATATACTGATTCCGAAAATGAAACGAACTTTATCTTTTTTCGGTAACGATTTATTGGCAAAATCTTTTCAAAATCTATGCAGGGAACGGATGTAACTTCATCGGGGTTATTAGTGTTCGAACATGCTTCAAGCTATGTAGTAAATATAATAAAAATGCAATTCTTTCCCCATGGGATCCTTGAACTTTAGGAAGTAAATTACGCTTGCCGGATACTATGGCATACTGGAATATGGCAAAAATCACACATCGCTTCATCTCCTTACACAGGCCCAAAGTCACATTTTGTACTTTTTCATTCCAATTTCTATTCAAGTTTCCCGCCAACCTGGAACTAGGAAATGTGCCAGCTAGTGTAATTCCTGGGCTAAAAAACCACACCAACCTCGCTCCCTTCTGATTAGTTTAGACAGGTTTCTAAAACCCTACATAAAATTTTAACTGTATCAAAGAAATCTCACCTGAAGTTTTATAATTCTAATCATCAGTTAACTTTTTCTGGATCTGGTATTGAATTCAGTTCATTGTTTTTTACTTCCTTGCCCATCTTATGAATGCAAAGTAGTCTATAATGTTTTTCTTTGTCTTAGCCACATACTTTGGTGGGTAACTCTGAAGAAAGTGACATGCAGTTAAGTGGTCTCGGCATTGCACAAAAACATGCAGAGATAAACATATTTGAAAATGAAATAGAAATGAAGGTGACCCTTGGACCACTGGATGGTGCAAGGTTTGTGATAGTTTTTGATGTTTTTTTTAATGATGTTATGTTGGTTAATTAAAGACAAATATCCAAGATGTTTTTACATGTATATATGTACTTTATAATATTTCTTGAAGCTGCAATAGCTTGAATGATTTTAATTTTGTGGAGTCATTTTGTTTCAAATTACATAAAGTTATCTGTTCTCAATGGAAAACATACTGAAATTTTTAAGTTAAAATGTGCACTATATCCATCCCAATTGTTTTCATTTAGAAAGTTTTCTAATTTTTATTCAACATTTGGCTTAAATTGTAATTTCCATAAAAATATAAAGAAACTAGTTATGTTTAATTAATATTGTAAACTTTTACATTTTTAACAGCATTGACAATTGCTTGTTATTAGCTATTTATCTTTCAAGGTCATTGTTTCTATTGTTTTTGAAGAATAGTTTGAATGCACTTTTTGGTTTTCAAAGCCCAAATTAAAAAATTTATGAATTTATTTTTTGTTTGCCATTTCATAGTCTATTCCTGAACATTAGGCAAAGTTATCAGATTTGGTCTCACACTAATATCAAAGTTTATTATTTTGTTTTGTTAATAAACAATCTCTTTTCACAAGGAATAGGCCTAGTTCACTAGGTTGAGGTGAAAAAACGTTTGTTTGGAATTTTAATTGCATGCGAATATATTTCTTGTAGTGACCCTTACTGACCATAGAAATGCTATTTTTAGGAATTTTAAGCATTTTGTTCATCACCCATTTTGAGTTAATAAAAAAATCAATCTTCGTTAAAAATTGCAAAAAATCGCTTCTAACTCAAAAAATGTACAAGCGTAACCAATAAAATTTCCCACTAAAGGTAAAACATATTATAATAATTAAACAATATCGACTTCAAAAAATTAATAAGTTCTCCTTTTTGGGTCAAAAAGGAAGGATGCTTAGATTTTGCATGAAGTGCAATGCATTGCATTCCAGCGTAAATATGAACAGTTTTTAAATTAAAAATTTAAGTAAAATTCCAAAAAAACGTTTTTTCACCCGATTGTTCACAGTACAATACATTCCTATTGCAATCACTCATTCTCACCCAAAAGCAATGTGTAATTGTGATTTACCACATGGGTTAGCCCAGTGCTTCGCAACTGGTGTGTAGCAGTGTGATCTGCACATATTTTTAATTAAGAACTTGAAACTTTTGATGCAAAACAGGAAAACAGGACACGAATTGGAGTATAGCACACTTTGCAGTAATCACTTCTATCTTTATTCGAACTATTTTTCTTGCACAACCGAAATTGCCCTTGTGAGTAAAGTCTTCTAGCAGAGTAAGTTGGTAGATTGTGAAAATGAGGCCCATATAACTTCAATTTACGATGAGCCATACAAATGCCAATTGAGTTTATTACAGCAAGCACAAATACCTTACTAAAATATATTATAAAATGTTTTTCATGTTCCTAAATTTTTGTGTAGGTTATTTTTAGCTGATGTTTGAAAGGTTGTAAGGGTGTGGTGAATAATAAAGGTTGCGGAACACTGGTTTATTTGTTTGTATTTTGATATTTCATTTAGTAAACCAATGTAGTTTGCCTATAATTATTTTATAACTTTTGACACAAGCTGCGTTTGTTGATTGGTAGGGAAGCTTTGTTAAATTTTGTATCACTGCTGGTAGTTTAATTATCGGAATAGAGCTTTGTTTAAAGTTTCATAATAATAACAAAGTTCAAAGGATGAATAAAACAAACAAAATATTTTTAAACATAATTAGCAAAATGTAATTTTGCTTGTTTTATTCATCCTTCAAATTACAAGCCGCTCCAAACATTGTGCACCGAATGGCAAAGTTAATCAGATGTTAAAAAAACACCACTAAGTACTCATACACACCGATACGGTATACATTTCACACATTAGCTTTTCTCATCACATGAGCAGCAAATATATACTTTCAGGTGTGAACTTAGCAATACCAAAGAATCAGAACAAAATTGTTGACATGCCTTGTTGATTTGCAAAACATTTTTTTTGATTTATGGAAATTCAGTGAAGCATACATTATTAACATTGTCCAAATTAGATAAAATAAATAAAGTTGTTGAGCAGTGCAGCAAAAATACCCCACACCCCAAAATTAGTTGTTTGTAATTGATAAATTTAGTTATTTACCTTTTACTTACTTTTGTGCAACCTCCAGGCTCGTATAGCTGACTTCACTCAGTCTTGTGAACATGTTAATACAAAATTTGTTTTAAGTTGGTCTTTTCGTAAAAGTTAAAATGTAGTTGGCATATATTTTATGTGCTACCTGAGAAGAACAAGCAGCGTACCACAGGAGTCATCTTTTTTAGTTTTTACCAACAGATAAAAATTAATGCACCACAGAGTTAAAAAACAAGTTAACTATATAATTTTTGCGTGTCATACTTAGCACTCATTTCCCATTAATAACGTTGCCATAATATATAAAATATTTCAAGCCAATTTTCTGCAATGCAGTTTCTGACGATTTCAGCTTAGACTGCATTTTGTCGCATAACACATCATAATTTTTGGCTACATCGTAAACACAGACCAGATGATGTCAGTTTTTTGATACTTCAACCACTGATATCTTTGTGAATATTGCATTCAAAAAATATTCTAAACAAAGTTTGTCTTGGTTTTTCACATTAATGTATGTCATGTGCTTTTCAAACAATTGAAAAAGCATTTTTCCTGTTCTGATTCTTTAAACTTGAAGTAAAATACAAATTCAGATACAGATAATTTTAAATACAAATGCAAGCATTATATATCCAATTAGGCATGGCTTTTTATAGTTGCCTCAGCACTTTTTATTCTTAGTAAGAGTTACTAGTAGTCCATACATTTGAATTTCAACTACATGTTTGTGTATATAAAGGACTTGTGTCAATGGCCAACCAGTGATGATAAAAACAAATCTTCATCATGGGGATCGGATTTTATGGGGTAATAATCATTTTTTTCGAATCAATATCCCAGAATCAAAAATGGTGGTTCCATGTGATAAACTTGCTGTAGAAGATGGCAAACACAAACTAGGTAAGACTTGTTGCATTTATAGTTTTGATGAGTATGCCTTGTAAACACAGATTATCCGATACATGTGTTTCAGCAATTTTCTCTATTACTACATAGTACAGCAAATTGCTGTGTACATATCACTGTCTACTGTACTAATCTAGAGCTAATCTTAGTAAAGCCGCGCAAACATCCTGTGTCTTCCATATTTTAGATCAATATTTGAGATACATTAAATTTAGCTGCATTAATTTTCTGTGGCATCTCACTTTCTAGCTAGTTGATCACATGTACCGTATACAGTAGCATATAAGCTCAGTTTTGAAATCGTTTACAAACTCAAAAAGCAGCAGAGTGTATACCCTTAATCCTTATGTCATACTAAAGTTTTTAATAGTACTTCAGTCAAATACCTGTGGTATAAACTAGTGTTGTAAAACCGGTATTCAATTTTTTTAATAAAAATGGTAGTAATCAAAGCTGAAACTCGTTTTTCAACTTTCAGACATTAGGCTCCTCATAGCCCATTATCAAGAAAAACTTTTATTGTGTATTTGTGATTTGGTATGCTTAGATGTTTGATGTTGTGTTTTCTTACCAGTATAGTATACAGTAAACTTCGCATATGACTAAAAAACCGCTTATTTCAGAAAAAAGTCTGATTCGGATGGTTTCCTAGTTTTTAATGCATTCAACTTTGCTGGTCACAGATCTGTTATCGTATATAATGTATAACTTTTACACTCTATAGTCCCATTGAGACATATTGTAAAATACCTCGTATATAACTTATCCATTAATTTTGCAGAGAAATTGATTGTTGACACTTGAAAGTACGGTTGCTGACTTACTACTATATATAAGTTGGTCTTTCTAAAAGAAAGTTATTGTATCCTGGCGCAGAGCCCGTAGTCGTTGTGATACGTTTCTATCGCACAACGTGAATCCATATGCAGTGCCTATGTGATGTCATAGATGAAATTTCAGCTTACACTTATACTGTGCTTTACAGTACAGTGTGTGTCAGTATGGTGAAAGGAAAAGAAGATTATACTAAGAAATATTTGTAATGAACAATTTGAATTTGAAGCGCTTTGTATTTCAAACTAAATAAACTGCTAAATGCAAGAAATGCGACCGCATCGGGGGTTCTGCATCCTCATTGAATGCTCACATTAAAAATGTCAATGGCATTGATACCTCTGAAGACTTGTTCGTTGAATAATCTGGATTATTCAAGAAACAAAACTGTTTAGTGGATTTTTTGCAGGAAAATGATTGCAGAAGAAATTTCCAAACTTGCTAATAATAATGAATTAAGTGTCCGTTGTATTGCAAAAAGTAAATTTATTCAAAAAAATTTGCAAAATATCAAATATGACACATATCACATCACATGAAGGTGTCAAAAACGTGGTACTTGGTTTCGATAATGCGAAGAAAAAAAAAAACTCACCAGCACTGACTGTGAAAAAGGTAAACATGCTAGCAGTGATGAACATCATAGTACTGAAGAATGTGAACTTGAAGAAACTGAAGGAAATCAGGACGAAAGTGATAGCATATTCCAAAGTGCTAATGAAACAAATGGGTTACCTCAAACTACGGAACAATATTCAAAAGTCAGAAGATTTTGTCGAATGTTTCGGAAATCTTCACATAAGAATGATAGGTTGCAGGACTTATGAAAAAAGATTTCAATCAAGAATTACATATCATACTAGACTCATAGGAACTTGTTGGAACTATCTCTTGGCTATGAATGAACGCTTTTTAAAACTCAGAAGCCGCATTTCTGAAGCTCTGAAAGTGATAGCCTCAACTGAATATGTTTTTGAGAACAAATAGAGACCTAGCTGAAGCTCTTCCCCCCTCGAAATCCTTCTGAAACTTTCCTCCTTTCAAGATTCTTTTTTACTCAAAGCTTACATGTTCATGAAGAACTGCTTAAATGAAGTAAGTAATCGAGATAGTCCTATTGCTGCTTGCGTAATGGAGTCTGTCAATAGTCGCTATACAAAGAACAAATAAGTTGTTTCATTGTTGTGGTACGTAACTGAAGTCAAGTATGCTGAATAGCTACTCGTCAAACTAGAAATTGATCCTAATGAAGCTGGAAGTTGTGAAGAAGAATATGATTCCTCAGCGGCAGGTGAATGGGTGGGTTACAAGCAGAAGTTGCACCTCAACTGCATGATGGTGGCCTGATGTCTGAGTACATTAACAAACTGAAAAAAAATTAGAGGTATACAAAAAATAACTACGGCCTTTCAACATTAGCACGGTATTTAAACAATACGAAGCTACCCACCTAAAAAGTGACAATTTACAACTTTTGTTTGATGCACTTCTCACGACAAAGTCAACTAGTGTTGAAAATGAACGATTATTTTCTGCCACAGGTTATGTTTTTTAGCAAATTATGACCAAGAATGTGTGATGAAACACTTTGCCCTTTGTTTTTGTGCTGCTATTTCAGGCAAAAAATAAGCTGTAAAGGTTATGCGTTTACATTTTATATGCGGTTAGTTTTCGTTGTAATTTCCAATTCCAATAAAGCATTGGTTTCTTTTTTAGTGTTGTTTTTGAAATCACTTGTGTCTTTTTTAATAATCTACACTGGTCTATACCATCGTATCTATCGATCACTGAAGGCTTGGTTCAATAATATTGTGTATCATTCACCTTAACGTGCTTTTAACAATTTGGGGGAAAAGCAGTTAAAACCAGTTTTTTACAATAAAGCTCGGTGAAAATTGTATTTTAAAATTCCGATTATTTAGCAACCCTACTATAAACATCTCCTGTTGTCATACCTAAAGTATAAACTGTAAGAACTCACAGGTATGCAAGTTTGGCATTTGTTTGAAGTCAGTTAAAAACTATTTCAACATATCTTTTTCTATATTTCTTCCTTCAAGGAAACTAAAATACAAAGTACTCTAATTGTTTGCTTGATGACAACGAACATCTTTTTTGCATGCATCCCTCTGAAATCTTATAACAATTGCTTTGTGTTAAACAAAGTATCGGTGAGAGCGCAGTTAATCTTTCCATAGTAGGCCTTGTGATCTGTGCATCGATTGATTATTTTCATAAGACTTGCCTTTTTCACTGATCTTTGCATTTGGACAAAATCTTTTGACTTAAGAGAATCACATGAAAACTTTGTCAGATTGGTATCAATAAAGGAGGCTTGAAGAAGTGAGTGTTACCTTATCCTAAACACTCACCGATTAACAGGATTAGCAACACATTTGTTGTTGAGACTCATCAGCCGAAAAAGACGATAGCCAAACTAAAAACAGCTATCCAACATGACGATTTTTGTACACTGCTTGAGTCGTAATAAGTCATAGTGACATCATAATTACATCAAATACGACTAGGCAACCTAAATCGTCATACAATAACGTCATAAAGTCGTAAGTGAGATTACGTCCCGCAGGTAAAAGAAGAGCTACAATTGTCACTATAAACGAACAAAATACTCTGAGGAATCAAAAAAGGTGTCAATGTATGCGAACTGTCGATATAGCTGCAGTTGATATAGGCGAACTCGAATGTACATAAAAGATAGGAATTTCGCCGAGACCAACGAAAAAGTGTCAATATATGCGAACAATAGTGTCAATATAAGTGTCAATATATTTTATATCTATATTTTATATTTGTATCATAAAGTTGACGATTTATATTTTATATCTATATTTTATATTTGTATCATAAAGTTGACGATTTCGCATGGCGGCCGAAACATATTAATAAGTTATCACAAGAATACGGCCCGCCGTTTCTTATTGAGTTTCAAACTGCAGTGTTAGCTCTGTTTGAAAAAATTGTGGTATTGTTACGCCGCGCCCCCGCTGTGCGGAAAACCAGTTGACCGGGAGAAGAGAACGAAAGAGAATAGTTAGTCAAGTTATTGGTGCGTACATGAGTAATACGCTTCAATGCGGAGAGAGAGCAAAATTATATAAATATCACAATATCTCAAAAATTACAAAATCCAACTTTATCAAACAAACATGGACAGATAGCTGAACATTTTTTATGAAAAGTCACCAAATTTCAATTTTCTACAGCAAACAATGCAACTGTACGCCACGTTTTGCTATGACTGTGTGCGGGAGAAGCAACAGTCGATTCGATCAACTGTCGGTTCGATAAAGTGTCGTTCGATCAACTGTCGGTTCGATAAAGTGTCGTTTCGATCAGCTGTCGTTCGATTAAGTGTCGTTCGATAAAGTGTCGTTCGATAAACTGTCTTTCGATTAAGTGTCGCGTCACGCCTTTTGTTACAGCAAATTAGTTGTTAATAGTCGTTACTGCCAACATCCACAATTTGCGTGGTCTTCAAGTAGTGGTATACAGCCAAACGAAGTGTTAAATTTATTCTCTGAGCAATACTTTTATTACAAGAAATAACATTCGTCTGCTTCAGAAAATGTTTGTTGCAGGAGAAGAACCATTTATGTTTATTTACCCAGTATACAATAAAAAATATTGCAGCTGTGCTTGTCGCAAACAGAAAAGTTTGTTCCATTTTTATGTGCAAGCGTATGAAAGACTTTTAACATGATGAAAGCGCTTCACCTTGTAAGCTTGTCGCATCCTTAATAACAAAGCTGGAATAATCCCAGCTTTTACTCCGGAATTTTAAGACTTTTTGAATTTGATTTTTAATGTTCCCAAAACTTATGCAAACTCTCACAATTAGCCTTAAACATAACACTACGTAACACAATTTTTGTTTGGCTACTTTTTTTAATGCCCCTTTATGAATTTTTGGGTGCTGAGTTCAAAAATCCAGTTAGTTTTTTCGTACCATCATTACTTTTTGAGATATTCAAATTTTGATGTAGCTGTAAGTACAGCAAATCGTGTTCTACTCTTGCATTAGATTTTAGCTCCACATCTATGTTTTGTTTGGTTTATTAAACGCAAAAACCAGTTTAAAAACGTTAATAAGGAAGGCTTGAAGATAAATGTAACATAGTTTTGTCAAACAGTAAGAGTCGTTCAAAAATGTACTTTTGAGCGAGTTTTTCTTTTATGACTACTCCTGTCTTGCCTTACTAAGGACCAAATGTATTTTCCCATCATTACACTATCCCAGCGGCCTTTATATCGTTTTTCCATTGGCTCAATATCCTGATGAAGTCTCTCACCGTGCTCCTCACTGAAGCCACCTAGATTTTCTTGAAAAAAATCCAGATGCGAACATAAAAAATGAAGTTTGACAGACATGCGACAACCCATGTTTTGGTAACTTTTGATCAGTTTCTCCATCAACTCTTTGTAATTTCTGTCCCTTTTATTTCCCAAAAATTCATCAAACACACCTCGAAATGCTTGCCACGCTTCTTTTTCTGTTTCATTCATTTTTTATTCCAAGCTTTTACACTTTAACATTGTGTTTATCTGGGGACCAACAAATATTCCTCCTTTTATTTGGCAAGTGATGGTCTGGGAAACATTGAACAGATTTCTTGAAAAATTTGTCCTTGAAAATCCAAAGATTTGACAAACTGTTTTACCAGACCTAATTTGATATGAAGTGGAGGCAGTAAAACTATTTCCCGGCTTACAAGAGGTTCCCTAATAACGTTGTACATTCCTGGGTTTAGTTTTTCCCGTGTCGGCCATTAATTTTCTCATCTGATAGTGCTCACCGTCAGCTCTACTATTCCCACAAGCACAGAAAGCAAGAGTATTTTGTGTAACCACCCTGCAGACCAAGCAAAATTCCCAACATTTTAAAGTCACCACAAACATACCACTTAAACTGAGTGTAATTGATTTTAATGAGCAGTTGCTTGACGTTTTCATAATCTTCTTTCATCTGTAAGGAATAAGCAAGTGGAATTGATGGGTATATGTTGCCATTGTGAAGTAACACTGGTTAAGACTTTTGGTAGAACTGTCAATGAAACGCCGCCACTGAGTAGGATCATGATCTATTCCAACAGCACCAAACAGGCCTTCTACGTCTTTGCAATAGCAAAGGTCTTCAAAAACGTCAAAGTAGACAGAAAACCCCAAGTGCCTATTCCTGTGGGGGAGGCAGTACTCTTACTTAAATTTCTGCACTGTCTACTAGACATTTTGATTTCTACTATTTAAAAGATGAACTGAATCTAAGATTTACACAAGACTTAACTCTACAAAATGTAATCATGTGGCGTACTTCTCTCTGTAAACACTAAACACGACTTTCTAATGAGACTATACTGAATTTAACAGGCTGAGATAAAATGAAAACTGAGATAAGAAGTAAAAGCACATTTGTCTGCATTTCAAACTTCCACTCCCATTCACTTTTTCAAGTAAATAAGACGCCCATTTACAACATGATAGTACTGACAGACACAGATCATAACCGCATAAAATACCTACAGTTAATGGAAAATCACAAAAAACGGAAATTTTTGTATTTTGAAAACGATCGATGATAGAAAAAAACTGATAGCATTTTTGAAATCAGCGCTTGAAAATCATACAGATACACTTAATAAATGTAGCCAAACAAAAAATTTTTCAAATTTTGTTACGTAGTGTAATTTATCTTTTAAGTTTATATTTGGAGAAATGTCCCCCAAAAAAAAGTAGGAGAGATTTGAAACAAGCTTTAGGTCAACACAATATAGTTGGCTTAAACTTATCTGCAAATGATATCAATATCATTTATTTTTCTCATAAGATCATCATTTTTTCTTCTTAATCTCAGTATTTGTCACATTTAAGGTGTTCGTTTTGTTTCATTTTTGTAATAGTTAAGTTCATGCAACATTACCTTTTAGATAAGACACCACCTGAATTTGCAAGCTATGAATTTGCTCAACAGGAAGTTCTTTTAAACCAGTTAGAAGGTTAGTAGAAAGGCTCGTTGATTTTATTTAATTCAATATATATATATTGTTAGTCTTATTATATTTGATAACATGATTGAGCTTTCTTAAACTATGAGCAAGTTCTTTTTATTGCGCTGTACAGTATGTAGTATATATAATTTTCTAATGTCTGTAAACAACTTTCTTGCATAGTTAATAAATTTATAAAATTACTATGTACACTAATCAGTCATATGAGTTTGCATCTGCTGTTATCTAACCAACAGCTAATGCAGTGGTTCCCGACCTTTTTAGGTTTGTGTCACACTACCGGAGAGATAAGTAGTTTGTGACACCCAGTGGTAACATATAACAACGCATTGTGTCATTATAACATTCTCACAATGGGGAAATCCGCAATATTTAATTCGCTCTATCCAGATTTTTCATTTTCTTTCATAAAATCGACGCCAATGCAAACAAGTCTCCATTCATTTTGTAGAATCTAATCGATTGCCCATTGCCGATATAAGTCAAAGTAAAAAACTTGCGGTACCCCTGAGTACTGGAAATGGCACACCAATGCAATGGTTGGGAACCACTGTGCTAATGAGTTTAGTATCGTTTTCAGACATTCTGTTTTGTTTTACTACATTGGTCATTCCACAAAATTAGGAAAAAAGTTAAAAAATCAGGAATTAGTATACTCATGAAAATTTGGATAAGGCAGTCTAGCAGTTTTTAGCCTTTGTGAAGTCAATTTGTACAGATCTCTCGTTTTCCAAAGCATCTCTTTTTGTAAAACACATTTTTTTCAAAGTCTTAAAAAAAATTTCTTTAACAGTGTCATGTGTCCTGATTGCTGTCAAAACATTGCCATGTCAATACCACATGAAAATAAAGCTAAGAAAATAAATATTGAGTGGATAAAAAAGCTAGTTGAAAAATAAACTACATCTCACATTTTAAATTAACACATCTCCTTCCAAATTTATTTTTCATTCATTTATAAAATACCAATTCCAAAAGTAAATGCAAACCCTAATCGAGTGCACACACTGGATGGACTAAGCTAGCTTACATATTAAATTTTGCTGTCATCGAGAAAATACATTGTGAGCTACTGGAGCCCAGAGCAGCAGTGCATTACCACTCAGTACCAGTAGTTAGTATATGCTACACCGAATGCAGTAGCGTCATAATGGTATTATAATTAGCTGATGAAGTAAATATATTGTACAAAAGTTATCATAGTTGTTAAATTTAAGTATTTGTATGAAGTTGTGTTACGTAGTTTAAGGTCAAAACAATCATTAGTTTTCCCTGCAGTGTTAATTGTAATGACATTAAAGTACTTCATACTTGTAGTAAGAATGACTTCACAGCAGTAAGAATGACTGATATTAAATTAATATGTTTTTCTGTCTCTCGTTTTTTTTTAATAATTGCAAAAGATAAATTAAAAGAAAGATAAAAACAATGACTTTCTGAAAGTAGGTCTTAACTTTTTCCCGCTTGTTACCAACTACTCTTCAGCTTGGATTGCAGTAGTAAATTATTTTGGACAAACAGCTTTGGACAACTGATTCATCAATTTGTGTTAAGCTATTGTTCATCAAAGATTAAATTGCTCAACTAGCTTGAAACATATTAAATTTAATTGAAGAAACTTCGTAAGTTATTGAGTTGGTTGTCAGGGCTTTTTAATAATATAGTTGCTCTATATCTTCAATATATTCTAGTTACTAATTGTTGAAAAGGTACAAAAAATGTCTACATAGGCAATGCTTGAAGATTGTTGGTTTGTAAAAAGGCTTTTCTTACCAGTTTGTAATCTTTATCAGCCATAGGTAATAACTAATAAGTCAACTTTAGCGAAGTCTGTAGAGTTATTGAGCCTAAACCTACCACTGCAATTATTCCAAATTCATTGACAACAATGATATTTAGTCATTGCAGTATTCACTAAAATATGTAAAAATTTGTATTCAATTTACATCTGTTTATGGTTTTATGGAAGATTTGTAAGTTCATTTTGTCCTTGATGCAAGATGCATGTATTAGTAGAAATACTAATTAACATAGGACAATTTGTAAAAGATTCAATTTAGCTTTACAGTAAACATTTTTAACTTATTTGTTGATAATCTTACTAAAAGTAAGATAAAACACATAAAATGATACTTTTAAAACATATTCACAGCAGCAATAATTTGATGCAAATTAATGAACCAAATGTAATTTTGAATCAAGTTCATTGTCTGTTCAGTGTTGAAGCACCACTAATTGCATTGTGTGAAATGATTGTGTGGTAGTTAGAGAAACTAAACACCACATTTGCATATTACAAAAGTTTTTGCATGCAATTTCAGCTCCAATTCAAGACACAATACTGAGTTTGGAAAAAGAATTTCACTTACTGCAAAAAGAAAATGAGTTGACAACAGAAGATACATCATCCAGTGTTCTTTTGAAACTTGAAGATACTGAAAGAAAAAAATATGAATCCGTAAGTGTGTCATCAAAAGCATTAAACATTCTGATTCATATTGTTGTTTAGTTGTTACTGTGTGTACAATTGTATTTTCTTTTGTCTTTATTTTATTTGAGGAATTTGAAATAGTTCACTGCTGCTATAGCATCTGCAGACCTGTAATAATATGCTGAAAAGTCTCCATTCTTCATAAATGTCTAGTCCATTGTCTTGGACTGGACAAGGTAAATCAGCTTGTGACATTCAGTGCCACCTGTGTTTTGTAATTACTCAATTACGTAACTGTAATCAGAATCGTATTGGCGGTATGCGCATTTTTCATGTGCAGTTTCACACAGTTTGGAGTACCAAATAAAGTAAGTTTGTATTTGAGTTACACTCCTGTATCGTGCCAGTTTGGGATTTTAGCTGCCTGTTAGGCTGAAATGAGCATGCTCTTCAAGGTGTCAGATGTTTTGTGTTAAACGAGCATGTAAGTTGATTATTAGTTTCATTAATTTAATTCACACCTGCAATTTTAAGCTATTGTATTTAATTGGTTACTACATTTTTCTTCATGTTTATTATAGTCTGCTGGGTAACATGGGTCTGCCAACCATCATGTTATTTTCAAGCAAAGGCTTGAACTACAATCCTTTATTTATTCCATCAGGGTCACCCAATTAATGTTATTTTAAAGGATAAGGTTATGGTTATGATGATGATAAAGGTATGATTGCAGTGTAATAGTAGGGGCACATGGCCATCTAAGTGACCATCACAATCAGTTCTCGAAAGTCTCATTTGTTTATTGACATCACCAAAATTTCTGTGTATGTGTGATTGCTCTAGGACAGCTCTAGGCATCCTCGAGGTCACTCCTATCCGTAGTCGGGCTTAAGTGCAGGAGCGTTTAGCAGCTGATTTGCTGGAACACAAGGATGCAGACGGGCAACATAGCTGAGTAGGCGCATTTGACAGTGTCTGATGATGGTAGTCAGTGGTACGAGATGATTTGCTCAGCATTTCACTTTGGCATTGGAGCAGAGTTGAACGAACTAATCTTTTAACCTTTGTCAGACTGCATGGGTACAATTGTAACCTTTCCAATTTTAAACTAAGACAGTATTTTTTCTAGAAATCTAAGAGACCTCAAATTTCCTGACATCTCTACATTTTTGTGTTAGATTATGCAGACTAAATTTCGACTAAAAATTTTTTCATTTTACCGAGATAGAGGATCGAATTGTTTTTTCACCCTTAAGAGGCGGCATGGGTGCAATTGTACCCTTACACATTTCGTATCGAAATGACGCCAGAATAAATAACACCAAGACAATTTTTCGAATGTTGAGTGAAACAGATTACAGAAATGATTTATTTGATACAGAAATATGTAAGAAAACTTAATCCAGGTGGTTTTAGTCCGTTTTACAAGTAATACACTGTGTTTTTTGTCACTGAATGCTTGTTGCAAACAGGCTGAACCTAAGCCAAGCAGATTTTCCTGGTCTTACGTCGTTTTCGTTTCTGGCGTCTGCAGACATAGCAGCTGCCAACAATCGATGTAGCTCCACGACTTCCATGGGGTTCTTTGGAATTAGTTGCTGTCCCTTCTGGCGGTGTCGCAGTGTGCCATCCTAGAACCATTTCCACTGCAGCTCGAAGGAAACGGCTTCTCATCACCATCCGGTCGGTCGAGCGAGCTTCCACTGAATGCATACATAGCATACAACGGCATACAGAAACTTTCTATGTTGGTATTTTTTCCTGATCTCTGGGTTGTGTTCCCTGTAGAGTGTAGATGATTAACGACGCTAAGTCAGTGAAGTCGATCATAAAAACGCCAAAGGCCAACGCAATGTCCGTCGTTTACACTTTACTCACCCAGCATTTTGTCCATCGTGTCCACCCCACCTTTGGTTTTGTTATAATACTTGATTAACTCTGGTTTGCTTGATTGCGTCGCTTCGACTTCTCCAGTCATGTGCATGGATGATAGAAGAGCACAACTGATTTTTTTTCTTTTGCACATATGAACAGACTGTTGCATCTTGATGGTAGATGAAATTGGTATAGTAAACAGCCCTTTCCTTCGCAGGGCTGCATGTTGCTAGGCAAAAACCTATTGGTTTTTCTGACTGTTCCAACTAAAGTCGTGTCCCATGTGTTCAATACTTTAGCTAGCTGTGCCTGTGAAGAAATTATTGGTGTTGACATTTCTTCCAGAGCCTTTATTAAAACAGACCAGGTCCGAAACTGCGCGCTCACCAATATTTACTTGTCTGTGACCATCTATTGGTTTTCCAGTATAAAGCATGTAGCGGGTAGAAGTTAGATGCATGATAAGCCTAGGAATCCTTGATGCCATATTTAGCCGGTTTAGATGATATATACTGTGTAAATTTAGTATGTCCTCGATATGGAAACAATTGTTCATCTATGATGATGCATTCATGCAGTTGTAGGCTCTCTCCAAATTTTTATTCAGCATAGGCCAAATATCTCATATTGGTGCAGTTTAATCTTTTTGCACACGCTCTACACGGGTATTTTCTAGGGATGTGCCGCAAGGAACATTATTCGGGTTCGTGCGAACCCGAATATCATGAAGGTCGACACGAACGAATCCCGAATCTATTCATATTAGAACCAAATAATAAAATTTCCTCCAAAAGTTGTCAAATCTTGCTTCTAAAATGACGTAATCGATAAACAAATTGCTTTCTTTCGAAAAATAGTGTTTAAAAAACGACCGAAACAGCAAAATCGTTAGGAAAACGACCTTCATTGTAAGTACTGCTGACTCTAGTTTGGCATTGTCGGGAAACTAGATCATCATTTTTTACGAAATTCAGTAAATTTATAAGTAATGTTGTATTCGGGTTCGCCATTGTTGGTATTGATGTTCGCCCGAATCTTCCATAAAGGCGATATTCGGCGAATCTATTCGGGTTTGGGTTCGTGTCGGCCCATCCCTAGTATTTTCGTTATCAAATGTAATAAATCTGAGCATCATCTTGAAGCGGTCTCGAGACATAGCTGCACGTACAAGAGGCAAAGCATGTACTTTCCACATATCTTCCAGATTATCTTTGGTGTTTCTGTGTACACCAGCAACAATAAGGATGCCAATAAATTCTAAAGAATCTTTGCTAAAGCTCGACTGAGTGAAATGCCATGCAACATCACCGGAAATTTACAGGAGTTGAGTACAGGGACATAATGAGCTGTTTGTCTGAGTATAATCGAAGTCACAGAGATAACATATCATATAGCGTTGTCCAATGTCTATGTGGCCTAACAACACGTGTGGTACTTCCATAGAGCACAATATTTAGACGTTCGTACCGATAAATAAGGCACACCGCACAAAAAGTATAAATAACTTGGAAATTTCAATATAAAATGTACGTGGGTACAATTGTACCCATACCGCCTGTAAGCGGTGTAATATTATGCAGTCCGACAAAGGTTAATTGCGTTTTAGGCATCTTTATTGGAATTCACTGAGACGAGAGCACGACCTGGCTGTCAGGGTCCATGTTTCAGATGCATACAATAGACAGGAATAACAGGAGTCAAAGGAGGAGTTAAAGGAATTAAAGGAGCATATTTTTGTGGGTAGCTGGATCTTGCGATCCACGTCATGTGCTAAAACACATGCTCAGTCTTCATTCTATTTCATCATCAGACAAACATTTTCTGTTGACCTTGATGCCAAGATAAATATAACTATCCACAACTAGTGATGAATTGAGCAAGTTTTGGAGTGAAGTAAGACAGATTGAAAAAAAAAGGTAAAAATACAGCTGAATTAAAATGAGCACTAAGTCACTGAGGTCGGTTGATAAAGAATTGAATTCACTTGCGTTTGAGTACTTGTGCATGACACACACACAATGTGTTTGCTACCTGGATACGAAAATCATATTTTTAAAACGCAATCATACCTGTGAAAACTTAACAGAAGTAGTCATTTTACCATCAATTTCTCCATCTGATACTGTAACACTTGCTGAAAGCCAAACTGGAACTAACAGAAGAAATTAATCTGCTCTGTTGCGCAATTGAGTTCATATACTAATTGATATTTCTCATCCTCTCATGTAATTACGTACACAATCAAGTATGTCTGTGTAAGAAAGTGCATGAGTGTAGATATTGTAACAGTCATCTAATCTATTTTTTCGTTTTGACCGAGCACACATTGGGCTATTGTATTCTTTCAAAGCAGATGATTTCAGGTGCACATTTTATAAGACAAAATACTACCTAACCCACAGCCATACTTTTACTAAAGTCTGGTTAAAACACCAAAAATTAAAAATATATCGGCTATGTTTGAAATTAATAACACTGAAACTTGCAGCCAATAGACTCACTGTGCTGTAATGAAATACCCATCACGCACAAATATTTAAATAAGCTTTTGAAATTATCACAATACCCTGTAAGGATTTGGCCTTGGATTCTACTCGATGCCTATCTAATGTGCGTATGCTATAAAAGTTATAGCAAACAAATTTAACATAATAACGGTAGAAATGATAAGAATGAAGTAATAATTTAGGTATTATGTCACACTTGCTACACTTCAGGTTGCCACTTGCTGGTTTTCGGAATACTTTGAGCAAGGCTTTTAGTTCAGGACCAGCTTAAAAGTCCTTGACTTCTAAATTGTATAGGTTAAGAATACATCTTTCATAGAAACACAGCCAAAACCAGATTTTCTGATCTATTGATTCTTACTCAAATTAAAATAACTTTCATTTCATTTAGGCTATTACTAAATTAAGTTGCAAAAAAGCGATACAATATGCAACTGTGTCCAAAATGAATAGTTCAAGTAAAAGAACTTGGAAATTGGTGAATGACTGTGCCTAAAACAAACATTGATGTGTGACAAGTATGAAAAATTGACAGATAACTATGCAACAATTGCCTTAATCTATAGCAGTTTTTTATCAATTTAGCTTACCCTTTCTAAATTTCTCTGTTGGAGTCAGGCAGTGAGGTTTCTAAATCAAAGGGGTAAAATGTATGAGAACTGAGAAGAAATTTGTTCCTAGTAGTTTCATGTTGGATGGTAGTAACCCAGTTTTGCAGGGTAGGATAAACGAGGTCTACCTGTACTGTGCGGTTCTCTACTAGGACAATATCCCAAAGAACAGTTTTTTCATTTCAGTATGATAAGAACTGTTAGCCGTAAAAATACCTAAAATTAATTAGTTAAAAAATAGAAAAAACTTTTCCATCTAAGTCTTACAATGGAATGAATACAAAATTTCTGAAGATGAACTGAATTTGTTTAAATTACGTTCATATAATTATAACTTATTATTTGAAACAGGAAATTGCAAGTCTCCGACAGCAGTTGTTATCAACTGCACAAATTAGTGAATTTAGTCAAGATAATGCTTGCATTGGTGGAAATACGCTGCAATCTGCATGGAAGAACCAGTACAAGAATTTAAAGGAAGAAAGGTACGCCAATGTACTTTGTAACATGCTGATTTTTGATTTTAACTGTCTTTTGCAGGGTTACTCAACTATTTTTAACAAAGGTCCAGTTACAAAAGTTCAAAAATTGTTTAGGTCCGTTATAACTCTCATGAAATAATTTGCAGTCATACAAATGTATTAAAATACAGTATATAAAGTAATATAATTCTCTGGATGTGTATTAATTTAATTTTAAAATCTCTGGATTAAAGATATAAGGCAAAGTAGAGTTGAGCTGGCTGTGGGAAGAATAAAAGCATACTGTTCTATCCATTCTTCCATGAACAAACGATTTTCATTGTTGAACTTCCTTCTCTTGAAAGATGCCATATTATTTGTAATTACCGATTCTACTTAAATTTGGAGTGAACTATAAAGTTCTACAAATTATTGTTAGTCTGGAGCTGAACAGATGTAATAAAAACACTGCACTTAGTTCCTGTACATATGCAAAATGAAACTGTTACTTGTTTTTGCCCTTTGCATTTTACTCGCCCTTTTGTTTTTTCCGTGGTTGCATTGTGACGTCAACAAGGCTTGTTTGATTTTTTGAAATTGTGCTATTGTCTGTTTTTTTTTTTTTGCAAATCAACAATAATGGATTTGGTTTTATTAAAAAATTGGTGTCCTTTCTGAAGTCACAAATATGATTGTGAGTTCATAAAGTTTCTTTATGGGTTGCAATTAGCGCCTTGCTGATGATGGGTTTTCCCCAAAAACAGCGCTGTCGAAGGCTACATTTTTTTGTGGTTTTGTATTAAACTTGTGTAAACATTGTTTTGTCAACAGAAGATGGCGCAAAACGCCGGCTGCCCCGATTCAGAAACGACCTATTAACAAAACTCGCTAGAAGACTAGTTTGAGCTACCACTTACACACTTGCTGATTAGTTGAATAAGCAAGAATAACAAAACTAATGATGAACGATTTCATTTGCATAAATACTGAGACAGATAAGGTCCACATTCGGACCGCGGTCCGCCAGTTGAGTAGCCCTGATCTATTGTCTACTCATTCAGAAGACCTAACATCACCAGCAGGTTGAAGCCAGGCTAATAACTTTGCAGCAAAACCTGTATCTTACGCAATCGCCTGTATTTAATGCATTTTGCAATAAAATATACTTTTGAGACTGAAACTTTAAATGTTTGTATATTAAAATGTTCCTTAGTTTTTCTTCTACTGTCTGTATTTGTTAGATGGGTACACTGGTCATAGTTTAGGTAACTGAGATGTTTGTCATTCATTCAATTTTAAAAAAATTTTTTTTTTTGAGGAACCCAAAATTTCCGCTAAAGTTTGAAACGAATTCAAAGATTTTTAATTATAAATATTTGTTGTTTTAGCTAAATTCTAAGGATTTTTCGTTGAAAAAAGGAGCTGTGAATAAAACAAATCACATACAATTTTTTTATACAATGAATATTGACGTTTTCACAAAGTGTCATATCTTAATATTATTGTAGTAGCATATGTGTGGTAAAATTTTATTTTTGTTGACTGAAACCAGAATGGTGTAGCCTGAACTCTAGTGTTGAAACTATTTGACTTTTGCCAAGTTGTGTAGTTTTTATTGAAAATGAAAAGTTGAGTACAGTCACTATAAATCAGAGTAATTACCAAACGTTTTAGCATTCTGCCACATTTGTTTTCTAATTATGGCAAGAGCTGTTCCAGTAGCTTTTTGAAACTTTTCAAGCTATTTGTTGATTGTATAAATAAGTTTAGATAAGCATAAACAAAGTTTGAATTCAGTTATTATGCTTTGTAGAGATTTTACGCTTCGTAGCAACATAGCAAATCTCAGGGAGAGTTTGGCTAAAGCTCATGCTCTTTGTCGTGAGGCTAATGCGATTGCTGCTGAAATGAATAAGGATACCAAGTTTACTGTTACACTCAGAATTCCAACTCACAATCTTACTCCTGACAGAAAGGTATGTTTTTATGACAGTAGACAATCTTAATCTTGTCTTAGTTTATTGGCTGAGAAATTCGTGTAGATAATTAAAATGTGTAAATAAAAATAATAAATCCTTTTGTAAATTTGGTAGTGAAGCTTCAATTTTTTTAACAAATTGCAATGTGACGAACAAAAAATGTTAGTATATCTTCTTCTGTGCCGAGATAGTTCTGGCATTGTTTTTGCTATTGTATATATATCGTATTTTCTGGTACATAAGCAAACTTTTGAGTGTGTACAAATCATCTCAATTATTAGAAGTTGGCTAATTTTCTGAGTATAAAATGTAACCTAAAATAATTTTGCCGTAATCACTGCTAAATAAACACTGCATCAAGACAGTTTTCGATTGCGGCTACGGGATCACACTTTCACCTTTCCACATATGTTCACTTGGCCGTCCTGACCATAATTAGCAGATGATATTAATGATTTTATTGTTTAGAAAAGTGAATGATGCATAGATCAGTTCACATACATTTAACAACGAAAAAACAATACTTGATATGAAAACAATCAAACTCCATGAAATTCTTGCCCGTCGTCAAAGGAAAAAATTGTTAACACTAAAAAATTTTGGATATGCTATTGTCAAAAAAACCTAAATATGGAAAGAAACAACCAAACGATATAATGCCAATGTGACAATAAGATGTGGTCTAGGTTTTTAACAGTTTATTCTTGTGTCTAGTTATCTAGGTACCTAACGTCTTGTATAAATGGCATAATCTTGGTATAAGTCCATTGTTTTACAGTATTTAAGTCTAAAAGTACCACATAGCATTAGAACGAAACATTGGCTGTCAGTGAAACAAAGAAATATACGGGTATGAGGAGAAACAAAGAAACAAAATACAAGAGCAAGGTGGGAGGGAAGAAAAACTGAAAAATGTTGTACCGAAACCACTATTGAAAAAGTGTATCGATATCAGTTGTAAACGAGATGATCGCTCAGATCATTGTTTTACCTAAGAAGGTGATATTTTTGCCAGAGGTGAACTTGAAATTCCGCATTTCTTCAAGGAGTGGATTTAAATTTTAATGTTGTTCTTTTCCAGGGTTACACCACCCTTTCGCACAAACGGTTGAGCTGTGAAGCTTTTAAAGCAGCAGACGCCTTCTCGCTGTTCATCATGCATACTGTCTTTGAAGGGTTTATTAAGGCTCACGTCAATCAGCTGCACTATTAAAGTACATCCCTAGGAAATAACTGTCATGCCAGTGTTGTTATGGTGCAAATATGTTTCAGTAGACTCTGTTAGTATGTACCTGAAACTTGTCCCACACCGATAGAATGCTTGAATTGCGCAGTGCACCTGGCTGATTTTTCCAAACTCAGTTTAACCAAAGTTTTACGCCAACTTTGTCCATTCAACCCTTCATAGCAGTGTAGAAAAATACCGGTAGCAAACCTGACAGGAGGTAAAGGTTCATTTAAAGATTACCAATGACTTCAATTTTGACCCATCCGCCATGCAATTTAAAGCAACTGCAAACCTCTTTTTTATGATCCGTTGTTTTCATAAAGATTGCTTTAGCCCCACAACTCTCTACGGTTTTGGTAGAAAGCATATCGAACCAAACAAGTGTTTCATCCATATTTCTGATTTGACTTAGCCTATCTTTTTCTTCATTTTACCGACGAATAATTGGTCTACACGGTTTTTGCGGCAGATTGTGTTTGGGTCTTTTTTACCTAATTTGGGGGCGCTGAATCCGAATCTGGCGATATTTTGTTTCTATCACATCACGTTTTTGAGATAATATATATGTTCATTATAAAATAATACTGCAAATCAGAGACCGCCTTGAAATGTAGAGGTTGTTTTAATCAGAACTGCTGGAACGTTTAATCATGCAAAACACGAACACAAAGCCTCGTGTTCATTTAAAAAACATCACTAGAAATTGACCGTTGAACAATCAATGTAATGATACAGAAATGCCACAATCTTTAAGAACTCGAAAATTTTCGTTTTAATGGCTTTCGTTTGTGGGTAGTGGTGTAACTTTCTCTCTTCAAGTTCCAGCAGTAATCTGCCATCATGTGGCAATCCCATCAGCCCTGGTAGCGTTCTTCCATAACTCTAATATTTTGGTGGAAGCGCTCACCTTGTTCTTCACTGACGTCCCCAAAGTTTTCAGGAAAGTAATCTAAATGATTTTTCAGAAAATGTAGCTTTATGCTCATATTGCATTTTATCTCTTGCATGCTGGACAACATTTCTTTTACGAGGTCTCGATAGTTTTCTGCCTTTCTGTTGCCAAAGAAGTTACTAACAACTAAAGAAAAAGCATTCCAAGCCCTTGCTTCTACTGTGTTCATTGATGCTGCAAAGTTTGGATCTCTAAGCAGCTGCCTTATTTGTGGGCCATTAAAAACTCCAGCCTTTTTTTTTCACTAAGACTTGGGAAGGCTTGGCATATGTACTTAAAGCAATCTCCATTGTGATCAAGGGCTTTAACATACTGTTTCATTGCCCCAAGTTTGATGTGAAGTGGCGGCAGGATGATCTTCTTGGTATCCACTAACGGGTTATGAATGATATTTTTTTTCTCCAGGTGTTAAACTGCTCCTTTCTGGCCACTTATCTTTTATCCAATGCTCATCTTTGGCTCTGCTATCTCAGTAGCAGAGAAAACAAGGGTATTTGGTGTAACCACCTTGCTGTCCTAACAGAAAGTTCATCATTTTTATGTCTACACATAATCCCCTGCCATGATCACTGTACTTCTGTGTTTCCAGCACATTCTTAATGTTTTCATACGTCTCTTTGAGTGTCACAGAATGTCCTACTGGAATCGATGCGTATTTATTTCCATTGTGAAGTAACACGCACTTTAGGCTTCGTTTTGAGCTGTCAATAAACAGTCTCCACTCATCTGGTTGATATTTGGCTATTCCTAATTGCAAAAGAAGACCTTCAATATCATGGCAATAAACCAAAGATCTTTTAGAAGAAAAATAGTTCAGAAATAGCTTTTCTCAATTCCGATAAAATGTGACAAAACATCCATGCTGGAGAAGCGTATGCAGGGCAGATGTATAAAGATAAAGATGGTAACTAAGTAATGAGCTACCAAAGAAAAATGAATGCGTCCACATATCTTTTCGAATTTGCGAAAAAAAGGTCCGTAATTGAAAAAAGATTGAGAACAACCGGATTAAATTTAACCGAAAACTCTGTCATTCACTGCTACAACAAAACTTTCAGACGAGGTTTCATCATAGGTGATTTCAATAACAATATTTGATTTGTTGCTGTTATACGCTCACCGTACTGTCACTAACGAAAGTCAAAATTTGATCAATTTGTGCAAAATGCACAGCGAAAAAACCTGACGTGATGAAGCAATTCTGAGCTCAGAATTGGATTCAGCAACCAAAACTTAGCCTAAATCAATCATCAAAGTTCATGCAACAAAAAATTTTTTGTTTTTGTAGACCAGTATAATGAAACAGTGCAAGTTTGCAATCTTCTTAACTTGCTTTTCTGGCAGCAATTGGGCAACTTCCATTCTTTGTGGTAATGTGGGTAGTGCGATGTTGATTGCTTTATGTTGGCCTAAGGCCAAAGGCTTTAGTCTTTTTTTTAGAACTCCTTGACTATTTTATCTTTGACTTCGTTGCATATACTATCTCTGATTGTTTCTTTAAGTCAGCACAACATTCATAAAGTCTAAATTGTTATATTTTCCAAAATATAGTCATAGCCACATCAGAAACAATTTCATATCCATTTTCTATCCGAATAGAGATATCACTTGAATTGAGTGATGAATAAGCGAGAAGGGAAAAAGAGAGCGGTTTGAACCAAGCAGATAGGTTGTTGTTCGCCAGTTTCATACTTTAGATCAGTGGTTCCCAACCCGGGTACCATTTGCGATACACAGGGGTCCCGCAAGCTATTCCTATTATTCATTTTTATCTGTGACGTTTTCATGTAGTTTGTAGGTAGGATTTACTGTTGCTGATTCAATTTTGATGGACAATTGTTTTTGTTACATCACAAGTACAATTTTTGTCATGCCGTATGCTGTTTCAATGCACAACTCATAAGTTCTTAATGTAGCACATTTCAATTATTGTGGTTTTGTGACATCACATACAGTATCTGTATGAGTTCTGCTGATGATCTGTTCTATTTCAGCCTAGTGAACAAGTGTAAAGTGAATACTGTGTTTGTAAAGGATTTTTCCCATTGTGTCTTATTAGGAGAGGAGCAGTGTGTTAAGTTACAGATAATTAGTAATAATTATTTATGATGGAGAAGTTTATTACAAGAACAAGATCTAGTTATGTCGATCAGAGCGAGGTTGTGGAATCTGAAACTAGAAGTACAAGCGAAAAGAAACCAAAGAAAACTCTCCTTTATTGCGACAGTTATTTAAATATAGGCTTTACTTGGTGTGGTGAAGAAATGCAACCTATACCAAATTGTCTTATTTGTATTGCAAAATTATCAGATGAAGCCATGGTTCCAAGCAAGCTGATCAGACACTTTTCAAGTAAACATGGTCATCTTTCTTCAAACTGAATTTCCTTGCCTTGGAGAAAAGGCAGTGATGATTTTTACTACAGTTTTCCACATCATACTTATGAGAGATTGGATTTTCAGTTTAATTTCAAAACAAAAAACGAAAAAGGCTACTTATAATCGAGGAAGAAATGAGAGTAGCTTTATCGAAAGTGCGTCCAGATATAAAGCGGATTTGTGTGAGAAACCAAGCCCAAACTTATACAAACACACTGAGTTAGAAATAAATTGTCAATACAGTTTATTTTGTGTTTTTCAAAATGCATTTTCAAAATAAGTAAAATTTATGTGTTGTTTATGTTATGTTGATTTTTCAATGTGTAACTACTAAGTAAGTGCCTTTCCTAATGGCACAACTAGAAAACTTGTTTGAACTAACAAACTGCTGCAGTCAAAGCCAATGGTCATTGATTGCAAAACGAGATGCTGCAAAATGTTTTTCTCTTCTGTGGGGTGCTGTGAGCATAAAAAGGTTGGGAACCAATGCTTTAGATATTTCAGCCGCTTTTGATCCTATTGGTTTTTACATTTTTAGCTGTATAGTTTTATATTTTAGCCATGTATTAATAAATAATTGAATTATTATTAATTATTTTTTGTTGTTTCCGTATTTCTCATAGATTACTGTTGTGAAGGGAAATATGTATATCTTATGACATATTGAAGTTGACAGATCTGTGAAATGTGTCTGCTATTGCTTAAATCTAATGGATATTATTTTTTCAAACAGAAAGGTACATTGTTATGTGAGCCTGCCATAGAAGTTGTTCGCCAAGGAAAAGACTGCCAAGTTTGGGCAGTAGAGAAATTATCTAATCGTTTAATAGAAATGCGCGAACATTATGAAGTTCACAAACAACTGATTGAGAAGAACAAGTTACTTCCTGTTCAGGGAATTGATATGGTAATAATCTAAATAAGACTGTTTAGACTAAATCAGAGTTGAAAATACTTGTTTTGATGTTCTAGGAGGTGTATGGGTTTTAAAGAAGGGTCAATTTCTTTGTTTATTTGTACTTTATGTAGTACTGTAAAGTTATTAAAAATGCAATTGCTCAAAAATCGCTCCATGGGTATCCCTGAAATTTTGCATGTGAGGCTTGCGTGATACTATCTCATACTGGAATATAGCAAAAATCCCATATCTCTATATCCCGTTACATAAGCCCAAGCTTTTTTGAACTTTGGGCCAAAAAACACACATTTTCCACTTTTTCCTGCCAATTTCTCTCCAAGTTTTTCACGCAACCTAGAACTTTCAAATCGCGAACTGCGAGAGGAATTCCCAGGCTAGAAAACAACACCAACCATGCTGCCTTCTGATTGGTCTAAACAGGTTTTTAAAGTCCTACGTAAGAGTTAAGAGTAAGATAGAATCAGAGAAATCTTATTTTTTGATCCTCTTGCCTCCTTAAAGCAAACTTCCCAAAAACAGGTGAAATAAAATTCTACACCAACCGAACACATTGGCATGTTAAGCAGATGTAGATATTAGATCCACTGCAAAAATTTTAAAACGAATTCAGATTTATTGAATACCAGATCAATATATTCGCACAAACAAAAATAACTTTGTGTTTAGCACGTACCTACTTTCATAAGCTATAACTTATTACAATAAAATATTATAATGAAACATTTTGGTTGTAATACAGATCAAAGTTACTGACAAACTTATCACCTGTTTTCACAACTAGCAGACTTAGGCCAAGACCAAGCTTGACAAAATAGTCAAGCCTGAAATTAGAAATTCTAACAACACTATAACATGTATGGTTCATACTACTAATGAAATTTCAGGGAAAGGTATACATGAAGCAGTTAGAACCAACTGAATATTACCAGTTAATAAAGATTTCATCAAGTTTATCTTGAACCTTGTTAACATAAGATATTTCACAGTTATATTTCCAGCATTACACACTGCCAATATGAAACAAGCATATGGACTTGAAAAAAGGTCAATTAAATTTTTTTTTTATGCAGTAAAACTGCAGAAAATTGCCTCATCGGGCTTGCTAAAATTTTTCTAAACTACGCTTGCATAAAGATATCTCATACTGGAATATGACTTAAGTGACAAATCTTAGGCTCTTGTTACACTTACCCAAAGTCAACAGCTCATTTTTAGGACTAAAACTTCACATTTTACTTATTTCCATGCCAATTTTTATCTATATTCTCAACATTCAAACGTGCCTACTGCCAGGGTAATTTCCATTTTAAAAAGCAACACCAACCAAGCTTCCCTCTAATTGGTATAAACATATTTTCAAAGGCCTCTGTAAGAGTCAACAAAATGAAAGAAATCTTATTTTTTACCCATACAACTCTTGAAGGATTTCGCATTTAGCCATGTCAGATTCCGAAATGGAGTTACTTTACTGAAATACTAATATTTAAAATTAAACTAAAATTCAAGCTAGCTTCATCTCAGTATAATCACAATCATTGAAGATCGAATATCTTTTATCAAATCGAATGTCACTCGTCATTCAGATACGCTTCCACCTCACAGTGAAGTAGTAATCACGTGTTGCCATGAATTGTGCTGAACATTATGACTTCAATGTGATAATTGACTTGCAATAAATTTATGTAAAAATAGCAATAAGCACAACACACTAATTTATACAGTCACTGGAGAGTTATTACCTGTACATACATTAACAGAGCATTTGTAGTCAAAACATGTTAATGACACTTAATTAGATTGTTTAGTTTACATATGTTAATTAAAATAAGGTATATTTTTTTAGGATCAGTCATTTACAGACAGTCGTGAAGATCCTTTCAATGAAATTGAATCTGGTCAGAGTTTGATTGGTGTTGCTAATGTATTTTTGTCATGTTTGTTGCAAGATGCGCCACTATATTATCCTTTGCCTATCATTAGCCAACATGGTCAGGTAAGGTTGGCCCAGTTCATTCAAATGTTGATACTTTGCATGTGTTTTGTATCTGTTGTGACCTTGGCTCAAATGAAGCTTTTGAACTTAAGAAACTTATAATACCAAATTTATCCCATTTGGTTGAAAATTAAAGTAAAATATAGACATTATTAAATTAATCGTAGCCTGCAGTTTTAGCAAAAATAAAACGTGTAATTTTTAATGCAAGCATGAAAAATTCAGGATATGTAACTTTACAACTACCAAAAAAACTTAATTTTTAGGAAATGTATAGTTAATTTACAATTTTTTTGCCAGAAATCACTTTCAGCTTCATTCGCAAACATTAATATGGCATAGATTACCATATGTACCACCGTGTAAACCTTTGTCTAATTGTTAGCCTTAAAATCAAATTTTTAGCGCATAATTGGCCCCTTTATGAACACATTCTGTTATCAATGTTTAGAGACAGACTGTGTTCGCTGAGGATGAGACAGATGAGTCATTTTTGTCCAGACTTTTATTCAGACTGTAGATCATACATTTAAGAATGCTAGAGTGCAAAACTACAATACTAGCAAGGATTTGTGGAAGTTTAGTTTTGTTTTTTTTTAGTTAGCATTTTAAAAAGGATATATTTAACATGGGTTAGTATACACTAACTTTCATATTGGATTAAGGCAAGATTTTTTCTGTGGTAAAAAATGACAGTTAAAACCAGTTGCCAATGTGATAAACACTTGTTACAGTCTGGAAAAAACTATTAAGCGTTTAGTTTGAGAACAAAGTTGTTATTCCATCTATTTGAGCTGAGGCTGGTCAATTAACGAAATTTGTTTCCTGCTAAGAATGTCCTGCAGACTATTATCAAGTTTCCTTATTTTATTAACTTGAAGACAGTAACAACTGTATGTGTTGGACATTTCATGTTCTGTTCTGTAGATATTTATTTCTATTGTTGATTTATATGCCACCATATATGCAGCTTCAAGAAGAGAGTCTCAATCTTTACTTTAAATTCATATGACTATGAAATTTACCACAACTTAATAAGAGCCTAAATCCATATATGTATTTCAAAAAATCAAAAGCAACGTTACTAAAATGTGTAATAGTTTTACTAATACTAATATTAAACAGGTTTCGTTAAATTGATGCTAAAAATACCCATTAAATTACTATCCCTTAAAATCACAAGTTGTAATTTGTATAATTTATGCAAATTTGCGCTATTTTAAGTTGCTGTGATTGATAGCACTGTATTTTAGGCATTGCGTTGAACTAGTTGGTAATGAGCTTTTGATACAGTACAAACTTTTTATTATTAATTAACTATATTATAATTTTGATATTAATAAAATGGAAGATCTTTGATCATTACTTCATCAATATATTTATCATTTAACAAATTCTATTAGTGATCAAGGGAATTTTAAGTTATGGATCCGGTATTCCGTAAAGTCCAATATGTTAGTGCAAAGTTTAGAAGCCTTTTTTACATTCTTTTTTATCTTTAATGAATATTGTCTGAAGGTTGTAGGAAAGCTTGTGGTATGCATTCAACGTGTATCAGGGGCAATTCCAACCAGTATTTTTGGGAGCTGGAGTGATGATGATCTAAATTTTGGTTCAAAATATGTAAAAAAAGATCAATCCTATGAAAAGTTACGTACTGAAGCTACTAGCATGTCACTGGATGAACGTTGTCAGTCTGCACAGTCTTTGTTAGATACTTCTGATACTTCAGTGACCTCAGTAATTCCGCAAATAACATGCAGGTAGATAAATGAATAACGTTTCATTAAACCATTAATGCAGACCTGCATTTTTTACACAGTGTGACTAACTATGTATGTAAATGTTTTCAGGGTTTCTATAATGGAAGCAACAGGTTTGGCACCAACATTTTCTCACTTTGTTGTGTGCCGGTATACCTTTCTTGACTGCCCTAACAATACCACTGTGCCACCGGATCTTAGACTGGATGAGGTTTCACCCAAACATCGGTGTTTAATTTTTGCATGTTTCTTATATCCCAAAACTGTGGATCCATAGTGCATGTTATATTTTCAAGAATTTATTTTTTGTTAAAATTTTAATCCCTGCAAAATTAAAATTTCCTGTCAATTTCTAGGACTTCTTTGAATGTTCATTTTAACCACTCAATGGAATTCACATGTAATGTAACAGAAGAATTGGTTGATCGTTTAACATCCAATGCCTCTCTAGCAATTGAGGTGTGGGGCCATAAAGACCGATATTCTGCTGAGACTGCCAGAGCACCATCGCAATTGTCTCATTTGCCCATTGAGTTATCTTCTAGATCATGCGCATCAAGTCAACCTGTTCCACAAAACACAAATTTTCGTCTTCGTGGGTCTAGTCTGTTGTCAGAAAAGAACAAATCACTCAAGGAAAGGTTTGTTTTGTTTTGATTTTGTTCAGCATGGGGAAGATTCAGCATAAATCACTTCAATTTGCTGGTGAAAGTTTGTTCAGACTTCATGAAAGGCCATGGCACCCCATATTTACTTTGTATTAATGTTATTCTAGTAAATTTAATTTATTTAACATGCAAGATTTTTACTACAGTTCTGCTATTATAATGAAAGATTAGCACAGGAAACAAACCCAGAAAGCGTTTTGACATTGACATAAATAAAAAATTAACTAAAACAAAAAATACCCAAATAGTACACAGGATCAACACATGAATTGAAACACACATGGAGGACTTGCATTACGACATGCAGCTGCATAGAACAAAATTAACACAATCGCACAAATTGGAATCCCGTTATCATATCCAGGGTGAGGGCACACAGGTGAACAAACAGAGTTTTGTGTGAAAACGTTAAGCAAACTTCTCGAGCCTTCTATAGTTTTCTTGGCAAGCTGATTGTCCCAGAAACTTAAAAGAATTACTCACTCCCAAGAGCTTTGATATAGATTGTTTATTTGTTCCATCCTCCTTTTCATAGGAAAATTTCCTGTCTCTATTACCAGAAAAAGTCCAACTCTAAGTAATTAGAATTAATCTGAGGTTTTCTTTTTTTACTGGGTTATTTTGGACATTGGCATCCAAAATGGTTTTAAAGACTGTTGTCATTTTAAAATTAATTCAGGCATTTTTTCTGTAATTAAAATGCACTTGGTATGGTATCATACGTTTTACCCTTGGACTGAGGAAAGTCTTTGCTTGACCCAAACTCATCGCTCAAGCACCTGTTACCAAACTAGCTTTTGTACAAGTTCCGATAGTTACAAATTTTGTTTGTGTTTTTCATCATATTGCCGAATTTACAATTGTTCACCAAGTCCACTGAACAGGTACAACCATCGTTAAGGCTTTCCCAGAAGCATGTAGTAGTGCCACTGGGTATCCAACACAAGCCGCATTATTGCGAACCCATCGCGCTAACCACTCGGCCACTGAGCTGATCATCAGCCATAACCAAAAAATCCAAAAACGTATAGTAGGTAATGCATACTCGGTAAACACCATTGTGGAATGACAAAACCTGCTTTGATAAACAATATCACTATTAATTGATCAGAGCTGCTTTTACCAGGAATGTGTAAAGAGTAAGTTAGACAAGTTTTGATATTAGAGCGCTTTTATTATCATTTACTGAACCTTTTTGCCCTTAGCTAGTGTTCATAGAATAAAGGTTCATGCTTTTTACTGTTTCACTTCGATTTTGGTTGTGTATTGTTCAACGCAATCAAGCTTTGACAGCAGGGACCACTTCTCGATGTTACAAAGAAGCAATCCCTTTCTCAAAGTTTGCATGGCGGTCAACATTTTGTGGTAGGTTGGAAATGTTACCTTGTTATTTGAGGTCATTGCTCATCTTTGTTCATGACTTCCACTTCCAATCCGTACTCACATTTGACTTCTTACATGTCTCAAAATCCTTTTCCACATTCAAAGTCGTAATCCAAAACTAAGCCAACCAACCATTAGAAATCAACTCATCCATCTCATCAACTTTGATCTTGTATTTATTGCCCCCTTCTGGTGGTGCTTAAATAAGCAGCCCTGTTTCAGCTTCTGTTGGTTTTGTCAGATTTCATTGTTCTCCTAAACTAGTCTATGTGCACTCAAACTAGTCAAAAAGTGCACTCAAAGTTCTACTTCTTATTTGGTAAAAGAGCGCCCTTAATTGAGCGCACTAGTACCCAGCTCTGGTAGGAACACCACTTCCAGCTCTCGAGTTTTTTTTTTTAAGTCATCTTGCTTGTGTCCGCTGCAGTTGTCAGTTAGCAAGGGAAAGTTTTTCTTCTCATATTGCAAGTCTCTCCCAATCAAGAAGTCATCAGTAAAACAATTGACACCTCATCCTAACAGATTTGTTTGCTTCTTAGTTTACAAGAAGTTTTTATCCCATTGAAACAGGGAGGTTTGTGGCTCTATCCATTAATGAGTTTTTCTCTCCAGTTGGAGAGCCGGTAAACAATGCAGTCACACCCTCGATGCTTTTTTTCCACCTGTTTATTAATAATTTTCAGTTAAATGTTTCAATAATGAAAATAAAAATATGACTGGGCATGAAAATAGAGTCCTGTTTAATTTGTGTTGCTCATCTCTGGTGATTCATATCTCTCACCCAGTTCAGTTACTAGCTGAGCCAATCGTCTTCAGTTGGTCAATCAACCTCTGCAGACTTGCCTTGGAGAAACTTGTGGCTAAGTTGAAGTTGTTTTGTGAGTCTTCCTAATCAGACTTCATATCCAAAGAAGTCTTCTTCGCCCAGTTGATCGATGTATGTGTTGTGGCCTTTGCTTTCAAAATAAGATCACTGACTGATGCATCCCTGTCTCAGACATTTCAGAGCCAGCCAATCATAGCTGTATCAACAGCAGAATATTTTCTAGTTCAGTTTTTGTGAGTTTAAATCCCGCCATCTCAGGAGTCAGTGAATCCCGCCATCTCAGGAGTTTTTCCTTAGTTAAGCGTGATACGTTCAGTTGCTATCTAATATCAGAGCATCTAGTGCCTAGCTTATCTAATCAATAAACGCCAAATTAATAGACAAGTTAGACGTACAATTTTGACATACAGTTTTGATACAAATTGAAGTGAAAATAGCTTATGCACCAGTGACATTATGCCATTTGAGCAAGTCAAGTTGGTCTTAAGCAGATCAGAATTTAGTTTTGCTAACATTTTATATGTTTTCCATATTTTTTAGTAAAGCATTCCAGCATTACATTTGTTAAACACAGTACACTTCATGTCACTATACGAAATTAACCACACATGCTGTTCAATGCATTTTAGCGTAACTAACCACTTGGACAAACTCTGGATAGATAAAATGGAACTGCTAAAAGTGTTAGCATCTGTGGAAACATTAACATCAAAACTTTTTTTTATCTGCAGCTCTTTAAGTGCTGCTGTTGTGTACAAATTTCTTACTTTTAATTTTTAGGTGGAATGAGGTAATAAAACGTATTCGTTTGGATGTTTCAATTCAAGAGTTAGGAGATAGCAGTAATTATGAAGCTGTTGATGTACTGCCAAAAGCGGATGTTCCAAGTATAGGTGTTTTTCAACTCAGACAGGTACATGAATAAATTAAATGTAAATCAATCAAAAAGTTTTAAACGCAGCCCATTTAACATAGTATTTTTATAAACAAGGTATTTTATTTATATTAACTAAAATTTAGGGTCAATCTAGAAGAATTGAGATTAGTGTAAGTCCAGTTGCTGATTCCGGAACTCTTCCATTAATTTGTAATAGCATCGTCTCAGTTTATGCTGGTAGCATATGCCGTGTGATGACAAATGAAAGGTACTTGATATTCTACTTTGAATTTACACTTACTTCTACTTATAATTAGTTTTTCATTTTAATTTCAATTTACTTGAATGTTAAGTATTTGAGACAATGTACAAAGAAAATTTAGTTACTATACTTGCAATATTCGTTTTACTATTGGTCATTAACATTTTAGGTTTAAAAATAGTGTTAGCTTGAAAAGTACTCAACGAGTACATGTTAGAGCTCTGCCCGGGCAAAATTTTCTGCCCTCTCCCCCACCGCCTGACTCCCACAACCACACCATGCTGTTATAGCGAATGATGGAGCTATATATATGTATTGGAATCATTTAACACCAAAGGCTTTAATTGCCCTTTAGAACTCTGTTTGTCTTTTATTATTCTGACTCCATTATTTCTTTCGCTTTTTAGTTTATTCCAGCAAGCAAAACGTTTATAAATGTCCAAATTTTTATATTCCAATTTTTAACCACACTTTTTGATACATATTAGAAGAAATTCATGCATCTATGTTTTCAAACCTCATATTTTACACAAGAGAGTGATGCCTTTATGTTTAAATTAATCAGAGAAAACCACACCGTTCTATGTTGTAGAAATATTTGCCAACAGAGCATAATCCAGAATTCAATACTTTTGTTAGCTTTGAATACCATTCCAATCGCTAAACTACTTACTATATACTTACTATATACTATATATATATATATATATACTTCACTATCGCATTTTAGTTAAAACCTAGCAAAGCTATTTGTAACATTTCAAGTACCACATCAATCACCAAACAAATCAGCTATCAAAAGCCAATTGCGAATATTTTAAATGACACTTCCTAACTAGAAGACAACACAAATCACCTAATTAATACATCAGTTTATAAATTATTATGATTCATTACTAAAATTGCCAAACTACTGTAATTGATTAAACCCAGATGCTCGCAATTTTTTATTTCTTCGCCTACATCTACAGTAGGTCATTTCCGGATACCCGCGTGTGTAAGTGAATCATTTATATTTGTTTTTTTTATTCATATTTTTTGTTTATTTGTTAAATTTAATACTGCATGTTTTTAAAGAACCGCGCACAAATAAAATATTATTTATGCTGTTTCACTTTAAAGCAGAGCGTCTTTTGTTGACAACATGATCTGCAAGGCTGAAATTATGTTTACTTGCCGGACTGGTGGGCATAATACATAAAACATTACATGCTATTTTTGTCAAATTTACAAGGTACAGGGCAGCCTGCTCTTTCCAACTACTGTTTGACGATGCGGTTATTGCTTATGTAAAAAAGCTCGATAACAAGGCAAGATTAAAATGATTAAAATCGTAAGAAATAAAACCGTGAGATTAGGTTTTTGCAACAGAGATATTAAACAGTTACCTGCTGAACAAAAAAAAAACAGCGTAATTGCAGGTCAATATTGAGCGTTGGTTGGTGATTTTCGATTTGGACGTTTTCTTTTGTCTTAAGTTTTTGGTTTTGTTTAGCAACAGATGAAATTACAGGTCTGCCTTTGGTTTATGTAGATCACAGGACCTCTTTTTTATTTCCTCTGTGATAAAGCAATAAGTATGTCACTTCCCATGTCATGTTCTTTTGTGAGTCGGGATCGTTAATTTAATAAAATCAGCATGAAGCTTTCTTGTAAATAATATCCTTCCTTACTATGACTGGAAGCTGTAACATAATAACACAAGGAGGGAAACAACAATTAATCTTTTTTAATTTTATGGTTTTATTATTGTGAAGTAAACAAAATGAACTGATATCATTGTGTTTAATAGAATAAATGCAATCATCAAACAGGTAAAATACAATGCAGGAGCCCAGCCCGAAAAACATGTTGTAAAATTGTGGATTCCTGCCTCACATTTTTAAACCATATCCGCAAACGGCCCGCAAAAGCAATAAAGTTTGTAAAAATCTTTTTGTAAATACCCCTGTCCATTCTTGACAACAAAAACTTTGGTAGCATTTCCAACCTGAGTTTTACAATTTGAAAAACCAAGTTTTTTATTTAATGACAGATCGAAGTGTTTTAGGTATAAAAAGAAACAGCAACAGCATCAATGGTAACCAAGTGCCTTAATCAAGCACACCCTATATAGCTATATAGCACACCCGATGATAATTACATGAGGAATGCGCCGAGAAGTCCGAAAAGCTTAAGGGATATTGACTGTGTGGCATTAAACACCACAGTTCTTACCGTCAGACTGGCTTTGCATACTTGGTCTCCAACGTAGGCTTGTATGGGTACTCGTTGCAAAGCGTTCATTCGTTATTTCACTGAAGACACAGCCTCATCAATACTGAAAATCCAGTTTTGAATACTGTCGTTAAACGATTTGATTTTTCCGGTCATCGTTGCAAGTTCGTTCTTCATCAAAACATTTGCGTCATCTTGGTGGCTTTGTTCCCTGTGTGAAAGTTGAGTTACAGAGAACATGTCTGAAGATGAGGTCTTTTTCGGAACGTCCAGGAAATTAGCTCAGGCGCTGGCAGAGAAGAAATATCTGCCAACCTCTAGGTCTGCGGCTAATGTTTCTTATGTTTTGCGGTTCCTCAAATCCCTAACCAAATCCAAGTAGAGTACCACATTCTTCACAGGTAATTCTCAACAGCAACAGATGCCATGTTTCTCTGCTTCCGTAAAGCATAGACAAATGAGTGTATGGATTCTTCCAGGTCTTATACTCAGTCTAAAATGCTTGTTTTAATCTGCTGATTTCTGCCTTTAGTTGTCATGCCTCTCAATCCCTTTTCACCAGCTCCTCAAACTCATCACAAAGTCGTAGATAGAAGCATCTTTTTCTTGAATTTCCTAGATAAAATCCTTATCGAGACTTTCAATAAGAAGATGCTTCTTACAATCTTTGTTTGCCTTAATGCTGGCCAAACTTTACCACGCCGTTACATCTTCTGTGAAAATTGAGGGAACTTTTTTCTGCTTAAAACGATTATTTGTATTACCGCTGTTGTTACCACCGAAGTGTTCTCCAATCGATTCGTTCGGCATTTATACATCCTTGTTGGAAATAATAGGGTTAGGTAATACGCTTATTTCTGGTTCTATTTTAGTTTTGCCAAACCTGGTGTTGTAACTGTGTTTTTGCTACTGACGTGTCTTACTGACGCTAATGCAAGTTCTTAAACATCGATTAAATGAAGCACTGCTAAACAACTATAATTATGACTTTGCAATTAGTATTACTAGCCACTCTAATGCCGAATAAGCAGAAAACATGGTATGAAAACATCAACTCTGAAACAAATTCAGATATGTCGATCTAATTTCTAAAATAACTGTTGCTACAGCTATATCAAAACATTTCAAATCGAACTTTCGTACTATTTCTGCTCTGAGCCACTAGCCTATAGGTAACAAACGTATAGTGTATAATACCAAGAAACACAAATTTTCCTTATACAGTATATACCAAACAACAAGAAGCTTACATGAAATCAGAATTTGTTCATGAGCTGTACAATGCTTAAGATCTGTATGAGTATGTATTTAGACTTGATGCAACTAATGTAAACTAAAACACAGGTAAGGTAACACAAATATGACATAGTTTTCGAAATCGCTAATAATATAATTAAATTGCATTCAGAACTAGAAATCACCTTGAAGTAATATAGCACAAATATAGCATAAGGAAAATATATCACTACATTCGGAACATCAGAGTTAATACGAGACAACTGTGTTATGTTAACTAACCGTTGCTAAAACATTATCAGAAGATTGCGATTTACTATTAAACAAGACTTAAGGAATGGTTGCCGTACTGACGTCTGACAATTTTCATTGTCCTCATGATTAATAATGATATATCACAACAATAGAATCTGACTAACATATTATGTTCAACATATTATACTTCGTAAATGGCACACAACATGACTGAACTTCAATGAATGACAAACACTAAATAGCATATCAGAATAGGGAAGAGCAAGCATTTAAAAGATTGAATATCACCAAGCTTACTAATTTATATTTAATGTATTTACATTAACCTTTTCTCTAAATTGATTCTAGACTATTTGATGGTTGTTGCATGGCGTATACCAGGGGTGGGCAAACTTGTTCAATGTAAGAGTCACTTGCGGAAAACTATGAACACCAGTGAGCTGCAAAATCAGTAGTGTTAATACATATACGGGAAACAATGTATGGATAATGAACAATAATGGATATTACTATTCAGCTAGAAGAGCCGCTAAAAACATGTCAGCGAGCCGCGTATGCCCACCTTTGGCTTAAAATAAGCGAATGAGCCAATATAATCACAATGTAATCTGCACAGCTCTCTAAAATCTGGCAATAATGACACAATAAAGAACACAGATCAGTAATGTGCAACAAACATAGTTGATCACTTGGTGCTGACAAAGTGCAATTAAGTTTGTATTCTACATGGTGACCAGCGTTCGCCACACTCTTCCCAGGTCTTTGTCCGTTGTTCCTCACATGACTTCTGCCCTCTTTGAAACATTGGATTTTGTCGTCATATTTTCCTCAAAATATCATGGTCCTAGAACTGTTCATCTTGGTGATGGATCACTCTTCTTCTTTGTCAATCCAACAGTTTAGGCCCAGGTGGGTGTTGAAATACTCATAGATTCCTGGCTGCCAGTATATGTGTTCAAGTATGCATGTTAAAGCTAAAGCTGAAGGTATAATCTCGAGTTTGTGGATGAAGTTGAGGCTGCTCTACAAAGGATACCAAAAATGATTCCGCCCTTCTGTTGAGAGACTTTAGTAAACATGTTGAAACTGATTACCATACATGGAAGGATATGATTGGAAGGCATGGTGATGCATATTACTGACTTTAATGAGAATGCAAAGTTGTCTCTTACAGCACAAAGCCTCAACCACTGGGCCTTGGGCCATTTGCTACAAGCTGCAAAAAAATAACTTGGTGTTACGGATAATTTGATAGGGATTGGAAAAAATTGTTAATAAAAGTATTATAATATACTGTAGATACCAGTACTATAGCTCACTGGTGGTACTGGAAACGACAAAGTAATTTTGACAAATGCAATGGTACAGAGAAATACAGCAGCCCAAAAAGCCTTGTTGCAATTTTTCAATCGCCCTTGGCTACTAGGAAGATGTATAAATTGTGAAAAGCATTTAAACACAGCAAATTGTTTTTCTTTTCATGATTTCACTTCTCTTTCTGTTGCAGTTTACTTTCGAATTTACTAAATGACTGCAAAGCAATGTAAGAGAATATAGAAAAATGTGATTGTGATTTGTTAGCCAATTGCTCACTACTGCTGCTCACTGCTGTAATCAACATTGAATATTAAATTGTGACAAAACAATCTCCTTACAATGCCGTATGTAGGTAACGAAAAGCCTACTGTGGATATTTTTGTTGGTTTTTCTTAAAAGGAGGCAAAAAATAATGTTTCAGAATCCATGAATTAGGTTAATTTAGGCTGTTTATATCAACTATGTCTGTCAGTTTGAAACACACAATATCCAGCATGAAGCAGGTTCATATATTAAAACAGTTTAGGAATTGCTGTCTTGCAGCCATGTTGCCACTTTGTTTTACTTCATTTTTAACATCTTTTCCAACACAGAGCTGTTGTGCTGCTGCAACCATTACCTTTCTGAGAGTACACAGTTTTTTCGAAAGAGAGAGACATGTTGTCAGTTTTGGGAAATGGAGTTTACGCCGCTAAACACTCCCTTGGTAAAATGTGCAAAAGGCACATACATCAGCTTCACATCAAGAATGTGGTTTCATCATTGAATACTAGTAGTGACCTTATACACATTTTTATTACATTAAACACTAGTGTTTCTCAAACTTTTTTCCTACCTCACAATTATATCACCAATTGCTTGCTCTAGGAGAAGAATAACAACATTTCAGTTTTTGTTAGTGGTCAATGGTTTCCAAAAATTCTCCAAACAATCAATTCGCTGATACGAACTAGCAAAGCTTTTTTAAATTGCCAATTTTCTCAATAACTAATTTTTTGTTGCCGGTAACTCACATTGCGCAACAACTACAAAGCCATAACACAAAAAATTGAGATATACTATTGTTATAATAGTGCAATCTTTTATTGGTTTAATTTTAAGTAACTAGTTAAATAATGTTGAAAACTGATTTATAATTTTTACTGCAGTGGTTTAGATAGCTATCAAGAATTTGATCTAACTTGTTTAAGAAGTGAATGGTTACATGCTCTGGATCGCAGAAAAGTTCATCTGGATAAGCAAATAAAAAATCTAACCAAGAAACAAGGTATTTTTGTTAATGTGATTATATATTAAGCTTATAGACAATAATTATTTGTTAAAAAGATATTCATTGCTCATTCATAATTTTGCTGTATATTTAAATTGGCTACATTGTGTTCTGCCATCTGTGGATACAACATTGTCAGAAGCCGATAGCAAAAATGCTTATTCACACTACAAGTACCATAGCATTGCCTAGTTTTATCAGCTAACACATTATCTAATGCAGAGGTCGGCAACCTTTTGCATGTCACGGGCCAAATCCAAATTTGTAATGTTTTGGTAGGCCACAACTTTTCTATGTTTTGCTAAGTTCAAGTTTTGCATGAGTTCCCTAAATTTTAGATAACGTTATATTTAGGCTAGTTATTGTTGTAACAACACTGTGCATGGTACTTTCCACTTCTATCCCTATCGCTTCCGCTGATTTACATTTTTTTCCAAGCTGTTCAACAAACTTTCACTTTGTAGTTTGTAATAGCCTGATTAGTGATTACAAAACACCCTGTTTTCTATATGTACTTTCTATTGTTAATCTTATTTTCTCCAATAGGGTTTTATGACTTCATAATAATTGTACATAAAACGGCTCAGTAGGTTCAACCACAATGCTTTATAAAATGTTCCACTCTCACTAATGCACGTGTCTGCAAACACACAAATTTATTACGTAATTTCATAGCATTTCCCTTTTGTCTGCATGTATAACATTATCACAGATTTAATACATTATAAATTGTTTGAAATTCATGTGTTAAAAAATAAAATTTCAAATGAGACGGCGGGCCATATTTTTTTAAATAACTAACAAGATGTTTCGTGCCGGATGATTTTTCTTGGCCGCAGGTTGCCGACCATTAATCTAAAGAATGATTCAAGCACAGAACTTTATTTATAGTAATTTTAAACTACTTATATTGAGGGGCAAGTATTGAAATAGTTCAAGTGTGGTAATGATTTTGGCATGTTTAATGACTATGGGCATGACAACGGAAAACATTTGTAAAGAGAAAAGTGTTTTTTTTTAGCTGATAAATAGAGTAGCGAGTTCTTTACCGTTAAATATAACTTGTCTTGATTGTTTGGTTGAAATTTATACATTTCTTTCTAATTTGCTTTTGCCTGTTAATGTCATGAAATCATTTTTTGCTCCTTGCTCATAAATTTTCAGAAAAAACAGAACTGGAAAAGGAAAGAGAAAGTAGACTCTTTGATCAATGGGTTATGCTCACTGAAGAGAGAAATGCTGTTGTGGCTCCAACTGCAAACAGTGGTGTCCCTGGTGCACCAGCATCATGGTAAATAAAAGATGTAGGTTACAGGTGGAAAGATGTTATTATTAATAAAAAGATGTGTTAGCTGTTTGTAACTTAATAAACAGTTGTTGTATGATATTAATACTTAGTCTTAGTAATCTGCGAGTGCAGAAAAATCAGCGTATTTGAGTTATTTGTGATAAACTTAACGTTGCTTTAATCGAGAAATAATGTGGGCATACGGATAAATTAAAATAAATAACCAATTAAAAATACAGTCAGACCTCGTTAATCCGGAGCACTCTGTTTCATCATAAAATGTCGGTTTAGTGGTGTATCCAGATTATCGGAAAGCGAAAAATCAATCGATCTTGCAAATGCAGTATGCACCTCACTCCAATTCAGTATGCATAGGAGTTAAAAGAGTAAAACTTCAACATTATTATGTGTAGATAATCGGCTATTGTTTTCGTCAACTGACTACTGTATTTAGGACAATCGTGAATCATTTTTACTTCAATCTTAATAATCCGGTTTATTGGATTGTCTTGCTATTGATTTAGCACACTTCTTCCGAAACTTTTGTGTCAGAGTCAGACAGCAGGGTTTCCGGATTAAACGGGTAAAATGCATAGGACGAAATCCGTTCCTGGGAGTTTTGTCTCGGATAACGGGGATTCTGGTTGTTCGGGGTTTGGATTAACGAGGTCTGACTGTATATGATTACATTTGCCCTTTTTAATGAACATCGTCAAGTGTAATAAATATAAATCACGATGTGTTTATTTCAAAGATATCATGTTTGATAGCTTTCAAAACGTCTTACTGATAAATGTGATACTTATAATGCAGGGTTCCTCCATCTTCATGTGAATTGCATGTTCCGGTCCTTTTCTTGAACCTGAGTGGTAATTATAACATATTACTTCATTCAATTTGAAAGAGTACTGCACTTACTGTTTATGCTAATAATTTTTGTGCTTGAAATAATAAGCTTAGTTTATTACACTCAAACTCAATCAGATTTAAACAGAATCGTTTTCTATGCTTCCAATTATTATTATTTAGCTCGGTAAACGTCTTTCAGTTTAGATAACTTTGTGCGAAATCTAAATGTTCAATAAAGTTTAACTTAGGTAGGGTGTAAACTAATTTAGTATACCAAGCTGTTGCTATGATTACAACAAAAGCAGGAAAATTCATAAAGTTATTTTTTTACCAAACTGATTATTTGGGGCACATCTGCTGCCTATCTTTAGAGTAAAACAAAGGTGACTGGGTAATTAGAACTTGTTGGTACTATAGATGAATGGAAAAAGTTTTGATGTTCGTTTTGGCCATGCTAGTTGTTATAAGTAGCTTATTGCTATTACTATTTTCATGGCGGTTTTAAGCCTTTTTGACTTTGTCACTTTTTTCTTTGCATTAACGCGTGCTAATTGCAAATAGCATTGTTTTTTTTTTGTCTTCACTAATCTAATGACAAAAAGAAAGTGTTAAACTAATCTTTTCTGTTTTGTGATGAAGGACAATTTTAGCAGAAGACATTTTTCCAGAAAATCACGTTTGGCTTTTGAATAAAATATCAAATTTTAACCCAAAAAATATTCTTCACTAATTGTTTTCTTTTAATCCTGGAATTAGCATATCATTATAATTATTATTTGTTATACACTTTCAATTTTCACTCAGTTTGCAGAGCAAGAAAGTGATGTGAACTTTTAACTTCTTGTATTTGAACGACTGGAAAGATTTTTAATAACAGCTTAACAAACAATTTTATTGAGTTCAGTCAAAAAAAGAAATTAAATGCAGTGTGCCAAGTTCACAATATTTTGTCATTTAACCAGATATTTCCTCACTGAATTTTATGTATAAAATACATAATGTCTGGCATTTATTTGGTAGCTGACTTACACTATTAAGTATAATGGAGGCTGCAAAGTAACATGATGTAAACTTCACTTTAGTAGCCTCCATGCACAATTAAATAGCCTTCCAGTGATATTGCAATATTAGATCTAAACATTTCACTTTAACAAATACCAGTTCTGTGTACCAAGCATAATCGATGTTTGGTTAACATTTTCTGACAACTGACTAGTGCAGGCCTACCTTTTCCTGATCCAGAATTGTATTCATGTTATCCTGACTTATCATTTGTTTGGGGGAAGTGCTTGGTGGGTTGTAGTGCGGTGTGAAAAAAAGTGAACTTCAAGTGCTAACTTGGAAGATCTCGTCTCTCTGATAAAAGCTATTACATGTAGTTAGTCAATCGTTCTATTGTTAATCAAATAATGTTATAGCAGCAGAACTAGACTAATGTTACATACGCTTCAATAAGTGTTGTGCATTCTGTCTCCCAACCCAACAACAAAAGAGACACTTTCAAAGACTTCTGTGCCATTAAGAATGTCAAGTAAAGTAACATGGTATTGTCCATTGAGTGACTTGGTTGAACACAGTTTAATTCATTTCATGTAGCATACCACAGCTACTTGAATACAATTTGATTAATTTTTTTTTGCATACAGCTAGGCATATTAGGAATATCTTATAGTGAACGAAGTAACAGAGTAGTTAGAGCAATGAGCTCATAATTATGGGACCCCTAATTTATACCCAGTGGTGCTACAATGATGCTGTAATACCCTTGCAAGTGATAAGTGCCAAATTCAGGCGTAATGATAATAAAAAATCAAATAAAAAATTGTGTGTGTCTATTGGAACTTGCACAAAGGATAGCTCAGTAACCAGGGCTTGAACGATAAGGAATCGTCGACGAATTTTAGTCGTGCAAAAACTTTCCCAATCTGAAGATAAAGATCATGATACCATATCAAGCAGGGGTATTGCTTGAAAACTGTAAAACTTTGTTAGGTAGCAGTAGCATCATTACACCTGTAACATTTCATTAATAGGAGCAGCTTCTAACCTCCATAGGATTGTCAAGTTCGTTAACCTGCATACATTTTCATTTTTTTCCATCCTTTTACAATTACATATGAAGTCTGTAATATTTTCTACATAAACAAGAATGATATATAATTTTTTCATGTAAGCTAACCTACATGCCTGTTAATTGTTTCCAATTGAACCCCACAATTTAATTTGTCTCGTAAATTGTTGAAACCGATTCCTCTTGAAATCCTCACAGGTTACTTTGTGTTGAACAGTTAACATACAAGGAACAAGATTACTTAAAAAATCGGTTTCCACCTGCATTTACAGCAAAATTAAGCATCCATGAAAGTGATATGCAATATGTTACCGTCATGTGTGGTCGAACATTTGGAAAAAAATATTCAAAGTTAAATATAAACTTTACTTGGTACTTCACAATATTTGCCTTCAGTTACAATTACTCTTTGCAATTAAATTTTTTTCTTTACTTATCTGTAAAAAGATCTATGTGGCAAATGCATTGTAGTGATGCCAATTTCCATATAACGTTTTAAAAGAATAAAAATATTTAGGCTCTGCAGATTGTGATGATATTATACGCTGTCCAGTTGGTTTGGAGAGTGAATTGCCAATGGAAGTACCGGGTACATTTGTGCAACTTCCAGTGATTCATCCATCAAAGACCGATGTGAGCCATTTTAATTTGCTTTTGTTTGGAGATAAAATTACCTGGCAATGACTCCAATCAGTCATTAAGCTATTACACATTAAGTAGAATTTGATTATATTAAGTAGTAATGAAACATGTCAATTAAACTGAGAGATATAGGTAAATATGTCTAGAAACTTGCCAATTTGCTTATTCATATAAAAAATAATATTTGACTATTTCCAACCACGTTAATAAAACGAGCTCTTATTGGTTGATGTGGCAAAAGAGTTTGTATTGCCTTTTTGTGTTTGTTTCACTAGAATGAGACTTTTTAATTGTTGTCAGTTTCATATTTTGTTAAAGCTTTTGTTTTGCAGTTTCGGGGATGTATGTCATGTGTTGTTTCATGGGATTCATCACTACATGACTGCCTTTTTATGAACAGACCTACAACTGCAAGTGAACGCTTATATATTATTCTTAAGGTATGAAAACATTATAGTGACATTACAGTATTTAGTTTTAAAGTTATGTGTATTAGCAGATTCATTTCAATAAACCTAAAAAGTACATAAACTATATTTATTGGCATCTATATTGGAACGTCATGGAGATTCCTTTTAGTCCTTCATGGTATATCATATCATCACCAAGTAAGAAAAAACATGCATCAACTGGAAAATGCATGTTGTCAAGGTCGTTAATCAAAAATATGGTAGTGAGGAATTCACGCTGAATGAATTGTATTCAGTTATTGAACATAATTAGATACACTAGAATTAAATATAATGAAATAATTGTGATGGTGGCGTTCAATTGTTAAACTAACCAAGCTTTATAGATCTTTTTTTTGCATTTTTATGAGATTTAAAATTGATCCAGGTTAATTTTTATCCCCTCAGCTACCCAGTTATAAGTTATTAAAATGCTGAGTGTGCCATCACGCACACAGCTTTAGATATGTAATGCTATAAATGTGTACAGATATTTGTACTGGATCACCAGAACATATCTATGTTGTATTTTTATGTTTTTGTACATTTTTTAAATATAAATGCCTGTAAAGTGTATATAATGGAACTTCAGAAATGAGTGTGCAGATATCCTTTATACATCATTTTGATATTTCTGCCATTTACAGATTTAGTCGTATGTATAAAGTTATCTATATGAAGTTGTTAAATGTTTTCAAAAGGTTATATTATGATTACCTGAGTTGATGAAGCAGGGCTAAACCACATGGCCGAAGATGGCTAAGTGGTTTGGCAATCTGACAATCCTGGTCAGTAGCCATGCGTAGGATAGTCAATAGGGTAGGATCTGTAGCAGTAGCATAGGATAGTCATACTAAAATTGAAATGAAATAAGTTATTTTAGAAAGACCGCTGTGCTCTTCTTGAAATTTCAACAGATACCTATGTGTTGTAGGTACATATCAACTTAAATCATCCTAAGAAAATAGACATTGTTATGAGGAAAAGGATATGTGTGTCCATTTACAAACAACGAGGTTTTGCTGCTACACTTTTGAAGAAAGTTCAACGAAAGGTAAGGATAACCTCGCTAGTTTGAGTAACCTTACATATTAACTTTTGTTTATATTTATTATTATCTTTTATCCATTATCACTTTAAAAAGTATTGAATGCCAAAAAGTGCTTCCTTTCAAAACTTTTTTGGCTAATTCTGATGAAAGTAGCCGTGTGATAATTCTGAAAATGTGTGCTAATCTTATTTGCGCTCAGTATAACTATCCTTTGCCTTAAAATTCAAGAAGAGATAAGCTTAATTGATCCGATTTTTGACAAACAAAATCAACTTCAGATTAAAAATTTTGAATCAGAAGAAGTTTGACACTGCACTTTTCCATGCCCATGTATATCTCTGATCACGATATCTGATGTAGTTATCTGTGATTGTGTGAATGGGGGATAAATAGATGAACAACCGACCAAAGTTTCATTGTGTTATCATAAATACTTTTAAGTTACTTTGAGGTGAAACTTGGGAAAATAGAGGCGTTTCCCCATAGTTGTGGTCATGTGATCAATGCCAATGTTTTTCACTACATCCCATGATCACGATAAATATTTCCTCAAAAAATTATCCCAGGTAACCTTGCCTATATACAGCATATATATGAATTTGCCTTGAATTTTGGCCTAAAGAAGAATTTTAGGTACTTTCATCGCAATATTTTACCAGATTCTGCACGCGAACTCGGACATTAAATCACGCAATCTGCTAGGGTAATTTCCAGTCCAGAAAACAACACTAACCATGCCGCCTTCGGATTGGTCTAAACATGTTTTTTAAAGCCCTACATAAGAGTCCAACAAAGTCATAGAGATCTTAGCTTCTCCTGTTTGACGGCCTCTTATTCAACATCTCTGTAGCAAATGAGTGATCACATAATATTGTTAGCCTTCTTCTCTAAATTTGATCCGCAATGATTAAATTATTATCGTCTAATATTGACACTATAGTAACACAATTCATTGCACTGTACACATTTGGCCACATGATGTTGCCAGTGTGCAATTGAGCTTGCATTCCATAAATAACGAGTCAATGCTTGCCACAATGTGCAGTTTCATTAAGTAATTTTTTTAATAGTTTAATTATTTTTAAATTATAACAAAATACTTTGTAGGGTTTGCAGACTTCTGGTGTATTGTATGAAGTTGTATCAAATATCCCGCTCGCATCATATGACGGAGAAGATCAAGAAACGTTGGCTTTGCTTGCGGCATCTGATATTGAGGTTAATTTATCTGAATTTTTGTCGTAATTTAAACACAACTGATTTGCTAAATGTGTTTTTACTAATTCAGGGCAAAAATTCAATTGTGCATTCATCAACTCACCAAAGTTCTGATGAAGAGAGCTCAGATTCAGGACATTTTGAAAAATATGTTATGCGAGCAACAAGATCAGTTGATAATATTCTTGCATTGGATCGTGTGAGACAAGAAGTTGCTTTACGGGACTACACTCTTGCGCAGAGTGAAAGCAATGCCGATAATGTTTCCATGATTTCAAAAAGAAATCAGTCTCAGACATGGTCATTAAAATAATGGAATGAGATATAATTACCACCACATGCAATATTTTATTATCAATGTTCTGTAATTTTCGAATATTATATTTTTTTAAACGCTTGCGTAGTAACATATTCAAAATGAAATGCAGAAAAGACCCTGTTTAAATACCTTTTTTATGTATTTAGTAATTTGTCTTTACAAGAATTAGGTTACAGCGTATAGGGTAATAGTGAACCCCTGGCCATGTCCACCTAGTAGAAATGCTGATGCTACAGTAAATGAAGACCACTTTTTTCAAACAAGATTTTGTTGGCCAGTATGGAAAGGGAAGATGAATTGACCTGATTTTATGGGGAATTAACTAAAAGAAGATATATCCTACATCAATGAAATTAAGGCAGATTACCAAAGTTGGTACGTAATGTAGTGTTGTAACTTTTGACCCAGAGTTAGGATGACTGTTTACACTTGACATAACTAAACAAGGCGTAATTGTGCAGAACGGTGTGAAATTCACCTATGTTGTTGGAACGTGGATAAATAGTGAGTTACAGAGCTTATTAATGCCGATGCAGAGCTTATCTGTCTTAACTTATGTTAACTTAATTTACCTGTTGAATTAATTGTCGGACTCTATTGTTGCGTGCGGTTAGAGTACTCTAACTTCTTGTCAGCCAAAAGCGTTTAATATTACAACAGATATAGTTTACAAGAAAAGGTTTTTATTGTAGGTGCTGTACACTTTCTCAATATTACGCATAATCAAAAACATAGTAATACCACTGCTTATAAGATGTCTATTGAGTTGCAAACACCATGACTAGCGTAGTAAGCTCATACGACTCTCTCTGTATCTCTCCGTCTGGTCGCCGGTAGAAGTGCGAGCTTATAAAACGTGACGCGATGGGAGTGAAAATATTCGACAAGAAAAACGGAGCATTTCAAAACATGTGCAGCGAAGAACACAATGTGTTGCCAATGGTAGTTACATGCAGTTGAAGCTGACGTGTAGATAAATATAATTAGTACAAAGTTAAGAAGCGGGCATTTGCAATAAAGATATCTTGTCAGCACAGGTCCTGGAAACGACCTGGGAACGTACTAAAAGGAGTTTTCACATGAAGTTATTTAGAGTAGCCAATTTGTACTCATGGTCATACAATTTACTTGATTGTCAGACTTTTAGCGTTTACACACTGCACTGATGGCTGACCAGCTTTTATAAATGCAAGCATAGCGTTTTATCGCGCAAATGCTTCAAATATCACAGGTTACGTTCAGTGCACACAACATTATGCATGTTAATAATACTGTAAAGTCCGCCGGTCGTTAGCGTCAGCTGGTGCGCATAGACGAACCATACAGAATCTAGGTTGCCCACACCAAATTTACCTTTGCGTTCCTGAATTTGACAGCTTCTCTTGATATGACAACTGATTGAAAAAAGGATTTGATGTATTTAACAAATCAAGAACGGTTTTTAAATACTGACTTGGCCAGCCGAAACATCAATGCAAATAAACTCAGCACCACTGCGAAAACAAAACTGAGCAATTGCATTTACGTTATTAATTAAGGGTGGTTGAAGTGCCTTTAAAGAGAATTGACTGAAAGCACAGAACACACATACAGGCTACAGTATATATATATATATATTGTTGGCATTGCGGCGCTCGGAAAGTTTGACTCCGTGAAAACGAGTAAGAAAGGTTGCGTTTATTGCCAATGAGCAGTAGCCTTGCCTACTTGAACAATCCAGACTCTTCAAACCCCAACGTCTATTGCAGGGGTGGGCAAATGTATTCAATGGAAGAGCTATTTACAGAAAATACAAGTACCAGAGAGCCTCAAATTTCTTTCAATACAAAAACGGTAAATAATGCAAGTTCACTAATGTTGATAGGTATGAACTAATTAATAAGATTTCTATGTTGGCCATGCTACAGCCATGTGCTCTCTTGGTTGTGCATTGTGATTCGTATGTGGAGTAATAACGTTCATGTTCAAGACTGTCTAAATACAAGAGATTCTGCCGAACGTCTTATCGACTTAGTTCAACACATAATATCACGAGAGTAGCGATATTAACATGGTGGCAGCGAATCCTGTGTTGTAACAAGTTGATCCTACGAAGTATACTAACATAGACCTACAATACTGTACCGTACTAGCCTATTTCCTGATAGTATCCATCTGCAATGGAAGGATTACGGTTACCAGAACCTCTAGACATACATTCAGCGTCTTTAGCGGAAGACTACCGACGTTGGAAAGAACAGGTAGAAGTCTATCTTATAGCCAGTGGAGCTGATGCGAAACCTAACAAAGTTCAGCGATCAACCATTCTTAATTGTGCTGGATCTGGTATGATAAGTGTAGCCAAGCACTTCATTTACACAACAGGTCAAGACAAGGACGACCCGGCAGAACTGTTCAACAAAATGGCCGCATATTGCAACCCAAGGCAGCATGAGTCCCTTGAAGCATACAAATTCTGGAGAGCCACATGGTCAACAGGCAACTTTGATCACTTTTTAATAGAGCTTCGAAGTCGTGCAGAAACCTGCAATTTTGGAGACATGAAAAGTCGCATGCTGCGTGACAAGATCATCTATACTGTACCTGATAAGGTGCGCCAAGTGCTACTAAGAGAAAATGACCTCACTCTTGACAGAGCCATTCAAATATGTCGTTCTTTTGATTCGTCTGGTGCACAATCGCAACAAATGCAAGTTGAAGATGGTACTGTACAAAAAGTCAGTAGCAACAAGCATGAATATGCCAACAGAGGAACTCGTCGTCACACATCACTCCTGTCAGAGTGCAACTTTTGTGGTAAAAGCCATAAACGTGGGAAATCATTTTGTCCTGCGTATGGGAAGAAATGCGAAAAATGTCATGGTTTGAATCATTTCAAATCAAAATGTCGATCACGAGTTCACTGCATTGAAGATAAGCAAGCTACATTACGAGAGGTGGAAAATGAACCCGAACAAGAATTTTTGCATGCCGTGCACGATGGAAAAGACAGACTGACTGCTTTACTTCAAGTAAATGGTTGCACGGTACGATTTCAATTGGATACCGGTGCTGACGTCAATACTATATGTAAGAAGTATGTGCGATATACTCAACTCCAACCTTGCACCAAACAGCTGACAATGTGGAACAAAACCAAAATTAAGATAGCTGGTCTTGCAACGTTAAATGTCACCAACACAAAAACAAACGAGGTATATCCTGTATTATTTCATGTTGTTGACAATAATTTGAATTGCTTGCTAAGTTATAGCACAGTAACAGAAATGAATTTGATAACTGTTAATGCTGATTCGTTTATTGCAAATGTTGTACATGATGATGTTATTTTGGGTGATTTAGGTACTGTATCTTTAACTGTTGATAGTAGTGTCAAACCGAGAATTTTACCTTGTCGCCGCATACCTGTAGCCTTGCAAGAAAAAGTTAAGCAAGAGCTTGACAAATTGGTTGCTAGTAATGACATTTCAGTCATCGATGAACCGACTGAATGGGTCAGCCAAATGGCTATTGTATCCAAGCCTAATGGAAAGATAAGAATCTGCATTGATCCACAGCCTCTCAATGTCGCCTTACAGCGTGAACATTACAAACTGCCTACCTTGGATGATATATTGCCTGCTCTGAAGGGTGCAAAAGTGTTCAGCAAACTTGATGTTAAGCATGCCTTCTGGCACGTTAAGTTGGATGATGACTCCAGCCGACTGACTACTATGATTACCCCTCACGGTCGATTCCGATGGAACAGACTTCCGTTTGGTCTGAAAGTGAGCAGTGAGATCTTCCAAAAAAGACTACACTCAGCCCTGTCTGGACTGCAAGGTGTATTTGCAGTGGCAGATGATGTGATTGTTATTGGTTGTGGAAAGACCACAATCGAGGCTGAAACACACCATGACCAAAATCTAACAAAACTACGTGAGAGATGTCATGAATGTAACATTTTGCTAAATGAAGAAAAAACTGTAACCAAAGCTTCGCAGATCACATTTATGGGTCACTTGATCTCCAACAACGGAATAGCACCTGATCCTGCGAAAATCGAAGCAATTCAACGTATGCCTTCTCCTGAAGATGTTTCCGGTGTGAAACGATTTTGTGGCATGGTACAATATTTGGCTCGTTTCCTGCCAAACCTAGCCAATGACCTGGAACCCTTACGGAAACTGACGAGGAAGAATGAGAAATGGAAGTGGAGCGAAGAGTGCGAGAAAGCAATGAATAAAGTTAAAGAAAAGCTCTGCGAAACTCCTATTCTGACATTTTTTGATCAAAGAAAAGATCTAATTCTTCAAGTAGACAGTAGCAAAAGTGGTTTGGGAGCAGTGTTGCTTCAGAATGATCAACCCATTGAATATGCTTCTAGAGCCCTGACAAAGACAGAGCAAAATTGGGCTCAGATTGAAAAAGAACTTCTTTCTGTTGTGTTTGGTCTGGAACGTTTTGATCAGTATACGTACGGACGAAAGGTTATAGTTCACAATGATCATCGACCCTTACAGTCTATTTTAAAAAAACCTCTGAGTCAAGCGCCAAAGCGTCTCCAAGCTCTGATTATGCGCCTAAATCGTTACGATATTGTTTTTGAATATGTCCCAGGCACTGCATTAGTAATTGCTGACACATTAAGTCGTGCCTACCCGGAACTTCTCGATCAACCAAACCGAATCGCACAAGTGGTTACAGAACCAATTCTAGATGAAATTCCTGATGAACGATTAAAAGAAATAAAGAATGCAATACAAAAAAATGAGGAATCTCAACTCCTGCTCGAAGTCATCAAGAATGGGTGGCCAGACAACAAAGAACATTTGCCTCCCATCATCAAACCTTACTTCTCCATTCGTGACACACTGAGTCAAGAAAATGGCATCATTCTAAAAGGCGAGAGAACCTTCATCCCTCAACCTCTTCGATCAGAAATCAAATCTCAACTCCATTCAGCTCACCTTGGTGCTGATAGCATGTTACGAAGAGCTCGCGAAACCGTTTTCTGGCTAGGAATGCCAAACGAATTAAAACAACTGGCTCATGATTGCACAATATGCCAACAAGCAAAGCCAAACAACCAACGAGAACCATTACTGCTACATCCCGAAGGTTTATCACCATTTGAAAAAGTTGGTGTTGATTTATTTGAGTTGAACCAAAAGTCTTATTTAGTCACGGTTGACTATTTTTCAAATTTTGCTGAAATTGATGTCATGACCTCAACAACTGCAAAGCACGTAATCATTTCGTTGAAGCGTCATTTTGCCCGATATGGAATTCCTAAATGCATTGTATCTGACTCTGGACCCCAGTTCATCTCTACAGAATTTCAAAGATTCTGTCAAAAATGGGCGATACAACACTACAAATCATCACCAGGACACCAACAATGCAATGGAAAAGCGGAAGCTGCTGTGAAAACACTAAAGAACATGCTGAGACGTACTGCACAAGATGGGAAAGATCAGTGGCTGGCACTTCTGGAATTGCGCAATACGCCACGACAAGACGTCAACTGCAGTCCTACAAAGATATTGTTTGGTAGACCAACTCGATCAGTGATACCGATTCACATTCCAAAAAGCAAACATCTTGACATCAATCGTCGTCATCAACGCCGCACCTCAGTCAAACAAACCTACGATAGCAAAAGTCAACCAATGTCAAAATTGTATATCAACCAACGAGTTTATTTCCAAAGTGCGGAAAAGAAGGGATGGCAAAAGGGTAAAATTGTACGCATACTTGGGCCTCGTTCATATTTAGTAGAATCATTGGATGGTTTTCGTTATTGTCGTAATCGAGTACATATTCGTGTTGACCATAGCAAGTCTAACAATGTGTATGAAGATACTGATTTTAATTTTACATTTTCGACACCTAACCAAAACAGTCAACCCACAGCTAACAACTACACTGTTGCTAACACACGACCTAATCGTACACATAGAATGCCAGTAAGATATAATGATTATGTACTGTAAATACTGTGTTTGTGTCACCTTACCTTCACTGCTTTATTTCTTGCCACATATTATGCATGTAGCTTTAAACTTCAAGTGTGCCTCACATATATTGCGAGTAGTATGTTATTTCAGTATTTTCTGTGTAATGTTATTTCAGTATTTTCTGTGTGCTCATAAAGCCTTCTCACTGTTAGTCTTTACTTAAAGAAAGGAGGATGTTGATAGGTATGAACTAATTAATAAGATTTCTATGTTGGCCATGCTACAGCCATGTGCTCTCTTGGTTGTGCATTGTGATTCGTATGTGGAGTAATAACGTTCATGTTCAAGACTGTCTAAATACAAGAGATTCTGCCGAACGTCTTATCGACTTAGTTCAACACATAATATCACGAGAGTAGCGATATTAACAACTAATATATAATAAGAGAATTTTAATATAACAAAACGGTATTAATTAACACAATAATAATAACGGTAATAACAAAGCAACATGCACAATATTTATTAATATCAGTCTTTTGTTTGTTTTGCAGTGTATTTAAGTAGACTAAACTGAGCTAAAGCTTACTGTCTTTGCAATGTAATTGCGTTGACTTACTGTTAACTAACTCTTCGGAGTCTATGTCTAGTGTTACGTCATAAACGAAATGCTGGCCTAAATAAAGAAAAGAAAAAGAGATAAACGTTCATTAATGGTACTCTTGGTAGCCTTTACAATTTTTTTGGAATTTTACGATTCGACTAGAAGAGCCACAAAAACATGCCGGCGAGCCGCAGTTTGCACACTACTGGTCTATTGTTTAACTCGTCTGCTCGAAGAACAAGTACGCACGATGTATATATATATATATATATATATATATATATATATATATATATAGCAAGTACCACGCACACCACTATTAATCACTGCAGACATGGTTTAAAGCAGGGGTTCTCAACTGGGGGTACGAGATTGAACATCAAGGGGTACGAAAGTACGTTACGTACATTTAATTGAGCTATAAAAGCAATTTAATTTAGCAATATATATATGAAAAATTCCATCAGAATTTTTTTGGGGGTACGAAGAATGCTCTGACCTGACAAAGGGGTACGAGCAGCAAAAAAGGTTGGGAACCCCTGGTTTAAAGTAATATGTCCAAACGATAAAATCACCGCCTGGTGGCATCGTGGCCGCCACAGTACAAGTATTGTACACGGAGAATGGGGCGGATAGAATATTACACGCTTCTTGCAGAATTGATAACATCATTTAATTGACAGGAAATGTCTAGTCCACCGGTGTCGTCATCTTCAACAGAACCGGAACGCGGATATAGAACAATCCCTGGAAACGAAGAAATGCACCACCTATAGGACAAAGTCTCTGAAAAAGCAGGAACGCGGCACTTGTAACAAGAAGATCTAAAAACACAAGAAGTTGTTAATTGTTAAACATCTGTTATTCAAAAGTTTGTTATCTACAACAAAATCGTCCAAAAACACAGGAACATGATATCTAGATTCTAGAACAAATTCCTCGTAGTCATTGACACGAACGATTCTACGTCTATTGTGCTAGAATAGCTAGATGGTGGTCGGACGATTCAACCCACGGACGATTCAACCCGGGGAGGATTCAAACCGCGGACGATTCAACTCGAGGACGATTCAACCCGCGGACGATTCAACCCGCGGACGATTCAACCTGCGGACTATTCAACCCGCAGACGATTCAACCCACGGACCTTTCACGTACTTATGGCTTAGGTTATTACCAATTTAGGCCTTAGTAGCCAATTGTAAGCTTAATATTGGACAGTCTCGTGTGGGGATGGCGATGTAGTTTGTTTTCAGGTTGGCCAAAGGCTATTAGTCTTCCTTTTAAAACTCCTATACAATTGTGTCTTTGACTCCGTTGCGCCTGCTTTCTCTATAACACTGGCCAACAAAAAAATTTTGGCATGGAAGGTAAGAACGATTTTAGAGTATATCAGGGGCGCTGAACTCGAAAATGCCATTAGTTTTTGCAAATTGGCTCTAGTTTTTAAGATATTAGCGAATTTCAATATTTTTGGTTCCTTTTAAATTTGAAGGTAGGTTGCATTTTATATTAAGGAACTGCCTATATTAAATGTTGTTGTAAGTCTATGTGCACTAAAACCACAAGAATGAGCTAAAGCTAAAGACACAATGAAATTAGCTAAATGAAGAAGTGCTGCATAAATCTATTCGTTTCCATATATTCAACACAAAAAACGCCCCATTTATTCGTATTTTCATCAGATTCTCCTAACATGTTGCAATTTGTGAGACTAAGCTTCCAATACCACATTAAAACTTGCTTGAAGTGAACAATAAATAGCAGTAATTTGGTAATAACAAATCAAGTATGCCTAAGCCTACACAAGAAAGACAACAATTTGTAAAATAGACGAAATGAACAAGCAATCAATTTTTTTCATTTTCCACGGAGTATTCAAAGCAAAACACTTTACGAAGAAATATATCCATTTCAGGATGTGCATTAGTGAAGTTCTTAGATGCACTCTAGTTAATTACTCAAATTAGCTTAAAGTCATCTTGTACGACTTTCACCTGTAGTCTTGTTGTGGACAGCTTCGCATTAGGCACCAGCAGTAATCTGCCATCATGTGAGTCATCTACCTTGATATCTCTCTTCCATTAATTTGATATCTTGGTGAAACCTTTCACCTTGTTCTCACTCATTCATATTTTCGAGGTTTTCAGGGAAGCGATCCAAGTGACTGAATAGATAGTGAACTTTTATGCTCATCCTTGATCCAAGAGCTTGAAAGTTCGTAAGCTTCACTTCTACGAGATCCACATAGTTGCTTGCTTTTACAACTGCAATGAAAGAGTACCAGGCTGCCTTCTCAACTTCAGTCATATCTGATGGAAAAACTTGATCTTAAAGTAATTTTCGTATTTGTGGCCCATCAAAAATTCCTGCTTTCAGCTTTTCAATACTAAGACTAGGGAATACTTTGCACAGGTAATCAAAACAAGCACCATCTTTTTCTAAGGCCTTGACAAATTGTTTCATCAAACCCAATTTGATGTGCAATGTGGGTAAAATAATGCGATCACGACTGACCAAAGGTTCATTTACAATGTTTTTATCTCTGTGCACAAGCTTTTCATGTATGGGCCACTCCTTTTTAATCCAGTGTTGATCAGTGGCCCAACTATCCCAGTAACAAATAAAGCAGGGGTACTTGGTGTAGCCGCCTTGTTGTCCTAAGAGAAAGTTGACCATTTTCAAATCAACGCATATCTCCCAGTTATGCTCAGCATAAGAAAGTTTCTTCAAGACCATTTTAACACGTTGGTAGTGTTCCTTTAAAACGACTGAGTGGCCAATTGGAACACAGGCAAACTTGTTTCCGTTGTGAAGTAGCACACATTTCAAACTTTTTTTGGAGCTGTCGTTGAATAACCTCCATTCTTCTGGTTTATATTCAAGTAGACCCATAGATGAAAGAAGTCCTCCGATGTTTTTACAGTATACAAAATTATCTTCTTGAGAGAAAAATTGCATTAACATTTCTTCTCTGTCCCGTTAAAACGTTATTTTTGTTGCCAAATCAAGAATGTTATGCTGTGTGTAGATGTTAAGGCTTATGTTGTGCTTGATGGGAGATGATATAAACTAATGTAAGGTCTTATTTACCTCCCAAGCGAGTAATTTGTGCCAGACCACTAAACATTTGGGCAAAACTAAATAGCTGCTTCACATGGCTTCAGTTTTTGTTAACCTTTGTTACTCACTAACATACATTTCTAACTTTTCATGGTATATGTAGGAAGAAGCAATATCTCAAAAACTAGCGCCAATTCAGCAAAAGTAATAACATTTTCGGACTCAGCGCCACTGATATACCCCTAAATCGATCTAACATATCATGCCTTTTGAAAAAAAATTTTTTTTGTTGGCCTGTGTAATGTTTCTTTAAATCAACACCAGATTCATAAAGTCTAATTGTTATATTGTCCGAAATATTGTTGTATCACATCAGAAACATTTTCATCATCCTTTTGCATTCAAATCAAGCTATAACTTCAATTCATGTAATGACTTCACTTCAGAATAAATCAGTAATAACTCAGTAATAACTTCAATTCAGAAGAAGAGAACGATTTTTACCAAACTTTAGTTTTTATACCCGCTGTATTCAACCATTGGGCGAACGCCATGCTACATTTTACCATGACACGTGTCCATGTAGTACATTATTTAAGCTTTTTCACAAAGAACTATCGATTTTTGCACCGGGAAACACAAAAACCACTTGACACACTTCACTACGTCATACGTCGATTTGCGCCTTTAAAAGATGCAAGTAGCCTACACCAATAATAAATTAACAATAAAAACAAAATGTGCCATTCTTTAAAATTAAAGTCAAACAGAATTTTATATATAGATTATATAACTTGTTATGTTTGCTGCTGAAAACTGGACAGCTCACTGTTTGTTTAGAATTATCAAGGTTGTTCAAGAGTATCAAGATGTGAACATAAGTTATGCTATCCTCACAAATACAACCAGTTTTTGAAAGTATGAATTAAAAAGTGCGAAACGTAAACAGCACAGTACAATATTCTTTTCTACAAATCAATGTACATTTTCTTGGAAAATTTCCACATCGTCCCTCACTTCTGCATTTTGTTGAAAAGCTAACCTTCTACTGATTGCGTTACAAACAGCAGTTTGTCTGTTACTGAGTCAGCAAGCACTAGCCAGGCTCAATTACAAAACAGCAGGGCACTATATAACAATAGCACCCACACTTTTGGTTACAACCCTGCTTCCAAATTTTTATGAGAATCGATAAAAACTTATTGGGCCCACAGGATCTTTTCATAAGGTGTTAGGGTAGATCAATTTATAGTTACATTTACAAGTATTAGCCTTGATATGAACTGAAGAAAGATTGAATAGGTCTGGTGCACGCTTGGCTAGCTGTTGCACACCTCCCCACTTGAGTTAACGGATCTGCACTCCCAAGATATTTTTTGAATATTAAAATATTTTTCTTTTTTGCGCTATCTCGCACTTAGTACTCTGCGATAGACTCACATCTCAGATGTTTTACTCTTCTTGACGCCCTATTTGCTAATGATTTCATACGAAATGATGAATTTATTCGAAACTTCGGTTTCATATTAAACCTGACATAAAAGGTCATAAAGAACCTGAAGCTTCACATCATCTTCAGAAAAAGTTGTTTCAGCGAACAACATTTATATTAATTTATGACAACTTTTTGTTGCCTATTGCCATCAAAAATTATATAACTCTTTTATAAATGTTTCATGTACAATATTTATTATGTTGATCCAATGATAAACTATAAAGGTTCTATGGTAATGCAAGATTAGTCAATGTTTGCAAAGCACTTATATATATATAAATTATGTAAGAACTATGTGTTTTTCTGGAAAATTATCAACTGCACATGGTTACTAACATAGCTAAGTTTCCAACTTCAAAATTATATAATTAACATAAAATTGTTCCTTTTAGATGACACACTTTTATGTTAGGTATGACAGCTTTAAAGGACTGTTGTGATTTTAGAGAAGTTGTATATTGTCATAATTTTATTGGCAAAAAATTGGAACAAGTCAGGACAGTACTTTATAATCCATCTAATTCTCAACCTGGATCCTTTTCTGACATCTCATGTGATATGTACATTGAAGCTGATACAAGCAAGAAGCTACAAGATTGTATTTCTTTAAGGACTGAAAAAGTGAAACATGTATTTAATGCTGTTATAAATTCAGCTACTGATTTGGAAGAAATTGGTATTGATGTCGGCAGCTATGCTCATCCTTGCATATTTGTCAAAACTTGCAGTGCCAAAGATGTGTTAGCTCCATTCCTTCACTTGATTAATTTGAATGCATTTTGGCTGCATAAACTTTTTCACCTGATTAAAAGAAATGATGACAATTTACGTAAAAAAGAGGAGTTTATTGTGCCTCATGAAAAATTAAACATTGGGTTTAAATACAGTAATTTATGCTGTGATTTAGATTTCATTTGGCCCCATGGAAAATTGAAAAGCCATTTTTTGTTGACACAAACTAAACAAATCATTAAGTCAAAGAGTTACAATCTTAAAAATAGGGAACCTTTTCATGCAACAAAAAATGTTTGCCATAATGTCAGAGCAACAAATGCAACGATGTTTACTAATAAAAACAGTACAGTGATGAATAGACTTTCAAATGGATATAAGTTGGATTTTTTGCCTATTAGTAAGAAACTGATATCAAATGCTGTAACGAAATTGGAACAGGCATGGAAGAGCCAAAGTGAAATTTCTGCAGTAAATCAAAATTTTTTTTCTAAAACACTGGAAGCTAATCTTTCAACTATGATAATTGATGAGAATAAAGTTGAAAAAGCTCTTTCAGCATTAAAGGATGGCCATGAATTTATTGCGTATTCAAGCAAAAGAGTCAAGAGGAAAAGTGGTGAAAGTCCACTTTTGCTAATTCGAAGAAGGTATTTACATTCTCCAAAGTTGTCATCCAACAAAAAGGAAAATTGCAGATATGTGAATGAGGCGTTGGACTTATCCAAATATGAAATTCCCAATAGATATCCTGAATACTCATGTTTCGATGATCAGTGCAATACTAGTATATGTGTCTTACACCCAACTTTTTCATTAGCAGTAACTCAATGTCAATGTAACTGTAGAAACAATCCTCGAGTGTATGGTGCAACAGGAGATCCGGCAAGCTTACTGAGTGACAAAAATACACCAATGAAGAAAGTTGTGCCTGCACCAGAAACTAGCGTTGAATTATGTGAAACGGTTGGTGAGGTACAAAACATTAATGTCACTCATACTTCTAAAGACACATTTTCTTTGGATATGTTATCATCGGTGACAAATCTCGCTAGTAAAGTTTCCAGTATGTTAGAATATCCTGACTCTCTACAAGAAATGCTTACTGCTATTTTAGATGGCAGCCTACATACTCTTGAAAAATTATTGCTCCCAAATTTAGAAACAGACTTTGTGCCCTATACAATGGAAGAGTTCCAAATAAATGATGAACTTCAAGCAAGGGTTGGTGCAAAGCCAATTAAAACCAAACCTACTCCTACTGCTGATTTATCGCAGGAAAATATTTTGTTCAGTAATGTCCATGGAGGTAAACCAAATTCTAATGTCACGCTTCTTGAACGTTTAGGAAATTTTTTAACTGTTAAACCCAATACCAACAAAAACAACATTAAAAGTAACGGATTTTCGCATTTAAATCTAAATGCAATATCAGATGAGCAACTTATGTCATCCTCTACAAAACAACTAACAAAAAAGTATAGTGAAAAAATGCAATTTTCACAAGCAAGCAATTTTGGTAAGCTATATCAGCCACTTGTGAAATCATGCAATGTGATTTTGAAACCGATTGATGATTCATTGCAAAACCATGGAGTAAATTTGAAATCTCAGTCTACAGTTCATCTCTCTGTGTTCAGTGATAAACCTCATGGACATGGCCATCAAAAATCGGAAAATTCAACTTTCAATACTGAAGTAAAAACCAAAGTTTGCAAAACTGCTAAGAAGCAAGTACTTGGTGTCAAAAGAAACTCCGGTTTATTTTGTCTCAGCTCAGGTATAGTTTAATATTTTAGGATGTTTTATGAATTTGGTAATGAACTTTCTTGTTTTTTTTCAAATGTTGTTACAATATTATAGTCAACTAGTTAAGATTTATTTGTCATATCCTGATCTTTACAAATGTATCAGTCTTAAAACTCTGGAGTTTTTTCACAGAGCTTCAGCTTCACAAGTGTATTGCATGAAATATAGGTTTAAAAACATAATGTGGAGAGAAAATTATTGTTAATTATCAATAAAGTGACGGAAAGGTGTTTAGAACCATTAAGTGTTTGTGTACGAAAACTAACTAAACAACCTTTTTTGGCACAAGAATCGCCATCAATGCCTTTCACATCTTGTTGTTTTGTAGCCTACAGTTATGTGTTAGTGCCAACGAAGCAATATTAATTGATAAAGATAAACATGCTAATAAACTTAGCGTGCTAACTTAATAATACCTTCTATTGCGATAAGTCAGAAAACGTTGAGATAAATGCTGCAGACGCACCTCACTTTGCTTTCTTTGATTTTGGCATGTAGGAATGAGTAGATATGCACGCAGAGTCTACATAAGGTTAATCTTTTACGTTAATAATTATTATCATCATTATTTTATCAGTATCAAGCGCTGCGAGCAAATAGATAGCCACAGCAATGCTCTTGTTTTGCTTGTTAAATGCATGGCCAGAGTGTAATCGTTCACTCAAAACTATGACCAGAGTGTGATCATTCATGCGTAACTGAGAGTATGCCAATAAGTGAAGCCGGCGGCTAGTGTGCTTATTCGTCACAACTACAGTCTACATGTATAGTATGATACTTCAAACTGTTGTTAGTTGTCCAGATGCAAAGATGACTAAAAAAGATCACACGCAAAGAGAATAAAAAGCAATAAGCACATGCACATTATATACAAGATAGATTTTTTTCTCCATAATAATTGTTAACTAAGCAAGGAGTGCAAGTTATGCATGATTGCGAGCTATACTCCAATTAGTACACTTAATATTATTCAGTGCTTTAGCATAAGTTAACCACTAGCAGTTTTTATTTCATTAAACTTCTTCCACCATAAGTATCTAAGACATAAAAATTTGAAAACTTTTGTTGGTGTTGTTGGAACACTTAGTTAAATTATCCCATACTTGAACAAGTACATTGGTTTTGTTTTATCTCCAACTAATTTTGCTTTTAGATGTCTATCGATTGAAGCGCAAGCATAAGGGAGTGGTTAGATATTGGCCTCATGAAGTTGAGGAAGTGTATGCAGTTTTGAAATCATTTCATAAACCAGTATATCAGTATTCATCAAAGTTTTCTACTCTTTCACCTAAAATCAAGGTATTTACCATGTTACTGTATTGGAAGCAGCAATATGCTACTCTACTACTATTGCACTAGAATTTGCCTAAGTCACCATGTCAAGAGGAAGAGAAAAGTGGTGACTTAGGCAAACAACACAAAATAGATTTTTTATTGCTTTTTTGAGGTAGTACATTTAGATTAAAAAATCCGTAAATTGTTTTTGGTTAATACTTAATGTTTGTCAAGATATTAAAATTATAATTTTTTATGTAGAATAGCCTTCTAGCCTAAATGGGTTTATAGATTAAATGGCTATGCTAGTTGGACATAATTATGTGAAAAATTTTGGAGGGGAGCATTTAGTTTTGCCAAGACTAATTAAATGTAATGTGTGCTTTAGTTTGCCCAAAATTTTAACGGATAATTTAAGTGAGAAAAACAATGTTGTATCAACCAGTGTAAAAAGCTGTTATTCGTTTGTTCGATATATATCATATTGTAAAAATTTTGATAAATTTATAATTGTTATGATTTTTTCATAAAAGTATGGTCATCAAACTCAAAGTTATACTTATACACAGGTTATAATCAATCGTGATACAAATCTCGAAAAAAAGGTAAATTTCATGCCAAAACGAAAATTATTTCTTTCCTATTTGAAGTCACAATTTAAACATATCGGTCAAAACTGAAACACTATCAGTCTCTAACTCACCATTGAAAACAGTAACGCTAACGATTATTTCCTGTGGCATATGCTTTCTATCTGTTTTCAAGGGCATGAATGGTTTGCAATTGTTGTGGGTGTCCAATGACCATATAGAAATATTTCAATTGCATGGAGTGAAAGATTAACTCTCCCATCATATCAACACTGTCATAAATGAAGGTTGGCATACTGAGACCAGTGGAGCCCTTTCATGCTTTTTGATAGATAACGAATTGTGTCATTCAGAAAGTTATTCAGTATTTGTAACTTAGCTTTGCGAATTCGTAAACTTAAGGTATTTTGGCTCTGTTCGTCATAGCTTTCAAATTTTATTTGGTAAATTGTTAGCTTACATCGCTTATTATAAAGCTTTTGAATTCACACAACGTCTTTAAGTTGAACATATTTATGTTGCAATATGTAAAAGATAAAGCACTTTAGTGGACTGACTAGCAGTTTCTCTTTTATAGTGCCACTGGCTTCTTCTGCTGAACATGTTGTATTAAACCATTTGTTCTAACACGCTAAAGCCTTCAGTTTGTTGTTTATTTATGTAAAATACTCCATAAATGTATCCTCCATATATTTTGGTAATGGAAAATGCCTCTTCATGAACACTTACACCCAGGGCATTGGACTTAGAAGTTTTTAGGGAAATCCAATTCCAACCCAAATTTCACTCATAAGCCCATGATATTTCAAATTCCAATGCAAAACACAAATTAGCAATAATTAAAACGTTGGACCTTCTCACCAATCACCATTGACATAAAGGAAAAACACATTTTTACGAAAAAATACAGTAAGTTAATAATTAATTTATAATTACCCAGAATAGCACAACTAACACTCAACAGTCATTTTTCAATCTTCAAAGCGTTCTGTTGTTGAGCACCAGTTAAGCGGATTTCGCTACACGTTTGTGTAAAATGCTTTTGCTGTTAACCCAACCTGTATATCTTAACTAGCAATTACAGTTTTGACAAAACAATTGAGTTGTATCATTTGAATGAACAGATGGCATAACCATGCGTCCATGCTTCTTGGAAATTTCCACAAACCAGTCCAAGAAATCAGTCTACGTGGGATACGATTATTTTGTAGGAATTTTTATGTGCAGTTATCCTCATCTAATGGCCCTCAGGTTGAGAACCACTGCTTTTTCAGAATTTTAAAAGTTTGCAATAAGAATTATGTCAAAGAAAATACACCAAAACTAAATTAAAATTAATCGTACTTGGATTTGTCTGTAAAATCTGCAAGTCAAAGTCCAAAGTAAAAACCCTCAAGTCAAGTCCAATGCCCTGGACTGGACTGCACAACATAAGTTTTTACCAGCAGCTTATCTAATTACTGTGGTTAGCATTAGCGTTATACATTTCACAACTTAGGCATAATATCTCATTCACATACCATCTCATCTGATAATAAATTCATCAAAACTCTTCGTACCTACAGTGGTTTTGTACATCAAACAGGTATCCTTGTCATGCACGAAGACCGTCAAATTTGTGACAAAATTTTAGCAATAATTTCACAAACGTAAAAATTTTGAAATTCTTTTACTAGTTTATTCTGTAAATACCTAATGATCTTTCATATAACATTAATTTGTTTTTGGCTACCCTAGACTTCTTATTAGTGTTTACATTTTTAAGTATACATTAAGGAACATTTTTAAACCTTTTAAGTAGGATTTTTATTTACATTATGTATCGTTGAAGATGCTAGTAGATGTTGTACCTGGACAGTTGAAATCTCTTTTGATGGATAAACTAAACATGTCGCATATTAGAAGCTCTTATATGGATGCCACACAGGCCAAATATGCTTTTCATAGTTATCCAATGTTACCTCATGTTATAACTCAGCCTGCATCTGGACCTGCTGGGTATGGTTTTGTTCTCATTAAACTTAGATATTAATGCATTATAATGCTTATTCTTGTTTTTATTGGTTTGTATTTTCTGCATAATTCTGTATAGAATAATTAGCTTTAATGAATATGAGGTAGGCAACATATGCACGCACAGCTCAAACCATCATTGTATTAACTTGTATTTCTGGGGATTCATGTTGTTCCCTGTTCAAAAATGTTGACAGTTGCAATGTATAACTATACTAAATTTTTGCCGGTTCACTACTTGAATCACGCATATGACTAAAGCGTGCTTTGGGTAGTGCTTCATTTGAACCGTATTGACTACAGTTGTGAATTTGTGGGCAGAAATTGTGTTTGTGGAACTGCACAACATGTTTGCACACAACTAAGTTTATTATGTAAATTCACAAAGGCCTATTTTGTTTCATACACGTTCGTTCTCTTTATTTCTGGCACAAACCCATTACCATAAGAATTTCGTTAGAACTTTGTTACATTAAATCACAATAGAAAACCAATAATATTACAGATGGTACTTCCAGAGAATAAATTGCACACTATTTTTTACAACATTTACACTTGTATTCTGTTGATGAACAATCAATGATAACCCGATGATTAGTGTGCTGCTATTTTGTTTTCAAAACTTTTCTGGAAACATTAGTAAATGCTCCTATGTTGTCAGGCGATAAAAAATATTGCCTACCTAAATATAATTGGTTTTCTCATCAAAGTATTGAATATTATTGCTGGCGAAGACTAAATTTGGGTTTCGTACTTGTTAGTAGTGTAGTCATCAAGAACATTGTAATGTTGTAGCAAAGTAATTTTTATATCGTCCTTTACCCAACTTTCTATGTAGACTAATTTAGGATGATCATCTTCAGTTCACTTAGAAACAGTTCTAAATTAATCCAAAGTAGCATTATCCATTTAGGGTGTGCCTTAAGAAATGGATTTTTGATTTTCCATTCTTAAAAAATGTTCTATTTGATGAAATTTAGCTTATAAAATTTAAAGCAGTATTATTTGTTTAACCCTAGAATGGCCGTAAAATTTTTATAGCAGATCCATTGGACCCGTAGTGTGGCAATACTTGCTAAGCACGCATATGCTTAGTTTACAAAGTTGAAATTTTGGGGATACAGGCTGGGATACTGGTAGAGTAAGTTTACTACACAGAACTGAGCTGCAAAACAATGAAGGTAAGCCCATGCGGTGACTGAAGACTAGGGTTATAAAATGAAAAAACTAGGGATGGATTCCGCATAAAAAAACTACATAGGCTAAACAGGTCTCTCAGGTTTACCAATAGGCTAAAATTGTCAAACTACTATAGGCTTACGCAAAGACCAAGTTAGAAATTATGATGTAATACACCTTTACCAATATAATGGCTAGTATATATTGGCAAATTTTTCAGGTTTAAATGGGAAAGTGATCGAGTTTAGATGAGAAATTTGTACACAGGTCCATTGGACCCGGATGGTAAGAGATGCTATATTCTTATTTTTCTAAGTAATTGAAAAAATTTCAGGATAAACAATCGGACTAGTTTTAACACCTTTTCTAGCTCTAGGAATATAAGGAGCCTTGGCCCACCAAACTCTACAAGCAAAACGTAACAACAATTCAAAGTTGCTGACCGGGTCCAATGGACTCGTATGGCCATTGTAGGGTTAAATGTAGCAGCATTGTCATCTTATATCACTTTTAAGAAAATGTATCAATCTTTTGATGTTTTGCATTGTATTAGCTTAGTATGTACGGCACCTGGGCAAATAGTTCAACGAAATAGCGTAACTGAGTTGACAGCATTTTTGTACTACATAATTCGCAGGTTTGTGTTTCTAGAGGTACTATGACACTTTATCGAAAGACACTTTATCGAACGACAGCTGATCGAACGACTCTTTATCGAACGACAGTTAATCGAACCGACAGTTGATCAAACCGACAGTTGATCGAACCGACAGTTGATCAAACCGACAGTTGATCGAACGACACTTTATCGAACCGACAGTTCAAGCAAGATTTTTACGTGTTTCTCAAACATTGAGACAATAACCCATTGTGATGTGCGGTCTTTGTAATGGTGTACATTAATGAATTATGATGTATATACCGCTGGTGCTCTCCCTAAAGCAACATAATTAAAGCGGATGATACAGCGAAAGCGCGTATGTCCAGAAGGAAACGGCTTGATGGATGAACTCCGCGTGAAACCGAGGGGAGAAGCCTTCGTTGTCGAGGAAGACGATGAGAACGAATTCTATATGTTTGCGTCTCAAAAGAATCTGGATATACTGAACAACTGCGCTAATTGGTTTTGTGACGGTACATTTGATGTTGCCCCACTTGGATACCAGCTGTACACGATACACGCGCTGGTCGATGAAAATCGCATGGTGCCACTCGTATACACCGTTACCGAGAACTTCGCATAAAATGCTTCCAGGCACTGGCATTCGTTCCGCCTGAAGACGTTGTACAACGGTTCGAGGACTTCCTGGCCACGTTCAGTGACGACGATGAGCAGCACTTGTCTGAATACATTGACTATTTCGAAACTACTTGGATTGGACGATTGTGTCGCAGGAATCGTCGTCAACCTCTATTTCCTATCCGATGTTGGAATGTCTTCCACCGGGTTCAAGATGACCTTCCACGAACGAATAATAGTATTGAAGGATGGCACAATGCGTTCAGCAAGCGTGTCTCAATATCCCATCCGACGCTTCGCAGACTCGTCAAAAAAATTAAGCGGGAACAAGGTTCCAACGAAATGTTAATTGAGCAATTGAGTGCTGGAATTGCTGGCCCACCTCGGAAGAAGCGCTACGACGCTGTCAACCAACGGCTGAAGAGCATAGTCGAAAATTATGACTCAACAAATATTGACATAAAAAGTTATCTTCGAGCAATTGCACACAACTTGTAATTAAATGAATGCGATTGAAATGTGCACTTCGTCAGTTGTCGTGCTTTTAACAGTGCATATCGTCAGTTGTTTCGATAAATTGTGGATCTTTTAACCCTATCCTAACCAGGCTCGCGAGTTTACTAAAAAAACTAGGTGTGGCCAACCCCGCACACACATTTGCAATCGTTAATTACTAGAAAACTATGCGTCGTAGACTGATGAGATTTTTACAGGTTAGTAAAAACATCATCTGGCTTCCTGTATACATCATAATTGTAAAACTAAAGAACGTGAATTTAGTGTAAATTAGGTATTTCTAAAAGTGACACATTTCTAGAAATTCTTCTTGTTACGCCGCGCCCCCGCTGTGAGAAGAGAACGAAAGAGAATAGTTAGTCAAGTTATTGGTGCGTAAATGAGTAAACGAAAACGTTACGCTTCAATGCGGAGAGAGCAAAATTATATAAATATCACAATATCTCAAAAATTACAAAATCCAACTTTATCAAACAAACATGGACAGATAGCTGAATATTTTTTATGAAAAGTCACCAAATTTTAATTTTCTACAGCAAACAATGCAACTGTACGCCACGTTTTGCTATGACTGTGTGCGGGAGAAGCAACAGTCGATTCGATCAACTGTCGCTTTGATCAGTTGTCGGTTCGATAAAGTGTCGTTCGATCAGCTGTCGTTCGATTAAGTGTCGTTCGATAAACTGTCGTTCGATTAAGTGTCGTTCGATTAAGTGTCTTTCGATTAGGTGTCGCGTCACGGTTTCTAGAATACCACTTTTTTAAATGTTCCTACTAGAGATTTGCATTTTTTTTCTTCAAAACTTTTGGTCCATTTTTCATAGAGTTATTTGCATGAAAAATTTCAAACACCTATTTAAATTTTTTTATTTTTTCTTAGGTCCAGTCTTACTAACTTTATTTTTTTCAAGGCCTCTTCTTGTACAGCACAATGTTTTATTCTGTACTTTACGTAGATCTTTTACTGAAAGTCCAGCATTTGGCCATTAAGTCAAAACTTGTGCATGGTGTCACAATTTTTATCCTCGGACTGAGGAAAATCTTTGCATCACTTGATTTCTCAGCATTGCCCTGATTACTGATCTTGTCTTAAAATTGAGCAAGTTTTGATGGATACACATTTTTTTTTGTTGTATTGCCCGACTTCGGCACTGTTTACCAAAACTGCTGAACAGAAGCAAGCGCCATTAGCACTGTTGCCACAATGCTGGGAATCGAACCAGGCTTGCATATTTATGAACCAGGCACTGTAACTACTTCGCCACCAAGCACATGATACATAACAAATAATCTTTTTTACAAATGTTCTTTTATGTTTGAAAATGGCCAAGTTAAAACCATTAAACCAAGTCATGTATGCAACATTTTTCTCTGATATGCCACTTTCAAACATTGGAACAGCAATATGTCACCATCAAAAGCTTTTCTTATAGAAAAAACATAAGAGTGGTATTATCCTCAAGTGTCCCAGTGTATAATAAAGTCTGGACAAAGTTTCTGGAGTACACATGCCATTTTTTGCAATCTGGCCAGGTGAAACACTGATTCTTTTGCCTGACAGGCGGCCTGTTGCACATGTATGCTATTAGTCAGCGATCTTGTACAGGGATTCCTAGTGTTTGGGTTGGTAGATATTATTAATGGCTTCTATCTGGCCAATGCATTTAAATTTCTTGACTTATCACTGCACTTAACCATAAATTACACGGTTCTAAAGAGGATTGTTTTTGTGGTAGAAATAGATGCTGATAAATGCTATACATTGAGTAATCGTACACAAGCTTCTTTCGGAAAATTAAGTGAAGAGAAAGGACGTGGGATCAGCTTTCTGCTGTTACCGCAGCCCTTGGGGGTTAATTTATTGGAACTGGGATTTATATAATCTGTCCAGTGTCAAGCTGTACTTTTCATGGAAATTTGGCATCTCTTGACCCTACCATATAAAAGATTTTCTTGTTTGTGTCTGACACACTGGCTTAATAAATTGCAGAGATACACTGTAGAATGTAGATACTGCATAGTATGTGTTTAGCGGTCAAAAGGGCAGTTGCAACCCATCAACTTGCTTTTGAGTCGACTGACATGCTCAAAACATTACCACCTATACTCTTTCCATTGCTGCTTGCTGTCGTGCCTGCAGTTGATAGACACAAATACCAACACCAATAACCAATGTACGTATGGCAAGGCTCACTCTTACATTACATCTAAACTCATGAATAGCAATGAACTTCATAAACAGATGTATTGCATTTTACAAATGTATCATATTTGGCTTGCAATTATAAAATGGCATGATTGCTGCATATATAACTTCATTTGGATTGTGGCACATTTACATAACGTATTTTTGATAACAATGTAATGAAATACCTACACACTATGACTGAACATCTACTGTCAAGTATTGCCAATGACAATTTCACAGGCAGTTTGTCAAGCTTTGTCTGCTGGGTAAATGATGTGGCATGTAGATGCTTTGCAGTATGTTAATTCCTAAACATCACTTGTTTTTGTAAAATCCAATTTGGCCTGTAGCTTTCGCTTGAAGATCAACCAGTAAAGTTGTATTGCACCAGCACCACACGGAATTAAAAGAATGGCTAATACAAGAATCAAATTGAAGAATTTGTACATAGGCGTTTGATAACATATTGGAAATTTTGCAAATAGACAGTTTGCTTTATTGGAAATATGTAATGTCGTCAACTAATATTGTTTATTTAAAAAACCTAAAAATTGTGTTCAAAGGTAATTTCCCTAATGCGAAACCACAGCCTAGATTCTTGAACAAATAATAACTTGCTTAAAATAATTTATTGGAAATGTGGTTGATAAAATTTTTAAAAAATGAAGAATTCTTGTGACATGTTTAGAGAATATTGTGTATGCATTTTGTTTTATTTTCAATGGTGAAGACAAAATTCTGCATACGCGGTAACTTTTAGCCCAAGGCTTATAATGGCCTTAATCTGGCTCTGCACAAGGCCCAGTTTTCGTTCATGTTCGATGCGCTAGAATGACTAGATCATTGTATAGCCAGCATCGTGTTATAAAGCCCAGACAGTATGAAGCGTTAATGAAACACAAATAACATAATTGCACAACGGTAGCCTAACAGACTCTTCTATGGACTACTGTCTTATCGTGACAGAGGAGCTTGGGTATCTCATGAACGATATCTCATGTTGAACTAAAAGAAACTTTTGTTTCAAAAAATACCCACCCAAGTCAAGTTGAAATTAAGATATCCAAAACATGTTTCTTTGATGAAACTCATGCAAAATGAACAATCCTGAATACTCAAAGGAATGTCAATCACACCACATTCCTGGGCATTTGAGTTTTAGACAAAGGAGGTTGTTCAAAAAGTAAGTGACATTTTCCCCCAAACGTAGGCCATAATTAATTGGAAACCTACCAATAGGTGAATCACTATATGTTTGGGAGTACTTGTACTCTTGGAAATCGAATACATTCGTGGTGAGTGTAGAATTGCGCTGATTTTTAAATAAGTTAAATGGTTATAAATGTCAAATGGCAGTAACCCATTTTTTCATTGAAATATTTTAGACAAAGATTACATTTTATCTATACATTGTGATAAATATATACACTTCCATTTTTTGCAAGGCTTTCGACCTCAGTTGAAGATGTGTACGAATCAGCACCTCATAACATTTTTACTCAAAATCCAATGGAAACATCGAGAAAACAAACAAGAGGTACAGTGCCTACAGTCTACAAGCAGTCTACATAATATTTTAAGGAACTCAGAATTATTTTGGGGAAGTGTTTTAATACCATGCCGTTGCAGTTACAACAACTGAAATAAGCAGGCCCATAGTAAAACATCTATTTCGACATGAATGCTCAGTAGAGCTTTAGACTGTAGTCCTTCGTAGAACATTTAGAATGGAAAAAACTTAAAACATTTGACAACAATGAAATCACCTGTAATTCAATTCATGGTCTCATTTTTAATTTAAATCAAACTATTTAACTTTTATATGAAATTTTCCCATTGAAACAGTTACGAATGTATAGAATGTTAATGTTAGTTTTATGCTTTGCAAGACTTTAGAGTGTGCAGCGCTAAACTCTAGTGACTCCTCCGAAAAAGTTTGGTGATAAAACAACCCCTAATTTTGAAATATCGATAAAATGCAAACGCTTTGTGTGATACGGAACCCGCAGTGCATTATTGTCCTTGTAGCATCAATTGCAGGCAGGCGTGGGTTTTTTGACACCGTTGCAGCAAAACTTTTCTGTGACAATCTGTGAAATGTAGATCATTTGTAAGTGTAAGATGTAAACTTTTCTGCGACTTTCATAAACCCAGCATTTACTCTGCCAGCACAAATCGCTGACAGACATAGCCTTCAATAAAACAACTCAGTTAAAATGACCATTCAAACCAACAAAACGTCAAAGATATTCTGTGTTGTGCCGTATATCCCTTAACTTTTTTACTTTGTATAGTGTATAGCTTTGTTAGTCAAAGATGCTTTGGAATTGATGAGTAATATATATGCTTGTTTTTCAGATGTTCTGCATGAGGGAACTGCTACATCAAGTACGATATTTAAAACTTCTTTTGAGAATTTGAAAGAGCAACTTTTTCTTAAAAGGAATGCTGACTATGCAACTGAAGTGACCAACTCTGGTAGTGAAGGCTTAGCATGCACTGGCGTAAATATGGTGTATGTCAGTTTGGATGAAACGGAAGAGTGTGATACACCAAGTTTGGGGTCTAGTATGTCGGTTATAGAGCAGACTAGTAACCAATGGAATAAACTTAGTACCGCAAAGAGATCCAAGAAGAACTGGAAATTAACTCATGTTTCCACTAGTAGCTTTAAGGAAAAGGTTTTAAAGGAATTTGATAGCTCAAACGGTCAACTGACTGAGGAAAATTTTCAGTTGGTTAATCCGTTTATCAATAATGTTTTTTCAAAGCAGAAAAAAAAGCGGGCCAAATGTCAAACTTTTTGTTCGCCAGCAAAGAATGGTCATGGAAAGTTTATGTTAAAACACGCAACTCCTGGCTCATACATTAAGAAGATTTTACAAACCGGTTTATAAACAATAAAGTACTTAAAACAGTTGCACATAGTCATTTAGAGTACAATATTTTCATAAGAAATTTAAAAAAATATATACTGAAAATTAGCAGTCAACTACAAAATACCAGTCGTCGGCACAAAAATAACAAAATTCCAGCGTTGTTACTTGTTTTTCCAGATATGTTTCTGAATACATGCTAAAAAGTGTTTGAAAGTGTTTAATTATTATTCAAATTATTCTTATTTGCGATATATAGCATTTTGTTTCATTAACACTACCACTCCAGTATCCAAACCATGATTGCAATATATCTGGCACAATACAACTAATAATTGAACCACGACCATTTGTCTATTACACTGGACAACAATTTACAACTTATTTTTTATTCCTCGCTCATTTCAAGTTTACCTAGACTAATTTTGCAATGCTGAATCCAAATCTGGTCTTAGATTTTTTCTAACACGTCACGTTTTTGAGATATGATATATGCTCACGACAACCCATAACTGTGATTTTGGCTGAGCGGAACAAAACATTACATGTAATCAACCCAGTAATTTCTATTGAAAATAACAGCATTATCATACTGCACAATTTAACACAACCCAGGATAATTAAATCAGACAAAAATAACATTATATTCCCTCAAAAGTGCTTTATACACTTGTTCTTTCGAGTATGTTCAGTGTCAGTTTCACGCTGAAGAAACCAGCAGTAGTCCCCCATCATGTTTGGGTTAAATCGACCTCTATACCGCGATTCCATCACAGAGATGTCTTGGTGAAATCTTTCCCCATGCTCGTCGCTCACATCACCCAGGTTTGGCGGGAAAAATTCCAAGTGTGAATGAAGAAAATGCAGTTTAACCGACATTCTGCAGCCCATTTTGCGGTATGATTCCAGCAAATTGTCCACTAGTTCCGAGTAATTTTCTGCCCTGTACTTCCCAAGAAAATTTTGTACAATCTGTACAAATGCATTCCAGGCTTTTAATTCAATTGAATTAAGCTTGGATGGAAATACTGGGTCACGGATCAAATCACGTATTTGGGGGCCAACAAATATTCCAGCTCTCAGTTTAGCATCACTTGGTATTGCACCAAATTTTTCTTTTATATGCAGGAATCCATCTCCATTGAAATCCATTGCCTTCACAAATTGTTTGATCAGGCCCAGTTTAATGTGAAGTGGTGGCAAGTACACTTTGCTCGGATCAATTAGGGGTTGGCACTTAACATTATATCTTCCAACAATGTAGTCCGTTCTCATTGGCCATTCAGTTGTGTCATAGTGGTTTGCATCGTCTCGACTGTCCCACAAACAGAGAAAGCACATATGCTTGGTGTAACCCAACTGCAATCCGAGCAAAAGTGACACAACTTTAAGGTGTCCACATATGTTCCCCCCCCTCCCTTTACCCCCCCCCCCCCCCCCCCCTCTATAGTCATGGCCAAGAACATTCAAGAATGCATTAATTGTGAAAAGATAGAACATTGCATTTACAAAATAATGTCAATATTAATCTTACATAACATGCATTGTGACATAATATGACCAACAATTCGCTGGGAAAGAAAATTGCACAATACCTTGTACTGTAGAACCTTATAATATAGTGCCAATCAATGCAAAATCCGAATTTCGTGAATTTTCATATCTTGAAAACCTGACGTGATAGACCAATTCTGATTTCAGATTTGGAATCAGCGTCCCAAAGTTAGTCTAGGCAGTTTATTTTCATTTGAGGAATAATTTTGCTGTTGTCCAGTGTTATCACATAAAAATCTGAGCTCAAAGAATCGCCTTCTAGCTCTGACCAAAGCTTCTGTGTGCGCATTAGCGGATTTAAGGCATCCCCCTCACGAATCCAACAATCTTGGGCCATAGGTCTTTTTACGTCGTCATAACTTTTTGTTTTTGCAAGGCGGCCCGATATGTAAGTTTCTTGCGTAGTGGATTCTGTAACTGAGTGGTTGGACCGCTGACCTCGCAGTAAGCGCGACTCGTTTTCCGTGTGCGATACCCGTTGACTAAGGCATTTATGACACTTGCTCTTGTTCAGTGACAATCGGAACTTACACAAAGCTCGGTAACTTTGTTTAAGTCGTACAAAGGTTTTCCTCAATCCGAGGTCAATGATTATTATTATTATATCATTACCTAGGAAAACATAGACCTATAATAATACGGCGTTCAAACTTGTTGTATACGATCTTTAGTGTACAGCATAAATTGATAGCAAGGGTGGGCGAGTTGTCACAGCTGTTTTTTTTTCAACTTTTGCTGACTGCATCGACATTATATTTGCTTTGTTGTCGTATTTTGCCGATATTTTCATTCCGAGTCCAAGCAGACAGAAAAAATATACAGCTTTCTTATTAATTTAACATATCATCATGAATTTTGTACTCGATAAATATTTTAATTATTATTATTGTGCCTGAGTAAAAGTTTGACATCACGTTTTATGTCAGTTACATTGCTTAATATGTCGGGAGAATAACTGAAAGTTTAGCAACTGATAGCATTCTTCTACCAACCGTCATTTACGGTTTGATTTAAATAGTTTTGTTGGGGCGAGTTGTCACATCTGTTGAGAATTCGCCCCTGTTTTTTTTTCAACACAAATATAATTTCTTTGTAAAAGTATAAAAATCTTGCGTATTTATAATCCCAAAACAAAACGCCCAATAGTATCGCAATAGTAATAGCTGCTGTGAGAAAAAATAACATTCACTGTTAATTTTAAACAAGTTAAGGGCAAAATATGCTAGAAAGACTTAAAAAATTATGGCATTACGAATTACAACGAATGGTATATCGACTTGCAGTTGCAAAGAATATGCGAATGCCCTGATTTTTATCTGGTCGTATATGTTTCGCTGTTAAAACATAGCGATTTTCTTCATGAAACCGAGAACATGCACATAATATTGTGACATGGGGAGAGTTTCCGAAAAATTTAAGATTTTTACAAACTTGATTGTCTTGAAATCTATTTGAAGTTAAGAAATTATTTTGCTGTCAACACAGAAGGTACAAGGGCAGCGCTAAAATGTTATACCTCGATCACTGCTGTTGCATTCATCAAAAGCACAATTCAGAAAGTAACTCAAGTAATTTATGTTTATGCAAAAATTGTAACAACCCTTCCAGGTCTCCCTCAAATGGTGGCCTGCAGGTGCATGCTGACAGCAAAAAAAAAATTAAAGAACAACGTTTAATTTCTTGTTATCAAGTTCAACTTTAGGTTACTAATCAATTAAGAAAACCCCACAGACACTCCAATACATTTACATACATAAAACAAAAGTTATGTTTAGTAATTATTTTTAGTTCTCTTTTCAGCGGTCTATATGGTCACAAGCTGTTTGATGTCGTTAACAATATTGTGTCCGTACCATATTATGATAGTTTCGAGTTTCTTAAGTCCTACATTTCAAACTTACAATTACAAAACTTATTGCAGTGGTTCTCAGCTTGTTTTTAGCTGTAGGCTATAAGCTTATTACGACCAGTTTTAGACATTGCTATGGAGAGACCGTTTTAACTATTGAGGGTATCTTTTTTAGAAGTTTCAGTCTTCGCTGGACCACCAAAATAATACTCCTTGTGAAAGAAAATTTTATTTCTTTGTAAATACGCTTCAAGATCACAATGGTCGGTTAAGTTAAATTACTTTAAGAGTCCAAAGAACAACTTCAATTTGCGGTGAACAAATATAACCTTATTAATCGTTTAAGAAAGTTCCACAGAAACTCACATAGCCTACATAAAGGAAATATTTACGTTTAGTACTCATTTCATAAATTTTTCATTTCTTTTTCTTGATCACAAGCTGTTCGATGTCGGAAGTGGTAGGCTTGCTGTGAGGTCCGTAAACTCATTTTATAGTTGCTTAATTCAAATTGGGACCTACTGGTCTAGAAATTTCTAATCATCAATCAACTTAATACAGTATACAGACACGTGCCTGCTGTTAAAACTGCTATATACTATGCAATTTACAGTAAATCGCACTTAGGGTTTATAGCTTTCTGATCGACTGCTAGGGTGGTACCAGACGTGATTTAACAACGTTCATTTTAATGGGATGGAGTTCATTTTAGTGGGTTTTTCTTCTTCCATCCTGACACACCGGTCGGTTCCATCTTGACAGTGACACAACGCTTATGTACTGCAAAACTATCGGCGTAACTTTTGTTCTATATTAAATGTGTTTAAATTGCGTGTTTTTGTGTTAAATTGTTTAAATAATGTCTTTGTAATTTGGGTTTGGTGGCCGTGCTGACGGTAGTAACTTTATTACATTATCTTATTCTTCCTTAACACACGTTTTTGCCCTCAAAGCCTTGCCACATTTCACCATCGAATTTGTAGAAATTTTTGTCAAATGCTAATATTTTTGCGACCACCTGCGTCAGCACAACTTTTCGTCCTCCACATTGAAGACGAAAAATAAAATGAATGAAAAAAAAACGAATGAAATGAATGTCTTTTGGATCATTAAAAAGTTGACAAGCATACTAAAGGGTCTTCAAACTAAAAACACCGGTTAATGTTCGGTCAATTAGAAGCCATAGCTTGTCATAAACCATTCGCTCTCTCGACTCAACCTGACTTACTGTATTTTGTGACGTGGAAAAAATTTATTTCATTTATGCATTTTCGGTTGTATTTAACACGTACACCGATGAGTGAGCATAAATAATAAACAAATAAATTCTTTGCTTTACTGAATACAACAATCATTATAAATTACGCTCAAGAATTGGTGGCGTAATTAGATTGCAACATTCTGCTGTTAGCCAATGGGACAGAAAAACTATTTCTTCGCAATAAACTTAAAAGTTATTTCTTTGTTTTGTGCTCATTATTTGTTAAATATAAGATCTTGTTCGTTTACATGTTTAAAACGTCTTCTACAATCGATGCTAAAATTCTCTTACGTAACAAGGTGTCAATTCTATGACAGAGTAAATTAAGCACGGCACAAAAATTTCTTACAAAACAAGGTGAAAGCTTGTAGAGTTAATGTTATATATCTAAGTTTGATGTCATTTTTATGGGAGAAAGGAAACAATGTATCAAGATATGCTTGCAAAAATTGTTCAGAGTTTGCACGATGGAAATGTAATCTTCATCCTCAGACTGGGGAAAACCTTTGCACGTCTTGGTAGTCAGTGCATTTTATTATTTATATGTGCATTTATTCTTGTAGAAGCACCGTAGAAAGTTTTAAGTTATTATGTGATAATATTGAATTAAGGATTATGTTCCGCTTTTACTAGATTTATACGCTGTTATCGGATAGTACTTCGGTGAGTTTTGTAGATATAGGCCTATTTTGTAATGATTATTATTACCGTTATTGAACGTTTTTTAACTTCTTAATGGTCAATATTCATTCTACGCCTATTCATCTTCACATTTGTGTATATAGCTACACCGAAGAATATTGACGATTGTAATAGTTTAACCATACCTGGTCCGACAAACGTTGGGTAAGAAAATACGATGTTCATTTGTGTATTTGCTGCATATTATACCTAATGTTTTTGTTATACATTTTGATGATACTGTTCTGTGTTTTCTTACGTGTTATTTCAATTTATAGAAAATATAGTTTGAACTGAAAGATGTACCACCACAAAACAGTGCCGCTGACATGATCTGCTAAGCGATTCTGGAGAGTAAATCTTGCTTGTTCACTTGTCACCAAAAGTTAGTTAAGCTCTAAGTTATAGTTTCGACAGGTAGTGGGTTTCCTGAATCTGTTTGCGTCTGCACGAATTTTCGATCTTAGGTTCACAAACAAACTCATTTCGTGTGTAGCGTCTGGTACTGTCGACCAGGGTACACTTTCGGGCGTTACAACCCGTTCCCTTGGTATCGCGCCTTTGTGAAATTTACATACATAGGAGAGACCAAAATACAGTGAATCACAAATGTTTATTTTCGTCTTTCTTCAGTTGCTGGTTTTCGTAGAAAATCCACTTCGGCCTAAATTCTTTTTGGCTTTATGGAACGGTCTTTAACGATTTTGTATATTTAGATATTTTACTTTAAAAGTGAACAAAAAATTAATTCTTGGTGGACCGGTGTCGTGCCAAATTTGTTCTGGACATTGTGACGTAAAAATGTTGCATGACTCAGCGCGAATTTTCCGATAAAAACCTTGTATTCCTGGTAAGTTTGTAAGTATGGTTTTCTTGTTTGTAACCTTGTAAGTTTTCACTAAACCCGAGGGAAATTTCCAGGATTTTCGAGCGGCAAGCCTAGTCTAAGTTATGCCAAAGACCTACTTCGCAATACCCGGAACAAATTTGACATGACACCGGCACCGAAACAGTGAATATAGTACGAGTGCACATTGAATAAAGACTAGAGTTTATGTATTTGATGTCACTATTTTCTGAAAATCAGGCGTAGGCTACCTTTACATACATGCAGTCTTGCGAATACGAAATCAACTGTTTATAAATTTAGGGATGTTTTTGTTGAGACATTTGAGTAGGTCTAAGTAATAAATGGCTTCATTTATAAGAAACGAAGCACAATGCGTTGTATTAATTATATCTACGGCAAAATTAATTAACAAAACCAAATCAACACAAGACAGTTAGCGAAATTCAGAAAATGGACAAAAGAAAAGTTTAGAAAAAATATATCCATTTCAAATCTGCTTAACGTATCAATTGTTTGTATGACGATAAAAAGCCGTCATTGATTCACAGCGTACTATTGGCAGCTTGGGAACTAAAAAGCTGAAAGAAATGTATTTGAAACATATTTTGTTTTTCAGGTTTAACTAATATATTTATCCACACTTATAACTGTAATTTCTTGTAAGCGCAGTCTTGAGTAACCAGGAAAATGCACCAAGAAATAATCAAAAATGTTTTCCCACTTTCATTTACTTTTTCCTACCAGACGTCACGTCTGGAACCACTTTTGTTTGCAACAGTGGCGTTTAGTTGCTGTCGATTTTGATCAATTTTTGAAAATAATCTGGCAATGATACAATAAAATCTTTGCCCTCGGCAAAGATTGCAGGCTACTTGCAATTTCCACGAACTGCTAACTTCAAACTTGAAGAACCAAGATTGATTTACAAAAAGTTCCATTTTCAATGTGCCTTTCGACAGTACCGAATACAGTTACCTTTTTATTCCAGTGGCCAGTACCGAAAATTGCGATAAGGTATATATTTATTAAGGCGTAATAACGTACGCTAATTGAGGTTATGTTTAAAAGTATTTGGGTTAGACTTAAAAAAAATGTGAAAAGATAGCTTCAAATGAAAGGTACATACAAATAATGAACTACCTGACAAGAACCCTCCGAAATAAGAAAGAAAACAACGACGATATTCTTCAATGGTGGGACGAACTCAAATCTGAAATTAGAAAACACACCACTAAGTACTGCATATATCAAAAGAAAAAGAAAACAGCTGAAAAACGCAGACGAATTTTGCAATTACATCAAATTAACGGCAACATAAACCCTTCTGACCAGGCTGTCTATCAACTCTTAAACCAAACAAAGGGAAGACTTAGAGCCATCCAACATAATGAAGCACAAGGAAAACGCATAAGAGCCCGCTTGGAAAAAATAGAGAAAGACGAACGACACTCCAAATCCTTTTTTGAAATAGAAAAACGAAGAAGTGCCAATACACAAACCAACGAACTAGAATCAGGTAAGAATACTCAAGCATACAAAGCACTTCTACACTAACATATGGGGAATACCAACAAACACCAGCAGAGCCACAATTGATGCACTCTTAAACGGCCTACCAATTGTACTAGCCTTCTCAGAGAAAGACAGCCTCTCCACTTACTTTCTCTCCCAAACTGAAATAAAAAATGCTATTTTAAGTGGCAAGCTCGAAAAATCACCTGGAAATGATGGCTTATCCTGGGAATTCTACAGAATCTTCTGGAATGAGCTAAAACACGACCTCAACAAATTCTTCAATATTTTAATTAGACAATCCATGACCAAAACCAAGAAAAATGCGGTTATCAAACTCATCCCCAAAAAAGGCGATCGCAATAAACTGGAAAACTGGAGGACTAATTGCACTTTTAAAAATCGACTACAAAATACTTGGAAAGATCATGTGCCAAAGATTACTCCACTATCTGGAACAGCGAGTCTCTAGCACCCAGAAATGTGGCTTTTCCAACAGACAAATGTCTGAAATTCATCAAAATATAATGGCCGTACTTCAATACGCAAACCTAAAACACTTACCTTTCGCCATGATTACAATTGATTTCCGCAAAGCTTTCGATCCTGTTAACCACACTTTCATCCTCTCGATACTCCAATATCTTTAAATCTCGGAGAAAATAATTGACATGGTGAATATCGTTTATAACGATATTAATTCACAAATCTTGGTCAACAGAGCACTCACAGACCCTATTAAGATCGAGAGGGGGATAAAACAAGGATGCCCTTTCACAATGGCGCTCTTTGCTGCCACAATGGAACCGCTGGCGAAACTCTTCTCCATTAAATTATCAAAGAAACCGGAATAAAAGTCGGAAAGTCACACACAACACTTCAACAATATGCAGACCACCAAACATTCATCGTAAATTCACAGGAATCCGCGCGTGCAAATACTACATCTTTTTAACAATATCTCTGGTCTAAATTTTATTCCAATGAGCCAATCCTCAAACAGTCGTCAAAATGTCGTGCCTCAACAGGAAATCAAAATCCTTGGAATCACTTTTCTTCGGGAAATCGCCACTAAAAACACCAAAAACTGGCACGTAATATATTGCCAAATAATAGCATCACGAACAAAGAAGAATCAGTATTTTCGGACGACTATCTATAATTAACACCCTGATTTTACCAAAAATTCTCTTTTTGGTAGGAATCAAAATTTTTCTGGATACCAAATATATTCCAGCTGATCGGACAAAAATTCTTGAAGAAACCGAAAGAAGACGGCGGACTACTTTTTCCCGACATCGAACTCAAATGCAGAGCTGCCCAGTTAGAACAAATACGATCCATAGCCAGAATAGAACACCGAACTTTGGCACTACTGGGCAACTTACAATCTTTTTTTTTTAAACAATAAAAATCAACTAAGTTTATAAGATGTTCTCAAACTCAGAATCCCATTGAAAACAACCATCGCTGCAATGGAACCAAAGAACAATGATTACTGACTTTGAAAAAATCTCTACAACAGAAAATAATTTTGACTAGGAAAAAGCAAAATTCAAACATATATACTTGGTTCTATTAAACCAGGGGCGGGCAACTTCTTCGGTCGGCGGGCCTGATATGAGAAAATGAAGTACTTGGCGGGCCGGATTGCTGAATAGATTGGAACGCAGCTTTGTCTTATTAATGTTCATGGTCGAAAATGTTTGCTCATAAATGTATGTAGACCCGAACAGAACAAGTAGATTCATGGCCATCTTTCTCAGGTTGGCAAACTTGGACTTATTCAGTGACGCAATATAGGGATTGTGGCAGAATGTGGCCGCAAGCCACATTATCATGTAAGACCGGAAACTGTCAGCGGGCCGCTCAAAATCCCGTCGCGGGCCGGATCCGGCCCGCGGGCCGTATGTTGCCCACCCCTGTATTAAACTCTCGGCTAAACTCTAAATCTGTTTCTCAGACTGAAAATCCAATATCTATTATGCAGGGATTGGAGGGCATCAGTTATTTTAGAGCTAAAGAAGAAAACATAAGTTATACAATATTACAATAACATAGAAAAAGAACATTTATACAGAATTGCATATCATGGATATAACTGGGGCGATACTTTAAAAATACGAAACATCTACCATTTTAAAGAAGAAAAGAGGACAACAAAATTTTTTGATACCCGCCAAGGCAGTGTACAACACTTGTTATTGACTTGCAAAGTTACTGGCGTTATATGGAAACATATAGAAGAATTTAATTTACAAATTACTGGAAAACCCTTCAAGCGGGCAGAAATGAGCTTAATGTACAACACTTTTGAAGTTTCTACAAAGAACCAAATAACAATTAAGGGATTTTCGGGAAAAGCGGATGAGCCACCAATCTATGAAGGAGAAAGAAATCAAAGCAAAAAGAGACGGAGAAAATCTTTGAGTGAAGACACTCCTCTCCTTCAATACACCTGCTCTAGGCAAATCTCCCGTTTTAGCGCATTACCTTTTTTCTTTCGCTGCATACTGTATGATGCATATCTTTATGCTTTTGTGTTATTTCCTTTTTAGCAAAGCAATGATGACTTACCAGCAATTTTAACTCTAACTTACTATTAAAATAAACTCCAAGTTTACGCTTAATTCAAATAAATCTAAATTAAGTCTGGTTCGGAGGTGCGGTTAGATGGGCTTGCCCGAAACGACCTCCGATATAGTCTGAGAGAAAAAGAAAAATATCTTAAAATGTAGGGAAAGGTTTGGAACATGCAAGAAAATATAGGAAATCGTGTTACATTAGATCTTGCAACGGATAAAATTGTTTTGAACAAGGAAGAAAACGTAGGAAATCAAGTAAACGTGTCAACTAGGTTATTATAATGTAGGAAGTCGTTTTGAACTAGCATGGAAACGTGAAAAACTGAGTAAACATTTCAACTAGGATTTTAAAACTCAGGAAAAGATTTGGAATATGCAAGAAAACGTAAAAAATCGTGTCACATAGGATCTTGCAATGTTGAAAATTGTTTTGAACTTGCAAGAAAACGTGTCAGCTAAAATCTTAAAACGTAAAAAGTGGTTTTGAATATGCAAGGAAACGTAGGAAGTATGCAATTTTTCACATTTTATTGACTTGTTTCCTCGTCTGATCAAAATAATTTTCTACGGTTTAACGATCTGGGTGGCATGTTTTCTTGCCATTTCAAAACAATTTCCTGCATCACAAAAACCTGGCTTACGTGTTTCCTCGCAAGTCCAAAACGATCTCGTACGTTTTAAAATCCCACCCGACATGTTCCCTTGATTTACTACGTCTTGTGCTCACCATTATTGTGTGGGGATCATGATAGAATTGGCAATTAGTTATATAAATTGGCATTTTGCATAAGTTTTTGCATTTTCTCCAGTTAGATAAAATTGAATATTTAGACAGCTGTGTTACACTTGGTAAATTCTGTTATTCAAACAAATTGTATTTCTAACTGACATATTGGACGCAGATATAAGCATTTCAAGTAGCATTGTTTTCACGGCGTAAAGTTTGAAGTGTACTTGATGAAACGTTTAGATGACGTAGAATGTATGCGATACGTGGTTTTAGGGTAGCAGTGTAATAATAACATGGCGTTAGCTGATTGGCTGACGTGTATGATATAAAAGGTTAAGCTTGGTTCAAATCGTTATGCTCGGGCTGGCTAGGCTCTGCGAGGGCTTGTCCCTTCAGGACTTGCTAGTACTTCTCACAGTTTTTAGTTTTGGATCTGTTTTACGTTTTGGCTTATTCAGTATTGAATTCAAGTGATAGTTCTATTCAAATGTGGAATGGTGATTAATTGGTTACGATGTGACAACTTATTCGGACAATATAACAATTTGACCTTATGAAGTTGGTGTTGATTTAAGAAGCAATATAGAGACAGTAAACGCATCGGAGTCAAAGATAAATTATCTCGGAGTCAAACAGTAAGACTTGGTTTAGGCCAGTCCTAAAACTAATCCACCACCACCCATTTCCCATAATTGGATTTCCTATATTTACTGACAGTAGGTTTGGAGATATTTCCTACTTCAGTATCTATTTCCTAAAATTAGTGTTCCATCGTCAAATTTTGAATTTTTTAAAATGCCTATATTGGCAAATGTTAACCTACATTGCCTACAGTCTGCACATCGTTTTGTTACGACTCCTGCCAACATAAACGAATGATGATGGTCTGTGTGTGTCTTTATTTAATATTGAATTCCATTTATGACATCAATTTTCGCAAATTTCACGGATCCCAGTGTGAAAACCTCTGGTTTAACGCACGTTAAGGCAAAAAAGAACTGCGATCGCCAAGCCAGAATAAATAGGAATCAAAATTGATATGGCGATAATAATATAATGCGTGTCCAAAACTTTACATCTCTTATAAGTCTTAGTAAATTAGAAATGCAATAAACACTACCAATGTCACGGTTAAATCACACATCCTCATCCAAGTTAACTGAATTCGCCATCACACTTAAACATGATATCTTTTTTTACGATCTGGATCGAGAGTAGCGGCGATAAGCACGGTTAGGAGAACGAGAGCATGATCTTTTGGGTGAAAAAGATGGCCTTCGACGAGGTCCTGCACTATGTGAGCGAGATCGTGATCTTGAGCGAGATCTATCTGGCGAAGAACTTCTTCTTTCCATCTTCACTGTTATGCGGGCAGTTTCACCCTATGAAAGAAAAAAGTACCTAATTTACTAAGCATTCTTTTTGCCAAGAAAAACCTATATACTGTATAAGTATTATGGCTAACTATCCGTGTAAAAAATCTCCTGCTACAAACTCTGTAAAACATAAACAGGGCGGCCTTCTAACCAAGGGTGCGTTATGGGGAGAAAATAATCTTTGAAATAAGGCCAAAAGCACCGTGTTACCCAACCTGTAACACCTCCAAAAGCTGTTCTGAACCATAGCTGTGATAATCCATCTCTGTCCTTAACTTATGTGCTTCGTGACTTTAACGTTAGTATGTTACTACGCTTTATGTATACAATGTTTGTTGAAAATTTTTGAATGACATTAAAAACTACAGTGGTATAAACATAGACCGTTGTTAAGATGCTGAAAAATAGGAGTAATTATTACATATAGAGGAATTGAGTCAGAGTTGAAGGATTTTTAAACTGACACTACAGCCCAGAGGAAAAGAAGAATACAACCCTACTTGTCTTCATCACATAAGCCAGTCATATTTTCAGCAGCCACTGCGTTGTGGATGAGGTGGAATGGTAGAACAATCAAATATACATGGTATGTGACTTGCTCCTCAGCATCACCTTTACAAACCGTAGAGTTTTCCACTCCTCTTTTGTAAAGAGTAGAGCAAAAACACTTGACGTTGGTTCGCTGGAAGTGGAGCTGGAGGTAGACCGAAACCAATATGTACAGTGGAAATTCGGTGGGGATAAGGTGGCGTGATGGCATCAGAAATAAAATTGTGAAGTTTGGCAAGGCTTGCCTGTCACTGTCACTTACCGAAGCCCTTAGTTCTCAGCTTGTTCTAACAGTTGTAGGGAAACCAGTACAAATGTGTGTCTTGATTTTAGCTGTCAAGCTTGCGTGTTTGCTGAAGCAAAAAGCTTTGAGTGGAGCACATGGAATGGCACCGTTACTCGACAGGCTAGAGAGAGTGTGGCTCTATCGCAGCAAAGCCAAGCAGGTTGGATGCCGGCAAGAGTAGGAAGTTTGTCTAGTGGAATGCAGTCATTTACAATTCGCTTCCATGGGTATGTTGAATTCTAGATAGTGAAAGAACACGTAATTGCTCCCACACTTGGAACTATTGCACTCAATGATGCAATTTTGAATTTTGCAACAACGTACCTGGCTGAGAAGCAAGAAATTGTCTAGAAACTTATAACAATTTGCGGTTAGCACTCACTGAACTCGTGCTGAACATTAAAACATTAAGCAAAGATTAGCAGAGCCAAGGTAGCCATTGGTTTTTACTTTGTGTATTAGAAATAAAATTTTAGGATGGTTTGCGTCGTCAAGGTTCGGCAATTGTCTTTGATAGGTTAAGGGGCCTCGACTTGAAAAATGTTGAAATCTTGTCTGGGCCTTGAGCCTTAACAGGTTTTGCTTAATGAAGGACAGCGGAAAAAACTCTAGAGATGCTTTCGCAGCAAGTGTTTCTAATCTACACAGTTCAGACATTTCATTTTCCACAAGTCTAGTTGACTTGTGGTCTCTCTTATCGTGAAACCTGTTTTCCACAAGTTGGGAGGCAATGGCATTGGGCGAGAGGGGCACAAATGAGGGGAGTGAGCTGACCCACAAGTGATGTTTTTTAGATACTTCATGGGCGGTAATTCTGAATACACCTCACAAAGATTTACATGCTAGGAAGTGATGCTTTTACTCCAATATTTTTTATGGGCTATTTTGAAATTTTTCTCGAAAGGAATTTGCGTGTTAGTGGCTCATAACAGAAAGGACCTAATGACATTTTTATCTGAAGCTGCTAACATCAGCTTGTTAAGGGGGCAATACTGGACTAATGCTAACTGCTAATGTAAAGTTAAAGCAGAAATTCCCCCGCACAAGGAGTTTGATGGTTGACTGATGTTTTGTTACACCTTCAACTAAAGATTCCAACTCTTCATCACACCATTTGTAACAAGTTTCCTGAAGACAAAAACTTTCACTAGACATAACTTACTCTGCTGCATATAATAATTTCCATAAAATATGCACCAAGTAATTATCCGTGTTTTCTTAACTAGTGGACTAGTCAAAAACAATGCCACAGCGTTGGCAATGATATAATAACAACAGCAATGTAAAAATTGGAGTCAAAGTATCAATGAAAATTTGTCTAAACAATAGTCCTACACTTAAAATAAATGCTGCTTCTTTCTGCAATTTTACTGTCTTCTGACACATTCTGTCATTTTGCGTCAAACACATATGAGTTGTATTGGAATAGCAACTTTCGTTACAAACTAACCTCACGTTAACTCACTTGTAGGATCGAAGCGCTATGTGTTCACAAGCTATATATGCAAGAAAAAGTTTGGAATGCAGCACCATGCAAAACCTGGAACAACCTAATTTTCTATCTGGAGATCAATTTCTCCCTAAGCTAAATGTTGAATTGCCTGAATAAGTAAAAATTTTAGAGCCAGAATTGTCTAGCTAGCAAAAAGTGCAATGTCTACATTGTGTGCACTAAAATAATCTTCATCCTAAGCTATTGATCTTCCTGGTTCTGACACAAATCTCATTGGTAGAGTTTAAACAACCAGACAAAATTTGTATCATCTGATTCCAACGTGGTGTTGTATGCATAGGTAGAGCCAGAGCAACCCAAGTTACCAACACAACATACAGATGGATGTATGTATGTATCACTAACCAAAATATGTAACAGAATCAGGTTGAAAAGGGTTTAAACAAACAAAATCATGGCTATTGGTGCAATATTGCGTTCATTGATAATTACATCCGAGGACCGAGATCAAAGCATAGACTAATTTGTAAAAGCTACCAGCCTACCGACATATAGTTGACTCACCTCATGAGATTTAAACCTTGTCTGATCCAAGTGCCTCACTGCAAATTTCATATCGTCGTGATTCATAAATTCCACCACACCACTTCCGTCACGATATACATCAGCATAACATACATCGCCTGCTTCTCTCATATGATCCTTCAAATCCTGCCAACTTCCACTTGATGGTAAACCTGCATGTACGAGAACTACCATATTTATTTGTGAATAGATTAAATACGCAAGTGTCACACCCCAAAAATATGGTTGAAAACGGTACAAATTTTTGAACAGAGACACCACAAATTTATCTATTAGCCTTCAAAATCATTGTTTTCTTCACTGTCACCCAAGTCACACTCTTTGGTATAAGTCAAACTTCAACCTTTTTGGAAAATGTTTGGTACAAGCAAAAGAAATGCGACCTATACATGTAGCAGTATAAGTACAGTACTTCCGATACAATCGAATTTGAAAAAGACATCTTTAACCACTTTAAACATTGGGCTTTTTTCTTGTAAAAGGGAGTGTACAAAATGATATGGAATGGTAAGGAAATCTTCATCTTTATATTGAGGAAATATTCTAGTTTAACTGCACTTCACATGCTGTTTTTTGGGTCTTGAACCTTAAATAGTGCATAGTTAGTAAGCTAACAATAATTGCGCTTTTTATTGAAAAGACCAAGTGATTCTTAGTATAGCACACTCCAATTCCTGCTTTCTGTGTTAAAATACCTTAAGTATAAGAGTCTAAGACAACATGCAAATCTACAAGCTTTAATAATAGAAGTAGACTAATTCCAGTAAATTCTCTGCAAAGTTGCTGGAAGGTCTGACAGCATTTCTGCAGAAGGTTTCAATGCAATCATGAATGCCTACACTAATGGACAATGACAGTTAATTTTGAAAATTTGATTTCAGAAATGGTAACCTGCGTTCTCTCTCAAGATTTTTAGGACTGCAGATGTGCCCAACTCAACTTTTCAAAAATCTGCCCAATCTCCATTATAAATGACTTATGCCTTAAATTAGCTTTTTTCTTATAGAAAATTGACAAAACTCAGCTTTTTGCAACAGTTAAGAAATTAATGTTTATGCCTTCTATCTATCATGTTTAATCAAAATGTTTTTTGCATTTCAGTCAAAATATCCACATAAATCTATTATGACTACTTGAAGTCTGTGAATGTTCTATCATGTGTGAGTATAACTAAGCAATTAAATCACTTGGGAGTAATAAGGATACCAGAATTTGACTACAAAGCATTTCTTGTGGGTAGGTAGTTGAGATCATGTAGTTTATGTCTTGGATCAATTTCTACTTTTCACTTAAATAAGAATTAAATTTTCCAGTTTTATGAAGTGTCTTTGTCTTTAGCCCCACTGGATCAATTAGGTTCAAGCATGACAGTATCACAAATAGTGCAGTATAGCATGAGTGCAAGTGTACAAAAGATAGCATTAGTGCAAGTTTACGTTAGACACCCAAAAATAGAAAACTAATGGAAATTTGTTGAAAAATTCTTTTAAAACTTCTTACCTTCCACAACTACTCTGTATTCAGTACGTTTAGACGGAGGACCAGGCTTTCCTCGAACGTAATTATTTGATGTGCGCCCAGCGGAAGCACGTGGCCTTTCAACTTTCAATCTAAGTCCCTCAAACTTGTAATCGTTTCGTCCTCTCACCGCATCATCGGCATCTCTATGCAATTAACAGAAATCAGTATTCAATAAAGTATCACACACCTATCCCATAAAGAAACAACCACCAGTAACAATATGGGGACTGGAAATTTAGGTGATTTTTGCCATTTGGTATTACCCATTAGCTGCCGTATAGCTGATGATTGTCAAATCATAAATCATAATTGCAGACGAAAATATTGTGTTCTTAAAAACTGAGAAGGAAATTGTATTAAGCTAAATGTAGAAATAAAAATTCCAACATTAAAATGATTTGTAAACGAGTGATACGATACCTGTGAGTTGATACGTTATAGATTACCAAAAATTTGCCTGGAAATCTTTATTACATGTGTGTTTTCAGTTAAAAGCTAAAGATTTCTTATTCACTAAAAAAAGTTTTTGCCACTAAGCAGCCAGTTGCTGGATAAATTTTCCCAGCCATTAACCATAATGGCATAAACACATTGCTTGGTTGTTTACAATTTAACAGATTATTGTATTGCAATCAATAGTATCAAAGCAGATTCATTTTTTACCCATTTCTGTTTATTTTAAGTCTTAAGTAACTGAGAATGACCACTATTTTTATGTTCATAGTTTACAGAAATATGACAAACATATCTGGATCATCAACTACCGCTACAATCATATTAAATCCTAATGTTCCACTAAATCCAACACTCCACATTCTTCCATTTTCAGTGATCATTCTGATAATATCCCAATAGATACTGATATCCCGCTAAATTTCACCACTAAATATCCTCCATTCCATTCCATTTGACTTTAGAACAAAATATATACCAAAGAGTAAAGTTCGATTATTATAACAAATACTATTAGAATAGCATATGACTGAAGTTTACAAAAACCAGTATAACTACTAAATCATATCTGCCATTTACCACATTTAAACTTTCGTGAACTGCATAAGCATCTAGGTAAATATATTGTGGTCAAGGAACAGAAACAAATACATGAAAATAACATTGCATATCATATACACTATAGTAACAATGTAATATATTATATTATCGTTGCATATGCTCATCGCAGGCCACAACAAACAACAGTTAAAATGTTAGTCCCACACTGAATAAAAAAAATTGTATCAATTAACTAAAAGTTACAACCTCAAATATCTGCCTTGATCCTTATCGCCAGTGAACATGTTGCTACGAATAGAAATAATTTTGAAGTGACTTAAAAATTATTGGCACGATTGCAGTTGATAAAAACAGTACGGTAAGTTTTAGCATTGCTGTGGACTCTTGGAAAAAAAATTTAGACCATGTCTCACAAATTTCATCTGAGTTATTCATAAGTGCATCTTGAAAAGAAAATGCAGCTAAGTTACTCGGAATATTTTTGAATGTTTCAAATCACTCTTAACTCCATTTATGGTGAAGCCAAAGGCAGTGTTTTGCGTTTTAGGAAGTGAAGCCTGCTGCCCAAGCAACCAATTTAGAGCAATGGCAGCATAATTTGCTTTCCTACGGGATTTTTCACAAATAAAACAATCAATAAAACATATAATGCTTTACCTGATGTATAATTAGTCACAGAATGTCGGCTTGGGAAGGCGACAATGCTCCTCATGCCAGTTAGCAATATATTTACGAACAGATTTTTAGGTTTAACCAAACAAAGCTAACTTACATGATAAAACTAGAATGACAATGAATGCTTGAGATGAAAAACGGAATGAGGTTGCTCTAATTTAATAAGAACAAACAAGCGATGGATCATTTAATGCTGATTTGCTAATTTTGGAAGAATATATTCAAGTTTATGTTTGTAGCATCATAACCTATTAACTGTTTATATACAGTACACTGATGCAACATTTAGTTATAAAACATGCAATAAAAAGTGCATTGGACATTTTGTCTCAGTTCAGTTCATTCATGGCATGTCAATTCATCAGAGACTGGAGCAAAGCAAACAGTCAGCATGGAATACAAAGAATATAAATTGCACACAATTCTTAAACTTTTCAAATGGCTGTAAGAATTCAGTGTCTATAAGAAATGATCACCATTTTTGAGACATGGGAATAAAAAAACACCAAACAAAGAAATAATTTGGTTGAAATTTAACGAAATTCACCAGTAAATTTTAACTTTTGTTACAATTGATGTCCTGTTTTTTAAAGTCAGAATGTTATGCATCAAAAAATTGGATATGGCTGGTTTTGTGGCAGACCCCAGTAAGACATTGGGTCAGCCATGAATACCCAACAGAAAAATACCACATGTGTATGATAATAAAGGCTATATCAGGCAGTAACAAAACGTAATAGTATAAAATACGATTAAATTTTGTAAATCTAATAAAAATTGGCAACCGAAAATTTGCCAAACTTAACAGAGTAGTTTGAGAGTATAAAAGTGGTCTCCTTTAAATATATCAATCTTTTAATAATTTTCAAATTACCTGCAGTCTTCAAAGTCAATAAAAGCATAGGGTGTTCCTCGTCTATTTTTTAAATCGATATTGCGAATGGCTCCATATTTGTAGAATAAATCATCCAAGTCCCTTTCCCTTACATCTGGGGGCAAATTGCCCACATAAATTCGACAATCAGTGGAACCAGCTCGACTCATTATTGTAATCTAAGATAGGACTGTATAGCAAACTTTTCTAAACAAGATTATGCATTGTGATAAATTGATAATGATAAATAACCTATACACTAATTTACAATAAAATGCATACCAGAGCCACTATTCAGATATTTTTCTGGACAATTTGTCTAAAAGGCAGTATATAATGACGTATATATGTACAATTCCTCTTTCAAGACAAAAAATGTTAGGCCAAGAAAAGAGCGGTTGCAAATACACCAGACCTAAAGTCTGGTTAACAAATTGCTAAAACGCTATGAAATAAACAATGATTCACAGACAATATAATTAAAGTTTTTTTCGCACAAAGTGTCTCAACTGGTTTTGCCATTTCACCCAGACTGCAGAATATGCCACTTTTCGACAAGATCTCCGATGTGCAAAGACAATCGCCCCGATGAGCAGCAATGATACGTTGCGTGCAAAATGGTGTACTGGTGAACAGTGGACTAAATAAAATTTTTGGTGCTCACAGCTTAAGATTTTACAATAAATTCACAATTTCTATATACAACTAACTTCAATTGTATTTATAAACGTGGTTTAATCAGTTTAAGTTAGGACCACAAACATTATCTGTATGTTAGGCTAAAAAGCTAAGACTATTAAGAATCAGATTCTGCTTTGTTCAATGCTCTTTAATCTTATCTAGCCGTGAGTTTTTAATTTTCTATTATATAATCCACAAAATTGGTGTTTTTATGTGGAGTTACTGTCTTTATTTTGTATTTTGAGAAGAGAAAATTCTTAACTTCATTACATTACAGTTTTATTTGTATAAATTTCTATGCATTCTAAATCCTATATTATATTAACAGAACGTCAAAACTTGGTCAAAAGATACAATCACCGCAAATACTTATGGCTGATGAATTTAGAGAAGTAAAATTTGTAACTGTTTCGTTGCGTAACAGCATCATAATGGAAATTTCATTAGCCTATAACAGTGTTAGGCAAACTGCGGCTCGCCGGCATGTTTTTTGTGGCTCTTCTAGTTGAATCGTAAAACTCCAAAAAAATTGTAAAGGCTACCAAGAGTACCGTTTATGAACGTTTCTCACTTTTTCTTTTCTTTATTTAGGCCAGCATTTCGTTTATGACGTAACTCTAGACATAGAACCCGAAGAGCTAGTTAACAGCAAGTCAACGCAATTTCATTGCTAAGACAGTGAGCTTTAGCTCATTTTAGTCTACTTAAATACACAGCAAAACGAAAACGATGACATCTAATGCTAGCAAAAAACGAAAATGTGAAGATGAAAACAGAGGTTTTAATCTAGAGTGGGAAGAAAACTATGCGTTTACTAGTCATAATTTTGTGGCTCTCTGGTACTTGTATTTTTTGCAAATGGCTCTTCCATTGAATACATTTGCCCATCCCTGGCCTATAACGTAACAAACTATTTATTAAGTCAATAAAATTATTAAAAATAATTCAGTGTCGTTTTCACTGGAATTGAAACTCTCTTAGCTGTAACTGCTTTTTAAGTGCGATAGTTTCATTGAAAAGATGTTGAAAAGTGTTTTTCATTTGTGTTAACTATATCTAGTTTTAAACGTAAAAGATTGTAAACTAATAAATATTCAATCACTCTTAATAAAATTTTTTGAGTTATCAAAGTGCTAGTTGGCAGGTTAGGCAGTTCAGTTGAAGAAATTAAAAAAGAAATTAGTTTTAGAACGTCACATGAACCTGGAGCAAACCCAATACAGTGGCCTAGGCCTTGCATATTTTGGATGAAAGTTCTGAATGGTATCCTGTTTTTTTTAGTGCATTTAACCTTGCCAACAACGGATAAATTCTCCAGTCCTTCTGAGATTCAGCACAACAATTAAAAATGTAGAAAAGCTCCTATAAAACGGATCCATTAAGTTGGTAAAAAATGTTTGTTGGCAGTTAAAAAACAAAACATAGTTGAAATGTAGTACAATTGCTTTCAGAGATGTTTTTTCTTATTCACAGAATGCAAGTGACAATGTCCTCCATTAATTTCCAACTTAGTGGCTACTAGTTTTTCGTTATATAAATTATGTGCCTGGCGCAGAGCTAGCAATTATTGCAATTCCCTCTCGCACAGCATTAGTTCAAGCAAATACTGTTTTTTCAAACAGCCTTCAGTTTCAGTCTTATCAAATTTTCATTGTTTATCATCATCCAGCATGGGCGCCGAACTTGGGCGGATTTTTCCGCCCTGGATTTTTCTAACAAATAATAGCGATTTTACGTTCAAAAGGATATGCAGTCAAATCCGGTTAATTGCATTCTCGATAATCGCATAATTCGTTTTATCGCATAAAGGGCGCAAGTCCCAAACCATAGTCTATCATTTGTAAAGATAATACTTCGGTTTATCGCATAACGGTTTATTGCATAATCCGCTTAATTGAATAAAACTCAAGGTGATTTATTCGATTATTCAAAAGTTTTTAAAAGATAAAATTAAAAACAACGCGCACTGGGAGCGCACACGCAATGCGTAAGCTTTGTGACTTGTAGTGAGCTTTGTTACGAAACAATCAAACCAACGATGCTCAATTTAAGCATTAACACGTGGCTGTCAATACGCAGACATTAACATTCGCACTGTTTTAGTTTGATTTAAGCGTTGCGTTAAGATGATGCCGTAATATGTGAAGAAGAATTACGAAGCAAAAAAGTTAAAAAAGACGACAACAATAAAGAAAGCTCTGCTGACGCAATCACTGTGACAACACCAAAAAATAAAGAAGTTCTACATGTACTTCATACAATTCGCCAATCACTAAGGTTTGAAGGGGCAGACATGGCCACATTTGTTCATTTAAAAACACAAATGCAAGAAAGCATGTTTTCATCTTTTGCGTGCTTGCATGAATGGATGATGGCAATACAGTACACAATAAACGTTAGTGTTTTGCGTGTTGACGTCTTTACATGTGACCAACTTCGCCCGTCAAGTAAGAAATATAAGTGGAATTTGCACTTTTGCATAAACGCATAAAAAGGCTTGGCAAATTGACTACGCAATTACAGTAACCGAATTCGACTGTATATATATGCTTTCGTTGGAAGTGTTTTCCCATTTCTGGTGTTACGTCTGTACAGACAAACATAATGACCAAAAATAACCTTGGGACGACGAATGCGAAGAGTTTAAAGAGAATAGCGAGTGCAAAACTAGAAGAGGTGGGGAAAATCACAGACGAGATACTTTGCTGCAGGGTTGAAAATTTTAACGTTCTTGATTATGTGTCAAATAGAAGTATATTCAGTAATCGTTGCTGCTAATTTTGTTAGATCTGTTTCGTTTTTTTGATGCGAATAAAAAAAAAAACGAACAATAAATAAATAATAGATAATGATTGAATAATGCGTATAAGAACTAAAAGTAGGACGTATGGTAGAACAAATAACATGCTCCCAGCGGTCCGTAGATATTTGGGAATTCCCCAAACATCTGAACCCATTAACTTTTCCGCCCTACATTTTGTAAACTTCGGCGCCTATGTCATCCAGTATTCGAGTGCATGTGGAACCGAGCAGTAATTGTGATCCAGATGGAAACTCAAATACTAGTCTTCTATATATGGTTTTGTTTGTAAAAACTTTTATGTTTGAACTGCTTTCTTAAACTGACGGCTATATAAACACTAGTACAGTATTCGCAATGGAAAAACAGATATTAGGTACCAATTCTTGTATTCAAGTTTGCAATGATTTTGTTATGTTACGTTTATTTTTCACTAGTCTAGGCTTTACGTATTTGTATACTCATACAAAATTATAAGTTATACCTTGCTATACTGGATTCTATGTCATAAAAGTTATATCATACGTTTGTTAAAATATAATTGGGTGACATCAATGATCATTGCGTTATCTACAGAAAAGCTACAATGCTCTATTTAAAAGACAAACAACACCGATCAACCGAAAAAGTGCTAGCTCTGAGAAGCGAGTGAACAATCAAATTGACCCCGGTGTATGCCTGCTGTGCAGTCGACAGCTCACTAGAGGTAACAGATTCTATAAAGAACGTCATTGGACGAGAAAAGACACAAACGAGAAGAATTACGAATCCTACATTGCTCCGAAAAATCCTATTGAGCTCGGGAATTACTCCGCGAAGATCAATTGCAAATACAAAAAACTGATTCTACTGCTGAGGACACAGCAGCTTGTGAAATTGAAAGCAACAAAAATTCTGTCAAAGATTTAGTTTAAGGGGTGGATGATCAAAGTTGCATATCCTAATCTATCGATTTGCCTCCAACCATACATACAGCTCTATCTCCTTCAACGTTTGCCAGAGATGGATTTGCTGCAATTGGGCAGTCAACAATGATAATTTTCTAACGTTGGAAGCACCACAAAGCTGTGATAGTAATGCTGCATTGTCAAGAAATGAAAACGGCATTAACAGAATATTGTTAAAAATTGACGAAAAGAATCTTTAGGACGGTCGGGCACAGGTCCATAATGAAAGAGCGAATTTAGAATATGTTGGTTCTGCAAGCATCCAAGCTGCTACAAACTTGGTAGGGATTGCAAATTGTACGCAAATACGCGTGGAAACCCTTGCTGATGGCTGTCGGATTACCTGTATTCCATGTGAAAAATAGAGTAGAACCAATTCTTTTATGAAGAGGTTAGTTTCGTTACATATGCTTAGAAGATGTTATATTATTCATCTACAAAAGTCTCTCATAAAAGAAAGATTATCTTCCATCGAACAGTAACGCAAAGTGTTTATTTTTGGTAATCTTACAAACAGATCAAGGAGCCAAGGGCTAACGTACGACGTTGTTCACACGGAAAATTTTATTTAACTTTATCTTTATTTACCTTCGATCAATTTAAGTTCAAGACGTTAAGATATTATAATTTCCATCCTCAGACTAAGCAAAGTCTTTACGCGACACTCGGCGATGATGATTGTTTAAGAAGATGATTTATCACTGTTTGCGCCCAGTTACCGAACTCATCTTCGTGCAAGTTCAGATAAACTCACAAATGTTTGATTTTTACATCGTAATGACACTTTTTATTTTGCATTACACTGTAAAAATACGATAATCGTTACGGTTTAGTTACGCCTATAGGATATGCGAAGTATACTGAAAACTTTTTAAAACTTGGCCCGTCCATTGTATAAATACAAAAGTAAAAGCGAATCGTAGTGGTTGCGCATCGTTTTACACAAACCAAGTTACCTGAATATTGTTCTCCTTGATTATTACAATATTTATACATACACATCCCTTATTATACAATTATTCACAAATCAATCAATCAATCAATGAATTAAAAATTTATTTCGCATTGCTCTTAACTCCAGTGTACTTCTTCAGTCTTGCACACAACAAGCTGCAATACTGTAAAAGCCTAAATGCTTCATAAAAATGCATCCGCAATAACCCGGAAAAAAGTAGTCTTGGAAGAAATCGTTATGCTCCGTTTTTGCATCAGTTGAAATTATTATAAAATTATAGTAAAAAAGTGAATTAAATTTTGCACAATATGGTGAAAAAAACTTTTCTCTAGCCCCAGGCAAACGTATTTAACATGAGCTTTAAATCCCGAAGAAAAAATGTGGCCGCAATACAGACCATAGACCCTACTTTGCAGTCTGGAATTTCACGTAAGATTTTTCAGAAAAAAAGACAAACGCAGTGCAAACATTTTAGCTGCTCTAATAAACACGAACATCAACACACACAATTTGGATGACATTCAATTGGTGATAAATAGCCTAATCGTCTTGCCTGAAACGCAAAATGTTTACTTCCAAAGAAAAATGTAAAGGAGCTCATATGCCAGGAATATATATATATATATTAGTTAAATTAAAAACAAAGCTCTCTTGTAAAAAACCAGGAGGGCGTTTTAGGTCAGTATACATATGGTACCAATTCTGCAACAGCATAATTATAGCTAGGGCATGGAAAGTTTTTACAATACAAAAATGTTATGCTATAAATAACAGCTTAGTCTTTTGTGGTGCTGGTGCATTTATTATTCAGTTAACCTGTACTCAAGCTATACTTTTCTAACCAGAATTGTTATGCATGCTGTTGTTGTTGTAACAAAATGCATTATAGCCTAGCACATACCGGTAGCCTATAGGCTATGCAAAAAATTTTTTTCCTTGCAAGATATATTTTTGGATTAGTACCGGTACAGGTAATATCAGAGCAAGTTCCAAGTAACAGAGCAACACTACGTAACATACGCCACTGACAATTAAATAAATTATTCTTTATTATATTTATAACGATTCCACATGATCTACAGTAGGGTTCCCAAACACCATGCAAGGTATAACCATTCTGACTTTTTCCAACCCGAATTTTTCGTTTGTAACGTGGCGTTTATAATATGTGGCGTCTACATAGAGTGGCGTACAAAAAATTACTTCAAACAAAGTTGGAAATGAAAGAAAGCGGCAAAATATGCATCAGTTGGTAAGAAAACATCTTAAATCAAAAACATACGGCTTATCTTGCTAGTTCATCCTTTAATTCCATATAAATGTTTCGCATAATATCTTCAATATGTTGCTAAATTAATAGCTAATTAAATACGATTCCGCATTAATAAAACAAAAAAAAATTTCCACACGCTTGTTCATGAATCACTCTAAAATAGAAAATTATTAAATTTGCTGAAGTTATTTTTCATTTAATATTCAAACTAATTAGCGACTTAACTTTGATCTTCACCGCTCACAAACGGTCGCTTGCATTGAAAAGGGCCAAACTTCGCATCAAATATAGCTGTTCAAAAAATCTCTTTCTGCAAAAAATATTCAAACAAGTTTTCACTACGCTTGTTTATCCACCCGGACCATTTTAATGGGCGGAAAGTAGACGAATGGGGTGCGAAGAAATGTAAAATATAAGAAATACCATCGGTAACCAAAATAAAAAATGCCGAACTTTGCAATTAAAACAAATTTTAGATAAACCTAACAGATACTCGAAAAGCACTTTACCTACCACCAGGGTGACAGGAAATGCAATAATTCGTCCCAAAGTTTCAATAGATTTTGTTGAGAAAATCGAAATCACTTAAGCTTAACTTTTTTCTCTTTCTGGTAAGTGATATAAAAGCTCCTCCAATTAGCGTTTCCAGGTGGCCTAATATTCGGACTAAAAATTCTCCCAGATACCTTGCTACCTACTCGTTGACTGAAGCCATTATGCCCTTTAGCGCCACCTTCACCTGAGACTAAAGCTAAAAAAGTAAAAATCACTTTGCGTGTTGACGGAAAACCAAAAAATTATTTTAGGCCTTGGAGGCAGTAGGCTATTCGTGAATGGAGATGCAGATTCTAGAAAAACTTTTCCCAAAGAAACAAATGTCTAATCTTATATTTGTATTTTTTTCCAAATTTTAGAGACCGGTTTTATTTTGTGATGAAGGTTTTCAATGGCACGTGCAGGACATGCTGTTGTCGATTGTTATTTCACATTCCAATACTGTGTGATGATTGCGTTGATCGTCATGAATTAAACCGCGTCTTGTCAATTTGACAATTATCAACTTGATGGAACCACAATAATTTTGTGAACCTAATACAAAGGCAAAACAAAAACACTCCGGCTGCTTAAATTTTTAACTCTTAGGCTATTCTAGAATAAGATTCGAACTTCTGCATCCAGAATAAACTAGTCTACATTATTTTAGGATAGTCAATTATTCTGCATTGTACATCTCTAGTCGTGACTGGAAATTATGGCAGATTTCAATGAAAAACTCGTGGGTGCAAAAATAAATTTTAAGTGATGGTGTGTAGCCTACAGTTCTTCGCTAATTTATTTTAAATTAGCGTTCAAACAACCAACTTTTTCTTTTTATTCCTATTACTAGCACATCGAAAAATCGGCGTACACTTTGGCAAGTATCGTGCCTACGTGTGTGATGCTTTCTACTGCTATCATAGAATACTGACAACTAAAGAAGGCTCACTTGCGTTTGTTTCTTTATGGCGTAAAATTCGTTACACGTGGTTGCAATTAATTCTTGCAGCTTCTTTGCATTCCATATAGTTACAGATGCATGCAGTTACAGAATACAGTCCCAATTGTGATAAACTATGATAATTGTTCATAAGTCGCGCACAAGTCCCCCCCCCCCCGGACTGCAGAGTATGGCAGTTTTTACAGAGATCTTCGATGTAAAGAAGTATAACTTTGGTGTGCAAGGAAGCAACTGGTGGGCACTGCGACTCATAGCCTAAGGTTGCCAACGTTTGTGCAAGCACGGTGTGGCCCTATGTGATAGAAATTATGGAATTTTTTTTAGAAACATCGTTTTTAAACACTAATTTTGCAGTACAAGTCGGAGAAAAAGTTTTCCTCCTTTTTTCCCTGTCTCCTTTTTTCTGTTTTGGAAAAAATATCAGGTGTGCTCTTGCCATACTCTGCAGTCTGGCCCGTCCCCCCTGATACCTGGACTATATAGTATGGCCGTTTTCAGCAAAATCTTGGTGCACCAAACAATCAAAAATGTCATTTAACAATGGTTTGTGACAGAACAAATCTGTGACTCGTATAAGGGATTGGCGCAATGTTAAGTATTGTTCATTTGGTCATTTTTTCAGTGTTACCAATAATAAAGTGTTTAATAAAGATTGGAAATATGTAGTTGCCACAACGCAGCAAATTCTTAAGTGTCTCTAGTGTGTGAATGTGGCATGTGTGGTCGCGCTGTTGTGGCATGTAAGGGAATTTGCGCAATGCTAGTTTTATCCATTTGGTAACTTATCTGTTGTTGTTAATAATTAATTGTTAAATGTAGAATTTGAAATATTCAGACACAGTTGTCATAATGCGCCAAATGTATATATGAGTCGCTGGCTTGTGGCTTCGTATAACATTGACTCGTGCAGAGCGTATGGTGTGTGATCTTATATAACATTGTTTTGTTATAAAAATGGCGCTTAAAGTATGTCATGTGGCACATGTCCTTATACTGTAAAAATGCAGTGATTATGATATTAATTCAAATTTAAGCCTCAAAAAGCACAAAAAATAGCTATAAGCCACACTTGGACAGAAGTGGCACCAAGAACTTCTATTGTTGAAGATAAAGTTTTGACAAAACTATTCATTGACCAAAATTAAGCCATGCAATTCGTTGTAAGGATTTGTGGTAATATACAAAATTAGATATGTCTGAATAAGATTTCAAGGTTATTTTAATGAATTTGGGTTACATTGGGGACGTCAAAAATAATATAAACCACACTTTTTCCTTGTTTATAATCCACCATTCAAAATAAGCAGCATGAAACAAAAAAATAGCTGCCACTTATCGTGGAATGAAAAAATGTAGGTACATTTATTTAAGTTTCAATCAATCGGTCTTCTTTATCTGTGTTTGCTTAAATATACTGGGTATTCATTATTAACATCTTTTGTAGGTTACATTGACATTAAAAAATTTGATCTTGCTATGCAACATCTATCTTTACTACCACATTACAAAAACATTACAATATCCTCAGCCTGTCCAATAGTGCTTTCCATGGCATCATCACTCAACAAAATCTACTCATTGACAAATGTGGAAACGTCACTGTTAGAGGGACACTGAAAAAACAATTGGAAGCACTCATCCATGATGAAACACCCGTGTTGTTGTTAGATTTATATACTAGTACTATGGGTTGTACTAGTACTAGTACTTGAAGTAATTGGTTTAGTATCATATCACTCGCCATGAGAAAAGTTTTAGCACGACTTAAACTCGACGATGATTCCTCAACGCTCATGCCTCGGTTACCGTCACCGTTAGCTGCGATATATAGCCGTTGTTGTCTGTGTGGTCTTTGTTCCGATTGATACCCACATTTTGTATTTAATTTTTTATGTTGTATTGCCCGAATTTGGTACTGTTCATTAAGGCCTGGTCTGTAGTGTTGGGTAGTCAATGTATGAAAAAAGAATATGCTGTCATTTTGAACACCTTCGCTTTCAAATGCCAATAATGCGATAATGCAAGAGGCAATATGAAAAAGTTTTTCATTGATTTGTTGGAAATTTATTCTTCATTATGCAGGTATATTTTTTGCATTTAACTAAAAAAATATTCACATAAACATTTATGTGAAACCTTTCATTTTTCCTTTTGTGGTTACTCGGCTCTTTTACGGTCTGGCTAAACCTTATACGCTGCCAACATCTCCAATAGTTTGCGGACATGTTTGTTTTTTTTCGCGAACATGCAAATCCATAAATTTATTATAAAGAATATAGAAGTATAATGTAATAACTGATTAAAATGTAAAGATATAAATATGAATAATAATAAATAATAATATTGAAATAAGATATAAAGAATATAAAGCTGCATGATTGGAAAGTTTGCTGTTGTTAGACGAGAAATTCTTCCTGCAACAACCTAAAAAATTTAACCATTATACGTGTGAAAATCTGCGCATCTGCGGGGAATGTGCAGAAAAAGTGCAAACGCATAACTTTGTTTATTTTGCAAAGAAACAAAAAACTTATCCACAAGCAGATTACCGGTGTAGTGCGAAAACTTGTCCCTCATTGTGATGTTATAGATTCAAATCTAAGTAAGGTTTTGACTCGGCAGAAAAGGAGCAGTAGTCTGACTAGTGAAAAGCGACTAACAAGTTAAAACCGGGGTGCCATTTACGTTTCGCAAGGGTGCCGCAAGTTGTTGCGCACTAATCACTAGTCCAGGAAAACGGTTGCGTATTGTGATGTTATTGTGTAATATCAATGTTTCTGGTCAATTGCACAATTCACTTACATTGGAACCCCATTGTGATGTTATTGTAAAGGGAACAGGTGGTTTGCTAGAGGAACAACACAGTGTTGTTCATACAAAAATTTACTTTTAGCATTATTATATTGGAGAAGTGTATTACGAAAAAAAGGAAGTCAAGTGATAATGCACAAAGATTATTTTTATTTAATGTAGAAAGTTTTTTGTTTGACTGTGGGTGCCGCCAAATCATTTGGTTGTTTGTAGGGTGCCGTAAGCCAAAAAAGGTTGAGAACCACTGAGTTAAAATAATGAACACTTCGTCCTCCATTTCTTGTAAGGGCCGAGTTCTCGGCAGTTCTTTCTAACAAAACAACAATTGTGATAGGAATGGGTATAAATGCTATTGACTGCTGAGTAAAGTGTAGTTGTTTGTTTATTTATAGTTGTTGTTTAACTGCTGAGTGTAAGCTTCAACACTTACGCATTTATTAGGAAGTCGTTATCCAAACTTTCTATTCTCAAGTTGGTTCAATACTCAATATGCCGATGTTTATTATTTAATTTTCTAACTGCACTAGTACTGGTTTCCTGCTGATTCAAAAAATAATCATACTAAAATTCATGACGTCGCGATAGGCAGACAGATTTTGACACTACGCTGGTATTTTTTTCCTAATCAATTGCTTCAAAAGCATTGTAAGGTTCATTTTGGAACTACCAGAGCTGGGTAATCGCTCTTGTAAAAAGAGCATCATTCACACTCTTGCTCATCGATGAAAGACAAAGCATCGCTCATGCTTGCGTTCTTCAAAGAAAAGAGCATGCTTGTCTTGTCGCTCTTTTTGGCAATTAAAAAATATTTTCACCTTGGTGCATTTTCACACACCAATCGCATTCGTATCTTACAAACATTAAACTTGCATTATAAAACATGTGTCTAACTGCAATTATTATGATTTATTATAAATGTTGTAGGAAATTTGATGAAATCCCATGCTGAAGAGTTATCTTTTGGTAATGCCTGCCACAAATGATTAATAGACAACTAGATTACTAGAGCATTAAGAACCTCCTAGATTTGTAGATGATGACACTTAAAAATTTAAAATTCTTCACTTTCAAATAGTGGTACACATAATTGACAATAATTATATGTAACTTTGTGTAATTTTACGTAACGAAACTGCTTTTACAGGTTTGGTACATATTACGTGACCTACTTTTTGGTATAATGTTTTGCACACAAAACAGCGATAACTATATTTTGTCGCTGTGTAATTAGCAAAATTGAAATGTGTTCGACATCTGCATAGGCTGACATCGGCTATTGGCCCACATTGCCATTTTTCAGAACCAGGCAATAGCAGATTTTAATGTGACGTAATAGCCATCCTTTGATAATAATTAACTATTTCTTTGACCATAAATCGAGTATGGAGAGTATCATAGCAGTGATTAGCAGTAAAGCATATATCGATTAAGTCATAAATATAGCTGCAACATGAAGAAAATTACTACAAAAGAATCACAACTTTGCATATTGTTGTCAGCTTAAAAACAAAGCGTTTTTATCGAACTGTTAAAAGAAGTTTCTGACATGCTGCTTGGCTTTGTGTTGCATGTTATCTTGTTTATTTTTGCCATGAGGAGCAAAAGTTATACTTAAAGTTAGTCTTAAAGTTACCAATTTTTTATTCACTACATAAAATGATTGTCTTACACCAGTTCAAAACAATAAAATATTTTTTAATCCAACTATTTATAGCCATTTTGTGTGTTCATAGTGTTGTTTGTGGAAAAAAAGTGCAACAAGTGAATAACATTTTTTTTCAAGACTGGGACAATTGAATTATGAGAAAATTGTGTCACAAATCAATTATAACGTCATGTTAAACACTAAATGTGGCCATTAAGTCAAACTTTTGCCCACCCTTGTTATCACTGTAGAGCATACGTGTCAAACTCCCGGCCCGCTTTACAATAAACCTTGGCCCGCAACGCTATTTTATACATTGAACTATTTCCGGCCCGCGAGATCATTGTACAGAATAACTTACTTTTTCAAGCAAGAAACAAAATTATTACAAATCGCACAATACAGCAGCACAAAAGTTGTCCCATCATACGATAGAACAAATCGATTTATTCTATCGCTTGTAATCTTGGCTGCTTTTTTCTTTATTGTTTGTTAATTCTTTAATGCTTTTGCAAGGAGATGAAAGAAACATAATGATGTAAGAGAAGAATAATCAAAAATGGCTCAGTCAAAAATCGTAAAAAACATCAAAAATTTGTTGTTGTTTCGCTGCCTGTTCCAATTCATGTACTCGTGTCTTGAAACGTTCAATCAAGTTTTATCCTTATGGCCCGCGGCGTTAAATAAGTTTTGAGTTTTGGCCCCTGGTGCGATTGAGTTTGACACCCCTGCAGTGTAGAGGATGAACTTCAGTTTCTTCTTGCATGAAATTTTATGTGATCAAACTTTTTTGTTTTAAGTCTGCATTATAGTGTCTTTACATATAGGTTTGTCAAAGGTTAAATCCTGCTGCGGTATTATTATGAAATTTTAGTGGTTGGGGTTGGATGATTTCTACATAATAAACAGCGTCGTGGTATTTTAGGCTTGTGTTCATTTTCAGGATGTTTAATTAAAAGTTTCTTCAACTTAAACTTTACACTTACAGCATAACTAATGGTAGTTGTTTTGTACAGAGAAACACAAGCAATACACTGTTAAGTATCAATATTGTGTTATATTTGTATGTATCGTTATGTCCAATGCCAGAGTTCATCAGGTGAGTTTGTAAAGAAATTCATAGTTTTTGTAACACGAGATTTTTTCAAAGAAAAATTAAAAGTCAGAATTTAAATATGCAGTAATTGCTCCTAATATATTTTTTAAATTCTGCTTGGATAAAATAAACTTCATACAAATTTTTATTCTAATTCTGTTTTTTGCTGTTTATCTTCAGTCATAGGCGCTAACTTTTATTTTTAAATGGGCTGGCACTGGCATGGCAACCTACTGCAATCAACGCTGAAAACTTTCGAGCAGACTTTCAGCATGATTGTTCACTTGCTTTCTATTAATCGTGTTTTGTAACAATAAAGCGTGTCATCGTCATTTTTTTAGGCCCAGCTGTTTGAAGTGGCGGATTAACCGCTCTCACGTAAATCTTTCGGAGAAAGCGATTAAACGTTCTCCTTGAGCGTGCGCAGATTTTACACCTTGCACATGTTGATAGCCGAGTATTCAAAAAACTTCATGATGAACGCATTTTCATTTTGTTTTCAAGTCATTGCCTATTTTCTGGATTATGTGGGAGTATTTTTTAAGATTTCACCAATGTATTAGCCAACTCGCGTTATTTTTGAAACAGAAGTTTCGCATCATATGAGTCATTATACATACAACCATTTTCCACTCCATCGCTTTGCGTCGGATTTCACATTTGTTAGTGATACTAATATGTTCCATGTAACATTAAATGCATTCAAAACAATTACAGCAAATGCTCAAGATGTGTTTAACTTAACTAATCTTTCTTCTTAATATTTCATCAACCTAAAGAGACGACAGTTATTCATCACAAGTGGTTAACATTAGGGCTAACAACGTCAAGCAAAGTTTACGGTCCACAAATGAACTTTTGCACATGCATCCAACACCTGTCAATCAATTGTCGGCAGTAAGCCAAAGTTGCAAGTCAACTAAATAGCGTTGCTGAAAACAGAAATTCCCCAATAAACAGGAATTCTACCAAGTTTATTTTACCGTTGGTTTGCCTGTTTTCATTTACCCATCAGTAGTGCAGTGTTTAGTGAGCTAAACATATTTTCTTTTCTTGAAAGAACCAAATTTCTCTAAGCCCAGCTCGCTCCGCTACTTGCTTTTCTTGTTATCCAAAGCATAAGACTGCATCCAATTCTCCATGAGTTTCTGGTTATCACTTATCAGTATTGCCGTTTGTCAAGTACATTGCGCAAATAATAAATAAAATGCACGGTTTAGGCTAAGCGGGTTTGCATGCAGTGGCGAGATATAGAAGGTCAATGAAGCTAGCTTTAATGTCATTCCAGCCTTTTAATAGTTAAAGTCAAATGAAAAGATTGTTGTTGTTAGAGCAGCTTTTTGAGATATTTTGGTTGTATGACGGCAGACTGAGTTGTCTTGCCCAGTCTAAAAAACTATTTTTTCAAAGATTTTTAAGGTTTTTTTCGAAAACCCGATTTTGTTCCAAAACTTGCCCACCCTCACTGAGTCATTTTTTCTCTGCTCTGTTCTTATCCAAGTAAAAAACAAAAACGACTGTCGCCATGCCTGTGGCCATATTGAATTTTTGCTCAAATCTGTGATTACTATATCCTAATTGGATGAGTTTCTTGCTTTCTCTTTACTGGAATTAATTTAATCGATCGTTTCAGCATGGACTGAATAAGAGAAATAAAAAAAATGCCCATTCCAAGCTCCATTATCCATTTAAGTCTAAAAAGTAGTGCCGCTAGTATGAAGACTACTAAAAAGTAGTGTGCTGTCGCATAGCTCTCCATATGGCTTATACACAGATAAATGGGTTATTGAATTTTTTTGGAAGAACCCCTAGCTTCTTTCCATTTCCCAGCACGCTCTAGCAATTTTGGTAACTTATATTACTTAATTGAACAAACTTATGTGTTGTCATCATTCGTTTAGCATTCCAAAGATCAAAATGATAAAGCTCAGTTTCCAAATGGATATGAACAAAAGAATTGTGAAGAGCTTGGAAAGGACATGGATGCAAACTACTTACCCCAAGGAAATCTTGGCCAGGTATTAGTTGCTGGATGATATTTGAAATTAGCGTATTATATATATTACAAATGGTATGATTATTTTCGTTTCTGTTACCAGTACTATGAAATCTTCAGTAGAAATTTTGCCTTTTTTTTCTTAAGGGCAAAATTATTTTTTGAAATATGACTGTTGCCAGGCAGACAAACAAAAGTGTTACATTCCTTTTTTGTTAAAACAGGTGTCATTGGCAAATGAATGGACTCAACAAAGTTAAAACATCTCGATAGGAACTATGTCATTATGACATCATCATCGTAATTGATGCAAATTTAGTTACGCCTATACATAAATGAATTAGACAGATATGTAGGTTTAGTGTAGTTAAATGAAATGAAATTGCTTCACTAGGTGAAGAGAACTGTTTATATTGAGGTTGTTGGAAGGATTACTACCATGTGAATGTGGTTCTATTCTTTCTTAGCTAACACGTGTCTTATTTTCACGCTTCAACTTTGTGTGAAACTTTTTGGCAATACAACTGTTATTTTTGTTTTAATGCTGCTCGAACCAGTAATGACTACATTAAAAATAACACGTTATTCTGTAGTTCATGATTATGATATGTGACGTCACCTCATAGATACTGCATCGGGAAACCCTGTTGTGTCAGGGCCATTTCAGATTCTCTTAATATTAAAAGAAAGAAAACATTTTTATCTCCTTTTTTGCATTTGCAATCTTTACTCTTTTTAATTTACAACGATTTATCACTTGTAACTCCACTTACTATTCTATGCTTAGATATGATTGCAATATGAAAATATTACTACAAACATGTATAGTCAAGTGGGGCAAAAAATGCAAAATTGACAAACTTTTGATTTTCTCGCTAAAAAATGGGCCAAAAAGTCAAGTTTTACCCTCTATTGATCAATATTAATATTCCATTGATGTATCCAAAAAATTGGAGCATTATGTTTATTCTTTTTATTTTTATCGAATATTTTGTGTTGTTTTTTTTCCCCAGTGTTTGGGGCAATAAAAATCATGCACTGGGTAAAAAAAAACAATCAATTTTGACAGCAAATTTTGTTTATTAAAAGCAACACAAAGCAGAAGAAATAGCAATATATACAGATGAGGATGAAACTGTAACATCTTGTTCAAACAAACAAAAAAGTTTATGCATTATGAAGTCCATATTTGCTTAGGAACACAAATTTTTCTTTCACTTCCTCTTCTTCGGCAAAACCAAAATATGATTTTGCACGTCCGACAGAAGTTAACACTTCGGTTGAAGGACCCCAAAAACAATTTTCAACGTTGACTATATCTATGTCCTCCTTTGTTGGCCAGTCCCAATACACTGCATCTTCTGAAGTTGATTTCTTGTCCCAAAACTTAAATTCAGCTTGCTCAATTTTTCCATCAACCTCGTCTCTGAAGACCTTCAGAAGTTTTCCCTAATAATATGTTTTTGGCTTCTCCGAAAACACTGCAAAGTACTTTCCAACTTGCTTTTTGTTTATTTCCAATTTAATTGTTCTCCTTTCTTCTGTTCATTTACACTTTCTTCAGTTACATCTCTTCTCTTGTTTCGTCATTCATTTCTTCAGATTCATCGTCAGACTCTTCTACCATCTCATCCTCTGTATCTACTCTCCTCATGTCTTCATCCATTTGTCTTTGAATTTCTCGCTCCATCTTTCTTTCTATTTCTTCCTCCTCCTCCAGGTCCAGTGAATTTATTTCTTCATCTTCGTCTGCGTTCCTTTTCCTTCTCCCAGCTTTTCTCTTTTTTGCAATTGTTCCATTTGCTTCAAAGTTTTCAACTTGCTCGTTAAATTCTTCATTTGTTAAAATGCTTCCATTCATCTTCACTCTTTTTCTTTTTTTCTTCTTGTCATTTGTTTGTCGTCCCCTTGATTTTAACACACTTTCTATCGAAACCGATTCATCTTTTGACACAAGCCGTATTTCATACTTCATCCCTTCGGGAGCGTGAAGTTGCAACTCATTGATGATGTCCTTTGTTGTTCTGATCCGTGATTGTACTGTGGTGCTCGTCGACGGTGTGGAAACAGCTTAAATGTTGCAGATTGATGAGGTGGATGGCATTTGTTCCACATTACTTGACCATTCAGTTTCCTGTGGACTGGTCTTTTCCAAAATTGGATTGCCTTCTTCATCTTTTGGAGAAACACAATGCTACCAGGACTGGTTAAACTAACACTGAACAGAGACTTCTGAAACTGGTAAATGCTTACAAGAAGGTTAAGCTTTTGAATGGCTATTTGGCAGGAGTTCAACAAAGTGGAATGGTACATAAATCAATTAACTACAAAGAACAACACAAAATGATTGGAGAGTGAAACTTCACGCTTAACTTCACTCGCTTAACTTAATTTCAAATGAATCATCAGTACATTAGGATTAATGTATTTACTAGAGATCAGGAAACTGAGACAATGCAAGTAAAACATTAAAATGCTAGTTTAATTCCTTATAGCAACCAAAATCGTTCTAAAATGAAAGTTATTAAAGATGGGGTAAAAACAAACAAGCACAGGGAAAATAAAAACAACTGTCTTTTTTTGCCTCAACACATTGTGTAGTTTTGGGGTAAAAAAAGACAACATAGAATAGAATGAAAGGTTAACAACAATCAAAATTGAAGTACTGGAGTACAATCATACTAAAATATCATGTAGATACACATAAAAAGATTGTGATTGTCAACCATCGTTTTCGATCCACAAAAAGTTTAGTAAAGAGCAAAAAAAGTTTTTTTGGACCGTTTTTGGGTCAATTTAGTGATTTGCATAGTTCCTGAAGAGTACTTACCTCTAGACCTGTATTGTATGTTAAAAAACTATGCAAATAAATGATGTTTCTAACCATGCAAAGCTTTTTCAAAAAAATCATTCTTAGGGGGAGTTGGGGGGGTTGTCCTTTTTTACCCCAAGTACCCCTATGTTTTTTTTTGCCCCAACTGACTATATTGTATATATACAAAATATATTTTGTTTTCCTGCTCATCTTTTATACAATTAGTCTTACATTGAGTTCTTAATTTTTAAGAGTCACAATTCTCAACAGATAAAAAAAGTGGTAATCGACCATTAAATTTTTTGATTTAACAGTGAATCGACTTGCCTCGGTTTGTGTAATACCCAGTTTTGATAATTCTCCATTCTTAAACAGTTGGATTGTTGATTGGTTTTATGTGATTGAAATGTAGTTTCAAATTAGTTAGGTAATAATTAATGGATGTAAAGGAATTTACCAGTGTTGGTACCCATCTTTGACTGAGACTCAAGTTTACCTCCCATCCCGAGTTTGATGCCTAAACTTTTGTCCAGAAATTCGACTAATTTGTAGTATGTTAAAGTAGTTCATTCTATGCGTCCCTCCTCTACCACTAATCCGATGCTAATGAATGCTTTCGATAGTTGTCAGGGCTTCTGCTCCCCTGGTTTTCGCCACTTAGGAGTCCAATAATATGCAGAGATGGGCAGTTGATGATTTAGAAGTACCATGAGTATCGGCACATGTACTTGGTAAAAATGTATTGACTGTTTCATAAAAGTAGTTTGGTACTTTGTTTAAAGTACTTCTTGTCGGTACTTTTTGTGTTGTGAATCCTGCGGAATGTGCAATTTTTGCCTTTATTATAGCCTTGTTACAGATTACTCCCGGTCAAAACATATTTAACCTCACTCCTTGCGACTTGATTAGACATTTGCAGCTTAAAAAAGAACAGCGCATGTTAAAATTGGCATTAAGGTTTATTTAAAATAAACTTTTGATAAACATACTTGTCAAAATTTTGAAGTAATCAGTTGAAAAGTACCGAGTACCAGGACCGACTAGAATTTCTTGAAAAGAATAATTTGGTGCATTTTCCCGAAAAAAAAAACCAACGGTCCCGGTATCGATACTGAAAAAGAACTGTGATGCAGTAATTCAGTGCTGTAGTACCGTGCATATGCGTCAAATTTTTGAGAAAAAGTAAAAATTCTCTGCAGGCTGATGTAGCTTTTCAGATCTAAGTTATAAAAGGAAATATCCATGTTACCCACTTATTCTTTATGGTTAGCCAGAATCGCTAAATCTTTTAATCTCCTCTGGGTTTATGTTGATTGTAGGTAGGTTTTGAAACAACGTAATGTACTAGATGACTGTTCTGCTTCCCACGCTGATGTAGGAAAAACCATGTATACAGTAAATGCCGACATCAAATATGAAAAATGGTCTTTAAGTGCTGCGTTAATTGACAGCTCTTGTGGCAGTTGTTTTACGGTTGGGGAACATTTGAAACTCGTGCATAGAGCAAACCACTGGCGTAAAGCTGCAAATCGTTGTAGAACTAAAATACTTTGCAAACATCTTCTTACGACATTTCGACATCGTCCAACATCGACCACCAGCATTGGTTGCATGACTACTTTGAAATTTGACTTGAACTGGATGCATCATACCAAATAAGCGTTGCAACAAAACAAAATAATTTTCAAATTTGTCCAAATTCGTTAGCAAGCCAAATGCTGAAGATCAGATTTTTCAACTGAAAGTAGAAATACCCTGCATACTGTACAAACAATTTATTATACAAAGAATCATTGCTTAAATATTCCTTGACATCGACGTTATATTTGCCAAATAAATGAAGCAAATTACTTGTTTTCTTTTTGTTTCCATGACACCGCAGTTACATATGACATCAGAAAGTGAGGTCAGCGCTAACCTGTTTCCCTTCTGTTTCTCCCCAACACGCTTGTCCAGACGCACACGATAGGCAGGATCTTTCAAGCAAACTTTCCTTTAATAATATTTTATCATGTTAAATGTAGAACAGTTGATCGTAGAATATTTGATTGATTTGAACTCCTTACCTGTAAACTCACCAGTCATTTGTATTTTTCAACCAGGGTCCCTTTTTTAACACGGCAACATCGTTAAACACTCAAACGCCATTTGCGGTGGCTCAAATGCATCACGGGCCGTATGTTGTCCGGCCTTTTTATAGAAGAAATCGCTTAACTACGTGTCATCTCACTACCACTCTCCGTAACCTGAATATCATCTCGTATAAATACAAAGAGAAATTTTATAAACAAGATGATTATGTACCACTACTTGAATCTCATCCAAATTGTATGCGATGTCGGTGGCTATTGTTAGTGCATCGAAAACATTTCATGCTACTGTCACTACTGCATTTCACCGGAAGAGGTGTTGCATCGTAAATTTTTGATGTGATATGCTATATGCTTTTAAATAATGAAAAGGTATACAATAAAACAAGTCGAATCAAAGAGCATTTGTGCATAACTTTTTTATACACCTGTGAAAACTGGGAAACGGTGCCTTCCTGCACCCCTGCACTTGACACCCATGAAACTACCTATCTCTGCTAATATGTTGTATGTAAAAAGTCGAGTTGTGATTGCAGTGATCACTTTCGATATTCATGTGCAAGTTTATTTTGGCCATGGATTAGTTTTTGCTAATTTTTGTCACTTTTTTAAGAAGTTTTTTTTGTGATGTGTGAGGTCTTGTTTATGGGGTTATAAAAGAAAATTGCGATGCATGGTGGCAAACCTATTTTATGCAGTATGATCAACAACAGAATTTAGGAAATTTATAAGGTGTTACATAACTTAACTAAGTATAACTTTTTATTCTTCTCACCATAAATGTTTTTTCAAAGTAACCGAAATGGGGAATAAAACCTTTGTACAATTTGCAGGCATATGGCATTGCTCCTACCACAGACTCCTATATGCCCAGCTATTATGGTCAAATGGCATTTCCGTATGTAGGGGGAACGGAATGGTCCACTGGAAGCGATAGTATGCCATACCTAACAGGATATGGAGGTGAAACACAACAGCCAGGCTTTATACCAGATGCTATATTTAATCATCCTACTGCATTGGGTACTTCACCAGTAAGTGGTATTTATAAAATTGAAGTTGCTAGCTTATTTCTTAGGGGTGTCAAGTTTTGGAATTATTTGGGTCTGCTAAACATCAATGTTTAGATTTTGAAGTATAGGATTTTGAAGTTTCCTCTTATTTGCAATTTATGATGTACTTTCAGTGATCATCATCACATCATCTTTGTATCATCAATTCTAGTGTTACTTTTTCATTGTAAAAAAACAGTGATTACTAGAAATTTACTACATATGGAATAATACTCAAGTTCTCAATATGATGTCACAATGATATTGTTTGCTAGTGTATTTTCCTGGAGCATTGTGTTGTGTCTAAAAACAGATCAGTTTTCTCAGCTTATTGATACCATCCACTTGTTATTTGTTAATTGCAAGCACAGATACAACACATTAACGTGAATCGTAGCAGCAATCTATGACTACAAAAGGTGATTGTTGTGAGCATTATAAATGTGGTCAATGGCAGAGAAGGGATAAAACAAAATCTCACTTTCATATTTTCGTGTTTTACATAATTCTAGCAACAGCATTGAACGAGTTGGATTTTATTTACTTAGGTCAGTAACAAAGCCAAAGATGTACTAAGATTGTTACGCTACGCCATACAGCAGAATATGTTAGTTTTTAAAATTTCTCAACAGTCATCAAACAAAATTAACCATATGTGTTGATAAAAATGTCTAAATAAAAAAAAGTGCAAAGTTATATTTCCGGTATTGGTAATTTAGGGACCGGATTCTTATACTATCATACATACCTTTTTACAAAAAACTTTTAATTTACGACGAACGTAATGTGTTGTATGATTTTCACAAGAAAAAGGTGCTTATTTCACGTCCCAAGCATTATGCCGCGAAGAAGGCAATGCGTTATGCCAATTTTCAGATTCCAAATGGAACACAAAATCCAAATTAGGTGTAGTTATATTCAAATTAATTAATGTAAACCAAGACATACCCTTTTTTTCTACGACCCATTTGTAAAACAGCCAACAAAATTTCTATCACCACCAAAAAGTAAGTATATCTTTACTATCAACTATTATAACAATAACAACTGTGGTTGCTTAAAAGCAAAACGTACTTATACACAGATTGGATTGCTCCCACGGTTAAAGAAAAACTGAGTTTAAAATATCTTAAGAAAATCACCAGTTAAATTTGCTAGGTTTTGTATTTAAGCTAATTGCAAATATATGTACCCAAGGACTCAATTAACAAGTTTCAAGTTAAACCTTTTCCAATATCTTGCTCTTTTAGCAGTACGCCATCCTAAATATCATGTAAAGAACAAAACCAAAGCAGAAATATAATATGTAATTCCTGGGACAGGTTCAGCTCTATGCCAGGTTGACTCAGATAATGACTGGATTTAGATGAACTGTTGTATTCACAGAGACCAGATGTGAAAAATTTACCATGATTATTATAAACAATAAAAGTAAAAATTCTTTATATTTCGCATTATAAAATGTTTTTACCGGGTACATTCTTTTTATTGCCAGTGTGTGACATCATTCAACTAATTACACCCTAAAGCAGGGGTATGAAACATGCGGCACAAGATTGTTTAATTCGATCTTAGACTTGTACAGAATGAAATTCTAAAAATGTAAAAAAATTAACTTACTTGTCAGTGGTTTCCAACCTTTTTGTCTCCGCAATGCTACCGATGCATTTGTGGATCCCTGCTGTTTTTAAATGTAAGCAAAATTTGTTTTCAGATCTACAGGTTGTTAGTCAGATTTTGACAAAGCAGAGAAAACAGCATTTACCACAACAGGTCTAGTCAAGAATGAAAACTAACCAATAAACCAATAAAAGAATGTAAAACTATTTGTAGCTATATAGGCATTTTATCGCCGGAAGTATGTTGGCAACTTTAAGATTGTTATCACACATGCAATTGAGATTGTGAATGAATATTGAGATGAATATCATGTTGTATGCTTGGAATATGCAATGGAATGTAAGAGTTAGAATATCAGAATATCAGCTTGCTTATTTTTCAATGTTTTTAAACAATATATCTCTTAATGGTCTACACTGTATCATATTATCCACCTATCATTGAAGGATAGGCCCAGTAATATTATATATCATAAATTAAGCCAAACACATTTATTTTACATTCTTGGTGTAAAACTGTTTTAACCGTTTTTTTTCACAATCGGGCCCCATGAAAAATGTTTTTCGGAATTTAATTATGCAACAAATTTGTCAACAAAACTAAAGGATTTTCTTGGCATGAACTTTGAAACTACTCGAAACTTCAGAAGCGTGACAGTGTTAGCCTTCAACAGTACTACCACATAATGCAACACACAGGATTTCCATCTCATATAATATCACTGTTGCAATCATGCAATCATGTTGCAATGACCACATTGGAGATGACACAGCTGTCTTTGAATCTTAACAAAAGAATATGCACGAATGCTAAGTAAAGTCAGTGAGGCTAATAAAGTAAGATTGCTCCACTTTCAAGCCAAAACTTAAGTTGTGGCAGCAGAAGCTCCTGAGCAAAAAGAAATTTAACATATTTATTCGGATACTATTTATTCGGATATTTATTGCTAAACTCCAGCTCCAAAATTAATATTATAAATCTTTTTAACAGATTTTAATTATAAAAGTAGCAGAATAGATATCTAGAGTTATTTATAACCACGAACTTCTTCACATCCACCAAACAACTCTACAAGTTACCCTTGCGGTACATGGCAACAAGCATGCAAGAAGGGAGTTTGCATTATAACATGCATGAGAGATGGGAGTTCACATTAATACAAAACATGGTTGACTGGAGTAATACATACATTGGTCAAATTTTGTTCAAGATTACTGTTAGATCATTATATTTTATTTCTGTATATGCTGCACTCAATATTTTTGGTAAATATTTGTAACAACAAATGCAATTTATTCCCGAATAAATTTGTTACGTAGTTTCAAGGTATCATACGTAGATAAACTGATAGTCAGGTAACTCTGAGCCTTGTGCAAGGCTACTTTTCTGCAAAAATGTGTCGTGGATGACCAAGGGCCAGATAAGTTGACAATAGTAAACGGTGCACACGATTAAAAGAAAATGCAGACAACAACTGCAGCTATGCTGTATCAGCAATACATGTTTTTAGTCTTACTTTGGCTATTGTAAGTTTAAAGTAAAGTTTTCAATAGAAGACCTTATGTTTGCAATGAAATGATAGTAATTGATATTCAGAAATATTTGTATGTATTTTTTATTTTTATACGAGTTATTCACATCTAACTTAATCAGTAAAAACAGAAGTATATTGGGAATGTTTCATTTCTTCTCAGATAAGGTAAAACTTGTTTCAAATTTAAAAAGCTGTATTCGATAATTTATTAGTGTTAGAAACACCTATTTACTGGTTTTTTTCCAACTCTTACCATGCACATGAATGAAAATTGACACTTCGTTTCTTCTTAACTTTTTTCTCTAACCTTTTTGGAGGAAACACTGCACACCATCGTAAAATTTCTTTATGGATTTTGTAATAAATAAATAAAATGTTTCTTGTAAACACCCCCATGGGTAGAAAATACTATTTCTTTCTGCGCATAGGTTTAATTCTATTTGGCGTAGCGTAGAGTTTCCATCAGTAAAGCTAATGACATTATTATGTGTTTAATATAATGTACAACATGTTCACAAGTTTATGTTAATGGTCAAAAATCAACTTCCCAACAAAACATGTTTAAATTAGATTGTTGTGACTGGGCTTATTTTGTTATTAGGTTATTGATAAAGCATTCAGACAGTCGGATGCTTGTTCAGATATGTTTTCTTTGGTAACTAGTTTTAGTACTTTATCATCTACTGCGTGATGTGAAAGAATATTTTTCATTGATTCAAAATTTTCACAGGATGTTTTTTAAATTTTAGTTTGTACCTATGATTTTTTAGTCCAGGGGCATAAACGGTGTACAAATTATTTTGCAAAATATAACCATATAGTAAGCATTGGTAATTTATACATAGCAAACATTTTTAGAATACAAGTATTCATAATATATACTTCATAGTATTCATTAATAGGTCAAAAAAATTTACTATAGTCCAACAAAAACATGATTAACAGATTTTATCTAATTCTTTTATGTTTTGCAGTGTTAACTGTATTTCTTTTATTATTTCAGGCTTATTTTAATCAGCCGTACAATTACTTCCCTGCTAACAGCGATTTTAGCGCTTGGGCAACTTCCACTACAGCACATGCGGCTGGTGTTCCAGAAAATGTTGCTGTAACAGGTTTCAGTCAGCCAAGTGCTTACAATGGTGATTATTATTCAGTGATTCCTGCAACTCCTCGTGATTATTTAAGCGGCGGTGAAGTTTTGTCGTCTGCTCACAGTGCTGTATTAGGACAAAATGTAGAAGAAGTTGCTACTGGGCTAAACTCTTCAATGCCAAATAACAACACCATCAGCAAGATTTCAGACAATTCAAGTGGTTTAAAGATGGTTGAGCAGGGATTGCAAAATATTAGACTTGGTATTTCACCCATTGGACCTGACGCATTGAAACCTCAAAATTGTTCTCAAATGGTAGGAAATGCTGGAACTGCCCAAAATTCTTTGTCAGTGGGAACAGTAGCTGGTAGTGCTGTAGGCAATAGTAACAATAATATTAGTGGCAGTCATTTGTCCGGATCCAATGCACCAAAACCTGTTTCATGGGCTGCAATTGCATCGAAGCCAGCAAAACCTCAACCCAAACCTAAAGTTAAGCCATTAGTGGGTGCAGGACTACCTCCACCTATTAAACATAACATGGATATTGGAACATGGGATGGTTCTCAGCCACAGCATGGTCGTGGACCTGTTAAAGGACAAATGCTGGGACAACAGGATTTGCAAAGATGGTCATCTCCAAGACAGTGTGGTCCAACTGAAAATAACGGGTTAGTACTTGACTATTTTGGACAATATTTTTAAGTTGTAAAGTAGATGCAAAATACAACTACAAGCCAAAGTGTCATTGCTTGAATAATTTCGGGTATCGAAAAGTTAGAATATATACTCTATAAACAATGTTGTCTTTCTTACGCTTTTTACTGTGTTTGAAATGTATCTATCCACTTTAAGCAAACAATCACATCAGCATGAACATCTGAAAACTTCAGTGTTTTTATTTATTGCTATTTCATTATTTTTCCCTAAGGCGAGGCTAGATAATGATTTTTTCTAAAACATTTTAATTATGTGGTTTTTCACATATCTGTAGTAAATAGTATTCTAAGAGATTTCAAAAGTTCTGAGTTTATATTTCCATGGTTTGGGATATAGGATAATAAATAAAATGGTACATACTCGATTTGCAGGAATCTTAGAGAAAGAGAAGCTGGTGGGTTATCTGGACTTGCAACTGAAAACAATTGTGGAGTAGACAATGTCATGGGAATAGGTGATAACAAATCTGAGGATATTGGTAATGCTGTTTTAGACAAACTGAGATCCGAAAATGAATATAATCCAAAACGTCTGACGTTAGATGTTCGAAATGCAAGATTTTTTGTTATCAAGTCGTACTCAGAGGATGACATACATCGGTCCATAAAGTATAACATTTGGTGTTCAACAGAGCATGGTAACAAGCGCCTTGATGCAGCATTTCGTGCTCAACAAGGTCGAGGACCAGTACTTTTGTTGTACTCGGTAAATGGCTCTGGTCACTTCTGTGGTGTGGCAGAAATGTTAACTCCAATAGATTATACCAAACGTGCTGGGGTATGGGCTCAAGATAAATGGAAAGGAAAATTTCAAGTGAAATGGATATATGCCAAAGACGTTCCTAATAGTTTGCTTCGTCATATTCGACTTGAAAACAATGAAAATAAGCCTGTAACGAATTCAAGAGACACACAAGAAGTTCCAGCTGAAAAGGGCAGACTGGTGCTGAAAATAATAAGCAACTATAAGCATCAAACAAGTATTTTTGATGATTTTTCTCACTATGAAAGGCGACAGGTTGAAGAAGAAGGTCAACGAGCTAAACGAAATGAGGTAAAAAAATGTAACATCAACATCCATACTTTAAAGAAAAAGTTTTTTTATTATAAATTCCAAAAAAGTTTACATTGTGCAATAATGTCTTACTTTGTGAGTAAGAATTTGAAGTAATTTGCCCATTTATGTTTATTAATAATGAGGTGTCACGTTCTCCTTGTATAAAGGTTGTTTTACTGATCCATATACATATAGTACCGAATTACAGTATCGGTACTTTTTCAGTATTCAGTAATTCAATTTGCAAATCAACCAGAAACTTTTTTCACATGAAAAATCTGCATTATTTGTCTTTAAGGCATCCTGAACGTGCATTTTGCATGCGCTCAAGAGACCTAGAGTTGTATTACTTAACAAAATAAATTTTTAATTGATTTGTAAACTTATATCAATTTACATTTGTGTTTAGTTTTTCAATGAGTTAGGCCACAGTTTGCACGGTTTATGAATGTTTTATTGTTAAAATTACAGTAGGTGCATATTTAACAAGCTGCAGTTTGTATATTAATCACAAGCAGAAAACTATTATGGTGACAAAAATGGTATTGATAGAAGCTCATTGTTAACATCCTTCAAGTTAGAAGTATATATGTTCAGCATTTTTTCAAGTTAGATGTTGTCATTAAATAAACTAAGTTATATTTCTGTCTTATCCAGAGATCTCGTGACAATCTGCGAAAGAACGAAAAGCATGCTTACACTCAGCATAAGGAGGACTCCTAACTTTAAATTTTTGTACATATAATTTGGATTATAACTCAATAGGTTGTGCATCAAGTTTGTTGTGTTGCGTATGGCGCTGTATGTAGTTGATTACTTGAGCTGGTTTAAAGACGTAATTTTTACATTAAAGTCATTTTGGATCGTAATATTATGCAGTTAAGTTTGTTTCATTATGTTTCACACTTTAACTGTAGATTCATTTACCAGCAACTCCTTGTTAATGGTGATAAAGATTCTGATAACCTTAGCACTTCGCTGTATTAATGTATACACATGTGAAGTTCTTCGTACGATATGCCAAGTTTGCTCAGTAAGGTTTTGACGCTGTGTATGATTTACATTTGAACTACTTCATTGCTAATACATGCTTATTTTAACTGAAAATGTCGGAAAGGATAATGAACAATTGACAAGCGTTAATGTGTTAAATTGTATGACAAAGTGATAACATGTGCACTAAACAGTGTACTACAGTTTTACCACGACCTAACACATAATGACTGTAGCGTACAGAAATATTCACGCTATTTATAAGCATATGTGTTGTCATGTAAATGATGCTTGTATCTACATCAATAATATTTAGTTTTTAACCAATATTTTATCAACAGTATTTTATGTCCGTGACAGTGGAATTGCGTTATGGTTATAATATGTGTGCACCTTCCAGCAAATTATGCGTAAGTAATCAATTATTGCTTTTTGCCGTTTGATCTGATCACGAAAATACAATGTGTTACATTGCTAAGGTAATATTACATGTTTGATTAATTTGCTCATGAACAAGTCAATAATTAATCTTACTTTTTAATATTTTGGTCAATATATTTTGCAAAATTTTGATATCAAAGCATTACCAGTTCGTCAATGAATACTCAACTAAAATCTCTGTGTTAATCAGAACTTTCCTGGCCCTATAAAAAGGTGTCAAGCAATGAGGAATCTTTGACGAGTCGCTAAGACTTACCTCAGTCCGGGGACTAAAAGTATGATATTATTCCGTATTGCTGACTCAGACGAGCTGAAGAAAATCTTCAATCGTCCAGATATCGCTTGCTTCAAAGCCCACTTATCTACTTCAGGCACTAGCCCTAGGAGCAATCCACTAAAAAAATTTTGCTGTGTATCAGAATTTTTGTCAATTTCCCGAAGAAAGTATGGGTTTGGGATATTAAGGCATAGCTGCAGGCCCACCGGAATACGTAAACTTGCTGGATACAAACATACCCGACAAGATGTTGACAGTAGTAATGAAAGAATATAAACTCGCTTAAGTTGCTATGTATCGGTTGGTCCTGACTAAAATGCTTTCTGTTTTATCAAGTTCGACTAAGGCTGCGTTTACTGCAACTCATTTTTCAAACTGTGGAATATGTGCTGCCTGTTTCTGTGATATAACTTTCATCTGATAACTTGGTTTAAGGTAGTTTTCATAAACTACATAAAAGTTGGAAAGGTAACTTATGTTTGCTTACTTGAATTCGGGTAGTTTTTATAAATTGCCTACAATTTCACAAGAAAATGTTTGTTGGTGTAGAACAGGGGCGGGCAACTTCTTCGGTCGGCGGGCCTGATATGAGAAAAGGAAGTACTTGGCGGGCCGGATTCCTGAATAGATTGGAACGCAGCTTTGTCTTATTAATGTTCATGGTCGAAAATGTTTGCTCATAAATGTATGTAGACCCGAACAAAACAAGTAGATTCATGGCCATCTTTCTCAGGTTGGCAAACTTGGACTTATTCAGTGACGTAATACAGGGATTGCGGCAGAACGTGGCCGCAGGCCACATTATCATGTAAGACCGGAAACTGTCTGCGGGCCGCTCAAAATCCCGTCGCGGGCCGGATCCGGCCCGCGGGCCGTATGTTGCCCGCCCCTGGTGTAGAAGGCAGTTTTGGAACTTGCGTTTTGTTGGCTTAAGGTCCTTCGCCCCTCACCAATTTTTTCTGCATGAAATCTGCAACGGTTGTTCTATGGTCAGGTAGTTTTCCTTGCATGTGAAGGCTATTGCTCATTTTTGGATATCTTTAAAAATTTTGCCCGCGTATCTTGATTGTGATTTTGGCATTTTACACTGCTTCTATCAGTGCAATTTGAAAGAGCAACCGAAAATTCGTTTTAGTTCTGAACATCCAGGGCTGTTTTAGGCCGATATCTTGAAATTGGACCCTGTGCACTCACTTGACCAAAGAATAAAACGATCCTGCATTGCGTCGTCTCATCGTACAAAGATCGTGCACAGAAAGAATAGAGTGCAAAAAAGTTAAATGATTTTGAAAAACTTTTCCAACAAAACGTCAGAGAAATGTATTTTTAGAAATTTTTATGTAAATTGTGGCCTTTAGCTTCACACAATCATGGCACTATCCCTTTAAAGTTTCAGTTTCGGACTTTTCTGTGCATTCCTCACACTTAATTAATATCAGAGTGCTTGTGACGTATACCGTACGAGACAGAATGTCTTGTGTTTCGCTAGTTCGAATAAACGTTTTAGTTGAGAGTTTTTATTCTGCTGTTTGTAATTAGTGTTGGCAGAGTAGAACACGTAGCCTTCATGGAAGCTAGTTAGGTCAAGTGAAGTTTATTGACAAGAAAATTCGATGAACGAAAAGGAACAAAGATGTGAAAACGATAATGGCCCCAGAATTGTGTTTGTGATAGAGCATGGCCCAATACCTCTCTTAATGCGCTAGTGGGACTGTGGGATGAGCATTATGCAACATCACCGTTTTTGCTGGTCAACTGCGAAAGTATAGTGGAACGAATTAACAAAAATAAATCAAGCTGCTTTTCTATTAAAAAATCATAGTTCATTGCCATCAACACATTTGCCAATTTGTAAGTATCATGAATAATTCTGACCTCATTTCCCCCCTACCCACTCTCCTACATAGCTGCGCCCGAGCCCAACCCTAGTTACGCCTCTGAAAAATTGCGTTTTTGCAATGTTTGCGTAGGCTTTTGTATTTCTACTCCCCTTGAGGTGATGACTTAGGCTAATTTTACTGTATCATATTTTGTCCACCATGAACACGTTCAGAACAAAAATGTCAGTGAGTACTTTGATTGTGAAATGTAGGCAAGCCCCGTAAATTGCGAAATGCGAACACAAATAACGCAAATATAACATAATAAAGAAAATGACTATTTCACCGAAAGTGTGTCACGCAGGTAGGGGATTAGGTTGTATGCCTATTCAACCCCGGCCAAAGCTACCTCAGTTAACTCAACTCCGGCATACTCAACCTCGGTCAACTCAATCCCGGACAACATAAGTTTGCATTACCGAGATTGGGTGGACCGGGGTTGAGTTGATCAAGGTTGAGTTGGCCGAGGTTGAGTTGAGTAGACTAAAGTTGATTTTGCAGGAGTTGAGTTGACCGACTCCCAAGGCGTAAGCTTAGGAGAATGGGTTAGTAAAAAGTTGGTTTAAACCTAGAAGTTACTGTGGGAATGGCGATGTTGATTGTTTTAAGGTTGGCCTAAAGCCAAAGTCTTGTAGTTTTTTTTTAGAACTCCTAGACAATGGTGTCTTTGACTCCGTTGCGCCTGCTTTCTCTAGTTGTTTCTTTAAATCGGTCTTTAAATCTTTAAATCGGAATAAGTCTAAATTGTTAGGCCTAGGCCTATATTGTCCGAAATATAAGTTAGTTGTAGTTACATCAGAAACAATTTCATCACACTTCACCTTCGAAATAGAGCTAGCACTTCAATTCATTAATGAATAATCCAGAAGGTAAACTGATAAGATGAGAAGAGAAGAGATTTTAACCAATCCTAAGTTTTTATACCGCTGTATCCAACCAATCAGCTACAGACCTGTTGCTTGCCTTGCTACGTGTAACATATGTCATATGTATTATTCTACATCATCTATTTTTCACCAAAGTACAATCCAACTTTGCGCCGTAAAATACAATGCTACTTGAAACACTTCAACTACAGGTGGTATGTCGGTTTGGCGCTACAATGTTTGAATAACAAACTAAGCAAGCAAAATACACTGGTTTAAATATTCAATTTACATCTAACCGGAGAATACACAATCGCTTTTAAAATGCCAATTATAGAACTTATTTAAATTTATTATCACGACCGCTACAATACTATCGCAAAAAAAGATCATGAAGCTCCTTGAATTTTGGCTGTAGTTGTAGTTTGTACTGTAGTCTGGACAGAATCCTTGTACTAAAATGTCTAAAACAGCCACCTTTTCAGCAAGTTTTGAGCTTAAACTTTTACGACAAATAATCTAAAATATTGAAATTTCCAACCAAAACCAAATTTGCAATTTAGCCTGGACCTGCAACCAGCTATCGCCAAAACCATAACAAACCAGCCCACATCGACGTCACATCCACAATGGACCGGAAAATTTCCTACTTTTTTAAACTGACGCTTTACGTGCGAAATCGTCATTAACACGGTGTTGCCGGCTTGAAATTGTTTTTTTTTGTGGTTGAGCCACAATTTGATTTCATGTAATGTGTCGCGCCACTGGAGGGAGGGCTCTTCAGCTAGATGCGGGTTGAACGCTCAATTGAGCTTGAAGCACTTTGCTCAAGAGGTCGTGATCCAATTTAAAGAGATAGGATAGAATGCAATCAAATAAAAAATTTTGCAGGTTAAGCTGAACGAAAGAAGAAAATCACGCAAGTTCTTCAGTGGAGCGATACTTTTCTATTGCGTCGCACCGGCAAAAGTCTCGTTTCGATTGAACAACTCTCCAGTATAAACGCCAAGACTTCATTTCGAAGCGTACCTTAATTGCTATGAAATGCGCAATTACAACGATTTTTAATCTCAATTACCAAATATAATTGCCTGCAAGTTATCACAGACACGATTGAATGAAAATGTAGCTAATGCATGGCTATTTTAGCCGTTTAGCTAGCAGCAAAGCGCGACTGAATCGCAATGCGTAGCTACTGCGGCTAGTGGAACCATGGTAGTTTAGAAAACTAATATACATGGCCCGGTGTGGAACGATACGGCGTCGGAGTTTTCATCTGTTGCATAAGGTTTTTGTTTTGTGCTTGGGCACCAATTCGATTTCATGTAATGTCTCGCGCCACTGGAGCAACGGTGCTTCACGTAGATGCAAGCTGATCGTTCAATTGAGCTTGAAGCACTTAGCTTAAAGGGTCGTGATCCAATTTAAAGAGATAGGATAGAATGCAATGAAATGGAAATTTTTGCAGGTTAAGCTGAACGAAAGAAGAAAATCACGCAAGTTCTTGAGTGGAGCGATACTTTTCTATAGCGTCACACCGGCACAAGTCTCGTTTCGATTGTACAATTCTCCAGTCTAAACGCAAAGTCTTCATTTCGAGGCGTCCCTTGCTTTGAAATGCGCAATTACAACGATTTTTAATCTTAATTACCAAATATAATTGCCTGCAAGTTATAACGGACACGATTGAATGAAAATGTAGCTAATGCATGGCTATTTTAGCCGTTTAGCTAGCAGCAAAGCGCGACCGAATCGCAATGTGTAGCTACTGCGGCTAGTGGAACCATGGTAGTTTAGAAAACTAATGTACATGGCCCGGTGTGGAACGATACGGCGTCGGAGTTTTCATCTGTTGCATAAGGTTTTTGTTTTGTGGTTGGGCACCAATTCGATTTCATGTAATGTCTCGCGCCACTGGAGCAACGGTGCTTCACGTAGATGCAAGCTGACCGCTCATTTGAGCCCGAAGTACTTTGCTCAAGGGGTCGTGATCCAATTTAAAGAGATAGGATAGAATGCATTGAAATAGAAAATCTTGCAGGTTAACCTGAACGAAAGAAGAATATCACGCAAGTTCTTGAGTGGAGCGATACTTTTCTATAGCGTCGCCACGTACGATTGCACAACTCTCCAGTCTAAACGCAAAGTCTTCATTTCGAGGCGTCCCTTGCTTTGAAATGCGCAATTACAACGATTTTTAATCTTAATTACCAAATATAATTGCCTGCAAGTTATAACGGACACGATTGAATGAAAATGTAGCTAATGCATGGCTATTTTAGCCGTTTAGCTAGCAGCAAAGCGCGACCGAATCGCAATGCGTAGCTACTGCGGCTAGTGGAACCATGGTAGTTTAGATAACTAATGTACACGGCCCGGTGTGGAACGATACGGCGTCGGAGTTTTCATCTGTTGCATAAGGTTTTTGTTTTGTGGTTGGGCACCAATTCGATTTCATGTAATGTCTCGCGCCACTGGAGCAACGGTGCTTCACGTAGATGCAAGCTGACCGCTCATTTGAGCCCGAAGTACTTTGCTCAAGGGGTCGTGATCCAATTTAAAGAGATAGGATAGAATGCATTGAAATAGAAAATCTTGCAGGTTAACCTGAACGAAAGAAGAATATCACGCAAGTTCTTGAGTGGAGCGATACTTTTCTATAGCGTCGCCACGTACGATTGCACAATTCTCCAGTCTAAACGCATAGCCTTCATTTCGAGTCGTACCTTGCTTTGAAATGCGCAATTACAGCGATTTTTAGTCACAATTACCAAATATAATTGCCTGCAAGTTATAACGGACACGATTGAATGAAAATGTAGCTAATGCATGGCTATTTTAGCCGTTTAGCTAGCAGCAAAGCGCGACCGAATCGCAATGTGTAGCTACTGCGGCTAGTGGAACCATGGTAGTTTAGAAAACTAATGTACATGGCCCGGTGTGGAACGGTACGGCGACGGAGTTTTCATCTGTTGCATAAGGTTTTTGTTTTGTGGTTGGGCACCAATTCGATTTCATGTAATGTCACGCGCCACTGGAGCAACGGTGCTTCACGTAGATGCAAGCTGACCGTTCAATTGAGCTTGAAGCACTTTGCTCAAGGGGTCGTGATAGTCCACTTCAGTTTACAAAAACGCGTAATCTGCACTTTCACCTCTGTACACTTGAACCGGTTTACTTAATTTGTCATCATAACAACTAACAAGTTCGTATACATACCCACAATCGATGTATTTTTGGTATTTTTCTGTGTAGGATGTCTTTTCACATGGTTGATTAACTGACACTTTTTCAGTTATTGCTTTAAAATCTGCATATATAACGAAGAGAGCTGGTAGCTGCTTGTTAAAATTTTGAAACTTTATTTAACTTCCTTCTTTAGGCACTTGAATTGCTTGTTTTCCATTAGTTACAATACAGTTTGATATGTGTTTGTTTAAGATGTCTTCGCTGCTGAAACATTGAAAGCAGTATCTACAAAAGTACTTCTGGTGTTGATGTTTAGTTTAATTGTACATAAATCTGTTAAAGTCTTTTATTCAAACATAATATTGGTTTTGGTTTTCAGTTAACACTAACAGATGGAGAGTGTTTTCAGCTTTCCTTTTAGAAATACAGAGAAAAAGTTTTTGTTTGTCTTCAGAACCAAAAACATTAATGCTAATATCATTTTGGTTTTCAATTTTAGGTATTTGTTTGAGTGAAACTGGGAAGGTTAAGTTGTTATAGTTCAAAGTATCAAGTTTTTTTAATAACTAATTCTTTCAGGATTGCTTTTTATTTTGTTGCTGCATACACAAGTTAAATGACACCACATAAAGCATTCGTCGTCTTCATTTCGAATGTTAATCAGTCCTTTTCTAGAATGCTTGAGTTCCTGTGGTAATGGAATAAAATAAATCCCTTTTAGTGGTTTATATTTGAGGATATCAATGCAATGTCCATCAGCAGACTTAACTTCTAATCTAACCTGAACCTTCACTAAACCATTCTCCTATTTTATTCATTAGGGTCATCCTATTTGACTTGTTGCATTTCGCACCATTTCGTCAGCATCTTCTTCACTCAATATTACGATCGCTTTGCTATTGAAGTATACTTACTTTTCTTTTATTTCATCGGCTCCATCATTTTTTGGTCTCTCAAAAGTAATTGTTGCTTGGAGTCCATTCATTTTGCTGAGATTCAACAATAATTTTTCTTGTAGGCCTACAACCGCGTTTGTTTTCATGAGTTGTTGTAAACTGTAAAGGATCTTCATTCTCAACAATGTCTACTTGGCAAGACTTTGCATAGTTTTTTTTTAACGCTGTGTTCTGTAAATTTGCTTTTGCTGTTTTAAGAATAAAGGTTCTTGAAAAAGCTTTAGAAGTTTTAATGCTATGTAGTACGTAATCCAATATTTATTTTGTAATCGCTCAATAAATAAAAAAAAATTGATTAAAACTCTTGCGCTTAATTTCAAGAAATGCCGTATCTAACATAATCTGAAAAAAGATTAGCGAAAACATAATATCGAGTTTTTTAGTAAGAGCAATTTTCCCAAAAGTGTCACTTCATGGGTGTTCATGTAGAGTCACTAGGTATCGAAAACTAACACGGGCCGCGTTATCACAAGGCCATCGTTCGAACCAATTGGTTACCGGGCCTATCTCCATGTTCTTGCGTTCGATTTGATCAATCAGTCTAATGCACACATGTTATGGAGAATGTCGCTTTAAGTTTTTCATCTGCCGAACGTTGAGGTTTAAATAAAGTTAGCGTCCATCCTGGGTGCTATCTGGAAAGAAATGGCTACCTTCTACAGCAGTCAAGCACCTTAAGTGGAGCCATCTTTAATTTACATTTAGTTTTAACCATCATTCAATGCGTTACAGTTACGAAGCTCCATGTTATCCGGGCTCGTGTTGTCCGAGATGGGGTTTCTTTTCCCATCCACTGATGTACTACATTGAAGCAATTTACATTCATCAACCTGCTCGTCTGTTTTATGGACGTAACTAATCATAGGTTTAGTGGCCGTTCCAGTTGTTACCAGCAATTATTTACGTTAATTTTCTTGAGCACATTTTAAGCCTTTTCGGCTTTGACACTTTTTGCTGTTCATTAGCGGGTGTTAATAACAGAGTGGCTTCAATTCTCGTCCTCAGTCCTTTTGACGAAAAATAAAATGATTGATTGATCTGCGTCCGGTATTATGTGAAGGCGCGGTCAAACGGCAGAAGAGCGTGACTAAAGTTCTAATTGACAATGTTTAGCGTATTAAAATGGATGCCTCAATACAATCTGTTCAGCGCATAAACCATAAATAGACATTCCGGAAAAATGAAAGTTGGCGAAGTAAAAATTAGGCCTACGCAGTTAATTGTGCTTCTAACTATGCTTTGCATTGATTACCCCATAAGGCAAATTAGTAGGCCTACTGCTTTTGAAGCTTCTTGTCAGACTACTTATAAATTTCAAAAACATCCTCCCAAAACAAAACAACTGCGCTTTGTATTTCATCATAAGTCATACATCGACGCTGAAAACATACCTCTGACATTTTTAAAAAAAAACTTCCTTGCAGCCAAGTCACAACACAAAAATACACGGAATTAGGTACATCGGTCAAGCAGCAAAAATAGTTTGCGCTATGACAAATTCCAGTGAACAAATTATGAACGTGATCGTGACCTCGACAAACTTCTACCATTGCGCTCATCATTGGACCTCTGACTACGCGGTTTGCGTGGAGATCTGCTGGTGGTCCTGGATCTCCTTCCATTCTCACGCGAGTTCGATCTAGACCGTGAACGGGATCTCGAGTATGACCTAAAATTACATTGTGTACGGAAATTTAAAAAAGATGACTTTAAAAAATTGAAATATTTCTTTTCATTAACTGCAAAATATCCATCAAAACTATGAAAAAAAGCACGTTTGTCATTTGCCGTACTATGTCATCTTCAATTTTTTACACGACAATTAAATAATTCTGCCGTTGTTTGTAATTACATTTCATTATCACGCGAATTTCTAGTAGCACTAAAACATAAACTCACCTTCCGTTAATTATGTCGTTTAATTGAAATTACACTTAATTTATTATGCTGCAACATGGTCATTAGGCCTGCAGATTTCTTAATTATTTAGTACACATATTACATTGTATACAAGTGTAAACAAAACATCCAAGGATACACACACTCAATCAACGTACTGTTGAAAGATATGAAAATTACTCTTTTATCAATGACGATAAAAGTATGCATGGTCTTAAAAAACTTTGTGGGGGTTGATAACCAACTGTCAATTATTTTCGCATTTAACTTGCTTTATTGCAAAATTGAAGATAAATCAAAATAGCTCTACAGGTCCCAGCAAAATCACCAAACAACACCACCGCCTTCAGGTAACCTAAAGTATTTTAATGGGATCCTTCAGCGTCGACTTAACGAGCAACCTGCTAGTCTCCCAGCTAGGTTGTCCTTTGTTGAACACAAATATGGGTGCTGACTGCACAAGTGTAGCTGGGAGATTTCAACATATGACAAGCACTGTTACTAAGAACTGAGTCAGCGGTAAATATTATACGTTATAAATAGGACCAAACCAGAAGATATTTTGGCATATTACTGAAAAAAATCTGTTTAATCCGATGTTGTTTGGCCACTAGGCCTAGATGTTGGGCTGGAGTTGAGCAGCCAACCAATGGGTTATGCTGTCACTGAGAAAGTGAAAGCCCTTGTCAAGCCATCCACATAACATACTTGGAAAACATTGTGTACATCGGCATAATGTGTGAAACGTAATTGACAATTAACGAAAAACCATAAAACAGTGAGGTCCAAATTTTGGCACAACAAAGTAGAATTGTTCACTATGTTTAATAATAGTCGGACTATTTCATGAACAACGTTTAAGCAAAATTGAATTACACGACAAACAACATGTGTGTACCACTGACGTAGGGAGGGTCAAAATGTCCAGGAACAACAAATCTAATTTCAGGCATTCACTCCAGCGTGAATGTTGTATCTGTGGTGAGGTTAATATTTGGTGAGGCACTGAATGAACCTGGGTCCTAGGCACAGACACACAGTCGCTATTTATTTTAATGGGTGTACACTAGTACTTTGTTCTCATAGTCATAACACAACGATGATTGCTTTATTAAAGACTGGTTGGCAAAAGAGTACCATTTTTCATACTACATGTCAACACTATTTCACGTGCTGCGAGTAGTATTATATTTGACATAATTACAAATTTTCAGTTGAACAACCAAAGAACTACAAAGAAGCTAAGTCATTTTCATCAAATATTCAGAAATGTAGTGATGACATTAGAATGAAGCATTCCTACTTTAAAACTTACCTTGACCTGCTTCTTGATGGGCTGCGCCGCCTTGGCGACTTGCTATAAGAGCGACTTCTTGTACAGCGCTTCTTTCGCTGTGGTGTCCGAGAACGTGATCTTGAATGTGATCGTCTGTTGTGCAGGAACAATGCATAAAATAAATCATGCATCTAAACTACTCAGTCGGTTATGAGTTCTCGTATATGAAAATTAAACATAGAAATTGTACACATGTGTCATAAAACAGCTAACAAAAACTTAAAAATACAAGAACAGGTGTACAAACAATTTGCAAAAGCCCATTTACCAAATGCTTCTAAGATAATAATAAAAAAAGTCAAATAACCAATGAAGCAAAAGGAAAAAATACGCTAAAAAATTAAGAAAAAAAATCTCGAAATAAAGAAATCAGGCATCGCCGTTTCACTCTGACAACTCTGAATGTTTATCTACGTTCTGTGTTGGTACACATTTTCCTCTCTTTGGAAGATTTAAATATTGAATTTGTATTTACTTATTTCTCGTATATATACATCATACTTTAATAAGAGTAAACTGTTGTTATTAACTGGTGAAACTTTGGCCTCTCAACGACATGTAGCATTTGTTTAATTAAAGAATGAAATTTATTACAAACCTGATTAAAATTTCAAAATGTGCATCCTGACCTGGATACAGTCAAATAATAACAAACAAGATTATAACTCGAACAGAGTAGAAATAATAACGGTTTTTCCCAAATGGTCAACAAACATATAATCAGACTGTCAATGATTCTGAAAGGACCTGTTTTCGAAACCGAAAACCTTTTTGGCCATGTGAAGTTTTCACTTGTAGTTAGAATAAACAGTCAACCTATGTCTGAGGCCTGTAATACGCACAGCTTTTGACTTCAGCATATCATAAAAGATAGTATAATAACTAGTAAATTTTTCTGTTTTCATCTCTTAAACCTTAATGGTTGTAATAATAAATTTAAAATCTTCGATTATGACCATAACAATTGGAAAAAGTATTGTCTAAGCTTTTAAACTATGTGCAGGATCATAAAGTTCATACCAGAATCATAATGCATTGAGTGAATTGAGCTTTAAAGCAAATTCCATCTAACAGTTGATTTGATTTTTCGTTCTGTTTTAGCCTTAAGGAAGGAGTATCTAACATTTTTGTCCAAAGACATTAAAGTACGACTTGAAACGAATTTACTTTTTTACAAAAGCAAACGGTGACATAAACTATCTAAAACCCTTTAACTTATTGTGATTACAGAAATGGTCTTTTGCTTTGTGTATGACTCGGCATCAGATATCATTTTCCTTGATTCCTTTTTACCAAAAGATTCGACATGGCTCAAGTCATTACTTCCAAATGACTCTTCCAAATTTTCACCACTAGAGGGCAAGCTTACTCCTTCAACATGGTGAAGAATTTTGGCCGTCTAGCAAAAGTCAAGCATGCAAAAATATTTCTTTTAAAATGTGCACCCGTTTTCCGTCTTCTGCAATTAGAAGGCTAAATCACAGAATTCTTCATCCAGAATCCACTGTTTTTTAGTTATTCTACCATTTTGTGTCACAGAAAATGTCAAGGAGTGTAAACATTTCAGGTTATGAATCAAAAGATGCATGCAACACTAAGACATTGCATTCTGAAAGAGCGTTGTGTAAGAGAGTTTTCTAAAGCCAATAACCTTTAATTTTTGAATTCGTGATGACCAAAACAGGCACAGGCTTCAAAAACAGGGTATTTTGAAAGAGTTTAAGGCAAAACACTTAGCTATATTAAATACGTTGCACTGAAATTTATAGATCTCTACCAGTTGAGCCATACTAAATAAAAGTAAAGTTTTCAAAATAAAAGACTAAGATGATATGGTCACATCATCATAACCAACCGGGGAAAGAACTACAGTAACTGGTAGCATCACTGACAAAGCCTGGTGATAACTGCTACCCTTTAGAATTTAGATGAGCTGGGAGATAAGGCATAATAGAGAAATCCTAAAGATGCTACCCCACAGAGAATGAGAGAACTGACCACACGCATACTGAACTCAAATCCTATGTTTGAAAACAACATACGACCAAACTTTGAAAGCAGGAGAATCAAAAGGTGAATAGGAATGATTTCCTGCACAAGTGTTCATCTGATTATTATGAAATTCTGTTGCTAAAACACACAATTAGTAACACAATTCAACATATAACATTTCAAAAAAATTCAACAAAAGTTTGACCAAAATCGACTTCTGCTCAGAAATTTTGAATTACTCCCATAAAAGTAATGTTAAAAGACAGTTTTTATACATTCTACTCTGTTAAAAGTAATTTTGATCTCAGGTAATGACCAAGTAAAAATGAGAAGACAAATCACAAAGGATAAGATCACGAGGGGCTTGGGCTATTATCTTCTGATAAAGTTTTTGATTGATGTTCTTAAACTTAAACAATTACGTACAAATGACCCCACTGCAACAAAAAGGAAAGAAATATTTAAAAAAAATGAAAAAATCTGTCAACTTCAAGTAGGTTCCCAAAATTGTTGTCTCTCAAATAAAGTTTTTTTGCGAACAAGCCCTGGACATAACTCACGAGAATCATTTCACAACGTTTCAAGAAAAGATTATCCGGAACAATAAAGTTGTTCAAGACCAAACGATTTTCTCTAAAGCTGCCAAGTAATTGTTATCTTTGGGTTCATATCTCCTTATCACATGACTAGATGCGGTTGTCACCCAATATATGTTAAGGAAGGATGTTGTTCTCCATCACCTAACTTCGTGTGCAAAACGACGAAGTGAGAACACCAAAAAGTGTAAACTCTCAAAGATTTAATTCTCGAAGAATTAATAACAACTATAGTTTGGATGAGAAAAAAACATATAAAAGGTTTGATTTCGATTGGTGAAAATCGATGATCTCAAACATAAGCAATTGTTACCATCATTGACCAAAAAGTGTCATTAATTTATTTATGGTAAAAGATCACAGATTTACCAATGTCTAATACCAACGAAGTTTTTATGCTGAAAATGTTATTTAAAATCATTTTCAAGTGTCATCTGTTATATTTGGTATTTATTCCTAATAAATTCCATTTCATTGAAAATTTAAAAGATTACATTACAAAACAAATACAGTACCAAGACTTTTAAAAACAACTGTAGCTCATACTGAAATCAGTGCAGAAGCTTCTGATTTCAGCAGAATTATGAAGATGATAATGGCAAATCCTAACTTAAATGTAAAGTAATAGAGGTTACGAACCAAGCAAATAGCAAAAGAGTTTGGTACATGGGCTTTTACCACTATGGACACAAAAAACTATAATATACATTAAAATAAGAGACAAATGTTAAGGACCCAGTTTCGAAAACCAGCTAGAATTAAATAGAAAAAGTAGTTAATAACTATGTAAAGGTGATCTGTAGATCTCATGTGACTCATCAGAATGAATATATGCGAGGTTTCTCCAATAACTCTCCTCTCAAATCGTGGATCTCAATCTCAAATTCTATCTCCTAAATGACATATGCGCATTCAGTCAGTATAACACTGCTTTAATTTTTTCATATAGGTATTAGCAGAAATACTGTTTAATGTCAAATATTATGTCAATGTCAAAATAATGTTTAATGTCAAACAAAGAAAACAAGCCCAGGCGTTCCATGAAAATACTACATACTTTACCATTGATGCTGATTATGGAAAATGATCTAGAGGGCAACTAAATTTTAATATATAAAAGTTGGGCCAGTCACCCTTGGCTATATTCTCAGTGAACTTAATTATTATAATCAGTTAATCACCATTCATTTACAATTACATACTAGAAATTTGTTAACACAATAAAAATAAGTATATGTTGCAATGAACCAACATTAATTTTCTATGTTGTTGGGGCACTGGTAATATTTTCCTATCATAATAGCACTATCCTACTATTGACTACTGCCTTGTATGGCAAAAAGCTTAAGAACCTATTAACCTATGGTAGATCAAATTAATATTTAAAGGAACATTTTTACCAACACAAGCTGTAAGCAAGATTCCGGATACTTAACAACCATGAAATCGACAAAAATTCCAACCAGACCGTGTCATTTGGTGCATGGATAAAATAGAATTTTTTTAACTTCAGACCAAGGAATTCATTTAAAATTATTCATTTAGGTTTTCAAACTTCAGACGAAGTAGGCTTAAATGCAATACTCTCTCCCAAGATGCCCTACACCAAAAATCCACCAATACAGCTGTTTCATACTATGGGAAAGAAACTGGGGAAACTATACAATATTGGGATTGATAGCTCATAGGAGTGATTCATCCTGATTTTGTAAAAAAATGGCATGTCCTCATTGGAAGAGAACAAAAAATCAAACAGAAAAAGATCTGAATAAAGGTTAAATGATATTCCTTGTATTTTGTAAGCATTTCTTGAAAAATGAACAGTGCCAAAATGTCTTGCTCACTCAGGTGTCAAATCGCAGTTGTCAATCGAGTTCAAGAAAACACTGAAAAACTAGGAAATTGGTGTTATTATCCCAAAACACAACAAAGTGACAAGCAGTGTTGTTACTAGCTGATTTCATAAATCTTAATTCCATCAGTGTTTGGCTCGCTAATGTTCTTTAATATATCATGTTACAATGATTGGAAATTAAAACAAAATTACAGTAATCAAACAATGGGGTTTATACAAAATGTGTGCAGTGAATGTACAACAGTATGTGGACTGTGGAGTATATCTAAATGGCTGAACCTATGAATTTAAATAAAATTAAACAGATTCAATAAGACAAAGAAAGAGGACCAAAACTTTTTAGCAGCTAAGAGATTTGCCATCCAGAGAATGGTGGGCACTCTAGTGAGAAATATTCCCAGACATAATTCGTACTATTCTTGTGCGAACAATTTCGTTATCTTTAGGGGTTACATATCAATGGGCACATTTTGAAATCAATGAATGAATACTTTATTAATCTACTGAACTGTTATTTAAAACAAATCTGTTTTCACCATTTAGATTCACGAAGGATATATCTTCTTATGTAGTGTTATTTGCTTTTATTTATGTGTTATTTGCTTCTTATTTGCAATATGAAATGCAGCTCAACCTTACCTAAATTAATGGGTCACTACAATGGTCTTTTATGACACAATTGAGTTGTGAAAGATAATAATGAAAGGTTTTGCTATAGCTTCAGTTTATAAGCGTCAAGATGTTATAAAGCAACAAAACAAACAGATTATGTGTAACTTGTATGCACAATTAAGTCATTGATCATAAGCGCTGCACCTGGTATGCAGGGAAAGTAAAAAGCATTTTGACAAAGCAGAATGATGTCAAAACACCTTAACCTATAAAACAATGACTGCGTTTGATGGTCACTTGTGGCAGGACAAATATTATAAAAATAGTTGAAATATGGAGTCAGTCATATGTTGTATATTTTCAACATAAACCTTTGGAATTCAGTCAATCATCAGCATTATTTTGTGATATACAAGAACTTTAAAACTATTGCTTGTATCAGCGTTAAATATGCATCACATAAAAGCTCCTCCTAACTTTCAAGACCAAAAGTATGTTTCGAACATACTCTTGTATAAACCCCATAAAAAGCCTTTCCCGGCAACAGAGGATTTCTAACACAAATAAGACAGCTGTCTGCCACTACTTGAATGGTATCCACAGCAAGAACGGATACCAAATCATATACTTTTCATATACATGGTCCTGGCATTGTAGTCAAAATCAGAAAATAAAATTGAAATCAAACCAACACCAAAATTAATTGAAATTTATTATAAGCTTACTTTCTTCAAAAAATTTCAATTCAATAACAGTGATCTGATGAATATGAATAAAATTTGATGATCACCTGAAAGATTGTACTATTTCACAGCTCTGTAATTATCAAAAACTGTTTAGAAAACTATATATATTACTTCGATAATTTTCTTTTCTGGCAACAGCTTTCACTGACTAGTTACACTTACACTTAAACTAAACTTACAAATTACCTTCCACGTGTTCTTCGGCCGTACAAGTCACAATCATAGGCATAATGACCAGATTCTCCACAGTTATAGCATTTGTCACTTGGATGAAATGGCCTTCGGTAATTACCGAATCTTCCACTTCCTACATCATCTCTGCGACTCCTTGGCATGCTATGTGATCTTTCAACTCTTATCCTTCTTCCATGAAGTTCCCTAAAAATCAATGCATTTATGCCAATAACCTCAATTGATACTGGTAGTTACTTATCGAGCAGGCAAACTTTAAGTAGAGCAAAAATCAAAACATAAGTTCACCTTTGAAAATATATTGATTACAAACTACTTGACTGTCATACCAAAAAACCAAAAACACTATAAAGAAAGGGAAAGAACAGAGCATTTAAAACTTCTTTGTAAAATCAACCTGAGAAGCAAGTCCATGTCATAATGATATCTCCATTGAAACCTTATGGGCAGTGTTAAATTTAACAGAAATCCATGAAATAATTCAGTATAAAGCTATTTTACTTACACAGTGAGTCCTATGTTTGCTAAAATATTCTTGGCTAAATAGTTTTGACTTTGTGAATACAGTCGAATCCGCTTAATTCGGACAGCGGATAACCCGGACAACCGCTTTATTCGGCCAAAATGTTCAGGAACGGAACAAAAGTAAAAATTGAACGTAAAAAAACTCCTGTTAATTCGTACAATTCTCCGCTTAATTCGGACACAGGTTCGCAATTCCTATCATTAGGTTATGACACAATAAACAGTACTTCGTTCGTTTTAACACAAGATGCAATGGCATTATGAGTGATTATGGTGAAACAATGACGATCCATGCAGTAACAATCAACAATGAGCTCATATAAGGCCGTGCCAGCTTCATAGTCGCTTTTACTTCGGTACAATTGCGTCCATCTTGTACAGGCATGTGCAACCTTTTTCACTGGAGGGCCAAATACAAAATTTTGAATGACATCGCGGGCCACATGAATTTTTTCAAAAAAAAATTAGTATCATTTTCCTATGAAAGTAGTTTATGTAGTCAAGAAACAGATTTCATGCAGTCCACGACACACGTATGTTTATTGAAAAACTGTGAACAATTGTTGATGGAAGATGAGGAAACTAAATTCAGTCAAGCGTATTTAATCACAAATTATTGTGATTTTTGCTGTTGCAGATCTTTGCAAACTTTTGGAATATTTGCTTTTACAGAACTACATTCTTACGCAGCATTCTTACATCACAAAGCTTCAGCGCAATATTAGTGTACACAGCGCACGAAAATTTCATTTGCTTTGATGTAAACCGCATCAAAGAGTGATGGCTAGCATACACTTCTAACATTCTGCAGAGCACCACGCGGGCCGCACGGAACAACCTGGCGGGCCGCTGGTTGCACATGTCTGATCTTGTAGAACAGAATGGTACAGAAAAGTTTAGCAGAAAAAGTGAAATTGCTCACTAAAGTATTTAAACAAAGACGTTTTATGCGATCAGTGTCAATTACTGCAGTATAGTGCAGCTGCAATTCATTTATTACGCAACAGTACAGTATTTTAAATGCGTTGTCTGCCTTTACGCATGACCATGAAACGAACAATTGATTTTCCACTTAATTTGGACAAAGCCGTTTCTCCGCTTAATTCGGCCAAAAGTGAGCGGAACCAAAGTGTCCGAATTAAGCGGAGTCGACTGTACATAGATTGCAAAAGCCATCAAGTGACCATGCAAAGGAAAAACAAATTTGTAGTCGCACACTGCTTTTTGGGATGTAATTTTTAAAATATTTTAAGTAGAGCTTCTATTTTTGCCATAACATTATTCATTTGACTACTCACTGACTTCATTCATTTGTATTTTTAGTATAGTTTAATACCTTTGCTTTCTGTTTTTTCAAATCATTCCATGTGCCTGTTAATCAAATAAAAATGTTGTGTAGAAACATACATCTCTATTTTCATTGCCATGTGGGAATATTACACAATTTACCGTTGCGGTTCCTGTAATGTATTGAGGAGCTTGACCAAGTGCAAACAATAGATTCTTACATGGGCATGTAACTTATATATAAATGTTGAAAATGCTCCACAAATGCGCACTTTTGTTCTTATTAAATCAAATAAATAATTCGAATACATGCATGGCCCTTAATGGTGTGTCCTTCACATACCCCAAAGCCAAAAAGTCACTACACACATATTAACTTGCTTGAGAATAAAAGTTGACATTACTTCCTTTTAAAAAATAACCATTTTGCAAAAAAAAAATGTTAGATTAAACATATATTATAACTTTTATTTTAAATCCAGTTTATCAAAAGTCTACACTTAAGATTACCTTCCATCCAACCCTTTAATTGCATCATCTGCATCTCTTGAATCTTGAAACTCAACATAAGAAAAACCGGGAGGATTTTTAGCTACCCAGACATTCAAAATACGACCATAATATCCAAATTCATATTCTAAATCACTTCTAGTTGTAGTTGATGATAAGTTACCAACATACAACTTTGTACCACGATAGGACATGTTGCTTTTTTCAGTTGAAGATTTTAGAACTGGCACTACGCAATTGTACTGCTCACCAACTAGCTAAGTACATACTAAACAAATAGAAAATAAAAAAATTATTTTGATAGTAGATGGATAGTTCAGTAAAGTTGAAGTCAACATAAAGTACCAAATACTAGTAGTGGCTAATATAACAATTACAAGTAATGCAGAAATACTCATGAAACATTTATATTTTCAAAAAACGTTTTAAACCAACATGGTACGTCTTCAGAGCAATGGCATATATGATATGAGCCAGGGTTAACCAAACTGTGTACTCCAACAAACTGGTAGGTCCCGTAGCAATCAGCCACTTCACTGGGTCATGTGATGCAGTCCTCAAAAACTCAGTTAGGCAAATAGATAATTAACTTATTCATATTCAGCCATTTCTGATAATGCCATTTTAAACATTTCCCAATCTCTTTATCTTCAGCCTTTTCTGACCTTGCTGTTTTCATCACTTTTCTTTTCTCATTTTCACTTGTCAGTCTTTTATTACTTTGTTATTCATTCTCTTTACAATTCGGACATTTTGAGTGGGAGTGTACCAAATCGTACTGTTTAGATTTAGTCTGAATTTGCGAAAAACGGAACCGAATTATTTCGGCTGAATCATGCAATCTAATATTGCATGTATTTTTGTCGTAAAAGTGAAAAAAGTAGGACCTATAAGGAAACAGCGGCTTATATAATTACAGACACACAATACTTGAATTAACGTATACTTAGTTGTAACTTCCAATGAAAAGACATGACATGACAACAAATTGCTTAGATTTCCTATTACATGCAAAAATAATTGTATCCGCTGTTGTTATGGTTTTCTTGCAATGAATTAATTTTTAAACATATTTTTAAAACTATTTATCGGTCAAATTTACTTGCCAAAATTTCAGTGCACATCTATTTTTCAGCCCTATTCCAAATAACCATTTTCAGTCTTTTCAGATCTGATCATTTTCAGTCCTTTCTGATCTTGTCGATTTCAAACTATTTTTAACCTTTTCTGTTGTTGAGAATAGAGAGTACGGTATATTAAAAAGGCTTACAGTACCTTATGAAACCCGTTTGAAATATGGAGATTAAAGAGTACATTGCAGAGGCTTACTGTATCATTATGTGTGGCTTACGATGAAGTCAATACAATAAAACTGGATGCAATAAATCGTATTTTGACACACATGGTTTGTGTTTATCCTCTTGATCATAATACTGCAAGAGTCACTGCAAATGAATTAACTTTCTATTTGATCCATTGCCAACATTTCATTTGCAGGTACATGTCATTCAAAGCCATCATCTCTTAGTTTTCATTATTTGATAAAAAATGAGTAAAGTTAGACAATGTCCTGAAAGCATTTTCATGTGCAATGCCTGGCAAATACAAACATTTACTATAGCATGGAACGTTTAGTAGCAGTAACAAATGAGAACATCAACACATACAGCTTTGATGCCTTTCAAGTTCAGAAACCGTTGTTATTTTGATGACGCAAAACGTTTGTTGCAGTAAAAAAAAGTGAGTATATATGTACACAGGGTATTTTTTAAAAACATGTTCTTGGCATGAAAAAATGGAAGAGAGCTTCCAATACACAAGGGGTTTGTAGACCAGTATGCAAAAATTAAAAGAGGTCAATATTTTGATACACTTGTCAATATGAATGTGCAAAATAGAATAACATTATTCTAGGATATGTGAAGCAAGAGTGAATTTTTTAAATCCAGATTTCCGAATGCTATTTTAGACTAGTTCAACAATTAACAACTGGGTGATTCCACAATAACGAATTTTTGTTTCTGGTGTACTGGCGTAGGAATAATTACCTTTAAAAATTATCTTTACACACAAGAAAGATGATACAACAGATCAAAGTAACAATAGACCCATCATGTTACTAAATGCAGACTAAAAATACCAGATTATAAATGCGCACCAGTCATTATAAAAACAGAAAAAAAGTTATCGCCATTTATGTATTTTTGTTGGCCTATCTTTCATCTAATCATACACTAAAGATAAGTTCACTGCATGTGGCTCAGCTCACTTAAGTCACCTAAGTGGTCTTGAGACGAATCTTCACAGGACTTAAATATTTTCCTTTTATCTTTGGTGTGTTTTAAAATGTAAATCTTTATTTTATATGTTAAATATGATTCATAAAGCAGTTTATTTCCACCCATTTCCAATGCAAAAACCTCAAAGTAGACTCATTAAACTAGGAAACATAATGGCAAAGCCTTTAGCGCTTACTACCTTATAGCTTTAAAATCACTCAACCTTATCGTTTTCACTTTCAGCGTGGTGAGTAATACAATCTCTCCCGATTGGAATGCAAAAGACGATATCATAATCGTGGTGACCACAAAAATAGGTATGCTATTGAAGTATCGTTACAGCTTAATCGAGATTAGGGGAGTCATTTACTCTAGCCTGGCAATTTCAGAATTTACTAGAGAATGTTTAAACAGCAAAATGGCAAACGATTCCATTAAAAAACTTAATACTGTGGATTGATAAGGACATGAAAAATGCTGTTGATAAATTTCTGCAAGGTAAAGGGATTTGTTGAAGTATTGTAGCTAAATATAATATGAATGAAACCATTTTACAAATTTACATTCTACAAATCAGTGATCCCTTGAGGGTAAAACTGCGAAAAGGAAGCAAGTTTTTCATCTTTATCAGATGTTACGTTTCACGTGTTTAAATTTTTCTTAGGTGTTATGCCTCACATGTTTTCATTCTTTTCATTATGTTTTAATACTTAAATAACTTAAATAAATAGGAAAATATAGGTGAAAAACATCGTCTTAGTCTATTGTTGTACTCATCTATTTCGTTAGGTTAAGCAACGTAATTTGATAAGGGTTTATGTAAAAGGGATTTAATACAGAATAAGTTGAAAAAAAAGCCATACGCCAAGATATTGCAATAGGCAGATAATTGACTTTGATATTAACGGCAAGGCATTCTAGACAATACTATTTGCAATATTTACATTTTATCGTCACCAAACATAATACCTATTATTAACAAACAGTAGTGATACTTAATTTGAACTATTAGTGGCATTGTAACTTAATAGCATTAGGCCTTAAAGTAATTAACAAGGAAAGTATCAGATGCACTCGTGTGACTAATTAATTTCTTAGCTAGTTAGGTGCCGAGAATAGTCATAATATAGTTGCACATTACCGTATTTAGTTGTGCATCGTCCGTTCCGCTTATATGGCACGCGCCTCATGAAACAAACTGAGTGAATCGTTTTGGTTAACATCTATTCTAACAGCGTCTGTTTGCTGAACAGTGCGACTAATTAAGGATTTTTGGCCCAAAATAAAATCGGAGCACAAATTTCTAATTACACGAAAAGTAGTTGCTTTAATTTACAACTGTTATTATTAGTAAGTGTAGGTATAGGTACCAACTTTCACCCCAAGTATGACTTCTTGCAAGTGAATGAAGTGAAACAAGAAGACCTCTAAAGTCTTCATCTCTTCTTGATTAAAATTGAACCTATAATCCAAAAAAAGTAACATCCAAAGGGCTTATCCTTTTCTGACAGACAGCAGGTAAAAGCTACGAGGTATGCCGACAACATTACCCTGTGCATGCGACGCTACTTCCCTAAAAGGTTTAATGTTAAATATTATCACTCAGCCCCTTTTTCTTACAAACACCACATGGTCTGACTCAGAAATCAAACTACTGGGCTACCATATATCGGAAACATGAAATTAAATGTATAGGCCAAAATTTACGGTAGAGTAATTGAGGAAATAAAGAAAATTAAAACAACGTATGCCACTTTCGACGTTACATCCGTTTTATTGAAATTGCAGATTCTCTTGATCTTTTTGATCGCCGCTAAATCTAAAACCCAATCACCCACCGAATAACAGAAAAAATAAACCAAAAGATTGTAGAATAAGTTGTAGGTAATTGCGAATACATTATACGATCGAAATTTTATACAAACAAAAATTAAACAGGGAATAATGCCAAATTCCACCACTAATGCAGAGTTAACTTATATCAAATCTATCGAAAACTACAGTCGATCAAAATTATTCAACGAACCCATAGGCCTATATAGGTACACGTGAAAAGCATGTCGAGTATCAAATTAGCCATCAAATGGCAAACCATCCGAACGTTTAAATCGTTTAACGCCATTTAAATCACCTTGAACATGCAGAAACTTCAACTTCTTACAATCAGCATCTCCGAAATATTTTGGAGAAATACAATCTTACACAAGAAGAACTGGCTGCTGGCTCTACACTCAAGTAAACACCCGTATAGGCTAGGCTATGCACTATTAGACACCAAAAAATTGGGAACAAAACACAGTCGCTTATACAGTGGGAAAAAACGCATTCCGAGATGCTCCCTTCGTGCCTAAGAACATTTTATTTTAGATTAAATCGGAATATTTTTCCCTAAAGCATAGTGGCAGTAACACCTCCAATCACGTATCGCAATGGGAAAGACTAAAACCTGGACTGGAACTGGACACCACCCACCACGCCAATCTGAGAGTGAGACGTCGAGGTGGTCACGTGACAAGCAAATTGTAAACAGCGGGGGAAAAAATGAGTGTTCGAAATTTGGGTGCTGGTAGCCTGCATGTACAGTGTGTAATTTCGTTGTGCGCTAATTTACGGCAAGTGCTATTGGCTAGATTACTTGCTGGCAGTCAATGTAAATAAGATTACAATTTTTTCTCCATGTGGTTGTGAGTAGGTTTTGCCGTACTTGATTATGGGGCCTTTGCTGTTTCTCATATATTATAATGACTTCGTTAAGTACATAAATCATATGCCATTATGTTTTCTGACGATACAAACCATACAGGGCAAATGTGTCAACAATCTAGTTGAATTAGGAAAAATTGAAATGTCTAGAGTTACTGATTGTACTGTCACTAATAAACTATCACTCAATGTAAACAAAACTAAATTTATGACCTTTTCTGTTAAACTTCACTTCACATACGCTGGTGGTTCATGGTCAAAACATTGAAAGAGTAAAAACAATCAAGTTCCTCGGTGTCTAAATATCTCAAGGGTCCAAATTTTATTGTAATGCTTATTTTTTTTCTTTTTTTATTATTATTTGCACGTCGGGTTTAGTGGCCGTGTTAACCATTGATTGTTTTTATCTTATTTTAATATCATTCTTGCATGTTTTAAGCCCTTGGGCTTTGCTGCTTTTTCACGTCATTTCCTGCTGGCTGGACTGTGATGTTTCTAGATTGTAGGCTAATGGTTAGAATTTAATTTTTCGTTCCCCCACTGATGATGACAAAAAATAAACAATACAATGTCATTTGACTGGTAATGGTGACGTTATAGGCTACTGCTGTATGGCAAGACTTTCTAATTTCTAGCTTAGTTTTGGCAATAGCCTAGTTTAAAAGTTCAGATTGTACTCTTTTAACATGTTTAGTAATATGAATTTGTTAAACGCGGAAGCTATAACAACGTTACAGAGAAAAGTTAAAAGCAATTTCTGGTGACATAATTTGCCAATATCAACTTCCTCAGGATTTTTAGAAGAATGATAATTATCTCATTGATACTCCAGGTTTATATTTAGTTTATGTTTAGATCAGCTTGGTAATGAAGTTATTAGATTAGTTTAAACAATTTCAATGCGGCAATGCTGGGTTTGATTGTAGAATTAGTGAAATTAAAAATCTGCATATTAAGCAAACTGTAGTGAAACTAACAAAATTTTAAAACGACTTCAGTTTCTGAACTTAGACATTTCCACAAAACAACAAATGAAAAATTGAAGGGTCTTGACAAACTTATAAATAATCCAGACAGACTACTAGTTGTGTCTGGCTTGATTGAAACTGTTAAGCACTTTACCACAGATTTTTCGACTTTTGATTACTAAAACGTTTTTACTCTTGGTATTTTAATGTACTGACGCGTCGTATTTCACCGACGTAATGTCGCTCAATCCGTTGTTAATGATGGGCGATCAGTTTAGCAGTAGACCAAAGCAAACAAAGCTGCTCTTAGAAATTACTCCAAAGATATGAATTTATGTGATAAAGCAAAACGTTTAGGTCGCATACATAATTGAAGCTATAGGCCTACTGGCCTAATTAATTTAACAAAACAAAAGAATAATTTGCGTTGAAGATTTTTGCGAAGTAAGTTGCCATGTTCACAGATACGTCGGCAAATTGTCTTTGATAGCGTCTTTAGTGGGTCACTTTATAAAAGGCATTGTGATAATGCATTACATGAGTACATGACAACGATAAGGTTGTGCAGATCTTGCGATTTCACACTGGGGAAATCTCTAACTTTCAATTGATAACACTGGTCAACACGATTTTTGCGGCAGACTGTGTTGGGGTCTTTTTTACTTAATTTTGGGGCGCTGAATCCGAATCTGGCATTATTTTTTTTCTATCACATCACGTTTTTGAGATAATATATATGTTCATTATAAATAATATCGCAAATCAGAAACCGCCTCGAAATGTAGAGGTTGTTTTAATCAAAACTGCTGGAACGCTTAATCATGCAAAACACGAACACAAAGCCTCGAAATCATTTAAAAAACATCACTAGAAACTAGCCGTTGAACAATCAATGTAATGATACAGAAATGCCACAATCTTTAAGAGCTCGAAAATTTTCGTTTTAATGGCTTTCGTTTATGGGTAGTGGTGTAATTTTCTCTCTTCAAGTTCCAGCAGTAATGTGCCATCATGTGGCAGTCCCATCGGCCTTGGTAGCGCTCTTTCATATAACTCTAATGTCTTAGTGAAAGCGCCCACCTTATACTTCACTGAAGTCCCCAAGGTTTTCAGAAAAGTAATCTAAATGATTTTTCAGAAAATGTAGCTTTATGCTCATATTGCATTTCTTCTCTTGCATGCTGGATAACATTTCTTTTAAGAGGTCTGGATAGTTTTCTGCCTTTCTGTTGCCAAAGGAGTTACTAACAACTAAAGAAAAAGCATTCCAAGCCCTTGCTTCAACTGTGTTCATTGATGCTGCAAAGTTTGGATCTCTGAACAGCTGCCTTATTTGTGGGCCACTAAAAACTCCAGCGTTTTTCTTTCTTTTCTTCACTGAGACTTGGGAAGGCTTAGCAGATGTACTTAAAGCAATCTCCATTGTGATCAAGAGCCTTAGCAATTTAGCATACCATTTCATTGCCCCAAGTCTGATGGGAAGTAGCAGCAGGATGATCTTTTTGGTATCTACTAACGGGTTATGAATGATATTTTTCTCTCCAGGTGTTAAACTGCTCCTTTCTGGCTACTTATCTTTTATCCAATGCTCATCTATGGCTCTGCTATCCCAGTAGCAGAGAAAACAAGGATATTTGGTGTAACCACCTTGCTGTCATAACAGAAGGTTCATTATTTTTATGTCTACACATAATCCCCAGCCATAATCACTGAATTTCAGTGTTTCCAGCACATCCTTAATGTTTTTATACGTTTCTTTGAGTGTCACAGAATGTCCTACTGGAATCGATGCATATTTATTTCCATTGTGAAGTAACACGCACTCCAGGCTTCGTTTTGAGCTGTCAATTTTCTTTTACATTATACGAACAATGTTATGTTTATTGTTGACAATGTTTACGTTTTACTAAAGAGCAGGGTGCTGTCACAAAAAGCATTTAAGTCTACCTTTTAAGTCTCTAGGGCAGATGTATACAGATAAAGACGGTAACTCAGTAATGAGCTACCAAACGTGATGTATAAACCAAGCGCGATGTATAAAGATGGTAACTAAGTAATGAGATACGAAAGAAAAAAATGAATGCGTCCGCATATATTTTCGAAAAGAGGTCTGTGATTGAAGAAAGATTGATAACCACTAGATTAAAGTTTACTGAAAACTCTGTCATTCTGTGTTACAACAAAACTTCCAGCCGAGGTTTCACCATAGGTGATTTCAATAACAATATTTGATTTGTTGCTGTTATACGCTCACCGTACCGTCGCTAATGAAAGTCAAAATTTGATCAATTTATGAAATTGGGGAAAATGCGCAGCGAAAAAACCTGACGTGATAGAGCAATTCTGAGCTCAGAATTGGATTCAGCAACCAAAACTTAGCCTAAATCAATCATCAAAGTTCATGCAACAAAAATTTTTTTTGTTTTTGTAGACCAGTGTAATTAATAATTAATTAATTAATCATAGGTTTAGTTGCCGTGCTGGTTGTTACCAACAATTATTAACGTTATTATTTTGAGCACGTTTTATGCCTTCACTCTTTCCCGTTCATTGGCGGTTATTAGTAGCAACCTGTTTGATTTTTCGTCCTCACGAAGCTTTACTCCTCATTTTTGGGTCCACCTGTTATGCTTTTAGGGTTTGTAACCAATATATTGGCCTTGCAAGGCGTAAAACAGTGTATATATTATGACAAAATAATAGTTCATCTGTGTATTACTTAGGTGAAGTATTACACAACAACCACATATGTCATAAAGACCGCGTTTGCTGGCGGTAATTGTTAGAATATGAACGAGGACGATTGATGGTTGATGACTTGTTTTACTTCTGCTTCGATGATATGAGTTCTCATTTCTCAAACGGCGTGTCTATGCTGTTAGTTTCTTGAAATCTGTCTATGCATATTACTAAATGATAAAGTTCCCATTTTATTTATTATCAGACACGAAGGCTTTCACCTTCGGGCAAAGCTTACTGAATGTTACATCGCGCTCAGTAACAAGTAAGACGGTAAAAAGGCTAAAAAGGAAAGATTGCACACATTACATCGGTATATATATGTGACACACCAGTTCAATGGAGGAAATTATCTGTCGTCATTAAGAAGAACTTAAGTCCGGTCAACAACTGCATTGCATGATCTCAAAATAAAATTCAAGCATTTCGAAAAACAACTCGTGATTCGTGACGTAACCGTCACAATATATCATAATAATAATATTATGAATAGACCAACGATGTAAAACACGTCGTTAAATACATTTGGTTACAGCTTGATTTTTTTATTTTTGTACTGTAACGAATTGCTGCTTTGAATGATTTTCCACAGCAGTTTAATAATTCTTTGCTTTAACATAAATAAAACCTGGCAACTCTGTTTCTATAGCAGGGCAACAACAAAATAAGTTCATACCAATTTAATATACAATAGCTTCTTTTAAGGTTTCAACCGCTCATTATCGATGGGTCTAGCCTATGGCCGCTTGAGCTTGACACACTAGGGTCTTTCTGGCGTTTTTAACACAAGGTTATAGATATAGGCTAAATTTCTAGATAGAAGGTGGAACTTTAGATTACTAGTGAAAAATCTCCCAGGCCCAATAGGTGATTATAAGCCTTGGCTATACGGTACCGGTTGCTTACTGTACGTTAAGAGGTACAGTAGCCTAACACCGGTTGGTTGCCTGATTTGCAGGATTGAACAAAGATGTTGACACTTGTAAGTGCGGTTTCCATGAGATTCAGTCAGCTAGCGCACCTGAAGTGCATTAACGAGCACAACTAGCTTACGCCTAGGCCTATCAGGCTTATTTAAATTGCCTTAATAAAATATGAACTTGTCCAGATTTTATGCCTATACCGGTGATCATAAAATCAATCATGGACACAGTTTTATTTTTTTACAATATTAAGCCTACATACATGTTTTATTGCAGAAATAGGCCTATTTCATAGCAGATGTGTCAAACTCAAGTTGCAGCTAGAGCCCAAAGTGGAAAGTAACCTGCGGTCAACACTAGCCTAATATGCGAAAGTGAGGAATAACAACACTAATTTTTGAAAGAAGTGAAGAAGTATTCGTTGCAATTTAGTCATGAAAAGTGATCTCGAGTTGAGGTCTGTGGGGTTTAGTTTTTGATTAATTTTGCATTGTAATTTCTGTAAGCTGGTATCGTTACTTTCATAAATTAGTATTGTATGTACTTGCACACACAAGCTTCATTAACGTTGTTCGAGTTTCAATATATAATCGTCGAGGTAACTCACATGAAATGCACTGTGGAAGTGGCATTGAATATTTCAAGTGATATGGTACAAATCAAAGATACCTACTGGGTAATAATAATTAATTTTTAATAAACCTAGCTGGCCTATATCAACTTGCACACATTAATCCCACCTTTAATTTATAATAGATACCAGATGTGCATGCAAACAATTGCCATAAAAGTGATTAAACCAAAAACAGGGCTTAGTTTTGAACCCAAAAGCAAAAATTAACATAATTAGTTAGTAGTACAGTACAGTATTTATTTATTTTGAGTTATTTGCTTACCTTGGAAGGTGATGACCTGTAAAAATGTGACGAAGCTGTGGAAGCTTTTACCAATTAATAACTTTCAGGATTTGACGAATGTACCATATGAAAGACATCTATTTAGATGTGCAATACCAGGAAAGTCAGCGACAGTTGAACAGTTCATTACCAGGTTGAAACAAACAGTGGAAACTTGTGACTTTGCTGATGCAGATGAGCAAATCAGAGATCAAGTAAAATGGTTTTCATTTTACTGGTTTTGGTTTTGGTTTTCAAACCGATTACGACAAAAGTTCCTAAAAAAGTGTAAACGGCTTTTTGTAAAATTTTCAGGGAAATAGCTATGACCTATGAGATGGCTGAAACACAAGTTTTAGTGTTTTTCAAAAAGCTTAACGACTGCTGACAGCATATATTTTACTAGAAAACCAGAAATAAAATGCTACATGTACAGATGGAAAATTCACAAAGGAAAAGACCCAAAATGTCCAGCCAAACGAATAGAGCGCCGCAAATGCGGCAACATAGGTCACTTCGCTGTATGCTGAATATGGACCAGTATCCAAGATGAAAAACTGCTGGTAGCCTATGCCAAATCCGAGATACAGGTGCTGATGGACTATTATTTTTGTTTAAGCTTAATTGAACAACCTCGGTACCATAGCCAGAATTGAGTTTGGTGGGTTATGGCTGTGATAAGCCCTTGAAGGTGATTGGGGCTTTTCAAGCTTGTGTGTGCGTTCTTGGGAAAACTTTACCTATAGTGGAATCCATGGTGATTAAAGGAGACGGAGAATCACTCCCTAGAAAGCGGCCTGCAACATACCTCTGCATTTTCTCAAAGCAGATATTAACTGTATTTCAAGTGAGCAGTTATTACAGAAGTGTGGTTCTTGGTTTGAAGGGATTGAGAAGCTGAGAGATTTCCAGGTAAAGATTCCCATTGACACAAACCGGAATGTCACTACTGTCTGTCAACATCTACGTTGTGTCCCTTAACATATTCGTTAATGTTTAATCAAGAAGCTGAAGGAACTGGAATCCCTTGATGTCATCAAAAAGATTAATACACCTTGGATTTCACTGGTAATTGTCGTGTATTGTGCCAAAATTGGCGTATGGCAATCGCCTCTGTGTGTATATGTGGCAAGCTAATAAAGCTATAAAACTAGAAAGACATCCAATACTAACCACTGATGAAGTCTTACTAGAATGTTAAGTAATCTGGATATCAAATGGGCTTACCACCAAATCGAATTAGAACCTCAGTCCAGGGAAATAACAACGTTTGTCACTCATGAAGATCAACGAATATCTCTAGTTTCTTGCCATCGAATTAACTCCCATCACATTGAGATCAATTGAATTGAATTGCTTGCCGATGGACAAACGATTGGCTTATAAATAACCACTTATAGCCATAGATTTTTTTTTTTCAAAAGAAAATAAAAAAATGGGAGTGCAAGTTAATAGTTGGGGATTACCTTTTCAATTGATATGTAAAGCGAGTACCAAGAGCCAAAACAGTAGAAAACATTTTATTTAGCAGAGGTTTAGTCAACGCTTAGTTTAATTTTATCAATGAAAAGTTGATACTCCAACGGTACAAAATTTTTATTGATTTTTCTCATTTCAGTAACCAGGGCTTTACATAAATAGTATAATGCATAGTAATAGGCTAAATAAACCAAAAGACCTCTTTCAATTGGAACTAGACAAAGAAATTGCTAAACGGAAAAGTAAAGGGAAATTTACTGGTTTTTCTGATCCGAGTGATGTAGATGACAGTGCATTTGAAGAAGATAAACATAGTAAGTTCATTGCTACTTGAAATTTTGATCTTATTGTGCTTTCTAAGCTAGTTCATTTGTTGTAAAGTACTTAGTCGATAAATCATAACCTGACAGTTTATCACTAAATTTAATCCTAACAATATTGCATAGTCCTTGTCCATAATCCAACAATAATAGTTTGTAGGATCGTTTGCAGACATTTTTTTTTACTTTGTCTGGAATGACATTCATATTTTATATACTGCATGTCACTTTTTCAGAGGTCCCTTCATGTGTCACTACAGGCAATTTCTATTGTATTTAGCAATTATTGCATGTCTTGTTTCTAATTCTTTCTCCACTCAGTATACTGTAAATGTAACTCCATTTTTGGCCTGTGTGAGTGGCTCTAGGTTTTACACAATTCTGCATTTTCTATAACTGTCCAACCGATACTGTTTAAAAAATAATTAGAAAAGATTGACTTGGAAAATTCGTGTTTTCATTAAATGTATACCTACATATATTTAACCTCTATTCCTTGCCAAAACCACATGCGCAAACAGTGTCATTGGGCCAAAAAACACAGATTATGCACATGTTGTTTAGCTGCAGCGCATGTTGGATGGTGGTTAAAACCGCAAGGCAATTATTCATTAGTAATTATTAATTTAATTATTCAAGTAAAGAAATTTAGAAAGTTGGTCAGTGACTGCGCCGTAAACAAACATTGATGGGTGACAACTAACAAACTTTGTACGAAAAATTGACATACATAAGTAAATTGTATAAGTATAGGTAACATTTGTCGTAATTCTTACTAGCTGACAGTGTTTTTAGTAAATTTATTTGGCATATCGATTTCTAAAGTGCCTTGTCGGAGTCGGACAGCAAGGTTTCCGAACTTTAAGTGAATGAATGCATGGGGAAAAACGTTTATAACAATTTTATAATACGAATATTTGCAACATTCCTTATATTGCATGATTAAGCCGAAAAAATTCAGTTCCTTTTTGTTAAAAATTCAGTTTACGCCCGAATTCAAAAGGAACGATTTGCTACACTCCTACTTTGTGCATCATGGCATTATGTGCATTTGTCTACTATCCAAGTCGAGCAATGTTTGCATTTAACAAATATCCAAGCCGTTTGCAAAATTGTACGCAGTTTTAGCTACTCCTTTTTCAAATTGGATTAGGCTAGCTTTGATCTCATACTATGCTGGAAGACTTGTAATTAAACAATCATCAGTTCACTGAAAAATGGTTATGGGCAATGTGTGTTTTTCTACATTTACAGCTTACTTTGAAATCGCCTGTAAGTGGACGCTTAACTTGGCACTGCTACCATAAAAAAAGTCTAAAATAAAAAAGTAATCATTTAGTTACCAAAAGCACGCATAATTTATCCCAAAACTTAGTTTTGAGAGAAACTCAATTTTTTCAAAAGTGTTAAATTTTGCTACAACCCACCGGACCACGTACTTTCCCCACACAAATTATATTTATGCTGAAACAGGAAATAGCTTCGATTGGTCAAATGCATAACATTGTATCGTATTCTATATATTAATACTTTGGCATCTTTATTAAAATAGAAGTTATTTACTCTGTAAATAAGGAATGTGTGACACAGCATGTAGTTGAAACTTATGATTTAAAACATTTCAAAAACTTTTTGTGTCAATCTGGTTGTTTTGTTGTTTGTTTATTTGGTTATAAAGGTTAGCTTTACTAAAAGTTATGTGACTCTTGGATCTGAAAAGAAGTATATAATTTTTGAGGAAGTATTTAAAAATTCTTTTCCGGTTTTGAGAAGGTATGTCCTCATGGTTTCAGTAGTTTTGTCAGTCTATTACCATGTTGCCCACCTGGAGATTATAGCAGTTTTCGACAAGAAATCGTGCATACAAAGAGTCGTAAAAGTTGTTACCCTTTGTCACAGGTTAAAATTCTGAACATGTCTTAAATTGCAGACTGATGTAGTAATCATATTCATGTTTTTTTAATAAATGCTTCTGAGTTATGTTGTATGTAATTAGACTGATGCTGTCAAATTACATCAAGCTGTGCAATTAGCTAGCCAATGCACAACAAGTCAAGCAGAGCTATACTTCATATAACTATTCATACATAATGCATAATATTTAATGGGCCCATCAAACATTGTTAAAAGGACTAATTGCTTTGCTTGTCGTATTATTGAGTGAAATTATTAAGTAACCAATAACTTGAAAAATGCCATATGGGGCTTTCTCAGATTTGCATGTGAATTTAATGTGCCGTAGGTTATTATTTCATGAAATCCCAATGTATTATATATCATATCTTTATCTTCTGCAGTGACTGGCTAACCATAAGAATCCTGGGTTAAAAAAAGAAATTTTTAAATTTCAAGCAACTTTAAACCTGACTTGTTGGCTCTGTAGCCAAGTGGTTCAAGCGCTGGCCTCAGAATAAATGCGCCTCCTGTCCCATGTTTGATACCCATTGATGTTATACCGTTGTAAAGCCTGACATGACATTAACAACACTTGCTCCTGGTCATTAGACCTGATGGACAGTTCCAAATGCGGGCAATATGCGTAACAGTACTATACAAAAAATCAAAAAAGTGTGAAAATTGGCACGTGAACAATGGCTAGCTCATTATCATAACATACCACCACAATTTATCCATGGACCTGAATGTATTTCCTGATGTATTTAACACACCATTTGTAATTTTGCATGGATAATTACCAGACTGAAAACCAACACTGGGTTCGGATTAGTCTAACAGATTTTTGTATTTAGCGTTACGTAGCATATCTAACATTTTCATGGAAGTTGCAATGTTCAACGTCGGTCGAGTCCATACCGTTATTAGCCTTTTCTGGTCAAATTAAATTGAGCTATGCAGTTGGCCACGTCAAGACACAGCAAACCAACCAGTACAATACTTTATTTTGTAAGGATTAATGCACAATACATAATATTTTAAAATAAACCTTACAATTAAATATTATTAATTATATTAATTATTATTAATATTAAAAAAAAATATTACAATTTGTGAAAGTGATAAAATTTAAATTAAATCACTGATGTAGGCCTGATGACAATACCGTTATATTGTTGCTATTACTATTGCAATAATTTTGATGCAGTCATAGAAGTACAGTATATGATTAATACTCAGTTTACATGGTTGTGTGTACAATTTTCGATATGTCTGAACCTAAGTAGTTGTTGCCTTTTGTCCGGTTTTATGATATACGTTTAACATATATTATTATAGATTATTTACCTGCAGGCCACTTTTGTTTTCCCAAGCCATTTGTTAGGCTCGCAAACATTTGTATGATTTGTAGCAAAACTTGAATATAGATGTGTTTAGAACAATAAAAGTGGAGAAAACATGATCTTATTTTGTAGTGTTGCCTTCGCATCATAGCCTAGTGATATGTAGCTTCACATATTCAATGTAATTTGGCCTGCGCATGTAAGTTGAGTTTTATTTGTCGCCTATGATAAAATTAAGTTGATCACCCTGGTTTAAGAGAAAATTGCTATAATGAAGTGTATATGAATCTTCTATCATAAGCTCGTCGATATATTGCATATTACCTGTCTAGTTTGTTGCTTGATAAATCAGACTTGTTTGTTGGTTATATATTACTATTATTGATCAAATTATATAAAGTTGTTAACTTCAACTTGGCCACATCAATGTACAACAAACCAAACAGCAAAATACTTTGTACAAAAAGTATGCCGTAAATTGGTTTTGTGCAAAGACTTATGTCAAAAAACAATGTTCTACATCAAAATGAGTTAGATGAGAAATTAGATAAGTTATATAAGATAGTAAATAGATAGTTAGATAAGTTGATTAATGCCTAGATGAGCTGAAATCTATGCAACTCATCAAATCCTAATGGTGCAATTTTTGCCAGGTTTTATCACAACAACTTATAACGACAAGCAAGAAGTATTAAAGTCTTCTAAAAAATTTGATGAACAGCATAAAAAGACTATTCGCCATCAGAACAAAACCAGGCGGACAAAGTTTGTATTTATCAAAATTGCTTTTCTTAGTCAAATTGTTTATGTATGTTTCGAAATGATAATTTTGCCTTTGCTAAAATTCATAAAAATATTTCATTATTTCCGAGATTGCCAACTTTTTTCAGATTGGACACACTAGCTGATTGAAATAACCAGCGTTAGTTACATAACCTTTCCAAATAATTTAACATTTTAACTTCGTTATGCCACGTATCTATAACTGGGCCAAGGGTTGCTACTGTGACATGTTCAGTGGAAATATTTATGTCATAAAGCAAAATCAAGATGAGTAATAATGTTGTTCGCTTCGAGGTTTAGATTCAAGTGCAGAGTGTTTTACTGAATTTTGTATTGATTTATATGGTAGGAATATACATAATAAGCCCACAGGTGGCAATGAATTTGGATTTAAAAGTTATTTGTATGGTTTAAATTAGTTGTCTTTGAAAAATGTATGATGCCATATTGTTTTGAGGTAATGACAATAATCAGGTAGGCTATAGATAATAGTGCAATCTTTACTGTACTACTAATATTGTAGTGATAGTTACAAACTGAGCGTTAGTTGATCTTAAGTTGACTTTAATTGAAACCAGCCAACAAGGCAATTCTTTATATGAACGAAATGTTTTTATTTGCCTGACAGATTATGCAAACAAGTTATGTAAAGTATTGTTGCATTCAAAAGATATTCCTGTTGCTTTATTTGTACTTTTAAACGGTTTTAGGTCGATTAAACCCAGGACAACCCAACCAACGTATGTAGGTTGAATTGTCCTTGTGTTAGATTGACCCGGGGACGCTGAGGTTTAATCATTCATTATTTAAATTTTCTTAGGTCTTTGGTTGAGTCGTCCATGAGTTGAAATCACTCAACATATATATTACTTTTATATACAATATTCCTAATTAATCTCTTATTTGATACAAAATTCTTGTCTTCCTTACCTTACTGCTTCAAGCAAGTGTATTATTGCAATGAATCATAATTTTGCTTCATGATGTCGAAATCTTTGCTGAATGGGTCAGGATGATTTTCAAGTTTCAACGCGTTTTTGACAATAATTAACTCAGTGACAATTTTATTAAAATTCACTCACTAGTTTATTCAGTTAATTTTGCTCTTTGATTTAAGATTAGCTTGTTTTTGCACTAGCACCATCCTTTAATATGGTAGGCTGTTGAACAGGGTGCGGCAGAAAAACCTACCACATTTCAAACTAGGAAAAAGAGACAAAATTTATAAGCAATCAAAACATTTATTATCTCATCTCAAAGTGAAAAGGTTACCATTTGATGTATTTATGTTTTAAAGATTACATCATGTAGGTGGCGCCCTCGAGATGTAGATGGCGCCCCTCGAGGCCTTCCAGGTGGCTTTTGCTTTAGTGCTGAACCCGTAGCTCTGAAATTTTTGAACCAGAGCATTACAGATTTTCGATTGGGACCAGGATCGTTACGGTTTAGTTTGAAATGAGTCTTAAAATTTCTTAGCGTTCGAGTCACAGATTCCCCATTTCTAATGAAATCTTCCACAATAAATGCACGGTGTTCGCCCGTCCAGGCCATTTTACATACAGATACAAAATTTTAAAATTTGCACAAAACATTATTTACTTATAAAACTAAAACCTGAAACACAAATGGTAAGTCCTTTGCTGCAAAATTTCAATTCAACCTCCTGTCAGACTGCTACAGCTTTGGTACTACAGTACAGTAGCTACAGTAACAATTTGAAATGTGGTAGGTTTTTCTGCCGCACCCTGTACTTATTTTTAAACTGTATCTTTTCTTTTTCAGAAAAGCAACTGAGTTGGATTGGGAATTAGATATTGGAAGAAGTGGAACTAATTACAGTGAAAATAAAAGTGAATCTTTTGATGATAACAAAAGTAAATCTTTTGTGAACTCTACATTTAGTATGGATCAGCTGCAATACTTTTCAGAAAATATCTTTCCAAATGAAACCAAAACCGCAAAATTAACTGCTGATATGAGTTTGGCCTCATCACTTCGCACTCAACCTCATTTTGCAGAAGATTTCTCCAACGAAAAAGTTTTTTCTAATAGGAGCCTACCTAGTCCTCTTGCAGCAAGGTCTACTGTAGTTTCTGAGTTTGAGCAAAGAAACTTACCGCACCGAAGCGATAACATTTCATCTCCCAGCATACCTGTTTTGTCTGATGATGCAGATTCCTTCTTGTCTGTGGATGGTGACAGGAGCTATACCAATTTGAAAAGTTATTTATCAGATGAGTCTTTAAAAACCTCTAAGAGCTCTAAAACCTTCAACTCGCGCAATAAGAAAAAACCACAAACAGTTTTCCAAAGAAATGACACTGGAAGTTTCTCAGGAGTCAAACATTCGCTCATTGCACAGCAAAATATGGGGTATATATTGTAATTATAAATTGTTTGTTTGTGGCATTATAAATATTTATTTTAAATTTAAAGCAAGTCACTCCAATCATCGGCACTAGGCCATGGACAGTTTGCAGCTGGATACAAAGGCGTAGCTAGGGTTTTTGGTGCCCAGGAACAGAGGCAGTTTTTCCACCTCCACTTGTAAAGATAAATGAGAGCTATGGTAGAGTTAGCTGTCAAGCTCATGTTTCTGGGTTTGTTCATGCAGAACGCACAGAGTGCAAAAATTTGTGGTTTTTACAGCAGCAAAAATTTGTGGTTTTTACAGCAGCAAAAAATGCGGTAAATGAAATGTATTCTCATATTTTTACCTGACGTAGCTGACAATTTATTGCTGATGTATAGTGGCAAATACAGCGAACAAACAAGAAAATGCAACAGACTAAAAGGAATAAAGATGTCAAAACGTCTTTCCAATTTAAGAATTTGTGAGGGGAGCATGATGTAATGCCCTTAATACACCTGTGCCTGACTGTCTGAAAGTCTTAATTGATCAACTGCAACAATTTTGAACCAAAATACTAAAAACCCTACTGATGTCTTAGTAAACAGCATTTTTAAATTATGCTTTTAAAGTATTGTATTATGGCTACCCGAAAACTGCTGTTATTCTAGGGAATCATTTCTTCATTGCCACAACCATGTTTAAATTGTAAGTATTATCAAAAATTCTGACCTTGTTTGCACCCTGTTACTGGTATCCTTTCTTACCCCCACTTGATTTGGACTATCAGGATATCGGCTACCATGATTGGCTGAGGCGCTTTTAGATATCTGGATAAAATTGGTTAACAGGATAGCAAAAAATTAACATTAATTATGCATTTTTATGTCTTTTTAGCTAATGTCGCATTCCCTGTTTTCAGGTATGGGCATTCTATAATCCGACAGTTAGTTGGCAGTAACAAAAGTGGTGATTGACTCCCTATTAAACTTAATTAAATCATTTATTGAAAGCTTTTTGTCCAGTATTATGTACAAGATGAAAGATGTTAGAGATAATTTGTTCTATTATGTCAAAAGCAATGCACAAAGCGATTGAAATGCACCTGTAACATTACAAGTCAAACTACCGGTGAGCAGTGGGTAGTTTTTGGGGGATTAAAAAAGTTTAAGATCGATTGTATTCTTCTGAATTGACTAAATTCAGAAATAAACTAAAAAAACTAAATAGGTTCAGAGACATTCAGAATTTGTGAATTTTTTGTATAGATGTGTGGTGTTCTTAGTTCTTATCACAAAACTGCATCATGCTTTAGTGTTTTTTCAATTGACGCATTGTGTTTTACAAAAAAATACGAAAAAGCTGCTTTATGCTTACCACTTATTATCCCTTTAACTGGTTTGCAAAAACACAAATGTCCATATATATATATATAGAATTGATAATAAATATCAGTTTATATCCAAAATAGTTCTAGCCCCCACCCCCTCCCCCTAGCAATGTCTCTGCTGCAAAGATTCCACACATCAAACGTGGAAGAATAGAAATTATTGGAAATCCAAATATTGTGGTAAAGGCGCATTAATAGTAGTACACCTTAGTAAAAACATTCAGGTTAGATCGATGAAGATGCAACGCTTAACTGCTTGATCTTTGTGGCTAAATAAACCGTCAGGGTTGAGCTACATGGTCAATAACCGCCCCAGATTTTTTGTTGTACTGCTCTGCAAGAAAAAATAAAAGAAACCTTGCGCATCTTTGTGCAGCAATAGAATTAGCCTTTTTTGTTGGATAAAAGTTGCGGCAGGCTACACGATGTGTTTCTTCAGGCAAGCTTTGTTTAGTGGCAATCAGTAAAGCAATTTAACATAGCAAACTATTGTTCTTTCCTAACCTGTATAACTTTGCTTCAATTAAATTAATACAGTACAGGTATGGAGTAACTTATACATTTGTAGAAATATGAACATGTGTAAGCATCTCTTCCTAACACCCAATATGGTTTATAATTATTTGTAACAAAGGCATTGTGGGATAGCAATACTGTATTTATTACAATGTGATGGCAGAAATTTTTCACACTACATTTCTGCTTTACAAAGCGATTTTAACAGAAAGCTTAGTATTTTTGTGATATACGGTGTTAAAAGTAGACAATTGTATAAGGTGGAAAGTTTCAGACATCTTTGTAATAACATAGAATAAGTTTATACATGAGTCGTGCAAATAAGTTTTCTTAGTCCGAGGATGAAGATTAAGATGAATAATACCATACCATGTTCAGTATTTGTGCTATAGTAACTTTGGTTGAGTGATTAAAAAAAATACTTTTATTTAAATACATAAGTGAACCTTTTCTCTGGTTGAAGTGAAAACTGAAAAATAGAAATAACAAAACTGTGGAAAATGTTTACTTGCTTCAAATTAATAATACTTGCTCTTAAGTCATATCTTAAACCCTTATGTTGTTTTCAGAAATTTGATCAGCCCCTTAAAAGAAAAACATGACTTAAGTTCTTTGCCAATGGAAGAACGCATACAGGATGAAAACAAATGTGAGTTGTGCATGCGATACAAGTATATCCTTTGTTTCTGTTGGTCATTTATAGCACTGAAGTTTTACTGATAGTTCTTGTAGTAGCCTCTGTGTTGGTAGTAATTATAGACCTGTAGAACTAATTCTAACAATGTATTTACATGGCCATCCAACATGTGCATTTAATTCCATTAAAAAATATCAGGTGACAACAGCAGCAATCGTGAGAAACGGTCTGTCTGGAACGTTTTACATAGGTTGCTGCAAGAGTTTTCTTTCCCATTTGTTTAAGTGCCTTTTTGCTGTCCTAGTGTAAGGGAAAAATGTCTTTTTGGCATTTATTCCTGGGTTAGGTTAATTAACTGCACAAGACCTAAGAAATTACTGTTGGATGACAGAAGTTAAGTCTAATCTTTCGTGCCATTTTTATAGGCTGTAATATTTCATAGAAATCGAAAAAAGTCTTATTAGTCGTGACACAATTCAGGTCACTAACACTGCAAGTCCAAGTCATTTAATTACATTCCCAAGTCAGGTAAGCCAGTAACGTATCATATCAAGTCAAATCCAAGTCTCAACACATGCCCAGCCGCAAACAAATCACCATTTACAATTTATTTTTTGTTTTAAGTCGATAATAAACACCTTTCTGAATACTCGTAAAGTAAATATGAGCATAAAATCTGATTTAATTCATTTCAGACACTTTTGAACATTCAATATGTGATTGTGTTGTTGTGTACAACCATTTGAAGTAATTACAGATCAAAATCGAAAATTTTGAGATCTAACGTTTTACACATTCTTTTGCTTCTTTGTCTCCTCATTTTGTGTGTTCATGGGAGATCTCACGTAAAAAACATTGGACGTTTTTGAAATTTGGTATGTGAGTGAGTTTTAATAAAATCCCAGACAAGTTCATATTTGGGCATGATCACATGACTACTTTTTTGGAAAATTCCCGAAAACTTTCAAATTTTGGCCCTTTTCGAATCCGTTTGTTAATGATGCCTGGATAAGTTATCCGAAAAGTGATTGTTAATTCAAATTATTATATTAACCATTCTGAATATGACTTTTTAGTGAAAGAAAACACAGATGATGTTTCGGCGATATTGGATCAGGTTACAATTACTAATGAATCAAATCGCTGTCTTCCTCTTGAATCATCCTTCTTACCAACAAGCAAAAAAATTGACAGGTATTTCAGAAGATATTACCCATGATTTTGGCAATTTTGTTTAAACTTCTCTTTAAGTAACAATTCTTTAAAATATTAAAAATTATATCTCTTTTTGCTTTTAAAATGAGTTTAGTGAAATTGGTTTCAGCACAATTTTCAAGATTTGTTGTTAATGCTGTTGCAACACTTGAACTTATTTTACAAGGGTACTGAAGATGTTCAAAATGCCAAGGAGTACTTCTTGGCAAAAAAACACGTTTTGCTAAACATACAGTTATGAAACTTTCAGTCCTATTAATTAACCCTTTTTTTCCAAGCTACCTGGCAAAAGACAACACTTTTGCAGTTGGGTTTTTCATACTGTCGGGTTTAATTTGGGCTTGCATTACTTTGTGTGTATTTCTTTTCACATGGCACATGTTATTTCGAGGTTTTGTCTTACTTGAGTTTAGTTGATATTTTGTTACATGCCAAGCGGTTTGAACTATGCTCCTGTCGAAAGATAACCTACTGATATGTGACCTTGAAACGGAATAAAAACTGCCATACGCAAATGATGCTGCATTACTATTGGCACGCTCACTAATTTTATCGCTTTGCATGGCAGAAGAGAAATATAATGTGAAACTTCGCCTACTATTCTTATTATGTTACCTGTATCCTGCTTAGTACATGGCCAATTTGGCACTGAGCCACCGCAGAGTTAAAGATTTAATGCACAGAAACTTCAATACTAATATTTTACCTATATTCTCTATATACCTTCTATATTTTATATTTATTCTCAATAATCAACATTGCTGCATGTTGCTCGCCATGTCAAAATTGTGTAAGATTCATAAAAAAAATTGCAAGATGTTTGACCAAACGAAATCTAAGCTGTTGACCAAGCTCAATGAAGCAAGCAATTATAAAGGAAGGTACTGTAAATCCTTTATTCATAAATAGTCGAAACTTGCACAATAGCTTTGTACTGGCTTGGTGTTAGTATGATACACTATATCAAACTACGTGAGATGTTACTCAGGCAGTCAGACATGCCATATTGAAGGAACAATGCAACTAAGAGTTTATGCTTTTGTGGTGGCAAAACTCACAGAGAAAAAAAACACCATCTAACATGCAGAAATCAACAAAATTCTGCAAAACTGTGAATTTTGGTGCAAGAAAGCAACCATAACTTGAAAACCTTTTACTCGGTTGAGACATCAAAAACATCAATAAACGCATGGAGAAGTTTAAAAAATCTCACAAACTCTCAACATACAGGCATGCTTTAGTTTTTGATTTAGGCGTGCTTTTTTGTTTGAAACCATAATAATTGCAGAGAGTGGTCAAAAATCCCCTCCTGTGTAAAATAGGGTGAAACAACTGTATACAGAAAACAAGATGTGCAAAACAAACAACACAAAATATTTTGCTAACTAGTGTGGGTGTCATCTTGTTTTTATATGTTACGCAAAAGTATTTATCCACCTATGCAAGGAATAAATCGTATTTAATGTAAACTTTAAGTTTTAAGCATAGAGTCCAAAAACAGTATTTAATGAATTTATTAATGAATAATGCGGCGGATTGCGGCAGACTGTGGCCGCAGCCCACATTATCATGTAAGACCGGAAACTGTCTGCGGGCCGCTCAAAATCCCGACCCGGCCCGCGGGCCAGATGTTGCCCGCCCCTGTACTACAATATACTCCAGTGAGGTACAAAATACCATGGCTTTATGTGAGAATTGCAGAAGTTTTGTCTGTTCAGTTTTTGTTTGTATCCATTTTGAACTTGCTAATTGCTTTTAAGTTTGAAGGTAAAAGAAAACACAACTGAAAAAACGGATAAATTAACTTTGAAGAAAGTATTTAGGGTTTGGCCTCCTAGAATACTGGATTTGTTATCTGTTTTTAAATATATTATGTTTTACAGGGTAGTTGTGGTATTTATGTTTCATTAGTGATATTCTCAAAAGCAAAAGTCATTCATGCGATTACAAAGTAGATATAGCAAATCCAATGTTTGTATTTTCAGAAGTAAGCCTGAAACTGCAACACAGGGGTTTCCTCAGCATTCAACGCAGATGATATTGAACTCTGTGATAACAAAAGTTGCAGATCACAATGAAAGTTACCTGTTAAATGCTTCAAAGCAAGTATGTTTATTTTCTGGTTTTGTTTCTTTTTTTGTAACCGCAACAATTTTTATTTGCATATCACATTTATATTGCAACTGTGTAAGGCAATTTGTTGATCAAGGAGGAAGTGCCTTTTTACAGCATACCATGTAATAGCATTGGTGTCATATCAATATGGAATACAGTAGTCGCCACTTTATATGCCCTGCCGCCTATTAAGCCCAATTCAGCACGGCCCCGATTAACTCCATTTGTTCCTGTAGTAAAATACTCAGCTTTTTAATCCTGAAACTCCGTTTAATAAGCCCGTTTTCGGAGAGATTTTGCATAATATGAGCGTGAGTGCATGCACGATGCTGGTTTTGCAGTAGTATACTACGGTAGGCTGTACATTAAATGCAATCAAGTAGCATATTGTTTCTGCACACCCTCAATCTGGGTGGCAAGCTAACTACAGTATCCCATGCAATGTTCCCTCTAATTTTTCACGAGTCTGAGCAAACACACTAACTACCTGAGCGGTCCCTTGGATTACTGTGAGCAACATCAGACGTGCCACGTGCGCACTGTGGCCATTATTATGCGTTTATTTTATTTTCAATTCAGGTTGGATTTTTTTCTTGTGCGCAGCACAGATTTTCTGTGCGCGGAGACCGTGTCAGCAGTGCGCATTTGCGCACGCGCGCAGCTTAGAGGGAACATTGATCCCATGCAACTGTTGCATCACCAGCTTGAATGTTGGTCTTTATTCGTCTATAATTTAATATAATTAGTTACCTGTTGTGTGTGGGTATTGTGTACAGTCATTTATAGGCTCTACATTGATGAAAACACATATTCCACTTTATAAGCCCATCCGCTTAATAAGCCCAAAACTGTCCGGTCCGACCCGAGGTGGGCTTATTAAGCGGCGACTACTGTAATACTAAATTCAGACATAGATTAGATGATATTGTATCATGCTTAAGGTAAAGGTTTGTTATCATGGAAGTTTAACATTCAGTTTATGTAGCATTCCATTTCAGCGACGCTAGCTAATTACGTCATTTGTTATCAGTGCTCTTAATTATCTGCTCCATGATTTCATACTGTCTTGAAATGTTGTCTTGAAATGTTTTTGTACACTGTTTATTCATCATTTTTGGCAAGTGTCTTTTGTTGAAAGCATGTGGAGATATTGTTAAGAGACAGTTTTTTCAGCAACCTTCATAGTGTAGGGCCAAAAATAATTCGGATAAATCATGGGAATTAGCATTAAAAAATGCAAAGAAATCAAGCTGAAAAAAAAGGAACTTTGAGAAAAAAACTAACATCAAACTTGAACTAAGCACGCTTATCTTGTGTAAGGACAGTTGTTAGTATCAATGCAACAAAACTGTGTTTTCCAGCAATAAATCTTTATCCTTGGACTGAGGAAAGTCTTTGCTCGTATCATACACTGGGTATCATACAATAGCTGCATGATTGTGGGGATTGTGCCGTAACCACTCAGCTACCAAGCCAACAGGCTAGGAAGATGGTAAATCTTCTTGTAGATACAATACATATTGAAACGCCTGACAGAGTGTAGGCAACTTGGATCCAACTACAATTGGCTTAAAAGTACCAGCCAGGAAATATGTGCAAGTGGATCGAGTGGCTTCAGCGGTACAAAGTTTTGATTTTTTGCTGCTGAGGCCTTAGGCACCAGGAATATACTTGCAACCATTTTTTGTTGAGTTATACCTGTAATCTTAATTCTAATTAATTTCACTCTGTAATTTAAAAATTAAACCAGAAAATCCTATGCTGAATGAACAAAACATATTTTGGGAACTGCAACATATCAAAGCTAGACCTGTACTCACACTTCAAACTGTCACAAAGCTCATTTATTAAAATAAAGAAAGGTTTCGAATTTTGCAAAAAAACTTGACTCATGAGGGGCTCAGAACGAGACTATTTTCAAAATTTTTTGAAAAATCTCAATTTTATTTAATATAGAATGAAACTAGTATATTTAACTTCTAAATATACCGCAAATGTGGCTACAAGTTGTAACCAGACATCGAGTTTCTTATCACACCCAACAATAACAGGGAAATTGAAAGTATGCCAACATTACAGTGGAAGTCGAGGAAGCTATAAGAACACTTAACTTAGACAATACACCAGGAGTTGACAATGTGTAATAATTTGAGAATGAGATTTTGAAATTCTGTATAAAATTATACAACAGTTCGAAAAATATTGCAAAATATTATTTTTGCTTATCGTTTTTGAACATTTGTTTCCTATGTAGTTAGATATACTTTATTTGTAAAAATACTATTGGCAAAGTTTTTATCTTCTAAAAAGACCTTTTTATTTTAAAAAATTTAAGTTTTAACGATAGAGGTTACATTTTTTTTAAATATTATAAACTTTTGTTATATTTGCCAGGTGCATTCTTCAGACAATGAAATGGAACCGAATATATCTACTACAAAATCCAAAAAATACAAAAGAAAAAAGTCTTTCAAAACACCACCTGCAGATTATCATGGTCTAGGATCTTTATCAGCATTTCGGCTACTCGAAACACAAAAAAAAGTGGATACTTCTTCGTCTTCTGATTTACGGAAATCTATATACCTAGTAAGTTCTAGCTAAAATTTAATTTATCCTACTATTTCAATTCTAATGTGTGAAATTACACTTAAATAACGTTTTTTGTTACTTATGACATACATAACATTCCATTAGAGGTTGACTGTAACATAACATATTTTTCAACTTATTGTGATTAGTGGCACCAAAACTGGCTGTTTAGGTTATGCAATGTGAATGCATAGTATACATGTTATGCCACGAGTCTATTTTTTCTAAAGCCAAGGGTCATGACTCATCATCCTAATCATGGTAACCAGGACTTTTCTGATTGGCTGTAAGTATGTTTTGCTCATGAGCAGCCACAGTTATTATCTTAGCTGAAAAATGTTATAATTATTACTTTTTATCCAAGTCATTACATCACGTTGTTTTCTCAGTAGTTTTAGGGTGAAACAAGCTGCATTAGTGTACAAATCAAAGCTTTAGTTAAAAAAATGTTGTATGGTTGTGTGTAATAGTCACGATAACTAACGCAAGTTGAAGTAGTAAAAATATTACATTACTAGGTGTACTGTATGGAAATGTACTATTAAAGAGTAACAGGTTATCCAACTTATTGTTTGATAACCAATCGTAACACTGGTATAGGGGATTCTGATACCTTGATAGCAACAAAATTGAGAGTTTGTTACAGTACTCATTCAAAAAATTCCATCATTTTCCCGAACTGGTCTGTATTAGTTGCTACATTTTATATGCTTAGCATTTCAAGAAGGTTTTTCCAACTGTTGAAGTCACAGCCTCTGACGTTTTGCAATTACTTGCGACAGTTTAAAACACTGATTTTCCTTGAAATATTTTTCAATTGTGTATTGACTTAGACAAATTTACCATTGACGAGCAGAAACCACAATAAGATTTTCTGTTAGCTTAATCGATCTTAATGAATATTACCGATTTTCAGCTTGTACAAGCTGGCCATGCAACAAACAGTTTAGACTTAGCATTGTGAACACAGAATTGCAATTGTATTCGTGAATTAGAGGAAAGCAATTTATGGTGCTGCCAAGGGTTCAGAAGTGGTATGTTTTAAAGCAGGGGTGTCCAACCTTTTTCGCCGAAGGGCCACATGCGATTTATGAATGATTGCGCGGGCCACTTGAGTGTTTACTGGTAATTTCTAATTAAAACCCTCATACCAAAATTCTAATCTTAGAAATACGTATTATCCTCTTTTACAATTATAAGAACAATAACCATTCCAAGTTATAGTAAATTCAACAAAGTTTTTACTACATGTCAACATTTCAATGTGAAGTTTGGCACTGTTTTTCTCTAACTAGTTTGGCAATATTCGGTGAGATGGACGATGTAGCAATGCGAAGCGAGTTTTCCATATGGCTGTCAGAAATTAATAAAAAAAACAATTAATGCCAATTTCTCGGAATGTAAGTTCGCCATAAATTACGTAGGCGAATCAGTTGATAATATAAGTCATTTCGACAAATACCGCGCGGGCCATTCAGAACTGTTTAAAGTATCTAGTCAATATCCTTAAGGTTAAAGTTACCGTAAGATACAACAAATTTAAAATTTTGTTGCTTCACATTTAGTCTATTCAGCTTAATCCTTGGAAATCCAAAATTAAACCTATTAATTATTCTCTTTTATTTTTGTGACAAATATTTGTAGTCAAAGCAACATTTTAATATTACAGAGGTTGTTAAGAAAGTAGAGTGAACTTTTGAGACCAAGATAAGACTTGGGAATCTTACTCTGTAAGTCCAATGTTTTAGAGTCCAATGTTTTAGAGAGCGTAAAAAAGGCAAAAGAAAGACAGGACTAAAATTTTTTACTATGGTTTTTTGGAGAGAATACTCTACTCTTGTGAATGACTGCTATTTTTGTGTGATAAATTTTGCAGGCAGTGACTCATTTACTTTATTTAAAATATCTTATCCAAAGTTCTCATCACCTACTAATCAAGTCATCTATCCCTTTCTGAGGTAATTCCAATTCCAGTCTTTTACACCTAGGAAAATTTTTCTGGTGACATGTTTTTGGCAAGCGATAGTAATTTCCTGTTCATGGAGTCTTATTCCATCCAAAACTAGTTGGTTAGCTTGCCACTATTTGATACAATATCCAGCCATCAGGATTGCTCATTTCACATTGCTTAATGATGTCACGTAGCGATTTTATTTGATCACTGCAAACTCTATCACAATTACTTATTTCGATTAACAAACCCGTCGTATATTTTCAGCAATAGCTGCCTAACCAGTATATATCATTATAATTCTGGTATGCTTAATGAAAAGTATACTAATTATTTTTTTGATTTAAGGTTAATTTTTTTTTAAGCTTGCCCCTCACTTCAAAGATGATTTATTCTTCCCAAAATATCTGCCAATTATGTGAATGCGGGCACGTAGCCAGCATGGGTTTAGGTTTAGGCTGAATCTCACTTGTAACAAATCCAGCCCTTGCTGGATGAAAACTTGAGCCCATAACACCAAACAATGAACTGATGGAAATTTGTGTTTTATTTTTAACTGGTACTAGACTATAGGCTACTTGCAGAAGGCGAAGTTTCCCTGAAGGGCCATTCAACTTGTTATTCGTTTATCAGTATACGATACTTTTACTTTTGTTATTGGGCGTCAGTTATTTAGCATCAGTTATATTGACGTCAATACGTCATAATACAATCATGGTCAAAATTTTCTATTGTCAATCACCTACCAAAGTTTTGCCTGTAAAATATAATTTTTCAAGCTCAGTATGTGAGCCCAGCCTGGACCAGCAGGCTAGCTATGAGCCTGTCTGAATATAAAATACATACATATTCTTCATGTTTATTTGAACTTTTTTCTTGAAACTTGGAAGTAATCAGTGAAGTACAAGGTTTCTCTTGACAAGAATAAAAGTTTTATGTTTAGCAAACACACAATATTTTTTGTTTGTGAAATATCATCATGTCAGTAAACTATGTTTGCAACCAGGTATATTTTAAAAAGTGAAAGTTGTTTTTTTTTCAATGATTTTTAGTTCCCACTGCTACTTTACTGGAAAACCATATTTCTGTTTACTATTACATGTTTATGTCTTGTAATTTGCACTTGGAATTGTATAAGCTTAAAGTAAACATCAAGTATGGTCAGATTTCTTTGTTTTTATTAAATATCACAGAAGCAAAATAATCAATAAGGAAAAAATTACATGCTGTGTGTGTTGCATGATACCAACATGCAATGCTGAAATGCTGCACTGCATCTAACTAATTGTCCATTGTCAGTTATAATATAAATATGGAGGTATACCTGATATTGGATGAATACCATATTGCTTTGATCGGTATGGTATTGGAGTATTTTTTCTCAGACTGGGCAAAATCTTTGCATCACTTAAAGTTTATAACTACTGTATTTGTTACTGTTTGAACCCTGCTTACTGAGCTTGTTTGCATGCATTTTTCAATTTATGAAGTTTTGAAACGCTTAAATGTATTTTAATGACTTCATACCTAAAGGACTCTTTAATAATATTAATAAATTGAGAAATTCAAGATACTTATGTACGTATTGGGGTAGGTGAGTAAATATAGAAAGTTGGAATTTACAGCATTTTCAATTGAATACCTGTAGTTTGAACGCTGAAAATTTCTGCAATAACGTATTATTTTAATTTTATTTCTGTTTGACAAATTTTTAAGGAATGGCTCGCTAACAAAGAAAAGGTTCTCAAGGTAAAAAAAATGCAAAGTCTACAAGAAGAGGAAAAGGAAAATGAACGAAAAGAGCAAGACCGTAAGGAAAAAATAATGGAGAGGGAAAGTGCAAGGAAAGCTTGGCTTGAGGAAAAAGAGGTTGGAAAATAAAACCATGTTAAAAAATCGCTTGTTACATATCTGTGGTATAAAGATGTAGCATCCTAAACATATGACTTACTAGGTGAAACATTGCTTGTAGCAAGAATTATTTTCTAATTAGTGAATTGATTATATTAATATTTGTTGCCCTCTATAGAGCACTATTTACTAAATTCAATTTATGTGTATGATGATATTACTAATACTTATTATAGACCACTTTTATGCAGTCTTTTGTTTTCAATTCTTTTGACATGCGTTATTCTTCTCATGAGATAAAGATTCTAATGAATTAACTAGATTTGGAAATTAGTGTAAATGTGATTATTTGCCTAAACTCTACCATAATGAAGTATAATGTTGATACCTTGTAACTTGGATGCATTCTAATCAGCATAATACATTTTAATTCAAATTAAGTAATTTAACATCTGCTCTGATGAAAAAGGTCAGTGATATATGATGGGTAGTTTTTATGCGGTGGATTCTCTGATTCTTTCTGATATTAAACCGTTACATATTTGAATTAATTCTTTGTATGTAAGGTATGATATAGTTATGCATTAAATAGTTTTACTATTGTCTTCCTCTATCTTGTCAATCAAGTTCAATCAGTGTGTAAAACTGAAAATATTGCTTCAAACAGGTCATCATTAAACGTAAAGAAAGACAAAAAACAATGGAGCAGAGAAAACAAAGAGAGGAAAAATTAAAGAAAGAGGAGGAACGATGGAAATCACAAAAGGTAGTTGTTCAAATAACTACAAATGATTTACAAATACTTAATCAGCCATTTGCAAAGAAAGTGCTGACAGATCACAGGCCATTTAAAAATTGTTTGGATGTTTGGTTGTTTACTTATATCGCATTCCACTTATCGACTTTGGTAACAGTTGTTTGTTGGATTTTTCTGGTATTCTTCATTTTCACCAACTTGGGAGAGATTAAAAGTTTAATAATAATTAATCAATAAACTGTAAGCATTAATAAACTAAAAAAGTACTCAACTAAACACTCCTTGTTTCACAGCAGACTATTACTTGTTTTATCGTTTCCATACAGATTATAAACAAAACAAAAAGGATTTGAGGATGTAGAAAATTTCATATTTTCTCATGTTAAAGTCATTTAAATGATCACGGGTTGACCAAACTGGTGTCTACATATTGAATACAATAAGTCTAGGCATAATTTGAAACATAGAATTATAGGTGTTCTTTAATAAACAAAAAAGTCCATATTGCAGACTTGGCCAAAATCAGTCGTAATGACTAAAAGGCATTTTTCACAAGCCCTTACATAAAAGAAGTATGATTATACCAGATAAATAGTTCTTTTCTCAATGGCAAATAATATAATCTGTTTAGTTGATTTTCTGTATAATGTTCGTCGTTGAAAATGTTTCAAACAACCAGTTAAGCACAATTCTATGAACCTTATAATGATACATGTTATGTGGAGGAGAAAGTAGAGTTCTTGGACAAATTGGCAGCTGCTGGTGTCTGTACCTCAAAAGGATGATATCATAGTCACGGCCAACTTCAATGGGAGAGTAGAACCCAGAATAACATCATGAGAAGACTACTTTGTTCAACAAAACAACAAAATCACACAGACTATTAATTATCAACAACGGGTACTGGGTAGCAGCTGCTGGCACTCTATGCTGAGTTCAGGCTATGGATCACAGGCACATACTTCCAAAGCAAAGATAATCTGTTACAAGCAGAACGATCTAAATTTATCATCACAAATAGATTTCATTCTAACAAGGATTTTAAGCAGAAGAAATTTTACTGCTTTTAGATGTAGTAATCCCGAATGCATTTTTGAACAGTGGACAAAGATGTTTGCTCAATAACTAATGAAGACAAGCCAAAAAGTGCAAGTGCCATAGATAGTCAACCATAGAATATCAAAACAGATAAGTTTCAAGAAACTACAAAAAGAAATTGTATACTAAATCAACAAGTAATTGAAAGCTGACACAGCAGGACTCTCCACCGCAGAAACATGGATATTCTTCAAAAGCATACTAAGAAGTAATGAAGTTTAGTTTATCTTAAACACTCTGGTGGAACAATATGATGAAGGAAGCTGTGAACAAGAAGAACAAATTCTACCAAAGGTAGATGTTATCCGAGTAGGAGTAAGACTACATGAATACTAGATTGTCAAGGTGACAACAACAAAGAATAATAAAAGAAGCAAAAGTTAAATCATTAACATAAGATTGTGAACATCTAAGTAAAAATGGTAATACCCATCATGGGAACTCTACAAAAGTGTTAAAGTAATGAGAGTTTACCCGTATGACCTAGCAACGATCATAAATGACACCGAAGGAAACCCAATATGAAGGAAGCTAAAACAAAATAAGTTAACAAGAATGTTTCAAAAATCTGCTAAATTAAAAACATTATGTTTCAGATGAATAATTCTAAGCAACAAGTTCGAAATTCCAAAAAAGAGGAGTCAACAATCATCCAGAACTTTAGCAGGAGATGAAGTCTAGCGCCAGTTTAAGAACAGGTGATTGTGGTATTACCTGGAGTATCAAATCTTCCAAAAACCTTGGAAGGAAAGAAAAGACATACTGGCAACATTCAGTGGGAAATACAAAGACAGACACAAAGGGAAGCAAGAGAGATTATGTAAAATACTAGGAAATACTGCCGTTCACTGCTGAGTCCTGTGGGTAAGACGTATGCCAAGTTTCTAGAACAACAAACAGGATACAGATCTGAACCTTTCCTGAGCAAGTCACAGATGGAATTGAGAAAGGGAAGAGGTTATAATTCGCCCTTTGCATTGGGACAGCTGTGTGAAAATACCAACAGAGAACTACATATGGTCCTTACGTAACAGGAAAAAACTTGAACAGGTAGTAGAAAAAGTAACCTCGAAAATGAGCACAACATTTTAGGCCAAATTTTGAAGGACATTTTGGACTTATGGAAGCAGCAGTACCGCCATTCTGCCGCCAGGCGGTCTCACATATTGATTTGGGGTAACATGGAAGAGCAAAGTGTATTTTCAATGAGCATAGTATTTAAAAGCATGTACCAGTAAGTAGTTAACGGCTTGGTGAAGAAAGGCGCCGTTGACAACCTGTTTGTTGAATTTGTCTAGACCAAAATGGTAATCTGTCATAACAAATCACTATATACTGTTGATATTTGCATAAATTACCTTGTGTTGTCAACTTTTTTATGTTAAAATTTGTCATTGTTTGTTTCTGTGAACGATTTTTAAAATTTATTCTCGAAATTTCCTTTTGAAGTATTGAACTCTGAACATTTTTGCTTGCTGATAGCTTGCACAATCTCCCACGTGACTGAGCGAATTTATGACGTCATCGGTGACACCCTAAGACCTCGCTCCCTCCAATTATATTTTCTGGTTACACTCCTGCGCAAATATATTTTAATCGGTAATTGAGTTGGCATACCGACCTCTAATTGCCATTGCGGTTGTTAGTCACATGATATACTTGACAATTTTAAGTATCACTTCGATGGGTGCATTCCACTTGAAATTGAACTACAGTATGTCTTAAATAAATTGGATATAAGTATTAATCCACTGGTGGGAGTTCAGATCACTTTTTAGTAAGATTACCTGGCCTCAAACAAAATGCACATTATGCTGTCCTGTACATGTTGTATCTAACACTTTGTTATGTGTTTTATTCCAGAAAGTAGATGCTATGCGCCAGAAAGCACTGCAAGATGCAAAAAGACAACATCGTGAAAATCAGAAGCAAAAAAGGAATGAGGAAATGATTGAACAAAAGAAAAAGTCAGACAAGAAAAAAGAAAACCAAAAAGCTCTGGATGAATGGTAATCATTTCATTCAAAAAATAATTTTTGTTACAAATATTCTTGAGTTAAAATTTAATGTGTCTATAAATTTTTCACAAACATTTGTTTGGTATTTATATATGGGCTACCTTAAACAACTATTATAGTTGGTTCATGTTTAGATGTAACAGCAAAATATTTATTGGCGGTTAAATGCTCAGGAGTTTCATTGAAATGCTTTATTTCTATAACTTGTGTTTCTTGCAATCTTTGCAATTCTGAAGGATGAACGAAAGAAGCAAACAGTGGGAATGGGACAAGCAAACCGAGATAAAGCAAACACGAAAAAAAGAAAAAGAGATTCTACGAACCCAAGAGAAAAAGCGCGAAAATGCCAAACAGGCATATCAGTCGTAAGTCACAATTTGATGGTATATCATAAACAATATGACGAATCGGGATTTGAATATTTTTATTTTAACAGATGGCACACAGATAAAAATAACAGGAACTCAAGCAAAATAATTGTAACTCACCACGATTGTTTTGACAAACCACCTTGGAGTCCAGCTAATCAAGTTATTCCATATCGTGGTTAAAACTATTGTTGTTACATTTCATTACACATGGTTGATTAGGTGCTGTTATTTCACATATAGCTAATTGCAAACTTGTCCGGTTTTGTATTTTGGTTAACGTAGTGTACAGTTAATGAGCATTGGCATATGGGGTGTTGGACTTCGTTGCCTCTAATTTGTGCTATAGGCCTACTTTAGGGTGCATTGCAACACTTAAAAGACTACTGTACATGTGTTGTTTTGTGTGCATGCTATGTTATTTTTTGACCGCACGCCTAGTAGCTATGTAGCCCGTTTTATCTATTTTGAATGTGTGTTGGCGGTCTGATTCAGTTTAGCATAGTCACAATTTTTACATTACCTATCGGCTATCACACTCGAATTAGGCACAATTATAAAAATTGAAAACACGAGAAGTATAGTCAAAAGTTCGGCAGCTCACTTGAAACATCATCATTTTGTTTCTTCGGTGGACACAGAAGCAATATTTTTACATGTTTTTTCTGTTAATCTATTCTTAATCGTATTTGGTATTGGTTTGTGTAACAGTCTTTATTGTTTATTATTGTAGTTTGGTTACGTATTTGTGGGTTTTCTAAGATTTGCGTCTCGCTCTCATTTGTTCATCAAAGCTTATATTTAAATCTCTGTGATTTACTGAGTGAGTATGTGTCAGTAAGACATAAACCAGAAAGGTTTTCTAATGACGGATACTATAGGCCGCGGAATTTTCACAAATCAGATGCTCAATGCAACAAGAATTTAGTCAGGTTCTTCAACAGTACAACTATTCCTTCCCACACTGGTGTCATCGGCGTATTGGCTACGAGTCTCGCAGTCTGCCCTACCTGCTCCTGATCTATAGGCTACGCTCTTATAAGGTTTCTCTCCAAATTAGTAGTGGTTTACCTTTTAGTGTTGTAATGACTCTAGTCAAATGTCTTCAATTAATTGAATCGAGTTAGTGTCCAAAATGACTCAGGTTACGTTAGCCTGTTAAAGAAAAGACAGCAAAAATGGAACTTTAGGTAACGAAATCGAATATTTAAAAAAAAATCTCTTCCAGATCAATCAGACTAATTTCTAGGCAGCCATGCGTAACGTTGTCAGTGTTGTGTTGTAATGACCTGATTAGAATCAACTTAAGTAACATTTTTTGATGACTTCACTCAATTCAAAGTCCAAAATAACTCGAATCACGTTATGATAGCCGAGTCGGCAAAAATGGGACTTCAACTGTAGATAACTTTCGAGATAGCGATTATGTTATGGTAATGATAACCAGTTTACGAAACACATAGTGTGACGTCAGGAAAGTTTTTAAGTTAAATGGATTGAGTTAACCTGAATCGAGTCTGAAAAAATGAATTGGTTACAAAATTGTTGCCTATGTTTCGACGCAGCGTATTGTTCATTTTTCGCATGTCGGCTCATTTTGTATCAATGGAAATAATTCCAGTTCGCCGTAGTTGTGGTCTCGTGGCTCAGTTCAGAAACGGTTCAAGAAATACACTAGCTGAGGTAATAAAGAAGGTATAGAATAACATAGTATAGCTGAGGGGCATAATGTTTTCCTTGATCTTCAAGGCTACCATTCGACATTTGATGAGACAAATCGATAAGTGGAAACGTGCGCAAGCAGGTGATAATAATTTATCTCTGTTTCTTTTCTATACGCTAATTAAAATTAACAAAGTTAGGATCACGTGACTGAGCCCGTATTTCTTCATTATACAGTACTATTGTAATGAAGTGGGTGTATGCTGTACCTTAACCTGTAAGGTTGATCACTTCACTACAATGTTTGTCCGTTGAATTGTTTCTTGCGCTCGATGGTAAATGAGTTTCAAAGGTCGTTGTATGCTTTTCTCAATCTTAGAATTAATTGTTCACCTTAGCGAATTATTGTCTGTTGAAGGTGACAGCAAAGTTGTCTAACTTGATGCTAAACTTCTTCAAATAGAGTTCACAATTGTTACACAAGCATCACAACTGTATATACTGATTATATTGAAGCTTCTTTGAACGAATAGATTTAGATAAAACATTGTCACAGCAACAGCATAAAGACTTCCATGTTACAGCGATTATCTTAGTAGACTGAATGCATTTTTCAACTGTGTATATTAATAATACTAATGTACACAAGATAGGCAGCCACGACATTTAGCCTATGTCACAACTCAAAACAGAAAACAGGAAGCTATCGGTATAACATTTATCTCACATTTCGTACAGCCGATTTCCGTAAACAAGTATTCTATGCGGCATTCGATTTGCAAGCTATTTTATAAAATCATCACACTATATACTGGTTCACTTTGACGATCGATCGATTTGACGTATTTGTATTCTTTGGCATGACGTGATATACGGTTTTGTCGCAATTAGATGACGTAACCACGACGAACAGCTGATCGTCTATGCAGAAATGAACAACGCAAGCGGAGGGGCTCGGCCATACGTTGGCAGAAGTAGCAGGTTACCGTACCTATTCTGGGGCCTACCCTCGACTTAAAGACTAACAGAGAAGGTTATGTTAGTCTAATTTTGTTTTGCACTTATATATCACAGAAAACAAATAACTGTGCTAATTTTCATACGAAAAACATGTTCGGATTTATACACTTAATTGCGAGCTGTTAGTTTGAAGATTTATGATGAATAGTGGAGTTGTAGTTGAACAGCTCGAACACACCACTACGTCAGAAAGCTGCAGCACGTAGTGATTTCTGGTCTATTACTTATTATGAGTCGCCAAGGTCGTGCACACTTTTCACAAGCAGAAAGTTCGATTGTTCATGCTGAATTATTCTTGTCTGATTAGTAATGAGGTACAAATTATACCTCATATATCGCGTATAATAGTTGTATTGTAACGTTTAACTTTTGCCGTTACCTGTGCGGAGCGGAAGTTAGGATGCTAACTGTTGTAGTTATAGTAATAATAAAAGATGATAGTCAAGAGAAACATTGACACAATAGGCAAATTCCTTAATAATCGATGCTGATAAGGGAGTGCAAAATTAAAAAGAAACCAGTTTTTTATCTTTAAGTAAATTAACCTTGAACTTTGGCCAACTAGGCCTATTTTTAAGAAAGCCAGGTCACATATATGTGACGCAGTAGATAAAACTCGGCATTAAATTAATTAGGCCTAAGTTGTGCAAACTGTAAACCAAAATTTTGCTTTAATGTATGGGTCTCTTGTATAGGAATTTGAGACAAGTAATTTTAGTCATTACTTAGTCCTATGCCAGATGGGCGATCGCTCCAGGCATGATAGCTGGAGTTTTTTAATTTAAACACTTTATTCTTACAGGTAATCTTCGATATTTTAACACATGTATATGATGGTTTTATGCTAAATCTTGTATGTTACAACTACCCATTTTCAGATTAATAACATGGTCTATTCTGTAGGAAATCCCTGATATAATTATAAAATTTGCATTTTTCATCTTTTAATGATTTATTTTATTGTTATGGGAATAATATGAATGGAAACACTCTTGTAGCTTTTACAAATAAACACTTTTCAAAAGTAAAATATTCCACTTTCAATCCTCTCGGTCATGAAGAGGTAATATTCCTTTTAAACATGCCCAATAAATTCAGTTTACTTACAGTCAATTGATAAAAATATAAAAAAACGCTTGTAACACTTTTTACTTCCCAAAACGACTAAATTTATTTGAAGACTTAGTGCAGTACAGCGGTAGTGTACTAGTGTTTCTTCAATTATTATTTGTAACATAATTTTAGACCTTCGTATAGATGTGCAATTATAAGAGTGTGCAAACCAATCAAGTAAACACATATGAACTCTCTTACACTTTTCGTGAATCAATGAAAAGTATTTTGATTTAGACCCTATCATCATGGTTATGGCACTTAAACATAGTCTTGAAAGTGTTTTCTGTACACAGGTTAGCCAAAATGTGTGGTAAACTAGAAACAACCTGGCTATATTTTGATCTGTATTAAAGTTTGCAAGCTAGTTATTACTGCCATTTCTTTGAGTCCAATGAAATGAATAGTACGTTAATTAGGCCTTTCTGATTACTCATTAATTACGTTCATTATACTGTTATCACGATAACACTTTTGCTTTATAATAACAAATAAGACTAAATTTCATAGTTAAATTTTTGGATAAACTTGAAGTCAATGTTCAAAAGTAGTGGAGTAAAATGCCAGCCAGCTATGACAATGTGGTTTATTGGTTTTTGAAGCTCCGGTCTGCCTTTTTTCAGCGTGTTGACATGCTGTCATTTGCTTTTGTTGCTGTGGCCTTATGAATGATGTATTTTTAAAGGATCTTGCAGAATAATGCTAAATTACTCCCATTTACACCTAAAGAATTGAATCCTTACTGTTTTTGTCATTTTTCTTTTTTATCATTTTCTGTTTTAGATAGTTTAAACTTTCATTAATGATTTCTTTAAATTGTATTCGGTAGAACTTGGAAATTCGGTATGTGGGTTGGGTTAGAAAAGAAGTTTAGTTTCATAGATGATCATGACCACATGACTACATTTCTAGGAAATCCTAAAAAAACTTTCTTTTACTTTTTAATGTTTTATAACTCCATTAAGCTTTGCTTTTGAACTTTGGTGATGGAAAACAATTCTCCTCTCGAACATATGTTTTATTTTAGCGAGGATACATCAGGTATTATGTTAAAGAGACACAGGCCAAAATACAAAGAAGATCTGGGATTATGGAAATATCTGTAGATTAGTAGAATGTCTGCCAGTGGTAAAAGTACAATCTGAGTCAACAATCCTATTTCACATGTACACAATTGACAACATCTGGCTTCAAAAAATCAATAAAGTGAGGGGTAAGTTCAAAAACAAATTGATCTTATATATGAAAGAACACACTATTCGTTGAATATTCTGGTGAAGTAGTTTTGAAAAATACTTCTTGGTTAGGTAATTATGAGCAAAAAAAAATTGCAAAATTGGCTTTAATTGTAATGTAGATCAAAGCGCTTGTGATGTTACAAGTAAGAAATATGAAGAAACACCGAAAAAAAGTGTGTGGATTTGCGCTAGAAACAATAAACTGGTAGATTGTAGAAGTTTAGTTACTTGAAAGGTAGATCTTGGGACAAAGAAGTTTGGGCACCCTTGCTATAACCCAACCACGGCAACCAGTAGGCCTACTGTTCCGATTTGACGGGTAGCCTATATGGTCCAAAAGATATTGTAACTTCACAGTTAATTACCGCTCAGGAAAAGCAACATCAGCAGCATGTTGTCAAGCAATTTGATTAATCTATGACATAACAAGAGCCTTGATCTATGTCACAATCAAGGCCAAACGCTGAGACTTTTGGGGATTTTCTTTTGCCAATACCTACCTAACCACGAACTATTTTTCAGATTTATTTTTTCAGGATGTTCTGTTAATAGCGATCTTTTAAACAAGAACAAATTGTTTTTGGACTTTCCCCTCACTTTAACTGGCAGTTAATCATGGCTACCAAAAATGACATGCTATTGACACATCTTGCAAAGCTAATGATATAATGAAATACTAAGCTATAAAGTAGGGCCCGGCCTTTTTTTAATCCAGTGGCCGATATTGAATCACTTTAAAAAAGGGTAATTTTACTCGCTTCAGTAACGGTGCTGCCGTGTCTCCAACGCTGTCCCGGTTATACACAGAGCCAAGACAGAAATAGACAACCAATCGTCAGTGAAAGTTTTGCATTTCCAGCTGTTTAACTTCCAAATTGTGTTCCTTTATGGATATGTGTTAATGGTGTAAGCTGTTTGATAAGTAATTAAAAATATTTCGAAAAAGTTAAGTGTTAAAGTTTGTATTGTTCAAAATTTTAATGTTAATAATCTCTGTTTTACTAAAAATTGATATCAGCTTCAAATATTGGTTATGACTACGTACTAAATAATAGATATCGGCCGTGAAAAAAGCGTATCGGTCAATCTCTACTATAGAGCACACTAGAACTAGATGTTATTCAAAGAAATGACTTATAATATAAATATTTAATTTTTGATCTTACTGTAATGTGGTATTGTTCCTCAGACAAGAGTTGTTTTCTTTGATGTTTTGTCCAAATGTATTACTATGATAATGACTCATGTTACATTATGAATACTGCACCACCAGCTTCACATTGGCACCATTTTTTATTTTGTTGATTGTATTGGAAAAAGATATATACATCAGTTTCTTAAAAGCCGCTACACATTACCCACTTTTGTAACCAGTTGATAATTATGTGAAAGTTTTATTTTCAAGTATTTTTATGAAGTAAAATGAAAAATGTAAATAATTAAAAAGGTTAATGACGTGATAGATATATGTTTTGTATTTAGATATGTTAGTTTAACAGTTGTGATATTTCTTGCTTAGTCATATAATGCAGTTTCGTCAGGATAATGTGGAAGACTTTTATGAGATAACAGAAGAAATTGGAAGGTAAATGTATATATTTACTGTTTACGAGACTGTTATTATTCCCATATGTATTGCCAGTATTTTTTGTGTGTAAATTAGTATTAGACCAGGGGTCGGTAACCAATGCAGTGTGCCGGAATATGAATAATGTCAAAATAATAACAACTTCACGTGCCAAACATTTTTGTGTGTTTGGTTTTGCACTGTCAACTACCTGATTTGAATAGTAAACAATGAACAGATAAGAGACAAATTTATTTTTTAAACTTTATTAGATAAGATCGAATGCAGTCAGAAGAGTCCCTTTTTAATGAAATCCCTGTCCTTGCTTTTTCTTGCTCAGCTCTGTAGTATTGGGACTATATTTGGACATTTTCAGTTAAACACATGCTTCCAAATGTTCTTCCATAAGTCGGCTGCGATGTGGACTGAGAATAAACTTCATGTGCGAAAATATTTTTTCACACAAATAAATGAGTGGATCAAAATGCAGACAGCAAAACTATTTCCATATTCTTTAGACGGCTAAATTTCACTGGCAAAGATTTGAAACATGTCAAAATGTTTGTTTTCAATCGTTTCCAGCGCATTCTGCAATTCGACGAATTTCGATGTCGACAATATGGATGCTTTGAAATCGATGAGCTGCATCTGGAAGTCTTTGATGTCCATCCATTCAAATGCAGATAAGTTCAAGTCTTCACTGCTCTCCAGCTTGATGAGAGAAGAAAACAATAAACCAAAATGTTAAAAAATTTATTGCAAAATTAAGACGTTAGATCCCTCATGTACATATCAATTTCAACTGCATTAACTTGGTCACCCACTGATAAAGACTTACGGTGTTTCAAGTGGCAAAAAGTTGCAGTTTGGATGTCCCGTGTTTTGGCTTAGCGATTTTATTCAAGAGTAGCACATGCTTGCGAGCAGTGGACATTTAGGAGAAGCACATGCTTGCGAGCAGTGGACATTTAGGAGAAGGAAAGGCAGAGAAGGCTGTTGTACAGTGACTTTACTGTTGTCTGCAATAAAAGCGTTAAACTCATGCGAATTTTTATTGTATGTTTCAGGTAGTGTATTCGATATGCCAAGACGTGTTACTGCCCAGCTGGCTTTGTTGTGATTACAAAAAAAATTCAGCAGACTGCTCAGATGGTGAATACTCTGACAGCGAGCTAGATGACCCATTTATAAACGCTGCAGAAGAAGTGGAGCTTGATTCAAGTGGGGAAGAATCAGACATTGATAGTGCTAGTGAAGACGATGACAGCGATTCACAGAATCAGTGCAGTGAATTAGGACTTCATCAGAAAAGATGGAACAGCTTGTCAAGCTTTGGCAATTTCTCATGTGAAACGACGTCGCTTGCAACAGCAAAATATACTGAGCTTCAAGTCTGGCCCAACTGCATTTGCAACGAGCGGAATCATTGAAAGCAACCCACTGTCATCTTTTCGCGTTTTTTTTGACGAGGCAATGCTCAAAAATATAAGAAAATGCACTGTATCTGAAGCCCAACGCATTTCTGGCAGAATGAACTGGGATGTGACACTTAGTGAGCTGGACAAATTTACAGGACTGGTTACTGCAAGAGGGTTATTAGGATAGGTCTGCCAGTGGAAAGTTTGTGGGATGCAGCCTGGGGGTGTAAGATGTTCTATAAAACTCTATCGAGACACTCTTGATTTACTTTGGTCGTATCAGTGCAGCAAATGAAGGACTGCAATTTTTTTGGGTTGTCCTGAAAGTAACATACAGGTGCAGATATATTTATATATATATGCTGATATAAACATTTCATACTGATTGGTCCAGTTGACACGATCCAAACATTACAACCATTACTACCCAGTATGCTACTTTATTAACGGTTTCAGAAAACTGACTTTCGTCATATTGGTGGTTGGTTGATTTAACCACTTTAATCTAGATTGCAAAAAAATCTTTATAGAGAATACCAGTAAGGAATTACTAAAGTGGAATTTACCTCACCAGAAAATACAAAAAAGAAATTTGACAAATTTAAAATTAACAAAATAGAAACGTTTGTTCAAGTTGTGTATTTCCTAATATTTTTTATTGTAAGGTTTTCTTTTCTGGCATTTTTAGAGTACTGGTACTGCATAAATTGGTCATATTGACAGTGATACACCTCAAGTTTTTATCAATATGTATTTGTGTTTATAGTGGGCAATTTGCTATTGTGAGAAAATGTGTCGAGAAATCATCTCATAAGCTATTTGCAGCAAAGTTCATAAAGAAAAAGCGAGCCAGAGCAAGTCGAAGAGGTGTAAGTGATTAATTTAAAACAAAACTGGCCATATATTGTATATTGTAAAATTTCAGGTGTAAGTCACCCCTTTTTTGCATGAAAAATTGTTGGAGAATTATTTTCTTTCAAACTAAAACATTTCCATGTAGATGCCAAACGTAATCAACATTAATAACGTACACCTATTCTTTGTGCAAGCATAAACCATGCAAAATAGGCTTCAGTATTGATTGCACAAAATCGTTTTACTTGATGGTAGACTTTTTAAACTTATTTTTTTGTCGGAAGAGTTGTTATAATAACACTGGGCTCATAATAGTGCAAGTGATGTTGTAATGTGCTTGGGTGAGACAATAACGACGCTTGTCTAATCTTGTGTCTAATAGAACTTAAACTAAAACAAGTGCAGTAGTTCAAGTGATGCAAGACTTTGGACAATTCAAGGATAATGATTATGATGCCATTCCATATGCTGCATAAAAAATAAGGATAAAGTTACGCTGTAGACACTACTTTGTGCTTGCGATGTATGACATCATTTCTTAGAAATGTTCTGTAAATCCTTGAGAATCGAGATACTGTTTTGATTTTTATTGCAATTAGTCTGGGTAAATTGGTCAGCTCGGTGGTGTAGAGGTTAGAGTGATAGGCTCGTAAAAATGCGGCAAGGCATAAACAATCCTTTTTTGTACAGTGGTCCTAGTAAACAGTTCCAAATTTGAGCAATATAATATAAAAAATACTCAAGAAAATTGTCCGTCACATCCATCCATCCACATGTCCATCCCATCGCAACTTACTCTAAGACAGTGTTTCTCAACCTTTTTAGCCCACGGACTATCTTCCCATTAGCATAAATATTACTCAGGTAATAGGAATAAAAAATAAGTTAGTTCAACACTAAAACAGTAAGATAAAAAAGCAGAAGCGGTTTGTTTATTGGGCACATATGCACTATAAATCTCAGTGAGAACCTTGAAAATTACGACCTTTGCTCAACCTATCGTAGTGAGAACCTTGTCCCTGAACTTGTTTCACAAATTTGTCGAAATCAGGAATTATGGTCGTCAACGCACATCTGATATCATCTTCCGGTTGAACTTGGTTCCGGTACTTGGTTTTAACCAAGTACCTCCGACAGAACATTCACCCAAAATTGAGTCAGAGAAACAATTTTGAACTTGTCTCTCAACATCTGTAAACTTTGCAGTTCAATCAACTGTTCAGCGAAGCAATTTACAGTGAGACCTCGTTAATCCGGACCACTTCGTTTCGTCAAAAAATGTCGGTTTAGCGGGGTATCCGGATTATCGAAAAGTAAAAAATCAATCAATCTTGCAAATGCAGTACCATGTTCAAAACGCAGTATGCACCTTACTCCAATTCTAAGTACCGAGTTTCTGGCTGGACAGCAACTAAAATAAAATTATATTTTTTTGTGTGATCCGACCCAGTGTCGAACCCCAGAACCACAGTATTAAAGACGAATGCTCTAAGCCAGAAGTGACGAACATGCGGCCGCAAATCGGTTTGACAACCGCTCTTGCATGGCGAAGCATTCCGGCGGCACCAGCAGTCTTGAACTTTCTTTGACCTGTTTCTAATCTTTGTGCAATGCGATATCAAAAGCTGATAGCACGATTGAGTTGCAGCAGTATGTCTTCAATAGATTGCCGCACTCAACCGATGTACTGTACGTATTTTTTTGCGACCGCGGAAGCGTTGTTTGTTACTGTTGATGAACAATTTATTTTTTCATTTCTAAAATACTGTACAGTATTTCATAGTATGACTAAAAAGCTGTGCGGCTTACTCAGCTGTAACTGACAAAGTGGCTTGCCACAACGAATAGGTCCGTCACCCCTGCTCTAATCACTAAGTTATCTCCGCGATCTTAATCCATTTTTATTTATCAAAATGCATCAATATCGCAAGATGGCAAGAACAGAAACTTAATGTGAAATCAAAAAAAAACAATTTATTACTTAAAAAAGTCTGTTATCTCACGTTGCACGAGTGATTCTTTACTGAAAGATTTTATGTTCCTTTTCATAGCCCACGCACTATCAAGATAATTTGTGACTTTCGGCAATGAAGAGTGTTGCTCAAAGTAATAAATCAAAGTAGAAATTGCAGATATGGCCTCATTTGTTGTCACTGCACGGGGTGGACTTTCTGTCTCATCATGGTCACTTTCGGATTCACTGTCGCGTTGAGTGGGTGGGTTAACAATTTCAACAATGGCCTCATCCTAAGATAAAACTTCGCCAGTACAAATCCCAGTATCAACGTCTAGCCAGTCGCAAACAGACATGAGATGTTCACTAGAGATTGTATGGAATCCTTGCATGTCTCTTTGGATTTCTTCAACCACTTCTGCCTCTGTCCCACATGCCGCCGATGTAATCTCAGCAGAAGAGGCCCTGGGAATGATGCCTGTATGCTCCCAACAGTTTTGAATTGTTTCCATCTTAACATAATTCCACGCCTCTCTGATCAAGTGCAGTGCTTCCCGAAGATTAATGGCCATTGGCTGATCATTTTCTATGGACTGCAAGAAATGTTTGGTCAATCCTTTTCGATAGTAAAGCTTGAAATTTCGAATTATCCCAGCATCATTTGGTTGAAGATGAGCCGTTGTATTTGGTGGTAAGAAATGCACCTGAACATTTTCTAAATCTTCTGGAACTTTGTGACTGGCAGCATTGTCAAGAAGAAGCAGAACTTTACGTTTTTGCTGTATCATACTTCGGTCAAAATCTTTAAGCCAATCTGTAAATACCACACTTGTCATCCAAGCTTTACTGTTGTGTCTATATGTGACATACACGTTTGGATCAAAATCCTTTCCGAAAAAGCGGGGCCTTTTTGCTCTTGCAATTAACAAAGGCTTTAGCTTATCTGATCCAGTTGCATTTGAACAAAGACTCACCGTTATCCGCTCTTTATTTTTCTTCTTCCCTTTTACTGGACCTGTAGCCAGTGTTGCATCCGGCTCCAAGCGATAAAACAACACTGTCTCGTCCATATTATAGACCAGGGGTGGGCAAATTTGTTCAATGAAAGAGTCACTTGCGGAAAAATATAAACACCAGCGAGCCGCAAAATCAGTAATGATTGTCAATTTGGTTATTATACTATTAGTAGTCATTTTGGGATATTACTTTTTAACTAAAAGACCCATAAAAACATGTTGGTGAGGTGCATTTTGACAACCTTTGCCATAGAGTATAGAATCTATACCTGAAAACAATGTCGGAATCGATGTCTAGTGTTACGTCATAAACGAAATGCTGGCCTAAATAAAGAAAAACTACACAGAAACTTTCATAAACGGTACTCTTGGTAGCCTTTACATTTTTTGGAATTTTACGATTCGACTAGAAGAGCCACAAAAAACATGTCGGAGAGCCGCATGCGGCTCACGAGCCGCAGTTTGCCCACGTCTCTTATAGACGTTTTGTAAAGCATAGTTAGCAATGATTTGTTGTAAATTTTCCCTACCGTTTGAAACTTCAACAACATCAGCTGCAGCAGATTCTCCGTGCACTTTTTGCAATGCTGTTCCGTGTCGTTTCTTAAAACGATTTAACCAGCCATTTGAATAAGCAAAATCTTTAACACCGAGTTGCTCTCCAAAAGTTTTGGCTTTTTCTTTTAGCATGTCGCATGTAACCGGCAGATTTCGTGAACGGACATCTGTAAACCACAGAAAAATAGCGGATGCTAACTCTGGTTCCTTGCAGGACCTAGCTCTTGTAAGGCTTTTACGCTTGATGTCATCTGATGATAGCCATTTTCCCTTTTGTTTAAGAATGTCGGAAATTGTTGACCTTCCTACATTTATTCCCCATTTTAAGTTGAAATGCTGTCTAATCTCATTTTGCGTTGCCTTTTTATGATCCCGCTGGTATTGGCAGATCTGCTGCTTCTTTTCAGTTGATATTTCAATTCTTGTACGTTTAGATGGTGGCTCTGATGAAGGCATACTGAATAGCACACCTGAATTTTTTTACAAAGTGCAATGCTGTACAGTACTGTACTTTTTAATCAATAAAGACCGCAACGTTATTATGCGTAGATAATCGGCTATTGTTTCGTCAACTAACTACATACTGTATTAGGACAATCGTGAATCATTTTCGCTTAACTGTTAATAATCCAGTTTATCGGATTCTATTGCTATTGATTTAGCACATTTGTTCCAAAACTTTTGTGTCGGAGTCGGACAGCGGGGTTTCCGGATTAAAGGGGTAAAATGCATAGGAAGAAATCCGTTCCCGGCAGTTTTTTGTCGGATAGCGGGGATTCCGGTTCATCGGGGTCCGGATTAACGAGGTCTCACTGTATTTCTAAATTAACCTCTAACGCTGACACCTCAAGTACTTCGTACCCAGTTAAACATCTTCTTATAATTGTGGGAAGGAATATATCGATCCAGCTCTAAAACAAATGTTTTGAGGTGCTCAAGAAAGATTCGATGAATACCGCGCATATCAATATTTTTCTCCTCAACAAATAAGTTCAACGCTGGAAAAGCAGCCATCTTCCCATTTTCCATTCGATGTATCCACAATTATATTTTACCTTTGAACGCATCAATGCTTTATGTTACATCTAAAATATTTTTGTCTTTTCCCTGCATAGAGCTATTCACTTGGTTCACATGGCTGAAAAAAAAACAACTAAGCAAAGCAATTTGGCAGTCCATTTGTCATCGCTAAAGCGATCAACAAATTCATGTTTCTGTTCTTTGAAAAAGGTACTGATTTCATCTCGTTGGTTGGCCACTCTCTCCAGCACCTTTCCCGCGATAATCAACGAACGTTTGAATGGAACAGAAGCCAATTGTGTTCTGCCCCCATTTCTTCACATAATACACGAAATATACGAGTGTGCAAGGGACGAGATTTAATAAAATTAACCGCAGAAACAAGTTATTTGAAAACTATAGCAACGTCTTCTTGTATCTCTTTTGCTGCCAGATTTTCTCGATGGAGAAGACAATGAACAACAGAAATGTTTTTGTTTTCCTTTTTCAAGAAACTCATAAAACCCTTTTTACTTCCCATCATAAACGGAGTGCCATCAGCGCAAAGAGACACACAGTCAGACCACTCAAGCTGATGTTCTTTAAAGAACGAATCCACTTAAATATTTGCTCTCCAGTGGTATTTTTGGCAAGTGCACGGCATAACAAAAACTGCTCCTCGTAGTAATTTTCGTCAACGTATCGCACAAACACCATGAGCTGTGCATCATTCCCAATATCTATTGTCTCACCCAATTGCAAACTAAATTTTTTACTCTGCTTTACAGAAATAATAGTTTGTTGCGGAACATCTTCTGAAAGTTCTTGGATACGCGTTGTTTGACAAACGAACCATAGCTAACTTATTAGCAACAGCATCACCACACATTTTCCTGGTCATTTCTACAACTACTGGTTTAATCAAGTTCTCTCCCGCTGTATGAGGCGCTTTTTCTCGAGCAATTCTCCAAGCAACAGAGAAAGAAGCACGCACTGCTTTGCTGTGAGGGTAAACTACTCCTCCCCAAGCAGCTGGGTGATCAAAGAGACTTCTCTTTACCTGATATTCTTTTTCTTTAAACACATCAAGAGGTCTGTTGACGAATTTTTCATGGTTTGCTTCTGGGTGTCGATGACGTTTTGCTTCCTTCAAAGAGCTGTGCTAAGACTTTTAAGAACAACACACACTGTGGCCTAACTTCACCATTTACCTCGACCGAAGTAAATCCAAGCGTCAAGTAATCATCTTTATATGCAAACACCTGCTTTCGTTTTGCCATGACTAGATATTAAATTAAGTTGTGAAATATTTTAACTTTTTGCCACAAACAATGCCTAATCTGGCTTCTGCACAGACATTTACGAGCATAACCTTCTCCCGCAGGCGAAATCGCATTGCGAGAGAAGGAAAGAAACAAAAAAGGCGCTGACGCTTGGGAACTCCACTTTTAAAAAAGAGGGTAATTCGCGCACCCGGAGTTGGAAGAAGGAGAAGAGAACAAAAGAATTAAGAAATTGGATTGCCACCAGCGTTAAAAAGAGAAATAAGCAAGGCTGTTAATTAGACTATTCTAAATAACCAACAAATGGATTGTAATTACCAAAATTATCCAACACACCAAGGTATCTCTTGCGACCCTTACTTTTTGAGGCGAAAAGCCGTCGCGAAAATTATGACCTATGCCTAATTATATAAGGTAAATTAATGGGCTTGCGGACTCACAAAAACCTTACGTGGACTCGGGGTTGAGAAACACTGCTCTAAGACAATCAAGACTCCAGCATTAAGGCATCATCTTCGAGTTTAATTTGTAGAAATAATATTCTCAGTCTGAGGATAAAGATTCTGATACCATCATTCCAATGCCTGCAATTCATGCCACTAGATATTCCGTTCCTTATTGATTAACACCATTTAATATACTAAGGCCATTTGTTGTTTTACGTCATTTTGTGGTTGAGATGTCAGTTATTTTAACACAAAAATTTACAGAATATTCTTTTGTTTTTGCTTTCCTGTTCATCTCTTACATGAGTAATTTTGTACTTTGTTCTTTGCAAAGTTGTAATTGCGACAATAACTAGAAAGGCACTCAGAGATCGCATGTCTTTGCCAAGGCAGCTAGATAAAGTAGCACTGTTTCATTACATTCTGCTGCTGTATGGTGCATTCTGTGATTCTTTTTAATATCTGCTTTGTAGCCTACCTATAACCCAATAATTCAAAATATTATTGACAACCAAGTCTCTGAACCAAGTTTATGCAAAATTCTTTACTTTCAACATGCTCATCCCTGACAACAGGTTGTTTGGCTTTAGTTTATTAAATTATAATTATGAGTAAAGTCACTTCTTAATATTCAATAGTTATTCGGTCGATTTATATTCACAGGCAGTTGTTAGCAACAACAACACAAATTAGTTACTAAAAATCTATATGAAATTTCCTTGCAATAAAGTTTTTTGTTAATTAAATTTACTTGAATCAGATTTAACATTATGTTTTTCATTTAAAGTTAGCTATTAATTTCAAGCGATTTGTATGAAAAATACCATTTTGCAACAGCATTTGCAAGGTCACATTGTGATGCCATTTGGTTTGGTGAGTACCCTAAATATGACATCCTTAACTCAATACACTTGCAATGATTTGCATACCACCAAATAGACAAGTGATAAGTTTAATATAGTTCGTGATAAAAATCTTTTAATTGTCCCAGTTCACCAAACCTAACCTTAAATAATCTGAAAATGTGCAAATAATTTCATGCGACATGTGTGTTTCTGTCACACTTCTGCCTATGCTTTTTTCTTTTGTCGCGTAGGATTTATTAAACAGAGAAGTTTAACCATATGGGTCTGGGATGTTTTTTTACCCATAAGTGACCCTCGATAGTGCGTTTGCCTAAACCAACCTTGTATCAATTCTTCCTTGTATTATAGTTGAGCTATCATGAGAATTTGAACAAAATTATGTAATAAGTTTTCGTGTGCACATGTTGCTAACAAGTAAACAAATGCCCATAATAATATAACCTTCTTTGGCAGAGATAAAACCAGGTGATTGCTTTACTAATTTAATGCAGGTTGATGTGATATCTAGATTTTCGAAAATACTAGTAGTCAGTACTGATAATAATATTTTATTTCCAGGCAGTTAAAATGTAGCATTATATTGATTAAGAATTATAACGTTTATGTATGAAATTCACTAGATTGTATCACAACCTTTGACTATGACTCATTTATAAGTTATACCCTGAGTTTGATGCCATAAAGTTTGTTTAAAAATGTGACTTAAACACAGGATTTTACGGTAATGCCTGCTTAAATTATTTACATTATAATATCATCTATTTTATTGTTTCTAAGAATTAAATGCAAGTTTTGAGTAGGAATACTGTTTGTTTAATTATAATGTTTGTAGCCTACATGTTATGTTGTTTTATCGGTTAGTATCCAAATCTATTTGTAGTGTGTTTTTCAATTTCAGGTTACTAAGGAAGACATTCAGCGTGAAGTCAAAATTTTAACAAGCATAACCCATGACAATATCATATCTTTACATGAAGTATTTGAAAACAATGCTGAAGTTGTTCTTATGCTGGAGATGTAAGTTTTTTGTTAGAAATTACAAACAAAGGTCACTTTCACTTACTGGTAAACTTTGTATAAACCGTTTTGTTAAATACTATTGCTGTAAGGGACAACAGCTAACAGGTTTGATTAGTATATGACCCGAAGTGCTCTGGTTTTTCATTTAACTCAAGTACTGGAATAATGCATTTTAAATGTTATACCTTAGTATATATATTGTAATAATGAATTGAATGACACAAATTTATGTTTAGTGTTTTTAGTCAATAGTTTTGCGTTTGGTGTGTGTGTTTTGGTATGATTGAGCTTAGAGAGTAATGTTTTCTCTGATTTTGTATTGGTCGATACTCGATACAATGTTGTTAAATCCATTAGATTGTGATTGTATTTTACTTATTTTCAGCATTCTGCGATTTCAGTGATTTTTCAACCAGAAAAAAATCCAATAAGATTATTAATTGTGACCCAAAAGATTGCCAAAATATTGCAGTCTACTGACCTCACATTTACGAGAAAAACATTTTCTAAATCTTTTGCGTTACTAACTGATGAATTAGCGGGAGAGAGAAACATTGCATATTAATAAACCAAGCTTTAGGATTATACCAAGATATACTGTAAGAAGAGATAAGGGAGGCAGAATTGGCCCTGATGAATTTGAAAGAAGATTGTTTAAAAAAATATAGCTATCTGCACAAGATATTGAGATACAAACAGTGAAGCAGTGACAGGCTTTGCTTCATCATGGACGCAATACAATATGCCAATAACATAGTTTTATTTAGCATGCTATGCACACAAGGTATCTTAGTCTTTTTTGTCGAAAAATGTCAGTTTAGCAAGGTATCCAGATAATCAAAAGAAAGTCAGAGTGAAATGTATTCATGAATTCATGTAAGGCAGCATTCATTTAGCAAAACACGAGATAAAGAAACAAAAAAGGTACTCTATTGAATATCCAGCTGTATCCAAAATGAATATTTCAAGTAAAGGAAGTTGGAAAATTGATTAATGACAATGCCAATAATAAACATTAATGTGTGGTAATGAAAAATTGACATAAAAATATGTGTATAACATTTGTTTTAATCTTGATCAGCAGATATTTATTCTATTGATCTGGCATGTCCGTTTCTAAATTACCGGTTGAAGTCGAACAGGGTTTCCAGGATAAAAGGCATTGTAAGAAATGTCCGTTCCTAGCAGTTAAATGTCGAATAGCAGGGATTCGGTTTGGGGTTCAAATAAACGAGGTCTGGCTGTATCTATAAATCTCTATGTACAATATCCAAAGCGATGTGAATTCTTTTTTATTTGTACAACACATTATCTGTTTTGCAAACAATATATTACGTTTATCATACTGCACTTGCTGTAAGACTGTTAATGGGTAGCAAGTGAGGCAATTACCATTTGTGTTCTACCAGGCCGAAATTACCAGATATCCAGGTTTTGATTATTCTTGTGTTAACTTTGAGACCTGGGTGCTCTTTGAACAAAAGTATATTTTCTCATTTATGCTCACCTTTCTGTTTTATTAGTATGTTATAATAAAATATAAGATAAGTAAGAATTAAGATAACAAAATAAGTTCCAAATTGGTGAATTACAATACATTTCAACTCAAAAGGTGTTTCTGCTACCAATGGTAATTTCAGCAAGAAAGAGATAAAACAATAAAATACTTTTTAACTTTGTAAAGCTTCAAACAAGCGTTTATCACAATGATATTGACTTATATAACTAGTAACTAAGAAGTAACAAGTACAAAACACTCAAAATCGAATCAGTGACTAACTTAAGTTGCACGTTTCCATGACTTGATTTCTTACTCCAATCACATTTTGCCAGTGGTGACAGCAAAAAATAGTGCTTCAGTTAACAAAAAATGGATATTTTTGTAAAACATTACACTTTTCTCAAAGAAAGTGTCAACAAGACCCTTTTGAAACAGCCATAGGTCCTAATGATATAATCAATTTTGTACAACCTTAATGTGACAGCAGAAAGTTTTTAAAGCTGAAAGTATTGGATTGACTTGATTCGGGTCATAATTTAAATTGACTCAGGTCACAACTTATATTTAGTCGACTGGATTTGAGTCTGAACCAATGACTTGGTTACAACCCTGATTCCAGTGTATATCAGCATTGTTCTTATGCTTTGTGTACTAGCATTTACAAATTGGCTATTAAATGCATGGTACATGTTCTTAGGGTAGCTGGGGGTGAATTGTTTGATTTCTTGTCTGAAAAAGATTACCTCTCTGAAGCAGAAACAATAGACTTTATAACACAAATTCTTTCTGGAATGGATTATCTACATGACAGAAACATTGCTCATTTTGATTTAAAGGTACTATAAACTTGGTTTTTGTCAAAAAATTGTAATGCAGTTATTCCGTAGTGCTGGCATTTGTTGCTTGAACGTTTTAGCCTGAAAACATAATGTTGCTGGGTAAAGAGGAAGCGCGACATCGCTTGAAGTTGATTGATTTTGGACTTGCTCAAAAAATTGAGCCCGGCAAAGAATATAAGAATATGCATGGCACTCCAGAATTTGTAGGTATGTTCATTGTTTGCCTCAATAACGTATTGTGCTTATACATGTATTTGCATGCATGTATATGTTATTTGTTTTTACTTTTCTTAGCTCCTGAAATAATTGCATACGAACCCATTGGATTGCCTGCAGACTGTTGGAGCATTGGAGTTATTACATATATTTTGTGAGTTAGTGATTGCTGTAGTTTAGTATGTTGACTTTAAGCAATGCAAAATGCAACACAATGAACCTTTACATTTTTTTAGACTTAGTGGATGTTCTCCATTCCTTGGAGATGATAAAGCAGAAACTTTTGAAAATATTACCAGGGTTGATTACAATTTTGATGAAGAATACTTTAATAAAACCAGTGGCCTTGCAAAAGATTTTATTCGTCAGCTTTTAGTGAGGGATCAAAGGTATTTCAAATTTCAACAAACGGCATATATGATACTTACTTTTTTACCAGTTGTAAATTTATTGACATAGAAATGAATTTATCTTGGCATGTCTCCCTATATTGTTTAAAATGCATTTAATTTTAGGAAACGTCTGACAGTCAAGGACAGCCTAAGCCATGCTTGGATTAAGGTAACTATATTGTCAACATAGCCGCTTACAAGAAATAAGTTTATACTAAAATGTGTGTTTATCTACATATGCAAACGTTATCGTATTTCTAGTAGATATGCAGTAATATACACCAACTGTTATCCAATAATATATGGTGGACCATGCTATTTAAAATGTGTATAATATCAGTATATCACACTCATATTATATAGTTGTAATAGTCGAATCTTGTGCTGAAAACTTCTATGATGTTTCATGCTCAGCCTATTCTTCTTTCTGTCCTTTTTGAATTCTTTTCATGTATCAATTTTCTGAGGTATAGCTTTCTTATTTCTTTACTCTCTCCATTTTCTATTTACTCTGCAGGGAGCTGCTAATTATATTCCTGCATGGAATACACATGAACCTATTTATAAACCCACTGTTGAACCAAAACGGTTGTCCGCAGGCATTGTATGTAATGAAAGCAGTACAGATGATGACGTAGGCTCTGTATCACCATTTTCTGAGAAACCGGCACATGGCTTGAAGAGTGTTACAATGGAAAATGATAATCGAGAGTTGCAAATGGCTGAAAATACACAACTGTCTCAAGGAATACCCATACCTGTGATGCATGTTGACTCGAGCCCCGACTCATCCCGTTCATCGACTGAAGAGCATTGGACCCCCTGGTCATTGTTAGAAAATACATACGACAAAAAATCTCACATGGTTTCGTCACTTACAAAGTCTCAGGATTTGTTACAGCAATTGCGACACGAGCGGGGGGAGTTGGAAAAGGATTTACGTGTATTTTCAGAAAGTGTTCAGCTTATGTCGGAGGAGTCGGTGACAAGCCTTCGTCAGCGTATGGCAATGAAGATAGCGGATATGGAAATGAGTTTTAATAGTTTTGCCGATGACCGTTCAAGGAAAAGACGCCAACTAAAAGCTTGTCTTGGAAATGGTGGGTAGGCCTATAACGTTTTGCAACGATTATGTAAACACTATATTAGAATTTTACGTTTTACTTTTAGGTCAACTTGAGTTGCTGCAAAGACGTTTTCAGCAAACCAAGGCTAGGTTTCATAATTTAGCTGAAAATGATTCGTTATTTTAAGAAGATGGCTGCCCGCTATGCTTTAAATTGCTGTGTGTACTGTGTAGTGTATATCCAATGCATTTTGAATATTATTTGCACAAGCCGATATTTTGCTTGTGAAATAACCCCAAGTTTGATAACGTACTGATATAAGCAATTAGTGTTCAGTAAATATAGCTACACAATGGCCTAAGCGGATACGATAATTAATAGGGAATAGACCAATAAATAGCAGTATAAAATTAAACACTCAGTTATACTGATACTGTTTATATGTGTAACATTATTTTCTGTATATATTTTGTTGCATGCGGAAATTGAATGCCACTGATCTTGTTAGCAAGCTTAATTGATTTTTGCAATTGTTAATAAAACATAAGTGAAATAAGCACAAGCATTTTTAAAATCTCCTTGAGGTCTAAGCCTTGCTAGATGTAATATTGTTCATCACATAGGTTCAACAGTCAAAATTTGTGTTCATTCCTAACCTCTTAACTAACAAAATTTAAGCGTGCACGTCCTACACGTGCTTGAGAAACTGAAAATGCAGGCGAAATATATTTTCCTTCAAGTTAAGACTTAAGAACTGCGTTATTTTTGCGTTACTGCGTGTAGAAATACAAAAATTGTGTTGAACAGTGCTTCTGTGCTTCTTGGATTGGGGCTTTACGACGCCATAATGCTCAAAAACAAACGAACTGTGAAATCTCCTGCAGCTATAACAGAAATGGAAACACTGATTACAGTCTTTGTCAATTTTCGCATTTTTTCAGTGTCCTCGCCCATTCTTATTATGTTACTCTACTTGCATTTTATTCTTACAAGATAAATTCGATACAGTATCTTTAAAATTGTACATGGCCCTATATTCGAAAAGCAAAGTGTAACGTAAAAGAAGTTTTTTCCTTCAAAATGGGAATTCAATCATTCGTTTTTTTGGCTTATACGCTCAAATTTCTGAAAGAATAGTCCCAACTATACCGGGTGTATACGCTTACGGTTGTGACTTCATTGTCTTTGCTCTGCCGTCTCTCCGTGAAATAAGAGGACATAATTCATGGCGATAAACAGCTGTAACATCTTCGCTGTCGAAAAATAAAAAGCATGCTGATTAATTATATGTCAACATGAAATTTATGAAGAAAAAAGTTGTTGATACATGTCAGTCAAAGTCATGCTCAAGTTGATTGGCAGTCCGAAGCGGCGCAGCTCAGAAACGATGTTGCATAAATTCCACGTATGTATTTTCATTCGCTGGAGAGTTGGGTTACTGTCTTAATCTGTAGCCTACCAGACCACCGAAGAAATCGGAAAGCATCAGACCACGAAATTCATTATGAACTTGGTGGAAGAGCGCCTCGTTGTCCATAGTGAATACGACAAAGTGAGAACGATATCCGGTTTGTACGCCGGCCAAACTACTCTCCAGATCCTGGCCTTGCACGAAAGCATCATTCAGGTAAGCGCCCTGAAGCTAGGTACCAAACCAAGACAAGTGTTCATTGCATGGGAAGTCTAGGGTGCGGAATCGCTTACACACTCTAGGATGAAAGTGGTAGCAGCGAGGACATTGGCACTAATCAGGATGGTGAGTGACAATTTATCTTTTCGACTAAGTTAGTTCCAAATTCTGGAATGGAGGGAATGATCGAGTTTCTTTGTGGTAAAAACACATGGGTTTTCACCTCACGGAATCAGGGTTTCAGTGGCCAGAGACAAAGGTAGTATTTGCTCCCCACTTGTCAGGATAAACGAGAAAGACGAACACCGAAGCAGCGAACTATAATGGAATTTGCTTAATTCTCGCGTCTGACCATCCCGTCCAAAATGTGACAAGCGCCAATTCGGTTTTTTCGTCACAAATATTACTCCACATGAAATTTATTCTATAATATCATATATACAATATTTATACATACAATTGAAGAACTCTGTCCTATCAGGATATCATAACTTAATTTGCCTGTTTAATTACCTAGCTGACTCTATTGTTGCGTATGGTTAGAATACTCTTAACCTTTTATCAGCCGAAAGGTTTTAGAATTACAACAGAAATAGCTTACAAGAAAAGGTGTTTATTATACACTTTCTCATCGTTACGAATAACCAAGAACACAAGTAATACTACTGTTGCAATCACCATGGCTAGCGTAAACAACTCATCTGTTGATTTCGATGCTTCACTCGGCTAACTCTGCGCGCTGGTAGAAGTGCGAGTTGAAACGTGAAAGCGATGGAATTTAAAATGTTCGACAAGAAAAACGCAGCATTTCGTAACAGGTGCAGCAAGGAAAACAATGTGAGATACATATAGCTAAAGCTGACACATTGAGATATAGATAAATAATAATCAGCGTTAAAGTTAAGAAGTTAAGAAGTTATTTATGGTGTATTGTTTGAAACGCTGTAGGTATAGAACGATTGTGTAACGCCTTATACAAAGAGTTTTGATACCATGTAACCCACCTGTGTTTTCTTAGATCATATAGTAGCCGATAAGTACACAACAAAATGCGATAAACGTAGAGGAATAAAGATGTGAAAACGCCAATGTTCCCCAAAATTGTGTTTTTCGAATGGGCATGGCCCAATAATGCCCTTCTTATTACACTTGAGCGAGCAGCCAAACGGTCTTATCTTGACAGTTTTATTGTAAAGAATTCTGATCTAGTTTGGCGCCCTCATTTTGCTACGCCCGGAAACGGATGTCCCTAGTTGGCCCCCTCAGACTATGCTCTCTCCAATCCGATACTCAGGTTTTAACTGGGGACTCATGTGGCACTAGATGCCATGTTTAAGTGATTGAATCACTGTTCTGTGATTAGATATAATCGCATACACTGTATGTACTCACGTACTTTCTGAAAGAATAGTCCCAACTAGACGTCGTCGACGACCATGTATTAAAGTACTCGTTTGGTGCAGTCCTGAAGCTCGAACGTTTGCATTCCCGTGTGGTTGCAATTAGGCTACTATGGAACCGATGAAAACAAACCGAAGGTTTCGGATGAATGAAAAGCTGTATAACTGAGCTCGACAGTTTCCACAAATTCCAACCATGTTTGATCGCCTTTTCTTTACGTGAATAGCCTGACTCTACCACCTAGTCCTAAGCAGTGTAACAGAAGGATGGCAAAAAAATCTGGTATAACGTCCCAAACGTAGGCCTGGACACCAAGATATCAAAAGATCAAACGATGGAAAAACTGGATTTTCTTTGTTTTATTTCGATGCTCAGCCGTGAACACTAGGCGGTGCTCCAGAATTGTAGTGGATTCTATACATTGAAGGCCAGATTGCATCAGCAAAGAATTCATGGACATCAACTCGTACAAAATTTATGAATTCTAATACCAAGCATAGATTCCATATAGGCCGAAGTGTTATACTGTATGTAGGCTACGTAGCATATGTACGTGTCATGCTTATGCATTATTATCTCTGTACTAAGCTATTACGTTACCCAGTTAAATCAATTTCGGATTAGCAGCTCCAAGCTGTAGTTTTACATGATAATATAAAGAACAAACAATAGCCTACTATTAAATAAAATACCGTAAATGAATTACAGTACAAATTGCCATTGCAAACAATTATACATGTGCTCATCACTAGTTTGGCGAAACAAAATCCAGAAATAAATAGTCACGTAAAGACTGCAATCTTCAGCAATGATTTTGTTGTTTCAAATACAGTTTTTAAACACATTTTAATTTTGTGTTAAATATAAAACAAATTCTGCGTTAACAAAACTCAATCGACTATGTCATACAACTTTACTTTATCTAATTTTTGTCCACGACTCATAATCCTAGCGTGACGTCACACATCCGGACATCAACGGAGTAATTTGGCCCTGTTGATGAGCATTAGATTTGATGAAGTTTTAATTTTTCTTGATTTCATTACAATTAGCTGCTAAATTTGTTCTTGAATGAAATGAGCACATTGATGAGCAGTCGCGCGCTTTTGAGTATTTTTAAATTTTAAGCTAAGATCGTAATTACTCGAAACCATATTAATCTACTTATATACGCAATAATCGTTCATGGAAGCCCTGGATCAGAGCTTTTAACAGCGGTCAGTATACAGGTAAAACACCACTGTGTGAGCAAGCTGCACTGTAAGTTAAATGAAAAAAAAAGTGAAATCAACCAGAGTCGGTTTGCACAGTTGAAGCAGAAATATATTTAACCTGTATACCTAAAGCAATAACAGTAAACATAGTTAAACTGATACGAGGCGTCAAGTGACAATTACGGAAAGAAAAAGTGTACAAAACAGCAGTAAAAATTATAGAAGTCGCGGTAAAATCATTTTATTGATATTAAAGCTCGCTTGAGTAAGGCGTAGTCATTTGACTTCACAATAACCAAGTGCATTAACCTTCGGTTCTTCAAGAAAAGCAACTTTAAAACGCTGTGTAATATCGGGTTTATCTTTCATGAAAGCTTTATGCGTCCTGGCGTAATGTTTCATTAAAGCCGTTTCGTCATTACTGCTATCGTTAATATTAAATTCAAATTTATTCTACACGACTCTATGGTTAGTTCATCTTTTGGAAAACCTATTCATAGTTTTCCGACGTATTGAGCTGGGCATTTACAAAAGGTCGCCTCATAAATACCAAATTTATTACGATCAAGGTTCTGTTTAAGTGTATTAGTGATCTTTTTAGCATAAACTAATTCGTTTGAAATGGACACCATATATTGATGCTTGAAATGCTTACCGACGTGAGTGGGGAATGACGTTCACCACACGACTAACTTCTTCCGTGGTTTGTTTCCATCTGGTGAGCTCGGCCCAAATCGTTCTTTCCAACTTGTGGCGTAAGAAAACATACCATTAGCGAATTTTTTTTTTAAAAGTTCGATTGAAAGCACTTGGTTTCAGGTTGGTTAGGTTGTTCTTTAAATGTTCGTCTTTTTCACAGAGTCTGCGCTTACAGATGACTTCGAAAAAAACATTTGATTTCAAAATATGTGTAAGAAGGTGGGATGAGCCGTTGAGAAAGCATCTGCGTTTTGCTGTTTCTTTCACGAAATTTTTCGTCATAAAACCAAACAGTTATTGTGTACGACAGGTGGTGTGCAGAACGTCCAAACATTTACCACTTTCGTCAGCTTCGGCAGTGTTTTTGCAGGTTCTGTATTTTATATTCCATTTCCAACCCACTATCCTATAGACTTCGGTATTGATGGTTTTAAGATCTTATATGCCCTTTCTTCACCAAAAGATATCGTCAATGAATCTGTTGTACCGTTGTGATTGTTGAATGACTTGGGCCACGTCCAATATAGCGTAGTGCATTGCGATGTTCGATAGGAATACCAGAGTGGTTATCTCCCGCAACGATGCGTTTGCTTGCTTGTAAAATTTTTAATTTAAATAATTAAGCTAATACTTTGGAACTCAAACAAGTTTTCCAAGGAAATTTCTGTCCCCTACTTCCACACGATTTAGCACCACTTGAAACGCTGCTACAGAAATGTTTTTCCTGAAAAAATTTATAGTTCCCAGCATTTTTTGCATTTCTGAAAACAGTATTAGTACATCATTAACAATACTAAATTTTAAACGTCTGATGTTTAAACGTTTATCTTAAGTATGAATTAGCAAGTCATTTACTAGACTTTTCTCTACTAAATTATGCCTTTCTGTAATTGGCAAAGGTATTACGATGATTTGAAAACAACATTAATTTCTTTTGTCCGGGGTCCTCTGGGAAATTTTGCTTCGGTACTTCAAATTATTAGAAATAAACGAGCGGAAACAAATAAATTTCGAGTTTGAAGATAAGACAAAGGCCGGATAGGCTTATTTAGCTAATATACTTTGCACAAAGTTTCTATGATTGCCATCAGGCATAATATTCATCAAATATAAATTCCTACTGGTGAATACAGAACTTTATTGTCTGCCAACATTCCATTTACCCATTCGGGTTAACTGCATCAAGGCAATGCAAACTTTGCAGAAGTTTGAGAGCTTCAAGTTAAAGCCCCACCTGGTTCAACGCTTATTTCCTCGTTTTTATTGCAAATTTTAGAAGTTACTGTAAAACTAAAAAGGCCGAAAAAATAGAATAAAGATTCATTCAAACTGATAGCAATCAATAGCGCTAATCGTTCCGTTGACGACCAGGTGCGCTACGTCATATTATCATCGTGAGTCATCGAGCAAGTCCTTTTATGGAGGTTTGTTTGTTTTGGTTTTTCGCTAGATACCTCGTTTTTCTATCTGCATAATATTCATCGTTTTATTATGTATATTTTCTCTGTATTACGTCATAGTAACAACGTCATGAATGTTTCTTGGTAGTTTTGCTTGCATCTTAAAAATCAAATCTACTTGTGATTTTATTTTACTTATGATTAGCTCAGCACTCTGTGATTTTAAAGTTTGTTTACTGAATTTATTACCGTATTTCTGCTCTGATGAAGCGCACCCATATACTGTAGGTTAGAGCAAAGTTCGCTAAATAATAAATTCGTTCATCAGACGAACATCCTTTATTATTGCTACCGTTACGTGGTTTGTTCGAAATTACTGCACACTTGGAGACAGATTATCCTAACACACGATTACAAAGCAGCCATGTTATACAGTAGCTTATCCGATAATATTTAAAAAGATAATTTGCCGTTAGCATTTGGTTTAATTGTAAATATTGCATACATTTCCAAAGTATTTACATTAAGTTGAGCAAGGTGTACGTATAATGAACGCCGTTTTATATTTACCCTCAGGGTCTTCATACTAAGCTAGTTCTAACATTGGCATACAAGTATTGGCAGATGATTTGAAAGCGTCGTCGTTGTTAAGAGCTCAGGCGTATTTTGGAACAATAATTGTAAAAATCCAAAAATTAAAATTTGTAGCAGTTCATATCTGTATGTAGCAGTTATTCTTATATTACTTGTATTTATGACTTCTTATAATACCTGTCATTAATGAAGTAATTTATATATGTTTGCCGTGTGTAGAAATAATTTTATCATGCAGTGCAATTACCTATTCGAATCTCGTCGAAATTGACTACGCCTTAAGAGTGAAATATACTTCTTAAATAGAACGCTTTACGGATTGAATCTTGAACCTATTTTAATTATATTTTTTAGTTCTCAAGAGCACTAAACTTTAAGCAATCATGATATCCAGACAGTTTAATAAGCACCAAAAAGCTTTTGACCGATGAAAGATATTTTTAATTTCCTTTAATGCTGTCACTGAGTAGCACGAGTTTCATTTTTTGCCATAAGTCTAATGCCGTATACTTCCTTTGCAAAAAGCGTAAACCTTACCAATGTTTTCATCAAACCACTTTTGTGGTCAAGAGCAGCATCAGATTTAGGCATAAGTTCTACCGGCGTGAAAATGTTTATCAGTTGTTTATTTACTTGTATATTGGTCTACTGATTTGTGAAGTTTATTACCTTTAGAATTTTATAATTTTTTAGAATTTTATTACCTGTTAATCGTATGCTTATGGATTACCGATGGGCTGTAAGTTTGTTACCAATTAAAACACTTATTTATTTAATTGAAACTTTTTCCAAAGCTCGATTTGGTAAACCTTGCGTAGGCTATATTCAGTAGTTACGTTACCTATACATTTAGGTTTACCTATACTGTATTTACTTTAACCTTAATATCGATCAATCTTTTGCCCTTTTCTAAATATACTCTGAGACAAATAATCTCTAAACCTACAAGAGTTTGATTGAAATTTTCGTTTATTTGTGAGCTTGTACACTTCTAGGGCTTGTAAACATGTGACTTATCTGCAATGACAAATGGTGATGCTTTGATTAATTTATTAATCAATTAATTAATTATCAGTAGGGCGATTATTTTTTGACTTGTCAAAAAAAGTCAAAAATTGGTCAAATTTATAGCGTTAGGTCAAAAATTGTCAAAATTGTTTACAAAGTCAAAATTTGGCAACAAACTCATCGTTAGCATTCAAACAGTGTTTATGGCTGACTTTGCCATCACTTCAAACTTTTGGAAATTAAGAGGAACGCATGTCCTTTATAGACAAAGCGCATCTTATTCTACCTGATCCTAGATACACTTCTTCACAGAACTAAGCCAATTTCTACTGTGTAGCTTTCATGTTAGTCTAATGAGTACAATGTAAGTACTGATATATGAAATATGTTCATAGGTAGGTAGTATAAGGCTGACAATATTAAATTGCCGTTCATGCTTGTCTTTTTTTTTGCTTGAATACATGCATTTTATGCGACCAGAATTATTACAGGTAATTAGTTAACCGGCTAAAATATGATAAGTTTTGGGATAATCTATCTTATCACGTTTCTAACTGTAATGCAAGATTCCGTTTTGACAGCAAACCTGAAACATCGTTACGGACGAGGTAATAATCATTATTTTGAAGGCTGCAGCTTTTAAGTAATGTCTTTAGGAGAAACATTTTGCAGTTTGTTATTTTCAATCTTTATATAGAAATGCTTATTTCTAAAGATAGGAACAATCAATGTTAGCTTTCAAATATCGTTGAATGTTTACAGCATATACCTAATTAATTACAGCGAAACGAGCGTCACACAAAGAAACAAGTCATTTACTTAGCGATGAATTGCCAGATTTTTCCTGCAATTTTGACACCAGCTATTGTGGCTGGAAAAATGACTCTGAAGCAGATTTTAGTTGGACACGGATAAAAGGAATGACTCCTTCAATGGATACTGGTCCTCCATGGGATCATACCACTAAAGGTTGATGTGAAATAAAATTTTAAACTTCCTGAACGTTACATTAAACAAACTACTTCTATATTCTTTTAAATGTTAATATTATAAATTTATAATGTAGCAAATGCTGTTTTCAATAAGTTACTATAACTATTTTTCACATATTGCAATAGTGTCATTGGCTATAAATTCGGAATGTTAACTCGTACCCATATACAGATGGAACTGCAGGATATTATCTTTTCATTGAAGCCTCCTCACCGCGTCAGAAAGGCGATAAAGCTCGTCTTATTAGCCCTTTGCTTAAATCGCCAGGGAAGTATTGCTTTAGGTAATAATTTTACAAGAGTATGCTGACTGTTGTAACTTACACTGAGCAAAGTCTAGTGTATTATCAGCTAATCTTGGGTGGTATTTCATTCCTATACAATTATAATAGAGTCTTTTCGTTTTTAAATATTTTTTTGTGTAACCTGCTTTTTTCTCATAGGCTATGGCATCATATGCATGGCGCTGACATCAAAGACTTAAACATTTACATGAAAAATGCAATTAGCAAGAAAACAGAAATTTTGAGCCATTTGTCTGGTGCCTGGTCAGTCGAAGGAACAGCGCAAACGAGAGCACTGGAACCCACCGAAGACTGGTGGAACGAACATCAAACTGAAATTACAGTAACGGATCCAGCCTTTGTAAGCGCGTTTTTTAATTAAAATTTCCCAAAACCTTCTATACTCTTCCTGAATACAAATTACTATTTATTTCGTCACATTTTCTTAAAAAAAGAATTTTGTATCATGTAAAGTATCTTACCACTATACAGGCATATATTAGCCAGATTAATCAAAATAACTATATGACGCCTATCCCAGCTATTTTGTCCAAGCATTACTTTTCTGTCACAATAGCAGATATAACTTATATGTTGTAAATAATGTGATTTGCGGATTAGAAATTCCAACAGGTATCACATTCCTTGTATCCTCACAAATTCTTCAGGATGCAATCAGAATGCGTTGGTTTTAGCATAAGCGTAATTTGTCGAAAATTCCCATTTCGCATTATTATTGTTTTTTAGGTTTTGTAGATTTACATGGCAATGTTTAGGAATTTACCCGTTTTTTTTTCTGCCTTAAATCGCCTGTAGTTAAAACAGGTCATTTCAGTCTCCACCGCTTGAAAAGTACAATTTTGTACGTAAGTTTGATGAGCATACTATAATTCGCTGGAGGCACGAGACGCCGTACAAGACTTGCCTGTGATCTTGTTAATCTTTATGTTTTTGGGCGTTGTCGTCATTCTTCAAACCCGCAACATGATACTTCATCCTAGCGTGACTAAATAGTTCTTATCATATTTATCGTCCAGTCCTTAACGACGTGTGTCCGGAAATCCTATTAATGTGTTAGTCATGGCCTGCACTTCTTAATTAAATTCATCTCGACAAGTACTGAGCTTGATTCTATCATCAAATTTAGTAAAAAAACATAAAAAAGTTTATTTTCAGATTATAATTGAAGGAGTTCGTGGAGAAAATTATCGAGGAGACATCGCTTTGGACGATGTAAGTTTGACACCTTCACCATGTTTCGAAAGTATGTGTTATATGTCGAAAATTATTTTTGTTGTATGACAGTTTTGACCTTAAAATTGCACGTTTGAATCTACGTTAATGTAAGTTTGAACCTTTATTATAAATAACTCCAATTCTCCAAAAACTTAAACTTTTAATCACAAATGATTTGTGACGTATAGTATGGAGAAGTTATAGCCTATAATTGCCTATAATTGCCGAGTCACTCTATTGTATATTTGCTAACGATCACCCGCTGTGTTAACATAATTTTTTGTCCGACTTGATCACTTGATCGCACAACCTGACTTCAAAACAAATTGTGATAGGTTTACATGCTTTTAATATAATAATGCAAGCATGAAGTCGGGAGACTGAATATGACTGATTTTGCTGTAAATCTTGACTGCAAAAGATAAAATGTGAAGACAATTATTGCATGCTTTTTCCACTTAGAACCAATCAATTGTGATTTTGAGAGTAATACTTGTGGTTGGACTCAAATGTCTGGCGACGACTTTAATTGGTTGCCTCATCGTGGTTCAACGGGTACGAGATATACTGGACCTCCATACGACCACACAATTGGAACTGAAGGTTATTTACGTTTTGTTAGTTTGTCACGAATAAATATGCCGTAATATAGTTCGAACTTTGTTGTTTCTGTGAATATTACCAACGACCTGTTGCATAAAAAACAAACGTTGTGTACCATCATATATTCCGTTTTGCTGTTGGGTTTATTTTATGACGAAGTGCTTTTCTGTAGACATGTCGGTTACGGAATGTAGATAAAGCCTTCATGTTTTCTAAAAAAAGCTTGGGGGTAAATCGTTGCAACATGACGCATCATTCGAGTCTGGAACCAGTTTCTCTGATTGAACATTTTTGTTTATATAAAGTAGTGCGATGTTTGATATAGATGGCAGGTATCTTTACATCGAAGCGTCTTGGCCTAGAACAGAAGGTGACAGAGCTAGGCTTATTTCTCCTCCTATTAAATGCACCGCTGATGCACAACCTGTTTTTCAATTTTGGTAAGGTATAAAGGAGCCGATTTTACTAACTATATATTGTGTGAAGCTAAATGTATATTGCTGCGTTAGTCTATGCTTTATATATTCATGCTTTATATCCCAAATGCTAAATTACAGGTACAACATGAACGGTGAAAGCATTGGACCCTTAAGAGTTTATCTAGTGGCAAACCACACTGTTCCGTTGAGTCAACCAATCTGGCAGATAAGTGGCGCACAAGGGCTAAACTGGAAGCAAGCTCGAATTATTTTACCAGAAAGTTTCTTACAGAAGCACGACAGCTTTCATGTAATACCAATATCGGAATTCAGGATAAATATTACAATTGTTACCTTATGGTGGCAAAAATACTTATGAAAAGTGTTTTGTTTACTTGTATAATGTTATTTTAACAAACGAAGAGAATTTGAATGTGAAAAAAAGTAGACAGGATATTTTTAATGTAGCCTATACACCCACATCTCGTTTTTAAGGTAATCATTGAAGCAGAACGTAAAAACTACAGAGGCGATACTGCTGTAGATGATGTATCCTTAAATGGCTGTTTTCCAAGCAATACACCTAAAGTGGAAAGTTCAATAGCGAGTAATGAAGTTAGCCCAACAACAACATCAACCTTACCATCGTTTCTGACGCGATCACCGCAACCCACCATTTTTGTGGAGAATGCATCCTTACCTGGTACGATTTGTACATAACAAACACAAATGATTGATTGACTTTCTCACGCATTTCGTTTGAACTTTCCCCAATGATGATGACGATGGTTTTTCTTCATTCTTGAACAATTTTTAGTGTTTATTCTCATTCGCATTTCATAGATTTATCTAAACTGGACTCAAAGCTGTTTGTCATATTTTATTGGTATTTGTTCTTAACTATAGGCGGTTTATCGTGCACCTTTGAGGAACAGACATTTTGTGGATGGAATCGAGATAGGGGAGAGTTTGACTGGCTTCTCAACAAAGGAAAAACACATTCTCTGAAAACGGGTCCCTCACACGACCACACAACCAAATGTATAGTTCCAAATAAACCATTGATGCAATAAACGTTGCGACGTTAAATTTACAATCTTGGGTAACGTTAGAATTTATAGCGGCAGAAGATAAAGCAAGATAAGACAAGGCCTACACCATAGGTTAACCAAATAATATTATTGGTTGCAGCTGGTTGGTATATTTATACTGAAGCGTCTTCACCTAGTATGCCCAATAACAGAGCAATACTTCGTAGTCCTGTCATCTCCTCCTCTGTACGTGCTTGTATGCGCTTTTATTATCATATGTTCGGAAGATCAATGGGAAAGCTGGAGGTTCTTACGGCCAAACCAGGAAGATACAGGTGAAATGTGATAGACCTTTGACTTGCCGCACTATAGAACCGTCACTATACGAAAAAACAATGGAGTTACCATTTTTGGTCTTTAAAATGCATTGGCCTACCTTTTTTCGGTGTATACTTTAAGTGTGGTACACCCTTATATCATTTATCACAAGTACAAACCCTATAGGTTTCATCATAAGTGGTCGGCTGATGGACAGCAAAGCAAAAATGAGACTGATTGGCGCTTGGCTGAAGTCGACATAACGGAATCTTTTGATTACCAGCTTATCCTTCTTGGAATTCGTGGAAATAACTTTTATTCAGATATAGCAGTCGATGATATTTCGGTGACACCGTCCCCATGTTGTACGTATTTTCGAAAAGAAATAACATGTTTCATTGAAGTTAACTGTATTTCAATCAGAAGCTTCGTGTGTAAAAATCAATTTTCCGGTTAACACCGAAATGAGAAAAAGTAAAAAAGGAAAAGAAAAATATCTTTACCATACAGGTTACTATTAGTTTTGCGGTGGTTGCAAAGTGATATATAAGTATAATATTAAAAAAATAAAATTTTTCCCTAATGACATGCGAAAGCAAACTGTACCAAGTTTTATGAATTAAGCAAAACCATCTCAAATCTATACACACAAGCTTATGAATATGACTCGTCGTATTTATTAAGAATTTTATCTTTATTATCGCCAAATATTTTAACTGAAACATATTATTGCAATGCATTTCTCTTTTTATCATATTGCATTTTCCCATCACATTGCTTATCTCGTTGTGACTGCACGGATTGTAAATTCAATACATTACAGGCCTATTGCTCATATTTTACCCCACTCTCACCCTCCGTCTAAGCTTATATGGCAACACGAACTCCTTCTAAAGTTATCATTTTCTGTTGTTTAACTCTTGATCCTTTTCAACATTGCGATTGTTTTTTTAATAGCTATACTGGCTATACTCTGATCGAAAACTGGTTAGTTGTGTATAATTACACTATAAATATATCTGCATTCGTTGTATTACATTAATTACAGCAGTTTAGTGTAGATTTACCGCAGAACTATCTCAACCTTCCCCAACATATATAATTTCAATTTTTAGTGATTTAATTAAAATGTGATTTGACTTAAGTTTATTTATATGGCATCTAGTCCAAAGTCTGCCGTTGACAGTATTCTGTTGCAACATTGATTTCATTGTGTTCTTTTTTTGGTGTTTATATATAGGATCGAATCCTATCCTATATCCTATGATGGAGTCCTATAATTTCACGTTTTCGTAACCTAACTGCCTACCATCAAGGGCTTTGCGTATTTTTGGTGAAACAATTATTTCCTTCATTAAAACTTAGTAAACATGGTTTATTTTTTATTACAAAAATAAATCGATAGATACAACAGCTAAGCAGACATCAACAGAATCATCTGTACCAACGAACTCATCTGGAACCAAAACTGTCGAGAATAGAGCAACCAACTCCTCACTAGGTAATCACAGAATATCAAGTAACTTACTATATCCCCATTAGTTTCAAAATGCTTTATAACTAACATAAAGAAATTGTGGAAGGAAATGCTGTTTAAATGGTGTCGACTCCTTCGAACTTCTTATAAGCAAGAAGTGCACTACAGCCAGGTGCTATTACCTATATATAGGGATAGCTATAACAAGGGTTATATAAAACCGTTTTCTTTAATAAAAATTATAAAAACAACATAAACTTTTCTAGAGTTGCAAATTAATTGCAATTTTGATCAATACTCCGTATGCAATTGGATACAAGTTGACGCAGATGATTTTGACTGGACTGTATCTAGGGAAGGTCAAACTCCTTCTCCAAACACTGGTCCGAATAAAGACCATACGAGTGGAGGTAAGAATAATTAATCTGAATTATTTTACTATCCCAAATTTTGATGAAATGGTATCCCTGCTGGCCCTGGCTTTAGATGTAAACTGTAAAAAATGAGTTTTCCAAATCCAGAACTTCGAAATTATTTTAAGCTTTCAATTCTCAAGAGCTCCTTGAATCGAAACTTTGAGTAAATTTACTTTATTTACGATCGACTATTCCATAGTTTGACATGTCCGAAGCAAAGCTGATTAAATTGTCGGTCGGTGCACTGGTTGTTATGAGAGTTCCCATAATTGTTACTTTCATTTTTTATTGTGAACACAATGCAGCAAAATTCGCAATTGCTGAAGCGTTTCGTTTGCAAAGTGACATTAAAAACGCGTATACTTGCGCATTTCATATACGTACCAAAAAATTACCGTTCGTTCCAATTGCAACATTGGCTTAATACTGAAAATGGTTTCCAGACTTTGAAATAGCAGGAAAATTCGATTGGGATCTTTTGAAATTAATTTTCTAAGAATTTGTAATTCTATAATATGAATCCCTATATGACTGGATTTAAACCAATAGTCAGTACAAACTTTTTTGCCATATACGAGTGTCACCAAATTTGACGTTTGGTAATTCCTTTTCTATTAACCATGCTGACAGGCGTGTTCATGTAGCACTGCACTTTGATATGTTTTAGGTGTATAGTTTCATGAATTCCACGATTTGTTTTAGATGTATAATAACATATATTCCACCCGTATTGTTGCGGCCATTCTTGTACACAATGTGTGACTGTCATTTATCGATATGCCACTTGCGACTCCTATTGTTAGTAAGTTTTCTACACATGTACCTGGTTTACGCCTTAACCACATGGCATGGTAGGCTATCCGCAATTTCTAATCTCACACCCTAATTATAACTGATTACGCTATGGTTTCGTGGACAATAATTTTTATTAGACATTTTACGTTTTGGTTCCACGATTTGTTTTAGATGTATAATAACATATATTCCACCCGTATTGTTGCGGCCATTCTTGTACACAATGTGTGACTGTCATTTATCGATATGCCACTTGCGACTCCTATTGTTAGTAAGTTTTCTACACATGTACCTGGTTTACGCCTTAACCACATGGCATGGTAGGCTATCCGCAATTTCTAATCTCACACCCTAATTATAACTGATTACGCTATGGTTTCGTGGACAATAATTTTTATTAGACATTTTACGTTTTGGTTTGATAAAAGAAAGGCAATTGTTTTTATTGAGGGGATGCAAATACCTTTCTTTTTTATTCTACACAAAACTCGAGTTAAGAATTTGAATGCTATTAAAAGTTAGAAGATAGGTGGGCTAATTGACTAGCCGCAAGAGCGGAAAGTTTCCTGGTTAAAGAAAATCTTGGTTACACGAGCACGTTGTTTCGCTTATTAAGACCTCTATTTTTAACAATTTAAACAAAACATGATTTAGTTTAAACGAAATTAAATTAAACTTATAGAGTTCTTCTGTCAACGTTATTGCATTTTGTAGGTGGAGAATTTGCCTACATCGAAGCTTCAAGGCCACGCGAGGAAAACGATGAAGCGATATTGAAAAGTCCGGCCTTATCTACTTTGACGCAACACTGTTTTTCAATGTGGTTTCACGTGTATGGTGCAGGCAAGTTAGAAAAATAAATCGAAAGATTTAAGCCTCTCCAATTGATTTATTTTCTTGTGTAATCCAGACCACGTCTGGAATAAACAACAGGTTTATATGTAAAACCAGTAATTAATGATATGAACAACACGTAATTGACCAACAGTAACACATTTCATACATCATAACATTCATAACATCAGCCTATATATATATATTACCTATGTAAAAGTAAGAAGCAGTAAACGAATGTACACTATACAATGTATCGATCAAATACTGTGCAGTATTATGTCATCCGTGATTCCTGATACAAAACGCAACGCAACGCAACGCGACTGTCATTATTCCTTGCATTTAATCTGTATGAAAGACATTTTTAAGAAAAAGTAACTGAACAGATATTTATATTACGCAGACGTTTTGTTGTGCACTGAATCGTATAATTGACGAGATAAAAAAAAGTTGCCAATGCTAAATGGCAATTTTTTTTAGATGCTGGTTCGCTTGCTATCATACAAAAGTTACCAATTGCTAATGCACCCGAGCATATTCTGTGGAAGAATGAAGGTGATGTTGGAAATATTTGGATGCCTGTTTTTGTGAACATAAATGTAAGTTTGTATATGAATAAGTACGGTAGCTTGCATAAGACTAAATTTGCTTGAACGGGGTTAAATCGCTTAAAACCCACCGTAAATATATACTTATATGAAACAAGTATTTTTATGTTGATCATCTTACATATGAAGTGTACGTTGTGTTATTGCTTGTAAATTAGTAATTCGTTTCCTTTGGGTCAGCCGCAAGTAGCCTACGTGGTTATAAAAACAGACCGGAAAAAGGTTTAAAAACATAAGTTAAAATCCTGGAGTCTAAGATTAGAGGATGTCTAGGACCTAGACGTATACTTTGTTTGTCTAGACTCTAAACTCTAGATTGTTAAGTTGTCCATTTGCAGTTTAGACGAAATTATGAATCGCCAAAATTTTGTTGTCGCTCAAAAATGTTTGCAAAATAATTTACGGAAATGTTTTGCAATAAATTGCAATTACGATAGTGAAAGTCACTATTGTTTGGCAATGCCAACTTGACACAGTTTTGTGGTTGGATCTTGCAAGAACAGTTTTTGTCCTTTGACATTTTCTGTTAAAATTTCTATTAGTAAAAAACCTTCTTTCAGCAGCCTATAACCATGAATTTTATTTGTGTTGAAGCCTGGAAAATACCATTTAGTTATAAAAGCCATCCGCGGAAAAACGTGGAAGGGAGATATTGCTATCGACGACATTAGTCTTCAACCTGGAGAATGCCGTAAGCATTTCAATGCGTACAAATATTGAAAATCGATTTTTATACTTTCAGCATTGTTTTTATACACAGCATTTCTTCGATACCATACAAATTAACGTTTAATTTGTTGTTTTTGAATTAATTATATTGTTCTCATAGCTTTGCTCAATTGCACATTTGACGCTGGGTTTTGCGGGTGGCACCAAGATCACTCTCACGATGACTTCGATTGGACCAGACTCAATACCGAATCCCAGACCCCCAATACTGGCCCAACATTTGACCATACTCGTAAAAGTGCGGTTTGTAAATTATGTTTTATTTTAAATTTGATGATTTGCAGATTATTAAAAATATCTTTACCACCTGTTCAGATCAACAAGGGTACTACATATACATAGAAACTTCTACCCCTCGTGAACAGAGTGATAAAGCAAGGCTCATAAGCCCGATAATTCACCCGCAAGGAAAACCAAGTAAATTTAATAAAATGGTCAATATTGAATTTCTTGATACAAATGTTATCTCATAACGTTGAATATAATTTTTTTGTTATTAAAAGGCAGTTGTCACGGGAATTTGTCAAGGATATTGTTATATTGTTAGAATTTTAACGTTTCTATTTTTCTATAGAAAAATGCCTGCGATTTTGGTATCACTCCTATGGTAGTCATATTGGAAAAATCAATGCGTACAAAAGAAGCCTGGATCATACTGGTTCATACCTTGGATCACCACTTTGGTACCAAGGAGAAGATCAGGGAGATCAGTGGTTGTACGCTGCTATTGATGTAGATGACGACTACCCCTACCAAGTAATGTTATATTAATATAATAAAATATTATTTTTTCTTACTTTTTTGATGAAGAAACGTAAACCGATTAATCAACTAAAACGTGTAGCCTGTTGCATTTAGATCATTTTGGAAGGTGTTCGTGGTGAAGGTTTTAGGGGAGATATCGCCGTGGACGACATAAGTATTTCCGACGGACTATGCGAGTCCTGTTGCGGAGATAACTTTTTTCGTTGTGGCAATAATTATTGCATTCCTAGTTCGGCCCGCTGCAATCAACATAATGATTGTGGTGATGGAAGCGATGAGTCGTTTTGCAAAGGTATGCTGACTTTTATTTTGATACGACATTTTTAATCTTAAGCGAGCACTATAAAACGTAATCTTTAGGTTGTGGATCTGTGCATTTTTCACCTGTAACCAGCCCATCGTTTGGAAATTCAGCACCATTAAGTAGATTTGAAATCATAAGCCCACCAGTAAGCGCACACCGTTTTAATCCATCTGAAAATGTAAGTCAAGTTGAAAAAACTTACAATACTATTCTATTATCTATATCGAACCATTATCGTTACTTTGGTTGAGGTTGATGTGGAATGTGCGCCAGGATTTTCATTATGTGCTTGGGTCGGGTTCGGGCTGAAGTTTATGAATTTAATTTTTTTGGTCGAATTCGTGTCTGCGTACAAACAATTCTTACAATATTTAGTTTAAGCATTTATTATTGTTTTCGCTCAGCCGTCAATTCTTAACAAAATTAACGTTAAATTTTAAACTATTTGTTCATGTTTATTTTGCGCTTATTCTCCACATCTTTGACTTATTAGGTAAACTTTTCTTTCGGACTTTTATTGAGATAAATAAGGGTTCAAATTTAAATGTCAAGTTTAAACAATGGCCCGTTTTCATCTCTGATGTAATGTATTTTATAAAATTGCGGTATGTTATAGGCGGTTGTTTTTGGAAAAAACTTAGGTTAAGAGAGTGTTTCACAATTTTTTAAACAGCTTATAGAAAAAAATCTCTAGCTTCCTTGAACTCGCAAAACTAAAAGTGGCAAATACAGTGGAAATACTAATATAGGCCTACGTTAGATCAGATATTAATAAAACAGCAAATTAAATAACACGCTTCTAAAATTATAAAGAATTATATCTCTACTTTTTAAAAAGCAACCTTTTTATGGGAAACCTGTTTTTACAGTTTTGTTTTGTTTGGCATCATAAAGAAAAACCTTGGAGTGGGCAAAAAAAGTATTATTTGAATTGAAGTATGCAAGAACATAACATGAGTATTTTGTGCAGTTATACGATAACAAGTTTCACTTTTTTGTGCAGCCAGCTATATATATTTTATTCCAAACCGCGTAAATAAATATTATTGCATACATGTCCCATACGCCAGAGAACCCGCTGACCGTAATAGAGCTAAACCAGTGCTTTCCAACCTTTCTCAGCCACGATACAATTGTGAAACGTGAAACAACTTGACAACCACGACACCAGATGAAATCACTACACGCTTAACTTTAAACACGTGAGCTATCGTCACTTCCACTTTTTAGTGCTTAAAGCCAGCATCCACCAATGACTTAATACTTAAAAAATAATCTCAAGTTCAAACTCAAACAAAAGTTTCCTGTATGGGTCAGCAAGTGGATTGTTAACTTGTCAAGTCATGGGCTTATGTTAAAGCAAAGTTTTCTAAAATTGAGTCGAACAGCCTTGTAAACAATTAAAAGAGTGACAGAAATAAATTAAAGTTTCAAAGAAAACCTTGCATTTAATGCATTTCATAATTACATGTATTAAGTTTAAATTAATTGTAACTAAAACTTTATAAATGTAATTAAACGTAAAACTTACACAACAGAATACAAAATATGCGAGTTACAACCAACGAAAGTTTCTTAAGTTTTACTTTGGCCGATGCTGCAATTTCTAAGTTTTTCGGAAAAAGAGCCATACAGTTTTGATCAAGTAGTTCTTGTTTTATATGCTTCGCATATAAGCCTGGTCCTTGCCAAGTGGTTAAGATGCTCATCTGGCAATCGCTTGATTCAGGTTCCAATATTAGGCTTTACTGATTTCGACAAAAAGCTTTGTCAACATCACCCATGTATATGATATGGACAGGAATAATTGCCTAATGCATATGGATATAGGCGGTTGAGAGAAAGGGAACTGGTCACCCTACACTTTCACTGGTGTTGTTCGCTTAATTTCTTGTTCCTCAAAGCTTGGATTAAAGTATTCAATTTTCCATTAATATTTCTCTTGCAAATAAAAATGTCTCATTATATCACTATGAATGTGCATCATATCACTATTTAATGTTATGTTTACAGAACAATGTTGAATTTGACAATGCGTTTTCTTCGGAACCGGAACGCGAGCGTTTTGTCAAACTTCAACCCGAGCAAATAAACTTAATAAAAGTACCGCATGGTTTGGGTTGGCGTGAACTGGAACAGCCAAACACAGGCGTTCGGCTGGAAGACAGAATGACTTTACAAAAGGGTATGCCCCACAATGTTGAGGTTATTAGAATCCGAAAGAAGAGAAATGCCTATGTAAATACAACCTCGTCTCCTAATGTGCCTCTCTCGGCTCGGGATGCCCTGGACTTATCTCGTCACAGCAATTTATCCATCCTTAGTCTTGCTAAAACACTGAAGAAATTTATAAATAAACGAAACAAAACTGTTTATAAACCCGGTAAAAAGGAATCTGCCGCCCGAGTTCAGAAGCATGAGAACATCTCAAGCAGTAATATTTCAAAAATATCATCCAAAAGCCCCAAGACACAAGCACGTCAAATCAGACCATCATTTAGAGGCGCAGAAAGCATTCCTTTGTGGCAATGGAAGTTAATGAAAAAGTCCCTTAGAAGGGATAAGGATGAGGAGTAAGTTATTTGATCCACATGCTAATACCCAAGGACAGTAGTTTATATAACGTATTTATAAGCTTATATAGAATGAAATAGTGCAAACAAGTCTAAGTTATATTTGCAATGTCAAATTGTGTAGTATGTACTGGATACTAACCATGCACTTCTTTAAATTGTAAGAGAAGAAGGGCTTGTAGAAAGAATGAAGAGGGCAGCTATATTGAAAATAACTGGAGGAAATATAACACGACCACACAGTTGGCCTTGGCAAGTAAGTACTGAGTGAAATAGAGAACCTTCGATGCTTCATAATAGTGACGCATTGCCCACAATTTCTTATTTTATAATTTATTCAGGCTGCGTATTACGTTATTGATTCATCAACGGATAGTTACTATTTTTGTGGTGGCACTCTCATAGACCGATATTGGATCGTTACTGCTGCCCACTGCCCGCAATTGTAAGTATAAGACTTGCTTGACAAACGTCTCAGATTTAGTTATACCTTTTACTAGTTCAAAACATTCAAATTGGTTATAGCCTACTCGTTAGGCCTAGTATATTTTGTTTTTGATCATATTTCTATTAATGCTACTATTACGCTTCTATATCGTGACTTTCGTTGTCAGCCCACTTTATATAGGTTTTTCCAGAGTCAGGAATTTTTCTATGTAGGTTTCTGACCTGCCATTGTTGGAGAATATAGCTATGTCAATATTCGTAGTTTCGCACTTGCTTTTTTGCTACTAAATCATATCAAGTATGAAATTGTATCAAAAGAAATTATTCGATCTTTGCGGACTTCTTTGATTCAAAGGCACTTACAACCATTAAGTTTATTTGGCATTTTAAGTCCATTTTTCGGCAGCCATAGTGTTCAAACATCGCCCTGCGAACCTTTGGGTTGAGTGCGATTTTGACTTGATTTCGACATCGTTTTTAGATGAGGCAAATTGCTTTATAATGTTGTTTAGAATTTGTATAGCAATTGAAGTCCTAGATATTTTACCACCGCGCTGTCTGTTTATACACAAAACTACTGGATATTGTCTCTATGGAGCAACGGTAAAGGCCATACAAGGCTTTGACCGCTCAGAACTTGGTGTTGCTTTTGATCTGTTTCTATCTCCAAGCTGTAGTTCCAGTGTCTGTGAATTTGTAGACCATTAGTAATAGTATCATCGAAAGTCCGAACATTCTTGTCTTGTTTTTTTCCACCCGTATGCATTTAGCCGACGCTTATTCTTTTTAGAGTCATTGATTGATGTTCTTGAGGCCTTTTCTACTGTATTTTCAGAATACGCTGTTACCACGTACCACACTCAAAGCAATTTATATCCAGTTTATTGAGGATATTTGTCGTCGGGATGAGTGACGATGAGATTGACCTAAAAATAACGTTCAGAAAAACGTCAAAATCTTAAATCATTTCCAGAGTCTGTCATTGACCCTCCTAAATACTATTTAATGCTAACACTAGCTTAGGCTATTTAGGGAGTGGTCGCTGTGCCATACCCCCTCAGGAACCTAGCGTTTTTAAACTATAGCTATATATATATAGTTTTCAGTCATTTTCATTGATTGCATTTCCCTTTCTGCACCTACATATCAGCAACAACCTACACAGAAAAACGTATAAGAATAGTAGGCGGGTTTACGGCGTTTCAAAGTCTATGTATACAGCCTTAAAAGTTGTACACCGCGTCTCAAAAGTGAAAACTATAATTTGAATGCTGTATTTTCCACATAGATATGAAAATACATTTCGTTTAAGGCGTTTTAAAGCGGTATTTGAGGTGCAAAAACACAAAATGCTTGCACTTTGAGCATTTTGGGCGGGGTATTTGTCATCATCGGTGGGGCATTCATTCATTCATTACCATCAATCATCTCATCTGTTGCAGATGACTTGTTAAACAAGAACCCCTCTACATTTGAGCGCTATTTAGGTAAACCACTATGTTGGTCTAATTTTTGTGAACCTACTGACTGCAAGGAGGTTCAACAAGTAATAAACAGCATTAAACCCAAGTCTGGTGCAGGCACAGACAACATACCATGCAAAGTTCTGCACTTTTTGCCCGAAAAAACAATAGTTATTCTTGCACACATTTTTAATTTATTATTATCCACTGAGACTTTTGTAGATGCTCTTAAGGTAGCTTAGGTGATTCCAATCTATAAAAAGGGGGATGCCAAAGATTGCAAAAATTACAGACCTATCAGTCTGCTATCGCCATTTTCAATCATTCATTATATAATTCTTATTCATATACATTCTTATATGAGAAACAATTTGGTTTTCGAGCCCACTACTCCACCAACCTTGCAGCTTCCTACCTTACTGATAAATTATTTATATAACTCTCTTGAAAAAAAAGACTCTGTACTTGGCATTTTCCCTGTCCAAAGCATTTGATGCTATAGATCACCATATATTACTGACAAAACTCCACTGTTACGGTATCAGAGGCATCACACTAGATTGGTTCACAAGTTACCTGCACAACCATCAGCAACTTGTAAACTATTGCGGTCAAATTTCCACTAGAAAATGCGCCATTATAGCAGGGGTCCCACAAGAATCAAGTCTGGGTCCTCTATTATTCATAATTTACTTAAATGACTTAACCCAAAGTCTAAAGTTCTGTGACTCAATAATGTATGCTGATTGCACAAATCTTTTTGTGTCAGGTAAAAACTTGAATGGGGTAATAGCTCGAGCAAATAATGAACTAGAACACATATCCAACTGGTTCTCAGCTAACAAATTATCTTTAAATATAGACAAAACTGTAATATATGGTGATCATACTGTAAAGGAAAAACAAAACTAATGATAACAAACTATATGATCTTTTCAACCTCTTCAAAAAGTTCTGATAATATTAAACCGCTATTGATTTACAACTCTCCAATTAAAAATGTTAAGGAAATCATGTTCTTAGGAATATATTTAAATGAAAATCTATCTTGGCAGCCACACATGATTTATTTACTAGGTAAACTAAGAACTAACTTAGCAATGACCAGAAAAATTTAACCTTATTTAAATAAAGCTGCACTGGTGTCTTTATATAACACTCTCATAGAATGTCGTTTACACTACTATATTCCAGTTTGGAAACATGGCCACCAATCTGTTTTGAAACATATTCAGAAAATTTGCAACACGTATTCCGACTAATATGTGGTTATAAAACCAATGTTTATTCAAATCTCTTGAAGGACTGTAATTTTCTATCTATTAATAGCTTTTTGAAAGTGAAATATGCACAACCATGTTTAAAGCCAAGCATCAATTGTTTCCTCCATTATTTTCAGATTCTTTCCAAATAAATTCATCGAGATATGATAGTTCGCTGAGAAATCGAAACAATTTTTGCTTTCCCTTACACAGTAAATCCTTAACCCAACAAACTATTCGACATATGGGACCAAAAATTTGGAATTCTGCGCCTAATGATTTGAAACTTTTGGAATATAAGACAATTTTTTTTTTAAATTACAAAGTTATTTTGCTTCATCATCACACTTGCACTATGTGACTGTGTAAATTGTAATTACGCACTGTATAAATCTTCACTCCAGCACCAAGCACTTTCATTTATTTTATTGCACTATACACTTGTTTTTCTCTTTATTATGTGTATATATTTTCAACTGTATTTCACTAATGGATGTTTACTTCAAAATAGTTAAAGCTTTCCTCAACCACATGCCACCAAATTTGTTGTTGCCAAACTCTAGACATAGCCAGTAAGCATCCAGCATGCACACAACAAGTACCTTTTGATAAAGCACTTTGAAAAGATGATGGTATCGGAAATTTCGAATCAGATTAAGAAAATTATACATCAGTCTGGTTATTTATTAACTTGTAAATTTTCAACACTCATTAAGTCATTACACAACTATTTCGGATATTTACTGCAAATACTGCAGATTGCTTTTACATATTTTCAACATAAATAACTGAAACCATTTACTTGATTGTAACGTCACCACGAGTGCCACTCAAGTCTTCGGCTTCGGACCAAGAGGGGTTACCTTTCAGCACTACCATCTATTGGACAGCATTGACATCATTCTTCGTAAATCACTGTCGATGAACCAGAGAAGTTTCCATCTTGCAACGAGCAGTATTGTTATCACATCTTCCAAAGATTGTCATTGGTGTACATTCTTGCTGTACAAACTCGGGATAATCAACAACGCCCTTCCTTAGTGCTATGGCCACCAGAAACCGGGCTCTTGCCCAGGATGGTGTTTCTTTTACGGTGGATTTCTTCTCCCATCCACTGATGTACAGCATTGAAGCAACTTCATTCATCAGTTGCTTGAACACACCACCTGCTCGTCTGCTTAATTTTCGCTTTTTCAACTTATGCTTTATGGATTTAACTAATTATATGTTTAGTGGCCGTGCTAGTTGTTACCAGCAAATATTAAAGCTATTTCTCTTGAGCACGTTTTAGACCTTTTCGCCTTTGTCACTTTTTCCTGTTCATTGGCGCGTGTTAGTGACAGCTGGCTTAATTTTTCGTCACCACCACGCTTTTGACGAAAAATAAAATGATTGATTGATGATTGGTATACTTAAAGAGATGCAAGCTGTCTATAAGCATGTCGGGGATCTTAAAATCAATTTTGCACAACGTTCGTTGGTTTTGAGTGGGCCGTGAAAGTGGTAAAAAACATACATGGCAGAAGAAAATCCGTAACACAGTATTTCAGATGGCAATTTCTGTTTCGCAGATGTTTGGATTTTGTGTTTTCCTGTGCCGCGGTCGTTTTGACCCCGTCTCGTAGATGTTTGATTCCCGCGTCACAGATGTTGGGGCCTGTGTTTTTCTGTGCAACGAGCGTTTTTCCTGTGCCGGAGGTGTTTTGGTTCCCGCGTCGCGTTGTTTCCTGTGCCTACATGTAAGGTATTGAGTCAGCCAAATCGGACAAAAACGCCTAATCGCGGGCGATTATACGTTGACAACAAGAGGAGTGGTGAGTTGTTATCGTTGTTGGGCAAGTGGACGGAATTCCACCAATTGTATTGTCGACGGTGTTGCCTAGTGTTTGAGCAGGAGGCCAACGATCGAGAAGTTGTCAGTTCGACGCTCACTGGGAGCTTGCTGTCTCTTGCGAGTCGTTTTAAAGACATGCGTAAAGGTGGGATTGAAGATTGACGTCAATCGTTTTTTTCGCTCGCTTAATGGAAATGTTTACCAATAACAGGATTGAGCTCATGCTTTTACAGCCTTAACTCCTCTTTACGAAAAGAAAAATCAATTCCACTGCGTGAGTGTCTGCCAAACGCGCGAAAACTCAAGTATTTTTTGTTCCAATCTCAGTTTTGGCTATTGCTGGTGACTTTGTGGAGTTTTGAACTCTTGTGAGTTAAGTTTTTGATCACCACCTTAGCATTACAGGTTAATAAACATTTTATGTAAAAATGTAGCCAGGTAATCAACTTTATCTGAAAATAGACCTTTACCTTGAGCAACCAGAAAACAAGTAATCAACTTTAATGTTTGTATAAGTAAGGGATATACGATATACGTGTTCTAACATTTTATTTGACAATATAAAAATCCAAATGTCTATACAGGGGAGACGTTCACATAGTTGTCCTCGGAGATCATGATTTGTATGAGGACGAAGGCACAGAGCAAGAGATGAAAGTCGAGGCCGTTTATGCACACAAAGACTATAAATTTTCCAAGGATCTTGTTGCGGATATCGCGCTTGTCAAATTGAGGTAATTACGTATACATTTGTTTAAATTCGGCCCTGATAACCTGATTTGCTATTGTATATATAGAGGCTTATGTTTTCTTAACTTTTACTTTAATCTACAAATCCTCAGGCTTAAATGAATGCGTTCCTTTGTAAACCTTATTAATTAGGCCAACATTGTTCTCATTACACCATAAACCTATACTTAGGCATCAGATTTTATAATGGTCCGGAACCCTATAACGTTCCATGCATACATCCCCAAACACAACGAAATACGATTAGAGTTCTATGTTACGTAGAATGACCTAAACGTATATTTGTGTTATGTCTGGTAACACGAAACAGTAAAATGACTCATTTCTACCATGCGTTTCCGCGTCATACTTCACAAAACTTTTTCGAACTTTTGTCTACCAATGGACCACTTTGAATTTACAAGAAAGTTGCATGATTTCTAAAACAGTTCCACTGTTTGCCGTTACTTGTTAGGCGCACATCAAATAAAAGCTCAGAATCTCCAGTTTTCGAATAGGCCTACATTCATATTTTCAATGTACCGTTGTTACCAGGGTTGGGAAAATTGTAAGCGTCATTCGCAAGCGATTGTCAATCGTTAGTATTCTCTTGGTAATGATTTCTTCACATAAATTTAGGATTCGCCTTTAGTTATCAGTTAATTAATAATAATTACTGTTCGATTGTTATGTACAAAAAGTATCATAATAAAGGATTGATTAATTATATTCTTTGGTTTTTAAGGTAGCAAAAAAATTAATTTGCAGTTAACTTAACCAGTAATCAATATTACTTGACCAAATGTAATGCGAATATAAACTTATTTCAAGCGTAGAATTTAATTTAGTCTTAAATTACTTAGCAATTTAGCATGACCAGTTTATTACTGTGAACAATGACATCATAATAACGTAAGCTGGAATATGTAATACCGTGCACTGCATAACTACAAACAAAAAATAGGAATTAAGACAGCATAACTTTCAGAAGGTATAAGCGTAGTTTAGTTGACTCTTTTACTTTTTATATAACTAATAATTACCTTACATTATATTTAAAGATATCCCGTGCGCACTACTGAAGCCGTTCAGCCAGCCTGTTTGCTGCAAGAGTATGAAGAACGTTTTCAATCTGGGCATGTTTGTGTAACAACTGGATGGGGCAGGACCAATGCTGATGGTTGGTTTCGTATATATTTTTATAAAAAAAATTATGAAATAGAGGTATCGGTTGCTATCTAGACTTTAATTGGTTTCGCGCATATTGGGTAAATAAGGAATTTCAAAAACTAAATTTTAAAGCTCTTTGGCTCTCTTCAACATCAAATACGCCGCTACATGCTAACTATGCACAATTTTACTTGCTAACGCAATATTGCAAGGGTAGTTATCGGTATTTATTTTCACGCTAACGCTGTGATGTCACAGAAACAATAAAACAATAAAGCGAAACAAAATTTTTGAAAAATTTTGTTTTGTAGTGAATTATATAGTTCACTTAGAACAGCATGTACAAGACAAGTTTTCAAATCTTTACCCTCGTAGATCATCTTAACTCACCTTCTCCCATACTGCAACTCACGAGCTTAGTAAACAAATTCTCCAAAAATAACCAATTTCGTTGAATTTTATTTCACAAGAATTCAAACAGAGTTTTAGGAGACTGTTTTAGTACAACTGTGTAATGAACATAGCCGCTTCACCACGTTTTACAAGCCTGTAGAACTGCATATCAATGCTAGACATTAAGCTGTTCAAGAAAATAGGATGTAAACACATCACAAATTAAAATCAGCCTCCCTACCTTAATCTCAACGCTGGTATAGACCAAGCTCAGCTAAAAGAGTCTTGACTCATAATAATTCATGGAAATTTCTTCAGTTTGTTCAATAGATTGTTTAAAACTATCCCAAACTCTTCCAATTATCTATAATTGTAAAAATCAAATATTTACTTTTTTGCGATGTTGTATCTTGTTTGAATTAAGGGCTTTTACGCGTTCGCAAAAAATGGCATATCTCGTACAGCTGTAGTTGACCAGCAAAATTGTATAAATACTAGTAATAACAAATACAGGTTACTAGTAAAATGTTACAATAAGAACTTGCAAAATTATAAGTTTAATCAAATGCCTATAACAAAGAAGTACATTAATGCAATGTAAGTAAAACGAATAACAGCAACAAAAAACAAGAACCAATGAGAAGTACTAAAAAACGATGATGATAACAAATGCATTTCCAAATCGAGCTTCGTTCCGCTGACAGCTGTTTTTCAAAGAGCATTGTATTTTTCAATTAATTATCATTCTGAATTTTCCATGCATGTGAAGCTAGTTTGATTTTCTCTTCCACCGTGATGTTTGGGACATGTTTAACATGTTTGGGACATGTTTAAACATGTTTCCACATGTTAAGTTAACTGCAAACAAAAAAAAGTTTTGAAAAAATATTCTGAAATTAATTTTAAATGATATGATTGCATATCATGGCATTTTATTTAAATGCTGCTGTATAAATTATTTTTTAATATGCTATTTATAGTGCATGTATAGTATGTTAATAATATTGTATTTATTTCTTTTATTAGCACCTGAAGTTGAAAGAGTCTTGAGACAAGGAGAAGTTCCAATTCTAAGTCATGACTTTTGCCAATCAACATTCTGGTCAATCTATCGAATTTATGACTCCATGGTTTGCGCTGGAGGTACTGGTTCCAACTCTTGTCGAGTAAGCACTGAGTTTCAAACTTTATGTATCTACACACGTTATGCTTGCTGCCTGCTTGTCAAGCGGCTAAAAAGCAATTTATATTTACAATCAATTCTTCTAAAAATATCTTTACAGTATTAGTTTTTCATATAAAAACTGCAAAATAACTGGGGTAATTCATACCGGCACGAAGTTGGTTACCGTTACCGGCTCTTTTATTACTTATCTAGTTACACTTACACAAAACGTAAAGTTGATTAACAGTTATTTGGTTGTATTTTTGCAGTTAAAGACGGTTTCAGGTTACGTTGTTACTTAATCAGTTACTCATTTGCAGTTCATGTGGGTTATCTGTCAAATCCTTCGTTACCTGTTATAAACGTTAAGATTTAAAATGATTTCAAACGAATTAAAAGTAATGAAAGAGGTTTATAAAAACTCAAGTAAAACTGATATCTATCTAAGTAAACTTGAGTAAGTTCATACAGATTAAAAATGTCGTTCGAGGTCATTAAAATTAGATTTATTAGATTTAAATTTGGGTTGCCCTGAACTTATCGTCTGATATTCCATAAATAACCTTAGGCTTATACGCTATTTTGGCGATTTGATTGTATAATATTTTTTGTAGAGTTTTAACCGCATAGACTCTTAATTTTTTTTAAATTAATAGAAATAGGTCTAATTAAACAGCAGTCGATTATAATCGGCATTGGCCGATTTCTTGTTTGGGAGTATTTTCAATAAACATTGAAATCAATTTATGTAAATTGATGTAAATTTGATTAACCTCGTTATTTTTTTTCTGTTTATATGAATTTATAGGACGTTTTTATAATTATACTGTAGTTTATATATTAAATATTTCAATTTATACCCTATATATTGTTTATTTTGTATATGTATTTGAATTTTTATATTATTTGCTTTTATATCAATTAATAGAAAATGTTTGAGTGTTTATAATATAACTTAAATTTAATTAAACTTGCTTGATTTTGTATGAAATTATTTGGAGTTGTATAAAATTAATCCAATCAGCATGAATTTTCATAAAGTTATTACAGTATATATAAATTTACAGTATGTAAACTTGTAAGAATTTGTTCAAATTTAATTTGTTTCAATTAATTTATATTAATTCAAATTAATTTAAATTAAATTCTTATGAATTTATTTAACCGAAGTTCAAAATGTTCAAATATATTCAACGATTGATTAGGTTAAGTGCAAATGTTTGTATGCAACAACGGGTGATACCTTATCAATTTGAATAATTTAAACTGTTGGACAGTGATTGATGTGTATAAAATCGTTTGACTAAATTTTCTTTGATGCATAATGTATTTACTTTTAGGGTGATTCAGGAGGACCTTTAATTTGTGAAAAAAGTGGCAAGTTTTACTTGGTAGGAATTACAAGTTGGGGTGACAGTAGATGCAAGCCAAATATTCCAGGGATCTATACAAGAGTGCAAAGTTATATGAGTTGGTTAGCACGAATCATGAAAGAAAACGATTCGTGCAAAATTGTTTAGAGCACCATGTATCTGGATTGCTACGCTATATGTAAATAAACGCTAGATGTATACGCACAACATATGGTTATCTTCATAAAAATGTTACGCGCAAAGTGCTTGTATCTAAAAAGTAGGCCTACTGTATTTCGGCATTCGTGCAAGGATTATGCTGGCATAATGCAAAATTGATAAAGCTATTTCACAATTACAGTCTTTGCTTGAAGGCGCCTTAAATACGTTAATTGTTAGTAGAAAATTACCAAACTAAAAATCTACAGCGTATACGACATAAAACTATGTAAAAGTTGTAATTTTGACATAGGAGACTTGAAGAAGTGAGCATAACCACTGTACGTTTAGCCAACGACACTGCTCATTAACAGGAAAAGCAGTACATTAATTTTAGGGCCAACGATATTTGTAAAACAAGTTCGTCGGCGAAAAATAGAAGGCGTCCTTGACTTAAAATTTGTGTCTTCTGTTTGAGCAAATGCGGTGAAATAAATCATGCCAAAAATTTTACTTTATGCTATTGTTTTATTTCACATTAATAATTGTTACTATGTCTAGTAGTGATACCTCAACAATGAAAATTAACTCGCACGAAAACATTTTATTAACGTTCTACAGAATAATGTTGTAGATTTGTTTTAGACATTTCACAACTAAACTAAGAAATTTCGCTCAGATACTGTATTTAGCTCTCCTTGTCGATTAAAATTATCTAAAAATGCGCACGAATGCTAACTGTTATCTTTTTTATGACGTCATGTTGGTGTATTTGTAACTGTATATACATCCTCGCATACTAGAATTCATTCTTCTTGCCTCTGGATTTGTGATTTTTTTTATGTGTTCTAATATTAAGTTCTTTGATGTACAAAATATTAATTTGGTGCTTTGTCTGGAAAACAGTAATACATGGGAAATTGTTCATTGCTTGGTTATTGGTTAATAGCTCGAAGTACAGCAAGTGTGTACTGGGAAGAACACGCCTTTGTCTTATTAATATCATTGAGTGAAGTCAGACCAGAGTTTTTAGTTGTGAGACAAATTGGCAATCCCGAAACATTTTCTCTCACACGCCACAAATACTTGCAGTACTATTAAATAAAATTACTTTATGAAAGATGTAGACTTGCACCTTTAAAATTAATAATTTAATGATGTAATGGAAACGCATTCCAAAGTTTAACCCGAGTATAGCGTTTATCGACTTTTGAGTAGTAATAGCTTAGGAATAGAATTGTTTCCGCTTATGGTGCAACCGAGCTTTTAGTGGTGAATGGTTTCATAAAGGTTTTAACAGATACTGTAAATTTTGTTACGTTATTTACTCAAAACAATTTTGTCTCAAAAATAGCAGTATTTCAATAATGTAGCAAATAAAGAAAACAAAATAAGGGATGGCAATGCTTTTCCTTGATCTTCAGCGTATCACGTTGGCGGTAAATGTTCTAGCACGGCTGCGGAGTCTGTTTAGTTAATCTGATCAGCAAGTGTTGGGTAAGATCAGGAGGACATCTCGACCACTCTGGGAATTCAATAAATAATTTCAATCAAATCGTCAGGAACTGAATTATCTACGGGTGGGAGGTTCATCAGTGGATGCCGGGAACGAAGTCTGGACAGGTTGCGGGAGCCAAGCATCATCTGTTAGAGTAGGTGATTTTGATTAGCGGCAAGATGCAATAAATTTAAGTACGCAAGTACGCTTCCTTGCGCTACGCCGTTCTTGAGCCGAGAAGGTATAGCTCCGCCCCATATCAAAGAGAACAAACGATCGATTGTAAAGGAAGTTCATGATGAAATTGGCAGATGACAGCCTTGTTGCAGGATAGGGTATTGAGTATCTTGAAGTTAAGTCTTGGAACCACACAATATCATATGCAGCGCTCAAGTCTAAGATAACAGCAACAGTGATGTCCTAAACTGAAAGACTCGACGATGTTGTCAGTTAGTTGGGCAAGTCAAGTCAAGTGTTAAGCGGCCTCGTCAAAACTCGCTTTGTTTCGATGGGAAGCCAGTTTCCACCATTTCCAATAGTTTCCACCCACTGAGATAGGTCGGTTACTATTGGAAAGATGCTTATCTTTCCCTGGCTTCAGCACTACAATGATTAAGGTCCAACATCAAAGTTTTTGGATATGACAGGGGTTGTAACGCAAAATGTAAAAAGGTGTCATCCAGTCAAGCACTTGGGAGAACAGGGCAGTCTTTCTTGTATTTGCGAGGAATGCGTTTGTTGACGTTGTTCCAGGTTGTGCGCGACGATTAGGTGAAATGGTTATCGGGTAGACCTACAGCTTCCTTCCATCTCGTTTGCCGTTTCTTATTCAATCTACCTAAAAGGTTCACGGCAGGGAGCTTGACTTTTTCAGGACCCTGTGCTTCTTTGTGTAGTTCAGGGGTGACGAACCTATTCGCTGTCGCGGGCCACTTTGTCAGTTACAGCTGAGTAAGCGGGCCGCACAACATTTTAATCATACTATGAAATATTTTAGAAACGAAGAAAGAAATTGTTCATCAAACAGTAGGGATGTGCCACGAAGAAGATTATTCGGGTTCGTGCGAATCCGAATATCATGAAGATCGACACGAACGAATCCCGAATCTATTCGTATTAGAACCAAACAATAACATTTCATCCAAAAGTTGTCAAGTCTTGCTTGTAACATGACGTAATCGATAAAAAAGTCGCTTTCTTTCAAAAAAAGTGTTTAGAAAACGATTGTAAAAGCAAAGTCGTTAGGAAAACGACCTTCATTGTAAGTATTGCTGACTCAATTTTAGCTTCGTCGGGAAACTAAATCATCATTTTTTAACAAAGTCAGCAAATTCATAAGTAATATTGTATTCGGGTTCGGCATTGTTGGTATTGGTGTTCTCCCGAATCTTCTACAAAGACGATATTCGGCGAATCTATTCGGGTTTGGGTTCGTATCGGCCCATCCCTATCAAACAGTAATGAATAATAACCTAATAAAAACCCATACAAACCATACTTCATACTAAGATTTTTGTCTGTCAGCTTTGACCTATAACGACTTTTTGTGATATTCATTTTAGAAACGAATTGTTCGCATAGGCAGGTGCTCCCGAAAACAGATGACCATTTCGGAAAGTTCGGAAACTCTTCCTTTGATACATAAACACGATAAAATTCAAACAACGGCTAGTTTAGATACATCGCTTTCAGCGTGTAATCACTCTGCAGTTTTATGAGTTCGAGTTGGAGCTTATTTAGGGCGTTTAGAAGCAGGGGTGACATTGAAGGGGATAGAAAAGACATCTAGCACCAGCTGCTTGTTTTTGATATCCTGAAATCTAGCATTAGAAATTTCCAAGAGACTTGAACATTCCAAAACATATTGAGTACAAGAAGTCAGATTGTGTTTTTTCAAAGTAGGAAAATGCGGTAAATCGTTATCTTTCAACTGATTTTCCCAGAGGCTCAGCATTGACATGAAGGATTTGATCTTGGAAAACATCGAGAGCAGCAATTGATCTGGCTTTTGGAGTTGCACGTTCAAGTCGTTTAAAAGCTTACTGGTATCTACCATGAATTCTAAATCGCCCAATCAGTTTTCATCTTCCAGCTCAGTCAGAGGACACTTCTTCAAATTTCTAAACTTAATAATTTCTGGCAGAAGGGAATAAAGGCGCCCAAGCATATTCCCACAACTCGTCCAACGAACAGCACAGAAATAAAGATCATCATAGTCAGCATAAAAGTTTTTGAGAACATGCTTGAAATTTATGCGGTTGTTTAAATCTCTTTTTGTAATGAAATATTTCTTTTGTTAACTCACCTCGATTTATCTTAATTACTTATTGTGGTTTGTTTCTGCTTCGGGCAAGTGTGTTTTTTTCTTCGTTGTATACTACACGGTTTGCATTGCGAAAAACGAACTTCTTTGAGCTAAGAAGTTGTGTTACTTTGCTTATTCTTATGAATTTCAATCCTTCCTGCTTATGTTAGTACAATAAGTTTGTAATTCTTTTCTCAGCCTCTGAGTTAATTAATTGTTCGGTTTAAACGCTAATTGTCTTTGAAGATGACAACAAATTTTTCTATCTTGACACTGAACTTCTTCAAATTGAATTCAACAATGGTTGCACAGGAATGAAAAATGTATATACTGGTTATATTGAAGCTTTTTTGAACGAATACATTTTCATAAATCATTTGCACTGCAAGAGCATAAAAATGTCCATGCTACAGCGTTGATCTTAGTAGACTTTTTGCATTGAACAACTGTGAATAATAAAACTCATAATAATGCACGTAAAATAGACAGGCACGATATTTATATCACGACTCAAAACGGTAAACAGGAAATCATCGGCACACAATGCAAAGCTTCATTAAGCAGATTTGCGAAACCAAGAAGTTTACATTATATTTGATCTGTATGGTATAATATGCCCCCATCATCACAAGTTCAAAAGTGCAAGATAGATAGCATGTTTACGGAACTGATTGGCAATCAACTATTCCTCGATAAGTTAACAATTATACCGTGAACTGAAAATGAACTTATTGCAAGTATGACGTTATGTAATAGCACGATAAATAACAGAAATATAAATATAACGACGTCTTGTCTTCCAATGGCATAAAGTAACTTAAAATGTACCATTGTAACTTCCTGCGCAACCAACATAGTCGTTAACATTCGCAAATACGAAAACGTTCAACTCGGTGTCATGGACAACTTACGCAGCGACGTCATCTAAGGCTAAGCATTTCAGAAGCCGCATAATCGGCTCATAATCAAATACGGTGGCAGTGGGGAAGACTTTACCCTATCCAAGTCTATAGTTTGTGCCTTACCGTCGGCTGCTATTGCAACAGAAACTACCTCATGCACAAAGCTGAGAGTGCGAAGACATATGGCCATATGCTTTCGAATTGCGGTTAAGCATGGGTACCTCCAAAATATACAGGTTTGCTTGGACCACATGGATTGTAAAATTGAATTGAAAGTGTATTTAGTTAGGTGATTCTACAGTATTTTAAACATATTTTTTAAAACTAGTTGCAAATAGAGCACAAATTTTCACATTTATATTTAATAGGCAAATGGTTTGGTTTTACATCATTATAGACGTTATCTATCCATTACACTGGTCTGCATGAAAATTTTATTTTGTATGATGCCAACGTTTTCTAGCTAATTTTGGTGCGCTGATTTCAAAAATGCCATCCTTTTTTGCCTGTCACATCAGGTTTTAAAGTTACGGTCGAAAAACCGCATAATTTTTCGCTTTTACGTTTAACTACCCACTTTTTTGTCAAAAGGATATAATTTATCAAGATAAATTTTGTTATCACAACGAGCTACGTATGTGCATCAAAGCTACGTATGTGGTACCAGAAAAAACTCAAGAGCCTTCCCTTTGGCGTCCCTACGGTATGTAGGGAGCAAAAAAAACATCGCAATGACTGTTACTTTTGTATGGTGTATTAAGGGGTTTAACAGAAGAAACAAATCCAATATCAAGTACCCTAATTTAAAGGCAGCATTGAGGCCTGTACCACATTGTGATGAAATTCCTGTGCCGAATCCTCTAACAGAGATGCAAAGCTCCTCAGAATCTGAAAGAAGTGCAGGTGATGGAGAGCACTATCAGGAAGGAATAATTAACGATGACTCTCCAAAGCTGTTTTCACAAACTCAGCTGAATGATCTCACAAGAGAGTTATATCTTTCAAAAGAATATGCACAACTTCTAGCATCAAGATTAAAGGAAAAGAATCTTCTAGAAAAGGTTACAAGTTTTGCGTGGTACCGCCACAGAAAGAAAATTTTATAGAATTTTTTAGTAAAGAAAATACTCTGGTTTATTGGAAGAATGTTCAGGGTTTAGTTGAAACATTTAGGATATCATATTCAGCAGATCATTGGAGACTGTTCATAGATTCTTGGAAGACGAGCATGAAAGCTGTGTTGTGGTACAATGGGCAAACTGTGCCATCAGTACCTGTTGCACATTCTACTGTGATGTCAGAAACGTATGAAAACATAGAAATTCTGTTGCAAATGATAAAGTACCAAGAGCATAACTGCTTGATATGTGCTGATTTAAAAGTTGTAGCTCTCATACTATACTACACTAAATTTCCCTGTTTTCTTTATCTCTGGGACAGTAGGGCGGATACTTCCCACTTTACTCGGAAATTGTGGCCAGCAAGAGATGAGTTTCTGCCTAGATCTAAGAATGTGAAGGCACATCCTCTTGTTGCTTCAGCAAAAGTTTTTTTACCGCCCTTGCACATCAAGTTTGAGTGCATGAAAAACTTTGTGAAAGGTATGGACAAATACGGAGAAGGATTTAGGTACTAGCAAGAAAAGTTTTCGTCTTTATCCGAAGCTAAGCTGCAAGCAGGTATTTTCACTGGACCTCAAATCAGAGAACTGTTGAAGGATGAAGATTTCGAAAAAAAAGTCTATAACGGAATTGCAAGCCTGGAAGGGGTTAAAAGCTGTTATCCAGCATTTCCATGGAAATAACAGAGCCTCCAATTACAAACAGCTTATTACAGATATGCTCGATGCCTTACAAAATCTTGGGGGTAAGATGAGCGTCAAAATGCACTTTTCACCCTCCCACCTAGACTACTTTCCAGATAACTGTGGGACGTTTAGTGAGGAACAAGGTGAACGTTTTCACCGGGAGATAGGCCTAATGGTGATGGAGGAACGCTATCAGGGTAAGTCGAATGTCAGCATGATTGCTGACTACTGCTGGTGTCTTAAAAGTGAAGACTCTATTAAATATGAGAGAAAATCAGGTAGACGCGCATTTTCAATAAAATAGATACCGAGGTAGTGAACCGCTGTGCTTTCAATAATAATCATTTTACTGGATTATATCGTCATTGCTGTCATATTTCAAAAATCTTTATTGTTTTATCATAAGAAGACAAACATGTGTAACAATTCTGTGCAAACTGTGAATTTTTTCGAGTGGAGCTTGTAATTTATTTGCGATTATTCACCAAAAACGCTATATGACGTGTAACAGTTATCTCAAAAACCTGATGTGCTAGAATAAAACGGACCACAGATTTGGAATCAGCGCCCCAAAATTAGCTATATTTGCATGTTTTTAGTGAAAAAAAAATTTTGAAGTTGAAAAATGCAGGCCAGTGTTATTATTGTTGTTGCCAGTGTTATACAATTATTGTTCATTAATTATTATTATCCATGCATTATTTAACGTAGGCTATTTGTATTGACACTGATTTTGCGGCTCGTTGGTGTTTGTAGTTTTCCGCAAGTGACTCTTTCATTGAACCTGTTTACCGTAGCCTATAGATAGCTGAAGTGGACATTTGATAAGATACTATGACAAAGAAATAACTCGTTTGTGTACTACTCGTGTTAAGTATTACACAATAAACTCCTCTGCCATAAAGACCGCGTATGCTGGCGGTTATTGTTAGAATATGAGCGAGGACGATTGATGGTTGATAACTTGTTTTACTTCTGCTTCGATGAATGAGTTCTCATTTCTCAAATTGCGTGACTATGCTGTTAGTTGCTTGATTCTGTCTATACAAATTACTAAATTATAAAGTTCCCATTTTATTTATTATAACACAAAGGCTTTTGCCTTTGGGCAAATCTTGCTGAATGTTACATCGCGCTCAGTAACACGTGAAACGGTAAAAGGGAAGATCGTAAACATTACAACAGTATATATATGTGGCACACTAGTTCAATCGAGGAAATTTATCTGACGTCATTAAGGAAAACTCAAGTCTGATAAACAACTGAATTACAAAATCCCCAAATTAAATTCCAAACATCTCGAAAACAACTCGTGACTCGTGACGTAATCGTCACAATACTAATCAAGTGAACAACTCGACTCATTAGTCCATTGGATTGCATTTCAATCGGTCAACAGATCCATCGACTCAATAATCCAATTTCCAGTTCTGGTACTTATGCTAAAAAAGATTATTATGAGGCTACAAACATGTGAAACTGGTGATACAACGAAAGTTTACAAATTACATCAAATAATACAATCAATGGTTTAAAAGGAATATAAAAGTACATCACAACGCGGCTAACTCTACGCAAGGATAAAGCCTATGATACCCACAATTTATTAATTGATGTCCTGGCGGGTTAGCGATGCACTATAATAATCTGTTTTGGTACAATCTACAAATATTGGCAACGAAACCACGGTACAAGTTTTATTTCGCGCCATTTCTTATTAAAATTATGACAAATGCAGCAGATAGGGGGACAAACGATGGATTAGGAGAATAGTGTTCAACTAACAGAAATAATATTCGCGTCTGAGAAATCATGACAAAGAATAAAAAAAATAAAAAAGGAAATCCTAACCATAATCTTGTTACATAAAAATCGCAATTAATACCCGACCAACCGGTCTAAATACACTTGTGAAACCACGCTACACCGCTTCGTCAAAATTCTGGCAATATGATTGAAGTCAAATCAAAAATCAAAGAAAGCCGACGCTAGTAACTTTTTGACATTCTCATTTTATTCTGTAATGCACGTTTTTGCCCTCGAGGTTTTGCCACATTTGCCCGTTTAAATTATGGAAACTGTTATCATAACTGCTAATATGCTTGTGGTCACCAGCGGCAGTACAATTTTTCGTCTGCCACGTTGAAGGCGAAATATAAAATGAATGATTGAATGAAAAAAGTTTCAAACGACGAAAAGAGAATGTTATGACAAAATAGTCTTTATTACATCACATTGGTGTGAATGAAAGAGTATAGATTTTCTAGGAAGCAGCAAACACATGCGAAAAATCACTATTTATTGAATTAAGCTGCAGGTTAAACTGCACAGCGGAACGTATGCTACTTCAAATGTAACATTTTAATGTGCGTTTGCACTGTGACATACTGTACAGGCGTAAATGCAAAAAAGTTACGAGATAAAACCAAACAATTATGACGTAATAATATCTCAATACAGTACTCAATGCTAACATGGAAATGTAATGGAGACCGATCTTAAGTACCTTTCTAAAGGTTTACTATTAGATTAGTGCTAAAAATACGAATTATTAAATCGAGCCCTTCCCAAAAACTTTCCGTAGTCAAACATTGGGGGAAGACGAAAGGTGTCTTCAACCCATGGCTTGTAGTCCGATACTCGGGGTTCATTTCTTCTCAAAAAGCAACTAGTTATTCATTGCGTTTTTGCTGAGCTACGCTGAACGTTTTACCGAAATAAATTAAGGTATTAAATGTGCATTTACTATAACGTGTCCGTATAGAAACTCAGAGTGAAAACATCAATGCGCTATTACTGAATCAAAATGCTTGTACTGTCTGTACGTTTGAAGTCAAGAAACGAACATAAATCATAAACGGTGTCACGCAATATAGGACATTTTGAGTGTTAAAGTTTATGATTTGTGTTCGTTTGGTGATTTCCGATTTTATTTATATTATCATATTTTATTTGTTCTTATTTTTCTTTTATCCTGTAAGAGTATTGTGTTTAACCTTTTACATGTGAAACTTTTGCGGCCGAAAATAATACCCCAGATACTACAAAAAACGTCTCAACCTGACGTTTGGCCGCGATTTTGGACATTGTTTCCGACCGAAAGTTAAAATGTAACTTTTTCTTGTTAAACTTGAAATCCTATTCGATATGTTGAAAGTGGTCTACCGCCGTAGAAATTACTAATTAGTACCGGCAGACAAGATCGTAATTAACAACTATACAATTTTTGGATTAATTATATCGATGTTTTTACGACTTTTTACTACGATTTTGGACATCGTTCTCCACCTTCCTCTGCGGAAGTTTAAATTTTACTTTATAGTGCTAAAAAAGAAAAATGTTTGCTTGCTTGATTTTGTGTGCTAGCTTGACTCAGGTGTAAAGCATAGTTGCCCTATCTTAAAGCTAGCGTATGTTTAACGAAAGAAGAAACCATGTTCATAAGTGTAACACGGTTTTAGATTTGATTTACCGATGGTCTGAACTATATCCTTCAGTAAAAACTTGGCGGGTTTCAAGTACAAGTTGTACTTCATTATGTGGACTATTAGTACAAACAGACAAGCGATTTCGTAAAATACGAGTACGACCACCCGGTCACTCCAAAGTAGGCTATTTATGCATATCAGAACTATTGTTGACGATTGACAACGCTGGACATAATTGAAACATTCCCATACTGACGTCTGAGATAATAATCGTTAATTACTTTAACTAGGCCTAGAAAAAAAAGATCGACGTGTACACGCCACGCAAAAAAAAGGTTTTATCATTACTTTCACAAAAGAAGATCGTTTTTATGTTGATTCCCACAGATTAAGTTTTAAACAAAATAATATATTTCATTGGTTTGAACCAAAATTTTAGTAGGAAGTCTGCAAACTGCAAGTGCCAAGACTATTTTTGGCAATATTTCAATGTAAATTCCAGGTCTAGGCCTATACTAGCCTGTACAAGTGCACAGCCAAAAATTTGAGTAGCTGGGATCTAGTATACAAAGGCATCCTGTGATTGTGCCCTAGCATACTAGATCCTTATTTTCTCATACATTTGCCAAGGATTTACTAGAAAATTGAGCTCGAAAAGAGAAAGGCAACTCATGCTACACACATTTAGCCTAGCGGTCCACGTAGAATTAAGTTAGCTCCATGATCACAGCACATTTGTTATTGTTGTTATTGTTTTCACAGAAGGTGGTGGATGCACTAATCATTTGTTTCCGAAATATAGAAATTTTCAAAAAATTATTTTAGAGCATATTTATTTTCGCAATTAACTCTACGATTTATCTATTCGTCCATTACACGATTTTCAAGGCATAACCGATTTTGTGTTACGGTTTTAACTAACGTTGCGCACCAGTTTCATTTTAAACATATCGACAAATTTGCCAGTTCCAACTAATAATGCCACTAATAATAATTTTAATAATGTCACTAATAATTGGCAAATTTGCCAGTTCCAACTAATAATGATTAATAATGCCACCTTATTTCAAACTTTTGTATTGTCCAGATGCAAAGAAAAGGCAAAAAAAGTCATGATGTATGAGAACAGATAGCTTAGTTATTGTACAGACAGCCGAATCTATTATACGGGAACAGGTTAACTACATTCTCACCCAACTACATTGTTTAAAACCAGAGCATTTGTGGTAAAACCTCCAGGTCATACATACAAACAAACGACATGTAATAAGTTGGACATAAGTAAATGCTTTGTGATGTGCGCCTTAAAAGGGCAATATAGAAAAACATCCTGCCTTGGTCGTTTTATCTTTAGGCATTACTTTCATTTTGGTAAACAATTTGGTTCATTTGGTGCCACACCTTTCACTCTTAAAGTTAAGTGTGCGGCGAATCTCTGCACCCCCACTTTTGGTGCCAGTGGTAGTGTTCTAAATGTTATATGGTCCTATTTAAATATGTAGAGTTCCAGGTACACTAAACCTACCCCCAAGATACACCTTTATGCTTTAGGTGCAGGCATAATGTTGTAAAAATATTTTCCTCCGAGAATAAATATTTTGGTGCCATACTTAATAATTGTACCTCTAATTGATGTTTGCACAGTCTGCACTTAAGAAAACTCGGGGAAAATAAAATTTTGACAGAATATTACAGTAGCCTACATCATATGCAACAAATTTTGTTTATTATAATATATTACTGCAATATTTAGCGACTAAAACTCCTGAGTCCTGATATCAAATTTATTAGTGAAGTATTATATATTCTTGATTGCAAGATATATTGTTGAATATATGGCTGACAAGATATCTGTGATAGAATTTCTGGGTGAAACAAAAGATGACATCAGTTCACCAACCACTTCTACATTTACATCAAAAATGTCATTATGTCGTGCAACAATTGCTGCTCTTGAAGAGGTAATACTACTAGAACGAATATGCCCTAATATTTGATAAACCAGTTTTTAGAATTTGCCTGTATATATAAGTGCTAATATATGCAAACTGTCATTATAGACATACCATTATAAGCTACAACCAAAAAGCGATTTTAATAGTTCTTTTTGTGTGAGCAAGCTAATAACTAAATAACCAAATAACGAAGATTGGCTAAAGAAACATATTACTTGCGAGTAAACATTTCTACTTGCCTTGATACTTATTTACATTATGAAAACATTAATTTCTAACGAGTTTGAATGCGTGTTGAAGTTTAGCTAAAGTTATTTCCGGTGACTTTAAAAGCCTGTCAAAGTTCAGCTAAAACAAGATACTGGCCAATGGAGCATCAGATAAAATGAATTGCTAAAATGTTCAAATATGAGGAACTTTGTTTTCAATAAAACCAGCTTTAGAAAAACAATAACATGCTCCCAAATGGGTACAGTCAGACCTCGTTAATCCGGACCACTTTGTTTCGTCATAAAATGTCGGTTTAGCGGGGTATCCGGATTATCGGAAAGCGAAAAATCAATCAATCTTGCAAATGCAGCACCGTGTTCAAAATGCAGTATGAACCTTACTTCAATTCATAGTACTGAGTCTTTGGTTGGACATCAACTAAAATAAAATTTAATTTTTTGTATGATACAACCCAACATTAACATCCAACATTATTATGCGTACATAATGGCTATTGTTTTTGTCAACTAACTACTGTATCTAGGACAATGTGAAACATTTTCGCTTCACTCTTAATAATCTCGTTTATCAGATTGTATTGTTATTGACTTAGCACATTTGTTCCAAAACTTTTTTGTCAGAGTCAGACAGCGGGGTTTCTCCCATTTGTGTAGGATAACAAGGATTCCGGTTGTTCAGGGTTCTGATTAACGAGGTCTGACTGTACCTGCAATGTGATAAAATTGAAATAATACCTTACTTAAATGTTTTCAAGATACTAACATTACAAGTTAGTTCCTAAGCTTATTTATGACATCTCCATTTATATATTTTCTCTTTAGGAGATGTATGGGTTTCGAAAAAGGGTCGATTTCTTTGTTTATTTGTATAGTAAAATTATTAAAAATGTGATTACTCAAAAATCGCTCCATGGAGATACTGGAAATTTTGCATGTGAACTAGGCTTACCTGATGCTGGAATATGACAAAAATCACATATTACTATATCCCATTACATAAGCTAAAGTCAAAAGTGGATTTTTGGGCTTAAAAACACACTTTCCTACTTTTTCATGCCAATTTCTGTCCAAGTTTTCCGCTGAACCCGGGACTCTAAAATGCAACAACTGCTAGGGAAATTTCCAGGCCAGCAAACAATACCAACCATGCTTCCTTTTGAATGGCCTAAACAGATTTTAAAATCCCTACATAAGAGTCTAACAGAAATTTTGTTTTTTGACCCATACGCTTCGGCCTTTAGAAATCAAACAATACAATATTTTGTTATACTGAGGCAAATGGTCTCAACCCACTCCTAAGCATATATCAACCCATGACATTTATACTAGTCAAGTTGACAGGATCAGACAGATGCGTGAACTTGGTTTGCTCTTTTTTTACTTCTGAAACCAGGGAAAAGTACATTAGCCAAGCGAGTTGAACTTGGGATGCCATGTAAAATGGGTTAATGTTAGGGTAAGAGAGAGAGCATAGTCACTCAACGTCATGTATCATTCAATTTAAGTATTCAAATTAAAGTGTAAGTTGTTGTGGATTCCTTTTTTGAACTTGGACGTTATTTTATCCATAAGCAAATCTTAGATCTCAAAATTTTATCCATAAAATTTCCTGAATTGTTGAGGGTGTGAATTATAATAATACTGTTTAAAGTTGTATAAGAGACATCACAATACCACGAGCATGCTTCCAATTTGACTTCGAGTGTTTGAAGCAATTGATCCGGTCGGTAGAATATGTTATTTTTCGGTGAGATCTCTGGTGTGCAAAAGCAGTCCAGTCGTTGTTTTGTGTGCAAAACGGTATGCTGGCAGGTTGATGTGCACCAAACTTTAAATTTTACTGAATGTTGAATATTTTCGCCTGAACATAAGACCTCCAGTGCTGTTGCAATAACTCTTTTCTTCTTAGTGCTTACACACTGTAACCTAATAAGAAATTAATGTAAAATGCTCCCACACTTGTGAAGTTTTCCTTTTCCCAGGTATCTTTACGTTAATAAATCAGTGGCGCTTCAAAGCGCATTTACAAGCAATAAAATTTAATTCATTTTTGCATTATAAGTCAATGCATTACTATCTGGCTATAACGTTAACGTTATAGAATCTCGGTTTAGAAACTGCACGATTGTGACCACAGGCGCCAGCTTAGGCATTGCCACCTCTAGACTTTTGCAAGGTGCTGCACTTTTTAAAATCCTAAGATGCTTTAAAAAGCTCAAAGTTTTTCTATATTAAATTGTTTAAATTCTCTGACTGGTTGGTGGTAAACTTGTCAATGCAAGCATGAAGTTTTTTTCTGAAAATCACTTTGTTGCCCATAACCTCTAACTTATTTACAGTCTAAATTCCCGTTAAAGCATAAAATATTTGTACGTTTTTACTTAATAAAATCGTGTGAAAATGTCTTTTTAGCCCAACGAAACTCGTATATTTTTGGACATTGGAAAAGTCTCCAAAGTAAAAACTATTTTGTTCATTAATGGACACTTTTAATTGTGGGTTAGAAATTATGCCGTGAAATACTACAATTGCGTATACACGCACCCTGACACTGCAAGCCCGCTTAACAACATGCTGCATGTCCTTATTTTGAACCCTGCAACTTGCAATGCATTCTGTGTGAGGAATATGTGTAATTAATGCTATTTGCCTAATAAGAAAGTTGTATCCTAAGTTACTTGTTTGCTGCAAAATCTTGTAGTCTCAGACAGCTGTCAAAGTTAAACCCTACACTTTTCTTAGTATGTAATAAGTGTTGATACCATTGCACAATAAGCAATATAATTGGCATTTATCTTTTCCTGTTCTCGTTTGGCTACAAACTACTTTGAAAAGTTTGGGAATATTGCAGAGAATATTCCTTAATTGTTTTGAGTAGATCCTTGCTCTTAAAGCTGGGTGCCCGTGAAAGTTTTGCTTGCTCAACTTTGACAACCCTCCGTGCAATGGCTGATTAATTTGCAAATTTTTATGGTTACAATTGAAATTTGTAACAACAATAACAATAATGATAACAGTTTAATTTTTATCAATATTGTCATGTACTAAGCGCAGGAAATTCATTGCATGATGTTTTACAACACTGCTCGATGGATGACAAAACAACTGCACGAAAAAACGAAGTTGAAACATAGGGCTTAGATGGGAATTACATATATGCTGAAACTAATAGACAATTTTTTTCTTTTGGCACAAGACTCATCGTTGACCCCCATTGCATTTCAGAAAATTTGGAGAAGAATGTACACAACTAAGATTGACTTAAGTTCAAAAATGTTTAGATTTTGTTGGGTGTTATGTAATTAATATTTTTTTAGAGTTTGGATGCTGACCGTTCTGCTTTAAAAAAGATGAGGAATTCTATGAAAGCTATGTACAACTCAGGACAAGGTAAAATAAAACAAGATATATAGAACAATAAAATAAAACAAGATATATATTCTGAAGGTTAATTTATTTTTGTTTTTTCTACACGATCTTTTGAAAACATAAAGTTACTTCTTCAGGTGTACTAAGAAATGGCAAAAAGTATTTCAAAACTGTAAATAGGTAAAGACCTGCTTGGAAACAACAAACGCAATTGTAATGTAATATTTTCATGCATCCAAGCAATCACAAAGTACTTAATGACGTAACAAAATAAAATAAAACCCGTTGGTAAACAAAATAAAAATGGGAACAAAGCTGTATTAAAATCAAAAAATGAATATACATCTGTGTTAAAGTGGTATTCACCACTTTAATGCAATTAAAGAAGGTGTGAGAATTACGTGTGAGAATTAGAAACAATTCATGTATGAGGAAGGTGTGAGCCATTAGGGTGTAGGCAGGTAAAGGAATCTGTAGGTTTATGGTATTATGAGGTTTGTATAAATTTTATTCTGGGTACACCTGGGAATCTAAGAAGTAGACTTCGTTTTTGGCCATTCCAACGTTAATTAAATGCGGGAATGTTTAGAGTTGAGTTCCTCCGAAAGTTGGACAAGATTATCGTAACCGTGAGTCCAGCTCATGAATACTGAGTATCAATATATTGCAAATAAATGTGTTCCTTCAAAGAAAATCCAGATATAACATCCTCTATGAGCCCAGCCATAAAAGTATTGGCATACTGGGGTGCCATGCGAGTTCCCAAGCTGTGCCTTTCTTTTGAAGATAAATTTTGGTTTCAAAAATTAAGACCGGCTTCATGAGGAATGTTTGTATATAATGATTTCACATCCATGGTCACAAGGATAGTGTCATTTGGTACATCTCCCACCGGTTCAAGTTTAGTTAGAAAATCAGTGGTGTCTTGGATTTAGGTGTAAGATATAGATGTCTTGGATGTAGATCAGGACAAGGTGAATGTTGATCTTATTATTATTATTTATATAATGATCTTATTTAATTAGTTGATTTGATTTAAAGAAGAGGTTGGCAGAATACTATTTCCCTGACTCTGTGTACCTGAGAAAGTGCTAAAAGTTGTATTGTTTTAACAAAAAGTTAATGAACATTTTTACATATGAATGAGTCTATGAAAGTCAAGTGAAGTTGAGTTAGTGAAAAGTATTATTACATTCATGAGCTAATTTCTGGTAAGTTAGATAAGCATGTCGATTTAATAATGAACAATGCTGTACCTACTGGTAAATGAAGTGTTACATGGACAAAAGTTACAAGTTCTAAATCTGAACTGCTTATTTGTGTGTCATAAAACAATTGCTTTACGACTTTTACTTCGATTTCCTTGAAAGGGTAATCATAGAAAGACATCTATTTCATAATATAAAAAGTTAACTGTTTGTTTGAATTTTACTGTTTTAGACATTAGTTTCGTTGTGGCAAAGGTGATGCACCTTTCACTTCAAATATAAAGTGTGTGGCACATCTTTCCACTCCTACTTTTAGCACCAGTGAATAACAACATTGCATGTTCAATCACACAAACTGTTGCTTAGTTTTCTAGATATATTTTCTTAATTGGTTTCATTCATAAGTTAGTTTATATTGTATTTTTTACTTTATTAACTTCTCTCTCTTGCATGTACAGATCATGTGGACAACGAAACTGTTTTTATTGACAACTTAGAAAAGCTTGGTGGTGGTGCTTTGTATGGATCACAGGAACCTGAATCAGACACTGGGTCTGCATTTCTTAAACTGGCGGTGTTCACTAAAGAACTTGCTTCACTTCTAAAAAATCTGGTAGGTTCATGTTTTGATTTCTGTATAAGAAATTGTTCTCAGATGCATAAGGCAGCTTACCTCATGAAATACATGTTATTTGTGATTGTTTAAAGCCTGTTTAATGTTTATTAATATCTTTTATATAGCTTTATTTATCTCATCAAATATGTTAATTTTACCATTTCAGTGTACAATTCCTTTAAGGACGCGCATGTGCTTCAAAAAAGGGCAAATTCTTTGTTTATTTCTTTATGTAGTAAAATTATTAAAAATGCAATTCTCACCCCATGGGGATCTCTGAAGTTTTGCATGTGAACTAGGCTTTCCTGATACTATCTCATTGCGGAATATGGCAAAAATCCCATATTTTTACATTCCGTTACATAAGTCCAAAGTCAGAAGTGATTTTTGGGTCCAAACGCTCACATTTTCTACTTTTTCATGCCAATTTGTATGTAGTTGTTCTGTGCAACCTGGAACTTCTGAAACATGCCAACTGCTAGGAGAATTCCCAGGCTAAAAAACAACACCAACAATGCTGCCTTCTGATTGGCGTAAACTAATTTTTTAAAGCCCTACGTAAGAGTTTAACAAAATCAGAGAAATCTTGATTTTTTAGTCATTCGCCTCCTAGGAGATTTCAAGGTCAAATTCCTGGGTGTACAACCAGAGCTACGCACAAGCGTAACTTCTTTTAGGTGCGCTTTTGTGAACATTTTTATGGAAATAGGCTATCTGTAACATACTCGTGTTTTGATCCACGATAAATTTAAATATGAGTATATAAATATAAGTTAGTAAGTCCGTTTATAACTAAGTAGTAGTTCATAATACCGACAATTTTACAACGCTTAAAGTTTAAAAAGTTTTAAATGCTAGTTGCTTGACTGGTAAACAATCGACTTGCCGTGAAATCTCGCAAATAGGTCGTTGGTCGCACCTGTGTATTCGTTTCTTCCTGTTTATTCAAAACAAAAATACTGTTGAAATACTACCAAATTCGAATCTGTCCAACCAGTAAAGCAAACATTTATGCACTAATGGGTATTAATACGTCTGTTGTTAGCAGTAAGAAATATTTGTCAAATAATTGAAACATTTCTTTTCGGGTAAGCCACACAATGGCCGTAAATAACCTTCACAGTGAAGCGCGACGCATGCCAAACAGTTAAAAGAAAGAAAAGAGTGTGAAAAACAAGGTAAGGGGAAAAACACGCACTTTACAGTGATTGCAGGATTGCAAAGATGAAAGTAGATGTTTTTTCTCTTTATTGTAAAGCGGGCCTGCTTTGTAACAATGAACAATTTTGGCTAGAAACCTGTGGTCGTATAGATGGTTTATTAAAGGGTAGAATTTCTAAATGCACATTAAAAAAGTTTATTAATGTACAAAATCATTTTTTCATGATATATTCGGTCAAAATCAGGCCAGTTGTTACTCGTAATTATGATAGGCATTTGCACGCTAACGTTTTAAATAAAAGTAATACGATCGAATATGCATAGATGGTAAGAATAATTTTATATTCAATAAAAAATTGTGTCTGTTGTCCGTGTAATATCTTTTACTGATGTTTCTGCTCTATGCAATTTGTATAAAAGCTTACACCTATTACACACAGAAATATTTAACATATTCTGAAGACGTTTATTTGATTTTTCGAAATTTGTGTTACTGTGTAACCATGAGCTATGCATATGTTGCACCTTGAGCTTGGTGCCCAACATTTTGTGTGAAAAATGCCTTTACAACTTATACACGGATTTTTTGGATACCAGCTGATCAAAAAATTTGCTATTTTATAAAGCCCAATCATAAAGGTTCTTGCTGTAGTGTTTATGTGGTTTGTTAAAAAGGCTTCCAAATTATCTCTTGAAGTTTGTTTTCTGTTCATTAGTTACTTATTCAGCGATTTATTTAAGTAGCCAATGTTTAATAAGTAAAAGGATTAAGTAATTACGTAATAGGTTATTAGTATCATACCCAAATAAACAACTTATTTAAAACAAAAGTACAATAGAAACGTTTTCACATGAAAGATTGTTTGATCCCTTTGATAAAAAGGAGGACTAACTTGACATGTTTTCAAGCAGCATTTCAGTGCAAACATAATGATCAAATCATACAAAGAATGTCCTTCCTCGTTGATGTATTCACATGGAGTTGTGTCTATGAGATTATTCATGAAACGTCTCAATTTAAAAATGTTAAGCTGCGAATTTTGGGTAACTTTATGAATAGGATTAAAACGTTTAAGTAGCCAATGTAAAGTGTGAAATAAGACAATCACAGAAGAAAAAAGCAACATATTTCTGCTACTTCAAAAATGATATCGTGCAACTAATCAGCAATCGTTTAATACTGGGAGTGCATCCAGCAACAAGTAGTGAAGATTCCATGGTATGGGATGCTGACACAGCGGTTCAAAATTACTGGTAATACTTTTGTCTGAAACCAGTTTAAATTTGGGGAAGCACAATGCAAACTTGACAATCAAGTGAAGTTTGTCTAAAAAAGTAGGTTTGTGTTTCATTCTGGCGTCAAAAAAAATACTCTTTGAACTACCAAGTTTATATGATGTTCAACAAGTTGTCGGCTCACTAGCCAAGTGGCGTAAGCGTTGGGCTTGCAATAATGTGCCCCGTGTTTGATATCCAGTTCCGTTACTGTTATAATGCTATGCTTCTGTTCTATAGTCCTGAAGAACAGCGCTAAATTTGGGCAATATACTGTAATATAAAATATCAATCCTATCAAAATATATCAAAAAACAAATATAAAATGTGTGTGTATATCATTCAATGGTTCCCAAATGCAGCACACTAGCAAGTTGCAGCAACTTGCCAGTGACGTTGCTAAGATTTTCTTTAAAGTTTTTTCTTTTGTAGTACAGTAGAGTTTTAAGAATGAATTAAAGTAGTACTTGCCTTGTGCAAGTAAGGTCTAAAATTTTATTTGTCAGCCTGAAGGTTTTTTGCCTTAATCATTCCTACATGGAAGTGAAGAAGTATTTCGAAAAATGTTAGTACTTATGTGCAAAGAATGTAAATATTAAATTAACCAAATTTTATCAATTCAGTTCAACTATGTGTTTTACATTTTGAGCTTTAAAGAATTCGAATTATGCTGATTGACACTATTCTGAATTGGCCATTTTCCAATAATACACCTATACAACCTATATGTGTAAACCTATATAATTTTTATTTTGTAACCTTACTTTCCCAACTGTAGCCATTTCATATACATGAGTCATTCACTCGGATGTATCTTAATTCGGATGTATCTGACAACAGTAGCTAACATGGCCTAAAGATCAGTTCTTTGCCTAATCATACCAGTTTTTCATTTACTATTTCAGATTTCAAGTTTAAATAACATCCTTGTGTTTCCTCTTGAATCGTTGCTGAAAGGTGATTTGAAAGGAATTAAAGGGGTTAGTCTGTTCTTTTTAGTGAGTGTATGTTTAAATATACCTAAAAAGTAATGGATATTTTGTTACATTTTGTTTAACGTGAGAGACAAGTACTAATACAGACAGATATAAACTGGCCATTTCATAGTACACCTGAAGAAGCGAGGTTATGTGTGTGAAAGCTCATGTAGAAAAATCAAAAATAAAGTTAATCGTTGGAGTGCCAATTTATATCTTGTTTTTATTTTATTGAAACAGGATAATGTTAAACCAATAAAAAAATGTCTGCAGCATTACTGGATCAAAATGTTTTAATTTTATTTATAAGTTAATGTATTATTGTGAAAAGTATGTCACAAAAGTCTTCAGTTAATCATGGTATAGGTGGTTGTGATTTTGATGTCACAATGTGAAATCCATATGCAGAGTTGTGGTGCTTGAAACTAGCATCAACAGTACGTCACGTACATCTGACTATAAGTAGGATAGTTTATAGCTAGTTAAATACATCTCAAAAGCTACGTTTCAACCTGCTCGCACGACCACAACGTAGCTAAAGTTAGCAATCTCTGTCTATACCTGGCGCAACTGAACTTGGCTCAAATGCGGAAAACGAAATTAAGTTAACTTGTTACCTGAACAGTGGCATTGTTCAAGCCTAGATTTGGGTTGAGATTCAAATAGTAACAAATATTTGATTAAATCAATTTTTCCAAGATTTGGTCAATTAATTTGAATAAAATGTGCCTTTTAGATGATTAAATCGATTACTTTTAGTACACTTTCCAGAGTAGAATAATTACTTTTGGAACGTCAACAAAAAAATCAATTGTGTAAAGCGATATTTTAAACTCCAAAACAATGTATAAAATTGTTACATTAGTTTCGAAATTACATGAAATATTTTTAACTAAGCCTTAACTAGGACAAGTTCTGCACACCTAGAAAATTCTGCGCGGCATTTTTAATATATTGTACAATGTAGATAAACGTTCGTAAACCAAACCAATCTAATAATTTTGCCTTTACAATTGACAGTTATGCTGTGCACGTCGTTCTACGTTTATATTATTATGATCCCTCAATGGCATTCTTTTCTACAATGAATGATACTTGCTTTACCTTGAAGTCTGTTAAGTGTTAAAAAGTCACTATTTATTGTTGGCCGTGCCAAACTACCAAGTAGTTGCCAATGATTAAATTCCAAGTGAGATAAAAGTTAATCGTTATGTGTAACTAGAAAATTTATTACAATTTGCATTACCGACAAACTGATTTTGAATAAATTGATTATTTATAACTTTGCTACCCTAAAAATTGAATAATTAATCAGTCGATTAATATGCCTTTGGTGCCTAAACAGTTGAATAATTTAATCAACCGATTACTAAAGGTGAATCCTGATTGTATTAAAAAAAATTCAATATTATCAATGAAATGTTAACAATTAACTATCGATTACAAATAACGATTACGACTGCTCCAACCTTGGTTGTAACCAAGATACATATGTATATCAATAAATATAATTTATTGGTAATTTGCTTGTTTTAACATTAAGGATATGAAGCGACCGTTTGACAAGTCTTGGAAAGATTATGACACCAAATTGTGAGTAGTTTTATTAGTTTTTATATGGTACATACTTGTTCTAAACTTGCTGCTGTTACTGCTCATTGGTTCTTATTTTGTATTTAGTTGTTATAAGAATGGCTTTGTTTTTTCAGTGAAAGTGAATTACTCCAATATCTGTTATTTGTTCGTAGAAAACAGGTGGAGCGAGAAAAGCGACATCTTGCAAAAGAAGCTGGGATGATTCGTTCAGAAATTACTGGAGCAGAGGTACAAATACTTTTGCAGTAAACATAAATTCTCTAGATATAGCAAAAACCTTATTTTTTGCTGCAACACATACTGGTATTCCTTTGTTGGAACACCATGAAACCAAAAGAATGTTTGCGAAAAAAACGTGTTGATCACATGCAATTTTTTAAAATCAGATGATGCACAAGTGCTTATGTGACAAGCAAATGTGCAGCTACAAATGTGCATCGGTTTGGTTTGTATGAGTACAACCGCATATTTCTTGTGACATATTTCATACGTATGACATTGGGCTTAAATAAAATGTTACATGTGTAACAGTGTAAAAGTTTTGCATGTAAATTTTTACTATAGTATTAGCAGACACCGTAAATGACAAAATATGCCATATGTAACTGCAGGAGATTTTGAAAATTTTTGGCGAGTGTATATGTGTCGAGAGTGGAGAGTTCCTACGGTAAAATTTGATATTTATCTAATCCTGATCAACCACAAATGTATTATTAGTCTTATGTCTATTTTAAAGGCAAAGCATTAAATATTGTTTGCCCACGTTTAACGCACACCTTTCACTCTTAGAAGATGCCGTCATCTATTGCACTGATGTGTTGCACGTGCCATATTTGAAATATAGCTGTTAAATTAACATTTTTATATGTCAGTGTATGTATTTTTTTGCTTCACAATTCACAATTTGGCTTCGGTGTGAACATTTAGTTGAATATATGTCTAATACTGGCCTTGATCAACTTTGTGAAGAAACTTTGTACAACCTTAGTTAGTTCTTAGGTTGTACAACCTAACTTTGTTCTTTAGTATAGTTAAATTGTTTTATGAAGCGAGTTTTCAATATACATTTGAAATCTAATACATGCATTTACTAGGTTGCTGAAGAAATGGAAAAGGAGAGAAGAATGTTTCAACTACAAATGTGTGAGGTTTGAAACTTTCATAGTCAAGGTCTTAGTTTCATTGAGAAATTAATGTACATAATATCACTAGCCACACTTTGTTTTGAATACAAATAGCTAAAGGATATTGTAATGACCTCAGGATCTGTTGTTTTAAACACAGTTTTTTGACAACATACATGGCATTATTCTTATAAAATGAGGCTACGCCAAGCCTGAAATGGTAACCAGCAGATAGAGATTATATCGCAGTTGAATGACATCTTTAGGAGTGTGGGTTGTGGTGTTAGAATCTCCCCCTGGGTGATATGAGTTTTTACTGCTTTTTCCATCATTTTACTGCTTATTGATTAACTCACAGTTTTCTATGAACATGAATCTTTTCTTATCCATTAGCAGTGGCTCTAATCTTGGTATCAGAAGGACATGCCATTAACACCAATATGCTTCACGTATACCTTTGATTCCCCTGTTAATGAAATTTTTAAAAGCGAGTATAACTAGTAACTTGAAAAGCATATATTGCAAATCGTGCTGCCTTTTCTAAACTTTGAAGTATAGGTATAGCGCTATGACATTTTGTGGCGTTAAAATTGTGTTTATTAGTAATGGAAATCTGCGTACATTTAGTAGTTTCTTTTCATCGAAAGCTTCACGATATTGTTGGATGATTTGGAATAGACATTTTTTGCTAGCCTCTAAGTTGAAACTGAGTTTAGTATTCTTATGCATTATATCAGAGTTTAACTGAAAATGTTTTAGTGATTATTTTGAATCGAAATAGAATATTTTGATACGTATTGTTTTTTGCATTATTATCTTTATTCTTTTTCTTTCTTTCCTCAACATTTTTTTGATGCTTCATAACTTGCATAAATACCATCAGTAGTTTTTAGTATGTGGATGAGTTTAAAATCTCGCTGAACTGTGTTTATGAACATGTTCACATGACTAATAATTCGGAAAAACCTTTGAATTTTGGCACTCTTCGACCGTTAATATCGCCTTTATCTTTTGTCTCCTATCTTTCAAAGTTTGCTTATATAAAGGTTCTTGACCCTTTGACATACCACTTCAATGATGATTACATTCGTTCATGTGAGAAGGAAATTCAGAGCTTATTGCACAAATTCATTAGTCACCACTTCAACCGGAAGTTGCTAAACTTTTGAAATTAACCACTTTTTGGCATCTAATAACTCTAATGCTTTGAGGTATTGTTATAAAATTTTGGTAATTTTCATTGAAAAGCATTCGTGTAAAACAAAAATTTCATTGAAAAACGCACTTAGAATTTAGGACTTTAGATGCGAAGGATACTTTAACGATTTTCGGCCTATCGGCTCAAAGCGTGTAATATAATGCTACTCAATATGTTTAAATGAATCATTCAAAACTGAGGCGATTTTTTTCAAATTTTAAAACATAAAATTGTTATATTGATCAAAAATTAATATAAACACCCATATTCATATTAATCACGCGAGTACTTTGACCAGAAGTCGCAAAAAACTTTGAAAAATAGGCATTTTTTGGTGTTTCTTAAATCCTTTATGCATTTAGATATTGTCTTTTAATTTCATTGATAGATGGAAAAGTCCTCCTTTTTTAGCTAGACTGACACACACGCATTACGTAGTCATGAGCAGAAATTTTATGGTTACTTTAACCATTTTTGGCGTAGTGGCCGAAACGTATCAAGAGTCTATAACATAGTTAGTTGCGATCGGAAAATTGGTCAAAACGTATTACCCAACTCTACTCGTCATATTTGACCAAATCATGCTAAATATCAACGCAGACCATATCTCTGGCTTGGTTTAATAAGTCATTTACTTTAACGGCATACCTTCAAAAGTAAAGAAAAAATTAAAACTTTTTAATTATATGATATGTCTGTGCTGGGACAATCTCTGCTCAATTTCGTTTGGCGATAGTCAGAGTCAAATGTGCCTAAATCTGATAAAATTTGTGGTGCATGTTTGCTAGTTTTCAGGGTAAACCACCTAAAGGAATTATTTGAACTGATACTGGTAAGTTATGCTTGGGAGTGTACGGTAAACGGTAAATGTACAGTAAGCTAGCCTATAGAATTTGGGAGTGTATGGACTATGGTTAGCTACCACCTTGGTTTATGTTTGCATAAGCAACAATTGATAGTCAGAAAGGCTATTGAAACAGACCAAAACAGTGTGCAAACGAATCGATTTTACTGTAATAATACCAAATGCAATTGCTTTACAGTGGGTGGTGTGTGAACTTCAAGGACAAGTGTGTTCGGAATGGTGAAAAACCATTATACACAGCTTGAAAATTTTCAGCTACATTATTTTCCCGAATTGGACGTAAGGGCATTATCGCGACGTACTTAAAACAATGTAGAATTGTAGACGAAACAGAAGTTAATCTACTACGCAGTTATATAAGAAAGAAGTCAAAGTCGGCGATACATACTACTGCATTAAGAAGATCTGCAGAGTTCGGGAGATAAATTTTGATCTGAATTGAAGTTGGCGGGCCAATTGTTAGTTATTGATATTATTGTTTACAAATTACAAGATATTATTTTCTCTAATCGAAGGTGGTACTACTGAGGGTGGTGTTCAGAACACCTTGGTTAAAGCCAACCTTGGGCCTATCAAAGAATTTACTGTTGTATAGACTTCAGTATTGAATGTTATCCATCATCCATGTAAATTCACTTCGGTCCAAATGACGTTTTTATTGGCTTTTACATGGATGACCATGTCAGAGTTATGTTGACAATTTCGTTTATTGTCCTTGTTAGCTCACAAAGCCATGAATCTGTGATATAAACATATTTATTATAACAAAAAACAATATTGGATAATAAAATAGGTGTAAAACATTCTTACGCAAATCTCCTAAAAATTCAAGATTAGAACAAATTTTTGAAGGCTTATGCCACAAACTTGGTTGCTAGCAATATTGAATGTTTTTTCAGTGGGATTGGCGATTTTTAGCGCATCATTTTGTTAATCTATTGTTTTATAATCATGGTTTGATTAACCCACATGCCTAATCTTTTGCTGTAAATTTGTGACCTAATTTTACATTCTTTGTTTAGTATTTGATTAAAGCAAATGAAGTCAAGACGAAAAGAGGAGTTGATCTTCTGCAACATTTGGTTGAATATTATCACATGCAAAGCATGTAAGTAAAATGTTACTTCAGTTGAACTTAGCTTTCTCTGTACTTGTTAGGTTCAACTGGTAGACACCTCATATATTCTTTATGCTTTAATATTGTATCATTCACTATTTGTTCCACATATTGTTAACATCTACACAACTTTGTAAATAGTAATTGGCAATTTATTTCACAAAAAAATCTAGAAAATTATTTATTTGTAATGCTAAGCTTCAATGATCTTGATCGGTTTGAAAACAAAAAAATCTGAAGCAGCTTTTTAGTTGGCTTGTAATATCCGCATTTATAAGAAACATATTTATATTTAAAAAAATATTCATTTACGCAGTCCAGTAAATTTATACAGTTTTATTATATATTATAGACAGTTTTATTTTTTCAAATTTATATATATTTTTCATTTCCTCTATTTTTGTTTTCATGTATTTGAATTGTGTTTACCGGAAACCCTTTTGAAAATTTTTTTGTTGTTTCATTTCTTTGTCAGCATTGTACTTGGTTTTTATTACCAATGCAGAGTTGACATTTCAAGTATATACTTCTGTTTTTAGTTCTTAAGCAGTGATTTTTAAACTGGGCTCATACCCTAAGGGCTGGGTAAAACATCATGCTTCTGTGAATCAATCTCAATTGACGAAACACTTGTTTAAAACCCAATCACACGATTTGAATTAATTCTAACCACTTTTTTGCCACAACCTGCATCCGGTGGTGGTTGATGATTTAAGAGGCTGTTGGTGGAAGTTGGTGCTAGATTACAAACAGTTTCTGCTCAGTCTAGGATAGGTCCAGCGTGATCAGCTGCTCGATGACTTGTCGTCTGCTTGAGACAAGTTGGAAATCACTCTGCTACCTCCTTGCGATCACAGACTGGTGGAATCTTGTCACATGTAACTATCAGAAAGATCGAAGATTGGAGAGCGACATATTTAAATGATATTAGAAAAAACACACACAGATTCAATATTTGCCTTAGTGTTGTCGCACTGTTGCAGACCATAGTAAGTGTGATCTTATCAGACCAGTCAGCAACGACCACTCGTAGAGTAAAAATCGGTGATGATCGCCAACTGTTAGCTGCAATAAGACTGGGGCTTAACTGATTGACACTAAACCCTACATAAATATGAAATGATGGAATAAATGAAGTCTGCTCAATTAATTACCCAAAATTCGATATGACTTTTATGATCCTTTTGTAACCTGCAAGGGCTTCATGTTAAAGAACTGTGCCTACGTCAAACTGTGCAGTCGTAGTAAAAACACACCAATAATAAAACTTTCTGAATTCGGAAGTCACATGGTGCTAGTCTTGTTTTTGAATTCAGTAGGAAGTTTGTAAATTTTGAGAAAGAAATATCAATAAACAAAATAGCAACTTTCAAAATATTTTGTGGGCTAATGAAATTTTGTCAAAGACTTGCAATGGTTTGTGCACCGATGCTTGGAAAGGGATGGTGTTTTTCAGTATTTTTTGATGTATGGCTTCCAAGAGAAACATAAAAACCAGTGAAAGGCTTACTTTTTGGGGTAGGTTTAAGGATACAAGATATTTTTAATAACTGTATGTAACTAGTAGACTGGGAAATTGTGCTTTTTTTTGCAATTGTTGTACTGTACCAGCCAAATGTGGAAAAATCAGTTATACGCTTTTCTAATTATATGCTTTCTCTAATTATTTGCAGGTTTTTTAATGATGGATGTAAGATAATTGAACACTTTCGAGCATATGCAGAAGATTTGACAGCAAATCTACGATCTGTGAGTCTTTATTACAATATTTACAAAAGTTTTTATATTAAAACTACATGATTGTAGGCAGCCACTTAAAAAATGTGTAAGCCAACGTTATACACATTTATGTCAAAACGTTGATACTTTTTCCCGATGCTTTTCATTATTAATTGATGAAGTGCTCTTATTTGCAAAAAGACACAGCATAAGTTCAAGTTTGTTTGTGAAGCTAGGTATAAATAATTGCAAGCAAAACTGTTTTTGTAACCTAACCATTAGGAAATTAAATGAATGTATTCATATTTGTGCAGGCCTGTGTCACTAATTGCTTCTGGATCTTAACAGCCAACATATCTGAAAACGTTTCATAGCAAAGAAAATAGTGGTAGGAAATAGTAAATAACTCCAGTACCAAGTGAATAGGCATGGGAGGTTCAGTACAACTTTAAGTTTTCACTATGAAAGCTGCACGCTTTAATTAAAAAAAACTAACTCCCTCTACAGTCAAAAATTATAATAAACTTTTACTTTGTGACAAAAGATTTGCGCATCTTTATCTGTCTCTACTCAACGCAAAATCTCTCATAGTTGTGTTTATAACATTATACAAAGTAAAAGAGTAAATTAACATATACCAACCACTTTGCTAGGTAATGTTTAAACGAAGCAGTTAGTGTGCCTGGTTCGTAAATATGCTGAGTTTGATTTCTAGTTGCTCTACAAATGTAATCACCTTCGAGGAAGGTATGAATGACACTGGCTTTTGTTGAGTGGTCCTGGTGAACAGTTTCACATTCGAACAAAATAACAAAATATAAAGAACAAATAAAAAATGTGTGTCAATCGAAACTTGTACAAAGGACAAGTTCAGTAACTGGAGCTTGAGCGATGTGAATTCATCGTCTAGTTTAACTTGTGAAAAAACTTTCCTCAGTCCGAAGATAAAGATTGTGAGTCTGTAATATCAAGAAAAATTTTGTTCTGCATTAGATTGGGTTTTGTAGTACTCATTTCTAGCTAGTGTTTCAGATCTAGTCAAGTATTCTAGTAACTGGATTAAAGATTTTTCTATTAATTGTAGCTTACAAGGATAGGCTACAGAAATAAAAAGTAAAAAATCTGAAATGCACTGGCAATGTAAGTTATGTTGTAACATAGACTTTGTCTGTCAGAAAAAATTCTCAAAAATTTTATTTTTCGGAAAGATTCAGTTAGACATTCCACGTAAAATGTGTTTTGTTTTGGCTGTGTTAGGCTTGTAATTTTTCTTATCATGAAAAATGGAAATTTTCTTAGTTTCAAATTGTAGGTGTTTGTGTAATCATTTGTTAACATTGGTCTTCATAGGTGCCAAATTTTAAAATTGTGTGACCCAATGTTGTCGTATTTGAAAATGTTACCAAAACTTGACGGGATTAGTTTGGTAATGAAAGACAGTAGAAAATAAAGTTAAGTTTTTGGTGAACAAAGAGCAAGAGTGAGGTGAAAGTGACAGTGACAGACTAAAGGACCGCACAAAAAATAAGGTTTGTATGGGAAAAGAATAGCCACAAAGACTCGAATTCTGCCTGTTGTGTTTTTAATAATTATCTGATCACCTTAAAACGAGTTCATGTGCTCAAAAAACAAGCTATTTTAAATATCATTTTGTGAACAATACCAAGGTAAATTTAAAAGGGAAATATTATGAAAGCCTTTTGTGAGTCAAAGCATTAGATAGTGGTGTCTTCAAGCCTTACATAGTGTATTTAGAAAAAGTATAAATTGTTTTTAATAGAAATTTTAGGCCCAGGACTTCGGGCCATTGCATTTTTACGATTTGATATGATTTCTACGACTTAACAAGTGGTAGTTCTCTGTCATTGGTCACGCTTTAGATGAAAAGCATAGTCAAAACAAGTTGCAGACAGGTAGCTATTGCAAGTTTTCTACCATTATTCTAATCTGTAGAATGTTGTTATTACCAAGTCACATGCTTATTGTTATAAAAACAAATAAAACTGGTGTATCCTTTGGAACTTATGCAAAGACTAGCTCTATACCTGGGACTCGAGCAGTGAGGAATCACACATTTTTTTAAATGTTTTGTATTGCCCAAATTTTGAACTATTGATCATGACCACTGAACAGAGTAAGCGTCATTCGTATGTTGCTCTAAGGCTATTTACAACAGTAGCACTATTGGGAATTGAACCCGGTTCATTTTCAACATTAGCAATATTTTCCATTGGTACACTTGATACAAATGGACAGGATATTTTTTGTTTTGCTTGAAATTAAAGAACCTTGACATAACACCATTTCATAATACTTTAAGTGAAGCAGGAGCAAGGTCACTGAATAGGTGGTATTAGGGTAGACAGGAACAAGATAAATTGATAGCAATGGTAGTGAAATTGGTATTTTTTGGATTTAATGAGAAGCAGGTCTTCAGATACACAACTACTTTTCTATTGCTACAGTAGAAGCCACTTAATAAATCCACAGATAATAATAAATCCTTTTTTTATTTTAAATCCATCCCATTTGCTATTGGATGGAATTTTCCCATTTACAAAGCGTTGTAAAATTCGTGGTTAAATCGGTAAAATCGTTAAAATTCATTATAAATTAAAATTCACAATGTATTAGTAACCAACACAAAAAATCATTTAATATTACATAATAATAATAATAAATTAATAGTAATAATACATTATTCTCTAAATATATATCTCTCTCTGCAAGCATCATGCCTCCATTGACCAATTATTGCCAAATTGTTCGACCTCCAATAGCATTTCAAAGTTCTCGTGATGTTTTTGTGATGTGGTTTTGAAATTGTTAGTGAATATAGCTGTCTTCCTCTAGTTCTCATACCAGGGGGTCTACCGGCCACAACAATCTCTCTTGTTTCACCGTTTCCTAATATGCCCCAAGAATTTGAACTGTTTTACTTCAATGCATTTAACAAGTGTCTACCAGTGTTTAGTTTTTGTAAAACTGATATATTGGTCTCATGTTCCGACCATAATACTTTCAGAAAGTTTTAATAGCACCACATCTCTGCTGATTCAATTAATTTTTATGCTATGATTGAAGGTCCCAAGTGTCACAGGCATAGTTTATTACTGACCATTTGAAACACTTGAACAAGGATGGGATTAAGGAATAAACCTACTTTAAAAAGTGTGAAGCAAATAGGATTCACGCACCTATTGGAGAAAAGGGGTGTGTTTTGAGTTGCTCTGGACGTCTAACAGTTATACTGCGCCACTGATAATTAATAAACACATGGAACTATTAATGCTGTCGAAACCAAATAAGATCTTGATCTTTGAAAGAAATTTCCACTTAATCAAACTACGTTGCTACATTTATATGTGTTGGCTTGATGATTGATGGCATTTTTACCATCAAGGTGTGGCAACTAACAAAGTCGCTGTTTAGTTGATCCAAGATCGACTGCAACCAAGGTAGATTTATTTAGCGGCATCTACTGTACTTGCTTTTCTCTTTGCCTAGAAAACTACATTTACTATTTAATGCAAAACACAGTTTGGCTCAAGCAACAACAGTAATACTCACGCAATTGTTTGAGTATCTTATACATACATACATACATACATTTATATTCATTTATAAGCTCACTTTTTGTTTCTAAAAATTATGTTTAGCAACGGCAATCACAGGATGAAGAGAGAAGGCAGTTAATTGAACTGAAGAATTTATTGAAAATATCAGTGAATGACAGTGAAAATGCAGCCTTAAAACCTCCGACACATGTTTACAATCTTCATCAACTACAGGTATGTACCACATATCAACTGCAGGTCTTGATATAGATATGTGCAGAGTTGTGATTTATTACCGACCATCTCCAGATGAGACTTTACTCCACTATAATTGCTGTAAAATTCATCACCCACTACACTAAACTAACCTAAAAGCAGCAATGTTTGGTGACACATGGGATAGACAAGCACCAGATTCTGTGTATACCTTGTGCCTTTGTTGTTGGAATTAATTAATTTGTGTAAAATACAACATGCAACATATGCAAGCCCATTAACTTCTTTTATATGCCAGCGTTTCAGACTACTTCTAAGTTGTAAATATACACCAAATAACTGTAAGGACAATGGCGAAGCTAGCTAGAGACAGTGACAACCCCAAAATTCTGACATGTCTTGGCGCTTGACACAGTTTTGCACTTTCCGATAAAGTTAGCGTGGTTAAACAGGTCTGTGAAGCTACATTACGCAGTACTCTGCTTCAACAGTTTTCCTTCTTTGTTCTCCTATGTACCAGTTTCCCCCTTGTTATTTTAGACCCCCCTTGTTTAAATTGTCGCCTTCTAAAACAAGATAAAAAATCAAACTTGTAAGTGAAACATTTCATGGTGTCAATGGTAACTGTAGCTTTATATCTTAATTAAAACTCGGGTTGCAAAAACGCACATCAATTGCAACATTGTCAATAACCAGTATTTACTATTACACACTAGATGGAATTGTCAAGCTAGGAAATATAATACAAATCTTAACATATGCATTTCCGATGTTCTTGGAAATGATAAGACATTGAGGTCTACAAATAGTTCTCTGAAAAGGGAAAATAGATGACTGATTAATACGTTAAGCGTGTCTAAATTCCAGTTGTCAATATTGAAATGCCACGCCTAATTTCATTTTGTTCATGAATTGTCACTGACTGTAGATGTGCTTGGATCTATGTTAAGCTAGTTGAGTGTGATCATGTATTTCTGTTGCATGCAATATTTCACCACTAATTATCTTGAATTAAATACCAAAATGTGGTCACAGCATCGTTGATATACTTCAGGTGTTTAGTAAGTGTAAGATACTTACTATAAAACCATTGTTACTTGTATATTTTAGAGTTTATAGTGTTTTTTTTTTGCGTTGCAAAACCCCAGGTTTTTGTTTGTTTTCACTGGCTGATGTCTGCGAAAAAAAGTTAAAATTGCAGCTCTGTATGGTGTTTATCATAACGAAAGTTAGTTATTCAAGCTTTCGGTCACTAAGATTTTGTTGACAGCTTCTAAAAAATCAGCTGGAACAAAAATAAATGTGTTTTGTGTTTTAGGGCAACAAAGCTTTAGGTAATGAAAAATCAGGATATCTTATGAAGCGAAGTGAAGGTTTGCGAAGAGCTTGGCAAAGGAGACGTTGTTTTGTTACAGATGGTTTTCTTACTATATCTCATAGCAAAGTGATTGGTTTTTTTAAGCTTCTCTGTAAATTTTTGAGAAATTCTAGTTTAGTTGCAACCTGTTATACTTGATTTTGCAGACGAATAAGCCCCCTGTAAAGTTAAACTTGTTGACCAGTCAACTTAAATTAGTGCCAGAAGACAAAAAGCAGTTTGACTTGGTGTCACGTAAGTTACTAAACATCTTAATATATTGTAAACAAGATTTTATATATGTCCTAATTGAATGTTATAATATTCCAATGTTTTTCTTCTTGTTACGTTCAAGGTTGTATTTTCATTTTCGTTTCTTTGTCTTTTTGTAGCTTTACTCAATTTAACCTTACTTGCCATCTCATTTTTATCAAACTTTTATGATAACTGAGATATGATACCAAGATATTAAATTTTGAGTTCAATAAACCCATTGGGGCCATGCTATGAGCAAAAAAGTCATTCGAGCCATGTCTGCCCTGAGAGAAACATGAGTAAATCAACAACTTGTGAAAAAAAACATGGTTGAGTGAAGTTTTTTAAACATTGTGTAATTACTTAAGGTAAGTTGGCCAACCACAACGATTAAAATGCTTTTAATATGTCAAAATGTTAAAAGTTATACTTGTTTATTGGGTTTTCTGGTGATGCCTGCAATTAGTAAAATATTAGAACATTTTTTAGCATTTCTTCTAACATGTTGCATTGCCACGATCATAGATGTGCTTTGCATAGGCCATACATATAATATAAAATGAAGGAAGAATTTACGGAAAAATTGGAAACGTGCTGCGAGGAGGATTAGTCTGGTTCGGGTCAACCAGAATATCATAAAGGTCAACACGAAAGAATACCGAATCTATTCGTATCATCACCAAATGATAAAACTTCATCGAAAGTTGCCTGATTTTGGTTGTAACATGACGTAATTGCTAAAAATTAATGATCAAACTGTGATTTAAAAAGCGAAGTCCTTAAGTAAATGACCTTTAGCAAGAAATGTTGACTCTATTAGCTTAGCCACGAAAACAGATCATCATTTTTTACCAAAATCAATAAATGCATTAATAATATTGTAGTCGGATTCACCATTGTTTGGGGGGAGGGGTAATGGTCTTAGTGGGACAAATTGGGCACTCTCAGCAACTAATGATAAAATCATCAGCATAACCTGTAATTGAGTTTGTACTATTTGTTAATTGAATATGCACTTATCCCTTATTTACCCAAACTTTGTTCTTAATGGCAAAATAAGCATTAGCGCCAGCTTAACAAGTTTATTTATAGTTTACTGCATTTCTTTCTTGGGACACTTGTAAACAAATAGATAATTTTTTTAACATCTGACCACAAATATACACAATCTTCTGAGGAAAGCAAACAGGCACATCCTTGTGATTGATCCGGAAAGGCAAGCATTTAGTAACCTAGAAAATGGCTATCGTTGACTGTGAAAATTTACTTGTATTGAAAACAAGCTGTAGTGTTTGCCGATACTTTAAACTGAAAGCATGAATCACTCCCGTGATCTAGTTTATTTGAAGATGGTCACTAGAGGCTTATTTCAATCTGACAAAAATTACAGCATTAAATATATACATTATACTTGTAAGTAAGGACATATCAGCATCAGCTGATAAAAGACAAAACCTTCGCTTTTAACATGGTGATAAATGTTTGCTTTGCCTAAAGAAGTAGGCAAAACAAACATTTATCACACTCATTTTCACGTTCACAGCACCCAAAACGAATACGCCACCAATGAAAAGCAGACTTGCCATCCAATAAAAGACATAAATATCGAATGAGCCATTCTGACAAAACTAAAGCAGAGTGTCTAATTGATCACTTTTTGGAAAATGATTGGCACTGGTATATGGCGCATACCTATGCTCCTAATGGTCAGTTTCAAAAGTAGGGTTGACCCCTCCTGTTCGTTAATAGCAAACTCAATAGAAACTGTATTTTGGGTATTTTTTCTTGTAGAACTGTTGTTTTGTTCTTTCATATAAATTCAAAATTCATTCAAAATTAAAATTAGGAACTTTCAATTTGCCACTTATACTAATTAAAAAAATTCTGTGGCATACCCAGTAAATATGTTTGTTGCTGTTACTTTATGTATTATTTTAAAGTGAAGGGCGAGTCCAAAAACAAGTTGGCCTTAAATCAAAGACTGTTTTCAGTCAGTATACTGGAGAAATAATTTCCATCGACATGCAGTGGTTAAGCAGTTATAAATTCAGTGTTAATTATGACGGAGATGGCGGTTTTTATTATGTCCGAATATAAAAATAATGTACATGAAAATAATTCATTTTTGATTTAATGGTTTATGAATAGCTATTCAAACTAATAATAACTATTCAAACAATTTTGATAGCTAATTCAAACCTCAATTATCAGGTGTGTTACTTTTACCTTGTGACATTTGAATGGCTGCTTTCTTTGTCATAAATGAGGCCAAATTTGCGATACATGTTTTGGCAATAACTGCTTAGTACCTAAGCACTACGTATTATTGAAAATCCTTTCTCCAGTGTACTTAACAGCAACCATTTTTTGATTTAAGGCCAATTTCTTTGTAAACTTGCCCCTCACTTTAAAAAAGCAAGATATAAGTTTCCTTACCACAATTTTTTTTAGATAATCGCACATACCGTTTTATGGCTGAAGATGATAACGATGCAGTGAAGTATGTGACTTGTAGTACTGTAACATATATATATATATACATTTCTTTATATATACCAAAAAAATCTCAATTATAAGCTACACCAGTATAATTGTATAAAGCCATTAAGTCAAAGTTATATCAATTTGAACAACTATCATTGATATGTACAAAACACTTGACATAATTTTACATATCTATTTGAACATTCAACATAATAACCATAAATGGCCCTAGCTTTGAGAATAGATAAAGTGAGCAGACACATGCAAAATAGGGTTTGATATCATTTCCACTAAATGAAATTGTTTCACTATTAATCCTCACAGTTTCATTTCAGTTGAGAGATTTATGTCTTTGTTCGACCCTGATTTGTGTATTGGTTGCAACCTGAGTTTGATGACCGAAATTTCGTCTAAAAACTATTTGGTATTTCATATATTTGGTACTAGGGCTACACTAGCCGAAGATTATTTTGAGTAGTGAACTAAAAAGATGCTTTTTTACGATTCGGTAGCTTAACAAAAAGCTTAGTATGCTGGGTGTCCAACTTGATGTTTTCATCACTGTAACTGTATTGGTCACCTTTTGGTTAAAAAAATGTGAAGTAAATTTGTTCACCAAGCACTATTGTTATCATTGCACCAACAAGTGACAAATACACTGCATAAAATCAAAACTACATACACTGCATAATGTATAAATACATTTATTACTTCATGCTATATTACATTTATTATTACTTCATACATTCAAATCATAGCCCTTGTAATTTAATGAAACTTAACAGGTCTGTGCAAAGTAGTGTCGCTTGTATTGTTACTGGCATAAAACACACCAAATGATCTGTGCAATTTTGTTCTGTTGGATTGTGCATATGTCAAATCAATTGCAGAATCGCTTTTCCTGAAAGAAGCACTGCTTGTGATCCTAGTATTCTGTCAAAGTTAATTTTAGGACTAAAAGCACAAAGCACAATACAACGGTATGTCAATTATCTTGTAATACACAAACCACTAAATCAAACTCATTTATTTCATCTTCTGACAAGTTGCAAACTACAAAATATTAGTATCATAGTAAATAGTAATACACAAATGTAAAGTTCTTGACGTATTGTCAGAAAATTTTATTCATCTTACAATGACGGCTAATGTTAACATAGAATAACTTTTGAAATGATTTTTTTCTAGTAAACTCCACGTTATTACACCTGAAACATTTAGCTTGTTTTATCCATTTACACTTTAGAACTTAACAATTAAAATTACATAAACCGTTTTGGCAAAAAGAACAAAATTGTTTGTTGGACAGATCTTCATCAAAGAGAGGTCTTTGCACCAATGTTATACATGCAATATGTGGATGACGTGAGAACAAGGTTTTTACCTGAGCTGTACTCAATGGCAGTACTTCAATACTTTGGAATGCTATTGCTAGACAACAAAAACTAGTAGTACTCATACTCCCCATGACATCACATTTGTTGTATGTGATTTTACATGCTTGTAGATAAACGTCTAAAACAATATTTTATTCTAAAGGGTGACATATCAGAAATGATAGTACAACTAGGATTCGTGTTGTCTTACGAAACGTGGTGTTATTGGTTAATATGATTAGCTTGTTTTACAAACATTCACATATGCTGTTTTTGGTATTGGTTAACAAACTTCCATTAGGAGATGGCAAACACGAGTAACCCCGCATCATTTGTTTCTCACAAAACATACGGTATATTCTCTGTAGAGTGGTTAAACCAGCTCCAGTGCTCTTATATTTTCAGAAAATGTCTTTGCCAAAATGATGTCTGCATCCAACCTTGTCAAAATACGAGTTTAGTGGCCGTGCTTGATGTCACCAGCAATTATTTCCTTAATTTTTTTTGAGCACCTTTTAAGTCTTCTCGGCTTCGTCACTTTTTCTTGTCCATTGTCGAATGCTGGTAATAGCTGGCTCGATCTTTTTGTCCTCATTGTGCTTTTGACAACGATTAAAATACCTGTGGTAATCAACGTGTTAAATTGATTTTTAAAAAGTTGGCTGGAATGAGCCAGCAATTAGTACACAAACATGATGACTAAATATGATTAACAGACTCTATGACAGGGCTACTCAACTGGCGGACCGCGGTCCGAATGCGGACCTTTTGAATGTTGAATCCGGACCTTAATTGTCTCAGCATAATTTACGCAAATGAAATCGTTCATCATTAGTTTTTTTATTCCTGCTTATTCAATTAATCAGCGAGTATGTAAGTGGTAAATTAATACCCATACAGAGAATTATTATATTATATACCGTATTTTTAATACATTTGTACGACTGTAAGTTATTTCATGAGAGTTATAACGGACCTAAGCCAATTTTGAACTTTTGTAACTGGACCTTTGCTAAGAATAGTTGAGTAGCCCTGCTCTATGATATCATCATACAAATAGATCAAAGCGACATGTTCACAATTAAAATCATTTTTTTCTTTGAACAGTCTTGTATCATCTTTTATTCATGTTCACTGCCTGAAATGTGAAAATGTTTATGTACCTGTTTGTTTTAGCTGGATTTCTGTGATCACAAACAGTAAAGAAGATGCACTAAATCGCGTCTTTGGCCATGCTTCCGGTGGTAGTGATGGTTCTGAGCAGATTGCTGGTTTACGAGAACTGACAAACTCCATTATAAAGGAAATTCAGCGACTGCCTGGAAACACTACGTGCTGTGACTGTAGTGCAACTGGTTTGTGTTACTTCGATGAATGTTTGTTATGGTTTTGAAATTTTACGTTAAGTAATTTCACACTTTACAGAACCAACATGGCTTTCCACCAATCTTGGTGTTTTGTTGTGTATTGAATGCAGTGGTATACATAGAGATATGGGTGTGCATATTTCACGTATTCAGTCAATTACTTTGGATGATTTGGGCACCTCCGAGTTGCTAGTAAGTATCATTGGCGACTATGCCTTGTGCCGCACTAGAGATGTTATACTTAGTAATTACCAGTATTCATTTTTCAATGGCCATTTTGGTTGTTGGACAATGTTTTTTTTAAAAAATATTTAATAATAGCAGGAACATGATTAGATATGTTATACAATTTGCAGTTCCACATATTTCCCTTGTTCTTCAGATTATCCTGGTGTATGTGGGAAACACGTGCTCCAATTTATCAAAATTCACAGGGGTGTTGAGAAACTGTGACATCATCTATAATGTCACTGGTTTGCAGTGCTGTAGGGTGCACCAAAAGGGACATTGAAGTTTTTCTGGTTCACTACAAAGCATATATGATATTATCACTAGGACATACTTGATACTTATATTGATGAACATTTGGGTTGCAAAGTGGTTGTCTTTTGCAGCATCAGTCACCAGAAATTATTCAGAAAATATGTCTGTTTCAAGCAATGTTCATATTTAATGTAGATTAACCATGGTTAGTCAATTTTTTCTAACATAATTGTGTATGCGCATAGTTGCTGTGAAACTGACCGAACACAGCCAAACCGTAAGTTGTTAGTTCTCGTCCATCTGATACGCAAAAATTCATTTCATCAAAAGACAATTATGTCACACTCCATTGTTCATATTCAGTATGCATTTCAGATATGTTTTTTCCTAGCACAGATTGGTTAAGTGTTATTTAGTTTAGTTTTGTGTGAATAAAATGTAACAAGAAGTATAGAACGTGGTAACTTGAGGAGCAGCATGTTGGATGTAACATTAGCAGAAAACACATCTGAGCCAAAGCTATAGAAAACATGTGTGGTTGATGTTAGCAGCAGTTTTAGAGTGAAATTGGCATTTTGTCCAAAGGTTGGACGATCGTTACTCTTTGGAAGAGTGGGAGACGAAAAACTGTGATTTAAGCGAGCTGAAGCAGAACACGGAATGAAAGAAGTGTTCAAAATTTGGAAAGAAACCATGTTGCTTTTTGATCGGAATGCAACTAATTTTTTTGTTTATGGACATAACTGCAAATGCTTTTAACCTCTTGATTTTACAGTTACCTTTTCATTATCAGTAAATTTTAGACACAAACTGTAAAAGCTTTTGTTTGTCTCTTTGTTTTTTTCAGAAAACTTTTTTATATCTGTAAAGTTGTTTATAAACACGAAGAGTTTGTATAAAACGCTATCTATAAAAAACGCATTTTTCAGTTTTGTATGACCCCAGTTTGTTGGTATGGTATATCATGTTATAAAATTAGGTCTAGTGACATAGCTTATTATTTCTACTAATCAGGTTATGTTATCATCAGAACTGTTTTTCTTTTTGCAAGCAAAATTACTCAAAAACTTGTTGATGGAGTTTTCTGGATAGGTTTATGATAAATTAAGTGAGGGGCAAGTCCAAAAACAGGATGATCTTACATGAAAGAAAACTACTCACTGAATATTCTGGTAAAATAGTTTTGAAAAATGCTTCTTGATTAGGTAATTAAAAAACATAAATTATAAAGAAAAAAGGATTAAAAAAATATAAAGTGATAGCCTATTGCCCAACCACAGCAACCAGTACGGTACCAATTTGATGGGTAGCCTATGTGGTACAAAGGATGCCGTAATTTCACAGACGCATATGATTGGGCTACCAAATTTTTTATGTTTAAAAAAATCGTAATTTATTCAATTGCAATGTTTCAGTAGCTAATTTCTTCACATGTCACCTAATTGGGCATAGGCTAAACTCATATGACCTTCACTTCTGACTTCAGTTAGCTACTGTGCAAGGAAAGCAAAAGCAGGAGCATGTTGTCAAGCAACTTGACTAATCAATTTATAACATAATAAAAGCCTTAATCTACATCACAGTGAAAGCTAAAAACAGACTTTTTTCTTTTGCCAATAACAGCCTAACAACACTTAACAGAAAATTATTTTTCAAAAATATTTCAACAGAAATATTCAGTTAATAGTGTTCTTTCATTGTTTTTGTACTTGCCTCTCACTTTAAGAAACATGTATGAGATAAAAGGAGGTTTCTTTTGCACAATATGTCCAAATTTTTCTCGGTATACCTCTGACTTTAAAACTAGTCATCTTTTGATTGTATGCTTGTAGGGCCCGATAGTGTTGTATTTGCAGTCATATAAGGTGGCCAAACCGTTTGATTCTATGCTACTGGATATGATGGTGGATGATACTCTGCCAACCATTTCTCGAATATTTTTGTTAGGAATCATACTTTGTATGGTTTTATCGTTGGCTCTTTTCAGACACTGTCATCTTGTGCCAGACCTTTTCTACTTTAGTCATGGGAAGACTTGCCATAGTGGCAAAATAGTCGGATGAAATTTGTTTTAATTTTTTTGTTTGGTCAAGTGTTCTAGTTAAAACATTTTTTACATTTCAGAATATTTTCTCTTCTGCGCATTAGTTTGTTTTTTGTTAATTGAAGTGAAAAAAACGTTTGTCAGCATACTGCGCAAATGTCCTGCATCAAACAAACGTTTTTTTTTATTAATATTCCCTTTGAACTTTCGCTTCCAACAATTGGTTTGTGGAAGAACCATGCTGCATTTCTGATAATGACCTACTGGAGCAGTGAGATGCATGGCTAAGGTGTATAAGTTCTAAGTTCTTATCTAGTTTTTCCTTTAAAATGATTTTATCGTATGGTCTCATGTTCACAATGTTGGAAAATGGAGATGTTATGCTTTCACAGTAGACTTTTTTGGCTTTCTCTGTATTAAATTTGCGTGAACATAATGGTTGGATTGATAGCTCATTGGCCAACACAAATTTTTTTTTCATCGTGCCAAAGATGTTTCAATGGATTTAATATAACTTTGGGTTGCTAAATCCAAGTATAATGTACTGCATTTTTGAAATCAGCAACCCAAATTTAGTTGAGAACAGCTCTAAAACCCTGGGCACCAAAATTGTGTTGGCCAGGGTAGTCATAAATCAACAAGACTGACAAAGTAAATTCTAGAAATAGTAGCGGGATAAAAGCAATAATAACTTGGTTTGTGATGTGAAATAATGCTTTATCAGCGCATGTCACATGTTGAATATCTCTAACAATAGGAATCCAGATCTTAAAAATTAATTATTCCTTGATGTGCACTGTTTTTCATATAGGTTAAATATCTCAGTTAATTATACAGCTAAAATAACCTGTTTTAATACAGTTGGCGCGCTCTGTTGGCAACTGCACATTCAACAGCATTATGGAAGAAACCCTAGATGTTTCCCTAAAACCTTCTTCCACAAGTGACATGTAAGTGATACTTTGTGTGTTTCCTTTTCATGAAGGTGGGAAAATAGGTTCTTCAGACTACTACGGAAAAATTGGTTGAATACTTCAAACTATTTTCTAACATATATAACAACAAACTATTTTCGGTTTTGTCATCCAGGCTAAATTTTGAACTAAAAGTGAGTCTAACTGTATAATCTTAATCACAAGTTTTTTACTTGCTTTTAGTTGTGTCCTGTTGTATTTTTTTAGGGAAGAAAGAAAGACGTTTATTCGTGGAAAGTACATTTCTCGGAATTATGTGGTACCTTCATGTGGTAATGATTCTGGAGCAATTGCTGAAGAATTGTCCCAAGCGATCCAGTCATGTGACATTGTTTCCCTACTACAGCTATATGCAGAAAATGCTGATTTGTCGACACCTATATCTGGATCAGTAAGTATACACTGCAATTTGTGCAAATTAGGCTCGTCTACTTGTTTTGTGTTGCTTTGCAACAAATTAAATCGACTTTACTTTGGTGTATATACGAACCGATGCTGCATCCACGTTTTCAGTTGTTTCATCCATTTCACATTGTTAACTGTGTAAATTCATCTAGCACACAAAACTTCACACATTTTGAAAAAATTACTGAAACCAATTTGTTGGGCACATGAAAGAGAAATTGAAATGTTTGGTTACCCCTGCATTGGCTCGTGGCCTCACATTGGTATATTACAGCTCTGGATGCCAAGTTTGGTTACAACTTAGTTTAAATCTTCTTAAAATCAGATGTTTAAATTTTTTAAAGAATGTTATGCTCCCATTGTACTAAACTTCTATTATGTCAAATAATTTCAGTTGGCAATATCAGCTGATGCCTGATCACATCATTATTTATCCTCAGTAGATCTGTATTTTACCCATGAAAAGTCTGTTTTTAGTAATTCCATATATTGCTGTTTTTTCATTCTGTTGGCATAGAGTTGAAATCCGTCTCACAGTACTCATTTACTTTTCTATGTTTTTAATTACAAAAATACATCCAGAATTTTGTGATGTGAGTTGAATAAGTGACATTATAGCTACAAATCGGAAAATGAATATCAGTGGGACATTTTGAATTGATACCTTCTGTAATAAGTAGTCTTCTTTATTTTTGAAACAAATTACTTGTAGCTGTAGCAACAAATAAGTATTTAGTGTATGCTGCAGAAAACGATACATGTGGGACCTGACTGACTTGTTGAATCAAGAATGAAAACTTGTTGAATCAAAATCAGTCAAGTATTTACAAACAAACAGTTGTAACAATTTACTGTAGAATGTAATTTACTGAAACAGAACAGAATAATGTACTTAACAGGGAAAGAAAAACATGTAGTCCTCTATTGTTTAACTTTAAAAAGTTGTGTTAATGTGAATCAATGTCAGCAAAGAATTTTCTTGGTTTGATTTTAGTTGTGAAAAGACAGGAAGAGTTTCTATTTAACATGGTGAAGCTGAATTATAAGATACAAGTGGAAAAAAATCTGCTAAAATATGTCACCTGAAAGTGTTTACTTGAAACTGATAATGGAGTGATCTTCATTACAGTCTTTTGTCATGTAATGATAAAACTGCTCCAAAAATCCATTGTTGCTAATCCATGTTATTGTGTATGACGGACAAAGTATTGGATTACAAGTGGTGTATGATTGATGAAATAGCACTTTCTTGAAAGGAAGTATGCAATTGCAAGGTTAAAGTCCGAAAATAATTATTTAAGAAATACTAACTGAATCCTATGACTTGGTTTAAATCGGCATTTTGCATTCAGATAGTTGAAGATCTGAATACTACAGAGTTATTATTCTGCATTGCCCATCCCTAATTGTTAAAACAGTAAACCCACAAAAAAATTGCATATAAAATTATGTAGTTGTTCCAGACATTATCCCATGATAGCACTAGACCCAAATTTTCGGAAACACTGGCTTAATGTAAAAAAAAACAATAAAGATATACATTAAAATGGTTTGCATATATATCTTTTAATTTTGCAAAAAAGCATTAGTAAATCTGTAGAATCTATAATGTTGTCACATATTTCATGCATATGCTATGTATTTTATGCACCAGCTATGTCCCTGTAGTGTATTAAAAGTATTTTAAATATATTCTGTGTTCGTGAACTGTTCCTGACCTTCATGGCTCGTGTTATAATTACAGAAAAGTGGAGAAACTGCTTTGCATCTTGCTGCATCTATGACCACAAATGACTGTCTTGGATCTGTGCTTCCCCTTGTTGATTTCTTGTGTCAAAATATGGGATCTGGCATAAACATTACAACACATAATTCTGGTAACACAGCTTTACACATTTGTGCAGAAGCCAACAATTCTGAATGTATGAAACTTCTTCTGAAAAGCAAGGCAAAAACTGATATCGGTGAGTAGTTTAAATATCCAATTTCTCATACATTTTTGTGTGTTAATCCGATTTATATGCTTTCTGATAGGGATCTTACCGTAAGTCAACAAACTGTGTATCCTAGAAAACTACACTCTAAACAAACATCAAAAACCATATATATAGGGGTAAAACTTCCTTATTAAATTGATCGCATATATAAATACCAGCTATGTCCAATCGCTTTACCGTGCCAAAAATAAAATTTTTTAATGAGGAGCACGCACTGAGTAACCTCTAACACTTGAGTACATTAGTTACATTTGAGTTTAAAACAAAATGAAACCTTGGTAAGTGCATCTGCAAGAAATAAACACCGAAATCAACAAGATAATTTACAATGTTATGACAAAAAAATCAGGTGACAATGGAAACAAACCTGTCAGCTTTGTCACACTGTTTACTCCACCATGGTGTGTGAATTAATTTTTGTGCAATACAACCGGTGAATAGCGGCATATGTCTTCATCAGTTGTTTGTTCTTGCATTAAGTGATTTTTATGCACATTAAGATGAAGTTCACATGCATGACGCAGAGTTCATTTGTTCACTCTCTGCGATTTCTAAAATCACTAGATTTGTTTTAGATAGGACTCGTATGCTATTCCAAATAGGCCATCCTATAATAATCTGTCTTTATGAGATCAGCAATCCGTAACAATAATAACCTGCAATGCCTTATCAAGACTTCTTGTGCTTGTAGGAAGTACCTATTTATAAGTTATATTTTGTAATCTGCTTTATGTGTGCATTGCAGAAAATTTTTATGGAGAAACACCAGCAGATATTGCAAGCAGACGAAATAACGTAGTGTGCAATGAGCTTTTGGAGAAAGCAGCTTTGGGAAAATTTCTTTCTATTGCTCACATTGATATTGACTGGAATTTGACCTTAATGGTAACAGAATATTCTCATTTTGTTATGTTAAATCCTGAACAAAGAACAGTTGTATTTTTAATTTGCCAACTCTTGCATTCAGGACGATGATGATTTTAACAGTGATGATGATTTAGAAGACAGAAGTATGTCTTTGTACCCTGCTTCCACTCAAGGTGTCATACAACAATTAGTAAGTTTTCTTAGTTCTGTTTTACACACTTCTGTAAAAGTAAATTGTTCTATTAAGCTATAAGTTAGTGCCATATAGTACCTATAATTTGTTCATTTTTCATGTGTGCAAAAAACTAAATAAAAAAGCAAGCATAGAAAAAGGTGTATAAAGAATTTCGAAATTTTTACTAAACATTATCACTTTCTGCGATGATCCCTGTTCAAGATTGTTAACTAACACTATGCAGCATTTAGCAGAATATACAATAAAATGTACTATGTATTACATTCAGCATTTTCCGCCCGAAACATTTTCCCAAAATGGTACATAATATCGTCTGGTTAATTTTTCACCATTGCCTGTGGGGAACCAAAAAATATGGTGCAAATTTTGTTATAGCCCAGTAAATTAAAATAAAAACCTTTGTTCACAAACAATAAATAAACAGAAAAAAGTGGCAAAGCCCCAGGGGCTAGATTTTAACTACAGTGATGCTATAATGATGAAAGCTTAGCACGATCCCCAAACCTGGAAAGTGTTTATATTAACTTAAACAGGACAAACAAACAAAAGTTATAAAATAACAAAAACACACATAACTATCTACGCTTAAAAACAGACAAGAAGACATATTTGTGAATGGTCAAAGTAAAACTCTACCAAAGAAATATCATCCCTGAAATCGGAATCTCGTTTCTGGGGTCCAGGTAAGGGCATTTTTTCGGGGTCCTCAAGCGCACAAAATGTATGTCAAAGGATAATACACTTTAAAACAGCATATATTTCAACTTAAAATAAACTAAAGAAAACAACACAAATTAGCATGGACATAATACAGTATCCACATAAACAAATAAATAACATTGTATAAACATGTAGTATAGTTTCAAGATAATTTTTAAGAAAATGCATGCGTAATTTATTTTCAGTTATTCCTATTGGATGTAATAAATTTATTTGCTTGTAATTATGATTTATGTGTTGTAATGGTGGTAGATATCCATCATCTATCTAAACATTTAACTGTGCTCTTGTGCAAATATGAAACATAGAGCATGAAAGCTTTATAAGGAATTTTCTCACATAGCCAACTAGTGGTCGAAAACAAACTCTAAAATGAAAGTTTTAAAAATTTTTAGATAACACTTTTGTATATGGTACAACTTGTGGCTTTTCTCAGTGAAGCAGATAATTAAAATCTATTATTGTGTGCAAGGATTTATGAAGGAATTCATCACTTAAAAATCCAGTGGTAAAAGATCTTTCAATACAAGTCAAGATGCACACGGAAAAATGTTGAGGTCATGACTTGGGACAGTAGTAACATACACAATGCATGAATTTTCAATGCACACAAAGATTGTCACAGTAAAACCCACAAAAAGCAACAGCATCCCAACGGCAGGAATATCGTTTCTGTGGGCAGGGTGAGAGCATGATAATATTGCCTTCATGTGCAAACGTACCGATTTCATTAGTAAGGAAGAGCGTTCCTAGAGAATACATATTTGTGAACAGATTACATGTTAAAAAAAATGGAGATGGTCTAGCTGTAGCATGTAAACATTAATGATTGAAGTAAATGTAAGTTATAATGTTGCAATTATCAAGTATCTGCACACATTCTTAAAATGGAAAATAAAGTTTTAACCAAGGTCAGTGGTTGCTGTGGCTCAGAGAATGCAAGTCTAGCAAGCTGTCATATCGGTAGAGCATGCACACTATTTTACACAAGGTGCCAAAGACGCTCAAAATACACATGAGGGAGCTTTTTGGCCCAACCCTATAAAATGCATAGGTAGAGTTATGAAACTTGGCAATCCTGTTAATAAACCACATCAGAGTTTTTGCATAGCTGTACAGAAATAAAGCGCGAAGCGTGACCGGCTTTTTCTATTACTCCGATCATATACCGCAGAGTAGATTCACAAATCGATGTGGAACCGATTGAACTACCACAGAGAAAGGAATAACAGCACTACTCAACTGCGTCGTTACCAATATTCTTTTATGTACTATGTTTATTCTTAAAACCCAAAACTGCTGCATGTGCTTGACGTTCATGCTTCAACCGATTTACTTTACTCTCACGTAACAAAATAACTTACAATGATAAGTATAACCGCTCATGAGACATGCAAAGAATGTAAAAAGTGGAATTTTAGTTCCAGGTTTTGTTGTCAGCTTTGCTCTTGAGAAAAACGTGTGAGACTCATAACAAAAACTTGGCAAGATACTTAACCAAACAAGATCTTAGTCATTGATTTATGTGAAGCTCATTGAAAACTGACAATTATAAAGGAAGATAAAACTTCAGTTTATAAGGCTTTGTTCTGACCTGGTGTTGGTATGCACTGGCCCAAAATGCGATGCAACACAGCTTGATATGTTTCGCAGATATACCGCAATGATGGAACAATGCAACGAAGATTTCATGTATTGGCAAAGATCAAAATGCAAAATTATAGACCTAGGTGCAAGGACACAGGGAAACTCACATCTAAAACATCAACGAATGCATGAAGAATTTTTAGGGAAAGTCAACTTATAGGCGTGCTCTTGTTTTATTTAAGACAATAAAAATTGCAGAGGGGGACCAATAAGCTCCTTCATGTAACAAACTTTTACAACTTACCACCCCTATGTTTAAACATGTAGGTAAGTTTTCAACAACACTACCAACTTGGCATGTTTCCAATGACTGTGTAATCTTACATATAATAGCCTGGATTTTTATGTTTTTAGGATAGAAACTTGGAGACTATTTACTGAATGAATTTTGTTCAAAGTAGTATAAAAAGTTTTGGAACAGGAATTTTGTATTAAGTGGATTAGCTTTTTTCAGTTTTTAGGTTGGATGTTTAGATGTTTTCACCTTATAAATGGTGTAAAGCGTTGGTAGATTCTTCATTAAACAGCGAATTGTGAGGAATAGAAAAAAATCTGAATTTTTGTATTATTATATTTGTACCAAAGTTACTTTACTATATAGAATCACATGGTTCTTTCTATACAATGCAGCCTGAAAATATTTGTCGCCAACCAAGCTCATTAAAAGATAAATCAAAACCTAATTTTGAAAAAAGTGTTCCTCTTCCACCACCACGACAACTACCTCCAGCAATTCCTCCTCATGGCTTGAGTAGAAAGCATGGTCAGTTGGGTAACACCGGCACATCTTTGTCCAGTCTTTCGCATCAAGATGAAGAAAACAAGTTTTTGACAGGTTAGGCAAAAATGTATAAAGTAGTGTATTTATTAATGTGTTTTGCTGACTTTGTTACTAGCGCCAGTTAGTGGAACTTACTGTTCATGAAGGGGTAGAGAGAGCAACAAAATCTATTAACAACACGAATCTCCTTACATGACCAATATTTAGGATACGTCAATAACAAAAGGTGCTCAGCTAGTGAATTAATTCTTTTATGAACCAACGTTTCGCTAGCCCATGCGGGTGAGCTTCGTCAGGGCAGATTACAATAAGAAAATAACAAATATTTTTGAAAACTACAAACATATAAAATTACCTAGATACGAGCAGTAACTAAGTAACAATTATGATGTATGGTATTATGACATAAGAAACGCATAATTACATAATTAAGCAAAGGTAAAAAACTAGTAGTAAAAGGTAAACAAATATATGTGACAGGATTAAGTAAAATATTGCGAATATATAGCTGACAATAGTATGTCCTTTTCATCGTTTATTACATCCTGTTTCAAGTTAATATAAAACTATTCCACAACTTTTCTTTTCCAGTAGTCTGATTAGGAATTAAGTACATGGGCATTCTCCCAATCTATTATGTTGTGACGATTACGTCACGAATCACGAGTTGTTTTCCAAGATGTTTGGAATTTAATTTAGAATCCTATAATTCAGTTGTTGACCAAATTTGCGTTCTCCTTAATGACGTCAGATAATTTCCTCGCTTAAACTAGTTTGCCACCTATATATACTGTTGTAATGTTTACGATCTTCCCTTTTCCCTTTTACCGTCTCACGTGTTACTGAGCGCGATGTAACATTCAGCAAGATTTGCCCGAAGGCGAAAGCCTTTGTGTTATAATAAATAAAATGGGAACTTTATAAGTTAGTAATTTGTATAAGTTAGACAGAATCAAGCAACTAACAGCATAGTCACGCAAATTTGAGAAATGAGAACTCATCAATCGAAGCAGAAGCAAAACAAGTCACCAACCATCAATCGTCCTCGCTCATATATTAACAATTACCGCCAGCATATGCGGTCTTTATGACGGATATGTTCCTTGTGTAATACTTCACACGAGTAGTACACAAGCGAATTATTAATTGTCATAATGTGTTCTTTTTCCAAGGCATGTTTACTCAAAGAACTCTTTTCGAATCGAAAGTTTTTTATGTCAGATTTATGATCTTTCTTTCTTGTAGCAAAGGATTGTTTTGTTTCGACTATGTAAGAACCATTACAGTTTTTACAAGGAATTTCATAAATGGAACCTTCTATATTTCCCTCTGGTTATAGGATCTTTGGGAGAGGAATGGATGTTACCAATCTTCAAAGCCGATTTGAAAGAAGTTTTGATTTTGTGATCACCTGGAATTCGTTTTAGCTTTTCGGCAAGGAGGGTGATATTCGGAAGAACAAACTCTTGGAATGCTTTGGAATTATCTGAATGTTGGCTTGTTTACAGCCTTGATTTCTTTCTACCTTTATCTGTGGTTGAGATAACTGTTGCTTTGACTAGGTTTCTTGTAGAACTTTCAAGTGAGCAGACCTAACTTATTTCGGGAAATATATCAATCTATAATATCAATTGAACGACATCAATTGTCATCAACGTAGCATTTCTTAGTTACTTCGATTCTAGGTAATTTTATATGTTTGTAGCTTTCAAAAAATATTTCTTATTATTGTAATCTGCCTTGACAAAGCTCGCCCGCACTCGTTGTGCAAGTTAGGCATATTCACGCTTACCCTAGCATCAGGCCATGGTCAAGGCAAGCTTATTCCTATTACACATTGCGCAGTTATCACAAAGGAAATCCAGTTTTAACGATGTAGCTATGTAGCTTATATGTAATTTCCCTGAACAAGGCTGCCATGAAAAAGAACGTTAAAGTAGCAAAGAAAAAACAACAGTGAAGTTTTTCACAACATAACAAAGTGGTGGCTTATCTCTTTGCTTTATATTTAGTTGAGAAGTAGTCTGATGCTGTTATGGACACAAGAATGTGTGCTATACTTGTATCGAAATAGAATTGGACATTTTGAATGAGTGAATTATAGGGTAATGAGTGAAATAAAATTAGTTGAAATATTTTTTCATTAATGTTTAACTGATGATTCATGAAATCTTAAAGACCAATGTTCCTGGTGCGTGGGATAGTTTTACACCTGGAGTAACCTGTATTGCATGCTATACAATCACGTGCTTTCACTGTTGTGAGATGGACAAAATTCAAAAAAAAAATTTGTTAGTATTTTTAATCGGAAGCCAAGAAGGTCATTAAACTTGAAATAAGACCACAGCAAAAACAACAAGAGCCTGAAAATAAGCCCTTCACCTTCCATCTCCTTCTCCAACTGCAACTTTTTCTCCCAACTTCGGCTCAACAGCCATCGGAGGCACAAACACATTTGTTATGGATTTCTCATGAATAAGGAAATGCCTACAAACACACAAATACGTCTTTCGGAATTTTAAAACGTTGCGTGTGTAAATGTTTGCATGCTCCTAACCCAATCCAGAATGAACCCTGTCTGAGCACAACCTCTACGTCTAGTAAACTTGTCAGTAAATGCACTGCCTTAGCCTACTGTGCATTTTTAGAACAAGTGCGAATGAAAGATCCTGTTACAGTACTACTGGTCCACTATCAGTATGAACCAGTTACTCCATTTTAGCAGAATATCTGCACATGCTGTATAGTTTTGTACGACTTCTGGCTTGTATTCCTATAGCCCAAACCACCAGCTATTTTTCAAACGACTTGCTAAGCAAGCAATTAAATTGATATTGAATTGCACTTAAATTTTATTCTTGCAAGTCTAAACAAACACAGAAAACCTAAACGTTTTGGACACAGCCCTAAGTTTTCAATTACAAAGAAGGAAAAAAGCAGTTAAAAATTTTCCACTTTATTTCTTTTTATCTCACATTGACAAAAATCGCCAGAGGTGTTGCCACTCATATGTCTGAGCCACTAATCTATAGCATCTAGAATAGAAGTCATATAATATATCTGTGATGTTTTTTTCACAAGGACTTCCTTGGCTGAACTTTTAATGCTTCCAGTTGCTGTTTTTAATTTGCTTTTAATGAGAGTTATCATTAAACTACATTTATTCAAAAATAATTTTGTTATTGGGTTGGTGTTATGATGTTTTTACTATATTTTAATTTGTAGAAAAGCTGGTTTCTGTAGATCCAATTAGTATCCACGCCAATGATACTCGTATGGTTAACAGTTTGTTGGACGCATCTGCTTCCCTTTCCAGGTTTTTATTTTAAATATCATATTGTTTAGCAACATGTAGTTTTTAGTGTTATGTGCATGAGGTGGTTTTTCTCTGGGACAAAACAAATAAATATCGATAGAAATGAAAGTTTATATAAGCGTATGAAGTTTGGAGATAGAGATTACAAGTCTGCAATTTTAAGGATCAAGTTAATGCAACAATATTAAAATCACTGCAGAAAAAGATGTGAAGATAATTGGCTAATAGAGATACTTAACTGGCTATAATTTTACAAAACTCAGGCTGAGTATGCTGATAAATATTTGTACTTGGCTATTAAAGGTGTAAAGGTGCAAACACACCTGGTGTTCATCCAGCATAGACTCCACAAAGTTTTCTGATTAATTAGTTTGCTGTGTGATGATAATTATTTATAGCGGCCTTTAGTAGTGAACTATATCACAATTAAAACATGCAATTGACACTTTCACATTTGGTGTTTTTTTTAGTTCAAGGCCAAAGCGAGTTCTTGCTAAATATGATTGCGAAGCTGATAATCAGGATGAATTGACATTTGTTGAAAATGAGGTGATTGTAGTAACTGGAGTGGAAGACCAAGAGTGGTGGGTTAGTATTTTCCTTATATATATATATATATATATAACAATGGTGATACATATACATGATAACAGTAATGTTGATTTTTTGTTGTTGTAGATGGGATATGTTGAGCACCAGCCGCATCGAGTTGGAGTATTTCCAGTTAGTTTTGTTCAGATTTTACCTGATAAGCAGTAGACTGGACAAACGTGTTTCTCATGCAAATATACTATACTGGCAATATTATATATGTTTAACTAATCAAGAAAGTGTGAACGTTTGTAAAAGTATAATTATAGCATATCTATGCACTATATGCCTCCAGCATTAACTTTGAACAAAAAAAAATTGTCTTACCAACGACGGCTCCGTATTCAAAATGTTACTACATTTGTGAAATAAATGAATGTACTTATTGTTGGTGTAAGCTTATTTAATAAAATATAATCTGGTCCATTCTACTCATCCTTGTCAACAAGCAGCAGCTGTGATTAACAATTGCCCAAGTTTCGCTAGCATGCAGTCTGTAATGTTACAATTTAAAGCCCATTTAATTAATAAACTTTTTGGAAATCTACAACGCATACAAAAAGATACGCAACAATCAAAACGAAAGTGAAACGAAGTGCAATGAAGTTCATACTGTGTGGCAGATTAGAAACAGCCCAATAAAGACAATATTGCCAGCATTCCCGAGCTTTGAAGGTCGACACTGGAGTGAAATATATTCTAACTTCCATACCCTTGCAGAATAGTATTCCACAAATCAGTAGTTGCTGCTGCTCCAAATTTCAATATTTGAAGTAAACAAATATACAGTTAACAACAGTTAATAGTAAGTTAACAACATGAGAACATTAGTAAAACAGATATTCTATTACACAAGATGTTTATTGCAAAAATATAGAAACTGTACAACTCAACGTAAATTACTGTTATCGGTAACTAAGTAACGCAATGGGGCCTGCGTCTAATTGAGATACGATGATATACACTTCATTGGTGTAAATCTTGTGCATGACCTAACTACACATTTAAATAAAAAGCTTATAAGATGAATGAATAATAAGAACATATAGACTCAAAGTTATGGACTGAATCACTTTCAATAAACAACTGTTTAATCACCTTTTTAAATTATTCAACATTTTTATTGGAAAGTTTTTCTAGAAAAAATAATAGTAACATACTTAACCCTTTACTAATGAGTTATCACTATCAGTGACATTAGTACATTCATTATCCAAAATAGGTTTGGCCAGACCTTCTTTATAAACTCTGATAATTGCATCACAAATAAACTTGAATTGGCTTGTAGTTTGTATCATCATTGCACGGTGATTTCGCAAAGTTTCTGCGATATCAATTGGGTAAATCGGTTGATTTGCTTCTATAAGGCACATTGCTGTCTCCACAGTAATTAATACACCAGTTCGACCAATACCAGCACTACAATGAACAACACAAGGTTCTTTCATACCAACACGTTTCTGACGTACTTGCAAAATAAAATCAAGGAAGTCACTAGAATCATCAGGAACCCCATGATCAGGCCAAGCAATATATTGCATTTGATGAATTAATCTGGATGCACTGTTTGATGCACTTTCATGACAATGGTATAATCTGAAATCTCGAAATGCAAAGGAGGATGAAACTTTCTCATTCAATGATTGGACATTCCATTGTCCAAACTGTGCAAGTTCACCATTTTCTGGCCAGTATTGGTGACATTTTGTTCTACCCCTCTCCAACAACACGGTGAGCATGACAATAAAGTTAGCTTTTTGTTCCCATATCATGGTCCAGAAGTCAGCACAAGTATTTGGCAAAGGTCCTTGGGATGCAATGTAGTGATTGGTCCAGTCTGTACCTGGAATTTTGATATTAACATAGTTAGCATTTATGTAATTTGATGAACTTCCACTCAAGCTGACTCTAGAGCTATCATAAGGCAATACATCCCGGTATCGATTTTTTGTACTGTTCAAAGGCAACCTGGCATGGTTAGTAGTTTCTCCAGGCTTTTTCCGATGTAGCTTATCAAACATTGACAGTACTTCCCCACTACTCAACATGTTTTCAAGCAACTTTATTGAATTGTCCAAAACATTAGTTTCAACTTGTCGATCTGCTGTTGTTAACTCACTGAACAAAGGTTTTTCAGTATTTTCTATCCTAATGCAATTAGGGAGAACAAGTAATTCAAGCTCTTCAGTTTGGTCTTCACATGTTTTTTTTATAAACCTAATCACCTGATCATGTGAAAATTGTCTTAAATCTTTACCATTCACTTGTAAAACATGGTCCCCAATATTTAACCGTGGTGAACATAAAGCTGCTGGTGAATCTTCAACCACTTTTGATATGGTAATACCATTATTGTAATCAGCACCACCTTTGACATTAAAACCATACCTACCATTGGAATCTGGGTTAAGTTTAATAGACACAACATTCTGATGAAGATTGTCACTATTCATCATACTGCTGGAAGATATTGAAGAACAATTGGTAAAATATGATGTTTCGTCCCTACAGTCATCAACTGTGTTAGTCATGACTAACATATCCTTTGTTTCAGATGGCAATGTTTCATTCTGCAACAATTCCACAACACATGGGGATTCTTCTGAGCTATATCCAGAATTGGCAGATAGACTGGAGTTGGTCACTTCTTTGTTATCAGAAACATTACTGTTTAAAAAACAACCCTTTTTTGGTGTTGCTTTACAGAACTCGCCGTCTAAAACTCCAAATGAAACTGAGGGTGGTGCACTGAGTCTACGTGGATTTTTTTTGTCGCCATAACCAGCATAATAATCATGGTTTTCATTTACGCTAAAGTAATTGGTATGTGCACAATACGAATATTGTCTTAGATCACTTTGAGATACAGATGAACTATAAGTTTTGTCATAATTACGCTGCTTTGCATTTAATGCAAAAAATCCCAATAAAGCCTTATCAGATTTTGTTCCAACAATTTTATTGGATAATGAAGGATGGGAACACGAGCTGTTTAAGCAACGGTCTTGTCTATAAAATGAATGGAAATCAACACAGCTCTTCCACAGCCTCTTACAGGCCCTGTAATTATCCATATGAAAGCTATGTAAATGTTCCGAGTTATGCTGCTGACACGGCGTTGGACGTAACTGTATGCAAAAAAGTTTTCTTTTGAAAGAGATTTTCACAATAGAAGACCATCTTAAATGTTTTATTTGAATTTCATTTTGAAATAACAGTATTCCATCTGATGCAACTCCAACATCCAAATCCTGATCTTCATCATCTTTGGCATGGTGGAGTTCAACACCATACATATCTAGTTTTTGAGCTTTCCTAATAAAAAGATACTCCGCCTGAGACGGCATTAACCCTCTTTGGAGTTTGTGCAAACGCTCAACTTCCGCCTCAAATTCTTTACTCTGATTTGGGATAAATTTAAATTGCTTAATGTAGTGCCTTTCATGCTCTGCAACATTATAATCCCCTATTTCTGTCTGAACTGCAAGTGAAGCAATCAAAGCAGTAGCAGACATTGAGCAAGACAAGCGCCTTTCCAATAAATCCAGTTTAATCTGCAGGAACAACTGATATCTTGTAAATTCATCTTTCATTGCAGAAGTTTCTGTGGGATAGAACTTTACACGAAAGTGCAAGGTATATGGATATCCACGCTTAAACTGCTTTCTTATAGACTTTGCCGGGTCAAGCCAACGCATAGTGTCCGGAATATCACAAGGAAACTGTAATCCAAAAAATCTTGCCTCAGTTACCCGAAGGTGGTGAAATACCGTGTTTAACAGAACTTGGCCCCGATCTCTCTTGTTAACTATAAAAACAACTTCAGAGTGATCAAGAAACACGACTGATATTTTAACTGATGATGACTGTTTTTTATCTTGAGGCAGCTCTTTATAACCCATCCAAGGATCACAGAAATTTTGTGTCATCATACTTTCAGTCTTTGCGGCCATTTTTTAATTTATCTACGAAACCAATCTTAAAGTGAGGGAGTCCAAAAACGATTCAGTTGACCTTGAATTAAAGTTAAAAAAATAGTTGTCAGTAAACATACCAGAGAAAAAAAATGTTTGATTATTATTGATATACTGCCCTACCGCTAGTGTTTGTCCTGCAAAATTACGGTTTGGTAGAAAAAAAGAAATATTTGTATAACTTTACTTACAATGGTAAATTAAGAGCAATTGTTACAGAAACAGAACCAAAATAAAACATTACTCCGGCTATAGACAACCGTAACAATGCCAAGTTTTCACCCATTAAATTTGGAAATATAGTTATAGGAAATGACTAAAACAAAAAATGGAGGAAAGCTGGTATTGCCTTATGACACCTAAATATAATGGTGTTATTGATATTAAAAGCTCCATAGTCAATTGCATAAAATGTGACTGCTGCGATATAATCTTTGCCAAAAAGTTCCTGGCAAGAACAAACATTTACATGTCACCTGTCATTCAAAAAGTTCTATGCTCTTCTGCACATCGTAAATCTGGAAGATTGCCCAAGGTTACTCGGCAATTGCAAATTTAGCCAAGGTATTCAAAAACCTACAAAAGAGTGTACCAAAAAAGATTGAAAAGCACTGCAATAGATGATTGCAATACCAACATTTGATGAGGGTATTGTGTAACCATAAAGACATGTTGAGGTTCTTTAAGCATCAGAAAAGTTCAGAAGTAACTCTAATCCAGCAGGTTATTTAGTTAACAGAAAATGAGATTTAAATCTTATTGCAAACGTGAATTAAGATTAGAAATATACTGCAATTGTACACATGCCGATTTCAAAAAGTTTGTCTAGGTGGAGTGGCCATTGCCCCTGCTTCCCTACTGGCTTCTTCGCTGCTTGTGAACAACCATCTATACAAAGAAATAAAAATCATTGACATCAGTCATTAAGTTTGGAACTTTTTTCTATCCCATGGTTATCTTAATAAACCAATGATTAAGGTGATATGAACTGTATTAAAAGGCACTGTAACGCCTTTGAGCAAGGCAATAATGATACTTGCTCTTGTTCGGTAGTGTAGTCCTTGTGAACATTTACAAATTTGGGCAAAATTGTGTAATAAAACGCAAATGCATTCAACAAAACAATGCACACAGACAACCTTGTTAACCAGGACTCAGAAACAGAGGCGGAGCTGGCTAGCTAATCCACTCTAAAAACGCCTCTATTAAAAGAGTGACACAACCAATTTCAGCTAACATAAGATCAGCAATTTTTTCCAAATGCGTTTACCGATATCATGGAGATTTTATCAAGGACAACTAAAACGTAGTCGTTGAGATAAATCAACGTAATGCTATAAATTGCACCAACTTTATTTCAACACCGCACATACACAGGCCTATGATTGACTGTTTTGTTTTATAAATCCTTTTTTTATCACTCTTATTATGGCTTGGGTTGCATTAGTAAATGTTTAAACCCTATTTATTTAACAAAAAACTCCACAACCACACAACACATATTGCCTTGGTTAAAGCCCACCAAGTTTATGAATCACTCAATATTACAAGGAGAATCTTAAGTAATTTTACTAAAGTGAAGCCACGGAGCCAATCATGGAAAGTTAAAGGCGATGCTGGAAAAAAGAATCACGGTAAACTTCTGATTAGCTGATGCAATTTCTTTTTATCTAAGTTTGTATGCTACAATGCAGACGCTAAAGATAATTACTAGCTGCCCCTTTTAAAGCTTGCACAGGCATACAATGCAAAACTAAAAAGCAGCTTGTAATCAAGGCATTATGGTATTCATATCCACATTCGGTTGCATTCAAAAATTTGTTACTTTGCAAAATACCTGATTGGTTTGTGCCAAACATAAAACTGAGTTGACCTGATACTACAGTTTTCTTTGCGCATCAGACAAATCCTACAGTTTTTCATTAAAGAGTGTATTCGAAGTCATCATGAAAATAGTTTATTTCGTTAAAAAATGTTCTGTTATCTTTGGGTTCTTAGCCTCATGGCATTGATCGTTCCCTTGCAGTATTCTATCTCAGATTGGCAGAGGTGGGCACGAGCGCAAGCAATCTTGAGAATGATGCTGTTTTTTCAACGTGGAAACGGAACTATGAGCAAGTTCCTTTTTAAGGGTTATTCACTCGTTTCGAAACTGATATGGGCGAGCAAAAATAAAGGAGACCCGGAAAGTCTATAGCAAGCACAAATTTTTAGTAGGTTATGTAGCCCGTTGTTAAAGATGGGAATGCAAAAAAATTGACAAACAATCACCGAACATCAGTTTTGAAAGTTGCATAGCCAGAAAAAAAGACTTTTTTCGGTTAAGCAAGATCAATTTATGCAGTATGGTAATCGAAAATTTGGTTATAGAAACACAAAAAAAACAACTTCGGTACTGTAACCGAAAGAATTATATCTAATGCAGTTATACCAATCACAGCAAAATGTTTGTGTATGTGGTGACACCTTGCAGTTGTATTTTCATGATGTTGTATTTCTTCCTCCTTTTTGGAATTGTGCAGCTCTTTCGGGGCCTGCTTGGCCACCAGAATCGGATGTATTTAACATATCAGGTGATTATGTGATTGCAAATGTAATAATAATAACAGTAATAATAATTTAGTTAATAATAACCAGGTTGGTTGTAGTTGACGGAAAATCGAGCAAACATAGCAATTATGGTTCACTCACTTGACAGAGTATGAGCCGAAAGAAACAACAACATTTAAACAATAGCCTACCAAACCAAGTATTCAAGTTTCTGGTTTTTAAATTCATTTTCTTCGTCAAATGTTGTTTTGGTGTTAAAAAATCTATCCAAATTATAAAATTTTTTTTAAAAACAAATCTAATTTTTTTTATTCGTTACCAGCCAGTTTTACACCTCGTGGTTGAGCATGAACAAATTATTATATATACAGTGACATAATACACTTTTCTTAACCTACGAGTAGAGTCGAGTAAATAAAAGTTAGCCCCGGAATGTTACCATTTATATTTTGTTATTTTATTATACAGTATCATAAACTGGGTTAAAATGGTTAAGCCACAATCTTCGATTACAGTAACAGGTCAAGTAAACCTAGGACAGTCATAATCAGCTTTTTGCACACACATTCTCCGCTCTCCTAACCGCCTATCTTTAACAACGGACTGCAACCGCGTAACCTAATTACAGTGAAAATCGTGCTTTCTTTGGTAAAATACTGTATTAGATTTTTTTTCTGTCACTCTTTCAACGGCAAAAGATTTGTACAGTGTTTGAAGTTCATTCTTTAGTTTTTTTTGTTAACCAAAAACGGTTTTTGTTATTAACCTATTGGAGCCAAACCCTAAATAGCTTTATGGCGGTTGATGCCGCACAGTAGTGGCAGTTTGGGTTTGGGTAAAACTCCGCAATCTACACAGTGTTTTTAAAACACTGCTAATTGCCTAAATTAGTGCATAAGCTTCTTATATAAACGCGTGTGTCTGTGCAGAGCTTTATTCAGTTCAGTTTATTCTGGTTCAACAAAACTTTTATCAACATTTCTCATTTTGCTGGTGACGTTGGTTTGCTTGCTGTCAGTGCAGTGCAAGTCGAGAAAAGAACGAAACTGTTACTGGTGTCAGATCATCTCGGAATGATGATCGAGTCATCTATCTGTCTCTCCTGCGGCCATAGACGATGCCGGTTTTAATGCTCCTTCGAAGTCGTTTCTCAGCCAATATGGAAAGAAAGCGTTGTGCACCAGACATGTCCAGTGCACAGAATGGGTCGAAAAATTTACTTTGTGTAAGCCAAGTAATTCCCTAACAGTGATATTTGGTGCACACTCGCGCATACCGGTAAACATTTTTTGCTACCTATTGGTGTACACCAGCCTTTGAAAATTACGTAGCCCACTGCAAAAAACGTACATTCTATACTGGCTTCTCAGTTTGCACCCTACGCTTTCAAGAGCGAATTCAAATTTCAAAGGATGCCTCATAATGCTAGATCCGTTGTTGGCCACAGCTCAAATCGACTTTTTCGGAGGCCTATGTCCATTCCACAAACTAACCTAACTGCTAAAGTGTAAAATCTTGAAAGTGAGCTGGTTTACTCAATTGCAGTTTTTGGCTACGCTAGTTTCCCTTCGGGAGACGGCGTACGATTCGTGTTCGTACGGTACGAACACCGTATCTTGTGTAGCTGAAAAGCCGTTTACGCAAGTGCAATCTTCGAACTACGGTAATCACTTTTCAGTAAAATATTTACTCCCTTAATATTATCAATAGGTTTTATTAATTTTTAATTTATACGTATCATTTATTTTATCAGGTCCCCCAATTCATTTGCACTCCCGTATCAGGATTGAGACATTATTACATGAAAACTGTTTATTATTTCATAATTCTGTACCATTCACGCCTTGAATCAAGAAAATTAAGCGAGTGACATTTTTTAAAGGACACCATTAAGTTAAATTTTACCTTCCGGTAGGAGGCGATGTCCAAAATCCCGGTCAAACGTCGAAAAAAAGATCAAATATATCAGATCAGATCACTCTATAGTGTATAATACTATATTACTGATTTACCGAGCGATTTTAGCCATATACCCCGACCAGTCTTAACCAGTCCTGTCTTCCAATGTTTTACAAATTTTAAATTGCCCAACGAATACTTCAATTTTGTTGTAACAACCACTAGTGAATACTTATCTCTTTGGTTGTATGTAATTAGCGACTGGCAGGCGGGTGTAATCACTACGATAAGCATCAGGGCTTCTCAAACGTTTTGGTTCTGCGACCCCTTGGGAGGCAACCTACACGTTAATAATGTTAAAACAATAAACGTCCTATTACAAATCTCAAGTGATATTTTTGTCTCTGGCAAAATCATACAAGTGCACACAATCCACCGAAGTACAGTAACGGTAGCCTGCAGTAATAAAAGAATCTCGTAATGAAAACAGTAAAGCGAATAAAAATTAATCAAAAAACAACTCAATTTATAAAAATCGTTTGGGAAGCCCTGGTCTACAAATAACTATCAAAAAACCCAAATACATGAGATTTGGTTGAACAAATACTATGTTGTAGTAAGTTATTCTTACACAGCACTTTCTACCAGAACACCGTTCTAGGTTTCAAAAATTTATACAGGAAGGAGGTTACTGCTCACTTTCACCAGTGGTCATTACCTTAAAGATGAACGAACTACTTTACCGATTGCATCTTAGGAATACTAAACTTGATGGATTATGTTGTACTTGCATTGAATATTTCAAATACTTTCGTTGCTTAAGCAAGGCATTTAAAATGACATAATACAAGTGAGAAGCAACAGGTTTTGAACTAGCTTCACAGGCAGTGTTTTTTTTAAGGTGTTTTGGGGGACCGAAACGGTCCCCCAAATTTCTCCAGCGGTTTCCCAAAATTTGGACTTGCAACTTACTACTACTATTTTTTGGTATTTAAATGAAACACTTGCGGTCTCTTAAAACTACTTCCGGTCTAAAACTACTTGCGGTCACCCAAACCAAACCTTAAAAAAAACCAACTTTGGCACAAAGACCATGGTTATGTATTAAATTAAGTTTTATTCCCACATTTCCCTTTATTGTTGGTTACAAAAGTCACAATTACGAGGCGCTACACGTTCATATGATTGCTCCAAGAGCATAAAGACACACAAAAATGATGACAATATATTTCCTTCAAATCAAAAACGAATAAACGCAAATCAGTAAAGGTTCAAAACAATGAATCGTTTAAGATTGGTTTTCTAATAAATTATGACACATAGTAAAATCTGATTTACTGTTAGCGTAAGCTGGTAATCTGGTCTGAAAACCTGGTGGAGGTTGGCTGAGATTTCCTGAAGTTTGAATTTCAGGGTTGGGGTAGGACAGCCATGGCGTAAAAGAATTTTGCGTTGTTTCAGTTTTGTTAATGTATCTGCTACTTGAAGCAGTTAGATTCATGGAGCTATCATTCTCTGTTAGAGTCTGCAAAGATTTCATCCAGTGGGGAGTTTCCTCTTGGACAGACTGTGGTCGATATGGCGTTGGAATTTGCGAGTGGCTTGAAATTATCGCAGGGTCTTTATTAAAGGGCGCCGAAGACAAACCAGGTGGTGGTGCCAAAGCAAAGGTTTCATTCGTAGCATGTCTTAGGCCAAAGCCATTGTTAAGTAATGAATGAGTGTCTGCATTATTTGTTGGAAATGTTGACTGCGAAGAGGAAGCAACACTCCAATCATTAGACCCTACAGGAAACATTGAAATGTTATCTCCAGAACTGGATGCTGTTTGTGAAACAAAGGATGTTTCCCCAAAACCTAGCACACGAGAATTCTGGTTGACTGGATGGGGTAGTTGGCTATTCTGACCCGAACTATCAACTGCAAAATTGATATTTACGCTGGGAAGTAGAGCCCTCAGGCCATTCTGCCACTCGCTAAGCCCTTTGATTTCATAATTCTGGTCAACATTTTCCTTTGGGAGGTCAAAATTGTTTTTCTGTCTTCGGTAATGTTGAGAAACACTATTAGGCGATAAACCCGAACCATGAGGTGACGATAATCCATTCAAATATACATTTGACTTAAGCTGTGGCATGCTCTGTAAAAGAAAAAATAAATAATGAACAACACTGAAGAAAAAGATACAAAAAATGAAATCTTAACCATAAGATCATGTCATACGAGTGGCAAATGAGTAAAGTAGTACCATCTTACATACTTCAACAGATTGCAATTGCATTGGATGGAAAAGACCGAGAATTGAAAAAACTAAGTAACACCATGTATATATATAGATAATCAAGAACATAAAAAGCCATATGAGTTTTGTCTAGCACAATATACATCTACAATATTGCATTTGAGTTAACAAAGTGCACGAAAAGTACTAAAGCTAGTTTTTAAGTTAATAAAACTTATTACATTAATTTCAGCTTGAAAGTTTACGCTGATCTGCTTTAGAAATGAAAATCGTTGTAACATGTTTTAATATCCATGCACTAATGGTAGTGATGAAAAAAACGTTGCCCTCTTCATGCTACAGTTTTGCATGATGAAGCCAAGACTGAGGAATGTGTACGCAAAACGTTTAGCCCAGACTTATTGCAATTGTGTAGGAAAATAATGAAAAAATTGTACCATTTTCACCTTGGACTCTATGTTATGGGCAATATTTGTCAGCTACTCATGATCGAAAATAACTACGGTCACTGTGGTAAAACATATGGAAAGGCATAACATATAGATCTCAGCAGCTAAGTTTCATCCAAATTTCTCCAGGTTACTAGTAGTTGGACGGCCTACTTAAATATGGATTGAAAGATAATATTTTCAGTCTACCACGCCACCTTTGCTAAACCTACGTATATTTGAATACCATGATCCTGAAGACAAAACCTGAAACAAAGGTGGTTGTGTGATGAAAATATGCCACATGTCATTTAGTACTTTACATTTTTCCACTTTCATACTTCGGCCTTTGTTGAGTAATTTAAGGGGTTCTGTTGGGTTTTGTCGCTGGCAATGTAATAAAATTGCTTTCTTGTATTTAATTGATGGTGCCGCGGTTCACCGTGAATGTGGCAAAAAACCTGGCATAAAAAGATTCAGAATCTTCTGTTGTAGTTGCGCCGCTGAGACTCAATTGCACGTAAAAAGATTGGAAAATTTCTGGTCCGGAAATTGGTTGGGTAACCAAGGTTTAGTTAACTGTAGAATGGCATACCACAAGGGTTTTGGCCACCAAGCAATGTTATACTGATGCTGCCGTTTCGTATGTTGAAGTGAAGATGGCAAACTAAAGTAAAGACCCTAACTTGTTAAATTTGTAAGTGAGAATGATGGTCAATATGCATCAAAATTTGTATAAAATTTTCTGTGATCCCAGTTGGCAACACGTATCAACTATCAAGACATCTTTGCACGATGCCAACAACAAGCTAATGAAACAAATGTCTAGTCTTGTATAGTTTGAAAGCATATTGTACTGAATGAACTAGTTCACACCTTGAAGAAGGCAAATAAAACTGCACAACGCATATAAATCTTAAGTTATGAAGTTCCTTTATTTACTGCTATGGTTCTTAGAAATTTTCAGATGCACTCCACTTCACCGCTATCCCCATGAAAAATTACGAGACCAAATGAAAAAGAATGCATCTCATTTTCAATTTCCGTTTATAAATATGAAACGATGGTATTCATTAGAGGTTGGACAAAAGCGAAAATAGCTGGACTCGTCATTCTAAATTGTACTCAGCTAAGAACACAGTACTGGAATATAACAGGACAAAATATAGTACTAATTTTCAGCGAGGTTGTAATTTGTCTATGGAGGGTAAGAAGGGTAACTATCAATGACATCATTGTAATGCAAGAAAGCAAAACTTTGCACTGGGTTATGTCTTTTTATCCTCTTGGGTTGAGAATGTGTTAAACGGTGAACATAGAAAGCAACTTGTTTCCACTGTTAGATTTGCACTTTGTTGCTGTGCACAAGTCTCGTAATATATATTATTTGGAATGACTTGTTATTTGAAGTTTAAAATATTTATACACACAGTTGCAGCAAACATGTTGTTTTTACTTCTTCTTTGTCATGATTATTTACGATAATTGTTTTTCAGATATACTTAACACCTCAGGGACAGCAATGACTTTGTTTACTGATTTGCAGTAGTTTTTCGATAATGGGTGAAAACGTATTTTCCATAACGAGAAGCCATAGATGAATATAGGGTGTTTTGTTCAACATTCCCACATATGATTTTGATGAGTCAAAGCCAAAAATTTATTTTATTGCACCAGCTTTAACAAATAAGATAGTAACAATGTCATTATCGTATGAACATTACTACAACTCATAATAATTTTTTCATTTCTAGAGCAAATCAAGGAAGCTTGGCTGCTAAGATCACTGCAACAAGCTTTATCATCTTTGAAAATTTCATTGCTATAACTCAAGTATTTCTCTTTTTCAAATATTTTGTGCGTTAAGGTTAACTTAGGTGAATATTGCCGAGTGGCAAAATCGACAAAAGTTGAGTTAGATCTCTCTATTATGGAAGTCTTTATCTTTTTGCGGTGCGGTGCCATAATGAAATCAAAAACCCTTCTCTAGAAATTCTAACACAATCATAAGAATTCTGATAACATATATTGTTCACCTGATGATGCAAAGATGAATTCATTAAAGGTTGAAGGTGGGATGTTGAAAAGTTCTGGTTTGCAGAAAATGATCTTAGCGATTGCTGTGTTGTTTTCTAAGTTTTAGAAAGATTTGCATTTGATATAGATGGTAATCAGTCCATTTATTATTTGCAGCAAATTAGCACACCTGAAAAAACTGAGGGGTGTGATACATACCATAGGCAAGCTGCTAGCATTTTCTTTCTCCAAGAGATCTGCCAGCCCTTTGTTACATTCCAGCCATGGATCGAAGCCTAAATCATCATCACCACAATCAGTCTCTGTACCCACTGCAATGTCTGTAGTTTTTGCTTTATGAAAACCAAATGCTGCCTCCCAGTCGTTTGAGCTTTTTATTGGCATGGCATCTACAAATGATCCAAGGTAAAGCAAATTACGAAGTATTGTGAAGAAGCAGGATCGAAATTTCTGGGTAGGCAATTCTAATAATTTCATGTAATTACAAAAACATACTTCTCCAAACATTAATGCTTAAAACAGAAATATTTTATTGCTTTAAAACTTTTTTGGTTAGCACTAAAACCATACAGTATTTCTCAATACCCTTGACGGTAACATCATTAAGTTGATACCTGCTAATGGCTGTGCATTGGTATGAGGCATCCACATTGAAGTGCTTGAGCTCGAGTCAAACAAATTTCCTGAGTAAGTGAGGCAACTACTCTCAAAGCCAGGAAATGCTTTGACTTGGTGGCTATAACTAGTTTAAAATAAAAATATAATATTGTGCACAAAACAACAGTGAGCTAGCTGTAACAGCTTTTTTCAATTTATGTCAATGGTAGTATGGGAAACATGAAAAATAAATCCTTTGTACATAGTTACCGGCTTGATGGTCCCTGGTGATCAGTAGCATCAGGTGGTTTTGAAATAAAAAGACTTTCTGCAGCTGCCATAAGGATGAATAAAATAAAGTCAATAGAAGTTAAAATCACATGTAGGCAAATAAAGCGTTTTGAACGAAGCTGCCATCTCAAATTATTATTACCATGTGTTATTACATTTTATTACCTCGTGCTAAAGTATCTCCTTGTGGATCACTTGTTACATTATCAAGACTACCCAGCTTATCTTCAGCTAAAAAAGAAAGATTAACTTCATATACTATTTTCTTTGTACGATTCATGACTATGTGCACAAATACTGATAGAAAGTGGAGATGATTGAAGAGCACTCTTGAAAGATTTATTGCAACCAGATGATAGCAATTGATCACTCTGGTGGCAGAAACAATTTAATAATACTAATAATACATAAATACTAGTAAATTAATAACACTGGCCAACAAAAACTCTTTTTCATGGTGCCAAAGATCTCTCAACAGCGTTTACCTAACTTTGGGTCGCCAAGCCTAAATATGGTTTTAGTCTATCAGGTCTGGCTTGTCTGTTAAAATGCACCCACTATAGTGATTGATAAGATATGTTTATTAAAAGCCGGTGTTTATTGCAATAGCGATATAATGGTAATGTATATATGAACAAAAATGCATGTTCACAATAAATAAACAAGCCATCTTAGTGATATTAATCAAGAATATTCAATGTAAAATCATTTGGTTCGTTGAAACTGCAAACCTTAGGCTTTTTCTACTGTTCATTGTCCATTGCAGTAAGTGTTCATCGCAAGGTTTACACATGATGTGCGGTGCCCAAGACTTGTCTTGATCACCCAACATTACTTTGAAGTAAGCAAGATAAGTACGCTTTACAAAATCGATGACTGATTCCCTGTTTGTTTTAATGTGGATTCGCCATAGACATAGTACAAAACATTTGGTTCATTTAAACAACTAGTCTTTCTACGTTTGCACTCCTACATAAAGGGGTAAATGGGAAAGAGTAATTGGCAATAGATAAAAACTTATTATGTAACAATTGGGAGTGCGAAACTAAAGGAGTTCTTTTTTATTCAAATAATTTTGACTCCTTCACACCCTAAAATAGCACCTTATACCCAGTTAGCAATATCACAAAAACAGCAAGAAAAGCGCATTTGCATTGTGCAAGCAATGAAACGATATTATGATGTCATCAATAACCAATTGTTAATTAAGGTATGTAACAGAGAGCATATGAACTCGGATTTGTTTCGCTAATTCATTACATCACACAAAACTAAATTTTTAAATAACTTAAAAGCTTGACCTGATAGGGAAAAATGGACTGCATTTTTGAAATCAGGGACCAAACTTTAGTGTAGAACAGCTCTAAAACCCTGGGCATCAAAAAGTGTGTTGGCCAGTGAAAGAAATTGCTGTTTGCAAAACAGTTCTGTAATCTAGGTCTACACTACGTTTTACAAGAGACCACGCAAATGCCAAAGCACAATTTCAATCAGACTAAGTCACATTTAAATCCCTAAACAACAGCAATGATTCCAGAAAAATTTTTATTCCTACATGTAATTGAGTGTACATATTAACCGCAGTTAATTTACAGGTAAAGCAAGTGCTTACAGGAAGCATTAGAACAAGATATAAACACTCACCAAAATAACATTCAAGTTAATAGTAAATGTAAAAAACCTGTGAAATCAGCTTGCCGCACATGACCTTCTGCATTTTCTTTCGTGAGTTCCTCACATGGAAAACTTTTTAATCTAAAAACAACATAATCTCCTTCAAAAAACTGTAACTGAAGAAAAAACACATTCATTCATCATTGAGATACACCTGTTATCAGATTCTGTCCCAACATGACTAACAGGTGGTGGAGTTGTTGTAGTGGAGGAAGACTCTGAAATGTTACAGCTATGGTCATGATCAGGGTAAATTTCTTCATCATTTTGTTTTGGTAAATGCCATGGTGATGATTTCGTGGCTTTCTTTGCAGGTGAAGTTTTTATAATTGAAGTCTTGTCAACAGCAGGAGTATGAAGTTTACTGAAGGAAGCTTCACTGGAAATTTGTATGTTACTACATAAAACGTTTTCTTTATTGCTTTGTTGAATTGTACTGGATGATGACGCACTGATTTTCTGTGTCTGGCTTGGATTCCTTTCAGTTTCAATTTCACTAAAACAAAATAGCAGTTCAAAATACTGTGTTGCCAAATCGGTTTACTTATAAAAAGTGACATATTTTTAACTCAAGCACAACAAACTAAACGTTTTTTGCAATTGTAATTGTACTTCAACTTGAAGATGCAGCAGAAATTAAACATTAAACTGCTATAGTACATTGTCTTGATTACAATTTACTAACAAGACAAAAAACAGAAAACATTACTCTAGAAAATTTACTCTGCTAAGAAACATATCATACATAAAGTCAATGGAATTTTACAGCACTTTATTTACACTATAATGAATTCATAATAATCAGGCAAAACTTATTAGATTTCATGAAATACTGGTGTAGAGTAAATTAAAGCATTTACTTGCGACGGATTATGCAAAACATACCTTCCAGCTGTAATCACTGGAGAATATTCCCTTTCTTTCTGCATCATTTGATCAATTAACTTCTGTTCCAATTCTTGGTGCTTTCCAGCCTGAATGTGGCATATGCAAAATAAACTTTTCAACACATTTGTTTTTATTTTGATGAGTTGACAGACAACATAGACTACTTTCTCTGAGTTTGTCACAGTATATTGTGCTTGTGATTCTCTAGAATTTGGAGTCGTCAACTTCATTAAATTTGAGTTGAAATTGAACTTGAGTCATCCATTGAATTTTTTTTACATTGGAAGGTATTTTCCAAAAAAACAACTCAGCAAAAAAGGTGCAGTAGCAGTATACTTAGAATCACCTGCATATCTTCTTTTGTAAAACTTAACTGATCTTCAGCAATTTCATGTAAATACATGCAGTCAATTTTTTGGCACTGCTGGTTTTTCAAATATGTGCTGCAATATTTGGTGGTTCCAAGTGAAGCTACACAAAACACAGATATAAAGATGTAATGTATTTAAAAATGGCAATAAAATACATATACCTAGTAAAGGAACACCTTATATTATATATTATTTTCATATACTTTTTGTATATACTATACTTTGTATATCGTATTCAACTATTGATATTTTTTCGGCGTTGATGACATAATTACAATAAAACATTTTAAATATTGGGATGACTGGTAGCACAATTAATAAAATTTACCCAAAAAGGGTAATTGGTCTTAATCAAGTGCATACACTAGATACAGTTTGGTGCAGTTAGAATGTTAGATTAACCCATAGTCGTAAGATGTTGCGTGCAATACAACTGTATCCACTTATGGGCTTTCAACATGACTTGAAGAAACACATATCCATATTCCAGTTTGATAAGAATGTATATAAAATTATAAATTTTTTCAAATTTTTTCTCATTTTTTTACTTTTTCATTATTGTTCTATGTCTAATTTTCCCGCATTGATTCTTCAGATTCCAAAAGTAGTAATTTAAAGCTGTCTGCTATCAAATCATAATATGCAGCAACTTAGGAAAATACTGCTAACGTATGAACTAGAGCTAGGACCACTCATCAAGTTTTGATTAGAGGAACTTCCAAGTAGAGAGGACGGCAAAACATTCTTAAAGAAACCCAGTTTTCAATCCATTATTGTGCTATTATTTTGTGAATTATTACAACTCCACATACTAGGCAATGTAAACAAGGTAAATGTTTAACTGTACAGAACAATATGGTGAAAATCTATAGATAATAAACCAAGTAGGTTATTACAACTAATTTGCCTTTGAATAAAAATTTTTCAAGGAAGTTAACACTACCCAAACAACTGGATTACTGCAAATGGCTTTAAAACCATAATTGGCTTAGACCAAGGTGAATTTATTATGGAGTGGCCAAACTTAATTTCATTACTTATAAATGCAGTATATACCAGTGCATAGGGCTCCCTTCAAGACAAAAATAACACATCAAAAAACAAAAAGTTGGTTTGAACGCCAAAAATAAAATCTGGCCCAAAATTTTTAAGTTATGTCAACCAAAATAACGTGTGATAAAAGGTGTATGCTTCATTATTCTTAAAAACAACAAAATTAGGGATTTTACTGATAAATTAATCAGGGAACTCTGTTTTATGTGTTGATGTAAATCATTGACTATCGATATAATTGAAATGCATTTGGCGGACATTCAACTTCTGTTATTTACATTGAAGCATTCATAACCTACGTTTAGGTTTGTTACGTTGTGAATACTACACTAATGAAAGTCATTACAATTATATCACTTGACAAACATCTTTTACACTAAGATTAAAAATGTTACAGTTTACTGATTGATTGTTTCACTGGGTTGAATTTTCGTGAGGTACAGCACTCCAGTAGAACAGTGTTTCCCAAAGTTGGTTCCACAGAACTTTGGTTGCATAAAAGACAGTTAAAAATCGCAATTTAGTACAGAAATATTGTGTAATAGCCAAACCAAATTATTAAAGCGCACTAATATATCTCGGCGGAGGGAAGATTTTTGGAGTGGGCAACTGTCACCCTCCTTGACTATGCCATTGTCACACAAGTCACGATAGTCGTACCTACTGGCCATACTGCATTTATTGTCAATATTAGGAAATATATCCACTATACACTGAGCAAAGCACTTAGATTCCAGCCGCACCCACGCAAAACCAGGCTGAAATCTCAGGCCCGCAGATGCGCCTTGGCCGCGCATATCGAATGTGCCAGGAAAAAGACTTTCAGATGTCTTCCACTTCTTAGCGAGCTTATTGAAGAATCTGGAGAAAGCTTGCCAGATATGATTGCTAATGACATTGAAAGCCATACCAGCAGCTTAATTGATTCAGTAACTCAATACTTTAAAAATTTGTAGAGCAAAAATAACTTCTGGGAACAGAATCTTTTCAAGATTACAGAAATGCCAAGAAACTTAACAGCAACAGACTATGTAAGTTTAATAGAAATAACATCAGATAGCCTCTTGAAGGCTATGTTTGAAGAAGTTCCTATAGCTGTGTTCTGGGAAAATGTAATCGAACAATATAAGAAATTATAAAAACAAGCTATGCGAGAGATATTATCATTTGCATCGATGTACTTATGCGAATCAGTTTTTTCCTGATATAAACAAATGAAGATCAAGACTGGACGCTACATCAGATGAGAATTCAACTATGAAATATTAAGTCAAACTTTTCAGAGTTGTTGCACTCTACAAAGCAATTGCATTCCTCTCATTAAGCAGTGTCGTGTTTTTTAAATTGCTTGTGTTTACTTTTATTGTACTTAATTTTCTTCACTATATGAAACCTAAATAACGACAATTTAGTTGAAAGTTCATTTGACGTTTCTGGCGTATTGGGGATTCCTTGTCAACTTAAATAACCCTGCAAGGATCCGCTCGGATCCAAAAAAGTTTAAGAAACACTGTACTAGAAAATAAACTGTAACAACAACGTGTTGATGTGTTCTTTACCAATCTAGGTTAACATTAATTCACCTTTTAATGTTCTTCCATCAATATATACATTGTTAACAGACTGTATTGCTCTTAATGCTTCTTCCATCTTGGAATATGTTACATATGCACTGCAACTTGGCCCCTAAAATGATATACCATAGTTTTTGAACTCAAATTTTGGATCATATATGTGCTTTAGACATACTGTGTTAAAGCTTTGATAAACTATAAATAAACAATAGCTAGAAAAATGAAGTGTGTCAAACTCATTGGCCAGCTTAGAAAACAATTGTTAGGCACATGTCAACCAAATTTCAGTTATAAAATAGTTCATTAGTGCCAATATGCAATGTGGCCAGTGTATGTAAGCGGCACAAACATTATCATCATTTATGTCGAAAACTAAACAATTCACTACATAACCCAAAAAACACCTTCTTGAAAACAAATTTTAACCATTATTCACATTACAAATAATAGTCCGTAATCAACTTTAGGACAGTTTGGTAAAAATGGCATGGTTTTCATCAAATTAGATGAACAAAATAGCATAGTGGTTCAAACTAGTGGCGTAACCAGAAATAATCAAAGAGGATTAGCAACAAACTATGATATACTACCGCTTTTTTTGGGTATAAATCGACTTTTTGGGCCAAATTTCAACCCCAAACTATTGCTACGACTTATACACGATTGCTAACATAACTAAAATTGCGAAGCGCTCTGCTCTGTTAATGGGCACCTTTGTCTCGTACGCGTATTTGCATGCACGTCTCATTTCGTATCAGAAATTCAATTTGAATCATGCGGTTTGGAAGCTTTGATGGTTATTAGATATTGTGGTGTTTTAGTGTAAATAAAATTCATTACAAAATTTTATGTAGGTGTAAGTAGTTCAAAACGTAGTTGTAAGAGTGTTACATATTGCTTAGATTTGATCAACGAAAGTGTAAATTCTTCAATAAAATTTAGAGAATTTCGAGTATATTTAAGTTGTATATACTCTTTTTCGTTCGGAAAATTAGTACAACAGTATTTTTTGAATATGAATACAACCATCCAGTCAAAGCAAAGTATTTATGCATTAGCGATTGTTAGGACGCGCATCATTGACGACTAAGACCGCTCGACGTAACTGAAGAGAGTGACTATTTCTCCGTATGTAGGCCATGCAGCCTGATGTTAAACATAGGTGATTAGGTTAGGAGAATGGTTATGCAAAAAGTTAATTTAGGCTATTTAGCGTTTAACTTAAATTAGACTTAGATTGCAAGGAAGATTTAGGTTATGTAAGTTAGGTTAACAAGAAACCATGAAAAATAGCTTTAAACATAAGATTTTTTCGGATGAAATAGTGAAAACCTAAACTTTAGTTCAAAGGTTAACAAGAAACTGTGAAAAACAGCTTCGATTGCAATGATGTTTTTCTGGTGAAATTGTGGCAGCTGTAATTGAAACATTTTTATGTGGACAACTGACACAAGAATGGTAAATGTTTGCAAAGTGTTTCCAGCGTATAATGATTTCGCGTGATTTAGTCCTGAGGACTAAGTTACATTTTCTAAGTGTTTGAGAAGTCACGGTTAATTATGGTCCATTAATTTGTGGTATAGTATAGCAAAAGCCAGGTCAGCAAACTTATTAATTTGGAGGAACACAACGACACATAGCATATGTTTCTAAGTTTAACAAAAACTGTTTTAAAGCAAATAACTTCCATGAAAAGTCTTTTTGATTCTGATTTCAACACCATAAACACCAACATTCCAAAAAATAAAATATTTTCCTACTTTACACCTAACCAAATTAGTTGTGCTACTGCTACAACACGTAACAAAAATGAGTACAACTACACTCTCACAAGAGGCAGTCTACGTTAATCAGAACAAACAGTTTACACTTTATAGGCTAAGAATTATATTAGATTTCATCAAAAATTTGTGTTTTACATACATTTATTTAAATATAAAAATCTTGCTGAAACTCTTAAACAAAAATGTTTTTGACATCATAATCTACAAATATTGGTTTCCAACTAAAATATTCCCATATGAATATGAACAGACTACACCTGTCTCTTTAAAAGTACTTTTAAGTTAAATACGTACTTGGGAACCAGCATAAGCAGTGTTGCTGTTGATAACAACTTTTAAAATTTTTCCGTATTTTCCGAAGTAGTCTTGACGCTTTAAAATCTGTTTAAAATATACTAATCACTGCTTTTACTCTGTTTATATAATGCGTTTAATAAATCGCATATAACCATAATGACACAAAGTCATGTACCGCAGGTATGAACCAGAAACTAAGCATAGGTTGCACCTATAGTTTACCAGTAGAGAGCTGTTAGTATGTCTTGCATGGGATTTTTTATATCATAATACCACGAGAATTTATTATTTGTAGTAGCAAAAGAAAGCAATCATGAATGCTAACCACGACTTAATTACAAAGTTTCAGGCAAAGTTATCTGTAGGAACTGACAACAGGTATCTACTGTAGCATTAAATATTTTGCAAAAAATTTTCACATGGTCATTAAAGTTATGAACTAAAACAAACCTTGATAAATTAGAAAAACTCTCATAAAAACTATATCTAACTTTCCTACCTCTGGATCTGACAATCGTTGGGACAAACCAACAACAAATACCAGGTTCTTTTGTAAAACACGCATAGCTGCAAGATGACGCCGCCCATCAGTAAGTCTCTGTCGGCGCTGAACTTCCTTTTGACGTTTTTCTAAACGTATCTTTTGCAAATCGGAACCACTGAGAGGTCGAAATTCTGCAGGATCTTCTGGATATGACTGAATTTGAAACAACAACAAAAAGTTAAACCAGTTGGTGTAAAATATGGGTACATCGTACATATGACCATTTATAAGTAGTGTTAATTAATTATTTTACAGGGCATTAAAAAACCAATAGTCTTTATTATGGGCATAAGCACCGAGGTTCTAAATTTGAAGATCTAAGTTTCCACTTAAATCAACGGGAAATACTAAACACGTGGTGAAAGTAGTAGAAATGGTTGAGCAGTATATAATAGGCATGGCCAACCTACAATAACTTATCAAGGCCAAGTATTCCCCAGGAAAAAGTAATCAACATTAATGAGGAACATGATGAAGGCCTTGCCTACTACCTCGTTGAAAGGCCTTTCAATTGGTCGGAAATCTAATGACATGCAGGTTGGACCCAATTGTGAGCAGAAAATGCAAACAAATAAGGAAACAAAACAAAACAAAGCTATGAAAAAACAAAAAAAATCAAGACTTAATCAAGTAAGTTTTGAACCTTTTATCAAATAGCATAGCTTAACAACAAACCAGTAATGCAAAAAATTAGAATGCAAAACAAAATTCTGGGCTTAGTGTAGAAAAGATAGAAGACCGGTAATAGCAGTAAGTCCATGAAAATGGTTACAGTGTCATGTATTCGGGAACAAACAATTATATGCAAATTATAATGAGAAAATAATTGATGCATATGCAATCTTGGACGGAGACATTAAACTTGAGTGATGATGTACAAGCCTTTCATGCCTTTGTACAAGCTACAATATAAATGAACACATTTTATTTGTTTGTTTTCATTATATTTCTATTGCCTGAATTCAAAAATGTTCACCAGAACCATTGAAGAGGAGCTGGTGTCATTCATTAATTCCTTGCATAAAGGCATTACAACAATGGCCCACTGGGTATCAAACACAAGCCACATTATTGTGAGCCCAACGCTTGGACAGCACAAAGGACAGTTATAATTGAAATATATCTAGTGCTAGTTTTTATCGAATACAAATAATATAATATCTAATATAATAGATAATTATAATCTTTCATATAATGAACCAACCTGTGGTAGTTCGAACATGAATAACGTAAGCTATGCTGATGATACATATGGTCCTAATGAGATTCAAAGGACAAAATACAAACTAAAAAGCAAAAAGTCTACATGGAATTAAATAAAATGAAAAAAGCCATAGCCATTATAAACAAAGCAAAATTCTTTTTTGCTAAATTACAGTGAAAGAAACAATTATAATTGTAATTAATGCAAGTCAAGAGTTTCTGAAATCTTGAAACAATGACAAATTGAAATATCAAAAATGACAATGAAACAAATTCACAAATTGGCGACGAAAGGCCACATTCCAACAAATGAAATCTGTGCTGTGGAAAATCAGCTCCATTTCTACCTGGTACAGAGTCCTAAAATGCTTGATCTATGTTATCCTTGAAAAAAATTAAGATACACAGAAGCTCTCAACAAAAAACTTGTTAAAAATAACATTTCTGAGATAGGCAGTTTTTGCAGAATGCAAGAAGTAGGATGGATAGCTAAAAATACCAATGAAAAAGTTCTGCATTAACTTAATGACACCAGGAGCTTTTCGAAAACATTAAAAGACAACTCAGATTTTCAGGACGTGTTCTCTGAAAAAAATTAGAACATGTCTCAGCAATTGGGAAAATTGACCAACCCGGCAAAACAAGCTCCACGAAGACAACACATAACTTATCTCAAACAGCACATTACCAACAATGATACCAATTATCTTTTTCAAAATTCCGTTGATTAGGAAACTTGACATTTACAAATGAAGCATTTGATGCTTGGAATAAAAGAAGACAACAGATGATGTACAGAACCAGTGTATGTGGAGCTCACCCTGGCATGACAAAATAATGACATCACATACCCTGGACTGAAGAAATTGATAAACAAATCTTGATACTTGTATGTATGGTTGGTCATCTGCTATGTTCTAGATATGGTCATCTTTTGCAGGCAATTGTAAATGATTATGAATCATACATATATCTTTATCACTCCACATACTGACAGATTTTTGCTTAACCCCAGACTGTGCAAAACATTCACAAAGCAGGATATCTCACATGTTTGTCGTTGCAGGACGGCTAGTGTCATTAGGTAAAAAACATCCTGTCTTGAACTCACTGTTTCTGGTTTGCATGTCCAATGTATGCCAATTGTTAGGAGATGCTACAAATGACACATGCTGACGTTCTATTTTACCACACTTTTCTCATTACATCTTTCGCAAAAATGATACAATCGAATCGTACATGTAACAAACTTGCGATATTGCTTTGATTAAAAAACTTTCAGTTTAGTAGCTCTTGCACTTCTGTAACAACACAGTTGGCAATAGCATATTGTATAGTTAAATCAAGCATAAAACATAGGAAGCATTTGAGTCATCGACTGAGATGGCTAGGGCATATTGAAAAAATGGACAGAGAAAAGTTGACAAGAGTTTGGTTCAAGAAAGTTCTAGGAACTACTGAGAGGGAATGGTCAAAGAAGATACGGGAAGTACAAAATGCAAAAGAGAGGCCAGCATACTGGAAAAGTGCAGTTGAGGGGAAATTGAAGGAAAGTCAAACTGCAGAAAAAAGGTTGACCTTGGCTAGCCAGGTTAAAGGCCTTACCTCCGGGCAGAATGAAGGATGATGATGAATATACGAAGAAAAATCATCAAATCATTGGTGAATGATAATTCTGCAATTCTTAAGCATGATGCTGCACTTAATACTTTGTCAAATTGCTGGCATATGTTTTAATCCTTTTTTGTGGGAGTAGCACACATGACATTGGTGTGGAGGCTTCGCTTTGTTGGCAGTTGGAGGAATCCGGAAAGGATGACATGGAGCTTGAAAAAGAGTGTTCTCTCTCACTAGTCTTATGAAAAATGTTGAACAACTCTTGCTCTAACTTTTTTCAATCCATCTGTTGTCTAAACACACAAATGAAATCAAACCTTGATTTAAATCTTTCATTCTTCCTATAAATTATGAATGTTTTCATATTCAAGACGTGGCAGAAAAGTTTTTTATCTTCTAAATACTGTGCAGCCTTTAAGATAACATTAGTTTGTTGCAATATCATATTCAAGATAACTTTGAAAAATAATATTTTGAGGAAGAGACTCCACACCCTGTGGACAAGGCCTTACATGGCAGTCAATATCACATCATAACTGCACAAATGATTTCGCCCATGGTGATTACTATATTATATAATATGGGCCGTAAACATGATAATCCCTCTAATCTCCAATCAAATAAGGTTCTTCTTTCCTGTAATCATCAACTCCAATGAAGCAAAGACCTTCATTCTCATCTGAACTTGAAAAAACAGCTTACAATGATCTTCTTCAAACAGGCTACTTCAACATAAGGCTCACCTGACACTTACACTTTTAGCAACCAAATTTTACGTAGTTAACGTTTGCTGTAGTTTTTAATGCTGATGCTGAAACATCACAAAAAGTTATCATTACGTTGACAAGTAACCTGTGGACTTCTCTTCCTTGATTTACATTCTGTAGGCCTATCTATTTCCTAGCATGCTAACGAACTGCTGGACATATCTCCTGCAATGAAGATATTAATGGCTTTAAGTTATTACAATCAACAACTAGAAGAGCTGGAGATATGTTAGGATAAAATAGAAAGAATGTTTAAAAACCCTCCAAAACGTGGCTTTTCATTAGGACGAACTGAGTGGTTAGGATCAAAGTTTGTGGCTCTTGGAAACATATCATCTGGTAATACAACTTCTTACACTGGAAAGGTTCTCAAAGTTTACAAAACAGCTTCTCAGGCAAAGCCGAAGCTGAATCTGCATAATTTGTTTTTGAATAATGGCAGCTTATGAACACTGCCCTTGATTGTGTTGATGTTCAACAACAGTGGAAGAATGGAGCAGTAAAACTGTTAGAAAAGAAAACTCTCCAGTGTCCACAAAGTAATTTATCATGCTTGCAGGCATTAAAGTCATGACTTACTATTTTGTATATTTTGGCGTGTTCTATTTGGAAAGAACAATAATGGGGCCACATAATCTTGGGTTCATATATTTTAAAAATGCAATATTGATAATATTGATCAAACAAAAGTTTTCATATATTATAGTTGGACACTGATCAATGGTTGCAAAGCAAAAATTATTGTGTTTGTAATAAAATAAACAACTTATTTTAAAAAAAAGTATTAAAAATCCAGGCCAGGCGCAACACTTTTTGAAAGGTAGATAAGCCAAATCGTGTACTATCAGAAAATATATGGGTAGCTGTGATGTCTTATAACCAAGCCAAAAGGAATAAGTTGAAAAACGACCACATGTTTCGTTTCATGGCATCACCTATGCCATAAACTGCCTCTTTTCCGTGGGAGATGGTGCAGAAATTCCATATGATGGTAATTTCATCAATTTTTTCCAGCTGTGGCATTGCTGCAGAAATGAACCGTATTTGAATTGTGAAGATGGTCTGTCAGACCAAACATGCAAGCTGTTCACATAGTATGGGAGACTTTGAATCAAAATGGTTAGATATGGTATACCCTTCACAACTTTTTTGTGCTAAGTGCAAGAAAAAAACGATGTGCATGATGTGTGATAGGTTGTTCATTTTTTGTCATGTTTAAATAGTTCGAATTAGATAGATTCAAACTAACTTCACAAAAATCCTTTTTTGACAATTTTCACTTCCTGACCTCACGTGCCACAAAGTTTTCACTTAAAAATTAGTTACTTAGAAAATTTCCCCAAGCCAAAAACGTTGAAAAACTTTAAATTCATAGTGCGGTGAAAAAAATTGGAACACTTTTTGTTTAATACTTTTTTTATATCTTTTTAATATTTTTTGTTAACATGTTACCAGCAAAAATTTTTAACAGCATTCTCTGAGGTATTACCTGGAAAAAGCAGAATTCTATTTGAAAAAACAAAATTTCACACTTTGTAGCAGGGGTCGGGAACCTATTTGGCTGAGGGGGCCTTGAAAGCTACATATTTTTAATTGTATTTCCGTTAGAGCCATATAATATTTTAACACTTAATGCAACTAAACGTGTGCATTTTTAAGCAAAACCAAAAATTTTAGACAATGATAAATGTCTGAATGTAATGAGTTTTTACGTTTTGGAAAATTACGGAAAATTTTTTATTCATAACAATCGTGCTAAGAAATGTCAGCTTAGATTTATCTGCGAGCCAGATGCCGTGATCAAAAGAGCCACATCTGGCTCGCGAGCAATAGGTTCCCAACCTCTGCATTATAGCTAGTATACCAGATTTTCAATTTTCTTCATCATAAATGGACGGTTCTCAAACTCAATTTTTGCTTTCATAAAACTAGAAAATTCTAAATGCAACACAGAATACAAGAAAGAACACAGGGTGATTAGAAAATTGTTGCTAAGCTTTTGCCACAAACTCTGCCCAATAATGCAACATAGTGGTTTTTAACGCATTTGGAGTAGTGAACCTAATTCTGCGTTTAAAAACTATGACAACGTCTGTCTCTGTTCTTCCACTCATGCCCAGTTTTGTCGCCAAGTATGATTTGTAAGCGGCCTTTTATGGTTTGCGATTCTCTTAATTAAGTATTATTATACCTTCATAGACAATACACGTTAAGTAAAGATAAAAAGTGGCGCTGCTTGCAATATACCATTTTCCTTTTTTATAGCCTGATTAATACATTACAAAAAACATGTGAAACGAACAAATCATTAGAAGGGTAGTAAGAAAACGGTACTGCGCTGCCAACTAAAAGCCTTAACAATTTTGAAAAATATTACAAGAAGATCATACCACATTGTCAATAACAGTGTAGCAAACACAATGGACGAGAGCTGCTGCTATTGACATCTTCATTGTTTTATGTATTGCCATAATGCATATTTTCATTTTTTCACACCGGTCATTGTTTTGATCTGGTTGTTATTACTGTTAAATTTGTGGTCCTTAACACTAACTATTCTTTCCAGGAATTAAAAAAAGATAAAATGTAAAAAAAGTTAACATGCGAACGCACCAAACAGAGGATTCTTCAAACTTGACTTACTCAACATAAATAAATGTCTAGGTTCCCGGTTTAGGATTACACGACATCTCAATATTGCGGTTTAAAAAACAAGTTTTTATTTTATATGACTGTAATAATAACAAACAAAATTATATTTTTATGTGGTTTTTGGTAATGTGGTAATGATAACTTACTGCATACATGACAAATGCACAGTTAATAAATGTTGCGGTGAGAAGGGTCGCAATTGAAAAAGGCTAAGTATTGGTGTACTATGTTTTCGAGTAAAGTGTGAATTTTTGTGTAAATATATACAGTATGTAAAATCCTGCTTGTTTAAAAAAATACAAAAAATGCTGCTAAAATTGTATGTTAAAGTCATATTTACAACTAGACTAAACAGAAAACATTTTTCCCTCCTCTATGGACTAATGCCTTGTAGAGGCAGAGGAACTTGAGTGCCTCGATGAACTTTCAAGGTATACTGGAGGAAACTTCATTTCGAAAGGTATTGATACCAGGTCAGGTCAAAAGTAAGAGGTGGAAACCCACCAATACGTTCACTATGTGTTTAGGGAAGCGATTGGGGGAAGTGCAGAGGACTTGTACTCTTGGAGATCCGACTTGCATTCACTCATTTTCTGACAGGAAAGGAGCATAAACTTGTTGAAGAAGCCAAACGATATAGCTTACATATTGTATGGACTTTTTCAACAAAGTCCATGGCTCCGGAACTGTTCAGCTGGCTGATGGGTGGAAACTTTTCCACTCTGGCGCCAATGCAACAGTCTCTGCCCAGGCAGGTGTGTAGGATACTCATATGTCCCAGGCTGGCAGATTGTGTAGATGAAATAGATTCCTTTAGGTCAGTGCTTCTCAACCCCTGGGCCGCGACCCAAAAGTGGGTCGCCATTTGGTTGGTTTGGGTCGCCGTTGCCAATTAAACTAGTCCACAAAGCCGTTTGATAACTGAGTACCTTACTCTATTCATTGCATATTAACTGTTTGTTGACGTCATACTTCATTGTTGCGTAAACACAAATGAAGAAGCATGGTGATGATTATTTGCTGTGAGACTTTAGATTAGCTACGTTCGAGTCAAGGCTAAGTATTTGTAAATACCCATTTTTTGGGTAAAAAAATTGGGTCGCCTCAGCATCGCTATTAATTTACGTTTAATATTTGGGTCGCCGCAAAAAAAGGTTGAGAAGCACTGCTTTAGATGGTCGAGTGTGCTAAAGTTACAGAGACAAATTCTGTTTTGTATACAGTGATATGCTCCAAATTCAACATGATAATATTTCAAGTTTGTTGTTGTCTTTGTTATCTTTGCAACGTTTTGCAGCAATCTTAGTGCTATTTATTAGTTATTGATGCTTTTTTTCTTTTTTATCAGGTGTTGTGCCCCACGTGTTTTGTTTTTGTTTAATGTATTACGCCTCACTTGTTTTCATTATGCTTTACTACTTCAATAAATTGTGTAAAAAGGTGAAAAACATCGTCTTAATCTATTGTTGTACTCAACAATTTTATTAAGTCAAGCGACGCAATTCGATTGGTGTTCATGAATAAGGTCATCCGATACAGAATAAATTAAAAAAGGCCACACGCCAGAAATTCAAAGAGGCAGATAATTGACTTTGATATTAACAGCACACCATTCTATTGTTGGCAGACAATACTATTTGCGATATTAACATTTTACCTTCACCAAACATGACACATATTAACAAAAAGTAGTGAGTCTCAATTCGAACCGTAAATGGCATTGCAACTTAATAGCATTAGGCTCAAGAAGTAATAAACAAAGAAAGTTGCAGATTTACCGGAGTGAGTAATTAATTTCTGAGCTAGTTAAGTACCGAGAATAGTCATAAAGTACAGTTGTACGTTATCGTATTTATTTGTGCATCATCTGCCCGTTTAATTGGCCTGTGCCTCATGAAACAAATCGAGTGAATAGATTTTTAACATCTATACTCACGGCGTATGTTTGTGATCAGTGTGGCTAATTTGATGTTTTTGGCCCGCAATAAATTCGCAGTGCAAATTGCTAATTACACGAAAAGTAGTTGCTGTTATTTAAAACTTTTATTATTATTAAGTGTAGTTAGGTACCATGTTTCACCCAAGTGTGACTTATTGTATGTTGATGCACAAGCAAACTTGTAATTGGAAAGTTTCCAAAAAAGTGCGCCTAATTAGGACGTTAGACCATAATTTCTCAATACTCAATCCTGATATGGGAGTGCAATCATAAAGGAGATGTCGTTTAAGTACTGTATCTTTTAAAGATTTACTATAATCTGTAGTATAATTTAAACATGATCTAGCACACCAAGCTCTTCCAAAAAACCTTTTCGTTGTCAAAAATTAGTGGTGGGCTAAGGCGCCATTCGTACTTCTGGCTACGCCCCTGTGCTCACAGGTGCAGGCTCAACTAGGTCAACTCAACTAGCTCAACTAGGTCCCAACTACGGTAGTTTGGTCATGTCACCAGAATCACAGAATGCCATCGAAAAGACCTGCAAACTTAGTCAAGCTGGCCACATCAACCAGTAAGAGACTAACAGGTCAACCAAGGATCTGGTGGTACAATCACATCTAGCACTGGTCACGAATAGGTATCACTTTAGCTGAACTGGCAGACGTGGCGAAAGATCACCAACTTTTCTGGGAGACCCTAGAGCTGCTATCCCCACAACCCTCATGAGAAACAACCCCAGGCAGTTGTCCATTAAGATAGTTTTCAATATTACCAAATGGTTACATTTCCTACAAAGTTAGTGTAGAAATGGTTTAATCTGGCTAACTGACCAACTTTGTGTTTGAAATAAAAATGTTGTGCCAATTTTCAATGCCAAAAACATGAATGCAACTTTCATTAGAAGTTTTATAGTAAGTCTTTCATGCAAAACAAAAAACAAAAGTATAACAATAATAATATAACAAAAAACAGCATGAAAATTGTTCAGTGTGTTACTAACCGTTCTACAAGCAGGGCAAAGACCGTTTTCATCAGTCCTGATTCGATGCCAGCAGAATCGACAAATTTGGTAACCACATATGCAAGGAAAAAAGTTAATGTCGTCAACTTCCAAGGGCTCCATGCACAAGGGACATTCCAAAGCTTCATTATCATTGCTGATCTCTTGTATTTGAATTGGCATGTTTGAAGTTATATATTATAATAGTATGAACAATTAAATAAGACACAGTTTGGTTTCCTGTGTGATAGCAATAACATCCATACGATAAATAATATCTACAACCAAAACACTTTTTGAAGTTTGACAAAGCTGTTTTAAGCAAGTCATGCATAACACGAGTGCTGCGCAAGGAAAGATTCTGAGGCCTTGAAATACATTAAAATCTGAAGTGATCTGCACAAACTTGCAATTTTCTCTGTACGTTTTTAGCAGGTTTTTAATGATTTAAGAAGATTTGCATTTCTGCCTCAAAGAAAGCAAAAGTTGTATTTTTATTGTTTGTCACTGCAGAAACGATCAACCAACTGTTTTCTGACACTGGCTTTATATAAATAGTCTGCCTATACGCCTTTTAAATTGTTTGTTCATAAGCACTAAGTCCACTTTCATGGTTTCTTGCTGCCTGCAAAAAAAAAACTTATAATGCTAATGGCATTCAACACAAACACAACTGACCTGCAACTAGAGATGAACATGTTAGAATGTGAAATCTTTAAGAAACAAATCTGAAACTATTAGGCTTCCATTTTGAAAATCAATATTATTCTGTTAAGCAACAGTATCATATATGGATTCAGTATATGTGGTGGTAACTATTCCGTACAAAACATCAATTTACATGAAATTTAATGAAAATTTACGTTATTTTCCACCTTTTTTCTAAAAAAGGACAAAAATAAACTGATTCGGAAAATACAAGCAAGCTTTTTTATCTTTCTTCAGTTACATATCATTGGCAAAACCATTGTCACAAAGCTACCATATATGCTGGCGAATATATATGATGCCCACTCTGATTTTTTCAAGCCAAAAACATGTTTTTAATGTATGCATAACTGACGTATAAGCCCCTCGCGTTTTCTCCTGCGACAAACGTTTTGCATCATCGGCAAGACAACTGGTTATCACTACTTAAACGTCATCCAAATTGTGTTCTTATTTGTTCGTTGACATTCTTATTTGTTACCGCTGCTCAAAGGTTCCATGCAATAGTAAATGCCAGCATTCGACAGTCATCGCAAAAAAGTTTAAGACATGTCTAATTCTACTAATCTTTCTTTCTTTGCTAATAGGTAATGAAAGCAAAAAGAGGACGACTTTAAATGGCATGGGGATGGGGCAATGGGGATTAAAATCTACTACTTTGCATGTATAAACAAAAATTTTCTTAGTTTGTGCAGACGCTTCGGAAATACTGTAGTGCATGTTCTGTACTATGCAGAGCATGTCAACATTGTCTAGCAATGGCCTAGCTAAGAATGCTCAACCGTTATTCTCTGTTTGGGAAGACTTGGAATGTAACCAAAACACATATATCATAATAAAAAAGTAGTTTTTTATTATTTGGCCTTTTCTTGAGGTAAAGGGTTTCCATCGTCTGTGGCATGCTTCTATGCAGCTTAATAATACATACCAAGATTTTAGTACCTAGTGTGTTGGCCACATATTATTATAAGTGAAAGCTTGTAAAAGGTGTTACCCTGGGGTTGAACTACAATTTAATTGGCGTACGTATTAGTTTACTAGGGTCTGCTATTATGATTGCCACTTTGTTTTCGCTACCGCGCTACCGAAAATGTTTGCTCATAAATGTATGTAGACCCGAACAGAACAAGTATATTTATGGCCATCTTTCTCAGGTTGGCAAACTTGGACTTATTCAGTGACGCAATACAGGGATTGCGGCAGAATGTGGCTGCAGGCCACATTATCATGTAAGACCGGAAACTGTCTGCGGGCCGCTCAAAATCCCGTCGCGGGCCGTATGTTGCCCACCCCTGATTTAAAGGAACATGGGTCAAAATCCAGCTTTAGCTTGATTAGGCCGCAAAAACCAAAATGAATAGGCTTATATGCAACAATCGGAAAATGAACTTTATCAATATTATGAGGAAAGGCATTGTCAATAACTCGACACACAGTCACAGGAAATTCATCTTATGAAGTCGTTTAACAATTTTTGTATGTTAATATACGGTCACAAAACCGTGGATAAAACTGAAAGTGCAAGTGAGAAGTGGTTAGAACCATCTTTTTTTCGCTACCGACAGTGAATAGCAAAAAATAAACCATATGACATGAAATAGAACCAAATAACGCAAACATAGCAAAAACTGTTCAATAGTTCCCTTGCCTGAGCTTACAGAAATTTTATAAAAAACGTTCAAACTGGACTTGCCTCATGGCATGTTTCAAAGATGTTGAAATTCTTGCTGCTAATAGTATATTATTATAATAAAGCGTTACAACGCTTGTCAGGAAATTAAAAATTCAAGTTAAAATCTGTTCATACTTCAGTTTCAAAATGAGAGTGCCGACGCTTCTGACGCAATTGATTAGGAAAAAATACTGGTGTAATGCCAAAACTTGTCGCCTTATTGTGGCTTCATAAATTTCATTCTGATTGTTTTTTCAATCAACAGAAAATGAGTGCCAGCGCAGTTGGAATATTAAACTCTAGCCTATTAAACTGAATTGAATCAAAATTCAAAGTTTTAAAAACGTTTTTATAATAACTGTGAAAGCAATGATCGAGTGTACACTCGCTGTTTTCAGCAAAATCTTTGGTGCGCCAAACAACAATAAATGACAACAGCGGTGTGCAAAAATGTTCAGACGCAATGGAATTGAGCACTTAGGTGCACAATTACACAGTAATGCACACAGTTTAACTTACTCAATCGTTAAATCAATTGACAATTGAGTGCACAGAAGTTCTGACCATGTCATTAAATTGCAAAATAATGCCCCTCCAGTGCCGCACTGAACCGCATGAAAAGCAGTATTGAGCGACCCTATGCCAAACTCTGCAGTCTGGAATGGGAGGAAAGGTTCTGGCACTACACCAGTAATCTGCGAAATCTGCTTGCAGATAGGCTCTTTTGTTTCTTCACAAAATAAACAGTTGCGCGGAAGAACTTTTTATGCACATTTTTTGGCGTGTTTTGCACGTATAATGGCTGGATGGTCATTTTTTCAGTTTGTTGCGCAAGAGATTTCTCACCCAAAACGCTAAACTTTCTAATGTGGTGTATAGCATGGACTAAAATTACCAGTATCAATTTGATCGGAGTGACTACAGGTATTTCACCGTATCCGTATTTAGTACATGCAATCTGATTGTTAAAGATCTGAAGATAGGCGGTTAAGTTAGGAGAATGGGTTGGCGAAATAGCATGAGATGGAATACAAAATACAAAAAGATTTTAGCTAATTAGGGCTTTGTTGGAGTCCATAGTGGAGAGTGTGGCAGCTGCACGCACAAGAATCATCAATGTGTGCAATTATAATTAACAAAGATAAGCTGGTCGTATCAACGTCAATTTATAACCAATAAACAAAGAATTGAGGTTAGGATGAATGCCATCCTTGCATACACAATTTCTTGTCAAAACTGCCCTACTTTCCAGTCAGGATTGAAGTAAGATTTCGATTACAGGGATTGAAGTAAGATTTAGATTAAAGGGATTAGAAGGTAGATTTCAGTTAGGTCTGTAGGCTTAGGTTACAATGTTATAGCATTAAAGTTAGGTTATCAAGAACTTTGAAAAATAGCTTTAAATGAACCCTTTTTTTCGGTGAAATAGCGGCAGCCATTTTTAAAATGTATAGGCTACTGTACAGGGAAATAAATGTTAAAATTTTGTCTCAAATCCTAATCGCATAATATGGTATTTACCCATTGTTACGTTGTGACGATTACGTCACGACTCACAAGTTGTTTTGAGATGTTTGGAATTTAATTTGGGATATTGGAATTCAGTGTTTACCAGACTTGAGTTTTCCTTAATGACGTCAGATAAATTTCGTCGATTGAACTAGTGTGCCACATATATATACTGTTGTAATGTTTACGATCTCCCTTTTACCATTTCACGTGTTACTGAGCGCGATGTAACATTCAGCAAGATTTGCCCAAAGGCAAAAGCCTTTGTGTTATAATAAATAAAATGGGAACTTTATAATTTAGTAATTTGTATAGACAGAATCAAGCAACTAACAGCATAGTCACGCAAATTTGAGAAATGAGAACTCATCCATCGAAGCAGAAGTAAAACAAGTTATCAACCATCAATCGTCCTCGCTCATATTCAAACAATTACCGCCAACATATGCGGTCTTTATGACAGATAGGTTCGTTGTGTAATACCTCACACGAGTAGTGCACAAGCGAACTAAAATTTGTCATAACGTGTATTAAAATTGTTAGTTAAAATTGATTCAAAATAACTAAAACTTGTACACTAGAATCACTGTGTTGCTCTAGTCTTGACGAAAAACAAGTTCTCCATATTACAGGCCGTTTGGCTATAGCACAGACTGCAAAGTATGGCCTTTTTCAGTCAGATATTGGGTGCGCCAAACAACCAAAAATGACAAGGGTGGTACGCGAAAATTCTCTGATACAATGGAAGTGCACAATTGCAAAGTACTTATAGACTACATAGCCTATACGTCTAAAATGCCTATACACATGCAGTTGGACTTATTCAATCTTTAAATCAATTATAAATTGAGTACACAACAATCCTGTCCACGTCATTAAGTGGAAAAGAACGCACCTACACATGTCACTAAAGCTCATGAAAAGCAGTATTGAAACTGAGTGTGCCTAACTGCCTATACACCTAACTATGCAGTCTGGGCTAGGCCTATATAGCCTAGTCTGCAAGTCGCGATCTTCTTTTTTTAATTTCGTGACCGAATAGGCTAGGCATAGGTCATAATTGATGGGATTGACAGGAAGCTGCTATACTGACTGATCTCCAGCTTTCTCTCTCTGAGACTTTGAAAAATAGGCTACCGTAGCAATACCCATGTAGCAGCCTAACTACTGTACTAGACCCAACTGTAATTTTTTAGGAAAGTGGGCCTTTAGGCTATTCTGACACTTTATGTGTTTTGGCGTGGCGCCTGCTACAAACATGTACATGGGTTCTGCTGGGTTGTGTGGTTTTTTCCAGGCTGTCAGTGTAAACGTGCACAAAATTAATATTGAACCAATGCTAGAAGCATTGATTAAACCGAACTGACAAAATTGGTCGCTGTTCGTAAGAAATGATTGTAGCTCTGCGCAATAAACATCCACTGATGTACAGCATTGAATTTTTACAGCAATTTTCATTCAACAGTTGTTTGAACACATTACCTGTTGGTCTGCTTAATTTTTCGCTTTTTCAATGTTTGTTTAATGGATTTAACTAATTATAGGTTTATTGGCCGTGCTAGTTGTTACCAGCAATTATTAACGTTATTTTTCTTGAGCACGTTTGAAGTCTTTTCTGCTTTGTTAATTTTTCCTGTTCATTGGCGCGTGTTGCAGTAGTAACAGCTGGCTTGATTTTTCATCCCCAACGAGCTTTTGACGAAAAATGAATGAATGAATGAATGAGACGAACAACTTTTAGGTGTGACGTTGATTGATGTCAGCAAAACACCATCAAACCTGCATTCGTCACGGTCGCACCAACGATACAAAAAAGTATCGTACACCAAATCGTATAGTTAATTTTTCGCTATTGACTGTGGGAAGAGAAAAGAATGGAGCTAATCAGCTAATCTTGTTGTAGCAAAACATAACAGGAACTATGTTAACAAACAATCAACGAACGAGAAAAGGTGACAAAAAAGCCCAGAAGCTTGAAGGGTAACTGAAGTCCAAAAAAATGATGAAAATACATTGATTGCGAAAATGCGAACGAAATTTCTCTATCCTTTTTCGAGGAAATGAGTTACTGTATTGGCAAAACGATTTTCAAAAACTCTGTGCAATAGCGGATGTGACGTCACCGGGGTTGTTGGAGCAGGGTTTAAGTGCATAACAGATCAATGTAAAGTTGCTTTTGCAAGTCTCGTTTTCGCGAAGGTAGTGAGCGTGTTGAACTTTTTTTAATATTTTTTCAGTAATGGATTATTTATTGACTAATTATAAGATTCGTTTTTAATTAAAAAAAGTGTCATCTTTATGTGCACCAGAGATATGTCGAGATATGAGATTTATATGTATCCAGAGATGGAACAAGAAGCAAATCCATGAGTTCTTGTGCCAGAAGTCAATCGACTGCCACTTCAATCTTCCTTTGTCAAGTCATCAAGGAGGGGTTTGGGAAAGAATGATACGCTCTGTGCGTAAAATCCTGCGATCAATTGCAGAAGAGAAAGTCCTTGACGATGAATCATTTGGCACATTCATGTCAGAAGTTGAGTCTATCGTCAACAACCGACCACTTACACCCGTAAGCGATGATCCAGATGATCTGTCTGCATTAACACCAATGTCCATACTTGCTGGGAGTCTTGAACCGTCACTCCCACCAGATGAATTTCTCAAAACTGATGGATACCGCAGATCGTGGCGTTTCGCCCAATTGCTTGCCAACCAATTTTGGCAACGATGGATGAAGGATTACCTACCACTATTGCAGCAACGTCAAAAATGGCTGCAACCTACACCAAACTTTAAGACTGGGGACATTGTCTTGATGGTCGATGACAATACCAAACGTGGACATTGGCCAAAAGCACGCGTGGAGAAGACGTATCCAGACAAGGATGGAATTGTGAGGAGAGTCCAAGTTAAGACTGCAGACAATAGATTCATGCGTGACATACGCAATCTCTGCCTGTTGGAGGCAGCATGAAATAGAGCTGAGCCTAAGGTGGCCAGTAGCGCATTTGCGAACATACGTGATTACTAGGGCAACCAAAAGTCAATATGGTCAATTTTTTTTTTACCTGCTCAGAATGCTATGAAACAAGCACAAAACAAATTTCAGCTTTGTACGACGTGTGGTATAGAAGTTATTAGGTCAGATAAAGTCAAAATGTTACGTTAGGTCAAAATACGGTCAAATTGTTTCGTTAGGTCTTTTTTTTAGGTCAAAATCTATTAAACTTGTAATTTTGTAACCATTTTGTAATATTATTCTTCCGTTTTTCTCTTTTCTTGTACCGCAAACAATTCCAGTCCCGCAAATTTTACTTAGAACCAAAGCCACAAAGAGAGGGAAGGCTTTTCAGCGCGTTTGGTGACGTCACGATGTGACGGCATTGCATTTGAAACTGCAAGTTTTCAATCTTAATACGCAGAAACGAAAAAAAAGTCAACACTAGAAAAGCATTTTGTCATTTTTAAATGCAGCTTTAGATTAGAAAGTTGCTGTAGACAGTGTAGAGACTATCAGTAGGCCTATACCGTTTTTCAAAATGAGGTCAAAATTTAAACGTTTTAGGTCAAAATAAGGTCAAAATGTAAACTTTTTAGGTCAAAATAAGGTCAAAATGTAAACTTTTTAGGTCAAAATAAGGTCAAAATGTAAACTTTTTAGGTCAAAATTTGCAAATTTTAAGGTCAAAATTTAAAATTTTTAGGTCAAAAAACTGGTTGCCCTAGTGATTACAATGCGAAACATACTTTAGCCATTCACAGGGCAAAAAACCTTTCCATTTGTACATACACATCTTCTTAACTGTGGTAGTTGCCTTACTCTAACCATTTGTAGCAGTTTAATATCATTTTCACTGTTGCTTGCATGCTTAGTATTATCTTTCCAGTTTGGTACTATTGATTCATATTGCTTGCCCACAGATTTGTAGCTGTTCTGTTCGTCTGTTCGAGTGATCATTTCTTTCTAACTGTTCAATATAAGACTTTCAAGAAATCCGTGTGCATTTCTAATATCCAGGGTAGGGTGGAATTCAGGCCTTGATGGCCCGAAGGACACCCCTTAGGTGATCGGCATTAATAAATTTGCCGGTTACATAATGGGGTCAATGTTCCCTCTAATTTTTCACGAGTCTGAGCAAGCACACCAACTCCCTGAGCGGTCCCTTGGACCACAGTGACCAACATCAGACATGCGCACTGTGGCCTTTATTATGCGTTTATTTATTTTCAATTCAAGTTGGATTTTTTTCTTGTGCGCATCACAGATTTTCTGTGCGCGGAGACCGTGTCAGCAGTGCGCATTTGCGCACGCGCGCAGCTTAGAGGGAACATTGAATGGGGTGGTGTTTCTTTCGTGCTCTACTGTCCCACATACAGAGATAATATGGGAATTTCGTGAATCCTTTTTGCTGGCCAACCAGAAAACTAACCATTTTCAGGTCATCGCAAATTATCCACTTGTGCTACAATGATAGGCTACTTGAGCAATTCAATGACTATTTTGATATCATCATGCTTTTCCTTCAAGACAGTGGAGTGACCAATAGGAAGAGCTCCATAAATATTTCCATTGTGTAAGAGGGCGCATTTGAGACCATGCTTGGAACTATCCAAAAACAATCGCCATTCTCCTGGATCATATGATGAGATGCCTAATTAGTAATTACCGAAGAAGGCCTGGAATGTCATTGTAATAAATCAGCTGCTTTTCCTCTGAAAAATAGGATAGGAAAATTTCAATTCTTTTTCGGAAAAAGGAAACCTTTGCGGATCTATCCAAAATACATTTTTCATCGAGCCTGGAGGCTAAGAGCTTAGCTGCTTTTTGGGGCAGATTTAAATCACGTACTAAATCATTCAGCTCTGACTGATTAAATTGCTCAGGAGTTAATTTGGTTTTAGAGGAAGAGTCTTCAGATTCTGTATTTATTCTTTTATACTCGCATTCCATGACATCGTCACTCTCAGATTCCAGTTCTTCATCTTCAGAAGATACAGAAACATGAAAGACTGGAGGTGGGAATCTACTAGACTGCAGAGGTGACGAACCTGCGGCCCGCCAAACAATTTTGTGCGGCCCACCAAACGATTTGACAAACGCCCATACATGCAAGGCATATAGGACTTATAGGAATTAGGGTTGCCATACCGTCCGGAAAATTCCGGACATGTCCGGAATTTAGGGTTAAATTTTGCGTCCGGGAGGAATTTTAAATTGCATTTGTAATGTTTGTGTTTCTTGCAAAATTTTGTGACACCACGTTAGGATGGTCAAAGCTGATATTTACGACAGTGGCATAACAGTAATTTGCCTCTTCGCCACGCCAGAATTCTCTGGCTTATGATAGACTTCCCGTAGAGCAGTAGGGCAGGCAAGGACTGACTGCAGGATATGAAGATTTTCAGCAAAATCTTGGGTGCACACGCAAGTGCAGTGCAACTGTGTAGTATACAAGTGCATCACAGGATGCTTTTGCTTACTAGACTCCAACTACTCATATCGTGACATCATCTGGTCATACACTTGTATGTTAGACCTAAACTTTAAAATTAAATCAATTGATAATTGAGTGCACAGAAGTTCTGTCCAAGTCATTAAGTGCAATATCACGCAACTTAGGCTAAGTGCGGCACGAAAGCTCATGATAACTGAAAAGCAGTACCGGTATGGAGTATGGGTGGCTGGGTGCTGCATTCGGTGGGCAGGCCTAGAGCAGTACATTTTGATCAAATGACTCGATTTTCTATGTGGTAAGCGGCAGTACGTTAGGCTTAGCCTATTTCTGTTTCTGTATTAAGTTGTCAGGTTGGCGTGGTGCAAATTTGCATTTACTAATTTATTTTTTTTTAAACATTTTAAAGCCAATTTTTTGCTAATTTACAGATTAAACATAATATTCATTATTCTGCAAAATTTTAACCTAATTTAACAATTTAATACAAATTTCAATGTCTTCAGCAAAGAAAAGAAAGATTGCAGATGAGAAAAGGGTATTTCAGGAGGAATGGACTGATATGATTAGTGATTAATGACTGATATGATTAGACTGTCATATGACTTAAAAGTTGTGCGGCCCGCTTACTCAGCTGTAACTAATGAAGTGGCCCGCGACAGCGAACGGGTTCGTCACCCCTGTACTAGAGTGTGGAACAGGTCGAATAGCTGATGTGATGTTGGGATAAGAAATGTTTTGTGTTCTTTTCCGGCCAACACCTTTTTGGTCGATCAAACAAAAATAGCAGTCAGTTGAATGGTCCTTGTGTTCATGCCACACCATGGGAACTCCGAAGGGCACACCCATTAATTAATTATCTTTCTTTTTGTCTAGTCTCGAAGCATTTCTTCGCAGTTATGGCACACAGTATGTGGAGCCCATTTCTTCTCTTGATCGCCAAGGGAGACTTCAAAATAACATCCTTTACTAATAATAACCTTTAAGCAACGTGTTATGTCAATGTTTTAACACGTTATAAAGACGTTGTTTTTAAAAAATATTGGTTTTGTTTGGGCAATATATTATTCGTCATTCCTGTCGGATAATGTCCCTTTCACGTTAACAAAATTTTTGTTCGCCAGAAACAGCGAGCCTTTGTAGGTATTTTTTCTAAAATGTTTTTGTCAAAGTTTCTTGAACTTAACTTAAATTTACCTTCTAGTCGAAGTCTAAGTTTAATTAAAACTATTGTGGCATTAAAATGTTTAGGATGTACGCCAATGCAGTGTGCAAAGTTTATGTATGTATGACGTTTAACAAACGTTGTACGTACGTTTAGTTCAAAACGTAAAAGGTTATACCTTTAAACATTAAATAATATAAATGTATAAAGTTATAATATTTAGTTGTTAAGATTTCGTTTTCATACAGTAACATTTCAAAATATTCCTATTTCAACGTATATGCTTTGAGTTGAAACATAGTGCCGTTTCGAGGTCTTCAGAGAAATAAGGTATTGCGTGCAGAAGTTTCACAGCTTTAACTTAGTTTAGTTGCTTATACGCTTTTTGAGGGTGGGGGAGGGGTCTCTGTCAATGAATGAAAATACTTAAACTAGACATAAATGACTTAAGTAATACTTAATAATTAAACTAGACTTCTATCAAGATTATTTTTTCACGTTGACATAAGTAATTTCATGTAAAAAACAGTATCTGTGATTTAACAACTAATGAGCAAGTTTTAAAACAAAACACGACTTCCTTATTGGCTAACATCAATATTTCGAATAATAGTCACATGACCTTTCTTTATTGTCGATTCGTTAATGTGCCTAAAAGTTGTTTTTAAATGTTTCTTCATCATCTTCTTAGTTCTCACCTGCATAAATAAAAGGGTGTACAGAACTTGGGTTCGGAAAAGTAGCGCGACTATCTTCCGGGTGGTGACAAATGTCTAACAGGTGTTCAAAGAATGTTTAGTGAAGCGAATGTATATTGAGTTTATATGCGATGTTTATTTTACGCATAGCGTCTTTATCCGAATTGTTAAATAAATAATGTATCATGCGGAGAAGTTAATTTAATTCCATGCACATTTAACTGAAAATTTTGGAGTGTTTCTGAACTGGACACAAAGCCACTTTTAAAATCATATTGATGACAGGTCAGATTAGACAAGTGTTAAGTGCCCAACAGAATACAAAAATTCATTAAAAGTTAAGTTTTATAGTAATAATTTCTAGTAATGTTAGATTCGCAATTGCAACAAAGTGGTTCCTATCAGGCTACTTGGGTTTTTCGCTCGGGCTTTCATCATCCTCAGTGGCGTAGCGTAGCAGCTCGTCAACATAACGATCCTATGCCAATTCACATTAAAACTCGCATGTTGACGCTACGGCTGCCGAGACGTTTTGTGATAATAACAAAAACCTGTCTTTTTTGCTGCCTGTGTCGTGAGCCAAAGAAGATGGGTAGCAAGAGTCTCCGATTGCGTAGGACGGAGCTAGCTAGTCAGCCTACATGCAATATGCCTTTTGACTGCTTTTTGGTTGCTTTGTCATTCTTGCCTGCTTTTCCTGAGCCTTATGCGCAGGAGACCGAAGAGATCCATCTTAGTGCAAATTGGACCGTTGTTTAGCTGTTCAAACTTGCATTTGTCAATGCGTTGCAGGTTATGTAGCCTACATGATCATCTGCGGAAGAACTACTCACCAGAATGTCATCAAAATGAACCATTACTCATGGACGATAGGTGGCTATTTATGATCAGACTATCAGACTATTTATGATGCTCTGAAAAATGGTCTGCTGGGTAGCCGAACGCTGAACTTGCAGTAATGCTACCCGTGTTCCGGGTTCGATATACCCAGTGATGCTAGAGTTGTAATGTCTTTGAGCAAGGCTTTACCGACGCTTGCTTCAGTGAATCTGGTGAGTAGTTTTAAATGCGGACAGGATTATAAGAAAAAATGTAAGAAACGTGTGACAATCAGACCATGCATGAGCAAACGCCAGCTCGGTAACTGGGACTCGAGGGATGAGCAATCATCGCCCGGTTTAAGTCGTGCAAAGATTTTTCTCAACTCCGAGGATAAACGATATTATACCATACCATATAGCCGTGGTACTGCAGAAATTCCTAAGATTAAGACATTCTGCAGCAAAACTTTCCGATGAGTACACAATGTCAGTCGTAGGCGTCAGCTAGATTATCCTTGAAAAATATGTTAAACATTGCTGATGTCCAGATACCTTTTGCGATCTCAAAGTCATAAGCTTGTTTGAGGCCCTAGACTCCTAGAGTTTGCAAAGCAATCGAAACCGCTATTGCTTCGCAGAAAGTCGGTATCACATCTGGCTTGAATTGCACCACCAAATCTTATCCTTTATGGCAACTTAATTCGAGGTAGAACTTTGTCCAGAAAGATATCCATTTCTTTAAGTGCGTACCGGTTGAGAAGTTACATTCCAGGAATAGCTGAAACAATGAAAGTGACATCTGCTTTCTTTCCTAATCATGGACACACCGTTGATGTAAAACATCTTTTAACCGGCATTGCGGATGCGCGAAACTGATTGGTACCATAAATCTGTCCTTCTTACTTTTCCTTCTTACTTTTCTTACTCTTACTTTGGATTGCCCAACTGCTGATATGTAGACGAAAACAAGAAACTCCCTCCAGCTGCCTTTTCCAGATCCATCGTGTAGATTACGTAGCTGATTAGAATTAGGATCTCCAGTTTGAAAACTTGGATAACAAACTTTGTCGACAATTTATTTGTCATCGTAAATCGTTATCATATTGCGCCAGATTTGATTTTTGTGTTATCGCTTGTTTTTGTCGCTTGATCGCTGGTGGTTAATAGCAAGCGGATATTTTCTTAGATTTTGCAAAGTATATTAGTTTACCAATAACGACCTGGTAGTTAGTGCATTTTATCATTTATATGTGCATCTCATCTTATAGAACCACCGTAGAAAGTTTTAAGTTATCATGTGACAATATTGAATAAAGGATTATATTCCACTTTTATTGGATTTATATGCTTTTGTTGGATTGCATTTCGGTGAGCTTTGTACATATATTTTGTGAATATTATTAGCATTTTTGAGTATTTGTTAATTCCTCAATGGTCAATGTTCATTCTACACGTATTCATCTTCACGTATTCTTTGTGCGTATAGCTACACAGAAGAATATTGACGATTGTCATAATTTAACCATACCTAGCCCAAAAAACGTTCGGTAAGCGAATGCGATGTTCATTTGTGTATTTGTTGCATATAATACCTGCTATTCTTGTTACACGTTTTGATGAGCCAGTTGATGAGTTTTCTGCGTTTTCACTCACATAATTTTCACACTTATAGAACAACCGCGCTTTTAAACTACCCAGAACGACCAAGTGAGTCAATTGAGGCATAATACACATAAAATACAAATCGTTCATTTATTTAGTAAGAAAAACATCTTTGAAGTACAGCCTTCTCTGCCTTGTCTCCTTCTAAATGTCACTGCTCGCGAGCACGTGCTACTTCCGAATAAACTCACTGAATGAGCCCGAATTTCTTCAGTGAATTAGGACGCCGGACAGAAGTTTTCCCAATTTTAGTGTGACTTCACCATGCTCAATAATACCTCAGACGATGCTGATTATCATTTCTTGATTATCGTTGTTCTATTTTATCACGTTGTAATGATTCTACAGACTGGAATCACGTCTTTGGTAGATCTCGTGTGAAATTTTAAGCTATGTGCGTCAATAGACGCGCTTGGTCGTTCGAGGAAGACATATGATTAAATTCGCCGTTTTACTCATAAAACCTCCACAAGTCAGACAAACTGAGAGTTGTAAGAAACAAATAATTGTCAAGAAGTTACAGCAAAAAAAGATGATGCCCGGTGGAGATACAAGAAATTAAATACTTGAAATGCGTCAATTGACGCGCTTGGTCGTTCTAGTGTTAATTTATAAAAAACTGGCCAAGGTCCACTTTCGGGCGTTACAGTGTTGTTGATGGTAATATTCTTATCAGCTGACTCGTGCTGCTATTTCCTTCATACAGATGCCTGCTGCCTGCAGATGCCCTCTTTGCTTACAGAAATTGCAGACAGAGTCTCTAAAACGACATCCACTTGCTAAATTACCTTTTCTCTCGCACCTACAGTATATCAAATCGGCACTTTATTTTGCTCGTTGTCTTCAGTTGATACAAAAAGTTTGGCAGTGGGCTTGAGGATTCTGCCGACCTTATGAATTTATTTGAACTTGGTACCGTAAGCAGGTTGGCAACTCTTGCGACGTCTTCAGTTTCGATTGCAACCGAGTACGAAGAGCCTCGTTCAAGGGTTCGGTAATGGATGGGAAATCGCAAGTGCTGGCATCCTGGTGAATGCGGACCGCCAATTTCAGAATATAGACCCATCTTGTTTGCGACTCAATTTGCTCTAGAACCTAAATCTTACAAGAACCACGGAATATTTTGGCCCTTTTATGTCAAAACTCATCCTTTGTAAGGACTTCAGTTTCTCCCCTCTCCAAGCCTTTTAGGTTACCTACTTTGGCAGAGTTCTTTTGTGACACTTGGTTTGTCAGCAAATTGTACACGGCACTGGCCTAGGTAACGTTATCGTGAATTTGATAATGATGTGTAGCACGAATTGTGCAAATTGATTAAAAATTGTGTAACTCTTTGCTAGGGAAAAGATGTATTTTTCATATATCCGTATTATAATATAATTTCATTACTGTATCAGTTTGGGTGATAGCTATAGCCGCATGAAACATAAAAATTGTTTGCTGGGTTTTAAACAATGGAACGACGCAACGTAGTATAGAAGTACTTTTCAAGTATAGGCCTATTTAGCGGTTTGAGTTCTTCATAATCCGTTAAAAAGAAAAATATAATTTCTAGCATTTTGCGCTTACAGAAGTATTAATTTTCCTGCTGTCCTGTTGGCTATTTTGCTTCTGTGGCGTTATAATTAGGTGTAAAGATCTGTATGGCTAAAAAAAGTGAAAAGTACTCTTTCGCGACATTCGCTATTATCTTGGTTACTGAGAGCATACAAATATCTGGGGACGAAGTGCATATGTATCGTACATGATCGTGGCTCATATCTGAAATATATATATATATAATTGGACAGTAACACTAAGACTGTGCTTGTGGCGAGGAATAATATGGGCCTTGAAATATGTTGAAAATTTTGACAACTAATTTTGCCAGGCCTATGCGGTTGAGTCAAACGTGCTGAAGTTAAGCATAATTGAAGCGCTGAACTTGGTTGTAACAAGACGCTCATTGGACAATTTCTGCTGCTATGTCATTATGGCGGCCAACATCTGCCATCTGACCTAAATCTTCCACGCGTTTAAATACGTTAGTTTTCTTCCTTGGTCTATACATATTCTATACTTTAAAGAATGGCTGATCAAATTCCAAAAAATGCGGCTGTTTCTCATTCTACATTCCAATAAATCGGAAACAGAAAATTCTAATGCAGGCTGATCACTAAGTTACTCTTGCGACTTACAACTGTCGATGAGAACAGGGTGTCGTAGGCTACATACAAAAAACTAAAATAAAAAAACTGAAACACACAAAAAATTCAAGTCTTGTCGATAATTTCGAAATTTTAAAATAACGTCGGGAATTTGGATTTATTTGTGCAATAACAGCCTATTTTAATGAACAGTAAATATGAAACTACCGTGTAACACCTTAACGTTATCTTACCTTAATGGTCTCTACATTTTTTACAAGTTTTAATGTTATAACTTGGGAAGAGTTATAACTCAGTTACGACTCAGGGAGGAGTTTTAATGTTATTTTGCATCTGTTTTGGTTTTCCTAATGAATACTACATAGATGACAACTCGTTGTTAAACTGTTTTGCACATACAGGCAATGGGCATAATTCCTTTTTTGATATATATGTGTAAAGATTGTACCATCTCGAAGTATGAAAAGCATAGAGCAAACACTGCGTTAGTGAAAAAATATAAAAAAGTGTAAATACAAACCACGACAGATAAAAATAATCTTACGCGAACGAACATTTCAGGCAAGTGCATGTATAACATAACCCATAACATACAAGCTGTTAGTGTTACCGTCAATAAATCCGAGTTTGAATGAAACTAGTGTTCACAAATGCAATTTCAAGAGATAAATATATTTTACAAGCTACACCACACAGGTTTTAATATTTGCACATATTCGATAATATTGATCAAATACCCATCTCTTGAAAAGAAGCATGTTTAATACAAGGAACGAAAGTAAGGCTGCTAAATTAGCAAACTAACTAGATCATGACGTCATGCTAATTTGTGTACAATAAATTACTTGGAACTTCTATTTTTTTAATTTCTTCAGAGAACGCTCTAAAGTCAAACGGTGACCCACACGGGTCACTCCCAGTTCTTGCAGTTCTTCCTTACCAAGATCAGGTAGATGACTTCCATCAATTTCATTTTCCATGAATACTTGTCCATACATACCCATGCCCAGATTGTCTAACCAGTTACCAACGTCTTCCACCGTCCATTCAATTAACGGTTTTTCCTCTTTACTTAACACGGGTGAGTTTTCTACACCTGATTTTGGAAAAGATGTAGAACTGGAAGTCTTCGGATGTTTCGGATCTTCAATTTTTGGAGAAAATTGTTTATCACCCGATTTTTGGGAAGTCTTTCCCGAAATACTGCCAAATTGCACTTTTGTTAAAGCAACGTTTTCTTCTTCATTGGTCTTCTTTCCACTGTTAAGTTTACGAGCGTTGTACGAGTTACTCCTGTTCAATTTCGGGTCAAAAGAAAGTGATACACCAATATCCGAACCATCTTCCGAAGAAACTGTAGACAAACTAGAAACTGCCGATAAAGTTTCGATGTTGCCCTTCATTTCACCGTACCGTTGCTTGGTATGTAAACCAAGGTCGTCTACGCCGGAATCCGTATTACTAACGCTGTCCGATGTGTTGGTTTTGTTTCCGGATTTTGCATTCCGCATATCTGCGTACACAGAAAGCAAACATTGTATTGAGTTAGCACTATTAACATTACTATTGTCGTTATTGTTACTTCATTGCATGTTATACAATATACAGATGTCATGAAATATTATTCTATAATACAACAAAAGTAAAGACTTAATGTTGGTTACTGAGATCAGCTTACCTTTATACTTAGGAGACAAGACTAAAGTTTCTTTTGGTTCGTTAGCTAAATGACAAAGTACATGAAACAACCCATTTTATTAAACGAATATCACAATTCCTAACTATACATATGTGTAACGCCATTGTTTATTCTCAATAGTTTGAACAAAATTGGAATTTTGTAGTGATGGGCCTAGGTATAATTACGATTTAACTAACCTGCTACACTGCTTGGCGAAATGCATTTTTCTAGCATGGCTGTCGGCGGTGGAGGAAGCAACATCTCATCTAAGGCAATATTGGTAAATTTATTATTTGGCAAGGCTGGAGGTGGTGGAAGAATGTACGAAGTTTGAGCAACGGATTCCGCTGATTGAGGCGGAGGCAAATGATCTAATTCTCTACAATAGAAAAAAAATGTTAACACAAACTGAATAGTTTAAAAATAAACTAACATGTCGCTTCGTACTTCTGATTCGTGGGGGATGACTTTACGTCTTCAAGCAAATTTTGACTAATATTGCTTTCCGTCGTTTTTCCTTGGTCAACATTTCCGTTTTCCAGTTCTCGCTGCTTTAGGCTAGCTGCGCTAGCGGCGTGTTTTGCAGCTAAAGCCAAAGCAAGTGCTGAAACGGGCTCTGAAGTTTCCTGCTGAAAACATCAACTTCAGCAAGTGCATGTTTAAATACAGTACTACTCGTAATAGGTTTTCTGAACTAATAAATAATAATTAATTAATAGCTTCAATGACAAAAAACTCGGTACAGCATAACACGAATCTGAAGTTCTCTAAACTACCTTATTATGTGCGCTAGCTATTTTTTCTCGGCCAGGCTTTGGTGCAACGCCTGGTGGCTTGCCTGCAACGTGCGTCGGACTAAGTGTTGGTGAAGTAAGTTTACAGCTGGATCCGGTTGAATTAAGGCGTGCTTGTCGACTTTGTGCAGCCACCGCTACGGCGGAAGCTATTCCTGGTAGTTCCGGCCGCAATAGCTTTTTCTCTCCGTGTACTGTGTGTGGTTTGTTGGAGAATTTTGTGTTTCTGAAACGTTGGTAGTTATTGAGAAACAGGATATCACTGCCATCAACATTTCTTAGAAATAGAACAAACTACTGACGGGAAAATTTCAAGAACAATTACCTATCGTGAGTAATGTGTATACATAGGCTACATATACAGGCAAAAATGAGAAAACTGAAATCGAAAAGCACGTTCGAAAATAGTGTTAACTTACAACTCAGCCTGCGTAACTGACGTATTTTTAGTGAATGAACAGCGTATATAAGCCAACAGTAAACGAGTTCAATTTGTAGCTGGTAAAATTATCTACAGCAACGGTTGCACAACGTAATATGGTAATACTGTAATACTGAAGGTGGACCGAACAGTATTGCAGTTATTCGGAACAAGAGATCCTTTGGGTTATAAAAAGCGGGTAGAGCGCACCATCTAGTACCTAATGAATGCTAGGTTTAAATGAAAAAAATTGACCCAAAAAGTCTTCCTTTGGACAGCCTACCGCTGACAAACTTACCCTAAAGTCTTGCTGTTGGTAGTTGTATGAGCTGTGTTTGCAGGTTGCCTGGGCAACAACATTTGATTGATTTGAGGTTTTCGTACTTGACCATTTTCTCCTGTGCTGCCACTGGTAGTAAGCCGACTACTTCGTCTCTGCGGAGGAGCCGGAGGTTTGCGCGTAGCAACTAGACGGTCAAAAACAGGATGTATAGAGAGAAACTTTCACAACTTAAGTTTTATAAAAGAAACTTACTCGTGGACGACGTAACAGATGTGGCGGTCTGAAAAGTGGATGGAACGCAAGCGGCATTAGACAGTGTAATTGACGAAACAACTCTTGATATCATAGGATCAACTTGTTCCAAATCAGCTGACACGAGTTTATGACCCGACTTTGTAGAGGAAACGTCTTCATCACTAACTGCCAATTTTTGATCAACGACAATTCCTGCTGAAATCAAAGTTGAATTTACTTGGAGCAAATACACGACACTAAAACTGAGCACAAGCTACTTCAAAAATTTTATTTATCTATAGCTATGGTGGAATACATGCCCTACAAAGAACATAAATACTTAAAACGTACGCCCATCAAACAAAAGAGGCGTTTTTTTCTTTTTTCGGAAGATTGACATTGTAACTACTTCTGCACTTCGTTTGCAGAACTTCAGAATTTGTATAAGTAGCTATAACTTCACTTTCACTTGAAGCGTTATAATTATGAATAATAATAAGAGCATGCGACACACTAAAGTATAATACGTTAATTTCCTGTGCAAAGAAACGTGAGCTGATACAACTCACGTTAAACTTTTTAGGCCATACAACGTGCCAAATGGTATACCTCAGCGAATACATGACATAAGGTTAAAAAAAACATATTTTAAACATATGCAACGGAGTCATATAAAGACCGTTCTGCAGCGAATCCAGCCCCTTTGAAAATAAACCTTACATATTTACGGGATATTTCAGTTTAATACACGGAGTACTTGTATGCAAAAAGCAGGGGCGCCTTTTTCCCTGAAAATACGTTATACAGCCAGAGGTTTTGTAAATAAAACTTTGGCTGCCTCTTAATTTATGACCTCTCACAAGCAACGTGCAAAAAAGTAGAAGATTACCATTCTTGATGTTGTCTGATTTTGAATATAACGATTTTGCGATTTTGGGGCAGTGGCCGTGTTGGATTCTATCAGTAAGTTAATACTATTACCATTTCTACGCACTTTTTAAGCCTTTCTGGCTTAGTCACGTTTTCCCATGCATTAGTCATTAGTGCGTGCTGTTGTCGACAAGCGCTGTATTTTTGTGTATTATTTCAATGACAAAAAATGAATTAATATTCCTATAAGGTAAGTTCACAAGCCAGCTTCAATACAAATCGAAATTTGAGCGCAGATCCTCTACATACAATAAATCTTCCGATTACATATAGGTATTGACAAGGCAGTCGCAAAGAGTTGTCCAGCAAGACAAATGGAGGCTGCACGCAGCTGGGTATAGTGTAATGCAGTTTAACCTGGCGTCCAAGAAACCGAGCGCCTTAAACGGTCTGTCGAAGAAGATATTGTTGTGGTCTTACGTCACTAGAATTAATAAAACTATTTTTTCCGTCATGGGCACAGCAAACGAAAAGAAAAGACCGGTGTAAGTTGTAAAACAACTCTTTGGTTTTTGTTTATTCCTTGGGCATATCTATGTTTACACGGTATTTTTCATTTTCTCACCAAATGTAAAAAAAATTTTTGTAAGTTCTCGTTGTAACGCGCCACTACTTCCAAAGACCTGCATATTTATTTACTTGTAACTTATAATTATTTTACGCATTGTAGGATGTAGAGCTTTAAGTTTATTAAAACCTGAAATAGCCTGTTAATTAAATTCCCTCAAAGGTTTTGACAGCACTATATTAACGCACGACTCCTAGCAACTTTTTCGGCGCAAGCTGGCCACATCTCTTTATGTAGTAAGTCATCGTAAGGCGATCGAGGACCAACTTAGAAATATCCAATAATTCACAAATTCATAAATTTAGCAATACATACTGTGTCTCATGTATGTATCTGTTACAGCTAAATAGATTGCTCTAAATGTTAAGAGTTTGGTAGGTGACAGCCTATAGCTCAACCACGGCAACCAGAACGGTACCGATTTGATGCGTTCCGAAGGATACATTAACTTCATGGATGCATATGATTGGGCTACCGGATTTTTTATGTTTAAAACAATCGTAAATTATTTAATTGTAATGCTTCAAGTAGCTAATTTCTTCACATGACGCCTAATTGGGCATAGGCTAAACTCTTATGACCTTCACTTCTGACTTCAGTTAGCTACTGTGCAAGGAAAGCAAAAGCAGGAGCCTAATGTCAAGCAACTTGACTAATCAATTTATGACATAACAAGAGCCTTGATCTACGTCTCAATGAAAGTCAAAAACTGAGACTTTTTGCGATTTTTTTTGTAGATAACTACATAACCAAGAATTATTTTTCAAAAAAATTTTACTAGAATGTTCAGTTAATAGTGTTCTTTCATGCATTGTAGCAGCCTAGGGCTGTTAGTTAATGGTAATCCATTTTAAGTAGATTTCAATCAATCAATCCTTTCAGTTTTCGTCAAAATCGCGGTGGTGATGAAAAAATGAAGCCAGTAGCTTTTAGCATGCGCCAATGAACGTGAAAAACTGACAAAGCTGAAAAGGCTTTAAACGTGTTCAAAAATAATTAAAGTAATAATTTTTTGTTTGTTTGCCTAAGTCACCGGTTCACGTAAGTCGCCACTTTTTCTGTTCCCTTGAGACGGCGACTTACGCAAATTCTATTGTAAAATTTATTGCAAATAATCAGGTCACGTGTGTTGCAGAGGACTTTTCCTTCTACCGATGAAATTCGAAGACAGTATCTTAAAGTATAAAGGAATTATGAAACGCCGAAAATGTCTAGTTTTCAAAGTTTTAGGCGACTTATGGTCAACGTAGTCACGTGATTAACGTGGAATGGGCGGTTAAATTATTTTTTGCACAGTATAATGTTCTTATGATTTAAAATTTGAAAATATTGCCTAAATGTTGAAGGATTCGCTGAAATATACTGAGTAGCGTTATATTATGCGCTTCGGGCCGGAATGCCGAAAAACGCCAAAGTAACCTTCGCATTTGGAATCATAACTTCTTAGCGCGTTTTTCGATGAATATGATTTTTTACACGAATACTGGCCTTGATCGTTGCCACCAACTGTTTAAGGTTAACAAAAAATCAAAGCGTAAAGGAGTTATTAGACGCCAAACAGTGGTTATTCTCAAAGGTTTTTGGCATTTTCCGGTTGAAGTAGTCACGTGTTTGATCTGAAATTTACCGAATGTGTTACTTACGCTCAGACTAATGGATGTATGCAATAAATTCGTTAAATATGGTTTTGTAGTTATCGTGGTAATTTTTGTCGAAAAAATCAACTTCCGCTTTAGGCGCAAATCAACTTTTTGATTCACGCCTAAACATCTCACAGACCCATAAAGTTTCAAAGGAATTGACGCAAAAATCGCTAAAATATTAAGGTTAAAAATTTTAAAGGCGGAGAATCCCCTTTGAACTTCATCTGAATGCAAAAGTGAGTGCGTTAAATGTTAAACCCTTAAAGGAAGTGTGACTGCAAGACGTAGTTTTGCTTAAGATTACAGAATAAGTAGAAAAAAGTCCATTCAAAATCTGAAAATTTACGTTCAAGTCCGAATTTGGGGTGTTATTGTCAGATTACATGATCTGATGTAAGCGTCTGTCCTTGTTTAGACGGGGAGTAAACAGATTAACAATCGAATGTTTCGAAGTTTCATTGTTGTATCGTAAATACTTTTCGAGTAACGTTAATGTAAAAACCGGGAATGTAGAGACGATTTCTTATAGTTACGGTCACGTGACGAAAGAAATTTTTTTCTCTCCACATTCTATTACAACGATAATTACTTCCACGAAGTTTGAAGAAATTATCTTGACGCCACAAAAAAGTTACGAAAGAAAACTTGAAATTTTTGGCGTTAGCAAAACACCCCTCATAAATTGCCCTATATATCCTTATCACGACGTGATCGTAATTAAAGTGGTATGTTGTGGGATCAAGAAGCTTTAAAGCAAGTAAAGTTTGAAAGCAAGGCGACAAAAGATAATGGAGATATTAACCGTTGAAAAGTACCAAAATTTAAAAGTTGTGGGGGATTTCTCAAAAAATTAGTCACGTGATCACGCTGATATACGAACTTCACCGAGATTTTATTAAACCTCACCCACATACCAAATTTCAGGAACGTCCGATGTTACTTACGCCAGTTACCGTACCAAGCACGCAAAATAAAAAGACGAAGAATAATTAATAATGTGTGAAACAATACATATCGAAATTTTTGATTTCGATCCAAAATAACACATGTTGATCGCCCCTTGCTCATCGCAAAACGCTCTTAGCAAAAACATCTTGCACCAAGATAATACAAGCAGCAAACGTTGCCATTATTACATCTTATTGAGCGCTCTAGTTTTATTCGATATACAGTAAGTAAATCACTAGTTGGTAAACATTGGTTATTTTCATTGAAGCTCTAGAATTGGTGGGATAAATCATAAATATTATGACATACTGCAGTTCATATCTTATAAAATTGTTTATGAACCTAAGAGTAATTCATTCAACTTTAACTACATAAGCACCTAAGCTACTCGATAAAAAACCGTATTTTAAAAGTCGGGAGTTAGGGGTATCCTCATATTTCAAAATATAGGTCTTGAGGTTAGGCAAACCAAAAGAATTCTAAAACCTGACGTCTATTATTTTATGGTTTCGATTCTCTTGTTCATATCATGTACTTTGACTATGTTTTAAGGTGAATGATCTACATGAACATCCACACATACCTAATATCTGAATTAGGAACCTTCTTTATTATGAATACGCTCATTTCAGCCATTCGCTAAGTTCAATAGATGAAAAATTAAAGCTATACTAACCTTTATTGGTTGAAGTTGGCAACGAGGGCGGCAAAACACGTATCAAACGTCTAGAAGTAGCAGCTGATAAAGAACGAGTTTCTCTTTCATTATTTGAAAATGTAAAGCATTGCTGTTTGTGGGCTAGATCTTGGCGAGAGAATATGTCCTGTGACGACAAACAATGAGATGCTTTATTTAGCAACCCCTTAACTTTAAACACATAGCAATAAAATAAATTTTTATACATCGATGTCTTGTGGTCGTAACCGTCTACTGATAGGCCGACGACGCAGGGTAGCTGTGGCATCATCAGAATTGTCGTCAGATACATCCTCCATAGCAATAACGCAATCCAATTTACCTTGTTCAAGTGCAAAAGACTGTTACAATACGCTAAGTAGACAAAAAGCACATAAAGTAGTGGCATAATAATGGGGGCAGTTTTCCAATGTGCCAATAATAAAAAATAAGCATGCGTTAAGAGAAAGCTATCTTTCCTCTTCAAAGATGGATATTGAAGATATACAGTATATGAATACTCTTTGTCTGCAGGTGTCAAAATGTCGTAAAGCATAGAGGCAAACAGATGGTCATGGGCCCTGACTTTTATTTCGCGACTACCCTTCAATATATGTTGATATTACTTTTTCACACAGCTACACGTATTTGTATGCAATACAAACTCACTATATATTCTCACAAAAGGGTCGTGGGCGCCAGCAGCTCTAGGAGCATTCTAAACAGTTCACGGTCTTTCGCGATGTTTACTGGTTTGGTTAAAGGGATACCCACTAGCCACTACGCAGTCATGGCACAGGACAGATTAGTGATGTAATTGTACCGGTTAGTTCTTGCTACCAGTTAGTGTGGCAAGCATAATATGTTTTACAGGTATTTCCTGAAGCATTTTGGTGACTTGACCATACCACTAATACCATCTAAGTTAGGACAGGTTCCAATACGAAGAAGTAAGGGGTTCTTTGTTTAGATATTTCTGAATTGCAGTGCATACACATTTGATTTTGTACGGTAACACCATAAACTCTTCTTAAGAATCCCATTTCTGAAGCCAGCATCTGTGAAAGCACTCTTTTGGTCATTATCCAAGAGCCATGACTATGAGAATTGAAAAGATAACAAGAGCTGGGTGACCTTGTTTTCCTTGGTTAGGATAGCTCTTGCTTTATGACAACTGAACATTGAAGCTTACGCGTGATTGCAATTGTTTTTCCAATTTGGTCGTCTAATTCATCGTTCTGCCTTCTAGCACTCGTGAATTGCACTCTCTTGATAATTGAACTTCACCTCCTGCTTCAGTGTTTCTCTGTGAGCACTGAGCAGGGTTGCTTGATAGGGAGAGTATCTCAGTCTTCGTTATGCCTACTTTCAACCCTAATTTGAACCGTTGTGCCTTGCTCATGACGAAAGCGTATGTCCTCAAGCTGCATTTCAACTTTTTCAGCATCGGTTTTCATTTCTGGCTTAAAAGCAAGCAAAGAGATGTCTACGTAATTAAAATATGCGTTTTTGGGTATTGTGATGACAACAATCACTCGCAAATCTGTAGGTGTTTTACGTTAAGTCCACGTCAATAGATCCCAATGAATCAACTACCTCAGTCCATTGTGATCAGTATTTCAGGTCGAATTTCATCACAACCAGCCAATTTACTAGCTTTGAGAAATCTCACCAATTGGATAACATTGGCCTTGGTAAGATTACATTATTTTAACTGGTATGTGTATTTATTAGGGAACAAAGTCTTCTTCAGCTTAGCTAAGGTTAGCGACGCAATGCAACTCCTTTGCCACAAGGCAGTAAGTAGTCCACCGAGGACAATATTACTTCCTTATTTCGCAAAGTCTTTCACTGCGCAATGAGTTTTATAAATTCCAGATTAAGTATTCCATAATCTTAAAAATGCATTATTCACTAGCTGGTCAAGCCGATTGGGATTGCTTCTGACACTCTTGATTGTAAAAAGCCAGATCACCTTATAAAATTTAGTTCCAAATTTCTCACTAGTTAGTGAAGACTTTAAGCATTTAAAGTACCGTTTAGAAATTTCTTTCAACGTTCAGTAGGATTTCAGAAAGTTATTCGCTTTCATACATCTGTTCTCGATAACAAACGTAGTAGAATCATGTTATTTGTACATCACCATCATCACAAAGTTACTCATTAAACTGCATTTCACCAAGAATCCCGTTTTCGGAGGGCAGATACGAAGTTTGAAAATAGTGAGACATGGGCAAAGTTGGAGTAGAAGACAAGTTTGCATGAAGTTTTAAGGTTATTGCATTAGGTTCAGGCTACAAGACAGATGTTACAACTAATTATTACATTGGATTAACAATTATATACAAAAGAGACTGAAAACTAAATGTAAACTGCAGCTTATGAGAAAATAAAATATTTCAAAGCACCATAAAGTTATCTGTGACGCACCAATTTCTTTGATTATGCGAATTAATTATCTTTCATTATTAAATTATTCAAATGAATTCTGATTTACATTTTTACAAGTTGGAGTCTCCAGCATTATATAGTTCTATGTTGTTTCAAGGAGCAATAACACTTAATTACAACTTGCGCTAGTGATGTGCCTCGAGATTTTCTGTTGTGAAAAACGGTGTCGCGATTCAAGAGAGGTCGGAAAAAAACTGCTCTAGCTTAAACAAACCATTAATAAAGTGCGATATACCGTGGTGCTTACGTTATAAAATGTTTGACTAAATTCGAGATAACGTTAGCTAGTTATGCCCTGGGGGGAAGGGAGGCAAAAACATTTTAAGTTATAGTTAGTATTTTAAATGCATTCAGGTTGGCAATTTGCTGGGGCCGGTGAAGTTGCTTCAAGTTATCCAAATTTCCAATAAAGCGAAGTCAAGTTAACGGCCTCTTACTATATCATCGTTTTTGAGGTTCTCGGCTACAGCTCAAAATTTCATGAAATTATTTAAGAGCTCGTTACGCCACTGTGTTAAACAGCGTTGCGAATTGCGAACTGTGTTTCGGTCTAGTACTTACCAATGGCAGAACCAATGGAACCGGATCTGTCGCGTTGCTCGTTGCTAGTGGTCGACGACAAGGAATGTTTTGACCTTGACATTTTTGTTTTTGGAACATCTTGCGTGGACGCTGACGACATGCTACCTACATCATTATCGGTGGATACGATTACTATTATAGTCACACAAACGACTATAACGCAACAAGCAGTTTGATATAAGCTAAAACTCAAAAGATGATCACAAAAAACATTTCTAACTCTAAAATAACTTGTCACTGTTGACGAAAGCGAAATTGGCTACCTGGTTTCTGGGTAATTGTTCACTAATTAAGTTCTCAAAAAAGGAAGATGCGGTATAACCAAATAATCAATTATTTAATATTGTAATAATATTATGTCTAGTTATTTATCACATTGTCTATCATTTCTTTTGGATCTGAATGTGAAAAATCGAAAACAATTCGACAAAAAGCAAGCTTGCAACAAGTAGCCTGGTAGCATAAGCAATGCTGGCCTATTAATTACTGCAAAAGCCGTTGTTATAGTGCGATCTGAGGCCCCAATTTATTCTACAGAAAATACAGCGCTTGGGCAGGAAATGTTCCCGAAAGCCTTACACTGACTACAGCATTAGGTGGGGAATTTGTGACTCTTTGAAGTTACGTTTTCTGTTTCTCAAAATCACGGTCGTAACAAACATGTAAATACTGCATCAGAAAAAGCGTCGTCCATAAAATTCTAGCTCAACCTAAAATCGACTGGATTTACTTAACAAGTGAAAGTACCATCATAAAAGTACGTTTCGCGAATTTGGTGTTAACTGTGTCAAGAAAACATTAAAACCGTTATCAGAAAACAGCGTTCTGAACTTTCATGCCTAGCTAACATCACACTAAAATGTTTTGGTCTGCCGATGCTAAATGTAATGTAAGGTAAACTTTTCTCTTGCTAACTTTACCATTACTGGAAATGTTTACGAACTTATCTGACACATAATTCTTTTGCCTTAATATCACAGATGGGCCAGACTGTCGAGTATTTATCTATTAATCCAAAGGATGGAACAACGGAATGCCTACCGGCGGTATATTTCGAACGTGATATCGTGTGCAACAAACCACAAGACTTTTATATTTCGGCTAGGACTTGTCACAAGTCTACATTCTTTGTAAAGTATTAGCATTAACAAATTTTATAGAAATTCATCAGAAAATTCTACTAGCCGTTATGTGTCTGCCAAGCGATTAGTAGCGCAAAGAGTTTAGAAAAGTGATTTCGAAAGCTTGGAATAACATATCAAGTAAAAAGTGTACCTTGATCACCCCTAACGACGCCAACTGCTCGCATCGTGATTTGATTCCCTGCGCCCCTAATGACATCTACAGCTTCTCTGTGGCCCATATATGTAATATCCGTATCATTGATCTGAAAAATGAGCAAGCTTTCATGGTATGTTCGTTTTAGTAAACAATAATTTGTTTATTTAAAAGGATTAAAACACACAATGCAACAAATGATGTACATTAGATAACACATCAAAGCTGATAAAAAATAGGGAATCTATAAAATCAAACACGGTTCAGCCACCATCAACTTTATAAAATCAAAACTTACGCTTAGAATATAGTCTCCAGACCGTAAGCCAACTTGATATGCATTGCTACCTTCCTCAACAGATTCAAGATATTGCAGCGCAGGATGAGAAGGGGAGGGTTTAAAATTTTCTATAGGTCCAATAGCTGGCGCAACACAGCATTATTGAACGTTAAAATAGGGTAAGTGAAAATATGAGAACTAAAGCTACTTACATTTTGCACCTCGCAAAACGAAGCCATAGCCACTATTTCCCCTTTTTAAAACCACTGTGCGATATCGATGAAATACGTTTTGTTGTGGCTTTGACTGAATAGGTTGATCAGAAGCATTTTGTTTCAACTTCTTGACTTCTGAGGAACCAGACATTACTGCATCTTTTGTCTTTACTCTATGCAAAATATAAATATTCTCTCAGTGAAAGCTGCAAATGAAGGGAAAGTGAAAACGTAGGTTGACTCTAAATCAAAGAATAGTTGTCAGCATGAATATCGGGCGATAATTTGTTCAATAAATAATTAATTAATATATAGCAGTAATCGCTGAAAATCTATCGCAATTTTACTGATATTCTTGACAAAAGTGGCGTCGAGTGTGACATCACAATGTGAAAATCAACATGCTTGCGAACTGAAGTTTGAGCAGGGCAAGGCAGCTTGGGCTGCCATAACATGCAATTTTGTCTGCACATTGAATGCGACTGCCGCACGTTAACGCATTCACACGAGAAGAAATGTGTTTTTTTTGCACCGCTATGTACGATTCGCGGTGGACTTGTAAGTGGTGACTGGTTATGCACCTGACCAGGTTTTTTTTAAGGTTTGGTTTGGGTGACCGCTAAGTAGTTTTAAGAGACCGCAAGTGTTTCATTTAAATACCAAAAAATAGCCATGTTTGTTTAAAGTCCAAATTTTGGGAAACCGCTGGTGAAATTTGGGGGACCGTTTCGGTCCCCCAAAACACCTTAAAAAAAACACTGCACCTGACATCCCGGTACCATACATTCAAACAATGTCACGCTTGTATGGCAATTATGAAGACAACGAAGATATAGCGATTTAAGTTGAAATGTGGCAATTGGCATTATGACCTTAGGTCAGGTAGCATATGAGTATGAAGAAAACAGGGCACTATACCGTGAAACCTAACCGAAATTTTTGTAACTAGGCTAAATTAATGTAGGCCTCGACAGTTTGATTGTATCGACCGTTCTGTAGGCTACAACTTTATGCCATATAGTCAAGTTAGCGATCACCTGCAGATTCAATTCTGGACGCAGTCAGTGTGCAGACAAGTTCAAATGCGTGTGCGACGACTGACTGACCATCGCACACATTTTCTTGCGGTTTCGTTTTGCGATTGCGTTTCCGTGCAGCGACGCAATCGCATCCAGCGTGCAATTCATCGTAAGAAATACCCTTAATCCGATAGCAAGCAGATGTGAATATTACTCCAACGACATGGTTATTGCTTGATCAAAGCTGAGATACGTTATCGACTTACCACGAATGGAGATAAGGTATAAGAAAACATAGTTCATGCAGTAAAGAGTAAAGAAAAATTTGGTTTTTTACATATCTTCGGACAAAACAATTCAGACGTCATGTTTCATTTTGTTGCGCGAATTATAAAAAAGCAGGTAAAAAGGGTACGGCACAACTTCCTGTATATTGCTACAGTTCACACACTAAAGTAACAATGTTTCGGTACGGTAAAATACTTCATAGTAATCGCGAAAAAGTAACAATGGGTAACCTGGAAATTTTCAACGATTCTGCTTCTTCCTCAATTTCATTCTGTTGAACTATTTCGGAAACCGTTTCTAAAGAATTGCACGCTGAAAAGTGATGAGTGATTTTCTAAAAACGTCTTAGTACTCCTACAGTTATCGTACCTCTTGAATTCTGAAGTTTGACGGCTTGCAGTACGTTATCAGGAACGTCAGTTCGCGAACCCAGTCTCACTCCGCTACAGCTACCTGGCAAACCTCCACCCACAGCTCATGCAATTAAATCAAACAAAAAGTATGGACGATAAATTAAATAATAATGCATATAGTTATACGTATGTCAGAAAAAAAGATTTTTCAAATTTGAACAACGTAATCAAAGAGTAACCAAATTCAATGTTATATATAACAACATTTTATGTGGATATATAAATATATCGGGGCCGCGTTCATCTTTACATCAGAAATCGAAATGATCCTACTAGGCAAGAGGCAGTACTGCAAAAAGTAAAACTTGACCACAAAAACAAAAATTGCTTAAAAAATTCTAATGAGTTCTTTGGGTTAGTATATTGAGTGAATATCGGAAATTGCCTGATCAATGAACTTTCCTTGCGCAGATTGAAATTTTCTGTCGTAGTGTTAACGTTGGGCCCAATAAATTTTGCATTTACGTCGACCACTTCGCGGAAATAAATATTCTGCTATCTAAAAATTCTACCTGTAACTCGAAAAATTGTACCAGAGATTAACATAGCAATGTCAACATAACTTGGGATTCTAATGAAGTTCACATGCAACATATGGATACATTCTCGAAAAATTCTTATGCTGACCCAAAAGCGCAACATCTAACAAACAATATGTTTGAATGAACAAGTGCACGGAAAAAGACAGCCAGAAGTCAAGATATGGGTATTATGATAAACTATCTAGCATAGTGTGATTTCAGTACTACAACAAAACAGCGAAGAGAGCATGTTACGTTGTCATTCCAGAGGCCACAAATCAATGAATCTTACTTGGCAACTATTATCAAATTCAATAGTTCGCTGCTGTACTTAATTTGCAGATTGCATTCTTTGAGACAGACAGTTATTTGAAAAAACAAAACTGTTGAATTTCGTTGATTGCGAAGGTTTGGATTAGATGATAGATTAGACTAAAGTTCACAATCCATAATGATAAATTTAAGTTCTGTTAACATTTACGGGGTAAAAACACTCTAAAAGTGTAATTTTTTTCTCAGTGAAATAGACGCGGTCTTTTTTATTGAGGCCTATCTGTCAACCCACCTGAGTAACTGAAAACAAAGCCTATTTGCGCTAAGGTTCCTGCTCAAACCCAACGCCGGAATAATCCAAATACTGTAATGAGAGTCTTAACAACATTGTTTAGAAAAATTTTTAGTTTTACTTACGCCGCTGACGCCTAAACTAACCCCATACTTATCCGAAAGCTTTGGAAATATGGACAACTTTTTATTTTAACCTGTTATTTCTTGTGTGATGGGATGATGGTGCATCGCTAGGTTACCTTGCGCTAATCTATAATCAAAAAATTCAAAGGTTTGTACTGCCAAGTACATCTATGTATTAACCGTCCCTTATTACTTGCGGTAACAACCAACATATCGCCGTTGGAATTCGTAGATAGTAACACAACAATCAACTATCCGGGATCGTGATTCGCATATTATCTCTCAACAATTATACTGTGTACCAATATCTGCTTCCTGTCAGATGATGGACCAACGCAACCCGAACAGGTTTAGCCTGAAGCTACTTCAGAAAATAATTATTGGTTCAAAACGCAGGTTCACACAAACTACCTCATGACACGATTATGTCTTAGACTGGTTACAGAAATTATTGTGTATGCTTGCGTTGTCATGTACCACATCCTACATGTCAAATCGTACCTACACTACAAGCAAATACTACAGAATTCGCACCAAATCAATTGATGGCATAGTAACGCTAGACCACAGGTTTTCAATGTTTTTGAATCACGGAGCCAATTTTGCAGCAATGATAACCGGGTCCCAATTGTTCCTCCGGTTGCGGGGAGTTTGTGGGAAAATAATCCTACAAAGCAACAGTACAGTTGCAATCTGCGAGATCTTCACTTAAACACTTGCAATAAAACAATTTTTCACAAGAAAGCAAAAATAACAAAATGCAACATAAGGTATCGGTGAATCCAGTCGAACTGCGAATAAAAAACTGAATAAGCCACGGGGTTACAGCAAAAATGCGTGCAAATTTCACACAACGAAAATCAACCAACGCTATCTGGTAATAGATTCAAGTTAATTTCTGTTCTTTTGAAAACAAAATATGAAACGATGGCTTATAACATTTTGGCTTTTGTGCTATACCTGACATTCACTAATCTTTATCAATTCTCAGTAAACAAACCCAACACACAACAAAGCAAACTCGGCAAATGCCTGACTTAAAGTGAAGAGGCAAGTCCAAAATAAGTTAGCTTTAAATCAAAAAAATAGTTTCCAGATCTACTTTCCAAATATTGGAGAATAGATTTTTAATAATATGTAGGAGTTAAGCAGTTATTGTCATAAAGGTATCGCAAACTCGGCCTCTTTCATGACAGATATGGCGAACATGATGATGGCTCAATGTAAAAACAACATGCCTGATGTTGATGACTGAGGTTTGAATTAGGTATGGCAGTAGCAGTAGGCTACCTAACTGGGTTTTGTATGGAATACGTCACTTTAGGTAGGTGATTAGTAGCAGGTAGTGGTTATTTTCAGCATAGGAATGTCACAGAAAACAGTGCAAGTACTAGTCAAGCCTCTATCTTTAGGACAGTTACCAGTATCAGACTAGTATAGCGTAAACAGATAAAACTGGGCTTAGTACCTACGTTCACCATTACAAATACATTAAAGGTAAACTTGTTCAGGCTTATATAACGCAGAGTGTCCCTATAACACACTAATTAACGCTTTAATTATACCTATTACTTGTCGCTTGTTGGCCCACAGGAAACGTTCTGTTCATACTTCATTCAAATACCTGAGTTATGGTTGCCACTGTGTAAATATTGTGAGGCGATTAAGGCCGCCATCCCCTTCATAATAAACAATGAAATTGCGTTTTTTGTCAATTAAATTTATGAAAATAACTGCCTAGCCACAACATATTAGTAAAAATCCTTCATCCAGTATATTGGCTGACAAATACTAACGACTTACCTTCACTTCTACTGAGCACAAACTGCATTTATGACTAAGTTTGCAACACCCAATTACGGTTACATGTAGCAATGGTACCGCCAACAGCTTATTTCGACTAACAATGGCGTCACAAGCCTGAACGACAACCTAAAACGAGCAAACAATGCCAACTAAGCGCCCTCAAGAATTTGACAAAAGCGCTTCTATCTAGGAGACATCGCTTTTCAGCTCACTCTGTAGATCATGTATCAAACGTGAACAAACATGATTACGGAGTTTTTGAAAGACTAAAAATTACATATGATATTAAAGCGAGATAAAGCTGCGCAGTGGATAAAATATTTTTGGGGATACCACATTTGCATATATTATTATTGGCCCATTTATTACATTTTACTTGATACCATTAATTCATTGGCCTGATACCAGTGGTATTGAATTACCAGCTGCTACCTTGGCAAGGTCAGACACACATTTAAACGCACTCGAGTATTTAACCATCTCTTCGAAATGTAAGAAACGAAAATAAGACATTAAAAGCAACACTTCACATTAGGAAACTACGCTGATTATTCTGATTGTGTGATTGATTCACTCATTCGTGACCTTTTTTACCAATAGCACGCTTAATTCGTTTTCATTTTGAACACGATAATCTTCGCAAACAATGTGCATCACAGCTTCCGGGGCCTCTATTTTTAAAACTGCAATTATAGCAGTTGTATTCGGATTAAGACCCGCTATGGCTACTAACCACAGTTTTTATTAATATCTGAATTATATTTGTTACCGTAATGCGACCGTTAATGCAATTGGTTGTTGCTAGTTGCATATATCGTGACTAGAAATTGGCCGATACAAACCCAAAGGCTGTCACTACTTCACCGGAAAAATCGCGCGTTCACAACTAGTTTTCATGGTTTCTTGTTAACCTAACTTAGACGTATAATATAGTATCCAAACCTTACCTAAATCTTCCTTCTAATCTAATCTAAATCTAACTTCAATTACACCTGAAATAGCCCAAATCGATTTTTTGCATACCTATTCTCCAAACCTAACCGTCTATCTTTAACAACAGGCTGCGTGACCTACTCTCGGTGAAGTTGTCGTTCTGAAACCCAAACAGATTTGCCAAATATCGCTTGTTTGGAAGATTTGGTCGAACACTAACACTAACAATGGCGAAACCGACACGATATTACCTAAAAATGTATTAACTTTTGTAAAGAATGATGAGCTAGTTCCCTAATTAAGTTCAAAGTACGGAAAACAATGAACACTTCTTACAACAAAAGTCATTTACCAAACAATTTGCTTTATCAATCGCCATTTAAGAGGCAAATACCTTCAAAATGTGAAGCATCCGTTGGCGTGTTCGAAACCTTCGTGGTCGATGTAGGTGGCTGCTGAAAAACTCTAGGCAACGTAGCATTGGGGGGTAAGTTACTGTCGTACCTGCAAACGTTTTATTGCAAGTTTTATAAAAAGCAAGCTTTACAAGCTGTCATTGTTACTAATAAATCGTACTTTTCAAGGTAGCACTTAATGCAAGTACAGATGAAATTTGATAGCGTAGGCTAAACTCAAAGTTTGTTCAACGAAATACTTTTAAAGCGACCTTGCATTCGGATTTGGCCTTAGCGTATGGCATAAATAATGCATAGGAAGCATGCTCATACTAAGGTCGTGTTACGTGGAGTAAGAAAACTTGCTCACTTTCTAAAGATACGTGAAACGTAGGCTACATAATTATCACACAAATTCGCATTTGTCTGAACAGTACTTTGAATGCATCAGGATGTTTACCCAGTCTCGAGCCAAAAATTTGTGATACCTGGATATGATACATTGCCTGAAGAGTTTCAAATAAATGATTGCAAAATTAGGTTACATCGTAGCCCAAGGCTTTAGTTGACTTATTTCCTGACCAAAACACCAATAATACTTTTGTAATAATAACAGCTCATATTTCAACTTGATTAGCATCATCCGATACAGTTTTTCGTTGTCTTCACAGGTTCAGAGCCACCAATCAATTGTGATCAATGACAGGATCCTTTTAACACGTGCAAAATAATTAGTTGCTCATTAAGTGCTGCATCACGATTTGCACTCTTAAAGCTATTGTTATGCATAAATCGAATAATTAAGAAAAACTCTGGCATTATTCGATTAAATAATCGATTTTTCTAAGACTTCGGTAAATTAATTCAATTAAACTGTGCCTTTTAAACAAATAAATGGATTACTTTTCACACATCTTCGATCATTGCTTCTAAGTTCTACAACGTTAATCAAATAATCAATCGAGTAAAGTGGTATTTTTAACTTCAAAAGAGCTCATAAATTTGTTACATTAGTTTCAAAATAACATAAAAAATTAAATACAAGGCACCACAGGTGAAATATAGAAATTTATTTCTGCAAACGTTTCGTTAACCCATTCGGCTTAGCTTCGTCAGGGCAGTGTGTATATAAATACTACTCTAAGTATTTAACATGAAAAATATTAACTAAGCTTTGACTACGACAATTTTTACATATATCACCCCAATAGAAAACTCCAATGCTCTGTGCAGCATTTTTAAATATTGTAGATAAACGTACGTAAACTGTACCTTTTCTAACGGTTTTGCTGTTTTGATTGATATTTATGCAATGCATTTTTGTCAATGTATTTACATTCTACAATCTACATGCATCAATAGCATTGTTCACAAAAATAAATGCTTGATTGACTGTGCAGTGTTGAGAAACAACTACAGATATTTAGTGTTGGACGTCCAAATTTGCCATGTAATGAACTATGAGATTCAATTCTACGTGAGGAACAAAGGTAATCATTACAAATGACTCGGAAATCGATTACAATTTGAGTTAACAGCAAATTTATTACGTATAAATCGATCCTTTTTAACTTTGTTACCTTACACACCGAATAATTACAATTCCTATCTATGCCTTTACTCTTTGGTGCCAAAAAAGTGGAATAATCGAGTAATAAAAGTGAATCTTAAATTTATTCGAACGAAATTCGATTGCCATAAAAATGCTCACGATTAACTATCGATTACGAAAAACGATTAACTACCTTGCACGTGACATGAAAAAAATGTAAAAACAAACTAACAAATCGACGGATAAAGAGGTATCAAAAGTTATACTATGTGTTTAAACACAATGACAAACTAAGTATTTTGTAAATGTAAGGTGTTGTCAAATTTTTTACACAGACCCATTCAAGGTGGTCGCGCAGGTTATCTGACTATTCAATCCTGACCCCTTCTAAAAATTGAAACCCCAATTCTTAGATATGTCGACATACCGGTCGCGCACTGGATGGAATTGCTTCACTGCACAACCAAGTCGAAAACGTATGAGTTACAACCGTACACTGAATACATCAGGATGTGTATCAGTCCCGGTGCCAAATTTGTCGCCCTAATTGATAGCCTGTATAGTAGGTTTACCATATTTTTGCTAGACTTAAGCCGGGACAATGTATTTAGTATGCATGCAAACGCGACTACTTTTTATAACAAAAACACCAGCTATGGCTAACGTCGTGGTTTGTTGCTCAGCCATCACTACAATTAATCTTAAGTTTTCAAGTTCAGCAAGCTTAAAGTGAGGAGCAAGTCCAAATACAAGTTGGCCCCTAATCAAAGAGTAGTTGTCAGTAAGCATACTGGTGAAAGGAATCTTAACAACATGTAATGGTCAAGCAGTTATTGGCAAAATTGGCATCGTATTATGACGAAAAACGCGGCGATTACAACGTCACAGTGTGCAAAACAATATGCCTGGTGACTGTGGTTTGTATGATAGGCTAGCTGAGGCGTTTTGAATGGAATACGTCACCGTAAGTAGGTGTGATTAGTAGCAGGTAATGTTTCTTTTCATCATAAGAATGTCGCAGATGACCGTACATAAACTGGTAAAGAATTTTCGTTTTTACCACAGTTACCGGTACTGGACTAAGCTGGGGCTAACAGCCAATACTGAACTGTACTGTAGGTTAGCAAGAGCATTTACATCAACGAGTAGAAATACACCAACGGTAAGCTGGTAAGCTAGTTTAGGATTGTTTAACGCAAATGTTCCTGTTATACACTTAAGTACGCTATAATAATACCTATTACTATTTACTTATCTTTCAAAGCAAACATTCAATTCATACTTGATCGAAATACCCGAGTCATCCCTAGTGTTTCTTTTATTGTGACGCAATAAGAAACGCAATCTTCGTCAAAATTACGCCATGAATTTGCGTTTTTGCCACTTATTGATGGCAATAACTGCTTAACCACTACCTATTAGTATAAATCCTTTCACCAGTATATTTACTGACAACTACTCTTTATGAGATCTAATAACCTCTAAGGCAGGGGTTCCCAACCGGTGGTACGCGTACCACTAGTGGTACGCGGGAGCTTTTCAGGTGGTACGCGAGCAGCTCTCCGTTGCATGCGATATACAGTATAGTAGTATAACAATTTAATTTTGAGTTGCTAAAATATGCGAACAACACTTTTATTTCTTTCCGTACTAAATTCTCTGCACTCAGTAAGCTACTTTTGTCGATCTTGCTCCCTGCGGTCATTGTTATTAATACAATGCTGCTGTGCGAATATTGGATCAAATTAGTTGTTTTGAAAATAGTGGTACGTGTTGACAATCCGTGGTGGGTAAGTGGTACGAGAACATAAAAAGGTTGGGGACCCTTGCTCTAAGGCATACTAAAATCACATGCAAAATTTCAGGGAGACCCACGCGGGATTTTTTTGATTAATTGTATTTTCAGTAATAAAAAAAAAACAAAAAACAAGGAGATTAGCCATTTTACAAGGGTTGCTGGCTCTTTAATGAGAACTAGGCTATGTTACAAACACCGTTTAGCTACAGTCGTAGCAAGCTACTCACTTTGTTTATTTTACAGTATTGTTACGTCATAAAGACGGTTCTTTAGGAGACCCGACGATAGAATGCAGGTTTAACCAGGTGCGGATTATAATCGAGAAAGCACATTGAAATTTATGGTCAAAGTAAGATATCTGTTATCTTACCCAAATAGCGTAGTTTGAAATCTTGTTAGACTTTGACTAGGCACTCGGCAAGTTCCGGATGATGACACGCAAATAAAAAAGATTTCAATTACCTAAGACGAGGGCTTCATTTGTTCACAACTGAAACCATATTAGCTTATTTATTTCAAATACAGTATAAGTCAATAAGTTTTTTGCAAGTAAAAAGCGCAAGTGATTTCTAAAAACGGCTTTGGTTTTCTCTATCCGATGCACTACATCTGTTCTGAATCAGTTTCTAACATACAGTTGGATTTATTATCGTGAATTGCGAATTCAATTTGCTTCACTTCGCGTTCACCCATCACAGCTAATAGTCATGTGGAGAATGGACCACTCTAGTTTAGGTCAATGCTGTGCAATTACAACAAATATTTGGTAAACCTAAGAATTTCTATCTTTTGGTAGCGACCATGAGTCTTCTGGTTGTGTTATGTCGGTATACCTACTTGGTCAGTCAAACCTTCAATTTGAAACTAAATACAAATCGTTTGAAGCAGGTACTGAAACTCAAACTGACTAACGTATATCCACAAACCAACAAGAGTAGAATTATCTATCCTCTACAGCAGGGGTGTCAAACTCAATCGCACCAGGGGCCAAAACTCAAAACTTATTTAACGCCGCGGGCCGGTCAAGGTTAAAACTTGATTGAACATTTCGTGACAAGAAACATGAGTTGGAACAGGCAGCGAAACAACACCAAATTTTTGATGTTTTTGACGATTTTTGACTGGGCTATTTTTGATTATTCTTCTCTTACATCGGTATGTTTCTTTTTTCTCTTTGCAAAAGCATTAAAGAATTAACAAACTATAAAGAAAAAAGCAGCCCAGATTACAAGCGTTAGAATAAATCGATTTATTCTGTCGTATTGTGGGGCAACTGCTGTGCTGCTGTATTTTACGATTTGTTATAATCTTGTTTCTTGCTTGAAAAAAATAAGTTTTACTATACAATGATCTCTCGGGCCAGAAATAGTTCTATGTATAAAATAGTATTGCGGGCAAAGTATTAATGTAAAGCGGGCCGGATGTGGCCCGCGGGCCGGGAGTTTGACACGTATGCTCTACAGTAAGTCAAAAGCAACATGAAGCTGCCCCAACCTATACCAGTACACCAACAAGAAATACATTATTTCTACTAAACAGAGCTGTATACAAACACTAATTTAACGTTTCGAGTACTTAGTTTATGAAAACATTCGAGTACAAGTAGGCCTACATATACCACGCCAGGTGGCAAGTGCTCAACATAGGACGCGAGTACTTACTTCACCGTAACACAGAAATTACGAAAAAAAATGTTTAATACCCTTACAATCATTTCCTGCTGTCGATCGAGACCTTCGCGTTCGAAAGAACTTCACAACAACTTAAATACTTATAAATAATAGTTAACTATAACTGTAATTAAAAATTTGAAAAGACCATTGGTCACATAGTGTTGCTTATGGTTTGAAAAATCTATGTAAGACAAATTAATATGCAAAAACGAATCAACTATAAAAATAGGCCCTTTGCACAAAAAAAACGCTTGAATTAGGATGAAAGTCACATCATACTTTTTGATGGCACTATGCTATTTTATTTATTTTTATATAATTATAAATAATAAGTTCGCCTATTCTTTAAAATACAGAGTTCTTTTTTAAAGCTTCAACAAAAATCGTTTCTCCAGTATACTTCATGACAACTAGCCTTTCATTATAAACTAACTTCTTTCTTGATTTGTTCTTCACGTTATTAATGAGATGGTTTGCGGTAACGCTAAATACGCTTAATCTCAGGCGCAAAAATTTGGGAGTTAGGACTACGTAGAATAAATACAGAATAATTGTACGATCGACCGAAATTTCTGATTAGTTAAGAGAGGGACTATTTCAACAAAAGTAGGCCACGCAGACAGCAGTAACAGACAAATGGTTTGGTTAGAAAAATTGGTATGCAATTGGTTGATTTTAGTTATTTAGGGTTTATTTTAAATTAGATTTAACCTGGAAGAAAGATTTACGTTGGGTTTAGATTACTATGTTAAAATATTTAAGTTAGGTTAACAAAAAGCTGTGAAAATGAGCTTTGAACGCCTGAGACGTTTGATCTCGTGCGATTGCTTAGATTGCGCTGGCATGCAGTAATCAAATTTAGTGTACAGACAAAATAAAAAAATATCGTAACGCAAATGACGTTTTTCCAGAGAATCGCATCCGGTGCGTGTATTTAATTATGGAGTTTGGTGACGATGTGTTTTGGCGTTACTTTGGTCTTGCTGCGATATTGTATGAGTTGTACATTAAAGCCAATTCATAGCGTGTTTTACAACTTCGACGACACGGTTAGGCATGTTCAGATGCAGTGTGGTGTAAAGAAAAATTTTTAATAAATTTCAATTGAATGCTAAGTCCGCGATAAATCAGGTACACATGAACTGCACGATTATTATACAAATTTACCTATTTGATGCAGACGAGAAAATATTCTTAGGCTTGGAAAAAGTTCCAGTCATCATGGCAGACAAGCGATTTCCCTTTATGAAAAATGTAAATGGTTAGGAGACGCTAGAATAACCAAACATCACATAAGTTGACTTTAAAGTAACCTTTGTTAAGGCGCCAGGAGTTACGGTATGACGCAAAATCTTCTTTTCAGAAGAAAAATCGACACAGTTTTCTTTGGTAACATCACAGATCTCATTTTCCGGTAAAACATGAACTGTAAAAAACGATGTTTATTTTTGCGTCATTAACATGTAAGTTTTAACATATATTATACAAAAAGCACAAAGCATTGAACGTAATTGAAATATAATAATTTACCGGCAACGTATCAATTTTTAGGTAGCAGTAAAAATGCAAAATACTGTAACACTGTCAAAAGTCAAATCGATTTCAGATCATTAGTCATTTAAGGAATATGTAGTTTCCGTAAGTTTGTAAGTGTACAACCGTACATGGCAGTGTGTTACTGTTGTGTTGTGAGGTATCCTGTGCAGGTAAACTAAGTTAGTACAGTAGGTTAACCCGGGTGTAGGCTCCCAGCAAAGTGGTTACTTAATAATTTCGTAAGAAAAAAAGCAAAATTTACTAAATGAAATAAAACAATGGCTCACAAGATATCAGTTCTTTAACACAACTGATGCATAGTCAATATAAGCATGACCTATAATATATCAGTTACGTGCTTGGCCTATCGTAAAATAGAACATTGAAACGCAAGCCGCACTAAGCCTTGAACTACAAGTTTAGGTTTGCCGTGCGCAGGCACGCCTGTTCTTGGACATGGAAACAGGGTAAATACAACAGCCGTGAAGCTTGTTACCGGTTTCCTGGTTAGGCCTACCTGTTCAAAACTTGAATTTAGTTTCTTGTCCCGTGGTTCCTTATACCGAACTAATTCTATTGCTACAATATATCAACTTCAGCATTAAGAACGTTTCTACACTGAAACAAAACGTCTGCTAGTTATGTTTAAGAATATTTTGACTGCTTTATTCATCGATTGACATTAAATTTGTTAGTAACCAAGGTACTGGAAAAATATTGCTCCAGGCGTCGTCGTGTGGGCAGTTCTTCCGCCACCCAAGCAAGATGTCGGGGCAGGAATCGAGCAGCCACTGGGTTGTGCTGTCATCCTAAACTTGCAAACCATGTGTTCCGTGGGTAACACGATAAACGTATGAGTATGACATAGTCTGCGGTCTGCTCCTCCGCTCTACAGTTACAAGCCGCAGAGTTTGCCATTTCCCATTTGTAGATAGTCGACGGACGCCGATTCGCAGGCGGTTAAGCCGTACCCACGCTATTCTCGGCAGTGACAGTCGGGTGGAGTGAAGATGAAATGCGGTGATGAAAGTGCGAAGCCTGGCATGTTTTTACTGCCACTCCATGTTCCATTTAAGCCCAACGAGCGGCACTGATGCCTGAGCTCTTGGCCTGTTCCGACAATTGCAGTACGTTGAAATAAATACGTGTCTCAATGGTGTTAAGGCAAATACCTATACAATAGTGCTATGATATCATCTAACTTCGGATCATGCAATGCAATTGGATTGGTCGCTTCAGCTTTGAGTTAACAAGCTTTCACTTTTACGAAACTCGTGAGTTTTAGTAGCGTTTACATTTGGGATAAAAATTTTCCGTTTTGGATTTTTCAATTGACGTAAATCCAGATGAAACCTCAAAACAGGCAATACAACTCAAAAACAAATCAACAGTACACCAGAAATAGATTCAGATAAAACAAAAATGTGCTTACTTTGATGGTAACAACGATAGTTCCTAATTAAACGACCCAGGTTTATGTTTCCTGCAACCACGGCGACCTGCGCATTTATCAGTATTCGTCAACTGAAAACAATACAACTAAAATCGTGCTTTTGGATATATGGTCTACCTGAAAAACATCCTGATGAGCGTAATTACGCAAGGACGAATCTGCACCGTGTTTCAACAAAGTCATCAAGCACATCTCTTTGTTGTACAACGCGCATACATGCAACGCTGTATTGCCACTTTCATTTCTAGAATTAACAACACCTTCGCTGTCTGCTGTAGATTTTAGAATTTCCAAAAATGTATTCAGATGCATGTGACGCCCGTATCTACACACCTGTAATCAAATTCTTTTTTAAAGCTTATAACAATATTAAAAGGACGTGCACAATAGCAAATTATAACTAACGATAGTAAGCTACAAGTTGAAGCAGTACTAGTCAGGTGGACGTTACGTTAACAAACGCTCACAGATACAAAGAAGCGACGCCCTTACTTGATGCAAGACTGTCCAGCCTTGAGAATTTATGCAATTTAACCTTGCTTTGTTTTCGTGAAGAACTTGTATCGCCCGAAGACCCGGCTCCACTAAGCTGCAGTGATACAAAGCTGTGAGACCACTGCCATCAACAGCTTCGGGGGAAGCTCCTAAATCTAGCAAGGTCTACAGACAAATAGAAATGAAAGCTACAGTGACCAACTTGACTTCAAAAAATATATATATGACAATAACGACACTTTTGACAAGTTGCATTTTATTCGGATTTCATGCAGTGTTTCAGCGCAGAGGAGAGTGTCATCGGCAATGACTGCTGTGTTACTGCGGTTACCTTTTCTTGAACAAATCGAGTACATCTCCTCAGTCTCTTAGAATATATGACATTAGTGATATTTTATTAATATTTACGTCATATACCGGTATATGACACATTTGAAACCTTGAAATATATGGCGGTTGGTCACCCTAAATATAACTAGTATGATAACTTCAGTGTGTTTAGTGACGATGGTAATGTGCTTGGTGTAATTAACAAAACAATGCAAACATTTATAATATATTAAAAGGGTGATTAATTCCAAACAGGTGTCAACTTAGATGACATGTCATAACGGGTAGTTTCGTATTCAATAAGAAAGTACATTCATCATTAATCGAAGCGATATAAATGCACAGTGAATAAAGATCACGCTTTTGGTTTGGGACCATACAATATACAGTGGGACCTCGTTAATCCGGACCCCGATGAACCGGAATCCCCGCTATCCGACACAAAACTGCCGGGAACGGATTTCTTCCTATGCATTTTACCCCTTTAATCCGGAAACCCCGCTGTCCGACTCCGACACTAAAGTTTCGGAACAAATGTGCTCAATCAATAGCAATAAAATCCGATAAACCGGATTATTAACAGTTAAGCGAAAATGATTCACGACTGTCCTAATACACTATGTTAGTTTGTTGACGAAACAATAGCCGATTATCTACGCATAATAACGTTGCGGTCTTTATTGATTCAAAAGTACAGTACTGTACAGTATTTTAGAAACGAAAAAATAAATTGTTCATCAACAGTAACAAACAACGCTTCCGCGGTCGCAAAAAAATACGTACATTACATCGGTTGAGTGCGGCAATCTATTGAAGACATACTGCTGCAACTCAATCGTGCTATCAGCTTTTGATATCGCATTGCGCAAAGATTGGAAACAGGTCAAAGAAAGTTCAAGACAGTTGGTCCCACCGGAATGCTTCGCCACGCAAGAGCGGTTGTCAAACCGATTTGCGACCGAATGTTCGTCACTTGGAGAGCATTCGTCTTTAATACGGTGGTTCTGGGGTTCGACACTGGGTCGGATCATACAATAAATATAATTTTATTTTAGTTGCTGTCCAGCCAGAAACTCGGCACTTAGAATTGGAGTAAGGTGCATACGTCGTTTTGAACACGGTGCTGCATTTGCAAGATTGATTGATTTTTTACTTTCCGATTATCCGGATACCCCGCTAAACCGACATTTTTTGACGAAACGAAGTGGTCCGGATTAACGAGGTCTCACTGTATTTGAATTTCACGAAAAGTAGACTTAGCAAGGCACATTTTATGTTCTAAAATGGTATATATCTCTATCCATCAAGATTGTGAACGCGTTTTGCATGTAAGACTTATTAAATTCACTGCGCTAGCAACATGATAAAAAACATCTCAATTTATAACAAGGTTTATTTGTACAAGAGTCTTGTTACAAGATTATAAGGAATCATGACATGCCTACTAAAAACAGCGATTTTACCAACGCACTGGTCTCAATGTAAGTTGGTCAACTTAAATTAGGGTGCGGTATGTACCATAACGTTGGGTAAGAAATTAAATGTGCATAATCTGATTACCTTAACGGCAGCAATATTTCCTGTCCTCGCGGCAACATGAAGTGGCGTGTAACCTTGCTTATTACGAAAATCTAAATGCGCTCCACCGCCAACGAGAGCCATTATAATTGATGATGAGGTACTCTCAAAAATCACGCTATGATTGCCGGATTGACTACTGTTTGTTGCAGCAGCAGCAGCTAACGTTAAAGGCGTTTCTGCAAAAACAAAACAATCATGGTGAAAAATCACAAACAGAAGCAAATATACAAAAGTCACACAAGTTTACTTCACCATTGTGCAATGAACTGGAAAAATTGGGATCAACGCCTTTCTTTAACAATATGTGTAGTTTATCGACGTTTGCACGATCAATGTGATTCATCAACTCTTTTCGTTTTGTGGCACTTTGCATTTTAATTAAACGTCGTGCATCTTTTGGAGACTTCAAGGGGTGATTGTACACACGATGTTTGTATCGGAGCTAAAGTATAAATGCAAATTTTTATTCTGAAAGCCATATAAAAGATAAATTAATCTATGGTAAATCACACTGACGTTGTACAACTGACATTATGACAACTGACGCATTTGCCCAAGGCTAACCGACATTTAGTAGTACAGGAAACATGAACGGCGTCACTTGACGAGAATGGTAAATACTAATTTTTACGTAAACGACATCAGCATACATCAAATATCCTTTTGATAAGTCAAAAATTAAACAGTTCAATTGGTACAAGTAGTGACTGCCAGATAAAAACAAAAGCTTAAAAAACAAAAAGGTCATTAGGAAAAAAAATCAACATCTTTTACAGATAAGGTACAATTCTTAATCAGGAAACCCATAAAACTTAGTTACAAGAAAACGGGCGTTTATCGTTATAGCCTCAAGCAAACAGTTTATGATATTGTTCATAAACAATTCGTTTTTTAAGAGGGTTAAACTTCCTTTCTTAACACAATTTGAACATATCTGCCTGCACAGATTTTTTTTATGCAACTAAATGCATGTACTTACTACAACGCAAAATGTTTAAATAAAAAAGGAATATTTTGATAAACAGCGGATTTCTCGAAACAACAGAAAACTCACTCACCTCTAACATTGCCACTGACCCAACATCAACGTATTCTAACAAGGCCTTGTGATCTAACAAAAAATTACCATATTTTTTGCAGTAAAATCCGTAGTTGTTAGGATCAGTTAACTGCTGCAGCCAACATGAAAAAAAAACTAAAGTTTAATTTTTGAACAAATTAAACAAAATATTCAATACAACACTATGTCATCCTAATATTTTGATGAACTTTATTATACATTGCCAAATTTCTGAAACAGTACTAAAGTGGCTGTCATTATTACAAAGTTCAAACATATTTGATTGACTAGTGGCCACCATAAAACTTTTTTTAACATTTCGAAGCAGACAATGCAATAAATTACAAATATATATACAATATTTATATATAATAAAGATCATTCCTCAATTATGTTCTTTAATACCCGAGCCAGTGTTTGAATAATTCTTTGCTTTGAATTCCACACAGATTCAGAAACATCAACACGTAGGCATTTCTAACAATGTTTTTCAAATTTAAATAAAAATCAATCTCAAAAAATGTCAAATGAAACCAATAATAAAAATTATCATTGTGCAATAAGAGCACAGCCAAAATATTTTATTATGCTACATTACATTCATTCCTAAGAAAATCAGCCTTTTACCATGTAAATACTGTATTGTCAAGTACCGTAACTTACCGTTAACGTTTGCTCAAGCAATGTTACTTTTAATATTGCACTTTCATTAGAAGTGTTCATGCAAATTATGTCCTTTTCTTTGTTGTCCAATTCATAAGCGGATAACTTGTTATTTGCCTAAATCGGATCACACTGTTATAACAAGCATTAAAATCACTTTATAAAAAGTTGTATACAAATCACGTAATAAGTAATAACTCTACTGTACATTGTTATACACCTTAGTTTGATTTTTATCTTGTTCATTATAAGCTACAGAATTATCATCAATGCCACATGCGACATCATTGTTGTCACTGCAGTCTTTATCATCATTACCATCATTATCATCGTCTTCAGAAGATGATCTAAAAAAGAATATTATTACTTCTAATCTGCAATGTAGAATAGCTTAAAATAAATTGAAGGTTAAAATTGCAAAAAAGTAATAACTATATGTTACTGGTTACCATAGAGAATAGGGATCAAATTCAATGATTACCAGTTAATCAGTTTGTATTAATCATTTAACCAATAATCTAAACCTCATTTACATAACTATTTAAAAAAATGTGAAACAGCTGTTAAAAATATTGATATATTCCCTTTGAGAAGAAACAATCTTCAGAACTGCCAAAACTGTAGGATAACCTGTGTTAAACAAAAAGCAAAACGCACAGGTGAAATTGCTTCATGTGCAATTTTTGCCCGGTTGTGGCCCCACTACAGATTACTCAAGGTCAAAACATATTTGACCCTAGTCTTTGCAACTTTATTACACATTTGTAGATTACATTATAAAAAGAAAAGCTAACGCTAAAATTGGCATTAAGGTTTAATTATTTAAAGCAACTTTTGAAAACCATACTTCTTAAAACCTTAAAATAATTAATTCAATAATACCAAGCACTGAGATGTTGCCTTATACCATATGTGGTCAGTTTATTATGAGAATTTATATGTTATGGCACTTTTGGCATAGGCCGATTATTGAATCCATTTATCTGTGCAAAAAAGATCAATAAACAGATTAATCCGCAAAAAGCCGATTAATTGGTCCAACACTAGTTAAGATGTTTGGCACCAAAGTACAGTATATAGAAATAATAAAGTAAAAGAAAGCATGCACATTGGTGACTTTACACAAGCTAACCCAAAATCTGGTAACCAATAAAGACAAGCTCGATGTTGGTTTGCAATAATGTGTCCTGGGTTCCATACCCATTACCCATTACCCAGCCATGCTACAGAGGTGTTGTAATGCTCTTAAGCAAAGCATGAACGACATTCGATCCTTTATTTATCAGAACTTGCACAAAAACAAACTCGGTAACTGGGACTCAAGCATTGAGAAATCATCACCAAGTTAGTTTGAGGATAAACATTCTGATGCCAAGCAAGTCCAATACCAAAAGTGTCAACAAAATCTATTTCAAATTTGCAGCAACATACAGAAATTGGAAAAATAATGAAAGGCCTCCATTCGTCCGTTGATGACAGACAAAAAGGCTACTGTAAACATTATGGTGCCATCTTCCCTTTCATATCAACGAACCAGAATATTGAGACAATCCACAAAATGTCATGACATTTATCAGCAATACTTTAATGCAAGTGTGGTTGGAAAAAATGAACATACAAATATCTCAACAACGGATAGTATTTAACTGCTTACAACTGTGTCTTTGACATTGTCCGCTTCATTGAAATGTATGAGCGATAATCATAAGCAACATCAGCTGAGGGTAATGTTGAAAACCTTGTGTTCTTGTTCATATTTTTTTTTCCAAATAATTTAGAATTTGGGGTAGGTAGTGAATTTTCGATACCAAATCTTGAGTTCTGAAATACAAGAAATTAACTAAACAATCAACAAAGAAAAACATTGTTGATTAGGTAGAACAGTATCGAGCTGGCATTGATGTTAAGTTATGTTTAAAACCCAGAGGTTCTTCTGTTGTAACGCCCTAGGGCAGGCACTTGTCCTGTTTGCTGGTCCCAGAGAACAATGAATTATCCAAATTTTGGTAAAAACACAAAAAAGTCAAAAACAAATAAAAAATAGGCTAATCTATCAGAAAATGTACATACACAAGCTTAATGATCGGGGCTTGAGCAACGAAGAACTATTGCAAGTTAGAATTGTGAAAGACTTTGCCTGTCCACAAATAATGATTCCAATATCATGCTATATCAAAAAATGCATAGAAATGTATTTTTTATTCTATAAAATGTCCTAAACTTAATTAAGAATGGAAAAAGTAAAAAAATTCATTTCTACAACTGGTGCAGTTTTGCATCTTATTTGTTATCCTTCTTCTGGCATTGTATCACTTTGAACTTACAAGAAAGTTGCATGATTTCTGAAATTATTTTACTATATGACACCAGTCACACCATGATACCTTGAAAGAAAACTTAAAAACCACAGTTTTAAAATAAATTTATCATACATTTCTGATGTACGATTGTCACAGTAGAAATCACATACCTATTGGAAAGATGTAATGTACATTGCACGATGCGCCGCAGTAAGTTGGCTTATGCACCAGTTTTCCAGCACAGATTTGAGATTTTGCACTATATTCTATAATCTATATCATAAATATTACGTGGTTTGGCGCAATGTTTGGCATTACATTTAATTGGCGTATTTATTCGGTACACTAACAGCAAACTTTCCAGTAGGGAATCACATTTACAAATATTGATGCAGCATGAAGTCTGTAATACATTATACAAAAATATCTTAGTTATGCCCAATACACGTGAACAGCAAGAAAGTACAAATTATAAATAATTATTATCAGATTTACTAATCGTGAGCAATCTGTAAACATCATCTTGAAATAATTAATCAAAAATTACTTGAAGTAATTTTAAGTAATGTAATCTTTTTAAAAATATAAAGTTTACATGCTACTCTCAATAACACCCTCAACAACTAGCATATATTCAGTACTGTTACCACTCAAAACTATGTTTGGTATGTTCCATAGCAGAATCGCAATGATTCGAGTCATTCTTTGCAAAGTCTTGACTTGTGTCCCTCTGTAAAAAATGTTGTGTTGTGACAAGTGTTGACTCTCGAGTTAATATTGGAAAACATTCGAGTCGCTCCTCGATTAGATTTCACTATTAAGGGAATACAATTTTTCTTTCATTCATCCAAATCATTAAGGAATAACATGAAATAAACTTTGTCTACAAATGCATTCGAGGCTGCAAAACGAAGCATATTTTTTGACAATTAAATTGCTTCTCATTGACAGAAACAGTGTTTTTCCTTTCTGCATAGCTTAGCTTCAGATATAAATTGACTAGACTCATATCTTATTACCCAAATGACTCGACTTGACTGTAAGTCACTTCTTCCAGTAGATTCGACTTGACTTGAGTCTTAAATGCTAGGCTGAATTGTAGCTTTGGCCACCCTGTCCGCTAGATAGCTGCAGGACAACATGTTTCTTTGCCAAAAAAAGTCATTGTGTGTTTTTTCTATATTTTACAGTTCGCATTTCGAGTCAGTCATTTTTTAGACTATGATGCATACAGACGTTCTTTTGAGACGTCTCTCTATGTCAAGTTCAGCCTGTGCTTCGGCACATGTTATTTGCCAATAAATTCATACCAAGTAGGCATCAGTCTTGAATCAGGAACAGCTCAACAGCACATATATACAGCATAATGCCTTTCGTAGCGCTATAAAATGACTTGAGTTTGCTTACTTGGTTTTGACTGTTCCATAGCATAGGATAAAATCTATTAGCATTTTGTTGTGAAATGGGCCGTACATGGTACCCACTATCCTGTTTCTTAAACTCAAATGGGACTTATACAATACAGGGAACAATACATACAGTCAATATCCAATATGTCACATTTCATAGCCTAGACTTAATAGTTATTTCTAACATAACTGATGATCAGTTATTGGTCAGCATTCTTTCTGTATAGGTTACAGAACCTAACAACTGTACATGCATTTTAGTGGTCTCGTTTGCTTTCCTGTATTAGAAATGCAGCGCTAGAAGGTGGCATATGATGTATAGGCTACCGTACTTACAACAAACCGGACGACCCAAATTTTCTGGAGATAAGGTTAGATCTACGCACAAACGCCTTTGAACTGTCTGTCAGTCCTCAAATCGACAGAGCATGCCCAATTAACAGTGGATCACTGCATCAGTGAGTACAGAAAGCTAAAAAACCTTAAAGCTCAAAGGCTCGCTATTATTTGTGCTTATTGCCTTCAGTCACACCGTTCCCTGTCAATAGCAGTTTTAACAGAGCACATGTCAAAATTTTCTCTAGACGTCACCATTTGCGGCTTGCTGTTTCTAAGTAGCACCATGGTGTCCTAAGACCTAACGCATATATTTAAGTAGGCTACAGTGCTACACTATGCAAAAGATAAATATCACATATTATTTCAAATCATCTTCTTTTTTCATAACAATTGAATTGTGATCCGAGGACCCTAAAAATCTTAAAGCGTCCTCCTTTTTGGCAATAATATTTTTATACTGGTTTTAATTCGATTTGGCCGCACCTGGCAAACAAATGTGGATGCATGTGGTGTTTTTTAGATATACAGTGAGACCTCGTTAATCCGGACCACTTCGTTTCGTCAAAAAATGTCGGTTTAGCGGGGTTTCCAGATTATCGGAAAGTAAAAAATCAATCAATCTTGCAAATGCAGTACCGTGTGCAAAACGCAGTATGCACCTTACTCCAATTCTAAGTACCGACTTTCTGGCTGGACAGCAACTAAAATAAAATTATATTTTTTGTATGATCCGACCCAGTGTCGAACCCCAGAACCACCGTATTTAACACGAATGCTCTAAGCCAGAAGTGACGAACATGCGGTCGCAAATCGGTTTGACAACCGCTCTTGCATGGCGAAGCATTCCGGCGGGACCAGCAGTCTTGAACTTTCTTTGACCTGTTTCCAATCTTTGCGCAATGCGATATCAAAAGCTGATAGCACGATTGAGTTGCAGTAGTATGTCTTCAATAGATTGCCGCACTCAACCGATGTAATGTACGTATATTTTTTGCGACCGAGGAAGCGTTGTTTGTTACTGTTGATGAACAATTTATTTTTTCGTTTCTAAAATACTGTACAGTATTTCATAGTAGGCTATGACTAAAAAGCTGTGCGGCTAAAATTTTTTACAAAGCGCAATGCTGTACAGTACTGTACTTTTGAATCAATAAAGACCGCAACGTTATTATGCGTAGATATTCGGCTATTGTTTCGTCAACTAACTACATAGTGTATTAGAACAATCGTGAATCATTTTCGCTTAACTGTTAATAATCCGGTTTATCGAATTTTATTGCTATTGATTTAGCACATTTGTTCCAAAACTTTCGTGTCGGAGTCGGACAGCGGGGTTTCCGGATTAAAGGGGTAAAATGCATAGGAAGAAATCCGTTCCCGGCAGTTTTGTGTCGGATAACGGGGATTCCGGTTGTTCGGGGTCCGGATTAACGAGGTCCCACTGTACAGTATTACTGTTTATACTTTATACCGAACCAGAAAAGCATTCAGAAAGTGTAAACCTCTGTTGGCGCCAAGGCAATGGGTTTGGTGTCCCAGCATGTGGCATGATCGGAAACATTGCATTGTGTTGCCTCAAACGCGTAGTTATAATCGTTCAAGAGTACAAATGATGTTTGTTTGACGCATTGGTTTTCAAAGATAGAGCAGAACAAATGCCTTATTTTTTTCAATTACCACTGCGGTTATAAGAAATGCAAGTATATAAATGAAAGATTGAAGAATTTGTCGTGTTGAAAGTTACAATCATCGTAATTCAACTGACTAATTTTCAGAAAACCGTTGTTTTTATCTGCATACGTGCTGTTCCCGTTTTTTTTTTTGTAGTGAAAAGTAAATTTTCTCGGCAACCGTGGTCCCTTGGAAGTTAATTATTTCCTAAATATGATCAGACGTTCTTCGTATTATAGCAAAGATATTCTCAATTTTATGAAAACTTATTCTAACAATCTGACTTTAGGAATTCAGCCCACAAAGAACAAGAATTAAGTTCTTTTTTTAATTACAATAACCTACTATTGTAATTAAAAAAGTGAAATTAAAACACTAAATAAACTAAAGTGCTCCAACGAACTTAGGGAGGACCAGGGTCCCTCTCACAAACCCAAGTTTTTTGACTATGGGCGTTTTTAAGTCTTCATTTCTTTTCGTTTGTCGAATTTACTTATTTGCTACTTCTTATCAGCTATCATTTAGGAAATCATATAAGCTGGTTTTAAAATTGTTATTGACGGCGTTTAGTAATGCGGGTGGTTCAGGTATGGTGTTAAAAAACGTTTGTCACCCTCTTAATGTAATCCTAAATACGCTACTGACCGGGTGGGCGGGAAATTAAACAAACCATAAAATGCTTTGGTTAAACGGATTATCATAAGTTGTGTACAGGAAGTGATGGTGCAAGAAAGGGTCTTGTGACTAGATTTGGACATCATGAATTATCAGGTTAGCCAATAAGAAAGCATTAAGCACTTTATCCATTAGTTTTCTCAACGATTACTGTCCATAAACAATCTAAGATTTGATGGGAATTTATTAATTTTAAAACTATGTTCCAATGTTTTGCAGAACGTTATAACGCAGCAACGGGTGATGAAATGTTTCTTTCAAGACTTGCCAAACAAGGCCCACAGTTTCTCAATGACCCTAGGCTTAGATGTCTGTTGTCATTATAGTTTTGATGGCAAAGAGTGCCTGTCATTTATTCTCCATTTTCTATGATGAAAGGGAAGATGCGTGGAATATCAGTTTAGAATGAAACGAATGCTTTGAGATAAAAAGTCCAACGGCCTTTTGTATGAATGAAGCTACAAGTTAGTTTACCATATCTTGCAGAAAACTCCTTATTGTGGCGTATATTGTGGTAGCGCTGATTGATGATTGTACACACACGAATGAAAAAAATGCAAGAAAATATTTATGATTAGAGTTTTTTCCTATTTAGCCTATAAACTTATTCCTATTACGAAGTTTGTTGCTATTTTTTCATGCAAAGTGTATCTGGCTCCATCCATATTAATTTTAATTTATACTTGTAAGTTATTATTCATGAGTTTTACTATCTATAAGTATATAATTCATTCCGGGTTTTAAAAAAAATTGGCTGCTATGCGCTACCTGTCATAGTAGGTTAAAACCTTTAGGTATATCCAATACTTCTTACACTTTGAAAACACAACCAAGCTGGATATTTTATTTCATATATTCTATTGTATAATTCAGTTTGTAACAATATTGTTAGTCAATCGATTTTCAATACTAACTCTTTTACTGTAAGCCCATGAGTGCATTTTTAACATTTATAGTCTGACTCTCTTTATGAATAAAAGTAGCCTAGTACTTGCTTAGCCTATACCCGCGACAAGGCGATTGGTTGCAAACCGGAAATTATTCAAAATAATTGAGCCATACAAGCTATGTCTCTCTGTATACGCTCATGTTAACGTACTCGGTTTTTAATTTATCCATTTTAAATATCAGTTGTAGCCTATACAATTAAAATTTTATACAGCTTAAGTTATAAGTTAGGCTACTTATCCTTAATTAAAAAACAGAGAATAAATTTCTAAAAACATAATTGATTTTCAATATATTTAATAGGTTATGTATTGGACTAGGATAGTTGTAGAAAGAGGGAATGAACGTTGACTGATGGCTGATGGCTATTTTCTGGGCAGTTAAAATTTAGTCAATGAAATTAATTATTACTAAAGTCCATAGACTTCTCCAGTGGATAGATTTGCCCTATTACGTCATACAGTGATATTGACATGACGAGATCAAAGTGGTGGAGATCTGGAGACCAGCACGGGATCTTTATCGGTAAAGCGCATCGAAATTACACTTTTACATTTACCGCATTACTCACCGAGAATCTGTCACTCAACGAGATTGAATAGTCCGCCATCCATGCGGCAGCGCGCACTTACCTGCGCAGGTAAATGCAAGTGATACTACATAGGAATTCATTCGGTTTTATCAAAATAAGCATAACAGAGAGCAGATTCTTACAGAGGAGATCGTTGGAAGTGCACAGATGATTATTGAAGAGGTTTGTAAGTTGATAACGTCTGCAGTCAAGAGTTCTCTGTGTAACTGTGATGATGATAAATCCATTTCTATTCTTCTGGCCACTCATTGATAACTTTGTAAGGTCAAAGATTTTTTAAGGCTTGAAAACGACGCATGTCGCTTTGGTCAGCGTTACCATCTATCTTTTCTGATTTTGTTTTTTGAAAAATATTTTTGGCTCTGCAATTCCCTCTCTAACACACACAAAGGAATATGCGTGACCCACACAAAGAAAAATGCTTACAATGATTGTGGTTGCCCTCGGACACGCTCGGCTATCAAAGAATCCATCTCGGGTTCAAATGTTGATACGTGCGGGTTGGGTTACCGCAAAGCTGTGGGGCGTAGGCTATACATCAGACTCCCTGGGTTTGGTGTGTCAAAGTCATGCTTGGATGTCAGGCTTTGTTCTTATTCATCGTTTTCATTATTGTTGAACTCTTTATGTTTTTAGCTTTCTATATTCGAGAGAATATTATGTTAGCTTATACTTAATGAGAGGCTCACGAATAGTTACGACGCTTAGTCCTGATGAACAGTTCCAAATTTGGGCGATACAATATAAAAAATGAAATAAAAAAAAAACAAGTAAATAAAAAAAATTTGTGTCACTAAGAACCGGCAAAATGATTAGTTCGAGCGATAAGGAATCATAGCCGAATTTAAGTCGTGCAGAGACTTTCCTCAGCTTGAGAATATAGATTATGACATGAAACCAAGCCGATTAAGACTGTTTGTAGACTAACTTCCATTACGTCAAGAAAATGGAACAATAGTCAACAGCCAAGACAAAAACATTGAATTTGGTTCCGAAGACACGATATTCAGTTAACATTAATACTTCTGATTTTTGCTTGAGCCAGCAATCGATGTGACTTTGTACATAGTGAAAGTGGTCACGTGTACTACTAGCTGATAGGCGTTGGAGTAACTTACCGTTAACATAGGTAACGTTGACACAGAAAACAGGTCTAGGGTTTGACGGTACTGCAGAAGAGCTAGTGTCAAAATTCCTCACCACAAAACTTGTATGATGCAGAAAGCTGGCTTATACGCCAATTTTCTGGTGTAGAATTGGCGTTGTGCCCTACAAACTTTTCAAACTCTCAGTTCTCATTATTAAATTACTAAGCTAAACTGTGAATTGAAATGCGCTTTTTGAAATGAAATTGAAAACGCTCTTCACCAGCGTTCGCGACTTTGGTAAGCAGACACAAGTGAAATAGTTGCTTTTTTACATTTATGGCTGCCACTATTTAGCAGGAAAAAAATCGTGCGTTACAAGCTATTTTTAACAATTTCTTGCTACCCTAACGTAAATGTTTAGATGTTAGGCTATAACACGGTAAACTATCATAGTACTTTAAACTGTAATAAAACCTTAAATGACTAAAATCAACTTTTTGCATAGTCCGACCCATTCTCCCTACATAGTTGCTTATCTTTAACTGCGGGCTGCATAACTTACATTCGGTGAAATAGTCACTTCATACTATTGGTTAAAGCTATTTATCCGGTGCAAAACGTGAATCGTGCCAATCAGAATCGTCTGTTGTTATTGTCTTGGAATTCGGGTTGAGATGGTATAAAAATGAAGGCGTTTTTTCTTGCGTTTTAGGCAGCGTAGCCTGCCCTCTTTCTTAAATAAAATTTTCAATTGCAATAGGAGAAGGATAATAGCATGATAACAAGAACAAGTCCGGCAGAAAAAACATGATGGAGATGTTTCAACACCCCCATCTAAATCCGCCACTGTTTCACACCTATTTTAGTTGTTTAACTGCTCTCAAAAATGTAGAATTTTTGTATGTGCATTGTACATTATATAAATATGTATACTGTATTTGCCCAGACACACCACGCCAACTTCTCGAAATCGTTGGGGGTGCAAGGTATGACATCATGAAGTTAATGAGATTGCAATAACTTACGTCGCTCTTGCCGAATATTCTATATTTTCCTATTTTTACATTTTATAATTTAGCCCTGACATGGGTATGCGATTATTTTGCGAAGGATTTTTGCCTGGTTAGCTACTTACCTGCTACAATTTATATTTACAAAGCAATTTCAAAGTCCTAGTCATACGTATGCCAGCTTTTACACAGCTTACCTTCATAAAAGTCACAAATTAAACTTCAAGCAAACATACTTAAGCATACTTGCTGTACTTTCAAAGCTAGGTTTAACTGATGTATTACCCATATTAGTAAGTGTAACACGTTGTTTAGATATGATTTATTAATGGCATGAAGTATTCTTCAGTGAAAACTTGGCAATTTTCAAGTATAAGTTGTACTTTTTTGTGTAAAAAATTAGCACAAAGCTATTTCATGAAATACGGCTACGACCACCCAATCACACGAAAGTAGGCTATTAATGCATGTTGACCAAATGGTTTGAAACAACCAAAAGCCATAGGCTACTGCAAATATTAGAAAAAGATTAAACCCGAACTTCGAAAAAAGTTAGTTCATACTTCCATATGTTTTAAGTCGAGAGTGGCTGTAATTAAACAGCTTATTTTCTATCGGCACATTTCTTATTGTCCATATTTAACATGTCCACACTTTCTGTGTTCTATTTATATAAATACAATTAATAATTATTTATTCCACCTATGCAACAGAAACGATTTGGAAACGCATAAATATACTTGTGTCTTGGGGTCTTCCTGTTTTTACGCAAATCATTTGGTCGCTATTAAGTGAAAGAAGAGAATAGTGAAGCTTTACGTATACAAGTTATTGCTACCAGCAATGTTTCGTTGTGTAATTGTGCTTTTGTTTGGATGCTATTTATTGCAGGTAACACTAACAGACTAGTATAAGCTATGTGTATGTATAAGCTAATGGAATAATTTAATCACTTCATTATTATTGATGAGTCCCCTGAAATGTAGAACCAGTTGCATAGGCATCTTGTATTCTTTATGATTTATACATTTAAATGCACTCTAATTCAGGTTACTTGAGTTTATTAATACACCTCAGTGCAGTACATATTTAAATAAATGATATTTCTGTTACGTGTTGCAGCCAAAATTTCATTATATATATATAATTAGCATGTGTAGTTATGCTGCACCATGCATCTGTATTTTGTTTCCATTACTTTATTCACTGCGTTTAAAAGTATTGTTGTTGTTATTACACTTCTGCAGGCCAATGCCCAATATTTAGAGGAAGACCCAGGGTCTGGTTCTATTCAAAACTTTCCTTTAATGCCTCATGATGATGAAGATTTAGAAAATGATATGAATATTTCTGGCTCAGGTAAGGGTACTAAAGCAGCTTTTAAAAGTTTTTGTTTTACTTTTTACGGTACTTCATAATGGACACTACTATAAGAATAAAATTTGTTGTAAACTTCATCTTTGACTTTTTTGTTGTTGGGTTATGCTTCAAGGAGGTGACGTCTATGAAGAGACTGAGCAACCCACAGAGGTAAATGTCAATTGTCTGTCTGTTAACCTTACAAGATGTTAGCTTTTGGTTATGCCATGTGAGTGCAATTGTTTAAGATTGTCAAGCTATACATGGCTTTATACTGTGTATGTAAAATAAAAGGATTTTTCTTTTAGTAAATATATGCCAAATGCACTCACAAGGTGCTTGTTTTTTGTATTTAAACTTGCTAAAAATATTTGTTTTTGAAAAAAGTTTGCTTGTAATGTACAGGTCCAAGAAGATGGGAGAAAACCAACTTTACCGAAAACGCGTGGAAAGGTATATAAATTTGGAGATTATTTGCTGCATTATTACTGCATTTTTTTTATAGAAAGGCGCCTTTTATTAGAAGCCGCATAAAATGTATTATTTCAAACTGTGTACTGCTTTGCCCATTAACTACCAAATTAATGATCTTATCTAGAATTTAAACACCCAGGACGTATGATTTTGAAGTGTTAAAACATTGGAAGAACTGAACATAGTTTACTCAAATCACTCGCTGAATAACCCGATTAACTACCCATAACTGCTTTGCATATGATATTTGGCAAATAGAGTTACTATGGCTAGAAAAAAATTAGTGGTCGCACTTAATTAAAAGCCGCACAAAATTCTTAAAAATATAGTTGCAGCTGTGGCTTCTTTTTTATTAAATACAATATCCTTTAAATTTGTTTTGGATGGTTTGAGACATATAATGTAATATGAATAATTTTATGGTCAGGACATCGTAGATGAGTCAGGTGCTACTCCGTCTTCACCCCAAGTTAGTAAAACACAATGTTTAACAAATATTTTGAAATTTAATGATTTGTTGATCTTGCAGATTATCTTTCTGGTTTACCTAAATTGATATGCTAAATACTGCTTACCTGTCATATATACAGGATGAGGTTGTTACTGTTGAGACTGTAAGCGAAGGAGATAAAACTGTTAAACAGCAGGAGGATGATGATGAAAACAATGATGAGCAAATCACCAGTAATGCTGAGACAAAAACAGTTACTGTATCTGGCTCTTTTTTGCAAAGTACTCATTTCATGGCAGGTATGAAATCTTTATATAAATCTCAGGTTTTTAACCCTTAGTTGCAAGATTTTGTTGACGTGATTTAGCATGAATGTCAAGTATATTTCATGATTATTGTCATAGTTTATCAATAGAGTATACATACAATGTGTTTTGTTCAGTATTATTAGGCATTCTTAGTATATGTAGTTTAAAATATATTTTCACTTTCCTATATAATTTCATGTGATTTCCATTTGTAATACGATACTATTTCAATGTATATGTAGTTTATCTTGCAATAATCAGAAGTATCGATTAACATACATGTTGAAATTGTTTGTTTCAGCCTTAGTTGTTGGCGGGTGTGTTGGATTATTGTTTGCCATTTGTGTCATTATGTTGCTTGCTTATCGCATGAGGAAAAAAGATGAAGGAAGTTATGCTTTGGATGAACAAAAAAAGCCTGCATCACCTTCTGCCTATCAGTATACACAGGGGCAAGAATACTATGCCTAAAACGCTTTTTAGCGTGCCAAATTTGATGTATTTAGTTAAGATCAATAATAAAATTACTCTATGTTATTTGATTTCTTGTTGGGTTGCCATTTCTATATGATCCTCATATTGAATAGTCTTTGAAACGTTTCAATAAATATTGTGTATTATCTTAGTAGATATATACTTCGTTGTTTAAGGTACGCTTTATATGAAAGTTACATTTTTAGGGTTTATTTTTAGGTTCTATCCTCTCCATGTATTTTCTAACTGTATCATTACCTTGCAAGAAAATGTGTTTGCTTTTTAAATTAAATACTTGAATCTATACTAAATGAGTTCAAGTACCTTGGAAACAGTATTTGTGAAAAACTTTGACAAGCGCTAATTTGGTAACATGCTTATTACTTTTAGCTGTTTCAATTGCTTTGTTGCTTTCATGATATACAGTATATATATTTTATTAGTGTGGATTTTGTAGCAATGTTGTAGTGTATTTACCAAACACTACTGAATTTTGTACATATGTTACCCTGAGCTCTAAATGAAATTTTAAATGTGTTTGAGTGATACAGCAAATGTCTGTATAAATATTACTACAATAACTTCAACAAAAAAGGTAATTTTAATCAATCACTGCCGTAACATGATAAATTTGAGTTAACAGAGCATAACGATAATGGCTGGTGGTTAAGTAGTCAGGTTTTATAAAAGAAAAAACTGTATCTGATTTTGTGAATTTTTTGAACAGCTACCTGTTTTTTGTGTGTTACTTTGTTACAACTAACATGTGTAGATGATTCGATATTACTATCTGTCATTCCGGCCATTGTATGGTACATTGCCACACTCAGTCTAAGTATTTTTCTCTCTTTTTGACTAACTTATTGAGGCTTGCATCCAACTGTTGGCGTATAGTTATTGAATTTAAATTGATTATTTAGCATTAACTTTAAGTAACTAATTTGGAACAAACCTCAAAACAATATTTTTTATACAAAATTCGATTTGTGACTAATGCGCCGAAGTAACGCGTATAAGTCAATTACTTGGAGTTATGAACAAAGATTGGTACTAAATCTCCAACTCCCCACTCAAAATTAGTAAATATATTTCAGAGTACCTGATCTCAAATTGATTACTAATTGGTGTTTCAATTGAGCAGGTAAACCACTAGAATAAAATACTTCTGTACTTTTTTGTGTACAAGCGCAGTGCCCTTGCCTGTAAATATTTTCTGATTGTTTTCAAATTGTGTTAGTTTTCTTGCAACGTTGTAAATAAATCAGTATCTACAAGCAAACGATCGTCAGTTAATGTTTTTCGCTGCATGTAACCAACTTACATTAATTTGCATTTTACTCGCTTTAGTTGCCTAGAATCGAATGCATATAGTAATATGGGTGTTGGATAGGGTGAGTGATTTTCTCTGTGGGTCGGAACGTCTCAGTGTTCATAGCGTCTTTGTCCGCCTTTTAGAATGGCTGTGGCTTTTTAGTTTGCTCCTGATTTTGTGAAAGTGGGATCGACTGATGTACACCGACAGGAAAGTTGTTACAGTTACCTTGCATGTGTCCCTTACTTTTTTGTAAATTACGGATGAATTTTTTCTGCGCCTGTAACTTTACCATGTTTAAGAAATTTGATAGTCATCTGTAGTTCGTCGGTTGTAGGCCTATTGCAAAAGTTGTCAGTGGTCGGCGATGTTAAAAATTTCTGCTTTGCCTTCTTCACGGAATTGATGTGCTGACCGACTGGGAGGGGATATCGGCGAAGTGGTACCAGTCAACTTTCCATTTTGCTTGCCGAGATTGGAACAGTTTTAGGACTATAAAATACTTGCTAGTGAAGCGATTCAAAAGTGACTATGCCCCCGATGTCGGGTTTACAATGTAGCAAAAGTAACATTTGCTACGGGCCCTTCGCTTTTATGAGTTCCGCCATATATGGCCGTTTTCTTGGAACAAAAAAGAATGAAAAAATATCAATGAGAAGGATCTGGTATTCTGGTAGCAATAACTCCTACCCAGGGTTCGTAATAAATTTTTAGGAAAAACAGTTTCAGTCACTTTTATTTTTAATTGTTTAAGCCCAAGTCTGGATTTGCATAAACGAAACACTGGTTTTAGTATGGCCCGTTAAAAGTTTGCGTAAATAAATAAATCTAGAAATTAAAGAGATGCCTATGACATAATGCTATACATTATTACTTTTGGTACAAGATAGGATACATGGTTCCACCATGTGTTGAGTTCATATCTTATGGTAGGGTCCGGTCTGGTGATATGAGTCAGCAGTGAACAAGGTGAGCCATACCCGATATCTAGGACCAGTGTGACTGGAAAGTCATTGGAAAGCATTAATACTCAACTAAATGTAAGAAAAAGTGCAGAAGATAAGAGCAGCTAATATGTAGAAAAACGTAATTTTGATAAAAATGGCCGATCGAGATGAGTTGAACTATTTTTGATGGTCAATGTTGATAGGCTGGCTCAACTTACCCCAATAACTGTTCTTATTTTAGTGTTTGTTTGAAACAGTATTTTTTGAACATCTACATTTTTAAAAAATATGCAAGTTTCAGATATTGTTACCCCAGCTATCATTATATCGGCAATATTGTAAATCCCTATATACGAAGCGGTTGTTGTAATTTTCAAATGCCAAGAACGTACAATAGACAAACGTCCCTACGGTCAGGAGCCGATATTTTACAGAAAGCTGTGAACTTTTTTAGAAAAGGCAATTCTTCCGGACATTCTTCTAAAACTTTTGGTAATGATTGCATGACCAGCGATTTTTATTCAAACGTTTGGAGAATAATGCAGATATTATATTAATATATTTGGCTATCAACAAGCGGCCTTTGGCAACTCCGTATTTACAATCTGAAAACTCCATGAAAAACGATCTGGCAACTCGTATATTAAAGAAATGGCCAACAAGTTTCACGGTCTTTCTTATGAAAAGTGCTAGGTGCTTGCTTACGACATTGGTATATATAACAGCGTTTCTTTTCTTGAAAGCTGTCTAAAAATGGTAAAGCAGGTACAGACATATGATGGAGAAATCGTAAAACCTTTAAATATAAAGATAATATGCAATGTTCAAAGTCTTTCATTATTTGTAAGCATTTTTTAAAGATATAAACTTACATATGCCTTTAGAAACAATTCTTTTTGTAAATTACATGCCGAGAATCGTTCCTTAATTTTAAAGACCGTCACAATCTTTCTTTTCGCAAACCTGAGAGTACTTCGCTTGCACGAGCAACTAATTTCAATAAACATGTTGAAGGAGAATTTTTTAATTACCTTGGCGATGTTATAGGCAGGTTTGCGACCTAGTAAAATGTAAGATGTAAGACGTACTATAACCAAACCTTTCCCGTTCGTAGTTTTTTTCGACGTCATGCTTTTTTTTATTTTCAGGTTTAAGTTCCCCGCTTACAGGATTTTTAACGTAAATGAGACTGGAGTTGCAACAGTCGGGCGTCCCTAAAAGCTTGTTGCGAAAAAGGGGAAAATCAGGTGGGAGCTGTTACATCAGCCGAAAGAAGAGCGCTGGTGACAGTTATTTGCGTCATTAGTGCAGATGGAAACTTCGCTCCTCCAATGTTGATATTTTCTCGATTAAGATACAAAAACTTATTTTTAAATGGCACCCCAGTTGAAGCATGCAAATCAGGTTGAACCAATGACAAAATTTTTAGAACATCTCATCAACTCCTGCAAATGCTTAAAAGCTGATCAAATACTGCTTGTGCTGGACAATCATGAATCACATGTATCATTCAGAAATATGCAGACTGCCAAAGATAATCGCATTTGTTTATTAACGTTGCTTCCACACGCTTCGCATATAAATTACAGCCACTCGATATCAGTATCTTCGGGCGATTTAAAGGCTATTACATTGACGGATGGCTTCGCTCCAACCCAGGAAAAACGATATCGATTTACGACATATCACAATTGGTAAACACGGTTTTTAACTTAGAATTTCGTCGCCAAACTGTAAAATGTGGTTTTTCTGCAAGTGGAATTTTTCTTGTTTGACTTCGTGTTCGTGAAGTTCAAGAGCAATAGCAGTTCCACAATACGACACTGCGTAGGAGTTATTGATGATCTGGGCGGAAACTGATTTCGAAGGCAGATTTATGAAAAGAAACCGGTGGGACGAGCATTTGCAAAAAAATATATTTTCCAATCAAGATTGAGATGAGTGCTTATTTCTAAAAACTGACGTACTATTTCATTGTCACGTCAGCAACCACTTGGGAGGACAGCCCGAAGGAATGAAGAATATTATTTTGTCTTGGATTTTGAAAGGTTTAACGTATATTGATTGCACTGAGGGACACTTGATTTTTTATCGTGTGTTGACCAAAAACTTAAAAAGAAAATGATTAATTATTTATCAAATAATGCATGGATGTTTGCAAAATCATTCGATCTAGTGATAACAATAGTCCACGAAGGCCGATTAAAAATTGAATATTTAAATTAACGTGTACTCGACTATTTGTCAGACGTAATCACCTCAATCCTGCCCAACACGTTTTCATAGGGTCGTTGTCATCACAAAGTCAAAAGCAATTCGTGTATTATTTTAACATGGCATGGTCATGCTTGCTTGTCGTAGTACGCTTTGTGGTAAAGCTATCGCTTTCGTTAATTTCTAGAAAGTTCCGCTAATTTCTAACTGCTTTCAGTGCTTCTGTGTACACGTGCTTTTTTACCGCATTCACTCGCAAAAGAGGTTGAGGAAAAAGTGCCCGGGACCGGTTTTCGCCACTATAGCGCGGCATGAATGGTACCAAATACCTACCAAATTTTGAAAGTGAAAGTACGTTTACTATATTTTTCCAGTCTCAAACGTGAACGGTGACAACACTTAGTTAACTGGGCACTGGTGAACAAAATTTTGCACATACAGCTCGAAATGTTTGCAGATAGCCCTTGATAACTTCACGACAGTGGATTGTTGACAATTTTTCGATGAATATTTAGGAATAACGGTACATAGGTCACAAAGTCCAAGAAATCAAGTTCACCAGAGTTTTTGCGGGAAAATTGCTGAATAATCTGTAGAGTAATAAGCTTATTCATTGCTAAACCGTTGAATAATTGATGGTGATATGTCAATATACTTACCGAATGACTTTGATTGCGATCGATTCCAGCAGCACATAGCTCCACGTGTAGAGTTTCCAGGCTGGGTCCAACGAGTTTGTTGTAATGTTGCTGAAATGGTATGTGATCACAATGTAAGCGTATGACGGAATTTAGTCAACACTGTCCCCGTATTAGATTAAATTTTTGGTAAATTATTTAGTTAAGTTGATTAAAAAGTGGCCTGCAATCGTGCATAATGTTCGTACTCGGCGAACCCGTTACCTCTCTCACGCCAAATATAACACGATCAGATGTATTGTATAATAAGGATTATTTAAGGGGTTTTCAACCATTGTTGTCACTAAGTGGTTTGTCGCAATACCCATACACCATTATTGTTAAAATGCCACATTTTAAAAAGATGAATTTTGCAATCCGTGAAACGATGCGTTACTGTTTTTATGTAAACTTGGCACTGCGATTAACAGTAACCGTCAACGTACCACACGAGATTTGGCTTTTTATGCCTGTATTCACATTTTAGAACTTCGCCAATAGCGTTGTTACACCTATTAACGGATAACGTTGTCTCTGATTAGTAAATTTTCTGTTCTGGATGTCTGAAATTTCAACTCCTTCAAAATATTCACTGCACTTAAGTGTCGCCCCACGGTTGTTTAACAAAATTTGGATCAAGGTAGGTAATATCACGAACTGAGTTGGTTGAATAGAAGAATTAATAAATGTAAATTTTTTCGTTTGGTTATCACGTTTCAAAAGAATGTAATGGATTCTTGCATACCTTACATATCCTTAGCTTAGTACTCAGACTAGCTGTGACAGTTTGGTCGATATTATTCCTTTCCTGTAAAGCAGCGATCACAACAAATACGCGTAGAGTAATGCCCTTTTCTGAAAGTTCCTATGAATAGCGGGATGCGATTATTGTTGAGATCAAAATCGATTCCATATATTGGTTAAGTTAGAGAATTTTCTGTAATTACGTGGCTGTAGTTACAAAATTTTGATTTACAACAATAACGGAAATAATACATTGCTAACAATTTCCTGTATTGATGTTGAAAGAGAAACGTTACCATAAAATTGATCAGCCACTAAAATATGATCATTGTGCTCACAGTGTATCCATATTTCAAAATATTTTTAGCACGATGTTACTTTTAATCAGGCTTTAAACCGTGCAATACCCTACATCATATATATCGTATATACCTCGTTTAATTGGGAATTATCAAGAAACAATGAGTTTGGATCTAGGTCACTCAATGCTGCTTTCAGATCACATAGCTCGATAGTGTCTTCATTTTCCACTTCTACATGCTGTTCAATATAATGCAGTTAAGGGTAACATTAAAAATAATTGATCAATCTTTAAATTAGCATATAGTCCCAAAACTAGTAAATAAACTAATATTCTCTTTAAATCGAGGGGTCTTTTAGCCTTTACCATATCTTTCTTTTTCAATGAATGATGCAGGATTTGAGAGGAAATTCCCTTTTCTATTTTTTCGCAATCGGTTTTAAATTGCAAAATTCGGCATTTATCTGAAACATTTTGGTAAACATAACGTAACGCAAATCAAAAATAAACCGCAACTATATAGAAAAATTTTAATAAACTTGTCAGACTGTACCTATATGCTATTGCATGTATACAATTATAGTTTTAAAGCCATATACATAGCGTGCCACACCACACCAAAGTTTAAAAAAAGAAGTTATTCGATAGAGCGCATGTAGGCTACTGTTTAACACGCTTGATTTTCATTAATGTAGGGCTTCCTGTGCCCTTCATTTTATTCCTTTTTCTTATAAAATCGCTATTTTGCTATAGGTTACGTTCCGCATATTCAATCTGAGGTGTAAAAAATGTTGTAGGCCTATACAAACCGATTAAACTCTTTTCTCTTATGCGCATCTCACGAATCTTTTCTCGCAGTTGTATCAGCACCAGTTTTCTTTCGCGCACCACTGAATCTGCCTCACACAGGCAGCGCTTGCTGTTTTCTATATAGTATTTTTGCAAAACATATGTAACCTATTAATGAAACAGAAGAATATTTTTTAATTTATCTGAGAATTTGGTATCAGTTAGTAATATTTTCTTTTTCTAATAAAAACCTTTTTAGATTGACTAGAAAAACTTTTTCATCTCCCAGCTGGAGACTACTACACATATAATTATTAATTGGCGTGCAACATAATGCGAGTTTACTCCCAGGGGAAAACTTTAAAGGTTTTCTCTCACGTGCTGCGGACAAGTAAGATCGTAAAACTTACCAGCTTGAATAAAGTTTTACTTACATTCATACATTGCATCTGTAATGCGACGGTAAAATTATCATTATGATAGCTCCTACAGTTTCGAGGAAAATTTCTGGTTGAATTGAATAACTTACTAATGCTTTATTTTACTTTGATAAGTTTAAAAAAACGTTTCTCCCAATACATTTTCAATGATAAATTATAATACAATTTGCTCTAGGTATGAATCTTATACTTCTAAAGGCAAGTTTCCTAACACACAGACAGTTAGTGGTGTGCAGTCAGACGTTGTGTATCCAAACCTTGAAAAATTTAAAATGATGAAAGTTTTGTGGTTTGTCTTACAGGCTTTCCATGCTATCATACAATAGCAAGATATTGAGTACAACTCCTTTGATTTTAACAAATATAATAATTGTTGATCTGACAGTTGGTTTATTTCATCTACAGTAATTGGGATTGGTCCTAAAGCTAATAGAGTTTACTTTTTGAAATAAAATTGTTTACAAAATCAGTAAACATCGTTTTTTAGTTTTTATGTATGAATTATGTCAATAGCAAAAACTTGCGCTTCAGGTAAAAAAGTTTCGTCTAATCTATTCTATCAACAAGCTGCTTACTAACATAGGCTATCTTATACCTTTAACCATGTCAAACAATACCAGTAATTGAATGTAAAGTTTAAACTTTATCCCGATGTCATTGTTTACTGAATTTACTAGTCTATTGAAAACAAATTTCGGCATTAAACAAAACACAGTTCAACTACGTGCTAAATGCCAAAATGTCTTTAAGTTTTGGTCATCGTGCAATCTGCCAACATGCCTTACCGCTTAATTTGAGCCTGCAGAAAGACAGACTGCCTCTCCTCAGTCTGGGCATAAAGATTGTCATACCATACCATGCCGCTTAATCACAGGATCAGTGTTTTTTTGTGTAGTGTCATTTCCACACGACGAGAAGTTGCGGTGACAAACAATGGGAGGAGTTGTTTGAATATTGATCAAGTAGACAGTTATAATAACCCGCATTCAATGCACTGAATAAATACTAAAAGGAGTCTCATCTAAATCTTTCGTCATTAATACAGTCAACAAAAGCGAACGCATAACTTTTGGAAGCAAAGTAGGTATTACATGCCCTTGATTGGTTTCGGTATTGCGTGGAGATAGAGACAATGGCTTGGCGTCAAGATTTGGCCAATGAAGGGAAATAGGCTACACGCAATTAGCTGGTGTCCTGTGTTGCTAACTTATTAAGTGTTCAGCAAAGCAGTACTCCCTAAAATTTCGCTTTTGGGAAAATTAATGTGTTTGCTGTGTTGGAATGTGCCATTTGATGGGTTTATTGGAAACTTTAATAAGCTGAAAGGCTACTTGCCCACCGAAAAATCTTGTCGTCTCGGAAGACCGTAAAAGTCGTATTCTGATTTATACTTTCATAAAAGTTGTTTTAAGTTGCACCATGACGCTGCATGATCGTCTAAAAATTCAATTGCTACCTGATTCTGCAATGGAATTTGGTTTCACTTTTGTACACTTTTCCGAGGCTCCTGTTGAAATTGCGTCGTTAAGTTTTTCTGCAAAAAATAAATGGACTGAATCTTTAAAAGAAACCTGGTTGTTGGAACTTAGCCGGTAGTTTGTTATAAAATTTGAGTAAAGTGTCTCACAGAGTTTCTTACTTTATCAAGATAAAATTTCTTTAATTACCGGAGTTCACTTAGAAATACCGAATTAATTCTTTTAAGCTACAGCAATAAAGTTAATTGCAAAGTTTTAAAACAAAATTTTGTGATATTACCCATGCGGCATGACAAAAGGATATTACAAACGTGCGAGTTAACAGACAAAAAAATATCTTAAATTTAATTCGGCCCGATGGCCGATACCTTATGAACTATACTTTTTATGTATACAGTTTTCTGAATAAAACCATTAAAATGAAGAGTTTCTTATAGGAAAAATTAATGCATTTCTCCTATCAATCTCATTCTGAAATAATAGCCCATACCAGTACATTACCACGGTTCATAAAGGGCACGATCTATCATTCACAAACCGTAATTAACCGATTAAGTTTAAAATGGAAGTAATGACTAAGGCGATAATGGACAAATAAGTTTGTAAGAAAGTTTTAAGATATTTTAATAAGTAAGTTTTTTCACTCCCTGAGATAGACGATTGAGGGATTATTACGTCATCACTACTTCCCGTTCACTGATTCATACCTTTTGCAATACCGATCTTTTTTTGCACGTTTGTCATTTGTTCTCGCATGCCTTTTAACAATGTCTTCATCTTCTCTAATTCCGCTTTAGTTGAGTCGTTTCGGCCATAATGTAATTCATCTTTAGAAAAAGAAATGAATGGTTACTACTGACATAATTTGAGCTAGCATATGGTTAAAAGCAGAGGTAGCCAATTCGGCTCCGGAAGCGTACGTCTGCTATTGAGATACCTTATTCATCACTTTTATGTTATGAAATTATACCATAAACTGAACAAGAATGATAATTTTTATAACTACTACAAAATAAAACTAGAAAATTTCTCAGATAGCACAGATACACACGCAGGCAGCTCTTTAGCTCCAAATCGTGTTCATAAGGTTTCCACACGCTTGAGGCGATTAGCATGAAAAACATCATTTGCGACGACTTGCGATGGCTTGCGCTGTGAACGACGTGCGATTGTATCCGTACGCTGAACGCGGCAAGCACTCTTATATCATAACAAACATGATTTTGTGGCTGCCACTATTTTTCACAGCTTTTTGTGAATTGAACTTCAATGTTGCAACATAGTAACCTTAACTTAACCTAAATCTTCTTTTTTGTTTTAATCTAACTCCAAACCCTAATTGACTAAAAGCAATATTTTGCATAACCATTCTCCTATAACTTAAACGCCTATCCTTAACAAAGAGCTGCATGACCTATTTACGGTGAACTGATCACTTTCTTTTTCTTGCATCGTCGTATTTGATTCATGTAGCCTCGTGGCAAGAAATGCATCTACTGCACGTTTAAGCAATTTCATTGGTGGGGGCGCATAAAATTCCAGTACAGATTCAAACAAATTGCAATTTTTCGAACAGAACAAACGAAATTTGGACACATCTAAACAAAAAATTGGTCAATTGAAAAATCCAAACAGGAAATGAAGAAACTGTATTAATTTTGACAAGAACTTGTCAAATCAGATGATTTCAAAGGAGAAAATAAGAAGGGACAAAATTTAATCCATATATAGTTATATACAATCTAAACAGAAACCTATACTAAATTACTACATTTTATACCAGAAAATAGAACGCTATAAACTTCTCGTACATATTTAAACAAACTGGAATTATCTATGGTAAAGTCAATGACAGTCAATCAATGCCAATGGTGTTATCCTCCCTTCAGTTGATGGTAAAAAATAAATGATACGATTCAAGATTAACTTCTTTTAGCCTTTACCCTTCAATGTAAGGTTAACTAAAAGCGTTTTTAAGGAAATCGTGTCAACTTTTGATCTGAAATGCAAGATCATATTTCAGGCTTTCATACTTAAAAGGAAAGGAAGTGCCAGCAAACCTCAAATCTGCTGAGTTGTGAAAGTATATTTTTTTAACCAAACAGTGGTTGTTCAAGATGGAACACATTCTAGTTTTTTGCACGGGAGCCATACTTTGACAGTATAGAAAAGTAGTAGAAAAGTACATTTTGCAATAGAGGTTTTGTGTTTCAATCTTTTATATGAATAGGGGTCGGTAGACTTAGAAAAAATTCATTTAGGAGTCTGTGAGGAAGAAAAGGTTGGGAACCAGCGTGCTACGGTGTGGGAAAACGAGGCCCGGAAGACGATCAAAATAGGAACCGTTAAACATCTAAAAAGAAATTAGTAAACCTTTAAAACTATTCACTTGTTATGACTTAGAAAAAGAAGAACCAAAGTATGTCAATTGTCAAAGTGTGTTGCAATCAATTTGTTATGGTCCCAAAGCAGCTTGCAACAAAATTTTTTTATATATTCTTCTTATTAAAAAAATCTTACAATATATAGTTGCTTTGGAAATAGATTGTTAATTATGTTACATTGAATTCAAAATATTCGAACGAATCTGAAGTCACATAATAATTAGTAGTTTTCTGTGGTATATATAGCATAGTACTTGGTTTGGTAGCTATGGTGTTTTTGATAAAGCACATTCTAAGTGCATCCCTTCAACTTTTCTATTAAAACGTCATGTTTTATAGCTTTAGACAACATGATTTAAGAAAAATGTTTTAAGAAACATGATTTTCCATGTGTGCTAACCAGCACGTTCTAAACTAGGACAACAGGAGAAAGTTTTGAACTCATTCCGTTGAAAATTGACATGCCAGTACAACGTTTTGGTGGCGCTTGTATAGTTATATAGGGAAGCACTATGCAGGTGAAATGGCAAAATTCAGAAGTTAATTGATAATTATTAAATCACAACTTTAAAAATGCTCATTTTCATCAAAATATCCCAGTGACTACCAAAGGTATTTTCGGTCAGCGACGATGGTTACAATGTTTTAAACAGCACGTTAAAACATACCTTTTTCTGTAAGATACCTATAGTATACCTTGCAATTCATTTTACGTTAACCAAACCAATAAGTAAAAAAATACCAAGTTACTTTTGTCAGCGTCTCTGCTATCAACCAAAACTGCAGTAATAACCACTGTAATTTTAATGCATATAGCTCTACACAAAAAATAATTTATCAATTTAAATAAGCAAATCATGCCCATTCAAAAATATTGGTAAACGTTTTACAACCCACTATAAACCATAAAATGCTTTTTATTTCAAGAAATAATTCTGTTTTAAATTTTATCGAATTTGCTCTACCTACCATCATTTTGTTGAGCACCAGCTGCTTTTATCGCTTTTTCTCTCTTGCGGATATTTCTCACTAAAACATACTTTTCGAACAATCTGCGGTACAACGGCAAGCGGTCCTCTCTGCGTCACATCGTATACAGATTACGTAATAGTACATAAATAATGAAATTCCTGTTGGACCGATAATTTAATTACCTTATTATAGAATATTGCTTCAAAATGTCAGCAACCTCTTTTTCTGTTATGTATGGTGGATAATCCAAAAGATGTTTCAATCTATATTATATAGTTATTTTAATTAGTAATGTTTTGAAATTTATCGACGGAACACTGTAGAACCCAGTTAATAACAGCCCATGTATCACAACCTATTAAACGCGATCCGGATTATTTTCTTTTTGCAATGTTTAACATTCTATTTCACTATACATGACCATTGCGGTCTCCAGACCACGACCGCAATATAGCTCGCACGAAGCAACTATAATTGAACCCCGCTTATCACCACTATAAGTCTATTTTTTCGTAAAAATCCGCAAAAGGATTAAGCATAGCAATTGTTAAATGATAACTAATTAAATGCGGCTGCGCCGTGAGCACGTATAAACGGTCTTCTAGTCATGGTTTGCTGGTGCACGAGCAAGGGTATCCGCTAAGATAATTTAAAAAAGTTTTATTTGTAATTGTGGTTTCAAAGAAAATCAAAGTTAAAGAAGTTACAATAAAAAGAAAGAATTTCGTTTAATATCTCATACAAACTTACATGGCAAACGTACATGCCTACATTCTCATTAAAATCTCGATTTTTTGCCTAAAAACGTCTGGGAATCGTTTACTGAAACCAAGTTTCTTACTGTAACCTAATTAGCTAAAGGCTCAGTACAGTGTAAGAGCTGCATATGTTGGTTGTTGGTCTTGGCCACAACAGTTTTTATCAATTTTTGTTGACATGCTGATACCTTTCTTAAACAAAGTAGTTCAATTTGCACGTATGTGTGCCAATGTATCCTAAATCCATAACTTTGGTCTATTATTGGTAGTAGATAACGGAACAGGAATAAATAGAAATTGCAAATCAGACGTGTTCTTTTAAAATTTCCTGCTTACGACAAAGCAATGTTTTTAATCAAGTAAACGTTTCGGAAACAAGCGACAATCCTAGAATATTCTCTATAATTAATTAATCAAACGATAAACGACTCATTGTTTTGAAACCTTTGATGTTAAATTGAAAGGGGAGAGTTGGATACTGCTGTATTTTCCCAATTTAAATATTGCTCTAGTAATATCTTTTGACGGTTTTATCTCTTTCATGATAATTTAATGCCCTATTTTACGTTTAGGCATACCAACGTAAGATTGGGTACCCGATTACGTCAGGTTGATGTTGATGGTTAGCATATATAAATATTTGCTGATATACCAGGTGTTACCTCCGGTACTATTAACAGCCAAAAAAACAAAACAAATATAAACGAAGTTGCCAGGATGAAACGGTTAGCCGAATTCTCCAATAACCACCCATTATTGCAATATTTCATGCTCAAAACGAAAATTTTGACACAATCTTTAAGAAAAAAAATATTACTCTAAGTTATAAAAATGGTCATAAAAATATGTGCTATAGCAAATGTGGTAAATGCACACATTTTTCTTTATATATTTGTAAAAATCATTATACCTTGAATCATTATTGGTAACATTTATTTCTTTTGGGGTTTGTTTTCTGGCATGACGCAAATCTTTGGTTGAAACTAAAGAAAAATCGGTATTGGATTCCGACAGGACCTGCAAGAAACTTATAGTTATAGGAGAAAAAAAATTTGTATCTTTTAACAAGTCACATAAAAAGGCAGCAGGCATAACAAATTTTACTCCTCTTGCTTGACAAAACAAAAAATCCATTCCTTATGGGCAATTTTTATTTTTAAATTTAATAACTTGTAGCTTTTAGTGTTTAAAAGCTTGATCTATGACAGAATGTTTATTAATATAAAAGCAAAGAAATGACAACAGATTGAAAAGGACAATCGAAATTTAAAAAGCGAGCTATCATTTAAACTGCTAGAAAGACTAAGACTAAACTTTTTCAGAATCAAATTTGTGTAGCAAAGTTGGAAAATCGGTTATTGCAACACAGACCCAATAAAAAGATTTTAACCCATAAAACGATAGTTATACAGTTTCATACAAAAATACTTCAAACATACTATATTGTTTGAAAAAATGTTGGACACTTTTCCGTATGAGAATTTTTTTGTTTGCTTAGAATAATTTAAAACAACATTTTTCATGAAAAGCGTTTTGCAATTACAAACGTAAGTTTCACCATGAATTTACTCTATGCAGACATATATTGTGTCGCGCCGGATCACTAAACCGCTTGAGTTTCTTTTATGCTACTACTATGCTGGAGAAAACTTTGTTTCCAAAAAAATAAAATATCCAAGTCAAAACAAGTTGTATGATAAGCGCAGGCAAGCCTGAATGTGGCTACTAAAAAGAAATAGTTGATTAATAGTGTCGTGGTGAGTGGTAGCAAGGCTCGCGTTCAAGCTCTTCTATGAAGAAGGAAAACAATTGTCTCTCAAGGAAGAAATTACTAGAGAAGTACGTGACATTTTCAAGTCTAACAAGTAAAATATTTGAAAATATTACGATGACGTCATTTTATATCCGAGTTTGTCAATAACAGACATTCTCAACCTTGAACTGCGCTTTCCAGACACTAAAGTCAGAAGGACTATGCTACACCAACAAAGGAAATAAAAATTTAAAACTACTTAAAGATTAACTTTGCTGGACCACTTTACTTCCAAACCGCGCAAAACTCAGTGATAAAATCCTAAAAAAATATTTTAATTTTATTTAAAACTTTTGTCTAAACTAACCCAAACTTTCAAAATAGCCTAATATTTGATATCATCGAAAATTTTTTATTTCAACCAGTTAACTTTTGTTTGTGAAATGTTTTTGAAGTAGGCATATACCGCTGTGTCCACATTAACCAAAAATAATCACTTTTCAAAAATCTTAATTTATGTCTATATACATTCCAGGGTTATTGTCATTCCAGCAAGATTAAAAACTCTTTCCGGTATTGAAATAGTTATCACTTTTTGTTTTTTTGGTCAAAAAAACAAACTTTCGGATAAAACCATAAGAGTTAAGCTCGGTTTCATTCTTTATTAACTTCTCGCATTCCCTTAAGTATTCCGGCCACCGGTGAAAAATGTTGTATGATTAAAATGTTAGATTAACTTACTGAAAAGTAAACGTAGTCTATGACGAACATTAAAGCATGTGAAATATTTACAAACATTACCTGTTCATAGCTGATTGATGAATGAACTAAAGTGTCTGGATTATCTCTCAAGTTTTCAATGCCTTTTAAAGTTAAGAGGTTGAGATGACTGCTAGTGGCCTGACAAAATATGGGGTTTAGAACCTGTAGGTTTACAATGCTTACAAGCTTATTTGTCGAAATTGTTCGAAGATGTGAAGATCTCAACTACATTAGCAATAAATGTTTGGCAATTATATACCAGGGTTGTGAAAAAATGAAAAAATCTTTTGCTTGTACGAACCCAAGCTTTTGAACTTAAAGTTCATTGAAGCCCGAGCCTAGACGTCATAATAAAACAAAAAAAGAAACCTATTTTGAGAGACAGGAAGGTTTTTATCGATATTTTGTTGGTTACCCCCTAAGCCTATATATGTTTTCGATATATGGGTTTACTATACTTGTATTTGATGTAATAACAGAAACTATATTTTACAAAGAACCATTTTCAAAACCAAACACTAGTATATTATTTATAACATATTTACGGTTACGTTTTTAATAAAAAACAAACAGAAATATTGCAGTGACATCGTCTATATATATGGGTGACTTATTATGCACTAATTTCTGAAATTAATGACAGGCACAATGAGTTTAAAAACTATTGGAAAAATTGGAAGAATAACTCCTTTTTTTGGTCGAAAAAGTAAACGTTAATTCGGGTAAAATGAAGAGTAAAGCTCGGGTTCGTGAGAGCACTTTAAAATAAAGACTCCTACTATATACCGTCTTTTTTCGTCTACAACCTATTCCAGAACCAAAGACACTTTTTCCTACTTCATAAGAGTCGTCAGTGTCTTGACCATGTGTATCTTCTGTATCCTATTTCAGTACACGAAAAAAACATAGGTCTTGGAAAATGTACAACTTTATCTTAAGCCGCAAAACCCACTTTTATGTTATAGTTGGATTCATGTGTTTTCGTTATTTTGATTTCCACAAAGGGCGAAGAAAAATCTTCATTCTTAAAGCTTGATAATTGGGATGAATTGGAATTTTCCCTGCAAATGGATATCGAATGTTAAATTAGTAAAGGAACAACCACACATACAGGAATTTAATTAGGTTTTAATAAAAAAATTGCTTCTCACATGCTGATACATTGCGTTCCATTGCAAAATGGTTTTTGTTCTGTAACATAAATATAAGTAAAATTTGTTTACCAAATTCAAACGCGCAGCTAAACTGCATGATATCGTAATGTATATTAAATCAATAAATCAACCTGGCAGAGACACCTGGTGTTCAGGTGTCATCGGTATGTCCATATTTGGAGTTGCGTTTCTACTGGCCACCTTGATCGCTATCAATTTTTCTCTCTGCTGTTGCCGTCTTGTATTTCTACTATTATTGTCTGTTGAAACACGTTGTTATAGTATTCATAATTAATTTCTGAGTTAGAAGTAAAATTTTGCCTTTTTTTCATGAGAAAATAAAAGAAAATATCAATCAAATTTCATAAAAACGAAATATTTATGAAGTATTGAACATTTTAGTTGGTAGCCCAACTGAGGGAAACCATTATTTGTAAACAAAACATGATAATAAGTTGCATCTAAAGTTTTTAAATGTAACTAACGCCAATAATACATATATACTGTAGTTTTAGTGCAATCTTAATAACTTGAGAAATTATTTTTTAATCCAAATTTGTAAGTACATTTTTATCATCTTGAACGTCCAAATAAACACCATTGCACGTAAAAATTGTATGTTATAAGCTATAATGAAACATATGATTTATTGTTATACTTAAAACTTGGAAACGTCTTTGTTAGTAAAACCTTTAACTACGCATGGCCAAACAGGACAAACGCAAACAAAAAAAAAACAAAGCGCGAACACAAACAGAAGCAAACAAAAAAGCCGAAACGCAAACAAAAGTGGACCTGCAGGAAAGGGTATTCCTGATAAATGCAATAGACGTTTGACTATAGTTCCTACAATATAATATCATTCTTCAAGGCTTATTGCAAGTCAACAAATACTTATTGTCGTATAGAGTAAGACCATTTCCTTTCCAAATAGAAGATCAACCCACACTATCTAACGTTTTCCTGAAGACTACAAACACTGTTATAATTGATTTGTACTTATAACGAGTAATAGGAATAAGGACTAATAGGGACAAAAAGTTGAAATATAAGGTAGTTCTTTATGGGATATTTATTTTTAATCATCGTGTATCTGCTATTGTTTGCAATAGCCATCAGAATTATATTTTCACAATATTTTTAGTGGTTATATCTGCTGCGCTACTTCCATTCATCAAGGTAATTTTGCTGTGTTAAGTAACGTTAGTTATTTTTTGTTAAAGTTAGAGATAATTTCTTTAAAGCACAGATTGGCATTTGCTACGTTACCAATCGTGACGTTTGTTCTTACCGCGGATATATGCGGTAAAAAGCACTCACTCATCCATCTAGATTACAGTGTTTGCAGACATTGATGTACCACCATTGCGGTGGTGTACCGAATCGTGTTTGTCGGATTCGGTCCAAAACCGAGTTTTTTGAAAAACGAATCGAATTACTTTGGCCACATCATGTCTATCGTCATCTAGTATGGCAAGCAACTAACGGATTTTTTGTGGTAACTTGCAAGAGAAAAGTATTAGCAAATGACATAATTAGATTTCTTGTTATGTGCAACAAAAGTCATAGCCTATTTATAGCAAAGCCTATTTATTTTAAATAATCTGTTTTTGGCCAAATTTATGTCCAGATTCTAGAATTTGGGCACAATTTTTACCTGAAATATCGGTTCACAAACTGCACATCTAATACCACGTGTCTCTGTGTTGTCTGTTCTAACGTCGCTGCGTATCTTTGGAGAACCAGCTCCAGAAAGCCTCAACAGAAGCTATGTAGTCTCACAGCTTTGTATCCTTAACAACATTTTTCTACTTTTATGGAGATAACCTTTGCTCCAAGTAGGCTACGTTTTTTGTTTCCGTTTCGTTGTCCTATTTGCGTTTTAATTTTTTGTTTGCGCTTTGCTTTATTTTGTTGCATTTTGATTTTCTGTTTAAGTTTTTCTGATTCAGGCCCGTATAATGAGCATGGGGCTAGGAGGACTAATACTGGACTCCTTTCTGGAAATTTTGGGCCAAAACATTATGGCGACTGTAATAGTAAATTGTAATAAGTTATATAATTGGCATTTTAATAAGCGACTGTGTATTCTCCAGTTAGATGTAATGTAATGTTTAGACAGGTGTATTATTCTTGGTTAATCATGTTATTCAAACAATTGTATTCCTAAACCGACATACTGACCTAGTATAGAAGTGTTTTCAAGTAGCGTCGCATTTTAGAGTGTATGAAGTTAGATGGTGCTTGTGGTCAAAAGATTCGGTGACGTAGAATAATGTTACATATTACATATGTTACACGTAGCATGATGCAAGCAACATGTCTGTTGCTGATTGGCTCAGATATAGGATATAAAAACTTAGGCTTGGTTAAAACCGCTCTCTTCAGTCTTTTCTCTTGTGCCGTTCTGGCTTATTCATTATTCAATTGAAGTGATAGCTCTATTCGAATGTGAAATGGTGATGAAATTGTTTCTGATGTGACTACGACTATATTTTGGACAATATAACAATTTAGACTTTATGAATGTTGTGCTAACTTAAAGAAACAATCAGAGATAGCATACGCAACTGAGTCAAAGATAAAAATAGTCAAGGAGTTCTAAAAGAAAGACTAAAAAAACCTTTGGTTTTAGGCCAACCCAAAACAATTCACATCGCCATCCCCACAACATAGCAATGCGGTAACAGAAATCGTACTAGACTAGTAGCTTGCAGAAGAAGTTTTTCCACTATAGGCCATTAAATTTGTTGTCCGTTCATTCCAGTACGGCACCCGTCTTTTTGTTAATTGCTATCTTCCATTCAGCACCAATAATATTGACGGTACAAATGCAATAGCAACTGACTAAAACTGCCTTCATTCATGAGTAAAGGCTATACCGCATAACAGCGAGCCGCTGTTAAACATCACCACATCCGGATATTAGCAGTTAATTCAGTGGACCCAGTTAGAAATTTAGCATATTGTATCAAAACAAATCAAAATCGATAATTTCAACATCAATAAAAGAATGCTATTTAGTAAGAATTCTCGCAACTGATAATAAATATTCGTGAGGAGATTTTGAAGTAACCGCTTCGGTGAACTGTAATACCTTGCACAATTAAATTGGCTCAAGGCCAAGGACTTCAAAAGCTAACCCAAGTAGAAAGTAGCCCCACTCCCAATTGCCAATTCCACAAGTGCTTGCAATGGTAAATGTATAAAGAACGTCCCTGAAAAGTGTAGAAGTGCAACATATTGTTTTTGATGTTAAAATGGAAGTTTATATGCTTTACACTCACATCTCTGAATTTTAGTTATTTTTAACTGCATTCAAATGTTCAGGCCGTTGTATGCTTATGCAATTACAACCTTATGCTTAAAAAAAGTATTTTCCAAGCCTGATATATGTGAGCCCTTCCCAGATTTTGTTGAGCTGCATCTGAGCCAGCTTACCGTATTTTACCCACCATTCAAAAGTCGAAAGTGAAAGGCAAGTGTCGCTTTCTGTATGGTATGGTATGGTATAACGGGCCTATTTTTTATCATCAGACTTATTAGGAAAGTTTTTGCACGGCTTAAACATGACAAAGATTCATCATTGCTCGAGCCACGATTATCGACCTAGCCAGCCTTCGTGCAAGATCCGATTGTCACACAGTTTTATTTGTGTTTTTGTGGATACCTTGTATCGTATTGCCAAAATTTGGAACTGTTTATCAGAACCACTGAACAAGAGGAAGCGTCCTTGGTGCCTTGCCCAAATGTATTACAAACGTAGCCAGCGCTCTGACTAGGGCACTAGGCCTACTAGGCCTTCGAACACAGCATGAATTAATGATGTCATGTATCAACACGCAAGTGTTAACACCCAGTTTTTGTGTTAGGCCTATAGGCTATGTATCTATAACATTGCATCTGTTAATTTCAGTCTAAAATGGTAATGGTAATAACTTTCTTAAATTGATTGCCAGGCAGTATGATGGTTAGCTGCCATTATATCTGTTGTAATGGTTTTATTCGTTAGCCACGACGATTTCTTAACGTTGTACTCGTGTTTTTAGCTTAGCCTATAAACAATATCACCCTGGGTTCTGCATCAAACAACTTGACTACACACATGCATTCTACGTTCTTTGGAGTCATTTCCTTACTGTGTTGTTTTCAGTCATCATTTTTTCAAGCCGGTTAATATAAGACCTTCAAAAAAGCATGTGCATATCTTGCTATGGAGGGCAGAGTTGTAATTGGGCCTTATATTTTTAACCCGAATCCGGGCTGAGCCCGAACCCGAACCCGAACCCGAACCCGAACCCGAACCCGAACCCGAAAATGTATTTAAAGTGCGAACTAGGCCCGAAAATAAAATTTATTATATGAATCAAACTGGTGAGCTGGCCTACATGAAGATTTTCGGAATGTACGGCTGTATACGTAACAAATTATAGAAGAATAGATACACAATTAATATACAGGAGGTATATACAACTTTACAGGAGGTTTGAGCACCCTGCGCGCATGCACAGAGGCACTTGCAAGGTATAAGTTATGAAAATATGACGCAAATGTGGCAGATTGTGAGTATATGAATTCGGGTCCTAATCTGGACCGACTTTTTTTCAAACTTAAGCCCGAACCGAACTGAAAAAAACGGCCCAAGTTACGACTTGGATCCAGAATGGACGTAATTCAGGCCTTACTGCAGAAAAAAACAAATATACTTCACATGAAAACCCCATCGCTAATAAATCAAAATTACCTTTTTTTGGTAACTGTTTCACTTCAAGAAATTGTTTATTTTCTGCGACGGTTGTTTTCTGCACATCATCTTGATTTAAGATCGGTTCATTTGATAATCTTTCACTCTTGCAATAGTTCATACCATTCTCTTCTTGTGTGATCTTAAATTTCTGGCAATAAAACAACAAAAGCTCTAGTTTAAAATACAAACGTTTGGAGAAAATCTGTTTCATATTGCAGACGCGTTTGACAAACTACAAATGTTTCAGTTTTATGAAATTGCGTCTGAAGATGGTTTAGTTAAAAACCATCATTTTCTGTGATTATGTAAGCTACATATTTATTAATATTTCAAAAATTATGGTTTGGTCGCTGTTAGTGGAGATAGACCTAAATGCATGATAACGATTTACGAGTTTAGTTTCAATATACTGTATTACCTTTCGTAGCATGTCTAATTCCTTTCTCTCCGTTTTTGTCACCTTCATGATGTGATTTTCCGTCAAAGCCTTTATGTGAAAATATCGCTTTGTTGAAAATGGACTGCGGGGCTTAGATGAAGGATGTTTAATTCTTTTGACCTATTTTGAAAAGTAAACGATGTTTTTAAAACGCAGTAGTTTCATTTTCCAGTATTTCTGCATCTCATTTTGTGGCATGTTCACTTAATTAACTAAGGTAAAGTTAATGTTCAATAAACTGCTGCCAAACAACCTGCTTGCTTTTACTGAATAAAATCTACAAATACTGGTATCCTATTTTATTATAGTCGACATACTTCAAATGGTTTGGGAGGGATCCATAGTGTTTCCTTCCTGTTTGAAATACCACCATCTAAATCAGTTGAATACGATGTTTGCTGTGTGGTGAGTTGATCTTGAAGTTGCGTAGCTGTTGTAAAGATTCCTCTGACTTCCATAGCCTTTTATGCACGAGGAAATAGTTTATTAACGGTCTCGTGGAATTATGTACAGAATTACGTAAAAGAATTGAGTAAGCAAATAAGTTTTAAGTTTACAGATTTTAACTGCTTCAACAAGTAACTGGTATTAACAGATATTGTTTAATCATGATTTAAAAAAAGTTGTCGTTTTACCTTAGACAAATACAATCCTTCGTTTTCTTTTAAGTTTTGTTTTGCAGCGATAACTTCGTCAAACATTAGATCAGCTTTTGCTGTTTGCAGTACTTTTGGAAGGAGATATACAGTTGACCATTTGGGAATCATCATAGACAATGTCCTATTTTCACTGTAACGATCACTATTTTCAAGAGCATTTGGCAGAAAGAACATTTCTAACACTTGATTCGTTTTTTGTTTAATGTAAATTTCCAAATTCGGTGAGTCTGCGCATAAAGTACAGAATGGCTAAAAGCGAGAGCAACATCTTCAACAAGCTGGTATTATAGTCAACGTTATAAATGTCTCAAAAGATACTTCCAAAGCATACAGGTTTGGTTGGATGGATTGGACTACCACTAAAATTGCTTTGATCGCTAAGTTCGCCAGAACCACTTGCTTAAAAGACTTAGTGCCTCTATCGTGTGGATCGGACCGGTCAAACACCTGATATACGGCGTCTGATTTTAGTGACCAACTTTGTAATTTGCAGTCTTTTGCTCGTTGCCAGCTACCACATCAGAAAATTAGCCATATGATTTACACATGTTTTAACGTGTGTAAACGGCAAGATTAATGTTTTGCATGAATCTATATGAATAAATTTTTGATATGTTTCTTTTTCACGCAATGGCATGCTGTTCGAATGAGTGATGTGAGTGAGTTCTTTAATGAGGAAGGTTTCTAATAAGTTTTCGCTTCATTAATAGGCTACCCTGTATCTTGATTAGCGTCCAAGAACACGGCAACTTCTTGCCCAACCGTGTAATTGTTTTTATTGACACTAATAATAATAACACTAAATTTTCAATACGTGTTGTACTTGTACGTAATGTGTACGTCTGTACGAGGACAAATTTGTTTGCTATTGCATTCACATGCAATATATTTTGATTTTATTGTGCAGCATTTTCAGTTTGCTAGGCAGAAGTTTGCTTACAATAACAGGAGCTATTTTTCATAGAGGTTATATTTCAAACATCAGTTGACGAGTGTGTGCCGTATGCCAGTATGCCGTTGCTATATTTTTATTTTAGAATACTGTATGCGTACCAACTATACGGCTTGCAGTTTGTTAAGTTAGAAAACTATTCGAAAAACTTTATTTTTCAGCTAAATAGTAAATTTTGTGGGGCTTCCTTTTTTTAATAAACATTGTAAACTCCTTGCTTTACAGAAATTTTTTGTTGTTCGTTAAATTAAGCTAGGCTTCACAAAACTGAAGGAAGTAGGCTACAAGCCGCTAGAAAAAATGAGGGTCAAATGCCAAAATAGTCAGGATTGTTATAGTTAGAAAAGATCCTAGAATCGTTCGCATTTGGTGCTATATTTAAAAATTTTGTGGTATGGTTCCAGGATACTCGTTTTCATGACCAGCTTCGTATATACACTACATACTGCTTTAACGGGTCGTTACTATATACATTGTTGAAAAATGTTGAAAAATGGCCTACCAAATTTTAGCCAAAAAATAAAATTGGTTCTTTCTTTAATTTGAATTTGAGACCCTTGAGTTTTATACAATGATGACATATTTATTTATTTCAGTATGTATTTAGCGATAAGATCATTTATAATGAGTCTACCGAAATAAATGTACATATTGGAAATTAATCAATTTTTTTCTTAGTTAAAACGCACCCATTGCTTTGGCCAATGCTTTGACCAAAGACGTAAAGTCTCCTCCTACTTTAATATAAAATTCCAGTACTTCTGGCTCATTCGGAAACTGAATTAGAGTTTTACGTCGATCATTGTCTTCGGCGAATTTATTGCTAATGTCCTGTTGGCAATAACAAAACTGTAGTTAAATAACGTGGTAAACTTAATCTGAAATTTAAGCAAATACTTTTGTATATTAAAACTAAAAGGCTTTATATTAAACGTTTAAAGTCAAAAAATAAAAACCTCTAGCAGATGTCTACTTGTATCATCTTCGGTCATTATCGTACTCATATCACAGTCAGCATTCACGAGGGCTTTTAATTGGTTTAGATCCCCTTTATTCTAAGAACAGAAGAAGTTTCTTTTTCACTTTAGTGTATAGAAACCGTAATGTTTATTTTTTAGTTTTCCTAGAATGTCCTTTTCGATCACGCTGTGCTTCTCGAAACTTTTGCAAATCATGTCTATAATTTAATTTAATCAAGAGCATGAAATCTTTCTGTAAGGGGAAGCTAAGAGTGTTAGTTTAACAAAATTATAATAGTAAGACATAAAATATATAAGGTTTTACAAAAGTGACGGCGTAGGGGTACGTTGTGCAAGGGCTTTTGGGGCAAGTTGTGCAATGCATACGAAAAGCAATGCATATGAACAATTTTAAAAATGCTATCGACTAACACTTTTACTTGACTTCTGGATTGTGATTTATACCTATACCGCTTTCTGTTTTTGCCTGCTTTTTTTGGTTTTATCGAAGAAATATTTCCGAAGTGATAGCCATGCCGCTGCAAAGATATCATCATTCCCAATTGTAGTGTAAAAAAAGTATTCTTCAAAAGTTGTTCCAAATATCATTTTCATATCAAATTAACATTAAATTTAATAACTATCATATCTTTCAACGTAATCTTTAGATTTGCTATTACCCAACTTACCCCAAAAAATATAAGGTAGGATAAATTGAGCAAGAGAAATTAAATCAGCATTGAGGCTTAACGGTCTAACTAAAATAACATAATTTCCATTTTGAAAAATGGCTAAGAAGCCAATCTACAAAACGAACTAGCTAAAACACATAAATACCTACATTTATTTTTAAAAAAAATTGCATTTTGTTAATAACTTTCTCATCTTATCTGCTATAGTCAGATAAATGGCTTGTGAATTTGAGTTATATGAATGTGAAAAATATAAACAGAAAGCTTCGGACAGAATTGATATATGTATTTTTAACCTCTAGCTTACCTCAATAAATTCCTGAAGCAACCTTGCTGATTCGTAAAACCGTAGCTGATTTCGAACAAACTGTTCTAGGCAATTGCGAAAGTTGGATTTATCCTGGAAATGCTTAGGAAGATTTTCTAGCAAAAGTTTTTCAGCTTCGGATGATGTACCTGTATAAAAATTCACATATTTCTAACGAAGAATGAATTATGGTAAGCTTTTAGATTTAGGTTTTTAACTGCTGTATAAAAGTGTAATTTGAAATACTGCATATATTTTTCAGTCTTACTGATTGTCTTTTTGTAACTATCAACGTATTCACGCAACACATCTGGAGTGCCACCAGATTCCAAGAAGTTTATAAAAATTTGATTTTCGTGATTTAGCTCTTCTTTTTGTGCGCACTCCTCTAATCGACAAATTAAAAATTGATTCTTTGAGTGGTCGGGTATCATGTTAAGAAATGATACAATGCGCGAGACGTCATCTTCATGGTGCGTATATCTTCCGGCATCTTCGTTTTCACAGCCTATAATAAAAACTTGTTGAGTTAAACTACGTATAGAGAAAAGAGATATTAACGAAAACAGAACTAGGAAAGGAAACCTTAATAACTAAAAAAATCATATTTGCTATAGGAATGGGTTTCTATATATTTATCCACATTGTACTACAGTACTACACGATCTCCAGAATTGCTTTCCTGGAGAGCTCACCCCTCAAATGAAAACAAAACCGGTGAAACGATGGCTAAGTTATAATATACTCGTATTAAAGATTTGAGCGTTACTGCGCATAAGAATACGAAAAGCAAAAACTGATGTTTCCAAAAGGTGATCAATAGGGTTACCAGTAATTCAGCGATATTGTGACATACGGTAATCGAAATAACACTTTGGGTTTTAGACGTGACGCTTCAGTGTTTTGTGTAATTTGAACCCTTATTTTGGTTTCTGCTTACTTTGACATTCCTTGTCAAACTTTAGGACGGCCCATATGATGCAGTAATAGGCAAGTGCCAAGAAATAAGGACGACGTGGAAAAATAGCATGAGTTTCACCAAGTAAATGAAACAATTTGTTTTATCTAATAACCATAAGTTACTTAAACTTATCGCCATGTAAAATTTTGAAGCTTTTTAGACCAGAGAGCTTGGAAGCTATAAAGGAAAACATCCGGAAACATATGACGATGTCCTATATTAGTATGATGCATGTTGCGATGGTAAGTTGATACGCTGCATTATGACGTACACAGTACATAATAATTATAGCCAAATAGTGATTTAGACTCACGATGTTTTAAAAGTTTATCCAACGCCTCAATATCAATTCCCTCTTTCTTAAGTCTTGTCCAAATTGCTGTATACTGAAGATCTTCATCATGCTTCTGAACGGAAAGTTTAAAACAATAAAAAAAGTAGAAAAGCAATATATGACAACATTAGGAATCATATACAGGATAGAGTACCTACCAATATTACTATGTGCAGTAGACCTCGATCACCTAAGTCGCCGCATATAGCCATATTTTCGGTTGGGGTCTTATTAATGTTTTCTGTATTATCAAGTTCGGCAAATTTATTTTGGTTTAACTGGGACTCGTCTATTGCCATAACTCGTCACCGGTTTTGCTAATTGTAAGAGGAATAATTCGCCTAAGTCAGTCAGACATCGCAAAATTTGCCAACGTGATCATATTGCAAACTTTTAATCTGCTACGACTACATTACAGTTGTCAAGCTCTCTGGCTACGATTGTTAGTGATGTGACTTAACCCCATTACGTGCATCGCAATGTCAATGTCCGTTTATTTTTATCATTTTGTACTGTTTCTATTAGTGCGGTGCAAAAGAGCAACCAAAATCGGCATAGTTCTAGACAATTTTATATCTTAAGAGTTTAAATCAGTTGTTTCAACCTTTTATAAACACCGTCCACCTTTTATATATGATACCTATCCATGGTCCCCTTTCTCCAATCTATACTCTGTTGTTGTCTGTTAGCTATTTATTTTACAATTATTGAAAGGGTTACTAAGTGGATTTTAAAGAAGTATATGGCATAATTTAGAAAGCACATAGATTTTCAGATTAGAAACAACAATATCTGTGCAAAAAAGAACGTCATCGTCAATGTTTTGCTGTGTGAAAGTTATTGCATTCACTTTGTTGTGCAGGAGATGAAGCAATCTAACCTTGGGGGTTTCGGTGGCATACTCCCCGGAAACGCTTAAATTCTCATGGTCTATACTCTATTCTATAGTGACGTAGAACACATAAAATTTTGCTTTCCTATTAAAAAAAGCGGATTGTTTGGGATTATTTTGGCAAGATTCGTAACTTCTTTGCTTTATTGCTAGCACAAATTGATCAGATAAGTTTCGTACAACATATATGACATTTTATGACGGTTGGTCACCCTAATTTAATTGCATTCAATGTCGCTTTTGCACGTGATTATTCGTTTTTAGAATCGTTTGCCATTAAATTTATCATTCTTTTTTCGCAGGGTAATTTTTCAAATCTTCTGCTATCGTTGAGCACCACCCAATCTCATACTAACCCAATGTATATTAATTAACCATTTCAGTTCTGATGCCACAATTGAGTGTTACATATGAATGCAAAACAGCGTAAGAATGCTATTATGGTGTTTTCCCCAAACCAATAGTAGAAGAAATTTCGTTTACATTTTGGGAATCGGCGTATTTATATCTTTTTTGAGAAAATTTAGCTGCAAATGACATCAGTTCCTCGTTAAGTAACCGTTTATATATAGGAAATTTCTTTCGCGATAATTACAGTGTGTCTGCATAAAAAAACGAAACCAGCTTTCTTAACCAACTATACTATACCATAAGCCTATACCGCAATAAGTAAAGCATAATATATTACCTTTGCTATGATAGATTGGTTTTGTAAGTTTTTCTGCAGAAGAGATTGAATATGACAACGATACAATTCGCTGTACTCTGCGACTAAGTCAACGTTAATTCCAGAATATCGCAGTTTTTCTAATAATGATTTGCTGAAATTGGAATCCAGGTATTCCTGCAAGAGCACATATAATAACAAGTAACTGATTGTTAAACACGACTTCTATATGCTTGTAGAGTACTTTTTCAGTGGCTACTTTCGTTTCAACACGTTTTGTGTTAATCACTTAAGTATATGAACAAAAGCAGTTATGTTTGTGAACTTCTGATGAATAAAATTAACATACTGTATCTGCTGGGTCGACGCTATGCCCTTGGCTTAGGCAAACTAAACCGATGACTTATGGACATGGTAAACGGATGTACCAAAATGGATAAAAGACAAATTATGTCTGCTGTGCGATTAAAAAAGTGACAAACCTATACTCTTTATAAGTGATTATGAAAGTAAATAGAATACAAGTGTACACAATTTATAAGAAGCTATATAATACCCATATACGTTTTAAAATGTGAAATGAGGTTTTGTATTTTGTTCGTTTTTTCTCATATTTAATTTCCTTTTTTGATTTTTTAAAGATATATATATATTTTATAACTTCTTATAGAAGTATATTTTTGCAAATAGGTCACATAAGACAACACCCACGCTTTTCCGGTAATTCAATCACAACAGACGATCATATTTGTAGTATGAGCTTTAACAATAAGGGGTAGTGCTTCAGTTTTGCTTGGAACGCCTGGGAAGGTGTCATGTTTGTTTTAAAAATAAGAGCATGGTATAAGAGTTTAAACCAAACTTGAAAAATGAAATAGTTCTTAAATAAATGACAAGATCGTCAAGTAGGCGTGAATGAAGAACTGTCCTTTGAAATGGTGAACGGTTGATAACCTTACAGTAGAGAAAAAATTTGTAAGATATATTCACATAACCTGGAAATTTTACTTACCTTCATGGCGGCTGGATCTCCTCCGTTATTTACAAACTGGTCAAAGAGAGTAGTTGCGTAATCTTCGGCTGAAAAATCAATACGTCAACATTTTACGCATAGGACGTTTAATTCTGATAAATACATGAAACATCTAACCTCCACAAACAATACCAACTATGCTAACCAACTATAAATGAATCAAGAAAAATATTCCTTGCATATTGTGTTGGGAAGGCCGGGAAGTTATTGTGATTTTTGAAAAAAAAGATATTCCTTTCGTTTATAAAAGAAAACATTTCCCGCACACCCATTTACTGCAATCTCGAGACAAATTTAATTTAATTTAATTTATCACATAGTGAAGTTATTTATATTTTTATTGCTAGTTGCAGTATGTTGTTGTGATAAGTGCTTGAGTATGTAGCAATCTAATAACTCTTTGTCAACAACACGTGGTCAAAAATTTTAAAATGTAGAATGTAATTTTTAAATTTATTGTCGTGCCATTATTGCTGGATTAACCAGGCATTGTGTTTTATTATGATAATGTGCATATTGGCCAATCATAAACTTTAAAGTATTCCTAAACTAATGTCTGAAATTCAAATGCTCTGTAGGTAGGTTACAAATATATGTTACTTGGTGGATCCGCATTGTTAACGTCACTCAACCATCGAATAGTTTTCCACATCGCTTTGTGTTCCGATAAGCCTTGCCATGGAATACGATGCTTGCGGTAAATTGTGTAGCCTCCTCCTGTTCTTACGGGCACCTTATAATGATGACTGCAAGTCAAAAAATGGATTACGCTATTAAAAAGAAAACACTTCTTTTGCAACAATTGATTTGATAAAAGTTAAGATTTTGGTTTACTGTCATACTGCAGTAGATTTCTAGCAACGCCATAAATTCTATATTTGAAATATGAGAGCGCGTTAAAGATTAACTGCTGTATAAATCAGTTTGAGTTATAATTATGTATACAGTAAATCTGTTTAGGTTTTGTATTATTTTCATGAGCATTATATACTTTGCTTCTTTCCTACAGTTTGGTATCTACAAAAATAAACTTTTGTTTTGTTACGAAAGGTACATTTTTCTTCTATAAGGCAACCAGAGTGTCTTTCAATGACAAACAGACGACAAAGGTTTCACTTACTGAAGTTCATCGCCATGAAAACAACCAGCACAGAGGCCAAACTTGTTGTAGTTTGTAGCCATGTCATATTGAGTTGGTCTCGCATGATGAAAAACAACTTGATTCGTCAAATTCAAAAACCTGTTTTAAAATATGATTTCCACTGAAAAAGCATTACAAAAGTTTATTCTAAAGTATTTGGCTGTTTGGTGTTGCCATAATAATCAACAATGGTTCTATAACGGCAAAAAATACCATATCGTAATAGATATAGTACTCGGCGATGGTTTCTCGTCGCGAGAGTGACCGTTACCAGATTTGTCGTGGTGCGTTTTCCGACACTAACTGTTCACCGTTGTCAACGCCTAGGTTACGGGAATTAGACCGTCTCTGGGTATCGAACACGTTTTTGCATCAATGCGAACCAGGTATTCTAACCGTTCCGTTACCGCGCATACATTCCTTTCAAACAGTTTTCAATCGTGCTGGTTCAAATATAATTAATAAGGTACCATAAATGCAAACAAAGTTATCTTAGAGCTTTGTTTTTATAAATATGAAAATAACTTACTTTTCCGTTCGGTGCTCTTTTCTGTTGTACATGAAAGTAGAACTGTTTATAGACATTTTAAATCGGAAATATGCAGTTGTGCACACTTTAGATTTAACATACAATATTACACTTGCTGGTATATGTATAATTCATTATCTGTCTGACAGCGTTCTGTATGTTTCCTTACTGAATACAAGAGTACAGTTTAGAAACGTTTTTTTTATTACATTTTAATGGCACCATGTAGGGTGTGTGTATATAGTAGTGTGCCAGTAGCATATAACAAATATTATAAGCATAGCGTAAGGCTATACTATTGATCTAAATAGCGAGAAATGTGTCTATGTTATTCAGCCATAAACAGGAAAAGGTAAATCATTAAGATCATACTTTCATATAGCTTCTCAAAAACATCCTCAAGCCAAATGCTTTAATTGCTACATAAATCTTTTGGCAGTAACGTTTATTGCTTAAAATTTCAGTAATTATTTTTACAATACTGTGTAGTTGATATTTTATGATACCACGTTTGATGCAAAAAATTCTTCTAGACGACCTAGACAATAAAATACATAGGACTTTTCAATCAAATATTCCTAAAAAACAACCTTTATTTAGTAAATATATCTTTTATGCCGAAACGTAGCTGACATTATGACACTTTTGCTATAACAGGTAGCCAGTCAGCAAGTTTTATCAACCTGAATGTTACCAAGTTACACGTCTCTTTTAATTCGAATTTCACTGGTAATTTGTATCTGCAACACTATACTAAACAGCTATAACTGTCTCGACGGCTTTTGTTTCTTGTGTGGACTCAGATCCATATAGTATCTATGTACTTAGGTACGTCACGCTATGTGCACTATTATTCTGCGGCGTTAGACGTCAAATAAATTTGTTAACTATTAACTTTTGAAAACCTTTGTCGTAATGTTATTATCCATGCCATAATGAAATTCTCTCATAAATTTCAATTCGCATAGCCCGAAACCGCTATAGTTTTTTACACCTTAAGTAGAGGTGTTTTGGTTTGCTCTTATACATCATATCCGATATACGACTTAAAACAAATATGAAAGTTTCTCGCAAAATATACATATCTGAAAATTGAAAACGTTTTGAATTATAAACTTTCAACGTTGACCAAAACGATACTTTAGCCTCTAAAGAAAACAGGGACCACAGCGCATTTAAATGTCTTGCTGTATAGTTTCTACAAGCCGAGGACGTCCACAGAAATTATACAGAGGAAATATTTCAACGTAAGTTGGTCTCACGGCCCATAGTTAAAAGTAGGCAGTTCGGTTCGGTTAGGAGAACGGGTAAGCTAAAAGTCAATTTAAGCTATTTGGGTATAAATCTGAGTTACATTTAGATTAGAAGAAAAATTTCGGTTAGTTTTAGGGCTATACCCATACTAAATCAGGTCGAACGTAACAGGTCAGGGTACTATAGCTCGTTCAAAACTAACAATCATAAAAATCTGTACAGAAATATAAACTTTGCCGTATCGTTCGTCGCGCAGAGTAGAATTTTTAAGTCGCCAGTTCGCGTCGCCACAAACCGGTCGACTTCGGTGACAAGAGCGCGGCACGCGGTAATGCGACTCATGTTCGACACCCAATGGAGCTATGTTACGTGTTTTGTGCTCGGTTGACGTGCCTTGTGTTTCTGCCTTCGGCCGGAGGCGCTGATGTTTGTAATTGCGCCTTGCTAGTTGGCGAACGTGTCAGTTTTACCGTTGCCTGAGCTGTGAGCAGACGTGCCTGTTTTTACCCTTTATTTTATCAAATACAATTCTACAGCTTAACTGCAGGTCTATTCGAACCAGCATAAGAAAAGGCCAGTAACATTTGGCGAGCACGGCAGGACCTGCAGTTAAAAAACGTGAAGGAAGAAGGTGACCGAGTTTTATCCGCAATGAATTTTTTTTGCTCTCCTCCGAAGTTTGAACTTGGAGAAAGTTTTATCTCGTTTTTATCAACGTTTGAAAGTTTCTGCGACAGTGTGGACGCAACAGCAGCTGCTCGAAAACATGCTTTTATGGTGAGTTTACCGGAAGATGTTAAGCTGGAAATGATATGCAACGGTGTACGGTTAGGCACCATGAACTATGAAGAACTAAAGGCCAGAGCTGAGGAAGTTGCTTGTTGCTCGCTTCGACGTAACAAGGCTAAACAGCAGCTTATACAAAGAACCCAAGCTCTCGGCGAAACGAATCGAAGTTACGTCAACGCCCTTTTCAATTTCGGAGCAATTGCATACCCGAAACCGGAAGATGAAGGTACGAAGAATGACGTCTTGTATAACGCTTTAATAGCTGGACTGCGTAACAAACATGAAACAGAAAGGCTGGTCACGTGCAACATGGAGGTGCAGTGTCCAAAGTTTTTAGATGCTGTCAAAAAGCTATTAATGATGGAACCAGAGCATGTGCAACAACACGTTTCCAAAATACAGCCAATGGAGCAGGTCCCATCAGCTCGCGAGGAAATGAAACAAATGATCCAGGATCTGCGGCAGGAAGTTGACACCTTGCGTGAATCACTATCGGAGATATCGCGGAGGTCTCGTCTTAACCACAATCATCCCTTTCGCCTCCGGGAATCACGCACGTGTTTTGCATGCGGAGAAAGAGGACACATCAGTCGATATTGTCTTCAACGCAACCGCCAGGGAAACGCCAACGGGGCGGGCACAGGTGTCCACCCCTGAATCCATCACCACAGCCAAAACGAGAATTGGTCACTTACAAGATACAGACCGTCTCTGCAGAACAATATAGGTACGTTAACGTTATCATTAATGGTAAGCCCTTGTTTGCGCTTGTTGACACTGGTGCATCAATTACCGTCATATCCCATTTGGCTTTCCAACAATGTTCCGCTCAAGATTTAAATGACTGCCCTTCAAATGTTCGATTTATTGGCGCAAGCGGAACCGTTATCGCGATGGCAGGAAAAGCAAAGCTAAACTTCACCGTTGCCGGAATAGAGGCCACTCGCGACGTTTTTGTTGCGGAGAACTTGTCGGAGACTTGCATTCTGGGTTTGGATTTTCTTCAAGACCATGGTTGCATCGTTGACTATGATGTGATGACACTCAAGGCTGGTGGAGGAACATTACCGCTATTGAGAGAACCAGATGTTGAGCGGGAAGCTGTAATCGAAGTAATTCGAAGACGGGAAGCTGCGTTTTCACTCTCTAAACGTGATCTTGGCAAAACCAATATTCTTACTCACAGTATCGACACGGGAGACGCTGCACCCATACGCCAACACCCGAGAAGAATGTCAGAAGAAAACAAACGAAAGGGCTGTCAATGATTGCACTAAGAAGCATAGTTTTCCTTTGCCACGGATCGATGACAGTTTGGATCAACTCTCGGGGTGCAAATATTTCACCACACTAGACCTTAAATCTGGTTACTGGCAAATACCGCAAACGCACCTGCCACGTTTCAGCACTTGATGCGGATTGTGCTCGATGGGGTTGAATGGAATGGTGCATTGGCTTACCTGGATGACATCATTGTATATGTACGCACCTTTCAAAATCATCTGCGTAACTTGGACGACGTGCTTTCCCGATTAGTTGCAGGTGGCCTCAAACTTAAACCGACTAAATGCAATTTGTTCAAAGAAGAAGTTAGATTCTTGGGTCATGTGGTTTCAAAATCTGGTGTATCCTGCGATCCGGAGAAAATCTCTGCGGTTTCCAATTGGCCTGTGCCCTCGTCGATAAAGGATGTAAGGCAGTTATTGGGACTCGCATCATACTATCGCAAGTTTGTCAGAGATTTTGCCAAAATTGCGGCCCCACTGTACGATTTGACGAAGCCTCAAAAACAGTTCTGCTGGAATGATAAATGTTTACACTCATTCAACTTGTTGAAAGACGCACTCGTGACAAACCCAGTATTGAGATACCCGGACTTTACGCAGCAGTTCATCCTCGATACAGATGCTTCAAATTTTTCGCTCGGCTGTGTTTTGTCACAGATTGTAGATGGTGAAGAGCACCCAGTTTCATACGCAAGTAGGTCTTTAACGAAAGCAGAAAGAAATTATTCCACCACGAGGAAGGAACTCCTGGCAATTGTTTATGGGGTGCAGAAATTTCGTTGTTATCTTGGCACACCTTTTCTTCTTCGCACGGACCACGCTTCGTTACGGTGGCTGTGGACAGCAAAAGAGACATACGGTCAATGTGCGCGCTGGTTTGAAATATTGGCTGATTTTGATTTTAAATTAATACATCGCTCTGGATCAAAGCACTCCAATGCAGACGCACTAAGTAGAAGGCCACAGAACAGCAAAACAAGTGATTCTAATAGCGTCGAAGTGAATCCTGAGAGGTATCCGTTTGAAGTCGAAGAAAACTTTGAAACATGTAAGACCTCGACGGAAAGTGTTTTAAGTATTGATCTTCGTGAGGGTTTCGGTTGGACTCCTGATCAAATTTCACAAGCTCAAATGTCCAACGAACATCTTTTCGTAGTACTAGGTTGGATTAGATCCGGCGCAAGACCCCCTTTTAAGAAAATTAAGAAGTTGAGCAGTGAGGTTCGACATTACTGGTCTTTGTTTGGAGAGTTTTTTTTAGTACACCAGTGCTTGTATCGCAGTCTGGAAGACACACTGGAAGGAAAACGTCTTCAGCTACTGGTTCCTAAAGAAGTGCGTCCGAGAGTCCTGAAAGAGTTACATGACGCATCACATGGAGGAGGACACATGGGTGTTGATAGAACAGCTGAAAGAGTTTCAAGACGATTTTACTGGCCACGCTGGAAAACGGATGTCCGCGAGTATTGTGAGCGTTGCACACTCTGTGATTTACGTAAAGCTCCTTCTAAAACACCAAGAGCGCCCTTGGTACCTTCCGAGGAGTTGGAGCCGATGTAAAGAATAGAGATTGACGTCCTTGGAGGACTTCCTGTGACACATTCAGGAAATCGTTACATACTGGTAGCCACTGATATGTACACTAAATATATGCAGGCTTGGTCTATGCCATCACAGACAGCCCAAGAAACAGCATTTGTTCTCTATCATAACTGGATGACGATTCATGGTGTTCCGGAGCGCATTCACAGCGACCGAGGAGGAAACTTTGAGAGCCAGTTGTTTAAAGAGCTTATTGATCTTCTCGGCTGCAAGAAGTCAAGAACTACAGCATACCACCCTTCTGGGAACGGAGCGGTTGAAAGGGCCAACAGAACCATCCTTTCCATCATGAAGAATTATGTCCAGCGCGATCCACTATCCTGGGATAAATCTCTCTCCTCAATTTGTGCGACCTATAACGCCAGTCGACACGAAGAGACAGGTGTTTCTCCACAGTTCCTTCTGACTGGACGAGAATTGAGATTACCAGCAGATTTGATGACTGGACAGCCTTCAAGTCGTCCATCATCATCGGCAATGTTCGATTTACAAGACCGTATGCGACTTGTCCACGAAGTCGTGAAAACGAGACTCGACCAACGTCGGCAATCCATGAAAGAACGTTACGACAAGTCGGTATCGAGACAAGCTGAGTTTCAAGTAGGAGACAAGGTCATGCTGCGAAACACTGTCATATCAAAAGATGAAAAGCGAAAGTTTCACCTCCCTTATTCAGGCCCCTACGAAGTTGTTGAGACTTTTCCGCCGGTAAATTATCTGATTCGCAACCACGAACGTACGTTAAGAGTACATTTTAACAGGCTAAAGCTAAGCAGAGGAGACCATCATACAAGGATGCCTTCCTATAATCAAGCTAGTTGCCCAGAAGATGTCCCCCAGCAACTAGACATGCCCTTGACTGGAGCTTACTTTTTTAATAGGCCTAACCGATCAAATGCAAATCGTCACGAGAGTAACAATTTTAATAACGTTTGCAACTCCCGAAATAACGGTCGACTTCGCCGAAGCCCACGTCGCACTATTCGTTACCCAGACGTCGAAACGTATTAATTGTTTATTGTGTGATGCTTGATGCTATGTTGTTGACTACTTTCCTATGATTTGTGTTTTATATACCACAGTTTCACATATACCAAGTATGATGGTATTTTATTTCGGATCCGTTATATATCGTCTATTTTAGCTATCAATCTCACGTTTTTATACCTTTTGTTGTGTTATTGGCATGAAGCATTATTTGTAACCCACCTTTATTGTGTTTGTACTATTGTTTTGGTATAGTCAAAAAATGTTTGAATTTCTTTTATAACAAGTTATTTAAAATTTTGCTGTGGTTTTCAATGTAATGTTTGTATTTATATTATTTACATAGAAATGCTTTACCTTGATTTCCGTTTGTTTTTATTGGTGTGATAATCATAATTTTTCCGCTACTGCACCGTTTTGCTGTGTTTGAGGAATCGTTTTTGTAAAGTTTTTTTTTGTGGCCGACTGTGGCATACGTGGTCGACAATTTTCTTCAAGATTAACACATTATCTGGGTAACAGAAGTCTAGAGGTTGCTTCGTGATTATATTGCAATTTGTCGTTTTATTTTCCATATATTAGCTTGTGGCCAGTTTTGTTAATGTCGAGGAGAAATTTATTGGAGGGGGAGGAGCGTTACGTGTTTTGTGCTCGGTTGACGTGTTTGAGCCTTGCGTTTCTGCCTTCGGCCGGAGGCGCTGATGTTTGTAATTGCGCCTTGCTAGTTGGCGAACGTGTCAGTTTTACCGTTGCCTGAGCTGTGAGCAGACGTGCCTGTTTTTACCCTTTATTTTATCAAATACAATTCTACAGTTTAACTGCAGGTCTATTCGAACCAGCATAAGAAAAGGCCGGTAACAGCTATACCTTTTTAATACCCTTAGATAAAGATTATGTCACCACCTACAACGATGTTCTCAAAAGTTGCACAGCTTTTATAATTTTTTTTTAATTAGTAGCGATGATATATTTATTTATATATTGTATTGAACTTAACCAAGTGTGATAAATTATGCAACTTACGACACGCAATTTAAAAGTGGCTTCCTTTGCGGCCCACTAAAGCGTTATGAGGGGCAGAGCTGAATTAGTTAGACTTAAGTTCTTTGGATGTATTTCTGTAAGTTTGAAATACTTAAGTTGATGGTTAGTTGTTTTGTGATTTATACATTTTTCTTGAGTTGTTATGCAGTTGTTGGTTAAATTTGATGACTAATGAGCTTCAGGTCCTGGGCAACGCGTGTGAGTTTTTTTACAGACACTGTTTTTCGTTACTTTTTATACCTCTGCATCAATATTTTTTAACAAAAGTTATAGATTACGGAATAATATACGCACTCGGACAAACGGCGGACAAGTCTTGAGTGGTAAACCATTCAATAGTCAGACTGTAGCTTACTGCGGTGGAGAAATAAGCTGAACCAACAAATGAACCATGTCATTAATTTGTTGAATTATGGGATGAAGTTAAAAGTGCTGAACAAGCATAGCCTAGTTAGATTTAGATAAAATAATGTTGAATTCAAATAAGCCTGTAAGGCTTGATAACCTATTAACTTAAAGGTACCGTACCGTATATACCGGACTACCAGTAGACGGTGTTATAGAATATAGATCATATTACTGTTTCTATAAGTTAGCATTTTTATGAAGAAATTATATGTATGGTATCTACTCAAAATATTAAGAAAGTTCGAAAATTTACTGCTTTTCAACATTAAAAATGCTAACACAAAGAATTCTGCATTTTAAAAGATAGTCGAAACAGCAGATTGTCACCAAAAATTGTCACGTGGCCATTGACTGACGTGACTGACCGTTATCTTAATTCAATCGTTTTTAGTGTGCAAACGGTCTATCAATTTACAACCACCGACCTAGGCTAATTAAGCTAAGGCTCCACCAGTAGTAATTCCAGTTATCACCGCGTTTTTCAGTAAAGATTTAAAAATTCATACTCGTGGAGCCGATTGCTGAAAATTTCACTGGAGAAAATTTTTAAATTGTTACAGAAAATGAAAAAATTTCCACTGAAAAATATTACTGAGCGAGAACTGTCACTGCGTGATAATTTAAAATTGTCAGTGGTAGAGCAACCAGTGATAAGTTGTCAAGTTTAGTGATAATTAGAATGATAATTTCAGTGACAATTTACTAAAACCTTTTGATAAATTACTACTGGAAAAACTGTGACGAAAAAGGACACACACTGTCACTATCACGTGCCAGGATCTTGAGACCGCATGGTGGCATTGTGTTCCACAATTCTCCGACATTGTGGAACGAGGTCTGAAGCTTTCGAAGAATAAAGTTTACCTTCGGGACAACATCTTAAATCAAGTTCAAATAAATGAGAGCGTTCAGGCTCTCAAAAATCGGTTGGCGGATATGGCATTCCCATTAAAGCCGCATCTTGAAATAAAGAACGAACTGTTGTATCAAGCTCTTTTTCGGGGACTTATGGACCGTCAGTTGCCAATTAGAATCGCATCCTCACCCTCCGCGAAAAGGGACTTCTTAGCCGCATCTGGCTTTGGATGGCGACTTGATTTTGTACACTCGCAATTTGTGGTGAAGTCGATCGTATCAAGGACATCTGACAAGCTGACCAGACTTGCGGTCACCACTCAAATAGAGTTGAGCCGAAAGAAAGAAGAGATAGGCACCGTAAAGAGGACCTGAAAGCAAAATCCACGGAGCTCGCTTCAACCGTACCAAAACTACAAGAACAAATGAACGTCTGCTGCTCAAAGTAGCGCAAGAACGTGCTCAAAGGCCGCAAGACCCCTGCTTGCATCAAAGACCTCACAGTTCATTTTAAACCCCACTGCGTTTATTTAAAACGTTTATTTATTTTCATTTTAAACCCCACCCCATTTAACGTATGGAGCGAGAAACAAGACAATCGTTGTTGTCGACACGCAGAGACCGCCGAACAAAAGGCAGACTTACACCGTTTTGTCAATATGGTTGTGGATGACACAACTGTATAAGCATTGCTCGACACTGGGGTTAGCATCACATTCATCAGAAAGGATGTACGGGAAACTGTCAACGTAAAGGTGAATGATAAGATAAGTTTGGATCCTTTAACCACTGATGAAAATTTTGTAAATGCGGATGGCAGTTACTTAAATATGTTGGACTTGACTAAATTGCTTCTTAAGATTGTGTGGCAAAATAATATTTCGCACCGTTGTTTATTTGTTTTTCGTGTGTTTTCCCACGCTTTTATTTTGCTAGTGTTGTATCACCCTGATTTCTTTTTGTCCACTGTCTTATTTGATTTTGTTCTTTTTGGCGCCTCGGTGTTTCGATGTGATCAAACGCGTAATTATTGCGTGTCCTTTTTCGATTGGTGTCCCGCATTTGCTTCAGGCGTGAGTATAGTTACCTTCCTGAGAAAAAGTGGCTTTTGGAAGGAGTCTACGTTCGAGTGTTGAGAGCGAGGACCTGTCCTTTTTTGTCTCTCGGATCTACTGTTGCTGTTTTTATTACATTTTACCAACTTATTTTACATGCCTGTTCGTAACTTTAAGCCCCAAACGGAGATGAGTTTTTTATCTCTCATGAAAGTACAATCGAGCTGCGTTGCACAAAGTTCGTTGGTTTTGAGTGGCCGTGAAAGCGGTAGAAAACGTACCTGGCAGAAGAAAATCTGTAACAATTGTCTTGGAAATCGATTTCAAAACCTATTTTTGTTACTGTTACTTAGGGAAAACTTTCCAGACGAAAGAATCCAGCGTTCCGCTATTAAGTCAACGCTTAATTCCGACGAGGAGTGAAGCAAGGTTCTAGGTCAAGGTTCCTGTCGAGACTAGCAAATTTTAGTTCCGATGTTGTCATCTTGCCAAGCGGCACGAGAGTGGCTTCCATTTTCCCTGTTACCGCTACAGGCATTATAACAAAGTCGGAACGGTTTTCTTGTGAAAGTGATAACGTTTCATGCGTTCATAATGTATAATATCATTATCTAACACCAAGCGCGAGAGTGACATTCCGCAAGACGAAAATCAAGAAAAACAGAGGGTAGAGGAAATAATGCAAGAAATGCGAAAGCAAGGCTTAATTCGACCTTCCCATTCGCCTTGGTCAAGTTTGATAGTTTTGGTAAGAGAAAAATTAGATAAAACTCGTTTTTGTGTTGATTATCAGGGCGTTAACAACGTGACAAAGAAATGCAGCATTCAAATTCCACGCGTTGATGAAAGCCTTGATGAGATGTCGCAGAGGACGTACTTTTTGACACAGAATTTTCTCTCTGGTTATTGGCAGATCTCTATATGTCACAACAATCTATAGAGAAAACAGCGTCAGCAAGTCACATGGGCCTATTCGACTTTAATGTAATGCCTATGGGTTTGTGCAATTCGGTGGCGAGTTTTCAACGACTCGTGCATATTGTATTGAATGGTTTGGAGTGGCGTGGTGCCTTAGCTTATTTAGACGACATCATAGTATACGCAAAAACGTTTGAAGAACACATACAGAGATTAGAAGAAGTATATACGTCGATCGAGAGAAAGTAGCCGCTGTCCCTGAAAGGCCTACACTTACCTCAATGTACGCCAATTCGTTTGATTAACTTCTTACTATAGCAAGTTTATTCGAGATTATGCTCACTTGGCGTCACCTTTGCACAAACTCACTGAAAAGAATCAATCTTTCGAGTACTCAGAGATCCTTCAAAAATCGTTTCTTGCGTTGAAGAATGCTTTGACCTGGGCTCCAGTGCTACAATATACTGATTTTAAGCACTCATTTATTTAAGACACGGATGCGTCCAATACCACGATCAGAGCAGTACTTTTGCGATTTGTAGATGGAAAAGAATATGTTGAATCGTATTGTAGTCGAATGCTCAACAAATGCGAGCTTAACTATTCTACTACCAGAAAAGAATTGCTGGCTGTTGTGTGGGCGACTAAAATCAACCGGTGTTATCTGTTGGGCCAGCACTTTCTATTGCGCACAGATCATAACGATGGTTATGGGAAGCGAAAGAGCTCTATGGCCAGTGTGCCAGATGGATAGAAGATTTATCATAGTACAACTTCGAACTGATTCATCGCCCAGGTGAAAAACATAAAAATGCAGATGCCTTGGGTAGGCAACCGCCGTACAAGAATGAAGAAGAAATGCATTTCAAGAACAACAAGGGTTACAACAGAGTTAAGGAATTCGACCCGACTGAAGACTCTGCCGTTCCTGTGATCAGTTTGAGGGAATCAATTGGGTGGTCGCATGAAGACATTTCTCGGGCGAACAAGCAAGATCTTGAAATAGCTCCAGTATTTGCGTGGTTAGTAAAAAGTATTAGTCCGCCGTACAAGTCAGTGAAGCGTTTGTCCGTCATGACCAAAAACATCTGGACCTACTTCAAAGATTTATTCTTCGAAAATAATATGCTCTACCTCAAACAGGAAGTAGCGTCACAACCAGGTCACATGTGCCATCGGCTGGTCACACCTGATGTAATGAAGAATTATATTTTGAACTAACTCCATGATGATGCCCTCGGCTGCATTTACCTCTTAGTATCGAAGACTTGTTCAAAAGTCGAAGAACGTTTCTTTTAGGCTGACTGGCGCACGTACGTCGAGAAGTACTGCCGAATTTGTGTTATGTGTGAGAGAAATAAAAATCCAGCCACCATGCCAAAGGCTACGCTTTGCCCGACACCCATGCAAAGGGTGGAAATCAATGTTGTAGGTCCACTTCCGCTTCGCATGTCAGGTAACGAAAATGTATTAGTTGCCCGGGATTTATTCGCCAAGTCTGTTCAAGCTTAGCCAATGCGTAATCAGTTTGCCGGCAGTACGGCTCATCTTCTTTTCCACCGATGGTTTAGGGTACACGGCGTGCCGGACATTATACACAGTGAAAGAAGAGGTAAATTTGAGAGTGAGATCTTTTCCGCCCTCCTTCGCTTTATGGGAAGGCAGAAACGTCGAATCACTGCTTGCCATTCGGCGGGTAATGGGGGCGTTGAAATTAAGAAGTAATAAGGTGATAAATAACTATGATCCGGAATTATGTTCGAGAATACAATCGTTATTGGAATGACGCTCTTTCTGCAGTTGTAGCGGCGTACAATACAAGCTCTCACAACAGCACAAGCATCTCGCCCCATTATCACTCGACAGGAAGAACTTTGTGTTTAGCAGTGATCTCACTGGTTATCCAGCAAAATACGCAACAGATTCTTACCAATAGACTATTCAAAACTTGCCGGAGCGCTTGATTACAGCTAAGCAAGTGGTCCGTGCAACTTTAACTAAACAACGTCAACTTATGGAAACGCTTTATAACCGTCAAAATCGTGGAGCTCCATACCAGGTAGGCGATCTTGTATGGCTTCGAAATGAGGCAGTCCCCCTGGAGAAAGCCTTAAGTTCCATTTGCCATTTAACGGGCGCTTTGAAATAATTTCTGAACAGCATGCCACTTATCAGATTAAAGGGGAATCAGGAAAAGAACAGGGGGTGAATTTTAACCGGCTGAAAGCATGTCATAGTTCAACTGAAACACCAGAAAATGAGAGCCCGATAGATAAAACATCATGCACCTATTGAAACTTAAGTACCTGTTTCAGGCCATGTGTGGATTCCCAATATGGATGATGGCATCCAATCGTAATCTGACAGTGGTCCCACGAAACAAGGACAAGACCAAGCTCAGATGTAACCAGTTGAGGACCACTTTAAGATTCCAGACCAGGTAGAGATGAACACGTCATTGGATAACAACTCAGAACCCGCAGAAGGGTTAATAGTCCCAGAGGCCACCCAATCCAATTAAAGACCTCAGAGGGACGTGCGACTGTGAAACCTTCCAGGGATGGTAGGCAACAGGGAAACGGTGATTGTGACGTAAAAAGGACACACACTGCCACAGTCACAAAAATCTAGCACTACTGCATTTTATTTTAATACTTTGTTCTAATTACATCACTTTTACTTTATAAATACTGTGTTAGGATAATACCTATTTTGATTCACTGCCACAAATAATTTATAGATGTTATATCAGCGCATTAATGGTGATTACGCTTTATGCATTTTGAATGTTTTCTTATGGTTGCATTGCTGGTGTGTCTTCTTTGGGAGTAACCTGCAAATATTGTTCGCCAGTTATGTGTTGCGTGTTTTTCCTTGTGGTCGTTGATACTTCACTTTGTTTGTGTTCGTAGTTTGCCTTGTGAGTCGCGTTACTCCCTCCTGGGGCAACTGCGACGTTTTGGAGGTGTTAATTATCCCCGTGTCTGCTGTGCATAGCTTTTATATTTGGATTCATTTCAAGTTTACGTGAGCGACCGAACGGGCGTGTTTCGGTACGCTCTTGTTTTTATGTTGGTTTAAGCTGTGCCTCTCGTAGAGTTTCATTTATTTCTCTTTTTCAGGTTTTATGACGGTTGGTCGCTATAATTAACCTACACAATTTCGGCCTAGCGGTCAGGACGTTAACAAAGTATGTTCCTGGAAATCTAGGGTGACAAAAACTACACGTCACAAAACAAGTTCAAAAACGAAAGTAATAGTTTATTACGTAACGTACTTTTATAATTCGATCTTAAGACCATTTTCGATTTATAGGCAAGATGGGCATATCGTTCTGCGGCTCTATTGATTCGTATAGCGAAACTAACTACAGCATAACTGTACGGACTTGCCTCGTCGGGAATTGATTGTATGTGGCCACTGGTGTGGAAGATGGGGTTTTAGAAACCCTTAGCCCAGAATTAAATCGGCACAAATCGGCACCCCTAGCCAAAGATTGTATGATTGGTTAAAAGCAACTACCTTAATATTCTGACTCACCACTGCTGACGACTCAGATGAAGCTTAAGAGATTCAGGACGAAAAACCAAAGGGCTCGAGTTTTAATTCTTGTGATAGCTGGTTGTTGATGTAGCTTTCGGAGACTCCAGTGTCCAACAAGAACGTTTTTTTGCAGTTTTGGTGGTGGGTTGATAACTTTCACATTTTGAGTCGGTGTCGAGACAGTAAGTGACCCTCCATAAGAAGATGGATGGAGAAGATGACCCTCCATAAACAAAAGTAATAAAAGTTTTTCAGAAAAGTTGCAAAATTAACAAAAACTTGCGTTTCACGTGTCGGCCATCATCTTATAGGTAGCCTATATGGTTGCTATATTTACAGCTCAGGGTAAATAATCACTTATTTAGCTATCTTTAACAATGCGCTTTTGGCGAGGAATTTGTCAATTACAATGGGATTAAGAGAGTCTGTTAGATATATGCGTTCGGAACAGTGCCGGGTGCTCATGTGACCTATACACTTTTAAGCTAGACGATTAGTGTGATAAATGTTTTTTTTTCGGCAACCGTTTCTGTAACCGAATGTTACGTTACCTAACTCTGCAGATTGAACTTGCGTAAACAGAAAAAAATCTTTTCCTTTAGCTTCGCGATCTTCAAAATCGATGTTTGGTGAACGTTTACCGATGGACTAGTGGCAGTCTTGATTTTGGAAAATAAATTCCTCGAAAAACACCGCATGAGACCCCGGATGCTTTGCTCAAGAATGTAGCATGCTAGTGGCTATAGCTTAACGAATAGCTGAAAAATCAAATATATCTAACTCGCCTCCCCATACCCCACGGTCAAAACAAAAAAGCGTGGTCAAAAGTTGCCCATAGTACCATTTTCTGTGCCCATTTCCAGCTATACTTTCCACGTGCTGACTGGATTTTTTAAACATGAGATCTCTACTAGAGACATTTATACTAAAACTATCAGCCTAAAAATCCCAACATCAACTATACCACCCTCTGATTGATGCTGTTTTCTTAAATTAGGACAGAGCACAAACGTTTCCATAAGTGTCTGAAAATTGTTTGTTTGACGCAAACCTAGTAGGAACATTTCTTTGTGATATGGTTAATTGTCCTCACAGGGACATTTGCTTTCTTATTGGTACTGCATGCCGCGAAAAGAGATGCGAATGAAGTATTATTATTTTGAAAGCCCTTATGGAGGATATTTCTTCATGCAGTCATTGTCTGTCGACAATGGCTCCAATAAAAGAAACCTGTAGTATGGGCGATGCGGTTTTTATCATAATTGACGACGGCTCATCTTTCTATTCAAGAGCATGACGACATTCGCATAATAAATGATGAGAAGAATTTAATGCACTCTCCATGTAAGATTTATTGCTTTGAATGTAACGTGCTTTTTATTTTTTAATGACAGCTTTAATAGGGTAAAACTAAGAACATTACAAATATTTCTAGACAAATTCAGCATACAAGAACAGTAATCCAAGTATAAAAATCTATTCAAAAGACGATATTTGTAATATTACAGCAATATTTACTCCATTTATTCTGATAGCATATATTTCGTTTACAAGGAATATAACAAACAATAGATACACACAAAAGCATAAAAATCACACACTCATACACAAAAGTACTGCAAATGGTTTCAGACACTTTATTGTTTTATATGATCCCTGCCGATCGGTCAAAAAGTTGATATTTGTTGCGGCTCATTTAACAGCAAGTACGAGTTATCCGGTGCGATTGTATCAGCCCTATTATAATTTTTTAAACTTAAAACCAGTAAGCTACCCAAAATTTTGTCTAGCCTTCATTCATCTTCTTCAGTGGGCTTATCATCGTCCGTTTGCTTTACAGTGTCTTCTTTGTCATCATCTGGATCAGGATGAGTCCAAAGCTAAAGGCATGTGAAAGATGACCAGTAAAAAATATATTTAAATGACTTATATTTTGCGAAGCTTTGTTCAATGAGACACAAAGACTTTTATAGTAACTAACCGTCAAATTATCACGAAGTAGTTGCATTATGAGGGAACTGTCCTTGTATACAGGATCAGATAGCTTTTCCATCTCAGGAATAGCGTCATCAAATGCCTTTTGAAACAATTTAAAATTTAGATAAAATATCCCATTGTGTGTTAATCCTCCCATCTTTATATGCAACTTAACTTACTGTCCTGTGGACACGTTAAATGTAAGATAAAATGTGCATTCTAAAACCAAGCATTTTGCAAAATAAGCTACTTGTTCTTTCAAATAAATAACATATGTATAGGTTATAGATTGCTGTGACATGTAAGGTTCTTATTTCTAAGCTAATATGTAGCATGGAGTTACAGCAAAAATACCTTTCTGGCAATTTCGCAAGCCTTTTCTTTTACATTCAGAATTTCGTAAAAAAACACAGAATAGTTCAGGGCCAACCCCAGTCTAATTGGATTTGCGCATGCCATTTTACTCTGGCAAATTTCATGAGCATTTTCATACGCAGCGTGTGCTTTATCGGCATAGCCTAAAAACAAATAAAACAATAGTTGAATTAAATGAATTAAATTTCGGCGCTCCTTGTAATGAAAGCTCTCATAAATAAAATTTTTATTAGGTTTATTGAAACTGATTTTACTAAACATTCTTCTTCTTTCTTGAAGTGTTTAACAAATTGTCTTTTAAAGTGCGCACTGCGCAGTCTGCGAAATAAACGTAAATGCTCAAAACCCCATTGCCTTGTTCATAACAATTGCGATGGTTTAAGCTTCTTATATTCCTTACTTTTGCATACTTGGCTTATTCGTTTCTGCATTTAAAAAACAACAGAATCTGATGTTTTCACACCCCAAAAATACTGCATAGCAAAACATGAAACGGCCTCGATCAGCATCAAAATCACAATGTTACTTGCTTTTAACAATATATTATAAAACTTTTATTTCGGTGCAATTTAATTACGATCGACCAATTGCATCTGCTTCTTAAATTTGTTATAAGTATCAAAGCTACCTTACGTTCGCAATAACGGGGACTTCGAAAACGACAATATAAACGAGAAACAGACGCTATACACGACTTCAAATTGAATTTGTAAGAACTGACAATTGTTTTGTATGGAAAACGTAGCGAATATTGTGAGCCGTTGAGACATGATTTCACCACGCAGCGTGTGATTCGGTGATATCTGTAGTCATTTTTACCAGATTTTTAACGAATATGACAGAAAATTTTGTTTTGAGTTCGGCTATTATTATTTTGGCCAAATCAATAAAATTTCAATAAATAACTGCTTAAACTACCCCGTTTGAAACAATGTATTCTTCTCATTGTGCTGTTCTTCGCTTTGTACTGTTACCTTGTAAAATGTAGATGTCAAGAAGGGTTGCGTTCCTAGTTGATGACAGAAGCAAACCGAACCATACCTTAGATGGGGTTTCAAAAACTGATGCAGCTTTTCCTGGTGGAGATCCTGTGTTGTAACAAGCAGGCCTGAACCGCCTAACAGTGACCGTTATACTATTGTCATGTGAAACCTAACGTAACCTGGACATAACTAGCCTGCAAAACGGTCATGTGTAATGCAAGAAACGGAGTATTTTGGAGCACAATAAACATCATGACTAATCTGAAACCTTTTAGGGAAAATCCAAAATATTTTGTCACTCAAATACCGAATTAAGAAGACAAATACAAAGTCGTATACTCGGGAGGAGACAAAAGTAGAAAAGGGAGTTGCTTTGATAATAAAACAAAAATTGTGAAATTATGTTGTATATCACTACACAATCTTAGACCGTACAATTGCTTTAAAATTGAAAAGAAAACAACAGGACCGTGCTGATTCAGTAGCCTATTATGCAACACCAAATGATGACACTAAACCAAACGAACTATAACAGATTTATGCCTCACTCCACAAAAAAGAATATTTGTAAACACTAAGACAATACTGAAATAATATGTGGTGACTTTAATGCGAAAGTTGGAAAAAATAAAGACAGACTGTAATTGGACCATTTGGCATTGGAAACAGAAGCAACAACGGTGAAAATTTATGATTGTTTATACAAAACATAATAAATTATTTGTAACTTTCACCTGGTTCGAAACAAAGCAATCCGTAATATTTACCTGAACATCATCCAACAGTCATATAACGCTAAGTTGACTAGGTCTATATTCTGGTTAACAACAGTTTGTATACAGTGTCAATAACTTCAAATTAAACCAGGAGGAGGCTGTGGGTCTGATCACCAACCCATTGTAATTAAAACTAGAACCAAACTGAAAAAAATAAGACGGAAATTTGTGGGAAGCAAAAGCCTAAAAACAAACAAAGAAGGATGACAACTAAAATTGTAAGCTTGAAAGGTCGAAAGAAGATCAACAAAGGATGATAAAGCATAGCATAAAGCTTTAAAATCTAAGATGTAAAATTCATGCAGAAAAGCAAAGGAAATACAATATAGTATCAAGAGAGATGTAAAAATCTGGAACTATTGGACAAAACGTATAGTGACGACTGACGAGCTTTATCAAAAAAACTAAAGAAAAAGCTAGTTAAAAAAAGCAGTAGAAACTAGACAAGCAAAAAAAAACAGACTGCCGCTAGGCATATTGGATAACAAAGGGGTAAAGCTGCATTCAGAGGAGGATGTGGGAGGAATACGTTGGAAGGGAGCTGTATTGTGAGAAAGTACTACAACAAGTAGATGTCAGCGCGAACACCGAAACGATATGAGTGTCCCCGAAGTAGAAATATAATTACACAAATCCCCGGTAGATGGTATTCCAATATAATTTCCACAAGTGCTTGGAACAGAAGATAAAGAACTAATAACCAAACTTATAAACTGTAGCTTAAATACAAAAAAGGAGAGCTTACAGAGGGATTTAGAGATCGTTTGTTGAGAGTATTTATACCGATATGCGACATCAAAATTAAATAAATAAAACAGTCAAATGCTGTGATCACATCACAACCGAAGATCTGCTGCGACCTGCTCTATTTAATTTGTACAGAAAAGGTCCTTCAGGATTAGATTGGAATAAAAATAAATGGTAAAGGTATCACAGACATTCGTAATGCAGCTGGTACTGGAGTTATAACAGAGAAAGAAAAGGACCATCGAGTTACGGGGAAGAATATTTATACACAATTTGAAAGAGTTATTGCATGGATTATATGAAAAACAAATTTCATTTGCGTTGGTAAATACTAAATAGAAACAATACAAACCTATTAACATTTATCTTGAATGTCATAAGCTGGAACAAAATAGAAACTTACCGTTATTTAGAAAGCTGTTTACAGAAAAAAAAGAAGAGAAAAGGTGAAGCGAAGAATAGGCAAGGCAAAAGCAATGTTTTGGAAAATGAAAGATGTGTTATAAAGGGGTTTGAACAAAGCTACAAAAATAAGAGCTGTACAAAGTTAAATTTTCTCTGTTATGAGTTGTGGGTGTGAGACATGGACATTTGCATAAGTTCAAAAAAATTAGGGACTCGTGAGTTGGGTCAGAATGTTGAAAGGTAAGAAATCTTTTTATGACCAACTCAATTTTGTTTGGTACAGAATGGGATTATTTTATCTAACTTGAACTTGTTAAACATGACCGAAAAATGGTCAACTCTACAGGGTGCCTGTATATTTCATAAAGAGATAGTAAGCCGTACAGCATTGTTTGGTACAATGCATTATATTTGGCTGTAACGTGTAGGTTTGATGCTGGCATTTTATCATCTTCCTGATTAAAAAACAACTGAGAATCGTTTTGTGAAGAAGATTGAAATCCATGTCAACTCCATTTAACAGAAAAGATCTTCCATGCGAAACATAGAATATTCTTGTACAGCACAATTGTAACCAAATCATAATTTGTTGCAAAGTTTCTAAAGTCCTGAACCCCTTCCATCGCTGTCGTTAAAGAACTCCAGGGAATTAAAAAAGTTAGAAATATAAATGCAATAAGTCTAAGTAGTAAGTACCATACTTTTTAAATTAAAGATTTCTATGCCGTATACTCGTATAGCGCTACGTCACGTTTGTAATGAAATGTTTTCCGTTACTCCAGTAAGTATTGCCAGGAAAAAAGAAAAACTGAAGGAAAGAAAACTTTTAAATTTGTATAGCCTTGAGATTTTAACCACAAAAGGAAACGAAACAATAGGTATAAGGTATAAACGGTAAATCTTGATATGATGGTTGAAAAAAATATTCACAAAATATTTTTTAACGTTTTTGACAAACTAAATGTTAAAGTGAGGGGCAAGTCCAGCAATACAACTTAACCTTAAATCAAAGAGCAACCTTATATTATTGTCAGTAAATATAATGGTGAAAGGATTTGTTGTAATATGTAGTGGTTAAGCAGCAATTGCGATAAATAAGTGCTTTAAAAATTCAAATTTATCGTTCAACTATGTCGAAAATCGCGGTTTTTATTACATCATAAAACAGAAACAATAGGGATGACTCAGGTATGTCGATCGGGTACGAATAGAATGTTTCCTGTAACGGACAAGTATAGAGTAATAAGTATAATTATAACGTACATATGTGTACAATAGAAGCATTTGCCGTAAATAAGCATAATAAACTGGCTTGCCGTTGGTGTACTGGTTAATGTAAATCAGGGGTGTCCAACCTTTTTGGCCGAAGGGCCACATGCGATTTACAAATGATTGCGCGGGCCACTTGAGTGTTTAAAAAACTTTGTTGACTTTACTATATCTTGGTATGTTTATTGTTCTAATAATTGTAAAAGAGGATAATACGTATTTCGAAGATTACAATTTTGGTGCGTGGGTTTTAATTATAAACTTTATACACGTCGACTTTTCAATGTGAAGTTTAGCACTGTTTTTCTCTAACAAGTTTGGCAATATTCGGTGAGATGGACGATGTAGCAATGGGAAGCAGGTTTTCCATATGGCTGTCAGAAAGTAGTAAACAAACAATAAATGTCAATTTCTCGGAATGTAATTTCGCCATAAATTACATAGGCGATTCAGTCGATAATTAATATAAGTCATTTCGAAAATTATCGCGCGGGCTACTCAGAACCTCCCCGTGGGCCACGGGTTGGACAACCCTGATGTAAATGCTAACCTGCAGTACAGTACAAACTTGCCTGTTGGTTCTAGCATATTCCGGTACCGGTATTTGCGGTAAAAACAAGAATGCTTTACCCGTTTATGCACTGTCTTCTGTGACATTCCTATGCTGCAAATAAACACTACCTGCTACTAATCACCTACTTATGAAGACGTATTCCATCCATAACGCGTTAGCAGTTAGCTAACCTACCACTACTACCCTACCTAATACAAACTCCGGTCATCAGGCATATTATGTTTTCGTTGTGTCGCCATCATGACCGCCCTCTTTGTCATAATATGAGGCTAAATTTGCGAAACAGTTTTGGCAAAACTTGCTTAACCACCACATATTATTAAAGATTTCACCAGTGTATTTACTGACAACTACTTTTTGATTTAAGGCCAACTAGTTTTTGGACTTGTCCTTCTCTTTAATAATCGTCTCTTTAAACGTACCAAATTATTTTAAAATTATAAAAGTATGTATTCTACGGCAAGTGTAGAAAGTATATAAGAAGTCCGTAAAAACATTGTTTTCTGCAATCTACCAGATATCGGAAAAGATTTTCGAAAGAGCGTCGTCAAAATGTTATAACTACAAAAGAAGGAAAGAAAAATAAAGGAACCTTTTTTTGTCTCATTGTTGGAAACTTCCGCCACATATCTGAAATAATCTCCTTTCATCTTGAGGTAAAATGTTTCACTGTGACCATCATCATCTTCGGCATTTTTTAAAAGGTGGTCATCGACAAGAGCCTATTGATGGAATGTTACTTATATCAGTGTTACACTGAACTGCAAGAAAATGTAGTCATAGCTTACAGCCTTTCGTAGGGTAGGAAGTACTTGACCGGGAAAAGGTTAAAATTATCAGAATCCCAAAAAATTAATGAAAATCAATGGAATGAAAGTAAATTAGTGAGAGCGCATTGTTACTACAAGCTTTCTCTTACCTCAACTTCATTACACTTCGCCTCTATTTCTTGAGCGATTTGTGCTAAGCAAATTTTGTAAATATCCTTTTTCATTTTGTTATCTTCCTTTTGGTCAATGCTTGATATCACTCTCCATGATGACCTTCTGGTTCCCACCACATTCTTGTAGGCAACAGAAAGCAAATTCCTTTCCTAAAAGATAAAGATAGGCGATTAGCTATTGCTATAGTCAAAGGCCCATATATATAGACGTAAGCATTAAAATTATGAAGATTAGTACTTTATAGCCTTAATATAGTCATTTAGGACCATGTCAATTATATACACGTTTTAGTTAATTGGACTTGTTTTTTTTTTATAAAACTGAAACTCCGACCGCTATTACTGTTCAATGTGTTCATATTGCAAAATATGTCGAAAGCACTTAGATACAGTAATTTGTAGAGCGTTTTGAAAGAATTAGCGTAGTTTGATAAATAATTTAGCAGGCATGAGAGAATTTTCGAAATTTAATCGTGAAATAAATCAATACAAAATCTATTAAACATAGGCTACGCCAAGAACAGTTACCCGATTTGTTGCCGTTGCCTGTAATATGCGTATATAGGAAATGAAATGCCAAGAATCGCTCAAACGTATATTTTATACGTTTGCTGTAGTTTCTCAGCAAAGCCTCTATTTATGGGAAAAACATTGTATTTATCGGTAAACCAATGTAGTTTGTAGCTCTTGTGGTTAATATCAACGAATATAATAAAGCGATCATAAGTTCTTATATTTGTAAAACATAATTGTAAAGCATTTTATCATTGGGTTTATAGCCTTCCTTTTGGATAAAACTAATACTTGCGCCAAAACAACTAGAAAATGTAGCATAGCCTAATCAAAACATTACAGTCACGAGTATGCCTATATGTGCTTAAAGGTTGAAGAGAAAACAAAAGGCCGTCCATTATTATTGCATGACACTAATTTGATGTTCACATCAAGCCATACGATCACGAAAATTCAACAACTTATTACTGTATATAAAATGGATGATACACATACAGATAAGGTTTTGATTAATTCCAAACCACAAAATATTTCTTTTGTTGCATAAGCACAGCTATTTTTCATGACCAAATACAAGAAACCGTGACAAGCGTCTTAATTGAAAAGGAAAAGTCCACAAAGTAGCCACCGTTGCTACAGAAGTGAAAATTCGATTAAACAGTACTGTATGTGTAAAAATATCATATGTTTGACATAGTATGGCAAATTTACGCAATGCTATTAAAAGACTCAGAATAAAACTTTTATATTCACTCTGAATTACTGTAATTTCAAATCTTGTTGAAAAGGCAGTACAAACCATTCTTTAAGAAAACTTACTGGGTATTATGACTGTCTGTTTAAAGACCATTCTTAAATCCTCATGGAAAGCACAGATCAAGAATCATAACGACTTGGTTAGGTCACTAAATTTCAGATAATTAAAAACGACCTTTTATTACCCTACTGGCCAGCTGAAACCATTGCATTCAATTTCATGCAAGTGATATCGACCACATTTTAAGTCCTTTATGGTTCGAATTAATCTTAAGCATCTAATGTAGGGCATTCGTAATTATGATCAGTGGAAACTTACAAATTTCTGCATTTACCGGCATAACCATTCGCACAAAGCTAACCGCATATGGTTTGCGCTCTCTGTAGCTCTATGCGCAATTTCCGTTACGTCATGTGGCTAGTGATCCTCGACCACGACTACAGGCAACACTTCGACGTCGTAAGGTTTATTGTTTCATCTTAGGCTTCAGCATTCGCATATCGTGATAGATTTATAATACACATACATCAGAGGAAAGGGCTTCTTCCATTTTTGCAACTTCTGTCATATGCTGGACCATGTCATCATAACGTTCCGCTTGCTCGGCCACTTTGGCCCATTCTACGTGCTGTTCCTTTGTACAAGTACCTTGAAAATATAGATGTATGTTAACATGTTGTTTAAGTAGTGCATGTCATTGCGCATGTACGAGAATTTCATACATATCTATTTAATGCGAAAGGGGCAAAGCAACGTGCGTTTTCCACAGCAAAGCTATACTATAGAGGCGTAGCCTATGCCGCCTTCTTTCATCAAACTGCATGGTGAGTTAACCAAACAAATGTTAGCTTACCTTCCATAGCTTTTTTCCTGATGTTGATTTCCAGTGAATAGCGGCCGCTATAAAAGTATAGGTATAAGGGTGTTCTCAAAGTTTCCTGTTTGCGCAATACGTGCGTTGTTATTGTATATGTAATCGTTTAACGACGTTAACATTTATCTGTAAAATGTTTATAGCGTGGTTTGGCGATAGTCTAAATGACATCAAAAATTCAACAAACACTGTATAAGACACTTCCACATCGGTTATGGTTTATGATAACCTTTCGTAGGTATATATACAGCATCTATACTAATCTAATGCTGCAGTTAGAAGCTGAAGTATTAGAAGCACACGTTGTCACGTAACGATACTTACTTTTGTTAACATTGTGTACTCCGTTGAAAAGTAAATTTCAAAAAATTTTAAACACCGGTACGCTTGAAAGATTAACTTAATTGAAGCTTTAGACAACTGTTTCCGTTTGCACCGCTAAGGTCCAGTCCAGCTATGTCCAACCGCAATAGCTTAGTGAGCTAAAAATTACGCACATTTGGCCCGCACATTGCCACCATGAGTAGAATACACTACTAACCACACAAACACAGTACTGACAACACGAACAATAACAGATGTTCTGACGCCCAAGCAAGCTCAAGCAGACTTTCATGTATATTTCATACACATACGCTTTACATATAATATAACGATACCAACACCAGGCCGCACAAAACCTTCAAAAGGGCCGCGGGTTGGACATTGCTGGTTTAGTTACTGTTATCATATAGCTGTTTTTTATGAAACACAGTTCAGTTGCAGACCACTTAGTTTGCTAATGCAGTAAACAGGCAAAAGTATTCACCTACTTTTCAGATTCATTTTTAAATTTTAACAGTCTCTGTAATTTGATGTAATGTCTGGAAATTCGATTATCTACCTTATCAAAAACGTGCGTTGCTTGACACTATTTTAAACATGGTCAAACCAACGAAGTCTTGAATGCCTTTGCGTTTACGTTTCCATACTTTTATAATGTAGGCTAACCTCTTAAGGTATCCAGAAAAGTAGTATTTTTCATTTTTTAGATCTGTTACACCCTACACTTTTTACGTTATGTTTGAAATTGTCCCCGTGCTCGTTGATTAAACATTTTTTTCTTCGAAATAAATACTATAATTGCAACGGATCTTTCATAAATATTATTCCAGCTACTGTGTACAATGTAGCAAATGTGACATGTAGCACGAAACGTGTAAAGTTTCAATTTTCAAACTCGCCAGTAGCCAGGCCAGTAGCCTGGATTGCAATGTAAAACATTGATATTCCCAAGAACACATATATGAGACCTTGGGCAATTGGCTGCCTGACGAAAATAAATGCATGGTCAATCTCTGACAAAAGCTTCAAAAACTAGTTAATAACATTCTTCTAGGTATGCCTGAGAGAATGCGTTCTCTTTTAGGCCCAAGCTATTCTACAGAAAAAGGCAATGGCAAAACAATGTAGGGATAAAAACATCATCAACATCACATATATATATAGGCTATGTAATTTCAACCTAATTGCATAAACAACTGTCAAAAATAGTGATTTGTGCAATTTAGAATATCTCTTTCGTTTGGGCGGTTGTTACTTGTCATACTCTGTTTTTTAATACAAAATGTTTCCCGAATTAGACTTACAGGCTTACTCCGTCTCTCAAAGGGCAATATAGTTTGCAACAGATTCAAGTTTTGATCGGCTACAAAGAAACTTTTGCTGAAATCATATTTCCAATAAATAATAAGTAAATAAGACTCGAGTCAATTCGAGTCTATTGATATTCAAATCGCTACAATTGTTAAACCATGACGAATGTCAAGAAACGTTTCTGTCGATAAACGAGGCAGGCTTGATTTTGCGCAAAGCAGTAAGCAAATAGAACTAGTTTTGGAGGATGTTAATATAAGGAGAGCCTAGTGAAAGTTGGTGCTGGCTACTAAAGTTTAAATGAAGTTGCTTGTTTGCTAAATCTAAAGGCGTGCCTATTAATCAGAAACAGTTGGAGTTTTTTAGTTTTGAGATTTTAAAGAAAAAGGTGTTTCATGCGGTGCATAGCGTTGGGGAAAAATGGACCTCTGAGGGTTGAGATAGCAGACATATCTCCTCTGCGTTCTGCTAAGCTCACTTCCAGGAAAAGGAAGGTTAGACAATTGGAAATTTTGACGAGCTCTCCGGTAAAAAAGTCTATTGTTGAGAGAGTGAAAAAAAAATAAATCGAAACTTATGAGCTTGCCGAGGAAGAGAAAAGTTTTATAGCAGTCCAAAGCAGCTGGTGTTGGTAGATCGTCTATTAAAAAATACTGCTGCGTGCTCTGTGGAGATCTATTCCAAGATCCCCCTGAACAGAATTGGATTCAGTCAGTGCAGCAAATATAAAAACTGATGTCACGATAAATGTTTTGACTATGCTGGGCCTGGGGACTTTGTATGCGACTTGTGTGTGGAGGCCTAGCTTGTACAATACTTCGCAGTTTTGTGATTTATTTTCGTGTGTGTTAGCCTTGTTATTTTTATCCAAGAAAAACCAGAGTACTTTTCAAGTTTAATGCTATTTTGATATCTGTTTCAATGCTATCGTGTTTAAAATTTTCAGGTAGCACGTGAAATATATTAGGTCAGTTTATGCATAGCCTATAACCATCTAGAATCTAGATTGAACAGATGCACTGCTTCTTATGAACTTACAACAACCATGGACGAAATCCATTAAATTTCCTTTCCGACTCATGACCCAGGGGCCTGTTTTGCCTCGTCAATGATCTGTTTTGCCCCATGCAAAAATCAGTTAAAAAGTTTTAAGAAGAAAAGATGGGTCAACACGTTTCTGCGTTGACTACCGTGCTGTGAACAACATTGCGAAGAAGCGTAGTTTCCCTCTTCCTCGGGTAGATTATAGTTCCGATCAACTTCTTAGTTGCAAGTACTTCACCACATTAGACTTAAAATCAGGATGATGGCAAATGCCAAAGTCCAAGTCCAAGTCCGAGGTCACGAAAAAAGACGGCGTTTACATACCATAAAGGGCTGTTTGAGTTTAACGTTATGCCGTTCGGTCTCGCCAATGGTCCTGCTACTTTCCAACATCTCACGCGAATAGTATTGAACGGAATCGAGTGGAATGTAGCTCTAGCTTACCTTGACAACATCATAACTTATTCGAGATTGTTTTCTGAGCATCTTGAACGGTTGGAAAACGTTTTTTGCCGGCTCATTGACGCCGTGCTCAAGCTGAAGCCAAGCAAATTTTAACTTTTTCAGGGTAAGATTAAATTCTTGGGCCACGTTGCGTCTCTCAGGCCTTAGTGGAATGTGACCCAGAGAAAGTGAAGACTGTATCTGAAAGTCCAGAAAAGCGTGAGAGAAGCTAGATAATTCTTAGAGCTGACATCGTATTACCATAAGTTTATCAAAAATTATGCCCAGATCGCATCACCTTTACAAGCACTGACACAAAAGTCACGAAAATCATTTAGATGGGAAGAAAAGTGTAATTCCTTGTTTTCAACCTTGAGACAGTTGTTGTCTTCAGCACCAGTATTGATTTACCTGAAGTACTGGGAAAGATTTATTTTTGATGCAGATGCATCGAATTATACAGTTGGCTGTGTACTTTCACAAAATGTAGATGACAAGTAGCATCCCGTAGTGTATGGTAGTAGATCACTACGGAAGAGCGAGCGAAAGAAATTACTATACGACCCGGAACAAGTTACTAGCTGCAATCCATGTGGTAAAACCTTTCGGTTGTTATTTATCTAATAAACCATCTCTTTTGTTTAAGGTGGCTCTTGCAATCCAAGGAGACATACGTTCAAATCGCCAAATGGTTTGTCTTTGCTGTTCAATTCAATTTTACTTTGACTCATAGACGGGGCATGAAACACAGAAACGCAGATGCATTGAACATGCAGCAAGTAACACAAGAAGGAAAGATCAATTCATCATACGACTTCCCATTCAAAGTTAACGAATCTTTCGGAATCGATTAACACAAGCTCACAACGGCTGTTTCTATCATAGATCTGAAAGATGGTTTTGGTCAGAACAATGATTTTCTCAAGCAGTTACAACAGCGGGATAATAGACCAGCCACCACCAATAGATAAGAAAGTATGAAATCAGAGTAATGATTTACGACCAATGTTCCCTCTAAGCTGCGCGCGTGCGCAAATGCGCACTGCTGACACGGTCTACGCGCACAGAAAATCTGTGTTGCGCACAAGAAAATAAGCCAACCTGAATTAAAAATAGAATAAACGCATAATAATGGCCACAGTGCGCACGTGGCACGTCTGATGTTGCTCACAGTGGTCCAAGGGACCGCTCAGGGAGTTAGTGTGTTTGCTCAGACTCGTCAAAAATTAGAGGGAACATTGTTTACGACTGGGAAATATTGGAAGAGATCGAAGTTTGCGATGGCCTTCTTTTCCGGAAATGTGAAGACTGATTTGTAACGGTGAGAATACAGTGTTTATTTCATACTCACTTAAAATTGTAGCATTGTAAATGCTCCATGACAACAGGCATGGACGAACCTTACGTCAAGTTCAACAAAATTTTTACTGGCCAAAGTGGTAATCTGACGTTAATTTTTTATTTTCGATCTTATCCACCCTAAAATAATGCAAATATGCGAATGTATATAATCCACAGGTCACTTTAGGTCAAACGATCCCATGCACCAGTAACATCGGTCACTAAGATTTCATTGGCATTGTGTGCATAAAAAAAGCATCGAGAGCTGGAAGCTGGCAGTAAAGTTAAATTAAATACAAACATTTAAAAATAAGCAAGATTCATCTTAAAGCAAATCGTTTTCAAGACGATAAGAGGTTAATGGTTTGATCGCGCAAAACCAATGAAAAAATATTTCAACAAATTTTATTTTGCTCATCCCTACTTCACTCATAATTTGAAATACTATGCTGAGACAAGAAAAGCACACATTCTTTTGTCCATAACAGCACCCGACTACTTTTCAACTAAATAAAAAGCAACGAGATAAGCCATCGTCGTGTTATGATGTGATATCAACATGCTCCGTTACTTTGCTGTTGTTTTTTCTTAGCCAATTCAACATTCGATCTGTCACGCTCTTGTTAATGCTCTTGTCGCTCTTGTCAGTCTTATTCATGGAAGCTACTGTATATAAAAAAACTGGATTTGCTTAATGATAGCTGCGCTACGTACCGTATTACGTAGGCTATATTACGGATGACCTTGCCTCGACCATTGCCCGACGTGAGGGTAAGCGTCGAAACGCCAAACTTGCACAACCAATCAGCGTTGCTTAAGAATAACCAAAAATCAGACGTATTTCATCCGCACTAGCGTGTACAGTCTCACAGGTTGAAAAGTAGGGTACTACTTCACTGCTGAGGTCTGCGTACCGGAAATATACCCGATGTATAAAGTCAAACCTAATTTCGGGTTGAAATGGCGAAACCGAGTCGTCACTGCTGTGCCCAGTGTTTTTCAACGTTTTTGATTCTGTGCACAAAATGTTTGCACAAAATTCAAAGTTCGATTATTCCGTTATACTCATCACAGAGGCGATTTGTGAACTGGGTGATATAAGGCTTATGTCACTCAAAATTAACGATTTCTGATATTCGCAAAATTAATAAAGCAGATATAGTGGTCTAGTGTAAACTTTGAGATACGTATCTTACAAGTTTTGTTATTGCAATTCACTAACACTATTGGTTTATGAATGCCATTGGTGATATGGTATAATAATTAATCTTTATCCTCGGACTGAGGACATGTATTGCACGACTTAAACCTGGCGATGATCCTTCGTCGCTTATGCCCCATTTATCGAACTTGCCTTAGTGCAAATTCCGATTTTCACACATTTTTTATTTGTAGTATTGCTAAAATTTAGAACTGTAGACCCGCTCCACTGAACAAGAACAAGTATTTTTATTGTCTTGTCCAAGAACATTACAACGGTAGCCCCACTGGATAAAGGACAGGAAACAAGGGCTGCTTTATCGTGAGCCCAGTGCTCTTACCACTCGACTACCCTGTCGACGTTTGTATTATTTTCAAAGATGATCTTCCCTGCTGTAAGTTACAGATCCATTAGTCACAGTACAAAAAGGTTGAAAGCCAATGATCTACCTGAAACATTATGCAAGGTACACGATGAGGCAACATGGAACAAGACATAATTAGTAACTTATATAATTGGTGAGTAACCTACAATGCTCAAGTATATAGATAAAAGTGCTAGTAACTTGTCAGTTAACCAGACAAACATCTCAGATCTCAAATTATTTGTTTTCGATGGATGAAGTATGACTGTTTTGCTTACACCGGCAAATCACAGAAAAAGAAACCATCTGCAATATCTCCACTAGAGAAAGATTGTTGTTATCACTTTCGTCGTGTTAAGAATCAACTTAGCACGGTGCTTACGAAAACCAACAATTGTTTCGCCAAGTTGCATTTTCGTCTTCTTGCTGACATGAAAAATTCCTCTCAGGCGATGCCGCAAACCGCCTGTAAACTCTCAACCCACAACTACTTAGGCCGACGTTTTAACACCGGATACTTGTAAACGGGACTTTTGTATTGTTCATATCTTTTGTTTGTTAATAACTTACACAATACACTACTGCGCTCTGATTTTTCATTTATTGCGCTTTAAAGTTTTAGGGTTTGGGCGCATTGGCGTCCTTATTATGTTTGTTTCGTTTTTGTATGTTATCGCCATACTTCAACACATATACTTGGTATTTGCTAGAATACGCTTGGCATTCTACCAAACTTTATCTGCGAGAAAGTAGTGTTGCCCCACAAAAAGCCCGCAGGCCAAATTATTTATTTTCGCTGGATAGAAGTAGAAGAAATAGGTATAAGTAGAACTTTTACCATTGTATACTAAGAGCTAAAAAGAACATAAAGATAGGTTTTAGTATATTACCTTTAATCTTAACTTACTTCTATGTGACTTCCTGTTAGGGTCATTCCTATTTGAAAAGTTCTCGTTACATAAACTAATACCATTCTGTATCCACCAATAAGTTTGTAAAAACTTTTGAATTTTCACTTTCATTCTGACTCCACTCATTAGCCCCAAAGTTTTACTTATAATTGCAAACTTTGGTGATTTCTCTAAGATAAATATTTAAAGTTATAGTGTGGGAAGATTGAGAAAATTCAAATGTTTTTTTTAATGTTCACGTAGATATGACATCAGTAAACATCTTCAACAGCACTTTTCTGCTGTTTTGTTTTAGAAGAACAGGATTGTATTTCTTCAAAGCACACATAAAAAATTTGCACGTTACAGTAGCCTATATAAAATTATATGCCAGATTTCAGCTTTTGTTTATCAAAAAGCCCAGTCTGTAGTTTTCACAATGCTATAAAATTCGTTTTACAACATATGATGATTACAATACTTTTCTCATAAATATACAGTATGGTAAATTCAATTCTGCTTGCAAAAACCTTGTACACGTGTACAAAAACCTTGTACGGTTTTAGTTCCTCGTCTGCCTGTATAAAATTATCCTGTTGTTGCGGATTTTTAGCTAACTTTGTAAACACAACTAACACCAAACAGAAAAAAATGCAAGTTTTTTCAATTCTCATTTAATTTTTTACTAACGGCCTGTAACAAAAGATAGTAAAACAGCTTTTTCTTTGCAAAAGATGAATGAGTTCTATCGTGAAATACCTGTAGAAATCACAGTGGTATGTTTTAAAATGTTTATAATTATCATCCTTACCCCTCTGACTCATAACTATGTCCTTTTCTATAATGTACTTGTATTTGTTCATAAACCTATCGCCATCATAGAAAGTTTCATGAATAATAAATTCTTAAGGCAAAATCACTTTTCCTATGCCACGTTCAGAAAGAGTATCTGGATGAGTACAAATATACTACAGTCAAGTCAGTCTTTATTGTCGATATCATACGACACACAATATGATGCGAAAGCCATAAGCATACGCAGTTCAAATTGTGATGTAATCAAAGAAAGGCGTTACGAACTGCTGAATTTAGGAGAACTATTTTAGTGAGGCATTTCCATGCTTTGAACCCAAGAGACAGCTGTTACGCTTGTCATAATTTACACTAGTCTAAATAATGCTATATTCTGGGTTAATAAATCAGGTCTACCACCGTCCTGTGAAATCAGACACATAGGAAAGACCAGGGAAAAGAATCACAAATGTTTATTTTCGTGTTTCTTTGAGTATGGCTTTTCGTAGAAACTTGAATTCTTGTTATATAATTGCACCTGACTTAAAGTCTGTATTTGGTTTTATAAAGAGATATTTTAACGATTTTATTTAAAAAAAAGGTTTTTCCGTAAAAGTGGACAAAAATGGATTCACTGTAAACCTCTACCTATACACAGTGAATCAAGACTAGAGTCGTGTGTTAGATACCACTGTTATCAAAAAATGGGACATAACTTTGGTCTTGCTATTAAGCAGTAAACTGTTTATTAATTTGGAGGCGTTATTGTTACGACTTCATTTACAACACAAAAAGCACATTGCATTGTATTGATTATATCTAATATAAAAACAACTAACAAAATGGGTTCTAGGTCGATTCAACCCACGGATGATTCAACCCCGAACGATTCAACTCAGGACCATTCAACCTAAGATGATTCAACCCACGGACGATTCAACTCGTGGACGATTCAACCTGTTCACAAAAACATCCACGCAGTTACGTATCAGGCGCGGATGCCGCCTTACCACTATACAAATCTTGTGTTGAAATGAAAACAAGTTTATGAATCGTGTTGTAATGAATAGGCCTGCTTAGCGAAAAATAAATAAAGCCTACACATTGATAAAAAGTCAAACCTTAGAAACAACTGTTTGTTGAAGAGAATGAAGACTGTCCGCAAAAAAGTTTAAAGCAGGAGATCGAACATTTTGAGAATAGTATAGGCCTAAGTCGCCTCTCTCCAGTCAATTTATTATTTTGAAAATAAACGAATAACTTTTCCTTTAGCAGAGAGAGGGATTCTGTGGGCTATAATTCTAATTACTTCGCTGTAGTTAGTTTGTTTTGTTTTACTATGATCAACTATGTAACTTCGGCAAAGTTTTTTAAAAGAAAGTATAGTTAAAAGCGGAAAAATTGCCTGAAAACAACTATAAAAACTAGCAGATAATATTTGTTGCAGTAAATGTAAAAAGTGAGCTGTTTATAAATTAAAGATCACAAAAACACTGTAAGCTATCTGACTGCTATTGCAATAACGATTGCTAAGGTAGTTTAATCGTATTTTTACGAATTGTATTTTATTTTACTATATACTGGGTTAACACGGTTCAGCTACCATCTTAATTTTACGAAATAATTAAGCGTAACAATATCAGTTCAATATGATCTGCAGTCGCTTTATTACGAAACATCAGTATTCGAAACAACAATCATCACAAAAATAAATTTTTAAAACTAAATTGATACGAGCACAAAAGAAAAAATCAGGAAGTCCGCCAAATAATCGTAAACAAAGAGATTGCTCTTAAATGGAAATTTTCCTTATGGAGGCCCTTCGCAGAAAAGTTGCCTAAAGACCTCGGCCCGTCGGCCGCAATAAGTTATAATACACCTATATCACTGACTACAAGTCCACACTGCCACAAGAATACTCTGTTCGTCAGTCAGTTCGCGGGTTGAATCGTCCGATCACCATAAAATGAAATAAACAATACATAAAATCAGAGAACTCCAGAAAATGAACAAAGGAGACGTTTAAAAGATGTTCATTTCAAATGTGTCCTATGAATTGTTTGTATTGTGGGATGGTGTTGGCTATATTGTTTATATTAAGGGGTTTGTTGACCCCCTTAATCCGATGGGCTGCAGCCCCCCCGGTTGCGGCTCCGTGAGAATGACTTAATTCTAGTGTTAAATAGAGTTCGTCTGTTTGCAATACGAAAATTAACCCCAGGAATTTTCTTATGTTTTATGCTATTTCTCAATTTCTATTTTGTTCACTCAGTTAGATGCTGCGCATGTTCAAACGTCGACTCGCGTGAAATCATTCATAGACCGTCATAGATCGGTACAGTTTTAACATTGTAACCACCTTTTTGATTCTAAACAAGCCCATTAATTGCAATTTTCTCGTTCATTCTTAAGATGGTAACATCAACTAACATATGTAATTTCGTCTCAAAACATAAAAATGTTGTCGTATTCGTAACATGATTTTTATCAATGCGATTCAATCTATTTTAAATTTTTCCGCATCAAAAGAAATGATGGTACTGGATAACTTTGAATCGGAATAAGAAAATTATATGTCAATCTATTTATTAATTAAGTAACTTGTAAATTTTCAACTCTTATTTCAGAAGTATTTTGGGTATTTACTGTAGAATGCTTTTACATATTTTAATACTATTTAATACGCGGTAATTAATCGCAATATTTTAGCATTAATAAAACCTCATGTAAGAAAAGATTTGGATTCGTGGAAATAGGCCTACTGATAAAAAGTTTGGGTATTTCTGCAAATTTGAATATACTGACTTTAAACTTAACAAAATAACTCTTGACGAGCAAAATAATTTGTCAAATTTTTGTAAAGAAAAGAAATCTGTTTTTGGTTTGCCCATGCATATAAAATTGCTTAATATATTTGCAACTATTCCATTGTATAATTAATGCATTAAATTGATATAAGGCTAATGTTCCAGGGAGGAAAAAGATGTTTTTGTGATAACATCCGAACGAAAGCAGTTCGAAACTTCTGGTATATTTAATCACGTAACGAGAGGTTGTTGGTTAAAATATTAAATCATTTTACGATTTTACCAAAGGGCCCTTGCCTCAATTAAAGCCATGGACGCCACCCTGTCTTAATTCGACCCTGACTAGCCTGAACTATAGGAGCCGGATGTAACTGACCGTTCGGCTTTATTTATCCACACTTTTAACTGTAAATTATTGTAAGCACAAACTTCAATAAATTTAAAGACACACCAAGAAGTAACCAAAAATGTATTGTTAGAAAAAGAAGTAAATCAAATAATGGAAGAAATTGGTAAATGGCTTCGTGTAGGTTCAGGGTAGATAAATTCATTCTGTTGAAGCTTATTAACTTAACATTGCTAAAAATAAACCTCTAGGAGTCTAGAGTAATCTTATATTGATTTACCAAAAAACTTAATAATTAATTTTAGGAAAGGTTGAGTAAATATTAAGACTGATAATGAGTATTTTAGATAGGGTCATTAGGCAAAAGTATTTGCTGATAATATGAAATGTAATCGTGATAAAATAAGTTATTACAAAAGTTTTGTTAACACATTGAATTATGATGGTATAACATTTTCAGATACAATCAAACTAATACGAAAAATTAAAAAACAAAATAACATCAGTATTAATGAAAATAAAGAGGCTTATCCTTTTGTATGTTTCTAAAAAAGTAGTTGAAAGAACCCTGATTTATTAAACATTATATTTGGATAAGAGACTTAAATAGATTCATGTTTAATCAAAGCAAGCATACAAACAGAAAACACTCCTGTAGATACTGCTTGCAATTTTTTAGCACTCAGGATATTCTTGAAGAATAAACACAAAATTGCATCGCTATTAACCAAAAGCAAGCTATACAAATACAGTATCTAAAAAAGGTAGTTGTGTTAAATTTGAAAACTTTCACAAACAATATGAAGTTCCATTTGTTATACATATACTGTTGTTGAAGCAATAACTAAAAAGATTACGCACTGTAACCCAGATAATAAAAAGTCTTATATTGAAAAATATCAAAAACACATTGATTGTGGATATGATTATAAACTAGTTTGTTGTTTTGATGACAAATTCAGTAACTATTTCAATTATACAGGGGTGACACGTCTATTTATAATTTTTTGAAAGCTATGTTGAAAGAAGTTAAATATTGTCAAAAAATAAAAGAGCATTTTAATCAACTTATGAATTTAACAGATGATGAAGAAGCGATAAATTGTCATATGTGTAATTGAAAATTCAAAGATACTGACGAAAAAGTTAGGAAACTGTTAATATCGCTACTCTCGTGATATTATCGATTGATCTAAGTCGATAAGACGTTGGGCAGAATGTCTTGATTTTACACAGCCATGAACATGAATGTAATACTCTACAATCGAGTCACAAACTCACAATGCATAACCCAGAAAGCACATGGCGATAGCATGGCCAACATAGAAATCTTATTAAGTACTTTATACCTATCAACAGTAGGCCTACCATACGTCCTCTTTTAGGAGGATTTGTCCTCTTTTCTCAAGAAAAGTAAATGGTCCCCCGAGGACGCTCAAAAATGCCCAAATGTCCTCTTTTTTCGCATTTCGAGTTAGTTGCTTATACTTTCAACAGGACTTTTAGGCGAGACGTTGTATTTATTTCCAAAAAATTAGGCCTACTGTAGCCATGAAACATGCTGAATTGCTGTTTGAAAAAAGGTTTTCCAACAAATTGCCCTACCAGCCCTACTTTCTTGATCTTGTTAAAAATCGTGCAATTTTACTTTAGCATTATGGCCCATAATGCAAATGTTGAACGCATTTTTTCTTTGATGCAGCCACAATGGTGCAAAGAAAAAGACAGTCTATAATAGTTAGATCAGTTTCGAGCATCTTGACGGTTGTATATAATTTCAATGAATTTTAGTGTAAACTATTTCACGATCTCGTTAAAAGTGATCATTCCTTATTGGCAAAAGTTAAGGGAACCGCAACGTTTTCATGGGCTGAATCCGAAAAATAAATTGATTTGTTGTTTTTTTGTCTGTTTTTGGAACTTTTGCCTGCAACTACCAAGGAAATGTATAAAACAGGGGTTTGCAAACTTGTTCAATGAAAGAGTCGCTTGCGGAAAACTATTAACACCAGCGAGCCGCAAAATCAGTAATGATTGTCAATTTGGTTATTGTATTATTAGTAGTCATTTTGGGATATTACTTTTCAGCTAGAAGACCCATAAAAAACATGTCAGCGAAGCGCACTTTGACCACCTTTGCCATTGAGTATAGAATCTACTGTATATCTGAAAACAATTTCGGATTCTATATCTATTGTTACGTCATAAACAAAATGCTGGCCTAAATAAAGAAAAAAACAGACAGAAACGTTCATAAACGGTACTCTTGGTAGCCTTTACAGTTTTTTTGGAATTTTGCGATTCGACTAGAAGAGCCACAAAAAACATGCTGGCGAGCCGCAGTTTGCCTACCCCTGGTATAAAACATCATCAAACTCAAACGTAACAATTCTACTTTCGTTTTACTTGCCGGCAAAAAAAATGTCCTCTTTTTGGGTGCTGAAAATATGGTAGGCCTATTCAACAGGAACTGTCATATTACAGGAAAATACAGAGGTGCAGCACATAACAAATGTAATTTGAATTTTAGATTGACTGACAAAAAAACCTCTTTATTTTTTCATAATTTAAGAGGTTATGATTAACATTTTATCATGCAAAAAATGCGAGAATTTGGGGGAGGATATCAATATAATTCCAAACAATAAGGAAAAATACATGGCTTTTTCTTAGGGAAAGGTTTGAAATTTATTGATAGCTTTCAGTTTTCAACTAGTTCATTAGAGAATTTAGTTGAAAATATAACAAAATACGATATGAAGTATATATCACAGGAAATTGGTGATAACAAAACATTAATGAAAAAGAAAAGGTGTTTATCCATATGGATAGTTTTAACAAATTTAATGAAGCAAATCTCCTACCAAACGAAGAATTTTTAAGAAAGTTAAATGAAGATACAGTATATCAGACGAAGATTATGAACAAGTCCAGAATGTATGGAAAACGTTTGATTTAAAATCTATGGGGAATATCATGACTTGTATGTTAAATCAGATCTGGTTATTAGCAGATGTATTTGAAAAAACTTATTATATTTCAATATTATGAATTAGACCCTTGTCATTATTTTGCAGCGCCTGGTTTATCATAGCATTCAATGCTTAACATGACTGAAGTCAATTTAGAATTTATGTCTGACATTGACCAATATTATTTAAAAAAAAAAGGTATGAGGGGTGGTGTTTCCTATATCGCTGAAAGATATGAAAGCCATTTTTTATATGCTAATACAAATATATGTTATATGCTAATGAAAATATTTCCAAAAGGATTATTATTAGAAGTTGATGTAGAATATGCTGAGGAATTACACGATGAACTTAATTATTATCCATTAGCTCAAGAGAAAATGGAAGTTCAAGATGATATACTTTCAGATTATTTTAAAGAAATAAAATCAAGATTTGGACTAAATGTTGGGGGGGAGTTAAAAAATTAGTAGGCCTACTTAACTGGAAACATAAAAATTATGTTCTTCAATACAAGGTCTAGGAATTATATCTTTCATTAGGTACAAAAAACAAAACACGCGTATTGGAATTTAATCAATAACACTGGGGAACAATTTTGAACAAAAAATTTGTTGACTTTGATTTTGCACTTGATTTAGGCTAATTCCGGTGTGCTGAATTCAAAAATGCCGCCAGTTTTCTTCTATCACGTCAAGTTTTTGCTCTACAGCATACATCCAAAATATGCAACTTTTCACGACTTTAGCTGTATTGTTTTTCCATTTATAATAGGAATGCACAGGCTAATCATATTGTAAGTTATATACAAGAAGAATCAACTGAATTATTAAGCAAAAAAGGCACAGGCATCGATTTAGGTCGATGCTTTTCCCCCATTTTTGGTTGGAGGATGCAATCATCCAACGAAACTAGATAAGAATGGTAAAATTGAAGTTAGTTGCTTTCCACTTTCAACCATGTATGTACTCGTACTTTCCAGGAAAACAGACAAGCAATAAAATAATATCTGTTCCTATCCTTGCAGAGTGATGAGTGGTGGTTCCAGGTTCATAACATTTCACACTATTGTGCAATTTTGCATCAGTAACTGTCAAATGCCTTTAAAAAAATGACGACTCGGTTACACCACACGTTTAAAAAGCTTGTCAACTGCGCTCAAAACACGTGTTGCCTCGCTTTGAAGTTGTAGTTTCATAAAAGCGTGGAATGTTTTTTGGAAAAGGAGCGAAGGTATCGTACTTTCGTTCGAGAGAAAGTGCGTTTTTACCATACTTTCGAAGTGACAGTAGCTTTGTGTATTGCCATAATATACAGGGTTTACTGGAGGAGTTGGAAATTCCGATCTACAACTCAATTGAATGGCGAATGTTCATTGACAGCTCAAAGAGGATCTTAAAGTGCGTCCTTCTCTATAATAGCAATTTATACGGTGCAGTACCAATTGCACATTCAGTTAGTCTTTGTGAAGAATACGGAAACATTGTGACGATTACGTCACGACTCACGAGTTGTTTTGAGATGTTTGGAATTTAATTTGGGATCTTGTAATTCAGTGTTTACTAGACTTGAGTTTTCCTTAATGACGTCAGATAATTTCCTCGCTTGAACTAGCTTGCCACATATATATACTGTTGTAATGTTTACGATCTCCCCTTTTTCCCTTTTACCGTCTCACGTGTTACTGAGCGCGATGTAACATTCAGCAAGCTTTGCCCGAAGGTGAAAGCCTTCGTGTCTGATAATAAATAAAAATGGGAACTTTATAAGTTAGTAATTTGTATAGACAGAATCAAGCAACTAACAGCATAGTCACGCAAATTTGAGAAATGAGAACTCATTCATCGAAGCAGAAGTAAAACAAGTCACCAACCATCAATCGTCCTCGCTCACATTCTAACAACAACCGCCAGCATTCGCGGTCTTTATGACAGATATGTTCCTTGTGTAATACTTCACACGAGTAGTGCACAAGCGAATTATTAAATGTCATAAATTGGTGCCCGAACAGTTCGAAATTGCTGAGTTAGTTGCATATTGAGCGAGAAAGAATGTTACCAGCTATTTATGAAGTTTTGATGACCAAGTTTCAACAGCAAGATCAGCCAACTACAAACGCTAGTCAACGAGGAAGTTTTCAGGATATTCCATCTACAATATCAGCAACGAGATTAATTCGGAAACAACAGAACTAATGACATTGATACCTGGTTGATGTGATGAAGTTTTGATCGCCTAACTAACGTGTTATACATCTCCAAGAGCGTGAGCGAACTATTGTATATATTTTTTACGCATCAAGAAACAAAGTCCATTGGACATCGCAACAAACTGCATCTTACTACCGCGAACAAGGCTTGCTACAGCCGCGGAACGACACACGCAGACGTGATCGCTCATTTTTTTACCTTCGACACGCAAGGGAAAGCGACACTTCTGTAAGCTTATGTCTCATGTTTTGTATTTCAAGTGAAATGGTGTATCGATATTTGTTATATTTACCGAGCTCTGTCATTGTACTGTACCAAATTCTTGTTTTAACAACTGTGATGAATATTATAATCAAAGACATAATTTTGTCGAGTAAAGGTTGCCTTCAATTTCATTTCAGGCAAGCTTTACTCTGGGTAGGAAGGCTATGTGACGATTACGTCACGACTCACGAGTTGTTTTGAGATGTTTGGAATTTAATTTGGGATCTTGTAATTCAGTGTTTACTAGACTTGAGTTTTCCTTAATGACGTCAGATAATTTCCTCGCTTGAACTAGCTTGCCACATATATATACTGTTGTAATGTTTACGATCTCCCCTTTTTCCCTTTTACCGTCTCACGTGTTACTGAGCGCGATGTAACATTCAGCAAGCTTTGCCCGAAGGTGAAAGCCTTCGTGTCTGATAATAAATAAAAATGGGAACTTTATAAGTTAGTAATTTGTATAGACAGAATCAAGCAACTAACAGCATAGTCACGCAAATTTGAGAAATGAGAACTCATTCATCGAAGCAGAAGTAAAACAAGTCACCAACCATCAATCGTCCTCGCTCACATTCTAACAACAACCGCCAGCATTCGCGGTCTTTATGACAGATATGTTCGTTGTGTAATACTTCACACGAGTAGTACACAAACGAACGAATTTACTTTGTCATAACATAAAACGAGTCATTGAATTGTTGCAATATCACAAGCACAATTGGATCATATGTGTTGACCTTAAAATGTTATGTTTTCTTCTTGGTCAGCAACACGGATACACAAAGTACCCCTGCTATTTGTGTATGTGGGACAGCAGAGCTCGAGATCAGCACTGGGTGGAGAGGAACTGGCCTCCGAGATCTGACCTTAAACCTGGTGATCCCAATATTCTACATGAAACACTTGTTGACAGAGAGAAAATTATTTTCCCACATCTGCATATAAAGCTCGGCCTAATGAGGCAATTCTTTAAAGCATTGACAACTGAAAGCAACTGTTTTAATTACCTCGTTTGGGCTTTTCTTGGCCTGTCATTACAAAAAATTAAAGCTGGTATATTTGATGGTCCACAAATTCGGCAACTTAACAAAGATGAACGTTTCAGTGGTTCAATGTCAGAATTGGAAGAAAATGCGTGGTTATCATATAAAAACCTTGTCAAGGGATTTCTCGGGAATGCACGGGCAGAGAATTATATCGAAATCGTTCTGAAGCCATTGGAAAGCTACAGAGAACTCGGCTGCAACATGAGCATCAAGATGCAGTTTTTGCATAGCCATTTTGCTAATTCCCCAGAAAACCTTGCTGCGGTTAGCGATAAGCAAGGAGAAAGATTCCACCAAGATCTGAAGGTGATGGAGGAAAGATATCAGGGAAGATGGGACTTACAAATGCTGGCTGACTATTGCTGGAGTATTAAGCGAGAATGCCCACAGCTTGAACATGCCAGGAAAAGCTACAAGCGTAAATTTTTGCCCTAAAACTCGCACTTTATTTGTCCTGCAGAAGCAATATGCGTTTTAAGGAACAGAATAGAGCTATACAAATGTTTATTTGAAAACCATTGAGTTACTTTCAGTTGCTTGTAGTTCTTAAAATGATTTATACAATGAACGCAAATGTCTTAAATGTTGTACTTTTTTGTGGGTTATGAGACAAAGCAGTGGGTGGCTAGTTCAAAAACTTGACGTGATAGAGAAAAACTGATGTCATTTTTGGAATCAGCGCCCAAAAGTTAGTCATAAACAATTGTTAGATCGAAGTCAACAAAAATTGTGTTCCCTTGTGTAATCGTGGTTAAAGAAATATATTGATTTCAATACACGAGAGAAAAGATGCAAAATTAAATTTTGAGAAAGATTTGTTCAAACTAATTCGAAACCATTTTTATGATTTCGAACTTTCGTTTTTAACTAATTTCATTTTTAGATTTTAAATAATCTAAGTATAGATTACCACGTGGTTCTATGGCGCCAACTGCCACCACTACTAAACAAACGTCTAGCTAATTTGTGTATGACGTCATTAGTAGTGGTTTTGCTCATAATGGATGTGTAATCTCATTGGTTTGTTTGTAGGTCAAGATCATCTGCCGAAGGACACTGACCAGGTAACTTATTCTACTCGTGATATCGTCACAGACGGTAGTGTAGATACATGCTCTATAACAGTGGTTCTCAACCGGTGGTCCGCGGACCCCTGGGGGTCCGCGAAACGTTTTCAGTTGGTCCGCGAGAACTTCGAAATTTGCAACATAAAGTACGAGTTTTTAAAAAAAAATTTCTGTTTATCATTGCTTTTTGAAATAGGCTTGAACATTTGCTTAATTGCCTATTGTGATGGGACAATACAAAAGCTTGAGATTTATCACCAGCAGGGAAGGCCTATTGTGATGCACTAGATTGCGGATTATATGAGAAGACAGCTGGATACAGTGATTTTAAGTAAAAATATCCGCATAGTTTGATGTTATTTTGAATAAATAGCGCAGTTGTGCACCAAGACTATTAAGTAAAACTAAGCAAAGAAACATTTAAGTGCAGTCTCAGAACCCTTAGTTTGCTTAAACTTCAGGGGTCCGCCACTGCTTTGACAGCAGCAAAAGGGGTCCGCCAAGATCAGAAGGTTGAGAACCACTGCTCTATAATCTAGTTTACTCAACTGAGTTTTGACGCTTTTGAGGCAATTAAATAGTGCTGCCTGGAAAGAAAGAACAAAAGTCACAGCCAGTTATTAGAAGCCTGCTAGTTTATTAAACTTCTAAAGAAAAACCGCCGAGAACTCCTCATAGTCATAACAAAAAACAAAAATTTGTTCAGTAAAAATCATCCATAAACATTGCAGGGGAAAACAATTTGCAGCAACGGCTTTCAGAGAAATTTACAACATCAATTAGGCTACCTTAAGCCACTAAACAAATCACTGGAAGATACATTACTAAATGCGATAAACAAACAAACATGTGATCTGTTCTGAAACAATTAAAAAAATTAGAAAAAACATTATAACTAAATAGTGCAAAAAAGTATAAACTAATACTAATGTAATGATTTTCAAATACAATGTGTGTTTCTTTACTGGATTGAAACAATACCAAAAGCAGCACATAATGAGATGGCTTTATGGTTAGACAATATTACTCTAAATTGTCGTGTATAAACAAGAACTTATTGCACACACATTCCTAAAAATATTACATTGTACTTTGCAATACAAAACATTTAGTACTACAAATATAAAACAAGCAGTGCACAAAAAATATCAAGATATTAGATATCATTTAAAATAATCATGGAATGCATATCTCTAGTAGGCTAATCCTCCCTTACACTTCCAGTATACGACAGAATAGATCGAAACAGTTAATCAGCAAATTCTGTACGCTTAATAAGCAATGAAGTCTCAAGATCATCATTTTCATGCGATTCTCTAAATATTCAAAAAATTGGTTTTATTTACACTACTTCCAGCAAAGCATGTCAGCAGATTGACTGTAACTTGTCTTAAAGTGTTGTTGAAATATTATTCGAGCACAGTCTAATGCTGACTGAAACAAAATTTAATTGCTTAATGAATCGTAAGTTTAAACGATAACAAAAAATTGTCATTGCAAAAAGGAACCTTACTAATAAAAGCTACAATTCTTTCAAACAAAAACATTTTTAACAAGTTTGTGATATATTAAAACATTAAGGGAAAAGTTATATAAAACAATTGATTTACAAGAACAACTAGTTTTAGGAAGATTCCAAAATTACTAATAACGTGACTATAACCACCCTTGTTAAGTCTTGTTAACTATCTATCGTTCTAGTAAACTTCCACGACAATAACTGCTTGTCTACAAGCATCATGTCAAAGGATGTTATAGTATCATCTTAACAATGTTTTAAAAACATTCATACAAGGATAATCTGAGTAGATAGTTAATCGCACATCCAGTTTGTCAGATATTTTTTTGCACATATCCTAAATACTACTTGTGAGTGTTATCTCATGTTTACTGTGCTGTCACTAAAGTTACAACCAGGAGTTTTCTCGTTGTTTTGCACACAAAATGTGCATGGAATGTGAGACAAGAATGCAAAAACTCTCTGGCATCCAAATGAATATACAGTACATAACAATTGTCAAGTTCCAGTCATGTGATTTGATGAAAGCATCATGGACTTTGAACCAGTCAGAGGGGGAATGGTCTTCACAAACAACGCAAGAAGTACCTTGTTTCCAGAACTACTTTGCGTTTAAAGGCTGTGTTAGTTACTATCTGAGGTCAAGTGATTATTATCATTATTATTTTCATCCAAGTTTTAAACCATACTAACTTTGTTGCTCTTCACCATGCATTAGTGCAGTGGTTCTTAAACTGGGGGGCGTGTAACATTCACAAGGGGGGGCGCGAGAGATGACAAACTGCCTATTATATGAGCTATGTCTAAACATGCTTTCTTGACTTTCGCTATAGGTTCATTTTTACAAAAATTTTAAAGTGTGTAACGATGGCAATTGTATTTTTGAAATTTGGATTCTGAAATACGTCAATTGTTACGTCATAATCTTTGGTGTTTCTCCGCATTGAAGCGTATTGTTTTCGTTTACTCATTCACGCATTCCTAGCTTGACTAGTTCTCTTGTGTTCTCTTTTTGCGGTGACCTGTTTTTTCTCACAGCGGGGGGCGGCGTAACAAGAAAAACTTTTACAAATGTATCACTTGTAGAAATACTAAATTTACACTAAATGCATTTTCTTTAGTTTTACAATTATGATGTATACAGGAAGCCAGATGTTTTTGCTACTAACCTGTAAATATCCGATCAATTTACGACGTATAATTTTCGAGTCATTAACGATTGAAAATTTGTGTGCAGTGTCGGCCACACATAATAAAAATAGTAATGTCAATATTATCAAGTAAAACTTAATTTTAGTATTGATATTAATATTTAATATTGATTTAGTAATGATTTAATAGTATTAATTTTTAATGATATTATGGCCGGAAATGTACTTGACCTTTGGGAATGGACAGGCAAATCACGCCTTAGCAGGTAACTTTTAATGTAACTAACTTAGCTGTAATTATAAAACTTGGTCTGATTGAATGCTCACAAAATTGCTTACTTTCATATCAATAAGCATTAAGATGAACACCAAGCAACGTTGAATGAATGTAAAGCAACTCTTACATTCTGATGTGGACTAGATAAATTAAATAAAAAAGTTCACAAATGGTCAAATAGTGTGGTAAAAATGGGCTACAATTTACTAACTTTAGCCTTAGTTTTTCCAGTAGTCGAACTAATTCGTCACGTTGTTCGACCACCTCAAGCATTTTCTGGAGAATTGCCTTTTCTTCTGCCAATTGGCTAGAAGTCTTGTGTGTATCTAATCACAATCAAAATAACACTGTTATACGATTTTTGTATATAGCTAACTTAATAACAAAACACAAAAAACAAACAGAAGTTAACAGCATATCCTTAATTCTAGGCATGTATAACGCTCCAGATTGGATTAATATTTGAGCACAGATATTTTACATAAATTTTTTCAGGAAGATCTAACTTCTATAAGCAGATCGACGTAGCAGCCCAATCACCTTATTTCAACAAGCCAGATGGTGGCTACACCCACCTGAATTTAGTTAGGTGCATTTTAGCCTTGGTTAGTGTTACTACCAAAAAACGTGTTCTAATTATTCTCCTTTTTTGAATTTAATAATTGTGTTAATTTACTGGCCGGGTACCACAGTTAGCGCTGGTGTGCCTGGTAAATTTGTGTTTTTGCCATTCATTGGTTAAGGTACAATGCACAGCAATTCGGGAAGTGTTTAACTATTCTAAATTATGTTTCTGTTATTAGAAATACTGTAGAATGTTAAGTTATGAAAATTACATGGTGACTATTAAACTTATTATAAAAGTTCATGTTATTGGGCCAAGAATTGTTCAGTAAATAATTCTTACTAGCCTATTACTGTCATTATGCATGTTTTGTGTTCGTTATCAATTAACTTAATATTTAATGATTTGTAGAAAATGTAATTGCTATCAACACCGTAACCAAACGGTCCCAATTCAAGGGAAGACAATTACAAATAACAAGTTGTGGAGTGGCAGTACTTTGACTTTCTTACAAGGTCAAAAATAACATCGAGCTACTAACGAGCCATTGGTTCAAAAGGTCAGCAGCACCTGAGTGTTGCTGGGTGCAGTTATAGTTAATCTAAGCTAGCTTAACATTTTTAGTAACCGAGCCACTTTGACAGGGATTTTTTTGACTCTTATATAATTAATCAGCATTTGAAAAACTATACTTCGCAGTCAGGGGCATACCAAAAATACCAAAAAGGTCGTTTAAAAATCTCTGGCTTATCAAAACATGTTGATTATGTCTACTCCATGGTTGTACATGGTTATATTTTGTTACATTTCAATCGTAAAAAAGTTAATTATTTAATCCATACCAAAACTATTTAAAATTAACAGCAATTTCCCATAAAAGTAGACATGTGACCAAGCTCAAAAATTAACTTTCATAACCATTATATATATATTATTGAAAGGAATAAATAAGTGCTGAGTTAAAAATTACAAGCACTTAGGTAATTTGTAGAGAAGGGCTGGGTTGTTCAAGCCCGCAAGAGGGACCCAAGATTGGGACTCTTCCAGTACATGAGGGGGTTTGAGATGCCGTTAAGCAGGAGCAGGCACTGCTTGTCGCTAGTTCCCAGTGATGAATATTCTGGCATGAATGCGGAGTCTGTTTAGTTGGACCCACTACTGTCAAGTGAGATCATATCCAAGGGGTCTTCTCAACCACTGTGGGATAAATTTTATCAGGTCATTGAGAACTCGATTGTCCTCACGTTAAAGGGTTGTTGGGTGGTTCCTCAATAAGTGCCAGAAACAAAGTCTTGCCAGCTTTTATAATTACGTTAAATTTAAAAAAACGTTTCACAGTAGAAATGACTTAAGAAAATTCCAGGAGAATTTCAATTTATATGTAGTCTTGGAATGCCAAATCAATTCAGCCGAATTGGGTAAAAATGCTCTAAATTATTTAACAAATTGGTCAAATACTACATCTTCAAGACACTTTAAAAAACTTGCTTAAAAGTACTTCATTAAAGGAATCTATAACAGCAGCATATAATGATTGTTGTTGCACTGTTTCGTTCATTTTTATGATGAAAATATTTTCGTGCTATAAACAAGCAGGATCAGGTGAAAGAATTTCGTTCCTTTATGAAAAAATTCGCTTTTGGACCAAATGGAAAAGATACGATTCGGTACACGCCTTATACATACCCCATGGGGTGTCAAACATATGTCTTACAAGATGGTATAATTCGGCCTCAAGCTTGTACAGAATAAAATTCAGAATATGCTAAAAAGCAAGTCTTTAATCAATACTTGTCGGAAAGGTTTTAAAAAAAATGCCCAATCGCATTGCTTAAGTTATCCACCAGGAAGCAACTAAAATAACAAAAGTAAATTCCTTTACCCACTATTTAAAAAAGGAAAGATTGTAATTTGCAAATTTTAAAATCCTTTATAACAAAAAAGGTCACATGGTTTATGCATTTTCTTTTTTGCTTTGTAGATATTGGGTAACAAGTTTTAACACATGATAAAAGAATTTAGCATTTATCCAGAAAATGGAGGAATGGAGGCATTTCATTCTATTTTGCATGAAAAAATGTGATGATCCAAAACACTATAAATGGATGATGTTATGAGAGTGGTCATCCAAACAATAAATTTTATCAAAGCAACAAGATTTAATCCTTGTCAATTTGCCTGCTTTCTCAATGAGAATGGCATTTCGACTAGCCAACCATATCACACTGAAGCAGTGAAGTACGAATGTTATGTTGATATTTGTGCTCCCGCATTTTTTAAACTGTGAGAGAAAATTCGTTAGTTTATGGAGAAAGGGGCAGTCCAGTAAAGAAAAATTATTGCTAGGAAAGGTTGCAGGATCTTGCCTTTATGATGGATATTACATGACAATGTTGCAAAGCCACAAAAAGTTATTACCATACTCAACATTACAACAACTTACACACTAAAACTGACATTCTAGGAGACACAGCTATCTAACAGTAACACCTTAACACATTTCATTTCTCAAGTCTAACAGCAATGCATGCAATCAAATGATGATTTTGATCAATACAAAAGCAAAAAATAGGATTGCTAAAGAAGTTCAGGTCTTCAATAAAATTGGGAATAAGTTTGCCCTTTTTTGCTTGCTATTTACAATTAAGGCTTAGATCCCTAGCCAGGGCTATCATGCTCAACTTCGAAACAAAACAAGTTCTTTTCAAGCCCCACACACATATGAAAGTCGTTTGATGTTATTTAAGTGAGTTGTCGTGTGCAAAGAAATGTTGGAAGAAAAAGAACGATCAGGTCATCTCCATGACGAATCAAATTTTGAGCGTGGATCTTCGAAATCTTCTCAGCCAGGTCAGGCTTAAACATACAGTTTGCCAGAGCAATCGCATATAGCCAATGGGGGCTGCATTCAGCTGAATTCAGTCTAGTACAGTGTAGTCTAGCCTATAAGCCTACAGGTGAAGCCTACGCTGGCCTGACATGCTCGGTAACTGTGCAATGTCAAAATTATTTTTGTTGTCACTTCTAAGTAAGCAACAAATTAAATTAGCATCCCCATCAGGAGATTTGGAAAGGAGAGGTTGAATTGTTAAACTGTCAAAGTACCCCCAACATTTTCATTAGCAGCGCCTTACCACAGATTTGAATAAAGTTGTCGTTTTAGCTAAATACCTGCAGGTAACGATCTGCAAAATTTCAAGCCATAAAAGAGTTATTAAAAGTCAAAAAAGCCTATTTTTTGATGGCTTTGGCGATTTGCCATGAAAGTACTAAAGTAACAATGTTCAATAATGATAGAAATTGAGGCATTTCCAAGCTCCACCTACATATCTAATTTCAAAGTTTATCGACTATCGACTAAGAAAGCTATTGTGCATTAAAATCGTAAGAAGAAAAAATGATGAAGAACAAAAAAGACAAAAACAGTTTGAATCAAAGGTTACTGTTTGATCCATTATAATAGTACAGAAAACATTATGCATAGAAATTTTTATTTCGATCCAAATTCACAGTAAAAATAAATGTTCTGATTTTGATCAGACATAACTAAACTTATTAAATACTAATCATTCAAAATAGCTTTAATAACATAATCCCACCATCCATTGTCATTTTTTCTCTGAGTTGTTGCTGAAGCTGGCTCTGTGCATCTTCTAATTGCAATTCTCGCTGACTAATAAAATATATGATATGTTTTTTTGTATTGTGTTATATGAATTATTCAATAAAATACATATCTTATATGTATAACACATAACATACCAGTATACATAAACAATTTCAAGTTTCAAGCAAACACTTACTAATAGCCAAATATTATTTCACATTAATTTATACACAATGACAGTAATCATAATACCTTATACCAGGGGTTTCATAACATTTTTCACCGAGGGCCATGCACTAAAACGTTAATCAGTGGCTAGGCCACTAATTATGTGTGAGGATTGCTGCTTTATACACAACATAATAAAGATTTTAAAGACCATTAACAATGGCATTGATGGTAAAATTTAGTTTGAAATTGAAAGTGCTGAACAGTAGGCCAAGGAAACATCAGCTAAAGGCGAAAAAAGTCACAAACTGTAGTGATTCGCTTGCCGATACAACTCTAAAATTATCACAAATGCAAGGTCTACCCAGCTTAGCACTATATAAGACAAAAATTTTAAAAAATTATTCCAATGATTTCATTCTGAATATGGGCAGATAACAAACCACAATGCTTCATCGATCTTTGTGGGAGCAATAATACGATGCCAAAGACGTCACATAAACACTTATCAGTAGGGCCATTTTTATTTTGACCTAAAAAAATTTTTTTTTGACTTTATTTTTATCAAATTTTGACTTTATTTTGACCTAACGAAATTGCTTATTTGTAGAGGCCACAGTTCTTCCTCCAGTTACCCAAACATAACATTTTGTCGATTTCAGACCCAAACGTAATATTTTGTCGAAAAGTCAAGGTGTTTTATGGATTATAAAAAGTGCGTCGTGTTTTTTGGCGATAGATTTAGGTAGCTTGTGTTATTTTGTCCTTGTGAAAAAGGCACTTTGCCTCGATTATCTCCGCATGGTAAATTCTAATAAACAGCAGATTAAACAATTAATCAGAAAAATCTCGACAAATCTGTCTAACTTTTGCTGAAGACGATTTAGCTTGCTTAGGCATTTTTGTAGCCTAATACGGAATGTCAGTAGGCTATTCCTAAAATCCAAACTGTTGATCTTCGATATGACCACGTTTATGAAGAGGAAGTCTTTTATAAGAATTATTTAAATACGCAACAATGAATAAACAATGGACAATTTGCGATAAAAGTTACTGCTGATCCAAGTGGGCATTGTGACTTATTTTCTGTTTTTATGGGTTAATATGGTTTAATTGTGTCGCAGTTCCTGATTTACAATGCTTCCACGAGGATTTTTACAAAAATTACTCTCAAGAAACACAAAAACTTTGTCAAAAGCCATAATTTGACAAATTTTGACTTTATTGAAAATTTTGACTTTATTTTGACCTATAAACTTCTTAGTAACAATCCCCTAGGTGCTGAAAACAACTTTATTCTTTGATTCGTGGTCAGACGAGGTCCTTAAAAAATTTTGACTTTATTGACTTTTGCGGGCCCTACTTATCAGTCATTCTGGTTCTCAAAATATTTTGATTAAGACTTATATATTTATAACCAGGGCTTTGGAGCCGGAGCAAAGCATTTTCAACGGAGCTGGAGCTCTACATGAAATTCAAATGGAGCTGGAGCCAGTTGTTTGAAAATAGCTCCAGCTCCGGCTCCGATGTATTTGATAAGATTTAAGATGCTCGATGAAAGAAGACTTGATAGAGGCAATATTATTCCTTCGTACGAATGGTTTTTGAACACTTCTTTGTGCAGAAATAAATGTTTTGTGTTCATTGATTGTGTTGCTTTGTTAGTGATTATTTTGAAACGCTAGATATTCCAAATTAAGCGTTTATCCTTAAACCTCAGTTTTTGACGTAATGGAGCTGGAGCAATTTAACATTTATGCCTGCTCCAAAGCCCTGTTTATAACAACAAAGATTTTTATTTTATGTAGCCAACGTGCTTACCTAAAATGTCTTTGGTTCTACCATATTCGGTGCAACGCATAACAGCACTTAGCAGTTAACCGTTCAGGGTCTCATGACAGGTGGGACCATATACAATTGCAGTTATGTATTCCTATTGTCATGCACAATTGTTTAAAATGCTTTGCAGTATTTGCTTAATTACGACCCCTAACTTTAGTTTTATGTAAGCCATATTAAAATAATGTTTGTTTTTCTTTAATTTCTAACTTTTGTTTCATATTTCTTTCTCTTTATCTTTGAAACCAAGTTTCAAGCGAGCCTGATGATGGCTGAAGGCCAATAAAAAACCGGTGGAGGGCCGCAGTTGGCACGCGGGCAGTAGTTTGAACACCTCTGCCTTATACTATAGGTAGTATAGATTCACTACCTGCTACAGATTTGAAAATTTAATTTTGTAATTACTTGTAATTGCTGACATGTTGCTGTATTATATGATTACTCAAGTTCAACGGTTTCTCGTACAGATAGCAACACTTAATTACAATACATAATTATGATATTAATTGAAATTCATCGATTGTATCAACAACAGAATAACATCATCATTAGAATACGTTTAAAACGAGCTGAATAACTCCATAAAAGTAATTTGTTTTCAGATTTTTTCCATACTTTATTAACAATCACGTTGTCTGTTTTTTCTATCCAGTGGTGGTCTTTTTCTGATAATTCCAATTTTGTACACATATTGATATTAGTCTTTTGAAAAAATTAATTTGGGTACCCATAGTATGCATAGATCGACATACCAAAAATTACATTTAAAATGAAACCTAAGGTTTGTTACATACTAAGTTATTATTAACATAAGGTACTATTTTTAAAGTGTAAGTCCCATCTAAAAGGAAAAATTAAAAAAAAGTGTATCATGACTTTGATGATAGTCCCCGGTTTCTTATTTATTGAAAATATGCATAATGTTGTTTTGTTTTTTTTTTGCTAGTAGTGGAAGCACATCCAATACGTGTGTTTGAGCGTTTCATCTTGCAGTGAAGTCGTTACTAATTGATATGTGCGTACTGCATATCTAATTTCTGTTTGGTTCATGTGGCATTTTCATTGGGTGTGAAATAGCAAGATTGGTGGTTCTCAATTTTTTTTTGTCTCAAAGGACCCTTTTCGGTGCTGCCAAAGCGTTTGTGGATCCCTATTGTTTTTAAATGTAAACAAAACCAGTTTTTAGATATACCAACTGTTTATCAAGTTCTGAAAAAAAAAGGAAATAACTAAAAGCACAACATCAGGCCAATTAAGTCATAACAATTATTTTAGGTGCAAACTCTGTTGTACGAAGGTTGGCCAATGAAATTTCCATAGCAAGTTTCTGCACAGCATTCTTTCTAAGAAATGTTGTGCAATTTTTTGCATTACGAAATAAAATGTTATGAGCACCAGCACTGAACTAGAAATAAGGAAATAATAAACAAACTTTGGTTTTGCATGTGGTTCAGTTCACGTAGTTAATTAAACTGTGAGCGTTGTTACAGAGTGTTCACATATTATATTGGAAAGGGAACATTTATAATATAATTTACTGTCACACTGCCAGAGACTACTAAAGATGATCAATTAAAATCCACAAATTGAAACTTACAATCACATGTCATCTAGTATCCTAGTGTACATTGCAAATGATGTTAATATTGTCATCATCAAGCTGTGGTTCTACCCTTTCACCATATTAACACAATTATTTTCTATCAATGTATATTTTGAGAAGCAAGGCTTTAATTTAGCCATGTACAGTGACCATGACAACCAAGAAAATGCAATTTGTGCTATTTTTAGTCATGGTTATTATATTTTCGTTGTAGTGTTTTATTTACAAAAAAAAACAACTTACAATATCATCAATTCATTTTCATATCGAAGCAAATTATTTTTTTCCTGAACTAATTTGAACCACTCTTCCATTTGCGTTGAACCTTCACCTTGTGCTTCATCTTAAAAGCAAAGAAACAAGATGTAATATGAGCTATTAGTCCCTTGATTTATAAAGCTGCATACTTTTGTAAAGAAGCCAATGTGGCCATTTAAACATATTTTTGTTGATATACAGTAAACGATAATAACAAAGAAACTAGTAAACTTGAAAAAAACTACTAGTATATATTTCATCTGCACATTATTTTGGTTTAGCTGTTGTGTGAAAAAATCTTTTAAATTGTAATAATAACATAAATATAGCACCCTGTTCAGATAAGAAAAGTCACTCCAACACGCCTAACCTAATAGCATAAAACATCGACAACAGTGCAGTATAGTAATTACCATTTGGCTAATTTAAAAGTTTCTCATACTTACGTCCCCCACTTCTTAGAAGTTGTTCTAACTTCACCCCTCGTTCTTCGATGCCTCTTTGCTTCACTTCTACTTCTTCTAATTGACGCTGAATTACCTTTGTTGCATCAAAAATACATAATTACAAAAAAAAGAAAATAAATTTTATGGTTTCTCTGTATGAAAGTCTACAGTCTACACCCTTAAATTTAAAAAAAGGGAAAAAGAAACTAATAAAAAGCAAATTATTTTTATGTAAGCACAATGTAAATATCATTCCAACCACTGCAACAAAAACTTATTTTCAATACGACAAAGATTTGCATAAAAACATCATTTTCTTTCTTTTAACTTTTACATTTTGTCATTATTACATAGTATTTGGTCGACTATCTGAATTGTGTTAAAAGCAACACTTACGCCCAACTTTTAGCTATGTGTTTAGCTTTTAGCGGTGTGCTTCTTAGCTTGAGCATGAAGCAAAAAAGATAGAATGGCACTAATAAGCACTTTTATAGAATTACTGGTATATATTAAGTTAACATCGACAAAACTCTATTGATGAATTATAATTTAATATTAAGTAAACATATTGCATTAATAAAAACGTAACATACATTTTATGACAATTATTACCTGTGCTCGGCGTAATCGCTTTTGTGCTTCCAATTTAGCGTGACGTTTTGCAGCAATCTGAATGCGACGGGATATTTTGGCATCAATGTCCGATGGTGTTAAACCTTCTACAGAACTTCTCACTGTCAGTGATTGCAAGATATCTTTCTGCCCAGTTTCTGTTTTAAAAACAAACAACACTTCCGAATAATAAATGTTTTTGTGCAACAAATTATGTAGTTATTAGTATTCGTTAAGCAAATAGTTTGCCTAAGTATATACTGCGATAAATTTAATTCATCAACCTCATAGAAAGATATACAGATTTAACTCATTATAATCTAGAATACTAAATTTTGGGTTTTACCTGGAAAATGTACTAAGAGTATATTGCCCTAAAACAGTTTTAACTATATGCTGAATGAAATAGAATAAGTCATAAACAAAACACTTTGAGAGATTTCCCAGAAAAACAGTTAACACTGTATGAATAGCTATAGTTGTAGTAGATTTCACAGTTCGTTTGTTTTACTGTATTGCTATGCCAAAAACCCATTTCATGAAACAACCAGATAATTGATTGCGGGTTAAACAAGGTATGGGTAGTTAAGGAAGTACAGCAATGATCATCATCTTCCATTCGCCTGGTGTTCAGGCCTGGTCTTCACCCCGAAACAAATTCAGGGTCAACCAGTTGTCTGCAGCGACGCTTCCACTTTCCCCTGTCGATGGCATCCTCAATCTTCAAACCTCTCCTTCTCATATCATCCTTCACCGTCTCTTCCCATGTTTTCTTTGGTCTTCCCCTTTTCACCTTTCCCTCAATCATCTTATGTTGTACTCTTCTTATTAAGCTCTCCTCATTCATTCGCTCAACGTGCCCCAACCATCTCAGACGATGTCCTCTCAGATGTTCTTCAATATCTTCCACACCTGTCCACCTTCTTATCACATCATTGGTAATCCCATCTCGTAGTGTCTTACCACACATCATTCGAATCATCCTCATTTCTGTCGTCTGCATTCGCCTGATATCAGCCTTCTTCATCGCCCAGCATTCAGCTCCATAACACATCACACTTCTTACACATGCTTTATACAGCCTTCCTTTCAGGTTGGTAGAGAGTAGTCTGCCACAGAGTGTACCAGACAATTCCTTAAACTTTTTCCAACTAGCGCGTATTCTTGCCGTCACTGCCCTGCCAGTACTGTCATTTTCCCCTATCATATCCCCCAAATAACGAAACTCCTTAACAAGCTCGATCTCATCACTTCCCAATTTCACATATTTCTCCTCTTCTTCATCACTAATACAACCTTTACATCTGCCACATTAGTAATTCATTCCACTCGTCAGCAATGTTCCCTCTAAGCTGCGCGCGTGCGCAAATGCGCACTGCTGACACGGTCTCCGCGCACAGAAAATCTGTGCTGCGCACAAGAAAAAAATCCAACCTGAATTAAAAATAAAATAAACGCATAATAATGGCCACAGTGCGCACGTGGCACGTCTGATGTTGGTCACAGTGGTCCAAGGGACCGCTCAGGGAGTTAGTGTGTTTGCTCAGACTCGTGAAAAATTAGAGGGAACGTTGCTCATCAGCCTTCCATTGATACCTGAACATCTCTTATGCACCCAATACTTGCACTTTCTGCACTGAATGGAACTTCTCCCTACTCTCTTCCCACAAATTGCGCATGGATCAACAGTACTGACTACTCCCTTCGACGATTTTCTACCAATTCTCATCGCTTTGGTTTTATTGATGTTCACCTTCAAACCTTTGCTTTCCAGTGCGCTTTTCCATCTAACAAACTTCTCCTCCACCTCTTTCCAGCTATCTCCTACGAGAACTAAAGTACAGCAATGATAAAAAATAATATTTATAATAGCAATGTCACAAAACAAATTTGGATTGGCCAACTTTTTGCCAAAATACTGCTACGACGTCTGCAGATTATGGCTGACCGTTGGTACCCTAAAGAGGGATGAACAGTATATCTGTGTACGCCTGCGCTGTTGAGACATTTCATGTTGGCATTGCACGTGATCAGTAGGAAAGCTAACTAATGAAAAACTGATAAAACTTCATTTGCAAACTAACAATCGTAATGTAAAGTAAGGTACTCGGTATTCAACAAAGGTGGAAACGTAAGGGTATATGAAGAAAGGTGTAAACAACAATGTAAACTAAGGAGGAAAACGAAAACTTGGAAAATGTTCAAAGCGCGGCGCGTGCTGCCACTCCACTCCGCCCGTAGATGAGGCAAAGGGAGTAACGAAACAAAGTTGAAAGCGAAAAAAGTGCCCGTTACTGGCCTACACAATTTTTCTGGAATGGAGTTTGTCAGCTGATTTTGACTACATTTGGGTCTTCGATTTCAAATATGTTATTATTCTGTACCTATCACATTAAGATTTGGAGATATAACCTACCCTTTATTACCAGAGACAATGCCACAAAGTCGAAGCGCTCAATAGTAAAATGAACATGAAGAAAAGCAATAAAACATTGGCACTTGACCAACAATACCCATCACAACATTTTAATTCATATATTTTAAAATTTTCTTTTGAGTGATTTTCTTTTGAATGCTGTATGAGTGGAGGTGGGCAGTACTGCGGTACTTTTTCAGTACCAATACCGCCGGTAGAATCCCTGTACCGAATTACTTTTTAAGTAAATATAAGGCGGTCCCGGTTCTTGGTATTCTTTAACTGATTACTTTAAGGTTTTGAGAAGTATATTTTTAAAACTTCATTTTAATTAAAACTTAGTGCCAATTTTAGCGCATTATGTTCTTTTTTAATATAAAAAGGTCTATGAAGTCGCAAAGAGTGAGTTCACATATTTTTTGACCAATCTTTAGCGGGGTCATAATATTGGCAAAAATTGCACTTACAACAGAATCCGCAGTTTGGCAAAGTACCGCACTACTTTTTTGAATTAGTACTGTATACCGGAACCTTCGGTACTTTTTTGTACCGTTACCGACTACCCATATCTGCATTTGAGGAACATCTCTCATTAAATTCCAACATTAATCGGAAAGATCTGACGATGAAATCATACTTTCACATTCAAGTTCTGACAAATTTGTAAATGTTAGGTGATGGTATTTGATTGGTGTGAGGAAGCGGTTGTATAAAAGAATCAAGGCTGGAATATTTGAAATGGTGCTTGTTCTTTTTATTATACTCTGAATGTTAACAAGACAGAAATAACAGTAATTGGTGTGATTTTTTTGCTCTATCCAAATCATTGGTACGTTGGTCAAATGTCAACTGTTGGTACTATTGATTGCCTAAAACAGTAATTCTGTGAATAACAGAATGAAAAACAAAATAACAAACAAAATACAACAAATATGTATCCTAAATCTGTTTCGACCATACCCAAGTTAAATGCACAAATAAAGTTTGTCAGATTCTAAAATAAAAATATTAACATTTTGAAAAGTATGGTTGCCCCGATAAAGGTATGCAAAAAGGAAAAATTAACATATGCATTTGCTGGAATTTTATAAAGATAAAATTCCTTAAAAAGATAGACTTTAAAATTTGTTGTCCTTTGAGGATTTGCATCATTACTGTCAGATGTTTTGTCCCTGAATATTATTATGTGAATGGGGCTAGCGTAAATAAACAGGCACCGAAAGTTTTGTTGAAGAAGCTTAACATTTTAATTCGAATAAAATTCAGAACACTACAGAAATTTTATTAGGGTTATGACTATGTGATCATTCCTAGTTTTTCCAAACATGCTTTGGTTGTGAACCCTAATTGAAAAATTCTCCTGCGCCAAAAGATGTTATTCAAAATTATGCTTTTTTCCAAGTTGCTCAAGTATCCTATAAAGCCAGAATTTTTCATTGTGACATGACCAGATATAATTCTTAGTCAAACAGATTGTAAGGGTGGATTGTACTTTAGTTTTCAACAATCAAAGTTTGAAAACAAAAGTTCAAAGCATAAGACAGTTATTCACAAGCAAAGTGTTTATGTTTCCAGGGTTCTGGGTTATTCCCCAAAAAGCAATTAAGTGGCGATTTCAAGCAATGCATCAAAATTTAAAGCAGTTAATCGAGAAAAAAGAAATACTATGAAAAATAATACAAATGTAAACTCGGACAAAAACATGGATCATAATTTTAGATTTCGATCCAAATTTTTATGAAAAACTTTCAATTTTTAACTTAATGACCAGAATAATATCAATCTAAAAAACAAAAAGTTTATAATCAAGTGATTTAAAAGCAAATGACGTTGAAGTAAAAGTATTTTACCACTGTTCTTCTTTTGTAAAAATTTCTGCAAGGACATAAGTTGTGACTCCTCTTGAGACACAAGATTTGAAGAACCGTAAGATATATCATGTGATTTCATACTTGAAGATGTGCCACTTGTTGTGGGACTTTTTACTGTTTACCAGAAATAAATTACAATATTAAAAAAATCATACACACAATACAATACTTATTCATGTCTGAAGAGCCATAGACAAGGCTTCCAAGACAATAAAAGGCTATACCTTTGTTTTTGTTCAATTTTGACTGTTCTTTCATTCGGCTAATTTTCTTCTGCACTCGTTGCTGCAAGAAACTTGCAGTCATTTTAAAGAACTATGCTTGCAGACTAGTGATATGTTAAACTATATTGCAGAAATTTCATGCACGTTTTAACTGTACGTTTTAAACATGATACTATTATTTACCTCTCTCAGTTTGAAGTCTTTTTCAATGCAGGTTGTTATTGAGGGTGTTGTTGCAAGAGCAGTGGGTGAAAGTGCTTCAAGATGAGGTACCTTAATTTCAATGAATCAGTCAGTTGCTGTGTACTGTATACATCAGTATATTAACCCCTTTTTAATTCTAAAACTGTTCTTTTTTATTTAAAAGTATTTCCTAGCATAGAAATGCCCTTTTCTTTCTCCCGTAGCAAGCGTTTGACATAAACAAAAAATCAGTTGAAAAGGAAATGTTTATGGTCAATTGTTAGCAATAGCACAAGTTTTTCTCTATATTTCTACTTGAAGGTCATGATAATTGTGAGACTTTTTGTTTACATTTAGTAGTGCAGCAGAAAAAGTTTTTGTAATTATTAAATGTTAAGCATTCAAAAGTAGCAGTCGCCGCCGCCTTATTGGGCCTAGTTTAAAAGTACAGTTTTCTCGCTTAAATCACCTGTAAAATTCTTTTCTGTACATAACATTATAGAGCATGTAAAACCATGCTGCCGATATACATATATGTGTCACGTTGTATAGCGTTTCGTTCTTTTTAGATAATTTGAGTATTTCACATTTTAAGCCATGTGTCGTGCTTGTTTGCACACATTTTAAAGCTCTTCATTTTAGGCATGAAAAACTGCACCCTTTCAATCCCTGTAGAATAACCTCATAAAATGAAACAATGGTAAAAAGTTTTTAGTCTGGTTTTGGCACCCGATAAAGAAGGTTGTTCTATGCTGTTCTTTGCCGTCGATAAATCAGATTTATTATAAACTTTAGGCTGATGTAATTGGCCGTTAGCAGTATAAGACCTGAGATAATTTCAGCACTACAGTACCAACAAACAATATCAAGAGAAAGTGCAATGCTTCTTGCAACAACAAGTATAAGACATTTCAAATTTTAATAATCTTTTTGTTGCTACCACGTTTAATGAAAACAATAAATGGACAATGGCTTTAGAAGGCAGATGTTCTGCATTAATATTGAGATCATCTTGTGAAATCTGTGGCTCTTTTTTGCCATATGTTGTAGTATCTACTAGTTGAAAATTAAGTGTAGGTCACGCACCATCGTGAACAAATAATTACCACGTGGTAAAGCGTGTCTTTCTAACTCAACATAAATTTATCTGTTTTGTTGCGGTTAGCTACTCGGTAATTTGGCACATTACCAAACTTTTACATCACATAGTGTTGAGGCTCTATCTCATAAATTTTTAGGTGTATTTCACGAATACGAAAGCTTTATGGATATGAATACGTAAGCTTTAAAGCTTCTATGCTTTGTGACTTACGTAGACAATTGGGTTCATCTTTTTCCCAATGATCTTCTGTGAAGTGATATTGTAGCTAATACTCACTTACCAAACCTAAAAATAAATAGCCTACAAATGCTACTGACGATTAAAATGATTAAAATTTTAAATAATACATCACAAAACTCGTACATTTAATTCATGTGTCAATGGTTCTGATCTTGTTATTTTGAAAATAGTTTTGTGTGCACTGTTTGTCACATGTATTGGGACCAACACAAATTTTTAGGCCAGAAAATAACTGCATTTTAATTTAGTTTTTTTTAATTTAGCCCAATATTCAAGCTTAAAAAGGTAGCTTGTAGACAGGTATAATGGTATAAGTGTTACCCATTACAAAATGTTACCTTCGGCAAAGTGGGTAAAATCCTGTTGATGTTGTCAACGTTATCTACGGTCGATTGAGTTTTAAAATCTCTTCTAGTATCTTAAAAATAATAAAAATATGGTAATTAACATATAACTCACAAACTTATGTACAAACAAATAAACCTAAAAACTTTTCTATGTTACTTAATTTACGTACTTTCTGCACAAATTTAGACAATAAATACATAAAGAAATTTGTACCTGGGAAACGTTTGACTAAATTTTAATCCTATAAAGAATGAAAAAAACTTTTGCCAAGGATAAAGTGCAATGAACAGTTTTGAGCAAATTCTAAACATTAGTTTTCGAGTAAATCTTTTTCACTTTTCCAACAATTTTAGCAATTTAAACTTGATTATTTGCCATGGCAATATATGCAACTACCTTTTGGAGTACATGCAAGCGGTGTGTGAAACTCATCATTGTCAGAACTGTCAGTAAACTTCTCTGCATCTGGCGTTGATGGTGAAATGAGCTTTCTAGAAAATTTATAAAAAATTTACCAGCATATATATAAAAACCACAACAGGAAATTAGATAACATTATAACAGCTTTACTGATAATAATCACTATGTGGTGTTTGTGTTTATATATGGTATAATAAATATGGTCGTCAAAATGCAATGTCAATGCTACAATTATATCAATTCTGAGCTTAAATCAAATATATTGCTAATTTTTATTACTGAAAGACTGTTATAAATTTTATTCAAAATTTACAACATTCACACTACAACGGTTTATAAACCAACCCCGTTTTTGTAGGTTTTGGCCTAGACCTAGACTATCCTTAATAAAGTATCTTATTCAAGAGTGCAGTAATGACATGCATCTTAATGCAGACCAGAACTACAGGTAGGCTGTCTATTAAATAGCAGAAATTGTAACTTTTGAGTACAGAAGTATCATATTCTGTATTTAATATACGAGATCCATTTCTATTACTTCCGAATTAGGTCAACTGTTGCTACAGTGCACAAAGCGATCCCTCTACGTTCAATCTAATTTTGCGATTTCAAATGCATGTCTGATATGTGCTCTGCAAGCAGTAATCATTTCATTGTGAACCAACAATATTACTATACTCATGAACACTGTGAGTTTGGTACACAATTTCTAAAAGATGACATTCGGGCTTGGTTAAGATCAGTGAAAGCTAATTTCTCTTATTATGGTGTGTATCGTGATAATGACAAAGTACATTCTGCCTTAAGATCTATGCTAGTTTCAACTAGTAGTTGATCAACTGAGTGACACTTCATTTGAGTAACAAATAATTATAATTCATGCTCAACTGAGTGACAGTTCATTTGAGTGACACATTGGTGAGTACTGTTCAAACTACAGTAATGGTTGAGAAATGAGGGGCACATACGATATAAATGCAAGAGATAATATGGTTTTCGTTGCTCTTCACACAAATACAAAGGAAACCATGTTATCTGTTGCATTTTGCACAACATCACACCAACGCAATAGAAAACATGGTTTCCATTGCTCTTATCTTATCTTGTCTTATTTGTTGCATTTCACACAACATCGCACCTACGCAATAGAAAACATGGTTTCGTTGCTCTTCACACAAATGCAACGGAAACCATGTTATCTGTTGCATTTTGCACAACATGAACACAGTGACAACAACAAATGTCAATCTGTCACTCAAATGAATTACACAGTACTTATCAATGTGTCACTCAAATGAACTATAATTATGTCACTCAAATAAACTGTCACTCAGATGATATACAACCGTTTCAACTACCAAAACACAATCAATTATGCTTTTGGTAATAACAAACAATAAGCTGCATACAATAGCTGAATATAAACATAACACAACTAACAAAAACTATTTTTAGTTTTTTTTCAGTGTTTAACATTAATGTAAATATGTAAGATAGTAAACCTTTCAAAAAACTGGTTTGGTTTGCAGTTGTCAGTATACTCTTGATTTAAAGATGGGGATGCTTTTATCCATTCATTCCTTTTAACCAATCTTTCTTTCATACGCTGCTGCATGCTAAATAAAAAACAGTTTATATATGAAATGAGAAAAAACAAACGTGCCTTCATATATAAGATGCAATTTTTAGTCGTTATCTGTGGATTAAATCACACTGAAAACTTTTATATATATATATCATACAGTATTATTAATACTGTTATCTTATATAGCAAAAATCATATCAGCATATAAAAGGAATAAGGATTTTTGTATTCCTTGTTCTAGGATTTTGTAAGGCATTGGTGCATAATTTAATCATGAAATGAGGTAGAATTCAGAAGGCAAGAGTCTCATTTTTTAAACTGTGAAAAAAACTCCACAATATTTGCTGACTTATAGGTTCAAAATCACTTGACCATATTTTCTTTTGTGCCTTATGGGTTTGGCAGCCATGGTAACTATCAATCTTATAACACAATTGTATTATTGCCATCTTGCATGTTTTAAGCCCTTGGGGATTTGTCATCTGTCATACTCTTTACTGCTCTATAATAACAATCACAATTTTAATGGGGCCTATTGTTTGCAAATCATTTTCTTTGCCACGCCTTCATAAACGAAGCATGTAGTAATAACACAAAAATGAAAAGGTATTATGCAACAAATACAAATTTTTTATGTCTTTTCTGAGCAGGCCTTTTTTATTTCAAGTGCCGCAGCTAAGCATCCTTTAGTGCCCATGTGGGCGAGATGCTGCGCTTATATTGTGTTTTGGTTTACATCTAAACTATCATTCTGCAGTATACGAAAACACAAGCTTTTGAAATACAATACACAAAACATGCCTTTCAAAAAAACAGTTTCTCAATGTGCAGTTCTTAATTGTCACAACTTTCTCCAAACAAGATGCAGAGCAGAGTGCACAGACTAAATGGAAAGTAATGTCTGAAACTTTTTAGGCATTCATCAAAAATGCCTGTTGTTATACAACAATAACTGAAAACTGAACTAGTACAAATTACTTTCTGTATCTCATGTACTATACGTGTCAGATTTCTTGATGAAATATTATAAAGCATTATGTGACCCAAAATACAGGAATTACAAGCTTACATAAATTTTGAAGGAACCAGCATTTTTATTCTGGTCTGTTCCCATATTGTGCTCTAAGCAGCTTGGCATGTTTGGGAAAACGTTTTATTCAGTTACTGCAACATTTTACATATTTCGACCATTTCTTGCTACTGCTGTAGATTTTACATGTTAAACTTGCGATACCTAAATAGCTACAGAATTGTTGGCTTCCTTGCATAGTTCAAAAAACACCACTGTATTTGCGCTTGTTCTTCTGTGCCTGGTGTTTTTTCGTATTTTCATACTGTTAGTCAATCATATAAAAGGTCAAACTTGTCAGACATAGTTCTATTGACAAATTTAACTGTTAGTTTATATACCTGTTGAAAGATAATTTTCTTTCCAATGGTGGTAGTCCGGAGTCTTTGTGACTATGTACATTCCCAGTAATTTTATTAGAGCATGCTTTGTTATCTAAAAAAACAAGTAAAAGGTACAAAGGTATACCAGCATATAAGTTATCTCCTAGTTTGTTTTTTTTAACACAGAAGAAATACTTTTATTATTGTATATGTGGCATATAAGCCCCTTCTCATTTTTTCCTGCAACTCATGTTTTATGACATAGACATGAGTTTATGACAAATAATGGTTAATTGCAATAAATGCAGTGGTAAACTTTCCAGTTCTGATCCACTATCATACATTACAACAAAAATTTTATGTCATGATGCATTACATCGGAATGTAAGTTAGCAAATTAATGATCAGGCAGGGTCCACAGAATGAAGATGAATGCCATTTAGACTTTCTATAGTTACGGAATTTGTTAGTTAGGCGAAATAATGTGTACTGTAGGCTACTTGTAATGACATGTAGTTTAATTCCAAATTTTGACCACATTATTCTGCGTAAACCTTTTGCTTCATTTTGCATTTTCACTGCTTACCAGTTTTGAAATTAAGTCAAAATTGTATTTGGATAAGCTACCATGTATGTTTAAGTTTTAAAGTTGGAAATATAGTTTAAGAAACTAAAATTAGAGGTACCAACCCAATACCACTTTCGACATCGAACAGGTTGTGGGCAAATAGAAAGCTCAAAAGTCGTCGAGAAAAGAGAATTAAATAATTACTTAACATAAACCTTTTATTATGTATGTATGAGATTTTCTTTGGTATTTTTCTTGAAGTGAGTGGCAAGTCTAACATTAAGTGGCTTCAAGTCAAAGACTAGTTGTCAGTTAACATATTGGTGAAAAGAATTTTAATAACATGTAGTGGTTAAACAGTTATTAATTGTCTACCTTGTCCCCCCCAGTTGGCTCCACCACTGAGTTTAACTAAACTATGATTATTGCATATGTACAATTTTTAAAAGTGCTTGGAATTAATCGGGAGCAAAGATTATCAAGATTAGGACTTATTTCAATGAACTCAGGGGCTAAATCTTTTTACGGTGTTAGGATTATTCTGAAGTAGGGAACTTTAAAAACAATCTTCAATCTCAGTCAAATGATACTAAAGTTGTTATTAAATATCTAGTAATTCATTAGAAACAGTAAAATCTTGCATTTAAAGCCTTTATACCAGTAAAATTGATCAGCCAATCGTTGACCAATCAATAAGTGAGAAATAATTTCATATAAATACCTTTCAAAGGCCTGATCTACCACAACAAGTAATTTATTATATTTCCAGACTAATAAAATACTATTGGAATTACTTTGGTTGCAAAGTGCACACCTTAGTGTTCAAAAGAAATTTGTCTGAGCTGGAGGGAATTGATATGATTTATAACATTTCTATTGTGGAGATAGTTGCATGGATCCGAACATACATCATGCAATGTAATATCAGTTTCTAAGAAATTGCAATACCTTCAACATCACTCCAAATACTGGTATCATTTTGCCTGCGTGATGAAGATCTCAAAAGGATACTGTCAACAGACGACTGCCTTGGTAAGATACGAATTGTAGTATGTAAAACTCCATCATCAGCAGAAAGTGCAGCCTTGCTGGTATTATTCACTTGTTTTGTAGTTTCAGATGAAAACAATGGAGGCGTCTCATAATGTGACATGTTTTTTTCCAACCTTAAGCATTTAAATTTTTTACACCAGTTAAATTTTGAAAATTATTTAACGATTTATTCAGAAAGTTGGAAATTTGTAACATCGAAGTCATTTTACAACAATCTATGCTTTATCAATACATATTCAACAGAAAAACAAGTTATTGTAAAAAAATTGCAATTAAAACATTAAAACTCTTAACACTAACATATACTTTTAATAAAAACTATTAGCTATGAACTAATTTCTATGTTACTAAGTACTTACCCACAGACCGCCTGAGTATTTCTATCATCATCTTTACATGTACTTTCATTAGTCTGGAGATTAAAATCTTCACTGACACTTTGGAGCAAATTACTGCTTTGAATAGATTTACAGCCAGTAATCAAAGTTTCAGACGATTGCAGAGCAGCTTCAGATGAATTATTTTCTTCAACATCCAAAGATTCTGTGCTCTCTGAACTAATGCTTTCATTGCTTTTACATTCTAGAAATACAGAAAATAGGCTTATAGTGGTCATGGATGTAGTCATGAGTGAGTCACCCACTGAAAGCAACATGATATGCTTATACATATCAAAGCCACAACTGCCTGGTAAATTTATTGCGAAGAAATCTTTATTAAAGACATCTATCGCAAGCATTAAAAATCCGTATTGATACATTATATATATCCAAACCAGTGGTCTCCAACCTTTTTAAAAAGTGAGCCCAATTTAAAAGAAAATGAAATCAGCATTAACATGCGACCCCATTTTTTACGATACGTAGAAAAATATTTAAGTAATGCTGAAACTAAATAACACAAGTAAGTATGTACAAACTATACACAATTACAGAGAAATGTGGCAACACAAAAGTATTTCAAAATGATTGCTTTTAAGAAGCTTCAATTAACAAACGATCTTGATTTCACGAACACAAAATTGTCCATTTGTTTCAAAATTTAATTTGCACTGTTAGTGCTATGGTTGCATCTGCATACTGTCCACAAGTTTTTGAAGCCGTGGCTTGACTTTGCATGAGCTTAACCGCTTGTCATGCTCTACTTCCAATCGATTACGATGTTTCGTTTTTAATATAATCATTGCGCTGAATCCTGCTTCACACAGCCATGTGTTTGAAAATGGGAGGAGTAGGTGAATAACAAAATTTGACATAGTCGGGTACGTTGAGCGGATTGATACCCAAAAGTAAATATTTGCTGAGACCTTTGGGTGTTTTACTTTAAAGGAGTTAAAAGAAATGTGGTTTGCTGTATCAGCTGTCATTTCTGTAAATTCCTCCGCAACACGGAGGGGCAGTTTCGACAAATCTACGACAGAAAAAGGATCTATTATCCAGTCTTGTTCTTTGGACTCCGTCAAGATGTTGCCATAGTAGTGCTCAAACTTTTTGCTAAGCTACTGAAGGTGTCCAAGTATGGTATCTTGGATAGACAGATCTCTGTCGACAATGTATTGTTGTAGTTCTGGAAACATGTCAAACTCATTTTGCTTCACATAACTTTGCCACAGGATGAGTATTTTTGTAGAAAGCAGTAATTTTAGCAGTGTGATCAATAATTGAAAAGCCAGAACCTTGCATGGATTGATTCAAACAGTTTAGCGAATCAAATATGTCGGCTAAGTAAGCCACGTTTGTAATGAACTTTCCCTGACCAAGCTGTTCAGTCAAGGCCAAATGATCCAGTTTGTTTAGAAAAAGAACAATTTCTTTTCGGAGTTCATAAACTCGCTTGAGTACTTAATCACGTGACAACCAACGCACTTCTGTATGCAATAGCAAGCCTGTGCGGTCAGCACCCATCTCATCACACAGACAAGAAAATAAACGCTGGTTGAGTGGCCTCGATTTAATGTAATTTACACACTTTGTCACAGAATTCAAAGTATCATTCAGTTCCTCAGATAACTTTTTGGCGGAGAGTGCTCTGTGCAAAAAACAATGCGTTCATTTTGCATTTGGTGCTTTGTCCTGAACTCTTTTTACCACTACCGAATTGATGCCAGTACATGCTGCCGCACCATCGGTACATATTCCAGCACATTTTTCCCAGGATATAGAGAATTATCGTTAAGAATTCATCAAGACTTTTGAATATATCTCCACCTTTAGTATGCAACTGTAGTGATTGGCAAAACAGAAGCTCTTCTAATAACAGGCAGTTGTGGGAACAAATTTGATAAATTTTGCAATGAACAGAGTTTGCCAGCTTTTGTATATGGGACAAAAATTCTATCTGAGTTAATTTCATTTACTTTTACTTAGTAGGTCTGCCATGCCATGCAGGGAAAACACACTAATTTCAGTTGAACTCACAATATTCATTACAAATGGTGGTGCGACCAATGCAACTACGAAGCACCATTACAATCAATCGTTCATTTGTATAATTTCCTATCTCATTAAAATATCAACCTGGGCTACTTATAAATGTTGTGCACCGACAAAGGCCATAATGTTCAGGCCCGACATTTCTTAAATCCACAGGAAGTCAGAGCCTACATCTTCGGTATTTTAAGTAGGAATTATTGATATGTCATCATTGTAAAATGTGAATTATGAATCATATGAGTAAGGCTTTTTTGCTTATACTTAAAGCTATCATTCTGTAGTTTTACTCCTATTTAAAATGTCATTAGCTGGTTATTTCTTAAACCACAGTCAAGAACTTTACACAACCCACAGATGTGACACACCAAACAAAAATGTACCAGTCTTGCTGGTTTATGAAGGCTCATTTTAATTATTAACATTAATATAGTCAGAAATTCATTTAAAACATGGTATATACATAAGCAATTTTGTGTGAACTTGTGCTTATGTCTTGATTGGGTCAGGGAGATTCACTCCAATAAACCTTAATTATGTTAATCTATCATACCAAAAGAAGTTTTGTCAGTATTGTCTTTCATTTCTTCTTCAAACATATCTCTAACATCAACTGACTTGTGAAATTCGGTTTCCCAGTCAACATCCTCTTCATCAGAAGAATCACTGTAAAAAATTTCTGATGTATCAAGCAGATAGCACAAGAAGAGAATTTTAAAAAACCAAGTAGAGCTATAAACGTACGTTTTGGTTTTCATACAAACCTCAAACTTTCATTATCCATGATGCTATTTTCGTATTGGGTAAGATTGTGTACTGTAAGTGCTTCTTCAGACAGTTCTTCTAAATTGTTTTTGATTGAATGATGCCTGTTTTCCAGCTCAATTCGTTCAGGTGTTAGGTTTTTATATCTTGTAATAACCACTGCAGAAAAAAAATTGTTAACTGTTAGCGCTGTGGTATGACAAACAAAATACAAGTTACTTGTAATCAAAATTGTCTTTTACCAACCAATAATACTGTAAAAATGCAAGCAACACCTTCTGAGTGAAGACAAAAGTAACTTGGATATAAAATTATGTATAATAACTTCAGTTGGTAGAAGTGCAATGATGTTAATATGTACTATTTTAAAATGTAAAAAACATATAACACGAGAAAAAAACCATGGCAGTCTCAGCCAATGAGCACTTGTGCCCGGATTTTAAGCAACCAATCATATTTGCAATTGTACTATGGGTAATTTGATAATTCACTACGTAAGACATACCAGGAAATGTAAGATAGAATATGCTATTTATACACAAAAACGTGCCATAGCTTGAAAACAGGTTATTACCCTATTAGCTTTCATTAATCTGTTTAAGTCATTACATCCTGTTAAGCTGTATCTACATACTACTAACACTTGCTCACGTCTTGCCATCTCCATATACAGTAGCATATTTATCTAACAATGAACGTGTTTATTTTATGAGTAATGGCCAAGCAGTTGTTGAAAGCTTTATTACTATGATACAGAACATTTCACAGATTACAAACAATATATTTGGAGAAAATAGTGATTATTGGAGTATGGTCACCGCCTTGCAAAAGCATTACACAAAATAGCTACATAATTTCCAGGGTGATTTCAGTGCACATGTAGAAAAAGCACAGCATTAATACCATGCAATGCCCATATATAAGGGATACAAAAGTTCAAACCGCTGAAGTGGAAAAGGCGAATAATACCCTCCAAAAAACGCCTGGGGCACATCTTAAAATATAGCTGACATTTTCGCATACAGTAAGAAAGCAATTAAATATAAGTAATGAGCAACTGGTGGTTTAAATGGTGTTTTCAAAGACATAAAAACTTGAATGTGACTAACAAAAACTACTTGCTTTAAAACATTTTATTGCCTAAAATTTTAATACACAAAGAAAACAACTATGTATGTATATCCATTTTTACTAAACAATTTTTGAATAAATTCATTCATTCATTCAATTTGGTAATGCAACTGTCACTGTAGGTTAATGAACAAGAACTTTAGTTATGGATAAATGTCGTCAAAAAATCAAAAAAGGCTTCTGAGATAGGGCAATAAAGCTCTCATTCTTGCATCATACTACTGAAAATTAAACCATGCGCATAAAGCAAAAAAATGCCTGTAAACGGCAATAAAATTATGCGCTCTAGGAAACTGCATAACAATATAGCATAAGCAATACCATTTCGCATCCATTCAAAGTGATATTTTGTACTAAAAGTTGTGAGTTCATACCACAATCTTTTGAAAGTATCAAAGACGCTATCTTTATACGAGTTCAATTTTTTCCAATTTCTATTTTGAAAAGTATTGTATTGAAAATCATATGTTTGATTTTTCCGTGGTCCGACTATTTTAAAGCTATTTTGCTTAAAACTGTACTTTTTCAAGCCAACAATATTTTGACTACAAGGTGTTGCATAGGGCACATGCGAACGATCCCCATAGGATCTACCTACAGAGTAGTCAGACGTTTTACAATATGACTCATTCTGTTTTGGTGTACTATTAATTTTGCTGTCTGTCTTTTTTCTTCTGAATTGCATCCACACATGTGTTACACTGCGGAGCAGTGTCCACAACACGACACTGAGTATATTAAACAGCAGTGAAAGGGTGGTTTGAATGACAAACTTCACAGAGCCTTTGGAAACAACAAAAAGCTTATTGGTATCATATAATTATTAGAGTTTTAGCAACTCAGATAAAAATACAATGGTATATATAAAGGGAAGTACAAAATTATACTTTATTCTGAATGAATTAGTTGTTAAAAAGTATCACAAAATAATACACAAACTATAAGTATGAATATAAATTATAATTTGCACTAAACTAGGAAGTAAAAACTACTACACAGCTCTCAGTTCTCTTTAAAAACTACTATACAGATACAGGTCTTTTTAGGGCATTTGATCTATTTGTTGCTAAATACATTGAAAAATTCAATTGAACCGACACAACTATTGCTAATTTACAGTATTATTAATCACAACATTTAATCTAAGTAAGTTGATTTCAAACCTTTCGTGTTTTTATCATGATTCAGTATTTATTAATCTAAAGTACAGCATTCTGCGCTGTGTTCTAAATGAAAGAAAGAGATATTTGATAATTATGTGTTTGCTTACAATGATTTAGCTTAACTTACTCTTTTTATTTGGTGAAGTGCCGGCAGAATCAACAGCATCAATGCTATCCTTCTGCCGGGGATCTTGACTAAACGCATCAGAATGTGCGAAGAAGTGAGCACGGCAGAAGAATTTTCCTGGTAGCAATAAAAGGTCAATCAAATAGATAAATTAAATCTACAAACATTCTTGAACAAAACTTATCATCGTTACACTGTGAAAAGCTTTAACATTCTTACATGGACATTTAAAAAACCTAAGCAGCATTAGGTCCAAAGTAATAAAAAAAGACTTAATATGGAGCATGATATAATTTGTTATTTAGGTTGCTATTAACAACGTTTGTGATCATGCCCTCTATGTTTCCCTATGCACTTTTTGCATTGTTTCTAATATTCTTGGGTATATTATGTTGCTATTGAGTAAAATTTATTAAAATTCAAGAACTTAACCGTGTTGTGGGTTTGGTGACCATGCTAACCGACCATCTTGCAGCAGAATTGTATTATTGCAATTGTATTACAACCATCTTGCATGGCTGTGAAACCCTTGGGACTTGGTCAATTTTTTCCTGCTCATTAAATGTTCATGAGTATGTTCTTTATTGTGCAATAACAGTTATAAAAAGCGCTCCACACAAATAATGGTAAAAAATACTATGACCAATGCCAATATACTATGCTTGGCAGCTGGCACATTTCCAGCAATTTGACATCAAAATCAATGAAGAGATTTAATGTGAGAAGCCACCATATTTATACATACAGTATATATATTACAAAATTGTTTCTTGAGCCTACGTAAGTAAAGTAGTAAAGAACTTATTGTTATGTTAAGCGTTATAATGTAACTGTTACGTAATGATAAAATTGTGTTAAAAAAATTAATAATCAAGGTTCACAAGCATAATGAGCCTGGACCAGAGCCAATATAAAAAATATTCTCCAGGCCAAGAAACAGGATATAACATAATAATAGTACAATAAGATCAATTAATCAGAATATACACCACATTATATTCACATTTTATTGAAAGTTATAAAACAACAAGCCTAAACATCAATCAAGTTGTTTTTTTATGCCTATTTGTCAGACATGATCAAGATCATGTCCTTTGCGAGTGTCACTACCTCTGCTAGAAGAAGCGAAAATCCTACAAAGATGAAGCAGATTATCTTACCTCTCCCCATCCTCTTTATTACTAACGAATTACCTTACCCGCCGCTTATAAGACAGAAGAGCTTTACATGTTGGCTCGGCTAAAGATGCAGTATACTAAGTCCTACATGGTAGTTCAAAAGCTTCAGTTTGCTTTAAAGCTTGAAGGTTTTTAGGTCATTTTATTTTTCAGTAATTTTATAATTTATCAAAATCCGACATAAAATGCTTTATACATTTATGCAGTAGTCATATGTTAAAATACTTAAGGTGCATAGTTTCGCATATTATGGGCGAAAGGTAAAGGTAAACAAGATCAAGACATGGAAGTTAAAGGAGACAAACATTCAAAAGGCAGTAAGGAAAAGGCAAGAAACGTACTCACTGAAGACTTGGAATGGGATGAGGTCAATAACAGAGTGGCAAAGATCGTAAAAGAGGTATGTGGAGTGTCCAAGGGTGCTGGCTGAAAAGAAACTTGGTGGTGGAACAATGGTGCTGTCAAAAGGGCTCTGAGAAAGAAAAAGGAAAGTTACAAAAAATGGAGAAATGAGAGAAGTGAAGGGGCAAAAGCAGAGTATGTAAAATATAGAAACAAAGGAATATGGAAGGAATATTGCGAAAAGCTACTGAATGAAGAAAACCTGTGGGATAACACACTAGAATCTAAGGAAAATGTTGGACCCGTGAAGGAAATCACAGTTCAGGAGGTTGGGAGAGCGATGTACAAAATGAAAATAGGTAAAGCAGCTGGTCCAAGTTGTGTGCCAATAGAAGCAATTCGGCTAAGTAATGTGGAGAGCATCCTAGCAAAGATTGGTAATGGTATGATGAATGGGGAGGGAATGCCTGCAAGTTGGAGAAAGAGTGTGTTGGTTCCTTTGTACAAAGGGAAGAGAGAAGTGAAGGAATGTACCAGTTACAGAAGCTTGAAAATGCTTGAACATGCAATGAAGGTTTTGGAAAGAGTTTTCGAGGAGTGAATTCGTGAGAGAGTTGAAATTAGTGAGATCCAAATGGGTTTTATGCAAGGAAAAGGCACAGTGGATGCCATGTTTGCTGTGAGACAATTGATAGAGAAATACGAAAAGGTTGGGAAGGAGCTGTATTTCGTGTTTGTTGATCTGGAGAAGGCCTTTGACCGTGTCCCCAGAGAAGTGATTTGGTGGGCATTGAGGAAGAAGGGTGTGATGGAACCAGAAGTTAGAGCGGTGATGGAGATGTATAAAGAAGCTGAGACATCTGTGAAACTCGAAGGTGAAATGTCAGAATGGTTTAAGGTAGAAGTGGGGATCCACCAGGGTTCAGTGCTAAGCCCATTGCTTTTCGTAATTGTTATGGATGCTCTGACACATGATTTAGAAACAACAATGGAAGAGTTATTGTATGCTGACGATTTAGTTCTCATAGGAGATAGCAGGAAAGAGGTGGAGGAGAAGTTTGTTAGATGGAAAAGCGCACTGGAAAGCAAAGGTTTGAAGGTGAACACCAATAAAACCAAAGCGATGAGAATAGGTAGAAAATCGTCAAGGGGAGTAGTCAGTACTGTTGATCCATGCGCAATTTGTGGGAAGAGAGTAGGGAGAAATTCCATTCAATGCAGAAAGTGCAAGTATTGGGTGCATGAGAGATGTTCAGGTATCAATGGAAGACTGACGAGTGGAACGAATTATGAATGTGGCAGATGTAAAGGTTGTATTAGTGATGAAGAAGAGGAGAAATATGTAAAATTGGGAAGTGATGAGATCGAGCTTGTTAAGGAGTTTCGTTATTTGGGGGATATGATAGGGGAAAATGACAGTACTGGCAGGGCAGTGACGGCAAGAATACGCGCTAGTTGGAAAAAGTTTAAGGAATTGTCTGGTACACTCTGTGGCAGACTACTCTCTACCAATCTGAAAGGAAGGCTGTATAAAGCATGTGTAAGAAGTGTGATGTGTTATGGAGCTGAATGCTGGGCGATGAAGAAGGCTGATATCAGGCGAATGCAGACAACAGAAATGAGGATGATTCGAATGATGTGTGGTAAGACACTACGAGATGGGATTGCCAATGATGTGATAAGAGGGTGGACAGGTGTTGAAGATATTGAAGAACATCTGAGAGGACATCGTCTGAGATGGTTGGGGCACGTTGAGCGAATGAATGAGGAGAGCTTAATGAGAAGAGTACAACATAAGATGATTGAGGGAAAGGTGAAAAGAGGAAGACCAAAGAAAACATGGAAGAGACGGTGAAGGATGATATGACAAGGAGAGGTTTGAAGATTGAGGATGCCATCGACAGAGGAAAGTGGAGGCGTCGCTGCAGACAACTGGTTGACCCTGATGTTTCGGGATGAAGACCAGGCCTGAACAACAGGCGAATGGAAGATGATGATGATGTGCATAGTTTCGCAGTCAGCATTACTGCATTTTGTCACTGACGACACAATTTCTACTGTAATTATTAGCAAAAATGAAAAACTGATTCAATACAGAAACTCTTATCTGTCAATGTTTCCTTAAGCCATTCAGCTTAGCTTTATCAGGGCAAGAAGCAAAGAGTTACAAAACGGAGAGAACTTTAGATTTGTGACCACAGTTTTGGCCAACACTTCCTCAAATCTTTAATTCCCATCCAACACATTCAAACAGAAGGGAGAAGAACTCTTCAAGATAGTAAATACTATAAAATTGGATGGAAAAAAGATGGTATCAGAAAGCCAAAATATATTGGAAATAAAAATTGCAGTATGCTGTGATAATTAAGTCAGTGATTAGGAACAGATATGTAGGATGTAAGACAAGGTTGCATACTGTCTCCAGATTTATTCAACATATATAGTGAAAGAATCTTCAAACATTAAATAGTATTACAGAAGTAAAGAATGGTTTTAGAAACATCAACAAAATATGCCGATGATGCAATGTTGATAGCCAAATTGTATACATTTCTGCAATGTTTGTAGGGTAACTTAGTAAAACGTAAAAAACACAAAGAGGCTCATTCTAAATGCAAGGTACCCAATGGTGGTGCCGTAAGTTATGCCCAATATGTCATACAACAAACAACAGAAAAACAATTACTCAAGTAAACAGCTTTAAATATCTTGGGTACACTAGCACATTAAATGAATAATCTGAAACAAATATTAAGAAATATCATTGCAATTAAAAAAGAGATCTTTCCCAGAATGAAAGCACTTCTCAATAACAAAATATGTTAATGACTACAGAACAAAACTCAAACTTTGAAAGCATATGTGTAGTCAGTGCTTCTATATGGCTGTGGATGTTTGACAATAACAAAGGTTTTCAAAAATAAAACAGAAGCATTGAAAATGTAGTTATAATGAAAATCTCTCAAAATTCTCTGACAATTGCCCATTTTGTAAATACCAAATAAAAAAAACAACTATTGAGTACAATTAGGAATAGATACCCTGAATTTTTGGTCCCGTTTTGAAAAAGAAATGCTTGGAAAATTTGGTAATAAAACAACTCATAACCTACCTGGACAGCCTTAATAACTATACTACAACAAAACAATGCAAAACAATAACTTCGCACATTATTATACAACAAATCGGATTACATAACGTTCATCGATGTTTGAATCAAACATGGCACTTTTGATGATGAGATGCATTATGCACATGTCAAATCGAAGTCAAATTCCTTCCAAGGTCTCAAGGAGACGTACGATGCAGTGCCCATCCCTATAGCCTAGCCCTAGAGGCTACACAGCTACATGTAGCGAAAGGTACAGTAGGGAGCTAGTCCTCTGCTAGCTGTGTGTGTTTTAATTTCTGCTTCAACTGTTCGCCAAGCTAGAAGGTAGCAATTACCAATTATAAGTATTGGTACGACCCATGCAAGTGGCGAAACCTAAACCTACCAAATGTGAGGCGGGCTTTCTAATCACAAGGCCATCTCTTCATGCACATGAGGATGGTCAAAATAATATACCATCAAAAAAGCACAATTCCAGCGACAAGAATCCTGTTTCTGTAAACAGGTTGAATCGATAAACAATTAAGTAAATTTTGCAGATGGAAGTATAACAATATAATCTATTCAGTTGCATAAATACAATCTGAATACACTGTTTTCGACCTGGTGTATGCGTATTCATATTTATAATACACATGTGACTTGTCTGTATCCAATTATACATGTAAAGCTACTGAAGTACTTCATTTGTATTAAGTAATTCATACTTTTTGTATTACACAACAGAAAATATCTTTAATGTACAAACAGGTAGCTGCCTGATGATGCATGTCACTAAGATAATGAGCAAAAAAATTATTTGTGGGGCTCTTGCTTCTCATAGATGACAAAATCTATGTCAGAACGTAAAATTTAATTAAAAAAAAGAGTAGGTGGTGGAAATTTCATGCTGTTTACAATGGAGTTCCATTAGTAAGCTGGACTTTGGTGCTTCAAGGAAAAAAAGATTAACATTAACACAAAGTGCTTCTGTAAATATTTCCATAAAAATAAAAAACTTCTATAACATACTTTTGGTTTGAGTGTAAAAGCCATGCAATATTTTAGGTTAAAATTTACAGCTTAAAAATGAAATTTTATTTGCAGATTTTATATAAAAATGAAAAAATGTATTTAATACATAGTTTTGATTTGTTTTTAAAACTGACATTTGGAATACTGCCTGGAAAATTCCTCAGACTATGAATAGGGCACTACTTGGATTTTATTGGACATGACACCTATATAAATAGACAGTTGCAAGTTCCAATAATTAGAAAATAAAACACTTAACTTAAAAAAATTAATAGGCTAATATACCTGTCCTGGAAGAAAATTCATAGTTGCCATGACGTAAAGTAATACCACAGTGTGAGCAAATAAAACATTGCCTGTGAAAAAAGAGCCCTTCTGCGCTCATACGTTCCACAATAAACACGCAGTGGTTGCAAAAGTAACACAAATCACTAGCCTTTTCCTTGACTTTTGTCTAATACACAATAAGAAAAAACACATCAGTAAATGTTTTCATATATTCACAAATAACAATGGGCAAACTAAATACCACAACGAGCAAACTAATTACATACAGTACATACATATGGCTTCGATTACAATATTTACAAAATAATTTATATGTAAAAAAATTGAATACCGCCACTTGTCGTCTGCTGGATTTGGGGGTTGACTCAGGAGCATTTTGTTCAAAATGTGAAATAAGTTGATTGGATAAAGCACTAATTCGAGAACTTGCTCGCTGATGAACACCAGCTTCTTGATCTCCACTATTTTTAAGATTTAAAGGCGGCTGTTCTGAAACCCTTTTCAAAACATGAGGTTCTCTAGAAGCAGCAGTTTTGTGCATACTGTAGAAATATATCATAAATTACATGTGACATTTTCAAATAAAATGACATTTAAAGGTCTAACAAAATTATAAAAATTAAGGATATCAATAAATATATCATTAGAAAATCGTGTTTATTAACAATTATATAGACGCCAAGTAATTTCATGAATTCATAAATGCATTAGCAGCTAAGGATCTGACTACCTCGGTAACTTTAAACCATAACCACTCTCACATAGATGAAAATGACAATTACCAAAAACAAAGCGGAGTACTGATTCTCAGCCTATGGTGTAGACCCTTAAAGGGCTAACAAGGACAGAAATTGTTAATTGATGGTAGCAGAGACAGAAGTTTCCCGAAAAGCTGAATTCTAAAGAAACCTATTATTGTTGATGAACTTTGATACTGGTCAATGTATATAAACAAACCATAAAGAGAAACCAATTATTAGAAGTTGTGTTTTATGGATTCCGGCCGTTTTCAAAATTATTTTGCGCTCAAGCTCGCCAGATATTACATCCACAAAACTGCTGAATCAGGGCGACTTGAAATCAATTTTGAATAGTTCTAAAAGCTGGGTCAGGCCCAATAGCACTGTACTGGCCAGTTATCAGTCTGATTTGAATCAACAACTGGTTCTTGGCATGCTTGAGTTTTCTGAAATAGTATTCCCTATAAGTTATTTTACTGCATACAGACAAGACCAGATGATATATCAGTTTTCCATGCATGCACAAATCTTTGGTTATTTAAGCTAATACAGTACAAGTTTTTGCCTTGTATGTTTAGTATAAAGTGGCCTAAGTAGGAAATAGTTCGGCATGTACATTGATAAGTTATGTGTGTACATATGCCACGTTTTTTACTGTAGATTATTGAGATTGCCTAAGTTTTCAAGTTTATATGTCATATAACCTGAAAACCCATATAAACATTGTCGGTGGTATAAGTAAGGTTTTAACTATGCACCCAGCAAGAACTTACGGTAAGGATTGAAAAAAGAAGCCTATGTTGTAAGCTATGGTTGTAAGTATCAATAAAGAGCTCACTAGGGACAAGGCGAGAGGCCTACTGCTTAAAGAATAACTTTCATTTCAACCTTTGGGGTTAGTTACAAAACCATACGAGAGCCACTCTAATTTTGATGGTTTTGTGCTGTTAGAAAAAAAGACAAATAGCCTATTTTCTTGTAATAAATTACACCGGATTTTTGTATGTTAAATTAATACGATAACCAAATGTTCAGTGAAGTAACTGGCTGATGTTGAAATGAAAAACCAGTGTGACCTGCATTTTCCTTGTAATAACTCAAAATGTTTTTCAATGCAACATGCAGCCCTAGCCTATTCCCACTTGCCGCTTTTTTCGATCCTTAAGCTACTCTAATTCTGGTTATATAATTGAAACCTCACTAAAATAGGCAAAAATGAAGGAGAAATGGCATGTCTAAAAACTTGAGTATTCCCAATATGCTATAGTTGATAGTGTGGCATATGCATGCAGACTCTGTCATGTTTACACCATTTCATAATAAACAAGACAAAGGTAGTCGTTTGTACACCAAATTATAATAAATATTCAAAAACTAAAATTTTCACTGCTTGCTGCCACACCAAAATTTGTGTTTTAGCACACACAAAAACTGCAATTTACAGACGTAGTAAATATTTCATTAAAACATCTGAAGTCTATTGTCAGTCTGTCTATCTGAAGCTGAAAGTCTATTGCCAGTCCAAACCAATCTAAATGGTCCATGGCAAACATTTGCAGATAAATTGAGCGATTCAGAAACAATTTTTTCCGGTGGTTCTGGAGTCGACATTTGAGTTGGGTAGTACCTGGTGGTTTGTAGCACAAGTCAATTTGAAATTGGGCAGATTGCGAAAAAAAAATTCAAAAATTTTAATTCTGATTAATGGATACATTTTGAGGTAAATGAGGTATCATCATAATAACTACATCGTTATTAATTTATTTTAAAACATAGTTGTTTTGGCATTGCAGTGGCATTTTAAGAAATTTATGTACAACGATGTTTAAACTAATTATAATTCGCTAAAACCTCCAGCAAAACATGTTTGGCTGTGCATGTTAACAAAACATTACCTGACATTTTCTTTTTCGACACTTTTTAGCTGCGTGCAAGGTGGTTCTTGATTAGCATGTCCTTTTTTTTTGAAAACTCCAAATTTTTTCTTTTTTGAATAGTCTTCCGGTTTGACCTATGATAAATCAAAATTAAATATGGTAACTATAATGGAATAAGACATTGTGGAATAACATTTTGTTTGAAATCCAGAATTTTGAATCTTATTTTTAAATACAGTTCTTAATCAATAACAATGACAGTCGTTCTTCGTAAATGTTTGGTATGAGAGACTATGACAGGTTCTTTCATGAAATTCTTGCTTTAATTTCTCCTTACTTCTAAACCAGAATTGTTGGTTAATTTGGGCATTTTTTGTAAAACATCCACTATGATCAAGGTAAATACATGTAAACTAAAGCCGTAAGGATAAATTCGCACAGAAGCCTTGAACAAATAAATTTTATGTTTGTTTAACTAGCCAGTTCGCTCTCTCCCCTGCTTAGTTATGTTACACAAACGTAAAAAGTTTTCATTCGAATACTTTGTGAAGGTCGATAATAATGAGTCACCGTTTGAATGATCATTTTTCTACCCAGAACTTTTCTACATTCTGCCATGCAGATAATTGTTATTGCCACCGTAAATAGCTCAACCATTGTAAATTGGCTTTGCTTACAATAAACAATGTGAACCTTGGCTCTCATGGTGCACTGAACCTTTGAAAACCAAACACAATCTTCAACAGCGATAATAATTTATATACAATGAAGAAATCTTGAACATACCATGACTGCATTCTAATATCAGCCGAGGTGATAAGTAGCCTTTATTGTATATTTGAGTATCGTTTTGTGTGGTACAGTAGTGACAAGGCGGAGTTTAATACAAGCGACTGATATTAGTTCAAACTGTTTCATAATTAAAAGCCGAGCTAAGCGATACCTAAAATGTATTATCATAACTAGGGCGATTATTTTTTGACTTGTCAAAAAAAGTCAAAAATTTGTCAAATTTACAGCGTTAGGTCAAAAATTGTCAAAATTGTTTAAAAAGTTAAAATTTTTTACCAAGTCAAAATTGTTTAAAAACTGCATTGTCGTGGTGTCAAAGAGGTTGCACTGTAGGTGAACTTGTCATTTTACATTGTACACCTTGTAGCCTACTTTATACTGTTGTAAATCGGCCATTGTCTACTTATTGTGAATCAGCTCTTGCTTCGGTTTTGCTTTAGATACATCATGTATTTTTAGTTTAGATCAGTGTTTCTTAACCCTTTTTGGATCACGAACCCCTAAAACATTCTTTGAAAAGCTATGGACCCCTTTGAAAGAAACACATTGCAAATGTCGAATACTACAATGCCAGACTTGCAATAGTAGAGTAGCCATTATGTATTATTGCATCACAAAGGCGGTTTCGCAATTGCTCAAACTAGTGGAGGTGCATGTTTGGCTGCCGTTGTGGCCTGATGAAGTGGAATCGTGGACAGATTAAAATTTGTGGAACCCTTAATGCATCTTCTCGGACCCCTTGGGGGTTCATGGACCCTAGGTTAAGAACCCAGGGATTAGAGTGTTTTGACAAATGTATTGAACAGTTTTTGTTGTGTTTTAGTTGCATTTTTGGCAATGATTTGTAATTAGCTCATTTCCCTTTTCAGAATAGGCTAGGTCTGTGTTCAGATTTTTGCCCTTCTTTATTACAATAAATTTTAACTTTTTGTACAATAATGCGTAATTTAACTACTTGATTTCTTCATTCGTCAAAATTTGTCAAAAATAAGTTTTTTAATGTCAAAATTTGTCAAAATTTTCAATTTTTAGGTCAAAAACTTTCGTTTTTAGGTCAAAAAATAATTGCCCTAATCATAACACTTGTAGCAAATCACACATTACCGTGCAAATGCGATTAAACCTGATGAACAACAAATTCATGTAAGCAAAGAGTAAATGAAACCAGACTTTTACATTAACCACCACGTTTACTGATACCATTTATAACAACTTTGTACGAAAAGTTTATACGAAGTAAATTAAAATGTCAGTGGGCAGTAATTCTGATCAGAATAATATCGGTTCCAAAAATGAGCACCAAATAGTTTTAGATCTGCCATAGTAAACTACCATTAATACTTACTATAAATGACAAACATGAATTTTTAGACTTACAACATTAGTATACGCATCTTGGAAGTTTATCTGGGCAAAATGAGGTAAGCTTTTAAAGATATATTTCAAAAATTAAACACAGTGCTGATCTATTTTAAGATACAGAACCTGCAAGGACTGACGCTTTATGTGTTGTGTAAACCGTGTAAGCAAACCGACAGGAGATGTTGAATTCGGAGTAACAGGATGCTTATTTCTTTCTTTCATTACTCCTTGATCTTTAACATTATCAAACACAGGAGACTCATGCTTGAAGACTTCATAAAACTAATAAAAATAAAGTAATCCATTTGTTAGTATAAAGTAAAGGTTATGGTACATAACATTTGATCATAAAGCTACTATACAGATGAAAATGTTAACACAGATTTTTTAAAGGAGATATAAGTTCTCAGCCAAGTCCCGCTTCTATATACAGATCGACATGACAGTTTCAAATAAAACAGGATCAAACGACAATACGTGCTTCACTTTAAAAGGTTTTTTGGAAATTTCCGATTGAAGTAATCCTTAATCTGAAAATGGGCGGTTATATTATTTACGCTCATTGTAAATATATTATGTCTAAACATTTCAGAATATCTGCTTAGATCAGGGATGTCTTAACTTTTGTTTACTGAGGGCCATACACTAAGAAGTTAACTTGTGGTCAGGTTATTCACTATTAGTGGAGATCACTGCTTTGCCCACTACGTAATAAAGATTTTGAAGACTAATCGAACATTATTGGTGAAATCCGTTTTGTAACAGAAAATGTTGAAAGGTATTAAACACCGCCTTTAAAAAAGTTACATTACAATGTTTTATTCCAAGTAATTTTATCAATTTTATTACAAAAAAGGGTAGATGTAGAATGTCAATGGACCAGGGTTTTTAATGGGAGCAGTGATGCTGAATGGTGCTTCCTTGCTTGTAAAGTCTAACCAAACTTGAAATTTTTTACACTCGCTTGCTTTGTTGTTTTGTTCATGTTGTATTTTTACTGATACAGAAGACTGTAAAATTTGGTCATAGCCAACATGTAAAACTGAAAACTAAACTCAAACCAACACAATTAAGACAAGTTGACTATTTACTTCCGCAATGGGAAAATGCCCAACAGAAAAACGCTAATTACTACCAGAGAGGCGTGTACATGTTATTAGAAAACACAAGTCCTCGAGGGAGCAAACACATCACGGTTCTATAACAGAAATCGTATCAGTTCATGTCTTCATATGTGTTATATGATTCAGCCATATGTGTTATATCAATAACAATGGTGGCATGTCAATTCAACCCCGGTCAGCTCAACCTTGGACTACTCTATCTCGGTCAATTAATTAGACAACTAACTAACTAACTAACTAACTAACTAGACTGGCTCTTGTGACCCCAAACAAATTTGCAAGTAATGCATATAATTGCTATTGTTAAGCATGATCACTGTTGTGCAATATCTGCTCAAAACGTGCCGAAACTTAAGCAATTATTCAGTTAATGAATGCAAGTTTTCACTATAAACCTTTGGAAAATTAGTTTGCAACTGACTACTTTTCAGTTAGCTATATTTTGAAATAGCCATTACTCTTGAGTTTCCACCACCATCTTCTATCTTTAGCCAGGAGTTACTCGTGGATGGCCACAGGCCAATAAAAACATGTGGTATGCCACAGTTAGCCTGCAGATCTTAGTCTGGACACGCCTTTTTGAAAGTTTTAGGCAAATTCCAATCGAGTTAGTCTTGTGATTAATCTGAAAATGGACACTTTCTTTTTTTCACTCAGTATAACTATCCTAGCCTATAAAACTATAAGAAATTTCTTCAGTAAAAATTTTGGCTAAAAAAATTCCAAATTTGCTTCTAAGCTTGCGAAAAACCCACCAATTTTTTAAAAAATTCATGCTAAATTGCCGAAATACCAAGATTTGAAATTTTAAACAATGGGGAATCTCCTTTGAACATTAGTTAAAGAAAAAGTGAAGTGAATGTTTAATTGCACTTTTATGCAAAGTGCACCTGCTATAAGTAACTCTGAACATAGTTAAAAACTAGCTAAATATATCCCTTGCAAATCCGAAAAATTTATGGTGAACCCCGATTTTGGGCTGTTATTTTCATACCACGTGATCTAACAAACAATAGTTATTTATCCCAGTGTACTTTAGATGGAGATACATAAACAGCCGAACCAAGTTTCATTGTGTTATCGTAAAACAAAATTTCCCTGTATTATTTTTAGAGCCACATTAAACAGAAAATAGACACACTCTTCTATAGTTGTTTTCACATGATTAATTTGATGTTTTTCGTGACAGCCTACGATTATGGTATTAATTAACAAAAAATTAATCAAAAGTATCAAATTACAAAAACAGTATGTGTAATGAAAATTCCTTTGTTAACTCGCCTCGTTTTATCTTGATTACTTGTGTTTGTCTCTGCTTCGCGCATTCCTTAGTCGTAGACTAAGATTACTCCACGGTTCGTATTGTCACAAACGAACATCTTTTGAGCTGTGAGGTTGTGTTGCTTTTCTACTATTATTGTTTTACTATTATTCTATTATTTCAGATGAATGATTTACGTTAAATAAAGCTAAGAATAACAGCATCATTTAGTACAGTATGCAAGAAAGCATGATTTTTTCAAAGCATCCCAAGTATCCAAGTATAATATAAATTGCCTTGTGTTTCCTTATCACATGACCAAAATTAATTTTCATCAAAGCGATATGCCAGGCATTCATGGAGTTTTCCATCACAAAAGTTTAACAACAAGGCAACAAAGGTCAAAGGGGTTATTAACCGCTGAAAACTGCTTATTTTCAAGGTTTTCAGAGATTTCCTGAAAAAGTAGTAATGTGATCATGCTCATATGAAGAACCGAGACTTTTCTAAACCCCATCCATGTACAAAATGTTGAAGTCATCTGAGTTTATTTAAATGAGTTTTCGTGTGTAAAAAAGTGTCAGGACATCATGATGATGAAAAATAGAAATGACAAAAAAATATGAATCATAGCTGTTCTATTTCGGTCAGCAATATCGACAAAAACAATTATACCTATTGAAATCTTCTCTTTTAATCCATAATTATTATAATAATAATGCAAAACACAAGACTGTAATCAGCAACAAGTCAAATCCATAAACTGGATAGAAAACACAACTGGCTTCATGCAATCTTTTAAACAAAAACTTTAATTTACTTGCGAAACATAAGTAACCATCACAAGTTTGTCCACAATCTCAGCTTCCATGTCTTTTCCAGTCAAAACAGGTAATATTCCAAGACGTTTTTCTGCTATATCAAAAGCCTTCAAAACACATATAAAACAGGTTGGCAATATTTTAAGTGACTAAACATATCAATCTTAAACTTGTACAAACACTTTTCTTGCAATGCCTAGTGCAATAGTCGCTTCCATATTGAGTTCCTCCCACAATATTTCGGCAATGCTACTAGAACTTACTAAAACTGTAAAGATATGTTTTCCTTTAAGCCATTTTGAGGCAATCAACTAAAAGCCAAACTTCAAAAAATGAGTCATTTATAAACTCACCAACTGGTTGTTTCCTTGAACATTTGTTGCATCCAAGTTCTCCCAAGAAATAAGATCAGGTCGAAAGTGATGTATTATGGCACAAAGGGCTAAACCATTTTTCCATGATGTGGTCATATTAATCACATTGACACCATCGTAGTGTTTAGTGACACGTTGACACCATGATATCAGTTTGTTTGATTTCATGATAGAAGCTAGCAACAAAAAAAACATGAAGTAATACAATGATCAAAGACTATTTACGTGTGGACAAAAGTAACTTTTCTCAATTGAAATTTTATTACCAGTTTTTTTTGTCTTAATACCAGTAAAATTTAAATGAAAATTTACAAGAGAAGAACTTTACAGGGATGTTGGGCTTCTGTAAAATTTTAACGTAGTGCACCATAGAAGTATGTAGGCTCATGTAAACATGTTCTGATTTGGAGTCAATGCATATCACATAAGGAATTTAATAACTTAATTTATACCACAGAATATTATTGAGGTCATTCAATCAAGCATAAAAAACATCACAGCGAAATACACATATTTGCAAAATAATCATGCATAAATGCTACCAAAGACGTGATACACCCCACACCCTGCATGCTCGATATTCTGGTGTCCTAATTTCCTTCACATTGCGGCTATTTTTTAAAATTTTACCGATGTATGCTTTACAAATAGTGCTGCACGTAACTCGAAATTAAATTATGTAATTTACATGCCACTTGACAGTAAGATATATAACATAATTTTTCCTGCAACTGCGCCCTTTTTTTATTGCAATACTGAGGTATTAATGTTGTATATTGGCAAACAGGTTCATATCACAAGTAATTGCTTCATATTGAGTTTCAGTTCTGCACAATTTGAGTCTCTTTTCTATGGCAGTCATTAAAACTTTCCAGAAAAAATTGCGTTTTTGTCATGTTTTATGTTAAGGGCAAGTTGAAATGCAAATAAAGGTTATTTATTGTAGTCGTTGTTAATCAAACTTATTTTCTGACAAATATTTTCTCAAACTTAATTGCTTACTACAACTTTTTTGAAGTTACACGGTTTACAATGCAAATTTCCAACATATTAATGCGATTGGTGTTAGAAAATGTGCTGGAGTGTAAATAGTTTTAACTGCTAAAAAGAGTGGGAATGTGAGCGACAAACGAGCGCAAGCTTTTCTTTATCGACAAAAAAACACAACAAATCGAAACCACGAGCTACACTCTTTTTTTCATCGATGAGCGATAGCTAAGCTCTTGCCCAGCTCTGCTACTAAGCCAAAATATCATTGCAACTTCAGCTATTCATTTTCATCTCCAAACGCATATTGCATAGAAATAATTGTGCATTCTGGTAATAGGAAACAAATGTCCCTATTTTTGTCTGTATTTTAAATGTTTTGCATTTTATTCTGTTTTGGTCAATTTAATGTCATCTATCAAATATTATATATTAAGTAAATTATGCATATTAACAATTAAAAAACTGGAACATGGACATATCTTATCTTATTTCAATAATATATCTAACATATCTTATTGAACTAAAACTGCACCAAACAGAGCTAAATGTAAGCCTATGTATGGTCATATATATATTATACTGTATCATAGAAAACTAAATTTTGTTCCATATACACTTGTAAAAACTATAACACAAATAAGGTAAGTTTTTCACAGTAGAGTCCATGTATAATCAACCAATTTTTTTAAATTTTGTAACCACTAGTCATAGATTTTGATGGTTTGGATATATGTTGTAGAGCTTTTAAAAATTTGAAATTAAAATTATTTTTTTTAAATATCTCAAGCCGTTTTTCTAGTTATTGCGATTTGAAATTTCCACCACTTGAGGGAGCAATAGTCAGCAATGGTCACGGAGCAATGGTTAGGTTGGTGAGCAATGGTCACGCTTAGTGATTTTACTCAATATCTCTATTTCTGAAGGTAGAAGAATGAAACAAATGTCGTTTTTGGGGTCAGGGAATTCATTTCAGCAGTTAAAAAGTCTCTTAAACATCTCCTTCACGTGATAAATTAGAGTTTTTGAATGAAAATCAAAGGGTAAGTTTATGACGCAATTACAAAAATAACAATGATCTCTGAATCAAAATTTTTGAAGTTTTTTGTAGAATGGTTTAAACATTTTCATATACCCAAAAATTGGGAACTTGTTTTTTTTGCACTTAAAAAGAAAAACGAGTTTGAACAAATGCACTACATTTTATAACGTCAAGTTTGGATCAACAGACACTATCATTCAACAATAAAAGATGGTGGCACATGCAACTGATATTTTTTGAAATTAATTTTATCTATCACTATATTAATATTCTTATGTTTTCATAGATATTTTGATTAACATATTACAATTGATATTCTGCTAAACATTAAGCCTGTTTCATATCACAATGGAATGGTGAAGCTCTGGGATTTTACTGCAAGAAGATTGTCACAAAACTTATTAAACAGCAAAAATGGATCTAATTTCTTTTGAAAGAAGTTGGTCGTCCACAAGAGCTACTGCTATGGAGAACTTGTCTAAGAGATAAATCTGGGCACGTTTTCAACATATGCATGCACCACAAGAAGACCTTTCGGGGACCAAGATTTGAGCACAGGTTTAAAATGTGCTGTGATATCTACAAAACACATAGAAAAAAAGTTAAAGGTAGCATTCTAATTACACTTGAAATTGTAAAAATGATGGAAAATGATGACTATTGATCTGTGTGAAACCTGGATGGCGTGTTTGTGTGACTTGTTTTAAAAGATTTTTAAATCCACGACAAATTGCTTGATCAGTCTGAGTCTAGTTCAACTACATCTAGTTCTGCAAGCATGTACTCGACTTCTGATAGTGAAACGAAGTTAAATCTTCATCGTGAATCAGCAAAGAAATCACTGAATACAACTTTCTATTCAGTTGGTTTGTCTGCAGTTGCACAATCACACAGTCTACCGACAACACATATGTAAAGCAAAAAAGATGTCCAAGGTTTCAAAGCAATTAGAAAAATCTTTTGCATCTGTCATTGGAATAGAAAAAGACAAAATGAGCACTCAAGAAAACACACGCACAAAAAAGCTAAATGAAATTCAAACGCTACAGAATAAAGTAAATGACCAAGATTTGTTAATGGAAGACAAAAAAGATAGTTTGTGCAAACTTGTACATTGACAAAGTAAGACTCCTTACACTGAAACCACAATCCTGGTGAATTAAACAAACTGCTGCCTATTTTGGTGAATCTGAATATTTGGTTAAGCGAGCAATAAAGCAAAAAGAATCTAATGGAATATTGTCTCAACCAATTATTCCAGGAAGAAACGAAATATCTGATGGCACTAAAGCTGTTGTGTTATCCTTGTATGAAAATGATGAATTCACTCGTTTAACGTCTGGAATAAAAGATTGTGTGAGTGTTTCGAAGAATGTCCATCAACAAAAGCGGTTAATTCTGTGCAATTTAAAGGAACTATATGCTACATTTTGTAAAAATAATCCAGGCCATAAAATTGTTTTTTTTTAAATTTTGTTCCCTACGCCCAAAATGGTGTGTCTCAGTTTCTTCCAAAGCTAGTCATTCAGTCTGTGTCTGTATCCAATACCAAAACTCAATTCTTCTAGCTGATGCAGCCAACAGCAATCAAACATACAAGACGCTAATCAGCAAAGTGTGCATGTTGCATCACAGCATTGTGTGCAATGTAGAGAACAAAATGTGCATGTTTCATAAATGTTATCAATGCTAATGGACAATGATAGTTAATTTGGAAAATTTGATTTGAGAAATGTTAACCTACGTTCTCTCTTAAGATTTTTAGCCACATTATAAATCTATTATGACTACCTGAAGTCTGAATATTCTATCATATGTGAGTATAACTAGCAATTAAATTACCTGGGAGTAACAACGATATCAGAATTTGCCTACAAAGCATTGCTTGTGGGCAGTTAGTTGAGATTATGTCTTGCATCAATTTCTATTTTTGACTTGCATAAAAATTCAATTTTCCAATTTTATGAAGTGTCTTTGCCTTTAGCCCCACTGGATCAATTAGGTACAAGTGTGACAGTATCACAAATAGTGCAGTTGTTCAAACTCATTTTTCAAACCCAATTTTTGGATATATGAAAATATTTGAACTCAAACTCATTTTAAGCAAGTAAGTTTTGCAGCTAGTGTCAGCTAATAAGATAACTCTATATATTATAGTGATAAGGTTTTATATAGTGTAACTATCATAAAAATTCGATACAAAAATCATACATCCTTGCCTATCTAAGCTTAACAAACAGGCAAATTGAACTTGTTCAGCTATGAAATAAGTTCCTCAGTTGAAATAAAAGTATACCTTTCCTAGTGAGAGGTGAACCTGATGATGTGTGTTCAGGCACTGTAGTGACTTTGATATTTTGTTCTGAATTTAGGAAATGAGTAATATTTGCTTCACTGAAATCACCATCCTTGATATAAAGACATGCCACCTGATTCACATTCACAGCTTTTCGGTTAAGATTTATGTATCTTGAAGATGGATCTATATATGGAAAATATGTATAAGTTACGAGATATATAAAGCATGGTAAAAAGAAGTATTTTTAGATTAAAAAATGTTTGCATCATTCCTTTATTGTCAATCAAAGTTACAAGGTCAATAATTATCTGAAAAAGTAGAAGTTGTAGCTCATTCTTATGTGGTCAAGTAAACAGCCTAACCCTGAAAACATGGTGTAATTAAAAAATTGTCCTAACACTACAAGTGAATCTTGAAATGTTGAATTGCTCCTTACCACAAAGACACTTAGTGGTCAAAAATATTATTTTCATCCTAAACTCAAAAACTGCTAACCCAATTTTTGTCAAATTGGTTCAAACCAAATTTTAAAAAAGGTTCAAAAAGTCTCTCGCACTTGACGTTGCATTGTTCTAACAGCTTGAAGTCTCTATCTAGACACTAGACTTAGACACTTGAGACTTTGCAAATATTTGTCAACCAAATTTCCTAGTTGTTGCTTGCACAATTTCAACGAGTATCCTGCAAACAAGAAATTCGGGACTGACACAGCTTTCCGTAGGGAGATCATTGTCATCATGTTACACTTTCTCTGATGCATAGATGTCAAGCATGGGTCTGCCAGAAGTATAAATTTTAAGAGACAGTTGGAAAAATTTAAAAGACTATTTCCATCTCTCAAAACACCATAAAAACACACAATGAAATTTGGTGCATTTAATTGCAACACTAGTGTTGTCAGGTATGAGGTAAATTGCCATGGCGTAACGCATAACAACATTGATATATCTCTAGCTTTGCTACTGACTAAGTGACCTGCTACTATCTGTAGTTCCAAATCGTTTAATGCTATGAACTTGTGCTAAAAACTGAAAAACTCAAAGCAAGATAAACCAACTACTGCTCTATCCCTGCTATTGATCATTGCATTGCTGTGATAAATCTTGCATGGTTTTTAATTAAAGTTTAATCGACTGTAATGCAACCTTCAACAAACAGAAAATAAGGTTAATAACTATAATACCTAACACATAAGAAAAAATAATAGCCTACCAAAATTAAAACAATAATGGTAGCACTGAATGTAAGTCGCCATCGCACCTCCATATTTAGAGTCAGTGCACAGCAACACAATATAATATTAGCTACATTTATTATAAAAAAATATTACAAAAGTACTGGCATAAGATTCTGCGCTCCAGATTAATGAAAATTCTAAAAGTCTAATTCTAAAAAAATTCTATATTTGTAATGGTACCATCAAAATCTGCTTGTTCTTCTCTTACCAATAATGTAAAGTCAATATAGCCAAACATTGCACTTAAAACTTGTAATAAAAACAAAATTATTAACTAGTTGACAAGACAACATTGCAACTATCAAAACTAAAGCACTGGCCTTCTCCCTTACAACCTAACAGTAGAATAAAACCTCTTGCCCAGAAACCCCAATCACATTAAGGGCGAGTTATCACAGGAGGCATTATAAGCCTCAGGGATAATTTACATATAACGGCATAACCTATTAAGCTGTATACGTATAGATGTATCGGAAACCTATTGAAAATAATAAGAGTCAGAAGTCACATTCAGGTAAAATATTAATAAAATACAAAGCTACACGTTACAACACTGACATCATGTTGCGCATGTCACTGAAGTGAAACAATCAAGAACGATATGTGTTTAATACTTATTTACTTACCGATGGTGTAATCACTAAAATTCTTTGCAGTAGTTTGTGGTGTTGTTTGATGCAATATTCTGTAAACTGACTCTCGTTCAGCTAAAATCTCCAATTCAGCAGAGTTTGATTTGGATGCTATGTATTGTAAAGAATGTCATTAATTAGGAAATATAATTACAACATAACTAACAAAAAAAACTTTCCAGAAATATGGTAAAAAACACTACTGTAACAAAAATATCAAACAACAAGTTGTATGTGAATGTGTGAAAAACGTTTTAATGAATAACTGGAGATCAATTTTAAATAGAGTTCTTGTCCTGCTTATTTGGCTGATCACTGTTAACTTATGTTATTAACTTATTATTTATTTTTATTATTTATAATAATACATAGCCATTCCTTAGTCCACACAATATCAGTTTTCAACTTGTAAATCATGTCTACTTGCTTATATATTCTTTCATTACCAACTGTTTAGTTTCCTAGGAATATAAAACAACTACCGAGCTTGTATCTTTCCAAGCAGCACTATTTAATTGCCTCAAATGATATACTGTACTCACAACGTAAAGCTTGTATTGTGGAGAACGAACACCACACCATCATTTGTGGAAATGTCACAAGTAGAATGGCTCAGAAGGCAAAAAAAAACAGCATGGACAGTGATATTTATCCTCGAACTGAAAAAAATCTTTGCACGACTTTAACTCAATCACGATTCCTTATCGCTTGAGTCCCGGTTACCTAGCTAGGCTTTTTGCAAGTTTCAATAGACACAAATGTTTTAGGTTTTTTTTTGATTTTCTTATAGTATATTGTATACTATGTTACATTTTATATTATATTTTTTACATTGCCCAAATTTGGAATTGTTCATCAAGACCACTGTGCAAAAGTAATGAAAGCTAATGCCTTCCCTAAAGGCATTAAAACGGTAGGTATTACTGTTAGTGTAAAACACATTATTGTAACCCTGCATTATTGTGAGCCCAGTGTTCTAACCACTTGGCTACCAAGCCGACACAAATAAACTTGACAAAATAAATTATTAGTAAGCAAATTGCAACTTTTAATTTGCACACCACGGCACACATCAGCAAAACATAACAAGTGAACTTAAACTCTTCCCATTTTGTTGCATAGGTCAGGAATATGCTCGTAGTGAAGCCTGTTTTATGATGTCTCAAATGGTCAATTATGAAATCATGACTGGAATTGTTCATTTCTGAGTGCTTTGCTGAAGGTTTTGATATCATTCATTAAACATTTAACTTATTCCAGGTAGTTAAATCTGTATCATCTTAAAAATGCTGATATGACATATAACTTTATGACTTAACCTCCAGTATTCATCTATAAATAAATACTCAAGTTAAAATTTTTAAAAATGCTACAAAGGAATTACGTGGCTGACAGACCATTCTTCAATTAAAATTAATTAATTATTAACGGTTTTGATATCACATAAAGGAATGCATCACTGCTAAACTATTCACTTTAGGCTGAGTTACCTATGTCAAATAAATTGTTAATAATTATGAAGGCTTACTTGACAAACTAGGTGGGGGTGCAGCCCCTGAAAACTCCTGAATTAGGCCCAAAGACCCTAACCATTTCAAACAATTGAAACAAGTTAAAGACATATCAAAATGCAGATCAAGTTAAACAACTGTAAAGGTGATAGCAAAACCAAAAAGAACTATTACCATAAGAATGCTGACATATATTCTAGCTTAAGCTTATTCTAACTGGATATTGTTAGAATTATGTACCATTTCGGACTTCTTTAAAAATTTACCTTAAAAACAATCTACTATTTCGGATCTTTTTTTATAATTGTTTTCTTTATATTTTTTAAAACTTTATTGTATATGTTTCTTTATACGTGTGCATTGTGCAAGCATATTTGATTTAATGAAATGTTCAAATATTCAAAACAGCTTCTTTCCCACTGAAAGATAGCATAACAGCAAAAGATGAGGATCAGGTTTAGTTCAATTAAGGTAAGTATCACACAGTGCAACTTGTCAACAATACAAAAAATGAATATCACTAAAGAAATAAAAGTATGAATATATCTATTATGGCAAATATTTTTTAAGATAATATTTCTAAAAGCAAATCAAAGATTTTCACCTATAGAGTTGCAAGAAGCCCATTGCTTTGTCATCCACACAGTGTCAAATGCAGCCAAAAACCCACGTGCACATCCGGTTCCCATTGGCCAGAAAGGCTGAAAAAAAATCAAAAAATGTTCACAAATGTAAGTAGAATGTTTACTACAATCACAACAGCAAAGCCAAAAAATCACAATAATCATATAATTTTTATTAATACTTCCATAGTAATTATACGTAGAGAGTATTACTAATTAGCAGTTAAGGTGGCAGCAAAATGAATGCGATTGCATCGCTGCACGACAATGCAATCACAAGATAAAATGGTGATTTGCAAGGAAATTTAATTATATGATATCACCTCTATCGTTGCATGCACACATATGTACGACTATGCGTAACGCATGAAACACCCTTAATCGCCAGAAATAAACTCTAGCACTGAATAAGCCGAGTCATTTCCATAATATTCATACTATTTTCATATGAAGTCAATGTGAGGCTGCTGCTTGCTCCAGACAAAAAAGGAACTGTTAGGCAAAAGACTAGCCACTTAGGATTTTGACTTTATCGATTGTCCATATGTTACAGTAGAAAGTTAGCAATTTTTTCGTGAACATACCAAGACAGTCTTAAGTCATAACCACATAATTACTAAAATATTTACGATGAACTTTATTACTAAATTCAACATTTATGGTGATACACCAACTATATTTCTTTGTAACATGCCAACAATGACCCTTTGTTTTAAGTTACCTAGTGTGTGAGCTACGTCAGTTGCTCAATAATAAATAACCTTTGCTTCTTATCAAACGAAAATGACATGGAACAAGAAAACAACATTACTACATCACAAACGTCTATTAGGAATAAAATGAGGAAAGAGAAAACATCACACACACTTACCACTGGTTAACTTATCTTTTTAAACCATGCACGTAAAATAAAATCTTGCAGTGGTACTTGCTGATAGCTTTTGAAAGCAAATCCAGGATCATTAAGGTTTTTATATTTGAAAGCATAAACGTTACTAATGAATTGGAGAATTTAAATGTTCATTACCGTCTTTGCCAGAGTCGGCATTTTTAGTTGAATGTAAACAATTGTTATTTTTGAACAAAGTTACGAGGTCAATAATTATTATCTGAAAAAGTAGAAGTTGTAGCTCATTCTTATGTGGTTAAGTAAACAGCCTAACCCTGAAAACATGGTGTAATTAAAAAATTGTCCTAACACTACAAGTGAATCTTGAAATGTTGAATTGCTCCTTACCATAAAGAGACTTAGTGGTCAAAAATATTATTTTCATCCTAAACTCAAAAACTGCTAATCAATTTACTTGAAAACCAATGATCTATTGCAACTGGCTGCTCCTAAGTTTTGCTAGTGGAAGCTTAATTAGGCACTTTAAAACCTATCATTTTTTATCCATTTGCAAATAAACGCATTAAAAGTACTGAGTAAAATTTGTTGCTAGATCTTCAACAAAATTTCATGTTGAGCTTGAGGAATGAAATCATGAATGACAGCAAAATTTAAGAACATCAGCAATCACAAAGAACAATTTATGCTATAACATTAAAAATGTACATATAGGTTTATTGTCAACGGCTATGTCATTTTCAAATAAGAGCGTGGCTAACATAACGGTATCCTTTAGTTCAGGCTATGGCATAATTCGCAGTTAATCATGGTGATTTTTAAAATGTTTCATGATTTTCTTGCATGGCTAACCCAATTCGGAATACCCTTGCCCAATCAATTTGAACACAGCTTCTAGACAGTTTTCTTTATGTACACTGCCTTAGCCTATCTTAAAAAGAACCGTTAAGATTATGTTGCAGTAGTGCATGATGTGTAGTTTTGTACATCTTTGGGCTACTTTTCCTGCAGCCTAAACCACTAGCTATTTTGAATACAACTTGCTAGGACATTTTTGCTTCTGCGTGTAAAAAGAAAAATAGCAAACCTAAATCGGGCACAGCCTTAAGTGCTTCCAATGAAAAAATGATACAAAAAAGTAAAAAATATTAATTGTTTTGGCACAAGATTTGAAAACTAAACTGGTGTCAACATTTTTTTATTTGACTTGATCAAAATTTCAAATAGCGATACCCTACAGCCATTGTTTATAGCTGTGTATTAAACTTCCTTATTTGACACAAAATGCAAAATTAAATTATTTAAACAAATTTGTGAAATGATAGAATTAAAAGGTTTCAGAATTGTAATGACATACAAATTATTAAAAATATTTGAAAGTAACCCAAAAAACACGCAGCAAAAAATCAGAAAATTAAGTCAAGAAATTCCAGGCAAGGTAGAATCAAGTCAAGGCAAGTAAATTAATATCTGAAAAACACATGAACCAACTCATACAAAAAGCAAAAATACCACTTCTTTCAGCAGAAACTATTTGTTGTTTTGAATTGCAGTTTAAGAATGTTTAGTTTTAAACGAAAAACTGCACTTAAACAAATGTGTTCGGATGAAACCAAGAAAGATTTTTTTTCTTTTAGACCTAAATTTAATCAACAAGAACTGGCTCAAGTAAAGTTGTGTATTATTGAATATTGATTCAAATAAAGTTTTTCCAGAAGTACTTGAGTCATATCTTTAACTTTTACGAGTTATTACAACTCTGCTATGGTGTAATAAACTTCATTGTGCAATATACTCAGTGTTTTAACTAAGCCCTTGGAATTATTACCACTCCAAGTGGCTATCAGTCTTTAATTTACTGCACTCAATATTGTAAGCAATTTTTATCCTTTTGGTAATTGTTGGGGTGGTTGTTGGCCGGCCCTTCCAGCCCAGCTTTTCATTCTTTGGATTGAAAAAAAACCTTTCATGCCCATTTATCTCAGAATAAAATAGAAAAATATACCACAAAATCAAGTCATCGTGTTATAATTGATCCAATTTTGGTAAGGGTTGTAAATACCATAGTTTCAATGATGAAAGTTTAACCTATTTGTATTTAATCAAACTTTATTAAATATGACCACTTTTTTACATAAAGTAAGACCACTTTTAAAATTTAATGACTATTTCTAATCATAACAAACTCCCAACACGAACCTCAAGCAAACTGTCTCCAACCAAACAAGTAAGAAGCTTGCATCCATCAACATCTCGAAACAAAGCAGCATTTTCAGCAGCATACCTGCAATTAAAGATGTCACATTAATTAGAAAAAATGTAAGTTATTATGAAAATTACCTTTTGCGACTTCAAAACAGGTTACAAAAAGTAATATCTTTCCAGTAACTTATCAGTTGTCTTTATACACAATATTTCTTAGTGATCGAAAAGTACTAAAAAGAACTCATCAGATTTCAATGCCAAATTTATTCTCAACAGCAATATTTTTAAAAATAAAACAGTTTAATTCTTAAAATCAGCTTTAAAATATATTAAAATAAATATAATCCCTATCTAACAATAAAAGATGGCTCAAACAACGAAACTATCCAATACAATTATTAGTCAACTTATTTAGAAAGTTACAACCCGGGATATGCAAGATTTTTTTCATACAGAACTGAAAAGTTTCAACTAAACTGAATAGAATTTGGTGTGCATTAGCAAGAATCGCATTTCAGTTAGCAGTCTCAGCAACACTGATCACTTCAACCCAAATCCAAAACATTAGATGCAATATAAATTTATCAGGAAGTTCTGCTGAAGTTTTGATTTCGGTTTATATTAAAACCATGAATATATTGGTACTTTTATCGACTTGTGGAAAACCAGCAGTGTTGTATTTTTCATTTGCATCAACATGCAGGTGTCTGACCATCGAAGAATAAAACACCAAATAGTATGCTATGTTGGTGTGACAACCATTAATTTTTACTGTATGTAAAATCATATATTATGCTATACTGAAGTTAAATGTTTGGCATCGAAACAATTTAAAGTTTTAACCCCCATTACTGTTAACACACATGCCCAGATTTTACCAAACCATTCTAAATGTTATTAAGCCTCACCTTTATCAATACTTTTTAAGTCACAACATACTAAACTTGATATTGATAAAGCAAAGTAACAAATTTCTTTGTGTTTATCACTATTTTAGGAGCAGAAAACTGATTCTGATGAAAAACAGACTGTCGTGGTGAAGCTTAACTGATGGCTGTTGAAAACATGAAAAACCAGCACAAAGAAAATAGTAGACGTGTACAGCAATTAGAAGGTACTGAATATACAACAGTTGCTTTTTTTTTAGTTTAAAAATAGCAATGTTTTGTATAATTGATAGAGAAGGACATATACACCAGACCTAAAGTGTGGTCAAAAAGTCTTTATATCTTATCGGTTAAAATACAGTACATGTGGTTTTATAATGGTAATGTACACATTCCTATCTCAATGCTGAAGAAAATATTGTATGCAGTGTATAGTCATACACATACAGTTTGTAATATGTATGTATATACAGATATTGCCTTAGCATCTGAGAAAAGGTGTCACATAATAATTCATATGAGAATTCAAGAATAAGATAATTTAGACACCACGTCATGGAAGTTAAAGGTTTAACAAACACCACGGTATGGAAGTGCAATCGTTGTTAAGTAGGATGGTGAACACAAAATTCAAGATTTTCTTTAATGAATAGTCAGCGCCAGTGAACGATGCTGGCAAGTACATCAAATTTTTGAAATCACCCTTGTGTGATGAGTGTACGCTTAGGAAACCATAAAGAAAAGCAACTTGGCCAGCTGATTTGTAAAGATAGAAAAATACCTTGATAAAGAAAACGTTGTCCATAACTATGTTTACTAAAGTTTCAGCCAGGTTGTTTGTACTCAGAATTACAAGCCATTCCAAATATTATGCACTAAAATTTCAAACTATTATACATGTACAAATTTTTGCAGGGTGTGTCTAACTGCATTTTGACCACCATTATCTGCAAATTAATAAAGATCTGTTTACTTTTATTAAATCTGTTTTTACTAGACATTCAGGATGAAAATTTCACTATTTGCCTTTTGATACAATGTTATCTCATTATCACTATGTGTCAAAACAAAGCACTATTCCTATAAACACAATTACACACCAAAGTTTATACAAGCAAACAAAATGAATAAAGCAAACAAAATTCTTAAAGCTTACATGCACATGACCATGCAACTCATTAGCATTGAACTTACATGCAAGTGAAGTCAAACAAGCCAATATCTGGTTCACCATATTGGTTTATAGCAAATTCCAAGTTAGGAAGTTGATGTAGGGTAGAGAAGTCTGCAGCTTCCTTGGCATATTTAGCTAACATTTCTTCATCCACGTTTGATACACTAAGAAGATTTTCAATTTCATCACAATCCTGCAAAATTATCATAGTATGTTGATATAACATACTGATCGTATTATTCTATGGGATTGTACTACAAATATAATTTATATCCATATTAGGATATATCTTATTTCACCAGTAAAATGGTATAACCAATTATTCATTTTTTTAATTATGCATGTGACCAATATCTTAATGCCATAACAATAACGAACTGCCTGAACTCTGACAATGACTTCTTAACAGGTGGACACATTCCTTGGCAAAGTGAAACATACTGTCTATTTAGACCAGGGATGACCAACCTGCGGCCCGCCTGAGATTTTTGTGCGGCCCGCTAGTCATTTTCACTCCAAAATTATGTACTTTATGTACCCATTTTTCTTGAAATTTAATAGGTTCTGCGGCCCATTGAATTATTTCAAGTGACAATGCGGCCCACTATAATAAAAGGTTGGACATTCCTGATTTAGACACATAACATTCGAAATGATTAACCATTGACCACATTCAAATTGCAATGTTTAAATAGTTTCCTACTACTCTGAAGTTATTCAATTTGTATTCCTCAAAATGTGTTCCATTCCCTTGATTTCAATTCCAACATAATATTATCGCTTGCAGCTATACCATTATTGCAGTTATACACACTGATTTGAAAATAATAATGACGGCATTACTAATATCATACCGTCTCTTATGGTAATGGGCTGTTACTCCATGTCATCATGCAACTAATTAAATTTACTGATCTCGAAAACCAATGCGCGTACTGCCACGTATTACATTTGCAAAAAATAAAAAATGGTTATCTGCGGTTGTCACACTCATCCTGCAACAAAATATTTTCCCTTTTAATCTTAACTGTTAAAACTTATAATAACAGTTACTGCATATGGATTACTAAATGTTTATTACATTTTCAAATCTTTAGGCTTTGCTATTTGTTGATCAAAATCATGCGCTATAATATAAAAAGTAATCTTCAAACATGAAAGTTTTTGCTGATCAATAGTCGTTACATTGTTATGCAAATATAATCAAAACATAATATGCAAAAAATCTAAAACAGCACTTATATGGGGTCACCAAAATAAAACAATAAAAATTTATCAAAGTGGAAGTGTGATGTTGGGTGGGGACTAAAGCCCTGCGCGGGCATACTTTTTCTGCCTTCGCTCGCAACACCCAACCAATCTCATATCATTCACACCTACGCTGATTCATTTTTAATTTCTGTACTTGCTTCCACCTTGGTTCATTTGTGGGCATCCAAGGTTACTTGCATTTTTTATTTCCCACTGGTTCTTGCTAGCTGTTATAATCATTTTCATAAAATGAAATGATCTTTTTGAATAAATGAAATTAAAGCAATGAAAGCATTTTCTTTTACCGTTTTCTTTTGTTATGTTATTGCCACAGTTGCAAGTTTTTTGATTTTATTTGTGATAAGGGTATAAAGTCTGTTACTACGGGTCAGCAGGTCTCTTGTGAGTCGAGATAGATAATAATTTCATACAACTCAGCATGAAGCTTCCTGATAAATCATATCCTTCCTACTGAGACCAGAAGTTGTAACAAAATAAAAAAGGAGGGAAACAACTTTATTGTTTCCAACAACAACTGTTTGTCTTTAGTCTATAGACAATTGTCGTGCCTCTTCTGATTTCCCTTATGTCCCTGATGATGTCCCTTACCACATTCGTGACCGTTTATCCAAGAAGCTGAAGGAACTGGAAGCCCTTCATATACACCTTGGGTTTCATCAGTAATTTTCGTGCCAAAATCAAATGAGGACATTCGCCTTCGTGTGGATATGCTGCAAGGTAACAAAGCTGTATAACAGGAAAGACATCCAATACCAATTATTGATGAAGTCTTGCAGGACATGAACCCAAGTCAAATGTTTAGTAAACTGGATTTCAAATGGGCTTATCACCAGATCGAATTAAAACCTCAGTCTTGATAAATAACAACATTTGTTACTCATGAAGAATTATTTTATTATAAAAGGCTAATGTTTGGTGGAGTTGTGCACCCGAAACGTATCATGCAAAAGACTCTGCAGGATGCAGAATATGCAAAGTGCAAAACATCCTGGATGACATCATTTGTGTACGGAAGATGTAAAGAGGAACATGGTGAAAGACTGAAAGCGGTTCTGGCCCTAGTACAAGAAAGTGGACTTACCCTGAAATGATAGAAGTGCCAGTTCAACATGTCTAAAACTACCTTTATGGGACATGTGCTGTCATCCCGAGAAATCGGACCAGAGAACATCAAAGTAAAGGCTGTGGCTGATAGGGGACAACCAAAGAATGCAAGCGAGGTGAGGAGCTTCTTGGGTGTTGTTAATTACAATGGACGATTTAAATTTAGTCACCATAGCAGAACCATCACAGAGGTTAATCCAAAAAGGAGCTAGATTTGTGTGGAGAGATGCACAAAACAAATCATTTAATGAGGTTAAAAATAAATTGTGTAATGCAAAGATCTTGGCATAACTTGACAAAAATTGTAAACCACAAGTAATGACAGATGCCAGCCCCTTTGGCCTCGCTGGGGTGCTCATACGAAAGCAACAGAGACAATATTGTATCATAAGTTACCAAACTTACCTATTCGGTTGGAAGATTCAATTGGTAACGGACCATAAACCGCTTGAATTTTTTATTCTCTCCATGTTCTAAACCCAGTGCGAGAATAGAACCACGTACATCATACCCAGTGTGAAGAATATTGCTGATGCACTGTGTCCATTGCTAGATGTGGACAATAGTAGCAAGGGGGGGGGGGGGGGGGGCGAGAGATCAACGGGATATCTTAAGTTTCTTGCCGACGAATCACCTCCTATCGCATTGAGAACAACGGAGATTGGACAAGCCTCAGGAGCTGAACCAGAAATGCCGTCGCTGACTGAAGCGGTTCTTGGGAATGATTGGACCAGGGAGGAGTGCAAACTGTACCTACCTGTTCGGAATGAGCTGACAAATATTGGACATGCCATTCCACATGGAAAAAGAATTGTTGTGCCGAAAAGTTAGCGTAAATGTGTGCTGGAACTTGCATATGAAGTACACCCAGGCATAGTCATTATGAAAGGTCGACTAAGAGAGAAGGTATGGTGGCATGGAATTGATAAAGAAAGTGAACAGTTCTGTAAATCATTTTATGGTTGCCAACTTGTTTCAAAACCAGCTAGTCCTGAACCAATAAGTAGTACTAAATTACCATCATAAACCTTGACAATACTTAGAAGCTGATTTAATGGGCCCATTACCTTTGGGAGATTGTAATTTTGTTGTTGATTACTATAAGTCGTCATTTTGAAGTGGATGTTATGAAATCAATTACGTCGGCAAAAATAATTGCTAGTTTTGAATGAATGTTTACTACCCATGGTTTACCTCTGTCTATTACATCTGACAATGGCGTTCAATTTATAAATGGTCAATTTAAAAGTTATCTTAATGAGCAGGGCATTCAACACGGTAAAGTCACACCAATATGGCCCCAAGCAAATGGGAAATTCAATGTCAGAATAGATCTTTACTTAAACACCTGATGATTTCCCAGGCCGAGGGTAAGTACTGGAAAAAGGAGATCAATACTTAATTGTTGATGTATCGCTCTACTGCTCATAGTACTACTGGAATTAGTCCACCTGAATTGTTGTTTACACGTAAAATACATATAAAGTTATCTGAGTTTGATTTATTGTGTTTTGATCATTCGCAATTTGCTCGTGACCATGATGCAAAATTTAAGCAAAAAGGAAGGACTATGCAGACTTAAAACGGTCTGCTACACATAGTGAAGTTAGACCTAGTGACACTTTGTTACTTAAACAAAATGTGCACGATAAATTATCTACTACATTCCATAGAGAACCTTTTGTTGTGGTAGAAAAACATGGAAACAGTGTTGTAGTTGATAATGCTAGAGTGCAGTATAAAAATAATGTGTTGCATGTAAAGAAATTAAATGCTGATAGTGATGCAATCGATTGTGATAATGTGCAAACACCGAAAACTTAAACCAATGTTGAAATTTCAAGTCCTCAAGTTAGTAAACCCTCTATTAATCTACGACCTCGTAACGACCTCAAGAAACCGGGACGTTATGATGATTTTGTGCAATGTGTTTTTTGAATATGACTTGGTTATAAAAATTTTAATGATTCTGTTTTATATGCAGTGAACTGTGTTCTTTAATGTTTATTTAATATTTAGTTAATAGGGAATTATACATTTGACATGGAAGGAAATGTGTCTGTACAATGTTTGTGTTAGCGCCACCATGTGTTTATTTATATGCTATGTTGAAAACCCTACAGTCATGTTGCTAGTTGACATTGTCAAATAGTGTTATTCTTTCTGGTGTGTATAAGAGGGAATGTTACAGCGACGACATTGGGAGAGATCTGACCGGCCAGTGACGTTGTTTAAAATACTCTATGCCTAGCGACTCGAACATGAGAATTGTTAGTATTGACTGATTCTGTCCCAAGTTTCTTGATATTGAGCCTCTTTAAGAGTTAGGAGGCTGACAGAGCAAGAGCAAAAAGAGAAATACAGGAAGTGAAATAGTTCAAAAACCAAACCATAAAGAAATTTGGACACAAGTTACAGCTAAATTGTAGCACAGCTAGAAAAACGTTCTGCCAAACCACCTGCGGGCTGTGAGGCAAATCATACTTGGTCTGATTGATTCATGATAAACCTTGGCTTGTCAAACTTCCTTCTTTGTTGACAGTTCAAGCTGGGAAACCTAAATGAACTAACCTCCAGCTGTTTCACACAATCAAATTCAATTCCATTAATATTAATTACAAGAATGGTCCCGAACCGCAAAAACTTTGTGGGAGCCGGAATTTAGGGAGCCTTGCAGTAGTCATTGACCATAAACTGTGTACAAGTCACAGAGTTTGATAACTCAAAATTAAGCACTCTGGATTACAAAAACATACCACATGATAATTGTTAGTGGTCGTGTAAAAGAATAAATAAAAAACTACATGTTTCATTTACTTTGAATTAATACATTGTAATGTAACAAAAATAATACAAAACAAACTTACTTTACGCAAAACCTTTTTTGATAGCAAGCTCTGCTTTTTAGTGGTCATAACAAAGTAGTGAGTGTCTCCTTTATAATAAACAATATTTTCAAGATCAATCCCCATGACTCTGTGCAGTTCCTACAGCAAAAATAATAATAGTGAAAAGAAAGCACATAGCAATACCTAAAACCATGGCATAATGTGGTGTTAAATTGAAGATGGAACAGAAACATTACTACGGAATACGGAACATTGAAAGTATGGAATGGGATGGAATATTTGCAGAATGAAATGAAAGAAAAACTGCCTCTTCCATACTGATTCCATGCTCAGAGTATTGGCTTAATGTCTTTGGGTAATTTTTATTTCACTACAATTATATGTTTTGAACCAAAAACTCCAAAACTTTTCTCTTACTGTTTTCATTTTAAATTAAGTGACTGTTGTTCAGACTATATTTGGCCAGCCCAGTGTTGTTGTATAATTTGCAAAATTGAATATTAAAGCAAATGAACTAAATTAAAGGTAGTTGTCTATTGCAAACATTATAAAAAACTAAAGCAGAAATTATCGAGTTTACTCTTGTGCATAAAATGGCGTGCAACAATATTCAAAAATTTATGGTTTGTGAAAAACCTTAGCAAGAATTTGAATTCTGCAGTACTTACTTGGCAGATCCATGCCTCTGAATGCTGTTGTACAACAACTGTTAAATGCGGCAGCAAGAGTGCTAAGTGCAACTTATTGGCAGAAAGTTAAACCTATTGTACATGCAAAAGTATATAACGTACAAACCTTGAAAAAGTCCTGGTTGAAAATATAAGCCACTCCACTTATTTCCTCAACCTTAGCCTCAGCTGAAGTGTGGTGGTTAATGAAGTTTACAGTTAAACCAATTGCAAGTTTTCCGCGAAACTCTTTGCGAGTAAACCCTTCAGACAGAATTCAACATCTCAGACAACATGTCATATAATGCAATCATTGTGAAATAATGAACAATATACGGCAATATAATACAAATGAAAATTATCTTAAAACCTTAAATGTTATCACACCACAATTGTAAATACTTTAGAAAATGTATCAGTTAACTAACAATTAAAAATCATCCTTCCTTACCTTTTAACGTATTTCTTTTTCCATCAGCTCCCACAAGAACATCAAATGAATAATTTGAGACAGAATGGTTATGTGGATTTACCAATGCAGTCCAGCCTATGAGTTACAGAATGTTATAGTTAACATATTACACATAGCTTTGAATTTAGATAGTAACCTCAGAATGAATTAGTAGAACACATGATTTTGCACTAAGCGAAATAAGTCAGGTTGTCATTAGGTCTGTAAATTTTCTAGCTATGTTTGTTTGCTAGCTATGTATGACTTTTAGTCATTTTTTACTTCAGAAAAAAATACAAAGCAGAAAGATGATAACTGTAGAAGCTCTGTGACAAATGTTGTAATTCTTGTGGGCAATGCTGCTTCACTTATTCGTTTTTGAATATCGATATATATTTATAATTGAAGGTATGTTTTGCCATGTTAGAAATATTGTAATATTCGTAATCGACAAAAGCTACATGGAATAGTTGCAAGAAGTTGGAGAAATACCTGGCCCCTGAATAACGTACGCAAATGCACCCTTCACTAGATTAACTTTCTTACCCTGAAGGGATAAATTCAATTCATTAAATTTAGCAAATACGTCTGACAAGTAGGCGATCACATTTCTCACAACCACAATTTTTGTCGCAAGGTCAGGGTCACAACTTTGAAGAAATTCCACCACAGTATCAATTAGTAAATGCAAGGCAGTTTGTCTTGGCAAACAATTGTAGTTCTGTGTGGAGTATTAAGTGTTTGAAGGTTTCATCAGTCTCATTGCACAATTGTTCGAATAAGCGTGTATTCAGAACATGAGCTTCAATTTTTAATCGAAAATTGACCAATGACAACCCAAACAGAAAACGCACGTTCAGGTGGCCAGCAAACGGTTAGAAAAGAATACCTCAAGTATGTTACTTACAGCGCATATTATAAGATATTGAAATTAGTTTTATTCTGAATTATTTAGCTTGTCACAGTAACATGTCATGGTCTGCAGCACATGTATCTATTCACTACAAGGATGTAATGATACCTTCGATTCAATTCGATCGATGCCTGAGCAACGGTAAAATCGGCATAAGCAAGTATATGCGGTGTCACCGAAATTTAGCTAGCCAAGAACTTTTCCAATTTTCAAGCTTGCACAAACTTGATACCAATGAAAAAGGCATATCTAATGTTGACATAGATATACACACAAACATCTTTGGCTATTAAGCAAACATAGCTATTAAGCAAGCTTATTATAAGTATACCAGTTATCACATAATTTGCAAGGATTGACTGCCAACCCAAAAACAACTGATGGACAGTAGACATAGTGTCCACGCAATTCCAATGTGGCATGATAATATTTTCTGGCTACAGAATGTTTGCGTCGATTCCCAAAGGAAATAAAGATGCCCCACCTCTCCAAATATGAAATCACGATTGTCAGAGGTCAATTAGTTAATTGATTATCACAACAGCTTTCACAAAAACCTGTACTATGTCAGGCTGAAGGCTAGTATTGTTGCTAGGCATGTTCGGAGTCCAGTGTGCAATCATCGCCATTTTATCAGCAATCATTCACACCACACTATAAGTAAGTAAGAAACAACCTTGTATCACCTACGCTAAATCGATCTCAAATGTTTAGGTCATTAAAAGGAGAATATCATAATAGTGCATCAAAAAGCGCATTTAGGTTACCACCACAGGTTTGGGTCAATTAAACTAGCATATTCAGAGTACAATATATGAAGTAGTAAAGCATTTTGGCAGACTTGTTATATTATAATCTTACATCACATGGTGAGGACTGAAGATGACATGATGCAAACCAACATGAGACAGAAATAAATTTAAAAAATGATGCTTTCATATCCAGCATTTGGCAATACAAAATTGCTTTTATTTGTGAGTTACCACAAGATTTGTGCCATTATAAACAACTCATCAATAAAATTTTTTTAAATAATTGTAAGAATTTTAATATTAATTTTAAATTTTATTTTAAATAAATAATATTTAATTTTAAAATAATTAAAACCTGTAAAAATTTTGCCTCTCCCCACCACATCAGTAAAAAGACTATCTGGTTTGTTACTGCACTAACTAAATAAATCAAACATACATCAGACACAATAGTGTGACAAAAAATCATCGTTATCATTTGGTTTGCATATATACAGTTTAATTCAAAATCATACCTTCAGACTTGTTGTCATTGGCCAGCTTTGATCCTGGCGGAATAACATCTTCAAAAGCAACATTTAGAACAATATCGACCCCTAAGATGAGAGCAATCTTCAAAAGGATAAGCTGTAACTGCCGTATTGATATGTGATCTATAGCACCAGCACAAAATCGCCCATAAAACTTCTTAGCACCTAATGCCTTCATTTCAAAATGAGAAAACAAGCTATGGTTAATATGTTGTTGTAATGGCCTGTATATATCAGTTGTATATGACTTGACCTGTACATATTTTGGTCAGGTTTTTCAAAAAATTACAAGATTTTTAGGGGACAAATTGTGATCTTGGCCTAAATATGATGAAGCTGGCAGTCAGTGATAATTGTGACAAACAAGCCGCAATACCTTGAAAAGCATTGACAACAATAGATTCATTTCACGAAATATGCATAAGTACAGGTGAAGATTCCAAGAAATGAAAGCGTTTTAACTTGCAATGTATAGGTTGATTTCGTACGAGTTTCAAAATTACAGTCAGTTACATGTTGTTTGAGCCTTGTTAACCAAATTTTAAAGTAAAATAAGAAACAGGATATAATTTGGCACTCAAGGTTAACTTTATATTTTTCGACACAAGCTTTAGCAAGCATAAACTTGCTTTTTCAGGTGTACTGTGATCATTTTACATTACATTATTTTTTCTAGTCAGTTACATGCCACCTTAAAATCAGCGTTTGACCAAAATAATGAAGTTCAGCTGTCAAATATTTGGAGTGTTCGCTTCAAAAGACTACGTTAAAACAAAAAAATAAAAGCCTGCACATCTGAGGAATTCAAAAAGGTTACTTTTCCAATGAGACATAATTTCTTGTGCGAATTACGCAAAGTAGATGAAGAGTACAGTGAATGAATCATCATCATATCAATCAATCTGCTATACACACCCAAAAAAGATGCTTAGGGAAAGGTTTACTTGAATGAAGGTGTTGGACCCCCGCCTCCTTTGAAGAGAACAATGAACTCTGACTGTTACATAGACATCATCACAAGGAAAATCATTCCAGACAAGCAAAAATCATTCTCCAATGAAGGATGCATATTTCAGCACCACCTTGTTCCAAACCACTCAAACTATTAAAAGAAAACAATAAAAAAGATGCTGGATCAGCACTGGAAATGTCCAAATTGAAACATGGATTGCTAAACTTAATGAGGCTCTACAAGTACAAACTATGTTTCATGTTTGTGGCAGGTCTTTACATGTATTGACATAAAAGTAAAAATCGTTTATCGAACAATATTTGAAGAAACACAAAACACTATTGACTAATAATTATTAATGGCATTATAGCAACAATAATAATGGCATTATAGAATTATATTATAGTTTGATTTTATGCAAAGTTTAAGCGCTTAAACTATTTCGCTCAAAATCTTGTTAACATGTGACCGATAGTCAACCCGACCCAATTTGCATTTTTGAAAGGAACGTTGTTTTCTGTTCACAAAGTTAGAAAGCGAAAGATGAAATTGCTATGTATTATAAGTATAACTCTAAAAAAGAAATATTATAATAAGAAAAGTCCAATTTTTTTAAATTTAATAAAGATTTCCCACAGAATGAGTCAAGTGAATAATCTGAAAACAGTTGTTCAAACACACATGTATAGTATTTTGTAATTATCCCATTCGTTAAAATTTCAAAACATCAACTAATAATAATCAGACCAAAATAAGAGGTACACTAAAACAAAAATCGAGAAAACATTGGGAATTTTCCAGTAATTGTGGTCACATGATTGATTCCTGATTTTTTCTACAACATCCTTTGGTCATAATAATTCCACAAACTTTAAACAAAAACTTTATGGATTAAAAACAAATTGAATATTTTAAGGTGAGCTGAATTGCAAAAGGACTGGTTGCCTTAGACCAGGGGTTCCCAACTGGGGGTACAAGATTGAACATCAAGGGGTACGAAGATCCTAGGGCCACAGAGCAATATATATATGAAAATGATGGAATTTTTCAGTTTTTTGGTTAGAACTTAAATAAACCTCACTTCTAAACAGAATTGAATGCAACCAACCAAACACATTGGTTTAAAGAATCTAGTGTAATCAAATAATTTCATTTGTGATACATTCCACAAATGTAAAGTCTACGCATCTTAGTAAAATACAATACACATATTTTAGCGTAAGTAAGCACGTAAGCTGATAATACAGAATTTCAAAATTTTTGTATACGATGTTACAAAACCATTTTATATGACATCTTAAAACTATAAATTGCTAGATACTATCTATAATTATCAGAACATGTTTTATTTCGAGGCGTTTTTAAGTGCAAAAACACAAATTTTTTGTGCTTTGCCCATTTTGGGCAAGATCGGCATACATGAGATTTGAGACACAATTATTAAAACATTTTTCATCCTCCTCAAAGCAATCCAAAATACACCACTGACTAGCCCTTTTTGTTGTTCTAATGTTTTCAAGTGGCCTAACAACGAAAAACATTTCACACATCCAAGTTAAATTAGAAGTTTATCTCTAAAAGCTAAATTTATGTTAAATTTCGCAAGCAGACCTAGAACATGATAAAGTATAACTTAGAATTGTAATAACATCTCTCTCTAATAGTGATCTTGACATTGCATGTTTAAATTTTCTAATAAGGTTCACCTGCCTAATCTGTTATTTAAAATGGTAAAGTTCCAAATATCTTTACCTAGCGATTTTGAAACATTTTTTGCTATTTCATAATGCACCTCAAGAAGCAAGCTTATGTTTGCGAAAGCTTGTGTAGAAAAATCAAAAATAAAGTTAACCTTCAGAGTGCCAATTTATATTTTACGTTAAAGTTCCAGTCACACAAGGAAAATTTATTAGCTGCTTTACTTAATGCCAATACATTTGCTACTACTAAACTCGCCAACCCCATGAATGAATAATTTTTCAATCATGATGCCATAATGCTCTGAGCTGGGCACAAGCTCGCTCCCTTTTTTAAATTAAAGGAATCACAACCATGCATTCTTTAGGTTATCCGCTCATCGCTCTTTGTTGCACAAACTTTGCTGCGAACAAATAAAATAGATAAAAATTGTTAGATTAATAACTCTGAAGTTTTTTTACTTAGTTACAACGATCATCAAACCTTTTAATAGCGCTGGTAAGATGCTTCACAGTTGAGGTTCTAAGGTTCTAATACTTTGCTTCTATATTAATCATTTGCGGTAGGTGTGATGGAAAAAAAAAACTATTTTAACATCTCACTCCATGAAATTTTATAACATTTATTAATCCACAATTAGATCTACAATACAAGTTGTACAATGCAAATTTGCAAAATAAGAATGCGACTTGTTTATAAAAACGTGCCAAAGTGAAAACATCTTTTCATTTGCTAGCAAGAGCAACAAAACTTCATTTTTATATAAGAGCAAAAGACGCTATTTTTTATTAAGAAGGGAGAGCGTGAGCAATGCTCTTTAAAGGACGGTTTGGTTGCTCTGCTCAAGCAACCTAGTTGAGTTTCATAAAGTTTAAAGCTCCTTTAGAAATCTAAACAAAATTGTTTGTGATTAAAAGCTTATGCTGCAAATCCTTTGTTTGGTCTAAAATGTCTAAGCACCTTTCGCCAATTTTGTGGCATCCCAGTTAGGAAACACTGGTTTTCAGGTTTTGTGAAAATATTAGTTAACTTTAGATATGGAGAAATAAGTTTAGCAAATTATGGAAAAAAATTTACTGTAATCTAGATGTCTACTCTGAACTGAAAATCGACAGGTATTGTGTTTTGTTTGGCTGTCAAAAGCTTAGTTTTGTATCACTAAGACATTTTCTGTCATATATTGCATCAAAGAAACTTTGGATGGTGTGTTTCACAATATTTTGCAAGTGGAACAATGTTTCTTCTTTTCTTTGATTAATTATTCAACTTCAGGAAGTATGTTTGTAAGGAAATCAAAGGATATATCATACAACTGATATACAGTGGCGCATTTTGAAAAGGTTTGTGTTTTTTCTTAAATTTACTAGATAAATACCACACATAACAAATTATTGAAGTAACTATCTGTTGAATACAGTATTGATACTCCACAACATACCTTAAGATCTGAGATAATAAATGGCCATAAATGCAAGATGTTATTTCGTGAAAAAGCATCTCTTTTCTCCAATACTACAGTCTTGACACCAAGACATGCCAGATCAATAGCAGTTCTCAGACCACACGGACCAGCACCAATGATCAATGCCTATGACAGTAATTAAGATCAAATTTTGAACAATAGATATACAATATCAATCCTTTAACAGGCAACATTCTCTTGTGGGAACGTTATCTTACTTCCTGCATCAGTAAATATTTTCAAAGTGCTAAGTCATTATTTTTATATCAATGTATGAACATTTAAACTGACTAGACAATATACCAAACAAATCTTTTTGTTTGTTTATTTTACACGGTCAAATATGTCAAAAATTCTGTTTTGAAAGTGTTTATTATCAAAGGTCATCATTGAATGACATCACCCAAAATGTTTCAAAGTACAAACTTCTCCGATTGTTTTAAGGTCAAATAACATATTAATACTGTATTACCACATTTTGAAAAATGTCACAAAACTAAATTTATTTTGGGAAATTTCTATGTATTTTCCCACATTCAAATGTGCGTATTAGGAACCTTGGTTATTCTTGGAAATGATTCAAAGTTCAACTTCTCATCACACAATCTTTGGATTTCTTTTCAGTATTATGGTCATTATCTTCCGAATGACATAAGTTTTATCTACAATTTTAATTTCACTACATGTACAGTGAGACCTCGTTAATCCGGACCACTTCGTTTCGTCAAAAATTGTCGGTATCCGGATTATCGGAAAGTAAAAAATCAATCAATCTTGCAAATGCAGTACCGTGTTCAAAACGCAGTATGCACCTTACTCCAATTCTAAGTACCAAGTTTCTGGCTGGACAGCAACTAAAATAAAATTATATTTTTTGTATGATCCGACCCAGTGTCGAACCCCAGAACCACCGTATTAAAGACGAATGCTCACTAAGTGACGAACATTCGGCCGCAAATCGGTTTGACAACCGCTCTTGCATGGCGAAGCATTCCGTCGGGACCAGCAGTCTTGAACTTTCTTTGACCTGTTTCCAATCTTTGCGCAATGCGATATCAAAAGCTGATAGCACGATTGAGTTGCAGCAGTATGTCTTCAATAGATTGCCGCACTCAACCGATGTACTGTACGTATTTTTTTGCGACCGCGGAAGTGTTGTTTGTTACTGTTGATGAACAATTTATTTTTTCGTTTCTAAAATACTGTACAGTATTTCATAGTATGACTAAAAAGCTGTGCGGCTAAAATTTTTTACAAAGCGCAATGCTGTACAGTACTGTACCTTTGAATCAATAAAGACCGCAACGTTATTATGCGTAGATAATCGGCTATTGTTTCGTCAACTAACTACCCAGTGTACATAGTGCATTAGGACAATCGTGAATCATTTTCGCTTAACTGTTAATAATCCGGTTTATCGGATTTTATTGCTATTGATTTAGCACATTTGTTCCAAAACTTTTGTGTCGGAGTCGGACAGCGGGGTTTCCGGATTAAAGGGGTAAAATGCATAGGAAGAAATCCGTTCCCGGCAGTTTTGTGTCGGATAGCGGGGATTCCGGTTGTTCGGGGTCCGGATTAACGAGGTCCCACTGTATATTGTAAATGTGAATATCAAACTAATGGGATGGCAAAAAGTAGAGTAAAAAGGCAGGAAGTGCAATAAAATTATTAAAACGTATTGAAAATGATTCAGAAATATTAGTAATGGCTATGGCACCATGTCTATTTACAATGCATTTTCTAACAGAACAGGTTCAGAAATTTAAAAAATCAATGTTAAGAATCCAGAGTTGTAAACCCTATTTAAATTTATATGCGCATAAAAAATGCTTAGGGAAGTGAAGGACTTCTTTCATTTAAACTGCAATCCAACAGCATTCTTTATAAACTTCAAAGGTGACTTCAACACAAAGTTTGCCATTAAACAAAAAACAGTATTATTAACATTTAAGTATCCAATACATCAGTGTTTCAATGTTAACATCGGCATCGGTAGAACTCCTTTTTGGCCATCTGAATGGACAGGTTTGCCATTCTGATTCATTGCTTAATGCCATAGTATCCACTTCTATAGTTTTATGCAAAGGACATGGTCAAAAGTAAAATGGCTGATGAAGCATATTCGATTGCCAAATTGACAAAATTTGCCAGCATGAAATATACCACAACAAATTTCGGACGGCCATCACAAAACATGTTATTGTTTAAAATTGCTAAAATTAATAACCTGATAAAACATGTTGCCGATAAGAAGGCGAGACTGTGTCCAGTGAGCTTATCTCTATAGTGTGGTTGAATGGATGTAAAAAGCATTGGATTTCTTACGCACAAACTCCTGTGAGAATGATTATTATGAATGATATACCCACTTGATTATTTATTTGTATATCTAAAGCTGATAAAATTGGCGGCGATTATCTGTGAATTTAAGTGAGAATTATGACCAATGTCCCGTCCAACGGTGATTGTGTCAAATGTGCACTGCTTCTTGGAACCACTTTTATACCGTTTTTGTGATCACACCAAACTTTTCATAAAGAAATTTTATTCGATCTTCAAAATTTACTACTAAGTAAAGAATAGAAGTGACTGTCACATGCAGAAAAACAAACCAAAAAATTCACAATTGTTTTTAAAACAATAGGTTTCTAAAAACTTCTCCAAAATTTCAAGCTGCAAAGCACACTAAACTGTCAAAATTGACCTCACAACAACCTATAAACCAAATTCAATGCATACGATAAACAGTGCTCGAAGGTCATTATGGAATTGAATCAAATTAAAAACAGACAATGCAAAACTTGACAAATGACAATCACTGAAATCTCCAAAATATGCTGTTGCCCAAAAATATTCCCATAGATAAAGGAGTGTAACACTGGCCTCTACCTTTTTACAAAACATACATTTTCAAGTAGTATTTCGTAGTTTATTGCCAACCCTCTTTGGTTATTTTTAGTTGCACCATTGGCGGCTAATCTTCTGTTTGAAACACTTTTGGGGATTGTAATCAAGGATGCCATCTTATCATAATGAATACTATTCTTTCTTGCCATAATAACTTTATTTGAGCAGTACCACATGTATAACTGTCAATATGCAGCTAAACCTATACAGCTTGTGTTTAGGGCAGTGGTTCCCAAAGTGGGCGCCAGCGCCCCCGTGCAACGAGGTAAATCTAATCAAGGTAAAATCAGCACAGTGTGGATTCAAAAATAAGCTTGCGTTGTATGGGCGAAATTTAGCTAGACGCGAATTCTCCAGCTAGCAACAACTTGCTATCAGCGACAAAGGTATTTCTAATGTTGATGTTGAGACATACAGCTAGCATATTCAGGAATTGCATGAAGACATGAAAGTTTGGTTTCAGGATGTAATACAATTGGAGATTCCTAACTGGATAATCGACCCATTCATTGATACTTCTGAGCAATGGATTCTTGCAGAGGAACTTATAACCTTGTAAAACGATTTTGAACTTAAACCAAAATTCCGTATCTCGTATGCCCATTTTGGCTGTAATGCGAAATTAAAGTGAAATACCTCACGTGTGGGATCGGGTAAAATTTTTTTTAATTGCATTTCCCAGCTCATAGGCTACTTAGTAGAGCGTGCGTTCAGTGACGTCACAATGCTTCTGGACAACAAAAGAAACCGCCTGGACATAGTGAGAGGGGGGATATACGACTGTTTCTAACTGAAATGGAACTGGATATCAAGAAGCTTATGAAATTGCACCAAGCTCATCGTTCACACCAGAGATTAGAATTAAACAAACATTAATTAGCAGTTGTAATTCATGTTAATTTGTATGTTACACATTTGTACACGTTTCGTCTATAAAGATGGTGAGTCCACCCTGTGTGTGAATTCAAATGTAACAAAATGTTTATGATGTAACAAAAGCTTTGTTTGACTTGAATGGTGGATGGTGTAATAATGCCTGCTATCTAGTTTTGATGGCAGGAGCTAGGCTTGTAAATGTTCAATTTATTTGATTATCGGTGTAGTTAAAGAAAAGCGATTATACGGTTCGAAATAGGAATGTCCTGCCGTGTCAGAAATGTTTTAGTTGTCAAAATTAAACCATAGTACGTCGAGTAATTGTAAAAATTTCAGGCTAATTTTAGTGCTGGTTTTGCATGCGTGCATGTGCTTTTTCCTCGCCTCTCGAATAAATAGTAAATTCGTTGTTACTTTTTCGTTGAATGGGCGTTTGATAGTTACTTCAGTAAGTTGTCCAGGGGGGCACTATCGGAAAAAAGTTTGGGAAACACTGGTTTAGGCTAAGTTACGCTGTCTTCTTTGAGTCTCTTTAGTTAATAAGATAACATTTTGACACTTTCAAATCAGATGCTGAAGTGCAGATATGGCCATTAATCTGATTAAGTTTCCACATGGTTCTTAGCAGTAATGCTAATCTAGTAGTTAATTAGCAAAGCGCGCCATCAGTTAGATTTGACAGTATTTCACAAAAAAGTGCCTTTTGAGACAGTACATAAAAGTGTGTGATGTGCTTCCTGTGTGGAAATATAGCCACTTCGTGCAGCATCTAACAAAGAGTGTCTTCAAATGAAAAACGACAAAAACAAGGAAATACAACAAATAAACTTGAATCATGAAGCAAACTGACACGACACAATTTGGAATGTGGTAAAAAAAATTTTAATTTACAATACCTTCATATTTTCTCCTGCTCTCCTTCCATCTGATTTGTAGCTACTTGATTTAACAAAAAATTCTTTACCATACCAACGCTTGTCTAGTTTTGCCCATAAAGACTTTGCTCGCCAAGATGATGATAGCTTTTCCTTCAGTCGAGGATAAAAACTTGTATGATCATTCCAGGAAGGTGGATACTGCAGACCAACAAGTTGGCATAAGTAGGTAAATGAAGTTATTGTTTTGCTGCACGTTTCACCTTTAACAAATCTAAAACATAAAAAGTAGCATTTGAATTCAGAGAATAATTTTCTCACCACAAGTAATACAAACAAATGCATTTATGTATTTTTCAAAACCATTATGAACGCAGAAACTGTGACATCATTATGATGTACTATTTGCATAGCTACAGACTTATTATTGAACTAGTAATATATAGCGATGACTATTTCCTAAAACTGCTTACATAAATCAAACTTCATAGCTGCCACCATGTAACGTGGTGAGCTTACTACACATGCAAAATACAAATAAAATGTACCAGACACATGAAAAGAAACATAAGAACGATAACCATCCATCCATCTGAGATGGATGGTATGGTATATGATATTCTTTGTCTGCAAACTAAAGAAGGTCTTTGCACGACTTAAACCCAGCGATTATCTGTCATTGCTCGAGCCTCGACTACCGAGTTAACCTTCGTGAAAGTTTGGATATTATTACACATTCTTTAGTAGGTTTTTCAATTTTTTTGCATCTCATTTCACAAATTTAGAACTGTTCACCAGGTTCACTAAACAGAAAGCATCGTTAATGCCTTGCACAAGTGCATTACAATGGTAGCACCACTGGGTATCGAACCAACATTCTAAAAGTATGTGTGGCACTTTCATAGACATCCATTAATCCTATACGAAACCATACAACAGTCAACATAGAGACCATGTTACAATGAGCATGTCAACTGTTCCTGGAATCTTTTTAAAACAAAGCTTTTCCTTTTTACTGTGTTGCAAAAGTTGACATGTAAAACCATCTTTTAGTACACTTGATGAAGCAAGGCAGACAAATGCTTGTAAATGTTTGTGTAGAACAAAGCTTGTGTAGACAAACTAAAAATTAAAAAAAAAGATTGTCATCCTATATCTTGTTCTCTTACTTTAAAATATACTGATTAATTATTATAAGAAACTATTGAAATTAAACAGAAGAAAATATTCAGTTGCATGCCAGGTCATGGGATACAAATCTAGACGTGCTTGTAATTATTTTCCTAACTCGAATGATGCTGAGTCATTCATTGATTATTATTTTTCTACGAAGATTGCCAGACTGAGAGCCGATCTGTTGCCTTATTATGTGTTACCTCATATACCAACAAAACCAAAAAATTCAACACTTCGTTTTCGGGGAACCATCTCAATGGATTTTCTCTGATATCCACTGATGAGGTTGAATGCATAATCCGCAAATCTTCCTCAAACTCATGCGTTTTTATCTGATGCCAAAGTTCTTGAAGCGGTTCTTATCTGAACTACTTCCGATAATAACCACCATGATCAGGAAGTGCATGACCGAATGTGCTCTTCCTCGTTCTTTTAAAATAGCTCTTAGTGCTGAAGTGAGTAGTCGCCAGGCGCAACTGTCTGCACCTGGCAGATCATAAACCCCTCGATAATCTGCTCCTATCAACCAGCTTATTGCACCAACCATTCTACCGAGACAGCGCTGATTTGCGTTTTCAACGATATCGTGGAGGCGCTCATCAACAAAGGACCTAGTAATTTGTGCAAGTAATGCTTAATACCTCAGCTTCCTTCAACGTGTTTGAACATGAGATACTGTTGCGGCGTCTGGATTGCACAAACTGTTTCTCTGGCAAAGTCCTTCATTGGTTCTGCTTATATTTAACTGATCGAAGTCAGCGAGTCCATGTGGGAAATGGCATTTTGCACGAAGCTTCCGTCGAACAAGGGGTACCACAAAGGTCAGTTTTGGGTCTTTTGTTATATTCCTTGTATTCTAAAGCCAAATGTTTTGTCTGCTGAAAACTCCAAGTGACCTATCATGGTTATGCTGATGGCATTCAGCATTATCTTGTACTTGTTGATCACAATGATATCCTGCTGAAGTTAGCACCTGTCCAAGCTTGCATCAAAGAACTTTAATCCTGAATGGCTTGTAGCATGCTCAAGCTTAACCCTGACAAGACAGAGCTAACTTTTTCAACCAAGGCGCTTGTCTGGAAGAAAGTACTTACCATGCTTGAGTTAAATTTACTCAACCCCAGTTTGTCTCAATACATTAAGAGTCCAGGAGTTTCTCGACTGCTCTTTGTCAATGACAAAACAAGTCAACAGCATCACTAGATCCTGCTACTTCCGCATTAGAATCATTGCAAACATTTGTTGTTATCTCTCAGTGAAATCCTGCGAGACACTTGTTAATTGGTTATATCACAACTTGACTACAGCAAATCTCTTCTCCATGATGTTCCGCAACACCCGATGTCCCGATTGCAACGTGTCCAGAATACTGTCGCACGATTGATTTGTCGAGTGAAGAAGCACAAGCAAATCAAACCTGCACTTATGTGGCTACATTGGTTACCAGTTGAGTATAGGTCATTTTTTCGCTTAGCCATGACGACATGGGTAACAATGACGCAAACAGTGTATGCTGCCACTTTCATTTATTAGCGCAATTTAAATGTCTGATTATCTCAGTTACCTTCTGTACTGCTGTTAGCCAACAAGATTTTTGTGCTCACAATCTAAGAAATTATTGCCATTTACATTACGTCGGACAGAAACCTATGGTGAAAAAATGTTTTTTGTAGTGGTGGCCAGGGCCTGGAATGATTTACCACAAAACATAACAACTACTGTGCTTTAACATCTTAAACCTTGATGATTTCTTCATAAAATCCATTTTACAATGATTTAAAAGATTTTTTTTAGGACTCAAGTCAAGTCAAGCAAAATTTGCATGTTAACAAGAGTCTTTTAAGCACTAGTACACCAGTCAAGTCTTTCCAAAAACCGACTGACTATCTTTTCATCCATGAGTCCTGCTTGCATGATATCTTATGCCTAACTATGTCTACCTGTAGCAAGGTTTTTGAAAAGCAACCCGACTAAAATTCAAAAATGTCGTGCGCTAGTTTGCCCTAAAAAAAATAATCAACAAAGGCGCAACTGAGGGAAGAGCTGGCACAGCATGAATCACTCTTAATTATACACTATGGTTGCCAACCGGCATAATAATCATCAAATATAAGGCACTACTGGTGAATACAGAACTTTTTTGAGCGATTTATGAGATTTCATGCCAAGATTGCGGCACTACTTAAATTGAAGAAACCAAACACTTTCTCATGACTAGGATGAAACAACACAATGGAGATATCTCCAATTTTCAACATGAAAAAAACTTCTTTGAGTAGACATGCTTTGGAGTAAAAACACACCATTAACCAGAAGGACGCACATACTTTGGATTTCGAACAAGATTATTGGAAACGTAAATTCCATTGTATCTTTTTTATAAACAAACATGATGATGTTATTAATGATAAAAGGATACCATGCATTTTATCATTTTATTTCATTATATCCAATTTATTCTGAGCTTTTTTGCATGATCATAGTAAATTTGTAATTGTATTCATTGTTTCTTACAACTGGGTGTTTGACGTTTTATTAAAAGTACTGCATTTTAACCAAGTCAAAGTATTAGCGAAGTGTGCATCATTATGACCACACATTGATGTGTCATAATTGTTCTTAAGTAATGAGGCAAATTTGTAACCTACCAATTGTAATTCTATGCATTTTTGCAAAATTCAACTTTTATTTACATTGCCTAAGTTAATCCAAATGGGTTAATGAAACGTCGACGGACAACAAAGTTCTGTATTCAGTAATAGTGCCTTATATTTGATCACTCTTAATTACATGTCGACTTAGCCGACGCAGTGCGCTAAGCACGTAACAACTGAGTCAATAAAGATGGAAAGCACTGCAGACGAAGATTTATGAATGACGAAATTTTTATGTTTGTTCTCACACTCATCTGCCAAACTGCTAGTTTTTCATCCTCTTTCTATGATTTCAGCTGTTTTTACAGAAAGGTGTTTGCCTACTGCCGGTTCATCTTTCTCTCGCCTTTCTTCGATTTTTAATTGATTATTCTTTGTCAGTAATAACTAGGGATGGGCCGATACGAACCCAAACCCGAATACAAAATTACTTATAAATTTACGCACTTTCGTATAAAATTGATGATCTAGTTTCCCGACAATGCTAAACTAGAGTCAGCAGTACTTACAATGAAGGTCGTTTTCCTAACGAATTTGCTTTTTCGATCATTTTTTAAACACGATTTTTCGAAAGAAAGCGATTTGTTTATCGATTACGTCATTTTAGAAGCAAGACTTGACAACTTTTGGAGGAAACTTCATTGTTTGGTTCTAATACGAATAGATTCGGGATTCGTTCGTGTCGACCTTCATGATAATCTTCCTTGCGGCACATCCCTAGTAATAAGCTTGGCTTTAAATTCAATATTTTGTCGTTTTGTAGCTGTCTGCTTTCTTGCAGGTCCTTTTATTTTGTGTAGCACAATTTTCTTTCACTTCTTTCTGAAGTTTGTTGTTTGTCAACCAGTGACCAGGTAAGAATCCATTCCTTCCCGAAATTGGATCTGGCTTCAGACCGCCACTCACTTGCGTTAAGTGGCCATCTAAAATAAGAACCAGAGGTCTTTCTTTCACTAGAACGGTTAACGGTTCATAAAATATGTCGGTTGTCATGTAACCATTTTCGTTTATTCCATAAGACATTTCTGGTAAGGCATTTGCTGTAATCCATGCGCTCTGAAGGTTTTTTCCAGCTAAAATAATTAATGGGTTGAGAACCCTACACGCTGCGTTCCATACTGCAAGAGTATTTGTGTTTTGCTTCCTACTTCACATGTCACTTTATAAGCTGTTTTTCATCGAACACTCATCACTATTACAAGTCACTCGGAAATCCGTTTTCATTGCAGTTCCATATCTGTTCTGCGTGAAGATTCTTTTCCTTGATGATTTTAGCATCACAATCATAAAAGCCAAGATAATGAATGGGTTTGTCATTGCCGATTTCTGAACTGTACTAATTAGATTTGCCTTTTCTAAAGAGATTTTGTTTCGTTGCATTAATGGTTTTACTTAATGTTTTCTTGGCAAATCATCTTTAAACTGGGTTTTAATTCTATAACTTTGGATGTACACTTGTACCATTGACTTTATTTGTTGAACAAATGGGTTAAACCTGAGACTACAAAGCTTGCGAATGTATTGGGCCAACTCAACCAAATTTTCCTGAATGAAGACAGGCTTTCGCCTGCAATGTAGCATCGGTTTTCCCACTTCATGACGTTTTAATCTTTTACGTAAAACACTCTCATTCACGCCATATTTACTATCGATTTTTTTGCGACTTCCTTTCTCTTGCAAAACTTCACTTAAATAGCATTTTCCATGTCCACCTCACTCCACTTTTGCCTGCTTTTTTGAACTTAAGTTTGATAAAAGTTTGCCTTTCTTTACTGGAATAATAGTGTTAGGATAATTCTAGATTATAATGCCCCATTCACAATGATCAGGTGCGACTTAGCTATAGGATCGAATACTCTCAGAATTACTGTATATATTTGATAAATCACCTAATTTGCGCGAACGATTTCACACTACAGTATCAGCAAAATTTATCACACAAATTGACAGTAATTAAGGAACTTATGAAATTACATAACGGAGCTGCTATTGCGAATGTTTGACACATGTTATGTTATTTTGCAACCTAGTTTTTGGTATACATTATGCACACAAAACATCGATAACTATCTTCTTATCTATAGTTCTGAATGCATTCACTGTGTAAACGCAACTGAAATGTGTGCCATCTGCACTCGACTCCTGGCTCACATTGCCAGTTTTCAAAACCAGGCAAAAGCGAATGGTAATGTGACATAATAACCGTCCTTTGATAATTAACCAGTGCTACGACCGTAAATCAAGTATGGAAAGCATGGCAGTAACAATGTTGAACTAAAGTGATATCAAACTGCACAAAGCCCACGAGAAATATCACTTTCATGTCTCATGCAAAAGTAGATCACACACTACGTCAATAAAGTTACAAGCAATTAAGTTTGGGAAAATGTTTTTTTCAAGATAAGTTTGTCGACGACCAATATCAACTATAATAAATAACATTTATACTTTAACTTTCCTTTAACATAAAACAAGACAAAGGGACGATTTTTTTTGTGATTGCTATCGAAAAAAAATGGAAATTGTGCGAAATAGAATCTCAGTATTAAGCAATAATTTGTAATATAAACCTTTGCCAATAAACAAGTTCAGTGATATCACAGTATTATCTAAAATAACATGTGCGGTAGCTGAAAAAGTCAGGTAATTACTCAGTAGGCACAGTCTTGGAAAATTTCATGAATGCGGTTGTCATGCTTTCCCCTATTACCTACTAACTAAGCCGATTGCTTTTTTAAACAGAAGTTTCATTAACAGACAATTTGTTACATACCAGTATGCAACCAACCAAAAAAGGTGTGTTCAAGTGATTTCAAGAAATATTATTGCAGCAACTACAACAACTCTTTATGACGTATATTTGGAAATCATGTTGCACAGTTTTTGAATTAGTTCTATGAAGCAATAATTTCATAGCAACAACTTACATGTCAAACAGAGAATTTACATCCTGTGACGCTTCTCCTGGTTTGGATCCTGCATCCTTTGCTACATTTTCCATAAATTTCATGGCTTATTCCATTCACAACTAAACACAAGTTATTGAGTCAAACAATAGCCTTACTAGTGTAAGTAATTCTTTTGAAATATTGTCATACAACATAATCCTGCATCATAATAAACTGTGCTAACAAAGTAGACCAAAAATTTTCCAATCAGCAGTTGAAGTCTAAATGTTTCCAAGAACATTAGCAGGTAAAAACACTGCATGTCTGCCGGATCGTATACTGGTCTGTTAGTACAAGAACGGCTGTAACCTGTTTGAGATCCAAAGAAAAAGCAAAACAGCTCAGCATTGTGCTGATTGTTCTGATGACCATAGTTAATTGATCAAGGTTGGCTGCCATTGTTATCCACAAACTTGTACAAGTTTTATCAATAACAATGATGAATATGCTCAGATACGGTTACTTGAATAAATTTGTAATGTTTTAGTGCCAGCCCTATTCAAACAAACAACACAGCAAGACCGTAAAATGAAGGGTAAGTTCAAAAACAAGTTGATCTTATATGAAAGAACACTACTCAATGAATATTCTGGTAAAATAGTTTTGAAAAATAATGCTTGGTTAGATATTTATAAGCAAACGTAAATCACAAAATTGGCCTTAATTGTAACGTAGATCAAGGTTCTTGTGATGTCATAGTTAATTACAGACAACAATCAAAAATTCATAAACTTAGCAGTACCTACTGTATATTATGTATGTATCTGTTGCAGATGTATAAATTGCTCTACCTGGCAATAGCTCGATAGGGAACAGCCTATCGCCCAACCAAGGCACCAAGTACAGTATCGGTTTGACAGGCAACCTATGTCATCTAAAGGATACCGTAACTTCACTGACGCAAATGACTGGGCTACCGGATTTTTTATGTTTAAAACGATCTTAATTTATTCAATAGCAATGTTTCATGTTACAAATTTCTTCACATGATGCTTAATTGGACATAAGTTAAACTACTATGACCTGCACTTCTGACTTCAGTTGGCTACCATGCAAGGAAAGCAACAGCAGCAACATGTTGTCAACCAACTTGACTAATCTATGACATAACATGAGCCTTGATCTACGTCACAATGAAGGCCACAAACTAAAACTTATCGGGATTTTCTTTTGCTGATAACTACCTAACCACGAATTCTTTTTCAAAAATACTTTACCAGAATGTTCAGTTAATAGTGTTCTTTCATATAAGATTAAATTGGTTTTGGACTTGCCCCTCAATTTAACATTACAACAACCACGTCTTCAAACTACAGTACCTAGAACAACCAAGTGCATCAATTGACGCATAATTCACATAAAATACAATTCGTTTATTTATTTAGTGAGAAAAACATCCTTGAAGTACAGCCTTCCCTGCCTTTCATCCTTCTAAATGTCCACTGCTCGCAACCATGTGCTACTCTCGAATAAAATCGCTGACTAAGCCCGAATTTCCACAGTGAAGTAGGACGTTGGAGAACAATTATCCCAATACTGTTGTAGTTCTCACAATGCTCAACTACATCTCAGACAATGCTAATTATCACAATGTTCCATTTTCTAACGTTGTTATGATTCTGTAGACTGCAATCACACCTTTCTTCACCTTCACATTCACAATGTGAAATTTTAAGCTGAGTGCGTCATTTGACGCGCTTGGTCGTTCTAGGTAGATATATGCTTAAATCCGCCGTTTTAATCGCAAAACCCCAAAAGCCAGACAAACTGAGCATTGTAAGAAATAAATAATTGTCAAGAAGTTTCACCAGAAAAAGATGACGCACGGCGGAGATAAAAGAAATTGAATACTTGAAATGCATCAATTGAAGCGCTCGGTCGTTCAAGTGATAAAGCATTAGTTTCTAACCTGGAACCCACGGCTCCCTGGGAGGCCACGGAGTAAAAATGTAGGAAGCCATAAGCAAAGAGTACATATAAAATAATCGCACAAATTATTTATCTTATCCTACGTACGTTTATCTTACAACTGGTCGATGAGCTGAGTAGCGCTTATATAGCAAACAGTGCAAAGCTCAGACATAACAAAACAGAGGAAAATCTCCCCAAACCTTACAAGAAGTGACCAAAATGTGCTGGGCAGTTGTGCAACAATAACACAGTAACCATTTTAGTTCTAAGAACTCACAATTTGTTGTCGTTACTTAGTTTGAAATGCACCGAACTACATATGTCTGCTCAAATAAACGTTCTACAAGTGACCTGGAGTGATGTTGTTTCATTAAAAGCATAGGTGTCGATTTCGACACCTTCCGTCGTTAATGGTATAAACTTTGTTCCGTCATTCTAGTGTTATATTATAAAATTGGCGTTTTAACCAAAGGTGCCAAGAAAAAATGCCATTTTACACTTAATATGCTAATAATGCTAGAATAATCAACGCCATACAACAATTTTGAAAAATACAGCAGCTTCAAAAAAAACTGTATGAAAATGTACAAAAATATATTTAAAACCTGGAGTAAGATTAAAAATGGTGAAATAAACGTTTCAAATTTATGCCATACTTAATGAACCTTATGTAGGGCCTGTAGTTTCAAATAAACAAATTGAGTTTATTTAATGTGGCTTGATTTGCTGGTTATATAAAAAAAGAAAAATTGTAAAAACAATATATAACAATATTATATAACAGGGGTGGCCAGACCTGCTTCATGCTCGAGCCGCATATAACATATTTCAGTTTTAAAAGAGCCACAACACAAACACAATAAAAAACACGAATTTATTCACTCACATCGAAGTGTAGCTATTGATTAACATTAGTGCTGCGTGGTGATACTATGAGTCTCCAACTGGGCTTCACCAACTCTTTTTGCAATTATTATTATAACCGTAACCAAGACTTAAAACTAGGTCAGCCCTGACGTACAGCTTCAATCTGACAGTTTACTTAACTACAGTGTACAAGTTAGCGTGCACTTCTGTACAATAATGTACTTTTTGGAGTGTAATTTGATTATTGCTAACAATGAGTCCACTGTTAATACGTGTGATAGAACGCATTGTTTCATAATCTGAACAAACAACTCGTCTAGACCGGGAAAATTGCATGTCTAATTCAACAATGCTAATTCATTAAAGAGCCGCAATCAAATACTCAAAGAGCCGCATGCGGCTCGAGAGTTTGGCCACCCCTGTTAGGCCTATATAACAATATTCTACACTAAAATGTTCCGTTCAGAAAAGGGACAGACTAGCAAATGATGTTAAAATACCTATTCAAGAGTCTGTATTCGAAAGTAGTGTAGTGTAGAAAAGTCCAAAAACAAGTTTGCCTTAAAACAAAGTATAGTTGCCAGTAAACATAATGGTAAAAAATTTTAATCATAAGTAGTGGTTAAGCAGTCATTGCCAAGATCATATAGAAAATTTGGCCTCCTATAACGAAGAGGGTAGTCATTATGATTAAAATGTAAAAACAATTTACCAGATGACTGGGGTATCTATTAGATATGGTATGCAGGTACTGGATTAAGCTAAACGCCAGCAGCCAGACTGAATTGTATTGTACAGTAGGCTAGTATTTACATTAACCAGCACAAATATCTCAACGATGAGCTAGTTCAGGCTTATTTAACACAAATGTTTTGGTTATAAACTAATGTAAGCTTTTGTTATACCCATTACTATTTTCTTTTCAATCACACAAACCACTGCAGTTACGGCTTTATTCAGGTCTTTACAAAAACACTGTTCGCATTTTATCAAAACTTGCTTTGAACAAGTAAAAACAAAGCGACTACACCAGTGCTGCACCAGTTGAGCAATTATATCAAAAAACTAACTAGGCTATAAAGGTTAGCAACCTAACTTTCGCTCCACACAATCAATAGCGATAAATAAATACAGTAGTACAAATACGATACAAGCTAGCAGACATTGTCTGTCAGAAAGTTTCTGCTAGCTTGATGCAGAGGAACTTTTTCTAAACAGCGACAAATAAGCATCAGACTTTTCGTACCTAGAGATTCGTCGTGAAGTTTGTCGGTTATTGTATCAACGAAATTGCTAACAGATTTTTTCTATTCAGTGAGAAATAAGCATGATTTAGTTTAAATATGAGCTTTTTTATGTTAAACTACCGGTACTGTTTTAGGAACAGTCACAATCGCAAAAGTTTTATGATCCAATCTCTGACTTAGAAAATTAGTGTAGGCGGCCCCGTAGGGTTGCCATACCGTCCGGAAAATTCCGGACATGTCCGGAATGTAGGGTTAAATTTTGCGTCCGGGAGGAATTTTAAAAAATGTTCAAATATCCGGAATTTTATGATGGGCGTTTTGGGGGAATTAGAATTGCGGGAATAATCCTGTAAATCAGGGGTGTCCAACACGTGGCACGCGACGTGTCTGACCTAGACCCTAGCCTAGAGATCACCATAGCCTAACCCTAGCCTAGAGATCACCAGAGGTCAAATCAGAAATAGCCCAATAGCCTAGTGAATTCACGACACTATGTTCAAAAATCCACTCCGGTATACAATGGATAGGCAAAGCATTGCTAGTGTGACGTCATATTGACAGACAATGTGTTCATACCTCATTTTTAAAAACCGCTAGTGGGCACTAAAGAGTGTCCGGATTTTAGGCCACGAAAATATGGTAACCCTAGTGTAGGCCCCACATGCCATTTGTGTCAATTAAAAAATAAGAGTTTGTCAAATCTCTTTTGGAACATTTTACCTTCTTTACCAATCTTTTTTTCTTTCCAGCAAACGCGATTGTACAAGATAAACACAAACCAATGTCAAGAAATTCACGACAAGTTTACACAAATGTAGGTTTAATTATAACAATAAAAAATTATTCACCGTGTGTAACAAACGATAAAAGGCAATTTGCAACGTTACAATCTAACGCTACCGTAGTCATAGAGGCCTACAACATTTAAGACTTGTTGAGTTCACAGAAGCCGCTGATACTTTTTACTGTCGCACAAAATTCTACAATTACCTTTCTGAGGAGAATAAGGAGAGAAACCATGAGACTAAGGAAATATTGTATTTTAAATCAGACACGTCAAAATTCAGACGCGGGCCGCAGGTTTTCAACCTCTGTTTTTAAGAGTAGGCTATAAGGAAAGGTGGGCAGTCGGTACTTTGAAAGTACCGTCGGTAACTGTAACGGTCACGGCAATTGGTAAAAAATGTACCGACGGTTCTGGCATTCGGCACTATTTCAAAAAAGTAATTCGGTACTTTGTCGGTACCGGTACTTTTTGTGTAAAAGATGCTGCTGCAAGTGGTCAAAACAATATAATGAGACTCCAGGTCAAAACATATGTGATGTTAATCGCTTGTGATTTTACTTGACATTTGTAGATTACAAAAGATCAACAGATGCTAAAATTAGTATTAAGGACTAATTAAAATGTATTTTTGAAAACATACTTGTTAAAATTTTAAAATTATCATGTGAGGAGTAGCGAGTACTGAGACCGACTGAAATTTCTTGAAAAAAGTAATTCGGTACTTTTTTCCAAAATACTGACGGTATCGATACTGAAAAAGTACCGTGGTGCAGTAATTCAGTACTATGGTACTGCCCACCTATGGCTATAAGTCTTCATAAAGGAAATTAGAAAATTGTGTAGAAACGACAAGAATGACGATCTACATTGACCCCGTCACCGTCAGTACACTCTTTCTAAAAGTACTGGATTACTTTACAATTTAGGCCTATTGCCAATTTTAGCGCTTTTTGTTCTTTTTTAATCAGAAAATGTCTACTAAAGTCGCAAAGAGTGCGTTTACAAATTTTTTGACTGGAAGTGACTTTTAGCGGGGGTCATAATATCGGCAACAATTGCACTTGCAACACGATCCGCTATACAGAAAGTACCGTTACCGAGTAGGCAACCGGCAAAGTACAGAACAACTTTTTTGAAATTTTACCGAATACCAGAACCGTCTGTAGGACTTTTTTTGCCAAGTACCGTTACCGACGGTACTTTCAAAGTACCGACTATACCCACTTCTGAAAAATTTGACTCAAACCGGGTCTGTATTTCGTGACAGCTGCACACCGGAGATAAATTTTAGGTAAATTTTTTGCGTATTTTTTTTATTGGCGCACAAGAGGCATGTACTCAATAACACAACCCCCAACAATAATAGAAAGAAAGAAATTGCAAAGGGGCGACAAAACGATACTTAAATGCACATGGAAAGGGGGAAAAGTAAGGAGGGATAGTTACAAGGGGGATTCAAAGATAAGGTGACCCTGGAATGGTGTAGGCTACAGTGTTTGTGAATATCATTAGTATTTAAAAAAACTATTCGACTCCGATTCCAACAAACGAGTTAGGTCATTAGGTGGTCGCTATAAGTGGGGTTAAAGATTTGTAGGTGTGACCAAAGTGATTCGAGTTCATGCTTATAAGAGCCATTGTTTCGATCCCCCAACGGAGATTTTGCATGAGCTACTTTTTAATTGATGATCTCAAAGAGGGTAAACTAAAGGTTTTGTCTTGGAAGCAAATATCGTTCAGAGTCTGAACATAGTCTGAACTTCAGACTATGTTTTGAAATATGTTGTTTGGCAATGATGATGTAGGTGTAGAACATCTTTCAGTTGGTTAAATCGTTCCATAATATACATTAGTTTAAGGGTCTGTTGCCGATTAGCCAAGAGAAGATAAGGACCAGAATGTTTTTTTGTGGGGGGGGTCTTTGGCGTAAATTGGGAGTTCACTGTATTTTATCTAGCGTTGGTATAATGGTCAAGTTTTCCCGCGCGTCCATTCTTTTAAAGTAACATAATGTTTCCTGATTATTTTAAAAATGTGGTTAAAGAAGCGTGATTGGCTGGAAGGGTGGAGGATGTTGTTGTTTATTGGGAGACGAAGGAGTTTGAGAGTTGATGACAAATCTCAACTTCGGTTGAGGCGTGTTTTTCACCAAGTGGTGAGTCTTCTATTTTTTTGCAATTATCGGCAAATGGTTTTATGCAATTTGTTTGCATATAGAGGCACGTCGGTAATGTCATATCCACCGTATAGTCTACACCTCTGTAATATTTTATAGCTTACAAATGAGTTGGGATACTTAAGGATTGAACTTTGAACGATTATATTTATTTTGTGGACGATACCGGGTTGCAAATTTTGGGAAAATGCGTCTTGCGATAAAATAATGAAGATTTTGGTTTCAACAAGGACGCTCTTGGCGTCTATTTAGAGTTGACGTAAATGACGTAAAACGTAAAACTTATGCTTTTAATTTTTTATGGGATCGGTCCAGCCTGAATCTGACTTTATATTGCCAAGTGTAGTAGGCCTACTAAATAAATTCAAGTGCGCTCTACGCTAGACCATCCAGTGCCTTTAATGGGGATACGACCTACCAGAACCAAATTGTTAAAATTTAAGACGCTTTCGACGTGAGCCCTCGTAATCGCTTGCATGTTTACTGGCCGGGTTGGATCTCACATTTGCTAAATACCATTGTGGTCATATGTACTTGATGCGTTGCTCGTCTCTACACCATGTGAGCAATCAAAAGCCGTGTCACTCGAAAAAAGCTGTCTACTTTAGGTGATCATGTCTATAATTTTTTTTCGTTGCTCATTTAACCTAGACATATAGAAAATATACATGTGAAAAAATTATCCATAAGGAAAGGGGTAACTTGTCCATGAGAGGTTTGTTTCGCTGAATATATGGACAATGAACAGTGATTTGTTACTACTTTTTGTACTTATTTTTATTTGTGTTTTTCTGCGTTTCAATAAAGTATATACTATATAGCCTATTGCACAAGACAGGCAACATACAAGGACATTACACTGGTCAAAAAAAAAGAATTTTTTTTGCTTGCATGAATCCGAATCTGAGCTCAGATCTCCTCTATGACATCACGTATTTCTGCAATCCCCATGTACCATGTTGATGGATTACACAACATTTGCTCCTTCACTCGCGAATTTGACACCGCATGATGATCCACAAAAGCAGCTTCAAAAGAATAGTTTTTTAAACTAGATTCGCAAAATGTAAACAAGGAATCGAATATCGTTTATGGCGCCGAAGAGGCTTGCGAGACTGCAGCTCTTGCTTTAACGAGAAGTAACCACGAAGTTAGAAAAATAGCTGTTTCGAGACAAAGTAGTAGGTGTCAGATAGCATGAATTTCGCTACTTGTGGGAATCTTGTAAACCGCATTTGTTATGATATGAGTAAGACCATCGTTAATACATATTGGACCACTTCCATACTGGTTATCTTTAGCCCACCCAGTTTTGTCTTAGACGGTTTCCATAATTTCCTGATAAGACTTCTGTGTAAGACACTGGCAAAATAATTTGTAAAAGGGTCTTGTTATCTATTTTTGGCCACCCTGATGGAGGCATTCATCAGTACAGCACGTGTTACATTTTGCGTCGTTATATATGTAAGAGAGACCAGCTTGCTATATATTACTTCAATGCCAGTGATTTTATATTTAGGTAATTTGGTCTAATGTGTAATAACTAAAGGTTCAGTTTGTGGGCAGGTTTTAGACTTTTTTGTTATTAGCCAAATACTGATCGAGTTTCTCTGTATTGTCAGTCCGAATTGAACGATCTGATCCGAGATTTAAATTTTCCAAAGCAATCTACTGAACTCCTGGCTTCCAGGCTACAAGAGAAACATCTTCTAAAACCTGGTACAATAGCTTCATTTTATCGTGACAAAGAGGCGAAATTGAGAAAGTACTTCAACTCTGATGTCTAACTTTTTTAATGCACAGATGTTGAGTTATTCTTGCTATGGTTTTGCCTGCGTATCATTCAAGTGACTGAAGACTTTTTATTGATAGCTTGAAAAGAAGCCTAAAGTGTGTCTTACTCCATAATGGGAACAAGTATGGATCCATACCTGTTGGACACTCTGTATCCCTGAAGGAGAACTACGCAAACATTAAAGGTTGTGCTGGAAAGATTAAAATACTGCCATCACCAGTGGTTGGTATAGGTTTGTTTTAAAATGGTGAATAACCTATTGGGACAACAAGGAGGTTACACCAAATATCCCTGCTTCTTATGCTACTGGGATAGTAGAGCCAACGAAGAGCATTGGGTAAGAAAAGAATGACCACCAACAAATACAATAAGACCTGGAGATAAGAATATCACAAACAACCGGCTGGTTGATCGGAAGAACGTCACTCTACCACCATTGCACATCAAACTTGGACTAATAGAGAAGTTTGTCAAAGCACTAGATCGTTCTGGAGACTGTTTTGGCTAGATATGCTCCAAATGTCCTGGTGTCAGCTATGAGAAGAAAAAGTAGGGATATTTGACGGGCCTCAGATAAGAATGTTGCTCAGGGACCATCATTTTGTGACTACAATGACGGCCATTGAGGCTCGAACTTGGAATGCATTTGGAATGTTATTCATAACTTCCTTGGGAATAAGAAAGCTGACAATTATAGAGAGATGGTGCTGGAGCTTCTCTTCAGCCTGCACGAACTTTGGAGTAGGATGAGCATTAGAGTACACTTCTTGCACAGCCACCTTAACGAGTTTCCCCGAGAACCTTGGAGACGTAAGTGAGGAGCAGGACATCAAAGTGATGGAAGAACGTTACCAAGGTCGATGGAACTGCAACATGATGGTAGATTACTGCTGGAGTTTGATGAGAGATATCCCGTATGCAGTTCAAAAGAGATCCGCTACGAAAATAAAATTTATAATGTCTTAAAGTAACTGTGTTTGTACCAAGATATGCTTTGGGTTTTTACAGCAATCCAGATCCCTTTGAAGTGACAGTAAAACTTCTTGCATTTCTTTCATCTGTTTAGTTTAAATATGCAAATTGAATTCTGTGAGAAAGACACATAACTAAGAAAAGATTAGCTTTTCAGTATTTCCTAACCTGTCATGAGCATAATGCTCCAAATTGTATTTTTTTAAATATATTTTGCGTTTGTACACTGCCGTCAATAATGATGGAAAAGGGTGCAAGCATAAAAGTAGTTTTGGAAATGCATTCGTAAGGGAATAGCTGCCTTCCTCCGCAAACATTATTCCATATATGGATGTTGAAACGCAACACAAATTTTTTAACCGTATTCAAAAAACATCATTAAAAAAAGAAAATTTTTCATATCTCAAAAACGTGTTGTGATTAGAAAAAATAACACCAGATTTTGATTCAGCGCCGACAATAAATTGTCGAAAATCCATTGAAAAACTCCATGCAAGAAAAATCGTGTTGACCAGTGAACGGGGCAGAGAAAAGGTCTCACGTCACAATGAAAGCCAAAAACTGAGATTTTTTGCGATTTTCTTTTGCCGATAACTACCTAACCACGAATTATTTTTCAAAAATACTTGACCAGAATGTTCAGCTAATAGTGTTTTTTCATATATGATCAACTTGTTTTTGGACTTGCCCATTACATATTAGTGGCTTTATTTGCTAAAACTTTGCGATTTCCATGATTTTCTTGGACGTTTCACGGAATGGTTAAAAAGTGTGTTAGACGTTATACTACTATAAGAGTACTATCTTATAGTAGTCTATGGCAGGGGTGCCCAAACTATGGTCCATGGACCAACTGCGGCCTTGCACCTTTGTATTATTGGCCCATAGCCATCATCGAGCTCACACGTAACTTCGTATCAAAGATAAAGAGATACGAAACAAACGTTTGAAGCTTAAATCTAACAAACTTTGTTCCATAAAACTATTCAACTTCAAACTATTCAAATGTAAATTATTTTTCTAAACATTTAGCGGTAATAATTAATTTGTATTCGTTAATTGTAAGGTGACCTAAATTACGTTACGTTGTTGAACAGATAATGCGTAGATAGTTAAAAATTATGTATCACAAGAACTACACAATCATTTCACAAAATAACAGTAATTTCTTATGGTCCCACCTATCACGAGACACTGTAGTGCCTGTACACTGCAGTTAACTGTCAAGTGCTGTTATGTGTTACATCAAATACGGCAGACCCAAAGGAACTTTTCCAGTCCATGTAGGCTACATAAAGCAAAAATCTTCATTGTTATATAAACCTTAATCAAAATATATTGAGAACCAGAATGACTGACAAGAATTTATGTGACGAATTTCGCATCGCATCAATGCTCCCATGAAGAACATTGAAATATTGTGATTTGGTTTATTAAACGTTCTCAACAACTAAGACACGCTTAATAATAAAATAAAAAAAATGCTCGTAAAAAAATACGGGTTTTTATCGGAACGAGAAAATACACATTCTGGATTAGAGAATTGTGTGATTGAGTTCGCTGAGGTTCGGTTTATACATCATGTCACAACATTTAAAATAACATGGGTGATATCTATTGTCTACGAATTGGAACGAGAACTCGGTACAATTGCATCGTATTAAAGCTCCATTGCATTCCTCGCAGTATACCGGTTCTTCGAGTTGTGGGGTTTCTTTCGCTGGGTCGTTGCTTCTCCTGACTTGAACATAATTCTTGCACACACATCGGAATTCTGTAAATTCGTCTATTGGCAACTCGGCAAAGTCATAGGCCATATGATCTATCTTACTTCTTTGTGTTTCCTGTTTTTCTTGGTTTTCTGTTGAGTCCCCGCTGATATCCTTTCTCTTGTTCCCTCGGTTCGCATTAGAGTTGAGCTCCGGGCTCTCTTCCCGTGGAGTCCTTGTTTTTGCTCGGCTCCTATCCCAGGCGCTCTTCTCCTTCGCTCCACGTCGCGGCTCATGTACTTTTCGTTGTATTTCCTGTTTCTTCTGGTTTTCTGTTGAGTCCACGTTCATGTCGTTTCTTTTGTTTTTTCGTGTTTTCTGCTGTTCTGGGGTTGGTTCGTGACTGGGGCTCTCCTTTGGTGGATTCTCCTCTGTTGGCCGGCTGGTCTCTGCGTTGTGGGCACTCTTTTCCTCGACCATTTCCGATATCTCTTTTCTCTTGGGGCATTCTTTGAACTTGTGACCCTGTTCGGTGCAATAAGAACATGTTTGAACCTGTCCGTCGTAACTCACCGCACATCGAATCTTTCCCAAGTACAAGTATGAGGGGAGTTGAAGTTGTTCCGTCATTTGTTTGTGTACTTTATAAATCCTTCTGCCATCTTTGATTCCGTGTTTGTCCTTTCCCAGCTGGGCTGGGCCTTTGATTTCAAATTTCGCAAGGATTTTGTCCAAATGTCGTTGCGGGTAATCGATTGGCACCCATCTGATGGTGAGATCCGTTCTGTCGTCTCCATGAGCTGTGGCAGATTTCACTTCTGGTAGCTTCCGAAATATATCTGCTAAGCGTATTGCATTTTTTTTGCTTTCTATCGTTATATTTACCACGTTCCCTGGTTTTTGGATGATCCCTTCAATGTAGCTAAGCGGTATTTGGGTTTCCTTTATCAGTTTGTAGATATCCTCCCTCTTACTTTCGTTTGCTAACTGGATTGTCACTTCTCGGTGGTTGCTGTACTCAGCCGCAATGTCATTGTTCCATTGTCGCTTCACTCGGTCTGCATATGTGAGATGCGTGGCCATTCTTCACTTATACTTTCTGACGTTTGTTCTCCGCACTTCACTTCTTCATGGCTTCTTGACGGCTTTCTTATTTCCTTTGCTGGAAACCATTTTCTTGTTATTGCTGTTGTGCGTTGTTGTGAAGAACATTGAAATATTGTGATTTGGTTTATTAAACGTTCTCAAAAGGTTAAGATACGCTTAATAATAATAAAATGAAAAAAAAAGTCGTATAAAGTTCGCAAAAACACAAGTTTCTCCAAAATTCAAAATAGCCACAAAGTGTTTCTAAGGCACTGCATTTCATAAGTTGAAGCACGTAAATGTTACAGTCTTTAATTTATAGTGACATCTAGGTGTTTGGTTTTAGGTTCGTAAGTCATTTCACATCCTTCACATTTGAACGGCTTAAGTCTGTTGTCGACACGTATTATCGAAAAAGAGGTGCAAGCACAACGCATAAAAGCTGCTATACAACCTTTACAGTTACTCGGCTCTTTAAAATTCGGAATTGTTCGTGATGAGCTCTTGTTTCTTCTGATTCGAGTGAGCGCTCCGCATGAGCAGGGGATCATGCGTGTCAGGTTCGCTGGAAATGGGGAGGCATCGAATGGGATTTGTCCATCCATAAACCCTCGTTCTTCGGGTTGTTCTTGTTCTCGTTCTTCGGCTGGTTGTTCGTCTGAGTTTCCGCTTATGTTCTTTCTCTTGTTGCCTCGGCTCTCGCTTTGGTCTTGCTCCAAGGGTCGCTCCGAGGCTCGCTCATCGGGTTCCAGCTCTGGGCTTTTTTCTAGTGAAGGCTCCGCTCCCTTTCGGCTCTTCTCCTTGTCCTTGGTGCTCTTTTCTCGTAGCAGTTCGATTGTTTCTGCCAGGGCAGAAAACACTTTTTGACTTTCGCTGGGGGGTGGCTCTGGTTCCTCCTCTTCTGATTCCACATTCCGAGTTGTCGTCATCGGTACATCTTGGTTGTCCGCATCTCTGTCGCCAGTCCGCATTCTCTTTGGGCAGTCTCTAAATTTGTGCCCTTGTTCTGTGCAAAAGGAGCATGTTTCAATTTGACCATTATAACTTACTGCGCATCTGATTTTTCCCAGGTACAAGTACGATGGGAGTTGGTGTCGTTTCATTGTTTCTTTGTTTACTCTATAAATTCTTCTTCCATCTCTGATTCCGTGTTTGTCCTTTCCCAGCTGGGCTGGGCCTTTGATTTCATATTCTGCAAGGATGTTGTCCAGATGTCGTTGCGGGTAATCGATTGGCACCCATCTGATGGTGAGGTCTGTTCTGTCGTCTCCATGAGCTGTGGCGTATTTCACTTCTGGTAGGTTCCGAAAAATATCTGCAAAGCGTATTGCATTTTTCTTGCTTTCAATCGTTATATTTACCACGTTTCCTGGTTTTTGGATGATCCCTTCAATGTAGCTAAGCGGTATTTGGGTTTCTTTTATCAGTTTGTAGATGTCTTCTCTCTTACTGTCGTTTGCTAACTGGATCGTCACTTCTCGATGGTTGCTGTATTCAGCCGCGATGTCGTTGCGCCATTGTCGCTTCACGCGGTCTGCATATGTGAGATGCGTGGCCATTCTTCACTTATACTTTTAGACGTTTAGTTCTCCGCACTTCACTTCTTCATTTCTTTACTTCTTGACGGCTTTCTTATTTCCTTTGCTGGAAACCATGTTGTTGTTGTTGTGCATGTGCATTGTTGTTGTGCATCCAATGCACAGAACATTGAAATATTGTGATTTGGTTTATTAAACGTTCTCAATAGGTTAAGATACGCTTAATAATAATAAATGAAAAAAAAAGGTCGTATAAAGTTCGCAAAAACACAAGTTTCTCCAAAATTCAAATTAGACACAAAGAGTTTCTAAGGCACTGCATTTCATAAGTTGAAGCACATAAATGTTACAGTCTTTAATTTATAGTGACATCTAGGTGTTTGGTTTTTGGTTCGTAAGTCATTTCATATCCTTCACATTTGAACGGCTTAAGTCTGTTGTCGACACGTATTATCGAAAAAGAGGTGCAAGCACAACGCATAAAAGCTGCTATACAACCTTTACAGTTACTCGGCTCTTTAAAATTCGGAATTGTTCGTGATGAGTTCCTGTTTCTTCTGATTCGAGTGTGCGCTCCGCATGAGCAGGGGATCATGCGTGTCAGGTTCGCTGGAAATGAGGAGGCATCGAATGGGATTTGTCCATCCATAAACCCTCGTTCTTCGGGTTGTTCTTGTTCTCGTTCTTCGGCTGGTTGGTCGTCTGAGTTTCCGCTTATGTTCTTTCTCTTGTTGCCTCGGCTCTCGCTTTGGTCTCGCTCCAAGGGTCGCTCCGAGGCTCGCTCATCGGGTTCCAGCTCCGGGCTTTTTTCTAGTGAAGGCTCCGCTCCCGTTCGGCTCTTCTCCTTGTCCTTGGTGCTCTTTTCTCGTAGCAGTTCGATTGTTTCTGCCAGGGCAGAAAACACTTTTTGACCTTCGCTGGGGGGGGGCTCTGGTTTCTCCTCTTCTGATTCCACATTCCGAGTTGTCGTCATCGGTACATCTTGGTTGTCCGCATCTCTGTCGCCAGTCCGCATTCTCTTTGGGCAGTCTCTAAATTTGTGCCCTTGTTCTGTGCAAAAGGAGCATGTTTCAATTTGACCATCATAACTCACCGCGCATCTGATTTTTCCCAGGTACAAGTACGATGGGAGTTGGTGTCGTCCCATTGTTTCTTTGTTTACTCTATAAATTCTTCTTCCATCTCTGATTCCGTGTTTGTCCTTTCCCAGCTGGGCTGGGCCTTTGATTTCATATTCTGCAAGGATGTTGTCCAGATGTCGTTGCGGGTAGTCGATTGGCACCCATCTGATGGTGAGGTCTGTTCTGTCGTCTCCATGAGCTGTGGCGTATTTCACTTCTGGTAGGTTCCGAAAAATATCTGCAAAGCGTATTGCATTTTTCCTGCTTTCAATCGTTATATTTACCACGTTTCCTGGTTTCTGGATGATCCCTTCAATGTAGCTTAGCGGTATTTGGGTTTCTTTTATCAGTTTGTAGATGTCTTCTCTCTTACTGTCGTTTGCTAACTGGATCGTCACTTCTCGATGGTTGCTGTATTCAGCCGCGATGTCGTTGCGCCATTGTCGCTTCACGCGGTCTGCATATGTGAGATGCGTGGCCATTCTTCACTTATACTTTTAGACGTTTAGTTCTCCGCACTTCACTTCTTCATTTCTTTACTTCTTGACGGCTTTCTTATTTCCTTTGCTGGAAACCATGTTGTTGTTGTTGTGCATTGAACATTGAAATATTGTGTTTTGGTTTATTAAACGTTTCTTAATACATTGTTAAGGCACGTTTAATAAAAGAGAGAAAAAAAAATGATCGTATAAACAGGGGACACAGAAAAACTAAACACGAGTACTTCGATGTTCGGAATAGACGCAAATTACAGTAAGGCAATGCATTTCGTGAGTTTGAACCAGGATTCGTTCTAGAACTGAAAACACATAGAGGTTTACAATCTTTAGTTTACAGTGACATTAAGGTGTTCGGTATTTGGTTCGTAAGTCATTTCACATCCTTTGCACTGGAACGACTTAAGTCTGTTGTTGATTCGTATTACGGCGAATGAGGTACAGGCACATCGCATAAAGGCTGCCGTACAACCTTTACAGTAGTTCGGTTCTTTAAAATTCGGGATTGTTCTTGATGAGCTCTTGTTTCTCCGGATTCGGTTGTGCTGTCCGCATGAGCAGGGGATCATGCGTGTTAGGTTCGGTGGGAGATCGGAAGCATCGTATGGAATTTGTCCGTCCATAAATCCCTGTGCTTCGGGTTCTTCTGGTTGTTCGTCTGATTCTCCACTTCTATTCTTTCTTTTGTTTCCACGGCTATCACTTTGGTCTCGCTCCAAGGGTCGTTCCGAGGATCGCTCATCGGGGTCTAACTGCGGGCTTTCTTCCAGTGGGGTTTCCGCTCCCGCTCGGCTCTTCTCCGTATCCTTGGTGCACTTTCCTCGTAGTATTTTGATTGTTCCTGCCAAGGCAGAAAATACTTTTTTACTATCGCTGGGGGGTGGTGGTGATCCCTCCCCGTCGGCTTTTACTGTCTGAGCGGTCGTCATCGGGGTATCTCGTTCGTCTCGTTCGCCTTCTCGCCTTCTCTTTGGGCACTCCTTGAATTTATGTCCTTGTTCTGTACAGAAGGAGCATGTTTGAATTTGTCCGAAATAGCTTACCGCGCATCTGATTTTTCCCAGGTACAGGTACGATGGGAGTTGGTGTCGTTCCAACGTTTTCTTGTTCACTTTGTAGATCCTCCTTCCATCTTTGATGCCGTATTTATCGACGCCCAAACGTGCTGGGCCTTGAATTTCATATTCTGCAAGGATTGCATCGATGTGTTTCTGTGGGTAGTGGATCGGTACCCATCTGATCGTGAGATCTATCCTTTCATCTCCGTGGGCTATGGCATACTTTACTTCCGGCCTCTTTCGAAGTAATTCTGCAAGTCTAATAGCATTGTTTTTTCGGTCTAGCGTAATATTTACCATGTTTCCCGGTCTCTGAATTATTCCTTCGATGTAATCAAAGGATATCTTGGATTCTTTTAGCATCTTGTAGATGTCTTCCCTCTTGCTATCGTTGGTCAATTGGATGGTCACCTCGCAATGGTTGCTGTATTCTTCAGCCACATCATTGTTCCATTGTCTTTTGACTCTGTCTGCGTAGGTGAGGGTTTCGGCCATTCTTCACCTATGCTTCACAGAGATCTAATTCTTCACTTTTTCTTGGCACCTTTCTTCACTTCTTGACGGCTTTCTTATTTCCTTTGCTGGAAACCATGTTGTTGTTGTTGTGCATTGAACATTGAAATATTGTGTTTTGGTTTATTAAACGTTTCTTAATACATTGTTAAGGCACGTTTAATAAAAGAGAGAAAAAAAATGATCGTATAAACAGGGGACACAGAAAAACTAAACACGAGTACTTCGATGTTCGGAATAGACGCAAATTACAGTAAGGCAATGCATTTCGTGAGTTTGAACCAGGATTCGTTCTAGAACTGAAAACACATAGAGGTTTACAATCTTTAGTTTACAGTGACATTAAGGTGTTCGGTATTTGGTTCGTAAGTCATTTCACATCCTTTGCACTGGAACGACTTAAGTCTGTTGTTGATTCGTATTACGGCGAATGAGGTACAGGCACATCGCATAAAGGCTGCCGTACAACCTTCACAGTAGTTCGGTTCTTTAAAATTCGGGATTGTTCTTGATGAGCTCTTGTTTCTCCGGATTCGGTTGTGCTGTCCGCATGAGCAGGGGATCATGCGTGTTATGTTCGGTGGGAGATCGGAAGCATCGTATGGAATTTGTCCGTCCATAAATCCCTGTGCTTCGGGTTCTTCTGGTTGTTCGTCTGATTCTCCACTTCTATTCTTTCTTTTGTTTCCACGGCTATCACTTTGGTCTCGCTCCAAGGGTCGTTCCGAGGATCGCTCATCGGGGTCTAACTGCGGGCTTTCTTCCAGTGGGGTTTCCGCTCCCGCTCGGCTCTTCTCCGTATCCTTGGTGCACTTTCCTCGTAGTAGTTCGATTGTTCCTGCCAAGGCAGAAAATACTTTTTTACTATCGCTGGGGGGTGGTGGTGATCCCTCCCCGTCGGCTTTTACTGTCTGAGCGGTCGTCATCGGGATATCTCGTTCGTCTCGTTCGCCTTCTCGCCTTCTCTTTGGGCACTCCTTGAATTTATGTCCTTGTTCTGTACAGAAGGAGCATGTTTGAATTTGTCCGAAATAGCTTACCGCGCATCTGATTTTTCCCAGGTACAGGTACGATGGGAGTTGGTGTCGTTCCAACGTTTTCTTGTTCACTTTGTAGATCCTCCTTCCATCTTTGATGCCGTATTTATCGACGCCCAAACGTGCTGGGCCTTGAATCTCATATTCTGCAAGGATTGCATCGATGTGTTTCTGTGGGTAGTGGATCGGTACCCATCTGATCGTGAGGTCTATCCTTTCGTCTCCGTGGGCTATGGCATACTTTACTTCCGGCCTCTTTCGAAGTAATTCTGCAAGTCTTATAGCATTGTTTTTTCGGTCTAACGTAATATTTACCATGTTTCCCGGTTTCTGAATTATTCCGTCGATGTAATCAAGCGATATCTTGGTTTCTTTTAGCATCTTGTAGATGTCTTCCCTCTTGCTATCATTTGTCAATTGGATGGTCACCTCGCAATGGTTGCTGTATTCTTCAGCCACATCATTGTTCCAATGTCTTTTAACTCTGTCTGCGTAGGTGAGGGTTTCGGCCATTCTTCACCTATGCTTCCCAGAGACCTAAATCTTCACTTTTTCTTTGCACCTTTCTTCACTTCTTCAATACCATTTCTTATTTCCTTTGCTGGAAACCATGTTGTTGTTGTTGTTGTGCATGTGCTGAACATTGAACATTGAAATATTGCCATCCTTTATTCGCCCATTTTGCAATGAAATCATTGAAATAATTCTTCTAATGCCTTTTTTTAATATAGCGCTGGGCCTTGCGTTTGTGGTACCTGTTAGAGTTGTAGGGGCAAGCCAGTCGTTACATTAGTGTGAATTTTTTATTGTTTTGGGCGATATTTTTCTCGGCCTACTATTTAACATTTTCAGTTAGAAAATGAATCTTGCCGCTAATACCTTTGTTAATGGTCTTTACGATATTTATTGCGTTGTAGGCAAAGCAGCATTTTCACATATAGTGAGTGGCCCGACACTGGTTAACTTTTTAGCACATGACCCTCAGTAGAAAAAATTTGGACAATCCTGATCTATGATTAGACCAACCAAAGGCCAGCATGGCTGGTGTTGTATATCACTACCGGAGATTGCCCTAGTCAATGGCTGTTAAAAACTTACAGGTCGCTTTGTTGGTTAGGCTAAAATGTAATTGAAATCTGATGAAATTTGAATTTTTTGGCCTAAAATTGCAGTCATGAGTTTCTATTGCAAGAGTGAAAGATATGAGATTTTGTTTGGATTTTATGAAATAAAAGCCTAGCAAAGTGGCATACAAAATTTCAGGGACCTCCAAGCGGGATTTTTCGAGTAGGCTTAATTGAATTTTTAGTAGTTTCACTTTATAAAAAAAAAAACAAAGAAATTAGTCTTTTTTACAAGCACATACACGCGCCCTTAAGATTTACCATATTAAGTTATACTACAGTCAGAATAAAAAAACGTCAATCTTCGTCTACAATGATGAGGTATAGATAAAGGGCCCCGCTAACAGTTAGGAAAATGGGTCTTGCGGTATGTAGCGCTAGACATGCCTGTAGGAGTCAAGGTTGTAGACTTGAGTATGCAGTCTTCTTCGTCCACAACGATTTCCAAAATAGCCTAAGTGCTGACACATATTCCAATGACACGACATACCGATAAGAAACATGCCATATAAAAAGTAATTTTTTTAAATACAACAATAAACGAACATGCTCACTCGGTAGCCAGCGTCACAATAATAGAAACGAAGGACAATTTTTTCAAGCCATAACTGGCAAAAGTCAATGTGTGACCAACAAACCATAGATAACTTGATCCAATTTATGGTGTGAGCGGTGTGAAGAAGTGTACTCAATTAGCGTGACGCGGACCAAAAGGCTTTTTTATACTCTTTGCACGGACAAAACAAAACTATTCCTAAGAACTCATAAAAAAGAAACAAACAAAGAGTAGGAAGGGTCAGATGATTTTCTAATACATCCTTGATCATACGGGACATAGCTATAAAAATTCCAATAAGAATTAATCCCAAACTTGGTCTAACGAATTCTTCGTTAAAAAATTAAAGGAGCAAACACCTTCGAGGGTGAGCCTTTAAGCAACGATAAGTAAAGTCTTTGGTCTTTTGGCCTTATTTCCGATAACAACAGCTAGAAATAAATTAATAAGAGTTAGTGTAAAAATAGTTCATAAAATTGAAAAATCCTATAACCCCAAAATTATAATTATAATTTTTGTAAAGTTTTATGAAATGCCCAACGTTGAGTTTAGACAAAACAAAAAATTTTGCCATAGATTTACGTCTCTTAAACTTTGTTAGCTTACTTGACATTATTTGTTACTATTGTTGTTTTTGAAACACCTGATTTATTAAAGTCTCACTCCTCATGGCGTTATTCTGTTGTTTTTTGATTGCTTTTGAGCGTTAATAAAACCAACGGGAATGTTCTGGAAAATTGGGGGAATGTAGCTGGTAAGCTGGTTGTACACACAAACAGCACCCTCATAACCTTAAGCGTATGGTACGTAGAAGCGGTGCCGCACACCAATGGTATGAAATTCGTTCATTACATACCGGTACCGTATTGCATAACGCTACATTGACATTTAGGCTACATTTAGACACCGGATACCGCCTTACCGTTATATGTACGGTATTAGACTTACCGTCAGGCTTCAGACCCGTATGGAAAGAAAGCGTTTTGCACCGGACATGTCTGGTGCACTACTGACTGACTTAGCGATCGTAGTGAGTGTGCACGTTACGTAGGCCTAGCAACATAGCATGTACATTCAGGATGAAAGTTTGCTATGCACAATAGACCCTTTCCGAGTTACTGTCTAGGTGACAGGATTTTTTGGAGCGCTTATACTTAACAATTAATAATGTTGACTCACTTTGATTCTTTTTTGGAGTACAACTGTTCTGGCCATCAGATTGTAATGATTTCGATGAGGTAAGTAGCCTAGCCTATGAATTCCTATACATAATAAAGAAAAAAAATTGAAAATACGTTGCCTAGGGTCTATCGGCGGTATTGCGGCCACATTTTTTCTTTGCGATTTAAATCTCATGTTAAATACGTTTGCCTGGGGCTAGCGAAAAAAATTTTTCATCATATTGTGCAGAATTTAATCTACTTTTTTACTATAATTTTATATTATTTACCGTTGATGCAAAAACGGAGCAAAACGATTTCTTCCAAGACTACTTTTTCCGGGTAATTGCGGACACTCTTTGCAAATGCGGCCACACATCTCCATAAATGCGTCCGCATTTCCCTGCTTTTGCGGACGTATTTTTATGAAGAATTTAGCCTTTTACAGTATTGCCGTTTGTTGTGTGCAAGACTGAAGAAGAACATTGGAGTTACAAGCAATGCAAAATAAATTGTTTTTATTCATTGATTCATCGAATAACTGTATAATAAATATATGTATGTATAAATATTGTAAGAATAAGGGAGAAGAATATTCAGGTAACTTGGTTGGTGTAAAACGATGCGCAACCACTACGATTCGATTTTACTTTTGCGTTTATATAATGGACGGGCCAAGTTTTAAGCGTTTTTAGTATACCTCGCATATCCTATAAGCGTAACTTAACCGTAACGATTATCGTATCTTTACAGTGTAATGCAAAATAAAAAGTGAGTCATTACGCTTAGCCTGCATCGAGTACAAGAAAAATTCCAAAGGAATAAGGCGGCAAGCTTATACTCGTGTAGCCTACATGTTAAAACTTCATGGTACAACATGTTTTCTGATAATGTATTTGTTTATTTCATGCAACAAGAAACAATTCAAGAAAATACCACTTGAGAGTCGATGCTAATGAAAGAAGAACCGAAAAATTTTATCAGCACCATTTTCACACAAACATATCACAATACCACTGCACGTTTTCAATTTCATTAACCTCGATATTGAGGTTGGTGCATTTGGTATGGTCCCAGAAATCACAAGCTACCCATGACGGTTCAACCGGACCTCTTTTCCACTTTAGCAAATAGCTGAAAGAGCTGCATTTAGCATTACTTGATCGTAAGAGTTCCTTGATTTCTTACTTGGTAACTCCATATTGCGCAAGTAGACCAAAGTAAGCAAATAATCACACGCAAACAAAGCATTTGATAAACTAGAATGACCACGTTATGCTGTCCGCATTTAGGGGGTTGTTTTGTAATTGTGATGAAACACAGAAAAATAAAAAAAAAACATTGAAAAAATACACATAGACACCTAAAATTTTGTACATACACAGAAGAAGGATACAGTTACTCGTGTGCGAAAAAAGAATGAAAAAAGAGCAACATTTGTGGGAGAAACAGCAGTTTAGTTTGCAGAGTGAAAAAACATTTTTTGCTGCTTTTCATATCGTTCTGGTCTTAGTTTGAGATAGTCACGTTCTAAGGGTAATAACAAACGTTTTACTTGGAGTAACTCCCTGAAATTTGCTGGAGTTGTTTATTAGGAATATTAGATGAGGCTAATTAAAAAAAAAATTATTTTCGTTGTAAAATTTTTCGGTAATTTCAGAAACAATTTTACCGGCCGCAAAAGCGCCGATTGACCCTAGTTCTTACTTAACAACGGTTTGAATCCTATGCACTGGACTTGTTCAGAATGACGTTGTATGACTTTCGGTATGAAGCATGCCACCTTAAATGTGTAAGAAACTGCGTGTTATCTGCAGCACGTTACATGGGATAATTTTGTTTGACATGCCAAGTGAAGTTTGAAATAATCAAGTAGAAGTAAATATAAACCGAAATGTCATCCAATACACCGCTACGACAACGCTGGCAGATAGCCTACCACGCAAACTCTTAGGCATTTTACATTGCATCCTACGCTGACCACGTAACGTGACTTTCTATCGAACAAGTCTAGTGCGTAAAATTCAAAGATTGGTAAATGAAGAACTGGGCAACGTATTTGCAACATTTTTTTACCGCACAAAGGAATTCATATGCAACACACCTGAGCGAAAGCGTTACCATATGATGCCCAGAATGCTTGTAATTTAAAAACGAATCAAAGTGAGTTTTTTGTTTTCATTGTTTAACAATTTTCATTGTTAAGTATAGGCGATCAAAAAAAAGTCCTGCTACCAGAAAAGAGTGGTGGCGGTAACTCGGAAAGGGTCAATTGAATCAGAGGTTCTTTTTAAACAATTTGTATTTCCTACTGTGGTGTTATGAAGCATAAACCACCCAACAGTGCAAACGCACAAGTTGACAATCTTAAGTAACTCCACTTTTTTACAACACCCTAATGCAGGGGTTCTTAAACTTTTTGGCACACGCCCCCCTTGACGGTACCTAAAAATTTCGCGCCCCACCTCATTGCAAAATAAAAAAGCATTAAACAAAACAACAATTTATTTTCAATTAACTTTCATTGATGTGAAGGATGTAGTTGTTTTTGGGAAACCAAACGTTTAATTCGAGGCTTTGTGGAAGATAATGCACATCTAAGGTCGGCTTCACAGTCAAGTTTGTTCCTAGGTTTTGTCTTTATATTCATGAAGATGACGCTGCAAACGACTTGGTCTCAAAACGTCGTTGCTTAGCTTTTCTAAGCACATCACGCATTGCGGTACGACTTTTCGGTTCACTGTGGTATCTATAAAGCCATACTTCAGATAATTTTGGTCATACTTTCTCTTTTTTCCACTAATTTTGTGTCAATACAATTAGTTTAATTACTAAAATACCTGGTTATTAAATCAATACTAAAGTTAAGTTTTACTTGATAATATTGACATTACTATTTTTATTATGTGTGGCCGACACTGCACACAAATTTTCAATCGTTAATGACTCGAAAATTATACGTCGTAAACTGATCGGATATTTACAGCTTAGTAGCAAAAACATCAGGCTTCCTGTATACATCAAAATTGTAAAACTAAAGAAAATACATTTAGTGTAAATTTAGTATTTCTACAAGTGATACATTTGTAAAAGTTTTTCTTGTTACGCCGCCCCCCGCTGTGAGAAAAAACAGGTTACCACAAAAAGAGAACACAAGAGAACTAGTCGAGCTAGGAGTGCGTGAATGAGTACACGAAAACATTACGCTTCAATGCGGAGAAACACCAAAGATTATGACGTAACAATTGACGTATTTCAGAATCCAAATTTCAAAAATACAATTGCCATCGTGACACACTTTAAAATTTTTGTAAAAATGAACCTATAGCGAAAGTCAAGAAAGCATGTTTAGACATAGCTCATATAATAGACAGTTTGTCATCTCTCGCGCCCCCCTTGTGAATGTTACACGCCCCCCAGTTTAAGAACCACTGCCCTAATGCTATGTGCTGACCACAAAAACAAAAGCTGGGATTATAAAATGTTTATAGCTATAGCAAATGTGGAACAACTTTAGAAATCTTACAACAGTTATTATTATGAGTTTATGGTACGACTTCATTTTTATAGCAAAGTTTCTACAAATTTTTTATCATAAACGTTCTTGCCCAAGCTATAGATGTCCACACCATTGTATTTTCAATATTGTTTATTCTTTTGTATGTTGAAACGCAGACATGTTTGATCAGTTATCAGCTCAGTAGCGGAGTGCAAGTGGAGTTTCCAGGCTGGTTGTACACCAGTCGGGTCTATACCCTAATAGAGATTGAGATTAAAGCGTGGCAATATAGTGTTGTGCTGACTGTTCTGTTGGACATAGACCCTTTCAGAGTTATGTGTGCAATTTTTTTTTTTTTTTTTACCGCATATATTTAACAATGGAAATGACACTTTTCGAGTTAATTGTAGTATTTGCAGCACTTTATATGAGTAATTTTGCTTGGTATTTCAAGCAAAGTTTTGAAATACTAGACTAGCAGTAAATATAAACTGGAACTATAATTATGCAACCCACAGTAACTCGGAAAGTGTCTATTGTTATTTGCTGATTATGGTTGCCATCATTAACTGATTAACATTTTTATTGCTCCGGCGTTGCCCAATGGCTAGTTCAGTAACCAAGACTTCAGCGATAAGAATTCATTGCCGGGTTTAAGTCGTGGAACACCCGCGTTAAACATCTTCCATATCTGCCCCGGCATTTTGCCCTATATTCTATATTATAAGTATACAGTACAGTTGCGTGGCGCAAAATTTTGGTATTACATTTATTGGTGCATTTAAAAAGTACAACTTTGACAATTTTCCTAGTAAGACTTTCTTAAGTCAGTTGTGTTAGAAGCAGCAGTCAGATTTATTTTGAAGGTATATTTTATACTATATGTATATACAGAAAATGCCCCATGTTTGGGAATTTATTTCCGAGGAATCCATGCAAAGCAGTCCACAGATTTTTTCTCTTTTGTGCACTTAGCTAACTTTCCAATCTAAAATGCGCCTTGGCACTCTACGTGTTCAGCGAGTTTTTTGGCTGAGATACAAACATTAGCCGAAAACCACAACTTTGTGATCGTACGAACACCACAAAATCACTGCTTAGCAATTAATTTATATACTTTGTCATTTGCATATATATATTCTTGTATTGGATTTTTTCAGAGCTTATGCAAGACGAATTTACATTGTTTAACAAATATTCATCTACTGTGGTATTGATTTTCCTCTACTGAAATTGCAAGCTACAAAAAGAATAAATATGGTAATTTAAATTAAACTATTTAGTCAAAAAAGTATATTCTTGGGCTTGTACTTTTAAAGTTGTAAATACAAGCCAAAAATCAGCAGTGGGCTTACAAAATGAATTTCATTTTGATATGCTTCATACTACCTTGGTCAAAATACATGCAGTAAATGGTTTTGATTTTGATAGTGGCTGAAATGTATTAATCGTATTAGTATATATATAGTAAAATAAAAATCAGGATATAGGATGGTACTCTAAGGTTACCTTTTATTTTTAATTTCTTTTCACAAGCTTGCTTCATCATGTGTACTTGGAGATGGCAGAATTATTTCAAAGTTACTATGCGATGTGCTTGGAAACAATAAATGCAATACTGACATTATTTATGTTGGTAAAATTTGGCATAAGAAAATAAAAAAATTTGGCATAAGTAGTTCTGATGTTTCCGAGCACTGCGTTTACTAACCTTGTTCGTGCGAGTCTTAAGTGCAAGTATCCTATATGTCAGATCGAAAAACTGCTGAAAATTCTCATGACCTTGAAACCAAATTTAACAGTTTTTCTCAAGGTTTTAACTAGTCCACTCTTTTAAATGTAACAGTTATGCAATTGCTTTCAAAATAACTCAATAGAAAAAGTTGATGCTTCAGCTGCTAATTAATTTTATGTCACTCATCTTTGCAGAAATTGAAAAATGAATGGGCTTTACTTATACGCCAAGTATATGCTAAAACTGCCGTTTTAACGTAAAAATTGGCAATGGGCTTGTATGCCATGTAGGCTTAGTTGCATATTGTAAGGTTCAGTTACTCAGAACAGAAGTTCCATTTATGTATACCGTTTTATCTAACCTTTCACAACTTGTTATTTTGTTTATTGGCATGAAAAACCATAGACTTACATTTTATATTCATATAACTTCAACAATATAATGTACAGTTTGTGCAACATAGCTGTGCAAAAGATGTTCTACCAATGTCACAAACCATATGTTATTTTTGTTATTATCAATGGTCCATTATGTATTTAAAGGGATTGTTGTAGTTGCCCCACACTATGTTTAACAGTTGTAAAATAGGCTGCCATTATTTTACTGAAAAAAATTGTTTGTTTGAAGCTAGTTTTCATAGATTGTTATTCACCTGAGTTAAATGTTATAACTTATAACAAAGTCACCTAACACTATTCTAAATCATCTTTTAGTCTAAATATACACTCTAAAAAGCTTACCGTATATTTACTTTTTGCATGTACATATTCTATTTACCAAATCACCTGTTTCAAAGAACTTGCTGTATGACCAACTTACAGTGAAATAGTGAATGTTTTTTGTGTTCAGATGTCCTTAAATCCTGTTTCTATCTACAAGCAAGGGGCAGATGAAGAAAGAGCAGAAATTGCAAGGATGGTAAGTGGTTGTAACTGGCATTCATTGGTAAACTAGGTGTTGTATAGTTAAAATGTATGCTAATGGTACAAATAGGTACTAGCTTACTTAATTTAGCATTAGACATATATGGCTGAGGTAGAACTCTAAAGGTTGTTTGAATTCCAATGATGAATCTAGAATTTTTAAACTTGAAGACAGATTATCCAGAATATGGTGTAATGCTTTGTTCTGTTTTCACCAGTTGCGTTTCAGCGGAAAATGCTTATGTAACTGCTCTTTTGCTTGTGGAAATACTGCGATCAGGAATGGCATACTGACAAAATTCGTTGACCACTAAATTAAAATTAAATCCAATTAAAATGTCCAACGTCCAATTAAAATGCTTTTAGCAAAGAAAGTATTGTATGGCAAATAGCCAAAAATACTCTAAATTTGCCAATCTTGTGAGAAGTAAGGTGATGATGATGATGTAAGGTGTTATTATTACTGACTGTAGCAGATCCAGGATTTAACGCTTAGGGAGACAGTTACGTCTTTGCTAGCTAATTACGGGAATTCCCACTTTTTCATCCAAGCGATTGAGACAAAGCATACATTTAAATTTTCGAGGCCTTTTACTGTTTATATGCAGTTTTATTATTAACTCTTTTACATATGCCAGGTATATATAGAACATATCGGTAACATATCTGGAAGTGAAGTTTGTGTGGCTTTGTTAGAGTTTAGTTTTGTAAAGTACACAGTCGTTTGTTCACAGTAAACCATATTTTAAGAGTAAATGGCTTAAACGCATATATGGAATAATTGCCTAAAAAATGTCTGACAAAATGCACATGCGTTAATCGAACTCATCTGTATCTAAAACTCATTCAAATAAGCTATGATAGCCTTGTTATTGTGTCATGGCTATCATAGCCATCGTAGCCTTTTTATTGTGTCACGGGTATGCATTTGTGCATGTGTTAGTGATGGTGCCCATTAGCGCATAAAACTGTATTTACACCATAGATCGTGTTTATGCAAAATTGAGTAAAGATAAAGAAGTAAAGCAACGTTGACACTTGCATGGTTTAATTAAATTTCTTGTAAAACATGTGTATTAATATTGCACACGAGCTGTTGGTGGACGAAATATTTTTTTTCTGTGTTCATGCCTTGTTCGTGCATGTCTCAAACGCAAGTATCCTGTCCGTTGGTTCGAAAAACATAAATTTACGCACTGTGGCGAGCAATGATGGTTCACGACTATTGTCATCATTTTGGCCCGAATTTTTCTAGAACAACAACGACACATTCATAGCTTCTACAAAAGAGCTATTAAGACGGGTTGTATTTTCTTCAACAAGGTAATCTGGAGTCACCTCTTTGCTAAAAAATGTTGTAAGATAATTTTTTGCATTTTGTCAAAGCAATTTTCAAAATTTGAGCACTATCAAACTTGCCGCCAAATGCGTTTAAGCAACATACATTGTACAGACCTACTTTTTGAAAGTTTTTATTCAACTGTTTTATGAATTTTATTGCTACGTGACGACAGTATATTGTTCTTTGACATGAGTCGAATAATTACAAGTGTTTCGGAAGAAGAGAATTGCAGTTTAATTTATACACTGGATAAAGGGTTTTTACTAGTATGTTGTAGTTATGCAGTCACGATCATAAATAGATATAGACATAAATAGATCAAGGTTGAGCTAGCTTACCTTTACTGACTTGGTAATTGTAGATGCTAAGTTTCAGTTCACCAAGCGCAGTTCTCACTATTGGCATTAGCCTAGATCAGGGGTCGGCAACCTGCGGCTCCGGAGCCGCATGCGGCTCTTTCATCCTTCTGATGCGGCTCTTATTAATTTTATTGCTACAGTAGAAACAAACAGAAGAACACTCGCGTCTTTATCTCACTGAGCACATTATAGTAATCACATTAATTAAATCTTACTGAATTAACTGCTTTTATAAATGTGACACATGACAGTTTTGTTACAGAGTGTCGTTTTCGTTTTATTGTGAAAATAGTTTTGCGGCTCCCAGTGATTTTTATTTTGTGGAATATCGGTTAAAATGGCTCTTTAAGTGCAAAAGGTTGCCGACCCCTGGCCTAGATGCATTACCGATAACTGCTGTAAAATCAATAATGCTAAACCAGTACATATACAGTACTGTATTCTGTAACTTTATAATGTTGAAAGTAAACATTACCTGGTACCAATCACCTACCTATGAAAACAAAGTTTTTCTAAAACATGTTATCTAGCCTACCACTATCACCAAACGTGATTCAAACCTCAGTCATAAAACAGTTATTTTGACATGTCTACGTCATAATGGCCTCCATCTTCGTCTTAAAAAGGCCCTGTTTGCTACAAAGTTTGGCAGTAACTACTTAATCACTACATATTATGAAAAATCCTTTCGCCAGTCTACTTTTTGGCAACTATTTTTTGATTTAAGACCAACTTTTTTCTTGACTTGCCCCTCACCTATCTGAGGTACACTTGAAACAAATACTTAACCCTAAACACCAAAAATGGACACAACAGGACACCAAAAACCAAATGAAATTAAACCATAATTTATTTTAAAATGAAATCAATAGTAAAATAAAACAGTTTCAAAATAAAAAACGAAGTCAAAAAAAATTAAAATTAAAATTGAAATGAATTAAAAAGTAGCATAATATTAAAAACTTAAAAAAAAGTAAAATTGAAATGAAATGAAATATATACTGATCAAAATACTGCAAGGTATAAACTGACACAAGGTGTTTTGTCAAGTATTTAAATTTTGTTATCTAAGGTGTTGGCATATTTTGTAAGAAAGCAGGTACATGCATAGATTTATGTAGAAAAGGTGGATAATCTTGATTTTGCCCTATTTTCTAATTAGCCTAAAACAGAGAGTTTAATCTTTAGAACCCCAGCGACAGAGGTTAGAGAGGTATGATGTGGTTAAACATATAAGCTAGCTTGGAAGTGGAATAACATTGGTACGCAAAGTACCCGCAGTGTATGGCAAAATCAACCACTACAATAATTAAGATATAATACATCCTTAATTGTTAACTCTTTATAACTTAGTGTTGTCCATTCAAACTTAGCTCTCTGGCAAATAAATACATATACATGTGGATATAGGCGTGAATATTCACAATCTCCAGTTTATAAAGCTTTGGTCTTTGAAGCACTTTTTTATGTTGTAATATCATTTACAGTCTTCATTTGTTGGAGCAATTGCAATCGGTGATCTTGTGAAAAGCACATTGGGCCCAAAAGGTATGGATAAAATTTTAATGAGTACAGGAGGTAATCCTAGCAGTGAACCAGGAATCACAGTAACCAATGATGGTGCAACTATTTTGAAATCGATTGGCGTGGATAATCCTGCTGCGAAAGTTTTGGTTGGTAAGTGGTTCAGTGATAATGGCGCAAGATTAAGGAACAAAGTTGACTGTTACCTTTACATGCAAAACTATTATGCAGATCTTGCGAAAGTTCAAGATGATGAGGTTGGTGATGGAACAACTTCAGTTACTGTACTTGCTGCTGAACTTTTGCGAGTAAGGCTTGAATTACATAACTGCTACATTTTAATTTGATTGTAGTATATTTTAGGAATTTTTTGTGTTTTAGCTTACTATAAAGTAAATTTTGATTTCAAATTTCATATTTTTTGATTTCATATCAATGAAGCATAATAGTGAATTAAAATGTAGATTTTTGCCTAATTATACAACCTGCTTTGTTTTCATGTTTTTACTACCTTCTGCAATGTTATTTTATTTTTCCTGGTTACCGATCAGAACCAGCATAAATTTCAAATTTTTTTCACCCATATAAACCCTATGTTGGTGATCTTATTCTCACTTGACCTCGTGTCCACATTGACTACTGTAAATAAACCTCCCTTATGCATTCCAACTTTCGTTATAAAGACTTGTGGTAAAATTACAAATGTACTATTAGGTGGATGTTTCATTTTAATAAATCTCTTCAGGATCTGGTTTCATATGCTGAACTGAACATGATCATGAACATAACATAACAAAATGCTGAACATAATCATGTCTAATATTTTTTAGCTTAAAAATCAGTTCTTTGCCATCACAAACTACTATTAGTCTTTGCAATTAGCTTGCCTGTTTAGACTATTTATTTGTATATTTTTAGTGTCGTTTTGCATACAATATTGTTTTGTCTTCACACTTACAGGATATATTCATTGAAGGAATCCATGTTTACCTGAAAGTTTTTGTACTGTATTACATTTTGTCTCTTAAGGTTTTGTCTTGCACATCCCTCACAGTGCATTTATGCTGATTTACTGTGTGATTTCCTTCGTCCATTTTTGGTTGTCCATTTTGTGTTGTGGTTTTCAGCAGTTCTCCATATCTATTATTGTCTACTTAATAGGAAATCGCTGTTTGATAATACTAGTATAGCTCTCTTAGGCTTGGTACTTAGATGAAGCTTAAGCAATTAATGTTTTGTTTTCAAATAATTTGGTAATGAAAATTTTATGTGTGAGTGTTTGTGTGCCTACTTATGGTCCATTAGAATAGGTTTTCATGAAAGCAGAGGCAGATGCGTGAAGCCAACTGGGCTGATTGTTAAAGTTTTATATATGTATGATTAATTAATATATATAATATCTTTTTGCAGGAAGCAGAAAAATTGGTTGCACAGAAATTCCATCCGCAAACTATAGTTCGTGGTTGGAGAAAGGCAGTTGAAGCTGCAAAAATTGCACTCACAGAAGCTGCTGTCGATAATGGGTAATAGTATACTATAGCATTATACAGCTGATGCCAATAGGTTGAAATGAGTGAAGTTTAAAATTTATTCAATGCTTACTAACTCGACCTTAATTTGAAAATATTGACAGTTGTGGAAAATGACAAAACAAATTGTATGCAAAAAACTACGTTTAACTCAGAGCTCTTTAACTCAAACTTCTGGTTAATTTTAAGTGTATTTGTGATCTTCAGAGGACTACTTGACCTCGTCATATTAAAATTAAAAACATTATTCTTTGCAACATAAACACCATGCTGATTTTCTTCGTTAATGGAATAGTGTAGGCCTATTAGGCTATAAACTCATCGTATGTTGATTCTGTAATTAATTTAATGCTTCCTCACTTTAAAATACTCTTGTGAACTCCATAAAATTTTGAATCGAATTAGGTAGAAGAGAGTAAATTTAGGAGTCAATGCTGTCAAAATCCTGCAGTTGGAAGATTGTAGAATGCATGTAACTGTAGAAGGAGTCAAGTAAAATTATATATTATAAGAGATAATCATAATTAATCTTGTAATGTGATCCCAGGATGGTTGACACAGTTTAATGTTAATATATATTAGATTTGCTGAGGATATTAAGCTTAAACGGCTATAAAAGTTGGACATTATCAGTGCTATATTAAATACCATTATCGTATAGTATAATACTGTTTTTGGCCAGAAAAGTTTCAATATTATTAAATATTTATCAAAAAAAAAAACTTGTTAAACTGCGTATATTTTCCCCTTGATAACAAAGTTTTTCCAATTTACCTCAAAAAGTAAATAAAGCACTCAACTTGCATGGGTTTCCAAACCTGGGAATAAATTTTTGACCAATATCAGTAAAAACAACAACAAACAAACACTATTTGAAACGTAATTTCTGTTACGGGTCTTAGGCATCTTGAAAGAGAAGTCTCTGTAAGTTCCTGATATGTAGGTATTTCATGCTATTGCTATCATGATCAGATTGTGTTGATGATAGGTTTCGTATTTAAAAATTCAAATTGACATCAAGTTTTTATGTTTTCATACCCTAAAATTTAAACGATTTGTTGTTTAATTGTTTAGACATGATGATGCAAAGTTCAAGCAAGACTTGATGAACATAGCTAGAACAACCTTGAGTTCAAAGCTGTTGACTCAACACAAAGATTTCTTCTCTAAAATGGCTGTGGATGCTATTCTAAGATTAAAGGGAAGCGGTAATCTAGAAGCCATTCAGGTTAGTTATTATTTTGTAAAAGCCCTTTGCAAGTAACATTTACTGTTGGGCTGGATAGCATTCATATTAGATAGATTTGTTGTCAATTTGTGAAATGAAACCTCCAAGAATTCAGAAAAAATGAGATATTTGTTTTGCGCTGGGTGTTTTGTTTGTCATGTGTTTTTATTTATCTTTGGTTATTTCATTGTTTTGTACTGTATTGCACATTTCAGATTATCAAGAAATTAGGAGGTACCATGACAGATTCGTACCTCGATGATGGATTTTTGTTAGACAAGAAAATTGGAATGAATCAACCAAAACGTGTCGAACATGCCAAAATTCTCATTTCCAATACATCTATGGACACAGACAAAATTAAAGTATGTTAAGTTGTATAAAATCAATGTGGCTTCAATTACTAAACACGAAGTTTTTGTTCCAAATCCAGTACTATTTCTTGATTGAGCCCCACTACCCAATTATGGCATCAACATGTGTTGGTGGTTTTATTGATTGCTAAAACATATACCCTCTGTTTTTGGGACCGGTAATATTCTGAATACAATCATTGCTCACAGATGTTTTAATTTACCTCGTATAATCTTTTCGAGGACGATTTTTATTATGCTCGGTTTCACTAAAGGTGATGGTTACTATACACAAACGCTTAAATTATATTAAACGGCTGTATTGTATGTGTGACGTCACGTGCATTTGAATATATTTGTAATAAGAAGAATGAACGCAAACTCAACAGTCATTGTTGAAAAAGGCAATCAAAAAAAATTACACCTCTAAACGATTTATTTTTAAAAACACACTTGCATAGAATGGCGTAAAAGTCGGTTATCGGGTACATCTTGCTTTCATGGATTTTTTATTCAGTTAGGTTTATTCACATTTGCACGGTGATGCCTGATTCACTGCATCGTTACAATAAGAAAAATTTAAGGTCCTTGTAGCTCCGCTTTCAGTTACAAAACTACTCAATTAATATCACGAACCTGTGACAAGTTCCTCCTTACAGACAAAACAATACTAAAAGCCTTAGTGTCAAATCAGGCCACATTGGAATGCATTTGCGATTTTAGAAGCCGATCTTTTTAAGATGGCGGACAAAGACGCACGAGATAAAACAATAACGTATATGATACAGACCAGGCATTGGAAGTCTACAATATTTATGCAAACAATTTCTTGCTCTTTATATAAATAATTAATTGATTGTCGCTGTTAAAGATTGCGTTTAATTTTGGAAGATCACTTATTATATGAAGTCAACGGATGACGTTGTTTATTGCAAGCAAAGCCAAGTAACTAAAGTAAAAAGAAAATTGAGTATTCAAACAACATCTTTGTACTATGGATCCCAACAGAGATTTTGCTTGGGCGCTTGTTCTGTTTGCTTAACTTAAGCTGGCAAGGGAGGCAATTGTTAAAGTTAAAAAACGTAACATCTTTTAATCAGAAATTTTTCTGTGAACTCATCCTTAAATGTTTTATTTAAATAAATTTACTCTGATCATAATGCAGATTTCTTGAAAAACGCCCAAATTAAATATTCTTGGTCCACAAAATGGACAACTAATAACAAAAATTTAGTAAAAGAACCTCTCATAGTCTCTCATATTCCAGATATTTGTCAGAAACAGGTTTAATTGTTATTGGTTTACACCTATTCGAAAATAGGATTCAACAAAATTATTCACATTAAATTATTTTACTTTGCACATCCCTATGCTGTGGAATTGCATTTTGTTGAAAAAGAGTAGTGTGATATACTGTACGGTATCAAAAGCATAACAGCATATATTCATGCAGGAAAACGGGACTAGACAATGCAAATTGCCATTGCAGAAATTCATTGTACCACTTTCTTGAAATGATCACAGTCCTAAAGTCATGTTGGTTACATATTCTTTTTACAGATATTTGGTTCGCGGGTAAGGGTAGCTGGAACTGCTAAAGTTGCTGAAATAGAGTCTGCAGAGAAAAATAAAATGAAAGAGAAATGTGAAAAAATTATCGCTCATGGAATAAATTGCTTTATTAACAGGTAAAGTATGTTTAAAATTTCAGTTAGTAAATGTACTGTAGTAAATCCACTAAGTTCTTTGTAGTATTTTCATTTTATAGTTCAAGAGTAGCATCGGATTACTTGATGTAATAAATGGCATTTGACAGATTCAAAATGCTCAAGAGCCACAGACTTTGCAATGTAAACAAAAAGCTTAAAAGCAAATATTTTAAATGAAATATAATACATAGTAGCTAGTTTTAACAAGACTTCAAATATTTTTTTAAAACTGGTCAAATGTTGTAGCACCTTTTATTACATATAGTCAGTTGGGGCAAAAAAAAACATAGGGGTACTTGGGGTAAAAAAGGACAGCCCCCCCAACTCCCCCTAAGAATGATTTTTTTGAAAAAGCTTTGCATGGTTAGAAACATCATTTATTTGCATAGTTTTTTAACATACAATACAGGTCTAGAGGTAAGTACTCTTCAGGAACTATGCAAATCACTAAATTGACCCAAAAACGGTCCAAAAAAACTTTTTTTGCTCTTTACTAAACTTTTTGTGGATCGAAAACGATGGTTAAAAATCACAATTTTTTTATGTGTATCTACATGATATTTTAGTGTGATTGTACTCCAGTACTTCAATTTTGATTGCTGTTAACCTTTCATTCTATTTTATGTTGTCTTTTTTTACCCCAAAACTACACAATGTGTTGGGGCAAAAAAAGACAGTTGTTTTTATTTTCCCTGTGCTTGTTTTTTTTTACCCCATCTTTAATAACTTTCATTTTAGAACGATTTTGGTTGCTATAAGGAATTAAACTACCACTTTAATGCTTTACTTGCATTGCCTCAGTTTCCTGATCTCTAGTAAATACATTAATCCTAATGTACTGATGATTCATTTGAAATTAAGTTAAGCGAGTGAAGTTAAGCGTTAAGTTTTACTCTCCAATCATTTTGTGTTGTTCTTTGTAGTTAATTGATTTATGTACCATTCCACTTTGTTGAACTCCTGCCAAATAGCTATTCAAAAGCTTCACCTTCTTGTAAGCATTTACCAGTTTCAAAAGTCTCTGTTCAGTAGTAGTTTAACCAGTCCTGGTAGCATTGTGTTTCTCCAAAAGATGAAGAAGGCAATCCAATTTTGGAAAAGACCAGTCCTCAGGAAACTGAATGGTCAAGTAATGTGGAAGAAATGCCATCCACCTCATCAATCCGCAACATTTAAGCTGTTTTCACACCGTCTACGAGCACCACAGTACAATCACGGATCAGAACAACAAAGGAAATCATCAATAAGTTGCAACTTCACGCTCCCGAAGGGATGAAGTATGAAATACGGCTTGTGTCAAAAGATGAATCGGTTTCGATAGAAAGTGTGTTAAAATCAAGGGGACGACAAACAAATGACAAGAAGAAAAAAAGAAAAAAGAGTGAAGATGAATGGAAGCATTTTAACAAATGAAGAATTTAACAAGCAAGTTGAAAACTTTGAAGCAAATGGAACAATTGCAAAAAAGAGAAAAGCTGGGAGAAGGAAAAGGAACGCAGACGATGATGAAGAAATAAATTCACTGGACTTGGAGGAGGAGGAAGAAATAGAAAGAAGGATGGAGCGGGAAATTCAAAGACAAATGGATGAAGACATGAGGAGAGTAGATACAGAGGATGAGATGGTAGAAGAGTCTGACGATGAATCTGAAGAAATGAATGACAAAACAAGAGAAGACACAGCTGTTAGAATGGAAGATGTAGAGGAAGAGAGAAGAGATGTAACTGAAGAAAGTGTAAACGAACAGAAGAAAGAAAAGAGAAAATTTAAATTGGAAATAAACAAAAAGCAAGTTGGAAAGTACTTTGCAGTGTTTTGGGAGAAGCCAAAAACATATTATTGGGGAAAACTTCTGAAGGTCTTCAGAGACGAGGTTGATGGAAAAATTGAGTAAGCTGAATTTAAGTTTTGGGACAAGAAATCAACTTCAGAAGATGCAGTGTATTGGGACTGGCAAACAAAGGAAGACATAGATATAGTCACCGTTGAAAATTGTTTTTGGGGTCCTTCAACCGCAGTGTTAACTTCTGTCGGACGTGCAAAATCATATTTTGGTTTTGCCGAAGAAGAGGAAGTGAAAGAAAAATTTGTGTTCCTAAGCAAATATGGACTTCATAATGCATAAACTTTTTTGTTTGTTTGAACAAGATGTTACAGTTTCATCCTCATCTGTATATATTGCTATTTCTTCTGCTTTGTGTTGCTTTTAATAAACAAAATTTGCTGTCGAAATTGATTGTTTTTTTTTACCCCGAGCATGGTTTTTATTGCCCCAAACACTGGGGAAAAAAGAGCAACACAAAATATTCGATAAAAATAAAAAGAATAAACATAATGCTCCAATTTTTTGGATACATCAATGGAATATTAATATTGATCAATAGAGGGTAAAACTTGACTTTTTGGCCGATTTTTTAGCGAGAAAATCAAAAGTTTGTCAATTTTGCATTTTTTTGCCCCACTTGACTATATATTCATGTTTTTAATCAATTTTTTGAAGTTATTTTGCATATTTTAATACTAATTAAATAAATATTGGTACTCATCAACAGCTTGTAACAACAAGTCCAGTCATTTCTCAGGTTACAAAATCTGTCAGTGTTACTTTGTTTAGAAGTGTCGACCTGTTTGCATTGGAATGTATTAGCAGTAATTAGGGCAAAACGCTTTGGTTTAACCTTAGACCTTAAAGTTTGCTCAATTCAAAGTTTGATGCTTTTGCTTATATAACCTTCTTGATCTCTTTTCTCTAGTAATCTTAAATTTTGTGATTTTATCTCATCCTATTTTAAATAAAACTGCATTGCGTTATTAATCTTTAAACCAAAAGCTAAATTAAGTTCTGGCAATGGCAACAATATGGGCTGGAGAAAATGTCTCTCAAAAATTCATTTTGATGTAGAATTGTAGATACAAACTATAACTTTAGTTAGTTCCATCATGCATAGGGAGTTCAACTGGCTATTCCAAGGTTTTGCAGTCATATAATTAAAAGAAGTTTTTTTCCTTTCCCCCATATACTTTATTGAACAATTTTGTGGGTGCTATACATAAAATCATATAATTTAAACTTCTAGCATCGTTGAAGTAAGATCTGATTAAAGTTGTGTGAGTCTATTAGGCAGCTGATCTACAATTACCCGGAACAACTTTTTGCTGACGCTGGAGTAATGGCAATTGAGCATGCTGATTTTGAGGGTGTTGAAAGACTTGCTCTTGTTCTTGGTGGAGACATTTGCTCAACTTTTGATCGACCAGATCTCGCTAAACTTGGTCATTGTGACTTAATTGAAGAAGTGATGATTGGAGAAGACAAGTTGATTAGGTTTTCTGGTAAAAAAGTATTTTCATTTTGTATTGTAAATTCATAGCCGATGGTAGGCAATCGGTTAATTATTTTGACTCATAATTATGTTTTAATTAAATCTAAATGGTAGGATATGTGCAAACAATCAACAGCCAGTTTATGGTTGGGCTCTTTGGAATAGGTTTGGAACCACTGTGTATGCTTTCTGGTTTATTGTTAAAATGGACTCAATGAAAGTACTAGTGCAAAATTAACCTAATTGGGATACGTCTAAAGGAAAATATGCTCATGCAGATTGTTTGTTACAGCATAAACATGACTTTTATTAACCTGCAAAGCGAACTGAAAAATAATTGGGTAACGCTAAACAGTTGTTCCCTTGAATGTGATTTGATATGAAATGTAACAAGCCGTTACTGACTCAAAAAATGCTACCTGAAAATAATCAAATAGTGTAAAATAATTGAGAATTTTTGAGTTTTGTGATACCATTTTTTGTATACTGGCATTTTTTTTCTTTAAAAGCTTATTTACATGATTTCCTTCAAACGTAAGCGAAAGTACTTAATGGTAGTTTACAGTACATTTGGTAGTCGCTTCATCAACCTATCATGCAGCAGATTCCCAAAGCCAATTTGTAAAGTTGCTGTTGTCTTGTTAGAAGGATTGTTACCAAAAAGAATATAACTAAAATTTCACTGCATGCCTGTTGTAAAGGACTTTATCATAATTACAGGTGTTGAGAAAGCGGAAGCATGCACTATCGTTCTTAGAGGAGCCACTAAACAAATTCTTGACGAATCTGAGCGTTCCATGCATGATGCGTTATGTGTTCTTCAAAGAACAGTAGCTGAAACTCGTACTGTTTATGGTGGTGGATGTTCTGAAGCTTTAATGGCTCGTGCTATTCGACTCTTAGCAATGAAGACACCTGGCAAAGAATCAGCTGCAATGGAAGCATTTGCAAATGCTTTGATGCAGGTTTTTGCTATAAACGCTTACTAATTTTTCTACTTTTGTGATGTGTTCTAAGATCTTGTTTCTGCTAACATGAAAAGAAGCAAAGCTATTGCTATGTGTTGTTTTGTACAGATTCCAATAACTATTGCTGATAATGCAGGCTATGACAGCGCTGATTTAGCTTCACAACTGCGAGCTGCGCATGCTGAAGGAAAAGAAACGTTTGGATTAGGTACGAGCACTTGTTGTTTGCATAAATAGGGGTGTGTTTACTGTGTAATAGGAGTAGTTGACACCTGGAAACTTTTTCCTGATATAGGTATGGAAAAAGGAGAAATTGGGTGTATGAAGGAGTTGGGCGTAACTGAATCTTATCAAGTAAAACGTCAAGTTCTTTTGAGTGCTGCTGAGGCAGCAGAAATGATTATTCGTGTTGACAACATCATTAAATCGGCTCCAAGGTTGGTGTATTTTATGATAAGCTGTATTCCTATTTTTGAGCAGGTAGTACTGCTTATGCATGGGGAGTGTATGTAAATAAGGTCTCGTGATGACAGCTTAATGGTTAATACGTTGTCGGTACGGCCTTATTTCAAAAGTGAGAATATGAAAAACACCACAGAACAGTCTATACAGTTTACAACTATACATTTAATTAGAATTAAATACTTAAACGTTGTCCTGGTTTAATTTTTACAAATTCATACTCTGTAACTCAAACCACCTGTTCAGTGTTTCAATTAACTTATTAATAATCTCTTCTGGACAAGTCACACGATTTTGGTATATATTTTTTATACCATAATATCAATTCAGGAACTAGTTATTAGTTATTTGGCAGATTTCGTTAAATCATTCTCATGAAATTTCTTCAAACCGTAAACACTCAATTTGTTTGTCGGATGTTTGTGCGTGAACTGTTGTTTTCCTTGATTATTGAGTTAGGTTGCAATGCTATCTTGTTTTCCGGTAACAATGGAAGATGTGCTTTTTGCTTCCACAGTACTATCACAACGATATTATGAGTTTTTTGTCTCACCAAGCGCGTATTTTCATAGTTGAAGCTTCACCACACAAACAGATCCAAAAAGTTAGTTAGTAACACCAGTCTTTGGTGTACTTTTTTTCCTATTTTGTTTTGTGTGACGTGGTGGCGTCATTATATAATCCAGCTATTCGGTTTGCATAAAAATTAATCTAGTTCTATTCAATCCATTATATTTCAAAGTTAAATTAAAGAATGTTATTAACTGAATTATAAGGTCTGCTTTTGCAACAATTTTGATCTCTTGAAATTTAAGCGCTAACTGTCTTGGAGATGACATCATGTTCAGTACGTTGTGGGTGTTAATGTTAAGGAGAAGAGGGGGCATGTACAAATCTTTGTGAGAAGTCGTTCCTAAGTCGCCTCAGCCTACTTCGCTGTCCATGACAGGCGGTGGGGGTAAAGCTCCATGATCATGCGGACCTTGGCATTATGATGTCTTGGGTCATAAGGGTCACCTGGTCTGCAGCTAACTTTCCGGGTCGTAACCCAGCCGCCTTCCGAGAGAGGAGAGAAACAGTAGTTAAGTTATGGGAAGTTATTGCAAAACGTCAGTGTCATTGCGAGCTGACAAAAATCATGCAATAAATATAAAAAGGCTACTTAGGAAAGTTTGTCGCTTTCTAGCTTGTCCAGTAAATATCTGAAGGGTAGCTTAGCACTGAATTTTTTTAATCTTAACTCCCCGAATCCATAACGATGTGCTGGTATGTATTTTATGTGATGTAATAAGGAATTTTGTTTTGAAAATATGCGTATACTGCATTGTGATTTTTTATAACTATTGAAAAGTGCCAACCTTCTTTGTTTTTAGACCAAGACGGCCAGACCATCCACACTAACATTGCATTCGATGACTTTTTACTACGTGTACGGTGCAAAACGCATGACGTCTTGAACAGATTTTCATCCTGTTTGTCTATTCTGATCTACATAGTGGTTATTAAAAAAATTGGAACGTGCATACATTTATTTGTCGACTATCCATATGTGTTGATGCAAAAAACTCGGAATTATCTGCTTAAAAGATGACTTAATGACTGATATTTGCAGAAGGAAAGCTATGAAACTCGTTTTCGTAAATGTTTATTTGCTAGATGGGCACTAGATTTTTCGGCTAGTTTTGTCACCGATCAACATTCACTAATGAAATAACAATACGCAACACCAATTTGAGGTTTATGCGGCAAAGCTCATCACTTGGCAAAAGTACGAGGACTTTTTTTTTTTTTTTTATATAAGTAGCCTGAATTGGACAATGACCCAACTTACTGGAAAACAGTGGAATCCAAAAGCGATCAAATTATTTTACATAGATTTATCAACGCATAATTGATTATTGTTTTATTGTAGCATTCCAAACTCTAGAAGCCTTATGCATTAAAAAATTGGTGCCCCCATAAAACTGTAATAAAAAAAGTAAACAATAATAAACTTGAAAATAACATTTACTCTTGTGTAGTATCTGATAAAATCTATATTAATTTTGATTTATGGTTGCTGTATACCACTTACTATTAGTGATTTCAACTAGATATAAGCCTATTGCATATACAGTATTTTATTGCACAATTAAGTTCGTAATTAAACATCTGTATTGTTTCTTTTAATGAATGACGTATTTTTCGTTTTTCGGCAACAAAGTGCGTACTACTCGGAAATCACATGATATTTGCGCCAAACCTGAAAAAATCTTTTTTTACTTTATCAAAATATTCGATGCTCGTTCTCCCCAACATAACCAAAAAAATATCGATTAGAATGCTTTTCGTGAAGTTAAGGATTGAAGTTAGGCAATAGATGGTAATATTTCAAAGAAGGCTATAAAAAATAGATACACGAAGCTGGATGTACTTGTTTATATATTGACTTGTGTGGCTCGTCCTACAATCAAACCCCAACACTTGCGCTGATGCAAACACCTATCAGCGCGCGCAGGCTTCATTTTAATTTATACCGTCATGTCGGTTAGGCCTCTAGAAGAAAAACTTGTATAGTTTGTGTCAGAAAATGTAGTTTTTAATCAAAGAATGGAAATTTGTAAGATCGCAGTTTTAGTGAAAGGAGGTAGTATGCAGTTAATTTTTGCAGGTTGTGAGGTACAGTATGCCCCTTTTCTAGGAAAAACGTATGAAGCATTAAATTGAACTAAAGAAATTTCATTACCTTCTTTTTATTAAAGGACTCAACAGTCTAGTTGACTCACTGAATACATATATATGCAAAGAACTTGAACAACGCCAAATCCAAAGAAAATGCCTTCATTGTGCCTGCAATGGTTGCAACTTTTGCTGCACTGCAAGAAAGAGTTCATTTACGTTAGCTATAGTGGATGCAACAACTTGACGCATTTTAATATGTACAGACACAAAAATTGCCTAAGTACACCACTACTGAAACCAAGTATTTACAAGCTATGCCATAAAAACTATTATATTTCAAGCTGATTATAATAACTGCCGATTTATAAGCTATCAGCTTCATCAATTGTCTGATGCCTCGCAAAATGGTTTTAGCTAGGTCATATCTCCGTCTATTGCAAGAAGTTCATTGTATTCGTTGTTCAATTTTGTGTGGAAGTCCATGGGAATCTTTATCGCCCCTTGCTAAAACTCAAGACGAAGAAACCGAGAAAAACGTGCATTGAGGTAACCCAACTTTTAATTGCAGAGTGTCTGATTATCCAAGCGGACTTCGGCACTTACAACTTATCTCTTACAATGTGGGAAGCAGTGACGTGCGGTGAGGCACTCATTTTTTCAAAGTTTTTATGTTTGCAATAATGTTAATTCAATAACAAACAAAAACAGTGTCCTAACCATCAAAATAAAAACTTGCAGCGCGCATGTAAAGTTATTTGTAAACAAAATCCATGCAGCTATCTTTTCATCTAGTTAATACGAAACACTGCAACTTTTTTGTGAAAAACCTGTTTATTTTACGGCAATTTTTGAAGTGTCTTCATCTCATTTTAAGCTCTATTGTTTTTACTGTCAGTGAGTGCCGGGCTCAGGTTGATGCAAGAGATGCAGCCAAAGGAAAATAACAATATATTTTCTTTTATTTTGCTCAAATCTCGCGTTATTTTGTTATTTGTTCTCGAAAAATAATACCTTGATTAGAATATATCACGAAGCTTTGCTGGGAGCTGTTTTGCAAAAATAAATTGTTTGACTTAGCCTACGTTGTCATTAATATTACCAAAAAAACGAAGTAAATTAAGATCATTACTATGTACCTTAGTTGTTTATAGCATTCGTTAATGCTTGGGAAAAATATGACAAAGCCAAACGTGCATGAAAATACTGATGGGAAGTTATTACTTTGCTGATAACAACTAGCACGGCCAATAAGACCAAGGACTGAAAAAAAGCAGATTTTGAACGAATTATATTGGTAACAACGTTATCCAGCTTCTGTACCAAATCTTTCTTCATTTTACAAAAGGTAGAGAGTGGTTGAAAACAAATATATGACGGGCGTCAGATCGTATATCATTGTAGTTTGTTTTCAGGGGGATTTTTGCCTAGAAAAAAGGCACGCATTATACAGCATGTGAAACTTTCCCTATTAGTCCTGGAGTCTAGATGGGTTATTGTGCACCACAACAACAAAATGCCGTTAGATTTTTTTATTACATGGACCAAAACTTATTTAAGACCGGTAACAGTGAAAAACTCATTCTCGTTATGCGTTTTTGTGTCATACCTTTGTAGCCATTTTGGCGTCTTTTTTTCAGTAAAGCGCCGCTTTAATTTTACGACTAACTTGCATAGCTCCTATATAATCTTTCCAATTTCTGCCAACACAGTTTGTTATTAGCCAAATAAAAGCTTAGAGACTATAGTTTTTACAGGTAATTTCTTTTTTATTTTCCATTATTACCATTAAAATCATATATGCATTTACATATGTACATCATAAAACCTAGATATTACTTATATGGATGTTTTAATTTACCGAACACACATGAAAAGCATGTATGTATGTATTTTGCCTATAGCGATTTTAAATCCCTTCGAACATTATCCAGTACCCACGCACCTTACTCTATGGAATAAAACGATCATCACATGAGTACAATGCACAGTTTTAAAACTATCGATCATGAACTTTCTATGAAACTTTGCTTCACAGGCAAACAAACTAAATCTTCCGGTTCGATGGAGCAACTTTTCACCATTTACTTCTGCTATATCAAAGCTTGATTTCCGTAACTTCAAACACTTTCTTTTTGCTAGATCCACAAAATATGCAGTCTGCTTTAAGTAGTCACCTAGTCACTTTTAATAAGCTAGAAAACTATGTTAACGAAACCACTCTCGGATGGAATAACTAGTGTTGCACTTAACTCCAAGTTTAACTACGTAGTTTATGCCACTTGACGATAAGTAGGCCTATTTACATGATTTTTTTCTATACTACAGCACGTGTTCTTTTTTGATAGTACTGTATCATTGTTGTTTATTGGCAATACAGGTTTAATCACAAGTTATTACTTAATAGTGTTTCAGTTGCGCAAAATTTACCTTTCTTTTTGACAGCAGACACTAGACAGTACAGTAGATATTTCCAAGAAAAAATTTTTTTTTTTTGTGAAGTATTTTTCCGTTTATTGATGTTTTATGTAAAAAACAGGTTGAAATTTAAATGAAAGTTATTAATTATATAGTCGTTATTGATTGGATTTTCTTTCTGACAAAGATTCTCCCAAAGTTAATTGTGTACCGTAACTTTACAGACGTAGTGTGTGATCTACTTTTGCTCGAGACACGAAAGCAATATTCTTCGTAGGTTTTGTGCAGTTTTGTATAAGTTTTACAGTTCAGCGGTGTCACTGCCATGCTTTCCATACTCAATTTATGGTCGTAAGTATGATATGCCTCAATCGAGACATTTTGGCCACTCGTGTGAGCTTGCGAACAAAATGTCATTCGATTACGGCATATCATGTACTACATGTAATATGAGGTTACAAGAATAGTTTGGCCACGCGGGTTTAAAGATAATTCTTAAGCAGAAAATAAATATTTAAAAATGAAATTATAAATAAAAATAGTTTTCCAGTCATTTTGAAATATCAAGCTTCATTTAAAACACCCAATGTTGGAACTTGTATAATACCATGAACAATGTCGCGACCAACTATTTTCGGACTACTGCTTTATATATTGGATGAAAAGAATGATTCTCTATTAATGATAGTTATTTTATTCTACATGTTTTATAAATGTAGGCTACTAATAATTAATTCACTGGTCTACAAAAACATTTTTTGTGGTATTGATTCTAACACTTCACTTTAGCTAATTTTGGGTCAGTGAATTCAATAATAACCCTGATTTACTCTATCACAACAAGAATTTTTGCTACAGGCATCTTCATTTTTTGCAATTGCGAAATTTTTGCCACTAGCTATGGAGAAGACGTAGAATAAGATCAAAACTTAGCCTACATTTTTACTGGTTTACAGTACTTGAAGTTGTATGCTTTTGCTTTAACTACTTGAATTTGAACAGCACCAATTTTTATCCAGTTTGACATTAGTCTGTCCAATAACTAGTGAAAGAGATGTAAACTTAGTATCAGTCCCCAAGTGCGCGCGCAGGCAGCAACAAAGCCAATATAATACCTCTACAAATGTGTGTTGCTTCAGAATGGGAATGTATTTCGACAATTCCGATTAGACACTCAGTGATACACAAGGAAGAATATGAAAATATCAAACTTGTGCTGGATAAATTGAAGTATCATGAGCATAGTTGGTTTATTTATTCTAAGTATCCATGTTTCCTGTGCTATTAGCCTATTGGGATAGCCAAGAATCAACACTGGGACAGAGATGACTGGTGTTTAAGGAAGTCCTTTAAGAGTCGTCAATGCGTGCAGCCGGCTTTTAATTAGTTTTAGTTAAAAAAATAACATTTTCCGGTGCAGTTTGATACTATTAAAACGAAAAATACGCAATGCAATTTGAATGTTGGGAACGCAATGTACATGGCACCAGTTCAACTCCAATTCGCCTTCAACAACGTGACACTTTTTATTGTACAATGAATCTATCCTGACATTCGGAAAAACAGAAAAAAAGTAGTTTTAAACGTATTTACGCTATTAGCAAGAAAACAGTCCAACAAACACTTTAAAAAAGCAATCAATAAATTAGAAATACTGTTAAAATGAATTATAGCATCCAAATGTAGAAATTATATTTTGTTAAGAGTTTATATCTACAATGCATATACGAGTAGCATTAGTCAAGCACCAGAATAAAAGTAACGGTAAAAATATGTCCATACGCCTGGATTTACCAGGATATTTCTGGAATTTGTGAAAACATTGGCACCCAGGAGAAACTTTTAAATTTGCTCGAATGGCTGGAACTTTATGTTTATGTATAATACACAAAATTTACCGGCATCTAATCCGTGAACGGTTTGGTGACACTTAATCACGCGACACTTAATCACGCGACGCTTAATCACCGACACATAATCACTAGGACATTTAATCACGCGACACTTAATCACGTGACACATAATCACTAGGACATTTAATCACGCGACACATAATCACTAGGACATTTAATCACGCGACATTTAATCACACATTTACAATGTTTATTTACATTTACAATTTACAGCAATGTTATGCATGGGAAATGTAAGCAACTGCACGAAGATAGACTAAAATCTCGCTTGACAGATAACGGTCAACAGTGTTTTGCACGTGCAGTTTCAGTGCCTTGTACCGCATTGGAATAGAAGGTTGAGTACCAGCAATTCCTTGCAGAAACGTTGCACGTTGCATTTGAATGTCTTTTTCAATTCCCTCCAAAACCGACGCTCTGACACAGTTTCAAGTAGCATTGTATTTTACGGTGTAACGTTTTGATGGTACTTTGGTCAAGAGCTTCGGTGACAATAGAATAATGTTAGATATTACATAGGTAATACGTAGCAATGCAAAATGACATGTTATTTCCTGATTGGCTAATGTGTTTGTATAAAAACTAAGGTTTGGTTAAAATCTCCCCTTCTTGTCTTTACACATAATATCAGTTTTACCTTCTGGACTGTTCATTACTGAATTGGAGTTATAGTTTAGTTTAAATGTGAAAAGATGATGAAAATGTTTCTAATGTGATACAACTTATTTCGGACAATATAACAATTAGACTTTATGAAGCCGGTGTTGATTTAAAGAAACATTATAGAGAAAGCCGGCGCAACGGAGTCAAAGACAATTGTCGGGGAGTTCTAAAAGAAAGACTAATAGCCTTTGGCTTTAGACCAACCTTATAAGCAATCCACATCGCCATCCCCACAGAGAGATGCACACGAGCTTGAATTACTGAATTTTCCTCACGCTTTTCCGACATCCAAGTGATTATGTGTCGCGTGATTAAATGTCGCGTGATTAAGTATCCAACTCGCGTGATTAAATGTCCTAGTGATTATGTGTCGCGTGATTAAATGTCCTAGTGATTATGTGTCGCGTGATTAAATGTCCTAGTGATTATGTGTCGGTGATTAAGCGTCGCGTGATTAAGTGTCGCGTGATTAAGTGTCGGTACACCTCCGTGAACATTTGTCTAGTTAGCAAAACAAATTAAATTCGAACGAATTTCTTATTGAAAAGTGCTAAATATAATATTTTCTGTATTTATGAAATTGCACATTTGCAAAATAGTGTTGTGATATGCAGCTAAGCTTCATTGCATACAATCAGATACTTATGTGGTACGAACTTCATAAACATAAGTACATAATACCACACATAATTTCAGTTTTACATTAAAATAGTGCAGCTGACCCAATGTGCAGTTTTATCTTCAGCAGCTCACGAATGACATCTAGACAATCCTTTAAATGTTATTTACATGAAAAATAAAAATTGCTAGGTTCATTGTCAAATCTCTTTCCAAAGATACCTGCAAAGTTAAACTCCTCAAACTATTGTGCACAAATTTTTTTTGCAACAACAATTTTGAAAACTGTCTGAAGACATCACTAGTGGGCATGCTTTGCAGCAACCTTAAACACAGAGATTGGCATGAGCGCCTTCATTTTTGAGTGCTCTTCTTTTTTAGGAGCGTGAGCAATGATGGTTATAACATTGCATATACCTTTGAATTGCTAAAAAGAGCGGTTGCCCAGCTATGGTTAAACATACCTTTTTCATACTAAAAATGCTTAAATTAAGATGTTAGTCAAGTCACACTTGTGATGACAACAGGCTGTTTTGCTTATTTTTTACGATACAGATTACATTTTTGTAGGCTGTTTCAATGCTGAAATCAATAAATTTTCGAAGTACGCTTACATTTTGAAGATATACCATTCATACAATTTCTCAACAAAAATTGTAACTTGAAGAATCAGTCGCGTGGTCTACATCACTGTTTACTGGAAGTCACAGTACCGTACCTTTTTAACTTGATATCTATCCAAAAACAGGTCTGTCTGAATTTAACTTTATTTTATCTAAATCAGGGTTTCTCAACTGGGAGTCACAAATCTTTAGTATCTCTGTAAGGAAGCCACGAACAATGAAAGGTTGAGAACCACTGATCTCATCCAAACTAATCTATCCTCGTAGGCTTATAGGTAGTCAGCCTGCTCTTCCATGTGGGATTGGCTGCAGCCTGTTTTAACGATTTACAACTCAGGACTTGTCCGACGTTGGTGGGAATGCATATATGAGTTTGTAATCTATAACGTTTATTGAAAAATAGTGATGCAGAGGTCTAAAAATTAACGAAAACAGTAGCTGTAAAAAATTTACATGCATTTCCTAGGCTCTAATAAGGTCATTTTCCATAACATTTTGGGACAACTTGCTTAACGGCAAATAAGATACGGTACGCTATATTAATTTTTCTTTGGACGTCTAGGCTGCATTAAGCATTTGCATGATTTAGTATGGTATGAAAATTTTTAACGCCGGTTTTATGAAAGTCTTTGCACAACTGACGACTTAAATTCTCCATCGCTTGAGCCTCGGTTACCTTGAGCTTCAGTTACCTTGAGCTTCAGTTACCTTGAGCCTTAGTACAAGTTCGAACTGATCCCCATGTTGTTTGAGTTTTTGAATTTTTATCATTTTGTCTAAACTTGGAACTGTTTCCCTGGACCACTGAACATGTCCAAACGTTGTTAACATCTTGTCCATGTGCATTACAATGGTAACGGCACTGGTTATCAAACATGGGCCGTATTACTGTAAGCTAAGCACTCTAACCACTCCAGCGCTTATATCAATATATGTGTTTTGAATTAGTACACAGGTACAAGTTACTGTAAGTAATAGCTAGCCCACATGTGACATCACTCACTGCTACGTTTTTTTTAGCAATTTATAGCTAAATACTGGAACAGCAAAAGATGATTGTGGACATATAAGTTTAAATAACTATAAACTTTCAAATTATTTAGTACAATATATTTATGAAAATTACGTTGCAGTCACTTCAAACTTTGCTGGTTAACATGCTTACCTATCTTGTAGTTTGGTATTGCTTTGAGAGATCTGTGGCAGTTTGGTGAAAGGTTTGAGCAGAACTTGCCATTTCAGCAGTATTGCGTTCCATATTTGATAGCTTTTTTCCGCGTTCATCAAGCTGGGCTTTGTTCTTTGTCATCAGAGATTTGGTATCTGCATATGAAACACATAAAAGTAAATTATAACAACGCAAAAAACAATAGCAGCAAACAACTCTGAGGCAAAAACATAACCTTCAGAAGCAGGAAGACAGTCATGAACCTTTCTGGATACATTTTCAAAGCTCGGACAGATGCTGCCCAAATATTTTGTACAAAGACTTGCAAAATTTTCTAAAAATTCATTCTTTTCTCCAAGAGATAATGCTTGAAATTTGTAAGGACGGTCAAAGTGTATATCAAACTGCATGCTGTCATCAGAATAGCCATCAACCTTCTGTAGGAAAGCAAGTGGGTGTTAGGGATTAGCAGTTAAACAAAAACCTGAAAACTACAATAATATTATCAACATTCTTTAATATCTTCTTAAATGAATTAAATACAATAGCAAAGTAAATAAAAGATACAGGTTTCCAATTACGTAAACACTCTTAATATTCAGGTTGAAGTTTTAAGGTTCAAGGTTTTACGGCTTTGTCAAGATTTTTCTATTTCGTTACAAATCTCAGTTCAGTATTATGTGGGAGCCTGTATCCACCGTAATCCAAAATCAGAATATCTTAACAAGACCGTCTACTAATGACACAATATAGTGCGAATGACACATGAATATGTTTAGCGAAATGTTGGTCGGAAAATAGGTCAGATTATAAGTGGTTATATATTAGGGTTGCCATACGTCCGGATTTCCCCGGACATGTCCGGAATTTTAGTGCTCAAACTGCATCCGGGGGAAAATGCTAAAATATGCTTAAATGTCCGGAATTTCACCCCATTCGTCTACTTTTTGTCCATTAAAATGGTCCAGAGTACGGGAATTTCTTCCCATTGTAATGGTTGAAAGTATGCCTTTCTTACCCTAGAGTAAGATATATGCCTTTGGAATGGGGAGAATTTTACTTCGGCACAAGTATGGTTTGTGAACCCCATTCGTCTATTTTTCCGCCCATTAAAATGCACCTGCTATCAGCAACAGGGTTTCCAACAAACCATATTTCTGCCGAAGTAAACATCTCCCCATTCCAAATGGACATTTCTTACTCTAGACTAGAGTAAGAAAGGCATAGCCTACTTCCTGCCATCCGAATGGGAAACTATTATCGCATTTCCACCCATTTCAATGGGCGGAGAGCAGACGAATCGGGTGGGAATTTTTTTAAATTGTTTGTTGCGTTACGGGTAATAACTTCATTGTTACGTCATAAACGACAATAGAGCGCTTTATTTGGAATACAATCATACATGGATGAGTGGAGCTGGGCTAGTAGCTGAAGGCCTTATATCTTGGTCGATATTGCAAAATTTAGAACATGTCTGAAACGATAAGAGCGTATATTCGCTGAAGAAAATTATAAAGCAGTGAAAGCAGTAGAAAATTAGCTCAACAAGAAGTCTGTTGCAGACCAAATTAGAATACCAAGGAAATTGTCGTTTGTTTAATGCTTAATGATTTCGAAGTGGGCCGCGGGTTTTCTTCGCACCGTCAAGGTTGGGCATTGCTAGTGTGACGTCATATTGACAGACAATGTGTTCATACCTCATTTTAAAAACCGCTAGTTGGCACTAAAGAGTGTCCGGATTTTAGGTCACGAAAATATCGTAACCCTATTATATATGATAAATTACCCTTATAACTATTACCCTGTCTTTATCGCATCAAACTAGGGCAACAGCATAAATGAAGAATTGCTTCTCGAACATTAGAATATAAGAAATTGTAGTGACTACCGTCAAAAAATACGTAGCTTGTGATATTAACACTTAATGTTAAGTATTTACTTGTGATATAAGTCTCTGTTTTGCAAAGAAACAAAAATGATATTACAGCATTACCAAAAAAGAATGTTTGCTGTATTTGGCAAATATTATGCAATGGTTAGTACTTAGGGTGGTACCCTTAGATGGTTATGTAAATCAATTCCGAGCTACATTGCACACTAGTTCTCTCAATGGGGAACTGATCATATCTCTCAATTAGGAATTGGAATTGATTCTTTCGGACATTTCTATTCTCTAACCACTATCGTAAAATTAAAATGTAATGTAACTAAAAAAAATTATGAACTAATCTTATACCTTTAGGTCCTCCAGTGACCAATGACGCCTTTTCTGAAACCCTTTTCCATCATCAGCTCTTCGAAATCTTGAAAAATTCAACAGAAGTATTTATTTACAGTATTTATTGGGGTGTAGCCGACACTTTCTTTTCAAAGAATCCAATCGGAAAAAGTTGAGTGCCGGAACTAAATTGGCAACTTTTTTCTTTTGGCACGTAGCATGCCTTCGCTGCGTCTCGAACCCCACTGTGTTGTACTATAGAAAACAAAGACAATGTCTGAGGTGTGAAGACATGTTGAACAGTTAATATCACTTTATGTTTCTTACTTATGCACGTTCCTGCATTAAACCACTTGCAAACTATTGTTTATTTCATCAATTTAAATGACGAACGATGACAACTACGAAATAGAAAAAAAAACTGCTGAACTCAAAAGCCTTTAAAATCGGTATCGTCATGACTTACTTCAACAATAGATTTTAAGATATTTTTGTTTGCATTTTCTGCATACACGCAATCATCAATGCAGTTATTGTTTCAAGTTATTGCTTAGTAACTTCGACGCCATCTAGAGCATATGTTATGCAAAATTGTTTAATTGATGGTGCCATCATATGTTCAGGTATACTTTGTCATACAACCTTATTGTACTGACACAGGGTGGTCCAAGACTGCGAACATGAAGGGCCACATTAGGGTCTGAGAAAAACTTCACGGGCCGCATAGTGAGAAATGATAACGCGTTGCTGAAAGTAGAAACGTTGTTAACTACTGTTCGCAGGCTATGAACATTAACAAATCTTGTCGCTTACAAAATACAGTTGTATGAATGAAATGAAATGAATGAAAGGAAAGGACTGAGTTTGCTGTTCTGATCGACCTAATGTTTTGCTGCACGCCTAACTCACTTTTTAATCTCTGCTTGCGACTCTGCGTTTTTGCTTTTGCATATGGTGTCGATCTCTGCTTTAAATTCAGTGGTCGACAGACGTAAGCAGGCATCCAGGGTTTCATCAGCCATTCTGTTCCGTGTGTCGCTTTTTAATCGCTTCATAATGGAGAAAGTGCTTTCACATATGTATGTGCTACCAAACATGGAGCATATCTTCAGTGCGAAGTCGTTTAATCGTGGAAACTGTTCGTTGCTTAAAAGCCTCCAAAAGGCGTCGTAACGCTCATTCTTACGTGAAAGAAGAAAAGGGTCTGACTGCAATTCACATAGTTCTTGCTGAACGTAAGATGGTTGGGATTCTATAACTATTTCCATTGGATTGTTGAAAAGCTCCATTTGTGCTTTCAGCAAATCAAAGTCAGCGAATCTGTCGTTAAACTCATCGATGATGTCACCAATTTTGTTAGAAAATGCAGAAAAATCGATACTTTTTCTTTCACCAAGTACTTCACTGCATGCAGGAAAGTGGGTAGCATCATTCCTTTGCAAAGAAGCCTTAAATAGCACAAGTTTCTTGCGAAAACCTTCAATGTGTCCAACCAATTGAGAAATATTTTGTTTCTTACCTTGCAGTTTCATGTTTAGGATATTGAAGTGATTACTAATGTCTGTCAAGAACGCCAACGAACCAATGAACTTGTCATCACTCAACTGAATCTGGTATGTCTCGGTCGTCCCTTCTATCTCATTCTGGAGAAAATTTAGTATTTCTTTTCGCAAAGAAAAGAAATGTTTCAATGTTTTGCCTGCACTTAACCATCGAATTTTTGAGAATAGTGGAACATCTTCATATTCTGCACCCACATCTTTTAAGAACTGGATGAATTTTCTATGTCTCTGGGCTCTGTTTCCCCCTTTGATGATGTTGACTATATTCGTCACACTAAGCATAACATCACTCATCTGCAAAACTTTGGCACATAGTGCTTCTTGGTGAATGATACAATGCAATGTTGGGCAGTTCACTCCATGATCTTTTAGAATGCCAACTAGTCCTCTCTTTCGTCCTGTCATTGCCCTGGCACCATCTGTTACAACACATGCACACTTCTCAAATCCTCCATAAGCATCAACGACAGACGCAAGGCTGTTATATATGTCGATACCTTTTGTAGTTCCACGAAGTGGAGATATCTTGAGTAGTTCTTCAAATACAGTAAAGTTTTTATCAATAGTGCGAATGAAAACCAAAAGCTGGGAAACGTCACTGATGTCAGTACTTTCATCCAAGGCTAAAGAGAAGTACTTGCATTGTTGAACAACGTCTTTCAATTGCACAGTCACGTTTTCGCTCAATTCTGCCACTCTTCTTGCAACGGTTTGATGAGATAAAGAAACGTTTTCAAATTTTTTGGCTATTTTTTTATCTCCAAAGGAAAGGGCCATCTTAATCGCACACTCTTTTACAATCTCCCCGTCTCGAAAAGCTTTTCCATGTTTTGCGAGCGTTAGAGCAACTTCGTATGAAGCTTTAAGGTCTGCAGTTGAATCGGGTTTGGAAAAACCAATAATCATTTTTTTTTGCTTGGAATAATTGCCCTTTAACTCTTTCAAAATTGCTTCCCTAGAAGTTCCATGGTATTGGCCATATTTTTTCTCATGCATGGTGCTGTAATGTCGCTTTAAATTAAACTCTTTAGGCACTGAAATAACTTGCAAGCAAACCAGACACTGTGGTTTACCATTGCTATTGGCAAAAAAATACCTTTCCTCCCAAGTAGAATTGAACTCTCTGTTTTCCTCTGACACTTTTCTTTTGACACTCATGCTTTTAGTAAACTTTTCCCCTTGACTAAATAAACGAGTTGCAGCTAATTTACAACCAAATTCGAGAGTGTACTCTGCGCTAGCAACAAAAGCAAAATATCAACGCACGTTTGTGTCGTCACAAACCGACATTGTTCCCTCATAGTTACCTATTGACCCGATTATGCACGACTTATTTAGGGTTGTGGCGAATGTAATGTATTTATAAAGCGTAGGTGTATTTTTAAACCTTGGATTTAGCACTGATAATTCCGGCATCCACAAAGTGTTCGCGGGCCGCACAAAAGCTTCACGCGGGCCGCATGCGGCCCGCGTGCCAGGGTTTGGACCACCCTGTACTGACACATTTCTGTGATTTTAGGCCGATGAATTCGGTCAGTCTTCGCAACACTTTTTTGGCCTTGTGCATTCCACTGTTCACGCAATTAACGTCCAGTGGTCATAGCAGGCCACCGGGAATAATGCAAGGTCAATGTATGTCAGTAAGGTTCCATAATAGACGGTAAAAATCGCAATTTAGTAGAGCAATGTTGTGAATAGCCAACCCAAATTACCCACATGAGTCAAGTCAAGTCTTCTAGGCACTAAAATACAAATGAAGTCTTTCTAAAAACTTGACTCGAGTCATTCCAGTTCTACAACATGGTTTGCACAAAAAATTTCCAATGTGCGCTGTGCACCTGCCATTCGCTGCATTCCGACGGAAGGCCACATTGAATGCCTTGGGGGGTTGGATGGTGGCCCACGAATGCCCTAACTGTATTTCCAAATACACACATGATTTTATTTTTTATGGTGAGTACTGCTAGTGCATGCCATAGTGGCATTTTATTTGGTTTTGTATGTGAACTCATTTTCTAATGCATGCATGGTTATATAATATGTTTAGGTGCATATATTCAATACAACAAAGGAACTATGAGGTGTAACAAAAAAGTAACGGGACTCTATCTGCCATGCTCTTGGATCAATGATAATTAATCGGCAAGCCACTTGTTAACCATGCAGCACAACTTCTTAGCTCCTTTGTGTAGAAAATGTTTACGCTAAATGATTTCATTCTTTCATTACAGGCTACTTTTTAACGCAAGGTTATTAACCAGTGTCAGAATTTTGTTCTTTTGTGTTGCGCTTGTTGGTAGCACAAAATTGAGCAACGAAACAATTTGAAGTTTTTAATCAAATTGGGGAAGAGTCCAATTGAGTATTTCAAAATTCTTAAATAGGTTTATGGTTTCTTGAAGATGTCAAGGATTTTTGAAACAGTTTTTGAAATGTCACAAACGTTTCGATAGTGGCTGTGATAAAGTGGAGGATGACCCCAGGTCAGGACGGCAACGAAGACGGATGAAAACATCATCAGAGTGAAACAGCTGGTGCGAAGTGATCGCAGATCGATGGTGCATAAAATCAGCTTAAACAGGAAATCAGTGCTTATCATCTTGCTGCATGATCTAGGGATGGGAAAAGTGAGTGCCAAACTGGTACCAAAAATTTTGTTGGAAGACCCAAAGCTACACTGAGTTAATTTTTGTAAAAAAATGCTAGAGAATATAAGGAACAATCCAGACATTCTAGGTCAAGTCAAGGTGCGCATGTCAAAAACAAAGATCAAGGTCATGTTGATCGCATTTTTTAATTGGTTTTTGATTGGTTCAATCATGAATTTGTGCCTGAGGGTGAAACAGTGAATGAGCACTTTCACTGGCAGGTTCTCCTTCGGCTCCATGACAGAGTTCAACGCATCAGGCGGGTAATGTGGAGTGGCACCTTTACAATGCCATCAGTGTGAGGCAGCTCTTGGTCAAAACAAATCACAGCTCTCGACCGCCCTCCATATTCTCCAGATCTGGCGCCGTGTGACTTTAGGCTTTTTCCCAGGCTGAAGATTTCGCTAAAAGAAACTTTGGATGTAATTTATGAAAAAATTTTGTATTAAAATTTTTATGACAACAGTCCCACTACTTTTTTGTCATACCTCGTAGATCAACTCTGGAACAAAATAAAAATTATTGAAAAAGGGCATTCCAGAAGCATATTGAGTTCACATAAAAAACATACACGCATGTATGTATAAATTCCTTTCATTGTATTATTCCAGCCATTTCAAAGATAGATTGTGATGATATTTTTCAGTTTTAGGTGTAAGTTTATATCCCGGCTTCATTTTAATAATCGCTTAATAAATTTGATTAAAGTATGGAAAAACATGGCTTTTGTTAACGAACAATTTACTTAATAGGCTAAAACCACACAAACTACCTAATCTAAGTGTATGGTGGTGTTATACGTTATGTGCCATGATTTATGATCTTAACTGATTAGTGTATTTAACACAGCAGTGCTTTTTAAGTAGCGTGGACTAGTTGGAAAAACATTCATTTGTTAAATACTTAAGTTAAAAGTTAATAGTAACTTTATTACGAAAAATATCAACAAACCTCATGAGCAATAGAATAAAAGGTGTTAAAGAGCATATAGGTAGAATTTACCTTCAACACAAGCAAGGGTAAGGCTGGGCAAGCAAAACAAAATCTTAAGATACTTGTAGTTGTATCTATGTAATTTTTTAGCAATTATTTTATCAGAAACTTATGTGGCAGCAGTAAAGATCTCATACATTAAAAATGTCTAGATAATACACCTGGTGATGAAAACTTTAGAAGGTCGCTTTACGGTAACGGAACAACAGAGATAGTGTTCATTTTCAGCTTTGCTTAACAAACTTGGCTCCGTCTTTAAAACCTAAAGAGTGCTTATTTACTAACAGCAGACTAGACTTTTTCATAAACAAAATGATTCAACATGAAATGAAAGATAAATGCTTTAAACAAACAAAAAATTAAAAATATAGTGTGTGTATGATGTATGTTTATTAATTTTTACAAAGGTTTACGTGGATGTATGCGCTAACACTGCCTTAACGTGTAACTTGAAAGATGGGCTGTAATGAACATGCAGCTCATTACTGAGACTTTTTGCAACTTTCTTTTGGTGATAACTATCTAACCATGAACTAACAACTGACCATGACGTAAATTTACCTAGAACCAACTGAATTAAATCATATTATTACTTAAATCATATAATTTGAATAAACAACAATGCTAATTTGCGTAAAATATAAAAATAAAATGCGTAGCGTATTTGTGTCGCCGGTCAGTTGACCACAACCAATTGTCGCCGGTGAATTTGTTCACGGTCAATTGACGTGATCTCTCAAAGGGGATGCAGTTTAATCTTTCCTGGTAAAATGTAGCTCATGTTAGCTATACTAGATCATGCATTGTCATTTCACAATGGACTTTTTGGAAAATAAAAATCACAATGCTGTGCAAAACGGCAATAAAAACTCACATTATTGTTTGCGCAGCATTAAGATTTGAACTGTGTCAAATTCACATGTCTCTTAAACCAAACTAAAACAGACAAAATAAAACCAGATGTGATAAATCATATTTTACCACACGATTATTTGTTAGTGGATAATTTCGCATCTTTCTCTCAAAGTGCCTCGCGCAGAATATATAACATTCGCCAAGGAGTTAAAAGAGAAAAAAAGGCGAAGAGAACAAACCGCTCTCCTCATGTAGAATGTGCTGCAAGTCGTAGGGTTCAAAATAAGGACATGCAGCATGTTTTACTGTGGGCTTGCCACGTCAAGGTGCAGAAATGATAGCAGAAAGTTTGAGAAATTATCGTACGAAGAAATAATTGGTAAGTTATAGGCAAACGTTTCTAATGTCAAAAAAGCACAAGCAAAAGCAACACTGAAGACAATTAAATTAGGATGACCAACCATCACATATTGGCATAAAATGTCATGTATTCTAATTTCCAAGACACTAAAATAGATTTTTAAATATAGCCAATTCGTGCAAGAAATGAAGCAAAAAAGTTGCAAATTATACCAAAATAATTCCCTGTTAATATGTTTTTTTAAAAGAAAAGCAATATGTCATGCATTCAATACCTTTTTAGACCATGTATTGTAAATTCAGAATTTCCCGGTGTCATATGTCAATAATGCCATATACTTCTATGAAGTCAGCTTGGTCACCCTAAAGTAAAAAAATCACTTCAGATAGCCACGGAAAGAAAGGGGGCCATGGACATGGAATATATATGAATGGTGGGCCGTGCTGAAAAAAGGTTGGGAACCACTTCGGTATGATAAATGAAGCCATAATGAGGTATGGCACTAGACCAAGGAAGCACAAAATTTTGTGGTCAACTTATGAAGTCGATGCAAAACAAAAGTAATTATTAAGTCACTATTAACTAAAATTGACTTCTGAAATATAAAGGTTGTTCTAATTTTGAACTAATAATTTCTGAGTAACTTTTGAATTGTGAAAATAATAAGCGGTCATTTTCCATTTTGCTTTGATTAATTTGCACAAGGGTGTATGTTGGTTTGATGCAAACTTTGGTAGTCAATATATTTGCATATACTTCTTCAACACAAAATTTCCGAAAGGGTTTGTGAAAAATTTATAGTACATACCTTTATGAAAGCAACTAGTCTCTCTCCATTAGGATGAAACACTTCCTTGTGTAGGTAATGTTTTACTTCGTGTGGCCTGGATGTCATGACTGAAAATTCTTAGCATATGGGTAAAATAGATATCTGCTATAGGCTACTTACATTTTATACCTGTAAAAAATGCAACAATTTTCTCCAATGGCTAACTAAAACTAAACTTCACTATTAAGCTTAGTTCTTTTTCAGAATAAACAAATTAATGCCGTGTATCAGTTTTTAACTTGCCTTATAATTTACAACAATAATGAAAATTTTGCCATTGGTGAAAAAACATTCTTGCTTTGTGGTAGTAGTTTATCAGTATTTATATCTAGGGATGTGCATTTTAGAATATCGAATCTTTGAGAATTGAATCTAAAACTATTTGGTTCTTATTTTAGGAACTGATATTATTCTGATTACAAGCATTGCCCACAGAGGTTTTGATTCACGTAATATAACCTTTTCACACGATTTCACTGAACGTGATGGTTACCGGTACTCACTACTGTGCACAAACGCTTAAACCGCATCAAATGTCAAACCGCGGACGAAACCTCGATTTTAATCGATCACACACGCGAAAATCACAGTTCATGATGGCAAACGTTCCCAATGTGATCGCATGAAGAACGATAGCCATGCAGGAAATAAACACTGTCAAGTCAAACCTACGTACGCTTAGTTTCGTATGGCGGCCGTGCTGTATGTCCATCGTTCTGGTGTGTAGGCTACAATTAACACTTTGCATGGTTTTTAATCTCTAAAAGCTTTGCTGCTTTTCTCCCTGTGTATTAGTTGTTTGTTACCATAGTATGTTTTTGTCGAATTTGGCTGCAAGCCTGCAACAAATTAAAAGCTATTACTTCGCTCCAAGCCCAAAGGTATAAAGCAGTGATTCCCAAACTTTGTGACGCGGCATACGCCACAAATTCTATGGGGTGCCGCGCATCTTTTGGGAATTTTGGACCGTATAAATATTTCAAACAAGGCATGCAGACAAGCATATGCGACTTAAAAGCGCTCTAACTGCTCTATACCTGATAAGCATAGGGAACAATGAAACCAATTATGGCATTGCCAATAGAGTAGGGTAATTGCCATGTAATTGACACGTGAAAATAATTTTTTTAAAGCAATTCTCTTCTCTTGTAAGTGTGTCGCGAGCGTTTTATAATCTTTCTAGTGTTCCACAAGCTGTTTGGGAACAAGTTTGGGAACCACTGGTTTAAAGCAAAGAGTTAACCATACGTTTACTGTACAGTAGCATTGCACAAAATACCTGTCACAACTGAACCATAACCACGTAACACTATATTACGTCATAAGCCTACGCAAAGAGATTTAAACACATGAGTAGAAACTTCTCTTTTGCGCATGACGTCATGTTTCTTTCTTTTATTCTCTTGGAGCATATTCTACTTTCTCCACGGTCACGGTTCACTACATAACAATAAACATGCAGACGACGACAATGATTTTCAGATCTGTTTGCTGCTGGAACTGATTAGTCTTATTATTATGGTGCAGTTGTTGGGATCCAATAGGTGTTAACTTTAATTGAAATTAATTAATGAAATCAGGTGAGAGTTTTAGGTTCAGCAATTAACTTATTTTCAGTTCCTTGAACTGATAATGCTGCTGTTTTATATCAAGGCATGGCTTAGCCTACTTGAGTTGCGCGGGAAGATTTTTTCGTTCACCACATTTAAGGTGAAAAATAAAATGAATGGATGAAAAATTTAGATAGACCGAGTCATATTGTATTGTTTCATCTGCGCATAAAATTTCGCTCCACGCGCAGAATAAAAACTTTACAGATTAAGACTCAATAGTACAGGTCTTATGTTGCAGGCTTTAAGTTATTGAAATAAGCTAAATAGTCTGAAATAATGGCAAATTTGTGCTGTTTACCAATGTGCAACAACAGGTCACCTGCCGTGACTCTGTTTAAGATACCTTCGAGAAAATTTGTAAAAAAGGAGAAGGAAAGCTGGGCAGAAAGGTTGGAGTGTATCGTGCTGGCTTGCAGAAGCGACGAGCACATAAAAAATCTATTTGCTCGAGATGCTGTGAAAATGTGTGAAGTGCATTTTGAAAGATCTGACATTGTTTTAAGTAAAATTTGTTCTACATAGACTTACATGCAGTGTAACTAGTGTATTGAGGAAAGATATTTAATGTAATGGCATATCTAGCGTTTGATGCAGTGTTTGTTTTCCATGAGATGGTTTGATGCAGAACTTCATTAAATTTACTAGCGAGTGAGCACAGCATAACACTGCATCTGTGACAAGCTATTAGTGCAAACCTTCACTGTGGTTTCAGATTAATATATGTACCATTACAAGTATCAAAATTGAAAATGTTCATGTATGCACAAATAAGAGTTTTTTTGCAGAGGGTTCCCGTAAAGAATTACGTGAAGGAGCAGTACCCACTTTGTCTTTGCCTAAGCTGACTTTGGCGCAGGTACATTCAAGAAAGCCGCCGAAGAAGCGTATCTTTGAAACAAAATTACATTTCAAATCTGTTGCGTCCTTGAAATCTGCTCGCTTGCCGGAAGGTTGGCAGAGGTCATTTGAAAACAAAAATCTTGTTTTTCCTTTTTATGATGGCTGTGATCAACCTAAATACTCGATTGGAGTATTATATGACATGTCATTAAGGATATGCTATTATGGCTGGAAAGCACCTCGCTCAAGTTGTATTTACTCCCTGGATATAACTACTCAAACACTACACGGCACCATAAAAGATATTGAATCGTTTTCAATATGTTCTGGATTGTATAGTTCTGGAAGTGGCCTGCCACACATGACCACCAAATCTATGACACCATTCAGTTCTGAAAATGCACCAACGGTTAGGAAACTTGCATACAGGTGAAACTAGTTTTTCAATTGTGCCTATTGCATTTGTTACATATATGAAATTTATCATTATTTAACATTGAATGAATCATATAGAGTGGTGGGATTTAGCCGGTTCGTGCGAACCGGTTCTTGGAATTTTAATGACATCTGCGAACTGGTTGTTAACAAGCATATGTATAAGCCTATGTGTATGTCGGTAACGGATCAATATGGCATGCTGCTAGTGACCATATACTTACTTATTTTTGGTAACACTGATAATGCATTGCACTTAAAGTGTACACAGTATCTTAGGCATATTTTGTGACTTTTCTTGTTAAATGAACCAAATTTCTTGTTGTTAGAAATGCAAGTTGTGAACTTTTTCTCAAGGGAAGTGGTCAGTGCAGGAGTTGTTGTAGTGTAGATGAAAAGGAGGGACGGCTCAACCAGAAAAGGCTAAATTATTACCATATGGTTAAAGATCAACCTTTAAAACGATCAGCGCAGCCAACATTTAACCTACCATCTCGAATTACCTCCACCTTTACTGCTAATGAAATTTGGTGATATTGCACTTCGTAATCCTATTAGTAATAGTCTCATTCGCAAGATTGTCAGTGTCAGTAGCTGTGTTTTTTACACTTAACTATATGTAGATTGAGCAATGCCAGAAGATAGAAATAAAACAGTATTATTTAAGATAGTCTTGTTGTTATGAAGTAATTCTTTATTAGCATTAGAGAATTAGAAGCTAAGGTTTCAACTCCGTTAGCTGATGATACGGTGCAAGTGGAGGTAGATAAAATTATGTCAGATGACATGACAGCCAAAGTAAAAGCTAAAGCAAAAGCTAAATAGTATGAAAAGAAATGGGGAAAGATATCACCCTGAGTTAATAAAGTAGGTTTAGGTCTCCTTGAGTAATAAACTACTGAATAACTACTAAGTTCAGAACTGAACTACTACTGAGTAACTAAGTTCAGTTGACCTCAATTTTTGTTTATTTCATAAAAGCGTGCTAAAATCAACCCTTGCAATTTTCTTTATAGGTTCTGTTTGAGTCTAGCTGCTAAAAGTAAAAGCGCCTATGAAGAATTACAACAAAGTGGCATTTTACGACTACCAAGCTCACGCACCCTAAATGACTATCGGTAGCGTATGGGTTCTGTTCTCTGCAATTTGGCTACTACAAGCTAACTACGAGCAATTGTTTCACTTGCTCACTTTTGTACTGTTTTCAGAAACGTTTACTGCACTGCACCTGGCATTCAAGATAATGTTTTAGAAGAACTGAAATCCAAAAGTCTCAGTCTAGCATCACATGAACGATTTCTCGTTATATCAATCGATGAAATGAAAGGTGAAACTTTTCTTGGAATTTTTAACACTATTAATCACACTGTGTAAGATTCTTATTCATGCTTTATGACAAAACAATGACACAAGTTATTAACTGTATATGCACAAGATATAACCTGTTCCTTATTTTGTTTACAGTGAAAGAAAATATTGTGTATAATGCAGCAACAGACCGAATAATAGGATTTGTTGATCTGGGTGTCGACAGACAATACAATAATGAAGCTCCTGCCACACATGCCCTACAACTTTATGGTAGGAGTATCCTCAGCAATTTTTCCCGGCCTATTGTTTTTTATGCCACCAAGAATACAAAGGCATTTCACTTGGTTAGCATGTTCTGGGAAGTGGTTGAATCCTTGGCCGGATGTGATTTTACAGTCTTAGCACTTGTTGCTGATGGTGCATCCTGCAATCGAAAATTGTTCCAATTGCTCAATAATTCCAATTTGACCGTCCCCTACAAGTGCATTAATATTTATCAGCCAGAAATGCCTATTTATTTGATTAGTGACCCTCCACACTTGCTGAAGACAGCCTGTAACTGTGTGAGATCCAGCCGTCCAGGTGGAGCTAGAATGATGAAGTACAATCAACATTTCATTTTGTGGAAGCATTTTTGCCATGTTCCCTACCTATTTGAAAGTTCAGAGTTGAGAAGTTGCAAGTTGACTGATGGCCATTTTTCCCATAAGAGTTACGCAAAAATGCGGGTTTGCTATGCCGCACAATTGCTCTCTGGAACTGTCTCCAGTTTAATGAAGAGTCGTGGTGGAGAAGAAATGAAGATGAGTGCGTGGTTTGCTGGTTTGATGAATAAGTGGTTTGACCTCATGAACACCAGATTAAATTATTCATACAACCCTGACTTGAAACCATATACAACGATTGATGATCCTCGTCTGAAATGGCTTAATACATTCCTTTCAGAGTTAAAACAATGGAAAAGCAGTTTAACTGGGTCCGTTTCCGAACAGTCAAAGCAGTTTCTGAGCCATCAAACCTACGACGGTTTAGTTTCCACATCCATGGCCATTGCTGAATTGGTGAAATTCTTGTTGGAGAACAGCCCAGAAGGTGCATACGTCTTAACTAAGCGCTTAAACCAAGACCCATTGGAGGCCTATTTCGGTCATATGAGACAAACTGGCCGTCGAAATGAAGTGCCTGATATTCACCAATATGCACAATTTGAAAATGTGATAATGTGCAAAAAGAATATCAAGTCACTTAAGGGGTCAAATGTAAATCACGTTATTGACTGGAAACATGGTGATGTTTGCGATGATCCAATGCCGAAGCGAAAAAAATAACTTGATTTCGAGTGTTTTGACAGTCTGCTTACAATACAGTAACACTTAATCCTTCTTGAGCTAAAACTGACGAAGTACATGTAAGAAGACAACTATGTAATGTACATTCATTTTAATGATTTTCTCAGACTTACATTTTGATCAGAGGTTACATGCAGTACTGAATTTAAATGATTGGCTTTTTGATAGCATCTAATCTTCACGTAAAATTTACATATTTTCATGCACAATTTTTGCAAACATTCATCAAAAACAAGATTTTCAAATATATCTTTTATGTTACAAACACTCAAAGAAGACATGCAACTTTCCATGATGTGCTCCTTTATGTCTTGTTTCCTAAAGACACTTTCTACATACATCAACAATTTCACTAGTGATTTCGCTGGAACTGTAAGATGTCCATAATTGTTATTATTTAAAGCGGAAATCAAGGAACTATTAGTGGTTTCATTACTATAATCAGTTAAACAAGACAATAGATCTATTTCTCTCGGATTTATACAGCGCTTAGTGAGTTTCTGCAAAATATAACCACCTATGTACTGAATTATGAATTCTTCGTCTCGGGTTAACTTGTGTAATGTCAAGTGTTTCCCCTTTTTGTTGTGTGCAACAGTGGTAACGTGTGATAAAAATACATCAAACAATTTTCTTGGCAAGAAAAATAGTGATGGGATGCACGTAATTCCATCACAGGAGAATTTATGAAACAGTTCATCCGGTGAACTGTACGAAGAAAATAGCTTCATAAAATAGTTAACCGCATCTGCAGTTAGATCTGTTTTAACGCCACCCACTGTTTCCCACCATTCCATCAGCTTTTCTCTTGTAACATTATTGCAAGAAGATTCTGCAAGACAAGTGTAAAATTAAGTTTGTTTGATTTTTTTAATCGGAATCTGCCAATGATAGAGCTCAAAATGAAATAAGTTTCAAACAAAAAACAAATATACCGTGAGCAGTTTTTTGATGAGCCAGCAAAGTTTCATTACTTGTGCAGTTATGCAAACATTGTCCACATCTGCAAATAAATATTTTCATTATCAGATTAAATGACATCAATATATCAGTACAGTATTACTTCAAATACTCGTTACGACTTACATTAATTTGTTGTTTTGCTTGGCTGTTTATTATAAATTGGCGAGAACGTACACTCTGGGTGACCGCCATACAGGACAAGCTCAACAGCAGTTGGCTAATTGATTAATAGGCATATCGTATCTTACATGAAGTTTGCTGCATCGTCTTCTGGGTCACAATCTATTTCAATAATTAACTTCAAGTTGACATCCATTAGATCCCAACAACTGCACCACAATAACAAGATCTGAAATCAGACTTTCAGTAGCCTATTTTAATGACACAACACCTGCAACATAAGGCCTATGCTAATGAGTAATGAGTTTAGTTGCTAATTGCCTGGTCGAAGATAAATGTGGTGAACGAAAAAATCTTCCCGCGCAACTCAAGTAGGCTAAGCCATGCCTTGATATAAAACAGCAGCATTATCAGTTCAAGGAACTGAAACTAAGTTAATTGCTGAACCTAAAACTCTCACCTGATTTCAATAATTAATTTCAATTAAAATTAACACCCAATGGATCCCAATAACTGCACCCTAATAATAAGACTAATCTGTTCCAGCAGCAAACAGATCTGAAAATCATTGTCGTCGTCTGCATGTTTATTGTTATGTAGTGAACCGTGACCGTGGAGAAAGTAGAATATGCTCCAAGAGAATAAAAGAAAGAAACATGACGTCATGCGCAAAAGAGAAGTTTCTACTCATGTGTTTAAATCTCTTTGGCCTACGTTTGGAAAACATCTGCATTGGAACCGATCATGTGAAGACCTCGTGGTCAAAATCAAAGAAAAGACCTTACCTCGATTGAACTGGTACAACAATTTGAAAAACACAAACGTGAGAATTGAGAGGTCAAAATGATGGCAACTTTTCGAAGTCAACAACGAAATGAACAGAAGAAAGATTTATGCATTAGAAAGATGTTACATAACCATATAAATAAGCGACGCATTCCATTTTCAAAAAAAGAAGAAGAACCAACAACAAAAATAGAGAACTGGAAGAGAAACGCGAAAATTAACTTAAGCAATCAGAGAGACGATTTATGCTGAAAGGAATCAATTATTTGCGAGTCCGCAACGTTAATTTATTATACAGTGAACCGAGTGCATTCAAGGCAAACGTGAGTACCTCGATTATATTATCGGGCAAGTGGAAATTGTAAATAAAAGTATATTCTGCTTTTTGCCGTGGTGTTCATTTCTTTGCAGTTTGCAAGCAATCTAATCGATAAGTAAGTTTGCGTTGAAATGCATTTACATTTTGATGTAAACGGAGCAGTCAAATTTCAAGGTCAGAAGAGAGAGACTCATCAGCCGACAAAGACGATTGCCAAATCAAAGACAGCTATCCAATGTGACGATTTTTGGACATTTCTTAAGTCGTAAAAAGTCATAGTGACTTCATAAATACGTCAAATACGACTAGGCAACCTTAATACGTCACTTTTTCTTTTCGTTCGAGTTTCATTTTCACTTCCAGTAAAGCAATAGTTTTATTAATTTTCATTGTCGTGAAAAGTGTTAATCTCCTTCTGGTTTGCTCCGTATTCTGTGTTATTGTATCTACGATGAAGGTTGGACTATCGTGTATCTACATTTAACGATAAGCTCGGTAATCTTGTTTATCAAAAAGTCCAACAAATATATTTTATATATTTCATGCAAAATCGTTTTTTTAATGCACTGGGCCCGGTGAAAATAGTGTTTTGAAATTCCGGTTATTTAGTAGTCTTAATCAACAATTCATTCCGCCAACTGACCAAGTTTCATTAAATTTGCTCCAACAGTCTTGAAAATATAAATTTACCATAAATTTTCCTTGTCTCTAAATATAAAATTTTAATTCTAGAGACAAAAGTTAAATTTTTAAAACCGGTAAAAAAATATAAAAGGAATAAAATTTTTGTAGCATAAAAATTAAAAAGTGACAAAATTGGCACATATTTTTTCTAATAAAACCCAAGTCATAATAACGTAGACTTACTACGTTGAAATCATTTTTAAAGTAGGCCTACACCTGAAAGAGCAAGCTTATGCTTGCGAAAGCTCGTGTCGAAAATATCAAGTTAACCTTAAAAGTGGCAAACTATATCCTGTTTCTTTTATTTACTTCAAAAGTTGGTTAATACGGTTCAAACAACATCAACTATGTTTAAATCGTATGACTCAAGTTGTGCTTGCATCTTCGGTTATGACTGCCTACATTCTAAATTTGGACAGATTCCATGTGCTGTAGGCCTACTCAGTTTTCTATAACAACTGCCTAAACTTTACAACAACGTTTTAGCTTAAAATTTTAGGACAAATAGGCCTACTCCAAAATACCAAAAATTAAAACCCACACAAAACTTACAACTTAGCCTAGACCTGGAACCAGCTATCGCCAAAACAATAAGAAACTAGTCCACATCGACGTCATATGCGCATTGGACCGGAAATTTTCTTACTTTTTTTAATATGACGCATTGAGTGCGACACGGTAACCATCGCCGTTGTGACGGCTCAAAATCGTCTTTCCATTGGGAAGTGATGCCTTAAGGTCCACAGCTGAATCATGGGCGGATATATGAGAGGCCCCTAAAAAGTTTGAAGCTCGGTTTTAATTCCAACAGTAATGAAGCGCTTTCGTACAAAGAAATGTCCGTTATACATGAAGCACTTTCACGATTTGATTCCGGGAGGAATCAACGCTTGATATACAGCTTTGGAAAAATTGAAACGTTCAAAATATTGATTTCCACTTCACGTAAAAGTAGCGCTTTGAAAATGAAAATAATACAAACTTTCTTTACCTCAACCCGTTCTCGTAGTGTAGCGGTTATCACGTTCGCCTAACACGCGAAAGGTCCCCAGTTCGATCCTGGGCGAGAACATGTTTAAAATTTATTTGCGCAATAAAATATCAGAATTAATGGAAATATTTCAAATAATATTCAATTGCTATTTCCATGCTCGGTCGATGTTTTGCTTCGGTGGTGTAAAGGTTATCACGTTCGACTCACACGTGAAAGTTTTCGAGATAGGTCGAAGAAAACGAAAGGTTAATCTTTTCAAAAAGCTTATAAACCACAAGTATCGTTTTCAAAGTTTCACGTTCAAGAATCTCCCGTCCCTGGGTGGGCTTGAACCACCAACCTTTCGGTTAACAGCCGAACGCGCTAACCGATTGCGCCACAGAGACTTATCTATGCTGATTAATCGTCTTCTTCATTGTAGGATTGGTAATGCAGCAGAAGTAATTCATAAGCCTTATTTGCTTTATTTAAATGATCGAGTTATGTTAAGTTCGAGTTCGCAGCCTTGGCCAATACTAGGCTCTTTTCTAGGCGAAGCCAAACCTTGAAAAACCAAAATACTTGAATTTTTATTCCAACATCGTGACACTTTCTTTAATAATATTTGAAACGTGGCAAACATTTTTATCCGGTTGAAATTTTCTAATGTCTCTTTTGTTCAAGGAATATAGCTTGTCGTCAGCAAAATATTGTTGTTTAAAATGTAGCAAACTGTTATAAAACGTTTTTAACCAATTCATGAATCCATTATATTAATGCACTCATACGACGCCAATTAAAAGCACATTAAAGTAGGCATGTATTCAACTGCTCGAATAAAACCGCCGTTTTAGCGAGGGACTTTCGCCTACGACCATACCACGTTGAGTACACCCCATCTCGTCCGATCTGGGAAGTTAAGCAACGTCGGGCCCGGTTAGTACTTGGATGGGTGACCGCCTGGGAATACCGGGTGTTGTAGGCTTTTCGTTATTTTCTAATTTTCCAACGTTTTTGTCTGCATTTTCATTTTCCGGATGAGCTTTTCAAAAGTCAAACTATGTTTTAATTTCTAATCAATATCATTTTCGAACATGTTTTATATTAGATATTTTTATTTTGTAAATACTCTATATATATTTATATTGTTTCCAAATTGAAGACAATCGAGACGAAGATCAGAACGAACAAACATAGTTGGACGAGGTGAATGACGCTGACCCCAACAAATCCGGGATAAGTCACTCACTCACTCACTCACTCACTCACTCACTCACTCACTCACTCACTCACTCACTCACTCAACAGAGTTGTGGACAATGACAAGGGCCCCCACGACGAGGTTTTCAACAGGGTCGGAACCAGTGGGGACGCGCAATCACCACCTAAAACGAAAAACATCGCGGAAGATGCTCAACCCACCTAAACCGAGTGCGCGACATTACCCTAACCTACCTGCCTAATTTTTTAACTATGGGCTGCGTGACCTACTTTTTAAAATCGCATTTGGTCCAGAAAAGAGTTTATTTTATGTGTTCTCCAGCGTATCAGTATAATAAATAGGTTATACGTATCCACTGACCAAAGCGTGATCTGCTACTAGACAGACGCTTTGCCACTAAACCATGGCCCCGTACGTTCATCATTTCTTAGATTGCTCTTGTCAAAGTCGAAGTTTTATTGACCTCATATTGATTAAGCCTGACCAGTTTCACTTGATTAATGTTTTTTTGCAGTTTGCAAAAATATATTATCAGCACACAGTATCGTAGCCGCCTCTATAGCTCAGGGGTTAGAGCACTGGTCTTGTAAACCAGGGGTCGTGAGTTCAATTCTCACTGGAGGCTCTTCTACTTACAACGTTACGTTGTGTTGTCAGCTTGAAATGGAATTTTAGCAAGACACAAAAAACATCAATTTACATGCACAGCATAAAGTCGTCATAATGTTTTCCTCACCATTTTGTGTTTGAAACCAGCGAGATTTTGGCTAACAGTCGATCGAGGTAATCCATCATAAAACTGAGATGTTATTCATGCAATGCGAGCTAGATGTTCAGAATGTTAACGCACAAGTTGCACTGCACAAGTCTCTCTGACATGTGGTTTCAAGTGCCCGACTCATTGCTTATTTTCAATATTCTCCTTGTAGTTGACTCAATGACATTCGAAAGGAAGCTTTCAGCGCAAATATTTTGCAATAAACTGGTTTCTACTCGCGTTTGGTCACATAATCACAACTTTAAAACATCAATAAATTGAATCTTTCTTCCCCCTGTCGTTCCTCCGTATAGTTTGGGTTATCAGGTTCGTCTAAAGTCTAAGAGAGGTGCAACTGCTATTTTAACCAGTTCACCATACAAGAAGCAGTTGGCTGCAACGAATCGTAGCCAATGCGCGGTATCTGGCAACAGCAGTAAAACAAGTTCATCGAAAAAGCGTTCTATGAAGAAAGCTAAGGTTTCCAGGTCATCAATGCAGCAGAAGGACACAGTCGATGAAAATGATAACAACGTAGATGCAGAATGCTTTTACTGCAACAAAATGTATTCCAAATCGTCCGAGAATGATGGGTGGATCCAGTGCTCCAAATGCATGCGATGGGCGCACGAAGCCTGCTCTGGGTGTAATGAAGAAGATGACAACTTTATTTGTGAATTATATTTTTTAAAATTGATGGTGAACTGCGATTACTTTCATAACTACTTCGATTATCATGACAATTTGTTATGAAATTGATTGTGACGTGGAACAAATTGCCTTGTTTACTCAAAACTTACGGTGGTCCACTTTACCCCACACATGTGGGGTAAAGTAGACTATTGGAGGTGCTTTTAAATCAAAAAAAATTTATGTAAGAATCCAAGCAATCAATAAAAGGGCACTTCAAAAATGATCGAAATACCTTAGAGTTAACTCTCAAAACAAACAAGTCAAACGTTTTGATGAAATCAGTGAATTGTAACGATTTAAGCCTTAGGTGGTCCGCTTTACCCCACCCTCCCCTACATTAAATCAAGAAGCTACCATCGCAAAACTACATCATAAACCTACCCTGAACTATGGCTTGCAACGAGACCTAGGTTATGACTGCCTACAGTCTAAATTTGGACAGATTCCATGTGCTGTAGGCCTACTCAGTTTTCTATAACAACTGCCTAAACTTTACAACAACGTTTTAGCTTAAAATTTTAGGACAAATAGGCCTACTCCAAAATACCAAAAATTAAAACCCACACAAAACTTACAACTTAGCCTAGACCTGGAACCAGCTATCGCCAAAACAATAAGAAACTAGTCCACATCGACGTCATATGCGCATTGGACCGGAAATTTTCTTACTTTTTTTAATATGACGCATTGAGTGCGACACGGTAACCATCGCCGTTGTGACGGCTCAAAATCGTCTTTCCATTGGGAAGTGATGCCTTAAGGTCCACAGCTGAATCATGGGCGGATATATGAGAGGTCCCTAAAAAGTTTGAAGCTCGGTTTTAATTCCAACAGTAATGAAGCGCTTTCGTACAAAGAAATGTCCGTTATACATGAAGCACTTTCACGATTTGATTCCGGGAGGAACCAACGCTTGATATACAGCTTTGGAAAAATTGAAACGTTCAAAATATTGATTTCCACTTCACGTAAAAGTAGCGCTTTGAAAATGAAAATAATACAAACTTTCTTTACCTCAACCCGTTCTCGTAGTGTAGCGGTTATCACGTTCGCCTAACACGCGAAAGGTCCCCAGTTCGATCCTGGGCGAGAACATGCTTAAAATTTATTTGCGCAATAAAATATCAGACTTAATGGAAAGAATTCAAATAAAATTCAATTGCTATTTCTATGTTCTTTCGATGTTTTGCTTCGGTGGTGTAAAGGTTATCACGTTCGCCTCACACGTGAAAGTTTGCGAGATAGGTCGAAGAAAACGAAAGGTTAATCTTTTCAAAAAGTTTATAAACCACAAGTATCGTTTTCAAAGTTTCACGTTCAAGAATCTCCCGTCCCTGGGTGGGCTTGAACCACCAACCTTTCGGTTAACAGCCGAACGCGCTAACCGATTGCGCCACAGAGACTTATCTATGCTGATTAATCGTCTTCTTCATTGTAGGATTGGTAATGCAGCAGAAGTAATTCATAAGCCTTATTTGCTTTATTTAAATGATCGAGTTATGTTAAGTTCGAGTTCGCAGCCTTGGCCAATACTAGGCTCTTTTCTAGGCGAAGCCAAACCTTGAAAAACCAAAATACTTGAATTTTTATTCCAACATCGTGACACTTTCTTTAATAATATTTGAAACGTGGCAAACATTTTTATCCGGTTGAAATTTTCTAATGTCTCTTTTGTTCAAGGAATATAGCTTGTCGTCAGCAAAATATTGTTGTTTAAAATGTAGCAAACTGTTATAAAACGTTTTTAACCAATTCATGAATCCATTATATTAATGCACTCATACGACGCCAATTAAAAGCACATTAAAGTAGGCATGTATTCAACTGCTCGAATAAAACCGCCGTTTTAGCGAGGGACTTTCGCCTACGACCATACCACGTTGAGTACACCCCATCTCGTCCGATCTGGGAAGTTAAGCAACGTCGGGCCCGGTTAGTACTTGGATGGGTGACCGCCTGGGAATACCGGGTGTTGTAGGCTTTTCGTTATTTTCTAATTTTCCAACGTTTTTGTCTGCATTTTCATTTTCCGGATGAGCTTTTCAAAAGTCAAACTATGTTTTAATTTCTAATCAATATCATTTTTGAACATGTTTTATATTAGATATTTTTATTTTGTAAATACTCTATATATATTTATATTGTTTCCAAATTGAAGACAATCGAGACGAAGATCAGAACGAACAAACATAGTTGGACGAGGTGAATGACGCTGACCCCAACAAATCCGGGATAAGTCACTCACTCACTCACTCACTCACTCACTCACTCACTCACTCACTCACTCACTCACTCACTCACTCACTCACTCACTCACTCAACAGAGTTGTGGACAATGACAAGGGCCCCCACGACGAGGTTTTCAACAGGGTCGGAACCAGTGGGGACGCGCAATCACCACCTAAAACGAAAAACATCGCGGAAGATGCTCAACCCACCTAAACCGAGTGCGCGACATTACCCTAACCTACCTGCCTAATTTTTTAACTATGGGCTGCGTGACCTACTTTTTAAAATCGCATTTGGTCCAGAAAAGAGTTTATTTTATGTGTTCTCCAGCGTATCAGTATAATAAATAGGTTATACGTATCCACTGACCAAAGCGTGATCTGCTACTAGACAGACGCTTTGCCACTAAACCATGGCCCCGTACGTTCATCATTTCTTAGATTGCTCTTGTCAAAGTCGAAGTTTTATTGACCTCATATTGATTAAGCCTGACCAGTTTCACTTGATTAATGTTTTTTTGCAGTTTGCAAAAATATATTATCAGCACACAGTATCGTAGCCGCCTCTATAGCTCAGGGGTTAGAGCACTGGTCTTGTAAACCAGGGGTCGTGAGTTCAATTCTCACTGGAGGCTCTTCTACTTACAACGTTACGTTGTGTTGTCAGCTTGAAATGGAATTTTAGCAAGACACAAAAAACATCAATTTACATGCACAGCATAAAGTCGTCATAATGTTTTCCTCACCATTTTGTGTTTGAAACCAGCGAGATTTTGGCTAACAGTCGATCGAGGTAATCCATCATAAAACTGAGATGTTATTCATGCAATGCGAGCTAGATGTTCAGAATGTTAACGCACAAGTTGCACTGCACAAGTCTCTCTGACATGTGGTTTCAAGTGCCCGACTCATTGCTTATTTTCAATATTCTCCTTGTAGTTGACTCAATGACATTCGAAAGGAAGCTTTCAGCGCAAATATTTTGCAATAAACTGGTTTCTACTCGCGTTTGGTCACATAATCACAACTTTAAAACATCAATAAATTGAATCTTTCTTCCCCCTGTCGTTCCTCCGTATAGTTTGGGTTATCAGGTTCGTCTAAAGTCTAAGAGAGGTGCAACTGCTATTTTAACCAGTTCACCATACAAGAAGCAGTTGGCTGCAACGAATCGTAGCCAATGCGCGGTATCTGGCAACAGCAGTAAAACAAGTTCATCGAAAAAGCGTTCTATGAAGAAAGCTAAGGTTTCCAGGTCATCAATGCAGCAGAAGGACACAGTCGATGAAAATGATAACAACGTAGATGCAGAATGCTTTTACTGCAACAAAATGTATTCCAAATCGTCCGAGAATGATGGGTGGATCCAGTGCTCCAAATGCATGCGATGGGCGCACGAAGCCTGCTCTGGGTGTAATGAAGAAGATGACAACTTTATTTGTGAATTATATTTTTTAAAATTGATGGTGAACTGCGATTACTTTCATAACTACTTCGATTATCATGACAATTTGTTATGAAATTGATTGTGACGTGGAACAAATTGCCTTGTTTACTCAAAACTTACGGTGGTCTACTTTACCCCACACATGTGGGGTAAAGTAGACTATTGGAGGTGCTTTTAAATCAAAAAAAATTTATGTAAGAATCCAAGCAATCAATAAAAGGGCACTTCAAAAATGATCGAAATACCTTAGAGTTAACTCTCAAAACAAACAAGTCAAACGTTTTGATGAAATCAGTGAATTGTAACGATTTAAGCCTTAGGTGGTCCGCTTTACCCCACCCTCCCCTACATTAAATCAAGAAGCTACCATCGCAAAACTACATCATAAACCTACCCTGAACTATGGCTTGCAACGAGACCTAGGTTATGACTGCCTACAGTCTAAATTTGGACAGATTCCATGTGCTGTAGGCCTACTCAGTTTTCTATAACAACTGCCTAAACTTTACAACAACGTTTTAGCTTAAAATTTTAGGACAAATAGGCCTACTCCAAAATACCAAAAATTAAAACCCACACAAAACTTACAACTTAGCCTAGACCTGGAACCAGCTATCGCCAAAACAATAAGAAACTAGTCCACATCGACGTCATATGCGCATTGGACCGGAAATTTTCTTAATTTTTTTAATATGACGCATTGAGTGCGACACGGTAACCATCGCCGTTGTGACGGCTCAAAATCGTCTTTCCATTGGGAAGTGATGCCTTAAGGTCCACAGCTGAATCATGGGCGGATATATGAGAGGTCCCTAAAAAGTTTGAAGCTCGGTTTTAATTCCAACAGTAATGAAGCGCTTTCGTACAAAGAAATGTCCGTTATACATGAAGCACTTTCACGATTTGATTCCGGGAGGAACCAACGCTTGATATACAGCTTTGGAAAAATTGAAACGTTCAAAATATTGATTTCCACTTCACGTAAAAGTAGCGCTTTGAAAATGAAAATAATACAAACTTTCTTTACCTCAACCCGTTCTCGTAGTGTAGCGGTTATCACGTTCGCCTAACACGCGAAAGGTCCCCAGTTCGATCCTGGGCGAGAACATGCTTAAAATTTATTTGCGCAATAAAATATCAGACTTAATGGAAAGAATTCAAATAAAATTCAATTGCTATTTCTATGTTCTTTCGATGTTTTGCTTCGGTGGTGTAAAGGTTATCACGTTCGCCTCACACGTGAAAGTTTGCGAGATAGGTCGAAGAAAACGAAAGGTTAATCTTTTCAAAAAGTTTATAAACCACAAGTATCGTTTTCAAAGTTTCACGTTCAAGAATCTCCCGTCCCTGGGTGGGCTTGAACCACCAACCTTTCGGTTAACAGCCGAACGCGCTAACCGATTGCGCCACAGAGACTTATCTATGCTGATTAATCGTCTTCTTCATTGTAGGATTGGTAATGCAGCAGAAGTAATTCATAAGCCTTATTTGCTTTATTTAAATGATCGAGTTATGTTAAGTTCGAGTTCGCAGCCTTGGCCAATACTAGGCTCTTTTCTAGGCGAAGCCAAACCTTGAAAAACCAAAATACTTGAATTTTTATTCCAACATCGTGACACTTTCTTTAATAATATTTGAAACGTGGCAAACATTTTTATCCGGTTGAAATTTTCTAATGTCTCTTTTGTTCAAGGAATATAGCTTGTCGTCAGCAAAATATTGTTGTTTAAAATGTAGCAAACTGTTATAAAACGTTTTTAACCAATTCATGAATCCATTATATTAATGCACTCATACGACGCCAATTAAAAGCACATTAAAGTAGGCATGTATTCAACTGCTCGAATAAAACCGCCGTTTTAGCGAGGGACTTTCGCCTACGACCATACCACGTTGAGTACACCCCATCTCGTCCGATCTGGGAAGTTAAGCAACGTCGGGCCCGGTTAGTACTTGGATGGGTGACCGCCTGGGAATACCGGGTGTTGTAGGCTTTTCGTTATTTTCTAATTTTCCAACGTTTTTGTCTGCATTTTCATTTTCCGGATGAGCTTTTCAAAAGTCAAACTATGTTTTAATTTCTAATCAATATCATTTTCGAACATGTTTTATATTAGATATTTTTATTTTGTAAATACTCTATATATATTTATATTGTTTCCAAATTGAAGACAATCGAGACGAAGATCAGAACGAACAAACATAGTTGGACGAGGTGAATGACGCTGACCCCAACAAATCCGGGATAAGTCACTCACTCACTCACTCACTCACTCACTCACTCACTCACTCACTCACTCACTCACTCACTCACTCACTCACTCAACAGAGTTGTGGACAATGACAAGGGCCCCCACGACGAGGTTTTCAACAGGGTCGGAACCAGTGGGGACGCGCAATCACCACCTAAAACGAAAAACATCGCGGAAGATGCTCAACCCACCTAAACCGAGTGCGCGACATTACCCTAACCTACCTGCCTAATTTTTTAACTATGGGCTGCGTGACCTACTTTTTAAAATCGCATTTGGTCCAGAAAAGAGTTTATTTTATGTGTTCTCCAGCGTATCAGTATAATAAATAGGTTATACGTATCCACTGACCAAAGCGTGATCTGCTACTAGACAGACGCTTTGCCACTAAACCATGGCCCCGTACGTTCATCATTTCTTAGATTGCTCTTGTCAAAGTCGAAGTTTTATTGACCTCATATTGATTAAGCCTGACCAGTTTCACTTGATTAATGTTTTTTTGCAGTTTGCAAAAATATATTATCAGCACACAGTATCGTAGCCGCCTCTATAGCTCAGGGGTTAGAGCACTGGTCTTGTAAACCAGGGGTCGTGAGTTCAATTCTCACTGGAGGCTCTTCTACTTACAACGTTACGTTGTGTTGTCAGCTTGAAATGGAATTTTAGCAAGACACAAAAAACATCAATTTACATGCACAGCATAAAGTCGTCATAATGTTTTCCTCACCATTTTGTGTTTGAAACCAGCGAGATTTTGGCTAACAGTCGATCGAGGTAATCCATCATAAAACTGAGATGTTATTCATGCAATGCGAGCTAGATGTTCAGAATGTTAACGCACAAGTTGCACTGCACAAGTCTCTCTGACATGTGGTTTCAAGTGCCCGACTCATTGCTTATTTTCAATATTCTCCTTGTAGTTGACTCAATGACATTCGAAAGGAAGCTTTCAGCGCAAATATTTTGCAATAAACTGGTTTCTACTCGCGTTTGGTCACATAATCACAACTTTAAAACATCAATAAATTGAATCTTTCTTCCCCCTGTCGTTCCTCCGTATAGTTTGGGTTATCAGGTTCGTCTAAAGTCTAAGAGAGGTGCAACTGCTATTTTAACCAGTTCACCATACAAGAAGCAGTTGGCTGCAACGAATCGTAGCCAATGCGCGGTATCTGGCAACAGCAGTAAAACAAGTTCATCGAAAAAGCGTTCTATGAAGAAAGCTAAGGTTTCCAGGTCATCAATGCAGCAGAAGGACACAGTCGATGAAAATGATAACAACGTAGATGCAGAATGCTTTTACTGCAACAAAATGTATTCCAAATCGTCCGAGAATGATGGGTGGATCCAGTGCTCCAAATGCATGCGATGGGCGCACGAAGCCTGCTCTGGGTGTAATGAAGAAGATGACAACTTTATTTGTGAATTATATTTTTTAAAATTGATGGTGAACTGCGATTACTTTCATAACTACTTCGATTATCATGACAATTTGTTATGAAATTGATTGTGACGTGGAACAAATTGCCTTGTTTACTCAAAACTTACGGTGGTCCACTTTACCCCACACATGTGGGGTAAAGTAGACTATTGGAGGTGCTTTTAAATCAAAAAAAATTTATGTAAGAATCCAAGCAATCAATAAAAGGGCACTTCAAAAATGATCGAAATACCTTAGAGTTAACTCTCAAAACAAACAAGTCAAACGTTTTGATGAAATCAGTGAATTGTAACGATTTAAGCCTTAGGTGGTCCGCTTTACCCCACCCTCCCCTACATTAAATCAAGAAGCTACCATCGCAAAACTACATCATAAACCTACCCTGAACTATGGCTTGCAACGAGACCTAGGTTATGACTGCCTACAGTCTAAATTTGGACAGATTCCATGTGCTGTAGGCCTACTCAGTTTTCTATAACAACTGCCTAAACTTTACAACAACGTTTTAGCTTAAAATTTTAGGACAAATAGGCCTACTCCAAAATACCAAAAATTAAAACCCACACAAAACTTACAACTTAGCCTAGACCTGGAACCAGCTATCGCCAAAACAATAAGAAACTAGTCCACATCGACGTCATATGCGCATTGGACCGGAAATTTTCTTACTTTTTTTAATATGACGCATTGAGTGCGACACGGTAACCATCGCCGTTGTGACGGCTCAAAATCGTCTTTCCATTGGGAAGTGATGCCTTAAGGTCCACAGCTGAATCATGGGCGGATATATGAGAGGTCCCTAAAAAGTTTGAAGCTCGGTTTTAATTCCAACAGTAATGAAGCGCTTTCGTACAAAGAAATGTCCGTTATACATGAAGCACTTTCACGATTTGATTCCGGGAGGAACCAACGCTTGATATACAGCTTTGGAAAAATTGAAACGTTCAAAATATTGATTTCCACTTCACGTAAAAGTAGCGCTTTGAAAATGAAAATAATACAAACTTTCTTTACCTCAACCCGTTCTCGTAGTGTAGCGGTTATCACGTTCGCCTAACACGCGAAAGGTCCCCAGTTCGATCCTGGGCGAGAACATGCTTAAAATTTATTTGCGCAATAAAATATCAGACTTAATGGAAAGAATTCAAATAAAATTCAATTGCTATTTCTATGTTCTTTCGATGTTTTGCTTCGGTGGTGTAAAGGTTATCACGTTCGCCTCACACGTGAAAGTTTGCGAGATAGGTCGAAGAAAACGAAAGGTTAATCTTTTCAAAAAGTTTATAAACCACAAGTATCGTTTTCAAAGTTTCACGTTCAAGAATCTCCCGTCCCTGGGTGGGCTTGAACCACCAACCTTTCGGTTAACAGCCGAACGCGCTAACCGATTGCGCCACAGAGACTTATCTATGCTGATTAATCGTCTTCTTCATTGTAGGATTGGTAATGCAGCAGAAGTAATTCATAAGCCTTATTTGCTTTATTTAAATGATCGAGTTATGTTAAGTTCGAGTTCGCAGCCTTGGCCAATACTAGGCTCTTTTCTAGGCGAAGCCAAACCTTGAAAAACCAAAATACTTGAATTTTTATTCCAACATCGTGACACTTTCTTTAATAATATTTGAAACGTGGCAAACATTTTTATCCGGTTGAAATTTTCTAATGTCTCTTTTGTTCAAGGAATATAGCTTGTCGTCAGCAAAATATTGTTGTTTAAAATGTAGCAAACTGTTATAAAACGTTTTTAACCAATTCATGAATCCATTATATTAATGCACTCATACGACGCCAATTAAAAGCACATTAAAGTAGGCATGTATTCAACTGCTCGAATAAAACCGCCGTTTTAGCGAGGGACTTTCGCCTACGACCATACCACGTTGAGTACACCCCATCTCGTCCGATCTGGGAAGTTAAGCAACGTCGGGCCCGGTTAGTACTTGGATGGGTGACCGCCTGGGAATACCGGGTGTTGTAGGCTTTTCGTTATTTTCTAATTTTCCAACGTTTTTGTCTGCATTTTCATTTTCCGGATGAGCTTTTCAAAAGTCAAACTATGTTTTAATTTCTAATCAATATCATTTTTGAACATGTTTTATATTAGATATTTTTATTTTGTAAATACTCTATATATATTTATATTGTTTCCAAATTGAAGACAATCGAGACGAAGATCAGAACGAACAAACATAGTTGGACGAGGTGAATGACGCTGACCCCAACAAATCCGGGATAAGTCACTCACTCACTCACTCACTCACTCACTCACTCACTCACTCACTCACTCACTCACTCACTCACTCACTCACTCACTCACTCACTCACTCACTCACTCACTCACTCACTCACTCACTCACTCACTCACTCACTCACTCACTCACTCACTCACTCACTCACTCAACAGAGTTGTGGACAATGACAAGGGCCCCCACGACGAGGTTTTCAACAGGGTCGGAACCAGTGGGGACGCGCAATCACCACCTAAAACGAAAAACATCGCGGAAGATGCTCAACCCACCTAAACCGAGTGCGCGACATTACCCTAACCTACCTGCCTAATTTTTTAACTATGGGCTGCGTGACCTACTTTTTAAAATCGCATTTGGTCCAGAAAAGAGTTTATTTTATGTGTTCTCCAGCGTATCAGTATAATAAATAGGTTATACGTATCCACTGACCAAAGCGTGATCTGCTACTAGACAGACGCTTTGCCACTAAACCATGGCCCCGTACGTTCATCATTTCTTAGATTGCTCTTGTCAAAGTCGAAGTTTTATTGACCTCATATTGATTAAGCCTGACCAGTTTCACTTGATTAATGTTTTTTTGCAGTTTGCAAAAATATATTATCAGCACACAGTATCGTAGCCGCCTCTATAGCTCAGGGGTTAGAGCACTGGTCTTGTAAACCAGGGGTCGTGAGTTCAATTCTCACTGGAGGCTCTTCTACTTACAACGTTACGTTGTGTTGTCAGCTTGAAATGGAATTTTAGCAAGACACAAAAAACATCAATTTACATGCACAGCATAAAGTCGTCATAATGTTTTCCTCACCATTTTGTGTTTGAAACCAGCGAGATTTTGGCTAACAGTCGATCGAGGTAATCCATCATAAAACTGAGATGTTATTCATGCAATGCGAGCTAGATGTTCAGAATGTTAACGCACAAGTTGCACTGCACAAGTCTCTCTGACATGTGGTTTCAAGTGCCCGACTCATTGCTTATTTTCAATATTCTCCTTGTAGTTGACTCAATGACATTCGAAAGGAAGCTTTCAGCGCAAATATTTTGCAATAAACTGGTTTCTACTCGCGTTTGGTCACATAATCACAACTTTAAAACATCAATAAATTGAATCTTTCTTCCCCCTGTCGTTCCTCCGTATAGTTTGGGTTATCAGGTTCGTCTAAAGTCTAAGAGAGGTGCAACTGCTATTTTAACCAGTTCACCATACAAGAAGCAGTTGGCTGCAACGAATCGTAGCCAATGCGCGGTATCTGGCAACAGCAGTAAAACAAGTTCATCGAAAAAGCGTTCTATGAAGAAAGCTAAGGTTTCCAGGTCATCAATGCAGCAGAAGGACACAGTCGATGAAAATGATAACAACGTAGATGCAGAATGCTTTTACTGCAACAAAATGTATTCCAAATCGTCCGAGAATGATGGGTGGATCCAGTGCTCCAAATGCATGCGATGGGCGCACGAAGCCTGCTCTGGGTGTAATGAAGAAGATGACAACTTTATTTGTGAATTATATTTTTTAAAATTGATGGTGAACTGCGATTACTTTCATAACTACTTCGATTATCATGACAATTTGTTATGAAATTGATTGTGACGTGGAACAAATTGCCTTGTTTACTCAAAACTTACGGTGGTCCACTTTACCCCACACATGTGGGGTAAAGTAGACTATTGGAGGTGCTTTTAAATCAAAAAAAATTTATGTAAGAATCCAAGCAATCAATAAAAGGGCACTTCAAAAATGATCGAAATACCTTAGAGTTAACTCTCAAAACAAACAAGTCAAACGTTTTGATGAAATCAGTGAATTGTAACGATTTAAGCCTTAGGTGGTCCGCTTTACCCCACCCTCCCCTACATTAAATCAAGAAGCTACCATCGCAAAACTACATCATAAACCTACCCTGAACTATGGCTTGCAACGAGACCTAGGTTATGACTGCCTACAGTCTAAATTTGGACAGATTCCATGTGCTGTAGGCCTACTCAGTTTTCTATAACAACTGCCTAAACTTTACAACAACGTTTTAGCTTAAAATTTTAGGACAAATAGGCCTACTCCAAAATACCAAAAATTAAAACCCACACAAAACTTACAACTTAGCCTAGACCTGGAACCAGCTATCGCCAAAACAATAAGAAACTAGTCCACATCGACGTCATATGCGCATTGGACCGGAAATTTTCTTAATTTTTTTAATATGACGCATTGAGTGCGACACGGTAACCATCGCCGTTGTGACGGCTCAAAATCGTCTTTCCATTGGGAAGTGATGCCTTAAGGTCCACAGCTGAATCATGGGCGGATATATGAGAGGTCCCTAAAAAGTTTGAAGCTCGGTTTTAATTCCAACAGTAATGAAGCGCTTTCGTACAAAGAAATGTCCGTTATACATGAAGCACTTTCACGATTTGATTCCGGGAGGAACCAACGCTTGATATACAGCTTTGGAAAAATTGAAACGTTCAAAATATTGATTTCCACTTCACGTAAAAGTAGCGCTTTGAAAATGAAAATAATACAAACTTTCTTTACCTCAACCCGTTCTCGTAGTGTAGCGGTTATCACGTTCGCCTAACACGCGAAAGGTCCCCAGTTCGATCCTGGGCGAGAACATGCTTAAAATTTATTTGCGCAATAAAATATCAGACTTAATGGAAAGAATTCAAATAAAATTCAATTGCTATTTCTATGTTCTTTCGATGTTTTGCTTCGGTGGTGTAAAGGTTATCACGTTCGCCTCACACGTGAAAGTTTGCGAGATAGGTCGAAGAAAACGAAAGGTTAATCTTTTCAAAAAGTTTATAAACCACAAGTATCGTTTTCAAAGTTTCACGTTCAAGAATCTCCCGTCCCTGGGTGGGCTTGAACCACCAACCTTTCGGTTAACAGCCGAACGCGCTAACCGATTGCGCCACAGAGACTTATCTATGCTGATTAATCGTCTTCTTCATTGTAGGATTGGTAATGCAGCAGAAGTAATTCATAAGCCTTATTTGCTTTATTTAAATGATCGAGTTATGTTAAGTTCGAGTTCGCAGCCTTGGCCAATACTAGGCTCTTTTCTAGGCGAAGCCAAACCTTGAAAAACCAAAATACTTGAATTTTTATTCCAACATCGTGACACTTTCTTTAATAATATTTGAAACGTGGCAAACATTTTTATCCGGTTGAAATTTTCTAATGTCTCTTTTGTTCAAGGAATATAGCTTGTCGTCAGCAAAATATTGTTGTTTAAAATGTAGCAAACTGTTATAAAACGTTTTTAACCAATTCATGAATCCATTATATTAATGCACTCATACGACGCCAATTAAAAGCACATTAAAGTAGGCATGTATTCAACTGCTCGAATAAAACCGCCGTTTTAGCGAGGGACTTTCGCCTACGACCATACCACGTTGAGTACACCCCATCTCGTCCGATCTGGGAAGTTAAGCAACGTCGGGCCCGGTTAGTACTTGGATGGGTGACCGCCTGGGAATACCGGGTGTTGTAGGCTTTTCGTTATTTTCTAATTTTCCAACGTTTTTGTCTGCATTTTCATTTTCCGGATGAGCTTTTCAAAAGTCAAACTATGTTTTAATTTCTAATCAATATCATTTTTGAACATGTTTTATATTAGATATTTTTATTTTGTAAATACTCTATATATATTTATATTGTTTCCAAATTGAAGACAATCGAGACGAAGATCAGAACGAACAAACATAGTTGGACGAGGTGAATGACGCTGACCCCAACAAATCCGGGATAAGTCACTCACTCACTCACTCACTCACTCACTCACTCACTCACTCACTCACTCACTCACTCACTCACTCACTCACTCACTCACTCACTCACTCACTCACTCACTCACTCACTCACTCACTCACTCACTCACTCACTCACTCACTCACTCACTCACTCACTCACTCACTCAACAGAGTTGTGGACAATGACAAGGGCCCCCACGACGAGGTTTTCAACAGGGTCGGAACCAGTGGGGACGCGCAATCACCACCTAAAACGAAAAACATCGCGGAAGATGCTCAACCCACCTAAACCGAGTGCGCGACATTACCCTAACCTACCTGCCTAATTTTTTAACTATGGGCTGCGTGACCTACTTTTTAAAATCGCATTTGGTCCAGAAAAGAGTTTATTTTATGTGTTCTCCAGCGTATCAGTATAATAAATAGGTTATACGTATCCACTGACCAAAGCGTGATCTGCTACTAGACAGACGCTTTGCCACTAAACCATGGCCCCGTACGTTCATCATTTCTTAGATTGCTCTTGTCAAAGTCGAAGTTTTATTGACCTCATATTGATTAAGCCTGACCAGTTTCACTTGATTAATGTTTTTTTGCAGTTTGCAAAAATATATTATCAGCACACAGTATCGTAGCCGCCTCTATAGCTCAGGGGTTAGAGCACTGGTCTTGTAAACCAGGGGTCGTGAGTTCAATTCTCACTGGAGGCTCTTCTACTTACAACGTTACGTTGTGTTGTCAGCTTGAAATGGAATTTTAGCAAGACACAAAAAACATCAATTTACATGCACAGCATAAAGTCGTCATAATGTTTTCCTCACCATTTTGTGTTTGAAACCAGCGAGATTTTGGCTAACAGTCGATCGAGGTAATCCATCATAAAACTGAGATGTTATTCATGCAATGCGAGCTAGATGTTCAGAATGTTAACGCACAAGTTGCACTGCACAAGTCTCTCTGACATGTGGTTTCAAGTGCCCGACTCATTGCTTATTTTCAATATTCTCCTTGTAGTTGACTCAATGACATTCGAAAGGAAGCTTTCAGCGCAAATATTTTGCAATAAACTGGTTTCTACTCGCGTTTGGTCACATAATCACAACTTTAAAACATCAATAAATTGAATCTTTCTTCCCCCTGTCGTTCCTCCGTATAGTTTGGGTTATCAGGTTCGTCTAAAGTCTAAGAGAGGTGCAACTGCTATTTTAACCAGTTCACCATACAAGAAGCAGTTGGCTGCAACGAATCGTAGCCAATGCGCGGTATCTGGCAACAGCAGTAAAACAAGTTCATCGAAAAAGCGTTCTATGAAGAAAGCTAAGGTTTCCAGGTCATCAATGCAGCAGAAGGACACAGTCGATGAAAATGATAACAACGTAGATGCAGAATGCTTTTACTGCAACAAAATGTATTCCAAATCGTCCGAGAATGATGGGTGGATCCAGTGCTCCAAATGCATGCGATGGGCGCACGAAGCCTGCTCTGGGTGTAATGAAGAAGATGACAACTTTATTTGTGAATTATATTTTTTAAAATTGATGGTGAACTGCGATTACTTTCATAACTACTTCGATTATCATGACAATTTGTTATGAAATTGATTGTGACGTGGAACAAATTGCCTTGTTTACTCAAAACTTACGGTGGTCCACTTTACCCCACACATGTGGGGTAAAGTAGACTATTGGAGGTGCTTTTAAATCAAAAAAAATTTATGTAAGAATCCAAGCAATCAATAAAAGGGCACTTCAAAAATGATCGAAATACCTTAGAGTTAACTCTCAAAACAAACAAGTCAAACGTTTTGATGAAATCAGTGAATTGTAACGATTTAAGCCTTAGGTGGTCCGCTTTACCCCACCCTCCCCTACATTAAATCAAGAAGCTACCATCGCAAAACTACATCATAAACCTACCCTGAACTATGGCTTGCAACGAGACCTAGGTTATGACTGCCTACAGTCTAAATTTGGACAGATTCCATGTGCTGTAGGCCTACTCAGTTTTCTATAACAACTGCCTAAACTTTACAACAACGTTTTAGCTTAAAATTTTAGGACAAATAGGCCTACTCCAAAATACCAAAAATTAAAACCCACACAAAACTTACAACTTAGCCTAGACCTGGAACCAGCTATCGCCAAAACAATAAGAAACTAGTCCACATCGACGTCATATGCGCATTGGACCGGAAATTTTCTTACTTTTTTTAATATGACGCATTGAGTGCGACACGGTAACCATCGCCGTTGTGACGGCTCAAAATCGTCTTTCCATTGGGAAGTGATGCCTTAAGGTCCACAGCTGAATCATGGGCGGATATATGAGAGGTCCCTAAAAAGTTTGAAGCTCGGTTTTAATTCCAACAGTAATGAAGCGCTTTCGTACAAAGAAATGTCCGTTATACATGAAGCACTTTCACGATTTGATTCCGGGAGGAACCAACGCTTGATATACAGCTTTGGAAAAATTGAAACGTTCAAAATATTGATTTCCACTTCACGTAAAAGTAGCGCTTTGAAAATGAAAATAATACAAACTTTCTTTACCTCAACCCGTTCTCGTAGTGTAGCGGTTATCACGTTCGCCTAACACGCGAAAGGTCCCCAGTTCGATCCTGGGCGAGAACATGCTTAAAATTTATTTGCGCAATAAAATATCAGACTTAATGGAAAGAATTCAAATAAAATTCAATTGCTATTTCTATGTTCTTTCGATGTTTTGCTTCGGTGGTGTAAAGGTTATCACGTTCGCCTCACACGTGAAAGTTTGCGAGATAGGTCGAAGAAAACGAAAGGTTAATCTTTTCAAAAAGTTTATAAACCACAAGTATCGTTTTCAAAGTTTCACGTTCAAGAATCTCCCGTCCCTGGGTGGGCTTGAACCACCAACCTTTCGGTTAACAGCCGAACGCGCTAACCGATTGCGCCACAGAGACTTATCTATGCTGATTAATCGTCTTCTTCATTGTAGGATTGGTAATGCAGCAGAAGTAATTCATAAGCCTTATTTGCTTTATTTAAATGATCGAGTTATGTTAAGTTCGAGTTCGCAGCCTTGGCCAATACTAGGCTCTTTTCTAGGCGAAGCCAAACCTTGAAAAACCAAAATACTTGAATTTTTATTCCAACATCGTGACACTTTCTTTAATAATATTTGAAACGTGGCAAACATTTTTATCCGGTTGAAATTTTCTAATGTCTCTTTTGTTCAAGGAATATAGCTTGTCGTCAGCAAAATATTGTTGTTTAAAATGTAGCAAACTGTTATAAAACGTTTTTAACCAATTCATGAATCCATTATATTAATGCACTCATACGACGCCAATTAAAAGCACATTAAAGTAGGCATGTATTCAACTGCTCGAATAAAACCGCCGTTTTAGCGAGGGACTTTCGCCTACGACCATACCACGTTGAGTACACCCCATCTCGTCCGATCTGGGAAGTTAAGCAACGTCGGGCCCGGTTAGTACTTGGATGGGTGACCGCCTGGGAATACCGGGTGTTGTAGGCTTTTCGTTATTTTCTAATTTTCCAACGTTTTTGTCTGCATTTTCATTTTCCGGATGAGCTTTTCAAAAGTCAAACTATGTTTTAATTTCTAATCAATATCATTTTTGAACATGTTTTATATTAGATATTTTTATTTTGTAAATACTCTATATATATTTATATTGTTTCCAAATTGAAGACAATCGAGACGAAGATCAGAACGAACAAACATAGTTGGACGAGGTGAATGACGCTGACCCCAACAAATCCGGGATAAGTCACTCACTCACTCACTCACTCACTCACTCACTCACTCACTCACTCACTCACTCACTCACTCACTCACTCACTCACTCACTCACTCACTCACTCACTCACTCACTCACTCACTCAACAGAGTTGTGGACAATGACAAGGGCCCCCACGACGAGGTTTTCAACAGGGTCGGAACCAGTGGGGACGCGCAATCACCACCTAAAACGAAAAACATCGCGGAAGATGCTCAACCCACCTAAACCGAGTGCGCGACATTACCCTAACCTACCTGCCTAATTTTTTAACTATGGGCTGCGTGACCTACTTTTTAAAATCGCATTTGGTCCAGAAAAGAGTTTATTTTATGTGTTCTCCAGCGTATCAGTATAATAAATAGGTTATACGTATCCACTGACCAAAGCGTGATCTGCTACTAGACAGACGCTTTGCCACTAAACCATGGCCCCGTACGTTCATCATTTCTTAGATTGCTCTTGTCAAAGTCGAAGTTTTATTGACCTCATATTGATTAAGCCTGACCAGTTTCACTTGATTAATGTTTTTTTGCAGTTTGCAAAAATATATTATCAGCACACAGTATCGTAGCCGCCTCTATAGCTCAGGGGTTAGAGCACTGGTCTTGTAAACCAGGGGTCGTGAGTTCAATTCTCACTGGAGGCTCTTCTACTTACAACGTTACGTTGTGTTGTCAGCTTGAAATGGAATTTTAGCAAGACACAAAAAACATCAATTTACATGCACAGCATAAAGTCGTCATAATGTTTTCCTCACCATTTTGTGTTTGAAACCAGCGAGATTTTGGCTAACAGTCGATCGAGGTAATCCATCATAAAACTGAGATGTTATTCATGCAATGCGAGCTAGATGTTCAGAATGTTAACGCACAAGTTGCACTGCACAAGTCTCTCTGACATGTGGTTTCAAGTGCCCGACTCATTGCTTATTTTCAATATTCTCCTTGTAGTTGACTCAATGACATTCGAAAGGAAGCTTTCAGCGCAAATATTTTGCAATAAACTGGTTTCTACTCGCGTTTGGTCACATAATCACAACTTTAAAACATCAATAAATTGAATCTTTCTTCCCCCTGTCGTTCCTCCGTATAGTTTGGGTTATCAGGTTCGTCTAAAGTCTAAGAGAGGTGCAACTGCTATTTTAACCAGTTCACCATACAAGAAGCAGTTGGCTGCAACGAATCGTAGCCAATGCGCGGTATCTGGCAACAGCAGTAAAACAAGTTCATCGAAAAAGCGTTCTATGAAGAAAGCTAAGGTTTCCAGGTCATCAATGCAGCAGAAGGACACAGTCGATGAAAATGATAACAACGTAGATGCAGAATGCTTTTACTGCAACAAAATGTATTCCAAATCGTCCGAGAATGATGGGTGGATCCAGTGCTCCAAATGCATGCGATGGGCGCACGAAGCCTGCTCTGGGTGTAATGAAGAAGATGACAACTTTATTTGTGAATTATATTTTTTAAAATTGATGGTGAACTGCGATTACTTTCATAACTACTTCGATTATCATGACAATTTGTTATGAAATTGATTGTGACGTGGAACAAATTGCCTTGTTTACTCAAAACTTACGGTGGTCCACTTTACCCCACACATGTGGGGTAAAGTAGACTATTGGAGGTGCTTTTAAATCAAAAAAAATTTATGTAAGAATCCAAGCAATCAATAAAAGGGCACTTCAAAAATGATCGAAATACCTTAGAGTTAACTCTCAAAACAAACAAGTCAAACGTTTTGATGAAATCAGTGAATTGTAACGATTTAAGCCTTAGGTGGTCCGCTTTACCCCACCCTCCCCTACATTAAATCAAGAAGCTACCATCGCAAAACTACATCATAAACCTACCCTGAACTATGGCTTGCAACGAGACCTAGGTTATGACTGCCTACAGTCTAAATTTGGACAGATTCCATGTGCTGTAGGCCTACTCAGTTTTCTATAACAACTGCCTAAACTTTACAACAACGTTTTAGCTTAAAATTTTAGGACAAATAGGCCTACTCCAAAATACCAAAAATTAAAACCCACACAAAACTTACAACTTAGCCTAGACCTGGAACCAGCTATCGCCAAAACAATAAGAAACTAGTCCACATCGACGTCATATGCGCATTGGACCGGAAATTTTCTTACTTTTTTTAATATGACGCATTGAGTGCGACACGGTAACAATCGCCGTTGTGACGGCTCAAAATCGTCTTTCCATTGGGAAGTGATGCCTTAAGGTCCACAGCTGAATCATGGGCGGATATATGAGAGGTCCCTAAAAAGTTTGAAGCTCGGTTTTAATTCCAACAGTAATGAAGCGCTTTCGTACAAAGAAATGTCCGTTATACATGAAGCACTTTCACGATTTGATTCCGGGAGGAACCAACGCTTGATATACAGCTTTGGAAAAATTGAAACGTTCAAAATATTGATTTCCACTTCACGTAAAAGTAGCGCTTTGAAAATGAAAATAATACAAACTTTCTTTACCTCAACCCGTTCTCGTAGTGTAGCGGTTATCACGTTCGCCTAACACGCGAAAGGTCCCCAGTTCGATCCTGGGCGAGAACATGCTTAAAATTTATTTGCGCATTAAAATATCAGACTTAATGGAAAGAATTCAAATAAAATTCAATTGCTATTTCTATGTTCTTTCGATGTTTTGCTTCGGTGGTGTAAAGGTTATCACGTTCGCTTCACACGTGAAAGTTTTCGAGATAGGTCGAAGAAAACGAAAGGTTAATCTTTTCAAAACGTTTATAAACCACAAGTATCGTTTTCAAAGTTTCACGTTCAAGAATCTCCCGTCCCTGGGTGGGCTTGAACCACCAACCTTTCGGTTAACAGCCGAACGCGCTAACCGATTGCGCCACAGAGACTTATCTATGCTGATTAATCGTCTTCTTCATTGTAGGATTGGTAATGCAGCAGAAGTAATTCATAAGCCTTATTTGCTTGATTTAAATGATCGAGTTATGTTAAGTTCGAGTTCGCAGCCTTGGCCAATACTAGGCTCTTTTCTAGGCGAAGCCAAAACTTGAAAAACCAAAATACTTGAATTTTTATTCCAACATCGTGACACTTTCTTTAATAATATTTGAAACGTGGCAAACATTTTTATCCGGTTGAAATTTTCTAATGTCTCTTTTGTTCAAGGAATATAGCTTGTCGTCAGCAAAATATTGTTGTTTAAAATGTAGCAAACTGTTATAAAACGTTTTTAACCAATTCATGAATCCATTATATTAATGCACTCATACGACGCCAATTAAAAGCACATTAAAGTAGGCATGTATTCAACTGCTCGAATAAAACCGCCGTTTTAGCGAGGGACTTTCGCCTACGACCATACCACGTTGAGTACACCCCATCTCGTCCGATCTGGGAAGTTAAGCAACGTCGGGCCCGGTTAGTACTTGGATGGGTGACCGCCTGGGAATACCGGGTGTTGTAGGCTTTTCGTTATTTTCTAATTTTCCAACGTTTTTGTCTGCATTTTCATTTTCCGGATGAGCTTTTCAAAAGTCAAACTATGTTTTAATTTCTAATCAATATCATTTTTGAACATGTTTTATATTAGATATTTTTATTTTGTAAATACTCTATATATATTTATATTGTTTCCAAATTGAAGACAATCGAGACGAAGATCAGAACGAACAAACATAGTTGGACGAGGTGAATGACGCTGACCCCAACAAATCCGGGATAAGTCACTCACTCACTCACTCACTCACTCACTCACTCACTCACTCACTCACTCACTCACTCACTCACTCACTCACTCACTCACTCACTCACTCACTCACTCACTCACTCAACAGAGTTGTGGACAATGACAAGGGCCCCCACGACGAGGTTTTCAACAGGGTCGGAACCAGTGGGGACGCGCAATCACCACCTAAAACGAAAAACATCGCGGAAGATGCTCAACCCACCTAAACCGAGTGCGCGACATTACCCTAACCTACCTGCCTAATTTTTTAACTATGGGCTGCGTGACCTACTTTTTAAAATCGCATTTGGTCCAGAAAAGAGTTTATTTTATGTGTTCTCCAGCGTATCAGTATAATAAATAGGTTATACGTATCCACTGACCAAAGCGTGATCTGCTACTAGACAGACGCTTTGCCACTAAACCATGGCCCCGTACGTTCATCATTTCTTAGATTGCTCTTGTCAAAGTCGAAGTTTTATTGACCTCATATTGATTAAGCCTGACCAGTTTCACTTGATTAATGTTTTTTTGCAGTTTGCAAAAATATATTATCAGCACACAGTATCGTAGCCGCCTCTATAGCTCAGGGGTTAGAGCACTGGTCTTGTAAACCAGGGGTCGTGAGTTCAATTCTCACTGGAGGCTCTTCTACTTACAACGTTACGTTGTGTTGTCAGCTTGAAATGGAATTTTAGCAAGACACAAAAAACATCAATTTACATGCACAGCATAAAGTCGTCATAATGTTTTCCTCACCATTTTGTGTTTGAAACCAGCGAGATTTTGGCTAACAGTCGATCGAGGTAATCCATCATAAAACTGAGATGTTATTCATGCAATGCGAGCTAGATGTTCAGAATGTTAACGCACAAGTTGCACTGCACAAGTCTCTCTGACATGTGGTTTCAAGTGCCCGACTCATTGCTTATTTTCAATATTCTCCTTGTAGTTGACTCAATGACATTCGAAAGGAAGCTTTCAGCGCAAATATTTTGCAATAAACTGGTTTCTACTCGCGTTTGGTCACATAATCACAACTTTAAAACATCAATAAATTGAATCTTTCTTCCCCCTGTCGTTCCTCCGTATAGTTTGGGTTATCAGGTTCGTCTAAAGTCTAAGAGAGGTGCAACTGCTATTTTAACCAGTTCACCATACAAGAAGCAGTTGGCTGCAACGAATCGTAGCCAATGCGCGGTATCTGGCAACAGCAGTAAAACAAGTTCATCGAAAAAGCGTTCTATGAAGAAAGCTAAGGTTTCCAGGTCATCAATGCAGCAGAAGGACACAGTCGATGAAAATGATAACAACGTAGATGCAGAATGCTTTTACTGCAACAAAATGTATTCCAAATCGTCCGAGAATGATGGGTGGATCCAGTGCTCCAAATGCATGCGATGGGCGCACGAAGCCTGCTCTGGGTGTAATGAAGAAGATGACAACTTTATTTGTGAATTATATTTTTTAAAATTGATGGTGAACTGCGATTACTTTCATAACTACTTCGATTATCATGACAATTTGTTATGAAATTGATTGTGACGTGGAACAAATTGCCTTGTTTACTCAAAACTTACGGTGGTCCACTTTACCCCACACATGTGGGGTAAAGTAGACTATTGGAGGTGCTTTTAAATCAAAAAAAATTTATGTAAGAATCCAAGCAATCAATAAAAGGGCACTTCAAAAATGATCGAAATACCTTAGAGTTAACTCTCAAAACAAACAAGTCAAACGTTTTGATGAAATCAGTGAATTGTAACGATTTAAGCCTTAGGTGGTCCGCTTTACCCCACCCTCCCCTACATTAAATCAAGAAGCTACCATCGCAAAACTACATCATAAACCTACCCTGAACTATGGCTTGCAACGAGACCTAGGTTATGACTGCCTACAGTCTAAATTTGGACAGATTCCATGTGCTGTAGGCCTACTCAGTTTTCTATAACAACTGCCTAAACTTTACAACAACGTTTTAGCTTAAAATTTTAGGACAAATAGGCCTACTCCAAAATACCAAAAATTAAAACCCACACAAAACTTACAACTTAGCCTAGACCTGGAACCAGCTATCGCCAAAACAATAAGAAACTAGTCCACATCGACGTCATATGCGCATTGGACCGGAAATTTTCTTACTTTTTTTAATATGACGCATTGAGTGCGACACGGTAACAATCGCCGTTTTGACGGCTCAAAATCGTCTTTCCATTGGGAAGTGATGCCTTAAGGTCCACAGCTGAATCATGGGCGGATATATGAGAGGTCCCTAAAAAGTTTGAAGCTCGGTTTTAATTCCAACAGTAATGAAGCGCTTTCGTACAAAGAAATGTCCGTTATACATGAAGCACTTTCACGATTTGATTCCGGGAGGAACCAACGCTTGATATACAGCTTTGGAAAAATTGAAACGTTCAAAATATTGATTTCCACTTCACGTAAAAGTAGCGCTTTGAAAATGAAAATAATACAAACTTTCTTTACCTCAACCCGTTCTCGTAGTGTAGCGGTTATCACGTTCGCCTAACACGCGAAAGGTCCCCAGTTCGATCCTGGGCGAGAACATGCTTAAAATTTATTTGCGCAATAAAATATCAGACTTAATGGAAAGAATTCAAATAAAATTCAATTGCTATTTCTATGTTCTTTCGATGTTTTGCTTCGGTGGTGTAAAGGTTATCACGTTCGCCTCACACGTGAAAGTTTTCGAGATAGGTCGAAGAAAACGAAAGGTTAATCTTTTCAAAACGTTTATAAACCACAAGTATCGTTTTCAAAGTTTCACGTTCAAGAATCTCCCGTCCCTGGGTGGGCTTGAACCACCAACCTTTCGGTTAACAGCCGAACGCGCTAACCGATTGCGCCACAGAGACTTATCTATGCTGATTAATCGTCTTCTTCATTGTAGGATTGGTAATGCAGCAGAAGTAATTCATAAGCCTTATTTGCTTGATTTAAATGATCGAGTTATGTTAAGTTCGAGTTCGCAGCCTTGGCCAATACTAGGCTCTTTTCTAGGCGAAGCCAAACCTTGAAAAACCAAAATACTTGAATTTTTATTCCAACATCGTGACACTTTCTTTAATAATATTTGAAACGTGGCAAACATTTTTATCCGGTTGAAATTTTCTAATGTCTCTTTTGTTCAAGGAATATAGCTTGTCGTCAGCAAAATATTGTTGTTTAAAATGTAGCAAACTGTTATAAAACGTTTTTAACCAATTCATGAATCCATTATATTAATGCACTCATACGACGCCAATTAAAAGCACATTAAAGTAGGCATGTATTCAACTGCTCGAATAAAACCGCCGTTTTAGCGAGGGACTTTCGCCTACGACCATACCACGTTGAGTACACCCCATCTCGTCCGATCTGGGAAGTTAAGCAACGTCGGGCCCGGTTAGTACTTGGATGGGTGACCGCCTGGGAATACCGGGTGTTGTAGGCTTTTCGTTATTTTCTAATTTTCCAACGTTTTTGTCTGCATTTTCATTTTCCGGATGAGCTTTTCAAAAGTCAAACTATGTTTTAATTTCTAATCAATATCATTTTTGAACATGTTTTATATTAGATATTTTTATTTTGTAAATACTCTATATATATTTATATTGTTTCCAAATTGAAGACAATCGAGACGAAGATCAGAACGAACAAACATAGTTGGACGAGGTGAATGACGCTGACCCCAACAAATCCGGGATAAGTCACTCACTCACTCACTCACTCACTCACTCACTCACTCACTCACTCACTCACTCACTCACTCACTCACTCACTCACTCAACAGAGTTGTGGACAATGACAAGGGCCCCCACGACGAGGTTTTCAACAGGGTCGGAACCAGTGGGGACGCGCAATCACCACCTAAAACGAAAAACATCGCGGAAGATGCTCAACCCACCTAAACCGAGTGCGCGACATTACCCTAACCTACCTGCCTAATTTTTTAACTATGGGCTGCGTGACCTACTTTTTAAAATCGCATTTGGTCCAGAAAAGAGTTTATTTTATGTGTTCTCCAGCGTATCAGTATAATAAATAGGTTATACGTATCCACTGACCAAAGCGTGATCTGCTACTAGACAGACGCTTTGCCACTAAACCATGGCCCCGTACGTTCATCATTTCTTAGATTGCTCTTGTCAAAGTCGAAGTTTTATTGACCTCATATTGATTAAGCCTGACCAGTTTCACTTGATTAATGTTTTTTTGCAGTTTGCAAAAATATATTATCAGCACACAGTATCGTAGCCGCCTCTATAGCTCAGGGGTTAGAGCACTGGTCTTGTAAACCAGGGGTCGTGAGTTCAATTCTCACTGGAGGCTCTTCTACTTACAACGTTACGTTGTGTTGTCAGCTTGAAATGGAATTTTAGCAAGACACAAAAAACATCAATTTACATGCACAGCATAAAGTCGTCATAATGTTTTCCTCACCATTTTGTGTTTGAAACCAGCGAGATTTTGGCTAACAGTCGATCGAGGTAATCCATCATAAAACTGAGATGTTATTCATGCAATGCGAGCTAGATGTTCAGAATGTTAACGCACAAGTTGCACTGCACAAGTCTCTCTGACATGTGGTTTCAAGTGCCCGACTCATTGCTTATTTTCAATATTCTCCTTGTAGTTGACTCAATGACATTCGAAAGGAAGCTTTCAGCGCAAATATTTTGCAATAAACTGGTTTCTACTCGCGTTTGGTCACATAATCACAACTTTAAAACATCAATAAATTGAATCTTTCTTCCCCCTGTCGTTCCTCCGTATAGTTTGGGTTATCAGGTTCGTCTAAAGTCTAAGAGAGGTGCAACTGCTATTTTAACCAGTTCACCATACAAGAAGCAGTTGGCTGCAACGAATCGTAGCCAATGCGCGGTATCTGGCAACAGCAGTAAAACAAGTTCATCGAAAAAGCGTTCTATGAAGAAAGCTAAGGTTTCCAGGTCATCAATGCAGCAGAAGGACACAGTCGATGAAAATGATAACAACGTAGATGCAGAATGCTTTTACTGCAACAAAATGTATTCCAAATCGTCCGAGAATGATGGGTGGATCCAGTGCTCCAAATGCATGCGATGGGCGCACGAAGCCTGCTCTGGGTGTAATGAAGAAGATGACAACTTTATTTGTGAATTATATTTTTTAAAATTGATGGTGAACTGCGATTACTTTCATAACTACTTCGATTATCATGACAATTTGTTATGAAATTGATTGTGACGTGGAACAAATTGCCTTGTTTACTCAAAACTTACGGTGGTCCACTTTACCCCACACATGTGGGGTAAAGTAGACTATTGGAGGTGCTTTTAAATCAAAAAAAATTTATGTAAGAATCCAAGCAATCAATAAAAGGGCACTTCAAAAATGATCGAAATACCTTAGAGTTAACTCTCAAAACAAACAAGTCAAACGTTTTGATGAAATCAGTGAATTGTAACGATTTAAGCCTTAGGTGGTCCGCTTTACCCCACCCTCCCCTACATTAAATCAAGAAGCTACCATCGCAAAACTACATCATAAACCTACCCTGAACTATGGCTTGCAACGAGACCTAGGTTATGACTGCCTACAGTCTAAATTTGGACAGATTCCATGTGCTGTAGGCCTACTCAGTTTTCTATAACAACTGCCTAAACTTTACAACAACGTTTTAGCTTAAAATTTTAGGACAAATAGGCCTACTCCAAAATACCAAAAATTAAAACCCACACAAAACTTACAACTTAGCCTAGACCTGGAACCAGCTATCGCCAAAACAATAAGAAACTAGTCCACATCGACGTCATATGCGCATTGGACCGGAAATTTTCTTACTTTTTTTAATATGACGCATTGAGTGCGACACGGTAACAATCGCCGTTTTGACGGCTCAAAATCGTCTTTCCATTGGGAAGTGATGCCTTAAGGTCCACAGCTGAATCATGGGCGGATATATGAGAGGTCCCTAAAAAGTTTGAAGCTCGGTTTTAATTCCAACAGTAATGAAGCGCTTTCGTACAAAGAAATGTCCGTTATACATGAAGCACTTTCACGATTTGATTCCGGGAGGAACCAACGCTTGATATACAGCTTTGGAAAAATTGAAACGTTCAAAATATTGATTTCCACTTCACGTAAAAGTAGCGCTTTGAAAATGAAAATAATACAAACTTTCTTTACCTCAACCCGTTCTCGTAGTGTAGCGGTTATCACGTTCGCCTAACACGCGAAAGGTCCCCAGTTCGATCCTGGGCGAGAACATGCTTAAAATTTATTTGCGCAATAAAATATCAGACTTAATGGAAAGAATTCAAATAAAATTCAATTGCTATTTCTATGTTCTTTCGATGTTTTGCTTCGGTGGTGTAAAGGTTATCACGTTCGCCTCACACGTGAAAGTTTTCGAGATAGGTCGAAGAAAACGAAAGGTTAATCTTTTCAAAACGTTTATAAACCACAAGTATCGTTTTCAAAGTTTCACGTTCAAGAATCTCCCGTCCCTGGGTGGGCTTGAACCACCAACCTTTCGGTTAACAGCCGAACGCGCTAACCGATTGCGCCACAGAGACTTATCTATGCTGATTAATCGTCTTCTTCATTGTAGGATTGGTAATGCAGCAGAAGTAATTCATAAGCCTTATTTGCTTGATTTAAATGATCGAGTTATGTTAAGTTCGAGTTCGCAGCCTTGGCCAATACTAGGCTCTTTTCTAGGCGAAGCCAAACCTTGAAAAACCAAAATACTTGAATTTTTATTCCAACATCGTGACACTTTCTTTAATAATATTTGAAACGTGGCAAACATTTTTATCCGGTTGAAATTTTCTAATGTCTCTTTTGTTCAAGGAATATAGCTTGTCGTCAGCAAAATATTGTTGTTTAAAATGTAGCAAACTGTTATAAAACGTTTTTAACCAATTCATGAATCCATTATATTAATGCACTCATACGACGCCAATTAAAAGCACATTAAAGTAGGCATGTATTCAACTGCTCGAATAAAACCGCCGTTTTAGCGAGGGACTTTCGCCTACGACCATACCACGTTGAGTACACCCCATCTCGTCCGATCTGGGAAGTTAAGCAACGTCGGGCCCGGTTAGTACTTGGATGGGTGACCGCCTGGGAATACCGGGTGTTGTAGGCTTTTCGTTATTTTCTAATTTTCCAACGTTTTTGTCTGCATTTTCATTTTCCGGATGAGCTTTTCAAAAGTCAAACTATGTTTTAATTTCTAATCAATATCATTTTTGAACATGTTTTATATTAGATATTTTTATTTTGTAAATACTCTATATATATTTATATTGTTTCCAAATTGAAGACAATCGAGACGAAGATCAGAACGAACAAACATAGTTGGACGAGGTGAATGACGCTGACCCCAACAAATCCGGGATAAGTCACTCACTCACTCACTCACTCACTCACTCACTCACTCACTCACTCACTCACTCACTCACTCACTCACTCACTCACTCACTCACTCACTCACTCAACAGAGTTGTGGACAATGACAAGGGCCCCCACGACGAGGTTTTCAACAGGGTCGGAACCAGTGGGGACGCGCAATCACCACCTAAAACGAAAAACATCGCGGAAGATGCTCAACCCACCTAAACCGAGTGCGCGACATTACCCTAACCTACCTGCCTAATTTTTTAACTATGGGCTGCGTGACCTACTTTTTAAAATCGCATTTGGTCCAGAAAAGAGTTTATTTTATGTGTTCTCCAGCGTATCAGTATAATAAATAGGTTATACGTATCCACTGACCAAAGCGTGATCTGCTACTAGACAGACGCTTTGCCACTAAACCATGGCCCCGTACGTTCATCATTTCTTAGATTGCTCTTGTCAAAGTCGAAGTTTTATTGACCTCATATTGATTAAGCCTGACCAGTTTCACTTGATTAATGTTTTTTTGCAGTTTGCAAAAATATATTATCAGCACACAGTATCGTAGCCGCCTCTATAGCTCAGGGGTTAGAGCACTGGTCTTGTAAACCAGGGGTCGTGAGTTCAATTCTCACTGGAGGCTCTTCTACTTACAACGTTACGTTGTGTTGTCAGCTTGAAATGGAATTTTAGCAAGACACAAAAAACATCAATTTACATGCACAGCATAAAGTCGTCATAATGTTTTCCTCACCATTTTGTGTTTGAAACCAGCGAGATTTTGGCTAACAGTCGATCGAGGTAATCCATCATAAAACTGAGATGTTATTCATGCAATGCGAGCTAGATGTTCAGAATGTTAACGCACAAGTTGCACTGCACAAGTCTCTCTGACATGTGGTTTCAAGTGCCCGACTCATTGCTTATTTTCAATATTCTCCTTGTAGTTGACTCAATGACATTCGAAAGGAAGCTTTCAGCGCAAATATTTTGCAATAAACTGGTTTCTACTCGCGTTTGGTCACATAATCACAACTTTAAAACATCAATAAATTGAATCTTTCTTCCCCCTGTCGTTCCTCCGTATAGTTTGGGTTATCAGGTTCGTCTAAAGTCTAAGAGAGGTGCAACTGCTATTTTAACCAGTTCACCATACAAGAAGCAGTTGGCTGCAACGAATCGTAGCCAATGCGCGGTATCTGGCAACAGCAGTAAAACAAGTTCATCGAAAAAGCGTTCTATGAAGAAAGCTAAGGTTTCCAGGTCATCAATGCAGCAGAAGGACACAGTCGATGAAAATGATAACAACGTAGATGCAGAATGCTTTTACTGCAACAAAATGTATTCCAAATCGTCCGAGAATGATGGGTGGATCCAGTGCTCCAAATGCATGCGATGGGCGCACGAAGCCTGCTCTGGGTGTAATGAAGAAGATGACAACTTTATTTGTGAATTATATTTTTTAAAATTGATGGTGAACTGCGATTACTTTCATAACTACTTCGATTATCATGACAATTTGTTATGAAATTGATTGTGACGTGGAACAAATTGCCTTGTTTACTCAAAACTTACGGTGGTCCACTTTACCCCACACATGTGGGGTAAAGTAGACTATTGGAGGTGCTTTTAAATCAAAAAAAATTTATGTAAGAATCCAAGCAATCAATAAAAGGGCACTTCAAAAATGATCGAAATACCTTAGAGTTAACTCTCAAAACAAACAAGTCAAACGTTTTGATGAAATCAGTGAATTGTAACGATTTAAGCCTTAGGTGGTCCGCTTTACCCCACCCTCCCCTACATTAAATCAAGAAGCTACCATCGCAAAACTACATCATAAACCTACCCTGAACTATGGCTTGCAACGAGACCTAGGTTATGACTGCCTACAGTCTAAATTTGGACAGATTCCATGTGCTGTAGGCCTACTCAGTTTTCTATAACAACTGCCTAAACTTTACAACAACGTTTTAGCTTAAAATTTTAGGACATATAGGCCTACTCCAAAATACCAAAAATTAAAACCCACACAAAACTTACAACTTAGCCTAGACCTGGAACCAGCTATCGCCAAAACAATAAGAAACTAGTCCACATCGACGTCATATGCGCATTGGACCGGAAATTTTCTTAATTTTTTTAATATGACGCATTGAGTGCGACACGGTAACAATCGCCGTTGTGACCGCTCAAAATCGTCTTTCCATTGGGAAGTGATGCCTTAAGGTCCACAGCTGAATCATGGGCGGATATATGAGAGGCCCCTAAAAAGTTTGAAGCTCGGTTTTAATTCCAACAGTAATGAAGCGCTTTCGTACAAAGAAATGTCCGTTATACATGAAGCACTTTCACGATTTGATTCCGGGAGGAACCAACGCTTGATATACAGCTTTGGAAAAATTGAAACGTTCAAAATATTGATTTCCACTTCACGTAAAAGTAGCGCTTTGAAAATGAAAATAATACAAACTTTCTTTGCCTCAACCCGTTCTCGTAGTGTAGCGGTTATCACGTTCGCCTAACACGCGAAAGGTCCCCAGTTCGATCCTGGGCGAGAACATGCTTAAAATTTATTTGCGCAATAAAATATCAGACTTAATGGAAAGAATTCAAATAAAATTCAATTGCTATTTCTATGTTCTTTCGATGTTTTGCTTCGGTGGTGTAAAGGTTATCACGTTCGCCTCACACGTGAAAGTTTTCGAGATAGGTCGAAGAAAACGAAAGGTTAATCTTTTCAAAACGTTTATAAACCACAAGTATCGTTTTCAAAGTTTCACGTTCAAGAATCTCCCGTCCCTGGGTGGGCTTGAACCACCAACCTTTCGGTTAACAGCCGAACGCGCTAACCGATTGCGCCACAGAGACTTATCTATGCTGATTAATCGTCTTCTTCATTGTAGGATTGGTAATGCAGCAGAAGTAATTCATAAGCCTTATTTGCTTGATTTAAATGATCGAGTTATGTTAAGTTCGAGTTCGCAGCCTTGGCCAATACTAGGCTCTTTTCTAGGCGAAGCCAAACCTTGAAAAACCAAAATACTTGAATTTTTATTCCAACATCGTGACACTTTCTTTAATAATATTTGAAACGTGGCAAACATTTTTATCCGGTTGAAATTTTCTAATGTCTCTTTTGTTCAAGGAATATAGCTTGTCGTCAGCAAAATATTGTTGTTTAAAATGTAGCAAACTGTTATAAAACGTTTTTAACCAATTCATGAATCCATTATATTAATGCACTCATACGACGCCAATTAAAAGCACATTAAAGTAGGCATGTATTCAACTGCTCGAATAAAACCGCCGTTTTAGCGAGGGACTTTCGCCTACGACCATACCACGTTGAGTACACCCCATCTCGTCCGATCTGGGAAGTTAAGCAACGTCGGGCCCGGTTAGTACTTGGATGGGTGACCGCCTGGGAATACCGGGTGTTGTAGGCTTTTCGTTATTTTCTAATTTTCCAACGTTTTTGTCTGCATTTTCATTTTCCGGATGAGCTTTTCAAAAGTCAAACTATGTTTTAATTTCTAATCAATATCATTTTTGAACATGTTTTATATTAGATATTTTTATTTTGTAAATACTCTATATATATTTATATTGTTTCCAAATTGAAGACAATCGAGACGAAGATCAGAACGAACAAACATAGTTGGACGAGGTGAATGACGCTGACCCCAACAAATCCGGGATAAGTCACTCACTCACTCACTCACTCACTCACTCACTCACTCACTCACTCACTCACTCACTCACTCACTCACTCACTCACTCACTCAACAGAGTTGTGGACAATGACAAGGGCCCCCACGACGAGGTTTTCAACAGGGTCGGAACCAGTGGGGACGCGCAATCACCACCTAAAACGAAAAACATCGCGGAAGATGCTCAACCCACCTAAACCGAGTGCGCGACATTACCCTAACCTACCTGCCTAATTTTTTAACTATGGGCTGCGTGACCTACTTTTTAAAATCGCATTTGGTCCAGAAAAGAGTTTATTTTATGTGTTCTCCAGCGTATCAGTATAATAAATAGGTTATACGTATCCACTGACCAAAGCGTGATCTGCTACTAGACAGACGCTTTGCCACTAAACCATGGCCCCGTACGTTCATCATTTCTTAGATTGCTCTTGTCAAAGTCGAAGTTTTATTGACCTCATATTGATTAAGCCTGACCAGTTTCACTTGATTAATGTTTTTTTGCAGTTTGCAAAAATATATTATCAGCACACAGTATCGTAGCCGCCTCTATAGCTCAGGGGTTAGAGCACTGGTCTTGTAAACCAGGGGTCGTGAGTTCAATTCTCACTGGAGGCTCTTCTACTTACAACGTTACGTTGTGTTGTCAGCTTGAAATGGAATTTTAGCAAGACACAAAAAACATCAATTTACATGCACAGCATAAAGTCGTCATAATGTTTTCCTCACCATTTTGTGTTTGAAACCAGCGAGATTTTGGCTAACAGTCGATCGAGGTAATCCATCATAAAACTGAGATGTTATTCATGCAATGCGAGCTAGATGTTCAGAATGTTAACGCACAAGTTGCACTGCACAAGTCTCTCTGACATGTGGTTTCAAGTGCCCGACTCATTGCTTATTTTCAATATTCTCCTTGTAGTTGACTCAATGACATTCGAAAGGAAGCTTTCAGCGCAAATATTTTGCAATAAACTGGTTTCTACTCGCGTTTGGTCACATAATCACAACTTTAAAACATCAATAAATTGAATCTTTCTTCCCCCTGTCGTTCCTCCGTATAGTTTGGGTTATCAGGTTCGTCTAAAGTCTAAGAGAGGTGCAACTGCTATTTTAACCAGTTCACCATACAAGAAGCAGTTGGCTGCAACGAATCGTAGCCAATGCGCGGTATCTGGCAACAGCAGTAAAACAAGTTCATCGAAAAAGCGTTCTATGAAGAAAGCTAAGGTTTCCAGGTCATCAATGCAGCAGAAGGACACAGTCGATGAAAATGATAACAACGTAGATGCAGAATGCTTTTACTGCAACAAAATGTATTCCAAATCGTCCGAGAATGATGGGTGGATCCAGTGCTCCAAATGCATGCGATGGGCGCATGAAGCCTGCTCTGGGTGTAATGAAGAAGATGACAACTTTATTTGTGAATTATATTTTTTAAAATTGATGGTGAACTGCGATTACTTTCATAACTACTTCGATTATCATGACAATTTGTTATGAAATTGATTGTGACGTGGAACAAATTGCCTTGTTTACTCAAAACTTACGGTGGTCCACTTTACCCCACACATGTGGGGTAAAGTAGACTATTGGAGGTGCTTTTAAATCAAAAAAAATTTATGTAAGAATCCAAGCAATCAATAAAAGGGCACTTCAAAAATGATCGAAATACCTTAGAGTTAACTCTCAAAACAAACAAGTCAAACGTTTTGATGAAATCAGTGAATTGTAACGATTTAAGCCTTAGGTGGTCCGCTTTACCCCACCCTCCCCTACATTAAATCAAGAAGCTACCATCGCAAAACTACATCATAAACCTACCCTGAACTATGGCTTGCAACGAGACCTAGGTTATGACTGCCTACAGTCTAAATTTGGACAGATTCCATGTGCTGTAGGCCTACTCAGTTTTCTATAACAACTGCCTAAACTTTACAACAACGTTTTAGCTTAAAATTTTAGGACAAATAGGCCTACTCCAAAATACCAAAAATTAAAACCCACACAAAACTTACAACTTAGCCTAGACCTGGAACCAGCTATCGCCAAAACAATAAGAAACTAGTCCACATCGACGTCATATGCGCATTGGACCGGAAATTTTCTTAATTTTTTTAATATGACGCATTGAGTGCGACACGGTAACAATCGCCGTTGTGACGGCTCAAAATCGTCTTTCCATTGGGAAGTGATGCCTTAAGGTCTACAGCTGAATCATGGGCGGATATATGAGAGGTCCCTAAAAAGTTTGAAGCTCGGTTTTAATTCCAACAGTAATGAAGCGCTTTCGTACAAAGAAATGTCCGTTATACATGAAGCACTTTCACGATTTGATTCCGGGAGGAACCAACGCTTGATATACAGCTTTGGAAAAATTGAAACGTTCAAAATATTGATTTCCACTTCACGTAAAAGTAGCGCTTTGAAAATGAAAATAATACAAACTTTCTTTACCTCAACCCGTTCTCGTAGTGTAGCGGTTATCACGTTCGCCTAACACGCGAAAGGTCCCCAGTTCGATCCTGGGCGAGAACATGCTTAAAATTTATTTGCGCAATAAAATATCAGACTTAATGGAAAGAATTCAAATAAAATTCAATTGCTATTTCTATGTTCTTTCGATGTTTTGCTTCGGTGGTGTAAAGGTTATCACGTTCGCATCACACGTGAAAGTTTTCGAGATAGGTCGAAGAAAACGAAAGGTTAATCTTTTCAAAACGTTTATAAACCACAAGTATCGTTTTCAAAGTTTCACGTTCAAGAATCTCCCGTCCCTGGGTGGGCTTGAACCACCAACCTTTCGGTTAACAGCCGAACGCGCTAACCGATTGCGCCACAGAGACTTATCTATGCTGATTAATCGTCTTCTTCATTGTAGGATTGGTAATGCAGCAGAAGTAATTCATAAGCCTTATTTGCTTGATTTAAATGATCGAGTTATGTTAAGTTCGAGTTCGCAGCCTTGGCCAATACTAGGCTCTTTTCTAGGCGAAGCCAAACCTTGAAAAACCAAAATACTTGAATTTTTATTCCAACATCGTGACACTTTCTTTAATAATATTTGAAACGTGGCAAACATTTTTATCCGGTTGAAATTTTCTAATGTCTCTTTTGTTCAAGGAATATAGCTTGTCGTCAGCAAAATATTGTTGTTTAAAATGTAGCAAACTGTTATAAAACGTTTTTAACCAATTCATGAATCCATTATATTAATGCACTCATACGACGCCAATTAAAAGCACATTAAAGTAGGCATGTATTCAACTGCTCGAATAAAACCGCCGTTTTAGCGAGGGACTTTCGCCTACGACCATACCACGTTGAGTACACCCCATCTCGTCCGATCTGGGAAGTTAAGCAACGTCGGGCCCGGTTAGTACTTGGATGGGTGACCGCCTGGGAATACCGGGTGTTGTAGGCTTTTCGTTATTTTCTAATTTTCCAACGTTTTTGTCTGCATTTTCATTTTCCGGATGAGCTTTTCAAAAGTCAAACTATGTTTTAATTTCTAATCAATATCATTTTTGAACATGTTTTATATTAGATATTTTTATTTTGTAAATACTCTATATATATTTATATTGTTTCCAAATTGAAGACAATCGAGACGAAGATCAGAACGAACAAACATAGTTGGACGAGGTGAATGACGCTGACCCCAACAAATCCGGGATAAGTCACTCACTCACTCACTCACTCACTCACTCACTCACTCACTCACTCACTCACTCACTCACTCACTCACTCACTCAACAGAGTTGTGGACAATGACAAGGGCCCCCACGACGAGGTTTTCAACAGGGTCGGAACCAGTGGGGACGCGCAATCACCACCTAAAACGAAAAACATCGCGGAAGATGCTCAACCCACCTAAACCGAGTGCGCGACATTACCCTAACCTACCTGCCTAATTTTTTAACTATGGGCTGCGTGACCTACTTTTTAAAATCGCATTTGGTCCAGAAAAGAGTTTATTTTATGTGTTCTCCAGCGTATCAGTATAATAAATAGGTTATACGTATCCACTGACCAAAGCGTGATCTGCTACTAGACAGACGCTTTGCCACTAAACCATGGCCCCGTACGTTCATCATTTCTTAGATTGCTCTTGTCAAAGTCGAAGTTTTATTGACCTCATATTGATTAAGCCTGACCAGTTTCACTTGATTAATGTTTTTTTGCAGTTTGCAAAAATATATTATCAGCACACAGTATCGTAGCCGCCTCTATAGCTCAGGGGTTAGAGCACTGGTCTTGTAAACCAGGGGTCGTGAGTTCAATTCTCACTGGAGGCTCTTCTACTTACAACGTTACGTTGTGTTGTCAGCTTGAAATGGAATTTTAGCAAGACACAAAAAACATCAATTTACATGCACAGCATAAAGTCGTCATAATGTTTTCCTCACCATTTTGTGTTTGAAACCAGCGAGATTTTGGCTAACAGTCGATCGAGGTAATCCATCATAAAACTGAGATGTTATTCATGCAATGCGAGCTAGATGTTCAGAATGTTAACGCACAAGTTGCACTGCACAAGTCTCTCTGACATGTGGTTTCAAGTGCCCGACTCATTGCTTATTTTCAATATTCTCCTTGTAGTTGACTCAATGACATTCGAAAGGAAGCTTTCAGCGCAAATATTTTGCAATAAACTGGTTTCTACTCGCGTTTGGTCACATAATCACAACTTTAAAACATCAATAAATTGAATCTTTCTTCCCCCTGTCGTTCCTCCGTATAGTTTGGGTTATCAGGTTCGTCTAAAGTCTAAGAGAGGTGCAACTGCTATTTTAACCAGTTCACCATACAAGAAGCAGTTGGCTGCAACGAATCGTAGCCAATGCGCGGTATCTGGCAACAGCAGTAAAACAAGTTCATCGAAAAAGCGTTCTATGAAGAAAGCTAAGGTTTCCAGGTCATCAATGCAGCAGAAGGACACAGTCGATGAAAATGATAACAACGTAGATGCAGAATGCTTTTACTGCAACAAAATGTATTCCAAATCGTCCGAGAATGATGGGTGGATCCAGTGCTCCAAATGCATGCGATGGGCGCACGAAGCCTGCTCTGGGTGTAATGAAGAAGATGACAACTTTATTTGTGAATTATATTTTTTAAAATTGATGGTGAACTGCGATTACTTTCATAACTACTTCGATTATCATGACAATTTGTTATGAAATTGATTGTGACGTGGAACAAATTGCCTTGTTTACTCAAAACTTACGGTGGTCCACTTTACCCCACACATGTGGGGTAAAGTAGACTATTGGAGGTGCTTTTAAATCAAAAAAAATTTATGTAAGAATCCAAGCAATCAATAAAAGGGCACTTCAAAAATGATCGAAATACCTTAGAGTTAACTCTCAAAACAAACAAGTCAAACGTTTTGATGAAATCAGTGAATTGTAACGATTTAAGCCTTAGGTGGTCCGCTTTACCCCACCCTCCCCTACATTAAATCAAGAAGCTACCATCGCAAAACTACATCATAAACCTACCCTGAACTATGGCTTGCAACGAGACCTAGGTTATGACTGCCTACAGTCTAAATTTGGACAGATTCCATGTGCTGTAGGCCTACTCAGTTTTCTATAACAACTGCCTAAACTTTACAACAACGTTTTAGCTTAAAATTTTAGGACAAATAGGCCTACTCCAAAATACCAAAAATTAAAACCCACACAAAACTTACAACTTAGCCTAGACCTGGAACCAGCTATCGCCAAAACAATAAGAAACTAGTCCACATCGACGTCATATGCGCATTGGACCGGAAATTTTCTTAATTTTTTTAATATGACGCATTGAGTGCGACACGGTAACAATCGCCGTTGTGACGGCTCAAAATCGTCTTTCCATTGGGAAGTGATGCCTTAAGGTCTACAGCTGAATCATGGGCGGATATATGAGAGGTCCCTAAAAAGTTTGAAGCTCGGTTTTAATTCCAACAGTAATGAAGCGCTTTCGTACAAAGAAATGTCCGTTATACATGAAGCACTTTCACGATTTGATTCCGGGAGGAACCAACGCTTGATATACAGCTTTGGAAAAATTGAAACGTTCAAAATATTGATTTCCACTTCACGTAAAAGTAGCGCTTTGAAAATGAAAATAATACAAACTTTCTTTACCTCAACCCGTTCTCGTAGTGTAGCGGTTATCACGTTCGCCTAACACGCGAAAGGTCCCCAGTTCGATCCTGGGCGAGAACATGCTTAAAATTTAAAATTTATTTGCGCAATAAAATATCAGACTTAATGGAAAGAATTCAAATAAAATTCAATTGCTATTTCTATGTTCTTTCGATGTTTTGCTTCGGTGGTGTAAAGGTTATCACGTTCGCATCACACGTGAAAGTTTTCGAGATAGGTCGAAGAAAACGAAAGGTTAATCTTTTCAAAACGTTTATAAACCACAAGTATCGTTTTCAAAGTTTCACGTTCAAGAATCTCCCGTCCCTGGGTGGGCTTGAACCACCAACCTTTCGGTTAACAGCCGAACGCGCTAACCGATTGCGCCACAGAGACTTATCTATGCTGATTAATCGTCTTCTTCATTGTAGGATTGGTAATGCAGCAGAAGTAATTCATAAGCCTTATTTGCTTGATTTAAATGATCGAGTTATGTTAAGTTCGAGTTCGCAGCCTTGGCCAATACTAGGCTCTTTTCTAGGCGAAGCCAAACCTTGAAAAACCAAAATACTTGAATTTTTATTCCAACATCGTGACACTTTCTTTAATAATATTTGAAACGTGGCAAACATTTTTATCCGGTTGAAATTTTCTAATGTCTCTTTTGTTCAAGGAATATAGCTTGTCGTCAGCAAAATATTGTTGTTTAAAATGTAGCAAACTGTTATAAAACGTTTTTAACCAATTCATGAATCCATTATATTAATGCACTCATACGACGCCAATTAAAAGCACATTAAAGTAGGCATGTATTCAACTGCTCGAATAAAACCGCCGTTTTAGCGAGGGACTTTCGCCTACGACCATACCACGTTGAGTACACCCCATCTCGTCCGATCTGGGAAGTTAAGCAACGTCGGGCCCGGTTAGTACTTGGATGGGTGACCGCCTGGGAATACCGGGTGTTGTAGGCTTTTCGTTATTTTCTAATTTTCCAACGTTTTTGTCTGCATTTTCATTTTCCGGATGAGCTTTTCAAAAGTCAAACTATGTTTTAATTTCTAATCAATATCATTTTTGAACATGTTTTATATTAGATATTTTTATTTTGTAAATACTCTATATATATTTATATTGTTTCCAAATTGAAGACAATCGAGACGAAGATCAGAACGAACAAACATAGTTGGACGAGGTGAATGACGCTGACCCCAACAAATCCGGGATAAGTCACTCACTCACTCACTCACTCACTCACTCACTCACTCACTCACTCACTCACTCACTCACTCACTCACTCACTCACTCACTCACTCAACAGAGTTGTGGACAATGACAAGGGCCCCCACGACGAGGTTTTCAACAGGGTCGGAACCAGTGGGGACGCGCAATCACCACCTAAAACGAAAAACATCGCGGAAGATGCTCAACCCACCTAAACCGAGTGCGCGACATTACCCTAACCTACCTGCCTAATTTTTTAACTATGGGCTGCGTGACCTACTTTTTAAAATCGCATTTGGTCCAGAAAAGAGTTTATTTTATGTGTTCTCCAGCGTATCAGTATAATAAATAGGTTATACGTATCCACTGACCAAAGCGTGATCTGCTACTAGACAGACGCTTTGCCACTAAACCATGGCCCCGTACGTTCATCATTTCTTAGATTGCTCTTGTCAAAGTCGAAGTTTTATTGACCTCATATTGATTAAGCCTGACCAGTTTCACTTGATTAATGTTTTTTTGCAGTTTGCAAAAATATATTATCAGCACACAGTATCGTAGCCGCCTCTATAGCTCAGGGGTTAGAGCACTGGTCTTGTAAACCAGGGGTCGTGAGTTCAATTCTCACTGGAGGCTCTTCTACTTACAACGTTACGTTGTGTTGTCAGCTTGAAATGGAATTTTAGCAAGACACAAAAAACATCAATTTACATGCACAGCATAAAGTCGTCATAATGTTTTCCTCACCATTTTGTGTTTGAAACCAGCGAGATTTTGGCTAACAGTCGATCGAGGTAATCCATCATAAAACTGAGATGTTATTCATGCAATGCGAGCTAGATGTTCAGAATGTTAACGCACAAGTTGCACTGCACAAGTCTCTCTGACATGTGGTTTCAAGTGCCCGACTCATTGCTTATTTTCAATATTCTCCTTGTAGTTGACTCAATGACATTCGAAAGGAAGCTTTCAGCGCAAATATTTTGCAATAAACTGGTTTCTACTCGCGTTTGGTCACATAATCACAACTTTAAAACATCAATAAATTGAATCTTTCTTCCCCCTGTCGTTCCTCCGTATAGTTTGGGTTATCAGGTTCGTCTAAAGTCTAAGAGAGGTGCAACTGCTATTTTAACCAGTTCACCATACAAGAAGCAGTTGGCTGCAACGAATCGTAGCCAATGCGCGGTATCTGGCAACAGCAGTAAAACAAGTTCATCGAAAAAGCGTTCTATGAAGAAAGCTAAGGTTTCCAGGTCATCAATGCAGCAGAAGGACACAGTCGATGAAAATGATAACAACGTAGATGCAGAATGCTTTTACTGCAACAAAATGTATTCCAAATCGTCCGAGAATGATGGGTGGATCCAGTGCTCCAAATGCATGCGATGGGCGCACGAAGCCTGCTCTGGGTGTAATGAAGAAGATGACAACTTTATTTGTGAATTATATTTTTTAAAATTGATGGTGAACTGCGATTACTTTCATAACTACTTCGATTATCATGACAATTTGTTATGAAATTGATTGTGACGTGGAACAAATTGCCTTGTTTACTCAAAACTTACGGTGGTCCACTTTACCCCACACATGTGGGGTAAAGTAGACTATTGGAGGTGCTTTTAAATCAAAAAAAATTTATGTAAGAATCCAAGCAATCAATAAAAGGGCACTTCAAAAATGATCGAAATACCTTAGAGTTAACTCTCAAAACAAACAAGTCAAACGTTTTGATGAAATCAGTGAATTGTAACGATTTAAGCCTTAGGTGGTCCGCTTTACCCCACCCTCCCCTACATTAAATCAAGAAGCTACCATCGCAAAACTACATCATAAACCTACCCTGAACTATGGCTTGCAACGAGACCTAGGTTATGACTGCCTACAGTCTAAATTTGGACAGATTCCATGTGCTGTAGGCCTACTCAGTTTTCTATAACAACTGCCTAAACTTTACAACAACGTTTTAGCTTAAAATTTTAGGACATATAGGCCTACTCCAAAATACCAAAAATTAAAACCCACACAAAACTTACAACTTAGCCTAGACCTGGAACCAGCTATCGCCAAAACAATAAGAAACTAGTCCACATCGACGTCATATGCGCATTGGACCGGAAATTTTCTTAATTTTTTTAATATGACGCATTGAGTGCGACACGGTAACAATCGCCGTTGTGACCGCTCAAAATCGTCTTTCCATTGGGAAGTGATGCCTTAAGGTCCACAGCTGAATCATGGGCGGATATATGAGAGGCCCCTAAAAAGTTTGAAGCTCGGTTTTAATTCCAACAGTAATGAAGCGCTTTCGTACAAAGAAATGTCCGTTATACATGAAGCACTTTCACGATTTGATTCCGGGAGGAACCAACGCTTGATATACAGCTTTGGAAAAATTGAAACGTTCAAAATATTGATTTCCACTTCACGTAAAAGTAGCGCTTTGAAAATGAAAATAATACAAACTTTCTTTGCCTCAACCCGTTCTCGTAGTGTAGCGGTTATCACGTTCGCCTAACACGCGAAAGGTCCCCAGTTCGATCCTGGGCGAGAACATGCTTAAAATTTATTTGCGCAATAAAATATCAGACTTAATGGAAAGAATTCAAATAAAATTCAATTGCTATTTCTATGTTCTTTCGATGTTTTGCTTCGGTGGTGTAAAGGTTATCACGTTCGCCTCACACGTGAAAGTTTTCGAGATAGGTCGAAGAAAACGAAAGGTTAATCTTTTCAAAACGTTTATAAACCACAAGTATCGTTTTCAAAGTTTCACGTTCAAGAATCTCCCGTCCCTGGGTGGGCTTGAACCACCAACCTTTCGGTTAACAGCCGAACGCGCTAACCGATTGCGCCACAGAGACTTATCTATGCTGATTAATCGTCTTCTTCATTGTAGGATTGGTAATGCAGCAGAAGTAATTCATAAGCCTTATTTGCTTGATTTAAATGATCGAGTTATGTTAAGTTCGAGTTCGCAGCCTTGGCCAATACTAGGCTCTTTTCTAGGCGAAGCCAAACCTTGAAAAACCAAAATACTTGAATTTTTATTCCAACATCGTGACACTTTCTTTAATAATATTTGAAACGTGGCAAACATTTTTATCCGGTTGAAATTTTCTAATGTCTCTTTTGTTCAAGGAATATAGCTTGTCGTCAGCAAAATATTGTTGTTTAAAATGTAGCAAACTGTTATAAAACGTTTTTAACCAATTCATGAATCCATTATATTAATGCACTCATACGACGCCAATTAAAAGCACATTAAAGTAGGCATGTATTCAACTGCTCGAATAAAACCGCCGTTTTAGCGAAGGACTTTCGCCTACGACCATACCACGTTGAGTACACCTCATCTCGTCCGATCTGTGAAGTTAAGCAACGTCGGGCCCGGTTAGTACTTGGATGGGTGACCGCCTGGGAATACCGGGTGTTGTAGGCTTTTCGTTATTTTCTAATTTTCCAACGTTTTTGTCTGCATTTTCATTTTCCGGATGAGCTTTTCTAAAGTCAAACTATGTTTTAATTTCTAATCAATATCATTTTTGAACATGTTTTATATTAGATATTTTTATTTTGTAAATACTCTATATATATATTTATATTGTTTCCAAATTGAAGACAATCGAGACGAAGATCAGAACGAACAAACATAGTTGGACGAGGTGAATGACGCTGACCCCAACAAATCCGGGATAAGTCACTCACTCACTCACTCACTCACTCACTCACTCACTCACTCACTCACTCAACGGAGTTGTGGACAATGACAAGGGCCCCCACGACGAGGTTTTCAACAGGGTCGGAACCAGTGGGGACGCGCAATCACCACCTAAAACGAAAAACATCGCGGAAGATGCTCAACCCACCTAAACCGAGTGCGCGACATTACCCTAACCTACCTGCCTAATTTTTTAACTATGGGCTGCGTGACCTACTTTTTAAAATCGCATTTGGTCCAGAAAAGAGTTTATTTTATGTGTTCTCCAGCGTATCAGTATAATAAATAGGTTATACGTATCCACTGACGAAAGCGTGCTCTGCTACTAGACAGACGCTTTGCCACTAAACCATGGCCCCGTACGTTCATCACTTCTCAGATTGCTCTTGTCAAAGTCGAAGTTTTATTGACCTCATATTGATTAAGCCTGACCAGTTTCACTTGATTAATGTTTTTTTGCAGTTTGGAAAAATATATTATCAGCACACAGTATCGTAGCCGCCTCTATAGCTCAGGGGTTAGAGCACTGGTCTTGTAAACCAGGGGTCGTGAGTTCCATTCTCACTGGAGACTCTTCTACTTACAACGTTACGTTGTGTTGTCAGCTTTAAATGGAGTTTTAGCAAGACACAAAAATCATCAATTTACATGCACAGCATAAAGTCGTCATAATGTTTTCCTCACCATTTTGTGGTTGAAACCAGCGAGAATTTGGCTAACAGTCGATCGAGGTAATCCATCATAAAACTGAGATGTTATTCATGCAATGCGAGCTAGATGTTCAGAATGTTAACGCACAAGTTGCACTGCACAAGTCTCTCTGACATGTGGTTTCAAGTGCCCGACTCATTGCTTATTTTCAATATTCTCCTTGTAGTTGACTCAATGACATTCGAAAGGAAGCTTTCAGCGCAAATATTTTGCAATAAACTGGTTTCTACTCGCGTTTGGTCACATAATCACAACTTTAAAACATCAATAAATTGAATCTTTCTTCCCCCTGTCGTTCCTCCGTATAGTTTGGGTTATCAGGTTCGTCTAAAGTCTAAGAGAGGTGCAACTGCTATTTTAACCAGTTCACCATACAAGAAGCAGTTGGCTGCAACGAATCGTAGCCAATGCGCGGTATCTGGCAACAGCAGTAAAACAAGTTCATCGAAAAAGCGTTCTATGAAGAAAGCTAAGGTTTCCAGGTCATCAATGCAGCAGAAGGACACAGTCGATGAAAGTGATAACAACGTAGATGCAGAATGCTTTTACTGCAACAAAATGTATTCCAAATCGTCCGAGAATGATGGGTGGATCCAGTGCTCCAAATGCATGCGATGGGCGCACGAAGCCTGCTCTGGGTGTAATGAAGAAGATGACAACTTTATTTGTGAATTATATTTTTAAAAATTGATGGTGAACTGCGATTACTTTCATAACTACTTCGATTATCATGACAATTTGTAATGAAATTGATTGTGACGTGGAACAAATTGCCTTGTTTACTCAAAACTTACGGTGGTCCACTTTACCCCACACATGTGGGGTAAAGTAGACTATTGGAGGTGCTTTTAAATCAAAAAAAATTTATGTAAGAATCCAAGCAATCAATAAAAGGGCACTTCAAAAATGATCGAAATACCTTAGAGTTAACTCTCAAAACAAACAAGTCAAACGTTTTGATGAAATCAGTGAATTGTAACGATTTAAGCCTTAGGTGGTCCGCTTTACCCCACCCTCCCCTACATTAAATCAAGAAGCTACCATCGCAAAACTACATCATAAACCTACCCTGAACTATGGCTTGCAACGAGACCTAGGTTATGACTGCCTACAGTCTAAATTTGGACAGATTCCATGTGCTGTAGGTCTACTCAGTTTTCTATAACAACTGCCTAAACTTTACAACAACGTTTTAGCTTAAAATTTTAGGACAAATAGGCCTACTCCAAAATACCAAAAATTAAAACCCACACAAAACTTACAACTTAGCCTAGACCTGGAACCAGCTATCGCCAAAACAATAAGAAACTAGTCCACATCGACGTCATATGCGCATTGGACCGGAAATTTTCTTAATTTTTTTAATATGACGCATTGAGTGCGACACGGTAACAATCGCCGTTGTGACCGCTCAAAATCGTCTTTCCATTGGGAAGTGATGCCTTAAGGTCCACAGCTGAATCATGGGCGGATATATGAGAGGCCCCTAAAAAGTTTGAAGCTCGGTTTTAATTCCAACAGTAATGAAGCGCTTTCGTACAAAGAAATGTCCGTTATACATGAAGCACTTTCACGATTTGATTCCGGGAGGAACCAACGCTTGATATACAGCTTTGGAAAAATTGAAACGTTCAAAATATTGATTTCCACTTCACGTAAAAGTAGCGCTTTGAAAATGAAAATAATACAAACTTTCTTTACCTCAACCCGTTCTCGTAGTGTAGCGGTTATCACGTTCGCCTAACACGCGAAAGGTCCCCAGTTCGATCCTGGGCGAGAACATGCTTAAAATTTATTTGCGCAATAAAATATCAGACTTAATGGAAAGAATTCAAATAAAATTCAATTGCTATTTCTATGTTCTTTCGATGTTTTGCTTCGGTGGTGTAAAGGTTATCACGTTCGCCTCACACGTGAAAGTTTTCGAGATAGGTCGAAGAAAACGAAAGGTTAATCTTTTCACAAAGCTTATAAACCACAAGTATCGTTTTCAAAGTTTCACGTTCAAGAATCTCCCGTCCCTGGGTGGGCTTGAACCACCAACCTTTCGGTTAACAGCCGAACGCGCTAACCGATTGCGCCACAGAGACTTATCTATGCTGATTAATCGTCTTCTTCATTGTAGGATTGGTAATGCAGCAGAAGTAATTCATAAGCCTTATTTGCTTGATTTAAATGATCGAGTTATGTTAAGTTCGAGTTCGCAGCCTTGGCCAATACTAGGCTCTCTTCTAGGCGAAGCCAAACCTTGAAAAACCAAAATACCTAAATTTTTATTCCAACATCGTGACACTTTCTTTAATAATATTTCAAACGTGGCAAACATTTTTATCTCGTTGAAATTTTCTAATGTCTCTTTTGTTCAAGGAATATAGCTTGTCGTCAGCAAAATATTGTTGTTTAAAATGTAGCAAACTGTTATAAAACGTTTTTAACCAATTCATGAATCCATTATATTAATGCACTCATACGACGCCAAAGCACATTAAAGTAGGCATGTATTCAACTGCTCGAATAAAATCGCCGTTTTAGCGAGGGACTTTCGCCTACGACCATACCACGTTGAGTACACCCCATCTCGTCCGATCTGGGAAGTTAAGCAACGTCGGGCCCGGTTAGTACTTGGATGGGTGACCGCCTGGGAATACCGGGTGTTGTAGGCTTTTCGTTATTTTCTAATTTTCCAACGTTTTTGTCTGCATTTTCATTTTCCGGATGAGCTTTTCAAAAGTCAAACTATGTTTTAATTTCTAATCAATATCATTTTTGAACATGTTTTATATTAGATATTTTTATTTTGTAAATACTCTATATATATTTATATTGTTTCCAAATTGAAGACAATCGAGACGAAGATCAGAACGAACAAACATAGTCGGACGAGGTGAATGACGCTGACCCCAACAAATCCGGGATAAGTCACTCACTCACTCACTCACTCACTCACTCACTCACTCACTCACTCACTCACTCACTCAACAGAGTTGTGGACAATGACAAGTGCCCCCACGACGAGGTTTTCAACAGGGTCGGAACCAGTGGGGACGCGCAATCACCACCTAAAACGGAAAACATCGCGGAAGATGCTCAACCCACCTAAACCGAGTGCGCGACATTACCCTAACCTACCTGCCTAATTTTTTAACTATGGGCTGCGTGACCTACTTTTTAAAATCGCATTTGGTCCAGAAAAGAGTTTATTTTATGTGTTCTCCAGCGTATCAGTATAATAAATAGGTTATACGTATCCACTGACGAAAGCGTGCTCTGCTACTAGACAGACGCTTTGCCACTAAACCATGGCCCCGTACGTTCATCACTTCTCAGATTGCTCTTGTCAAAGTCGAAGTTTTATTGACCTCATATTGATTAAGCCTGACCAGTTTCACTTGATTAATGTTTTTTTGCAGTTTGGAAAAATATATTATCAGCACACAGTATCGTAGCCGCCTCTATAGCTCAGGGGTTAGAGCACTGGTCTTGTAAACCAGGGGTCGTGAGTTCAATTCTCACTGGAGACTCTTCTACTTACAACGTTACGTTGTGTTGTCAGCTTTAAATGGAGTTTTAGCAAGACACAAAAATCATCAATTTACATGCACAGCATAAAGTCGTCATAATGTTTTCCTCACCATTTTATGGTTGAAACCAGCGAGAATTTGGCTAACAGTCGATCGAGGTAATCCATCATAAAACTGAGATGTTATTCATGCAATGCGAGCTAGATGTTCAGAATGTTAACGCACAAGTTGCACTGCACAAGTCTCTCTGACATGTGGTTTCAAGTGCCCGACTCATTGCATATTTTCAATATTCTCCTTGTAGTTGACTCAATGACATTCGAAAGGAAGCTTTCAGCGCAAATATTTTGCAATAAACTGGTTTCTACTCGCGTTTGGTCACATAATCACAACTTTAAAACATCAATAAATTGAATCTTTCTCCCCCCTGTCGTTCCTCCGTATAGTTTGGGTTATCAGGTTCGTCTAAAGTCGAAAAGAGGTGCAACTGCTATTTTAACCAGTTCACCATACAAGAAGCAGTTGGCTGCAACGAGTCGTTGCCAATGCGCGGTATCTGGCAACAGCAGTAAAACAAGTTCATCGAAAAAGCGTTCTATGAAGAAAGCTAAGGTTTCCAGGTCATCAATGCAGCAGAAGGACACAGTCGATGAAAGTGATAACAACGTAGATGCAGAATGCTTTTACTGCAACAAAATGTATTCCAAATCGTCCGAGAATGATGGGTGGATCCAGTGCTCCAAATGCATGCGATGGGCGCACGAAGCCTGCTCTGGGTGTAATGAAGAAGATGACAACTTTATTTGTGAATTATATTTTTAAAAATTGATGGTGAACTGCGATTACTTTCATAACTACTTCGATTATCATGACAATTTGTAATGAAATTGATTGTGACGTGGAACAAATTGCCTTGTTTACTCAAAACTTACGGTGGTCCACTTTACCCCACACATGTGGGGTAAAGTAGACTATTGGAGGTGCTTTTAAATCAAAAAAAATTTATGTAAGAATCCAAGCAATCAATAAAAGGGCACTTCAAAAATGATCGAAATACCTTAGAGTTAACTCTCAAAACAAACAAGTCAAACGTTTTGATGAAATCAGTGAATTGTAACGATTTAAGCCTTAGGTGGTCCGCTTTACCCCACCCTCCCCTACATTAAATCAAGAAGCTACCATCGCAAAACTACATCATAAACCTACCCTGAACTATGGCTTGCAACGAGACCTAGGTTATGACTGCCTACAGTCTAAATTTGGACAGATTCCATGTGCTGTAGGTCTACTCAGTTTTCTATAACAACTGCCTAAACTTTACAACAACGTTTTAGCTTAAAATTTTAGGACAAATAGGCCTACTCCAAAATACCAAAAATTAAAACCCACACAAAACTTACAACTTAGCCTAGACCTGGAACCAGCTATCGCCAAAACAATAAGAAACTAGTCCACATCGACGTCATATGCGCATTGGACCGGAAATTTTCTTAATTTTTTTAATATGACGCATTGAGTGCGACACGGTAACAATCGCCGTTGTGACCGCTCAAAATCGTCTTTCCATTGGGAAGTGATGCCTTAAGGTCCACAGCTGAATCATGGGCGGATATATGAGAGGCCCCTAAAAAGTTTGAAGCTCGGTTTTAATTCCAACAGTAATGAAGCGCTTTCGTACAAAGAAATGTCCGTTATACATGAAGCACTTTCACGATTTGATTCCGGGAGGAACCAACGCTTGATATACAGCTTTGGAAAAATTGAAACGTTCAAAATATTGATTTCCACTTCACGTAAAAGTAGCGCTTTGAAAATGAAAATAATACAAACTTTCTTTGCCTCAACCCGTTCTCGTAGTGTAGCGGTTATCACGTTCGCCTAACACGCGAAAGGTCCCCAGTTCGATCCTGGGCGAGAACATGCTTAAAATTTATTTGCGCAATAAAATATCAGACTTAATGGAAAGAATTCAAATAAAATTCAATTGCTATTTCTATGTTCTTTCGATGTTTTGCTTCGGTGGTGTAAAGGTTATCACGTTCGCCTCACACGTGAAAGTTTTCGAGATAGGTCGAAGAAAACGAAAGGTTAATCTTTTCAAAACGTTTATAAACCACAAGTATCGTTTTCAAAGTTTCACGTTCAAGAATCTCCCGTCCCTGGGTGGGCTTGAACCACCAACCTTTCGGTTAACAGCCGAACGCGCTAACCGATTGCGCCACAGAGACTTATCTATGCTGATTAATCGTCTTCTTCATTGTAGGATTGGTAATGCAGCAGAAGTAATTCATAAGCCTTATTTGCTTGATTTAAATGATCGAGTTATGTTAAGTTCGAGTTCGCAGCCTTGGCCAATACTAGGCTCTTTTCTAGGCGAAGCCAAACCTTGAAAAACCAAAATACTTGAATTTTTATTCCAACATCGTGACACTTTCTTTAATAATATTTGAAACGTGGCAAACATTTTTATCCGGTTGAAATTTTCTAATGTCTCTTTTGTTCAAGGAATATAGCTTGTCGTCAGCAAAATATTGTTGTTTAAAATGTAGCAAACTGTTATAAAACGTTTTTAACCAATTCATGAATCCATTATATTAATGCACTCATACGACGCCAATTAAAAGCACATTAAAGTAGGCATGTATTCAACTGCTCGAATAAAACCGCCGTTTTAGCGAGGGACTTTCGGCTACGACCATACCACGTTGAGTACACCCCATCTCGTCCGATCTGGGAAGTTAAGCAACGTCGGGCCCGGTTAGTACTTGGATGGGTGACCGCCTGGGAATACCGGGTGTTGTAGGCTTTTCGTTATTTTCTAATTTTCCAACGTTTTTGTCTGCATTTTCATTTTCCGGATGAGCTTTTCAAAAGTCAAACTATGTTTTAATTTCTAATCAATATCATTTTTGAACATGTTTTATATTAGATATTTTTATTTTGTAAATACTCTATATATATTTATATTGTTTCCAAATTGAAGACAATCGAGACGAAGATCAGAACGAACAAACATAGTTGGACGAGGTGAATGACGCTGACCCCAACAAATCCGGGATAAGTCACTCACTCACTCACTCACTCACTCACTCACTCACTCACTCACTCACTCACTCACTCACTCACTCACTCAACAGAGTTGTGGACAATGACAAGGGCCCCCACGACGAGGTTTTCAACAGGGTCGGAACCAGTGGGGACGCGCAATCACCACCTAAAACGAAAAACATCGCGGAAGATGCTCAACCCACCTAAACCGAGTGCGCGACATTACCCTAACCTACCTGCCTAATTTTTTAACTATGGGCTGCGTGACCTACTTTTTAAAATCGCATTTGGTCCAGAAAAGAGTTTATTTTATGTGTTCTCCAGCGTATCAGTATAATAAATAGGTTATACGTATCCACTGACCAAAGCGTGATCTGCTACTAGACAGACGCTTTGCCACTAAACCATGGCCCCGTACGTTCATCATTTCTTAGATTGCTCTTGTCAAAGTCGAAGTTTTATTGACCTCATATTGATTAAGCCTGACCAGTTTCACTTGATTAATGTTTTTTTGCAGTTTGCAAAAATATATTATCAGCACACAGTATCGTAGCCGCCTCTATAGCTCAGGGGTTAGAGCACTGGTCTTGTAAACCAGGGGTCGTGAGTTCAATTCTCACTGGAGGCTCTTCTACTTACAACGTTACGTTGTGTTGTCAGCTTGAAATGGAATTTTAGCAAGACACAAAAAACATCAATTTACATGCACAGCATAAAGTCGTCATAATGTTTTCCTCACCATTTTGTGTTTGAAACCAGCGAGATTTTGGCTAACAGTCGATCGAGGTAATCCATCATAAAACTGAGATGTTATTCATGCAATGCGAGCTAGATGTTCAGAATGTTAACGCACAAGTTGCACTGCACAAGTCTCTCTGACATGTGGTTTCAAGTGCCCGACTCATTGCTTATTTTCAATATTCTCCTTGTAGTTGACTCAATGACATTCGAAAGGAAGCTTTCAGCGCAAATATTTTGCAATAAACTGGTTTCTACTCGCGTTTGGTCACATAATCACAACTTTAAAACATCAATAAATTGAATCTTTCTTCCCCCTGTCGTTCCTCCGTATAGTTTGGGTTATCAGGTTCGTCTAAAGTCTAAGAGAGGTGCAACTGCTATTTTAACCAGTTCACCATACAAGAAGCAGTTGGCTGCAACGAATCGTAGCCAATGCGCGGTATCTGGCAACAGCAGTAAAACAAGTTCATCGAAAAAGCGTTCTATGAAGAAAGCTAAGGTTTCCAGGTCATCAATGCAGCAGAAGGACACAGTCGATGAAAGTGATAACAACGTAGATGCAGAATGCTTTTACTGCAACAAAATGTATTCCAAATCGTCCGAGAATGATGGGTGGATCCAGTGCTCCAAATGCATGCGATGGGCGCACGAAGCCTGCTCTGGGTGTAATGAAGAAGATGACAACTTTATTTGTGAATTATATTTTTTAAAATTGATGGTGAACTGCGATTACTTTCATAACTACTTCGATTATCATGACAATTTGTTATGAAATTGATTGTGACGTGGAACAAATTGCCTTGTTTACTCAAAACTTACGGTGGTCCACTTTACCCCACACATGTGGGGTAAAGTAGACTATTGGAGGTGCTTTTAAATCAAAAAAAATTTATGTAAGAATCCAAGCAATCAATAAAAGGGCACTTCAAAAATGATCGAAATACCTTAGAGTTAACTCTCAAAACAAACAAGTCAAACGTTTTGATGAAATCAGTGAATTGTAACGATTTAAGCCTTAGGTGGTCCGCTTTACCCCACCCTCCCCTACATTAAATCAAGAAGCTACCATCGCAAAACTACATCATAAACCTACCCTGAACTATGGCTTGCAACGAGACCTAGGTTATGACTGCCTACAGTCTAAATTTGGACAGATTCCATGTGCTGTAGGCCTACTCAGTTTTCTATAACAACTGCCTAAACTTTACAACAACGTTTTAGCTTAAAATTTTAGGACATATAGGCCTACTCCAAAATACCAAAAATTAAAACCCACACAAAACTTACAACTTAGCCTAGACCTGGAACCAGCTATCGCCAAAACAATAAGAAACTAGTCCACATCGACGTCATATGCGCATTGGACCGGAAATTTTCTTAATTTTTTTAATATGACGCATTGAGTGCGACACGGTAACAATCGCCGTTGTGACCGCTCAAAATCGTCTTTCCATTGGGAAGTGATGCCTTAAGGTCCACAGCTGAATCATGGGCGGATATATGAGAGGCCCCTAAAAAGTTTGAAGCTCGGTTTTAATTCCAACAGTAATGAAGCGCTTTCGTACAAAGAAATGTCCGTTATACATGAAGCACTTTCACGATTTGATTCCGGGAGGAACCAACGCTTGATATACAGCTTTGGAAAAATTGAAACGTTCAAAATATTGATTTCCACTTCACGTAAAAGTAGCGCTTTGAAAATGAAAATAATACAAACTTTCTTTGCCTCAACCCGTTCTCGTAGTGTAGCGGTTATCACGTTCGCCTAACACGCGAAAGGTCCCCAGTTCGATCCTGGGCGAGAACATGCTTAAAATGTATTTGCGCAATAAAATATCAGACTTAATGGAAAGAATTCAAATAAAATTCAATTGCTATTTCTATGTTCTTTCGATGTTTTGCTTCGGTGGTGTAAAGGTTATCACGTTCGCCTCACACGTGAAAGTTTTCGAGATAGGTCGAAGAAAACGAAAGGTTAATCTTTTCAAAACGTTTATAAACCACAAGTATCGTTTTCAAAGTTTCACGTTCAAGAATCTCCCGTCCCTGGGTGGGCTTGAACCACCAACCTTTCGGTTAACAGCCGAACGCGCTAACCGATTGCGCCACAGAGACTTATCTATGCTGATTAATCGTCTTCTTCATTGTAGGATTGGTAATGCAGCAGAAGTAATTCATAAGCCTTATTTGCTTGATTTAAATGATCGAGTTATGTTAAGTTCGAGTTCGCAGCCTTGGCCAATACTAGGCTCTTTTCTAGGCGAAGCCAAACCTTGAAAAACCAAAATACTTGAATTTTTATTCCAACATCGTGACACTTTCTTTAATAATATTTGAAACGTGGCAAACATTTTTATCCGGTTGAAATTTTCTAATGTCTCTTTTGTTCAAGGAATATAGCTTGTCGTCAGCAAAATATTGTTGTTTAAAATGTAGCAAACTGTTATAAAACGTTTTTAACCAATTCATGAATCCATTATATTAATGCACTCATACGACGCCAATTAAAAGCACATTAAAGTAGGCATGTATTCAACTGCTCGAATAAAACCGCCGTTTTAGCGAAGGACTTTCGCCTACGACCATACCACGTTGAGTACACCCCATCTCGTCCGATCTGGGAAGTTAAGCAACGTCGGGCCCGGTTAGTACTTGGATGGGTGACCGCCTGGGAATACCGGGTGTTGTAGGCTTTTCGTTATTTTCTAATTTTCCAACGTTTTTGTCTGCATTTTCATTTTCCGGATGAGCTTTTCTAAAGTCAAACTATGTTTTAATTTCTAATCAATATCATTTTTGAACATGTTTTATATTAGATATTTTTATTTTGTAAATACTCTATATATATATTTATATTGTTTCCAAATTGAAGACAATCGAGACGAAGATCAGAACGAACAAACATAGTTGGACGAGGTGAATGACGCTGACCCCAACAAATCCGGGATAAGTCACTCACTCACTCACTCACTCACTCACTCACTCACTCAACGGAGTTGTGGACAATGACAAGGGCCCCCACGACGAGGTTTTCAACAGGGTCGGAACCAGTGGGGACGCGCAATCACCACCTAAAACGAAAAACATCGCGGAAGATGCTCAACCCACCTAAACCGAGTGCGCGACATTACCCTAACCTACCTGCCTAATTTTTTAACTATGGGCTGCGTGACCTACTTTTTAAAATCGCATTTGGTCCAGAAAAGAGTTTATTTTATGTGTTCTCCAGCGTATCAGTATAATAAATAGGTTATACGTATCCACTGACGAAAGCGTGCTCTGCTACTAGACAGACGCTTTGCCACTAAACCATGGCCCCGTACGTTCATCACTTCTCAGATTGCTCTTGTCAAAGTCGAAGTTTTATTGACCTCATATTGATTAAGCCTGACCAGTTTCACTTGATTAATGTTTTTTTGCAGTTTGGAAAAATATATTATCAGCACACAGTATCGTAGCCGCCTCTATAGCTCAGGGGTTAGAGCACTGGTCTTGTAAACCATGGGTCGTGAGTTCCATTCTCACTGGAGACTCTTCTACTTACAACGTTACGTTGTGTTGTCAGCTTTAAATGGAGTTTTAGCAAGACACAAAAATCATCAATTTACATGCACAGCATAAAGTCGTCATAATGTTTTCCTCACCATTTTGTGGTTGAAACCAGCGAGAATTTGGCTAACAGTCGATCGAGGTAATCCATCATAAAACTGAGATGTTATTCATGCAATGCGAGCTAGATGTTCAGAATGTTAACGCACAAGTTGCACTGCACAAGTCTCTCTGACATGTGGTTTCAAGTGCCCGACTCATTGCTTATTTTCAATATTCTCCTTGTAGTTGACTCAATGACATTCGAAAGGAAGCTTTCAGCGCAAATATTTTGCAATAAACTGGTTTCTACTCGCGTTTGGTCACATAATCACAACTTTAAAACATCAATAAATTGAATCTTTCTTCCCCCTGTCGTTCCTCCGTATAGTTTGGGTTATCAGGTTCGTCTAAAGTCTAAGAGAGGTGCAACTGCTATTTTAACCAGTTCACCATACAAGAAGCAGTTGGCTGCAACGAATCGTAGCCAATGCGCGGTATCTGGCAACAGCAGTAAAACAAGTTCATCGAAAAAGCGTTCTATGAAGAAAGCTAAGGTTTCCAGGTCATCAATGCAGCAGAAGGACACAGTCGATGAAAGTGATAACAACGTAGATGCAGAATGCTTTTACTGCAACAAAATGTATTCCAAATCGTCCGAGAATGATGGGTGGATCCAGTGCTCCAAATGCATGCGATGGGCGCACGAAGCCTGCTCTGGGTGTAATGAAGAAGATGACAACTTTATTTGTGAATTATATTTTTAAAAATTGATGGTGAACTGCGATTACTTTCATAACTACTTCGATTATCATGACAATTTGTAATGAAATTGATTGTGACGTGGAACAAATTGCCTTGTTTACTCAAAACTTACGGTGGTCCACTTTACCCCACACATGTGGGGTAAAGTAGACTATTGGAGGTGCTTTTAAATCAAAAAAAATTTATGTAAGAATCCAAGCAATCAATAAAAGGGCACTTCAAAAATGATCGAAATACCTTAGAGTTAACTCTCAAAACAAACAAGTCAAACGTTTTGATGAAATCAGTGAATTGTAACGATTTAAGCCTTAGGTGGTCCGCTTTACCCCACCCTCCCCTACATTAAATCAAGAAGCTACCATCGCAAAACTACATCATAAACCTACCCTGAACTATGGCTTGCAACGAGACCTAGGTTATGACTGCCTACAGTCTAAATTTGGACAGATTCCATGTGCTGTAGGTCTACTCAGTTTTCTATAACAACTGCCTAAACTTTACAACAACGTTTTAGCTTAAAATTTTAGGACAAATAGGCCTACTCCAAAATACCAAAAATTAAAACCCACACAAAACTTACAACTTAGCCTAGACCTGGAACCAGCTATCGCCAAAACAATAAGAAACTAGTCCACATCGACGTCATATGCGCATTGGACCGGAAATTTTCTTAATTTTTTTAATATGACGCATTGAGTGCGACACGGTAACAATCGCCGTTGTGACCGCTCAAAATCGTCTTTCCATTGGGAAGTGATGCCTTAAGGTCCACAGCTGAATCATGGGCGGATATATGAGAGGCCCCTAAAAAGTTTGAAGCTCGGTTTTAATTCCAACAGTAATGAAGCGCTTTCGTACAAAGAAATGTCCGTTATACATGAAGCACTTTCACGATTTGATTCCGGGAGGAACCAACGCTTGATATACAGCTTTGGAAAAATTGAAACGTTCAAAATATTGATTTCCACTTCACGTAAAAGTAGCGCTTTGAAAATGAAAATAATACAAACTTTCTTTACCTCAACCCGTTCTCGTAGTGTAGCGGTTATCACGTTCGCCTAACACGCGAAAGGTCCCCAGTTCGATCCTGGGCGAGAACATGCTTAAAATTTATTTGCGCAATAAAATATCAGACTTAATGGAAAGAATTCAAATAAAATTCAATTGCTATTTCTATGTTCTTTCGATGTTTTGCTTCGGTGGTGTAAAGGTTATCACGTTCGCCTCACACGTGAAAGTTTTCGAGATAGGTCGAAGAAAACGAAAGGTTAATCTTTTCACAAAGCTTATAAACCACAAGTATCGTTTTCAAAGTTTCACGTTCAAGAATCTCCCGTCCCTGGGTGGGCTTGAACCACCAACCTTTCGGTTAACAGCCGAACGCGCTAACCGATTGCGCCACAGAGACTTATCTATGCTGATTAATCGTCTTCTTCATTGTAGGATTGGTAATGCAGCAGAAGTAATTCATAAGCCTTATTTGCTTGATTTAAATGATCGAGTTATGTTAAGTTCGAGTTCGCAGCCTTGGCCAATACTAGGCTCTCTTCTAGGCGAAGCCAAACCTTGAAAAACCAAAATACCTAAATTTTTATTCCAACATCGTGACACTTTCTTTAATAATATTTCAAACGTGGCAAACATTTTTATCTCGTTGAAATTTTCTAATGTCTCTTTTGTTCAAGGAATATAGCTTGTCGTCAGCAAAATATTGTTGTTTAAAATGTAGCAAACTGTTATAAAACGTTTTTAACCAATTCATGAATCCATTATATTAATGCACTCATACGACGCCAAAGCACATTAAAGTAGGCATGTATTCAACTGCTCGAATAAAATCGCCGTTTTAGCGAGGGACTTTCGCCTACGACCATACCACGTTGAGTACACCCCATCTCGTCCGATCTGGGAAGTTAAGCAACGTCGGGCCCGGTTAGTACTTGGATGGGTGACCGCCTGGGAATACCGGGTGTTGTAGGCTTTTCGTTATTTTCTAATTTTCCAACGTTTTTGTCTGCATTTTCATTTTCCGGATGAGCTTTTCAAAAGTCAAACTATGTTTTAATTTCTAATCAATATCATTTTTGAACATGTTTTATATTAGATATTTTTATTTTGTAAATACTCTATATATATTTATATTGTTTCCAAATTGAAGACAATCGAGACGAAGATCAGAACGAACAAACATAGTCGGACGAGGTGAATGACGCTGACCCCAACAAATCCGGGATAAGTCACTCACTCACTCACTCACTCACTCACTCACTCACTCACTCACTCACTCACTCACTCACTCACTCAACAGAGTTGTGGACAATGACAAGTGCCCCCACGACGAGGTTTTCAACAGGGTCGGAACCAGTGGGGACGCGCAATCACCACCTAAAACGGAAAACATCGCGGAAGATGCTCAACCCACCTAAACCGAGTGCGCGACATTACCCTAACCTACCTGCCTAATTTTTTAACTATGGGCTGCGTGACCTACTTTTTAAAATCGCATTTGGTCCAGAAAAGAGTTTATTTTATGTGTTCTCCAGCGTATCAGTATAATAAATAGGTTATACGTATCCACTGACGAAAGCGTGCTCTGCTACTAGACAGACGCTTTGCCACTAAACCATGGCCCCGTACGTTCATCACTTCTCAGATTGCTCTTGTCAAAGTCGAAGTTTTATTGACCTCATATTGATTAAGCCTGACCAGTTTCACTTGATTAATGTTTTTTTGCAGTTTGGAAAAATATATTATCAGCACACAGTATCGTAGCCGCCTCTATAGCTCAGGGGTTAGAGCACTGGTCTTGTAAACCAGGGGTCGTGAGTTCAATTCTCACTGGAGACTCTTCTACTTACAACGTTACGTTGTGTTGTCAGCTTTAAATGGAGTTTTAGCAAGACACAAAAATCATCAATTTACATGCACAGCATAAAGTCGTCATAATGTTTTCCTCACCATTTTATGGTTGAAACCAGCGAGAATTTGGCTAACAGTCGATCGAGGTAATCCATCATAAAACTGAGATGTTATTCATGCAATGCGAGCTAGATGTTCAGAATGTTAACGCACAAGTTGCACTGCACAAGTCTCTCTGACATGTGGTTTCAAGTGCCCGACTCATTGCATATTTTCAATATTCTCCTTGTAGTTGACTCAATGACATTCGAAAGGAAGCTTTCAGCGCAAATATTTTGCAATAAACTGGTTTCTACTCGCGTTTGGTCACATAATCACAACTTTAAAACATCAATAAATTGAATCTTTCTCCCCCCTGTCGTTCCTCCGTATAGTTTGGGTTATCAGGTTCGTCTAAAGTCTAAAAGAGGTGCAACTGCTATTTTAACCAGTTCACCATACAAGAAGCAGTTGGCTGCAACGAGTCGTTGCCAATGCGCGGTATCTGGCAACAGCAGTAAAACAAGTTCATCGAAAAAGCGTTCTATGAAGAAAGCTAAGGTTTCCAGGTCATCAATGCAGCAGAAGGACACAGTCGATGAAAGTGATAACAACGTAGATGCAGAATGCTTTTACTGCAACAAAATGTATTCCAAATCGTCCGAGAATGATGGGTGGATCCAGTGCTCCAAATGCATGCGATGGGCGCACGAAGCCTGCTCTGGGTGTAATGAAGAAGATGACAACTTTATTTGTGAATTATATTTTTAAAAATTGATGGTGAACTGCGATTACTTTCATAACTACTTCGATTATCATGACAATTTGTAATGAAATTGATTGTGACGTGGAACAAATTGCCTTGTTTACTCAAAACTTACGGTGGTCCACTTTACCCCACACATGTGGGGTAAAGTAGACTATTGGAGGTGCTTTTAAATCAAAAAAAATTTATGTAAGAATCCAAGCAATCAATAAAAGGGCACTTCAAAAATGATCGAAATACCTTAGAGTTAACTCTCAAAACAAACAAGTCAAACGTTTTGATGAAATCAGTGAATTGTAACGATTTAAGCCTTAGGTGGTCCGCTTTACCCCACCCTCCCCTACATTAAATCAAGAAGCTACCATCGCAAAACTACATCATAAACCTACCCTGAACTATGGCTTGCAACGAGACCTAGGTTATGACTGCCTACAGTCTAAATTTGGACAGATTCCATGTGCTGTAGGTCTACTCAGTTTTCTATAACAACTGCCTAAACTTTACAACAACGTTTTAGCTTAAAATTTTAGGACAAATAGGCCTACTCCAAAATACCAAAAATTAAAACCCACACAAAACTTACAACTTAGCCTAGACCTGGAACCAGCTATCGCCAAAACAATAAGAAACTAGTCCACATCGACGTCATATGCGCATTGGACCGGAAATTTTCTTAATTTTTTTAATATGACGCATTGAGTGCGACACGGTAACAATCGCCGTTGTGACCGCTCAAAATCGTCTTTCCATTGGGAAGTGATGCCTTAAGGTCCACAGCTGAATCATGGGCGGATATATGAGAGGCCCCTAAAAAGTTTGAAGCTCGGTTTTAATTCCAACAGTAATGAAGCGCTTTCGTACAAAGAAATGTCCGTTATACATGAAGCACTTTCACGATTTGATTCCGGGAGGAACCAACGCTTGATATACAGCTTTGGAAAAATTGAAACGTTCAAAATATTGATTTCCACTTCACGTAAAAGTAGCGCTTTGAAAATGAAAATAATACAAACTTTCTTTACCTCAACCCGTTCTCGTAGTGTAGCGGTTATCACGTTCGCCTAACACGCGAAAGGTCCCCAGTTCGATCCTGGGCGAGAACATGCTTAAAATTTATTTGCGCAATAAAATATCAGACTTAATGGAAAGAATTCAAATAAAATTCACTTGCTATTTCTATGTTCTTTCGATGTTTTGCTTCGGTGGTGTAAAGGTTATCACGTTCGCCTCACACGTGAAAGTTTTCGAGATAGGTCGAAGAAAACGAAAGGTTAATCTTTTCAAAAAGTTTATAAACCACAAGTATCGTTTTCAAAGTTTCACGTTCAAGAATCTCCCGTCCCTGGGTGGGCTTGAACCACCAACCTTTCGGTTAACAGCCGAACGCGCTAACCGATTGCGCCACAGAGACTTATCTATGCTGATTAATCGTCTTCTTCATTGTAGGATTGGTAATGCAGCAGAAGTAATTCATAAGCCTTATTTGCTTGATTTAAATGATCGAGTTATGTTAAGTTCGAGTTCGCAGCCTTGGCCAATACTAGGCTCTTTTCTAGGCGAAGCCAAACCTTGAAAAACCAAAATACTTGAATTTTTATTCCAACATCGTGACACTTTCTTTAATAATATTTCAAACGTGGCAAACATTTTTATCCGGTTGAAATTTTCTAATGTCTCTTTTGTTCAAGGAATATAGCTTGTCGTCAGCAAAATATTGTTGTTTAAAATGTAGCAAACTGTTATAAAACGTTTTTAACCAATTCATGAATCCATTATATTAATGCACTCATACGACGCCAAAGCACATTAAAGTAGGCATGTATTTAACTGCTCGAATAAAACCGCCGTTTTAGCGAGGGACTTTCGCCTACGACCATACCACGTTGAGTACACCCCATCTCGTCCGATCTGGGAAGTTAAGCAACGTCGGGCCCGGTTAGTACTTGGATGGGTGACCGCCTGGGAATACCGGGTGTTGTAGGCTTTTCGTTATTTTCTAATTTTCCAACGTTTTTGTCTGCATTTTCATTTTCCGGATGAGCTTTTCAAAAGTCAAACTATGTTTTAATTTCTAATCAATATCATTTTTGAACATGTTTTATATTAGATACTTTTATTTTGTAAATACTCTATATATAGTTATATTGTTTCCAAATTGAAGACAATCGAGACGAAGATCAGAACGAACAAACATAGTCGGACGAGGTGAATGACGCTGACCCCAACAAATCCGGGATAAGTCACTCACTCACTCACTCACTCACTCACTCACTCACTCACTCACTCACTCACTCACTCACTCACTCACTCACTCAACAGAGTTGTGGACAATGACAAGGGCCCCCACGACGAGGTTTTCAACAGGGTCGGAACCAGTGGGGACGCGCAATCACCACCTAAAACGGAAAACATCGCGGAAGATGCTCAACCCACCTAAACCGAGTGCGCGACATTACCCTAACCTACCTGCCTAATTTTTTAACTATGGGCTGCGTGACCTACTTTTTAAAATCGCATTTGGTCCAGAAAAGAGTTTATTTTATGTGTTCTCCAGCGTATCAGTATAATAAATAGGTTATACGTATCCACTGACGAAAGCGTGCTCTGCTACTAGACAGACGCTTTGCCACTAAACCATGGCCCCGTACGTTCATCACTTCTCAGATTGCTCTTGTCAAAGTCGAAGTTTTATTGACCTCATATTGATTAAGCCTGACCAGTTTCACTTGATTAATGTTTTTTTGCAGTTTGGAAAAATATATTATCAGCACACAGTATCGTAGCCGCCTCTATAGCTCAGGGGTTAGAGCACTGGTCTTGTAAACCAGGGGTCGTGAGTTCAATTCTCACTGGAGACTCTTCTACTTACAACGTTACGTTGTGTTGTCAGCTTTAAATGGAGTTTTAGCAAGACACAAAAATCATCAATTTACATGCACAGCATAAAGTCGTCATAATGTTTTCCTCACCATTTTATGGTTGAAACCAGCGAGAATTTGGCTAACAGTCGATCGAGGTAATCCATCATAAAACTGAGATGTTATTCATGCAATGCAGGCTAGATGTTCAGAATGTTAACGCACAAGTTGCACTGCACAAGTCTCTCTGACATGTGGTTTCAAGTGCCCGACTCATTGCATATTTTCAATATTCTCCTTGTAGTTGACTCAATGACATTCGAAAGGAAGCTTTCAGCGCAAATATTTTGCAATAAACTGGTTTCTACTCGCGTTTGGTCACATAATCACAACTTTAAAACATCAATAAATTGAATCTTTCTCCCCCCTGTCGTTCCTCCGTATAGTTTGGGTTATCAGGTTCGTCTAAATTCTAAGAGCGGTGCAACTGCTATTTTAACCAGTTCACCATACAAGAAGCAGTTGGCTGCAACGAATCGTAGCCAATCCGCGGTATCTGGCAACAGTAGTAAAACAAGTTCATCGAAAAAGCGTTCTATGAAGAAAGCTAAGGTTTCCAGGTCATCAATGCAGCAGAAGGACACAGTCGATGAAAGTGATAACAACGTAGATGCAGAATGCTTTTACTGCAACAAAATGTATTCCAAATCGTCCGAGAATGATGGGTGGATCCAGTGCTCCAAATGCATGCGATGGGCGCACGAAGCCTGCTCTGGGTGTAATGAAGAAGATGACAACTTTATTTGTGAATTATATTTTTAAAAATTGATGGTGAACTGCGATTACTTTCATAACTACTTCGATTATCATGACAATTTGTAATGAAATTGATTGTGACGTGGAACAAATTGCCTTGTTTACTCAAAACTTACGGTGGTCCACTTTACCCCACACATGTGGGGTAAAGTAGACTATTGGAGGTGCTTTTAAATCAAAAAAAATTTATGTAAGAAAGCAAGCAATCAATAAAAGGGCACTTCAAAAATGATCGAAATACCTTAGAGTTAACTCTCAAAACAAACAAGTCAAACGTTTTGATGAAATCAGTGAATTGTAACGATTTAAGCCTTAGGTGGTCCGCTTTACCCCACCCTCCCCTACATTAAATCAAGAAGCTACCATCGCAAAACTACATCATAAACCTACCCTGAACTATGGCTTGCAACGAGACCTAGGTTATGACTGCCTACAGTCTAAATTTGGACAGATTCCATGTGCTGTAGGTCTACTCAGTTTTCTATAACAACTGCCTAAACTTTACAACAACGTTTTAGCTTAAAATTTTAGGACAAATAGGCCTACTCCAAAATACCAAAAATTAAAACCCACACAAAACTTACAACTTAGCCTAGACCTGGAACCAGCTATCGCCAAAACAATAAGAAACTAGTCCACATCGACGTCATATGCGCATTGGACCGGAAATTTTCTTAATTTTTTTAATATGACGCATTGAGTGCGACACGGTAACAATCGCCGTTGTGACCGCTCAAAATCGTCTTTCCATTGGGAAGTGATGCCTTAAGGTCCACAGCTGAATCATGGGCGGATATATGAGAGGCCCCTAAAAAGTTTGAAGCTCGGTTTTAATTCCAACAGTAATGAAGCGCTTTCGTACAAAGAAATGTCCGTTATACATGAAGCACTTTCACGATTTGATTCCGGGAGGAACCAACGCTTGATATACAGCTTTGGAAAAATTGAAACGTTCAAAATATTGATTTCCACTTCACGTAAAAGTAGCGCTTTGAAAATGAAAATAATACAAACTTTCTTTACCTCAACCCGTTCTCGTAGTGTAGCGGTTATCACGTTCGCCTAACACGCGAAAGGTCCCCAGTTCGATCCTGGGCGAGAACATGCTTAAAATTTATTTGCGCAATAAAATATCAGACTTAATGGAAAGAATTCAAATAAAATTCACTTGCTATTTCTATGTTCTTTCGATGTTTTGCTTCGGTGGTGTAAAGGTTATCACGTTCGCCTCACACGTGAAAGTTTTCGAGATAGGTCGAAGAAAACGAAAGGTTAATCTTTTCAAAAAGTTTATAAACCACAAGTATCGTTTTCAAAGTTTCACGTTCAAGAATCTCCCGTCCCTGGGTGGGCTTGAACCACCAACCTTTCGGTTAACAGCCGAACGCGCTAACCGATTGCGCCACAGAGACTTATCTATGCTGATTAATCGTCTTCTTCATTGTAGGATTGGTAATGCAGCAGAAGTAATTCATAAGCCTTATTTGCTTGATTTAAATGATCGAGTTATGTTAAGTTCGAGTTCGCAGCCTTGGCCAATACTAGGCTCTTTTCTAGGCGAAGCCAAACCTTGAAAAACCAAAATACTTGAATTTTTATTCCAACATCGTGACACTTTCTTTAATAATATTTCAAACGTGGCAAACATTTTTATCCGGTTGAAATTTTCTAATGTCTCTTTTGTTCAAGGAATATAGCTTGTCGTCAGCAAAATATTGTTGTTTAAAATGTAGCAAACTGTTATAAAACGTTTTTAACCAATTCATGAATCCATTATATTAATGCACTCATACGACGCCAAAGCACATTAAAGTAGGCATGTATTTAACTGCTCGAATAAAACCGCCGTTTTAGCGAGGGACTTTCGCCTACGACCATACCACGTTGAGTACACCCCATCTCGTCCGATCTGGGAAGTTAAGCAACGTCGGGCCCGGTTAGTACTTGGATGGGTGACCGCCTGGGAATACCGGGTGTTGTAGGCTTTTCGTTATTTTCTAATTTTCCAACGTTTTTGTCTGCATTTTCATTTTCCGGATGAGCTTTTCAAAAGTCAAACTATGTTTTAATTTCTAATCAATATCATTTTTGAACATGTTTTATATTAGATACTTTTATTTTGTAAATACTCTATATATAGTTATATTGTTTCCAAATTGAAGACAATCGAGACGAAGATCAGAACGAACAAACATAGTCGGACGAGGTGAATGACGCTGACCCCAACAAATCCGGGATAAGTCACTCACTCACTCACTCACTCACTCACTCACTCACTCACTCACTCACTCACTCACTCACTCACTCACTCACTCACTCAACAGAGTTGTGGACAATGACAAGGGCCCCCACGACGAGGTTTTCAACAGGGTCGGAACCAGTGGGGACGCGCAATCACCACCTAAAACGGAAAACATCGCGGAAGATGCTCAACCCACCTAAACCGAGTGCGCGACATTACCCTAACCTACCTGCCTAATTTTTTAACTATGGGCTGCGTGACCTACTTTTTAAAATCGCATTTGGTCCAGAAAAGAGTTTATTTTATGTGTTCTCCAGCGTATCAGTATAATAAATAGGTTATACGTATCCACTGACGAAAGCGTGCTCTGCTACTAGACAGACGCTTTGCCACTAAACCATGGCCCCGTACGTTCATCACTTCTCAGATTGCTCTTGTCAAAGTCGAAGTTTTATTGACCTCATATTGATTAAGCCTGACCAGTTTCACTTGATTAATGTTTTTTTGCAGTTTGGAAAAATATATTATCAGCACACAGTATCGTAGCCGCCTCTATAGCTCAGGGGTTAGAGCACTGGTCTTGTAAACCAGGGGTCGTGAGTTCAATTCTCACTGGAGACTCTTCTACTTACAACGTTACGTTGTGTTGTCAGCTTTAAATGGAGTTTTAGCAAGACACAAAAATCATCAATTTACATGCACAGCATAAAGTCGTCATAATGTTTTCCTCACCATTTTATGGTTGAAACCAGCGAGAATTTGGCTAACAGTCGATCGAGGTAATCCATCATAAAACTGAGATGTTATTCATGCAATGCAGGCTAGATGTTCAGAATGTTAACGCACAAGTTGCACTGCACAAGTCTCTCTGACATGTGGTTTCAAGTGCCCGACTCATTGCATATTTTCAATATTCTCCTTGTAGTTGACTCAATGACATTCGAAAGGAAGCTTTCAGCGCAAATATTTTGCAATAAACTGGTTTCTACTCGCGTTTGGTCACATAATCACAACTTTAAAACATCAATAAATTGAATCTTTCTCCCCCCTGTCGTTCCTCCGTATAGTTTGGGTTATCAGGTTCGTCTAAATTCTAAGAGAGGTGCAACTGCTATTTTAACCAGTTCACCATACAAGAAGCAGTTGGCTGCAACGAATCGTAGCCAATCCGCGGTATCTGGCAACAGTAGTAAAACAAGTTCATCGAAAAAGCGTTCTATGAAGAAAGCTAAGGTTTCCAGGTCATCAATGCAGCAGAAGGACACAGTCGATGAAAGTGATAACAACGTAGATGCAGAATGCTTTTACTGCAACAAAATGTATTCCAAATCGTCCGAGAATGATGGGTGGATCCAGTGCTCCAAATGCATGCGATGGGCGCACGAAGCCTGCTCTGGGTGTAATGAAGAAGATGACAACTTTATTTGTGAATTATATTTTTAAAAATTGATGGTGAACTGCGATTACTTTCATAACTACTTCGATTATCATGACAATTTGTAATGAAATTGATTGTGACGTGGAACAAATTGCCTTGTTTACTCAAAACTTACGGTGGTCCACTTTACCCCACACATGTGGGGTAAAGTAGACTATTGGAGGTGCTTTTAAATCAAAAAAAATTTATGTAAGAAAGCAAGCAATCAATAAAAGGGCACTTCAAAAATGATCGAAATACCTTAGAGTTAACTCTCAAAACAAACAAGTCAAACGTTTTGATGAAATCAGTGAATTGTAACGATTTAAGCCTTAGGTGGTCCGCTTTACCCCACCCTCCCCTACATTAAATCAAGAAGCTACCATCGCAAAACTACATCATAAACCTACCCTGAACTATGGCTTGCAACGAGACCTCCTAGGTTATGACTGCCTACAGTCTAAATTTGGACAGATTCCATGTGCTGTAGGCCTACTCAGTTTTCTATAACAACTGCCTAAACTTTACAACAACGTTTTAGCTTAAAATTTTAGGACAAATAGGCCTACTCCAAAATACCAAAAATTAAAACCCACACAAAACTTACAACTTAGCCTAGACCTGGAACCAGCTATCGCCAAAACAATAAGAAACTAGTCCACATCGACGTCATATGCGCATTGGACCGGAAATTTTCTTACTTTTTTTAATATGACGCATTGAGTGCGACACGGTAACAATCGCCGTTGTGACGGCTCAAAATCGTCTTTCCATTGGGAAGTGATGCCTTAAGGTCCACAGCTGAATCATGGGCGGATATATGAGAGGTCCCTAAAAAGTTTGAAGCTCGGTTTTAATTCCAACAGTAATTAAGCGCTTTCATACAAAGAAATGCCCATTCTACACGAAGCACTTTCAGGATTTGATTCCGGGAGGAACCATCGTTTGATTACAACTTTGGCCAAATTGAAACGTTCAAAATATCGATTTCCACTTCACGTAAAAGCAGCGCTTTGAAAATGAAAATAATACAAACTTCCTTTACCTCAACCCGTTCTCGTAGTGTAGCGGTTATCACGTTCGCTTTACACGCGAAAGGTCCTCAGTTCAATCCTGGGCGAGAACATGTTTAAAATTTATTTGCGCAATAAAATATCAGACTTAATGGAAAGAATTCAAATAAAATTCACTTGCTATTTCTATGTTCTTTCGATGTTTTGCTTCGGTGGTGTAAAGGTTATCACGTTCGCCTCACACGTGAAAGTTTTCGAGATAGGTCGAAGAAAACGAAAGGTTAATCTTTTCAAAAAGTTTATAAACCACAAGTATCGTTTTCAAAGTTTCACGTTCAAGAATCTCCCGTCCCTGGGTGGGCTTGAACCACCAACCTTTCGGTTAACAGCCGAACGCGCTAACCGATTGCGCCACAGAGACTTATCTATGCTGATTAATCGTCTTCTTCATTGTAGGATTGGTAATGCAGCAGAAGTAATTCATAAGCCTTATTTGCTTGATTTAAATGATCGAATTATGTTAAGTTCGAGTTCGCAGCCTTGGCCAATACTAGGCTCTTTTCTAGGCGAAGCCAAACCTTGAAAAACCAAAATACTTGAATTTTTATTCCAACATCGTGACACTTTCTTTAATAATATTTCAAACGTGGCAAACATTTTTATCCGGTTGAAATTTTCTAATGTCTCTTTTGTTCAAGGAATATAGCTTGTCGTCAGCAAAATATTGTTGTTTAAAATGTAGCAAACTGTTATAAAACGTTTTTAACCAATTCATGAATCCATTATATTAATGCACTCATACGACGCCAAAGCACATTAAAGTAGGCATGTATTTAACTGCTCGAATAAAACCGCCGTTTTAGCGAGGGACTTTCGCCTACGACCATACCACGTTGAGTACACCCCCATCTCGTCCGATCTGGGAAGTTAAGCAACGTCGGGCCCGGTTAGTACTTGGATGGGTGACCGCCTGGGAATACCGGGTGTTGTAGGCTTTTCGTTATTTTCTAATTTTCCAACGTTTTTGTCTGCATTTTCATTTTCCGGATGAGCTTTTCAAAAGTCAAACTATGTTTTAATTTCTAATCAATATCATTTTTGAACATGTTTTATATTAGATATTTTTATTTTGTAAATACTCTATATATAGTTATATTGTTTCCAAATTGAAGACAATCGAGACGAAGATCAGAACGAACAAACATAGTCGGACGAGGTGAATGACGCTGACCCCAACAAATCCGGGATAAGTCACTCACTCACTCACTCACTCACTCACTCACTCATTCACTCACTCACTCACTCACTCACTCACTCACTCACTCACTCACTCACTCACTCACTCACTCACTCAACAGAGTTGTGGACAATGATAAGGGCCCCCACGACGAGGTTTTCAACAGGGTCGGAACCAGTGGGGACGCGCAATCACCACCTAAAACGGAAAACATCGCGGAAGATGCTCAACCCACCTAAACCGAGTGCGCGACATTACCCTAACCTACCTGCCTAATTTTTTAACTATGGGCTGCGTGACCTACTTTTTAAAATCGCATTTGGTCCAGAAAAGAGTTTATTTTATGTGTTCTCCAGCGTATCAGTATAATAAATAGGTTATACGTATCCACTGACCAAAGCGTGATCTGCTACTAGACAGACGCTTTGCCACTAAACCATGGCCCCGTACGTTCATCATTTCTTAGATTGCTCTTGTCAAAGTCGAAGTTTTATTGACCTCATATTGATTAAGCCTGACCAGTTTCACTTGATTAATGTTTTTTTGCAGTTTGGAAAAATATATTATCAGCACACAGTATCGTAGCCGCCTCTATAGCTCAGGGGTTAGAGCACTGGTCTTGTAAACCAGGGGTCGTGAGTTCCATTCTCACTGGAGACTCTTCTACTTACAACGTTACGTTGTGTTGTCAGCTTTAAATGGAGTTTTAGCAAGACACAAAAATCATCAATTTACATGCACAGCATAAAGTCGTCATAATGTTTTCCTCACCATTTTATGGTTGAAACCAGCGAGAATTTGGCTAACAGTCGATCGAGGTAATCCATCATAAAACTGAGATGTTATTCATGCAATGCGAGCTAGATGTTCAGAATGTTAACGCACAAGTTGCACTGCACAAGTCTCTCTGACATGTGGTTTCAAGTGCCCGACTCATTGCATATTTTCAATATTCTCCTTGTAGTTGACTCAATGACATTCGAAAGGAAGCTTTCAGCGCAAATATTTTGCAATAAACTGGTTTCTACTCGCGTTTGGTCACATAATCACAACTTTAAAACATCAATAAATTGAATCTTTCTCCCCCCTGTCGTTCCTCCGTATAGTTTGGGTTATCAGGTTCGTCTAAATTCTAAGAGCGGTGCAACTGCTATTTTAACCAGTTCACCATACAAGAAGCAGTTGGCTGCAACGAATCGTAGCCAATCCGCGGTATCTGGCAACAGTAGTAAAACAAGTTCATCGAAAAAACGTTCTATGAAGAAAGCTAAGGTTTCCAGGTCATCAATGCAGCAGAAGGACACAGTCGATGAAAGTGATAACAACGTAGATGCAGAATGCTTTTACTGCAACAAAATGTATTCCAAATCGTCCGAGAATGATGGGTGGATCCAGTGCTCCAAATGCATGCGATGGGCGCACGAAGCCTGCTCTGGGTGTAATGAAGAAGATGACAACTTTATTTGTGAATTATATTTTTAAAAATTGATGGTGAACTGCGATTACTTTCATAACTACTTCGATTATCATGACAATTTGTAATGAAATTGATTGTGACGTGGAACAAATTGCCTTGTTTACTCAAAACTTACGGTGGTCCACTTTACCCCACACATGTGGGGTAAAGTAGACTATTGGAGGTGCTTTTAAATCAAAAAAAATTTATGTAAGAAAGCAAGCAATCAATAAAAGGGCACTTCAAAAATGATCGAAATACCTTAGAGTTAACTCTCAAAACAAACAAGTCAAACGTTTTGATGAAATCAGTGAATTGTAACGATTTAAGCCTTAGGTGGTCCGCTTTACCCCACCCTCCCCTACATTAAATCAAGAAGCTACCATCGCAAAACTACATCATAAACCTACCCTGAACTATGGCTTGCAATGAGACCTCCTAGGTTATGACTGCCTACAGTCTAAATTTGGACAGATTCCATGTGCTGTAGGCCTACTCAGTTTTCTATAACAACTGCCTAAACTTTACAACAACGTTTTAGCTTAAAATTTTAGGACAAATAGGCCTACTCCAAAATACCAAAAATTCAAACCCACACAAAACTTACAACTTAGCCTAGACCTGGAACCAGCTATCGCCAAAACAATAAGAAACTAGTCCACATCGACGTCATATGCGCATTGGACCGGAAATTTTCTTACTTTTTTTAATATGACGCATTGAGTGCGACACGGTAACAATCGCCGTTGTGACGGCTCAAAATCGTCTTTCCATTGGGAAGTGATGCCTTAAGGTCCACAGCTGAATCATGGGCGGATATATGAGAGGTCCCTAAAAAGTTTGAAGCTCGGTTTTAATTCCAACAGTAATTAAGCGCTTTCATACAAAGAAATGCCCATTCTACACGAAGCACTTTCAGGATTTGATTCCGGGAGGAACCATCGTTTGATTACAACTTTGGCCAAATTGAAACGTTCAAAATATCGATTTCTACTTCACGTAAAAGCAGCGCTTTGAAAATGAAAATAATACAAACTTCCTTTACCTCAACCCGTTCTCGTAGTGTAGCGGTTATCACGTTCGCTTTACACGCGAAAGGTCCTCAGTTCAATCCTGGGCGAGAACATGTTTAAAATTTATTTGCGCAATAAAATATCAGACTTAATGGAAAGAATTCAAATAAAATTCACTTGCTATTTCTATGTTCTTTCGATGTTTTGCTTCGGTGGTGTAAAGGTTATCACGTTCGCCTCACACGTGAAAGTTTTCGAGATAGGTCGAAGAAAACGAAAGGTTAATCTTTTCAAAAAGTTTATAAACCACAAGTATCGTTTTCAAAGTTTCACGTTCAAGAATCTCCCGTCCCTGGGTGGGCTTGAACCACCAACCTTTCGGTTAACAGCCGAACGCGCTAACCGATTGCGCCACAGAGACTTATCTATGCTGATTAATCGTCTTCTTCATTGTAGGATTGGTAATGCAGCAGAAGTAATTCATAAGCCTTATTTGCTTGATTTAAATGATCGAGTTATGTTAAGTTCGAGTTCGCAGCCTTGGCCAATACTAGGCTCTTTTCTAGGCGAAGCCAAACCTTGAAAAACCAAAATACTTAAATTTTTATTCCAACATCGTGACACTTTCTTTAATAATATTTCAAACGTGGCAAACATTTTTATCTCGTTGAAATTTTCTAATGTCTCTTTTGTTCAAGGAATATAGCTTGTCGTCAGCAAAATATTGTTGTTTAAAATGTAGCAAACTGTTATAAAACGTTTTTAACCAATTCATGAATCCATTATATTAATGCACTCATACGACGCCAAAGCACATTAAAGTAGGCATGTATTTAACTGCTCGAATAAAACCGCCGTTTTAGCGAGGGACTTTCGCCTACGACCATACCACGTTGAGTACACCCCGTCTCGTCCGATCTGGGAAGTTAAGCAACGTCGGGCCCGGTTAGTACTTGGATGGGTGACCGCCTGGGAATACCGGGTGTTGTAGGCTTTTCGTTATTTTCTAATTTTCCAACGTTTTTGTCTGCATTTTCATTTTCCGGATGAGCTTTTCAAAAGTCAAACTATGTTTTAATTTCTAATCAATATCATTTTTGAACATGTTTTATATTAGATATTTTTATTTTGTAAATACTCTATATATATTTATATTGTTTCCAAATTGAAGACAATCGAGACGAAGATCAGAACGAACAAACATAGTTGGACGAGGTGAATGACGCTGACCCCAACAAATCCGGGATAAGTCACTCACTCACTCACTCACTCACTCACTCACTCAACAGAGTTGTGGACAATGACAAGGGCTCCCACGACGAGGTTTTCAACAGGGTCGGAACCAGTGGGGACGCGCAATCACCACCTAAAACGGAAAACATCGCGGAAGATGCTCAACCCACCTAAACCGAGTGCGCGACATTACCCTAACCTACCTGCCTAATTTTTTAACTATGGGCTGCGTGACCTACTTTTTAAAATCGCATTTGGTCCAGAAAAGAGTTTATTTTATGTGTTCTCCAGCGTATCAGTATAATAAATAGGTTATACGTATCCACTGACGAAAGCGTGCTCTGCTACTAGACAGACGCTTTGCCACTAAACCATGGCCCCGTACGTTCATCATTTCTCAGATTGCTCTTGTCAAAGTCGAAGTTTTATTGACCTCATATTGATTAAGCCTGACCAGTTTCACTTGATTAATGTTTTATAAACTTTATAAGTAATTTTATTAACTTTGTTTTTGAGGGGTAAAGTGGACCACTGTAAGTTTTGAGTAAACAAGGCAATTTGTTCCACGTCACAATCAATTTCATTACAAATTGTCATGATAATCGAAGTAGTTTTGAAAGTAATCGCAATTCACCAACAATTTTTAAAAATATAATTCACAAATAAAGTTGTCATCTTCTTCATTACACCCAGAGCAGGCTTCGTGCGCCCATCGCATGCATTTGGAGCACTGGATCCACCCATCATTCTCGGACGATTTGGAATACATTTTGTTGCAGTAAAAGCATTCTGCATCTACGTTGTTATCACTTTCATCGACTGTGTCCTTCTGCTGCATTGATGACCTGGAAACCTTAGCTTTCTTCATAGAACGCTTTTTCGATGAACTTGTTTTACTGCTGTTGCCAGATACCGCGCATTGGCTACGATTCGTTGCAGCCAACTGCTTCTTGTATGGTGAACTGGTTAAAATAGCAGTTGCACCTCTCTTAGACTTTAGACGAACCTGATAACCCAAACTATACGGAGGAACGACAGGGGGAAGAAAGATTCAATTTATTGATGTTTTAAAGTTGTGATTATGTGACCAAACGCGAGTAGAAACCAGTTTATTGCAAAATATTTGCGTTGAAAGCTTCCTTTCGAATGTCATTGAGTCAACTACAAGGAGAATATTGAAAATATGCAATGAGTCCGGCACTTGAAACCACATGTCAGAGAGACTTGTGCAGTGCAACTTGTGCGTTAACATTCTGAACATTTAGCTCGCATTGCATGAATAACATCTCAGTTTTATGATGGATTACCTCGATCGACTGTTAGCCAAATTCTCGCTGTTTTCAACCACAAAATGGTGAGGAAAACATTATGACGACTTTATGCTGTGCATGTAAATTGATGTTTTTTGTGTCTTGCTAAAATTCCATTTCAAGCTGACAACACAACGTAACGTTGTAAGTAGAAGAGCCTCCAGTGAGAATTGAACTCACGACCCCTGGTTTACAAGACCAGTGCTCTAACCCCTGAGCTATAGAGGCGGCTACGATACTGTGTGCTGATAATATATTTTTGCAAACTGCAAAAAAACATTAATCAAGTGAAACTGGTCAGGCTTAATCAATATGAGGTCAATAAAACTTCGACTTTGACAAGAGCAATCTGAGAAATGATGAACGTATGGGGCCATGGTTTAGTGGCAAAGCGTCTGTCTAGTAGCAGAGCACGCTTTGGTCAGTGGATACGTATAACCTATTTATTATACTGATACGCTGGAGAACACATAAAATAAACTCTTTTCTGGACCAAATGTGATTTTAAAAAGTAGGTCACGCAGCCCATAGTTAAAAAATTAGGCAGGTAGGTTAGGGTAATGTCGCGCACTCGGTTTAGGTGGGTTGAGCATCTTCCGCGATGTTTTCCGTTTTAGGTGGTGATTGCGCGTCCCCACTGGTTCCGACCCTGTTGAAAACCTCGTCGTGGGGGCCCTTGTCATTGTCCACAACTCCGTTGAGTGAGTGAGTGAGTGAGTGAGTGACTTATCCCGGATTTGTTGGGGTCAGCGTCATTCACCTCGTCCAACTATGTTTGTTCGTTCTGATCTTCGTCTCGATTGTCTTCAATTTGGAAACAATATAAATATATATAGAGTATTTACAAAATAAAAATATCTAATATAAAACATGTTCAAAAATGATATTGATTAGAAATTAAAACATAGTTTGACTTTTGAAAAGCTCATCTGGAAAATGAAAATGCAGACAAAAACGTTGGAGAATTAAAAAATAACGAAAAGCCTACAACACCCGGTATTCCCAGGCGGTCACCCATCCAAGTACTAACCGGGCCCGACGTTGCTTAACTTCCCAGATCGGACGAGATGGGGTGTACTCAACGTGGTATGGTCGTAGGCGAAAGTCCCTCGCTAAAACGGCGATTTTATTCGAGCAGTTGAATACATGCCTACTTTAATGTGCTTTGGCGTCGTATGAGTGCATTAATATAATGGATTCATGAATTGGTTAAAAACGTTTTATAACAGTTTGCTACATTTTAAACAACAATATTTTGCTGACGACAAGCTATATTCCTTGAACAAAAGAGACATTAGAAAATTTCAACGAGATAAAAATGTTTGCCACGTTTGAAATATTATTAAAGAAAGTGTCACGATGTTGGAATAAAAATTTAAGTATTTTGGTTTTTCAAGGTTTGGCTTCGCCTAGAAGAGAGCCTAGTATTGGCCAAGGCTGCGAACTCGAACTTAACATAACTCGATCATTTAAATCAAGCAAATAAGGCTTATGAATTACTTCTGCTGCATTACCAATCGTACAATGAAGAAGACGATTAATCAGCATAGATAAGTCTCTTTGGCGCAATCGGTTAGCGCGTTCGGCTGTTAACCGAAAGGTTGGTGGTTCAAGCCCACCCAGGGACGGGAGATTCTTGAACGTGAAACTTTGAAAACGATACTTGTGGTTTATAAACTTTTTGAAAAGATTAACCTTTCGTTTTCTTCGATCCATCTCGAAAACTTTCACGTGTGAGGCGAACGTGATAACCTTTACACCACCGAAGCAAAACATCGAAAGAGCATGGAAATAGCAATTGAATTTTATTTGAAATATTTCCATTAATTTTGATATTTTATTGCGCAAATAATTTTTAAACATGTTCTCGCCCGGGATCGAACTGGAGACCTTTCGCGTGTTAGGCGAACGTAATAACCGCTACACTACGAGAACGGGTTGAGGTAAAGAAAGTTTGTATTATTTTCATTTTCAAAGCGCTACTTTTACGTGAAGTGGAAATCAATGTTTTGAACGTTTCAATTTTTCCAAAGCTTTGTTTCCTCCCGGAATCAAATTGTGAAAGTGCTTCATGTATAACGGACATTTCTTTGTACGAAAGCGCTTCATTACTGTTGGAATTAAAACCGAGCTTCAAACTTTTTAGGGGCCTCTCATATATCCGCCCATGATTCAGCTGTGGACCTTAAGGCATCACTTCCCAATGGAAAGACGATTTTGAGCGGTCACAACTCACAACGGCGATTGTTACCGGTCGCACTCAATGCGTCATATTAAAAAAATTAAGAAAATTTCCGGTCCAATGCGCATATGACGTCGATGTGGACTAGTTTCTTATTGTTTTGGCGATAGCTGGTTCCAGGTCTAGGCTAAGTTGTAAGTTTTGTGTGGGTTTGAATTTTTGGTATTTTGGAGTAGGCCTATTTGTCCTAAAATTTTAAGCTAAAACGTTGTTGTAAAGTTTAGGCAGTTGTTATAGAAAACTGAGTAGGCCTACAGCACATGGAATCTGTCCAAATTTAGACTGTAGGCAGTCATAACCTAGGTCTCGTTGCAAGCCATAGTTCAGGGTAGGTTTATGATGTAGTTTTGCGATGGTAGCTTCTTGATTTAATGTAGGGGAGGGTGGGGTAAAGCGGACCACCTAAGGCTTAAATCGTTACAATTCACTGATTTCATCAAAACGTTTGACTTGTTTGTTTTGAGAGTTAACTCTAAGGTATTTCGATCATTTTTGAAGTGCCCTTTTATTGATTGCTTGGATTCTTACATAAATTTTTTTTGATTTAAAAGCACCTCCAATAGTCTACTTTACCCCACATGTGTGGGGTAAAGTGGACCACCGTAAGTTTTGAGTAAACAAGGCAATTTGTTCCACGTCACAATCAATTTCATTACAAATTGTCATGATAATCGAAGTAGTTATGAAAGTAATCGCAGTTCACCATCAATTTTTAAAAATATAATTCACAAATAAAGTTGTCATCTTCTTCATTACACCCAGAGCAGGCTTCGTGCGCCCATCGCATGCATTTGGAGCACTGGATCCACCCATCATTCTCGGACGATTTGGAATACATTTTGTTGCAGTAAAAGCATTCTGCATCTACGTTGTTATCACTTTCATCGACTGTGTCCTTCTGCTGCATTGATGACCTGGAAACCTTAGCTTTCTTCATAGAACGCTTTTTCGATGAACTTGTTTTACTGCTGTTGCCAGATACCGCGCATTGGCTACGATTCGTTGCAGCCAACTGCTTCTTGTATGGTGAACTGGTTAAAATAGCAGTTGCACCTCTCTTAGACTTTAGACGAACCTGATAACCCAAACTATACGGAGGAACGACAGGGGGAAGAAAGATTCAATTTATTGATGTTTTAAAGTTGTGATTATGTGACCAAACGCGAGTAGAAACCAGTTTATTGCAGAATATTTGCGTTGAAAGCTTCCTTTCGAATGTCATTGAGTCAACTACAAGGAGAATATTGAAAATATGCAATGAGTCCGGCACTTGAAACCACATGTCAGAGAGACTTGTGCAGTGCAACTTGTGCGTTAACATTCTGAACATTTAGCTCGCATTGCATGAATAACATCTCAGTTTTATGATGGATTACCTCGATCGACTGTTAGCCAAATTCTCGCTGGTTTCAACCACAAAATGGTGAGGAAAACATTATGACGACTTTATGCTGTGCATGTAAATTGATGTTTTTTGTGTCTTGCTAAAATTCCATTTCAAGCTGACAACACAACGTAACGTTGTAAGTAGAAGAGCCTCCAGTGAGAATTGAACTCACGACCCCTGGTTTACAAGACCAGTGCTCTAACCCCTGAGCTATAGAGGCGGCTACGATACTGTGTGCTGATAATATATTTTTGCAAACTGCAAAAAAACATTAATCAAGTGAAACTGGTCAGGCTTAATCAATATGAGGTCAATAAAACTTCGACTTTGACAAGAGCAATCTGAGAAATGATGAACGTATGGGGCCATGGTTTAGTGGCAAAGCGTCTGTCTAGTAGCAGAGCACGCTTTGGTCAGTGGATACGTATAACCTATTTATTATACTGATACGCTGGAGAACACATAAAATAAACTCTTTTCTGGACCAAATGTGATTTTAAAAAGTAGGTCACGCAGCCCATAGTTAAAAAATTAGGCAGGTAGGTTAGGGTAATGTCGCGCACTCGGTTTAGGTGGGTTGAGCATCTTCCGCGATGTTTTCCGTTTTAGGTGGTGATTGCGCGTCCCCACTGGTTCCGACCCTGTTGAAAACCTCGTCGTGGGGGCCCTTGTCATTGTCCACAACTCCGTTGAGTGAGTGAGTGAGTGAGTGACTTATCCCGGATTTGTTGGGGTCAGCGTCATTCACCTCGTCCAACTATGTTTGTTCGTTCTGATCTTCGTCTCGATTGTCTTCAATTTGGAAACAATATAAATATATATAGAGTATTTACAAAATAAAAATATCTAATATAAAACATGTTCAAAAATGATATTGATTAGAAATTAAAACATAGTTTGACTTTTGAAAAGCTCATCTGGAAAATGAAAATGCAGACAAAAACGTTGGAGAATTAAAAAATAACGAAAAGCCTACAACACCCGGTATTCCCAGGCGGTCACCCATCCAAGTACTAACCGGGCCCGACGTTGCTTAACTTCCCAGATCGGACGAGATGGGGTGTACTCAACGTGGTATGGTCGTAGGCGAAAGTCCCTCGCTAAAACGGCGATTTTATTCGAGCAGTTGAATACATGCCTACTTTAATGTGCTTTGGCGTCGTATGAGTGCATTAATATAATGGATTCATGAATTGGTTAAAAACGTTTTATAACAGTTTGCTACATTTTAAACAACAATATTTTGCTGACGACAAGCTATATTCCTTGAACAAAAGAGACATTAGAAAATTTCAACGAGATAAAAATGTTTGCCACGTTTGAAATATTATTAAAGAAAGTGTCACGATGTTGGAATAAAAATTTAAGTATTTTGGTTTTTCAAGGTTTGGCTTCGCCTAGAAGAGAGCCTAGTATTGGCCAAGGCTGCGAACTCGAACTTAACATAACTCGATCATTTAAATCAAGCAAATAAGGCTTATGAATTACTTCTGCTGCATTACCAATCGTACAATGAAGAAGACGATTAATCAGCATAGATAAGTCTCTTTGGCGCAATCGGTTAGCGCGTTCGGCTGTTAACCGAAAGGTTGGTGGTTCAAGCCCACCCAGGGACGGGAGATTCTTGAACGTGAAACTTTGAAAACGATACTTGTGGTTTATAAACTTTTTGAAAAGATTAACCTTTCGTTTTCTTCGATCCATCTCGAAAACTTTCACGTGTGAGGCGAACGTGATAACCTTTACACCACCGAAGCAAAACATCGAAAGAGCATGGAAATAGCAATTGAATTTTATTTGAAATATTTCCATTAATTTTGATATTTTATTGCGCAAATAATTTTTAAACATGTTCTCGCCCGGGATCGAACTGGAGACCTTTCGCGTGTTAGGCGAACGTAATAACCGCTACACTACGAGAACGGGTTGAGGTAAAGAAAGTTTGTATTATTTTCATTTTCAAAGCGCTACTTTTACGTGAAGTGGAAATCAATGTTTTGAACGTTTCAATTTTTCCAAAGCTTTGTTTCCTCCCGGAATCAAATTGTGAAAGTGCTTCATGTATAACGGACATTTCTTTGTACGAAAGCGCTTCATTACTGTTGGAATTAAAACCGAGCTTCAAACTTTTTAGGGGCCTCTCATATATCCGCCCATGATTCAGCTGTGGACCTTAAGGCATCACTTCCCAATGGAAAGACGATTTTGAGCGGTCACAACTCACAACGGCGATTGTTACCGGTCGCACTCAATGCGTCATATTAAAAAAATTAAGAAAATTTCCGGTCCAATGCGCATATGACGTCGATGTGGACTAGTTTCTTATTGTTTTGGCGATAGCTGGTTCCAGGTCTAGGCTAAGTTGTAAGTTTTGTGTGGGTTTGAATTTTTGGTATTTTGGAGTAGGCCTATTTGTCCTAAAATTTTAAGCTAAAACGTTGTTGTAAAGTTTAGGCAGTTGTTATAGAAAACTGAGTAGGCCTACAGCACATGGAATCTGTCCAAATTTAGACTGTAGGCAGTCATAACCTAGGTCTCGTTGCAAGCCATAGTTCAGGGTAGGTTTATGATGTAGTTTTGCGATGGTAGCTTCTTGATTTAATGTAGGGGAGGGTGGGGTAAAGCGGACCACCTAAGGCTTAAATCGTTACAATTCACTGATTTCATCAAAACGTTTGACTTGTTTGTTTTGAGAGTTAACTCTAAGGTATTTCGATCATTTTTGAAGTGCCCTTTTATTGATTGCTTGGATTCTTACATAAATTTTTTTTGATTTAAAAGCACCTCCAATAGTCTACTTTACCCCACATGTGTGGGGTAAAGTGGACCACCGTAAGTTTTGAGTAAACAAGGCAATTTGTTCCACGTCACAATCAATTTCATTACAAATTGTCATGATAATCGAAGTAGTTATGAAAGTAATCGCAGTTCACCATCAATTTTTAAAAATATAATTCACAAATAAAGTTGTCATCTTCTTCATTACACCCAGAGCAGGCTTCGTGCGCCCATCGCATGCATTTGGAGCACTGGATCCACCCATCATTCTCGGACGATTTGGAATACATTTTGTTGCAGTAAAAGCATTCTGCATCTACGTTGTTATCACTTTCATCGACTGTGTCCTTCTGCTGCATTGATGACCTGGAAACCTTAGCTTTCTTCATAGAACGCTTTTTCGATGAACTTGTTTTACTGCTGTTGCCAGATACCGCGCATTGGCTACGATTCGTTGCAGCCAACTGCTTCTTGTATGGTGAACTGGTTAAAATAGCAGTTGCACCTCTCTTAGACTTTAGACGAACCTGATAACCCAAACTATACGGAGGAACGACAGGGGGAAGAAAGATTCAATTTATTGATGTTTTAAAGTTGTGATTATGTGACCAAACGCGAGTAGAAACCAGTTTATTGCAGAATATTTGCGTTGAAAGCTTCCTTTCGAATGTCATTGAGTCAACTACAAGGAGAATATTGAAAATATGCAATGAGTCCGGCACTTGAAACCACATGTCAGAGAGACTTGTGCAGTGCAACTTGTGCGTTAACATTCTGAACATTTAGCTCGCATTGCATGAATAACATCTCAGTTTTATGATGGATTACCTCGATCGACTGTTAGCCAAATTCTCGCTGGTTTCAACCACAAAATGGTGAGGAAAACATTATGACGACTTTATGCTGTGCATGTAAATTGATGTTTTTTGTGTCTTGCTAAAATTCCATTTCAAGCTGACAACACAACGTAACGTTGTAAGTAGAAGAGCCTCCAGTGAGAATTGAACTCACGACCCCTGGTTTACAAGACCAGTGCTCTAACCCCTGAGCTATAGAGGCGGCTACGATACTGTGTGCTGATAATATATTTTTGCAAACTGCAAAAAAACATTAATCAAGTGAAACTGGTCAGGCTTAATCAATATGAGGTCAATAAAACTTCGACTTTGACAAGAGCAATCTGAGAAATGATGAACGTATGGGGCCATGGTTTAGTGGCAAAGCGTCTGTCTAGTAGCAGAGCACGCTTTGGTCAGTGGATACGTATAACCTATTTATTATACTGATACGCTGGAGAACACATAAAATAAACTCTTTTCTGGACCAAATGTGATTTTAAAAAGTAGGTCACGCAGCCCATAGTTAAAAAATTAGGCAGGTAGGTTAGGGTAATGTCGCGCACTCGGTTTAGGTGGGTTGAGCATCTTCCGCGATGTTTTCCGTTTTAGGTGGTGATTGCGCGTCCCCACTGGTTCCGACCCTGTTGAAAACCTCGTCGTGGGGGCCCTTGTCATTGTCCACAACTCCGTTGAGTGAGTGAGTGAGTGAGTGACTTATCCCGGATTTGTTGGGGTCAGCGTCATTCACCTCGTCCAACTATGTTTGTTCGTTCTGATCTTCGTCTCGATTGTCTTCAATTTGGAAACAATATAAATATATATAGAGTATTTACAAAATAAAAATATCTAATATAAAACATGTTCAAAAATGATATTGATTAGAAATTAAAACATAGTTTGACTTTTGAAAAGCTCATCTGGAAAATGAAAATGCAGACAAAAACGTTGGAGAATTAAAAAATAACGAAAAGCCTACAACACCCGGTATTCCCAGGCGGTCACCCATCCAAGTACTAACCGGGCCCGACGTTGCTTAACTTCCCAGATCGGACGAGATGGGGTGTACTCAACGTGGTATGGTCGTAGGCGAAAGTCCCTCGCTAAAACGGCGATTTTATTCGAGCAGTTGAATACATGCCTACTTTAATGTGCTTTGGCGTCGTATGAGTGCATTAATATAATGGATTCATGAATTGGTTAAAAACGTTTTATAACAGTTTGCTACATTTTAAACAACAATATTTTGCTGACGACAAGCTATATTCCTTGAACAAAAGAGACATTAGAAAATTTCAACGAGATAAAAATGTTTGCCACGTTTGAAATATTATTAAAGAAAGTGTCACGATGTTGGAATAAAAATTTAAGTATTTTGGTTTTTCAAGGTTTGGCTTCGCCTAGAAGAGAGCCTAGTATTGGCCAAGGCTGCGAACTCGAACTTAACATAACTCGATCATTTAAATCAAGCAAATAAGGCTTATGAATTACTTCTGCTGCATTACCAATCGTACAATGAAGAAGACGATTAATCAGCATAGATAAGTCTCTTTGGCGCAATCGGTTAGCGCGTTCGGCTGTTAACCGAAAGGTTGGTGGTTCAAGCCCACCCAGGGACGGGAGATTCTTGAACGTGAAACTTTGAAAACGATACTTGTGGTTTATAAACTTTTTGAAAAGATTAACCTTTCGTTTTCTTCGATCCATCTCGAAAACTTTCACGTGTGAGGCGAACGTGATAACCTTTACACCACCGAAGCAAAACATCGAAAGAGCATGGAAATAGCAATTGAATTTTATTTGAAATATTTCCATTAATTTTGATATTTTATTGCGCAAATAATTTTTAAACATGTTCTCGCCCGGGATCGAACTGGAGACCTTTCGCGTGTTAGGCGAACGTAATAACCGCTACACTACGAGAACGGGTTGAGGTAAAGAAAGTTTGTATTATTTTCATTTTCAAAGCGCTACTTTTACGTGAAGTGGAAATCAATGTTTTGAACGTTTCAATTTTTCCAAAGCTTTGTTTCCTCCCGGAATCAAATTGTGAAAGTGCTTCATGTATAACGGACATTTCTTTGTACGAAAGCGCTTCATTACTGTTGGAATTAAAACCGAGCTTCAAACTTTTTAGGGGCCTCTCATATATCCGCCCATGATTCAGCTGTGGACCTTAAGGCATCACTTCCCAATGGAAAGACGATTTTGAGCGGTCACAACTCACAACGGCGATTGTTACCGGTCGCACTCAATGCGTCATATTAAAAAAATTAAGAAAATTTCCGGTCCAATGCGCATATGACGTCGATGTGGACTAGTTTCTTATTGTTTTGGCGATAGCTGGTTCCAGGTCTAGGCTAAGTTGTAAGTTTTGTGTGGGTTTGAATTTTTGGTATTTTGGAGTAGGCCTATTTGTCCTAAAATTTTAAGCTAAAACGTTGTTGTAAAGTTTAGGCAGTTGTTATAGAAAACTGAGTAGGCCTACAGCACATGGAATCTGTCCAAATTTAGACTGTAGGCAGTCATAACCTAGGTCTCGTTGCAAGCCATAGTTCAGGGTAGGTTTATGATGTAGTTTTGCGATGGTAGCTTCTTGATTTAATGTAGGGGAGGGTGGGGTAAAGCGGACCACCTAAGGCTTAAATCGTTACAATTCACTGATTTCATCAAAACGTTTGACTTGTTTGTTTTGAGAGTTAACTCTAAGGTATTTCGATCATTTTTGAAGTGCCCTTTTATTGATTGCTTGCTTTCTTACATAAATTTTTTTTGATTTAAAAGCACCTCCAATAGTCTACTTTACCCCACATGTGTGGGGTAAAGTGGACCACCGTAAGTTTTGAGTAAACAAGGCAATTTGTTCCACGTCACAATCAATTTCATTACAAATTGTCATGATAATCGAAGTAGTTATGAAAGTAATCGCAGTTCACCATCAATTTTTAAAAATATAATTCACAAATAAAGTTGTCATCTTCTTCATTACACCCAGAGCAGGCTTCGTGCGCCCATCGCATGCATTTGGAGCACTGGATCCACCCATCATTCTCGGACGATTTGGAATACATTTTGTTGCAGTAAAAGCATTCTGCATCTACGTTGTTATCACTTTCATCGACTGTGTCCTTCTGCTGCATTGATGACCTGGAAACCTTAGCTTTCTTCATAGAACGCTTTTTCGATGAACTTGTTTTACTGCTGTTGCCAGATACCGCGCATTGGCTACGATTCGTTGCAGCCAACTGCTTCTTGTATGGTGAACTGGTTAAAATAGCAGTTGCACCTCTCTTAGACTTTAGACGAACCTGATAACCCAAACTATACGGAGGAACGACAGGGGGAAGAAAGATTCAATTTATTGATGTTTTAAAGTTGTGATTATGTGACCAAACGCGAGTAGAAACCAGTTTATTGCAAAATATTTGCGCTGAAAGCTTCCTTTCGAATGTCATTGAGTCAACTACAAGGAGAATATTGAAAATAAGCAATGAGTCGGGCACTTGAAACCACATGTCAGAGAGACTTGTGCAGTGCAACTTGTGCGTTAACATTCTGAACATCTAGCTCGCATTGCATGAATAACATCTCAGTTTTATGATGGATTACCTCGATCAACTGTTAGCCAAATTCTCGCTGGTTTCAACCACAAAATGGTGAGGAAAACATTATGACGACTTTATGCTGTGCATGTAAATTGATGTTTTTTGTGTCTTGCTAAAACTCCATTTCAAGCTGACAACACAACGTAACGTTGTAAGTAGAAAAGCCTCCAGTGAGAATTGAACTCACGACCCCTGGTTTACAAGACCAGTGCTCTAACCCCTGAGCTATAGAGGCGGCTACGATACTGTGTGCTGATAATATATTTTTGCAAACTGCAAAAAAACATTAATCAAGTGAAACTGGTCAGGCTTAATCAATATGAGGTCAATAAAACTTCGACTTTGACAAGAGCAATCTGAGAAATGATGAACGTACGGGGCCATGGTTTAGTGGCAAAGCGTCTGTCTAGTAGCAGATCACGCTTTGGTCAGTGGATACGTATAACCTATTTATTATACTGATACGCTGGAGAACACATAAAATAAACTCTTTTCTGGACCAAATGCGATTTTAAAAAGTAGGTCACGCAGCCCATAGTTAAAAAATTAGGCAGGTAGGTTAGGGTAATGTCGCGCACTCGGTTTAGGTGGGTTGAGCATCTTCCGCGATGTTTTCCGTTTTAGGTGGTGATTGCGCGTCCCCACTGGTTCCGACCCTGCTGAAAACCTCGTCGTGGGGGCCCTTGTCATTGTCCACAACTCCGTTGAGTGAGTGAGTGAGTGAGTGAGTGAGTGAGTGAGTGAGTGACTTATCCCGGATTTGTTGGGGTCAGCGTCATTCACCTCGTCCAACTATGTTTGTTCGTTCTGATCTTCGTCTCGATTGTCTTCAATTTGGAAACAATATAAATATATATAGAGTATTTACAAAATAAAAATATCTAATATAAAACATGTTCAAAAATGATATTGATTAGAAATTAAAACATAGTTTGACTTTTGAAAAGCTCATCCGGAAAATGAAAATGCAGACAAAAACGTTGGAAAATTAGAAAATAACGAAAAGCCTACAACACCCGGTATTCCCAGGCGGTCACCCATCCAAGTACTAACCGGGCCCGACGTTGCTTAACTTCCCAGATCGGACGAGATGGGGTGTACTCAACGTGGTATGGTCGTAGGCGAAAGTCCCTCGCTAAAACGGCGATTTTATTCGAGCAGTTGAATACATGCCTACTTTAATGTGCTTTGGCGTCGTATGAGTGCATTAATATAATGGATTCATGAATTGGTTAAAAACGTTTTATAACAGTTTGCTACATTTTAAACAACAATATTTTGCTGACGACAAGCTATATTCCTTGAACAAAAGAGACATTAGAAAATTTCAACGAGATAAAAATGTTTGCCACGTTTGAAATATTATTAAAGAAAGTGTCACGATGTTGGAATAAAAATTTAGGTATTTTGGTTTTTCAAGGTTTGGCTTCGCCTAGAAGAGAGCCTAGTATTGGCCAAGGCTGCGAACTCGAACTTAACATAACTCGATCATTTAAATCAAGCAAATAAGGCTTATGAATTACTTCTGCTGCATTACCAATCCTGCAATGAAAAAGACGATTAATCAGCATAGATAAGTCTCTGTGGCGCAATCGGTTAGCGCGTTCGGCTGTTAACCGAAAGGTTGGTGGTTCAAGCCCACCCAGGGACGGGAGATTCTTGAACGTGAAACTTTGAAAACGATACTTGTGGTTTATAAACTTTTTGAAAAGATTAACCTTTCGTTTTCTTCGACCTATCTCGAAAACTTTCACGTGTGAGGCGAACGTGATAACCTTTACACCACCGAAGCAAAACATCGAAAGAACATAGAAATAGCAAGTGAATTTTATTTGAATTCTTTCCATTAAGTCTGATATTTTATTGCGCAAATAAATTTTAAGCATGTTCTCGCCCAGGATCGAACTGGGGACCTTTCGCGTGTTAGGCGAACGTGATAACCGCTACACTACGAGAACGGGTTGAGGTAAAGAAAGTTTGTATTATTTTCATTTTCAAAGCGCTACTTTTACGTGAAGTGGAAATCAATATTTTGAACGTTTCAATTTTTCCAAAGCTGTATATCAAGCGTTGGTTCCTCCCGGAATCAAATCGTGAAAGTGCTTCATGTATAACGGACATTTCTTTGTACGAAAGCGCTTCATTACTGTTGGAATTAAAACCGAGCTTCAAACTTTTTAGGGGCCTCTCATATATCCGCCCATGATTCAGCTGTGGACCTTAAGGCATCACTTCCCAATGGAAAGACGATTTTGAGCCGTCACAACGGCGATTGTTACCGGGTCGCACTCAATGCGTCATATTAAAAAAAGTAAGAAAATTTCCGGTCCAATGCGCATATGACGTCGATGTGGACTAGTTTCTTATTGTTTTGGCGATAGCTGGTTCCAGGTCTAGGCTAAGTTGTAAGTTTTGTGTGGGTTTTAATTTTTGGTATTTTGGAGTAGGCCTGTTTGTCCTAAATTTTTAAGCTAAAACGTTGTTGTAAAGTTTAGGCAGTTGTTATAGAAAACTGAGTAGGCCTACAGCACATGGAATCTGTCCAAATTTAGACTGTAGGCAGTCATAACCTAGGTCTCGTTGCAAGCCATAGTTCAGGGTAGGTTTATGATGTAGTTTTGCGATGGTAGCTTCTTGATTTAATGTAGGGGAGGGTGGGGTAAAGCGGACCACCTAAGGCTTAAATCGTTACAATTCACTGGTTTCATCAAAACGTTTGACTTGTTTGTTTTGAGAGTTAACTCTAAGGTATTTCGATCATTTTTGAAGTGCCCTTTTATTGATTGCTTGGATTCTTACATAAATTTTTTTTGATTTAAAAGCACCTCCAATAGTCTACTTTACCCCACATGTGTGGGGTAAAGTGGACCACCGTAAGTTTTGAGTAAACAAGGCAATTTGTTCCACGTCACAATCAATTTCATTACAAATTGTCATGATAATCGAAGTAGTTATGAAAGTAATCGCAGTTCACCATCAATTTTTAAAAATATAATTCACAAATAAAGTTGTCATCTTCTTCATTACACCCAGAGCAGGCTTCGTGCGCCCATCGCATGCATTTGGAGCACTGGATCCACCCATCATTCTCGGACGATTTGGAAAACATTTTGTTGCAGTAAAAGCATTCTGCATCTACGTTGTTATCACTTTCATCGACTGTGTCCTTCTGCTGCATTGATGACCTGGAAACCTTAGCTTTCTTCATAGAACGCTTTTTCGATGAACTTGTTTTACTGCTGTTGCCAGATACCGCGCATTGGCTACGATTCGTTGCAGCCAACTGCTTCTTGTATGGTGAACTGGTTAAAATAGCAGTTGCACCTCTCTTAGACTTTAGACGAACCTGATAACCCAAACTATACGGAGGAACGACAGGGGGAAGAAAGATTCAATTTATTGATGTTTTAAAGTTGTGATTATGTGACCAAACGCGAGTAGAAACCAGTTTATTGCAAAATATTTGCGCTGAAAGCTTCCTTTCGAATGTCATTGAGTCAACTACAAGGAGAATATTGAAAATAAGCAATGAGTCGGGCACTTGAAACCACATGTCAGAGAGACTTGTGCAGTGCAACTTGTGCGTTAACATTCTGAACATCTAGCTCGCATTGCATGAATAACATCTCAGTTTTATGATGGATTACCTCGATCGACTGTTAGCCAAATTCTCGCTGGTTTCAAACACAAAATGGTGAGGAAAACATTATGACGACTTTATGCTGTGCATGTAAATTGATGTTTTTTGTGTCTTGCTAAAACTCCATTTCAAGCTGACAACACAACGTAACGTTGTAAGTAGAAAAGCCTCCAGTGAGAATTGAACTCACGACCCCTGGTTTACAAGACCAGTGCTCTAACCCCTGAGCTATAGAGGCGGCTACGATACTGTGTGCTGATAATATATTTTTGCAAACTGCAAAAAAACATTAATCAAGTGAAACTGGTCAGGCTTAATCAATATGAGGTCAATAAAACTTCGACTTTGACAAGAGCAATCTGAGAAATGATGAACGTACGGGGCCATGGTTTAGTGGCAAAGCGTCTGTCTAGTAGCAGATCACGCTTTGGTCAGTGGATACGTATAACCTATTTATTATACTGATACGCTGGAGAACACATAAAATAAACTCTTTTCTGGACCAAATGCGATTTTAAAAAGTAGGTCACGCAGCCCATAGTTAAAAAATTAGGCAGGTAGGTTAGGGTAATGTCGCGCACTCGGTTTAGGTGGGTTGAGCATCTTCCGCGATGTTTTCCGTTTTAGGTGGTGATTGCGCGTCCCCACTGGTTCCGACCCTGTTGAAAACCTCGTCGTGGGGGCCCTTGTCATTGTCCACAACTCCGTTGAGTGAGTGAGTGAGTGAGTGAGTGAGTGAGTGAGTGAGTGACTTATCCCGGATTTGTTGGGGTCAGCGTCATTCACCTCGTCCAACTATGTTTGTTCGTTCTGATCTTCGTCTCGATTGTCTTCAATTTGGAAACAATATAAATATATATAGAGTATTTACAAAATAAAAATATCTAATATAAAACATGTTCAAAAATGATATTGATTAGAAATTAAAACATAGTTTGACTTTTGAAAAGCTCATCCGGAAAATGAAAATGCAGACAAAAACGTTGGAAAATTAGAAAATAACGAAAAGCCTACAACACCCGGTATTCCCAGGCGGTCACCCATCCAAGTACTAACCGGGCCCGACGTTGCTTAACTTCCCAGATCGGACGAGATGGGGTGTACTCAACGTGGTATGGTCGTAGGCGAAAGTCCCTCGCTAAAACGGCGATTTTATTCGAGCAGTTGAATACATGCCTACTTTAATGTGCTTTGGCGTCGTATGAGTGCATTAATATAATGGATTCATGAATTGGTTAAAAACGTTTTATAACAGTTTGCTACATTTTAAACAACAATATTTTGCTGACGACAAGCTATATTCCTTGAACAAAAGAGACATTAGAAAATTTCAACGAGATAAAAATGTTTGCCACGTTTGAAATATTATTAAAGAAAGTGTCACGATGTTGGAATAAAAATTTAGGTATTTTGGTTTTTCAAGGTTTGGCTTCGCCTAGAAGAGAGCCTAGTATTGGCCAAGGCTGCGAACTCGAACTTAACATAACTCGATCATTTAAATCAAGCAAATAAGGCTTATGAATTACTTCTGCTGCATTACCAATCCTGCAATGAAAAAGACGATTAATCAGCATAGATAAGTCTCTGTGGCGCAATCGGTTAGCGCGTTCGGCTGTTAACCGAAAGGTTGGTGGTTCAAGCCCACCCAGGGACGGGAGATTCTTGAACGTGAAACTTTGAAAACGATACTTGTGGTTTATAAACTTTTTGAAAAGATTAACCTTTCGTTTTCTTCGACCTATCTCGAAAACTTTCAAGTGTGAGGCGAACGTGATAACCTTTACACCACCGAAGCAAAACATCGAAAGAACATAGAAATAGCAAGTGAATTTTATTTGAATTCTTTCCATTAAGTCTGATATTTTATTGCGCAAATAAATTTTAAGCATGTTCTCGCCCAGGATCGAACTGGGGACCTTTCGCGTGTTAGGCGAACGTGATAACCGCTACACTACGAGAACGGGTTGAGGTAAAGAAAGTTTGTATTATTTTCATTTTCAAAGCGCTACTTTTACGTGAAGTGGAAATCAATATTTTGAACGTTTCAATTTTTCCAAAGCTGTATATCAAGCGTTGGTTCCTCCCGGAATCAAATCGTGAAAGTGCTTCATGTATAACGGACATTTCTTTGTACGAAAGCGCTTCATTACTGTTGGAATTAAAACCGAGCTTCAAACTTTTTAGGGGCCTCTCATATATCCGCCCATGATTCAGCTGTGGACCTTAAGGCATCACTTCCCAATGGAAAGACGATTTTGAGCCGTCACAACGGCGATTGTTACCGTGTCGCACTCAATGCGTCATATTAAAAAAATTAAGAAAATTTCCGGTCCAATGCGCATATGACGTCGATGTGGACTAGTTTCTTATTGTTTTGGCGATAGCTGGTTCCAGGTCTAGGCTAAGTTGTAAGTTTTGTGTGGGTTTGAATTTTTGGTATTTTGGAGTAGGCCTGTTTGTCCTAAAATTTTAAGCTAAAACGTTGTTGTAAAGTTTAGGCAGTTGTTATAGAAAACTGAGTAGGCCTACAGCACATGGAATCTGTCCAAATTTAGACTGTAGGCAGTCATAACCTAGGTCTCGTTGCAAGCCATAGTTCAGGGTAGGTTTATGATGTAGTTTTGCGATGGTAGCTTCTTGATTTAATGTAGGGGAGGGTGGGGTAAAGCGGACCACCTAAGGCTTAAATCGTTACAATTCACTGGTTTCATCAAAACGTTTGACTTGTTTGTTCTGAGAGTTAACTCTAAGGTATTTCGATCATTTTTGAAGTGCCCTTTTATTGATTGCTTGGATTCTTACATAAATTTTTTTTGATTTAAAAGCACCTCCAATAGTCTACTTTACCCCACATGTGTGGGGTAAAGTGGACCACCGTAAGTTTTGAGTAAACAAGGCAATTTGTTCCACGTCACAATCAATTTCATTACAAATTGTCATGATAATCGAAGTAGTTATGAAAGTAATCGCAGTTCACCATCAATTTTTAAAAATATAATTCACAAATAAAGTTGTCATCTTCTTCATTACACCCAGAGCAGGCTTCGTGCGCCCATCGCATGCATTTGGAGCACTGGATCCACCCATCATTCTCGGACGATTTGGAATACATTTTGTTGCAGTAAAAGCATTCTGCATCTACGTTGTTATCACTTTCATCGACTGTGTCCTTCTGCTGCATTGATGACCTGGAAACCTTAGCTTTCTTCATAGAACGCTTTTTCGATGAACTTGTTTTACTGCTGTTGCCAGATACCGCGCATTGGCTACGATTCGTTGCAGCCAACTGCTTCTTGTATGGTGAACTGGTTAAAATAGCAGTTGCACCTCTCTTAGACTTTAGACGAACCTGATAACCCAAACTATACGGAGGAACGACAGGGGGAAGAAAGATTCAATTTATTGATGTTTTAAAGTTGTGATTATGTGACCAAACGCGAGTAGAAACCAGTTTATTGCAAAATATTTGCGCTGAAAGCTTCCTTTCGAATGTCATTGAGTCAACTACAAGGAGAATATTGAAAATAAGCAATGAGTCGGGCACTTGAAACCACATGTCAGAGAGACTTGTGCAGTGCAACTTGTGCGTTAACATTCTGAACATCTAGCTCGCATTGCATGAATAACATCTCAGTTTTATGATGGATTACCTCGATCGACTGTTAGCCAAATTCTCGCTGGTTTCAAACACAAAATGGTGAGGAAAACATTATGACGACTTTATGCTGTGCATGTAAATTGATGTTTTTTGTGTCTTGCTAAAATTCCATTTCAAGCTGACAACACAACGTAACGTTGTAAGTAGAAAAGCCTCCAGTGAGAATTGAACTCACGACCCCTGGTTTACAAGACCAGTGCTCTAACCCCTGAGCTATAGAGGCGGCTACGATACTGTGTGCTGATAATATATTTTTGCAAACTGCAAAAAAACATTAATCAAGTGAAACTGGTCAGGCTTAATCAATATGAGGTCAATAAAACTTCGACTTTGACAAGAGCAATCTGAGAAATGATGAACGTACGGGGCCATGGTTTAGTGGCAAAGCGTCTGTCTAGTAGCAGAACACGCTTTGGTCAGTGGATACGTATAACCTATTCATTATATTGATACGCTGGAGAACACATAAAATAAACTCTTTTCTGGACCAAATGCGATTTTAAAAAGTAGGTCACGCAGCCCATAGTTAAAAAATTAGGCAGGTAGGTTAGGGTAATGTCGCGCACTCGGTTTAGGTGGGTTGAGCATCTTCCGCGATGTTTTCCGTTTTAGGTGGTGATTGCGCGTCCCCACTGGTTCCGACCCTGTTGAAAACCTCGTCGTGGGGGCCCTTGTCATTGTCCACAACTCCGTTGAGTGAGTGAGTGAGTGAGTGAGTGAGTGAGTGAGTGAGTGAGTGAGTGACTTATCCCGGATTTGTTGGGGTCAGCGTCATTCACCTCGTCCAACTATGTTTGTTCGTTCTGATCTTCGTCTCGATTGTCTTCAATTTGGAAACAATATAAATATATATAGAGTATTTACAAAATAAAAATATCTAATATAAAACATGTTCAAAAATGATATTGATTAGAAATTAAAACATAGTTTGACTTTTGAAAAGCTCATCCGGAAAATGAAAATGCAGACAAAAACGTTGGAAAATTAGAAAATAACGAAAAGCCTACAACACCCGGTATTCCCAGGCGGTCACCCATCCAAGTACTAACCGGGCCCGACGTTGCTTAACTTCCCAGATCGGACGAGATGGGGTGTACTCAAAGTGGTATGGTCGTAGGCGAAAGTCCCTCGCTAAAACGGCGATTTTATTCGAGCAGTTGAATACATGCCTACTTTAATGTGCTTTGGCGTCGTATGAGTGCATTAATATAATGGATTCATGAATTGGTTAAAAACGTTTTATAACAGTTTGCTACATTTTAAACAACAATATTTTGCTGACGACAAGCTATATTCCTTGAACAAAAGAGACATTAGAAAATTTCAACGAGATAAAAATGTTTGCCACGTTTGAAATATTATTAAAGAAAGTGTCACGATGTTGGAATAAAAATTTAGGTATTTTGGTTTTTCAAGGTTTGGCTTCGCCTAGAAGAGAGCCTAGTATTGGCCAAGGCTGCGAACTCGAACTTAACATAACTCGATCATTTAAATCAAGCAAATAAGGCTTATGAATTACTTCTGCTGCATTACCAATCCTGCAATGAAAAAGACGATTAATCAGCATAGATAAGTCTCTGTGGCGCAATCGGTTAGCGCGTTCGGCTGTTAACCGAAAGGTTGGTGGTTCAAGCCCACCCAGGGACGGGAGATTCTTGAACGTGAAACTTTGAAAACGATACTTGTGGTTTATAAACTTTTTGAAAAGATTAACCTTTCGTTTTCTTCGACCTATCTCGAAAACTTTCAAGTGTGAGGCGAACGTGATAACCTTTACACCACCGAAGCAAAACATCGAAAGAACATAGAAATAGCAAGTGAAATTTATTTGAATTCTTTCCATTAAGTCTGATATTTTATTGCGCAAATAAATTTTAAGCATGTTCTCGCCCAGGATCGAACTGGGGACCTTTCGCGTGTTAGGCGAACGTGATAACCGCTACACTACGAGAACGGGTTGAGGTAAAGAAAGTTTGTATTATTTTCATTTTCAAAGCGCTACTTTTACGTGAAGTGGAAATCAATATTTTGAACGTTTCAATTTTTCCAAAGCTGTATATCAAGCGTTGGTTCCTCCCGGAATCAAATCGTGAAAGTGCTTCATGTATAACGGACATTTCTTTGTACGAAAGCGCTTCATTACTGTTGGAATTAAAACCGAGCTTCAAACTTTTTAGGGGCCTCTCATATATCCGCCCATGATTCAGCTGTGGACCTTAAGGCATCACTTCCCAATGGAAAGACGATTTTGAGCCGTCACAACGGCGATTGTTACCGTGTCGCACTCAATGCGTCATATTAAAAAAATTAAGAAAATTTCCGGTCCAATGCGCATATGACGTCGATGTGGACTAGTTTCTTATTGTTTTGGCGATAGCTGGTTCCAGGTCTAGGCTAAGTTGTAAGTTTTGTGTGGGTTTGAATTTTTGGTATTTTGGAGTAGGCCTATTTGTCCTAAAATTTTAAGCTAAAACGTTGTTGTAAAGTTTAGGCAGTTGTTATAGAAAACTGAGTAGGCCTACAGCACATGGAATCTGTCCAAATTTAGACTGTAGGCAGTCATAACCTAGGTCTCGTTGCAAGCCATAGTTCAGGGTAAGTTTATGATGTAGTTTTGCGATGGTAGCTTCTTGATTTAATGTAGGGGAGGGTGGGGTAAAGCGGACCACCTAAGGCTTAAATCGTTACAATTCACTGATTTCATCAAAACGTTTGACTTGTTTGTTTTGAGAGTTAACTCTAAGGTATTTCGATCATTTTTGAAGTGCCCTTTTATTGATTGCTTGCTTTCTTACATAAATTTTTTTTGATTTAAAAGCACCTCCAATAGTCTACTTTACCCCACATGTGTGGGGTAAAGTGGACCACCGTAAGTTTTGAGTAAACAAGGCAATTTGTTCCACGTCACAATCAATTTCATTACAAATTGTCATGATAATCGAAGTAGTTATGAAAGTAATCGCAGTTCACCATCAATTTTTAAAAATATAATTCACAAATAAAGTTGTCATCTTCTTCATTACACCCAGAGCAGGCTTCGTGCGCCCATCGCATGCATTTGGAGCACTGGATCCACCCATCATTCTCGGACGATTTGGAATACATTTTGTTGCAGTAAAAGCATTCTGCATCTACGTTGTTATCACTTTCATCGACTGTGTCCTTCTGCTGCATTGATGACCTGGAAACCTTAGCTTTCTTCATAGAACGCTTTTTCGATGAACTTGTTTTACTGCTGTTGCCAGATACCGCGCATTGGCTACGATTCGTTGCAGCCAACTGCTTCTTGTATGGTGAACTGGTTAAAATAGCAGTTGCACCTCTCTTAGACTTTAGACGAACCTGATAACCCAAACTATACGGAGGAACGACAGGGGGAAGAAAGATTCAATTTATTGATGTTTTAAAGTTGTGATTATGTGACCAAACGCGAGTAGAAACCAGTTTATTGCAAAATATTTGCGCTGAAAGCTTCCTTTCGAATGTCATTGAGTCAACTACAAGGAGAATATTGAAAATAAGCAATGAGTCGGGCACTTGAAACCACATGTCAGAGAGACTTGTGCAGTGCAACTTGTGCGTTAACATTCTGAACATCTAGCTCGCATTGCATGAATAACATCTCAGTTTTATGATGGATTACCTCGATCGACTGTTAGCCAAATTCTCGCTGGTTTCAAACACAAAATGGTGAGGAAAACATTATGACGACTTTATGCTGTGCATGTAAATTGATGTTTTTTGTGTCTTGCTAAAATTCCATTTCAAGCTGACAACACAACGTAACGTTGTAAGTAGAAAAGCCTCCAGTGAGAATTGAACTCACGACCCCTGGTTTACAAGACCAGTGCTCTAACCCCTGAGCTATAGAGGCGGCTACGATACTGTGTGCTGATAATATATTTTTGCAAACTGCAAAAAAACATTAATCAAGTGAAACTGGTCAGGCTTAATCAATATGAGGTCAATAAAACTTCGACTTTGACAAGAGCAATCTGAGAAATGATGAACGTACGGGGCCATGGTTTAGTGGCAAAGCGTCTGTCTAGTAGCAGATCACGCTTTGGTCAGTGGATACGTATAACCTATTCATTATATTGATACGCTGGAGAACACATAAAATAAACTCTTTTCTGGACCAAATGCGATTTTAAAAAGTAGGTCACGCAGCCCATAGTTAAAAAATTAGGCAGGTAGGTTAGGGTAATGTCGCGCACTCGGTTTAGGTGGGTTGAGCATCTTCCGCGATGTTTTCCGTTTTAGGTGGTGATTGCGCGTCCCCACTGGTTCCGACCCTGTTGAAAACCTCGTCGTGGGGGCCCTTGTCATTGTCCACAACTCCGTTGAGTGAGTGAGTGAGTGAGTGAGTGAGTGAGTGAGTGAGTGAGTGACTTATCCCGGATTTGTTGGGGTCAGCGTCATTCACCTCGTCCAACTATGTTTGTTCGTTCTGATCTTCGTCTCGATTGTCTTCAATTTGGAAACAATATAAATATATATAGAGTATTTACAAAATAAAAATATCTAATATAAAACATGTTCAAAAATGATATTGATTAGAAATTAAAACATAGTTTGACTTTTGAAAAGCTCATCCGGAAAATGAAAATGCAGACAAAAACGTTGGAAAATTAGAAAATAACGAAAAGCCTACAACACCCGGTATTCCCAGGCGGTCACCCATCCAAGTACTAACCGGGCCCGACGTTGCTTAACTTCCCAGATCGGACGAGATGGGGTGTACTCAACGTGGTATGGTCGTAGGCGAAAGTCCCTCGCTAAAACGGCGATTTTATTCGAGCAGTTGAATACATGCCTACTTTAATGTGCTTTGGCGTCGTATGAGTGCATTAATATAATGGATTCATGAACTGGTTAAAAACGTTTTATAACAGTTTGCTACATTTTAAACAACAATATTTTGCTGACGACAAGCTATATTCCTTGAACAAAAGAGACATTAGAAAATTTCAACGAGATAAAAATGTTTGCCACGTTTGAAATATTATTAAAGAAAGTGTCACGATGTTGGAATAAAAATTTAGGTATTTTGGTTTTTCAAGGTTTGGCTTCGCCTAGAAGAGAGCCTAGTATTGGCCAAGGCTGCGAACTCGAACTTAACATAACTCGATCATTTAAATCAAGCAAATAAGGCTTATGAATTACTTCTGCTGCATTACCAATCCTACAATGAAGAAGACGATTAATCAGCATAGATAAGTCTCTGTGGCGCAATCGGTTAGCGCGTTCGGCTGTTAACCGAAAGGTTGGTGGTTCAAGCCCACCCAGGGACGGGAGATTCTTGAACGTGAAACTTTGAAAACGATACTTGTGGTTTATAAACTTTTTGAAAAGATTAACCTTTCGTTTTCTTCGACCTATCTCGAAAACTTTCACGTGTGAGGCGAACGTGATAACCTTTACACCACCGAAGCAAAACATCGAAAGAACATAGAAATAGCAAGTGAATTTTATTTAAATTCTTTCCATTAAGTCTGATATTTTATTGCGCAAATAAATTTTAAGCATGTTCTCGCCCAGGATCGAACTGGGGACCTTTCGCGTGTTAGGCGAACGTGATAACCGCTACACTACGAGAACGGGTTGAGGTAAAGAAAGTTTGTATTATTTTCATTTTCAAAGCGCTACTTTTACGTGAAGTGGAAATCAATATTTTGAACGTTTCAATTTTTCCAAAGCTGTATATCAAGCGATGGTTCCTCCCGGAATCAAATCGTGAAAGTGCTTCATGTATAACGGACATTTCTTTGTACGAAAGCGCTTCATTACTGTTGGAATTAAAACCGAGCTTCAAACTTTTTAGGGGCCTCTCATATATCCGCCCATGATTCAGCTGTGGACCTTAAGGCATCACTTCCCAATGGAAAGACGATTTTGAGCCGTCACAACGGCGATTGTTACCGTGTCGCACTCAATGCGTCATATTAAAAAAATTAAGAAAATTTCCGGTCCAATGCGCATATGACGTCGATGTGGACTAGTTTCTTATTGTTTTGGCGATAGCTGGTTCCAGGTCTAGGCTAAGTTGTAAGTTTTGTGTGGGTTTGAATTTTTGGTATTTTGGAGTAGGCCTATTTGTCCTAAAATTTTAAGCTAAAACGTTGTTGTAAAGTTTAGGCAGTTGTTATAGAAAACTGAGTAGGCCTACAGCACATGGAATCTGTCCAAATTTAGACTGTAGGCAGTCATAACCTAGGTCTCGTTGCAAGCCATAGTTCAGGGTAGGTTTATGATGTAGTTTTGCGATGGTAGCTTCTTGATTTAATGTAGGGGAGGGTGGGGTAAAGCGGACCACCTAAGGCTTAAATCGTTACAATTCACTGATTTCATCAAAACGTTTGACTTGTTTGTTTTGAGAGTTAACTCTAAGGTATTTCGATCATTTTTGAAGTGCCCTTTTATTGATTGCTTGGATTCTTACATCAATTTTTTTTGATTTAAAAGCACCTCCAATAGTCTACTTTACCCCACATGTGTGGGGTAAAGTGGACCACCGTAAGTTTTGAGTAAACAAGGCAATTTGTTCCACGTCACAATCAATTTCATTACAAATTGTCATGATAATCGAAGTAGTTATGAAAGTAATCGCAGTTCACCATCAATTTTTAAAAATATAATTCACAAATAAAGTTGTCATCTTCTTCATTACACCCAGAGCAGGCTTCGTGCGCCCATCGCATGCATTTGGAGCACTGGATCCACCCATCATTCTCGGACGATTTGGAATACATTTTGTTGCAGTAAAAGCATTCTGCATCTACGTTGTTATCACTTTCATCGACTGTGTCCTTCTGCTGCATTGATGACCTGGAAACCTTAGCTTTCTTCATAGAACGTTTTTTCGATGAACTTGTTTTACTGCTGTTGCCAGATACCGCGGATTGGCTACGATTCGTTGCAGCCAACTGCTTCTTGTATGGTGAACTGGTTAAAATAGCAGTTGCACCTCTCTTAGACTTTAGACAAACCTGATAACCCAAACTATACGGAGGAACGACAGGGGGAAGAAAGATTCAATTTATTGATGTTTTAAAGTTGTGATTATGTGACCAAACGCGAGTAGAAACCAGTTTATTGCAAAATATTTGCGCTGAAAGCTTCCTTTCGAATGTCATTGAGTCAACTACAAGGAGAATATTGAAAATAAGCAATGAGTCGGGCACTTGAAACCACATGTCAGAGAGACTTGTGCAGCGCAACTTGTGCGTTAACATTCTGAACATCTAGCTCGCATTGCATGAATAACATCTCAGTTTTATGATGGATTACCTCGATCGACTGTTAGCCAAATTCTCGCTGGTTTCAAACACAAAATGGTGAGGAAAACATTATGACGACTTTATGCTGTGCATGTAAATTGATGTTTTTTGTGTCTTGCTAAAAGTCCATTTCAAGCTGACAACACAACGTAACGTTGTAAGTAGAAGAGCCTCCAGTGAGAATTGAACTCACGACCCCTGGTTTACAAGACCAGTGCTCTAACCCCTGAGCTATAAAGGCGGCTACGATACTGTGTGCTGATAATATATTTTTGCAAACTGCAAAAAAACATTAATCAAGTGAAACTGGTCAGGCTTAATCAATATGAGGTCAATAAAACTTCGACTTTGACAAGAGCAATCTAAGAAATGATGAACGTACGGGGCCATGGTTTAGTGGCAAAGCGTCTGTCTAGTAGCAGATCACGCTTTGGTCAGTGGATACGTATTGTCATAACCTTGAAACTCAAACACTAAATCCGAGCAACTTAGGCTTTATTAAAAACAGAATTGAACAGACCTAAAACAAATAGAATCAGTTAGGCGAAACGTGACAGCTATATAACATTTATATATGTGAACTCATACTATTAAGCAGCCGACCCACCGACACTGCGCTTGCTACTGAAATGAAGTTCTACAGTTCTATTTAAGGCGGCGAAGCAATTAAGGCGTGAGGCAAGGTGTAAACAATTAAGGCGTGAGGCAAGGCGTAAACAATTAAGGCGTGAGGCAAGGCGTAAACAAAGGAATGTTAATACAATGGAATGTCACCACATTCACCCCCGGTTAAATAATTATTAAGTATTAATTATAATAAGTAATTACAATGTTTGAAAAAACTACAAGGTCCATTCGCCATATCTTTGTGGAGGTCTTCTCTCTCTCTCGTGGAGCGCCGCGGGGTTTGTGAATCAGTCTCCATGGAAGACGTTTCCTGGTCTCCATCGTTTCGAATGTCAGTTTCTGTCCGCACACCGTCACCAGTGCCTGTAGGCAAACGTAATTCCGGTTGACGTAACGGTGGAGTGACATCCGATGCTGTGGCTTCCTCAATGTCATCGTCAGCCGGGTTTGCTTGTGGGCAAGATGCAAAGGTCGGAAGTCGACACCGTACTCTCCCTTCCATTTGGATATTTAACTCGTGCGAAGGTGGGGTTCACCATCATTAATTCGACAGGATCGCAGACTGGATCGCCTTTGTTTCGCACAAATCGACGCAGCAGCACGGTTCGTTGATTCAGCAACCACGTAGGCATCGAGCTTCCTAGAGTCGCCCGTCTTGGAAAAGGAAACATTCTTTCATGTGGGGTTTCGTTAGTGGCCGTACACAACAACGACCTAATTCCGTGTAGAGCTTGAGGGAGAACACGTTCCCAATGTTCTTCTGAGGTTTTGTAGGAGGACAAGAGGAGTTTTATAGTTCTCCAAATCGTTTGATTTGCTCTTTCGCATTGCGAATTCCCTTGCGGATGATACGGAGTAGAATAACTTGTCGCAATTCCTCGAGCCATTAAGAAATCTTTGAGTTCCCGACTCATGAAGCTGGATCCTCGATCACTATGTATGTATGCCGGAAAACCAAACAAGCAGAAGAGGTCGGAGAGACAATCGATAACTGTGTCTGAAGACATATTCTTGCAAGGATAAACAAAAGGATAACGACTATATTCGTCAAGAATTACTAATAGATATGGCTTCGTTCCTTTAACAGGTCCTTTGAAGTCCATACTCAAACGTTCCCACGGGTGAGTAGCTTTGATGAGTGTCTCAGGCGGTCTTTTAAAAAAGCGGGGTTTAACCTCGGCGCAAACACGACAGGACTTACAAGCGGTTCTTGCTTCCTCGCTCGTGTACGGAAAGTTTCGAACACGGATGAAATGATAGAGTCGAGCGTAGCCTGGATGTCCGAGGGAATCATGAAGCGATGACAAGTCTTTTAGGCAATCCACTGTGGCACAAACTCTTGAAAGGGCGTGGGGGACAACATTTTCCTTCCCTGGCCTGTGGCGAATTTCATAGTGAAAAGGACTCAGTTCTAGACGCCACATCAGTATTTTGTTGTTTTTGATTTTTCCTTTGTTGGTTTTACTGAACATAAAGGAAACCGATCGTTGGTCCGTTACCAATGTAAACGTTCTCCCTTTTAGGTAATGGGCCCATTTACGGACCGCTTCTATGATAGCAGTAGCTTCTTTCTCAATAGAAGGGTAACGTCGTTCACATTTACTGAGCGTCCGAGACATAAACGCCACTGGGCGCCCTCCTTGTGACAAAGTGGCTGCAACGGCGTAGTCGGATGCATCGCACTCAACCTCGAACGGCATATCTTCAGAGATACTACTGAGACTAGCTTTAACAATTTCTTGTTTTAACTCGGCAAAAGCATTTGACGCCTTAGCGTTCAAAGGGAAATCGGTAGCTTTAAAAAGGGGGCCAGCTTTTCCGGAAAAAATCTCGATCCATTTGGAATAGTATGCAAACATGCCACAAATTCTTTTAAGTTCCCGGGGGGATTTCGGTGGAGGCATGTCAAGTAGCGGGCGGAGTCTTTCGGGGTCCGGCTTCACTTGATTGTGGGATATCTGGTACCCAAGCAGGTTTATGGTTTGCTGACGCATTTTTGACTTCTCTTCGTTGAAAGTTAATCCAGTAAGCTTCGCGGCATTTAGCAAAGCTTCTAAATTTTGATCATGTTCTTCTATCGTCGCGCCAGTAACTGTTACGTCGTCCAAATATGCAAATACCTTTTTTAGCTTATGACGTCGGTTGAAATCGTCAATCACTCTTTGAAAGGCGGCCACACCGTTTGTAACACCAAAGGGAAGTCTTTTGTATTGATACAGGCGACCCATAGCTTCAAACGCAGTGAATGGGCGTTCCTCCGCTCGAATCGGTACCTGGTGGTAGGCCGACCGTAGATCGAGTGAGCTATAGTATCTGTCCTTTCCAACCTTGTTGACAATGTCCTCGATGCGTGGAAGCGGGTAAGCATCGAGCAAAGTGAAGCGATTGACAGTTTGCGAGTAGTCGACCACCAAACGACATTTTTCTCGATTTCGCACCACTAGTAATTGAGCTCTCCAAGGCGATTTCGACGGCTCAACGATGTTTTCGGAAATTAATCTTTTAATTTCGGCTTTTATGAAGGCGGAGTCTTCCCTTGAGTAGGAACGAGTGCGAGAAGCGACAGGGTAGTAATCCTTTTGCATAAATTCGAACAAGTTGGGTGGGTCAACATCGGCTGCCGCTACCGCGAAAACCTTTTCCGAAGCAGCGGACACCACAAGAGGATTTTCAGCTCCACCAAATTCGAAAGTAACAGCCTCATGTCTTTGTAGAAATTTTTGCCCCAAGATGATATCGGCACAAGAGTTATGCATTACGTCCAGCACAACGTTAGAGTAGCTCCGGCCGAGCAGTTGAATGGCTGTTTTAACATGACCTTGTGTTTCCAACTGCAGTTCAGTGGAAGCCAAGGTTATATCACTCACTTTTCCTTCCGGTTTTAAATTGATGTTTTCAGCTAAAGAGCTAGCGATAAAATTTTCTGAAGCGCCGGAGTCTAACAAGGCTTTAACGAGTCGGCCTTCAATGACAGCGTTGACGACTGTACGCTGGAGGCAGCCGGAAGCACCTGCCAGAAATGAGGTCCCAGATGTTTTAGCGGCGATGGCAGAATACCGTTCTGATAGTTCACTTGATCCCTTGGATTGCTTAGCAGTTTGTAGAAAAGAGCGATTACTGCGGCAGACATTTGAGAAATGGCCTCTTTTTCCGCAATTGCGACATTCTCGATCACGGGCGGGACAATAATTACGACTATGTAGCGCACCGCCACAGTAGAAGCAAGTTTTTTGAGTCCTCAATTCACGTACTTTCGGAGCGACAGCTAGTGATCCTCCAGTTTGTAGTGTGCTTTCTCTCGGTGGCAAAGCGGGCAACGTTGGTTGGGCCGAAGCCACCAGGCGAGGGCCGGTACTGACAGAGCCCATTGAGCTCGATTGCAATTGAGCTCTCTCTAAGTTATCGGCTAAATCGGCTGCTCGCTGTAGGTTGATATCATCTATCTCCAACAGGCGTTGACGTACGAGCGAAGAACTCACCCCATTAATGAAAGCGTCCCGTATAAGTTCGTTGCGGTACTTACTCGCTGTGACTGCTTCAAAAGTACAATCCTTAGCAAGTATCTTAAGGGCACGAAGGTACTCCAGGACATTTTCCCCGTGGTTTTGCTGCCGACTGACCAGTAGATGTCGTGCGTAGACATTATTTCTTGGTCGGATGTACAACTCTTTCAGAAGAGTTACAATACCCTCGTAGCTATCAGCTTCCTCTACGTAGCAGAAAACTTCGGGCGAAAGACAGCTTCGAACAACTCTTGTTTTGTTTATATCGGGCGATTGCGTAGGGCGTAGCTCTTCCAGTGTAGCAATGTAGTCTTCGACCGTCTGTAACCAATACTTGAAGACTTTAGGAGCGTCGACGGTATCCGGGCTAACCGTGAGATCTTTCGGTCGAAGTAAGAGCTTGTCCATCACCTGTTCGTCTTATACTGTTTTTAATAAATTGTCATAACCTTGAAACTCAAACACTAAATCCGAGCAACTTAGGCTTTATTAAAAACAGAATTGAACAGACCTAAAACAAATAGAATCAGTTAGGCGAAACGTGACAGCTATATAACATTTATATATGTGAAATCATACTATTAAGCAGCCGACCCACCGACACTGCGCTTGCTACTGAAATGAAGTTCTACAGTTCTATTTAAGGCGGCGAAGCAATTAAGGCGTGAGGCAAGGCGTAAACAATTAAGGCGTGAGGCAAGGCGTTAACAAAGGAATGTTAATACAATGGAATGTCACCACACGTATAACCTATTTATTATACTGATACGCTGGAGAACACATAAAATAAACTCTTTTCTGGACCAAATGCGATTTTAAAAAGTAGGTCACGCAGCCCATAGTTAAAAAATTAGGCAGGTAGGTTAGGGTAATGTCGCGCACTCGGTTTAGGTGGGTTGAGCATCTTCCGCGATGTTTTCCGTTTTAGGTGGTGATTGCGCGTCCCCACTGGTTCCGACCCTGTTGAAAACCTCGTCGTGGGGGCCCTTGTCATTGTCCACAACTCCGTTGAGTGAGTGAGTGAGTGAGTGAGTGAGTGAGTGAGTGAGTGAGTGAGTGAGTGACTTATCCCGGATTTGTTGGGGTCAGCGTCATTCACCTCGTCCAACTATGTTTGTTCGTTCTGATCTTCGTCTCGATTGTCTTCAATTTGGAAACAATATAAATATATATAGAGTATTTACAAAATAAAAATATCTAATATAAAACTTGTTCAAAAATGATATTGATTAGAAATTAAAACATAGTTTGACTTTTGAAAAGCTCATCCGGAAAATGAAAATGCAGACAAAAACGTTGGAAAATTAGAAAATAACGAAAAGCCTACAACACCCGGTATTCCCAGGCGGTCACCCATCCAAGTACTAACCGGGCCCGACGTTGCTTAACTTCCCAGATCGGACGAGATGGGGTGTACTCAACGTGGTATGGTCGTAGGCGAAAGTCCCTCGCTAAAACGGCGATTTTATTCGAGCAGTTGAATACATGCCTACTTTAATGTGCTTTGGCGTCGTATGAGTGCATTAATATAATGGATTCATGAATTGGTTAAAAACGTTTTATAACAGTTTGCTACATTTTAAACAACAATATTTTGCTGACGACAAGCTATATTCCTTGAACAAAAGAGACATTAGAAAATTTCAACGAGATAAAAATGTTTGCCACGTTTGAAATATTATTAAAGAAAGTGTCACGATGTTGGAATAAAAATTTAGGTATTTTGGTTTTTCAAGGTTTGGCTTCGCCTAGAAGAGAGCCTAGTATTGGCCAAGGCTGCGAACTCGAACTTAACATAACTCGATCATTTAAATCAAGCAAATAAGGCTTAAGAATTACTTCTGCTGCATTACCAATCCTACAATGAAGAAGACGATTAATCAGCATAGATAAGTCTCTGTGGCGCAATCGGTTAGCGCGTTCGGCTGTTAACCGAAAGGTTGGTGGTTCAAGCCCACCCAGGGACTGGAGATTCTTGAACGTGAAACTTTGAAAACGATACTTGTGGTTTATAAACTTTTTGAAAAGATTAACCTTTCGTTTTCTTCGACCTATCTCGAAAACTTTCACGTGTGAGGCGAACGTGATAACCTTTACACCACCGAAGCAAAACATCGAAAGAACATAGAAATAGCAAGTGAATTTTATTTGAATTCTTTCCATTAAGTCTGATATTTTATTGCGCAAATAAATTTTAAGCATGTTCTCGCCCAGGATCGAACTGGGGACCTTTCGCGTGTTAGGCGAACGTGATAACCGCTACACTACGAGAACGGGTTGAGGTAAAGAAAGTTTGTATTATTTTCATTTTCAAAGCGCTACTTTTACGTGAAGTGGAAATCAATATTTTGAACGTTTCAATTTTTCCAAAGCTGTATATCAAGCGTTGGTTCCTCCCGGAATCAAATCGTGAAAGTGCTTCATGTATAACGGACATTTCTTTGTACGAAAGCGCTTCATTACTGTTGGAATTAAAGCCGAGCTTCAAACTTTTTAGGGGCCTCTCATATATCCGCCCATGATTCAGCTGTGGACCTTAAGGCATCACTTCCCAATGGAAAGACGATTTTGAGCCGTCACAACGGCGATTGTTACCGTGTCGCACTCAATGCGTCATATTAAAAAAATTAAGAAAATTTCCGGTCCAATGCGCATATGACGTCGATGTGGACTAGTTTCTTATTGTTTTGGCGATAGCTGGTTCCAGGTCTAGGCTAAGTTGTAAGTTTTGTGTGGGTTTGAATTTTTGGTATTTTGGAGTAGGCCTATTTGTCCTAAAATTTTAAGCTAAAACGTTGTTGTAAAGTTTAGGCAGTTGTTATAGAAAACTGAGTAGGCCTACAGCACATGGAATCTGTCCAAATTTAGACTGTAGGCAGTCATAACCTAGGTCTCGTTGCAAGCCATAGTTCAGGGTAGGTTTATGATGTAGTTTTGCGATGGTAGCTTCTTGATTTAATGTAGGGGAGGGTGGGGTAAAGCGGACCACCTAAGGCTTAAATCGTTACAATTCACTGATTTCATCAAAACGTTTGACTTGTTTGTTTTGAGAGTTAACTCTAAGGTATTTCGATCATTTTTGAAGTGCCCTTTTATTGATTGCTTGCTTTCTTACATAAATTTTTTTTGATTTAAAAGCACCTCCAATAGTCTACTTTACCCCACATGTGTGGGGTAAAGTGGACCACCGTAAGTTTTGAGTAAACAAGGCAATTTGTTCCACGTCACAATCAATTTCATTACAAATTGTCATGATAATCGAAGTAGTTATGAAAGTAATCGCAGTTCACCATCAATTTTTAAAAATATAATTCACAAATAAAGTTGTCATCTTCTTCATTACACCCAGAGCAGGCTTCGTGCGCCCATCGCATGCATTTGGAGCACTGGATCCACCCATCATTCTCGGACGATTTGGAATACATTTTGTTGCAGTAAATGCATTCTGCATCTACGTTGTTATCACTTTCATCGACTGTGTCCTTCTGCTGCATTGATGACCTGGAAACCTTAGCTTTCTTCATAGAACGCTTTTTCGATGAACTTGTTTTACTGCTGTTGCCAGATACCGCGCATTGGCTACGATTCGTTGCAGCCAACTGCTTCTTGTATGGTGAACTGGTTAAAATAGCAGTTGCACCTCTTTTAGACTTTAGACGAACCTGATAACCCAAACTATACGGAGGAACGACAGGGGGAAGAAAGATTCAATTTATTGATGTTTTAAAGTTGTGATTATGTGACCAAACGCGAGTAGAAACCAGTTTATTGCAAAATATTTGCGCTGAAAGCTTCCTTTCGAATGTCATTGAGTCAACTACAAGGAGAATATTGAAAATAAGCAATGAGTCGGGCACTTGAAACCACATGTCAGAGAGACTTGTGCAGCGCAACTTGTGCGTTAACATTCTGAACATCTAGCTCGCATTGCATGAATAACATCTCAGTTTTATGATGGATTACCTCGATCGACTGTTAGCCAAATTCTCGCTGGTTTCAAACACAAAATGGTGAGGAAAACATTATGACGACTTTATGCTGTGCATGTAAATTGATGTTTTTTGTGTCTTGCTAAAATTCCATTTCAAGCTGACAACACAACGTAACGTTGTAAGTAGAAGAGCCTCCAGTGAGAATTGAACTCACGACCCCTGGTTTACAAGACCAGTGCTCTAACCCCTGAGCTATAGAGGCGGCTACGATACTGTGTGCTGATAATATATTTTTGCAAACTGCAAAAAAACATTAATCAAGTGAAACTGGTCAGGCTTAATCAATATGAGGTCAATAAAACTTCGACTTTGACAAGAGCAATCTGAGAAATGATGAACGTACGGGGCCATGGTTTAGTGGCAAAGCGTCTGTCTAGTAGCAGATCACGCTTTGGTCAGTGGATACGTATAACCTATTTATTATACTGATACGCTGGAGAACACATAAAATAAACTCTTTTCTGGACCAAATGCGATTTTAAAAAGTAGGTCACGCAGCCCATAGTTAAAAAATTAGGCAGGTAGGTTAGGGTAATGTCGCGCACTCGGTTTAGGTGGGTTGAGCATCTTCCGCGATGTTTTCCGTTTTAGGTGGTGATTGCGCGTCCCCACTGGTTCCGACCCTGTTGAAAACCTCGTCGTGGGGGCCCTTGTCATTGTCCACAACTCCGTTGAGTGAGTGAGTGAGTGAGTGAGTGAGTGAGTGAGTGAGTGAGTGAGTGAGTGACTTATCCCGGATTTGTTGGGGTCAGCGTCATTCACCTCGTCCAACTATGTTTGTTCGTTCTGATCTTCGTCTCGATTGTCTTCAATTTGGAAACAATATAAATATATATAGAGTATTTACAAAATAAAAATATCTAATATAAAACATGTTCAAAAATGATATTGATTAGAAATTAAAACATAGTTTGACTTTTGAAAAGCTCATCCGGAAAATGAAAATACAGACAAAAACGTTGGAAAATTAGAAAATAACGAAAAGCCTACAACACCCGGTATTCCCAGGCGGTCACCCATCCAAGTACTAACCGGGCCCGACGTTGCTTAACTTCCCAGATCGGACGAGATGGGGTGTACTCAACGTGGTATGGTCGTAGGCGAAAGTCCCTCGCTAAAACGGCGATTTTATTCGAGCAGTTGAATACATGCCTACTTTAATGTGCTTTGGCGTCGTATGAGTGCATTAATATAATGGATTCATGAATTGGTTAAAAACGTTTTATAACAGTTTGCTACATTTTAAACAACAATATTTTGCTGACGACAAGCTATATTCCTTGAACAAAAGAGACATTAGAAAATTTCAACGAGATAAAAATGTTTGCCACGTTTGAAATATTATTAAAGAAAGTGTCACGATGTTGGAATAAAAATTTAGGTATTTTGGTTTTTCAAGGTTTGGCTTCGCCTAGAAAAGAGCCTAGTATTGGCCAAGGCTGCGAACTCGAACTTAACATAACTCGATCATTTAAATCAAGCAAATAAGGCTTATGAATTACTTCTGCTGCATTACCAATCCTACAATGAAGAAGACGATTAATCAGCATAGATAAGTCTCTGTGGCGCAATCGGTTAGCGCGTTCGGCTGTTAACCGAAAGGTTGGTGGTTCAAGCCCACCCAGGGACGGGAGATTCTTGAACGTGAAACTTTGAAAACGATACTTGTGGTTTATAAACTTTTTGAAAAGATTAACCTTTCGTTTTCTTCGACCTATCTCGAAAACTTTCACGTGTGAGGCGAACGTGATAACCTTTACACCACCGAAGCAAAACATCGAAAGAACATAGAAATAGCAAGTGAATTTTATTTGAATTCTTTCCATTAAGTCTGATATTTTATTGCGCAAATAAATTTTAAGCATGTTCTCGCCCAGGATCGAACTGGGGACCTTTCGCGTGTTAGGCGAACGTGATAACCGCTACACTACGAGAACGGGTTGAGGTAAAGAAAGTTTGTATTATTTTCATTTTCAAAGCGCTACTTTTACGTGAAGTGGAAATCAATATTTTGAACGTTTCAATTTTTCCAAAGCTGTATATCAAGCGTTGGTTCCTCCCGGAATCAAATCGTGAAAGTGCTTCATGTATAACGGACATTTCTTTGTACGAAAGCGCTTCATTACTGTTGGAATTAAAACCGAGCTTCAAACTTTTTAGGGGCCTCTCATATATCCGCCCATGATTCAGCTGTGGACCTTAAGGCATCACTTCCCAATGGAAAGACGATTTTGAGCCGTCACAACGGCGATTGTTACCGTGTCGCACTCAATGCGTCATATTAAAAAAATTAAGAAAATTTCCGGTCCAATGCGCATATGACGTCGATGTGGACTAGTTTCTTATTGTTTTGGCGATAGCTGGTTCCAGGTCTAGGCTAAGTTGTAAGTTTTGTGTGGGTTTGAATTTTTGGTATTTTGGAGTAGGCCTATTTGTCCTAAAATTTTAAGCTAAAACGTTGTTGTAAAGTTTAGGCAGTTGTTATAGAAAACTGAGTAGGCCTACAGCACATGGAATCTGTCCAAATTTAGACTGTAGGCAGTCATAACCTAGGTCTCGTTGCAAGCCATAGTTCAGGGTAGGTTTATGATGTAGTTTTGCGATGGTAGCTTCTTGATTTAATGTAGGGGAGGGTGGGGTAAAGCGGACCACCTAAGGCTTAAATCGTTACAATTCACTGATTTCATCAAAACGTTTGACTTGTTTGTTTTGAGAGTTAACTCTAAGGTATTTCGATCATTTTTGAAGTGCCCTTTTATTGATTGCTTGGATTCTTAAAATAAATTTTTTTTGATTTAAAAGCACCTCCAATAGTCTACTTTACCCCACATGTGTGGGGTAAAGTAGACCACCGTAAGTTTTGAGTAAACAAGGCAATTTGTTCCACGTCACAATCAATTTCATTACAAATTGTCATGATAATCGAAGTAGTTATGAAAGTAATCGCAGTTCACCATCAATTTTTAAAAATATAATTCACAAATAAAGTTGTCATCTTCTTCATTACACCCAGAGCAGGCTTCGTGCGCCCATCGCATGCATTTGGAGCACTGGATCCACCCATCATTCTCGGACGATTTGGAATACATTTTGTTGCAGTAAAAGCATTCTGCATCTACGTTGTTATCACTTTCATCGACTGTGTCCTTCTGCTGCATTGATGACCTGGAAACCTTAGCTTTCTTCATAGAACGCTTTTTCGATGAACTTGTTTTACTGCTGTTGCCAGATACCGCGCATTGGCTACGATTCGTTGCAGCCAACTGCTTCTTGTATGGTGAACTGGTTAAAATAGCAGTTGCACCTCTTTTAGACTTTAGACGAACCTGATAACCCAAACTATACGGAGGAACGACAGGGGGAAGAAAGATTCAATTTATTGATGTTTTAAAGTTGTGATTATGTGACCAAACGCGAGTAGAAACCAGTTTATTGCAAAATATTTGCGCTGAAAGCTTCCTTTCGAATGTCATTGAGTCAACTACAAGGAGAATATTGAAAATAAGCAATGAGTCGGGCACTTGAAACCACATGTCAGAGAGACTTGTGCAGTGCAACTTGTGCGTTAACATTCTGAACATCTAGCTCGCATTGCATGAATAACATCTCAGTTTTATGATGGATTACCTCGATCGACTGTTAGCCAAATTCTCGCTGGTTTCAAACACAAAATGGTGAGGAAAACATTATGACGACTTTATGCTGTGCATGTAAATTGATGTTTTTTGTGTCTTGCTAAAATTCCATTTCAAGCTGACAACACAACGTAACGTTGTAAGTAGAAGAGCCTCCAGTGAGAATTGAACTCACGACCCCTGGTTTACAAGACCAGTGCTCTAACCCCTGAGCTATAGAGGCGGCTACGATACTGTGTGCTGATAATATATTTTTGCAAACTGCAAAAAAACATTAATCAAGTGAAACTGGTCAGGCTTAATCAATATGAGGTCAATAAAACTTCGACTTTGACAAGAGCAATCTGAGAAATGATGAACGTACGGGGCCATGGTTTAGTGGCAAAGCGTCTGTCTAGTAGCAGATCACGCTTTGGTCAGTGGATACGTATAACCTATTTATTATACTGATACGCTGGAGAACACATAAAATAAACTCTTTTCTGGACCAAATGCGATTTTAAAAAGTAGGTCACGCAGCCCATAGTTAAAAAATTAGGCAGGTAGGTTAGGGTAATGTCGCGCACTCGGTTTAGGTGGGTTGAGCATCTTCCGCGATGTTTTCCGTTTTAGGTGGTGATTGCGCGTCCCCACTGGTTCCGACCCTGTTGAAAACCTCGTCGTGGGGGCCCTTGTCATTGTCCACAACTCCGTTGAGTGAGTGAGTGAGTGAGTGAGTGAGTGAGTGAGTGACTTATCCCGGATTTGTTGGGGTCAGCGTCATTCACCTCGTCCAACTATGTTTGTTCGTTCTGATCTTCGTCTCGATTGTCTTCAATTTGGAAACAATATAAATATATATAGAGTATTTACAAAATAAAAATATCTAATATAAAACATGTTCAAAAATGATATTGATTAGAAATTAAAACATAGTTTGACTTTTGAAAAGCTCATCCGGAAAATGAAAATACAGACAAAAACGTTGGAAAATTAGAAAATAACGAAAAGCCTACAACACCCGGTATTCCCAGGCGGTCACCCATCCAAGTACTAACCGGGCCCGACGTTGCTTAACTTCCCAGATCGGACGAGATGGGGTGTACTCAACGTGGTATGGTCGTAGGCGAAAGTCCCTCGCTAAAACGGCGATTTTATTCGAGCAGTTGAATACATGCCTACTTTAATGTGCTTTGGCGTCGTATGAGTGCATTAATATAATGGATTCATGAATTGGTTAAAAACGTTTTATAACAGTTTGCTACATTTTAAACAACAATATTTTGCTGACGACAAGCTATATTCCTTGAACAAAAGAGACATTAGAAAATTTCAACGAGATAAAAATGTTTGCCACGTTTGAAATATTATTAAAGAAAGTGTCACGATGTTGGAATAAAAATTTAGGTATTTTGGTTTTTCAAGGTTTGGCTTCGCCTAGAAGAGAGCCTAGTATTGGCCAAGGCTGCGAACTCGAACTTAACATAACTCGATCATTTAAATCAAGCAAATAAGGCTTATAAATTACTTCTGCTGCATTACCAATCCTACAATGAAGAAGACGATTAATCAGCATAGATAAGTCTCTGTGGCGCAATCGGTTAGCGCGTTCGGCTGTTAACCGAAAGGTTGGTGGTTCAAGCCCACCCAGGGACTGGAGATTCTTGAACGTGAAACTTTGAAAACGACACTTGTGGTTTATAAACTTTTTGAAAAGATTAACCTTTCGTTTTCTTCGACCTATCTCGAAAACTTTCACGTGTGAGGCGAACGTGATAACCTTTACACCACCGAAGCAAAACATCGAAAGAACATAGAAATAGCAAGTGAATTTTATTTGAATTCTTTCCATTAAGTCTGATATTTTATTGCGCAAATAAATTTTAAGCATGTTCTCGCCCAGGATCGAACTGGGGACCTTTCGCGTGTTAGGCGAACGTGATAACCGCTACACTACGAGAACGGGTTGAGGTAAAGAAAGTTTGTATTATTTTCATTTTCAAAGCGCTACTTTTACGTGAAGTGGAAATCAATATTTTGAACGTTTCAATTTTTCCAAAGCTGTATATCAAGCGTTGGTTCCTCCCGGAATCAAATCGTGAAAGTGCTTCATGTATAACGGACATTTCTTTGTACGAAAGCGCTTCATTACTGTTGGAATTAAAACCGAGCTTCAAACTTTTTAGGGGCCTCTCATATATCCGCCCATGATTCAGCTGTGGACCTTAAGGCATCACTTCCCAATGGAAAGACGATTTTGAGCCGTCACAACGGCGATTGTTACCGTGTCGCACTCAATGCGTCATATTAAAAAAATTAAGAAAATTTCCGGTCCAATGCGCATATGACGTCGATGTGGACTAGTTTCTTATTGTTTTGGCGATAGCTGGTTCCAGGTCTAGGCTAAGTTGTAAGTTTTGTGTGGGTTTGAATTTTTGGTATTTTGGAGTAGGCCTATTTGTCCTAAAATTTTAAGCTAAAACGTTGTTGTAAAGTTTAGGCAGTTGTTATAGAAAACTGAGTAGGCCTACAGCACATGGAATCTGTCCAAATTTAGACTGTAGGCAGTCATAACCTAGGTCTCGTTGCAAGCCATAGTTCAGGGTAGGTTTATGATGTAGTTTTGCGATGGTAGCTTCTTGATTTAATGTAGGGGAGGGTGGGGTAAAGCGGACCACCTAAGGCTTAAATCGTTACAATTCACTGATTTCATCAAAACGTTTGACTTGTTTGTTTTGAGAGTTAACTCTAAGGTATTTCGATCATTTTGAAGTGCCCTTTTATTGATTGCTTGGATTCTTACATAAATTTTTTTTGATTTAAAAGCACCTCCAATAGTCTACTTTACCCCACATGTGTGGGGTAAAGTGGACCACCGTAAGTTTTGAGTAAACAAGGCAATTTGTTCCACGTCACAATCAATTTCATTACAAATTGTCATGATAATCGAAGTAGTTATGAAAGTAATCGCAGTTCACCATCAATTTTTAAAAATATAATTCACAAATAAAGTTGTCATCTTCTTCATTACACCCAGAGCAGGCTTCGTGCGCCCATCGCATGCATTTGGAGCACTGGATCCACCCATCATTCTCGGACGATTTGGAATACATTTTGTTGCAGTAAAAGCATTCTGCATCTACGTTGTTATCACTTTCATCGACTGTGTCCTTCTGCTGCATTGATGACCTGGAAACCTTAGCTTTCTTCATAGAACGCTTTTTCGATGAACTTGTTTTACTGCTGTTGCCAGATACCGCGCATTGGCTACGATTCGTTGCAGCCAACTGCTTCTTGTATGGTGAACTGGTTAAAATAGCAGTTGCACCTCTTTTAGACTTTAGACGAACCTGATAACCCAAACTATACGGAGGAACGACAGGGGGAAGAAAGATTCAATTTATTGATGTTTTAAAGTTGTGATTATGTGACCAAACGCGAGTAGAAACCAGTTTATTGCAAAATATTTGCGCTGAAAGCTTCCTTTCGAATGTCATTGAGTCAACTACAAGGAGAATATTGAAAATAAGCAATGAGTCGGGCACTTGAAACCACATGTCAGAGAGACTTGTGCAGCGCAACTTGTGCGTTAACATTCTGAACATCTAGCTCGCATTGCATGAATAACATCTCAGTTTTATGATGGATTACCTCGATCGACTGTTAGCCAAATTCTCGCTGGTTTCAAACACAAAATGGTGAGGAAAACATTATGACGACTTTATGCTGTGCATGTAAATTGATGTTTTTTGTGTCTTGCTAAAATTCCATTTCAAGCTGACAACACAACGTAACGTTGTAAGTAGAAGAGCCTCCAGTGAGAATTGAACTCACGACCCCTGGTTTACAAGACCAGTGCTCTAACCCCTGAGCTATAGAGGCGGCTACGATACTGTGTGCTGATAATATATTTTTGCAAACTGCAAAAAAACATTAATCAAGTGAAACTGGTCAGGCTTAATCAATATGAGGTCAATAAAACTTCGACTTTGACAAGAGCAATCTGAGAAATGATGAACGTACGGGGCCATGGTTTAGTGGCAAAGCGTCTGTCTAGTAGCAGATCACGCTTTGGTCAGTGGATACGTATAACCTATTTATTATACTGATACGCTGGAGAACACATAAAATAAACTCTTTTCTGGACCAAATGCGATTTTAAAAAGTAGGTCACGCAGCCCATAGTTAAAAAATTAGGCAGGTAGGTTAGGGTAATGTCGCGCACTCGGTTTAGGTGGGTTGAGCATCTTCCGCGATGTTTTCCGTTTTAGGTGGTGATTGCGCGTCCCCACTGGTTCCGACCCTGTTGAAAACCTCGTCGTGGGGGCCCTTGTCATTGTCCACAACTCCGTTGAGTGAGTGAGTGAGTGAGTGAGTGAGTGAGTGAGTGACTTATCCCGGATTTGTTGGGGTCAGCGTCATTCACCTCGTCCAACTATGTTTGTTCGTTCTGATCTTCGTCTCGATTGTCTTCAATTTGGAAACAATATAAATATATATAGAGTATTTACAAAATAAAAATATCTAATATAAAACATGTTCAAAAATGATATTGATTAGAAATTAAAACATAGTTTGACTTTTGAAAAGCTCATCCGGAAAATGAAAATACAGACAAAAACGTTGGAAAATTAGAAAATAACGAAAAGCCTACAACACCCGGTATTCCCAGGCGGTCACCCATCCAAGTACTAACCGGGCCCGACGTTGCTTAACTTCCCAGATCGGACGAGATGGGGTGTACTCAACGTGGTATGGTCGTAGGCGAAAGTCCCTCGCTAAAACGGCGATTTTATTCGAGCAGTTGAATACATGCCTACTTTAATGTGCTTTGGCGTCGTATGAGTGCATTAATATAATGGATTCATGAATTGGTTAAAAACGTTTTATAACAGTTTGCTACATTTTAAACAACAATATTTTGCTGACGACAAGCTATATTCCTTGAACAAAAGAGACATTAGAAAATTTCAACGAGATAAAAATGTTTGCCACGTTTGAAATATTATTAAAGAAAGTGTCACGATGTTGGAATAAAAATTTAGGTATTTTGGTTTTTCAAGGTTTGGCTTCGCCTAGAAGAGAGCCTAGTATTGGCCAAGGCTGCGAACTCGAACTTAACATAACTCGATCATTTAAATCAAGCAAATAAGGCTTATAAATTACTTCTGCTGCATTACCAATCCTACAATGAAGAAGACGATTAATCACTTGTTTTACTGCTGTTGCCAGATACCGCGCATTGGCTACGATTCGTTGCAGCCAACTGCTTCTTGTATGGTGAACTGGTTAAAATAGCAGTTGCACCTCTTTTAGACTTTAGACGAACCTGATAACCCAAACTATACGGAGGAACGACAGGGGGAAGAAAGATTCAATTTATTGATGTTTTAAAGTTGTGATTATGTGACCAAACGCGAGTAGAAACCAGTTTATTGCAAAATATTTGCGCTGAAAGCTTCCTTTCGAATGTCATTGAGTCAACTACAAGGAGAATATTGAAAATAAGCAATGAGTCGGGCACTTGAAACCACATGTCAGAGAGACTTGTGCAGCGCAACTTGTGCGTTAACATTCTGAACATCTAGCTCGCATTGCATGAATAACATCTCAGTTTTATGATGGATTACCTCGATCGACTGTTAGCCAAATTCTCGCTGGTTTCAAACACAAAATGGTGAGGAAAACATTATGACGACTTTATGCTGTGCATGTAAATTGATGTTTTTTGTGTCTTGCTAAAATTCCATTTCAAGCTGACAACACAACGTAACGTTGTAAGTAGAAGAGCCTCCAGTGAGAATTGAACTCACGACCCCTGGTTTACAAGACCAGTGCTCTAACCCCTGAGCTATAGAGGCGGCTACGATACTGTGTGCTGATAATATATTTTTGCAAACTGCAAAAAAACATTAATCAAGTGAAACTGGTCAGGCTTAATCAATATGAGGTCAATAAAACTTCGACTTTGACAAGAGCAATCTGAGAAATGATGAACGTACGGGGCCATGGTTTAGTGGCAAAGCGTCTGTCTAGTAGCAGATCACGCTTTGGTCAGTGGATACGTATAACCTATTTATTATACTGATACGCTGGAGAACACATAAAATAAACTCTTTTCTGGACCAAATGCGATTTTAAAAAGTAGGTCACGCAGCCCATAGTTAAAAAATTAGGCAGGTAGGTTAGGGTAATGTCGCGCACTCGGTTTAGGTGGGTTGAGCATCTTCCGCGATGTTTTCCGTTTTAGGTGGTGATTGCGCGTCCCCACTGGTTCCGACCCTGTTGAAAACCTCGTCGTGGGGGCCCTTGTCATTGTCCACAACTCCGTTGAGTGAGTGAGTGAGTGAGTGAGTGAGTGAGTGAGTGAGTGAGTGAGTGAGTGAGTGAGTGAGTGAGTGAGTGAGTGAGTGAGTGAGTGAGTGAGTGACTTATCCCGGATTTGTTGGGGTCAGCGTCATTCACCTCGTCCAACTATGTTTGTTCGTTCTGATCTTCGTCTCGATTGTCTTCAATTTGGAAACAATATAAATATATATAGAGTATTTACAAAATAAAAATATCTAATATAAAACATGTTCAAAAATGATATTGATTAGAAATTAAAACATAGTTTGACTTTTGAAAAGCTCATCCGGAAAATGAAAATACAGACAAAAACGTTGGAAAATTAGAAAATAACGAAAAGCCTACAACACCCGGTATTCCCAGGCGGTCACCCATCCAAGTACTAACCGGGCCCGACGTTGCTTAACTTCCCAGATCGGACGAGATGGGGTGTACTCAACGTGGTATGGTCGTAGGCGAAAGTCCCTCGCTAAAACGGCGATTTTATTCGAGCAGTTGAATACATGCCTACTTTAATGTGCTTTGGCGTCGTATGAGTGCATTAATATAATGGATTCATGAATTGGTTAAAAACGTTTTATAACAGTTTGCTACATTTTAAACAACAATATTTTGCTGACGACAAGCTATATTCCTTGAACAAAAGAGACATTAGAAAATTTCAACGAGATAAAAATGTTTGCCACGTTTGAAATATTATTAAAGAAAGTGTCACGATGTTGGAATAAAAATTTAGGTATTTTGGTTTTTCAAGGTTTGGCTTCGCCTAGAAGAGAGCCTAGTATTGGCCAAGGCTGCGAACTCGAACTTAACATAACTCGATCATTTAAATCAAGCAAATAAGGCTTATAAATTACTTCTGCTGCATTACCAATCCTACAATGAAGAAGACGATTAATCAGCATAGATAAGTCTCTGTGGCGCAATCGGTTAGCGCGTTCGGCTGTTAACCGAAAGGTTGGTGGTTCAAGCCCACCCAGGGACTGGAGATTCTTGAACGTGAAACTTTGAAAACGACACTTGTGGTTTATAAACTTTTTGAAAAGATTAACCTTTCGTTTTCTTCGACCTATCTCGAAAACTTTCACGTGTGAGGCGAACGTGATAACCTTTACACCACCGAAGCAAAACATCGAAAGAACATAGAAATAGCAAGTGAATTTTATTTGAATTCTTTCCATTAAGTCTGATATTTTATTGCGCAAATAAATTTTAAGCATGTTCTCGCCCAGGATCGAACTGGGGACCTTTCGCGTGTTAGGCGAACGTGATAACCGCTACACTACGAGAACGGGTTGAGGTAAAGAAAGTTTGTATTATTTTCATTTTCAAAGCGCTACTTTTACGTGAAGTGGAAATCAATATTTTGAACGTTTCAATTTTTCCAAAGCTGTATATCAAGCGTTGGTTCCTCCCGGAATCAAATCGTGAAAGTGCTTCATGTATAACGGACATTTCTTTGTACGAAAGCGCTTCATTACTGTTGGAATTAAAACCGAGCTTCAAACTTTTTAGGGGCCTCTCATATATCCGCCCATGATTCAGCTGTGGACCTTAAGGCATCACTTCCCAATGGAAAGACGATTTTGAGCCGTCACAACGGCGATTGTTACCGTGTCGCACTCAATGCGTCATATTAAAAAAATTAAGAAAATTTCCGGTCCAATGCGCATATGACGTCGATGTGGACTAGTTTCTTATTGTTTTGGCGATAGCTGGTTCCAGGTCTAGGCTAAGTTGTAAGTTTTGTGTGGGTTTGAATTTTTGGTATTTTGGAGTAGGCCTATTTGTCCTAAAATTTTAAGCTAAAACGTTGTTGTAAAGTTTAGGCAGTTGTTATAGAAAACTGAGTAGGCCTACAGCACATGGAATCTGTCCAAATTTAGACTGTAGGCAGTCATAACCTAGGTCTCGTTGCAAGCCATAGTTCAGGGTAGGTTTATGATGTAGTTTTGCGATGGTAGCTTCTTGATTTAATGTAGGGGAGGGTGGGGTAAAGCGGACCACCTAAGGCTTAAATCGTTACAATTCACTGATTTCATCAAAACGTTTGACTTGTTTGTTTTGAGAGTTAACTCTAAGGTATTTCGATCATTTTTGAAGTGCCCTTTTATTGATTGCTTGGATTCTTACATCAATTTTTTTTGATTTAAAAGCACCTCCAATAGTCTACTTTACCCCACATGTGTGGGGTAAAGTGGACCACCGTAAGTTTTGAGTAAACAAGGCAATTTGTTCCACGTCACAATCAATTTCATTACAAATTGTCATGATAATCGAAGTAGTTATGAAAGTAATCGCAGTTCACCATCAATTTTTAAAAATATAATTCACAAATAAAGTTGTCATCTTCTTCATTACACCCAGAGCAGGCTTCGTGCGCCCATCGCATGCATTTGGAGCACTGGATCCACCCATCATTCTCGGACGATTTGGAATACATTTTGTTGCAGTAAAAGCATTCTGCATCTACGTTGTTATCACTTTCATCGACTGTGTCCTTCTGCTGCATTGATGACCTGGAAACCTTAGCTTTCTTCATAGAACGCTTTTTCGATGAACTTGTTTTACTGCTGTTGCCAGATACCGCGCATTGGCTACGATTCGTTGCAGCCAACTGCTTCTTGTATGGTGAACTGGTTAAAATAGCAGTTGCACCTCTTTTAGACTTTAGACGAACCTGATAACCCAAACTATACGGAGGAACGACAGGGGGAAGAAAGATTCAATTTATTGATGTTTTAAAGTTGTGATTATGTGACCAAACGCGAGTAGAAACCAGTTTATTGCAAAATATTTGCGCTGAAAGCTTCCTTTCGAATGTCATTGAGTCAACTACAAGGAGAATATTGAAAATAAGCAATGAGTCGGGCACTTGAAACCACATGTCAGAGAGACTTGTGCAGCGCAACTTGTGCGTTAACATTCTGAACATCTAGCTCGCATTGCATGAATAACATCTCAGTTTTATGATGGATTACCTCGATCGACTGTTAGCCAAATTCTCGCTGGTTTCAAACACAAAATGGTGAGGAAAACATTATGACGACTTTATGCTGTGCATGTAAATTGATGTTTTTTGTGTCTTGCTAAAATTCCATTTCAAGCTGACAACACAACGTAACGTTGTAAGTAGAAGAGCCTCCAGTGAGAATTGAACTCACGACCCCTGGTTTACAAGACCAGTGCTCTAACCCCTGAGCTATAGAGGCGGCTACGATACTGTGTGCTGATAATATATTTTTGCAAACTGCAAAAAAACATTAATCAAGTGAAACTGGTCAGGCTTAATCAATATGAGGTCAATAAAACTTCGACTTTGACAAGAGCAATCTGAGAAATGATGAACGTACGGGGCCATGGTTTAGTGGCAAAGCGTCTGTCTAGTAGCAGATCACGCTTTGGTCAGTGGATACGTATAACCTATTTATTATACTGATACGCTGGAGAACACATAAAATAAACTCTTTTCTGGACCAAATGCGATTTTAAAAAGTAGGTCACGCAGCCCATAGTTAAAAAATTAGGCAGGTAGGTTAGGGTAATGTCGCGCACTCGGTTTAGGTGGGTTGAGCATCTTCCGCGATGTTTTCCGTTTTAGGTGGTGATTGCGCGTCCCCACTGGTTCCGACCCTGTTGAAAACCTCGTCGTGGGGGCCCTTGTCATTGTCCACAACTCCGTTGAGTGAGTGAGTGAGTGAGTGAGTGAGTGAGTGAGTGAGTGAGTGAGTGAGTGAGTGACTTATCCCGGATTTGTTGGGGTCAGCGTCATTCACCTCGTCCAACTATGTTTGTTCGTTCTGATCTTCGTCTCGATTGTCTTCAATTTGGAAACAATATAAATATATATAGAGTATTTACAAAATAAAAATATCTAATATAAAACATGTTCAAAAATGATATTGATTAGAAATTAAAACATAGTTTGACTTTTGAAAAGCTCATCCGGAAAATGAAAATGCAGACAAAAACGTTGGAAAATTAGAAAATAACGAAAAGCCTACAACACCCGGTATTCCCAGGCGGTCACCCATCCAAGTACTAACCGGGCCCGACGTTGCTTAACTTCCCAGATCGGACGAGATGGGGTGTACTCAACGTGGTATGGTCGTAGGCGAAAGTCCCTCGCTAAAACGGCGGTTTTATTCGAGCAGTTAAATACATGCCTACTTTAATGTGCTTTGGCGTCGTATGAGTGCATTAATATAATGGATTCATGAATTGGTTAAAAACGTTTTATAACAGTTTGCTACATTTTAAACAACAATATTTTGCTGACGACAAGCTATATTCCTTGAACAAAAGAGACATTAGAAAATTTCAACCGGATAAAAATGTTTGCCACGTTTGAAATATTATTAAAGAAAGTGTCACGATGTTGGAATAAAAATTCAAGTATTTTGGTTTTTCAAGGTTTGGCTTCGCCTAGAAAAGAGCCTAGTATTGGCCAAGGCTGCGAACTCGAACTTAACATAACTCGATCATTTAAATCAAGCAAATAAGGCTTATGAATTACTTCTGCTGCATTACCAATCCTACAATGAAGAAGACGATTAATCAGCATAGATAAGTCTCTGTGGCGCAATCGGTTAGCGCGTTCGGCTGTTAACCGAAAGGTTGGTGGTTCAAGCCCACCCAGGGACTGGAGATTCTTGAACGTGAAACTTTGAAAACGACACTTGTGGTTTATAAACTTTTTGAAAAGATTAACCTTTCGTTTTCTTCGACCTATCTCGAAAACTTTCACGTGTGAGGCGAACGTGATAACCTTTACACCACCGAAGCAAAACATCGAAAGAACATAGAAATAGCAAGTGAATTTTATTTGAATTCTTTCCATTAAGTCTGATATTTTATTGCGCAAATAAATTTTAAGCATGTTCTCGCCCAGGATCGAACTGGGGACCTTTCGCGTGTTAGGCGAACGTGATAACCGCTACACTACGAGAACGGGTTGAGGTAAAGAAAGTTTGTATTATTTTCATTTTCAAAGCGCTACTTTTACGTGAAGTGGAAATCAATATTTTGAACGTTTCAATTTTTCCAAAGCTGTATATCAAGCGTTGGTTCCTCCCGGAATCAAATCGTGAAAGTGCTTCATGTATAACGGACATTTCTTTGTACGAAAGCGCTTCATTACTGTTGGAATTAAAACCGAGCTTCAAACTTTTTAGGGGCCTCTCATATATCCGCCCATGATTCAGCTGTGGACCTTAAGGCATCACTTCCCAATGGAAAGACGATTTTGAGCCGTCACAACGGCGATTGTTACCGTGTCGCACTCAATGCGTCATATTAAAAAAATTAAGAAAATTTCCGGTCCAATGCGCATATGACGTCGATGTGGACTAGTTTCTTATTGTTTTGGCGATAGCTGGTTCCAGGTCTAGGCTAAGTTGTAAGTTTTGTGTGGGTTTGAATTTTTGGTATTTTGGAGTAGGCCTATTTGTCCTAAAATTTTAAGCTAAAACGTTGTTGTAAAGTTTAGGCAGTTGTTATAGAAAACTGAGTAGGCCTACAGCACATGGAATCTGTCCAAATTTAGACTGTAGGCAGTCATAACCTAGGTCTCGTTGCAAGCCATAGTTCAGGGTAGGTTTATGATGTAGTTTTGCGATGGTAGCTTCTTGATTTAATGTAGGGGAGGGTGGGGTAAAGCGGACCACCTAAGGCTTAAATCGTTACAATTCACTGATTTCATCAAAACGTTTGACTTGTTTGTTTTGAGAGTTAACTCTAAGGTATTTCGATCATTTTTGAAGTGCCCTTTTATTGATTGCTTGGATTCTTACATAAATTTTTTTTGATTTAAAAGCACCTCCAATAGTCTACTTTACCCCACATGTGTGGGGTAAAGTGGACCACCGTAAGTTTTGAGTAAACAAGGCAATTTGTTCCACGTCACAATCAATTTCATTACAAATTGTCATGATAATCGAAGTAGTTATGAAAGTAATCGCAGTTCACCATCAATTTTTAAAAATATAATTCACAAATAAAGTTGTCATCTTCTTCATTACACCCAGAGCAGGCTTCGTGCGCCCATCGCATGCATTTGGAGCACTGGATCCACCCATCATTCTCGGACGATTTGGAATACATTTTGTTGCAGTAAAAGCATTCTGCATCTACGTTGTTATCACTTTCATCGACTGTGTCCTTCTGCTGCATTGATGACCTGGAAACCTTAGCTTTCTTCATAGAACGCTTTTTCGATGAACTTGTTTTACTGCTGTTGCCAGATACCGCGCATTGGCTACGATTCGTTGCAGCCAACTGCTTCTTGTATGGTGAACTGGTTAAAATAGCAGTTGCACCTCTTTTAGACTTTAGACGAACCTGATAACCCAAACTATACGGAGGAATGACAGGGGGAAGAAAGATTCAATTTATTGATGTTTTAAAGTTGTGATTATGTGACCAAACGCGAGTAGAAACCAGTTTATTGCAAAATATTTGCGCTGAAAGCTTCCTTTCGAATGTCATTGAGTCAACTACAAGGAGAATATTGAAAATAAGCAATGAGTCGGGCACTTGAAACCACATGTCAGAGAGACTTGTGCAGCGCAACTTGTGCGTTAACATTCTGAACATCTAGCTCGCATTGCATGAATAACATCTCAGTTTTATGATGGATTACCTCGATCGACTGTTAGCCAAATTCTCGCTGGTTTCAAACACAAAATGGTGAGGAAAACATTATGACGACTTTATGCTGTGCATGTAAATTGATGTTTTTTGTGTCTTGCTAAAATTCTATTTCAAGCTGACAACACAACGTAACGTTGTAAGTAGAAGAGCCTCCAGTGAGAATTGAACTCACGACCCCTGGTTTACAAGACCAGTGCTCTAACCCCTGAGCTATAGAGGCGGCTACGATACTGTGTGCTGATAATATATTTTTGCAAACTGCAAAAAAACATTAATCAAGTGAAACTGGTCAGGCTTAATCAATATGAGGTCAATAAAACTTCGACTTTGACAAGAGCAATCTGAGAAATGATGAACGTACGGGGCCATGGTTTAGTGGCAAAGCGTCTGTCTAGTAGCAGATCACGCTTTGGTCAGTGGATACGTATAACCTATTTATTATACTGATACGCTGGAGAACACATAAAATAAACTCTTTTCTGGACCAAATGCGATTTTAAAAAGTAGGTCACGCAGCCCATAGTTAAAAAATTAGGCAGGTAGGTTAGGGTAATGTCGCGCACTCGGTTTAGGTGGGTTGAGCATCTTCCGCGATGTTTTCCGTTTTAGGTGGTGATTGCGCGTCCCCACTGGTTCCGACCCTGTTGAAAACCTCGTCGTGGGGGCCCTTGTCATTGTCCACAACTCCGTTGAGTGAGTGAGTGAGTGAGTGAGTGAGTGAGTGAGTGAGTGAGTGAGTGAGTGAGTGAGTGAGTGAGTGACTTATCCCGGATTTGTTGGGGTCAGCGTCATTCACCTCGTCCAACTATGTTTGTTCGTTCTGATCTTCGTCTCGATTGTCTTCAATTTGGAAACAATATAAATATATATAGAGTATTTACAAAATAAAAATATCTAATATAAAACATGTTCAAAAATGATATTGATTAGAAATTAAAACATAGTTTGACTTTTGAAAAGCTCATCCGGAAAATGAAAATACAGACAAAAACGTTGGAAAATTAGAAAATAACGAAAAGCCTACAACACCCGGTATTCCCAGGCGGTCACCCATCCAAGTACTAACCGGGCCCGACGTTGCTTAACTTCCCAGATCGGACGAGATGGGGTGTACTCAACGTGGTATGGTCGTAGGCGAAAGTCCCTCGCTAAAACGGCGATTTTATTCGAGCAGTTGAATACATGCCTACTTTAATGTGCTTTGGCGTCGTATGAGTGCATTAATATAATGGATTCATGAATTGGTTAAAAACGTTTTATAACAGTTTGCTACATTTTAAACAACAATATTTTGCTGACGACAAGCTATATTCCTTGAACAAAAGAGACATTAGAAAATTTCAACGAGATAAAAATGTTTGCCACGTTTGAAATATTATTAAAGAAAGTGTCACGATGTTGGAATAAAAATTTAGGTATTTTGGTTTTTCAAGGTTTGGCTTCGCCTAGAAGAGAGCCTAGTATTGGCCAAGGCTGCGAACTCGAACTTAACATAACTCGATCATTTAAATCAAGCAAATAAGGCTTATAAATTACTTCTGCTGCATTACCAATCCTACAATGAAGAAGACGATTAATCAGCATAGATAAGTCTCTGTGGCGCAATCGGTTAGCGCGTTCGGCTGTTAACCGAAAGGTTGGTGGTTCAAGCCCACCCAGGGACTGGAGATTCTTGAACGTGAAACTTTGAAAACGATACTTGTGGTTTATAAACTTTTTGAAAAGATTAACCTTTCGTTTTCTTCGACCTATCTCGAAAACTTTCACGTGTGAGGCGAACGTGATAACCTTTACACCACCGAAGCAAAACATCGAAAGAACATAGAAATAGCAAGTGAATTTTATTTGAATTCTTTCCATTAAGTCTGATATTTTATTGCGCAAATAAATTTTAAGCATGTTCTCGCCCAGGATCGAACTGGGGACCTTTCGCGTGTTAGGCGAACGTGATAACCGCTACACTACGAGAACGGGTTGAGGTAAAGAAAGTTTGTATTATTTTCATTTTCAAAGCGCTACTTTTACGTGAAGTGGAAATCAATATTTTGAACGTTTCAATTTTTCCAAAGCTGTATATCAAGCGTTGGTTCCTCCCGGAATCAAATCGTGAAAGTGCTTCATGTATAACGGACATTTCTTTGTACGAAAGCGCTTCATTACTGTTGGAATTAAAACCGAGCTTCAAACTTTTTAGGGGCCTCTCATATATCCGCCCATGATTCAGCTGTGGACCTTAAGGCATCACTTCCCAATGGAAAGACGATTTTGAGCCGTCACAACGGCGATTGTTACCGTGTCGCACTCAATGCGTCATATTAAAAAAATTAAGAAAATTTCCGGTCCAATGCGCATATGACGTCGATGTGGACTAGTTTCTTATTGTTTTGGCGATAGCTGGTTCCAGGTCTAGGCTAAGTTGTAAGTTTTGTGTGGGTTTGAATTTTTGGTATTTTGGAGTAGGCCTATTTGTCCTAAAATTTTAAGCTAAAACGTTGTTGTAAAGTTTAGGCAGTTGTTATAGAAAACTGAGTAGGCCTACAGCACATGGAATCTGTCCAAATTTAGACTGTAGGCAGTCATAACCTAGGTCTCGTTGCAAGCCATAGTTCAGGGTAGGTTTATGATGTAGTTTTGCGATGGTAGCTTCTTGATTTAATGTAGGGGAGGGTGGGGTAAAGCGGACCACCTAAGGCTTAAATCGTTACAATTCACTGATTTCATCAAAACGTTTGACTTGTTTGTTTTGAGAGTTAACTCTAAGGTATTTCGATCATTTTTGAAGTGCCCTTTTATTGATTGCTTGGATTCTTACATAAATTTTTTTTGATTTAAAAGCACCTCCAATAGTCTACTTTACCCCACATGTGTGGGGTAAAGTAGACCACCGTAAGTTTTGAGTAAACAAGGCAATTTGTTCCACGTCACAATCAATTTCATTACAAATTGTCATGATAATCGAAGTAGTTATGAAAGTAATCGCAGTTCACCATCAATTTTTAAAAATATAATTCACAAATAAAGTTGTCATCTTCTTCATTACACCCAGAGCAGGCTTCGTGCGCCCATCGCATGCATTTGGAGCACTGGATCCACCCATCATTCTCGGACGATTTGGAATACATTTTGTTGCAGTAAAAGCATTCTGCATCTACGTTGTTATCACTTTCATCGACTGTGTCCTTCTGCTGCATTGATGACCTGGAAACCTTAGCTTTCTTCATAGAACGCTTTTTCGATGAACTTGTTTTACTGCTGTTGCCAGATACCGCGCATTGGCTACGATTCGTTGCAGCCAACTGCTTCTTGTATGGTGAACTGGTTAAAATAGCAGTTGCACCTCTTTTAGACTTTAGACGAACCTGATAACCCAAACTATACGGAGGAACGACAGGGGGAAGAAAGATTCAATTTATTGATGTTTTAAAGTTGTGATTATGTGACCAAACGCGAGTAGAAACCAGTTTATTGCAAAATATTTGCGCTGAAAGCTTCCTTTCGAATGTCATTGAGTCAACTACAAGGAGAATATTGAAAATAAGCAATGAGTCGGGCACTTGAAACCACATGTCAGAGAGACTTGTGCAGCGCAACTTGTGCGTTAACATTCTGAACATCTAGCTCGCATTGCATGAATAACATCTCAGTTTTATGATGGATTACCTCGATCGACTGTTAGCCAAATTCTCGCTGGTTTCAAACACAAAATGGTGAGGAAAACATTATGACGACTTTATGCTGTGCATGTAAATTGATGTTTTTTGTGTCTTGCTAAAATTCCATTTCAAGCTGACAACACAACGTAACGTTGTAAGTAGAAGAGCCTCCAGTGAGAATTGAACTCACGACCCCTGGTTTACAAGACCAGTGCTCTAACCCCTGAGCTATAGAGGCGGCTACGATACTGTGTGCTGATAATATATTTTTGCAAACTGCAAAAAAACATTAATCAAGTGAAACTGGTCAGGCTTAATCAATATGAGGTCAATAAAACTTCGACTTTGACAAGAGCAATCTGAGAAATGATGAACGTACGGGGCCATGGTTTAGTGGCAAAGCGTCTGTCTAGTAGCAGATCACGCTTTGGTCAGTGGATACGTATAACCTATTTATTATACTGATACGCTGGAGAACACATAAAATAAACTCTTTTCTGGACCAAATGCGATTTTAAAAAGTAGGTCACGCAGCCCATAGTTAAAAAATTAGGCAGGTAGGTTAGGGTAATGTCGCGCACTCGGTTTAGGTGGGTTGAGCATCTTCCGCGATGTTTTCCGTTTTAGGTGGTGATTGCGCGTCCCCACTGGTTCCGACCCTGTTGAAAACCTCGTCGTGGGGGCCCTTGTCATTGTCCACAACTCCGTTGAGTGAGTGAGTGAGTGAGTGAGTGAGTGAGTGAGTGAGTGAGTGAGTGAGTGAGTGAGTGAGTGAGTGAGTGAGTGAGTGAGTGAGTGAGTGAGTGAGTGAGTGAGTGACTTATCCCGGATTTGTTGGGGTCAGCGTCATTCACCTCGTCCAACTATGTTTGTTCGTTCTGATCTTCGTCTCGATTGTCTTCAATTTGGAAACAATATAAATATATATAGAGTATTTACAAAATAAAAATATCTAATATAAAACATGTTCAAAAATGATATTGATTAGAAATTAAAACATAGTTTGACTTTTGAAAAGCTCATCCGGAAAATGAAAATACAGACAAAAACGTTGGAAAATTAGAAAATAACGAAAAGCCTACAACACCCGGTATTCCCAGGCGGTCACCCATCCAAGTACTAACCGGGCCCGACGTTGCTTAACTTCCCAGATCGGACGAGATGGGGTGTACTCAACGTGGTATGGTCGTAGGCGAAAGTCCCTCGCTAAAACGGCGATTTTATTCGAGCAGTTGAATACATGCCTACTTTAACGTGCTTTGGCGTCGTATGAGTGCATTAATATAATGGATTCATGAATTGGTTAAAAACGTTTTATAACAGTTTGCTACATTTTAAACAACAATATTTTGCTGACGACAAGCTATATTCCTTGAACAAAAGAGACATTAGAAAATTTCAACGAGATAAAAATGTTTGCCACGTTTGAAATATTATTAAAGAAAGTGTCACGATGTTGGAATAAAAATTTAGGTATTTTGGTTTTTCAAGGTTTGGCTTCGCCTAGAAGAGAGCCTAGTATTGGCCAAGGCTGCGAACTCGAACTTAACATAACTCGATCATTTAAATCAAGCAAATAAGGCTTATAAATTACTTCTGCTGCATTACCAATCCTACAATGAAGAAGACGATTACTCAGCATAGATAAGTCTCTGTGGCGCAATCGGTTAGCGCGTTCGGCTGTTAACCGAAAGGTTGGTGGTTCAAGCCCACCCAGGGACTGGAGATTCTTGAACGTGAAACTTTGAAAACGATACTTGTGGTTTATAAACTTTTTGAAAAGATTAACCTTTCGTTTTCTTCGACCTATCTCGAAAACTTTCACGTGTGAGGCGAACGTGATAACCTTTACACCACCGAAGCAAAACATCGAAAGAACATAGAAATAGCAAGTGAATTTTATTTGAATTCTTTCCATTAAGTCTGATATTTTATTGCGCAAATAAATTTTAAGCATGTTCTCGCCCAGGATCGAACTGGGGACCTTTCGCGTGTTAGGCGAACGTGATAACCGCTACACTACGAGAACGGGTTGAGGTAAAGAAAGTTTGTATTATTTTCATTTTCAAAGCGCTACTTTTACGTGAAGTGGAAATCAATATTTTGAACGTTTCAATTTTTCCAAAGCTGTATATCAAGCGTTGGTTCCTCCCGGAATCAAATCGTGAAAGTGCTTCATGTATAACGGACATTTCTTTGTACGAAAGCGCTTCATTACTGTTGGAATTAAAACCGAGCTTCAAACTTTTTAGGGGCCTCTCATATATCCGCCCATGATTCAGCTGTGGACCTTAAGGCATCACTTCCCAATGGAAAGACGATTTTGAGCCGTCACAACGGCGATTGTTACCGTGTCGCACTCAATGCGTCATATTAAAAAAATTAAGAAAATTTCCGGTCCAATGCGCATATGACGTCGATGTGGACTAGTTTCTTATTGTTTTGGCGATAGCTGGTTCCAGGTCTAGGCTAAGTTGTAAGTTTTGTGTGGGTTTGAATTTTTGGTATTTTGGAGTAGGCCTATTTGTCCTAAAATTTTAAGCTAAAACGTTGTTGTAAAGTTTAGGCAGTTGTTATAGAAAACTGAGTAGGCCTACAGCACATGGAATCTGTCCAAATTTAGACTGTAGGCAGTCATAACCTAGGTCTCGTTGCAAGCCATAGTTCAGGGTAGGTTTATGATGTAGTTTTGCGATGGTAGCTTCTTGATTTAATGTAGGGGAGGGTGGGGTAAAGCGGACCACCTAAGGCTTAAATCGTTACAATTCACTGATTTCATCAAAACGTTTGACTTGTTTGTTTTGAGAGTTAACTCTAAGGTATTTCGATCATTTTTGAAGTGCCCTTTTATTGATTGCTTGGATTCTTACATAAATTTTTTTTGATTTAAAAGCACCTCCAATAGTCTACTTTACCCCACATGTGTGGGGTAAAGTAGACCACCGTAAGTTTTGAGTAAACAAGGCAATTTGTTCCACGTCACAATCAATTTCATTACAAATTGTCATGATAATCGAAGTAGTTATGAAAGTAATCGCAGTTCACCATCAATTTTTAAAAATATAATTCACAAATAAAGTTGTCATCTTCTTCATTACACCCAGAGCAGGCTTCGTGCGCCCATCGCATGCATTTGGAGCACTGGATCCACCCATCATTCTCGGACGATTTGGAATACATTTTGTTGCAGTAAAAGCATTCTGCATCTACGTTGTTATCACTTTCATCGACTGTGTCCTTCTGCTGCATTGATGACCTGGAAACCTTAGCTTTCTTCATAGAACGCTTTTTCGATGAACTTGTTTTACTGCTGTTGCCAGATACCGCGCATTGGCTACGATTCGTTGCAGCCAACTGCTTCTTGTATGGTGAACTGGTTAAAATAGCAGTTGCACCTCTTTTAGACTTTAGACGAACCTGATAACCCAAACTATACGGAGGAACGACAGGGGGAAGAAAGATTCAATTTATTGATGTTTTAAAGTTGTGATTATGTGACCAAACGCGAGTAGAAACCAGTTTATTGCAAAATATTTGCGCTGAAAGCTTCCTTTCGAATGTCATTGAGTCAACTACAAGGAGAATATTGAAAATAAGCAATGAGTCGGGCACTTGAAACCACATGTCAGAGAGACTTGTGCAGCGCAACTTGTGCGTTAACATTCTGAACATCTAGCTCGCATTGCATGAATAACATCTCAGTTTTATGATGGATTACCTCGATCGACTGTTAGCCAAATTCTCGCTGGTTTCAAACACAAAATGGTGAGGAAAACGTTATGACGACTTTATGCTGTGCATGTAAATTGATGTTTTTTGTGTCTTGCTAAAATTCCATTTCAAGCTGACAACACAACGTAACGTTGTAAGTAGAAGAGCCTCCAGTGAGAATTGAACTCACGACCCCTGGTTTACAAGACCAGTGCTCTAACCCCTGAGCTATAGAGGCGGCTACGATACTGTGTGCTGATAATATATTTTTGCAAACTGCAAAAAAACATTAATCAAGTGAAACTGGTCAGGCTTAATCAATATGAGGTCAATAAAACTTCGACTTTGACAAGAGCAATCTGAGAAATGATGAACGTACGGGGCCATGGTTTAGTGGCAAAGCGTCTGTCTAGTAGCAGATCACGCTTTGGTCAGTGGATACGTATAACCTATTTATTATACTGATACGCTGGAGAACACATAAAATAAACTCTTTTCTGGACCAAATGCGATTTTAAAAAGTAGGTCACGCAGCCCATAGTTAAAAAATTAGGCAGGTAGGTTAGGGTAATGTCGCGCACTCGGTTTAGGTGGGTTGAGCATCTTCCGCGATGTTTTCCGTTTTAGGTGGTGATTGCGCGTCCCCACTGGTTCCGACCCTGTTGAAAACCTCGTCGTGGGGGCCCTTGTCATTGTCCACAACTCCGTTGAGTGAGTGAGTGAGTGAGTGAGTGAGTGAGTGAGTGAGTGAGTGAGTGAGTGAGTGAGTGAGTGAGTGAGTGAGTGAGTGAGTGAGTGAGTGAGTGACTTATCCCGGATTTGTTGGGGTCAGCGTCATTCACCTCGTCCAACTATGTTTGTTCGTTCTGATCTTCGTCTCGATTGTCTTCAATTTGGAAACAATATAAATATATATAGAGTATTTACAAAATAAAAATATCTAATATAAAACATGTTCAAAAATGATATTGATTAGAAATTAAAACATAGTTTGACTTTTGAAAAGCTCATCCGGAAAATGAAAATACAGACAAAAACGTTGGAAAATTAGAAAATAACGAAAAGCCTACAACACCCGGTATTCCCAGGCGGTCACCCATCCAAGTACTAACCGGGCCCGACGTTGCTTAACTTCCCAGATCGGACGAGATGGGGTGTACTCAACGTGGTATGGTCGTAGGCGAAAGTCCCTCGCTAAAACGGCGATTTTATTCGAGCAGTTGAATACATGCCTACTTTAATGTGCTTTGGCGTCGTATGAGTGCATTAATATAATGGATTCATGAATTGGTTAAAAACGTTTTATAACAGTTTGCTACATTTTAAACAACAATATTTTGCTGACGACAAGCTATATTCCTTGAACAAAAGAGACATTAGAAAATTTCAACGAGATAAAAATGTTTGCCACGTTTGAAATATTATTAAAGAAAGTGTCACGATGTTGGAATAAAAATTTAGGTATTTTGGTTTTTCAAGGTTTGGCTTCGCCTAGAAGAGAGCCTAGTATTGGCCAAGGCTGCGAACTCGAACTTAACATAACTCGATCATTTAAATCAAGCAAATAAGGCTTATAAATTACTTCTGCTGCATTACCAATCCTACAATGAAGAAGACGATTAATCACTTGTTTTACTGCTGTTGCCAGATACCGCGCATTGGCTACGATTCGTTGCAGCCAACTGCTTCTTGTATGGTGAACTGGTTAAAATAGCAGTTGCACCTCTTTTAGACTTTAGACGAACCTGATAACCCAAACTATACGGAGGAACGACAGGGGGAAGAAAGATTCAATTTATTGATGTTTTAAAGTTGTGATTATGTGACCAAACGCGAGTAGAAACCAGTTTATTGCAAAATATTTGCGCTGAAAGCTTCCTTTCGAATGTCATTGAGTCAACTACAAGGAGAATATTGAAAATAAGCAATGAGTCGGGCACTTGAAACCACATGTCAGAGAGACTTGTGCAGCGCAACTTGTGCGTTAACATTCTGAACATCTAGCTCGCATTGCATGAATAACATCTCAGTTTTATGATGGATTACCTCGATCGACTGTTAGCCAAATTCTCGCTGGTTTCAAACACAAAATGGTGAGGAAAACATTATGACGACTTTATGCTGTGCATGTAAATTGATGTTTTTTGTGTCTTGCTAAAATTCCATTTCAAGCTGACAACACAACGTAACGTTGTAAGTAGAAGAGCCTCCAGTGAGAATTGAACTCACGACCCCTGGTTTACAAGACCAGTGCTCTAACCCCTGAGCTATAGAGGCGGCTACGATACTGTGTGCTGATAATATATTTTTGCAAACTGCAAAAAAACATTAATCAAGTGAAACTGGTCAGGCTTAATCAATATGAGGTCAATAAAACTTCGACTTTGACAAGAGCAATCTGAGAAATGATGAACGTACGGGGCCATGGTTTAGTGGCAAAGCGTCTGTCTAGTAGCAGATCACGCTTTGGTCAGTGGATACGTATAACCTATTTATTATACTGATACGCTGGAGAACACATAAAATAAACTCTTTTCTGGACCAAATGCGATTTTAAAAAGTAGGTCACGCAGCCCATAGTTAAAAAATTAGGCAGGTAGGTTAGGGTAATGTCGCGCACTCGGTTTAGGTGGGTTGAGCATCTTCCGCGATGTTTTCCGTTTTAGGTGGTGATTGCGCGTCCCCACTGGTTCCGACCCTGTTGAAAACCTCGTCGTGGGGGCCCTTGTCATTGTCCACAACTCCGTTGAGTGAGTGAGTGAGTGAGTGAGTGAGTGAGTGAGTGAGTGAGTGAGTGAGTGAGTGAGTGAGTGAGTGAGTGAGTGAGTGAGTGACTTATCCCGGATTTGTTGGGGTCAGCGTCATTCACCTCGTCCAACTATGTTTGTTCGTTCTGATCTTCGTCTCGATTGTCTTCAATTTGGAAACAATATAAATATATATAGAGTATTTACAAAATAAAAATATCTAATATAAAACATGTTCAAAAATGATATTGATTAGAAATTAAAACATAGTTTGACTTTTGAAAAGCTCATCCGGAAAATGAAAATACAGACAAAAACGTTGGAAAATTAGAAAATAACGAAAAGCCTACAACACCCGGTATTCCCAGGCGGTCACCCATCCAAGTACTAACCGGGCCCGACGTTGCTTAACTTCCCAGATCGGACGAGATGGGGTGTACTCAACGTGGTATGGTCGTAGGCGAAAGTCCCTCGCTAAAACGGCGATTTTATTCGAGCAGTTGAATACATGCCTACTTTAATGTGCTTTGGCGTCGTATGAGTGCATTAATATAATGGATTCATGAATTGGTTAAAAACGTTTTATAACAGTTTGCTACATTTTAAACAACAATATTTTGCTGACGACAAGCTATATTCCTTGAACAAAAGAGACATTAGAAAATTTCAACGAGATAAAAATGTTTGCCACGTTTGAAATATTATTAAAGAAAGTGTCACGATGTTGGAATAAAAATTTAGGTATTTTGGTTTTTCAAGGTTTGGCTTCGCCTAGAAGAGAGCCTAGTATTGGCCAAGGCTGCGAACTCGAACTTAACATAACTCGATCATTTAAATCAAGCAAATAAGGCTTATAAATTACTTCTGCTGCATTACCAATCCTACAATGAAGAAGACGATTAATCAGCATAGATAAGTCTCTGTGGCGCAATCGGTTAGCGCGTTCGGCTGTTAACCGAAAGGTTGGTGGTTCAAGCCCACCCAGGGACTGGAGATTCTTGAACGTGAAACTTTGAAAACGATACTTGTGGTTTATAAACTTTTTGAAAAGATTAACCTTTCGTTTTCTTCGACCTATCTCGAAAACTTTCACGTGTGAGGCGAACGTGATAACCTTTACACCACCGAAGCAAAACATCGAAAGAACATAGAAATAGCAAGTGAATTTTATTTGAATTCTTTCCATTAAGTCTGATATTTTATTGCGCAAATAAATTTTAAGCATGTTCTCGCCCAGGATCGAACTGGGGACCTTTCGCGTGTTAGGCGAACGTGATAACCGCTACACTACGAGAACGGGTTGAGGTAAAGAAAGTTTGTATTATTTTCATTTTCAAAGCGCTACTTTTACGTGAAGTGGAAATCAATATTTTGAACGTTTCAATTTTTCCAAAGCTGTATATCAAGCGTTGGTTCCTCCCGGAATCAAATCGTGAAAGTGCTTCATGTATAACGGACATTTCTTTGTACGAAAGCGCTTCATTACTGTTGGAATTAAAACCGAGCTTCAAACTTTTTAGGGGCCTCTCATATATCCGCCCATGATTCAGCTGTGGACCTTAAGGCATCACTTCCCAATGGAAAGACGATTTTGAGCCGTCACAACGGCGATTGTTACCGTGTCGCACTCAATGCGTCATTTTAAAAAAATTAAGAAAATTTCCGGTCCAATGCGCATATGACGTCGATGTGGACTAGTTTCTTATTGTTTTGGCGATAGCTGGTTCCAGGTCTAGGCTAAGTTGTAAGTTTTGTGTGGGTTTGAATTTTTGGTATTTTGGAGTAGGCCTATTTGTCCTAAAATTTTAAGCTAAAACGTTGTTGTAAAGTTTAGGCAGTTGTTATAGAAAACTGAGTAGGCCTACAGCACATGGAATCTGTCCAAATTTAGACTGTAGGCAGTCATAACCTAGGTCTCGTTGCAAGCCATAGTTCAGGGTAGGTTTATGATGTAGTTTTGCGATGGTAGCTTCTTGATTTAATGTAGGGGAGGGTGGGGTAAAGCGGACCACCTAAGGCTTAAATCGTTACAATTCACTGATTTCATCAAAACGTTTGACTTGTTTGTTTTGAGAGTTAACTCTAAGGTATTTCGATCATTTTTGAAGTGCCCTTTTATTGATTGCTTGGATTCTTACATAAATTTTTTTTGATTTAAAAGCACCTCCAATAGTCTACTTTACCCCACATGTGTGGGGTAAAGTAGACCACCGTAAGTTTTGAGTAAACAAGGCAATTTGTTCCACGTCACAATCAATTTCATTACAAATTGTCATGATAATCGAAGTAGTTATGAAAGTAATCGCAGTTCACCATCAATTTTTAAAAATATAATTCACAAATAAAGTTGTCATCTTCTTCATTACACCCAGAGCAGGCTTCGTGCGCCCATCGCATGCATTTGGAGCACTGGATCCACCCATCATTCTCGGACGATTTGGAATACATTTTGTTGCAGTAAAAGCATTCTGCATCTACGTTGTTATCACTTTCATCGACTGTGTCCTTCTGCTGCATTGATGACCTGGAAACCTTAGCTTTCTTCATAGAACGCTTTTTCGATGAACTTGTTTTACTGCTGTTGCCAGATACCGCGCATTGGCTACGATTCGTTGCAGCCAACTGCTTCTTGTATGGTGAACTGGTTAAAATAGCAGTTGCACCTCTTTTAGACTTTAGACGAACCTGATAACCCAAACTATACGGAGGAACGACAGGGGGAAGAAAGATTCAATTTATTGATGTTTTAAAGTTGTGATTATGTGACCAAACGCGAGTAGAAACCAGTTTATTGCAAAATATTTGCGCTGAAAGCTTCCTTTCGAATGTCATTGAGTCAACTACAAGGAGAATATTGAAAATAAGCAATGAGTCGGGCACTTGAAACCACATGTCAGAGAGACTTGTGCAGCGCAACTTGTGCGTTAACATTCTGAACATCTAGCTCGCATTGCATGAATAACATCTCAGTTTTATGATGGATTACCTCGATCGACTGTTAGCCAAATTCTCGCTGGTTTCAAACACAAAATGGTGAGGAAAACATTATGACGACTTTATGCTGTGCATGTAAATTGATGTTTTTTGTGTCTTGCTAAAATTCCATTTCAAGCTGACAACACAACGTAACGTTGTAAGTAGAAGAGCCTCCAGTGAGAATTGAACTCACGACCCCTGGTTTACAAGACCAGTGCTCTAACCCCTGAGCTATAGAGGCGGCTACGATACTGTGTGCTGATAATATATTTTTGCAAACTGCAAAAAAACATTAATCAAGTGAAACTGGTCAGGCTTAATCAATATGAGGTCAATAAAACTTCGACTTTGACAAGAGCAATCTGAGAAATGATGAACGTACGGGGCCATGGTTTAGTGGCAAAGCGTCTGTCTAGTAGCAGATCACGCTTTGGTCAGTGGATACGTATAACCTATTTATTATACTGATACGCTGGAGAACACATAAAATAAACTCTTTTCTGGACCAAATGCGATTTTAAAAAGTAGGTCACGCAGCCCATAGTTAAAAAATTAGGCAGGTAGGTTAGGGTAATGTCGCGCACTCGGTTTAGGTGGGTTGAGCATCTTCCGCGATGTTTTCCGTTTTAGGTGGTGATTGCGCGTCCCCACTGGTTCCGACCCTGTTGAAAACCTCGTCGTGGGGGCCCTTGTCATTGTCCACAACTCCGTTGAGTGAGTGAGTGAGTGAGTGAGTGAGTGAGTGAGTGAGTGAGTGAGTGAGTGAGTGAGTGAGTGAGTGAGTGACTTATCCCGGATTTGTTGGGGTCAGCGTCATTCACCTCGTCCAACTATGTTTGTTCGTTCTGATCTTCGTCTCGATTGTCTTCAATTTGGAAACAATATAAATATATATAGAGTATTTACAAAATAAAAATATCTAATATAAAACATGTTCAAAAATGATATTGATTAGAAATTAAAACATAGTTTGACTTTTGAAAAGCTCATCCGGAAAATGAAAATACAGACAAAAACGTTGGAAAATTAGAAAATAACGAAAAGCCTACAACACCCGGTATTCCCAGGCGGTCACCCATCCAAGTACTAACCGGGCCCGACGTTGCTTAACTTCCCAGATCGGACGAGATGGGGTGTACTCAACGTGGTATGGTCGTAGGCGAAAGTCCCTCGCTAAAACGGCGATTTTATTCGAGCAGTTGAATACATGCCTACTTTAATGTGCTTTGGCGTCGTATGAGTGCATTAATATAATGGATTCATGAATTGGTTAAAAACGTTTTATAACAGTTTGCTACATTTTAAACAACAATATTTTGCTGACGACAAGCTATATTCCTTGAACAAAAGAGACATTAGAAAATTTCAACGAGATAAAAATGTTTGCCACGTTTGAAATATTATTAAAGAAAGTGTCACGATGTTGGAATAAAAATTTAGGTATTTTGGTTTTTCAAGGTTTGGCTTCGCCTAGAAGAGAGCCTAGTATTGGCCAAGGCTGCGAACTCGAACTTAACATAACTCGATCATTTAAATCAAGCAAATAAGGCTTATAAATTACTTCTGCTGCATTACCAATCCTACAATGAAGAAGACGATTAATCAGCATAGATAAGTCTCTGTGGCGCAATCGGTTAGCGCGTTCGGCTGTTAACCGAAAGGTTGGTGGTTCAAGCCCACCCAGGGACTGGAGATTCTTGAACGTGAAACTTTGAAAACGATACTTGTGGTTTATAAACTTTTTGAAAAGATTAACCTTTCGTTTTCTTCGACCTATCTCGAAAACTTTCACGTGTGAGGCGAACGTGATAACCTTTACACCACCGAAGCAAAACATCGAAAGAACATAGAAATAGCAAGTGAATTTTATTTGAATTCTTTCCATTAAGTCTGATATTTTATTGCGCAAATAAATTTTAAGCATGTTCTCGCCCAGGATCGAACTGGGGACCTTTCGCGTGTTAGGCGAACGTGATAACCGCTACACTACGAGAACGGGTTGAGGTAAAGAAAGTTTGTATTATTTTCATTTTCAAAGCGCTACTTTTACGTGAAGTGGAAATCAATATTTTGAACGTTTCAATTTTTCCAAAGCTGTATATCAAGCGTTGGTTCCTCCCGGAATCAAATCGTGAAAGTGCTTCATGTATAACGGACATTTCTTTGTACGAAAGCGCTTCATTACTGTTGGAATTAAAACCGAGCTTCAAACTTTTTAGGGGCCTCTCATATATCCGCCCATGATTCAGCTGTGGACCTTAAGGCATCACTTCCCAATGGAAAGACGATTTTGAGCCGTCACAACGGCGATTGTTACCGTGTCGCACTCAATGCGTCATATTAAAAAAATTAAGAAAATTTCCGGTCCAATGCGCATATGACGTCGATGTGGACTAGTTTCTTATTGTTTTGGCGATAGCTGGTTCCAGGTCTAGGCTAAGTTGTAAGTTTTGTGTGGGTTTGAATTTTTGGTATTTTAGAGTAGGCCTATTTGTCCTAAAATTTTAAGCTAAAACGTTGTTGTAAAGTTTAGGCAGTTGTTATAGAAAACTGAGTAGGCCTACAGCACATGGAATCTGTCCAAATTTAGACTGTAGGCAGTCATAACCTAGGTCTCGTTGCAAGCCATAGTTCAGGGTAGGTTTATGATGTAGTTTTGCGATGGTAGCTTCTTGATTTAATGTAGGGGAGGGCGGGGTAAAGCGGACCACCTAAGGCTTAAATCGTTACAATTCACTGATTTCATCAAAACGTTTGACTTGTTTGTTTTGAGAGTTAACTCTAAGGTATTTCGATCATTTTTGAAGTGCCCTTTTATTGATTGCTTGGATTCTTACATCAATTTTTTTTGATTTAAAAGCACCTCCAATAGTCTACTTTACCCCACATGTGTGGGGTAAAGTGGACCACCGTAAGTTTTGAGTAAACAAGGCAATTTGTTCCACGTCACAATCAATTTCATTACAAATTGTCATGATAATCGAAGTAGTTATGAAAGTAATCGCAGTTCACCATCAATTTTTAAAAATATAATTCACAAATAAAGTTGTCATCTTCTTCATTACACCCAGAGCAGGCTTCGTGCGCCCATCGCATGCATTTGGAGCACTGGATCCACCCATCATTCTCGGACGATTTGGAATACATTTTGTTGCAGTAAAAGCATTCTGCATCTACGTTGTTATCACTTTCATCGACTGTGTCCTTCTGCTGCATTGATGACCTGGAAACCTTAGCTTTCTTCATAGAACGCTTTTTCGATGAACTTGTTTTACTGCTGTTGCCAGATACCGCGCATTGGCTACGATTCGTTGCAGCCAACTGCTTCTTGTATGGTGAACTGGTTAAAATAGCAGTTGCACCTCTTTTAGACTTTAGACGAACCTGATAACCCAAACTATACGGAGGAACGACAGGGGGAAGAAAGATTCAATTTATTGATGTTTTAAAGTTGTGATTATGTGACCAAACGCGAGTAGAAACCAGTTTATTGCAAAATATTTGCGCTGAAAGCTTCCTTTCGAATGTCATTGAGTCAACTACAAGGAGAATATTGAAAATAAGCAATGAGTCGGGCACTTGAAACCACATGTCAGAGAGACTTGTGCAGCGCAACTTGTGCGTTAACATTCTGAACATCTAGCTCGCATTGCATGAATAACATCTCAGTTTTATGATGGATTACCTCGATCGACTGTTAGCCAAATTCTCGCTGGTTTCAAACACAAAATGGTGAGGAAAACATTATGACGACTTTATGCTGTGCATGTAAATTGATGTTTTTTGTGTCTTGCTAAAATTCCATTTCAAGCTGACAACACAACGTAACGTTGTAAGTAGAAGAGCCTCCAGTGAGAATTGAACTCACGACCCCTGGTTTACAAGACCAGTGCTCTAACCCCTGAGCTATAGAGGCGGCTACGATACTGTGTGCTGATAATATATTTTTGCAAACTGCAAAAAAACATTAATCAAGTGAAACTGGTCAGGCTTAATCAATATGAGGTCAATAAAACTTCGACTTTGACAAGAGCAATCTGAGAAATGATGAACGTACGGGGCCATGGTTTAGTGGCAAAGCGTCTGTCTAGTAGCAGATCACGCTTTGGTCAGTGGATACGTATAACCTATTTATTATACTGATACGCTGGAGAACACATAAAATAAACTCTTTTCTGGACCAAATGCGATTTTAAAAAGTAGGTCACGCAGCCCATAGTTAAAAAATTAGGCAGGTAGGTTAGGGTAATGTCGCGCACTCGGTTTAGGTGGGTTGAGCATCTTCCGCGATGTTTTCCGTTTTGGGTGGTGATTGCGCGTCCCCACTGGTTCCGACCCTGTTGAAAACCTCGTCGTGGGGGCCCTTGTCATTGTCCACAACTCCGTTGAGTGAGTGAGTGAGTGAGTGAGTGAGTGAGTGAGTGAGTGAGTGAGTGAGTGAGTGAGTGAGTGAGTGAGTGAGTGAGTGACTTATCCCGGATTTGTTGGGGTCAGCGTCATTCACCTCGTCCAACTATGTTTGTTCGTTCTGATCTTCGTCTCGATTGTCTTCAATTTGGAAACAATATAAATATATATAGAGTATTTACAAAATAAAAATATCTAATATAAAACATGTTCAAAAATGATATTGATTAGAAATTAAAACATAGTTTGACTTTTGAAAAGCTCATCCGGAAAATGAAAATACAGACAAAAACGTTGGAAAATTAGAAAATAACGAAAAGCCTACAACACCCGGTATTCCCAGGCGGTCACCCATCCAAGTACTAACCGGGCCCGACGTTGCTTAACTTCCCAGATCGGACGAGATGGGGTGTACTCAACGTGGTATGGTCGTAGGCGAAAGTCCCTCGCTAAAACGGCGATTTTATTCGAGCAGTTGAATACATGCCTACTTTAATGTGCTTTGGCGTCGTATGAGTGCATTAATATAATGGATTCATGAATTGGTTAAAAACGTTTTATAACAGTTTGCTACATTTTAAACAACAATATTTTGCTGACGACAAGCTATATTCCTTGAACAAAAGAGACATTAGAAAATTTCAACGAGATAAAAATGTTTGCCACGTTTGAAATATTATTAAAGAAAGTGTCACGATGTTGGAATAAAAATTTAGGTATTTTGGTTTTTCAAGGTTTGGCTTCGCCTAGAAGAGAGCCTAGTATTGGCCAAGGCTGCGAACTCGAACTTAACATAACTCGATCATTTAAATCAAGCAAATAAGGCTTATAAATTACTTCTGCTGCATTACCAATCCTACAATGAAGAAGACGATTAATCAGCATAGATAAGTCTCTGTGGCGCAATCGGTTAGCGCGTTCGGCTGTTAACCGAAAGGTTGGTGGTTCAAGCCCACCCAGGGACTGGAGATTCTTGAACGTGAAACTTTGAAAACGATACTTGTGGTTTATAAACTTTTTGAAAAGATTAACCTTTCGTTTTCTTCGACCTATCTCGAAAACTTTCACGTGTGAGGCGAACGTGATAACCTTTACACCACCGAAGCAAAACATCGAAAGAACATAGAAATAGCAAGTGAATTTTATTTGAATTCTTTCCATTAAGTCTGATATTTTATTGCGCAAATAAATTTTAAGCATGTTCTCGCCCAGGATCGAACTGGGGACCTTTCGCGTGTTAGGCGAACGTGATAACCGCTACACTACGAGAACGGGTTGAGGTAAAGAAAGTTTGTATTATTTTCATTTTCAAAGCGCTACTTTTACGTGAAGTGGAAATCAATATTTTGAACGTTTCAATTTTTCCAAAGCTGTATATCAAGCGTTGGTTCCTCCCGGAATCAAATCGTGAAAGTGCTTCATGTATAACGGACATTTCTTTGTACGAAAGCGCTTCATTACTGTTGGAATTAAAACCGAGCTTCAAACTTTTTAGGGGCCTCTCATATATCCGCCCATGATTCAGCTGTGGACCTTAAGGCATCACTTCCCAATGGAAAGACGATTTTGAGCCGTCACAACGGCGATTGTTACCGTGTCGCACTCAATGCGTCATATTAAAAAAATTAAGAAAATTTCCGGTCCAATGCGCATATGACGTCGATGTGGACTAGTTTCTTATTGTTTTGGCGATAGCTGGTTCCAGGTCTAGGCTAAGTTGTAAGTTTTGTGTGGGTTTGAATTTTTGGTATTTTAGAGTAGGCCTATTTGTCCTAAAATTTTAAGCTAAAACGTTGTTGTAAAGTTTAGGCAGTTGTTATAGAAAACTGAGTAGGCCTACAGCACATGGAATCTGTCCAAATTTAGACTGTAGGCAGTCATAACCTAGGTCTCGTTGCAAGCCATAGTTCAGGGTAGGTTTATGATGTAGTTTTGCGATGGTAGCTTCTTGATTTAATGTAGGGGAGGGCGGGGTAAAGCGGACCACCTAAGGCTTAAATCGTTACAATTCACTGATTTCATCAAAACGTTTGACTTGTTTGTTTTGAGAGTTAACTCTAAGGTATTTCGATCATTTTTGAAGTGCCCTTTTATTGATTGCTTGGATTCTTACATCAATTTTTTTTGATTTAAAAGCACCTCCAATAGTCTACTTTACCCCACATGTGTGGGGTAAAGTGGACCACCGTAAGTTTTGAGTAAACAAGGCAATTTGTTCCACGTCACAATCAATTTCATTACAAATTGTCATGATAATCGAAGTAGTTATGAAAGTAATCGCAGTTCACCATCAATTTTTAAAAATATAATTCACAAATAAAGTTGTCATCTTCTTCATTACACCCAGAGCAGGCTTCGTGCGCCCATCGCATGCATTTGGAGCACTGGATCCACCCATCATTCTCGGACGATTTGGAATACATTTTGTTGCAGTAAAAGCATTCTGCATCTACGTTGTTATCACTTTCATCGACTGTGTCCTTCTGCTGCATTGATGACCTGGAAACCTTAGCTTTCTTCATAGAACGCTTTTTCGATGAACTTGTTTTACTGCTGTTGCCAGATACCGCGCATTGGCTACGATTCGTTGCAGCCAACTGCTTCTTGTATGGTGAACTGGTTAAAATTGCAGTTGCACCTCTTTTAGACTTTAGACGAACCTGATAACCCAAACTATACGGAGGAACGACAGGGGGAAGAAAGATTCAATTTATTGATGTTTTAAAGTTGTGATTATGTGACCAAACGCGAGTAGAAACCAGTTTATTGCAAAATATTTGCGCTGAAAGCTTCCTTTCGAATGTCATTGAGTCAACTACAAGGAGAATATTGAAAATAAGCAATGAGTCGGGCACTTGAAACCACATGTCAGAGAGACTTGTGCAGCGCAACTTGTGCGTTAACATTCTGAACATCTAGCTCGCATTGCATGAATAACATCTCAGTTTTATGATGGATTACCTCGATCGACTGTTAGCCAAATTCTCGCTGGTTTCAAACACAAAATGGTGAGGAAAACATTATGACGACTTTATGCTGTGCATGTAAATTGATGTTTTTTGTGTCTTGCTAAAATTCCATTTCAAGCTGACAACACAACGTAACGTTGTAAGTAGAAGAGCCTCCAGTGAGAATTGAACTCACGACCCCTGGTTTACAAGACCAGTGCTCTAACCCCTGAGCTATAGAGGCGGCTACGATACTGTGTGCTGATAATATATTTTTGCAAACTGCAAAAAAACATTAATCAAGTGAAACTGGTCAGGCTTAATCAATATGAGGTCAATAAAACTTCGACTTTGACAAGAGCAATCTGAGAAATGATGAACGTACGGGGCCATGGTTTAGTGGCAAAGCGTCTGTCTAGTAGCAGATCACGCTTTGGTCAGTGGATACGTATAACCTATTTATTATACTGATACGCTGGAGAACACATAAAATAAACTCTTTTCTGGACCAAATGCGATTTTAAAAAGTAGGTCACGCAGCCCATAGTTAAAAAATTAGGCAGGTAGGTTAGGGTAATGTCGCGCACTCGGTTTAGGTGGGTTGAGCATCTTCCGCGATGTTTTCCGTTTTGGGTGGTGATTGCGCGTCCCCACTGGTTCCGACCCTGTTGAAAACCTCGTCGTGGGGGCCCTTGTCATTGTCCACAACTCCGTTGAGTGAGTGAGTGAGTGAGTGAGTGAGTGAGTGAGTGAGTGAGTGAGTGAGTGAGTGACTTATCCCGGATTTGTTGGGGTCAGCGTCATTCACCTCGTCCAACTATGTTTGTTCGTTCTGATCTTCGTCTCGATTGTCTTCAATTTGGAAACAATATAAATATATATAGAGTATTTACAAAATAAAAATATCTAATATAAAACATGTTCAAAAATGATATTGATTAGAAATTAAAACATAGTTTGACTTTTGAAAAGCTCATCCGGAAAATGAAAATACAGACAAAAACGTTGGAAAATTAGAAAATAACGAAAAGCCTACAACACCCGGTATTCCCAGGCGGTCACCCATCCAAGTACTAACCGGGCCCGACGTTGCTTAACTTCCCAGATCGGACGAGATGGGGTGTACTCAACGTGGTATGGTCGTAGGCGAAAGTCCCTCGCTAAAACGGCGATTTTATTCGAGCAGTTGAATACATGCCTACTTTAATGTGCTTTGGCGTCGTATGAGTGCATTAATATAATGGATTCATGAATTGGTTAAAAACGTTTTATAACAGTTTGCTACATTTTAAACAACAATATTTTGCTGACGACAAGCTATATTCCTTGAACAAAAGAGACATTAGAAAATTTCAACGAGATAAAAATGTTTGCCACGTTTGAAATATTATTAAAGAAAGTGTCACGATGTTGGAATAAAAATTTAGGTATTTTGGTTTTTCAAGGTTTGGCTTCGCCTAGAAGAGAGCCTAGTATTGGCCAAGGCTGCGAACTCGAACTTAACATAACTCGATCATTTAAATCAAGCAAATAAGGCTTATAAATTACTTCTGCTGCATTACCAATCCTACAATGAAGAAGACGATTAATCAGCATAGATAAGTCTCTGTGGCGCAATCGGTTAGCGCGTTCGGCTGTTAACCGAAAGGTTGGTGGTTCAAGCCCACCCAGGGACTGGAGATTCTTGAACGTGAAACTTTGAAAACGATACTTGTGGTTTATAAACTTTTTGAAAAGATTAACCTTTCGTTTTCTTCGACCTATCTCGAAAACTTTCACGTGTGAGGCGAACGTGATAACCTTTACACCACCGAAGCAAAACATCGAAAGAACATAGAAATAGCAAGTGAATTTTATTTGAATTCTTTCCATTAAGTCTGATATTTTATTGCGCAAATAAATTTTAAGCATGTTCTCGCCCAGGATCGAACTGGGGACCTTTCGCGTGTTAGGCGAACGTGATAACCGCTACACTACGAGAACGGGTTGAGGTAAAGAAAGTTTGTATTATTTTCATTTTCAAAGCGCTACTTTTACGTGAAGTGGAAATCAATATTTTGAACGTTTCAATTTTTCCAAAGCTGTATATCAAGCGTTGGTTCCTCCCGGAATCAAATCGTGAAAGTGCTTCATGTATAACGGACATTTCTTTGTACGAAAGCGCTTCATTACTGTTGGAATTAAAACCGAGCTTCAAACTTTTTAGGGGCCTCTCATATATCCGCCCATGATTCAGCTGTGGACCTTAAGGCATCACTTCCCAATGGAAAGACGATTTTGAGCCGTCACAACGGCGATTGTTACCGTGTCGCACTCAATGCGTCATATTAAAAAAATTAAGAAAATTTCCGGTCCAATGCGCATATGACGTCGATGTGGACTAGTTTCTTATTGTTTTGGCGATAGCTGGTTCCAGGTCTAGGCTAAGTTGTAAGTTTTGTGTGGGTTTGAATTTTTGGTATTTTAGAGTAGGCCTATTTGTCCTAAAATTTTAAGCTAAAACGTTGTTGTAAAGTTTAGGCAGTTGTTATAGAAAACTGAGTAGGCCTACAGCACATGGAATCTGTCCAAATTTAGACTGTAGGCAGTCATAACCTAGGTCTCGTTGCAAGCCATAGTTCAGGGTAGGTTTATGATGTAGTTTTGCGATGGTAGCTTCTTGATTTAATGTAGGGGAGGGCGGGGTAAAGCGGACCACCTAAGGCTTAAATCGTTACAATTCACTGATTTCATCAAAACGTTTGACTTGTTTGTTTTGAGAGTTAACTCTAAGGTATTTCGATCATTTTTGAAGTGCCCTTTTATTGATTGCTTGGATTCTTACATCAATTTTTTTTGATTTAAAAGCACCTCCAATAGTCTACTTTACCCCACATGTGTGGGGTAAAGTGGACCACCGTAAGTTTTGAGTAAACAAGGCAATTTGTTCCACGTCACAATCAATTTCATTACAAATTGTCATGATAATCGAAGTAGTTATGAAAGTAATCGCAGTTCACCATCAATTTTTAAAAATATAATTCACAAATAAAGTTGTCATCTTCTTCATTACACCCAGAGCAGGCTTCGTGCGCCCATCGCATGCATTTGGAGCACTGGATCCACCCATCATTCTCGGACGATTTGGAATACATTTTGTTGCAGTAAAAGCATTCTGCATCTACGTTGTTATCACTTTCATCGACTGTGTCCTTCTGCTGCATTGATGACCTGGAAACCTTAGCTTTCTTCATAGAACGCTTTTTCGATGAACTTGTTTTACTGCTGTTGCCAGATACCGCGCATTGGCTACGATTCGTTGCAGCCAACTGCTTCTTGTATGGTGAACTGGTTAAAATAGCAGTTGCACCTCTTTTAGACTTTAGACGAACCTGATAACCCAAACTATACGGAGGAACGACAGGGGGAAGAAAGATTCAATTTATTGATGTTTTAAAGTTGTGATTATGTGACCAAACGCGAGTAGAAACCAGTTTATTGCAAAATATTTGCGCTGAAAGCTTCCTTTCGAATGTCATTGAGTCAACTACAAGGAGAATATTGAAAATAAGCAATGAGTCGGGCACTTGAAACCACATGTCAGAGAGACTTGTGCAGCGCAACTTGTGCGTTAACATTCTGAACATCTAGCTCGCATTGCATGAATAACATCTCAGTTTTATGATGGATTACCTCGATCGACTGTTAGCCAAATTCTCGCTGGTTTCAAACACAAAATGGTGAGGAAAACATTATGACGACTTTATGCTGTGCATGTAAATTGATGTTTTTTGTGTCTTGCTAAAATTCCATTTCAAGCTGACAACACAACGTAACGTTGTAAGTAGAAGAGCCTCCAGTGAGAATTGAACTCACGACCCCTGGTTTACAAGACCAGTGCTCTAACCCCTGAGCTATAGAGGCGGCTACGATACTGTGTGCTGATAATATATTTTTGCAAACTGCAAAAAAACATTAATCAAGTGAAACTGGTCAGGCTTAATCAATATGAGGTCAATAAAACTTCGACTTTGACAAGAGCAATCTGAGAAATGATGAACGTACGGGGCCATGGTTTAGTGGCAAAGCGTCTGTCTAGTAGCAGATCACGCTTTGGTCAGTGGATACGTATAACCTATTTATTATACTGATACGCTGGAGAACACATAAAATAAACTCTTTTCTGGACCAAATGCGATTTTAAAAAGTAGGTCACGCAGCCCATAGTTAAAAAATTAGGCAGGTAGGTTAGGGTAATGTCGCGCACTCGGTTTAGGTGGGTTGAGCATCTTCCGCGATGTTTTCCGTTTTGGGTGGTGATTGCGCGTCCCCACTGGTTCCGACCCTGTTGAAAACCTCGTCGTGGGGGCCCTTGTCATTGTCCACAACTCCGTTGAGTGAGTGAGTGAGTGAGTGAGTGAGTGAGTGAGTGAGTGAGTGAGTGAGTGAGTGAGTGAGTGAGTGAGTGACTTATCCCGGATTTGTTGGGGTCAGCGTCATTCACCTCGTCCAACTATGTTTGTTCGTTCTGATCTTCGTCTCGATTGTCTTCAATTTGGAAACAATATAAATATATATAGAGTATTTACAAAATAAAAATATCTAATATAAAACATGTTCAAAAATGATATTGATTAGAAATTAAAACATAGTTTGACTTTTGAAAAGCTCATCCGGAAAATGAAAATACAGACAAAAACGTTGGAAAATTAGAAAATAACGAAAAGCCTACAACACCCGGTATTCCCAGGCGGTCACCCATCCAAGTACTAACCGGGCCCGACGTTGCTTAACTTCCCAGATCGGACGAGATGGGGTGTACTCAACGTGGTATGGTCGTAGGCGAAAGTCCCTCGCTAAAACGGCGATTTTATTCGAGCAGTTGAATACATGCCTACTTTAATGTGCTTTGGCGTCGTATGAGTGCATTAATATAATGGATTCATGAATTGGTTAAAAACGTTTTATAACAGTTTGCTACATTTTAAACAACAATATTTTGCTGACGACAAGCTATATTCCTTGAACAAAAGAGACATTAGAAAATTTCAACGAGATAAAAATGTTTGCCACGTTTGAAATATTATTAAAGAAAGTGTCACGATGTTGGAATAAAAATTTAGGTATTTTGGTTTTTCAAGGTTTGGCTTCGCCTAGAAGAGAGCCTAGTATTGGCCAAGGCTGCGAACTCGAACTTAACATAACTCGATCATTTAAATCAAGCAAATAAGGCTTATAAATTACTTCTGCTGCATTACCAATCCTACAATGAAGAAGACGATTAATCAGCATAGATAAGTCTCTGTGGCGCAATCGGTTAGCGCGTTCGGCTGTTAACCGAAAGGTTGGTGGTTCAAGCCCACCCAGGGACTGGAGATTCTTGAACGTGAAACTTTGAAAACGATACTTGTGGTTTATAAACTTTTTGAAAAGATTAACCTTTCGTTTTCTTCGACCTATCTCGAAAACTTTCACGTGTGAGGCGAACGTGATAACCTTTACACCACCGAAGCAAAACATCGAAAGAACATAGAAATAGCAAGTGAATTTTATTTGAATTCTTTCCATTAAGTCTGATATTTTATTGCGCAAATAAATTTTAAGCATGTTCTCGCCCAGGATCGAACTGGGGACCTTTCGCGTGTTAGGCGAACGTGATAACCGCTACACTACGAGAACGGGTTGAGGTAAAGAAAGTTTGTATTATTTTCATTTTCAAAGCGCTACTTTTACGTGAAGTGGAAATCAATATTTTGAACGTTTCAATTTTTCCAAAGCTGTATATCAAGCGTTGGTTCCTCCCGGAATCAAATCGTGAAAGTGCTTCATGTATAACGGACATTTCTTTGTACGAAAGCGCTTCATTACTGTTGGAATTAAAACCGAGCTTCAAACTTTTTAGGGGCCTCTCATATATCCGCCCATGATTCAGCTGTGGACCTTAAGGCATCACTTCCCAATGGAAAGACGATTTTGAGCCGTCACAACGGCGATTGTTACCGTGTCGCACTCAATGCGTCATATTAAAAAAATTAAGAAAATTTCCGGTCCAATGCGCATATGACGTCGATGTGGACTAGTTTCTTATTGTTTTGGCGATAGCTGGTTCCAGGTCTAGGCTAAGTTGTAAGTTTTGTGTGGGTTTGAATTTTTGGTATTTTGGAGTAGGCCTATTTGTCCTAAAATTTTAAGCTAAAACGTTGTTGTAAAGTTTAGGCAGTTGTTATAGAAAACTGAGTAGGCCTACAGCACATGGAATCTGTCCAAATTTAGACTGTAGGCAGTCATAACCTAGGTCTCGTTGCAAGCCATAGTTCAGGGTAGGTTTATGATGTAGTTTTGCGATGGTAGCTTCTTGATTTAATGTAGGGGAGGGTGGGGTAAAGCGGACCACCTAAGGCTTAAATCGTTACAATTCACTGATTTCATCAAAACGTTTGACTTGTTTGTTTTGAGAGTTAACTCTAAGGTATTTCGATCATTTTTGAAGTGCCCTTTTATTGATTGCTTGGATTCTTACATAAATTTTTTTTGATTTAAAAGCACCTCCAATAGTCTACTTTACCCCACATGTGTGGGGTAAAGTAGACCACCGTAAGTTTTGAGTAAACAAGGCAATTTGTTCCACGTCACAATCAATTTCATTACAAATTGTCATGATAATCGAAGTAGTTATGAAAGTAATCGCAGTTCACCATCAATTTTTAAAAATATAATTCACAAATAAAGTTGTCATCTTCTTCATTACACCCAGAGCAGGCTTCGTGCGCCCATCGCATGCATTTGGAGCACTGGATCCACCCATCATTCTCGGACGATTTGGAATACATTTTGTTGCAGTAAAAGCATTCTGCATCTACGTTGTTATCACTTTCATCGACTGTGTCCTTCTGCTGCATTGATGACCTGGAAACCTTAGCTTTCTTCATAGAACGCTTTTTCGATGAACTTGTTTTACTGCTGTTGCCAGATACCGCGCATTGGCTACGATTCGTTGCAGCCAACTGCTTCTTGTATGGTGAACTGGTTAAAATAGCAGTTGCACCTCTTTTAGACTTTAGACGAACCTGATAACCCAAACTATACGGAGGAACGACAGGGGGAAGAAAGATTCAATTTATTGATGTTTTAAAGTTGTGATTATGTGACCAAACGCGAGTAGAAACCAGTTTATTGCAAAATATTTGCGCTGAAAGCTTCCTTTCGAATGTCATTGAGTCAACTACAAGGAGAATATTGAAAATAAGCAATGAGTCGGGCACTTGAAACCACATGTCAGAGAGACTTGTGCAGCGCAACTTGTGCGTTAACATTCTGAACATCTAGCTCGCATTGCATGAATAACATCTCAGTTTTATGATGGATTACCTCGATCGACTGTTAGCCAAATTCTCGCTGGTTTCAAACACAAAATGGTGAGGAAAACATTATGACGACTTTATGCTGTGCATGTAAATTGATGTTTTTTGTGTCTTGCTAAAATTCCATTTCAAGCTGACAACACAACGTAACGTTGTAAGTAGAAGAGCCTCCAGTGAGAATTGAACTCACGACCCCTGGTTTACAAGACCAGTGCTCTAACCCCTGAGCTATAGAGGCGGCTACGATACTGTGTGCTGATAATATATTTTTGCAAACTGCAAAAAAACATTAATCAAGTGAAACTGGTCAGGCTTAATCAATATGAGGTCAATAAAACTTCGACTTTGACAAGAGCAATCTGAGAAATGATGAACGTACGGGGCCATGGTTTAGTGGCAAAGCGTCTGTCTAGTAGCAGATCACGCTTTGGTCAGTGGATACGTATAACCTATTTATTATACTGATACGCTGGAGAACACATAAAATAAACTCTTTTCTGGACCAAATGCGATTTTAAAAAGTAGGTCACGCAGCCCATAGTTAAAAAATTAGGCAGGTAGGTTAGGGTAATGTCGCGCACTCGGTTTAGGTGGGTTGAGCATCTTCCGCGATGTTTTCCGTTTTAGGTGGTGATTGCGCGTCCCCACTGGTTCCGACCCTGTTGAAAACCTCGTCGTGGGGGCCCTTGTCATTGTCCACAACTCCGTTGAGTGAGTGAGTGAGTGAGTGAGTGAGTGAGTGACTTATCCCGGATTTGTTGGGGTCAGCGTCATTCACCTCGTCCAACTATGTTTGTTCGTTCTGATCTTCGTCTCGATTGTCTTCAATTTGGAAACAATATAAATATATATAGAGTATTTACAAAATAAAAATATCTAATATAAAACATGTTCAAAAATGATATTGATTAGAAATTAAAACATAGTTTGACTTTTGAAAAGCTCATCCGGAAAATGAAAATACAGACAAAAACGTTGGAAAATTAGAAAATAACGAAAAGCCTACAACACCCGGTATTCCCAGGCGGTCACCCATCCAAGTACTAACCGGGCCCGACGTTGCTTAACTTCCCAGATCGGACGAGATGGGGTGTACTCAACGTGGTATGGTCGTAGGCGAAAGTCCCTCGCTAAAACGGCGATTTTATTCGAGCAGTTGAATACATGCCTACTTTAATGTGCTTTGGCGTCGTATGAGTGCATTAATATAATGGATTCATGAATTGGTTAAAAACGTTTTATAACAGTTTGCTACATTTTAAACAACAATATTTTGCTGACGACAAGCTATATTCCTTGAACAAAAGAGACATTAGAAAATTTCAACGAGATAAAAATGTTTGCCACGTTTGAAATATTATTAAAGAAAGTGTCACGATGTTGGAATAAAAATTTAGGTATTTTGGTTTTTCAAGGTTTGGCTTCGCCTAGAAGAGAGCCTAGTATTGGCCAAGGCTGCGAACTCGAACTTAACATAACTCGATCATTTAAATCAAGCAAATAAGGCTTATAAATTACTTCTGCTGCATTACCAATCCTACAATGAAGAAGACGATTAATCAGCATAGATAAGTCTCTGTGGCGCAATCGGTTAGCGCGTTCGGCTGTTAACCGAAAGGTTGGTGGTTCAAGCCCACCCAGGGACTGGAGATTCTTGAACGTGAAACTTTGAAAACGATACTTGTGGTTTATAAACTTTTTGAAAAGATTAACCTTTCGTTTTCTTCGACCTATCTCGAAAACTTTCACGTGTGAGGCGAACGTGATAACCTTTACACCACCGAAGCAAAACATCGAAAGAACATAGAAATAGCAAGTGAATTTTATTTGAATTCTTTCCATTAAGTCTGATATTTTATTGCGCAAATAAATTTTAAGCATGTTCTCGCCCAGGATCGAACTGGGGACCTTTCGCGTGTTAGGCGAACGTGATAACCGCTACACTACGAGAACGGGTTGAGGTAAAGAAAGTTTGTATTATTTTCATTTTCAAAGCGCTACTTTTACGTGAAGTGGAAATCAATATTTTGAACGTTTCAATTTTTCCAAAGCTGTATATCAAGCGTTGGTTCCTCCCGGAATCAAATCGTGAAAGTGCTTCATGTATAACGGACATTTCTTTGTACGAAAGCGCTTCATTACTGTTGGAATTAAAACCGAGCTTCAAACTTTTTAGGGGCCTCTCATATATCCGCCCATGATTCAGCTGTGGACCTTAAGGCATCACTTCCCAATGGAAAGACGATTTTGAGCCGTCACAACGGCGATTGTTACCGTGTCGCACTCAATGCGTCATATTAAAAAAATTAAGAAAATTTCCGGTCCAATGCGCATATGACGTCGATGTGGACTAGTTTCTTATTGTTTTGGCGATAGCTGGTTCCAGGTCTAGGCTAAGTTGTAAGTTTTGTGTGGGTTTGAATTTTTGGTATTTTAGAGTAGGCCTATTTGTCCTAAAATTTTAAGCTAAAACGTTGTTGTAAAGTTTAGGCAGTTGTTATAGAAAACTGAGTAGGCCTACAGCACATGGAATCTGTCCAAATTTAGACTGTAGGCAGTCATAACCTAGGTCTCGTTGCAAGCCATAGTTCAGGGTAGGTTTATGATGTAGTTTTGCGATGGTAGCTTCTTGATTTAATGTAGGGGAGGGCGGGGTAAAGCGGACCACCTAAGGCTTAAATCGTTACAATTCACTGATTTCATCAAAACGTTTGACTTGTTTGTTTTGAGAGTTAACTCTAAGGTATTTCGATCATTTTTGAAGTGCCCTTTTATTGATTGCTTGGATTCTTACATCAATTTTTTTTGATTTAAAAGCACCTCCAATAGTCTACTTTACCCCACATGTGTGGGGTAAAGTGGACCACCGTAAGTTTTGAGTAAACAAGGCAATTTGTTCCACGTCACAATCAATTTCATTACAAATTGTCATGATAATCGAAGTAGTTATGAAAGTAATCGCAGTTCACCATCAATTTTTAAAAATATAATTCACAAATAAAGTTGTCATCTTCTTCATTACACCCAGAGCAGGCTTCGTGCGCCCATCGCATGCATTTGGAGCACTGGATCCACCCATCATTCTCGGACGATTTGGAATACATTTTGTTGCAGTAAAAGCATTCTGCATCTACGTTGTTATCACTTTCATCGACTGTGTCCTTCTGCTGCATTGATGACCTGGAAACCTTAGCTTTCTTCATAGAACGTTTTTTCGATGAACTTGTTTTACTGCTGTTGCCAGATACCGCGCATTGGCTACGATTCGTTGGTGCCAACTGCTTCTTGTATGGTGAACTGGTTAAAATAGCAGTTGCACCTCTTTTAGACTTTAGACGAACCTGATAACCCAAACTATACGGAGGAACGACAGGGGGAAGAAAGATTCAATTTATTGATGTTTTAAAGTTGTGATTATGTGACCAAACGCGAGTAGAAACCAGTTTATTGCAAAATATTTGCGCTGAAAGCTTCCTTTCGAATGTCATTGAGTCAACTACAAGGAGAATATTGAAAATAAGCAATGAGTCGGGCACTTGAAACCACATGTCAGAGAGACTTGTGCAGCGCAACTTGTGCGTTAACATTCTGAACATCTAGCTCGCATTGCATGAATAACATCTCAGTTTTATGATGGATTACCTCGATCGACTGTTAGCCAAATTCTCGCTGGTTTCAAACACAAAATGGTGAGGAAAACATTATGACGACTTTATGCTGTGCATGTAAATTGATGTTTTTTGTGTCTTGCTAAAATTCCATTTCAAGCTGACAACACAACGTAACGTTGTAAGTAGAAGAGCCTCCAGTGAGAATTGAACTCACGACCCCTGGTTTACAAGACCAGTGCTCTAACCCCTGAGCTATAGAGGCGGCTACGATACTGTGTGCTGATAATATATTTTTGCAAACTGCAAAAAAACATTAATCAAGTGAAACTGGTCAGGCTTAATCAATATGAGGTCAATAAAACTTCGACTTTGACAAGAGCAATCTGAGAAATGATGAACGTACGGGGCCATGGTTTAGTGGCAAAGCGTCTGTCTAGTAGCAGATCACGCTTTGGTCAGTGGATACGTATAACCTATTTATTATACTGATACGCTGGAGAACACATAAAATAAACTCTTTTCTGGACCAAATGCGATTTTAAAAAGTAGGTCACGCAGCCCATAGTTAAAAAATTAGGCAGGTAGGTTAGGGTAATGTCGCGCACTCGGTTTAGGTGGGTTGAGCATCTTCCGCGATGTTTTTCGTTTTGGGTGGTGATTGCGCGTCCCCACTGGTTCCGACCCTGTTGAAAACCTCGTCGTGGGGGCCCTTGTCATTGTCCACAACTCCGTTGAGTGAGTGAGTGAGTGAGTGAGTGAGTGAGTGAGTGAGTGAGTGAGTGAGTGACTTATCCCGGATTTGTTGGGGTCAGCGTCATTCACCTCGTCCAACTATGTTTGTTCGTTCTGATCTTCGTCTCGATTGTCTTCAATTTGGAAACAATATAAATATATATAGAGTATTTACAAAATAAAAATATCTAATATAAAACATGTTCAAAAATGATATTGATTAGAAATTAAAACATAGTTTGACTTTTGAAAAGCTCATCCGGAAAATGAAAATACAGACAAAAACGTTGGAAAATTAGAAAATAACGAAAAGCCTACAACACCCGGTATTCCCAGGCGGTCACCCATCCAAGTACTAACCGGGCCCGACGTTGCTTAACTTCCCAGATCGGACGAGATGGGGTGTACTCAACGTGGTATGGTCGTAGGCGAAAGTCCCTCGCTAAAACGGCGATTTTATTCGAGCAGTTGAATACATGCCTACTTTAATGTGCTTTGGCGTCGTATGAGTGCATTAATATAATGGATTCATGAATTGGTTAAAAACGTTTTATAACAGTTTGCTACATTTTAAACAACAATATTTTGCTGACGACAAGCTATATTCCTTGAACAAAAGAGACATTAGAAAATTTCAACGAGATAAAAATGTTTGCCACGTTTGAAATATTATTAAAGAAAGTGTCACGATGTTGGAATAAAAATTTAGGTATTTTGGTTTTTCAAGGTTTGGCTTCGCCTAGAAGAGAGCCTAGTATTGGCCAAGGCTGCGAACTCGAACTTAACATAACTCGATCATTTAAATCAAGCAAATAAGGCTTATAAATTACTTCTGCTGCATTACCAATCCTACAATGAAGAAGACGATTAATCAGCATAGATAAGTCTCTGTGGCGCAATCGGTTAGCGCGTTCGGCTGTTAACCGAAAGGTTGGTGGTTCAAGCCCACCCAGGGACTGGAGATTCTTGAACGTGAAACTTTGAAAACGATACTTGTGGTTTATAAACTTTTTGAAAAGATTAACCTTTCGTTTTCTTCGACCTATCTCGAAAACTTTCACGTGTGAGGCGAACGTGATAACCTTTACACCACCGAAGCAAAACATCGAAAGAACATAGAAATAGCAAGTGAATTTTATTTGAATTCTTTCCATTAAGTCTGATATTTTATTGCGCAAATAAATTTTAAGCATGTTCTCGCCCAGGATCGAACTGGGGACCTTTCGCGTGTTAGGCGAACGTGATAACCGCTACACTACGAGAACGGGTTGAGGTAAAGAAAGTTTGTATTATTTTCATTTTCAAAGCGCTACTTTTACGTGAAGTGGAAATCAATATTTTGAACGTTTCAATTTTTCCAAAGCTGTATATCAAGCGTTGGTTCCTCCCGGAATCAAATCGTGAAAGTGCTTCATGTATAACGGACATTTCTTTGTACGAAAGCGCTTCATTACTGTTGGAATTAAAACCGAGCTTCAAACTTTTTAGGGGCCTCTCATATATCCGCCCATGATTCAGCTGTGGACCTTAAGGCATCACTTCCCAATGGAAAGACGATTTTGAGCCGTCACAACGGCGATTGTTACCGTGTCGCACTCAATGCGTCATATTAAAAAAATTAAGAAAATTTCCGGTCCAATGCGCATATGACGTCGATGTGGACTAGTTTCTTATTGTTTTGGCGATAGCTGGTTCCAGGTCTAGGCTAAGTTGTAAGTTTTGTGTGGGTTTGAATTTTTGGTATTTTAGAGTAGGCCTATTTGTCCTAAAATTTTAAGCTAAAACGTTGTTGTAAAGTTTAGGCAGTTGTTATAGAAAACTGAGTAGGCCTACAGCACATGGAATCTGTCCAAATTTAGACTGTAGGCAGTCATAACCTAGGTCTCGTTGCAAGCCATAGTTCAGGGTAGGTTTATGATGTAGTTTTGCGATGGTAGCTTCTTGATTTAATGTAGGGGAGGGCGGGGTAAAGCGGACCACCTAAGGCTTAAATCGTTACAATTCACTGATTTCATCAAAACGTTTGACTTGTTTGTTTTGAGAGTTAACTCTAAGGTATTTCGATCATTTTTGAAGTGCCCTTTTATTGATTGCTTGGATTCTTACATCAATTTTTTTTGATTTAAAAGCACCTCCAATAGTCTACTTTACCCCACATGTGTGGGGTAAAGTGGACCACCGTAAGTTTTGAGTAAACAAGGCAATTTGTTCCACGTCACAATCAATTTCATTACAAATTGTCATGATAATCGAAGTAGTTATGAAAGTAATCGCAGTTCACCATCAATTTTTAAAAATATAATTCACAAATAAAGTTGTCATCTTCTTCATTACACCCAGAGCAGGCTTCGTGCGCCCATCGCATGCATTTGGAGCACTGGATCCACCCATCATTCTCGGACGATTTGGAATACATTTTGTTGCAGTAAAAGCATTCTGCATCTACGTTGTTATCACTTTCATCGACTGTGTCCTTCTGCTGCATTGATGACCTGGAAACCTTAGCTTTCTTCATAGAACGTTTTTTCGATGAACTTGTTTTACTGCTGTTGCCAGATACCGCGCATTGGCTACGATTCGTTGGTGCCAACTGCTTCTTGTATGGTGAACTGGTTAAAATAGCAGTTGCACCTCTTTTAGACTTTAGACGAACCTGATAACCCAAACTATACGGAGGAACGACAGGGGGAAGAAAGATTCAATTTATTGATGTTTTAAAGTTGTGATTATGTGACCAAACGCGAGTAGAAACCAGTTTATTGCAAAATATTTGCGCTGAAAGCTTCCTTTCGAATGTCATTGAGTCAACTACAAGGAGAATATTGAAAATAAGCAATGAGTCGGGCACTTGAAACCACATGTCAGAGAGACTTGTGCAGCGCAACTTGTGCGTTAACATTCTGAACATCTAGCTCGCATTGCATGAATAACATCTCAGTTTTATGATGGATTACCTCGATCGACTGTTAGCCAAATTCTCGCTGGTTTCAAACACAAAATGGTGAGGAAAACATTATGACGACTTTATGCTGTGCATGTAAATTGATGTTTTTTGTGTCTTGCTAAAATTCCATTTCAAGCTGACAACACAACGTAACGTTGTAAGTAGAAGAGCCTCCAGTGAGAATTGAACTCACGACCCCTGGTTTACAAGACCAGTGCTCTAACCCCTGAGCTATAGAGGCGGCTACGATACTGTGTGCTGATAATATATTTTTGCAAACTGCAAAAAAACATTAATCAAGTGAAACTGGTCAGGCTTAATCAATATGAGGTCAATAAAACTTCGACTTTGACAAGAGCAATCTGAGAAATGATGAACGTACGGGGCCATGGTTTAGTGGCAAAGCGTCTGTCTAGTAGCAGATCACGCTTTGGTCAGTGGATACGTATAACCTATTTATTATACTGATACGCTGGAGAACACATAAAATAAACTCTTTTCTGGACCAAATGCGATTTTAAAAAGTAGGTCACGCAGCCCATAGTTAAAAAATTAGGCAGGTAGGTTAGGGTAATGTCGCGCACTCGGTTTAGGTGGGTTGAGCATCTTCCGCGATGTTTTCCGTTTTGGGTGGTGATTGCGCGTCCCCACTGGTTCCGACCCTGTTGAAAACCTCGTCGTGGGGGCCCTTGTCATTGTCCACAACTCCGTTGAGTGAGTGAGTGAGTGAGTGAGTGAGTGAGTGAGTGAGTGAGTGAGTGAGTGAGTGAGTGAGTGACTTATCCCGGATTTGTTGGGGTCAGCGTCATTCACCTCGTCCAACTATGTTTGTTCGTTCTGATCTTCGTCTCGATTGTCTTCAATTTGGAAACAATATAAATATATATAGAGTATTTACAAAATAAAAATATCTAATATAAAACATGTTCAAAAATGATATTGATTAGAAATTAAAACATAGTTTGACTTTTGAAAAGCTCATCCGGAAAATGAAAATACAGACAAAAACGTTGGAAAATTAGAAAATAACGAAAAGCCTACAACACCCGGTATTCCCAGGCGGTCACCCATCCAAGTACTAACCGGGCCCGACGTTGCTTAACTTCCCAGATCGGACGAGATGGGGTGTACTCAACGTGGTATGGTCGTAGGCGAAAGTCCCTCGCTAAAACGGCGATTTTATTCGAGCAGTTGAATACATGCCTACTTTAATGTGCTTTGGCGTCGTATGAGTGCATTAATATAATGGATTCATGAATTGGTTAAAAACGTTTTATAACAGTTTGCTACATTTTAAACAACAATATTTTGCTGACGACAAGCTATATTCCTTGAACAAAAGAGACATTAGAAAATTTCAACGAGATAAAAATGTTTGCCACGTTTGAAATATTATTAAAGAAAGTGTCACGATGTTGGAATAAAAATTTAGGTATTTTGGTTTTTCAAGGTTTGGCTTCGCCTAGAAGAGAGCCTAGTATTGGCCAAGGCTGCGAACTCGAACTTAACATAACTCGATCATTTAAATCAAGCAAATAAGGCTTATAAATTACTTCTGCTGCATTACCAATCCTACAATGAAGAAGACGATTAATCAGCATAGATAAGTCTCTGTGGCGCAATCGGTTAGCGCGTTCGGCTGTTAACCGAAAGGTTGGTGGTTCAAGCCCACCCAGGGACTGGAGATTCTTGAACGTGAAACTTTGAAAACGATACTTGTGGTTTATAAACTTTTTGAAAAGATTAACCTTTCGTTTTCTTCGACCTATCTCGAAAACTTTCACGTGTGAGGCGAACGTGATAACCTTTACACCACCGAAGCAAAACATCGAAAGAACATAGAAATAGCAAGTGAATTTTATTTGAATTCTTTCCATTAAGTCTGATATTTTATTGCGCAAATAAATTTTAAGCATGTTCTCGCCCAGGATCGAACTGGGGACCTTTCGCGTGTTAGGCGAACGTGATAACCGCTACACTACGAGAACGGGTTGAGGTAAAGAAAGTTTGTATTATTTTCATTTTCAAAGCGCTACTTTTACGTGAAGTGGAAATCAATATTTTGAACGTTTCAATTTTTCCAAAGCTGTATATCAAGCGTTGGTTCCTCCCGGAATCAAATCGTGAAAGTGCTTCATGTATAACGGACATTTCTTTGTACGAAAGCGCTTCATTACTGTTGGAATTAAAACCGAGCTTCAAACTTTTTAGGGGCCTCTCATATATCCGCCCATGATTCAGCTGTGGACCTTAAGGCATCACTTCCCAATGGAAAGACGATTTTGAGCCGTCACAACGGCGATTGTTACCGTGTCGCACTCAATGCGTCATATTAAAAAAATTAAGAAAATTTCCGGTCCAATGCGCATATGACGTCGATGTGGACTAGTTTCTTATTGTTTTGGCGATAGCTGGTTCCAGGTCTAGGCTAAGTTGTAAGTTTTGTGTGGGTTTGAATTTTTGGTATTTTAGAGTAGGCCTATTTGTCCTAAAATTTTAAGCTAAAACGTTGTTGTAAAGTTTAGGCAGTTGTTATAGAAAACTGAGTAGGCCTACAGCACATGGAATCTGTCCAAATTTAGACTGTAGGCAGTCATAACCTAGGTCTCGTTGCAAGCCATAGTTCAGGGTAGGTTTATGATGTAGTTTTGCGATGGTAGCTTCTTGATTTAATGTAGGGGAGGGCGGGGTAAAGCGGACCACCTAAGGCTTAAATCGTTACAATTCACTGATTTCATCAAAACGTTTGACTTGTTTGTTTTGAGAGTTAACTCTAAGGTATTTCGATCATTTTTGAAGTGCCCTTTTATTGATTGCTTGGATTCTTACATCAATTTTTTTTGATTTAAAAGCACTTCCAATAGTCTACTTTACCCCACATGTGTGGGGTAAAGTGGACCACCGTAAGTTTTGAGTAAACAAGGCAATTTGTTCCACGTCACAATCAATTTCATTACAAATTGTCATGATAATCGAAGTAGTTATGAAAGTAATCGCAGTTCACCATCAATTTTTAAAAATATAATTCACAAATAAAGTTGTCATCTTCTTCATTACACCCAGAGCAGGCTTCGTGCGCCCATCGCATGCATTTGGAGCACTGGATCCACCCATCATTCTCGGACGATTTGGAATACATTTTGTTGCAGTAAAAGCATTCTGCATCTACGTTGTTATCACTTTCATCGACTGTGTCCTTCTGCTGCATTGATGACCTGGAAACCTTAGCTTTCTTCATAGAACGCTTTTTCGATGAACTTGTTTTACTGCTGTTGCCAGATACCGCGCATTGGCTACGATTCGTTGCAGCCAACTGCTTCTTGTATGGTGAACTGGTTAAAATAGCAGTTGCACCTCTTTTAGACTTTAGACGAACCTGATAACCCAAACTATACGGAGGAACGACAGGGGGAAGAAAGATTCAATTTATTGATGTTTTAAAGTTGTGATTATGTGACCAAACGCGAGTAGAAACCAGTTTATTGCAAAATATTTGCGCTGAAAGCTTCCTTTCGAATGTCATTGAGTCAACTACAAGGAGAATATTGAAAATAAGCAATGAGTCGGGCACTTGAAACCACATGTCAGAGAGACTTGTGCAGCGCAACTTGTGCGTTAACATTCTGAACATCTAGCTCGCATTGCATGAATAACATCTCAGTTTTATGATGGATTACCTCGATCGACTGTTAGCCAAATTCTCGCTGGTTTCAAACACAAAATGGTGAGGAAAACATTATGACGACTTTATGCTGTGCATGTAAATTGATGTTTTTTGTGTCTTGCTAAAATTCCATTTCAAGCTGACAACACAACGTAACGTTGTAAGTAGAAGAGCCTCCAGTGAGAATTGAACTCACGACCCCTGGTTTACAAGACCAGTGCTCTAACCCCTGAGCTATAGAGGCGGCTACGATACTGTGTGCTGATAATATATTTTTGCAAACTGCAAAAAAACATTAATCAAGTGAAACTGGTCAGGCTTAATCAATATGAGGTCAATAAAACTTCGACTTTGACAAGAGCAATCTGAGAAATGATGAACGTACGGGGCCATGGTTTAGTGGCAAAGCGTCTGTCTAGTAGCAGATCACGCTTTGGTCAGTGGATACGTATAACCTATTTATTATACTGATACGCTGGAGAACACATAAAATAAACTCTTTTCTGGACCAAATGCGATTTTAAAAAGTAGGTCACGCAGCCCATAGTTAAAAAATTAGGCAGGTAGGTTAGGGTAATGTCGCGCACTCGGTTTAGGTGGGTTGAGCATCTTCCGCGATGTTTTCCGTTTTGGGTGGTGATTGCGCGTCCCCACTGGTTCCGACCCTGTTGAAAACCTCGTCGTGGGGGCCCTTGTCATTGTCCACAACTCCGTTGAGTGAGTGAGTGAGTGAGTGAGTGAGTGAGTGAGTGAGTGAGTGAGTGAGTGAGTGAGTGAGTGAGTGAGTGACTTATCCCGGATTTGTTGGGGTCAGCGTCATTCACCTCGTCCAACTATGTTTGTTCGTTCTGATCTTCGCTCGATTGTCTTCAATTTGGAAACAATATAAATATATATAGAGTATTTACAAAATAAAAATATCTAATATAAAACATGTTCAAAAATGATATTGATTAGAAATTAAAACATAGTTTGACTTTTGAAAAGCTCATCCGGAAAATGAAAATGCAGACAAAAACGTTGGAAAATTAGAAAATAACGAAAAGCCTACAACACCCGGTATTCCCAGGCGGTCACCCATCCAAGTACTAACCGGGCCCGACGTTGCTTAACTTCCCAGATCGGACGAGATGGGGTGTACTCAACGTGGTATGGTCGTAGGCGAAAGTCCTTCGCTAAAACGGCGGTTTTATTCGAGCAGTTGAATACATGCCTACTTTAATGTGCTTTGGCGTCGTATGAGTGCATTAATATAATGGATTCATGAATTGGTTAAAAACGTTTTATAACAGTTTGCTACATTTTAAACAACAATATTTTGCTGACGACAAGCTATATTCCTTGAACAAAAGAGACATTAGAAAATTTCAACGAGATAAAAATGTTTGCCACGTTTGAAATATTATTAAAGAAAGTGTCACGATGTTGGAATAAAAATTTAGGTATTTTGGTTTTTCAAGGTTTGGCTTCGCCTAGAAGAGAGCCTAGTATTGGCCAAGGCTGCGAACTCGAACTTAACATAACTCGATCATTTAAATCAAGCAAATAAGGCTTATGAATTACTTCTGCTGCATTACCAATCCTACAATGAAGAAGACGATTAATCAGCATAGATAAGTCTTTGTGGCGCAATCGGTTAGCGCGTTCGGCTGTTAACCGAAAGGTTGGTGGTTCAAGCCCACCCAGGGACGGGAGATTCTTGAACGTGAAACTTTGAAAACGATACTTGTGGTTTATAAACTTTTTGAAAAGATTAACCTTTCGTTTTCTTCGACCTATCTCGAAAACTTTCACGTGTGAGGCGAACGTGATAACCTTTACACCACCGAAGCAAAACATCGAAAGAACATAGAAATAGCAAGTGAATTTTATTTGAATTCTTTCCATTAAGTCTGATATTTTATTGCGCAAATAAATTTTAAGCATGTTCTCGCCCAGGATCGAACTGGGGACCTTTCGCGTGTTAGGCGAACGTGATAACCGCTACACTACGAGAACGGGTTGAGGTAAAGAAAGTTTGTATTATTTTCATTTTCAAAGCGCTACTTTTACGTGAAGTGGAAATCAATATTTTGAACGTTTCAATTTTTCCAAAGCTGTATATCAAGCGTTGGTTCCTCCCGGAATCAAATCGTGAAAGTGCTTCATGTATAACGGACATTTCTTTGTACGAAAGCGCTTCATTACTGTTGGAATTAAAACCGAGCTTCAAACTTTTTAGGGACCTCTCATATATCCGCCCATGATTCAGCTGTGGACCTTAAGGCATCACTTCCCAATGGAAAGACGATTTTGAGCTGTCACAACGGCGATTGTTACCGTGTCGCACTCAATGCGTCATATTAAAAAAAGTAAGAAAATTTCCGGTCCAATGCGCATATGACGTCGATGTGGACTAGTTTCTTATTGTTTTGGCGATAGCTGGTTCCAGGTCTAGGCTAAGTTGTAAGTTTTGTGTGGGTTTGAATTTTTGGTATTTTGGAGTAGGCCTATTTGTCCTAAAATTTTAAGCTAAAACGTTGTTGTAAAGTTTAGGCAGTTGTTATAGAAAACTGAGTAGGCCTACAGCACATGGAATCTGTCCAAATTTAGACTGTAGGCAGTCATAACCTAGGAGGTCTCGTTGCAAGCCATAGTTCGGGGTAGGTTTATGATGTAGTTTTGCGATGGTAGCTTCTTGATTTAATGTAGGGGAGGGTGGGGTAAAGCGGACCACCTAAGGCTTAAATCGTTACAATTCACTGATTTCATCAAAACGTTTGACTTGTTTGTTTTGAGAGTTAACTCTAAGGTATTTCGATCATTTTTGAAGTGCCCTTTTATTGATTGCTTGCTTTCTTACATAAATTTTTTTTGATTTAAAAGCACCTCCAATAGTCTACTTTACCCCACATGTGTGGGGTAAAGTGGACCACCGTAAGTTTTGAGTAAACAAGGCAATTTGTTCCACGTCACAATCAATTTCATTACAAATTGTCATGATAATCGAAGTAGTTATGAAAGTAATCGCAGTTCACCATCAATTTTAAAAAATATAATTCACAAATAAAGTTGTCATCTTCTTCATTACACCCAGAGCAGGCTTCGTGCGCCCATCGCATGCATTTGGAGCACTGGATCCACCCATCATTCTCGGACGATTTGGAATACATTTTGTTGCAGTAAAAGCATTCTGCATCTACGTTGTTATCACTTTCATCGACTGTGTCCTTCTGCTGCATTGATGACCTGGAAACCTTAGCTTTCTTCATAGAACGCTTTTTCGATGAACTTGTTTTACTGCTGTTGCCAGATACCGCGCATTGGCAACGATTCGTTGCAGCCAACTGCTTCTTGTATGGTGAACTGGTTAAAATAGCAGTTGCACCTCTTTTAGACTTTAGACGAACCTGATAACCCAAACTATACGGAGGAACGACAGGGGGGAGAAAGATTCAATTTATTGATGTTTTAAAGTTGTGATTATGTGACCAAACGCGAGTAGAAACCAGTTTATTGCAAAATATTTGCGCTGAAAGCTTCCTTTCGAATGTCATTGAGTCAACTACAAGGAGAATATTGAAAATATGCAATGAGTCGGGCACTTGAAACCACATGTCAGAGAGACTTGTGCAGTGCAACTTGTGCGTTAACATTCTGAACATCTAGCTCGCATTGCATGAATAACATCTCAGTTTTATGATGGATTACCTCGATCGACTGTTAGCCAAATTCTCGCTGGTTTCAACAATAAAATGGTGAGGAAAACATTATGACGACTTTATGCTGTGCATGTAAATTGATGATTTTTGTGTCTTGCTAAAACTCCATTTAAAGCTGACAACACAACGTAACGTTGTAAGTAGAAGAGTCTCCAGTGAGAATGGAACTCACTACCCCTGGTTTACAAGACCAGTGCTCTAACCCCTGAGCTATAGAGGCGGCTACGATACTGTGTGCTGATAATATATTTTTCCAAACTGCAAAAAAAACATTAATCAAGTGAAACTGGTCAGGCTTAATCAATATGAGGTCAATAAAACTTCGACTTTGACAAGAGCAATCTGAGAAGTGATGAACGTACGGGGCCATGGTTTAGTGGCAAAGCGTCTGTCTAGTAGCAGAGCACGCTTTCGTCAGTGGATACGTATAACCTATTTATTATACTGATACGCTGGAGAACACATAAAATAAACTCTTTTCTGGACCAAATGCGATTTTAAAAAGTAGGTCACGCAGCCCATAGTTAAAAAATTAGGCAGGTAGGTTAGGGTAATGTCGCGCACTCGGTTTAGGTGGGTTGAGCATCTTCCGCGATGTTTTCCGTTTTAGGTGGTGATTGCGCGTCCCCACTGGTTCCGACCCTGTTGAAAACCTCGTCGTGGGGGCCCTTGTCATTGTCCACAACTCTGTTGAGTGAGTGAGTGAGTGAGTGAGTGAGTGAGTGAGTGAGTGAGTGAGTGAGTGAGTGAGTGACTTATCCCGGATTTGTTGGGGTCAGCGTCATTCACCTCGTCCGACTATGTTTGTTCGTTCTGATCTTCGTCTCGATTGTCTTCAATTTGGAAACAATATAAATATATATAGAGTATTTACAAAATAAAAATATCTAATATAAAACATGTTCAAAAATGATATTGATTAGAAATTAAAACATAGTTTGACTTTTGAAAAGCTCATCCGGAAAATGAAAATGCAGACAAAAACGTTGGAAAATTAGAAAATAACGAAAAGCCTACAACACCCGGTATTCCCAGGCGGTCACCCATCCAAGTACTAACCGGGCCCGACGTTGCTTAACTTCCCAGATCGGACGAGATGGGGTGTACTCAACGTGGTATGGTCGTAGGCGAAAGTCCCTCGCTAAAACGGCGGTTTTATTCGAGCAGTTAAATACATGCCTACTTTAATGTGCTTTGGCGTCGTATGAGTGCATTAATATAATGGATTCATGAATTGGTTAAAAACGTTTTATAACAGTTTGCTACATTTTAAACAACAATATTTTGCTGACGACAAGCTATATTCCTTGAACAAAAGAGACATTAGAAAATTTCAACCGGATAAAAATGTTTGCCACGTTTGAAATATTATTAAAGAAAGTGTCACGATGTTGGAATAAAAATTCAAGTATTTTGGTTTTTCAAGGTTTGGCTTCGCCTAGAAAAGAGCCTAGTATTGGCCAAGGCTGCGAACTCGAACTTAACATAACTCGATCATTTAAATCAAGCAAATAAGGCTTATGAATTACTTCTGCTGCATTACCAATCCTACAATGAAGAAGACGATTAATCAGCATAGATAAGTCTTTGTGGCGCAATCGGTTAGCGCGTTCGGCTGTTAACCGAAAGGTTGGTGGTTCAAGCCCACCCAGGGACGGGAGATTCTTGAACGTGAAACTTTGAAAACGATACTTGTGGTTTATAAACTTTTTGAAAAGATTAACCTTTCGTTTTGTTCGACCTATCTCGAAAACTTTCACGTGTGAGGCGAACGTGATAACCTTTACACCACCGAAGCAAAACATCGAAAGAACATAGAAATAGCAAGTGAATTTTATTTGAATTCTTTCCATTAAGTCTGATATTTTATTGCGCAAATAAATTTTAAACATGTTCTCGCCCAGGATTGAACTGAGGACCTTTCGCGTGTAAAGCGAACGTGATAACCGCTACACTACGAGAACGGGTTGAGGTAAAGGAAGTTTGTATTATTTTCATTTTCAAAGCGCTGCTTTTACGTGAAGTGGAAATCGATATTTTGAACGTTTCAATTTGGCCAAAGTTGTAATCAAACGATGGTTCCTCCCGGAATCAAATCCTGAAAGTGCTTCGTGTAGAATGGGCATTTCTTTGTATGAAAGCGCTTAATTACTGTTGGAATTAAAACCGAGCTTCAAACTTTTTAGGGACCTCTCATATATCCGCCCATGATTCAGCTGTGGACCTTAAGGCATCACTTCCCAATGGAAAGACGATTTTGAGCCGTCACAACGGCGATTGTTACCGTGTCGCACTCAATGCGTCATATTAAAAAAAGTAAGAAAATTTCCGGTCCAATGCGCATATGACGTCGATGTGGACTAGTTTCTTATTGTTTTGGCGATAGCTGGTTCCAGGTCTAGGCTAAGTTGTAAGTTTTGTGTGGGTTTGAATTTTTGGTATTTTAGAGTAGGCCTATTTGTCCTAAAATTTTAAGCTAAAACGTTGTTGTAAAGTTTAGGCAGTTGTTATAGAAAACTGAGTAGGCCTACAGCACATGGAATCTGTCCAAATTTAGACTGTAGGCAGTCATAACCTAGGAGGTCTCGTTGCAAGCCATAGTTCAGGGTAGGTTTATGATGTAGTTTTGCGATGGTAGCTTCTTGATTTAATGTAGGGGAGGGTGGGGTAAAGCGGACCACCTAAGGCTTAAATCGTTACAATTCACTGATTTCATCAAAACGTTTGACTTGTTTGTTTTGAGAGTTAACTCTAAGGTATTTCGATCATTTTGAAGTGCCCTTTTATTGATTGCTTGCTTTCTTACATAAATTTTTTTTGATTTAAAAGCACCTCCAATAGTCTACTTTACCCCACATGTGTGGGGTAAAGTGGACCACCGTAAGTTTTGAGTAAACAAGGCAATTTGTTCCACGTCACAATCAATTTCATTACAAATTGTCATGATAATCGAAGTAGTTATGAAAGTAATCGCAGTTCACCATCAATTTTTAAAAATATAATTCACAAATAAAGTTGTCATCTTCTTCATTACACCCAGAGCAGGCTTCGTGCGCCCATCGCATGCATTTGGAGCACTGGATCCACCCATCATTCTCGGACGATTTGGAATACATTTTGTTGCAGTAAAAGCATTCTGCATCTACGTTGTTATCACTTTCATCGACTGTGTCCTTCTGCTGCATTGATGACCTGGAAACCTTAGCTTTCTTCATAGAACGCTTTTTCGATGAACTTGTTTTACTGCTGTTGCCAGATACCGCGCATTGGCAACGATTCGTTGCAGCCAACTGCTTCTTGTATGGTGAACTGGTTAAAATAGCAGTTGCACCTCTTTTAGACTTTAGACGAACCTGATAACCCAAACTATACGGAGGAACGACAGGGGGGAGAAAGATTCAATTTATTGATGTTTTAAAGTTGTGATTATGTGACCAAACGCGAGTAGAAACCAGTTTATTGCAAAATATTTGCGCTGAAAGCTTCCTTTCGAATGTCATTGAGTCAACTACAAGGAGAATATTGAAAATATGCAATGAGTCGGGCACTTGAAACCACATGTCAGAGAGACTTGTGCAGTGCAACTTGTGCGTTAACATTCTGAACATCTAGCTCGCATTGCATGAATAACATCTCAGTTTTATGATGGATTACCTCGATCGACTGTTAGCCAAATTCTCGCTGGTTTCAACCATAAAATGGTGAGGAAAACATTATGACGACTTTATGCTGTGCATGTAAATTGATGATTTTTGTGTCTTTCTAAAACTCCATTTAAAGCTGACAACACAACGTAACGTTGTAAGTAGAAGAGTCTCCAGTGAGAATGGAACTCACGACCCCTGGTTTACAAGACCAGTGCTCTAACCCCTGAGCTATAGAGGCGGCTACGATACTGTGTGCTGATAATATATTTTTCCAAACTGCAAAAAAAACATTAATCAAGTGAAACTGGTCAGGCTTAATCAATATGAGGTCAATAAAACTTCGACTTTGACAAGAGCAATCTGAGAAGTGATGAACGTACGGGGCCATGGTTTAGTGGCAAAGCGTCTGTCTAGTAGCAGAGCACGCTTTCGTCAGTGGATACGTATAACCTATTTATTATACTGATACGCTGGAGAACACATAAAATAAACTCTTTTCTGGACCAAATGCGATTTTAAAAAGTAGGTCACGCAGCCCATAGTTAAAAAATTAGGCAGGTAGGTTAGGGTAATGTCGCGCACTCGGTTTAGGTGGGTTGAGCATCTTCCGCGATGTTTTCCGTTTTAGGTGGTGATTGCGCGTCCCCACTGGTTCCGACCCTGTTGAAAACCTCGTCGTGGGGGCCCTTGTCATTGTCCACAACTCTGTTGAGTGAGTGAGTGAGTGAGTGAGTGAGTGAGTGAGTGAGTGAGTGAGTGACTTATCCCGGATTTGTTGGGGTCAGCGTCATTCACCTCGTCCGACTATGTTTGTTCGTTCTGATCTTCGTCTCGATTGTCTTCAATTTGGAAACAATATAAATATATATAGAGTATTTACAAAATAAAAATATCTAATATAAAACATGTTCAAAAATGATATTGATTAGAAATTAAAACATAGTTTGACTTTTGAAAAGCTCATCCGGAAAATGAAAATGCAGACAAAAACGTTGGAAAATTAGAAAATAACGAAAAGCCTACAACACCCGGTATTCCCAGGCGGTCACCCATCCAAGTACTAACCGGGCCCGACGTTGCTTAACTTCCCAGATCGGACGAGATGGGGTGTACTCAACGTGGTATGGTCGTAGGCGAAAGTCCCTCGCTAAAACGGCGGTTTTATTCGAGCAGTTAAATACATGCCTACTTTAATGTGCTTTGGCGTCGTATGAGTGCATTAATATAATGGATTCATGAATTGGTTAAAAACGTTTTATAACAGTTTGCTACATTTTAAACAACAATATTTTGCTGACGACAAGCTATATTCCTTGAACAAAAGAGACATTAGAAAATTTCAACCGGATAAAAATGTTTGCCACGTTTGAAATATTATTAAAGAAAGTGTCACGATGTTGGAATAAAAATTCAAGTATTTTGGTTTTTCAAGGTTTGGCTTCGCCTAGAAAAGAGCCTAGTATTGGCCAAGGCTGCGAACTCGAACTTAACATAACTCGATCATTTAAATCAAGCAAATAAGGCTTATGAATTACTTCTGCTGCATTACCAATCCTACAATGAAGAAGACGATTAATCAGCATAGATAAGTCTCTGTGGCGCAATCGGTTAGCGCGTTCGGCTGTTAACCGAAAGGTTGGTGGTTCAAGCCCACCCAGGGACGGGAGATTCTTGAACGTGAAACTTTGAAAACGATACTTGTGGTTTATAAACTTTTTGAAAAGATTAACCTTTCGTTTTGTTCGACCTATCTCGAAAACTTTCACGTGTGAGGCGAACGTGATAACCTTTACACCACCGAAGCAAAACATCGAAAGAACATAGAAATAGCAAGTGAATTTTATTTGAATTCTTTCCATTAAGTCTGATATTTTATTGCGCAAATAAATTTTAAACATGTTCTCGCCCAGGATTGAACTGAGGACCTTTCGCGTGTAAAGCGAACGTGATAACCGCTACACTACGAGAACGGGTTGAGGTAAAGGAAGTTTGTATTATTTTCATTTTCAAAGCGCTGCTTTTACGTGAAGTGGAAATCGATATTTTGAACGTTTCAATTTGGCCAAAGTTGTAATCAAACGATGGTTCCTCCCGGAATCAAATCCTGAAAGTGCTTCGTGTAGAATGGGCATTTCTTTGTATGAAAGCGCTTAATTACTGTTGGAATTAAAACCGAGCTTCAAACTTTTTAGGGACCTCTCATATATCCGCCCATGATTCAGCTGTGGACCTTAAGGCATCACTTCCCAATGGAAAGACGATTTTGAGCCGTCACAACGGCGATTGTTACCGTGTCGCACTCAATGCGTCATATTAAAAAAAGTAAGAAAATTTCCGGTCCAATGCGCATATGACGTCGATGTGGACTAGTTTCTTATTGTTTTGGCGATAGCTGGTTCCAGGTCTAGGCTAAGTTGTAAGTTTTGTGTGGGTTTGAATTTTTGGTATTTTAGAGTAGGCCTATTTGTCCTAAAATTTTAAGCTAAAACGTTGTTGTAAAGTTTAGGCAGTTGTTATAGAAAACTGAGTAGGCCTACAGCACATGGAATCTGTCCAAATTTAGACTGTAGGCAGTCATAACCTAGGAGGTCTCGTTGCAAGCCATAGTTCAGGGTAGGTTTATGATGTAGTTTTGCGATGGTAGCTTCTTGATTTAATGTAGGGGAGGGTGGGGTAAAGCGGACCACCTAAGGCTTAAATCGTTACAATTCACTGATTTCATCAAAACGTTTGACTTGTTTGTTTTGAGAGTTAACTCTAAGGTATTTCGATCATTTTGAAGTGCCCTTTTATTGATTGCTTGCTTTCTTACATAAATTTTTTTTGATTTAAAAGCACCTCCAATAGTCTACTTTACCCCACATGTGTGGGGTAAAGTGGACCACCGTAAGTTTTGAGTAAACAAGGCAATTTGTTCCACGTCACAATCAATTTCATTACAAATTGTCATGATAATCGAAGTAGTTATGAAAGTAATCGCAGTTCACCATCAATTTTTAAAAATATAATTCACAAATAAAGTTGTCATCTTCTTCATTACACCCAGAGCAGGCTTCGTGCGCCCATCGCATGCATTTGGAGCACTGGATCCACCCATCATTCTCGGACGATTTGGAATACATTTTGTTGCAGTAAAAGCATTCTGCATCTACGTTGTTATCACTTTCATCGACTGTGTCCTTCTGCTGCATTGATGACCTGGAAACCTTAGCTTTCTTCATAGAACGCTTTTTCGATGAACTTGTTTTACTGCTGTTGCCAGATACCGCGCATTGGCAACGATTCGTTGCAGCCAACTGCTTCTTGTATGGTGAACTGGTTAAAATAGCAGTTGCACCTCTTTTAGACTTTAGACGAACCTGATAACCCAAACTATACGGAGGAACGACAGGGGGGAGAAAGATTCAATTTATTGATGTTTTAAAGTTGTGATTATGTGACCAAACGCGAGTAGAAACCAGTTTATTGCAAAATATTTGCGCTGAAAGCTTCCTTTCGAATGTCATTGAGTCAACTACAAGGAGAATATTGAAAATATGCAATGAGTCGGGCACTTGAAACCACATGTCAGAGAGACTTGTGCAGTGCAACTTGTGCGTTAACATTCTGAACATCTAGCTCGCATTGCATGAATAACATCTCAGTTTTATGATGGATTACCTCGATCGACTGTTAGCCAAATTCTCGCTGGTTTCAACCATAAAATGGTGAGGAAAACATTATGACGACTTTATGCTGTGCATGTAAATTGATGATTTTTGTGTCTTTCTAAAACTCCATTTAAAGCTGACAACACAACGTAACGTTGTAAGTAGAAGAGTCTCCAGTGAGAATGGAACTCACGACCCCTGGTTTACAAGACCAGTGCTCTAACCCCTGAGCTATAGAGGCGGCTACGATACTGTGTGCTGATAATATATTTTTCCAAACTGCAAAAAAAACATTAATCAAGTGAAACTGGTCAGGCTTAATCAATATGAGGTCAATAAAACTTCGACTTTGACAAGAGCAATCTGAGAAGTGATGAACGTACGGGGCCATGGTTTAGTGGCAAAGCGTCTGTCTAGTAGCAGAGCACGCTTTCGTCAGTGGATACGTATAACCTATTTATTATACTGATACGCTGGAGAACACATAAAATAAACTCTTTTCTGGACCAAATGCGATTTTAAAAAGTAGGTCACGCAGCCCATAGTTAAAAAATTAGGCAGGTAGGTTAGGGTAATGTCGCGCACTCGGTTTAGGTGGGTTGAGCATCTTCCGCGATGTTTTCCGTTTTAGGTGGTGATTGCGCGTCCCCACTGGTTCCGACCCTGTTGAAAACCTCGTCGTGGGGGCCCTTGTCATTGTCCACAACTCTGTTGAGTGAGTGAGTGAGTGAGTGAGTGAGTGAGTGAGTGAGTGAGTGAGTGAGTGAGTGAGTGAGTGAGTGACTTATCCCGGATTTGTTGGGGTCAGCGTCATTCACCTCGTCCGACTATGTTTGTTCGTTCTGATCTTCGTCTCGATTGTCTTCAATTTGGAAACAATATAAATATATATAGAGTATTTACAAAATAAAAATATCTAATATAAAACATGTTCAAAAATGATATTGATTAGAAATTAAAACATAGTTTGACTTTTGAAAAGCTCATCCGGAAAATGAAAATGCAGACAAAAACGTTGGAAAATTAGAAAATAACGAAAAGCCTACAACACCCGGTATTCCCAGGCGGTCACCCATCCAAGTACTAACCGGGCCCGACGTTGCTTAACTTCCCAGATCGGACGAGATGGGGTGTACTCAACGTGGTATGGTCGTAGGCGAAAGTCCCTCGCTAAAACGGCGGTTTTATTCGAGCAGTTAAATACATGCCTACTTTAATGTGCTTTGGCGTCGTATGAGTGCATTAATATAATGGATTCATGAATTGGTTAAAAACGTTTTATAACAGTTTGCTACATTTTAAACAACAATATTTTGCTGACGACAAGCTATATTCCTTGAACAAAAGAGACATTAGAAAATTTCAACCGGATAAAAATGTTTGCCACGTTTGAAATATTATTAAAGAAAGTGTCACGATGTTGGAATAAAAATTCAAGTATTTTGGTTTTTCAAGGTTTGGCTTCGCCTAGAAAAGAGCCTAGTATTGGCCAAGGCTGCGAACTCGAACTTAACATAACTCGATCATTTAAATCAAGCAAATAAGGCTTATGAATTACTTCTGCTGCATTACCAATCCTACAATGAAGAAGACGATTAATCAGCATAGATAAGTCTCTGTGGCGCAATCGGTTAGCGCGTTCGGCTGTTAACCGAAAGGTTGGTGGTTCAAGCCCACCCAGGGACGGGAGATTCTTGAACGTGAAACTTTGAAAACGATACTTGTGGTTTATAAACTTTTTGAAAAGATTAACCTTTCGTTTTCTTCGACCTATCTCGAAAACTTTCACGTGTGAGGCGAACGTGATAACCTTTACACCACCGAAGCAAAACATCGAAAGAACATAGAAATAGCAAGTGAATTTTATTTGAATTCTTTCCATTAAGTCTGATATTTTATTGCGCAAATAAATTTTAAACATGTTCTCGCCCAGGATTGAACTGAGGACCTTTCGCGTGTAAAGCGAACGTGATAACCGCTACACTACGAGAACGGGTTGAGGTAAAGGAAGTTTGTATTATTTTCATTTTCAAAGCGCTGCTTTTACGTGAAGTGGAAATCGATATTTTGAACGTTTCAATTTGGCCAAAGTTGTAATCAAACGATGGTTCCTCCCGGAATCAAATCCTGAAAGTGCTTCGTGTAGAATGGGCATTTCTTTGTATGAAAGCGCTTAATTACTGTTGGAATTAAAACCGAGCTTCAAACTTTTTAGGGACCTCTCATATATCCGCCCATGATTCAGCTGTGGACCTTAAGGCATCACTTCCCAATGGAAAGACGATTTTGAGCCGTCACAACGGCGATTGTTACCGTGTCGCACTCAATGCGTCATATTAAAAAAAGTAAGAAAATTTCCGGTCCAATGCGCATATGACGTCGATGTGGACTAGTTTCTTATTGTTTTGGCGATAGCTGGTTCCAGGTCTAGGCTAAGTTGTAAGTTTTGTGTGGGTTTGAATTTTTGGTATTTTAGAGTAGGCCTATTTGTCCTAAAATTTTAAGCTAAAACGTTGTTGTAAAGTTTAGGCAGTTGTTATAGAAAACTGAGTAGGCCTACAGCACATGGAATCTGTCCAAATTTAGACTGTAGGCAGTCATAACCTAGGAGGTCTCGTTGCAAGCCATAGTTCAGGGTAGGTTTATGATGTAGTTTTGCGATGGTAGCTTCTTGATTTAATGTAGGGGAGGGTGGGGTAAAGCGGACCACCTAAGGCTTAAATCGTTACAATTCACTGATTTCATCAAAACGTTTGACTTGTTTGTTTTGAGAGTTAACTCTAAGGTATTTCGATCATTTTGAAGTGCCCTTTTATTGATTGCTTGCTTTCTTACATAAATTTTTTTTGATTTAAAAGCACCTCCAATAGTCTACTTTACCCCACATGTGTGGGGTAAAGTGGACCACCGTAAGTTTTGAGTAAACAAGGCAATTTGTTCCACGTCACAATCAATTTCATTACAAATTGTCATGATAATCGAAGTAGTTATGAAAGTAATCGCAGTTCACCATCAATTTTTAAAAATATAATTCACAAATAAAGTTGTCATCTTCTTCATTACACCCAGAGCAGGCTTCGTGCGCCCATCGCATGCATTTGGAGCACTGGATCCACCCATCATTCTCGGACGATTTGGAATACATTTTGTTGCAGTAAAAGCATTCTGCATCTACGTTGTTATCACTTTCATCGACTGTGTCCTTCTGCTGCATTGATGACCTGGAAACCTTAGCTTTCTTCATAGAACGTTTTTTCGATGAACTTGTTTTACTACTGTTGCCAGATACCGCGGATTGGCTACGATTCGTTGCAGCCAACTGCTTCTTGTATGGTGAACTGGTTAAAATAGCAGTTGCACCGCTCTTAGAATTTAGACGAACCTGATAACCCAAACTATACGGAGGAACGACAGGGGGGGGAAAGATTCAATTTATTGATGTTTTAAAGTTGTGATTATGTGACCAAACGCGAGTAGAAACCAGTTTATTGCAAAATATTTGCGCTGAAAGCTTCCTTTCGAATGTCATTGAGTCAACTACAAGGAGAATATTGAAAATATGCAATGAGTCGGGCACTTGAAACCACATGTCAGAGAGACTTGTGCAGTGCAACTTGTGCGTTAACATTCTGAACATCTAGCTCGCATTGCATGAATAACATCTCAGTTTTATGATGGATTACCTCGATCGACTGTTAGCCAAATTCTCGCTGGTTTCAACCATAAAATGGTGAGGAAAACATTATGACGACTTTATGCTGTGCATGTAAATTGATGATTTTTGTGTCTTGCTAAAACTCCATTTAAAGCTGACAACACAACGTAACGTTGTAAGTAGAAAAGTCTCCAGTGAGAATGGAACTCACGACCCCTGGTTTACAAGACCAGTGCTCTAACCCCTGAGCTATAGAGGCGGCTACGATACTGTGTGCTGATAATATATTTTTCCAAACTGCAAAAAAACATTAATCAAGTGAAACTGGTCAGGCTTAATCAATATGAGGTCAATAAAACTTCGACTTTGACAAGAGCAATCTGAGAAGTGATGAACGTACGGGGCCATGGTTTAGTGGCAAAGCGTCTGTCTAGTAGCAGAGCACGCTTTCGTCAGTGGATACGTATAACCTATTTATTATACTGATACGCTGGAGAACACATAAAATAAACTCTTTTCTGGACCAAATGCGATTTTAAAAAGTAGGTCACGCAGCCCATAGTTAAAAAATTAGGCAGGTAGGTTAGGGTAATGTCGCGCACTCGGTTTAGGTGGGTTGAGCATCTTCCGCGATGTTTTCCGTTTTAGGTGGTGATTGCGCGTCCCCACTGGTTCCGACCCTGTTGAAAACCTCGTCGTGGGGGCCCTTGTCATTGTCCACAACTCTGTTGAGTGAGTGAGTGAGTGAGTGAGTGAGTGAGTGAGTGAGTGAGTGAGTGAGTGAGTGAGTGAGTGAGTGACTTATCCCGGATTTGTTGGGGTCAGCGTCATTCACCTCGTCCGACTATGTTTGTTCGTTCTGATCTTCGTCTCGATTGTCTTCAATTTGGAAACAATATAACTATATATAGAGTATTTACAAAATAAAAATATCTAATATAAAACATGTTCAAAAATGATATTGATTAGAAATTAAAACATAGTTTGACTTTTGAAAAGCTCATCCGGAAAATGAAAATGCAGACAAAAACGTTGGAAAATTAGAAAATAACGAAAAGCCTACAACACCCGGTATTCCCAGGCGGTCACCCATCCAAGTACTAACCGGGCCCGACGTTGCTTAACTTCCCAGATCGGACGAGATGGGGTGTACTCAACGTGGTATGGTCGTAGGCGAAAGTCCCTCGCTAAAACGGCGGTTTTATTCGAGCAGTTAAATACATGCCTACTTTAATGTGCTTTGGCGTCGTATGAGTGCATTAATATAATGGATTCATGAATTGGTTAAAAACGTTTTATAACAGTTTGCTACATTTTAAACAACAATATTTTGCTGACGACAAGCTATATTCCTTGAACAAAAGAGACATTAGAAAATTTCAACCGGATAAAAATGTTTGCCACGTTTGAAATATTATTAAAGAAAGTGTCACGATGTTGGAATAAAAATTCAAGTATTTTGGTTTTTCAAGGTTTGGCTTCGCCTAGAAAAGAGCCTAGTATTGGCCAAGGCTGCGAACTCGAACTTAACATAACTCGATCATTTAAATCAAGCAAATAAGGCTTATGAATTACTTCTGCTGCATTACCAATCCTACAATGAAGAAGACGATTAATCAGCATAGATAAGTCTCTGTGGCGCAATCGGTTAGCGCGTTCGGCTGTTAACCGAAAGGTTGGTGGTTCAAGCCCACCCAGGGACGGGAGATTCTTGAACGTGAAACTTTGAAAACGATACTTGTGGTTTATAAACTTTTTGAAAAGATTAACCTTTCGTTTTCTTCGACCTATCTCGAAAACTTTCACGTGTGAGGCGAACGTGATAACCTTTACACCACCGAAGCAAAACATCGAAAGAACATAGAAATAGCAAGTGAATTTTATTTGAATTCTTTCCATTAAGTCTGATATTTTATTGCGCAAATAAATTTTAAACATGTTCTCGCCCAGGATTGAACTGAGGACCTTTCGCGTGTAAAGCGAACGTGATAACCGCTACACTACGAGAACGGGTTGAGGTAAAGGAAGTTTGTATTATTTTCATTTTCAAAGCGCTGCTTTTACGTGAAGTGGAAATCGATATTTTGAACGTTTCAATTTGGCCAAAGTTGTAATCAAACGATGGTTCCTCCCGGAATCAAATCCTGAAAGTGCTTCGTGTAGAATGGGCATTTCTTTGTATGAAAGCGCTTAATTACTGTTGGAATTAAAACCGAGCTTCAAACTTTTTAGGGACCTCTCATATATCCGCCCATGATTCAGCTGTGGACCTTAAGGCATCACTTCCCAATGGAAAGACGATTTTGAGCCGTCACAACGGCGATTGTTACCGTGTCGCACTCAATGCGTCATATTAAAAAAAGTAAGAAAATTTCCGGTCCAATGCGCATATGACGTCGATGTGGACTAGTTTCTTATTGTTTTGGCGATAGCTGGTTCCAGGTCTAGGCTAAGTTGTAAGTTTTGTGTGGGTTTGAATTTTTGGTATTTTAGAGTAGGCCTATTTGTCCTAAAATTTTAAGCTAAAACGTTGTTGTAAAGTTTAGGCAGTTGTTATAGAAAACTGAGTAGGCCTACAGCACATGGAATCTGTCCAAATTTAGACTGTAGGCAGTCATAACCTAGGAGGTCTCGTTGCAAGCCATAGTTCAGGGTAGGTTTATGATGTAGTTTTGCGATGGTAGCTTCTTGATTTAATGTAGGGGAGGGTGGGGTAAAGCGGACCACCTAAGGCTTAAATCGTTACAATTCACTGATTTCATCAAAACGTTTGACTTGTTTGTTTTGAGAGTTAACTCTAAGGTATTTCGATCATTTTGAAGTGCCCTTTTATTGATTGCTTGCTTTCTTACATAAATTTTTTTTGATTTAAAAGCACCTCCAATAGTCTACTTTACCCCACATGTGTGGGGTAAAGTGGACCACCGTAAGTTTTGAGTAAACAAGGCAATTTGTTCCACGTCACAATCAATTTCATTACAAATTGTCATGATAATCGAAGTAGTTATGAAAGTAATCGCAGTTCACCATCAATTTTTAAAAATATAATTCACAAATAAAGTTGTCATCTTCTTCATTACACCCAGAGCAGGCTTCGTGCGCCCATCGCATGCATTTGGAGCACTGGATCCACCCATCATTCTCGGACGATTTGGAATACATTTTGTTGCAGTAAAAGCATTCTGCATCTACGTTGTTATCACTTTCATCGACTGTGTCCTTCTGCTGCATTGATGACCTGGAAACCTTAGCTTTCTTCATAGAACGTTTTTTCGATGAACTTGTTTTACTACTGTTGCCAGATACCGCGGATTGGCTACGATTCGTTGCAGCCAACTGCTTCTTGTATGGTGAACTGGTTAAAATAGCAGTTGCACCGCTCTTAGAATTTAGACGAACCTGATAACCCAAACTATACGGAGGAACGACAGGGGGGAGAAAGATTCAATTTATTGATGTTTTAAAGTTGTGATTATGTGACCAAACGCGAGTAGAAACCAGTTTATTGCAAAATATTTGCGCTGAAAGCTTCCTTTCGAATGTCATTGAGTCAACTACAAGGAGAATATTGAAAATATGCAATGAGTCGGGCACTTGAAACCACATGTCAGAGAGACTTGTGCAGTGCAACTTGTGCGTTAACATTCTGAACATCTAGCTCGCATTGCATGAATAACATCTCAGTTTTATGATGGATTACCTCGATCGACTGTTAGCCAAATTCTCGCTGGTTTCAACCATAAAATGGTGAGGAAAACATTATGACGACTTTATGCTGTGCATGTAAATTGATGATTTTTGTGTCTTGCTAAAACTCCATTTAAAGCTGACAACACAACGTAACGTTGTAAGTAGAAAAGTCTCCAGTGAGAATGGAACTCACGACCCCTGGTTTACAAGACCAGTGCTCTAACCCCTGAGCTATAGAGGCGGCTACGATACTGTGTGCTGATAATATATTTTTCCAAACTGCAAAAAAACATTAATCAAGTGAAACTGGTCAGGCTTAATCAATATGAGGTCAATAAAACTTCGACTTTGACAAGAGCAATCTGAGAAGTGATGAACGTACGGGGCCATGGTTTAGTGGCAAAGCGTCTGTCTAGTAGCAGAGCACGCTTTCGTCAGTGGATACGTATAACCTATTTATTATACTGATACGCTGGAGAACACATAAAATAAACTCTTTTCTGGACCAAATGCGATTTTAAAAAGTAGGTCACGCAGCCCATAGTTAAAAAATTAGGCAGGTAGGTTAGGGTAATGTCGCGCACTCGGTTTAGGTGGGTTGAGCATCTTCCGCGATGTTTTCCGTTTTAGGTGGTGATTGCGCGTCCCCACTGGTTCCGACCCTGTTGAAAACCTCGTCGTGGGGGCCCTTGTCATTGTCCACAACTCTGTTGAGTGAGTGAGTGAGTGAGTGAGTGAGTGAGTGAGTGAGTGAGTGAGTGAGTGAGTGACTTATCCCGGATTTGTTGGGGTCAGCGTCATTCACCTCGTCCGACTATGTTTGTTCGTTCTGATCTTCGTCTCGATTGTCTTCAATTTGGAAACAATATAACTATATATAGAGTATTTACAAAATAAAAATATCTAATATAAAACATGTTCAAAAATGATATTGATTAGAAATTAAAACATAGTTTGACTTTTGAAAAGCTCATCCGGAAAATGAAAATGCAGACAAAAACGTTGGAAAATTAGAAAATAACGAAAAGCCTACAACACCCGGTATTCCCAGGCGGTCACCCATCCAAGTACTAACCGGGCCCGACGTTGCTTAACTTCCCAGATCGGACGAGATGGGGTGTACTCAACGTGGTATGGTCGTAGGCGAAAGTCCCTCGCTAAAACGGCGGTTTTATTCGAGCAGTTAAATACATGCCTACTTTAATGTGCTTTGGCGTCGTATGAGTGCATTAATATAATGGATTCATGAATTGGTTAAAAACGTTTTATAACAGTTTGCTACATTTTAAACAACAATATTTTGCTGACGACAAGCTATATTCCTTGAACAAAAGAGACATTAGAAAATTTCAACCGGATAAAAATGTTTGCCACGTTTGAAATATTATTAAAGAAAGTGTCACGATGTTGGAATAAAAATTCAAGTATTTTGGTTTTTCAAGGTTTGGCTTCGCCTAGAAAAGAGCCTAGTATTGGCCAAGGCTGCGAACTCGAACTTAACATAACTCGATCATTTAAATCAAGCAAATAAGGCTTATGAATTACTTCTGCTGCATTACCAATCCTACAATGAAGAAGACGATTAATCAGCATAGATAAGTCTCTGTGGCGCAATCGGTTAGCGCGTTCGGCTGTTAACCGAAAGGTTGGTGGTTCGGCGTTTTTGTTAACGCTTGTACTTAATGTAAGTCATTTATGAAAGCAATAAAGGTGGGTTAATATAAAACGTAGCTAAAAGTGTTTAGCGTAAGAAAAGATTAAAAGAATGCTGTGTAGGTAGACAATGGGGTGAAAGTGATCGTTGATAAGTATTTGGCTTAGTTAGCCTGTGTCCATGCAAATAAAAGAAAATAAAAAAATCATCTACCACAAAACATATTATTGAAAAATAAGTATAGATAGAAGTCGACAGGGGGATAAGGAATACATTAACTTATAATTCAAATTGAATTTCTCCATTATGATTATGATGCGCGGTTTACGCAGAACAAATATAAGATATAACTACAGTATGAATTTATATGCGCGTTGTCCTTGGGGACATAATTTTATGAGGTAAAATCAGAGTAAGAAACGTATTTAATATTTTTGTTATTAATAATCCTGACATATGTGCGCTAGCTAATATCTAATAACACCAATAACATGCTACGATTTATTCAGAAATGAGTAATGTACTTTACCGGCTAAAAATTAATCGGGTGCAGAATCAAATGTAGAAGTGTCCACAACAGATTGATAACTTCGTTCTTCTTGATGATGTTTCTTCCATTTTTCTTTTGAGCGATGCTTGACGCTGGTCTGTGTTGGTTGCTGGATTTTGCTAGTGTTGGCTAGCGTCGTCATCATCGTAAGCCATAATGCCAGTAGCATGATAGTCATTGTTCGTTAGCGAGATTTCTTTCAACTGGTTACTTCGAGAATTTTTGAAATGTCTGCCGCAATGCGCTCGCTAACAGACCGTTGAAAGCAGTTTTCTCTCGATCCTAATCTGATTCCAGTTCTGCAATAACTTCCATTCAGCGGAACGGAATGACTCAGAAAGAAGAGAATTTCTCCGAGTCTGAGAAGAGAAGAGTACTAGCAAGTCCTGAAGGGACAAGCCCTTGCCGAGCCTCGCCGGCCAGAGCATCCAGGGGGTCCCGATTTTAACCAAGCTTAACGTTTTATATCATACACGTCAGCCAATCAGCTAACGCCATGTTCTATTATTACACTGCTACCATCAAACCACGTGTCGCATATATTACACGTTATCTGAACGTTTTCAAGTACACTCAAACTTTACGCCGTGAAAACAACGCTACTTGAAATACTTCAACTACCGTCAGCACGCTACAAGCTTTGCACATTATTATCTGCCTGGAGAGAAATCAAAACTTATGCATGCCAATATATATAACTAATTGCAATTTCTACATGATCCCCACAGTCCCTCGCTAAAACGGCTATTTTATTCGAGCAGTTGAATACATGCCTACTTTAATGTGCTTTGGCGTCGTATGAGTGCATTAATATAATGGATTCATGAATTGGTTAAAAACGTTTTATAACAGTTTGCTACATTTTAAACAACAATATTTTGCTGACGACAAGCTATATTCCTTGAACAAAAGAGACATTAGAAAATTTCAACCGGATAAAAATGTTTGCCACGTTTGAAATATTATTAAAGAAAGTGTCACGATGTTGGAATAAAAATTTAGGTATTTTGGTTTTTCAAGGTTTGGCTTCGCCTAGAAGAGAGCCTAGTATTGGCCAAGGCTGCGAACTCGAACTTAACATAACTCGATCATTTAAATCAAGCAATAAGGCTTATGAATTACTTCTGCTGCATTACCAATCCTACAATGAAGAAGACGATTAATCAGCATAGATAAGTCTCTGTGGCGCAATCGGTTAGCGCGTTCGGCTGTTAACCGAAAGGTTGGTGGTTCAAGCCCACCCAGGGACGGGAGATTCTTGAACGTGAAACTTTGAAAACGATACTTGTGGTTTATAAACTTTTTGAAAAGATTAACCTTTCGTTTTCTTCGACCTATCTCGAAAACTTTCACGTGTGAGGCGAACGTGATAACCTTTACACCACCGAAGCAAAACATCGAAAGAATGCGAATGACCAAATGTGATTTTAAAAAGTAGGTCACGCAGCCCATAGTTAAAAATTAAGCAGGTAGGTTAGGGTAATGGCGCGCACTTGGTTTAGGTGGGTTGAGCATCTTCCGCGATGTTTTCCGTTTTAGGTGGTGATTGCGCGTCCCCACTGGGCGCGTGCAGAATTTAGCTAAAAATTAGCATGAAAGTAGCTAAAATTGAGTTTTTTAGACCAAAAATTCCGTTTACTTTGTGCCTCTGTTCAAAAAGTTGGAATCATGGTTTTTTGATGGCATTTTATAGAATGGTCCAAAGCAGTGGTTCGCAACCGCGGCTCCAAGCTAGCCTTCTTGCGGCTCTCAAAGAGCCCTGAAAATCCAACAAAAAAAAAATTTATTTATAATAATTAGGGCGATTATTTTTTGACTTGTCAAAAAAAGTCAAATATTGGTCTAAATTTATAGCGTTAGGTCAAAATTGTTTACAAATTTTTCATTTTACATCATACAGTTACACCTTGTAGCCTACTTTATACTGTTGTGAATGGCCCATTGTCTACTTATTGTGAATTATAAACGGCCTCCTGAATCCTAAACCGCAATTGCCCCTCGCTTTGACCAAGTTGTTAAAGCTCAAAGCCCATGCGAAGTTGGACATTAAATTGATTTGTGTTATTTTTCTTGTTAGTGTTACTATTTGTTGGTACATGCTTTAAAATTTTCGTTATAATTTCTTGAGTGTTTTCATGCGGCTCCATTCGTACTCTGAAGTTTGAAATTCGGCCGCGACACCAAAAAGGTTGGGAACCACTGGTCCAAAGCGTAGGCCTACTAAGTACTAATTAACATGCAAAATTTCACGGAGGATTTTTAGAGTAATCAATGTTTTTGGTAAACTTACTGTACAATAAAACAAACACAGGTTTTATGGCACTTTTTGGTGTTTGACACCACCTTTATGTTTGCTTTTTTTGTATACGTAGTTACTCCTTGCTGGCTGCCATTTTATCTCTTTTGGGTCTAGTAGGCGTACTAATTGAATGCTGTGATTCTCAACAAAATAATAATAATCAGGTAAACATGGTAAGTTTATTAAAAGCAATGTGGATTAAGTTTTTTCTACCCATGGCTAACAAAAATCTATCCCCAGCGTTCATCTACTTTCTACAATGACGAGGAATGGAGACAAATTAAATGTTTGAAAGATTGTATCTTAAACAAAGTTTTTTTTTAATTCTGAGGCTGCCAAGACTCAAGGTACATTGTAATTTATTTTGCTTATACAATACTATATAACTAGGGCCATTTTTATTTTGACCTAAAAAAAATTTTTTTTGACTTTATTTTTATCAAATTTTGACTTTATTTTGACCTAACGAAATTGCTTATTTGTAGAGGCCACAGTTCTTCCTCCAGTTACCCAAACATAATATTTTGTCGATTTCAGACCCAAACGTAAAGTGTGTCGTGTTTTTTGGCGATAGATTTAGGTAGCTTGTGTTATTTTGTCCTTGTGAAAAGGGCACTTTGCCTCGATTTTCTCCGCATGGTAAATTCTAATAAACAGCAAATTAAACAGGGAATGCTTGTTGTTGCTCCAATCCAGCTTGATGGCGTTTACTTTTCCTGTGGCTTTCAACAAAATACTTTTTATCGCACTTCACTATAACCTCGCAAAAAGTGCACCTTAAATCACCCCCGGGAGTTGCATTAAATTCATCAGAAAAATCTCGACAAGTCTGTCTAACTTTTGCTGAAGACTTTGCCTAAACACTGATGATATTCCATAACAAATAAACGTAGAAAATATTTCAAACACTTCTATCTCAGCTTTTCTCTTCAAATTAGCGAACAGATAAGTCACTAACTCGTATACGGGCTGACTGTCAAAATCATATCCAGTTATCTTATTGATTTTTAACTTTAAGAAGATCCAAAACGGTTGTTGTGTGACCAAGAGCGGGTATTGACAAAGCTAAACGAGCTTTTTCTTCCGGTGTTTGCCTCATGTATATCTTCCAAGAAAGTAAGTTCATCCATTCTACTTTTTCACTTTGGTTTGTGGCGTATATGAAGTAAGTGCGGTCGTCAAAAACAAGCCTAGAAAACACGAGTTTAAGTGTAAACTAAGTCAAAAACAAAACTATTTGAAAAATAAATTCACAGTATTCAACCTGTACCTTTAAGCTTTTATAATCCTTTACAGATTTACTTTTTGAATACGATCGGATTATACCTTATAACTATAATTTACTCTTAAAGCAAATGAGAACGGACAATACCATCTCATATATTTCACAACTTAACTAAACAGTGAAAAAGAAATGACAAATTTTTATAAAAAATTAAATAATTTGTTTCACCCAAAGCAGTTGGGCTTCATTCGATTATCGGTGTCACAGACGCATTTGCATTGACAAACGTCTAATGTGTTCAGAGCCTTTTCATCCTGCATCGGAAAAAAATGGATTACCTTGAGCAAAACCAATATTTTGTTTTAAGTAAACTTGAAATTGTTTTAAATGTGATTTTTACCGAAACAGTAACAAACAAATAAATATATGTCTTACCACAGGTTCATCAAAATACTTTAATTCGTTACTTCTGAGCGTAAACCATCGGATTTTCCATGACTGCAAGAAATGCACAACGTACAGTTAATACAATGGGAAAAAATATAAATGCATACAAGAAAAACGCAAATTGAAGTTATTGGAAGAGGTTTTGTACAAGAAAAACACGGCTTGAAGTATATGTCATTTGTTATGGATCTACTAATTCATTTGTTGGGGGAGACCGGGACATGTAATAACAATTTTTCTAAAAATTGCATTGTCAAGTAAAATTGTTTGCCAAATGAGATAAATTTAGGTTTTTATGAGACAAGTAGTCCATTCACAGGTCGTTTTTTTAAAGTAAAAGCTTGAACTACAGCATTCTGTCATTGTCATTTTGAATTGTTTAATTAAGGAAAATAATTTCGCTTTAAAATACATATCCCCACATTGGTGTTAGTTGAAATAACCCACTGCCTATACTAGGGTATACTAAAGACGGGAAAATATACGACTAATTTGCGTCCACTACATCCTAAACACACGGTTGACCTATGACAAACTTCACATAAATATCGACAAAAAGTGCAATACAATTACATAATACAGTAAAACCAGCTTATTACAGCAGTTTTTGCTGATACTGAGAGTGCTGATTTTTGCATTACAAATTTTCCGATTTTTTTAGAGAATTCTGTTGCCTGATACGTGCCCTCAAGTTTTTTGATAATTTTGCAATTTTTTAAAAAACGTTTATTATTATTTTTTTTTTTATTAATTATTCTTAATTCATTTTGTTAATTTTTAAGAAAAATTTCTACATAACAGTTTATTTAAAAAATTGTGAAAAAAAATTCTTTTAAATATATTTTGTAATTGAAAGCTTTTTGTATAATTGTTTCCATGTCAGAAAATATCTTTTAGCGACTAAAAACTAGGCTAGACTTTAAGAGGTTAGTTAGGTTTCGTTGCTGAATACAAGGTGGTGAAACATTTTGTTATGGTATTTGTTTTGGTTACTAGCCTAGTCTGTCTGTCAATGTATGAACAGTACCAGTATATACGGTAAGAATAAGTTATTGGTAGGTATACTAGCGTACTGTCATAAACCGGTCTGGTGGAAATTAGTTCCCAAACAAAGCACTATGTCATAATTAGCCAAATGTCAATTATAGGACGTCAGTATTAGTCAGACTGCAGAGTAAGTCACATGTAAACATCAAATAAATTTATCTAAATTAATGATCGTTTAATGTTGAAGTTAATTTTGAGAAACTTTTGACATTTGCCGGTTTGCTTTTGACAACGTGATCAAACTGGGTTCTGTGAAGTCCCTATTAGCCCAATAAATGTCTCTTTATTAATACAAAATCTGTAGTAGATTAGTTTTTATAGTTTGGGGGGCATTCATACATATACATGCAAGCTTTTTAGAGCCATGTGATTTATACCTGGGAAAGGTCTGCAACATTTTTAAATCAATTTCACTTTGTTTTTTAAAATTTGTGCAGGTTATATGCGTTTCTTTTTTACGTCAAGAAAAAAAGAAGGGCGATTATTTTGGTCATTTTGCATTTCTCCCAAAGCTGTTCAAAGTATAATTGTTTCCATGTTTTTATCCAACCTGCACTTGTGTCAATCTTTTGGGTGTCTAGTTCAAATCCAACAACAAACTAATCCAAACTAAGGTACCTGTACCGAATAAGGCCCACCTAACACTTTTTTGAAAATAACTCAAGAACCATAAATGAAAATAGACTGAAAACTCGTATTGTATTAGTGAGGGTATATGACTACAACATATTAAAACCACAATAACTGACAACTCCTCAAAAAAATTTTATATAGAAATTAAAAATTCCAAAAAATGGGCCTTATTAGGAGCATAGGCTCCTAATAAGGCCCACCAATTTTGTGAGTATTTTGATTCAAAACATAGTAATAGACAACATATAACATTATTAGAAATTTCACATTTTAAGTTGTACAAACATTTAAAAAGATTCCACTAGGCGCACCAAAGTAATTGCAACAATTTGCCAACTGATGACTGGAACCACTCTTGAAGTCTGGACATCAATTAGCCAAGCATTTTGTATGGGCCTTATTAGGCGCATGTGGCATCCACGAAAAAAACGTCACATTTTTATCATCAGAAAAGTTTTAGCAAAAAAAAGTGCATTATCCTTTTCAATACTAAGTTGGTTGTTACATGAAAACTTCAGCCGGCTGACAACAGTTCATTTAACCGGCCAAATTCTCACTTACTTTTTTTCTAAATTAACAAAACCACCTTAACTGCAAGTATCAAATTTTTGTTGTGCTCTAGCGAATCGGTTGATCACGTGACAAGGATGAAATCTGGTAAACCATCATGAATTTATATTATTTTTTATGTAGGGACAAAATCTTTTATTTATTTGCACGGGTTTGCGAAATATGAGCAATGGGCCTTATTAGGGACCGGGCCTTATTCGGTACAGGTACCTTATATAATAAAGATCCCAACTAAAATTCTCCACTTTGGTCGTTAGCAAGTTTTCCACTAACTACCAAATTAATCCAAACTTTCAAAATTATCAAAAATATGGAAATATCGACAATTTATATATTTTTAACCTGTTATCTCTAGCGTGGGGGATTATTCCAGTGTAACTATGTTGCTAAGCTCTAACAATGTAATAGTGGATTCTAGTATAATGTAATAATAATGTATTAATGTACATAAAAAGAAAACTAGTCTGTAACAAAAAAATACCTTATATGAGAAGTTTAGGATTGTGTATAATTTGTATGAATTTATTTAAACTAAGTTAAAGCTATCTCAAAATAATATTTGAACGTGATTTTTAAAAGTTTTTTAATAACTTACCTTAACATTACCACCTCTCTTTGTTAAAAATCCTTGTTTATTGCATAAACCGGCGTTGTCCCATTCCTGTTGCAGTTGATCAAAAATTCGGTAAGCTTCCTGTAAACACTGCAGTCTTGTTGTAGTTTCTATGGACATGATGGTTGCATAGGTGATAGTGTAAGCAGATATTACATCGCTGAGGTCAGAATTTGTGATTGCAGTAAATACTGCAAGAGCCTGCAGTAAGTGTTTCGTTATTAACTCAACAGTATATAAATCATTGCTTTTTTACCGGTACATAGCTTCCACCCAGAGCCGGATTAACCATTACAAGTAAATAGCCTAAGCAAACAAACATGCCTTATAGGGTGAACTAAAAATACAGACGTTCTCTAGTGATGATTAAAATATTTCTTTTGTATTTTTAAGTATAAAATGTGTTGAACTTTTTATAAAAATAGCTATGACAAGGAAATTATGGGTTAAGCTTAGGCTCATAGTTTATAGCTACAAAAACATATATTCTTGGGAAAATATGTTTTACAATAAACATCATATACCAACAAATGAATTTATTCTCAGTTCTCAGGAGTACAAAATAGCGTTTTGTTAAAAAAATAACAAATTGATAAGCAAATACACTTTGTTGAAAGTCAAACGGAATAAACAGTTATAACAACAAATCATGCTTTGGTATTGATAGAAATAGACTTGGAATTGTACGTGTTGAGATGTTTGATAATGCTGTTCGTGTATGTGCAGTTTATGACTCTAGATAAAATATTCACATTGACTTTCATGACACAGAGTCCAACTCAAAAAACCAACAAGTTCAAATCCCCAACAAACGTATACATATGCTTATTTCTAACTCATGTTAGCATAAACGAGCAGCGTCTCAATTCTGGTGGTGCTGACATATTTCGTGTGGAATTTCTACTTACTTATACACGTCTTGTGCGATTGTGCCCGCAAAAGTAATGATTTTTCTGTATATTTCATTATAAATGGATTTTCTATGACGCAATATTGTTTTACAATGAAAACACTATATACCACAATAGATTATTTTGAGTAATTTAGTATTTTGTAGAACTAGATTGCCCGCCATCTGCTGGATGGCACATTTCTTTTTCCCAAAAATATTCCTTTTATTTATCGTCGTCTGCCCAGCCCCAGCTACTCAGCACGTTCTTTGTTCAACCGCTGTGTTCCATAGTATTTTTGGTACCTCCGGTTGATTAAAGTAACATTGTTAGTATGGTCAAATGTCCTAATTAGGCGCACTTTTTTGGAAACTTTTCAATTACAAGTTTGCTTGTGCATCACTTGCAATAAGTCACACTTGGGTGGAAGATGGTACCTATCTATACTTAGTAATAATAGAAGTTTTCAATAACAACAACTACTTTTCGTGAAATTAGCAATTTACACTGTGATTTTGTTGTGGATCAAAAACAACAAATTAGCCGCACTGGTCCCCAAAACATACTCGGTGAATAAAGATGTTATAAAAATTCACTCGATTTGCTTCACGAGGCAAGTGCCAAATAAACGGGACAGATGATGCACAACTAAATACGATAACGTGCAGCTGTACTTTATGACTCTTCTCGGTACCTAACTAGCTCAGAAATTAATTACTCACTTTGGTAATCTGAAACATTCTTTGTTTATTACTTCGTAGGCCCAATGCTATTAAGTTGCAATGCAACTTACGATTCGAATTAAGACTCATTACTTTTTGTTAATATGTATCATGTTTGGTGAAGGTGAAATGTATATATCGCAAATAGTATTGTCTGCCAACAATAGAAGGGCGTGCTGTTAATATCAAAGTCTGCCTCTTTGAATTTCTAAGCGTGTGGCCTTTTTCAACTTATTTTGTATCGAATAACCTTATTCATGAACCTATAATGGCAATGCTTAACCTTATAAGATTGATGAGTACACGCTTCACTGCAGCAAATACGCCACTTGCTTTCTTTTCCCAGTTCTATCCCCGAGGGACCTCTGATATGTTGTAGACAGGAAATAAATAAATCTCGCGCTGCGCCAATGAGGCTTGCCTTCTTCAACGAGATTTTGTATTGCTGCATAAACAAGTTTACCCGGTTAAGCTATCTCGATTAAGCCATAACGATATTCCAATTACTTTTTTTTTTTTGCGGTCTCCACGAATATGATATCATCTTTCGCATTCCAATCGGGAGAGCTTTTATTACTCACCACGTTGAAAGTGAAAATGATAAGGCTGAGTGATTTTGAAGTAACAAGGCAATAAGCGCTTTAATGCCAGCACCAGCAGTAGAATTGTGCCTTTCAGCGTCAAGTACCATGTAGCTTTTCATCCACAATTCGAAAGTAGCGACCCACTTTTCATGTCTTAAATGGTTAAAGGCTTTGCCATCCTATTTCCTAGTTTAGTAATTCCACTTTATTAGGTCTTTGCAGTGGACATGGGCGGAAATAAACTGCTTTATGAAACATATTTAACACATAAAAAAAGATTTACATTTTAAAAGACACCAAACAAAAAAACGAAAAACCTTAAGTCACGCAAAGAGTCGTCTCAAGACCACTCAGGTGAACCGCGTTTTTTAATGTGCAAACCGCAAAATGCGTACCAAATTTAAACGAACGTGATTGCTTCTGATTCTGCAAAAAATTTAAAAATGTTTTACTTGTGATCGAAGATTAAGACCCTCCATTAGTAAATGACATAAAAACTTTTTTGAATTACCAGCGTAGAACGTGCCACAACAAAGTTCAGACCGCCAATTCGAAACATGTTGGCATTGAGCTAAAATCAATAGCCTGACCAAATACGTTCAGATGAGAAGGTCAGACCACATGCAATGAACCTATTTTTAGCATATGGTTAGATGAAAGATAGGTCAACAAAAGGACATAAAAGGTGATAATTTATTTTTTGTTTGTTGTTTATAATGACCTGTGCGCATTTTTCGGGGGCAAATCTGTGTGCGTCCGATTTAGGACGTTTGACCATACATTGTCAAATCTCTCTACTAAAGCGCCAATCTTTAATAGCAGGCCACATAATGTATCTGTACATATGGTGAAACAGCCACTTTCAAAAATTTAATGTCCAACCATAAACCTTGACCTTAGCATGTGCCTATATATCGCATATTCAGTCAGACTGGGAATTGTGAGATCACAATAGCGTGTGATTTGAAATTTGCAACATTACAATTCTTGCTTGTCGGTTGGAATAAAGCTTCTATATGTTCGATTTCTTTGTTTGTTGCCGCAGTCAAACAGAAAGCGAGTCTCGTCGTGTTAGAAATGTTTTAGTTCTCGAAATCGACCGAACCCATGTCAAGTATTAGCAGAAAGTTCAATAAATTTCCGGCCAGACTACACTAGCGTACGCATGCTTTTTTCCTCGTCTTCTCTCCAAAGGGACCCGAGAGAAGGCCCACAGTGGGTCGATCAAAAACTTTCCGGTTATCGGTTGCACCTTCTGTGAAAATTTGGCATCTCTGGACACCGTCATTTGCCTTTCCAGTTTGTAACTCACACCTGGTAAAAACGTAGACGAAGAAAAGACAAAGGTGCAGTCAGAGTCATAACCAAGTCATCAAACTCGAGTCGCAAGTCAGGTCAAGTCATTTACCTTTTAAGACTCAAGTTAAGTCGAGTCATTTAGTATAAGACTAGAGTTAATTCGATTATTATTATTCGAAACCAAGCCAAACAGAAAGCAAAAACACTCTTTCCATCAACCACAAACTTTTAGGATTATTACAAAATTTTCTTTTTTGGGCTGTAACGTATGCATTTAAATAAAATTATTTTAAGTTACCCTCTAATGTATTCCGACCAAAGAATAGAGATTCATTTTACTTTAATGCTGAAACGTAATTAAAAAGACCAGACTCGAGTCAAGTCAAGTCATTTTTGTACTTTCTTAGAAAAGACTCGAGTGAAGTCGTCTACCTGTGTCGACAATGCTTCAACCAGAAAGAACGACAACCCGTGATGTGCCGTAGAAATCATAGTTGAAGTAATAACAAAGAAATTGTGAGGTGAGCGTGATATGTTAAGATAATTAGACTGGCGTTATCATATTTAAGTTACGTTACAATATACGCTATGTCCAATTAATTAAAGTAACATTGGTAATACATTTCCTGAGTTGCATGCAAGAAACACATACTTGTATGCCATAGTCCAGTGAATTACTGGCTGGCGCAGACCTTTTTATGACATGACAAAATGTGATAAATTGAAAGTAGTTATGTTGCAAAGATCCTTAGTTGTTTATGTTGGTTTGACGGCACGAGTAAGGCCGATAAACGCTCTATTTTCTTGCTTCCTGCTGCACTTAAAAGAAAACCGACTTCAGTTAGAAAGAGGGATGTCTTGCTGTGTTAGGAGTGTTTTCATTGTCAAAATTGACCTAACGTACGTAGAGTGATAGAATAGTAAAATGTTCAATAGATTCCAGGTTAATTTCCGTGCTGGATCCGCAAGTGATAAATGATTGATAGCATTTTTACCATTCAGATTCATTGTTTTGCTGCTGGTCTAGGTGCTAGATAATAACAATACTACCGCTTATTAAGTCAGAAGTCGACTGAAACTAACATGGATTTATTAAATGGCGTTTATACACTGTAGTGCGAGAACCAAAAAGTGGTGAACTTCTAATAGTAATGAAAGTAAAACTATGCCTGTGTACAGTGTAGACAGAAAAGCAAAAATTAAAATATGAAAAGTAAAGGTGCAAGAAGACAAACAGAAAATAAATGAACCAACTGTATAAGCCACAATAATTCCTGTCGCACATAATGCAACGCCTATACAACGGTAATCAACATGCATGAAAATCAAAGTTACAAACTGACTACTGTTATATACGTATCGATATATGTATATCGTGTTGGTTTGTTGAGTTTTTACAACCATAATTTTCTTTTACATGAACTTTTTTCCAAAATATTTTGGTTAAAATATCATTCAGTTATCAAAATAAACATTTTACTAGTTAGCAGACATTCATCCTTACAGTTTAATTTAAACCATTTATTGCTTAAGAAGTGCGTTATGAAGTTGTTATAGTAGCGCAATCTGGCTCGCCCTTTTCTCCAACCCCACATATAACAGTCACAACGATTCGAGTCAAATAGCAAAAGCGAACAAATTGTAATCTCATCGTAAACCAGCTACAACTTCTGTAAAAATATTGTCCTGTGTTGTAATTTGTGTCCATTGTAAATTTTGCAACATAATAATATTTCTGCTGCCTTAGGTGACGTTTTCTGTTACTTGTGATTAACTTCCAAGCTACTCTTAAAATTTACCTTATTAGGGCCAGCTGACCTTTAAACCGTCTCTGTTGCTACTAATACATACAATAAATAAACTGTAATTTTAAAAGGACTAAGAACAAATCCGTTTGGAATTAAACTAGTTTGTATGCAAAGCATACTTTTCCAACTTACCTTTAACAGAACGTTGGTTTTACATAGGTAGTTGAGCGGCGTCTTTAAATAAAATTGCAAGATCTTCAGTCCACCCATTTTTTCCAATGATATATGACTTGAAGTATTCCAACTCTATACATGTGTAATTGTACTTGATATACAAACAGTTTATAAATGCAAAACGGTCGCAGCAGGTCATTTTAAGACAACCTTTTTTGCGAGAAACCAAAACAGAGACAGACAAAAAATTATAATATTTTAAGTTGTAATAGTTAACAAACTATCATATGAACTAAAAACGATTAAGTCACACGCATGTTTTTACAATAAATTACAATCTGGATTAGGCTACTAATGCCTACATAAAGGCTGTATGGTCAAACGTTATAATTAAGTGCACTTTTTTGGAAACTTTCCAATTTCAAGTTTGCTTGTGCATTAACTTGCAATAAGTCACACTTGGGTGGAGGATGGTACCTACCTACACTTAGTAATAATAAAAGTTTAAATAACAGCAACTACATTTCATATAATTAGCAATTTTCACTGCGATTTTACTGCGGGCCAAAAACATCAAGTTAGTCGCACTGGTCCGCAAACAGACGCAGTGAGTATAGATGTTAACAAAAACGAAGCACGTGTCAAATAAACGGGACAGACGATGTACAACTAAATACGATAACATACAACTATACTTTATGACTCTTCGTATATATGTATATAAGCGTAAATATAAAGTGGCCAAATGTCATATTTGCAATGTACTTTCTAGCAATAATTAAGAAACCAGAGGAACGATGAGTTGCCAAGTTATTTTCTACAGAAATTTCATCTTCTGAGTAAAGATTGTAATTTGAAAACTGTGTCGGCGAAAGATTGCAAAAAAACTTGTTCGGGTGCGTTGAGCATTGCCAATTCACTAACAATCACCTGTCTATTTACCTTAGCTTGGCGTTCTTGCACTAACATCTTTATTGGGTTTCAAAGAAGGTTGCAATTCGAATCAAGGTTCAGAAGTTTTGGGATCAATGTCAAATTTGATGAAATGGAGTTTTTGTGATCAGTCCTATACCACGATCACAGACGCTACTCAGCTTGAGAAGGCGTTTTTTATTTTTGCTAGAAAAGCGGAATTTTACATTGTATGTAATTTCTACCACATGTCCAGGATACATATAAAAATTGACAGCAGCAAAAATTTGATTACCTTGGTCAATTTTAGTAGTTCAGAGAACTATATTACTCTTGCTAAGACCTTTAGCTGAAAGTGTACCTATCTAATCATGTTCATGTTCACAACGAATGAGTTAAATATCACGATTCAAAGCAATTACAATATAGAAAGCAAACGCCTTGAAAATAACAGAAAGAATGGCAACTGGCACAAAAATTCAAACTGCCATCGGAAAATTAGCATTCAGATATGCAATCAATCAGAATTATCACAGAGGTAAGTGAGCTTTTTGACTTCATGTTGGGTGAGATTGGTATCAAGTTGGTGCATTTAACCTGACACGAGCGGTCGCAATCATTGCATTCTACCCACCACGTGTGACTTAAAGGATTTTACAGTACTATGAAAATATCTTTGCATATTGGCTACCTCACCCAAAATTATATGCTCACAAAATGCTTGGGTCGCGAGAATTTATAGTTATTTTTAAGGGCCGCGCCAAAAAGTATTTGCGGACTCCTGGCCAAGGGTAAGGCTAATTCACTTGGCCTAAAACAAAAATCTATCTAGTATGAACATCACTTTGGCCCTACGCAGTTATATTCACAAACAACTAGGAGTGCTATAGCCTATACAAGCAGGTCTGTCCAATTGCCAGGCTAGCTTACTCGCGCGCTGCCTTATTGCCGACCAAGTGGAGTCTTACAGACATCTCTCCACAGTCATTTTATTTCAACTGGTTCAAAACCATGTGCGTTTTGTACCAACTGATGACGTAAATTTAAAACAACCAATCCGACCGTTTTGTGCGCGATCTCATCACTTCGAATCTTTGAAAAACGAAAGTGAAAGTTTTCCAAAGATTCGAAGGCATCCAAGACACGATATTAAGAAGGTCATGGGAAACTACCTCCTCCTCCTCTTTATTTCTTTTCTGTGAGAAGAGAAAGTTTTGTTTCGCCCGAGTCACGCATGGTTGCGTATACTCCCATAACTTCGCTAGTAGTAGCGATTGGTGAAAAGTTTTAGACCAGTGGTTCTCAACCGGGGGTCCGCGGACCCCCAAGGGTCCGCGAAACGTTTTCAGGGGGTCCGTGAGAACTTCGAAATTTGCAACATAAAGTACGAGTTTTTAAAAAGTTTTTGCTGTTTATCATTGCTGTTTGAAATAGGCTTGAACATTTGCTTAATTGCCTATTGTGATGGGACAATACAAAAGCTTATTGAGATTTATCACCCGCAGGGAAGGCCTATTGTGATGCACTAGATTGCGGATTATACGAGAAGACAGCTGGATACAGTGATTTTAAGTAAAAATATCCGCTTAGTTTGATGTTATTTTGAATGAATAGCGCAGTTGTGCACCAAGACTATTAAGTAAAACTAAGCAAAGAAACATTTAAGTGCAGTCTCAGAACCCTTAGTTTGCTTAAACTTCAGGGGTCCGCCAACTGCTTTGACAGCATCAAAAGGGGTTCGCCAAGATCAGAAGGTTGAGAACCACTGTTTTAGACATTCGCAGGGTTCGTTCATCGTTTTTGTAGTTATGATGTCGATTACTATAAAGGGAAGTTGCTGTTTTCGTTGTTTTGAGTTTTTGACGATTCAAACGTGTGTAGCCTATCAGTTGCTAACATGTCGTCTACACCAGCACTTACTGCAGAATATTTATTTGAAATCGTTGTCGACGATGAAGAGTGTAGAATCAAGCATGTGACGTCTTCCGCTTGGCAAGCTAATGATCTCTTTCAGTAAGTTAAGAATTAAAATAAGCTGAGGCTACTAGCAGAGACTTTTTAAGTAGGCTATATGGACTATGGTGCTTATAGCTTTAAAAGAATTAGAAACTCTCTGTTCGAAGCCATCGAAGAAAAGAGAACAGTTTCAAAATCGATTCAATCATTGGTCAAAAGATTCACTTTTTCGATCAATCTTGAAAAAGGTTCGACAAATTGAATCTTTCTTTTTTAGAGTGTAATCAAAGTACTGTATGATACAGTGTGATTTTCGCCAGTAGCCTAATTCGTAATTTTTAACATCAGATTTGACTAACTGTAACTTAGATGGCCTAATTTTGACTCTTTGCCAGTCTTTAAAACCCTAAATTTTCTTGTATAGAAAGCATCATGAGGGACACTCCAAAAGAACAGCCCATCAATTTTATCGTTGAATTTTGTTGATGTGCACCAATTGTATAAATTTGCAAATACAACCACCCAGAAAAGCAAACTCGTAACGTCAAATCCTATTCAGTAGACAGGCAACGATTTCATAGCGAGTTATTCAGTGAAAATGGTTTAGCCATTTCCGAGTGTAATTGCTGTAATTTATGCATCTCAAACAAAATTCGTGCAAAACCTAACCATGTTTAGGATATGAACACATCACCAGAAAAAATCACAACATAAGAGTGGGCCGTACGTTTAAACCTTAAAAACTTACAGCTGCGCACAAGATTTTTTTTCTTCTAAATCACGCCTTGCGTTTAGAGTATAAACTTTAGCTGTTCAAACTGTAACATAATTTGTTCAACTTTAACATCCTAAGCATTAAACATATGTTCTCTTACTAAACAGCGGGCTAACAGCGTATAGGCTATAACTCTACTTAAACTTCAACAGGCCTAAGGTGTTTGGTCATGAAACACTACTGTACACTTTGGCAAACACCGGAAAACAAAGTTTGTAAAAAGTCAGTGAAAGAATGAAACGATTCAAATGCCCTCGAAATACTATAAGTCACCAAAACCAAATCCATTAATGTTTGAATCAATTTGGTATTCTAGCAATGTATGTTTTAATTCTCCAGTACTTTGGCTATTCTCCATCCTTCGTCTTTGGAATGACGTCTCCTATGAAGACACTGTTATCACAACGCTTTCGGCGGCGAATTGATATTTATGTAACGACTTTAGCTTGAATGAAATGCAAAGTTAAATTTTCCAGTGCTGTTTTAAAGGCGTATTGATTTCTTTTTTTGACTTCTTTAAAACCATTGTTTGGCATACGTTGCTAAAGACAGGTTGAGTTTCACATGCCGTTAAATATAATAAAGTATATTACTGTTCAGTTCATACGGGTATTTACCTCAAATACGCTTTCCAAACTCGGCATTTCCAGCAAGTCTTTTGTAACATTTTCAGCTCTGTTGTAATTGGAGCAATATACTTCATACAATGAGAAAGTGGTCCTCTGCGATCAAATCAGTAACATAAGTTTTCAAGTGTACTAGAAAAATGTATATCACAGTAGAAAGCGCCTACATCGTGACACCTCAAGACGACCATGCAATTTTTATTGATTCGACCACTACAATTCTGTGCAAAGACCACAGACCAGTGATAACTCAACAAACACAACGACCCGTCTGTTCAAATCAACACCACATGCAACAGGTCTACATGTTTATAAGCGTATTCTATTAGGCCTATATATTTTATATAGCGTATTCTCACTATAAAGGATTGTTTCTATCGGTATCAAAAATTCACGTACTGATTTTACAAAAAATTCTCCTATATTGCTGTTTCCTCCAAAGATAACCACATCTTCATTCACAGCTTGTTTTTCAACCACTTGGATTTCATTGCGCAAGGCGTTCAAACGTGCTCCATGCACTTCCAGCAGGTCTGTTATATTTCCAAAAACAGCGCGAACATGACCGTCATTAACTTCATACTCGATCTTTTCTGCACAATTTTCTAGATCAGTTTTCATCACCTTTGCAAAAAAAGAAAAGTCGATAAAAATTGCTCATAACCTATATGACTACAATTTGGATGGCTCAGTTTTACAGTTTCAGCTATTCTGAAATGAATTTGGCCAGGCCTTATACATGAGTTAATTTTTAAGTTTTGTCGATTGTATGATGCCGGATCGTATTCATAAATGCCACGTGCTGAGGCTCTCCAAAATAGCTGTATACTTTTGAAAAATGGGCAGACCGGGGTACAGTAAATCACTCGATATAATTTTGTCCTAACCACTGTAACGTGACAATGTGAAAGCTTTCTTTTTATAATAAAAATTAGAGACGACGCAAAGGGCTTTCGTTCCTAAAAGATTTTAATACTTCCGCTAGTAAAAAACATTTAAAAATGGTAATTTTTTTTGATTGGTTGTTGGTACATAGATAAACTTTTATGAAAATGTGTGTGTATAAAAATTTATAGTTATAGGTATAGATAAATGCAAATTAAACCTGAAACAAAATTCTTTCAGATAGACCTGTTTCATTTCGATTTGCTTTAAGGCGGTTAGTGGTACACAGTGAATCATGCCTCAGTGAATCAGGAACTGGGAGCAATTATCCTTTCCAATTGACTTGTCATAACACAAACAATTCTTACAGATCTGAAATGACAATTTCTTTCGAAACTTTTCTTTCACTTAAACTTTGGATTCTTTCGGTTATACTGTTTTTATTTCTTTTTGTAAATATTATTGCTGTAGATAATATACGTTGCGATACGATTTGTCTCGTGTAATTAAAGCAATTTGTTCTTTATAAATATTCTTCCAAGTCAATCCAATAAACAGTTAGCTGCTTATTTTTAAGACTAGAGGTATGTTTCTTTAATGCCATATTCACAGTGTACCGCTGTCCATATAGTGAGTCAATTTTTTTTTATTTTTAAAGTAAAATATTGTAATACAAAAAGTTGAAAATCTCTCCATAAAACTAAACAGAGTTTAGGTGAGCTGCAATAACACCAGGAAAATTGATGCTTGTACGATAACATTTCGAATAAATACGGAAGTAATGACTCAGTAATCAGTAATGACTCACTGTACACCGTACTCCTCTACCTCTATGGACCGGGAAAATTTGAATTTATAGCATTCTGTTAAAGAAAACTTTCCCAAGAAAAACGTAGATTTGACAGTTTGACAATAAATGCTGTCAGATGCAATTAAGATTAGTACTTGGCTTTCATGGATTTCATTCAGTCTTAATTCTAGAGCGTTGTGATCTAAGCGTGTGATTAAGTTACTATAACGGCTAATTTTGTTTGAAAGCGAGGGACTTTTGCTTTGAGAAGCTGACCAATAGAATTTCTAAATGTCAAGTTCAACTGTCTAGAGAAGACGTGTTGAAACTTTAGATTAAACGACACAATTACCTATTAGAGATTTTTTTACCTTGGCAATAAACTTCAATGTTTCCACATATTGCTCTTCGTTGTCAACAATAGCTTTGATAATGGATGAACGAATTTTAAATTGATTGGAAAAATTTTCATTCATCATAACTGACATTGAAAATTACAAAGTGCCAAACGTTTCACTCCAGTCCAACCAACATGCAGGAAAAATCAAAAGCAAATGATCACGTTAAAGGTACCATTTATATCTTCTTATTATATCTCGCTAATTTATCCTGCGACAAGAATCGGTTAATAAGACTGTGATAAAACAAAGTAAACTAATTCTCCCATGTGCATTAGTATTTTCATTTATGAAAAAGTTATAAATTATTGTACAGTAGCAGATGTGGCCTCAGTTTTTTTTGGGGGGGGACCCGAAGTGAGGTATGTCGCGACTTAAGTTTGGGGGCCCGAAAATAACGGTAGACATAGCAATGCATGTTAGGGGGGGGATCCGGCAAAATGCTCCCCGGGAATTTACATGGTCTAAAATGCATAAAATTTTTATTTTCTTCGAAAAAACAAACCGGCCAAGGTTTGATTGTGCATTTCGTTTCAGCTAATGGCTTCCTAAATTTTGCTATGTGGCCCCCAAGATCTTACACCCTTCATTTCTTTGTTGCTATCGAGTGCCCAATACCTCAGAGGTTTGCAGAACACAACTTTTTCTTCGTCTTGGCAAAATTAAATCACATGAGCGTTTGAGCATGAAACTATATGAAAATTTTGTCAAAGCAGGAGGAGATCAATGCACATGGAGGTTCGACACAATTTTCCCTTATTCTTTTTACTTCTGAAATGAGCATGGTGACTGGAGTATGGCGCTGGTTATTACCGCCACAAAACCTTTCAATAACATGTTATTATAGGTAACATGTGTATTAAAATATGTTTATAAGTGTTAATTGCCTACTTCCAAACTTACACAGATACAGTTAATGCGGCTATGGTTATATGATAGGCTACTATTCACCAACTTGCATGGTACTCCCAGGTTCAGCAAGCTACTGGAAACACCTCACTAAAGCATAACGGTATTGCTTATTTACAGTTAAATATGCGTAGATTGTAGGCTATAGGATAGAAATAGGATTACGGCGTTAGATTTGGCAATGACAGTTTTGCACTAGTGGCCAAGTTCAATTTTCAATCAAGTGTAAAATAATGTAATTCATTAGACATTATCAAATCACATTGGCGGTTTCGCAGTATAACTGAAGAAGCGAGCTTAATGCTTGCGAAATCTCGTGTAGAAAAATATAAATAAAGTCAACCTTTAGAATGCCAAACTATATCCTGAATTTATTTTACTATTAGACATTATGTAATAACTTACAAGACAAAATGAGTTCGAAAAAGTAGTTTTGCCTTTCTGCACTAATGAGTAATAAGCAGTACTAAATTTGCGGACAGCCTAACCTAGTACCTTCATGTCTTAAACTGCCGCCTTTTACTTTCCCAGCTTTATTTCATAGATTGCTAGGTTCGACACTATGTTACAAGCAGCTCCAGACAAATGCAACACTGCTTATGAATATTTCGTTTTAGACCACTTGACTAAGTGTTTCGATTACCTTACTTCCCCCTAGATATGGCACGTCCTCCTCATGTCCTCAGTAGTTTTCCAAAAGCGTTTTACAGTGGCGCCCAAATCAAGCCGGAAGTATTCTGTAGAAGCAATCTTTTATCAACGCTAACGTTATAGGCTAATTAAGAACAACGTTTTTGATAAAGTTTACGGTCTTGAATTGCCGTACATAACATATCTAGCCTACACTTGATTAACCGGAAAACAGTAGTTTGCCTGCAAGCCGGAATTCAAATCACTTGCTTACATACAAATGTATCGGGCGTGATGAGCTAAAATATTTGTTATGCACGTTGCATTTTTGTAGAAGACAGGAAATGACACGATTGTATGCGGTTAGCACGTGAACAGATTGCTTGCGTATATTCCCAATACAAAAACAATGCTATTGCCTACATACAGTACTACAGTATTGTGGTATTTGTAAGTTACAACGCACATAGCACCGTTTTACATATCATTTTTATACTTAGTACTCTATAGTTGGGGAAAACTGTTGTTGTTGCCGCACTCGTGTATAGATTGTTCTTCAAGCCTCGATCTCATCTTTGGAAAACAACTAGTCTTTCCAGTGTAAAAAATGTAAAATGCGCTTTCACATTGACAACCAACGTTGCTGCAATAAAATAATGTAGAACCAGCAGCAGTAACCTATACAAAAGCTTTATTCAATAGTATTTCTGTCACAACAAACATTCAAAATTATGAAGTGATAACTGGCACATTCTTGCCTTGTGGTAATAAAAACGATTGTCCACTACGCTATATTCTATTTGATTACATTCGATTGATTCAGTTTAATTTTCACTCTGACTGTCAAAATCTCTATCTTTGTTGGTTCTAGTGTTGCGTCACCCAGGTTGACAAAAATATACAAAACTGCACATAATAAACATATAGTACTGTACAATTAAAGGCATGGTTGGTGTGACGACATGGCTATTGCTTGCTCTCATTGGCTAACAAAAGCGTCATTATTTTATACTCCCATGAATGTCCTCCTCCCTGGCGATTAATCTTGAAAGGGAAATTGAGTTACTTTTTGTAGTTCTGAAATTTTGGGTTTTATGCAGTTCTCAAAGCTTGATTGCGACCAATTTAACTGTACTCCAAATATAATGAAGAGTTCGATTGTAACGACTCGCTTGCCGCCACACATCTCATAATTAACTGTTTAACGATTTGTAACTTGTATGAAATATCAACTGAATTTATCGACTGGTAATGTATATTCTGTTAGATTCTTATCTCATTTAGCCAGTAACCAAACTTGTTGTTTTAGTTTCGTGCAATAACAAATAGTCGCAAAAAGTAATATTAAACAGAAATATGTGCTTGGAATGTCCGTTCAGCAAACAGCTTTATGCTTTGAGAGAAAGGTATATCATCTTGCAGAAAATTGTAGGAAGATCTTGCTTTGGCATTTTTGCTTATGTTATGTCAGGTGGGTAACCTTCAAATGAGTACGCAAATCGCAACATGACATATCTGCTCGTATACTTGAAAAGTCTCGCAATAGTAAATATAAGTGTTATCATAGGATAGGATACGCTTCTTTCGCTTGTAGAGTCATTTGACCTGAAAATAATCTATACTCTTAGTTATGAATAGTTGCGCTGTAGTTAATGCAACAGCGCAACTATTCATTTTTACGTCCTTAAACATTTTCGTTTATCGTATTTCCTTAAATATTCATTTGCTTGAAAGTACTTCTAATTGAGTATATTGGTCAGAAAATACAACAGCATAAACATAAAAAGCTCGACCTGCATTGTTTACTATACTTCTAAAATTTCAATAAGATTAAATCTTATTTAAATATTAGCTGAGCTATTATTGAGTTTATCATTGTGTCTGTTAACATCGAAATGATAATTTGGATAAACTTTTGCCAAATCTTCAACTGATGGCTGATATCCAATGTCTGTATATTGATATTTATTCACAGCATCTAGAAAACTGATATAAAAACGTGAGTAATTTATATTCTCTTGCGAAAAATTACATTGAAATTCTCTTTCAGAATTTTAAGTGCTAATAATCCTACTTCGAAATTACATTTTTTACAGCTTTCATTGCTGCATTTTAGCTCATATTTTACACCAGTAAGTACTCTATTCAACGCGGAGCGTCCTTTGTGGAGCATTTTTGCACCAACACTAATAACATTTTTAACTTTATCATGTACATTTTTAAGAAAACTTCCCCCGATTTTATTCTTTGAAATCGAATTTCTCGTTGTGATGTCATCTTTTATAGTTAATCAATAGGCTATAATTATGCCTCACGAAGGTGTTAAAATAACAACAAAACTACTATCTTGGTCTTTGATTAAAAATCGAATAATGTCAATTTGACTAATATTTTTTATAGACACATAAACATTTTGTCTCGGTTCAACTTGAATTAAATATCCAAGAGGAACACTTGGACTAACAATAATTAACAAATCGCATCATATTTCATTTTTATAACTTGCTTCAACTAAACTACAATGAATTTGTAGAGTGTTAATATTTGCAATAGTTTCACTATTTTGCCGGAACACTGTTTATTGAATTAGAATATCGAAATCCAATTGAATAATTATTTTTAAGTTTAAACCTTGGTTTTAATGAATTGTGATTTGAAGTAATGGTAATACCATTTTGATCATCACCTTTCATTTTAACTAAATACCTTATTTCATCATTGAGGTTTTCAAGATTATTATTCCCTGGTGGTATTTTAATCATTTGAGACTCCTTTCCTTTTTCGCGAAGGCCTTGTGGGACTATATAAACCAAATTATTACTACTAGTTGTAATATTGTGCCAAGAGTACAAGAATTCAGAACTTATTAATGCTATTTCATAATTCTTTTTAATATATAACCACCAACTGTCAGCGCCAGCGATAAGGCAGCCTACCCGAGTGGTCGCAAAGTTGGAGACCTCAACAAACGCCCTAAGGGTTTCGACTGGGGCAAGGCATGTGAACCCAGGTCCGCACGACGAGCTCCCGGTTCGGCCTCCGTTGGGGCGCACTCCCATCAGGCGTATTCAAACTCGCCGATGTCCGATGTTTCGAAGTCCTGCTCCACAGTCGTCGCAAATTGATCCATCAACTCCACCACAAAACCAACTGTTGGTGGAGGGTGCAGTGGACATCGCACCTCAACCAGGGAAAAAGTGTGATGTCTCAGTCTCATTACGAAACGTCTGACGCCTGGATCAGACGGCCATCGACTCTGTTCACTCAGGCATACTTTTTTGTGTGTAAGGCTCACCTCAACCTCCTCCCGACGAGGGACTTCGGCGTCGGTTTTCCTGAGGGCCTCATCCTAGCACGTGTAACAGATGTGGGTTTGCCGAGCAAACCCTTCCCCATATTTTGACTCACTGTCCAGCTGCTTGGGCAGAGATTGAAGTGAGACATTATTCCCTCATGGAGGAAGTCCTGAACCAGTTCCTGAACTAGTTCATTGGCGTTCCGGTTAGAGTTTCGATTGGGCCGTTCGCGAGCATTCACAAGCTGGCGGTAGAAATCTCAGACTCTGCGTGGTGCTCCGCACACCTGGCGGACCGATTGTTGTGTCTGACTTTGCAGTGACGTTCAAATCCGGTCGTAACCTCCTTGGTGATGTGTCTGCAGCGAAGGTTTCCAAGTATGACGAGTTATGCGTAGAATTGACCGGAAAATCTGTCAAGGAACTCCCGTAGGTCGAGAAGAACCAGAAATGAATTAAAATTAATTTATCAAGAATCAACTGGAAAACCATATGATTTTATGGTATTAGATAAAACAGCTAAGCATAAATATCTTTTTTATAGAAAATGCTTTGCATTTATATGCTGTACTATAAAATATGCCTTTTGTAAACGAATAAGAATTAAAAAAGAAAAACAATCTTATAAAAGAATATCTTCAGCACAAAAAATTTAAAAAAAAACATTACAAAATCAAATTCAAACCAAGTAACAATTACAAGAATCTGCTTCAAAAATCTTTAGTCCTGTTACTAAATCGATCAAAAAAGCTCAAAAGAAAACAGATGAATAACAACGCAAACTCATACTGAAAGGAGCAAAGCCTATTGAACATTTACAAACGAGTGCTATTTTACTAGCCATTACCTCCTGTGACGGCGCCGGATTTCCCTATGGGGAAATCAAAATCAATTTATACTTTAAACTTTGAGAATGTTTCAGTGAAGATGAAAAACAATTAGGCTACTGTTAGAAAAAACTTTTTACTAGATTTTGTTAAACTTATAGAAGGTGGACCAAATTACATAACTGAATAAAAAGATAGAACTATAGGAATGAATAGACGTTTAGATGGAAAGAGAAAAAAGCCTGGTATTGTGTAGATATGATTGACAAAAAATTACTACTTAAAAAAAGGAGAGAAATTAAAAAAATTATTAGAAGGAATAGAGATGCCTTTTAAGAGTGGAAGTGGGGTGACCGGAATAAATCCAAAGAAACTTTCTGTAAGGCTTAACTTATTAGTAGCAATCAAACAAGCTGATAATAATAACAATGGTTTAGAGTTTAGACAGAGAAATTAAGAGTATTTTAAAAAATGAAATCACGTGATTGTATTTTGCACTGTGAGTTTCAAAAATGGAGCAAAAATTTTAGTTTAATATTTTTAAAGAAAATAGTCTTGTGACGATTACGTCACGAGTCACGAGTTGTTTTCGAGATGTTTGAAATTTAATTTGGGATCTTGTAATTCAGTTGTTGACCAGATTTGAGTTCTCCTTAATGACGTCAGATAAATTACCTCGCTTGAACTGATTTGCCACATATAAATACCGATGTAATGTTTACAATCTTTCCTTTTTATGTGATCGATTTCACTGGTTACTACAGCGCAATGTAGCTTTCAGTAAGTTTTGCCCGAAGGTGAAAGCCTTCGTGTTTGATAATAAATAAAATGGGAACTTCATTATTTAGCAATTTATATAAACAGAATTAAGCAACTAACAGCATAGTCACGCAATTTGAGAAATGAGAAGTCATATCATCGAAGCAGAAGCAAAACAAGTTATAAACCATCTATCGTCCTCACTCATATTCAAACAATAACCGCCAGCATAAGCGGTCTTTATGACAGATGAGTTTGTTGTGTAATGCTTCACACAAGTAGTATACAAACGAATTAAATATGTCATAGCCTAACAACATAATAAAATGACAACAGTACCAGTGAAAACAGAGTGTATGACAGCCAAAATATTTTTATACGCATTTTTACAGTAGGCCTACACATGAAGAAGCAAGCTTATGCTTGCGAAAGCTCGTGTCGAAAAAAAGTAACGTTAATCTTAAGAATGCCAAACTATATCCTCTTTCTTATTTTACCAATCTTTCATATTATTTTTTCTTATTTTACCATCAGCCAATTTGTAATCATTACAAATATTAACACTCTACAAATTCATTGTAGTTTAGTTGAACCAAGTTATAGAAATGGAATATGATGCGATTTGTTATTTGCTGTGAGTCCAAATTTTCCTCCAGGATATTTAATTTAAGTTAAACCCAGACAAGATGTTTATGTGTTAATAAAAAATTTAAGTCAAATTGGTAGTATTCAATTTTCAATCAAAGACCAAAATAATAACTTTGTTGATATGAACAATGAAAGGGTAACTTATTGTATTCACCTTGGTGAGGCATAGTCATCGGTAGAATCATTTACATTAACCATAAAAGATGATATCACAACGAGAAATTTCATTGGTGGAAGTTTTCTTAAAAATGTATGGGATAAAGGTACAAATGTTATTAGTTTTTGTGCAAAATTACTAATAAGAGTACCTCCTAGTGTATAATCTGAGCTGAAAACTTCAACAGTGAAAGCTTTCAAAGCTGCATTTACACAGATTATGGAAACCTGCTGTAAAAAATGAAATCAAAACCCTCTAAGAGTGTTGATTTCACGTTGTATCATCTTCATTTAACATTGGCATTCTTCACCAATCCATTGTATACCATTATCATTAAAGTTTGCCAGTAACTGCTCAAGCAATTTCTATATATTATTGAAAAAATGTTTCTCTGGTACACTTTGTCATGACCTCGAAACTCAAATACGAAATCCAAGTAAATAAGACTTTATTAAAGACAGAACAGAACAGTCCTAAAACAAAATAGGACAATCAGTTAGGCAAAACGTGAAAACTATATAATACTTATCTAGATAAACTCATAGTGTTGAGCAGCCGACCGCCCACACTACGCTTTTAACTGAACGACGTCCTACAGATGAAAACAACACAATTAAGGCGGCGTGATTATGCGCCAGGCAAACAGGCAAAACAAAGGAATGTCACCACACACTTTACAGGCAACTATTCTTTCAGAAAGTATTTTAAAACACTATATTTTTATTATCACGCCATGTTTGATTCACTTACTTCCTTTATCTTACCAAAGGCTAGGCGGAAGACAAGTTAGGCGGGTGAATTCTGTTTCCTATGGCATTTTTGCTGCATGAATAAAAATAAAAAGTAACATTATCCTGTGTTCTTGAGATTTGTTATTTATACGCTGCGTTTAGATTTGCAAAAGTTATGCTGATCGAAATACACATACAGTAATTTGCTGTTCCAATCACATGATGGCACGTACCCCGACAACAGTGGCTTTATGACATAAAAATCAAAAGGCTTAGTAACATAAAAATACACTTAAGGGTTCACTTTCCAATAGAGAAACAGTTTTGAGGCGGCAGTACTGTGTTTACAACGATGTCGCTGCTATAGATATCTTATATATAATATAAGATATCTATGGTCGCTGCCATAGCGTCATATTGGTGGGGGTTTGATTTTTTGATATTTTGGAGCATTTGTCCTAAAATTTTAAGCTTAAAGCATGCTGTAAAGTTTAGGTGTTTGTTATAGAAATGTGAGTACAAGGACTCTGACCAAATTAAAACTGTAGGCAGTCCTAGCCCAGATCTTGTTGCAAGCCAAAATTCAGGAGAGGTTTATGATGTGGTTTTTTGATAGCCTAGTAGCGTCTTGATTTAATGTACTTTGCATTGAAAAGCATATAGGTATCTCTTTAAATTGGGTCATAGCCCCTTAACCCTATAGAACTACCAGATGGGTCAATTGACCCTTTTGCATTTTTTTTAATTTTACAAGAAGTCTTTTTTGCTAGCAACCTCAAACTTTTTGACTTTTATTCTTTCTGCGGGTATGTGACACATCATCAAAAAGACAAACGAATTTTTTTTTTCAAAACAATTGTTTCGGAATGGAAAAAGGTAAATTATCAAAGGGGTCAATTGTCCCTAAGCCGAGAGTATTGATTTGTTCAATTGCATTTCCAAACAACTTTTACACACAGGTACACTACTGAATACACATTCCACAAACAAACTTTGAACAGTTACAACATTGTACCCTTGGTTTGTTTGACTGACATATTTTACATTTGTTTTTTTATTGAGTGGTAAATCTTCATCAGCACTTTCTATTGCGTTTCAGATGAAAAACTTGGGGGACTGTACGTCTTCTGTTTTTCTCTGCAAAACACAGTTTTTTAGCCAGTTCGATAATAAACTCTTTTTAATTGTTATTTGCACATCTTTGCATATGACGTATGTATCCAGTGCCACAATGTCCAACAAGTTGAAAAATGCAGCAAGTTGCCATCTTCGTGATGCTGCCTTAGTAGAGTAAGCGCGGAGCGTTGTAGTCCAGAAATAGCCATTGGTTTCTTTGCTTTATCATCTAAACATTAACATTGTGTATGAACATTGTGAAGTGAAGAAAGTAGATACACTACTTCGTTTTATAACTGAGAAGCATATTATTTTCTGGTGGTTGTGTGAAAACAAATTTTGAAGTGTACAGTGGCGTATTTTTTCCAAGCCGAACATCAGAAGGAAAGTCTCTACGATGGGATCTGATAGTACCAACGATTGTAGTGTTCCTCTCAAGTAACTTTCTGTCAAGTGCCAATGAAGTAAGATCTACCTAGATCTGGAAGGAAGAAGTTGCTCATCAACTGCAACATGAGAATGAGGAAAATAAGACTTTTGGCAGTTGTCCATCACTGTATTCCACAAAACTCGAATTGCCGTAAACTTGTTAGATTGTCAGCGACGCTGCCTTAAAGTTTTCTCATCAAAACGTATGTAATGAATAATTGATTGAAATTTGTTCATAGTCTCCGAAAAAATAGATCGACCATATTCTAAATCCCAGAAATTTGTTAGCGGTTCATCCCTTCCTTTCAAAACTTCTCGAAGAAGACACAGGCCAAAAAACGCTTCCAGCTCATTATTTCTGAGGGAAAATTCGCTATTCTCTTGTCGCTGAGCTTCGGCTATTGTGAATTCCATAATGTGATCAATGTTTCTTTGACCCCACAACTCTTGAAACACGTTTTTTGCATTATCTACCCGTGCAAGAACAAACTGTTTAGTATCTGACCTTGTTTTAATTATATTTCGTTTACTTGCACGTCCATTTTGAGGTGGAAACTCAGGTGCCCAAATGGTACCATCTCTACTGACTATCTGCTCTCTGTTTGGCAAAGTAGGGACAGCATTTTCTGAACTACTTTCTTCTTGCACAACATCTTGCTCTATGTCAAACAAATCTCACGTATGCTTGGTTCTGGCTCATCAAAGTGTTCTTCATAAACTTGAAGAACTTCTGGATTGTACCTTCTAGCTGCTGTAAACCTAGACATGGTAGACAACTGCACACTACTAATTACACTGTAGCTTTTGCCCTAACAGTAGCAATAGCACTAAAATCTGAAACAAAAACCTGCGTCTGAGACAAATAGCTGCAGAATGTCTGTGGAACATAGTAAAGATCGCAATCTAAAGCTTAACTATAAAATTACAGATGCTCCCTGACTAGGCCTGCTGTAAAATTATTCGTAGTCTTCAAGTAACTTCCTAAACACTGCAATCAACTAGATTAATTTCTTGCTGCATCCTATCAATAACAAATTTTTTGTCTTCTGCAAAGTTTGCGGTGTCAAAAAGTTATGATATTGTTACAAAGTGAAACGATACAAGCACTGTGACGTCATCATAGACAAAGGTCACACTGTCCAAATTAATTTCTATGAAAGAAATAATATGAGAAAATGGTGTTATTTCCAAAAATTGCAGTCATATTAAATGGAAGGGTCAATTGACCCTCTTGGTAATTCTCGTAGAAAAAAATTCTGGTGGTTCTAGGGTTAAACAAACGAGCTGTGAAGCCTCTTGCAGCTACAGCGAAACAGTGTTTCTGATGTGGCTTATTCTCATTAATGTTAGTGTACTTGCAGTTCATTGTTAAACACTAAATCCTATACCGCACCTTAAAATTTTGAGACGGCTTCTTTTTTTAATTTTCATGTTAGACGTAAAACATCTCTTGAATATAAAATCTCAAATATCCATTTTAACCTACCTACTCCAGACGGACTGGGCTAGAGTAGATGATTATTGACGAATCATTGCTTGTGTTTTGACTGGCCTCAGATCATTACTTGTCCCTGAAACTTTGGAAAGTGCGTTTATGTCGTTACGGATAATCGTCACTTTCAATTGTATTTGTACCATTACAGAACTGTATTTGTAATTACTGTATATTTAAACTATCATGGAAATTTAAAAATTTTAAACAAAAATAAATAGACTAACAAATAATCATGTTAAATATACATGAGTAATTCTGCTGAAAGCACATGTTCTACCTGTCTCGTACTTAAAGTGATACTGTTGAAAAAATTAGTAGAAGTATTTAATGTCAAGTTTGGTAATACACTGTCACTACAATCAAAATCGAAATATAACTTGCCAAACATCTTGATCATTAAACTAGCAGAACTGGTTGTAACACAGACCGCATTGTCCTACAGGTTGGTGACCTCTGCATTACACAGATACAGTACTCTGTTATTACGTATTGTTTGTTAGTTGGAGAAATAATGTTATTTAGTTATGTAATCAGAAATAAAATTATACGGTATATATATATATTATACGGTAGAAGGTAGACTTTGGTGAAGTTTTAGTTACTATATTACAACTTTCAAGTTTGATTACCAAGAATCCTAACAGCTTTAAATCTGCAATTTTTGGAGAAGGTGAATAATGAGTTAACAAATATGGGTCAATTTGCGGTTCGAGTGGTGATTTGCTACCTTTCAACAAGGTCAACCACTGCCTTGAAACGTTTTTCTTGTTTGATAAATTCATGGTGGCTGTTTATACATTGCAGATGCTAATTGAGATGATTAAACATTCACTATCATAATTGAAGCCAAGAAAGCAGCCATACTGTTAAACTACAAAAGAGAAAACAAGTGTTTGTGACAATGTGCTTGGAATGAGATTCATTTAATTTTGATACTCCTTTGATATATTTAGCCTGCATGCTTTATGTTATGGAAACAGTGCTTCTTCTTTCGCCTACTTTAGCTGCAACAGGAAACACATCTACTGTTAGTCGGTTACAGAATCATTTTGAAAGAAAATCGTTTTGTGTTCTTGTCACTTCACCACATGATCTATTTTCTCAGAAGGTCAATTACAATTGTAAACTAAAACGTATCAACAAACATATTGTGGAAAATAAAGTGAATTTTGTCATTCTTATCCATGCTTTTAAGAGTGGTTCATGTGTCATATGCACTTGTAGCAATTCATGTAAACTCTGTGTGAAATATGCAGTTGTGTTTGGTGGTACTGATTTAAATGAAGATATAAAGTATCAAGATAAATTTGAGGTGATGAAGACATGTTTGAATAATGCTGTGTTTTGTGTAGCATTTACTGAAAGTTTACTGGCTGTTGCTCGTATCCATTACCCTAATACTCCTGCCTACTTGCAACAACAAGCATTGAGTTACCAGTTGTATAATGTTTCCATAAACGATTCGTGTAAATCTCATGTCAGCACTAAAACGCCGTTGGTGTTTCTTTTGTCTTGTAGCATTCGTGAAGTAAAAGATCCTTTGTTTCTACTTGAGGATTTTTTAACATGGAGAAAACTGGCTACTTTTTCCCGGGATATTAGGCTTCTTATTCTTGGGCCAGTTACAGGCTCTGAATATGCTAACTTGTTCTTTAAGCAAATGCAAACACTTATAATGGCGCACCATGCCCAATGTACACACAACCAGGATGATAAGTTACATATTAACCTCAAATCTGTAATATCATTTCCACCATTGCCAGGGTCGACAGGTATCGAAGCAATGAATGCATGGTTGTCAATTCCCGATGGCAGTGTTATACAGTACCTTAAACCATTTGAGCAAAGTGAATTCCAGGAGTTATTAAGAACTGACACTTTTTTTGCTATGATTAATTGCTCCAAAAGTGAGGGAATGTCGGCCTCATTGCTGGAAGCAATGGCATGCGGTCTTCCAGTTCTTGCTCGAAACATTTCTGGAAACAACGCTGTGATTACAGATTACCAAAATGGGTTATTATTTTCTCAACCTCAAGAATTTGTAAATAAAGCGATGGAGCTAATTATTGATGATGACCTTTTAAAAAAGCTTGTATGTAATGCAAAACAATATGTGTTCCAAAGCCATAATCCTTACAAAGAAGGCGATTTTTACTGTTCACTACTTACAAAGTACACGAGTAAGGTGGATAATGATTTTATTTCATAAACAATATTTTTTAAGATAAAACGGTTTCTGTTTGGAGCATATTGTTCACAGCAGAAACTATGATTTATTAATGAACTGCCTTTAAGTGTTACTTCTCGATACTTTAGTGATTTATCTAAGTGTTGAAGCGAAGGAAATATTTTATTATTTCATGTTGCACTGTTCGCAAGAATGATTTAAGCACTTTTTGCAATAATGTCAGAAATCGCTTGAAATGGTAGATCTACATGTGTTTTTTTCTGATGTGTTACATCATGCAAGTTTGTGTTGGAGGAGGACAAAGATTTTTAACAATTTATTTTTTGCTTATAAAATTTATATTGATGTCTAGATGCATTTTTCTTTTTTGTATAATGCTTGCTTAAGATAAATAAAACTGATCTATGCTGTCTTAACAGCTCTCTAATGTACCTGAAATATTGTACTTGCTTGCACTGGTCAGGCTTATTTAATAGCTATTGTACAGTAATTGTAAGCTGTGTTTATTTGAGATTGTAACTGTGTACAAATAGAGAGTTTGCAGTATTGTTGTTTATCATGAATTCTATTGATGTTTGTGTACATTGGCTTGCCCATGTTTTGCATATATATGTTGTAATTTTTGTGTATGGTAATATTATGCTCTTTAGATACTTATAATATGTTATTGAGGTTTCTGTGAGATTTTTAAGGTTTTTTACTGCATTTTTCTAATGGTACATATTGATTTGTTTAGTTTTGCTTCGCATACTTTTTAAATTCTCATGTTGTGTTTAATTTTAGTAGGTTCCAATATTTTTTGGAATTATACCTCGAATTATGTATACTATGCTATATATATAATATATTTTTATGCAAATCCATAAAACTGTACAAATAACATTTACTTTGCTGTAAAAGTTAAATAACTGGTATGGCCACTAATCCCAAAGAAAAAAATACAAAAAAAACAAGCAAAGTTTAAAAGTGTCATATTTAAACAACATTGTTCAGCTTAGATACTATATCATCCTCCATCTAACTTACAGTTGTAGCTGGAAACAAACGTCACCTTTTTCCCATGGCGAGTTTACCTCTGCGACGTCATATTTGCAGCATGCCTCAAATCGTGTATTGTTCCAGCATTATTTTCAGGGAGATTTTGCCTAGGAAAAATGCAAGCTTTATACTGTCCATGAAGCTTTCACTATTTGAAGTGAGTCACAACTTGGCACTACCACACTTCACATATTGTATTTTTCCTAGGACAACAACTAAACTGGCGCCAAAAAAAGTTTCTGGGAGAGAGTGAAGAACTAATTGAAAATAAAATTATAGTTTATACTAATTTTTTGAAAACCATCTTTTCTATGACGACTACAACTTCAAAATATTGTCATTGCTTCACCAGATTTTGGAAAATGAGGCACTGCTTCATTTGCAAGCCTCCCCTGACCATATTTTCCTGCGCTACATAAACGTTGCATTTGCACTATATTTTGCATAATTTGGTATATCTTTAAACTTTTTGTCAAAAACCTGCAATTTTGATACTTGCTTGTTAGCTTCCAAATTTCGATGGTACATTTCATTAAATCTTGTAGATGAGTTACCAAACTATTCTAAACTGCTGCATTGTCAACAAAAAATTTTATTTATTTTTTAAATTATTATCCCATCATCAAAAAATGCTGGTAAATATCGTCAGATCCTATAAAGAGGAAACTGCGACGATTTTTAGGGTATTTGAGCTTTAAAGGAGTTGGGTTGCTGTTTCCTGTCCAGAAAATTATGAAAAGTGACCTGTATCTCGGAGTTTTCAACTGAAGAATGACACCAGATATATAGAAGATAGATTGAGCTCATGTAAAAGGCTTATTGCTAAGCGGGTGACTGCAGGTAGAATGGGAACACTGCTTGTGATTGTTGTATAGTTTTCCTATTCTATTATTGACACATAGTACCACAAAATGTGAAAGCTTATCAAATTAGAAATTTTAATAACATTTTTCATGATGTTTTGGCCCTTAATTCAGTTCGGTTGTTTATTTCTTTTCATATTCAACAAACTATTTTTGTTTAAAGCAATAAAAAATAATAACTCTATTGAAAGTTGTATCTACAGGATTAACAGAGAAATGATTTAATTTTGTGAAAGCCATAATAAAGTTTGTTTTGACAAAAAACGTAATGTTACACCCCACGTTCAGTTATTTTGCCAAGCTGGCACCTATGCAAATAAAGGTATATATGATGTTAAGCCACATCTCTATGACATCGTAATCATCACCACCCATGTTGTAATTAGTAGCAAATGTGTTATACTTTTCTGGCAATGACTGCTTCTCCATTACATAATGTCTTGGCACCGTATATTTGCAGACAATTATTCCTTGATATTATTCCTTGGTCAGTTTGTTTTTAACCTTGCCTCTCACTTCATATATTCGCATAATCAATAGACATTTATTTATTTGAATATGTAACGAAAGTGGGTATATGGCACCTGAAGTTGAGAGGTTGACCCACTCCGCTACAATAAATACTTGTTGAAATGTTTATTGCGGGTGATGGTGTATGAGTCTCATAAAGTCGTTATCTGCTTTTCTCACCCTCAGACTTAATTGCTCACCTTAACGATTTATTATCTTGTGAAGATGACAACAAAGTTGTCTATCTTAACACTGAACTTCTTCAAATTGAATTCAAATATGGTTACCCAGGAATGACAACTGTATATACTGATTATATTGAAGTTTCTTTGAATAAAATAAATTTAGACAAAACATTGGCACAGCAACAGCATAAAGACGTCCATGTTGCAGCTATTATCTTAGTAGACTGTATGCATTGAACAACTGTGAATAATTCACACAAGATAGGTATAGATAGCAGGCACGATGTTCATGTCTTGACTTAAAACGGAAAACAAGAAGTTATCGATACGCAATGTTATCTATCATTATCGTCACAGTTCGTAAAGCAGATGTCTGAAAATAAAAATACTATATTGCATTCGATTTTTATATTATAATATCCCTTTATCATCACAAATACAATGGAGGTGTTTCCAATAATTTTTCTTAATTTGTAAAGATTGTGATATAGTTGTGGTTAAGAGGTTGTTTCATACCATATTTCAAAATACACCATCGATTTAAGTATATATTTGTGAGTGTGTGATTATTAAATGTTTTGATAGGCACATACAGGTAGTGTAACGATTTTTTGCTGAATACAAAGTTTTGTCTCTTCAGGATATGGCTTCTACCAGGTTAGTTAAATTTATAGCCAATAGAATAATTTATTTTTATCTATCATTTGTACATTTACTGTATATATATACTGTACATTTACTGTATTTATATATTTACTGTATAACATTTTTTGGAATTTTTTTTGCGTGTACCGGTTCAACATAGCAAAATCCTAGGTTTTGAACTCGTGCCATTATCTGAGCAACATTCTTCTTCTACAGGCAAATTAGCTTACTCAATATAACCTACCAAACCACCTTTGTCCGATTAGTTGACACTCGCCACGTGATATTACATTGTAATGATAACATGATAAAAAATAATTAAGAATATGTGTTTTTATGTTTACTCAACTAGAGCTACCAGAGTAATGCGTACCAAGCCTGAGTAAAGTCAAGAAAGTTGGGCAAAACGAAATAACCAACGCACTTTAGTGAACACTAATGGAAACAGAAATCCAAGGCCTAGTTGTTTAATTGCATATCTGCTTAAAATGCATATTCATCAACTCGTTAATGTGTTAATGTTAAATAACTAATTTAAAAAGGTTAACGTTAAATCTTAAAAGTGTCATTTCTAATAATTAATTTGTCTAAGACATCATCTCTCGTATCCATCTGGTTTTGTTTCATTTGTTTTTCTTCGCTTTTATTGACATGATAATTTATTGATACTATTGCAAACTGTTATGCAGCACATTGTTTACATCTTTCAGGATATAAATTTTCCATTACTGTTTTTCATTTCATTGTAATTGTCATTTAAAAAAAAAAATCTTTTGCAAAATGACAATGCTCCACTTTACGCCAACACAAGCAGCTGTGACGCTTTGTACAAGGAAAAATTTATCAACGTTTCTGCTCAGGCATTATACGATAACATTTATCCCAAAGAGGATAGTGTCAATAACTTTCATCAGCATTCGCAGTGTACCATTTGAACTCCTACATATGTTTGAATAAGACTGATGATGCCTAACTGTAGTCGAAATATCCTTTTGTTTTAAAATCGTACAAGCTGACCCTGATTTTATCTTACTTTTAACATCTTCTAAGTTTTATTGTTTTTTTTTTGGTCAATGACATGTGAACTGTTTGTATCACATAAAGTATTTCAGCTGGTGAAGCATAAAAATCTTTTCACCAGAATTTAGGTTGGGCTTACAGGCCATTCTTGTTTACAAGAAAGGGCTATGTTGTGATTAGCAGACAACATTGCAAGCTGCATCAAACTTCCATTTTTCAATGTAAACCTGTCTTAATTATCCTCAAGTTAGAGAAAAACCTTTCTTATGTTGTCGATGTTACAGAGAGTGTTGCTGCCATAACAAGAGCTCTTAGTAGTGGAGAATCTTACCTCTCTAATTTTGCTATCATAAATGACATAGTCCCTGTTTCTTACATCCATACACGAAATTGGTTTGATCTATTAATAAGTTCTGCTTGTGGGTTAATCAAGTCCATGAATTTTAATCAATCCTGCAACTGAATGCGCAAGGGTTATTACAATTGCTTGTTTTCGAATCTCTGCATGTTTAAAAAAGCATTGTTACTTTGTGCACACCAAAATGAAATAATTTTAAAATGAGGACTGTTTTATCCAAAGCAAGTGAAATACGACCCATGTGTTACAAATTGTTTTTAAGTAATTTTAACTCACCAAGTTCAGGCATTGCAACAGCTATAATTAGGCTACCACAGTGCATTTGTGCCAGAAATAAATGATATGTATGACGAATAAAAAGGTACTGGACTTACTTGACAACAGTAAATGCACTGTCACTGACCCCACAAGTTTATTTTGCCTGAAAATCCTGATGAGTCGTGAATCATCTGGTGTTTGACCCTTTACCTGGTTCTGCCACTTCATACATATGTTACCTTATTGGCTTTTGACATCATCTAGATTTACAAAATCCTTGCTGTAATGAATACTAGAGTGTTTGTTTGTTGTTGCAAAAACAATTTCAATCATTGATGTCTATAGCTGAAATTTGTGATAAATTACACTGGTCTACAAAAACAAAAAAAATTTTTGTTGCATGAACTTTGATGATTGATTTAGGCTAAGTTTTGGTTGCTGAATCCAATTGTGAGCTCAGAATTGCTCTATCACGTCAGGTTTTTTCGCTGCGCATTTTCCCCAATTTCATAAATTGATCAAATTTTGACTTTCATTAGCGACGGTACGGTGAGCGTATAACAGCAACAGATCAAATATTGTTATTGAAATCATCTATGATGAAACCTTGGCTGGAAGTTTTGTTGTAGCACAGAATGACAGAGTTTTTAGTAAACTTTAATCTAGTTGTTCTCAATCTTTTTTCAATCACGGACCTGTTTTCGAATTTCGAAAATATATGTGGACGCATTCATTTTTTTCTTTTGTATCTCATTACTTAGTTACCATCTTTATACATCGCGCTTGGTTTATACATCACGTTTGGTAGCTCATTACTGAGATACCGTCTTTATCTGTATACATCTGCCCTGGAGACTTAAAAAGTAGACTTAAATGCTATTTGTGACAGCACCCTGCTCTTTAGTAAAACGTAAACATTGTCAACAATAAACATAACATTGTTCGTATAATGTAAAAGAAAATTGACAGCTCAAAACGAAGCCTGAAGTGTGTGTTACTTCACCATGGAAATAAATATGCATCGATTCCAGTAGGACATTCTGTGACACTCGAAGAAACGTATGAAAACATTAAGGATGTGCTGGAAACACTGAAGTACAGTGATTATGTCTGGGGATTATGTGTAGACATAAAAATAATGAACCTTGTTACAGCAAATAACCTTGTTTTCTCTGCTACTGGGAGAGCAGAGCCATAGATGAGCATTGGATAAAAGATAAGTAGCCAGAAAGGAGCAGTTTAACACCTGGAGAGAAAAATATCATTCATAACCCGTTAGTAGATACCAAGAAGATCATCCTGCTGCTACTTCCCATCAAACTTGGGGCAATGAAATGGTATTCTAAGTCTCTTGATCACAATGGAGATTGCTTTAAGCATATCTGCTAAGCCTTTCCAAGTCTCAGTGAAGAAAATAAAGAAAAAGGCTGTAGTTTTTAGTGGCCCACAAATAAGGCAGCTGCTCAGAGATCCAAACTTTGCAGCATCAATGAACACAGTTGAAGCCAAGGGCTTGGAATGCTTTTTCTTTAGTTGTTAGTAATTCCTTTGGCAACAGAAAAGCAGAGAACTATCGAGACCTCTTAAAATAAATGTAATCCAGCATACAAGAGAAGAAATGCAATATGAGCATAAAGCTACATTTCTGAAAAATCATTTAGATTACTTTTCCGAAAACCTTGGGGACTTCAGTGAAGAATAAGGTGAGCGCTTTCACTAAGACATTAGAGTTATATAAAAGAGCGCTACCAAGGCTGATGGGACTGCCACATGATGGCACATTACTGCTGGAACTTGAAGAGAGAAAATTACACCACTACCCATAAACGAAAGCCATTAAAACGAAAATTTTCGAGCTCTTAAAGATTGTGGCATTTCTGTATCATTCAATTGATTGTTCAACGGCTAGTTTCTAGTGATGTTTTTTAAATGATTTCGAGGCTTTGTGTTCGTGTTTTGCATGATTAAGCGTTCCGGCAGTTTTGATTAAAACAACCTCTACATTTCGAGGCGGTTTCTGATTTGCGGTATTATTTATAATGAACATATATATTATCTCAAAAACGTGATGTGATAGAAAAAAAATAATGCCAGATTCGGATTCAGCGCCCCAAAATTAGGTAAAAAAGACCCCAACACAGTCTGCCGCAAAAATCGTGTTGACCAGTGTTATCAATCCTTGAGTTTAGAATTAATGGCTTATTGTCAAAGTCTGCATCTGCTTTGCTTTGTACCTGAATACAGAGGTGGGCAGTACTGCAGTACAATATTGCAGAATTACTGTACCACAGTACTTTATAGTACCGAATCCCTGTAAGGAGTTAAGTCAATCTTGGTACTTTTAAAATGATTACTTCAAGCTTTTGAGAAGTATGTTTTTAAAACTTAGTACCAATTTTAGCTCTCTTTGTTCTTTTTTGATATAAAAATATCTAATCAAGTCGCAAAGAATAAGTTGACATATTTTTTAACCTGAAGTAACCGTTAGCGGGGTCATAATAGCAGCAAAAATTGCATTCACAACTGGATCCGCTGTACAAAAAGTACCGGTACCGAGTACTGGCAAAGTACTTTATTGAAATTGTACTGAAAACCGGAACCGTCAGTATGTTTTTTGCCAAGTACCGGTACTGTTACCGACGGTGCTTTCAAAGTACTGACTACCTATCTCTGCCTAAATAAGTAAGACATTTGTTTTATTTGGACATTTTTGCTTTGTTTTGTTTCCATATTTTGTAAAGCATGAAGTCTTTAGAATGTTTTGTGTTTCAATTGAAGTCTAGTTGAATCCGGTATTTAGGCGGTCAATGACTGAATCCCTCTCTTGATTTCATACTTTCACAAAAGAGTAAAAAATACATCTTAAAAATGTGCAATTTATGCATTTCGCCTATTTCATTTAATAATAATCATAAAACACTGTGCAAAAGTTATACACACTTAAAGTGTTAGGTTTGATCACCATTTGAAAATGATACTCTTCACATGAAATGTAGTTATGTTTATAAAATGTTTGTTGGATCGAAAACTTTGTAAAAGAAGAAAAAATAATTATCATAACATGAAAAACTCACCAGTCTGCACAATCTCTTGTTTAAATTAAACTCCAACTTTTACGTAACACAAGCTTTTGTTGTATTGATATGTAATGAAATACGTTTTTTTCCAGAGATTTAGTGTACATACCAATATCAAAAGCTAAAAGCCTTGTGCAAAACTGCTTAAAGGCAGTTGGTGCAAAGGAATCACATGCTGAGGATTTGGCTGATGTTTTAGTCGCTGGTGACCACAGAGGACACTATAGTCATGGATTAAATCGACTTGGTAAAAACATTTAAAGATTCTTGGATGCATATTGATTACTCTTATTTTTCCAGAAATGTTTTAAAATGCCAACAAATAGAAAAAGAACTGTATTACCAAGAATAATCACAGGTTCATTCAATGTAAAATCAGTCAAAAAACAACGATATTTGTAATCCAAAGTGTATTTTATCACAACTGGAAAAGCACTTGCAGAGTTACTGCGTTTTTAAAAAGAGCTGATTTGTTCTCATTCAATTGTGGTATGCAGTGATTTCTAATGTCGAAACTTTAACTTATTAATACTGCCGAAAAATATGTAGCCAACTCATATCTCTACAGGTGTTAAGAGGCTTTAAATTTTATTTGTTAATGAGCAGATTTTTCGGACAAACTTTCATTTCTTTCTTTTTAGTGTGAAAACTCATAAGCGTTTTGGTAACAAAAATCATCCACTTTTTAAAATCAGTCAAACTTAACAAAAGCTTTTTAAAGTCAAGTATCCGACTACTAGTTAAATCACTTTCTATTTGAGGTATCTTATGAAAGCTCTTTTTATATCGAATGTACTGAACTTAATTTTACAAGTGATACTTTGCCACAGACAACAAAGTGTAGTAGGTCAAGGCAGAGAACTAATTTTACCACAAACACGTTTTGCGTACCATCAGGTAAGCTGCTTTTCCTTTACTATTGCACATGGCTACAACATACACACACACAAACACACACACAGAGACACACATAATTACGTTTCAAGTTACTTGTAACCTGATCTTCTACGACAGTTGTAACATTGTGTTTTTGTGTGTTTAGATATGTATGTGAAAGATATTCAAACTGGAATTACAAATGGTGATGCTGAACCAATTACCGAAAGAGAGACTCCTGCTACCGCAATGGTTGATGGAAAAAATGTTCTTGGTCCAGTGGTTGGAAAATATTGCATGAACCTTGCAATAAAGGTCATTAACTTTTCATAGAATCATACGTAGCATTGGTATAAAGATATCGTCGGATTTCTCTGGTCAAAGGTGGTTCGGATGGTACATGAGTTATTAAAAACAAGAACGTGCAACCAAGTTCCCAAATCAATGGGAAAGTTATTTGAAGTAGGTGCACCGAGTATTTGCAGGCCGAATTTATTTTCTGATTCGGCCGAAAGCCGAACATTAAAATAGTACTAAAACCCTGTCTGAAAATTCATTCATTTCAAGAAAACTACAGTAACAGCGATTATGATTGTTGTTGCACATAACAAAAACAGATATAAAAATATACCATAAATATACCATATTTATTGACGTATCTTTCCGTTGCACGTTACAACTAAGTATAATTTAGCTATTATAATTCTTTAATTATAATATTTCGCCTTTAAAGATATCAAAATCATGTAGTTACAAGGTAGTCACGTAAGCGGCTTCTACTGTAAAAGCTTTCCGGTTTCTCTGCAGTAAAACGCAAGACAATCCAATACATACAGCATGTGGGCTGTGTGTGCTATATACACTACATTAGCCTTTACTCAATCTTCAAATATGTTCAACTGTGCTTTTGTGAAGTCATATTTGGAATTAACTTCAAGTTTATGGTAATGAGTATAGTTGTAGTCATAAGCGAAGTGCTACAGAACTCCTCCCTTGCAAGGAGGAGGCGTCAGCAATGGTGTTGACTCTGTCTATTCCTGACGTGCTGTATCAGTTATTGTGAAAGTCTTGGACTACCACTAACATTCTTTGAACACCAGCACCAGGTGTGTATGAGAGAGAAACTGTTGTAGGTGAATATCAGGTGTTCGGGAGCTTAGAATAACCAACTATCCAAATCAGAGGATGAGGGCGAAAATCCATTATAAAACAAATCATTTCCTTGAAATACAGTAGGGGGTGTGCGGAGGAAAATCGCTTGCATTGGTTTAATGAAATCACGGACTAGTATAACAGTTTGTGAACAGCATAGCAGTCAAGCGAAACTGTATCTGCATACTATGTACAGTAAGTTTAGTGTCAGCCAAAACCATTCCAATCCACAGCTTTTATCCAAGTTGCCAATGTTACTTGTTTGTAAGTACGTTTGTAAATAAGCCAAGTGGGATTTTTTCTAAAAGCATTTTTATTAAAAATAGCACTTCAATAATATTCTGCAACATTTCAATAACTCATCCATTTTAATTGTATCTAAATAGTGTTTTTTTGATGTGTATACTGTTTATCAGAAGTGTAATTACCACCAGCAGCTACCACATTGCTGGAGATGCTTGGAATAAAAAAGCAAAGCACTGGACAACATCCATCAACACCGTTGATTTCTCTCAATCGAGCCACAACGGATGTAGAATATTAAACTATGTTACTTGATGGCCCCTTGTATGTGTCCTTTCTCTGCAAACGTGAATACATAATCATCATTCAGCTGTTGAAAAACTGGATGCATGAGGGAAGGGCTGCAAGTTGGAGCTTGGAGCAAAATTGTATTTGACAACATCTGCCCATTACTCATGCTCTATCTTGAATCTGCTAAAAAGCCTTTACTGCATGGGTGTCCAACCCGTGGCCCGCAGGCCACATTTGGCGAGCGGGAAGGTTCTGAGTGGCCCGCACGGTATTTGTCGAAATGACTTATATTATTAACTGAATCGCCTACATAATTTATGGCGAACTTACATTCCGAGAAATTGGCATCTATTGTTTACTAATTTCTGACAGCCATATGGAAAACTCGCTTCGCATTGCTACATCATCCATCTCACCGAATATTGCCAAACTTATTAGAGAAAAACAGTGCCAAACTTCACATTGAAAAGTCGACGTGTAGTAAAAACTTTGTTGAATTTACTATATCTTCGTATGTTTGTTGTTCTTATAATTGTAAAAGAGGATAATACGTATTTCTCAGATTAGAATTTTGGGGTGAGGATTTTAATTAGAAATTAGCAGTAAACACTCAAGTGGCCTGCGCAATCATTCGTAAATCGCATGTTGCCCTTTGGCCAAAAAGGTTGGACACCCCTCCTTTACTGTGTGACTTCCTATCCTTTGAAAACACAAGGAAATCAGAAGCACTGCCTGTCCCCTTTCATATCCTTTCCTCTAATCAAATCCATAATCTTCCCCCACCTATCTCGTGAATGAATTGGATTTTAATGTGGGAAGTCAATCGGAGACCGTGTCATTTTTATGACCTAAGCTATAGCTTCGAGGCTTAGTAAAAGACCATCCCTGTAGTTTTAGGCTTTATACCTGCCTATGACACAGTAAGGCACGTCAAACTTTTAGGCCACAATGCCTTGAGATTGGTGTCCCACAAAGATCAATCCTGCCCTCTATCCTTTTCTGCCTCTTCAACATCCATTACCTACTGAACATAATGCATTCTGTAACCTTTTCATTTCTGTGACCCATTGTTACTTCACACAACTATGCCTTGATTTTGACACACATGTTCTCATAAATTCACATTAATTCTGAAGTAATAAAGAAATTGCAAAACACATACAGATAAGTCTACAGTTTTGTTGGTGAGTATTGTTATAGAAATGGAACAGAAAATGAGGTTGTTCTCTCTGTTGGATTGGTGTCTGGACAAAAACTCTTTTACTAAAAATTTGCCTAAAAGCAGTGCCTCTTTGAAAGTGGCTAAATTGTTTATTTCTTTGATACTCAAAGATTGTTGTGCATTGACGATGATTGCCATACACAGTGTGATGAAAGATCTACTGGTTCACAGTTTTTATCTACCATGATAATATAAATTCATTGAACACTACCTCCATGATAGCGTGGGTAATATGATTATATGGAGTTGACTTTATTGGGGTCAAAGTCAGATAATCAGATAGAAATGAAAGCTATTTTTACAGCCAATTTTCTTTAACCCAAAATAATTTTTTTGTGGCCCACATTCTGGGTCTCAGAATCACTGATATATATCATTGCCGATAACTATTCGTTGACAATGTAAACAGAGGTGGACAGTCAGTACTTCTAAAGTAATGAAGAACGTTACTGGTACTTGCTAAAAGATGTACTGAGTATTCGGTGCTATTTCAAAAAAGTAGTTCGGTACTTTGCCGGTTCTGGTGCTTTTTTACAGCTAGTCCTGTTGCAAGTGCAGGTTTTGTCGATACTAAGACCTCGCTGAAGGTTACTCCAGGCCAAAACATATGTGACCTTAATTGCTTGCATTTTTACTTGACATTTCTAGATTAAAAAGAGCAACATATGCTAAAGCTGCGACCTTACTGTTTGCAGATTTATTAGACATTTGTAGATTAAAAAAAGAACAAAATTACTAAAATTGGCATTAAGGTTTAATTAAAATGACGTTTCTAAAAGCATACTTTTCAAAACCTAGAAGTAATCACCTTAATTGTACCGAGTATCTGCGCTGACGTATATTTCTTGAAAAAGATAATTCGGTACAGGGTATTAGGTACTTTTTTTAAAGTACCAGTGTCGGTACTGAAAGGTACCGTGTTACAGTAATTTTATAGTGTAGTACCATGGTACCCACTTTTGAATGTAAATAAAACAATACTGTAAGACTAACATAGCATACTATTTTTGAAGACGAGGGCAAATTTGTTTTTTTAACTTAGTAGAGACCTGCTGCTGTTTCAATTCTCTTTGCTATTCACAGCATTTCGTTAGCGCAAGAAGCACAGTGTTTGTGAACATTAGAATACCAATCATCATAAGTCAACTGGTATATTCATTAACAAATATGCATTTTAAAGGTAGAGTCATTCCATGTATAATCAACCAATTTTTTTTAAATTTGTAACCACTACTCTTGGATTTTGATAATTTCAATATATGTTATAGACCTTGGAAAAAGCCGAAGATTAAAAAAAAATTTTGAAAATATCTCCAGGCGTTTTCGAGGTATTCAAATTTGAAATTTTCGCCACACGATGGCGTTTGGCTAGTGAGCACTGGTCACGCTTTATGATTTTCTTTAATATCTTTTTTTCTGAAGGTAGAATAATGAAACAAATGTTGAATTTACCATTTTTGGGGTCAAGGAATTCATTTAAGCACATAAAAAATTAAGATTGTACATTGCTGCTGGTTCCAGTGATAACTTTGTACTTCATCTTGGATTGTAAAAGTGTAATTCTCAGCGAAATCCAGAAAAATCACACAAGTATCATCTGTTAAAGAACTCTTTCTGGAGTTTAAGTATCTAGATTGGCATTTAGCTATGAATGAATGCTTTGTAAGATCATCCAAAACTCTTACAATTTCTTGAATCCATTCATATCTCATCATTAACACCGTGATAAGATCCATCGTGTCTGTAGACTTCCATTGTTGGCATTGGACTTCATCATCAAGTTCCTCATCATACTGTGCAAGCAAAAAGCCTTCTAGTGCTTGAAACCCAGGACATTGTTCACAACGATGCAACATGCACATTTTGTTCTCCGTGCTGCACACTATTTTGTCAATCAATGTTTTGTATGTTTTATTGTTGTTGGCAGCATCAACCAGAAGGATTGCATTTTGATGTTGGATGCACACACAGACAGAATGACTGCCTTTGGACGATACGGGGACACACCATTTGGGACGAAGTGAACAAAACTTTGAGAATCCAATCTTCAGCTCGGGATATTTTTCACAAAATGTGGCATATAATTCCTTCAAATTGCACAAAATGAGCCTCTTTTGCTTATGAACATTTTTGAAAACACTTACATAATCTTTAATTCCAGGCATTAAACGGGTAAATTCATCATTTTCATACATAGATGAAATCAAAATAATAATAAGAATAATAATAATAAAATAATAAGAATCAAAACAGGAGTAGGCAAAATTGAAGTTCAAAAAGGAACTCAAATTTACTGTAACCTCTCTCAGAGTGCACCTTTAGCAGGCAGTAATTAATGTTTTTGGTAAATAATCTTTAAACACTAGCAGTTGGTGCCTTGGAATTGCAACCTTGCATATATGCATGACCAGTTATACGATATTGCTCAAATCTGCATTTTATATCTTATAAGAATCTTAAAAATAGTGCTTGCTGTTAAAACCAACTTTATTCCTAAAGAACAAAAAACAAGTTTCCAATTTTTGGATACATGAAAATACATGAACCATGCTACACAAAAGTGCAAAAATTATGTTTCCAATGCGATTGCTATTTTTGTAATTGCATCGTAAACTTGAACTTTGACATCAATGAAAAAACTTAATTTACTCCATGAAGGAGGTGTGATATAGGTTTTTTATGTGCTTAAATGAATTCCTTGACCCCAAAAATGGTAAATTCAACATTTGTTTCATTATTCTACCTTCAGAAATAAAGATATTAAAGAAAATCATAAAGCGTGACCAGTGCTCACTAGCCAAACGCCATCGTGTGGCGAAAATTTTCCAAGGTCTATAACAGGGGTGGGTAAACTACGTCCCGCCGGCACTTGCAGAAACTCCTACTCATCACTTATTGTTTTAATTAAACAGGTTACCTGACAAAATATTATTCCCTTTACGAGTGTGTTTTTCTCTTCACTTTCAGTGCGTAAACACACACACGTCAGTCGCGCATGTATTGCAACATACACTTCTCACGCATTGCTTGATTCAATAGTTTGATCATAAAATACAATTACGGTAGCGGCTACCGTAGGCCTACCGTAACCGTAAAACTGTGAACAATTGCACAAGTCTCATTAAATTTTGTGATGATGATTGCATAGATTTAAACGTAACTGAGTGTGGAATACAAAAATTGTGTTTAATATGAATATGCGTTTATTTACACACCGGGTAAATTTTCCTACTTTGTAATGAGAATGTGCGGCCCGCCGGCTGCAACATTTTTTAAAATGTGGCCCTCAGTACAAAAAGTTTGCCCACCCCTGGTCTATAACATACAGTCAACCCTCGATTTAACGGACAAATGCGGACCAGCAGCAGTCCGTTGCTGGAAAAAGTCCGTTAATCGAAAATACCGTACTCCCACTACAGTGTACAGTCAAGTACTCTGCTATAGCGTAGACCATCTGTCACCGCAAATTCTAGCTTTTGCTTGGAAAACACGCCTACGATAAAACACTACAGTACTTTGATGGAGAGATGTATTACGCGTACCAAACATGTTTATACTGCGCAGATGCTCACGCTTAATAAACCAAATACTGTACAGTGCAACACAGTAGCAGTTTAAAGACACATGAAATGCGTTCCTTGTTTGTATTTTGTGTAGCCTGCGCGACTACAGTACATAGGTACATTTACAGTACACAACTTAAATGTAGATTAATCTGAGTCAGAGATGATCATCAACTCATCATGTCCATCCTCCTGAACATCAACCTCAGGGATGGCGGGACGATGACTGCAGCATGGGGCATCATTGTTCAGATTTTCAGGGGCAGGTGGGATGCGTAAGAGAGATGGAGACGACACAGATGGGTTGGCTGGAGTACCATGTTAAACAGGGCGGCTAGGGCCAAAGAAGCTGTTGATTTTTGTCTGGCGACCCCCCATATGCTGTTCTTTGATGATATGCTCCCTGATCATCCTGAGCTTCCCATATTGGTGCGCCATCTCAGGTAGTTGGCTGTAGGCGGAGTAATCAATGAGGGCATCGATATAACTTCGTAGAGTTGACAACTTCACCTTGGGGACTTCAATCGCCTCTTCCTCGTCACTGCTTTCCTCTTCTCCACCATCCACCATAGATGCCACTATGTCGGCCTCAGACATGAACTGATACCCTGGGTCCTGATCTAATTCGTCCAGCCAGTCTGTTATATCATCGATGGAGGTGGATACCTCCCCACCACGCTGCAACATTTGGAGAAAATCTCCTGCCTCTATTCCTTCAAAGTTGGCCTCTGAATCTTTGTCCTCTAAGATTTTCTTCCATGAATTTGCGAGGACAGACACCTTAATGTCTTGCCACGCTGCTGCAAAGTTATAAATGGCTGAACGAATATTGTAATTTTTTATGTTGCTTAAGGTCCGCTGGCCCCTGGTGTCGACCTCAGCATCTGTTTCGTCCTCTACAATGACCAGGACCTCATCCAAGTAACGTCGGATGTAGCGCCTCTTCAAGGCGCTTATAACCCCAGGTCCATTGGCTGTATAACCGATGTTGTATTAGGGGGCAGATAAAGGACCCTTATCTTGCCGTCAGTGCTTACAAGCTTCTCTTCACTAGGGTGCGCTGGGGCATTGTCGAGTATTAGAATCGCTCTTCAGCACTTCTTGATATTTCCGAGTCGCAGGCACAAAATGCGAGAAAAACCAATCAGTGAATATTGCAGAGTTAAACCAAGCTTTCTTAGAGTTGTAGTAAACTACTGGCAGGTCACGCTCGACATTTAATCCCTTAAATGCCCGTGGTTTCTTCGATTTGCCCACCACAACTAGCTTCAGTCAGTGAGTACCGGTGGCATTGGACCCGACCAGGACCGACAGCCTTTCCTTGCTTGTCTTCTTCCCCTTGGTCTTCTCCTCACCTTGACGGACTTGAGAATTCTTCGGGATAGAACGCCAAAAATTTCCCGTCTCGTCTGCGTTATATACTTGAGATAGGGTGAGGCCTACGTCACTAATCAGCTTTGTTAATTTTTCGCGAAAGGGGGCCACACTTGCCGTATCTGCATCACCAGCCTCGCCATGCAGAACCTCGTTAAATAATCCGTGGCGATTCCGGAATCGCCAAAGCCACCCATCACTGCCCTTAAAATCGGTTAAGCCAAGACTGGTAGCAAGTTTAGCAGCAGCTGCGATTAACTCTGTCCCACGCACATTCACTCCACTGGACCGTTGTTGAACGTACCACTTCATAACTGCTGCGTCCAAAGATTGTTCCTTACCCATCTTCATATGTTTTCTGTTGCTCACTTTACCACCCTTGGAAGACGCCGCATCAACACACTAAGACGTAGCGTATTTCAACAGCTTGCCCTTGCTCTTCTTAATGTCTGAGACTGTTTGTTTTTTGACACCATACTGATCGCAAACACTCGCAACGCTGGCCGCTTTTTCAAGCTTTTTGATCAGTTCTAGTTTCTGCATCACCGACAAGTTCACACGTTTACGTGTTTCATTTGGCTTAGACATAATGCACCGTACTAAACACAGGCAGGTTCTAACTGATTCTAAGGTGCACCGAATGAAGGCTCTTGCTAACGGAGTACAGAGTACGCTGATAGATCACAATACGCTGGTATTGTGACGTTGTGAGAGACAGCTTTCTAATCGTTTCACGCAAGTAGCCTGGCGAATTCCAAAACAATAAAAACCGTTCTTTTGGTACATTCTTTTACTCATAGATCTGCGCATATTGAGTCCGTTAAATCGAGTGTTGACTGTATATTGAAATTATCAAAATCCAAGAGTAGTGGTTACAGGACCTGGTTGATTATACATGGAATGACTCGGTACTTAGTCATAGCAGGAGCAGGCAGTAAATTTAATCAATTCTTATATTATGCATTTGAACGCAATTAAATAAAAATGCACGGCCATTTGAAGTAACTGTAAAAATTTGGTTGACCATAGTGCCGTGAGTGTTCATAAGGTTGCAAAGGGCGCCAAGAGAAAGAATAGTTTGGAAACAGCTGAACCATGCTAAACTATGAGTTTTGTAGTTTATCGTAGTAGTTTTGCACTAAGGTTGCTGAGAAAGGTTTCTTTACGTGACTGCTTAGGCTTGATATAACTAATTTGAAGTAACCTGAAATACAAACAAAAACTATTTTTCTACAAAATTTGCCGTTGTAACAAAGCGTTTTGTATAAACTAAAACACAAAACTAGTGGTAGTAACTGAAAGATCATGCTAGCTAACTTTTAATTTAATTTTAAATTGCATTTCAGGCAGGAATACTGCTAGTTCTTTATTGAAAAGCAGTATTACCATCTTCGCTGGTTAGTAGCCAGGCTTGAACGTTTTTATGAATGTACTGGTAACTTACACAATAAATTCTGATCTCAAAAGATTTTTATACTTTTTTGTCACAGAAAGCCAAAGAATGTGGTGTTGGCTGGGTTTTGGCTAGGCAGTCTAACCATTATGGGATTGCTGGATATTATTCACTTATGGCATCCTCAAAAGGATTGATTGTAAGTATATCTTTAGGTGTAGTTTAAGTCGGAAAAGTGTCATTAACATGCTATTAATCTTTTTTACATTTTGCAATTGTAGCTGAAGCGTTATGGTTGTTGCAGAAGTAAAAAATTTTTTATGAGTGCTGGTAAACAGCTAAAATTAAGTACAATACCATTAAATGTAGGCCTTGACAATTTTCAGCATTTTTGGTATGTCTGTTTTGCGCTTGTACAGGCCAATGCCACACTTACTAGGGTCGATTATTGGCTACCTCTTTCTTTTTTCCCTCTTTGTGCTTTAATTGCCAGTTTTCCCATTTGTCTCATTATAATAATATGCCCAATGTACCATAGCTGTTATATTGTACTGTGATCACTAGACTCCTTTCTTTTTTATGCCATATTTGGGATATTTGACTACAGTAACTAGGCCAAAAATAAGTCCTGTGGAAGCAAGCAACCTATTTGTTGGCAACCTGTCGATCAAATGTCTATCAATAGAAATAGCCGCTATTTGATATTTTTTTATAGGTTGTTGACTCAAAGGTCTTTGTCATCAACTTTCAAGTTTTTAAGATTGTTTATTAAAATTTTATGTTTCAAGTATCAAACGATTTTCTGTAATCAACAAAATTCATATAGATGTCTTTTGATTTTCTAAAGATCTTTCAGAAATTATTCTGAGAAGGAAAATTGTATTTTGCACACCACTATTATTTTTGAAGTCAAATGGTTCTTCAATAATTTTTGGCATAGTTTAATATTCATCTTTTTCTTCATAATGCGAATCATTTTTTCCAAAAATCTCCAGTTTCATTATCATCACACTTCGATGTCTTGTATTTTGTTTTTGCTATGCATCATGTTATTGCATTTGAGTGTCACCCTTCAATCATTGCTTTGCATGTTTTCTGCATTTGTAACAATTGCTATCATTACATAACACATTCATTACTTCTTGATTGGGTTTTTATTTCTTGGCGTAAACTGCAGCTGAGCTGAAATTGACCAAACCACAATTTTTTTTTCATTTTGTGAATAACTATGTCAATGTCACTGTTCTGATTATAATGCCTTTGGATTTAGAGAACATTTGGATGTTATGGAATCATGTAGTTACAAGGTAGTCACGTAAGCGGCCTCTACTGTAAAAGCTTTCCGGTTTCTCTGCAGTAAAACGCCACTTTGTGCAAAACAATCCAATACACACAGCATGTGGGCTGTGTGTGCTATATACACTACATTAACCTTTACTCAATCTTCGAATATGTTCAACTGTGCTTTTGTGAAGTAATATTTGGAATTAACTTCATGTTTGTGGTAATGAGTATAGTTGTAGTCACAAGCAAAATGCTACAGAACTCCTCCCTTGCAAGGAGGGTACTATGACACCTTATCGAAAGACACTTTATCGAACGACAGCTGATCGAAACGACACCTGATCGAAAGACACTTTATCGAACGACAGTTAATCGAGCAGACAGTTGATCGAACGACACTTTATCGAACCGACAGCTGATCGAACGACACTTTATCGAACCGACATTTGATCAAACCGACAGTTGATCGAACGACACTTTATCGAACCGACAGTTCAAGCAAGATTTTTGCGTGTTTCTCAAACATTGAAACAATAAGCCATTGTGATGTGCAGTCTTTGTAATGGTGTGCATTAATGAATTGTGATGTATATATCATAAAGTTGACGATTTATATTTTATATCTATATTTTAGATTTGTATCATGAAGTTGACGATTTATATTTTTTATCTATATTTTATATTTGTATCATAAAGTTGACGATTTCGCATGGCGGCCAGCCCGAAACATATTAATAAGTTATCACAAGAATACGGCCCGCCGTTTCTTATTGAGTTTTAAACTGCAGTGTTAGCTCTGTTTGAAAAAATTGTGGTATTGTTACGCCATAAGTACGTCGTACTAGTCTATTGTTACGCCATAAAACTGGTGCGAAGGCGGTAGACCAGTATCTCGTACTAAGTACGAGATTGTCTGTACAGTAGACTAGACTAGTCGTTATAGATACAAAGAGTAAGGAATTGAAGGCTAAATTTCATAGCAAGGGGCATATCGCTGCCTGACTTTTACACAAAGTAGCTTCTTGAAAGTGGTCTTTATCCCAGCTTTTTCAATTCTTGTTGTACAACGGTTCGAGGACTTCCTGGCCACGTTCAGTGACGACGATGAGCAGCACTTGTCTGAATACATTGAATATTTCGAAACTACTTGGATTGGATGTTTGTGTCGCAGGAATCGTCGTCAACCTCTATTTCCTATCCGGTGTTGGAATGTCTTCCAACGGGTTCAAGATGACCTTCCACGAACGAATAATAGCATTAAAGGATGGCACAATGCGTTCAGCAAGCGTGTCTCAATATCCCATCCGACGCTTCGCAGACTCGTCAAAAAAATTAATCAGGAACAAGGTTCCAACGAAATGTTTATTGAGCAATGGAGTGCTGGAATTGCTGGCCCACCTCGGAAGAAGCGCTACGACGCTGTCAACCAACGGCTGAAGAGCATAGTCGAAAATTATGACTCAACGAATATTGACATAAAAAGTTATCTTCGAGCAATTGCACACAACTTGTAATTAAATGAATGCGATTGAAATGTGCACTTCGTCAGTTGTTGTGCTTTTAACAGTGCACATTGTCAGTTGTTTCGATAAATTGTGGTTCTTTTAATAAATTGTCGTTCTTTTAACAGTGCATATCGTCAGTTGTTTCGATAAATTGTGGATCTTTTAACCCTATCCTAACCAGGCTCGCGAGTTTACTAAAAAAACTAGGTGTGGCCAACCCCGCACACACATTTGCAATCGTTAATTACTAGAAAACTATGCGTCGTAGACTGATGAGATTTTTACAGGTTAGTAGAAACATCATCTGGCTTCCTGTATACATCATAATTGTAAAACTAAAGAAAGTGAATTTAGTGTAAATTAGGTATTTCTAAAAGTGACACATTTCTAGAAATTCTTCTTGTTACGCCGCGCCCCCGCTGTGAGAAGAGAACGAAAGAGAATAGTTAGTCAAGTTATTGGTGCGTAAATGAGTAATACGCTTCAATGCGGAAAGAGAGCAAAATTATATAAATATCACAATACAGTACTTCCTCGATTATCCGGTCAAGTTGGGTCAATATTTTCAAAAATCTGACCGGATAAGCAAAAAAAACAGATAATTGAATTTGTATTTTTACCGAGCACGCACGCAAATCGCCGCCATGGGCCTGACACCCGCTATGGGACGAAGCCTCGATCAAAAGGACGCGGGCGATCCGCGACGCGCGCAAGACGAATTCTATACGCCACAATTTCGGAGCGCTCCAAAAGCGACCGGATTCGGCGATGGGCTCATCCCGCTTCACTCGCCGTTACTGAGGGAATCCTCGTTAGTTTCTTTTCCTCCGCTTAGTAATATGCTTAAATTCAGCGGGTAGTCTCGTCCGACCTCAGGCCGAAATGTAAGAGACGACACACGTGCCGAGGATCGACGACATTCGCGATCGATCGCGGCGACTTGGCGAAACGAGGACACCTCTTCGAGGTTGATCCGCCGCCGCCGCGCTCTCCGATCGCGTGCCGGACCCTTGCTGACTTCGACGGGACGGCGGAGACACAGGTCTCCGTCCGACTCCGCATTCGCCCGGGCGACGGGCGCGCCGAGATTGCTTTTCAGACGACCCTGAGGCGGGCGTGGTCCCGGGATTAACCCGAGGCCGTAATTCGCGTTCAGAACGTCGATGCTCAATGTGTCCTGTAATTCACACTAATTCACGCAGCTAGCTGCGTCCTTCATCGACTCGCGAGCCGAGTGATCCACCGCCAAGAGCCACCATCATCGTTTATCGTTTCAGCTTCTACGAAGCAGTCACAGGTTTGAATGTGAGCGCCGAGCGGACGATCTGACGACCGTCACTTGAAACCGCGGGGGTACTCGACGCCCGTGAAAGACTTGTGCCTTGTCAAGCGCCTCAACGGGCGCGTCTTGACCTCGACAAGCGCGAGAGGCGGCCGGTTTCCCGGCGACGCCGCCGCAGCTCGAGCGAGAGCCTCCGTTCGTTTCGATAATGATCCTTCCGCAGGTTCACCTACGGAAACCTTGTTACGACTTTTACTTCCTCTAAATGATCAAGTTAGATCGTCTTTTCGGACACCGGTTCGGCCGTTGCCAGCCGCTCCGGGTCCAATCGGAGGACCTCACTAAACCATTCAATCGGTAGTAGCTACGGCGGCGGTTCAACGTCAATTGAAAAATAAAAACCAGAGTAATCTCACGCATATGATAGTTGCAAGTGCAATCATGCGAAGTAAAACGACCTCCCAAAGTCATTGATCACTCGGCCGGATAATCGAATGCCGGTTAAACGAAGTACGGATAATCGAGGAAGTACTGTATCTCAAAAATTACAAAATCCAACTTTATCAAACAAACATGGACAGATAGCTGAACATTTTTTATGAAAAGTCACCAAATTTTAATTTTCTACAGCAAACAATGCAACGGTACGCCACGTTTTGCTATGACTGTGTGCGGGAGAAGCAACAGTCGATTCGATCAACTGTCGCTTTGATCAGCTGTCGGTTCGATAAAGTGTCGTTTGATCAACTGTCGGTTCGATAAAGTGTCGTTCGATCAACTGTCGTTTCGATCAGGTGTCGTTTCGATCAGCTGTCGTTCGATTAAGTGTCTTTCGATAAACTGTCGTTCGATAAAGTGTCTTTCGATCAGGTGTCGCGTCACGTGCAAGGAGGAGGCGTCAGCAATGGTGTTGACTCTGTCTATTCCTGACGTGCTGTATCAGTTATTGTGAAAGTGTCTTGCACTACCACTAACATTCTTTGAATGCAAAGAATTATCCTGGTGACGTAACATAAATGTTATTAGCACATAGTTGCTACATTAAAGAAGGTCTACTTTCTTGGGTACAGTTATCAAAGCTGGTTTACTCAAGTGAAGTAATGCAGCAGAGTACCACAATAATGGTACTCAAAAGTACTCAGGTATTAGTTTTCCAGTACTTGGGTGAACTTGATTGTTTTTAAAATACTTAAATCGGTACTTGTTTGTCAAATTTTTATAACTGATTTGTTGTTGCATGTTAGTCTTTCTTTAATAGACTTACTAAACTATGAGCTTAAGTTATAGTTTAGTACAGTATGACTGGTCGCATAGCTGCTGACTTTTATTTTTGCACATGGTGGCAGTGGCATGACAATGTACTCTGTTTAAATATTTGTTATAATTCAAACGTTTTTTATAACTTTAAAACATTTCATAAAAATATAAAATATGAAAAAACACTACATGAAATCATTGGTGGCCATAGTTGTTATACCAATAGAATGCCAGACTGCAACTATACGAAGTGTGTGCAGAATGTTTTGAAAGTTTGAACACTTCAATGCCTATTAACAGTCATTTGTGCAACTTCCCTATTTTGTGACAAACTGAAACATTTGCTGATTTTTGTGCAAAGGCAAAATATTTGATTGAAGTCTATACCAAATAATAATATACTGTTACACTACACGTTAGAGTTGTTCAAAATATGGAAAATTTATCCACCTGGTGGTTTTTCCCATGGTTCTGAAGAAAAAAACAGATTCTATAAAATAATTTGCTAAAAAAAGTAATTCTTTCTGGCTGCTGATCTCTCAAAGTTTTCATACAAAATTTGGTCAAATGGGGATTCCCCTAACGTAGATCGTATGAAGTAAATACAGTTTACCTATGGTTTAATGCAAATGTTTCGCAAAAAGAGATCAAATTATGAACTTTTTTGATAATACTCAATTCAAGTATTGATAAACACAGTATTTGTAATACAGTACATTAAATTGATTATTTAGCTTTCTAGATGTCTCTTATGGTTGACAAACCTAAAACTTGCTACAACTTAGATGTTTTTACATCGTTTTTTCGGTTGCTGCTTGTCATAACCATTGATTAAACTTTTTAGAAGTTATCCTAAAGTCGATAGGAGTCTAATGAAACTTACCATCTGCACCAAAATGTTGCCTAATGGTGTTCTACTGCTTGCAAAAGGCCTGCACGTTTGCACTGGTTGTGTGTAAGTATATCAGCAAAATTAATGTTTAATTTTATCCCACATTCAGCAATATCATTGACAATTTTACAATCTGACACAAATTCTTTTGCTTGCTGACTAGCAGTAGGGCCCGCAAAAGTCAATAAAGTCAAAATTTTTTAAGGACCTCGTCTGACCACGAATCAAAGAATAAAGTTGTTTTCAGCACTTAGGGGATTGTTACTAAGAAGTTTATAGGTCAAAATAAAGTCAAAATTTTCAATAAAGTCAAAATTTGTCAAATTATGGCTTTTGACAAAGTTTTTGTGTTTCTTGAGAGTAATTTTTGTAAAAATCCTTGTGGAAGCATTGTAAATCAGGAACTGCGACACAATTAAACCATATTAACCCATAAAAACAGGAAATAAGTCACAATGCCCACTTGGATCAGCAGTAACTTTTATCGCAAATTTTCCATTGTGTATTCATTGTTGCGTATTTAAACAATTCTTATAAAAGACTTCCTCTTCATAAACGTGGTCTTTTCGAAGATCAACAGTTTGGATTTTAGGAATAGCCTACTGACATTCTGTAATAGGCTACAAAAATGCCTAAGCAAGTTAAATCATCTTCAGCAAAAGTTAGACAGATTTGTCGAGATTTTTCTGATTAATTGTTTAATCTGCTGTTTATTAGAATTTACCATGCGGAGATAATCGAGGCAAAGTGCCTTTTTCACAAGGACAAAATAACGCAAGCTACCTAAATCAATCGCCAAAAAACACGACGCACTTTTTATAATCCATAAAACACCTTGACTTTTCGACAAAATATTACGTTTGGGTCTGAAATCGACAAAATGTTATGTTTGGGTAACTGGAGGAAGAACTGTGGCCTCTACAAATAAGCAATTTCGTTAGGTCAAAATTTGATAAAAATAAAGTCAAAAAAAAATTTTTTTAGGTCAAAATAAAAATGGCCCTATTTATCAGGTGTTTCATTGCGTGTTTTAACTGGTAGGAATGCAATCAAAAATAAATCACGACTCCATACCAAATATATCGGCAAGTTGTGTGTACAGTGTAATTTTGAAATAATTCTGAAATTACAAGTGCATCAGACAGGCTTAAAATAATTGACAATGCTGCAACAAAGATATTTATAAAAGCTCGTGGTGGTAATCTAAATGACTTCCATCTGTCTCGTTCCACAAGTTTCTGCAGAATGACGACTTTTTGCAGAAATAAACCAATATACATATAAACATTCATTGGGATGGAAAACTAAACAAGAATCATCTTGATGAGCAGCTTGAAGTTCTCTGCTTTCAGCAGTACAGAAATTAACAAATGCAATTGGGAAGTTAAAGCAGAAGCACTGTTTGAGCTGTTGGAAATGTGGTTTAAAGGGCATGGCTGAAATTCAGTATGGCACTGGAGGCTCCGGTCAATGATCTGACATTTCTAAAATACATGATTAAATATTGGTATAGTGATTAAGTGATATGTGGTATGATTAAATATTGGATGATCGCGTAGCTCAATCAGCATTTGCTACCTTCCTTAAGCATGAAAAGTATTTGAATCAAGAGACTGTTGTATATGCTTTGTTCAGTAAGACACTAACTGGGTTGATTTGTTAGAGAAGAGCAGGATTGCTTGCTAGCAAAATACTTAGTTTCTAAGATCCAGACATGTTTCGCCAAGGGTTACCTAAGCCATTGTCAAGTGAGAAAATTGGTCTATGCACACATCTTGTTGAAGTTGATATGTAGTCATGGTTTATTTTTAATCGTATTGCTGCCAGTTTCCATTTGCTCAATGAAGCACCTGATGAATGGGATTTATCTACTGCTAATCAGCAAGCAAGAGAATTCGTGGCGGATTTAAGAATTGTCAATGATGCTGCTGAATGTGAGATAAAATTAAACACTATTGCTGCTATTCTTACAGACAACCCGGTGCAACAAGCAGGACTTTTGCAAGTAGTAGAACATCATAGGCGACAGTTTCAAGACTTTAAAAAATCTACTCTTCTTGATGAAATTTGGTTGCTGCTAATTCTACTCCTGGTTTGTTGATAGACATTAAGTAAATTAATTAGTCTGGTAAAGAGGAGACCTGACTCCTTTCCCAAAAAGCATCCGTAGGATGACCTGAATTGGAATGATTTATAATATAACAATACCTCATTCCCTGATCTTTTTTGTAGGTATGCTAAGGCTCACTAGCCTACTGTCGACTTTAGGATAACTTCTGAAAAGTTTAATCAATGATTATGACATGCAGCAACCAGAAAACAATTTAAAACATCTAAATTGTAACAAGTTTCAGGTTTATCAACCATAAAAGACATCTAGAAAGCTGACTAATCAATTTAATGTATTACATATATTTTTCTCCATTCTTGTTTTGACTATTATTTAAAAAAATGCACAACTTGACTTCTTTCACTGGTAAATTTGAGCTAAACCATAGTTAAACTGTATTTACTTCATTCGGTCTATGTAAGGGAATCCCTATTGGACTAAATCTTGTGTGAAAATTTGAGGGTGTTGAGCAACCAAAACTAATAATTTTTTAGCTAACTTTTTATAGAACCTGCCTTTTAGTCAAAAGCATGGGAAAAATACCAAGCGTATAAATTTTCAAATTTTTTCAAGTTCTGAACAGCTCTAATACCGGCTAATAGGCCCACTTTTGAGCGTGTTCGAATCATCTCAAAAATCAGCAGTAGGACTTGTACGCTGAGTACAACATGTTAGCTAAAAAATGTCGCTCTGACCACAATATAACTGACTTGCATTCTTTCTTAATGAACACTAAATAAACAAGCATCAAGACTCATTGCAATTACTGTATCACATTTTCATCTTTCCACGTAAGTTCACTTGGTTGTACTGTTTATGATCATTTGTGAATAAAGCAGATAATGTTATTGTTTTTATTAATTACAAAAGCGAAAAAATGCAAAATCAGTTTAAATTCGTTTAGTAGCGTAATAGAACAAAAACAGTAATTGCAATGATTTCGCCAAATGAGCAATTTTGCAAGAAATCGTGTAGCTATTGATACAATTACTACAGAACATCTTTTGTTCAAAAGCACAATTTATTGTCACGAAGTTCTAGCGTCGTGATGGAAAGTGATCGTCATAGACTAAGACTCCGTGGGTGGTTGTGCGATTATTCTATTGTAGTCAAAGGCAAAAACATGGCATGGGTTAATACAGTGAGTATAGGCTAAAAGCAATATTCTGGACTCAAAAACTGGCAGTGGGCTTACGCGGGCATATACGTTATTGTACTATATCTAGTTTATTCTTGGTAGATTGAGGCCATTGATTGGCTACATTATGGCAAAGTCATTGTAACTTCACAAAGTTGTATTTTTTGAAAATCTTGATTGTTGAGGCAGGCTCATGCAACAGCAAGTGTTTATAAAAATAGTGAAAGTTTATAACTGTTACAAAGTGTATAACTCTAAATGAAAATTCTTTGACATGATCACTTCATTGAGAGACCAAGCATTGTCACCAAATTAATTATTGGTAAACTAAACAGTAGTCAACTTTTACACACTTTTTCATGTGAAGACAGCAGTTTATTTTAAAATCCTTTGTTTTAATTAGCTTGTTGAAATAATAAAGTACATTTAGGGCATGTCAATGACAAATACCTCTTCCCTGGTTCTGGGCACAAGGGCAAAGTCTTGCACTCTTGGAACTAATCCTGTGTCTTTTGCTACACCTGGTAAATCTGGTGATAATTTTGTGCTAGACATGGCTACATCAACAGTAGCACTTGGCAAAGTTGAGCTTCAGAAAAGGTGAGGATATCAATAACTAAGATTTCATTATGGGAATTTAGGCATATGTGCTATACTTTACAAAGGGTAAGGTGAAAAAAATTGGCCCCATCGTAAATGGTAGTTTCAATTGTTTGGAGATTAATAAACTTCGGGTTAGACTTTTACGGTTGCTGTTCTGACAGCAAGTATTCAAACCTTCACACAGCAAGTGTTGAAAAACCTCTTGTATAAGTTGTGAAGAAGTTTTTCCCACAAAATTTCTGGCACCAAACTCGAGGTGTGACAGTGTAGAGTGACATATACTAGTTGAAGAGTGGTGGAAATCTTGAAAAAGCCGAACTTCTTTAAAATACGTTGATGCTTCTTTAAGATACGCTAATTTTTCCACTTATCTAAGCTATGTTACAAACTAATCAGTTACATAAAACTAAAACATCAATAAGGGTCACAACTAGACAATGGACACAATATTTTGAAAAATATTTGTTGGCTTAGTGGTAGAGCGGTTACCATGCCTGGCTAGCAAATACATGAGCCATCTTTGATTCCCAGTGGCACTACCAGTTTAATACTCTTGATCAAGGTCTGAATTACTCTTGCTTCTGTTCAGCGGTTCTGGTGAACTGTTAAAAATTCAGGAAATATTACAAAACACATATAAAAATGTGTATCCATCGAAACTCGCACAAAAGAAAAGTTTGGAAACCACGGCTCGTAGATTTTTTCTCCGTCCGAAGATAAAGACTATGGTACCACAACATATGGCTGGTATTACAGTAGTAGCTTTAAATGCAACCAATGAACCAACAATTAATTACTATGCGATTACCTGAATTAAATTAAATCTAAAGAATTATGCCAAACAGTTACATGTATCTGCTCTACCGATACATGTATCTGTACAGTTGTTTTTGCATCTCTGAAGTCACACGCAAGTATAAAACAAAAAACACCTTTCAAGATGTTAGATTGTGGCGGTACCACAGTGTTCGATGGCGTTTTAGTGCCACTTTTTCATGTTGCTTTAGGCTACGCATTGCTGCTGAAACTGCGTCAGGTGCTTTCCTTGATTGACGTGTACTTTCTGCACTTTATCTTGATAACTTTTCTGCTTGTGCTATTTAAACGTATGCAGCAAGGCATTTTGACACTCGAAATCATTTGGTTTACGTTTGACAGTCAACTGTTTTCTTGCTGGTTGGCTGGTAATATAAGTTTTGCATTGCTTTTAACTGTTGTTTCTAAGTACGGTTTCTTTGCTGTTAGAGAAGAAGACGCCACCTTAGTTTATGGAATCAGCTAATCAGCTACCTACAGCCTCAAGATTAAGAATTTTTTACAGAGAAGCTGTATTGCTTAGAAGTACAAGGGATGTTTACCAGGCAACTTCATTGCACTATTTACAGTGTACTTCATGACTTAAGACTTAAAAGATATTTTTTAAATACAAACTGCGTGTAATTGCTTTAGCACAATACTCACTGTGTGTGTATTATTGTATTATTCCTGTGATTTAAATTTTTTGTAAAATGTGATAGATTCAAAAATTGTTCTTGTCAAATTTTAACAGAAATTGTATTATAGTGTTTTTTTTTTTAATTTTTGAATGATATAGCTAAAAAACGTTTGTTCACAGCACTACTTCAGTTTTTTACTTTTGCCATAGCTTTACTTATTGCATTGTTTGTGTTGCTTTGCTTAAACTGAGGTGAAAGTTTGCTTGCACAATATTTAATTTTGCAAAAGTTTGTCTGGCATCTTGCATGTGCATGGGCTATAGTTTATGTTGCTTACTTAAGTATCTGCTAACTGCATCCTAAAAGTAATCTACTAATCATTATGTTATCAATCAAATTTTAAAAACAAAGTTCTTATTGTAAGTGGATAGCTTTAATTTAGTGTTTTGTTAATGTTTTCAAAGTTCTATTGCAAATAGTTATCATGTTTATGTAAACTTTAAAAAGGGATTCTCATTTACAAACACCACCCCAGCAGCAAAACCAACTAGAAGCAAGCAATTCACTACTGGAACAAATCCCATCTCCTGTGCAGCTCCTGCAACAAACAAAGATACTTTCGTTCTCGACATGGCAACCACAACTGTTGCATATGGAAAAGTTGAAATGAGCCATAGGTGTGATATAGTATGTCTCTGTGACTTTGTTAATGTATTAAGAACTCTCTGAACTCTGAACCAATAGTTGTCGTACACAAACCAATTGGAAAGTTGGATTTATAAGTCATTTAAAGTTTTGTGAATCTGATGTTATATACAGTCATTTGCAAAAGCATCGGACCACTCCTGAAAATTGACAAATCTTGCTGTCATGCTTTGGGTGGTGTTGCATCCTTTTTTTGTAAATTTTAGGTCTATTGTTTTGTGTAGTTCTAGTCTAATTTCAGACCAGTGCTATCTTTTAAGCACATCACAGAATAATGATGGTGGGATTAAAGTTTTAGAAAAGTATTTGCACGACTTAAACTCAGTGACGATTCCTCATTGCTCAAGCCCTGGTTACTGAGCTAACCATGGCACAAGGTCCTACTGATACACACAATTTTGTTTGTTTTTTATTGACTTTTTATGTTTTTTGTCTGAATTTGCGCTGTTCTTGATGACCACCCAACAGAAACAAGCTATGCCTTGCCCAAGGGTAGCATGACTGAGTATTATCGAACATGAGCTGCATTATTATAGGAAAGTGTTATGGTCAATCGTACCAAGTGCTTTAAAAGATTCCAATAAATTTTCCAACAATCTGATGTTTTTAAGAGCTTTTGTGATACTGTTATTAAGATGCTAATGATGTAGTATATTTTTCTAAACCTAAACTGGTAATCATAGGACGTCAGTTTTAGTAAAATATGTTATATAGTTTATGTACATCAGACTTAGTAATACCGAGCTGTTTTTACATTTAGGGCTCAGACAACTTGGTTTACCATTTTTTAGCAGTTGAAAATCGATAAAAAACTCAGCAAGAAATAAAGCACCGGTTACTCTGATCTAAAACAGTGTTAATACTGTCAAAGGTTTAATAGCTGGCAAGAGTTGTTAGATTGGCAATCTTTCGGAGTAGTCTCACACTTTTGCGAGAAATTAAATTTTTAGGTTGTTGATTAGAAATTGTCCAGTTTCTTTCTATGTTTTTTAATAAAGCAATCGCATTTACAAAAACCAAATAAATAAACCAAAATTTCAAAAAGCAGGTAACCACAATGATATAATTTGAAATTCTCCCAGCAAAGTTTCTTTTTTTTTATCTTTAATGAAATAAATTGGTCCTTATGTTACTATGGCATGAAATGTTTAAATCTCTCCAAAATTTAAATAATTATTTATTTATAAATTTGTAGAAATAAATTGTTATATAAACTAAGGTAAGAACATAAACAATGCCTCAAATTATTAAATGTCAGAATAGAAAATGTCTGGTTTCAGTTATTCAATTTAGTATGCTTGTGTCAGGCATAAAAACTTCGTATCAGCAATGTTTTTAATAAATCTCACCCAAAGTAAACGTAGCATTTGAAGAAAATTAAAATATTTATTTGTGTTAATTATTATACATCTTTTATACACACTATGATTGTAAGCATGGGTTTGATTATAGAATTTTTTGTTGGTTTCAAAATTGATATATCGTCAAGTTTAGAATGAACTAAAATTAAAATAAACAAATAAACTGTATGGTAGTACCGTAAATTTGTTTTGTTTGAACAAAGTTTTTGTTTTGTGCATTTAATTTTCAGTAATTCATTGACATCGCCAATAATTCCTCCTTTTTTGACATGGATTTTTATATTGCTATGCACTGAAATTGAACCAAAAATCAGAATGGAAAAAAATTATTGTCAATTGAATAGGATGTAAAAATATTTTGTCAAATCTTAGTTATCAAAAGCTGGCTAAGTGCTTGTATAGGTGATGTTAGAATAATTTAATTAATCATTTACTGGAAATATTTTCTGAAAGTTTTAATTGTTAGTCTATCGCATCAATTTAGTAAGAGTTTGGCTGTGTCCACTGTAGCCTTAAAATAGGGTTGAAGTTTGATGTATTTAGAGGGTTTCACAAAAAACAATAACATGTGGCATTGTGTAATAGAACTAGAATCAACGTATTTGTCAGGTTCTAAGATAATAACTATTTATCCTTTTCCATGATATCTTAACATCCTATACATTTACTAGTAAGTAAAGTTAGTACATACATGCCAACAAGAGTAAATGATGGAAAACAATTAATTTTTTATTTGCAATACTGTTCTAAACCAGGGATTTTTAAGCTGGTTTCAATAGAAACCCATTCAATGGAGGTCCTATGGATGAAAAGAATTAAACTAATGTTTGTAGTTATATTTTACTGTTAATTACCAGTCATAAAGAATAGAAAAGTTTTTGGTTTTGTAGGATTAGATTGTGTAACATGCTTGTTGCCTACCCATCGTATGTGAGTTGAAGGTACAGCGTTATGAAACATGACAAAGGGGTTGAAGGTTGCCCATTCTGAAACAAAGCCACAAATCTTCAAAGTTGTCTTTGAAAAACAAGAACAACAGGCACATTGTTACAACATCATTAAAATTTTGGTTGATTTCGTTAAGCATTGTACCGCAACTCGATAGGTTCCACGAATATTTGCAGAATAAAATAGGGTTCTGTTTGTTCGTAAAGATGAAGAACTGTTACATTTGCAAAATATGGCATCGAGATAATCCAGAATCTGTGTGCAACTGATACACAAGTCCTATTGTTTACATAGAAAGGATGAAAAGATCCCCAATGGATGGGGTGCAGATAAGGATGGCATTGAAACCAATGTTCCTGGTGAAGTTTTAAGAGGTGGTGGGTTACTGCCCTTAGGAGGATCAGAAGAAACTGGAGGATATAAAGGTTTGTGAAACCTTATTTATGTTATATCATTTTTGTTCTCACAATCTGATCATTTCATGTATGTTTACCTGTTTCTACTAATTTTATGTTTCTGGACAAATACATCAAAACAAAATGTTTCCCTGGAACATATGGTAAAGTAAGCCTCTGCAATATACTCTTTAATCTCAATGACAAAAGAGAGATGAAAAGGAAAGTTTTATTGATAAATTATGGTCATGGTGCGGCAAACAAAAAAGCCCCATCCATCAGACCAAATTTTGGCTTGATAAGAAATGTAAAGGTGTCCTTGAATGTAGGCCGCAAAAGATGAAGATAAGTAACTTTAAATGCCGCGACTTACAATTAATAAAAATATTGGGGTGCACGTGCACCTTCTGCGAAAATTTGGCAATTGAGCCCATCACTAAAAAGCTATTTCCGTTGGTGACTGACACACTGCCTGAGTTAATCCGAGAGACAAAAATTTATAACAGAAAAACCTTTAACCCTCTAGGTGGACAATTTTTTCTGGTTAGTAACTTTTTTCTTAGTCTACACTCCACATTTTTAGTTTCATGTAATGCTATTAATTTGTGTCACAAAACCATGCGCTGTATACGCTGTCTTTTAGCAAAGCGTTTCCTTGACGTCCTGTCATAGTATTACTATCTCTTCTGCTTTCTTATGCGATAATGTTGCAATTGATGCCGTTATAAAACTAAAAATATTCTTGTCCATTCTTACATCCAGTCAACGTTTTACTAATATCCTTATTACTTTTTGATGTGATGATCCCACATTTTCTTCGTTAAAAAGCACAAAAAAAGGCTTTATTACATGTTAAACTTTTCTTGGAATCATTTTTCATGTTAGATTTTTCAAAGCTACATCATCTACAAATCCAACTTGACAATAAATTTGATGAAAATATTGCAAATATTTCTACTTTCTAAACACTTACCTTCATTACCCATTGGTTCTAAGTTATTGTACTGACATATTGAGAAATGGAAAAATGTGGTGGCGAAAACATCCAAAAGGCTTGTTGTTCACATGAGGCCCAACATAGATATTTGTTATTGTTATATTCCTTTTGTGTTTTGAGGTGTGCAGGCCTGTAAACAAGTTAGGCTTGTCAATGTTGATTTCTTGTGCTTATTGCTTTATATATATAGGTGATTACACAGTTGGAAAGAGGTGTGTCTTATCATTGTAAGAATATTATAATACTTGATATTGACCCTGTTTACATTTAGGAATCATAAAAAGTTTCAGGCTGATTTTAGTGTAGCTGCCGCAAGCGCCACACAAGCCTTTTTCCACTTCCTCTCAAAAGAATAGGTGAGGAGAAAGGGCCTGTGATGGTTTTCTTGCCTCTGGCGCTGCCCATGAAGGTTTAATTGAAAATCGAGGAGTGTTTTAAGCCAACCCTCAAGTTTTACCTTCTGTGAAAATTTGTTGTCATTAGATCCTACCATTAAAATGCCTTTTTCTACCCGTGTTCCTATACACCAATAGAGAAGCCAGGGAATAATTTTCCAAACATTTTTCTTTTATAATGTACCAAGTGTGGTATGGATAGTATCACAATGTTAATTTCCAGACTTAGGAAAAGTCACTCTTGAACTTGGCGATAATACCTTGTCACTTGTGCTTGGTTACCGTGCTACTGTAATCTCTGTGCAAGTTTCGACTGACAAGCACATTATTTATATGTCTTTCTTTATCAGATAGCACAAATTTGGGACTGTTATCTAGGGCCTCAAAACAGAAATGGTGTGTAATAGCTAATGCTTTGTCCAAGGGTATTACAACAGTTAATGCAAATGGGCATCCAACTCAAGGCATTGCTGCAAGTCCAGCGCTCTAACCACCACGTTCTCGATCACAGCAACATAATTGCAAATTCCCACAAAAAAAGTAAAGGAGTATACCATATTTATACAAAGCAAAACCTGTAAAATCCAATTGCAATGAACGAAATTTGATTATGTTTGAGTAGTGATGAAGGAAGACATGTAAGTAACTAGTTCTAGAAGAATGTAACTTACGTCCCTTTAGGTAACTGACATCATTTTTTTTAGGTTATGGGCTTGCAATGATGGTAGAAATTATGACCAGCATCATGTCAGGTGCAACATATGGAGCTAATGTTAGGAAGTGGGGCACCACAGAAAGAATTGCGGATTTGGTAAATACAAAAATAGCTGTATTAGTGTTACTTTGTGTTGGTCTGCTGTGAAAAATTATAAATGCCAGATAAATGACCCAGAAATTGTATAAAACGGTAAAATTTCTATGTACTCCACACCAAGGGCCAAGTATGTCTTTCCTTGTTTGTTTTTCATTAAGTCCGCAAAGTTTTTTCTTTGTCCAAAACAATCATAAAGCGCGCAACCGGTGGAAAACTAAGGCTGGAATATTGTCGTTGTGTAATTCTACTAGGGGCTCTCAACCAAGGGTGCTCACGAGATGGGCAATTCAGAACAACAAACTTGAAGAATTTGCATCCTAAATTATCTGAATTCAAAGTTTCTATTTAAACCAGATAATGAGGTTCGGTTTATATCTTCCAGAAAGGGATTAGTGAGGAATTTGTGCATCCTGTGTTCGTGACACAGAAAAATAATAACTGCTACTGCTTTCCTTATTAGTAAAGTAACAAAAATCAAAAAAGGTGAGCATAATGCTTGTAAGGGTTATGAGAATATATCAAAAGTCTTCAAGTGGTGCAGAGAATAGAAAAGGTTTTGAACCCCTGAATTAGACCAAATGTTGTAGAAATAACAACAAGTCCATTAAAATTTGAATCAAATTAACAAAGAGTTTAAGTTATTGTTGCAATGCATTAAACCTCCCCCTTATTATGACACCATTGGGTTCAGACCATTTTGGCGATGATATCCGAATGGCCACTCTAACCGAAGCTGCTACAACACTGTTTAACCATACCAGGATCGATTCAGCTAGGAAAAATTTGACAAAAACATAGAATTTGTCATTTGTTTCATAAACATTATACAGCAACATGAAGGTTGATGTCATTAAGTGAATTGAGAATACACGTCGCACAATTGGCATTGTTACGCAGCATAAGTCACATTAAAATTTTGGTCATAGTAAACAGAGAATTTTATATGGTAAAATTCCGAACCGTACTGAAACAATCATATTAAGCGGATTATACTGTATATATTTTAATTCTATCTTGACATCCTTGGTCCGAGAAAATGTGACTTGGTACAAGAACACTTTTTTTAGTTTTATTGTGGGAAGTATGTATGCTAAATTTCTCTGCTAAAGCTAGTTGAAGCAAACGGTCTAAGTGATGCTAGTAATAACCTAGCTTTATGCAACTACCAGCAATTAGAATATCAAAACAAGTATGATGTGTGTATGACTGACAGATCACATATCATACTTCTGCAAATTGCTTCATTCAACTATTTGCATTTGGATGTATGTTTTTTAGGGACAGTGTTTCATAGCTGTTGACCCAAACGTTTTTTGTCCTGGATTTAATGGACGTTTGCAAGACTATTTAAGTCTGCAACGTGATTTGGAACCAGCCGACAGTACAAAACCTGTCCTAGTGCCTGGGGATCCAGAAGTGGCTCATCAAAAGATATGTGATGAAATGGGTGGCATTCCTTACCACAAAAATGTAGTTAAGCATCTGGTGAGATATGCATCAATTACTGAGTCATTTGCTTCACGTTCTATGGCTGTGTAGTGTAGAAACATGCAATAATAATAATACTCGTTTATACATAATAACTATGGTAGTTTAGTGAAAGTATGACTGCTGACGCAAGTATGATAGCTTCTTTTACTAAATGCTGTAAAGTTGATCCAGTGTTCGTTTAATAGTTTATAGTTATGAAGTGTATTGCAAGATATAAACAAATGTCAATATTTTTGTAAGGCTGATGTAGCTGCAAGGCTGAATGTTGAAGCTATGGATGTTTAGAGATCTTCATTGCAAACTCCTCTTAATCGGAATACCTATTGCAATCAACATGTTTTGTAACCTTCTATAACAGTGATTCCCAACCACGGCTCCAAGCTAGCCTTCTTGCGGCTCTCATTGACCCCTGAAAATCCCATAAAAAATCTATTTATAATAATTAGGTCGATTATTTTTTGACTTGTCAAAAAAAGTCAAAATTTATAGCGTTAGATCAAAATTGTTAACAAACTTTTCATTTTACATCTTACAGTTACACCTTGTAGCCTACTTTTTACTGTTGTGAATGGCCCATTGTCTACTTATCGTGAATCATAAACCATTAAATGAAATAATTAGGTTGATATGGTGTGATGCTCAACACACCTCAATTGATTTGTGTTATTTTTCTTGTTAGTGTTGCTATTCGTTGGTACATGCTTTAAAATTTTCGTTATAATTACTTGAGTGTTTTTATGCGGCTCCATACGTACTCTGAAGTTTGAAATTCGGCCACGACACCAAAAAAGGTTGGGAACCACTGTTCTATAATGTACACTGCACATTTTTAATTTTTTTGTTTAATTCAGTGTTAGTGCCAAATTGATTAACTCATACTTTGTTTTTTAATAACAATTGGTGGAATTGTCTTTGTTACGTGTAATGTATGTATGCAAATTGGCAAGGGATGAATTTTCTGCAATCATGGCGGAAGATGGTTTCATTGGACTAGTTGTGGAGATGAAAAACCTGTCTTAAGTAATGTTGAAACTCAAAGTGCTTGCCCAGTTCATAGATATGCGAGCTGGATTCCATTCCCGGTGGCACTAGCAATGTAATGCCCATTCACTAAGCATGCATTAACGGTTACACAATTAACGGGTAATTAAAATTAAAAACAAGCCTGGATCAATCAAAGCTTGCACAACAGTTAGCTAGGTAACCAAAGCTCGGGCAATGAGGAATCTCCGCTGAGTTAAAGTCGTGCAAAGACTTTATTTGCTCAGTGGAAGGAGAAAAATTATGATACCATACCAAGCATGACAGATTCCATTTTGTGAGTGTGCACCGAATGGGAAAGTACTTTAAGCACCTGACCAACCCTGTAAAAAAGCTGATTTCCTTCTTTATTTTTTATGCTACCTGAACAAAATACGGTACGATTGCAATGGTACCATAACCGTTAACCATGACATACAGGATGGCCTAACTGTAGACTGTCCAATATCAAGCTTACAATTGGCTACAAAGTAACTTGGTGATAACTTAAGCCATAACTACATGAAAAGTCCGTGGGTTGAATCGTCCGACAACCTAATCCTAAGCATACAACCTTTTAGCCCTGTGCTAACTGGGCGTATTGATTGGTGTTAATTACTGCTTGATCGATTGTTCGCTAGTCTGCCTCCATTGATAGCGCGTTCATTAACTCTTGATAACTTATTTGAGTATCACACTACCAAAGCTAAACTGTCAATTTCTTGAATATTGATATATTTTCAACGAAACGGTTTTTAGAACATAGAATAGAGTTGCATTCAGTAGACTGTTAATACTCGACAGCTCTTGCTAGTCTCCACCAATGATAACTATCGCATTGAGCGCTGTAGTACAAATAACATAATTCGGAAGTAATCAAAATTGAGTCGCGTAGGCTATACTAAACACGACCAAAATATAGCACAGCGCTTACCTTGTACGGTATGTACCATAACCGAGACATTTTGGCCACTCATGCTCGCAGGCTGACACGAGTGACCAAAGTGTTGCAAATTCCCGTACTCTGAACCATTTTAATGGGCGGAAAGTAGACGAATGAGGTGATACTACATACAATATAATAGTACAAGAATAGTTAGCAGGTTTAAAACTAATTGTAAAGCAGAAAATGAATATTTAGAAATGAAAAAAGTCCCTATTTTGGGGGGCCGCAACCGAGTCATTTTAGCCATGTGGGTTTAAAGATAATAGTAAAGCAGAAATTGAATGAAATGAAATTATGAACAAAAATAGTTTTCCAATCATCAGCAATCGTCATTTTCGAATATCCATCTCTATTTAAAACACCCAATGTTGGAACTTGTGTAATAGCATATGAACAATAGGCCTATATCAATTGTTAATATATTGGAGGAAAATAATATTCTCTATTAGGCTATAGATAATTAATTATTATTTTATTCTTCATGTTTTATATATGTAGGCCTACTTGCAAACTTTCATAACCAGAATCTTTATCATCATCATGCTCAGTTTGTACCTATAGCAACTACTGAATTAGCATGGCCTAGCCAGACTCCTATTTTCAGCAGCGTCTATTTCACCGGCTTCCGAACTTGTAAAAATCTCTTCGGTAAACGGCTGGTCTGGTTACGCAGATGATGTTTTCGTACTTCAGTAAACGGCGGCCGGCGAAGTTGACACTTATTTTACCAGCCTGCCGGAAGTCGGAAAAAACGGTAAACAGCAATTACGCTAGTCAGTAAATTGAAATGTACACTAATTTTCAACTTATAACGACGAACTAATTTTACTATAAGGCAAATTTACCTAAAAATAATCCCTTCGTAACTCAAACTGTCCTTACTTTTGATTAAATTACTAAACTAGACTGGGAATTAAAATAAATGCTATTTTTTAATTTAAAACAACTTCTTTTTCCAAAGTCAATATTAATTTAAAATCAATTCTCACCGACCCAAACTCTCACCTCTTATGATTCATGACTAAATTAAATCAAAAATAAATTTTAACAAAAATGGAAATCAAACATTAGCAAGATCCGAACGAGAGACCTCCAACATATGAGCCCAATGTTAATCACTATGCGCCACACAAAGCTTGCTTTTGCACTTGTTTAAAATGAGATTGATAAACCTATCAGCGAAAAGCCACTGGTCATTGCATTGCAATTCAGCAAACTCCGAGGCCAGTGAAATAGTCAGTTTGTGTATTTTTAAGAGGCAAACATGATAGTTAGTCCAAGCAATGGTCCAAAATTGGGCATGTTGTTAAAAGCAATTTTGATCTTTTGAAATTTTTTTTGTCTTAGAATTAAAGTTTAGGGAGGCTAGTTCCTTATTCCATAATCTTAAGTGTTACAGCTGCACGCATGAATTTGATCAACATGCATGCCAAATTGTTTGTCTTGCCGATTTATAATAAAAAACAAAAAAATAGTTGTTTGAACGCCAATTCATAATAAACAAACAAAGAATTGAGGCATTGGTGGTCAGTGTTACGCCAAAATTTACGACATCACACGCACGATTATCGATTTCTAGTCAAAAAAATGACGTAGGCATACTTTCCAGCCTGGTTCTCATTTGCCTCAATGTCAGCTAATAGCTTTATAGCCAAGAAGAGAGGTATAGGTCTACATTCAAAGTATCCTTGCTTCATGTAATTAAAAAAAAACAGTTTAATTTAATGTAAGCTACATAGGCTTTGTTGATGCTTTTTTGTAGAGAGGTTTTTAATTATAGGCCTATATCTCCGCTTCATACTATTTGTCATGACCTCGAAACTCAAATACTAAATTCAAGTAACTTAGGCTTTATTAAAAACAGAACAGAACAGTCCTAAAACAAAATATAATCGGTTAGGAACTATATATTACTTATTTATGTACAAACTAGTAGTATTGAGCAGTCGACCCGCCGACACTGCGCTGTAACCAACACAATTAAGGCAGCGGACGAGTGTTTCAGGCTGTTTTTTAAAAAAGCGGGGTTTAATCTTGGCGCAAACACGACAGGACTTACAATATAAGTTATAATATAAAATCACACCCAAATGAGATTGCACCCACACGGAATCAAAGGCATACCTAGGGCTAGGGTTTTAGTGCCCGGGAAAAAAGGCAAAATTTGCTCCTCCACTTATCAAAATACTGTAGCCTATATGAAAAAAACGAACATTGAAGGAGCGAACAATAAAGTAATTTGCTTCATTTCCGCATTTTGCCACCCTGTCACCCGTCCAAAAAGTGCGAAGCTCAGACTATGAAATGAATTCAAATATTTATTCGTGCAATAGTAGTTGGAAATTTATAGTGTACAATTTTGATAATAATATAGTATACACAAGATTTATAAACGATCTAGTGTTTATATGATATCTATGCGTGTAATCCATCTGTTAGGCTAAATATGTTTTCTTAAATCATTTAACTGTTATCCATGGTACGTTCGTAACTTATTTCCTATGTATTACAGTAGGCTTACTTGTTTTTGCATCCCCAAAGCCCGAACGTGTGCAATTGCTTTGGGGTGCAATTCCTTGCGGGTACAATTCCGTGTGGGTGCAATCCCGTGTAGGTGCAATCACTATGACTAAAATATAGTATACACATTTTAGGCGTGTGAATTTGATATACCAGGCACGGTATGATAGAGTCTTTGCATGACTTAAATCTGGCGATGATTTCTCATCGCTCGAATCCCGGTTACCGAGCTAGCCTTTGAGCAAGTTTTGATAGACACACACATTTTTTATTTGTTTTCTCATATCGTATTGCCCGAAGTTAGTTCTAACTGTTCACCAAGATAACTGAATATGGTATGGTATGATAATAGTCTTTATCCTCGGACTGAGGAAAGTTTTTGTACGACTTAAACCCGGCGATAATTCCTCATCACTCAAGCCCCGGTTACCGAGCTAATCTTTGTGCAAATTCCGATAGCCACACATTTTTTACTTTGGTTTTTAAATTTTTCATATTGTTTTGCCCAAAATTGAAACTGTCCATCAGGTTCACTGTACAGGTGCAAGCATCGTTAATACCTTGCGTCCTTTCCCAAGGATGTTACAACGGAATGGCCACCTGGTATCAAACACGGACCACACAAATGCTATTCGCGAGCTCAGCGCTAGAAGCATATTTTATAATCGCGGTGTAGGTCTACTGTATAGGACAAAGGTGGGCAAACTACGGCTCGCCGACATGTTTTTAGTTGGCTCTTCTAGCTAAATAGTAATATCCATTATTTTTCATTATACATGCATTGTTTACGTTATTAGAATTTACACTACTGATTTTGCGCCTCGCTGGTGTTTGTAGTTTTCCGAAAGTGACCCTTTCATTGAACAAGTTTGCCAACCTCTGGTATAGGACAATACCTAGTCAGTGCAATAATCACGCCTTGAGATTCATAGCATAAAGGTGTAGCCTCAAACGTTGCAAACTTTGCTCGCCATAACAAGAAAAACAATCAAAGGTCCAATGACACGACATTATGACAGTCCGGGGCTTGTTGCAATGTGCTTACATATGACCCGTGTTCGTAACTCAAACAGCGGGATGAAGCCTGTTGTTTTCTTATTGCACCCTGGTACTACTTGCTGCTCGGTGATTGACAGGCTGCTGTTGGTGATGTAATTAATAGCAACTTAGTTTTTCAACAAAGCAAGCCGTTAATGTGGATTTTTTCCAAGAAAAGTGTGCATTGGTTTTTAGAAATAAATATATATAAAGATTGGTTGTGTAGGTGGGAATAGCGTAATTTATGTTCACGTAGACTGTGAAAACCTTTGATATAAACAAAACAGTATGCTATCACGGTTTTCAACAGCAACCAATGGTGGAGTTCTACTCGAGCGATCACACTCTACTGCTGTTCATTATGTTATGAACAGCGGTCTGTCAATTACTGAGCAGTAAAGAATAACAGAAAGCTATTAGAAAACAGCAGGCTGCCGTACAACAATAAAAACCGTTCTTCTGTTTACGACCCTGGCTCTCTAAATCACTCATTAGCAATTTCATTACGTCAACAAGGACAGGTTGCTATACCGATCACCAACCATGTGACGTTATCAATTGCAGGGCGCTACTCAAATGTGGCAGGCTGCTATTGGTGACGTCACAAGAAACTTACAGCATCATCATGATCAGTACTTAGTCGAAACTAATGAGAGAGAATTTATGTATACTATAGTCAGGCTTGCCATGGCGTCCTTATTTCTAAGATTTGTCCTTATTCTGAAGGTCTTTGTCTTAGAAAATATTTTTGTCCGTATTTCTCAGAAATGTCTTTATTGACCCCATTCGTCTACTTTGCGCCCATTAAAATATTATTTTCACTTGCGTCTTTCTTTTTGTCTTGATTTTAGGGCAGGGTTTCCTATTTTGGGATTTCAACACCTTTAGTATACCATTTTTTACCAAAGAGATACCAAAATTAAGAACATGAAAATAGTGTTTGTTTTTTTAAGAACATTGATTGCCTTCTCCTGTTGTGCACTGTTTAAGGTAGTACTCTTCTTTTGTTTCCTAGTCGCCCTTATTTTTGAGTCCAGACCGATGGCAACCCTGACCATAGTATAGAGGTAGAGAGTTTGTGATGTTACCAACACGTACCTTTGTTGTTGTTGGAGTGTGCGAGCATGTGTTTAAAGAATCACATAGTCGGCATGCGTCTGTTTTCGCTGTTACATTTTACTCCTTCAACTGGTTTCCGTCAGTTCATAACGAAAAGGTAAACATACGAAACGTTGGAAGGTGGTTTCGTCAGGGTAGAGGTTTGAATTATTGTTGGAATTCCTGCAATAGAATTCGACTAACACTTAAAGCTCACAAGTATTTAGGTTCAGATATAAGCTATAAGTCATACAATTAATATACAGTATATAGTAAAATAAAAAAGCAGGATATAGGATGGCACTCTATTTCTTTACACAAGCTTTCTCAAGCATCAGCTTGCTACCTCATCAGGTGTACTAAGAAGCAAGCTAATGCTTACAAAAGCTTGTTTAGAGAAATTGAAAATAAAATTTACCTTGTGCCATCCTATTTCCTGCTTTTTTATTTTGCTACTGTTTATACTGTTAGCACCGTTCAGCCACCATCAAATTAATAGGCTTCTGTAATTAATACAGTAAATATAATAATATGAAATAGAAATAATACAATTAACAAACCTAACCTCAATCTACCTTCTTATCTAAATCTAATTCGAATAAAACCTTAAAAAGTTAAAATGGTTTTTTGCATACCCATTCTCCTAACCTAACTGCCTATTCCTCGCAACAGGCTGCATACGGCGATATAATCACTTTGAATTAATATACAGTGATGTTTTGAATCGAAATGGACACAATGGTTATTTTTAATCCAGATACTCTCCAGTTGGATCTTCTAGTAACTTGGCTTTTAGTTTCTTGAGTTTTGGCACAGGTTTCACAGTTATAGCTTGGTTTTACAGAGTTCCTTAATTTACCTAACGGAGTGATTATTTTACCATAAATAGGTCATGCCACCCGTGGTTAAAGATAGGCGGTTATGTGAGGAGAATGAGTTCATGTAAAACGTTGATTTAAGGTATTTAAGATTTAAGTTAGATTCAGATTAGAAGGAAGATTTAGTTTGCTATGTTTTAGCATTTAAGTTAGGTAAGAAACCATGAAAAATAGCTTTAAACATGCTAAACATTGCCAAAACATGAACTTGCAAGTTTTAAACCAAATATTACTGAGCGAACTTGTCGTTTTCAGTTGAAAAAATAATGGAATTAAAGTTAAGTACTGAATGTAGTCATCCAATTATATATTTTTTCTGCCATCCTGTTATAACACCTGAAAAAGCAAGCTCAAGTTTGCGAAAGCTGGTGTTGAAAGATAGAAGTTAATCTTTTCGGTACTCTGAGGTTTTCTGCTTTTTTTTACTTATATAATATTTAATATTATAGCTTACATGTCGCCTTTAAACCAGCACATAACAAACAACCAATTGTGCAAGTAATAAAAAAAACGTTTTTCAACTTCAAGTAGTTCCAGTAGTAAGAGAAAAATGGTCTTTCCATTTTTTTGTATAATGGTTTGGCATTAAAAAGGAGCTTACTTGCGTGGCATCATTTGGGTCATTTTAACTTGAAGAAACTTAGAATTCCCATAACATGCAGGACTTGACCAATAGGACTAGATCTTTAATGAAGCTTTATCCTTGAAAAGAAGTATTGCTTTTAGCAAAAAATAATAGTTGGAGTAACAAATGTAGCTAAACGTTTAAGTAAATACCGTCAGCTTACATTGTGGTGTAGTGCTGTTGTTTTTGCTAAAGTGCTTCTACGCCTACATAGTTAATGGGTTATAGTGTTTAGGTAATGTATGTATTACGTAAAACTGGAACAAAACAGCTTGTTGATACTGACTTAATTGAATCCTGAAAATTTCTTCAATAATCAGAGAAACCCTCAAGAAATTGACGGTTTATATAAAACAAAGTAAACAGGTGAAAGCTAATTGTTAGTACTACTTAAACTTAAACATTTACTAGTACCTGTACTGTTGTATAGAAAATAACATATATGATATCATGAGATGCGATGCTAATAAGTGATAAGTATTGTATGCTTTTTATGTCAGTAGCCCAAATTGACTTTTTAACATATAGTCCTATTGTTGATGATGAATATTTTTCTAATTTAAACTATTTGCCAATAAAGTTTCCCTTACTACGTAGTTAAGATATTTTTACATTGACCCTACATAAATTTATTATGAGTGAGTTGTTTAGGATTACACTGTGTAGGAATAGATTTATCATTACAAAATTTAAATAGATATTACAATACATCTGGTTGGGGTGTCATATCGAATCTGCTTTGCCCACTTATTACTTTCTAATCACAATTTCTTCCCACCTAATGTTGCCTTACTTGTCATGTGATTCTACCAAATGGATCACCAACAATTCTGAACAGGACCAAGCATAGTTACTGCGTTGCCTAATGCTTGAAGGCATTATTGTGACTGGGTTGCAATGCAGCATCCCTGAGCTTTAAACTTATATCACATAATTTGGAAGCAGGTGCTCTAACCACCTCCCTAGCATATCTCAGCATATTATGGTAACTGGGTAATGTTACATTAAGAATAGGTTACATTAAGAATAGTATCGCGTATATAGTATATGCGTATATATATTGTATCAGATCTTAACTCCTATCTATTCAAGCTTTCATACTGGCCTGCAATGGTATACTTGACCCCATTCTACTTAGTTCATCAATAACAGTAAAAATATTCAAATTGGTTCATGCAGATTTTTGTGATTATAATCCATTGCTGTTGATTCTGTGAATCGTAGTAGGCACTACAAACAAATCCTTTGGGGTACTAAACTTTTAATTCAAAAAAGATTTATAGCAAGGCAAGGGAACCTTTTGCTTAACTTGTCATACCAGGCATTGACAACTTTTTGTGAACTCATGCTTGCAAACTAAACCATTGCTTCACCTTGATTCATGATAAGAGGCTAAAGTTTAAGCAGGATACATTTATTTTTGACAAATAGGGCTGACAACATATTTGAGTGACCGAGTTTTGTGATTAGGAATGGCCAAAGTAGAATTTCGAATACACAGGTATTCAAGTCCCAATTGTGTGGTTTAACGAATCCTGGGATGCGAAAATTTTCTGTTACATATAAGCCTTTCTCCTTCCTGCAAGAATGAATGACATATGCATGTACATGTACGAACCAAAGCATTACCTTTTTCTTGTTTATTGTTTCAACATAATTTACTTTACTTTTTCCACAAAGGGCCAGATAATCGTAACAACTGACGACTGTAGGCCAAATTCCCACTTTGTTCAATAGGCTACCATACTATAAGCTCGTTTGTGATTCACTGATGCGGGCCGGAAAAATTAATCTTGAAGGCTAAGTTAGGCGACACCTGCATTAGAGGCATGGCTAAGATGTGATTGATCTGGCATAACGTCAAGACGGATTTTGACTAGGCCTCAAGTTTTGTTGTCGTTTCTCGGTTACTGTCATTATCTTTTCACTCGTAATAACTAACTATGTCACTTTACGTTAAGCTAACGCTTTGCTCAGATGAAAATAGGGAAAAAAGATAATATATAGGCCTACAGGCTACTGGTAAGGAAATAGGCAGCATTAATCGCATTCCTCCTGATTTATTGTTTAAAAAAAAGCAGAATTGTTATAAAAATTCAAGGCCATGGTTGCAAACAATAATTATGTTTGTAGAATGAATATAAGAGCCAAAACCATAGAAAGCATATTTTTTTATTCATTTAACCCCCAATGTTATTCATTATGCTCAGAAGGAATGCTCTGTAATTGTGTCATCAGGGAAACATTTATTTTGCATCATAATTTTGTGGAAACAAGAGCTATAGAAAAACTTATGTTGAGTGTTCAGGACATTTAGAGTTTTTAAATGAATGCAAATAGCAAAGTCGATGTCTACAAAAACGAATTTTAATTATGCCGATCACTGCTAAATTTCATAGAGTATAAGTTCAAGACAGATAATGTCTGCCCAGAATCTTTCCTGGCTTTATTAGAGGGCAGCAGAGGACTCATCCGGGAATAAATCACGGAAAGTATTTTCGCCCTCAGGTGTTTCTACCCTCGAAAGGGCAAATATTTCCTTTGTCGCAAGTCTAGTTGACTTGCAGTCCATCTTTTCATGCATTCTGTTTTTCACCGATTGAGTGGTGATTGATGATGATGGAAGAGGAGGGGCACAGGCAAAAAGAGTGAGCTGACCGTTTAAGTTGTTTAAGATATTCCATGCTTTGCAATTCGAGTGTGAAAAGTCGATAATTAATTTATCTGTGGTTGACCAGTGACAATAAGATAAAGTTCTTATTGTATTGCGCGGGAACAAAAATGGTCTATTTAGTATTTCATACAGCATGTAGATTTTATTTAGCTTTAAGACACTTCTAAGAGCAAAGATCCCCAGTTTGCAAGAACTCACGAAAACAATTTGGAAAGCTTTGTTCATGGCATGCTATCTGGCTATTTTTTTATGCTGCAAAATCCTTTAGTTGTTCATAAAATCTCACTTAGCCTATTTTTAAGCGTGTCTTCTTGACATGCCATACACTTAGGATCTGACATTTTTGGTTACTGATATTTAATACAAATGCACAGGCCCATTTATGCTGGAGTCATGGTTTTGCTAAAAAGCGAACAAATTTTTGTACATGTATTTTTGTCAGAATCTAGAGCTGTTTTACCAAAAAAAAAAAATATTAATGTAAATGTAGATTAGCTCCAACATGTCGACCGGTCTAAACATGGAATTATATTATGGCTCACACCCACACAAGCTTGACATAGAGCATCTGGGTTTACGACAACGATATAACTTCCCATTAGTTTTGTAGCATCAAGATATAGAACCATATAACTTCAACTTCAGAAAGGTTTTAGTTGGTTGACAATTACTCCTGTAACCCATTACCTGAAAACTTAAAAACTAGATATGTTGTTAAGGTCTTACATGGAGTAACCACTTACTTTAGTGCCTGCATCTTTGTGAAGTAGCAGTCGCCCACATTTTGCACAGACCAACTGTCTCATATAAAAAAATTTATCATTAATAATTATTTTTTTAATTAAAGTTTTTGAAAATTTTACAAAAGCAAGGAAAATTCATCACATCGGAATAAGTAAAACCAAAAGTAGTTACTAGACCCTGCGGGGAGAATTACCTCGGGTAGACTTGGTACACCACACATTACACAATACCACGCCCAAGAAATTGACATAAAATATATTTGACCAAATTTATTTATTGACAAATTGTATCAATGTCCAAGCAAACTTTAAAACGCCCCCCTTTAAAAATGCAATATAGTTGTCAGTTACACACTTGTTGAATTTGAATTGCCATGCTATTAAATTGCAATTTTAAATATAAAGTAGCATATTTTGTGTAAAACTAATCCTTTATTTTCTTAGATTTTGGATGTAGACACCGGAACAACAACCTAATTAAAGAATAGTATGGACATGGCAAAAATTGGGGAAGCAAGCCCGCTTAAAGGCAGAACTGTTTCTGCAAGTATTGAAGTTCCCAAACCCAGGTATGCCTGTGAACAATCTCTGATAGACGTTAGACAAACTGTTTGAAATTTTGTAAATCGTATAATTAACGTGTTTTTGCTTTGTGGTAAAGCTATTTTTGCCATGGCTGTTATTTTCACAATTTTAAATTAAGTAAAACATGTTATGTAGTACAGTACTTCCTCGATTATCCGGTCAAGTTGGGTCAATATTTTCAAAAATCTGACCGGATAAGCAAAAAAAACGGATAATTGAATTTGTATTTTTACCGAGCACGCACGCAAATCGCCGCCATGGGCCTGACACCCGCTATGGGACGAAGCCTCGATCAGAAGGACGCGGGCGATCCGCGACGCGCGCAAGACGAATTCTATACGCCACAATTCCAGAGCGCTCCAAAAGCGACCGGATTCGGCGATGGGCTCATCCCGCTTCACTCGCCGTTACTGAGGGAATCCTCGTTAGTTTCTTTTCCTCCGCTTAGTAATATGCTTAAATTCAGCGGGTAGTCTCGTCCGACCTCAGGCCGAAATGTAAGAGACGTCACACGTGCCGAGGATCGACGACGTTCGCGATCGATCGCGGCGACTTGGCGAAACGAGGACACCTCTTCGAGGTCGATCCGCCGCCGCTGCGCTCTCCGATCGCGTGCCGGACCCTTGCTGACTTCGACGGGACGGCGGAGACACAGGTCTCCGTCCGACTCCGCATTCGCCCGGGCGACGGGCGCGCCGAGATTGCTTTTCAGACGACCCTGAGGCGGGCGTGGTCCCGGGATTAACCCGAGGCCGTAATTCGCGTTCAGAACGTCGATGCTCAATGTGTCCTGTAATTCACACTAATTCACGCAGCTAGCTGCGTCCTTCATCGACTCGCGAGCCGAGTGATCCACCGCCAAGAGCCATCATCGTTTATCGTTTCAACTTCTACGAAGCAGTCACAGGTTTGAATGTGAGCGGACGATCTGACGACCGTCACTTGAAACCGCGGGGGTACTCGACGCCCGTGAAAGACTTGTGCCTTTGTCGAGCGCCTCAACGGGCGCGTCTTGACCTCGACAAGCGCGAGAGGCGGCCGGTTTCCCGGCGACGCCGCCGCAGCTCGAGCGAGAGCCTCCGTTCGTTTCGATAATGATCCTTCCGCAGGTTCACCTACGGAAACCTTGTTACGACTTTTACTTCCTCTAAATGATCAAGTTAGATCGTCTTTTCGGACACCGGTTCGGCCGTTGCCAGCCGCTCCGGGTCCAATCGGAGGACCTCACTAAACCATTCAATCGGTAGTAGCTACGGCGGCGGTTCAACGTCAATTGAAAAATAAAAACCAGAGTAATCTCACGCATATGATAGTTGCAAGTGCAATCATGCGAAGTAAAACGACCTCCCAAAGTCATTGATCACTCGGCCGGATAATCGAATGCCGGTTAAACGAGGTACGGATAATCGAGGAAGTACTGTACTGTACTGTAATAATTCTATTTTTTCTTGAGAAACACAGTTTGAGAAAAGTGTAATTTTACTTTCTTTGTAAAGAACTGTAATTCTAGTATTACACCAACTAATAGTTAAAGTTTTTGGTTTATTACTTACAGTTAGTTGTTTGTTGTGCTGGTTTTAAGTGTGACATACTTGAAATTGTCCGCCTATGTTGAATATTTTGCAGTAAATTCCAACTCTGTTATTTTCTTAAATGAAAACGACATTTTTCGGCTTTTTTAAGAGTCAATTTTGGTTTATAATAAATTTATGTCTACATGAACTAAGAACCCTTGAAGAAACTTTTACTATCAAATTGTGCACAGACTTCGGAAACTAAAGGCCAAGTTACTAGAAGCTCAACCTTGGAGTTTCTTATAAAAATGAGTAATACCACTAATATAATACCGATTGGGTTACAAGCAACCCCACTTATGGTAAAGCCGATTCAAAGAAAATGTTTACATACTCTGTGGTGACTAATATTCAAGTAATATCAGTTTTATTTAACTAAAAGTAACTCTAATAAACATATAGGCACATAACTCAAAAAATTGACTCCTTAGTTGTAACACAAAGGGCACTCCTGGTTTACCGCAAATAACGCTGACAAAGACTACTCATGTATAAAGTGAAGTTTCAGTGTTAGACACATGTAAAATGTGAGTGCCTCGTGCAATGCCACGGGCAGCAGAAAACAAACACTGGTACACAAAAATACACCATATTACGGTGATGTTGGCCAGATATGCAAATGTACCAGTACACTTGTGGCTTTCGATGATATCATCTATGATTCTTTGAAACCAAGGGACGGCGTTTGTAAGTCTCAAATGCTGTGTAAGGGTAGTCTTCAACTGGAATCTCAATTTGATGGTAAGCACTCTATCCCACCAGTTCGTCTACGTTTGGCAAGGGATTCCTGTCCAAAAGAGAAAACGCTTTGATGATTTCTCTGTAATCAATGCACATTCTCTTAAAGTGGATGTTATTTGGTGTTACAAGCACTTGAGTTTTCCAAGGCGATGTTTTGGGTTCGATAACCTCGTCACATAGATATTTTTGCATGGTGTCTTCAATAAACTTTTGGCTGACAGGAAAGTGTCATCTCGATTTTGTCATGATGACCTTGCATTTTGCTGAAACATGTTAAAAAACTCTGCAAACTATTTTTGTTTTACTGCACTTCAAAACTCCAAGTGAGAAAGGCGGTATTTATCCACCAAAAGTAATGATGACATGGTCATGCTGCTTTAACCCTATCTAAACCGGGTGCGCGACATTACTGTTTTAACTGTGTGTGGCCGACACTGCACACAAATTTTCAATTGTTAATTACTTGAATACTATACGTCATAAACTGATCGAATTTTTACAGGTTTGTAGCAAAACCATCTGGCTTCCTGTATACATCATAATTATAAAACTAAAGGAAGTGCATTTAGTGTAAATTAAGTATTTCTACAAGTGATAAATTTCTAGAAATTTTTATTGTTACGCCGCGCCCCCGATGTGCGGAAACCAGCTGACCGCGAGAAGAGAACACAAGAGAATAGTTAGTCGAGTTAGTTGTGCGTGAATGAGTAAATAAAACCATACGCTTCAATGCCGAGAGAGAGAGCAAAATTATGAAAATATGACAATATTTCAAAAATTGCAAAATCCAACTTTATAAAACAAACATGGAAAGATAACTGGGCCTTTTGTAGGAAAATTCACCAAATTTCAAGTTTCTACAGCAAACAGTTCAACTGTACGCCACATTTTGCTCTGACTGTGGGCAGGATCGGCCACACATAGTGTAGATAGGGTTAAGAAATCTTGGCCAAGGGTTACATAACACAATATATATAAATTATATATATAATGTATCATACTCAAATTCTTGCAATTGATTTGTAAACGATTTATTTTGAACTTTATGGTTAATCTTTCTGTATCTCTATACATTTTCAAAAGTAGGTGCGCTGTACAATAGATAGGATACAATAGGATTCTCAACAAGGTCATTCTCAGATTACTTATCTGGTCTGGTTTCATCAGTTTTGCTCTATGTTCTTCTTTATTTTCAAAGTGATTTGTTCCCGGCCCCTGGACATGCTCTTCCAACGGCTCAGTGTGTGTGTGTGTGTGAGTTTTTTTCCAGTTCTTATGCTAGTGTAACATTTTGCTTTATTCACTTTTATTGGACATCTGAGGCATATAAGTTCTCAAAAGCTAATTTCTGACATGTGTAATCCAATAAGTTCAGTGCACCAGAGGGCCCTACTATCGTGCTCTCTCCTTAGCCACAGAAACAGGATTCCAATGCTTGGAATGGGGTTTCTTTTCACCATCCAGCTTCACTAATCTTAATTAACTCATTGTTTGATGTTGTAACCATGTTACTGATGCGTATTTTAAATATAAGCTTTTACTTACCACATTGCATCAGTGACCAAATTTAATTGTAACTTTTTTTTTCATTTTTTATTGTTATTTGCCGTTGGGTTTAGTGGCCGTGCTAACCATTGATCATCTTTATCTTGTATTAACATCAATCTTGCACGTTTAAACCCCTTGGGCTTTGCTGCTTTTCCTGTCATTATCTGCTGGTTGAACTGTGATGTTTCTACTTTATAATGGTTAGAATATTATTTTTCAGTCCCCCACTGCCGATGACAAAAAATAAACGATACGATATGTTATTTTCATATAAACTTACCAGGCACCTAATCATTAAAAATATAAAGAGGTCTAGTCTCCGAAAAAATCAGATAAAAAGGTCTAACCAAAAAAGGTATAGTGTAAACCAACAGGTAATGTGGTTAAACTTGAACTTAATAAAGTATGTGTTGGGTGCCACAACAACTGGTCAACATAAAAGAGAAAAATGTTTCAGTGATTTTGCTTTCTCAGAAATTGTAACCCTAATCCCAAGGGGTCAGCGAACCGAAATTGGGAACCATTGGATTAAGGTTAAACCTTTTACCCACCATTCAGAAGGTGAACGAAAGAGTGCTATGTCATACAATGATCCAGTGATTTTCAACTTTTACAAGCAAAACATGGCGATGCGTTTTATCCACCAATGCCACCAACATGATGGGCTTTACTTTGGATTAATCGTTAAACAGTTTTGATTTGCTTATAGACATCTTTATGTTTATCAATGCAGTATATTTTAATATACATATTCTATTTGTGGCTTCGTTTTATGCTTGTGACCTATTTGTCAGTAAAGTCGAATTACCGTACCTAACTTGGCTGCTGCTTTGTTTGCCATTAAGTTGTGTTGTGAAATATGGTCACGTGCTGACGGCGGTCGCCGTACTAAATCACGTGTTTTATTTTTGCTTACGTAAGCTCGCGCGTGCAAGCACACACGTAAACAAAGAGCAGAAAAGTCCCGGTGACGTTGTAGTATAAATTCCGCTGTTACTTTTTACTCCCTGCATTATACTGTGCCAAATTTTCTTTCCTGTGACTCTCCAACCGTGGCCTACATTACGCTGTATGCTTTGCTCTTACACATACGTAAGTATAGCCTTATAGCGTTTCTCAACCGTTGGGACGCAAAACATGCAAAGTGTTAGGATACATAACCGAATACCTAGCCTAGAGGCTATTTTAAACGCATTTTTAAAAAAAATTTTTGTTTTTTTATTTGACTTGTTCTATGTTATGAAACTAAAAGATACTTTCAGTAAAATTATGTCATCTACATTAGTGGGTGAGATAAGTAGTAAGTAAAAGTGCGCGACTACTAAAAAGCCAAGAGAAACAACAGCACTACATACCAATGCTAACAAGTCAAACACATTCCTAGTAAAACAATTTATTGATTTGCACAAAATACAATGTGTCACTTCGAAGAAGACAAGGGCAAAGTGGGAGCCTATAAACTTAAAAACGAGTGTAATGTTCATAGAAGTGTTTTGTTTTTAAGGTGTTAGCAGAAAAGTCAAAATTTATCACATATCACAACATCATTTTTTTAATTTTTCCAAACTATAACACAAAAATTCAAGATTTGTTAAACGTAAATATTTTACTCGTCGATAACATATATGATTGTTCATGTCCATTGCTAAAAGAAGTTTGGTATAAGTGTTGTCATGGGCAGTATGTTTTACTACAATTAAATATGACTATGGTTTCTCCACTTTTCTAGCTGTCAAAGATCAAACAAAACTTTGTTGTTTCAGTCGAATGAGGAAAACATCAGAGGAACCTACAATGACCGAACTTATGGCTGCTATGGTGCTTAGTAATTTGTCATGTAGTCCAGTTTTTCACAATCCTCCTATTGAAAAAGGTGAGTGTATACATAAGGTATCGTAGAGTTCCTTAAATCCAAGTTGGAACGCAGTTGAAACGTTTTATGGTTTGTCATCTGTCAAAATATTTCAGTCACGCTTCTTAGGTATGAAATATAAAGCTAGATAAGTAAATACTGCATGGCTTGAATCATATCATAAGATATACAGTATTTGATTTGAGCTGTGTCTGCTTCATTCATAAATTTGGGTACATTGGAGTTAAACCTTTGTAGCCAGATGTCCTTCCTGGCACCAACCACTGTTTCAAGCAATGGACCTAGTCTTTACCTAAAGAAGCATTGCCCTACAAGGGGAACTGAGATCGCTGAAAAAGTTTGGCGAGTTAGTCAAAACTGTTTGTTTGTGGAGCTTGGTAGAGCCACTGGTTAGCTTTGATTATATAGTAGTAGTAAGACCCAAGCATTGCTTGGGTGACAGCACAGTGCCAAAAATACAGTACTACCGTTGTATTTTTGTCTCCTGGGCAAAATACAGTACCACTTTTATCACCACTCAATGTACTTCATGGCAGAACTCCTTCATTAAAGTTGAATGGAAGATTGTATGAAGCATGTGTGAGAAGTGTAATACATTATTTTACTAAATGTTGAGTGATAGCTAAGGTGGACACAAGACAAATGCAGGCAGCACAAATAAATAATTCACATAATGAGTGGCAGATATAGAGAACCAAATGCTGAGTTAAGAAAGGGGACAGGGATAAAAGATACAGAAAAACATTTGCAGGAAATCACCGTCGAATCATAGTAAAAGAATGGACAAAGCAAGGTTGACAAGAAGAGTGTGGGCTGAGAAAGTTCCACAAACCGTTAAGAAACGTTGGCAAAGGAAGACTTGGAGAAAGTAATAAAGGATGAAAGAGTGGCCTCATTGTTGAAGAAGCACAGTTGAGTGAAAAAATCTGGATGTTGCAGCAAAACATTCGCTGTGTGATTTATCATAAATTTAAACCAAGTTTTTTTGTTGCATAATACAAAATAAGTCGCATTTGGTCATATTCACTGGTAAGAAAGGTGTAACATACTTTCAACGCAAGCTGAAAACCAAGCTAGCCCTTGCTAGGCATAATTTCCAAGTTATCAACAACATTTTGTGGTGACTTATGTCAACTTATGGTTACTTTTACCACCCTTGCCAGTAGACGATGGCAACGCTGAATCTATAATTTGAACACAATACAAGCGATAACAACTGCTAAAGTAACAATAATGCAATTGCTTCCGTTTGTAGAGTTTTTTGTAGTTGGTCTTGTTTTTCTGTGTTTCTTTTGATATTTTAGTTTTCTAAGCTTTTTTGGTTTTACCTGTAGGAAGCTTTTCTGAATTTTAAAGACATATTGTCCATACACAGGAGACATCGAGCAATAAGTAATGTCCGTTTATTTCTGAAAACCCACGTTAGTTTGTCTTGCCTGTGTCCATCACTGTGACCTGCCTCACCTTGGGAGCTGCAGTCGCTGCTGGATGGTGATCGTCCTCATCTGGGAAGAGATTGGGGAAGATCAACAGGAAACTCAGCAGATAGTTTGCAGCGTTCTGGAAGAAGGCACAGCTAATAGTATATGTCCAGTACCTGTAGATCACATAGCTCTCTATCGGAAGAGGGGCCATCCCAGCCTGTAACACTAGCAGAAAGATGTTTACCGAAGAGTGCCTCAAAAGCTTGAATGTGAAGGGTGTTTTGTCATGTAATTGAATAAATGACCAAATGAACGTAGGAAACTAAAACAATGAACAATCCTAAGGTATGATACTGCACGGTGATAATCGCAATTATAAGCTATGTATCAAGCACATGAACTCCATAAAGAGAAATTAAAATGTTGGATACCTCGAATTGCAAATGTACCATTAGCATTACCAAATGCTGTCACGCAAATGCTTTATTGTTTTTTGCCCAACATCCTTGGACCATATGTGTGAGATGAGTGGTCATATTGTCATGTCGAAGCTGGCAGCTCTTCCCTGTCCACATGTGTGATCGCTTTGTTTACATCATCATGAAGGCGTAAAACAGCACATAAATTTCCAAGTAATACTCTTTGTTGATTGTTTAACCTTCTAGTGCTATTTGTGATATACGATGCCAGGAAAATTGTAGAAGCCGGTCAGCATCACTTTCACTTTGCTGCAAACTTGTTTTTTGTTTTTTTTGAGTTTTGCTGATTTCAGATGCTTTCATTGTGAATATTGAAAATTGATTTCTGGATCGTAACCATAAATCCTGGTCTCATCACCATTGATGATAGCCTTTACAAATTCTAGATTATTGTTTGCACAATCCAACATGTCCTGGGCGATTTTCACTCGAAGTTTCTTCTGTTATTCTGGCAGCATCTTAGCAATAAATTTTGCTGACATTCTTCACATGCACAAATCTTCAATTAAAATGGTATGAACAGATCCTCTGCGTATTCCCACTTCTTTCGACCCAACAATTGTTTTGAGAGTCTGACAGAATCACGCTACACAAACAACCGATCGTTTTTGGGGCGTTTGTTCCATTTCTTGATTTCAGTATGGCTTGAGGCCTTCTCTCCAAAAGTTTGTTGAATTTTTTGAATTTTTTTGGTTTGAATACAGTAGAATCTGCATGATATGACCACTCGTTTTATATGATCATTTTGGTGTAAAATTCTTTGTTCACTATTATCTGTCTATGGATGCTATGACCACTTTTTCCATCTCTCAAATTTTTGTTTTAGTTTTTTTCTGTCGATTATCCAGCGTGTCAATGACAATTGTGCCATTTGTATTCTTAATTCATCTACTGACATTGACTTGAATGTTAATGAAATAAATGATGAATTTAATGTTTTTGTCGTTTCGTGCTTAACTGTATCGATCCTGGTCTCGTTAAATGTTATTGTGTCTGCAGCAGCTACAGTTATTGTGAGGTTTTGGATATTATTTCCAAAATACTATGATACCAAAGTGGCCGTAATAAGCGGAATCTACTGTGTTACTAAGCTTTCTGCCAAACTAGATACAATACCTTTGTTCGAGGCATTCTGTCATTTCGTTTGTAAATATAAAAGATGAGCATGCACGATAAGACAGTATATACTGACTGCTTCAGGAAAACAGAACAACACCACTAATTGGCTTGAAACGTTTTAAATATGCACAAATTTCAGTAGCGAAGAACAATTTTCCTGGCGTAGAATTGTAGAATTATTTTTTGATGAAGGAGATACAGTGAGGTCTGCTGCATTTCCCTATTACTTAAATTAATATTGGGATATAGCAATATATATTTAAAACATTGTCTTGACACACATTTTCTGATTTATTTACCGGACTGCTTCAGATAACCAATTGCTTAAAGTATATTTGTATTATTTATGTATATATGTGCAATGGGTACACAGTTGTATAATAAGTTAATTTGAACAGTTGTTTCTCTTTAAACAGGTTCTTTCAGTCCACAAACGTTTAACAGTAATGAGTTAGAACCAGGAAGTTGGAACCGAAATTCTCATTCATTTTCTCCAATATTTATTCAACCTGGTTCTTCCAATCAGCCTGTCGTACACACTAATAGTGAAAAATGCAAACAGGAGAATGTGGCTTTGGATAGCAGCAGCTCTGGTGTGCAGAGCGATTTTGTATCAGATGACCCCATAGAAGTAGATTCCGGAACAATCTTGTTGCAAAGATCTACACCTACACCAACTAAACATCCAAAAGATGAAAAAAATAATGCAATGGACGTATCAGAAGAACCTCAAGATCTACGTATGCCCAAGCTACATGTTGAAGAGCTGTCTATAAAACAAGGAAGCCCAGCAATATTGCATCAAGAACCCAAAGAAAATGAGACAAAACATGTTCTTCCTATTTCCATTCCAGTGCTACCACAGCAAATACCGCTTTCATATTACTTGGCTCCAGGTTTTGTACGGCAGCCATATGCAGCTAGCCTTCCGGGTGAATTTAGAATGCAACTTGCAAACTCATCACCACATCAGTCTCCTGAAATTGGATCATCTGCACCAGGACATATGGACAGCAAGATTCATAGACATTTGTATAGATCCGTTCCCTATCACAAGGTATAGCCTTCATAACTTTTAAATAATTTTTTTATAACAAATTCTTGATAAATGTGGTGTATTGTTTGTCATGTGATGTATGAGTTTGTAACAGTATTGCCCACAACATGTACAAGATTTGTATTGTACAGTGCTTGATAAGGTTGATCTTGACGTAACTCATTGTGGTTGATAATATTGCTTCTTGCATGATATGAGTGAGTTTCAACATTAGATTTGTTTTGTTGTTAAAATAACTTTTTTTGAAGATCTTAAAGGTATTTAAATGTGTTTTACTTCATATTAAAATTATATTAGTACTTAAATGCTATGTTTTTTGATAAATAATCGAAACTAATTATTCCTTTTACAGTTAACTGCTTGCTATTTCATTTAATCAGTTGACCTTAATTACTTCATTTCTAATTTATACCATCTACTTAGGTAAGTGAAGATATGTCTGTACCTTCTCCTGCTGGAGGAAGTAGTCCTTCAACTATAACTTTTGGATCGGCACCAACAGGATATTATCCATTTTCAAACTCTCCTATACCTGTAGCTAGTTTGTCCTTTTCACCTTCTCATTATACCAAGGTAAATGCATATATGTGTGTGTGTTACATATAAGATTATACAACAGATTATGATATCATGATCCTAATGTTGCTAGAAATAATTCAGCAAAGTTTTTTTAAAATGAAAATAGGTAGAGATATAGAGTTATGTTCAGTATTTTACTGCAATACAGTATACCATGCTTACCATTAAAGCCTGAATTGGTATATGCAATTGCAGGTGTTTCGTTTATCAGTAAGATCTGATATCGTTTCAACAGACAGATGTAAACATTTTGAACAATTTATTCCAGTCTCTTCATGTGCGGTCCCCGTTAGCTTCCACTTCTCAAACTTCGCCTTATTCATCACCTGCTAAAAGTGCATCTGTGTCGTTGCCTGCAGGGTATGCCATTTTGCGTGACCACCCCTATCCAAATATTTCTGGGTGGCCTAATAATTGTTCAACGAATGTAAGTTATTTGATGTATTTCTTTGTGTAATGTAATGTATTTCTGGATTCCTACATGCAATTGAGATTTTATTTGGTATAAAAGCACAAAAATGCTACTTTAATTCTGATAAACATTATGGTGTGAAATATTCTATTCTCTTGTTTTGTTTGGTCTCGGACATTGTTTTGTTTTGTGCAGTTCACAGTAAAATCCTCAGTGGTACAACCTGGACAACAGATGCAAGAGTCTCCTTCACCTAAGACGCAATTTTCTCTTTCTCCAAAGTCTCTTCCGCTTGGAAGGTATATTACCTCTGCTACTGTTAGGTTTGGTGTTCGTATCGTTTATTTTTCACCAGTAACTGTGTAGAGCAACAATTAAGGTGCTAACCATTATAGCTATAGCACAATAAAGAACATGCTCGTGAATGATTAATGAATAGAAAAATAACGAAGCCCCAAGGATTTAAAATAGGCAAGATGGTAATAATACAGTTGTACTCTAAGGTAGTAGATTAGCATGGCCACCAAACCCACATATGCTTTCAACATGTGATATAGAAATGTACTTTTGAATAGGAAAGTTCGAGGTGATGGAAAAAAGTGCCGCAAGGTGTATGGAATGGAGAATCGTGACATGTGGTGTACTGCATGCAGGTGGAAAAAAGCTTGTCAGCGTTTCCCAGATTGATATGCGAACTACAAAGAAAGTTACAATAGGTTGGTTTTCAGAATAATGTTGTTCTGTACTGCAGTGTGTGTATTCATATGTACACCATTGTATGGCAAAGGGATGACTTCTTGAATGCTATTCGAGAAGAAGCAGAAAAATGGGAGTGAGAAGTGTAGCATAAATGCAATTGCGTATCTGGATATCATTGCAGGTTGAAAAGATGCATATACTTGTTTTTATTGAGAGCGGAATGAACCGCAGTGAGTCAGGAATGGTTTTACATTCATGTTGTGACCCCTTTTAATTCTACAAATCAAAGCCCGGTATTGCAAATAAGTTATTGGTAAATGAACTAGACCGGACATGGTCTAATCATGTGCATATTACATTTTTCTTTTGAATTTTGATGCCAAAACCCACAGTAAATGTTGTGTTTTTACTGTCCTGTTCAATCAGTTTTAAACGTCAGTAGGGAGACAATGTATACTACTGTGATATGCCGTTGTTTCTAGTCGTCTTTCTGCATTTGATGTTAAAGGTACAAAAGTTGTACTGTAAGTGAAGATGTGCAATTTGTGCATATCCCATTTGTAATGGTTTTTGCGCTGTCTAGAGGTCTTGAGTCTCTAGGTATGAACACTATTATATCATGTCCGACGACACGTCGCTCATACTTTATCAGTATTACAAGGTGCACTCTTGGTAGTTTTGCTTATGTACAGCTGAGTTATTTTTTCGTTATATTGGCCATGTTTTAAAATTATCACAGTGTTTGTAAGATGCAACAAAGAGCTAACCAAATATCAAAGTTACAGCTCTTTACTGGAAACAGTATTTTACTACAATGCTTAAACCTGTTTCGACATTTTTTCAAGTCAAATAAAGATTAACTTGTGGAAATAAGCTATTTTGTGTGTTCTCAAAAGTTCTCAATGAAAAAATGAATGTCAATGCTCTCGCTCATCAATGAAAAAATTCATCATTTTGTTGCTCCGGCGCATTTTAGGACACCAATCGCATTCGTATGTTGCAAACACCAAATTTGCATTGTAAAGCGTGTGTCTAACTGCAACTGTAATTGCTTATCATTATTTGTTGTAAATGTTATAGGAGTTACATGCTCAAGAATTTTGGTTTTGGTCACACTTGCCACAAATGATTGATAGACGACTAGAATATTAAGAACCTTCAATTGCAGATATCGATGTTCAACAATGTAATATTCTTCACTTTCAAATAATTTTGCACGTAACTGACAATAATTACGTAACGGACATGCTGTTACGAACGTTTGATACATATTAGGTATACATTATGAACACAAAACATTGATAAATCTTTTTACATATATGCAATCACAGTGTAAACGCGTTTGAAATGCGCTCGATATCTGCACTCGGCTCCTGACCAACATCGTCGTTTTCCGAAACCGGGCAATAGCAGATCGTAATGTGACGTAATAGCCGTCCTTGAATAACTATTGCTACGACCGTAAATCGAGAATGGCAGTAACTGCTAAAATGTCGTATCACACTGCACGAGGGCCCAAGCCCATACTTACTTGACGAAGGTCTACACCACGACCACTGTGTACTCTGCAAGCTATTCAACTTTTGTGAATGTGATACTTTTGTATCGCTCTAAGTGAGAAAGTAAGAAGAGAATTGTTTTGCGTCAATATATGGTCCCCACGTGGGCGCATCGCCTCAAATCTAACGCCGGCTCTGCATCAATCTATTGCAGCGATGGAGAAGTAGGGATCCAGCTAAAATCAAACCACCGAACAGCTGACGTTTATCAGCTTTTGAAAAAGGCTCAATCTCAATCGCCGCGGTAGAAGGTATCGTTACTCGTCCTGGAAACCTTATTGATGTCACTTTCGACAGCAAAGACAGCGCCCAGAAGGCTGCAAACCTCTTATCACGCCAAGAAATTGCAGTGAGGGCACTTACCACTGAGATCTCAACAATCACAGGTAGGTACTTTTTTCGACGTTCAGCAAAATGAATGTACATGTTTTTGTTTTACAAGAAACGTACAGTTGTTGCCAAGACGAAGCAAGCGCCTGTGTCCAAGAGTTGTCAGTAGGCAGGGCCATTTTTAACTTTCAATCCAAACATAAAGGAGGGTCTGCAGGTACTGCGATTCTGATAAACCACCCCTCAAATGTTTTTATAGAAACCAGGCGTGATTGAAACGTTAGAATAATCGCTGTTAAGTTAATTGTTTTTGGTCAAAGCGTGCGTGCATGTTTACGCCCCGGTGTCGCGTTCAAACAACTTGAAAGAAAACAACGCTTTCCTCAAAAACTTTCAACATCGTCGATGACCGAACTCCCGATCGATACCTCCCTTCAACTCAACGCCTAAAAGACACCGAACTCCAACGGTTTACGCAAAATTTTTACTTGAAAGATCCAGTAAATGAGCTATAAAATAATCCACGATTCGATGCCCGTACCCGTTCCAAGATTATCTTTTGGCAAAAAACGTCCTGTCGAAACATCAACCGATAGAAAGAAGAAAGAAACAAAAAAGGGTCTTGAATGATATAATGATCTCCCGACTAAGGATTTTTCCAAACAATTTGTGAATAGTGAATAGCAAGAGGTGAAATGTATATCTTATGCGGACGACACAACGTTGTCGTTGCGCAATGTGTATTCGGCCATCCAAGTCCTCGAAACACTTGTCCAATATGAGGAAGCTTCCGGCTAGAAAATCAATTTAAATAAAACCATCGGGCTAACACGGAATTTAAACCCACAAATGCTTTTATAACTCCAACAAATCAAACTGACGGACACACACACACATGTAAACTCGATTCAACTATAGGCCAACCAGACGGCAAGTTATACGAAACGACTTAAACAATTCAACCCAACGTTAGAAGCGAAAAGAATTTTAGTTAGTAGCAAACTCCTTCTAATCTGCTCTTCCAACGATTTTACTCAACCGGTACCCACATCCGTTGGTGACGAAAAAAATCAGGTAGTCGAACGATTTGAATTAAGCAACCCCAATACATATGCCGACATGAACATCTTGCAAATGGCAAAAGAAAGGGTGGCAACGAAATATCCTGCTGTATCAGGACCTGCTCTACAAATCAATTGGACCATTCTGTCAGGAAAAATTATTGGACACGTAACAAACGAATTAAATAAATAGAATACCAAATTGGCCATCAATTAAATTATCCAAAGTTTACAACTTCCAAATTAACAATGACATGCTTCACGTGGCAGCGCCCTCAAGATTTTACCAACAAGCGCTAAAATTGATAAAGAAGCGTCGAAAGTAACTTTGAAAGAACTCTGCGCCGGAAAGATTAAAACAACATATTGGCGTTTACTGAAGGATAAAAGGGATAGTGGGCAGATAATTAATTAATCATCCACCAAACGTGGAAAACGTGGTTTTTACGTTTGCTCATTTTTTAATTTAGGCTAAAATAAGTAATAAGTCGAGGAAATACACAACTTTCACTTACAGTCTGTAGTCTACAGAACTAGCCTTCCTAACCCTGTCTAACCTAGACAGCCTGAAGTGCTAACAATAATTCATGCCTATCCTATGCTTTGCTTCTTTGTGTTCCAAATAAGATTGTGTTGCCTTGATGATGTCACAAACCCAACTGCTAGGGTAATTCCCTGACTAGAAAACAACATCAACCATGCTACCTTCTGATTGGTCTGAACAGGTTTTTCAAAGCCTTACGTAAGAGTCCAACAAAATCATACAGATCTTAGTTTTAAGCGTTTGACGCCTCCTTAATGGGGATACGGCCTACCATGACCAAATTGTTAACATTTGTGAAGCCCTTCGACGCGAACCCGCGTAAACGTTTGTTAATATGGACCGTGTTGTATCTCACGTTGCTAGGCGCTATTGTATTTTCTTGACATGCGCACTTGATGCGTTATTTGTGAATGAATAGTGATTTGTAAATTCTTTTTGTACATATTTGTGTTTGCGTTTTATGCGCTTGAATAAAATATACTGCACAGAGCCCACAAGAAATATCGCTTTTGTGTCTCATGCAAAAGTAGATCACACACTACGTTGATTAAGTTACGGTAATAAGTTTGGGAAAATGTTTGTCAGAAAATAAGTCTGATTAATAACGACTATATTAAGTAACTTTTATTTACAATCCAACTTGCCTTCAACATAAAACAAGACCAAAAGACGATTTGTTTCTGGTTTCTGCCGTTGCGTAATTATACTTACAGTCACATAAATTACGTAATACCATTTTGAGTTGAGTTTGAGCAATACAACTTTCAAAGCATATAGGCCTATCCATAAGGTTATAAAAACAAAGGCAACATGAAGCAACAACAACTCGGTTTGGCGACAACTCGGCTCTTTGTTGTCAGCTTAAAAAAACAAGGCGGTTATATCGAATCGCCAAAACAAGTTTCTGTTATGCTGCTGTGCTTTGTGTTGCGTATTATGCTGTTCATTTTTCTCCGTGCCATGAAAAAATTGTGCATGAAGTAGTTTCAAAGCAGTCATTTTTCATTCACTACATAAAATGGTAATCTTACAGCAGTCCAAAACATCTACAGTTTTTTCAATCCAACCACTAGTAGCTATTTTGTGCGTTCGTAGCGTTGTTTGTGCAAAAAAAGAGCGGCGAACGAATTACACCTAAATAGGAGCGCGCTCATGGCCGCCTGAACTGGACTCTGATCCCATGGATGGAATTCATTTTATTCGTTTTTTTTCTTCTTCCATCCAGACACACAGTTCGGTTCCATCTTGACGGTAACACAACGCTTATGTTCTGCCAAACTACCAGCGTAACTTTCTTTTTATATAATATGTGTTTAAATTGCGTGTCTTTTGTTAAATTGTTTAAATAATGTGTTTGTAATTTAGGTTTTGTGGCCGTGCTGACGCTAATAACTTTTTTACATTCTCTTATTGGTCATTACTCATTAATGCACGTTTTCGCCCTCGAGGCCTTGCCACATTTGCCTGCCGAATTTGTGGAAATTATTGTCAATAACTACTAATATGTTTGCGACCACCTGCGTCAGCACAATGTTTTCGTCCCGCACATTGGAGACGAAAAATAAAAATGAATGAAAAAAAAGTGAATCACTACTTAACCACGAATTATTTTTGAAAAATGTTTTACCAGAATGTTCTATTAATAGTGTTCTTTCATATAAGATCAACTTGTTTTTGGACTCAAGTTACTCAACCCTCACTTCAAAACGTGCAAGACTAATGTAACCGAATGATAAAGATGAATAATTGTCTGTAAGCCCAACACACAATAAACAATTATAAAACATACAACAGCCACAGTAAACAGTGCTCACTAATACTACCATATATCATAAGTTACAAAAAATTGGATACTGGGGCAGTGCATTAATCAGGCTACAAATAAGCTGATAAAACAAACTTTTAAAGATACACTTGGTGACGTGGTTGTAGCTGAGGTGGTCCTCGCCTGCCGCTGGCTAGTTACAACCAAAGACATGTGGCCAACTCACAATTCAAAGGCTAAAAGCAGATGTGTGTTTATCAAGTGTTCTGTGAAAGTAACTTATCATTTGTGGTACCAATTATAATTTTAGTGACAAGAAAGGCGGTACATGGTAAGCAGAAGAACGGCTGTTATTGTTGTACAGCATCCTGCTGATTCAAATCGCACTCTATTGTTGTTTACTGCTCAGTAATTGACAGGCTGTTGTTGTTAATGCTAGGCTGCTGTTCACGACATAATGAACAGCAGACTGGCAATGCTTCAGTAGCACCCTGCTGTTCTGAAATTGACAGGCTGCAGTTGGGACGCAATGAACAGTCGACTGTGATTGCCTGAGTAGCACCCTGTTGTTGAATACTGTACAACTTACACTTTGCTAATATCAAAGATGTTCAAGATCTGAACATAAATTACACTATACTCACCTGTACAACCAATTTACGTTCTTTTCTAGAAACAAATGTAGACTTTTTTGGAAAATTTGAACATCAGCTGCTCACTTTGCCAAAGAACTAAGCTTGCTATTGGTTACATCACCAACAGTACCCTTTCAATCATCGAGAGAATTTTTATAGCGGAACCGTCAGTCTGTGTAATGTTACTTGCACAAACGTAATAAGAGAGGTATTATTGGGTCATGCAACTTCCTCAAAAGACTTTCCTCAAAAAGATTACGATATACCATTTTATTTTTTTATTTTATCGTCAGGCTAGCAACCAAGTCACACTGCAGGACTCGAGGTGGGCGCAGGGCCGGATTAGCGAACTGAATCAGCTCGTGAAATACTGTGTAATATCATTTATCACATCTTGTTGCGTATTTAGGTACATAAATTTTAAGTTGAGTATAGCCTGAATTGAGATAGATAGTGATCGTATTCATCACAACTAGTGGCGGAAGGTTACGAAAAACTGTTTTAACCCAGGTCAGCTGTGGAAGTGAAATAGATGTTAAACAACATTACACTCAGCCACAGCCTGATAGTTTTGATCAACTTATTCAAATTTAAATACATCGATTGTGATGTATGGACTATGACGAGTTGAACAAATCATTGCTCGGTTAAACTTAGGCCAGAGATTTTTGCAGACACCACAAAGACGAAAACGATCGATGTCAGTAAAACCGAAAATATCAAACCATACGCTCTATGCCAGTGGTTCCCAACCTTTCTACACCGTGGGACCGGTAAAGATTTTCAAAAATGTTCACAGACCGGCAACAAAAGATCATAGTGAATAGAACAGATATTTCTAATCTTTTTGTTAACCAGTTGCTTAACATAATGCAAGATTTTGGCATAAGCTATGTATTTAAGACGAAAATTTTGAACAAAACGGCAATCAAATCAATTCAAACAACAAAATCTCAATCCATTTAGGCCTACATACAAAACCAATGTTAGTGGGAAATTTGTATTACAAAACTTTTTGAAAGCTAGATGCAGTTTATGACGAAACAATCATTAACGGCCAAAAATCTAAGACATTCTAGGTCATCAGAAAATTAGCCTTAATTATAAAATAATTTTGCGCTATCAGCGAAGGTGAGACACCTCAGTGGAAGACACCGTTTCCATTGTTTTCAAAGTTGTGAAGTTACAAATATGCATCTGCTATTTACCGGGTTATTTTTAGAAAAACGTCATATTACCATAAGTTCTTCTCAGTTCACGACATAATTAATTAAAGAATAATTGTTTGACAATCTGTTCCGCAAATGTGTTATTTATCTTACGCCTTCAAACTCATTGTACTGCGATAAATTCTTTAGTTATAATAAAACGGATCTGCATAGCATTACGAACTTGCCAATTTTGACATTGACCTTGTGTGATTAACAATTATTTGCCCGACGCGTCTTCTGCACAATTAAGGATGCGTCAAATACCTAAAACTAAGATCTTTATGAATTTGTTGGACGTCCTACGTAAGGTTTTAAAAAACATGTTTAGACCAATCAGAATGCAGCATGTTTGGATTTGTTTTCTAGCCTGGGAATTACCCTAGCAGTTGGCGTTCTTCAATGTCCCAGGTCGCGTGCTGAATTATGCTAAAAATCAGCATGAAAGTAGCTAAAACTGGGTTTTTTAGACCAAAAATTTTAATGTTTATTTTGCGCGTCTGTAAAAAAAGTTTGAATCATGGTTTTTGATGGCATTTTATGGAATGGTAGTCCAAAGCATACTAAATTAACATGCAAAATTTCAGAGAGCCCCATGGAGGATTTTTCGAGTAATCACTAGGGCCATTTTTATTTTGACCTAACGAAATTGCTTATTTGTAGAGGCCACAGTTCTTCCTCCAGTTACCCAAACGTAATATTTTGTCGAAAAGTCAAGGTGTTTTATGGATTATAAAAAGTGCGTCGTGTTTTTTGGCGATAGATTTAGGTAGCTTGTGTTATTTTGTCCTTGTGAAAAGGGCACTTTGCCTCGATTTTCTCCGCATGGTAAATTCTAATAAACAGCAAATTAAACAGCGAAGAAGTAATGTAACCCCCTTCACGCGGCTTTAAAGAAATCACTGAAGAAAAGTGTTTCAACTTATTTATTGTAATACAGCATCATGTAATTTTTAACATTTTCAGGCTTGAAATTTCTGTCTTTTCTCAATAGCTTTTTCAGATAAAAGTTACTGCTGATCCAAGTGGGCATTGTGACTTATTTCCTGCTTTTATGGGTTAATATGGTTTAATTGTGTCGCAGTTCCTGATTTACAATGCTTCCACGAAGATTTTTACAAAAAATTACTCAAAAACTTTGTCAAAAGCCATACTTTGACAAATTTTGACTTTATTGAAAATTTTGACTTTATTGTAAATTTTGACCTATAAACTTCTTAGAAACAATCCCCTAGGTGCTGAAAACAACTTTATTCTTTGATTCGTGGTCAGACGAGGTCCTTAAAAAATTTTGACTTTTGCGGGCCCTAGTAATCACTAATCAGTCTTTTAGTAAATTCGCTGTATAATAAACTAAACAAGATTTTATGGCATTTTTTGGTGTTTTACACCACATTAATAACCGCACTGGCATTCCAAAAATAGACAATGTTGACTGAACTCATTTCCTTCTCAAATTAATTGTTGTTAGCTTTTAGTTAGTTGTTAACTATGAATCTCCGACCGCAAAATCTCAAATCATTTCCTGTTTTGAAAAGCGAATTTCTCCCCAAGCTGGAAATCTGTTCCTTTAATGCTCTGACTCGGTGCATATATACGTACCGTTGCATGTTATGTTATGAGTATTGATTATTATTTAGTAATGACTTCTTCAGTATCCAGAGTTGATGGAAAATAGAATTGTAATATTTCTGTGAACAACTTCCTTAAGTAATCGTGAAATGTAGAGTGATGCGCCTTGATTGCTAAAGGGTTCTTAAAACCCTTTTTATGTATAGTAATAGTATTGTAGTTTTGTGTTTGTTTAAAGTTATAATGAACAATATTAATAGTGAAATCAGATTATCGGTATATAATAATATAATATATTCGACATAAGTCTACGAAATCCTTAGACAGAATTTGCAATCTTCTAATTGTTCTTAAGAGTCAGATAAAAATTTAATAAAATATTTTTGTAATACATAACCAGTGTATGACATCAGTTTTACTGCTGTCAACCGGCCAAGCGTAAAATGAGTTTGACATTGAGTAACAACTTTGCAATGATTCCATATTAAAACTAGCTTGGTGGAAAGTAAGATACTTTGCGGACCGGCGGTTAGCAACCACTGCTCTGTGCCTTTTGATAAACTACATAATCTTCTTCACGACAGTCACGGTACCTCTGAAAGTTTTCCATGGTTCCCCGATTGGGAACCACTTATCTATACCACTATTTATACACAATTGTCCCAAATGTCAGGAAAGTAATATAATGAATACACCCTAGTCAAAATCCAATGGGTGAAATAGTGCTGCTCAATGCGCTGGTTTATTTAGTCAATTTTTTTATACAATTCCATGTCAACACTCTGCTGGTGTTTTCAGTTACAGTCTGACATCAAAAAAGTCACACAAGCAAAACTTAACTACCAAATCTAAAAGTATAGCCGTGCCTTTAATGCACAAAGACTCGCACAAGCTTCTTATCTAATATCATGAGATACAATAAATATTGTAACGACATTGCTTAAGACCAACAAATTTTTATAATAATACAATCTGCCTAATAAAAATACTGCAAAATTTCAGTAGTCAAATCTTTGACGTTAACAAAATATTTTAACAGGGAAGTATGGGAGTTGTTCCTTCCCTAAATGTACATCGCTATGTAAGCCAGTGAGGTCAGATGCTGTGGTTGCAAACAGCATCTATGATGAAAAAAGAAATAACTTTCTTCACAGCATGCAAATGTGATACCTCATTCATCTACTGGTTCTTCATTGGCCTGAGAGTCAGATTTCCATAGCTATAAAAACAATGCACCAGAAATATATGACACAAGAAGATCAACACTATGGTAAGTTGATGTAGTTTCTTGGTTAAGTAAAAAAAATGTTTGTAAAGATATTGTAATAATTAATGACCTTGGTAAGCATTTCTTGATTGGTCTAAGAACTTGATGACAGGGCAATTTATTTTTACAAAATCAATTCTGAGCTACTTTTCTTTGTTCTTACTTACATTTTAGCAGTTAATTTACAGTTAACTTACGTTTATTTACAGTTAAAACGACGAAACGATTTAAAGTAGTTTTCAGTCATCTTAAAAATATCTTAGGCAGAATTCTATTTTTAAAAATTATTGATTATACTCATAAAACTTAGTCCAATCAAATTCAGTTTCTTACTGTAAGATTGTCCCTTAGAAGTTGCATTATTAGAGTGCTATCTTTGTAACTATCATCTTGTAAGTCATCAAGTTCAGCAATGGCATTATCAAAAGCCTGAAAACATGCAAAAACACAGGATGTACAAAATGTTTACAAAATTATAAGCATTTGGCAATTACAAATTCAACGCTTATCTAATGCAATCGTGCCAATTGTCATAATTAGCCCCTATTCCTACTTAATGATATTATAATGTTATTAGTGTTCTCTTTCGTTTGTTTAACAACAAGTGCTGTGCTATATTTTGGCCGTGTTTGGTATATGCCACCTATTTACTATTACTTCTCAACTACGTCAACCATTTGTTATTACAGCGCTCTGAAAGGAATAACCGTTTCATTGTGAATCAATACTATATTTATATTCTAGAACACTGGCAGTTTGGTTATTGTGCTGTGAAGTGATGATGAACTAGTTATAATGTAATGTATACATTACATTACCCACTATGGTTTCACAGTGATACCAATCACATTACAACGACCCCTAAATTTGTGACAAATTATTTTGCAATAACTGACCAATTATGCAGTGAATAGTTTAATAGATTTATTAGTTTAATAGTTAAATTTTTAATACAAAATAGTCCCAGAATGAATAAAACATACTTTCCTCAAACACTTATGTCCTAATAAACACTCAACATTTGTCAAAGTACATTACTTACATCTTGAGCCAACTCACATGCCTTTTGTGAGTTATCTTTAATTTCATAGAAAAATACAGAATAATTCAATGCCAATCCGAGGCGAATAGGATGGGTTGGTGACATATTTTTACCACTCATTTCATATGCCGTTTTGTATGCATTCTCAGACTCTTTCACCACGTCTACACAAGAAATTTTAGCAATTATAAATTTTTAACTAGAAATCTAGAAATAGTTCAATCATGAATACTAACACAACTAACTAAACAAATTAAGTAAGGAAATCTCAAGCTCCAAATTCATGTATTATTTCTCTGGCGTGATATTTGGACTACAAAACAAAACAACCTAGAGGCAATATGGGTAAACAAGGTTTTCAAAAATAAATGAGCCCAATGCAAATAGTTTAGATTTTCTGTGCATGTGCTTCTTAATTGGTAGTAAACTTGTTTCAAATACATACAACTAAGGAACACGCAACTATATGTACACTTATGGTAAAGCTGAAAAAGCGTAAACAGTATGCGAATTGAGTTAGACGGCAGCAAAAAATACGTGAAAAGTAGTAGCTAAAAATGATGAACATGCATGCTATAATCAATAAAGCAGCACATCTCTGGAAATTTTCAAGAAAGTTAATCGCACAAGTCGGTTGATAAGATGACAGACTCACTACATAATAGAAATGCTTCCAGCAGACAATCAACTTCCATTATTTATATTATAACAACCGTACGCTATTTATATTCAAGTTTCTACTGTAAGTTACTGCAAGCACAGCGTTGAAGCTATGCCTTTTATGAAAATATTATTAGTAGAGTTTCATCCTTTACTACAGGGGTCGGCAACCTTTTGCTAGTCACGGGCCAAATATGGAGTGTTCAACTCTTTGGCGAGCCGGAAATTTGATTAATACTATAATTCACACTCACTTCAGTATATTACGCTACATTGCTGCAATCTCAATCATACCAATCACAAAAAGAGCAAAATATATGTTTTCATACTTCAACAACACAGCATTAATGTGACACGGCATCTCTCTTTGTATCTATAACGACTAGTCTAGTCTACTCTGCAGACAATCTCGTACTTAGTACAAGATACTAGTCGACCGCCTTCGCACCAGTGCTATGCCGTAACAATAGACTAGTACGACGTACTTATGGCGTAACAATACCAAAATTTTTTCAAACAGTGCTAACACTGTAGTTTGAAACTCAATAAGAAAGGGCGGGCCGAATTCTTGTGATAACTAATCAATATATCTCGGGCCGGACGATTTCGCATGGCGGGCCGGATTCGGCCCGCGGGCCGTAGGTTGCCGACCCTTGCTTTACTATATGACACTTTGAATCATTTGGCTTAGCTTTTGACATTGTTTTTAAAATAATGGCTTTAACACAAACAATCTTGCGGCGATAATGCAGTTTAAGTTTTCTTGCACAAAAAACTTCAAACGTCACTCTGCGCTATTAAGCGCTGTAGCTTCGCTTTGTTCAAGGATTCAGAAACTAAAAAGAACACAATGCGCAACACCAAAAGAAGGTTTTTAAACACAGTTACACCCCCTTGTGCGGCATGGATATTTAGCAAATACGCCAAATTACTGTGTCAGTGTAAGCAAAGCAAGATGGACAAAATTAAACTGAATATGGAAAATTAGTTTTGCCACACGGTTACGCTATCTGGATTTCATTTTAATTACCATACCTTGTGTGTGTCCCAGTTGAAATTAGTTTGGCCAACACTTCACGAACAAATTATGAATATAATAAATTGCAAAAAAATTTATTTGTGTCCATCAACCTCAACATATGCACGATACCCTCAGTCATTACGCTAAGCCCCCTCCACCTAAAGCGACTGTCTCTTTATTTTTATCAGATATACAAGCAACAAAAAACCGTTGGTAAAAAAAATTCGACCTGTCCTGAGCCATATTTTCCATGACATGATGACACAATGTATTTTCTTGCATTTTGATGTAAAAACATAAATTACCTTAAAACGCCAGTAGTCCTGTATATATATTTTATAAATATAATTTAGGTGTTAAAAACTGAGATGAGTTTTACACAAAAAAGGCTTATAATGCCGATATGAACAGTAATAAGGATTTCTTCAGGCTTCATCGACTTATTAGTTCATATAGTAATTACTTTCATTGTAAAATTAAATATTAGACTTCTTTACATACGTGTTAACCAGGGGTGTACCAAATCAGACTTTTTGGAATCAGCCTGAAACCGAATTTTTGGAACTAAATTATTTCGGCCAAATCATGTAATCTAGTAATGCAAGTATTCAAAACGAGAAGTAAGCGAAACATTGTTTAAATACCACGGAGTATAAATTTAAAATAGGACAGTTTAACTATGTTTAGTAGTAGCTTGCAACAGAAAAGTATATAAATGATAGGTATTTAAATTTCCTGTTAAGTGCAACAACAATGAAATCCATTGTTGCTGTGTTTTTCCTGCAATGAAGGAATTTTCAATCATGTTGGTAGAAGTACTTTAAATGTTCATATGTTTCAGAATTTGAAAATAAGTTTTAACTGTAATTTTAGCTGTTACTTCAACATTATTATCAAGTAGTGAAGGTTGCATGATGGGAAAAAGATTTTTTTTAAATTGTTTAGTGAGCAATTTGGTTATGTGGGGATTCCCCTAACCTAGACACCGCTGGGTGGAGTCATTGGGCTTTGTCTCATTATATCTACAGTCAGTCACGACTTCCGATTCTAAGCTAAAACCAGAACTTCTCTATTGGAGAGGATTTTCAATTCAGATTACCTGGTGAATTTGGTGAAAAGGTGAAAAATGGTGGTGAAAAGCATTAAGAGCATTCAGACAACTAATCCTGCTACATTCCACAAGGACCATGTAGATCCTAGACTACAAACGTGCAACAAGGTGTATATCACAGTTGAGACGAAGAAAAATAGGTACTCTTTCAAGCAAACTCAAGTACTTATGTTACTTGTACTTGTTGTCCTAAAAATTCCTTCTTGAGATAAGAGGGAAGAAATAAGTGTAGGTGAAACGACTCAAACCAACCATAGAACTTATGCCTACTACACAGGCAGACAAAACTCATACACATCTCAAAGGCATTCAAAACGCTGTAATTTTTGCCAAATCCTAAAAACCGTTTAGTATATGGCTAGACTGGCTTTATTTACTTGTGTCTTTTAATTGTGTCATTATTTTCATGTGAACACAGGTTCGCATTTGGAAGCTGGGTGAGATAATAAGTTAAACACTAACTTATAGCATATATATATAATTATTTTACAACTGTTCATACAACCAAAGAAAATGTTTCATTTCCTCTGATGCGATTGCAACACAATGCGGTTGCGAATATCCATACACAAAAAGAGAGAAGGGGAAAAAGCAGCTTTTGAAGTTACACACGCGCGTCAAGATTGCAACTAGGCCTGGCATTTCTGTGGCTTACTGCTCGCTTAAGTTTAGCTTTAAGTCGAAAACATTGTTTTGTAGCCGTGGTTTAAAATTTGCAGATTTTCTAATGGTCGTAGCCAACGTCAGACGAACCTAGTTGTTCAAGGTACTTAATTGTTTTAGCGGCTTAAGTATTAAAGTTTAGAGAACGATTTTCATATTTCCTTGACCGTAGATTTGTGGTCTAGTGTGAGAATGCAGTCATACATAGGCATTACCGCCGATTGTGTCATTGGAAATGACTCAAGAACAGAGATCTGCAGCTATGTTTTGGCAACAAAGGATGTACATGAAGCACACACAGGCACTAATATTGTTGAATGGATAGAGTCGGTTGTTTTAAAAGACTATTCAATATCACCTGCTCAGATAGTTGCTGTTTGACAACGGTTCAAATATGGTTAGAGCTGGAGAAATGACTCATTTCAAATACAGTGCCATTTATGTGAAATGTACAAAAATTCATCTTCAGAGAAAGCATTGGAATTTGTTCTCGATGTTAACACATGTTGGAACTCAACTTTTGAGATGTTGAAGAGAGTATGCCAACTGCAATGGATGCTTCGCCAAGTTATTTGTAATAACAACATAGCCAGGGGCTGAGCTATTCATGACGAATTGAAAAATTGTTATTGGCAGATACTACAAGAGCTGCAGGCAGAACTGGAACCGCTGAAATTTGCTACTGATTTTATTGAAGTAGACCAATATGTTACAGTAGCTGACTGTTACCTCTTGTCAAAAGTTTGAAAATAAAATATTCAGATTTAGGGCAAAGTCAGGCAAGTGTCAATAGCAGCACAGCTCAATGTACCAACAGACAACAAAAGAATCCCTGCAAAGTAGATAACTCCTTTCTACTGTTATCCAAAACACCAACCATATATGATATTTCTACTTGGCTGCATCCACAATATAAATCAAAATATTTTAAAAGATCACATAGCAATCAGATGAAAGTAATGATAGAAACTGAAGCCCTTCAGCCCCAAACTGCAGTCCATGCTGATGTAGGTGCTTCTATGCAAAAGGAGGCTTCACTCATGGAAAACTTACTCAACATGGGTATCGAAAAAACTCTAACCAGCAGTGATGACACTAGTGAGGAAGAATCCATATCTTCGTAAATAGCAGCTTACTAAAGAAAAGATTCCTCCTACACTGGATGTTTTGGAGTGGTAGAGTTTGAAGAAGGATGAGTACCCTACGCTTTATAAGTTATTTTTAAAATGTATCAATCACAGCATCATCAGCAGCTTCAGAACGAAGTTTTTCAAGTGCTGGATTAACTGCATCCGGCCTTCGTTCTAATTTAACAGGAAAATAATCTAGAATCATTGAATATATTACACTGCAACAAGAACCTTTTAGGCACAAGTGCAATGTAATTTTTTGTGGTGTAGTCAAGGTTTGTAATGTATGTACTGTGTGAATTTCAGTTAAGCTCTACTCTTTTAGAACCCATCAAGTTTTCAAAATTGTGATCCCCATCAAAAAGTTCCACTTTAACATTACGTCACTCAAAGTTAGACCGTACTATTTAGCATCTGTTGAAGAAAGGGTTTGAGACTAGAATAGAATCAGTTCACAAAGAGAGCTTAATCACAAGAAGAAAATTTCCAATACCAGGCCCCATAGGTGTTGTGTTTTGCAATGCTTCTGCATATAGAAGCATGGCCTGGTTAGGAAGAAGGATTTATCATCTCTACAACATCCATATTAATATCGCGATCCATACATAAGTTGGCTGGCCAAGTACTTCATATCATCAATATTATCTCAAAGCAAGGAGATTATTCAGAAAGTTAAATATGGGTAAGAGATTTACAAATCGAAATATGCAAGCTTTTATACTAGTTTTTGTAGTATATATTTAGGCTATACAATATTTACTAAAAGCGAAAAAAAAATGAGTAACAGGGACCAGGTACGTCACAGATATTATGCAACATCAATTGGGTATCAGTTAGATTAGTGAAAAATTAAAAATTAAATTGGAAAAATGTAACTGTATGACCATGTGAAGCTCATAAAACAAGAGATTTTGCAATATTTGAAAATGATTGGTTAACAAGATTAATACAGAATATTGTCTTGTTGTCCAATTGTTGTCGAGCTTACTTAAATAGCTTTGCAGGATGTGTAATAGTGTGATAATATGTAATTAATGACTTTGATGAAACAAAAATGGGATAGAAACTGGGTTAAATACAATAATACTCCTAGGTGTTGTCCCACTATACCATAGAAATTGAGCAGTAAATTATATAGCGGGGTTATAAGTTTAGACAATTAACATACATACCCACAAGTGTTTGCCACAAATGATTGTTGTATAACATACCATTTCTATCCCCCTGTGCCACTTCAGCGATGTATCTTCTGTAATCTCCCTGCATTTTATAATAGAAAATCAGACTTTCCGCATCTTCTTTACTGGCAGGTATAAGGTTTTCTTCCAATAAATCCAACACATTCTGACAAATCTTGCGCAACTCACTCTCTATCTACATGGCAATATAAAAATAATTAACTAGTAATCATATACAAATACACTTCATACATAAACAAGTGCTCACAAATTACAAGTGGAAGTTGCCATCTATGAAGTGTACTATTGTTTCATTGTTGTATTTTACACTGGCCTGCATTTTTTAACTTCAAAATATTTTTTCACTAAAAACATGCAAATATAGCTTATTTTGCGGCATGGCACTGATTCCGAATCTGTGGTCCTTTTTATTCTAGCACAACAGGTTTTTGAGATACCTGTTACACATGATATAGTGTTTTTCTTGAATAATCGCAAATAACGTAAGGTGTACAGAAAGCTTGACTCGAAAAAGTTCACAGTTTGCACAGAATTGTTACACATCTTTGTCTTCTCATGATAAAACAACAAAGATTTTTGAAATATGACAACAGCAGCAGTAAAATGATTGTTATTGAAAGCACAGCGGTTCACTATCTCAGTATCTATTTTATTGAAAATGCGCGTCTACTGTTTTTCTCACATATTTAGTAGAGTCTTCTCTTTTAAGACACCAGCAGTACTCAGCAATCATGCTGACATTCCACTTAACCTGATAGCGTTCCTCCATCACCATTATAACCTGGTGAAAACGTTCACCTTGTTCCTCACTAGACTTCCCACAGTTATCTGGGAAGTAGTCGAGGTGTGAGTGTAAAAAGTGCATTTTGAAGCTCATACTATATCCAAGTTTTTTTAAAGGGCATCGAGCATATCTGCAACAAGCTGTTTGTAATTGGAGGAATGGAGGCTCTGTTATTTCCAAGGAACTGCTGGATAACAACTTTTAATCCCTTCCGGGCTTGCAATTCCGTTACAGACATTTTTTTCAAAATTTTCATCCTTTAACAGTTCTCTGATTGTAAAAGTCCAGTAAAAATACCTGCTTGCAGCTTAGTTTCGGATAAAGACGAAAACTTTTCTTGCAGGTACCTAAATCCTTCTCCGTCTTTGTCCATACCTTTTTTCATGCACCCTAAATTGATGTGCAAAGGTGGTAAAAAATCTTTTGCTGGAGCAAAATGAGGATGTGCCTTCACATTCTTACATCCTGGCAGAAACTTATCTCTTGCTGACCACATTTTCGGAGTAGTGGGAAGTATCCGCCCTATTGTCCCAGAGACAAAGAAAACAGGGAAATTTAGTGTAGCCATCTTTAAGTCCAAGTATGAGAGCTACACAACTTCTAAATCAGCACATATCAAATCAGTTACGCTCATGGCATTTTATCATTTGAAACAGAATTTATATGTTTTCATACGTTTCTGACATCTCAGTAGAATGTGCACCAAGTACTGATGGCACAGCCAAACCTAAACTAAACCCTGAACATCCTTACAATAAACCAGAGTATTTTCTTTACTAAAAAATTCTGTAAAGTTTTCTCTCTCTGTGGCAGTACCACGCAAAAACTTTCCCAGAAGATTCTTTTCCTATAATCTTGACGCTAGAAGTTGTGCGTATTTTTTTGAAAGATATATCTCTATTGTGAGATCATTCAGCTGAGTTTGTGAAAACAGCTTTGGAGAGTCATCGTTTATTCCTTCCTGATAGTGCTCTGCATCACCAGCATTTCTTTCAGATTCAGATTCTGAGGAACATTGCATCTCTGTTAGAGGATTCGGCACAGGAATTTCATCACAATGTGGACCAGGCCTCATTGTTGACTTCAAATTAGGGTACTTGATATTGGATTTGTTTCTTCTGTTAAACCCCTTAATGTTTACCATACAAAATAACAGTCATTGTGATGTTTTTTTGCTCCCTCCATACCATAAGGACGCCAAAGGGAAGGCTCTTGAGTTTTTTCTGGTACCACATACATAGCTTTCACATCTGTAGTTCGTTGTGATAAAATTTATCTTGATAAGTGATATCCTTTTGACAAAAAAGTGGGTGGTAAAACGTAAAAGCAAAAAATTATACGGTTTTTTTCGACCGTAACTTTAAAACCTCATGTGACAGGCCAAAAAGGATGGCATTTTTCAAATCAGCGCACCAAAATTAGCTAGAAAACGTTGGCATCATACGAATAAAATTTTTATGCAGACCAGTGTTATATATAACACATGTAACAATATTACATTATCACGATATTACTTTGTATTAATTACTTATAATTACAATTTGGATCTTAGCGGCTAGTGCAACTTATCTGGTGAGTGTAAACTTGGCAAAATTGTTAGTTAAGAATTATTTGTTATATAAAAAAATTTGAAAATAGTAACCTTTACCATTACTTCAAGTCGTGTTATATACTGTTATTAGTTTATAGACAAATGATACAAGAAAAGCTCAAGGGTACAAGTATATCTACAGTGCTTTTGCAAAGTTGGGTTTTCAACTTTCTAAGACCATTACTTGATCTGTTTTCATAGGTGCCTAACTTTCTATTGCAATTAAGGTTGATGGCGAAAAATAAGAAAATGTTAACTTATGAAGTTGCACACGATAACTGAAGGTCAAAACGGGGGGAACCTATATTCTTTTCTCCATGTACTCTTCTTACGTAGTTGCTTTGCAAAATTTAGAAACTGGCTTTGCCACTGACATTACATGTGGTCATATTTATGTAGCCAACAGAGAGGTTGGGTTTGTTGCTTTTGTTCATAGTGAAGTGTTCACTGACATATACTTGGTAAATATTGAAATGGATTCATCAAAGATCAGATCACCAGCAAAATTCGCAATTAGTTCGCCAAACTCACCTGAACTCTTTGAATCTCATTATTGGACACAATTTTAAACTCAAAAATATAATTCTTGTAAGTAATATTTGTGATAAACCAGCTAATAAGCTATCCAGCTCTACTTAAGATAATATAAATTACTTTTTCCTGATATGCCTTTGCTATTGACTTTTTTTCAGACGGCTCTAGTTTTCCTTCTATTGAAGAAATAACTCTCCATGACGACCTTCGTGCTCCGACCACATTTTTGTAAGCAACAGATAACAAATTCCTCTCCTGAAAAGAAAACATAAACTTTTACCGCTGGAAAAAACTTACATGTATGGTAATAACAAGTAACTTGCTATAATCACAAATAATTTTGGATTTATGATCATTATTGAAATCTGAAAGCGATATAAGCCTAATCAAACTGTGTATAGTTTCTGAAGGAGGGCTAAGGTTATACTACTTCGAGCTAAGGCCATGTAATGCACACAGCGATAACATTTGTTTAATGAAACATGACTATTATAACAATTAGTCAAGCATGCATTATGGAAAAAGATACAAAAAAATGTCCAACACACCCACTAAATTCACCTAAACGAGTCTTGCAACAGCAACTTTCCATTGATCTGATATATGTTTGAAGCATGCTCGAAAACCCTATTATCTTATCCTTACTTTGCCTTTACCATGCAGGGCAACCCCATTAAAAACTTCAAAGCAAAAATAAATTGATCCAAGACAGCTATCAAGATGTACAAGCATTTATAAGGAAACTTCAACTTTATGAAAGTCAGCTGAAATCTAAATCGGCTATTCACTTTTCATTATTGAATGGATTCGAAAGAGACAGCAAAGATTCTTACAGATATGCCCATGAAATCAACAAGCTGTTGAAAGCATTCAAAGAAAAATTCACTTTTCTAAAAAAATTTGACAATTTATTTCAAATTTTTAAGTGTCCATTTGATGTTCTGGTGGCAGCAGCTTCAGTGCATTTGCAGATGGAGTTAATTTGTCAATATGCACAACATTCTAATCCTAAACAGTCATAGGCTAGGAATGCTACAGTATAAATTAAAAAATTTGGATGTTGGCCAAAAGCATAATCAATGACATGACAGTCAATTCATTTCAACAACACGACAAAACAAACAGACAAATTGAAATTTTGTCTCTTAACAAAGCAGTGATGCACTGTTTATCATACATATGGAGAGTCGGCTGATGAGATGCAAAATGTTTTGACCAAATTACCACATCATAAAAAGCCAAGTAAGACAGACGAAACAAAACTGGATGTAATCTGACACACGATGATAATGACATTTATGACGACTTAACGAGGATTGGAATTATTTTGTCTGTTATTCCGCAGGAAGAAAACCAGCTGCGAATTTGAAAGTGAACTAAGCTATTTCGTCGGAAAACACATCACCAACGAATGTTTTTCATTGAATATTATGATTACGAAACTATGCAATTAACAGAACGAAAGCAGCAACTGAGACAAAATCCTTATGCAATAATCCAATTTAGTCCTTTAAGCCAGAGCTGTCCAAACTTTTTTCACTGAGGGCCATGTTCTAAAAAGTTAACCAGTGTCCGGGCCGCTCACTATGTGTGAAGATCACTGCTTTACCTACAACGCAATAAATGTCGTAAAGACTATCAACAAAAGTTTTGGTGGCAACATTCATTTTCTAACCAAAATTTTAAATAGTAGGCTGAGAAAAATCACACCCAAAGCAATAAAAATCACACAAATGTAGCGACTCGCTTACCCTACAACTCTAACAGGTACCACAAATGTAACATTCAAGCCAGCCAAACACTGTATGAAAAAAAAAGCCATAGAAGAATTAATCTAATGATTTCATTGCAAAATGGGCGGATAAAGGTTAGCAATATTTCAACATTCTTCGTGTGAGCAGTGATGCGAAAGACGTCAAATAAATGCTTGCCAGTCATTCTGGTTCTCGGTATGTTTTGATTAAGACTTATACAGTATGACAATGAATATTTTTGCTTTATGTATGTGCATTGAAAACTTCCTTTGGTACTGCCATGTTTGATGTAACACATAACAGCACATAACAGTTAATTGATGTGCACAGGCACTACAGTTTGTAGTGCAAGTTTGTTTGCAAGCTTTCCATGCAGGTAGGCTACTATAGCTACCATCTTTCAAAGATTTTAAAAACTTACATCAACGCTCAGCGTTTGGTTGTGGAGTGTGGTCACATATTCCTTCATTTTCTCAGACATATCATCGTACCGCTCTGCTTGTTCAGCCATTTTGGCTTCCTGAACCAAAGTCGACTTGTTCTGTGTTTCATCAGACATATCTCGACTAGTATTGCACTTTAACTAGAGACGACTCAAAATGAGTACCGGTACGTATGTATCTCCAACCAGGCTGCACTACAATGCCAGTTATTTTAGTTAACACGAAAGTGTTGAAAGTATGACGTCATTGATTCAGCTTTAAATAATCCTGTTGAATTCCGCGTTTAAGATTAATATACATTTGATAAAATTACTGTGACAAAAAATGGATGTTACGATTTTTCTGTCGTGTTTGTCATATGGTTTACTATAGAGTCACCGTACTTGAGCAAATTTAGATGCATTCCCATTGTTTGTTTTAAAATCTAATCTGAAGGATGTCTGTTGTATTCATCCGCAAAAACTAAAATTGTATAAACAAGATTAGGTACCATTGTGGAGCCAAATAGTAACCCCTGCCAAATATTGACCCCTTTGTGGCGTAACAAATTCATTGCCTTGTAAAGGATTTGACTCAACAGCAAACATGCGTCTGCGCTTTTTGGTAAGTTTGGTTATCCTGCCCTCGGTTATCTTAGCACAGGGATGTCCAACCCGTGGCCCCCGCGGTATTTTTCGAAATGACTTATATTATCAACTGAATCTCCTACGTAATTTATGGTGAACTTACATTCCGAGAAATTGGCATTTATTGTTTGATTTTTTGTCTATTTCTCTATACTATAGATAGTAAAGCAATAGATAGTAGAGAGAATAGAGTAATAGGTAGATAACATGCTACAGTCTCTAGTGCAAGGGTGCACAACTGTTCAAGTTAATTTTATTAATAATTAAGACAATTTATTTAATAAGTTAATAATCAAGACAATTTATTTCTAAGATTAGAATTTTGGTGTGAGGGTTTTAATTAGAAATTAGCAGTAAACACTCAAGTGGCCCGCGTAATCATTCGTAAATCGCATGTCACCCTTTTGCCAAAAAGGTTGGACACCCCTGTCTTAGCATATTACAGTAAAAGAAAAAGGAAGTGAAAGTATATATCAGTTCTGTGAGTGGTATTCAGTGGCTGAATAGTATGATACTTTTGCGAATGCATGTGTTGCATACTGGCAAACAAAATACCACACACAGGCAGGGTTACCATTCTGTGCTTATTTCTAAGATTTGTGCTTTTTTTCAAGTGCAATGTCTTAGAAAAGATTAATTTGCTTAGTTCTAAGAAACGTGCTGTGGTATAACTCGACGCGAAGAGACATTTCAAAAAGCGCCCGTGTACCTCCTTGTCTTAAATTGATTGACTTGAAATACGAAGTTTGAAAAAGGGAAAAATGAAAAGAATTCTTGACAAATAAACGCAATGTCCTGCCACTTCCTAGTGGACAGAGAGAGAGAGTGCGAGTTTATTTCACCGCTCAGAAAAAACTAAAAAGTATCATAACATAATTGGTTGGTGTGGGGCAGCGAAAACACCTCACGGTGATCTGCCCCGGATTCTATTGCAAAACAACTAAATTACATCGGATAGAAAAAATTGAAACTCAATTAATTACAACAACACTGCAAAACAAAACAGAGGCACACTACAGAACCAACAGCAGAACAAAATAAATCAACAACAATATGATGCAAAAGAAATCAATGGTGGTCGGACGATTCAACCCCGGACCATTCAACCCACGGACATTGCAACCCACGGTGCTTTCAACCCACGGACGGTTCAACCCACGGACCTTTCAACCCACGGACGTTTCAACACTTTCAACCCCGGACAATTCAACCCATACACGGCTCAGCCCACGGACGATTCAAACCATGGACGATTCAACCCGCGAACTGACTGACAAACAGAGTATTCTTGTGGCAGTGTGGACTTGTAGCCAGTAGTATAGGTGTATTATATTGCGGCCGAGGTCTTTAGGCAACTTTTCTGTGAAGGGCTCTCATTTGGAAAATTTCCCTTTAAGAACAATCTCTTTGTTTACGATGATTTAGTGGACTTGCTGATCTTTTCTATTGTGCTCGTATTAATTTAGTTTTAAATAATTATTTTTGTAGTAACTGTTGTTTTGAATATGGATGTTTCGTAATAAAGCGACTGCAGATCAAACTGATCTGATATCGTTACCCTTAATTATTTTGTAAAAACACGATTGTGGCTGAACCGTGTTAACCCATTATATAGTAAAATAAAATAGGCCTAAAATTCGTGAAAATATAATTAGACTACCTTAGCAATATCGTTATTGCAATAGCAGTCGTATAGCTTGCAGTGTTTTTGTGATCCCGTTATAAACAGCTCTCGTTTTCTATTTATTGTTACAAATATTATCTGCTAGTTTTTATAGTTATTTTCCGGCAATTTGTCCAACTTTAAACCACTTTCTGTAACAATTTTGCCATGTAGCGGCCTGGCTGGCATTTTTAATACCATTACATCATTTCTTGCAAATATGTTTTCTAATTATTGTTTAAAGTTTATGAATTTATTTTTGAGCAAACACTTCAACTGTCATTTGATATTCGGAAACTTGCTCTGAATAGCTTCGTGTGAACACTCGTTTTAGGACATTCCTAGGTTATTTTCCAGCATCTGTGCTGATAAGAAATCTTTATTAGAAATGCCTGTTTCTAAACTTTAACACACTGACTATTTATCTGTGTCTCAATATGTCAGCTTTAACTACACATATCTTACAATTACATTGTCAAAATATTGTTTTGTCCGTTACAGCTGCAAAGACTCAAAGAGCCTTTCTTGTCGAACATTTTAACACCCATCGCTTTCACGTTTTATGAGCTCGCACTTCTACCTGCGAGCAGAGATAGTTGAGAGAACCATCGAGATAAATAGAGTTAACTGCGTGAATCAGCAAAATCAACAGAAAAGCTGTCCGACCAAGTCATGGTGATTGCAACTTATGTAGGCCTATTAGACATTTATAAGCAGTAGTATTACTTATGTTCTTGGTTATTTATAATATTGAGAAAATGTACAAAACCTACAACAAAAACCTTTGTTTGCAAACTATTTCTGTTGTAATATTAAAACCTTACGGCGGACAAGAGGTTTGAGTATTCTAACCGCAGGCAACAATATGAGTCAGATAATTCAACAGGTAAGATAAGCTAAGTCAAAGGCTCTTCAGCCAAAGTTACATAGTTGATCATTGTAAAACATAACTTAGATTGTAGGCCTACAAACTAACCACAACGAAGTAAGCAGAATTAATTATAGCCCACAGAATCCCTCTTTCTGCTATAGGACAAGTTATTGGTTTACTTTCAAAATAATAAATTGACTGGAAAAGGGCAACTTAAATTATTCTCAAAATGTTCTATCTCCTGCTTGAAACTTTTTGCGGGCAGTTTTCATTCTCATCAACAAACGGTTGTTTCTAAGGTTTGACTTTTAATTCACGTATAGGCTTTATTTATTTTTCGCTAAGCAGGCCTACTCTTTACAACACAATTCATAAACTTGTTTTCATTTCAACACAAGATGTGTATTGGTATAGTGGTAAAAGTAGTATCCGCGCCTGATACGGAACTGTGTAAATGTTTTTGTAAACAGGTTGAATCATCGATGGGTTGAATCGTCCGTGGTTTGATTTGTCCTGGTTTGAATGGTCCTAGGTTGAATCGTCCGCGGTTAGAAAGGTCCGTGGGTTGAAAAGTCCGTGGGTTGAATAGTCCGTGGGTTGAATTTTCCGTGGGTAAAATCATTCGTGGGTTGAACCGTCCGTGGGTTGAATTGTCCGTGGGTTGAATCGTCCGTGGGTTGAATCGTTTGTGGGTTGAATCGTCTGTGGGTTGAATCGATCTAGAACCGAAATCAACAACTATACATCCATCGCTCTATTTACAGTTATCTGAATAGCACTTCCCTAGCATAAGACCTCTTCTCAATAATTTTTTTATATTGTTTGGTAATTTATCTCAAAGATTAGGTCCTCGAAATGTTAACTTTTTTACCGTTTACTGTTTTGGTTTGGGGCAAGAATAACTTGTCCTGGGATTATCAAGTATTGAATTTATGTACTATTTCGATTTGGATTACTGTTCGGATTTCAGAAAGGTTGGCGAAAACTACAAGGTAACCTGTGGTTTTTACTATTCCATAAATATAACGAGTTTTGACGTAATATGACGAACTTTTGTATTGAATTCGTTGAAAATAAAAATTACTTTGTTGCTGATGTCTATTTTCTTAACATAGTATTACCTGTGCTGGCCGCCCACACCAAAATAGTCAATAGTAACAGTTGTCATGGTAACAGATTGTCAGGAAAGCTCAATCAATTTTCTAGGCGTTCAGCGCATTTAAGCCTACGTACCGGTACTTCCATTTGTTAAGTATGGGGAATCAATATAGCCATAGGAACCCGCAAATAGCAAAATTGGGTCAATGTTGGTCAAATTGAGGTTCCAGTTTTGTAGGTGACAACCTGCGTTAGGAGCTTGAGGCAACGTTTCTCAACCAGACTTTTTCGGACTTAAAATCTTAAAACAATAACAGGTAGAGCAGTTTTTTTCAAAATGTGCACATTTTGTTGCAGATTGGATTAATATTAGCGGCCGATAAATCAGTCGAACAAACGCACAATGCGTAATTTCCAGTGTGGTTACAAAATACCATTTGCTCTCTTTATGACATAAATATTTTTTTCTCAAACTGATCGATGCTGACCATATATAGACCAGGGGCGGGCAACTTCTTCAGTCGGCGGGCCTGATATGAAAAAATGAAGTACTTGGCAGGCCGGATTCCTGAATAGATTGGAATGCAGCTTTGTCTTATTAATGTTCATGGTCGAAAATGTTTGCCCACAAATGTATATAGACCCAAACAGAACAAGTAGATTCATGGCCATCTTTCTCAGGTTGGCAAACTTGGACTTATTCAGTGATGCAATACAGAGATTGCGGCAGAATGTGGCCGCAGGCCACATTATCATGTAAGACCGGAAACTGTCTGCGGGCCGCTCAAAATCCCGTCGCGGGCCGTATGTCGCCCGCCCCTGATATAGACCTTTTTCGAGTTACTGACTGGTTGGCAAGATTTTTTCGATCGCTTATACTTAACAATAGAAAATGCCGACCCACTTTGATGCTTTTTTAAAGTACAACCGTTCTGGTCAATGATTTGTAAAGATTTCGTTCAGGTGAGTTGCATATGAATTTCTTTACACGACAAAAAAAATGTGAAAATATATTGCCTAGTTCTTATCTTACAGTGGTTTAAATCCTACCCACTGGACTAGTTTAATATGAAGTCATGTTACGTGGTCAGGGTAGCTTGCGACGTAAGTAAGAGTTTCAAACTCAAATTCCTACGCATTTTACATCGCATTCTTTGCTGACCATGCTTATGGTGACCTTGTAAGGAATTCGTATGCAACTCCCCTGAATTAAATCTTTACAATCCAATGCCCAGAACGTTTGTAATTTAAGAAGAAGAATCAAAGTAGGTCAACAATTTCCTTTGTTAAGTATAGCTAATCGAAAAAATCTTGCCACCCAAAAAAATGGCAGCGGTAACTCGGAAAGGGCCTATTATGCTCTATAGTTATGCTCTTCATACTAAAACAAAATTTTATTTAACAATAACAGTCTTTCCCTTTGAAAATTCATGATTTGATGCTAAATGTTCCAAGGCCTGGATCTTAGCGAGAACTCAGTAATGAAAATTTTGTGTTGGTTGTAAAGTTTTAATTAGATATCATACATTCTTTTTCAGCTTTAACTTCTCACTATCCATCTCAAACTCTGACATGATGTTAAATTTTCGGGTCTGATATACAATTGCACAACCACAGGATGCCTTTGTGTGCTAGATACCAGCTACTCAAATTGTGATTTCATCTGGTTATGCATTTGTATATTAGGCCGAAATTTTCTTAGCGTAATATGTAAATTTTTATAAACCATGGAAAACATGGTGATGTTAAGTAAAACAAATGAATTTTTGTATGTTTTTATTTGTACCTTTCTGGTTATAGCCAATATTTATATTTTGGATTTTCTTGATGTCAGCAACCACACTTTGGCAATAGAGTATAGAAGTGCACCTTGTACAGTATGCCACCACAGTTCTGAGAACTTTGACTATTAACATGTTTGAAAAATGACCCATAATCTTCAAAGTCTGGCACTGTGATAACATATGGTGCCATGTATTTCTATAACCAATGTGCTAATTACTGGTGCCAAGAAAAGCTTTCTCTATATGAAAAGTTTCCTTAATTGTTAGCCTACTTTGAAGATAAAATTTGCTAACCTAACCACCTTTATAACAGCGTTTAACTTTTCATAAATAGCTGATAATTTAATCAAAGTATAAAATACGCTTCTTCAACTAGTAATATTATATATTATGGAATAATATTGTATATATTTATCACAGCACGATATGTTATTTTTTACACAATTCATATCCTCATTGCGACTCTGATTTGAGACAATGATTGACTCAATTTGATATTTAATAATGTTTTTTGCAGATGCCAGAAACTTCATTCGAAGCCTTGGCTGAGCAGCTCACTAAAAAGACTCATTTTCATTGACGTAACCTTTATTTAGCCCTTACCACAGGTGGATTGGTTGCTATAGCCTACTGCTTTTTGTACTGAAAACAATCATGAGTCATTGAGTGCTTTAAAATATCCTGAACTTAATGGTAGATTTTAGGATTTTCAGACATGTAGTTATTATGTCACAGAAAGTAATATGTTATTAATTCTAGAATGACAATTGCCAGATTAGCAGCTTGTGATTTTTTTGTTTGCGGTACTATTGGCATATACAGGATTCCAAGTAGCAATATTTACCAAAAATACCTATTTGATAACAAAAACATGCAAATAAAAAAATATCTTTTTGAAGAGTAATTCAGTTTCAGTTAGGGTCAAATTTTAAAGTTTTCACATATCCAAGAATCATGTTCTTGCAACGGTTGTATCTACTTTCCACAGCTTAAGTATTAAGACTTGTTTGCATAACTTGTAGTAATTGCATCCCTAGTTTATTTTTGTAAAATGAAAATTTAAATATTTATAAATGTGGATTCCATTGCTATGCACATTTTCATAAAAAATATTTTTTTCCTATTTTACTATAGAAAATTTTTAACATAATCTTATGTGCATTGATACTGACTTTGCAAATTGAGGCTGTAGGCATTTGCGTAGCAATTTGTTGTGCATGTGATGGCTACAACAAGAGCTGATGGTTTACCTTTTCTTCCTGGAAATTCCTTCCATGACCCAACTGTATGTAAGATAGGTCATTTGTTGAAGATATTGTTGTAGAATGTTGTTATGGTCTGTTTTAACATAACACTGCTTTTATATATTTTACTTTATTATCTCCTAGTTTTTAACCAATGTCTTGCAACTCGGTTTTGTATTATAGCATTTATAGTATGAGTAAAAATATTAGCCATCAAATGTAAAAATTCTTGAATCATAATTGGTGTTGAGATACAAGCAATTGTTTCAAAAAATTAAGATGATTTTTTGTTATTTCCCCCTTTTTTATGCTACGATTTGATTGTTATAGTAACCGTTTGTAACGCATCCGGGTTACCTAATGGTAATATAAGAGCTCTTTGTTTAATAGAAAACTGGATTGATCCTTGCTGCTAAAATATACTGTTGCAGAATATATATTACTGCCAAGTTGTTAACAATGGAATGTTGTGACAACACAACAAGCAACACTATGAACAAAAAAATTAATTTGGATAAAGACATGGGAAAATAACAGCAAGCATAACTTTAAACAGTATTTGCGATGCAATTGTTTGAACTGTGACAGCTACTTGGTAATATTAGTCACCAATTCTTTTGAAGAACTTTGAAAACTTGGTTTACTTCAAAAAAAGTTATATATAAACAAGGAAAAACCATATTAAGAGAAAAAAGCTTTTATTGATTACTTGTTACCAAGGTTGTAACCAATTCATTTTTTTCTGAGTCGAGTCGATTTAAGTTGTGATTTTAGTCAATTTGAGTCAGTTTTAACTGTGAATCCAGTAAAGGTCAAGTCAATGCCTTTAACGTAAAAACTATTTTGAGATCTTATTACGCATTGCATTAAATTGGTTAACTGTCATTAAACTGGTTAACTAATTGGTTAACATAACTATCTACAAATTAGTATCTTGATACTTTTTACAGAGATTTGTAACTTTTTTTTGAAAAATATTCCTTTTTGTTACCTAAAGTCTTCTTTTCTTCATATTGTCATAATGTGACTCAAGTCAAATTGAGTTTTTTAGGATCTTTGACTCGAGTCATTACAGCACTGTCCGTTACATATCTTATTCTGCAAAATGAGTACTGTGTGATAATTTCTTATACCATAACGTTTTGAATTAAAATTAAAAGCCATTGTTCCGTTTGAGACATGTGTGTTTTGCTAAAAAGCTACCTTGTGTCGTTTATTCTATGATGATAAATTTAAACATATGGTAAAATTAAATTGTCATGCTTGTTTCTTTATATTTGCCAACAATTTGCTCAACATATATACTTCAGCATGCAAATAGTTTTTCTTTTAAAATGAATAACTACATAAAACTTATGTTGCAGAAAACACGTTATCATGTCAGCAACACTCTGAAGTTTAAGAATGGCTATGCTCAACAACATTCACCTGTGGTTGGACTTGGTGGTGATATGTTGACTGCTAATCAGTTATCTGAGTCTGATCTTGATGAATTAGCCAACAAAATGCCAACCTTGACTTATGGACAAGCAAAACAATCACCACCTGAAACGTTTGTTCCAGCACATCTTGCCTTTGATAAAAAAGTATTATATGTTATGAGATTTGTTATCTGAAGTATATCTGAAAATTGTGAAAGTCTCTTCATGGGACCAGATAAAATATATTTTTTGTCTCTGCCTTTTTAAGTAGATAAGCTCGTATATAGGGAGTTTTTCTGATGATTTATGATGTTCTATTGCATGTCATGTAATAAAAACTGCTTCTATAAAAAGGCTACAGCCAAATCTGCATAATTTTAAGTTTTTTTTGTATTTAATTATCTTTTTCGATATGAGTTCTTTTTTGTGTTAGGTCTTGAAGTTTTATGGGTACTTTAAAGAAACAGTGCATGAATCCCCTCAAGAGTTTTATCGTGTTCGACCAGTGGAAGTATTTTATTATTTGGAAGATGATAGCATCTCCGTCGTTGAGCCTCATGTTGAAAATTCAGGAATGCCTCAGGTAGTGTAGCAATATTTTTGGACCATAAATTCCCTTTATAATGTAATTTATCGGACTTTATTAGAGATCACAGTAGGCTAGGAAACAACAGTTACATATTGTAGAAATCATTACAGTAATTTTTCAAAAAACACTAAAATTCGTAGTCAAATTTAAAACTTTCATTCTTAAAAAATAATTAGTTGCAAAAATTTCAACTCAAGTAAGTGCACAGCAACTTTGTTAGGTGAAGTTAATTGTCCAGTGGTTCCCTACCTTTTTTCAAAGCAACCCAAGTTTGAAGAAAATATGAAACTGGTACTATCTTGCGACCCAACCATATTCATACATATAAAATGCCATGTATTGAAATCTTTTATTAAAACACTTCATAATCACACTAATGAGAATACTATGCTTGTTTGCCGTCAGTGAGTTTCTGAAATCGTGGTGTTACTTTACTTAAGTACAGCCAAAGGTCAGCTTCAACTTCTAACCGATTTCGATGCTTTGTTTTCAATACACACATTGCACTAAAGCCAGTCTCACAAAGCCAGGTTGTCGCAAATGGATTCAGTTTTTGAATTACAAACTTTGAAATAGTCAGATACACTTTGTTCATGGAAGCCCAAAAGTGAATATTTGCAGAATCTTTTGGGTATTTGTTTTGAAGGACCCAAAAGTAATACGATTTGTTTCTTCTGCAGTCATGTTTTGCAGTCTTTTGGACAAACGGTTACAGGTGTCGGATTATGGTTTGCTTAATATTAACTTCTTTGCCACATTTATAGTATGTTGGTTCAGGGAACATATCATATTCATCTCGAGCCACATAGCTTTTCCAGAGAATGAGTTTTTTGTAGTAAGCAGCAACTCTAGTGGTGTGATTAATTAATGTAAACTAGCGCCTTGCATAGACAAATTCAGTGTTCAGAAAGTCAAATATATCGGAAAAATAAGCAACCTTTGCATTGAAATCTTCTTGACAAAACTTTTTAGCTAATGCAACAATATTCTCTTTCCTCAAGGAAGTCAACAATTTCTTCTCGCAGATCGCAAACACGTTTCAGAACACGACCCCTTGATAGCTATCACACTTCCGTGTACAGCTGCAATGCTTTATGATCAGCATCCATTTTGGCGCCCAAAGACGAAAATAGATGTTGATTTAACGGTCTTGCTTTAATCAAATTCACACATTTTACAACAAACTTTAACACTTCGTGCCTGTTCTTGCGATCAATTTTTTGCAGCAAGGGCTATTCTGTGGAGAAAAGAGTGTGTTCATTCAGCACTTGGTGCTTGTTCTTTGATTCGTTTTACTACTTCAGACTTGAAGTCAGTACATGCTGCTGCAACCTCGGTGCAAATTCCAGCACATTTTTTCCAAGAAATGGAGTACACTGTAAAGAAAGTATTCTGACATTAAAAAAGTATCCTTACCCTTCGTGTGCAATTTTAATGCTTTACAAAATAACAAATCTTTTGATACATCTGCATTGTAGATGTAGCGAATAACGACAGAAAGCTGAGGCAGATGAGCAATATCTGTGGATTTATCCAATTGAATGGAATAAATTGGAGACTCTTTCACTTGAGATAGAATCTGTTTTAGAACATCATCAGACATGTCTACTATGTGTCTTTTCCATGTGTTATTTGACAAAGAGACTGCATTCAATTTTTTACTTTCTTTCTCACCAATCATTATTTTAGCAAATTTTTTCATAGCTGACATTAGCAAATCCTCGCCAATTGTATGAGCTTTTTTCAGCTTTGCAATTTCGTAGGAAGCAACGTATGAAGAGTAGACAGCTAATTTATTTTCTGCTGTGAATGCTGGCATAACATTTTTCTGTCCTTGAATTGATTTCAACTTGCACTCAAAAAATTCAGCAGACTTGTTAACACAATTTGGATGATTTTTTCTGAGTGGCGTTGCAACTTGTTTTTCTTCAAGGACTCTGCAGAGAGACTTTCAAATATACCATACATTTCGGTTTGGTTTTAATTCAGTAACACCAAGTTTAAGAAAACCTTCATTTTATGATCGTTTTGCCATCGTCCTTTCAATCTAAAATCAAGCAAGTAAAAGGTCTGCCTGCTGGAAAATACTTGCAGTTTAACTTTCAATAACGTTTTCAACTGTGCGTTATTGCCCTGATCTGTCTTATATGAAATCACTCTGCAATCTCCACGTGCTTAAAACTTCTTCACTGCGAGACTTTTTTGTTGAACAAAATGTAAGTTTGAGGTAATAATGTGTAATAAATATAATAATGCGACGTATGACACACGTCACTCTCACCATCTTTCCTCGATAAGACGCCAATGTACTTATTTTTACAATTATATGTGTTTTTTTAACTCCATAAGCTTCGAAAGGCCTTTTCTATTTTGGTTTTATTGCTTTGGAAATATTTACAAAAACAAGCGACCCAGAAGAATTATTAACTTTGGATCACGACTCACACATTGGGAAACACTGAGCTAGTCAATGTGTATCACTTCAAGCACAGTGCATGTAGCCATATCCCATGCCTGAAATGAACTTGTTTGGTGCTGTCTAAAGCACAAACTATGTATATTGTAGTACGTTTATTCACATATATAGTAAGGTAAATCATAGATTGTACGACTTATGTGAATGTTATGCTTATACTGAAGTATTATTAATTTTCAATTTCTTTATCATTTTAGGGTAAGTTGATAAAAAGGCAAAGGCTACCAAAAGATGACCAAGGAAACCACTGGCATTGGAAAGATCTAAATGTTGGCATAAATGCTGTTTTCTATGGAAAATCATTTCGTATCACAAACTGCGACAAATTTACAATGGTTGGTGATATCATGATGCTTCCAACCACAACAGTCATTAAATAGCATTTTACTACCTTATAATTTACTAAAGCTGTTTTTGTACGTTTTTTATGTGTTAATTTAAACAGTTCTTGGGTGGTATTTACATTTGATAATTCTTTGCAAGAGTTTTAGTTAATTCCCATACCATCTCACACTACTTGCTTTTGCCCAACTGGCTGTTTTTTTAATCCAAGTATATCTATTAGCTCAGTTAACTTTCTTTTCTCATTCGACTTTATACCACACAAAACTCTAACCATAGCCCTTTCAGTTCTTCTCAAAATTTCCACCTTGTTTTCTCAAGACAATTTACTTATAACATAACTCACCTCATGCAACTCCCATGTACATAAACTTCCTTTTAACTGTAAAGAATACCTTCTTTCAAACAACAACTCTTCGCGTTCTGTAAATTTTATCCATCTCAGCCTTTCTCTTGCTGTAACCGTCGCCTCACATCCACCACTAGAAATTAACCTATCTAATGGGGAACTGAACTCATTTACGTTATCCATCCCATTACGTAGCTTTTCTGTCGTTTCTACATCTTCACTGACTATCGTTTTACACATCGCACCAACAAATTCCTTTACCAAATTTTTAGTCTCTGTAGTCTGCATTTGCAAGGTTGATTGATTTTTCACTTTCCGATAATCTGAATACCCCGAAACCGACATTTTATGACGAAACAAAGTGGTTCGGATTAAAGAGGTTTGACTATACTCCTCATCACATTCATGTGGATCTACTTTACTCTTCATCACTACTCCACACTAACCATCACCTTCCTTTTTTTGCTGTCATCCTTCATTCCCATGCCCTCAAATGCCTTGTCCCCTTCTTCGAAATTTCTCTCTTAAATCTTCTATATTATCACTAAACACGACCAAATCATTCACATATAGAATTTCCTACCTTAAACCTGCTCTTGCTATTTCTGTGACCACATCCACCACGATTGAAAATACCAATGGTGAAAATGACATCGACAAAAAAATCCTTTGGTCGCTATGATCCAACTCTGATTCCTATCTTCACTCCTTCAGACATATTCTAAGCTGTAACTTGTAACTATACCTCTGGTAAACCTTTCATCCTCAACTCTCAAAGAATTATATTACTTACTAGTTAGCTTTCATGTCATTATGAATATGGCATTTTTACTTGCTGTAAATTTTGTACAGAACTTCATGGAAAGTGAAGGCCTAGTACTCAATGAGCCAGAAACAGTTCCAAAAGATCCTTACACAGACAGTAGAAAGCAACCTTTGCGATCGTACACCACGAGATCGGACTTCGATAAATTGAAAAAATATCTTGAGTTGGACCGAAAGGTAATTGATAACTATCACATAAATTTTTTCATTTTTTATAAGTGCGGTAGACCTGTTTTATCACTGTTTCGGATGCAGGTGCTTCGTTTTTACTGCGTGTGGGATGATCGTGATTCTATGTTTGGAGAAATGCGACCATATGTATTACATTACTTTCTTGTTGATGATACCATTGAAATTCGGGAAGTACAGAAGCCTAATGATGGTCACGATCCATTTCCTGTGCTTTTACGACGACAACGTCTACCGAAAAATCGAAGTGACATTCACTGTAAGCAAAACATACTTTGTTAAAATATCGTTTAAGTGAGAGGCCGCGGTTCACCCATGTCAATAAACTGTATTAAGAACGATCTTTATTGGGCGTTAAATATGGTGTACGTTGAAGTAGATTTATTGATTCTTTTATTGTGTTGCTTCAGAACAGCCAAATCTTGTGATTCTAGTAAGCTTTCAGCTACAAACTGATTACAGCTTAATTGTGCATTAATTGCAATTGTGCCCAACGTTTTGTGATGTTCATGACTTGGTGGTAAAATCCGTTTCCTAATTACGGCAAGACAAGTAAAAAACTAAGCGTATAAACAAATGTGACCGATGGAATATGCCCGTAGACGAGTGAGCTCGAGCAGTGAGAAATCGTCGTCAAGTTTTATTGTTGCAAAGTCCGTGGAGACATATTCTCCCTTTGACAACTGTTTTATAGTTATGTTATTATACAGTACATTAATATTGCTGTATTAGCTGAGAACACTTAGCGAAAGAAGAATGATACATTCTTAATATTTTATGTTTTACAGCTTCGTTCCCAATGATTGTTATGGAACTAACTGACCACGAAGTGAAGGAATGGTTTAATCCACAAGATTTTGCTATTGGAAAAACACTTTTCATTTATGGAAGAAGAGTTCTGATATATGACTGTGACGACTTCACCAAAAAGTAAAGTTAGCAATGGAAATAACAATGAGCTCTCTTTCTATCCCGAGATTTATTATGTTTATTATTTAATTTTATAGTTACTACCGTCAAGTGTTCGGCCAAACAAGTTTTGAACCTATTCCAGTTTCAGGCTTAGCAAGTGAATTACCGAAAATGGTATGTTATTGTACCGTTTGTTTTTCACCATGGATTAGTATATTATATTAATTATGACTCAGACGCATAACTAGCTTGTGGCAACAAAAGAAGCCAAAGAGTTTTTTGCATGAGGCTTAAAAACAAGTATTGTAAATACATTGTTTAAAAACTAAATAAAACTCATTTTCTCCAGGTTCAATCTTATTCAAATATGGGCTGTGCCCTTTGGGTCTCCACATATTTACTGGCCTGCTATGCTTATATAACACTAGTAGTATGCAATATGGAGGTGTTGGCACAATTTAGGATTTTGAGGATTTAAACTGGCCCAGTTTAGAATTTTGAGACCACATGACTTTATAGCAGGGGTGTGCAACCCGCGGCCCGCGGGCCAAATGCGGCCCGGAAAGGAAAAATATGCGGCCCGCGGAGAAGTGACAATTTTGAACGGTGTGCGGCCCACGAAACGAGTTTTAATTTAGTTTAGTCTGCTATGTGCAATCAATTCCAATCCCCTTGCAGTGCTGAATCAAACCTTGGCTGAATGTCTGTGACGCAACAATACCCTAACCGTTAGGGCATTGTTGCGTCACACACAGACGATTAGGGCCTAACGGCTAGCTTGTGCAAAGCAAGAACGCAATTCACAAAGATGTCAATTGCTGAGCAGTTAGTTAATAAAGTCACAAGACCAATAACGAAAGAAACTGTTATTGATTTTGTGCTTTTAACTACGTGTATGTTAATTAAAGGTGTGGCCCGCGGTTTCAACCAGTTGTTGGGATCTGGCCCTCTTGTACAAAAGGTTGCACACCCCTGCTTTATAGGGTTAAGTTAGTTCAAATTAGATCACATGACTTTATGAGGTCAGGGTGCTAGCACAATGTAGGATTTTGATGTAACTTGACTTTTAAGGGATTTATTGTATTTAAAAAATGTTAGAAATCTTACTCAAAGTAAATTGTTACCATAAGAACTTTTCTGAATAATCAATTTTATTTTATCATCTTCTATTGATTTTACCTTTATCACAATTCCATTTTCATCAAATATTTTCACTTTGAGTCTTCCGTATGCTTTTTGTATCCTTTTAATATCTTCTTTTGATAATATATCAAGCGATAGACATCGTATATTTGTGAAGATTATGCAAAATTTTCCACTGTTCCAACATTTTAATCTTTCTGTCGTCGAAGTTTACAGATGGCCTTTAAGAAATTTGCTAAACAATTGCGTTAAAACTGATTCTCAGTCAACCGTAATTTTCTATGACGAGTCACACTTTTCTCTTTCTGATGTGTTTTATCCATATACGGTCCTCAAGTCCAATACTACAGTGTTGGATTTTTGTTTGAACGTTGCCTGAAAAACTGAATGATTCAAAACCGTTTCAAAATCTGAAAAAGGAACCAAGCTATTAAAGGAACTGTCATATTCACTCCATTTTACTAAAGCTAACTTCTTTTTATTATCTTTATGAATTACTTTTTCAATTCTAAACTTATTTTGATTTTTTTTTAACAATCCTTCTTCATAAAATGAACACTTTATCTGTTCATTGTTCCAATCTTTGATTAAGTATGTGAAAGAATTGGTGTTTTGAATTTTAGTTGTAACAAATACTTTTTCTATCCAATTTGGTGTATAACCTTTATCAAATGTTTTTCGCCGATACTTTGATATTCGAACAGTATCACCTATCACCCAAATTTGGTTTTGCTTTTTCTGTTTTTATGTCACCATACAAATTAAAAAAAAACAAAGGATTTGTTTTTCTTTTTGCTTGCTTCTACAGGAGGAATTTTAATAGACCTGTGATAACTCCTATTTTACTCATTCACAATTTCAGGCAACATTTTCAAGTACTGAGTAGAATTCTTCTCTTTGAACTTCTTCCACATTTTAGTCTTAATTATTCGATTCCATTGTTCAACCACGGAACTCTTTTCTTCATTTTCATTTGTACATAATTTAATGTTATGATGTTTTAAAAGTTTATCCAAGTACTTATTATAAAATTCCTTTCCCTTATCAGTCCATAAAAATTTATGGAATCTTTCAACAAATAAGTTCTTAAAAGCATTAGCAACTCTTTCACCTTTTTATCTTTCAATGGAACTATCCAACTAAACTTAGAGAACACATCAATTACCATAAGTAAATATCTATAGCCGTTTGCTAAATCACTGAGTTTAAACCGAAATCAACTGCCCAAATTTCATCAATAAATTTAACAAAAACTCGACACAGTAGAAATTTATTTTTTGCTGGTTTATGTAACTCATTAGCTAGTTCAGTTTCCCATGATGCCTTATCCCATTTTTGCATCCAATTCTAATTTTTATTTCGTTCCAATTGCGGCTTGTACAAGTTTTTTGTCAAATGATTCCCGAATACCTTTTGTGTTGGTTTTAGAAAGATTATCTAACATCTCTTTATCACATTTCAATTTCCCTTTCTTCATATTATTATCTCTGTAACAAATATCCTCTGTAACAAATACCAAATATGAACTTCATTAATCCGCCTTGTTTCTCATTACTGATAAAACTATGCTTTATTATATTAAAACTAGTGCATTAATTTAATTTACTTTATTTATTTAATTTTTACATTTTAGTATCTGTTTACTTCATTTAGTTTTGTAAACTACTTCAGTTCCAGGAACACATTTAGTTTTTCTTCTTTCTTTTACGCAATGTGTTTCCCTCTTGTATGTTATGACATATAATTAGTGAAAAATCTCCCGAAAATCTCAAAAATTTAATAAAGCTTTGTCTGCTTATCTTCCTTTACTTCTTTCCATGATGTAATAAATACAGTAGTGTCCACAAAGAATTGAATTAACGATTTGAATTTGTCAACAATTGTAAATAATGTTTTTGCTTGTAGTTCTCATATACTTTATGATTTTATCAGGAGAAAACAGTGCAAAGTTATCGAAATATTAATTATCCTTAGTATGAATTTTAGAGGTTTCCTTTATTGTACAGCTTCATTAACTTTCCTTGAATAGCTCCAGAATCTGCTGCTAATCCAAGAGTTGATATAACTTTTTTAGCTAGAAACGGTGAAATTCGTTTTTATAAATTTTAATAATTTAGTAAATCACTTAAGAAACCTCCTTGTTTTTGTAATTGTGCTTTACTAAACTTTATTTCAACTCAATGTCCGGCTGCTTTTAATTTTATAATTTCATTAATCTGTTGATTTGTTAAATTAAGTGTTGAAATTTTATTTGACTGAATATTTCTGTATCATAATCTTATCCTTACTTCAGTTTTACATTTGTAAGCATTAACAATTTTTTTCTTTTGATTTTCTGTTAAATTGAGTGAGTATTTGTAATAAATTTTATATTAAACATTATAGAATTAAACCTAAAATTGGAACGTTTTTAAATGGTGAATTTTTACCAAGTAACAAACCTTTTCCAATCATTTGCGATTCATTAAAGCATTGAATTTTACCCCCTTCTCCTTTTACTTGAACCTGGCAGAACTAATCCTTTTGTATTTGTACCAGGTAATGGTAAACCTTTATCGGTCAATCCACTTATCAAATTGGGTAAAATACTACCTGCAAAACATGCTAAAAGAGTTCCTAAAAATCCACCTTGTCTTGAAACTTGTAATTTTGATAATGTTAAAGTAACACCAGAACTTTTTGATTTAGCAGCTTTCACTTGTTTAACTTGAGCGTTGGTTAAACCAAGAAAATTTTGTTCGTGTAATTCATTATTTTCATAAATTTAAGTGTTAATAAAGTTTTCTTTTGAAAAGCATTTTTAATTTTTTCTTTGATTTTAATTTTCTGATATTATTACATTTGTTTTGATATACATTTTATCTTAGGTAAGATAATAATATTCATTTTTCCTAATAGTCCTTTTAACTGAATATATATCTATCAGAAAGCACAACAGCATAAACATAAAAAGTTCTACAAAGCTCTACATGCAATCAGTGTGCCTGAAGCCCACCACCAAGACACATAATTAAATGTGTTAACATATTTTTGAAATGACTTGTTCTATCACGATTACGTTTCACCTAATCAGCAAATACATTCGCTAAATGACACCATCTAAAACACTCATCATCATTATTCTTAGTGTTTATCAAACCTTTCATAGGATTTTTAAGTTCTTTTTTTGTAAATCGATATGACATGATCCCTTTAGAAGTTTAGCACTGTTAAGATAATGAACATCAGTAGAATCAATTAATTATTCACCCTGAACCTTCACTAAGTCAGTTAGAAATTTTTCTATTAATTGATTTGCTGCTTTTGTTATCATGTCATCAATTTCATTCTTTCATTATATACTTCAATTGTTTTACTGTTAAAATTTTTTTGAGAATTTCTATCCATCTTCTTCTTTTATACTTTTACATTTCTTTATCAGTTTTTCTTCTTGTTTTGTTTTTTAAACATCATTTTGAGAGAGATTGATGGTTTCACACCTTTCATTTTCCTAAGGTTTAATCATATTTTATCTCCTACAGTTTTCTTCGTTTAATTTAGCTGTTTTAATGCATACTTTTCATAAATGATGTCAATCTCACAAGATTATAACTTTTCAGAGGTTTTTTGAATAAATTTACTTTAATTGATTTAAAATTGTTTGGATACTTTCAGAAACTTTAAGTTCTTGTGGTGTACAATACAACAATCAGTCAGCAAATGTATTAATATGTTTTCGAGCTTTAGAAGCTAAATTATTGGCTAGTGTTTTTAAAGTTGGGGGATACGAATTATAAGATACTGGGTTCAATGAAGGAGTGTTGATATCTGTAACTGGTTTATCTAAGATGTTTGATTGATTCATCTTTGTATATTATAAGATATTTTATTTTTTAAGTTATTTTTAGACTTTAGAAATAATTGTTCATAATTACTAATATAATTGATAATATCATCTTTATTTGTTTTACTATTTCCCCAAAATACTAGCACTTTTTTATTTTTAAATATTCAATTTCCGCTTACAATTATATTTCAACCATTGTGATAAAAAATAAATATAGATAATGTTATATTTTGGAAAAGTTCCATTATATTGCCAAATTTTAAAATCAGACGGTTTTATTTTTTCACAAATTGAACCATTTGCTTATTGAAATTTTTTTTCAATAAGAAATATAGTTTTTGTATCTTAATTAATAAAACACTCATCTGGATTTTTGCATCCGTGAGCTTTTTTATATTCTCATATATATTTTCATTTTTATGCTGAAATGATTTTGATTGTTTTACATACGTGATTGATTTGGATTATTTAAAAATATGATTATCTTTTTTAATTTCTTTGTCATTTAATACTTTTAATTTATTTGTTAAATCTGTTAATGCTTCATATGACAATCCAGTTTTATTAGTATTTACACCTCCACATTTCCTATTTTTTTAGATTAATCTGTTAATACTTCATTTTTATGAGTATTTTCAAAATTACAGTTTTATTGTCGGCTGGTCTGACATATCTAATCTCTTCTTTTTTATATTGTAAGATATTTTATTTTTTAAGTTGTTTTTATACTTTAAGAAATTATATATATGATAATATAAAACATGAGGAATGAAATTATTATTAAAATTCATGAAGTTTATTGTCATCCAATATACCAAGAACATGCTGGAAGTATGATAATATATTGTTCATGCTATTACACAAGTTCCAACATTGGGTGTTTTAACTGGAGATGCATATTTCAAAATGACTGTTGCTGATGATTAAAATTGTATTTTTGTTCATGATTTCATCTGGGAATGTTTTCATGGATTACTCAATGACAATAAAAAAGTTAAACATATCAACGAAAAATATGATGGTAATAGATTAGAAAGCCTAAAATTATAGGCCTATACATAACCAAAAGCAGGTGATATATCAAATCAAATTACAATAAACATTTCTGGAAATACATTTATAAGTTACGTTTGACACTATGCATTAAGGTAAAAAATTACTTTAAGAAATACTATCTTGCAGATGAGATTCCTAACATTTTTTAAATATCATAATAACCCTTTTTAAAAATTTAAAATTCTATGTGCTAGCACCCACTCAAAAATCACATGACCTCAAATCTTAAATTTTGCTAGCACCCCTTAAAAGTCACGTGACCTAATTTTAACTCACTTAACCTTTTAAAGTCACGTGACCTTAAATTCCTAAATTGTGCTAGCACCCTTTAAAAGTCACGTGACCTAATTTGAACTCATTTAACCATTTAAAGTCACATGACCTAAAAATCCCAAACTGTACCGGTTCAAAACCTTACAATCCCAAATTGTGCCAGCACCCCATATTGCATACTACTAACGCTCAAAAACAATCAATGATTAGGGAAAAACGAAAAGGAACCCCTAAGGGTTGTGCAATTGCAGGGTTTTTACTGCAGTGTTGCTATAAAAGCCAGTTTAGGCGCTTTTGCCTGATTTACAAGAATGCTAAAAAAGGCGAAGTTAAATAATATTCTGCGTTCACACTGTCAAAGGTATGACGACGCATGGTATGAATCGTTTGCTTACCAGTATAATAGATACCAGACAAATAATTAATTAATAAATACTTAAGGTTGTTAAACGTTTTGTCTTCCTTATTCTTGAAATACCTTTTTTGTACAGCATTTTTTCAAGCTTATCATTATTTTTGAATTATCCATTAAATGATTTTTTTGCAAAAAAAGCTACTATAGGCCTATCCGCCCTATCGCATATGTAAACTACAGACCAGATTTAATTGATAGGCTACTGTTAGCTAAGTACTGAAACGTAGTGACGAGTACGTGATAGGTTAAGGTTACTTGACGGCAGTGTAAAACTAGCCTGTAGTTACCGGTGGCGATAACCCCATATGGATACTTTCCGGTACTGGTATTATAGCATATAGGCCTACTGTAACTATAAGTACAGTAGTATTAATCTACTGCTACTCGTACACAACTATACAATCACATGCTGTTAAATCTAAAGAATAAATAAGGAGATAAATCTATCTCAAATGACTATGTGGAATTAATCTTAGTTTGTGAATTATGGTCCTGTTTTATGCAACTACTGTATACATGTTGCTTGCTTCCAGGCTAAAAATATCATTGTTGTTGTTGCAAAATTTACATATCACATGCACCATAATTAAAATGAGTCGAGTGGTTGTAAGCAAACAAAAATATAATGGTCAATATTGTATTTTAACAAGATGCCTCCTTTATAACAAGACACCAAACCTCAAATATCTATCTTCGTGAAGCTTAGCAAACGCTGCAAAATGATTAGCGGGTAAAGTTGACCAAAGCGAACGGATGACGAAGTAAACGCATCCGACCAAAGGCGTAGTTCCGTTTTCTTCGGCAAGTTTCGTCACGCGTCGTGAAAATCGGCCTTAACGATGAAGGGTTAACACGGCCTCCAAACCCAGATAGCGTTTACGTTAACACGAATTGAAACGTTAACTAAAACGAAATGCAAGTGCTATTTTGCACGTTGGACAGTGCTTGTATGACCATTTTTTTCAATTTTGCTATTTCATCAACAAAAATATGTTTTAGAAACTACCTCCTTATAATGGATTTGGATCTCTTGAGGATTCTTTGCAGAACTGTTTGAGTTTAGTACCTCAGCCACCGAAGAAAGACTTCATCAAGATGTTGGAAAATGATCATAAAATACTACGATATGAGGCAATGATGGTAAATGAAACATGCTTATTCCTATTTCTCGAAATCGTTTAATTTAAGAAATAAATATAATTATGTATGCTAAATTCGTTGTTTTTATCACTCATTCTTGTTATGCTTCCTATCCTTGAGTGTGGGGTTTGTTTTGTTTTTAATTTTTATGTAACTTTTAGGAGTCCGAACGTCCAGATGAACGCAACCGCCGTTTCATTATATCGTATCGCTTATCAGATGATATGGTAAGCATCTTTGAACCTCCACAACGCAACTCCGGTATAATTGGAGGAAAGTTTTTAGAGGCAACTCGAATATCAAAACCGAATTCGTCTGTTGAAAATCCTGACTTCTACGGTCCCAGCGACTTTGCGATTGGTGCAACTATTCAAGGTATGTGTTACTCTTCAGCATTTCCTGTAGGCTTTAAATCATTTAATTGATACAAGACATATATTTTTTTAGTTTTTAAGCACCGCTTCACTATCACGAATTGCGATGAATATGTCCTAAAAGTCTTGGAACAAAATTCCGACCAGTACCCGCTGTCCACTATCAATAGCATTCGTGCCGCACATCAGAAAACGCAATGATCTCAGCTAGAATGCATTGAAGTTATACATAAGCCTAATTATTACTTGAATTACAAAACATTGCTTTTTACACGGTTTTGTTGCATAAATGATTGTTATCCATATACTGTTGTACTTACTGTGTAAAGATAATTTGTATATAGGCCTAAACTCAAATTACAATTGCTGTGTACGTTTTATGTTTCTGTATAGATTTAATTGTAGTGTGTAAATAAATAAACAGATTCAAGTATTTTGCAACAAGTTTACTTGCGTAATTACATTTTGTAGTGTTAATGCAAAATATATCACCTCGAAATTAGTGTAATCACACTCATAAAAGTGCTGGTAAGGACTAAGCTACCCATTAAACATATAGTCTGTTTGCAACTGTTGGATCCGCGCCGTTTATAAAACAGTGAAGAAAATTGCAACATAAGACCACAATTGATTAATTAGCGTACTAAGTGGTGCGGGAGGGTAAGGGTGCACAGTCGTAAGCCGGCTAATCCACGAGGAAGATTGCCTACTCGTTCCCACTCATCCTTTTCAGGTTCATAGGTTTGAATAACTTTTATGCAACGTCTAGCAGACCAGCAATATCCTCCAACGATGTAAATTTTGTTTTCAAGCTGCGTAAATATAAAAACGTTTGCTAAAGCATACACATGGCCTAAAAAGAAAAACTAAAAGTAGGCTACAGTATTGTTCCATTTCTGCACGATTTTCACACGTGGATCTTTGATTGCTAATTAAAATCCAAAACAATTTATTGCGGTATTTATTCCGAATATTGAACTAATTATTGTCAGTAACTGTAATTGGTAACACTCTGGTAAACTGAAGTTTTCGTCTTAAATTTGATTAAAAGTAAATACTTCTACCATCACATTTTTTTTAATATTTGCTTTTACCACACAGGCCCCAGCTTCGCTTTGACCCATAGATATAGGGGTAACTGTTGTCCACTGATCAAAATCTGGACTATATACTTCCGTTTCCAGTACATCCACTCTCTTGTTAATTCCTGTGTTACCGCCAATGACATATATCCTGTAGAAAATGTTTATCGTGCGAATAGGGTGTCTGAAATGTGACGTAACTATAGCGCACAGGCAAAAGACAATATTGCAACAAATGAGTAAACTGAAATATAGAAATACAATGCAAAGTATACTTGTCTTTGATAGTTGCCTGACTGTGCCATCCTCTTGGAAATTGCAATGGCGACCTTCGCTCCCAAATGTCATGTTTAGGATTGTAGCAAAGCATTGCGTCGCTGAAATGCCCATCACTGAATCCTCCGCTTACATAGAGCTTATCGCGATGCACTGAGCCATTGTGGTCACAAAGTGCGTTCTGGATAATTCAATATGAAAAACATAACAAGAAATATTGGTAAGCTCGGTAACGGAGTGGTTCAAGAAACGGGCTCGCAACAAAGCAGCCTGTGTTCGTTACCAAGTGGCAGGACCGGATTTAAAGGGAACAGGGCCCCCATGACTTTGGGACCCCCCACCAAATTTTGGTCAGCTACATTGTGTCACAAATGAGCAAAAATAAACTGATAAGGTACCTGTACCGAATAAGGCCCGGTCCCTAATAAGGCCTATTGCTCATATTTCGCAAACCCGTGCAAATAAATGAAAGATTTTGTCCCTACATAAAAACTAATATAAATTCATGATGGTTTACCAGATTTCATCCTTGTCACGTGATCAACCGATTCGCTAGAGCACAACAAAAATTTGATATTTGCAGTTAAGGTGGTTTTGTTAATTTAGTAAAAAAAGTAAGTGAGAATTTGGCCGGTTAAATGAACTGTTGTCAGCCGGCTGAAGTTTTCATGTAACAACCAACTTAGTATTGAAAAGGATAATGCACTTTTTTTTGCTAAAATTTTTCTGATGATAAAAATGTGACATTTTTTTGGTGGATGCCACATGCGCCTAATAAGGCCCATACAAGATGCTTGGCTAATTGATGTCCAGACTTCAAAAGTGGTTCCAGTCATCAGTTGGCAAATTGTTGCAGTTACTTTGATGCGCCTAGTGGAATCTTTTTAATTGTTTGTACAACTTAAAATGTGAAATTTCTAATAATGTTATATGTTGTCTATTACTATGTTTTGAATCAAAATACTCACAAAATTGGTGGGCCTTATTAGGAGCCTATGCTCCTAATAAGGCCCATTTTTTGGAATTTTTAATTTCTTTATAAAATTTTTTTGGGGGGTTGTCAGGTATTGTGGTTTTAATATGTTGTAGTCATATACCCTCACTAATGGAATACGATTTTTCAGTCTATTCTCATTTATGGTTCTTGAGTTATTTTCAAAAAAGTGTTAGGTGGGCCTTATTCGGTACAGGTACCTTATTTAATGCAAAAATATTCATCAAATTTAAAGTTTTTCCTAAATATAACCTTCAAGTTTCTCAACATTAATTAAATTGAATTGCATGTTTATTTCGTTTTAATAGTTTCAAATTACACTGGAAAATGTTATTTAAAAAAATTAAAACTAATTGAAAGCCGGCTGCACACATCGATGACTCAAAAAGGACTTGCTAAGACGAATTTATTTACGGGAATGTAATTGGGACATAGCACCCCTATAACGAACTGAATTTTTGGGGAAAATAGGTGTTTCCAAGCTTTTTGTTTAATGCTTTTTTCCTTTGTAACTCCTCATTTGCTATAATATATTGCCATAATAACCGTTGCAATACTGTGTATTAAGTATGATCAGAGGCGTAGCTATGGCGATCAAGGGGAAAATCTTCCCCCAGGCGTAGCCATATGAATAGAAAGAAAGTTAGGCATAGAGCCACAGAAAATTAGCATAGTCAATAAACCCAGAAAACATACCTCGGACGGCAAACTCTACTGTAGCTTGCAACTTTTGGTTTTGCACTTCTCATTTATTCTGAAAAGTGGGGCGCAAAAACTGCTTCCGTCCCCGGGAGCAAAAAAACTAGCTACGCCTCTGAGTACGATACTATGAGGTGAAACCTTCAGACAGAATTGTTATAAAACAATGACCAAAACCAAAAACATGAAACCGTGAAAACCGTGAAACATGCCAGTTTTCTTGTAGTTTTGAGTATGGATCATGGAGAGAAAGTTTCTAAAGAGCCTACTTCCAACAATACAAAGTGAGTATTGCAGTTGCTGGTACGGAGTTAATAAGGTTGTCCGAAGTATATTTTGAAAGGATATGATACTGTATTACAAAAATTATTGTGAAGTGAGTACGGCTACGGTCCCTATCCAATAAAGCTTCGTTGAGAGTTATGCCCAGACTTTTTTGTTAAGATGTAAGTGGTCAATAAATAATTAAAATTTCGTTGATGTAACTAATCGTGGTGTAGCCCACTATTGAGTTGTATAAGTTTTTTCTAAATAAGTTGGGGACAAATCTATTTCAGCAGATTAGCGTATAATGCCGCTCAGAAAATTGTCAAAACCTTAAAACAAATTCAGAGAGTCTGTCATTGACCCTCCTAAATACTATTTTATGCACATCCTAGCCTATTCAGAGAGGGCATTGGGCCATACCTCCATACCCATACCTCCTCATGAAATTAACGTTTCAAACAATAGGCCTTTTGAAGTTTTCGGTCTTTTTCGTATATTAGATTTCCTTGTTTGCGATTACATATTAACAACAACCTACCCAGTAAAACGTATAAGACTAATAGGTGGGTCTACGGCGTTTTAAAATTGATCTGTGCGGCCTTACAAGTTTCAAAAGTGAACACTATAATTTGACTGCTGTTTTGTCCACATAGATACCAAAATACATTTCGTTTAAGACGTTTTAAACTGGTATTTGAGGCGCCGCAGATTTTGGGTCGGTAGACATGATCGGGAATAGTAAAACCAATTTTTAAAGCTTTTCGACCCCACTCAACACAAGATGGCTAGTCTAATTAGACCTAAAGAAAGGTGTTGAAATTCATAAAGTTAAACTTGGCATATATGCGGTTTAATTTTAATTTTATTAGTGAAAGAGCCCGCACCTACGCTGGGCCCCAGGGTACTCCACCATGCATTTTGGCGCTACTGTTGCAATGCCTTTGAGTAAAGCATTAGCGACGCTTGCTTCCGTTCAGAGGTATTGGCGAACAGTCCAGGCAACACAATGCCAAATAAAAAATGCGTGTGTCTGTCGGAATTTGCATACTCCACTACTGGTACGAATGCCATAATTTGGGAATCACTGTGTGAGTGCCTTGGATTGTGTTTGTTCGTCGTTATTTGCTTACTTGGGTTGACGCTACATATTTCCATCTATCTTCTTCAACGCAGTAGCATTCCACTGAGGAAAGCCGACCTACAGAGTTTACTCCTCCAACTGCATATAACCTATTATATGCGGGAATAGCGCTGACGTGAAAGCCAGCTCTGTGTTCGTTCATGCTTGCAATTTTCATCCAAGTGTTAAACCGAGGATCATACCTAAGCAAAGCAAAATTGCCGGTAAATTAAGTTATATAGACTACTTCGATAACCAATTTTCAATAAAATAAGTTTGTTTTTACCTTGTCACATTTGCCACCGAGGTTTTTCCCCTCTCTTCAAAGTGATTTTGTCCGCCCAAAACATATAAAAAGTTATTCAAAACAGCAACACAATGTGAATGCACTCCATTGTCCATGCTTGGTAGAAGTGTGTAAGCTGTCAATTCTCGATTAAACACTAGAAAGTAAAAAGAAAGGAACATTGAAACGTCTCTTTTGATGTAAACGTATTGTCTGAATTCGTATCGTTTATATATTTCGGCATAAGGCTTGGGGGCTTTAAACGTGATTGATGTAAATTACGCAATGGCTCAGCAATTATGGAAAGTTTACATGGCCAACAAACACAGAAAGCGTTTGGCTACATTACAAGAAGCATCTTATTATTGAAGGAAGGCAAATCCCATGTCAGTTTCACAGCAGTAAACTATGCTAATGAAGTTAAAAGCAATCAGAAGAAAAAGGAAATTAAAATGCCAAATTGCCTTAGTTTTCGGTCAGAAATGAAAATGACAGGGAACGTAGTTTATTGTCTTCTGGAAACCATTAATTTCTCTTTACCAAAACTTGCAGGCAATGTGGAGCGCCGAGAAAATTTGATCGATGTTACAGCAAAAAAACAGAGCAAATGTGCTTGAACTCTACGAAAAACTTGAGGAAAGTTCTGCAGTCGGCAGCGTGAAATTATTCGAAAGCGACAACATATATGTGGTGATCGGGTAGATTCCAATGCCATTAGAAAACAATGAGATCGTCTACTCTACATAATGCAAAACGATTACGACCAGATTTACCAAACCATCCATAGAAAAGACAAAAGAGGATTTCTTTCTAGTATGCGAATAACAACAATGAATAAAACCGATTTAGAGAAAAAACCCGATTCCGAGCTACATCTATCTGAATGGTTAGAAACTTTATGTTACTAAAGAGGGCAAGAACAAACTTGTAAATTTTGCTGAAAAACTGGTCATGCACAAGGTGATTGCCAAGAAAATAAGGATCACCTATCCCGAAATAAACTAAACCAACAATAGCCCTACAAAGACTATAGTTCAGAATCCAATACCCTTTTATCAAGACTTAGCAGCTAGCAGTTCCAAAACCCAGATGAAAGAAACGGACAAGGCAAGTGCCGCGCACTATGCCTTAAGTGCTCAAAATCGAGTGGAATAGCCCTTGCAAGTTGCGACATTGCCGATGAGAATGTGGCAAGCCATCGCTCGACGGAAAGTATCGGTGTACATACCGGTAATACCGCCCACTAACGCCACACTATATTAACGATTCCAATGCGTTTGTTTGTGATTTCTATGAATATCTTTTGCTTCAAAAACTTCTTCGCTTTGTGCTAGATGTAAACGTTTACTTTAAAAACTATAATATACTTTGCAATTAATCGGCTTCCAATGATATCACTAAAAATAGCCTCATTTAATGTTGCGGGGTTTTAAAAGGTCAAAATTATAACGTTGTGTTACTGCAAGAAACACATAGCTTTGCCAGTATCGCAAGATTGTGGCAAATGGAATATGGGACCAAATCTATTGTTCACATTGCAGAGTCGTAACAAATTAATCAAACTCGAGTCGCAAATCAAATCGAGTCGATTAATATTCAAAACCAAGCCAAACAGACAACAAAATACCATTTCTATCAGCTGCAAACTTTTAGGTTTATTGCAAAATTTGCTTTATTTGGCTGCACCGTACTTACTCGTAGACAAATAAAATCATTTTAAGTTACCCTTTTGTGTATGTCGACTAAACAATACAGACTGATTTTACTTCAATGCTAAAAAACAATCAAAAAGAATTGACTCGGGTCAAGTCGAGTCATTTTAAACGATGACTCGAGCCAAGTGAAGTCACTTTAGTACATCCTTAGAAAGGGGTTCGAGTCAATTCGAGTCTTTGAAAATAGTGACTCCAATCATTACGACTCTGTTGCATGGTCGTACCAACTCAAGAGGGATTTGTATAACTTTTTTGAAAAACGTATCCTACACGTGTGCCAAAATTACGTCGGACAACCTTGGAAGGTACCTAATTTCAAACATAGACCCAAGGGAAAAAGGTTGCTGGAAATTGAATAACTCGATTTTATAGAAGATAAATTATACTTAGAACATATTGAAAAAAATTAACCAAGTTTAAAAAAATTCATAGCAACTCGGATGAAGTAGACCCACATATTCTGTGCAATTGCGCATAGAAACAGAACTTAAGAATCTTAATAAAGTCGTGCTTAAAACTGACGTCGATAAAGATGTCATTGATACAACAAATCTCTCTTAAACAACAGCAGTTGGATTCATTGTTAGAGCGGCGCACTACAGTTAGTCGGGTCAATATATGAAATTTTTGGCTTGAACCCCAAAACATTTCCTACAAAAGGTTTTTCAACGGTTTTTTGTAGTATTTATCATCAAGAATAACATATTAAAAATCTAGGAGAAATAGAAATATTTTTGACATTTTTCATTAAAAAAACAAAAGTCTGTTGATGGCTGGTAACTACCGCCCAATCACTCTCTTAAACGTAGATTATAAGAATTATCCCGAAAACACTTTTCAATAGAATTAAAAGACAAGTTGACCACTTGGTCCACCATGATCACAAAAGTTTCATAAAAGGCCGCTTCATAGGTATGTCTGTTTGCTTTTTGATATTTTCGATTTAACGGATGAATATGGAATCCCTGGGACAATACTATCTCTAGATCAGGGGTACACAACCTGCGGTCTTCCAAGCTCCTGCGGCCGTAGTTGATAACTTGTGCATCCGGGTAGATGTATATTAAAATATGAGCAATGGCGGCCGTGCATTGATAAAAACTTTTTGGCTACTGTATGGGGATATTTGGCTTAATGCCGCGTTTTCATGTTACAGACCAAACAGACTTACGCAGTTCCGCTTCCAGCTGCTGGTCTCAAGCTAGGCTAGGCTTATAAATACTAGAAAAAACAGACTAACACAAAACATAACAATGTGGATGGGATGTCATAAGGAGTTACCGTATGAATAATCGGCTGACGTATTATCAAAGCAGTTGCTAGTGGAGTGTGAAGAATCAAAGTCTTTCTCAAGGTTATGCTCACGCTAACCTATGTTAGAGTAATTTAGATAAGCGGCTTACTGTAAGCCATTAAAATCTTGTTAACACTTTTTCATGTCTTTAAAACTGAAAAGAACAGTGGCAGAAGAGAAACGGGTGATTAATTCCAAATGGGAACTCGATTACTTCATGGTTGAGACAGCAACTCATACCATGATGTGTCTAAAATGTCGCCAAATTTTAAAGACTGTCAAAGGGGATAACGCAAAACAGCATTTTCATTGTCGTCATTGGAAGGCGAGTCTAGGAAGATCTACCAAAGTACTGCCATTGTATAATGCAATCAATCAAGCGTTGGTCCAGTTTGGAGTATTTCATGAGCATCTAAACATCGATGAATGTATGGTAGAAATTATGGAAAGCCGGTCAAAGATAACAAAGCATATATTCTACTTTGACAATTTTTCCAGCTACGATCTATTTTCAAATCTGGAACAACGCAATATACGGCCAGTTGGAGCAGTTCGTGAAAACAGAAATGCAGGTGCTTGTCAAGCGATGCTATCTTCATCCGATCTATCGAAGCAACTTTGTGGGAGTTTTGACTACGACTACGATGGCAAGGTTTTTGTGTGTAAGTGGAATGACAATTCCATCGTAAACATCGCTAGCAATTTTCTGTGGCGCTACTATATGAAGGCAAAGATCACTGCAAAGTCTCCTACTCTCAGGGAAGACGCCAAGTGTGCCAAGGGAACACTCAACTCAAATGTGCAAAGTGCTTTGAAGTTTACCACATATCTTCAAGTGTTTTTTGGTGTGTGTTCTATTGTCATTGCGTTGTTTGCTTTGTGTTACTGCTTTTAGTAACTGTACTGTATGTGCGCTACAAGTTTTTGTTGGTAAAAGTTGTCATAAAAAATTGCTTTATTATCAATCAAATAAAAATATTGAAAAAATGTCTTTTTGTGATGTCATGATGACGTCATAACATAGAATCCAAAAATGGGTGAGACGCAGGAAAGTATGCAGGTTTGCATGATAGATAAATAAGTTGACAAAACTTGAAAGAAATAAAATACAAACAAGCGAACAACTAGGGAAGTATACCAATATGGCAACTCGTGGGCAATGTTCCCAAAAGGGTCTATCGCTGTAACTCGCAAATTACAGAATTTGTCAACTTGAAACTTGAAGTTTCTCTTGATTAGGGCAAAAATGTTACAAATTCAAAAAATCCCAATAAAAATCAAACGGGGCTATGTAGTGCCCTTTAAAAGGTTAATACCAGCAACTGTTTCGCTTTTAACTTGTTATTTACCTTTTAACTGATTTGAAACTTCATCAGTATTATCTGCTCCCCCGAGAACTACCAGACGCTGATCGTTAGAACGTATCATTGTTCGATTCGAAGGAACAATCGGTTGTGAATGCGGAAGCATGTGGTAACTGCTTGCCTGGAACAAAGTAAAATAAGTCATCATAATGTAATGTTCTTGTAAGTCTACGTTTTCACAATGCTTTGGATCCTAGCTGTGGTAGGCTATTTAAAATCAATGATCAATGTTATATTTCTGATTGTCACTCTGTTAAATAAACTTTGACAAATTTCTAGTAAAAATACGTTATTACACCGAATGTTACCTCGAGTAGAAGATCATTACATTTGCTTCTCATGAAGTCGACTACATTAACATGGACCATAAGATCGCGAGGAGGCATAAGAGGAAATCTGATTTTTTCCATCAGTTTGCGAATGTACACCTGGCTAAGATGCGGAAAAACGATATGATCAACTTATATGAACTCTAGTGCCTTTGTTGTAGCGTCTATTTGGCATTTTCTCACCGGGAGTGGTCATACATAATCCATTTCAAAGTAGCAGCGAATACATCTAGTTCCGACATAACTTTGAGATCGTTGCTCTCCAATACGTGGCTCATATTTTCAAAGGTAAGCTTTTGGAGTTGATTAGATTTCATGAACTCAGGAAACCTATTTCATTGTATTCTTATACTTTAGTGTTTTTCTCTTTTCGAAATGGTTGGAAAAAACTGATTCAACAATGCTATATAACATTCTGTAATATACATAAACCTATTATGCAGTGTTTACCAACCTCTTTTGGTTTGCGGCAACCTTTTCAGTAAAAAATTCCGTACGTGGCACCCTAAAATGCTTACCACTTGTTGTTTTGGTAGTAATTATCGGCACAGGCCCATAGCTAATCTCTGCCACTCAACAAAATGTAGGATGAGTTGACATAGGCCAACTGAGCCTCGAAAATCCTCTTTTTATAGGCAAAAAGTTTGATAAGTTATTAGCAATGGCCAATTTTCATCATGATTGTATTACCACGTATTGACCTCAATATAACTGATGCTAAATAATATTAGATGGCCAATAACAAAAGCACGGGTGGCGTACTACAATAAACGGGCTTATTTATTCAATGGCCCTTTATGGAAACTTGGCTTTTTGCAGCCTACTATAGTCTAATTAAATGACTTCAGATTTATCAAGTTTTTGCAGGAGGGGTTCGAATTTTTCAAGGCAAGGCCCAGTACCTTTCTGGCTGTGAGTCTGCATCAGCATAGGCTATGGAAGTGGTTCTTAATCTGTGGTAAGTGTGTGCAGTTTCCGAGTTATCTGAGAAGTTTGGTGCCAGATAAATTGTCGGAGTGTACTGTATAATCGCAACTGTCGAAACTTACAAGATTTTACACCCCACAATGAACTTAAATATTACACGTGGCCATGCTACAATTAAACAGGTTTTGTTCTTTGTAAATTAACTTGTGTATTTTAGTATTCATAAATCCATTTGTGCAATTTAAGTACTGTACTTCTGGAATTAAGCAGTAGCAACGCAGTACCTACGCAGCAACAGCAAAACCCTTCTAGTTTCAGCGCGATGTAAGTGTTTCTCTTAAAAGTCAATATCCTAAAATGTCGTTATCTACTGTCGCTACAAGCCGCTTGTTTATAGTTAGATTACCACTCCAGATGAAATCGAATATTTATTATTCATGGCACACCTGATCCTTTCTCATTGTGAACCGCGGGATAGCGGGATATTGGAATCACTAACTCATTGCTATGAATACAAGTTTTAGCTTAATATTATGGTGGTTGTTTAAAAACAAGAAACGAAAATATTTATTATAACATTATTTATATAAGGCTTAATTAGTCTATATTTTGCAAGGTTTATTGTTTTACCGGTCAAGTAAATAGTTGTAAGCTTTTTCTTCCAGTTGAGTCATGTTAAAAACTTCAGCAATGTGTATTATATCCACGCATGTGTTTACATCAACAGCAGAAACGAGGAATTCCATACAAAAATCTAAGACTTGCTTTATCTGACAGCCAAAATTAATTAAAATTAGACAGTCAGGCATGGACGATCAAAAAATTTAAATTTTCACTTTTTGTTGTAGATATATCTCGTTTTTGTATAGACACAATTGAAAGGTTGCATTTGCAGCAACCAGTATATTTAACTAAAATTAACGTTTCACTCTACCTGCATATGCCTTGCCACAGCCAAAATATTCTGTACAGATTGCATACTTATCGGCAGCTTCCCGGTATACATAAATTCCACAATATGCTTTAAGCCTTCACTGCTAATGCCTCTCAATTCAATTGATTCCGAAAACCAGGTATATTTGGCTCCTTCGTTGCGACTGATTTGTTCTGCAAATAAGGTTTTATTGATAAAAGCGATCAACATTAAGAATAATAGCAAAAACATTTTAATTTGAACTACGATTTTGCTTTTGTTGTTTCAATAATGTTTGTTTCATTATGTGCTTTTCAATAAGCAAAACTCCATGTTTTGGGAAACACCAACTCACGGCAAACTAACAAACTGTCATTGTGTCAATGTTGACTAAAGCCACAGCTGGCAATTTTTATTGGTTTCAAACAAAGAGCTAAAAAGCAACAGATGACTTGTATCCAACTTCATTTGACTTTTAAAAACTGCGTTTACTTTGTCAAGGCTTACAGTATGTTAATATGCCTTATGTAGGCCTACTTAGCACAAGACCACATCATGGCGGTATTATTTGCACTCAATCTTTTACTTACTAACGAAAAAGTTGCGATGTGCTACATGAGGACCGCAAAAGGCTTGTATATGTGTACGTACTAACGAATGCTTGCATTTATAAATGATGACATGCATGGACCGGATATAAAGGAGGGACCAAGCCCCCACCAATTTTTTATGGCAAACTAGTTTGTGCCATAAATGAGCAATTATACACTGTTGTATAAAGGGAAAATATATATCAAAGTTAATGTTTTGCTTTAATTTAATCTTATGTTTTCCAATTAGGCTTATTTAATTTGCATTGCGTTTTTGTTTGGTTTTAAAATGCCTTGAACATTGTTATTTTGTAAAGTAAAACTAAGGTTAATCGAAAATTACATGCACACGTCGATGACTCAAGAAAAACTTGTTAACACCTGCGTATTTGAGAAAGCCCATGCCCCCTCTCCCCTAACCCAATTTTGGGAGGCTGTATGGGAGTTTTTAGGTCTTTATTGCTTTTCATTTATTACATTTTCTCGTCTGTGACCGGCGGTCTCACTATCAACTACTATAACCTTTGCAATATTGAGCACAGTACTATGAAAGCTGCATCCATAGAAAACAAAAATTTCGCCTTCCACGCATTTTGAGCCGGCTAAGCGGAGGTGCTGGGTGTTTCAGAGCCGACTTTAAAAAACTTTGCTCTGCTCTTCAATGTAATTCAACAGCATATGCTTGGTAGTAGGCAAATACCCTCTTTATTAGGCAAGAGTGGTACTGTAGGATCGGTTTATAGGCCTACTGCACGTAAAAGTTTTGAGTTGATGTAGTCCCAAGATTAGGTGCTAGGTCTTTGAGCGAGCTGCGCTTATGTACCCCATTAGTCCTGCTAGAGTGCTGGTTACTGATATTTTGTTATTTTAAATCGACGTTGTTATTTAAGATTTTGCACAAATCTTTACTGTAATGTAACAACAGCTGGCTATAGACTAGTTATACACTATTTTATTAGAGTTTATAATGCTAAACTTGGAAAATATGAGCTGTATCAATAAAAACGGCCACAAATAGTATTTTAGAATCAGATCATCAGAATGCCAGGCTTGTCCATGGGAATGGGATTCCCACGGGAATCCCATGGGAAATGTCCCATGGGATGGGATGGGATGGGACAGCACGAATTGCAATTCCCATGGCATTGAAAATTTGCTAAATGAGCACAGTGACTCGGAATATGAGTACCAATGATAATAAATTGTCATAGATAGACAACTTTTCTGAACTTTAAAGTTAACAAAGTCAATAAATCTTGTCGTTTTGTATCTCTCTTTGTACATGTAGTCAATTCTAATAGACATTAGACTTAAATTTCCATAAATTTAATAACATTTATTGAATTGTATTTTGATGGGATGGCATGGGATGGGATGGGATGGGACAGGCATGAATTGCTATGGGATGGGATGGAATGGGACAGAAAAAAATGTCCCATGGACAAGCCTGCGAGAATGCGTATTCAAAGATCTTACTGGTGGTCAGACTACCAACTTTTTCTCAAAGTTGCTAATGCGGTCGAGACCAGTCTAGAAGTAGAACTATGCCAATAGATACCGCTATTTAATTCTACTAAACAGCCGTTTGTTTACGGTACAATAAAATTTTGTCTTATCATTTGCCGTATTTTATAGCGAATCAAATACTACTATTGGCTGTTAAAAGCGGCGAGTAACATTCTATAACAAAACCTTTCAAAAAGCTTACAGTATTTGGAATCTCATTAAGTATTCTATAGTGGAAAGTGTGGCACCTGCATGCTATAGATTCCTTAATGTGCACGTCAATTTTTTATAATTTTTACGTGGATTTATAATAAACAAGATTAATTAGGCTGTTAGATCAAACTGTCAACTTGTCGATTGTTGGTCAGAAGCCTGCAGAGCCGTATAGCTTGGAGGGGCAATTGAGAGCAGAGACAAGACAAGCAAATGACGTATTTCTTTAACTCACCAACAACGTAACAAATTATATGTATGGTTCGTTTGCTTGTCATTACATAATTGTTAAAAACATTTGCAACCATTCCACTGTCTGTATGATCGATCGATCAAACTCATGTAGGACTAAATGTTTTGGGAGGAATAAAGTGTTTTTTGTGATAATTTCAGTTGAAAATCAGTAGATTCGCATTTGACATTTGTAGAAATATCAAAATCTATTGTATTAGTATAAACACAAATCCAAATCTTTGACTTGACACAAGGTTTTATTAAATGCTAAAATATTGCGGTTAACTACCTCTTCTGAAACGGTAATACTGATTCTCATCATGTTGTTGAGCACGTGAATTTGAACAATTAGCCTACCCGCTATTTGTTTAGTAACAGGAACTTATTGACGCAATTTTTTGTTAAGTGAACTATATGGCACATGTCATTCAAATGGCGTATTAGACCGTTAACGGCTACAGGTCCAGAATGAAAGTAGAAGTTGAACCGCGAAACTTAAATTGTCTGTAAAGAATCTCTTTTTTCCAGAACGTTGTTCTTTTGATGCGGAAAAGTATGGCTTGAATCGCATTAGTGTTAAAAATTAAGCATGATTGGGAAAATTGCAATTAATGGGTTTCTTTAGAACGAAATAACGCTGGTTATGATGATATAACTTCACCGATCCATGGTGGCTTGTGAATGATTTTACGCTAGTCGACGTACTTTGAATGTATGCAGCACATAGTTATAAATATAAACGCAAATAATAATAATAATATGTTTATATTATATCTATGATGCAGCACCTAAATGTGTGGGTGAAATGGAAATGGAGACTTAATGACGTAATAATGTCAGGAGAATGGATAAATACAAGAAAATGCCAGACGTTAGTTTTCTTGTAATAAACAGACTCAAATGAACTCTATTTAAGACCAGAATTTAGTCATTTCTGTTGTTATAACTATGTGTTATTCAACTCACGGGGTCCCCCAAATGCTGCCCATTTAGCCAACCCCATAATCCACCACTACTCCGGACGCTGGCTACACCTTTGCTTTGTTGTGCAGTAATTTGCAAGCAATATCACTGTTGCATACGTTCTAAGCCTTGTTCTAAATAACTTTTTTGCGGCTAGCTAAACGGCTGTCAGGATTCAGCAAAAGTCGTTTTTTAATTTAAATAGTGTATTTTTCGGCGTTTTCTCTTTATCCTTGTTTTTCTTGTAGACTTCTTTTATCGTTTATAAACATATGTTTCTAAAACTATAACGGCAATAGGACACGGAGAGGCCACTTTGATTTCAACACTAAACGGGCAAAATCCATGTTATATGTCATTCAGACTTGCAATTCAATAAAAGCAATTACTTTATAGTACCGCCATTGCATGTAACGTAAAAAGAAGCAGGCAAGAAAAACAAGAACGATAAAACAAAGCAAAGCCGCTTCATTTGAATCAAAAAGACTAGAGCCGGAGTTCGTAATTGTCTGCTAGTGAAAGTTGACGCTCTGATAAACCAACTTTACGCCGATATGTAGTATTTATACGTTATGCGCTCTACAGTACATTAATGAATTAAAACCCATTTCTTACCAGTGTGGTTGTCTTTAGTAAACATTTCCTTGAAATATGGACTGCAAGCAGCTAACAATGCTCGATGAACGGGAAAACGAGAACTTCCTGAAATCAAGGTGACATCGCAAAGGAGAACCTGGGATCTAAGGGCATTAAACCCTTCAAGTAGTTGTAGATTATATGCATTCGACATAAAGACTGTCTCGTGGTTTCCACTTTTTGATTGGTTGTGGAAAAAACTGCTGAGAATGAAATTAATGGCAAAATAAATTTCTAAAAGCGAAACACGTGATTCAGCATTGTACAAAATGGAACTGTGCAAGTACAGCAATACCTTTCTGAATTGGTTGGAAAGCTTGCTAAAGAGGAGGTATCAGTTGTAGATTTCATCATCATTTTCGCAGACATGTTTTTGCGATAGTTTAAAAAACGGACGTGTAAATAAATCTAAAACAATATATTTTAGCATAGCTTGTTTCCGTTAAAATGCATTTGTTTATTTAGTGCTTATTTCTAACTTGAATGAACAACTCAACTGTATTGCAATGTTTTCAATACAACAACTCTTCCTTCAGTGTTCTAGAACTAAACTGATTTGTTTAAAATACTGAGAACAAACTCTCAGCAGTTCAAAAAATCATACGAAGTCTGTCATTATCAGCACCCTTTGGCAGGAGTCTATTATACAGCTATACCGGTTTTCCTTGTTATTCACTTTTGTTGCTGAAACACGTAGTCGTCATTTCGTGTTGTTGCCCACGGCAATTTAAACAACGCATATCTGTAGGTCGCAGTGTAGGTTACGCTTGTCGTTAACTACAAAACGAAAAATAAATGTATTCAAAATTGTTCACTGGATGTAATAACTGTAAGCAGTAATAATTGGGGCTTTTAATAAGCACACATCACTGTTTACAAAAAGCATTGCTAATTTTCCGAACTGATTTAAAAATAAGAGTCAGAAAAATACGCTTTGTTTTGAAAATAGTAACATTAGTCTTGTGGCGAACAACAGTACAGGTGAAAACGTTACGAGGCAGCATCTGAATATGCTTGATACATTACGAGGCATCATCTGGATACATCATATCTTGTGCTCTTTATCATACATAAACATCAGTGCAATTGTACAGTGATTTAATGGCTACTATAGTAAGCTGCCATCCATATTGTGCTCCCGTAATACTTTTCCGAGATTTTCTCGACAAACTCGACCATTCACTTCTTCGATGTTAACGAAATAGACGTATCGACATCTTCTACATATTTCCACTACTTTTGAAAATTTGCTTGAGAGAAAAAATTTCGCTCGTTATGCTCCGACCAGTGGGGTAACTAAACTATGGTTATCTTAGGCAGATGCCTGTAAAGCAGTGATTCTCAACCTTTTTAGTACCAGAGCCAAATTTCAAACCTAAGGTTTGCAAGGAGGCGCATGATAAACAACAGTCTACAACAACAACAACAACAACTCACAAGAACACAAAAAATATGCAAATTTGTTTAATGTGAAATTTGACACTGTTTTGCTTGTTAGTAGGCCTAATTCTAACTTCCGTTTCCTTGATTCTCCTTTGTAGACATCATACTTTGCAGAATGAATTTTGTAGTGCCTCTCAACGTTAAAAGCTTTTACACTACTAATCACCACAGGACACAAAAGGCTATGAGCTTTGTTATCTATTTCAATTTGAAAATATTTCTCTTCCCCATCCCTTTTGAAAGTCCGATTTTCTTGCTGAAGAGTGCGAGTGCTTTGTTGGTAGGCTGCTTTGACATTACGCTAGGGCCGCGCTAGGCTAACTAATTAACCCTGCTGAAATAGCTATTTCTTTATTGCCATAGCTTAACGATCAAGACTAAATATATAATGTCGTCACAAACCACGAAAGATTTTACACAGCAGGACGGAAGTAACCTGGTAACATTAGTAATTCGTACATGGGATCCTTGCTGAGACAATTCACTAATTCTTGATTTCTTTTACTTCCTTTGTTGCAATTCTGGTACAACTAATTTTTTTTTCACTAAGTTAGTGAGAGCTGTAAAATGTACAGCTGAGAATCACTGCTGCAAAGTATCAATAGACCCATGACAAATAACACATTACGGGCCCCTATAGTTGCGTTAACAGTTAATACTTATACAAAAGAACAATGATTGCCCCTTTTTCCACTTCAAAAATAAAAAAGGAACCATACTGATTTGTGAGCATCAGTAATGCCGCGTTGAATGCGATAGCGTTATAAAAAGTTTATAAACGAGCACCAGAGCTATTTTATAAAACGACATAGAAATCTAATTCAGGATGCTATTTGATGACGTCATAATAGATTGTTTACAGAATGTCATAATTACAACATAAAACATCATAATGACAATATTTCTGAAAATTTGGAGAAGCAAATTTAACTAGGAGAGTGCGGTATTTCAAGCAGAGTGGAAGCGGGCCTAACCCTAACGTGTAGTCGCGAGCTCGAAAATACAAGCCCGAATCCCCATGAATCTCTTGAAGCCCGTCAACTTCGGCTTGAAAAGTAGAATGCGTGTCAAAGATGTTGCTTGTACTAGCAAAAAACTAAGCACGGCTAAATAATTTGCATTTGATCGTTAATGATAAAGAAATTTCCTATCCTTTTAAAAATTAAAATTTCCTGTTTGAAAGTAATATTAAGCTTATAGGTTATAATAGTAGGACTGTACAGAAAAAGAATTGGTAAAATGTTGGATTTTGATGGTAATAATAAAAATATGGGAAATGTAATTCAGTATCGGCTTATTGCGTCGGGTAAATATTAAACAAATTTTTTAAAACTTGCTGCAAATAAAGCAAAAATTTTCACATTAATGTTTAATAGGTCTACGTGTTGCTCCATTTTGGTTTAGCATGGTTGTCCACGATGGCACTCTTCGTATTCTAAAACAGCGGTCCGTGGACGGTTTTCATTAGGGATGGGCCGATACGAACCTAAACCCGAATAGATGCGCTGAATATCGCCTTTATGGAAGATTCGGGCGAACACGAATACCAAGAATGGCGAACCCGAATGCAATATTACTTATAAATTTACTGACTTTCGTAAAAAATGATGATCTAGTTTCCCGACAAAGCTAAACTAGAGACAGCAGTACTTACAATGAAGGTCGTTTTCCTAATGATTTTGCTTTTTCAATAGTTTTTTAAACACTATTTTTCGAAAGAAAGCGATTTGTTTATCGATTACGTTTATTTTAGAAGCAAGACTTGACAACTAGGGTTAGTTCGGATATCAATAATTTTTACTATCCGGATAACGGATATATCCGTATATTTGGAATTTATCTTGTGACGATTACGTCACGACTCACGAGTTGTTTTGAGATGTTTGGAATTTAATTTGGGATCTTGGAATTCAGTGTTTACCAGATTTGAGTTTTCCTTAATGACGTCAGATAATTTCCTCGTTTGAACTGGTGTGTCACATATAAATACTGATGTAATGTTTTCAATCTTTCCTTTTCGTGTGATCGATTTCACTGGTTACTACAGCGCTATGTAACATTCAGTAAGCTTTGCCCGAAGGTGAAAACCTTTGTGTTATAATAAATAAAATGGGAACTTTATAATTTAGTAATTTGTATAGACAGAATCAAGCAACTAACAGCATAGTCACGCAAATTTGAGAAATGAGAACTCATTCATCGAAGCAGAAGTAAAACAAGTCACCAACCATCAATCGTCCTCGCTCATATTCAAACAATTACCGCCAGCAAATGCGGTCTTTATGACAGATATGTTCATTGTGTAATATCTCACACGAGTAGTGCACAAGCGAATTATTAAATGTCAAAATCTAACCGGTTAACCGGATAATAACTGCTAAGTGAGACCTTTACAAGAAATCGTGTTTTCACAGGTTTCACATTTTGCCCTCTCACCATTTCTTGATCGTAGAAAGTAGCCCCAAACTGGATTATCACTTTTGAAACGTTTAAATTCCATCTCTTAAATTTAGTCACTTCAAGCTAGGTTGTAGCCAAAGCTTTTCAACTGACATTTCACAGACTTTACCTTGCCATGAGAATGCAATCTTCTATTAAAAGAATCATTCATTATGCTTTCTTTATGACGTGATAGTAAATTTCACTCGTGCATTTTACGAGTACCGTAGTTGAAAGTACAAGACAATAGAAGTGTGAACAAAGGTTTAATTGCGCTGAGCGGGAGTCAGCCTCTACGTAACAAAGAATGTTCAAACTTACTAAAAAGTGTAAAACGCATTCGCAACGATACTCTTTTAGCCGGTTAACCGGCAGAATTATATCCGGATATCAGATGGAAAAAAACCTGCGGTTAATCGGTTAACCGTTATCTGGATAATCCAACCCTATTGACAACTTTCGGAGGAAATTTTATTGTTTGGTTCTAATACGAATAGATTCGGGATTCGTTCGTGTCAACCTTCATGATATTCGGGTTCGCACGAACCCGAATAATCTTCCTCACGGCACATCCCTAGTTTTCATGCAGGGCGCAAAGGTTTCACACATAAAACATGATACTTTTATCAGATAGATGAAAAATAGAACACGAAATCACCAGAAAAAGATAAATCATAGACATGTTTAAAATATTGTAGAATCACCTAAATAAATGCACTATTTCAAAAAACTTTCAATTCAATTTTACAGTCCAAGCTTATTTTGGAGGCACCCATTTTTGTTTTTCGCAATTCCTTGTTTGCGACTACTTAACACCTATTTCAACTCTGTTAAGTTAACCCTATCCTAACCAGGCTCGCGAGATTACTAAAAAACTAGGTATGGCCGACCCCGCACACACATTTTCAATCGTTAATTACTAGAAAACTATACGTCGTAAACTGATCGGATTTTTACAGGTTTGTAGAAAAACATCTGGCTTCCTGTATACATCATAAATGTAAAATTAAAGAAAGTGAATTTAGTGTAAATTAAGTATTTCTAAAAGTGACACATTTCTAGAAATTCTTCTTGTTACGCCGCGACCCCGCTGTGCGGAAAACCAGCTGACTGCGAGAAGAGAACGAAAGAGAATAGTTAATCGAGGTATTGGTGCGTAAATGAGTAATACGCTTCAATGCCGAGAGCAGAGCAAAGCAGAGGAAAATTATGAAAATATCGCAATATCTTAAAAATTACAAAATCCAACTTTATCAAGCAAAAATGGACAGATAGCTGAACATTTTTTAGGAAAAGTCACGAAATTTCAAGTTTCTACAGCAAACAATGCAACTGTATGCCACGTTTTGCTATGAAAGTGTGCGGGAGAAGCCAAGCCTAGTTAGAATAGGGTTAATCCACTGTAGTAGTCTAACGAATAAGCTCATTACGAATAAATAGTTGAATCTCACTGTACTAGCCTATAAATCGAATAATCAATCGATTACTATGCCTTCGTTGCCTTAACAATTGAATGATTACTAAAGGCAAATCCTTATTTTATTCGAATGCAATTCGATTACCCCAACCCTGGTGTTCCAAGTGAAGGTTTTATAACGCCTATCCTTCTCAGTGAGTACAAGCAATAAAACAGACGAGTCTGAAAGACACAGAAACGGATATAACTTTATTAAATGAAACTGAACAAGGAAAACCAAAATCAAAGTTAAAAGCGTACTCGACAAAGGTGTTTATGCAGCAACCAAATAATAATCGGTCAGTCATGCACGAAAAGTGGCGAAGAAAATGAATTAAAGGGAAGTGTTCAAGTGCCTTGCGCTAGACGTTGCAGTAGCTTACAACCATAAAAAGTTTTGGATACCGTTTCAGAAGACTAACATGTAGAAATTTTAAATTACTGTAAAATATGATCATAGATCACGTCAAAAAGTTAATAAAACGAACCCACTGAAGTTCTACGTCATAGATAAACGAATCTCACCACATAATACATATCGCGTTATATGTTGAAACATGGAAATTTTCGATATTCAAACATATCATAGTAAAACGGTTGAAGGTTTGCAGTGCTATGTAAATAACTAGACACATGCAATAGGGACTCCAGCCAAGCAGTTTTGCCAATCATGGTGATTTGACCTTGTTTACTTCACATACTTCCAGTACGAGGCTAAAAATTAGCTACTATTTATTAATAATGAAAGTGTGTTTAATTTTATGAAAGTAAAATCGAAGTATATCGTAGCGAGTAAAATGCACTACCGTGAAAAAAACAAAGTAGTATGTACACAAAAATGTAACATAACTATGTTTCCAGTTGCTGGTGGTCGCATTAACCCCACGGAGTCTACAGTTAGATTAATTTAATAATCTATTAAACTCCCAGCTCAGAAAAGTGACCGACAAATCACAAATGCATGGATAAGCAATAATACCCATCAACAGCCGACTTCATTGGCAGTGCCAATAACCAAAATATAAAATCAACAACAGTACTTTACGAGCATCGGTATTTACAGGCGGGACGGTGACATCCAGAAATGAGCACATTAATATTTTTACAAATACTGTAAGATCACTGGGATACGAGAAGTTTTAGCTCGAAATAATTCTTCAAAATGTTCTCCATTTTGTTAAAAATCGAAGCGCAGGCTAATCAGATTCCTGGTATCTTGAGAACTAGATACATTTATAACTGGTGATAGACCGTCAAATAAAACGAGGTAAAAGGCAAAACGGCGGAATGATACAACGTATTTAAAGCTATATTTATTACATAGGAAGAAAGTAAAATCACAGTAGAGTTCGTTAAAGTCCAGTTTGCTATGAACAGAAAATATACAATTTGTACATGAAACAACAGAGTGGCCCAAAAATACACATCCTGGTAACAACAAGGCAATGTTTTAAAATCAGCACGTTTCACCTGACAGTTTTTTTTTATGTAAAATGTTACGTAAATATTAATATCATTTTGTGTTCTACTTATAAATTTCGGTCGATTAAAGAAAGTAAACTGTCTGTGAGCGTACACAGACTTTAAAAGCAGTTATCAAGATCGTATTTACAACTTCTACTAAAACGTTTGCAACAATACTTGACCTATATTTACATCAACATCTTAATACACTTTTTACATCAGGCATGATAGAAATTGATAAAATCACATTGAAATAAGACTATCCAAAACTGAAAACCATGCTTTTGTCGCAAAGAACATACAACAAATTGGGCAGTTGCCTTACTAGCATCCAAACACAGTGGCAGTTAATAACAAACGCCACAAAGCAATAATATTTTGTTTCCAAAAAAAGAAACGTTTATAGATCCGTAGACGTTCTATTTGCTTTACCAAGGCGTGCTTGGATACAACACCTAAATTCTTTAGCGCTTCGACAACTAAATATATTTTCTACGCCGTAGAATCTACAAAAGGAGCTACTATACTTAGCGTACCGATGAGTAGCATAATCATGCAGTGTGAGTACACGAGTACTATACATTTACATTCCTGTCCCCAACTGTACACTGCTATATACAAACAACTCCATAGTTCTAATGGAGGCCAACTTGAACTATAGAAAAAGATATCATGGGCTTATGTTATGCACAATTCCACCCGTAGCACAAAACTAAATTTCAATCCTTAAATTATGAACATTTGCAAAACGATCCTGCACAAACAAAATGCTATGCATTTAGCTATTAGAGGAACATCACTACGCAGATAACACATGATTGACATTAACAACATATTACTTACAGCACAAAACTAGCAAATTGTGCCATTCCAGTTTTTTGCAAAATTGTCTGATAACCAACTTTATATACAGTACAGGTTAACGTTCTAAAGACATGATTACCATTGCGGGAATTAACTAAAACACAACTTTGCAAAAGTGGGATAACATTTCGAAAACAACCGCAAGTGACAGAAGCTGTCATGTACTATTGCTGCTTTCCAATAATTGTGAACTTTTTCCTCATGATCTACTGTAGACAATGCACATAAATACACAAATATTCACAAAACATCTCAAGTAAATGTTACATTAATTCAAAAATAAATGTTCTGAAGTGGCAAAATAATTACAAGATTTGACAAAAGATAAAAAAAATAAAAAGAGACTTGAACATAGAAAGAACTCGTATTAAAATTCACTATGAACATATTTACAATTTACACATGTTTTTAATGCAGTTACACAGTACAATTAGTTCAAATTCAAAATCCTGAAGATAAAATAGCACAGCGCTCGCAAAAAGCTATTCTGAGCTATCCAAAACCCAGCCAGCAGGACTTAACTGGGAACTTGACAAATCTCCTGCACCAGCAGACGTACTTGATGTAGAGGTTCCAACATTCTTCAGAAAGAACTTTTCTAGTTTTGTAATTATGTGCTTGCCATACGTGAACTTTCGAAGTGTAAGCACGTGAGGTCTGATTTTGTGGATCAAAGCCTGAAAAAAGTTTCCTCTACCATTACTGCCAAATACCGTTTGACAAGTTGCACACTTTACCACTGTAGGGTAGCGAAAACTGACAGGTAATGTACAGTATACAAACTTTTTTCTGTTGGGGTTCAGCAACATCAAGCATTTTCTGAACAACATAATTGGCATACTGATCCTTCATCATGATGAACAAAGCATCAGGTTCCTGGCATATTTCCTCTATCAACCATGCTCTGTTCTGAGGGGATGAGTGACTAACACATTTTTCAATCACATTGCTGATGAAATACATATACGCATGTTCAGTACTGAAAGAGTATTTCATACCTTTAATAGTATGTCCATTCGATGCTGATATTGCCTTACCTAGGTAAAGAGCAATTTGTGGAAACCTACCTATTTAAGGTTTACACAGTTGCACTTTTCCAAGATCAGGTAAAATGAGTTTCTCTAAGAAAATTGAAATAAATACTTCATAAAATTTGATAGAGGCTATCTACTACACTCAATAATTACACAACTAAGCAAAAGCACAATCCACTTACTACAAGCGTTTGATGAATATTTTACCTTGCGAATTTATGTTGACTTAAAGCAAGTATCTTTCCTCGCAGTTCATTAACAATCTGACTTTTCTGTTCTGGGTGTCCATGTTCCAAAATATGTTGTATCACATAATTTCCATACTGATCTTTTACAAGCATTTCTGTGTGCTATGTTAAAAAATAATGATTTTAGTTTAATCTCTTTCTTCAGATTAAGTAATTAGCAAGATAGCAAAAACATTTTTGCATTTTTATCGCATCGTTACGAAAATTAAGTACAAGGTTAAATTTGCAACCAATCGACATCAACTTACTTGGTGTAGTGTAATACTTGCATTTTTATCGCATCATTAGGAAAATTAAGTACAAGGTTAAATTTGCAACCAATCAACATCAACTTACTTGGTGCAACTCCTCTAATATTGGAGCAGTTTGTTCATCTGTACAGTGTTCCAGAATCCTTTGCATCACACGGCACCCATATGGATGGGAAGACAAACCAACAACCTTTGATGAAAAACAAACAAACAAAACAGTGAAATAATATTACACATTACTTAGATACAAGTGTGTTGTAGAAAATTGACCTGGCCTTTGAACCCATCTACAATGAATTGCAAATGTACTGGAGGAACACACTCAATACATTTTTGGACAACGTGGTTACCATTTTGATCCTTGACACATTTCAGCAAATGCCCATTAAGTTCTTTGACTATTTCCACCTACAAAAAGGCATCTTTCTTTAAGCAAAATATGAATGAGTCTTACAGAAAAACTGCTGCAAATAAAAATGACTAAAATTACACAACTAAAAACCACCAAACAGTAATCATGGTTGTTAACAATTAAGATGCTTTACACATAAATTAAATTAAAATTATACTGATTTTCGCAGTACACCTGAAAAGGAGAGCTTACGCTCGCGAAAGCTTGTGTAGAAAAATATAAATGAAGTTAACCTTCAGGGTGCCAACTACATCCTGCTGTTATGTTACACGTAAATTAGTAAGCCCACTGCTTTGTTTTGCAAATAATTGGCATCTAATTTAAATGTACCGATTTTGATGCATATTTAGCTTAATCTGTTGTTTGCTTGAAGCTCGATTGTTGCACAGTACTACAGCATACTTTATAGTGATACTTTGCTTGCTAATCAAGTCAGGCTTGTATAGTATGATTATAATCTTAATTGTAGAACTGAGGAAATTCTTTTCGCATTAATAATTATCATGGCCGAAGCTCGGAAATGAAAACCTCTGCCTTAATGCCAGATTGTCAATCCTTTCTGATTACATTACTTGTAACAATGGGTATACTAAAATAAAAGGCTATGCAAGAACATAGTAGGGGATAAAAAATTAAAATAAAACGTTAATCTTCTTCATAGTTCGGTGAATCTTAATGATTTTTTTTATTTTGATTTTGTATATAGATGTCCACTTTGGAATAACAAATCAGTATAAATATTATTATTTTTAGTAGTTAAACATACAAAAACTGAAGACCTTATTGTTTATCAAGCACTATCTATTGATTTAGAGCGTCAATAAGTTTTAAAAACACCAATGCTTGTTTGCAACATGATTTTAGTGCAGTTTGGTGAAGTTAAAATTAGTTGAAAGTTGAGAGGCTTGTTGGTTCATGCAGCATTTTATTTGTACAGCATTGACAAACAAGCCTATTTGAAAAGACTGATACAACATTCTGTATTTCAAATTAATTACTGTAGAAAAATTTGAAACACGAAAATATTTGCACAAGAAAATTCCTAACTTTGTATTTTCCATCTAAATACATCCATTCTTTTGCCATCATATAAACGAGAAAAGTCTTCATGTCAAATCAAGACATAACAAATGGAAATAGGTTTAAATCACATGGCAAAAGAAGGGTCAAAACAAATCTTACTTACTGCATTACATTACCTGTTGCTCTTGTGGTATACATTCAAGTGCTTTTTGTATCACTCGACAGCCATACATTTGTAGTGCCAGTGGTAAAACGTGACCATGAATACAATTTGCAAGAGCAACTTTATGTTCCTACACATCAAATAACATATACGATAAACAGTGGTATTTGTTTTTCATTGGAATAATTCGTATTCGCTCATTCGTAATGTAGATTCTAATCATTTTCACTGAATATGTATTTAATACATATTCTTAAACCATGGTCTCAGAAATCTTTATATCATGTTGAATCATATCAGACATTAATTTCCATCACAGACCACAGAGTTTCAGTACAAATTGACTAAGTATACCAATGAAATAATTCCACGTAAACGTAACAATTTGCCTGTGTTTACAGTATAGCAGTCAACTAAAAATGTGGCAAACGAGCTTTGTCATGCAATAGCTAGCTAGAAAAGTTAAAAACAAGTACTATATTTACCAAAGAACCAAATTCAAAAAATTTTTGTATGACGTAATTTCCGAAAACATCTGTCATTAATTGATAAGCCGATCCAATGATCTCATTAAAAACCTGCTGTTTCTCACTTGGTGTTGCACGCTCCAACTTTTGCTGAATAAATCTAAAAAATATTTGTTTGGTACCATAAAAGGTGATTAATATCGAAGTAAATGTCAATGTGCCACATGCTTCAACAGTGCCACTATTAAATTGTCTGCATTACTTTCTTGTCTTCAAAAATATTACATGATAAATTTTTGCATTGGCTTTCACTGAAATATGAGTCTCAAACCTTTACCTGTGCAATGTGCATACTTGATCGAAAGGTAACCAATAAAATGCTTTTATTTTAACAACGAAATAGAACAGATACTAAAAAGGTAACATATATTCGATAGCTTAAAATTAGAAGCTTTTACATAAACAGTGGCAAGGTGCAATGGCAATGGCAGGTGTAACTTTTTTGAAACATGATATAGGACCGATAGATTAAAATCAACTGTTTGAAATAAATCAGTTATCATGATGGAAATATAATTTGTATCTTCATGAATGCGTTTCCACAACACTTGAGCTGGCCAGAGTGTTGGACTCGCAATTATAAAACCTGGATTTAATGGTCAGCTGCACTACCACTACATACCTACTGCAGAAATTTTAAGATTTTTTCCTCAAACTGGCAACATCTGTTATGTCCATGTGACCATAGTCCTAGACTTAATCGAGAAACATATGAACACTTCAAAACTTCAGTGCCAAGCATATTTTAAGATGTTTTAACAGTGAGAGTAAATGGTTGAACAATAAACATATTATCAATCACATATACCTTGAACCATGTTGATCTTGTGAAAATTCAACAACATGGTTGACAAGCTCATGAAGTAATGGGTTGCTTAACCTGTTGTTACGAAAATCATCAAGCAGTTTACTTCTTCCAGCGGTCATCATTGTATCTTTAATTGGTCTTTGCACACAAAATCAAAACAACACTAAGTAAATAAACACAAAAACTTTATCCATATAAAAATGTTTAGATCTCTGGGAAATTGTATTTCTGCTTAAGCTTAGCCTCACAAATTTTAAAATCTTACTGTATTTAATCCAGAGCAGAGGAGATTAGGGTAGTGAGGTGAAAATGCACAACAACACTACACATCGGCTAGGTAGCCGAGTGGTTAGAGCGCTGCGCTCACAATAATGCAGCCGTGTTCAATACCGTTGTAAAGCCCTTGAGCAAGACATTAACGACACTTGCTCCTGTTCAGTGGTCCTGGAAAACAGTTCTACGTTCGAGCAATATGACATAAATCACCAAAAAAATAAACAAAAATTATGTGACTATCGAAACTTGCATTAAGTTTAGCTAGGTAACCGGGGCTGGAGGAATCATTGCCGGATCAAGCAATCACGCAAAGACTTTCCTGTGCCAGGATAAAAACTATGATACCATATGTAAAAGCTAAGTCTTTCACCACAATTGTTTATGTGTCCTTGAATTTTATTTCTTTTCCTACCCTCTTCTTCATAAAGAGTCAATCAATAAAAAAGAATTGATATACATGCTGCAAAAAAGGCAACCTAAGTAAGGACTAAAACCAAGGCTGACTGAATGTGCACACAGACGAACAAAGATTTTAAAATAATGGCTACCCCAACCACAATATTAAACTCAAAATATGTCATAACTAGCGCACCGCCTTTAAAAAGCAAATGGCTACAAAATAATTGCACACATATTGTACATTAGACAGGAGAGTTTACAGGACCAATAGAGGTACATCATACAGGAGAAATCTGGAACATACACTCCTAAAAAAATCAGTTTTTTCGCAGAAGTATGTTGGTCCATTGGAGTTAGGCAATATTAATGTAAATTTTCTGAAGATTAACCACATCTATTAATGCAAAGCTGCCTTTTAAATCATTCGCTAGGCAAGCCAACATCTGTTCAATAGCGTAATGGCCGACAAACTAACTTTAAACTACTACACCCTCTTGGCTCAGATATATCAGATGACATATCTTTTTGCTGAGATTGCTGGAAGGGGTATTCTGTAAGAAATAAACCATTGAACATTACTCAAAAATTCAAAAAAAGATGTCACCATGAGTAAGTACAAAACAGTTATTAACTGTTAAATTAAAACCGCATAATTTAGTTATGAGTAATTTGTTACGGTTTTTGCATAACTTGACAAACACAATTAAGATTTAAATAAACAAAAATCTAAGTCAAAAGCCTTTTCAGCTGCAATATTTTCAGCAAGTCTACTGTCATTGTACTAAAAGCATGTCAAGATGTACCGAACTGTGATTAATGTTTCAGCATACTTACAGCTTTAAACAAGATTAATCAGTAAGCAAAATACAGTATTGACAAACCAACATTAATTTGGCAATAGTTGAACTTCAGAATTAGCCCAAATTTTTGCCCAGCTTAAGTTTTATGTTAAGTTCATTTGTATGAAGCAATCTTTTACCTTTTTCTTTTACATTTGAACATTTCAAAAATGAAAAATGCAAAAATTAATTTGCTGTACATTGTACAATAAGATACAAGCAGTGTTCACGTTCAAGCAGCAATATTGTCGAAAACCAAGCGATTTTTCGATTGCTGTTTAGCATCGCAATGCATAAAGTGGCAAAAAGGAGTGTTCATAATAATTAGCAAAAAGTGAGACGAATTAGGCGACTAGACAAAGAGAACTTAGCTTTGTTAATATAGAAAACAATAGAAATTCAGCTGGGACCAAGTGATATGCAACGACTTAGGCAAGTTGTAATGTAGTAGTAAAATTCTTTTATTATTAGAAAACAGAAATCGTGAAATAAGACTTGTGAAGTAAAAATTATCACACGACGGTATGTGCACTCTTGGCAATTCGACGGCGGCCCTTGTTTAACTTGCCAGTTTAATTTAATACCAGTGCTATCCAGTTGTAAGGTATAGAAAAATATAAAGAAAACTACAAAAATAAAGCAAAAGTAAGTAAACATTACAAACTAACCTAATTCTTGTCGGAGGAAAGAGTGAACTCCCAGAGTTTCCAAAAATACCAGGAGAAACATATGACCCATTGCGGTACTTAGTCTCAGCACCAGGAGCAGCCGAAAACATACGATTTCCACTCCCTAAAGTATAAGTAAAATCACATCAGGCAACCAATCAAGCAACCCAAAATTTAGCAATTTTCACCGTATGTAAGCACATCAGAAACACTGGTTAACATCAAATGTTCAGAAGTATCCATTGGTTGTTTAACATCACATGTATACATACTGTAAACAGCTTGGTAATCTTTAAGAAATAAAATTTTATACCTATCATCATGCTGGTTGGTGAAGACATGGAAGGAGGTGGCGAACTCAGACTATGATGACTGTGAGTCATAATGTTTCCCAGGGGACCAGGAGATGGAGACATCGCACTCATACCACCTCCACCTCCAGGTGATACTCCTAAAGAACTATAAAACTGAGTGATGCCACTGTGTGGTTGTTGGTGTTTGGAGTAGTCAGAAAAAGAGTCTCGCCTTTGTGGAGTGGAACTTGCACTTCCAATTCCTAAATTTTAAAGGTAAATGTAAAGGTGGATCCCATACATTTTCCAATACACTACTCAGCGATGAGAAATTAGTTCCAGAAGTTAATAAATAGAAAAATAAATAGAAGTTCTCATTAGTTCGTTAACACCCATTAAAATATTTTGAGTTAAAATCCAAGTTCAGAGTAACTTGATTAAATTGGCAAGAAATACGTATGAAAATGAGCCCGGCTTCTGGGCTGAAATTTGAACACTATTGGACAATTATTGCTGAAATAGTGATACCATGCCCATTTAACAGAAACTTGTTTAACTAACTGTGAGTTATATTCCAACACTGACCCAAGTTGAATTGGGTCACTTATTTTAGCATTAGATGAAAGAAAAATGGAAGCAAGAAAGATGTAAGGAAAATTTATGGAAGAAAATTTTTTTAGTAGAACTTTGAAAAGTGCCGAATGTTTGTGTAAAATTTTTATGATGATCAGTAACAAACACCAGCTCAAAAAACTTACTTGGGCCAATTGAAAACTTAACTATATACAAATAGAATCATATATTGTTTTCGCCATTGACTGCTGGGAGCAAAAAAAATGGTTTACAGCATACGGGAACAAAAATATGCTCTCACACAATAAACCAACAGAAAGCAGCAAAACCTTCAGGTGCGCCTTAAAATGTGCAAGGTCCTGTGGTGATATAACGATGAAACACAAGCACCACCACAAAACTCAATTACATGCAAATGTAAAGACCAAATCTTAGCATTCAAGTAGCCTGGGTACTCCCACGAACAACAAAAATTAAAATAAACAAGTGCTAGTGAGTCAGTTTTTGTCACCAAATCATAATTTAACTGTTGACCAAACTACTGTTAACTTAGTTAAAACTAAATTCTACTAATCCAAGTAAACCTGGCAACAAAATTTAACACAGCAGGTTATTTGTGACTTCGTAATCAGCTTGTAAGAGAAAAACTTTGATGGGCTACGTCCAATAAAGCAAATCAAGGATTGCAGATATTGAAAGAGGTGTTTATTGTTTAATCAACTTGCAAAAGCAAATTTAAGATATCCATATTTTCCAAGATAGATATAGTTTGGAAATATGTTACAGAACTCATTATGACGAGACCTGTTGCATACAGTATCTCAAATTTGTACACCATAACTTGCCAGCTCTTTATTCATGGCTTGTTTAAAATCTTCCAAGAACGTTAAGTTTAAGCTAGAATAAAAACTTAATAATAAAAAGCACAAAAAGGATAACACATGCTACTTTACAGTACTATGTCAGGTACACAGATATACTGTATACAAATGTACATATAAGAAACTTCAAAAATGATACAGTTTGCCACTAGATTTCCTTGAATACATTATAAGCCAGTATAAATGTAATTACGATGACTGTTGTTACTAGCATGCAGCACATGCAGTTCTTAACCTTTTTTATTTGTTTTCCCATTTACACCAACTACAAAACCAAAATTGCCCGATTTTGGTTTTTAACAGTTTTTTTTTTTATTAAAGCTTAAGTAAATCTCACTTCTAAACATACTTGAATGTAATCAACCAAACACTTCAATTTTATGAATTTAATGTTACCAAATCATTACATTTCTGATAAGTACCACAAATACAAAATCTATGCAGATTATTAATAGATAATACTTGAATGTTTAAACATAAACTGTGGGTGTATGAGGCTATTGGCTACACTGCAAAATGTGTATTAAACAATTAGCTGTAGTGTATGATGTGTGTTGTGTGTTCATTTACAACAAAACCTGTCATGAGTTTGACTTTTGTATACAAATGATATATAGGTTATTTATTTATTTCCCACTGGTCAAAAACTGCTGGCTTATGCATCAAAAATTGAAACTGGCATTAATGAATACACTTGTTCTTGTTATCACAAGTTTTTTCTTTTACAAAGCACTGTAAGTAAGCCTTAAGCATAATTCGGGCTCAGACTATGTCTTGAAAAGCATTTCATCATGTGGAAAAAGGTTAAAAGCCCTGCTATATGGTGACGCAAACATGTAAGTGAAATTTGGCTGAAACAAAAGGAAGTAAAAAAACAAAACATGACAAGGTGTAGAAGAAAACTTAAATGAGACAATGCTTTTTAGTTGTGAAAATGACAAAGTTTAGTTTAATAATTTTTAGAGGGATGAAAGACTGTTCTTCTTCAAAGTATGATTTTTCGTTTAATTTTGTTTTATGTCTAAGAACTTTAGTTTGATTCTATGTTGGGAAATGGTACAGAAAAGAAATGCAACCTGATTTATTAACCTTGTCAGAAAAAAACAATTGAGCTCAACATAACCATGTGCTGTGACACTTCCTAATTTATGTACAGGTAAGACAGGTTGAGTAAAAAAGACATGAAGAATCAACCAAGATCCCCACTTGATCTTCACCTGACATAGATGTTTGTCAGTCAGTAAATTTTGCACATTAAGTCTCTCCCTAACATATGGTTTGTGACATATACACGAGTGTACATTTATTTTGTAAAGTAAGCTACTGTTACTTGCAAAGGTCAATTTAGCAAATGTGTTCGAAACTTGCAACACTTCTGGAAGCATCATAAGCATTTTATTGAGAAAATTATAAACTCAGATTTAATCAAAATTAACTGATAATTTTAATTAAGCAGTTCTTCGTTTATCTGTAAATTAGTAATGAAGTGACATCATAAGTGGGCTTGTTTAGACATTGACACATACTGTACTGATACGTTTGATAGCGAATTGCAGAAGTGTATGTGCCGATGACAAGAAATTGAACTAAACATTTCCAGTAAGTAACACTACCAACACTTTGCAAAAAATTCTAGCAGCGAGATGGCTCCACCGGCTAACAAATTTATGTTGTGGACAAACCATCTTTAAGTACGCCGAAGCGCTGTAATTATGACGTGTGTTATTGTTGGGTCCTTCAGTTTTGTTATTGTGTTGAATTAGTTGAGTGTTATCACGGCCGTTAAGTAGCCATGCAATTTAAAATCGTTCCTTTTTTGATGTCTTTTGGCATTGGTATTTCCAAGATGGTGTTATCAATTCCATTTCTATAAAACCACTTTTATATCAAAGTTTTTATAAGACGACAGGATAAAGAGGCTGCGTATAGGGGCGCGTAAAACAACTGTGGTCTTTGAACTGATCCAAGTACAATCCACCCAACACCACTGCCGTAGCTATTGCCGTGAGGACTTTACATAGCTTTAAATCTAGCTCATAATACTTTTATTTTACTGGCTTGTTGGCAAGCAGTATAGTTTGAAATCTCAATAACTGTTTTTTAACTTTTCTTGTTGGTTGTCTTTTGGCAGGATTGGAATACCGTAGGCCTTTTTGAAAGACATAGCTTTAAATCATTATGTTGTTTTTAACCTTGCCGTGGTGGTAGTAGATCCTGTTTTTTTAGTTAGACATAGTCAGATACAGTAGTTCCAAACCCTGTTGTGGAGACAGTTGACCCCGGTTTCTTCGTTTGGTCTAGCCTAGTCTGCTATAGTTAAGTTCCAAACCCTACCGTGGAGGCAGTAAATTCCGCTTTCTAATTGGTCCTGAACTCTGCTATGGAGGCAGACGAAACCGTTTCCTTTTTTCAGTTTAACCTACTCACCAACAGTTAGGTCCCCAAGTCTCCCATGTAGGCAGTAAATTCCAGTTTCTTTATCACACACCTGATTGGTGAGATTAGAGTTCCAAAGTTGGTTGTGTTGGCCATTGATTAGAATGTCTTTTTGGTTCGCCTGATCGGCGGGTTCCCGATGCTTGCATTCCGGTTTTTATTTGGTCCCAAACTTTGTCACTGATGCAGTTTATTTTGTTTTCTTCGCCTGGTCACTGATCAGCTGAGAGCTTAAAGGCAGCCTGGTTCTCCACTTCAATTTGCCGAGTAGGCAATTGAAGCTAGGTTTCAAAGTTTGAATTGTTGGCAGTCAATCCCTGGTTTTCTCAGCTTGCTTTGTTGGCAAGTGATTACTAGTTGTATCTTGCAGTTGTTGTGTTGTCTGTTGGCAGTTAATCCAGTTTCTGCAACTTGCTAACCAACCGGTTGAAAATCACATCGAGTTTGGATCTGTCTTTCATCGCCTGTTACGAATCAATCATGAATTCACAAGAGGTCGCTGAAACTCGTCGAAGTGGTTTTCACCGTAGGGTGTGAAAAGACTTCAAAGGGACGAAAGAGTGCTTGAGAAAGCTCAGCAAAAGGTCGAAAAAGTTCGGTTGAGGAAGCTCAACAAAGGGACATGAAAATATGTTGAAGTACTGAAGTAGAGTATACAGAAGACGTATCGCAAGCAACAACTCCATTTTGGGAAAGTTTAAGTGTGACCAAATGCTCTAAATCAACACTAGCAAATTTATTTTCCATTTGGCACATCCTTACTAAAAACAGAACTAATTTAAAATGTAACATAAAAATAGATGTAAGAATTTCTTACCACATACAACAGGTTTATAAGGACATCAAAATATATGCAGCTGTCGTAAATATGAAGGTAGATGATTCAAAATACCATACCTGTCCCCAATGTTCCAATTCCCAAACTGTTTATTGAACTTGAAGTTCCATGTGGTATGGCAGGATTAAAGCCCTGATTAAGAGATGGAACAGGAGTACTACCACCACTCATGCTTTGCTGGTTTGTATATAAAGCATTTGCTGCAAATATACAGTTAAATTATCATGAAAATTTTGGCAGGTGGGCGGTGAATTGCCCCTCTCGCCAGGAGGGCAACTTTTTCAAATGTATATCGTTTCTTATAAGCGTATATATGCCACCTCGCCCATTTGAGGCGAGCGACTAAGTCCGCTTAATGGGAGCAATTAATCGCTTGCCTCAAACGATTGAGGTGAGCGCAACCCGCCTCAGACGGCCAGGCCCAATCAATCCTACCGGCCACTTGTTGTTGAGCACTTTGATTGTATCGAAACATGGATCCATTTCCACCGGTCATCTGAGGAGGCATCACTGCATTAAAACAGGTGACATGTTAGAAAATCATCACATTTTGCACACAAAAATATATGCAATTAACAGAACTAATGCAGCAACTGAGAAAAAAACTTTATGTGATAATCTGATTTATTCCTTAAAGTGGTGTGCAATTAACTGGTGTTTTTACTTAATGTTAGATAGGAGATTTGTATGTGATAAAACAACATGTGTGTTTAAGCGATTAACCCAGTACTATTCAACCTTTTTTCTGTGGTACACCTTTTATTATTTTTCAAGAACTTTGTATATCTCAAAAATAGAAACGTTTAGTTGTGCATAAAAAGTAAAACAAACTAAAAACTAGATGGTTGGTGAAGTGTTATATATATATACACATATATAAGTTATATGAGTCATATACTGGGCTCAGGCAATTAAGCACGCAAAACTGTAAAAGCAGAAGCTGATTTAGTGGGTTGTTTGTTTTTGCATAGTTTCGGCAATTTGGACATAACATGGTGTTAGCTCTTTCTCAATTCCTCCTCGCATCAAATGTTAAGTATTGAGTTTCTTATTTTTAACGTGATGTCAACAAGACTGGAAAATCCTTCACACAAATAATTCATAGGCATCTTTACTAAGATGTAAACACTTTTTTCCGCAAGATTTTTATATTCGGGAAATTTAAGAAGAGAAACCTAAAACTCTGAATAATCTAGTTCTTGGAAATCAGCCCAGAGTTCCAACAATTCCTCGTCCTCAGTTGGTACTTCATTAAAGAAAGTGTTCAGAAGCCCTACTTTTTACGCCTTTTTGGCTCAGAGACTTATAGGAGACACTGCTAACTGTTGCGATGTAGTATTAGAATGTATCTGTTAGGTCACACATTACTGATATAACAATCCAAGTACAAACAAGTCAAATGCAAACCACACGAATGCATTGTGAGCGTTACAGCATCCTACAAAACAGGTTGACTGCTTTGTACTTTTGTTGTGATAATGTTTCAATGAAATTGTTATTGCTGATGTGATGGTCAGTATATTAGTTGCCCTGGTAACCGCTTTTACCTAGTCTAGCCATCACCTCCCAGACTGTTACACCACCTATTGATGAATCAGCATGCTTTCATTGCATACTGTTCCACTTTAATTGTCCATAAAATTTCATAAATTTCCTTGTTTACTGCTCCCTTTAATCATGTGTTCTAAGGGTATCCTGCTGACTGCTTTATTGACTAAGGTCATTCCATTAAACTACCAGTGGTGTATCCGCGCTCTGTGTGAGCTCATACTAAATTATATTATTGGAAGTTACATCAGTTTATTACAGATGAGTTTATTACAAACTATGGTGAATAAACATGACCCTGAATTTGTTTCGGGATGAAGACCAGGCCTGAACACCAGGCGAATGGAAGATGATGATGGTGAATAAACATGTCAATATACTGTCACAGTGGGACTTCCACTATCACTGACCTAAGCTGTATACTATTCCTCGGTTGCAAACTCTAGGTTTGATCCGGTATACACTTGGGTATACAGCAGCATATACTATATCGCATTATATACACCTCACAATGATTACATCAAAGTTGGTATGAGGCCCGCGAAATTGGAGAGCAGAGATGTATCCAGCCACCCTCTACAATGGGGAAGCCACCAGAATAAAACTGGTTTGATGATGATGATTTAGTACAGCATTTTACGATTATCTATGATAATTGTGGTTTTTTACTAAATCTCAGACAATTTTTAAAGTGATCTTTTAATGGAAGATTTGGTTTGTAACTCCTTTTTCAATCCAATTTGGGAATTTGCAAACATGGCCCACTGCACATATGGACTTGACTTGTTGAAAGTTTTAATCAGGCCCATCAAATGTTGGTTCAAATGAAGTGTGAAGATTTTATTTTTTAGCCTTTTCTACTGACCCCAACGCATTACAAAAACTTTTGCTGGAGTCTTGTTTTGTGCTAATTGTCATAACTAGCCCTTATTCCTACGGAATTCTTGTGCAATTCTGATGATATTATAATGTTTAACAACAAGCGCTATACTATATTTTGGCCGTGTTTAGCATACACAGCCTGGTTTTGATTACTTCAGAATTGCGTCATTCGTACCACAGCGCTCAATGCAATAGTTCTGATATTGGGAGTCTATGATTTACAGTCTACCGAATGCAGCTTTAATCTGTGATCTGGAAACAGTAGCCGTTTCGTTGAGAACTAATAATAAATAATTATTCCAAACATTGACAGTTTGGTTTTGGTATTGTGATACTTAACTGGGTAAAGGGGTTAATGAACTCGCTACCAATGGGGTCAGATTAGCAAACAATAGATTAAGCAATAATTATTTATAATATAGTCATTAACAACAGTTCACAACCCCAACAACATGCTTAGTTAACATAGCCTATTGTATCGTCACAATTATGCTTTGATAAACTATTTGTGTGAATTTTCAAGCGAATACGATTCACATGGTTTGGACTGAAACCATTATAGTTGCAATTGCGCTCAACAATAAGGCAGAAAGGGACACATTGAACCCAGGGGTTAAGAACCACTGGCCTAGGGCAATCATGGTTAGATAAAGAAGATTTGCAATGCTATTACATTTTGATTAATTTATATGAGAGAACGATGTCACGCAGCACATAGTAGCCACTGTCCAAAATACTTTCCAAGCCTTGTATATCAAGCATTTGATGATGGATTGATTTCAGGTGTCACTTTAGAAGTGAATACTCTTAACCAAATCAAAAAGCAATGAAAGTTTTAATTTAAAATTCAAAAACATACTGGTGTCGTGTGAAAAGACATTCTCATCTGTTACAGCAATTAAAACCCGGTATCATTCCCCTCATGCAGTTACATAACTAGAGTCAAAAAACCTTAACCTAATTTCAGACCAAGGAGGAACAAACGCCTCACTAAATGTCTAATATATGTAACACTTGCATTAAATTTCAATGAAATGGACATTCTTATGTGGTATGTGTGGTGACCCAAGAGCATAAAATGATAATTTGGCTGGCTGAAAAATAGTCTGTGAAGGTTAAATTGTTGGCAACCTCGGCTCTAGTCTATAAACTATTTTTAATTAAATACTTACAAGGCTGAGAACCATTCATAAATACAGGTCCTGGAGTGAACAGCCTTACTGGCCCAGACCCTCTACCGTTATTTATTATAAGTGCTCCACTTTGATCGTAATACCCTGGAATCATGGGATAGCCAGCTGCAATGTAAAAGACAACTCTGTTTTTAATGAAGTGAATTTATATAATGCAGTCAGACCTCGTAAATCTGGACTACTTGGTTTTGTCAAAAACTGTAGGCTTAGAAAAGTATATGAATTAGTGAATTTGTATGCATATTACTGTGAAGCAATTTACAGAGCACTGCAAGCAAATGTAAAACTCGTCTCAATCAAACTCTAAACATGAGATAAAATTAACAATTTAGAGAAACTGATCTCGACGTATTGAAATGAAAGCGACAGACCCTATGTGAAACAACCGCTTTAATGACAAACCGTAATGCTTAGATGTAACACTTGTCGCTGGTCGGATTAGCGAGTTTTTTGTATTGATTTGGCATATTTGTTCCAACTTTACCATGTCAAAGTTGGACAGTGAGGTTTTTAGAGTAATGCGTGGGAAAAAATTCATTCTCAACAATGTTATGTCCGATAGTGAAGATTCCTGGGTCTCGATTAACAAGGTCTGATTGAATACAAATAACTGCCTAAAATTCTTATACACATATAATCCATTGCTAATTTAGTAAACATTTCTATATAAATTGTCAAGAAACTAACCAGCGAGAGCCATGGCTTGGTTGATATTATTTTGTTGCATCGCAGCAACATTTGCAAGAATGTCAGATTGTTGTTGTGCACCTTCTTGATGCTGAGATGAAGGACTTTGTGATGGAGACTGAGGTGTTTGTGTTGCTGCCCTATTTGGCTAAAAACAAAATAATAGAATTAAACATGAAGCTGAACAATACTGTCTTTATAGAACAAAGTGCCACAAAAGTTTTACAAGTATTCACAATTTAATTGAATTTTATAAAAGAAACCAAAGAGCTAATTTGCCATAAACAGTATTGACTTCATTATAGACATTTTTGCATGTTTATTGTTGATGTCTGTATTTGCTTATATTTTTGCTTATGATGTAACCAGGATAAGTACTTAGTCCAAACTTTAATAATACTAGTTTTCCGGGTTAGGGTACCAGTTAAGCTGATGAAACAGACCTGGACTTTGTTGTGGATCAGCATATGCCAACTGAATTGCCGCAACCAACTTAAGCTAAACAAGATATTTTAATTGGCCCGAAATCATTTGTAGCAAACACAGAAAATAGACACAAATATCAGCACAAACCATTGAAGTAGCTGTTTGATGGTGCTGAATTTACCAGTGATGAAAACAAGTATTAATGGTCATGACTAGAGCCATTTTTATTTTGACCTAAAAAAAATTTTTTTTGACTTTATTTTTATCAAATTTTGACTTTATTTTGACCTAACGAAATTGCTTATTTGTAGAGGCCACAGTTCCCTCTCCAGTTACCCAAACATAATATTTTGTCGATTTCAGACCCAAACGTAATATTTTGTCGAAAAGTCAAGGTGTTTTATGGATTATAAAAAGTGCGTCAGGTTTTTTGGCGATAGATTTAGGTAGCTTGTGTTATTTTGTCCTTGTGAAAAGGGCACTTTGCCTCGATTTTCTCCGCATGGTAAATTCTAATAAACAGCAAATTAAACAATTAATCAGAAAAATCTCGACAAATCTGTCTAACTTTTGCTGAAGACGATTTAGCTTGCTTAGGCATTTTTGTAGCCTATTACAGAATGTCAGTAGGCTATTTCTAAAATCCAAACTGTTGATCTTCGAAAAGACCACGTTTATGAAGAGGAAGTGTTTTATAAGAATTGTTTAAATACGCAACAATGAATAAACAATGGAAAATTTGCGATAAAAGTTACTGCTGATCCAAGTGGGCATTGTGACTTATTTTCTGTTTTATGGGTTAATATGGTTTCATTGTGTCGCAGTTCCTGATTTACAATGCTTCCTCGAGGATTTTTACAAAAATTACTCTCAAGAAACACAAGAATTTTGTCAAAAGCCATAATCTGACAAATTTTGACTTTATTGAAAATTTTGACTTTATTTTGACCTATAAACTTCTTAGTAACAATCCCCTAGGTGCTGAAAACAACTTTATTCTTTGATTCGTGGTCAGACGAGGTCCTTAAAATTTTTTGACTTTATTGACTTTTGCGGGCCCTAGTCATGACACAAGCCAAGTCACTAACAGCACAAGTCCAAGTCAAGTCGAGTCATTTCATTACATTCCCAAGACAAATCTTAACACATGCCAAGTCACTATTTATGACTTAGTTTTAGGTTGATAATCAACAGCTTTTTGAATACTAGTAATGTAAATATAAGCATAAAATCTGATTGCATTCATGTTTGGCACTTTTGCACATTCAATAGAATATATTGCATAGTGATATTTGAATAAATTCTTTCACAACTATAAAACCAATTCTATAATGATTTGAAATAATTAATTTGTTTTGTGACTTGAGGCAATTAAACAAAATTTTCCCGTTAATACGAGTCAAGTCAAGTCTTTGAAGTTGCAAAACAAAAGTTTTCCCAAAAATCTGACTCGAGTCGAGCTGTTTACCTCAAGTCTTTCCATTTCTGAAATATACTATCATCAAAAATTGTTTGGCATATTGGAATGCAAGTGACACTAAATAACAGAAAACCGACACGGGCGATCAACAATTGTTAGTTTATCAACAAACATTGTTTGTTCATAATCAAAAGACTGTGACATAAAAAGTACGTTGAAATTGACTATTATCTTTTTGCAATAGATATAATTATTGCTTCATTCTAGAAAAATCTTTGTAAATGTTTATTAAACCAAAAATGCATTCGGAACTAAATTAACTTTTACCAACTGGCTGCGTTTATTACAGTTGATGGCCAATACACTGTACTTTTATTATGTCTTAACTAATTCATATATATGGCCATGCATGAAACGGACAATGCTGTAACATAACGCTGCTTTACCTGAGCTGGAAAGAAACATTTTAGGTGGGGATGGGCCTAGTCGAATTTGAGTCCAATTACTTGGTAGAGTATTGATTAATTCTCCATGACGTTGCCCATGTTGGTTTTTTCATGTAGGTAGACTTCAGTAATTTTTTAAATAACTAAATCGTTTAAATAGTACTCGTAAGCTAACGAGATCACCATTTCATCATTCTAGTACCTTCAAAAACTAACAAAACTAGTATGAATGCCGAAAACGCCTATTTTTCAAAGTTTTTAGTGACTTTTGGAACGTCTTCATAATTATGAAAATGGGTGGTTATATCATTTTTGTTCAATTTAACTATGATATGGTTTAAAATTTGAAAATATCACCAAAGATTGAATGATTCGTTGAAATATGTTGAGTAGGATTATATTACACGATTTGGGCTGAAATGCCGAAAAAGTAACCTTCACATTTAGAGTCACAGCTTCTTAATGCGTTTTTCAATGAATAACCTATGATGTTTTACACAAATAAAGGCTTAGATCGTTGCCCAATTGTTGGAAATTCCCAACAAAACTCAAAGCATAAAGGAGTTTTTAGATGCCAAAAAGTGGTTATTTACAATTTTTTTGGTAATTTCAAGTTGAAGTAGTCACATGATTGATCTGAAAATAACGTAATACATTACTTACGATCAGACTAATGAATTTATGCAATAAAACTGTTAAATATTATCTTAAAATTACCAAGGTAATTCTTGCCAAAAAATCAACTTCTGGTTAAAAATTTTGAATGGAAAAGATTTTCCCCTAAACATGCAATAAACCCACAAAGATTCAAGAAAATTGATGCAAAAACCACTAAAACACTAAAGTCTTTCAGCCTCATCTAAAAGAAATAGTATGTGCATTAAATTTTATACCTTTCAAGGGAGTGCGTCTGCTAGAAGTAATTTTGATTAAAATTAATTTTGACAAAATAAATAAAAAAATTACATTTAAAATGTAAATTTTTTACGTTTAAGCCGGATTTCCGCCTGTTATTCTCAGACCATGTGACTTACTGTAGGTATCTGGTATTCATCTTTGCTTGGACGGAGAGAGCACACAGGTGAACAACCAAGCAAAGTTTCATTGTTGTATGGTAAACACTTGAGTAACATGAAAGTAATAATTGGGATTGTAGAGGCGTTTTCCCATAGTGATGGTCACGTGATCAAATAATTTTTTTCTTAACACACTCCATGACCACGCTAATTACTACCACAAAGTTTGAAGAAATTATCTTAACGCACCAAAAAGTTATGCAAGATTATACAAAAGTGATTTTTTCGTAGCATCCCAAATAACCCAATAAAATGCCCTAATCTCCTATCACATAAATGGATGTTAACATCATTAAAGTGGTATGTTGGGGGTCATGTATCTTTAAATGGGCAAAGTTTGAAAGCAAAGCGACAAAAGATATGAGACAGGCATTTCCCAAAAAAGTAGTGAAGTGATCATGCTCGTATATGAATTTAAACGAAATTTTGTTAAACCCCACCCACATACCAAATTTCAAAAACGTTCGATGTTATTTATGCGAGTTATCGCACAAAAAACAAAAGATGAAGAAACGCATAAGACAATGTATAACTAAATCTTCGATTTGATCTGTAATAACAATTAAATTCACCACAATACGCTGATCCACAACAACCCCAGAAGTAAAAGCTGAAATGATTCCACACCTAAAAACAAATCTTCTATCATAAGAGTAACAGTACTGAAAATTTGGTGCTTTTATCGCAAAGTGCATATTGCTTATCCACACCACCAAGTAGTGTGCCATTAGACATTAAGCTTATTTTTATTGTGAAACCCACACAACCAGTGTCAAAATAAATAAAAATTTAACCTAGCTTTTATACTCAATTAAGGGCATCTTCTATCAATCATCAAACCATGTAACAAAAATTTAGTTGTGACGATTTTTTAATATTTTCTGAAACATATTGCTGAGTAAAACATATTTCTGGCAATTTTTTGTCTCAAGTGTTGTATAAAAATGTTATTTTAAGATTTTTAAACTTTCAGCACTCTGTTTTTTCTAACTCTGATTGTAAATTCGTTATAACATTGGTGCAGTGTGACGTCACAATGGCCCAACATTTTAACTTCATAATTGTAGCCTGTATCGTAACAATGATCATTCTTGGCATAGTCTCAGTGAACCAGTATACCAAGGTTGCCTCATCGGCTATTTTATTGTTACTGGTATCTTATCAGGTTAATCACAGGTAGCGTGATTCTGGATAAATTGAGGGATGTCATCATCACGTAAATGTAAGCTGTCTGCTGATTGTTTTTGCTATGTCTGTGGTCTATACATTAGTTTAAAGCAAGTGAAATACAAAATAAAGGTAGAAGCAAAGTTTTCTTACGCTTATGAACTTTATATTGGCATGAAAATTGGTGACCAAGATAAACACTGGGCACCTCGTGTGATCTGCGGAACATGCCGATCAAATTTGGATGGCTGGCTTAGAGGAGACCGGCATTCGATGCCATTTGCTATTCCGAGAATCTGGAGAGAACCCCAAAATCATACAGATGACTGCTATTTCTGTATGGTTGACATTTCAAGGTTTACAAGAACTAAAAACCGACGTGACATGATATATCCTTCTATACCGTCTTCTATTGTACCTGTTCCGCATAGCAGTGAGTTGCCACTGCCCAAACCACCGAGCAAAAAAGCTCCAGAAGATTTAGCAGGGTCTGAACATATTGAAGACTCCGATGATGAATTCAACATTTCTCATACAGACATGATTTCAGAACCACACTTCCCAAGCCAACAAGAATTAAATGATTTAGTTAGAGACATGGGGCTCACTAAGTCAAATGCCGAACTTCTGACTTCAAGGTTGAAACAATGGAACTTGTTAGATTCGTCATGTCGATGTTCTTTGTCGAGAAAAAGGCATGAAAGATTTTCAAGGTATTTTTCTGTGGCAGGCTCTCTTTGCTTCTATAGTAATGTTGATAACCTTTTCGAAGAAATAGGAATTGCTCATGACCCAAAGGAGTGGCGCCTATTTATAGACAGTTCTTCACGAAGTTTGAAATGTGTCCTCCTTAATAATGGAAACCAGTAATCCATCTATACCCGTTGGCCATTCTGTCCAAATGAGAGAAGATTACAAAAATGTAAAGTTGCTTCTTGAAAGTATTAACTATGTCAGATATAACTGGCAGCTTTGTGGAGATTTCAAAATGATTGGGTTCTTGAAAGGATTACAAGGAGGTTATACAAAACATTCTTGTTTTCTTTGTTTATGGGACTCCCGAGCTGACACTGAACACTACTCTAGAAAAGATTGGCCAGAGAGAACGTTTTTCGTTCCTGGCACACAAAATGTGAAGCACGATCCTTTGGTGGATTCGGAAAAAATTTTAATGCCTCCTTTACACATCAAGCTTGGCTTTGTCAAGCAATTTGTCAAGGCCATGAATAAAGATGGAGATGGTTTTCAGCATATTTCTGCCCTGTTTCCTTTTTTGTCAGAAGCTAAGAAGAAGGCTGGAATTTTTACTGGGCCGCAGGTTCGACTTATGCTCCAGTGAAAAGAACTTGAAAATAAAATGACTACGAGAGAAGCAGAAGCATGGAAGGCATTTCGAGAAGTAGTTAATTTTTTTCTTAGTAGTAAACGAAGCGATGACTATAAAGTTTTGGTGAACAATCTGATGGAGGAATATGAAAAATTGGGATGTCGTATGTCCTTGAAAATGCATTACCTGCACTCTCACCTTGATTTTTTTAGTCCAAATATGGGTGATGTAAGCGAAGAACATGGTGAAAGGTTTCACCAGGACATTTCTGATATGGAAAGAAGATACCAAGGAAGGTGGAGTTGCAACATGATGGGGGATTATTTGTGGTCCATAATACGAGAAGATTTATCAGTTCATAGACGCAAATCACGCAAACAAAACCACTTCTGAAGTTTTTAGGAATGTTTGCAATATGGATCCTTACATAATGCATTAGTAGGCTATATTATGGACAATACTTCTATGTGTTAGCATGTTTGTGAGTTTTATACAAAATTATGCTTATTAATACTAAAAACTTTTGGGTAAAATCAGAAAAAGCGATATTTCTTGAAAATTTAGGACACTTCAGGGAAAATATTTGTATTTTTGTGATTAGTTCCGAGTAGCAAAACACAATACATAAACATTTTTATGCAACTAAAAATTTCGCAAAATTTTGTTACATGGTGTTATTTAACATCTTCTACGCAAGACCCATTTTTCAAATATATAATCATAACAAATAAGAGGGGTGAGAAACCACAAATAAATGCAGTAATTGCAAGCCATCATACAAAAAAGGATCACCAGTTGTTTTTAGTAAGTATCTGGTAAAGCATGGGTTATAATCACTTGGCACAACCACGATGCATTTCATGGATAAAGTTTAATGCCCCCTAATGGAAATTTTTTAATATGTATGACCTGTATATTTATAGTAGAATCCTGGTTAGTGATCACTTGAACGCAGTCCAAAATTTCTTCTAGTGTTGTTTCAAATCGAAAAAAAATTGGATTCGTGAGAATGCGAATAATATATTTTTATATTTGTGTGAATCCGAACCCATTAAGCTAACTTATTATCGTCCTGAGATCGAGTAAACCAAAGTCTCACAACCTTTTACCTGGTAAATAAATGTTGGAGCTGAAAAAGTTTTTATATTTTCCCTTGATCTTGATAACAAATAAAATTATTGCATATCGCTTATCCACACCACCAAGTAGTGTGCCATTAGACATTAAGCATTTGCAATAATTTATCTGGTTATGTTGACATTAAGCTTATTTTTATTGTGAAACCCACACAACTAATGTCAAAATAAATAAAAATTTAACCTAGCTTTTACAGTCAATTAAGGGCATCTTCTAATAATCATTAATTATTATAATGTAACTTCTTCTACGCAAGACCCATTTTTCAAATATATAATCATAACAAATAAGAGCGGGGAGGACTGATCTTGACAATGTACCTGACTTGCTGATGAAGAGGTTGGTTGAGATGCTGATGCAGCAACAGCTGCCATTTGTTGTTGCAACATGGGATAGATACCAGCTGTAGCTGGCCAACTCGCATAAGGTGAATATTGTGCCATCATTGGGAACTGACCAGAAGAATTAGGGTCTCCATAACCTAACACACACAAACATGTCAAATTTGTCGATTGCAAATGTAATTAAGTGCTACTCAACATCTTTAAATTTTTTTCACACTTGCAACACAATCTCATAATATGACTTCTGTTTGTATTTATGTCTTTAAGATTTACTTGTGCAGCGGTATTATAATAAGTTTATTATATAATAGTGTTATCATTTTTTAACATACGAGAACTGCAACAGAAAATAACTGTCAACATACATTCAATTACCTGCATGTGTATTGGTCTGTGCAGGGATGATGTATGAGTTTGGTAAAAACATGCCTGGTGCAGCTAGTTGTTGCTGCTGAGCAGCCAAAGCATATTGTTGTTGCATTGCCAGTTGATATCCAGTTAACTGAGCAGCAAAATTCTAAATGAAGAAAATTTGCTTAACATATATCAAGAAACCACAAATAAATGCAGTAATTGCAAGCCATCATACAACAAAGGATCACCAGTTGTTTTCAGTAAGTATCTGGTAAAGCATGGGTTATAATCACTTGGCACAACCACGATGCATTTCATGGATAAAGTTTACTGCCCCCTAATGGGAATTTTTTTTGATATGTATGACCTGTATATTTATAGTAGAATCCTGGTTAGTGATCACTTGAACGCAGTCCAAAATTTCTTCTAGGGTTGTTCCAAATCGAAAAAAATTTGGATTCATGAGAATGCAAATAATATATTTTTATATTTGTGTGAATCCGAACCCATTAAGCTAACTAATTATCGTCCTGAGATCGAGTAAATATTCAACCAAAGTCTCACAACCTTTTACCTGGTAAATAAATGTTGGAGCTGAAAAGTTTTTTTTTTATTTTCCCTTGGTCTTGATAACAAATAAACTCACATCTCGTTACATTACATGCACTCATACATACAATACAAATACAGTAATGGAGTATTCGACCTGAATATGCCGTTAAGATTCAGATTTGTCAGGATAGCAAAAACGTCAATATTTGTGCATAATAATCAGATTCTGGTTTGATTCGGCACATACCTACAACAAATTGAAGCCCGTTTCACTTGACCATTAAACTATTGTTTTGTAACGCTAAAATGTTTGCATAACAGTTGTAAATTCGTAACTACTAAATTGCAGCTGAGCTGTGAGCAGGTAGGACTGTCTTCTCGCCATTATGTAAGCGCGCACTTGCTGTGGGCCTACTACTGCACCCACGCATGGTTTAACCCATAGCATATGTATAGTTGTTTACGGAAAACAAATCTAATGTGACAACTTTTTACTTTTTAACACTTCTCATTGTGATCTTAAAAGAATAATGGAGTCACAAACAAAGTCCAAAAAAACGTTTGATCAAGCAAAGAACCACGTCTACCAGGTAATGTGAATGATAATACTGCAAATATTATTTCTTACAAACAACAGAATCATGTAAACATGTACTATGCTTAAGGTCTTGTGAGCAATTTTGACATCATGCTCTGGTGTGAAATCCACACCGCGCCATGACCATGTCTATTCGACAAGAGTCCTGTCGATGTCCTACTTACCAGGGTTCTACTTGTAAGTTTAATTGGTGCTATCTGTGTTAGAATTCAGATAGCAAAAGCTTGCTTTGATTTTGCTGCATAAATCGTCTCGTGCAAACATAACTAATCAACTGTGAACTCTGTAAGCACAAAATTTATCACATAGTAGAGAATTTTTAGTGCTACTTTTATAAGTGCAACACGATTGCTCAGGAAAATTCAACATCAGTATATGTACTTAAACAAAACTCTGACTCACATATATTTCCATTCGTTACATTTAATGTAAACCTGAACTGAAGGATTGCTTAAAATATCTTTTTTATTTTTCAAACGCTACAATTTAATGTCATTAAGTTATATATACTATTTAAACTTTTGTTCATATTCATGTAGAGCAAGTCTTCTCAAAGTGTGGGTCGCGACCCCGGCCACAAAATGTAATATTCGGATCGTGAAACAAACTTCATTTTTATAAATTAAATTGCATTTTTGTTAATTTTTTATTCGCTTTACTGTTTCATCTATGAGATTCTTTTAGTACGGTAAGCTACAGTTACTGCGCTTCGGTGAACTGTGTGCACTTGTATGATTTTGCCAGAAACAAAAATACCATTTGAGATTTGTATTTGGACGTTTATTGTTTTAATATGATTAACGTATAGGCTACCGCACAAGGGGTCGCATAGAAAGTTCTTTTCTAAAATGGGGTCGCAGAACCATAGAGTTTGAGAAGTCGAGTAACATGTTGTTAAAAAGTTGTGTAACTGATCTTTCATTTTTCAGCTTTCATAACTTATGTTATATCTGACATGGGCTGTAACACCATTTCACTGAGTCAGCAAAGATAGTTATGGCCAACAAAATATCAGATTGTCATAGCAGTATTCATAAGATCATGTAAAATTAATAAATATAGTCAAGTGGGGCAAAAAAATGCGAAATTGACAAACTTTTGATTTTCTCGCTAAAAAATGGGCCAAAAAGTAAAGTTTTACCCTCTATTGATCAATATTAATATTCCATTGATGTATCCAAAAAATTGGAGCATTATGTTTATTCTTTTTATTTTTATCGAATATTTTGTGTTGCTTTTTTTTCCCCAGTGTTTGGGGCAATAAAAACCATGCTTGGGGTAAAAAAAAACAATCAATTTCAACAGCAAATTTTGTTTATTAAAAGCAATACAAAGCAGAAGAAATAGCAATATATACAGATGAGGATGAAACTGTAACATCTTGTTCAAACAAACAAAAAAGTTTATGCATTATGAAGTCCATATTTGCTTAGGAACACAAATTTTTCTTTCACTTCCTCTTCTTCGGCAAAACCAAAATATTATTTTGCACTTCCTTTGTTTGCCAGTCCCAATACACTGCATCTTTTGAAGTTGATTTCTTGTCCCAAAACTTAAATTCAGCTTGCTCAATCTTTCCATCAACCTCGTCTCTGAAGACCTTCAGAAGTTTTCCCCAATAATATGTTTTTGGCTTCTTCCAAAACACTGCAAAGTACTTTCCAACTTGCTTTTTGTTTATTTCCAATTTAAATGTTCTCTTTTCTTTCTTCTGTTCGTTTACAGTTTCTTCAGTTACATCTCTTCTCTCTTCCTCTACATCTTCCATTCTAACAACTGTGTCTTCTCTTGTTTTGTCATTCATTTCTTCAGATTCATCGTCAGACTCTTCTACCATCTCATCCTCATGTCTTCATCCATTTCTCTTTGAATTTCCTGCTCCATCCTTCTTTCTATTTCTTCCTCCTCCTCCAAGTCCAGTGATTTTATTTCTTCATCTTCGTCTGCGTTCCTTTTCCTTCTCCCAGCTTTTCTCTTTTTTGCAATTGTTCCATTTGCTTCAAAGTTTTCAACTTGCTTGTTAAATTCTTCATTTGTTAAAATGCTTCCATTCATCTTCACTCTTTTTTCTTTTTTTCTTCTTGTCATTTGATTGTCGTCCCCTTGATTTTAACACACTTTCTATCGAAACCGATTCATCTTTTGACACAAGCCGTATTTCATACTTCATCCTTTCGGGAGCGTGAAGTTGCAACTCATTGATGATGTCCTTTGTTGTTCTGATCCGTGATTGTACTGTGGTGCTCGTCGACGGTGTGGAAACAGCTTAAATGTTGCGGATTTATGAGGTGGATGGCATTTCTTCCACATTACTTGACCATTCAGTTTCCTGTGGACTGGTCTTTTCCAAAATTGGATTGCCTTCTTCATCTTTTGGAGAAACACAATGCTACCAGGACTGGTTAAACTACTACTGAACAGAGACTTCTGAAACTGGTAAATGCTTACAAGAAGGTTAAGCTTTTGAATAGCTATTTGGCAGGAGTTCAACAAAGTGGAATGGTACATAAATCAATTAACTACAAAGAACAACACAAAATGATTGGAGAGTGAAACTTCACGCTTAATTTCACTCGCTTAACTTAATTTCAAATGAATCATCAGTACATTAGGTTTAATGTATTTACTAGAGATCAGGAAACTGAGACAATGCAAGTAAAACATTAAAATGTTAGTTTAATGCCTTATAGCAACCAAAATTGTTTTAAAATAAAAGTTATTAAAGATGGGGTAAAAAAAAACAAGCACAGGGAAAATAAAAACAGCTGTCTTTTTTTGCCCCAACACATTGTGTAATTATGGGGCAAAAAAAGACAACATAGAATAGAATGAAAGGTTAACAGAAATCAAAATTGAAGTACTGGAGTACAATCATACTGAAATATCATGTAGATACACATAAAAAGATTGTGATTTTCAACCATCGTTTTCAATCCACAAAAAGTTTAGTAAAGAGCAAAAAAAGTTTTTTTGGACCGTTTTTGGGTCAATTTAGTGATTTGCATAGTTCCTGAAGAGTACTTACCTCTGGGCCTGTATTGTATGTTAAAAAACTATGCAAATAAATGATGTTTCTAACCATGCAAAGCTTTTTCAAAAAAATCATTCTTAGGGGGAGTTGGGGGGGTTGTCCTTTTTTACCCCAAGTACCCCTATGTTTTTTTTTGCCCCAACTGACTATATATACATGATTATACCTGAGTTGGCCTTTGAACATAAAAAACGAATAAGAATAACACAATAATATTCATAAAAAAGCTGTGATATGACAAGCGAAAAAGGAAGGTAAGCAATAAGCATCCAAGATAAAAGCATAGTATTACTTGTTGTTGAGCAACATAGGAGTCCATTAAGTTAAGTTGTTGGATGTGTTCAATTGTTGCTCCAACAGCATTGTCATCAGATGATGATTGGCCTTCTTTTAAAGTTTCAACATCTGTAGGTTCAGGCTTTGGTTCTTCTGGTGCACTAACTTTATAGCCTTCTTCATCTGTGTATGGTGCCGGCACCGACTCTGAAAATAAATTACATTCTACATCAGCAAATAATGCACACTAAACAAAGATCCAGTCCATTAAAAAAAAATTATGAGAAGAAAATTTCATAAATATCGAAAATAAAACTGTCATAGTAAGCATACTAATGAGAACAGATATCAATTATTTAGCACTTTAGCACAACATCTGATAGAAATTTGTTAGTTACTGCCTAAATTCTGCCCATTAATTATTGAAACTGGAATAATAAGCTTACCAGGAAGTTTGTCAGATTTCTCAGCTACTGTGGAATCGTCAGTGTGTTTCTGAGCTTTATCCGTCTGGGACTCCATTTGCAAAACTGCGTTTAGCTTTTCAGAATCTTCAACAACCGCCGGTACTATAGGTTGTTTACTTGGCTGTTGAGTACTGTTAATGCACACAAAGACAATAAAAACACATTATACATAACCAAGTGAAAACAAAACACTAGTTAGTTAATTACACCAAGCAGGAATAGAGTAGCATCACGTCATTATACAAGTTTTAACAACCTTAATTGTTTCTTGTTGTAAAGATAATGGATTCATGGTAATTCATTGGTAATAGAATGTGTAATAGGTGTGCTATATACTTGCATGGGTTTCATTGGTGAAAGCAGATTTTCAAAACAATAGAAGCAAATATGTATATTGCATAAAAGGACAAACAGCTACAAAGGTGAGAGAGACAGATCGTCCCGTTAAAAGTGAGGACAAGTCCAAAAGAACAACTTGGCCCCAAATCAAGGAGTAATTACTAGTAAATATACTGGAGAAAGGATTTGTAGTAATATGTAGCGGTTAAGCAGTTCTTGCCATAAATAAATAGCTAAAAAACACAAATTCATCGCTAATTATGACAAATATTGCAGTTCTTATTACATCACAATAACAGAATAAAGACAACTCAGGTATTTGGATAAAGTATGAATATAATGTTTCCTGTGGCTAACAAGTAAATAGGAAGAGGTATAATAGAAGCGTAGTTGAGTGTATCACAAGAACATTTTGCTGTAAATAAGCCTTTACGTTATGACGTCACAATGACCATGCACTCCGTCATAAGAAGCGAAATTTGAGATATAACTTTGGCAACAACAGCTTAACCACTACATGTTATTAAAAACTCTTTCACCATTATGTTTACTGACAGCTACTCTTTAATTTAAAGCCAACTTGCTTTTGGGCTTGCCTCTCACTTTAAGGAATGAATGAAACTGGAAGTATTACTCTGCAGTTGAACTCAGCCTTTCAAGAAAAGCAAGTGAAGAATGGCGAGTATTTCAAATGAATCCTAAATCCTGGCGAGCTATCTGCTGACAAGTTCCATGATGGAAACTTTCGCGCCCTTCTTCATTTTATGATGTATTTCGGAGATGTATTGCAAAAAAGTCATCAAAAGGCTCCTCAAACGGCAATGAAGATATCTCCTAGTGCACAAACGATCTCATCAATGCTATTGAAGTCGTACAGAAAAGGGTTCTTGTGCAAGTGTGCTGCGCATAATTTCAATTTATGCCTTACTCATGCTGCTTCCGTTCAATTCACTGCCACCACTACCGTTTTCTTTGCAGAAGCCAACAAAAGAGTGTTAGCTATTCGAGGAGCTATTGCAACAGAATGCACACAGAGTCCTTGTACATAGTTGCAACAGCATTGACAAACATGGTGGGTGAAAAAACTGTCTGCTGTCCTTACGTTTAGGAAACTGCACTGATGTATTGAAATATCCTTGGACTCTTCGATTAACTGCCAATGGCATGGGGGAAAGACGTTAACGCTATGGCGAGGAATCAGTGATCTAACTTTCTGATATCAATGGAAATCCTGACAAGAATGATGGAAGTTATAAAAACACTTTTTAACTTGCTACAATCTTCAACCGTTGATCTAAATCAGGCAATGGTGCCTAAGAAAAACTTCATTTATACCCTAGAAAGAATGCACAAAAAGGCATATATGAAAATTTGTTTAGCCACGGGAAACATTTTACAAGAGTCAGTTTAACATGCTAAGAAGACAACTCAACCAAGTTCATCACGTCAATGTTTCCACTAATACAAACTCTACTTATCACAGAAGGATAGTGTTTTATCCATTTCTGGATAGCATTGTCGTTCAATTTAAAGTTCAACGTTTCAGTTCTCAAACAAAAACAACCCTTTCCTTGCAATTACTGTGTACAAAGTTTATGGTGGCTCAACCGTGTTAACCCAGTATAATTGGCAAAAAGTAAAATACAGTCAACCCTCGATTTAACGTACAAATGCGGACCAGCAGCAGTCCGTTGCTGGAAAAAGTCCGTTAATCGAAAATAACGTACTCCCACTACTGTACAGTGTACAGTCAAGTACTCTGCTATAGCGTAGACCAGGGGTGGGCAAACTTTTTGTACTGAGGGCCGCATTAGAAAAAATGTTGCAGCCGGCGGGCCGCACACTCTCATTACAAAGTAGGAAAATTTACCCGGTGTGTAAATAAACGCATATTCATATTAAACACAATTTTTGCATTTCACACTCAGTTACGTTTAAAGCTACGCAATCTTCATCACAAAGGCCTACTACGGTAGCCGCTACCGTATTTGTATTTTATGATCAAACAATTGAATCAAACAATGCGTGAGAAGTGTACGGTTAGTTTCTGAAAGCATGTTGCAATACATGCGCGACTGGCGTGTGTGTGGCCGTAGTTTGCCAACCCCTGGCGTAGACCATCTGTCACCGCAAATTCTAGCTTTTGCTTGGAAAACACGCCTACGATAAAACACTACAGTACTTTGATGGAGAGATGTATTACGCGTACCAAACATGTTTATACTGCGCAGATGCTCACGCTTAATAAACCAAATACTGTACAGTACAACACAGTAGCAGTTTAAAGACACATGAAATGCATTCCTTGTTTGTATTTTGTATAGCTTGCGCGACTACAGTACACAGGGATATTTACAGTAAACAAGCTAAATGTAGATTAATCTGAGTCAGAGATGATCATCAACTCATCATGTCCAACCTCCTGAACATCAACCTCAGGGATGGCGGGACGATGACTGCAGCATGGGGCATCATTGTCCAGATTCTCAGGGGCAGGTGGGATGCGTAAGAGAGATGGAGACGACACAGATGGGTTGGCTGGAGTACCATGTTGAACAGGGCGGCCAGGGGCAAAGAAGCTGTTGATTTTTGTCTGGCGACCCCCCATATGCTGTTCTTTGATGATATACTCCCTGATCATCCTGAGCTTCCCATATTGGTGCGCCATCTCAGGTAGTTGGCTGTAGGCGGAGTAATCAATGAGGGCATCGATATAACTCTGTAGAGTTGACAACTTCACCTTGGTGACTTCAATCGCCTCTTCCTCGTCACTGCTTTCCTCTTCTCCACCATCCACCACAGATGCCACTATGTCGGCCTCAGACATGAACTGATACCCTGGGTCCTGATCTAATTCGTCCAGCCAGTCTCTTATATCATCGATGGAGGTGGATACCTCCCCACCACGCTGCAACATTTGAAGAAAATCTCCTGCCTCTATTCCTTCAAAGTTGGCCTCTGAATCTTTGTCCTCTAAGATTTTCTTCCATGAATTTGCGAGGACAGACACCTTAATGTCTTGCCACGCTGCTGCAAAGTTATAAATGGCTGAACGAATATTGTAATTTTTTATGTTGCTTAAGGTTCGCTGGCCCCTGGTGTCGACCTCAGCATCTGTTTCGTCCTCTACAATGACCAGGACCTCATCCAAGTAACGTCGGATGTAGCGCCTCTTCAAGGCGCTAATAACCCCCTGGTCCATTGGCTGTATAACCGATGTTGTATTAGGGGGCAGATAAAGGACCCTTATCTTGCCGTCAGCGCTTACAAGCTTCTCTGCACTAGGGTGCGCTGGGGCATTGTCGAGTATTAGAATCGCTCGTACATCATCAGGAGAAATCTTCAGCACTTCTTCTTGATATTTCCGAGTCGCAGGCACAAAATGCGAGAAAAACCAATCAGTGAATATTGCAGAGTTAAACCAAGCTTTCTTAGAGTTGTAGTAAACTACTGGCAGGTCACGCTCGACGTTTAATCCCTTAAATGCCCGTGGTTTCTTCGATTTGCCCACCACGACTAGCTTTAGTCGGTGAGTACCGGTCGCATTGGACCCGACCAGGACCGACAGCCTTTCCTTGCTTGTCTTCTTCCCCTTGGTCTTCTCCTCACCCTGACGGACTTGAGAATTCTTCGGGATAGAACGCCAAAAAATTCCCGTCTCGTCTGCGTTATATACTTGAGATAGGGTGAGGCCTGCGTCACTAATCAGCTTTGTTAATTTTTCGCGAAAGGGGGCCACACTTGCCGTATCTGCATCACTAGCCTCGCCATGCAGAACCTCGTTAAATAATCCGTGGCGATTCCGGAATCGCCAAAGCCACCCATCACTGCCCTTAAAATCGGTTAAGCCAAGACTGGTAGCAAGTTTAGCAGCAGCTGCGATTAACTCTGTCCCACGCACATTCACTCCACTGGACCGTTGTTGAACGTACCACTTCATAACTGCTGCGTCCAAAGATTGTTCCTTACCCATCTTCATATGTTTTCTGTTGCTCACTTTACCACCCTTGGAAGACGCCGCATCAACACAATAAGACGTAGCGTATTTCAACAGCTTGTCCTTGCTCTTCTTAATGTCTGAGACTGTTTGTTTTTTGACACCATACTGATCGCAAACACTCGCAACGCTGGCCCCTTTTTCAAGCTTTTTGATCAGTTCTAGTTTCTGCATCACCGACAAGTTCACACGTTTACGTGTTTCATTTGGCTTAGACATTATGCACCGTACTAAACACATGCAGGTTCTAACTGATTCTAAGCTGCACCGAATGAAGGCTCTTGTTAACAGAGTACAGAGTACCCTGATAGATCACAATACGCTGGTATTGTGACGTATACACTACGCTGATAGATCACAATACGCTAGTATTGTGACGTTATGAGAGACAGCTTTCTTATCGTTTCACGCATTCACGCAAGTAGCCTGGCGAATTCCAAAACAATAAAAACCGTTCTTTTGGTACATTCTTTTACTCATAGATCTGCGCATATTGAGTCCGTTAAATCGAAGTCCGTTAAATCGAGGGTTGACTGTATAAAAATATAGTTAATTTGTATTGCATTCGTTGTTTATTATAAGTAGGCGTTTTATATTATTTTTATATTGCTGTTTTATAACCATGTCAAAGTATTAGCAAGTATGTATTAGTATAGCGTCACATTGATGTGTCATAATTGTTCCTAGGTAATGCGACAAATTTATAACCTATATAATTTTGGCAAATTCAAATTTTATTCCCATTGCCCTAATGAAGGTAACTCAAATGGATTAATGAAGTGTATGTAGACTATAAAGTTTGGTTTTTGCCAGTTGTGCCTTATTCTTGATGATACCTTCAGTACTCTGAAATACATAAAACATTATTATCGACCATGGGTGAGAGTCATTTAAATGGCCTCGCTTCTTTGTACATCCATCATGATCTTATATTAAATTATGACCAAGTTGTCATAACAAAGTTTGGCCAACAGAATCAATCAGTGTTTGGATTTTATGTAAGGTAACACCGTCTTATTATTTGTCGATTTTTTTTGTCAAAAAATAGTAGTGCCATAACCAAAAAACAACAAAAACTGTACCTGCAAAAAATTAACATGCATTTCCTAGGACCTGAAGCTCATTTGTCATGAAATTTTCTGAAAACACATTTTTTGCAAATGCGTACAACGAATTGTGCGTAGGCTGGGTCTAATTAGATTATTTGAATTCACAAAATACCAGTAATAATTTTATTTGGGAATTCTCAATTGAGAAATATAGTTCAACTTGTACATATTCATATTAGAATTATATCAGCTCGGTAGCCAAGTGGTACGAGTGCTGGGTTCACAAAAACAATGTGTGTTTCATGTCTGATTCCCAGTAACGCTATGGCAAGGCATTAGCGACAATTGCTTTTTTTTTCACTGGATCTGGCATACAGTTCTAAATCCAGGCAATACTACATAAAAAATCAAAAAACAAACTAAAAGCTGTGTGACAATCTGACCTTGCACAAAGGCAAGGATTGTGCAAAGAATTTCCATGGTCTGAGTATAAAGATTATTATTATACCATGCCAAAAGATACCAATCTACAGTAATACCAAGTATACAGTAGATACAAAAATGTATCTACAGTATACAGTATACACACAATCTAAAAAAACACCTTTCTTCAGTTACTTCGTGATTTGAGACTTCCTTTTCTCCTTCTGAACATGCTGCATTTAAGTTGGCTTCGGCAGTTTCTGTTTTATTATCAGCCTAGTAAAAGATAAATGTTGCAAACAGGTACTGCAATTTCCAATGACAAAGTAAACATTACCAACCTCTTGCTGCACTAAAAAAACAGGAGATTTTCTGCTTGCTAGCCATGAACTATTTGTGACATGACTAAACATGCTTGGATCTGTAGTTCGTGGTGGTAAGGATGACCCAGGCAATTCAGTCGCACTGGATGATGATTCTGTGTGAGAAGTTGAGCCCCAAGGTGCACCACCTGATTCCCTACCCCATTGTTCTGTACCCAAGAATGACCTTGTGTGATCAGAACTACCACCATGCACAGAGGGATCATTTTTCCATAAAGTTGTAGATGAGGCCTGTAAAAAGTAAGAAAATTGACCAAACTGGGGGTCCTGTATTACGGTAGTCACTAGTCCCTAAACATTTTATTTGTCTTAATGCATAACAAGTCCTTTCAATAAAAAAATTGCAAAGTAAAAAATGGCAGCAAATTTGTATGACAGTGTAATACCCATTTTCATATCCTTTGTTACGTTATTTAAGTTAATACACCATCGTGGACACAAAAAGACATGATGCTGGTCAAGAATGCAAGAATGATGGAAATTTAAGAACATTGTTCTAAAAGGGCATCATACGATGAACGTTTGTCTTTGGCAAAACCTACGCATTAAGCCCCTACAAACTCTTTTCATAAATATCCATAATCACTGGATGCATAATGTTGAAGTGGTAATGAAAAAAGAACAACAGCAAAGCGACGGATGATATTGATATCAAATGAAAATGTAAATGAATTAGAAATTATGAGTGAAATAAATTTTGTTGAAATATCTTTAGATTGGTTTACATACATGGTCCGATCATTACCTCCTTTCCTTCTTAAAAATGATTAAATTCAACTCTCATGATTTGCTTAAGATGATTCTTGCATGTTTTTAAATGTATATATTCTATTTAACTTTACTACCAACTTCCAGACCTTGATGTTCCTTTTTGAAATATTATGGATCAATGTTATTTGCGAGATCTTTTGACCTGGAGTAAACCAGTACGCACTGTTGTAAGGTGAGTGAGATTAAAAAAACAAAAGATTTTTTTGTTGATATTTTTGACTACGTAGGCTACTAATACTCCATACACTTGTATACAGAACATTGCACAAACTCATACAATCAGCAACAAAGTCCCTAATTAGATTTAAGCCTAACTACGGTTACGTGAATGGAATAAAAAAGTTACCCAAACACTGGTTTGATTCCTCATAGCTGAAATCTCGGTTCCTGATTTTGTCTTCGTGCAAGTTTCCATAGACTCACAATTTGTTTAGTATTTGTTTAATATTTTAATATTCCCCGAATTTAGAACTGTTATCAGGACCAGGGCTTTGGAGCTGGAGTCCCAGAGCAGTGCATTTTCAACAGAGCTGGAGCTCAACGAAAAATTCAAATGGAGCTGTAGCCAGTTGTTTAAAAAATAGCTCCGGCTCCGATGTATTTCATAAGATGCTATGCTAGTACTATTGGCTGTTAATCCTTTTTGTGAAGCAGCCATGGCTGGAGCACCATCTGTAGTAAGCTATTTGTTTGTTTTGCTAGCAACATGTTTGCCACAAAAAAGGTTTGTCACTTAATTAAGTAAAGAAATAAGAACTTGTCCATTCTTTCTGGAACAATCTACCTTCATAACCAATCTTTCCTTTTTTTCCCAAAAGACATTTTCCAGAATAAATTTTAAATGACAATATAAGGATCTAACAATATGCTCAGCAACATGAAGTTTGACATCATTGTGAAGTTGTGTGGGGATGTTGAATATAAATGGCCAATAATGTCAAAGTCATCGCAAGGGTATACTTGTACATAAACATTTAATATTTTTGATGCTATGTTGTATGTATACTCTGTAATACAAAATTCTGACGCGGGCCACGTTAAATAGGCAAGCCGGTCGCTGGTTCTCCAGCCCTAGCCTAAGTACAACTAAGTGAAAGTAGAATAATTTACTAATGACACTTGTCAAAGTAGTGTTTTTGTCATGCCTTAATGTCATTTTAGACAGTTTGATATTCTTTTAAGTACTTCCACTGTGGTACTAACTTATGAGGGAGCATTGGAATTGTCGTATGAAGCCGTCTTCCTATTAGCAGTTAAAGTGGAGTGAAAACGCATTTAAGCGGCATTGATCGGGAGACAAGTAGCGTCAAGTAATGATAGTCACTCATCTTTAAAAGACGTTTCATTGTCTGCACCACTCTCTCCGCTTCATCATTGCTTCCAGGCAGTAAGGGCTGCTCACGGTATGTTTGAAGCCGTATCGGTCGGAAGATTTAGTAAACGTAAAAAAATAAAATGGACGACCATTATCAAACATCGAATATAACATGGCAAGCAAAGATAGATTACAAGTTCTTGACAACCATGTTGGCACGGGACTATGCGGGAACCACAAATGAGAAAAGACATTTCGATAAACCTGGAAAAAAATCAACCACACAAACATAAAAACCATTCTTCCATTTAAACAAATTGCAATCAGTTTTTTGTCAAGGGTAAGATGGTAGATTGATGTGTACCATTGGTTCTGTTGCTTGCTTGCTGTTCTGGGTAAAATACTACAATTCTTTTCATAAGTTTCTATGTCTTCATTGATACATGACCACCAGACAGATAACTTGGCTCTCTCACAACACTTGTTTAAACCTGTGTCTAAAATGTTCTTTTGTGAAAATGTCTCGTTGCAAAGAGAAGGGTATAACGAGGGTTCCACGACAATTAACCGTGGGAAATTGACCGCGAACAAACTCACCGGGGACAACTGACCGGGGGACAACTGACCGGGGGACAACTGACCGTGACGTAAATTTACCTAGAACCAACTGACCTTAAATCATATTATCACTTAAATCATATAATTTGAATAAACAACAATGCTAATTTTCGTAAAAAATAAAAATAAAATGCGTAGCGGTTGATTTGTGTCGCCGGTGAATTTGTTCACGGTCAATTGACGTGATCCCTATAACGAGACACGTTACCTTTAGCAGGAAGCAGCGGTGAAATAATATGTTTGCCAACTCGAGAGAAAATGCCCTATGTTGGAATTTAATTGCCGAGGCCATCCTGTTTTTTCAATATTCAATAACTTTACAACAAATATCATCCTTACGGATTCCTTCCAGTCTGTGTTCTGATGTTGGAAACAAATTCAGTATCACGTTAACAAAACTTTCAACTTCTTCATGTAGTTCATCAGATTTTGTTGTCAAATTACTTTCAGGCAATCTTGACAAAATTTTTGCTGGGGCCAGCTTTTTTCTTGCAACACATACAATGTCAAGAGAATAGGGATGTGCCGCGAGGAAGATTATTCGGGTTCGTGCGAACCCAAATATCATGAAGTTCGACACGAACAAATCCCGAATCTATTCGTATTAGAACCAAACAATAAAATTTCCTCCAAAAGTTGTCAAGTCATGCTTCTAAACTGACATAATCGATAAACAAATCGCTTTCTTTCGAAAAATAGTGTTTAAAAAACCATTGAAAAAGCAAAATCGTTAGGAAAACGACCTTCATTGCAAGTACTGCTGACTCTAGTTTAGCATTGTCGGGAAACTAGATCATCATTTTTTACGAAAGTCAGTAAATTTATAAGTAATATTGTATTCGGGTTCGCCATTGTTGGTATTCGTGTTCGCCCGAATCTTCCATAAAGGCGATATTCGGCGAATCTATTTGGGTTTGGGTTCGTATCGGCCCATCCCTACAAAAGAATAACATAAAAGTCGCATATGAAATCATTGGAGACAAGTAGAAAGTTCATCCAGTGTTTTTTTGCCAAAGATGTTCACCAATGTGGTGTTTATTGTCAGAGCGAATAGTAAATCGCAAACCTAGAAGATAATCTTTAAATATTTCACATGCCCACGTTGTTGCTAGGCCTTCTTTTTCTACCTGAGCATCATTTTGCTCTATGATGTTCAATAACCTAGAAGCGAATGCGACAGGATGTAGCACTGTCAATTCTTTGCAATAAAACGACACTCACTGACAAAACAATTGTGTTATTTGAGTTCTAATAAACAAGAATTGGAGAGTTTGTCAAGCGCTTTTTGAGAAGATCAAGAGCAATTCAATGCGTCTCATCCCAGTAAAATTCAAAATCCTTTTTGAGTAGTTCTCGAAATGGCAAAGTAATGTCGGTCAAACCTGGAAGAAATTTAGAAAGTTGGTTGACCACTCCTAACAACCTGCACACACTGCTGACATTTTGCAGACTCAAAACGGCTAAAAATCTCTCTGGATCTGCACTGACACTGCTGGCGTCGATTATGTGTACTTTAATGAAAATTCACATTTATCATTAAGAATAACTCCAGCATCCATTAATTTTTCAAGAAGACTCACTACTCGTTCATTGTGCTGCTTTACTGTAGAGCTAAACACGACGATTTTGTCCATGCTGCAAAGAGCACCTTCTAGACCGGGACGGTCCAATACTAAGGTTTGAGGAAAACACTGCGGCGACAAATAGGAGAAACTCTGTAGTCTAATGCACGGTTTCTCAAACTGTGGGTCGCGAAACAAACTTCATTTATATAAATTGAATTGTTTTTTGATTATTTTTTATTCGCTTTACTGTTTCCATTACGAGATTCTTTTATTACTGCAGGCTACAGTCACTGTACTTCGGTTGATTGTCTGCACTTGTATGATTTTGCCAGAGGCAAAAACACCACTTGAGATATGTGATGGGTGGTTTATTGTTTTAATATCGATAACGTGTACGAGCTAGGGTCACCTATCAAGGGTGTATCTTCAGGAAGATATGGAATATCTTTTCTAAAATGGGGTAAAATTTTTGCAGAACAGAAAAGTTCGAGAAGTCCTGTTCTAGACCATGCAAGATACTTGACATCTGCTGCTGAAAATGTCCTGGGGCTGATGTCACCACGAAGGGTAAACAATTGAAACAGTATCTTTCTGAAGACGAAATAAAAATAGTCAGGAGTCTGGATTGCTCTGTCAAAGGTACTTGCCAAAAGCCATACTTTGTGTCAATTCCGTAAAAACTTTGGCGTTGGTAAGTTGCGCAAGAGGCTCATCGACAGTTAGTAAAATCATTCTTTCTTGTGAAACGTGTTTGTTCCAATTAGTGTAATCTATACACAATCTCACAGCACCGTTCTTTTTAGGAACAACAAGCCTTCCTGAACACCAAGTGGTGGGTTCTGTAACAGGTGAAATGACGCCCGGGTCTTCCATTTGCTGTATTTTTTTTAAACTCAATTGGTCATGTAATAGAAATGGAATATGGTTTAGCTTTTTCATTCATCTGGATGTTGTAGTTGTGTGTAAACTTCCCTACACCTGTGAAGACATTAATGAACATTTTGATTAAGTTGTTTGCATTAACATATCCATTGTATTGAAAGTAGATAACTCTTGCAAAGCAGGCCATCCTAACTGAAGCTTCGACAGACCATCAACAACGAATATATCTTGAGTGACAAATATATTGTCGCAACATACAGGACAGTTGATTTCCCCTTGAACCTTTAATTTTACTTTCCGTGGGCCTGTTAACATTTGACCAGTCTACGCAAGATGAGCTGAGTTGAGATTTGTGTAGACTTCTGTAGAACTGGCAGTGACATCCGCTCCAGTGTCGACTCTGAACTTCACAGGCTTGCCGTTAACTTTCATTTAAACTATTGGCTTTTGTATAGGCTTGTTATCTTTAAGCTGACCAAGAAACATGTCATTGTTAAAAACACAACGATACATAAGATGAAATATTTTTCTACTTCGACATGCTTTAGCAAAAGGTCGTCTTTTTCACAACTGTGATAGGATGCAACTCTTGTTGGACAGGATTTTGCTTTTTTTTTTTTTTAACTGTTTTAAACGAATTTGAACTGATGCATGCATTTTTTTCACTTTTATAGATAATAAAAACATTAATATCATCTGCCTTAATTGCAAACAATCATGATCAGGATTGCTGAGTGAACACATGCGGAAAATTAAAAGCGCTACTTCGTCCATAAATTTTTAATTTTGATATTACGTAAGGGGATTTAACACTATATACCTTATTGCTAATTTCATAAAAGCTGAACGCCTGAGTTAAAGCTAATCCAAATTAATCTTGTTTTCTAGGCTTAATAAATTGTTTATGATCATAAACACGTGTTGGCCTAATTCCTAGGGAGTCTTACCACAAACTTATTGAAACGCAAGTGCAGTCGCACATACATTTGCCGCCTTTAACACTTCACTGCAATTTGATGCATTAATCACCGTCATGGGTAAATACTTTCAAATTTATACTAATTTAAACATTTGTGTAGAGTAGTAACCTCGTGTTGCGTGAAACCATGTATAATAATTGTCTCGGAAAAGATTATACGATGTAGATCAAAGCCTCTGTGAGCAATGATCAGAATAATATCGGTTCCAAAAATAGGAGGCGAATAATTTTGGATTCCGTTGGTTCTCAAGGATTCGACATTATGAATTGCACATCCCTACACATGTCATAATCAAAGCTAGCTAAATTCTTCATGCTATATAGAAACTAATACAACGATTTTAAAAGTTGTTTAAGAGTTGTAAATACCCCTTCGTGAGTCTACCTCAAGCCTAAACGCAGTTGATTTTACCAAACCAAAGACTTGGTTTATTAGAATCAGCTAATTTTGGCCAGCAGTTTATTAGTAACATTTGTTCAAGAAAGCATGTTGAAAATAAATAAAACTTAACATAAATAAACTTATTCAATTACTTGGAAAACGCGGTCGACCCAACTCACAAAACAAAAAGTTACACAGAAAAAACTTTTGTCTAATAGCCTTGCAATTGACTGGTTGGGCCCTCCTGATTTAAACTGAGCAATATGCCAATGAACAACAAGTAGATTTATCAACAAATTAAAATTATATACAGTACTACAAATACTTTAAGCAATAAAAAGCAAAGTTTAGCAAAAATGATAACCTGTCAAGGTTACTCACCTGTTGTGTCATAGGGTCAGAATCTGGTTGTCCCCAATTTGGCTTAAAATGTAATGAGGCTGTTGGCTGGTTGTATCCATACACAGGTAGCGCTTCGTGACCCTAGAGCACAATAATGGTTTAAACATTGAAAGCAGGTGCCATGACAGTATAAGACTGCGTAAAATGGTGAATAACAGCTTATCAATAGCACATGCAGTGCTCCCGAGATTAACTATCTGCACTGCTTACCATAACATAACTACATGAGTATTCATAGTTCATTTATTTTACTGTATTGTTGCTTCATGAAGCTGCTTCTCCAGGCTATTGGATTATCAAAGGCCAGTTAAACGAGACACGAATAACAATCGAGATAGCACAGTAGATCTATATACGCTACAAACATTATATCATCATAGTTATCATAGCATGTACTCACAGAAACATTTACAGTCGGGTTTGATAAGCTTCTATTTGCAGGGCCTGAAAATGTGCTTCCTGATGATCCTAAGCCAATATTTGCAGTTGTCCACAAGTTTGCTCCTGACCCTCCGGCATTATTTGAACGTTGCATTATACAATATTTACAAACACCTTAAGCAAGACAAAACAAAAAAGAACATAGATTTGAGAAAACTCAATTTGCAATTATGTAACATGTCTACTGCAGCCACAACAGCAAGAGAGCCCTGCACAGATATGCCAGGTTCTGTGAATTAAGAAACTATAGAGTATAGATGCTCGCACCTGCCAATGATTGAGGGCAGAATAAAAGTGCCTACATAGGGCTGCACCAGTCAGTAATAATTTTTTGTCTTTGTAGTATCTATTAAATTATTGCGGTCATTAACTCAATTGCTTAGAAATTATTTTTTTCATTTTGGTTTTCCTGTTTAGTCTGTATACAATGGTAACATAAAACAAGTTTTTGAAACAAGTCATAACTATGATGATATAGGCCATGGGTCGCTTGTTTGTTGTCTAATGGTGCCCAAATAAATCTGGCAAATAACTATGTTTCATTTTCAAGCAAATGATTAATATGAAGTTTGGTTGCAGACTGAATGCGAAAGAATTGATGTATGTAAAACAAGGTGCTATTAAAAACAAATTATGGGACCGATTCTGAGAACAATGGGTGTGTTTACCTTTCTTTGACAAAGTTTATCCTTCCAAAGGTTTTATCTACTGATCTTGTTTAAAAGCTGTTGAGAACTTATTTTGTAATGTTTTTCATTGCCATCCTTTATTGTGACGCTTCAGCTGTGAAATGATGACCGAATCGAAAAATTAGTGCGATATTATTTATCACAAATTTGAATTGGCTTGGCTGGACATTTTAAAGTTGATTTACACGGTGAAAAGTTGCTTGCAACCTACGAATTGAATTCATTTTTAGACACACACATTTTAAGAATTTCACGGTTTACACTGGTAACTGGCAACATAGATAAACCACATTAAAATGTGCCATAATGTCTCAGTTTAAGTGTTGCGCGTTGTTTGCACTTTTACCTGTTATCATTATTATCTCATTTTACATGTTCAGCTTTCCACTCTCACTCTTGTTTATCTGTCCTTGCGCTCTCTGCTGTGCCACACTTGTCACTATGGCGAGACACTTAAATTGGTAGAAAATATTGAGTTGGACAACGATATTTTAAGTACCATATTGTAAATTGTTTTGGTTGTTTGAGGTCTGTAACATCCAGGGCCCACCGCACGTCCAGGAAAATGGACGCCAGTGATTATGTATGTATTTGTATTACCCATGTACTTGTCGCAATGATATATTCATGCTGGAAGTCTGTGTAAAAAATGGGATTTACATATAATTATTTTATGCATGAGCAAGAAATGGCCAGTACTGCTAGAAATATTTAAAAAGAATGTAGTGGGAGAGTAGAAAAGATTTTTTAAACTCCTCCCTAAATTTACATAATGAAGTTGTTTTTGTCTGACTGTATACCTATGTTATCAGTTATCACGGTCTGTATTTCGTGACAGCTGCAATCACTTAACTTTTTATTGAAGTCGTTTCAATAGTGAAAAGTTATTCATCCCAAGGTTAATCCGAATGATATAGCAGCTGTCACCAAATGAGTCCTAATTCTAGATTTCATAAACAATATATTGTCTGTTTAAATAAATGCGAAAGTGGCGATTGGAAGTACAGAATGGCTCATTACTATTTTGAGTGGATGCCCACTCGCAGGCAAGCTTCTGAAAACTAGATGTCTCTAGAGACATTGAATGCTCAACTAGGTGAAACTGTTGGGTATACAATAGAGTGCATAAAGTAAACTCAACTAATAAAAACTAAGTAGTGTTTTCTTAGTCGCGGAGGCTGAATTGGCCTGTCGTAAAAACAGCGCTAGATTGCACCTATTTGTCTATCAGTATCATGCAGTTAAATAGATTGCAATTGCTGAATTGAATTTCCTGTATTTAGTGTGTGATAATAATAAGAAACTTAGATTAATTATCTTTATTGTTCTGCAATGGTAACAATTAGAATTTAAAAATTAAATAACTTCGACTTTTTCCTTTTATTTTATAAACTACAAAACACATTCAATAAAAATGTTATTCTGCAAGCGCGACTCTTAAAACTATATCTGACCGTAAATTTTCAAGAGTTGCGTTTACAGTTCACATTTATAACATAAATGTATACAGTCGAAATCGGTTAATCGCATAGTCAATTTGCCAAGCTTTTTTATGCGATTAACCGATGTATGCGTTTCCTACATTTTCTCCGCTATTCTCTTTTTTAAACACCGGTGCACGCATTTTTGCTCCTCCGCCGATTTTTGGAATGACAGAACGCATTATGACACAACAAGTGAACTTCCTTCTTTTCGATTTCGACACGTGGTTTGTGCTTTGCGACGTAACAATCCTTAAATAAAAATTAGTCTTGTTGTTCTACTGTGATGTAACGATCCGTAACAATCCTTAAATGAAACGTAGTTTTGTGGTTAATAATCACTGTAGAGAAGGCCTTTTTTCGTGAAGTTTTACTTTATTGTTCAAATCATTTACGTGCTACTGTCTCTATAGCCTTTAGCCGTGCGATTAATCGATTTCGACTGTATATGTGTTTTGTGGTTTGTAAAGTAAAAAGCAATGGTTGGTTAGTTTTTAAATTTCAGTTGCTGCTGTTGCGTAACAATAATGAGCCAAGTTTCATTGTTACGGTTATTGTAATGCACTAAATGCAAGAAATTTATTGCATGACTTTTAATAACACTGCTTGAAAGATGAAAAGACAAGCGTACGAAATGATAAACACAAAACCTAGGGTTTAATTGCAAGCTTTACACTGAAACTACCTAGACAGTTATTTTTTTGTCGCAAGACTCACTGTCAAAGCCTCACGCATACTGTTGCATTGTACTAAAAATAGCAAGTGCTGTGAAGCAAACAAAGGCAATGTCTCCAGTGCAAACAATACAATAGTATGTGAATAAACGTTTAATGCTACGCTGTAGGTTGGTCACTTTACAATTGGCCTCATAACTTAACTCCTCTATTGCGATAATAAACAAAATCTTAAGATGAAAACTGAAGACGACTCCAAGACCTCATTTATCTTTCTTTGATTTTTGTATGTGGAAGTGAGTAGGTATGTGCGCGCTGAGTCTAAACAATTTAAGGATAATCACTTCAGTTAATGAATAATTTTAGTATCATCCATCTTTAGTATCTTGCCTGTGAAAATTAATTTAAAAAAATCAAAAATATAAATTTAATTAGCGATTTCTGATCATACTGGGTATGTTCGCATACTGGCTAGTATACCCTAGAGCAGGGGTTCTTAAAGTATGGGTCGCGACCCAAACATGGGTCGCGGAGGGTCAGAAAATGGGTCGCGACATAGTGATTCAAATCTGTCAAAATTCAATTTTCTTAGTGGATTATTGCATTTCATCATACGCATTTCATTTAGCTTCTTAGTGGATTATTGCATCATAAGTTTAGATTATTATTGCATCATACCTAGATTATTGCATCATACCTAGTTTCTAAGAGTTTCAATGGCAGCGCAGCTACACTAGGCGTAACTACTTAGCCAAGTAGCTGCTAAAAAGACTAGGTTAAGATTTGTTGATTACGAATGTATTTTGGAGCTGAATGGTTTAGTAAATAGGTCAGTGTAGTACCAGTAAGGCTTGATAGTATGAAAGTTTAGCTTTTCATAGTACAAGAGTAGTACTAGACTAGAGCCTAAACTTCAAATTTATTATCCAAATTTCAAATTTACAAAAAATACATTTTTTTATGTTTGAGGTTTGGGTCGTGAGGTGATCATGAAACTCAGATTTGGGTCGCGCTCAAAAAAGTTTAAGAACCGCTGCCCTAGAGAGTTGGGTTTGTAGTTTCCAAATTTAACATGGCAATCTGGAGCAAGGTACAAATCACATCAAAAAATATCTCGGCTGAGTACTACTACGTTAGCCGATACGTGAAGACCTTCAATGAATGCTGCCTTTCACTGTGTATGGAAAGTTTGTATGATGGAGATCTCCCGCTTGGCAGAGGAGCAAATAAGTTAAGTTACTGGCATAAATATCGGCTTCAGCATTTCTGGCATGGCACCACAAAATAATGTCACAAGAAACAAGCATTTACAAATTGCAAGTACAAGCTAACTGCTTTTCAATCGCAGCAATCAGCTCCATTCATTATGCTAAGAACTAGGCAAATCCTAGTTGCGACAGAAAATTATTGGAGTTTTAATATTAAATAATTTTTAGCATAAATCTCTCTGTGGTAAAATGCAAGCATTTCATACTGGCCTTTCATTATATAAATGATATCCTGAAGAAGAAATTACGAACAAATGTATACGTTGATGAATCTTATACGTGCAGTTTCCAAACTTCCCATTATGGATAGTCACCCAATAGGTGTGACCTACACTTGCCTGTGCCCCAATAACCCTAATACACAAAATCCTATACATAATCCTATACACAAAACTTCTTCGATTTGACCCTTATATACATGATCAGCAAACCACATAAAATGCATAAAAGTTTGGGTGGTAACTGCGGCGCATTACATAAGTCAGGTCAGGTAGCCAATCGATGAAAGTACCCAGCATCTGAATTTTACCAAAAAATCACTATTCTAATATTAATTTTTGTTTCAAGGCAACATATTTTCAAAATTTTTTTTTGTTGCATAATGGAATCCATATGCAACTCAGCTGAACAAAACCTTTACAATCCAATGGCCAGGACGCCTGTAATTTAAAAAAGAACCAAAGTGGGTTGACATTTTCTATTGTAAGTATAAGCTATGAAAAAAATGTTGCCACTAAGACAGTAACTTGGAAAAGGGTCTATAATTGAGACAACACGACCATGTCGTGACGACGACCTTTTCTACTTAGAATAAATCTTAGTTGTCAGTACAAAAATAGGCAGAGAAACCATGCTTGGGTAGTCAGCTTGCACATACAATTGGTTTTTAATTATATTGCCAATCGAATTTAGCCTAGATGCGATTATTTTGTTTGGATTATTTAAACTCAGCATGAGTACCGGTAAGTGTGAAAGTAAAAAATGTTGATGTCATACACAGGCGGAAATATCGTTGACTGGTTCCATTTGAGGAAAGACTGAGTACACTGTAAAAACTGTTAACTGTAATTCAGAATTTGATGGTATAAATTTCACAATTTTGTTGTAGCACATTGAATGTAACCTGTTTTAGTTGGGTTTGAACCAGCAAGATTTTTTGGTACACAAGCTACGTGACCCAAATGTTGTTTTGTGTATCAAATAAAGTTTTAAAACAAACTAGAAGAAATAAAAACTGAATTATAAAATTCACACCCTCTGCAAACCTTATGCATTTCACATTACATTCTATGCTGACCACGTAGGGTGACCTTATATCGAATAAATCCATTGCAAATAGGGTTCAAAGAGTTTTGAATAAGAACTTGGAAAATTATTTTCAACTTTTTTCAATATCATGTAAAAACATTCATATGCTACTTACCTGAGAAAAATTATTACAATCCAATGCCCAGAACGCTTGTAATGTATAAAAGATTCAAAGCGGGTCAACAATTTCTATTATTATAAGCCTACGAGTATAGGTGATCAAAAAATCTTTCCATCCAAGAAACGGCTGCCGTAACGCAGAAGAGATCTAGGCTATTGTTAGTCAGAAAATGATGGCGTCAAAAGTATTTACAATGAAGGTCATTTTCCAGACGATTTTGTTTTTTCAATCACTTTTTAAATACTATTTTTAAAATAAAGGTGCGCTGACAATTAGCCTACGTCATGTTACAAGATTTAGTAACTTTTGGATAAAAGTTTATTGTTTGGTTTTAATAGCCTACAAAGCCTATTCGGGATTTGTTGGTGTCAGCCTATATTAGGGTTGCCATGCGTCCAGAATTTCCCGGATATTTCTGGAATTTCGGTGTTCAAATCTGTGTCCAGGAATAATTCTACAAAGTGGTCTAATGTACGGAATTTTTGAATTTAGTACGTTACGTTTTACTTGAAATAATGTACACATGTTGTGAAAGTCAAAATTTCTGCTTTTTGCGGACTTTAGCTCCATTTAAGCCTACCAACATTTAATTAGCAAACTTTTTAGTGTGGTAAATGCACAATAGAAAATCTCAAGTTGTGTGTATAATCATGCACTGACTAATGGATTAAATCAAGACGATTATTTACAACTGGGTTACCGAACAGACCGGTAACAGGAGTCGGCGACTCGTGAAACAGGCCTAGCCTAGCCTAATTTTACAAGAAAACCACCACCTAGCCGTAACTATATAAAAGCTCTATATCATAAACTTATCAAAAAACAGAATTGACAAAACCAGTCAAATGATACGCCAGTAGAACTAAGTATGAGATGTCTTCAGATGTAAATCCAGTAGCAGCCAACACAACAAATAGGCCTAGTCAGTAGTCACGTTTCTGCATCATAACAAAACATGGCGCTGAGCTTTTTGTTCACGAGACGGAAGCTGAAAGGCATTGTGGGACATATGGGTTAAGTAATAAAATGCTAGAAGGGAAACCATGACAAGTACCATGAGGCTGGGGCCATGGGACAGGTTTGGGGTATCGTATTGTATTGTTTATTTTTCGTCATTAGTTATGGGGGAACGAAAAATAAAGGTTAACCATTATAATGTGATAAAATGATAGCTCCGCAAACAATGACCGGGAAAAAGCAGCAAAGTTCAAATGCTTGACACGTGCAAGAATAATCGTAATGGTTTTTTAATCAATTGTCAATCATCAACATTTTATTGACAATGGAATTTTATTGGAATAAATTCAGAATTTGCCTACAGCTATCGAACATTGGATTGTGCAGCTACGAAACGCATAGAAATCGAGCGATTAACTTTTCCATTTGTAGAGTATTTTTCGCCTCGGTAGCCGAATGCTCGGACCAGCCCCAAATTTTCATGATACAGTGCTCTAGGGGGCCATTTCATTAAAAAAATTATAATTTATGTACATATGTGCCAAATTTAGCTTTGTGAACTTCAACACTTTTTGTAGGTCTAATAAGACTAGCCAGCTGCTGTCAGTTTTCAATCGATAAAAAATTGTACAACTAGCCTAACACATGCCTGTGAAAATGTAAAAATACTGATAACCATCACGGTAATATTGCATTAGCAAGCAAAACCGTATATATTTAGCATGCATTGGCGTATGCCACAAAGCTAAGTGGTTTTAAAATTACCGCTTTAAAATACCGCTTTAAAATGCTTTCAATGAATTGTATTATCGTATCCGTGTGGACCATACAGCACCAAAATTATAGTGTTCACTTTTGAGACGCCGTGTACAACTTGTCAGTCCGCATACATCGCCTGTTAATCTTAAACGTTATATAATATGCATTGGCAATTAGAGGTATAGTATAGGTACCGTCGGTACTTTAGGAAAAAAGTAGCCTACTGAATTACTTTTTTCAAGAAAATTTAGAAAATTTTCTCAAGGTTTTAACAGATATTTTGTATAAAATTCATTTCAAGTAAACCTGCAGAGACACTGCTTGTTTTAACTTATGTTATTCGGACTTAATTTACCTGCCGAATTAATGATCTGACTCCGGTTGCGTGCGGTTAGAAATCTCTAACCTTAACGTGTTACTACTGTTACTAGCCGAAAGCTCTTACGATTAACAGATACAGTTTATCAGAAAACAATCCTTTATTGTAGGAGCTGTACAGGTTCCGATTAATATTACACAATCACAAACTTAGCATTCATCAATTAAAACAAGTCTAACAAATTACATTTTAACACGACTGACGTAATACGTTCGTACGATTCGATCTCTCTCTGTCTGCGGGGCCTACTCGCGTATCAGCACGAGTTTATAAAGCGGAGCGATGTGAACGGAAATATTCAACACAATATACACGAACATTTCAGAATGTGTGAACGATAAAGGCAAAGCGTTGGCAATGGGAATTACATTCAGTTAAAACTAGGATGTTATGAAATCACCTGGTAACGCACTAAACGGCGTTTTCACATAAAGTTATTTAGGGCAGTTTCCAAATATTAAACGACAATAATTGTGGTTTCATCAAGTTGCAACTGCAGCCAGATTGCAGCTTGCAGAAATGCTAGTTGCAGTTTTATCATGAACAATGTTTCAGTAACTAAATGGCGCATATGTTTCCACAATTCATATAATGGTATTGGATGTGGCTCCCAAGCCACTACAAACCTTAATGGCAAGTTTTCGCGTTTGTTGTTCTTTTTTATTTTACAAATGCCTAGTAGCAAGAAGTTACTTCACATATATCTTGACCTGGAGTAGCTCAAAGCTTGCCATTAATAAGGGCAACTATTGCGCTTGTAGTAGGACCCGTTATATAAAAAGTACCGGTACCGGCGAAGTATCTACCTACGTTTTGAAATAGTGTCAACCATCGGCACCATCGGTAGGCTACATTTTTTCGCCAAGTATCGGTACCAACGGTACTATCAAAGTACCAACTACATATGAAATGGAACAGAGTTGTCTCTATGAATTTTTTATTAGATATTTGTCTCTAATGCGCTATGGGTTCATTAGTTTTTTCTAAAAAAAAACAACCACTTAGGCCTATATCTTTAGCATCCTGTATCACGCCTAACTACCATGAATATTTTATCAAAATCCTCTTAATACGATAAAAAATACGTTTTCTTGTATATGATAACGGGTTAAATGTGGGTGTTGTACTGATGAAAATCGAAGTGGGGAACGCAATTGAAGTCGTGGCGCTCAACTTTGGTTAACTGTTCGAAGGGAAGGTAGACTATTGCTTACTGTCTCTTTGCACTTAGCAGAGGTGAGGCTTTACGCAGTTCCAAACCTAATTAGATAACTGAGCACCGATATAACTAAAAGGAAAACCTCAGACACCTATATATCTTTATATCATTCAATTACAATAGCGGAACCATAATAGACTTCCATAACACTTTACAAAAACTGCCACAGTGGATCCTGTTGCTCTTTTCATTGCAGCTCGAGTCTGAATGTTGATTGCGACCTATGATGACGTAGCCCTGATTTTATATAACTACTCGGGTTCCATATTGCTAAATGATGGCCATGAAGCTTAATGAACATTAAGCTGTTGAAATTCTGAACTAGAAATCTTGACCGATTTTCGAAAAATATCAAATTCATGCCGTTGAAGCCTCTCATGCAACTAATGAATGTGTGCAACGGTGTCAGAATGCTTGGTAAACGACGCTCGCCTTTGCTTGATATTTGTTCTTCGGTGGTCACTGCTTTATAGACCACCTCGGGACCGCAAGGCTTTTACCCTTAATGACAACATCCATTTCTCTTAGTTGTTCTTCTGCTTTTAGGTCCCACCTTGATGATTTCTGAACAGCATTTGACGCTAATCTGCGGATATGGACTTATCCGAAAAATATTTAGAAGGGACTTGTACAATTCATGACATCAACGAAATTTTAATGCTTTCCTGACCACTTATATTTAAGAAAAAAATCTGGGAATACTCTCAACGAACCTTGTATTGGGTATAGGGACGGTAATCGTATACTCACTTCACAACGAATTCTGTAATGGCCAAGCGTGAACGTATGAGACCAGGGATCTGGCATACTACAAGTGTCGAGGAGATGATTGGAGAAACCCGATAGTGTAGAATAGAGCCCACATCGTTGCAAGGAGTTGCAAGATGAATATAAGGGCTGAGAGAAATTAATTCGAAATCTGTGACAATGTCTGCGAAGTAAGAGCCGCTAGCCATAATTTCATCAGTCGTAGTAAGGCTTACATTTGCTCCTTCAGAAGTTTGGCTTCAGACATAGAGCTGAGCATCGACTGAAGATCATTGTATGAGTCAAGGAGCTCGTTGAGGATTTTTCGTAGCCAGGTGCATGGTATAGTTGATTTGTATATTGGCGACAAAGGTAAGTTGAGTTTATGAACATTCTCATGCAACAAGGTATAATTATGATAAAAGATGGTTTGTCCCAGAACTTCTTGACAAACATAGATACGATTCCAGCAGATGTACTTCCGGTGAGACAACGTTGTCTGAAATGAGTTGGTCGTGTTGACTGTGGCTGTTTTTATCGCGATGCATAATAAGGGGAGGGAAATGCGTTTTTGTAACCAAGTGACGGCAAGACGGTACCATTGATAAAATGGCATGCTGCTCTGGACATAAGATTTGTAAGGCTGGTACCCATGGTTTGATGTCCTAGAGTGGTGGTGAGTATCTTAGTGGAAAAGATCTTCCCAACTGCTTTGTAGGATGTGCCAATCAGCATGGTGGGCTGGCAATGTAAAAAATTGTTCTTCTTCGTTAATAGTAGTGAGAAATTCCGAAATAAGGGACGTCTTGTTGTGTTTCAAAGGTTACAACTTATCGCGAGAATTGAGAGCGTGGCGTTTGAGAAGATACACGCTTTGGCCGGTTAGAACGAAAAAGAGCGAGTTTGTCAAGCTCTAAACGTTGGTAGAAGCGAAAGATAAAGTTGCTGTTGTCGCAGGGAATGTGATTACCATAGCGGTTTTCACTAATGCTCCGAGGTCAGGTAAAGAAACTCTATATAAATATGTAGACTTATAACGGAATGGCATCTTATGCGACCCAAGAGGCTGGATTGGAGGACAGTTAGGCCTAATACACGAAGGTACTCTCCATATAAACATACAATTTCTCGATCTGCAGTATTCACGCTTGGTTGTCCACGATGTATGAGAAGACGTCATCGTGTCTTTAACGTAATCATAGTAAATGGTAGTGTGAAACAGAAAATCGTTTGTAACTTTCTCAGAAGCAGAACTTGGCCAAATCTACTTGTAATGTATTTCGAGTAGGGTATGCAGCAAGGTTAAACATAAAGAGTTTGCCATGTGAAGTAAATTTAGTTTTATTTCAGAATAAGCATTTTTGTTTTTAGGGTAGGTGTGTATCGAAGGCATTGGTCGATTTTTGATGACTCCCAAAGAAGAAGTAAGTGATTTTCCAGGATGTAATCTGTGAAGTGCAAACTGCTGTAGGAATCTCCTGGAGACAGATGTCTGAGCAAACCCTATTTTAGTGCAGTTGTGTACGGAGAAGGGTGTTTGCTTTTGACAATGGATGTCGTCATCAAGGGTAAAGAAAATGCGAACGCTGACATCATAGAAACTGTTGGGAGACCAGGTGTTCATTCACCTGAGCGACTGATGAAAACACAGTCAAACCACCAGTTTGAGAAGTGTTGACGGTGGCAGAAGAGGTTGTGGTATCTTCATCATTGTCATCTCCATCAGAAGCTGAACTACTCTGAGCTGGAACCGCATGATGATAAAAGGTACATCCACTTGAACGGTGTTGACACTTTTGCTTATGGGTGTTATTTACGTAAAGAATAAAATATAGTATATTCTAAAATAAATGGATCAGTGTTGTGAAATGCCAAATATTAAGAATATTGCTGGAAACAGAATTGGCTGTAACTGCAAAACATTTCATAAATTCATTAACGACTCTGACAGAACAATCGACTTTTGTGAAATTCGAGATATCAAGCATATTGCTGGAATCAGAACCTGCTATAACTGCGAAAGAGTTTACAGACCTCTACTCGTATGAAATGGTAAACTTTGACAGATATAAAATAGTTCCTCCAAAAACAATCTATCATAGAAGCTATCATGTTGAAGATAAACTATTTAAGCTTAATTTATCTCCAGAAGAAAGACAAATGTTTGATGACGCATGGGCTATTGTTGATGATCAACTGAACAGATTTTTGAGTGAAAACCATCTTAAAAGGAGACTTAAGTCGAACTTTTTTTTATCAACAAAAGCTTAGAAAATTTGGATATTTCAAAACAACTTCCTTGCAAAATTAAATCAAAAACTCCCCAAAAATACGATACTGTCTGGGAATCTATGAGTAATCTTCAAAACACCACCCAGCTTCGTCCATCAGCTCGCAAGAGATGCTTCATTTGTCCAAGATTGAAGGACTAAAAGTGCAGACTCACCTGCAGTAGATGTTACAAGGCCAGCGGCGAAGATCACAGCATGACGGTCTGTAATCAGCGCCAGGAGTAAATTATTTGTGTATTGAGCGCTCCACTACATTGTTCTGACAATAAACACTGCTTGATAACAAATTGAGTTTTTCTCCTGGTGTCTAAATGTATTTTCAGTGATTGGGTCATATTGACCTCAAGATACCGTTAAAGTGATTTCTTTCATGGTACCAGAGCAGGGTTAAGAATGTTTACGATAAAGTGAAACACGTTTTTAACACTGGGTCAAAGATTTTAAATCGAATACCAATCGGTATAAAGTATGAAATTAAAAAGTTGCTACCCCTTTATTATAAACGGCTGTGACTGACGCAATGAAAGCGACTGCCACAAAAGCAATGGAAAAAATTCCAACAAGTTTAAAAAAAAAAATAACACCTTTAGTATGTAACAGGTCAAGAGCTACCCTTACCAATTTGGTTGCAGGATGGGGATTTTAAAATTATTTATATGAGTTAAAAAAAGAAGAAAGATGACGCAGATAACAAGTCTTTACTTACAAATTAATAAAAGCAATTTAGTTGACAATTCAATTACTTAGTTTGATTATATTGAATATCTCCCACGAGAGTAAAAACAGCATGAACAAACATGGCCAACATATCATTGAAACCAAAGATGAAACGTGTACCTAGTTCCTTCCTCACAACGCATACTTAGAAGTGAGAAGAAAAGTGCAAACAAATAAAAGTGTTGATTACAATGATACTGATGTGATTTCTTCAGTAAATAATGGATGGTCTTTATTTCACACTGCCCTGTATCAAATAAATAACCAAACAGTTGAAAATATCTACCTTTATTTACCTCAAGTTTCGACAATAGGCTACAAAATTTAGTTAGCTTCATCGATGACTATTCAATGCCAACAGCATCAAACATGCTCTGGTTCAAGGATACCAGAACTGGAAAAACGTCTAATTCACGGACCTAATTCCCCATTTAAAAATATTCAGATTCCAGGATCAATAATATAAACATATATGTAAAACGTACTACTAACATTCATTACACTCAACTGAAAATCAGAAAAATAAAATTGCGAATACACACAAAGAGAAAACCGGTGTGAGGATCAGAATAACACATGCAAGTTTGAACTCACCAGGTACGCAAAGCGCCTCTGGTGATGTTCTTCTCTTGACGAGACAACAAATCAACAGAATCAATAAAGCAAAATCATCTAGACATGGAGTTAAAATTAAATTCAAGACTAAGAGGTTTTCTAAGTGCTTTGCTTAATTTAGGAAAAATGGTACTGCACTTTTTAGCTAAAAAGTGCTAGTTACTTCAAGATTAGCAGCAGCTTCCGGAACTATTCAACGTGCCACACACTAAGCATCTAGCTCGTAAGCAAACTCAAGCAAAGCTTGTACTAAATAAATAATTATATACTTTTTAAAATAGAACCGTTATCTAATCGCGACATTGACAATATTGTGAGTGAATTTACGAATTACGGTGGAACATTTAGTAAAGACATGTTACCTGAAAAAATTAATCAAAACGAATCAACTATTGTGAAACTACAAGACTATTTTAGTGGTGCGGGAATTCATTGGGTATGTGTTTATAATGACCCAAGCTCATTGAATGTAGAATATTTTGACAGCTTTGGACTTGTGCTTCCAAACGAAATTTTAAAATATATAAAGACTTTAAATAGAAATATTATTTACAATGACACACAAATTTGAAATATTAATTCAATTCTGTGTGGTTACTATTGCAATTATTATATCTTCCGATGAAACAACAAATAAAAACCAGAGGAAATTTTAATAGATTTTTATGAGAAACCTTCATTGTCTAATGAAATGTTCATGAAACGTTTCGCAAATTTTATCTAAGTCTGTAATAAAATGAAAACCTATCGGGAAAAAAGACTAAATGTGTTCCAGGAAGCGAAAAAACTCTAAAGAAAAAAGGAAACAGACTTATTTTATGATGTGTATGTGCTGATTGTGGTATAGGCCTACTTAAACATAGCTTTATTAGCAACAACAAAAGGATAAGGGTATTGAATGTACATGTACTCGTAGGAAACTTGTCCAAGCAATCAGGTGAATTTACTCTGCCAAATCACAAGTATACCGAACCGTATAATTCTCTCGACAAACAGCTTGATGCTAACGATCAACCTTTGCATGGACAACAGCTTTTTAATCAGGTGGATTTTATTGCAATAATGCATGATATATGTTGCAGGGACAACGACAACAAGATAAGAAAACTGAAATGAGACAAGGAAATGTTGGATAATAATCTATCAAAGACAAAAAGAAAAGATGTTCGTGAGTCGTTTGTATAGGTGGGCAGTACCGTGGTACTTTTTCAGTACCGATACCGGTACCGTCGGTACTTTGTATGTTTTCAAAAATACGTGTTAGTTAATCTTTACCTTTACCGGGGACAAAATAACGAGACAAACATTGCACTTGTAGCAGCATCTTTTCACAAAAAGTACTAGTACCGAGAATCGACAAAGTACCGAACTACGTTTTTAAAATATTACCGAATATCAAAACCGTCAGTACATTTTTTGCCAAGTACCGGTACCGTTACCGACGGTACTTTAAAAGTATACCGACTGCCCACCTATGGTCGTTTAACAAAAAGCTGGTTCAAGCTGCGATTGGAACCAAATATAAATTAGAGTTAGGAGTAAAATCGGGAGGTGGTGTCGTGGAAAACAGAATTGCTAATGAACTACACAAGCCACTACGAAGAAATTTTCCTCAACGCCGTGTTATTGCTAAAGGAATTTTTGAAATTTGGGCTGCTAATTTTGTTGAAATGCAACAATTTTCCAAGTGGAACAAAGGTGTGAGATATTTTCTAACAGTTATTGATGTGATTTCTAAGTATGCCTTGATTGTTGTTTTAAAAAACAAAAAGGTTGATTCTGTTGCGAATGCTTTAAAAACAATTTTAAGAAAAGAAAACCTAAGTTTTTCGGACTGACAAGAGAAAGGAATTTTATTATCAGTATATGAAAGTATTATTCAAAAATAACAAAATAACTTCGTATTCCACTGTTAACGAGAAAAAATCTTCAGTTGTTGAAGATTTAATCGCACCATGAAAAATAAAATGTGGAAACGATTTACAAAGCAAAATTCAACACAGTACTTGAATATATTACCACAATTTGTCGCTGAATATAAAAATACCAAACAGAAATCTCCAAAAATGACATCAACAGAAGTAATTTTAAGAAAGGACGAAGGAACTGTTTATTATAACTTTTATGGCAATTTACATAGATTACAATCAAAACCGAAATTAAAAATTGGTGATAATGTTAATATCAATATCAAAATACCAGCGAAAAATATTTGATAAGGGTTATACGCCAAACTGAACATAAGAAATCTTTGTCGTAGCAGAGGTATCGAACACAAATCCTTACACATACCAACTAAAATAGTTAAATAGTGAACCAATAATCAGATCATTTTACGCACACGAATTGTAGCATGGTCATCAGTTATATGCCTAATATGGAATGCCGTTACCGCAAAAAATCACTCGTTTGAAGTAATTTTAAAAAACAAATGGTTTAAAACGTTATTTTTGAATCACTTACCAGCTTTTTAACAAAATTGCTTAAAACATACCTTATTTTATTGTAGAATACGCAAATTACGACAAAAATATGTTGAAATCTTTTGATTTATTACGTAAATTGTGTATATCGATTTAATGAGAATAGAAGTAATTGAATAAATCATTTTGTTTAAAGCGTTAATTTTGAATCATTTGCCATCTTTTTGACAAAATTGCTCAAAACATACCTTATTTTGTAGAACATACAAATTACGACAAAAATATGTTTGATTACTCAAATGTAAGGATTTGAAAAAAGACGCATTTTTAATAATTTGTGATAAATTACGACAAATCACCTTTCAAAAATCGTGATTTGCAAGAACGTTGGTCGAAAGTGATGATTTGAAATAACAATGTGTTTTTGCAAAGTCGTAATTCAAATATTTGTTTTTGCAAAGTCGTGATTCATCATGAGCAGCCAATCAGAATTTAGTTAGAAATTGGATAGCGCGTGTTGCAGATTTGAGGTCCACAGTTTTCAGGATATAGCCAGAGAGTTGGTCTAGTTCTAGTCTCTGCAATTCCGTAGATGTTGGTAATGCTGACTGATTTAAGTTGGTTTGCGTGGTACCGGTATTAGTTTTATACAAATGCGAGCTTGGCCCATATTGCTCCCATTTGTAGATTGTGCAATTTTGGTGGTTAATGTGTAGCCTAGCCAGCCCGTAGTAGATCAAGATTTGGAAAGTCGGGCAGTTTTCGACGAGAAATCGTAAGTGCAGAGACAGAAATTTTGGCGTGATTGCATGCACTGAAATCTCAATACTTTGTTTATATATTATAAATTACCGTTCAAACAACCACTTTCTTTGTTTGTTTACCGTCGTGAAGATAACAATTTTCGCATGTTGATGGAAGTCATGAGTACTGTTGCTACATGACTAAGGAAAACTTGCTGACCCCAAGGCAAAACAGTAAACTTTTCAATCGAACTGCCACACGTTTCACTCCAGCATACTTTAAGGTTTACCATGCAAGGCCTGGTCTACATTAGTATATACAATCAGTCTGTATATTATTACAGGATTCGCTAAGATGTGGTGGATGCAAACTCGCTAATTCAAGTATGCAAGGCCAGCCTAGAGTGCACTAAATATTAAGACGAAGAAGTGTTGATTTAATTCAAGTTCAGTGATTGTGTTAAGCAAAATATTGCGTCTCTCTAGCAAATAGCAGGAAAAATGCTGAAAAAGTGGTCGCTAAGGTATAAAGTTATCGCAAATAATTAAAAAATTTGCATTTGGAATACGCAAGTTGCAGGCAGGTACTGCTATTTGTTGATGCTCAATAACTGTGTTCATGTGCGTATGATACGTTGTACCACGCATAATAATCAGTGTTAAAACCTAAATGCCTATGCACCCAAAAGTATCGCGTGACATCATCACGAGTATTCGAATTCGTGCCAGTCTCATTAGCTATTACCTGGCCTCTGGGATCCCGTGTAATTACATTTGTGTCCCACCCCTATTTTCCACTACTTAAACGTCACCCAAACTTTGTGCAATGTTCTTCAATTTTATTAGCGATGCTGAAACGTTTTATGTAATGATAAATATCTTCAAAAGAATTATGGCAAAAAAAAATTCTCAAGACATGTCTAATGTTATTAATCTGTTTGTTTTTGTTAATACCTCATGAAAATAAAGAGATGCCAGCTTTGGATTGCAGGTGGTTGACATTAGCGTTGAAGTGCTGACAACAACTAGCAAAGCGGCCGACCAAGTTTGAATTAACTTTGCACATGTATCCACCATCTGTCAATAAATTTTAGACAGCAAATCAAACATTGACAAACATAGTACCACAATTAACCAGATAACCGTGTGGCAATATATGACTTTTAACGTCACATGTGTTCATTACATTTTTAATACTATTTTGACACAGTTCTTAAGTTTTTAAGCAACATAGAGTAAGGTGGTTACACTTGTACACGTATGAGTCACAAGCGTGTGGCCTTCCATTAACAGTATACATGTCATTGTGTTTTTTTCTCAAAGATTTAGTGATAATAATACAATGCAACACTTAGTTGGCATTGTGCCAAGGCAAATTTTATATTACAGCAATCGTTTAACAAGGTCGAACACTCAACCAATTAAGCGAGGCAATTCAAAATGTCATAATTAAATTGACCCTTTCTGAGTTACTGCAACCAGTTTTTGTGGGTGGCAAGATTTTTTCGATCGCCTATAGGCCAAGCTCGCATTCGTATAAAACTAATACCGGTACCACGCAAACCCACTTAAACTACCTTTCTGTCAGCATTACCAACACCTACGAAAATGCAGAGAGTAGGCCAACTCTCTGGCTAAATCCTGAAAACTGAAGACCTCATATCTACGACACGCGCTATCCAATTTCTAGCTCATCTCTAATTGGCTGTTCGTTATGAATTACGACTTTGCAAAAACGCATTGTTAATCACTTTCGACAAACGATCTTTCAAATCACGATTTTTGAAAGGTAATTTGTCGTAATTTATCACAATTTGTTAAAAACGCTTCATTTTCCAAATCATTACATTTAAGTAATCAAAAATATTTTTGTCGTAATTTGTATATCCTACAACAAAATAAGTTATGTTTTAAGCAATTTTTTAAAAAAGATGGCAAATGATTCAAAATTAGCGCTTTAAACAAAATGATTTATTTAATTACTTCTATTCTCATTAGATCGATATACACAATTTACGTAGTAAACCAAAAGATTTCAACATATTTTTGTCGTAATTTACGTATTCTACAACAAAATAAGGTATTTTATGAGCAATTTTGTTTGAAAGATGGTGGGTGGTTCAAAAATAACACTTTAAACCAAATAATTTTTTTAATTACTTCAAACGAGTGATTTTTTATGGTAACGGCATTCCATAGTCTGATATGATTATTATTTAAGGAGTATAAAACAATTTTTATATCTTTTGATATGTTTCGTTGTATCAAAATATGATTGTGTGAGATAAGTACAATTGCAATTTTTATTCCTGGAATGGGGGAAATATTCTTTTAATTTATTCATGTTTTTGTGGTTAATCTTTATATCATCACAAACTATTATCTTTTGTTTGTCATTAAGTTCTTCTACTGGTAAGGTACCTGTACCAATTAAGGCCCACCTAACACTTTTTTGAAAATAACTCAAGAACCACAATTGAGAATAGATTGAAAAATCGTATTCTATTAGTGAGGGTATATTACAACATATTAAAACCACAATACCTGACAACCCCCCAAAAAACTTTTATAAAGAAATTAAAAATTCCAAAAAATGGGCCTTATTAGGAGCTAAGGCTCCTAATAAGGCCCATCAATTTTGTGAGTATTTTGATTCAAAACATAGTTGAAAATTCGTATTAAGCAAATAAAACAAGACAACAACCACCAATTTGTGTAAGACAACGACCAACAAACGTGGGTTGAAAACTTAAAGGAATGTGACCCATCAGCATAGGTGCAGCAGGCGGGGGGTCACCGGCCCCCCTAACCGTCATTAAATAGGCAATTTTTGGGCAGTTCAAAATTATTTGGGCAATTTTTGGTACTTTTTCTGGCATATTTTGTAGCAAAGACCTTTTTTCTTTTTTGGGGGGAATCAACCACTCTTTGTTTTTTTTTTTTAAGATAAACCTACTTTGTCTACGTAATAAATTTGGGCAAATTGACGACCACCCCCTCCCCCCCCTTTTAAGTTGTACAAACATTTAAAAAGATTCCACTAGGCGCATCAAAGTAACTGCAACAACTTGCCAACTGATGACTGGAACCACTCTTGAAGTCTGGAAATCAATTAGCCAAGCATCTTGCATGGGCCTTATTAGGCGCATGTGGCATCCACGAAAAAAATGTCACATTTTTATTATCAGAAAAATTTTAGCAAAAAAAAGTGCATTATCCTTTTCAATACTAAGTTGGTTGTTACATGAAAACTTCAGCCGGCTGACAACAGTTCATTTAACCGGCCAAATTCTCACTTACTTTTTTTCTAAATTAACAAAACCACCTTAACTGCAAATATCAAATTTTTGTTGTGCTCTAGCGAATCGGTTGATCACGTGACAAGGATGAAATCTGGTAAACCAACATGAATTTATATTAGTTTTTATAAAGGGATAAAATTTTTCATTTATTTGCACGGGTTTGCGAAATATGAGCAATGGGCCTTATTAGGGACCGGGCCTTATTAGGCACAGGTACCTTATAAGTTCTTCAGGATCTAATAAATCTAACTTTTTACCGGGTTGTTCACTCAAAAATTTATATTGATTTTGTTCTGGATTAATAGTATAAATAGAACATTTATCAAAATTGAGCCACTTCAAAATCATACTTGTTAACAGACTAGTCTTTCCTGAACCTGTTTTACCAACTATCATATAATGAAAATCTGCCGAAAGATAGTGGTTCTTAATTTTTCCATCATCATCGCTTAAGTATTGCTCAAAATTAATTATATCCATTTATATTGAAAACAGATTAAAAGATTAGTATCTCAAAATTTGGAACAACTTCTAAAAATGTTTGTACTAAAACTAAAGTTATAGGAATTGAAAGTAAAGTGTCAAAAGCTAGAGATATTATGCAAATAAACCTTGATTTGAATAGTGATAGCATTAAAAACTTAGCCAACCTGAATCTAAAACTGATGGTATAATCAAAGTATTTTTAGAAAGTTTTATAAAATTTTTTACATTTTCATAGGAACCCAGGAATTACAATTTACATGGAACTCAGAAACTTGTAATATTACCAAATCCAACTGATAATCGAGATGCTGTGAATAAACAATATGTTGATAATAAAACTGTAAATTTTAATGATAGAGGTGATTTAAGTATGATTGATAATAAGATTGTTGATTTAGCAAACCTCATTTTAGATGATGATGCCGTATCCAAAATATATGTTGAATCTATACCACAACCTGCTTATGATGCGTAAAGAGTATTTTTTTAATAAAGATACGCAAAAATCGACGTATATAGGTGGAAGAAATAGATTTTGAACTCTAATTAATAATAATATTTGATATTAAGACATTCAGATGTAGAGAACGAAGAAAAGAAATAATAGAAAAATTCAATCTTAGCAATATATCCAGTATAAAATAACGTAGATTCAGTTCGGTAGATGAATTACATCCTTTTCCATCAGATGAAGTGTTAATTGAGTATAATAATACAGAGAAAAGAGGAAGAGAACATCGTCCTATTGTAGGTGATAGGTATTTGTTTTTAGAATTAATTAAATTGGGTTAATATAAAAGATGGACGTTGGGTTTAATCACATCAGTAAGAGTTTAATAAATGAACAAGTTTCTGAATTAAAAAATTATACATTTTGTATCATAAACAGTTCTGGTGTTACAAGAAAATGTTTAAAAAAAAAAAAATTTGGAATTATCTTTAAAAATAACATCAGTTTTTCTTACTACAGCCGGAGTAATTGTTGGCTCCATAACATCAAATCCAATTATTTTGGGTAGTATTAGTGGTACCGGTGTTCTTTTGCAAACAAAAACTCCTAAAAAAATTACTACAAGAACTGAAGCTTGTAGACATGCTTTTCAATTGTATCAGAAAATATTAAACAAATTGAAGTACATTTTGAGGTCTGGAGAGTTTGATAGCTTTGTAGAAAGAGAACTTGCTATGGCTGATGACCAAGTTGTTGATGTTTGTTCACCGAATTCTGATTATTTATTAAGAGAAAAAAATATTTAAAGAAATTTTTTTCTGTGAACTCAAAACTTAAAAGTTTTTGTTCAATTTTATCCCAAAGAGAATTATATTTTGAATTAATTTCTTCGATACGGGAAAAATGTTTATCAATTCCAAAAATTTCCAATGTTGTGTTAATAAAAAAAATTAGTTTAGGAAATCTTTTGCTACTTTTTGTTTTAGATAATCTTCAACAAGACTCAAAACCTCATTAAATATTTTTTTTTTCATAAGGAGTTAGTAAAAAGAGCAGTTTCTTTCTAACGTGTTGAGTTCAATCATACACTGTTTTAGGTTTAATGACATTGTTTTGATTATAATCAATCCAAGCATAAGCAATTTTAGGTGTATGAACTTCACGACGACTCTTACACGATAACATTTCATCAACAGAGACAATTTTTTATTTTCACAAGATTTTTTAAATCTTTCACCCGAACGGCGCTGCGTGTCACTCAAAGGCGTATGAATTATGAATGTGGCACTGTACGTCACATTCATAATCATTACAGTTAGTACAAACGCAAAAACTCCTTTAAAATTCTTAATGTTTGAATTTTGACAACACCTTTTTTCATCTTTTTTATGGTGTACCGACACTTAATCACGCGACACTTAATCACGCGACACTTAATCACCGACACATACTCACTTGGACATTTAATCACGCGACACATAATCACTTGGACATTTAATCACGCGACACATAACCACTTGGACATTTAATCACGCGACATTTAATCACGCGACACATAATCACTTGGACGCGACAGCACTTGGACAGCGCCTTTGTCTATAGCCTGCCGCTGTCTTACCGTTGTAAATCGTGATTATTTTAATTTAGCGGACATTACTATGACTATGATGCACGCGCATGCATATGACTATGATGCATGCGCATGCATATGACTATGATGCAATTAAAACAATGATCCCCACTGCTGCACCGGAATGTGTTTTGCTCGATTTTGAGACTGCCGCAGTAAGTGCTTTCCGCACAGCATTTCCTACTGCAAATGGTAGGAGTTGTTATTTTCACCTTACGCAAAGCGTCCTGCGCAAAGTTAATGAAATTGGCATGAAATGTGACTACGAGTCTGATGACGAATTAAGAACAGCTGTTCGGTGTTTACCAGCCTTAGCCATGGTCCCTTCCTCTGACGTAGTCGAGTCATTTCTGATCTTAGCTGATAGCATGCCCGATCACGAGGAGATGCCTGAGCTGCTTTCGTATTTCGAACACACATATATCAGAGGCAGACGACGTCCGGGACGTGGTGAAAATTACGGCTCAGCCACCTTTCCAATCGAAAGTTGGAATCATTACGAAGCCGGGGCAGGTTGCATTGCAAGAACCACGAATGCAGTCGAAGGTTGACATTTTGGTCTCCAAGCGCTTTTTCAATGCCACCACCCGACATTGTGGACTTTCATACAGGAATTGAAAAAGACATTCAAATGCAACGTGCAACGTTTCTGCAAGGAATTGCTGGTACTCAACCTTCTATTCCAATGCGGTACAAGGCACTGAAACTGCGCGTGCAAAACACAGTTGACCGTTATCTGTCAAGCGAGATTTTAGTTTATCTTCGTGCAGTTGCTCACATTTCCCATGCATGACGTTGTTACCTAGTGTGTACGGTAGCCTTATCTGCGCAAACAATGTTTAATCATTTTAACAATTTCTTTTCAGGTTTATATTTGTTTTTCGTGTGTAGACATGCAATTTTCGATACTGTAAATGTGTGATTAAATGTCCAAGTGATTATGTGTCGCGTGATTAAATGTCCAAGTGATTATGTGTCGGTGATTAAGCGTCGCGTGATTAAGTGTCACCAAACCCTTTTTTATATGATAAAATATTTTCTTTTTAAGTAGTTTTATGGCCGTATGCTAAAGTAGTTATATCATCTTCAAGAATATATCTTTTATCATCAAAAAATTAAAAACATTTTTGGTTTATTTGTGTTGAATAAAGTTGATGATGGTCACTTCTAATTGTTCTCATTTTATGAAACATTTGTTTGGTGTCTTCCAGAGTATTTACATAGTCTTGATGTTTAATATCTTTCTTGATAACACATTTTTAAATACATTTTACCTTTGTAACTCCTTTTTCTTTATTCGATAAATAGCTAAATATTTCCGACCTAAGTCCTATGAATATGACAATTGGAATACCACAGGTTTCATCTTTTATTTTACCGATCACTTTCTTATTTCTTGAATGATAAACTCCTGAGTTTGAATTGTAATTACTAAAGTTAAAATTTTTTTGTCAACCCAGAAATCTTTGTATAATCTTACATCTTTTTTTCGATATTATATGTTAATGAATCTGTATCTCCGAATAAGAGTTTTGCTTTGTTACCATACTTCTCTTTGATGTACTTAAAATGAAAATCATACATCAATGTTATTTAAAGTTCTAGAATACTCATTCCTACATAAATTGGTCGATTAAGAATTAATTTTTCTTTCAACCGAAGGTCTCTTCAACCTAAACATGTGACCTGGAAGTTTTGAACGCATGATTTGCTAGGGTAATCCCCGCACTGAAAACCAACATCGATCATGCGGGCCTTTGATTAGTCTAACACGCTTTTTTTAACCATTACGTTGGTCGTAGAACATCCAAGATTTTCATGGAAATCGCAAAATTTTAGGATATACAGCTCCTTTATTCGTTCAAGCGGCAATAACATTCTGTACATTGAATTTGTCTCAACGCATTTACCACACACAGAGCATGGCCACTTGTCACACCTCTTCACAAATCCATACTTTGGATTCACTTACATATACCACTAGTCCATAACATTCCAAACAGTCTCTCTACTTCGTAATATTATCTAAACCATCAGCGTACAGCACTTCTATTAAAGACTAAATCCTACTTCTAAGTATCGATTTATTTGCCCTAAACCAGGGGCTCCCAACCTTTTTATGTTCTCGTACCACTTAGCCACCACGGATTGTCAACACGTACCACTATTTTCAAAACAACTAATTTGATCCAATATTCGCACAGCAGCATTGTATTAATAACAATGACAGCACACAGCAGGGAGCAAGATCGACAAAAGTAGCTTACTGAGTGCAGAGAATTTAGTACGGAAAGAAATAAAAGTGTTGTTCGCATATTTTAGCAACTCAAAATTAAATTGTTATACTACTATACTGTATATCGCATGCAACGGAGAGCTGCTCGCGTACCACCTGAAAAGCTCCCGCGTACCACCGGTTGGGAACCCCTGCAACGAACATTATGTTTTTATTTGAATTAATCGACCAAAATCGTATTATTTCATCGAATCAATAATTCACAACAAACCGAATAAAGCCATTTAAATCAGCGTTCACTCGATTACTTGGTAGATGCAATCGCCTCGATAACCTCTTATTTTAAAGAACATGCTAAGCTCGATGTGAAGCGACGTTTCCAAAGAGAGTCTGCATGTGAACTTCGACGTCGAAATGACGACTGTGAAGGACGCTGTTTCCATTGTCTACCGAGTTGTGACGTTATAATTATGTATCTGCTATTTACCGTGCTATTATTGCACACCGTCATACTTGTCATAAGTTTACTCTCAGTTCACGACATAAGTGTCATCCAATTGAAGAATATTTGATTGACAACCTGTTCCGTATCATGTTATCTGCATGTCATTATGAACTCACCGTATCCGAAATAGCCCCTGTTAGATTGACAAGTTAATCGTTAAGCATGTCTTCTGCTCGATTAGTAACCGTCTAGCGCCCTAGCCATTCTAAAATAGACGGCGATTGATTAAAACTTGTTTCTTTTTATTAATAATATTCTATTTTTAGAATTGACACTCTTAACTATAAATCTTCGAGTTCAAAGTCCAAACCAATCCCGGTTTTGATCAAGATAAAACTATGTTTCTTTAATTCCTCCCTTCAGCGTATGTATGTGGAGTTGCATGCTATGATTTTAGTATCCAGTTTAGAGAGAGACAGTGTTTGGTGATAAAGAAGTATGATGGTGAATTAAAAGAGATGCACTTTGATGGCGATTAGGATTCCTAAAATCCTTTTTATATGAACAGAAATATTGTTGCAATTTCTCGTGTTTGTTTGAAGTGACAATAAGAACCATTTGGTAAAATTATCAGTGACTGCTACATGTAAAAAAACAAACAAAAAAGATCGATGATTTCTTTAAAGAATAGGTGTCGAAAATCTTTTGCAAAGTTTTGCGAATAAGGTCAAATTTTCACCACACAAAGCGTCACAATTGGTTGTTTCGCACTGTCATATTGCTTAAGAATTATAAAAAAAACAAACACAATTCAATGCATAACGGTAATGAGACCTACGTGCCTGTGACCCAGACATGTAGAAATGTATCAGACTTGGGCGAGAACACTGAGTAGTATACAAATTCGCAAAATGCCAAATTACCATGTCATTAAAAGGGTAGTAAATACAGGTAAGGTAAAGTCTGTTACGCGGTTAACTATGCTACTCTGTGTGTCAGCACAATTTAGTTAGTCTGAAACGACTCATTGACTAGTGGTGGATGCAATGAAAAAGTTTATTTGTCTCAGTTAATCGCCAACTCGTTTGAGCGTTTTGTTTTGCCATAACTGTTTAGCTTGCATTTGTTAATACATGGAGCCTTTTAGCGCACTAATAAACAAAAATGTCAAAAAACAAAATTTGAATGAGGTTTGTGTAGTAGAAAACAGTCGTCATGTCTATGACGCAAAACGTGAGATGACCCTTTCGCCAGACGACAGGTAGACTATGCTATATACTGTAAAAACAGATTTAAATGTCAAAACCTTCATAAAATCTGATAATCCAGATAATAGGCAACAAATTGAAAAACTAAAAGAAAATGTGTTCATCATGAAGCATTCCGAGTATTCGACTACAAATATTGGCAATGTGTACAAAAACTGCCCAAACTATGGAAAACAAGCTTAGCAGACAGCCAGTGAACAGTCGTCAAAGTTACAATACCGTTGAGCAAGACTTATTGGAAGTTCGATCTAATCATAGTTTGCTGGCTGCACCAGCATCCATGATCCAATGAAGTGTTCCCAAATTAGGTTTGACTAAAGCAGCTGGTGGCAAATTCTTTAAGACTTTTCCTGACTTGAAGACTTCCTAAAACAACGAATTTTGAAAAAAATTTAAATTTAATGCAAATTTATCTTTCACGCCTAACCCTTTTAAGACCAAAGAGGATAAAGTTAAAAAACGTGTAAGCTAAAAAACACCAATAAATAGTTAATATGAAAGTTTTACAAAATTTAAGGTAGGGGTTCCAACCAGGCCTGCAACATAATCTTTACGGAATGTGATGCCTAGCGATCGACAATTCAGAATTTAACAAATCCAGAGGTTTCACATTCTATCTATACATAATAATTAAGTTTCCTTTACTTGAAAAAATGATTGATGATAATTAATTAACAAACTTATGATTTGCACTGTGTGTGAAGGAATTGTGACTCGTTTGTGAAAGCAAAGTGCTGTCAAAAGCACTCTATAGATCAGGGGTTCTTAAACTTTTTGGTACACGCCCCCCTTGACGGTACCTAAAAATTTCGCGCCCCCCTCATCACAAAATAAAAAAGCATTAAAAAAAACAACAATTTAATATCAATTAACTTTCATTAATGAGAAGGATGTAGTTGTTTTTTGGAAACCAAACGATTAATTCGAGGCTTTGTAGAAGATAATGCACATCTTAGGTCGGCTGCACAGTCAAGTTTGTTCCTAGGTTTTGTCTTTATATTCATGAACATGACGCTGCAAACGACTTGATCTCAAAACGTCGTTGCTTAGCTTTTCTAAGCATATCTCGCATTGCGGTACGACTTTTTCGTTCACTGTGGTATCTATAAAGCCATACGTCAGATAATTTTGGTCATACTTTCTCTTTTGTCCACTCAATACAATTAGTTTAATTACTAAAATATCTGGTTATTAAATCAATACTAAATTTATGTTTTACTACATTTTACGGTTTTAATATTGGCTGACGTTGGTTTTACCCTATTTAAACCAGGTATGCGACATTACTATTTTTATTATGTGTGGCCGACACTGCACACAAATTTTGAATCGTTAATGACTCCAAAATTATACGTCGTAAACTGATCGGATATTTACAGGTTAGTAGCAAAAACATCTGGTTTCCTGTATACAGCATAATTGTAAAACTAAAGAAAGTGAAATTAGTGTAAATTTAGTATTTCTACAAGTGATACATTTGTAAAAGTTTTTCTTGTTACGCCGCCCTCCGTTGTGAGAAAAACAGGTCACGCTAAAAGAGAACAGTTAGTCGAGCTAGGATTGCATGAATGAGTAAAGGAAAACATTACGCTTCAACGCGGAGAGACAACAGATATTATGACGTAACAATTGACGTATTTCAGAATCAAATTTCAAAAATACAATTGCCATCGTGACACACTTTAAAATTTTAGTAAAAATGAACCTATAGTGAAAGTCAAGAAAGCATGTTTAGACATAGCTCATATAATAGACAGTTTGTCATCTCTCGCGCCCCCCTTGTGAATGTTACACGCCCCCCAGTTTAAGAACCACTGTTATAGATACTTTGCAGCTGGAAAACTGAGGATTTCTGAAAATTCGATTACGAATCCATATTCCTCCAATATAAGTCATCTGTCAGACGATGAAGAGTTGAAACAAGTTTTTCTGGGTCCGCAGACCAATAGTACTCTTGAAACCCATGTCAAAAGAAGTAGTTGAAGGATTATTGGTTTTGAGCAATAAGATGTTTTAAAGACTTTTTGAAACAGTACTGGGTGTCTTCATCCCATTTATGATGACAGACTTATGTGAATCTAGATTTAGTTAGTTCTCTCAGTCAATCAAGACACAATCCAGAAATCACCTGAATCTATAGGATGTGCTGTTCGCTTTCAGCAACAAAGTACCATGTTTCAGCAAATTAATAACCAAAACAAGTGGAACAAACAAGTCGTTAAATGTAAATCGAACAGTTTTGAATAATAATGTTTTTGTTCTTATTTGAATTTATAATGTTTTGTAAACGTTTTATCTGCAGTTCAACACCCTGGTTTCGTACCACATAAATAATATTTCATCACAGAATTTTGCATATGCCTGTGTAACGAAATTATGTCACGCGTTATTCACAGTATTTTGTATTTTACCGTTTTTGTGAGTTTGTTCTCTAGTGCGTTGATTGGTTGCAATTACCTTTGTTTGTCTCACAATTTGTGCACTTTTACCGTATCACTAATTTGGCGCCTTGCCTTTTGTACCCTATAAAAGCCGTTCGTTAAGTGATTTGAGTAGGTCGGTTTTGGTTTTGGGTCGTAGAGGCTGTTGAATAAAATGAGTTGATTTCTTGGGTTTTACTGGTGGTGTCGCGGTTCACCGTGAATGTGGAAATTGAGCCTGGCTACACGAAAGAAAAAGTTCTGTTACACCTGATCAAAAGTTAGTTATGATGATCACTGAAAGAGAATCACTTGTACACGCCAAGTTTTCATTTCATTAAATAGTAATACGTTTAACACTTTTCTTATGGACAAGTCCATAATTTTGAAAAAATACTGTTTTCTGTGCATTTTGCCTAGGTTTGCTTAAAGCAATTTTTAAGTTTTTAAATTTTTTACGAACTGTATATTTTTAAACCCAAAAGTTCAAAATTGTTTTTATGTCCAAAAACTCCTATAGTGAAGGAAGTAGGTGACACTGTAAAATATAAATACACTATAAAATATAGTAAAAAATATAGTGACACTTGAAGGGAATCCGGTAACTCTGACCCAGACCAATATTATTTAATCGAATATTACTGTGCTGTACAAAGGCATTGCAATACTGTCATGATTTAGGCAACTGCATGTGATATGCACACAAACCAATGATATAATTAGTAACTAATAATAATTAGATACCGATTAGCAAACACAATGCCCTGTTTATTGAAATCAACAACACATATGTTTTTCCGTCAAGTTACTAATTTTTAAGAAAAATCAAGATCGTTGTTGCTTTAATCTTTGTAAAGAGTTTAGCCAATTTTCGTCTGTGATAATCTCATAGTATATCACAAGAACAAAATTTACTCAATGGTCTTTTGTCTTATCCACCTTGCTTTGCATAAGATAATGTACTCTATTAATTTGCGTCATCTCAGTGTGTTTAACTTTAATATATAATTAGTGTACAATAAAATAAAAAGCAAAATATTGGATAGCACAATAGGGCTAACTTTTAATTATACTTTCTCTACACAAGGTTTCGCAAGCATTAGCTTGTTTCATCAGGTGTAATAAGAGATGGCAAAAATATTTTCAAAGTTGCTTGGTTAAAGTCTGCTAGAAAACAACAATCGCAACATTGACATTATATCTACATGCATATAGCAACCAGAAAGCACTTAGTATCGTAACAAAGTTTGCAAAGCTGGGTAGGAGTGTGCTCACTTGTTGTGGATCCTTTTTTATATTTTTGGGATACAAATGTTTCGATTAAAAAAATTTTAAGTTTGTGGATTGCTTTGAAGACTAATTTTGTGTACTATTAAAAAAATAACTGCTTTGAGACTAATTAAAGACGCAACAATAACCAAGTCAGAACCATGTGTTGGTGGCTAAATATAAACGCTTTTTTTAAACTGATAACAATGGCCATAGATAGACTAACACAGATGAGCCGAATTGTCATCATAGTCTCATAATTTGGATCCACATTTCTAGAAGATTCTTAATACTCTACTGATTATTTTATTGGTTTTATTAATAGCATTAATCATTTGTGGCAAGTGTGAACAAATCAAAACTCTTCAACATCAGATTCCACAAAATTAACATTTATAACAAATAATGATAAGCAATTATTGTTTTACAGTTAGACACATGTTTTACACTACAAACTTGCAAAGTACGGATGCGATAGGTTTTCAAAAATGCGCCGGAGTGAAAATATTTTTAATTGATGAAAAGGGCGCTAGTATGAACTGCAAATACTGTCAATTATGAGCAGTGTATAACATCTGTCTCTTGTTTAGTAATGGATATGCCTGAGCCTGACCAAAATGATCTTCCTCAATTATCATCTCTGTCATTTACGTAAATGCCTTATTCTGATTACGTCATAAGTCCATGATATATGTTTGTAGCTTGACACATCTAAAACAGTCGAGAAACTGGACGGCTGCATAACAGACGACAAGGTTCCCTGAGACTTTTCGGGCTAGTCTTGATGAACTGTTTAACTGTTTTGGACTTAAATCAAACCTTCAATGACATTATCAACCTTTAATGAATTTTACTTGTGTTTGTGCAAACTGACGAATGAATTGACTACAATAAACACTATGGACAATTGTACTGCTACTGGATTCTACTGGATTCATAGAAGTAAATACAAGAACCACAAACATTTAATTAGAAAGAATTCTAATTCCAACAGGTGATGACTGAACTTGGAAATATCAAGGCATATTCTGATCGGGAAAAGCGACAAGTAAGAATCGGACCTCAAAATTCCAAATTAGCATGCTGGAATTGAATATACTTCCTGTTGAAACTTTACAGCTAGTACTTCCTATTTTAGGATGTACTTTTTGCTCATAAATGTAGTCAGTATTGAAATTTGTTGCACTCAAAAATTTAGCTTCTAAACATGATTAGTCATAGTCATTACATTTGCAGGTTGTCTCGACTCAAGCATGATTTAACGCCTGTGGAATGTTGCTTGTTGGATTATTTAAAAAATATCATGAATAATTGCCTGTGCTTGCAAAGCAACGTCACTAGTAACACGTACTGTATTATGAAATGGTAATAACTGTCAATCATTTACTTTTGCTGTATCTTTTCAATGCAATCAAGCTCATTTGAACTGAAGCAATTTTCATTTATCAGTTGCTTGAACACACCATCTGCTCGCCTGCTTAATTTTTGCTTTTTCAACTTATGTTTTATGGATTTAACTAATCATAGGTTTAATGGCCGTGCTTGTTGTTATCAGCAAATATCAACATTATTTCTATTGAGCACGTTATAGGCCTTTTCGGTTTTGTCACTTTTTCCTGCTCATTGGCGCGTGTTAGCGTGTTAGTAACAACTGGATTGATTTTTCGTCCCCACCGCGCTTTTGGCGAAAAATAATATGATTGATTGATTATATGCATTCGAAAATCGCAATGCCTATCCTTATTCAAACCTTATTTTTGTACTCTTCTCTATATCATTCTTATAACAATTTTGTGATATATTAAAATTTTTGTTTTGAAACATCATTCTTATTAAAAATATACGTCTCTGTCATGAAAAAAATTAATTTGTTGCATAGTGGTGTGCTAATTTATAGATCTTTTAAAACGTAATATAATATTGCTAATGGAATTTACTGCTTGATACTTTCTTTCTTTTGCGTGTACAACGATGTCTTTATTTCAAGCCGCTGATGATAGACAACAATGACCTGTGGAAGCAGCGACATATGCACATGCTACAAATTGCAAGGATGTTCAATTGGGCCCAGAATTTCAACGACAAACATGAAAACGCTCTTCAATTGCGATCACCTGAGCTATCATGTCTTTTAAAAGCAATGGTCGTTATCGTAGCGAGTTAATTTTAGAGGGACTTTGTGTGATTGTATACTGCCTGTTTCGTAGGGCGTTGGAAAGTCCATATATTTTATTCTAAATTACAATTGTGCATTACCTACTGTAAATTATGACCAGGGTATAAAAGCTGTCTCTTGGGTAGTAATGGATATGTTTGAGCTTGACAAAAATAGTTCTCCATAATTAATTATCAGCTGTCCATTACGTAAATGCCTTTTCTGATTACAACATAATTCAATGGTGTATGCCTGTAGCTTCACGGATCTAACACAGTTGCCACCAACGTTCCCTCTAATTTTTCACGAGTCTGAGCAAACACACTAACTCCCTGAGCGGTCCCTTGGACCACTGTGAGCAACATCAGACGTGCCACGTGCGCACTGTGGCCATTATTATGCGTTTATTTCATTTTTAATTCAGGTTGGATTTTTTTCTTGTGCGCAGCACAGATTTTCTGTGCGCGGAGACCGTGTCAGCAGTGCGCATTTGCGCACGCGCGCAGCTTAGAGGGAACATTGGTTGCCACATAAGGTTACCCAAGTTGTCTTAAGCTATCCTTGGTGAACTGTTGTTTTGAAATTAAAGCAAATTACTATGAACTTTCAATGACATTAGTTTGTGTTATGCGAACTGACAAATGAATCAACTACAATAAAGACTATGGACAGTTGTACAGCTACTGGAGGTATAGAAGTAAATGTGAGAATAGAAACATTTAAGCAGAAGCACTAATACCTACAGCTCTTTCTAAAAGAGCAGTTGTCCAGCTCTGATAGTGTGGAAAGCAAGCAAATGAAATTAACTGCTAAAAATATAACTAGTTAGTAGATGGATGAAATCAGGGATTAAGCTACAGCAAACTTTATTAAAATGAAAAAATATTTATTTAAAACAAAGTTCCACAAGACTACCATATCTGTTAGCGTTGCCGCCATTAACGCCATTAATGCAATTGTGGGAAGTGAAATTAATGCAATTGTGCTGTTCCTTGATTCTGCAGTCAAGTCAAGGTTGTTGGAAATTACACTACCACTGTAGGACCAAAACCTGTCCCCCATTGAGACATTATAAATTTCATTCTAAATATGGGTTTGAATCAGCAGAGTGCTCGTGTAGCTAGAAAAGTGAAAATTAAACACTGGCATATTTGGAATAGAGATAGTAATAAGAATTAAGACATAAAATTAAAAGTTTGGATAAGGACTATAGATCTTTAGCGATATGCTTAATGGGTCTCAGCTGTGGAGAGAATTTCATGACAAGTGAAGTTCTATATGACGTCTGTAACGGTACCTACACTCAATGCTATGTTTCCAAGCAAATCATATGGGTCAAGTGGTATGTTGCTTCATTGCTCGCGAGCCTCGGTTACTAAGTTAGCATTTGTGCAAGTTCATCTTATTGCCTGAAATTTAGAACTTTCCACCAGGTCCACAAGAACAAGTGTCGTTATTACCTTGCCCAAGGGCGTTACAACGGTAGCATGACTGGGTATCGAACACCAAACAAGAATTGCATTATTGCAATGCCTTGCCATCTCATCACATTGGGGTGATCAGTGCTTACTATGAACCCCACCTTACTACCAGGTGTCTGCTATCGGATAAATCTTATTGTACACACAAGAGATCGTTGATTTAGGTCAAGGTTCACTGAATGCCAGTGTCATGATCTGCCACTGAACTTTTTCGCAAGCTATGTCGAGCTCACGATAATTTTTATACTTTTGCAGGTGTTCGTAGCTATAATTATGGGAGTTTTGATTTCTATGATGATTCCTGCTTGGGATTTTTTCGCATATCTCTTTTCCTGTTTGCAGTAATTATAACAATTGTTACATCAACCTATAGTGCAATTACGACTAGGGAAATGAAAAAGCACAAAATGAAACGACGGAGACAGAGAGAAAGTAACACTCATGTTCACCTGCAGAACAGTCAAGAAAAAAGAAGAGATTACGCAAAATAGTGAAGAGAAAATAAGTAAAAGAAAAAACGTTGAAACGAAATAATAAAGACACCACAGCTAAGACAGCAGAAAGCACAACAGAAGGTGTAAAACGAAATAGCTTAAGAGAAAGGACAAGAGAGCAAAAAGCGCAACACGAGGCGGTCTTCAGCAACAACTTAACTATGACATTATAACACATTTTTCTCATTCAATGTGGTAATCTGTCCTGCAGGTGACGAGTATGAAACTGCGACAGTTTTTAAATAAATCTAAAAAATAAATTTGACTCGTGGGCTGTAAAGCAACTTGTAATGGTGTAAATAAGCTTCAAACTGTCCAGCTAAGCCACTTCAAATTTGTGACGTTAATCATCAAATCCCTTCAGCGTATGACCAACAGGTTTGACAATTAAAACGTTACAACAAAGGGTGGCATTAAAAAACATTGTGAAATAAGTTTTGGTGATCCTTGAAAATTTTTTAACAGCTTTGTAGCTTTTAAATAACATCAGCAGAAAAACTTTGAAAGTATCTATTTCGCAGCAGAAAAGTCACCCAAGCGACCTGCTGTCAACGATGGGCGATTAGATTAGCAAAACACTAATGTAGAATTGCTGTTTAGTTTTGTTGAGACACTCCAAATAGACAATTTAAACTTTGAAGTTTGGGTTTTGATGTATAATATGTTTAACCAACTCAATATGTAAAAAATGATACGCTTTTAATCTTTTTTCACAATGAGTGTGTGATTGCCTTGTTCTTAGATCCATTTTTGATAATGTTTTTAACAAATACAACTTGTTCAAACCATGCCAAGAAATTCGTTTTATGTTTATAGTTTAAATAAAAGTCTAACGTTTTTGGGGGATAAGTTGAAAACGCCAGTCACAGTATACGGTTAATATTATAGAACTTGTAAAATGTATTAGATAACTATAGAACACAAAAATGTTGATGTTATGTTGCTGTGACGCTCTCACAATGGGAAAATCCATCATATTTAATTTGTCCCCCACCAATTTTTCATTTTCTTTCAAGAAAAACGAAATCAACGGCTCCAATCACTCATCTACCAAGCCAACGAAGTGGCGTAGACATCCGTATAAATAGTTTGAATCAGCAATGGTTAATGTAACTTTGGCAACTTTACGAACTCAAAAACGGTCATTCATTTTCAATAATTAACTTGAGTTACATTTTAGATTCATTCTGATAAAAAAAAATCAACTTTTTCTTTGGTTTCAAGGTATAACTATCCCATATTTTATATACAATTTACACTTTCATAATTACAATCTTAAGCCTAAACGGTAGTGCAAAAATATTCAAAAATGACCCATTATGATGTGCATTTGTGATTTCATAACGATAAAGTTTTAATAGGTATTATCTATGGGATGTAATGTATTTACAAGAAACCTCAAAACATACTAAACTATAAACACTTAAAATGAAGTATACAAGTGTACCTTGACCATATCTGCCTTGTTTTCTCCAGTGCATATAAATGCAACATTCCGAGCATTGTTTAAAACTGGAAGTGTCATTGTAATGCGCTGTGGTGGAGGCTTGGGGGAATTTGATATAGGAGCAATCCACAAAGCAGATTCCTATAAACACAGCTTTTGTACCACTTTCAACTTTAGTAATTTTTGACAGAGAAATTATGTTGCATATACAGTGAAAACTGAAGTTATGTATGTAAAATTATTGTATATCTTGGCATATTAAGCCATCCTCAATATGAGAATGAACTACAAAGGTTTAGCAAGATTTGACAAATCTATTTCAGGTTGTATCGGTGCATCCCTACTGTTTTGTGAAAAATAACTAGTAAGACAGCAACTGGAGTCGACAAAGAGTCATTCATTATTTCATTGTATAGCCATGCAATCCAAAAACAAACTCTCGTGAAAGCAAAATGTGGGGTGTTAAAATTGTTCATTTGAAGTGGGGACGTGATTCAAGATTTGAACAAGAAAACTGTTTTATTGTGAGTTTAATTTTTATTTTGATTTAGTACCATTTTATTATTAACACAATTGCTGACACCTAATAAACATTATAGCTTGTGGTTACAATTAACCACGAATATAACCAACGAACATTTTCAAAGTTCCCTGGCATATGTTGTAATGAGATTTGACTGTATAAACATGTAACACTTAGTAGCGAAAGTGAGCAGCTGACGCCTTGTGTGGGGAAAAACTTAACTTCATTTCCACCAAGATGTTGTTTATAGTAAAGCAACCGTTCAACAATGTCAAAAAGCTAGATCTTTCAAAACGTCACTAAGTAAACATAATATCATATCCTAGTGTTTTCACAAGAGATTTTGGAATGTGCCAAATTCTAATTGCATTGCATTGCATTCTAATATCGCTTGATGTGATAAAAAGAAGACTTTCTAGTATTTACAAGTTTTTTTTATCAGATAACAAGAAGCTTCTACGAAGTTAGTGACATTGATTCAAATGTTTCTATACTGAAAGCTGAGTTAAACAGTACTTAAATTTAAAAGCAGAGTTGGGCACCTATTTATTAAGGATTGATCTCGAGAGCGGCGCTCTTTTTTTCGCATTAATAGTGGAACCATCAGTGCGCTCCTAATTAAGGGTTACTCACTTGTCGCTCTTTTTACTTGCATAAATAACGTTGCAAACGTACAAAATAGAAATAAATGGTTGGATTAAAAAAAATTTCAATTATTGGACTGCTTCAACACTATAATTTAATGTAGTGAATAAAGAATTGACTGTTTTGTGACTAATTTCGCTCACAAAACAATACGCAACATTAGCTATGTCAGAACTGTGTCATGGTGGTTTACTATAAAAGCTTTGTTTTTTAGGCTTTTTATGGTCAACTGATGAGATGATAGAAATACTCACACAAATGATCCGAGTTGTCAGCATAGTGTCGTAATTAGCTTCACACTGACGCTATTTTTATAACCGATGTATGCTTTGAAAGTAAAACAAATTAGTTTTAGAAGGTTGTCATCTACAGTTCTAAAAGGTTCCTATTACTCTACTCGTCTATTAAATATTGAACTGGATTCCATGAAATTTCCCAACGTATACAACACAGCAATTATTAGGCTACAGTTAAACAAACGTTATAGTATGCAATTTTGCAACAATTGTTGTTCAAAAGTGCGCCGGAGTAAAAAAAATTTTTAACTGCTAAAAAGAGTGGGAGAGTGGGTGGCAAAACCAGTGTGCTCTTTTTACATAGAAAAGTGAAAGCACAGGCAACACACTTTTTAAAGGAGTGGTTGCTCAGCACTACTAAAATTCTGTCGAAACAACTGTATTGAATAAATAATGCATTATCGCAAAAAGATGTATGAAAGCTATATGTGAGGAAAAGCTGACTTTCATGTTTAGTCTATGGAAGTGTGTTTCGCAATCACCGAAACCATGTATAATAAATGTCTACAAAAAGATTAAACAAATAAGAACTGAATAGTTTTAGATTTGTTTCTTAAAGATTTCATACTTTTAAATACATATCCCTATTCACAGAACAATGTTCCGATATAAAATGATATAAAAGCCAAACCTGCAGATGTTAATATGGACTAGATATGGCAAACAACTCAATTTTGCACTAGCTTCATAACTTACCTCTAATACCGGATTGCCTGGAAATAGAGAGCATGTGTGTCCATCAGGTCCCATCCCCAATAACAAAAGATCAAATTCTGGCCAGTTGCTGGCAAACACTTTTCTCATCTTGTTTTCATAATCAGCAGCACAGGCTTCCACTGATAGAGAAGTATCTATTGTTATCCAAGAATCACTGCAGTTTTCCTTTTCAATAAGTTGAGCCTTAAAAACAAAAATGTGTGCATGTATGTATCTAGTAAATTTAAATTTAAAGGATATATATTTAAATTTGATCTTTATCATACTAATGTTTTAAATCCTCAAAATGCCTAAAGACAAATAGTTACATGTTCATGTTGCATTTAAACTCACAAAAAGATAGACATATTTCCTTTTTACACACAAATTGTTAGGTCAAGCTTTTTTTCTTGCTCAATTTATTCACAATAAATTTGTATGAGACATAATCATCAATGAGTTATCAACTGTGAGAATTCCATATTTTAGAAAATATTGTTTAGTATTAATGGCAAATGAAGGTACTTTTATACTGATATAAAAGACGCAAGGTTGGGTGAATTTGTTGGTGTTTAGAATGATAATTCCAGACCTGCAGCAGGAGATGATTATGCAAAATAATTTTGGAAATAATATTGAACACTGGTAGCATTTCTACACTTTCAACCAAGTACAGGTAATCTTGGAAATCATAAGACTTCAAACACATTATTTTAATATTATGTTGTTAAAAAGCTTTTTTATTTTTTTTTTAATCCTGAAATTTTTAAACCTTGCTTAGTAACAGACTTCAAACAAGTTGAACTTATTTTCACAAATACTATTTATATTCTTATTTTCCAACATCAAACTTTTCGATAGTGAGTGAGGTCTAGCAATCATAGCTTTTATGCTTGATCTTTCAAGGATGTAGTATTCATGTAGTATTGTAGTTGTATAGCAAGCTTGACAATGAAATCTCATCTTGAAACCTTGTCACCTATCCATTTTTTATGGAGCACAAAAGCATTGATGCCTGCCAAATTCAAAACGTTGTAGAAAACAGCAACGGGCCACCGACGGGCTCTTGCTTTGACTCTTCCATAATCTGACGTCAGTCTTATTCCAGTGCTAACTGATAACTGGGAAAATTTATTATAACTCCTTTTGAGTTGTCCATTTCTTTTCAATAAATGATTGTATGACATCAAAAATAAAATCAATTAATCGGAAAATAGAAAGACAATGTTTGTGTACAACAAAAGGCTTAGAAACGATAGCTTTTATATAGCGGTCATAATGACCTTTAACGATCATTAGATTTAAACCACCCTCTAAAATATTTCTGAAAGCAGCCTTCGGCTTGTTACTCAGCACGAGCATTTCTGCTTATTACTTAAGAAAACTAAAGAAATTTCGTATCCATGCGAATTCTAAAAAAAAAATATCACACTTTCAAATTCCAAAACGGTCAAAACGACCATATCGGCCATTCTAGTGTTTGAGAAAAAGGTTTACCTTGAACAGACACCTGTGTACTCTACAATACTACGCTCTGACAAAGCCATACAAATTTCACTACGATCAGGTAAAACTGCCGTGTTCCTTATATATACCAGCGTATAACCCTATCAAACTATCAGGCTCAAAAACATGTATGATAAGTCTGTTTAAAACATCATTAAAACAGGTCTAATTAGTCAAAATACTGCAGGTACCATAAACAAGACACAATGCGCGTATGTCAATATGGCTAAAACAAAAAAGTTCAAATACGAAGCGCTAAAGTCTGACTGATGTGTTGTTAAAAATCATTGACCGTAATTGATATGCCTGTGTCAAAACCTTAGAGGGAGTTTAAACAGCAGGCTATTCCAGTTTTTAATAAATTTAAAACACTACATCCTACAATGCAGAAAATAATGCATAAAACAATTATAAACTATATATAACTAAATAAATAAGAACTATTAAACAAGAGATAATATTATAGAACTAAGTGAAAAGAAAAAAGGCTTGCTCAATTAACACGCACCTACAAACTAAACGCGCAGTAAACTAAATTAACTGATTGAAACAAAACACTTAGAAACAAACACTAATTAAACAATTAACGAAATGCGCCTAACAACGAGTGCTTGCTGAAGATACACATAAAATTTGAGTTTATGACAGCCTGTTTGGACAACATTCGCATTAAGTTATTTTGTATTGCAGCATTAGCCTACTAGTGTTCAGGTTTGGTACATTTTGAATACAGATGAAAGTCAGTGCAACTACACTATTTGAATAATGTCCTTTACATAAAAAATAGGAGAAAACATTATGGTTTACATCTGACGATTTGAAATGTCTCGCTTGGTTGATTTCTTGACCTTGTTTTGAAACCATCCTTTTAATATAAACAATGCCCTGGTACTTGGTGGGAATGCAGTTAAATTTTTCTCTGTTGCTTGTGCTGCCACTAAGCATAGTATTGTCATTTAGCTAAAGACTGCAGAAAAAAAGACAAACACTATGTAACGAATACCAATAACTGGAATGGACGACCTACCCTCTTGTAGCATGTACGTGTAGAAAGCTACCGTATCAAACTTGGTCGACCACACTGTGCGGCATAAACATTTGCAACGATGCCAAATTTTCAAGTCATTAAAAGCGAAGTATAACAGACAAAATGAAACTGGACAGACGTTAATAACGACTGAGTGAGAATTGCAATTAATATATCTGTTCTTCTGCAGGAAAAAAAACAGCTACGAATGTGAAAGAGAACTAAAGGATTGCATCAAGAAACACATGACCTACAAATGCTTGTTTTTGGAACATTTTGCTCATAAAAATATGCAATTAACCTAACATAAGCAGCAATTCAGACAAAAACCTTTTGCAATATTCTAATTTATTCCTGGTTTAAACGGTATGCAATTAACCAATGTTTTACTTAATGTTTGATAGAATTTGGTTTGGGACTTCATATTTATATACCACAAAAGGATATACAGTCGACTCCGCTTAATTCGGACACTTTGGTTCCGCTCACTTTTGGCCAAATTAAGCGGATAAACGGCTTTGTCCGAATTAAGCGGAAAATCAATTGTTCGTTTCATGGTCATGCATAAAGGCAAAAAACGCATTTAAAATACTGTACCGTTGCGTAATAAATGAATTGCAGCTGCGCTATACTGCAGTAACTGGCACTGATCGCATAAAACGTCTTCGTTTACTTTAGTGAGCAATTTCACTTTTTGTGCTAAACTTTTCTGTACAATTTTGTCCTACAAGATGGACGCAATTGTACCGAAGTAAAAGCGACTATGAAGCTGGCACGGCGTTATATGAGTTCATTGTCGATTGTTACTGCATGCATCGTCATTGTTTCACCATGATCACTCATAATGCAATTGAATCTTGTCTTAAAACGAACGAAGTACTTTTTATTGTGTCATAACCTAACGATGGAATTGCGAACCTATGTCCGAATTAAGCGGAGAATTGTCCGAATTAACAGGAGTTTTTTACGTTCAATTTTTACTTTTGTTCCGTTCCCGAGCATTTTGGCCGAATAAAGCGGTTGTCCGGGTTATCCGGTGTCCGAATTAAGCGGATTCGACTGTATGTGTTTAAGCAGTATGCGAATAACCGATTTTGCCTATATAAATATTCAATAGCAAATTATTTACTTATAACAAGAAATTGCTTTACCAAAAGACAGCAATGATATCACAGTGTTACCATAAAATAACACCCGTTGTTATACTATAATATCACTGCTGTTTTTTGCCAAAGTAGTAATAACACACACCATGCGATGCAACTATAACTTGTATGTAACTTGCGCAAATAAAATTCAAGTTCCTATAACTAAACCTTTAACCCATTCTTGTATTTCATGGTTAATTCTCTATCTAAAATGATAGCATTTACTTTTGTCCTCATAGAGTTGTGGTCCAGAAATTGCTAAGTGTAAACCAAGAGCATACCTATTAACAGATGTTGGATCAAATAGCACACAAAACTTATAAAACTCCTAATCTTTGCAACACATTATATCAACCAATTAAATTTAATCAACCAATCAAATTGAAAAGATGAAAATCTATCCTTTCAGTTCACTTTTTTTGAGAAGCTGGGAAAATTATGTTGAAGCAAAGGCATCCACAGCTTGTGATGCAGTTTTGATTTGAAACTACCACGCAACGGTATGGTTAATCTTGTTGCAATGTAATTACCAAAGTCAAATGTGTCATATGGTACCAGTAACGGATTTGTTGAAACTAGTAGACTAGTACTGCCAATCAGTACAATGGAGGAAATTTCTGACACTTGTAGCTGAGAGGTGATTGGAGAATTATCCATTGGAACAGTTTCACACAGGTATGTTTCATTTAAATGACTAGCCGAATTGAACTTTTAAAATTGTTTATTTAACAAATCTCAAATTTATTTGATCAGCACCATAAATTGTTGTCAATATGTTGGCCAAGTTATGTTAAAATGAAATGACACACTTTCTAAACAATTTGTTTTGTTACAGAAAAAATTACCGTATTTCTTTGAATATAAACAATTATATCATTGACTGTAAGCCACCCCAAGAACAATTCCTAAAGAAAAAGCCTTGGCAAAACAAAAATTATACTACCAATAGGCTATGTGTATCGATGCAAAAATGCAAAGGAAAGTTGGGAGATCAAAATACAAATAAATTGACTAAAACAGGCCAATATGTTTTCAAAAACATTTAAGGTATTTTGCTAGACTTGGGCAATATGGTATAAAGGTTCAAAATATCAGTGACAAAAGTCACGTTGAATGCAAGACGCTTGTAAAGATGAAAAACTTTAATACCACCGGTTACTAATAAAAGTTGACTATTCGAAAAAAGACGATAGTTAATTAGCAATCAAGAACTTTTAAATGGCTAATGACATAAGGAATGCTGATTCTTTATAAACTAAGCCACCAAATTAAATTTTCACCAAATTCGATAAACCTACAAGTCACATGTGTCAAACGCCTGGTTTACGGACCAATTTTGGCCCGCTTCGACATTTCATGTGGCCCATCCATGTTTAACTGTTGCAGTGTGTAACAGAGGTGTCAAATCAGTGGGCTCTCGAAGATTTCAAGTGTGGCCCACAGTAAGCAGCTAGAGTTGTTATGTTATCTTTGCATACAGACAGCAATGTTTAATTGTAATATTAGAATAACCAATGTGAAATTATTACGATAGATAGGTTACAGATGTTTAGTGACTGCAGTTTTCTTATAAAAGCTTTTGGGTAAAAACTGTTTCCTGCTACTAATTTTGGTTAAAAGCAGAAAAGAATACCACTAGCATAATGCCGATGTTACATGACAATGCCATGCTGCAGATTGTGCAAGAAAATAAGAACAACCTTATTGAAATAATTTGGCTATCTTGAATTTGTTGGTATGGCATGCATCTTACTCGAAATTTTCAAAGCTATATTAGACGTCTGCTATAACACGGAATATGGGAAAATACCTATTGAAACATAACTGGAAAAAAATTTTTTTTGCTTTTTTCGATGTCTGCAAAGACATCGGAGTAACAATCCTGACAATTCCTGTTAAAACAACAGATAACATAACAATACAGCAGTGAATTAAGTGTGTTAAAATTAGCCAGTTTTCATTGGATTAATGTTTTCCAATCTGCTTCAAACTTACATACTGAGTTAAAATCTAAATCATGAACATACTACTGCATTGGATCATCCATAAACATCTTACGAACCTTATACTGGCCATAGGTGCTTTCTGGGTTCCCGAAATCTGTTAAACGTTCATCACAGAAAAAAACCTTCCATTTACTCCATTCTATGTTAGGATTATTTTGAAGTTGCTTAGAAAGAAAATTCACTATGCTCCCACCAGAAACACCTGCAATAAATAAGAGCTGCTTTACTCGCGTAAGCGTTAAGTTTTGAAAATGTTTGGGTTTGCTTAACTTCAGAATCTCAATTTCAAACTATGGGCATTACCCTAATTCGCAACTTTTAAATATAATTTTTGTAAAATTGGTGTTTATCCAATTAAGGTTAACTAAATGGTTCATGAACAATAAATATATGTTATGATATTTATGATTTATACCAAAAACTCCTGGGTTCCTTTTTCAATTTAAACAACCGATATTTACTAGTAAATTATTACAGGTAGAATCATAGGTGTCAATACCCGGGCAGGGCGCCGGGGCACAATTGTGAACTAAATGAAGGGAGGCAGAATATAGGGGCGCCTCCATGGTTTTGATCTTCAGTTTCTACTTATAAATTAAAAATTTTCAATATCAACGTTGATGCCTGGCCTAACTTGCAATAGATAATGGTTGTGAAATGAGATGTGAAATGAGATCATAAAAGCAACTAGAAAGCATAACATGAGCAAAATTTCTGAAAACGCCTAAAGAATGACATAAAAATGCATTCAATTCTCACTTCTCGCTACACAACTTCTACTGCTGTAAATGAAATGTAAACTTTGAAATGTCTAGTATAACCAATTCAAATTTGTGACGCATAAATCTATTGAATCGTTCACCTTTCGAAAACTGAAGCGTCACAATGACGGTTGACATTAAAAAACATTACAAAAATAGGTTTGTCAATATTTTTATTTTTGTTAATAGCTTTTAAACAACATCAATGAAAATGCTGTATGATTGTAGTATAGACTTCTGATTAATAAAATATTTTCTACTGTTTTGACCCTTGGTAATTATTCCACGTATCAATTGAAAACCTTAGGATGGATAGTATTTTACCGACGTAATGTCACGCAAACTATTGTTAACGATGGAGTTTAGCAGCAGACCAATGCCAAAAGGTGCTCTTAAACAATGTTCTAAAGATACGAATTATTTGATAAAGTGTAACATTTGCTTTCCATACACAATTAAAACTATTTATAGGGATAATTAATTCAATGAATACGAAACAAAAGAATAATTTGCTTTTAAGCTTTTTGCACTTGTTTTAATTATGCTACGAAACGCATTGTATAGGATATATATATATAAAAGAAGGCATGTTTTTTTGGGGCAATAGACGGCATCACATTCTGGGTCATTACGAATAAGTAACATAATTGACAATAAATGGATTCAAACAATCTGACTGCGATAAAATTAGAAGCATGTGAGTCGTATTTTGCTTGTGTTTAGTGAAACAGTTTGAACATCTAGATTGGTTTTCTTTTAATATGCATAAAATAACATCGTTGTTTTGACCGTCTGAAACCATGCGGGAAGAACCTGAAACTTGTGCTTTAAGCAATGCCGCTTGTAGAAGAGCAAGCTCGAATTTTACAATTGTGAGTGAATTAAAATTCGTGGATCCATTGAGACCGGGAAGCAGAATTTGTTAAAAGCGAGGATCATGCTAAATTCATGCAAGAATGTGTGAAACGAGGACCATTTCATCCAACAGAGCAAGATTTAAGCGGTGGGTTTTCTGTAACAAATTCTCAAAGGTGTTATCCGTGGTGATATGACAAGCATAGTTGGTTGGAATATTCTCATAGTGCAGATGCTTGTTTCTGCTTCCCGTGTATGTTGTATAGCGATAACAACACGATATATCCTTTTTGCACTTTTGGAGTGCGTGATTGGAAAAGAGACAAAAAGTTCAATCGTCATTCAATTAGCGCTACTTGTAAATCAAATTTAAATCTATGGGAATCTGGTCTGAAAAATGTCCAGCCTAAGGTTTCAGAGATGCTGTGGAACCAGCTATTAAAAAATTGGAAACGCTAAGCGCAGCGCAATATTAATTTTTTTCCTGTCTACAACATATCAGAGGTCCCTCGGGGATAGAACTGAGAAAAGGAAGCAAGTGGCGTATTTGCTGCAGTGAAGCGTGTATTCAATGATGTCAAGTCTATATATAGACTAGAGGTGCTTTTGATGTGAATAGCTCGTGTGTTGTTGCTTGTTTGCTTTGCTTTGCAACATTTTGCAGAAATCTTAGCGCTATTTATTTTTTATTGATGCGTTTTCTTTTTTATCAGGTGTTGTGCCCCACATGTTTTGTTTGTGTTTAGTGTGTTAAGTCTCATGTGTTTTAATTTTTCTCAGGTGTTACGTCTCACTTGTTTCCATTATTTTCATTATGCTTTACTGCTTCAATAAATTGCGTAAAAAGGTGAACAACATTGTCTTAGTCTATTGGTGTACTCATTAATTTTACTAGGTTAAGCAACGCAATTCAATAAGGGTTCATGAATAAGGTCATCCGATACAGAGTAAGTTAAAAAAGGCCACACGCCAAGAAATTCAAAGAGGCAGTTAATTGATTTTGATATTAACAGCACTCCATTCTATTGTTGGCAGACAATACTACATGCAATATTTACATTTATCTGCACCAAACATAATGCATTTTAACAAAAAGTAGTGAGTAGTAATTCGAACGATTAGTAGCATTGCAACTAAATAGCATGAGGTCTACGAAGTAATAAGCAAAGTTGCAGATTTACCAGAGCGAGTAATTAATTTCTGAGCTAGTTAGGTACTGAGAATAGTCATAATGTACAGTTGTACGTTATCGTATATAGTTGTGCATCACCTGATACGATAGGTTGCATTTTGCCATTATGTCATTGTGGTTAATGGTCATCATTGTGGTTATGTCATTTCAATCAGTTACGGCAATAACTATGTCAATTTCTACACTCGTTGTACTGATTACATCATTTTGGTATTTTCATCTTTGTTATGACCAGTGATGGAAACAAGTCTTAATGGTCGTAACACAAGTCAAGTCACTAACAGCGCAAGTCCAAGCAAAGTCGAGTCATTTTAGTTACATTTCCAAGCCAAGTCGAGTCAGTAACGTTTATCAAGTCAAGTGCAAGTCTTAAGACATGCCTAGTTACGATAAATTTTTGATTTTAAGTCGATAATAAACGAATTTTTTAAACTCATAACGCAAATAAAAGCATAAAATTTGACTTTATCTATTTTTGATAATTTTGAACATTTAATAGAATCTAGTCCAGAGAAATTTGTCAACAAATTTTTTCACAAATATAACCACCAGACCAACCTGTAACGATTTGAAATGATTTGTTTTGTGGCTTGAGTCGAGTCAAGTCAAGTCAGGTAGACTTGAATCAAGTCACTGACTCTAGTCTTTCTATTTCTGGTAATGATGCAATCCGTGCCCGAGTAATTTGCTAATCCTACATATCTGGTCCGATGCTTACGATTAATTGATAAGTGGTGGATCCACGTGACAAAGTTTATTCGTTTTTTGTCTGCAAACTAGCTAACTTCACTTTAAATAATTATTTAGACCGTTCAGTGTTACCAAATGATAGGTTAAGACACTCGTTTGCATGACAATGCAATTAGCTACTTTCAAACTTCAGGAAACTCGCCAAAAATTGTGAACATGCCCAGTTAGTGCTGACCTATTTTGGTTCCACAGTTGAAGTAAGCTTCTTGAATAAAAAAAAAACATAGTCAAACTTATTACATCATGTCTGAAAGACAAAAGCGCTTCACTGCCTTCACAACAAGCTTCTGCTATGCTCAGATCTATAACCGATGATGATTCTGGAGGTGAAAGTGAAATTGATGAAGGCATCGGGTTAGATTGGGAACTCTGCTCCTCAGATGAGATGGACAACGATGAAGAAACTGAGCAACTTAGTGATACACATCAACACATTGTTTATGTAGGTGATTCACAATCTGCTGATACTAACGTTGAATCCCATTCCTCTACATGTTGTGATGGTGATTCTTGTTCAGGTGCTGCTGAAAGTTCGGCGTAGAAGCACGAGGAAAGCGTGCAGCTAAGAATGCTCTAACGGAGCAAACAGGTGTAAAACGCTTTGCCGTTAGAATGGCATATTCCACCGTTGGTACTTTTCAAGCTCTATTTGATAACCATATGCTCAAACACATTCAACAGTGTACCAATGTGGAAACTCGAAGGAAATGAAGATTGGGAGGTATAAGTTTGTGAGATGAATGCATTTATAGCATTGTTAACTTATATGTACGAGGAGTGTATGGTGGCAAAAACTTCCCCTCCAAATCGAGATTATGCGTTTTCTACACTTCGACTTGCGCAGCGCAAGGTCAGCATGCTTGCAAACTGACAAATTTGCTCTTATCTCGGATATTTGGAATAGGTTTGTAAACAATAATATCAGCTGTGACAAACCTGCAGAAAATATTATGATTGACGAGCAGCTGTTTCCGACAAAAGGTCGTTGTAGATTCATCCACTATATACCACACAAACCAGACAAGTTTGGCATAAAGTTCTGGCTGGCGGTTGATGTGGAATCGAAGTATATCCTAAATGCCATTCCATATCTGGACAAAGACGAGTCACATCCACCCACCCAAAGTGATAATGTTATCATGAATCTCATGCAACCATTTATGGGTAAAGGCAGAAATGTTACAACTGACAACTCTTTCACGTCGCTTTTACTTGCCAAAAGCTGAAAAAGAAGAAAACCAGTCTTGTTGGAACTACGAACAAGTTTAGACGTAAGCTGCCTGCATCTGCAAAATGCTTGCAGCAATGATATTCTAGTAAGCTCATGAAGGCGAGCGATGTGGCAACTCTGACTGTGTATCAGTGTAAGCCCAAGAAAAGCGTTTTTATTCTTAGTGTTCTCTGCATCAGTCTGTTGAACTTGGTGCATCTAACAAAAAGAAACCGGAGACAGTGAAATTTTATAACAAGACCAAATGTGGTGTTGACGAGGCTGATCAAATGGCCAGGCAGTATTCAGTCAAAGCAGGTACACATCGTTGGCCCGCTGCTGTTTTCTATAACATTTTGGATTTAGCAGGCATCAATGCTTTTGTGCTGTATAAAAAACGAACAGGTGACAAGGTTTCAAGACAAGATTTCATCTTTAAGCTTGCTACAGAACTACGTGAAAACTACATCGTTGAAAGATCAAGGAGCAACGCTACGATTGCAAGTCCTCACACACTGCCGAACGCTCGTGAAAACAGAATTGCTAAGAAGCGTAAACAGTGTGAAATAGCTGCAAACTGCACACAAAATAAAACCAAGAAGCGTTGTTTGAAATGTAACAAAACCGTATGTGGTAAGTGTACAACTACGGAGCTTTTTGAATGTATTAGGTGTGCTGTGCGACAATGCAAATATGAAAAATTTTCCAATTTCGTGTCCAGATTTTTGCCCATTCCTTGAAATCAAAATCTTTTTGGTGGATAGATTGATGGAATTATGTGACTTGAATATTTGTTCAATAATTAAGCTGCAAACACGCAAAGCAATTCCTAGCAAAAACGAATTTTCGGAGAAGCGGTCAAAATGACCGCTAGTGGCCGTTAAGGGCTTATCGCACCTCCGGCCGTTCTAGTGTTAAAACCCAATGCAAAATTTACATTTAAGAGAAATCTATGCTAATTGAAAGTAAAACACAAGCTACCATATAAAATAAAAGTCTAGTTATTTTTACCAAGTGTAAAAATGTTGTTTCTGGCAATGGCATCATTTGCAACTCTATGAATCAAACTTCCAAGAAAGCTACCAACATCATCAAGGGATTCAAATACATTTTTTATGACCATGCCTGTTAAACTTTAACCTAATTTTATTTAAGATAGTATGAAAATAATCACTATTTATTCAAGCTCTAGTCTATACAAGTTTCCCAAACAGAATAGAACTACTTCTCTGAAACATATTTCCACTTAAACATTAATACAATTACAAGTAAAATTTCAAACCAAGTTCTCGACAGTCTTACAATAAATGTATCATAGATATTTTATTAATTCGCAAAATACTGTAATTTTATTATGTGATTTATTCATATAATGGTTGCCAACCATTCTTGTTAGCAGCACCCTAAATTGTTAACAAACTTTTGCTTTTGCAGTAATTTATTGGCATTAAAGTATATAATGAGAGGTTTCAGAAAAATATGAACTAGGAATGGGCCAAGTCTAATTACTCTGTTAAGTATTAGCATGTTTTCAATACTCAGACTCGATTAAGTATTGCTTAATACTCGATGGCGTTACCCATGTTGGTTTTTGCGTGTAAGTAGATTTCATTAAAATTGTTTAAATAACTAAGCCATTAAATAAGTAAGTTAATGAGATTGCCACTTTATCATTTAAGTATATTCAAAAACTAACAAAATTATAGTGAGTTTGTTTCAGTGGGCTATTTCATAGCAAAGACGTAACGTTCAAATCAGTGTTTGCTGTGTAATTTGACTATGCATCGATGTTCTCTTATGTGGAAACACAAAAGCTTTAGTTATTGATTTCACAGGTTGAGATCAGCACCAGGTATTTAGTAATTACGGTAGTTAATAGTAGCCTAGAACAACAAATTCAGCGAGTGGTACACCACAGCAAGTTATCAAATGCAGGACTTTGACAAAATAGTCTTGCAAACGAAATGTCTTCGCCAAAGCAATTTCAGCTAATTGCACAACAAAACATAACTTTTTTTTTTCTCTCTAAAATGCGGTTGATAATAGCCTAAACACTAAATATTTCTATGTGGAGGCAGTGATATAGTCATATAGTGTAGTGCAGTAGTACTTATATACCGAATGGGACCGTATGGGACCGAATGGGACCGAATGGGACCGAATGGGACCGAATGGGACCGAATGGGACCGAATGGGACCGAATGGGACCGAATGGGACCGAATAAGAGTCGATTTGGGACTGATCGGATAGGGACTGAATAGGAATCAAATGATTCCTATGGCTTTGAGACTGATCGATATCGAATAGGGACCGAATAGAAGCAAATCTGAGGAACAAATAAGATCATATGGATCTGAAGTGGAAACGGATGATGGGCCTAAGTGAATTCAAGTAGAATCAAACAAAAAACGACTATATGTAATATGTAAGTAATTTAGACAGTATGTGAATGCGTGGTCATCGAATTGGATATAGTATAATCAAGGCCTGTAGGAAATATATGGAAGTGAAATGTGAATGTCATTTAATGGGAGGAAATTTGTAACAAAACTAAATAGTCTATTCTTTGTTGCATTCATAACCCCGGAGACGAAGCTTGCGGTAGATCATCCCCCTCGAATAAACACAAATCCGGTAAAAGTGGGGCTATTGGAGGTTTAGTATATTTTAGTTCAGAATGTTAACTGCCTGCAGGCAAAAAACAGATATTTTAAAAAAGACAATGTATTACTGAATAATATAGATAACGCCAATGAGTTTAAACGTGGCTGCATCAGCGTTTCGTGTAACTTCACGCCTTAATTGGCTTCTACTTGTATGATATACCTGAACTTCTTAACTAGGATGCAATAATACAGGCTCGTGCTAAATAAAAGGATTAGGACAAAGGTCAACAAATGCGATGGGTTTTACAATATAATTTTACATGAAATAAAAATTGTGTTCACTAACTATATGCTACATCGACCTTACGATGTAAAAAAATTAAAAGTTTTTTAACAGAAGAGGCCCCCAAATGAAAAGCTCGTATAAACGTCTTTTTCTGTGCTCATAAATTCGGCAAGATTGTAATAAAATCTGCAACGTTAACGTCACAATGGTAAGATGTATACAGTATATGAATTAACTGATAAGTATGTCCAAGTTTAATTTTGTAGATAAATAAATAGGCCTAATAAGTTATTGATGCTGAAATGATCATGTCGTGCTGCTGTGCACGAACCCTTGTTATAATTATAATTTTGACCTTTCGGGTGGTTTTTGCTCTGGCCTATATATACGTTTCATTAAAAATACAATGTTCCAAAATTGAAAAGAAATTGTATAACGTCCTAATTAAGCGTTCATTTTGAGTGGGCTACTTTGAACAATAAATTGTTTCTATTTTAAGCATAAAATTTTACTTGAGTTTAACTTAAGTCACTCTTTAGCGCTATCAAATATTTACGTTTTCCTCACAGATGAATTTTATTTGAGTCCTGTATATGGTGTTGTATACATTATGCCGGATTAACGGTAAGAATTATACATCACAAGACACTCAAATTAGCTTCTTAAATTGCTCGTTAATATGTTAATTGATTAATCTTAATTTATGGACAGCTAATACGAAAGTCGAAATTGAAACTTTTTTTGGATGAAATAATTCTTACAATTTCTATAGCAAATACTGAGTTTGCAATAGCCTAATTATCATTTCCATTTGGCTCACGATCTATGCGCAGATTACTATATGACTACCCTACTTGATGGCTTGTCTAAATGTTTCACGAGCGAGCAAATAAATTTATACTGTAAGCTATAATTTTAATGTCCACACTACTTTGAAAGTATATATACATACAGAAAATTGCCACAAAAAAATGGACTGAATACGCAATACATGAACAAATATAGGGATTAAAACTTTTCGGTATGTAATAAAAGAACAACGAAAAAGAAATGAAAAATGTACAGACAATAAACGGTTATAAAAAATTTAAATAAGCTTCATACATATACCCCTACATTTACTATTGCAGATAGATATCCCAAATACAGATCTGTTCATTACGTTTTATTACACATTCTTCTTTTTACTTGAAGTTTTATCCGCACGACGACGCTTCCGTTGATGCGGTTTCTTTCCTGCATCTTTTTTCCAGGCAAACGTGAGCTTTTTATCTTTTGAAACTGCTAATTTGCCTTTGTTTTGCAAATGGTTGCATAAAAAATCGTGGATTCTTTTCTGCCTTTTTGTATCGGACCATTGAGACCAATCTCGTAAAAATCTAAAATAGTGGTTCCATTCTTTTGCGAGCAAAAAATCTCCCATCCCGAAAAGAGCCCTTTCCAGGTTTATCTGCTCATTTCTGACAAGCCGTTGCAATAACTGTATGGTGCTGAGCATTGTGTTCTCTTTCCAATCAGCAACAGCTTTTATGATGTGATTTGCGGATTTACGCATTTACGATTTACGCAGTTGTTGGTGGTCCATGTACTGTAGTTCCTATTCCTCTATTTAGGTTGGGGTTTACTACTCCCCTGTAGAGTGTCGGCTGAATGACTTTGTTGAAATATTTGCAAAAATCTGGCTTTGATTTATGGTCTTCTAAAAATTCTGCGCATTTTTACTGCAAAAAATAGAAGCTGGTGGATGTTACGATTCCATTTTTCCAATTATTTTTCGCTTTGTTCTGTTCCGAGATTGTTGATTTAAACCAATTTTATTTTTCATGTAATCGTCTAAATTGTTTTTCAAATGTCTAGTGCTTGTGACATTGCACGAAGATTCAAATACAGCTTTGGTAGCAGTTGTGAAGTCTTTCTCATTATCGGAACCAATTATTATCAAATTAGATCTATCAGTATACTACTTCCAAGGCCGATTAAAATCTCTGAGAAAAATCTTTGAAAAACTTCTTTTGTAGACGATCCATGGATCAGAATATGACCAAATATGATAGGAGACTCTTGAGTATTTTTACATAGCACACCGGGATGTTTGAATGACGTTATAGTGACAAAGTAATTATCAACGTTGTAGGTTTTGTCAATTCCCAGGATAGAAAAAGTCTTGTCTATACAACACACACCGCGCAAAATGTTCATCATTTTGTCATTGAATAAAATTACAGCAGGACCATGTTTTCTGTCATGAAACACCGACTTCATAAATGCGTTATTATTCATCGTGATGTAACTGATCACCTGCATGACCTCGTCGGCAATATTTTGAGGTGATACTGGTTGGTTCTTGCTGCTTGATAACTTCTTCTTTTCAGTGTGCTTAAGGTTTTCAATTTGCTTTGTGTCCCGAACTCCATCTTCTTTTCCAAAAGTTTCTATAAGAGTGTCATAGATTTCATTTGCTTTTTTGAATCTATTGAAATCTTTAATCCAAACATAATGTTGTTTTATCAACAATAAATCAAGAGTTGTTTTGACTACTTTTTGAAACATGTAATGGATATGGCTCTTTATTTTCGTAACCAAATACATTAACACCGATGTTATTTTGTTCTTCAGTGTTTGGTATTTGTTTGATTGTAAATGGAAATGTTATGCTATTATAATTCAATGTGTTAACATATTTTTTAAAATGAGTTATTCTTTCAAGTCGACTTTCCACCTTATCAGCAAATATGTTTGCTAAATTAGGCAACACCAGCTGAAACACTCATTATCTTTGGTCTTAATATTTATTAAACCTATCCTGGAATTTTTAAGTTCTTTTAGTGAATTAACGTAAAAAAAAGAACGTAGGTAACGTAGAAAAGTGCGCGGGGTGTAAAAATTAATTGCGCGTATGATGGCTATTGTTTCATGTGTTGTGCGTGGGATTTCTTAAAAAAAACAGCAAACATTCTAATCTGGAGCAGGGTTATAAAAATGCAAATTATTCCAAGTATCAAACATTAAAGTTTTCATTTAGTTTAAAGAGCAGTTATGCTTTGTGCAAAAGGTTGATGTTTTTGTACGTAAAATTTGAAAGGTTTTCAACATCGAACAACTAGTACATAATCACCAGTATACTCTTCTAAACAATTTGAGCATGAAGACTGTTTCAGGAATTACCATAGTTACCTACTTCTGAAAATATCTACGGTGGAAAAACGTTAATAATAGAAAGTTAGCGACTAGGTTGTCTAGTGAATGTCAAGAGTACTTTAAATTGTCAGTTCACACACCACAACGAGAAATCGTGCGTGCAAAGACGAAAGCTTTGACGTGCATCTGAGTCTCAATTCCATGTTTATATATTAGAAATTGGCGTTCAAACAACCAGCTTTTCTTTGTTTGTTTATTATAAATCAGCATGAACATAAAAAATGCGTGCATGTATGAAAGCATTGCGCTGAGTCATTCTATGCGTTTTATGTCACGATGAGGGTACCAAATTTTATGGAGGGACCATATTTTTCACGACACTGTAACAACTAAAACCTAGTAAAATGGAATATTAGAGAAAACAATAATTTAAAATTAGTATTAATAAAATATTATTAAAAAGATCACCGAAAGCGGCCGTAGCAACCTAAAGTTGTTCACAAAATCAGAATAACTGAAGAGTAAAATTAAATTGTAACTCTTTGATATTAGACCACATGGTATCATCGGATATTGAAAATGTTTAGTTGTAGAAAGCATTCATCACTCGGATCGATTTCGGATTCAATCGGAAGAGTATTGCAGTAACTGAAGTAATATCAACTTTGTATCGCCCTATGCCACGATAAATACGCGCCATCTTTCATTGAAAGAAACCAGCCAATCATGGGCGGAATAATAAAATTTTCCCCGGTAACCAACGCGTAAGTGTCAAACTTACAACAGGTCAAGTAAACTGTGCCAAGATTGGTCTGTCGTTTAACAAACGTTGCTATACGTTACGATATTTGGTAGCAGTTCAGCGCAATAACTGACCTCAAGCAATGCCCTTTGTGTTCATCATAGTTGCCATCCACTGTTCCTGTGGAACGAAATAAATCTATTTTATTGCTTAGGCTAACGATTAGGTTTGAAGGGAATTCTTTATCTTAATTGACTGCTTGGACTAGCCTACACGCGGGTTTTAGTTTCATGCTTTGTCTCATTCGGTCATACAAACCTACTAAACGTTGTTGACATTGGGTTTTAGCATAGATTAGAAACATAGCCTATTATGGGCGGGTGCTGCGTTAGGCTGTCAGTCAAGTTTTACACTGTTACGGTACTACGATTCTACTTGTATTGTACCGCTACCAGTACGCTACACTGGTTGACAGAGGGGTCTCAAATTTCGTGCTGTTTCTATATTGAAAGTTAATATTGACGCAGACATTACACTCAAGCACACCCGGCTTTGCATGTACATCATGTAAGTAGCCTATTCAGCCTAGTCAGCTTGTAGACTAAGCTAGCCTATAGTGGATTTACGACCGTCACCATTCCCCATAGTGGAAAGCATGGTAACTACACCTTTGACATTCTTTAAAACTGTGGTTAGTGCACCCTTGGTCTAAAGATCGCACATTTACCATGTGTTTAGGTGAGTGTTGATTGTGAAATGGACCATTTTGCACCTCAATTTTCGCCGTCCTGCCAGATTGGGAAGTTTGCTGTTCCTGGAAGAGAAATCTTCCACGCAATCAGGATGAAACAAAAGCTATTTAACATGCAATTAATTTTAATTCCCCGTGCATTCAGCAAACTTCCAATCTGGTTGTCCTGCACTGTGACATGCTTTCCAGCCTGGACCATTCCTATCTAATTTTCATTCTTTGCGCTTATGCCCTAATCAGAATATCTTGGATTACTTCTGAATTTTGCCAATAATAATCATATCTTGTTAAAACAGTGCATATCTGTAATTTTGCAAGAATTGCTGAGAATTTCTTCTAAATTGCTTAACGAGCTGTTACAGAAACATTTTATTTCTGTGCCAAGTGTAACGTTCAGATAAAAACTTTAGCAAAAGGATTTAGAGTTGCAGCCTGTTTATGATAGGAATGTTTATCTGAAAAGCCATTGTAAAACCAAAGTTCAATCAAAATCAGATTATAATATGATCTCTTTAAAAATTATTTCCAAGTTGAAACCTTTTGATGTAGTCAGTCAGCATGATATACTTATTATACTGTATTGTTATTAATTTTAAACTAATTGTGATATTGTCGGCATTCCTATCTCCTACTGTTTTTTCCAAAAGATCCTTTGTACGTACGCCATACAGTAATAAAAAGATAAGACACGTGTCTAATATAATAGGCAATATTGTGCATTATTTTATTGAAAAACGCATTATATATCATAATTATTTTATTGTATATTGAGTATGCTTTGAGTTTTGGAATTGCATCAATGTGCAAATAGTTTGTTTTAAGTTATAGTACATTACAACATGGCCTTGTATGTCATGTACTATACCTCATACAAAAGAAATACATATTCATGAAAATAAATATAACTATAAATTATGGTATGAAATATTGTTGACTTTAGATGGGTAAACCTGGAAGGTATAATATCTGATCTGTTCTGACATGAGGAAACACAAGTTTAGAACCAATTACATGGTCAGTTAAAATGGCTGATAACAGACCACTTGGGAGAGACAAAGCTATCACCAAGGCTCCCAGTGCAAGGTCTGCTAGAAGAAATCTTTTTGGTCGTGATCCAAGACAGGATGATGATGATTTGGCAAAAGAAAGGGATGATCTTGCCAAAAAAGATGGCGCAAGGTTTGCCAAACAGTGGAATTTTGATACTTCTGCTGATGCACCACTACCTGGAAAGTATGAGTGGGGTCAACCCATTATGCTTAATCAACGCACACCACTCATGTATGCACCAGTCACACAAACTGGCTCATCGCCAAAACTATCAACATTACTTGACTCAAAATCATCTGATTCAAAGGCTACATCACTGTGCGATTCTGTTTCATCTGGTGATTTTAGTCATTCAGTTACAAGTTCAAGTGATGATATGTCTAGCCCTTCCCGCTGCCAACCAACCAATTTTGTGACTTTAAGGCCACCAGCAAAAAGGCAGAGATCTTCATCACCAGGTTAGTAATAATTAACTTCAGTCATAATACTCTACTTATGGCAACTACTTAACTGCAGCACTGCATAATTTTCATCAATGTAACCACTCCATAGATATTTTGTAGTCGCAAGTAAACCAATAATTATAATTTACCTCTCTCATAAATAGAATTGTGTGATTTAATTGTTTAGTTAAAATACGATCATAGGTGGGTAGTCGGTACTTTAAAAATACTTTGGTTACAATATTCAGTACTGTTTCAAAACAGTAGTTTGGTACTTTGTTGATATTTTGTACTGATACTTTTGCTATTGGCAGCCATTATTTTTGTGCAGTCAAAGTTGTTTTCACACTTTCTTGTTTACCTAACTTAAATGTTATATGTAAATGTTTTCTCTCAGTTACTCAGTATACACCTGGTGAAGCAAGTTTATGGAACTTGTGAAAGCTCGTGTAAAAGAATAAGAAATAAAGTTTACCCTGTAAAGATCTGTTAGTATGCACCTGATGAAGCAACCTTATGCTTGCCAAAGTTTGTGTAGAAGAATTAAAATTAAAGTTAACCCTATAGAATGCCATCTAGTATTCTGTTTCAAATTTTTCAAAACGAGCTTTCGCAAGCATAAGCTTTCTTCTTCAGGTGTACTGCGAAATGGCCAAAAAATATTTCATAATTGCTAGGTAAAGTTCTGCTTGGAAACAACAATCGCAATTGTGACGTAATATCTACATGCATCCAAGCAATCTCAAAATACTTGATGGCGTAACAACATAAAATAAAATAAATCGGTAAATGAGTTCTTCCAGTATTTCTTCTAACCTAACCGCCTATGTTTAACAACACTCTACATGACCTACTTACGATGAAATATTCACTCTCTTTTCTATAATCGATCTAACTGCATATGGAATTTTTACCCCTATTTCGGCTTAGCTACAGGTTACTCCAAGTCTAAAAATAATTAGGGCTTAAATCAAAGATTAGTTGTCAGTAAATATACTGGAGAAAGGATTTCTACTAGTTAACTTATAGTACTTAAGCAGTTATTGCCATAAATAAGCAACAAAAACACAAATTTGTTGGTTAGTTACGACGTAAACTGGGTTCTCATTATGTCACAATAAAAACAATAGAGTTAACTCACATATTTAGGTTAGCTTTGTGTGGCCAACAAGTAATAGGTACAATTAAAACGTACTTAAGTGTATAACAGGAACATTAAATAGCCTTAATCCCGCTTCTGTTGGGGTATTTACACTGCAGAATGTAGCTGCTAAGCTGCTAAGCTACAGCTCAGTCTGGCTGTTGAGGCTAGCCAGTACTGTGTACCGGCAACTGCCGAAAAAACAAGAATGTTTTATCGGTTCGGTGCTGTCATTTGTGATATTCCTAGGCTGAAAATGAACATTACCTGCTACTGTACTAATCGCCTACCTGCAGTCCATGGAGACGTATTCCGTCAAAAATACGTTAGCGAGTCTACCTCTACTAGCTACTACCATATCTAATCCTAACCCCAGTAGTCATCAAGCATATTGTTTTTGCATTGTGATACCATAATGCCCGCCATCTCCATCATAATAAAAAGGCCAAATTTTCGATACAATTTCAGCAATAACTGCTCAACCATTAAACATTATTAAAAATCCATCCTCAAGCATATTTACTGGCAACTACTCTTTGATTTAAGGGCAATTTGTTTTTTGACTTGCCATTCACTTTATGCCAGTGCTAAAGGTTGAGGTTACGGTTTCATTAACATGAACTTTTGAAAGGCGTACTTCATAAAACCTTGAAGTAATCACCTTAAAGGTACTGAGTACCGGTACCAACAGAAATTTCTTGAAAAAAGTTATTTGCAGTATTTTTTCATTATGACGTATAGATACTGCAGCATTTCCCACCTCTCAATATAATTATAATGGTCAGTTTCCGGACAAAAGATAGAATTTTCAAATTTATGAATGCAATTTTTTTAGTTTTATATAAAGTGGGACAAAAATAAATGTGTTTTCAGTTAATGGTAGTGGCATACAATACCAAAAAACTACATATAAAAATTTTCAAAATTAATATAAATGAAAGGCTTTAAAAATCAGATAATATTAGCGTGACTGACGGGACTAGAATTTACATTAAATTTTGAGCCAGTGCCGATGATGTTAAATTTCTATATCATTATTTAACAAAACTAATTTTTTTTTTGGCAATCTCATTATTAATTTCGAACTGTACTTCAAACTAATTTTGAAGTTTTAATGCACTTAAAAAGTACAAAATTGTAATGCATCATGTGCGTGACACACCGGCCAATATTTCTAGTAATGATTGAACATTGAACAGTCATAGTTTTTGAAAGATGCATTCAATAAAGTCCACTAATTTTAATTTAAAAACAAAAACTAAACAAAGATTTACTAATATACAGTATACATTAATCTGAATGATAGACTTTTGTCTGACAAGCAGTATAATACTGCAAGATGCTGCTGACAATACAACTAGTAACAAAAAAATTAATTTTATTATAGTAGAATTTGCCTAAGTTGCTACCTCAAGGGGAACAGAAACTGTGGCGACTTAGGCAAACAACACAAAATTATATTTTTTATTGCATTGTTTGAGATACTAACTTTAGATTAAAAACTCTGTAAATTGTTTTGGGTTAAAAATTTATGCTTGTTGGGACACTAAAGCTTTAATTTTGTACATTAAATAGCCTCCTGGTCTAAATGGGTTTTTGGGTTATGGCTGTTACCAACCTATAATTGTTACCAACAGTTATTACCATAACTTTTTCGAACACATTTTATACATTTACGACTTTGTCACATTTTCCCGTTCATTGGTGCATGCTAGTAGCAATTGGCTTGGTTTATGGTTTTCTGGAGACAGAAAACGACTCTCCACTTGATAGCAAAGGCAAAACTGCGCTATAAAAACGATGTTGTCTATTCACTATAGTTAGTCTTCGTCTTCATTCATCATCACTCTCATCATCATTCTGTAATCTCTGGCTAGGCCACTTCACCTGACTGTAGCATGGCGAACTGTAGGAAAACTAAAACTGATAAAACAGTGTATAATGGCAAGGTTTCCGGGTCCTTCATAAACAAACATTGTGACATACTACAAGGTTGTGTTACGTTAAAAAGGATCACATACAGCTGGGCAATGCAGGTGTAGTTTAGTTGTAGCAGGTTAAGTTTGCCATGTAATCACGCTGACAAATTGTCTTAATGGTCTGGCTACCTGTGTGAATTATTTTGGTCATAGTATCAAGAATGGAGGCGAGTTGAGCGAATTATTCCACTCATTGTAACAAAGAGCCGTGACTAGTTAAGCAAATAAACAAGTTAGACGAAGACGACTAAGCTGAACTTGATACTAAAGAAAATAATAAGCTTTTCATTGGGACCAAGTGATAGATGGCGACTTAAGCGAGTTGTACTGTAGTAAATATGTATTAACTCTTAAGTATAAAATAACATTGTGGGCCTATGAAAAAGTATGTAAAATTCCACATAAACCGATTTATTCTGCAAAATACCTTACCGTTATGTGTCATATTTGCCGGTGTATACTGCAACTTTTGCACTATTATGTTCAAGTATTAATGGGACTTACACTGATATGTTTAATACATTTTCGATAAATAGTAAACACTCTATAAATAAAATACAAAAGAACAAGTTAAAACTATAAAATGTATGTCTCAGCAACTGTTATTATATGTTGTAAGCAATTCCATACATGGCTTAGCTATTTGTCAGAACCACTCAATTTTCAGTTAATTTCTATGTTATCCTGAGTTTATAATGCAGTGTCATGATCAGGTCAAAATTTGTAAAGTGAAAAATGTCACATTGTTTGGCATGCTGTTATATTTACCAACCACTTTATCTATTACTACCCTGAAAAAGTCCCTTGCGAAGTATTCTACCTAAATATTTAGCCAAAAATCTCCAACATCCTATTGCAAAATCTTTTTTTCCTGCCAAGGTAGTGCATTGAAAAGCTAATTTCATATGGCTTAACTGATTCAAACAAATAAGCATTTCTGGTACTGAGAATTATTTTTATTTCCCTTGAATGCCATTTTGAAAGCAACACTTAGAAAATCAAGAAATTTATGTTCAGAATATTAGTTGTTGTGTCAATCACGTGACCAGCATTACACTTTTTCAAGTTTAAAATTAAAAAATTTATGGCAAAAGTCTTTCGATAATGACTTTTCAGAAGATAGCTAATTAGAAAGAAACACAGTAATACAAGCATTGCATTTTTTATCAAACAATACGTACTATTTTTGTGACTGACAGGACAAATGTTTTTAACCTTAAATTTGTCTTTTTTAACCTTAATTTTGTAACCAGGCAAAGGTGAACAAAACTAAGCTGATGTTTTTTTGCATACATTAACTTTCATAGTATATATGTACAAAAATAGTGATAATTACCCTATTCCTACGTACTGAGAACTAGGAAAAAAGATAAGGCAGAGGTGCATACTCTACCGCAAACATAAATTTATTTGACGTTTTTTTGATTGAATTTTTGCTATTTTTGCAACATTATCATGGAATTAGTTGTATATATTTTATAGGAAACATGCTTACAAGACTGAATTTATTTTCTACAAGGTTTACAGTTATTTTATAATTTAATAAAAAAAAGAAAGTGGCTATTTTTCTGACAGATTGCACCGTTTAGAAAGACAGCTGGGTTAGGAGAAAATACATATCATTTTTTTTAGTAACAGTTACGTTAACATGTAAGTCGGTGTAGGTCTTCTATTAAGGATGTAATAAGAACATGATGATGATGTAATGTTCTAACATGTAATAATTTTCATTTTATGTGAACATTTAAACAAGAAAAACGCTGTAAATGTACACATTTTGTCAGTAAAATAGACCCTGTCTAAAGCAAGAAAGTCTCTTTTAATATCACATTTTAAAGCATTATTAGTTTTGTATCTGAAATAACATTTATTAAAAAAACAACCAAAACATGTTGTTGCTTTGCCCCGGTATGTTGTTATACATACATATTAGATATCTTGTATTTTATGTATATAGATGGCGGTCAAACTTGAAAATATAATAACTATTCAACAAAGCGTCTGTTGCTATGTTACCAGCCTAGGACAGCGATGTCAGTAACTGTTTGTTAACGCTGTTTAAGTGGCGTGATGACGCGTTGACAACAAACAGTACTTTCCAAAGTTTTGTGCTTGTGGCACAAGCAGTAATTAAAATATTGTTTGGAAAATTACATCACTCTTGAAAACGTATATGAGGTTAAATCAGCAACAAAACTTGGTTAGGCCAACCGACGCAAATTAAACAGTTAGCAATATGCCATTGGTACGATTTGCGTAGCATTGCCACTTATGCTTTATATTATATTATTCCCATTACCCTTCTTTGTTTGAAGAACACAGTGGCAAAGGTCGAATTGAATTGACACCTTCAAAGCCTTAGGAAGAACTACATTCCAAAGCAAGACCGAAACCTTTTTCACTCACTTTTTCTATTGATGTTGAACTGTCTGGTCATGATCACAACAATAATAACTCTACGAGAAACCATCGACGGTTATCACATAACGCTAAGTTATTTTGGTTATACATACCGTGCTAATGACTTTGTATTAGTCACAAGGGATTGAAGACATTCGGAGGAAATGCTCTTGCATTTATAAGAAGCTTTACAATCGGTTTTGTTATTTGTGAAAATTAGTTACGGTGTTTAAAAACGCTAGTTCGTTTTACTGTGATATCTTAGAGTCGTATAGGCTGTCTACCAACGTGTTCTTGCCCGATTTCCTATTACTTCTTGTGTAGACGTAAAATATAGTTTTGCTTAAGATCGTGTATATTGGGACTGTGCTTTATCACCGTTTAACTGACTTGCGTGTATTTTTAAGTCGAGTGGGAATGTTTTACATGTTCACGATTTTAACCCACTTTCAAATCAGTGTTGTGCTTATGAAGGCTTACCTTTCAAATGTTTGACGCGGAAGCTACAGCATCAGTGACGGGATATGTTATAATTTGCACGCTGAACGTCAAAGTCGTACGTCTGTTGAAGATTAACGAACTTACTGAAAAAAATTAAAATTGCTCCATTTCGTGATTGTTTACTGCAAAGGTAACTACGCATGAATCACAAAATCGTAGCATTATGTAACGATAACGTAGCGTAACAGGATGAATGATGTTAAGCATGTTTGTAAGGTACGGTTCAATCGGTACCTTGTGTTTGTGGTGATATGTACATTTTTACTTAAATAGTGTTGAATGTATAACACTATTTGCTGATTTATTTAAGTTAATCAGATACTTTATCATCTGTTTGTGTTTTGTTAGCACTCAGTATTCCGTGTACATCTGCTCTCTTGTTCTTTTTATGGTGTTTTTGCTATTGTTTGTCCATATTGCGATTGCCACCAGAAATTTGATAAAATGAATCTGTTGAATGCGTTGTTGGTATTATTTTTAATTTGCTTTTATGGTGTTATCTTTTTCGCACCAGATTGATAAAACAACCAAAAGTTTACCTTAAAATTGTTTTTGATATATGCAGAGGTGGGCAGTAGATACTTTGAAAGTACCGTTGGTCACGGTACCAATACTTGGTAAAAAATATATCGACGGTTCCGGTATTCGGTACTATTTCAAAAAAATAGTTAGGTACTTTGCCAAAGTACTTTTTGTACAGCAGATCCTGTTACAGGTGCAAGTTTTGTCGATATTATGATCCCGCTAAAAGTTATTTCAGGTCAAAAAGTATGTGCACTCACTTATTGCGAGTTTATTAAACGTTTGTGGATCAAACAAGAACAAAAAGCACTAAAATTGGCAATAACTTTAATTTAAAAGAAATTTTAAACAACATACTTTTTAAAACCTTGAAGTAATCATTTAAAGTACCAAGTACTGAAACCGACTCATATTTCTACATTTTTGTAGAAGTAACGGTATCGATACTGAAGAAGTACCGCGGTACTGCCCGCCTTTGGTATATATGATATATATTTTTCCCCAAAAGAGTTTTTCGTGTCCAACATGATTTGGTAAACCGAACAATAGCCTAGGTATGCATGCAAACAATTTTAACATGTCTAATTTATGTTCCGGGGTAACTTTCCTGCAATTAACTTAAAAGAATGATGTTATTAGCGCTTATGTTTCGTGATTGGTGTTTTGTAAGTAATGGACTTAGTAGGGAACGCCTACAGCTGGCAGAGCAAAGTGATTGATGCTCGTAACCTTTTTAATATTTTTGTTGAAATTTTTAGATAGTGTGAAATAACGCATCGATTTCTTTAAATGTGTATTTATGCATAAATTTCGCCCTTACATAGTTTATAGTATTTATATCAGTTTGACGGTTTGTCAGGAATTGATGCCGATACGTTGTCCAGAGCAATACAGTAAATAGATAGCGCATAGCTTCTTGAATCGAGAATCCGCCAAAATAGTATTACTCGGCATCAGTTTCAGTTGTCTACTAGAGCTTTTCTATGTTATGTTGATTACAGCTTTGCAGTAAAGTTTGAATGGTGTTGTTTTGATTTGCTATTAGATGCTTTGATTTCAAAATTTTTGCAAGTGCCTATAAATCCTTAACAATGAAATAAACCCAAAGGATATTCAACAGCTCTAAATATTATGTTTATTTATTCAGTTATTTTTACCTGTATCAAGCTTTTTACTGTTAGTTTAATTTAGAGTCAATACTGAGCCGATTTTTGATAACGTATCAGACATTATCACATGATCATACAGATTATCAACATGTAGTATTACCTTGCCAAAAGAAATAGGCCTATGGATAAAAAACCCAAAATGTGTTTTTCCTCTGGTAATTTAGCTACGAGAAGTTGCTCATGAGTGTAATAAGAAACGTATTAAAATTTGATGTTATTGAACTTATTTGCCGTTAGAACAAGGCTGTAGCTAGCATTATATTCTAGAGGCACACGAAATTTACGAAGGGGCACGAGTTTAACGTTAATGCACACTGAAATGGCAAGTTATTAATCTTTAGTTTTACCACAGCTCTTACGGTCACTCAATCTAAATGGGAAAAAACCTTTGTGATAATCAAAGAAATCGCCTTCAAAACAGAAAGTTTTACTGTAATTGCAGGGTTAGGCATCACACTAACAAGCGGAATTTCAACTGCACCAACTTAATTAATAAAGCATAAATCAGACGTCAAAAGTAAGAAAGCGGTTTCGTAATACACATCACAAAATACGGTAGTGTATAATTTACGATTGCCAAAGTTGCCTAAAAGTAATGTATAGCAAATTGTTAACGCAATGACACCACATTATTATCACAAAGGTTGTTTATACAATATACGACCCGCCAAATTGCTCAGGTCAAGAAATTGTTATTATTTTTTGCTTAGCTTTTTCAAAAACTTTTAAAAATTTTAAGTGAATTGATTTGTTAAATCTTTTTCTATATTGTCAAAGTAACCAAAATGCTTCTGACCCATAAATAAATAGTCGGTGCACGTACCGTGTAAAAGCGTGGGAAAGCAATGAAAATCTGGTCACTCGCACTGTCATATAAACGTCAAATGTTTGTGAACATACAAACGCAACAATAATGAAGGAAAAGAGCATCTCTACCAGATAAGTATAGCTTTTGTGTTTTTAAGGTAGTTGTAAACCAGTCGGTCGTAAAAAATATTTATTTCACTATTATAAACTGTTTTGCAACCACCATTTCATTGGCCAAATTCGTCGTGAAAAAAAACCCAATTAATTTAGAAGTTGTTTCAGCTTTTCTCCATAAGCAATTCCGTTTTTTTATCTAATCTGATATAGCAAACGCCAACTTGGTAACGTCGTTAGCAAGATTAAGGAGGGGAGACTTGGGCTAAGTTGTGGCACGGAGGCATGGAGGCACGTTGTTACATTCACAATAATAGGCTAACTGTTTCCATTTTGCTCTGGTAAAACTAGAAGTTTTCGAAATTGTGTTAAGTTGGTACTTACTCGACTTCCCACATAAAAAATATAGTAGAAAAACTATAAGGTTTGACTTTCTTCACATCAGTCATAGGTTTATTTAGGATTGCGTTGAGAGGGGTCCAGAAGTTTTTGACATTTTTTACATAAAACTCCCCTGTTTGCCTACCCCGTTCAAAATACAGTATAATATATTTAAACAAATATAATTCTAATTTGATATAAAAGTGTTGTTTATGTTTTATGTGCATTTAAGTTTTTAATTACGTGACAAGTGTTCAATCTTATTGTAGTCTATGGTTAAGCACGTAAAACATAAGTAAAATAGTGACTTTAAACAGACGAGCAGGTGGTGCGTTCGAGCAACAGAGGAAAATCGCTTGAATGCTGTACATTAGTGGATAGAAAAAGAAAACATACCAGAATAATAAATATTACCTTACTTAACGTGAAGGGCAAGTTCAAAAACAAGCGCTGGTCTTAAATCAAAAAGTAGTTGTCAGTAAATATTAGGGTTGTGCTGGTAGGAAGATTATTCGGGTTCGCACGAAGGTCGACACGAACCGGAACCTTCCATCAGGAAGGTCGACACGAACGAATCCCGAATTTATTCGAGTTAGAACCAAACAATAAAATTTCATCCAAAACTTGTCAAGTCTTGCTTGTAAAATGACGTAATCGATAAACAAATTGCTTACTTTCGAAAGAGTGTTTAAAAAACGATTGAAAAAGAAAAATCGTAAGGAAAACGACCTTCATTGTAAGTACTGCTGACTCTAGTTTAGCTTTGTCGAGAAACTAGATCATCATTTTTAACAAAAGTCAGTAAATTTATAAGTAGCCTAATATTGTATTCGGGTTCGCCATTGTTGGTATGCGTGTTCGTCCGAATCTTTCATAAAGGCGTTATTCGGCGAATCTATTCGGGTTTGGGTTCGTATCGGCCCATCCCTAGTAAATATACTGGTGAAGGTGTTTGTACTAATATATAGTGACTAAGCAGTTATTTCCATAAATAAGTGGCAAAAGAAACGCAAAATCATCGCTTAATTATGAGGACGATGATGATTCTTATTACGTCACTATGGTGTCACAGCAAAAAGTAGAAGTCACAGTAGAATGTTTCCTGTGATCTACAAGTGAGCAATAGGTATACTTATAGTGTACAATAAGAATATTTTGCGTTAAATATGCCTAAACTAGCTTGCTTGCAGTTAATGTATTTGTGCTGGTTTTGTAAATGCTAATCTGCGGTATTGTTGAGTTTTGGCTGTAGCCTAGTCCGGTATAGGGATGTGCCGTGAGGAAGATCATTCGGTTTCGTGCGAACCCGAATTTCTTGAAGGTCGACACGAATTACGAATCCCGAATCTATTCGAATTAGAACCAAATAATAAAATTTTATCAAAAGTTGTCAAGTCTTGCTTGTTACATGATGTAATCGATAAACAAATCGCTTTCTTTCGAAAATAGTATTTAAAAAACAATTGAAAAAGCAAAATCGTTAGGAAAACGACCTTCATTGTAAGTACTGCTGTCTCTAGTTTAGCTTTGTCGGGAAACTAGATTATAATTTTTAACAGAAGTCAGTAAATTTATAAGTAATATTGTATTTGGGTTCGCCATTGTTGGTATTCACGTTCACCCGAATCTTTCTTAAACGCGATATTCGGCGAATCTATTCGAGTTTTGGTTCATATCAGCCCATCCATAGTCCGGTACCTCATGAGTAGTATAACGGTTATCCAAAAATGCTGCGTGTCGCAAGGGAACCGTTGGGTGTCGTGTGTGAGTCGTTTTTGACTTGCGGAAGCGATTGAAACATTACAATGTTTATATGGAAAAGCAGGTTGGTAACATAATTGGTTTATTGACAAGAAAATGCGCGACATTATAAACGTTCACAAAAAAGCAGAAATGGTTGGTATTATAATTGGCTTGCTTACATGAAAAATGCGCGACATTGTAAACATTCACATACAAAAGCATAGATTATTCGAAAAATTCTTTGTCGATGTTCGGGTGTAAACAAATGATAGTATTCGTTCAACCAAATTGATTTGTCTTTCAAAACGATTTCTGTCACGTGTATAAGATTTCCAATCATCTTTTCGGGATTGACAATAAGCGAATGCCCACGTTGTAATTGGGTGAGTAATATCTTCAATCTAAACAAACCTATAAACCAGGCATGCACAACTCAAAACAGTACACGGGCCGTTTTAGGGAAAAAAATTTTTCGCGGGCCGCGTGCTAACATTGTTGTAACTAACGTGTAGCCTACTTTATATAATGTGACCGATTAACCGTCGAATAAGAGATATTATTGAGAAGATGGTTACTGTCAAGAGACGGTTGCCTCTCGCACTACAGTATGTAGTTGTTTTTAACGCTTATCGGCGGTAAAGCATCGGATTCGTTGATTATTATGTAACTGTAACCGAAATCACGGAATATCTCGTGGGCCGCACGAAAAGGTTTCGCGGGCCGCATGCGGCCCGCGGGCCGTATGTTGTGCATGCCTGCTATAAACCAATATGCTTTAAGCTCCATAACCTTTTATAGCTTGATGACTGACTGATCAACACATGGGGGAATTATTCAATCTGGCGACACAAGCTCACGTGTATGATATGGTTAAATAAGACAATTTGATGGCTAATTAAAACGTATAGCACATTCTTGTTTTCCTCTATTGATTCCAATTCACCAACAACCGAAGAATTCCTCCACCGTTGAATTGTTGTTCAGGTGGAGTTATTAAAAGATGTGGTCCACAGCATTTTTTGATTCACTCAACAGCTGTGGCTTTGGCTAGGTTGAATATCGTTGGTTTTCTCCAATTTGGAAATCTTGAAAACAAAACAAAAACGTAGCCTTTTTGTATAGTAGATATTCGAAAAGGAAGAAGTAATTGGTGTGCTCCCGCCATGCTTAGTCTCCAGGCTCCCAGGTTTCCAACCTTCCATCGCAGTACCAACACTTCACACAATCCCTCATTCGTGCATAATACCAACCCGCTTCAGCGAGTTTTTGAAACTCAGGTTGACTTCGTGTATAAGCTGTCCAGTTTTTTACCTCACGAAGAAACGTTAAGAGGCAGGTTTCCCGGACTTGTCAGACTTTTCATATCACTGGCAGTTAACATTTTTTCTGACCAGGGTAATCCAGGCAGGTTTTTGGATGCCATTTTTTATATTTTTATTTTTCGTGAATGATGCGATTCTTTCAATGCAAAATGGTGACCCGACTTTCTTCTACAAGAGAAGAAGAACACTGCACTTCTGAAGATCAAGTATCGAGACGCGAAGTTTACAGCAAAACCTCTTCGGATTACTCCTACATTGGAACGTTGGATTATATTTGGGATATATATCGGACTGCTTAATATTGTGATCCCAACGCTGATTGGAGTGGACATCTCACATCTCTAGTGGAAATTGTTGGAGATATTGAAGAAGAGGAAATATACTGGGGCGCTTTGAACGACATTCCACCTATACGAACCACCAGAAGAGGACGTCACATTCCCTTGTCCAAGTGTTTTCAAGACTAAGCATGTACATTGTACATGCCACTTGTCCTGTACTTCATTGGCATAGTTGTGGTCTCCCCACCGACAGCTGCCTTACAAACCTTTAACCTGTGTCAACCTCATTACAAAAAGGGAGAATATTTTATACCTCCGCCGGAACCATGTTTGCATAAGAAGCATACTGCAGTTCACCAATGCAAAGCAACAATTGATGATCCTAGTCACCGCCTCATCGATATCGAGGTCTTTGTGTGCCGTACGTTCATCACTACTTCCATAGCAACCCATTATTTTTTTGGATCCAAGAGTCACAATGATTTCCTATATGATTTTTCACCAAAGCTTAGATGACGTGGAATAATGTTAGATATGATATGTTACACGTAGCATGGCTAGAAACATATCTGTCGCTGATTGGCTGGATACAGGGTATAAAAACTTAGGCTTGGTTAAAATCGCTCTTCTTCTCCTCTTATCAGTTTACCTTCTGGATTATTCATTATTGAATTGAAGTGATAGCTCTATTCCAATGTGAAATGGTGATGAAACTGTTTCTGATGTGACTACGAGTATATTTCGGACAATATAGCAATTTAGACTTTATGAATGTGGTGCTGATTTAAAGAAACAATTAGAGAAAGCATATACAACGGAGTCAAAGACAAAATAGTTTAAGAGTTCTAAAAGACCGTTTATCAATAAATTCCATGGTAATTTTGCGGCGTTGCTAATTTCGTCATATGTAGACGTTACAAAAGTTAGCCTATTACTCAGAATAGCGTTCACAAGAATCATATTAAATTTATAGGCAAGAATTAATTGTAACATATCAAAAGACACAAAATTCAGTAGCCTACGGTTCCACAACGGCGTTGCCACCGAATGGCTCACAAATTAGAGCAGGATGGTCCAAGGAGAGATTTCGTGCGGCCCGCAAATGCTGTACTTTCAGAGTTTTGGTACCCTGTATTTACCAGGGAAAATCTGCAGCTGTTAAAATACTCTATCTAAATGAAATGTCTCACATCACTGAAGTACAAGTCAATAGGTGATTATTATGAGGTGATGATGTCTTTTTACCGCTAACATCACTGTATGGTGTTGCGATATAGGCCTATACATGCGATGATTTTAACTTTTTGTTGCAAGCACAATCGCAAACAAGTAGAAAGTATCAAGGAGTGCCTTATTAGTAGCACAGCAAAGCATCAAGTCCATTAGAACAGTAAACCCAGGCCTTTGCTAACATTGGAGTTTACCTCATTTGCTGCCCGCAATGTTCTCCTCAACCTTAATGTGGCCCTTCATGCCGGCAGCGTTGGACCAACCTGAATTAGAGGTTGCGCAAAAAATGAAGCCGAAGCGTCATATTTGCTCACAAACTTAAATTTCATATCCAGGTTAAAATACATATATGTATTGCCAGAGTCGGCGAAAGCAGGTGACGATAACGCGTGACTAACAATGGCAAATAAGATAAAGATGAATAATTATATAAAAGGTAAAAAAAATTGTTATGTTCAAGGATGAAGTAGAACTTGTAGGCATTTGTACCATAAAATCATTTTTTTGATGTTTTTGTTTAGGCATCAACTTCACATCATTGCGAGTATGTAGGTTAAATTCTCCTTTTTATTTCATTATGCTACAGTAGAAGTAGACTGCAAAATATTTTGATTATGTTTTTTAAAGAATTTGTACAAAGTCCCATTTAGAATGCAACACAATCAGCCATATTCCACTTGATCTGAAGACTTTTTTGGCATTTAAGGGTATCTTTACTTAATTTACCTGTTAAATTTCTGGCTGGTCTTTGCGTGCGGTTAAAATACTTCACCCTTTGTCGGCCGAAAGGTTTTCTTAAAGTTTACAAGAAATTTTTTATTATAGGTGCTGTACACTTTTTCAATAATACAATTAACCAAGAACATAACGTAGATGTGTGAGCTTGTATAACGTGAAGGTGATGGGAGTTACATGTCCGACATGAAAAACGCTGCGAGTTGTAGCAGGTGCAACGATAAAACAACGTTTAGACCAGTGCTTCTCAACCATAAGGTGGCGACCCAATAGTGAATCGCCTTTTGATTTGGTTGGGTCGCCGACTACAGTAGTTAACGAAGCCTTTCGATAAGTGAACACCATACTTTCTGAATAGCGAACTCCTGTACCAAGAAATTGATACTTCACGAACGTCTTTCTGAACTGACAATAATATAGTATAGTGATTAGAGTTGGTTGGTGACTAACATAGCGTAGTATTTCAGAAATAGGGTCGCTGAACCTTTGCTATCAATTTGCGCTTAATATTTGGCTCGCCCCAGAACAGGTTGAGAAGCACCGAGTTATGCTCTTGACTAACAAGCGAAGGCTGCTTCGCTATTCTATGCGAACTTTCTTGATTTGAAATCCATAAATTTTGAATGGCAAACGACATAAATAGGACCTAAACAATGAAATATTTTTGGCACCGTAGCCGGAGGTAAATCATTAAACATATCAATTTGAAAGTCCGTTACAAGTTAAAATACAGTATTTTGGGAGTTCTGAAACTACATCAAGCAGGAGGTTGGTTGATGAGAAATTAGCGTATCAGCATAAAAGCAATAAAATCCCAAACACAAGACACCACTAAGCGCATTTAGCGATGTTAAATGGATTTTGCTACAGTACCTAAACACATTATAAAGAAAGTGAAAGCAAGAAGTAAACTTCCTATATCATTTTATTGCTTCATCCATATTCAACACATCAAATAGGCCACTACTTAACAGTACTTCACAACATTATCACTGAATTAAAAGCCGCTAACGATTGTTAGCCAAGTCAGATAGGACTAAGTTGCCAAAAATAAATGTCACCACGCCTATTCCGCAGAGGTATTGAATCGTGACGAACATGTCGAGTGACAACCAGCAGAAATAATAAAGAATGAAAATTCCTGCAGTATGTAAAAAAGATTTTAATATTACAAATAACAATTGGAACATAGGGCTAATGCGAAAAGAGTGTGGAGCTTTTTAACATACCTGCAAGGCCAATATGAAACATTATGTTTTTGGGTGCAAGACGCAAATCTGAAACGTTTGCTCCGACCCTGATCCACTGAAAAGAAAGGAATATTTGGCTTAACTTCTTCCTACGGAAATTATGTAAATGATAAAAACTTACCAAGATGAACAGAAGAGCTATCGGCAAAAGACAAGCGACAGTGAAGGCCTGAGAGACAACAACAGGAGGACGCTCTTCAGGTTGTCGGAAGACGTGGTGAATTTCAGGCTTGGGCAGGTATTGTTGTTCAAACGATGGTTTCGCCTTCTTCGCGTCTTCACCAAGGTTGAGAGTAACTGCACCCTATTAGAACTCTTATCTTTATAGCGTGAGCAATAAAATATAATTTTTCAAATTTTACCACTACCGGTCCACCAGCACTTGCTGTTTTCCATGTTTTAAGTTATCAGTATCTATATGTAAATGTTGTCTTTTTTTCGGTCGATTATAAATTATATGCCTTGTAAGTCATCACACATTTCTTCATCATTATAAGATACAGATTAAAATTTCATTATTATTGATTATTATGACTAGGACGATTCATGGTCAATAAAGCCAACTTTCTCAGTAAAACCAATTTTTCTGTTTTAGGTAAGATTTTTATTGCAACGTCAATTTACGTTTTCGCACTTGTTTAAGCACGTTTTATTGCATATTATTTTGTGCCATTTCTGTTCTCTGGGAAAGGTAATTAAAAACAAGGTTTTATATTGCAACCGATTGTACAGGACAGTATGTATCAATGCAAACCACAGCATTCTTATTATCAATATCATACATTTATAACCACATTAAATCAATGTGTTTGTTACTTTGCACAATTCATCACTTGCAAGACTGAAAAAGCAATTTTGCAAAAAATTTATGCTTAATAAATTTTGGCAAATAAGTCTACATCATATTTTAAATAAAACAGTTAAAATGGCTAGTGGTTTTCTATATCTTTTATATATTTTGTTGATTAAAGTCAATGAAGTTGACTACATTATAATTACTTTAATTCAAAATTAACTTTTTTGTGTTGAACTTGCTTTTTAAAAACTTAGTATTTTAACAATAAATTTAAAAAATCAACCTACTGTATTTTGAAGTACTAGCTTGCATTATAAAACAAAATTCAGTGAAATCCACAAAAACTTACAATTTCCCAAAATATAGGATTTGATATTGTGGCATCACCAACGATAAGCTGCAAAAAATATTTTCCAGGAACTGAATTAAATTGTTCACGTCCGGCAGTAGCCAACTCCACTTCAAATTTATAAGTTGATTTATCATCAGGTTCTGCCACAAATATTATTTCCTGGTTGCTATCTTCTTTGAAAAATCGTACAAAAGCCTGAACAAACAATTAGTTAAAACAGATCATAATATGAGCAGTGAGTATCTATCACAATCTAAAATAATAAACATAAAAAATCCTACTTAAAATAGTTACCTGATGAGGTAAAACCAGGGAGTCATCAACAATGTTCTTAACTTGAAACTGCATTATGATCTTTTGTTGATTGTCAGCTCTCATGTCCTCCATTTTACTTGGATAGGACACACTAAAATGAAATGGTTAAAACATCGTCAGCAACAAAGAAAAAGGTACCGTTCGTCTAACATCTACTGAATGGTTATTTAATTTTGATCATGTTCGTGGGCTTTCAGCCAATTATCTTCCATGCCAATGATATTAAATACCTGTTTAGTGTGGCTCCAGTTTGCTCTCTTTCAGCAGTGCCAATTTCCAAATTGGCTACAGTTATTGTCGAAGTAACCTTTACTCTAAATTCGAAATCAGACACACCGAAAAGCTGGGTGCCAGTGGAAGATATTCTAGGTGAAGCAAAATGGGATAATTTAATTTTGTTTTTTGGACTACCCTGTGTGTCAATAATAATTTTCTTACGCTAGAGTGACGTCGTAGAAGCCACTCTTTGGTTTCTTCTTCCAAAACATAAAGTTGTATGTCTTTTGTCCATCAAACTTAAAGGGTACATTAGAAACAATCACTTCATTGTCACTTGCGCGAATTATAGATTCAGCAATAACAGAAAGCTTGGTCAATGGTTGAGAGAAAACGTTGGACACCGAAATCTAAAGACATAAAGCAGTTTAATAAGTGTAAAAACATATTTCCTGCTGTTCAAACTCATTTTTTTGCTTCTCTTTGAACAGTAACACCAACTGCCTTTTAGCTCAGCTTTAACAACAGACAAGAGTTTTGAAGCATATTACCTGGATAGCTGATTTATGTTCAGAAATAGAAGTGCCAGATACAACCGCAACTTTAGCAAGCCTAAATTGTGTCGATGAAGTAATTCTTCCCAAAGTTGAAAGCAGAAGATAAGCTTCTTTTACAGTCGAAGCGGCAGTTTTGCTCCTCAAAAGGAAGTTGGTGAACAGAATAACCTGATTCTACAAAAGGTAATTGAATATCATTAAGAAAAATATAGTTACACAAGGCTGCCGACTTGATCTTTTTTTCAGAGATGAAAATGATGTCATTGACAGGATTATGAAATCATAAGACTTGTCTAATGCAAAGGTTCCAACAAAATTATAAAACAGACTACCTCAGTACCACGTACAAAGTTAATTTTGTACGTGGTCAGCGGTACCCATACAATAATTTTAGGTGAATATTCACAACCGCTTTAATCTGGATTTCCCTCTGTCAATAACTGATAAAGGGAATCACATCATCAGTTTATTTCAACACAAAACAATTGTTTAGCGTTAATCATCGTGACATATATAACGTTGTGTTTTGTTCAGTTTTCAACATCATGTATTAGGCCCCCTCAAACCATCCTGGCCTATGTATCAAGTGCAAAGTAAAAGTAGTTTTAGGTTTGAGTAACGTATTTATGCTAAACACTGGCACCGAACCTAGATTTGCTCCCTGGAATTTGAGAAAACATGATATCATACAGAAAAACGAACTTACTTGACTGGAATTTGTAGTCTATGACCCTGCATATGTGACACACAATTTACGATTTCAAAACATATTTGTCCAATGCCAGCTTTTAACAGTGGAATTGGTACATTCACAAGGTTACCATTGATATTGGTATACTTTTCAACCACGGTTTCAACACAAGGTTTCTTCTATGTTTCTCCTCTTCTCGCTTTCCTTATTCTTTGGTTTCTGTTTGTTTTTCGCCTCATGCCTTGTCTATTTCTTCATTTTTACTGACGACGAGAATTATAGTTTAACATGCCTCTAACATTCTCTGAATTATAAAATGATGGAAGTATGCCGAGATTTTTTTATTTTGGATATCTAGATAAGTGGAGTCTGCTGACTCCTTAGAGGCACCTTAACACATACCTTGGCATAATTTGAGGTAAGTTTTCAGGAACTAATTTTGTTTAGGCTGTAACTATTCCACCTCAAAAAATCGCACATATGAACTAATGAAGCTATTTCTACTGTTTCTTGTTAACGTAATTTAAATGTTATAACGTTATAAGTATATTAAAAAGCGGGCACATCTACTATCTAGACAAGAGTTCACACTCATACCGATCAATGTGTGGTAGCGTTTATGTACGACAGTCATCGTCTCTCAAAAATAGAGAATACGAAGCTGCAACAATGGCAAATAGAATTGGAACCTTCTTCCTATTTCCCGAAAAAACACATCATTCACAATGGGAAGCTGTTCTAGATGACCCCCTGCACTCAATTCAATCGTTGATGTATATAGCTACCAACATGTCGCCTCATGATTGCTTATTTAACTTTCAACGTCGTTCTCGCACAGGAGAATCTACAGCGAAAAGGTGTACCTCAGATGGTTTGTGACAACAAACAAGAACGATCTGCTTGCACGTGAGGAAAAATATTCAACACCAATCAGACTTACGCCAATGGGCGCTAAGCCATGTTTCATTACACGACATTGCTCCTCAGACATTAGTAAAATCGATGAAACTATTGCATATCCTGGTCAAAATGACATGTCCATCAATGTCAAAAAACGCTGAGCAAATCCAGTTCTGAACTAGTAAACGATCAGGTAGCGAGTGATTACAGTTCAACTTGATCAAGACAACACTGCATATGTTGAGAGCACTAATGTTAATGACGCACCTAAACGTACAGTGCAGCATAACAAAGGTGTGTCTCCATTGAGGTACAGCTATGTTGAGCAGTAAGCAACTATATCTGTAAGTGTTAATATCTTCTGCAATATTATTTTCATAAACACTGTTTTGCTACATCCCATGTTTTCATTTGTTTTGGAAGGGGGTATAGGTATACTTAATTAAAAGTGAAATTGGTTAGGCACCTCCAATTAAACAAGTAGTGAGTAAGGATTATTTATCAATAGGCAAATTAGACTATGATATAGTCTTACATCTATCTGACAAAACATACTGAAACCCCAGCTACCTTTGAAATAGCCAAGGGTTGCTTTGCTACATTGCTAACTTCCACAACTGCAGAGAGAAAAGTAGAGGTAATTTCAAGATTGTTTTCAAAATGCAAAAATCGCTCATCCACTTCATCTGCTTGTGCTGCCATATCCTGTTAACAGAAGTAGTGTTGCATTTTAGTAACTGATCAGCACTTAACGCACATGAACAAAACATTAACGGAAAATTAGACTCATTTCCATGCACCATGACACTATTATTAGACTATTGGAGGGTATACCTCAATATCAATTGACTTCAGGATAGATGCAAGATTTGGATTTGATAGCTTAGCAACAGTTAAGAGGGCAATGGAAGAGCTTAAAATGCTGTTGTCACTTTTCAGTGCATTAAGTAATGCACTAAGTACTTGATCATCGTCAACTGCAAAATTTATAAATAAATAATTAAGCAACATATAACCAGTTAGCCACTATCTTTTAGTATCAGCAGTACAGTATAACATAACTTACCTTCCTGTCCGAGGTTTTTCAATATTGACACAATAGCATGAATGTTTTTTACACTAGCATTTTCATTAAGTTTGCCTTTAACGAACTCAACAGTTTCCTTTGAAAACTCATGCTATAAAATAAAAGGCAGGTCTTAAATTAAATAGAAGCTGAGTTAAAATTGTTTTCATGTACCATTAGTGTGCTAAAAGCAGTACAATACTACTGCAGGTAGACAAATAGTTTTGTTGCAACTAACTAGGATAGGGCATGAGCATGGAGAAAAGGATATTGTGAATACTGCAAAAGCTTCATTTAAAAGTATCCGGAAGGAAAAAAAGTTAAGGATGTGTACAAATGGATAAACAGTACTGCAAGGCTACAGAATGATTATCACTGGTCTACAAATTTCAACTTTTTTTTTCAGGTTTGGGTTTTGACAACTGATTGTAGCTAATTTTGGGGCGCTGAATCCGAAAATGAACTCAGATTTTCTCTATCACATCAAGTTTTCTTTCTATCGGTGTCATTATTTTATGAAATTGATCAATTTTACCCTTTTTACAGTAAAATGTCAAATATAATATAGTGTAATAATATAGTGGTGTTTCTGTGGAAAAACTTGCTCTTAGAAAACTACTAACAAAGAAAGGTTATATTTGATCTCAAGCTATGTCTGCTTCCAGCAAAAGAAGAAAATGTTGTAATGATCCGGATATATTTTGTTACATTTGTGGATGCTTCATGTTGAAGTCTCAACAATGCAATATTACCACGTTTGTAAAAAGGGCATATCTTGCTTACTTTAAAGTCAAGTTAGGGGACCAGGACAAAAGCTGGGCTCCTCATAAAGCGTGCAAGACCTGCGTTGAATGTCTGAGAAGTTGGTCGCAAGGAAAAGGTTCACAAATGAAATTTGGAATACCCATGATTTGGCGAGAGAAACGAAATCATGTTGACGATTGTTATTTTTGTCTTGTTAGTGTGAAAGGGTATAACAAAAAGAGTAAACATCGTTTGAAATATCCAAATCTGGATTCGGCATTGCGGCCAGTTCCTCACAGTGATGAAAAGCCACTGCCAGTATTTATATCACTTCCAGAACTATAACTATACTTATATCCTTCCATTTTTTGGGAAACAGAAAAGCAGAAAATTATAAAGATCTCTTAAGGGAGCTACTGCTTAGTTTTGAAGATTTGGGATGCAGGATGAGCATCAAAGTTCACTACTTGAAGAGCCATGCGGATGAGTTTCCAGAAAACCTTGGGAAAGTTAGTGAAGAACAGGGTGAACGTTTCCACCAGGATATTAAAATTATGGAGGAACGTTATCAAGGTCGGTGGGATTGTCATATGATGGCCGACTATTGCTGGAGTTTGAAAAGAGAAATTCCAGATGCTGCTCATAAAAGAAAGTCCCTCAAAAGAGCATTTTTAAGCTTATAAGTGAAGAGTTCATATTTTATGAAAGCTCTTTTGTTGACTGTTTCTGAACTCGCCCTGCCCAAGTCCCTTTGAGTCAATCTTTATTTTGGCACTTTGCTATTTCTGTGTGTGTCTTCAGAATTTCTGCACTCCGTTGTCTATGTGCATATTGTGTGAACTGTAGGCTATAATTCAGATAATACCTTGTCACTGTCCTATCGACAGGTGCGTCAGCATAATGTAGCGTTTGATGTTATTATGGTTGCTCTTTTGTATGCCTATTTTTTATTCCAAAACATGAAATTTTAATAAAGACAACGCAAATTTGTGTGAATATAATATAGAATGCTTGTTTGCTAATTAAAGCTAGATTATTGCAGGTAAAACAGTGTTTATTGCATCAGAATTCCTTGTTTTGACAACAGAGGGGGGCAAAAATTGATTTTTTTCAAAAATTAGGGATATTTCATATCTCAAAAACGTGATGTGATAGAAAAAATCTGAGTTCATTTTCGGATTCAGCGCCCCAAAATTAGCTAAAATGAGTTGTCAAAACCCAAACCTGAAATTTTGTGTAGACCAGTGTTATAAATTGACATGGCACGCAGGGGCGAAAGAAATAATACAATCTGAAGTACGATGTTAAAAAATGAGTCTCTAGGCAACAAAAATAAATACAAAAATTTACAACTAAAACAACCAAACATGTCTCTACTACCAATCAACATATACGTACATACATCAACATTGTACATTATCATCATCATTTGCACATTAAATTGGGAATAAAAAATACAAAATGAGATTAAATGTAGAAAAATGAGTCTTTAGACAATAAAACTAATTTAAAAATTTTATAATTAAAATATCCAAACATGCCTCAACTACCAATCAACATCTACTTAATTACATCAACATGCTATAATATCATCATTTAGAGACTCATATTATCCAGAAAACACCTTGCATGTTTATTCAATGGTTGCTTACAGGCAACCAAGTTCCTTAAATTTCGATGCCCTGGAAAATATTGATTGCCCTAAACTTGATGAAAATGTCTAACTATTAACAATTTGCGTTAAAGCAGTTATCAACAACTAACTGTTTGTGTGACAACTCAAAACTAATAATGCAGACACACTGAATTACTCCTATGTACAACAATAATGTTATTTTCTTGTTCCTGTTGACAAGTTGATATCATTTTTATCCTTGATATCAAAATGAAAAATACAAAAAGGTCAACACAGTCATTAGTTTTGGCTACTGCTGTCAAACATAAGATAATATACTAGTGGGCATAGAAAAAACTTCACACCTTCATTTGCTCATTTATTTTACTTTTTCTTACTCGGCAGAATGTTTGGAATTTATTTTTGTTTGTTCGTAAAGGCTTTCTGCCAATCTACTAATTAATTCATAATACCCAATTATTTATAAACATTATTTTATTTTATTTTGTGATTGTTTAGATGCATGTAGATATTACATTATAATGGCGTTTGTTTTTTCCATGCAGACCTTTACCTAACAATTTTGAAGTTATTTTGGCCTTTTCCAGTACACCTGAAGAAGCAAGCTTGCTTGCAAAAGTTCGTGCAGAAAAACATAAATAAAGTTAACCTTCAGAGTGCCTAACTACATCCTGTTTTTAATTTTACTAGAAAATATGGTTAACACGGTTCAGAAAACATTGACCGTTTAAGAAGCTTGTTGTACTTATATTAAACATGGCTTTTTATAAGGTTAACTTTCCTTTCAATTATTAATTCTTCCACATGAGCTTTCACAAGGAGAACCTTCATTTAACAGGTGCACACCAAGAAATGGCAAAAATCCTTTCCAATTAAATTATTAGCAAATATTTTTTGCCATCTCTTAGAATACAACTGATAAGGCAACCTTATGCTTGCGAAAGCTCATGCAGAAGAATTAAAAATAAATTTAACTCTATAGAGTGCCATCTTATATTTTGGTTTACTATATGTCATACTGGGTTAAAATGGTTCAACCACCATTAGCTTTATACTAAACAGCTATATGTTACCTTCAACAACATTGTAAAAGTAGATGCACAGGAAAATCAAGTCAAGAAGAGGGTACAAAGATGTAAAGAAGTTAAAATATAAATAATTTGTTACATTTGATCCAGATTCGGAAGTTTATTTATAACTATATTTATATCTATAACATTAAAACTCGACCAACCTTGCAAAATGACCTAAGATGACCAAGAACAGAAGCACCATAATAGAGTGATGTAAGCGACTTTGTTTCACAGGATTTAACAAGTTTGCAGGCAGACTGAAAAATTGTGTTCAATTTTCATGATTAATAATAACATTAACAAATTAACAACCTCTATCCCCTATTTGTGTATATTCTATACTGTGGACAAGTTTTGTCTGAGATTCTTACTTCCTTTTCAGCTTGACCAAGTGCACCACCTTGGGTGTAATGCTTCAAACCAGATAATGAATAAAATGCTGTTTCCAAATTTGAAAATGGAGCCTAAAAAGCATTATCCATGAAATTGTTAGTACATGATATTATTGTAATTATGTAAATGAATACATTGCCAACACTATTAGTGTAAGTATTCATTAATGTAAATCTTTCATTACTGTAATTCACCTTAAAATACTGTATGAGCCTTAAACCGTCATCGTTGGATATTACTGAGCTCAACTGCGTAGCACACGTTAGCTGACCAAACACTACTCCAACCAGTATTCCTACAAAAAGAAAACACAATGGTGTAAGGATAGTAGCCCAACCGAATGTATTTTTGCTCTGTTGTTCATTCTATGCATGGTGCTATGTTTAGTACCACACCTTGATTAGATGCAAACTATACACCACAGTCAAGTTGGGCAGCGGATTAGAAAGCTTCATTATCTTACCTGTAATCAATGTTCTGCAAATCATAGACATTTCCACGTATCACAGTATAAACTCACCTAAAATTCTACACAACATGTAAGTGTACTGAAATCAATCAGACGAGTCAAGCAGATTAAAATAATTGTAATTTCACTCAAATAGGAATTTGAAAAAAAAACTGATATCTGAAAACTAGCTTGTTCCATTACTGGTAAAGACATTGTTTAATTTTTAGCTGTTTTCAGGGTGTTATACAACTATATTTTTATGATAAAACAAAAAAGCAGAATGTTTGATAGCACGCTAACGATCATTTTTATTTTCTCTACACAAGCTTTAGTACGCATCAGCTTGCTTCAACAAGTACACTAAAAGGCAACAAAGTTTTTTAGAAGTTGCGAAATTAAAGCCTTCTTAAAGACGACTGTAATCAATACATAATAGTGATGTTATATCCACATGCATTCAATCAATCACAAAGTGCTTAGAGTATGGCAAGAGCACAACACAGTTTTTCTTCTAAAACGGCATTGCACACCATGGTAAACCGGTGTTTCCAAAACAAAAGGAGAAACTAACTTTTGCTTTGATTTATACTGTAGAATTATTATTTAAAACCTATTTGTCAATCTGATCTATCTATCTGATAGAGTCCACATTGCCTGTATAAACGCCTGATAGCCTTGGGTCACTAGTCACAGTGTACACAAGCTGCTTCTTTGTACACCGACACACCACAATTTTGCTTCTGCACAACCGGGATCTCGACGAAAACTGCCATATTCTGCAGTCCAATCTATGGTTATACGGAAAGGTAGTCCAACTTACTGCACCAGGTAGCCTAGATTAAATTGCGCCATTAATCTTTGTATAGAAAAATGATGCGGAAGCATACCTATAGACCTGCATTCGCATAGAAGATATCAATCAGATTAGACTAGATCTTAATAGTTAACTCGAAGTACAAGCTGTTGGCTGTTTAGGTTAAGTCTTATTATTGAATCCTAAAATGCGTGTGTACATATAAGAATTCAGGCGTAAATTTTGCTTTGGAAAAAATTCTTGTGGGTATACACATGCCCAAGTTTCCACTATGGGAGTTCTTGTCAAAGTCTAGCTTTCCAATCGGGGCAAGGGAGTTGCTATAGACACAAAGAAGCATGCCACAAACGATGGAAATGCCTTATCTCCAAAATTTACCAAATACCGGTAATGAGAAAACTAAGCCACTTTGCCGATTATGAAAAGTATCCGGACTTACCGGTACTTGCTGCTTATTTCAAAAAATCCTGCTTTGAAAAGACACACTTCGGGTTTTGAAAGTCCAAGTCTGTTTCAGTTCGCGAATCTGTCGCCATTGTACGCTACGCTATTGTTTTGTCGTATCGTCAAAGGCTATAGCTGGCTAGGGGATTATGGTGACATTGCCGACTGCCGAGGCCAATCAGCACTTGCATACGTGTGCCGAAGATGGTATCATACAGCCACGTTGATGTTGTTGTCGTTGTAGCGAAAACCACTATAGCAGTTTTAATTGGGCAGATGGTAAATTGGGGATCCGAAAAATGACGGTACTGGAAAATAGCGGCATGGAAAATGGCACGGTACTGGAAAATGAGGGCAATCAGTGTTTCTTTTCCAACATTACGTTATATATACATATATGTATTGTTGAGCTGTTCCTGATCCACGATTACGACTGACTTGGTATTATTCTATTGGCCAGTAACACGAGCCAAAGCAGAGGTATAATTTCACGCGGATAGACGTCTCAAAAGAGCGTCTGTATGCCTTCTTGTGTAAAAGACGACTGACTCCAAATGCGAACTGGAAATAAAGAGAAAAAATACAATAATTCTTTGGAGAAATAGTGCGGGTCGTGTCCTACCGCTCTCCAGCGGACGTGAAACGCAACGTAACACTTCCCTTCATTCGAAAAAGTGAAACGGGGTAAGCAATTTGTCACAAGATAATTAATTAATAAAACTACAGCACCTGACCGGGAATATTTACACAATAAAGTTAAGCAGGTTATACGATTTGGTCAGCGCTTACCACAGATAGCAAGAAGGAGTAAATGGGCACAGATATTGAACACACAGCGGGAGGCTAGAAACAGTAAAAAGAAAGTTATTGATCTTCCGTCTTCCGAGTTTAGGCATGTGGAAACCAAAGTAGGCTATACCACATGACACGATATTGGGCAAAACTGTAAACAATAAGGTTTAAAGTTTTAAACCAATTTAATGTTATGGGATACTATGCAGACATGATAAAAAGTTTTTCAAATTTTTTTTATCAAAACTACAGTGTATGGAGGCTACAACTACAATACACTAGTGGTATAGTTTTTCAGAAAGTTCTTTCCGTGTGAGCTGTGCATCGACGCCTCTGTGTTAAACAGCCGTACTGAAGCAATGCTTCAAAAGATTGGGCCATACCCGAAAATTTGGCGAGCAGACAAAACGAAGTCAGATCCATTCGATTTAATCCAACGTCGGAGGGATGTTGACAGTGGCTGAAAAAATGCCACTTGACGACGCATAGGAGAATATTCCCATGTTGGGTTAAAAAAAAGCGGTAACAGTAGTACAACCTTCGAAAGCTGCACATTCCCACGCACATCCTTCTGAACATAGTCGTTCACTCTATCATTCGAGTACACTGCAAAACTGAACGGTTGCTTTGCTAAGTTGACTCCATTCTTGATTCCAATCAAAGGTTGCGTTTCAGTCTTATCGGGGTAACCAAACTATATAGCGCAACGAAAGAAGAACGCAATATATATGTATTGGTGAGCTGTTCTTCACCTACGACTGCGGCTAACTTGGTATTATTTTATTAGCCAATGACATGTGACGGAGTGCATGCATAACTTAACGCAGAGAATCGTTTCAAAGGAGCGTCTGTATGCTTTAGTTTGTGATGATCGGCGCATGTTTTGCCATACAGATCGACTATAATGTATACTTTCTGGTTTCGCAAATCTGCTTAGCAAAGCTTTGCATTGTGTGTCGATGACTCCCTGTTTACCGTTTTAAGTCGTGATATAAATATCGTGTGTGTTTATCCTGTGCTTTATTATTATGAGTTTTATTATTCACAGTTGTTCAATGCAAAACGTCTACTAAGATCAACACTGTAGCATGGACGTCTTTGTGCAGTTGATGTGCTAATGATTTGTGAAAATGTAATCGTTTAAAGAAACTTCAATTAATCAGTATATAGGCCTACATTCGTCATTCCGGTGTAACCATTGTTGAATTCAATTTGAAGAAGTTCAGTCTCAAGTTAGACAACTTTGTTGTCATCTTCACAAGACAATAAACCGTTAAGGTGAACAATTATGTCTGAGGGTGAGAAAAGCAGACAACGACCTTATGAGACTCATATATCATCACCCGCAATAAACAGTTCAACAAGTAATTATTGTAGTGGAATGGGTCAACACAACTAATCGTTGGTCAACCTGTCAAGTTCAAGTACCAAATACCCACCTTTGCATTACGAGTTAATGGCGTGTTCATGTACCAAAGCGTGTCTGTAGGCTACTTAAAGAGGTTTTTCATGTCGAAATTTGGAGATATCTCCTTTATGTTTTTTCCATCCTAGTTGTAATGTTCTGCTTTAAGTGACTCAGGCTTTGAGGCTTTTAACAGCATATGGGATTATTGGTATAAGTCACATATGGCATTATTGGTATAAATGACGCAGTTAAACAATCTGCCTAAGTTTCAGTAGCCTACCAGGTTTCTCAAGTTTCAGTATATTTATTCCAATCATTGTTAGGAAATTTGTACCAAATTTATGAACGATTTTTTGTGACCAGTTTCCGATGTGCGTGAGAAAGTTTTGCCGATGATTGCTATAGTACGTATAGCCTATATATATTTGTACACTCTGTCAGTATATTCATTCTTTCAGCTATTCATTCAAGCAGTTGTTCTGATTCCGCTAAGTCTATAGTTATCAAGAATTCTGCAAGCGGAAGGCTACTTATCAATATAACCATTGAAAGAAAAGTTTCTGAGTGGAATTAAGATCTATCAGTCATCTTATCATAAGACGCAACCTGATCGCAATTTAAAGTTGATGCTGACGTTTCAATATCGTTGGAATTGATTTACTATCTCTATATCAGTAGATGAACAGGCGGTGAAAAGATATTAACGACTAGAGAATTGAGACTCAATATACAGTCGGTTCGTTTACTTATCAAGCTTATAAACATTGTAATGGTATGGTTATATGGACACTTGTGATCAGCAGCTCAAGGTCATTACAAGCTTGACACAATCTATTAAAATAGTACTTGGTCTTTTGAGGAAGGAAATAAATTATATTGTATTGCATTTTATTGTTTATTTTTTGCCATTAACTGTGCAAAACGAAAATTACGATGCTAACCATTGTAGTTACAGTACAATAAAACACATGCTTACAGACAATTGCCGAGTAGGAAAAAGTGGCAAACCCAAGGTATTAAAACATGCATGATAGCAATAATACAATTTGGCTGTAAGAGTGTTGGTTTAGCATTACCACCAAATCCACTAAACTGTTCCTTATTTTAAAGAATTTAAAACGAAAATAACACAAACGGCGAAACAATTACACGATTGAAAGATGTAAAGGACAAGTTCCCTGACATTAAAAATACAGATATTAAAAGTCGAAATAAATATATAAAGTGACATGGTTTGATTAAAATAAGGATTAATATCCTAAAAGCACAACAATCGGTCAGTTAAATAAAGCTACACAAAAGCAACTCTAACCTAGAGACCAGTGATTTTCACAGTACACCTGAAGAAACAAGCTTATGCTTGCTTTAGCTCGTGTCGAAAAATGTAAATAAAGTTAACCTTAAGAGTGCCAAACTATATCCTGTATCTTATTTTACTTTAAAATTTGGTTAACACGGTTCAGACAACATCAACCTAGGGACCAGTGTAATGCCAAACACCGATCCCCTTTGTGACGTAATAAATTCATCGTTTGATAAAGAATTTGATTCTGCATTGTTTCTTCCATTCCATTCTTTCTTCTTCCATTCTTCCACTATTCAGTGTTTGAATAGTATGATACCGTAATCTTTGCGAATGCATGTATATTGGCAAAGAAAATACCGCATACAGGTCACAGATGTTAGTCTATTTAGGTCTGTAAGTTCCGAAGAAGGAAGATGAAAGAGGAAGAAAATAAAAGTTCGTTCAGTAACTTCAGTCTGAGTAACAAGTTTAAATCGCGATTCACCTCCATTCGTTTTCTCCTTGCATTTACTGTATGCAAGTTTAGCGGACCCATGTTGTAAATCGATGCTATCAGGACAGTCACAAATTAACAGCATCTAACTTATTCAGGATAGCAGCTTGCAACCTGGTATATTATGACAAACAAGGCAAAATAATCGTACGGCGTGTAATAACGCTAGCACTTAATGTATGTCATTAATGAAAGCAATAAAGGTGGGTTAATATAAAGCGTAGCTAAAGTTGTCTAGCATAAGAAAACACCAAAAGAGTGCTTTGTAGGTAGATAATGCGGTGTGAGTGGCCTGTTGAGCTAAGAATTTGGCTTATTTAGCCTGTGTCCACGCAAATAAAAAACAATCATCTACCTGAAAACCAATCATTGAAAAATAAGTATAGATAGAAGTCGATAGGGGGGTTAGGAATACATTAAATTTTAGTTCAAATTTAAGTTCTGGTTTATGAATATATGATGCGTGTATTACGTAGAACAAATGTAAGGTATAACTATGGCAAGAAGTTACGTGGGCGTTGTCCTTGGGGACATACAATCTATAAGGTAACATCAGCTTAAGAAAACGTATTGAATATTTTCGTTATTATCGTCATGAAATATGTGCTCTGATATATGCTAAAACCAAGAAATAAGCTACGCTTTATTCAGAAATGAGTACTGCACTTTACTGGCTAAGAGTTATTCGGAAGCAGATCCAAAACGTTGTAGAGGTGTCTATACAGATTGATAGCTTCCTTCTACTTGACGAATTTTCTTTCATCTGACCTTTAAGCTACACTTGCAGTTTGGAGGTGGGGATTGCTGGCGTTGTCATCAACCTAATCCATAACACCAGGGGCATTACTGTGAAATATCCATTCTTGTTCGTCAGCGAGAATTCCTTTAACTGGATACTTCGAGAATTTTTGAAATCTCTGCCGCGGTTCGCTTGTTAATAGACCGTTGAATGCAACTTGTCTCTCAATCCTTATCTGACTCCAATTCGCAAAGTCGGGTCACCATAAATATGGCGATTTAAAGTTCGAATTCTTATATTCCCAAAATATGAAATAATTACATCAGAAGCAATTTCATATCCATTTTTAAATCCGAATAGAGCTAACCACTTGAATTGAATGATGAATAAGAGAGAAAGGAAAAAGAAGTTGCTTTGAACAAAGCCTCAGCTTTAACATCGCTATGCCAGCCAATCAGAGAAAAAAAATCATTATTTACATCATGTTACGTGTACAAAGTATTTCATAGTAATACCTAAAAATGTAATATATTCTACGTCACCTAGATTCTTTACCGCAAGTACCATCTAACTTCGTAAACTTTAAAAATATGACGTCACTTAAAAACACTTATATACTGTGTCAAATATACTGGCTTACGAAAAAAATGTTTGAATTACGTGATTAACCAAGAACATTACAGCTTTTATAGGCTAATCATAAATTTTATCTAACTCGAGAAAACACGTCACGCTTATTAAAATGCTAAATATGTAAATTATTACAATTTACTATTACAATCGCCATTAAGAAATCATGTCTAGCTATCTACCCCTTCAACTAAGATACCCCACCGGGAATGTCCCTCGCAAGAACTGCTTGGGTCAGGCTCAACCGCTTGCGCACCGGCGTCGGACGCTTTCGTTCAGACATGCACAAATGGGGACTGGCTCCCTAACCAGGATGCGAGAGTGGTGCCACAGAGCAGACAGCAGACCATGTGATCAATGCCTGCCCAATCCATCGGCCCCCACATGGTGTGCGTGGTCTGAAAAGATTAGACGAGGATACCATCACATGGCTGATGACCTCATGCCTGAAAATCTAGTCTGGAAGGAAGAAATGAACGAAGAAGAAGAACTAAGATACGATGTTATGAATAATGGACACGCCGACTATGGCGCATACACACTAGCGACTACAACAACTGTGTTGCAGTAACATATTTACGATGCACAATAATAGAAAAAAGCAACGTTTGTAGTCAATTTTATCCAAAGAATCCCTTGTGTAAGAGATCCTTGATTCAGAATAACAACAACTCCAGTAATGAGGAACACACGATCGATGATGTTAATTATTACTGATAAATGTGAAAATGCCGTGCTAGCTTGTGAAGAGAAATGATTTCATCCTAAGTGAATTCTGTGCAGCCCTATCTTATACGTTACACATATTTTTACAGCAGGCTTGAATATCGTCTTAATCATCCAGCTTACTAGTAAATATAGTATTAAAACTTTCAACTTTCAACTTTCATCCAGCTTACTATTAAATATTAAATTAAATATTAAAATTTTTCGGCTGATAAGAGGTTAGTTAGAGTGTTCTAACCGCGCGCAACAATAGAGTCAGATAATTCAACAGGTAAATGAAGTTAACATAACGTAAGTTAAGACAGATAAGTTAACTCTGCATTAAGTAAAGCTCTGCAAAACAACGTCACTTCATATACTTAATTCTTAACCTTCTATTTTATTCTACTTAGCCTTTTATTATATTTGTTTTTAATATTAGGAAATATGTCCTCTACATCTTACAATAGTGTAGTTGTTTCATTGTTTATGTTATTTTGGTTTTGAATTTGTTAAATTTAGGAACTATTTTGTTTGTTTGGTGGCCATTCTAACCTACCATCTTAAAGCACAATTTTATTTTTGCAATTAAATTTCACAAACACAAAAGTTAAAAAAATTATGTGATACTGGCCATTTGTTTTCTATGCGAGAATATCCGAAACTTTCCTTTTATGGTGTTAGCAGGAAATCTCAATTCAATACAGACAAAGTAGGACAAGAATATTCGTAGCGTCAAGGATGTACGAACTACGAATGTAGGCAATATTTCCAGCCGTCATTTTTTTATGGTGAGTAGACTCAGTAGAGTCTCTTAGAAAAAGTCAAACAGGCTCAAAATTGTTTAGACCAGGGGTTATTTAACTTTTTGAGACACACTTACCATGATTTTAAGACACACCCATAGGCTACTTGACGATACCTATAAAAAATCAGCGCCCCATTTCAATGCAAAATAAAAAAGCATTGAACAACAATTTATTTGTAAATAACTTTCATCGATGGGAAAAATGGAGCTGTTTTGGGGAAACCAAAAGTTTAATTCGAGGCTTTGTAGCAGATAATAGGTTACACATGTCAGGTCGGTTTCACAGTCAAGTTTGTTCCTATATGTTTTGTCTTTACATTCACTAGTATAGAAATTTGACTTTCACATCGGTAAGTGGGTGAAAATGGAATAGGTGTACTTATATAGCAACACTACCCACACTCTTATATGTGCCAATATTTCGACCAGAAATCAGTTAGTGACATTGCTTCAAAGTCGTCTTTTACAGTGGAGTTGCACTTCATTTCCAAGTATTTCTTCTGCAGATCGCCCAAAAGATGGTCCTCTCCTAGCCGAAAGATATCCCTTGTCATTTTCCATTGTGGAAGTTCATTGTCATCTAAGTCTGGGCAATAGCCTAGCTTTGAATTCCTGTTTTAAAAGTCGAAGGTGAGTTTCCACATCAGTCTTAAGATCGCCTTCCAGTTCAATTCTTTTTCCTGGGGGCATAGTATCTAGGTGGGGAAATGAAGCTGTGTTTCCAGTGATGGGATTCAAATATTTTAACATTGGTTCTCTCACTTAGCAGAATGCAAAATTGACCCGGGGCCGATACATCGATACACTTTAGTCTATACATAGGCCTACGCTTATTAACAACCGGTTTGCAAAGGTTATTAGCATTCCAAGAACCGGTTAGTTCGAACCGGCTGAATCCAACCACTGTGTGTTTCCTTGTTGAACTTGGTGATGCCACCGTCCCAGCTTCACCACGAACGCACGAATGGCATCGTGCTCATTGATACGGTTAGTATTCTTAACTTGTAAGAGCAGATTTAAGCTATTAAGGGCCTGGAAAATGTCCGCGAGGTATGCCAACCCCAATAGAAATCCTGTTTCCATCAGCTTCAACAAATAGCTTCAGTTTCTCTCATTTGATACACACAGGCTGACATATTACCTTTTGATAACCACTATACAGAAATATGAAACAAAGTATCGTGATTCGAATACATGTCCTTGCACAGCTTGGCAAAAATCCTCGTATTGATAGCACTTGTTTTGACAAAGTTGACGACTCGTATGATTATTGCAAACTTATTTTTCATTGTAATAAATAAAGTCCTGGAGGCCAGGGCCTCTCTGTGAATCATGCAGTGACATCCAACTGTATTGGGAATTTACTGCTTTATCCTTGCAATATATCCACTTCGAGATCCAAGTATTGCTGGGGCACCATCAGTGCAAACACCCATAAGTTTATGCCATTTTATAGCATTGTTGTCAAAAAACGTGGCGACAACTTTGAACACATCTTCTGCTTTTGTAGTCATTTCTAAGGGTCTGCAAAACAGAATTTCCTCTTCTATTGAAGAAGATCTGACAAAACAAACAGACTAACAACTGAGACGATTGGACAACATAAGTTGTCTCATGACATTGAATGGCAAAAAAAGTGATCCTTTGTGAGCTCAACGATGCATGTTTGAATGGTAGAATCAGAGAGAGGAATTTTCACAAGCTTCTCACTTTTTGTCTCTCCGAACACAAGAGTAGTTACTTTTAAAATACACGGTTTTATCAAAATTTTGGCAATCTTGTGGTTTTTTTTTCTCTAGAGCCATCATGTGAGTGACTTCGAAAGACGCTTCTAGAAGCAGACGATGACTGGTGAAAGCACTCGCTACTCCCAATCTTCATTTTTTTAAAGATTGTTTGTTGCTTTGAAAAAAAGTCGAAAGTTTATCTTGATGGGCAGGGTGTTTCGTTTGAAGATGAAGCTGCAAGAGACTTGGTCTCAAAACGTCGTTCCTTAAATTTTCAAAGCAAATCAAACATTGCGGTATGAATTTTCCGTTCACTGATGTATCTATAAACCATACTTCACATAATTTTTGTCATATTTTCTCTTTTTTCCACTCATTTTGTGTCTATACAATTAGTTTAATTACTAAAATTCCTGGTTATTAAATCATTACTAAATTTAAGTTTTACTTTACTTTATGACTTTAATATTGGCCTATGTTGGCTTTAGTCAGTACGAATAGCTTCTTCGCACATGGGGCTATAACAATTACAACAGCTTTCTTATGCAGTCGGGCTGGCAACTGCTCCAAAGCTAATACATCGTGATTTACTACCAAAGCACTTTACCTACCATGCCACTTGTTACTCCGTAGCCTGTAGTATAGCATGGTAGGTTTAGTAACTGTGTTTTTTAACTGGTCTGAACCCCGGTATGGTACAAATGCCGCAGCCTAATTGTCGAATCTTATAACATAACAAAATTTTGTCGTATTTCAGTACCGAAATTTCAAAACTATTAATTGCCATTGTGACACACTTTAATATTTCAGTAAAAATAAACTTATATCATAACTAAAGAAAGCATGTTTAGTCGTAGCATAGACAGTTTGTCATCTATCGCCCCCCTTTATGAAGCTTACCTGCCCCTAGTTGTCAGTTTCATCAATTTGTCTGGAGTGAAGGAGACTCTTGGCGAGATTCAGTTTAGAAAAAAATTATTCACAGCAGCAAGTGCTTCCAAAGAGAGACACAGATTTGAGACCATGTTTCCACAGGATGGGAAAATCATCTGCATTTACATAGCGTTAATAAAAGTCGGCCAGCAGTGTGCTAAGATACATACCTTTCAATGTATCATCATACTGAAGCTCAATTATTTCATGTTGAAACTTACTAGGAACGGCAGCTGCAGTCACATTGAAAAGAGCGGCAAAAATGTCCAACTCCATTTGCTTATATTTCATGTCCTGGAATCTTTCAATGAATGCTTCCGAAATCTTTTCACATTCACGAGCATATTCAGCTGTTGTAGAAGGCTTTTGTTCTTGTAAGGTGGGAAAATGTGTGGTGTCATTATTTTGAAGGTTGTACTTTTCACAGATGTAATTTTGTTTCAAATGATTTCACTTTTGCAAACATCACATTTATAACCTGGTTAGGTTCCTGCAACTTCATATTGAGCTTACTGATGTCAACCATAAATACAAGATCACACAACCATTCACTGACTTCAGCAACAGGTTTTCCCTGCATATTCATGAATTGAATGATTTCGCTCTGTAGCAAATAAGCACTGGTTAGCATGTCACTGCGACTCATCCAGCGAACCTTGCAATAGTAAAAAGGTTGTCGTGATCCGCATTTATCTTCCAGTAATTTTTTATAACAGGCGGCTATTCAGCTTTTAATTGAATTGATGCACTTTAATACCGTTGACATGACATAACGGAGCTGAAGTGACTTTACACACAAGTTTAGTTGGTAGATAGTGTAATGGCATCTGCAGCAAGATCGTGACGAGTCGTTTTTTTTAACAACTGTTGTTAATCCTTTTTGTGAACCAACCATGGCTGGAGCACCGAAAACGGAAGATTAAATTTGCGTATTGCTATAGAAGTTTCTCAAACAAATCCTCACCACGTGTAGTTCCATTCATGGGTTCAACAAATCCTCTTGTACTTTAAAATTGGAAGTCACCCAATGTCACCCAAGTCACTCAATGACGGTCGCTAACTGGGCTGTATTTGTTATGTCGGTAGTCTCATCAAGGGCCGGTGTAGTTCCATTCATGGGTTCAACAAATCCTCTTGTACTTTAAAATTGGAAGTCACCCAAGTCACTCAATGACGGTCGCTAACTGGGCTGTATTTGTTATGTCGGTAGTCTCATCAAGGGCCGGTGCAAAAAATCGAAACATTAAACCTTCCTTATCCTTCAGTGTTTTTTCAATATCATCTCCCATTTCCCAAATCCGTTCTAAGATGGTTCTTTGAAACAATGTGACTTAATCCAGCGCTAACAGCTTAGCATCTTTAACAAGACATTCTTTCACAAATTCTCCTTCCATGTGTGGCTTCGGCTTCTTTGCAATTTGGTTGCTTATTTCATAACTCATTTGAATAACATCATTATCGGTTTTGCAGTACCTTTGCAAAGTAGTTTGCTGTGCTATTAACTCCCTTCTAAAAACATTACTTTTTTCAGATTATCATGGCAAAAGTCATAATGATGCTCCAGATTTGATTTTTTGCCACAAACAAGGCATACAGGTTTGTCACTTATTTCGACAAAAAAATAAGAGTTTGTCCATTCTTTCTGGAACACTTAACACTCAACCCTCATCACCAATTTTTCTTTTTTTCCCAAAAGACGTTTTCCAAGACAATATAAGGATAAATTATAAATAATGATATAAGGATCTAGCAATGTGCTTAGTAAAAGAAGGTAATTTGTACTGTAAGCTAATAGCCCTAAAATCAATTTACAACTAACACAACATGGCAAATGATTTGTTACTGCAGAGACTATCGAGCGGTTGTCACGTCACAAATGTAGCAAGTAGTTGAATGTGTAGCAATTTTTAAGGAAGCTTGACATCATTTTAAAGCTGAATGGGAGGTTGAATTTAAATCGCCAATAATGTCGTAGTCATCTCAAGGGAATATTTGTACATCAACATTTAATATTTTTGATGCTATAATGTATACTTTAACAAAATTCTGATGCGGGCCACATTAAATAGGCTAGCGGGCTGCATGTTCCCCAACCCTGGCTTAAGACAACAACAAGCACTCTGTTCAAACATGCTTAACAGGAACATGTTTTCTTCCAATGCAGAGCATGTTCCTGAAGTTAGTGAAACTTCTCACGACATCATTCGTAAAATTTATCAATATCAACCTAATATTGTAAACAAGAACCCAACCTGTCGTAAACAAGATAAACTAATTTAGTTGTGAATTTGTATCTTAAACCGTTTCATGTTCTTTTCAATCAAATATTGCACATTATTTTCTGGTCGAACTGTTCACAATATACCAAAGACTTCTGATTTAACTTCAAACACCATTACCGATGTCGAATTTTACAAAAGCTTGCGTTAACAATTGATGAAGATGAAAAGATCCTGGCAATGGAAGTGGTTCGATCTATTACTGGTTTAGATGCTGTAAACTTTATGAGTGCTGATGAGCCTTTTCTTGGATTTCCATTGGATGAACTACCATCTGAATTAGCGTTGCATACATACACACAATACCTAAATCATGATGGTAATCTAGAGGTAACAGAGGTTCAAGATGATGCCGTTATATGTGAAAAAGTTTTACGATACAAACAAATTGAAAAATACGACATCTACAAAGAAAGCTTTGCTGGCGCAATCGCTGCGATTACGTCAAAATATGAAGAAGTTCCACATGCACTTATACAATTCGGCGACGACTACAGTTTGAAGGGGCGGACACATTTGTTCGTTTAGAAACACAAATGCAAGAAAACATGCAAAATAAAATGAAACAAACAGCAATCGTGCAGTATTTTTCTTGACTAAACAATAAATGTTAAAGTGTTTTGCGTGTTTGAACGAATAGATGATCGCATTACACAATAAATGTTAAAGTATTTTGCGTGTTGACGTTTTTACACGTCACCAGCTTCACACTTCAAGTAAGACAATCACATAAAAAGGCTTGGCAAATTAATCATGCAATTAACCCCGATTCGACTGTAGTAGAAATCATTGTAAAAATGTTGGACATAAACAAAAACTCTGTTGTTGTAGTGTGTCTGTGCTCAATTTGACATGTTACCTCATTTTAATAGAGCTATTGAAGTAAGTTTTTTTCTGAATTAAAAATATGGCAACTGCTGAATTGGCCGGTTTAGTGTCACGCTTAGAAACAGTGGTACAAAAGCTGGAAAAGTCTTCTGCAGGTTCTTCTGATCCTAATGACAAAGGTTAGTTGATTAGAAAGTAAAACCTGCTATACTAAACTAATAAACTATATTTGTGTCATCAGTGCATAACTTAAAATTAGTGATGAGAAAAAATTTAAACTGATTAATATTGTATTAAATATTGTGTGTTCTGTATGTTCATTTTCTATTTTTCGCTCATCCAATGTTTTAAAAAGGATAACTTCTTTACAAAATAAACATGCATTTTGACCTTCAAAAACTATATACCATATATATACTATATATAATGAGTATTGGTCAGTCTCATGTATAGGTCAACCCCTACTTTTTGTTGAAAATCGGAGATATGTTTATTCTATTGTGCATAAGTCGACTAGCGTAGCTTGCCAGTACTAGCGTAGCAATTGCATTGTCTGCAGCACTTCTTTAAGACAAGCCTACAGGGAAGTTATTTATACGAAATGGCAAGTAAGTGCAATCAATTCAAAGTTTAAGCTAACCGTTGTTGAATTTGATGAGAAAACTAACAATTCTGCCGCTGCCCGAGAGTTAACATATCAGAAAAAACAGCGATGATAGTGAAGAAGAGTTTGATGGATTTTAAAACTGAAGTAATATCGCAATGCATCTTCCGGCTTTATGTCGTATTTTTCGTTGCGTTTACTATTTGGTGTTTTTGTAATTAAACTTTTTTCTTTTATCGGAAAGCTTTTCGTACTCCCAGTGGTAGCCTTAGCCTTCGGTCAAATGAAAATAATTACTTAAATTCTCACGTAGTACAAAGCAGCAGCCCGTGCCTTCGATGCACACATGACATGTTGTAAAGAATAATTCAGCGTGTGTTGTTGTGCGCTTGTTGAGTATGATTGGCAGTTATCAAAACTAATCATTAGCAGTTATGAAATCATTTTTTAATATTTAAACTTGTTCACTGTGCATTACAAGCGTTCATTTATTTTTTTTTTATTATTTTCGATCAATATTAATGGCCTTAACCTGGTAATTCTAATAGCATTGAACACACCAACCAACAGATTAGAATACAGTAGATAATAATTTTTCCTTCTCAGTTAGATACTCGTTGACCAGTATCAGTACGTGTACATGAGCTTAAACCACTTTGCGTGGTGGTATAGTAAGATGCATATATCTAAAGAATTGGATATAATTTTCCATCTGGTGTGTGATAAACTTTGCCGTGTGAAATCGTTTGCACAAAGTACGTAATTTTTCAAATATATATACAATTACGTTGATAGTATTCGATCCTATAGATCAGGGCTACTCAACTGGCGGACCGCGGTCCGAATGCGGACCTATTCAGTGTTGAATCCGGACTTAATCTGTCTCAGTATTTACGCAAATGAAATCGTTCATCATTAGTTTTGTTATTCCTGCTTATTCAATTAATCAGCGAGTATGTAAGTTTTAAATTAATACTCATCCAGAGAATTATTATATTATATACCGTATTTTAATACATTTGTATGACTGTAAGTTGTTTCATCAGAGTTATAACGGACCTAAGCAAATTTTGAACTTTTATAGCTGGACCTTTGCTAAGAATAGTTGAGTAGCCCTGCTATAGATAATTTGCACCTGGTCATCCAAACTCTATCATTCCAGTAAAGAAAGTCAAACTGTCATCAATCATCATGCTGAAGAGTTGGGTTCAAAAAAACAAGCAAAAGTGGAGTGAGATGGTCATGTAAAACACTTAAGGTGAAGATTTGCAAGGGAAAGGAAGTCTTAGAAATATCGCTAATAAATATAACCTGAATAAGAATGTCTTTTATCAGGGAACTGAAACTGTGATGGCTCAATGCATTGGCAAGGTTTGTAATCTTGGGTGTAGCCCATCCGTTCAACAAATAAAGTCAATGGTAAAAGAGTACATCTGAAGTCATAAAATTTAAATCCAGTTCAAAGGTGATATGCCAGGAAAAGACTGGGTAAAATCATTTATGCAACGTAACAAAATCTCTTTAAAAAAGGCTAATTTAGTTAGTGCAGCTCGCAAATAGCAAACCCATTCATCATCTTCTGCTGTTATGGTTGTATCGCTAAAATTATCAAGGAAAAAAATCTTCGCTCAGAACAGATATGGAACTGTGCTGGACGTGAAAACACGAGTACTCTTACGGTATGCAATGCAGCGGGTAGGGTTCTCAATCCATAATTATTTTTGACGGAAAAAACCTGCAGAGCACATGGCGTGGAACAAATACCTTACCGGAAACATTTTATGGAATAAGTGGAAATGGTTGGATGACATCAGAGATACTTTACAAATATTTCCATCAAGTTCACTGTCAAAGTGAAAGAAAGAACCCTGCTTCTTATTTTTGATGACCGCTTAACGCATGTATCGATTGAAGTAATAAAAAAGCAATAGAGGAAAACATCACTTTGGTGAAGATACAGCCTCATGTTACCGACAATTTACAGCCTTTTGATGTTGCGTTCTTTTGGCCACTTGAAGGAGAGTGGGTTAAAATTGTTAAACGAATGGATCAACACATAGAGGACAAAGACTCTACCATGAAGAAGTATTTTCGTTGCCAAGCTATGTGAAATCTGGAGCAAAGTTTATCAGAAAACAACATTCTGGTAAGTTTTAAGGCTACTGGCATTTTTCGGTTGGACCCTTCTAAATTTCCAGATGACCGATTTGATCTCTGTCTATTAAAAAGATTGGGATGATGATTGGAAAGAAATTGCTCTTGTGTTATTTATACCGAAGAAACAACCAACCGTTGACGAGCAACCGTCAACTTCAGGAAAAACCTTTGAGTAAATTGTGCTGGAAAACATGTAAAGACCTGCGAGAAAATAGACAGCAACAAAATGACAATAGATTGACTTTAAAGCCAAGGTTATTACAATATATGCCAGCGTATAAGCCCACGTTTTGACTTCTGACTACAATAGAATAATTGCACCTCGCACTATGAAGTCTTTGCCTGTGACGTTTGCTCACTGACTTCATAACAGTGCATTGCACCTAAAGCCACACATTGGTCAAGGATGTATTTTGGAGTCTGTCTCTGACCATTTGCCAAAATACATTGGTGTCTTTTCCATCCATAGTATTATTAGTGGTCCTTTGGGGGGGGAACCGTTAAAAGGAAAACAATGGTGTGTTCCAGAATATGATAAGATAAAGAAAGTTTTTAATGATGCTACTTAAATTAACACTGGAATGAAAAATAGGTTTTGTTGTAAGATATTTCTGCTTTGATAAGTCTCATTTTGTTATTGTACAAATATGCGTGCATGCTCTGGTTCTAGTCAACATTACTTGTTATTTTTTCTTATTTCTGTTTTTCTTTTTCGGATTGTGATTTAGTTACGTTTAGTTATTTGTATAATTTTCTACTTTGTAAATAGAATATATATATCTAACAATTTCTAATAACTAACATGAAAGTTCTGTCATTCATTAGTGTTGTTCTATAGTTCTTTCCATCTTTATTAACTCAAATCAGCTAAGTCGATGTAATTAAGAGCAATTCATACTGCACCAACTCTTCCCTCGGCTCCGCCATTGTTGATTGTTTTTATGAGGGAGATTGGCACTCGACATTAAATTACCGAGTAGTTAGTGGTTGCATTTCAAAAACCTTACTATAGGTAAATAAAGTTAGGCACAAGATAACTCATGGCCAGTAACAAAGGCAAGCATGTAATTGGAAAGTTTCCAAAAAATCCGACTTGACTATTCATTTCCAATTTATGAGCGAGACAAACTGTCAAGCTGAGTTGGAGTCTTTCTATAATTATCTTTGTATTTTTAGATAAAAAGAAATATTTTAGGGAATCGTAATTTTTCAAGAAGACTTATGATTCGCTCAAGTCTAAAAAGTGAATCATTTTGCAATTCTTCATATTCATTTGAATTAATTGTCTTTTTGCCTAATCGTTTACCTGACCCATATGTGCTAAGAGTTGAAAATTTCAAAATGCTTACTTTTAGGACAAAACTAATTACCCATTCATGCTTTGCATTCTACAGTATAGTACATATAGTATGCATATAATCAAAGGTGCATAAAGATACTCAATGAGAAATATTGAAATAAAGCAAGTAATATGCATAACAAACTGTATTTTCCCACCAGTTTGTGATAATTTTATTGATATTGACTATTGTACAATCATTTTATTCCTGAAATGTTCCATTTTCCATTTTGAAATTTCATTCAAGGAGTAATCACTAATCAGTCTCGCCAGATGAAAGTATATTCATTGCTTTAACTCATTTTTAAAATCAATCATCATGGTTTTCATTTTGCGCAACCTTTAGCAATCCCAGCTTTTCAACTGTTTGAGGCATACATAATTCAGTAACTTGGTTCTAAATTTTGGTGTCCTACATGTAGGATGCTAGGACAAGGTATGCAATGACTAAGCCAAGAAAAATTACAAACAAGTATTAACCATTCAAAACTTTACCAGCCAGATAAAAGCTGGCCGCAGTGTGAGCTGATGCGATCAGAACTTGATGAATGGCTAAATTGATTTCAACCTTTAGCGGCGCATCCCTTGATGAATCCTTGAGTTAACATTTTTATGCAGTCTTAACACTACTTCTCTGTTTTGCCGACGACAAAGAGTGGTTTTCACAGGCGCAGTGGTGTGCTGTAGAAGGCCAGTCATGGTTTGTTAAGCAAACGTATCTTTTATTTGTAGCAAAAATGCCCCAGGATCAATTCTCTGCTTCACCAACATATCTAAATATTCCAATACTGATGTGCTGCCGATGCTCGAATAGTCATGCTGCTCGTTATGAGATTATTTGAGTAAGCTGATTTCTAGCTAGTCCAAAAGCAAAACGGATCCTCAATTTGCAGTCAAATTTATCAAGTATTAGTCAATGGTCCACCCCTCTTTCTAAAAAAAAGAAAAATCTATACCAAGTATGAAATCCCCAGGAATATCAGTCAAAATAAAATAACAATTATTTGTTAACACTCCCCTGACACGAAAGTGATGATTCGACATTACATCCAGCGGTATACCATTTTCTTTGATACAACAATATGCGTTGAATATTGGAATAATAAAAAAAAAATTGTTGATTAAATTTGGAAAAGATACCAGAACTTATTGCTTTGATGGTCAACTTATTTACTTATTCATACCATTTTCCACTAATTTCAGTGACAATATTGTTCTATTTTTTGGACAAATGTATCTCTTCTAATATGTATAATTTTGTAATAATGCAAATACTTAACAGGTGTTGCGCAGTTTGTAGAAGATTATGACACTCTTGTCTCTGATTTCATTGATCCATATGTTTCAGCGTCTGAAGCTGTTGGTGGCATAGCACTAGAACAAGTAAATTTACTCAATGACAGATTAGTAGAAGTGACTTTGTTTGTCTTTTCATCTTTGTTTTGATATATTTTTCCTTGCTCACTTAACCATTACTGACATAAATATATATTATATATTTCAGGCAAAGCTCTTCAAGATTGTCTCTGATGAGCATCGAAAGTTTCTTGTTGTAGTATCAAAATGCTCAGCCCCCAAAGTAAGTAACTGTTAATTTTTCAGTATATACTTATCAGTACGTATTACTTTAATACTTTTGTAATATATATATGTGTTTGGTACAATGTAATGAAAATCTTTTTGAAATATGGAATACAAAAATTTGTTGAGTTTTTAAAACACAGTAGAGTCATTCCATGTATAATCAAACAAATTTTTAAAATTTTGTAACCACTAGACATAGATTTTGATTGTTTGGATATATGTTGTAGAGCTTGAAACAATTTGAAATTGAAATAAAAATTTTTAATACCTTTAGCTGTTTTCGAGTTGTTGCGATTTCAAATTTCCACCACTTGAGGGATATTATTGAGGGTACCACTTGTAGTATGGTTGAAGTATTTTAATATATCCAAAAATTGTGAACTTGTTTTTTTTGAGGTTAAGGAGAAAAACGAGTTTGAATAACTGCACTATGATATGCATATATATGCACTACTGTCACACTTGGACCTAATTGATCCAGCGGGGCTAAAAACAAAGACACTTCATAAAACTGGAAAATTGAATTTGTATGCAAATCAAAAGTACAAATTGATCCAAGATATAAACTACATAATCTCAACTACCTGCTCACAAGCAATGCTTTGTAGGCAAATTCTGGTATTGTTGTTACTCCAGGATGATTTAATTGCTAGTTATACTCACACATAGAATATTCACAGATTTCAGGTAACCATAATGGATTTTTAATGTGGATATTTTGACTGAAATGCAAAAAACATTTTGATTAAGCATGATAGAAGGCATAAACATTAATTTCTTAACTGTTGCAAAAACGTAAGTTTTGTCAATTTTCTATATAAAAAAGGCTAATTTATGGCACAGGACCTGAGCACTGTCTACTACTATCAATCCCATATTTACAAGCTATATAATCATTCACAGCAACTTGCATGTATCTCTGCTGCAGTGTGAAAAGTAATGAACACCTGTAAAACTACGACATTCACAGGTTCGTTTGTACCCAATTGAAGATTTCGTGAGTGATTCAAAGTAATGGAATGATCGTGTTCCTGGTATGGTGTTTCCCAACAAAAACCTGGACGCCATCTCAAGTCTATGTTTTTGTAAATCATCTGAATGCAAAAATTCAAATGCCTTATGTAAGAACTTCCACTTATGTAAGAAGAACAGTGTCTAAAAAGTGATTGTTTTTAATTTTAATCTGATCAGACACAGGTTTTTATAGACTTGCTATTTTTGCCAAACGTTTGACAGTAATTCCGTCACAGGGAGACTTACCGTGACTGGTTGCATTGTGATATGAAACAGGCCTAATGCTTAGCAGAATATCAATCATAATATGTAAATCATATCTATGAAAACATAGGAATATTAATATAGTGATACGGGATAAAATTAATTTCAAAAAATATCAGTTGCATAAGCCTCCATTTGTTATTGTTGAATGATAGTGTCTGTTGATCCAAACTTGACATTATAAAGTCTAGTGCAGTTGTTCAAACTCATTTTTCTCCTTAACCTCAAAAAACAAGTTCACAATTTTTGGATATAGAAAAATACTTGAATCATACTACAAAAAAGTTTAAAAATTTTGTTTCAGTGATCATTGCTATTTTTTTAATTGCGTCATGAACTTACCCTGTTATCTACATTCAAAAACGCTAATTTATTACGCGAAGGAGATGTTTTAGAGACTTTTCAACTGCTGAAATAAATTCCTTGACCCCACAAATGGTAAAAATGACATTTGTTTTGTTATTCTACCTTCAGAAATAGAGATATTGAAGAAAATCACTAAGCGTGACCAATGCTCACCAACCTATATCCCTCAAGTGGGGAAATTTCAAATCGCAATAACTTAAAATGGCTTGAGAAATTAAAAAAAAAAATTATTTTAATTTCCAATTTTTTAAAGCTCTACAAGATATATCCAAACCATCAAAATCTATGACTAGTAGTTGCAGGGCCTGGTTGATTAATTATACATGGAATGACTCGGTAGCAAAATGTTTACACTTTTCTAGTGTACTTGTATAGTGTTTGATGCCTGCAATAGATACAGTACTTCTGAACTGTTTTTTTTTTTGCAAGTTTACTGTTTCCGTGTTGATATTGGCTTAGATTGTGGTGTATAGTACATAATTATAAACTCGTAAGAGTATGCAAACAATTAAATGTATAATTTTCTACAAACTTATTTGTGACAGCGATCACTTCGTTCGACTCGACTCCATTAAATATTCTATCCTCTGTTAATATAACATATGCATAAAATATGTCTGAATTTACGTGCCAACTATGACTCTTAAACTTCTGCCTCCTTATTCAAAGGATGATTCGGTTATCATGACAATGACTAAAAAAATGAGTGAAGAGATGGGAAACATGGACAGCTTCAAAAGAAAGTTAGATCGCAAGTCCAATCTGAAAAATCACATGCTTGCAGCATGTGAAGGTATTGTAGTGTTTGGATGGATAGGTTATCCCAAAACTCCTTTAAAACATGTAGAGGAATCCAAAGAATCTGTCAAATTTTACACTAATAAGGTTCTATCAGAATTCAAACAAAGGTAAGCCTTTGTTTTATTTGTCAATTTAGGTGTGATATATTTTATTTCCATAGTGTATTCTAGTTCCATATTTGGCTACTTTCTGGTTGGCTACTACTTAATGATATTTCCATATTTGGCTACTACTTAATGATTGATTTATTGTTATGGTTATGAATGAGATTTTATAAATTCGGTAGCTACTATGGTAAAATAAAATGCTTGAGGACGTTTTGCTCACTATCATAAGGATTTGCAAAATGTTGCCTGTAGTATCCGAATCTTCATTAGTTTCTTTCAAGTTTTTCAAGACAACTTGTGTAATTAATTGCCTTAGAAGTAATTATGTTAAAAGAAAGACCGTTGTTAAGCTATTCTGTTTATATATATCCAGTGAGGCTGCCCTTGTTCATAAAAATTGGGTGAAATCTTATGTTGCTGTTTTTGATGCTCTCTATGGTTACATCAAAGATCATCATAGGACTGGACCAAATTGGAATGCCAAGGTAACTTCTTGATTCTGTAAGATTTTTTGTAAAATATTTTTATATATACAGTATAGGGATGTAGGATTATAGGGATGTGACAAATCGAACACGAATTCGATTATTATGCACACTGCTTACCTTTTCATTTATTTTCACGAATCTGAATCTTGCAGGCAGATTTGGGTCGAACGTTTAGTTCCATAAAAAATAAAAACACAAAGCAACATAACATTTTCTCTAATGACGTTGACATTAGAGATAGTGAACTGTTTACGAGTGTTTTTGTAGTATTAAATATGCGAAAGTCAAGTTGACTTGTTTCAAAGAAGTTACAACTTTAAGCATGATTTCGTTGCTTGTCAGGAATTTACATCAAATGTACTGAGCAAGCTGACAGGTTCAGATTTGCATAAATACTAAAATCTACTACAGTATTACCACAAATAAGAATCTCTTTCCATTTGGCACATCCCTAGAGGCTCAGCATAAGCTGATAGTAAGATTAAAAAAAAAATTATGCAATTTAGTTTGATCTGTCACACATTCAAAATTTAATTCGAAGCAAATTACTTGGGAGAATGTTTCCCAAATTTTAGTTGCTAACTAGTTTTTACGATACTGTATGTCATTTATACTATGTATCATATATCACATGTTTAAATATTCATTTCTTCTCAGAGAAAAAGTTTTGTTTTGCTAATTCATTTACCCAAACATGTAAGCCTGACAGAATTCAATGCAACTTTAATAGAAGAAACTAATCTTAAAATCAAGATAATGTTGTTGCCACCAGGCATCAACAGCAACTGTAAATGCTGCATTGGTGCAATACGTCAAAATAATTTTTGCATTTGAATTAGCTTCATCATTATCTGTTAGCGTTGTCATCTTTTCTTAAAGTGATGGGCATGTCCAAAAGCAAATTGATCTTACACGAAAGAACACTATTAACTGAACATTCTGGTAAAATACTTTTGAAAAGTTATCGGCAAAAGCAATCAGTAAAGTCTCAGGTTTTGGCCTTCATTGATAAGTAGATTAAGGCTCTTGTTGTGTCATAGATTTGTCAATTTTCTTAACAGCATGCCATAACCTTATTCTGAAATTTCATTCTATGTTTTCAGTGTAATGCAAGCAGCTATAGTATATACAACAAAAACAAAGGGGGGGAAATTTTATGGCGTCAACAAAAACATAAAACTGTTAAAGAAAGCACAGGCCCGAGTGCAATTTTCCATATCTGTTATGTCATGCTTTTTAATAACAGATTTATACAGTCAAACCAAGGAAAACCATCAGGAATCCTCGCTACGATGCGACATAGAATTATCAGGAACGGTTTTATTCCCATTTGTTTTACCCATTTAATCTGTTTGCCTCGCTGTTTGACTCCCAACACGGCAGTGTAGTAACAAGTATTATTCCAAATCATAATAAAAAAACTTGCTAATCCGGATTGCAACAGGTGTGCAATACTTGTGCAGAGTGCTGTACAGTTTGTAATTGAAATGATAGTTTATGCAATAATATGCCATTATTCGTCGCTGCGATGCAGCGCTTGCATGGGTTATTTTCATTTTATTAGGATAGTTTCAATAGACTCTAACACTATACCTGCTAGAATTAGAACAAGACATTCTTCTACTAATTTGTTCAGTATGATTTTCTACGTTTACAAATGATAACAAGTATGATGTTGTCGTACCTGGGAGCGACATCATCATCATTGTAATCTCAATATTTTGTGCTGTTTGCCAATTTTGGCATTATTTGCAATAAAAAAGCAATTTATAAATGAATCAACACCAGAGCAGTAAACAGTTGTATTTTAATAGTTAAATAAAACGTAAATCAATAATTGTGTAGTGTATGACAGTTTTAGAAGCGTACTTTTGCACATAGTCGGTCAAACTGGCGAATTTACAGGAAATTGTGTTGCCATTAATAACGATTACGTTGGGTTATCGAAAAACTCTCACAGAAAAACAACCATAGCAATATAAGGTGTGTAGTGTAGCTTATTAACATGTAGCACTGATAAACAAGTATTAACCAGGAACCCTGAGCTTTCGTTGTCCACATTTTGAATTGACTTGGAAACTGCATTTTAGTATTATATTTTAAATCCCATCCAACATATATATGTTTCTTTAGCTTATTATTACTTCTTATATGATACTCTTTTTACCTACTCTACTTTCAGTTCCTTTTGTTTTTTCTGTACAGTTTTTATTTTCACATTATCTTTTCTTTAAAGCCGAAAGTTCCACTGAAACCTGGCCATCTTAAAATGTCTTCCACTAATTATTCCTCCTCTTCACTTCTTCTTTCCTTACTTCAGAATGAAAGTGATCTCTTTCTAAATGCTGGTTGTCTTAATTCACCACTGCCATTACCACCACCATCATGTGTGTTGAAAAACATGTTAGCTTCTCCAGCAAAAGATGATCTTACTAGTGAAGCTGCATCTAAAGCTGTGTTTGAAGAAATTAACAAACACGGGTTACAAATAACTAGTGGTAAGATTACAAGCTTCCATCAGAGTTTTGCTACAAATGTCTTCAACTTTATCATGTGGTGCTTTTGATGCCTTATACAGTATACACATATATGTTCAATTTTCAGGATTCAAATGAGCATGTTGTTTTTGCAATTTTTGCAATAGCTTGAAAGTCGTATGTCATGCTCATGCATGATACTTGCTTGTGCTTGGTTGGTTGGTATTAGTATGGTGTGAACTAGGCAAGATGTTTTTAGGCTGCTCCTGCCACTGAGCAATCTGCAACCTCTACAGGCTTTGCACAGCCACCACCGCCACCTCCTCCTCCTCCTTCTTCTGTGCCAACTGCTCCTTTATCGGCTCCAGAAACAAGCAAAGCTCCCTCTGATTCAGCTGTGTCTGCACTGCTTAGTGATATTAATCGTGGAACTGATGTAACGAAGGGTGATTTTTTTGGTTTTATTTATGTGTGGTACCTGACTAATTAACTTAAATACCTGAACTATTTATTTTTTATTTGCCTGAACTAGAGAAGTACAATTCCTAAGATTGTAATGATTGTATCTATATGATGATTAATATGATTCTACTACAGTATATTGTATCTATCTATTAAGGTCTATATCTTTTTCTATTATACTTAGTGAATCAAAATGAAAAGATTCGAAGCTTTGCATGTTTTTAAGATTTAATTTTCAAACTTTTTAAGAATTCTGCACTGTTGGTCACAGCATGTTTTCGGTTGAACATTTCATAGTTGCTGTAGTTGTCACAATTAACAGTAGTTAAAATTTAATAATGGTTGGCACTTTTCTGCTGAGTTTAGTACTGGCACAATCATTGTTTGTTTCCATTGATGAAGACATGAAATCACATAGATTTTTGTCTTGATTATGAATTGTATCATGGTAGGTCTGAAGAAGGTTACCAATGATATGAAAACTTACAAAAATCCTGAACTTCGCAAGCATCATGTACCTGTGCCATATAAAGCTGCACCTTCTACCTATAAGCCAATGAACAAAGCTCCTGCTGGTAAACCAGTAAAGCCTCCGAAATTTGGATTACAAGGGAAAAAATGGATCGTGGTTAGTACTAATTACGTTCAGAATAGACTTTTACACCCTTGTGTCCCAATTTCTTTGGAAAAAATGTACAATCAATTTTGTTGTTTACTGATTATTTTTAGTTTTGTAATATCACCTAAATCTACCCCAAATGTACCTCGTAATCATAATTTAAACCTTAAATAGCTAAAGTCAACTCTTTGCCTACTCTTTCACGTAATCTTCTCACTTATCTCTAGCAACAACTTATAATGAAATAATTACAATCTTTACACTATTGTGTTCATCACAAGTTTTCATATATAGCTCATTATTATTGTCTTTTTATAAACAGGAATACCAAGAAAAAGCTAATATTACGGTAGACCAAGGGAAAATGAACCAAACTGTGTATATTTATCGATGCAACAATACCACTATTTCTGTGCATAACAAAGTTAACTCCATAGTTTTAGGTAAGTCTGTTTGTACACCAAAGCAGCTTTGAACTTTGTAACTACTTTTGAACTTTGAAAGCAATAAGTGTATAAAACAAATCAAAATAGACATCTTTGGTATTCACTGCCTTGGTAAATATAATAAATTTTATGAGTGACTCTGAACAATAGTTGTCTCGTCTGCAGAGTTGTGGAGTTAATAAAAAACCTTTGACTCCAACTATGCAGTAATCACTTCAGTCAAGTGTTTACCACCCTAGAGAATGCATAGCTATATCTGCAATATCAGCTTATCGACTATAACACGTGTATTATTATTAATTGAGTGTGAGGATGTCAAATAACGTTCACCATTGATTCGTCGTCACAAATTGTTATTTTGTTTTTCAACTCCCAAATATCTTAATATTATAAACTTACAAATCAGTTCGAGTCGGAGGAAACACAATTTTGCTAAGTCCGACTCCATGGAACGAAAATTCCCACAACTGCACAGCTACAGCCTGTGCAATATTTGCACAATGAAAGTTAATTGTGTCTGTGAATGTATTACAAGTAGGAAATCCATAATACTTCCCATTACCAAGAAAGTGTTAAAAAGTGGTAGACAATAGACATCATGATGCACATATCATCTCATACTTATATTTACAATTTTTATGATGAACAATTGTACATACTTTATGCAGATAGTTGCAAGAAATCTGGTCTGGTGTTTTCATCAGTGGTATCCGGAGTGGAAGTCGTTAACTGCCAAAGTGTGCAAGCTCAGGTTTTTTGTGAAAACATGTTCCAGTTTTTCATGTATTGAGAATTTCTTGTATCTAAATCCTAACAATCAACCTTTTCATAGGCTCAAGGTCAGATGCCTACAATATCAATTGATAAAACAGATGGTTGTATTGTTTATTTGAGCAAACAATGTATTGGTGCTCAAGTTGTAACAGCAAAATCATCTGAAATGAATTTGTCTATTCCTAAAGAGGATGGCGACTTTGTAAGTAAAGATTATAAAAGCAGACATTTTCAAAAATGTCAATGGTGTATTATGCAACAATATGTAAAAATATATGTTCATTTCTGCCCATGATAAACATAGAATTGGTCAGCCTTTATCACTACTGTGCTGATTTGATGTAACGTTTTGTTACTGTTCTTTTCTACATTAAGTGGAAGCAGTTAGTACACACTTTTGTATGGTGTTATCTATACGTAGTGTCTATAACATTTTTCAATATGAAATAACTTTTTGTGACTTAAAATAATTGAGACTTTACGGTATTGTTGTTAAGAAATGTGTAATTGACCTGTTATATTTTTTTCAAGGACGAGTATCCCATTGTGGAGCAATTCAGAACAATTTGGGATCCCTCAAAGAAAGCCCTGGTCACTGTTCCAAGTGATCAGCTTGGATGAAAAATGGAACCCTTTTGATATGTATTGCAGTAATTTAACTGCTTTGAAATTGAAATTATATCTAGTCAGTGTACTAAACAGATCTGCTAATAATTTGTTGTCTTGGTAATCCTGCTGTCTCCGCTTATAATAAACGGATACTAGTTATGCAATATCTATAGAACAGTCAAGCTTTGTTTTGTATGCATTATGTTATATAATAATCTTGAAGATAACAGAACTCCTTACCTTCATTTATATAATCATAGAATTATACATGTAATCAAGTTTTAGAGATAACCAATCAACAATAAAGCATTTTTTGAGAAATTTAATTTGTGTTCTAAATTTTAACGTTTACAGATGTGGGCAGTACCGCGGTACTATAGTTAGGAATCACTGTACCCCTGTATTTTTTCAATACCGACACCGGTACTTTTGGGAAAGAAGTACCGAATTCCTTTTATTAAGAAATTCTAGTCAGTACTGGTAGTATATGTTTTTCCAAAGTTTATTTTATTTAAACGTAATGCTAATTTTAGCGTTTACTCTTTTTAATCTACTGATATCTAATACAGTTGCTAATAGTGAATTTATGGCGCATAACGTGAACTGTATATATAATCACTGAAAGTTCTGACTCCTCAAGAAGGCCGAATAAAAGGAAATGTAGGAAATAACAAGTCATTATTTGAAAATTAAACAAAACATTTTAATTCAGGGGCTCTTAAACTTTTTAGCACACGCCCCCCCCCCCTGACGGTACCTAAAAAATCCGCGCCTCACCTCATTGCAAATTAAAAAAGCATTAAACAAAACAACAATTTATTTTCAATTAACTTTCGTTAATGTGACAGATGTTGTTGCTTTTGGGAAACCAAACGTTTAATTCGAGGCTTTGTAGAAGATAATGCACATCTTTAATGAAGAATGAATAAGATAATGCACATTTGTCATCTCTCGCGCCCCCCCCCCCCCCCCCTTACTAATCTTACACGCCCCCCAGTTTAAGAACCACTGCTTTAATTGATAATTTCATAACAGAGTTTGAATATGTTGAATATTTATCAAGATATTCATATAACATGAATAAAGATAGACAGCATATAATTGAATCAAAAGATGAAGATGTTTCTTTTTTACCTCGTAAAGCATATTTAGAAATTAGAGGAAAACTTCAAACAAATGCAAATTATAATCCCGGTGATTTGATTTCATTGGTAAATATATTTCATTGATCTCTGTTTCAAACTGCTCAATATCAATTGAATAATAATCAAACTATTGAAAATATAAATCTCTATTTACCTCAAGCTTTAACAATTCTTAGCTTTGGCGATGATTATATTATTGACGTTCAACAGCGTCAAATATGTTATGGTTTAAAGATACTGGAAATGGTGGTTCTGGTTTTATGCAAGCACCAGTGGATGCTAATGATGCAAATTCAATTGCAATTAGAAATGGAGTTATTGCTTTGGTTTCAAATTTGTTAGCAAACCGAGGAGTATCAGCAATATCAAATATAACTGCTGAAAATAAACAAATTTCATTGCTACTTCCTCTTTCTCAACTTTTTGGTATTTGTCATGCTATTGATAAGGTTTTTAGAGGTGTAAAACATACTTTAATTATTGATGAGGGAATTCCTGATAAATATATTATGGTGTTGCTGCAGGAAAATTTAATTTTAATTATCTTTCGTTGTGGATGTCAAAATTAAACCAAGTTCAAAATAAAATCGAATTTATGCTGGTGAAAGGTAATACAAAACAGCTACATTTCGAACAAATTAGAGTACAGTCAAATCTCGTTACTATGTCACCTCGCTACTATGCCAATCTCGATACAATACCAATTTGATCATCTGAAACTATCTCCAACAATGGAAAATATATTTACTATGCCACACATGAGAGTACTGTAACTGTATTACTGAAACAAAAAACGCTACATATTCATGTAATGTATTCTCTCAAGTTATCTAACTCAGCCTGAAACCCTGAAGAATCGTCAGCTGGCGCATGTTCTTTCGGCGGATCTCGTCTTCTAGTCGATCGCATGCTGGAATCACACCGAGCTTCCAGCTTCTCTGTTGCTCGTAAAGAAAAGTCGGTTCGCTTGCGCTGTTGAGTTGACATTGTGGGCTAATTTCGGAATGTGCAATAAAATTTATAATTCAAAAAGTTAGATGCTGCATTACATTGTCACGTAGCAAAGCTGTTTTTACCTTTCTCCCGGTCCCAACAGGTGGCATAGTAACGAGATTTAACTGTATATAGAACAATATATCCCCCCACAGAAACTAGCATGACTTGGAGAATAACAACTCAATCGGGGAATGAACTTCCTAGACATATTTTCACAGCTTTTCAATCAAGTCAAAGACATTCTAATCAAGAATTGATGATACGATTTTTGATAATGAAGATTTGAGAACAATTAGTAGGAGGATTAATAGTACACAATATCCTGAAAAGGAATTTGAATGTAATTTCACACAGCCGAATAGACGTTTTTCACGTTCATATGACTTTTTTAGAAGCTGTGAATAAGTATCAAGATACAGCTATTGGTTGTCAGGTTTCAGTTGAACATTGGGCAAATATTTATACAGTTTACCATTTTCATGTAAGTAAGCATAATGTTAGATTGAAGAATAGTTCAGCTGATATTGAAATAAGAATTAACCTTGATGGTAATTTTAGGAATATAGCAGATAGGGCTAATGCAAATCAACCTTTTTATGTTTATGCTGTTGTACTTTCTGATAGATATATGCAGCTAGAGAGACTTTCAGGAAGAATGAATGCTAATATCTAACAGATTATAAAATGTACCGATACTAAAATATTGTGTAACATTATGTGAAAATCAAAAAGAAAAAAGTCTTTTCAAAATAAAAACTGTGTTAACACTTAAATTTAATATTATTTGACAGGTAGCCACACGGTTATTTTTCGGATTGGAGCTCCTGAGATGAGCTGTGTGTGATCGAAACCAGAACTGAACTGTTTTCAAATAAAAGATGTGCTTGTAAATCTGTTAATCTAAGAGTGAGAACAATAACTTAGAACGAAACACTGGCGGGCACGGCAGGATCTCTTAGATACACAGAACATTTTATTAAGTTTTACTGAAGCGTGAGTTTTTTTATTCTCCGCCTCGTTACCAGCGTGGCAATAGTTTTCCGTCTTTTCTCAAAGAGTTTGAATTCTTCTGCGACAGATTTAAAGCATCGGATGCGGCAAAGAAACATTTATTTCTACAAAACTTGCCGGAAGAAATGAGACTCTCTATGACCGATGGTCGTAAAGAACTCTTCGAGTTTAGTTATGATGATCTCATTCAACAAGCAAAAAAAGACAACTTCAGGACCATCTTCACAAAAGCTTGCCATGCAAAAGCTCTTCCAGCGCACTCAAGGTTTTGACGAATCCACAAGAAGCTTTCTTGAGGCTATAACCCAGTTGGGAAAACTTGGCTTATCCAAACGATAACTAGCATGAAATGCGCAGTAGTGTGCTGTATAACCTACTCGTCCGAGGATAATTCTCTCGTCGTCCGAGGATAATTCTAAAAATTCACAACCGGATTTTTACGCCACCGTAAAGAAGATTATTGAAAACGCGGAACGAACGCATAATAAACCACGTCTAATCTCGTGAGAAGTAACAGCTGTGACGGGATATTGGTATTACACTGGTTAAGATGTAGGCTACCATAGATATGTTATTAATTTATTATATTGCAAATTAGACTCCTAAGAACTATGAGAATGTTGCGAGTCTTGTCTAGAGATTTCCTAGACTTTAGTCGAATAGCCTACATTATAAGTTAATATTAAATACTGAGAATCAGATTAATTTCATTTTTAATGCTCTTCATTATCACTTCAGACAAAAACAAAAATTACTACAATATTACTTATTCAAATAGAAAGGATTTTAACAACCCAATTGCCAACAGCAAATCTCTTTACAATACACAAACACTTAAGGAGATCGATCTATTTCATTCTCGAACATTCGTACTCTCTCTCATTACCCAACTCTGCGTATTTGTATCTGTGTGGAAGTCTCTAAAAGCATAGCATGCAACCGTACATATATACAGTTATACACTGAGTCAGAACATTAAAGAAATAGACTTACAACTTATTGCGCTTATCAAAACTGGAAATGATTTGGAGTTGAAGATTTTTAGTTTAGGTGTAAATTCAAACGACAATTAATTGGTGAAGGAAATGCGTTCAGTAAACGCTGTATATTTTGTGATGCCAGTGCAATTATTGAACGTGTAGAAAACTTGCCGGGCGAATAAGTTGTTAATGAAACAGGGGTTATTTCGAATTTGGCGAGTTCATAATGCAATGCAGATCAAGCTTTTTAACAGTTAATGGGGTTATCTGAGTACAATGAGTTCTAAGGTGTAGGCTAAGATAGATAACACGTTTGCGGAACAGATTTTCAAACAAATATTCTTCGATTAATTATGTCGTGAGAGGAGAAGTACTTATGGCAAAGTATGATGTTTTGCAGAAACAGCGCGGTAAATAGCAGATACATTTATAACATCACAACTTGGAAGACAATGGAAACGGCGTCTTCCAATATCATCAGAATGTATTCCAATTAAAAAGAACTGTCGAAAAACTTCAATACGAAATTTTCCAGCTGCGAAGCGAAATAAAAGCAAGAAAACGTTGAGAAGAGAGAAGACTTCGGCGTTTTAACTGTGGGGAACATGATCACATTTCTGGACGCAGTTACAGACAACGTTCAAGAGACCTTCGACTTGCTTCTGATGTACATGGAACTCACAGTAGCCTAATCAACCTCGGGAAATCTACCAGGTTCAAATTGTGGATCAGGACTTGCATAGAGAACAACGTTGAGTTGTGTGCACTACATGATGAGTTATGTTTGGAGAAATTGGAACTGTCAGAATTTGAATGCCAAAAGCTGTTTTCCATAATCTCGTTCTATCGTGATGTATTTTCGCTGCACCCGTACGATATTGGACAAACAGAACAGGTCGAACATTCAATCGAAACCGGAGACTCGCTCCTTATAGCACCCAAGACGTTTGTCGGAATCCCAAAAGCAAAAGATTGATAGGCAATCTTATTGCAGGTGTGAATGAGGATAAAATTTCTCCATCAACGGATCCGACAACCAACCACCATCAGTTTGGTGAATGCTGCAGTTCGAAACCGGAAATCACCTCCACTTACCAGCTGCGACCGGGGATGTACATAGTGCCGGAAAGTATTCAAAACCCAGTGCAGAATAATAATTTCGTAAGCGATGGTGCTTTACATCCTCCAAACCGTCCACAGCGCATTAATCGTAGACCTTGTTTTTACCCAGATGTTGGAAGGATCGAGTACGATAATAAACGCATTTTTTCACTTTTTATTCTCGCTCGTAGTCTATATGTATATTTATTAACAGCCAATTGTTGCGTTCTTTCGTTTTGGTCTTTATTTGTACTAAGATTTTATAGTTTATGAGTCACTAACGACTAAAAATGTTGCTTGGTCATCGTTTTCTGCACAATGTAATTTTTGTATTATTTTTCTATTAATTTTTAATGTTTCTCCAACTCTTTATAAAATTGTTTTCAGCAAGTTAGGATTCACTTTACATGTATGCTGTGGTGGGATTCAGTCGGTTCTTGGAATTTTAATGACCTCCGCAAACCGGTTGTAAACAAGCGGTTTATGTATATGCCTATGTGTATATCGGCCCCTGGTCAATATAGGATGATTCCAGTGAGAGAACCCGATGTTAAAATTTTTTACATTTATTGAATGTCTGCAGTTTTCGTGAGAGAGTGTTACACGTGTTTGTGCTGCGCAAGGTTTCCCTTGTGGCTGATTAGTATTATTGCTTGATGTGTATCTTTTTTTTTCGTCCTGTGTCCGACACGGGCATTTTCTAGATTGGAGCTACTGAGATAAGCTGTGTGAGCGAGAACAATAGAACGAAACACGTGTTTAGTTCATTCGAGGTCACCATCTGTAGCGATTGAGCTCGTCTGACGAGTTGTAGACAATATTCAATAGGGATGTGGCCAGCTCACACTTCGACAGTCAACGTACTAATACCGTTCTAAGGTGCATAAGCTTAATGTTTGTGGTACCTTAGACATTTTGCGCCTTAGTCCAATGAGAGCGATGCAGCTGCGCTACTTGCCATCCAATACAAAAATAACAACTTTGCTTTTATTTCGCGCAGATCACAGAGTTATTTCACAATTTGTTTGCGAAGAAAAATGTTTTATCAAAAATATGTCACAAAACCAAGCTTTAATGGCAGCTTATTTGCAGAGTTGATATCTGGTTTACGTTATTACATTAAGGGCCCAGCAATCAATTCTTGCACTGGGCTGCGCTAGGTAAGGCCGGCCGTGCCTTTTTAAGTAGTAGCGGCAAGCAGCAGGGGATTTATGCAAAAATGTAATCAGTGTGAGATCACAACGAAATCAAGCCAAACCTACATATCAATTGGAGAGTATTCGTAGGTAAAAACGTCACTGTAAGAGAAAAGGCACTCCTCACAATGATACAGCAGCCTTACTCAGGACTGAGATACCGTCTGTGTCGTTTTAAAATATATTTTTGTCCTTTTTTTCTTATAAACACCCTTATTTTCTCTTGCGTCTTTATTTTTGTCTTAATTTTAGGGCAGAAGTTCATATTTTGGGCATTTAGACACCTTTAGCACCAAAATTAAGAACAAGCAAATAGTGTCTCGTTTTTTTTTGGTTTGCTAATCGTCCTTATTTTTGAGTCCAGACCGATGGCAACCCTGCTCATACTCCATGTTACACAGGTACATCCTTTAAAAAACATTGTTTTCAAATGGCAGTGTGCTGGTATATAAACTGGCAAATTTTGGTTGTGTTGTTACTCGTTGATGTTGAGGTTGGCATCCTTGACGTTGAGCCAATTTTGGAGAAGTTGTACACGCAACTTGGCCCATACACTAAAGTTGCGCTGGGCCAGAATTTGAGCAGCTGCTGTAGCTGCTGTATCAGGGCTCATAGATGTGACACAACCTAGACCTGAAGGAAGTCTAAGAGATGACCAAATATCAGCATTTTCCCATTTTTCAGACACAGGAGGGCAGTTAATAACAGGAAGAACTGTATTACCACTAAGTAACGGACCCAGACTATTACTTCGTCCTGCAACTGCAACTATGACTATTGGGTTATAAACAGCATCGGCTTCAACTTTAGCCAGTAACTTCAAAGTTCCATCAGTAAATTTGTGTGCTGATGAAACATAAAGCTGACAAAATATTCCCAAATCCGCACACTTAGTTTTGATTTTGTTGCAATGAGTCATGTCTGAAGCAGATTCCATCACTATGGCAACTTTCCCCTGGCCAGATTTGGTGGTTGCAAACTCTACAGCTTTATTCACTTTTTCAGAAACCCACCGAAAATTTTCTTTCAAATTTTTCATGTCACTCCATGTAACTTCAGTGAGATTTTGGTAAACCTGCAAAGATGTATTTACTCCTGTAGTAATATATATAGTACCTACGTCTTGGGTATTAATAACAACTGGCTTGATTTTTCGTCCCTACCGCGCTTTTGACGAAAAATAAATGAATAAATAAAAATATATATAAGTTAATTGCACTTGCTACAACTTCGTCGGCTCAGTAGCCGAGTGGTTAAAGCGCTGGCCTCGCAAGTATGTGGCTAGTGTTCCGCGTTCGATACTCAGTGGCACTACCGCTGTAATGCCCTTGGACAAAGCATTAATGACACTAACTTCTGTGTAGTGGACCTGGTAAATAGTTCTAAATTACTGTAGAGCAATATGATATAAAAAATCTAAAACCTAAGAAAAAATGTGTCACAATCAGAATCTGCACAAAGGCTAGCTCGGTAATCAGGAAAGGTAGTTGTGACTTAAAAATGGGTTTGAGCCTAGCCATTTGATTGTTGAGCCAAGCCAATATAAATTTTGATTCCAGCTAATTTCATTGTTAATGGCAAGCCCACTTCCACATATAACCAAGTGTGTCAAATGGAATAATACTGTGATCTCTACTATAGTATTTAAAATTTCACATTTTTATTCAACTATTTTCTTTATGTTAAATAAAGAGTAGGAGAAGTGTGAGACCGACAAAACAGAAGAGTTATCATGCTTTTTTCATTTGTAACCGAAATGAGCTGGGCTAAGGAATTTTGTGGGCTAGGTTTGAGCAGATCTCTAGATCACAACCGATGTTGGTAACCAGGTCACCAACAATAAATCACCGGAGTAAGGTAAAAAAAATTACCATGCCAGCTATACCTGCGTGTCCTTCATTAATCTTTTGTCTCCACTGGGCCAAATGCTCCAGGAATCATTGTCAATGACATCAGCAAGAATGATTTCTTTGGTATCACTGCGAATCCCAAATTCTATCTTCATGTCAATCAAAGTTATGTCCTACATGCAAATGCTAGGACCAATAAATCAAATAACTATAACAAACATGAATTAGGCAAACTCTAGTATTAAATGATCTTAAGTTTCTTTATGGTAAATCACCTCTGCTCTCCACATTTGTTCTAGAATTTCAAATATAGCATTGGACATCTTTTCTATTTTATCAATTAAATCATTTGTAATTGTCACTCCGCCACATACAAGTTTTGCTTCTTCCAAGACCTGGAAAGTAGAAGTCTTATCATAGAAATAATTTGGAATAAGTAGTTACTTACATCATACCTAATGTATATAATTATCAGCTTTACAACACTTCTACAACTAACTACTATTGGTCCGTTTTCATTAGGATTTTAAACATAAATTGTGGAATGAAATTAATTACTGTTTTTTGGTGTTTGCCAACATGATCCAAGTTAATACAGCATGAAATATGACCAAATATGTAGCATTTTAAAAATTTAGAATCACCCAAAACTGAGAATTGAAATAATTCTCATTGAATTGCAAAAATTTCGTTGAGGGTAATTTGCGCAAGTAGATATCTCAGCAGTTGGGAAACCATACATCAGACGTAGATTAACTAATTAAACACAAATAGGACTTGCTACCGCCTGCTTTTTTACCTATGTTACTGGTACGATGGATAACGGAAAGTGCGCTGCTGGTACGCTGTATTGAAAAGTTTGAGGAGCACTGCAGTATAGTACAGTCATTTTCAACCACTTGTAGGCGGATTTAAGTCTGCAATAAGGTGTAGATAGGTGGTTCTTAGAAGTATTAAGTGCCGCAAATTTCATATACGAGTTCAACAAACACTTCAGTAAAACTTGAAATGCCATATACTGTATAATGATTTTGTGATGCCATATAATATGCCCCTTTCATGTTTTTAAGATCAGCCAAGTTTTCTGAAAATAAATCTTGTATGATATTGTGTTGGGTCTTTCTATAACTCCTTTCACTCCCACCACCAATAAGTAAAAACTAAGGATTTGTTGCGGTCAAATGGCTAATCAAATTGGATTTTAAAGAGAGGTACTTTCAAATCGAATAAAAACATTTGACTGTTAAACAGAGACAGATCTTTAGTAGTCTAAAGATTAAGACATATTCAATCCTGTTTTAAAAGAGTATAATTTACTCTCCAGAAGACACTTGGCTATTTATAAAATCCCACACCAACATTGTATACAGATTGCTCTACATTCAAAACCGTTTAGTCTTGACTCAGATGAAAGAACATAACGCAAAAATCATCAACCGAAAATACATCTTTAAGTAAACACGCCTTGGAAAATCAGTACATCATCAACTGGAAAGATGCACATACTTTGGATTTTGAGCGAGATTGTTGAAAACATGAATTCTTTTCATATTGACAAGCATAATAACTATTTTTTTAACGATAAAAAAGATATTCTACTTTGCACAATTTTTTCTCATAATTATAGTTAGTTTGCTACATTAAGAGTCCATTTTTTTCTTTTTTAAATGTTTTCAGTTTGTTTGTAGTTTCCAATTACTATTCCAATTTCATTCCAATTTCAAATTTCAAATTCCAATTTTTTCATTATTCAGTGTTACCACCATAAATCACACTGAAGGATCGTGAAATAAATTCAAATTTTACAAATTTAATTGTTTTTTTTTATTTTTTTTATTCACTTTACTGTTCCATTATGCAGTTCTTTTGTTACTGTACAGTTACTTTCGTGGATTATGTAAATTTGCATGATTTTACCATAGACAAAAAAACACTTGAGATTTGTGATGAAGCATTTATCGTCTTAATATCATTGACATGTAGGCTACCCAGGGGCGCATAGCTACAGAAATTTCTTTATTTCTTAAATGGGGTTGCAGAACAAAAAACTTTGAAAAGACATGGTATAGATAGCCTAAGTTTGTTTTTAAAACTTGATTAATAAAGAAACAAATCCGTAGCAACAACTGAAATGCGTGACGACTTGCATTCGACTTGTCCCATCTCTGGTTTGCTCCTAAAATGTTTGAAAATGTATAGAAAAGTTGATGAGCAACTTATCTTTAAAAGAAATGCATGCTAAATTGCTGCAAAAATTGTACCGACAATGAAAAGTATCTTTACATCTTATTAAGAGCAGCGGTGCTGTGAAGGGGCAACATCACACACTTCACGCAAAACTTTAACAGTTATATCATCTACAAATGGATTTGACCAGTACAGGTATAAGCTCATGAGTCATGACTAATGACCATTTGCAACAAATTTGGTAAAAGTTAGCTGTTTTGTTGGTAGGGTTTTAAAGCATCTGAAAGGTAACTTTGATTATAACCTTAAAAAAATTTTGATCTTTTAACGTGTCTATTGTCTCTCAAAATTTCAAATAATTTATGCAATTTAATGTACTGTATCATATCAAATGTATTATTTAGGACTCAAAGTTAGAATTTAGGAATCTGTCAATTGGTGAGAGCTTGGATTATATATAGGCCCACTATAGGAACAGACATAAGAAACAAAACACATAGAAATGCAAATAAATCAAGTTCGTTGAAGGCTGTTATGTATAGTAGTTACGGCTTACTCGCTGGCGTCACCTAGGCAACTTATGGATCATACATAATATACATTTTTAAACATTCCAACAGATTATATTACAGATATTTATTAAATTAGTTTTTTGAAAACTTGTAACATAACACTCAACCATGTGTTAAAAGCATAATGATACGCTGAAAGCTTATTGTGTTCAAAAATAATGAAAATGAGCTTTTTTTTAATCAGTATTGGTTTGAGCCAATTATCTGGTTATGTGGCATTCATTAGTACTTGTATGCATGTTTTAATAGACAACAAAAATTTAAAAATCCACGATGAACAACATGGCTTTTTTGAGCTTGAATGTATGCATCCGAAAATTTCTTGCAACTTTAAGGACTTCCTGAGCGCCACCTAGAAGCCGAAAATTGTCAAACTGTTTTGCTATGTAAAGAGACGTGATTGGACTATCAGAAAAACAAATTTTAAGAATGTTCAAATCATCATCATAGGTGATACAAGGCTTTAAATATGACAAAAACAATCCAAAATTGGAATTTAAGCGATCCAAAAAATCTTATAAATCACAATTACAAATTTTAAGTTTAATTTTTTAATGTACATTAACTGTTTAGTTTAAGTCTACGGAAGCAAGGTCATAAAATGAAGAACTTCAAATATATTGTTCGTCAAACATGACGGAGAAATATGATAAATATCCACTAAAATCCACTTCCTCGTGTTCAGAGACCCATATCACAAAATTCACTCAATGTAGAGCAAAAACGTCCAAAACATACCTAGTTAACTCGTTCTCCACCAATTATAAAATATTATCAAAATCTGAGAGAGTGAACTAAAACTTTGTAAAATTTTAGTTGAACTAGTGTCATATGTCCCTATTAGATATTTGTCCTACAGTGGTCACCGTTTTATAAACTACTTAATGACCATGTCCATTTCTCTTACTAGTTCTCCTGCTTTTAGGCCCCCTCTTGTTCAATAGCTGAGGGGACTGGCCTACCTTATTTGAAAGTTGGGGGAGAAATGTCCCCCCTGAAAATCGGTCCATGCCAGTCAAACCCAGCTAAAGAACCACTAATCGGGCTGAGTCTGTAAAGCCTTCACATAGTGACACCTATGGAATATACCACTCATCAGCATTACCTGTTCAGCGTTCAAGCACCCTCGGTTTTTTAGGTGATATAGATTTCTAACTCTACATCTAAAGATGTCATTGACTCCTACATGGACTACGGCCTTGTCATGACAGAGGAGCTTGAGTACCTTGATGAACCTTAGAGCTACACTCGAGAAACCTTTGTTTTCAACAGGCCACCCATAACAGGTCGAAGGTAAAAGGTCAGACTAAAAATGGTCCAAAACAACAATCAAGAATACGCACAAGAATGTCAGTCATACCTTATCGTTCATAGCACAAGTTAACAAGGAATGCGTTTGAGTGTTACGTAGAGGGGCTCGTTCAGAAAATAAGCCACCATATATTCTACAAGTTGCACAATACAGAAAACCACCAATGTGTTCCTGTTCAATGCATCTTTCAAATGCTGTTTAAAAGTATTCATAAAAGTTAAATTACATGCAAATACTATTTCATATAGGCATACTTCTCTGCTCCATTGAGTGTCATGGTTTTCATCATCCTTGTAAAATGTTTCCAGCTTAGGTGGACTGAAGCGATAACCTTCATTAACACCTTTATTGTGCCTTAAAAATGATCCAGTTGCAATTCTACGAACAACCCATTCAATTGGTATCATATCACACGTCCATGCCAAAAAAGATGTTCTGTTTACCTGACATACAAGAGAATAAAAGGGATATTTGAAGGTGGCATGAAGCAAGTACCATAACTATGCAGCATAACTTTCACGTAAAAAACATCAAGCCTCGTTTATCCAAACCTTAAAAAAACAGGATCCTTGCTATCCGATATGAAATTGTTAGAAACAGATTTCTTACCATACGTTTCAACCCTACCCTTTAACGGTAGGTTCCAATCAGGTTCCTCCCTGCATCAGCATATATTTTCAAAGCGCAAATTAATTATTTTTACATCAATTCATTGTGGAAAATTTACTTACACAAAATGACCAAACAATATTCCAAACAAGTTTTCGTTTATTTTATATCGTTAAAAATCTCGAAAATTGTGTTTGAGATTTTGAGAGTGCTTGATATTTGACATCATCACTGAATGCTGTCAATCAAAATATTTCAAAGCATGAACTTTTTCAATTGTTTGAAGCTCAAAGATGATATTGATAACATCCCTTTTTGGAATAGTGTCACAAAACTAGACATTTCTTTGCCAGTTTTTACATTTGTTCCATATAAAGTCATGTTTAACTTCACTTTGACTTTCTTTTCAGTTTTGTGGTCATTGCCTCCTGAATGACAGAAGTTTCATACAAAATTTTAGTTGTATTTTTTCTAGTATGTTATAGAAAAGATTATTATGACAGTATAAATATATTATTACAAAACATTAAAGTTTTTAATTACTGCGCATACATCGTAAACACCCGAACGCTTAAATACAAGGTAACAAACTGTTGGGACTGTAAAGGGAAAGTCAAAGGTTTGAAAAAATGAATTGAATTTAATTAAAATTATCAATGTTATTATGAGAATTATCAATTATTATATTATCATTGTTCGACTCTAACACAAAAATTTAGAAACGGATGTATGACAAATAAACATATATTAACACTTTCTGTTCTAATGAACGTTACCTTACATATACCGTATTTTACGGACCATAAAGCGCACCCGATTATAAGGCGCACTGTCAATAAATTGCTTTGATTAGTGTTTTGTTCATACATAAGGCCCACCGGGCTATAGAATGCAACGTATTTATTGTTACGTAATAAATGTAAGCAAGTCACAATAGTACAATGAGCAAAAGAAAAAATGAGCCTAGTGAATATCACAGTTGCTAGTTGCTTTTACCGTAGTTTATTGTGTAAGACGGTGGTTTATTTATATAATAACAGTATCGGTACTGGTTTTGAGTGTAGGCAATAAAGCACTACTTGATCCATACATTAGGCGCACCGGCTTATAAGGCGCACGATCAATTTATGAGAAAAAAATGATTTAAATTGCGCCTTATGGTCTGTAAAATACGGTAGTCAAGTCAGGTATATTAGGCGTAAGATATTTTTGGAAACTTTCCAATTACAAACTATTTTTGAAAACTTGCCTTTGTACCTACTGGCCATTAGTTATACTTATATTTGTATGATACCTTAATGCCCAAATTTTTTTATCTATGGTAAGGTTTTTGAAAAGCCACTACTAACTACTCTGTAATTTAAAAAATGTCGTGAGCCGATTTTTCTTATGAAAACTATCAACGAAGATGAAACTGAGGGAAGAGTTGGCGCAGTGCGAATAGCTCTTTCTGATGACGGCTTAGCCGACACGCTTCGCTAAGCATGTACTACTTGAGTTAATAAAGATGGAACATAGTACCATAGATCAACACTGATGAATGACAGAACTTTCATGTTAGTTATTAGGAAATTAGGAATTATCACATATATTCTATTTACAGAGCAGAAATTACACAAAATCAAAAGTAACTAATCACAATCAAAAAATGACGAACATAATTAAGCAAAAATGACCAGTAATGTTGACTAGGGCCAGAATGTGCACGAATATGTTTAGAACAAATCAAGACTAAGCAAAAATATTTTAAAAACAAAACCGTTTATGTGCAAACGATTTTCACACCATCGGCAGAATTTATCACACACCAGATTAAAATTATATCCAATTCTTTAGATATGTGGTTTACTATAATATTACACAAAGTAGTTCAAGATTATTTAGAGTTCATACTTACTGATACTGGCTAACGAACACCTAACTTTACTGAGATGGAAAAAATATTATCTACTGTATTCTAATCTGTTGGTTCGTGCGTTCAATGCTATTAGAATTACCAGTTTAAGTCCACTTTATTAATCGAAAATAATAAAAAACAAACAAGCAAATAAACGCTTGTAATGCACAGTGAACAAGCGTAAACAAAAGTTTAAATATTAAAGAACAATTTTGTAACTTATTAGCTTTAATAATTGCCAATCCTGCTTAACACGCGCACAACATCACACGCCAGACTATTCCACACAATCCTGCGTAAAGTTACCCACTTGACCTCTAGTCACGAGTGCATCGAAGGCGCGGACTGCTGCTTTGCACTATGCAGGAATTTTGGTAATTTTTTAATTTAAGGCTAGCGTTGGATATATGACCCCAAAGTTAAGCCAGATGACTCAAAACTTGTTATTGAGCAAAAATCAGTGATCATGTGACTATCTCTGAAGATGAGACTATACACCGTTATCCTATCATTAAAAAATACTCGCTGCAAGTGTTTCACTGAGTGAGCCAGCAATTTTATCTGTTTAACCAAGGTGATTTCTACTTAACTCAGATTAAATCTTAATGATCGGTATACAATTTCACAGTAAAATTCTTCCAATTGCAATTACAGTCGAATCCGGTTAATTGCATAGTCAATTTGCCAAGCTATTTTAAGCGATTAAACGAATTATGCGTTTATGCGAAAGTGCAAATTCCACTTATTTTCTTACTTGACGTGTAAAGACGTTAACACGCAAAACACTAACGTTTATGGTGTATTGCGATCATCCATTCATTCAAGCAAGCAAAAGATGAAAACATGCTTACTTACATTTGTGTTTTTGAACGAACAAATGTGGCCATGTCCGCCCCTTCAAACTGTAGTAGTTGGCGAATTGTATGAAGTAGGCCTACATGCAGAATTTCTTTATTTTTTGGTGTTGTCACAGCGATTGCGTCAGCAGAGCTTTTTTTATTGTTGTCGTCTTTTTCAACTTGTTTGTTTCGTAAAAATTCTTCACATATTATGGCATCATTTTAACTCAACGCTTTCTTTACGCAGCGCTTAAATGAAACTAAAACAGTGCGAATGTTTATGTCTGCGTATTGACAGCCACGTGTTAATGCTTAAATTGAGCACTATTGGTTTCATTGTTTCGTAACAAAGCGCAGTACAAGTCACAAAGCTTGCGCATTGCATATGCGCTCCCAGTGCGCGTTGTTTTCAATTTTATCTTTTAAAAACTTTTGAATAATCGAATAAATCAACTTCATTTTTATTCAATTAAGCGGATTATGCAATAAACAGTTATGCGATAAACCGATCTTTACAAATGGTAGGCTATGGTTAGGGACTTGCGCCCTTTATGCGATAAAACGAATTATGCAATTATCCAGAAAGCAATTAACCGGATTTGACTGTATCCGGATACATCACTATAACCAACATTTTTTCTCAAACTTTAGTGGTCCGGATTAACGAGGTTTGTGATGTACTGTACAGAATACCTATTTAAACTACCAACAATATTATATAGATTAATTATTTAACGTCACTAGACCAGTTGCATAAACCGCTTTACCCATTTTATCAACGATGTCTTGATCCCAAAATGGTTAAGGAGTTTCATAATATCAGTAGAAGTCTTAGTTGACATTTCTGCTTTGCCTTCCATAACATTTCTTTTCGCAAAATCGCCAGCTGTTATTATATCTTTGGATACAATCAAGCACTGGCCATCAACAGCTGAATTGACATCGTACACAATTTTGGTTTTTCCTTCAGTAAGTTTATCCCCAAGTGTAAATGCAACGTCACAAGTATTTACAGAAGCACTTATCTCAAAATGTGTTTGTGGGCCAGCATTTGAATGTTCAGTCATTTTTTTCTCAGACTGTTTTGACAGTTTTTTTTGAGGTTCCCAGTCCCCTTTACTTACGCACTTATGTGTGGTAGTCATTTTCAGCAAACTATAATCTCTGACTCTACAAGAAAGTAAGGTACTGCATAGATACTCTGTTAAGCACAGGACAGTAAGGCTTGCAAGGTAGGATCAGCAACACGTATTTACTGATTAGATGATAGTCGAAATTACCAAGCAGCAGTAAGATCAATATGCGGCACACATCACCAAGTTATCAAATGCTGGACTCAGAATGGAGTATTCCTATTCCTGCAAACGCAGTGTTTCTACAAAAGCAATTTTAGTTAATTGCACAACTAAAAAGACTTGCTTTTTTCTCTTTAAAATCCGAACGGTTTAGCGATAAATATCAGTATGCTACGACTTTTATTTATTATGTAACAATATACCAGCTAACTTGAGACATGCGCTACAAGTTTTTTTCCTGTTATTAAAGTTAGGCAATTAGGTGAAACGCTATGCAAAAAGTTGATTTTAGTTACATTTAAGTTTATATTTTGAGTCAGATTTAGATTACTATGTTGTAACACTTAAGTTGGATTAGCAAGAAATTGTGAGAAATAGCTTCAATCGCACAAGTTTTTCGGTGAAATAGTGGCAGCGAAGAACACTGGCTGTTCTCTCTTAATAGATTTTCAACTTTATAAAGCTAGAATTAAACAGTAAATAGCGTTAACAATATTTTTGGCTTTAATTTAAGAAGTACCTTACCTTCGTTTAGAAAATATTAACTTAAATGTTTTGAAGTGACTATTTCAACGTATGTAGATCACGCACCCTGTTGTCAAAAAAAGGCCATTAGATTAGGAAAATGGTTAGGCAAAAAGTTGACCTTACCTAATTAAGGCTTTATTTGAGTTACATTTAGATTAGAACGTAAAAATAAGTTAGGTTTTGGTTAATAAGTTATAAAATTTAAGTTAGCTCAACAACAAACCGTGAAAACTAGTTTCAAACTCACAATTTTTTCTGGAGAAATAACGGCAGCCTAGCCTATATATTTTGTCAATATACCACATTTGTAAAGCGTTGAGACAGTAAAAAGTACATGGGTGAATTTCAATACGGGGAACGAAACACGTGTGTAGCTTGCCTATCAGTTATAATCTCTCACTTTTATGGTTTGTTGATGTCTTAGCAAAAGAATAAAAAATGCGACAATCTTAGTGGGTTATTTTATGCTTAAATTTTGGAACGAAATATAATAACTTGGTTGTCTTAAGCAATTTTTTACATATGTAATTTACTTATGATGTCAACATCAAGTACCCAGACTCAATCGAGTAATATATCTGATTACTTGAACTCGAAGAATCCAAGTAATTTCGGTTTTGTCCCATCCCAAGTTTCTTCCCAAATCAAACAAGGATGATTACCTAGATTAAGTCACATGGACAGAGAAAAACAGCCCGAAATCTGACTTAAACTGAAAATTTAAGATCTTAAATGTAATTTTTTTTACTCATTTTGTAATTTTTAGCAAACCTACTTCTAGACTTTCTAGTAGATGCACATCCTTTTAAGGTATAAAATTTGAAGCTCATAATTTTTTTATTTCAGGTGGTTTTCAAAGGGGATTCCCCGTTTCTATTTTCTTTTAAACCTTAATATTTTAGCGGTTTCGCGTCATTTTTTTTGAAACTTCATGGGTTTGTTGCATGTTTAGGGACAAATCAGGTTATTTTTGATTCAAAATTTTTAAACGGAAGTTAGTTGAGTTGTTTCGAAAAGAAGTACCACAGTAATTTTAAGACCGTTTGTAAGAATTCTATTGCATAAGTTCATTAGTCTGAGGGTAAATAATATATCCAGTTATTTTCATATCAATCACATGACTATGTAATGAAATGGTTGTTTATTCTACCTTAACCTGTAAGGTTGACTATTTCACTACAATATTTGTAAGTTGAATTGTTTATTATCCTCGATAATAAATGAGTCTTCGAAGGTCGTTGTATGCTTTTCTTAATCTTAGAATTAATTATTCACCTTGACAACTGTATATTCTGATTATATTGAAGCTTCTTTGAACGATTACATTTAAATAAAACATTGACACAGCAGCTACAGCACAAGGCTGCTGTAGCTGTAAATATGTTGCAGTTATTAACTTAACACACGAATTGATTGAATGACTCACGTAATATAGGCATGCACAATTGTTATGTCACGTTTCATGAAAGCGGTTTCCGTAAACAACACAGTATAATATCTTCTTATCGTCACAACTATTTCAACGAGAAATTGCCAAAAACTTTTGAAAATAATCTCTTTTCGGCATCTAATAACTCCTTTATGCTTTGAGGTTTTTTAAAGTAATTTAAAAACTCAAATAATTCTACTTTTTCACAATGCTATTGTGCTACGTGAGGCTAGAATTGTGACATGCCATAAAATTAAAGCTTGGATTTTAAGATATCGATAGCTATAGCAAGATGGAACAACAATAGAAATCTAACAAATACTTGCTTCTTTTTGATGTCATAATTTTGTAACTCTGAAGTTTTGTACACTTCCAAGTTAGACTACTTTCCAGTTGGTATAGGCTAGTTACTAGGCCTAGCCTAAACTATTTTATATTTTTTAAGAACTTTTTCTATGCATTTGTAGTGTTTATATTAAAATTGTAGCATTTGTCTGTTCGTGGTTGGCTACTAAACATTAAGATATAAACAGTCAATTTGCAAAATTGCCTTTTGCGAAACGGACTTTTAATAAATTCATTTCACTTTTGGTGATAATTATATATTTCAATAAAAATCACCCTGCTTAATGGAGCCATGCCAAGCAACAAAAATTTCAACAATAACCATAACTCTGCTAGTGCTGCATCAGCTGAAAATTCTTCAAACAAGGATGAATTTCCAGAAAATGAGATGAATGAAAAGGTCTGGGAGGAAACAAGACAAGTTGTAAAGCTGTTTTTGGAACGAAGTTTAAGTCAGAATGCCAAGAGTTCTATGGGATACATGAAACCAGAAGGTAAACAGATTATTATTTCAATTCTGTACTGTCAGCTGTATTAATGTTTGATGAAACTTTTTGAAACATTATGGTTAGCAGTAATTAAACCAAGTTAGCAATAAGAAACTTGTACCATACTCTAATGTCTGTAGCAAACAGATGGTCACCGGTCAGTAAAGGGCTCAGATAGCCTACCTGTACATTGCCTAATAGATCAATAGCAGGGGCTCGAGTGATGAGTAATCATCTCTTGAACCATAGTGGAAAGTGTAGCAGCTGCATGCATGAGATTATTTAACATGCACTTCGAATATTTTACTCATCCTTTGTCTTTAAGATAAATAAGCCAAGGAAAATCTTTGTTTCAGTGCCAATTTATAAGGAATAAACAAACATTTGAAGCTTTGCTTGTTGATAACTGCGATAACAGTCGGTATCTGAGTTTAATTCGTGCAAATACTTTCCTTTGATCGAGCCAGATTCCATTCCTAGTGATTTATGCTACATATATTACGTCCGATTTACAGATAAGTGAGGTAAATTTGGTATGCCCTCAACGTGAAAGAAAACCGGTTGTTTAAATGCCATTTTATAATAAACAAGCAAAGAACTGAGGTTACAGTGTATGCAAGTGCAAATTTACTTGCAACAACTACAACTTAAAACAACTTTATGTTCTTCCAAAAAAAATTTTACAGATTGAAGTTGGCATAGCACATCTTAGGTGTACTCATGATGGATACCAAACTGATCTTGCACATATGCATTGCATGAGAACAAAAACAAAAAACAGAACAAAAACGTGCATTACGGACAAATCAGAGAATGTAAAAAAGATATTAGCATCAGCACGGCCACCAAATGCAAAGATAAAGATCATGATATCGTCATACCATCACTCTAAATTCTAGATCATTAGATTAAAACAGCAAAAATTCCTTTTGAGAAATTAACTTCCGAAAATAGAATTTTGGATTTTTTGTCAATATATACTTTACATTCTTTTCGCCTTGAAAATTATTGCAACGAATTCCTCACCAAAAACCCAAATTTTTACCTTCTCGAGTAAAAATAGGTTGAGATAATTAAAAGATATTCGTGAATGTTCTGTGTATGGGCAGAATGGTGTACATAGTCTTACATCAAATTTGTTTAAAAAATTGTGTTTTGTCCTTGGGAACAGATGACAGGTGAAGAAGAGGGCAAGAATTATCTGACTGTAGTTTGATTTTATGATGTTTAGACTGATGCTGTGACTTACATACATAAGTATATGACGCATGCACAACAATAAGTGCAAAAGTTACGTGAATACATAACGGAGCTGCAGTTACGAATGTTTGATATAAATATTTAGTTTCTTTTCTGGGTGTATTTTATGCACGCGAAGCATTGCCAATTAGCATTTTTACTCATTAGATAAAGGAAACTGTACCTTGTGCAATATCTGCCCTCCGCTTTTGGCTCACACCGTTTTCAGAAAATGGGCAATAGCACAAAACAACTTTTGTAATATGACATACATTAATAACCTTCCTTTGAAAACTGTAAAAGGAAAAATACTTCAAGGATTTTATGGAATTGTTGAAATTATTGAAAAGAAAGGCAAATTTTGCCAAAATGATTGATACCACAATATTACTAAAAAACAACGCACAAAGCAGTATAGAAAAAATACGGAATTACTGACGTACGTAATTAAATTTCAAATAACTTTCAACACTAGACCCATGCTTCTACTTATGGTGGCAGATCCTGAAATGACGTTGAATGCCGATCAACGTAACCCTTATTTGCACCCTAAAAACCATACCATACCAGTTGACAAATACAGTGGTAAAAGACCAAGACTAAAAGATACATGTCTTCATGGTCTCTAACCAATTAACAAACTTGAAAAGTTGCAGTTTGGGCATATTTATAAATGTTGAAAACGCATGGTATTTAAGAATCAGTTATTTTAACAATTAATCACTACTTGTATTTTAATGTGACATTTTTATTGTTGTTATTTTATAAACCTTTACTAAAATGCTAATACAAGTTGTGTATTTCCAACAGGGTATCACAAATTGAAGCAAGAAGGAAAGTTACTGTTCTACCAACGCCAACAAAGCAAACCGGAGCGAGGAAAATTAACAAGAACTCCTGCTGATGCTAGTCCTTCCAATAAAATTAAGGAATTCAAACTAACTCCCACTTTACCGTCTCACTTGTCACTAAACGAAACAACTATTGTCACCAGTGCAAATTCTGACTTACGGAAAGAACATGCAAAGTTTTATTCAGATAATGACTTATCAAATCCAAGAAGATGCTCAGATCCTGTGGATATTTCTGACAATACTATGATTTATAAGCTCATAGATAGCAATTCAGAAGACTTGTGTTTTCATTCATCTGTAAGTATGCTATCCTACCTCTAAGATCAAATCTGGGCAATTAAGAGAGTGGACGCTCCTCGCTGAAAATAAGTGCGTTGCTCATACTTTCGCTCTTCTATAAAAAAACGCTCGTTTTGCACCCAATCTCGCTCTTTAAAAACAAATCAAACATATATTTTCACTCTGGCAGATTTTTAAAAATCTTTCGCATTCGTTTGTTACAAATTTGTCTTGGAGAAGTTGCATCTATCTGCAATCCAATAGGCATAAATGTTACACTTTCGCTATTTTACTAGAAAAAGTCATACGTTGAACGCTATTTTTCACACCTTGTTGACCCAGAAATCGTCCACAAAAAATTTTCAGTGACCTAGCGGAAAACGCCCAGCAAACGTCACCAGCCATAGGTTGTCATGCCCTAAATCATGCCCTAAACGTATTGGCTGTATTTTTTCATTTCACAAAACTGCATTAAAACCTCAAAAAATGAGTTGAAAAAGAACAACAACGTACTTAACTAGAAGAGGTTTTGTAGTAATGAGAACACTATATATATTTTATATGTAGTGTGCTACACGATCATTATACACGGAAGTGGCAGTGTCTTCACTAGCGTGGTACTTTTTCAGTACTGATACTGGTACCGATGTTACTTATGAAGAAAAGTACTGAATCCCTGCATCGAATAATTTTTTTTAAGAAATTCCAGTCGTTCCTTTGTGCTTGGTAATTCTCAAGCATTTATGTTAAGTTTTTGAGGAAGCATGTGTATCAAAAATTTATTTTAATTCAACCTTCATGCCAACTTTGATGATTGCTGTTTTACCAGTATAGAGTACTGTCAAAGTTCCGAGCAATATAGAATATCGGTACGGTCAGTACTATCTTGCCAAACACTGGTATCGTTAGCGACGGTACTTTTGACGTACCAACAACTCAGCTCTGATTATAAATAAACTTTTTGTTTTCCACCTTCCCACATGCTTAAGATTTAAACTAAGTAAAATTTAAGTGGCATTTCAGTAATGAGCTGATCCAGACGTTCTCTTTAAAAATATCCTGAAGTTTACTAATTTGAAACAGCAGTGCACCAGTCATAGCATAATCATACACAAAGGGATTATTAAGCATGTGCTGTTTTTTGCATTGAGCGAAAGTTTTATGAACTTTTATTCATACCTTCAGTTCAGAAAAAAATGACTTATTTGGACCAAAAAATAGCCAAACACCTACCACTTCTCTGTCTTACAATGTACTTAATCCTCAGTGAAACTTAAAAAATGTTGTTTATTATGATGTATTTTGTTTACATTTAAACACTCGTGCTTTTTAAATTATCCTCTTAAAAAGTCCTGCGAATACTCACTAACTGTGTCATCTGTCAATCATCCGGCACAATATAACATAAAAGCTAATGGAAACCTTGTTTGCACAGGATTCTCTCCCTAGCACTGGTGACGAAGGTACAAAACATCTTCGTAGTAGCAGTTTTACTAAAGCCATCAGTAGAAGGTCTGTTATCAGTTACCTTGAAAGCAAAGAAAAGCAAGATGAGGTTGTTTTCTAGAATGTGTAGTTACAATACTGACAAGCTCACCTAACATTTTTGCTTGAAATGCTTCGTGTGGTAATGAAATTCTTAATTAAAAATAAATAGTACCTTATCATTTGCATGTGTTTAAATTTAGATCATGTCATATTTACTTTGTTTTATTTTGGTTACAATCTAGCTCTATGGTGCTGATAATGAAATATACAAAGAACGCAACAGAAAAGGCCATGGATCTGTTAGGACCTCAGAAATTATGTATGCAAAGAACAATGAGTTAGTAACAATATTTTTTGTTTGATTGATGCTATATTATTTTTTTGATGAGCTAGTATGATTGGACAATGCTTTGCCATGGCAGAATTACCACTACTTACCTACATAGTACATACATAAATGTATTGTATACAACAATATGATTTAAATGTTTGAATGTGAGTTATGATACTATCTGAAATGAAAGCACAAGGTAAAAATATATAAACTGATAGTGATATGTGATAGCATAGATGTTTAATGAAAAAGATTGTCAACTTGTTTGAACTGCTGAACTCTATGTGACAATATTCCACGCAGCAACATATAAATGAGATGATAGTAACATACTGGTAGGCTGTAGTGTATATATTGTATTGGTATTGGAGTAGAACCTGCTACATATGACCAGTTTGGTGCTCTCCTGAATTTTTCCCTATGAAATTCTCTATTTACTATGACCAGTCTTCCGACATTATGACCACTTTTTCCATTTTATTTCAAATTTTTCTCTCATTTTTTTTGTGTGCAACATGACAGTGATAATTTTACCACATTTATTTTCAATGGGTATCTCTCAACTCAACTGTACCGACCCTGGTGTGGCCAAACGATAGGTTATTGTGACCATTTGAATATACTGTAATGATGAAAATGATCTTGTACCAGGGTGGTCAGAGTAAGCGGAGTCTGCTGTATAGCATAGTTTAAGCGAAGTTTAAAAATTTTATTTACAATTATTGTGAGCTATGTGACTATATGTTGACGTCTGTATGTATGGTTAGAATCATTTTAAAATTTTATGTTTATTTTAGAACTTATGTACACTGGGAATGAACACAACTTTTTGCTCCATTCTTAACCTAGTCCCCTAGATATACTATGGTTGCCACCAGGCATAATAATCATCAAATATAAGGCACAACTGGTGAAAAACAGAACTTTATTGTCTGCTGACGTTTCATTCCCTAGTCTCATACAGTTTGCTAATTCAGCTATACTGTAAGAAAGTAATTTAGCTATTTTCATTACAAAAGTACTTTAACTGTTTTATGGTTACTTATTTGGATTCGTTTTTTAATCAAATTGAATAAATTCAAACTGGCCTAAACAATTCCATCAAGGGAAGAATTTTACCTGCCTTTTCTGTCGTTAACCTAAGACCTTGATTTTGTTTTATTCTGTGATGTATTGTTTTCAGTAAATGTTATTTTATTTCAGTAAAGGCTTTGTTTGTTTCATGGAATTAATATAGGTGTCTCAAACGAATCGGTAATGGTTGACTTGTATTTGTTGTTGATATCTTTACTTCACCAGTTCCTATGCCCGTTGCTTAATGTTTAATCATACTTGTCTACTGGGCAGTTGCGACCTACCGTTTATAGAAAATGGATAAAAAAGACATTCTACAATGTTCACTAACTTGTTTATATGGTTGGTGTTTTAATATGCGATTCTTTGCACTTATGAACTCGTTAAGGAAAGCAAAGACTCTTTATTAACTCAAAGGAATCGGTGTACATTGTTGAAGTTGCCAGTTATTTTAATATTTAGTACGTAACAAAGGGGAAGTCCGATATATTTGTGAAGAGGATATGTGTTTCATAGAGTACATAGATAAAAGTGGTTAGCAATAAAACACTTAAATGATGGTCGTGGTAATTGTCTGTTCTAATTTGTGAATCGCCACAAAGATGATTTGACGTCCTATTTTTTATCGTAACTAATAGATGTATGGTGAGAAAGGGCATCATTTACGTCACACCAAAATGTGAATATTCAAGATTGCGACACTTTCTCAAATCCTATTCGTAGCTTGATTTTGTTATTTTCGTATGCACGTTATGTTACGCTTGGTTGTTTTTTGTCTTTTGAATAGCTGTCGCCTGCCCGTTTTGCCGCTGCAACTTGCAAAGACCAATGCAGCATGTTGCAATTAGTCCAGTTTTACTATGCAATCACTTCGGCACGATGTTATTGCGTTTTCCACCGACAACTTTATTATGGTTGCTACTATTTTACGAAAATCTGTAAATACCGCTAGAGGACTAAGAAAGCTAAGGTAATTAATAAAACTAAGAGAATTAAGGAAACTTAAGATGTGTATGGTTGCTAAATACTGCTTGCTTAGTTCTCTAACGGTATTTAGTTCTCCCCGAAAAAAACATCTGCAAAATGTTGTTTTTCACAGTTCCTTGTTTTAAACCTTAGAACGCAATTGTTATAACATAGCAACCTAAATCTACTTTCTAGTCTAAATCTTTATACTGTATAGCTAAAATCAACTTTTTGCTTACCGTTTCCCCTAACCTTTGAACCGCCTACGTTTAACAACGTTTTGGTGAAATAGTCACGCTCCTTTATTATTTGCAGATGGTGTCACAGTGTTTCGTTAATGCCGATTGAACACTGACATTAGTTGTGTTTACTACAATTATGCTTTTCTGAATATTATTTTTTAAGCAATTTGGTTGTTTTGCTTTTGTAGTTATTTAGTGCGTGAGTTCACTAAGCTGTTCACTGTTTACTCCTGAAGCACGCTTGTTGGATAACCTACTTTTGTGGTTACAGTTATAGGCTCATAATTGAGTATCAACCAAGATTTTAAATAACTAACAATTCGGTTTGAAGTTTCATATGTTTTCTATTTTTTTGAGGTATCAAGTTCCCAGAGACATATTAAGTACTTCGTACAAAGCCAGGCAATGTAAAAATTGGCGACTCCATGTCTAAGCATTTATCTGGTCAGAACAGCTACTATACATTTTTAATGGAAGCAAATTTAGAGTGAACGTCATATGCACAGACTTAAGGTCTTTATGGCAATCTCCGCCTCTGTAACACAGTTTATTTTCAATGTGATTTCTTTGATGATATCATTGTGGCGCAATAGGAGTTGGGGTCGAGCTGCGACGATGACGCAATCCTAACGCAGCTAAAAATAGCTATTTGTACGAGTTTGGACTTGCCTCAGGTTCTGCTTGTCGTAATTCTATTGTTTTGGAAACGGAACACTTGCGCGACGATCATTGTACATATTATGGGATGTATTACTTGATGACATAAAAGTGTTTTAACCACAAGTTATTGTAAAACGTAATGTAGCCTACATGAAGCTGAAATCATTACATTCTAATATCAACGAAAAGGTAGTAGGTCTATACACATTAAACAACATACATTTCTTTTACATCGTGTAGATTTTATGATAGTACATTTAATTGTAATTTTGCGTACGATATTCTTCTTTCAGCTGCTTAGACTTACGGTAGTTGCATCTTGTGTCTGGTAGTTCTGTAAAACCTCAAAGCCTGAAAACAAACCATCCGATGAAATTGTAAAATGCCGATAAATAAAAGTAAACAATACAATACCTGATGTGTTTTAGCGCATGGTATACATTTCCAACAAAAAGGCAGAAACATACTTATATACGTTTTGCAGTGCAAAACGATAGGAAGGCCGCGTTGCTGAACGATTGTTATTGTATTTGCCTAGAGAGAAAGAGGCGAATTATTATGTGCACATCTACGAATGTTAAAGCAATAACGTATCGTACTCGGGGTTCTGAGAGACTTAGACGGGTATTTTTATTAGCTGACGTGTGGCACGTGTGCTGCAATTGCTATCAGAGTTGCTAACGCAATGCGCAAAAGTAGCTGAGTTGGTTGCATTGCGCGGGCAAGTTAATTAGTGTGCTTGACTTTCTGCCAACTAATCGATTATACCTGTTTCTGTTTGTTTGTGATGCTGCATTTGCTTGAAATGCGATTGTTTACTGCTCATGCGACACATGTGACTTTAGCACATCAAATATGGTTTAGGTCAGATTGTTGCCAAAAATAGCGTCTTTAGTAAGTTTAGGAAAGTTTAGTTTTGTTTATTGTCTATTTACAGTTCACACGAATTCAAGCGTTTTTGAATTATTTTGGATTAAATATTATGTCATACCACGAAAATATCTTGTAGCGTTCATCGAACAAAATCTGCTGTGGCTGAAGCAATAACAGCTGTGCACTCGCAATCAGAAACAAAAGACGATACTGCGAATCAACATACCCTGGAGAAGAAGTCAAGCATGCGAGAGAAATGGAAAAAAATAATGCCTGGCGCGTTAAGCAGGTAAGATTTTGCAGATAGAGAATTCGCTCTTTATTCGACATTTTTTACAGAACATTAAATATTTTCCGATTTCTGCCCTGGCAATCTGGCATTAATCACAATATAAAATTTGGATGACATTCCATTGTTGTCAACCTAAATAGTTATTTAGGTATCCAGCGCCCCTTCTGCTATTGTTGCGTCTCTTTGCTGTTGCAAACTGTATTTAAAATAATGATCCAATGCATCGTAACTTGTGACGTAATTTTGATTGTTTGCAAGCGTTCGATAGCAGTGCTGTTGTTGCGATTTTCAGTGCTTGGGGAATACCCAGTTCGGAATAAATCTGATTATTTTCTGGATGAATAACAACTGTCGAAAACGTTGACTGGTTTTGTACAAAAAATTTCAGCAGTTTAACTTACAAATTATTTTTCTGTCACTTCTTAATTTTAACAGAAAAAAATCGAAGCAAAGAAAGAGGTGTGATCAACAAAGAGTATCTGAGGAAGAACATCGGGAAGTTTCTACCGAATCGTTTTGGTCTACGTCGAAGTAAGTCCGTGTTTACCTTAGACCAGGGGTTCTTAAAGTATGGGTCGCGACCCAAACATGGGTCGCGGAGGGTCAGAAAATGGGTCGCGACATAGTGACATAGGTGGGTCGCGACATAGGTTAATATAATATAATATAGGTCTATAGGACATTAAAATGGGTCGCGAAATAGGTTTGGGTCGTGAGGTGATCATGAAACTCAGATTTGGGTCGCGCTCAAAAAAGTTTAAGAACCGCTGCCTTAGACGTTCAACTAGGCTCATTTTTGAGCCCTAGTTGATATTTATTCTTTGTAAATCATATTTGGTGAGCATAATGGAGCTAGGTCCAGTTTCTTCGTCATTATAGCTTTTTGGTAGACAATACAAGGATGCCGAGGAAATCACTGAACTATTTTAGTCACATATACTGCATTTTGCAGCTTCACTTCCAGATAATTTATTCTCTGCCAATTTTGTTTGTATAGAGCTGCTTCGTTTCCACAAAAGTCTGGACAAAGTGAACATGACAGGAGTGCTTCGCCAGTGAAAATGCAAGTATCCCCACCACAGTCAAGAAATATCTCGCCCCAAGTAATTATTTCATTTGCTTTTAGAAGATTGCGATAACCCAAGTGTTTTGAATGTTTTCTACTCAACTTTTTTGAATGTTTTCAGATTCCAGTTCGCCATATTCATCATTCAAGCTCCTCAAGTAGCTTAACCTACACCACCACCAACCAAATTGCGTAAGTACTGTAGAATTAGACAAACTGGTATGTAGGTAGGTAACTGAAGCTCATTTTATGATAAAATACTTATTAAACAACGTTTTTGAAGAGGTCAACTTGAACGTAATAAATCGGGCAGTCTGCCATTGTCATTGCGTATTGGTGTTTCTCCGGACTATTCCTTTAATGCACCTAAATCCAGGCGATACTCAGAAGATTGCGCTGCGCCATACAAGTAAGCAAGATCGGCGTATTTCTTCAGTTAGTTCGTAACGATACAGACTCTTTAATTTCTTTTTATTTCAACAGGGTTTGTTCGAAAAATTCACTATCGAAGCATCACACAGCTTCTGATCACTCGCCTGCTCGACCCCATCATCTTGATTTAAGTCACAAAAAAGGAAAGAGTGGTCGTTTTAGACGTCTCTTTCGCTTCTGGAAGAAACGTCATTCATCAGAATCTTCTTCCACGTCGTCTTTATCACAATCCTTGCCCTCCTTGCAGGCACCCATTGGTCAAGAAAGCGAATTTAACGGTATTGTTTGAACAAATTGACGTTTGCATAAAAACAGACAATAAACACTAAACAATTACAAGTACTGTACGTACTTGATTCTAACACTGCTTAAAGCTTGAGTTTTAAAAGTTCGCCTCAATATCCTCTGGTAATACCGAAATGAGATTATGGAGGTATTGAATATTTTCTTTTCAGAAAAGGACTATTTTCAAAATACATTAGGAATACATTTCAGAAAAGGTATTGAATATTTTCCTTTCAAAAAAGGTGTATTTACGTTACACAGTAACTGTAATGCGTAACGTAAATAGCAATCGACCTGAAGTAGCTTAGTAGCGTAACTGATGCTCAAATTTGAGCTGCACATTCTAGCTGTAGTTTTCAACCCAGAAGTGCTTCTTGATGGTTCGCAGAAAGCTTTCATTTTTAGATCATTTTACATATGATATCAGTTTTGATTAATAGTATTTAACAGTTATTGGCAATCAGGAATTAGCCTTGCAGCGTTTGATCATTACTTAATAACAATAGCTATAAATGAAACGTAGTTTTCAGTTCAGTTTCACCAATAAATAGTCAAGCGGTGTGGGATGAGGGGTATTAAGTGAAAATATTTTTAAGGACCACTGGCTTGTAATGATCGGCAAGACAAAAACAAGTCGGTCTTAAATCAGAGTATTTTTTAGTAAGTAAAGCGGAAAAAGAATTTTTACTAATATGTTGTAGTTTAGCAGTTACTGCCATTTATGGCATTTATACTTACATATAAATAAATATAATATAATATTTTTTGCCACTTATAAGTGGCATAAACATAAAATCATCAATTAATTGTCACGGAGATGGCGGTCATTATTACATCACGATATAAAATCAACCTTGCATGCTGGCGCTAGCCTAGTACGGTATCGGTGACTACCGACTGCCGTAAAACCAAAAATGCTTTACCATTTCATAATACTGTCATCTGTGCTGAAAATGAATACTACCTGCTACTAATCACTTACCAACGGATACGTATACCATCGATTAGCTAGCCTACCACATACTGAACTTAATACAAACCCAGACCTCACGCATATTGTTTTCAGATTGAGATTTCATAATTTGTGGCCAATGTTGCATTACATTTTTGGTAGTAACTGCTTAACTCCAGTATAAGTTATGGCAACTATTCATTGATATAGAGCCAGCTCGTTTTTGTGCTTGCTTTTCTCTTTAATACAGGCTTGTTTAAAACAGTTGATGATGACGAATTGCGTGGGAGAGACTATATGGACGGAAATGTTTTGCAATCATCAGATACAAAAGTACGTAGCTTACACGTATAAAGTCTTTTTAAGACTTTTTGTCAGTCGTTTATCGCCTTTATAACTATGCAGCATAAACCTTACCACCACCGTGGATCTCTTTCTTTTTCATCCGGAGATTTGGACGGGATTAGCATTCATGAAAAGCAGAAAATATATGACGAGATTGCTGAAACGTTGAGCAGAATCTCGGTTAAATTCAATCGTCATATACAAAGCCGGTGAGTTTTTTCTTCACCCTAATGTTATTAATATATATAGAATTTTGTTCCACTGTGTTGTTTTGGATATCGAGACAGTAGAAAGTAGGGATGTGCCGCGAGGAAGATTATTCGGGTTTGTGCAAACCCGAATATCATAAAGGTCGACCCGAACGAATCCCGAATCTATTCGTATTAGAACCAAACAATAGAATTTAATTCAAAAGTAGTCAAGTCGTGACGCAATCGATAAACAAGTCGCTTCCTTTCGAAAAATAGCGTTTAAAAAACGGTCGAAAAAGCAAAATCTTTAGGAAAACAACCTTCGTTGTAAGTACTGCTGACTCTAGTTTAGCTTTGTCGGGAAACTAGATTATAATTTTTTACGAAAGTCAGTAAATTTATAAGTAATATTGTATTCGGGTTTGCCATTGTTGGTATTCGTGTTCGCCCGAATCTTCCATAAAGGCGATATTCGGCGAATCTATTCAGGTTTGAATTCGTATCGGCCCATCCGTAGTAGAAAGTAATGATCTTTTGATATGCAGTTTTAATGCAGTGTAATGATCTTTTGATGCGCTAAGGCTATTTATGGTTTTTGAAGTAGTTCCAAGTGTATTTTATGTAAACTTGAAAAAAGTAAAATGTTTACTCTGCGACATTGTGGAAAAATTATATTGTCGAAAAGGTGTTAAATAATGGTGTGAATACATGGAAAATGGCACTACAATTAATCTGTGGTACAAATAATAAAGTCGAAGACCAGTGTATAACAGTAGCTTGAAAAGGCCGCTTGATGAGAACGGTTTCGAACGTTTTCAAGTAGAAACATCACTTACGTATATGTCATATGTTGTGATTATTACTTCAACCCATGTTAAACCATGTATGCAATTATAGTTTGGGTGAATGGTCTTGCTCTTCGTAAGCTTTCAGATTTTCTTGTAATCGTGAGAGTAATCTTTGTGTAATCCTACTAGGAATCAAAACTTGACCGTGCACTGGAAATCAAGGTAAAAAGAAACTCAATGTTGTGTTCAGTGTTTCTTGTATACGTTGTCATGAGGTAAACACGATTGTAATAGGTTAATCGCGAGTTGCTTGTTTGTGCATGAATGTGTTATTGTTGAGGTTTCGGCCTGCATCAAACTTCTCTTGTCGTATGTTAAAAGGCTGCCACTATTTCACCGGAAAAAATCCTGCGTTCCAAGCTATTTTTCACAATTTCTTGTTTAACTTAAACCTTATAACATAGCAACCTAAATATAACTCTAATAAAACCTTAAATAACTAAAATCAACCTGATTTAACTGCTTAGAAGTTTCACCAGGCAAGTTTTTTGTTTAAATTTTTCATCTACTTCTACGGACACACAACTGCATGTTTTTATTGTTTAGGTTATTGTTATTTTTATTATTATACCATGTTCTGGTTCAGTTTTGGAACCAGGAACCAGTTTTCCAAGTGTAGTGTTTGTTGAGACGTTGTTTGCAGCAGAACACGTGATGTTCCCATGAACTGTTATGCTAAGCAGATAATCTGTGTAAAACTAAATCAGCAGCATAATCTTGCAACGAATCCAATATTAGAGTAGTTGTTTGTTTCCTTGTTTTTACGTCTATAGGGAAAGCTATTGATTTTTGCGTTTATAACACTACGTCATATACAAAAAAGCACACACTTGCTGTAAATAGATGCGTTGTGCTTGTTGACAAACAATGTCTGTTCTGTCGAACGCAGAAGATTGTTTTGCTTATATATACATGGCTGCAGCTTACTCTGCTTTCAGTGTCACTGTGAAATCTGAATCAAAACGGAGCGAGTTTTTGAAACGACAATACAAGCAAAGTTAAAAGTTAATATGGGACTGCGTAAATGCGTACGCAAGTTAAGAGTTACTTTGAAGTTATGGTATGTATTACGCTGCCTTCGGTGATGTTTTCAATTTTTAGCCTTGAATTGAAACTTTGTACTAAGTGTAATAAGTGTGTACAGTAATCTGTGGTAGCCTAGAGGTAATTGAAATGTTGAGTTCAATGTGAAAGAAAACGTATTTTGTTTAGGTCATCAACTCCAGGAAGCAGATTGACCACGCCCGAGTCGTCGTTTTCCACTCAAGAATACAGACAATATGCAAAAGTAAAAAGCGTTTGCAGAAGTGATTGGCTTAAACTCCTAGGCTATGCTACTTGGCAAGGTTTAGATTACTTATAATCAAGTACACTGCAAATTGCAGGGTTCCAGATCAGGACCTCCAGGCCGACAAACAGTTCATCAGTCCGGGAAATCGTTTCGCAAATATAGAGACGAGAGCCAACCAGCCCTTACTGCCTATATGAATATTGCAAATCAAAGAGATTTGCGATCTAATAATACACATAAAATGGCATCAAAAATGCCAAGGTGACCAAACTAATTACGATGATCGTGTTGCAATTATTTGCACGATTAGTTTTGGATATATACTGGTAATCAATATTGTGTTATCAGCGTAACATCACGGTACTTTATCCAAGCTTGCTATCAAGTATTCAAGTTAGCCTTGTTCAATTACAGAAGCTTTCCCTTCCGAAGGCATACCCACCATGCGCCAACCGGTTCGCTAGACTCACCGTATAGAAATGCACAAACGACTTCAGAAGATCAATCAGAAGTTTCGCCTGAAGCAGTTAGGAAGGGTGATGTAGTAGATGGGTTACCTTCTGGAGATGCGGATAAAGAATCACTAGGCATTGCACACTTGCGTATACAAAGCAGTAGTGTGGGAGATGCGAGAGCTGAAACTAACACTCTTCCACTACTCATCTCGCCAAACGGGCTTCAATCCGATGTGGATTTTCCACAAAATATTAGAGCAGTAAGTTTCCGAGTTTTTAAAAATTTAAAACGATTATATAATATACATCTTTAGGCTATGTACATGGTTGTATATTATGGTGTTTCATTCAACCAGAAAAACACATCTAATGATGGATTACTAATGGAAGGGACGCCATGTACGAGTTTTGCGAATAGGTCGTCATTTGAAGGTATTTTGGTGGTATTTGTAGCCTGTGTGTTTTTTTTAATTTTTTGTCAGCCCCAATTTCTAGTAAAGTGTCAAATAAATTTATTAAAGTTTTTTTTTGCACTCAATCATTATAAGTGGTTGTTCAGAAATCGTGATTTTTAGATGACACGTCCCCATCAAGCGAAATAGATGAGGATAAATTGGTTGACCTGCTGGTGCAAGCGATTTGTCAAAGAGGTGACGAGTACACACGATCAATAGATGTGAGTTAAAGTTAATATTTTCACCGCTCGACGAATTTACGTTTGAAGCAATTCCAAGGGTAGTTGAAGAAAATTTATTCGTTTTTCGTTGTAGATGCCCAATGGTGTACCACTTGAGCCAGCGTTCAGAATGAACGTCGTCAGATATATGAGCAGAGCTTCTTACGACCGTTTTGAACATTTTGCGACTCGTTTTTGTAATAATGTCAGGCAACTTGTGGAAACGTCCCCGCCTCGGCACCCTGACATATTCCCCGTGAGTAATTTTCCTGGAAAAATTTAATTATTGCAACCAATCCAAAAGCTCATTAATTTAAAATCTGTACTTTTTAAATGCAATATGTTATATTAACAATATGAGCCTATGTTAATATGTTATATTAACTCTGTGTATTTAGGTGGTTATGGTGTTTAACATGACAAGAATAATGGTGGATCTCGTGAGCTCTGAATCCACTCGACAAGCGGTTGACCATATTCTTCAGTATTCTACGCAGTTTGTTACCCGACTTGTGCAAAATACTGGAAACACCTGGGTTAGCCTCCGATTTATTGATAAATACTGTTGAATATATGTGGTTGTGTCACTGTTGAACTTTGTTAATGTACATTTACAAGTTCCTTTTTCTTTTCGATGCAACGTTGTAAAATTGCATCGTATTTTGTATTGCTTCTTTGGTAGGGTACAGTGCTGGAGCAATTGCAAGACACGGAAGCTGAACTATCAGATGCGGATTCGCCCACGGAAACGCCCAGGCGTTTGGGCAATACTTACGAAGAAGTAGACTGATATGTAAGATGCAATACCCGGAAAGATCGTATAAAAAATGTTAAACTGATCCATCACGTTTTGATCGTTTAGCCCCTGCTGAGGTTGGATTTTGACTTAGCTGCGTTAACGCTATAATGTGCAATTGTTTAAGCTGAAGTATTTGATGCTTTTCACTATACAACAGCACTGTTATTACTTGTTTCAGTTTTCTCCATTATTTGCTCGTTTTTGTTTTTTTTTTCACCCTCGTGATTGTCGCCGAGGCAAGTTTACTTTCTTGCTGTACTGAAATTTGTTGCTTTTCTATTTGCTAAAATTATTTCTTCAAGATTGATAGGCTGTCCGTGCATTCCTACTTTTTACTTTGTGCGTTTTTTTTCTATCAGCCGCTTTATACAAACTGACTTCATACGAAAGAAAATATCTGTTTTTGATTGACAAGTGTTCACTTCTAAATTAAATGCCGTGACGCTGCTTTTTTGTCTCTTTTATTACAAAATGTTACGCAACCCCATTTCATTGACTACACGACTCCCAACTCACTATATTTTGTCTCATTTTTATAGAACAAAATTTAGGTACTCCGATTTTAGTTTCCTTTGTGTTATTCAGATCTTAGGTTTACAGTACGTTGGTACTTGCCAATTTAGATGCGTGAAGCAACAAAAACTTTAGATAGCTTTTCGGTGCCAAATTCGCTCAAATACATTAAAGCTTCTTCAATAAAACTATCTGTGACATTTGTTGTTTTTATGCACGTTTTTTATATTAGTTGTTGGTTGCTTGTTTCGTGTCAATCCTCGCAACGGTGATGCACTGTGTGCCCTTTTCATTGTGTTTAATATTAAAAATTATATGTCTGCAAATAATGTGTTACACTGCATGTGACTTTTTCAGTATTGTACTATTTCTTGACCCGACTGCGTATTAGTGAAATAGTTTCATAGAAATTTGACCGGTAAATTGGAGATAAAATCGTCAAAAAATGCGTGAAAATTGTTGTAACAAACGTTCGTTTTATTCTGAAAACATTCTCATTGCTACTACACTTTATTAGCAGCCTCAAATATTTTTTACTGAAAACTATTATATTAGAAATTAATTATAATTCCTAAATAGTTTTAACACTTATTTAGTTTTTGTGTGTTATACTTACAAAATGGTTTCATTTTTTTGGTAGGCTTAGCTAAACGAAAAATTTGTACAAAAATAAAGTTTGTTCCTTTCAGTTTTATACATGTTCACAAATCACAACCGGCCTAAAGTAAATCTAACCTTAGCAAAAACGTTTTAATAAGTGTTAATAATTCACAAGGGAACACAATTTTTGTTAACTTCGATCTAACAATTGTTTTTGACTAACTTTCGGGCGCTGAATCCAAAAAGGACATCAGTTTTTCTCTATCACGTCAAGTTTTTGAGCTAGGCACCCACCACTTTGTCTCATAACCCAAAAAAGTACAACATTTAAGACATCACATTTTAGACATCAGACATTTTTAGTGTATAAAACGTTTTAAGAACTACGAGCAACCGAAAGTAACTGAATAGTTTTCAAATAAACATTTGTACAGCTCTATTCTGTTCCTTAAAACGGATATTGCTTCTACAGGACAAATAAAGTGCGAGTATTAGGGCAAAAATTTACGCTTGTAGCTTTTCCTGGCATGTTCAAGCTGTGGGCAATCTCGCTTGATACTCTAGCAATAGTCAGCCAGCATATGTAAGTCCCATCTTCCCAGATATCTTTCCTCCATCACTTTCAGATCTTGGTGGAATCTTTCTCATCGCTGACCGCAACAAGGTTTTCCGGGAATTTAGCAAGATGGCTATGCAAAAATGAATCTTGATACTCATGTTGCAGCGGAGTTCTTTGTAGCTTTCCAATAGCTTCTGAACAATTTCGATATAATTATCCACCCGTGTATTCCCAAGAAATTCCTTGACTAGGTTTTTTTTGACAAGTTTGCACCAAGCAAAAGTAACAGTCTGTGTAATGATCTTTAGACTTTCGCCAAACCATGGGTATACCGAATGCTAATTTGTCACGTGTTCCCTTGGTCTACATCCGCAAATTCTTGATACATTGCTTGCATACCTTGTGGGGTGCCCAAGACTTATCTTAATCACCAAGTTTTATTTTAAAATATGCAAACTAGGCTTGTTTGACAAATGCACTGACATATTTTCTTTGGCTAGGAATAGTAAAACTGCCGCAAATATAGCAAAAGGAATCCGGGTTATTTCGACACTGACGACGAGAAACAGCTGACGCAGTCACAGACATGATAGTATTATAACAAACAAACTTGTAGTCCTCATTCTATAATAGAATTAATACAGCCACAAAATAAGTACGTTAACTTAATAACACTTGCCTGTAACAATACAAACAATGAACAAGTGCATAATATCAGTGTTAAGGAAAGCTAAGTTATTTAGCTCATTGGCTTCGATTTTATTGTTGATATTTGCTAAGGTTTTTCTGCTTTCTGTTGTCGATTCCATATTGACATATTTCTTGAATCAAGCAATTAAATTCCACGCTTTTATGAAACTACAATATCAAAGCGAGGCAACACGTGTTTTGAGTCAGTGCAGTTGACAAGCTTTTTAAACGTGTGGTGTAACAGAGTAGTCATCTTTACAAGGCATTTGACAGTTACTGATGCAAAATTGCACAATAGTGTGAAATTTCATGAACCTGGAACGACCACTCATCACTCTGCAAGGATAGGAACAGATATTATTTTATTGCTTGTCTGTTTTTCCTGGAAAGTACGAGTACATACATGGTTGAAAGTGGAAAGCAACTAACTTCAATTTTACCATTCTTATCTAGTTTCGTTGGATGATTGCATCCTCCAACCAAAAATGGGAGAAAAAGCATCGACCTAAATCGATGCCTGTACCTTTGTTGCTTAATAATTCAGTTGACCCTTCTTGTATATAACTTACTAAATAATTAGCTTGTACATTCCTATTACGTTTCGTAAAGCAATACGGAAAAGTCGTGAAAAGTTGCATATTTTGGATGTATGCTGTAGAGCGAAAACTTGACGTGATAGAAGAAAACTTGCGTCATTTTTGAAATCAGCTCACCGGAATTAGCCTAAATCAAGTGCAAAATCAAAGTCAACAAATGTTTGTTTAAAAATTGCTCCCCAGTAATATAATGAGCAAGTAATAAAGTGGGATAATTAAAAACCAATTAAGCTAAAAGACGAAACCATACAGCAAGAGAAAGGAAATTAGCATGCAATTATACAAGCAGGAGAGAAAAAAGAATTCACCAGAGATGACGAATTACAGAGCAAAACAGCAAGAAGTGGTATAGGCACATGAAATTAAAGGTACATAAAAATAAGGTGATAAAATAATGAAAGTTAATGCGTGGGTTTTTGCGAAATCATCACGAGAAGGGGAAGCGGTTGGCACGTCATGGTAAAGTTCAGAAGAAGATGGTTGATCACGAGAACTTCGAGACAAATGCGACGGTGGAGTTTGCTGTGCTGTGGAGTTGGTGCTCGATGTTGGTGTCACAAAGCGCGAATACGGGAAACAAATGATCTGGCATACTGCAAACGGTGCGGTGATGATCGGATATACCCGATGGTGTACAGAGAGCCCACGTCATTTCAGGGAGTTGCAGGATGAATATAAGAGCTGAAAGAAATGGTTTTGTAGTCTGCGACAATACCAGGAACAAGGTTTGTTTCGCGACGTGCGCAAATGTGTCTGCGACGTAGGAGCCGTTGACCATATAGTTTCATCGGTCGTAGTAAGCCTTGTGAAGACATGTTGCATTTGCTCCTTAAGAAGGTGTGTAATGAAAATTCCTTTGTTAACTCTCCTCGTTTTATCTTAATTACTTCTTCTGCTTCGGGCATTTCTTAGTCGTAGACTACGACTACTTCACAGTTTGTATTGTGATAAAAGAACATCTTTTGAGCTGTGAGGTTGTGTTGCTTTTTTATTATTATTGCTTTACTAATATTCTATTATTTCAGATGAATGATTTTACGTCAAATAAAGCTAAGCATACGGCATCATTTAGTACAAGGTGGATTTAGTCATAGAGCTGAGCATCGATTGAAGATTAGTAAAAGAGACAGAGTCGGTGTGCTCGTTGAGGACTTTCTCGTAGTCATGTGCATTGTAGTTGATGTGTATAGGCGACAGAGGTAAGTTGAGTTGATGCACCTGCACATGCTCGTGCGATAAAGTATAGTTGTGATAAAGGACGGTGTATCCTAGAACTTGGAAAAAAAAATTTTTGCTGGTCGATACGATTTCAGCAGATGTACTCCAGGTCAGACAATGTTATCTGAAATTAGTTGTCCTTGTTGATTGTGGCTATTTATCACGATAATTCATTAGAGGACGTTGGCTAAATGGGTTTTTGTACGCAAGTGACGGTAAGACGGTACCGTTGATAGAATGGCATGCAGTTCTGGACATAAAATCTCCAAGGCTGGAACCCATGGTTTGATGTCCAAGAGTGGTGGTAAGTATATCAAAAGGAAGGTCTTCCCAACTGCTTTCTAGAGTGTGCCGATCAGCTTCGTGAACTGGCAATCTAAAAACTTGTTGTCTTCTTATAAAGTGGTGAGAACTTCGGAAATAAGATCGTCCTGTTGTGTGTTAAAGGTTGCAAGAAGTCGCGAGAATTGAGATAGTGGCATTTGAGAAGATACACGCTTTGGCCGGTTGGAACGAAAATAAAAACAAGTTTGTCGAGCTCTGAACATTGGTGGTAGCGAATAATAAAGTTGCCGTTGTCGCAGTAAATATCATTGCCTTAGCAGTTTTTCATACGTGTTGAGCGTTTCCTTTAATTATGCACCGAGATCCCGAAGTCAGGAAAGGAAACTCTATATAAAGACGTGGAGTTGTAATGGAGTAGCATCGTATGCAACCCAAAAGGTTAGGTTGGAGGGCAGTTGATATGCGAAGGTCCTCGCCATATAATCAAATGATTGCCCGTTAAGCAGTATCCACGCTTGATTGAGCACGATTCAAGAGATCCAAGAGAAGACGTCATTGTGTCTGTAGCGTAATTATAGTATATGGTAGAGTGAAACAGAAAGTCGTTGGTTAGTTTCCTAGAAGCTGAAGTCGGCCAGACGAACTTATAATTGACAGCATTGCAAGAGGAGTGCGCAGCAGGGTTAGACATGTGTGGGCCATCAGATGAAACTTTGGTTTCATTCCAAGATGAACATTTTTGTTTGTAAGTTGGGTGTGCGTTCAAGGTATTGGCCGATTTGTGATAACTCCCAAAAAAGAAGTAAATAGTTTTCCAGGACGTGATCTGTCAAGTACCAACTATTACAGGAATCTTCTGGAGATGAAGATCTGGAGCAAACATGGTAGCAGTGCAGTTGTGTATGGAGAAGGGTGTTTGCTTTTGGCAGTGGATGTCGTCATAAAAGGTAGCCTATATTATCCAAGTAAATGCGAACGTTGACATAATAGAAACTGTTGTAAGTCCAGGTGACGATTTATCTGAGCGACTGATGCAAACAAAAAGAAACAAATAAGCAGCAAACAATAGAAAATGGTGATTTTAATCAGAGAACCGTTTCGGTGGAATGAGATTGCGACAAGTTCGAGAAGTTTTATAACCACAGGAGAGCTTTTAGAATCTGAAACGGTTAATGCAGGTGAAATTGTTTGTGGCGTTGAAGTAGAGGGCAATGACTATGGAGAAAGACTTTTAGCCTGCAAGGAAAAATCTCGTTCATGCGAGGAGGACGACAGTAAAAGAGCATCGATATCGATAGTATAGCTAGGTTTGAGACGGTCAAGGAAGACGCGGTCCGGTTTCCCGTCACGGGATATAACCAAATACTTATCGTATCGTTCCAAGACCGGACATGGATCAACATAAGGGCGTTCGACCAACGTTCGTTTGACATGATCACATCGGTCATAAACACTGTCACAACGTTTCAAATCTGGATGAACGTAGGACTGAATGAATTTCGTATGAGTGTTCGTTGGAGTAAACTGAAGATTCTTGATGAAGTCTCGGTAGGCACCGAGGTAGTTAGATGAAGGAAGAGCAAAAGCAAGCTTGGAGTCAGAAACGAAACCCCCTGGGAGATGGTAAGTGTGGCCAAAAAGTCACTCAGCCAGCGTGCGTAAGCCAAGATAATACAACCCAATTTGTGAAACCATCGCTCAGGTTCATATGAACACTTCATGGCGCGCTTAATTTCTGCATTAACGCGATCCGTAATTTCACTGGAAATTTGGTGAAAAGCTGTAGCGACATGGTGCTAAATTCCAAGAGAGCGCATGATTTCCCTTCAAGCATAATTTGTGAAACACAGTCCACGATCACTTGTGAGAATGACTGGAACACCAGTGATTGACAAAATATACAGCAACGGTTTCTGTAGCGGCATCAGCTAGTGGTATGGCTTGATAGAAACGGGTATAGCGGTCAATATACAGTATGCCTGTATGTAAAAATGTATTTGTAACCGTGAGAGGTCGGGCGCGGTCCAATCAATGATAGGTTAAGAGCATTCTCAAGTAATTTTATATCTGATTTTGGTTTTTAAAATTATATTTACTAATACCAAAAAATGGATGAAATATCAAGTCAATATTTGAAAAGTAAAAAAAGGAATTTAATTTATAATTCATTAACAGAGTTTAAGTATGTTGAGTATTTACCAAGAGATTCTAATAATATAAACAAAGATGGAAAATATATAATTGAAACTAAATATGGTTTTATTTTACCTCATAAAGCATACTCAGAAATCAGATTAAAACTTTAAACGAATTCAAATGCTAATTACAATCCTGGTGATGTAATTTCATTAATAAAGAATGGTTGGCCTTTGTTTCAAACTGCTGAATATCAATTGAATAATAAGTATTATTAAATTTAAGTGTTAGTCCAGTTTTCTTTTGAAAAGAATTTTTAATTTTTTCTTTGTGATTATCACATAAAGTTACACTCGGTTTGATATACCCGTTGGGCAAAATTTGTTCGTACATCGTTTTAATATGTTAGATAATAATATTCATTTTTCCTGAGAGTCCTTCTAACTGAATATATGGGTCAGAAAGTAGAATAGCATAAACATAAAATGTTTGATTTCTATTGTTTGCTATATTTCTAAAATTACCACCAAGACTAAATCTTATTTCAATATCAGCTGAACTATTTTTGAGTCTATCATTGGGTCTGCTACAACATCAAAATGAAGAATTGAATACTAGTATAAATACATAGTTTACATACTAAGTTCTGTTGATTGATACATTGTTCTGTATTTGTATACATTTGTTTGAAATATAGCTGTTTTATATGACTTTTCACCAACATAGATTCGATTTTAGATTCAACTTTTAAACTTGGTTTTACTTTCGGCATCCACATAGCTATATGATTAATGTTAAACTTTCCAGCAGCAACACCATAAGCAAGCATGACGTAGTTTTCAGGATTTTCCCTACCAATAATTAATGTATGTTTTACACGTCTAAAAACCTTATCAACATCACGACAAAATCGAAAAATTTGAGAAAGAGGAAACAGCAATTAAATTTGTTTATTTCCGGTAGTTACGTTTTGTCTTGCTGAAAAACCTAAATTTGCTTGTTGATTGTTGTTGTATATTTCAATAAGAGCTCTGAGACTAGTTCTAACAGCACCTGCATTTCCTACATTAGCAAAATTTTGTTTGATATTAATTCCTGCAATTCTAATATTTTTAAACCATAGCATACTTGACTCGGTTGAACGAGAATAATCATCGCTAATCTAAACAAGTTAAGAATTGTCAAAGCTTGCGGTAAACAGAGATTTATGTTTTCAACACTTTGATTATAATCAATTACGCGCAGCGCCTTTGGGGCATGAACCAGATTTTCCTGGTTTAAACAAACGCTCAAGTTAAACAAGTAAAAGCTGCCGAAATGAAAAAGAAGGTTCTGGGATAACTCTAAAATTATCAAAATTACAAATTTCAAAACAAGGTGGGTATTAGGTATTTGGAACTCTTTTAGCTGGTCTTGCAAGTAGCATTTTACCCAATTCAATAAATGGATTGACTGAGAAAGGATTTACATTACCTGGGACAAGGGGACCGCCAAGCGTCTCCGGGAAAGGATTAGTTCTGCCAGGTTGAAGTAAAAAGATTCAATACTTTACTAAACCATATATGATTGGAATTAAAAGGTCAATTACTTGGTAAAAATTCACTCTTTAAAAACAATCCAATTTTAGGTATAATTTTATAGAATTATAATGCTTAGTATAAAATGTATTACGAATACTCTCTTAATTTAACAGAAAATCAAAAGAAAAAAGATTGTTAATAAGATTGACACACAGCGCCTTCGACTAACGCGAAACTGCTTTCAGGTATCCAAAGGAAATTCTGTGCTTACCTAAGGATACTCCTGTGCTGAATTTAACAAATCAACAAATTAATAAAATTAAAAAAACAAAAGCAGCCGGACATGGAGTTGAAATAAAGTTCAGTAAAACATAATTACAAAAACAAGGAGGTTTCTTAATTGCTTTACTTAATGTAGGAAAAATGGTTTTACCGTTACTAGCTAAAAACGTTATACTAACTCTCGGATTAGCAGCAGCTTCTGGTGCTATTTAAGGAAGTGTTAATAAAGTCGTACAATAAATGAAACTTCTATCAAACTTAGATATTGAGGAAATTATGAAAAAAAGTTTAAATTACCGGGCGCTGCGCGTTTCCGAGGAACGTTTAGTAAAGACTGGTTCCCCGAAAGAAGGAATAAAAATAAATAAGTTATTATCAATATACAGGATTATTTTAAAGGAAATGGAATTCATTGGGCTTGTTGTTATAAAAATGAATATTTTGATAGTTTTGAACTTGTTCCTCCTAATGAAATTATAAACCATATGAGGAACACAAACAACAGTATTATTTATAATTATTCACAAATTTAAAATATTAATCAACGTCTTTGAGGATATTACTGTATTTATAATATTTTTGAACAAAATAAAAGAAGGAAAGCAAATGAAGTTTTATCAGAATTTCATAAAGAACCTACAATCTTTAATGAAATGTTTATGACATTTTTCACTAATTATAAGGAAATAGGGAATTATAAGGAAATAGACAGGTATTAAAATTTAGATGCAAAAGTTGTGGTATAATAGCCTAAAGCATAATTTTCTTTCTACCAGGAAACAAGGAGCTTCATTGTATAGATGTTCATGATCCAATCGGAAAAATATCTCGACCAAAAGGTGGATTCACTCTACCTAGTCATAATTATGTACTGGACCTTCTAATCCCCTTCATAAACAACCTGATGCGAATGGTAATCCTTTACCTGGACAGGAACCTTATAATCAAATTGATGCTATTGCAATATGATATGATATTTGCTACCGTGACCATGAAAATAGGCAAGATTGCAAATAAGCTTGTTCAAGCTGCAATTGGAACTAAAGATAAATTAGGATTTGAGACAAAAAACGTGAGAAGGCGTCGTGAGAAACTACCTAATGAGTTACATAAGCCAATTAAAAAGAACTTTCCACGGCGCTGAGTTGTTATTAAATTTATTGATGAAATTTGGGCGGCTTATTTGGTAGAAATGCAACAAAGTAACAAATGGACTAAAGGTTATAGATTTTTACTCAAGGTAACTGATATGTTTAGTAAATACGGTTGGATAGTCCATTAAAATTTAAAAAATAAAAATGGTAAAACAGTTGCTAATGCTTTTAAGAAATACTTGTTGAAAGAATTCCTAGTTATTATAAGGGACATATAAGGAAAAGGAATTTTATAACAAGAACATGAATGAACTTTTAAAACATCGTAATATTAAATTATATTCAGCTGAAAATAAAGAAAAAAGTTCTGTGGTTGAACTGTGGTATCGAACAATTAAGACTAAAATATGGAAGCGATTCACAGAAAATAATTTAACACAAAATTTAAAAATATTATCTGAAATTGTGAATGATTATAATAATAGTTATAACAGGTCTATTAAAATGTGTCCTATAGAAGCCAGCAAAAAAAACAGAAAGAGGAAATTGTTTATTTTAATTTGTATGGTGATATCAAAGCAGTAGATAAAGCGCGAATGAAATTTAAGGTTGGTGATACAGTTCGAATTTCACAATACAAGCAGAAAACATTTGATACACACCAAATCGGACAGATGAAATATTCATTATAACTAAAATTAAAAACACCAATCCTTTCTCATATTTAATTAAATACTTGAATAACGATTCAATTAAAGGGTTATTCAATAAAAACGCTTTAAACCAAGTGATGTTTTAAAAATTACAGTGAACGAGCGATTCTTTGCGATAATGGCAATCCATATCATAACCTTCAGTATAACAACTTAATGTTCGGTATTCCTGAACTGACATTATCTTTAGGACTTGTTAATTGATTTATGCTAGTAGCGTGTTTTATTATTTATCACGCCAAGTTTAACAACTGTAAACTATCGATGGAGCTCTGTGAAGATTTGGTGAAAGATACTGAAAAATCCGAGAGATGTTCCGCAAAAAGAAAAAAAAAACAAATTAAGATTTCATTATAGTAAACGGGGATCTTGTCTGCCATGCTTTTGATTCCAATTGTTTTTTTAAATTGTGTTTTGCCATTTATGTTATACCACTGTTTATCTACCTTTTCTTGTTTTTCTGTCGATAATAATTAAAAAAAACTGCGCCCTATTTAATTACACGCTGGTATAAACGTTCTCGCTTCTCAACACAATCTATATCTAATCCAAATACTGTTGCGACAGCTCAATGCATAATATTATACCCAGTTTTCTGATGTAACATGTTTTGTTTGTTTTGCTATTTGTAATACAGCCTGTTAATTTAAACGTAACAATCCTGGAAATTATATACGCGCTTGATTGACAGTTCCATTTACAGCTAATATTCCGCTAAGCAAAAGAAGTCTACAACTACATCCATAACTTTGATTTACGCTAACTGCCATTAACGTGTTAGGAGAGCAGCAATAGTGAACAAACGTATTACCTTATTAGTTATTACAGTTAAGCGAAATCCAATATTCAAAACTCGCATTTAGTGGCAACAGCGGTCATCAACGTTTCGCCACATCATTGTGTTAATTATCAACGAGGTGTTACACTAAGCAAAATCACATTTTTAATGGAAGTTCGAATAAGTAACTGTAGTGATAGCATTATTTTGTTATTACTACTTTGTTATTATTATATGTGTGAATCTTTTGTTTTAATTCGTGTACGCCTTGCAAAGTTCCGCTACAGTAGCAGTTACCAAACTGGAGTCCGCGGACCAACTGGGGTCCGTAAAGCAGTTTCAGAGGGTCCGCAATGAGAATTAGTCTTTAAAGCTGTTTCAGAGGGTAAACGACATGAGAGTTGCGCTATCCAAAACCAAACCAAACATCGATGAGTTAATTGCAGCAAAACAAGTGCACCCATCCCATTAAACGTTTACCGTATTTGATAGTTTTTTCTTTTTCTTTCATTGGTGTGGTTTTTGCATTTTTCCTATAACATTCTTTGATTTTTATAGGGCTGCGAAATATCAAAATAATTGCAAAGGGTCCACCAGGCAAAATTTTTAGAAAAGTTTGGTAACCGCTCCGCTACAGTATACCAACACGTTACACGATCTCTATTCAACACCACCCTACTTCAGCAATTTCGTCGTAGCTCGTATTAACTTTATAGGCCAATTTCTTGCGTTATGAAGAAAATTCAGAAAGCGAATTTCTTCAATTTTCATACAAGGCTGCTTCTGCTGAAAATAACATCGACAGTTTGCTAGCCGGTGTCTTTTTCCAGATTATAATCTGGAGATTACCATTAAATGGTAAATTTTAAAGATGATGATTCCTTCTCGCAACTGTGACCGGTTATATGGTTAGTCTATGCCATGGCAAAGGTGGTCAAAGTGTGCCTCGCCGAAATGTTTTTTTATGGGTCTTCTAGCTGAAAAGTAATATCCCAAAATGACTACTAATAATATAATAACCAAATTGACAATCATTACTGATTTTGCGGCTCGCTGGTGTTTGTAGTTTTCCGCAAGTTACTCTTTCATGGAACAAGTTTGCCCACCCATGTTATATACTCTTCGAAATAAAAAAAAGAATCATACTGGACAAGTTTCGGCCTGCCCAAATATACACTCACCGCTCTGATTGCATAATAATTAACACGAAGATTGCGTAAGTTTTGTTCCTTCAATTAACCTTTGCCGTAAACAATCTCTCAACCATTTTTCATTCTATCGCATGATAGCGCTCATGTACAGTACTACAATCCACTTTTATGACCACTTAAATGGCTTTTTGAGCTCGCGCTTATTCCAGGTGGCATTTTTCCTAACCCGTATTGCTACACGCTTTCATTACTTACATGAAAAATTCTAATGAAATTATAATAAAACATTTTCCCAAAATTATCATTTGCATCTAATTCTAAAACGTTGTTACAAAGGAGTTGAAAACCCTAAAAAAGTAGTTGAAAACCCTAATTAACAAAATTCTCAAACCAAACGATTTGAATATTAATAAAATGGTGCCATTATATTGTAATGAAACTTTCTAGCTTTTTCTCTTCAAAATAACTGAACCAAAACAGCTGAAACCGCACCGATCACTTTAAATTTACCGTGGCTTCAAATATAAACCGCAATTAAAATCTATATACCAATCAATGAGAGTAAAAAAGAATACAAGGGTTGGGCCTTTTTACCTTCTGGACTTTATTTGCTTCAAGTATCTCACAAGATGAGAAATAATACTGTGATTTGCGCAAAATGAAAGCTAAATTGTTATTTTTGTTTTGGTGCTTAGAAATGCGGGGCCCATAAAAGCGTGGGGCCCTACGTAGTCACATCGCCTACATTGGCCAATGGCCGGTCCTCGCGGTACCGTTACCGACAATATTTTTAAAATACCGGCTGTCCACCTCTGGATGTCTTATTGCAATAACGGAGAAACATTAGGTACTGTAAAGGCAACCCTATCAGAACAAGAAAACGCGTGTGCAGCAATAAAGTACTGTAGTCCGTAAGTTGTTTAACTTTCTACAACTTCATAAGAAAGGTTTAATCGATCGGTTAAAACAATTATAACACAGAAAACAGTTTATTTTGAAAACTGCTGTATGCTTCTTGCGTATAGTTTTATAGCTTATATCCACAAGGCAAGAAATGGAACATTTATAGCGTTCCATACGACAAGGAAGCAGTGCACGCTATCTCGGCGATGAAAGTGTTACGTTTTGTTGTCCACACTCTTAGATTTACAGGCATATCTTTATTTTAAAACAGTTTAGTTAAGTTCCATTGATCCAGCTCATTTCAGGAGCTCCAATACAAAACTGTCAGTGCAACTACTTGTCGGACAGTTAAATATGCACGAAAAAGCGCAATCGGCCGCAAGGGAGAAACGCAATAAATGCAGGGCAAAAACAAATGTAACAAAAGGTAGGAAACGATTGTTGAGTTTAATCATTCACTTTGGGTTCATAATTAAGCCGCGTTACGCTGATAGTGAACGCATAGCTGCCTATATTTACAATAATGTATTGGGAAGTTTAAAAAAATGTGTGTCATTTGCGTCAAGGTACTGTATATACAAAGAAATAGCTCAAGCACATTTCTTACATATCATAACACGTTTCAATTAGGTTTATGTACAATTACTATGGCGTGTTACAATGAAATCATATAGTCAAAGTATATATTCATATACAAAAAGTATATTTTGATAAAATTTGGAATATCCCCACAATAACACTGCACAAGAAACTTTTGATTAAATTTAGGAACAGATTACCTTCCAGGTATCGGAGCCAACTCTTTTATTCTTCAACTAAACAAGAAAAACCTGGAAAAGCACATACAGATAAACAACCGTTTTCACATTTCTGAAAACAATTTAGGTGACTCGCGATGGGTATAACTTCAAACACAGCAAAATCTTCAATTTTTTATTTATCAACTTGTGTTTCTGATAACCACAGCGGTAATTGAAAAATAAAGACGTTTGTTCTGCTCTATCTTTCAAAACTAGTGTATAAAAAGCAAACATCGTCAGTCCTTCGAACAGTCATTTGAAACAACGCAATGCCGCGTTTACGATCATACCATCTGGGACAAAGCACTGTAAAGGCTTGGCACCAATAGAGGTTTCCACTGTCTGAATTCTTTTGTAGTTCGACATAAGAACACTGTAATATATCTTAAATAGTAAAAAACACAACATGCATGTAGACATAAATTTGTTGGCCAGATGCTGCCAAACCGAGTTAAAAATACCAGTATAAAACTATTATTGCCAAAAAGAAGGACATTTTTTGATTTTAGCGTGTCTTCGGAAGACATTTCAATCATTATGAAAAAGGAGGACGAATTCTCGAAAAGGGAGACGAATGATTGCCCTACCAAAGAGTTTATTGTAATAACTGGAGTTAGAATGTGTATTATTGGTCACCGTTTTGCATGAAAAAATTATTTTTGAACAAACAAAGAAATGAACAAATAGCATACAACTTTATGAAAATGGAGTGTTAGCATTTTTTATATGCAAGAAAATGTTTTGTTTTTTTGTTAACGGAGACAATGTCTTTATACAGCAACGTAATAACGATATTATACTATAATCAACGAAACGTACCAAACACGTTTTGCATCAAAACTAGTGAAAATATAAAATACTGTATGTGAAGGGATTATATACGGCTGAACCAAAGAAAGTAGGTAAAGTTACACGAATTTAGATAAGGTAATTTAGAAATACGACCAGAATGTTTTTTGCAGAGATTTAAAGATTTGCTATCCATAGGTTGCCTGGCCCACTATAGTGTTTAATACTTTACTCAATGTTCATTGTGATGTTCAATTTAATGTAAGTCCCCGCTTTTCAAACGCTAATATGTCACTGTAAATATAAACATGTACCCATATTAGTAAACGAAATGTATGCACTGCATAGGCTAAAGCGGGCAAAACTGTATTGTACCTGTTATAGGCCTATACGAAGTGGGGAAAATCAAATGAAATGCCCCTCTTACTACACTCTCGGCCTGATGAAAGGTCTTTTGTTGTTTCGATTTGTAACCCGCAGGTTCAAGCGTTCCTTCATGCCTCCTTGTTTGAAGACAACCAATGATTGGGACGCTTATAAAAACATTTACTGATAGATGCTGTGTCACATATCAAAAGGCAACTTAAAAAACTAGTGATGTTAAGCATGTTTTAGCAAAGACGTGTATTTGTTTGTTATTGAGATGATTGTTTATTGCCCGCTAGAAACATTTGCAAACGTTTCTTTATAATATGACTGGGATCTCTTCGACGCCACTACACCATTTTCTCAATAGTCATTTTGTTAATCGAACTGCCGGAACTTTGGAAACAATGAGTATTTTGTACGCAAGGAAATTGCATACAATGAAATCACCAATATGTTAGTTCCGCTTCGCACAACGCATTATACATCTTGGTAACATCTTCTATTGTGTGTGGTTTAGAATGGTTAGAGCTGTATAAGGATTTTGTTTGCTAAAGCGTATGCGTACACGCTAAAACGCAATTCTCTTTACAGCCTTCGTTAGATCAAAGAAAACTATGAGTTTATTACATTCCATGTATTACATGTGGTAGAATAAGTTTAACTGTATAAGGAAATGTATCAGAGCGTTATTTATTTAATGTAGTACTTAAATAAGCAACATTGAAGAAAAGTATTTCTTCTGTTCATTTACTAAGTTTGCCATGAGCGGTGAGCCCGGGTCAACGTCTGTTACACTCGTGAAAGCACGACATTACGGAACTGTAAAAGCTTATTTCAGAAGAGTGTATTGTATACCATTATCAAAAAGGACTTTATATGAATTAAAGCAACCTTCCATTTCCTCTTACACAATGTTTGAAATAAGTTTTTTAATCTGTAAACGTGTCATTTATTTGTTTACTTTAAACCATTTAAATGTCAAGCATTTTTGTGTCATTTAATTGTTTCAAGCATTGTTCACCTACATTTACCACTACTGAAAAGAATCAAACCTGAAAACCTACTGAATTTGGGATGGGGTTTCTTGTTGTTTTCTTCACAGTTGTTTTACTGGGCTTATCGGAAGGTAGGAATAGGCCTAGTGTACAGTATTCTTTTACTTTCGTAACACGTAGAAAAAAGGAGAAACATTGATATGAAATTTTCATCGGCGGACTAAGAAAAGTCTTTGCCCGACTTGAACTTGTCATTGATTCCTCACCGCCGGTTACTAAGCTTGTCTGAGTGCATTTTTGTTTTTATGACGTGACCTGACCTTGCCCGTATTCAGAACTATTCACCAAAACCACTGAACATCTTTAATCCATTCCCCAAGAGAATTACAATGGTAGCGTTCTGAGTATGGAACCCGGGTTTGCTTCACTAAGCTCTGCGCTCTAACCGCTTCGCTATCGAACTGATACCAAATGCACTGATGACCCCAACATTATCGGGTTACGTATTTGCGCCAGCACAAATGCAAACGCTAAAGTGATAACATTATAGAAATTGAGAACAATTTTGTAAATACCACAAACATTTTAATATTATATAAACGATCCGGTTTAACAAAATATGTTATGTGATTGGAATGTTCTTGGAGATATGGAAACAGCATTAGTTTCCTTTATTAAAATTAATTATTATCAAACTGTCGCAACTTGATTTCATCGTTATGTATTTGCTATTTCGGATGATAGAGCCAATTTCAATAAAGTGTTTTTTTCACATGAAAAGCAGCGGAACATAGGTTTCTGAAAGTGTTTACTTAAAATTGTAATTTATCCTAGAACATGTGATTTTTTATTTACATTTCAGCAAAGGAAGTCTCAACAAATTACGAGTTTGCGGGTTCGATAGCAAGGGCAGACCGCATATGCAGCTCCCTGGGGCGTAGTTGTTTGTTGGCGCAATAGCCTAGTATGCATGCAATTATATATGGCGCTATCGTGCGCAAAACTGAACAAATTAAATTTTCGATCATACTAAAGAAATCGATTAATAGACAAACAGCATAATTGATAATCATGTATCGAAACAGCTTGTATGACGCTTTTCTCTAATTTATATTGCAAAATTTTAATTATAAATGCATAAACGTAACCGGCATTTATAGGCAACAGGTATATATGTAATGCATATGCACCAATAACAGGGGTATCCTGCTTCCAAATCTATACTAGAATATTATTAGACTTACTCCGAACAGCTTCGTTTCAAATGCAGCTTAATATTGAAATGTTTGGACGTTTAAATTATTCAACCAACTAAAAATGTCTTATTTTTCTATTTTTATAGTCTATGCACAAAACGTAATGCAAGAAGGTCAACTGGCACTGAACTGCACAACCGAAAGAGTCACAATAAGGTATAACACAATATAATATGAAACATGATGTTAGTAACAAAGTGTTAGCTGCATTCAGAAGAATTGACCTCTTAAAGAACGTCTTATTTAGAGTATCTACTTCATATTTGAAAAATCTGTCAGTATCTGAGGTGGATTCGTTGATGCTGGTGAATGCCAATAAAACTTCCTTTGACAATGCCCAGTGTACACAAAACACATTTTCAGGGGGATACTATCAGTTTGATTTGCTTTTGCTACAATGCGCCTCTAGTATTACCGTAAATTTCGCTTATACCCACTTTAGTTTACTAAAATATGTTATTGCTTGTCAATGATTCAGAAAATGTTAAAAATATATGCTATAACGGATCTTTATCAAAAACTATATGTTATGCGTAATTTCTAATTGTTTAGAAAAACTAAACCATTTGTTCCGCTTTTATCAGACGGATGATGATAATTTGTATGCTTCCTATACTGTCCGTGTAATGCCAAATTTTTCTGGACAAACCACTTCAAGGGATGCTTCAGTATATTTTAACCTATTTTGTCATTTCCGCCGACAAGTAAATTCATCTGCTGATGAAGTTGTCAACCCACAAGTTACGTAAGTTGAAGACAATTATGGAATTATATTTTTTAGAAATGAAAGAGATCGCTTATCAGTATTACATGGATAACGTATGGTTTTTAAAACAAGTACTCATTTGGACCTATATAGAAATTCTTATTTTTTTATTACTTTTAGACCTAGGAACTTGCTTCTTTATTTCCCTGGCACGCACTTATAAATTTGTAAAATTTAAATTTTTTTTAAAAGTTTGTTTCTTTTTATCGGATACATGCTAAATCTGGAGACCAAATATTATCTGGTATAATGTCATTTGAAACTACTGTCCTTTGCCAGTGACTTTGGACAAACTAATATCATTTTGTAAATTTGGATTTAAATCAAAGTTTTGGATGAAAAGTTTGAAATTTGAACTGTTTGGTCAAAAAAGTCTATGAACTGGAAGTTTTTAGATGTTGTAAAATAGTTGTAAGGTTTAGGCTCCATAAAAGTTTCCGAAACATAAAAATATTTCTTGAACTTTGTTTGACTCTATTTCTTCTGTATAGCTTACTTATTATTAAATCGTATTTTTAAAAGTTGCTCGGTTGTCATTGATTGCATAACGCAAAAGCATAGATGCAGCACAATAATCTTTTGAAATTGGTCAAGGCATCTAAGTATTTTAATTGAACACTAAACATCAATTATTAAAGTGTTAGACCACTTGTTATACATGACATGCAGCCCAATTTCCTGCGTTCCAAAACTTTTCTTTTAGCTAATAGTTAAATTTTTTAGCATTTTACGTTTTATCGATTCTGTAATTTCTGACAAATATTCTTTATCGGAAAGCTTCTTTGTGGTACAGTTACTGACTTTTGCATAAAAAAACCACATGTCATTATTGCAAAAATAATATTTTCTTTCCAAATAATGAAATAGTTCAAGTCCCTATCAGTATAATTAGCCTAGGCCTATAATAAATTTTAATTTCACGTGATTCAAGGTAGCATTAACTTTCTGGAAAACAATGTCTACTAGCTTGATGATTATCAAGTAAACAGAAACTTTCTGGCAAACTAAAATCAGCAAACATTTCTGTGTTGATATGAGGACACTCATTAACGCGGTATAGGAGCGCATATTAAACATCACACGCGATTAATCTGCTATTGTGTAAAACTCCTACAGCAGTTAACATTGCACATGTAAAGTATATATCTAAAGGCCAAAACAGCATTTTTCCCGATTTTCCGAAGTTCATCGCCAAATTTCTTCATTGTTTCCAAGCTATGCATTTTTTGATGATTGTACGACGTATAAGTACATTTTGTTAAAATGTCAAATGCGATTGGTCTGGCGTTATGTAAATACCGTTTAATATTCAGTATCCAAAAATTAATACTTGGTGCACGAAAGCCAACAAGTCGAAACTTGTCTGCGATTCTGCGATTGTCTGCGATTCAAGTTATGATTTCTACTACCTCAGAAGAACAGTAATCTAAAAAGATCGAAAGCCTTGCAGCAGTAAATACTAAGCTGTCTTTATTTGGTATAGGCAAAGAAGATTACATGTGCAACCAGAATTGGGTGGTGACGTGCAGTTGCAAATGGCTCGTTACACAAACGGGTCTTTTTCGAGTCGCAGTAGTGTTTGGAACGCTTTTGATAACGATCTTGTGTACATCGGTCTTTCCCTGAATGCTGACGACCGTTTTAACCTGATTTTGCAAGTATGTGCTAAATGTATGGACAGCATTGTTACAAGTATGGGTGATAATGTTATATATTAGGTATGCCAAGCTGTAGGCCTACTCTTAAGTGCCACATACGCAATGCATTCCATATTTGCGATTACTTATATTCAAAAAAGCATTCAAACTTTTCAAAAGTTGCACCACTCAAAAATGCTATTGCAACTTCCAGAAAACTGACCAAAACTCAGTCGTCCATGTAACATTTGATTTTGTTCATGAATTTGTTTACGTTTGTCTGGCATGCTGGCATGAGGTTGTTTACTACAGGCGCTGTACATAAAGCTTCTTTTACAATAAATGTAGGGTCAACAATGTTGGGCAACTCCGGACTCTAATATAAACAACCCAATACGTTATTCCATTATAAGCAACGGGTAAGAATGTTGTATTGATATTACATTGTTAAGCACATGACATCAGGTTTTTTATGGTGCCTTTATAGGTTATATATGCAACTGTGTCTTTAGCTGTGCAGAAAACGATCCTTTCATAGAGAACGCCAATGAAGTATACAAAAATTTTAATGATACTTGGGTATTGTTTTCATTTACTGTGTTTCACTGGACCGGCCTTCCCCTGGCAAATCAACAGATGTATATTCACTGCACAGTTAATGTGTGCGACCAAAGCGAGGCAGCGAACGTTTGCAATCATGTAAGTTAAAAACTGGAAAATTAAAAACTAAAAAAGTAGTATGTAACTTTTCACAGAATGCAGTAGAAAAGTGTGTCTTACGTCTGTAATAATAAGTTATTGTGATAACCTATACTGCACAGGTATATAAATTAACATCTTTGACAATTAATCCATACATTTATACTGCTCTAATAAGCGTTTGATATGACTAAACTGCAGTACTCCTGTGGCAAGCGCAAACGTCGCAACATTCTATCAAGTGCTTCAAGGGATCAGATGGAAACTATTTCTTGGGGACCTATATTTCTGGAAAATAATGATCTGAAAGAAAAAGATGAAACTAACAATGAAATGTGCAGCAAGGTATTCTTTACGAACTGACTAATGGTTAACTGCGTTAGTTGATCGTGCTATAACTATAACCAGAGTTGCTTTACCTCCATTATTTATAGGAAATGTCCTCATTTTCACTTGCGTCCATATTTTTGTCTAATATTTAGGGTAGAGCTTTCCATATCAGGCATTTCGATACAACTTGGTGCGCCATTTAGAAACAAAGATAGTAACAGCCTTAGTGAAAGGACGGTCAAGTCTAACCTGTGTGCTAACTGAAATGTACACATAAAGTTAAAGTACACTTAGACATAACCGGTGGTGAATAGTGTCTCTTTTTTAGAAACATCGCTTTGTTCTGTGGCCCTTTGCATTGAATTGACGTGACGCACGAATAAGTGCTGTTCAGCAACTTCTTTTCCTTTTTAATCTTATCTTGTTTCCTGATTGTTCTTATTTTTGAGTCCAGATCGATGGCCATCCTGACTATAACGATTAGCATCGCAATTTTCACTCCGCAAAATTAATGGTGAAAAAACAAATGATACGCTACGTATCACGGTATCAGCAACTGACAATAGACTGACTCACCAGCTTGAATCATTACATCTAGTGACAAAACATATCATGCAAAAATCCTTATCGAATATGTTTTGAAGCTAATGCCGGGCTACGCAACTTATGTAATTTTAGCCATTTAAATCTTAGCGAATTATAAACGTTTGACTTTTCCGTGCCGTGTTTTGTATTTGCAGGATGAGCTAGCATGTGCTTACGACTGTGCGGTCGATAATTTCGGCAACGCAATGTGTTACTGCCCTGAGGGAATGATATCCGAAGACAATGGAAAACTTTGTAAAGGTTTAACAAGACACTTTTTCTAATTTGAATACTAAAATATACCGATAACCTTGATAATTCGGTTGGCGTTTAATGTAAATTATCATGCAGAGGATAATGGCTGGCAGACAGTGCGTTTTGCCAAACGGTTTCAAAATTTTAACATATTCTTTAATTGATTACGTTCTAAACGTTATATCGCATGTAAACTTACAAAATTGAAAACATTTTAAATTTCTGTCCTGAAAAGACCCTTTTCTGGTTACTGTTTGAGATGGCAAGATTTTTTTGGATCGCTTTACTTAAGAATGGAAATCGTATAACCACTTTGAATCTTATTTAAAAGACAAGCAACCGAATTGTAAAAATCTCACTCAAGTGAGTGGCATAGGAAGTTATTTACACAACAAAGTTTTATTTCGTCACAACGTGCGAGGCAGTGAAAGTTTGCGTGGCATCAGGGTAGTTCTGGGAATAGCGTGAATGAGAATGAAATATAGAGAATTCGATCTTGATATGAAAAAAATAAGCTGCATTTAAAGTTTATTTCTGATTAGCAAATTTCTAATCTAGCGGTTTTCGCGAACTGTGCAAAGTGCTTCTTAGCCACTTGTTAGCATGTAACATACATTCCACTTTTTATATGTATATTCGGGTCGGAGGTCAATCTTTTGAAAGTAAAGTTTTGGTACAGTTAATATAGCATGCACATTTTCTATCGAATTACTTAAGCTTTTGAAATTTAAATTTGCAAAAATTGTATAATTAGCTAGATATAATTAATTAGCTATAATCCTGATAAACACTCACATCCCTAATGAAACGAATTAATTATGAAATACTTTCTTTCATAACCTGTGATTGTAAATAACCTACTTTTATCATCAATCACCACTAATTACCGTGGGAAAACAGCTAGAATAGGCATTTTTTCTAATTAGAAATAAGCTTTTTTTAATTCGGTGGATATTCTGTATCACAATTTATTGCACAAAGCGTGTCACAAAGTGTCACGCCAAATTCTACTTGTCCTGTTCTTCCCACTTACAGCCAGTCAATATAGCCAAACCTTGCCCTTAAAACTTGTAATAAAAAATACGAATATCTTAGCCAGTACGGAATATAAAAACAGCATTGGAATCATCACAACTAAACCACCGCAAAGCTTATGTAGAGCAACTACGAATAACAGCGACGTGGTCCTATTTGATCCACTTTGAGCATAGTGGCGGACTCCATTCTTTGATAAGTTCTTGGCTTGCCTGGATCATTCAGCATTCGCAACCCTGTTAAGGAATTCATCGTATCACAGGTAATAGACGGAAGCACCGCTTTGTCTCACTTTACAAAATATATCGAACACCACCATCAGGCAAAATGACATGTCGACAACTTGTGACAGCGAGATTCTGGCGCGCTTACCGATTTCTGTCATGCTCCAATCATCCATTGCTTGTTGTAAAAGTGTTACTTTTATTTTGTACACATAAGGAGACTATTAGGAAATTATAGGTTTAGTTATACAGACTGTTTGGTTAAGAGTCGGAAGTTTCCTGGATAGAAAATTTTAGCGCGTCACAATAATTCACAGAGAAAGTGTTTAATTGATCCCTTGGAAATTCATATGTGCCCTGAGTCGCAAGTCACGCTACATAGCCTGACGTCATATCATCAAGCCGAGTGCGTACGATTCAAAGCACTGTAAAATAAAAACTAGGCAAGGTATTTGCAAAAAAGTTTTCGTTTGTGTGTAAAGAAATTCATACATTACTCACTTTAGAAAATCTTTCACAATTCATTGCCCAAAACGCTTACAATTTAAAAACGTATCGAAGTGGGTCCAGGATTTCAATTTTTTAGTACAGGCCAGCAAAAAAATCTTGCCACTCAAGCAAGATGGCGGCTATAACTCGAAGAGGGTTTACTGTACAGGTCAAAAGTACTTATCCAGTTTCTTACTAGTATTATAGCATAAACTATTTGATAATAATTTACATTTTTAGAAAATCCTGTCAATTTTAAATTTGCGGGGCTTCGTATTTTCCTGCTTTCCACCTCACTAATGGAAGATGCTGTTATAGTTACTGTGGGCATATTCCTCTTTGCAGCCATTGTCAGCCTTATTGCACACAACATGTTGAAAAAGGGAACTGAGTTTGCTTGACTATTCGATTATAAGTAAATGGGCATTTGTATATTACTGCATAAACTTGCTTTATTTATGTTATTTGGTTAAAGTTTACTGTTGTTGAATTATTCGCAGAATTAATCGCTTTTTCTGTTTGTAGCCTACATTTTGTGATAAAATAATTAATCAATAACATTACCCAATAAACGCGCAATGTTGTATTAACATAATAAATGTACATTGTTAAAAATCTACAGATATATTACTTCACAATTGTATAAAATTATTGTAAATAAAAGGATACCAAACCTTATTTATCCTTAAAACAAAAAGATATTAAGACAGAGACAATTTTGTTGATGAATATTTTGAGCTAAATCTGAAATAAAAATACTGCGCAAAATATTAAAACTAATATTCGAATTGACGTCTATGAGAACAAATATAATGCATTGCAGTATATAGCGCTGCTATAGGCATAATTGCAGTAAATGGGACGCTGTTATGAAATATTTTTACTAAATGTGTTCTGTTTTAAAAAATCTGAAACGTGCATAACAGCATTTTGTTTTCACACCTCAATACACATTAAAATTATTCAGTAAAGTCGTTAGCAAGGGGTCTTTACGTTATACTATCTTTAAAAAAGTCGTACCAGAACTATGCTTATAGCCTTTGAATATATATGGGTAAACATTTTTATAACTTTTTCATTTATTTAATACATAGAAAATGAAGCAAAACAAGGCGACAAAAAGTTTGGTAGGATAGAAAAAGACACAATGTTATCAGTTATCACATATCTGCAAGCTATAATTTTTATCATGATTCTTTATTGTTTTTTGAATCATCCGCCTTATTGCTGTGCATTTCAAAATTATGGAAATTGTCATCATCCGTATCTGTAATATGCTCTTCATTCAGATCCAGTGTGTTAAATTCGTCAGTATCCTCAGCTCGACTACCAGCAGTAGCTTGACTGCATTAACAGAATTTGCAATACCATTCATTTCAGCATGAAAAATTTTTATATTAAATTGAGATATAAACTATATACATAAAATGCTAAATATCGTTCTCTGCGATCGATCCTGTTTATATTAAAACCGACCATACAGCTAGCTAGGGAAAAGTGAACAAAAAGCATTATTTCACCGTAAGTAGTTAGTTGTATTAAATTTACTATTTTATGTGTATGTTTACTTCATACTAAAGCTTTGTAACCTATTCAGCAGATTTTTAATATAAACTATGTTCTGAAAAATGGCTTAAATTTAGGCTAAATTTAGGCTAGAAAATATAGGGTATGTTAGGTTTAGCTTGGTCATATGTGGTGACTTTTTATGTCCGTGTGACAGTAAAACAATGACAAACAACAATGACAGTGAAAACATTAATTAAAAAATTCCGTTAAAAGTAAAAACCTACTTTTTCGAGGTTTCGTAATCGCTTGCTGCAAACTGAGACGCACATTTTTCTTTCTTTGATTCCAAGAAAGCAATTAGTCGTAATCTGTAAAACGACTATAAGATACCGCCTATCACAAACGAACAGTATCTTAATACATATATACAGTATATATAAATATACATAATACAACAATAATACATATTTTACGGAAAGTTTTTGCAGCAATTGAACTGTTTTAGTTATACAGTAGAATCCGCTTGATATTGACCAACCTATAATTTAATATGATCACCCGCTTTATATAACCATTTTGGTACGGTTTACCTTTGCCGTACAAAATTCTCTGTTCGTTACGATCAGTCTTTGGATATTATGACCGCTGTTTTCATCTGTTTCAAATTTTTATATCAGTTTTTCGTGTCCATTATGCAACGTGACAGTGACAATTGTGCTACATGTATTCTCAATTCACCTTCCCACGTTAAGTTTAGTGTTGCTTTTAAGGTTAATGAAATAAAAGATGAATTTGATGGTTTTTATAATTTTGTGCCTATAAATGCATCGATCCTGAACGTAGTTAAACGGTACTGTATAGTAGCTTCGATTATATTATTGTTTAACTATTCGGGTTTTCTGACCAAAATGGTCTGGTCCTATATTGTATGGTGGTAAAAGTCGGAATCTACTGTAGAGCATTGTTTACGTTTGATATATTCCACCAGTTTTTCATACACGCCCGTCATAATCATTAATGTTATGTTCTGTCCAATGTGCATATGTAGACGTTTATGCAAACTATGTAAGTTTAATACACACTTCAAAATAAACTGTCTCTACGCATATTTTAAGCATACGAGTATTTTAGTGATTTGTTCAGTCACACCTGCTTCTTCTTTTAGCAGATGGTGAAATTTTCTTTTTTCTTTGCGTTCGGTTGACAGACTTGCTTATAATTCTGTGTTGAAATTTGGCCAGCTTCTATTTGCGATAAAAAATGCTGATAAAAACAAAATACGCTATACTGAGTATTTACTAGGTAGTAACTTCTCACCTCACAATTATTCACATTTTGACGAAACGTGGGTTCGGTTAGGCTCTGATGAAACGATTGCACACGTTGTAATGGGGGAAAAAGCACAGTTTGAGATACTAAATCTCCACAAGATTGAAGGTCTATCTGCTGTGTTATATCCTGAGAGAAAATTGGAGCCACCTGCTAAAAAGGTTTTTTATACTTTGTTACGTACAGCAAAAGCTTTAGAAACATCATAAGATAGAAGCGACTACAAAATAGACTTCAGTTTTTGCATGTGTCCTGCTTTCAACACTGGCGGAAAAAAAGTGACGATTTTAACGTATAAGTATAAATCACATAGCTGGTGGTTAGATGTTTAACTCGTGAAAGAGGGGAAAATTGACTTCAGTTTACTTGACCCTTTTTATGGTTAACCTTGTGACCTTATTCATAACTTACTAATGACTATGAAAATGACTAATGGTTGCGTTTATGTAATCTACTGTAGGTTACCTGTTGCATATGAACTAACAAATGCCCAGCAGATTTTGGTTGCAAAAATATTGGCTGCGCAGTAACGACAGGTTGAAGGAGATGTTTGTTGTTGAGTGGCGAAGACTCTTGAAGTGATATAGCCGAACCGACATTGCAAAATGTCGGCAGCCAAATAGTCGATGACCCCTATACATATATGACCGACAACTATATATTTGATAAACCTATAAGGTACTCAAGACCTACCATTCAAAAAATTAAATACATAGAAATAGAAGATGTTTGGCAATTACGGCGGTCTTGCAGTAAAATTTTCAAGGAAATCGGTTTTTAAACTTTTAACTAAGTCTGTTTGATGTCTCATGCTATATATAGGTTTCTACCGGTAATTTGCCGCAAAATCATATTATATAGGATTAGACTTGACGACTAAAACAATTTGAATAAGTTTATCATTGTGTGAGTGTGTTTTGTTTTAAGGGACTTACCTGTGATTCCATGATGGCCCAGTTACGCTGAGGGTTGCTCGAAATAATGCCACAAAGATATTAAATTAAACTAGTCGTTTGCAAGCTCTTTATAAAAATACCTCAATGAAATAAAGCTCCTTCTTTTATTTGATTACTTATTAAATAATTTCAAACTACATAACCGTTTAGTCATCGTCCATTTTAAAGATTTTTTGAAGCTTATCTGAACTGCCTATACAATATTGGCAAAAAATGCCTACTCAGTTGTTTCAGCTTGCTATTGGTGACCTAAATTCACTTTTCATGGTGTTGTACCCAAGAAAGTTGCATTCCGCCATATACAGTACAACGACTTTTCCTAATCTCATTCCAATAGGAAATAATAATACTGCACAAGGCTTAAAATAAATTTGCAGGAAGTAATCGATTACGTTTTATAAAACTTTGCTTCGTGGGCGAGTCTACTTTCATGGATGCCCACTACCACATACTAAACTTGCATCACTGATGTATCTTGTCGTAGTTTTTCTACTTTGCTAAACTCAATTGGTTGTTTCTGCAGAAAGCAAACAGGAACAATATTATCACAACAATACCGTGCATCTGTTTGTTAAGCTTTGACATACCGTTTCCTGAACATAATGTAATTTGGGACAAAACGTTCGTCTTGACTACGATTTCAATTTTGTTCGCTATATTTCTGCGTTTGAATCTGCATGCTCTTTTGAAATCATAACACTCTTTTAGAAGAGATGTTTTGTGTGAATGAGAAGCACAATAACCTATATACGTATCTCACTTTCTTTGCTATAAACAGATATAAAGACGTTTAGCCTATAGTTTATGTCAAAAAAAAACACTAATGAAAGAACATAAATTAATACTTATTAACGAGAGTTCGCTGCCTTTGCTGAATAATTAATGCTCAGTGATAATATTTACCACAATTTTTGCTGCATAAGTGTGAATCACATATGGTGTGTATAGGTCTGTTTTTCCTAAAATTCATCCAATTGTCCGTCTTTCCCGTTTAGCTCGGAAACTAAAAGCGAATTCTAATTACCAAACAACTATTTCTGACTAGACAGTGATTTTCATGCAACTTTCGCCTTAGCTGGCTGTAGTTACACAGATACAAATAATGTGCCTGAGGCCTACCAAAGTTTAAACAAAAACTTTCCTGTTACTGTTCTCGATCGAACGTTTGAAAAACAAGAGTTCAAATTAAGCAAGTTAAACTTCGCTTCATTGATTGAACCAGTTAGTCATCCACTGTGTGGTTGCTTTTCATCAAAACTGGCTTCAAATTCTTGGCAACAATCAGCAGGAACACCTAACCGAAACTATGCTATCATGGTCAAACGCTGTTATACAATGTTTCGTGGTATAGCAAACAGCGTGTCAACCAGCACTGCCATAAACTGAAAATTAAATTTTATGTTAGGAGAATGAGCTTACTTCAACTTACATTTAAACAGTTTCAATCGTCCTCATTTAATCTTACATAATTTTTCGCTTTTATTTGAAACAAGTGGAAAATTATTTCCTGCAACTTTGTTTGGTTGTCAACAAACAAGAAAATAACATGTTTTTTGATTCTGTCATTTGTGATTATAAAAGTCAAAAACATCAAATTGACTTGTCTTTTCTGGAATGTCTTTGCAATGAATAATGTATAGATATGTCTATTTTAACCGATGATAAAATTGGATTTATTCTTTTCAGAGCCTTCATATCTCCAGATCGCTACAATTTTTCTCTAGGATGCAGAGCAAAACCTCCAGGCTATTGACAGTGATATAAACAAAAAGATAAAAGTCAAAGAGATAATCCATCCAAGTTTGGTGTGAGTATAATCACGTTAAAGATTAATTATATTATCAAATATAGATATCTCAAGGTCAAACAAAGACCTTTTCATATAAAACGTAAGTAGATTTTTGAAACTCTTTAATAATTTACTCAATATATGTTGGCTTGAGTAAAGAGAAAAATTAAAATATAACACATTCAAGTTTCTTTGGCAAACCTTCCAATTTAAAAATTTATGTGTTTTCTGTCGCTTTTGTTAGCTTGCCCAGAAGCTTAGTAAAATAGAATAAATACTAATATTAATTATGCTATATGACTCACTCTTATGATGATGTTATAAAAATATTCGATCAACTGTAAAGGCTAATGTTTAATTTACGTTCTTTAACAGGTTTATCAGACAAAATATCTCTACAGTAGACTCTGTTTACATCTATTACTTATACTCATGTTCTTTTCATCTGTTTGGAGGATTCATATGTTTTTTTACTTGACAAATTGTTTTGCATGACTTCCAAATTTTATCGTTTAAAAAGAGATGAAAATTAATACGATGTGGTATCGGACATCTTTCTTAAATTTTGTATCTTTCCTCATGCAGTATCACTTGACGCCTGTCTTATTAATGAATATTGTGGGCTGTCTGTAATGGCTGAATCGGAAGCAAATATGCTATAGCAGGTTTGGTTTTTGCGTCGTATAGGTATTTGAAAACCACTTGAAAATGCTTTATTAAACCAATTGGAGAACTCAATTTTGTTTTGTCGTAAATCCTATTTTCTTTTTGTTTGCTTTCATCAAAATATTATCTTCAAGATCACACTCCAAACTGGGTCGAGCCCTGGCGTGCTTAAACTACCTATATTCGGTATACTAATACTAAATAAATAAAGCGCACCAATACACTGTAGTATAAAATATATCTAGCCTATAACATAGCTTATTCCACCTTTTAAAATACTTTATTCAGGATTTTATCTGCATTATTGTTTTTCACTTAATAACGATGGGTTTTCATGCATGTTGTTATCAAGACAACATATGAGTAAGACAGACATCGTCATCACATGTTTGTATTACCAGAAAATTCTCATGATTCAACTTGTTTGAAATGCGGTCTTCTACAAAGGCTGATGTTATCACAGGCAGTTGATTAATTCCACAAAAAAGTGTTTCAAGAAGGTGTAAGTACAACCTCTGCAATCTGTCATTGTTTATCATAATGGTTATTTACTGTCTTACATTGCGAAATATGAGCGTTATCTACCTTATGTCATCGGCTGGTATTCAAGTAATCTAAAAAAGGGAAAGATGATGTTTAGTTTAAAAGTAAGAATTAAAACAACATATATAAATTTTGTGTAAACATGGATTTTAAGATGTTTTTTTTTGAGATTTTTCAGTTTCTTAAACACGTTGACGATTTCTCATTGCTCGAGCCCCAGTAACCGAGCTAATCGTTGATAACCGTCACCGTTAACATAACTTCCAATTGATAGCAGATTTTTGTATTTGGTTTTATGATTTTTATATTGATTTGTTCGAACTCGGTATTGCTCATCGGACCACTGAACAGAAGCAAGCCTCGTTAACGCCTTGCCCAAGGGCATTACAATAGTAGCGGGACTTGAAATCGAAAATGGGCAGCGTTTTTGAGAGCCCAGCACCTTTGCCGAGCCGAAATTGACTGAGAACTCTGTGAAATGGTATCGGAATTTGTGTGTGTATTTCCAAACACTTTCGTTATTTTACTTGTTATTAACTTTTTTAAAACTGTTGCAATTTGCTACTTATAATAACTTTTTTGAATGATAAACGTTCATGTATAGTCATGCCACTGCTCTTAGGACTCTGTCGCTTAAACAGAAATTAATATAAAAACTCTATCACACTGTTTTCGAAAGAAGCACCCACTCCATAACTTCATATCCCTTGTGTTTGCTATCATTTCTCCGATTAAGAGTAAATAAACAGAGTGACTATTTCACCGCATATAGGTCACGTAGCCTATAATAATTAAAGGAAGACTGTTAGATTTGGAGAATGGGTATGCAAAAAGTCGATTTGAGCTGTTCAACGTTTTATTTGAGTCAGATTTAGATTATAAGGTAGATTTCGGTTACTATGTTGCAATAATTAACTTAGGTTAACAATAGCTGTGAAAAAGAGCTTTGAATACAAAATGTTTTCCGGTGAAATAGTGGCAGCCGTAAATAAATGAGTTGTAAGTTTATTGCAAACCACAATTTTTATCTACAAACAAAAATGTTGGCTAAGGTGAAGCCACCGACGTTTCATCTACAAAATAATGTGGGCCAATCTCGCTTGGTTTATAAGTAAAAAACACCAGCTTGTGTCCGTCCACTACCGGAATGATGATTTCCATAAAGCCGTCATGATTGATGTCATCAACTGCTAAAGCACCTACCGGACCCGATGTCTTGTATACCTACAAAAAAGCAAAGATAACTAAATAAAAAAAGTGTAATGAAATAACACGTAAAAATTTGTTTATGAAACGGTTTCGATTAACCGTGTGGCTGGTGTATTCCCAATCGTTGGTGCGCCTCGAGTTGGGGATCAAGACATAAACTCTGCCCTCATCGTCTCCAGAAACTAGGATGAAAGGCTTCTTTTTTCTAAAACATAAGGTTAGTAGATAAATGGGCACGGATGCTTTTCCCAGCAAATAGCATGAAACATTAGCATCATGTAACGTTTACTATAACAGTTTAACGGGTGCGTTGTAATTTATATTATACGTTAGGCATAACACAGACAGGGTCACCTTCACCAAGCGCGGGCCGAATGCAAGAACTGATGGCGGGGCCCGTTGCCGATTTCAAATAACTTAGTGTTATAATAATATTATAATCAGAAGTGTATAGAAAGCTGATGGTGGTTGAACCGTGTTAACCCAGTATATAGCAAATTAAAAAACAGAATATAATATAGCACTCATAGGGTTAAATTTTATTTTTAATTCTTCTACAAAATCTTTCGCAAGCTTCCATCAGTGTACTAAGAGCAACAGCGTAAACGAAATATCAACTTTTTGGCTTTGGCAAATTTCGTCCCATGCTGAATGCTTTACTTTGTGTGATATTTTTTAATCAAAACATTCTCTTTCGAGAATAAGTTGAGAAAAAACGCTTTGCTTTGCGCTAAATAAAAGCAAAATTGTTATTTTTACTTTAGTGCTGAGCAAAATGGGGCCCAAAGCAGCTTCGTCGCTCGCTTTGGCCTACGGCTGGCTCTGAATACAGATTCCGCTGCGTGAACTGGTATAACTTAGTGCTATTTGTAAGGCTAGAAAAAACAAAAAGAAAACAACAGATACCGCAAACTTCACTTCTTTAAAAGAAAAATGTTAGTGTATAAAGAAGTCACTTACTGTGAGACTTGCCCTTGTCGTACTGTTGGGTGAAAAATCTTTATTTTTCCACCTGAGCCAAGATCAGGTAACAGCATATCTACAGCGCCGTCAATCAAAATGTGGCGTCGCCATTTATCACGAATAAAATCGCATGGAATTTCGTAAACTATCACCGAACCTTGTTTTATGCCAGGTCTGAAAAGGTGAAAAGCAATTGCAACAGACCAACCTAAAAGCATCTTTTGCCCAAATAAATAATTTTTATAACTTAAGATATCACAGCAAGGCCACCCATACATAAGATAGTTAACGTATGTAGGTGTAGTTTAAAACACTTACGTCCAAGTAGACGCGATGATATCTACTCGTCCGTCTGCATTCACATCAGCGACTTGAACATCATAAAACCAGCCGTGATTGTCAATTACACGTTCGTTGATTGCATCTACATTAGCCCAATTTTCTTCAGGATCTGGTTAAACAGTATAGTGCATTACGATCTCACGATAATAGGGTATGTAATTTATAAACTATTTCATTGTAATAAAATGCGGTTTGATTGTTGTTTAAAATTCCAGCCGCTTGACTTGGAATTTGGCGATGATTTTGGTGGGCCTAGTTATTTATGAATTATTGTTAATTGTTTGAAGATGTCTGCTAATTAGCTTTTGCAGCATAAAATTGTTAAAATACTTATACCTTCAGTCCACACTGCATAAAGTTTATTGTCCCAGTACCCAGCACCAATAATGACAAGTCGGCTTTCCCCTGATGGCAGAGGAATTCGTAAAACTTCAAAAGACATATCAGGACCATTTGTAATGGTATGAGACCGCCATCTATAAAATATTTCTTAAACCAACTTTCCGCCAGCTATGATAACATATGCTTTCTTAACCAAACAGCAACAAATATACACTAAACAACTTTCATACAGTTACCTTCCGCGAGACCAGAGTAAACCATATCCAGGATTCTCGTACCACAATAACTGCGAAAATTGGATTGACCCCGAACGGCCTCGAGAGCGTGACGTCACAACATCCAACCAGCCGTCTTGGTTCATATCAACCCATTCGATCTTAGAATAATACCAATTCTGTTCAATTTCTGATGAAGAAACGACCATCGGTGACAAAGGCAAGCTGCTATTGACTTTTGACACCGGCAACAATACAATTTGACCTTCTGTTCCTTGAGGAGGAAAGGATGTTGACGTCATCCACCAATAGGTGTTTTCGCTATCCGGTATAACATCACCTGTCATCAGAAACAGAAATATTGCATAACGCGCATAGAATACGAATAGACCGGCAGGCTTCCACACAATAGCACTGATTATTATGACGGTAAAACATGAATAATACAATAATGCTATATTAAAATGCATATGAAAAGTAAGTCAGAAAAAGAGCGTATAGATAAAACACAAAACTTGAGGTATTATGAATTCAAGTATTGCCTTGAGAAGACAAGAATAAATAAAAATAGTAATTTGTTAGAACTATAATTGATTCACTACACTTATACCTTCTACTTTTCCCACAGCATTTGGCCAGCCCATATAACTAGCAACAGTGTTTATAGCAACATTACTCCGGTGATTTAACCACTGATCAATACCGTGCATGTGAAGAAGGGAGACGGTGTCAGCTGTGGCATTATGCAAACTCACCGCGAGTTCAATGTTGCCTTGCCGGCTGGCCATGGTCTAAAAACAATCAACAAACATAAAATATATTTTCGACATTCTTTGCAAATTAAGTTCTACAAAACCTGAATTTATCTGGGTATACACGTTTTAATTATTTAATGCAATTTTTTATTGTACCTCACTTTTAATCGGGCAGCAGTTTATAGTATCTTTACTCCTGTCATTTTGGACGGTTCAATAATTTAAACCATCAGAATTGGGCAATATTTGTATTGGACAACAAGGCAAAGGAAACTATTTTATATATCGAATCCATTCGTCTATCGCAGTGATTTCGCACATATACCACCATATATACCCGGGGTGTGTAAATGCGATCAAAGGGGCTGAGATTAATTATAAGCGAATGCCACGAAAATGCAAATAGACAAAAAAAATCTCAAGGTTTTCACACCCAAAAATGTATGTATTTCGCTGGAAGGCCAAGCGATTTTCTATTTGTATCTTGTTATCGTATCAGTCAACAGAAAAAAATCAGGTCCACTGCTCATTAAGAAGGTCATCCCGTGCAGTAACTCGTGGCATTAGTTAAATCTTTATTCCACGTATACTGTAACACTTAGTGCAAAACTTGTGCTTTATCAATAAAAATCCCTTGTACATAGTATAGTATAGTGGACATAAAATTTTCATATGCAAAAGTGGCCCAAGTTTTTTAAATGGGCGCGCTGATGACTTTCATGGGTCCCTTAATGATGTGTCATTTAGGTTAAGAACATGTTTTTTCGAAAATTATTTATTCATAAGTGCACTCATCAGTCATCAGATCTTTAAAATGTCTACAATCGTATCTGTAATTCCGTATACGGACGCGCATACAAGGCTTTTACGTTACGTTTTTACGTTTACGATTATTATGTTCATGCACGTTTTAAGACCCACATCATGGTTGCAGCCTAATGCATTTGTATTCTACCTCCAAGATGGATAATAAATGGCCTGTTCTAGCAGGTTCGGAACCAATGATGTCAGAACCAATGCTGTAATTATAATCACTACCCTCATTTTAAAGAAAACTGTCTTTATTCTTAATCGAACGTGGAATAAGTTATAAAAAATGCAATTGCAGGAAGATAAAAGAGTTTTATAAAGTTATGTGAAATAAAAGATCATGTAAAATACCCAGTATACAATAGAAACTTCTTGTGAAAAATTATGAAATGCATATATACCATGCTTTTGTATACCATAAATGGGTCACGCAGCGCGTTGTTTAGATAGGCGGTTAGGTTAGAAGAATGGGTATGGAAAAGTTCGATTTAAGCTATTTAGGATTCAATTGAAGTTACATTTAGATTAGAAGGGTGATTTAGGTTAGGTTTAGGCTACCATGTTATAAAGGTAAGTTAGGCCAACAAGAAGCCATGAAAAATAGTTTTGAAAGTATTATGATCCGAGGCGGCCAGTCGGTACTTCCAAATCGTCGGTAACGGTACCGGTACTTGGCAAAAAATGTACCGATGGTTCCGGTATTAGCTACTGTTTCAAAAACGTAGTTCGGTACTTTGTTTGTACTCGGCACCGTACTTTTTGTATAAAGGATGCTGCTCCAAGTGCATTTTTGCCCCAATTTGAGCTATGCTTGTGGTTAATCTAGGTCAAAACATTTGTGACCTCACTCCTTGCAGCTTTGATAAACATTCGTTTATTAAAAAAGAACAACAAACGGTAAAATTGGCATTAGGGTTTAATTAAAACGACCTTTTGAAAAATACGCTTTTTATAACTTTAAATTAATTTCTTGAAGAGTACCGGTGTCACCAATAATGATATGCACTTTGATATGTTTTTAGGTGTATAGTTAAATGTATATTCCACGATGTGTTTTTGAAAGTATATTAAGATGTATTCCACTCATATTGTTGCATCCATTCTTGTACACAATGTGTGACTGCGTGTTTAGTATTACTAATTGATCGATATGCCACTTGTGACTCCTTTTCTTAAGTTTTCTACACACGTACCTGGTTTAAGTCTTTACCCACAACTACCCCGGAGTTAAGTTACGCTGCCCGCAATTTCCAATCTCACACCCTAATGATAATTGATTACGCTGTGGTTTGGTGGACAAGAGTTTTAGTGGGCATGTTACGTTTTGGTTTAATATAAGAAAGACGTTTGTTTTTATTGAAGGTATGCAAATACCTTTGTTTTTATTGTGAACACGCAGAAGTTTTAAAAAGGAATGCTAATGAAAGTTAGAAGAACATAGGCGGACTAATTGACAGCCGTAAAAGCGGGAGGTTTCCTGGCTAAAGAAAATCTTGGTTACACCGGTACTGATCAAAATTTGTTTAAAAAGTAAATCGAAACTTTCTCCGAAAGTGATGACGGTAACGGAATCGGTACTGAAAAAGTAACACGGTACAGCAATTCGGTGCTACCGTAGTGCTAAATTCGTGAATCCAAATAAATTCTTTTGATTGTATCTAAATAAATCAGTCTTCGAAACAATTTTTTGGTGAAGACCCTTACTACAAAAATCAAAATTTAAAGCTAATAACAAAGCTTGCTTAGGCTACCTGTGTGAGATCATCTTTTATTTCTACTGGTTGTTAAACCTCAATAGTTGACAATTGATAATTAGTTTCCAAAATTTAAGAACATACACAAGTTAGCAAACCTGAACAATGGACGGTGATCCTTGTAAATTTATCTGGGCAAACATGCGCGGTCTCACTTGCTGATCCCGCATTCGCTGCCAAGATGTCATCCATTTTTTTTGGACACGTTTCATCAAATGATCCAAGAATGCATTGCAACCATTATCTATACCGATCAAGAGTATTAAGCAACCGTAAGAAATCCAGGACGCTTGCATATTTATGTTGCTTGTCTTAAGTCAATCTATTCGAAACTAACTTCGCCCTGCACATTCGACTTGCCTGAGTAACAAAATTTTTAATTGGAAAAAGTTCTCCTATTTACCGGCTTATGGCTCTTTTTAACTTAACAACAGGAAGTTAATTTTAGCGTGGAGCATTTAATGACGTCAAAAGATTTCCTTTCCGTGTCACTTGCCTGTGGCCTGACCGACTGCAAGCCAATTGCCGAAAAGTTACCTTACGAGCAATGTGTTTTATGACCTCAAGTAACCTAAACTTACAGCGGTGTTTGCCTACAAGAAAAAGGCTGTAGCAAGCTGCAAAAGATTCTTTTATCATTCCGAAGCCTTATACTGGATATGGTCAAAATGAATTTGTACAAAATAAGTCAGCACCTGTGAAATATGCTTTGTGACAACTACTTTGTGACAATGTTTTTCTTCTAATGTCCCAACACTATAACGCATTTGCAGTCCACTGCACTTCGGAATAAGCAAACGCACGATTCAGATAAACTTTTGTGAATTTTAACTCAATTTTACATAAATTGTAAAGTTTGGTAACAACATTTTAATTTTGGTTGCGCAATTGTTACAACACTAAATGAAGTTTTACGAAACCACAAATAAATGGGGGGAAGTATAGGACCAATGAGACAGCGGGACTGAAAATACATCAACGTAAGTTCAAACACTGTGAAAATAAATGCATTGCTTCTAGTCTAAAAAGTGTACAACATTACAAACTTTTTCTGTGCAGTTTCATTGAGCAGTTGAATGTTATTTTAAAAAGCATGAACAAACTATTTTAAATTTTTTAACTTTAACTATTTAAATGCTTTTATTTAATCATATTTTAAACCACGACAGTAAAATTTCTAAGTTAAATGTAAGTAATACTTACTGTGGTTGACGAATGATTATGTTGGGATAATTGTATGTAGGGAACGTAGGTACAAACCAACATATTCCGCTCTCGATATCACCTTAACTTGAACTTTAAAATTAGTAATCTATTGGTCGTTTTTGAAATGGAGGCATATGTGAGCAATAAGAAAGCACTTTGGAACTCTTTGGACCTCTACATGGGTTGTTCATAACAGAATTTATGGAAAATTAAAATCGGATTAATCGTGAGAAATAAATTCGTCTTTGCTCAATTTGGGAAAATCGCTGCTGTATCAGAGAAAGACATCATAGGAGTAGTGCCTCCGCTAAAACCCACAGTGCAAACCAAAGAATGAGTTTGCTGCTTAACTTTGCAGTGGACCTATATAATCTACCATATCTGTGAAATCGTTATTTAATTGATGTTTGCTAAACTTTCGCTTACATTCAAGCCTTTTTGCTTTAAATATGCTTTACAAGCTTGATGATTTACAATTTTTTTCTATGCCTAATATAGGTCACTTGGTCTGTCTCAAAGATTCCAGACATGGAAGAGCGCAGAGGCATAAATTAAACTTTTATTTTTTAATTATTTTTTTCATTAAAGGTCCAGAGAATAAATCTGAGCACATTAATATTATCATATCCAAGTACATATAAAACGAAATTTGTTTTATAATGTTGGTTTTTAATACTGTACTTTTACGTATATTTTAATGTGTATACTCACGATTTAGGCATATACAGTAGGCGGGATAAGAGTTATTGGTTTTGCACCTTCAATCGTGTGGCTTTGTGATAAACCCAGTTGTGTGCAATTTTCCAAGTATGTCATTTGTAAGCCTGTTTTACCACATACTTTATTGTGATGCTTTTATCCTTTGTTTCACACTGTTTTCAGTTTCATTTAAGATTACTGCGTGCGCGTTTTTGAACCACTCCTACCCGAGGCAAGAAAAGCTTTCTTTCGTTTAAATCTTAATCATCAGTATTTCGCGAGCTGTCTACGTAGAGCACTAGACCGAGATGGTCGCGTCTTTTTGAACGCTGTAGTCTCAAATTGGGCTTATGACAAATGTTTCTGATTTGTTGAAGGGAGCTAATTAAATTATTTGTGTATAAAACCGGGCTAATGAGATGATTTAATGTCGAGGAGACAGTTCTTCGGTACAATGACTGGCCATTAAAACAGGATATCCTGGACCTATAGGAATTTGGCGTGACACGCATTCTATAAAAAATAGAAATATTTTTAAATTCATTTATTAATTTAGTGAAAGATGAAATTGTTTTTTCATTAGTCACTCTATTCGCTTTCTCTATTTAGTCGCTTGACTTTTTGGCGCTTTGTGCCTTAAGGTTGCCCTTACTTCAGAATTGTGGGAACATCGCCCAAGCGTGACAAAGTTTTGAGACTGCGTTTGTTATTCATCCTACTTATGGTGTTGAGAAAAGAGACCACTTGTTTTATATGGTACTTTTTACATCAATAATAATTTACTTATTTTATCCGAGTCGTTGATAGTTCAGCAACATTAAGGATTTAAAGAACCTTAGAAAACGCAACTGATGAGCACGACAGGACCCCGTCTACCTTGAGAGGATTTTAAAAGCTTTTGTTTTATCTTATGCTGTGACTTCCCCAATGAATGAATGAATGAATGAATGAACGAATTTTATGTTTTTGTCGCCAAACTTCCAGGTCAGCTCAGATTTTAACTTGTTTTTGAAGGATTTCGAATCACATTGTTCAGCGATGGAGGTGGCCATTTATGAAAAAATCGAACCTCGGATGGAGTTCAGCAAAATTTTACTGACGTAAGTGGAAATCTGACGTTCGTGATTACTGCTCTCAGTGAAGTGCCCAAACGCCCCAATACTAATCTAGTGGCACCATCAATACCAGAAAAGGAAATCGAACCAGTGTAAAAGGTTGAAATTGATACACTAGATGGGCTGCCAATCACCTGTGAAGGTGATATGTCTGTTTCTTAAAAGCTTATACTTTACTAATTATAATAAGATGTCTATTTCTATCAGCTGTGACTCGCATTTCTCTATCTATTTTGAGAAAGGAGGAAAACTCAGCCTAGAAAACATCTGGCATAAGCCAATTCAAAATTAAGTATTGGGAATTAAGAATAGAAATACTTAATATTATTAGAGACAAAGATACATTTGCAGATCAACAAGAAGATAAACTCACACTTTAACAACGCCTCAGTAAATAGATTACTTCTAGATTCTAGAAGGACTACATTAAGCACCTTTTCCAAGTTATTGTATGGGTGGCAAGATTTTTTCGACTGCCTATACTTAACGATGGAAAATGTCGACTCACTTTGAATCTTTTCCAAATTACAAGTGTTCTGGGCATCGGGTTGTAATGATTTATGAATTCCATTACGCAATAAAGAAAAAAATTTGAAAATATATTGCATCTTCCTTACTTTACAACGGTTTGAATCCTACGCACTGGACTTGTTCAGTATGACGTCTGGATACGTGGTCAGCGAAGCACGCGTAAGAAATTGTGTGTTAGACGCGACGCTACATAGCATAATTTTGTTTGGTATGTCAAGCAAAGTTTAAAGTAATCAACTAGAAGTAATTACAAACCGTATTGATACCACGCAAACTCTTAGCATTTTATGTTGTATCCTACCCTGACCACGAAACGTGACTTCTATCGAACAAGTCCAGTGGAATTTCACTTTATAATAAAATAAGCAAAGAGATTAGACCTTTTTACAAGCATATACGGCGCCTTAAGGATGACACAGGTAAACGAAAACCAATTAATTGCTTTAATGGAAGTTATTTAAATCATTTTGATCTAAGTTCGCTGATAATAACATTTTGTTATTGAAGGTTTAATTTTAACCGCGTGTGAATTCCATATGCTTGGTATTTCATTACTATTAATATTATTCCAAAAACATAGACAATAAAAGGTTAACAGTTTCTTAATGAACATCTTGAGGCTTCCTTGGTTTGCCGGAGGGGCAGCAAAACATCTTTTTATAAAACAGATCACGTTATTGCACGATCTTTCAAAACAGTTTTATTTTTTAACACAGTATTCATGATTGTACTTAAGACTCACTCAACACAGACGGCCTCACAACTGCATGGTAACATTTCATTGGTGTAAATCGTTAGTCATCCGCATAAAACAAAATTTGATTCAAGTCTCAGGAAATTTCACATCATAAGTTGAATTTGCTATTGCAATAAAATTATTGGGCTGCATAGAAGACTTAATAAAAATACAGTAGAAATCGCCTACAGTGATATTGCGTTTATAATGACACCTGTTGCTGAGTAACGTAAGCATAGCATACGTTTAACATAAAAATGTCTAGACTTGTAGGGACTTGGTTCAAGATCACTTTAATTACCATGACACTGCAATTCTGCCTGCAATTTTAAAAATTCGCATGTAAAGACACTGATATAGCTCATCGAGATGACGCGAATTATGAGAGTAAGTTACTCAATACATAATAACCGTAAAGTGTTACTTTGTGATCCTACAAACTGCATTATACACTATGTTTAATGCTCCGAATTGTACATGTCAGAATGATCCGTAAAATGAATTGAAGATGGTGATAAACATCTTCGCAACTACTAAAAGCTTTTTCAGTTTGTTTTGGTACTCCACTTGACACAATTTTGTGTTAAGATGACTTTCTTTGCTTTGCCAAAATCCGGAAAACAACTTTTTCATATGAAAACGAATACTGCATACATTTAAAAGCAGCAGGGGTCCCCGGATGCATTGGTGGCACCAGAAAGAATCCATCAAGACAAAAAGGTTGAGAACCACCGTTGTACACAGAGACTGGTCAACGCAAAAATGATCTTGAATATTGCATTGCACAGTAATGGCCGGTTCAATAATTATTAATCACTGCCATGCAAGATTGCAAAGTCATCTGCAGCCATTTTCTTTAAAGTACGGGTCAAGCCGGAAAAAAGTTGGCATTAAATAATAGTTGCCACTAAGTATACTGGAGAAAGAAATTTTAATATATATATAGTGGTTAAACATATTACCAAAATGTATCGCAAATTTGGCCTCTTTTATGAAGGATATGGCCATTATGACGTCCAGAGTAAAAACAAAACGCTTGATGAGTGAAGCTTGAATTAAGTATGGTAGTACAGCAAGTAGTGGTAAGCTAGCTAACGTGTTTTAGATGGAATACGTCTTCACAGGTAGGCCTAATCGTTATTTTCAGCATATGAATGTCACAGATAACAGTACATGTGCTGGTCAATCATTCTTGTCTTTACGGCATTTACCGGTACTAGACTAGGCAAGCGCCAACTCCCAAACTGACCTTGGTGAGCCATAGCTTATCAAATACATTCACCAGCACAAATACAATAAAGGTAAGCTAGCTCATGCATATTTAACGTAAGATGTTTCCGTTATACAGTTTAGTCAACTTTAATTATAATTATTACTTGACGATCACAGGAAACATTCTATTTAAACTTGAATCAAACACTTGATTCATACATATTGTTTTTATATGGTGACGCGTTAAGAGTTCTGTCATAATAAACAATACAATGGCATTTTCCCCACCTATTTACGGCAATAATGCTTAACCACTATGTGTTAATAATTTAATCTTTGTCCAGCATTCTGACTGACCACAAGGCCAACTTGTTTTAAAAGACACTTTTTGGAGGTCCCTTCAGACGTCACGATAGGTGATTTCTACTGTATCCACTGTAGGGTAACACTATTGCAGATAAAATATGCCGAATGTATAAAATATGCGCAGAAACTATGCAGTGAAAGATCCAACGCGAGAAAAAACCTAACACCAGAACTCATTTAAGTCACCAATTAAAACATCGACATGTGTTTTTACATTTAGTTCTTCCTGTAACCGAATTCGCTTGCATCATCGTCGGTGATGTCACCATATCGCCACAGATTCAACTGTAAATAAAACAAAGGCGTTAGAACAGGGAATAATTGATGTAAAAGTGCGGTTAATATGTTATGGTATAAAGTGTTTTCGGATGGTTTTCAATTCTTACATGCTGTTTTTTAGCTTTGTCCTGTGCATTGTAATATTCAGACAAGAGCTTGTGAAGTCGTTTTTCTCCCCGTTTTGCAACTGTACAAAACCCATCTGCAACCAAGCACTGTCCGACGTCACGATCGCCACCCTGTTCAAATATACCAACGGTTTGTCTATTGCAAATATATTAACGCATTGCTCTAAATTAAGAATGTGAATAGCAAAATACTGGTTTTACCGATGCAGGAGAGACCAGTGTGACATACTCCATTCCGCCGTCTTTGTACTCAACATTGACGAGAAACTGAGAAGCACCGACCAATTCGCATAAAGCTTGAAAGGCCTCGTGAAGCGAATCGGTCTATTGAAAGATCAAGATTGTAACAAAACCACGCAGGTACGATTTTACAAAAATAAATGAATATGTACAAAAGCAAGAAGTACAAAATTATACAGAGAGTTTCGATAAGCTTACATCTTCAGGGGGCTTTACTAAAGCTAAGGCGTATTCATGGGCCTGCGAGGGAAGGATGTTTGTACTGTAGTCTGAAGGAAGACTGCTCACACGACTGCTTGTCACTATCTCTTTCTGGGAGTAACATATGCGTATGGTCGCATGATAAAAGGATACCAAATATTTGGGGTGAAAACGTAGTCAAAACCTTACATTGCCAAAGTCGATAAATTTGACATGTATACGGTCAGCTGATTCCACTTTTTCGACCCTTGCCCTGTACCACTGACTATCGACAGAAAACAATGCGACACAAAAATCGCCAACTCCTGGGTGGTAGCTGCCCGGCAAAGGAGGGTCAGAAAGTAGCATATTGCGCATCTACAAAATATTACAAATAGTAGGTAACAATGATTGTACTGTTTGAAAACAGTTCGCCTAAAAATACCTGTTCAGTAAGCATGTCCAATTTGCCACCTTCATCTGTAAACTGGCAGTAGACGCGAAGTTGAGGCGTAACTTCGGTCACGCAAACACCTCGAAAGTTAGCTTTGCGTTCTGTGGGTTCTTCCACAATCTCCTCCTTAGGTTCCTCATAATCTTTCCACATCTGTCGGTAACAACAAGTAACCTTTGTTATATTCACATAATAGCTTTTTTCCTGCAAGATGATGACTCAGAATAATTAAACGTTAAAGGTATCTGTTTATTGTTGTTTATCCGGCCACCTTTTCAAAAATATATTTAACATGATATCAAACATGTCTTATGTATAACTTCTTTAATATACAATATATGTAATAAACATAACTGCAACTGGCCTGGTACTAACATTTTTGTTTTTAAGTTTTGCGCTTTCCTCGGCGGCCTGCAGAGCACGGTAGTAGTTGCTTCTTTCAGCGGTGAAATGAAGACGAGAAAGGCCATTTTCTAGCATCAATTGCGACATATTTACGCCATCAACAAACAACCATCCAATGAAGTTTCCAGCCCTGTCGATAGCCTCCACTTCCACCATGACCTAGAAAGGAAACACGTAACGATTACAAAACTAAAACTCATAAACCTTCTTTGATTGTTGTAGATGATTAATGTTGAGCAAACGAGAAATATAATTTTCAACAATTTTTGCCATCAAGAATGTGAGCCAAGCCTAAGTAAAAAATATTACTGAAAGCGTACAGATAATTGACAAAACGTTAAGCAGTTGAATTCGTCGGAATATTTTAGGAAAAAATCGATTAATATGAAGTAAACCAATTTTACTAAATTGCAAATTTTTAATACCGGGTGGGTATGACCAATTAATGAATAGTTGGTTATTTGATTAAACAGGAAAATGTGCTTTATGTAGAACGCCACTAGCAGCCTTAGAACTACTGTGCCAATATCTCCACGGTTTGGGTAACGTTCCTGTTGGGTAATTAATTTTGTGAATCTACTGACGATTTTTACAAAATTAAGATAACTACTTCAGCATGCCAGATGAAACCCAACAAAAATCGCATACTGTATTGATAATGATAATTTAAGTACGACTGATTTGCAATTAATTGTTTAAACTACAAAACATTTCGATAGAGTTTCTGACAAACTTTGCTCCATTCAGATTGTGGACTGAACATTGTCTTAAATCAATGGTGGCTGCCTTCATTAAGCACCACGATGGCAAATAAAATAAAACAGTGCCAGAATATTTGCTTGGAAGCCAGAACTAGATTGTGATAGGAAGTCGGGAACATGTATAACTTTGCAAGCATAATATAAAATATTGAACAAAAATCGATGAAACGTATCAATAAAGGGGCCTATATTGGAGATTTCCAAGCAGTTACTCCCTGAGGAAATCGCGTGCATTGTAATGAGGACATCGCTTGCATTCAATGCTGCTATAGTGTGATTAAAACGGGATTCCTATTGACAAGTCTATAGTGCAAAGTTGCCCTATGTGGAAGCCATTATACTTCCGACAACGCAACATATTTCTGAAGAAGTGAAACAGCATATGTGTGCAGTTATTACCAATAAACCAGCAAAACAACTTCAGGATCGGTTAAGTACGCTAACACCAAATCTGGGTTCCTTGTAAAAGCAGTGGTTAAAGCATTGTTAAATATTAAATCGCCCAACATATCATGCGATTATTTCATAGCAAATGGATGAGGAAAAATGTATATATGTAGAAAGCCATCAGTGTGAGGAAAGAAATATGTGAAATCAGTCAGATTTGTTTTAACCGAAAGCGAATTCACAATGCGTACCTAGCAGCAAGAAGTCTATCAGTGACAAGGAATATCTGTCTCAACAATACGTTGTCCATGTCATCTACAAGACAAAACGATGAAAGATAGATATTGTCAGCATTGCCTGATGTCAAATTGAAAAATGCATCCTGCTTAGTCTAATCATGTTAGCAATTATATTCGTTATCTTGAACGCATATGTTCTTATCTTGACATTTTTGAGGCTTTAATGCAGTCTGAAATCAATACATACTGATCCAGCAACGTTGATGGACAACTCCAGTAATACGTATTTAAAGGCCGAAGCAACTAAAATAAAACCGTTGGTCAGACGAGGGAAATACGCTGCAAAACGGCTCATATAACAATGGAAATAGAACAGATCAACCGTTTTCACGTCGTAATGTACGTACAATGTACGACTTCGTTCAGTCAGAATTCGCTCATATTAGTACCGTAAATATAGCTCAATTGAAAATGCAGTATTAAGTGAAATGTTGGGAATTGCATCAAAATTGTTATTTTACCTGTAACAGCGTCATCATTAAAATGCTCTCACGCGTTTCAACTTCTTTCTTCGTTTACGTGAAAAATTGTTATTCGATAGTTCAAACAAATGAATACTGGTACAGATAAACAATTGATACGGTTGTTTTTCGTCTGACTTTGGATACGTTCAACCTTGTGTACCGGCGTCGCATATTTTCAGAAATTGTGAACGATGAATGACGACGACGGGTTCAACGTTTTTACCGTGCAATAAAAAGGTCCGCTAACGGGGTTAAACTTAACTCGACGTTAAACAATTGACTAATGTGCTAAAGTATGTCAGCAGAAAAGTTATCTACTGAACAGTTACCAACAAAGACTTTTGACAAACGGAAAAAACAATTATCTTGTGGTCATGAAGAACATCAAGCATGTTTGGCCGAACAACTTCGCACCAATGAGCGTTTGAAGAAAAATGAATATTTCATAACATCTACAGAGCTCGATAAGCAGTTGACTGTTGCCCAGTGTCCGATAAACGGGCAGAAGCAAAACAACAGAAAAACGATGGTCAATAGAAACAATCGAATTCAGTCAAGGACAGGTCAATTGACATCATTATTAATTATGGCATCAACCGTGTGGTGGTGCCAAACATGGGACAACTGTATCAAATTTGCGGCAAGCGAACAAATCAGATGCCCTGCAGACTGCGTATGTACAGAAGAATATCAGGTCAGTAACCTAAAGATAGGTAATTGATGTCTTTTTAGGCCTGAAAATGAATATAACGAATGTTTTATTTGAAACTTATGTTTACCTAAAAGCCAAATTATGTAACCACAATAGATGCAGTAGTAAAAAAAACTTTCTTGGTGGAAGCCTTTCAGCAATAAACTCAAACTTGTTACAAGTCAAAATGTCAGCCCAGCAGTGCTATTTAGACGTACATTAAGGAAAAATCAATGATTTTACGAGTGCAAGAAAATAAAATTCATTAGAAACGATCAGAAAACTTTCCCTAAGGATTGCACTTACGTTTTGGTAATTAATTTAAGTGGGGCGGTGAAAGGACCAAATTAGCAATAATGTGAACCAAAAATTATTAGTGAAAACAATCTAGCGTTGTCTTTCCTTTCCCCATCTAAACTCTTTTTGGTTCTTAGGACACTCAATGTACAAATGAAGCTCTACGAACAATTCCAGCGGAAATCCCAACGAGGAGCAGAATCCTAAGTTTGAGCTTCAATCAAATTACCGAATTACAACGGAATGTCTTTCAACGTCTCACGCAACTAGAAAATCTACTCTTGAACGAGAATCGTATTAGTGCAATAGCGGTATAGTAAAATCTGAATACAACGTTTCCCTACAACTCAGAATGTAAAATATATATAGAAACTGTTTTCCAATACAATATCGTTAGCTGTTTAAGTAAGGATTGCAATTTAACATGACAGTAGAGGGGGGGATATGGTCAATATGACGTATACTCAGATCAATATCATTGGGGATTTTGAAATAATTGATTTTCTTTATGAAAATTGCCTATCGCATTCTCAAAATGTTCATCAAAACGTTTTACTTTAAGCGCAAAAAGGACCGAAATATATATGTCATATGGTAGTTGATCAACTGAGTGACAGTTCATTTGAGTGACACATTGGTAAGTACTGTTCAAACTACAGTAATGGGTTAGGGTGAAGGTTAATTATGTCATAATTATGTCACTCAAATGAACTCAGATGATATACACCCACGTCATATATAGAGTACATCTGAAATATTTGCGTTATAGGGTTCGGCGTTTACAGGTCTGGGATCCTTGCAACGACTAGATTTATCAGGAAATCGACTTAAAGAAGTGCCTAAGGTGGCTCTTGGTGATTTGAACAACTTGCGAGAATTAAGTCTACGGAACAACCCGATCAAACAAATACTTTCATACGACTTTGTTCGGGTCGGAAAAACACTTTCTTGGCTCGATATTGGCCAGCTGAGGCAGCTAAACCATGTTTCCACTCATGCTTTGAACGGACTTGCCTCGTTAAAGGTAGCCACGACATTTTGTAGGATATCATTGAATTATTCCATAAATATTTCATATCACGACAGCGTTCCAACTGCGAATTGTGTAAACCATCTCTGATCACGTACTTTCGTAAGTGACGATAACTTCAGTTGATGCTGGTTGTCACAATGCAAGTTGTTAAACAGAACTAAAATGAAGAAATTTTTATAGTATTAAGTTAGAGATTATGCTGCGCTTTATACCATAAACCTTACCCATAATTCTTTACTGAATAGTACACAGAAACATTTGCGCGGCAAAATACTTAACTTGTCTTGTTCAATGCAGACGCTAAGCATGGACAACTGCAATCTAAAGGATATACCTTTTCTGAAACCCTTGCCGCGTTTAAATACTTTAGATCTTTCGTCAAATAAGATGGTTGCAATAAGACCAAGCACTTTCACTGGATTAAACAAACTTATATCTTTGAATCTCGGTTACTGTGACATAAGCGATATAGACAGCAACTCGTTTACGGACCTTGTATCACTTCAGGTACTCTTAAGAAATGAACAACGGGCTAAGGTTAAATCTATCAATGTTTTTCAGCACAGTTGTAAAATTGTGATTCTTATTATCTGTAGAATCTGAATCTGGCGAACAACGACATCGCCTACATGGGTTCAATTTTGGGCCAAAATGTTGCATTACGGTTCCTTCAAATGCACAACAATCCATGGACCTGCAATTGTGACCTATTGCAACTAGCTGTGTGAGTGCTCAGTCGATGAATTTGCATTATAAACTAAGAGCAAAACATTAACACTGCATTTCCCAGATACTTAAGCGAAAGTTCTCTGTGTGATGGCAAATTTTGTGGAACTTGTCAGTCTCCGCCAGAATATCGAGGAACATCAATGAGAAATTTCACTCTAGTTGACGACCTTCTTTGCGTCGGGCAGGTTGCCAAACGTCAGTACAAAGAAGAGCATGAGATAATAAGCATGGTGGAAAAAGTCTACTTACAACCCATGATGTAAGCCTGCTGTAAGCTGTGTATTTTTTCTTGCAGCAGCGCCATATACAAGCCTGAACGTATCCGTAGGAGACGCGGTAAAGATACCTTGTCCAACACTGAGCACTGACGTAGCTGCGTCCGAAAATAGTATTATAAAATGGGTAATGCCTAGTGGAAGAACGTTGAGTCATGGTCGATACAAAGTGAGAATAGCAATACTGGGAAATGGTATGTGTTGAAAAATTTTGTCAATACATCAATGATTTATGTCTGAAACAAAAACTTTTTCATAATAACAAAATAATTTGCAGTAAAACTAACCAAACGACATGCTGCAAACAGAGTTGTTCTGTGTGATAGGTTCGCTCAATTTTACCCACGTTACTTTGAAAGACAAAGGCGTTTACACATGTTCCATATCCCTGCCTAACAACGAAGTGTTGCAGTCAACAGTTTACTTAAATGTAACAAGGCAACCGCGAATGAGCTTCACTTATTTTACAACGGAAACGACTATTGTGAAAAACGATGACAAAATCTCTAAAATCATACGATCAACTACAACCGCAAAGATCAGGCGTACACAAACATCAGTAAGTAAGACTTAACCATCTAACCCATTGCACTACACCATTAAGTATGTTTTTATATTTTTTGGTATAATACATCTGGTTAATGCAACACAGAGCACAGCTTCAATGCGCAGATCCACGCAAGCTTCCTCTAACAGAGGCACATCTGTTAAAACCGCATCGTTATCAATTGCAATGAATAGGGACAACTTACATTTCTCGATCCGGCCACTGGTACCAACCACGACCACCATAATTTTCAAAGAGAACACCCCAGAAAGTCTTTACAAGGTAAAACAAAATACAGTGGAGTAAGTTGGAGAGAACTATGTGCAGGATACTATTACACAATATATGCTAAACAACAACTGTTTTTAACAAGGTTGAAAAAACAAGCACTATCGTTACTGGTTGTTTCATCAGTATGACTATTGTAGCTGCGGCATTAGTGATTATATTCAACAAAGTGAGAAAGAAAAGCTATTCTTCATCACCGCAAACAAGTTGTAATGAAAAAGGTGTGATCTGGGGTGGAGGTGTTTTGAGTGTAATATTATGATCATCAGTTTCACAACTCAAAAATTCATTTTCCCAGATGAAGAAAATGATCACACGAATATCAATGTGGATAGCCATTACCACCCCTCAAAAAAAGAACTTAGCAAAAATGACATGCAAAGAAATTTAAGGTATTTTTTGTTATTCCTTACGAGCCTCCAATTTACATGTTGGATTTTAACCTCATGTGTCTGCAGCCTCAACTCTCTAGAAGAGAGTGACCGGTCAAATTTTGCAAGCGCTGTAGCGAACAGAAAAAATACCAAGGCTAGATTGTCATTGATGGAAGTCCACGTATTGGCACCTCCATCGCAATTTATGACAACACCAATAAATGAAATGACAGGCAATAAAAAATGCAATAGCACACACAGTGCAGAAAAATTTCAAACAAATAAAAGATATGAACATGATCAGCTTCCGACGACTTCTTCAAGCTCTGGGCAAGTCTCTAAGCAACTGCTAAGCAGCCTGGCCAGATCAGGCCAAAAGGTAGCTCTGAAGAAACAAAGTACATACAATTGCAATAATCAAGTATGTTGCATGCAAGACAATGATCCACTGGATTTCAACCAGAAGTCAAGCAGTTTAGACTTTAACAAATTCCAAGAGGACGCATTCACGATATCCATTCCGAGCTATGAAAATACCTATAAATGTGATGACACAAAGAACAGCAAGAGTCCTTTGAGTAAGTTAAGTATTACATTTGTGACAGCTTCAGAACACGATGGGAAACTAATTGATGAATTTTTGAACTACAGCTAACGGGTGTCGTTCTAAAGGCGGCAATGAAAAATCAAAAAGGAGGATTCCAATCAAAATAGAAAATGGGGAGGAATTTCTTGCTCATAAGGAATCAAAAATTTAAAAGAGAATTAAACAAAGACCTACGGTGTTGGAACTAAGGAAGAATTGTAGACATATAATGATTTTTATACAAGCTAGTTAAGCTAAGTTTATACAACTGTACACCTATAATTATTCTTTGAATAGTTATGATCTTAATAATGTTGTTTATTACTTTTTCCAGCATAAAAATATTATGTTCGTCCCATTCACAAAGAAAAATGTCAACAGTCTTAAAACAGTTGGGTTGTACACAAAGATAACCCCATAAAGCATGCATTAGACTCAATTGTAGGAGTGAGCTACCGATGGTGCACGAGGCACATCCAACACGTAGTAGGATATAGTGCAGTCCACGCAGAGTTTCTCTAAAACTAAAATTTTGCTCAATATATGTATTTTTGGAAAGTATGATAAATCAAACTATTCTAAATTACACAAAACCGCTAGGCCAGTAGAAACTACAATGGCGTATTAGATAGTCAGTAGGGTAAGGTAGACATCAAGGTAGCTCAAAACGCAATAACGTCCTTGAATTTCAAAGTACTTCGTGTACTTGTTTTTGGAAAAAAACAAACAAACGGCTATCGCTCAAACACTGGTAGGTTTGGCATTGCGACAAAAAATAAAAGCCAAAAAATTCTATTAATTTAGCTCTGGGCCTAATATGTTAAAATTTTCAAAATGTCAAATGACATCATAATGTGCCTGTGTTTGGCAATGACAGCCGTTTTGGGGTGCGCCCGCCAGACAATAAAATTGAAAAAAGTAGATCACTTAAAATCACTTTTATTATTGAAAATTATAATTATTAGTCATACTATCATAAATTACAAATGCCAGACGTTTTCATTGGGTGTATGCTTTGTAACAGTTATCTTGACATAGTCATTTTAGGTGAACCATTGTGTATCAGCTCATATGCTATCTGTATTGAAGTACCTATAAAATGTTTGTAGTAAACGTTATGTGATTGCACTTACTTAAATCAAACGTTTCCTACGATGAACTTATACAACGATTTAATGAACAATGATATGCGCTCAATTGATATCTCTGGGTAGGAGACATTTTTAAGTTTCAAAATTAAATTATATATTATAAAGAAATCCATATAGTGACATAGTTCATCTTTAGCAAGATGTTTTTGTAGATGCAAAATAATATTCCTTTATTGCAAAACTTGACAGTGCAAGTATATAATATATGTACATAACGTTGCATAGCGTTTCTAACTGTGAAATACGCCTTATACAAACAGGATGAATGTTGAAGATGTAAGAAAATACAGTCTTGCAAAGAAAGAAGAATAGATCACACTGCAAGAATACATTTCACAAATTACATTATGTTAAATTAATTTTCGAAGGTTTGGGTATAATCTTTATTTCCAGTATTTCATGAAGAAAATAGGTGCAATGACTTAAAAACCTTCTGCAATGTACTATGCTTTCATAACGTGATTGCTATTATTCCAGCTTTCAGAGTAAAGCTGGGAGTGTTAGGTTGGGGGGCAGCCTCACTTTTAGAAGTGCTATCACCAGGTAGCGTATTTACTCGATTGTAAGCTGCATTGATTGGTGCTAAAAGGTTGATACAAGCGGCCATCGATTGTAAACCATATGTAATCGTCCAGAAAGTGGCACAGAAACAAGAAGTAGAACAAACCACTATAGCGGGGGTGTTCAAATGGCGGATCTCGATCCGGATCCGGATCTTTTCAATTTTTTGTGTGGATCTTCCAATGTAGTCTTGAAACAATTTTGCAGCTGTAGTACACTTCACTTTGGACTTTTACAAAGTTATGAATATGTTGTAGGCCCTACAATGTAGGGTACATTTACATAAATAAAGCACCATAAAAATTAAAGCATGTCCAATATGCTTACTATTCGTATTTAGTGGATCATCACCTTGTCAGGTTTGGTTGTGGTGGATCATGGCAGAAATCATTTGAACACCCCTGCACTATACTCTCTAATATCTGAGACAATATCTCATAGTTACATAGGCCTACAGTACAGCAAGCCTTCTCAATATACGGCACTCTCTATTCTCAACGACAACAGATAAAATTTTGGTTTAAAATATGTAAGATGCGCTTGATTGTAAGCCGTTAAAATGATGATACGACAATCTTTATAAGCCGCAGTACAATCGAGTCAATACGGTATACCCGAAAACTTTTGTTGAATGCCAAAATTTATCGAATTTTGTCAAAGAGTTGTAACAAAGGCTGCATATTGAAGTTTTAAAGTGAGGGACAAGTCCAAAAAGTTGGCCTTAGATTAAAGACTAGTTGTCAGTAAATATACAGATGAAAAGATTATTTGTACTAATATGTAGTCGTTGAGCAGTTACTGCCAAAAATAAGTGGAAAGAAACACAAATTCATCAATAAGTTATGACGAATATGGCATTCTTTTTATGCCACAGTAATAGAAACAATAGGGATGGCTCAGGTATTTGGATCAAGTATGAATAAGATGTTCCGTATAACTACTTGGTCAGCCAACTTCAATACGGATTGCAATATTAATGCGGATGTTGTGGAAGTGATAAATCTTCCCAGCCAGGACCAGCTTCAATACGCAGTAGGACGTAGTAGTTGCCAGGCAAGCCATTCAGCGGTTGCAAACAGCCGAATTTACAGAAATTTCAAAACAACCACTTAAAGATTAAAAAGCTGTTTTAACCGTACAAAACACCAAGCTCAAATTTTGCTAAACTTCCTGTATTACGAGATATAAAAACAGGTAAATATGTTATTAGGTTCAGAGTTTTAAATCATGTAAGCTGAGTAAATTTCGCTGAAGATTCCCCGAAGTTAAGAATGTTGTACTTTATGCGTCATATTATTATCTTTGAAAAATAAGTTTTACAGTGGATGTGAGAGCAAGGAAAAGGGTAGGATTTAAAAATCTTTAAAAAATTTAAGCATCCAAAGACTTAACGTGTTACCACTGTTTCAGTATTCTTCCATAGAAACATAGGTTCATAAACAAAGTTTTTTCGCTTTTAAACCAATAGTGCAGGCATAGACACCTTAAATAGAAGGACTAGTAACTCGCACTCTCGGGTTACGAAACTTGGGTCCCAATCATAGACTCTAGATTTAGTTCTAGGCTATTGCATAATCGTAACAATTTTTTTCAGGGGTCTCTGTTAATAACACACAATGCCTAAGAAATGTAATGTATATGGTTGTCGAGGCAATTACAGGGAGGAACCGTACTCCAAAGTGGTATCATTTCCAACTGATGAAGTAGAACGAAACCGCTGGATTGATGCCATGCCAAATGAGCGTTCTAGTTTGCTACAGCTTAAGCAGATCTATGCTTGTGCTAATCATTTTGACTGTGAATGGATTTCAGTTAAAGGTGGAAAAAGACCAAGCCAACCACCGTCCATTTTCCCTGGAGTTTTAAAGTCATGCTTAAAGCAGGTCTCCTCAGCACCTAGAACTAGGCCTACAACTGCTTCAGCAGAGGCCAGAGCTGAAAAGGAACGATTCCGTACTGAACTGACTTTTCTTCCTTTTGTAATGACATCAAGCAGCATTTCTCAAAGGATCATCTTTTTTTGTGATAGTGATGATATTTACATTTCTAAAACTGATGCAAAAGGACGTTCTGTTATTCAATTTCTTCATTTTCAACGCGTGCAATCGTCATTTGGATTTTTACATCTTAAATGTGTTGAGAAAAATGGAAAGGACATACTTAAAACATATTTTTCCAAAGCTGGTTGTCTGCAAAAGAATAGCCTTCTCAGTAAATGGTCACAGTTAGATAAAATTCTGTCATGCATAACAGAGTATGAGTTCAAAGATACAGACTATCTAAAAAGTGCTGTAGAGGAATTGAATAGCATGAGTTGTTCTGATTCGCCTCATTTCCAGTTTATTTATGCTCAGTTACGGTTACTGCTCACTCCTCCAGAAGGTCGACGTTTTGACAAAAATCTTTACATTCTTGCTGCCGAACTTCATAACATTTCTCCAGCTGCATATAAAATGATACGAAAGTCCGGTTCAATTGTTTTATCGAGAGTGGAACTGTTGAAAAAACTACTCTCCTGTAGTTTCCATGATGATGACTTAGAGCAACTTTTCCAAAAGCTTCAACCTCAGCAGTGTCTCGTCAACATTCTTTTTGATGAAGTGAAGCTCACAGAAACACTTAGGTACTCAGGTGGTCGTGTTGTTGGTTATACGCAAAATGGTACTGGTGATACCGAAGTTCTTGCAACACATGCTTTGGTGATTGAAGTTGTCTGCCATTTTGGTGGCCCTAGATATATACTACGCATTTACCCTGTTGCAAAACTTAATTCAGATCAACTCAAGAAAATTCTACTGGAAGCTCTAGTAGCGGTAAACAATACTGGTGGTAGTATAATTTCTTGTGTAGGTGATAATTGCAATACAAATGTTGCAGTTTATGGTAAATTACATGGCCCTGGTAAAGTCTTCATTGACGCTATAAATTCTTATGCTTTCCTTGTTTTTGACTACGTTCATTCTTTTAAAAATATAAGAAATAACTGGATAACGGTGCATGATAAGGAACTTTCTTTCACAAAAGATGGAAACACATATATTGCACGATGGAAGGACATAGAAGCACTGTACAATGAAGACCGGAAAAACAGCATCCGTCTTACCAAGATCACATACACTGCTGTGTACCCAAAATCTTTGCAGAGACAAAGCGTGCCTTTTGTATGCCAGATCTTCAATGACAAGACAGTTGCTGCTCTTTCAACTCTAAAGGATAAACTTGGCATTAACGAGGGCACCATCATTTTTGTCAAACTCATCACTGATTGGTTTCACATGATGAATGTGAAAGATCGATATTCCGGTATTAACATGCGTGATGAGTGTCGTCAACCATGGACCAAGAACTGCACTAATTTCAAGAAACTTAATGAAACTTGTGACATTATATCCTCTTGTGCATGGTCAGGTGGTCGAGGTCGGACGCAGAAGCTTACTAATCAAACTGCAGAAGCATTTGTACTGTCTACAAGAGCCAACATCGAAGCCGCAGAGTTGCTACTGACTCAGCACAACTTCATGTACGTTCTACCTGGTGTGTTTGCTGATGAGGCCCTTGAAAAGTTCTTTGGTCAAGCCAGACAACGCAGTGGAGGTAATTTCTATATTGACATTGTAGATATCAAGGCAGCTGCAAAAACCAAAAACCTCCATGCACTTTTAAAATATGAGTCAACTCCGTGCGCGTCTCATGATGTGCCTTGCACCTCTAACATTTGCATTGATGATGAAACTGAAAGTATCTATTTATGAAAATACTTAAACCATACTAGACAAAAATTCAAAATTCTGCTTCGGAGATCATTGCTATTTTTGTAAAGTTCTGCGTCATGAACCTGACCTTTGATCTTCATAAAAAAAACCTTAATTTACTACATGACGGAGATGTTTTAGACAAATTTAGAGACTTTTTACCTGCTGAAATGAATTCTCTGAATCTATTATATACATGGTATGACAAATGTGACCTCATTATTGCCTTCTTATCAGCGTATTTACACTGCCCTTGGAAGAAAACGATAGGATTGCAAGAGGAAAATCCTTTTTTTGAAGGATTTTTCTTTACGTTTTTTCATACATTCATCGCTAATTTGTTGTAAGGCAACTGGAATTGCTATATGCAACGTTATGTAGGCTACATGTATTCATTTTAATTTTCATACCTAGAAGATACTTTGCTAAAGATGAAGATGTTGCTGTAATTGTTTAACGCAATACTATTGCTACCAGCGAATTTTTTTTCAGATCAAGGGAACACAGCTATCGTACTAAAAACGGCCCTAACTATTTTGACGTCATAATTAGGCTACTTATGACTTGGCCCGAAAATATCTCAATACCCATTGCGGCCCTTGGTTCAAAAAGGTTGCTCACTCTTGATCTAGTGCAGCATTTCTTAACAAGTGGGAAATAATTATTAATCCATATACATTTTGTACACAAAAATTATACTCACGAAAGAGGTTTTGTGGTAAACAAACACATGTTAAATGCAACAGGTTACTATTAATTACGCATTTTGTAGTGTAGCCACTGCCCAATCGCCTCATACACCCAAAGAGTTAATTTAAAATATGAGTATTATATATTGCTAAGCTGCGTAGACTTTGTATCTGTGATACATATCAGAAATGTAATGATCTGATAATGACAAATTGGTTAGATTGAAGTGTTTGGTTGGTTACATTCAATTGTGTTCAGAAGTGAGGTTTACTTAAGCTCTAGCCACAAAACTCTTAAAAAGCAAAGGGGAGAAATTTTGGTCTAGTAGTTGGCTTAAATAGGAAAACGGATGAAAAACGTTAAGAACCGCTGATCAAGAGAGTCAACTACAGTTATCATATATATATGTCCTAATTTATATATAAATATTCAACCTCACGATGCATGCAATTCTCTTTAGTTAATGCGAGAGCATCATCTGCATATGGATCTCCTGGAATCAAACCAAGAGCCCCATTACGGGTACCACGTGGACATTCAATCCCTGAAAAGCATAATATTTTAGTCTCATCATAAACGAGTTTGACACCAGTAATTAACAAAAATTTAGTTTCTTTCATACCGGCCAATAGAAATGTAATAAGACATGTTTCACGTGGAATATACAGCTTCAGCCTCGACCCTCCAAATACATATTCAACAACTGCCTCCGACCTGAACAAAGTATAATTAAGACAATCTTTAACTTAAAGCCCAAACATAGTTGATAAAATAATGTTATGCTAAAAACCACCACAATACAACGTTGCATAAGCATTTTAAATTTCATTTTGTACCTGCCTGCCCTTTGCAAAAATGGTAGAAATTGCCTTGCCTTAGCAACATCACCAGAAACATCCGCAACTCTGTGAATAGGCGGCTCTTTTTTGCTGTTAACACCTTTACCGGTTTTTATTGCCCTAACACAACAAAACAGATATAAAATATATTGCTTATATATGATTGCCATTAGTCAGCTAATAAAGAAGCAAGTTTACCTTTGTTCAGCAGCAAGTAGTACATCATAGCTTGATGATCTGGCATCATCATCCTGTCTGTGGCGAACAACCTTAACCAAACCTTTACTGACTAGTGCTTCAGCAATATTGCTGGACAAAAAAATTATAACATATATAAATTGTGTATAAATACTGCAATTCAATGTAATAATAACCTCATCTTTAATCGCTATTTAAAAAAAAACAACAATTTACATGCCAGCACAGCGCACAGTTGCACATGTCCTTTCTGGAAATGCAGGTTTGGTGCCTTCAGCTGCCGAAGCTTCTTTCAAGTAATCAACAGTAAGATTTACCTACCATTTAAAAAGCATACAGTATATTATAGTCTAGCAGTTATGAAATGCAGTAATGATTGAAGATACTCGTCAACCTTTTTTCCAATAAGCTTTTTTCTTAGAAATTCTCTTGCTTCAAACATGTAAGGCACATCATAAAGTGGACGAGAGCGCTCTTTTTTCACAATTTGGTCCTCTAATGATTTACCAGTTGATTTACCATCAGATGTTGCATCTTTTTCTTTCTTAAATGTCACATCTTCAAATCTATTACGTAAGTCGTGGAATATTTTCATCACAAAGAATACAAAAAGTGATTAAAAACTGAAGTGAAAGAAAGCGTGTCAACTGACACTAACCTTGGAGGACGAACACTTGACAGATGTATGGTTCTAACATCCCCAGAAACAGTTTTTACAGCGATGGCGTCAGCATTGACGATTTGAATTACTTTACCTGAAAATTCCTTCTCACTGGGACATATTTCTTGATTTTTTGGAACATAATCCTTCCAAATTCGAACTTTACGTTCCTTTGCTTTTCTGAAGGCATTGACAGTTGTTACATGAAAAGTCGATTACATAAATGGCCTATAAGTCGTACAATTGGTTCAAAACTAAATATCCAAACATGTGACAATCTATGTGCAAAAAGAATGAAAAAGAATGAACTACATTGCACATAGACATATACGTTGGGTTAGTTCGGATAGAAACAATATTCACTATCCTGATATTTGTCTTTTAACTAACCGGTTAACAAATGGTAAGCACAAAGCAACCTTTTTATCCTTATAGAAAAACAGTGTGTCGATTGTATAAAAGGACAACTTATGTGTGTATAGTAGTATACGGAAAATTCCTAATGTCTAGATAGTTTATTGTTATGTTTTAATTTAGTAAATTCATAAGCATACAGCCGATCGCAAATATTTTGGAGTAATCCCTGGGAAATTGCTTAGTCCTCACTTTGCAATGCAACTACTAAAATGTTAATGTGTGGCGGTTAATTTTACTGGCACATTTCAATAGCTTTATGTATCATTTGCAGCATAACACAACAAATTTTATCTAACATTTTGTGGCCTATAGAAAATAAAACACAAAGATCTGTGCATTAAGGCTTTAATTAACTCAAACACCACTTTTGTTCTGTTAGGCTGATTGTTTCTGAAAACAGGAGGATTTAGAACTTGCTAAATTGGCATAAAAACGTAAAATTGCATTAATAACGTTATTTATTTGTTATACGGATGTTGGGTAGCTAAAATTGCCGCAATTAATCGATATCAGGATAGACCTATCCTATATTTTAGAATAGGCTATACAAATAATGATTTCAAATTACAGCACGGTACCCACTTACTTTTCCAATGCTCTAAGTTTCTCAGGACCTTGCGTATAGGATGTTATGCTCCAATCAACGCAGCGTGCAAACCCTTCCTGCAGCAACATCTCCGTTATATTGCCGTTCTGTTCAATCATAAGAGGTAATTTAATGAGCATCTACAACTAAGCCTAAATTTATAATATTAGATTAAACTCTTGTTTATATTGATGCTGAGTCTAAACTTGGTTTAGTTTTGTTGTGCTTCAACTGCTAATACCAGATTAATAAATCAACTTAAATCTAGCTAGAAATAAATTAAATATCGATAGTATAGTATTCCACCTGTCAGCTACGTACCAGACAAAAATGATGGTTCATGAACAACAAACATAGTGATGATACTACAATGGGATCATAGGTGATTACTTTAGGAAAGAGGGTTACCAGGAATTTGGCAAATATGTGTTTATGATCATTAACAACTTGCTTGACTCATTCGCTTGGTGCAAAAAAGCATGTAGCAGTCATGCATAGGAAGGTAATTTCCCTTCATGCAACAGAAAAACTAAAATTCTGATGACAACGACCGTTTAAGTCTTAAACTTTAAGACGTCACAAAAGAGGCGCAATAACAAGCATGTTCTTGCCCAATGGAAACAACCTACACCTTATGAACATGTTATGTTTAACGTCTAATCCGTATTGATGTGTGCAAATTGACAGTTGATATTTCACATATAAAAATAATTATAAGGAATTTATTTTAAATACCGTCATTCACTTATTTGTATAAACGCAAGCGCAAAAATAACAATCGTGTACACTTTGTGCATAGTTATAGCCATAAACACTGTGAAGACTAAAGACACTAACAGGATGTAGAACTGTTGCCAGCATAAGATTTTGATTGGAAACTCCCTCAAGAATAATCTTGACATCTCTATGAAGAAGTCTCGACTCCACAAAGAATTTGGCTTCGGCTGCAAAAGGTTCCATGCTTTCTTTGGATTGATCTTCTGTATCTCGCTTTCTCGTTGGACATTTTACTCCACTGAAAAATCAAATGTGAATATACCAGGGGTGTTAAACACAGTCAGCTATACAGCCCTCGAAAGCTTGTGAGCTACCTAGCATGTTGATACAGGGATTGTGTTTGACAATAAAGATAATCTATTCAATATAGACTGCCGCTATTTCACCACACAGAAGTGTCTGTTTGAATCTATTTTCCAGTTTTTGTTAACCGATCTTAGTAACTTCAGTCTACTTTTTAATCTCCAGGTAAAATCAATTTTTGCATAGCCAATCTTGTAAATTAACCACTTATTTTTGACAAGGGGCTGCATTACTCTTTACAGTAAAATAGTCACTTCCTTTGAAACAACTAGCCCAGTGGTTCCCAAAGTATGAGTCGCGAAGTGTCAAAAAATAGGTCGAGCAGAATTAACGTAAACCCTGCGTGTTTCATAATTTTACACACTGGACCACATTACCACTGCTTGCCTTTGTCTCACCGTAGCATAGGTACTTGAGAAAAGCGTAGGTTGCTGATATTGAAATCGGACTTAGCACCTTACTGCTGAAAATCATTATTATTTTCATGTTAAAATATTCTGTTTGAGGCTTGGGTTGCGGGATATTCCCCGAATTTAGGTCGCACTCAAAAAAGCTTCAGAACCACTGAACTAGGCTAAACTTATGTCTATCGGCATAAAATCATATGTTAGATGTTTATGGCGTATGCTGTTAAATGGATTAACAGGTACAAGACAGAAAAGCAGGCTATGGTAATCGAAAATCAACTGAAATAAAAAACTGAAAACAAAAATGTGCAACGGCAACACTGACATAACCAAAAATCATTGCTGAATTATCTGATTGTGACAAAGCAATAGCTAGCCATTGGAAGTTCTTTGCATTTGGCCCTTTTTAACACTGGTATTAGGTCGGACGTATACTAGTGTAGCCCTATGTCATAGGTGTCAAACCCCCGGCCCGCGGGCCACATCCGGCCCACTTTACAATAAAATTTGGCCCGCAATGTTATTTTATACATTGAACTATTTCCGGCCCGCAAGATTATTTTACAGTATAAGCTACTTTATTCAAGCAAGAAACAAGATTTTAACAAATCTCACAATACAGCATCACAGCAGTTGCCCCATCATACGATAGAATAAATCGATTTATTCTAACACTAGTAATCTGGGCTGCTTTTTTCATTATTGTTTGTTAATTTTTTAATGCTTTTGCAAGGAGAGGAATGAAGCATAATGATGTAAGAGAAGAATAATCAAAAATAGCCAAGTCAAAAATAGTCAAAAACATCAAAAATTTGGTGCTGTTTCGCTGCCTGTTCCAATTCATGTACTCGTGTCACGAAACGTTTAATCAAGTTTTGTCTTTCGGCCCGCGGGGTTAAATAAGTTTTCAGTTTTGGCCCTTGGTGCGATTGACTTTGACACCCCTGCCCTATGTGATCATGTGATCATTGTTTGTGTACATATCTGGCATCTATATTGAATTACTGGTAACATTTAGGTGTGCCGTTTGATATAATTAAATTAGGTTTATTAAAAATCATTGATATTACAGAGTAGATGAATTTGATTTGTTGGTGACGCTGACTGGCTTACTCGAAATATTCACTGCGGCCTTAGGTGTGACTAGAGTTTGACACCCATGGCCGATACAGTTCTCTAATTGTTAAATAAAAAACGTGTTTTCTTTATTCGACTGTTGTTTTGAATAGATAATTAGTTTTCATTCATACCTGAGCATAAATGTTACAAAATGATCATTTGCAAGCGAAGCTCTCATAGTGCTACCATCTCTGACAAATTCAATGACAGCTGAAAAAGATAACACTTAATTTTTTCTGATAAACACTGTTAAAAAATCTATATAGTAATTAATGATAATCATAGTATGAGTTTCAACTAATATTCTGATTCATCTACTCAATAATCAAATGCAAAAAAATGATGAAGTGTAAAAACATTTAACACAAACCAATCTATAAGAGATTCAAATGCCTACTGGATTCTTCTCTTTAAAACAAAAGAATTTTAAAGACATCTAAAAATTGATACCAGGAACTGGCTGTCCATGAAAAGAGTCAACGAAGTTTCGAACATTGTCTATTGTCCAGCTAACATCACGAATGGCATGATCTGGTCTTGGTTCGACCCATTTCCCTTTTCCAGCAACTTTAGCCTGATCTTCCAGAGTAATTAACTTTGCATGTTCAACACTAAAAAGATACAATTTATATGCTAATTGTTATAACCTGCCATAAAAAGCTGTAGTTTTGGAATTTATAAAACATTACAACAATTGATAATCACAACCAGAAACAAACAAACTACATCAAATTGGAAGATTAATGACAAAAAAAACAAAAACGTCATTATTTCAAAAAGACAGTATGCAAAAAATGTCACAAGCATCAAACAAAATTTGCTTTGCCAAAACAAGCAATTACAAAAATAATAAGTACTGTACATACTTATCACTGCGAACATTGACCTTTCGAACATCTACTAATCCTTCCATGACTTGCATCTCTACCAAGTTTAATCCATTGCTATCTACAACGAACAGGTATATATTTTATTTGGAATAAAGAAGGATATTGGCAAGAAAAATGTGAGTCTCATCTAAATTGTCATCAATGTGTAATATAAAACCAAAATATACTATAATATGCAAACATAGCTCCACTGAAGTAAACTTACAGTACTTTATTCTAATAGTCTAATTGCAGCATACAAAACTGTTTACTTTGCGACATACTTATACTAGAGGAACTGCCAAACTGCAAAGAATTAAATTTCAATTTAACACCTTCACACATGTGCTCAGTCTAGTTATTTGGAATATGCTATACTTATTGTTATGCACAGCTCTGGGGTAGGATTCATAGACTTATTCTTTGAAATTTCAATAATGTGCTAGTGGTAATCTTTGCACCAGGCCTTACCAAAAAATTATGCGACCATTAGCTAATAGTGATTTCCCAAACATTTCCATAATAAACTCATAGACTAAATAGAATTCTAGAGCATGAGCTAATTTAATTTATTAAAACCAGACATGCGCTACTTGTACATTGTTTTACTACTAACATGGCATGTATCGATTCCAACTTTAGTATTGTGACACCACAATGCTTGTGTGCGATTTTAATTTTGAGAAACAATCAAAACTGCTTTCTGCTTCGGATTTTGTTTAAACGAACTTTAATTAGCAAGAAAAAATTTGTGTACTGTGGTTGGAAGTGACAATATTATGCCATGTTAGAAATGTTTTAATCGTCAAAACTGAATCAATCTATACTATGTTTGCCACAAGGAAAAATTTCATAATTTGAAAACTACCAACATCTGGACATATAAACATATCATGTACTTGTACTTTTCAAATATATATATTTCTTATTCTCAACTATTGCAATCTTCCCTGACAAAGCTCACCCGCCTGGGTTTGTGAAAAGTTGGTTTCATTAAACAATGCTATGACCTGTTGAGCACCTTTTCTTCTTGACTTAAACTATGTTGAGCAATCAAGTCAGCAAAATTTTGGTTGAGTTGATTAGATTGTCACATTGCCACTCCTCCTAATCCGTTTTGGTTGTCATATCTAACATAGCCCCCAGCGATTAACCAAAAACTGAAGGACATTATTTTTTTTAGGTATCAAGGCGCACATTGTGAAAACTTGGCATCTGTGGAAATCAGTCCTTAAAAAGCCATTCCGGTAAGGGACTGACACTCGGACACGAGTTACGGATATACTGTATACTACAGCGACTTCCATCCTCTGGATTGAAAATCTCTCCTGCTGAAGTCCTTTTTTTCAAAGGTCTCAATAAATTTGCGTAATTAAATTTGGTTCTATTTGTTCAGCCTTTTACAACTACGGTACTCCAGATATAGTAGACCTACATTGTACTTTTACCCACTGTGATGCAAAGCGTATTTATTACATATCACTGATTAAAGTAATAACGTCATGATTTCATGCAAAGACATGTTAACCTGCATTGTACGTATGCTAAAAATCACAAGCAAATAACAGTTTCGTTTATATGTTAAAAATACAGTACTAACACTCTATTTTTTCAAAATTCTGTTCTTCCATTTATAGGTTTTTGGCGGCTGTGCCACACATGTTTTATTTGTATTTCATTAATTTCCAATAAATGTAGTTACAGCGGCTTTGTGTTGGACCGTGTTAAGTCACCTATTCATTTGTACATTAATTGAAATCAACTGGTATAGGTCTACTAGTTATTAGTTGTTGTTAGTAATTAGTAGCAGAGAAGAGTTGTCCACTAAAGCCTGATGAAAATTGAACAAAACTAATCGTTTAAAGTTTACTTCATCACTTGGTAAACGTGATTGTTAGCGTTCCAACTCACAAAAACAGTTACACGTAAAAAAGTTGAATCTGCCCGCGGTTCAATGATTGGACCTTCCTAGTTTAGGGTTAAACAGCTTGAGGTTGAATTGACGAATCACCTTCTGGAACACATATTTGTATATAACGGTACTATGACACCTTATCGAAAGACACTTTATCGAACGACAGCTGATCGAAACGACAGATGATTGAAAGACACTTTATCGAACGACAGTTAATCGAGCCGACAGTTGATCGAACGACACTTTATCGAACCGACAGTTGATCGAATGACACTTTATCGAACCGACAGTTCAAGCAAGATTTTTGCGTGTTTCTCAAACATTGAAACAATAAGCCATTGTGATGTGCGGTCTTAGTAATGGTGTGCATTAATGAATTGTGATGTATAAAGTTGACGATTTATATTTTATATCTATATTTTAGATTTGTACCATAAAGTTGACGATTTCAAATGCCGGCCGGCCCGCCCACATATTAATAAGATATCACAAGAATACGCACGAGAATTACTAAGTTCGAGATTGTCTGTACTGTAGACTAGTAAATATAGACTAGGCATCAGGTAAGTAAATAAAGTGACTAACCGCTAGAAGGGAAAAAGTGTTACCGTAGTCTGTGCTATAAATTCATAATCAACAGAAAATATTTCATTTATTTATATGTTATTATTTATTTATGAGTAGGGCAACCAAAAGTCAATATGGTCAATTTTTTTACCTGCTCATAATGCTATGAAACAAGCACAAAACAAATTTCAGCTTTGTACGACGTGTGGTATAGAAGTTATTAGGTCAGATAAAGTCAAAATGTTACGTTAGGTCAAAATACGGTCAAACTGTTTCGTTTCAAAATAAGGTCAAAATGTAAGCTTTTTAGGTCAAAATGAGGTCAAAATGTAAACTTTTTTGGTCAAAATGAGGTCAAAATTTGCAAATTTTAAGGTCAAAATGTAAAATTTTTAGGTCAAAAAACTGGTTGCCCTATTTATGAGTTATATGACTATTATAATTACATTATTTGATCATATTGTGGATACTTACATTTCCACACTATTTGATTTTAGACATCTTAAGAATTCTTGTAATTTTTTCCACGTTAATAACGATTGTATACATTTCGAAATGGAATTCATTTTAAGTGATAAAGGCAAACGAAAGTTGGCCCTGAATGGTTTCATGTACGTTCGTACGTACGTACGTTCCACCGGGTTCGTACGTTCCACCGGGTTCAAGATGACCTTCCACGAACGAATAATAGCATTGAAGGATGGCACAATGCGTTCAGCAAGCGTGTCTCAATATCCCATCCGACGCTTGGCAGACTCGTCAAAAAAATTAAGCGGGAACAAGGTTCCAACGAAATGTTAATTGAGCAGTTGAGTGCTGGAATTGATGGCCCACCTCGGAAGAAGCGCTACGACGCTGTCAACCAACGGCTGAAGAGCATAGTCGAAAATTATGACTATACGAATATTGACATAAAAAGTTATCTTCGAGCAATTGCACACAACTTGTAATTAAATGAATTGCGATTGAAATGTGCACTTCGTCAGTTGTCGTGCTTTTAACAGTGCATATCGTCAGTTGTTTCGATAAATTGTGGTTCTTTTAATAAATTGTCGTTCTTTTAACAGTGCATATCGTCAGTTGTTTCGATAAATTGTGGATCTTTTAACCCTATCCTAACCAGGCTCGCGAGTTTACTAAAAAGACTAGGTGTGGCCAACCCCGCACACACATTTGCAATCGTTAATTAATAGAAAACTATGCGTCGTAGACTGATGAGATTTTTACAGGTTAGTAGAAACATCATCTGGCTTCCTGTATACATCATAATTGTAAAACTAAAGAAAGTGAATTTAGTGTAAATTAGGTATTTCTAAAAGTGACACATTTCTAGAAATTCTTCTTGTTACGCCACGCCCCCGCTGTGAGTAGAGAACGAAAGAGAATAGTTAGTCAAGTTATTGGTGCGTAAATGAGTAAACGAAAACGTTACGCTTCAATGCGGAGAGAGCAAAATTATATAAATATCACAATATCTCAAAAATTACAAAATCCAACTTTATCAAACAAACATGGACAGATAGCTGAACATTGTTTATGAAAAGTTTCCAAATTTTAATTTTCTACAGCAAACAATGCAACCGTACGCCACGTTTTGCTATGACTGTGTGCGGGAGAAGCAACAGTCGATTCGATCAACTGTCGCTTTGATCAGCTGTCGGTTCGATAAAGTGTCGTTTGATCAACTGTCGGTTCGATAAAGTGTCGTTCGATCAACTGTCGTTTCGATCAGGTGTCGTTTCGATCAGCTGTCGTTCGATTAAGTGTCGTTCGATAAAGTGTCTTTCGATCAGGTGTCGCGTCACGTATATAACAGTGGTGGGCAAACTGCGGCTCGCCGGCATGTTTTATGTGGCTCTTCTAGTCGAATCGTAAAATTCCAAAAAAATTGTAAAGGCTACCAAGAGTACCGCTTATGAACGTTTCTCTCTTTTTCTTTTCTTTATAGATTGAGGAATGCAGATATGGAACAACTAAATGACATAAACTATTTATGACGTCATAAGTTCTTATGACTTGGCTCGTCAGTAAAAATTTAACAACCAAAGCGTCCCTCGGGCTCAAAAATGCTGTCCACCCCTGGTATATAACATCATATTTGTGTGACATAGGTGCCTAAGGCGGCTGGGTAGGAAGAAATTTTCCGTTTTGGGATTTTAGTTTTTCCTAATGATAATTTTAATTCAACATTAAAAGGAACTCAGTCACTGTATTTCTTACAACCTAACGAATCAGGTTGTCGATGCAAAGCACTTGATCTCTGACAAAGAGAATGGTCAAGGCGATGATGATTCACCAACACAAATCAAGTAAACTACCACAAATTGGTGAGATTGATGCTGTAAAAATTTGACCAACATTGGTATACTAGCTGTGTCACAGATCCTGATACAGAAACAGAAGAATTACAGGTTAACTTCAGGTAGCCAAGTGGCCAAGCTGTGTCTTATCATCGGATCCTCTCAAACGTGATTTGTGGTGGATTCCACATTACGATTTTTTATGCTGCATAAAGACTGAAGACTAAGACTAACGATGAAGCTTTGATAGGCAGGAAATGGCAAGAAATTAAGCACAATTAAACATTAAACAACAAATGTTTTCCTTATCGACGTGTTTAATCAAGTTTGCATCATTTTTCGTTGATGATTAAGAAGTTTTCATAATTCCAGTCTTTATGCCTTTTTATGGATCTTACATTGATTTGGATTTATCTGCAACCAGAGCCTTTGTGGTTCTTTAGTCCCACAATGTAAATTTCTGAATATAAAATACTAATGCAGTAAAATTTTTAGCTGTTTTAATTTTTAGTTACTTATTTGCATATACCATTACTCACAGCAATTTAAATTTCAGAAGTTGTAAATAAATTATAGAAAATTAACATTATTATATTATTCAGTTGACATTTTTGAAGATTAGCATAAATCTACTGATCAAATGGTCATGCTCAGCTGTGTAAAACTATAGATAGCAAAAAAATTACTAATTTTGAAATGTTAACACAGTTCAGACCAGCATTAAACAACTTATCAATAAAATATCTATTCGACGTCAACTCTAAATAAAAACTAGAGGTTATTTGCTCTGTGGAGACTAGTTAGAGTAAAATCGGAGGGAAGAGATGTCAAATATATAAAGTTCCGTTACAGAGGGTTGCTATGCATAACTGATTTTACCCTCTGTGTACTATATATATATATATATATATAGGTTGGATAAAAACACAATAGGGTGTTGACTTAAAATTTTATATTTACATTTCAAAGAGCCAAATATGTTGATTTTTGAACTGTCATAACTCTAGAATCACTGGGTTGATCTCAATAATTTTTGGATTCTCAAATGTCAAGAACTCAAGAACAAGATATATAAAAACAGTGGAATTCTGAGACGTTGGGTTCCATGCCTTTATGAATGACCATATACAGTGAGACCTCGTTAATCTGGACCACTTCGTTTCATTAAAAAATGTCGGTTTAGCGGGGTATCCGGATTTCCGGAAAGTAAAAAATCAATCAATCTTGCAAATGCAGCACCGTGTTCAAAACGCAGTATGCACCTTACTCCAATTCCAAGTACTGAGTTTCTGGCTGGACAGCAACTAAAATACAATTATATTTTTTGTATGATCCGACCCAGTGTCGAACCCCAGAACCACCGTATTAAAGATGAATGCTCTAAGCCAGAAGTGACAAACATGCGGCCGCAAATCGGTTTGACAACCGCTCTTGCATGGCGAAGCATTCCGGCGGGACCAGCAGTCTTGAACTTTCCTTGACCTGTTTCTAATCTTTGCACAATGCGATATCAAAAGTTGATAGCACGATTGAGTTGTAGCAGTATGTCTTCAATAGATTGCCGCACTCAACCGATGTAGCCTACTATACGTTTATTTTTGTGACCGCGGAAGCGTTGTTTGTTACTGTTGATGAACAATTTAGTTTTTTGTTTCTAAAATACTGTACAGTATTTCATAGTATGACTAAAAAGCTGTGCTACTATGCAAAAGCATACTATGTATGCTAATAAATATACTAAGTATGTAAAAGCTAGTATGACTTGATATTTCAATTCTTGTAAGCTTAGATGGTGGCTCTGATGAAGGTATACTGAATAGCACAGCTAAATTTTTTACAAAGCGCAATGCTGTACAGTACTGTACTTTTGAATCAATAAAGACAGCAACGTTATTAAGCGTAGATAATCGGCTATTGTTTCGTCAACTAACTACATAGTGTTTATGACAATCGTGAATCATTTTCGCTTAACTGTTAATAATCCGGTTTATCGGATTTTATTATCCTATTGATTTAGCACATTTGTTCAAAAGCTTTTGTGTCGGAGTCGGACATTGGGGTTTCCGGATTAAAGGGGTAAAATGCATAGGAAGAAATCTGTTCCCGGCAGTTTTGTGTCGCATAGCGGGGATTCCGGTTCATCGGGGTCCGGATTAATGAGGTCTCACTGTACAGTACCTATTTCCAGTAAGCAGAATCAACATGAGAGTCAAAATAAAAACAGTTGTAATTAATTATGGAAAATTAGACTGAGATGGCATACTTTTCAAGGAATTCATTGCAACCGCACAGTTTGAAAACAGAACATTTTCAAGGGTCTATGCACCATACCTGATACCAGAGGGTAACTGCTCTTTCCAAAAGACAGTTGTTTACGCTCTCGATCATCAATGAAAAAAGAGCTTTAGTATTCTACAAAGAAAAAAATTGCGCTCATGCTCTTCCTAACAAATTAAAAAATGTTTCATTTCTGTGCATTTTCGAACACCAATCGCATTTTTATGTTGCAAATTTGCATTCTAAAACATGCGTATAACTGCATCTGTAGTTTCATTATTTTTGTACCTTTATTTGCTGTAAATGTTATGGGAAATTTCATGGCATCCCATTCTGAAGAGTTCTATTTTGGTCATACCTACCCAATTCATTAATAAACGAGTAGAGTATTGAGAACCTACTAGCATTGTTAAATACCAATGTTCAAGAATTTAATAATTTTCACTTCCAAACAATGTTGCAAGTAATACCCAATCATTACGAACTTACATAAATATGATAAATAACTGATAAAAGTTACGGTAAGCAATAAAGTACCGGAAAATGTTTGTCAGAAAATAATTCTGATTAATAACGAAGTCCTATTTGCCTATCATATAATATATATATAACCTTTATTTACATCTCAACTTGTCTTTAACATAAAACAAGACAAATGGATGTTTTTTTCTGGGAAAGTTCTAATGATTGCCTTGAAAACTTTAGATCACATCATTTTGGTATTTCCAATTTTGTCATCTCCATTATAATAATATGTACCCAGATTATTTGATTAACATGCAAGCCTGGTTCGCTGCCCACGGTTGACTGACAGATTGTGGATACTTGGGCAAAAATTAATTTGTTTTTCTTAACTACAAACTTCACCATATAGTATCAGCATTACTGCTAAATATTTGATATAAGAGTGATCATTTCTTTATTTTCATTAACTACTAGCAATGAAAAAATGCTATAACACACATCTGGAGCATGTCTTACTGTAACAAAAAACACTTCAATAGCACAAATAAACAAGAACAGCGCTAATAAATGAGAGTAACAGCTTGCCACACAATTTGCGTCATTGTTATGCAAGTCGTCAGGCCATGTACTTGACCATGAACTTAGTTTAAAACAAATAAACAATGCTTAAATCTCAATAATACAATATACCGTATTTTACGGACCATAAGGCGCAATTTAAATTCTTTTTTTTCCTCATAAATTGATCGTGCGCCTTATAAGCCGTTGCGCCTAATGTATGGATCATAATGCGTATGCGCGCAACGTATTTTAATGAGCTTTATACGGTAACCCATACTCCTTATAGCCCGGTGCGCCTTATGTATGAACAAAAAACTAATCAAAGCAATTTATTGACAGTGCGCCTTATGGCCCGTAAAATATGGTACGTGGATTTTATTACACCTTGAGTTTTATTTTCTAGAAATCAAATTTTCTTACGTATAAAGTTTAAATTCAGATAATTTGATTACCTGGCTTTGATAAACACGTTGAATCAAAGGCTATGGTGAATAGATACATAATTATAGCGTGGTATTTAAACTGGGTTGTAGTGGATAGCTAATTGGGTATATATACTCATTTACCCAATTGTGTTTCAATACAAAAAAAAGGTTTTATTGGGAAAATAGTGTTTTTTTAAAATACAGAGCCTGATTTTTGTGATTTTGTGGTCTTTACAATCAGATGCCCAGAACGCTTGTAATTTAAAAAAGAATCAAAGTTGGTTGACGATTTCAATTGTTAAGTTTAAGCGATCATCAGTTCATCACATTCATTAATTGCATTACAGTAACTAAACAACAATTATTGAAATATATATGTTGGCAAGATGGATGAAAAAACATTAAAAAGTATTCTAAATAATTTCTAATCAACATGTATGTGCTAGCAAATTTTGTTGTAGAAAAAACAGGGTTTTTTACAACCCTGGCAGTCAAAATTATATGCTTCTATGTGCATTGAAGCAATATTTGAGATGTGATATAACAATCACTTTTGGATAACGTGTATATATATATAGGCATTATTAACAAACACATTGAATTTTTTCTGTAAAGGTATTAACACCAATTGATATAAAGATATCATTTGAAAGTTTTATCTTGAATATTTCTGACACCATGTTACAAACACAGGTAGACTTCAACGTAAAACGTAGGTAAATATAAATCATAACTAGACAGACAGAAATTATTTATGGGAAAAATTATTTCATACCCGTTCCCAAGTAAACAGTTCCATATGACAGTCTGCCATCTACTTCATGTTCAATCACAAAATATACCTCACGACCAATAACCTTCTTACGCAAATGTTCTCTTGATTGCCATGCAAAAGGCTAAAAGATGAGTGTAATTACAAAATGACAATTCAACAGTGGATATAACATGTATTCCAGTATGTAGTAGTACAGACGGTTAATCGCATACCACTTTAACGAATAAATGATATTAGGTTTTTGTCTCATTTGCTGCTTTCTGCTTTTGTTCGGTTAATTGCATATTTTCATGAGCAAAGTGTTTCAACGAAAAACATTTGTAGGTCATGTATTTTGCGATGCAATAACTTAGTTCAATTTGAAATTCAAGCCTCGTTTTCTTCCTGTGGAATAACCCACAAAATATTTGCAATTCTGATTAAGTCGTAATTAACGTCATTATCATAGTCTGTATCATATCATAGTCTGTCTGTATAGCATGCGATTTAGTTTTGTCTGTTTTTATTCACTTTTATTGATGTAAAAATTTGGTAATGTTGTAAATCTTTATTCTGCACAGTGTGGTCAACAAATCTGATAGATTTCTACATGTACATGCTAAAAGGGAGTAGGACTTCAATTACAGTTATGTATTACATTGTATTTGTCTTTTTTTCTGGAGTCCTCAGTGAAACAACAGTGCAATGCTTAGTAGCAACATAAGCAGCAGAGACACTTTATGTGAAGAAAAAATTAAATGAATTTACGCCAAGACAGTGTTTATATCATAGTGATCGTTTTGAACAAAATTGCCAAACCAAACGGATGAGACATGTTTAATCATTATATGTAAACCATTATGTGTTATCATATTTTTTTTCTTCTAAAGGATGTTAGGCAAATGGTGCAGTTGCAACGACTTTCATCAGTAGTCAAAATGTACCAGACCTAAACATTAATAGGCTAGCAATGGTACGATGTTAAATTACATAAGTTGAATGTCGGCAAAAAAGGCATTTCAACCACGTCGACGGCCAATTGTTTTCAACAACACACCAAACAGAATTTAACCACTAAGTCGCGTGCGATTTCTTTGATTTTGTAGTTTTAATCATAATGTCATGTGCAGTATTTCGAACAATGGGACATGAAATGTTTTGATCAGACTTTAGGTCAGGGTGTATCATAAGCACTGGCCTGTTATTGGGCCCGAAAGATTTTTTTGAAAGACTTATACACTTGTAAATACGGAACATATCAGTTTATCTGGCAATGAAGTTTGTGTGACTTTGCTAGAGTGTACTTTTGTAGATTACACATTTGTCTGTTCAGGGTAAATTGTTTTTCAAGAGCACACCACTTACACGCATATCGGATAATAGCATAGAAACATCAAACAAATGGATATGCGATTAACTGATTTCGCGTGCATATAAGTTCTTTGTACCTCATCATTTGTATCAACAGAATCATGAATGTTAGGGTTGCTTCGACGAGCTAACTTTGGTGCAATCACATTTGAAAAGTGAATATGTTTTTCAGGTGGTGGACCACCTTTTGGTTGGCCTCTTACAATCAAAGTGTCACCAGAGAGAACCTATGAAAATATATGCATGAATATAAATATGAAACAAAATTATAATAACAAAATGAATGATTTTTTGCAAAGACGACATCACAATTCAGGAATGGATTTGGATATTTAGCAACTTTAAGACCAACAAACTCAACATGTCATATGCTGACTAACATCTAAAAGTTACTTGGGTTTTTACCCAAAGGCAACTACATCTAAAAATCCCGGGGAGACCAAACGACAAAAAGTGATAGTATGAAAATTTGCTCTCAGAGCTATTTTATCCTTTCAAAAGGTGTTTTAAGATCATCCACTATGTAAAAATTTACTGGATAACTTACATTAAAACATACAGGATAAAAAGAATTGAATTAGTTTTGCTGTTAATCAATTATATACCTGTATTACCAAGAGCTTGGAATTGGGTAAGTGTAACTACAACACATAGCACATTGATTCAACAGAGCGCAGGAAAAGAAAAAAACCAAGAGTGGAGAAGTAAAGCATACGCTTAGTGCATGTGATGGTCACATTGAGTTCATGCAAAAAGGCTGATATGGTGTCATGTTTCACATTCAGTCTTTCATTTGCTAATAAACTAGAGGGCTCGAGAGGATGGCAAATATGTGATGGTAAAATAATTTTCCTTTTATAGAAATGCATTATAAAATTTGTTTCATCAACCTCAGAAGGTACTGAACCAGGAACCAGCATTGTAATTTTTTCTAGATCTGCAACTGTGTTTCCATTGTTAGAACATTCACCATACTTCCACACTTTCCTGTGGAAACCTGATGAAATTGTCATTTGTTGCAAGAATAAAGGTAAACAAATTTTGAAGCATCACCTGTTTTACAATGGCTCTTGCTTGAGTGGTTCCTTTTTGTGCATTGCCAGCAATTTGAGTTCGTGCGACCGACATTTTTTTGTAATTATAAAAGAAAACTTCTAAGACTGAAAAAGTAACATACGTATATTTGCGTATTACCGTTATTAAAACAACTATACACAAAAGTTAATCAAGAAATCAAGGCCGCTGACTCTTACTTTTGCTATACAATCAAATACTTTAAGTGTAATACAGTGTCTTGGGTATTGTTCGTTTCCAAAATGTTTTTTAGTATTTGCTTGTACGTTATCAAGTGAAAAGAATACCAAAAACCAGATACCAAGTGAAAATGCCAAGCAGTTTTGCGAACTTGAACTAAAAAAATAAAATTTCCTTGAATCAAACAAAAAATTGATTGACCCGAACTAACACTAGCTGAGTAGAAATGAAAAAATTAAACACTTTCCCACTACTGCTGCAGAAACACTAATGGCAAATTGGCCTAATTCTTGCAACGATTGGAAATGTCTGTCATCCACCATTGAAAGGCCAGTATCTACAGGCATGGAAAGATACAGCTTTGATGTTACCACAACACTTTCGGCAATTAAAATATTTTTTGTGCGCATTGCTGTAAGTTTCTTTTACTGGATAAAAACAAACATTGCAAGCATGAACACAACGCATTTTCTAAAACATTTTAATGACGAGAGGCAAGCATTTTCCGGTCTTCCCGTTTCTCGGTTTTCTCTCTGCCCATTGCCCAACTTTTTATCGTACATTTTTTTGAAATACTAGCAACAAGTTCAAGCAAAGTCCAGTAGCAATGGTAACTGCATTTGTATTGTGAACATTGAACAATGCCTTGGCAAGAATGCAGTTAAAACTTTCCCAAAAAAAGCTTGTTAGTGGTTCGTGTTGGCCTATAGACGTTGCATCGTCAGATCACTTTAGGTTAGGAAATACTTTTAAGGAAAAATGATAAGCACAATGCATAGCAGTACTGAAACGCTTTACGGTCTACACTCTACACCTTTGTGCAATAGGTATGTGGAATTCTTTCAAACTTGGACAATAACACTGTGCTAGATAACAAAAATAGAAGCGGATAGACCCGGTCACATTTTGCCATACTATTTTCTGGTAAGTATGATACCTTGAAATTTTTTTATTCCATATAGGAATTCACCTGAACGAAATTTTTACAATCTAATGCCCAGAACATTTGTACTTATAGAAAGAGCCTATTCGATAGCAACATCTTTAAAGAGACAGACTTTATTCATTTTATGTTCTTCTTTCGCTCCTGATGTACATTATCAAACTTGCATTCAATATTTGGCAATACTGCAATAGGTCATCAGATGTTACAAATTAGTCCACAAAAGCATGCTCATGTGGACGCATTTAAGGCTTTGAGTATCCGCTTTTAAACCGACCGTCCGCAAAGCCCAGAAAAACATTTAAGAAAACAACCTTAAATTTGTCTCTTAATACTCATGATCGACAGAAATAAAACAAGAAGAAAAAGGATAAAACTGCCGACCAGTTGGCGAATAAAATTTTCTTGCTCTCCCATTCTAAACTCATTTTAGGCACCAGGTAAAAGCTGGACATAACGCAATCCACGGATCGTCCATGGACGTTTTCGCTTAATCGTCTATGGATAGTTTTTCAGATAATGTCAATAGACGGTTTTGGGTTAGACCTAAGCTATACATGTGATAAAAGCGTTCATGGACAATTTTTAGGATAGGCTTTAATTGTGGATGTAGTGTGGTAATTGGCATAATTAGCCCTAATTATCACCAAATTCTTGTGCAGATCTGATATTATTAGTGTTGTATTTCATTACTTACCATTAAAACTCTTGATGTGGCGATCTGAAGCAATAATGTTCAATATCTAATTGGATTATCTATTTAACAATAAATCCTTCAAACATAAAAAATCGAGTGGTTTCGCAGCAGTAATAGTGTCTGCCCCAGTCCAGCGTGTAGGACTCAAACCGCTATAAAGTAACAGCTACAAAACATACTTTCAAATTTTTTTTTTTATATTGCATAGAGCAGTGGTTCTTAAACTGGGGGGCGTGTAACATTCGTAAGGGGGGCGCGAGAGATGACAAGCTGTACATGAGCTATTTCTAAACATGCTTTCTTGACTTTCAGTATAGGTTCATTTATACTAAAATTTTAAAGTGTGTCACGATGGCAATTGTATTTTTGAAATTTGAATTCCGAAATACGTCAATTGTTACGTCATAATATTTGGTGTTTCTCCACATTGAAGCGTATCGTTTTCGTTTACTCATTCATGCACTCCTAGCTCGACTAACTGTTCATCTTGTCTTCTCTTTTTGCGTTGACCTGTTTTTCTCACAACGGGGGGCGGGGTAACAAGAAAAACTTTTACAAATGTATCACTTGTAGAAATACTTAATTTACATTAAATGCATTTTCTTTAGTTTTACAATTATGATGCATACAGGAAACCAGATGTTTTTGCTACTAACCTGTAAATATCCGATCAGTTTACGACGTATAATTTTCGAGTCATTAACAACTGAAAATTTGTGTGCAGTGTCGGCCACACATAATAAAAATACTGGTATCACGTCAATTGACCGTGAACAAATTCACCGGCGGTAATTGGTCGTGGTCAACTGACCGGCAACAAATTGGCCGGCGACACAAATCAACCGCTACGCATTTTATTTTAATTTTTTACGCAAATTAGCATTGTTGTTTATTCAAATTATATGATTTAAGTGATAATATGATTTGAGGTCAGTTGGTTCTAGGTAAATTTACGTCACGGTCAGTTGTCCCCGGTGAGTTTGTGCACCCGGTTTAAATAGGGTAAAACCAACGTCAGCCAATATTAAAACCGTAAAATGAAGTAAAACTTAAATTTAGTATTGATTTAATAAACAGATATTTTAGTAATTAAACTAATTGTATTGAGTGGAAAAAAGAGAAAGTATGATCAAAATTATCTGACGTATGGCTCTATAGATATAGCCTATAGGCCTAGATACCACAGTGAACAAAAAAGTCGTACCGCAATGCGCGATATGCTTAGAAAAGCTAAGCAACGACGTTTTGAGACCAAGTCGTTTGCAGCGTCATCTTCATGAATATAAAGACAAAACCTAGGAACAAACTTGACTGTGCAGCCGACCTAAGATGCCTAAGTGCATTATCTTCCACAAAGCCTCGAATTAATCGTTTGGTTTCCCAAAAACAACTACATCCTTCTCATTAATGAAAGTTAATTGAAAATAAATTGTTGTTTTGTTTAATGTTTTTGTTTTTTATTTTGCAATGAGGGGGGCGCGACATTTTTAGGTACCGTCAAGGGGGGCGTGTGCCAAAAAGTTTAAGAACCCCTGGCATAGAGGAATTCATATGCTACTTAATTGAGTGAAATTGTTGCAATCCGATGCTCAGACACCCTAAAATCTTGAAACCCAGACAGTAATTAGGAAAGTATCAATTGCGTAACCGGCTAGGCCGCTAGCCATTTAACAAAGTAACTTTTTCCAAATTCGTTAACTGACTGCAGGTGAAATAAATGCTGCTTTCATCATATCCACTATTGAAGTCAATTCTAAAAACGTCCATCGACCCTTATGGTAGGCCAACCAATTTGTGAAAAACTTCATATAACGTAAAGTAAAACATAAATAACAGAAGTTTTACTGATCACACAGCCATGATTTTTATATTTTTGAAGCCTAATTTTATTACTTTAAAACCGCAAATTTTTAATCAATATATTTCAGGTGGTAGCAAAAGTTGCACCAACAAATCTTATGCCAGTATGCGAATGCAAGGTACATGAATTTTACACATATTCGAGTTAGTTTTACTGTTTTCTCATTGGTTAATTTTAATTAAGTAGACACCAAATATACATTACGCTTAAAGCTCTGCAGAACCTTTGCCGTAAATGAGGCATTTTTCTAAAATAAACACACCTATAACAAGTTATATATACATCTCATATAGAAACATAACCTTCATTCTTTTGTAAGTATTGTATAGTGATTCTAAGCAAAGGCGCCTGCTAATCATAACGTTAATTTCTGCCATTGACTGTAGTAATTGAAAAGTAAGGTGATATTCTTATAATAAATTATTTTTTTGTCATAATACATATATTTGACATATAGGATTGTCATACCGTCCAGATTTCTAAAAAAATATCCTTGTCTTTGTCCTATTTTTAGGGCAGACGTTGCTATTTTGGGCATTTCGACACCTTTAGGACACCATTTTGTACAAAAGAGAAACCAAAATTAAGAACATGCAAATATTATCTCGTTTTTTTTTGGGAACATTGATTAGCTTCTGTTATGCATTGTTTAAGGTGGTATTTCCATTCATCTTTGAGTCCAGACTGATGGCAACCCTACCTATACCACATACACCAAAATTTTAAGACAAGGTTAAAAGAAAACGAGCCAAATACCAACACATCAGAGAAATCAAAAGTAGTGAATTGTTTTATTGTATTTATATAAAATGTAACAGTCGACACTTTTTCATTGCTAAAACCTTATCAGACGGCTTTATATTTTATAGTTGCAAATCAGTTTTACTCGCACATTGTTATCAGGTCCCTTTTTAAGTAGCAAACAATCACATTGTCTAAGATTAATTCAAATAGAATTTAGGAGCACAGAACGAATCTCACTCCACTTCCTGTGAAAAATACTATTACTTTTGTGCTACCTCACCAAAGTTGGACCATGTAGCAAAAATGATTAAAAAATAACTTAAAGATAACTCAACGAAAATTTACTTAGTATTTCACTAACGAGAGTTAGAGGAGGAACTGTTTGCAGGTGTGTTGAAAGTGAGCTCTCTAGTTCACAAGTAACTATCTGACTGTATCGGTATATAAAGCCTGTCTGGCATAAAACCAGCAAAAAACGTGTAGAAATAATTTAAAAATGCTATTACTCGTCCTAAACTGCTAGCCTATATCTTCGATGCAGTGGGGCTAGGCTACATCTTGTAGTTTCTGCTAACTAGCCTACTACTGCCTAACCTATACCCTATTGGTCATACTAATATTGCCAATTTGCTTATAGGGTATTAGTAGATCTACTTGTCTAGGTTTCTAAACTCAACAACAAACATTTTGGTCATTCATAAGTTTCGTCTAGCCAAAACATTTTAGTTGGTACAATGTATTCTTCGGGCCAAATATTTTGGCATTCGAAGTGCACAACCTGATACCGTTACAACCTGAGTGGCTGGGGTCTAGGTAGTAAACAAAGGCATCCTGAGGTACACTGTATACTTGTATAGGCTACTTTACCCCATCGTTCCCTACCAATCACTCAAACTATACTCACTTTTTTTCAGGAAAAAGCGTAGGCAATAATACGAAACAATTTAATAACATATGAACTGTACAAAAACACTTCCTCGTTCGTGGATGTAACGTCATACCGTGTGAATCGCAAAATCTCTATCACATGTGCTTCATTTTTTTCTGTCAAGCAGATAAAACCAGCTGCAACGAGCGGCAGGGTTGTTCCGGGCCGTGATTCAGCCACGTTTTACTTGGCCTTCCTTGCGCTTGAACAATGCCAGAGTTTCATTGGTATGGTCGGGATGCTTCATTTCCAGATGTCGCAAGAGCTTGTTCTTTTGGAATTGAAAAAAAAACAGAGTGTGTAAGTATGAATAGGCATTATTCAAAATTCAATACGCAAACTCACATCTACATCGACTCATTCGATAGGACTTCTGAACAGATGACGCATTACGGGTGCTCGACGCCATTTTTCAAAATGTTTGTGAAGCCAGTGTCAAGGAATGCAGTTTTATAGCTCCTTTTTGACATAACCACAAACTAACAGCAGGTTTTTGAAGCTGGGAAAGGAAGGCGATTGAAGGCGAACAGCTATCTTGATGTGCGATACGACTGCATCGAACGCACCCCATAAAATTTCGAACACGCGTGTGGTCTCAGTGCCAGCTTCATTATTACACACTTTGAATTATGAGTATGTTGTACTTATTTTGGAGGCCTCTCGCGTATCATATTGAATAGAATAGAATAGATATAGAAAAACGCACTTTCAGTGTCTAGCCAGGACCCAGTCGCGACCCAATTTTGAAGGCTCCGAGAACCAGGGGTTAAGAACCACTGGTGCAACTCATTGCCATTATAAAAATCTGAGCCATTTTTACACTATTAGGAGGCTACTTTTAAATTTTAATACAAGATTTATAGCAAATATTATTAACGTTAGATATCTATTAATTTAGTAGCCTAATCGCATGAGTCCTTTTACTTCTTTGCAAACTGAAAGACTGAAATTAGGACAAAAAATGAATAATACTTTTTGTATCTCATCAGTCCCTCATTTCTCTTAACGTGCAATCAGCATGAAGAAAATAGTTGAATAAAATTTTGAAATTTTTAGGCGCCGTCAAGTACAATAAACGTCATAAAATTCTTGATGGCTATAGGCCTACAGTGAGTAAAAAATTGATTACTCGATAAATCCTCCATGTAGCCTTCTCAAATTTTGCATGATAGTGTGGCGGTTGTAGCCTAATAGTAAATTGTAATAGTTTGAATAATTGGCATATTAATAAGCGAATGTGTGTTCACATTACACGAAATCAAATTGGGGCCGACCACAAAACAAAACCCTTATGTAACGGATAAAAAGACCGACGTCTCGTCGTTCCACACTGGGACATGTACATTGGCTTTCTAAAGCTACGATGGTTTCACTAGCTACACATTGCGATTCGGTCGCGCTTTGTTGCTAGCTACAATAGCTATGTATTAGCTACATTTTCATTCAATCCTGGCTGTGGTTCAACTTACAGGCAATTATATTTCGTAATTGAGATTAAAAATCGTTGTAATTGCGCATTTCAAAGCAAGGTACGCCTCAAAATGAAGACTTTGCGTTTAGACTGCGTATTTCCAAGCAAGGTACGTTTCGAAATGAAGACTGCGTTTAGACTGGAGAGTTGTGCAATCGAAACGACACTTGCGACGCAATTAGAAAAGTATCGCTCCACTCAAGAACTTGATTTTCTTCTTTCGTTCAGCTTAACCTACAAAATTTCCATTTCATTGCATCCTATCTTATCTCTTTAAATTGACGACCCCTTGAGCAAAGTACTTCAAGCTCAATTGAACGGTCAGCTTGCATCTACCTGAAGCACCGTTGCTCCAGTTGCGTGTGACATGCACAACAACAACAACAACATGGTTTCCAGCAAAGGAAATAAGAAAGCCGTCAAGAAGTGAAAAGTGAAGCAAAGTGCTACCAAAGTGGAGAACTAACGTCTGAAAGCATAGGTGAAGAATGGCCACGCATCTCACATATGCAGACCGAGTGAAGCGACAATGGAACAACGACATCGCGGCTGAGTACAGCAATCACCGAGAAGTGACAATCCAGTTGGCAAACGAAAGTAAGAGGGAGGATATCTACAAACTGATAAAGGAAACCCAAATACCGCTTAGCTACATTGAAGGGATCATCCAAAAACCTGGGAACGTGGTAAATATAACGATAGAAAGCAAGAAAAATGCAATACGCTTAGCAGATATATTTCGGAAGCGACCAGAAATTAAATCTGCCACAGCTCATGGAGACTACAGAACAGATCTAACCATCAGATGGGTGCCAATCGATTACCCGCAGCAACATTTGGACGAAATCCTTGCGAATTTCGAAATCAAAGGCCCAGCCCAGCTGGGAACGGACAAACACGGAATCAAAGATGGCAGAAGGATCTATAAAGTACACAAACAAACGACGGAACAACCTCAACTCCCATCATACTTGTACTTGGGAAAGATTCGATGTGCGGTGAGTTACGACGGTCAGGTTCAAATATGTTCTTACTGCACTGCACAGGGTCACAAATTCAAAGAATGCCCTGAGAGAAAAGAGATTTCGGGTGTGGTCGAGGAAAAGAGTACCCAAAACGCAGAGACCAGTCAGCCAACAGAGGAGGATCCATCAAAGGAGAGCTCCAGCCACGACTCAAACGAACTAACCTCAGAACAGCGGAAAGCACGAGGAAGCAAAAGAAACGACATGAGCGGGGACCCAGCAGAGAACCAAGAGAAACAGATAACACAACGAAAAACAGATGAGCCACGAAGAGGAGCTAAGAGCGGACGGGGTGCAAGGAGGAGCCGAGCAAAAACGGAGCTTTCATCAGAGGATAGCCAGGAGCTTGACTCTGATTAGCGACCCTCGGAGCGGGAGGAGATTGAGAGCCGAGGAAATAAGCGAAAGAACATTAGCGGAGACTCAAACGAAAATAAAGAAAAAACTGAAAAACTGAACTGCAACCGCAAATACGATTTTTCCAGTTGGGCACTCGGATCATGGGGCCTCCTCGGACGCTCTCCGAATCAAAAGAAACAAGGACTCACGACATTCAATTCCAGACTTTAAACATCCAAGCTACTGTGCAAGCTGTACAGCAGCCTTTGTACGATGTAACTGTACCAAATTTTCGAATCTACGTCTAACTGACAGACTTGAGCCGTTCCAATGCGGAACATGCGAATACACATACGAACCAAATCCCGACGATCTTAATTCCACTGTGAATTAAGAGAGCGTATCTATACCGAGCTTCGAAGTACTCTGTGTTTTTTCCGAAATTTATACGATCTTTTTTTTATTTTATTATTAAGCGTGCCTTAATTATTTAAAAGCGTTTAATAAACAAATCACAATAAAAGGCTGAAATAGCTATGCATTAGCTACATTTTCTTTCAATCGTGTTTGTGATAACTTGCAGGCAATTATATTTAGTAATTGAGTTTAAAAATCGTAGTAATTGCGCATTTCAATGCAAGGTACGCCTCGAAATGAAGACTTTGCCTTTCGACTGGAGAGTTGTGCAATCGAAACGAGACTTGTGCCGGTGTGACGCAATACAAAAGTATTACTCCACTCAAGAACTTGCGTGATGTTCTTCTTTTCTTCACCTTAACCTGCAAAAGTTTCTATTTCATTGCATTCTACCTTTTCTCTTTAAATGAGATCACGACCCCTTGAGCAAAGTACTTCAAGCTCAATTGAACGGTCAGCTTGCATCTACGTGAAGCACCGTTGCTCCAGTGGCGTGTGACATTACATGAAATAAAATTGGGGACCAACCACAAAACAAAAACCTTATGCAACAGATCAAAACACCGCCGCCGTACCCTACCACAACGGGACATGTACATTAGTTTTCCAAACTACCATGGTTCCATTTGTCGCACTAGCTACGCATTGCGAATCTGTCGCGCTTTGCTACTAGCTAAAAGGCTAAAAGAGCTATGCATTAGCTACATTTACATTTTCTTTCAATCGTGTTTGTGATAACTTGCAGGCAATTATATTTGGTAATTGAGATTAAACGTCGTTGTAATTGCGCATTTCATAGCAAAGTAAGCCTCGAAATGAAGTCTTGGCGTTTATACTGGAGAGTTGTGCAATCGAAACGAGACTTGTGTCAGTGTGACGCAATAGAAAAGTATCGCTCCACTCAACAACTTGCGTGATTTTCTTCTTTTGTTCAACTTAACCTGCAAAAGTTTCTATTTCATTGCATTCTACCTTTTCTCTTTAAATTATATCACGACCCCTTGAACAAAGTGCTTCAAGCTCAATTGAACGGTCAGCTTGCATCTACGTGAAGCACCGTTGCTCCAGTTGCGTGTGACATTACATGAAATCGAAATGGTGCCCAACCACAAAACAAAAACCTTATGCAACAGAACAAAAGTCCGCCGCCGTACCGTCCCCAACTGGGCCACGTACATTAGTTTTCTAAACTACCAAGGTTAAACTAGCCGCACTAGCTACGCATTGCGATGCGGTCGCGCTTTGCGGCTAGCTAAAAGGCTATAATCGCTATGCGTTAGCTACAATTTCTTTCTTTCGTATTTGTGATAACTTGCAGGCAATTATATTTGGTAATGGAGTTTAAAAGGCGTTGTAATTGCGCATTTGAAAGCAAGGAACTCCTCGAAATGAAGTCTTGGCGTTTATACTGGAGAGTTGTGCAATCGAAACTAGACTTGTGCCGGTGTGTATAGTGCAAATATTTTAGTTAAGTTCTTTTAACGATAACAGACAAACCTTTTATTGGTTAACTGTTATACTTTTATTATTTACTTATTAGACTATAATAAACATTTTGAGACCCGTTAGAACTTTTTGCAATGTGAATTGCACATTTGGCACCATATAGTTCACAAGGCACTTTTTAGGACCTATATAACTAATGTATAGTGCAAATTTTTTAGTTAAGTTCTTTTGAAGATAACAGACAAACCTTTTATTGGTTAACTGTTATAATTTTATTATTTACTTATTAGACTCTAATAAACATTTTGAGACCCGTTAGAACTTTTTGCAATGTGAATTGCACATTTGGCACCATATAGTTCACAAGGCACTTTTTAGGACCTATATAACTAATATATAGTGCAAATTTTTTAGTTAAGTTCTTTTAACGATAACCTACAAACCTTTCATTGGTTAACTGTTATACTTTTATTATTTACTTATTAGACTCTAATAAACATTTTGAGACCCGTTAGAACTTTTTGCAATGTGAATTGCACATTTGGCACCATTTAGTTCACAAGGCACTTTTTAGGACCTATATAACTAATGTATAGTGCAAATATTTTAGTTAAGTTCTTTTAACGATAACAGACAAACCTTTTATTGGTTAACTGTTATACTTTTATTATTTACTTATTAGACTCTAATAAACATTTTGAGACCCGTTAGAACTTTTTGCAATGTGAATTGCACATTTGGCACCATATAGTTCACAAGGCACTTTTTTAGGACCTATATAACAAATATATAGTGCAAATATTTTAGTTAAGTTCTTTTAACGATAACAGACAAACCTTTTATTGGTTAACTGTTATACTTTTATATTCTACTTATTATACTCTAATAAACATTTTGAGAACCGTTAGAACTTTTTGCAATGTGAATTGCACATTTGGCACCATATAGTTCACAAGGCACTTTTTAGGACCTATATAACTAATGTATAGTGCAAATATTTTAGTTAAGTTCTTTTAACGATAACAGACAAACCTTTTATTGGTTAACTGTTATACTTTTATTATTTACTTGTTAGACTCTAATAAACATTTTAAGACCCGTTAGAACTTTTTGCAATGTGAATTGCACATTTGGCACCATAGAGTTCACAAGGCACTTTTTTAGGACCTATATAACTAATATAGAGTGCAAATTTTTTAGTTAAGTTCTTTTAACGATAACAGACAAACCTTTTATTGGTTAACTGTTATACTTTTATATTCTATTTATTATACTCTAATAAACATTTTGAGACCCGTTAGAACTTTTTGCAATGTGAATTGCACATTTGGCACCATATAGTTCACAAGGCACTTTTTAGGACCTATATAACTAATGTATAGTGCAAATTTTTTAGTTAAGTTCTTTTAACGATAACAGACAAACCTTTCGTTGGTTAACTGTTATACTTTTATTATTTACTTATTAGACTCTAATAAACATTTTGAGACCCGTTAGAACTTTTTGCAATGTGAATTGCACATTTGGCACCATATAGTTCATAAGGCACTTTTTAGGACCTATATAACTAATGTATAGTGCAAATATTTAGTTAAGTTCTTATAAGGATAACAGACAAACCTTTTATTGGTTAACTGTTATACTTTTATTATTTACTTATTAGACTCTAATAAACATTTTGAGACCCGTTAGAACTTTTTGCAATGTGAATTGCACATTTGGCACCATATAGTTCACAAGGCACTTTTTAGGACCTATATAACTAATATATAGTGCAAATTTTTTAGTTAAGTTCTTTTAACGATAACAGACAAACGTTTTATTGGTTAACTGTTATACTTTTATATTCTACTTATTATACTCTAATAAACATTTTGAGACCCGTTAGAACTTTTTGCAATGTGAATTGCACATTTGGCACCATATAGTTCACAAGGCACTTTTTAGGACCTATATAACTAATGTATAGTGCAAATATTTTAGTTAAGTTCTTTTAACGATAACAGACAAACCTTTTATTGGTTAACTGTTATACTTTTATTATTTACTTATTAGACTCTAATAAACATTTTGAGACCCGTTAGAACTTTTTGCAATGTGAATTGCACATTTGGCACCATATAGTTCACATGGCACTTTTTAGGACCTATATAACTAATATATATTGCAAATTTTTTAGTTAAGTTCTTTTAACGATAACAGACAAACCTTTTATTGGTTAACTGTTATACTTTTATATTCTACTTATTATACTCTAATAAACATTTTGAGACCCGTTAGAACTTTTTGCAATGTGAATTGCACATTTGGCACCATATAGTTCACAAGGCACTTTTTAGGACCTATATAACTAATGTATAGTGCAAATTTTTTAGTTAAGCTCTTTTAACGATAACAGACAAACCTTTTATTGGTTAACTGTTATACTTTTATTATTTACTTGTTAGACTCTAATAAACATTTTAAGACCCGTTAGAACTTTTTGCAATGTGAATTGCACATTTGGCACCATATAGTTCACAAGGCACTTTTTTTGGACCTATATAACTAATATATAGTGCAAATTTTTTAGTTAAGTTCTTTTAACGATAACAGACAAACCTTTTATTGGTTAACTGGTATACTTTTATATTCTACTTATTATACTCTAATAAACATTTTGAGACCCGTTAGAACTTTTTGCAATGTGAATTGCACATTTGGCACCATATAGTTCATAAGGCACTTTTTAGGACCTATATAACTAATGTATAGTGCAAATATTTTAGTTAAGTTCTTTTAACGATAACAGACAAACCTTTTATTGGTTAACTGTTATACTTTTATTATTTACTTATTAGACTCTAATAAACATTTTGAGACCCGTTAGAACTTTTTGCAATGTGAATTGCACATTTGGCACCATATAGTTCACATGGCACTTTTTTAGGACCTATATAACTAATATATAGTACAAATTTTTTTGTTAAGTTCTTTTAACGATAACAGACAAACCTTTTATTGGTTAACTGTTATACTTTTATATTCTACTTATTATACTCTAATAAACATTTTGAGACCCGTTAGAACTTTTTGCAATGTGAATTGCACATTTGGCACCATATAGTTCACAAGGCACTTTTTAGGACCTATATAACTAATGTATAGTGCAAATTTTTTAGTTAAGTTCTTTTAACGATAACAGACAAACCTTTAATTGGTTAACTGTTATACTTTTATTATTTACTTATTAGACTCTAATAAACATTTTGAGACCCGTTAGAACTTTTTGCAATGTGAATTGCACATTTGGCACCATATAGTTCATAAGGCACTTTTTAGGACCTATATAACTAATGTATAGTGCAAATATTTAGTTAAGTTCTTATAAGGATAACAGACAAACCTTTCATTGGTTAACTGTTATACTTTTATTATTTACTTATTAGACTCTAATAAACATTTTGAGACCCGTTAGAACTTTTTGCAATGTGAATTGCACATTTGGCACCATATAGTTCACAAGGCACTTTTTTAGGACCTATATAACTAATATATAGTGCAAATTTTTTAGTTAAGTTCTTTTAACGATAACAGACAAACCTTTTATTGGTTAACTGTTATACTTTTATATTCTACTTATTATACTCTAATAAACATTTTGAGACCCGTTAGAACTTTTTGCAATGTGAATTGCACATTTGGCACCATATAGTTCACAAGGCACTTTTTAGGACCTATATAACTAATGTATAGTGCAAATATTTTAGTTAAGTTCTTTTAACGATAACAGACAAACCTTTTATTGGTTAACTGTTATACTTTTATTATTTACTTATTAGACTCTAATAAACATTTTGAGACCCGTTAGAACTTTTTGCAATGTGAATTGCACATTTGGCACCATATAGTTCACATGGCACTTTTTAGGACCTATATAACTAATATATAGTGCAAATTTTTTAGTTAAGTTCTTTTAACGATAACAGACAAACCTTTTATTGGTTAACTGTTATACTTTTATATTCTACTTATTATACTCTAATAAACATTTTGAGACCCGTTAGAACTTTTTGCAATGTGAATTGCACATTTGGCACCATATAGTTCACAAGGCACTTTTTTGGACCTATATAACTAATGTATAGTGCAAATTTTTTAGTTAAGTTCTTTTAACGATAACAGACAAACCTTTCATTGGTTAACTGTTATAATTTTATTATTTACTTATTAGACTCTAATAAACATTTTGAGACCCGTTAGAACTTTTTGCAATGTGAATTGCACATTTGGCACCATATAGTTCATAAGGCACCTTTTAGGACCTATATAACTAATGTATAGTGCAAATATTTTAGTTAAGTTCTTTTAACGATAACAGACAAACCTTTTATTGGTTAACTGTTATACTTTTATTATTTACTTATTAGACTCTAATAAACATTTTGAGACCCGTTAGAACTTTTTGCAATGTGAATTGCACATTTGGCACCATATAGTTCACATGGCACTTTTTTAGGACCTATATAACTAATATATAGTACAAACTTTTTTGTTAAGTTCTTTTAACGATAACAGACAAACCTTTTATTGGTTAACTGTCATACTTTTATATTGTACTTATTATACTCTAATAAACATTTTGAGACCCGTTAGAACTTTTTGCAATGTGAATTGCACATTTGGCACCATATAGTTCACAAGGCACTTTTTAGGACCTATATAACTAATGTATAGTGCAAATTTTTTAGTTAAGTTCTTTTAACGATAACAGACAAACCTTTCATTGGTTAACTGTTATAATTTTATTATTTACTTATTAGACTCTAATAAACATTTTGAGACCCGTTAGAACTTTTTGCAATGTGAATTGCACATTTGGCACCATATAGTTCACATGGCACTTTTTAGGACCTATATAACTAATGTATAGTACAAATATTTTAGTTAAGTTCTTATAAGGAAAACAGACAAACCTTTTGTTGGTTAACTGTTATACTTTTATTATTTACTTATTAGACTCTAATAAACATTTTGAGACCCGTTAGAACTTTTTGCAATGTGAATTGCACATTTGGCACCATATAGTTCACAAGGCACTTTTTTAGGACCTATATAACTAATATATGGTGCAAATTTTTTAGTTAAGTTCTTTTAACGATAACAGACAAACCTTTTATTGGTTAACTGTTATACTTTTATTATTTACTTATTATACTCTAATAAACATTTTGAGACCCGTTAGAACTTTTTGCAATGTGAAATGCACATTTGGCACCATATAGTTCACAAGGCACTTTTTAGGACCTATATAACTAATGTATAGTGCAAATTTGTTAGTTAAGTTCTTTTAACGATAACAGACAAACCTTTTATTGGTTAACTGTTATACTTTTATTATTTACTTATTAGACTCTAATAAACATTTTGAGACCCGTTAGAGCTTTTTGCAATGTGAATTGCACATTTGGCACCATATAGTTCACAAGGTACTTTTTAGGACCTATATAACTAATGTATAGTGCAAATTTTTTAGTTAAGTTCTTTTGAAGATAACAGACAAACCTTTTATTGGGTAATTGTTATACTTTTATTATTTACTTATTAGACTCTAATAAACATTTTGAGACCCGTTAGAACTTTTTGCAATGTGAATTGCACATTTGCACCATATAGTTCACAAGGCACTTTTTAGGACCTATATAACTAATGTATAGTGCAAATTTTTTAGTGAAGTTCTTTTAACGATAACAGACAAACCTTTTATTGGTTAACTGTTATACTTTTATTATTTACTTATTAGACTCTAATAAACATTTTGAGACCCGTTAGAACTTTTTGCAATATGAATTGCACATTTGGCACCATATAGTTCACAAGGCACTTTTTTAGGACCTATATAACTAATGTATAGTGCAAATTTTTTAGTTAAGTTCTTTTAACGATAACAGACAAACCTTTTATTGGTTAACTGTTATACTTTTATTATTTACTTATTATACTCTAATAAACATTTTGAGACCCGTTAGAACTTTTTGCAATGTGAATTGCACATTTGGCACCATATAGTTCACATGGCACTTTTTAGGACCTATATAACTAATGTATAGTGCAAATATTTTAGTTAAGTTCTTTTAACGATAACAGACAAACCTTTTATTGGTTAACTGTTATACTTTTATTATTTACTTATTAGACTCTAATAAACATTTTGAGACCCGTTAGAGCTTTTTGCAATGTGAATTGCACATTTGGCACCATATAGTTCACAAGGTACTTTTTAGGACCTATATAACTAATGTATGGTGCAAATTTTTTAGTTAAGTTCTTTTGAAGATAACAGACAAACCTTTTATTGGGTAAATGTTATACTTTTATTATTTACTTATTAGACTCTAATAAACATTTTGAGACCCGTTAGAACTTTTTGCAATGTGAATTGCACATTTGGGACCATATAGTTCACAAGGAACTTTTTAGGACCTATATAACTAATAGATAGTGCAAATTTTTTAGTTAAGTTCTTTTAACGATAACAGACAAACCTTTTATTGGTTAACTGTTATACTTTTATTATTTACTTGTTAGACTCTAATAAACATTTTAAGACCCGTTAGAACTTTTTGCAATGTGAATTGCACATTTGGCACCATATAGTTCACAAGGCACTTTTTTTGGACCTATATAACTAATATATAGTGCAAATTTTTTAGTTAAGTTCTTTTAACGATAACAGACAAACCTTTCATTGGTTAACTGTTATAATTTTATTATTTACTTATTAGACTCTAATAAACATTTTGAGACCCGTTAGAACTTTTTGCAATGTGAATTGCACATTTGGCACCATATAGTTCATAAGGCACCTTTTAGGACCTATATAACTAATGTATAGTGCAAATATTTTAGTTAAGTTCTTTTAACGATAACAGACAAACCTTTCATTGGTTAACTGTTATACTTTTATTATTTACTTATTAGACTCTAATAAACATTTTGAGACCCGTTAGAACTTTTTGCAATGTGAATTGCACATTTGGCACCATATAGTTCACATGGCACTTTTTTAGGACCTATATAACTAATATATAGTACAAATTTTTTTGTTAAGTTCTTTTAACGATAACAGACAAACCTTTTATTGGTTAACTGTTATACTTTTATATTCTACTTATTATACTCTAATAAACATTTTGAGACCCGTTAGAACTTTTTGCAATGTGAATTGCACATTTGGCACCATATAGTTCACATGGCACTTTTTAGGACCTATATAACTAATGTATAGTGCAAATTTTTTAGTTAAGTTCTTTTAACGATAACAGACAAACCTTTCATTGGTTAACTGTTATAATTTTATTATTTACTTATTAGACTCTAATAAACATTTTGAGACCCGTTAGAACTTTTTGCAATGTGAATTGCACATTTGGCACCATATAGTTCACAAGGCACTTTTTAGGACCTATATAACTAATGTATAGTACAAATATTTTAGTTAAGTTTTTATAAGGAAAACAGACAAACCTTTTGTTGGTTAACTGTTATACTTTTATTATTTACTTATTAGACTCTAATAAACATTTTGAGACCCGTTAGAACTTTTTGCAATGTGAATTGCACATTTGGCACCATATAGTTCACAAGGCACTTTTTTAGGACCTATATAACTAATATATAGTGCAAATTTTTTAGTTAAGTTCTTTTAACGATAAAAGACAAACCTTTTATTGGTTAACTGTTATACTTTTATTATTTACTTATTATACTCTAATAAACATTTTGAGACCCGTTAGAACTTTTTGCAATGTGAAATGCACATTTGGCACCATATAGTTCACAAGGCACCTTTTAGGACCTATATAACTAATGTATAGTGCAAATTTGTTAGTTAAGTTCTTTTAACGATAACAGACAAACCTTTTATTGGTTAACTGTTATACTTTTATTATTTACTTATTAGACTCTAATAAACATTTTGAGACCCGTTAGAGCTTTTTGCAATGTGAATTGCACATTTGGCACCATATAGTTCACAAGGTACTTTTTAGGACCTATATAACTAATGTATAGTGCAAATTTTTTAGTTAAGTTCTTTTGAAGATAACAGACAAACCTTTTATTGGTTAACTGTTATACTTTTTTTATTTACTTATTAGACTTTAATAAACATTTTGAGACCCGTTAGAACTTTTTGCAATGTGAATTGCACATTTGCACCATATAGTTCACAAGGCACTTTTTAGGACCTATATAACTAATGTATAGTGCAAATTGTTTAGTTAAGTTCTTTTAACGATAACAGACAAACCTTTTATTGGTTAACTGTTATACTTTTATTATTTACTTATTAGACTCTAATAAACATTTTGAGACCCGTTAGAACTTTTTGCAATATGAATTGCACATTTGGCACCATATAGTTCACAAGGCACTTTTTTAGGACCTATATAACTAATATATAGTGCAAATTTTTTAGTTAAGTTCTTTTAACGATAACAGACAAACCTTTTATTGGTTAACTGTTATACTTTTATTATTTACTTATTATACTCTAATAAACATTTTGAGACCCGTTAGAACTTTTTGCAATGTGAATTGCACATTTGGCACCATATAGTTCACAAGGCACTTTTTAGGACCTATATAACTAATGTATAGTGCAAATATTTTATTTAAGTTCTTTTAACGATAACAGACAAACCTTTTATTGGTTAACTGTTATACTTTTATTATTTACTTATTAGACTCTAATAAACATTTTGAGACCCGTTAGAGCTTTTTGCAATGTGAATTGCACATTTGGCACCATATAGTTCACAAGGTACTTTTTAGGACCTATATAACTAATGTATAGTGCAAATTTTTTAGTTAAGTTTTTTTGAAGATAACAGACAAACCTTTTATTGGGTAAATGTTATACTTTTATTATTTACTTATTAGACTCTAATAAACATTTTGAGACCCGTTAGAACTTTTTGCAATGTGAATTGCACATTTGGGACCATATAGTTCACAAGGCACTTTTTAGGACCTATACAACTAATATATAGTGCAAATTTTTTAGTTAAGTTCTTTTAACGATAACAGACAAACCTTTTATTGGTTAACTGTTATACTTTTATTATTTACTTATTAGACTCTGATAAACATTTTGAGACCCGTTAGAACTTTTTGCAATGTGAATTGCACATTTGGCACCATATAGTTCACAAGGCACTTTTTAGGACCTATATAACTAATGTATAGTACAAATATTTTAGTTAAGTTCTTATAAGGAAAACAGACAAACCTTTTGTTGGTTAACTGTTATACTTTTATTATTTACTTATTAGACTCTAATAAACATTTTGAGACCCGTTAGAACTTTTTGCAATGTGAATTGCACATTTGGCACCATATAGTTCACAAGGCACTTTTTTAGGACCTATATAACTAATATATAGTGCAAATTGTTTAGTTAAGTTCTTTTAACGATAACAGACAAACCTTTCATTGGTTAACTGTTATACTTTTATTATTTACTTATTATACTCTAATAAACATTTTGAGACCCGTTAGAACTTTTTGCAATGTGAAATGCACATTTGGCACCATATAGTTCACAAGGCACTTTTTAGGACCTATATAACTAATGTATAGTGCAAATTTGTTAGTTAAGTTCTTTTAACGATAACAGACAAACCTTTTATTGGTTAACTGTTATACTTTTATTGTTTACTTATTAGACTCTAATAAACATTTTAAGACCCGTTAGAGCTTTTTGCAATGTGAATTGCACATTTGGCACCATATAGTTCACAAGGTACTTTTTAGGACCTATATAACTAATGTATAGTGCAAATTTTTTAGTTAAGTTCTCTTGAAGATAACAGACAAACCTTTTATTGGGTAATTGTTATACTTTTATTATTTACTTATTAGACTCTAATAAACATTTTGAGACCCGTTAGAACTTTTTGCAATGTGAATTGCACATTTGGCACCATATAGTTCATAAGGCACTTTTTAGGACCTATATAACTAATGTATAGTGCAAATATTTAGTTAAGTTCTTATAAGGATAACAGACAAACCTTTTATTGGTTAACTGTTATACTTTTGTTATTTACTTATTAGACTCTAATAAACATTTTGAGACCCGTTAGAACTTTTTGCAATGTGAATTGCACATTTGGCACCATATAGTTCACAAGGCACTTTTTAGGACCTATATAACTAATATAGAGTGCAAATTTTTTAGTTAAGTTCTTTTAACGATAACAGACAAACGTTTTATTGGTTAACTGTTATACTTTTATATTCTACTTATTATACTCTAATAAACATTTTGAGACCCGTTAGAACTTTTTGCAATGTGAATTGCACATTTGGCACCATATAGTTCACAAGGCACTTTTTAGGACCTATATAACTAATGTATAGTGCAAATATTTTAGTTAAGTTCTTTTAACGATAACAGACAAACCTTTTATTGGTTAACTGTTAGACTTTTATTATTTACTTATTAGACTCTAATAAACATTTTGAGACCCGTTAGAACTTTTTGCAATGTGAATTGCACATTTGGCACCATATAGTTCACATGGCACTTTTTAGGACCTATATAACTAATATATATTGCAAATTTTTTAGTTAAGTTCTTTTAACGATAACAGACAAACCTTTTATTGGTTAACTGTTATACTTTTATATTCTACTTATTATACTCTAATAAACATTTTGAGACCCGTTAGAACTTTTTGCAATGTGAATTGCACATTTGGCACCATATAGTTCACAAGGCACTTTTTAGGACCTATATAACTAATGTATAGTGCAAATTTTTTAGTTAAGCTCTTTTAACGATAACAGACAAACCTTTTATTGGTTAACTGTTATACTTTTATTATTTACTTGTTAGACTCTAATAAACATTTTAAGACCCGTTAGAACTTTTTGCAATGTGAATTGCACATTTGGCACCATATAGTTCACAAGGCACTTTTTTTGGACCTATATAACTAATATATAGTGCAAATTTTTTAGTTAAGTTCTTTTAACGATAACAGACAAACCTTTTATTGGTTAACTGTTATACTTTTATATTCTACTTATTATACTCTAATAAACATTTTGAGACCCGTTAGAACTTTTTGCAATGTGAATTGCACATTTGGCACCATATAGTTCATAAGGCACTTTTTAGGACCTATATAACTAATGTATAGTGCAAATATTTTAGTTAAGTTCTTTTAACGATAACAGACAAACCTTTTATTGGTTAACTGTTATACTTTTATTATTTACTTATTAGACTCTAATAAACATTTTGAGACCCGTTAGAACTTTTTGCAATGTGAATTGCACATTTGGCACCATATAGTTCACATGGCACTTTTTTAGGACCTATATAACTAATATATAGTACAAATTTTTTTGTTAAGTTCTTTTAACGATAACAGACAAACCTTTTATTGGTTAACTGTTATACTTTTATATTCTACTTATTATACTCTAATAAACATTTTGAGACCCGTTAGAACTTTTTGCAATGTGAATTGCACATTTGGCACCATATAGTTCACAAGGCACTTTTTAGGACCTATATAACTAATGTATAGTGCAAATTTTTTAGTTAAGTTCTTTTAACGATAACAGACAAACCTTTAATTGGTTAACTGTTATACTTTTATTATTTACTTATTAGACTCTAATAAACATTTTGAGACCCGTTAGAACTTTTTGCAATGTGAATTGCACATTTGGCACCATATAGTTCATAAGGCACTTTTTAGGACCTATATAACTAATGTATAGTGCAAATATTTAGTTAAGTTCTTATAAGGATAACAGACAAACCTTTCATTGGTTAACTGTTATACTTTTATTATTTACTTATTAGACTCTAATAAACATTTTGAGACCCGTTAGAACTTTTTGCAATGTGAATTGCACATTTGGCACCATATAGTTCACAAGGCACTTTTTTAGGACCTATATAACTAATATATAGTGCAAATTTTTTAGTTAAGTTCTTTTAACGATAACAGACAAACCTTTTATTGGTTAACTGTTATACTTTTATATTCTACTTATTATACTCTAATAAACATTTTGAGACCCGTTAGAACTTTTTGCAATGTGAATTGCACATTTGGCACCATATAGTTCACAAGGCACTTTTTAGGACCTATATAACTAATGTATAGTGCAAATATTTTAGTTAAGTTCTTTTAACGATAACAGACAAACCTTTTATTGGTTAACTGTTATACTTTTATTATTTACTTATTAGACTCTAATAAACATTTTGAGACCCGTTAGAACTTTTTGCAATGTGAATTGCACATTTGGCACCATATAGTTCACATGGCACTTTTTAGGACCTATATAACTAATATATAGTGCAAATTTTTTAGTTAAGTTCTTTTAACGATAACAGACAAACCTTTTATTGGTTAACTGTTATACTTTTATATTCTACTTATTATACTCTAATAAACATTTTGAGACCCGTTAGAACTTTTTGCAATGTGAATTGCACATTTGGCACCATATAGTTCACAAGGCACTTTTTTGGACCTATATAACTAATGTATAGTGCAAATTTTTTAGTTAAGTTCTTTTAACGATAACAGACAAACCTTTCATTGGTTAACTGTTATAATTTTATTATTTACTTATTAGACTCTAATAAACATTTTGAGACCCGTTAGAACTTTTTGCAATGTGAATTGCACATTTGGCACCATATAGTTCATAAGGCACCTTTTAGGACCTATATAACTAATGTATAGTGCAAATATTTTAGTTAAGTTCTTTTAACGATAACAGACAAAGCTTTTATTGGTTAACTGTTATACTTTTATTATTTACTTATTAGACTCTAATAAACATTTTGAGACCCGTTAGAACTTTTTGCAATGTGAATTGCACATTTGGCACCATATAGTTCACATGGCACTTTTTTAGGACCTATATAACTAATATATAGTACAAACTTTTTTGTTAAGTTCTTTTAACGATAACAGACAAACCTTTTATTGGTTAACTGTTATACTTTTATATTGTACTTATTATACTCTAATAAACATTTTGAGACCCGTTAGAACTTTTTGCAATGTGAATTGCACATTTGGCACCATATAGTTCACAAGGCACTTTTTAGGACCTATATAACTAATGTATAGTGCAAATTTTTTAGTTAAGTTCTTTTAACGATAACAGACAAACCTTTCATTGGTTAACTGTTATAATTTTATTATTTACTTATTAGACTCTAATAAACATTTTGAGACCCGTTAGAACTTTTTGCAATGTGAATTGCACATTTGGCACCATATAGTTCACATGGCACTTTTTAGGACCTATATAACTAATGTATAGTACAAATATTTTAGTTAAGTTCTTATAAGGAAAACAGACAAACCTTTTGTTGGTTAACTGTTATACTTTTATTATTTACTTATTAGACTCTAATAAACATTTTGAGACCCGTTAGAACTTTTTGCAATGTGAATTGCACATTTGGCACCATATAGTTCACAAGGCACTTTTTTAGGACCTATATAACTAATATATGGTGCAAATTTTTTAGTTAAGTTCTTTTAATGATAACAGACAAACCTTTTATTGGTTAACTGTTATACTTTTATTATTTACTTATTATACTCTAATAAACATTTTGAGACCCGTTAGAACTTTTTGCAATGTGAAATGCACATTTGGCACCATATAGTTCACAAGGCACTTTTTAGGACCTATATAACTAATGTATAGTGCAAATTTGTTAGTTAAGTTCTTTTAACGATAACAGACAAACCTTTTATTGGTTAACTGTTATACTTTTATTATTTACTTATTAGACTCTAATAAACATTTTGAGACCCGTTAGAGCTTTTTGCAATGTGAATTGCACATTTGGCACCATATAGTTCACAAGGTACTTTTTAGGACCTATATAACTAATGTATAGTGCAAATTTTTTAGTTAAGTTCTTTTGAAGATAACAGACAAACCTTTTATTGGGTAATTGTTATACTTTTATTATTTACTTATTAGACTCTAATAAACATTTTGAGACCCGTTAGAACTTTTTGCAATGTGAATTGCACATTTGCACCATATAGTTCACAAGGCACTTTTTAGGACCTATATAACTAATGTATAGTGCAAATTTTTTAGTTAAGTTCTTTTAACGATAACAGACAAACCTTTTATTGGTTAACTGTTATACTTTTATTATTTACTTATTAGACTCTAATAAACATTTTGAGACCCGTTAGAACTTTTTGCAATATGAATTGCACATTTGGCACCATATAGTTCACAAGGCACTTTTTTAGGACCTATATAACTAATGTATAGTGCAAATTTTTTAGTTAAGTTCTTTTAACGATAACAGACAAACCTTTTATTGGTTAACTGTTATACTTTTATTATTTACTTATTATACTCTAATAAACATTTTGAGACCCGTTAGAACTTTTTGCAATGTGAATTGCACATTTGGCACCATATAGTTCACATGGCACTTTTTAGGACCTATATAACTAATGTATAGTGCAAATATTTTAGTTAAGTTCTTTTAACGATAACAGACAAACCTTTTATTGGTTAACTGTTATACTTTTATTATTTACTTATTAGACTCTAATAAACATTTTGAGACCCGTTAGAGCTTTTTGCAATGTGAATTGCACATTTGGCACCATATAGTTCACAAGGTACTTTTTAGGACCTATATAACTAATGTATGGTGCAAATTTTTTAGTTAAGTTCTTTTGAAGATAACAGACAAACCTTTTATTGGGTAAATGTTATACTTTTATTATTTACTTATTAGACTCTAATAAACATTTTGAGACCCGTTAGAACTTTTTGCAATGTGAATTGCACATTTGGGACCATATAGTTCACAAGGAACTTTTTAGGACCTATATAACTAATAGATAGTGCAAATTTTTTAGTTAAGTTCTTTTAACGATAACAGACAAACCTTTTATTGGTTAACTGTTATACTTTTATTATTTACTTGTTAGACTCTAATAAACATTTTAAGACCCGTTAGAACTTTTTGCAATGTGAATTGCACATTTGGCACCATATAGTTCACAAGGCACTTTTTTTGGACCTATATAACTAATATATAGTGCAAATTTTTTAGTTAAGTTCTTTTAACGATAACAGACAAACCTTTCATTGGTTAACTGTTATAATTTTATTATTTACTTATTAGACTCTAATAAACATTTTGAGACCCGTTAGAACTTTTTGCAATGTGAATTGCACATTTGGCACCATATAGTTCATAAGGCACTTTTTAGGACCTATATAACTAATGTATAGTGCAAATATTTTAGTTAAGTTCTTTTAACGATAACAGACAAACCTTTCATTGGTTAACTGTTATACTTTTATTATTTACTTATTAGACTCTAATAAACATTTTGAGACCCGTTAGAACTTTTTGCAATGTGAATTGCACATTTGGCACCATATAGTTCACATGGCACTTTTTTAGGACCTATATAACTAATATATAGTACAAATTTTTTTGTTAAGTTCTTTTAACGATAACAGACAAACCTTTTATTGGTTAACTGTTATACTTTTATATTCTACTTATTATACTCTAATAAACATTTTGAGACCCGTTAGAACTTTTTGCAATGTGAATTGCACATTTGGCACCATATAGTTCACATGGCACTTTTTAGGACCTATATAACTAATGTATAGTGCAAATTTTTTAGTTAAGTTCTTTTAACGATAACAGACAAACCTTTCATTGGTTAACTGTTATAATTTTATTATTTACTTATTAGACTCTAATAAACATTTTGAGACCCGTTAGAACTTTTTGCAATGTGAATTGCACATTTGGCACCATATAGTTCACAAGGCACTTTTTAGGACCTATATAACTAATGTATAGTACAAATATTTTAGTTAAGTTTTTATAAGGAAAACAGACAAACCTTTTGTTGGTTAACTGTTATACTTTTATTATTTACTTATTAGACTCTAATAAACATTTTGAGACCCGTTAGAACTTTTTGCAATGTGAATTGCACATTTGGCACCATATAGTTCACAAGGCACTTTTTTAGGACCTATATAACTAATATATAGTGCAAATTTTTTAGTTAAGTTCTTTTAACGATAAAAGACAAACCTTTTATTGGTTAACTGTTATACTTTTATTATTTACTTATTATACTCTAATAAACATTTTGAGACCCGTTAGAACTTTTTGCAATGTGAAATGCACATTTGGCACCATATAGTTCACAAGGCACCTTTTAGGACCTATATAACTAATGTATAGTGCAAATTTGTTAGTTAAGTTCTTTTAACGATAACAGACAAACCTTTTATTGGTTAACTGTTATACTTTTATTATTTACTTATTAGACTCTAATAAACATTTTGAGACCCGTTAGAGCTTTTTGCAATGTGAATTGCACATTTGGCACCATATAGTTCACAAGGTACTTTTTAGGACCTATATAACTAATGTATAGTGCAAATTTTTTAGTTAAGTTCTTTTGAAGATAACAGACAAACCTTTTATTGGTTAACTGTTATACTTTTTTTATTTACTTATTAGACTTTAATAAACATTTTGAGACCCGTTAGAACTTTTTGCAATGTGAATTGCACATTTGCACCATATAGTTCACAAGGCACTTTTTAGGACCTATATAACTAATGTATAGTGCAAATTGTTTAGTTAAGTTCTTTTAACGATAACAGACAAACCTTTTATTGGTTAACTGTTATACTTTTATTATTTACTTATTAGACTCTAATAAACATTTTGAGACCCGTTAGAACTTTTTGCAATATGAATTGCACATTTGGCACCATATAGTTCACAAGGCACTTTTTTAGGACCTATATAACTAATATATAGTGCAAATTTTTTAGTTAAGTTCTTTTAACGATAACAGACAAACCTTTTATTGGTTAACTGTTATACTTTTATTATTTACTTATTATACTCTAATAAACATTTTGAGACCCGTTAGAACTTTTTGCAATGTGAATTGCACATTTGGCACCATATAGTTCACAAGGCACTTTTTAGGACCTATATAACTAATGTATAGTGCAAATATTTTATTTAAGTTCTTTTAACGATAACAGACAAACCTTTTATTGGTTAACTGTTATACTTTTATTATTTACTTATTAGACTCTAATAAACATTTTGAGACCCGTTAGAGCTTTTTGCAATGTGAATTGCACATTTGGCACCATATAGTTCACAAGGTACTTTTTAGGACCTATATAACTAATGTATAGTGCAAATTTTTTAGTTAAGTTTTTTTGAAGATAACAGACAAACCTTTTATTGGGTAAATGTTATACTTTTATTATTTACTTATTAGACTCTAATAAACATTTTGAGACCCGTTAGAACTTTTTGCAATGTGAATTGCACATTTGGGACCATATAGTTCACAAGGCACTTTTTAGGACCTATACAACTAATATATAGTGCAAATTTTTTAGTTAAGTTCTTTTAACGATAACAGACAAACCTTTTATTGGTTAACTGTTATACTTTTATTATTTACTTATTAGACTCTGATAAACATTTTGAGACCCGTTAGAACTTTTTGCAATGTGAATTGCACATTTGGCACCATATAGTTCACAAGGCACTTTTTAGGACCTATATAACTAATGTATAGTACAAATATTTTAGTTAAGTTCTTATAAGGAAAACAGACAAACCTTTTGTTGGTTAACTGTTATACTTTTATTATTTACTTATTAGACTCTAATAAACATTTTGAGACCCGTTAGAACTTTTTGCAATGTGAATTGCACATTTGGCACCATATAGTTCACAAGGCACTTTTTTAGGACCTATATAACTAATATATAGTGCAAATTGTTTAGTTAAGTTCTTTTAACGATAACAGACAAACCTTTTATTGGTTAACTGTTATACTTTTATTATTTACTTATTATACTCTAATAAACATTTTGAGACCCGTTAGAACTTTTTGCAATGTGAAATGCACATTTGGCACCATATAGTTCACAAGGCACTTTTTAGGACCTATATAACTAATGTATAGTGCAAATTTGTTAGTTAAGTTCTTTTAACGATAACAGACAAACCTTTTATTGGTTAACTGTTATACTTTTATTGTTTACTTATTAGACTCTAATAAACATTTTAAGACCCGTTAGAGCTTTTTGCAATGTGAATTGCACATTTGGCACCATATAGTTCACAAGGTACTTTTTAGGACCTATATAACTAATGTATAGTGCAAATTTTTTAGTTAAGTTCTCTTGAAGATAACAGACAAACCTTTTATTGGGTAATTGTTATACTTTTATTATTTACTTATTAGACTCTAATAAACATTTTGAGACCCGTTAGAACTTTTTGCAATGTGAATTGCACATTTGCACCATATAGTTCACAAGGCACTTTTTAGGACCTATATAACTAATGTATAGTGCAAATTTTTTAGTTAAGTTCTTTTAACGATAACAGACAAACCTTTCATTGGTTAACTGTTATAATTTTATTATTTACTTATTAGACTCTAATAAACATTTTGAGACCCGTTAGAACTTTTTGCAATGTGAATTGCACATTTGGCACCATATAGTTCACAAGGCACTTTTTAGGACCTATATAACTAATGTATAGTGCAAATTTTTTAGTTAAGTTCTTTTAACGATAACAGACAAACCTTTTATTGGTTAACTGTTATACTTTTATTATTTACTTATTAGACTCTAATAAACATTTTGAGACCCGTTAGAACTTTTTGCAATATGAATTGCACATTTGGCACCATATAGTTCACAAGGCACTTTTTTAGGACCTATATAACTAATATATAGTGCAAATTTTTTAGTTAAGTTCTTTTAACGATAACAGACAAACCTTTTATTGGTTAACTGTTATACTTTTATTATTTACTTATTATACTCTAATAAACATTTTGAGACCCGTTAGAACTTTTTGCAATGTGAATTGCACATTTGGCACCATATAGTTCACAAGGTACTTTTTAGGACCTATATAACTAATGTATAGTGCAAATATTTTAGTTAAGTTCTTTTAACGATAACAGACAAACCTTTTATTGGTTAACTGTTATACTTTTATTATTTACTTATTAGACTCTAATAAACATTTTGAGACCCGTTAGAGCTTTTTGCAATGTGAATTGCACATTTGGCACCATATAGTTCACAAGGTACTTTTTAGGACCTATATAACTAATGTATAGTGCAAATTTTTTAGTTAAGTTCTTTTGAAGATAACAGACAAACCTTTTATTGGGTAAATGTTATACTTTTATTATTTACTTATTAGACTCTAATAAACATTTTGAGACCCGTTAGAACTTTTTGCAATGTGAATTGCACATTTGGGACCATATAGTTCACAAGGCACTTTTTAGGACCTATATAACTAATATATAGTGCAAATTTTTTAGTTAAGTTCTTTTAACGATAACAGACAAACCTTTTATTGGTTAACTGTTATACTTTTATTATTTACTTATTAGACTCTGATAAATATTTTGAGACCCGTTAGAACTTTTTGCAATGTGAATTGCACATTTGGCACCATATAGTTCACAAGGCACTTTTTAGGAGCTATATAACTAATGTATAGTGCAAATTTTTTAGTTAAGTTCTTTTAACGATAACCGACAAACCTTTTATTGGTTAACTGTTATACTTTTATTATTTACTTATTAGACTCTAATAAACATTTTGAGACCCATTAGAACTTTTTGCAATGTGAATTGCACATTTGGCACCATATAGTTCACAAGGCACTTTTTAGGACCTATATAACTAATGTATAGTGCAAATTTTTTAGTTAAGTTCTTTTAACGATAACAGACAAACCTTTTATTGGGTAAATGTTATACTTTTATCATTTACTTATTAGACTTTAATAAACATTTTGAGACCCGTTAGAACTTTTTGCAATGTGAATTGCACATTTGGCACCATATAGTTCACAAGGCACTTTTTAGGACCTATATAAATAATGTATAGTGCAAATTTTTTAGTTAAGTTCTTTTAACGATAACAGACAAACCTTTTATTGGTTAACTGTTATACTTTTATTATTTACTTATTAGACTCTAATAAACATTTTGAGACCCGTTAGAACTTTTTGCAATATGAATTGCACATTTGGCACCATATAGTTCACAAGGCACTTTTTTAGGACCTATATAACTAATATATAGTGGAAATTTTTTAGTTAAGTTCTTTTAACGATAACAGACAAACCTTTTATTGGTTAACTGTTATACTTTTATTATTTACTTATTATACTCTAATAAACATTTTGAGACCCGTTAGAACTTTTTGCAATGTGAAATGCACATTTGGCACCATATAGTTCACAAGGCACTTTTTAGGACCTATATAACTAATGTATAGTGCAAATGTTTTAGTTAAGTTCTTTTAACGATAACAGACAAACCTTTTATTGGTTAACTGTTATACTTTTATTATTTACTTATTAGACTCTAATAAACATTTTTAGACCCGTTAGAGCTTTTTGCAATGTGAATTGCACATTTGGCACCATATAGTTCACAAGGTACTTTTTAGGACCTATATAACTAATGTATAGTGCAAATTTTTTAGTTAAGTTCTTTTGAAGATAACAGACAAACCTTTTATTGGGTAAATGTTATACTTTTATTATTTACTAATTAGACTCTAATAAACATTTTGAGACCCGTTAGAACTTTTTGCAATGTGAATTGCACATTTGCACCATATAGTTCACAAGGCACTTTTTAGGACCTATATAACTAATGTATAGTGCAAATTTTTTAGTTAAGTTCTTTTAACGATAACAGACAACCCTTTCATTGGTTAACTGTTATAATTTTGTTATTTACTTACTAGACTCTAATAAACATTTTGAGACCCGTTAGAACTTTTTGCAATGTGAATTGCACATTTGGCACCATATAGTTCACAAGGCACTTTTTAGGACCTATATAACTAATGTATAGTGCAAATTTTTTAGTTAAGTTCTTTTAACGATAACAGACAAACCTTTTATTGGTTAACTGTTATACTTTTATTATTTACTTATTATACTCTAATAAACATTTTGAGACCCGTTAGAACTTTTTGCAATGTGAATTGCACATTTGGCACCATAGAGTTCACAAGGCACTTTTTAGGACCTATATAACTAATGTATAGTGCAAATATTTTAGTTAAGTTCTTTTGAAGATAACAGACAAACCTTTTATTGGGTAAATGTTATACTTTTATTATTTACTTATTAGACTGTAATAAACATTTTGAGACCCTTTAGAACTTTTTGCAATGTGAATTGCACATTTGGGACCATATAGTTCACAAGGTACTTTTTAGGACCTATATAACTAATATATAGTGCAAATTTTTTAGTTAAGTTCTTTTAACGATAACAGACAAACCTTTTATTGGTTAACTGTTATACTTTTATTATTTACTTATTAGACTCTAATAAACATTTTGAGACCCGTTAGAACTTTTTGCAATGTGAATTGCACATTTGGCACCATATAGTTCACAAGGCACTTTTTAGGAGCTATATAACTAATGTATAGTGCAAATTTTTTAGTTAAGTTCTTTTAACGATAACAGACAAACCTTTTATTGGTTAACTGTTATACTTTTATTATTTACTTATTATACTCTAATAAACATTTTGAGACCCATTAGAACTTTTTGCAATGTGAATTGCACATTTGGCACCATATAGTTCACAAGGTACTTTTTAGGACCTATATAAATAATGTATAATGCAAATTTTTTAGTTAAGTTCTTTTAACGATAACAGACAAACCATTTATTGGTTAACTGTTATACTTTTATTATTTACTTATTCGACTCTAATAAACATTTTGAGACCCGTTAGAGCTTTTTGCAATGTGAATTGCACATTTGGCACCATATAGTTCACAAGGTACTTTTTAGGACCTATATAACTAATATATAGTGCAAATTTTTTAGTTAAGTTCTTTTAACGATAACAGACAAACATTTTATTGGTTAACTGTTATACTTTTATTATTTACTTATTAGACTCTAATAAACATTTTGAGACCCGTTAGAACTTTTTGCAATGTGAATTGCACATTTGGCACCATATAGTTCACAAGGCACTTTTTAGGAGCTATATAACTAATGTATAGTGCAAATTTTTTAGTTAAGTTCTTTTAACGATAACAGACAAACCTTTTATTGGTTAACTGTTATACTTTTATTATTTACTTATTAGACTCTAATAAACATTTTGAGACCCATTACAACTTTTTGCAATGTGAATTGCACATTTGGCACCATATAGTTCACAAGGTACTTTTTAGGACCTATATAACTAATGTATAGTGCAAATATTTTAGTTAAGTTCTTTTAACGATAACAGACAAACCATTTATTGGGTAAATGTTATACTTTTATCATTTACTTATTATACTCTAATAAACATTTTGAGACCCGTTAGAACTTTTTGCAATGTGAATTGCACATTTGGCACCATATAGTTCACAAGGCACTTTTTTAGGACCTATATAACTAATATATAGTGCAAATTTTTTAGTTAAGTTCTTTTAACGATAACAGACAAACCTTTTATTGGTTAACTGTTATACTTTTATTATTTACTTATTAGACTCTAATAAACATTTTGAGACCCGTTAGAACTTTTTGCAATGTGAATTGCACATTTGGCACCATATAGTTCACAAGGCACTTTTTAGGACCTATATAACTAATGTATAGTGCAAATTTTTTAGTTAAGCTCTTTTAACGATAACAGACAAACCTTTTATTGGTTAACTGTTATACTTTTATTATTTACTTGTTAGACTCTAATAAACATTTTAAGACCCGTTAGAACTTTTTGCAATGTGAATTGCACATTTGGCACCATATAGTTCACAAGGCACTTTTTTTTGACCTATATAACTAATGTATAGTGCAAATATTTTAGTTAAGTTCTTTTAACGATAACAGACAAACCTTTTATTGGTTAACTGCTATACTTTTATTATTTACTTATTAGACTCTAATAAACATTTTGAGACCCGTTAGAGCTTTTTGCAATGTGAATTGCACATTTGGCACCATATAGTTCACAAGGTACTTTTTAGGACCTATATAACTAATGTATAGTGCAAATTTTTTAGTTAAGTTCTTTTGAAGATAACAGACAAACCTTTTATTGGGTAAATGTTATACTTTTATTATTTACTTATTAGACTGTAATAAACATTTTGAGACCCTTTAGAACTTTTTGCAATGTGAATTGCACATTTGGGACCATATAGTTCACAAGGTACTTTTTAGGACCTATATAACTAATATATAGTGCAAATTTTTTAGTTAAGTTCTTTTAACGATAACAGACAAACCTTTTATTGGTTAACTGTTATACTTTTATTATTTACTTATTAGACTCTAATAAACATTTTGAGACCCGTTAGAACTTTTTGCAATGTGAATTGCACATTTGGCACCATATAGTTCACAAGGCACTTTTTAGGAGCTATATAACTAATGTATAGTGCAAATTTTTTAGTTAAGTTCTTTTAACGATAACAGACAAACCTTTTATTGGTTAACTGTTATACTTTTATTATTTACTTATTATACTCTAATAAACATTTTGAGACCCATTAGAACTTTTTGCAATGTGAATTGCACATTTGGCACCATATAGTTCACAAGGTACTTTTTAGGACCTATATAAATAATGTATAATGCAAATTTTTTAGTTAAGTTCTTTTAACGATAACAGACAAACCATTTATTGGTTAACTGTTATACTTTTATTATTTACTTATTCGACTCTAATAAACATTTTGAGACCCGTTAGAGCTTTTTGCAATGTGAATTGCACATTTGGCACCATATAGTTCACAAGGTACTTTTTAGGACCTATATAACTAATATATAGTGCAAATTTTTTAGTTAAGTTCTTTTAACGATAACAGACAAACATTTTATTGGTTAACTGTTATACTTTTATTATTTACTTATTAGACTCTAATAAACATTTTGAGACCCGTTAGAACTTTTTGCAATGTGAATTGCACATTTGGCACCATATAGTTCACAAGGCACTTTTTAGGAGCTATATAACTAATGTATAGTGCAAATTTTTTAGTTAAGTTCTTTTAACGATAACAGACAAACCTTTTATTGATTAACTGTTATACTTTTATTATTTACTTATTAGACTCTAATAAACATTTTGAGACCCATTAGAACTTTTTGCAATGTGAATTGCACATTTGGCACCATATAGTTCACAAGGTACTTTTTAGGACCTATATAACTAATGTATAGTGCAAATATTTTAGTTAAGTTCTTTTAACGATAACAGACAAACCATTTATTGGGTAAATGTTATACTTTTATCATTTACTTATTAGACTCTAATAAACATTTTGAGACCCGTTAGAACTTTTTGCAATGTGAATTGCACATTTGGCACCATATAGTTCACAAGGCACTTTTTTAGGACCTATATAACTAATATATAGTGCAAATTTTTTAGTTAAGTTCTTTTAACGATAACAGACAAACCTTTTATTGGTTAACTGTTATACTTTTATTATTTACTTATTATACTCTAATAAACATTTTGAGACCCGTTAGAACTTTTTGCAATGTGAATTGCACATTTGGCACCATATAGTTCACAAGGCACTTTTTAGGACCTATATAACTAATGTATAGTGCAAATTTTTTAGTTAAGTTCTTTTAACGATAACAGACAAACCTTTTATTGGTTAACTGTTATACTTTCATTATTTACTTATTAGACTCTAATAAACATTTTGAGACCCGTTAGAACTTTTTGCAATGTGAATTGCACATTTGGCACCATATAGTTCACAAGGCACTTTTTAGGACCTATATAACTAATGTATAGTGCAAATTTTTTAGTTAAGTTCTTTTAACGATAACAGACAAACCTTTTATTGGGTAAATGTTATACTTTTATCATTTACTTATTAGACTCTAATAAACATTTTGAGACCCGTTAGAACTTTTTGCAATGTGAATTGCACATTTGGCACCATATAGTTCACAAGGTACTTTTTAGGACCTATATAACTAATATATAGTGCAAATTTTTTAGTTAAGTTCTTTTAACGATAACAGACAAACCTTTTATTGGTTAACTGTTATACTTTTATTATTTACTTATTAGACTCTAATACACATTTTGAGACCCGTTAGAGCTTTTTTCAATATGAATTGCACATTTGGCACTATATAGTTCACAAGGCACTTTTTTAGGACCTATATAACTAATATATAGTGCAAATTTTTTAGTTAAGTTCTTTTAACGATAACAGACAAACCTTTTATTGGTTAACTGTTATACTTTTATTATTTACTTATTAGACTCTAATAAACATTTTGAGACCCGTTAGAACTTTTTGCAATGTGAATTGCACATTTGGCACCATATAGTTCACAAGGCACTTTTTAGGACCTATATAACTAATGTATAGTGCAAATTTTTTAGTTAAGTTCTTTTAACGATAACAGACAAACCTTTTATTGGTTAACTGTTATACTTTTATTATTTACTTATTAGATTCTAATAAACATTTTGAGACCCGTTAGAGCTTTTTGCAATGTGAATTGCACATTTGGCACCATATAGTTCACAAGGCACTTTTTAGGACCTATATAACTAATGTATAGTGCAAATTTTTTAGTTAAGTTCTTTTGACGATAACAGACAAACCTTTTATTGGTTAACTGTTATACTTTTATCATTTACTTATTAGACTCTAATAAACATTTTGAGACCCGTTAGAACTTTTTGCAATGTGAATTGCACATTTGGCACCATATAGTTCACAAGGCACTTTTTTAGGACCTATATAACTAATATATAGTGCAAATTTTTTAGTTAAGTTCTTTTAACGATAACAGACAAACCTTTTATTGGTTAACTGTTATACTTTTATTTTCTACTTATTATACTCTAATAAACATTTTGAGACCCGTTAGAACTTTTTGCAATGTGAATTGCACATTTGGCACCATATAGTTCACAAGGCACTTTTTAGGACCTATATAACTAATGTATAGTGCAAATGTTTTAGTTAAGTTCTTTTAACGATAACAGACAAACGTTTTATTGGTTAACTGTTATACTTTTATTATTTACTTATTAGACTCTAATAAACATTTTTAGACCCGTTAGAGCTTTTTGCAATGTGAATTGCACATTTGGCACCATATAGTTCACAAGGTACTTTTTAGGACCTATATAACTAATGTATAGTGCAAATTTTTTAGTTAAGTTCTTTTAACGATAACAGACAAACCTTTTATTGGTTAACTGTTATACTTTTATTATTTACTTATTAGACTCTAATAAACATTTTTAGACCCGTTAGAGCTTTTTGCAATGTGAATTGCACATTTGGCACCATATAGTTCACAAGGTACTTTTTAGGACCTATATAACTAATGTATAGTGCAAATTTTTTAGTTAAGTTCTTTTGAAGATAACAGACAAACCTTTTAATGGTTAACTGTTATACTTTTATTATTTACTTATTAGACTCTAATAAACATTTTTAGACCCGTTAGAGCTTTTTGCAATGTGAATTGCACATTTGGCACCATATAGTTCACAAGGTACTTTTTAGGACCTATATAACTAATGTGTAGTGCAAATTTTTTAGTTAAGTTCTTTTAACGATAACAGACAAACCTTTTATTGGTTAACTGTTATACTTTTATTATTTACTTATTAGACTCTAATAAACATTTTTAGACCCGTTAGAGCTTTTTGCAATGTGAATTGCACATTTGGCACCATATAGTTCACAAGGTACTTTTTAGGACCTATATAACTAATGTATAGTGCAAATTTTTTAGTTAAGTTCTTTTGAAGATAACAGACAAACCTTTTATTGGGTAAATGTTATACTTTTATTATTTACTAATTAGACTCTAATAAACATTTTGAGACCCGTTAGAACTTTTTGCAATGTGAATTGCACATTTGCACCATATAGTTCACAAGGCACTTTTTAGGACCTATATAACTAATGTATAGTGCAAATTTTTTAGTTAAGTTCTTTTAACGATAACAGACAAACCTTTCATTGGTTAACTGTTATAATTTTGTTATTTACTTACTAGACTCTAATAAACATTTTGAGACCCGTTAGAACTTTTTGCAATGTGAATTGTACATTTGGCACCATATAGTTCACAAGGCACTTTTTAGGACCTATATAACTAATGTATAGTGCAAATTTTTTAGTTAAGTTCTTTTAACGATAACAGACAAACCTTTTATTGGTTAACTGTTATACTTTTATTATTTACTTATTAGACTCTAATAAACATTTTGAGACCCGTTAGAGCTTTTTGCAATGTGAATTGCACATTTGGCACCATATAGTTCACAAGGCACTTTTTAGGACCTATATAACTAATGTATAGTGCAAATTTTTTAGTTAAGTTCTTTTGACGATAACAGACAAACCTTTTATTGGGTAAATGTTATACTTTTATTATTTACTTATTAGACTCTAATAAACATTTTGAGACCCGTTAGAACTTTTTGCAATGTGAATTGCACATTTGGGACCATATAGTTCACAAGGCACTTTTTAGGACCTATATAACTAATGTGTAGTGCAATTTTTTAGTTAAGTTCTTTTAACGATAACAGACAAACCTTTTATTGGTTAACTGTTATACTTTTATCATTTACTTATTAGACTCTAATAAACATTTTGAGACCCGTTAGAACTTTTTGCAATGTGAATTGCACATTTGGCACCATATAGTTCACAAGGCACTTTTTTAGGACCTATATAACTAATATATAGTGCAAATTTTTTAGTTAAGTTCTTTTAACGATAACAGACAAACCTTTTATTGGTTAACTGTTATACTTTTATTTTCTACTTATTATACTCTAATAAACATTTTGAGAACCGTTAGAACTTTTTGCAATGTGAATTGCACATTTGGCACCATATAGTTCACAAGGCACTTTTTAGGACCTATATAACTAATGTATAGTGCAAATTTTTTAGTTAAGTTCTTTTAACGATAACAGACAAACCTTTTATTGGTTAACTGTTATACTTTTATTATTTACTTATTAGATTCTAATAAACATTTTGAGACCCGTTAGAGCTTTTTGCAATGTGAATTGCACATTTGGCACCATATAGTTCACAAGGCACTTTTTAGGACCTATATAACTAATGTATAGTGCAAATTTTTTAGTTAAGTTCTTTTGACGATAACAGAAAAACCTTTTATTGGGTAAATGTTATACTTTTATTATTTACTTATTAGACTCTAATAAACATTTTGAGACCCGTTAGAACTTTTTGCAATGTGAATTGCACATTTGGGACCATATAGTTCACAAGGCACTTTTTAGGACCTATATAACTAATGTATAGTGCAATTTTTTAGTTAAGTTCTTTTAACGATAACAGACAAACCTTTTATTGGTTAACTGTTATACTTTTATCATTTACTTATTAGACTCTAATAAACATTTTGAGACCCGTTAGAACTTTTTGCAATGTGAATTGCACATTTGGCACCATATAGTTCACAAGGCACTTTTTTAGGACCTATATAACTAATATATAGTGCAAATTTTTTAGTTAAGTTCTTTTAACGATAACAGACAAACCTTTTATTGGTTAACTGTTATACTTTTATTTTCTACTTATTATACTCTAATAAACATTTTGAGAACCGTTAGAACTTTTTGCAATGTGAATTGCACATTTGGCACCATATAGTTCACAAGGCACTTTTTAGGACCTATATAACTAATGTATAGTGCAAATGTTTTAGTTAAGTTCTTTTAACGATAACAGACAAACGTTTTATTGGTTAACTGTTATACTTTCATTATTTACTTATTAGACTCTAATAAACATTTTTAGACCCGTTAGAGCTTTTTGCAATGTGAATTGCACATTTGGCACCATATAGTTCACAAGGTACTTTTTAGGACCTATATAACTAATGTATAGTGCAAATTTTTTAGTTAAGTTCTTTTAACGATAACAGACAAACCTTTTATTGGTTAACTGTTATACTTTTATTATTTACTTATTAGACTCTAATAAACATTTTTAGACCCGTTAGAGCTTTTTGCAATGTGAATTGCACATTTGGCACCATATAGTTCACAAGGTACTTTTTAGGACCTATATAACTAATGTATAGTGCAAATTTTTTAGTTAAGTTCTTTTGAAGATAACAGACAAACCTTTTAATGGTTAACTGTTATACTTTTATTATTTACTTATTAGACTCTAATAAACATTTTTAGACCCGTTAGAGCTTTTTGCAATGTGAATTGCACATTTGGCACCATATAGTTCACAAGGTACTTTTTAGGACCTATATAACTAATGTATAGTGCAAATTTTTTAGTTAAGTTCTTTTGAAGATAACAGACAAACCTTTTATTGGGTAAATGTTATACTTTTATTATTTACTAATTAGACTCTAATAAACATTTTGAGACCCGTTAGAACTTTTTGCAATGTGAATTGCACATTTGCACCATATAGTTCACAAGGCACTTTTTAGGACCTATATAACTAATGTATAGTGCAAATTTTTTAGTTAAGTTCTTTTGAAGATAACAGACAAACCTTTTATTGGGTAAATGTTATACTTTTATTATTTACTAATTAGACTCTAATAAACATTTTGAGACCCGTTAGAGCTTTTTGCAATGTGAATTGCACATTTGGCACCATATAGTTCACAAGGTACTTTTTAGGACCTATATAACTAATGTATAGTGCAAATTTTTTAGTTAAGTTCTTTTGAAGATAACAGACAAACCTTTTATTGGGTAAATGTTATACTTTTATTATTTACTAATTAGACTCTAATAAACATTTTGAGACCCGTTAGAACTTTTTGCAATGTGAATTGCACATTTGCACCATATAGTTCACAAGGCACTTTTTAGGACCTATATAACTAATGTATAGTGCAAATTTTTTAGTTAAGTTCTTTTAACGATAACAGACAAACCTTTCATTGGTTAACTGTTATAATTTTGTTATTTACTTACTAGACTCTAATAAACATTTTGAGACCCGTTAGAACTTTTTGCAATGTGAATTGTACATTTGGCACCATATAGTTCACAAGGCACTTTTTAGGACCTATATAACTAATGTATAGTGCAAATTTTTTAGTTAAGTTCTTTTAACGATAACAGACAAACCTTTTATTGGTTAACTGTTATACTTTTATTATTTACTTATTAGACTCTAATAAACATTTTGAGACCCGTTAGAGCTTTTTGCAATGTGAATTGCACATTTGGCACCATATAGTTCACAAGGCACTTTTTAGGACCTATATAACTAATGTATAGTGCAAATTTTTTAGTTAAGTTCTTTTGACGATAACAGACAAACCTTTTATTGGGTAAATGTTATACTTTTATTATTTACTTATTAGACTCTAATAAACATTTTGAGACCCGTTAGAACTTTTTGCAATGTGAATTGCACATTTGGGACCATATAGTTCACAAGGCACTTTTTAGGACCTATATAACTAATGTGTAGTGCAATTTTTTAGTTAAGTTCTTTTAACGATAACAGACAAACCTTTTATTGGTTAACTGTTATACTTTTATCATTTACTTATTAGACTCTAATAAACATTTTGAGACCCGTTAGAACTTTTTGCAATGTGAATTGCACATTTGGCACCATATAGTTCACAAGGCACTTTTTTAGGACCTATATAACTAATATATAGTGCAAATTTTTTAGTTAAGTTCTTTTAACGATAACAGACAAACCTTTTATTGGTTAACTGTTATACTTTTATTTTCTACTTATTATACTCTAATAAACATTTTGAGAACCGTTAGAACTTTTTGCAATGTGAATTGCACATTTGGCACCATATAGTTCACAAGGCACTTTTTAGGACCTATATAACTAATGTATAGTGCAAATTTTTTAGTTAAGTTCTTTTAACGATAACAGACAAACCTTTTATTGGTTAACTGTTATACTTTTATTATTTACTTATTAGATTCTAATAAACATTTTGAGACCCGTTAGAGCTTTTTGCAATGTGAATTGCACATTTGGCACCATATAGTTCACAAGGCACTTTTTAGGACCTATATAACTAATGTATAGTGCAAATTTTTTAGTTAAGTTCTTTTGACGATAACAGAAAAACCTTTTATTGGGTAAATGTTATACTTTTATTATTTACTTATTAGACTCTAATAAACATTTTGAGACCCGTTAGAACTTTTTGCAATGTGAATTGCACATTTGGGACCATATAGTTCACAAGGCACTTTTTAGGACCTATATAACTAATGTATAGTGCAATTTTTTAGTTAAGTTCTTTTAACGATAACAGACAAACCTTTTATTGGTTAACTGTTATACTTTTATCATTTACTTATTAGACTCTAATAAACATTTTGAGACCCGTTAGAACTTTTTGCAATGTGAATTGCACATTTGGCACCATATAGTTCACAAGGCACTTTTTTAGGACCTATATAACTAATATATAGTGCAAATTTTTTAGTTAAGTTCTTTTAACGATAACAGACAAACCTTTTATTGGTTAACTGTTATACTTTTATTTTCTACTTATTATACTCTAATAAACATTTTGAGAACCGTTAGAACTTTTTGCAATGTGAATTGCACATTTGGCACCATATAGTTCACAAGGCACTTTTTAGGACCTATATAACTAATGTATAGTGCAAATGTTTTAGTTAAGTTCTTTTAACGATAACAGACAAACGTTTTATTGGTTAACTGTTATACTTTCATTATTTACTTATTAGACTCTAATAAACATTTTTAGACCCGTTAGAGCTTTTTGCAATGTGAATTGCACATTTGGCACCATATAGTTCACAAGGTACTTTTTAGGACCTATATAACTAATGTATAGTGCAAATTTTTTAGTTAAGTTCTTTTAACGATAACAGACAAACCTTTTATTGGTTAACTGTTATACTTTTATTATTTACTTATTAGACTCTAATAAACATTTTTAGACCCGTTAGAGCTTTTTGCAATGTGAATTGCACATTTGGCACCATATAGTTCACAAGGTACTTTTTAGGACCTATATAACTAATGTATAGTGCAAATTTTTTAGTTAAGTTCTTTTGACGATAACAGACAAACCTTTTAATGGTTAACTGTTATACTTTTATTATTTACTTATTAGACTCTAATAAACATTTTTAGACCCGTTAGAGCTTTTTGCAATGTGAATTGCACATTTGGCACCATATAGTTCACAAGGTACTTTTTAGGACCTAAATAACTAATGTATAGTGCAAATTTTTTAGTTAAGTTCTTTTGAAGATAACAGACAAACCTTTTATTGGGTAAATGTTATACTTTTATTATTTACTAATTAGACTCTAATAAACATTTTGAGACCCGTTAGAACTTTTTGCAATGTGAATTGCACATTTGCACCATATAGTTCACAAGGCACTTTTTAGGACCTATATAACTAATGTATAGTGCAAATTTTTTAGTTAAGTTCTTTTGACGATAACAGACAAACCTTTTATTGGGTAAATGTTATACTTTTATTATTTACTTATTAGACTCTAATAAACATTTTGAGACCCGTTAGAACTTTTTGCAATGTGAATTGCACATTTGGCACCATATAGTTCACAAGGCACTTTTTTAGGACCTATATAACTAATATATAGTGCAAATTTTTTAGTTAAGTTCTTTTAACGATAACAGACAAACCTTTTATTGGTTAACTGTTATACTTTTATTTTCTACTTATTATACTCTAATAAACATTTTGAGAACCGTTAGAACTTTTTGCAATGTGAATTGCACATTTGGCACCATATAGTTCACAAGGCACTTTTTAGGACCTATATAACTAATGTATAGTGCAAATTTTTTAGTTAAGTTCTTTTGACGATAACAGACAAACCTTTTATTGGGTAAATGTTATACTTTTATTATTTACTTATTAGACTCTAATAAACATTTTGAGACCCGTTAGAACTTTTTGCAATGTGAATTGCACATTTGGGACCATATAGTTCACAAGGCACTTTTTAGGACCTATATAACTAATGTGTAGTGCAATTTTTTAGTTAAGTTCTTTTAACGATAACAGACAAACCTTTTATTGGTTAACTGTTATACTTTTATCATTTACTTATTAGACTCTAATAAACATTTTGAGACCCGTTAGAACTTTTTGCAATGTGAATTGCACATTTGGCACCATATAGTTCACAAGGCACTTTTTTAGGACCTATATAACTAATATATAGTGCAAATTTTTTAGTTAAGTTCTTTTAACGATAACAGACAAACCTTTTATTGGTTAACTGTTATACTTTTATTTTCTACTTATTATACTCTAATAAACATTTTGAGAACCGTTAGAACTTTTTGCAATGTGAATTGCACATTTGGCACCATATAGTTCACAAGGCACTTTTTAGGACCTATATAACTAATGTATAGTGCAAATGTTTTAGTTAAGTTCTTTTAACGATAACAGACAAACGTTTTATTGGTTAACTGTTATACTTTTATTATTTACTTATTAGACTCTAATAAACATTTTTAGACCCGTTAGAGCTTTTTGCAATGTGAATTGCACATTTGGCACCATATAGTTCACAAGGTACTTTTTAGGACCTATATAACTAATGTATAGTGCAAATTTTTTAGTTAAGTTCTTTTAACGATAACAGACAAACCTTTTATTGGTTAACTGTTATACTTTTATTATTTACTTATTAGACTCTAATAAACATTTTGAGACCCGTTAGAGCTTTTTGCAATGTGAATTGCACATTTGGCACCATATAGTTCACAAGGTACTTTTTAGGACCTATATAACTAATGTATAGTGCAAATTTTTTAGTTAAGTTCTTTTGAAGATAACAGACAAACCTTTTAATGGTTAACTGTTATACTTTTATTATTTACTTATTAGACTCTAATAAACATTTTTAGACCCGTTAGAGCTTTTTGCAATGTGAATTGCACATTTGGCACCATATAGTTCACAAGGTACTTTTTAGGACCTATATAACTAATGTATAGTGCAAATTTTTTAGTTAAGTTCTTTTGAAGATAACAGACAAACCTTTTATTGGGTAAATGTTATACTTTTATTATTTACTAATTAGACTCTAATAAACATTTTGAGACCCGTTAGAACTTTTTGCAATGTGAATTGCACATTTGCACCATATAGTTCACAAGGCACTTTTTAGGACCTATATAACTAATGTATAGTGCAAATTTTTTAGTTAAGTTCTTTTAACGATAACAGACAAACCTTTCATTGGTTAACTGTTATAATTTTGTTATTTACTTACTAGACTCTAATAAACATTTTGAGACCCGTTAGAACTTTTTGCAATGTGAATTGTACATTTGGCACCATATAGTTCACAAGGCACTTTTTAGGACCTATATAACTAATGTATAGTGCAAATTTTTTAGTTAAGTTCTTTTAACGATAACAGACAAACCTTTTATTGGTTAACTGTTATACTTTTATTATTTACTTATTATACTCTAATAAACATTTTGAGACCCGTTAGAACTTTTTGCAATGTGAATTGCACATTTGGCACCATATAGTTCACAAGGCACTTTTTAGGACCTATATAACTAATGTATAGTACAAATATTTTAGTTAAGTTCTTTTAACGATAACAGACAAACCTTTTATTGGTTAACTGTTATACTTTTATTATTTACTTATTCGACTCTAATAAACATTTTGAGACCCGTTAGAGCTTTTTGCAATGTGAATTGCACATTTGGCACCATATAGTTCACAAGGCACTTTTTAGGACCTATATAACTAATGTATAGTGCAAATTTTTTTAGTTAAGTTTTTTTGAAGATAACAGACAAACCTTTTATTGGGTAAATGTTATACTTTTATTATTCTACTTATTAGACTCTAATAAACATTTTGAGACCCGTTAGAACTTTTTGCAATGTGAATTGCACATTTGGGACCATATAGTTCACAAGGTACTTTTTAGGACCTATATAACTAATATATAGTGCAAATTTTTTAGTTAAGTTCTTTTAACGATAACAGACAAACCTTTTATTGGTTAACTGTTATACTTTTATTATTTACTTATTAGACTCTAATAAACATTTTGAGACCCGTTAGAGCTTTTTGCAATGTGAATTGCACATTTGGCACCATATAGTTCACAAGGCACTTTTTAGGACCTATATAACTAATGTATAGTGCAAATTTTTTAGTTAAGTTCTTTTAACGATAACAGACAAACCTTTTATTGGTTAACTGTTATACTTTTATCATTTACTTATTAGACTCTAATAAACATTTTGAGACCCATTAGAACTTTTTGCAATGTGAATTGCACATTTGGCACCATATAGTTCACAAGGTACTTTTTAGGACCTATATAAATAATGTATAGTGCAAATTTTTTAGTTAAGTTCTTTTAACGATAACAGACAAACCATTTATTGGGTAAATGTTATACTTTTATCATTTACTTATTAGACTCTAATAAACATTTTGAGACCCGTTAGAACTTTTTGCAATGTGAATTGCACATTTGGCACCATATAGTTCACAAGGCACTTTTTTAGGACCTATATAACTAATATATAGTGCAAATTTTTTAGTTAAGTTCTTTTAACGATAACAGACAAACCTTTTATTGGTTAACTGTTATACTTTTATTATTTATTTATTAGACTCTAATAAACATTTTGAGACCCGTTAGAACTTTTTGCAATATGAATTGCACATTTGGCACCATATAGTTCACAAGGCACTTTTTTAGGACCTCTATAACTAATATATAGTGCAAAATTTTTAGTTAAGTTCTTTTAACGATAACAGACAAACCTTTTATTGGTTAACTGTTATACTTTTATTATTTACTTATTATACTCTAATAAACATTTTGAGACCCGTTAGAACTTTTTGCAATGTGAATTGCACATTTGGCACCATATAGTTCACAAGGCACTTTTTAGGACCTATATAACTAATGTATAGTGCAAATATTTTAGTTAAGTTCTTTTAACGATAACAGACAAACCTTTTATTGGTTAACTGTTATACTTTTATTATTTACTTATTCGACTCTAATAAACATTTTGAGACCCGTTAGAGGTTTTTGCAATGTGAATTGCACATTTGGCACCATATAGTTCACAAGGTACTTTTTAGGACCTATATAACTAATGTATAGTGCAAATTTTTTAGTTAAGTTCTTTTGAAGATAACAGACAAACCTTTAATTGGGTAAATGTTATACTTTTATTATTTACTTATTAGACTCTAATAAACATTTTGAGACCCGTTAGAACTTTTTGCAATGTGAATTGCACATTTGGGACCATATAGTTCACAAGGTACTTTTTAGGACCTATATAACTAATATATAGTGCAAATTTTTTAGTTAAGTTCTTTTAACGATAACAGACAAAGCTTTTATTGGTTAACTGTTATACTTTTATTATTTACTTATTAGACTCTAATAAACATTTTGAGACCCGTTAGAACTTTTTGCAATGTGAATTGCACATTTGGCACCATATAGTTCACAAGGCACTTTTTAGGAGCTATATAACTAATGTATAGTGCAAATTTTTTAGTTAAGTTCTTTTAACGATAACAGACAAACCTTTTATTGGTTAACTGTTATACTTTTATTATTTACTTATTAGACTCTAATAAACATTTTGAGACCCATTAGAACTTTTTGCAATGTGAATTGCACATTTGGCACCATATAGTTCACAAGGTACTTTTTAGGACCTATATAACTAATGTATAGTGCAAATTTTTTAGTTAAGTTCTTTTAACGATAACAGACAAACCATTTATTGGGTAAATGTTATACTTTTATCATTTACTTATTAGACTCTAATAAACATTTTGAGACCCGTTAGAACTTTTTGCAATGTGAATTGCACATTTGGCACCATATAGTTCACAAGGCACTTTTTAGGACCTATATAACTAATGTATAGTGCAAATTTTTTAGTTAAGTTCTTTTAACGATAACAGACAAACCTTTCATTGGTTAACTGTTATAATTTTGTTATTTACTTACTAGACTCTAATAAACATTTTGAGACCCGTTAGAACTTTTTGCAATGTGAATTGTACATTTGGCACCATATAGTTCACAAGGCACTTTTTAGGACCTATATAACTAATGTATAGTGCAAATTTTTTAGTTAAGTTCTTTTAACGATAACAGACAAACCTTTTATTGGTTAACTGTTATACTTTTATTATTTACTTATTATACTCTAATAAACATTTTGAGACCCGTTAGAACTTTTTGCAATGTGAATTGCACATTTGGCACCATATAGTTCACAAGGCACTTTTTAGGACCTATATAACTAATGTATAGTACAAATATTTTAGTTAAGTTCTTTTAACGATAACAGACAAACCTTTTATTGGTTAACTGTTATACTTTTATTATTTACTTATTCGACTCTAATAAACATTTTGAGACCCGTTAGAGCTTTTTGCAATGTGAATTGCACATTTGGCACCATATAGTTCACAAGGCACTTTTTAGGACCTATATAACTAATGTATAGTGCAAATTTTTTAGTTAAGTTTTTTTGAAGATAACAGACAAACCTTTTATTGGGTAAATGTTATACTTTTATTATTCTACTTATTAGACTCTAATAAACATTTTGAGACCCGTTAGAACTTTTTGCAATGTGAATTGCACATTTGGGACCATATAGTTCACAAGGTACTTTTTAGGACCTATATAACTAATATATAGTGCAAATTTTTTAGTTAAGTTCTTTTAACGATAACAGACAAACCTTTTATTGGTTAACTGTTATACTTTTATTATTTACTTATTAGACTCTAATAAACATTTTGAGACCCGTTAGAGCTTTTTGCAATGTGAATTGCACATTTGGCACCATATAGTTCACAAGGCACTTTTTAGGACCTATATAACTAATGTATAGTGCAAATTTTTTAGTTAAGTTCTTTTAACGATAACAGACAAACCTTTTATTGGTTAACTGTTATACTTTTATCATTTACTTATTAGACTCTAATAAACATTTTGAGACCCATTAGAACTTTTTGCAATGTGAATTGCACATTTGGCACCATATAGTTCACAAGGTACTTTTTAGGACCTATATAAATAATGTATAGTGCAAATTTTTTAGTTAAGTTCTTTTAACGATAACAGACAAACCATTTATTGGGTAAATGTTATACTTTTATCATTTACTTATTAGACTCTAATAAACATTTTGAGACCCGTTAGAACTTTTTGCAATGTGAATTGCACATTTGGCACCATATAGTTCACAAGGCACTTTTTTAGGACCTATATAACTAATATATAGTGCAAATTTTTTAGTTAAGTTCTTTTAACGATAACAGACAAACCTTTTATTGGTTAACTGTTATACTTTTATTATTTATTTATTAGACTCTAATAAACATTTTGAGACCCGTTAGAACTTTTTGCAATATGAATTGCACATTTGGCACCATATAGTTCACAAGGCACTTTTTTAGGACCTCTATAACTAATATATAGTGCAAAATTTTTAGTTAAGTTCTTTTAACGATAACAGACAAACCTTTTATTGGTTAACTGTTATACTTTTATTATTTACTTATTATACTCTAATAAACATTTTGAGACCCGTTAGAACTTTTTGCAATGTGAATTGCACATTTGGCACCATATAGTTCACAAGGCACTTTTTAGGACCTATATAACTAATGTATAGTGCAAATATTTTAGTTAAGTTCTTTTAACGATAACAGACAAACCTTTTATTGGTTAACTGTTATACTTTTATTATTTACTTATTCGACTCTAATAAACATTTTGAGACCCGTTAGAGGTTTTTGCAATGTGAATTGCACATTTGGCACCATATAGTTCACAAGGTACTTTTTAGGACCTATATAACTAATGTATAGTGCAAATTTTTTAGTTAAGTTCTTTTGAAGATAACAGACAAACCTTTAATTGGGTAAATGTTATACTTTTATTATTTACTTATTAGACTCTAATAAACATTTTGAGACCCGTTAGAACTTTTTGCAATGTGAATTGCACATTTGGGACCATATAGTTCACAAGGTACTTTTTAGGACCTATATAACTAATATATAGTGCAAATTTTTTAGTTAAGTTCTTTTAACGATAACAGACAAAGCTTTTATTGGTTAACTGTTATACTTTTATTATTTACTTATTAGACTCTAATAAACATTTTGAGACCCGTTAGAACTTTTTGCAATGTGAATTGCACATTTGGCACCATATAGTTCACAAGGCACTTTTTAGGAGCTATATAACTAATGTATAGTGCAAATTTTTTAGTTAAGTTCTTTTAACGATAACAGACAAACCTTTTATTGGTTAACTGTTATACTTTTATTATTTACTTATTAGACTCTAATAAACATTTTGAGACCCATTAGAACTTTTTGCAATGTGAATTGCACATTTGGCACCATATAGTTCACAAGGTACTTTTTAGGACCTATATAACTAATGTATAGTGCAAATTTTTTAGTTAAGTTCTTTTAACGATAACAGACAAACCATTTATTGGGTAAATGTTATACTTTTATCATTTACTTATTAGACTCTAATAAACATTTTGAGACCCGTTAGAACTTTTTGCAATGTGAATTGCACATTTGGCACCATATAGTTCACAAGGCACTTTTTTAGGACCTATATAACTAATATATAGTGCAAATTTTTTAGTTAAGTTCTTTTAACGATAACAGACAAACCTTTTATTGGTTAACTGTTATACTTTTATTATTTACTTATTATACTCTAATAAACATTTTGAGACCCGTTAGAACTTTTTGCAATGTGAATTGCACATTTGGCACCATATAGTTCACAAGGCACTTTTTAGGACCTATATAACTAATGTATAGTGCAAATTTTTTAGTTAAGTTCTTTTAACGATAACAGACAAACCTTTTATTGGTTAACTGTTATACTTTTATTATTTACTTATTAGACTCTAATAAACATTTTGAGACCCGTTAGAACTTTTTGCAATGTGAATTGCACATTTGGCACCATATAGTTCACAAGGCACTTTTTAGGACCTATATAACTAATGTATAGTGCAAATTTTTTAGTTAAGTTCTTTTAACGATAACAGACAAACCTTTTATTGGGTAAATGTTATACTTTTATCATTTACTTATTAGACTCTAATAAACATTTTGAGACCCGTTAGAACTTTTTGCAATGTGAATTGCACATTTGGCACCATATAGTTCACAAGGTACTTTTTAGGACCTATATAACTAATATATAGTGCAAATTTTTTAGTTAAGTTCTTTTAACGATAACAGACAAACCTTTTATTGGTTAACTGTTATACTTTTATTATTTACTTATTAGACTCTAATAAACATTTTGAGACCCGTTAGAACTTTTTGCAATGTGAATTGCACATTTGGCACCATATAGTTCACAAGGCACTTTTTAGGAGCTATATAACTAATGTATAGTGCAAATTTTTTAGTTAAGTTCTTTTAACGATAACAGACAAACCATTTATTGGGTAAATGTTATACTTTTATCATTTACTTTTTAGACTCTAATAAACATTTTGAGACCCGTTAGAACTTTTTGCAATGTGAATTGCACATTTGGCACCATATAGTTCACAAGGCACTTTTTTAGGACCTATATAACTAATATAGAGTGCAAATTTTTTAGTTAAGTTCTTTTAACGATAACAGACAAACCTTTTATTGGTTAACTGTTATACTTTTATTATTTACTTATTATACTCTAATAAACATTTTGAGACCCGTTAGAACTTTTTGCAATGTGAATTGCACATTTGGCACCATATAGTTCACAAGGCACTTTTTAGGACCTATATAACTAATGTATAGTGCAAATTTTTTAGTTAAGTTCTTTTAACGATAACAGACAAACCTTTTATTGGTTAACTGTTATACTTTTATTATTTACTTATTAGACTCTAATAAACATTTTGAGACCCGTTAGAACTTTTTGCAATGTGAATTGCACATTTGGCACCATATAGTTCACAAGGCACTTTTTAGGACCTATATAACTAATGTATAGTGCAAATTTTTTAGTTAAGTTCTTTTAACGATAACAGACAAACCTTTTATTGGGTAAATGTTATACTTTTATCATTTACTTATTAGACTCTAATAAACATTTTGAGACCCGTTAGAACTTTTTGCAATGTGAATTGCACATTTGGCACCATATAGTTCACAAGGCACTTTTTAGGACCTATATAACTAATGTATAGTGCAAATTTTTTAGTTAAGTTCTTTTAACGATAACAGACAAACCTTTTGTTGGTTAACTGTTATACTTTCATTATTTACTTATTAGACTCTAATAAACATTTTGAGACCCGTTAGAACTTTTTGCAATATGAATTGCACATTTGGCACCATATAGTTCACAAGGCACTTTTTTAGGACCTATATAACTAATATATAGTGCAAATTTTTTAGTTAAGTTCTTTTAACGATAACAGACAAACCTTTTATTGGTTAACTGTTATACTTTTATTATTTACTTATTATACTCTAATAAACATTTTGAGACCCGTTAGAACTTTTTGCAATGTGAAATGCACATTTGGCACCATATAGTTCACAAGGCACTTTTTAGGACCTATATAACTAATATATAGTGCAAATTTTTTAGTTAAGTTCTTTTAACGATAACAGACAAACGTTTTATTGGTTAACTGTTATACTTTTATTATTTACTTATTATACTCTAATAAACATTTTGAGACCCGTTAGAACTTTTTGCAATGTGAATTGCACATTTGGCACCATATAGTTCACAAGGCACTTTTTAGGACCTATATAACTAATGTATAGTGCAAATTTTTTAGTTAAGTTCTTTTAACGATAACAGACAAACCTTTTATTGGTTAATTGTTATACTTTTATTATTTACTTATTAGACTCTAATAAACATTTTGAGACCCGTTAGAACTTTTTGCAATGTGAATTGCACATTTGGCACCATATAGTTCACAAGGCACTTTTTAGGACCTATATAACTAATGTATAGTGCAAATTTTTTAGTTAAGTTCTTTTAACGATAACAGACAAACCTTTTATTGGGTAAATGTTATACTTTTATCATTTACTTATTAGACTCTAATAAACATTTTGAGACCCGTTAGAACTTTTTGCAATGTGAATTGCACATTTGGCACCATATAGTTCACAAGGTACTTTTTAGGACCTATATAACTAATATATAGTGCAAATTTTTTAGTTAAGTTCTTTTAACGATAACAGACAAACCTTTTATTGGTTAACTGTTATACTTTTATTATTTACTTATTAGACTCTAATAAACATTTTGAGACCCGTTAGAACTTTTTGCAATGTGAATTGCACATTTGGCACCATATAGTTCACAAGGCACTTTTTAGGAGCTATATAACTAATGTATAGTGCAAATTTTTTAGTTAAGTTCTTTTAACGATAACAGACAAACCATTTATTGGGTAAATGTTATACTTTTATCATTTACTTTTTAGACTCTAATAAACATTTTGAGACCCGTTAGAACTTTTTGCAATGTGAATTGCACATTTGGCACCATATAGTTCACAAGGCACTTTTTTAGGACCTATATAACTAATATAGAGTGCAAATTTTTTAGTTAAGTTCTTTTAACGATAACAGACAAACCTTTTATTGGTTAACTGTTATACTTTTATTATTTACTTATTATACTCTAATAAACATTTTGAGACCCGTTAGAACTTTTTGCAATGTGAATTGCACATTTGGCACCATATAGTTCACAAGGCACTTTTTAGGACCTATATAACTAATGTATAGTGCAAATTTTTTAGTTAAGTTCTTTTAACGATAACAGACAAACCTTTTATTGGTTAACTGTTATACTTTTATTATTTACTTATTAGACTCTAATAAACATTTTGAGACCCGTTAGAACTTTTTGCAATGTGAATTGCACATTTGGCACCATATAGTTCACAAGGCACTTTTTAGGACCTATATAACTAATGTATAGTGCAAATTTTTTAGTTAAGTTCTTTTAACGATAACAGACAAACCTTTTATTGGGTAAATGTTATACTTTTATCATTTACTTATTAGACTCTAATAAACATTTTGAGACCCGTTAGAACTTTTTGCAATGTGAATTGCACATTTGGCACCATATAGTTCACAAGGCACTTTTTAGGACCTATATAACTAATGTATAGTGCAAATTTTTTAGTTAAGTTCTTTTAACGATAACAGACAAACCTTTTGTTGGTTAACTGTTATACTTTCATTATTTACTTATTAGACTCTAATAAACATTTTGAGACCCGTTAGAACTTTTTGCAATATGAATTGCACATTTGGCACCATATAGTTCACAAGGCACTTTTTTAGGACCTATATAACTAATATATAGTGCAAATTTTTTAGTTAAGTTCTTTTAACGATAACAGACAAACCTTTTATTGGTTAACTGTTATACTTTTATTATTTACTTATTATACTCTAATAAACATTTTGAGACCCGTTAGAACTTTTTGCAATGTGAAATGCACATTTGGCACCATATAGTTCACAAGGCACTTTTTAGGACCTATATAACTAATGTATAGTGCAAATTTTTTAGTTAAGTTCTTTTAACGATAACAGACAAACCTTTTATTGGTTAACTGTTATACTTTTATTATTTACTTATTAGACTCTAATAAACATTTTGAGACCCGTTAGAGCTTTTTGCAATGTGAATTGCACATTTGGCACCATATAGTTCACAAGGCACTTTTTAGGACCTATATAACTAATGTATAGTGCAAATTTTTTAGTTAAGTTCTTTTAACGATAACAGACAAACCTTTTATTGGGTAAATGTTATACTTTTATCATTTACTTATTAGACTCTAATAAACATTTTGAGACCCGTTAGAACTTTTTGCAATGTGAATTGCACATTTGGCACCATATAGTTCACAAGGCACTTTTTAGGACCTATATAACTAATGTATAGTGCACATTTTTTAGTTAAGTTCTTTTAACGATAACAGACAAACCTTTTATTGGTTAACTGTTATACTTTTATTATTTACTTATTAGACTCTAATAAACATTTTGAGACCCGTTAGAACTTTTTGCAATATGAATTGCACATTTGGCACCATATAGTTCACAAGGCACTTTTTTAGGACCTATATAACTAATATATAGTGCAAATTTTTTAGTTAAGTTCTTTTAACGATAACAGACAAACCTTTTATTGGTTAACTGTTATACTTTTATTATTTACTTATTATACTCTAATAAACATTTTGAGACCCGTTAGAACTTTTTGCAATGTGAAATGCACATTTGGCACCATATAGTTCACAAGGCACTTTTTAGGACCTATATAACTAATGTATAGTGCAAATTTTTTAGTTAAGTTCTTTTAACGATAACAGACAAAACTTTTATTGGTTAACTGTTATACTTTTATTATTTACTTATTAGACTCTAATAAACATTTTGAGACCCGTTAGAACTTTTTGCAATGTGAATTGCACATTTGGCACCATATAGTTCACAAGGCACTTTTTAGGACCTATATAACTAATGTATAGTGCAAATTTTTTAGTTAAGTTCTTTTAACGATAACAGACAAACCTTTTATTGGGTAAATGTTATACTTTTATCATTTACTTATTAGACTCTAATAAACATTTTGAGACCCGTTAGAACTTTTTGCAATGTGAATTGCACATTTGGCACCATATAGTTCACAAGGCACTTTTTAGGACCTATATAACTAATGTATAGTGCAAATTTTTTAGTTAAGTTCTTTTAACGATAACAGACAAACCTTTTGTTGGTTAACTGTTATACTTTCATTATTTACTTATTAGACTCTAATAAACATTTTGAGACCCGTTAGAACTTTTTGCAATATGAATTGCACATTTGGCACCATATAGTTCACAAGGCACTTTTTTAGGACCTATATAACTAATATATAGTGCAAATTTTTTAGTTAAGTTCTTTTAACGATAACAGACAAACCTTTTATTGGTTAACTGTTATACTTTTATTATTTACTTATTATACTCTAATAAACATTTTGAGACCCGTTAGAACTTTTTGCAATGTGAAATGCACATTTGGCACCATATAGTTCACAAGGCACTTTTTAGGACCTATATAACTAATGTATAGTGCAAATTTTTTAGTTAAGTTCTTTTAACGATAACAGACAAACCTTTTATTGGTTAACTGTTATACTTTTATTATTTACTTATTAGACTCTAATAAACATTTTGAGACCCGTTAGAGCTTTTTGCAATGTGAATTGCACATTTGGCACCATATAGTTCACAAGGCACTTTTTAGGACCTATATAACTAATGTATAGTGCAAATTTTTTAGTTAAGTTCTTTTAACGATAACAGACAAACCTTTTATTGGGTAAATGTTATACTTTTATCATTTACTTATTAGACTCTAATAAACATTTTGAGACCCGTTAGAACTTTTTGCAATGTGAATTGCACATTTGGCACCATATAGTTCACAAGGCACTTTTTAGGACCTATATAACTAATGTATAGTGCACATTTTTTAGTTAAGTTCTTTTAACGATAACAGACAAACCTTTTATTGGTTAACTGTTATACTTTTATTATTTACTTATTAGACTCTAATAAACATTTTGAGACCCGTTAGAACTTTTTGCAATATGAATTGCACATTTGGCACCATATAGTTCACAAGGCACTTTTTTAGGACCTATATAACTAATATATAGTGCAAATTTTTTAGTTAAGTTCTTTTAACGATAACAGACAAACCTTTTATTGGTTAACTGTTATACTTTTATTATTTACTTATTATACTCTAATAAACATTTTGAGACCCGTTAGAACTTTTTGCAATGTGAAATGCACATTTGGCACCATATAGTTCACAAGGCACTTTTTAGGACCTATATAACTAATGTATAGTGCAAATTTTTTAGTTAAGTTCTTTTAACGATAACAGACAAAACTTTTATTGGTTAACTGTTATACTTTTATTATTTACTTATTAGACTCTAATAAACATTTTGAGACCCGTTAGAACTTTTTGCAATGTGAATTGCACATTTGGCACCATATAGTTCACAAGGCACTTTTTAGGACCTATATAACTAATGTATAGTGCAAATTTTTTAGTTAAGTTCTTTTAACGATAACAGACAAACCTTTCATTGGTTAACTGTTATAATTTTATTATTTACTTACTAGACTCTAATAAACATTTTGAGACCCGTTAGAACTTTTTGCAATGTGAATTGCACATTTGGCACCATATAGTTCACAAGGCACTTTTTAGGACCTATATAACTAATGTATAGTGCAAATATTTTAGTTAAGTTCTTTTAACGATAACAGACAAACCTTTTATTGGTTAACTGTTATACTTTTATTATTTACTTATTAGACTCTAATACACATTTTGAGACCCGTTAGAACTTTTTTCAATATGAATTGCACATTTGGCACCATATAGTTCACAAAGCACTTTTTTAGGACCTATATAACTAATATATAGTGCAAATTTTTTAGTTAAGTTCTTTTAACGATAACAGACAAACCTTTTATTGGTTAACTGTTATACTTTTATTATTTACTTATTATACTCTAATAAACATTTTGAGACCCGTTAGAACTTTTTGCAATGTGAATTGCACATTTGGCACCATATAGTTCACAAGGCACTTTTTAGGACCTATATAACTAATGTATAGTGCAAATTTTTTAGTTAAGTTCTTTTAACGATAACAGACAAACCTTTTATTGGTTAACTGTTATACTTTTATTATTTACTTATTAGACTCTAATAAACATTTTGAGACCCATTAGAACTTTTTGCAATGTGAATTGCACATTTGGCACCATATAGTTCACAAGGCACTTTTTAGGACCTATATAACTAATGTATAGTGCAAATTTTTTAGTTAAGTTCTTTTAACGATAACAGACAAACCTTTTATTGGTTAACTGTTATACTTTTATTATTTACTTATTAGACTCTAATAAACATTTTGAGACCCGTTAGAACTTTTTGCAATGTGAATTGCACATTTGGCACCATATAGTTCACAAGGCACTTTTTAGGACCTATATAACTAATGTATAGTGCAAATTTTTTAGTTAAGTTCTTTTAACGATAACAGACAAACCTTTTATTGGGTAAATGTTATACTTTTATCATTTACTTATTAGACTCTAATAAACATTTTGAGACCCGTTAGAGCTTTTTGCAATGTGAATTGCACATTTGGCACCATATAGTTCACAAGGCACTTTTTAGGACCTATATAACTAATATATAGTGCAAATTTTTTAGTTAAGTTCTTTTAACGATAACAGACAAACCTTTTATTGGTTAACTGTTATACTTTTATTATTTACTTATTATACTCTAATAAACATTTTGAGACCCGTTAGAACTTTTTGCAATGTGAAATGCACATTTGGCACCATATAGTTCACAAGGCACTTTTTAGGACCTATATAACTAATGTATAGTGCAAATTTTTTAGTTAAGTTCTTTTAACGATAACAGACAAACCTTTTATTGGTTAACTGTTATACTTTTATTATTTACTTATTAGACTCCAATAAACATTTTGAGACCCGTTAGAGCTTTTTGCAATGTGAATTGCACATTTGGCACCATATAGTTCACAAGGCACTTTTTAGGACCTATATAACTAATGTATAGTGCAAATTTTTTAGTTAAGTTCTTTTAACGATAACAGACAAACCTTTTATTGGGTAAATGTTATACTTTTATCATTTACTTATTAGACTCTAATAAACATTTTGAGACCCGTTAGAGCTTTTTGCAATGTGAATTGCACATTTGGCACCATATAGTTCACAAGGCACTTTTTAGGACCTATATAACTAATGTATAGTGCACATTTTTTAGTTAAGTTCTTTTAACGATAACAGACAAACCTTTTATTGGTTAACTGTTATACTTTTATTATTTACTTATTAGACTCTAATAAACATTTTGAGACCCGTTAGAACTTTTTGCAATATGAATTGCACATTTGGCACCATATAGTTCACAAGGCACTTTTTTAGGACCTATATAACTAATATATAGTGCAAATTTTTTAGTTAAGTTCTTTTAACGATAACAGACAAACCTTTTATTGGTTAACTGTTATACTTTTATTATTTACTTATTATACTCTAATAAACATTTTGAGACCCGTTAGAACTTTTTGCAATGTGAAATGCACATTTGGCACCATATAGTTCACAAGGCACTTTTTAGGACCTATATAACTAATGTATAGTGCAAATTTTTTAGTTAAGTTCTTTTAACGATAACAGACAAAACTTTTATTGGTTAACTGTTATACTTTTATTATTTACTTATTAGACTCTAATAAACATTTTTAGACCCGTTAGAACTTTTTGCAATGTGAATTGCACATTTGCACCATATAGTTCACAAGGCACTTTTTAGGACCTATATAACTAATGTATAGTGCAAATTTTTTAGTTAAGTTCTTTTAACGATAACAGACAAACCTTTCATTGGTTAACTGTTATAATTTTATCATTTACTTACTAGACTCTAATAAACATTTTGAGACCCGTTAGAACTTTTTGCAATGTGAATTGCACATTTGGCACCATATAGTTCACAAGGCACTTTTTAGGACCTATATAACTAATGTATAGTGCAAATATTTTAGTTAAGTTCTTTTAACGATAACAGACAAACCTTTTATTGGTTAACTGTTATACTTTTATTATTTACTTATTAGACTCTAATACACATTTTGAGACCCGTTAGAACTTTTTTCAATATGAATTGCACATTTGGCACCATATAGTTCACAAGGCACTTTTTTAAGACCTATATAACTAATATATAGTGCAAATTTTTTAGTTAAGTTCTTTTAACGATAACAGACAAACCTTTTATTGGTTAACTGTTATACTTTTATTATTTACTTATTATACTCTAATAAACATTTTGAGACCCGTTAGAACTTTTTGCAATGTGAATTGCACATTTGGCACCATATAGTTCACAAGGCACTTTTTAGGACCTATATAACTAATGTATAGTGCAAATTTTTTAGTTAAGTTCTTTTAACGATAACAGACAAACCTTTTATTGGTTAACTGTTATACTTTTATTATTTACTTATTAGACTCTAATAAACATTTTGAGACCCATTAGAACTTTTTGCAATGTGAATTGCACATTTGGCACCATATAGTTCACAAGGTACTTTTTAGGACCTATATAACTAATGTATAGTGCAAATTTTTTAGTTAAGTTCTTTTAACGATAACAGACAAACCTTTTATTGGGTAAATGTTATACTTTTATCATTTACTTATTAGACTCTAATAAACATTTTGAGACCCGTTAGAACTTTTTGCAATGTGAATTGCACATTTGGCACCATATAGTTCACAAGGCACTTTTTAGGACCTATATAACTAATGTATAGTGCAAATTTTTTAGTTAAGTTCTTTTAACGATAACAGACAAACCTTTTATTGGTTAACTGTTATACTTTTATTATTTACTTATTAGACTCTAATAAACATTTTGAGACCCGTTAGAACTTTTTGCAATGTGAATTGCACATTTGGCACCATATAGTTCACAAGGCACTTTTTAGGACCTATATAACTAATGTATAGTGCAAATTTTTTAGTTAAGTTCTTTTAACGATAACAGACAAACCTTTTATTGGTTAACTGTTATACTTTTATTATTTACTTATTAGACTCTAATAAACATTTTGAGACCCGTTAGAGCTTTTTGCAATGTGAATTGCACATTTGGGACCATATAGTTCACAAGGCACTTTTTAGGACCTATATAACTAATGTATAGTGCAAATATTTTAGTTAAGTTCTTTTAACGATAACAGACAAACCTTTTATTGGTTAACTGTTATACTTTTATTTTCTACTTATTATACTCTAATAAACATTTTGAGAACCGTTAGAACTTTTTGCAATGTGAATTGCACATTTGGCACCATATAGTTCACAAGGCACTTTTTAGGACCTATATAACTAATGTATAGTGCAATTTTTTAGTTAAGTTCTTTTAACGATAACAGACAAACCTTTTATTGGTTAACTGTTATACTTTTATTATTTACTTATTAGACTCTAATAAACATTTTGAGACCCGTTAGAACTTTTTGCAATGTGAATTGCACATTTGGCACCATATAGTTCACAAGGCACTTTTTTAGGACCTATATAACTAATATATAGTGCAAATTTTTTAGTTAAGTTCTTTTAACGATAACAGACAAACCTTTTATTGGTTAACTGTTATACTTTTATATTCTACTTATTATACTCTAATAAACATTTTGAGACCCGTTAGAACTTTTTGCAATGTGAATTGCACATTTGGCACCATATAGTTCACAAGGCACTTTTTAGGACCTATATAACTAATGTATAGTGCAAATTTTTTAGCTAAGTTCTTTTAACGATAACAGACAAACCTTTTATTGGTTAACTGTTATAATTTTATTATTTACTTATTAGACTCTAATAAACATTTTGAGACCCGTTAGAACTTTTTGCAATGTGAATTGCACATTTGGCACCATATAGTTCACAAGGCACTTTTTAGGACCTATATAACTAATGTATAGTACAAATATTTTAGTTAAGTTCTTTTAACGATAACAGACAAACCTTTTATTGGGTAAATGTTATACTTTTATCATTTACTTATTAGACTCTAATAAACATTTTGAGACCCGTTAGAACTTTTTGCAATGTGAATTGCACATTTGGCACCATATAGTTCACAAGGCACTTTTTAGGACCTATATAACTAATGTATAGTGGAAATTTTTTAGTTAAGTTCTTTTAACGATAACAGACAAACCTTTTATTGGTTAACTGTTATACTTTTATTATTTACTTATTAGACTCTAATACACATTTTGAGACCCGTTAGAACTTTTTTCAATATGAATTGCACATTTGGCACCATATAGTTCACAAAGCACTTTTTTAGGACCTATATAACTAATATATAGTGCAAATTTTTTAGTTAAGTTCTTTTAACGATAACAGACAAACCTTTTATTGGTTAACTGTTATACTTTTATTATTTACTTATTAGACTCTAATAAACATTTTGAGACCCGTTAGAACTTTTTGCAATGTGAATTGCACATTTGGCACCATATAGTTCACAAGGCACTTTTTAGGACCTATATAACTAATGTATAGTGCAAATTTTTTAGTTAAGTTCTTTTAACGATAACAGACAAACCTTTTATTGGTTAACTGTTATACTTTTATTATTTACTTATTAGACTCTAATAAACATTTTGAGACCCGTTAGAGCTTTTTGCAATGTGAATTGCACATTTGGGACCATATAGTTCACAAGGCACTTTTTAGGACCTATATAACTAATGTATAGTGCAATTTTTTAGTTAAGTTCTTTTAACGATAACAGACAAACCTTTTATTGGTTAACTGTTATACTTTTATCATTTATTTATTAGACTCTAATAAACATTTTGAGACCCGTTAGAACTTTTTGCAATGTGAATTGCACATTTGGCACCATATAGTTCACAAGGCACTTTTTTAGGACCTATTTAACTAATATATAGTGCAAATATTTTAGTTAAGTTCTTTTAACGATAACAGACAAAACTTTTATTGGTTAACTGTTATACTTTTATTATTTACTTATTAGACTCTAATAAACATTTTGAGACCCGTTAGAACTTTTTGCAATGTGAATTGCACATTTGGCACCATATAGTTCACAAGGCACTTTTTAGGACCTATATAACTAATGTATAGTGCAAATTTTTTAGTTAAGTTCTTTTAACGATAACAGACAAACCTTTCATTGGTTAACTGTTATAATTTTATTATTTACTTACTAGACTCTAATAAACATTTTGAGACCCGTTAGAACTTTTTGCAATGTGAATTGCACATTTGGCACCATATAGTTCACAAGGCACTTTTTAGGACCTATATAACTAATGTATAGTGCAAATATTTTAGTTAAGTTCTTTTAACGATAACAGACAAACCTTTTATTGGTTAACTGTTATACTTTTATTATTTACTTATTAGACTCTAATACACATTTTGAGACCCGTTAGAACTTTTTTCAATATGAATTGCACATTTGGCACCATATAGTTCACAAAGCACTTTTTTAGGACCTATATAACTAATATATAGTGCAAATTTTTTAGTTAAGTTCTTTTAACGATAACAGACAAACCTTTTATTGGTTAACTGTTATACTTTTATTATTTACTTATTATACTCTAATAAACATTTTGAGACCCGTTAGAACTTTTTGCAATGTGAATTGCACATTTGGCACCATATAGTTCACAAGGCACTTTTTAGGACCTATATAACTAATGTATAGTGCAAATTTTTTAGTTAAGTTCTTTTAACGATAACAGACAAACCTTTTATTGGTTAACTGTTATACTTTTATTATTTACTTATTAGACTCTAATAAACATTTTGAGACCCATTAGAACTTTTTGCAATGTGAATTGCACATTTGGCACCATATAGTTCACAAGGCACTTTTTAGGACCTATATAACTAATGTATAGTGCAAATTTTTTAGTTAAGTTCTTTTAACGATAACAGACAAACCTTTTATTGGTTAACTGTTATACTTTTATTATTTACTTATTAGACTCTAATAAACATTTTGAGACCCGTTAGAACTTTTTGCAATGTGAATTGCACATTTGGCACCATATAGTTCACAAGGCACTTTTTAGGACCTATATAACTAATGTATAGTGCAAATTTTTTAGTTAAGTTCTTTTAACGATAACAGACAAACCTTTTATTGGGTAAATGTTATACTTTTATCATTTACTTATTAGACTCTAATAAACATTTTGAGACCCGTTAGAGCTTTTTGCAATGTGAATTGCACATTTGGCACCATATAGTTCACAAGGCACTTTTTAGGACCTATATAACTAATGTATAGTGCAAATTTTTTAGTTAAGTTCTTTTAACGATAACAGACAAACCTTTTGTTGGTTAACTGTTATACTTTCATTATTTACTTATTAGACTCTAATAAACATTTTGAGACCCGTTAGAACTTTTTGCAATATGAATTGCACATTTGGCACCATATAGTTCACAAGGCACTTTTTTAGGACCTATATAACTAATATATAGTGCAAATTTTTTAGTTAAGTTCTTTTAACGATAACAGACAAACCTTTTATTGGTTAACTGTTATACTTTTATTATTTACTTATTATACTCTAATAAACATTTTGAGACCCGTTAGAACTTTTTGCAATGTGAAATGCACATTTGGCACCATATAGTTCACAAGGCACTTTTTAGGACCTATATAACTAATGTATAGTGCAAATTTTTTAGTTAAGTTCTTTTAACGATAACAGACAAACCTTTTATTGGTTAACTGTTATACTTTTATTATTTACTTATTAGACTCCAATAAACATTTTGAGACCCGTTAGAGCTTTTTGCAATGTGAATTGCACATTTGGCACCATATAGTTCACAAGGCACTTTTTAGGACCTATATAACTAATGTATAGTGCAAATTTTTTAGTTAAGTTCTTTTAACGATAACAGACAAACCTTTTATTGGGTAAATGTTATACTTTTATTATTTACTTATTAGACTCTAATAAACATTTTGAGACCCGTTAGAGCTTTTTGCAATGTGAATTGCACATTTGGCACCATATAGTTCACAAGGCACTTTTTAGGACCTATATAACTAATGTATAGTGCACATTTTTTAGTTAAGTTCTTTTAACGATAACAGACAAACCTTTTATTGGTTAACTGTTATACTTTTATTATTTACTTATTAGACTCTAATAAACATTTTGAGACCCGTTAGAACTTTTTGCAATATGAATTGCACATTTGGCACCATATAGTTCACAAGGCACTTTTTTAGGACCTATATAACTAATATATAGTGCAAATTTTTTAGTTAAGTTCTTTTAACGATAACAGACAAACCTTTTATTGGTTAACTGTTATACTTTTATTATTTACTTATTATACTCTAATAAACATTTTGAGACCCGTTAGAACTTTTTGCAATGTGAAATGCACATTTGGCACCATATAGTTCACAAGGCACTTTTTAGGACCTATATAACTAATGTATAGTGCAAATTTTTTAGTTAAGTTCTTTTAACGATAACAGACAAAACTTTTATTGGTTAACTGTTATACTTTTATTATTTACTTATTAGACTCTAATAAACATTTTTAGACCCGTTAGAACTTTTTGCAATGTGAATTGCACATTTGCACCATATAGTTCACAAGGCACTTTTTAGGACCTATATAACTAATGTATAGTGCAAATTTTTTAGTTAAGTTCTTTTAACGATAACAGACAAACCTTTCATTGGTTAACTGTTATAATTTTATCATTTACTTACTAGACTCTAATAAACATTTTGAGACCCGTTAGAACTTTTTGCAATGTGAATTGCACATTTGGCACCATATAGTTCACAAGGCACTTTTTAGGACCTATATAACTAATGTATAGTGCAAATATTTTAGTTAAGTTCTTTTAACGATAACAGACAAACCTTTTATTGGTTAACTGTTATACTTTTATTATTTACTTATTAGACTCTAATACACATTTTGAGACCCGTTAGAACTTTTTTCAATATGAATTGCACATTTGGCACCATATAGTTCACAAGGCACTTTTTTAAGACCTATATAACTAATATATAGTGCAAATTTTTTAGTTAAGTTCTTTTAACGATAACAGACAAACCTTTTATTGGTTAACTGTTATACTTTTATTATTTACTTATTATACTCTAATAAACATTTTGAGACCCGTTAGAACTTTTTGCAATGTGAATTGCACATTTGGCACCATATAGTTCACAAGGCACTTTTTAGGACCTATATAACTAATGTATAGTGCAAATTTTTTAGTTAAGTTCTTTTAACGATAACAGACAAACCTTTTATTGGTTAACTGTTATACTTTTATTATTTACTTATTAGACTCTAATAAACATTTTGAGACCCATTAGAACTTTTTGCAATGTGAATTGCACATTTGGCACCATATAGTTCACAAGGTACTTTTTAGGACCTATATAACTAATGTATAGTGCAAATTTTTTAGTTAAGTTCTTTTAACGATAACAGACAAACCTTTTATTGGGTAAATGTTATACTTTTATCATTTACTTATTAGACTCTAATAAACATTTTGAGACCCGTTAGAACTTTTTGCAATGTGAATTGCACATTTGGCACCATATAGTTCACAAGGCACTTTTTAGGACCTATATAACTAATGTATAGTGCAAATTTTTTAGTTAAGTTCTTTTAACGATAACAGACAAACCTTTTATTGGTTAACTGTTATACTTTTATTATTTACTTATTAGACTCTAATAAACATTTTGAGACCCGTTAGAACTTTTTGCAATGTGAATTGCACATTTGGCACCATATAGTTCACAAGGCACTTTTTAGGACCTATATAACTAATGTATAGTGCAAATTTTTTAGTTAAGTTCTTTTAACGATAACAGACAAACCTTTTATTGGTTAACTGTTATACTTTTATTATTTACTTATTAGACTCTAATAAACATTTTGAGACCCGTTAGAGCTTTTTGCAATGTGAATTGCACATTTGGGACCATATAGTTCACAAGGCACTTTTTAGGACCTATATAACTAATGTATAGTGCAAATATTTTAGTTAAGTTCTTTTAACGATAACAGACAAACCTTTTATTGGTTAACTGTTATACTTTTATTTTCTACTTATTATACTCTAATAAACATTTTGAGAACCGTTAGAACTTTTTGCAATGTGAATTGCACATTTGGCACCATATAGTTCACAAGGCACTTTTTAGGACCTATATAACTAATGTATAGTGCAATTTTTTAGTTAAGTTCTTTTAACGATAACAGACAAACCTTTTATTGGTTAACTGTTATACTTTTATTATTTACTTATTAGACTCTAATAAACATTTTGAGACCCGTTAGAACTTTTTGCAATGTGAATTGCACATTTGGCACCATATAGTTCACAAGGCACTTTTTTAGGACCTATATAACTAATATATAGTGCAAATTTTTTAGTTAAGTTCTTTTAACGATAACAGACAAACCTTTTATTGGTTAACTGTTATACTTTTATATTCTACTTATTATACTCTAATAAACATTTTGAGACCCGTTAGAACTTTTTGCAATGTGAATTGCACATTTGGCACCATATAGTTCACAAGGCACTTTTTAGGACCTATATAACTAATGTATAGTGCAAATTTTTTAGCTAAGTTCTTTTAACGATAACAGACAAACCTTTTATTGGTTAACTGTTATAATTTTATTATTTACTTATTAGACTCTAATAAACATTTTGAGACCCGTTAGAACTTTTTGCAATGTGAATTGCACATTTGGCACCATATAGTTCACAAGGCACTTTTTAGGACCTATATAACTAATGTATAGTACAAATATTTTAGTTAAGTTCTTTTAACGATAACAGACAAACCTTTTATTGGGTAAATGTTATACTTTTATCATTTACTTATTAGACTCTAATAAACATTTTGAGACCCGTTAGAACTTTTTGCAATGTGAATTGCACATTTGGCACCATATAGTTCACAAGGCACTTTTTAGGACCTATATAACTAATGTATAGTGCAAATTTTTTAGTTAAGTTCTTTTAACGATAACAGACAAACCTTTTATTGGTTAACTGTTATACTTTTATTATTTACTTATTAGACTCTAATACACATTTTGAGACCCGTTAGAACTTTTTTCAATATGAATTGCACATTTGGCACCATATAGTTCACAAAGCACTTTTTTAGGACCTATATAACTAATATATAGTGCAAATTTTTTAGTTAAGTTCTTTTAACGATAACAGACAAACCTTTTATTGGTTAACTGTTATACTTTTATTATTTACTTATTAGACTCTAATAAACATTTTGAGACCCGTTAGAACTTTTTGCAATGTGAATTGCACATTTGGCACCATATAGTTCACAAGGCACTTTTTAGGACCTATATAACTAATGTATAGTGCAAATTTTTTAGTTAAGTTCTTTTAACGATAACAGACAAACCTTTTATTGGTTAACTGTTATACTTTTATTATTTACTTATTAGACTCTAATAAACATTTTGAGACCCGTTAGAGCTTTTTGCAATGTGAATTGCACATTTGGGACCATATAGTTCACAAGGCACTTTTTAGGACCTATATAACTAATGTATAGTGCAATTTTTTAGTTAAGTTCTTTTAACGATAACAGACAAACCTTTTATTGGTTAACTGTTATACTTTTATCATTTACTTATTAGACTCTAATAAACATTTTGAGACCCGTTAGAACTTTTTGCAATGTGAATTGCACATTTGGCACCATATAGTTCACAAGGCACTTTTTAGGACCTATATAACTAATGTATAGTGCAAATTTTTTAGTTAAGTTCTTTTAACGATAACAGACAAACCTTTTATTGGTTAACTGTTATACTTTTATTATTTACTTATTAGACTCTAATAAACATTTTGAGACCCGTTAGAACTTTTTGCAATGTGAATTGCACATTTGGCACCATATAGTTCACAAGGCACTTTTTAGGACCTATATAACTAATGTATAGTGCAAATTTTTTAGTTAAGTTCTTTTAACGATAACAGACAAACCTTTTATTGGTTAACTGTTATACTTTTATTATTTACTTATTAGACTCTAATAAACATTTTGAGACCCGTTAGAGCTTTTTGCAATGTGAATTGCACATTTGGGACCATATAGTTCACAAGGCACTTTTTAGGACCTATATAACTAATGTATAGTGCAAATATTTTAGTTAAGTTCTTTTAACGATAACAGACAAACCTTTTATTGGTTAACTGTTATACTTTTATTTTCTACTTATTATACTCTAATAAACATTTTGAGAACCGTTAGAACTTTTTGCAATGTGAATTGCACATTTGGCACCATATAGTTCACAAGGCACTTTTTAGGACCTATATAACTAATGTATAGTGCAATTTTTTAGTTAAGTTCTTTTAACGATAACAGACAAACCTTTTATTGGTTAACTGTTATACTTTTATTATTTACTTATTAGACTCTAATAAACATTTTGAGACCCGTTAGAACTTTTTGCAATGTGAATTGCACATTTGGCACCATATAGTTCACAAGGCACTTTTTTAGGACCTATATAACTAATATATAGTGCAAATTTTTTAGTTAAGTTCTTTTAACGATAACAGACAAACCTTTTATTGGTTAACTGTTATACTTTTATATTCTACTTATTATACTCTAATAAACATTTTGAGACCCGTTAGAACTTTTTGCAATGTGAATTGCACATTTGGCACCATATAGTTCACAAGGCACTTTTTAGGACCTATATAACTAATGTATAGTGCAAATTTTTTAGCTAAGTTCTTTTAACGATAACAGACAAAACTTTTATTGGTTAACTGTTATAATTTTATTATTTACTTATTAGACTCTAATAAACATTTTGAGACCCGTTAGAACTTTTTGCAATGTGAATTGCACATTTGGCACCATATAGTTCACAAGGCACTTTTTAGGACCTATATAACTAATGTATAGTACAAATATTTTAGTTAAGTTCTTTTAACGATAACAGACAAACCTTTTATTGGGTAAATGTTATACTTTTATCATTTACTTATTAGACTCTAATAAACATTTTGAGACCCGTTAGAACTTTTTGCAATGTGAATTGCACATTTGGCACCATATAGTTCACAAGGCACTTTTTAGGACCTATATAACTAATGTATAGTGGAAATTTTTTAGTTAAGTTCTTTTAACGATAACAGACAAACCTTTTATTGGTTAACTGTTATACTTTTATTATTTACTTATTAGACTCTAATACACATTTTGAGACCCGTTAGAACTTTTTTCAATATGAATTGCACATTTGGCACCATATAGTTCACAAAGCACTTTTTTAGGACCTATATAACTAATATATAGTGCAAATTTTTTAGTTAAGTTCTTTTAACGATAACAGACAAACCTTTTATTGGTTAACTGTTATACTTTTATTATTTACTTATTAGACTCTAATAAACATTTTGAGACCCGTTAGAACTTTTTGCAATGTGAATTGCACATTTGGCACCATATAGTTCACAAGGCACTTTTTAGGACCTATATAACTAATGTATAGTGCAAATTTTTTAGTTAAGTTCTTTTAACGATAACAGACAAACCTTTTATTGGTTAACTGTTATACTTTTATTATTTACTTATTAGACTCTAATAAACATTTTGAGACCCGTTAGAGCTTTTTGCAATGTGAATTGCACATTTGGGACCATATAGTTCACAAGGCACTTTTTAGGACCTATATAACTAATGTATAGTGCAATTTTTTAGTTAAGTTCTTTTAACGATAACAGACAAACCTTTTATTGGTTAACTGTTATACTTTTATCATTTATTTATTAGACTCTAATAAACATTTTGAGACCCGTTAGAACTTTTTGCAATGTGAATTGCACATTTGGCACCATATAGTTCACAAGGCACTTTTTTAGGACCTATTTAACTAATATATAGTGCAAATATTTTAGTTAAGTTCTTTTAACGATAACAGACAAACCTTTTATTGGTTAACTGTTATACTTTTATTTTCTAATTATTATACTCTAATAAACATTTTGAGAACCGTTAGAACTTTTTGCAATGTGAATTGCACATTTGGCACCATATAGTTCACAAGGCACTTTTTAGGACCTATATAACTAATGTATAGTGCAATTTTTTAGTTAAGTTCTTTTAACGATAACAGACAAACCTTTTATTGGTTAACTGTTATACTTTTATTATTTACTTATTAGACTCTAATAAACATTTTGAGACCCGTTAGAACTTTTTGCAATGTGAATTGCACATTTGGCACCATATAGTTCACAAGGCACTTTTTTAGGACCTATATAACTAATATATAGTGCAAATTTTTTAGTTAAGTTCTTTTAACGATAACAGACAAACCTTTTATTGGGTAACTGTTATACTTTTATATTCTACTTATTATACTCTAATAAACATTTTGAGACCCGTTAGAGCTTTTTGCAATGTGAATTGCACATTTGGCACCATATAGTTCACAAGGCACTTTTTAGGACCTATATAACTAATGTATAGTGCAAATTTTTTAGTTAAGTTCTTTTAACGATAACAGACAAACCTTTTATTGGGTAAATGTTATACTTTTATCATTTACTTATTAGACTCTAATAAACATTTTGAGACCCGTTAGAGCTTTTTGCAATGTGAATTGCACATTTGGCACCATATAGTTCACAAGGCACTTTTTAGGACCTATATAACTAATGTATAGTGCACATTTTTTAGTTAAGTTCTTTTAACGATAACAGACAAACCTTTTATTGGTTAACTGTTATACTTTTATTATTTACTTATTAGACTCTAATAAACATTTTGAGACCCGTTAGAACTTTTTGCAATATGAATTGCACATTTGGCACCATATAGTTCACAAGGCACTTTTTTAGGACCTATATAACTAATATATAGTGCAAATTTTTTAGTTAAGTTCTTTTAACGATAACAGACAAACCTTTTATTGGTTAACTGTTATACTTTTATTATTTACTTATTATACTCTAATAAACATTTTGAGACCCGTTAGAACTTTTTGCAATGTGAAATGCACATTTGGCACCATATAGTTCACAAGGCACTTTTTAGGACCTATATAACTAATGTATAGTGCAAATTTTTTAGTTAAGTTCTTTTAACGATAACAGACAAAACTTTTATTGGTTAACTGTTATACTTTTATTATTTACTTATTAGACTCTAATAAACATTTTTAGACCCGTTAGAACTTTTTGCAATGTGAATTGCACATTTGCACCATATAGTTCACAAGGCACTTTTTAGGACCTATATAACTAATGTATAGTGCAAATTTTTTAGTTAAGTTCTTTTAACGATAACAGACAAACCTTTCATTGGTTAACTGTTATAATTTTATCATTTACTTACTAGACTCTAATAAACATTTTGAGACCCGTTAGAACTTTTTGCAATGTGAATTGCACATTTGGCACCATATAGTTCACAAGGCACTTTTTAGGACCTATATAACTAATGTATAGTGCAAATATTTTAGTTAAGTTCTTTTAACGATAACAGACAAACCTTTTATTGGTTAACTGTTATACTTTTATTATTTACTTATTAGACTCTAATACACATTTTGAGACCCGTTAGAACTTTTTTCAATATGAATTGCACATTTGGCACCATATAGTTCACAAGGCACTTTTTTAAGACCTATATAACTAATATATAGTGCAAATTTTTTAGTTAAGTTCTTTTAACGATAACAGACAAACCTTTTATTGGTTAACTGTTATACTTTTATTATTTACTTATTATACTCTAATAAACATTTTGAGACCCGTTAGAACTTTTTGCAATGTGAATTGCACATTTGGCACCATATAGTTCACAAGGCACTTTTTAGGACCTATATAACTAATGTATAGTGCAAATTTTTTAGTTAAGTTCTTTTAACGATAACAGACAAACCTTTTATTGGTTAACTGTTATACTTTTATTATTTACTTATTAGACTCTAATAAACATTTTGAGACCCATTAGAACTTTTTGCAATGTGAATTGCACATTTGGCACCATATAGTTCACAAGGTACTTTTTAGGACCTATATAACTAATGTATAGTGCAAATTTTTTAGTTAAGTTCTTTTAACGATAACAGACAAACCTTTTATTGGGTAAATGTTATACTTTTATCATTTACTTATTAGACTCTAATAAACATTTTGAGACCCGTTAGAACTTTTTGCAATGTGAATTGCACATTTGGCACCATATAGTTCACAAGGCACTTTTTAGGACCTATATAACTAATGTATAGTGCAAATATTTTAGTTAAGTTCTTTTAACGATAACAGACAAACCTTTTATTGGTTAACTGTTATACTTTTATTATTTACTTATTAGACTCTAATAAACATTTTGAGACCCGTTAGAACTTTTTGCAATGTGAATTGCACATTTGGCACCATATAGTTCACAAGGCACTTTTTAGGACCTATATAACTAATGTATAGTGCAAATTTTTTAGTTAAGTTCTTTTAACGATAACAGACAAACCTTTTATTGGTTAACTGTTATACTTTTATTATTTACTTATTAGACTCTAATAAACATTTTGAGACCCGTTAGAGCTTTTTGCAATGTGAATTGCACATTTGGGACCATATAGTTCACAAGGCACTTTTTAGGACCTATATAACTAATGTATAGTGCAAATATTTTAGTTAAGTTCTTTTAACGATAACAGACAAACCTTTTATTGGTTAACTGTTATACTTTTATTTTCTACTTATTATACTCTAATAAACATTTTGAGAACCGTTAGAACTTTTTGCAATGTGAATTGCACATTTGGCACCATATAGTTCACAAGGCACTTTTTAGGACCTATATAACTAATGTATAGTGCAATTTTTTAGTTAAGTTCTTTTAACGATAACAGACAAACCTTTTATTGGTTAACTGTTATACTTTTATTATTTACTTATTAGACTCTAATAAACATTTTGAGACCCGTTAGAACTTTTTGCAATGTGAATTGCACATTTGGCACCATATAGTTCACAAGGCACTTTTTTAGGACCTATATAACTAATATATAGTGCAAATTTTTTAGTTAAGTTCTTTTAACGATAACAGACAAACCTTTTATTGGTTAACTGTTATACTTTTATATTCTACTTATTATACTCTAATAAACATTTTGAGACCCGTTAGAACTTTTTGCAATGTGAATTGCACATTTGGCACCATATAGTTCACAAGGCACTTTTTAGGACCTATATAACTAATGTATAGTGCAAATTTTTTAGCTAAGTTCTTTTAACGATAACAGACAAACCTTTTATTGGTTAACTGTTATAATTTTATTATTTACTTATTAGACTCTAATAAACATTTTGAGACCCGTTAGAACTTTTTGCAATGTGAATTGCACATTTGGCACCATATAGTTCACAAGGCACTTTTTAGGACCTATATAACTAATGTATAGTACAAATATTTTAGTTAAGTTCTTTTAACGATAACAGACAAACCTTTTATTGGGTAAATGTTATACTTTTATCATTTACTTATTAGACTCTAATAAACATTTTGAGACCCGTTAGAACTTTTTGCAATGTGAATTGCACATTTGGCACCATATAGTTCACAAGGCACTTTTTAGGACCTATATAACTAATGTATAGTGGAAATTTTTTAGTTAAGTTCTTTTAACGATAACAGACAAACCTTTTATTGGTTAACTGTTATACTTTTATTATTTACTTATTAGACTCTAATACACATTTTGAGACCCGTTAGAACTTTTTTCAATATGAATTGCACATTTGGCACCATATAGTTCACAAAGCACTTTTTTAGGACCTATATAACTAATATATAGTGCAAATTTTTTAGTTAAGTTCTTTTAACGATAACAGACAAACCTTTTATTGGTTAACTGTTATACTTTTATTATTTACTTATTAGACTCTAATAAACATTTTGAGACCCGTTAGAACTTTTTGCAATGTGAATTGCACATTTGGCACCATATAGTTCACAAGGCACTTTTTAGGACCTATATAACTAATGTATAGTGCAAATTTTTTAGTTAAGTTCTTTTAACGATAACAGACAAACCTTTTATTGGTTAACTGTTATACTTTTATTATTTACTTATTAGACTCTAATAAACATTTTGAGACCCGTTAGAGCTTTTTGCAATGTGAATTGCACATTTGGGACCATATAGTTCACAAGGCACTTTTTAGGACCTATATAACTAATGTATAGTGCAATTTTTTAGTTAAGTTCTTTTAACGATAACAGACAAACCTTTTATTGGTTAACTGTTATACTTTTATCATTTATTTATTAGACTCTAATAAACATTTTGAGACCCGTTAGAACTTTTTGCAATGTGAATTGCACATTTGGCACCATATAGTTCACAAGGCACTTTTTTAGGACCTATTTAACTAATATATAGTGCAAATATTTTAGTTAAGTTCTTTTAACGATAACAGACAAACCTTTTATTGGTTAACTGTTATACTTTTATTTTCTAATTATTATACTCTAATAAACATTTTGAGAACCGTTAGAACTTTTTGCAATGTGAATTGCACATTTGGCACCATTTAGTTCACAAGGCACTTTTTAGGACCTATATAACTAATGTATAGTGCAATTTTTTAGTTAAGTTCTTTTAACGATAACAGACAAACCTTTTATTGGTTAACTGTTATACTTTTATTATTTACTTATTAGACTCTAATAAACATTTTGAGACCCGTTAGAACTTTTTGCAATGTGAATTGCACATTTGGCACCATATAGTTCACAAGGCACTTTTTTAGGACCTATATAACTAATATATAGTGCAAATTTTTTAGTTAAGTTCTTTTAACGATAACAGACAAACCTTTTATTGGGTAACTGTTATACTTTTATATTCTACTTATTATACTCTAATAAACATTTTGAGACCCGTTAGAACTTTTTGCAATGTGAATTGCACATTTGGCACCATATAGTTCACAAGGCACTTTTTAGGACCTATATAACTAATGTATAGTGCAAATTATTTAGTTAAGTTCTTTTAACGATAACAGACAAACCTTTTATTGGTTAACTGTTATACTTTTATTATTTACTTATTAGACTCTAATAAACATTTTGAGACCCGTTAGAACTTTTTGCAATGTGAATTGCACATTTGGCACCATATAGTTCACAAGGCACTTTTTAGGACCTATATAACTAATGTATAGTACAAATATTTTAGTTAAGTTCTTATAAGGAAAACAGACAAACCTTTTGTTGGTTAACTGTTATACTTTTATTATTTACTTATTAGACTCTAATAAACATTTTGAGACCCGTTAGAACTTTTTGCAATGTGAATTGCACATTTGGCACCATATAGTTCACAAGGCACTTTTTTAGGACCTATATAACTAATATATAGGGCAAATTTTTTAGTTAAGTTCTTTTAACGATAACAGACAAACCTTTTATTGGTTAACTGTTATACTTTTATTGTTTACTTATTAGACTCTAATAAACATTTTGAGACCCGTTAGAACTTTTTGCAATGTGAATTGCACATTTGGGACCATATAGTTCACAAGGCACTTTTTAGGACCTATATAACTAATGTATAGTACAAATATTTTAGTTAAGTTCTTATAAGGAAAACAGACAAACCTTTTGTTGGTTAACTGTTATACTTTTATTATTTACTTATTATACTCTAATAAACATTTTGAGACCCGTTAGAACTTTTTGCAATGTGAATTGCACATTTGGCACCATATAGTTCACAAGGCACTTTTTAGGACCTATATAACTAATGTATAGTGCAAATTTTTTAGTTAAGTTCTTTTAACGATAACAGACAAACCTTTTATTGGTTAACTGTTATACTTTTATTATTTACTTATTAGACTCTAATAAACATTTTGAGACCCATTAGAACTTTTTGCAATGTGAATTGCACATTTGGCACCATATAGTTCACAAGGTACTTTTTAGGACCTATATAACTAATGTATAGTGCAAATTTTTTAGTTAAGTTCTTTTAACGATAACAGACAAACCTTTTATTGGGTAAATGTTATACTTTTATCATTTACTTATTAGACTCTAATAAACATTTTGAGACCCGTTAGAACTTTTTGCAATGTGAATTGCACATTTGGCACCATATAGTTCACAAGGCACTTTTTAGGACCTATATAACTAATGTATAGTGGAAATTTTTTAGTTAAGTTCTTTTAACGATAACAGACAAACCTTTTATTGGTTAACTGTTATACTTTTATTATTTACTTATTAGACTCTAATACACATTTTGAGACCCGTTAGAACTTTTTTCAATATGAATTGCACATTTGGCACCATATAGTTCACAAAGCACTTTTTTAGGACCTATATAACTAATATATAGTGCAAATTTTTTAGTTAAGTTCTTTTAACGATAACAGACAAACCTTTTATTGGTTAACTGTTATACTTTTATTATTTACTTATTAGACTCTAATAAACATTTTGAGACCCGTTAGAACTTTTTGCAATGTGAATTGCACATTTGGCACCATATAGTTCACAAGGCACTTTTTAGGACCTATATAACTAATGTATAGTGCAAATTTTTTAGTTAAGTTTTTTTAACGATAACAGACAAACCTTTTATTGGTTAACTGTTATACTTTTATTATTTACTTATTAGACTCTAATAAACATTTTGAGACCCGTTAGAGCTTTTTGCAATGTGAATTGCACATTTGGGACCATATAGTTCACAAGGCACTTTTTAGGACCTATATAACTAATGTATAGTGCAATTTTTTAGTTAAGTTCTTTTAACGATAACAGACAAACCTTTTATTGGTTAACTGTTATACTTTTATCATTTACTTATTAGACTCTAATAAACATTTTGAGACCCGTTAGAACTTTTTGCAATGTGAATTGCACATTTGGCACCATATAGTTCACAAGGCACTTTTTTAGGACCTATATAACTAATGTATAGTGCAAATATTTTAGTTAAGTTCTTTTAACGATAACAGACAAACCTTTTATTGGTTAACTGTTATACTTTTATTTTCTACTTATTATACTCTAATAAACATTTTGAGACCCGTTAGAACTTTTTGCAATGTGAATTGCACATTTGGCACCATATAGTTCACAAGGCACTTTTTTAGGACCTATATAACTAATATATAGTGCAAATTTTTTAGTTAAGTTCTTTTAACGATAACAGACAAACCTTTTATTGGTTAACTGTTATACTTTTATATTCTACTTATTATACTCTAATAAACATTTTGAGACCCGTTAGAACTTTTTGCAATGTGAATTGCACATTTGGCACCATATAGTTCACAAGGCACTTTTTAGGACCTATATAACTAATGTATAGTGCAAATATTTTAGTTAAGTTCTTTTAACGATAACATACAAACCTTTTATTGGTTAACTGTTATAATTTTATTATTTACTTATTAGACTCTAATAAACATTTTGAGACCCGTTAGAACTTTTTGCAATGTGAATTGCACATTTGGCACCATATAGTTCACAAGGCACTTTTTAGGACCTATATAACTAATGTATAGTACAAATATTTTAGTTAAGTTCTTATAAGGAAAACAGACAAACCTTTTGTTGGTTAACTGTTATACTTTTATTATTTACTTATTAGACTCTAATAAACATTTTGAGACCCGTTAGAACTTTTTGCAATGTGAATTGCACATTTGGCACCATATAGTTCACAAGGCACTTTTTTAGGACCTATATAACTAATATATAGTGCAAATTTTTTAGTTAAGTTCTTTTAACGATAACAGACAAACCTTTTATTGGTTAACTGTTATACTTTTATTATTTACTTATTAGACTCTAATAAACATTTTGAGACCCGTTAGAACTTTTTGCAATGTGAATTGCACATTTGGGACCATATAGTTCACAAGGCACTTTTTAGGACCTATATAACTAATGTATAGTACAAATATTTTAGTTAAGTTCTTATAAGGAAAACAGACAAACCTTTTGTTGGTTAACTGTTATACTTTTATTATTTACTTATTAGACTCTAATAAACATTTTGAGACCCGTTAGAACTTTTTGCAATGTGAATTGCACATTTGGCACCATATAGTTCACAAGGCACTTTTTAGGACCTATATAACTAATGTATAGTGCAATTTTTTAGTTAAGTTCTTTTAACGATAACAGACAAACCTTTTATTGGTTAACTGTTATACTTTTATTATTTACTTATTAGACTCTAATAAACATTTTGAGACCCGTTAGAACTTTTTGCAATGTGAATTGCACATTTGGCACCATATAGTTCACAAGGCACTTTTTTAGGACCTATATAACTAATATATAGTGCAAATTTTTTAGTTAAGTTCTTTTAACGATAACAGACAAACCTTTTATTGGGTAACTGTTATACTTTTATATTCTACTTATTATACTCTAATAAACATTTTGAGACCCGTTAGAACTTTTTGCAATGTGAATTGCACATTTGGCACCATATAGTTCACAAGGCACTTTTTAGGACCTATATAACTAATGTATAGTGCAAATTTTTTAGTTAAGTTCTTTTAACGATAACAGACAAACCTTTTATTGGTTAACTGTTATAATTTTATTATTTACTTATTAGACTCTAATAAACATTTTGAGACCCGTTAGAACTTTTTGCAATGTGAATTGCACATTTGGCACCATATAGTTCACAAGGCACTTTTTAGGACCTATATAACTAATGTATAGTACAAATATTTTAGTTAAGTTCTTATAAGGAAAACAGACAAACCTTTTGTTGGTTAACTGTTATACTTTTATTATTTACTTATTAGACTCTAATAAACATTTTGAGACCCGTTAGAACTTTTTGCAATGTGAATTGCACATTTGGCACCATATAGTTCACAAGGCACTTTTTTAGGACCTATATAACTAATATATAGTGCAAATTTTTTAGTTAAGTTCTTTTAACGATAACAGACAAACCTTTTATTGGTTAACTGTTATACTTTTATTGTTTACTTATTAGACTCTAATAAACATTTTGAGACCCGTTAGAACTTTTTGCAATGTGAATTGCACATTTGGGACCATATAGTTCACAAGGCACTTTTTAGGACCTATATAACTAATGTATAGTACAAATATTTTAGTTAAGTTCTTATAAGGAAAACAGACAAACCTTTTGTTGGTTAACTGTTATACTTTTATTATTTACTTATTATACTCTAATAAACATTTTGAGACCCGTTAGAACTTTTTGCAATGTGAATTGCACATTTGGCACCATATAGTTCACAAGGCACTTTTTAGGACCTATATAACTAATGTATAGTGCAAATTTTTTAGTTAAGTTCTTTTAACGATAACAGACAAACCTTTTATTGGTTAACTGTTATACTTTTATTATTTACTTATTAGACTCTAATAAACATTTTGAGACCCATTAGAACTTTTTGCAATGTGAATTGCACATTTGGCACCATATAGTTCACAAGGTACTTTTTAGGACCTATATAACTAATGTATAGTGCAAATTTTTTAGTTAAGTTCTTTTAACGATAACAGACAAACCTTTTATTGGGTAAATGTTATACTTTTATTATTTACTTATTAGACTCTAATAAACATTTTGAGACCCGTTAGAACTTTTTGCAATGTGAATTGCACATTTGGCACCATATAGTTCACAAGGCACTTTTTAGGACCTATATAACTAATGTATAGTGGAAATTTTTTAGTTAAGTTCTTTTAACGATAACAGACAAACCTTTTATTGGTTAACTGTTATACTTTTATTATTTACTTATTAGACTCTAATACACATTTTGAGACCCGTTAGAACTTTTTTCAATATGAATTGCACATTTGGCACCATATAGTTCACAAAGCACTTTTTTAGGACCTATATAACTAATGTATAGTACAAATATTTTAGTTAAGTTCTTATAAGGAAAACAGACAAACCTTTTGTTGGTTAACTGTTATACTTTTATTATTTACTTATTAGACTCTAATAAACATTTTGAGACCCGTTAGAACTTTTTGCAATGTGAATTGCACATTTGGCACCATATAGTTCACAAGGCACTTTTTTAGGACCTATATAACTAATATATAATGCAAATTTTTTAGTTAAGTTCTTTTAACGATAACAGACAAACCTTTTATTGGTTAACTGTTATACTTTTATTATTTACTTATTAGACTCTAATAAACATTTTGAGACCCGTTAGAACTTTTTGCAATGTGAATTGCACATTTGGCACCATATAGTTCACAAGGCACTTTTTAGGACCTATATAACTAATGTATAGTGCAAATTTTTTAGTTAAGTTCTTTTAACGATAACAGACAAACCTTTTATTGGTTAACTGTTATACTTTTATTATTTACTTATTAGACTCTAATAAACATTTTGAGACCCGTTAGAGCTTTTTGCAATGTGAATTGCACATTTGGGACCATATAGTTCACAAGGCACTTTTTAGGACCTATATAACTAATGTATAGTGCAATTTTTTAGTTAAGTTCTTTTAACGATAACAGACAAACCTTTTATTGGTTAACTGTTATACTTTTATCATTTACTTATTAGACTCTAATAAACATTTTGAGACCCGTTAGAGCTTTTTGCAATGTGAATTGCACATTTGGCACCATATAGTTCACAAGGCACTTTTTTAGGACCTATATAACTAATATATAGTGCAAATATTTTAGTTAAGTTCTTTTAACGATAACAGACAAACCTTTTATTGGTTAACTGTTATACTTTTATTTTCTACTTATTATACTCTAATAAACATTTTGAGAACCGTTAGAACTTTTTGCAATGTGAATTGCACATTTGGCACCATATAGTTCACAAGGCACTTTTTAGGACCTATATAACTAATGTATAGTGCAATTTTTTAGTTAAGTTCTTTTAACGATAACAGACAAACCTTTTATTGGTTAACTGTTATACTTTTATTATTTACTTATTAGACTCTAATAAACATTTTGAGACCCGTTAGAACTTTTTGCAATGTGAATTGCACATTTGGCACCATATAGTTCACAAGGCACTTTTTTAGGACCTATATAACTAATATATAGTGCAAATTTTTTAGTTAAGTTCTTTTAACGATAACAGACAAACCTTTTATTGGTTAACTGTTATACTTTTATATTCTACTTATTATACTCTAATAAACATTTTGAGACCCGTTAGAACTTTTTGCAATGTGAATTGCACATTTGGCACCATATAGTTCACAAGGCACTTTTTAGGACCTATATAACTAATGTATAGTGCAAATTTTTTAGTTAAGTTCTTTTAACGATAACAGACAAACCTTTTATTGGTTAACTGTTATAATTTTATTATTTACTTATTAGACTCTAATAAACATTTTGAGACCCGTTAGAACTTTTTGCAATGTGAATTGCACATTTGGCACCATATAGTTCACAAGGCACTTTTTAGGACCTATATAACTAATGTATAGTACAAATATTTTAGTTAAGTTCTTATAAGGAAAACAGACAAACCTTTTGTTGGTTAACTGTTATACTTTTATTATTTACTTATTAGACTCTAATAAACATTTTGAGACCCGTTAGAACTTTTTGCAATGTGAATTGCACATTTGGCACCATATAGTTCACAAGGCACTTTTTTAGGACCTATATAACTAATATATAGTGCAAATTTTTTAGTTAAGTTCTTTTAACGATAACAGACAAACCTTTTATTGGTTAACTGTTATACTTTTATTATTTACTTATTAGACTCTAATAAACATTTTGAGACCCGTTAGAACTTTTTGCAATGTGAATTGCACATTTGGGACCATATAGTTCACAAGGCACTTTTTAGGACCTATATAACTAATGTAGAGTACAAATATTTTAGTTAAGTTCTTATAAGGAAAACAGACAAACCTTTTGTTGGTTAACTGTTATACTTTTATTATTTACTTATTAGACTCTAATAAACATTTTGAGACCCGTTAGAACTTTTTGCAATGTGAATTGCACATTTGGCACCATATAGTTCACAAGGCACTTTTTTAGGACCTATATAACTAATATATAATGCAAATTTTTTAGTTAAGTTCTTTTGAAGATAACAGACAAACCTTTAATTGGGTAAATGTTATACTTTTATTATTTACTTATTAGACTCTAATAAACATTTTGAGACCCGTTAGAACTTTTTGCAATGTGAATTGCACATTTGGGACCATATAGTTCACAAGGTACTTTTTAGGACCTATATAACTAATATATAGTGCAAATTTTTTAGTTAAGTTCTTTTAACGATAACAGACAAAGCTTTTATTGGTTAACTGTTATACTTTTATTATTTACTTATTAGACTCTAATAAACATTTTGAGACCCGTTAGAACTTTTTGCAATGTGAATTGCACATTTGGCACCATATAGTTCACAAGGTACTTTTTAGGACCTATATAACTAATGTATAGTGCAAATTTTTTAGTTAAGTTCTTTTAACGATAACAGACAAACCTTTTATTGGTTAACTGTTATACTTTTATTATTTACTTATTAGACTCTAATAAAAATTTTGAGACCCGTTCGAGCTTTTTGCAATGTGAATTGCACATTTGGCACCATATAGTTCACAAGGCACTTTTTAGGACCTATATAACTAATGTATAGTGCAAATTTTTTAGTTAAGTTCTTTTGACGAAAACAGACAAACCTTTTATTGGGTAAATGTTATACTTTTATTATTTACTTATTAGACTCTAATAAACATTTTGAGACCCGTTAGAACTTTTTGCAATGTGAATTGCACATTTGGGACCATATAGTTCACAAGGCACTTTTTAGGACCTATATAACTAATGTATAGTGCAATTTTTTAGTTAAGTTCTTTTAACGATAACAGACAAACCTTTTATTGGTTAACTGTTATACTTTTATTATTTACTTATTAGACTCTAATAAACATTTTGAGACCCGTTAGAACTTTTTGCAATGTGAATTGCACATTTGGTACCATGTAGTTCACAAGGCACTTTTTTAGGACCTATATAACTAATATATAGTGCAAATTTTTTAGTTAAGTTCTTTTGACGATAACAGACAAACCTTTTATTGGTTAACTGTTATACTTTTATTTTCTACTTATTAGACTCTAATAAACATTTTGAGACCCATTAGAACTTTTTGCAATGTGAATTGCACATTTGGCACCATATAGTTCACAAGGCACTTTTTAGGACCTATATAACTAATGTATAGTGCAATTTTTTAGTTAAGTTCTTTTAACGATAACAGACAAACCTTTTATTGGTTAACTGTTATACTTTTATTATTTACTTATTAGACTCTAATACACATTTTGAGACCCGTTAGAACTTTTTTCAATATGAATTGCACATTTGGCACCATATAGTTCACAAGGCACTTTTTTAGGACCTATATAACTAATATATAGTGCAAATTTTTTAGTTAAGTTCTTTTAACGATAACAGACAAACCTTTTATTGGTTAACTGTTATACTTTTATTATTTACTTATTAGACTGTAATAAACATTTTGAGACCCGTTAGAACTTTTTGCAATGTGAATTGCACATTTGGCACCATATAGTTCACAAGGCACTTTTTTAGGACCTATATAACTAATGTATAGTGCAAATTTTTTAGTTAAGTTCTTTTAAAGATAACAGACAAACCTTTTATTGGTTAACTGTTATACTTTTATTATTTACTTATTAGACTCTAATACACATTTTGAGACCCGTTAGAGCTTTTTGCAATGTGAATTGCACATTTGGCACCATATAGTTCACAAGGCACTTTTTAGGACCTATATAACTAATGTATAGTGCAAATTTTTTAGTTAAGTTCTTTTGACGATAACAGACAAACCTTTTATTGGGTAAATGTTATACTTTTATTATTTACTTATTAGACTCTAATAAACATTTTGAGACCCGTTAGAACTTTTTGCAATGTGAATTGCACATTTGGGACCATATAGTTCACAAGGCACTTTTTAGGACCTATATAACTAATGTATAGTGCAATTTTTTAGTTAAGTTCTTTTAACGATAACAGACAAACCTTTTATTGGTTAACTGTTATACTTTTATTATTTACTTATTACACTCTAATAAACATTTTGAGACCCGTTAGAACTTTTTGCAATGTGAATTGCACATTTGGCACCATATAGTTCACAAGGCACTTTTTAGGACCTATATAACTAATGTATAGTGCAATTATTTAGTTAAGTTCTTTTAACGATAACAGACAAACCTTTTATTGGTTAACTGTTATACTTTTATTATTTACTTATTAGACTCTAATAAACATTTTGAGACCCGTTAGAACTTTTTGCAATGTGAATTGCACATTTGGCACCATATAGTTCACAAGGCACTTTTTTAGGACCTATATAACTAATATATAGTGGAAATTTTTTAGTTAAGTTCTTTTAACGATAACAGACAAACCTTTTATTGGTTAACTGTTATACTTTTATATTCTACTTATTATACTCTAATAAACATTTTGAGACCCGTTCGAACTTTTTGCAATGTGAATTGCACATTTGGCACCATATAGTTCACAAGGCACTTTTTAGGACCTATATAACTAATGTATAGTGCAATTATTTAGTTAAGTTCTTTTAACGATAACAGACAAACCTTTTATTGGTTAACTGTTATACTTTAATTATTTACTTATTAGACTCTAATAAACATTTTGAGACCCGTTAGAACTTTTTGCAATGTGAATTGCACATTTGGCACCATATAGTTCACAAGGCACTTTTTTAGGACCTATATAACTAATATATAGTGCAAATTTTTTAGTTAAGTTCTTTTAACGATAACAGACAAACCGTTTATTGGTTAACTGTTATACTTTTATATTCTACTTATTATACTCTAATAAACATTTTGAGACCCGTTAGAACTTTTGGGAATGTGAATTGCACATTTGGCACCATATAGTTCACAAGGTACTTTTTAGGACCTATATAACTAATATATAGTGCAAATTTTTTAGTTAAGTTCTTTTAACGATAACAGACAAACCTTTTATTGGTTAACTGTTATACTTTTATTATTTACTTATTATACTCTAATAAACATTTTGAGACCCGTTAGAACTTTTTGCAATGTGAATTGCACATTTGGCACCATATAGTTCACAAGGCACTTTTTAGGACCTATATAACTAATGTATAGTGCAAATTTTTTAGTTAAGTTCTTTTAACGATAACAGACAAACCTTTCATTGGTTAACTGTTATAATTTTATTATTTACTTATTAGACTCTAATAAACATTTTGAGACCCGTTAGAACTTTTTGCAATGTGAATTGCACATTTGGCACCATATAGTTCACAAGGCACTTTTTAGGACCTATATAACTAATGTATAGTACAAATATTTTAGTTAAGTTCTTTTAACGATAACAGACAAACCTTTTATTGGTTAACTGTTATACTTTTATTATTTACTTATTAGACTCTAATACACATTTTGAGACCCGTTAGAGCTTTTTGCAATGTGAATTGCACATTTGGCACCATATAGTTCACAAGGCACTTTTTAGGACCTATATAACTAATGTATAGTGCAAATTTTTTAGTTAAGTTCTTTTGACGATAACAGAAAAACCTTTTATTGGGTAAATGTTATACTTTTATTATTTACTTATTAGACTCTAATAAACATTTTGAGACCCATTAGAACTTTTTGCAACGTGAATTGCACATTTGGCACCATATAGTTCACAAGGTACTTTTTAGGACCTATATAACTAATGTATAGTGCAAATATTTTAGTTAAGTTCTTTTAACGATAACAGACAAACCTTTTATTGGTTAACTGTTATACTTTTATTATTTACTTATTAGACTCTAATAAACATTTTGAGACCCGTTAGAACTTTTTGCAATGTGAATTGCACATTTGGCACCATATAGTTCACAAAGCACTTTTTAGGACCTATATAACTAATGTATAGTGCAAATTTTTTAGTTAAGTTCTTTTGACGATAACAGACAAACCTTTTATTGGTTAACTGTTATACTTTTATTATTTACTTATTAGACTCTAATAAACATTTTGAGACCCGTTAGAAGTTTTTGCAATGTGAATTGCACATTTGGCACCATATAGTTCACAAGGCACTTTTTAGGACCTATATAACTAATATATAGTGCAAATTTTTTAGTTAAGTTCTTTTAACGATAACAGACAAACCTTTTATTGGTTAACTGTTATACTTTTATTTTCTACTTATTATACTCTAATAAACATTTTGAGGACCGTTAGAACTTTTTGCAATGTGAATTGCACATTTGGCACCATATAGTTCACAAGGCACTTTTTAGGACCTATATAACTAATGTATAGTGCAATTATTTAGTTAAGTTCTTTTAACGATAACAGACAAACCTTTTATTGGTTAACTGTTATACTTTTATTATTTACTTATTAGACTCTAATACACATTTTGAGACCCGTTAGAACTTTTTTCAATATGAATTGCACATTTGGCACCATATAGTTCACAAGGCACTTTTTTAGGACCTATATAACTAATATATAGTGCAAATTTTTTAGTTAAGTTCTTTTAACGATAACAGACAAACCTTTTATTGGTTAACTGTTATACTTTTATTATTTACTTATTAGACTGTAATAAACATTTTGAGACCCGTTAGAACTTTTTGCAATGTGAATTGCACATTTGGCACCATATAGTTCATAAGGCACTTTTTAGGACCTATATAACTAATGTATAGTGCAAATTTTTTAGTTAAGTTCTTTTAACGATAACAGACAAACCTTTTATTGGTTAACTGTTATACTTTTATTATTTACTTATTAGACTCTAATACACATTTTGAGACCCGTTAGAGCTTTTTGCAATGTGAATTGCACATTTGGCACCATATAGTTCACAAGGCACTTTTTAGGACCTATATAACTAATGTATAGTGCAAATTTTTTAGTTAAGTTCTTTTGACGATAACAGACAAACCTTTTATTGGGTAAATGTTATACTTTTATTATTTACTTATTAGACTGTAATAAACATTTTGAGACCCGTTAGAACTTTTTGCAATGTGAATTGCACATTTGGCACCATATAGTTCACAAGGCACTTTTTAGGACCTATATAACTAATGTATAGTGCAAATTTTTTAGTTAAGTTCTTTTAACGATAACAGACAAACCTTTTATTGGTTAACTGTTATACTTTTATTATTTACTTATTATACTCTAATAAACATTTTGAGACCCGTTGGAACTTTTTGCAATGTGAATTGCACATTTGGCACCATATAGTTCACAAGGAACTTTTTAGGACCTATATAACTAATGTATAGTGCAAATATTTTAGTTAAGTTCTTTTAACGATAACAGACAAACCTTTTATTGGGTAAATGTTATACATTTATCATTTACTTATTAGACTCTAATAAACATTTTGAGACCCGTTAGAACTTTTTGCAATGTGAATTGCACATTTGGCACCATATAGTTCACAAGGCACTTTTTAGGACCTATATAACTAATGTATAGTGGAAATTTTTTAGTTAAGTTCTTTTAACGATAACAGACAAACCTTTTATTGGTTAACTGTTATACTTTTATTATTTACTTATTAGACTCTAATACACATTTTGAGACCCGTTAGAGCTTTTTGCAATGTGAATTGCACATTTGGCACCATATAGTTCATAAGGCACTTTTTAGGACCTATATAACTAATGTATAGTGCAAATTTTTTAGTTAAGTTCTTTTAACGATAACAGACAAACCTTTTATTGGTTAACTGTTATACTTTTATTATTTACTTATTAGACTCTAATACACATTTTGAGACCCGTTAGAGCTTTTTGCAATGTGAATTGCACATTTGGCACCATATAGTTCACAAGGCACTTTTTAGGACCTATATAACTAATGTATAGTGCAAATTTTTTAGTTAAGTTCTTTTGACGATAACAGACAAACCTTTTATTGGGTAAATGTTATACTTTTATTATTTACTTATTAGACTGTAATAAACATTTTGAGACCCGTTAGAACTTTTTGCAATGTGAATTGCACATTTGGCACCATATAGTTCACAAGGCACTTTTTAGGACCTATATAACTAATGTATAGTGCAAATTTTTTAGTTAAGTTCTTTTAACGATAACAGACAAACCTTTTATTGGTTAACTGTTATACTTTTATTATTTACTTATTATACTCTAATAAACATTTTGAGACCCGTTGGAACTTTTTGCAATGTGAATTGCACATTTGGCACCATATAGTTCACAAGGAACTTTTTAGGACCTATATAACTAATGTATAGTGCAAATATTTTAGTTAAGTTCTTTTAACGATAACAGACAAACCTTTTATTGGGTAAATGTTATACATTTATCATTTACTTATTAGACTCTAATAAACATTTTGAGACCCGTTAGAACTTTTTGCAATGTGAATTGCACATTTGGCACCATATAGTTCACAAGGCACTTTTTAGGACCTATATAACTAATGTATAGTGGAAATTTTTTAGTTAAGTTCTTTTAACGATAACAGACAAACCTTTTATTGGTTAACTGTTATACTTTTATTATTTACTTATTAGACTCTAATACACATTTTGAGACCCGTTAGAGCTTTTTGCAATGTGAATTGCACATTTGGCACCATATAGTTCACAAGGCACTTTTTAGGACCTATATAACTAATGTATAGTGCAAATTTTTAAGTTAAGTTCTTTTGACGATAACAGACAAACCTTTTATCGGGTAAATGTTATACTTTTATTATTTACTTATTAGACTCTAATAAACATTTTGAGACCCATTAGAACTTTTTGCAATGTGAATTGCACATTTGGCACCATATAGTTCACAAGGTACTTTTTAGGACCTATATAACTAATGTATAGTGCAAATATTTTAGTTAAGTTCTTTTAACGATAACAGACAAACCTTTTATTGGTTAACTGTTATACTTTTATTATTTACTTATTAGACTGTAATAAACATTTTGAGACCCGTTAGAACTTTTTGCAATGTGAATTGCACATTTGGGACCATATAGTTCACAAGGCACTTTTTAGGACCTATATAACTAATGTATAGTGCAAATTTTTTAGTTAAGTTCTTTTAACGATAACAGACAAACCTTTTATTGGGTAAATGTTATACTTTTATTATTTACTTATTAGACTCTAATACACATTTTGAGACCCGTTAGAGCTTTTTGCAATGTGAATTGCACATTTGGCACCATATAGTTCACAAGGCACTTTTTAGGACCTATATAACTAATGTATAGTGCAAATTTTTTAGTTAAGTTCTTTTAACGATAACAGACAAACCTTTTATTGGTTAACTGTTATACTTTTATATTCTACTTATTATACTCTAATAAACATTTTGAGAACCGTTAGAACTTTTTGCAATGTGAATTGCACATTTGGCACCATATAGTTCACATGGCACTTTTTAGGACCTATATAACTAATGTATAGTGCAAATATTTTAGTTAAGTTCTTTTAACGATAACAGACAAACCTTTTATTGGGTAAATGTTATACTTTTATCATTTACTTATTAGACTCTAATAAACATTTTGAGACCCATTAGAACTTTTTGCAATGTGAATTGCACATTTGGCACCATATAGTTCACAAGGCACTTTTTTAGGACCTATATAACTAATATATAGTGCAAATTGTTTAGTTAAGTTCTTTTAACGATAACAAACAAACCTTTTATTGGTTAACTGTTATACTTTTAATATCTACTTATTATACTCTAATAAACATTTTGAGATCCGTTAGAACTTTTTGCAATGTGAATTGCACATTTGGCACCATATAGTTCACAAGGCACTTTTTAGGACCTATGTAACTAATGTATAGTGCAAATTTTTTAGTTAAGTTCTTGTAACGATAACAGACAAACGTTTTATTGGTTAACTGTTATACTTTTATTATTTACTTATTGGACTCTAATAAACATTTTGAGACCCATTAGAACTTTTTGCAATGTGAATTGCACATTTGGCACCATATAGTTCACAAGGTACTTTTTAGGACCTATATAAATAATGTACAGTGTAAATTTTTTAGTTAAGTTCTTTTAACGATAACAGACAAACCTTTTATTGGTTAACTGTTATACTTTTATTATTTACTTATTAGACTCTAATACACATTTTGAGACCCGTTAGAACTTTTTTCAATATAAATTGCACATTTGGCACCATATAGTTCACAAGGCACTTTTTTAGGACCTATATAACTAATATATAGTGCAAATTTTTTAGTTAAGTTCTTTTAACGATAACAGACAAACCTTTTATTGGTTAACTGTTATACTTTTATTATTTACTTATTAGACTGTAATAAACATTTTGAGACCCGTTAGAACTTTTTGCAATGTGAATTGCACATTTGGCACCATATAGTTCACAAGGCACTTTTTAGGACCTATATAACTAATGTATAGTGCAAATTTTTTAGTTAAGTTCTTTTAACGATAACAGACAAACCTTTTATTGGTTAACTGTTATACTTTTATTATTTACTTATTAGACTCTAATACACATTTTGAGACCCGTTAGAGCTTTTTGCAATGTGAATTGCACATTTGGCACCATATAGTTCACAAGGCACTTTTTAGGACCTATATAACTAATGTATAGTGCAAATTTTTTAGTTAAGTTCTTTTGACGATAACAGACAAACCTTTTATTGGGTAAATGTTATACTTTTATTATTTACTTATTAGACTCTAATAAACATTTTGAGACCCATTAGAACTTTTTGCAATGTGAATTGCACATTTGGCACCATATAGTTCACAAGGTACTTTTTAGGACCTATATAACTAATGTATAGTGCAAATATTTTAGTTAAGTTCTTTTAACGATAACAGACAAACCTTTTATTGGTTAACTGTTATACTTTTATTATTTACTTATTAGACTGTAATAAACATTTTGAGACCCGTTAGAACTTTTTGCAATGTGAATTGCACATTTGGCACCATATAGTTCACAAAGCACTTTTTAGGACCTATATAACTAATGTATAGTGCAAATTTTTTAGTTAAGTTCTTTTGACGATAACAGACAAACCTTTTATTGGTTAACTGTTATACTTTTATTATTTACTTATTAGACTCTAATAAACATTTTGAGACCCGTTAGAACTTTTTGCAATGTGAATTGCACATTTGGCACCATATAGTTCACAAGGCACTTTTTAGGACCTATATAACTAATATATAGTGCAAATTTTTTAGTTAAGTTCTTTTAACGATAACAGACAAACCTTTTATTGGTTAACTGTTATACTTTTATTTTCTACTTATTATACTCTAATAAACATTTTGAGAACCGTTAGAACTTTTTGCAATGTGAATTGCACATTTGGCACCATATAGTTCACAAGGCACTTTTTAGGACCTATATAACTAATGTATAGTGCAATTATTTAGTTAAGTTCTTTTAACGATAACAGACAAACCTTTTATTGGTTAACTGTTATACTTTTATTATTTACTTATTAGACTCTAATACACATTTTGAGACCCGTTAGAACTTTTTTCAATATGAATTGCACATTTGGCACCATATAGTTCACAAGGCACTTTTTTAGGACCTATATAACTAATATATAGTGCAAATTTTTTAGTTAAGTTCTTTTAACGACAACAGACAAACCTTTTATTGGTTAACTGTTATACTTTTATTATTTACTTATTAGACTGTAATAAACATTTTGAGACCCGTTAGAACTTTTTGCAATGTGAATTGCACATTTGGCACCATATAGTTCACAAGGCACTTTTTAGGACCTATATAACTAATGTATAGTGCAAATTTTTTAGTTAAGTTCTTTTAACGATAACAGACAAACCTTTTATTGGTTAACTGTTATACTTTTATTATTTACTTATTAGACTCTAATACACATTTTGAGACCCGTTAGAACTTTTTGCAATGTGAATTGCACATTTGGCACCATATAGTTCACAAGGCACTTTTTAGGACCTATATAACTAATGTATAGTGCAAATTTTTTAGTTAAGTTCTTTTGACGATAACAGACAAACCTTTTATTGGGTAAATGTTATACTTTTATTATTTACTTATTAGACTCTAATAAACATTTTGAGACCCGTTAGAAGTTTTTGCAATGTGAATTGCACATTTGGGACCATATAGTTCACAAGGCACTTTTTAGGACCTATATAACTAATGTATAGTGCAATTTTTTAGTTAAGTTCTTTTAACGATAAAAGACAAACCTTTTCTTGGTTAACTGTTATACTTTTATTATTTACTTATTAGACTCTAATAAACATTTTGAGACCCGTCAGAACTTTTTGCAATGTGAATTGCACATTTGGCACCATATAGTTCACAAGGCACTTTTTTAGGACCTATATAACTAATATATAGTGCAAATTTTTTAGTTAAGTTCTTTTAACGATAACAGACAAACCTTTTATTGGTTAACTGTTATACTTTTATTTTCTACTTATTATACTCTAATAAACATTTTGAGAACCGTTAGAACTTTTTGCAATGTGAATTGCACATTTGGCACCATATAGTTCACAAGGCACTTTTTTAGGACCTATATAACTAATATATAGTGCAAATTTTTTAGTTAAGTTCTTTTAACGATAACAGACAAACCTTTTATTGGTTAACTGTTATACTTTTATTTTCTACTTATTATACTCTAATAAACATTTTGAGAACCGTTAGAACTTTTTGCAATGTGAATTGCACATTTGGCACCATATAGTTCACAAGGCACTTTTTAGGACCTATATAACTAATGTATAGTGCAATTATTTAGTTAAGTTCTTTTAACGATAACAGACAAACCTTTTATTGGTTAACTGTTATACTTTTATTATTTACTTATTAGACTCTAATAAACATTTTGAGACCCGTTAGAACTTTTTGCAATGTGAATTGCACATTTGGCACCATATAGTTCACAAGGCACTTTTTTAGGACCTATATAACTAATATATAGTGCAAATTTTTTAGTTAAGTTCTTTTAACGATAACAGACAAACCTTTTATTGGTTAACTGTTATACTTTTATATTCTACTTTTTATACTCTAATAAACATTTTGAGACCCGTTAGAACTTTTTGCAATGTGAATTGCACATTTGGCACCATATAGTTCACATGGCACTTTTTAGGACCTATATAACTAATGTATAGTGCAAATTTTTTAGTAAAGTACTTTTAACGATAACAGACAAACCTTTCATTGGTTAACTGTTATAATTTTATTATTTACTTATTAGACTCTAATAAACATTTTGAGACCCGTTAGAACTTTTTGCAATGTGAATTGCACATTTGGCACCATATAGTTCACAAGGCACTTTTTAGGACCTATATAACTAATGTATAGTACAAATATTTTAGTTAAGTTCTTATAAGGATAACAGACAAACCTTTTATTGGTTAACTGTTATACTTTTATTATTTACTTATTAGACTCTAATAAACATTTTGAGACCCGTTAGAACTTTTTGCAATGTGAATTGCACATTTGGCACCATATAGTTCACAAGGCACTTTTTTAGGACCTATATAACTAATATATAGTGCAAATTGTTTAGTTAAGTTCTTTTAACGATAACAAACAAACCTTTTATTGGTTAACTGTTATACTTTTATTATCTACTTATTATACTCTAATAAACATTTTGAGATCCGTTAGAACTTTTTGCAATGTGAATTGCACATTTGGCACCATATAGTTCACAAGGCACTTTTTAGGACCTATGTAACTAATGTATAGTGCAAATTTTTTAGTTAAGTTCTTGTAACGATAACAGACAAACGTTTTATTGGTTAACTGTTATACTTTTATTATTTACTTATTAGACTCTAATAAACATTTTGAGACCCGTTAGAACTTTTTGCAATATGAATTGCACATTTGGCACCATATAGTTCACAAGGCACTTTTTTAAGACCTATATAACTAATGTATAGTGCAAATTTTTTAGTTAAGTTCTTTTAACGATAACAGACAAACCTTTTATTGGTTAACTGTTATACTTTTAAATTCTACTTATTATACTCTAATAAACATTTTGAGACCCGTTAGAACTTTTTGCAATATGAATTGCACATTTGGCACCATATAGTTCACAAGGCACTTTTTTAGGACCTATATAACTAATGTATAGTGCAAATTTTTTAGTTAAGTTCTTTTAACGATAACAGACAAACCTTTTATTGGTTAACTGTTATACTTTTATATTCTACTTATTATACTCTAATAAACATTTTGAGACCCGTTCAAACTTTTTGCAATGTGAATTGCACATTTGGCACCATATAGTTCACAAGGCACTTTTTAGGACCTATATAACTAATGTATAGTGCAAATTTTTTAGTTAAGTTCTTTTAACGATAACAGACAAACCTTTGATTGGTTAACTGTTATACTTTTACTATTTACTTATTATACTCTAATAAACATTTTGAGACCCGTTAGAACTTTTTGCAATGTGAATTGCACATTTGGCACCATATAGTTCACAAGGCACTTTTTAGGACCTATATAACTAATGTATAGTGCAAATTTTTTAGTTAAGTTCTTTTGACGATAACAGACAAACCTTTTATTGGGTAAATGTTATACTTTTATTATTTACTTATTAGACTCTAATAAACATTTTGAGACCCGTTAGAAGTTTTTGCAATGTGAATTGCACATTTGGGACCATATAGTTCACAAGGCACTTTTTAGGACCTATATAACTAATGTATAGTGCAATTTTTTAGTTAAGTTCTTTTAACGATAAAAGACAAACCTTTTATTGGTTAACTGTTATACTTTTATTATTTACTTATTAGACTCTAATAAACATTTTGAGACCCGTTAGAACTTTTTGCAATGTGAATTGCACATTTGGCACCATATAGTTCACAAGGCACTTTTTTAGGACCTATATAACTAATGTATAGTGCAAATTTTTTAGTTAAGTTCTTTTGACGATAACAGACAAACCTTTTATTGGGTAAATGTTATAATTTTATTATTTACTTATTAGACTCTAATAAACATTTTGAGACCCGTTAGAAGTTTTTGCAATGTGAATTGCACATTTGGGACCATATAGTTCACAAGGCACTTTTTAGGACCTATATAACTAATGTATAGTGCAATTTTTTAGTTAAGTTCTTTTAACGATAAAAGACAAACCTTTTCTTGGTTAACTGTTATACTTTTATTATTTACTTATTAGACTCTAATAAACATTTTGAGACCCGTTAGAACTTTTTGCAATGTGAATTGCACATTTGGCACCATATAGTTCACAAGGCACTTTTTTAGGACCTATATAACTAATATATAGTGCAAATTTTTTAGTTAAGTTCTTTTAACGATAACAGACAAACCTTTTATTGGTTAACTGTTATACTTTTATTTTCTACTTATTATACTCTAATAAACATTTTGAGAACCGTTAGAACTTTTTGCAATGTGAATTGCACATTTGGCACCATATAGTTCACAAGGCACTTTTTAGGACCTATATAACTAATGTATAGTGCAATTATTTAGTTAAGTTCTTTTAACGATAACAGACAAACCTTTTATTGGTTAACTGTTATACTTTTATTATTTACTTATTAGACTCTAATAAACATTTTGAGACCCGTTAGAACTTTTTGCAATGTGAATTGCACATTTGGCACCATATAGTTCACAAGGCACTTTTTTAGGACCTATATAACTAATATATAGTGCAAATTTTTTAGTTAAGTTCTTTTAACGATAACAGACAAACCTTTTATTGGTTAACTGTTATACTTTTATATTCTACTTTTTATACTCTAATAAACATTTTGAGACCCGTTAGAACTTTTTGCAATGTGAATTGCACATTTGGCACCATATAGTTCACATGGCACTTTTTAGGACCTATATAACTAATGTATAGTGCAAATTTTTTAGTAAAGTACTTTTAACGATAACAGACAAACCTTTCATTGGTTAACTGTTATAATTTTATTATTTACTTATTAGACTCTAATAAACATTTTGAGACCCGTTAGAACTTTTTGCAATGTGAATTGCACATTTGGCACCATATAGTTCACAAGGCACTTTTTAGGACCTATATAACTAATGTATAGTACAAATATTTTAGTTAAGTTCTTATAAAGATAACAGACAAACCTTTTATTGGTTAACTGTTATACTTTTATTATTTACTTATTAGACTCTAATAAACATTTTGAGACCCGTTAGAACTTTTTGCAATGTGAATTGCACATTTGGCACCATATAGTTCACAAGGCACTTTTTTAGGACCTATATAACTAATATATAGTGCAAATTGTTTAGTTAAGTTCTTTTAACGATAACAAACAAACCTTTTATTGGTTAACTGTTATACTTTTATTATCTACTTATTATACTCTAATAAACATTTTGAGATCCGTTAGAACTTTTTGCAATGTGAATTGCACATTTGGCACCATATAGTTCACAAGGCACTTTTTAGGACCTATATAACTAATGTATAGTGCAAATTTTTTAGTTAAGTTCTTGTAACGATAACAGACAAACGTTTTATTGGTTAACTGTTATACTTTTATTATTTACTTATTGGACTCTAATAAACATTTTGAGACCCATTAGAACTTTTTGCAATGTGAATTGCACATTTGGCACCATATAGTTCACAAGGTACTTTTTAGGACCTATATAAATAATGTACAGTGTAAATTTTTTAGTTAAGTTCTTTTAACGATAACAGACAAACCTTTTATTGGTTAACTGTTATACTTTTATTATTTACTTATTAGACTCTAATAAACATTTTGAGACCCGTTAGAACTTTTTGCAATATGAATTGCACATTTGGCACCATATAGTTCACAAGGCACTTTTTTAAGACCTATATAACTAATGTATAGTGCAAATTTTTTAGTTAAGTTCTTTTAACGATAACAGACAAACCTTTTATTGGTTAACTGTTATACTTTTATATTCTACTTATTATACTCTAATAAACATTTTGAGACCCGTTAGAACTTTTTGCAATATGAATTGCACATTTGGCACCATATAGTTCACAAGGCACTTTTTTAGGACCTATATAACTAATGTATAGTGCAAATTTTTTAGTTAAGTTCTTTTAACGATAACAGACAAACCTTTTATTGGTTAACTGTTATACTTTTATATTCTACTTATTATACTCTAATAAACATTTTGAGACCCGTTCAAACTTTTTGCAATGTGAATTGCACATTTGGCACCATATAGTTCACAAGGCACTTTTTAGGACCTATATAACTAATGTATAGTGCAAATTTTTTAGTTAAGTTCTTTTAACGATAACAGACAAACCTTTGATTGGTTAACTGTTATAATTTTATTATTTACTTATTAGACTCTAATAAACATTTTGAGACCTGTTAGAACTTTTTGCAATATGAATTGCACATTTGGCACCATATAGTTCACAAGGCACTTTTTAGGACCTATATAACTAATGTATAGTGCAAATTTTTTAGTTAAGTTCTTTTAACGATAACAGACAAACCTTTCATTGGTTAACTGTTATAATTTTATTATTTACTTATTAGACTCTAATAAACATTTTGAGACCCGTTAGAACTTTTTGCAATGTGAATTGCACATTTGGCACCATATAGTTCACAAGGCACTTTTTAGGACCTATATAACTAATGTATAGTACAAATATTTTAGTTAAGTTCTTATAACGATAACAGACAACCCTTTTGTTGGTTAACTGTTATACTTTTATTATTTACTTATTAGACTCTAATAAACATTTTGAGACCCGTTAGAACTTTTTGCAATGTGAATTGCACATTTTGCACCATATAGTTCACAAGGCACTTTTTTAGGACCTATATAACTAATATATAGTGCAAATTTTTTAGTTAAGTTCTTTTAACGATAACAGACAAACCTTTTATTGGTTAACTGTTATACTTTTATTTTCTACTTATTATACTCTAATAAACATTTTGAGAACCGTTAGAACTTTTTGCAATGTGAATTGCACATTTGGCACCATATAGTTCACAAGGCACTTTTTAGGACCTATATAACTAATGTATAGTGCAAATTTTTTAGTTAAGTACTTTTAACGATAACAGACAAACCTTTTATTGGTTAACTGTTATAATTTTATTATTTACTTATTAGACTCTAATAAACATTTTGAGACCCGTTAGAACTTTTTGCAATGTGAATTGCACATTTGGCACCATATAGTTCACAAGGCACTTTTTAGGACCTATGTAACTAATGTATAGTGCAAATTTTTTAGTTAAGTTCTTGTAACGATAACAGACAAACCTTTTATTGGTTAACTGTTATACTTTTATTATTTACTTATTGGACTCTAATAAACATTTTGAGACCCATTAGAACTTTTTGCAATGTGAATTGCACATTTGGCACCATATAGTTCACAAGGTACTTTTTAGGACCTATATAAATAATGTATAGTGCAAATTTTTTAGTTAAGTTCTTTTAACGATAACAGACAAACCTTTTATTGGTTAACTGTTATACTTTTATTATTTACTTATTAGACTCTAATAAACATTTTGAGACCCGTTAGAACTTTTTGCAATATGAATTGCACATTTGGCACCATATAGTTCACAAGGCACTTTTTTAGGACCTATATAACTAATGTATAGTGCAAATTTTTTAGTTAAGTTCTTTTAACGATAACAGACAAACCTTTTATTGGTTAACTGTTATACTTTTATATTCTACTTATTATACTCTAATAAACATTTTGAGACCCGTTAGAACTTTTTGCAATATGAATTGCACATTTGGCACCATATAGTTCACAAGGCACTTTTTTAGGACCTATATAACTAATGTATAGTGCAAATTTTTTAGTTAAGTTCTTTTAACGATAACAGACAAACCTTTTATTGGTTAACTGTTATACTTTTATATTCTACTTATTATACTCTAATAAACATTTTGAGACCCGTTAGAACTTTTTGCAATGTGAATTGCACATTTGGCACCATATAGTTCACAAGGCACTTTTTAGGACCTATATAACTAATGTATAGTGCAAATTTTTTAGTTAAGTTCTTTTAACGATAACAGACAAACCTTTCATTGGTTAACTGTTATAATTTTATTATTTACTTATTAGACTCTAATAAACATTTTGAGACCTGTTAGAACTTTTTGCAATATGAATTGCACATTTGGCACCATATAGTTCACAAGGCACTTTTTAGGACCTATATAACTAATGTATAGTGCAAATTTTTTAGTTAAGTTCTTTTAACGATAACAGACAAACCTTTTATTGGTTAACTGTTATAATTTTATTATTTACTTATTAGACTCTAATAAACATTTTGAGACCCGTTAGAACTTTTTGCAATGTGAATTGCACATTTGGCACCATATAGTTCACATGGCACTTTTTAGGACCTATATAACTAACGTATAGTACAAATATTTTAGTTAAGTTCTTATAAGGATAACAGACAAACCTTTTGTTGGTTAACTGTTATACTTTTATTATTTACTTATTAGACTCTAATAAACATTTTGAGACCCGTTAGAACGTTTTGCAATGTGAATTGCACATTTGGCACCATATAGTTCACAAGGCACTTTTTAGGACCTATGTAACTAATGTATAGTGCAAATTTTTTAGTTAAGTTCTTGTAACGATAACAGACAAACCTTTTATTGGTTAACTGTTATACTTTTATATTCTACTTATTATACTCTAATAAACATTTTGAGACCCGTTAGAACTTTTTGCAATATGAATTGCACATTTGGCACCATATAGTTCACAAGGCACTTTTTTAGGACCTATATAACTAATGTATAGTGCAAATTTTTTAGTTAAGTTCTTTTAACGATAACAGACAAACCTTTTATTGGTTAACTGTTATACTTTTATATTCTACTTATTATACTCTAATAAACATTTTGAGACCCATTAGAACTTTTTGCAATATGAATTGCACATTTTGCACCATATAGTTCACAAGGCACTTTTTTAGGACCTATATAACTAATGTATAGTGCAAATTTTTTAGTTAAGTTCTTTTAACGATAACAGACAAACCTTTTATTGGTTAACTGTTATACTTTTATATTCTACTTATTATACTCTAATAAACATTTTGAGACCCGTTAGAACTTTTTGCAATGTGAATTGCACATTTGGCACCATATAGTTCACAAGGCACTTTTTAGGACCTATATAACTAATGTATAGTGCAAATTTTTTAGTTAAGTTCTTTTAACGATAACAGACAAACCTTTCATTGGTTAACTGTTATAATTTTATTATTTACTTATTAGACTCTAATAAACATTTTGAGACCTGTTAGAACTTTTTGCAATATGAATTGCACATTTGGCACCATATAGTTCACAAGGCACTTTTTAGGACCTATATAACTAATGTATAGTGCAAATTTTTTAGTTAAGTTCTTTTAACGATAACAGACAAACCTTTCATTGGTTAACTGTTATAATTTTATTATTTACTTATTAGACTCTAATAAACATTTTGAGACCCGTTAGAACTTTTTGCAATGTGAATTGCACATTTGGCACCATATAGTTCACAAGGCACTTTTTAGGACCTATATAACTAATGTATAGTACAAATATTTTAGTTAAGTTCTTATAAGGATAACAGACAAACCTTTTATTGGTTAACTGTTATACTTTAATTATTTACTTATTAGACTCTAATAAACATTTTGAGACCCGTTAGAACTTTTTGCAATGTGAATTGCACATTTGGCACCATATAGTTCACAAGGCACTTTTTTAGGACCTATATAACTAATGTATAGTGCAAATTTTTTAGTTAAGTTCTTTTAACGATAACAGACAAACCTTTCATTGGTTAACTGTTATACTTTTATTATCTACTTATTATACTCTAATAAACATTTTGAGACCCGTTAGAACTTTTTGCAATGTGAATTGCACATTTGGCACCATATAGTTCACAAGGCACTTTTTAGGACCTATGTAACTAATGTATAGTGCAAATTTTTTAGTTAAGTTCTTGTAACGATAACAGACAAACCTTTTATTGGTTAACTGTTATACTTTTATTATTTACTTATTAGACTCTAATAAACATTTTGAGACCCATTAGAACTTTTTGCAATGTGAATTGCACATTTGGCACCATATAGTTCACAAGGCACTTTTTAGGACCTATATAACTAATGTATAGTGCAAATATTTTAGTTAAGTTCTTTTAACGATAACAGACAAACCTTTTATTGGTTAACTGTTATACTTTTATTATTTACTTATTAGACTGTAATAAACATTTTGAGACCCGTTAGAACTTTTTGCAATGTGAATTGCACATTTGGCACCATATAGTTCACAAAGCACTTTTTAGGACCTATATAACTAATGTATAGTGCAAATTTTTTAGTTAAGTTCTTTTGACGATAACAGACAAACCTTTTATTGGTTAACTGTTATACTTTTATTATTTACTTATTAGACTCTAATAAACATTTTGAGACCCGTTAGAAGTTTTTGCAATGTGAATTGCACATTTGGCACCATATAGTTCACAAGGCACTTTTTAGGACCTATATAACTAATATATAGTGCAAATTTTTTAGTTAAGTTCTTTTAACGATAACAGACAAACCTTTTATTGGTTAACTGTTATACTTTTATTATTTACTTATTAGACTCTAATAAACATTTTGAGACCCGTTAGAAGTTTTTGCAATGTGAATTGCACATTTGGCAACATATAGTTCACAAGGCACTTTTTAGGACCTATATAACTAATATATAGTGCAAATTTTTTAGTTAAGTTCTTTTAACGATAACAGACAAACCTTTTTTTGGTTAACTGTTATACTTTTATTTTCTACTTATTATACTCTAATAAACATTTTGAGAACCGTTAGAACTTTTTGCAATGTGAATTGCACATTTGGCACCATATAGTTCACAAGGCACTTTTTAGGACCTATATAACTAATGTATAGTGCAATTATTTAGTTAAGTTCTTTTAACGATAACAGACAAACCTTTTATTGGTTAACTGTTATACTTTTATTATTTACTTATTAGACTCTAATACACATTTTGAGACCCGTTAGAGCTTTTTGCAATGTGAATTGCACATTTGGCACCATATAGTTCACAAGGTACTTTTTAGGACCTATATAAATAATGTATAGTGCAAATTTTTTAGTTAAGTTCTTTTAACGATAACAGACAAACTATTTATTGGTTAACTGTTATACTTTTATTATTTACTTATTAGACTGTAATAAACATTTTGAGACCCGTTAGAACTTTTTGCAATGTGAATTGCACATTTGGCACCATATAGTTCACAAAGCACTTTTTAGGACCTATATAACTAATGTATAGTGCAAATTTTTTAGTTAAGTTCTTTTGACGATAACAGACAAACCTTTTATTGGTTAACTGTTATACTTTTATTATTTACTTATTAGACTCTAATAAACATTTTGAGACCCGTTAGAAGTTTTTGCAATGTGAATTGCACATTTGGCACCATATAGTTCACAAGGCACTTTTTAGGACCTATATAACTAATATATAGTGCAAATTTTTTAGTTAAGTTCTTTTAACGATAACAGACAAACCTTTTATTGGTTAACTGTTATACTTTTATTATTTACTTATTAGACTCTAATAAACATTTTGAGACCCGTTAGAAGTTTTTGCAATGTGAATTGCACATTTGGCAACATATAGTTCACAAGGCACTTTTTAGGACCTATATAACTAATATATAGTGCAAATTTTTTAGTTAAGTTCTTTTAACGATAACAGACAAACCTTTTTTTGGTTAACTGTTATACTTTTATTTTCTACTTATTATACTCTAATAAACATTTTGAGAACCGTTAGAACTTTTTGCAATGTGAATTGCACATTTGGCACCATATAGTTCACAAGGCACTTTTTAGGACCTATATAACTAATGTATAGTGCAATTATTTAGTTAAGTTCTTTTAACGATAACAGACAAACCTTTTATTGGTTAACTGTTATACTTTTATTATTTACTTATTAGACTCTAATACACATTTTGAGACCCGTTAGAGCTTTTTGCAATGTGAATTGCACATTTGGCACCATATAGTTCACAAGGTACTTTTTAGGACCTATATAAATAATGTATAGTGCAAATTTTTTAGTTAAGTTCTTTTAACGATAACAGACAAACCTTTTATTGGTTAACTGTTATACTTTTATTATTTACTTATTAGACTCTAATAAACATTTTGAGACCCGTTAGAACTTTTTGCAATGTGAATTGCACATTTGGCACCATATAGTTCACAAGGCACTTTTTAGGACCTATATAACTAATGTATAGTGCAAATTTTTTAGTTAAGTTCTTTTAACGACAACAGACAAACTATTTATTGGTTAACTGTTATACTTTTATTATTTACTTATTAGACTGTAATAAACATTTTGAGACCCGTTAGAACTTTTTGCAATGTGAATTGCACATTTGGCACCATATAGTTCACAAGGCACTTTTTAGGACCTATATAACTAATGTATAGTGCAAATTTTTTAGTTAAGTTCTTTTAACGATAACAGACAAACCTTTTATTGGTTAACTGTTATACTTTTATTATTTACTTATTAGACTCTAATACACATTTTGAGACCCGTTAGAGCTTTTTGCAATGTGAATTGCACATTTGGCACCATATAGTTCACAAGGCACTTTTTAGGACCTATATAACTAATGTATAGTGCAAATTTTTTAGTTAAGTTCTTTTGACGATAACAGACAAACCTTTTATTGGGTAAATGTTATACTTTTATTATTTACTTATTAGACTCTAATAAACATTTTGAGACCCGTTAGAAGTTTTTGCAATGTGAATTGCACATTTGGGACCATATAGTTCACAAGGCACTTTTTAGGACCTATATAACTAATGTATAGTGCAATTTTTTAGTTAAGTTCTTTTAACGATAAAAGACAAACCTTTTATTGGTTAACTGTTATACTTTTATTATTTACTTATTAGACTCTAATAAACATTTTGAGACCCGTTAGAACTTTTTGCAATGTGAATTGCACATTTGGCACCATATAGTTCACAAGGCACTTTTTTAGGACCTATATAACTAATGTATAGTGCAAATTTTTTAGTTAAGTTCTTTTGACGATAACAGACAAACCTTTTATTGGGTAAATGTTATAATTTTATTATTTACTTATTAGACTCTAATAAACATTTTGAGACCCGTTAGAAGTTTTTGCAATGTGAATTGCACATTTGGGACCATATAGTTCACAAGGCACTTTTTAGGACCTATATAACTAATGTATAGTGCAATTTTTTAGTTAAGTTCTTTTAACGATAACAGACAAACCTTTTCTTGGTTAACTGTTATACTTTTATTATTTACTTATTAGACTCTAATAAACATTTTGAGACCCGTTAGAACTTTTTGCAATGTGAATTGCACATTTGGCACCATATAGTTCACAAGGCACTTTTTTAGGACCTATATAACTAATATATAGTGCAAATTTTTTAGTTAAGTTCTTTTAACGATAACAGACAAACCTTTTATTGGTTAACTGTTATACTTTTATTTTCTACTTATTAGACTCTAATAAACATTTTGAGAACCGTTAGAACTTTTTGCAATGTGAATTGCACATTTGGCACCATATAGTTCACAAGGCACTTTTTAGGACCTATATAACTAATGTATAGTGCAATTATTTAGTTAAGTTCTTTTAACGATAACAGACAAACCTTTTATTGGTTAACTGTTATACTTTTATTATTTACTTATTAGACTCTAATAAACATTTTGAGACCCGTTAGAACTTTTTGCAATGTGAATTGCACATTTGGCACCATATAGTTCACAAGGCACTTTTTTAGGACCTATATAACTAATATATAGTGCAAATTTTTTAGTTAAGTTCTTTTAACGATAACAGACAAACCTTTTATTGGTTAACTGTTATACTTTTATATTCTACTTTTTATACTCTAATAAACATTTTGAGACCCGTTAGAACTTTTTGCAATGTGAATTGCACATTTGGCACCATATAGTTCACATGGCACTTTTTAGGACCTATATAACTAATGTATAGTGCAAATTTTTTAGTAAAGTACTTTTAACGATAACAGACAAACCTTTCATTGGTTAACTGTTATAATTTTATTATTTACTTATTAGACTCTAATAAACATTTTGAGACCCGTTAGAACTTTTTGCAATGTGAATTGCACATTTGGCACCATATAGTTCACAAGGCACTTTTTAGGACCTATATAACTAATGTATAGTACAAATATTTTAGTTAAGTTCTTATAAGGATAACAGACAAACCTTTTGTTGGTTAACTGTTATACTTTAATTATTTACTTATTAGACTCTAATAAACATTTTGAGACCCGTTAGAACTTTTTGCAATGTGAATTGCACATTTGGCACCATATAGTTCACAAGGCACTTTTTAGGACCTATATAACTAATGTATAGTACAAATATTTTAGTTAAGTTCTTATAAAGATAACAGACAAACCTTTTATTGGTTAACTGTTATACTTTAATTATTTACTTATTAGACTCTAATAAACATTTTGAGACCCGTTAGAACTTTTTGCAATGTGAATTGCACATTTGGCACCATATAGTTCACAAGGCACTTTTTAGGACCTATATAACTAATGTATAGTGCAAATTTTTTAGTTAAGTTCTTTTAACGATAACAGACAAACCTTTTATTGGTTAACTGTTATACTTTTATTATTTACTTATTAGACTCTAATACACATTTTGAGACCCGTTAGAGCTTTTTGCAATGTGAATTGCACATTTGGCACCATATAGTTCACAAGGCACTTTTTAGGACCTATATAACTAATGTATAGTGCAAATTTTTTAGTTAAGTTCTTTTGACGATAACAGACAAACCTTTTATTGGGTAAATGTTATACTTTTATTATTTACTTATTAGACTCTAATAAACATTTTGAGACCCGTTAGAAGTTTTTGCAATGTGAATTGCACATTTGGGACCATATAGTTCACAAGGCACTTTTTAGGACCTATATAACTAATGTATAGTGCAATTTTTTAGTTAAGTTCTTTTAACGATAAAAGACAAACCTTTTATTGGTTAACTGTTATACTTTTATTATTTACTTATTAGACTCTAATAAACATTTTGAGACCCGTTAGAACTTTTTGCAATGTGAATTGCACATTTGGCACCATATAGTTCACAAGGCACTTTTTTAGGACCTATATAACTAATGTATAGTGCAAATTTTTTAGTTAAGTTCTTTTGACGATAACAGACAAACCTTTTATTGGGTAAATGTTATAATTTTATTATTTACTTATTAGACTCTAATAAACATTTTGAGACCCGTTAGAAGTTTTTGCAATGTGAATTGCACATTTGGGACCATATAGTTCACAAGGCACTTTTTAGGACCTATATAACTAATGTATAGTGCAATTTTTTAGTTAAGTTCTTTTAACGATAAAAGACAAACCTTTTCTTGGTTAACTGTTATACTTTTATTATTTACTTATTAGACTCTAATAAACATTTTGAGACCCGTTAGAACTTTTTGCAATGTGAATTGCACATTTGGCACCATATAGTTCACAAGGCACTTTTTTAGGACCTATATAACTAATATATAGTGCAAATTTTTTAGTTAAGTTCTTTTAACGATAACAGACAAACCTTTTATTGGTTAACTGTTATACTTTTATTTTCTACTTATTATACTCTAATAAACATTTTGAGAACCGTTAGAACTTTTTGCAATGTGAATTGCACATTTGGCACCATATAGTTCACAAGGCACTTTTTAGGACCTATATAACTAATGTATAGTGCAATTATTTAGTTAAGTTCTTTTAACGATAACAGACAAACCTTTTATTGGTTAACTGTTATACTTTTATTATTTACTTATTAGACTCTAATAAACATTTTGAGACCCGTTAGAACTTTTTGCAATGTGAATTGCACATTTGGCACCATATAGTTCACAAGGCACTTTTTTAGGACCTATATAACTAATATATAGTGCAAATTTTTTAGTTAAGTTCTTTTAACGATAACAGACAAACCTTTTATTGGTTAACTGTTATACTTTTATATTCTACTTTTTATACTCTAATAAACATTTTGAGACCCGTTAGAACTTTTTGCAATGTGAATTGCACATTTGGCACCATATAGTTCACATGGCACTTTTTAGGACCTATATAACTAATGTATAGTGCAAATTTTTTAGTAAAGTACTTTTAACGATAACAGACAAACCTTTCATTGGTTAACTGTTATAATTTTATTATTTACTTATTAGACTCTAATAAACATTTTGAGACCCGTTAGAACTTTTTGCAATGTGAATTGCACATTTGGCACCATATAGTTCACAAGGCACTTTTTAGGACCTATATAACTAATGTATAGTACAAATATTTTAGTTAAGTTCTTATAAGGATAACAGACAAACCTTTTGTTGGTTAACTGTTATACTTTAATTATTTACTTATTAGACTCTAATAAACATTTTGAGACCCGTTAGAACTTTTTGCAATGTGAATTGCACATTTGGCACCATATAGTTCACAAGGCACTTTTTTAGGACCTATATAACTAATGTATAGTGCAAATTTTTTAGTTAAGTTCTTTTAACGATAACAGACAAACCTTTCATTGGTTAACTGTTATACTTTTATTATCTACTTATTATACTCTAATAAACATTTTGAGACCCGTTAGAACTTTTTGCAATGTGAATTGCACATTTGGCACCATATAGTTCACAAGGCACTTTTTAGGACCTATGTAACTAATGTATAGTGCAAATTTTTTAGTTAAGTTCTTGTAACGATAACAGACAAACGTTTTATTGGTTAACTGTTATACTTTTATTATTTACTTGTTAGACTCTAATAAACATTTTGAGACCCATTAGAACTTTTTGCAATGTGAATTGCACATTTGGCACCATATAGTTCACAAGGCACTTTTTAGGACCTATATAACTAATGTATAGTGCAAATATTTTAGTTAAGTTCTTTTAACGATAACAGACAAACCTTTTATTGGTTAACTGTTATACTTTTATTATTTACTTATTAGACTGTAATAAACATTTTGAGACCCGTTAGAACTTTTTGCAATGTGAATTGCACATTTGGCACCATATAGTTCACAAAGCACTTTTTAGGACCTATATAACTAATGTATAGTGCAAATTTTTTAGTTAAGTTCTTTTGACGATAACAGACAAACCTTTTATTGGTTAACTGTTATACTTTTATTATTTACTTATTAGACTCTAATAAACATTTTGAGACCCGTTAGAAGTTTTTGCAATGTGAATTGCACATTTGGCACCATATAGTTCACAAGGCACTTTTTAGGACCTATATAACTAATATATAGTGCAAATTTTTTAGTTAAGTTCTTTTAACGATAACAGACAAACCTTTTATTGGTTAACTGTTATACTTTTATTATTTACTTATTAGACTCTAATAAACATTTTGAGACCCGTTAGAAGTTTTTGCAATGTGAATTGCACATTTGGCACCATATAGTTCACAAGGCACTTTTTAGGACCTATATAACTAATATATAGTGCAAATTTTTTAGTTAAGTTCTTTTAACGATAACAGACAAACCTTTTTTTGGTTAACTGTTATACTTTTATTTTCTACTTATTATACTCTAATAAACATTTTGAGAACCGTTAGAACTTTTTGCAATGTGAATTGCACATTTGGCACCATATAGTTCACAAGGCACTTTTTAGGACCTATATAACTAATGTATAGTGCAATTATTTAGTTAAGTTCTTTTAACGATAACAGACAAACCTTTTATTGGTTAACTGTTATACTTTTATTATTTACTTATTAGACTCTAATACACATTTTGAGACCCGTTAGAGCTTTTTGCAATGTGAATTGCACATTTGGCACCATATAGTTCACAAGGTACTTTTTAGGACCTATATAAATAATGTATAGTGCAAATTTTTTAGTTAAGTTCTTTTAACGATAACAGACAAACCTTTTATTGGTTAACTGTTATACTTTTATTATTTACTTATTAGACTCTAATAAACATTTTGAGACCCGTTAGAACTTTTTGCAATGTGAATTGCACATTTGGCACCATATAGTTCACAAGGCACTTTTTAGGACCTATATAACTAATGTATAGTGCAAATTTTTTAGTTAAGTTCTTTTAACGACAACAGACAAACCTTTTATTGGTTAACTGTTATACTTTTATTATTTACTTATTAGACTGTCATAAACATTTTGAGACCCGTTAGAACTTTTTGCAATGTGAATTGCACATTTGGCACCATATAGTTCACAAGGCACTTTTTAGGACCTATATAACTAATGTATAGTGCAAATTTTTTAGTTAAGTTCTTTTAACGATAACAGACAAACCTTTTATTGGTTAACTGTTATACTTTTATTATTTACTTATTAGACTCTAATACACATTTTGAGACCCGTTAGAGCTTTTTGCAATGTGAATTGCACATTTGGCACCATATAGTTCACAAGGCACTTTTTAGGACCTATATAACTAATGTATAGTGCAAATTTTTTAGTTAAGTTCTTTTGACGATAACAGACAAACCTTTTATTGGGTAAATGTTATACTTTTATTATTTACTTATTAGACTCTAATAAACATTTTGAGACCCGTTAGAAGTTTTTGCAATGTGAATTGCACATTTGGGACCATATAGTTCACAAGGCACTTTTTAGGACCTATATAACTAATGTATAGTGCAATTTTTTAGTTAAGTTCTTTTAACGATAAAAGACAAACCTTTTATTGGTTAACTGTTATACTTTTATTATTTACTTATTAGACTCTAATAAACATTTTGAGACCCGTTAGAACTTTTTGCAATGTGAATTGCACATTTGGTACCATATAGTTCACAAGGCACTTTTTTAGGACCTATATAACTAATGTATAGTGCAAATTTTTTAGTTAAGTTCTTTTGACGATAACAGACAAACCTTTTATTGGGTAAATGTTATAATTTTATTATTTACTTATTAGACTCTAATAAACATTTTGAGACCCGTTAGAAGTTTTTGCAATGTGAATTGCACATTTGGGACCATATAGTTCACAAGGCACTTTTTAGGACCTATATAACTAATGTATAGTGCAATTTTTTAGTTAAGTTCTTTTAACGATAAAAGACAAACCTTTTCTTGGTTAACTGTTATACTTTTATTATTTACTTATTAGACTCTAATAAACATTTTGAGACCCGTTAGAATTTTTGCAATATGAATTGCACATTTGGCACCATATAGTTCACAAGGCACTTTTTTAAGACCTATATAACTAATGTATAGTGCAAATTTTTTAGTTAAGTTCTTTTAACGATAACAGACAAACCTTTTATTGGTTAACTGTTATACTTTTATATTCTACTTATTATACTCTAATAAACATTTTGAGACCCGTTAGAACTTTTTGCAATATGAATTGCACATTTGGCACCATATAGTTCACAAGGCACTTTTTTAGGACCTATATAACTAATGTATAGTGCAAATTTTTTAGTTAAGTTCTTTTAACGATAACAGACAAACCTTTTATTGGTTAACTGTTATACTTTTATATTCTACTTATTATACTCTAATAAACATTTTGAGACCCGTTCAAACTTTTTGCAATGTGAATTGCACATTTGGCACCATATAGTTCACAAGGCACTTTTTAGGACCTATATAACTAATGTATAGTGCAAATTTTTTAGTTAAGTTCTTTTAACGATAACAGACAAACCTTTGATTGGTTAACTGTTATAATTTTATTATTTACTTATTAGACTCTAATAAACATTTTGAGACCTGTTAGAACTTTTTGCAATATGAATTGCACATTTGGCACCATATAGTTCACAAGGCACTTTTTAGGACCTATATAACTAATGTATAGTGCAAATTTTTTAGTTAAGTTCTTTTAACGATAACAGACAAACCTTTCATTGGTTAACTGTTATAATTTTATTATTTACTTATTAGACTGTAATAAACATTTTGAGACCCGTTAGAACTTTTTGCAATGTGAATTGCACATTTGGCACCATATAGTTCACAAGGCACTTTTTAGGACCTATATAACTAATGTATAGTACAAATATTTTAGTTAAGTTCTTATAACGATAACAGACAAACCTTTTGTTGGTTAACTGTTATACTTTTATTATTTACTTATTAGACTCTAATAAACATTTTGAGACCCGTTAGAACTTTTTGCAATGTGAATTGCACATTTTGCACCATATAGTTCACAAGGCACTTTTTTAGGACCTATATAACTAATATATAGTGCAAATTTTTTAGTTAAGTTCTTTTAACGATAACAGACAAACCTTTTATTGGTTAACTGTTATACTTTTATTTTCTACTTATTATACTCTAATAAACATTTTGAGAACCGTTAGAACTTTTTGCAATGTGAATTGCACATTTGGCACCATATAGTTCACAAGGCACTTTTTAGGACCTATATAACTAATGTATAGTGCAAATTTTTTAGTTAAGTACTTTTAACGATAACAGACAAACCTTTTATTGGTTAACTGTTATAATTTTATTATTTACTTATTAGACTCTAATAAACATTTTGAGACCCGTTAGAACTTTTTGCAATGTGAATTGCACATTTGGCACCATATAGTTCACAAGGCACTTTTTAGGACCTATGTAACTAATGTATAGTGCAAATTTTTTAGTTAAGTTCTTGTAACGATAACAGACAAACCTTTTATTGGTTAACTGTTATACTTTTATTATTTACTTATTGGACTCTAATAAACATTTTGAGACCCATTAGAACTTTTTGCAATGTGAATTGCACATTTGGCACCATATAGTTCACAAGGTACTTTTTAGGACCTATATAAATAATGTATAGTGCAAATTTTTTAGTTAAGTTCTTTTAACGATAACAGACAAACCTTTTATTGGTTAACTGTTATACTTTTATTATTTACTTATTAGACTCTAATAAACATTTTGAGACCCGTTAGAACTTTTTGCAATATGAATTGCACATTTGGCACCATATAGTTCACAAGGCACTTTTTTAGGACCTATATAACTAATGTATAGTGCAAATTTTTTAGTTAAGTTCTTTTAACGATAACAGACAAACCTTTTATTGGTTAACTGTTATACTTTTATATTCTACTTATTATACTCTAATAAACATTTTGAGACCCGTTAGAACTTTTTGCAATATGAATTGCACATTTGGCACCATATAGTTCACAAGGCACTTTTTTAGGACCTATATAACTAATGTATAGTGCAAATTTTTTAGTTAAGTTCTTGTAACGATAACAGACAAACGTTTTATTGGTTAACTGTTATACTTTTATTATTTACTTATTAGACTCTAATAAACATTTTGAGACCCATTAGAACTTTTTGCAATGTGAATTGCACATTTGGCACCATATAGTTCACAAGGCACTTTTTAGGACCTATATCACTAATGTATAGTGCAAATATTTTAGTTAAGTTCTTTTAACGATAACAGACAAACCTTTTATTGGTTAACTGTTATACTTTTATTATTTACTTATTAGACTGTAATAAACATTTTGAGACCCGTTAGAACTTTTTGCAATGTGAATTGCACATTTGGCACCATATAGTTCACAAAGCACTTTTTAGGACCTATATAACTAATGTATAGTGCAAATTTTTTAGTTAAGTTCTTTTGACGATAACAGACAAACCTTTTATTGGTTAACTGTTATACTTTTATTATTTACTTATTAGACTCTAATAAACATTTTGAGACCCGTTAGAAGTTTTTGCAATGTGAATTGCACATTTGGCACCATATAGTTCACAAGGCACTTTTTAGGACCTATATAACTAATATATAGTGCAAATTTTTTAGTTAAGTTCTTTTAACGATAACAGACAAACCTTTTATTGGTTAACTGTTATACTTTTATTATTTACTTATTAGACTCTAATAAACATTTTGAGACCCGTTAGAAGTTTTTGCAATGTGAATTGCACATTTGGCACCATATAGTTCACAAGGCACTTTTTAGGACCTATATAACTAATATATAGTGCAAATTTTTTAGTTAAGTTCTTTTAACGATAACAGACAAACCTTTTTTTGGTTAACTGTTATACTTTTATTTTCTACTTATTATACTCTAATAAACATTTTGAGAACCGTTAGAACTTTTTGCAATGTGAATTGCACATTTGGCACCATATAGTTCACAAGGCACTTTTTAGGACCTATATAACTAATGTATAGTGCAATTATTTAGTTAAGTTCTTTTAACGATAACAGACAAACCTTTTATTGGTTAACTGTTATACTTTTATTATTTACTTATTAGACTCTAATACACATTTTGAGACCCGTTAGAGCTTTTTGCAATGTGAATTGCACATTTGGCACCATATAGTTCACAAGGTACTTTTTAGGACCTATATAAATAATGTATAGTGCAAATTTTTTAGTTAAGTTCTTTTAACGATAACAGACAAACCTTTTATTGGTTAACTGTTATACTTTTATTATTTACTTATTAGACTCTAATAAACATTTTGAGACCCGTTAGAACTTTTTGCAATGTGAATTGCACATTTGGCACCATATAGTTCACAAGGCACTTTTTAGGACCTATATAACTAATGTATAGTGCAAATTTTTTAGTTAAGTTCTTTTAACGACAACAGACAAACCTTTTATTGGTTAACTGTTATACTTTTATTATTTACTTATTAGACTGTCATAAACATTTTGAGACCCGTTAGAACTTTTTGCAATGTGAATTGCACATTTGGCACCATATAGTTCACAAGGCACTTTTTAGGACCTATATAACTAATGTATAGTGCAAATTTTTTAGTTAAGTTCTTTTAACGATAACAGACAAACCTTTTATTGGTTAACTGTTATACTTTTATTATTTACTTATTAGACTCTAATACACATTTTGAGACCCGTTAGAGCTTTTTGCAATGTGAATTGCACATTTGGCACCATATAGTTCACAAGGCACTTTTTAGGACCTATATAACTAATGTATAGTGCAAATTTTTTAGTTAAGTTCTTTTGACGATAACAGACAAACCTTTTATTGGGTAAATGTTATACTTTTATTATTTACTTATTAGACTCTAATAAACATTTTGAGACCCGTTAGAAGTTTTTGCAATGTGAATTGCACATTTGGGACCATATAGTTCACAAGGCACTTTTTAGGACCTATATAACTAATGTATAGTGCAATTTTTTAGTTAAGTTCTTTTAACGATAAAAGACAAACCTTTTATTGGTTAACTGTTATACTTTTATTATTTACTTATTAGACTCTAATAAACATTTTGAGACCCGTTAGAACTTTTTGCAATGTGAATTGCACATTTGGTACCATATAGTTCACAAGGCACTTTTTTAGGACCTATATAACTAATGTATAGTGCAAATTTTTTAGTTAAGTTCTTTTGACGATAACAGACAAACCTTTTATTGGGTAAATGTTATAATTTTATTATTTACTTATTAGACTCTAATAAACATTTTGAGACCCGTTAGAAGTTTTTGCAATGTGAATTGCACATTTGGGACCATATAGTTCACAAGGCACTTTTTAGGACCTATATAACTAATGTATAGTGCAATTTTTTAGTTAAGTTCTTTTAACGATAAAAGACAAACCTTTTCTTGGTTAACTGTTATACTTTTATTATTTACTTATTAGACTCTAATAAACATTTTGAGACCCGTTAGAATTTTTGCAATATGAATTGCACATTTGGCACCATATAGTTCACAAGGCACTTTTTTAAGACCTATATAACTAATGTATAGTGCAAATTTTTTAGTTAAGTTCTTTTAACGATAACAGACAAACCTTTTATTGGTTAACTGTTATACTTTTATATTCTACTTATTATACTCTAATAAACATTTTGAGACCCGTTAGAACTTTTTGCAATATGAATTGCACATTTGGCACCATATAGTTCACAAGGCACTTTTTTAGGACCTATATAACTAATGTATAGTGCAAATTTTTTAGTTAAGTTCTTTTAACGATAACAGACAAACCTTTTATTGGTTAACTGTTATACTTTTATATTCTACTTATTATACTCTAATAAACATTTTGAGACCCGTTCAAACTTTTTGCAATGTGAATTGCACATTTGGCACCATATAGTTCACAAGGCACTTTTTAGGACCTATATAACTAATGTATAGTGCAAATTTTTTAGTTAAGTTCTTTTAACGATAACAGACAAACCTTTGATTGGTTAACTGTTATAATTTTATTATTTACTTATTAGACTCTAATAAACATTTTGAGACCTGTTAGAACTTTTTGCAATATGAATTGCACATTTGGCACCATATAGTTCACAAGGCACTTTTTAGGACCTATATAACTAATGTATAGTGCAAATTTTTTAGTTAAGTTCTTTTAACGATAAAAGACAAACCTTTCATTGGTTAACTGTTATAATTTTATTATTTACTTATTAGACTGTAATAAACATTTTGAGACCCGTTAGAACTTTTTGCAATGTGAATTGCACATTTGGCACCATATAGTTCACAAGGCACTTTTTAGGACCTATATAACTAATGTATAGTACAAATATTTTAGTTAAGTTCTTATAACGATAACAGACAAACCTTTTGTTGGTTAACTGTTATACTTTTATTATTTACTTATTAGACTCTAATAAACATTTTGAGACCCGTTAGAACTTTTTGCAATGTGAATTGCACATTTTGCACCATATAGTTCACAAGGCACTTTTTTAGGACCTATATAACTAATATATAGTGCAAATTTTTTAGTTAAGTTCTTTTAACGATAACAGACAAACCTTTTATTGGTTAACTGTTATACTTTTATTTTCTACTTATTATACTCTAATAAACATTTTGAGAACCGTTAGAACTTTTTGCAATGTGAATTGCACATTTGGCACCATATAGTTCACAAGGCACTTTTTAGGACCTATATAACTAATGTATAGTGCAAATTTTTTAGTTAAGTACTTTTAACGATAACAGACAAACCTTTTATTGGTTAACTGTTATAATTTTATTATTTACTTATTAGACTCTAATAAACATTTTGAGACCCGTTAGAACTTTTTGCAATGTGAATTGCACATTTGGCACCATATAGTTCACAAGGCACTTTTTAGGACCTATGTAACTAATGTATAGTGCAAATTTTTTAGTTAAGTTCTTGTAACGATAACAGACAAACCTTTTATTGGTTAACTGTTATACTTTTATTATTTACTTATTGGACTCTAATAAACATTTTGAGACCCATTAGAACTTTTTGCAATGTGAATTGCACATTTGGCACCATATAGTTCACAAGGTACTTTTTAGGACCTATATAAATAATGTATAGTGCAAATTTTTTAGTTAAGTTCTTTTAACGATAACAGACAAACCTTTTATTGGTTAACTGTTATACTTTTATTATTTACTTATTAGACTCTAATAAACATTTTGAGACCCGTTAGAACTTTTTGCAATATGAATTGCACATTTGGCACCATATAGTTCACAAGGCACTTTTTTAGGACCTATATAACTAATGTATAGTGCAAATTTTTTAGTTAAGTTCTTTTAACGATAACAGACAAACCTTTTATTGGTTAACTGTTATACTTTTATATTCTACTTATTATACTCTAATAAACATTTTGAGACCCGTTAGAACTTTTTGCAATATGAATTGCACATTTGGCACCATATAGTTCACAAGGCACTTTTTTAGGACCTATATAACTAATGTATAGTGCAAATTTTTTAGTTAAGTTCTTTTAACGATAACAGACAAACCTTTTATTGGTTAACTGTTATACTTTTATATTCTACTTATTATACTCTAATAAACATTTTGAGACCCGTTAGAACTTTTTGCAATGTGAATTGCACATTTGGCACCATATAGTTCACAAGGCACTTTTTAGGACCTATATAACTAATGTATAGTGCAAATTTTTTAGTTAAGTTCTTTTAACGATAACAGACAAACCTTTCATTGGTTAACTGTTATAATTTTATTATTTACTTATTAGACTCTAATAAACATTTTGAGACCTGTTAGAACTTTTTGCAATATGAATTGCACATTTGGCACCATATAGTTCACAAGGCACTTTTTAGGACCTATATAACTAATGTATAGTGCAAATTTTTTAGTTAAGTTCTTTTAACGATAACAGACAAACCTTTTATTGGTTAACTGTTATAATTTTATTATTTACTTATTAGACTCTAATAAACATTTTGAGACCCGTTAGAACTTTTTGCAATGTGAATTGCACATTTGGCACCATATAGTTCACAAGGCACTTTTTAGGACCTATATAACTAACGTATAGTACAAATATTTTAGTTAAGTTCTTATAAGGATAACAGACAAACCTTTTGTTGGTTAACTGTTATACTTTTATTATTTACTTATTAGACTCTAATAAACATTTTGAGACCCGTTAGAACTTTTTGCAATGTGAATTGCACATTTGGCACCATATAGTTCACAAGGCACTTTTTTAGGACCTATATAACTAATATATAGTGCAAATTGTTTAGTTAAGTTCTTTTAACGATAACAGACAAACCTTTTATTGGTTAACTGTTATACTTTTATTATTTACTTATTATACTCTAATAAACATTTTGAGACCCGTTAGAACTTTTTGCAATGTGAATTGCACATTTGGCACCATATAGTTCACAAGGCACTTTTTAGGACCTATGTAACTAATGTATAGTGCAAATTTTTTAGTTAAGTTCTTGTAACGATAACAGACAAACCTTTTATTGGTTAACTGTTATACTTTTATATTCTACTTATTATACTCTAATAAACATTTTGAGACCCGTTAGAACTTTTTGCAATATGAATTGCACATTTGGCACCATATAGTTCACAAGGCACTTTTTTAGGACCTATATAACTAATGTATAGTGCAAATTTTTTAGTTAAGTTCTTTTAACGATAACAGACAAACCTTTTATTGGTTAACTGTTATACTTTTATATTCTACTTATTATACTCTAATAAACATTTTGAGACCCATTAGAACTTTTTGCAATATGAATTGCACATTTTGCACCATATAGTTCACAAGGCACTTTTTTAGGACCTATATAACTAATGTATAGTGCAAATTTTTTAGTTAAGTTCTTTTAACGATAACAGACAAACCTTTTATTGGTTAACTGTTATACTTTTATATTCTACTTATTATACTCTAATAAACATTTTGAGACCCGTTAGAACTTTTTGCAATGTGAATTGCACATTTGGCACCATATAGTTCACAAGGCACTTTTTAGGACCTATATAACTAATGTATAGTGCAAATTTTTTAGTTAAGTTCTTTTAACGATAACAGACAAACCTTTCATTGGTTAACTGTTATAATTTTATTATTTACTTATTAGACTCTAATAAACATTTTGAGACCTGTTAGAACTTTTTGCAATATGAATTGCACATTTGGCACCATATAGTTCACAAGGCACTTTTTAGGACCTATATAACTAATGTATAGTGCAAATTTTTTAGTTAAGTTCTTTTAACGATAACAGACAAACCTTTCATTGGTTAACTGTTATAATTTTATTATTTACTTATTAGACTCTAATAAACATTTTGAGACCCGTTAGAACTTTTTGCAATGTGAATTGCACATTTGGCACCATATAGTTCACAAGGCACTTTTTAGGACCTATATAACTAATGTATAGTACAAATATTTTAGTTAAGTTCTTATAAGGATAACAGACAAACCTTTTGTTGGTTAACTGTTATACTTTAATTATTTACTTATTAGACTCTAATAAACATTTTGAGACCCGTTAGAACTTTTTGCAATGTGAATTGCACATTTGGCACCATATAGTTCACAAGGCACTTTTTTAGGACCTATATAACTAATGTATAGTGCAAATTTTTTAGTTAAGTTCTTTTAACGATAACAGACAAACCTTTCATTGGTTAACTGTTATACTTTTATTATCTACTTATTATACTCTAATAAACATTTTGAGACCCGTTAGAACTTTTTGCAATGTGAATTGCACATTTGGCACCATATAGTTCACAAGGCACTTTTTAGGACCTATGTAACTAATGTATAGTGCAAATTTTTTAGTTAAGTTCTTGTAACGATAACAGACAAACGTTTTATTGGTTAACTGTTATACTTTTATTATTTACTTATTAGACTCTAATAAACATTTTGAGACCCATTAGAACTTTTTGCAATGTGAATTGCACATTTGGCACCATATAGTTCACAAGGCACTTTTTAGGACCTATATAACTAATGTATAGTGCAAATATTTTAGTTAAGTTCTTTTAACGATAACAGACAAACCTTTTATTGGTTAACTGTTATACTTTTATTATTTACTTATTAGACTGTAATAAACATTTTGAGACCCGTTAGAACTTTTTGCAATGTGAATTGCACATTTGGCACCATATAGTTCACAAAGCACTTTTTAGGACCTATATAACTAATGTATAGTGCAAATTTTTTAGTTAAGTTCTTTTGACGATAACAGACAAACCTTTTATTGGTTAACTGTTATACTTTTATTATTTACTTATTAGACTCTAATAAACATTTTGAGACCCGTTAGAAGTTTTTGCAATGTGAATTGCACATTTGGCACCATATAGTTCACAAGGCACTTTTTAGGACCTATATAACTAATATATAGTGCAAATTTTTTAGTTAAGTTCTTTTAACGATAACAGACAAACCTTTTATTGGTTAACTGTTATACTTTTATTATTTACTTATTAGACTCTAATAAACATTTTGAGACCCGTTAGAAGTTTTTGCAATGTGAATTGCACATTTGGCACCATATAGTTCACAAGGCACTTTTTAGGACCTATATAACTAATATATAGTGCAAATTTTTTAGTTAAGTTCTTTTAACGATAACAGACAAACCTTTTTTTGGTTAACTGTTATACTTTTATTTTCTACTTATTATACTCTAATAAACATTTTGAGAACCGTTAGAACTTTTTGCAATGTGAATTGCACATTTGGCACCATATAGTTCACAAGGCACTTTTTAGGACCTATATAACTAATGTATAGTGCAATTATTTAGTTAAGTTCTTTTAACGATAACAGACAAACCTTTTATTGGTTAACTGTTATACTTTTATTATTTACTTATTAGACTCTAATACACATTTTGAGACCCGTTAGAGCTTTTTGCAATGTGAATTGCACATTTGGCACCATATAGTTCACAAGGTACTTTTTAGGACCTATATAAATAATGTATAGTGCAAATTTTTTAGTTAAGTTCTTTTAACGATAACAGACAAACCTTTTATTGGTTAACTGTTATACTTTTATTATTTACTTATTAGACTCTAATAAACATTTTGAGACCCGTTAGAACTTTTTGCAATGTGAATTGCACATTTGGCACCATATAGTTCACAAGGCACTTTTTAGGACCTATATAACTAATGTATAGTGCAAATTTTTTAGTTAAGTTCTTTTAACGACAACAGACAAACCTTTTATTGGTTAACTGTTATACTTTTATTATTTACTTATTAGACTGTAATAAACATTTTGAGACCCGTTAGAACTTTTTGCAATGTGAATTGCACATTTGGCACCATATAGTTCACAAGGCACTTTTTAGGACCTATATAACTAATGTATAGTGCAAATTTTTTAGTTAAGTTCTTTTAACGATAACAGACAAACCTTTTATTGGTTAACTGTTATACTTTTATTATTTACTTATTAGACTCTAATACACATTTTGAGACCCGTTAGAGCTTTTTGCAATGTGAATTGCACATTTGGCACCATATAGTTCACAAGGCACTTTTTAGGACCTATATAACTAATGTATAGTGCAAATTTTTTAGTTAAGTTCTTTTGACGATAACAGACAAACCTTTTATTGGGTAAATGTTATACTTTTATTATTTACTTATTAGACTCTAATAAACATTTTGAGACCCGTTAGAAGTTTTTGCAATGTGAATTGCACATTTGGGACCATATAGTTCACAAGGCACTTTTTAGGACCTATATAACTAATGTATAGTGCAATTTTTTAGTTAAGTTCTTTTAACGATAAAAGACAAACCTTTTATTGGTTAACTGTTATACTTTTATTATTTACTTATTAGACTCTAATAAACATTTTGAGACCCGTTAGAACTTTTTGCAATGTGAATTGCACATTTGGTACCATATAGTTCACAAGGCACTTTTTTAGGACCTATATAACTAATGTATAGTGCAAATTTTTTAGTTAAGTTCTTTTGACGATAACAGACAAACCTTTTATTGGGTAAATGTTATAATTTTATTATTTACTTATTAGACTCTAATAAACATTTTGAGACCCGTTAGAAGTTTTTGCAATGTGAATTGCACATTTGGGACCATATAGTTCACAAGGCACTTTTTAGGACCTATATAACTAATGTATAGTGCAATTTTTTAGTTAAGTTCTTTTAACGATAAAAGACAAACCTTTTCTTGGTTAACTGTTATACTTTTATTATTTACTTATTAGACTCTAATAAACATTTTGAGACCCGTTAGAACTTTTTGCAATGTGAATTGCACATTTGGCACCATATAGTTCACAAGGCACTTTTTTAGGACCTATATAACTAATATATAGTGCAAATTTTTTAGTTAAGTTCTTTTAACGATAACAGACAAACCTTTTATTGGTTAACTGTTATACTTTTATTTTCTACTTATTATACTCTAATAAACATTTTGAGAACCGTTAGAACTTTTTGCAATGTGAATTGCACATTTGGCACCATATAGTTCACAAGGCACTTTTTAGGACCTATATAACTAATGTATAGTGCAATTATTTAGTTAAGTTCTTTTAACGATAACAGACAAACCTTTTATTGGTTAACTGTTATACTTTTATTATTTACTTATTAGACTCTAATAAACATTTTGAGACCCGTTAGAACTTTTTGCAATGTGAATTGCACATTTGGCACCATATAGTTCACAAGGCACTTTTTTAGGACCTATATAACTAATATATAGTGCAAATTTTTTAGTTAAGTTCTTTTAACGATAACAGACAAACCTTTTATTGGTTAACTGTTATACTTTTATATTCTACTTTTTATACTCTAATAAACATTTTGAGACCCGTTAGAACTTTTTGCAATGTGAATTGCACATTTGGCACCATATAGTTCACATGGCACTTTTTAGGACCTATATAACTAATGTATAGTGCAAATTTTTTAGTAAAGTACTTTTAACGATAACAGACAAACCTTTCATTGGTTAACTGTTATAATTTTATTATTTACTTATTAGACTCTAATAAACATTTTGAGACCCGTTAGAACTTTTTGCAATGTGAATTGCACATTTGGCACCATATAGTTCACAAGGCACTTTTTAGGACCTATATAACTAATGTATAGTACAAATATTTTAGTTAAGTTCTTATAAGGATAACAGACAAACCTTTTGTTGGTTAACTGTTATACTTTAATTATTTACTTATTAGACTCTAATAAACATTTTGAGACCCGTTAGAACTTTTTGCAATGTGAATTGCACATTTGGCACCATATAGTTCACAAGGCACTTTTTAGGACCTATATAACTAATGTATAGTACAAATATTTTAGTTAAGTTCTTATAAGGATAACAGACAAACCTTTTGTTGGTTAACTGTTATACTTTAATTATTTACTTATTAGACTCTAATAAACATTTTGAGACCCGTTAGAACTTTTTGCAATGTGAATTGCACATTTGGCACCATATAGTTCACAAGGCACTTTTTTAGGACCTATATAACTAATGTATAGTGCAAATTTTTTAGTTAAGTTCTTTTAACGATAACAGACAAACCTTTCATTGGTTAACTGTTATACTTTTATTATCTACTTATTATACTCTAATAAACATTTTGAGACCCGTTAGAACTTTTTGCAATGTGAATTGCACATTTGGCACCATATAGTTCACAAGGCACTTTTTAGGACCTATATAACTAATGTATAGTGCAAATTTTTTAGTTAAGTTCTTGTAACGATAACAGACAAACCTTTTATTGGTTAACTGTTATACTTTTATATTCTACTTATTATACTCTAATAAACATTTTGAGACCCGTTAGAACTTTTTGCAATATGAATTGCACATTTGGCACCATATAGTTCACAAGGCACTTTTTTAGGACCTATATAACTAATGTATAGTGCAAATTTTTTAGTTAAGTTCTTTTAACGATAACAGACAAACCTTTTATTGGTTAACTGTTATACTTTTATATTCTACTTATTATACTCTAATAAACATTTTGAGACCCATTAGAACTTTTTGCAATATGAATTGCACATTTTGCACCATATAGTTCACAAGGCACTTTTTTAGGACCTATATAACTAATGTATAGTGCAAATTTTTTAGTTAAGTTCTTTTAACGATAACAGACAAACCTTTTATTGGTTAACTGTTATACTTTTATATTCTACTTATTATACTCTAATAAACATTTTGAGACCCGTTAGAACTTTTTGCAATGTGAATTGCACATTTGGCACCATATAGTTCACAAGGCACTTTTTAGGACCTATATAACTAATGTATAGTGCAAATTTTTTAGTTAAGTTCTTTTAACGATAACAGACAAACCTTTCATTGGTTAACTGTTATAATTTTATTATTTACTTATTAGACTCTAATAAACATTTTGAGACCTGTTAGAACTTTTTGCAATATGAATTGCACATTTGGCACCATATAGTTCACAAGGCACTTTTTAGGACCTATATAACTAATGTATAGTGCAAATTTTTTAGTTAAGTTCTTTTAACGATAACAGACAAACCTTTCATTGGTTAACTGTTATAATTTTATTATTTACTTATTAGACTCTAATAAACATTTTGAGACCCGTTAGAACTTTTTGCAATGTGAATTGCACATTTGGCACCATATAGTTCACAAGGCACTTTTTAGGACCTATATAACTAATGTATAGTACAAATATTTTAGTTAAGTTCTTATAAGGATAACAGACAAACCTTTTGTTGGTTAACTGTTATACTTTAATTATTTACTTATTAGACTCTAATAAACATTTTGAGACCCGTTAGAACTTTTTGCAATGTGAATTGCACATTTGGCACCATATAGTTCACAAGGCACTTTTTTAGGACCTATATAACTAATGTATAGTGCAAATTTTTTAGTTAAGTTCTTTTAACGATAACAGACAAACCTTTCATTGGTTAACTGTTATACTTTTATTATCTACTTATTATACTCTAATAAACATTTTGAGACCCGTTAGAACTTTTTGCAATGTGAATTGCACATTTGGCACCATATAGTTCACAAGGCACTTTTTAGGACCTATGTAACTAATGTATAGTGCAAATTTTTTAGTTAAGTTCTTGTAACGATAACAGACAAACGTTTTATTGGTTAACTGTTATACTTTTATTATTTACTTATTAGACTCTAATAAACATTTTGAGACCCATTAGAACTTTTTGCAATGTGAATTGCACATTTGGCACCATATAGTTCACAAGGCACTTTTTAGGACCTATATAACTAATGTATAGTGCAAATATTTTAGTTAAGTTCTTTTAACGATAACAGACAAACCTTTTATTGGTTAACTGTTATACTTTTATTATTTACTTATTAGACTGTAAGAAACATTTTGAGACCCGTTAGAACTTTTTGCAATGTGAATTGCACATTTGGCACCATATAGTTCACAAAGCACTTTTTAGGACCTATATAACTAATGTATAGTGCAAATTTTTTAGTTAAGTTCTTTTGACGATAACAGACAAACCTTTTATTGGTTAACTGTTATACTTTTATTATTTACTTATTAGACTCTAATAAACATTTTGAGACCCGTTAGAAGTTTTTGCAATGTGAATTGCACATTTGGCACCATATAGTTCACAAGGCACTTTTTAGGACCTATATAACTAATATATAGTGCAAATTTTTTAGTTAAGTTCTTTTAACGATAACAGACAAACCTTTTATTGGTTAACTGTTATACTTTTATTATTTACTTATTAGACTCTAATAAACATTTTGAGACCCGTTAGAAGTTTTTGCAATGTGAATTGCACATTTGGCACCATATAGTTCACAAGGCACTTTTTAGGACCTATATAACTAATATATAGTGCAAATTTTTTAGTTAAGTTCTTTTAACGATAACAGACAAACCTTTTTTTGGTTAACTGTTATACTTTTATTTTCTACTTATTATACTCTAATAAACATTTTGAGAACCGTTAGAACTTTTTGCAATGTGAATTGCACATTTGGCACCATATAGTTCACAAGGCACTTTTTAGGACCTATATAACTAATGTATAGTGCAATTATTTAGTTAAGTTCTTTTAACGATAACAGACAAACCTTTTATTGGTTAACTGTTATACTTTTATTATTTACTTATTAGACTCTAATACACATTTTGAGACCCGTTAGAGCTTTTTGCAATGTGAATTGCACATTTGGCACCATATAGTTCACAAGGTACTTTTTAGGACCTATATAAATAATGTATAGTGCAAATTTTTTAGTTAAGTTCTTTTAACGATAACAGACAAACCTTTTATTGGTTAACTGTTATACTTTTATTATTTACTTATTAGACTCTAATAAACATTTTCAGACCCGTTAGAACTTTTTGCAATGTGAATTGCACATTTGGCACCATATAGTTCACAAGGCACTTTTTAGGACCTATATAACTAATGTATAGTGCAAATTTTTTAGTTAAGTTCTTTTAACGACAACAGACAAACCTTTTATTGGTTAACTGTTATACTTTTATTATTTACTTATTAGACTGTAATAAACATTTTGAGACCCGTTAGAACTTTTTGCAATGTGAATTGCACATTTGGCACCATATAGTTCACAAGGCACTTTTTAGGACCTATATAACTAATGTATAGTGCAAATTTTTTAGTTAAGTTCTTTTAACGATAACAGACAAACCTTTTATTGGTTAACTGTTATACTTTTATTATTTACTTATTAGACTCTAATACACATTTTGAGACCCGTTAGAGCTTTTTGCAATGTGAATTGCACATTTGGCACCATATAGTTCACAAGGCACTTTTTAGGACCTATATAACTAATGTATAGTGCAAATTTTTTAGTTAAGTTCTTTTGACGATAACAGACAAACCTTTTATTGGGTAAATGTTATACTTTTATTATTTACTTATTAGACTCTAATAAACATTTTGAGACCCGTTAGAAGTTTTTGCAATGTGAATTGCACATTTGGGACCATATAGTTCACAAGGCACTTTTTAGGACCTATATAACTAATGTATAGTGCAATTTTTTAGTTAAGTTCTTTTAACGATAAAAGACAAACCTTTTATTGGTTAACTGTTATACTTTTATTATTTACTTATTAGACTCTAATAAACATTTTGAGACCCGTTAGAACTTTTTGCAATGTGAATTGCACATTTGGTACCATATAGTTCACAAGGCACTTTTTTAGGACCTATATAACTAATGTATAGTGCAAATTTTTTAGTTAAGTTCTTTTGACGATAACAGACAAACCTTTTATTGGGTAAATGTTATAATTTTATTATTTACTTATTAGACTCTAATAAACATTTTGAGACCCGTTAGAAGTTTTTGCAATGTGAATTGCACATTTGGGACCATATAGTTCACAAGGCACTTTTTAGGACCTATATAACTAATGTATAGTGCAATTTTTTAGTTAAGTTCTTTTAACGATAAAAGACAAACCTTTTCTTGGTTAACTGTTATACTTTTATTATTTACTTATTAGACTCTAATAAACATTTTGAGACCCGTTAGAACTTTTTGCAATGTGAATTGCACATTTGGCACCATATAGTTCACAAGGCACTTTTTTAGGACCTATATAACTAATATATAGTGCAAATTTTTTAGTTAAGTTCTTTTAACGATAACAGACAAACCTTTTATTGGTTAACTGTTATACTTTTATTTTCTACTTATTATACTCTAATAAACATTTTGAGAACCGTTAGAACTTTTTGCAATGTGAATTGCACATTTGGCACCATATAGTTCACAAGGCACTTTTTAGGACCTATATAACTAATGTATAGTGCAATTATTTAGTTAAGTTCTTTTAACGATAACAGACAAACCTTTTATTGGTTAACTGTTATACTTTTATTATTTACTTATTAGACTCTAATAAACATTTTGAGACCCGTTAGAACTTTTTGCAATGTGAATTGCACATTTGGCACCATATAGTTCACAAGGCACTTTTTTAGGACCTATATAACTAATATATAGTGCAAATTTTTTAGTTAAGTTCTTTTAACGATAACAGACAAACCTTTTATTGGTTAACTGTTATACTTTTATATTCTACTTTTTATACTCTAATAAACATTTTGAGACCCGTTAGAACTTTTTGCAATGTGAATTGCACATTTGGCACCATATAGTTCACATGGCACTTTTTAGGACCTATATAACTAATGTATAGTGCAAATTTTTTAGTAAAGTACTTTTAACGATAACAGACAAACCTTTCATTGGTTAACTGTTATAATTTTATTATTTACTTATTAGACTCTAATAAACATTTTGAGACCCGTTAGAACTTTTTGCAATGTGAATTGCACATTTGGCACCATATAGTTCACAAGGCACTTTTTAGGACCTATATAACTAATGTATAGTACAAATATTTTAGTTAAGTTCTTATAAGGATAACAGACAAACCTTTTGTTGGTTAACTGTTATACTTTAATTATTTACTTATTAGACTCTAATAAACATTTTGAGACCCGTTAGAACTTTTTGCAATGTGAATTGCACATTTGGCACCATATAGTTCACAAGGCACTTTTTAGGACCTATATAACTAATGTATAGTACAAATATTTTAGTTAAGTTCTTATAAGGATAACAGACAAACCTTTTGTTGGTTAACTGTTATACTTTAATTATTTACTTATTAGACTCTAATAAACATTTTGAGACCCGTTAGAACTTTTTGCAATGTGAATTGCACATTTGGCACCATATAGTTCACAAGGCACTTTTTTAGGACCTATATAACTAATGTATAGTGCAAATTTTTTAGTTAAGTTCTTTTAACGATAACAGACAAACCTTTCATTGGTTAACTGTTATACTTTTATTATCTACTTATTATACTCTAATAAACATTTTGAGACCCGTTAGAACTTTTTGCAATGTGAATTGCACATTTGGCACCATATAGTTCACAAGGCACTTTTTAGGACCTATGTAACTAATGTATAGTGCAAATTTTTTAGTTAAGTTCTTGTAACGATAACAGACAAACGTTTTATTGGTTAACTGTTATACTTTTATTATTTACTTATTAGACTCTAATAAACATTTTGAGACCCATTAGAACTTTTTGCAATGTGAATTGCACATTTGGCACCATATAGTTCACAAGGCACTTTTTAGGACCTATATAACTAATGTATAGTGCAAATATTTTAGTTAAGTTCTTTTAACGATAACAGACAAACCTTTTATTGGTTAACTGTTATACTTTTATTATTTACTTATTAGACTGTAATAAACATTTTGAGACCCGTTAGAACTTTTTGCAATGTGAATTGCACATTTGGCACCATATAGTTCACAAAGCACTTTTTAGGACCTATATAACTAATGTATAGTGCAAATTTTTTAGTTAAGTTCTTTTGACGATAACAGACAAACCTTTTATTGGTTAACTGTTATACTTTTATTATTTACTTATTAGACTCTAATAAACATTTTGAGACCCGTTAGAAGTTTTTGCAATGTGAATTGCACATTTGGCACCATATAGTTCACAAGGCACTTTTTAGGACCTATATAACTAATATATAGTGCAAATTTTTTAGTTAAGTTCTTTTAACGATAACAGACAAACCTTTTATTGGTTAACTGTTATACTTTTATTATTTACTTATTAGACTCTAATAAACATTTTGAGACCCGTTAGAAGTTTTTGCAATGTGAATTGCACATTTGGCACCATATAGTTCACAAGGCACTTTTTAGGACCTATATAACTAATATATAGTGCAAATTTTTTAGTTAAGTTCTTTTAACGATAACAGACAAACCTTTTTTTGGTTAACTGTTATACTTTTATTTTCTACTTATTATACTCTAATAAACATTTTGAGAACCGTTAGAACTTTTTGCAATGTGAATTGCACATTTGGCACCATATAGTTCACAAGGCACTTTTTAGGACCTATATAACTAATGTATAGTGCAATTATTTAGTTAAGTTCTTTTAACGATAACAGACAAACCTTTTATTGGTTAACTGTTATACTTTTATTATTTACTTATTAGACTCTAATACACATTTTGAGACCCGTTAGAGCTTTTTGCAATGTGAATTGCACATTTGGCACCATATAGTTCACAAGGTACTTTTTAGGACCTATATAAATAATGTATAGTGCAAATTTTTTAGTTAAGTTCTTTTAACGATAACAGACAAACCTTTTATTGGTTAACTGTTATACTTTTATTATTTACTTATTAGACTCTAATAAACATTTTGAGACCCGTTAGAACTTTTTGCAATGTGAATTGCACATTTGGCACCATATAGTTCACAAGGCACTTTTTAGGACCTATATAACTAATGTATAGTGCAAATTTTTTAGTTAAGTTCTTTTAACGACAACAGACAAACCTTTTATTGGTTAACTGTTATAATTTTATTATTTACTTATTAGACTGTAATAAACATTTTGAGACCCGTTAGAACTTTTTGCAATGTGAATTGCACATTTGGCACCATATAGTTCACAAGGCACTTTTTAGGACCTATATAACTAATGTATAGTGCAAATTTTTTAGTTAAGTTCTTTTAACGATAACAGACAAACCTTTTATTGGTTAACTGTTATACTTTTATTATTTACTTATTAGACTCTAATACACATTTTGAGACCCGTTAGAGCTTTTTGCAATGTGAATTGCACATTTGGCACCATATAGTTCACAAGGCACTTTTTAGGACCTATATAACTAATGTATAGTGCAAATTTTTTAGTTAAGTTCTTTTGACGATAACAGACAAACCTTTTATTGGGTAAATGTTATACTTTTATTATTTACTTATTAGACTCTAATAAACATTTTGAGACCCGTTAGAAGTTTTTGCAATGTGAATTGCACATTTGGGACCATATAGTTCACAAGGCACTTTTTAGGACCTATATAACTAATGTATAGTGCAATTTTTTAGTTAAGTTCTTTTAACGATAAAAGACAAACCTTTTATTGGTTAACTGTTATACTTTTATTATTTACTTATTAGACTCTAATAAACATTTTGAGACCCGTTAGAACTTTTTGCAATGTGAATTGCACATTTGGTACCATATAGTTCACAAGGCACTTTTTTAGGACCTATATAACTAATGTATAGTGCAAATTTTTTAGTTAAGTTCTTTTGACGATAACAGACAAACCTTTTATTGGGTAAATGTTATAATTTTATTATTTACTTATTAGACTCTAATAAACATTTTGAGACCCGTTAGAAGTTTTTGCAATGTGAATTGCACATTTGGGACCATATAGTTCACAAGGCACTTTTTAGGACCTATATAACTAATGTATAGTGCAATTTTTTAGTTAAGTTCTTTTAACGATAAAAGACAAACCTTTTCTTGGTTAACTGTTATACTTTTATTATTTACTTATTAGACTCTAATAAACATTTTGAGACCCGTTAGAACTTTTTGCAATGTGAATTGCACATTTGGCACCATATAGTTCACAAGGCACTTTTTTAGGACCTATATAACTAATATATAGTGCAAATTTTTTAGTTAAGTTCTTTTAACGATAACAGACAAACCTTTTATTGGTTAACTGTTATACTTTTATTTTCTACTTATTATACTCTAATAAACATTTTGAGAACCGTTAGAACTTTTTGCAATGTGAATTGCACATTTGGCACCATATAGTTCACAAGGCACTTTTTAGGACCTATATAACTAATGTATAGTGCAATTATTTAGTTAAGTTCTTTTAACGATAACAGACAAACCTTTTATTGGTTAACTGTTATACTTTTATTATTTACTTATTAGACTCTAATAAACATTTTGAGACCCGTTAGAACTTTTTGCAATGTGAATTGCACATTTGGCACCATATAGTTCACAAGGCACTTTTTTAGGACCTATATAACTAATATATAGTGCAAATTTTTTAGTTAAGTTCTTTTAACGATAACAGACAAACCTTTTATTGGTTAACTGTTATACTTTTATATTCTACTTTTTATACTCTAATAAACATTTTGAGACCCGTTAGAACTTTTTGCAATGTGAATTGCACATTTGGCACCATATAGTTCACATGGCACTTTTTAGGACCTATATAACTAATGTATAGTGCAAATTTTTTAGTAAAGTACTTTTAACGATAACAGACAAACCTTTCATTGGTTAACTGTTATAATTTTATTATTTACTTATTAGACTCTAATAAACATTTTGAGACCCGTTAGAACTTTTTGCAATGTGAATTGCACATTTGGCACCATATAGTTCACAAGGCACTTTTTAGGACCTATATAACTAATGTATAGTACAAATATTTTAGTTAAGTTCTTATAAGGATAACAGACAAACCTTTTATTGGTTAACTGTTATACTTTTATTATTTACTTATTAGACTCTAATAAACATTTTGAGACCCGTTAGAACTTTTTGCAATGTGAATTGCACATTTGGCACCATATAGTTCACAAGGCACTTTTTTAGGACCTATATAACTAATATATAGTGCAAATTGTTTAGTTAAGTTCTTTTAACGATAACAAACAAACCTTTTATTGGTTAACTGTTATACTTTTATTATCTACTTATTATACTCTAATAAACATTTTGAGATCCGTTAGAACTTTTTGCAATGTGAATTGCACATTTGGCACCATATAGTTCACAAGGCACTTTTTAGGACCTATGTAACTAATGTATAGTGCAAATTTTTTAGTTAAGTTCTTGTAACGATAACAGACAAACGTTTTATTGGTTAACTGTTATACTTTTATTATTTACTTATTGGACTCTAATAAACATTTTGAGACCCATTAGAACTTTTTGCAATGTGAATTGCACATTTGGCACCATATAGTTCACAAGGTACTTTTTAGGACCTATATAAATAATGTACAGTGTAAATTTTTTAGTTAAGTTCTTTTAACGATAACAGACAAACCTTTTATTGGTTAACTGTTATACTTTTATTATTTACTTATTAGACTCTAATAAACATTTTGAGACCCGTTAGAACTTTTTGCAATATGAATTGCACATTTGGCACCATATAGTTCACAAGGCACTTTTTTAAGACCTATATAACTAATGTATAGTGCAAATTTTTTAGTTAAGTTCTTTTAACGATAACAGACAAACCTTTTATTGGTTAACTGTTATACTTTTATATTCTACTTATTATACTCTAATAAACATTTTGAGACCCGTTAGAACTTTTTGCAATATGAATTGCACATTTGGCACCATATAGTTCACAAGGCACTTTTTTAGGACCTATATAACTAATGTATAGTGCAAATTTTTTAGTTAAGTTCTTTTAACGATAACAGACAAACCTTTTATTGGTTAACTGTTATACTTTTATATTCTACTTATTATACTCTAATAAACATTTTGAGACCCGTTCAAACTTTTTGCAATGTGAATTGCACATTTGGCACCATATAGTTCACAAGGCACTTTTTAGGACCTATATAACTAATGTATAGTGCAAATTTTTTAGTTAAGTTCTTTTAACGATAACAGACAAACCTTTGATTGGTTAACTGTTATACTTTTACTATTTACTTATTATACTCTAATAAACATTTTGAGACCCGTTAGAACTTTTTGCAATGTGAATTGCACATTTGGCACCATATAGTTCACAAGGCACTTTTTAGGACCTATATAACTAATGTATAGTGCAAATTTTTTAGTTAAGTTCTTTTGACGATAACAGACAAACCTTTTATTGGGTAAATGTTATACTTTTATTATTTACTTATTAGACTCTAATAAACATTTTGAGACCCGTTAGAAGTTTTTGCAATGTGAATTGCACATTTGGGACCATATAGTTCACAAGGCACTTTTTAGGACCTATATAACTAATGTATAGTGCAATTTTTTAGTTAAGTTCTTTTAACGATAAAAGACAAACCTTTTATTGGTTAACTGTTATACTTTTATTATTTACTTATTAGACTCTAATAAACATTTTGAGACCCGTTAGAACTTTTTGCAATGTGAATTGCACATTTGGCACCATATAGTTCACAAGGCACTTTTTTAGGACCTATATAACTAATGTATAGTGCAAATTTTTTAGTTAAGTTCTTTTGACGATAACAGACAAACCTTTTATTGGGTAAATGTTATAATTTTATTATTTACTTATTAGACTCTAATAAACATTTTGAGACCCGTTAGAAGTTTTTGCAATGTGAATTGCACATTTGGGACCATATAGTTCACAAGGCACTTTTTAGGACCTATATAACTAATGTATAGTGCAATTTTTTAGTTAAGTTCTTTTAACGATAAAAGACAAACCTTTTATTGGTTAACTGTTATACTTTTATTATTTACTTATTAGACTCTAATAAACATTTTGAGACCCGTTAGAACTTTTTGCAATGTGAATTGCACATTTGGCACCATATAGTTCACAAGGCACTTTTTTAGGACCTATATAACTAATATATAGTGCAAATTATTTAGTTAAGTTCTTTTAACGATAACAGACAAACCTTTTATTGGTTAACTGTTATACTTTTATTTTCTACTTATTATACTCTAATAAACATTTTGAGAACCGTTAGAACTTTTTGCAATGTGAATTGCACATTTGGCACCATATAGTTCACAAGGCACTTTTTAGGACCTATATAACTAATGTATAGTGCAATTATTTAGTTAAGTTCTTTTAACGATAACAGACAAACCTTTTATTGGTTAACTGTTATACTTTTATTATTTACTTATTAGACTCTAATAAACATTTTGAGACCCGTTAGAACTTTTTGCAATGTGAATTGCACATTTGGCACCATATAGTTCACAAGGCACTTTTTTAGGACCTATATAACTAATATATAGTGCAAATTTTTTAGTTAAGTTCTTTTAACGATAACAGACAAACCTTTTATTGGTTAACTGTTATACTTTTATATTCTACTTTTTATACTCTAATAAACATTTTGAGACCCGTTAGAACTTTTTGCAATGTGAATTGCACATTTGGCACCATATAGTTCACATGGCACTTTTTAGGACCTATATAACTAATGTATAGTGCAAATTTTTTAGTAAAGTACTTTTAACGATAACAGACAAACCTTTCATTGGTTAACTGTTATAATTTTATTATTTACTTATTAGACTCTAATAAACATTTTGAGACCCGTTAGAACTTTTTGCAATGTGAATTGCACATTTGGCACCATATAGTTCACAAGGCACTTTTTAGGACCTATATAACTAATGTATAGTACAAATATTTTAGTTAAGTTCTTATAAGGATAACAGACAAACCTTTTATTGGTTAACTGTTATACTTTTATTATTTACTTATTAGACTCTAATAAACATTTTGAGACCCGTTAGAACTTTTTGCAATGTGAATTGCACATTTGGCACCATATAGTTCACAAGGCACTTTTTTAGGACCTATATAACTAATATATAGTGCAAATTGTTTAGTTAAGTTCTTTTAACGATAACAAACAAACCTTTTATTGGTTAACTGTTATACTTTTATTATCTACTTATTATACTCTAATAAACATTTTGAGATCCGTTAGAACTTTTTGCAATGTGAATTGCACATTTGGCACCATATAGTTCACAAGGCACTTTTTAGGACCTATGTAACTAATGTATAGTGCAAATTTTTTAGTTAAGTTCTTGTAACGATAACAGACAAACGTTTTATTGGTTAACTGTTATACTTTTATTATTTACTTATTGGACTCTAATAAACATTTTGAGACCCATTAGAACTTTTTGCAATGTGAATTGCACATTTGGCACCATATAGTTCACAAGGTACTTTTTAGGACCTATATAAATAATGTACAGTGTAAATTTTTTAGTTAAGTTCTTTTAACGATAACAGACAAACCTTTTATTGGTTAACTGTTATACTTTTATTATTTACTTATTAGACTCTAATAAACATTTTGAGACCCGTTAGAACTTTTTGCAATATGAATTGCACATTTGGCACCATATAGTTCACAAGGCACTTTTTTAAGACCTATTTAACTAATGTATAGTGCAAATTTTTTAGTTAAGTTCTTTTAACGATAACAGACAAACCTTTTATTGGTTAACTGTTATACTTTTATATTCTACTTATTATACTCTAATAAACATTTTGAGACCCGTTAGAACTTTTTGCAATATGAATTGCACATTTGGCACCATATAGTTCACAAGGCACTTTTTTAGGACCTATATAACTAATGTATAGTGCAAATTTTTTAGTTAAGTTCTTTTAACGATAACAGACAAACCTTTTATTGGTTAACTGTTATACTTTTATATTCTACTTATTATACTCTAATAAACATTTTGAGACCCGTTCAAACTTTTTGCAATGTGAATTGCACATTTGGCACCATATAGTTCACAAGGCACTTTTTAGGACCTATATAACTAATGTATAGTGCAAATTTTTTAGTTAAGTTCTTTTAACGATAACAGACAAACCTTTGATTGGTTAACTGTTATAATTTTATTATTTACTTATTAGACTCTAATAAACATTTTGAGACCTGTTAGAACTTTTTGCAATATGAATTGCACATTTGGCACCATATAGTTCACAAGGCACTTTTTAGGACCTATATAACTAATGTATAGTGCAAATTTTTTAGTTAAGTTCTTTTAACGATAACAGACAAACCTTTCATTGGTTAACTGTTATAATTTTATTATTTACTTATTAGACTCTAATAAACATTTTGAGACCCGTTAGAACTTTTTGCAATGTGAATTGCACATTTGGCACCATATAGTTCACAAGGCACTTTTTAGGACCTATATAACTAATGTATAGTACAAATATTTTAGTTAAGTTCTTATAACGATAACAGACAAACCTTTTGTTGGTTAACTGTTATACTTTTATTATTTACTTATTAGACTCTAATAAACATTTTGAGACCCGTTAGAACTTTTTGCAATGTGAATTGCACATTTTGCACCATATAGTTCACAAGGCACTTTTTTAGGACCTATATAACTAATATATAGTGCAAATTTTTTAGTTAAGTTCTTTTAACGATAACAGACAAACCTTTTATTGGTTAACTGTTATACTTTTATTTTCTACTTATTATACTCTAATAAACATTTTGAGAACCGTTAGAACTTTTTGCAATGTGAATTGCACATTTGGCACCATATAGTTCACAAGGCACTTTTTAGGACCTATATAACTAATGTATAGTGCAAATTTTTTAGTTAAGTACTTTTAACGATAACAGACAAACCTTTTATTGGTTAACTGTTATAATTTTATTATTTACTTATTAGACTCTAATAAACATTTTGAGACCCGTTAGAACTTTTTGCAATGTGAATTGCACATTTGGCACCATATAGTTCACAAGGCACTTTTTAGGACCTATGTAACTAATGTATAGTGCAAATTTTTTAGTTAAGTTCTTGTAACGATAACAGACAAACCTTTTATTGGTTAACTGTTATACTTTTATTATTTACTTATTGGACTCTAATAAACATTTTGAGACCCATTAGAACTTTTTGCAATGTGAATTGCACATTTGGCACCATATAGTTCACAAGGTACTTTTTAGGACCTATATAAATAATGTATAGTGCAAATTTTTTAGTTAAGTTCTTTTAACGATAACAGACAAACCTTTTATTGGTTAACTGTTATACTTTTATTATTTACTTATTAGACTCTAATAAACATTTTGAGACCCGTTAGAACTTTTTGCAATATGAATTGCACATTTGGCACCATATAGTTCACAAGGCACTTTTTTAGGACCTATATAACTAATGTATAGTGCAAATTTTTTAGTTAAGTTCTTTTAACGATAACAGACAAACCTTTTATTGGTTAACTGTTATACTTTTATATTCTACTTATTATACTCTAATAAACATTTTGAGACCCGTTAGAACTTTTTGCAATATGAATTGCACATTTGGCACCATATAGTTCACAAGGCACTTTTTTAGGACCTATATAACTAATGTATAGTGCAAATTTTTTAGTTAAGTTCTTTTAACGATAACAGACAAACCTTTTATTGGTTAACTGTTATACTTTTATATTCTACTTATTATACTCTAATAAACATTTTGAGACCCGTTAGAACTTTTTGCAATGTGAATTGCACATTTGGCACCATATAGTTCACAAGGCACTTTTTAGGACCTATATAACTAATGTATAGTGCAAATTTTTTAGTTAAGTTCTTTTAACGATAACAGACAAACCTTTCATTGGTTAACTGTTATAATTTTATTATTTACTTATTAGACTCTAATAAACATTTTGAGACCTGTTAGAACTTTTTGCAATATGAATTGCACATTTGGCACCATATAGTTCACAAGGCACTTTTTAGGACCTATATAACTAATGTATAGTGCAAATTTTTTAGTTAAGTTCTTTTAACGATAACAGACAAACCTTTTATTGGTTAACTGTTATAATTTTATTATTTACTTATTAGACTCTAATAAACATTTTGAGACCCGTTAGAACTTTTTGCAATGTGAATTGCACATTTGGCACCATATAGTTCACAAGGCACTTTTTAGGACCTATATAACTAATGTATAGTACAAATATTTTAGTTAAGTTCTTATAAGGATAACAGACAAACCTTTTGTTGGTTAACTGTTATACTTTTATTATTTACTTATTAGACTCTAATAAACATTTTGAGACCCGTTAGAACTTTTTGCAATGTGAATTGCACATTTGGCACCATATAGTTCACAAGGCACTTTTTTAGGACCTATATAACTAATATATAGTGCAAATTGTTTAGTTAAGTTCTTTTAACGATAACAGACAAACCTTTTATTGGTTAACTGTTATACTTTTATTATTTACTTATTATACTCTAATAAACATTTTGAGACCCGTTAGAACTTTTTGCAATGTGAATTGCACATTTGGCACCATATAGTTCACAAGGCACTTTTTAGGACCTATGTAACTAATGTATAGTGCAAATTTTTTAGTTAAGTTCTTGTAACGATAACAGACAAACCTTTTATTGGTTAACTGTTATACTTTTATATTCTACTTATTATACTCTAATAAACATTTTGAGACCCGTTAGAACTTTTTGCAATATGAATTGCACATTTGGCACCATATAGTTCACAAGGCACTTTTTTAGGACCTATATAACTAATGTATAGTGCAAATTTTTTAGTTAAGTTCTTTTAACGATAACAGACAAACCTTTTATTGGTTAACTGTTATACTTTTATATTCTACTTATTAGACTCTAATAAACATTTTGAGACCCATTAGAACTTTTTGCAATATGAATTGCACATTTTGCACCATATAGTTCACAAGGCACTTTTTTAGGACCTATATAACTAATGTATAGTGCAAATTTTTTAGTTAAGTTCTTTTAACGATAACAGACAAACCTTTTATTGGTTAACTGTTATACTTTTATATTCTACTTATTATACTCTAATAAACATTTTGAGACCCGTTAGAACTTTTTGCAATGTGAATTGCACATTTGGCACCATATAGTTCACAAGGCACTTTTTAGGACCTATATAACTAATGTATAGTGCAAATTTTTTAGTTAAGTTCTTTTAACGATAACAGACAAACCTTTCATTGGTTAACTGTTATAATTTTATTATTTACTTATTAGACTCTAATAAACATTTTGAGACCTGTTAGAACTTTTTGCAATATGAATTGCACATTTGGCACCATATAGTTCACAAGGCACTTTTTAGGACCTATATAACTAATGTATAGTGCAAATTTTTTAGTTAAGTTCTTTTAACGATAACAGACAAACCTTTCATTGGTTAACTGTTATAATTTTATTATTTACTTATTAGACTCTAATAAACATTTTGAGACCCGTTAGAACTTTTTGCAATGTGAATTGCACATTTGGCACCATATAGTTCACAAGGCACTTTTTAGGACCTATATAACTAATGTATAGTACAAATATTTTAGTTAAGTTCTTATAAGGATAACAGACAAACCTTTTGTTGGTTAACTGTTATACTTTAATTATTTACTTATTAGACTCTAATAAACATTTTGAGACCCGTTAGAACTTTTTGCAATGTGAATTGCACATTTGGCACCATATAGTTCACAAGGCACTTTTTTAGGACCTATATAACTAATGTATAGTGCAAATTTTTTAGTTAAGTTCTTTTAACGATAACAGACAAACCTTTCATTGGTTAACTGTTATACTTTTATTATCTACTTATTATACTCTAATAAACATTTTGAGACCCGTTAGAACTTTTTGCAATGTGAATTGCACATTTGGCACCATATAGTTCACAAGGCACTTTTTAGGACCTATGTAACTAATGTATAGTGCAAATTTTTTAGTTAAGTTCTTGTAACGATAACAGACAAACGTTTTATTGGTTAACTGTTATACTTTTATTATTTACTTATTAGACTCTAATAAACATTTTGAGACCCATTAGAACTTTTTGCAATGTGAATTGCACATTTGGCACCATATAGTTCACAAGGCACTTTTTAGGACCTATATAACTAATGTATAGTGCAAATATTTTAGTTAAGTTCTTTTAACGATAACAGACAAACCTTTTATTGGTTAACTGTTATACTTTTATTATTTACTTATTAGACTGTAATAAACATTTTGAGACCCGTTAGAACTTTTTGCAATGTGAATTGCACATTTGGCACCATATAGTTCACAAAGCACTTTTTAGGACCTATATAACTAATGTATAGTGCAAATTTTTTAGTTAAGTTCTTTTGACGATAACAGACAAACCTTTTATTGGTTAACTGTTATACTTTTATTATTTACTTATTAGACTCTAATAAACATTTTGAGACCCGTTAGAAGTTTTTGCAATGTGAATTGCACATTTGGCACCATATAGTTCACAAGGCACTTTTTAGGACCTATATAACTAATATATAGTGCAAATTTTTTAGTTAAGTTCTTTTAACGATAACAGACAAACCTTTTATTGGTTAACTGTTATACTTTTATTATTTACTTATTAGACTCTAATAAACATTTTGAGACCCGTTAGAAGTTTTTGCAATGTGAATTGCACATTTGGCACCATATAGTTCACAAGGCACTTTTTAGGACCTATATAACTAATATATAGTGCAAATTTTTTAGTTAAGTTCTTTTAACGATAACAGACAAACCTTTTTTTGGTTAACTGTTATACTTTTATTTTCTACTTATTATACTCTAATAAACATTTTGAGAACCGTTAGAACTTTTTGCAATGTGAATTGCACATTTGGCACCATATAGTTCACAAGGCACTTTTTAGGACCTATATAACTAATGTATAGTGCAATTATTTAGTTAAGTTCTTTTAACGATAACAGACAAACCTTTTATTGGTTAACTGTTATACTTTTATTATTTACTTATTAGACTCTAATACACATTTTGAGACCCGTTAGAGCTTTTTGCAATGTGAATTGCACATTTGGCACCATATAGTTCACAAGGTACTTTTTAGGACCTATATAAATAATGTATAGTGCAAATTTTTTAGTTAAGTTCTTTTAACGATAACAGACAAACCTTTTATTGGTTAACTGTTATACTTTTATTATTTACTTATTAGACTCTAATAAACATTTTGAGACCCGTTAGAACTTTTTGCAATGTGAATTGCACATTTGGCACCATATAGTTCACAAGGCACTTTTTAGGACCTATATAACTAATGTATAGTGCAAATTTTTTAGTTAAGTTCTTTTAACGATAACAGACAAACCTTTTATTGGTTAACTGTTATACTTTTATTATTTACTTATTAGACTCTAATACACATTTTGAGACCCGTTAGAGCTTTTTGCAATGTGAATTGCACATTTGGCACCATATAGTTCACAAGGTACTTTTTAGGACCTATATAAATAATGTATAGTGCAAATTTTTTAGTTAAGTTCTTTTAACGATAACAGACAAACCTTTTATTGGTTAACTGTTATACTTTTATTATTTACTTATTAGACTCTAATAAACATTTTGAGACCCGTTAGAACTTTTTGCAATATGAATTGCACATTTGGCACCATATAGTTCACAAGGCACTTTTTTAGGACCTATATAACTAATGTATAGTGCAAATTTTTTAGTTAAGTTCTTTTAACGATAACAGACAAACCTTTTATTGGTTAACTGTTATACTTTTATATTTTACTTATTATACTCTAATAAACATTTTGAGACCCGTTAGAACTTTTTGCAATATGAATTGCACATTTGGCACCATATAGTTCACAAGGCACTTTTTTAGGACCTATATAACTAATGTATAGTGCAAATTTTTTAGTTAAGTTCTTTTAACGATAACAGACAAACCTTTTATTGGTTAACTGTTATACTTTTATATTCTACTTATTATACTCTAATAAACATTTTGAGACCCGTTAGAACTTTTTGCAATGTGAATTGCACATTTGGCACCATATAGTTCACAAGGCACTTTTTAGGACCTATATAACTAATGTATAGTGCAAATTTTTTAGTTAAGTTCTTTTAACGATAACAGACAAACCTTTCATTGGTTAACTGTTATAATTTTATTATTTACTTATTAGACTCTAATAAACATTTTGAGACCTGTTAGAACTTTTTGCAATATGAATTGCACATTTGGCACCATATAGTTCACAAGGCACTTTTTAGGACCTATATAACTAATGTATAGTGCAAATTTTTTAGTTAAGTTCTTTTAACGATAACAGACAAACCTTTTATTGGTTAACTGTTATAATTTTATTATTTACTTATTAGACTCTAATAAACATTTTGAGACCCGTTAGAACTTTTTGCAATGTGAATTGCACATTTGGCACCATATAGTTCACAAGGCACTTTTTAGGACCTATATAACTAATGTATAGTACAAATATTTTAGTTAAGTTCTTATAAGGATAACAGACAAACCTTTTGTTGGTTAACTGTTATACTTTTATTATTTACTTATTAGACTCTAATAAACATTTTGAGACCCGTTAGAACTTTTTGCAATGTGAATTGCACATTTGGCACCATATAGTTCACAAGGCACTTTTTTAGGACCTATATAACTAATATATAGTGCAAATTGTTTAGTTAAGTTCTTTTAACGATAACAGACAAACCTTTTATTGGTTAACTGTTATACTTTTATTATTTACTTATTATACTCTAATAAACATTTTGAGACCCGTTAGAACTTTTTGCAATGTGAATTGCACATTTGGCACCATATAGTTCACAAGGCACTTTTTAGGACCTATGTAACTAATGTATAGTGCAAATTTTTTAGTTAAGTTCTTGTAACGATAACAGACAAACCTTTTATTGGTTAACTGTTATACTTTTATATTCTACTTATTATACTCTAATAAACATTTTGAGACCCGTTAGAACTTTTTGCAATATGAATTGCACATTTGGCACCATATAGTTCACAAGGCACTTTTTTAGGACCTATATAACTAATGTATAGTGCAAATTTTTTAGTTAAGTTCTTTTAACGATAACAGACAAACCTTTTATTGGTTAACTGTTATACTTTTATATTCTACTTATTATACTCTAATAAACATTTTGAGACCCATTAGAACTTTTTGCAATATGAATTGCACATTTTGCACCATATAGTTCACAAGGCACTTTTTTAGGACCTATATAACTAATGTATAGTGCAAATTTTTTAGTTAAGTTCTTTTAACGATAACAGACAAACCTTTTATTGGTTAACTGTTATACTTTTATATTCTACTTATTATACTCTAATAAACATTTTGAGACCCGTTAGAACTTTTTGCAATGTGAATTGCACATTTGGCACCATATAGTTCACAAGGCACTTTTTAGGACCTATATAACTAATGTATAGTGCAAATTTTTTAGTTAAGTTCTTTTAACGATAACAGACAAACCTTTCATTGGTTAACTGTTATAATTTTATTATTTACTTATTAGACTCTAATAAACATTTTGAGACCCGTTAGAACTTTTTGCAATGTGAATTGCACATTTGGCACCATATAGTTCACAAGGCACTTTTTAGGACCTATATAACTAATGTATAGTACAAATATTTTAGTTAAGTTCTTATAACGATAACAGACAAACCTTTTGTTGGTTAACTGTTATACTTTAATTATTTACTTATTAGACTCTAATAAACATTTTGAGACCCGTTAGAACTTTTTGCAATGTGAATTGCACATTTGGCACCATATAGTTCACAAGGCACTTTTTTAGGACCTATATAACTAATGTATAGTGCAAATTTTTTAGTTAAGTTCTTTTAACGATAACAGACAAACCTTTCATTGGTTAACTGTTATACTTTTATTATCTACTTATTATACTCTAATAAACATTTTGAGACCCGTTAGAACTTTTTGCAATGTGAATTGCACATTTGGCACCATATAGTTCACAAGGCACTTTTTAGGACCTATGTAACTAATGTATAGTGCAAATTTTTTAGTTAAGTTCTTGTAACGATAACAGACAAACGTTTTATTGGTTAACTGTTATACTTTTATTATTTACTTATTAGACTCTAATAAACATTTTGAGACCCATTAGAACTTTTTGCAATGTGAATTGCACATTTGGCACCATATAGTTCACAAGGCACTTTTTAGGACCTATATAACTAATGTATAGTGCAAATATTTTAGTTAAGTTCTTTTAACGATAACAGACAAACCTTTTATTGGTTAACTGTTATACTTTTATTATTTACTTATTAGACTGTAATAAACATTTTGAGACCCGTTAGAACTTTTTGCAATGTGAATTGCACATTTGGCACCATATAGTTCACAAAGCACTTTTTAGGACCTATATAACTAATATATAGTGCAAATTTTTTAGTTAAGTTCTTTTAACGATAACAGACAAACCTTTTATTGGTTAACTGTTATACTTTTATTTTCTACTTATTATACTCTAATAAACATTTTGAGAACCGTTAGAACTTTTTGCAATGTGAATTGCACATTTGGCACCATATAGTTCACAAGGCACTTTTTAGGACCTATATAACTAATGTATAGTGCAATTATTTAGTTAAGTTCTTTTAACGATAACAGACAAACCTTTTATTGGTTAACTGTTATACTTTTATTATTTACTTATTAGACTCTAATACACATTTTGAGACCCGTTAGAACTTTTTTCAATATGAATTGCACATTTGGCACCATATAGTTCACAAGGCACTTTTTTAGGACCTATATAACTAATATATAGTGCAAATTTTTTAGTTAAGTTCTTTTAACGATAACAGACAAACCTTTTATTGGTTAACTGTTATACTTTTATTATTTACTTATTAGACTGTAATAAACATTTTGAGACCCGTTAGAACTTTTTGCAATGTGAATTGCACATTTGGCACCATATAGTTCACAAGGCACTTTTTAGGACCTATATAACTAATGTATAGTGCAAATTTTTTAGTTAAGTTCTTTTAACGATAACAGACAAACTCTTTATTGGTTAACTGTTATACTTTTATTATTTACTTATTAGACTCTAATACACATTTTGAGACCCGTTAGAGCTTTTTGCAATGTGAATTGCACATTTGGCACCATATAGTTCACAAGGCACTTTTTAGGACCTATATAACTAATGTATAGTGCAAATTTTTTAGTTAAGTTCTTTTGACGATAACAGACAAACCTTTTATTGGGTAAATGTTATACTTTTATTATTTACTTATTAGACTCTAATAAACATTTTGAGACCCGTTAGAAGTTTTTGCAATGTGAATTGCACATTTGGCACCATATAGTTCACAAGGCACTTTTTAGGACCTATATAACTAATATATAGTGCAAATTTTTTAGTTAAGTTCTTTTAACGATAACAGACAAACCTTTTTTTGGTTAACTGTTATACTTTTATTTTCTACTTATTATACTCTAATAAACATTTTGAGAACCGTTAGAACTTTTTGCAATGTGAATTGCACATTTGGCACCATATAGTTCACAAGGCACTTTTTAGGACCTATATAACTAATGTATAGTGCAATTATTTAGTTAAGTTCTTTTAACGATAACAGACAAACCTTTTATTGGTTAACTGTTATACTTTTATTATTTACTTATTAGACTCTAATACACATTTTGAGACCCGTTAGAGCTTTTTGCAATGTGAATTGCACATTTGGCACCATATAGTTCACAAGGTACTTTTTAGGACCTATATAAATAATGTATAGTGCAAATTTTTTAGTTAAGTTCTTTTAACGATAACAGACAAACCTTTTATTGGTTAACTGTTATACTTTTATTATTTACTTATTAGACTCTAATAAACATTTTGAGACCCGTTAGAACTTTTTGCAATGTGAATTGCACATTTGGCACCATATAGTTCACAAGGCACTTTTTAGGACCTATATAACTAATGTATAGTGCAAATTTTTTAGTTAAGTTCTTTTAACGATAACAGACAAACCTTTTATTGGTTAACTGTTATACTTTTATTATTTACTTATTAGACTCTAATACACATTTTGAGACCCGTTAGAGCTTTTTGCAATGTGAATTGCACATTTGGCACCATATAGTTCACAAGGTACTTTTTAGGACCTATATAAATAATGTATAGTGCAAATTTTTTAGTTAAGTTCTTTTAACGATAACAGACAAACCTTTTATTGGTTAACTGTTATACTTTTATTATTTACTTATTAGACTCTAATAAACATTTTGAGACCCGTTAGAACTTTTTGCAATATGAATTGCACATTTGGCACCATATAGTTCACAAGGCACTTTTTTAGGACCTATATAACTAATGTATAGTGCAAATTTTTTAGTTAAGTTCTTTTAACGATAACAGACAAACCTTTTATTGGTTAACTGTTATACTTTTATATTTTACTTATTATACTCTAATAAACATTTTGAGACCCGTTAGAACTTTTTGCAATATGAATTGCACATTTGGCACCATATAGTTCACAAGGCACTTTTTTAGGACCTATATAACTAATGTATAGTGCAAATTTTTTAGTTAAGTTCTTTTAACGATAACAGACAAACCTTTTATTGGTTAACTGTTATACTTTTATATTCTACTTATTATACTCTAATAAACATTTTGAGACCCGTTAGAACTTTTTGCAATGTGAATTGCACATTTGGCACCATATAGTTCACAAGGCACTTTTTAGGACCTATATAACTAATGTATAGTGCAAATTTTTTAGTTAAGTTCTTTTAACGATAACAGACAAACCTTTCATTGGTTAACTGTTATAATTTTATTATTTACTTATTAGACTCTAATAAACATTTTGAGACCTGTTAGAACTTTTTGCAATATGAATTGCACATTTGGCACCATATAGTTCACAAGGCACTTTTTAGGACCTATATAACTAATGTATAGTGCAAATGTTTTAGTTAAGTTCTTTTAACGATAACAGACAAACCTTTTATTGGTTAACTGTTATAATTTTATTATTTACTTATTAGACTCTAATAAACATTTTGAGACCCGTTAGAACTTTTTGCAATGTGAATTGCACATTTGGCACCATATAGTTCACAAGGCACTTTTTAGGACCTATATAACTAATGTATAGTACAAATATTTTAGTTAAGTTCTTATAAGGATAACAGACAAACCTTTTGTTGGTTAACTGTTATACTTTTATTATTTACTTATTAGACTCTAATAAACATTTTGAGACCCGTTAGAACTTTTTGCAATGTGAATTGCACATTTGGCACCATATAGTTCACAAGGCACTTTTTTAGGACCTATATAACTAATATATAGTGCAAATTGTTTAGTTAAGTTCTTTTAACGATAACAGACAAACCTTTTATTGGTTAACTGTTATACTTTTATTATTTACTTATTATACTCTAATAAACATTTTGAGACCCGTTAGAACTTTTTGCAATGTGAATTGCACATTTGGCACCATATAGTTCACAAGGCACTTTTTAGGACCTATGTAACTAATGTATAGTGCAAATTTTTTAGTTAAGTTCTTGTAACGATAACAGACAAACCTTTTATTGGTTAACTGTTATACTTTTATATTCTACTTATTATACTCTAATAAACATTTTGAGACCCGTTAGAACTTTTTGCAATATGAATTGCACATTTGGCACCATATAGTTCACAAGGCACTTTTTTAGGACCTATATAACTAATGTATAGTGCAAATTTTTTAGTTAAGTTCTTTTAACGATAACAGACAAACCTTTTATTGGTTAACTGTTATACTTTTATATTCTACTTATTATACTCTAATAAACATTTTGAGACCCATTAGAACTTTTTGCAATATGAATTGCACATTTTGCACCATATAGTTCACAAGGCACTTTTTTAGGACCTATATAACTAATGTATAGTGCAAATTTTTTAGTTAAGTTCTTTTAACGATAACAGACAAACCTTTTATTGGTTAACTGTTATACTTTTATATTCTACTTATTATACTCTAATAAACATTTTGAGACCCGTTAGAACTTTTTGCAATGTGAATTGCACATTTGGCACCATATAGTTCACAAGGCACTTTTTAGGACCTATATAACTAATGTATAGTGCAAATTTTTTAGTTAAGTTCTTTTAACGATAACAGACAAACCTTTCATTGGTTAACTGTTATAATTTTATTATTTACTTATTAGACTCTAATAAACATTTTGAGACCCGTTAGAACTTTTTGCAATGTGAATTGCACATTTGGCACCATATAGTTCACAAGGCACTTTTTAGGACCTATATAACTAATGTATAGTACAAATATTTTAGTTAAGTTCTTATAACGATAACAGACAAACCTTTTGTTGGTTAACTGTTATACTTTAATTATTTACTTATTAGACTCTAATAAACATTTTGAGACCCGTTAGAACTTTTTGCAATGTGAATTGCACATTTGGCACCATATAGTTCACAAGGCACTTTTTTAGGACCTATATAACTAATGTATAGTGCAAATTTTTTAGTTAAGTTCTTTTAACGATAACAGACAAACCTTTCATTGGTTAACTGTTATACTTTTATTATCTACTTATTATACTCTAATAAACATTTTGAGACCCGTTAGAACTTTTTGCAATGTGAATTGCACATTTGGCACCATATAGTTCACAAGGCACTTTTTAGGACCTATGTAACTAATGTATAGTGCAAATTTTTTAGTTAAGTTCTTGTAACGATAACAGACAAACGTTTTATTGGTTAACTGTTATACTTTTATTATTTACTTATTAGACTCTAATAAACATTTTGAGACCCATTAGAACTTTTTGCAATGTGAATTGCACATTTGGCACCATATAGTTCACAAGGCACTTTTTAGGACCTATATAACTAATGTATAGTGCAAATATTTTAGTTAAGTTCTTTTAACGATAACAGACAAACCTTTTATTGGTTAACTGTTATACTTTTATTATTTACTTATTAGACTGTAATAAACATTTTGAGACCCGTTAGAACTTTTTGCAATGTGAATTGCACATTTGGCACCATATAGTTCACAAAGCACTTTTTAGGACCTATATAACTAATATATAGTGCAAATTTTTTAGTTAAGTTCTTTTAACGATAACAGACAAACCTTTTATTGGTTAACTGTTATACTTTTATTTTCTACTTATTATACTCTAATAAACATTTTGAGAACCGTTAGAACTTTTTGCAATGTGAATTGCACATTTGGCACCATATAGTTCACAAGGCACTTTTTAGGACCTATATAACTAATGTATAGTGCAATTATTTAGTTAAGTTCTTTTAACGATAACAGACAAACCTTTTATTGGTTAACTGTTATACTTTTATTATTTACTTATTAGACTCTAATACACATTTTGAGACCCGTTAGAACTTTTTTCAATATGAATTGCACATTTGGCACCATATAGTTCACAAGGCACTTTTTTAGGACCTATATAACTAATATATAGTGCAAATTTTTTAGTTAAGTTCTTTTAACGATAACAGACAAACCTTTTATTGGTTAACTGATATACTTTTATTATTTACTTATTAGACTGTAATAAACATTTTGAGACCCGTTAGAACTTTTTGCAATGTGAATTGCACATTTGGCACCATATAGTTCACAAGGCACTTTTTAGGACCTATATAACTAATGTATAGTGCAAATTTTTTAGTTAAGTTCTTTTAACGATAACAGACAAACTCTTTATTGGTTAACTGTTATACTTTTATTATTTACTTATTAGACTCTAATACACATTTTGAGACCCGTTAGAGCTTTTTGCAATGTGAATTGCACATTTGGCACCATATAGTTCACAAGGCACTTTTTAGGACCTATATAACTAATGTATAGTGCAAATTTTTTAGTTAAGTTCTTTTGACGATAACAGACAAACCTTTTATTGGGTAAATGTTATACTTTTATTATTTACTTATTAGACTCTAATAAACATTTTGAGACCCGTTAGAAGTTTTTGCAATGTGAATTGCACATTTGGGACCATATAGTTCACAAGGCACTTTTTAGGACCTATATAACTAATGTATAGTGCAATTTTTTAGTTAAGTTCTTTTAACGATAAAAGACAAACCTTTTATTGGTTAACTGTTATACTTTTATTATTTACTTATTAGACTCTAATAAACATTTTGAGACCCGTTAGAACTTTTTGCAATGTGAATTGCACATTTGGCACCATATAGTTCACAAGGCACTTTTTTAGGACCTATATAACTAATGTATAGTGCAAATTTTTTAGTTAAGTTCTTTTGACGATAACAGACAAACCTTTTATTGGTTAACTGTTATACTTTTATTATTTACTTATTAGACTCTAATAAACATTTTGAGACCCGTTAGGACTTTTTGCAATGTGAATTGCACATTTGGCACCATATAGTTCACAAGGCACTTTTTTAGGACCTATATAACTAATGTATAGTGCAAATTTTTTAGTTAAGTTCTTTTAACGATAACAGACAAACCTTTTATTGGTTAACTGTTATACTTTTATTTTCTACTTATTATACTCTAATAAACATTTTGAGAACCGTTAGAACTTTTTGCAATGTGAATTGCACATTTGGCACCATATAGTTCACAAGGCACTTTTTAGGACCTATATAACTAATGTATAGTGCAATTATTTAGTTAAGTTCTTTTAACGATAACAGACAAACCTTTTATTGGTTAACTGTTATACTTTTATTATTTACTTATTAGACTCTAATAAACATTTTGAGACCCGTTAGAACTTTTTGCAATGTGAATTGCACATTTGGCACCATATAGTTCACAAGGCACTTTTTTAGGACCTATATAACTAATATATAGTGCAAATTTTTTAGTTAAGTTCTTTTAACGATAACAGACAAACCTTTTATTGGTTAACTGTTATACTTTTATATTCTACTTATTATACTCTAATAAACATTTTGAGACCCGTTAGAACTTTTTGCAATGTGAATTGCACATTTGGCACCATATAGTTCACATGGCACTTTTTAGGACCTATATAACTAATGTATAGTGCAAATTTTTTAGTAAAGTACTTTTAACGATAACAGACAAACCTTTCATTGGTTAACTGTTATAATTTTATTATTTACTTATTAGACTCTAATAAACATTTTGAGACCCGTTAGAACTTTTTGCAATGTGAATTGCACATTTGGCACCATATAGTTCACAAGGCACTTTTTAGGACCTATATAACTAATGTATAGTACAAATATTTTAGTTAAGTTCTTATAACGATAACAGACAAACCTTTTGTTGGTTAACTGTTATACTTTAATTATTTACTTATTAGACTCTAATAAACATTTTGAGACCCGTTAGAACTTTTTGCAATGTGAATTGCACATTTGGCACCATATAGTTCACAAGGCACTTTTTTAGGACCTATATAACTAATGTATAGTGCAAATTTTTTAGTTAAGTTCTTTTAACGATAACAGACAAACCTTTCATTGGTTAACTGTTATACTTTTATTATCTACTTATTATACTCTAATAAACATTTTGAGACCCGTTAGAACTTTTTGCAATGTGAATTGCACATTTGGCACCATATAGTTCACAAGGCACTTTTTAGGACCTATGTAACTAATGTATAGTGCAAATTTTTTAGTTAAGTTCTTGTAACGATAACAGACAAACGTTTTATTGGTTAACTGTTATACTTTTATTATTTACTTATTAGACTCTAATAAACATTTTGAGACCCATTAGAACTTTTTGCAATGTGAATTGCACATTTGGCACCATATAGTTCACAAGGCACTTTTTAGGACCTATATAACTAATGTATAGTGCAAATATTTTAGTTAAGTTCTTTTAACGATAACAGACAAACCTTTTATTGGTTAACTGTTATACTTTTATTATTTACTTATTAGACTCTAATAAACATTTTGAGACCCGTTAGAACTTTTTGCAATGTGAATTGCACATTTGGCACCATATAGTTCACAAGGCACTTTTTTAGGACCTATATAACTAATATATAGTGCAAATTGTTTAGTTAAGTTCTTTTAACGATAACAGACAAACCTTTTATTGGTTAACTGTTATACTTTTATTATTTACTTATTATACTCTAATAAACATTTTGAGACCCGTTAGAACTTTTTGCAATGTGAATTGCACATTTGGCACCATATAGTTCACAAGGCACTTTTTAGGACCTATGTAACTAATGTATAGTGCAAATTTTTTAGTTAAGTTCTTGTAACGATAACAGACAAACCTTTTATTGGTTAACTGTTATACTTTTATATTCTACTTATTATACTCTAATAAACATTTTGAGACCCGTTAGAACTTTTTGCAATATGAATTGCACATTTGGCACCATATAGTTCACAAGGCACTTTTTTAGGACCTATATAACTAATGTATAGTGCAAATTTTTTAGTTAAGTTCTTTTAACGATAACAGACAAACCTTTTATTGGTTAACTGTTATACTTTTATATTCTACTTATTATACTCTAATAAACATTTTGAGACCCATTAGAACTTTTTGCAATATGAATTGCACATTTTGCACCATATAGTTCACAAGGCACTTTTTTAGGACCTATATAACTAATGTATAGTGCAAATTTTTTAGTTAAGTTCTTTTAACGATAACAGACAAACCTTTTATTGGTTAACTGTTATACTTTTATATTCTACTTATTATACTCTAATAAACATTTTGAGACCCGTTAGAACTTTTTGCAATGTGAATTGCACATTTGGCACCATATAGTTCACAAGGCACTTTTTAGGACCTATATAACTAATGTATAGTGCAAATTTTTTAGTTAAGTTCTTTTAACGATAACAGACAAACCTTTCATTGGTTAACTGTTATAATTTTATTATTTACTTATTAGACTCTAATAAACATTTTGAGACCCGTTAGAACTTTTTGCAATGTGAATTGCACATTTGGCACCATATAGTTCACAAGGCACTTTTTAGGACCTATATAACTAATGTATAGTACAAATATTTTAGTTAAGTTCTTATAACGATAACAGACAAACCTTTTGTTGGTTAACTGTTATACTTTAATTATTTACTTATTAGACTCTAATAAACATTTTGAGACCCGTTAGAACTTTTTGCAATGTGAATTGCACATTTGGCACCATATAGTTCACAAGGCACTTTTTTAGGACCTATATAACTAATGTATAGTGCAAATTTTTTAGTTAAGTTCTTTTAACGATAACAGACAAACCTTTCATTGGTTAACTGTTATACTTTTATTATCTACTTATTATACTCTAATAAACATTTTGAGACCCGTTAGAACTTTTTGCAATGTGAATTGCACATTTGGCACCATATAGTTCACAAGGCACTTTTTAGGACCTATGTAACTAATGTATAGTGCAAATTTTTTAGTTAAGTTCTTGTAACGATAACAGACAAACGTTTTATTGGTTAACTGTTATACTTTTATTATTTACTTATTAGACTCTAATAAACATTTTGAGACCCATTAGAACTTTTTGCAATGTGAATTGCACATTTGGCACCATATAGTTCACAAGGCACTTTTTAGGACCTATATAACTAATGTATAGTGCAAATATTTTAGTTAAGTTCTTTTAACGATAACAGACAAACCTTTTATTGGTTAACTGTTATACTTTTATTATTTACTTATTAGACTGTAATAAACATTTTGAGACCCGTTAGAACTTTTTGCAATGTGAATTGCACATTTGGCACCATATAGTTCACAAAGCACTTTTTAGGACCTATATAACTAATATATAGTGCAAATTTTTTAGTTAAGTTCTTTTAACGATAACAGACAAACCTTTTATTGGTTAACTGTTATACTTTTATTTTCTACTTATTATACTCTAATAAACATTTTGAGAACCGTTAGAACTTTTTGCAATGTGAATTGCACATTTGGCACCATATAGTTCACAAGGCACTTTTTAGGACCTATATAACTAATGTATAGTGCAATTATTTAGTTAAGTTCTTTTAACGATAACAGACAAACCTTTTATTGGTTAACTGTTATACTTTTATTATTTACTTATTAGACTCTAATACACATTTTGAGACCCGTTAGAACTTTTTTCAATATGAATTGCACATTTGGCACCATATAGTTCACAAGGCACTTTTTTAGGACCTATATAACTAATATATAGTGCAAATTTTTTAGTTAAGTTCTTTTAACGATAACAGACAAACCTTTTATTGGTTAACTGATATACTTTTATTATTTACTTATTAGACTGTAATAAACATTTTGAGACCCGTTAGAACTTTTTGCAATGTGAATTGCACATTTGGCACCATATAGTTCACAAGGCACTTTTTAGGACCTATATAACTAATGTATAGTGCAAATTTTTTAGTTAAGTTCTTTTAACGATAACAGACAAACTCTTTATTGGTTAACTGTTATACTTTTATTATTTACTTATTAGACTCTAATACACATTTTGAGACCCGTTAGAGCTTTTTGCAATGTGAATTGCACATTTGGCACCATATAGTTCACAAGGCACTTTTTAGGACCTATATAACTAATGTATAGTGCAAATTTTTTAGTTAAGTTCTTTTGACGATAACAGACAAACCTTTTATTGGGTAAATGTTATACTTTTATTATTTACTTATTAGACTCTAATAAACATTTTGAGACCCGTTAGAAGTTTTTGCAATGTGAATTGCACATTTGGGACCATATAGTTCACAAGGCACTTTTTAGGACCTATATAACTAATGTATAGTGCAATTTTTTAGTTAAGTTCTTTTAACGATAAAAGACAAACCTTTTATTGGTTAACTGTTATACTTTTATTATTTACTTATTAGACTCTAATAAACATTTTGAGACCCGTTAGAACTTTTTGCAATGTGAATTGCACATTTGGCACCATATAGTTCACAAGGCACTTTTTTAGGACCTATATAACTAATGTATAGTGCAAATTTTTTAGTTAAGTTCTTTTGACGATAACAGACAAACCTTTTATTGGTTAACTGTTATACTTTTATTATTTACTTATTAGACTCTAATAAACATTTTGAGACCCGTTAGGACTTTTTGCAATGTGAATTGCACATTTGGCACCATATAGTTCACAAGGCACTTTTTTAGGACCTATATAACTAATGTATAGTGCAAATTTTTTAGTTAAGTTCTTTTAACGATAACAGACAAACCTTTTATTGGTTAACTGTTATACTTTTATTTTCTACTTATTATACTCTAATAAACATTTTGAGAACCGTTAGAACTTTTTGCAATGTGAATTGCACATTTGGCACCATATAGTTCACAAGGCACTTTTTAGGACCTATATAACTAATGTATAGTGCAATTATTTAGTTAAGTTCTTTTAACGATAACAGACAAACCTTTTATTGGTTAACTGTTATACTTTTATTATTTACTTATTAGACTCTAATAAACATTTTGAGACCCGTTAGAACTTTTTGCAATGTGAATTGCACATTTGGCACCATATAGTTCACAAGGCACTTTTTTAGGACCTATATAACTAATATATAGTGCAAATTTTTTAGTTAAGTTCTTTTAACGATAACAGACAAACCTTTTATTGGTTAACTGTTATACTTTTATATTCTACTTATTATACTCTAATAAACATTTTGAGACCCGTTAGAACTTTTTGCAATGTGAATTGCACATTTGGCACCATATAGTTCACATGGCACTTTTTAGGACCTATATAACTAATGTATAGTGCAAATTTTTTAGTAAAGTACTTTTAACGATAACAGACAAACCTTTCATTGGTTAACTGTTATAATTTTATTATTTACTTATTAGACTCTAATAAACATTTTGAGACCCGTTAGAACTTTTTGCAATGTGAATTGCACATTTGGCACCATATAGTTCACAAGGCACTTTTTAGGACCTATATAACTAATGTATAGTACAAATATTTTAGTTAAGTTCTTATAACGATAACAGACAAACCTTTTGTTGGTTAACTGTTATACTTTAATTATTTACTTATTAGACTCTAATAAACATTTTGAGACCCGTTAGAACTTTTTGCAATGTGAATTGCACATTTGGCACCATATAGTTCACAAGGCACTTTTTTAGGACCTATATAACTAATGTATAGTGCAAATTTTTTAGTTAAGTTCTTTTAACGATAACAGACAAACCTTTCATTGGTTAACTGTTATACTTTTATTATCTACTTATTATACTCTAATAAACATTTTGAGACCCGTTAGAACTTTTTGCAATGTGAATTGCACATTTGGCACCATATAGTTCACAAGGCACTTTTTAGGACCTATGTAACTAATGTATAGTGCAAATTTTTTAGTTAAGTTCTTGTAACGATAACAGACAAACGTTTTATTGGTTAACTGTTATACTTTTATTATTTACTTATTAGACTCTAATAAACATTTTGAGACCCATTAGAACTTTTTGCAATGTGAATTGCACATTTGGCACCATATAGTTCACAAGGCACTTTTTAGGACCTATATAACTAATGTATAGTGCAAATATTTTAGTTAAGTTCTTTTAACGATAACAGACAAACCTTTTATTGGTTAACTGTTATACTTTTATTATTTACTTATTAGACTGTAATAAACATTTTGAGACCCGTTAGAACTTTTTGCAATGTGAATTGCACATTTGGCACCATATAGTTCACAAAGCACTTTTTAGGACCTATATAACTAATGTATAGTGCAAATTTTTTAGTTAAGTTCTTTTGACGATAACAGACAAACCTTTTATTGGTTAACTGTTATACTTTTATTATTTACTTATTAGACTCTAATAAACATTTTGAGACCCGTTAGAAGTTTTTGCAATGTGAATTGCACATTTGGCACCATATAGTTCACAAGGCACTTTTTAGGACCTATATAACTAATATATAGTGCAAATTTTTTAGTTAAGTTCTTTTAACGATAACAGACAAACCTTTTATTGGTTAACTGTTATACTTTTATTATTTACTTATTAGACTCTAATAAACATTTTGAGACCCGTTAGAACTTTTTGCAATGTGAATTGCACATTTGGCACCATATAGTTCACAAGGCACTTTTTAGGACCTATATAACTAATATATAGTGCAAATTTTTTAGTTAAGTTCTTTTAACGATAACAGACAAACCTTTTATTGGTTAACTGTTATACTTTTATTTTCTACTTATTATACTCTAATAAACATTTTGAGAACCGTTAGAACTTTTTGCAATGTGAATTGCACATTTGGCACCATATAGTTCACAAGGCACTTTTTAGGACCTATATAACTAATGTATAGTGCAATTATTTAGTTAAGTTCTTTTAACGATAACAGACAAACCTTTTATTGGTTAACTGTTATACTTTTATTATTTACTTATTAGACTCTAATACACATTTTGAGACCCGTTAGAACTTTTTTCAATATGAATTGCACATTTGGCACCATATAGTTCACAAGGCACTTTTTTAGGACCTATATAACTAATATATAGTGCAAATTTTTTAGTTAAGTTCTTTTAACGATAACAGACAAACCTTTTATTGGTTAACTGTTATACTTTTATTATTTACTTATTAGACTGTAATAAACATTTTGAGACCCGTTAGAACTTTTTGCAATGTGAATTGCACATTTGGCACCATATAGTTCACAAGGCACTTTTTAGGACCTATATAACTAATGTATAGTGCAAATTTTTTAGTTAAGTTCTTTTAACGATAACAGACAAACTCTTTATTGGTTAACTGTTATACTTTTATTATTTACTTATTAGACTCTAATACACATTTTGAGACCCGTTAGAGCTTTTTGCAATGTGAATTGCACATTTGGCACCATATAGTTCACAAGGCACTTTTTAGGACCTATATAACTAATGTATAGTGCAAATTTTTTAGTTAAGTTCTTTTGACGATAACAGACAAACCTTTTATTGGGTAAATGTTATACTTTTATTATTTACTTATTAGACTCTAATAAACATTTTGAGACCCGTTAGAAGTTTTTGCAATGTGAATTGCACATTTGGGACCATATAGTTCACAAGGCACTTTTTAGGACCTATATAACTAATGTATAGTGCAATTTTTTAGTTAAGTTCTTTTAACGATAAAAGACAAACCTTTTATTGGTTAACTGTTATACTTTTATTATTTACTTATTAGACTCTAATAAACATTTTGAGACCCGTTAGAACTTTTTGCAATGTGAATTGCACATTTGGCACCATATAGTTCACAAGGCACTTTTTTAGGACCTATATAACTAATGTATAGTGCAAATTTTTTAGTTAAGTTCTTTTGACGATAACAGACAAACCTTTTATTGGGTAAATGTTATAATTTTATTATTTACTTATTAGACTCTAATAAACATTTTGAGACCCGTTAGAAGTTTTTGCAATGTGAATTGCACATTTGGGACCATATAGTTCACAAGGCACTTTTTAGGACCTATATAACTAATGTATAGTGCAATTTTTTAGTTAAGTTCTTTTAACGATAAAAGACAAACCTTTTCTTGGTTAACTGTTATACTTTTATTATTTACTTATTAGACTCTAATAAACATTTTGAGACCCGTTAGGACTTTTTGCAATGTGAATTGCACATTTGGCACCATATAGTTCACAAGGCACTTTTTTAGGACCTATATAACTAATGTATGGTGCAAATTTTTTAGTTAAGTTCTTTTAACGATAACAGACAAACCTTTTATTGGTTAACTGTTATACTTTTATTTTCTACTTATTATACTCTAATAAACATTTTGAGAACCGTTAGAACTTTTTGCAATGTGAATTGCACATTTGGCACCATATAGTTCACAAGGCACTTTTTAGGACCTATATAACTAATGTATAGTGCAATTATTTAGTTAAGTTCTTTTAACGATAACAGACAAACCTTTTATTGGTTAACTGTTATACTTTTATTATTTACTTATTAGACTCTAATAAACATTTTGAGACCCGTTAGAACTTTTTGCAATGTGAATTGCACATTTGGCACCATATAGTTCACAAGGCACTTTTTTAGGACCTATATAACTAATATATAGTGCAAATTTTTTAGTTAAGTTCTTTTAACGATAACAGACAAACCTTTTATTGGTTAACTGTTATACTTTTATATTCTACTTATTATACTCTAATAAACATTTTGAGACCCGTTAGAACTTTTTGCAATGTGAATTGCACATTTGGCACCATATAGTTCACATGGCACTTTTTAGGACCTATATAACTAATGTATAGTGCAAATTTTTTAGTAAAGTACTTTTAACGATAACAGACAAACCTTTCATTGGTTAACTGTTATAATTTTATTATTTACTTATTAGACTCTAATAAACATTTTGAGACCCGTTAGAACTTTTTGCAATGTGAATTGCACATTTGGCACCATATAGTTCACAAGGCACTTTTTAGGACCTATATAACTAATGTATAGTACAAATATTTTAGTTAAGTTCTTATAAGGATAACAGACAAACCTTTTATTGGTTAACTGTTATACTTTTATTATTTACTTATTAGACTCTAATAAACATTTTGAGACCCGTTAGAACTTTTTGCAATGTGAATTGCACATTTGGCACCATATAGTTCACAAGGCACTTTTTTAGGACCTATATAACTAATATATAGTGCAAATTGTTTAGTTAAGTTCTTTTAACGATAACAAACAAACCTTTTATTGGTTAACTGTTATACTTTTATTATCTACTTATTATACTCTAATAAACATTTTGAGACCCGTTAGAACTTTTTGCAATGTGAATTGCACATTTGGCACCATATAGTTCACAAGGCACTTTTTAGGACCTATGTAACTAATGTATAGTGCAAATTTTTTAGTTAAGTTCTTGTAACGATAACAGACAAACGTTTTATTGGTTAACTGTTATACTTTTATTATTTATTTATTGGACTCTAATAAACATTTTGAGACCCATTAGAACTTTTTGCAATGTGAATTGCACATTTGGCACCATATAGTTCACAAGGTACTTTTTAGGACCTATATAAATAATGTACAGTGTAAATTTTTTAGTTAAGTTCTTTTAACGATAACAGACAAACCTTTTATTGGTTAACTGTTATACTTTTATTATTTACTTATTAGACTCTAATAAACATTTTGAGACCCGTTAGAACTTTTTGCAATATGAATTGCACATTTGGCACCATATAGTTCACAAGGCACTTTTTTAGGACCTATATAACTAATGTATAGTGCAAATTTTTTAGTTAAGTTCTTTTAACGATAACAGACAAACCTTTTATTGGTTAACTGTTATACTTTTCTATTCTACTTATTATACTCTAATAAACATTTTGAGACCCGTTAGAACTTTTTGCAATATGAATTGCACATTTGGCACCATATAGTTCACAAGGCACTTTTTTAGGACCTATATAACTAATGTATAGTGCAAATTTTTTAGTTAAGTTCTTTTAACGATAACAGACAAACCTTTTATTGGTTAACTGTTATACTTTTATATTCTACTTATTATACTCTAATAAACATTTTGAGACCCGTTCAAACTTTTTGCAATGTGAATTGCACATTTGGCACCATATAGTTCACAAGGCACTTTTTAGGACCTATATAACTAATGTATAGTGCAAATTTTTTAGTTAAGTTCTTTTAACGATAACAGACAAACCTTTCATTGGTTGACTGTTATAATTTTATTATTTACTTATTAGACTCTAATAAACATTTTGAGACCTGTTAGAACTTTTTGCAATATGAATTGCACATTTGGCACCATATAGTTCACAAGGCACTTTTTAGGACCTATATAACTAATGTATAGTGCAAATTTTTTAGTTAAGTTCTTTTAACGATAACAGACAAACCTTTCATTGGTTAACTGTTATAATTTTATTATTTACTTATTAGACTCTAATAAACATTTTGAGACCCGTTAGAACTTTTTGCAATGTGAATTGCACATTTGGCACCATATAGTTCACAAGGCACTTTTTAGGACCTATATAACTAATGTATAGTACAAATATTTTAGTTAAGTTCTTATAACGATAACAGACAAACCTTTTGTTGGTTAACTGTTATACTTTTATTATTTACTTATTAGACTCTAATAAACATTTTGAGACCCGTTAGAACTTTTTGCAATGTGAATTGCACATTTTGCACCATATAGTTCACAAGGTACTTTTTTAGGACCTATATAACTAATATATAGTGCAAATTTTTTAGTTAAGTTCTTTTAACGATAACAGACAAACCTTTTATTGGTTAACTGTTATACTTTTATTTTCTACTTATTAGACTCTAATAAACATTTTGAGACCCGTTAGAACTTTTTGCAATGTGAATTGCACATTTGGCACCATATAGTTCACAAGGCACTTTTTAGGACCTATGTAACTAATGTATAGTGCAAATTTTTTAGTTAAGTTCTTGTAACGATAACAGACAAACCTTTTATTGGTTAACTGTTATACTTTTATTATTTACTTATTGGACTCTAATAAACATTTTGAGACCCATTAGAACTTTTTGCAATGTGAATTGCTCATTTGGCACCATATAGTTCACAAGGTACTTTTTAGGACCTATATAAATAATGTATAGTGCAAATTTTTTAGTTAAGTTCTTGTAACGATAACAGACAAACGTTTTATTGGTTAACTGTTATACTTTTATTATTTATTTATTGGACTCTAATAAACATTTTGAGACCCATTAGAACTTTTTGCAATGTGAATTGCACATTTGGCACCATATAGTTCACAAGGTACTTTTTAGGACCTATATAAATAATGTACAGTGTAAATTTTTTAGTTAAGTTCTTTTAACGATAACAGACAAACCTTTTATTGGTTAACTGTTATACTTTTATTATTTACTTATTAGACTCTAATAAACATTTTGAGACCCGTTAGAACTTTTTGCAATATGAATTGCACATTTGGCACCATATAGTTCACATGGCACTTTTTAGGACCTATATAACTAATGTATAGTGCAAATTTTTTAGTAAAGTACTTTTAACGATAACAGACAAACCTTTCATTGGTTAACTGTTATAATTTTATTATTTACTTATTAGACTCTAATAAACATTTTGAGACCCGTTAGAACTTTTTGCAATGTGAATTGCACATTTGGCACCATATAGTTCACAAGGCACTTTTTAGGACCTATATAACTAATGTATAGTACAAATATTTTAGTTAAGTTCTTATAAGGATAACAGACAAACCTTTTATTGGTTAACTGTTATACTTTTATTATTTACTTATTAGACTCTAATAAACATTTTGAGACCCGTTAGAACTTTTTGCAATGTGAATTGCACATTTGGCACCATATAGTTCACAAGGCACTTTTTTAGGACCTATATAACTAATATATAGTGCAAATTGTTTAGTTAAGTTCTTTTAACGATAACAAACAAACCTTTTATTGGTTAACTGTTATACTTTTATTATCTACTTATTATACTCTAATAAACATTTTGAGACCCGTTAGAACTTTTTGCAATGTGAATTGCACATTTGGCACCATATAGTTCACAAGGCACTTTTTAGGACCTATGTAACTAATGTATAGTGCAAATTTTTTAGTTAAGTTCTTGTAACGATAACAGACAAACGTTTTATTGGTTAACTGTTATACTTTTATTATTTATTTATTGGACTCTAATAAACATTTTGAGACCCATTAGAACTTTTTGCAATGTGAATTGCACATTTGGCACCATATAGTTCACAAGGTACTTTTTAGGACCTATATAAATAATGTACAGTGTAAATTTTTTAGTTAAGTTCTTTTAACGATAACAGACAAACCTTTTATTGGTTAACTGTTATACTTTTATTATTTACTTATTAGACTCTAATAAACATTTTGAGACCCGTTAGAACTTTTTGCAATATGAATTGCACATTTGGCACCATATAGTTCACAAGGCACTTTTTTAGGACCTATATAACTAATGTATAGTGCAAATTTTTTAGTTAAGTTCTTTTAACGATAACAGACAAACCTTTTATTGGTTAACTGTTATACTTTTATATTCTACTTATTATACTCTAATAAACATTTTGAGACCCGTTAGAACTTTTTGCAATATGAATTGCACATTTGGCACCATATAGTTCACAAGGCACTTTTTTAGGACCTATATAACTAATGTATAGTGCAAATTTTTTAGTTAAGTTCTTTTAACGATAACAGACAAACCTTTTATTGGTTAACTGTTATACTTTTATATTCTACTTATTATACTCTAATAAACATTTTGAGACCCGTTCAAACTTTTTGCAATGTGAATTGCACATTTGGCACCATATAGTTCACAAGGCACTTTTTAGGACCTATATAACTAATGTATAGTGCAAATTTTTTAGTTAAGTTCTTTTAACGATAACAGACAAACCTTTCATTGGTTGACTGTTATAATTTTATTATTTACTTATTAGACTCTAATAAACATTTTGAGACCTGTTAGAACTTTTTGCAATATGAATTGCACATTTGGCACCATATAGTTCACAAGGCACTTTTTAGGACCTATATAACTAATGTATAGTGCAAATTTTTTAGTTAAGTTCTTTTAACGATAACAGACAAACCTTTCATTGGTTAACTGTTATAATTTTATTATTTACTTATTAGACTCTAATAAACATTTTGAGACCCGTTAGAACTTTTTGCAATGTGAATTGCACATTTGGCACCATATAGTTCACAAGGCACTTTTTAGGACCTATATAACTAATGTATAGTACAAATATTTTAGTTAAGTTCTTATAACGATAACAGACAAACCTTTTGTTGGTTAACTGTTATACTTTTATTATTTACTTATTAGACTCTAATAAACATTTTGAGACCCGTTAGAACTTTTTGCAATGTGAATTGCACATTTTGCACCATATAGTTCACAAGGTACTTTTTTAGGACCTATATAACTAATATATAGTGCAAATTTTTTAGTTAAGTTCTTTTAACGATAACAGACAAACCTTTTATTGGTTAACTGTTATACTTTTATTTTCTACTTATTAGACTCTAATAAACATTTTGAGACCCGTTAGAACTTTTTGCAATGTGAATTGCACATTTGGCACCATATAGTTCACAAGGCACTTTTTAGGACCTATGTAACTAATGTATAGTGCAAATTTTTTAGTTAAGTTCTTGTAACGATAACAGACAAACCTTTTATTGGTTAACTGTTATACTTTTATTATTTACTTATTGGACTCTAATAAACATTTTGAGACCCATTAGAACTTTTTGCAATGTGAATTGCACATTTGGCACCATATAGTTCACAAGGTACTTTTTAGGACCTATATAAATAATGTATAGTGCAAATTTTTTAGTTAAGTTCTTGTAACGATAACAGACAAACGTTTTATTGGTTAACTGTTATACTTTTATTATTTATTTATTGGACTCTAATAAACATTTTGAGACCCATTAGAACTTTTTGCAATGTGAATTGCACATTTGGCACCATATAGTTCACAAGGTACTTTTTAGGACCTATATAAATAATGTACAGTGTAAATTTTTTAGTTAAGTTCTTTTAACGATAACAGACAAACCTTTTATTGGTTAACTGTTATACTTTTATTATTTACTTATTAGACTCTAATAAACATTTTGAGACCCGTTAGAACTTTTTGCAATATGAATTGCACATTTGGCACCATATAGTTCACAAGGCACTTTTTTAGGACCTATATAACTAATGTATAGTGCAAATTTTTTAGTTAAGTTCTTTTAACGATAACAGACAAACCTTTTATTGGTTAACTGTTATACTTTTATATTCTACTTATTATACTCTAATAAACATTTTGAGACCCGTTAGAACTTTTTGCAATATGAATTGCACATTTGGCACCATATAGTTCACAAGGCACTTTTTTAGGACCTATATAACTAATGTATAGTGCAAATTTTTTAGTTAAGTTCTTTTAACGATAACAGACAAACCTTTTATTGGTTAACTGTTATACTTTTATATTCTACTTATTATACTCTAATAAACATTTTGAGACCCGTTCAAACTTTTTGCAATGTGAATTGCACATTTGGCACCATATAGTTCACAAGGCACTTTTTAGGACCTATATAACTAATGTATAGTGCAAATTTTTTAGTTAAGTTCTTTTAACGATAACAGACAAACCTTTCATTGGTTGACTGTTATAATTTTATTATTTACTTATTAGACTCTAATAAACATTTTGAGACCTGTTAGAACTTTTTGCAATATGAATTGCACATTTGGCACCATATAGTTCACAAGGCACTTTTTAGGACCTATATAACTAATGTATAGTGCAAATTTTTTAGTTAAGTTCTTTTAACGATAACAGACAAACCTTTTGTTGGTTAACTGTTATACTTTTATTATTTACTTATTAGACTCTAATAAACATTTTGAGACCCGTTAGAACTTTTTGCAATGTGAATTGCACATTTTGCACCATATAGTTCACAAGGTACTTTTTTAGGACCTATATAACTAATATATAGTGCAAATTTTTTAGTTAAGTTCTTTTAACGATAACAGACAAACCTTTTATTGGTTAACTGTTATACTTTTATTTTCTACTTATTAGACTCTAATAAACATTTTGAGACCTGTTAGAACTTTTTGCAATGTGAATTGCACATTTGGCACCATATAGTTCACAAGGCACTTTTTAGGACCTATGTAACTAATGTATAGTGCAAATTTTTTAGTTAAGTTCTTGTAACGATAACAGACAAACCTTTTATTGGTTAACTGTTATACTTTTATTATTTACTTATTGGACTCTAATAAACATTTTGAGACCCATTAGAACTTTTTGCAATGTGAATTGCACATTTGGCACCATATAGTTCACAAGGTACTTTTTAGGACCTATATAAATAATGTATAGTGCAAATTTTTTAGTTAAGTTCTTTTAACGATAACAGACAAACCTTTTATTGGTTAACTGTTATACTTTTATTATTTACTTATTAGACTCTAATAAACATTTTGAGACCCGTTAGAACTTTTTGCAATATGAATTGCACATTTGGCACCATATAGTTCACAAGGCACTTTTTTAGGACCTATATAACTAATGTATAGTGCAAATTTTTTAGTTAAGTTCTTTTAACGATAACAGACAAACCTTTTATTGGTTAACTGTTATACTTTTATATTCTACTTATTATACTCTAATAAACATTTTGAGACCCGTTAGAACTTTTTGCAATGTGAATTGCACACTTGGCACCATATAGTTCACAAGGCACTTTTTAGGACCTATATAACTAATGTATAGTGCAAATTTTTTAGTTAAGTTCTTTTAACGATAACAGACAAACCTTTCATTGGTTAACTGTTATAATTTTATTATTTACTTATTAGACTCTAATAAACATTTTGAGACCTGTTAGAACTTTTTGCAATATGAATTGCACATTTGGCACCATATAGTTCACAAGGCACTTTTTAGGACCTATATAACTAATGTATAGTGCAAATTTTTTAGTTAAGTTCTTTTAACGATAACAGACAAACCTTTTATTGGTTAACTGTTATAATTTTATTATTTACTTATTAGACTCTAATAAACATTTTGAGACCCGTTAGAACTTTTTGCAATGTGAATTGCACATTTGGCACCATATAGTTCACAAGGCACTTTTTAGGACCTATATAACTAATGTATAGTACAAATATTTTAGTTAAGTTCTTATAAGGATAACAGACAAACCTTTTGTTGGTTAACTGTTATACTTTTATTATTTACTTATTAGACTCTAATAAACATTTTGAGACCCGTTAGAACTTTTTGCAATGTGAATTGCACATTTGGCACCATATAGTTCACAAGGCACTTTTTTAGGACCTATATAACTAATATATAGTGCAAATTGTTTAGTTAAGTTCTTTTAACGATAACAGACAAACCTTTTATTGGTTAACTGTTATACTTTTATTATCTACTTATTATACTCTAATAAACATTTTGAGACCCGTTAGAACTTTTTGCAATGTGAATTGCACATTTGGCACCATATAGTTCACAAGGCACTTTTTAGGACCTATGTAACTAATGTATAGTGCAAATTTTTTAGTTAAGTTCTTGTAACGATAACAGACAAACCTTTTATTGGTTAACTGTTATACTTTTATATTCTACTTATTATACTCTAATAAACATTTTGAGACCCGTTAGAACTTTTTGCAATATGAATTGCACATTTGGCACCATATAGTTCACAAGGCACTTTTTTAGGACCTATATAACTAATGTATAGTGCAAATTTTTTAGTTAAGTTCTTTTAACGATAACAGACAAACCTTTCATTGGTTAACTGTTATAATTTTATTATTTACTTATTAGACTCTAATAAACATTTTGAGACCCGTTAGAACTTTTTGCAATGTGAATTGCACATTTGGCACCATATAGTTCACAAAGCACTTTTTAGGACCTATATAACTAATGTATAGTACAAATATTTTAGTTAAGTTCTTATAAGGATAACAGACAAACCTTTTGTTGGTTAACTGTTATAATTTTATTATTTACTTATTAGACTCTAATAAACATTTTGAGACCCGTTAGAACTTTTTGCAATGTGAATTGCACATTTGGCACCATATAGTTCACAAGGCACTTTTTAGGACCTATATAACTAATGTATAGTACAAATATTTTAGTTAAGTTCTTATAAGGATAACAGACAAACCTTTTGTTGGTTAACTGTTATAATTTTATTATTTACTTATTAGACTCTAATAAACATTTTGAGACCCGTTAGAACTTTTTGCAATGTGAATTGCACATTTGGCACCATATAGTTCACAAGGCACTTTTTTAGGACCTATATAACTAATATATAGTGCAAATTTTTTAGTTAAGTTCTTTTAACGATAACAGACAAACCTTTTATTGGTTAACTGTTATACTTTTATATTCTACTTATTATACTCTAATAAACATTTTGAGACCCGTTAGAACTTTTTGCAATGTGAATTGCACATTTGGCACCATATAGTTCACAAGGCACTTTTTTAGGACCTATATAACTAATATATAGTGCAAATTTTTTAGTTAAGTTCTTTTAACGATAACAGACAAACCTTTTATTGGTTAACTGTTATACTTTTATATTCTACTTATTATACTCTAATAAACATTTTGAGACCCGTTAGAACTTTTTGCAATGTGAATTGCACATTTGGCACCATATAGTTCACAAGGCAATTTTTAGGACCTATATAACTAATGTATAGTACAAATTTTTTAGTTAAGTACTTTTAACGATAACAGACAAACCTTTCATTGGGTAACTGTTATAATTTTATTATTTACTTATTAGACTCTAATAAACATTTTGAGACCCGTTAGAACTTTTTGCAATGTGAATTGCACATTTGGCACCATATAGTTCACAAGGCACTTTTTAGGACCTATATAACTAATGTATAGTACAAATATTTTAGTTAAGTTCTTATAAGGATAACAGACAAACCTTTTGTTGGTTAACTGTTATACTTTTATTATTTACTTATTAGACTCTAATAAACATTTTGAGACCCGTTAGAGCTTTTTGCAATGTGAATTGCACATTTGGCACCATATAGTTCACAAGGCACTTTTTTAGGACCTATATAACTAATATATAGTGCAAATTGTTTAGTTAAGTTCTTTTAACGATAACAAACAAACCTTTTATTGGTTAACTGTTATACTTTTATTATCTACTTATTATACTCTAATAAACATTTTGAGACCCGTTAGAACTTTTTGCAATGTGAATTGCACATTTGGCACCATATAGTTCACAAGGCACTTTTTAGGACCTATATAACTAATGTATAGTGCAATTATTTAGTTAAGTTCTTTTAACGATAACAGACAAACCTTTTATTGGTTAACTGTTATACTTTTATTATTTACTTATTAGACTCTAATAAACATTTTGAGACCCGTTAGAACTTTTTGCAATGTGAATTGCACATTTGGCACCATATAGTTCACAAGGCACTTTTTTAGGACCTATATAACTAATATATAGTGCAAATTTTTTAGTTAAGTTCTTTTAACGATAACAGACAAACCTTTTATTGGTTAACTGTTATACTTTTATATTCTACTTATTATACTCTAATAAACATTTTGAGACCCGTTAGAACTTTTTGCAATGTGAATTGCACATTTGGCACCATATAGTTCACAAGGCACTTTTTAGGACCTATATAACTAATGTATAGTGCAAATTTTTTAGTTAAGTACTTTTAACGATAACAGACAAACCTTTCATTGGTTAACTGTTATAATTTTATTATTTACTTATTAGACTCTAATAAACATTTTGAGACCCGTTAGAACTTTTTGCAATGTGAATTGCACATTTGGCACCATATAGTTCACAAGGCACTTTTTAGGACCTATATAACTAATGTATAGTACAAATATTTTAGTTAAGTTCTTATAAGGATAACAGACAAACCTTTTGTTGGTTAACTGTTATACTTTTATTATTTACTTATTAGACTCTAATAAACATTTTGAGACCCGTTAGAACTTTTTGCAATGTGAATTGCACATTTGGCACCATATAGTTCACAAGGCACTTTTTTAGGACCTATATAACTAATATATAGTGCAAATTGTTTAGTTAAGTTCTTTTAACGATAACAAACAAACCTTTTATTGGTTAACTGTTATACTTTTATATTCTACTTATTATACTCTAATAAACATTTTGAGACCCGTTAGAACTTTTTGCAATGTGAATTGCACATTTGGCACCATATAGTTCACAAGGCACTTTTTAGGACCTATATAACTAATGTATAGTGCAAATTCTTTAGTTAAGTTCTTGTAACGATAACAGACAAACCTTTTATTGGTTAACTGTTATACTTTTATATTCTACTTATTATACTCTAATAAACATTTTGAGAACCGTTAGAACTTTTTGCAATGTGAATTGCACATTTGGCACCATATAGTTCACAAGGCACTTTTTAGGACCTATATAACTAATGTATAGTGCAAATTTTTTAGTTAAGTTCTTTTAACGATAACAGACAAACCTTTCATTGGTTAACTGTTATAATTTTATTATTTACTTATTAGACTCTAATAAACATTTTGAGACCTGTTAGAACTTTTTGCAATATGAATTGCACATTTGGCACCATATAGTTCACAAGGCACTTTTTAGGACCTATATAACTAATGTATAGTGCAAATTTTTTAGTTAAGTTCTTTTAACGATAACAGACAAACCTTTCATTGGTTAACTGTTATAATTTTATTATTTACTTATTAGACTCTAATAAACATTTTGAGACCCGTTAGAACTTTTTGCAATGTGAATTGCACATTTGGCACCATATAGTTCACAAGGCACTTTTTAGGACCTATATAACTAATGTATAGTGCAAATTTTTTAGTTAAGTTCTTTTAACGATAACAGACAAACCTTTCATTGGTTAACTGTTATAATTTTATTATTTACTTATTAGACTCTAATAAACATTTTGAGACCTGTTAGAACTTTTTGCAATATGAATTGCACATTTGGCACCATATAGTTCACAAGGCACTTTTTAGGACCTATATAACTAATGTATAGTGCAAATTTTTTAGTTAAGTTCTTTTAACGATAACAGACAAACCTTTCATTGGTTAACTGTTATAATTTTATTATTTACTTATTAGACTCTAATAAACATTTTGAGACCCGTTAGAACTTTTTGCAATGTGAATTGCACATTTGGCACCATATAGTTCACAAGGCACTTTTTAGGACCTATATAACTAATGTATAGTACAAATATTTTAGTTAAGTTCTTATAAGGATAACAGACAAACCTTTCATTGGTTAACTGTTATAATTTTATTATTTACTTATTAGACTCTAATAAACATTTTGAGACCTGTTAGAACTTTTTGCAATATGAATTGCACATTTGGCACCATATAGTTCACAAGGCACTTTTTAGGACCTATATAACTAATGTATAGTGCAAATTTTTTAGTTAAGTTCTTTTAACGATAACAGACAAACCTTTCATTGGTTAACTGTTATAATTTTATTATTTACTTATTAGACTCTAATACACATTTTGAGACCCGTTAGAGCTTTTTGCAATGTGAATTGCACATTTGGCACCATATAGTTCACAAGGCACTTTTTAGGACCTATATAACTAATGTATAGTGCAAATTTTTTAGTTAAGTTCTTTTGACGATAACAGACAAACCTTTTATTGGGTAAATGTTATACTTTTATTATTTACTTATTAGACTCTAATAAACATTTTGAGACCCGTTAGAAGTTTTTGCAATGTGAATTGCACATTTGGGACCATATAGTTCACAAGGCACTTTTTAGGACCTATATAACTAATGTATAGTGCAATTTTTTAGTTAAGTTCTTTTAACGATAAAAGACAAACCTTTTATTGGTTAACTGTTATACTTTTATTATTTACTTATTAGACTCTAATAAACATTTTGAGACCCGTTAGAACTTTTTGCAATGTGAATTGCACATTTGGCACCATATAGTTCACAAGGCACTTTTTTAGGACCTATATAACTAATGTATAGTGCAAATTTTTTAGTTAAGTTCTTTTGACGATAACAGACAAACCTTTTATTGGGTAAATGTTATAATTTTATTATTTACTTATTAGACTCTAATAAACATTTTGAGACCCGTTAGAAGTTTTTGCAATGTGAATTGCACATTTGGGACCATATAGTTCACAAGGCACTTTTTAGGACCTATATAACTAATGTATAGTGCAATTTTTTAGTTAAGTTCTTTTAACGATAAAAGACAAACCTTTTCTTGGTTAACTGTTATACTTTTATTATTTACTTATTAGACTCTAATAAACATTTTGAGACCCGTTAGGACTTTTTGCAATGTGAATTGCACATTTGGCACCATATAGTTCACAAGGTACTTTTTTAGGACCTATATAACTAATGTATGGTGCAAATTTTTTAGTTAAGTTCTTTTAACGATAACAGACAAACCTTTTATTGGTTAACTGTTATACTTTTATTTTCTACTTATTATACTCTAATAAACATTTTGAGAACCGTTAGAACTTTTTGCAATGTGAATTGCACATTTGGCACCATATAGTTCACAAGGCACTTTTTAGGACCTATATAACTAATGTATAGTGCAATTATTTAGTTAAGTTCTTTTAACGATAACAGACAAACCTTTTATTGGTTAACTGTTATACTTTTATTATTTACTTATTAGACTCTAATAAACATTTTGAGACCCGTTAGAACTTTTTGCAATGTGAATTGCACATTTGGCACCATATAGTTCACAAGGCACTTTTTTAGGACCTATATAACTAATATATAGTGCAAATTTTTTAGTTAAGTTCTTTTAACGATAACAGACAAACCTTTTATTGGTTAACTGTTATACTTTTATATTCTACTTATTATACTCTAATAAACATTTTGAGACCCGTTAGAACTTTTTGCAATGTGAATTGCACATTTGGCACCATATAGTTCACATGGCACTTTTTAGGACCTATATAACTAATGTATAGTGCAAATTTTTTAGTAAAGTACTTTTAACGATAACAGACAAACCTTTCATTGGTTAACTGTTATAATTTTATTATTTACTTATTAGACTCTAATAAACATTTTGAGACCCGTTAGAACTTTTTGCAATGTGAATTGCACATTTGGCACCATATAGTTCACAAGGCACTTTTTAGGACCTATATAACTAATGTATAGTACAAATATTTTAGTTAAGTTCTTATAAGGATAACAGACAAACCTTTTATTGGTTAACTGTTATACTTTTATTATTTACTTATTAGACTCTAATAAACATTTTGAGACCCGTTAGAACTTTTTGCAATGTGAATTGCACATTTGGCACCATATAGTTCACAAGGCACTTTTTTAGGACCTATATAACTAATATATAGTGCAAATTGTTTAGTTAAGTTCTTTTAACGATAACAAACAAACCTTTTATTGGTTAACTGTTATACTTTTATTATCTACTTATTATACTCTAATAAACATTTTGAGACCCGTTAGAACTTTTTGCAATGTGAATTGCACATTTGGCACCATATAGTTCACAAGGCACTTTTTAGGACCTATGTAACTAATGTATAGTGCAAATTTTTTAGTTAAGTTCTTGTAACGATAACAGACAAACGTTTTATTGGTTAACTGTTATACTTTTATTATTTATTTATTGGACTCTAATAAACATTTTGAGACCCATTAGAACTTTTTGCAATGTGAATTGCACATTTGGCACCATATAGTTCACAAGGTACTTTTTAGGACCTATATAAATAATGTACAGTGTAAATTTTTTAGTTAAGTTCTTTTAACGATAACAGACAAACCTTTTATTGGTTAACTGTTATACTTTTATTATTTACTTATTAGACTCTAATAAACATTTTGAGACCCGTTAGAACTTTTTGCAATATGAATTGCACATTTGGCACCATATAGTTCACAAGGCACTTTTTTAGGACCTATATAACTAATGTATAGTGCAAATTTTTTAGTTAAGTTCTTTTAACGATAACAGACAAACCTTTTATTGGTTAACTGTTATACTTTTATATTCTACTTATTATACTCTAATAAACATTTTGAGACCCGTTAGAACTTTTTGCAATATGAATTGCACATTTGGCACCATATAGTTCACAAGGCACTTTTTTAGGACCTATATAACTAATGTATAGTGCAAATTTTTTAGTTAAGTTCTTTTAACGATAACAGACAAACCTTTTATTGGTTAACTGTTATACTTTTATATTCTACTTATTATACTCTAATAAACATTTTGAGACCCGTTCAAACTTTTTGCAATGTGAATTGCACATTTGGCACCATATAGTTCACAAGGCACTTTTTAGGACCTATATAACTAATGTATAGTGCAAATTTTTTAGTTAAGTTCTTTTAACGATAACAGACAAACCTTTCATTGGTTGACTGTTATAATTTTATTATTTACTTATTAGACTCTAATAAACATTTTGAGACCTGTTAGAACTTTTTGCAATATGAATTGCACATTTGGCACCATATAGTTCACAAGGCACTTTTTAGGACCTATATAACTAATGTATAGTGCAAATTTTTTAGTTAAGTTCTTTTAACGATAACAGACAAACCTTTCATTGGTTAACTGTTATAATTTTATTATTTACTTATTAGACTCTAATAAACATTTTGAGACCCGTTAGAACTTTTTGCAATGTGAATTGCACATTTGGCACCATATAGTTCACAAGGCACTTTTTAGGACCTATATAACTAATGTATAGTACAAATATTTTAGTTAAGTTCTTATAACGATAACAGACAAACCTTTTGTTGGTTAACTGTTATACTTTTATTATTTACTTATTAGACTCTAATAAACATTTTGAGACCCGTTAGAACTTTTTGCAATGTGAATTGCACATTTTGCACCATATAGTTCACAAGGTACTTTTTTAGGACCTATATAACTAATATATAGTGCAAATTTTTTAGTTAAGTTCTTTTAACGATAACAGACAAACCTTTTATTGGTTAACTGTTATACTTTTATTTTCTACTTATTAGACTCTAATAAACATTTTGAGACCCGTTAGAACTTTTTGCAATGTGAATTGCACATTTGGCACCATATAGTTCACAAGGCACTTTTTAGGACCTATGTAACTAATGTATAGTGCAAATTTTTTAGTTAAGTTCTTGTAACGATAACAGACAAACCTTTTATTGGTTAACTGTTATACTTTTATTATTTACTTATTGGACTCTAATAAACATTTTGAGACCCATTAGAACTTTTTGCAATGTGAATTGCACATTTGGCACCATATAGTTCACAAGGTACTTTTTAGGACCTATATAAATAATGTATAGTGCAAATTTTTTAGTTAAGTTCTTTTAACGATAACAGACAAACCTTTTATTGGTTAACTGTTATACTTTTATTATTTACTTATTAGACTCTAATAAACATTTTGAGACCCGTTAGAACTTTTTGCAATATGAATTGCACATTTGGCACCATATAGTTCACAAGGCACTTTTTTAGGACCTATATAACTAATGTATAGTGCAAATTTTTTAGTTAAGTTCTTTTAACGATAACAGACAAACCTTTTATTGGTTAACTGTTATACTTTTATATTCTACTTATTATACTCTAATAAACATTTTGAGACCCGTTAGAACTTTTTGCAATATGAATTGCACATTTGGCACCATATAGTTCACAAGGCACTTTTTTAGGACCTATATAACTAATGTATAGTGCAAATTTTTTAGTTAAGTTCTTTTAACGATAACAGACAAACCTTTTATTGGTTAACTGTTATACTTTTATATTCTACTTATTATACTCTAATAAACATTTTGAGACCCGTTAGAACTTTTTGCAATGTGAATTGCACATTTGGCACCATATAGTTCACAAGGCACTTTTTAGGACCTATATAACTAATGTATAGTGCAAATTTTTTAGTTAAGTTCTTTTAACGATAACAGACAAACCTTTCATTGGTTAACTGTTATAATTTTATTATTTACTTATTAGACTCTAATAAACATTTTGAGACCTGTTAGAACTTTTTGCAATATGAATTGCACATTTGGCACCATATAGTTCACAAGGCACTTTTTAGGACCTATATAACTAATGTATAGTGCAAATTTTTTAGTTAAGTTCTTTTAACGATAACAGACAAACCTTTTATTGGTTAACTGTTATAATTTTATTATTTACTTATTAGACTCTAATAAACATTTTGAGACCCGTTAGAACTTTTTGCAATGTGAATTGCACATTTGGCACCATATAGTTCACAAGGCACTTTTTAGGACCTATATAACTAATGTATAGTACAAATATTTTAGTTAAGTTCTTATAAGGATAACAGACAAACCTTTTGTTGGTTAACTGTTATACTTTTATTATTTACTTATTAGACTCTAATAAACATTTTGAGACCCGTTAGAACTTTTTGCAATGTGAATTGCACATTTGGCACCATATAGTTCACAAGGCACTTTTTTAGGACCTATATAACTAATATATAGTGCAAATTGTTTAGTTAAGTTCTTTTAACGATAACAGACAAACCTTTTATTGGTTAACTGTTATACTTTTATTATCTACTTATTATACTCTAATAAACATTTTGAGACCCGTTAGAACTTTTTGCAATGTGAATTGCACATTTGGCACCATATAGTTCACAAGGCACTTTTTAGGACCTATGTAACTAATGTATAGTGCAAATTTTTTAGTTAAGTTCTTGTAACGATAACAGACAAACCTTTTATTGGTTAACTGTTATACTTTTATATTCTACTTATTATACTCTAATAAACATTTTGAGACCCGTTAGAACTTTTTGCAATATGAATTGCACATTTGGCACCATATAGTTCACAAGGCACTTTTTTAGGACCTATATAACTAATGTATAGTGCAAATTTTTTAGTTAAGTTCTTTTAACGATAACAAACAAACCTTTCATTGGTTAACTGTTATAATTTTATTATTTACTTATTAGACTCTAATAAACATTTTGAGACCCGTTAGAACTTTTTGCAATGTGAATTGCACATTTGGCACCATATAGTTCACAAAGCACTTTTTAGGACCTATATAACTAATGTATAGTACAAATATTTTAGTTAAGTTCTTATAACGATAACAGACAAACCTTTTGTTGGTTAACTGTTATAATTTTATTATTTACTTATTAGACTCTAATAAACATTTTGAGACCCGTTAGAACTTTTTGCAATGTGAATTGCACATTTGGCACCATATAGTTCACAAGGCACTTTTTAGGACCTATATAACTAATGTATAGTACAAATATTTTAGTTAAGTTCTTATAAGGATAACAGACAAACCTTTTGTTGGTTAACTGTTATAATTTTATTATTTACTTATTAGACTCTAATAAACATTTTGAGACCCGTTAGAACTTTTTGCAATGTGAATTGCACATTTGGCACCATATAGTTCACAAGGCACTTTTTTAGGACCTATATAACTAATATATAGTGCAAATTTTTTAGTTAAGTTCTTTTAACGATAACAGACAAACCTTTTATTGGTTAACTGTTATACTTTTATATTCTACTTATTATACTCTAATAAACATTTTGAGACCCGTTAGAACTTTTTGCAATGTGAATTGCACATTTGGCACCATATAGTTCACAAGGCACTTTTTTAGGACCTATATAACTAATATATAGTGCAAATTTTTTAGTTAAGTTCTTTTAACGATAACAGACAAACCTTTTATTGGTTAACTGTTATACTTTTATATTCTACTTATTATACTCTAATAAACATTTTGAGACCCGTTAGAACTTTTTGCAATGTGAATTGCACATTTGGCACCATATAGTTCACAAGGCAATTTTTAGGACCTATATAACTAATGTATAGTACAAATTTTTTAGTTAAGTACTTTTAACGATAACAGACAAACCTTTCATTGGGTAACTGTTATAATTTTATTATTTACTTATTAGACTCTAATAAACATTTTGAGACCCGTTAGAACTTTTTGCAATGTGAATTGCACATTTGGCACCATATAGTTCACAAGGCACTTTTTAGGACCTATATAACTAATGTATAGTACAAATATTTTAGTTAAGTTCTTATAAGGATAACAGACAAACCTTTTGTTGGTTAACTGTTATACTTTTATTATTTACTTATTAGACTCTAATAAATATTTTGAGACCCGTTAGAGCTTTTTGCAATGTGAATTGCACATTTGGCACCATATAGTTCACAAGGCACTTTTTTAGGACCTATATAACTAATATATAGTGCAAATTGTTTAGTTAAGTTCTTTTAACGATAACAAACAAACCTTTTATTGGTTAACTGTTATACTTTTATTATCTACTTATTATACTCTAATAAACATTTTGAGACCCGTTAGAACTTTTTGCAATGTGAATTGCACATTTGGCACCATATAGTTCACAAGGCACTTTTTAGGACCTATATAACTAATGTATAGTGCAAATTTTTTAGTTAAGTACTTTTAACGATAACAGACAAACCTTTCATTGGTTAACTGTTATAATTTTATTATTTACTTATTAGACTCTAATAAACATTTTGAGACCCGTTAGAACTTTTTGCAATGTGAATTGCACATTTGGCACCATATAGTTCACAAGGCACTTTTTAGGACCTATATAACTAATGTATAGTACAAATATTTTAGTTAAGTTCTTATAAGGATAACAGACAAACCTTTTGTTGGTTAACTGTTATACTTTTATTATTTACTTATTAGACTCTAATAAACATTTTGAGACCCGTTAGAACTTTTTGCAATGTGAATTGCACATTTGGCACCATATAGTTCACAAGGCACTTTTTTAGGACCTATATAACTAATATATAGTGCAAATTGTTTAGTTAAGTTCTTTTAACGATAACAAACAAACCTTTTATTGGTTAACTGTTATACTTTTATTATCTACTTATTATACTCTAATAAACATTTTGAGAACCGTTAGAACTTTTTGCAATGTGAATTGCACATTTGGCACCATATAGTTCACAAGGCACTTTTTAGGACCTATGTAACTAATGTATAGTGCAAATTCTTTAGTTAAGTTCTTGTAACGATAACAGACAAACGTTTTATTGGTTAACTGTTATACTTTTATATTCTACTTATTATACTCTAATAAACATTTTGAGAACCGTTAGAACTTTTTGCAATGTGAATTGCACATTTGGCACCATATAGTTCACAAGGCACTTTTTAGGACCTATATAACTAATGTATAGTGCAAATTTTTTAGTTAAGTTCTTTTAACGATAACAGACAAACCTTTCATTGGTTAACTGTTATAATTTTATTATTTACTTATTAGACTCTAATAAACATTTTGAGACCTGTTAGAACTTTTTGCAATATGAATTGCACATTTGGCACCATATAGTTCACAAGGCACTTTTTAGGACCTATATAACTAATGTATAGTGCAAATTTTTTAGTTAAGTTCTTTTAACGATAACAGACAAACCTTTCATTGGTTAACTGTTATAATTTTATTATTTACTTATTAGACTCTAATAAACATTTTGAGACCCGTTAGAACTTTTTGCAATGTGAATTGCACATTTGGCACCATATAGTTCACAAGGCACTTTTTAGGACCTATATAACTAATGTATAGTGCAAATTTTTTAGTTAAGTTCTTTTAACGATAACAGACAAACCTTTCATTGGTTAACTGTTATAATTTTATTATTTACTTATTAGACTCTAATAAACATTTTGAGACCTGTTAGAACTTTTTGCAATATGAATTGCACATTTGGCACCATATAGTTCACAAGGCACTTTTTAGGACCTATATAACTAATGTATAGTGCAAATTTTTTAGTTAAGTTCTTTTAACGATAACAGACAAACCTTTCATTGGTTAACTGTTATAATTTTATTATTTACTTATTAGACTCTAATAAACATTTTGAGACCCGTTAGAACTTTTTGCAATGTGAATTGCACATTTGGCACCATATAGTTCACAAGGCACTTTTTAGGACCTATATAACTAATGTATAGTAAAAATATTTTAGTTAAGTTCTTATAAGGATAACAGACAAACCTTTTGTTGGTTAACTGTTATACTTTAATTATTTACTTATTAGACTCTAATAAACATTTTGAGACCCGTTAGAACTTTTTGCAATGTGAATTGCACATTTGGCACCATATAGTTCACAAGGCACTTTTTTAGGACCTATATAACTAATATATAGTGCAAATTTTTTAGTTAAGTTCTTTTAACGATAACAGACAAACCTTTTATTGGTTAACTGTTATACTTTTATTATCTACTTATTATACTCTAATAAACATTTTGAGACCCGTTAGAACTTTTTGCAATGTGAATTGCACATTTGGCACCATATAGTTCACAAGGCACTTTTTAGGACCTATGTAACTAATGTATAGTGCAAATTTTTTAGTTAAGTTCTTGTAACGATAACAGACAAACGTTTTATTGGTTAACTGTTATACTTTTATTATTTACTTATTAGACTCTAATAAACATTTTGAGACCCATTAGAACTTTTTGCAATGTGAATTGCACATTTGGCACCATATAGTTCACAAGGCACTTTTTTAGGACCTATATAAATAATGTATAGTGCAAATTTTTTAGTTAAGTTCTTTTAACGATAACAGACAAACCTTTTATTGGTTAACTGTTATACTTTTATTATTTACTTATTAGACTCTAATAAACATTTTGAGACCCGTTAGAACTTTTTGCAATGTGAATTGCACATTTGGCACCATATAGTTCACAAGGCACTTTTTTAGGACCTATATAACTAATGTATAGTGCAAATTTTTTAGTTAAGTTCTTTTAACGATAACAGACAAACCTTTTATTGGTTAACTGTTATACTTTTATTATTTACTTATTAGACTCTAATAAACATTTTGAGACCCGTTAGAACTTTTGGGAATGTGAATTGCACATTTGGCACCATATAGTTCACAAGGTACTTTTTAGGACCTATATAACTAATATATAGTGCAAATTTTTTAGTTAAGTTCTTTTAACGATAACAGACAAACCTTTTATTGGTTAACTGTTATACTTTTATTATTTACTTATTATACTCTAATAAACATTTTGAGACCCGTTAGAACTTTTTGCAATGTGAATTGCACATTTGGCACCATATAGTTCACAAGGCACTTTTTAGGACCTATATAACTAATGTATAGTGCAAATTTTTTAGTTAAGTTCTTTTAACGATAACAGACAAACCTTTTATTGGTTAACTGTTATAATTTTATTATTTACCTTTTAGACTCTAATAAACATTTTGAGACCTGTTAGAACTTTTTGCAATGTGAATTGCACATTTGGCACCATATAGTTCACAAGGCACTTTTTAGGACCTATATAACTAATGTATAGTGCAAATTTTTTAGTTAAGTTCTTTTAACGATAACAGACAAACCTTTCATTGGTTAACTGTTATAATTTTATTATTTACTTATTAGACTCTAATAAACATTTTGAGACCCGTTAGAACTTTTTGCAATGTGAATTGCACATTTGGCACCATATAGTTCACAAAGCACTTTTTAGGACCTATATAACTAATGTATAGTACAAATATTTTAGTTAAGTTCTTATAAGGATAACAGACAAACCTTTTGTTGGTTAACTGTTATAATTTTATTATTTACTTATTAGACTCTAATAAACATTTTGAGACCCGTTAGAACTTTTTGCAATGTGAATTGCACATTTGGCACCATATAGTTCACAAGGCACTTTTTAGGACCTATATAACTAATGTATAGTACAAATATTTTAGTTAAGTTCTTATAAGGATAACAGACAAACCTTTTGTTGGTTAACTGTTATAATTTTATTATTTACTTATTAGACTCTAATAAACATTTTGAGACCCGTTAGAACTTTTTGCAATGTGAATTGCACATTTGGCACCATATAGTTCACAAGGCACTTTTTTAGGACCTATATAACTAATATATAGTGCAAATTTTTTAGTTAAGTTCTTTTAACGATAACAGACAAACCTTTTATTGGTTAACTGTTATACTTTTATATTCTACTTATTATACTCTAATAAACATTTTGAGACCCGTTAGAACTTTTTGCAATGTGAATTGCACATTTGGCACCATATAGTTCACAAGGCACTTTTTTAGGACCTATATAACTAATATATAGTGCAAATTTTTTAGTTAAGTTCTTTTAACGATAACAGACAAACCTTTTATTGGTTAACTGTTATACTTTTATATTCTACTTATTATACTCTAATAAACATTTTGAGACCCGTTAGAACTTTTTGCAATGTGAATTGCACATTTGGCACCATATAGTTCACAAGGCAATTTTTAGGACTTATATAACTAATGTATAGTACAAATTTTTTAGTTAAGTACTTTTAACGATAACAGACAAACCTTTCATTGGGTAACTGTTATAATTTTAATATTTACTTATTAGACTCTAATAAACATTTTGAGACCCGTTAGAACTTTTTGCAATGTGAATTGCACATTTGGCACCATATAGTTCACAAGGCACTTTTTAGGACCTATATAACTAATGTATAGTACAAATATTTTAGTTAAGTTCTTATAAGGATAACAGACAAACCTTTTGTTGGTTAACTGTTATACTTTTATTATTTACTTATTAGACTCTAATAAACATTTTGAGACCCGTTAGAGCTTTTTGCAATGTGAATTGCACATTTGGCACCATATAGTTCACAAGGCACTTTTTTAGGACCTATATAACTAATATATAGTGCAAATTGTTTAGTTAAGTTCTTTTAACGATAACAAACAAACCTTTTATTGGTTAACTGTTATACTTTTATTATCTACTTATTATACTCTAATAAACATTTTGAGACCCGTTAGAACTTTTTGCAATGTGAATTGCACATTTGGCACCATATAGTTCACAAGGCACTTTTTAGGACCTATATAACTAATGTATAGTGCAATTATTTAGTTAAGTTCTTTTAACGATAACAGACAAACCTTTTATTGGTTAACTGTTATACTTTTATTATTTACTTATTAGATTCTAATAAACATTTTGAGACCCGTTAGAACTTTTTGCAATGTGAATTGCACATTTGGCACCATATAGTTCACAAGGCACTTTTTTAGGACCTATATAACTAATATATAGTGCAAATTTTTTAGTTAAGTTCTTTTAACGATAACAGACAAACCTTTTATTGGTTAACTGTTATACTTTTATATTCTACTTATTATACTCTAATAAACATTTTGAGACCCGTTAGAACTTTTTGCATTGTGAATTGCACATTTGGCACCATTTAGTTCACAAGGCACTTTTTAGGACCTATATAACTAATGTATAGTGCAAATTTTTTAGTTAAGTACTTTTAACGATAACAGACAAACCTTTCATTGGTTAACTGTTATAATTTTATTATTTACTTATTAGACTCTAATAAACATTTTGAGACCCGTTAGAACTTTTTGCAATGTGAATTGCACATTTGGCACCATATAGTTCACAAGGCACTTTTTAGGACCTATATAACTAATGTATAGTACAAATATTTTAGTTAAGTTCTTATAAGGATAACAGACAAACCTTTTGTTGGTTAACTGTTATACTTTTATTATTTACTTATTAGACTCTAATAAACATTTTGAGACCCGTTAGAACTTTTTGCAATGTGAATTGCACATTTGGCACCATATAGTTCACAAGGCACTTTTTTAGGACCTATATAACTAATATATAGTGCAAATTGTTTAGTTAAGTTCTTTTAACGATAACAAACAAACCTTTTATTGGTTAACTGTTATACTTTTATTATCTACTTATTATACTCTAATAAACATTTTGAGACCCGTTAGAACTTTTTGCAATGTGAATTGCACATTTGGCACCATATAGTTCACAAGGCACTTTTTAGGACCTATGTAACTAATGTATAGTGCAAATTTTTTAGTTAAGTTCTTGTAACGATAACAGACAAACCTTTTATTGGTTAACTGTTATACTTTTATATTCTACTTATTATACTCTAATAAACATTTTGAGACCCGTTAGAACTTTTTGCAATATGAATTGCACATTTGGCACCATATAGTTCACAAGGCACTTTTTTAGGACCTATATAACTAATGTATAGTGCAAATTTTTTAGTTAAGTTCTTTTAACGATAACAGACAAACCTTTTATTGGTTAACTGTTATACTTTTATATTCTACTTATTATACTCTAATAAACATTTTGAGACCCGTTAGAACTTTTTGCAATATGAATTGCACATTTGGCACCATATAGTTCACAAGGCACTTTTTTAGGACCTATATAACTAATGTATAGTGCAAATTTTTTAGTTAAGTTCTTGTAACGATAACAGACAAACCTTTTATTGGTTAACTGTTATACTTTTATATTCTACTTATTATACTCTAATAAACATTTTGAGACCCGTTAGAACTTTTTGCAATATGAATTGCACATTTGGCACCATATAGTTCACAAGGCACTTTTTTAGGACCTATATAACTAATGTATAGTGCAAATTTTTTAGTTAAGTTCTTTTAACGATAACAGACAAACCTTTTATTGGTTAACTGTTATACTTTTATATTCTACTTATTATACTCTAATAAACATTTTGAGACCCGTTAGAACTTTTTGCAATATGAATTGCACATTTGGCACCATATAGTTCACAAGGCACTTTTTTAGGACCTATATAACTAATGTATAGTGCAAATTTTTTAGTTAAGTTCTTTTAACGATAACAGACAAACCTTTTATTGGTTAACTGTTATACTTTTATATTCTACTTATTATACTCTAATAAACATTTTGAGACCCGTTAGAACTTTTTGCAATGTGAATTGCACATTTGGCACCATATAGTTCACAAGGCACTTTTTAGGACCTATATAACTAATGTATAGTGCAAATTTTTTAGTTAAGTTCTTTTAACGATAACAGACAAACCTTTCATTGGTTAACTGTTATAATTTTATTATTTACTTATTAGACTCTAATAAACATTTTGAGACCTGTTAGAACTTTTTGCAATATGAATTGCACATTTGGCACCATATAGTTCACAAGGCACTTTTTAGGACCTATATAACTAATGTATAGTGCAAATTTTTTAGTTAAGTTATTTTAACGATAACAGACAAACCTTTCATTGGTTAACTGTTATAATTTTATTATTTACTTATTAGACTCTAATAAACATTTTGAGACCCGTTAGAACTTTTTGCAATGTGAATTGCACATTTGGCACCATATAGTTCACAAGGCACTTTTTAGGACCTATATAACTAATGTATAGTACAAATATTTTAGTTAAGTTCTTATAAGGATAAAAGACAAACCTTTTGTTGGTTAACTGTTATACTTTTATTATTTACTTATTAGACTCTAATAAACATTTTGAGACCCGTTAGAACTTTTTGCAATGTGAATTGCACATTTGGCACCATATAGTTCACAAGGCACTTTTTTAGGACCTATATAATTAATATATAGTGCAAATTTTTTAGTTAAGTTCTTTTAACGATAACAGACAAACCTTTTATTGGTTAACTGTTATACTTTTATTATCTACTTATTATATTCTAATAAACATTTTGAGACCCGTTAGAACTTTTTGCAATGTGAATTGCACATTTGGCACTATATAGTTCACAAGGCACTTTTTAGGACCTATGTAACTAATGTATAGTGCAAATTTTTTAGTTAAGTTCTTGTAACGATAACAGACAAACGTTTTATTGGTTAACTGTTATACTTTTATTATTTACTTATTAGACTCTAATAAACATTTTGAGACCCATTAGAACTTTTTGCAATGTGAATTGCACATTTGGCACCATATAGTTCACAAGGTACTTTTTAGGACCTATATAAATAATGTATAGTGCAAATTTTTTAGTTAAGTTCTTTTAACGATAACAGACAAAGCTTTTATTGGTTAACTGTTATACTTTTATTATTTACTTATTAGACTCTAATAAACATTTTGAGACCCGTTAGAACTTTTTGCAATATGAATTGCACATTTGGCACCATATAGTTCACAAGGCACTTTTTTAGGACCTATATAACTAATGTATAGTGCAAATTTTTTAGTTAAGTTCTTTTAACGATAACAGACAAACCTTTTATTGGTTAACTGTTATACTTTTATTATCTACTTATTAGACTCTAATAAACATTTTGAGACCCGTTAGAACTTTTGGGAATGTGAATTGCACATTTGGCACCATATAGTTCACAAGGTACTTTTTAGGACCTATATAACTAATATATAGTGCAAATTTTTTAGTTAAGTTCTTTTAACGATAACAGACAAACCTTTTATTGGTTAACTGTTATACTTTTATTATTTACTTATTATACTCTAATAAACATTTTGAGACCCGTTAGAACTTTTTGCAATGTGAATTGCACATTTGGCACCATATAGTTCACAAGGCACTTTTTAGGACCTATATAACTAATGTATAGTGCAAATTTTTTAGTTAAGTTCTTTTAACGATAACAGACAAACCTTTCATTGGTTAACTGTTATAATTTTATTATTTACTTATTAGACTCTAATAAACATTTTGAGACCCGTTAGAACTTTTTGCAATATGAATTGCACATTTGGCACCATATAGTTCACAAGGCACTTTTTAGGACCTATATAACTAATGTATAGTGCAAATTTTTTAGTTAAGTTCTTTTAACGATAACAGACAAACCTTTCATTAGTTAACTGTTATAATTTTATTATTTACTTATTAGACTCTAATAAACATTTTGAGACCCGTTAGAACTTTTTGCAATGTGAATTGCACATTTGGAACCATATAGTTCACAAGGCACTTTTTAGGACCTATATAACTAATGTATAGTACAAATATTTTAGTTAAGTTCTTATAACGATAACAGACAAACCTTTTATTGGTTAACTGTTATACTTTTATTATTTACTTATTAGATTCTAATAAACATTTTGAGACCCGTTAGAACTTTTTGCAATGTGAATTGCACATTTGGCACCATATAGTTCACAAGGCACTTTTTTAGGACCTATATAACTAATATATAGTGCAAATTTTTTAGTTAAGTTCTTTTAACGATAACAGACAAACCTTTTATTGGTTAACTGTTATACTTTTATTATCTACTTATTATACTCTAATAAACATTTTGAGACCCGTTAGAACTTTTTGCAATGTGAATTGCACATTTGGCACCATATAGTTTACAAGGCACTTTTTAGGACCTATGTAACTAATGTATAGTGCAAATTTTTTAGTTAAGTTCTTGTAACGATAACAGACAAACGTTTTATTGGTTAACTGTTATACTTTTATTATTTACTTATTAGACTCTAATAAACATTTTGAGACCCATTAGAACTTTTTGCAATGTGAATTGCACATTTGGCACCATATAGTTCACAAGGTACTTTTTAGGACCTATATAACTAATGTAAAGTGCAAATTTTTTAGTTAAGTTCTTTTAACGATAACAGACAAACATTTTATTGGTTAACTGTTATACTTTTATTATTTACTTATTAGACTCTAATAAACATTTTGAGACCCGTTAGAACTTTTTGCAATATGAATTGCACATTTGGCACCATATAGTTCACAAGGCACTTTTTTAGGACCTATATAACTAATATATAGTGCAAATTTTTTAGTTAAGTTCTTTTAACGATAACAGACAAACCTTTTATTGGTTAACTGTTATACTTTTATTATTTACTTATTATACTCTAATAAACATTTTGAGACCCGTTAGAACTTTTTGCAATGTGAATTGCACATTTGGCACCATATAGTTCACAAGGCACTTTTTAGGACCTATATAACTAATGTATAGTGCAAATATTTTAGTTAAGTTCTTTTAACGATAACAGACAAACCTTTTATTGGTTAACTGTTATACTTTTATTATTTACTTATTAGACTCTAATAAACATTTTGAGACCCGTTAGAGCTTTTTGCAATGTGAATTGCACATTTGGCACCATATAGTTCACAAGGTACTTTTTAGGACCTATATAACTAATGTATAGTGCAAATTTTTTAGTTAAGTTCTTTTAACGATAACAGACAAACCTTTTATTGGTTAACTGTTATACTTTTATATTCTACTTATTATACTCTAATAAACATTTTGAGACCCGTTAGAACTTTTTGCAATGTGAATTGCACATTTGGCACCATATAGTTCACAAGGCACTTTTTTAGGACCTATATAACTAATATATAGTACAAATTTTTTAGTTAAGTTCTTTTAACGATAACAGACAAACCTTTTATTGGTTAACTGTTATACTTTTATATTCTACTTATTATACTCTAATAAACATTTTGAGAACCGTTAGAACTTTTTGCAATGTGAATTGCACATTTGGCACCATATAGTTCACAAGGCACTTTTTAGGACCTATATAACTAATGTATAGTGCAAATATTTTAGTTAAGTTCTTATAAGGATAACAGACAAACCTTTTATTGGTTAACTGTTATACTTTTATTATTTACTTATTAGACTCTAATAAACATTTTGAGACCCATTAGATCTTTTTGCAATGTGAATTGCACATTTGGCACCATATAGTTCACAAGGAACTTTTTAGGACCTATATAACTAATGTATAGTGCAAATTTTTTAGTTAAGTTCTTTTAACGATAACAGACAAACCTTTTATTGGATAAATGTTATACTTTTATCATTTAATTATTAGACTCTAATAAACATTTTGAGACCCGTTAGAACTTTTTGCAATGTGAATTGCACATTTGGCACCATATAGTTCACAAGGCACTTTTTAGGACCTATAAAACTAATGTATAGTGAAAATGTTTTAGTTAAGTTCTTTTAACGATAACAGACAAACCTTTTATTGGTTAACTATTATACTTTTTTATTCTATTTATTAGACTCTAATAAACATTTTGAGAACCGTTAGAACTTTTTGCAATGTGAATTGCACATTTGGCACCATATAGTTCACAAGGCACTTTTTAGGACCTATATAACTAATGTATAGTGCAAATTTTTTAGTCAAGTTCTTTTAACGATAAAAATTAAACCTTTTATTGGTTAACTGTTATACTTTTATTATTTACTTATTAGACTCTAATAAACATTTTGAGACCCGTTAGAACTTTTTGCAATGTGAATTGCACATTTGGCACCATATAGTTCACAAGGCACTTTTTAGGACCTATATAACTAATATATAGTGCAAATTTTTTAGTTAAGTTCTTTTAACGATAACAGACAAACCTTTTATTGGTTAACTGTTATACTTTTATTATTTACGTATTAGACTCTAATAAACATTTTGAGACCCGTTAGAACTTTTTGCAATATGAATTGCACATTTGGCACCATATAGTTCACAAGGCACTTTTTAGGACCTATATAACTAATATATAGTGCAAAATTTTTAGTTATGTTCTTTTAACGATAACAGACAAACCTTTTATTGGGTAAATGTTATACTTTTATCATTTAATTATTAGACTCTAATAAACATTTTGAGACCCGTTAGAACTTTTTGCAATGTGAATTGCACATTTGGCACCATATAGTTCACAAGGCACTTTTTAGGACCTATAAAACTAATGTATAGTGAAAATGTTTTAGTTAAGTTCTTTTAACGATAACAGACAAACCTTTTATTGGTTAACTATTATACTTTTATATTCTATTTATTAGACTCTAATAAACATTTTGAGAACCGTTAGAACTTTTTGCAATGTGAATTGCACATTTGGCACCATATAGTTCACAAGGCACTTTTTAGGACCTATATAACTAATGTATAGTGCAAATTTTTCAGTCAAGTTCTTTTAACGATAAAAATTAAACCTTTTATTGGTTAACTGTTATACTTTTATTATTTACTTATTAGACTCTAATAAACATTTTGAGACCCGTTAGAACTTTTTGCAATGTGAATTGCACATTTGGCACCATATAGTTCACAAGGTACTTTTTAGGACCTATATAACTAATGTATAGTGCAAATTTTTTAGTTAAGTTCTTTTAACGATAACAGACAAACCTTTTATTGGTTAACTGTTATACTTTTATTATTTACTTATTAGACTCTAATAAACATTTTGAGACCCGTTAGAACTTTTTGCAATATGAATTGCACATTTGGCACCATATAGTTCACAAGGCACTTTTTAGGACCTATATAACTAATATATAGTGCAAATTTTTTAGTTAAGTTCTTTTAACGATAACAGACAAACCTTTTATTGGTTAACTGTTATACTTTTATTATCTACTTATTAGACTCTAATAAACATTTTGAGACCCGTTAGAACTTTTGGGAATGTGAATTGCACATTTGGCACCATATAGTTCACAAGGTACTTTTTAGGACCTATATAACTAATATATAGTGCAAATTTTTTAGTTAAGTTCTTTTGAAGATAACAGACAAACCTTTTATTGGTTAACTGTTATACTTTTATTATTTACTTATTATACTCTAATAAACATTTTGAGACACGTTAGAACTTTTTGCAATGTGAATTGCACATTTGGCACCATATAGTTCACAAGGCACTTTTTAGGACCTATATAACTAATGTATAGTGCAAATTTTTTAGTTAAGTTCTTTTAACGATAACAGACAAACCTTTCATTGGTTAACTGATATAATTTTATTATTTACTTATTAGACTCTAATAAACATTTTGAGACCCGTTAGAACTTTTTGCAATATGAATTGCACATTTGGCACCATATAGTTCACAAGGCACTTTTTAGGACCTATATAACTAATGTATAGTGCAAATTTTTTAGTTAAGTTCTTTTAACGATAACAGACAAACCTTTCATTGGTTAACTGTTATAATTTTATTATTTACTTATTAGACTCTAATAAACATTTTGAGACCCGTTAGAACTTTTTGCAATGTGAATTGCACATTTGGAACCATATAGTTCACAAGGCACTTTTTAGGACCTATATAACTAATGTATAGTACAAATATTTTAGTTAAGTTCTTATAAGGATAACAGACAAACCTTTTATTGGTTAACTGTTATACTTTTATTATTTACTTATTAGACTCTAATAAACATTTTGAGACCCGTTAGAACTTTTTGCAATGTGAATTGCACATTTGGCACCATATAGTTCACAAGGCACTTTTTAGGACCTATAAAACTAATGTATAGTGAAAATGTTTTAGTTAAGTTCTTTTAACGATAACAGACAAACCTTTTATTGGTTAACTATTATACTTTTATATTCTATTTATTAGACTCTAATAAACATTTTGAGACCCGTTAGAACTTTTTGCAATATGAATTGCACATTTGGCACCATATAGTTCACAAGGCACTTTTTAGGACCTATATAACTAATATATAGTGCAAAATTTTTAGTTATGTTCTTTTAACGATAACAGACAAACCTTTTATTGGGTAAATGTTATACTTTTATCATTTAATTATTAGACTCTAATAAACATTTTGAGACCCGTTAGAACTTTTTGCAATGTGAATTGCACATTTGGCACCATATAGTTCACAAGGCACTTTTTAGGACCTATAAAACTAATGTATAGTGAAAATGTTTTAGTTAAGTTCTTTTAACGATAACAGACAAACCTTTTATTGGTTAACTATTATACTTTTATATTCTATTTATTAGACTCTAATAAACATTTTGAGAACCGTTAGAACTTTTTGCAATGTGAATTGCACATTTGGCACCATATAGTTCACAAGGCACTTTTTAGGACCTATATAACTAATGTATAGTGCAAATTTTTTAGTCAAGTTCTTTTAACGATAAAAATTAAACCTTTTATTGGTTAACTGTTATACTTTTATTATTTACTTATTAGACTCTAATAAACATTTTGAGACCCGTTAGAACGTTTTGCAATGTGAATTGCACATTTGGCACCATATAGTTCACAAGGTACTTTTTAGGACCTATATAACTAATGTATAGTGCAAATTTTTTAGTTAAGTTCTTTTAACGATAACAGACAAACCTTTTATTGGTTAACTGTTATACTTTTATTATTTACTTATTAGACTCTAATAAACATTTTGAGACCCGTTAGAACTTTTTGCAATATGAATTGCACATTTGGCACCATATAGTTCACAAGGCACTTTTTAGGACCTATATAACTAATATATAGTGCAAATTTTTTAGTTAAGTTCTTTTAACGATAACAGACAAACCTTTTATTGGTTAACTGTTATACTTTTATTATCTACTTATTAGACTCTAATAAACATTTTGAGACCCGTTAGAACTTTTGGGAATGTGAATTGCACATTTGGCACCATATAGTTCACAAGGTACTTTTTAGGACCTATATAACTAATATATAGTGCAAATTTTTTAGTTAAGTTCTTTTGAAGATAACAGACAAACCTTTTATTGGTTAACTGTTATACTTTTATTATTTACTTATTATACTCTAATAAACATTTTGAGACCCGTTAGAACTTTTTGCAATGTGAATTGCACATTTGGCACCATATAGTTCACAAGGCACTTTTTAGGACCTATATAACTAATGTATAGTGCAAATTTTTTAGTTAAGTTCTTTTAACGATAACAGACAAACCTTTCATTGGTTAACTGATATAATTTTATTATTTACTTATTAGACTCTAATAAACATTTTGAGACCCGTTAGAACTTTTTGCAATATGAATTGCACATTTGGCACCATATAGTTCACAAGGCACTTTTTAGGACCTATATAACTAATGTATAGTGCAAATTTTTTAGTTAAGTTCTTTTAACGATAACAGACAAACCTTTCATTGGTTAACTGTTATAATTTTATTATTTACTTATTAGACTCTAATAAACATTTTGAGACCCGTTAGAACTTTTTGCAATGTGAATTGCACATTTGGAACCATATAGTTCACAAGGCACTTTTTAGGACCTATATAACTAATGTATAGTACAAATATTTTAGTTAAGTTCTTATAAGGATAACAGACAAACCTTTTATTGGTTAACTGTTATACTTTTATTATTTACTTATTAGACTCTAATGAACATTTTGAGACCCGTTAGAACTTTTTGCAATGTGAATTGCACATTTGGCACCATATAGTTCACAAGGCACTTTTTAGGACCTATAAAACTAATGTATAGTGAAAATGTTTTAGTTAAGTTCTTTTAACGATAACAGACAAACCTTTTATTGGTTAACTATTATACTTTTATATTCTATTTATTAGACTCTAATAAACATTTTGAGAACCGTTAGAACTTTTTGCAATGTGAATTGCACATTTGGCACCATATAGTTCACAAGGCACTTTTTAGGACCTATATAACTAATGTATAGTGCAAATATTTTAGTCAAGTTCTTTTAACGATAAAAATTAAACCTTTTATTGGTTAACTGTTATACTTTTATTATTTACTTATTAGACTCTAATAAACATTTTGAGACCCGTTAGAACTTTTTGCAATGTGAATTGCACATTTGGCACCATATAGTTCACAAGGCACTTTTTAGGACCTATATAACTAATGTATAGTGCAAATTTTTTAGTTAAGTTCTTTTAACGATAACAGACAAACCTTTTATTGGTTAACTGTTATACTTTTATTATTTACTTATTAGACTTTAATAAACATTTTGAGACCCGTTAGAACTTTTTGCAATATGAATTGCACATTTGGCACCATATAGTTCACAAGGCACTTTTTAGGACCTATATAACTAATATATAGTGCAAATTTTTTAGTTAAGTTCTTTTAACGATAACAGACAAACCTTTTATTGGTTAACTGTTATACTTTTATATTCTACTTATTAGACTCTAATAAACATTTTGAGACCCGTTAGAACTTTTGGGAATGTGAATTGCACATTTGGCACCATATAGTTCACAAGGTACTTTTTAGGACCTATATAACTAATATATAGTGCAAATTTTTTAGTTAAGTTCTTTTAACGATAACAGACAAACCTTTTATTGGTTAACTGTTATACTTTTATTATTTACTTATTATACTCTAATAAACATTTTGAGACCCGTTAGAATTTTTTGCAATGTGAATTGCACATTTGGCACCATATAGTTCACAAGGCACTTTTTAGGACCTATATAACTAATGTATAGTGCAAATTTTTTAGTTAAGTTCTTTTAACGATAACAGACAAACCTTTCATTGGTTAACTGATATAATTTTATTATTTACTTATTAGACTCTAATAAACATTTTGAGACCCGTTAGAACTTTTTGCAATATGAATTGCACATTTGGCACCATATAGTTCACAAGGCACTTTTTAGGACCTATGTAACTAATGTATAGTGCAAATTTTTTAGTTAAGTTCTTTTAACGATAACAGACAAACCTTTCATTGGTTAACTGTTATAATTTTATTATTTACTTATTAGACTCTAATACACATTTTGAGACCCGTTAGAACTTTTTGCAATATGAATTGCACATTTGGCACCATATAGTTCACAAGGCACTTTTTTAGGACCTATATAACTAATGTATAGTGCAAATTTTTTAGTTAAGTTCTTATAACGATAACAGACAAACCTTTTATTGGTTAACTGTTATACTTTTATTATCTACTTATTAGACTCTAATAAACATGTTGAGACCCGTTAGAACTTTTATGAATGTGAATTGCACATTTGGCACCATATAGTTCACAAGGTACTTTTTAGGACCTATATAACTAATATATAGTGCAAATTTTTTAGTTAAGTTCTTGTAACGATAACAGACAAACCTTTTATTGGTTAACTGTTATACTTTTATTATTTACTTATTATACTCTAATAAACATTTTGAGACCCGTTAGAACTTTTTGCAATATGAATTGCACATTTGGCACCATATAGTTCACAAGGTACTTTTTAGGACCTATATAACTAATATATAGTGCAAATTTTTTAGTTAAGTTCTTTTAACGATAACAGACAAACCTTTTATTGGTTAACTGTTATACTTTTATTATTTACTTATTATACTCTAATAAACATTTTGAGACCCGTTAGAACTTTTTGCAATATGAATTGCACATTTGGCACCATATAGTTCACAAGGTACTTTTTAGGACCTATATAACTAATATATAGTGCAAATTTTTTAGTTAAGTTCTTTTAACGATAACAGACAAACCTTTTATTGGTTAACTGTTATACTTTTATTATTTACTTATTAGACTCTAATAAACATTTTGAGACCCGTTAGAACTTTTTGCAATGTGAATTGCACATTTGGCACCATATAGTTCACAAGGTACTTTTTAGGACCTATATAACTAATGTAAAGTGCAAATTTTTTAGTTAAGTTCTTTTAACGATAACAGACAAACCTTTTATTGGTTAACTGTTATACTTTTATTATTTACTTATTAGACTCTAATAAACATTTTGAGACCCGTTAGAACTTTTTGCAATATGAATTGCACATTTGGCACTATATAGTTCATAAGGCACTTTTTAGGACCTATATAACTAATATATAGTGCAAATTTTTTAGTTAAGTTCTTTTAACGATAACAGACAAACCTTTTATTGGTTAACTGTTATACTTTTATATTCTACTTATTAGACTCTAATAAACATTTTGAGACCCGTTAGAACTTTTGGGAATGTGAATTGCACATTTGGCACCATATAGTTCACAAGGTACTTTTTAGGACCTATATAACTAATATATAGTGCAAATTTTTTAGTTAAGTTCTTTTGAAGATAACAGACAAACCTTTTATTGGTTAACTGTTATACTTTTATTATTTACTTATTATACTCTAATAAACATTTTGAGACCCGTTAGAACTTTTTGCAATGTGAATTGCACATTTGGCACCATATAGTTCACAAGGCACTTTTTAGGACCTATATAACTAATGTATAGTGCAAATTTTTTAGTTAAGTTCTTTTAACGATAACAGACAAACCTTTCATTGGTTAACTGATATAATTTTATTATTTACTTATTAGACTCTAATAAACATTTTGAGACCCGTTAGAACTTTTTGCAATATGAATTGCACATTTGGCACCATATAGTTCACAAGGCACTTTTTAGGACCTATATAACTAATATATAGTGCAAATTTTTTAGTTAAGTTCTTTTAACGATAACAGACAAACCTTTTATTGGTTAACTGTTATACTTTTATATTCTACTTATTAGACTCTAATAAACATTTTGAGACCCGTTAGAACTTTTGGGAATGTGAATTGCACATTTGGCACCATATAGTTCACAAGGTACTTTTTAGGACCTATATAACTAATATATAGTGCAAATTTTTTAGTTAAGTTCTTTTAACGATAACAGACAAACCTTTTATTGGTTAACTGTTATACTTTTATTATTTACTTATTATACTCTAATAAACATTTTGAGACCCGTTAGAATTTTTTGCAATGTGAATTGCACATTTGGCACCATATAGTTCACAAGGTACTTTTTAGGACCTATATAACTAATGTATAGTGCAAATTTTTTAGTTAAGTTCTTTTAACGATAACAGACAAACCTTTCATTGGTTAACTGATATAATTTTATTATTTACTTATTAGACTCTAATAAACATTTTGAGACCCGTTAGAACTTTTTGCAATATGAATTGCACATTTGGCACCATATAGTTCACAAGGCACTTTTTAGGACCTATGTAACTAATGTATAGTGCAAATTTTTTAGTTAAGTTCTTTTAACGATAACAGACAAACCTTTCATTGGTTAACTGTTATAATTTTATTATTTACTTATTAGACTCTAATACACATTTTGAGACCCGTTAGAACTTTTTGCAATATGAATTGCACATTTGGCACCATATAGTTCACAAGGCACTTTTTAGGACCTATATAACTAATGTATAGTGCAAATTTTTTAGTTAAGTTCTTTTAACGATAACAGACAAACCTTTCATTGGTTAACTGTTATAATTTTATTATTTACTTATTAGACTCTAATAAACATTTTGAGACCCGTTAGAACTTTTTGCAATGTGAATTGCACATTTGGAACCATATAGTTCACAAGGCACTTTTTAGGACCTATATAACTAATGTATAGTACAAATATTTTAGTTAAGTTCTTATAAGGATAACAGACAAACCTTTTATTGGTTAACTGTTATACTTTTATTATTTACTTATTAGACTCTAATAAACATTTTGAGACCCGTTAGAACTTTTTGCAATGTGAATTGCACATTTGGCACCATATAGTTCACAAGGCACTTTTTAGGACCTATGTAACTAATGTATAGTGCAAATTTTTTAGTTAAGTTCTTGTAACGATAACAGACAAACGTTTTATTGGTTAACTGTTATACTTTTATTATTTACTTATTAGACTCTAATAAACATTTTGAGACCCATTAGAACTTTTTGCAATGTGAATTGCACATTTGGCACCATATAGTTCACAAGGTACTTTTTAGGACCTATATAAATAATGTATAGTGCAAATTTTTTAGTTAAGTTCTTTTAACGATAACAGACAAACCTTTTATTGGTTAACTGTTATACTTTTATTATTTACTTATTAGACTCTAATAAACATTTTGAGACCCGTTAGAACTTTTTGCAATATGAATTGCACATTTGGCACCATATAGTTCACAAGGCACTTTTTTAGGACCTATATAACTAATGTATAGTGCAAATTTTTTAGTTAAGTTCTTATAACGATAACAGACAAACCTTTTATTGGTTAACTGTTATACTTTTATTATCTACTTATTAGACTCTAATAAACATTTTGAGACCCGTTAGAACTTTTGGGAATGTGAATTGCACATTTGGCACCATATAGTTCACAAGGTACTTTTTAGGACCTATATAACTAATATATAGTGCAAATTTTTTAGTTAAGTTCTTGTAACGATAACAGACAAACCTTTTATTGGTTAACTGTTATACTTTTATTATTTACTTATTATACTCTAATAAACATTTTGAGACCCGTTAGAACTTTTTGCAATGTGAATTGCACATTTGGCACCATATAGTTCACAAGGCACTTTTTAGGACCTATATAACTAATGTATAGTGCAAATTTTTTAGTTAAGTTCTTTTAACGATAACAGACAAACCTTTTATTGGTTAACTGTTATACTTTTATTATTTACTTATTAGACTCTAATAAACATTTTGAGACCCGTTAGAACTTTTTGCAATGTGAATTGCACATTTGGCACCATATAGTTCACAAGGTACTTTTTAGGACCTATATAACTAATGTATAGTGCAAATTTTTTAGTTAAGTTCTTTTAACGATAACAGACAAACCTTTTATTGGTTAACTGTTATACTTTTATTATTTACTTATTAGACTCTAATAAACATTTTGAGACCCGTTAGAACTTTTTGCAATATGAATTGCACATTTGGCACCATATAGTTCACAAGGTACTTTTTAGGACCTATATAACTAATATATAGTGCAAATTTTTTAGTTAAGTTCTTTTAACGATAACAGACAAACCTTTTATTGGTTAACTGTTATACTTTTATTATTTACTTATTAGACTCTAATAAACATTTTGAGACCCGTTAGAACTTTTTGCAATATGAATTGCACATTTGGCACCATATAGTTCACAAGGCACTTTTTAGGACCTATATAACTAATATATAGTGCAAATTTTTTAGTTAAGTTCTTTTAACGATAACAGACAAACCTTTTATTGGTTAACTGTTATACTTTTATTATCTACTTATTAGACTCTAATAAACATTTTGAGACCCGTTAGAACTTTTGGGAATGTGAATTGCACATTTGGCACCATATAGTTCACAAGGTACTTTTTAGGACCTATATAACTAATATATAGTGCAAATTTTTTAGTTAAGTTCTTTTGAAGATAACAGACAAACCTTTTATTGGTTAACTGTTATACTTTTATTATTTACTTATTATACTCTAATAAACATTTTGAGACCCGTTAGAACTTTTTGCAATGTGAATTGCACATTTGGCACCATATAGATCACAAGGCACTTTTTAGGACCTATATAACTAATGTATAGTGCAAATTTTTTAGTTAAGTTCTTTTAACGATAACAGACAAACCTTTCATTGGTTAACTGATATAATTTTATTATTTACTTATTAGACTCTAATAAACATTTTGAGACCCGTTAGAACTTTTTGCAATATGAATTGCACATTTGGCACCATATAGTTCACAAGGCACTTTTTAGGACCTATATAACTAATGTATAGTGCAAATTTTTTAGTTAAGTTCTTTTAACGATAACAGACAAACCTTTCATTGGTTAACTGTTATAATTTTATTATTTACTTATTAGACTCTAATAAACATTTTGAGACCCGTTAGAACTTTTTGCAATGTGAATTGCACATTTGGAACCATATAGTTCACAAGGCACTTTTTAGGACCTATATAACTAATGTATAGTACAAATATTTTAGTTAAGTTCTTATAAGGATAACAGACAAACCTTTTATTGGTTAACTGTTATACTTTTATTATTTACTTATTAGACTCTAATGAACATTTTGAGACCCGTTAGAACTTTTTGCAATGTGAATTGCACATTTGGCACCATATAGTTCACAAGGCACTTTTTAGGACCTATAAAACTAATGTATAGTGAAAATGTTTTAGTTAAGTTCTTTTAACGATAACAGACAAACCTTTTATTGGTTAACTATTATACTTTTATATTCTATTTATTAGACTCTAATAAACATTTTGAGAACCGTTAGAACTTTTTGCAATGTGAATTGCACATTTGGCACCATATAGTTCACAAGGCACTTTTTAGGACCTATATAACTAATGTATAGTGCAAATATTTTAGTCAAGTTCTTTTAACGATAAAAATTAAACCTTTTATTGGTTAACTGTTATACTTTTATTATTTACTTATTAGACTCTAATAAACATTTTGAGACCCGTTAGAACTTTTTGCAATGTGAATTGCACATTTGGCACCATATAGTTCACAAGGCACTTTTTAGGACCTATATAACTAATGTATAGTGCAAATTTTTTAGTTAAGTTCTTTTAACGATAACAGACAAACCTTTTATTGGTTAACTGTTATACTTTTATTATTTACTTATTAGACTTTAATAAACATTTTGAGACCCGTTAGAACTTTTTGCAATATGAATTGCACATTTGGCACCATATAGTTCACAAGGCACTTTTTAGGACCTATATAACTAATATATAGTGCAAATTTTTTAGTTAAGTTCTTTTAACGATAACAGACAAACCTTTTATTGGTTAACTGTTATACTTTTATATTCTACTTATTAGACTCTAATAAACATTTTGAGACCCGTTAGAACTTTTGGGAATGTGAATTGCACATTTGGCACCATATAGTTCACAAGGTACTTTTTAGGACCTATATAACTAATATATAGTGCAAATTTTTTAGTTAAGTTCTTTTAACGATAACAGACAAACCTTTTATTGGTTAACTGTTATACTTTTATTATTTACTTATTATACTCTAATAAACATTTTGAGACCCGTTAGAATTTTTTGCAATGTGAATTGCACATTTGGCACCATATAGTTCACAAGGCACTTTTTAGGACCTATATAACTAATGTATAGTGCAAATTTTTTAGTTAAGTTCTTTTAACGATAACAGACAAACCTTTCATTGGTTAACTGATATAATTTTATTATTTACTTATTAGACTCTAATAAACATTTTGAGACCCGTTAGAACTTTTTGCAATATGAATTGCACATTTGGCACCATATAGTTCACAAGGCACTTTTTAGGACCTATGTAACTAATGTATAGTGCAAATTTTTTAGTTAAGTTCTTTTAACGATAACAGACAAACCTTTCATTGGTTAACTGTTATAATTTTATTATTTACTTATTAGACTCTAATACACATTTTGAGACCCGTTAGAACTTTTTGCAATATGAATTGCACATTTGGCACCATATAGTTCACAAGGCACTTTTTTAGGACCTATATAACTAATGTATAGTGCAAATTTTTTAGTTAAGTTCTTATAACGATAACAGACAAACCTTTTATTGGTTAACTGTTATACTTTTATTATCTACTTATTAGACTCTAATAAACATGTTGAGACCCGTTAGAACTTTTATGAATGTGAATTGCACATTTGGCACCATATAGTTCACAAGGTACTTTTTAGGACCTATATAACTAATATATAGTGCAAATTTTTTAGTTAAGTTCTTGTAACGATAACAGACAAACCTTTTATTGGTTAACTGTTATACTTTTATTATTTACTTATTATACTCTAATAAACATTTTGAGACCCGTTAGAACTTTTTGCAATATGAATTGCACATTTGGCACCATATAGTTCACAAGGTACTTTTTAGGACCTATATAACTAATATATAGTGCAAATTTTTTAGTTAAGTTCTTTTAACGATAACAGACAAACCTTTTATTGGTTAACTGTTATACTTTTATTATTTACTTATTATACTCTAATAAACATTTTGAGACCCGTTAGAACTTTTTGCAATATGAATTGCACATTTGGCACCATATAGTTCACAAGGTACTTTTTAGGACCTATATAACTAATATATAGTGCAAATTTTTTAGTTAAGTTCTTTTAACGATAACAGACAAACCTTTTATTGGTTAACTGTTATACTTTTATTATTTACTTATTATACTCTAATAAACATTTTGAGACCCGTTAGAACTTTTTGCAATGTGAATTGCACATTTGGCACCATATAGTTCACAAGGTACTTTTTAGGACCTATATAACTAATGTAAAGTGCAAATTTTTTAGTTAAGTTCTTTTAACGATAACAGACAAACCTTTTATTGGTTAACTGTTATACTTTTATTATTTACTTATTAGACTCTAATAAACATTTTGAGACCCGTTAGAACTTTTTGCAATATGAATTGCACATTTGGCACTATATAGTTCATAAGGCACTTTTTAGGACCTATATAACTAATATATAGTGCAAATTTTTTAGTTAAGTTCTTTTAACGATAACAGACAAACCTTTTATTGGTTAACTGTTATACTTTTATATTCTACTTATTAGACTCTAATAAACATTTTGAGACCCGTTAGAACTTTTGGGAATGTGAATTGCACATTTGGCACCATATAGTTCACAAGGTACTTTTTAGGACCTATATAACTAATATATAGTGCAAATTTTTTAGTTAAGTTCTTTTGAAGATAACAGACAAACCTTTTATTGGTTAACTGTTATACTTTTATTATTTACTTATTATACTCTAATAAACATTTTGAGACCCGTTAGAACTTTTTGCAATGTGAATTGCACATTTGGCACCATATAGTTCACAAGGCACTTTTTAGGACCTATATAACTAATGTATAGTGCAAATTTTTTAGTTAAGTTCTTTTAACGATAACAGACAAACCTTTCATTGGTTAACTGATATAATTTTATTATTTACTTATTAGACTCTAATAAACATTTTGAGACCCGTTAGAACTTTTTGCAATATGAATTGCACATTTGGCACCATATAGTTCACAAGGCACTTTTTAGGACCTATATAACTAATATATAGTGCAAATTTTTTAGTTAAGTTCTTTTAACGATAACAGACAAACCTTTTATTGGTTAACTGTTATACTTTTATATTCTACTTATTAGACTCTAATAAACATTTTGAGACCCGTTAGAACTTTTGGGAATGTGAATTGCACATTTGGCACCATATAGTTCACAAGGCACTTTTTAGGACCTATATAACTAATATATAGTGCAAATTTTTTAGTTAAGTTCTTTTAACGATAACAGACAAACCTTTTATTGGTTAACTGTTATACTTTTATTATTTACTTATTATACTCTAATAAACATTTTGAGACCCGTTAGAATTTTTTGCAATGTGAATTGCACATTTGGCACCATATAGTTCACAAGGTACTTTTTAGGACCTATATAACTAATGTATAGTGCAAATTTTTTAGTTAAGTTCTTTTAACGATAACAGACAAACCTTTCATTGGTTAACTGATATAATTTTATTATTTACTTATTAGACTCTAATAAACATTTTGAGACCCGTTAGAACTTTTTGCAATATGAATTGCACATTTGGCACCATATAGTTCACAAGGCACTTTTTAGGACCTATGTAACTAATGTATAGTGCAAATTTTTTAGTTAAGTTCTTTTAACGATAACAGACAAACCTTTCATTGGTTAACTGTTATAATTTTATTATTTACTTATTAGACTCTAATACACATTTTGAGACCCGTTAGAACTTTTTGCAATATGAATTGCACATTTGGCACCATATAGTTCACAAGGCACTTTTTAGGACCTATATAACTAATGTATAGTGCAAATTTTTTAGTTAAGTTCTTTTAACGATAACAGACAAACCTTTCATTGGTTAACTGTTATAATTTTATTATTTACTTATTAGACTCTAATAAACATTTTGAGACCCGTTAGAACTTTTTGCAATGTGAATTGCACATTTGGAACCATATAGTTCACAAGGCACTTTTTAGGACCTATATAACTAATGTATAGTACAAATATTTTAGTTAAGTTCTTATAAGGATAACAGACAAACCTTTTATTGGTTAACTGTTATACTTTTATTATTTACTTATTAGACTCTAATAAACATTTTGAGACCCGTTAGAACTTTTTGCAATGTGAATTGCACATTTGGCACCATATAGTTCACAAGGCACTTTTTAGGACCTATGTAACTAATGTATAGTGCAAATTTTTTAGTTAAGTTCTTGTAACGATAACAGACAAACGTTTTATTGGTTAACTGTTATACTTTTATTATTTACTTATTAGACTCTAATAAACATTTTGAGACCCATTAGAACTTTTTGCAATGTGAATTGCACATTTGGCACCATATAGTTCACAAGGTAATTTTTAGGACCTATATAAATAATGTATAGTGCAAATTTTTTAGTTAAGTTCTTTTAACGATAACAGACAAACCTTTTATTGGTTAACTGTTATACTTTTATTATTTACTTATTAGACTCTAATAAACATTTTGAGACCCGTTAGAACTTTTTGCAATATGAATTGCACATTTGGCACCATATAGTTCACAAGGCACTTTTTTAGGACCTATATAACTAATGTATAGTGCAAATTTTTTAGTTAAGTTCTTATAACGATAACAGACAAACCTTTTATTGGTTAACTGTTATACTTTTATTATCTACTTATTAGACTCTAATAAACATTTTGAGACCCGTTAGAACTTTTGGGAATGTGAATTGCACATTTGGCACCATATAGTTCACAAGGTACTTTTTAGGACCTATATAACTAATATATAGTGCAAATTTTTTAGTTAAGTTCTTGTAACGATAACAGACAAACCTTTTATTGGTTAACTGTTATACTTTTATTATTTACTTATTATACTCTAATAAACATTTTGAGACCCGTTAGAACTTTTTGCAATGTGAATTGCACATTTGGCACCATATAGTTCACAAGGCACTTTTTAGGACCTATATAACTAATGTATAGTGCAAATTTTTTAGTTAAGTTCTTTTAACGATAACAGACAAACCTTTTATTGGTTAACTGTTATACTTTTATTATTTACTTATTAGACTCTAATAAACATTTTGAGACCCGTTAGAACTTTTTGCAATGTGAATTGCACATTTGGCACCATATAGTTCACAAGGTACTTTTTAGGACCTATATAACTAATGTAAAGTGCAAATTTTTTAGTTAAGTTCTTTTAACGATAAAAGACAAACATTTTATTGGTTAACTGTTATACTTTTATTATTTACTTATTAGACTCTAATAAACATTTTGAGACCCGTTAGAACTTTTTGCAATATGAATTGCACATTTGGCACCATATAGTTCACAAGGCACTTTTTTAGGACCTATATAACTAATATATAGTGCAAATTTTTTAGTTAAGTTCTTTTAACGATAACAGACAAACCTTTTATTGGTTAACTGATATACTTTTATTATTTACTTATTAGACTCTAATAAACATTTTGAGACCCGTTAGAGCTTTTTGCAATGTGAATTGCACATTTGGCACCATATAGTTCACAAGGTACTTTTTAGGACCTATATAACTAATGTATAGTGCAAATTTTTTAGTTAAGTTCTTTTAACGATAACAGACAAACCTTTTATTGGTTAACTGTTATACTTTTATATTCTACTTATTATACTCTAATAAACATTTTGAGAACCGTTAGAACTTTTTGCAATGTGAATTGCACATTTGGCACCATATAGTTCACAAGGCACTTTTTAGGACCTATATAACTAATGTATAGTGCAAATATTTTAGTTAAGTTCTTATAAGGATAACAGACAAACCTTTTATTGGTTAACTGTTATACTTTTATTATTTACTTATTAGACTCTAATAAACATTTTGAGACCCGTTAGAACTTTTTGCAATATGAATTGCACATTTGGCACCATATAGTTCACAAGGCACTTTTTTAGGACCTATATAACTAATGTATAGTGCAAATTTTTTAGTTAAGTTCTTATAACGATAACAGACAAACCTTTTATTGGTTAACTGTTATACTTTTATTATCTACTTATTAGACTCTAATAAACATTTTGAGACCCGTTAGAACTTTTGGGAATGTGAATTGCACATTTGGCACCATATAGTTCACAAGGTACTTTTTAGGACCTTTATAACTAATATATAGTGCAAATTTTTTAGTTAAGTTCTTGTAACGATAACAGACAAACCTTTTATTGGTTAACTGTTATACTTTTATTATTTACTTATTATACTCTAATAAACATTTTGAGACCCGTTAGAACTTTTTGCAATGTGAATTGCACATTTGGCACCATATAGTTCACAAGGCACTTTTTAGGACCTATATAACTAATGTATAGTGCAAATTTTTTAGTTAAGTTCTTTTAACGATAACAGACAAACATTTTATTGGTTAACTGTTATACTTTTATTATTTACTTATTAGACTCTAATAAACATTTTGAGACCCGTTAGAACTTTTTGCAATGTGAATTGCACATTTGGCACCATATAGTTCACAAGGTACTTTTTAGGACCTATATAACTAATGTAAAGTGCAAATTTTTTAGTTAAGTTCTTTTAACGATAACAGACAAACATTTTATTGGTTAACTGTTATACTTTTATTATTTACTTATTAGACTCTAATAAACATTTTGAGACCCGTTAGAACTTTTTGCAATATGAATTGCACATTTGGCACCATATAGTTCACAAGGCACTTTTTTAGGACCTATATAACTAATATATAGTGCAAATTTTTTAGTTAAGTTCTTTTAACGATAACAGACAAACCTTTTATTGGTTAACTGATATACTTTTATTATTTACTTATTATACTCTAATAAACATTTTGAGACCCGTTAGAACTTTTTGCAATGTGAATTGCACATTTGGCACCATATAGTTCACAAGGCACTTTTTAGGACCTATATAACTAATGTATAGTGCAAATATTTTAGTTAAGTTCTTTTAACGATAACAGACAAACCTTTTATTGGTTAACTGTTATACTTTTATTATTTACTTATTAGACTCTAATAAACATTTTGAGACCCGTTAGAGCTTTTTGCAATGTGAATTGCACATTTGGCACCATATAGTTCACAAGGTACTTTTTAGGACCTATATAACTAATGTATAGTGCAAATTTGTTAGTTAAGTTCTTTTAACGATAACAGACAAACCTTTTATTGGTTAACTGTTATACTTTTATATTCTACTTATTATACTCTAATAAACATTTTGAGACCCGTTAGAACTTTTTGCAATGTGAATTGCACATTTGGCACCATATAGTTCACAAGGCACTTTTTTAGGACCTATATAACTAATATATAGTGCAAATTTTTTAGTTAAGTTCTTTTAACGATAACAGACAAACCTTTTATTGGTTAACTGTTATACTTTTATATTCTACTTATTATACTCTAATAAACATTTTGAGAACCGTTAGAACTTTTTGCAATGTGAATTGCACATTTGGCACCATATAGTTCACAAGGCACTTTTTAGGACCTATATAACTAATGTATAGTGCAAATATTTTAGTTAAGTTCTTATAAGGATAACAGACAAACCTTTTATTGGTTAACTGTTATACTTTTATTATTTACTTATTAGACTCTAATAAACATTTTGAGACCCGTTAGAACTTTTTGCAATGTGAATTGCACATTTGGCACCATATAGTTCACAAGGAACTTTTTAGGACCTATATAACTAATGTATAGTGCAAATTTTTTAGTTAAGTTCTTTTAACGATAACAGACAAACCTTTTATTGGGTAAATGTTATACTTTTATCATTTAATTATTAGACTCTAATAAACATTTTGAGACCCGTTAGAACTTTTTGCAATGTGAATTGCACATTTGGCACCATATAGTTCACAAGGCACTTTTTAGGACCTATAAAACTAATGTATAGTGAAAATGTTTTAGTTAAGTTCTTTTAACGATAACAGACAAACCTTTTATTGGTTAACTATTATACTTTTATATTCTATTTATTAGACTCTAATAAACATTTTGAGAACCGTTAGAACTTTTTGCAATGTGAATTGCACATTTGGCACCATATAGTTCACAAGGCACTTTTTGGACCTATATAACTAATGTATAGTGCAAATTTTTTAGTCAAGTTCTTTTAACGATAACAGACAAACATTTTATTGGTTAACTGTTATACTTTTATTATTTACTTATTAGACTCTAATAAACATTTTGAGACCCGTTAGAACTTTTTGCAATGTGAATTGCACATTTGGCACCATATAGTTCACAAGGCACTTTTTAGGACCTATATAACTAATGTATAGTGCAAATTTTTTAGTTAAGTTCTTTTAACGATAACAGACAAACCTTTTATTGGTTAACTGTTATACTTTTATTATTTACTTATTAGACTCTAATAAACATTTTGAGACCCGTTAGAACTTTTTGCAATATGAATTGCACATTTGGCACCATATAGTTCACAAGGCACTTTTTAGGACCTATATAACTAATATATAGTGCAAATTTTTTAGTTAAGTTCTTTTAACGATAACAGACAAACCTTTTATTGGTTAACTGTTATACTTTTTTTATCTACTTATTATACTCTAATAAACATTTTGAGACCCGTTAAAACTTTTTGCAATGTGAATTGCACATTTGGCACCATATAGTTCACAAGGTACTTTTTAGGACCTATATAACTAATGTATAGTGCAAATTTTTTAGTTAAGTTCTTTTAACGATAACAGACAAACCTTTTATTGGTTAACTGTTATACTTTTATTATTTACTTATTAGACTCTAATAAACATTTTGAGACCCGTTAGAACTTTTTGCAATATGAATTGCACATTTGGCACCTTATAGTTCACAAGGCATTTTTTAGGACCTATATAACTAATATATAGTGCAAATTTTTTAGTTAAGTTCTTTTAACGATAACAGACAAACCTTTTATTGGTTAACTGTTATACTTTTATTATCTACTTATTATACTCTAATAAACATTTTGAGACCCGTTAGAACTTTTTGCAATGTGAATTGCACATTTGGCACCATATAGTTCACAAGGCACTTTTTAGGACCTATATAACTAATATATAGTGCAAATTTTTTAGTTAAGTTCTTTTAACGATAACAGACAAACCTTTTATTGGTTAACTGTTATACTTTTATTATTTACTTATTAGACTCTAATAAACATTTTGAGACCCGTTAGAACTTTTTGCAATGTGAATTGCACATTTGGCACCATATAGTTCACAAGGCACTTTTTAGGACCTATATAACAAATGTATAGTGCAAATTTTTTAGTTAAGTTCTTTTGAAGAAAACAGACAAACCTTTTATTGGTTAACTGTTATACTTTCATTATTTACTTATTAGACTCTAATAAACATTTTGAGACCCGTTAGAAATTTTTGCAATGTGAATTGCACATTTGGCACCATATAGTTCACAAGGCACTTTTTTAGGACCTATATAACTAATATATAGTGCAAATTTTTTAGTTAAGTTCTTTTAACGATAACAGACAAACCTTTTATTGGTTAACTGTTATACTTTTATATTCAACTTATTATACTCTAATAAACATTTTGAGACCCGTTAGAACTTTTTGCAATGTGAATTGCACATTTGCACCATATAGTTCACAAGGCACTTTTTAGGACCTATATAACTAATGTATAGTGCAAATTTTTTAGTTAAGTTCTTTTAACGATAACAGACAAACCTTTTATTGGTTAACTGTTATAATTTTATTATTTACTTATTAGACTCTAATAAACATTTTGAGACCCGTTAGAACTTTTTGCAATGTGAATTGCACATTTGGCACCATATAGTTCACAAGGTACTTTTTAGGACCTATATAACTAATGTATAGTGCAAATTTTTTAGTTAAGTTCTTTTAACGATAACAGACAAACCTTTTATTGGGTAAATGTTATACTTTTATTATTTACTTATTAGACTCTAATAAACATTTTGAGACCCGTTAGAACTTTTTGCAATGTGAATTGCACATTTGTCACCATACAGTTCACAAGGCACTTTTTAGGACCTATATAACTAATGTATAGTGAAATTGTTTTAGTTAAGTTCTTTTAACGATAACAGACAAACCTTTTATTGGTTAACTGTTATACTTTTATATTCAACTTATTATACTCTAATAAACATTTTGAGACCCGTTAGAACTTTTTGCAATGTGAATTGCACATTTGCACCATATAGTTCACAAGGCACTTTTTAGGACCTATATAACTAATGTATAGTGCAAATTTTTTAGTTAAGTTCTTTTAACGATAACAGACAAACCTTTTATTGGTTAACTGTTATAATTTTATTATTTACTTATTAGACTCTAATAAACATTTTGAGACCCGTTAGGACTTTTTGCAATGTGAATTGCACATTTGGCACCATATAGTTCACAAGGTACTTTTTAGGACCTATATAACTAATGTATAGTGCAAATTTTTTAGTTAAGTTCTTTTAACGATAACAGACAAACCTTTTATTGGGTAAATGTTATACTTTTATTATTTACTTATTAGACTCTAATAAACATTTTGAGACCCGTTAGAACTTTTTGCAATGTGAATTGCACATTTGTCACCATACAGTTCACAAGGCACTTTTTAGGACCTATATAACTAATGTATAGTGAAATTGTTTTAGTTAAGTTCTTTTAACGATAACAGACAAACCTTTTATTGGTTAACTATTATACTTTTATATTCTATTTATTAGACTCTAATAAACATTTTGAGACCCGTTAGAACTTTTTGCAATGTGAATTGCACATTTGGCACCATATAGTTCACAAGGCACTTTTTAGGACCTATATAACTAATGTATAGTGCAAATTTTTTAGTCAATTTCTTTTAACGATAAAAATTAAACCTTTTATTGGTTAACTGTTATACTTTTATTATTTACTTATTAGACTCTAATAAACATTTTGAGACCCGTTAGAACTTTTTGCAATATGAATTGCACATTTGGCACCATATAGTTCACAAGGCACTTTTTAGGACCTATATAACTAATATATAGTGCAAATTTTTTAGTTAAGTTCTTTTAACGATAACAGACAAACCTTTTATTGGTTAACTGTTATACTTTTTTTATCTACTTATTATACTCTAATAAACATTTTGAGACCCGTTAAAACTTTTTGCAATGTGAATTGCACATTTGGCACCATATAGTTCACAAGGTACTTTTTAGGACCTATATAACTAATATATAGTGCAAATTTTTTAGTTAAGTTCTTTTAACGATAACAGACAAACCTTTTATTGGTTAACTGTTATACTTTTATTATCTACTTATTATACTCTAATAAACATTTTGAGACCCGTTAGAACTTTTTGCAATGTGAATTGCACATTTGGCACCATATAGTTCACAAGGCACTTTTTAGGACCTATATAACTAATATATAGTGCAAATTTTTTAGTTAAGTTCTTTTAACGATAACAGACAAACCTTTTATTGGTTAACTGTTATACTTTTATTATTTACTTATTAGACTCTAATAAACATTTTGAGACCCGTTAGAACTTTTTGCAATGTGAATTGCACATTTGGCACCATATAGTTCACAAGGTACTTTTTAGGACCTATATAACAAATGTATAGTGCAAATTTTTTAGTTAAGTTCTTTTGAAGAAAACAAACAAACCTTTTATTGGTTAACTGTTATACTTTTATTATTTACTTATTAGACTCTAATAAACATTTTGAGACCCGTTAGAAATTTTTGCAATGTGAATTGCACATTTGGCACCATATAGTTCACAAGGCACTTTTTTAGTACCTATATAACTAATATATAGTGCAAATTTTTTAGTTAAGTTCTTTTAACGATAACAGACAAACCTTTTATTGGTTAACTGTTATACTTTTATATTCAACTTATTATACTCTAATAAACATTTTGAGACCCGTTAGAACTTTTTGCAATGTGAATTGCACATTTGCACCATATAGTTCACAAGGCACTTTTTAGGACCTATATAACTAATGTATAGTGCAAATTTTTTAGTTAAGTTCTTTTAACGATAACAGACAAACCTTTTATTGGTTAACTGTTATAATTTTATTATTTACTTATTAGACTCTAATAAACATTTTGAGACCCGTTAGAACTTTTTGCAATGTGAATTGCACATTTGGCACCATATAGTTCACAAGGTACTTTTTAGGACCTATATAACTAATGTATAGTGCAAATTTTTTAGTTAAGTTCTTTTAACGATAACAGACAAACCTTTTATTGGGTAAATGTTATACTTTTATTATTTACTTATTAGACTCTAATAAACATTTTGAGACCCGTTAGAACTTTTTGCAATGTGAATTGCACATTTGTCACCAAACAGTTCACAAGGCACTTTTTAGGACCTATATAACTAATGTATAGTGAAATTGTTTTAGTTAAGTTCTTTTAACGATAACAGACAAACCTTTTATTGGTTAACTATTATACTTTTATATTCTATTTATTAGACTCTAATAAACATTTTGAGACCCGTTAGAACTTTTTGCAATGTGAATTGCACATTTGGCACCATATAGTTCACAAGGCACTTTTTAGGACCTATATAACTAATGTATAGTGCAAATTTTTTAGTCAATTTCTTTTAACGATAAAAATTAAACTTTTTATTGGTTAACTGTTATACTTTTATTATTTACTTATTATACTCTAATAAACATTTTGAGACCCGTTAGAACTTTTTGCAATGTGAATTGCACATTTGGCACCATATAGTTCACAAGGTACTTTTTAGGACCTATATAACTAATGTATAGTGCAAATTTTTTAGTTAAGTTCTTTTAACGATAACAGACAAACCTTTTATTGGGTAAATGTTATACTTTTATTATTTACTTATTAGACTCTAATAAACATTTTGAGACCCGTTAGAACTTTTTGCAATATGAATTGCACATTTGTCACCATATAGTTCACAAGGCACTTTTTTAGGACCTATATAACTAATATATAGTGCAAATTTTTTAGTTAAGTTCTTTTAACGATAACAGACAAACCTTTTATTGGTTAACTGTTATACTTTTATTATCTACTTATTAGACTCTAATAAACATTTTGAGACCCGTTAGAACTTTTTGCAATGTGAATTGCACATTTGCACCATATAGTTCACAAGGCACTTTTTAGGACCTATATAACTAATGTATAGTGCAAATTTTTTAGTTAAGTTCTTTTAACGATAACAGACAAACCTTTTATTGGTTAACTGTTATACTTTTATTATTTACTTATTAGACTCTAATAAACATTTTGAGACCCGTTAGAACTTTTTGCAATGTGAATTGCACATTTGGCACCATATAGTTCACAAGGTACTTTTTAGGACCTATATAACTAATATATAGTGCAAATGTTTTAGTTAAGTTCTTTTAACGATAACAGACAAACCTTTTATTGGTTAACTGTTATACTTTTATTATTTACTTATTAGACTCTAATAAACATTTTGAGACCCGTTAGAACTTTTTGCAATGTGAATTGCACATTTGGCACCATATAGTTCACAAGGCACTTTTTTAGGACCTGTATAACTAATATATAGTGCAAATTTTTTAGTTAAGTTCTTTTAACGATAACAGACAAACCTTTTATTGGTTAACTGTTATACTTTTATATTCTACTTATTATACTCTAATAAACATTTTGAGACCCGTTAGAACTTTTTGCAATGTGAATTGCACATTTGCACCATATAGTTCACAAGGCACTTTTTAGGACCTATATAACTAATGTATAGTGCAAATTTTTTAGTTAAGTTCTTTTAACGATAACAGACAAACCTTTTATTGGTTAACTGTTATAATTTTATTATTTACTTATTAGACTCTAATAAACATTTTGAGACCCGTTAGAACTTTTTGCAATGTGAATTGCACATTTGGCACCATATAGTTCACAAGGTACTTTTTAGGACCTATATAACTAATGTATAGTGCAAATTTTTTAGTTAAGTTCTTTTAACGATAACAGACAAACCTTTTATTGGGTAACTGTTATACTTTTATTATTTACTTATTAGACTCTAATAAACATTTTGAGACCCGTTAGAACTTTTTGCAATGTGAATTGCACATTTGTCACCATACAGTTCACAAGGCACTTTTTAGGACCTATATAAATAATGTATAGTGCAAATTTTTTAGTTAAGTTCTTTTAACGATAACAGACAAACCTTTTATTGGTTAACTGTTATACTTTTATTATTTACTTATTAGACTCTAATAAACATTTTGAGACCCGTTAGAACTTTTTGCAAAATGAATTGCACATTTGGCACCATATAGTTCACAAGGCACTTTTTTAGGACCTATATAACTAATATATAGTGCAAATTTTTTAGTTAAGTTCTTTTAACGATAACAGACAAACCTTTTATTGGTTAACTGTTATACTTTTATTATTTACTTATTAGACTCTAATAAACATTTTGAGACCCGTTAGAACTTTTTGCAATATGAATTGCACATTTGGCACCATATAGTTCACAAGGCACTTTTTTATGACCTATATAACTAATATATAGTGCAAATTTTTTAGTTAAGTTCTTTTAACGATAACAGACAAACCTTTTATTGGTTAACTGTTATACTTTTATTATCTACTTATTATACTCTAATAAACATTTTGAGACCCGTTAGAACTTTTTGCAATGTGAATTGCACATTTGGCACCATATAGTTCACAAGGCACTTTTTAGGACCTATATAACTAATATATAGTGCAAATTTTTTAGTTAAGTTCTTTTAACGATAACAGACAAACCTTTTATTGGTTAACTGTTATACTTTTATTATTTACTTATTAGACTCTAATAAACATTTTGAGACCCGTTAGAACTTTTTGCAATGTGAATTGCACATTTGGGACCATATAGTTCACAAGGTACTTTTTAGGACCTATATAACTAATGTATAGTGCAAATTTTTTAGTTAAGTTCTTTTAATGATAACAGACAAACCTTTCATTGGTTAACTGTTATACTTTTATTATTTACTTATTAGACTCTAATAAACATTTTGAGACCCGTTAGAACTTTTTGCAATGTGAATTGCACATTTGTCACCATACAGTTCACAAGGCACTTTTTAGGACCTATATAAATAATGTATAGTGCAAATTTTTTAGTTAAGTTCTTTTAACGATAACAGACAAACCTTTTATTGGTTAACTGTTATACTTTTATTATTTACTTATTAGACTCTAATAAACATTTTGAGACCCGTTAGAACTTTTTGCAAAATGAATTGCACATTTGGCACCATATAGTTCACAAGGCACTTTTTTAGGACCTATATAACTAATATACAGTGCAAATTTTTTAGTTAAGTTCTTTTAACGATAACAGACAAACCTTTTATTGGTTAACTGTTATACTTTTATTATTTACTTATTATACTCTAATAAACATTTTGAGACCCGTTAGAACTTTTTGCAATGTGAATTGCACATTTGGCACCATATAGTTCACAAGGCACTTTTTAGGACCTATATAACTAATGTATAGTGCAAATTTTTTAGTTAAGTTCTTTTGAAGATAACAGACAAACCTTTTATTGGGGAAATGTTATACTTTTATTATTTACTTATTAGACTCTAATAAACATTTTGAGACCCGTTAGAACTTTTTGCAATGTGAATTGCACATTTGGGACCATATAGTTCACAAGGCACTTTTTAGGACCTATATAACTAAAATATAGTGCAAAGTTTTTAGTTAAGTTCTTTTAACGATAACAGACAAACCTTTTATTGGTTAACTGTTATACTTTTATTATCTACTTATTAGACTCTAATAAACATTTTGAGACCCGTTAGAACTTTTTGCAATGTGAATTGCACATTTGGCACCATATAGTTCATAAGGCACTTTTTTAGGACCTATATAACTAAAATATAGTGCAAATTTGTTAGTTAAGTTCTTTTAACGATAACAGACAAACCTTTTATTGGTTAACTGTTATACTTTTATTATTTACTTATTATACTCTAATAAACATTTTGAGACCCGTTAGAACTTTTTGCAATGTGAATTGCACATTTGGCACCATATAGTTCACAAGGCACTTTTTAGGACCTATATAACTAATGTATAGTGCAAATTTTTTAGTTAAGTTCTTTTGAAGATAACAGACAAACCTTTTATTGGGGAAATGTTATACTTTTATTATTTACTTATTAGACTCTAATAAACATTTTGAGACCCGTTAGAACTTTTTGCAATGTGAATTGCACATTTGGGACCATATAGTTCACAAGGCACTTTTTAGGACCTATATAACTAAAATATAGTGCAAATTTTTTAGTTAAGTTCTTTTAACGATAACAGACAAACCTTTTATTGGTTAACTGTTATACTTTTATTATCTACTTATTAGACTCTAATAAACATTTTGAGACCCGTTAGAACTTTTTGCAATGTGAATTGCACATTTGGCACCATATAGTTCACAAGGCATTTTTTAGGACCTATATAACTAATGTATAGTGCAAATATTTTAGTTAAGTTCTTATAAGGATAACAGACAAACCTTTTATTGGTTAACTGTTATACTTTTATTATTTACTTATTAGACTCTAATAAACATTTTGAGACCCGTTAGAACTTTTTGCAATGTGAATTGCACATTTGGCACCATATAGTTCACAAGGCACTTTTTAGGACCTATATAACTAATGTATAGTGCAAATTTTTTAGTTAAGTTCTTTTAACGATAACAGACAAACCTTTTATTGGTTAACTGTTATACTTTTATTATTTACTTATTAGACTCTAATAAACATTTTGAGACCCGTTAGAACTTTTTGCAATATGAATTGCACATTTGGCACCATATAGTTCACAAGGCACTTTTTTAGGACCTATATAACTAATGTATAGTGCAAATTTTTTAGTTAAGTTCTTATAACGATAACAGACAAACCTTTTATTGGTTAACTGTTATACTTTTATTATCTACTTATTAGACTCTAATAAACATTTTGAGACCCGTTAGAACTTTTGGGAATGTGAATTGCACATTTGGCACCATATAGTTCACAAGGTACTTTTTAGGACCTATATAACTAATATATAGTGCAAATTTTTTAGTTAAGTTCTTGTAACGATAACAGACAAACCTTTTATTGGTTAACTGTTATACTTTTATTATTTACTTATTATACTCTAATAAACATTTTGAGACCCGTTAGAACTTTTTGCAATGTGAATTGCACATTTGGCACCATATAGTTCACAAGGCACTTTTTAGGACCTATATAACTAATGTATAGTGCAAATTTTTTAGTTAAGTTCTTTTAACGATAACAGACAAAAATTTTATTGGTTAACTGTTATACTTTTATTATTTACTTATTAGACTCTAATAAACATTTTGAGACCCGTTAGAACTTTTTGCAATGTGAATTGCACATTTGGCACCATATAGTTCACAAGGTACTTTTTAGGACCTATATAACTAATGTAAAGTGCAAATTTTTTAGTTAAGTTCTTTTAACGATAACAGACAAACATTTTATTGGTTAACTGTTATACTTTTATTATTTACTTATTAGACTCTAATAAACATTTTGAGACCCGTTAGAACTTTTTGCAATATGAATTGCACATTTGGCACCATATAGTTCACAAGGCACTTTTTTAGGACCTATATAACTAATATATAGTGCAAATTTTTTAGTTAAGTTCTTTTAACGATAACAGACAAACCTTTTATTGGTTAACTGATATACTTTTATTATTTACTTATTATACTCTAATAAACATTTTGAGACCCGTTAGAACTTTTTGCAATGTGAATTGCACATTTGGCACCATATAGTTCACAAGGCACTTTTTAGGACCTATATAACTAATGTATAGTGCAAATATTTTAGTTAAGTTCTTTTAACGATAACAGACAAACCTTTTATTGGTTAACTGTTATACTTTTATTATTTACTTATTAGACTCTAATAAACATTTTGAGACCCGTTAGAGCTTTTTGCAATGTGAATAGCACATTTGGCACCATATAGTTCACAAGGTACTTTTTAGGACCTATATAACTAATGTATAGTGCAAATTTGTTAGTTAAGTTCTTTTAACGATAACAGACAAACCTTTTATTGGTTAACTGTTATACTTTTATATTCTACTTATTATACTCTAATAAACATTTTGAGACCCGTTAGAACTTTTTGCAATGTGAATTGCACATTTGGCACCATATAGTTCACAAGGCACTTTTTTAGGACCTATATAACTAATATATAGTGCAAATTTTTTAGTTAAGTTCTTTTAACGATAACAGACAAACCTTTTATTGGTTAACTGTTATACTTTTATATTCTACTTATTATACTCTAATAAACATTTTGAGAACCGTTAGAACTTTTTGCAATGTGAATTGCACATTTGGCACCATATAGTTCACAAGGCATTTTTTAGGACCTATATAACTAATGTATAGTGCAAATATTTTAGTTAAGTTCTTATAAGGATAACAGACAAACCTTTTATTGGTTAACTGTTATACTTTTATTATTTACTTATTAGACTCTAATAAACATTTTGAGACCCGTTAGAACTTTTTGCAATGTGAATTGCACATTTGGCACCATATAGTTCACAAGGAACTTTTTAGGACCTATATAACTAATGTATAGTGCAAATTTTTTAGTTAAGTTCTTTTAACGATAACAGACAAACCTTTTATTGGGTAAATGTTATACTTTTATCATTTAATTATTAGACTCTAATAAACATTTTGAGACCCGTTAGAACTTTTTGCAATGTGAATTGCACATTTGGCACCATATAGTTCACAAGGCACTTTTTAGGACCTATAAAACTAATGTATAGTGAAAATGTTTTAGTTAAGTTCTTTTAACGATAACAGACAAACCTTTTATTGGTTAACTATTATACTTTTATATTCTATTTATTAGACTCTAATAAACATTTTGAGAACCGTTAGAACTTTTTGCAATGTGAATTGCACATTTGGCACCATATAGTTCACAAGGCACTTTTTAGGACCTATATAACTAATGTATAGTGCAAATTTTTTAGTCAAGTTCTTTTAACGATAACAGACAAACATTTTATTGGTTAACTGTTATACTTTTATTATTTACTTATTAGACTCTAATAAACATTTTGAGACCCGTTAGAACTTTTTGCAATGTGAATTGCACATTTGGCACCATATAGTTCACAAGGCACTTTTTAGGACCTATATAACTAATGTATAGTACAAATTTTTTAGTTAAGTTCTTTTAACGATAACAGACAAACCTTTTATTGGTTAACTGTTATACTTTTATTATTTACTTATTAGACTCTAATAAACATTTTGAGACCCGTTAGAACTTTTTGCAATATGAATTGCACATTTGGCACCATATAGTTCACAAGGCACTTTTTAGGACCTATATAACTAATATATAGTGCAAATTTTTTAGTTAAGTTCTTTTAACGATAACAGACAAACCTTTTATTGGTTAACTGTTATACTTTTTTTATCTACTTATTATACTCTAATAAACATTTTGAGACCCGTTAAAACTTTTTGCAATGTGAATTGCACATTTGGCACCATATAGTTCACAAGGTACTTTTTAGGACCTATATAACTAATGTATAGTGCAAATTTTTTAGTTAAGTTCTTTTAACGATAACAGACAAACCTTTTATTGGTTAACTGTTATACTTTTATTATTTACTTATTAGACTCTAATAAACATTTTGAGACCCGTTAGAACTTTTTGCAATGTGAATTGCACATTTGGCACCTTATAGTTCACAAGGCACTTTTTTAGGACCTATATAACTAATATATAGTGCAAATTTTTTAGTTAAGTTCTTTTAACGATAACAGACAAACCTTTTATTGGTTAACTGTTATACTTTTATTATCTACTTATTATACTCTAATAAACATTTTGAGACCCGTTAGAACTTTTTGCAATGTGAATTGCACATTTGGCACCATATAGTTCACAAGGCACTTTTTAGGACCTATATAACTAATATATAGCGCAAATTTTTTAGTTAAGTTCTTTTAACGATAACAGACAAACCTTTTATTGGTTAACTGTTATACTTTTATTATTTACTTATTAGACTCTAATAAACATTTTGAGACCCGTTAGAACTTTTTGCAATGTGAATTGCACATTTGGCACCATATAGTTCACAAGGCACTTTTTAGGACCTATATAACAAATGTATAGTGCAAATTTTTTAGTTAAGTTCTTTTGAAGAAAACAGACAAACCTTTTATTGGTTAACTGTTATACTTTTATTATTTACTTATTAGACTCTAATAAACATTTTGAGACCCGTTAGAAATTTTTGCAATGTGAATTGCACATTTGGCACCATATAGTTCACAAGGCACTTTTTTAGGACCTATATAACTAATATATAGTGCAAATTTTTTAGTTAAGTTCTTTTAACGATAACAGACAAACCTTTTATTGGTTAACTGTTATACTTTTATATTCAACTTATTATACTCTAATAAACATTTTGAGACCCGTTAGAACTTTTTGCAATGTGAATTGCACATTTGCACCATATAGTTCACAAGGCACTTTTTAGGACCTATATAACTAATGTATAGTGCAAATTTTTTAGTTAAGTTCTTTTAACGATAACAGACAAACCTTTTATTGGTTAACTGTTATAATTTTATTATTTACTTATTAGACTCTAATAAACATTTTGAGACCCGTTAGAACTTTTTGCAATGTGAATTGCACATTTGGCACCATATAGTTCACAAGGTACTTTTTAGGACCTATATAACTAATGTATAGTGCAAATTTTTTAGTTAAGTTCTTTTAACGATAACAGACAAACCTTTTATTGGGTAAATGTTATACTTTTATTATTTACTTATTAGACTCTAATAAACATTTTGAGACCCGTTAGAACTTTTTGCAATGTGAATTGCACATTTGTCACCATACAGTTCACAAGGCACTTTTTAGGACCTATATAACTAATGTATAGTGAAATTGTTTTAGTTAAGTTCTTTTAACGATAACAGACAAACCTTTTATTGGTTAACTATTATACTTTTATATTCTATTTATTAGACTCTAATAAACATTTTGAGACCCGTTAGAACTTTTTGCAATGTGAATTGCACATTTGGCACCATATAGTTCACAAGGCACTTTTTAGGACCTATATAACTAATGTATAGTGCAAATTTTTTAGTCAATTTCTTTTAACGATAAAAATTAAACCTTTTATTGGTTAACTGTTATACTTTTATTATTTACTTATTAGACTCTAATAAACATTTTGAGACCCGTTAGAACTTTTTGCAATATGAATTGCACATTTGGCACCATATAGTTCACAAGGCACTTTTTAGGACCTATATAACTAATATATAGTGCAAATTTTTTAGTTAAGTTCTTTTAACGATAACAGACAAACCTTTTATTGGTTAACTGTTATACTTTTTTTATCTACTTATTATACTCTAATAAACATTTTGAGACCCGTTAAAACTTTTTGCAATGTGAATTGCACATTTGGCACCATATAGTTCACAAGGTACTTTTTAGGACCTATATAACTAATGTATAGTGCAAATTTTTTAGTTAAGTTCTTTTAACGATAGCAGACAAACCTTTTATTGGTTAACTGTTATACTTTTATTATTTACTTATTAGACTCTAATAAACATTTTGAGACCCGTTAGAACTTTTTGCAATATGAATTGCACATTTGGCACCTTATAGTTCACAAGGCACTTTTTTAGGACCTATATAACTAATATATAGTGCAAATTTTTTAGTTAAGTTCTTTTAACGATAACAGACAAACCTTTTATTGGTTAACTGTTATACTTTTATTATCTACTTATTATACTCTAATAAACATTTTGAGACCCGTTAGAACTTTTTGCAATGTGAATTGCACATTTGGCACCATATAGTTCACAAGGCACTTTTTAGGACCTGTATAACTAATATATAGTGCAAATTTTTTAGTTAAGTTCTTTTAACGATAACAGACAAACCTTTTATTGGTTAACTGTTATACTTTTATTATTTACTTATTAGACTCTAATAAACATTTTGAGACCCGTTAGAACTTTTTGCAATGTGAATTGCACATTTGGCACCATATAGTTCACAAGGTACTTTTTAGGACCTATATAACAAATGTATAGTGCAAATTTTTTAGTTAAGTTCTTTTGAAGAAAACAGACAAACCTTTTATTGGTTAACTGTTATACTTTTATTATCTACTTATTAGACTCTAATAAACATTTTGAGACCCGTTAGAAATTTTTGCAATGTGAATTGCACATTTGGCACCATATAGTTCACAAGGCACTTTTTTAGGACCTATATAACTAATATATAGTGCAAATTTTTTAGTTAAGTTCTTTTAACGATAACAGACAAACCTTTTATTGGTTAACTGTTATACTTTTATATTCAACTTATTATACTCTAATAAACATTTTGAGACCCGTTAGAACTTTTTGCAATGTGAATTGCACATTTGCACCATATAGTTCACAAGGCACTTTTTAGGACCTATATAACTAATGTATAGTGCAAATTTTTTAGTTAAGTTCTTTTAACGATAACAGACAAACCTTTTATTGGTTAACTGTTATAATTTTATTATTTACTTATTAGACTCTAATAAACATTTTGAGACCCGTTAGAACTTTTTGCAATGTGAATTGCACATTTGGCACCATATAGTTCACAAGGTACTTTTTAGGACCTATATAACTAATGTATAGTGCAAATTTTTTAGTTAAGTTCTTTTAACGATAACAGACAAACCTTTTATTGGGTAAATGTTATACTTTTATTATTTACTTATTAGACTCTAATAAACATTTTGAGACCCGTTAGAACTTTTTGCAATGTGAATTGCACATTTGTCACCATACAGTTCACAAGGCACTTTTTAGGACCTATATAACTAATGTATAGTGAAATTGTTTTAGTTAAGTTCTTTTAACGATAACAGACAAACCTTTTATTGGTTAACTATTATACTTTTATATTCTATTTATTAGACTCTAATAAACATTTTGAGACCCGTTAGAACTTTTTGCAATGTGAATTGCACATTTGGCACCATATAGTTCACAAGGCACTTTTTAGGACCTATATAACTAATGTATAGTGCAAATTTTTTAGTCAATTTCTTTTAACGATAAAAATTAAACCTTTTATTGGTTAACTGTTATACTTTTATTATTTACTTATTATACTCTAATAAACATTTTGAGACCCGTTAGAACTTTTTGCAATGTGAATTGCACATTTGGCACCATATAGTTCACAAGGTACTTTTTAGGACCTATATAACTAATGTATAGTGCAAATTTTTTAGTTAAGTTCTTTTAACGATAACAGACAAACCTTTTATTGGGTAAATGTTATACTTTTATTATTTACTTATTAGACTCTAATAAACATTTTGAGACCCGTTAGAACTTTTTGCAATATGAATTGCACATTTGTCACCATATAGTTCACAAGGCACTTTTTTAGGACCTATATAACTAATATATAGTGCAAATTTTTTAGTTAAGTTCTTTTAACGATAACAGACAAACCTTTTATTGGTTAACTGTTATACTTTTATTATCTACTTATTAGACTCTAATAAACATTTTGAGACCCGTTAGAACTTTTTGCAATGTGAATTGCACATTTGCACCATATAGTTCACAAGGCACTTTTTAGGACCTATATAACTAATGTATAGTGCAAATTTTTTAGTTAAGTTCTTTTAACGATAACAGACAAACCTTTTATTGGTTAACTGTTATACTTTTATTATTTACTTATTAGACTCTAATAAACATTTTGAGACCCGTTAGAACTTTTTGCAATGTGAATTGCACATTTGGCACCATATAGTTCACAAGGTACTTTTTAGGACCTATATAACTAATATATAGTGCAAATGTTTTAGTTAAGTTCTTTTAACGATAACAGACAAACCTTTTATTGGTTAACTGTTATACTTTTATTATTTACTTATTAGACTCTAATAAACATTTTGAGACCCGTTAGAACTTTTTGCAATGTGAATTGCACATTTGGCACCATATAGTTCACAAGGCACTTTTTTAGGACCTATATAACTAATATATAGTGCAAATTTTTTAGTTAAGTTCTTTTAACGATAACAGACAAACCTTTTATTGGTTAACTGTTATACTTTTATATTCTACTTATTATACTCTAATAAACATTTTGAGACCCGTTAGAACTTTTTGCAATGTGAATTGCACATTTGCACCATATAGTTCACAAGGCACTTTTTAGGACCTATATAACTAATGTATAGTGCAAATTTTTTAGTTAAGTTCTTTTAACGATAACAGACAAACCTTTTATTGGTTAACTGTTATAATTTTATTATTTACTTATTAGACTCTAATAAACATTTTGAGACCCGTTAGAACTTTTTGCAATGTGAATTGCACATTTGGCACCATATAGTTCACAAGGTACTTTTTAGGACCTATACAACTAATGTATAGTGCAAATTTTTTAGTTAAGTTCTTTTAACGATAACAGACAAACCTTTTATTGGGTAACTGTTATACTTTTATTATTTACTTATTAGACTCTAATAAACATTTTGAGACCCGTTAGAACTTTTTGCAATGTGAATTGCACATTTGTCACCATACAGTTCACAAGGCACTTTTTAGGACCTATATAAATAATGTATAGTGCAAATTTTTTAGTTAAGTTCTTTTAACGATAACAGACAAACATTTTATTGGTTAACTGTTATACTTTTATTATTTACTTATTAGACTCTAATAAACATTTTGAGACCCGTTAGAACTTTTTGCAAAATGAATTGCACATTTGGCACCATATAGTTCACAAGGCACTTTTTTAGGACCTATATAACTAATATATAGTGCAAATTTTTTAGTTAAGTTCTTTTAACGATAACAGACAAACCTTTTATTGGTTAACTGTTATACTTTTATTATTTACTTATTAGACTCTAATAAACATTTTGAGACCCGTTAGAACTTTTTGCAATATGAATTGCACATTTGGCACCATATAGTTCACAAGGCACTTTTTTATGACCTATATAACTAATATATAGTGCAAATTTTTTAGTTAAGTTCTTTTAACGATAACAGACAAACCTTTTATTGGTTAACTGTTATACTTTTATATTCTACTTATTATACTCTAATAAACATTTTGAGACCCGTTAGAACTTTTTGCAATGTGAATTGCACATTTGGCACCATATAGTTCACAAGGCACTTTTTAGGACCTATATAACTAATATATAGTGCAAATTTTTTAGTTAAGTTCTTTTAATGATAACAGACAAACCTTTTATTGGTTAACTGTTATACTTTTATTATTTACTTATTAGACTCTAATAAACATTTTGAGACCCGTTAGAACTTTTTGCAATGTGAATTGCACATTTGTCACCATACAGTTCACAAGGCACTTTTTAGGACCTATATAAATAATGTATAGTGCAAATTTTTTAGTTAAGTTCTTTTAACGATAACAGACAAACCTTTTATTGGTTAACTGTTATACTTTTATTATTTACTTATTAGACTCTAATAAACATTTTGAGACCCGTTAGAACTTTTTGCAAAATGAATTGCACATTTGGCACCATATAGTTCACAAGGCACTTTTTTAGGACCTATATAACTAATATACAGTGCAAATTTTTTAGTTAAGTTCTTTTAACGATAACAGACAAACCTTTTATTGGTTAACTGTTATACTTTTATTATTTACTTATTATACTCTAATAAACATTTTGAGACCCGTTAGAACTTTTTGCAATGTGAATTGCACATTTGGCACCATATAGTTCACAAGGCACTTTTTAGGACCTATATAACTAATGTATAGTGCAAATTTTTTAGTTAAGTTCTTTTGAAGATAACAGACAAACCTTTTATTGGGGAAATGTTATACTTTTATTATTTACTTTTTAGACTCTAATAAACATTTTGAGACCCGTTAGAACTTTTTGCAATGTGAATTGCACATTTGGGACCATATAGTTCACAAGGCACTTTTTAGGACCTATATAACTAAAATATAGTGCAAAGTTTTTAGTTAAGTTCTTTTAACGATAACAGACAAACCTTTTATTGGTTAACTGTTATACTTTTATTATCTACTTATTAGACTCTAATAAACATTTTGAGACCCGTTAGAACTTTTTGCAATGTGAATTGCACATTTGGCACCATATAGTTCATAAGGCACTTTTTTAGGACCTATATAACTAAAATATAGTGCAAATTTGTTAGTTAAGTTCTTTTAACGATAACAGACAAACCTTTTATTGGTTAACTGTTATACTTTTATTATTTACTTATTATACTCTAATAAACATTTTGAGACCCGTTAGAACTTTTTGCAATGTGAATTGCACATTTGGCACCATATAGTTCACAAGGCACTTTTTAGGACCTATATAACTAATGTATAGTGCAAATTTTTTAGTTAAGTTCTTTTGAAGATAACAGACAAACCTTTTATTGGGGAAATGTTATACTTTTATTATTTACTTATTAGACTCTAATAAACATTTTGAGACCCGTTAGAACTTTTTGCAATGTGAATTGCACATTTGGGACCATATAGTTCACAAGGCACTTTTTAGGACCTATATAACTAAAATATAGTGCAAATTTTTTAGTTAAGTTCTTTTAACGATAACAGACAAACCTTTCATTGGTTAACTGTTATACTTTTATTATCTACTTATTAGACTCTAATAAACATTTTGAGACCCGTTAGAACTTTTTGCAATGTGAATTGCACATTTGGCACCATATAGTTCATAAGGCACTTTTTTAGGACCTATATAACTAATATATAGTGCAAATTTGTTAGTTAAGTTCTTTTAACGATAACAGACAAACCTTTTATTGGTTAACTGTTATTCTTTTATATTCTACTTATTATACTCTAATAAACATTTTGAGACCCGTTAGAACTTTTGGGAATGTGAATTGCACATTTGCACCATATAGTTCACAAGGCACTTTTTAGGACCTATATAACTAATGTATAGTGCAAATTTTTTAGTTAAGTTCTTTTAACGATAACTGACAAACCTTTCATTGGTTAACTGTTATACTTTTATTATTTACTTATTAGACTCTAATAAACATTTTGAGACCCATTAGAACTTTTTGCAATGTGAATTGCACATTTGGCACCATATAGTTCACAAGGTACTTTTTAGGACCTATATAACTAATGTATAGTGCAAATTTTTAGTTAAGTTCTTTTAACGATAACAGACAAACCTTTTATTGGGTAAATGTTATACTTTTATCATTTACTTATTAGACTCTAATAAACATTTTGAGACCCGTTAGAACTTTTTGCAATGTGAATTGCACATTTGGCACCATATAGTTCACAAGGCATTTTTTAGGACCTATATAACTAATGTATAGTGCAAATTTTTTAGTTAAGTTCTTTTAACGATAACAGACAAACCTTTCATTGGTTAACTGTTATACTTTTATTATTTACTTATTAGACTCTAATAAACATTTTGAGACACGTTAGAACTTTTTGCAATATGAATTGCACATTTGGCACCATATAGTTCACAAGGCACTTTTTTATGACCTATATAACTAATATATAGTGCAAATTTTTTAGTTAAGTTCTTTTAACGATAACAGACAAACCTTTTATTGGTTAACTATTATACTTTTATATTCTATTTATTAGACTCTAATAAACATTTTGAGACCCGTTAGAACTTTTTGCAATGTGAATTGCACATTTGGCACCATATAGTTCACAAGGCACTTTTTAGGACCTATATAACTAATGTATAGTGCAAATTTTTTAGTTAAGTTCTTTTGAAGATAACAGACAAACCTTTTATTGGGTAAATGTTATACTTTTATTATTTACTTATTAGACTCTAATAAACATTTTGAGACCCGTTAGAACTTTTTGCAATGTGAATTGCACATTTGGGACCATATAGTTCACAAGGCACTTTTTAGGACCTATATAACTAAAATATAGTGCAAATTTTTTAGTTAAGTTCTTTTAACGATAACAGACAAACCTTTTATTGGTTAACTATTATACTTTTATATTCTATTTATTAGACTCTAATAAACATTTTGAGAACCGTTAGAACTTTTTGCAATGTGAATTGCACATTTGGCACCATATAGTTCACAAGGCACTTTTTAGGACCTATATAACTAATGTATAGTGCAAATTTTTTAGTCAAGTTCTTTTAACGATAACAGACAAACCTTTTATTGGTTAACTGTTATACTTTTATTATTTACTTATTAGACTCTAATAAACATTTTGAGACCCGTTAGAACTTTTTGCAATGTGAATTGCACATTTGGCACCATATAGTTCACAAGGCACTTTTTAGGACCTATATAACTAATGTATAGTGCAAATTTTTTAGTTAAGTTCTTTTAACGATAACAGACAAACCTTTTATTGGTTAACTGTTATACTTTTATTATTTACTTATTAGACTCTAATAAACATTTTGAGACCCGTTAGAACTTTTTGCAATATGAATTGCACATTTGGCACCATATAGTTCACAAGGCACTTTTTAGGACCTATATAACTAATATATAGTGCAAATTTTTTAGTTAAGTTCTTTTAACGATAACAGACAAACCTTTTATTGGTTAACTGTTATACTTTTATTATCTACTTATTATACTCTAATAAACATTTTGAGACCCGTTAAAACTTTTTGCAATGTGAATTGCACATTTGGCACCATATAGTTCACAAGGTACTTTTTAGGACCTATATAACTAATGTATAGTGCAAATTTTTTAGTTAAGTTCTTTTAACGATAACAGACAAACCTTTTATTGGTTAACTGTTATACTTTTATTATTTACTTATTAGACTCTAATAAACATTTTGAGACCCGTTAGAACTTTTTGCAATATGAATTGCACATTTGGCACCATATAGTTCACAAGGCACTTTTTTAGGACCTATATAACTAATATATAGTGCAAATTTTTTAGTTAAGTTCTTTTAACGATAACAGACAAACCTTTTATTGGTTAACTGTTATACTTTTATTATCTACTTATTATACTCTAATAAACATTTTGAGACCCGTTAGAACTTTTTGCAATGTGAATTGCACATTTGGCACCATATAGTTCACAAGGCACTTTTTAGGACCTATATAACTAATATATAGTGCAAATTTTTTAGTTAAGTTCTTTTAACGATAACAGACAAACCTTTTATTGGTTAACTGTTATACTTTTATTATTTACTTATTAGACTCTAATAAACATTTTGAGACCCGTTAGAACTTTTTGCAATGTGAATTGCACATTTGGCACCATATAGTTCACAAGGCACTTTTTAGGACCTATATAACTAATGTATAGTGCAAATTTTTTAGTTAAGTTCTTTTAACGATAACAGACAAACCTTTTATTGGTTAACTGTTATACTTTTATTATTTACTTATTAGACTCTAATAAACATTTTGAGACCCGTTAGAACTTTTTGCAATATGAATTGCACATTTGGCACCATATAGTTCACAAGGCACTTTTTAGGACCTATATAACTAATATATAGTGCAAATTTTTTAGTTAAGTTCTTTTAACGATAACAGACAAACCTTTTATTGGTTAACTGTTATACTTTTATTATCTACTTATTATACTCTAATAAACATTTTGAGACCCGTTAGAACTTTTTGCAATGTGAATTGCACATTTGGCACCATATAGTTCACAAGGCACTTTTTAGGACCTATATAACTAATATATAGTGCAAATTTTTTAGTTAAGTTCTTTTAACGATAACAGACAAACCTTTTATTGGTTAACTGTTATACTTTTATTATTTACTTATTAGACTCTAATAAACATTTTGAGACCCGTTAGAACTTTTTGCAATGTGAATTGCACATTTGGCACCATATAGTTCACAAGGTACTTTTTAGGACCTATATAACAAATGTATAGTGCAAATTTTTTAGTTAAGTTCTTTTGAAGAAAACAGACAAACCTTTTATTGGTTAACTGTTATACTTTTATATTCTACTTATTATACTCTAATAAACATTTTGAGACCCGTTAGAACTTTTTGCAATGTGAATTGCACATTTGCACCATATAGTTCACAAGGCACTTTTTTAGGACCTATATAACTAATGTATAGTGCAAATTTTTTAGTTAAGTTCTTTTAACGATAACAGACAAACCTTTTATTGGTTAACTGTTATAATTTTATTATTTACTTATTAGACTCTAATAAACATTTTGAGACCCGTTAGAACTTTTTGCAATGTGAATTGCACATTTGGCACCATATAGTTCACAAGGTACTTTTTAGGACCTATATAACTAATGTATAGTGCAAATTTTTTAGTTAAGTTCTTTTAACGATAACAGACAAACCTTTTATTGGGTAAATGTTATACTTTTATTATTTACTTATTAGACTCTAATAAACATTTTGAGACCCGTTAGAACTTTTTGCAATGTGAATTGCACATTTGTCACCATACAGTTCACAAGGCACTTTTTAGGACCTATATAACTAATGTATAGTGAAATTGTTTTAGTTAAGTTCTTTTAACGATAACAGACAAACCTTTTATTGGTTAACTATTATACTTTTATATTCTATTTATTAGACTCTAATAAACATTTTGAGAACCGTTAGAACTTTTTGCAATGTGAATTGCACATTTGGCACCATATAGTTCACAAGGCACTTTTTAGGACCTATATAACTAATGTATAGTGCAAATTTTTTAGTCAATTTCTTTTAACGATAAAAATTAAACCTTTTATTGGTTAACTGTTATACTTTTATTATTTACTTATTAGACTCTAATAAACATTTTGAGACCCGTTAGAACTTTTTGCAATGTGAATTGCACATTTGGCACCATATAGTTCACAAGGCACTTTTTTAGGACCAATATAACTAATATATAGTGCAAATTTTTTAGTTAAGTTCTTTTAACGATAACAGACAAACATTTTATTGGTTAACTGTTATACTTTTATATTCTACTTATTATACTCTAATAAACATTTTGAGACCCGTTAGAACTTTTTGCAATGTGAATTGCACATTTGCACCATATAGTTCACAAGGCACTTTTTAGGACCTATATAACTAATGTATAGTGCAAATTTTTTAGTTAAGTTCTTTTAACGATAACAGACAAACCTTTTATTGGTTAACTGTTATAATTTTATTATTTACTTATTAGACTCTAATAAACATTTTGAGACCCGTTAGAAGTTTTGCAATGTGAATTGCACATTTGGCACCATATAGTTCACAAGGTACTTTTTAGGACCTATATAACTAATGTATAGTGCAAATTTTTTAGTTAAGTTCTTTTGAAGATAACAGACAAACCTTTTATTGGTTAACTGTTATACTTTTATTATCTACTTATTAGACTCTAATAAACATTTTGAGACCCGTTAGAACTTTTTGCAATGTGAATTGCACATTTGTCACCATACAGTTCACAAGGCACTTTTTAGGAGCTATATAACTAATGTATAGTGCAAATTTTTTAGTTAAGTTCTTTTAACGATAACAGACAAACCTTTTATTGGTTAACTGTTATACTTTTATTATTTACTTATTATACTCTAATAAACATTTTGAGACCCGTTAGAACCTTTTGCAATGTGAATTGCACATTTGGCACCATATAGTTCACAATGCACTTTTTAGGACCTATATAACTAATGTATGGTGCAAATTTTTTAGTTAAGTTCTTTTAACGATAACAGACAAACCTTTTATTGGTTAACTGTTATACTTTTATTATCTACTTATTATACTCTAATAAACATTTTGAGACCCGTTAGAACTTTTAGGAATGTGAATTGCACATTTGGCACCATATAGTTCACAAGGTACTTTTTAGGACCTATATAACTAATGTATAGTGCAAATTTTTTAGTTAAGTTCTTTTAACGATAACAGACAAACCTTTTATTGGTTAACTGTTATACTTTTATTATTTACTTATTAGACTCTAATAAACATTTTGAGACTCGTTAGAACTTTTTGCAATTTGAATTGCACATTTGGCACCATATAGTTCACAAGGCACTTTTTTAGGACCTATATAACTAATATATAGTGCAAATTTTTTAGTTAAGTTCTTTTAACGATAACAGACAAACCTTTTATTGGTTAACTGTTATACTTTTATTATTTACTTATTAGACTCTAATAAACATTTTGAGACCCGTTAGAACTTTTTGCAATGTGAATTGCACATTTGGCACCATATAGTTCACAAGGTACTTTTTAGGACCTATATAACTAATATATAGTGCAAATGTTTTAGTTAAGTTCTTTTAACGATAACAGACAAACCTTTTATTGGTTAACTGTTATACTTTTATTATTTACTTATTAGACTCTAATAAACATTTTGAGACCCGTTAGAACTTTTTGCAATGTGAATTGCACATTTGGCACCATATAGTTCACAAGGCACTTTTTTAGGACCTATATAACTAATATATAGTGCAAATTTTTTAGTTAAGTTCTTTTAACGATAACAGACAAACCTTTTATTGGTTAACTGTTATACTTTTATATTCTACTTATTATACTCTAATAAACATTTTGAGACCCGTTAGAACTTTTTGCAATGTGAATTGCACATTTGCACCATATAGTTCACAAGGCACTTTTTAGGACCTATATAACTAATGTATAGTGCAAATTTTTTAGTTAAGTTCTTTTAACGATAACAGACAAACCTTTTATTGGTTAACTGTTATAATTTTATTATTTACTTATTAGACTCTAATAAACATTTTGAGACCCGTTAGAACTTTTTGCAATGTGAATTGCACATTTGGCACCATATAGTTCACAAGGTACTTTTTAGGACCTATATAACTAATGTATAGTGCAAATTTTTTAGTTAAGTTCTTTTAACGATAACAGACAAACCTTTTATTGGGTAACTGTTATACTTTTATTATTTACTTATTAGACTCTAATAAACATTTTGAGACCCGTTAGAACTTTTTGCAATGTGAATTGCACATTTGTCACCATACAGTTCACAAGGCACTTTTTAGGACCTATATAAATAATGTATAGTGCAAATTTTTTAGTTAAGTTCTTTTAACGATAACAGACAAACCTTTTATTGGTTAACTGTTATACTTTTATTATTTACTTATTAGATACTAATAAACATTTTGAGACCCGTTAGAACTTTTTGCAAAATGAATTGCACATTTGGCACCATATAGTTCACAAGGCACTTTTTTAGGACCTATATAACTAATATATAGTGCAAATTTTTTAGTTAAGTTCTTTTAACGATAACAGACAAACCTTTTATTGGTTAACTGTTATACTTTTATTATTTACTTATTAGACTCTAATAAACATTTTGAGACCCGTTAGAACTTTTTGCAATATGAATTGCACATTTGGCACCATATAGTTCACAAGGCACTTTTTTAGGACCTATATAACTAATATATAGTGCAAATTTTTTAGTTAAGTTCTTTTAACGATAACAGACAAACCTTTTATTGGTTAACTGTTATACTTTTATTATCTACTTATTATACTCTAATAAACATTTTGAGACCCGTTAGAACTTTTTGCAATGTGAATTGCACATTTGGCACCATATAGTTCACAAGGCACTTTTTAGGACCTATATAACTAATATATAGTGCAAATTTTTTAGTTAAGTTCTTTTAACGATAACAGACAAACCTTTTATTGGTTAACTGTTATACTTTTATTATTTACTTATTAGACTCTAATAAACATTTTGAGACCCGTTAGAACTTTTTGCAATGTGAATTGCACATTTGGCACCATATAGTTCACAAGGTACTTTTTAGGACCTATATAACTAATGTATAGTGCAAATTTTTTAGTTAAGTTCTTTTGAAGAAAACAGACAAACCTTTTATTGGTTAACTGTTATACTTTTATTATTTACTTATTAGACTCTAATAAACATTTTGAGACCCGTTAGAACTTTTTGCAATGTGAATTGCACATTTGTCACCATACAGTTCACAAGGCACTTTTTAGGACCTATATAAATAATGTATAGTGCAAATTTTTTAGTTAAGTTCTTTTAACGATAACAGACAAACCTTTTATTGGTTAACTGTTATACTTTTATTATTTACTTATTCGATTCTAATAAACATTTTGAGACCCGTTAGAACTTTTTGCAAAATGAATTGCACATTTGGCACCATATAGTTCACAAGGCACTTTTTTAGGACCTATATAACTAATATATAGTGCAAATTTTTTAGTTAAGTTCTTTTAACGATAACAGACAAACCTTTTATTGGTTAACTGTTATACTTTTATTATTTACTTATTATACTCTAATAAACATTTTGAGACCCGTTAGAACTTTTTGCAATGTGAATTGCACATTTGGCACCATATAGTTCACAAGGCACTTTTTAGGACCTATATAACTAATGTATAGTGCAAATTTTTTAGTTAAGTTCTTTTGAAGATAACAGACAAACCTTTTATTGGGGAAATGTTATACTTTTATTATTTACTTATTAGACTCTAATAAACATTTTGAGACCCGTTAGAACTTTTTGCAATGTGAATTGCACATTTGGGACCATATAGTTCACAAGGCACTTTTTAGGACCTATATAACTAAAATATAGTGCAAATTTTTTAGTTAAGTTCTTTTAACGATAACAGACAAACCTTTTATTGGTTAACTGTTATACTTTTATTATCTACTTATTAGACTCTAATAAACATTTTGAGACCCGTTAGAACTTTTTGCAATGTGAATTGCACATTTGGCACCATATAGTTCATAAGGCACTTTTTTAGGACCTATATAACTAATATATAGTGCAAATTTGTTAGTTAAGTTCTTTTAACGATAACAGACAAACCTTTTATTGGTTAACTGTTATTCTTTTATATTCTACTTATGATACTCTAATAAACATTTTGAGACCCGTTAGAACTTTTGGGAATGTGAATTGCACATTTGCACCATATAGTTCACAAGGCACTTTTTAGGACCTATATAACTAATGTATAGTGCAAATTTTTTAGTTAAGTTCTTTTAACGATTACTGACAAACCTTTCATTGGTTAACTGTTATACTTTTATTATTTACTTATTAGACTCTAATAAACATTTTGAGACCCATTAGAACTTTTTGCAATGTGAATTGCACATTTGGCACCATATAGTTCACAAGGTACTTTTTAGGACCTATATAACTAATGTATAGTGCAAATTTTTAGTTAAGTTCTTTTAACGATAACAGACAAACCTTTTATTGGGTAAATGTTATACTTTTATCATTTACTTATTAGACTCTAATAAACATTTTGAGACCCGTTAGAACTTTTTGCAATGTGAATTGCACATTTGGCACCATATAGTTCACAAGGCATTTTTTAGGACCTATATAACTAATGTATAGTGCAAATTTTTTAGTTAAGTTCTTTTAACGATAACAGACAAACCTTTTATTGGTTAACTGTTATACTTTTATTATTTACTTATTAGACTCTAATAAACATTTTGAGACACGTTAGAACTTTTTGCAATATGAATTGCACATTTGGCACCATATAGTTCACAAGGCACTTTTTTATGACCTATATAACTAATATATAGTGCAAATTTTTTAGTTAAGTTCTTTTAACGATAACAGACAAACCTTTTATTGGTTAACTGTTATACTTTTATTATTTACTTATTATACTCTAATAAACATTTTGAGACCCGTTAGAACTTTTTGCAATGTGAATTGCACATTTGGCACCATATAGTTCACAAGGCACTTTTTAGGACCTATATAACTAATGTATAGTGCAAATTTTTTAGTTAAGTTCTTTTGAAGATAACAGACAAACCTTTTATTGGGTAAATGTTATACTTTTATTATTTACTTATTAGACTCTAATAAACATTTTGAGACCCGTTAGAACTTTTTGCAATGTGAATTGCACATTTGGCACCATATAGTTCACAAGGCACTTTTTAGGACCTATATAACTAAAATATAGTGCAAATTTTTTAGTTAAGTTCTTTTAACGATAACAGACAAACCTTTTATTGGTTAACTGTTATACTTTTATTATTTACTTATTAGACTCTAATAAACATTTTGAGACCCGTTAGAGCTTTTTGCAATGTGAATTGCACATTTGGCACCATATAGTTCACAAGGTACTTTTGAGGACCTATATAACTAATATATAGTGCAAATTTTTTAGTCAAGTTCTTTTAACGATAACAGACAAACCTTTTATTGGGTAAATGTTATACTTTTATTATTTACTTATTAGACTCTAATAAACATTTTGAGACCCGTTAGAACTTTTTGCAATGTGAATTGCACATTTGGGACCATATAGTTCACAAGGCACTTTTTAGGACCTATATAACTAATATATAGTGCAATTTTTTAGTTAAGTTCTTTTAACGATAACAGACAAACATTTTATTGGTTAACTGTTATACTTTTATTATTTACTTATTAGACTCTAATAAACATTTTGAGACCCGTTAGAACTTTTTGCAATGTGAATTGCACTTTTGGCACCATATAGTTCACAAGTCACTTTTTAGGACCTATATAACTAATATATAGTGCAAGTTTTTTAGTTAAGTTCTTTTAACGATAACAGACAAACCTTTTATTGGTTAACTGTTATACTTTTATTATTTACTTATTAGACTCTAATAAACATTTTGAGACCCGTTAGAACTTTTTGCAATGTGAATTGCACATTTGGCACCATATAGTTCACAAGGCACTTTTTTAGGACCTATATAACTAATATATAGTGCAAATTTTTTAGTTAAGTTCTTTTAACGATAACAGACAAACCTTTTATTGGTTAACTGTTATACATTTATTATCTACTTATTATACTCTAATAAACATTTTGAGACCCGTTAGAACTTTTTGCAATGTGAATTGCACATTTGGCACCATATAGTTCACAAGGCACTTTTTAGGACCTATGTAACTAATGTATAGTGCAAATTTTTTAGTTAAGTTCTTGTAACGATAACAGACAAACCTTTTATTGGTTAACTGTTATAATTTTATTATTTACTTATTAGACTCTAATAAACATTTTGAGACCCATTAGAACTTTTTGCAATGTGAATTGCACACTTGGCACCATATAGTTCACAAGGAACTTTTTAGGACCTATATAACTAATGTATAGTGCAAATTTTTTAGTTAAGTTCTTTTAACGATAACAGACAAACCTTTTATTGGGTAAATGTTATACTTTTATCATTTACTTATTAGACTCTAATAAACATTTTGAGACCCGTTAGAACTTTTTGCAATGTGAATTGCACATTTGGGACCATATAGTTCACAAGGCACTTTTTAGGACCTATAAAACTAATGTATAGTGAAAATTTTTTAGTTAAGTTCTTTTAACGATAACAGACAAACCTTTTATTGGTTAACTATTATACTTTTATATTCTACTTATTAGACTCTAATAAACATTTTGAGACCCGTTAGAACTTTTTGCAATGTGAATTGCACATTTGGCACCATATAGTTCACAAGGCACTTTTTAGGACCTATATAGCTAATGTATAGTGCAAATTTTTTAGTCAAGTTCTTTTAACGATAAAATTCAAACGTTTTATTGGTTAACTGTTATACTTTTATTATTTACTTATTAGACTCTAATAAACATTTTGAGACCCGTTAGAACTTTTTGCAATGTGAATTGCACATTTGGCACCATATAGTTCACAAGGCACTTTTTTAGGACCTATATAACTAATATATAGTGCAAATTGTTTAGTTAAGTTCTTTTAACGATAACAAACAAACCTTTTATTGGTTAACTGTTATACTTTTATTATCTACTTATTATACTCTAATAAACATTTTGAGACCCGTTAGAACTTTTTGCAATGTGAATTGCACATTTTGCAACATATAGTTCACAAGGCACTTTTTTAGGACCTATATAACTAATGTATAGTGCAAATTTTTTAGTTAAGTTCTTTTAACGATAACAGACAAACCTTTTTTTGGTTAACTTTTATACTTTTATTATCTACTTATTATACTCTAATAAACATTTTGAGACCCGTTAGAACTTTTTGCAATGTGAATTGCACATTTGGCACCATATAGTTCACAAGGCACTTTTTAGGACCTATATAACTAATGTATAGTGCAAATTTTTTAGTTAAGTTCTTTTAACGATAACAGACAAACCTTTTATTGGTTAACTGTTATACTTTTATTATTTACTTATTAGACTCTAATAAACATTTTGAGATCCGTTAAAACTTTTTGCAAAGTGAATTGCACATTTGGCACCATATAGTTCACAAGGTACTTTTTAGGACCTATATAACTAATGTATAGTGCAAATTTTTTAGTTAAGCTCTTTTGAAGATAACAGACAAACCTTTTATTGGGTAAATGTTATAATTTTATTATTTACTTATTCGATTCTAATAAACATTTTGAGACCCGTTAGAACTTTTTGCAATGTGAATTGCACTTTTGGCACCATATAGTTCACAAGGCACTTTTTAGGACCTATATAACTAATATATAGTGCAAATGTTTTAGTTAAGTTCTTTTAACGATAACAGACAAACCTTTTATTGGTTAACTGTTATACTTTTATTATTTACTTATTAGACTCTAATAAACATTTTGAGACCCGTTAGAACTTTTTGCAATGTGAATTGCACATTTGGCACCATATAGTTCACAAGGCACTTTTTTAGGACCTATATAACTAATATATAGTGCAAATTTTTTAGCTAAGTTCTTTTAACGATAACAGACAAACCTTTTATTGGTTAACTGTTATACTTTTATATTCTACTTATTATACTCTAATAAACATTTTGAGACCCGTTAGAACTTTTTGCAATGTGAATTGCACATTTGCACCATATAGTTCACAAGGCACTTTTTAGGACCTATATAACTAATGTATAGTGCAAATTTTTTAGTTAAGTTCTTTTAACGATAACAGACAAACCTTTCATTGGTTAACTGTTATAATTTTATTATTTACTTATTAGACTCTAATAAACATTTTGAGACCCGTTAGAACTTTTTGCAATGTGAATTGCACATTTGGCACCATATAGTTCACAAGGTACTTTTTAGGACCTATATAACTAATGTATAGTGCAAATTTTTTAGTTAAGTTCTTTTAACGATAACAGACAAACCTTTTATTGGGTAACTGTTATACTTTTATCATTTACTTATTAGACTCTAATAAACATTTTGAGACCCGTTAGAGCTTTTTGCAATGTGAATTGCACATTTGGCACCATATAGTTCACAAGGTACTTTTTAGGACCTATATAACTAATGTATAGTGCAAATTTTTTAGTTAAGTTCTTTTGACGATAACAGACAAACCTTTTATTGGGTAAATGTTATACTTTTATCATTTACGTATTAGACTCTAATAAACATTTTGAGACCCGTTAGAACTTTTTGCAATGTGAATTGCGCATTTGGGACCATATAGTTCACAAGGCACTTTTTAGGACCTATATAACTAATATATAGTGCAAATGTTTTAGTTAAGTTCTTTTAACGATAACAGACAAACCTTTTATTGGTTAACTGTTATACTTTTATTATTTACTTATTAGACTCTAATAAACATTTTGAGACCCGTTAGAACTTTTTGCAAAGTGAATTGCACATTTAGCACCATATAGCTCACAAGGCACTTTTTTAGGACCTATATAACTAATAAATAGTGCAAATTTTTTAGTTAAGTTCTTTTAACGATAACAGACAAACCTTTTATTGGTTAACTGTTATACTTTTATATTCTACTTATTATACTCTAATAAACATTTTGAGACCCGTTAGAACTTTTTGCAATGTGAATTGCACATTTGGCACCATATAGTTCACAAGGCACTTTTTAGGACCTATATAACTAATGTATAGTGCAAATTTTTTAGTTAAGTTCTTTTAACGATAACAGACAAACCTTTTATTGGTTAACTGTTATAATTTTATTATTTACTTATTAGACTCTAATAAACATTTTGAGACCCGTTAGAACTTTTTGCAATGTGAATTGCACATTTGGCACCATATAGTTCACAAGGCACTTTTTAGGAGCTGTATAACTAATGTATAGTGCAAATTTTTTAGTTAAGTTCTTTTAACGATAACAGACAAACATTTTATTGGTTAACTGTTATACTTTTATTATTTACTTATTAGACTCTAATAAACATTTTGAGACCCGTTAGAACTTTTTGCAATGTGAATTGCACATTTGGCACCATATAGTTCACAAGGTACTTTTTAGGACCTATATAACTAATGTATAGTGCAAATTTTTTAGTTAAGTTCTTTTAACGATAACAGACAAACCTTTTATTGGGTAAATGTTATACTTTTATCATTTACTTATTAGACTCTAATAAACATTTTGAGACCCGTTAGAACTTTTTGCAATGTGAATTGCACATTTGGCACCATATAGTTCACAAGGCACTTTTTAGGACCTATATAACTAATGTATAGTGCAAATTTTTTAGTTAAGTTCTTTTAATGATAACAGACAAACCTTTTATTGGTTAACTGTTATACTTTTATTATTTACTTATTAGACTCTAATAAACATTTTGAGACCCGTTAAAACGTTTTGCATTGTGAATTGCACATTTGGCACCTTATAGTTCACAAGGCACTTTTTTAGGACCTATATAACTAATATATAGTGCAAATTTTTTAGTTAAGTTCTTTTAACGATAACAGACAAACCTTTTATTGGTTAACTGTTATACTTTTATTATTTACTTATTAGACTCTAATAAACATTTTGAGACCCGTTAGAATTTTTTGCAATGTGAATTGCACATTTGGCACCATATAGTTCACAAGGCACTTTTTAGGACCTATATAACTAATGTATAGTGCAAATTTTTTAGTTAAGTTCTTTTAACGATAACAGACAAACCTTTTATTGGGTAAATGTTATACTTTTATTATTTACTTATTGGACTCTATTAAACATTTTGAGACCCGTTAGAGCTTTTTGCAATGTGAATTGCACATTTGGCACCATATAGTTCACAAGGTACTTTTTAGGACCTATATAACTAATGTACAGTGCAAATTTTTTAGTTAAGTTCTTTTAACGATAACAGACAAACCTTTTATTGGTTAACTATTATACTTTTATTATTTACTTATTAGACTCTAATAAACATTTTGAGAACCGTTAGAACTTTTTGCAATGTGAATTGCACTTTTTGCACCATATAGTTCACAAGGCACTTTTTAGGACCTATATAACTAATATATAGTGCAAATGTTTTAGTTAAGTTCTTTTAACGATAACAGACAAACCTTTTATTGGTTAACTATTATACTTTTATCATTTACTTATTAGACTCTAATAAACATTTTGAGACCCATTAGAAATTTTTGCAATGTGAATTGCACATTTGGCACCATATAGTTCACAAGGTACTTTTTAGGACCTATATAACTATTGTATAGTGCAAATTTTTTAGTTAAGTCCTTTTAACGATAACAGACAAATCTTTTATTGGGTAAATGTTATACTTTTATCATTTACTTATTAGACTTTAATAAACATTTTGAGACCCGTTAGAACTTTTTGCAATGTGAATTGCACATTTGGCACCATATAGTTCACAAGGCACTTTTTAGGACCTATATAACTAATGTATAGTGCAAATTTTTTAGTTAAGTTCTTTTAACGATAACAGACAAACCTTTTATTGGTTAACTGTTATACTTTCATTATTTACTTATTAGACTCTAATAAACATTTTGAGACCCGTTAGAACTTTTTGCAATATGAATTGCACATTTGGCACCATATAGTTCACAAGGCACTTTTTTAGGACCTATATAACTAATATATAGTTCAAATTTTTTAGTTAAGTTCTTTTAACGATAACAGACAAACCTTTTATTGGTTAACTGTTATACTTTTATTATTTACTTATTTGACTCTAATAAACATTTTGAGACCCGTTAGAACTTTTTGCAATGTGAATTGCACATTTGGGACCATATAGTTCACAAGGCACTTTTTAGGACCTATATAACTAATATATAGTGCAATTTTTTTAGTTAAGTTCTTTTAACGATAACAGACAAACCTTTTATTGGTTAACTGTTATACTTTTATATTCTACTTATTATACTCTAATAAACATTTTGAGACCCGTTAGAACTCTTTGCAATGTAAATTAAACATTTTGCACCATATAGTTCACAAGGCACGTTTAAGACCTATAAAACTAATGTATAGTGTAAATGTTTTAGTTAAGTTCTTTTAACGATAACAGGCAAACTTTTCCTTGGTTGACTGTTATACTTTTATTATTTACTTATTATACTCTAATAAACATTTTGAGACCAGTTAGAACTTTTTGCAATGTAAATTAAACATTTGGCACCATATAGTTCACAAGGCACTTTTTAGGACCTATATAACTAATATATAGTGCAAATTGTTTAGTTAAGTTCTTTTAACGATAACAGACAAACCTTTTATTAGTTAATTGTTATACTTTTATTATCTACTTATTAGACTCTAATAAACATTTTCAGACCCGTTAGCACTTTTTGCAATGTGAATTAAACATTTTGCACCATATACAGTAGTTCACAAGTCACGTTTTAGGACCAATAAAACTAATGTATAGTGCAAATGTTTTAGTTAAGTTCTTTTAAGGATAACAGACAAACTTTTTATTGGTTAACTGTTATACTTTTATTATTTACTTATTAGACTCTAATAAACATTTTGAGACCCGTTAGAACTTTTTGCAATGTGAATTGCACATTTGGGACATATAGTTCACAAGGCACTTTTTAGGACCTATATAACTAATATATAGTGCAATTTTTTAGTTAAGTTCTTTTAACGATAACAGACAAACCTTTTATTGGTTAACTGTTATACTTTTGTTATTTACTTATTAAACTCTAATAAACATTTTGAGACCCGTTAGAACTTTTTGCAATGTGAATTGCACTTTTGGCACCATATAGTTCACAAGGCACTTTTTAGGACCTATATAACTAATGTATAGTGAAAATGTTTTAGTTAAGTTCTTTTAACGATAACAGACAAACTTTTTATTGGTTAACTGTTATACTTTTATTATTTACTTATTAGACTCTAATAAACATTTTGAGACCCGTTAGAGCTTTTTGCAATGTGAATTGCACATTTGGCACCATATAGTTCACAAGGTACTTTTTAGGACTTATATAACTAATGTATAGTGCAATTTTTTTAGTTAAGTTCTTTTAACGATAACAGACAAACCTTTTATTGGGTAAATTTTATACTTTTATTATTTACTTATTAGACTCTAATAAACATTTTGAGACCCGTTAGAACTTTTTGCAACGTGAATTGCACATTTGGGACATATAGTTCACAAGGCACTTTTTAGGACCTATATAACTAATATATAGTGAAATTTTTTTAGTTAAGTTCTTTTAACGATAACAGACAAACCTTTTATTGGTTAACTGTTATACTTTTATTATTTACTTATTAGACTCTAATAAACATTTTGAGACCCGTTAGAACTTTTTGCAATGTGAATTGCACTTTTGGCACCATATAGTTCACAAGGCACTTTTTAGGACCTATATAACTAATATAAAGTGCAAATTTTTTAGTTAAGTTCTTTTAACGATAACAGACAAACCTTTTATTGGTTAACTGTTATACTTTTATATTCTACTTATTATACTCTAATAAACATTTTGAGACCCGTTAGAACTCTTTGCAATGTGAATTAAACATTTTGCACCATATAGTTCACAAGGCACGTTTAAGACCTATAAAACTAATGTATAGTGTAAATGTTTTAGTTAAGTTCTTTTAACGATAACAGGCAAACTTTTCCTTGGTTGACTGTTATACTTTTATTATTTACTTATTAGACTCTAATAAACATTTTGAGACCAGTTAGAACTTTTTGCAATGTGAATTAAACATTTGGCACCATATAGTTCACAAGGCACTTTTTAGGACCTATATAACTAATATATAGTGCAAATTGTTTAGTTAAGTTCTTTTAACGATAACAGACAAACCTTTTATTAGTTAATTGTTATACTTTTATTATCTACTTATTAGATTCTAATAAACATTTTCAGACCCGTTAGAACTCTTTGCAATGTGAATTAAACATTTTGCACCATATAGTTCACAAGGCACGTTTAAGACCTATAAAACTAATGTATAGTGCAAATGTTTTAGTTCAGTTCTTTTAAGGATAACAGACAAACCTTTCATTGGTTGACTGTTATACTTTTATTATTTACTTATTAGACTCTAATAAACATTTTGAGATCCGTTAAAACTTTTTGCAATGTTAATTAAACATGTTGCACTATATAGTTCACAAGGCACTTTTTAGGACCTATATAACTAATGTATAGTGCAAATGTTTTAGTTGAGTTCTTTTAACGATAACAGAGAAACCTTTCATTGGTTGACTGTTATACTTTTATTATTTACTTATTAGACGCTATTAAAACTTTTGAGACCCGTTAGAACTTTTTGCAATGTGAATTAAACATGTTGCACTATATAGTTCACATAGCACTTTTTAGGATCTATATAACTAATGTATAGTGCAAATGTTTAGTTAAGTTCTTTTAACGATAACAGCGAAACCATTCATTGGTTAACTGTTATACTTTTATTATTTGCTTATTAGAATCTAATAAACATTTTGAGACCCGTTAGAACTCTTTGCAATGTGAATTAAACATTTTGCACTATATAGTTCACAAGGCACCTTTAAAATCTATAAAACTAATGTATAATGCAAATGTTTTAGTTAAGTTCTTTTGAAGATAACAGACAAACCTTTCATTGGTTGACTGTTATACTTTTATTATTTACTTATTAGACTCTAATAAACATTTTGAGACCCGTTGGAACGTTTTGCAATGTGAATTAAACATTTTGCACCACATAGTTCACAAGACACTTTTTAGGACCTATATAACTAATGTATAGTGCAAATGTTTTAGTTAAGTTCTTTTAAGGATAACAGACAAACCTTTCATTGGTTGACTTTTATTCTTTTATTATTTGCTTATTTGACTCTAACAAATATTTTGAGACCCGTTAGAACGTTTTGCAATGTGAATTAAACATTTTGCACCATATATTTCACAAGGCACGTTTTAGGACCTGTATAACTAATGTATAGTGCAAATGTTTTAGTTAAGTTCTTTTAAGGATAACAGACAAACCTTTCATTGGTTGACTTTTATTCTTTTATTATTTGCTTATTTGACTCTAACAAATATTTTGAGACCCGTTGGAACGTTTTGCAATGTGAATTAAACATTTTGCACCATATATTTCACAAGGCACGTTTTAGGACCTGTATAACTAATGTATAGTGCAAATGTTTTAGTTAAGTTCTTTTAACGATAACAGAGAAACCTTTCATTGGTTGACTGTTATACATTTATTATTTACTTATTAGACGCTATTAAAACTTTTGAGACCCGTTAGAACTTTTTGCAATGTGAATTAAACATGTTGCACTATATAGTTCACAAGGCACTTTTTATTATCTATATAACTAATGTGTAGTGCAAATTTTTTAATTAAGTTCTTTTAACGATAACAGACAAAACTTTCATTGGTTAACAGTTATACTTTTATTATTTACTTATTAGACTCTAATGAACATTTTGAGACCCGTTGGAACTTTTTGCAATGTGAATTTAACATTTTGCACCATGTAGTTCACAAGGCACTTTTTCGGACCTTTATAACTAATGTATAGTGCAAATATTTGAGTTAAGTTCTTTTAACGATAACAGACAAACCTTTTATTGGTTAACTGTTATACTTTTATTATTTGCTTATTAGACTCTAATAAACATTTTGAGACCCGTTAGAACTTTTTGCAATGTGAATTAAACATTTTGCAACATCCAGTTCACAAGACACTTTTTAGGACCTAATAACTAATGTATAGTGCAAATGTTTTAGTTAAGTTCTTTTAAGGATAACAGACAAACCTTTCATTGGTTGACTTTTATTCTTTTATTATTTACTTATTTGACTCTAATAAATATTTTGAGACCCGTTAGAACGTTTTGCAATGTGAATTAAACATTTTGCACCATATAGTTCACAAGGCACTTTTTAGGACCTGTATAACTAATGTATAGTGCAAATGTTTTAGTTAAGTAATTTTAACGATAACAGACAAACCTTTTATTAGTTGACTGTTATACTTTTATTATTTACTTATTAGACTCTAATAAACATTTTCAGACCCGTTAGAACTTTTTGCAATGTGAATTAAACATTTTGCACCATATACAGTAGTTCACAAGGCACGTTTAAGACCTATAAAACTAATGTATAGTGTAAATGTTTTAGTTAAGTTCTTTTAACGATAACAGGCAAACCTTTCCTTGGTTGACTGTTATACTTTTATTATTTACTTATTAGACTCTAATAAAAATTTTGAGACCCGTTAGTACTTTTTGCAATGTGAATTAAACATGTTGCACTATATAGTTCACAAGGCACCCTTTAGGACCTATATAACTAATGTATAGTGCAAATGTTTTAGTTAAGTTCTTTTAACGATAACAGGCAAACCTTTCCTTGGTTGACTGTTATACTTTTATTATTTACTTATTAGACTCTAATAAACATTTTGAGACCAGTTAGAACTTTTTGCAATGTGAATTAAACATTTGGCACCATATAGTTCACAAGGCACTTTTTAGGACCTATATAACTAATATATAGTGCAAATTGTTTAGTTAAGTTCTTTTAACGATAACAGACAAACCTTTTATTAGTTAATTGTTATACTTTTATTATCTACTTATTAGACTCTAATAAACATTTTCAGACCCGTTAGAACTCTTTGCAATGTGAATTAAACATTTTGCACCATATAGTTCACAAGGCACGTTTAAGACCTATAAAACTAATGTATAGTGCAAATGTTTTAGTTCAGTTCTTTTAAGGATAACAGACAAACCTTTCATTGGTTGACTGTTATACTTTTATTATTTACTTATTAGACTCTAATAAACATTTTGAGACCCGTTAGAACTTTTTGCAATGTTAATTAAACATGTTGCACTATATAGTTCACCAGGCACTTTTTAGGACCTATATAACTAATGTATAGTGCAAATGTTTTAGTTAAGTTCTTTTAACGATAACAGAGAAACCTTTCATTGGTTGACTGTTATACTTTTATTATTTACTTATTAGACGCTATTAAAACTTTTGAGACCCGTTAGAACTTTTTGCAATGTGAATTAAACATGTTGCACTATATAGTTCACATAGCACTTTTTAGGATCTATATAACTAATGTATAGTGCAAATGTTTAGTTAAGTTCTTTTAACGATAACAGAGAAACCTTTCATTGGTTAACTGTTATACTTTTATTATTTGCTTATTAGAATCTAATAAACATTTTGAGACCCGTTAGAACTCTTTGCAATGTGAATTAAACATTTTGCACTATATAGTTCACAAGGCACCTTTAAAACCTATAAAACTAATGTATAATGCAAATGTTTTAGTTAAGTTCTTTTGAAGATAATAGACAAACCTTTCATTGGTTGACTGTTATACTTTTATTATTTACTTATTAGACTCTAATAAACATTTTGAGACCCGTTGGAACTTTTTGCAATGTGAATTAAACATTTTGCACCACATAGTTCACAAGACACTTTTTAGGACCTATATAACTAATGTATAGTGCAAATGTTTTAGTTAAGTTCTTTTAAGGATAACAGACAAACCTTTCATTGGTTGACTTTTATTCTTTTATTATTTGCTTATTTGACTCTAACAAATATTTTGAGACCCGTTAGAACGTTTTGCAATGTGAATTAAACATTTTGCACCATATATTTCACAAGGCACGTTTTAGGACCTGTATAACTAATGTATAGTGCAAATGTTTTAGTTAAGTTCTTTTAAGGATAACAGACAAACCTTTCATTGGTTGACTTTTATTCTTTTATTATTTGCTTATTTGACTCTAACAAATATTTTTAGACCCGTTAGAACGTTTTGCAATGTGAATTAAACATTTTGCACCATATATTTCACAAGGCACGTTTTAGGACCTGTATAACTAATGTATAGTGCAAATGTTTTAGTTAAGTTCTTTTAACGATAACAGAGAAACCTTTCATTGGTTGACTGTTATACTTTTATTATTTACTTATTAGACGCTATTAAAACTTTTGAGACCCGTTAGAACTTTTTGCAATGTGAATTAAACATGTTGCAGTATATAGTTCACAAGGCACTTTTTAGGATCTATATAACTAATGTATAGTGCAAATTTTTTAATTAAGTTCTTTTAACGATAACAGACAAAACTTTCATTGGTTAACAGTTATACTTTTATTATTTACTTATTAGACTCTAATGAACATTTTGAGACCCGTTGGAACTTTTTGCAATGTGAATTTAACATTTTGCACCATGTAGTTCACAAGGCACTTTTTCGGACCTTTATAACTAATGTATAGTGCAAATATTTGAGTTAAGTTCTTTTAACGATAACAGACAAACCTTTTATTGGTTAACTGTTATACTTTTATTATTTGCTTATTAGACTCTAATAAACATTTTGAGACCCGTTAGAACTTTTTGCAATGTGAATTAAACATTTTGCAACATCCAGTTCACAAGACACTTTTTAGGACCTAATAACTAATGTATAGTGCAAATGTTTTAGTTAAGTTCTTTTAACGATAACAGACAAACCTTTTATTGGTTAACTGTTATACTTTTATTATTTACTTATTAGACTCTAATAAACATTTTGAGACCCGTTAGTACTTTTTGCAATGTGAATTAAAAATTTTGCACCATATAAATTAGTTCACAAGTCACGTTTTAGGACCTATAAAACTAATGTATAGTGCAAATGTTTTAGTTAAGTTCTTTTAAGGATAACAGACAAACCTTTCATTGGTTGACTTTTATTCTTTTATTATTTACTTATTTGACTCTAATAAATATTTTGAGACCCGTTAGAACGTTTTGCAATGTGAATTAAACATTTTGCACCATATAGTTCACAAGGCACTTTTTAGGACCTGTATAACTAATGTATAGTGCAAATGTTTTAGTTAAGTTCTTTTAACGATAACAGACAAACCTTTTATTAGTTGACTGTTATACTTTTATTATTTACTTATTAGACTGTAATAAACATTTTGAGACCCGTTGGAATTTTTTGCAATGTGAATTAAACATTTTGCAACATCCAGTTCACAAGGCACTTTTTAGGACCTATACAACTAATGTATAGTGCAAATGTTTTAGTTAAGTTCCTTTAACGATAACAGACAAACCTTTTATTGGTTGACTGTTATACTTTTATTATTTACTTATTAGACTCTAATAAACATTTTCAGACCCGTTAGAACTTTTTGCAATGTGAATTAAACATTTTGCACCATATACAGTAGTTCACAAGTCACGTTTAAGACCTATAAAACTAATGTATAGTGTAAATGTTTTAGTTAAGTTCTTTTAACGATAACAGGCAAACCTTTCCTTGGTTGACTGTTATACTTTTATTATTTACTTATTAGACTCTAATAAAAATTTTGAGACCCGTTAGTACTTTTTGCAATGTGAATTAAACATGTTGCACTATATAGTTCACAAGGCACCCTTTAGGACCTATATAACTAATGTATAGTGCAAATGTTTTAGTTAAGTTCTTTGAACGATAACAGAGAAAAATTTCATTGGTTAACTGTTATACTTTTATTATTTACTTATTAGACTCTAATGAACATTTTGAGAACCGTTAGAACTTTTTGCAATGTGAATTTAACATTTTGCACCATGTAGTTCACAAGGCACTTTTTCGGACCTTTATAACTAATGTATAGTGCAAATGTTTTAGTTAAGTTCTTTTAACGATAACAGACAAACCTTTCATTGGTTGACTTTTATTCTTTTATTATTTACTTATTTGACTCTAACAAATATTTTGAGACCTGTTAGAACTATTTGCAATGTGAATTAAACATTTTGCACCATATAGTTCACAAGGCACTTTTTAGGACCTGTATAACTAATGTATAGTGCAAATGTTTTAGTTAAGTTCTTTTAACGATAACAGACAAACCTTTTATTAGTTGACTAATATACTTTTATTATTTACTTATTAGACTGTAATAAACATTTTGAGACCCGTTGGAACTTTTTGCAATGTGAATTAAACATTTTGCAACATCCAGTTCACAAGAAACTTTTTAGGACCTATACAACTAATGTATAGTGCAAATGTTTTAGTTAAGTTCTTTAACGATAACTGACAAACCTTTTATTGGTTAACTGTTATACTTTTATTATTTACTTATTAGACTATAATAAAAATTTTGAGAACCGTTAGAACTATTTGTAATGTGAATTAAACATGTTGCACTATATAGTTCACAAGGCACCCTTTAGGACCTATATAACTAATGTATAGTGCAAATGTTTTAGTTAAGTTCTTTTAACGATAACAGAGAAACCTTTCATTGGTTAACTGTTATACTTTTATTATTTACTTATTAGACTCTAATAAACATTTTGAGACCCGTTAGAAGTCTTTGTAATGTGAATTAAACATGTTGCACCATATAGTTCACAAGGCACTTTTAAGACCTATATAACTAATGTATAGTGCAAATTTTTTAGTTAAGTTCTTTTAACGATAACAGAGAAACCTTTCATTGGTTAACTGTTATACTTTATTATTTCCTTATTAGACTCTAATAAACATTTTGAGACCCGTTAGAACGTTTTGCAATGTGAATTAAACATTTTGCACCATATACAGTAGTTCACAAGTCACGTTTTATGTCCTATAAAACTAATGTATAGTGCAAATGTTTTAGTTAAGTTCTTTTAAGGATAACAGACAAACCTTTCATTGGTTACCTGTTATACTTTTATTATTTACTTATTAGACTCTAATAAACATTTTGAGACCCGTTGGAACTTTTTGCAATGTGAATTAAAAATTTTGCACCACATAGTTCACAACACACTTTTTAGGACCTATATAACTAATGTATAGTGCAAATGTTTTAGTTAAGTTCTTTAACGATAACAGACAAACCTTTTATTGGTTAACTGTTATACTTTTATTATTTACTTATTAGACTCTAATAAACATTTTGAGACCCGTTAGAACTTTTTGCAATGTGAATTAAACATTTTGCAACATCCAGTTCACAAGAAACTTTTTAGGACCTATACAACTAATGTATAGTGCAAATGTTTTAGTTAAGTTCTTTTAACGATAACAGACAACCCTTTTATTGGTTAACTGTTATACTTTTATTATTTACTTATTAGACTCTAATAAACATTTTGAGACCCGTTGGAACTTTTTGCAATGTGAATTAAAAATTTTGCACCACATAGTTCACAACACACTTTTTAGGACCTATATAACTAATGTATAGTGCAAATGTTTTAGTTAAGTTCTTTAACGATAACAGACAAACCTTTTATTGGTTAACTGTTATACTTTTATTATTTACTTATTAGACTCTAATAAACATTTTGAGACCCGTTAGAACTTTTTGCAATGTGAATTAAACATTTTGCAACATATACAGTAGTTCACAAGGCACGTTTAAGACCTATAAATCTAATGTATAGTGTAAATGTTTTAGTTAAGTTATTTTGAAGATAACAGACAAACCTTTTATTGGTTGACTGTTATACTTTTATTATTTACTTATTAGACTCTAATAAAACTTTTGAGACCCGTTAGAACTTTTTGCAATTTGAATTAAACATGTTGCACTATCTAGTTCACAAAAAACTTTTTAGGACCTATATAACTAATGTATAGTGCAAATATTTTAGTTAAGTTCTTTTAACGATAACAGACAAAACTTTCATTGGTTAACTGTTATACTTTTATTATTTACTTATTAGACTCTAATAAATATTTTGAGACCCGTTAGAACTTTTTGCAATGTGAATTAAACATTTTGCACCATATAGTTCACAAGGCACTTTTTAGGACCTATATAACTAATGTATAGTGCAAATGTTTTAGATAAGTTCTTTTAACGATAACAGACAAACCTTTTATTATTTGACTGTTATACTTTTATTATTTACTTATTAGACTCTAATAAACATTTTGAGACCCGTTAGAACTTTTTGCAATTTGAATTAAATATTTTGCACCATATAGTTCACAAGGCACTTTTTAGGACCTATAAAACTAATGTATAGTGCAAATGTTTTAGTTAAGTTCTTTTAACGATAACAGACAAACCTTTCCTTGGTTGACTGTTATACTTTTATTATTTACTTATTAGACTCTAATAAAAATATTGAGACCCGTTAGAACTTTTTGCAATGTGAATTAAACATGTTGCACTATATAGTTCACAAGGCACGTTTTAGGACCTATATAACTAATGTATAGTGCAAATGTTTTAGTTAAGTTCTTTTAAAGATAACAGACAAACCTTTTATTGGTTAACTGTTATACTTTTATTATTTACTTATTAGACTATAATAAATATTTTCAGACCCGTTTGAACTTTTTGCAATATGAATTAAACATTTTGCACCATATACAGTTGTTCACAAGTCACGTTTTATGACCTATAAAACTAATGTATAGTGCAAATGTTTTAGTTACGTTCTTTTAACGATAACAGACAAACATTTTATTGCTTAACTGTTATACTTTTATTATTTACTTATTAGACTCTAATAAACATTTTGAGACCCGTTAGAACTTTTTGCAATGTGAATTAAACATTTTGCACCATCCAGTTCACAAGACACTTTTTAGAACTTAATAACTAATGTATAGTGGAAATATTTGAGTTAAGTTCTTTTAACGATAACAGACAAACCTTTTATTGGTTAACTGTTATACTTTTATTATTTACTTATTAGACTCTAATAAACATTTTGAGACCCGTTAGAACTTTTTGCAATGTGAATTAAACATTTTGCACCATATAGTTCACAAGTCACGTTTTAGAACCTATAAAACTAATGTATAGTGCAAATGTTTTAGTTAAGTTCTTTTAAGGATAACAGACAAAACTTTCATTGGTTAACTGTTATACTTTTATTATTTACTTATTAGACTCTAATAAACATTTTGAGACCCGTTAGAACTTTTTGCAATTTGAATTAAACATTTTGCAACATCCAGTTCACAAGAAACTTTTTAGGACCTATACAACTAATGTATAGTGCAAATGTTTTAGTTAAGTTCTTTTAACGATAACAGACAAACCTTTTATTGGTTAACTGTTATACTTTTATTATTTACTTATTAGACTATAATAAACATTTTGAGACCCGTTGGAACTTTTTGCAATGTGAATTAAACATTTTGCACCACATAGTTCACAAGACACTTTTTAGGACCTATATAACTAATGTATAGTGCAAATGTTTTAGTTAAGTTCTTTAACGATAACAGACAAACCTTTCATTGGTTGACTGTTATACTTTTATTATTTACTTATTAGACTCTAATAAACATTTTGAGACCCGTTAGAACTTTTTGCAATGTGAATTAAACATTTTGCACCATATACAGTAGTTCACAAGGCACGTTTAAGACCTATAAAACTAATGTATAGTATAAATGTTTTAGTTAAGTTATTTTAACGATAACAGACAAACCTTTTATTGGTTGACTGTTATACTTTTATTATTTACGTATTAGACTCTAATAAACATTTTCAGACCCGTTAGAACTTTTTGCAATTTGAATTAAACATGTTGCACTATCTAGTTCACAAAAAACTTTTTAGGACCTATATAACTAATGTATAGTGCAAATATTTTAGTTAAGTTCTTTTAACGATAACAGACAAAACTTTCATTGGTTAACTGTTATACTTTTATTATTTACTTATCAGACTCTAATAAATATTTTGAGACCCGTTAGAACTTTTTGCAATGTGAATTAAACATTTTGCACCATATAGTTCACAAGGCACTTTTTAGGACCTATATAACTAATGTATAGTGCAAATGTTTTAGTTAAGTTCTTTTAACGATAACAGACAAACCTTTTATTATTTGACTGTTATACTTTTATTATTTACTTATTAGACTCTAATAAACATTTTGAGACCCGTTAGAACTTTTTGCAATTTGAATTAAATATTTTGCACCATATAGTTCACAAGGCACTTTTTAGGACCTATAAAACTAATGTATAGTGCAAATGTTTTAGTTAAGTTCTTTTAACGATAACAGACAAACCTTTCCTTGGTTGACTGTTATACTTTTATTGTTTACTTATTAGACTCTAATAAAAATATTGAGACCCGTTAGAACTTTTTGCAATGTGAATTAAACATGTTGCACTATATAGTTCACAAGGCACGTTTTAGGACCTATATAAATAATGTATAGTGCAAATGTTTTAGTTAAGTTCTTTTAAAGATAACAGACAAACCTTTTATTGGTTAACTGTTATACTTTTATTATTTACTTATTAGACTATAATAAATATTTTCAGACCCGTTTGAACTTTTTGCAATATGAATTAAACATTTTGCACCATATACAGTTGTTCACAAGTCACGTTTTATGACCTATAAAACTAATGTATAGTGCAAATGTTTTAGTTACGTTCTTTTAACGATAACAGACAAACATTTTATTGCTTAACTGTTATACTTTTATTATTTACTTATTAGACTCTAATAAACATTTTGAGACCCGTTAGAACTTTTTGCAATGTGAATTAAACATTTTGCACCATCCAGTTCACAAGACACTTTTTAGGACTTAATAACTAATGTATAGTGAAAGTATTTGTGTTAAGTTCTTTAAAGGATAACAGACAAAACTTTCATTGGTTAACTGTTATACTTTTATTATTTACTTATTAGACTCTAATAAACATTTTGAGACCCGTTAGAACTTTTTGCAATTTGAATTAAACATTTTGCAACATCCAGTTCACAAGAAACTTTTTAGGACCTATACAACTAATGTATAGTGCAAATGTTTTAGTTAAGTTCTTTTAACGATAACAGACAAACCTTTTATTGGTTAACTGTTATACTTTGATTATTTACTTATTAGACTATAATAAACATTTTGAGACCCGGTGGAACTTTTTGCAATGTGAATTAAACATTTTGCACCACATAGTTCACAAGACACTTTTTAGGACCTATATAACTAATGTATAGTGCAAATGTTTTAGTTAAGTTCTTTAACGATAACAGACAAACCTTTCATTGGTTGACTGTTATACTTTTATTATTTACTTATTAGACTCTAATAAACATTTTGAGACCCGTTAGAACTTTTTGCAATGTGAATTAAACATTTTGCACCATATACAGTAGTTCACAAGGCACGTTTAAGACTTATAAAACTAATGTATAGTGTAAATGTTTTATTTAAGTTATTTTGAAGATAACAGACAAACCTTTCATTGGTTGACTCTTATACTTTTATTATTTCCTTATTAGACTCTAATAAACATTTTGAGACACGTTAGAACTTTTTGCAATGTGAATTAAACATGTTGCACCATCCAGTTCACAAGACACTTTTTAGGACCTATATAACTAATGTATAGTGCAAATGTTTTAGTTAAGTTCTTTTAACGATAACAGACAAATCATTTATTGGTTAACTGTTATACTTTTATTATTTACTTATTAGACTCTAATAAACATTTTCAGACCCGTTAGAACTTTTTGCAATGTGAATTAAACATTTTGCACCATATAGTTCACAAGGCACTTTTTAGGACTTATATAACTAATGTATAGTGCAAATGTTTTAGTTAAGTTCATTTAACGATAACAGACAAACCTTTTATTATTTGACTGTTATACTTTTATTATTTACTTATTAGACTCTAATAAAACTTTTGAGACCCGTTAGAACTTTTTGCAATGTGAATTAAACATGTTGCACTATCTAGTTCACAAGACACTTTTTAAGACCTATTTAACTAATGTATAGTGCAAATTTTTTAGTTAAGTTCTTTTAACGATAACAGACAAACCTTTCATTGGTTAACTGTTATACTTTTATTATTTACCTATTAGACTCTAATAAAACTTTTGAGACCCGTTAGAACTTTTTGCAATGTGAATTAAACATGTTGCACTATCTAGTTCACAAGACACTTTTTAAGACCTATATAACTAATGTATAGTGCAAATTTTTTAGTTAAGTTCCTTTAACGATAACAGAGAAACCTTTCATTGGTTAACTGTTATACTTTTATTATTTACTTATTAGACTCTAATAAACATTTTGAGACCCGTTAGAACTTTTTGCAATGTGAATTAAACATTTTGCACCATATACAGTAGTTCACAAATCACGTTTTATGACCTATAAAACTAATGTATAGGTCAAATGTTTTAGTTAAATTCTTTTAACGATAACAGACAAACCTTTCATTGGTTGACTCTTATACTTTTATTATTTCCTTATTAGACTCTAATAAACATTTTGAGACCCGTTAGAACTTTTTGCAATGTGAATTAAACATGTTGCACCATCCAGTTCACAAGACACTTTTTAGGACCTATATAACTAATGTATAGTGCAAATGTTTTAGTTAAGTTCTTTTAACGATAACAGAAAAACCTTTTATTGGTTAACTGTTATACTTTTATTATTTACTTATTAGACTCTAATAAACATTTTGAGACCCGTTAAAACTATTTGCAAATTGAATTAAACATTTTGCACCATATAGTTTATAAGACACTTTTTAGGACCTATATAACTAATGTATAGTGCAAATGTTTTAGTTAAGTTCTTTTAACGATAACAGACAAATAATTTATTGGTTAACTGTTATACTTTTATTATTTACTTATTAGACTCTAATAAACATTTTGAGACCCGTTAGAACTTTTTGCAATTTGAATTAAATATTTTGCACCATATAGTTCACAAGGCACTTTTTAGGACCTATAAAACTAATGTATAGTGCAAATGTTTTAGTTAAGTTCTTTTAACGATAACAGACAAACCTTTCCTTGGTTGACTGTTATACTTTTATTATTTACTTATTAGACTCTAATAAAAATATTGAGACCCGTTAGAACTTTTTGCAATGTGAATTAAACATGTTGCACTATATAGTTCACAAGGCACGTTTTAGGACCTATATAAATAATGTATAGTGCAAATGTTTTAGTTAAGTTCTTTTAAAGATAACAGACAAACCTTTTATTGGTTAACTGTTATACTTTTATTATTTACTTATTAGACTATAATAAATATTTTCAGACCCGTTTGAACTTTTTGCAATATGAATTAAACATTTTGCACCATATACAGTTGTTCACAAGTCACGTTTTATGACCTATAAAACTAATGTATAGTGCAAATGTTTTAGTTACGTTCTTTTAACGATAACAGACAAACATTTTATTGCTTAACTGTTATACTTTTATTATTTACTTATTAGACTCTAATAAACATTTTGAGACCCGTTAGAACTTTTTGCAATGTGAATTAAACATTTTGCACCATCCAGTTCACAAGACACTTTTTAGAACTTAATAACTAATGTATAGTGGAAATATTTGAGTTAAGTTCTTTTAACGATAACAGACAAACCTTTTATTGGTTAACTGTTATACTTTTATTATTTACTTATTAGACTCTAATAAACATTTTGAGACCCGTTAGAACTTTTTGCAATGTGAATTAAACATTTTGCACCATATAGTTCACAAGTCACGTTTTAGAACCTATAAAACTAATGTATAGTGCAAATGTTTTAGTTAAGTTCTTTTAAGGATAACAGACAAAACTTTCATTGGTTAACTGTTATACTTTTATTATTTACTTATTAGACTCTAATAAACATTTTGAGACCCGTTAGAACTTTTTGCAATTTGAATTAAACATTTTGCAACATCCAGTTCACAAGAAACTTTTTAGGACCTATACAACTAATGTATAGTGCAAATGTTTTAGTTAAGTTCGTTTAACGATAACAGACAAACCTTTTATTGGTTAACTGTTATACTTTTATTATTTACTTATTAGACTATAATAAACATTTTGAGACCCGTTGGAACTTTTTGCAATGTGAATTAAACATTTTGCACCACATAGTTCACAAGACACTTTTTAGGACCTATATAACTAATGTATAGTGCAAATGTTTTAGTTAAGTTCTTTAACGATAACAGACAAACCTTTCATTGGTTGACTGTTATACTTTTATTATTTACTTATTAGACTCTAATAAACATTTTGAGACCCGTTAGAACTTTTTGCAATGTGAATTAAACATTTTGCACCATATACAGTAGTTCACAAGGCACGTTTAAGACCTATAAAACTAATGTATAGTATAAATGTTTTAGTTAAGTTATTTTAACGATAACAGACAAACCTTTTATTGGTTGACTGTTATACTTTTATTATTTACGTATTAGACTCTAATAAACATTTTCAGACCCGTTAGAACTTTTTGCAATTTGAATTAAACATGTTGCACTATCTAGTTCACAAAAAACTTTTTAGGACCTATATAACTAATGTATAGTGCAAATATTTTAGTTAAGTTCTTTTAACGATAACAGACAAAACTTTCATTGGTTAACTGTTATACTTTTATTATTTACTTATCAGACTCTAATAAATATTTTGAGACCCGTTAGAACTTTTTGCAATGTGAATTAAACATTTTGCACCATATAGTTCACAAGGCACTTTTTAGGACCTATATAACTAATGTATAGTGCAAATGTTTTAGTTAAGTTCTTTTAACGATAACAGACAAACCTTTTATTATTTGACTGTTATACTTTTATTATTTACTTATTAGACTCTAATAAACATTTTGAGACCCGTTAGAACTTTTTGCAATTTGAATTAAATATTTTGCACCATATAGTTCACAAGGCACTTTTTAGGACCTATAAAACTAATGTATAGTGCAAATGTTTTAGTTAAGTTCTTTTAACGATAACAGACAAACCTTTCCTTGGTTGACTGTTATACTTTTATTGTTTACTTATTAGACTCTAATAAAAATATTGAGACCCGTTAGAACTTTTTGCAATGTGAATTAAACATGTTGCACTATATAGTTCACAAGGCACGTTTTAGGACCTATATAAATAATGTATAGTGCAAATGTTTTAGTTAAGTTCTTTTAAAGATAACAGACAAACCTTTTATTGGTTAACTGTTATACTTTTATTATTTACTTATTAGACTATAATAAATATTTTCAGACCCGTTTGAACTTTTTGCAATATGAATTAAACATTTTGCACCATATACAGTTGTTCACAAGTCACGTTTTATGACCTATAAAACTAATGTATAGTGCAAATGTTTTAGTTACGTTCTTTTAACGATAACAGACAAACATTTTATTGCTTAACTGTTATACTTTTATTATTTACTTATTAGACTCTAATAAACATTTTGAGACCCGTTAGAACTTTTTGCAATGTGAATTAAACATTTTGCACCATCCAGTTCACAAGACACTTTTTAGGACTTAATAACTAATGTATAGTGAAAGTATTTGTGTTAAGTTCTTTAAAGGATAACAGACAAAACTTTCATTGGTTAACTGTTATACTTTTATTATTTACTTATTAGACTCTAATAAACATTTTGAGACCCGTTAGAACTTTTTGCAATTTGAATTAAACATTTTGCAACATCCAGTTCACAAGAAACTTTTTAGGACCTATACAACTAATGTATAGTGCAAATGTTTTAGTTAAGTTCTTTTAACGATAACAGACAAACCTTTTATTGGTTAACTGTTATACTTTGATTATTTACTTATTAGACTATAATAAACATTTTGAGACCCGGTGGAACTTTTTGCAATGTGAATTAAACATTTTGCACCACATAGTTCACAAGACACTTTTTAGGACCTATATAACTAATGTATAGTGCAAATGTTTTAGTTAAGTTCTTTAACGATAACAGACAAACCTTTCATTGGTTGACTGTTATACTTTTATTATTTACTTATTAGACTCTAATAAACATTTTGAGACCCGTTAGAACTTTTTGCAATGTGAATTAAACATTTTGCACCATATACAGTAGTTCACAAGGCACGTTTAAGACTTATAAAACTAATGTATAGTGTAAATGTTTTATTTAAGTTATTTTGAAGATAACAGACAAACCTTTCATTGGTTGACTCTTATACTTTTATTATTTCCTTATTAGACTCTAATAAACATTTTGAGACACGTTAGAACTTTTTGCAATGTGAATTAAACATGTTGCACCATCCAGTTCACAAGACACTTTTTAGGACCTATATAACTAATGTATAGTGCAAATGTTTTAGTTAAGTTCTTTTAACGATAACAGACAAATCATTTATTGGTTAACTGTTATACTTTTATTATTTACTTATTAGACTCTAATAAACATTTTCAGACCCGTTAGAACTTTTTGCAATGTGAATTAAACATTTTGCACCATATAGTTCACAAGGCACTTTTTAGGACTTATATAACTAATGTATAGTGCAAATGTTTTAGTTAAGTTCATTTAACGATAACAGACAAACCTTTTATTATTTGACTGTTATACTTTTATTATTTACTTATTAGACTCTAATAAAACTTTTGAGACCCGTTAGAACTTTTTGCAATTTGAATTAAACATTTTGCAACATCCAGTTCACAAGAAACTTTTTAGGACCTATACAACTAATGTATAGTGCAAATGTTTTAGTTAAGTTCTTTTAACGATAACAGACAAACCTTTTATTGGTTAACTGTTATACTTTTATTATTTACTTATTAGACTATAATAAACATTTTGAGACCCGTTGGAACTTTTTGCAATGTGAATTAAACATTTTGCACCACATAGTTCACAAGACACTTTTTAGGACCTATATAACTAATGTATAGTGCAAATGTTTTAGTTAAGTTCTTTAACGATAACAGACAAACCTTTCATTGGTTGACTGTTATACTTTTATTATTTACTTATTAGACTCTAATAAACATTTTGAGACCCGTTAGAACTTTTTGCAATGTGAATTAAACATTTTGCACCATATACAGTAGTTCACAAGGCACGTTTAAGACCTATAAAACTAATGTATAGTATAAATGTTTTAGTTAAGTTATTTTAACGATAACAGACAAACCTTTTATTGGTTGACTGTTATACTTTTATTATTTACGTATTAGACTCTAATAAACATTTTCAGACCCGTTAGAACTTTTTGCAATTTGAATTAAACATGTTGCACTATCTAGTTCACAAAAAACTTTTTAGGACCTATATAACTAATGTATAGTGCAAATATTTTAGTTAAGTTCTTTTAACGATAACAGACAAAACTTTCATTGGTTAACTGTTATACTTTTATTATTTACTTATCAGACTCTAATAAATATTTTGAGACCCGTTAGAACTTTTTGCAATGTGAATTAAACATTTTGCACCATATAGTTCACAAGGCACTTTTTAGGACCTATATAACTAATGTATAGTGCAAATGTTTTAGTTAAGTTCTTTTAACGATAACAGACAAACCTTTTATTATTTGACTGTTATACTTTTATTATTTACTTATTAGACTCTAATAAACATTTTGAGACCCGTTAGAACTTTTTGCAATTTGAATTAAACATGTTGCACTATCTAGTTCACAAGTCACGTTTTAGAACCTATAAAACTAATGTATAGTGCAAATGTTTTAGTTAAGTTCTTTTAAGGATAACAGACAAAACTTTCATTGGTTAACTGTTATACTTTTATTATTTACTTATTAGACTCTAATAAACATTTTGAGACCCGTTAGAACTTTTTGCAATTTGAATTAAACATTTTGCAACATCCAGTTCACAAGAAACTTTTTAGGACCTATACAACTAATGTATAGTGCAAATGTTTTAGTTAAGTTCTTTTAACGATAACAGACAAACCTTTTATTGGTTAACTGTTATACTTTTATTATTTACTTATTAGACTATAATAAACATTTTGAGACCCGTTGGAACTTTTTGCAATGTGAATTAAACATTTTGCACCACATAGTTCACAAGACACTTTTTAGGACCTATATAACTAATGTATAGTGCAAATGTTTTAGTTAAGTTCTTTAACGATAACAGACAAACCTTTCATTGGTTGACTGTTATACTTTTATTATTTACTTATTAGACTCTAATAAACATTTTGAGACCCGTTAGAACTTTTTGCAATGTGAATTAAACATTTTGCACCATATACAGTAGTTCACAAGGCACGTTTAAGACCTATAAAACTAATGTATAGTATAAATGTTTTAGTTAAGTTATTTTAACGATAACAGACAAACCTTTTATTGGTTGACTGTTATACTTTTATTATTTACGTATTAGACTCTAATAAACATTTTCAGACCCGTTAGAACTTTTTGCAATTTGAATTAAACATGTTGCACTATCTAGTTCACAAAAAACTTTTTAGGACCTATATAACTAATGTATAGTGCAAATATTTTAGTTAAGTTCTTTTAACGATAACAGACAAAACTTTCATTGGTTAACTGTTATACTTTTATTATTTACTTATCAGACTCTAATAAATATTTTGAGACCCGTTAGAACTTTTTGCAATGTGAATTAAACATTTTGCATCATATAGTTCACAAGGCACTTTTTAGGACCTATATAACTAATGTATAGTGCAAATGTTTTAGTTAAGTTCTTTTAACGATAACAGACAAACCTTTTATTATTTGACTGTTATACTTTTATTATTTACTTATTAGACTCTAATAAACATTTTGAGACCCGTTAGAACTTTTTGCAATTTGAATTAAATATTTTGCACCATATAGTTCACAAGGCACTTTTTAGGACCTATAAAACTAATGTATAGTGCAAATGTTTTAGTTAAGTTCTTTAACGATAACAGACAAACCTTTCATTGGTTGACTGTTATACTTTTATTATTTACTTATTAGACTCTAATAAACATTTTGAGACCCGTTAGAACTTTTTGCAATGTGAATTAAACATTTTGCACCATATACAGTAGTTCACAAGGCACGTTTAAGACCTATAAAACTAATGTATAGTATAAATGTTTTAGTTAAGTTATTTTAACGATAACAGACAAACCTTTTATTGGTTGACTGTTATACTTTTATTATTTACGTATTAGACTCTAATAAACATTTTCAGACCCGTTAGAACTTTTTGCAATTTGAATTAAACATGTTGCACTATCTAGTTCACAAAAAACTTTTTAGGACCTATATAACTAATGTATAGTGCAAATATTTTAGTTAAGTTCTTTTAACGATAACAGACAAAACTTTCATTGGTTAACTGTTATACTTTTATTATTTACTTATCAGACTCTAATAAATATTTTGAGACCCGTTAGAACTTTTTGCAATGTGAATTAAACATTTTGCACCATATAGTTCACAAGGCACTTTTTAGGACCTATATAACTAATGTATAGTGCAAATGTTTTAGTTAAGTTCTTTTAACGATAACAGACAAACCTTTTATTATTTGACTGTTATACTTTTATTATTTACTTATTAGACTCTAATAAACATTTTGAGACCCGTTAGAACTTTTTGCAATTTGAATTAAATATTTTGCACCATATAGTTCACAAGGCACTTTTTAGGACCTATAAAACTAATGTATAGTGCAAATGTTTTAGTTAAGTTCTTTTAACGATAACAGACAAACCTTTCCTTGGTTGACTGTTATACTTTTATTGTTTACTTATTAGACTCTAATAAAAATATTGAGACCCGTTAGAACTTTTTGCAATGTGAATTAAACATGTTGCACTATATAGTTCACAAGGCACGTTTTAGGACCTATATAAATAATGTATAGTGCAAATGTTTTAGTTAAGTTCTTTTAAAGATAACAGACAAACCTTTTATTGGTTAACTGTTATACTTTTATTATTTACTTATTAGACTATAATAAATATTTTCAGACCCGTTTGAACTTTTTGCAATATGAATTAAACATTTTGCACCATATACAGTTGTTCACAAGTCACGTTTTATGACCTATAAAACTAATGTATAGTGCAAATGTTTTAGTTACGTTCTTTTAACGATAACAGACAAACATTTTATTGCTTAACTGTTATACTTTTATTATTTACTTATTAGACTCTAATAAACATTTTGAGACCCGTTAGAACTTTTTGCAATGTGAATTAAACATTTTGCACCATCCAGTTCACAAGACACTTTTTAGGACTTAATAACTAATGTATAGTGAAAGTATTTGTGTTAAGTTCTTTAAAGGATAACAGACAAAACTTTCATTGGTTAACTGTTATACTTTTATTATTTACTTATTAGACTCTAATAAACATTTTGAGACCCGTTAGAACTTTTTGCAATTTGAATTAAACATTTTGCAACATCCAGTTCACAAGAAACTTTTTAGGACCTATACAACTAATGTATAGTGCAAATGTTTTAGTTAAGTTCTTTTAACGATAACAGACAAACCTTTTATTGGTTAACTGTTATACTTTGATTATTTACTTATTAGACTATAATAAACATTTTGAGACCCGGTGGAACTTTTTGCAATGTGAATTAAACATTTTGCACCACATAGTTCACAAGACACTTTTTAGGACCTATATAACTAATGTATAGTGCAAATGTTTTAGTTAAGTTCTTTAACGATAACAGACAAACCTTTCATTGGTTGACTGTTATACTTTTATTATTTACTTATTAGACTCTAATAAACATTTTGAGACCCGTTAGAACTTTTTGCAATGTGAATTAAACATTTTGCACCATATACAGTAGTTCACAAGGCACGTTTAAGACTTATAAAACTAATGTATAGTGTAAATGTTTTATTTAAGTTATTTTGAAGATAACAGACAAACCTTTCATTGGTTGACTCTTATACTTTTATTATTTCCTTATTAGACTCTAATAAACATTTTGAGACACGTTAGAACTTTTTGCAATGTGAATTAAACATGTTGCACCATCCAGTTCACAAGACACTTTTTAGGACCTATATAACTAATGTATAGTGCAAATGTTTTAGTTAAGTTCTTTTAACGATAACAGACAAATCATTTATTGGTTAACTGTTATACTTTTATTATTTACTTATTAGACTCTAATAAACATTTTCAGACCCGTTAGAACTTTTTGCAATGTGAATTAAACATTTTGCACCATATAGTTCACAAGGCACTTTTTAGGACTTATATAACTAATGTATAGTGCAAATGTTTTAGTTAAGTTCATTTAACGATAACAGACAAACCTTTTATTATTTGACTGTTATACTTTTATTATTTACTTATTAGACTCTAATAAAACTTTTGAGACCCGTTAGAACTTTTTGCAATTTGAATTAAACATTTTGCAACATCCAGTTCACAAGAAACTTTTTAGGACCTATACAACTAATGTATAGTGCAAATGTTTTAGTTAAGTTCTTTTAACGATAACAGACAAACCTTTTATTGGTTAACTGTTATACTTTTATTATTTACTTATTAGACTATAATAAACATTTTGAGACCCGTTGGAACTTTTTGCAATGTGAATTAAACATTTTGCACCACATAGTTCACAAGACACTTTTTAGGACCTATATAACTAATGTATAGTGCAAATGTTTTAGTTAAGTTCTTTAACGATAACAGACAAACCTTTCATTGGTTGACTGTTATACTTTTATTATTTACTTATTAGACTCTAATAAACATTTTGAGACCCGTTAGAACTTTTTGCAATGTGAATTAAACATTTTGCACCATATACAGTAGTTCACAAGGCACGTTTAAGACCTATAAAACTAATGTATAGTATAAATGTTTTAGTTAAGTTATTTTAACGATAACAGACAAACCTTTTATTGGTTGACTGTTATACTTTTATTATTTACGTATTAGACTCTAATAAACATTTTCAGACCCGTTAGAACTTTTTGCAATTTGAATTAAACATGTTGCACTATCTAGTTCACAAAAAACTTTTTAGGACCTATATAACTAATGTATAGTGCAAATATTTTAGTTAAGTTCTTTTAACGATAACAGACAAAACTTTCATTGGTTAACTGTTATACTTTTATTATTTACTTATCAGACTCTAATAAATATTTTGAGACCCGTTAGAACTTTTTGCAATGTGAATTAAACATTTTGCACCATATAGTTCACAAGGCACTTTTTAGGACCTATATAACTAATGTATAGTGCAAATGTTTTAGTTAAGTTCTTTTAACGATAACAGACAAACCTTTTATTATTTGACTGTTATACTTTTATTATTTACTTATTAGACTCTAATAAACATTTTGAGACCCGTTAGAACTTTTTGCAATTTGAATTAAACATGTTGCACTATCTAGTTCACAAGTCACGTTTTAGAACCTATAAAACTAATGTATAGTGCAAATGTTTTAGTTAAGTTCTTTTAAGGATAACAGACAAAACTTTCATTGGTTAACTGTTATACTTTTATTATTTACTTATTAGACTCTAATAAACATTTTGAGACCCGTTAGAACTTTTTGCAATTTGAATTAAACATTTTGCAACATCCAGTTCACAAGAAACTTTTTAGGACCTATACAACTAATGTATAGTGCAAATGTTTTAGTTAAGTTCTTTTAACGATAACAGACAAACCTTTTATTGGTTAACTGTTATACTTTTATTATTTACTTATTAGACTATAATAAACATTTTGAGACCCGTTGGAACTTTTTGCAATGTGAATTAAACATTTTGCACCACATAGTTCACAAGACACTTTTTAGGACCTATATAACTAATGTATAGTGCAAATGTTTTAGTTAAGTTCTTTAACGATAACAGACAAACCTTTCATTGGTTGACTGTTATACTTTTATTATTTACTTATTAGACTCTAATAAACATTTTGAGACCCGTTAGAACTTTTTGCAATGTGAATTAAACATTTTGCACCATATACAGTAGTTCACAAGGCACGTTTAAGACCTATAAAACTAATGTATAGTATAAATGTTTTAGTTAAGTTATTTTAACGATAACAGACAAACCTTTTATTGGTTGACTGTTATACTTTTATTATTTACGTATTAGACTCTAATAAACATTTTCAGACCGGTTAGAACTTTTTGCAATTTGAATTAAACATGTTGCACTATCTAGTTCACAAAAAACTTTTTAGGACCTATATAACTAATGTATAGTGCAAATATTTTAGTTAAGTTCTTTTAACGATAACAGACAAAACTTTCATTGGTTAACTGTTATACTTTTATTATTTACTTATCAGACTCTAATAAATATTTTGAGACCCGTTAGAACTTTTTGCAATGTGAATTAAACATTTTGCACCATATAGTTCACAAGGCACTTTTTAGGACCTATATAACTAATGTATAGTGCAAATGTTTTAGTTAAGTTCTTTTAACGATAACAGACAAACCTTTTATTATTTGACTGTTATACTTTTATTATTTACTTATTAGACTCTAATAAACATTTTGAGACCCGTTAGAACTTTTTGCAATTTGAATTAAATATTTTGCACCATATAGTTCACAAGGCACTTTTTAGGACCTATAAAACTAATGTATAGTGCAAATGTTTTAGTTAAGTTCTTTAACGATAACAGACAAACCTTTCATTGGTTGACTGTTATACTTTTATTATTTACTTATTAGACTCTAATAAACATTTTGAGACCCGTTAGAACTTTTTGCAATGTGAATTAAACATTTTGCACCATATACAGTAGTTCACAAGGCACGTTTAAGACCTATAAAACTAATGTATAGTATAAATGTTTTAGTTAAGTTATTTTAACGATAACAGACAAACCTTTTATTGGTTGACTGTTATACTTTTATTATTTACGTATTAGACTCTAATAAACATTTTCAGACCCGTTAGAACTTTTTGCAATTTGAATTAAACATGTTGCACTATCTAGTTCACAAAAAACTTTTTAGGACCTATATAACTAATGTATAGTGCAAATATTTTAGTTAAGTTCTTTTAACGATAACAGACAAAACCTTTCATTGGTTAACTGTTATACTTTTATTATTTACTTATCAGACTCTAATAAATATTTTGAGACCCGTTAGAACTTTTTGCAATGTGAATTAAACATTTTGCACCATATAGTTCACAAGGCACTTTTTAGGACCTATATAACTAATGTATAGTGCAAATGTTTTAGTTAAGTTCTTTTAACGATAACAGACAAACCTTTTATTATTTGACTGTTATACTTTTATTATTTACTTATTAGACTCTAATAAACATTTTGAGACCCGTTAGAACTTTTTGCAATTTGAATTAAATATTTTGCACCATATAGTTCACAAGGCACTTTTTAGGACCTATAAAACTAATGTATAGTGCAAATGTTTTAGTTAAGTTCTTTTAACGATAACAGACAAACCTTTCCTTGGTTGACTGTTATACTTTTATTGTTTACTTATTAGACTCTAATAAAAATATTGAGACCCGTTAGAACTTTTTGCAATGTGAATTAAACATGTTGCACTATATAGTTCACAAGGCACGTTTTAGGACCTATATAAATAATGTATAGTGCAAATGTTTTAGTTAAGTTCTTTTAAAGATAACAGACAAACCTTTTATTGGTTAACTGTTATACTTTTATTATTTACTTATTAGACTATAATAAATATTTTCAGACCCGTTTGAACTTTTTGCAAAATGAATTAAACATTTTGCACCATATACAGTTGTTCACAAGTCACGTTTTATGACCTATAAAACTAATGTATAGTGCAAATGTTTTAGTTACGTTCTTTTAACGATAACAGACAAACATTTTATTGCTTAACTGTTATACTTTTATTATTTACTTATTAGACTCTAATAAACATTTTGAGACCCGTTAGAACTTTTTGCAATGTGAATTAAACATTTTGCACCATATAGTTCACAAGGCACTTTTTAGGACCTATATAACTAATGTATAGTGCAAATGTTTTAGTTAAGTTCTTTTAACGATAACAGACAAACCTTTTATTGGTTAACTGTTATACTTTTATTATTTACTTATTAGACTATAATAAACATTTTGAGACCCGTTGGAACTTTTTGCAATGTGAATTAAACATTTTGCACCACATAGTTCACAAGACACTTTTTAGGACCTATATAACTAATGTATAGTGCAAATGTTTTAGTTAAGTTCTTTAACGATAACAGACAAACCTTTCATTGGTTGACTGTTATACTTTTATTATTTACTTATTAGACTCTAATAAACATTTTGAGACCCGTTAGAACTTTTTGCAATGTGAATTAAACATTTTGCACCATATACAGTAGTTCACAAGGCACGTTTAAGACCTATAAAACTAATGTATAGTATAAATGTTTTAGTTAAGTTATTTTAACGATAACAGACAAACCTTTTATTGGTTGACTGTTATACTTTTATTATTTACGTATTAGACTCTAATAAACATTTTCAGACCCGTTAGAACTTTTTGCAATTTGAATTAAACATGTTGCACTATCTAGTTCACAAAAAACTTTTTAGGACCTATATAACTAATGTATAGTGCAAATATTTTAGTTAAGTTCTTTTAACGATAACAGACAAAACTTTCATTGGTTAACTGTTATACTTTTATTATTTACTTATCAGACTCTAATAAATATTTTGAGACCCGTTAGAACTTTTTGCAATGTGAATTAAACATTTTGCACCATATAGTTCACAAGGCACTTTTTAGGACCTATATAACTAATGTATAGTGCAAATGTTTTAGTTAAGTTCTTTTAACGATAACAGACAAACCTTTTATTATTTGACTGTTATACTTTTATTATTTACTTATTAGACTCTAATAAACATTTTGAGACCCGTTAGAACTTTTTGCAATTTGAATTAAATATTTTGCACCATATAGTTCACAAGGCACTTTTTAGGACCTATAAAACTAATGTATAGTGCAAATGTTTTAGTTAAGTTCTTTTAACGATAACAGACAAACCTTTCCTTGGTTGACTGTTATACTTTTATTGTTTACTTATTAGACTCTAATAAAAATATTGAGACCCGTTAGAACTTTTTGCAATGTGAATTAAACATGTTGCACTATATAGTTCACAAGGCACGTTTTAGGACCTATATAAATAATGTATAGTGCAAATGTTTTAGTTAAGTTCTTTTAAAGATAACAGACAAACCTTTTATTGGTTAACTGTTATACTTTTATTATTTACTTATTAGACTATAATAAATATTTTCAGACCCGTTTGAACTTTTTGCAATATGAATTAAACATTTTGCACCATATACAGTTGTTCACAAGTCACGTTTTATGACCTATAAAACTAATGTATAGTGCAAATGTTTTAGTTACGTTCTTTTAACGATAACAGACAAACATTTTATTGCTTAACTGTTATACTTTTATTATTTACTTATTAGACTCTAATAAACATTTTGAGACCCGTTAGAACTTTTTGCAATGTGAATTAAACATTTTGCACCATCCAGTTCACAAGACACTTTTTAGGACTTAATAACTAATGTATAGTGAAAGTATTTGTGTTAAGTTCTTTAAAGGATAACAGACAAAACTTTCATTGGTTAACTGTTATACTTTTATTATTTACTTATTAGACTCTAATAAACATTTTGAGACCCGTTAGAACTTTTTGCAATTTGAATTAAACATTTTGCAACATCCAGTTCACAAGAAACTTTTTAGGACCTATACAACTAATGTATAGTGCAAATGTTTTAGTTAAGTTCTTTTAACGATAACAGACAAACCTTTTATTGGTTAACTGTTATACTTTGATTATTTACTTATTAGACTATAATAAACATTTTGAGACCCGGTGGAACTTTTTGCAATGTGAATTAAACATTTTGCACCACATAGTTCACAAGACACTTTTTAGGACCTATATAACTAATGTATAGTGCAAATGTTTTAGTTAAGTTCTTTAACGATAACAGACAAACCTTTCATTGGTTGACTGTTATACTTTTATTATTTACTTATTAGACTCTAATAAACATTTTGAGACCCGTTAGAACTTTTTGCAATGTGAATTAAACATTTTGCACCATATACAGTAGTTCACAAGGCACGTTTAAGACTTATAAAACTAATGTATAGTGTAAATGTTTTATTTAAGTTATTTTGAAGATAACAGACAAACCTTTCATTGGTTGACTCTTATACTTTTATTATTTCCTTATTAGACTCTAATAAACATTTTGAGACACGTTAGAACTTTTTGCAATGTGAATTAAACATGTTGCACCATCCAGTTCACAAGACACTTTTTAGGACCTATATAACTAATGTATAGTGCAAATGTTTTAGTTAAGTTCTTTTAACGATAACAGACAAATCATTTATTGGTTAACTGTTATACTTTTATTATTTACTTATTAGACTCTAATAAACATTTTCAGACCCGTTAGAACTTTTTGCAATGTGAATTAAACATTTTGCACCATATAGTTCACAAGGCACTTTTTAGGACTTATATAACTAATGTATAGTGCAAATGTTTTAGTTAAGTTCATTTAACGATAACAGACAAACCTTTTATTATTTGACTGTTATACTTTTATTATTTACTTATTAGACTCTAATAAAACTTTTGAGACCCGTTAGAACTTTTTGCAATGTGAATTAAACATGTTGCACTATCTAGTTCACAAGACACTTTTTAAGACCTATTTAACTAATGTATAGTGCAAATTTTTTAGTTAAGTTCTTTTAACGATAACAGACAAACCTTTCATTGGTTAACTGTTATACTTTTATTATTTACCTATTAGACTCTAATAAAACTTTTGAGACCCGTTAGAACTTTTTGCAATGTGAATTAAACATGTTGCACTATCTAGTTCACAAGACACTTTTTAAGACCTATATAACTAATGTATAGTGCAAATTTTTTAGTTAAGTTCCTTTAACGATAACAGAGAAACCTTTCATTGGTTAACTGTTATACTTTTATTATTTACTTATTAGACTCTAATAAACATTTTGAGACCCGTTAGAACTTTTTGCAATGTGAATTAAACATTTTGCACCATATACAGTAGTTCACAAATCACGTTTTATGACCTATAAAACTAATGTATAGGTCAAATGTTTTAGTTAAATTCTTTTAACGATAACAGACAAACCTTTCATTGGTTGACTCTTATACTTTTATTATTTCCTTATTAGACTCTAATAAACATTTTGAGACCCGTTAGAACTTTTTGCAATGTGAATTAAACATGTTGCACCATCCAGTTCACAAGACACTTTTTAGGACCTATATAACTAATGTATAGTGCAAATGTTTTAGTTAAGTTCTTTTAACGATAACAGAAAAACCTTTTATTGGTTAACTGTTATACTTTTATTATTTACTTATTAGACTCTAATAAACATTTTGAGACCCGTTAAAACTATTTGCAAATTGAATTAAACATTTTGCACCATATAGTTTATAAGACACTTTTTAGGACCTATGTAACTAATGTATAGTGCAAATGTTTTAGTTAAGTTCTTTTAACGATAACAGACAAATAATTTATTGGTTAACTGTTATACTTTTATTATTTACTTATTAGACTCTAATAAACATTTTCAGACCCGTTAGAACTTTTTGCAATGTGAATTAAACATTTTGCACCATATAGTTCACAAGGCACTTTTTAGGACCTATATAACTAATGTATAGTGCAAATGTTTTAGTTAAGTTCTTTTAACGATAACAGACAAACCTTTTATTATTTGACTGTTATACTTTTATTATTTACTTATTAGACTCTAATAAACATTTTGAGACCCGTTAGAACTTTTTGCAATGTGAATTAAACATGTTGCACTATCTAGTTCACAAGACACTTTTTAAGACCTATATAACTAATGTATAGTGCAAATTTTTTAGTTAAGTTCTTTTAACGATAACAGACAAACCTTTCATTGGTTAACTGTTATACTTTTATTATTTACCTATTAGACTCTAATAAAACTTTTGAGACCCGTTAGAACTTTTTGCAATGTGAATTAAACATGTTGCACTATCTAGTTCACAAGACACTTTTTAAGACCTATATAACTAATGTATAGTGCAAATTTTTTAGTTAAGTTCCTTTAACGATAACAGAGAAACCTTTCATTGGTTAACTGTTATACTTTTATTATTTACTTATTAGACTCTAATAAACATTTTGAGACCCGTTAGAACTTTTTCCAATGTGAATTAAACATTTTGCACCATATACAGCAGCTCACAAATCACGTTTTATGACCTATAAAACTAATGTATAGGTCAAATGTTTTAGTTAAGTTCTTTTAACGATAACAGACAAACCTTTCATTGGTTGACTCTTATACCTTTATTATTTCCTTATTAGACTCTAATAAACATTTTGAGACCCGTTAGAACTTTTTGCAATGTGAATTAAACATGTTGCACCATCCAGTTCACAAGACACTTTTTAGGACCTATATAACTAATGTATAGTGAAAATGTTTTAGTTAAGTTCTTTTAACGATAACAGAAAAACCTTTTATTGGTTAACTGTTATACTTTTATTATTTACTTATTAGACTCTAATAAACATTTTGAGACCCGTTAAAACTATTTGCAAATTGAATTAAACATTTTGCACCATATAGTTTATAAGACACTTTTTAGGACCTATATAACTAATGTATAGTGCAAATGTTTTAGTTAAGTTCTTTTAACGATAACAGACAAATAATTTATTGGTTAACTGTTATACTTTTATTATTTACTTATTAGACTCTAATAAACATTTTCAGACCCGTTAGAACTTTTTGCAATGTGAATTAAACATTTTGCACCATATAGTTCACAAGGCACTTTTTAGGACCTATATAACTAATGTATAGTGCAAATGTTTTAGTTAAGTTCTTTTAACGATAACAGACAAACCTTTTATTATTTGACTGTTATACTTTTATTATTTACTTATTAGACTCTAATAAACATTTTGAGACCCGTTAGAACTTTTTGCAATGTGAATTAAACATGTTGCACTATCTAGTTCACAAGACACTTTTTAAGACCTATATAACTAATGTATAGTGCAAATTTTTTAGTTAAGTTCTTTTAACGATAACAGACAAACCTTTCATTGGTTAACTGTTATACTTTTATTATTTACCTATTAGACTCTAATAAAACTTTTGAGACCCGTTAGAACTTTTTGCAATGTGAATTAAACATGTTGCACTATCTAGTTCACAAGACACTTTTTAAGACCTATATAACTAATGTATAGTGCAAATTTTTTAGTTAAGTTCCTTTAACGATAACAGAGAAACCTTTCATTGGTTAACTGTTATACTTTTATTATTTACTTATTAGACTCTAATAAACATTTTGAGACCCGTTAGAACTTTTTCCAATGTGAATTAAACATTTTGCACCATATACAGCAGCTCACAAATCACGTTTTATGACCTATAAAACTAATGTATAGGTCAAATGTTTTAGTTAAGTTCTTTTAACGATAACAGACAAACCTTTCATTGGTTGACTCTTATACTTTTATTATTTCCTTATTAGACTCTAATAAACATTTTGAGACCCGTTAGAACTTTTTGCAATGTGAATTAAACATGTTGCACCATCCAGTTCACAAGACACTTTTTAGGACCTATATAACTAATGTATAGTGAAAATGTTTTAGTTAAGTTCTTTTAACGATAACAGAAAAACCTTTTATTGGTTAACTGTTATACTTTTATTATTTACTTATTAGACTCTAATAAACATTTTGAGACCCGTTAAAACTATTTGCAAATTGAATTAAACATTTTGCACCATATAGTTTATAAGACACTTTTTAGGACCTATATAACTAATGTATAGTGCAAATGTTTTAGTTAAGTTCTTTTAACGATAACAGACAAATAATTTATTGGTTAACTGTTATACTTTTATTATTTACTTATTAGACTCTAATAAACATTTTCAGACCCGTTAGAACTTTTTGCAATGTGAATTAAACATTTTGCACCATATAGTTCACAAGGCACTTTTTAGGACCTATATAACTAATGTATAGTGCAAATGTTTTAGTTAAGTTCTTTTAACGATAACAGACAAACCTTTTATTATTTGACTGTTATACTTTTATTATTTACTTATTAGACTCTAATAAACATTTTGAGACCCGTTAGAACTTTTTGCAATTTGAATTAAACATTTTGCACCATATAGTTCACAAGGCACTTTTTAGGACCTATAAAACTAATGTATAGTGCAAATGTTTTAGTTAAGTTCTTTTAACGATAACAGACAAACCTTTTATTGGTTAACGGTTATACTTTTATTATTTACTTATTAGACTATAATAAACATTTTCAGACCCGTTAGAACGTTTTGCAAATTGAATTAAACATTTTGCACCATATAGTTCACAAGGCACTTTTTAGGACCTATATAACTAATGTATAGTGCAAATGTTTTAGTTAAGTTCTTTTAACGATAACAGAGAAACCTTTCATTGGTTCACTGTTATACTTTTATTATTTACTTATTAGACTCTAATAAATATTTTGAGACCCGTTAGAACTTTTTGCAATGTGAATTAAACATTTTGCACCATATAGTTCACAAGGCACTTTTTAGGACCTGTATAACTAATGTATAGTGCAAATGTTTTAGTTAAGTTCTTTTAACGATAACAGACAAACCTTTTATTATTTGACTGTTATACTTTTATTATTTACTTATTAGACACTAATAAACATTTTGAGACCCGTTAGAACGTTTTGCAAATTGAATTAAACATTTTGCACCATATAGTTCACAAGGCACTTTTTAGGACCTATATAACTAATGTATAGTGCAAATGTTTTAGTTAAGTTCTTTTAACGATAACAGACAAACCTTTCCTTGGTTGACTGTTATACTTTTATTGTTTACTTATTAGACTCTAATAAAAATATTGAGACCCGTTAGAACTTTTTGCAATGTGAATTAAACATGTTGCACTATATAGTTCACAAGGCACGTTTTAGGACCTATATAAATAATGTATAGTGCAAATGTTTTAGTTAAGTTCTTTTAAAGATAACAGACAAACCTTTTATTGGTTAACTGTTATACTTTTATTATTTACTTATTAGACTATAATAAATATTTTCAGACCCGTTTGAACTTTTTGCAATATGAATTAAACATTTTGCACCATATACAGTTGTTCACAAGTCACGTTTTATGACCTATAAAACTAATGTATAGTGCAAATGATTTAGTTACGTTCTTTTAACGATAACAGACAAACATTTTATTGCTTAACTGTTATACTTTTATTATTTACTTATTAGACTCTAATAAACATTTTGAGACCCGTTAGAACTTTTTGCAATGTGAATTAAACATTTTGCACCATCCAGTTCACAAAACACTTTTTAGGACTTAATAACTAATGTATAGTGAAAATATTTGTGTTAAGTTCTTTAAAGGATAACAGACAAAACTTTCATTGGTTAACTGTTATACTTTTATTATTTACTTATTAGACTCTAATAAACATTTTGAGACCCGTTAGAACTTTTTGCAATTTGAATTAAACATTTTGCAACATCCAGTTCACAAGAAACTTTTTAGGACCTATACAACTAATGTATAGTGCAAATGTTTTAGTTAAGTTCTTTTAACGATAACAGACAAACCTTTTATTGGTTAACTGTTATACTTTGATTATTTACTTATTAGACTATAATAAACATTTTGAGACCCGGTGGAACTTTTTGCAAATTGAATTAAACATTTTGCACCATATAGTTTATAAGACACTTTTTAGGACCTATATAACTAATGTATAGTGCAAATGTTTTAGTTAAGTTCTTTTAACGATAACAGACAAATAATTTATTGGTTAACTGTTATACTTTTATTATTTACTTATTAGACTCTAATAAACATTTTCAGACCCGTTAGAACTTTTTGCAATGTGAATTAAACATTTTGCACCATATAGTTCACAAGGCACTTTTTAGGACCTATATAACTAATGTATAGTGCAAATGTTTTAGTTAAGTTCTTTTAACGATAACAGACAAACCTTTTATTATTTGACTGTTATACTTTTATTATTTACTTATTAGACTCTAATAAACATTTTGAGACCCGTTAGAACTTTTTGCAATGTGAATTAAACATGTTGCACTATCTAGTTCACAAGACACTTTTTAAGACCTATATAACTAATGTATAGTGCAAATTTTTTAGTTAAGTTCTTTTAACGATAACAGACAAACCTTTCATTGGTTAACTGTTATACTTTTATTATTTACCTATTAGACTCTAATAAAACTTTTGAGACCCGTTAGAACTTTTTGCAATGTGAATTAAACATGTTGCACTATCTAGTTCACAAGACACTTTTTAAGACCTATATAACTAATGTATAGTGCAAATTTTTTAGTTAAGTTCCTTTAACGATAACAGAGAAACCTTTCATTGGTTAACTGTTATACTTTTATTATTTTCTTATTAGACTCTAATAAACATTTTGAGACCCGTTAGAACTTTTTGCAATTTGAATTAAATATTTTGCACCATATAGTTCACAAGGCACTTTTTAGGACCTATAAAACTAATGTATAGTGCAAATGTTTTAGTTAAGTTCTTTTAACGATAACAGACAAACCTTTCCTTGGTTGACTGTTATACTTTTATTATTTACTTATTAGACTCTAATAAAAATATTGAGACCCGTTAGAACTTTTTGCAATGTGAATTAAACATGTTGCACTATATAGTTCACAAGGCACGTTTTAGGACCTATATAAATAATGTATAGTGCAAATGTTTTAGTTAAGTTCTTTTAAAGATAACAGACAAACCTTTTATTGGTTAACTGTTATACTTTTATTATTTACTTATTAGACTATAATAAATATTTTCAGACCCGTTTGAACTTTTTGCAATATGAATTAAACATTTTGCACCATATACAGTTGTTCACAAGTCACGTTTTATGACCTATAAAACTAATGTATAGTGCAAATGTTTTAGTTACGTTCTTTTAACGATAACAGACAAACATTTTATTGCTTAACTGTTATACTTTTATTATTTACTTATTAGACTCTAATAAACATTTTGAGACCCGTTAGAACTTTTTGCAATGTGAATTAAACATTTTGCACCATCCAGTTCACAAGACACTTTTTAGAACTTAATAACTAATGTATAGTGGAAATATTTGAGTTAAGTTCTTTTAACGATAACAGACAAACCTTTTATTGGTTAACTGTTATACTTTTATTATTTACTTATTAGACTCTAATAAACATTTTGAGACCCGTTAGAACTTTTTGCAATGTGAATTAAACATTTTGCACCATATAGTTCACAAGTCACGTTTTAGAACCTATAAAACTAATGTATAGTGCAAATGTTTTAGTTAAGTTCTTTTAAGGATAACAGACAAAACTTTCATTGGTTAACTGTTATACTTTTATTATTTACTTATTAGACTCTAATAAACATTTTGAGACCCGTTAGAACTTTTTGCAATTTGAATTAAACATTTTGCAACATCCAGTTCACAAGAAACTTTTTAGGACCTATACAACTAATGTATAGTGCAAATGTTTTAGTTAAGTTCTTTTAACGATAACAGACAAACCTTTTATTGGTTAACTGTTATACTTTTATTATTTACTTATTAGACTATAATAAACATTTTGAGACCCGTTGGAACTTTTTGCAATGTGAATTAAACATTTTGCACCACATAGTTCACAAGACACTTTTTAGGACCTATATAACTAATGTATAGTGCAAATGTTTTAGTTAAGTTCTTTAACGATAACAGACAAACCTTTCATTGGTTGACTGTTATACTTTTATTATTTACTTATTAGACTCTAATAAACATTTTGAGACCCGTTAGAACTTTTTGCAATGTGAATTAAACATTTTGCACCATATACAGTAGTTCACAAGGCACGTTTAAGACCTATAAAACTAATGTATAGTATAAATGTTTTAGTTAAGTTATTTTAACGATAACAGACAAACCTTTTATTGGTTGACTGTTATACTTTTATTATTTACGTATTAGACTCTAATAAACATTTTCAGACCCGTTAGAACTTTTTGCAATTTGAATTAAACATGTTGCACTATCTAGTTCACAAAAAACTTTTTAGGACCTATATAACTAATGTATAGTGCAAATATTTTAGTTAAGTTCTTTTAACGATAACAGACAAAACTTTCATTGGTTAACTGTTATACTTTTATTATTTACTTATCAGACTCTAATAAATATTTTGAGACCCGTTAGAACTTTTTGCAATGTGAATTAAACATTTTGCACCATATAGTTCACAAGGCACTTTTTAGGACCTATATAACTAATGTATAGTGCAAATGTTTTAGTTAAGTTCTTTTAACGATAACAGACAAACCTTTTATTATTTGACTGTTATACTTTTATTATTTACTTATTAGACTCTAATAAACATTTTGAGACCCGTTAGAACTTTTTGCAATTTGAATTAAATATTTTGCACCATATAGTTCACAAGGCACTTTTTAGGACCTATAAAACTAATGTATAGTGCAAATGTTTTAGTTAAGTTCTTTTAACGATAACAGACAAACCTTTCCTTGGTTGACTGTTATACTTTTATTGTTTACTTATTAGACTCTAATAAAAATATTGAGACCCGTTAGAACTTTTTGCAATGTGAATTAAACATGTTGCACTATATAGTTCACAAGGCACGTTTTAGGACCTATATAAATAATGTATAGTGCAAATGTTTTAGTTAAGTTCTTTTAAAGATAACAGACAAACCTTTTATTGGTTAACTGTTATACTTTTATTATTTACTTATTAGACTATAATAAATATTTTCAGACCCGTTTGAACTTTTTGCAATATGAATTAAACATTTTGCACCATATACAGTTGTTCACAAGTCACGTTTTATGACCTATAAAACTAATGTATAGTGCAAATGTTTTAGTTACGTTCTTTTAACGATAACAGACAAACATTTTATTGCTTAACTGTTATACTTTTATTATTTACTTATTAGACTCTAATAAACATTTTGAGACCCGTTAGAACTTTTTGCAATGTGAATTAAACATTTTGCACCATCCAGTTCACAAGACACTTTTTAGGACTTAATAACTAATGTATAGTGAAAGTATTTGTGTTAAGTTCTTTAAAGGATAACAGACAAAACTTTCATTGGTTAACTGTTATACTTTTATTATTTACTTATTAGACTCTAATAAACATTTTGAGACCCGTTAGAACTTTTTGCAATTTGAATTAAACATTTTGCAACATCCAGTTCACAAGAAACTTTTTAGGACCTATACAACTAATGTATAGTGCAAATGTTTTAGTTAAGTTCTTTTAACGATAACAGACAAACCTTTTATTGGTTAACTGTTATACTTTGATTATTTACTTATTAGACTATAATAAACATTTTGAGACCCGGTGGAACTTTTTGCAATGTGAATTAAACATTTTGCACCACATAGTTCACAAGACACTTTTTAGGACCTATATAACTAATATATAGTGCAAATGTTTTAGTTAAGTTCTTTAACGATAACAGACAAACCTTTCATTGGTTGACTGTTATACTTTTATTATTTACTTATTAGACTCTAATAAACATTTTGAGACCCGTTAGAACTTTTTGCAATGTGAATTAAACATTTTGCACCATATACAGTAGTTCACAAGGCACGTTTAAGACTTATAAAACTAATGTATAGTGTAAATGTTTTATTTAAGTTATTTTGAAGATAACAGACAAACCTTTCATTGGTTGACTCTTATACTTTTATTATTTCCTTATTAGACTCTAATAAACATTTTGAGACACGTTAGAACTTTTTGCAATGTGAATTAAACATGTTGCACCATCCAGTTCACAAGACACTTTTTAGGACCTATATAACTAATGTATAGTGCAAATGTTTTAGTTAAGTTCTTTTAACGATAACAGACAAATCATTTATTGGTTAACTGTTATACTTTTATTATTTACTTATTAGACTCTAATAAACATTTTCAGACCCGTTAGAACTTTTTGCAATGTGAATTAAACATTTTGCACCATATAGTTCACAAGGCACTTTTTAGGACTTATATAACTAATGTATAGTGCAAATGTTTTAGTTAAGTTCATTTAACGATAACAGACAAACCTTTTATTATTTGACTGTTATACTTTTATTATTTACTTATTAGACTCTAATAAAACTTTTGAGACCCGTTAGAACTTTTTGCAATGTGAATTAAACATGTTGCACTATCTAGTTCACAAGACACTTTTTAAGACCTATTTAACTAATGTATAGTGCAAATTTTTTAGTTAAGTTCTTTTAACGATAACAGACAAACCTTTCATTGGTTAACTGTTATACTTTTATTATTTACCTATTAGACTCTAATAAAACTTTTGAGACCCGTTAGAACTTTTTGCAATGTGAATTAAACATGTTGCACTATCTAGTTCACAAGACACTTTTTAAGACCTATATAACTAATGTATAGTGCAAATTTTTTAGTTAAGTTCCTTTAACGATAACAGAGAAACCTTTCATTGGTTAACTGTTATACTTTTATTATTTACTTATTAGACTCTAATAAACATTTTGAGACCCGTTAGAACTTTTTGCAATGTGAATTAAACATTTTGCACCATATACAGTAGTTCACAAATCACGTTTTATGACCTATAAAACTAATGTATAGGTCAAATGTTTTAGTTAAATTCTTTTAACGATAACAGACAAACCTTTCATTGGTTGACTCTTATACTTTTATTATTTCCTTATTAGACTCTAATAAACATTTTGAGACCCGTTAGAACTTTTTGCAATGTGAATTAAACATGTTGCACCATCCAGTTCACAAGACACTTTTTAGGACCTATATAACTAATGTATAGTGCAAATGTTTTAGTTAAGTTCTTTTAACGATAACAGAAAAACCTTTTATTGGTTAACTGTTATACTTTTATTATTTACTTATTAGACTCTAATAAACATTTTGAGACCCGTTAAAACTATTTGCAAAATGAATTAAACATTTTGCACCATATAGTTTATAAGACACTTTTTAGGACCTATATAACTAATGTATAGTGCAAATGTTTTAGTTAAGTTCTTTTAACGATAACAGACAAATAATTTATTGGTTAACTGTTATACTTTTATTATTTACTTATTAGACTCTAATAAACATTTTGAGACCCGTTAGAACTTTTTGCAATTTGAATTAAATATTTTGCACCATATAGTTCACAAGGCACTTTTTAGGACCTATAAAACTAATGTATAGTGCAAATGTTTTAGTTAAGTTCTTTTAACGATAACAGACAAACCTTTCCTTGGTTGACTGTTATACTTTTATTATTTACTTATTAGACTCTAATAAAAATATTGAGACCCGTTAGAACTTTTTGCAATGTGAATTAAACATGTTGCACTATATAGTTCACAAGGCACGTTTTAGGACCTATATAAATAATGTATAGTGCAAATGTTTTAGTTAAGTTCTTTTAAAGATAACAGACAAACCTTTTATTGGTTAACTGTTATACTTTTATTATTTACTTATTAGACTATAATAAATATTTTCAGACCCGTTTGAACTTTTTGCAATATGAATTAAACATTTTGCACCATATACAGTTGTTCACAAGTCACGTTTTATGACCTATAAAACTAATGTATAGTGCAAATGTTTTAGTTACGTTCTTTTAACGATAACAGACAAACATTTTATTGCTTAACTGTTATACTTTTATTATTTACTTATTAGACTCTAATAAACATTTTGAGACCCGTTAGAACTTTTTGCAATGTGAATTAAACATTTTGCACCATCCAGTTCACAAGACACTTTTTAGAACTTAATAACTAATGTATAGTGGAAATATTTGAGTTAAGTTCTTTTAACGATAACAGACAAACCTTTTATTGGTTAACTGTTATACTTTTATTATTTACTTATTAGACTCTAATAAACATTTTGAGACCCGTTAGAACTTTTTGCAATGTGAATTAAACATTTTGCACCATATAGTTCACAAGTCACGTTTTAGAACCTATAAAACTAATGTATAGTGCAAATGTTTTAGTTAAGTTCTTTTAAGGATAACAGACAAAACTTTCATTGGTTAACTGTTATACTTTTATTATTTACTTATTAGACTCTAATAAACATTTTGAGACCCGTTAGAACTTTTTGCAATTTGAATTAAACATTTTGCAACATCCAGTTCACAAGAAACTTTTTAGGACCTATACAACTAATGTATAGTGCAAATGTTTTAGTTAAGTTCTTTTAACGATAACAGACAAACCTTTTATTGGTTAACTGTTATACTTTTATTATTTACTTATTAGACTATAATAAACATTTTGAGACCCGTTGGAACTTTTTGCAATGTGAATTAAACATTTTGCACCACATAGTTCACAAGACACTTTTTAGGACCTATATAACTAATGTATAGTGCAAATGTTTTAGTTAAGTTCTTTAACGATAACAGACAAACCTTTCATTGGTTGACTGTTATACTTTTATTATTTACTTATTAGACTCTAATAAACATTTTGAGACCCGTTAGAACTTTTTGCAATGTGAATTAAACATTTTGCACCATATACAGTAGTTCACAAGGCACGTTTAAGACCTATAAAACTAATGTATAGTATAAATGTTTTAGTTAAGTTATTTTAACGATAACAGACAAACCTTTTATTGGTTGACTGTTATACTTTTATTATTTACGTATTAGACTCTAATAAACATTTTCAGACCCGTTAGAACTTTTTGCAATTTGAATTAAACATGTTGCACTATCTAGTTCACAAAAAACTTTTTAGGACCTATATAACTAATGTATAGTGCAAATATTTTAGTTAAGTTCTTTTAACGATAACAGACAAAACTTTCATTGGTTAACTGTTATACTTTTATTATTTACTTATCAGACTCTAATAAATATTTTGAGACCCGTTAGAACTTTTTGCAATGTGAATTAAACATTTTGCACCATATAGTTCACAAGGCACTTTTTAGGACCTATATAACTAATGTATAGTGCAAATGTTTTAGTTAAGTTCTTTTAACGATAACAGACAAACCTTTTATTATTTGACTGTTATACTTTTATTATTTACTTATTAGACTCTAATAAACATTTTGAGACCCGTTAGAACTTTTTGCAATTTGAATTAAATATTTTGCACCATATAGTTCACAAGGCACTTTTTAGGACCTATAAAACTAATGTATAGTGCAAATGTTTTAGTTAAGTTCTTTTAACGATAACAGACAAACCTTTCCTTGGTTGACTGTTATACTTTTATTGTTTACTTATTAGACTCTAATAAAAATATTGAGACCCGTTAGAACTTTTTGCAATGTGAATTAAACATGTTGCACTATATAGTTCACAAGGCACGTTTTAGGACCTATATAAATAATGTATAGTGCAAATGTTTTAGTTAAGTTCTTTTAAAGATAACAGACAAACCTTTTATTGGTTAACTGTTATACTTTTATTATTTACTTATTAGACTATAATAAATATTTTCAGACCCGTTTGAACTTTTTGCAATATGAATTAAACATTTTGCACCATATACAGTTGTTCACAAGTCACGTTTTATGACCTATAAAACTAATGTATAGTGCAAATGTTTTAGTTACGTTCTTTTAACGATAACAGACAAACATTTTATTGCTTAACTGTTATACTTTTATTATTTACTTATTAGACTCTAATAAACATTTTGAGACCCGTTAGAACTTTTTGCAATGTGAATTAAACATTTTGCACCATCCAGTTCACAAGACACTTTTTAGGACTTAATAACTAATGTATAGTGAAAGTATTTGTGTTAAGTTCTTTAAAGGATAACAGACAAAACTTTCATTGGTTAACTGTTATACTTTTATTATTTACTTATTAGACTCTAATAAACATTTTGAGACCCGTTAGAACTTTTTGCAATTTGAATTAAACATTTTGCAACATCCAGTTCACAAGAAACTTTTTAGGACCTATACAACTAATGTATAGTGCAAATGTTTTAGTTAAGTTCTTTTAACGATAACAGACAAACCTTTTATTGGTTAACTGTTATACTTTGATTATTTACTTATTAGACTATAATAAACATTTTGAGACCCGGTGGAACTTTTTGCAATGTGAATTAAACATTTTGCACCACATAGTTCACAAGACACTTTTTAGGACCTATATAACTAATGTATAGTGCAAATGTTTTAGTTAAGTTCTTTAACGATAACAGACAAACCTTTCATTGGTTGACTGTTATACTTTTATTATTTACTTATTAGACTCTAATAAACATTTTGAGACCCGTTAGAACTTTTTGCAATGTGAATTAAACATTTTGCACCATATACAGTAGTTCACAAGGCACGTTTAAGACTTATAAAACTAATGTATAGTGTAAATGTTTTATTTAAGTTATTTTGAAGATAACAGACAAACCTTTCATTGGTTGACTCTTATACTTTTATTATTTCCTTATTAGACTCTAATAAACATTTTGAGACACGTTAGAACTTTTTGCAATGTGAATTAAACATGTTGCACCATCCAGTTCACAAGACACTTTTTAGGACCTATATAACTAATGTATAGTGCAAATGTTTTAGTTAAGTTCTTTTAACGATAACAGACAAATCATTTATTGGTTAACTGTTATACTTTTATTATTTACTTATTAGACTCTAATAAACATTTTCAGACCCGTTAGAACTTTTTGCAATGTGAATTAAACATTTTGCACCATATAGTTCACAAGGCACTTTTTAGGACTTATATAACTAATGTATAGTGCAAATGTTTTAGTTAAGTTCATTTAACGATAACAGACAAACCTTTTATTATTTGACTGTTATACTTTTATTATTTACTTATTAGACTCTAATAAAACTTTTGAGACCCGTTAGAACTTTTTGCAATGTGAATTAAACATGTTGCACTATCTAGTTCACAAGACACTTTTTAAGACCTATTTAACTAATGTATAGTGCAAATTTTTTAGTTAAGTTCTTTTAACGATAACAGACAAACCTTTCATTGGTTAACTGTTATACTTTTATTATTTACCTATTAGACTCTAATAAAACTTTTGAGACCCGTTAGAACTTTTTGCAATGTGAATTAAACATGTTGCACTATCTAGTTCACAAGACACTTTTTAAGACCTATATAACTAATGTATAGTGCAAATTTTTTAGTTAAGTTCCTTTAACGATAACAGAGAAACCTTTCATTGGTTAACTGTTATACTTTTATTATTTACTTATTAGACTCTAATAAACATTTTGAGACCCGTTAGAACTTTTTGCAATGTGAATTAAACATTTTGCACCATATACAGTAGTTCACAAATCACGTTTTATGACCTATAAAACTAATGTATAGGTCAAATGTTTTAGTTAAATTCTTTTAACGATAACAGACAAACCTTTCATTGGTTGACTCTTATACTTTTATTATTTACTTATTAGACTCTAATAAACATTTTGAGACCCGTTAGAACTTTTTGCAATGTGAATTAAACATGTTGCACCATCCAGTTCACAAGACACTTTTTAGGACCTATATAACTAATGTATAGTGCAAATGTTTTAGTTAAGTTCTTTTAACGATAACAGAAAAACCTTTTATTGGTTAACTGTTATACTTTTATTATTTACTTATTAGACTCTAATAAACATTTTGAGACCCGTTAAAACTATTTGCAAATTGAATTAAACATTTTGCACCATATAGTTTATAAGACACTTTTTAGGACCTATATAACTAATGTATAGTGCAAATGTTTTAGTTAAGTTCTTTTAACGATAACAGACAAATAATTTATTGGTTAACTGTTATACTTTTATTATTTACTTATTAGACTCTAATAAACATTTTCAGACCCGTTAGAACTTTTTGCAATGTGAATTAAACATTTTGCACCATATAGTTCACAAGGCACTTTTTAGGACCTATATAACTAATGTATAGTGCAAATGTTTTAGTTAAGTTCTTTTAACGATAACAGACAAACCTTTTATTATTTGACTGTTATACTTTTATTATTTACTTATTAGACTCTAATAAACATTTTGAGACCCGTTAGAACTTTTTGCAATGTGAATTAAACATGTTGCACTATCTAGTTCACAAGACACTTTTTAAGACCTATATAACTAATGTATAGTGCAAATTTTTTAGTTAAGTTCTTTTAACGATAACAGACAAACCTTTCATTGGTTAACTGTTATACTTTTATTATTTACCTATTAGACTCTAATAAAACTTTTGAGACCCGTTAGAACTTTTTGCAATGTGAATTAAACATGTTGCACTATCTAGTTCACAAGACACTTTTTAAGACCTATATAACTAATGTATAGTGCAAATTTTTTAGTTAAGTTCCTTTAACGATAACAGAGAAACCTTTCATTGGTTAACTGTTATACTTTTATTATTTACTTATTAGACTCTAATAAACATTTTGAGACCCGTTAGAACTTTTTCCAATGTGAATTAAACATTTTGCACCATATACAGCAGCTCACAAATCACGTTTTATGACCTATAAAACTAATGTATAGGTCAAATGTTTTAGTTAAGTTCTTTTAACGATAACAGACAAACCTTTCATTGGTTGACTCTTATACCTTTATTATTTCCTTATTAGACTCTAATAAACATTTTGAGACCCGTTAGAACTTTTTGCAATGTGAATTAAACATGTTGCACCATCCAGTTCACAAGACACTTTTTAGGACCTATATAACTAATGTATAGTGAAAATGTTTTAGTTAAGTTCTTTTAACGATAACAGAAAAACCTTTTATTGGTTAACTGTTATACTTTTATTATTTACTTATTAGACTCTAATAAACATTTTGAGACCCGTTAAAACTATTTGCAAATTGAATTAAACATTTTGCACCATATAGTTTATAAGACACTTTTTAGGACCTATATAACTAATGTATAGTGCAAATGTTTTAGTTAAGTTCTTTTAACGATAACAGACAAATAATTTATTGGTTAACTGTTATACTTTTATTATTTACTTATTAGACTCTAATAAACATTTTCAGACCCGTTAGAACTTTTTGCAATGTGAATTAAACATTTTGCACCATATAGTTCACAAGGCACTTTTTAGGACCTATACAACTAATGTATAGTGCAAATGTTTTAGTTAAGTTCTTTTAACGATAACAGACAAACCTTTTATTATTTGACTGTTATACTTTTATTATTTACTTATTAGACTCTAATAAACATTTTGAGACCCGTTAGAACTTTTTGCAATGTGAATTAAACATGTTGCACTATCTAGTTCACAAGACACTTTTTAAGACCTATATAACTAATGTATAGTGCAAATTTTTTAGTTAAGTTCTTTTAACGATAACAGACAAACCTTTCATTGGTTAACTGTTATACTTTTATTATTTACCTATTAGACTCTAATAAAACTTTTGAGACCCGTTAGAACTTTTTGCAATGTGAATTAAACATGTTGCACTATCTAGTTCACAAGACACTTTTTAAGACCTATATAACTAATGTATAGTGCAAATTTTTTAGTTAAGTTCCTTTAACGATAACAGAGAAACCTTTCATTGGTTAACTGTTATACTTTTATTATTTACTTATTAGACTCTAATAAACATTTTGAGACCCGTTAGAACTTTTTCCAATGTGAATTAAACATTTTGCACCATATACAGCAGCTCACAAATCACGTTTTATGACCTATAAAACTAATGTATAGGTCAAATGTTTTAGTTAAGTTCTTTTAACGATAACAGACAAACCTTTCATTGGTTGACTCTTATACTTTTATTATTTCCTTATTAGACTCTAATAAACATTTTGAGACCCGTTAGAACTTTTTGCAATGTGAATTAAACATGTTGCACCATCCAGTTCACAAGACACTTTTTAGGACCTATATAACTAATGTATAGTGAAAATGTTTTAGTTAAGTTCTTTTAACGATAACAGAAAAACCTTTTATTGGTTAACTGTTATACTTTTATTATTTACTTATTAGACTCTAATAAACATTTTGAGACCCGTTAAAACTATTTGCAAATTGAATTAAACATTTTGCACCATATAGTTTATAAGACACTTTTTAGGACCTATATAACTAATGTATAGTGCAAATGTTTTAGTTAAGTTCTTTTAACGATAACAGACAAATAATTTATTGGTTAACTGTTATACTTTTATTATTTACTTATTAGACTCTAATAAACATTTTCAGACCCGTTAGAACTTTTTGCAATGTGAATTAAACATTTTGCACCATATAGTTCACAAGGCACTTTTTAGGACCTATATAACTAATGTATAGTGCAAATGTTTTAGTTAAGTTCTTTTAACGATAACAGACAAACCTTTTATTATTTGACTGTTATACTTTTATTATTTACTTATTAGACTCTAATAAACATTTTGAGACCCGTTAGAACTTTTTGCAATTTGAATTAAACATTTTGCACCATATAGTTCACAAGGCACTTTTTAGGACCTATAAAACTAATGTATAGTGCAAATGTTTTAGTTAAGTTCTTTTAACGATAACAGACAAACCTTTTATTGGTTAACGGTTATACTTTTATTATTTACTTATTAGACTATAATAAACATTTTCAGACCCGTTAGAACGTTTTGCAAATTGAATTAAACATTTTGCACCATATAGTTCACAAGGCACTTTTTAGGACCTATATAACTAATGTATAGTGCAAATGTTTTAGTTAAGTTCTTTTAACGATAACAGAGAAACCTTTCATTGGTTCACTGTTATACTTTTATTATTTACTTATTAGACTCTAATAAATATTTTGAGACCCGTTAGAACTTTTTGCAATGTGAATTAAACATTTTGCACCATATAGTTCACAAGGCACTTTTTAGGACCTGTATAACTAATGTATAGTGCAAATGTTTTAGTTAAGTTCTTTTAACGATAACAGACAAACCTTTTATTATTTGACTGTTATACTTTTATTATTTACTTATTAGACACTAATAAACATTTTGAGACCCGTTAGAACGTTTTGCAAATTGAATTAAACATTTTGCACCATATAGTTCACAAGGCACTTTTTAGGACCTATATAACTAATGTATAGTGCAAATGTTTTAGTTAAGTTCTTTTAACGATAACAGACAAACCTTTCCTTGGTTGACTGTTATACTTTTATTGTTTACTTATTAGACTCTAATAAAAATATTGAGACCCGTTAGAACTTTTTGCAATGTGAATTAAACATGTTGCACTATATAGTTCACAAGGCACGTTTTAGGACCTATATAAATAATGTATAGTGCAAATGTTTTAGTTAAGTTCTTTTAAAGATAACAGACAAACCTTTTATTGGTTAACTGTTATACTTTTATTATTTACTTATTAGACTATAATAAATATTTTCAGACCCGTTTGAACTTTTTGCAATATGAATTAAACATTTTGCACCATATACAGTTGTTCACAAGTCACGTTTTATGACCTATAAAACTAATGTATAGTGCAAATGATTTAGTTACGTTCTTTTAACGATAACAGACAAACATTTTATTGCTTAACTGTTATACTTTTATTATTTACTTATTAGACTCTAATAAACATTTTGAGACCCGTTAGAACTTTTTGCAATGTGAATTAAACATTTTGCACCATCCAGTTCACAAAACACTTTTTAGGACTTAATAACTAATGTATAGTGAAAATATTTGTGTTAAGTTCTTTAAAGGATAACAGACAAAACTTTCATTGGTTAACTGTTATACTTTTATTATTTACTTATTAGACTCTAATAAACATTTTGAGACCCGTTAGAACTTTTTGCAATTTGAATTAAACATTTTGCAACATCCAGTTCACAAGAAACTTTTTAGGACCTATACAACTAATGTATAGTGCAAATGTTTTAGTTAAGTTCTTTTAACGATAACAGACAAACCTTTTATTGGTTAACTGTTATACTTTGATTATTTACTTATTAGACTATAATAAACATTTTGAGACCCGGTGGAACTTTTTGCAAATTGAATTAAACATTTTGCACCATATAGTTTATAAGACACTTTTTAGGACCTATATAACTAATGTATAGTGCAAATGTTTTAGTTAAGTTCTTTTAACGATAACAGACAAATAATTTATTGGTTAACTGTTATACTTTTATTATTTACTTATTAGACTCTAATAAACATTTTCAGACCCGTTAGAACTTTTTGCAATGTGAATTAAACATTTTGCACCATATAGTTCACAAGGCACTTTTTAGGACCTATATAACTAATGTATAGTGCAAATGTTTTAGTTAAGTTCTTTTAACGATAACAGACAAACCTTTTATTATTTGACTGTTATACTTTTATTATTTACTTATTAGACTCTAATAAACATTTTGAGACCCGTTAGAACTTTTTGCAATGTGAATTAAACATGTTGCACTATCTAGTTCACAAGACACTTTTTAAGACCTATATAACTAATGTATAGTGCAAATTTTTTAGTTAAGTTCTTTTAACGATAACAGACAAACCTTTCATTGGTTAACTGTTATACTTTTATTATTTACCTATTAGACTCTAATAAAACTTTTGAGACCCGTTAGAACTTTTTGCAATGTGAATTAAACATGTTGCACTATCTAGTTCACAAGACACTTTTTAAGACCTATATAACTAATGTATAGTGCAAATTTTTTAGTTAAGTTCCTTTAACGATAACAGAGAAACCTTTCATTGGTTAACTGTTATACTTTTATTATTTACTTATTAGACTCTAATAAACATTTTGAGACCCGTTAGAACTTTTTCCAATGTGAATTAAACATTTTGCACCATATACAGCAGTTCACAAATCACGTTTTATGACCTATAAAACTAATGTATAGGTCAAATGTTTTAGTTAAGTTCTTTTAACGATAACAGACAAACCTTTCATTGGTTGACTCTTATACTTTTATTATTTCCTTATTAGACTCTAATAAACATTTTGAGACCCGTTAGAACTTTTTGCAATGTGAATTAAACATGTTGCACCATCCAGTTCACAAGACACTTTTTAGGACCTATATAACTAATGTATAGTGAAAATGTTTTAGTTAAGTTCTTTTAACGATAACAGACAAACCTTTTATTGGTTAACTGTTATACTTTTATTATTTACTTATTAGACTATAATAAATATTTTCAGACCCGTTTGAACTTTTTGCAATATGAATTAAACATTTTGCACCATATACAGTTGTTCACAAGTCACGTTTTATGACCTATAAAACTAATGTATAGTGCAAATGTTTTAGTTACGTTCTTTTAACGATAACAGACAAACATTTTATTGCTTAACTGTTATACTTTTATTATTTACTTATTAGACTCTAATAAACATTTTGAGACCCGTTAGAGCTTTTTGCAATGTGAATTAAACATTTTGCACCATCCAGTTCACAAGACACTTTTTAGGACTTAATAACTAATGTATAGTGAAAATATTTGTGTTAAGTTCTTTAAAGGATAACAGACAAAACTTTCATTGGTTAACTGTTATACTTTTATTATTTACTTATTAGACTCTAATAAACATTTTGAGACCCGTTAGAACTTTTTGCAATTTGAATTAAACATTTTGCAACATCCAGTTCACAAGAAACTTTTTAGGACCTATACAACTAATGTATAGTGCAAATGTTTTAGTTAAGTTCTTTTAACGATAACAGACAAACCTTTTATTGGTTAACTGTTATACTTTGATTATTTACTTATTAGACTATAATAAACATTTTGAGACCCGGTGGAACTTTTCGCAATGTGAATTAAACATTTTGCACCACATAGTTCACAAGACACTTTTTAGGACCTATATAACTAATGTATAGTGCAAATGTTTTAGTTAAGTTCTTTAACGATAACAGACAAACCTTTCATTGGTTGACTGTTATACTTTTATTATTTACTTATTAGACTCTAATAAACATTTTGAGACCCGTTAGAACTTTTTGCAATGTGAATTAAACATTTTGCACCATATACAGTAGTTCACAAGGCACGTTTAAGACTTATAAAACTAATGTATAGTGTAAATGTTTTATTTAAGTTATTTTGAAGATAACAGACAAACCTTTCATTGGTTGACTCTTATACTTTTATTATTTCCTTATTAGACTCTAATAAACATTTTGAGACACGTTAGAACTTTTTGCAATGTGAATTAAACATGTTGCACCATCCAGTTCACAAGACACTTTTTAGGACCTATATAACTAATGTATAGTGCAAATGTTTTAGTTAAGTTCTTTTAACGATAACAGACAAATCATTTATTGGTTAACTGTTATACTTTTATTATTTACTTATTAGACTCTAATAAACATTTTCAGACCCGTTAGAACTTTTTGCAATGTGAATTAAACATTTTGCACCATATAGTTCACAAGGCACTTTTTAGGACCTATATAACTAATGTATAGTGCAAATGTTTTAGTTAAGTTCTTTTAACGATAACAGACAAACCTTTTATTATTTGACTGTTATACTTTTATTATTTACTAATTAGAGTCTAATAAAACTTTTGAGACCCGTTAGAACTTTTTGCAATGTGAATTAAACATGTTGCACTATCTAGTTCACAAGACACTTTTTAAGACCTATATAACTAATGTATAGTGCAAATTTTTTAGTTAAGTTCCTTTAACGATAACAGAGAAACCTTTCATTGGTTAACTGTTATACTTTTATTATTTACTTATTAGACTCTAATAAACATTTTGAGACCCGTTAGAACTTTTTGCAATGTGAATTAAACATGTTGCACCATCCAGTTCACAAGACACTTTTTAGGACCTATATAACTAATGTATAGTGCAAATGTTTTAGTTAAGTTCTTTTAACGATAACAGAAAAACCTTTTATTGGTTAACGGTTATACTTTTAATATTTACTTATTAGACTCTAATAAACATTTTGAGACCCGTTAAAACTATTTGCAAATTGAATTAAACATTTTGCACCATATAGTTTATAAGACACTTTTTAGAACCTATATAACTAATGTATAGTGCAAATGTTTTAGTTAAGTTCTTTTAACGATAACAGACAAATAATTTATTGGTTAACTGTTATACTTTTATTATTTACTTATTAGACTCTAATAAACATTTTCAGACCCGTTAGAACTTTTTGCAATGTGAATTAAACATTTTGCACCATATAGTTCACAAGGCACTTTTTAGGACCTATATAACTAATGTATAGTGCAAATGTTTTAGTTAAGTTCTTTTAACGATAACAGACAAACCTTTTATTATTTGACTGTTATACTTTTATTATTTACTTATTAGACTCTAATAAACATTTTGAGACCCGTTAGAACTTTTTGCAATGTGAATTAAACATGTTGCACTATCTAGTTCACAAGACACTTTTTAAGACCTATATAACTAATGTATAGTGCAAATTTTTTAGTTAAGTTCTTTTAACGATAATAGACAAACCTTTCATTGGTTAACTGTTATACTTTTATTATTTACCTATTAGACTCTAATAAAACTTTTGAGACCCGTTAGAACTTTTTTCAATGTGAATTAAACATGTTGCACTATCTAGTTCACAAGACACTTTTTAAGACCTATATAACTAATGTATAGTGCAAATTTTTTAGTTAAGTTCCTTTAACGATAACAGAGAAACCTTTCATTGGTTAACTGTTATACTTTTATTATTTACTTATTAGACTCTAATAAACATTTTGAGACCCGTTAGAACTTTTTCCAATGTGAATTAAACATTTTGCACCATATACAGCAGTTCACAAATCACGTTTTATGACCTATAAAACTAATGTATAGGTCAAATGTTTTAGTTAAGTTCTTTTAACGATAACAGACAAACCTTTCATTGGTTGACTCTTATACTTTTATTATTTCCTTATTAGACTCTAATAAACATTTTGAGACCCGTTAGAACTTTTTGCAATGTGAATTAAACATGTTGCACCATCCAGTTCACAAGACACTTTTTAGGACCTATATAACTAATGTATAGTGAAAATGTTTTAGTTAAGTTCTTTTAACGATAACAGAAAAACCTTTTATTGGTTAACTGTTATACTTTTATTATTTACTTATTAGACTCTAATAAACATTTTGAGACCCGTTAAAACTATTTGCAAATTGAATTAAACATTTTGCACCATATAGTTTATAAGACACTTTTTAGGACCTATATAACTAATGTATAGTGCAAATGTTTTAGTTAAGTTCTTTTAACGATAACAGACAAATAATTTATTGGTTAACTGTTATACTTTTATTATTTACTTATTAGACTCTAATAAACATTTTCAGACCCGTTAGAACTTTTTGCAATGTGAATTAAACATTTTGCACCATATAGTTCACAAGACACTTTTTAGGACCTATATAACTAATGTATAGTGCAAATGTTTTAGTTAAGTTCTTTTAACGATAACAGACAAACCTTTTATTATTTGACTGTTATACTTTTATTATTTACTTATTAGACTCTAATAAACATTTTGAGACCCGTTAGAACTTTTTGCAATTTGAATTAAACATTTTGCACCATATAGTTCACAAGGCACTTTTTAGGACCTATAAAACTAATGTATAGTGCAAATGTTTTAGTTAAGTTCTTTTAACGATAACAGACAAACCTTTTATTGGTTAACGGTTATACTTTTATTATTTACTTATTAGACTATAATAAACATTTTCAGACCCGTTAGAACGTTTTGCAAATTGAATTAAACATTTTGCACCATATAGTTCACAAGGCACTTTTTAGGACCTATATAACTAATGTATAGTGCAAATGTTTTAGTTAAGTTCTTTTAACGATAACAAAGAAACCTTTCATTGGTTCACTGTTATACTTTTATTATTTACTTATTAGACTCTAATAAACATTTTGAGACCCGTTAGAACGTTTTGCAATGTGAATTAAACATTTTGCAACATCCAGTTCACAAGAAACTTTTTAGGACCTATACAACTAATTTATAGTGCAAATGTTTTAGTTAAGTTCTTTTAAAGGTAACAGACAAACCTTTTATTGGTTAACTGTTATACTTTTATTATTTACTTATTAGACTCTAATAAACATTTTGAGACCCGTTAGAACATTTTGAAATGTGAATTAAACATTTTGCACCATATACAGTAGTTCACAAGGCACGTTTATAACCTATAAAACTAATGTATAGTGCAAATGTTTTAGTTAAGTTCTTTTAACGATAACAGGCAAACCTTTCTTTGGTTGACGGTTATACTTTTATTATTTACTTATTAGACTCTAATAAACATTTTGAGACCCGTTAGAACATTTTGCAATGTGAATTAAACATGTTGCACTATATAGTTCACAAGGCACCCTTTAGGACCTATATAACTAATGTATAGTGCAAATTTTTTAGTTAAGTTCTTTTAACGATAACAGAGAAAACTTTCATTGCTTAACTGTTATACTTTTATTATTTACTTATTAGACTCTAATGAACATTTTGAGACCCGTTAGAGCTTTTTGCAATTTGAATTAAATATTTTGCACCATATAGTTCACAAGGCACTTTTTAGGACCTATAAAACTAATGTATAGTGCAAAAGTTTTAGTTAAGTTCTTTTAAGGATAACAGACAAACCTTTTATTGGTTAACTGTTATACTTTTATTATTTACTTATTAGACTCTAATAAACATTTTGAGACCCGTTAGAACTTTTTGCAATGTGAATTAAACATTTTGCACCATATAGAGTAGTTCACAAGGCACGTTTATGACCTATAAAACTAATGTATAGTGTAAATGTTTTAGTTAAGTTATTTTGAAGATAACAGACAAACATTTCCTTGGTTGACTGTTATACTTTTATTATTTACCTATTAGACTCTAATAAAAATTTTGAGACCCGTTAGAACTTTTTGCAATTTGAATTAAATATTTTGTACCACATAGTTCACAAGACACTTTTTAGGACCTATATAACTAATGTATAGTGCAAATGTTTTAGTTAAGTTCTTTTAACGATAACAGACAAATCTTTTATTGGTTAACTGTTATACTTTTATTATTTACTTATTAGACTCTAATAAACATTTTTAGACCCGTTAGAGCTTTTTGCAATGTGAATTGCACATTTTGCAACATCCAGTTCACAAGGCAGTTTTTAGGACCTATACAACTAATGTATAGTGCAAATGTTTTAGTTAAGTTCCTTTAACGATAACAGACAAACCTTTTATTGGTTGACTGTTATACTTTTATTATTTACTTATTAGACTCTAATAAACATTTTCAGACCCGTTAGAACTTTTTGTAATGTGAATTAAACATTTTGCACCATATACAGTAGTTCACAAGTCACGTTTAAGACCTATAAAACTAATGTATAGTGTAAATGTTTTAGTTAAGTTCTTTTAACGATAACAGGCAAACCTTTCCTTGGTTGACTGTTATACTTTTATTATTTACTTATTAGACTCTAATAAAAATTTTGAGACCCGTTAGTACTTTTTGCAATGTGAATTAAACATGTTGCACTATATAGTTCACAAGGCACCCTTTAGGACCTATATAACTAATGTATAGTGCAAATGTTTTAGTTAAGTTCTTTGAACGATAACAGAGAAAAATTTCATTGGTTAACTGTTATACTTTTATTATTTACTTATTAGACTCTAATGAACATTTTGAGAACCGTTAGAACTTTTTGCAATGTGAATTTAACATTTTGCACCATGTAGTTCACAAGGCACTTTTTCGGACCTTTATAACTAATGTATAGTGCAAATGTTTTAGTTAAGTTCTTTTAACGATAACAGACAAACCTTTCATTGGTTGACTTTTATTCTTTTATTATTTACTTATTTGACTCTAACAAATATTTTGAGACCTGTTAGAACTATTTGCAATGTGAATTAAACATTTTGCACCATATAGTTCACAAGGCACTTTTTAGGACCTGTATAACTAATGTATAGTGCAAATGTTTTAGTTAAATTCTTTTAACGATAACAGACAAACCTTTTATTAGTTGACTAATATACTTTTATTATTTACTTATTAGACTGTAATAAACATTTTGAGACCCGTTGGAACTTTTTGAAATGTGAATTAAACATTTTGCAACATCCAGTTCACAAGAAACTTTTTAGGACCTATACAACTAATGTATAGTGCAAATGTTTTAGTTAAGTTCTTTTAACGATAACAGACAAACCTTTCATTGGTTGACTTTTATTCTTTTATTATTTACTTATTAGACTCTAATAAACATTTTGAGACCCGTTAGAACGTTTTGTATTTTGAATTAAACATTTTGCAACATCCTGTTCACAAGGCATTTTTTAGGACCTATATAACTAATGTATAGTGCAAATGTTTTAGTTAAGTTCTTTAACGATAACAGACAAACCTTTTATTGGTTAACTGTTATACTTTTATTATTTACTTATTAGACTCTAATAAACATTTTGAGACCCGTTAGAACTTTTTGCAATGTGAATTAAACATTTTGCACCATATACAGTAGTTCACAAGGCACGTTTAAGACCTATAAAACTAATGTATAGTGTAAATGTTTTAGTTAAGTTCTTTTAACGATAACAGGCAAACCTTTCCTTGGTTGACTGTTATACTTTTATTATTTACTTATTAGACTCTAATAAACATTTTGAGACCCGTTAGAACTTTTTGCAATGTGAATTAAACATTTTGCACTATATAGTTCACAAGACACCCTTTAGGACCTATATAACTAATGTATAGTGCAAATTTTTTAATTAAGTTCTTTTAAGGATAACAGACAAAATTTTCATTGGTTAACTGTTATACTTTTATTATTTACTTATTAGATACTAATGAACATTTTGAGACCCGTTAGAAATTTTTGCAATGTGAATTTAACATTTTGCACCATGTAGTTCACAAAGCACTTTTTCGGACCTTTATAACTAATGTATAGTGCAAATGTTTTAGTTAAGTTCTTTTAACGATAACAGACAAACCTTTTATTGGTTAACTGTTATACTTTTATTATTTGCTTATTAGACTCTAATAAACATTTTGAGACCCGTTAGAACTTTTTGCAATGTGAATTAAACATTTTGCAACATCCAGTTCACAAGACACTTTTTAGGACCTAATAACTAATGTATAGTGCAAATGTTTTAGTTAAGTTCTTTTAACGATAACAGACAAACCTTTTATTGGTTAACTGTTATTCTTTTATTATTTACTTATTTGACTCTAATAAATATTTTGTAACCCGTTAGAACGTTTTGCAATGTGAATTAAACATTTTGCACCATATAGTTCACAAGGCACTTTTTAGGACCTGTATAACTAATGTATAGTGCAAATGTTTTAGTTAAGTTCTTTTAACGATAACAGACAAACCTTTTATTAGTTGACTGTTATACTTTTATTATTTACTTATTAGACTGTAATAAACATTTTGAGACCCGTTGGAATTTTTTGCAATGTGAATTAAACATTTTGCAACATCCAGTTCACAAGAAACTCTTTAGGACCTATACAACTAATGTATAGTGCAAATGTTTTAGTTAAGTTCTTTTAATGATAACAGACAAAACTTTTATTGGTTAACTGTTATACTTTTATTATTTACTTATTAGACTCTAATAAACATTTTGAGACCCGTTGGAACTTTTTGCAATGTGAATTAAACATTTAGCACCAAATAGTTCACAAGACACTTTTTAGGACCTATATAACTAATGTATAGTGCAAATGTTTTAGTTAAGTTCTTTTAACGATAACAGACAAACCTTTTATTGGTTAACTGTTATACTTTTATTATTTACTTATTAGACTCTAATAAACATTTTGAGACCCATTTAAAACTTTTTGGAATGTGAATTAAAAATTTTGCACCATATAAATTAGTTCACAAGTCACGTTTTAGGACCTATAAAACTAATGTATAGTGCAAATGTTTTAGTTAAGTTCTTTTAAGGATAACAGACAAAACTTTCATTGGTTGACTTTTATTCTTTTATTATTTACTTATTTGACTCTAATAAATATTTTGAGACCCGTTTGAACGTTTTGCAATGTGAATTAAACATTTTGCACCATATAGTTCACAAGGCACTTTTTAGGACCTGTATAACTAATGTATAGTGCAAATGTTTTAGTTAAGTTCTTTTAACGATAACAGACAAACCTTTTATTAGTTGACTGTTATACTTTTATTATTTACTTATTAGACTGTAATAAACATTTTGAGACCCGTTGTAACTTTTTGCAATGTGAATTAAACATTTTGCAACATCCAGTTCACAACAAACTTTTTAGGACCTATACAACTAATGTATAGTGCAAATGTTTTAGTTAAGTTCTTTTAACGATAACAGACAAACCTTTTATTGATTAACTGTTATACTTTTATTATTTCCTTTTAGACTATAATAAACATTTTGAGACCCGTTGGAAGTTTTTGTAATGTGAATTAAACATTTAGCACCAAAGAGTTCTCAAGACACTTTTTAGGAGCTATATAACTAATGTATAGTGCAAATGTTTTAGTTAAGTTCTTTAACGATAAAAGACAAACCTTTTATTGGTTAACTGTTATACTTTTATTATTTACTTATTAGACTATAATAAAAATTTTGAGAACCGTTAGAACTATTTGTAATGTGAATTAAACATGTTGCACTATATAGTTCACAAGGCACCCTTTAGGACCTATATAACTAATGTATAGTGCAAATGTTTTAGTTAAGTTCTTTTAACGATAACAGAGAAACCTTTCATTGGTTAACTGTTATACTTTTATTATTTACTTATTAGACTCTAATAAACATTTTGAGACCCGTTAGAAGTCTTTGTAATGTGAATTAAACATGTTGCACCATATAGTTCACAAGGCACTTTTAAGACCTATATAACTAATGTATAGTGCAAATTTTTTAGTTAAGTTCTTTTAACGATAACAGAGAAACCTTTCATTGGTTAACTGTTATACTTTATTATTTCCTTATTAGACTCTAATAAACATTTTGAGACCCGTTAGAACGTTTTGCAATGTGAATTAAACATTTTGCACCATATACAGTAGTTCACAAGTCACGTTTTATGTCCTATAAAACTAATGTATAGTGCAAATGTTTTAGTTAAGTTCTTTTAAGGATAACAGACAAACCTTTCATTGGTTACCTGTTATACTTTTATTATTTACTTATTAGACTCTAATAAACATTTTGAGACCCGTTGGAACTTTTTGCAATGTGAATTAAAAATTTTGCACCACATAGTTCACAACACACTTTTTAGGACCTATATAACTAATGTATAGTGCAAATGTTTTAGTTAAGTTCTTTAACGATAACAGACAAACCTTTTATTGGTTAACTGTTATACTTTTATTATTTACTTATTAGACTCTAATAAACATTTTGAGACCCGTTAGAACTTTTTGCAATGTGAATTAAACATTTTGCAACATCCAGTTCACAAGAAACTTTTTAGGACCTATACAACTAATGTATAGTGCAAATGTTTTAGTTAAGTTCTTTTAACGATAACAGACAACCCTTTTATTGGTTAACTGTTATACTTTTATTATTTACTTATTAGACTCTAATAAACATTTTGAGACCCGTTAGAACTTTTTGCAATGTGAATTAAAAATTTTGCACCACATAGTTCACAACACACTTTTTTGGACCTATATAACTAATGTATAGTGCAAATGTTTTAGTTAAGTTCTTTAACGATAACAGACAAACCTTTTATTGGTTAACTGTTATACTTTTATTATTTACTTATTAGACTCTAATAAACATTTTGAGACCCGTTAGAACTTTTTGCAATGTGAATTAAACATTTTGCAACATATACAGTAGTTCACAAGGCACGTTTAAGACCTATAAATCTAATGTATAGTGTAAATGTTTTAGTTAAGTTATTTTGAAGATAACAGACAAACCTTTTATTGGTTGACTGTTATACTTTTATTATTTACTTATTAGACTCTAATAAAACTTTTGAGACCCGTTAGAACTTTTTGCAATTTGAATTAAACATGTTGCACTATCTAGTTCACAAAAAACTTTTTAGGACCTATATAACTAATGTATAGTGCAAATATTTTAGTTAAGTTCTTTTAACGATAAAAGACAAAACTTTCATTGGTTAACTGTTATACTTTTATTATTTACTTATTAGACTCTAATAAATATTTTGAGACCCGTTAGAACTTTTTGCAATGTGAATTAAACATTTTGCACCATATAGTTCACAAGGCACTTTTTAGGACCTATATAACTAATGTATAGTGCAAATGTTTTAGTTAAGTTCTTTTAACGATAACAGACAAACCTTTTATTATTTGACTGTTATACTTTTATTATTTACTTATTAGACTCTAATAAACATTTTGAGACCCGTTAGAACTTTTTGCAATTTGAATTAAATATTTTGCACCATATAGTTCACAAGGCACTTTTTAGGACCTATAAAACTAATGTATAGTGCAAATGTTTTAGTTAAGTTCTTTTAACGATAACAGACAAACCTTTCCTTGGTTGACTGTTATACTTTTATTATTTACTTATTAGACTCTAATAAAAATATTGAGACCCGTTAGAACTTTTTGCAATGTGAATTAAACATGTTGCACTATATAGTTCACAAGGCACGTTTTAGGACCTATATAAATAATGTATAGTGCAAATGTTTTAGTTAAGTTCTTTTAACGATAACAGACAAACCTTTTATTGGTTAACTGTTATACTTTTATTATTTACTTATTAGACTATAATAAATATTTTCAGACCCGTTTGAACTTTTTGCAATATGAATTAAACATTTTGCACCATATTCAGTTGTTCACAAGTCACTTTTTATGACCTATAAAACTAATGTATAGTGCAAATGTTTTAGTTACGTTCTTTTAACGATAACAGACAAACATTTTATTGCTTAACTGTTATACTTTTATTATTTACTTATTAGACTCTAATAAACATTTTGAGACCCGTTAGAACTTTTTGCAATGTGAATTAAACATTTTGCACCATCCAGTTCACAAGACACTTTTTAGAACTTAATAACTAATGTATAGTGGAAATATTTGAGTTAAGTTCTTTTAACGATAACAGACAAACCTTTTATTGGTTAACTGTTATACTTTTATTATTTACTTATTAGACTCTAATAAACATTTTGAGACCCGTTAGAACTTTTTGCAATGTGAATTAAACATTTTGCACCATATAGTTCACAAGTCACGTTTTAGAACCTATAAAACTAATGTATAGTGCAAATGTTTTAGTTAAGTTCTTTTAAGGATAACAGACAAAACTTTCATTGGTGAACTGTTATACTTTTATTATTTACTTATTAGACTCTAATAAACATTTTGAGACCCGTTAGAACTTTTTGCAATTTGAATTAAACATTTTTCAACATCCAGTTCACAAGAAACTTTTTAGGACCTATACAACTAATGTATAGTGCAAATGTTTTAGTTAAGTTCTTTTAACGATAACAGACAAACCTTTCCTTGGTTGACTGTTATACTTTTATTATTTACTTATTAGACTCTAATAAACATTTTGAGACCCGTTAGAACTTTTTGCAATGTGAATTAAACATTTTGCACCATCCAGTTCACAAGACACTTTTTAGGACTTAATAACTAATGTATAGTGAAAATATTTGAGTTAAGTTCTTTAAAGGATAACAGACAAAACTTTCATTGGTTAACTGTTATACTTTTATTATTTACTTATTAGACTCTAATAAACATTTTGAGACCCGTTAGAACTTTTTGCAATTTGAATTAAACATTTTGCAACATCCAGTTCACAAGAAACTTTTTAGGACCTATACAACTAATGTATAGTGCAAATGTTTTAGTTAAGTTCTTTTAACGATAACAGACAAACCTTTTATTGGTTAACTGTTATACTTTGATTATTTACTTATTAGACTATAATAAACATTTTGAGACCCGTTGGAACTTTTTGCAATGTGAATTAAACATTTTGCACCACATAGTTCACAAGACACTTTTTAGGACCTATATAACTAATGTATAGTGCAAATGTTTTAGTTAAGTTCTTTAACGATAACAGACAAACCTTTCATTGGTTGACTGTTATACTTTTATTATTTACTTATTAGACTCTAATAAACATTTTGAGACCCGTTAGAACTTTTTGCAATGTGAATTAAACATTTTGCACCATATACAGTAGTTCACAAGGCACGTTTAAGACTTATAAAACTAATGTATAGTGTAAATGTTTTATTTAAGTTATTTTGAAGATAACAGACAAACCTTTCATTGGTTGACTCTTATACTTTTATTATTTCCTTATTAGACTCTAATAAACATTTTGAGACACGTTAGAACTTTTTGCAATGTGAATTAAACATGTTGCACCATCCAGTTCACAAGACACTTTTTAGGACCTATATAACTAATGTATAGTGCAAATGTTTTAGTTTAGTTCTTTTAACGATAACAGAAAAACCTTTTATTGGTTAACTGTTATACTTTGATTATTTACTTATTAGACTCTAATAAACATTTTGAGACCCGTTAAAACTTTTTGCAAATTGAATTAAACATTTTGCACCATATAGTTCACAAGGCACTTTTTAGGACCTATATAACTAATGTATAGTGCAAATGTTTTAGTTAAGTTCTTTTAACGATAACAGACAAATCATTTATTGGTTAACTGTTATACTTTTATTATTTACTTATTTGACTCTAATAAACATTTTCAGACCCGTTAGAACTTTTTGCAATGTGAATTAAACATTTTGCACCATATAGTTCACAAGGCACGTTTTAGGACCTATATAACTAATGTATAGTGCAAATGTTTTAGTTAAGTTCTTTTAACGATAACAGACAAACCTTTTATTATTTGACTGTTATACTTTTATTATTTACTTATTAGACTCTAATAAAACTTTTGAGACCCGTTAGAACTTTTTGCAATGTGAATTAAACATGTTGCACTATCTAGTTCACAAGACACTTTTTAAGACCTATATAACTAATGTATAGTGCAAATTTTTTAGTTAAGTTCTTTTAACGATAACAGACAAACCTTTCATTGGTTAACTGTTATACTTTTATTATTTACCTATTAGACTCTAATAAAACTTTTGAGACCCGTTAGAACTTTTTGCAATGTGAATTAAACATGTTGCACTATCTAGTTCACAAGACACTTTTTAAGACCTATATAACTAATGTATAGTGCAAATTTTTTAGTTAAGTTCCTTTAACGATAACAGAGAAACCTTTCTTTGGTTGACGGTTATACTTTTATTATTTACTTATTAGACTCTAATAAACATTTTGAGACCCGTTAGAACATTTTGCAATGTGAATTAAACATGTTGCACTATATAGTTCACAAGGCACCCTTTAAGACCTATATAACTAATGTATAGGTCAAATGTTTTAGTTAAGTTCTTTTAACGATAACAGACAAACCTTTCATTGGTTGACTCTTATACTTTTATTATTTCCTTATTAGACTCTAATAAACATTTTGAGACCCGTTAGAACTTTTTGCAATGTGAATTAAACATGTTGCACCATCCAGTTCACAAGACACTTTTTAGGACCTATATAACTAATGTATAGTGCAAATGTTTTAGTTAAGTTCTTTTAACGATAACAGAAAAACCTTTTATTGGTTAACTCTTATACTTTTATTATTTACTTATTAGACTCTAATAAACATTTTGAGACCCGTTAAAACTATTTGCAAATTGAATTAAACATTTTGCACCATATAGTTTATAAGACACTTTTTAGGACCTATATAACTAATGTATAGTGCAAATGTTTTAGTTAAGTTCTTTTAACGATAACAGACAAATAATTTATTGGTTAACTGTTATACTTTTATTATTTACTTATTAGACTCTAATAAACATTTTCAGACCCGTTAGAACTTTTTGCAATGTGAATTAAACATTTTGCACCATATAGTTCACAAGGCACTTTTTAGGACCTATATAACTAATGTATAGTGCAAATGTTTTAGTTAAGTTCTTTTAACGATAACAGACAAACCTTTTATTATTTGACTGTTATACTTTTATTATTTACTTATTAGACTCTAATAAACATTTTGAGACCCGTTAGAACTTTTTGCAATGTGAATTAAACATGTTGCACTATCTAGTTCACAAGACACTTTTTAGGACCTATATAACTAATGTATAGTGCAAATTTTTTAGTTAAGTTCTTTTAACGATAACAGACAAACCTTTCATTGGTTAACTGTTATACTTTTATTATTTACCTATTAGACTCTAATAAAACTTTTGAGACCCGTTAGAACTTTTTGCAATGTGAATTAAACATGTTGCACTATCTAGTTCACAAGAAACTTTTTAAGACCTATATAACTAACGTATAGTGCAAATTTTTTAGTTAAGTTCCTTTAACGATAACAGAGAAACCTTTCATTGGTTAACTGTTATACTTTTATTATTTACTTATTAGACTCTAATAAACATTTTGAGACCCGTTAGAACTTTTTCCAATGTGAATTAAACATTTTGCACCATATACAGCAGTTCACAAATCACGTTTTATGACCTATAAAACTAATGTATAGGTCAAATGTTTTAGTTAAGTTCTTTTAACGATAACAGACAAACCTTTCATTGGTTGACTCTTATACTTTTATTATTTCCTTATTAGACTCTAATAAACATTTTGAGACCCGTTAGAACTTTTTGCAATGTGAATTAAACATGTTGCACCATCCAGTTCACAAGACACTTTTTAGGACCTATATAACTAATGTATAGTGAAAATGTTTTAGTTAAGTTCTTTTAACGATAACAGACAAACCTTTTATTGGTTAACTGTTATACTTTTATTATTTACTTATTAGACTCTAATAAACATTTTGAGACCCGTTAGAACATTTTGCAATGTGAATTAAACATGTTGCACTATATAGTTCACAAGGCACCCTTTAAGACCTATATAACTAATGTATAGGTCAAATGTTTTAGTTAAGTTCTTTTAACGATAACAGACAAACCTTTCATTGGTTGACTCTTATACTTTTATTATTTCCTTATTAGACTCTAATAAACATTTTGAGACCCGTTAGAACTTTTTGCAATGTGAATTAAACATGTTGCACCATCCAGTTCACAAGACACTTTTTAGGACTTATATAACTAATGTATAGTGCAAATGTTTTAGTTAAGTTCTTTTAACGATAACAGACAAAACCTTTTATTGGTTAACTGTTATACTTTTATTATTTACTTATTAGACTCTAATAAACATTTTGAGACCCGTTAAAACTATTTGCAAATTGAATTAAACATTTTGCACCATATAGTTTATAAGACACTTTTTAGGACCTATATAACTAATGTATAGTGCAAATGTTTTAGTTAAGTTCTTTTAACGATAACAGACAAATAATTTATTGGTTAACTGTTATACTTTTATTATTTACTTATTAGACTCTAATAAACATTTTGAGACCCGTTAGAACTTTTTGCAATTTGAATTAAACATTTTGCACCATATAGTTCACAAGGCACTTTTTAGGACCTATATAACTAATGTATAGTGCAAATGTTTTAGTTAAGTTCTTTTAACGATAACAGACAAACCTTTTATTGGTTAACTGTTATACTTTTATTATTTACTTATTAGACTCTAATAAACATTTTGAGACCCGTTAGAACTTTTTCCAATGTGAATTAAACATTTTGCACCATATACAGCAGTTCACAAATCACGTTTTATGACCTATAAAACTAATGTATAGGTCAAATGTTTTAGTTAAGTTCTTTTAACGATAACAGACAAACCTTTCATTGGTTGACTCTTATACTTTTATTATTTCCTTATTAGACTCTAATAAACATTTTGAGACCCGTTAGAACTTTTTGCAATGTGAATTAAACATGTTGCACCATCCAGTTCACAAGACACTTTTTAGGACCTATATAACTAATGTATAGTGAAAATGTTTTAGTTAAGTTCTTTTAACGATAACAGAAAAACCTTTTATTGGTTAACTGTTATACTTTTATTATTTACTTATTAGACTCTAATAAACATTTTGAGACCCGTTAAAACTATTTGCAAATTGAATTAAACATTTTGCACCATATAGTTTATAAGACACTTTTTAGGACCTATATAACTAATGTATAGTGCAAATGTTTTAGTTAAGTTCTTTTAACGATAACAGACAAATAATTTATTGGTTAACTGTTATACTTTTATTATTTACTTATTAGACTCTAATAAACATTTTCAGACCCGTTAGAACTTTTTGCAATGTGAATTAAACATTTTGCACCATATAGTTCACAAGGCACTTTTTAGGACCTATATAACTAATGTATAGTGCAAATGTTTTAGTTAAGTTCTTTTAACGATAACAGACAAACCTTTTATTATTTGACTGTTATACTTTTATTATTTACTTATTAGACTCTAATAAACATTTTGAGACCCGTTAGAACTTTTTGCAATTTGAATTAAACATTTTGCACCATATAGTTCACAAGGCACTTTTTAGGACCTATAAAACTAATGTATAGTGCAAATGTTTTAGTTAAGTTCTTTTAACGATAACAGACAAACCTTTTATTGGTTAACGGTTATACTTTTATTATTTACTTATTAGACTCTAATAAACATTTTCAGACCCGTTAGAACGTTTTGCAAATTGAATTAAACATTTTGCACCATATAGTTCACAAGGCACTTTTTAGGACCTATATAACTAATGTATAGTGCAAATGTTTTAGTTAAGTTCTTTTAACGATAACAGAGAAACCTTTCATTGGTTCACTGTTATACTTTTATTATTTACTTATTAGACTCTAATAAACATTTTGAGACCCGTTAGAACGTTTTGCAATGTGAATTAAACAATTTGCAACATCCAGTTCACAAGAAACTTTTTAGGACCTATACAACTAATTTATAGTGCAAATGTTTTAGTTAAGTTCTTTTAAAGGTAACAGACAAACCTTTTATTGGTTAACTGTTATACTTTTATTATTTACTTATTAGACTCTAATAAACATTTTGAGACCCGTTAGAACATTTTGAAATGTGAATTAAACATTTTGCACCATATACAGTAGTTCACAAGGCACGTTTATAACCTATAAAACTAATGTATAGTGCAAATGTTTTAGTTAAGTTCTTTTAACGATAACAGGCAAACCTTTCTTTGGTTGACGGTTATACTTTTATTATTTACTTATTAGACTCTAATAAACATTTTGAGACCCGTTAGAACATTTTGCAATGTGAATTAAACATGTTGCACTATATAGTTCACAAGGCACCCTTTAGGACCTATATAACTAATGTATAGTGCAAATTTTTTAGTTAAGTTCTTTTAACGATAACAGAGAAAACTTTCATTGCTTAACTGTTATACTTTTATTATTTACTTATTAGACTCTAATGAACATTTTGAGACCCGTTAGAACTTTTTGCAATTTGAATTAAATATTTTGCACCATATAGTTCACAAGGCACTTTTTAGGACCTATAAAACTAATGTATAGTGCAAATGTTTTAGTTAAGTTCTTTTAAGGATAACAGACAAACCTTTTATTGGTTAACTGTTATACTTTTATTATTTACTTATTAGACTCTAATAAACATTTTGAGACCCGTTAGAACTTTTTGCAATGTGAATTAAACATTTTGCACCATATAGAGTAGTTCACAAGGCACGTTTATGACCTATAAAACTAATGTATAGTGTAAATGTTTTAGTTAAGTTATTTTGAAGATAACAGACAAACATTTCCTTGGTTGACTGTTATACTTTTATTATTTACCTATTAGACTCTAATAAAAATTTTGAGACCCGTTAGAACTTTTTGCAATTTGAATTAAATATTTTGTACCACATAGTTCACAAGACACTTTTTAGGACCTATATAACTAATGTATAGTGCAAATGTTTTAGTTAAGTTCTTTTAACGATAACAGACAAATCTTTTATTGGTTAACTGTTATACTTTTATTATTTACTTATTAGACTCTAATAAACATTTTTAGACCCGTTAGAGCTTTTTGCAATGTGAATTGCACATTTTGCACCATATACAGTAGTTCACAAATCACGTTTTATGACCTATAAAACTAATGTATAGGTCAAATGTTTTAGTTAAGTTCTTTTAACGATAACAGACAAACCTTTCATTGGTTGACTCTTATACTTTTATTATTTCCTTATTAGACTCTAATAAACATTTTGAGACCCGTTAGAACTTTTTGCAATGTGAATTAAACATGTTGCACCATCCAGTTCACAAGACACTTTTTAGGACCTATATAACTAATGTATAGTGCAAATGTTTTAGTTAAGTTCTTTTAACGATAACAGAAAAATCTTTTATTGGTTAACTGTTATACTTTTATTATTTACTTATTAGACTCTAATAAACATTTTTAGACCCGTTAGAGCTTTTTGCAATGTGAATTGCACATTTTGCACCATATACAGTAGTTCACAAATCACGTTTTATGACCTATAAAACTAATGTATAGGTCAAATGTTTTAGTTAAGTTCTTTTAACGATAACAGACAAACCTTTCATTGGTTGACTCTTATACTTTTATTATTTCCTTATTAGACTCTAATAAACATTTTGAGACCCGTTAAAACTATTTGCAAATTGAATTAAACATTTTGCACCATATAGTTTATAAGACACTTTTTAGGACCTATATAACTAATGTATAGTGCAAATGTTTTAGTTAAGTTCTTTTAACGATAACAGACAAATAATTTATTGGTTAACTGTTATACTTTTATTATTTACTTATTAGACTCTAATAAACATTTTCAGACCCGTTAGAACTTTTTGCAATGTGAATTAAACATTTTGCACCATATAGTTCACAAGGCACTTTTTAGGACCTATATAACTAATGTATAGTGCAAATGTTTTAGTTAAGTTCTTTTAACGATAACATACAAACCTTTTATTATTTGACTGTTATACTTTTATTATTTACTTATTAGACTCTAATAAACATTTTGGGACCCGTTAGAACTTTTTGCAATGTGAATTAAACATGTTGCACTATCTAGTTCACAAGACACTTTTTAAGACCTATATAACTAATGTATAGTGCAAATTTTTTAGTTAAGTTCTTTTAACGATAACAGACAAACCTTTTATTGGTTAACTGTTATACTTTTATTATTTACTTATTAGACTATAATAAACATTTTCAGACCCGTTTGATATTTTGCAATGTGAATTAAACATTTTGCACCATATACAGTAGTTCACAAGTCACGTTTTAGGACCTATAAAACTAATGTATAGTGCAAATGTTTTAGTTACGTTCTTTTAAGGATAACAGACAAACCTTTTATTGGTTAACTGTTATACTTTTATTATTTACTTATTAGACTCTAATAAACATTTTGAGACCCGTTAGAACTTTTTGCAATGTGAATTAAACATTTTGCACCATATAGAGTAGTTCACAAGGCACGTTTATGACCTATAAAACTAATGTATAGTGTAAATGTTTTAGTTAAGTTATTTTGAAGATAACAGACAAACATTTCCTTGGTTGACTGTTATACTTTTATTATTTACCTATTAGACTCTAATAAACATTTTGAGACCCGTTAGAAATTTTTGCAATTTGAATTAAATATTTTGTACCACATAGTTCACAAGACACTTTTTAGGACCTATATAACTAATGTATAGTGCAAATGTTTTAGTTAAGTTCTTTTAACGATAACAGACAAATCTTTTATTGGTTAACTGTTATACTTTTATTATTTACTTATTAGACTCTAATAAACATTTTTAGACCCGTTAGAGCTTTTTGCAATGTGAATTGCACATTTTGCACCATATACAGTAGTTCACAAATCACGTTTTATGACCTATAAAACTAATGTATAGGTCAAATGTTTTAGTTAAGTTCTTTTAACGATAACAGACAAACCTTTCCTTGGTTGACTCTTATACTTTTATTATTTCCTTATTAGACTCTAATAAACATTTTGAGACCCGTTAGAACTTTTTGCAATGTGAATTAAACATGTTGCACCATCCAGTTCACAAGACACTTTTTAGGACCTATATAACTAATGTATAGTGCAAATGTTTTAGTTAAGTTCTTTTAACGATAACAGAAAAACCTTTTATTGGTTAACTGTTATACTTTTATTATTTACTTATTAGACTCTAATAAACATTTTGAGACCCGTTAAAACTATTTGCAAATTGAATTAAACATTTTGCACCATATAGTTTATAAGACACTTTTTAGGACCTATATAACTAATGTATAGTGCAAATGTTTTAGTTAAGTTCTTTTAACGATAACAGACAAACCTTTTATTGGTTAACTGTTATACTTTTATTATTTACTTATTAGACTCTAATAAACATTTTCAGACCCGTTAGAACTTTTTGCAATGTGAATTAAACATTTTGCACCATATAGTTCACAAGGCACTTTTTAGGACCTATATAACTAATGTATTGTGCAAATGTTTTAGTTAAGTTCTTTTAACGATAACAGACAAACCTTTTATTATTTGACTGTTATACTTTTATTATTTACTTATTAGACTCTAATAAACATTTTGAGACCCGTTAGAACTTTTTGCAATGTGAATTAAACATGTTGCACTATCTAGTTCACAAGACACTTTTTAAGACCTATATAACTAATGTATAGTGCAAATTTTTTAGTTAAGTTCTTTTAACGATAACAGACAAACCTTTCATTGGTTAACTGTTATACTTTTATTATTTACCTATTAGACTCTAATAAAACTTTTGAGACCCGTTAGAACTTTTTGCAATGTGAATTAAACATGTTGCACTATCTAGTTCACAAGACACTTTTTAAGACCTATATAACTAATGTATAGTGCAAATTTTTTAGTTAAGTTCCTTTAACGATAACAGACAAACCTTTCATTGGTTAACTGTTATACTTTTATTATTTACTTATTAGACTCTAATAAACATTTTGAGACCCGTTAGAACTTTTTGCAATGTGAATTAAACATTTTGCACCATATACAGCAGTTCACAAATCACGTTTTATGACCTATAAAACTAATGTATAGGTCAAATGTTTTAGTTAAGTTCTTTTAACGATAACAGAGAAAACTTTCATTGCTTAACTGTTATACTTTTATTATTTACTTATTAGACTCTAATGAACATTTTGAGACCCGTTAGAACTTTTTGCAATTTGAATTAAATATTTTGCACCATATAGTTCACAAGGCACTTTTTAGGACCTATAAAACTAATGTATAGTGCAAATGTTTTAGTTAAGTTCTTTTAAGGATAACAGACAAACCTTTTATTGGTTAACTGTTATACTTTGATTATTTACTTATTAGACTCTAATAAACATTTTGAGACCCGTTAGAACTTTTTGCAATGTGAATTAAACATTTTGCACCATATAGAGTAGTTCACAAGACACGTTTATGACCTATATAACTAATGTATAGTGTAAATGTTTAAGTTAAGTTATTTTGAAGATAACAGACAAACATTTCCTTGGTTGACTGTTATACTTTTATTATTTACCTATTAGACTCTAATAAACATTTTGAGACCCGTTAGAACTTTTTGCAATTTGAATTAAATATTTTGTACCACATAGTTCACAAGACACTTTTTAGGACCTATATAACTAATGTATAGGTCAAATGTTTTAGTTAAGTTCTTTTAACGATAACAGACAAAACTTTCATTGGTTGACTGTTATACTTTTATTATTTCCTTATTAGACTCTAATAAACATTTTGAGACCCGTTAGAACTTTTTGCAATGTGAATTAAACATTTTGCACCATATAGATCACAAGGCACTTTTTAGGACCTATAAAACTAATGTATGGTGCAAATGTTTTAGTTAAGTTCTTTTAAGGATAACAGACAAACCTTTCCTTGGTTGAGTGTTTCACTTTTATTATTTACTTATTAGACTCTAATAAAAATATTGAGACCCGTTAGAACTTTTTGCAATGTGAATTAAACATGTTGCACTATATAGTTCACAAGGCACTTTTTAGGACCTATATAACTAATGTATAGTGCAAATGTTTTAGTTAAGTTCCTTTAACGATAACAGACAAACCTTTTATTGGTTAACTGTTATACTTTTATTATTTACTTATTAGACTATAATAAACATTTTCAGACCCGTTTGAACTTTTTGCAATGTGAATTAAACATTTTGCACCATATACAGTAGTTCACAAGTCACGTTTTAGGACCTATAAAACTAATGAATAGTGCAAATGTTTTAGTTACGTTCTTTTAAGGATAACAGACAAACCTTTTATTGGTTAACTGTTATACTTTGATTATTTACTTATTAGACTCTAAAAAACATTTTGAGACCCGTTAGAACTTTTTGCAATGTGAATTAAACATGTTGCACCATCCAGTTCACAAGACACTTTTTAGGACCTATATAACTAATGTATAGGTCAAATGTTTTAGTTAAGTTCTTTTAACGATAACAGACAAACCTTTCATTGGTTGACTCTTTTACTTTTATTATTTCCTTATTAGACTCTAATAAACATTTTGAGACCCGTTAGAACTTTTTGCAATGTGAATTAAACATGTTGCACCATCCAGTTCACAAGACACTTTTTAGGACCTATATAACTAGTGTATAGTGCAAATGTTTTAGTTAAGTTCTTTTAACGATAACAGAAAAACCTTTTATTGGTTAACTGTTATACTTTTATTATTTACTTATTAGACTCTAATAAACATTTTGAGACCCGTTAAAACTATTTGCAAATTGAATTAAACATTTTGCACCATATAGTTTATAAGACACTTTTTAGGACCTATATAACTAATGTATAGTGCAAATGTTTTAGTTAAGTTCTTTTAACGATAACAGACAAATTATTTATTGGTTAACTGTTATACTTTTATTATTTACTTATTAGACTCTAATAAACATTTTCAGACCCGTTAGAACTTTTTGCAATGTGAATTAAACATTTTGCACCATATAGTTCACAAGGCACTTTTTAGGACCTATATAACTAATGTATAGTGCAAATGTTTTAGTTAAGTTCCTTTAACGATAACAGACAAACCTTTTATTATTTGACTGTTATACTTTTATTATTTACTTATTAGACTCTAATAAACATTTTGGGACCAGTTAGAACTTTTTGCAATGTGAATTAAACATGTTGCACTATCTAGTTCACAAGACACTTTTTAAGACCTATATAACTAATGTATAGTGCAAATTTTTTAGTTAAGTTCTTTTAACGATAACAGACAAACCTTTTATTGGTTAACTGTTATACTTTTATTATTTACTTATTAGACTATAATAAACATTTTCAGACCCGTTTGAACTTTTTGCAATGTGAATTAAACATTTTGCACCATATACAGTAGTTCACAAGTCACGTTTTAGGACCTATAAAACTAATGAATAGTGCAAATGTTTTAGTTACGTTCTTTTAAGGATAACAGACAAACCTTTTATTGGTTAACTGTTATACTTTGATTATTTACTTATTAGACTCTAAAAAACATTTTGAGACCCGTTAGAACTTTTTGCAATGTGAATTAAACATTTTGCACCATCCAGTTCACAAAACACTTTTTAGGACCTAATAACTAATGTATAGTGCAAATATTTGAGTTAAGTTCTTTTAACGATAACAGACAAACCTTTTATTGGTTAACTGTTATACTTTTATTATTTACTTATTAGACTCTAATAAACATTTTGAGACCCGTTAGAACTTTTTGCAATGTGAATTAAACATTTTGCACCATATAGAGTAGTTCACAAGGCACGTTTATGACCTATAAAACTAATGTATAGTGTAAATGTTTTAGTTAAGTTATTTTGAAGATAACAGACAAACATTTCCTTGGTTGACTGTTATACTTTTATTATTTACCTATTAGACTCTAATAAACATTTTGAGACCCGTTAGAACTTTTTGCAATTTGAATTAAATATTTTGTACCACATAGTTCACAAGACACTTTTTAGGACCTATATAACTAATGTATAGTGCAAATGTTTTAGTTAAGTTCTTTTAACGATAACAGACAAATCTTTTATTGGTTAACTGTTATACTTTTATTATTTACTTATTAGACTCTAATAAACATTTTTAGACCCGTTAGAGCTTTTTGCAATGTGAATTGCACATTTTGCACCATATACAGTAGTTCACAAATCACGTTTTATGACCTATAAAACTAATGTATAGGTCAAATGTTTTAGTTAAGTTCTTTTAACGATAACAGACAAACCTTTCATTGGTTGACTCTTATACTTTTATTATTTCCTTATTAGACTCTAATAAACATTTTGAGACCCGTTAGAACTTTTTGCAATGTGAATTAAACATGTTGCACCATCCAGTTCACAAGACACTTTTTAGGACCTATATAACTAATGTATAGTGCAAATGTTTTAGTTAAGTTCTTTTAACGATAACAGAAAAACCTTTTATTGGTTAACTGTTATACTTTTATTATTTACTTATTAGACTCTAATAAACATTTTGAGACCCGTTAAAACTATTTGCAAATTGAATTAAACATTTTGCACCATATAGTTTATAAGACACTTTTTAGGACCTATATAACTAATGTATAGTGCAAATGTTTTAGTTAAGTTCTTTTAACGATAACAGACAAATCTTTTATTGGTTAACTGTTATACTTTTATTATTTACTTATTAGACTCTAATAAACATTTTCAGACCCGTTAGAACTTTTTGCAATGTGAATTAAACATTTTGCACCATATAGTTCACAAGGCACTTTTTAGGACCTATATAACTAATGTATAGTGCAAATGTTTTAGTTAAGTTCTTTTAACGATAACAGACAAACCTTTTATTATTTGACTGTTATACTTTTATTATTTACTTATTAGACTCTAATAAACATTTTGAGACCCGTTAGAACTTTTTGCAATGTGAATTAAACATGTTGCACTATCTAGTTCACAAGACACTTTTTAAGACCTATATAACTAATGTATAGTGCAAATTTTTTAGTTAAGTTCTTTTAACGATAACAGACAAACCTTTCATTGGTTAACTGTTATACTTTTATTATTTACCTATTAGACTCTAATAAAACTTTTGAGACCCGTTAGAACTTTTTGCAATGTGAATTAAACATGTTGCACTATCTAGTTCACAAGACACTTTTTAAGACCTATATAACTAATGTATAGTGCAAATTTTTTAGTTAAGTTCCTTTAACGATAACAGACAAACCTTTCATTGGTTAACTGTTATACTTTTATTATTTACTTATTAGACTCTAATAAACATTTTGAGACCCGTTAGAACTTTTTGCAATGTGAATTAAACATTTTGCACCATATACAGCAGTTCACAAATCACGTTTTATGACCTATAAAACTAATGTATAGGTCAAATGTTTTAGTTAAGTTCTTTTAACGATAACAGACAAACCTTTCATTGGTTGACTCTTATACTTTTATTATTTCCTTATTAGACTCTAATAAACATTTTGAGACCCGTTAGAACTTTTTGCAATGTGAATTAAACATGTTGCACCATCCAGTTCACAAGACACTTTTTAGGACCTATATAACTAATGTATAGTGAAAATGTTTTAGTTAAGTTCTTTTAACGATAACAGAAAAACCTTTTATTGGTTAACTGTTATACTTTTATTATTTACTTATTAGACTCTAATAAACATTTTGAGACCCGTTAAAACTATTTGCAAATTGAATTAAACATTTTGCACCATATAGTTTATAAGACACTTTTTAGGACCTATATAACTAATGTATAGTGCAAATGTTTTAGTTAAGTTCTTTTAACGATAACAGACAAATAATTTATTGGTTAACTGTTATACTTTTATTATTTACTTATTAGACTCTAATAAACATTTTGAGACCCGTTAGAACTTTTTGCAATGTGAATTAAACATTTTGCACCATATAGTTCACAAGGCACTTTTTAGGACCTATATAACTAATGTATAGTGCAAATGTTTTAGTTAAGTTCTTTTAACGATAACAGACAAACCTTTTATTGCTTAACGGTTATACTTTTATTATTTACTTATTAGACTGTAATAAACATTTTCAGACCCGTTAGAACGTTTTGCAAATTGAATTAAACATTTTGCACCATATAGTTCACAAGGCACTTTTTAGGACCTATATAACTAATGTATAGTGCAAATGTTTTAGTTAAGTTCTTTTAACGATAACAGAGAAACCTTTCATTGGTTCACTGTTATACTTTTATTATTTACTTATTAGACTCTAATAAACATTTTGAGAACCGTTAGAACGTTTTGCAATGTGAATTAAACATTTTGCAACATCCAGTTCACAAGAAACTTTTTAGGACCTATACAACTAATGTATAGTGCAAATGTTTTAGTTAAGTTCTTTTAAAGGTAACAGACAAACCTTTTATTGGTTAACTGTTATACTTTTATTATTTACTTATTAGACTCTAATAAACATTTTGAGACCCGTTAGAACTTTTTGAAATGTGAATTAAACATTTTGCACCATATACAGTAGTTCACAAGGCACGTTTATAACCTATAAAACTAATGTATAGTGCAAATGTTTTAGTTAAGTTCTTTTAACGATAACAGGCAAACCTTTCTTTGGTTGACTGTTATACTTTTATTATTTACTTATTAGACTCTAATAAACATTTTGAGACCCGTTAGAACATTTTGCAATGTGAATTAAACATGTTGCACTATATAGTTCACAAGGCACCCTTTAGGACCTATATAACTAATGTATAGTGCAAATTTTTTAGTTAAGTTCTTTTAACGATAACAGAGAAAACTTTCATTGCTTAACTGTTATACTTTTATTATTTACTTATTAGACTCTAATGAACATTTTGAGACCCGTTAGAACTTTTTGCAATTTGAATTAAATATTTTGCACCATATAGTTCACAAGGCACTTTTTAGGACCTATAAAACTAATGTATAGTGCAAATGTTTTAGTTAAGTTCTTTTAAGGATAACAAACAAACCTTTTATTGGTTAACTGTTATACTTTTATTATTTACTTATTAGACTCTAATAAACATTTTGAGACCCGTTAGAACTTTTTGCAATGTGAATTAAACATTTTGCACCATATAGAGTAGTTCACAAGACACGTTTATGACCTATAAAACTAATGTATAGTGTAAATGTTTTAGTTAAGTTATTTTGAAGATAACAGACAAACATTTCCTTGGTTGACTGTTATACTTTTATTATTTACCTATTAGACTCTAATAAACATTTTGAGACCCGTTAGAACTTTTTGCAATTTGAATTAAATATTTTGTACCACATAGTTCACAAGACACTTTTTAGGACCTATATAACTAATGTATAGTGCAAATGTTTTAGTTAAGTTCTTTTAACGATAACAGACAAATCTTTTATTGGTTAACTGTTATACTTTTATTATTTACTTATTAGACTTTAATAAACATTTTGAGACCCGTTAGAACTTTTTGCAATGTGAATTAAACATTTTGCACCATATAGATCACAAGGCACTTTTTAGGACCTATAAAACTAATGTATAGTGCAAATGTTTTAGTTAAGTTCTTTTAAGGATAACAGACAAACCTTTCCTTGGTTGAGTGTTTCACTTTTATTATTTACTTATTAGACTCTAATAAAAATATTGAGACCCGTTAGAACTTTTTGCAATGTGAATTAAACATGTTGCACTATATAGTTCACAAGGAACTTTTTAGGACCTATATAAATAATGTATAGTGCAAATGTTTTAGTTAAGTTCTTTTAACGATAACAGACAAACCTTTTATTGGTTAACTGTTATACTTTTATTATTTACTTATTAGACTATAATAAACATTTTCAGACCCGTTTGAACTTTTTGCAATGTGAATTAAACATTTTGCACCATATACAGTAGTTCACAAGTCACGTTTTAGGACCTATAAAACTAATGAATAGTGCAAATGTTTTAGTTACGTTCTTTTAAGGATAACAGACAAACCTTTTATTGGTTAACTGTTATACTTTGATTATTTACTTATTAGACTCTAAAAAACATTTTGAGACCCGTTAGAACTTTTTGCAATGTGAATTAAACATTTTGCACCATCCAGTTCACAAGACACTTTTTAGGACCTAATAACTAATGTATAGTGCAAATATTTGAGTTAAGTTCTTTTAACGATAACAGACAAAACTTTTATTGGTTAACTGTTATACTTTTATTATTTACTTATTAGACTATAATAAACATTTTGAGACCCGTTAGAACTTTTTGCAAATTGAATTAAACATTTTGCACCATATAGTTTATAAGACACTTTTTAGGACCTATATAACTAATGTATAGTGCAAATGTTTTAGTTAAGTTCTTTTAACGATAACAGACAAATAATTTATTGGTTAACTGTTATACTTTTATTATTTACTTATTAGACTCTAATAAACATTTTCAGACCCGTTAGAACTTTTTGCAATGTGAATTAAACATTTTGCACCATATAGTTCACAAGGCACTTTTTAGGACCTATATAACTAATGTATAGTGCAAATGTTTTAGTTAAGTTCTTTTAACGATAACAGACAAACCTTTTATTGGTTAACGGTTATACTTTTATTATTTACTTATTAGACTGTAATAAACATTTTCAGACCCGTTAGAACGTTTTGCAAATTGAATTAAACATTTTGCACCATATAGTTCACAAGGCACTTTTTAGGACCTATATAACTAATGTATAGTGCAAATGTTTTAGTTAAGTTCTTTTAACGATAACAGAGAAACCTTTCATTGGTTAACTGTTATACTTTTATTATTTACTTATTAGACTCTAATAAACATTTTGAGAACCGTTAGAACGTTTTGCAATGTGAATTAAACATTTTGCAACATCCAGTTCACAAGAAACTTTTTAGGACCTATACAACTAATGTATAGTGCAAATGTTTTAGTTAAGTTCTTTTAAAGGTAACAGACAAACCTTTTATTGGTTAACTGTTATACTTTTATTATTTACTTATTAGACTCTAATAAACATTTTGAGACCCGTTAGAACTTTTTGAAATGTGAATTAAACATTTTGCACCATATACAGTAGTTCACAAGGCACGTTTATAACCTATAAAACTAATGTATAGTGCAAATGTTTTAGTTAAGTTCTTTTAACGATAACAGGCAAACCTTTCTTTGTTTGACTGTTATACTTTTATTATTTACTTATTAGACTCTAATAAACATTTTGAGACCCGTTAGAACATTTTGCAATGTGAATTAAACATGTTGCACTATATAGTTCACAAGGCACCCTTTAGGACCTATATAACTAATGTATAGTGCAAATTTTTTAGTTAAGTTCTTTTAACGATAACAGAGAAAACTTTCATTGCTTAACTGTTATACTTTTATTATTTACTTATTAGACTCTAATGAACATTTTGAGACCCGTTAGAACTTTTTGCAATTTGAATTAAATATGTTGCACCATATAGTTCACAAGGCACTTTTTAGGACCTATAAAACTAATGTATAGTGCAAATGTTTTAGTTAAGTTCTTTTAAGGATAACAGACAAACCTTTTATTGGTTAACTGTTATACTTTTATTATTTACTTATTAGACTCTAATAAACATTTTGAGACCCGTTAGAACTTTTTGCAATGTGAATTAAACATTTTGCACCATATAGAGTAGTTCACAAGACACGTTTATGACCTATAAAACTAATGTACAGTGTAAATGTTTTAGTTAAGTTATTTTGAAGATAACAGACAAACATTTCCTTGGTTGACTGTTATACTTTTATTATTTACCTATTAGACTCTAATAAACATTTTGAGACCCGTTAGAACTTTTTTCAATTTGAATTAAATATTTTGTACCACATAGTTCACAAGACACTTTTTAGGACCTATATAACTAATGTATAGTGCAAATGTTTTAGTTAAGTTCTTTTAACGATAACAGACAAATCTTTTATTGGTTAACTGTTATACTTTTATTATTTACTTATTAGACTTTAATAAACATTTTGAGACCCGTTAGAACTTTTTGCAATGTGAATTAAACATGTTGCACTATATAGTTCACAAGGCACTTTTTAGGACCTATATAAATAATGTATAGTGCAAATGTTTTAGTTAAGTTCTTTTAACGATAACAGACAAACCTTTTATTGGTTAACTGTTATACTTTTATTATTTACTTATTAGACTATAATAAACATTTTCAGACCCGTTTGAACTTTTTGCAATGTGAATTAAACATTTTGCACCATATACAGTAGTTCACAAGTCACGTTTTAGGACCTATAAAACTAATGATAAGTGCAAATGTTTTAGTTACGTTCTTTTAAGGATAACAGACAAACCTTTTATTGGTTAACTGTTATACTTTGATTATTTACTTATTAGACTCTAAAAAACATTTTGAGACCCGTTAGAACTTTTTGCAATGTGAATTAAACATTTTGCACCATCCAGTTCACAAGACACTTTTTAGGACCTAATAACTAATGTATAGTGCAAATATTTGAGTTAAGTTCTTTTAACGATAACAGACAAAACTTTTATTGGTTAACTGTTATACTTTTATTATTTACTTATTAGACTATAATAAACATTTTGAGACCCGTTAGAACTTTTTGCAAATTGAATTAAACATTTTGCACCACATAGTTCACAAGACACTTTTTAGGACCTATATAACTAATGTTAAGTGCAAATGTTTTAGTTAAGTTCTTTAACGATAACAGACAAACCTTTTATTGGTTAACTGTTATACTTTGATTATTTACTTATTAGACTCTAATAAACATTTTGAGACCCGTTAGAACTTTTTGCAATGTGAATTAAACATTTTGCACCATATACAGTAGTTCACAAGGCACGTTTAAGACCTATAAAACTAATGTATAGTGTAAATGTTTTAGTTAAGTTATTTTAACGATAACAGACAAACCTTTCATTGGTTGACTTTTATTCTTTTATTATTTACTTATTAGACTCTAATAAAACTTTTGAGACCCGTTAGAACTTTTTGCAATGTGAATTAAACATGTTGCACTATCTAGTTCACAAGACACTTTTTAAGACCTATATAACTAATGTATAGTGCAAATGTTTTAGTTAAGTTCTTTTAACGATAACAGAGAAACCTTTCATTGGTTAACTGTTATACTTTTATTATTTACTTATTAGACTCTAATAAACATTTTGAGACCCGTTAAAAATTTTTGCAATGTGAATTAAACATTTTGCACCATATACAGTAGTTCACAAATCACGTTTTATGACCTATAAAACTAATGTATAGGTCAAATGTTTTAGTTAAGTTCTTTTAACGATAACAGACAAACCTTTCCTTGGTTGACTGTTATACTTTTATTATTTACTTATTAGACTATAATAAACATTTTCAGACACGTTTGAACTTTTTGCAATGTGAATTAAACATGTTGCACCATATAGTTCACAAGTCACGTTTTAGGACCTATAAAACTAATGTATAGTACAAATGTTTTAGTTACGTTCTTTTAACGATAACAGACAAACATTTTATAGGTTAACTGTTATACTTTTATTATTTACTTATTAGACTCTAATAAACATTTTGAGACCCGTTAGAACTTTTTGCAATGTGAATTAAACATTTTGCACCATCCAGTTCACAACACACTTTTTAGAACCTAATAACTAATGTATAGTGCAAATGTTTTAGTTAAGTTCTTTTAACGATAACAGACAAACCTTTTATTGGTAAACATTTATTCTTTTATTATTTACTTATTTGACTCTAACAAATATTTTGAGACCCGTTAGAACGTTTTGCAATGTGAATTAAACATTTTGCAACATCCAGTTCACAAGAAACTTTTTAGGACCTATACAACTAATGTATAGTGTCAATGTTTTAGTTAAGTTCTTTTAAGGATAACAGACAAACCTTTTATTGGTTAACTGTTATACTTTTATTATTTACTTATTAGACTCTAATAAACATTTTTAGAACCGTTAGAACTTTTTGCAATGTGAATTAAACATGTTGCACTATATAGTTCACAAGGCACTTTTTAGAACCTATATAACTAATGTATAGTGCAAATGTTTTAGTTAAGTTCTTTTAACGATAAAAGAGAAACCTTTCATTGGTTAACTGTTATACTTTGATTATTTACTTATTAGACTATAATAAAACTTTTGAGACCCGTTAGAACTTTTTCCAATGTGAATTAAACATTTTGCACCATATACAGTAGTTCACAAGTCACGTTTTATGTCCTATAAAACTAATGTATAGTGCAAATGTTTTAGTTAAGTTCTTTTAACGATAACAGAGAAACTTTTCATTGGTTAACTGTTATACTTTTATTATTTACTTATTAGACTCTAATAAAACTTTTGAGACCCGTTAGAACTTTTTCCAATGTGAATTAAACATTTTGCACCATATAAAGTCGTTCACAAGTCACGTTTTAGGACCTATAAAACTAATGTATAGTGCAAATGTTTTATTTACGTTCTTTTAAGGATAACAGACAAACCTTTTATTGGTTGACTTTTATTATTTTATTATTTACTTATTAGACTCTATTAAATATTTTGAGACCCGTTAGAACGTTTTGCAAATTGAATTAAACATTTTGCACCATATAGTTCACAAGGCACTTTTTAGGACCTATATAACTAATGTATAGTGCAAATGTTTTAGTTAAGTTCTTTTAACGATAACAGAGAAACCTTTCATTGGTTAACTGTTATACTTTTATTATTTACTTATTAGATACTAATGAACATTTTGAGACCCGTTAGAACTTTTTGCAATGTGAATTTAACATTTTGCACCATGTAGTTCACAAAGCACTTTTTCGGACCTTTATAACTAATGTATAGTGCAAATGTTTTAGTTAAGTTCTTTTAACGATAACAGACAAACCTTTTATTGGTTAACTGTTATACTTTTATTATTTGCTTATTAGACTCTAATAAACATTTTGAGACCCGTTAGAACTTTTTGCAATGTGAATTAAACATTTTGCACCATCCAGTTCACAAGACACTTTTTATGACCTAATAACTAATGTATAGTGCAAATGTTTTAGTTAAGTTCTTTTAACGATAACAGACAAACCTTTTATTGGTTAACTGTTATACTTTTATTATTTACTTATTAGACTCTAATAAACATTTTGAGACCCGTTAGAACTTTTTGCAATGTGAATTAAAAATTTTGCACCATATAAATTAGTTCACAAGTCAAGTTTTAGGACCTATAAAACTAATGTATAGTGCAAATGTTTTAGTTAAGTTCTTTTAAGGATAACAGACAAACCTTTTATTAGTTGACTGTTATACTTTTATTATTTACTTATTAGACTCTAATAAACATTTTGAGACCCGTTGGAACTTTTTGCAATGTGAATTAAACATTTTGCACCATCCAGTTCACAAGAAACTCTTTAGGACCTATACAACTAATGTATAGTGCAAATGTTTTAGTTAAGTTCTTTTAACGATAACAGACAAAACTTTTATTGGTTAACTGTTATACTTTTATTATTTACTTATTAGACTATAATAAACATTTTGAGACCCGTTAGAACTTTTTGCAAATTGAATTAAACATTTTGCACCACATACTTCACAAGACACTTTTTAGGACCTATATAACTAATGTTAAGTGCAAATGTTTTAGTTAAGTTCTTTAACGATAACAGACAAACCTTTTATTGGTTAACTGTTATACTTTGATTATTTACTTATTAGACTTTAATAAACATTTTGAGACCCGTTAGAACTTTTTGCAATGTGAATTAAACATTTTGCACCATATACAGTAGTTCACAAGGCACGTTTAAGACCTATAAAACTAATGTATAGTGTAAATGTTTTAGTTAAGTTATTTTAACGATAACAGACAAACCTTTCATTGGTTGACTGTTATACTTTTATTATTTACTTATTAGACTCTAATAAAACTTTTGAGACCCGTTAGAACTTTTTGCAATGTGAATTAAACATGTTGCATTATCTAGTTCACAAGACACTTTTTAAGACCTATATAACTAATGTATAGTGCAAATGTTTTAGTTAAGTTCTTTTAACGATAACAGAGAAACCTTTCATTGGTTAACTGTTATACTTTTATTATTTACTTATTAGACTCTAATAAACATTTTGAGACCCGTTAGAAATTTTTGCAATGTGAATTAAACATTTTGCACCATATACAGTAGTTCACAAATCACGTTTTATGACCTATAAAACTAATGTATAGGTCAAATGTTTTAGTTAAGTTCTTTTAACGATAACAGACAAACCTTTCATTGGTTGACTGTTATACTTTTATTATTTCCTTATTAGACTCTAATAAACATTTTGAGACCCGTTAGAACTTTTTGCAATGTGAATTAAACATTTTGCACCATCCAGTTCACAAGAAACTTTTTAGGACCTATATAACTAATGTATAGTGCAAATGTTTTAGTTAAGTTCTTTTAACGATAACAGACAAACCTTTTATTATTTGACTGTTATACTTTTATTATTTACTTATTAGACTCTAATAAACATTTTGAGACCCGTTAGAACTTTTTGCAATTTGAATTAAATATTTTGCACCATATAGTTCACAAGGCACTTTTTAGGACCTATAAAACTAATGTATAGTGCAAATGTTTTAGTTACGTTCTTTTAAGGATAACAGACAAACCTTTTATTGGTTGACTTTTATTATTTTATTATTTACTTATTAGACTCTATTAAATATTTTGAGACCCGTTAGAACGTTTTGCAAATTGAATTAAACATTTTGCACCATATAGTTCACAAGGCACTTTTTAGGACCTATATAACTAATGTATAGTGCAAATGTTTTAGTTAAGTTCTTTTAACGATAACAGAGAAACCTTTCATTGGTTAACTGTTATACTTTTATTATTTACTTATTAGATACTAATGAACATTTTGAGACCCGTTAGAACTTTTTGCAATGTGAATTTAACATTTTGCACCATGTAGTTCACAAAGCACTTTTTCGGACCTTTATAACTAATGTATAGTGCAAATGTTTTAGTTAAGTTCTTTTAACGATAACAGACAAACCTTTTATTGGTTAACTGTTATACTTTTATTATTTGCTTATTAGACTCTAATAAACATTTTGAGACACGTTTGAACTTTTTGCAATGTGAATTAAACATTTTGCACCATCCAGTTCACAAGACACTTTTTATGACCTAATAACTAATGTATAGTGCAAATGTTTTAGTTAAGTTCTTTTAACGATAACAGACAAACCTTTTATTGGTTAACTGTTATACTTTTATTATTTACTTATTAGACTCTAATAAACATTTTGAGACCCGTTAGAACTTTTTGCAATGTGAATTAAAAATTTTGCACCATATAAATTAGTTCACAAGTCAAGTTTTAGGACCTATAAAACTAATGTATAGTGCAAATGTTTTAGTTAAGTTCTTTTAAGGATAACAGACAAACCTTTTATTAGTTGACTGTTATACTTTTATTATTTACTTATTAGACTCTAATAAACATTTTGAGACCCGTTGGAACTTTTTGCAATGTGAATTAAACATTTTGCACCATCCAGTTCACAAGAAACTCTTTAGGACCTATACAACTAATGTATAGTGCAAATGTTTTAGTTAAGTTCTTTTAACGATAACAGACAAAACTTTTATTGGTTAACTGTTATACTTTTATTATTTACTTATTAGACTATAATAAACATTTTGAGACCCGTTAGAACTTTTTGCAAATTGAATTAAACATTTTGCACCACATACTTCACAAGACACTTTTTAGGACCTATATAACTAATGTTAAGTGCAAATGTTTTAGTTAAGTTCTTTAACGATAACAGACAAACCTTTTATTGGTTAACTGTTATACTTTGATTATTTACTTATTAGACTTTAATAAACATTTTGAGACCCGTTAGAACTTTTTGCAATGTGAATTAAACATTTTGCACCATATACAGTAGTTCACAAGGCACGTTTAAGACCTATAAAACTAATGTATAGTGTAAATGTTTTAGTTAAGTTATTTTAACGATAACAGACAAACCTTTCATTGGTTGACTTTTATTCTTTTATTATTTACTTATTAGACTCTAATAAAACTTTTGAGACCCGTTAGAACTTTTTGCAATGTGAATTAAACATGTTGCATTATCTAGTTCACAAGACACTTTTTAAGACCTATATAACTAATGTATAGTGCAAATGTTTTAGTTAAGTTCTTTTAAGGATAACAGACAAACCTTTTATTGGTTAACTGTTATACTTTTATTATTTACTTATTAGACTCTAATAAACATTTTTAGAACCGTTAGAACTTTTTGCAATGTGAATTAAACATGTTGCACTATATAGTTCACAAGGCACTTTTTAGAACCTATATAACTAATGTATAGTGCAAATGTTTTAGTTAAGTTCTTTTAACGATAAAAGAGAAACCTTTCATTGGTTAACTGTTATACTTTGATTATTTACTTATTAGACTATAATAAAACTTTTGAGACCCGTTAGAACTTTTTCCAATGTGAATTAAACATTTTGCACCATATACAGTAGTTCACAAGTCACGTTTTATGTCCTATAAAACTAATGTATAGTGCAAATGTTTTAGTTAAGTTCTTTTAACGATAACAGAGAAACTTTTCATTGGTTAACTGTTATACTTTTATTATTTACTTATTAGACTCTAATAAAACTTTTGAGACCCGTTAGAACTTTTTCCAATGTGAATTAAACATTTTGCACCATATAAAGTCGTTCACAAGTCACGTTTTAGGACCTATAAAACTAATGTATAGTGCAAATGTTTTAGTTACGTTCTTTTAAGGATAACAGACAAACCTTTTATTGGTTGACTTTTATTATTTTATTATTTACTTATTAGACTCTATTAAATATTTTGAGACCCGTTAGAACGTTTTGCAAATTGAATTAAACATTTTGCACCATATAGTTCACAAGGCACTTTTTAGGACCTATATAACTAATGTATAGTGCAAATGTTTTAGTTAAGTTCTTTTAACGATAACAGAGAAACCTTTCATTGGTTAACTGTTATACTTTTATTATTTACTTATTAGATACTAATGAACATTTTGAGACCCGTTAGAACTTTTTGCAATGTGAATTTAACATTTTGCACCATGTAGTTCACAAAGCACTTTTTCGGACCTTTATAACTAATGTATAGTGCAAATGTTTTAGTTAAGTTCTTTTAACGATAACAGACAAACCTTTTATTGGTTAACTGTTATACTTTTATTATTTGCTTATTAGACTCTAATAAACATTTTGAGACCCGTTAGAACTTTTTGCAATGTGAATTAAACATTTTGCACCATCCAGTTCACAAGACACTTTTTATGACCTAATAACTAATGTATAGTGCAAATGTTTTAGTTAAGTTCTTTTAACGATAACAGACAAACCTTTTATTGGTTAACTGTTATACTTTTATTATTTACTTATTAGACTCTAATAAACATTTTGAGACCCGTTAGAACTTTTTGCAATGTGAATTAAAAATTTTGCACCATATAAATTAGTTCACAAGTCAAGTTTTAGGACCTATAAAACTAATGTATAGTGCAAATGTTTTAGTTAAGTTCTTTTAACGATAACAGACAAACCTTTTATTAGTTGACTGTTATACTTTTATTATTTACTTATTAGACTCTAATAAACATTTTGAGACCCGTTGGAACTTTTTGCAATGTGAATTAAACATTTTGCACCATCCAGTTCACAAGAAACTCTTTAGGACCTATACAACTAATGTATAGTGCAAATGTTTTAGTTAAGTTCTTTTAACGATAACAGACAAAACTTTTATTGGTTAACTGTTATACTTTTATTATTTACTTATTAGACTATAATAAACATTTTGAGACCCGTTAGAACTTTTTGCAAATTGAATTAAACATTTTGCACCACATACTTCACAAGACACTTTTTAGGACCTATATAACTAATGTTAAGTGCAAATGTTTTAGTTAAGTTCTTTAACGATAACAGACAAACCTTTTATTGGTTAACTGTTATACTTTGATTATTTACTTATTAGACTTTAATAAACATTTTGAGACCCGTTAGAACTTTTTGCAATGTGAATTAAACATTTTGCACCATATACAGTAGTTCACAAGGCACGTTTAAGACCTATAAAACTAATGTATAGTGTAAATGTTTTAGTTAAGTTATTTTAACGATAACAGACAAACCTTTCATTGGTTGACTGTTATACTTTTATTATTTACTTATTAGACTCTAATAAAACTTTTGAGACCCGTTAGAACTTTTTGCAATGTGAATTAAACATGTTGCATTATCTAGTTCACAAGACACTTTTTAAGACCTATATAACTAATGTATAGTGCAAATGTTTTAGTTAAGTTCTTTTAACGATAACAGAGAAACCTTTCATTGGTTAACTGTTATACTTTTATTATTTACTTATTAGACTCTAATAAACATTTTGAGACCCGTTAGAAATTTTTGCAATGTGAATTAAACATTTTGCACCATATACAGTAGTTCACAAATCACGTTTTATGACCTATAAAACTAATGTATAGGTCAAATGTTTTAGTTAAGTTCTTTTAACGATAACAGACAAACCTTTCATTGGTTGACTGTTATACTTTTATTATTTCCTTATTAGACTCTAATAAACATTTTGAGACCCGTTAGAACTTTTTGCAATGTGAATTAAACATTTTGCACCATCCAGTTCACAAGAAACTTTTTAGGACCTATATAACTAATGTATAGTGCAAATGTTTTAGTTAAGTTCTTTTAACGATAACAGACAAACCTTTTATTATTTGACTGTTATACTTTTATTATTTACTTATTAGACTCTAATAAACATTTTGAGACCCGTTAGAACTTTTTGCAATTTGAATTAAATATTTTGCACCATATAGTTCACAAGGCACTTTTTAGGACCTATAAAACTAATGTATAGTGCAAATGTTTTAGTTACGTTCTTTTAAGGATAACAGACAAACCTTTTATTGGTTGACTTTTATTATTTTATTATTTACTTATTAGACTCTATTAAATATTTTGAGACCCGTTAGAACGTTTTGCAAATTGAATTAAACATTTTGCACCATATAGTTCACAAGGCACTTTTTAGGACCTATATAACTAATGTATAGTGCAAATGTTTTAGTTAAGTTCTTTTAACGATAACAGAGAAACCTTTCATTGGTTAACTGTTATACTTTTATTATTTACTTATTAGATACTAATGAACATTTTGAGACCCGTTAGAACTTTTTGCAATGTGAATTTAACATTTTGCACCATGTAGTTCACAAAGCACTTTTTCGGACCTTTATAACTAATGTATAGTGCAAATGTTTTAGTTAAGTTCTTTTAACGATAACAGACAAACCTTTTATTGGTTAACTGTTATACTTTTATTATTTGCTTATTAGACTCTAATAAACATTTTGAGACCCGTTAGAACTTTTTGCAATGTGAATTAAACATTTTGCACCATCCAGTTCACAAGACACTTTTTATGACCTAATAACTAATGTATAGTGCAAATGTTTTAGTTAAGTTCTTTTAACGATAACAGACAAACCTTTTATTGGTTAACTGTTATACTTTTATTATTTACTTATTAGACTCTAATAAACATTTTGAGACCCGTTAGAACTTTTTGCAATGTGAATTAAAAATTTTGCACCATATAAATTAGTTCACAAGTCAAGTTTTAGGACCTATAAAACTAATGTATAGTGCAAATGTTTTAGTTAAGTTCTTTTAAGGATAACAGACAAACCTTTTATTAGTTGACTGTTATACTTTTATTATTTACTTATTAGACTCTAATAAACATTTTGAGACCCGTTGGAACTTTTTGCAATGTGAATTAAACATTTTGCACCATCCAGTTCACAAGAAACTCTTTAGGACCTATACAACTAATGTATAGTGCAAATGTTTTAGTTAAGTTCTTTTAACGATAACAGACAAAACTTTTATTGGTTAACTGTTATACTTTTATTATTTACTTATTAGACTATAATAAACATTTTGAGACCCGTTAGAACTTTTTGCAAATTGAATTAAACATTTTGCACCACATACTTCACAAGACACTTTTTAGGACCTATATAACTAATGTTAAGTGCAAATGTTTTAGTTAAGTTCTTTAACGATAACAGACAAACCTTTTATTGGTTAACTGTTATACTTTGATTATTTACTTATTAGACTTTAATAAACATTTTGAGACCCGTTAGAACTTTTTGCAATGTGAATTAAACATTTTGCACCATATACAGTAGTTCACAAGGCACGTTTAAGACCTATAAAACTAATGTATAGTGTAAATGTTTTAGTTAAGTTATTTTAACGATAACAGACAAACCTTTCATTGGTTGACTGTTATACTTTTATTATTTACTTATTAGACTCTAATAAAACTTTTGAGACCCGTTAGAACTTTTTGCAATGTGAATTAAACATGTTGCATTATCTAGTTCACAAGACACTTTTTAAGACCTATATAACTAATGTATAGTGCAAATGTTTTAGTTAAGTTCTTTTAACGATAACAGAGAAACCTTTCATTGGTTAACTGTTATACTTTTATTATTTACTTATTAGACTCTAATAAACATTTTGAGACCCGTTAGAAATTTTTGCAATGTGAATTAAACATTTTGCACCATATACAGTAGTTCACAAATCACGTTTTATGACCTATAAAACTAATGTATAGGTCAAATGTTTTAGTTAAGTTCTTTTAACGATAACAGACAAACCTTTCATTGGTTGACTGTTATACTTTTATTATTTCCTTATTAGACTCTAATAAACATTTTGAGACCCGTTAGAACTTTTTGCAATGTGAATTAAACATTTTGCACCATCCAGTTCACAAGAAACTTTTTAGGACCTATATAACTAATGTATAGTGCAAATGTTTTAGTTAAGTTCTTTTAACGATAACAGACAAACCTTTTATTATTTGACTGTTATACTTTTATTATTTACTTATTAGACTCTAATAAACATTTTGAGACCCGTTAGAACTTTTTGCAATTTGAATTAAATATTTTGCACCATATAGTTCACAAGGCACTTTTTAGGACCTATAAAACTAATGTATAGTGCAAATGTTTTAGTTACGTTCTTTTAAGGATAACAGACAAACCTTTTATTGGTTGACTTTTATTATTTTATTATTTACTTATTAGACTCTATTAAATATTTTGAGACCCGTTAGAACGTTTTGCAAATTGAATTAAACATTTTGCACCATATAGTTCACAAGGCACTTTTTAGGACCTATATAACTAATGTATAGTGCAAATGTTTTAGTTAAGTTCTTTTAACGATAACAGAGAAACCTTTCATTGGTTAACTGTTATACTTTTATTATTTACTTATTAGATACTAATGAACATTTTGAGACCCGTTAGAACTTTTTGCAATGTGAATTTAACATTTTGCACCATGTAGTTCACAAAGCACTTTTTCGGACCTTTATAACTAATGTATAGTGCAAATGTTTTAGTTAAGTTCTTTTAACGATAACAGACAAACCTTTTATTGGTTAACTGTTATACTTTTATTATTTGCTTATTAGACTCTAATAAACATTTTGAGACACGTTTGAACTTTTTGCAATGTGAATTAAACATTTTGCACCATCCAGTTCACAAGACACTTTTTATGACCTAATAACTAATGTATAGTGCAAATGTTTTAGTTAAGTTCTTTTAACGATAACAGACAAACCTTTTATTGGTTAACTGTTATACTTTTATTATTTACTTATTAGACTCTAATAAACATTTTGAGACCCGTTAGAACTTTTTGCAATGTGAATTAAAAATTTTGCACCATATAAATTAGTTCACAAGTCAAGTTTTAGGACCTATAAAACTAATGTATAGTGCAAATGTTTTAGTTAAGTTCTTTTAAGGATAACAGACAAACCTTTTATTAGTTGACTGTTATACTTTTATTATTTACTTATTAGACTCTAATAAACATTTTGAGACCCGTTGGAACTTTTTGCAATGTGAATTAAACATTTTGCACCATCCAGTTCACAAGAAACTCTTTAGGACCTATACAACTAATGTATAGTGCAAATGTTTTAGTTAAGTTCTTTTAACGATAACAGACAAAACTTTTATTGGTTAACTGTTATACTTTTATTATTTACTTATTAGACTATAATAAACATTTTGAGACCCGTTAGAACTTTTTGCAAATTGAATTAAACATTTTGCACCACATACTTCACAAGACACTTTTTAGGACCTATATAACTAATGTTAAGTGCAAATGTTTTAGTTAAGTTCTTTAACGATAACAGACAAACCTTTTATTGGTTAACTGTTATACTTTGATTATTTACTTATTAGACTTTAATAAACATTTTGAGACCCGTTAGAACTTTTTGCAATGTGAATTAAACATTTTGCACCATATACAGTAGTTCACAAGGCACGTTTAAGACCTATAAAACTAATGTATAGTGTAAATGTTTTAGTTAAGTTATTTTAACGATAACAGACAAACCTTTCATTGGTTGACTTTTATTCTTTTATTATTTACTTATTAGACTCTAATAAAACTTTTGAGACCCGTTAGAACTTTTTGCAATGTGAATTAAACATGTTGCATTATCTAGTTCACAAGACACTTTTTAAGACCTATATAACTAATGTATAGTGCAAATGTTTTAGTTAAGTTCTTTTAACGATAACAGAGAAACCTTTCATTGGTTAACTGTTATACTTTTATTATTTACTTATTAGACTCTAATAAACATTTTGAGACCCGTTAGAAATTTTTGCAATGTGAATTAAACATTTTGCACCATATACAGTAGTTCACAAATCACGTTTTATGACCTATAAAACTAATGTATAGGTCAAATGTTTTAGTTAAGTTCTTTTAACGATAACAGACAAACCTTTCATTGGTTGACTGTTATACTTTTATTATTTCCTTATTAGACTCTAATAAACATTTTGAGACCCGTTAGAACTTTTTGCAATGTGAATTAAACATTTTGCACCATCCAGTTCACAAGAAACTTTTTAGGACCTATATAACTAATGTATAGTGCAAATGTTTTAGTTAAGTTCTTTTAACGATAACAGACAAACCTTTTATTATTTGACTGTTATACTTTTATTATTTACTTATTAGACTCTAATAAACATTTTGAGACCCGTTAGAACTTTTTGCAATTTGAATTAAATATTTTGCACCATATAGTTCACAAGGCACTTTTTAGGACCTATAAAACTAATGTATAGTGCAAATGTTTTAGTTAAGTTCTTTTAAGGATAACAGACAAACCTTTCCTTGGTTGACTGTTATACTTTTATTATTTACTTATTAGACTATAATAAACATTTTCAGACACGTTTGAACTTTTTGCAATGTGAATTAAACATGTTGCACCATATAGTTCACAAGTCACGTTTTAGGACCTATAAAACTAATGTATAGTACAAATGTTTTAGTTACGTTCTTTTAACGATAACAGACAAACATTTTATAGGTTAACTGTTATACTTTTATTATTTACTTATTAGACTCTAATAAACATTTTGAGACCCAATAGAACTTTTTGCAATGTGAATTAAACATTTTGCACCATCCAGTTCACAACACACTTTTTAGAACCTAATAACTAATGTATAGTGCAAATGTTTTAGTTAAGTTCTTTTAACGATAACAGACAAACCTTTTATGTGTTAACATTTATTCTTTTATTATTTACTTATTTGACTCTAATAAATATTTTGAGACCCGTTAGAACGTTTTGCAATGTGAATTAAACATTTTGCACCATATAGTTCAAAAGGCACTTTTTAGGACCTATATAACTAATGTATAGTGCAAATGTTTTAGTTAAGTTCTTTTAACGATAACAGACAAACCTTTTATTAGTTGACTGTTATACTTTTATTATTTACTTATTAGACTGTAATAAACATTTTGAGACCCGTTGGAACTTTTTACAATGTGAATTAAACATTTTGCAACATCCAGTTCACAAGAAACTTTTTAGGACCTATACAACTAATGTATAGTGCAAATGTTTTAGTTAAGTTCTTTTAAGGATAACAGACAAACCTTTTATTGGTTAACTGTTATACTTTTATTATTTACTTATTAGACTCTAATAATAATTTTTAGAACCGTTAGAACTTTTTGCAATGTGAATTAAACATGTTGCACTATATAGTTCACAAGGCACTTTTTAGAACCTATATAACTAATGTATAGTGCAAATGTTTTAGTTAAGTTCTTTTAACGATAAAAGAGAAACCTTTCATTGGTTAACTGTTATACTTTGATTATTTACTTATTAGACTATAATAAAACTTTTGAGACCCGTTAGAACTTTTTCCAATGTGAATTAAACATTTTGCACCATATACAGTAGTTCACAAGTCACGTTTTATGTCCTATAAAACTAATGTATAGTGCAAATGTTTTAGTTAAGTTCTTTTAACGATAACAGAGAAACTTTTCATTGGTTAACTGTTATACTTTTATTATTTACTTATTAGACTCTAATAAAACTTTTGAGACCCGTTAGAACTTTTTCCAATGTGAATTAAACATTTTGCACCATATAAAGTAGTTTACAAGTCACGTTTTAGGACCTATAAAACTAATGTATAGTACAAATGTTTTAGTTACGTTCTTTTAACGATAACAGACAAACATTTTATAGGTTAACTGTTATACTTTTATGATTTACTTATTAGACTCTAATAAACATTTTGAGACCCGTTAGAACTTTTTGCAATGTGAATTAAACATTTTGCACCATATAGTTCACAAGGCACTTTTTAGGACCTGTATAACTAATGTATAGTGCAAATGTTTTAGTTAAGTTCTTTTAACGATAACAGACAAACCTTTTATTAGTTGACTGTTATACTTTTATTATTTACTTATTAGACTGTAATAAACATTTTGAGACCTGTTAGAACTTTTTGCAATGTGAATTAAACATTTTGCACCATCCAAGTCACAAGACACTTTTTAGGACCTATATAACTAATGTATAGTGCAAATGTTTTAGTTAAGTTCTTTTAACGATAACAGAAAAACCTTTTATTGGTTAACTGTTATACTTTGATTATTTACTTATTAGACTCTAATAAACATTTTGAGACCCGTTAAAACTTTTTGCAAATTGAATTAAACATTTTGCACCATATAGTTTATAAGACACTTTTTAGGACCTATATAACTAATGTATAGTGCAAATGTTTTAGTTAAGTTCTTTTAACGATAACAGACAAATCATCTATTGGTTAACTGTTATATTTTTATTATTTCCTTATTAGACTCTAATAAACATTTTGAGACCCGTTAGAACTTTTTGCAATTTGAATTAAATATTTTGCACCATATAGTTCACAAGGCACTTTTTAGGACCTATAAAACTAATGTATAGTGCAAATGTTTTAGTTAAGTTCTTTTAAGGATAACAGAGAAATCTTTCCTTGGTTGACTGTTATACTTTTATTATTTACTTATTAGACTCTAATAAAAATATTGAGACCCGTTAGAACTTTTTGCAATGTGAATTAAACATGTTGCACTATATAGTTCACAAGGCACTTTTTAGGACCTATATAACTAATGTATAGTGCAAATGTTTTAGTTAAGTTCTTTTAACGATAACAGACAAACCTTTTATTGGTTAACATTTATTCTTTTATTATTTACTTATTTGACTCTAATAAATATTTTGAGACCCGTTAGAACGTTTTGCAATGTGAATTAAACATTTTGCACCATATAGTTCACAAGGCACTTTTTAGGACCTGTATAACTAATGTATAGTGCAAATGTTTTAGTTAAGTTCTTTTAACGATAACAGACAAACCTTTTATTAGTTGACTGTTATACTTTTATTATTTACTTATTAGACTGTAATAAACATTTTGAGACCCGTTGGAACTTTTTACAATGTGAATTAAACATTTTGCAACATCCAGTTCACAAGAAACTTTTTAGGACCTATACAACTAATGTATAGTGCAAATGTTTTAGTTAAGTTCTTTTAAGGATAACAGACAAACCTTTTATTGGTTAACTGTTATACTTTTATTATTTACTTATTAGACTCTAATAAAAATTTTTAGAACCGTTAGAACTTTTTGCAATGTGAATTAAACATGTTGCACTATATAGTTCACAAGGCACTTTTTAGAACCTATATAACTAATGTATAGTGCAAATGTTTTAGTTAAGTTCTTTTAACGATAAAAGAGAAACCTTTCATTGGTTAACTGTTATACTTTGATTATTTACTTATTAGACTATAATAAAACTTTTGAGACCCGTTAGAACTTTTTCCAATGTGAATTAAACATTTTGCACCATATACAGTAGTTCACAAGTCACGTTTTATGTCCTATAAAACTAATGTATAGTGCAAATGTTTTAGTTAAGTTCTTTTAACGATAACAGAGAAACTTTTCATTGGTTAACTGTTATACTTTTATTATTTACTTATTAGACTCTAATAAAACTTTTGAGACCCGTTAGAACTTTTTCCAATGTGAATTAAACATTTTGCACCATATAAAGTAGTTCACAAGTCACGTTTTAGGACCTATAAAACTAATGTATAGTGCAAATATTTTAGTTACGTTCTTTTAAGGATAACAGACAAACCTTTTATTGGTTGACTTTTATTATTTTATTATTTACTTATTAGACTCTATTGAATATTTTGAGACCCGTTAGAACGTTTTGCAAATTGAATTAAACATTTTGCACCATATAGTTCACAAGGCACTTTTTAGGACCTATATAACTAATGTATAGTGCAAATGTTTTAGTTAAGTTCTTTTAACGATAACAGAGAAACCTTTCATTGGTTCACTGTTATACTTTTATTGTTTACTTATTAGATACTAATGAACATTTTGAGACCCGTTAGAACTTTTTGCAATGTGAATTAAACATTTTGCACCATCCAGTTCACAAGACACTTTTTAGGACCTAATAACTAATGTATAGTGCAAATGTTTTAGTTAAGTTCTTTTAACGATAACAGACAAACCTTTTATTGGTTAACTGTTATACTTTTATTATTTACTTATTAGACTCTAATAAACATTTTGAGACCCGTTAGAACTTTTTGCAATGTGAATTAAAAATTTTGCACCATATAAATTAGTTCACAAGTCAAGTTTTAGGACCTATAAAACTAATGTATAGTGCAAATGTTTTAGTTAAGTTCTTTTAAGGATAACAGACAAACCTTTTATTAGTTGACTGTTATACTTTTATTATTTACTTATTAGACTCTAATAAACATTTTGAGACCCGTTGGAACTTTTTGCAATGTGAATTAAACATTTTGCAACATCCAGTTCACAAGAAATTCTTTAGGACCTATACAACTAATTTATAGTGCAAATGTTTTAGTTAAGTTCTTTTAACGATAACAGACAAAACTTTTATTGGTTAACTGTTATACTTTTATTATTTACTTATTAGACTATAATAAACATTTTGAGACCCGTTGGAACTTTTTGCAATGTGAATTAAACATTTAGCACCATATAGTTCACAAGACACTTTTTAGGACCTATATAACTAATGTATAGTGCAAATTGTTTTAGTTAAGTTCTTTTAACGATAACAGACAAACCTTTTATTGTTTAACTGTTATACTTTTATTATTTACTTATTAGACTGTAATAAACATTTTGAGACCCCTTTAGAACTTTTTGGAATGTGAATTAAAAATTTTGCACCATATAAATTAGTTCACAAGTCACGTTTTAGGACCTATAAAACTAATGTATAGTGCAAATGTTTTAGTTAAGTTCTTTTAAGGATAACAGACAAACCTTTCATTGGTTGACTTTTATTCTTTTATTATTTACTTATTTGACTCTAATAAATATTTTGTGACCCGTTAGAACGTTTTGCAATGTGAATTAAACATTTTGCACCATATAGTTCACAAGGCACTTTTTAGGACCTGTATAACTAATGTATAGTGCAAATGTTTTAGTTAAGTTCTTTTAACGATAACAGACAAACCTTTTATTAGTTGACTGTTATACTTTTATTATTTACTTATTAGACTGTAATAAACATTTTGAGACCCGTTAGAACTTTTTGCAATGTGAATTAAACATGTTGCACCATCCAGTTCACAAGACACTTTTTAGGACCTATATAACTAATGTATAGTGCAAATGTTTTAGTTAAGTTCTTTTAACGATAACAGAAAAACCTTTTATTGGTTAACTGTTATACTTTGATTATTTACTTATTAGACTCTAATAAACATTTTGAGACCCGTTAAAACTTTTTGCAAATTGAATTAAACATTTTGCACCATATAGTTTATACGACACTTTTTAGGACCTATATAACTAATGTATAGTGCAAATGTTTTAGTTAAGTTCTTTTAACGATAACAGACAAATCATCTATTGGTTAACTGTTATACTTTTATTATTTCCTTATTAGACTCTAATAAACATTTTGAGACCCGTTAGAACTTTTTGCAATTTGAATTAAATATTTTGCACCATATAGTTCACAAGGCACTTTTTAGGACCTATAAAACTAATGTATAGTGCAAATGTTTTAGTTAAGTTCTTTTAAGGATAACAGACAAATCTTTCCTTGGTTGACTGTTATACTTTTATTATTTACTTATTAGACTCTAATAAAAATATTGAGACCCGTTAGAACTTTTTGCAATGTGAATTAAACATGTTGCACTATATAGTTCACAAGGCACTTTTTAGGACCTATATAACTAATGTATAGTGCAAATGTTTTAGTTAAGTTCTTTTAACGATAACAGACAAACCTTTTATTGGTTAACATTTATTCTTTTATTATTTACTTATTTGACTCTAATAAATATTTTGAGACCCGTTAGAACGTTTTGCAATGTGAATTAAACATTTTGCACCATATAGTTCACAAGGCACTTTTTAGGACCTGTATAACTAATGTATAGTGCAAATGTTTTAGTTAAGTTCTTTTAACGATAACAGACAAACCTTTTATTAGTTGACTGTTATACTTTTATTATTTACTTATTAGACTGTAATAAACATTTTGAGACCCGTTGGAACTTTTTACAATGTGAATTAAACATTTTGCAACATCCAGTTCACAAGAAACTTTTTAGGACCTATACAACTAATGTATAGTGCAAATGTTTTAGTTAAGTTCTTTTAAGGATAACAGACAAAACTTTTATTGGTTAACTGTTATACTTTTATTATTTACTTATTAGACTATAATAAACATTTTCAGACCCGTTGGAACTTTTTGCAATGTGAATTAAACATTTAGCACCATATAGTTCACAAGACACTTTTTAGGACCTATATAACTAATGTATAGTGCAAATGTTTTAGTTAAGTTCTTTTAACGATAACAGACAAACCTTTTATTGTTTAACTGTTATACTTTTATTATTTACTTATTAGACTCTAATAAACATTTTGAGACCCCTTTAGAACTTTTTGGAATGTGAATTAAAAATTTTGCACCATATAAATTAGTTCACAAGTCACGTTTTAGGACCTATAAAACTAATGTATAGTGCAAATGTTTTAGTTAAGTTCTTTTAACGATAACAGACAAACCTTTCATTGGTTGACTTTTATTCTTTTATTATTTACTTATTTGACTCTAATAAATATTTTGAGACCCGTTAGAACGTTTTGCAATGTGAATTAAACATTTTGCACCATATAGTTCACAAGGCACTTTTTAGGACCTGTATAACTAATGTATAGTGCAAATGTTTTAGTTAAGTTATTTTAACGATAACAGACAAACCTTTTATTAGTTGACTGTTATACTTTTATTATTTACTTATTAGACTGTAATAAACATTTTGAGACCCGTTAGAACTTTTTGCAATGTGAATTAAACATGTTGCACCATCCAGTTCACAAGACACTTTTTAGGACCTATATAACTAATGTATAGTGCAAATGTTTTAGTTAAGTTCTTTTAACGATAACAGAAAAACCTTTTATTGGTTAACTGTTATACTTTGATTATTTACTTATTAGACTCTAATAAACATTTTGAGACCCGTTAAAACTTTTTGCAAATTGAATTAAACATTTTGCACCCTATAGTTTATACGACACTTTTTAGGACCTATATAACTAATGTATAGTGCAAATGTTTTAGTTAAGTTCTTTTAACGATAACAGACAAATCATCTATTGGTTAACTGTTATACTTTTATTATTTCCTTATTAGACTCTAATAAACATTTTGAGACCCGTTAGAACTTTTTGCAATTTGAATTAAATATTTTGCACCATATAGTTCACAAGGCACTTTTTAGGACCTATAAAACTAATGTATAGTGCAAATGTTTTAGTTAAGTTCTTTTAAGGATAACAGACAAATCTTTCCTTGGTTGACTGTTATACTTTTATTATTTACTTATTAGACTCTAATAAAAATATTGAGACCCGTTAGAACTTTTTGCAATGTGAATTAAACATGTTGCACTATATAGTTCACAAGGCACTTTTTAGGACCTATATAACTAATGTATAGTGCAAATGTTTTAGTTAAGTTCTTTTAACGATAACAGACAAACCTTTTATTGGTTAACATTTATTCTTTTATTATTTACTTATTTGACTCTAATAAATATTTTGAGACCCGTTAGAACGTTTTGCAATGTGAATTAAACATTTTGCACCATATAGTTCACAAGGCACTTTTTAGGACCTGTATAACTAATGTATAGTGCAAATGTTTTAGTTAAGTTCTTTTAACGATAACAGACAAACCTTTTATTAGTTGACTGTTATACTTTTATTATTTACTTATTAGACTCTAATAAACATTTTGAGACCCGTTGGAACTTTTTACAATGTGAATTAAACATTTTGCAACATCCAGTTCACAAGAAACTTTTTAGGACCTATACAACTAATGTATAGTGCAAATGTTTTAGTTAAGTTCTTTTAAGGATAACAGACAAACCTTTTATTGGTTAACTGTTATACTTTTATTATTTACTTATTAGACTCTAATAAAAATTTTTAGAACCGTTAGAACTTTTTGCAATGTGAATTAAACATGTTGCACTATATAGTTCACAAGGCACTTTTTAGAACCTATATAACTAATGTATAGTGCAAATGTTTTAGTTAAGTTCTTTTAACGATAAAAGAGAAACCTTTCATTGGTTAACTGTTATACTTTGATTATTTACTTATTAGACTATAATAAAAATTTTGAGACCCGTTAGAACTTTTTCCAATGTGAATTAAACATTTTGCACCATATACAGTAGTTCACAAGTCACGTTTTATGTCCTATAAAACTAATGTATAGTGCAAATGTTTTAGTTAAGTTCTTTTAACGATAACAGAGAAACTTTTCATTGGTTAACTGTTATACTTTTATTATTTACTTATTAGACTCTAATAAACATTTTGAGACCCGTTAGAACTTTTTCCAATGTGAATTAAACATTTTGCACCATATAAAGTAGTTCACAAGTCACGTTTTAGGACCTATAAAACTAATGTATAGTGCAAATATTTTAGTTACGTTCTTTTAAGGATAACAGACAAACCTTTTATTGGTTGACTTTTATTATTTTATTATTTACTTATTAGACTCTATTAAATATTTTGAGACCCGTTAGAACGTTTTGCAAATTGAATTAAACATTTTGCACCATATAGTTCACAAGGCACTTTTTAGGACCTATATAACTAATGTATAGTGCAAATGTTTTAGTTAAGTTCTTTTAACGATAACAGAGAAACCTTTCATTGGTTAACTGTTATACTTTTATTATTTACTTATTAGATACTAATGAACATTTTGAGACCCGTTAGAACTTTTTGCAATGTGAATTAAACATTTTGCACCATCCAGTTCACAAGACACTTTTTAGGACCTAATAACTAATGTATAGTGCAAATGTTTTAGTTAAGTTCTTTTAACGATAACAGACAAACCTTTTATTGGTTAACTGTTATACTTTTATTATTTACTTATTAGACTCTAATAAACATTTTGAGACCCGTTAGAACTTTTTGCAATGTGAATTAAAAATTTTGCACCATATAAATTAGTTCACAAGTCAAGTTTTAGGACCTATAAAACTAATGTATAGTGCAAATGTTTTAGTTAAGTTCTTTTAAGGATAACTGACAAACCTTTTATTAGTTGACTGTTATACTTTTATTATTTACTTATTAGACTCTAATAAACATTTTGAGACCCGTTGGAACTTTTTGCAATGTGAATTAAACATTTTGCACCATCCAGTTCACAAGAAACTCTTTAGGACCTATACAACTAATTTATAGTGCAAATGTTTTAGTTAAGTTCTTTTAACGATAACAGACAAAACTTTTATTGGTTAACTGTTATACTTTTATTATTTACTTATTAGACTATAATAAACATTTTGAGACCCGTTGGAACTTTTTGCAATGTGAATTAAACATTTAGCACCATATAGTTCACAAGACACTTTTTAGGACCTATATAACTAATGTATAGTGCAAATGTTTTAGTTAAGTTCTTTTAACGATAACAGACAAACCTTTTATTGTTTAACTGTTATACTTTTATTATTTACTTATTAGACTGTAATAAACATTTTGAGACCCCTTTAGAACTTTTTGGAATGTGAATTAAAAATTTTGCACCATATAAATTAGTTCACAAGTCACGTTTTAGGACCTATAAAACTAATGTATAGTGCAAATGTTTTAGTTAAGTTCTTTTAAGGATAACAGACAAACCTTTCATTGGTTGACTTTTATTCTTTTATTATTTACTTATTTGACTCTAATAAATATTTTGAGACCCGTTAGAATGTTTTGCAATGTGAATTAAACATTTTGCACCATATAGTTCACAAGGCACTTTTTAGGACCTGTATAACTAATGTATAGTGCAAATGTTTTAGTTAAGTTCTTTTAACGATAACAGACAAACCTTTTATTAGTTGACTGTTATACTTTTATTATTTACTTATTAGACTGTAATAAACATTTTGAGACCCGTTGGAACTTTTTACAATGTGAATTAAACATTTTGCAACATCCAGTTCACAAGAAACTTTTTAGGACCTATACAACTAATGTATAGTGCAAATGTTTTAGTTAAGTTCTTTTAAGGATAACAGACAAACCTTTTATTGGTTAACTGTTATACTTTTATTATTTACTTATTAGACTCTAATAAAAATTTTTAGAACCGTTAGAACTTTTTGCAATGTGAATTAAACATGTTGCACTATATAGTTCACAAGGCACTTTTTAGAACCTATATAACTAATGTATAGTGCAAATGTTTTAGTTAAGTTCTTTTAACGATAAAAGAGAAACCTTTCATTGGTTAACTGTTATACTTTGATTATTTACTTATTAGACTATAATAAAAATTTTGAGACCCGTTAGAACTTTTTCCAATGTGAATTAAACATTTTGCACCATATACAGTAGTTCACAAGTCACGTTTTATGTCCTATAAAACTAATGTATAGTGCAAATGTTTTAGTTAAGTTCTTTTAACGATAACAGAGAAACTTTTCATTGGTTAACTGTTATACTTTTATTATTTACTTATTAGACTCTAATAAACATTTTGAGACCCGTTAGAACTTTTTCCAATGTGAATTAAACATTTTGCACCATATAAAGTAGTTCACAAGTCACGTTTTAGGACCTATAAAACTAATGTATAGTGCAAATATTTTAGTTACGTTCTTTTAAGGATAACAGACAAACCTTTTATTGGTTGACTTTTATTATTTTATTATTTACTTATTAGACTCTATTAAATATTTTGAGACCCGTTAGAACGTTTTGCAAATTGAATTAAACATTTTGCACCATATAGTTCACAAGGCACTTTTTAGGACCTATATAACTAATGTATAGTGCAAATGTTTTAGTTAAGTTCTTTTAACGATAACAGAGAAACCTTTCATTGGTTAACTGTTATACTTTTATTATTTACTTATTAGATACTAATGAACATTTTGAGACCCGTTAGAACTTTTTGCAATGTGAATTAAACATTTTGCACCATCCAGTTCACAAGACACTTTTTAGGACCTAATAACTAATGTATAGTGCAAATGTTTTAGTTAAGTTCTTTTAACGATAACAGACAAACCTTTTATTGGTTAACTGTTATACTTTTATTATTTACTTATTAGACTCTAATAAACATTTTGAGACCCGTTAGAACTTTTTGCAATGTGAATTAAAAATTTTGCACCATATAAATTAGTTCACAAGTCAAGTTTTAGGACCTATAAAACTAATGTATAGTGCAAATGTTTTAGTTAAGTTCTTTTAAGGATAACTGACAAACCTTTTATTAGTTGACTGTTATACTTTTATTATTTACTTATTAGACTCTAATAAACATTTTGAGACCCGTTGGAACTTTTTGCAATGTGAATTAAACATTTTGCACCATCCAGTTCACAAGAAACTCTTTAGGACCTATACAACTAATTTATAGTGCAAATGTTTTAGTTAAGTTCTTTTAACGATAACAGACAAAACTTTTATTGGTTAACTGTTATACTTTTATTATTTACTTATTAGACTATAATAAACATTTTGAGACCCGTTGGAACTTTTTGCAATGTGAATTAAACATTTAGCACCATATAGTTCACAAGACACTTTTTAGGACCTATATAACTAATGTATAGTGCAAATGTTTTAGTTAAGTTCTTTTAACGATTACAGACAAACCTTTTATTGTTTAACTGTTATACTTTTATTATTTACTTATTAGACTGTAATAAACATTTTGAGACCCCTTTAGAACTTTTTGGAATGTGAATTAAAAATTTTGCACCATATAAATTAGTTCACAAGTCACGTTTTAGGACCTATAAAACTAATGTATAGTGCAAATGTTTTAGTTAAGTTCTTTTAAGGATAACAGACAAACCTTTCATTGGTTGACTTTTATTCTTTTATTATTTACTTATTTGACTCTAATAAATATTTTGAGACCCGTTAGAATGTTTTGCAATGTGAATTAAACATTTTGCACCATATAGTTCACAAGGCACTTTTTAGGACCTGTATAACTAATGTATAGTGCAAATGTTTTAGTTAAGTTCTTTTAACGATAACAGACAAACCTTTTATTAGTTGACTGTTATACTTTTATTATTTACTTATTAGACTGTAATAAACATTTTGAGACCCGTTGGAACTTTTTGCAATGTGAATTAAACATGTTGCACCATCCAGTTCACAAGACACTTTTTAGGACCTATATAACTAATGTATAGTGCAAATGTTTTAGTTAAGTTCTTTTAACGATAACAGAAAAACCTTTTATTGGTTAACTGTTATACTTTGATTATTTACTTATTAGACTCTAATAAACATTTTGAGACCCGTTAAAACTTTTTGCAAATTGAATTAAACATTTTGCACCATATAGTTTATAAGACACTTTTTAGGACCTATATAACTAATGTATAGTGCAAATGTTTTAGTTAAGTTCTTTTAACGATAACAGACAAATCATCTATTGGTTAACTGTTATACTTTTATTATTTCCTTATTAGACTCTAATAAACATTTTGAGACCCGTTAGAACTTTTTGCAATTTGAATTAAATATTTTGCACCATATAGTTCACAAGGCACTTTTTAGGACCTATAAAACTAATGTATAGTGCAAATGTTTTAGTTAAGTTCTTTTAAGGATAACAGAAAAACCTTTTATTGGTTGACTGTTATACTTTTATTATTTACTTATTAGACTCTAATAAAAATATTGAGACCCGTTAGAACTTTTTGCAATGTGAATTAAACATGTTGCACTATATAGTTCACAAGGCACTTTTTAGGACCTATATAACTAATGTATAGTGCAAATGTTTTAGTTAAGTTCTTTTAACGATAACAGACAAACCTTTTATTGGTTAACATTTATTCTTTTATTATTTACCTATTTGACTCTAATAAATATTTTGAGACCCGTTAGAACGTTTTGCAATGTGAATAAAACATTTTGCACCATATAGTTCACAAGTCACGTTTTAGGACCTGTATAACTAATGTATAGTGCAAATGTTTTAGTTAAGTTCTTTTAACGATAACAGACAAACCTTTTATTAGTTGACTGTTATACTTTTATTATTTACTTATTAGACTGTAATAAACATTTTGAGACCCGTTGGAACTTTTTACAATGTGAATTAAACATTTTGCAACATCCAGTTCACAAGGCACTTTTTAGGACCTATACAACTAATGTATAGTGCAAATGTTTTAGTTAAGTTCTTTTAAGGATAACAGACAAATCTTTTATTGGTTAACTGTTATACTTTGATTATTTACTTATTAGACTATAATAAAACTTTTGAGACCCGTTAGAACTTTTTCCAATGTGAATTAAACATTTTGCACCATATACAGTAGTTCACAAGTCACGTTTTATGTCCTATAAAACTAATGTATAGTGCAAATGTTTTAGTTAAGTTCTTTTAACGATAACAGAGAAACTTTTCATTGGTTAACTGTTATACTTTTATTATTTACTTATTAGACTCTAATAAAACTTTTGAGACCAGTTAGAACTTTTTCCAATGTGAATTAAACATTTTGCACCATATAAAGTAGTTCACAAGTCACGTTTTAGGACCTATAAAACTAATGTATAGTGCAAATGTTTTAGTTACGTTCTTTTAACGATAACAGACAAACATTTTATAGGTTAACTGTTATACTTTTATGATTTACTTATTAGACTCTAATAAACATTTTGAGACCCGTTAGAACTTTTTGCAATGTGAATTAAACATTTTGCACCATCCAGTTCACAACACACTTTTTAGAACCTAATAACTAATGTATAGTGCAAATGTTTTAGTTAAGTTCTTTTAACGATAACAGACAAACCTTTTATTGGTTAACATTTATTCTTTTATTGTTTACTTATTTGACTCTAATAAATATTTTGAGACCCGTTAGAACATTTTGCAATGTGAATTAAACATTTTGCACCATATAGTTCACAAGGCACTTTTTAGGACCTGTATAACTAATGTATAGTGCAAATGTTTTAGTTAAGTTCTTTTAACGATAACAGACAAACCTTTTATTAGTTGACTGTTATACTTTTATTATTTACTTATTAGACTGTAATAAACATTTTGAGACCCGTTAGAACTTTTTGCAATGTGAATTAAACATTTTGCACCATCCAGTTCACAACACACTTTTTAGAACCTAATAACTAATGTATAGTGCAAATGTTTTAGTTAAGTTCTTTTAACGATAACAGACAAACCTTTTATTGGTTAACATTTATTCTTTTATTATTTACTTATTTGACTCTAATAAATATTTTGAGACCCGTTAGAACGTTTTGCAATGTGAATTAAACATTTTGCACCATATAGTTCACAAGGCACTTTTTAGGACCTGTATAACTAATGTATAGTGCAAATGTTTTAGTTAAGTTCTTTTAACGATAACAGACAAACCTTTTATTAGTTGACTGTTATACTTTTATTATTTACTTATTAGACTGTAATAAACATTTTGAGACCCGTTGGAACTTTTTACAATGTGAATTAAACATTTTGCAATATCCAGTTCACAAGAAACTTTTTAGGACCTATACAACTAATGTATAGTGCAAATGTTTTAGTTAAGTTCTTTTAAGGATAACAGACAAACCTTTTATTGGTTAACTGTTATACTTTTATTATTTACTTATTAGACTCTAATAAAAATTTTTAGAACCGTTAGAACTTTTTGCAATGTGAATTAAACATGTTGCACTATATAGTTCACAAGGCACTTTTTAGGACCTATATAACTAATGTATAGTGCAAATGTTTTAGTTAAGTTCTTTTAACGATAAAAGAGAAACCTTTCATTGGTTAACTGTTATACTTTGATTATTTACTTATTAGACTATAATAAAACTTTTGAGACCCGTTAGAACTTTTTCCAATGTGAATTAAACATTTTGCACCATATACAGTAGTTCACAAGTCACGTTTTATGTCCTATAAAACTAATGTATAGTGCAAATGTTTTAGTTAAGTTCTTTTAACGATAACAGAGAAACTTTTCATTGGTTAACTGTTATACTTTTATTATTTACTTATTAGACTCTAATAAACATTTTGAGACCCGTTAGAACTTTTTCCAATGTGAATTAAACATTTTGCACCATATAAAGTAGTTCACAAGTCACGTTTTAGGACCTATAAAACTAATGTATAGTGCAAATATTTTAGTTACGTTCTTTTAAGGATAACAGACAAACCTTTTATTGGTTGACTTTTATTATTTTATTATTTACTTATTAGACTCTATTAAATATTTTGAGACCCGTTAGAACGTTTTGCAAATTGAATTAAACATTTTGCACCATATAGTTCACAAGGCACTTTTTAGGACCTATATAACTAATGTATAGTGCAAATGTTTTAGTTAAGTTCTTTTAACGATAACAGAGAAACCTTTCATTGGTTAACTGTTATACTTTTATTATTTACTTATTAGATACTAATGAACATTTTGAGACCCGTTAGAACTTTTTGCAATGTGAATTAAACATTTTGCACCATCCAGTTCACAAGACACTTTTTAGGACCTAATAACTAATGTATAGTGCAAATGTTTTAGTTAAGTTCTTTTAACGATAACAGACAAACCTTTTATTGGTTAACTGTTATACTTTTATTATTTACTTATTAGACTCTAATAAACATTTTGAGACCCGTTGGAACTTTTTGCAATGTGAATTAAAAATTTTGCACCATATAAATTAGTTCACAAGTCAAGTTTTAGGACCTATAAAACTAATGTATAGTGCAAATGTTTTAGTTAAGTTCTTTTAAGGATAACTGACAAACCTTTTATTAGTTGACTGTTATACTTTTATTATTTACTTATTAGACTCTAATAAACATTTTGAGACCCGTTGGAACTTTTTGCAATGTGAATTAAACATTTTGCACCATCCAGTTCACAAGAAACTCTTTAGGACCTATACAACTAATTTATAGTGCAAATGTTTTAGTTAAGTTCTTTTAACGATAACAGACAAAACTTTTATTGGTTAACTGTTATACTTTTATTATTTACTTATTAGACTATAATAAACATTTTGAGACCCGTTGGAACTTTTTGCAATGTGAATTAAACATTTAGCACCATATAGTTCACAAGACACTTTTTAGGACCTATATAACTAATGTATAGTGCAAATGTTTTAGTTAAGTTCTTTTAACGATAACAGACAAACCTTTTATTGTTTAACTGTTATACTTTTATTATTTACTTATTAGACTGTAATAAACATTTTGAGACCCCTTTAGAACTTTTTGGAATGTGAATTAAAAATTTTGCACCATATAAATTAGTTCACAAGTCACGTTTTAGGACCTATAAAACTAATGTATAGTGCAAATGTTTTAGTTAAGTTCTTTTAAGGATAACAGACAAACCTTTCATTGGTTGACTTTTATTCTTTTATTATTTACTTATTTGACTCTAATAAATATTTTGAGACCCGTTAGAATGTTTTGCAATGTGAATTAAACATTTTGCACCATATAGTTCACAAGGCACTTTTTAGGACCTGTATAACTAATGTATAGTGCAAATGTTTTAGTTAAGTTCTTTTAACGATAACAGACAAACCTTTTATTAGTTGACTGTTATACTTTTATTATTTACTTATTAGACTGTAATAAACATTTTGAGACCCGTTGGAACTTTTTGCAATGTGAATTAAACATGTTGCACCATCCAGTTCACAAGACACTTTTTAGGACCTATATAACTAATGTATAGTGCAAATGTTTTAGTTAAGTTCTTTTAACGATAACAGAAAAACCTTTTATTGGTTAACTGTTATACTTTGATTATTTACTTATTAGACTCTAATAAACATTTTGAGACCCGTTAAAACTTTTTGCAAATTGAATTAAACATTTTGCACCATATAGTTTATAAGACACTTTTTAGGACCTATATAACTAATGTATAGTGCAAATGTTTTAGTTAAGTTCTTTTAACGATAACAGACAAATCATCTATTGGTTAACTGTTATACTTTTATTATTTCCTTATTAGACTCTAATAAACATTTTGAGACCCGTTAGAACTTTTTGCAATTTGAATTAAATATTTTGCACCATATAGTTCACAAGGCACTTTTTAGGACCTATAAAACTAATGTATAGTGCAAATGTTTTAGTTAAGTTCTTTTAAGGATAACAGAAAAACCTTTTATTGGTTGACTGTTATACTTTTATTATTTACTTATTAGACTCTAATAAACATTTTCAGACCCGTTAGAACTTTTTGCAATGTGAATTAAACATTTTGCACCATCCAGTTCACAACACACTTTTTAGAACCTAATAACTAATGTATAGTGCAAATGTTTTAGTTAAGTTCTTTTAACGATAACAGAGAAACTTTTCATTGGTTAACTGTTATACTTTTATTATTTACTTATTAGACTCTAATAAAACTTTTGAGACCAGTTAGAACTTTTTCCAATGTGAATTAAACATTTTGCACCATATAAAGTAGTTCACAAGTCACGTTTTAGGACCTATAAAACTAATGTATAGTGCAAATGTTTTAGTTACGTTCTTTTAACGATAACAGACAAACATTTTATAGGTTAACTGTTATACTTTTATGATTTACTTATTAGACTCTAATAAACATTTTGAGACCCGTTAGAACTTTTTGCAATGTGAATTAAACATTTTGCACCATCCAGTTCACAACACACTTTTTAGAACCTAATAACTAATGTATAGTGCAAATGTTTTAGTTAAGTTCTTTTAACGATAACAGACAAACCTTTTATTGGTTAACATTTATTCTTTTATTGTTTACTTATTTGACTCTAATAAATATTTTGAGACCCGTTAGAACGTTTTGCAATGTGAATTAAACATTTTGCACCATATAGTTCACAAGGCACTTTTTAGGACCTGTATAACTAATGTATAGTGCAAATGTTTTAGTTAAGTTCTTTTAACGATAACAGACAAACCTTTTATTAGTTGACTGTTATACTTTTATTATTTACTTATTAGACTGTAATAAACATTTTGAGACCCGTTAGAACTTTTTGCAATGTGAATTAAACATTTTGCACCATCCAGTTCACAACACACTTTTGAGAACCTAATAACTAATGTATAGTGCAAATGTTTTAGTTAAGTTCTTTTAACGATAACAGACAAACCTTTTATTGGTTAACATTTATTCTTTTATTATTTACTTATTTGACTCTAATAAATATTTTGAGACCCGTTAGAACGTTTTGCAATGTGAATTAAACATTTTGCACCATATAGTTCACAAGGCACTTTTTAGGACCTGTATAACTAATGTATAGTGCAAATGTTTTAGTTAAGTTCTTTTAACGATAACAGACAAACCTTTTATTAGTTGACTGTTATACTTTTATTATTTACTTATTAGACTGTAATAAACATTTTGAGACCCGTTGGAACTTTTTACAATGTGAATTAAACATTTTGCAATATCCAGTTCACAAGAAACTTTTTAGGACCTATACAACTAATGTATAGTGCAAATGTTTTAGTTAAGTTCTTTTAAGGATAACAGACAAACCTTTTATTGGTTAACTGTTATACTTTTATTATTTACTTATTAGACTCTAATAAAAATTTTTAGAACCGTTAGAACTTTTTGCAATGTGAATTAAACATGTTGCACTATATAGTTCACAAGGCACTTTTTAGGACCTATATAACTAATGTATAGTGCAAATGTTTTAGTTAAGTTCTTTTAACGATAAAAGAGAAACCTTTCATTGGTTAACTGTTATACTTTGATTATTTACTTATTAGACTATAATAAAACTTTTGAGACCCGTTAGAACTTTTTCCAATGTGAATTAAACATTTTGCACCATATACAGTAGTTCACAAGTCACGTTTTATGTCCTATAAAACTAATGTATAGTGCAAATGTTTTAGTTAAGTTCTTTTAACGATAACAGAGAAACTTTTCATTGGTTAACTGTTATACTTTTATTATTTACTTATTAGACTCTAATAAAACTTTTGAGACCCGTTAGAACTTTTTCCAATGTGAATTAAACATTTTGCACCATATAAAGTAGTTCACAAGTCACGTTTTAGGACCTATAAAACTAATGTATAGTGCAAATATTTTAGTTACGTTCTTTTAAGGATAACAGACAAACCTTTTATTGGTTGACATTTATTATTTTATTATTTACTTATTAGACTCTATTAAATATTTTGAGACCCGTTAGAACGTTTTGCAAATTGAATTAAACATTTTGCACCATATAGTTCACAAGGCACTTTTTAGGACCTATATAACTAATGTATAGTGCAAATGTTTTAGTTAAGTTCTTTTAACGATAACAGAGAAACCTTTCATTGGTTAACTGTTATACTTTTATTATTTACTTATTAGATACTAATGAACATTTTGAGACCCGTTAGAACATTTTCCAATGTGAATTAAACATTTTGCACCATCCAGTTCACAAGACACTTTTTAGGACCTAATAACTAATGTATAGTGCAAATGTTTTAGTTAAGTTCTTTTAACGATAACAGACAAACCTTTTATTGGTTAACTGTTATACTTTTATTATTTACTTATTAGACTCTAATAAACATTTTGAGACCCGTTAGAACTTTTTGCAATGTGAATTAAAAATTTTGCACCATATAAATTAGTTCACAAGTCAAGTTTTAGGACCTATAAAACTAATGTATAGTGCAAATGTTTTAGTTAAGTTCTTTTAAGGATAACAGACAAACCTTTTATAAGTTGACTGTTATACTTTTATTATTTACTTATTAGACTCTAATAAACATTTTGAGACCCGTTGGAACTTTTTGCAATGTGAATTAAACATTTTGCAACATCCAGTTCACAAGAAACTCTTTAGGACCTATACAACTAATTTATAGTGCAAATGTTTTAGTTAAGTTCTTTTAACGATAACAGACAAAACTTTTATTGGTTAACTGTTATACTTTTATTATTTACTTATTAGACTATAATAAACATTTTGAGACCCGTTGGAACTTTTTGCAATGTGAATTAAACATTTAGCACCATATAGTTCACAAGACACTTTTTAGGACCTATATAACTAATGTATAGTGCAAATGTTTTAGTTAAGTTCTTTTAACGATATCAGACAAACCTTTTATTGTTTAACTGTTATACTTTTATTATTTACTTATTAGACTGTAATAAACATTTTGAGACCCCTTTAGAACTTTTTGGAATGTGAATTAAAAATTTTGCACCATATAAATTAGTTCACAAGTCACGTTTTAGGACCTATAAAACTAATGTATAGTGCAAATGTTTTAGTTAAGTTCTTTTAAGGATAACAGACAAACCTTTCATTGGTTGACTTTTATTCTTTTATTATTTACTTATTTGACTCTAATAAATATTTTGAGACCCGTTAGAACGTTTTGCAATGTGAATTAAACATTTTGCACCATATAGTTCACAAGGCACTTTTTAGGACCTGTATAACTAATGTATAGTGCAAATGTTTTAGTTAAGTTCTTTTAACGATAACAGACAAACCTTTTATTAGTTGACTGTTATACTTTTATTATTTACTTATTAGACTCTAATAAACATTTTGAGACCCGTTGGAACTTTTTGCAATGTGAATTAAACATTTTGCAACATCCAGTTCACAAGAAACTCTTTAGGACCTATACAACTAATTTATAGTGCAAATGTTTTAGTTAAGTTCTTTTAACGATAACAGACAAAACTTTTATTGGTTAACTGTTATACTTTTATTATTTACTTATTAGCCTATAATAAACATTTTGAGACCCGTTGGAACTTTTTGCAATGTGAATTAAACATTTAGCACCATATAGTTCACAAGACACTTTTTAGGACCTATATAACTAATGTATAGTGCAAATGTTTTAGTTAAGTTCTTTTAACGATAACAGACAAACCTTTTATTGTTTAACTGTTATACTTTTATTATTTACTTATTAGACTGTAATAAACATTTTGAGACCTCTTTAGAACTTTTTGGAATGTGAATTAAAAATTTTGCACCATATATTTTAGTTCACAAGTCACGTTTTAGGACCTATAAAACTAATGTATAGTGCAAATGTTTTAGTTAAGTTCTTTTAAGGATAACAGACAAACCTTTCATTGGTTGACTTTTATTCTTTTATTATTTACTTATTTGACTCTAATAAATATTTTGAGACCCGTTAGAACGTTTTGCAATGTGAATTAAACATTTTGCACCATATAGTTCACAAGGCACTTTTTAGGACCTGTATAGCTAATGTATAGTGCAAATGTTTTAGTTAAGTTCTTTTAACGATAACAGACAAACCTTTTATTAGTTGACTGTTATACTTTTATTATTTACTTATTAGACTGTAATAAACATTTTGAGACCCGTTAGAACTTTTTGCAATGTGAATTAAACATGTTGCACCATCCAGTTCACAAGACACTTTTTAGGACCTATAAAACTAATGTATAGTGCAAATGTTTTAGTTAAGTTCTTTTAACGATAACAGAAAAACCTTTTATTGGTTAACTGTTATACTTTTATTATTTACTTATTAGATACTAATGAACATTTTGAGACCCGTTAGAACATTTTCCAATGTGAATTAAACATTTTGCACCATCCAGTTCACAAGACACTTTTTAGGACCTAATAACTAATGTATAGTGCAAATGTTTTAGTTAAGTTCTTTTAACGATAACAGACAAACCTTTTATTGGTTAACTGTTATACTTTTATTATTTACTTATTAGACTCTAATAAACATTTTGAGACCCGTTAGAACTTTTTGCAATGTGAATTAAAAATTTTGCACCATATAAATTAGTTCACAAGTCAAGTTTTAGGACCTATAAAACTAATGTATAGTGCAAATGTTTTAGTTAAGTTCTTTTAAGGATAACAGACAAACCTTTTATAAGTTGACTGTTATACTTTTATTATTTACTTATTAGACTCTAATAAACATTTTGAGACCCGTTGGAACTTTTTGCAATGTGAATTAAACATTTTGCAACATCCAGTTCACAAGAAACTCTTTAGGACCTATACAACTAATTTATAGTGCAAATGTTTTAGTTAAGTTCTTTTAACGATAACAGACAAAACTTTTATTGGTTAACTGTTATACTTTTATTATTTACTTATTAGACTATAATAAACATTTTGAGACCCGTTGGAACTTTTTGCAATGTGAATTAAACATTTAGCACCATATAGTTCACAAGACACTTTTTAGGACCTATATAACTAATGTATAGTGCAAATGTTTTAGTTAAGTTCTTTTAACGATATCAGACAAACCTTTTATTGTTTAACTGTTATACTTTTATTATTTACTTATTAGACTGTAATAAACATTTTGAGACCCCTTTAGAACTTTTTGGAATGTGAATTAAAAATTTTGCACCATATAAATTAGTTCACAAGTCACGTTTTAGGACCTATAAAACTAATGTATAGTGCAAATGTTTTAGTTAAGTTCTTTTAAGGATAACAGACAAACCTTTCATTGGTTGACTTTTATTCTTTTATTATTTACTTATTTGACTCTAATAAATATTTTGAGACCCGTTAGAACGTTTTGCAATGTGAATTAAACATTTTGCACCATATAGTTCACAAGGCACTTTTTAGGACCTGTATAACTAATGTATAGTGCAAATGTTTTAGTTAAGTTCTTTTAACGATAACAGACAAACCTTTTATTAGTTGACTGTTATACTTTTATTATTTACTTATTAGACTCTAATAAACATTTTGAGACCCGTTGGAACTTTTTGCAATGTGAATTAAACATTTTGCAACATCCAGTTCACAAGAAACTCTTTAGGACCTATACAACTAATTTATAGTGCAAATGTTTTAGTTAAGTTCTTTTAACGATAACAGACAAAACTTTTATTGGTTAACTGTTATACTTTTATTATTTACTTATTAGCCTATAATAAACATTTTGAGACCCGTTGGAACTTTTTGCAATGTGAATTAAACATTTAGCACCATATAGTTCACAAGACACTTTTTAGGACCTATATAACTAATGTATAGTGCAAATGTTTTAGTTAAGTTCTTTTAACGATAACAGACAAACCTTTTATTGTTTAACTGTTATACTTTTATTATTTACTTATTAGACTGTAATAAACATTTTGAGACCTCTTTAGAACTTTTTGGAATGTGAATTAAAAATTTTGCACCATATATTTTAGTTCACAAGTCACGTTTTAGGACCTATAAAACTAATGTATAGTGCAAATGTTTTAGTTAAGTTCTTTTAAGGATAACAGACAAACCTTTCATTGGTTGACTTTTATTCTTTTATTATTTACTTATTTGACTCTAATAAATATTTTGAGACCCGTTAGAACGTTTTGCAATGTGAATTAAACATTTTGCACCATATAGTTCACAAGGCACTTTTAGGACCTGTATAGCTAATGTATAGTGCAAATGTTTTAGTTAAGTTCTTTTAACGATAACAGACAAACCTTTTATTAGTTGACTGTTATACTTTTATTATTTACTTATTAGACTGTAATAAACATTTTGAGACCCGTTAGAACTTTTTGCAATGTGAATTAAACATGTTGCACCATCCAGTTCACAAGACACTTTTTAGGACCTATAAAACTAATGTATAGTGCAAATGTTTTAGTTAAGTTCTTTTAACGATAACAGAAAAACCTTTTATTGGTTAACTGTTATACTTTGATTATTTACTTATTAGACTCTAATAAACATTTTGAGACCCGTCAAAACTTTTTGCAAATTGAATTAAACATTTTGCACCATATAGTTTATAAGACACTTTTTAGGACCTATATAACTAATGTATAGTGCAAATGTTTTAGTTAAGTTCTTTTAACGATAACAGACAAATCATCTATTGGTTAACTGTTATACTTTTATTATTTCCTTATTAGACTCTAATAAACATTTTGAGACCCGTTAGAACTTTTTGCAATTTGAATTAAATATTTTGCACCATATAGTTCACAAGGCACTTTTTAGGACCTATAAAACTAATGTATAGTGCAAATGTTTTAGTTAAGTTCTTTTAACGATAACAGAAAAACCTTTTATTGGTTAACTGTTATACTTTGATTATTTACTTATTAGACTCTAATAAACATTTTGAGACCCGTTAAAACTTTTTGCAAATTGAATTAAACATTTTGCACCATATAGTTTATAAGACACTTTTTAGGACCTATATAACTAATGTATAGTGCAAATGTTTTAGTTAAGTTCTTTTAACGATAACAGACAAATCATCTATTGGTTAACTGTTATACTTTTATTATTTCCTTATTAGACTCTAATAAACATTTTGAGACCCGTTAGAACTTTTTGCAATTTGAATTAAATATTTTGCACCATATAGTTCACAAGGCACTTTTTAGGACCTAAAAAACTAATGTATAGTGCAAATGTTTTAGTTAGGTTCTTTTAACGATAACAGACAAACCTTTTATTAGTTGACTGTTATACTTTTATTATTTACTTATTAGACTCTAATAAACATTTTGAGACCCGTTAGAACTTTTTGCAATGTGAATTAAACATGTTGCACCATCCAGTTCACAAGAAACTTTTTAGGACCTATACAACTAATTTATAGTGCAAATGTTTTAGTTAAGTTCTTTTAACGATAACAGACAAAACTTTTATTGGTTAACTGTTATACTTTTATTATTTACTTATTAGCCTATAATAAACATTTTGAGACCCGTTGGAACTTTTTGCAATGTGAATTAAACATTTAGCACCATATAGTTCACAAGACACTTTTTAGGACCTATATAACTAATGTATAGTGCAAATGTTTTAGTTAAGTTCTTTTAACGATAACAGACAAACCTTTTATTGTTTAACTGTTATACTTTTATTATTTACTTATTAGACTGTAATAAACATTTTGAGACCCCTTTAGAACTTTTTGGAATGTGAATTAAAAATTTTGCACCATATAAATTAGTTCACAAGTCACGTTTAAGACCTATAAAACTAATGTATAGTGCAAATGTTTTAATTAAGTTCTTTTAACGATAACAGACAAACCTTTCATTGGTTGACTTTTATTCTTTTATTATTTACTTATTTGACTCTAATAAATATTTTGAGACCCGTTAGAACGTTTTGCAATGTGAGTTAAACATTTTGCACCATATAGTTCACAAGGCACTTTTTAGGACCTGTATAACTAATGTATAGTGCAAATGTTTTAGTTAAGTTCTTTTAACGATAACAGACAAACCTTTTATTAATTGACTGTTATACTTTTATTATTTACTTATTAGACTGTAATAAACATTTTGAGACCCGTTAGAACGTTTTGCAATGTGAATTAAACATGTTGCACCATCCAGTTCACAAGACACTTTTTAGGACCTATATAACTAATGTATAGTGCAAATGTTTTAGTTAAGTTCTTTTAACGATAACAGAAAAACCTTTTATTGGTTAACTGTTATACTTTGATTATTTACTTATTAGACTCTAATAAACATTTTGAGACCCGTCAAAACTTTTTGCAAATTGAATTAAACATTTTGCACCATATAGTTTATAAGACACTTTTTAGGACCTATATAACTAATGTATAGTGCAAATGTTTTAGTTAAGTTCTTTTAACGATAACAGACAAATCATCTATTGGTTAACTGTTATACTTTTATTATTTCCTTATTAGACTCTAATAAACATTTTGAGACCCGTTAGAACTTTTTGCAATTTGAATTAAATATTTTGCACCATATAGTTCACAAGGCACTTTTTAGGACCTATAAAACTAATGTATAGTGCAAATGTTTTAGTTAAGTTCTTTTAAGGATAACAGACAAATCTTTCCTTGGTTGACTGTTATACTTTTATTATTTACTTATTAGACTCTAATAAACATTTTGAGACCCGTTAGAACTTTTTGCAATGTGAATTAAACATGTTGCACTATATAGTTCACAAGGCACTTTTTAGGACCTATATAACTAATGTATAGTGCAAATGTTTTAGTTAAGTTCTTTTAACGATAACAGACAAACCTTTTATTGGTTAACATTTATTCTTTTATTATTTACTTATTTGACTATAATAAATATTTTGAGACCCGTTAGAACGTTTTGCAATGTGAATTAAACATTTTGCACCATATAGTTCACAAGGCACTTTTTAGGACCTGTATAACTAATGTATAGTGCAAATGTTTTAGTTAAGTTCTTTTAACGATAACAGACAAACCTTTTATTAGTTGACTGTTATACTTTTATTATTTACTTATTAGACTGTAATAAACATTTTGAGACCCGTTGGAACTTTTTACAATGTGAATTAAACATTTTGCAACATCCAGTTCACAAGAAACTTTTTAGGACCTATACAACTAATGTATAGTGCAAATGTTTTAGTTAAGTTCTTTTAAGGATAACAGACAAACCTTTTATTGGTTAACTGTTATACTTTTATTATTTACTTATTAGACTCTAATAAACATTTTTAGAACCGTTAGAACTTTTTGCAATGTGAATTAAACATGTTGCACTATATAGTTCACAAGGCACTTTTTAGAACCTATATAACTAATGTATAGTGCAAATGTTTTAGTTAAGTTCTTTTAACGATAAAAGAGAAACCTTTCATTGGTTAACTGTTATACTTTGATTATTTACTTATTAGACTCTAATAAAACTTTTGAGACCCGTTAGAACTTTTTCCAATGTGAATTAAACATTTTGCACCATATACAGTAGTTCACACGTCACGTTTTATGTCCTATAAAACTAATGTATAGTGCAAATGTTTTAGTTAAGTTCTTTTAACGATAACAGAGAAACTTTTCATTGGTTAACTGTTATACTTTTATTATTTACTTATTAGACTCTAATAAAACTTTTGAGACCCGTTAGAACTTTTTCCAATGTGAATTAAACATTTTGCACCATATAAAGTAGTTCACAAGTCACGTTTTAGGACCTATAAAACTAATGTATAGTGCAAATATTTTAGTTACGTTCTTTTAAGGATAACAGACAAACCTTTTATTGGTTGACTTTTATTATTTTATTATTTACTTATTAGACTCTATTAAATATTTTGAGACCCGTTAGAACGTTTTGCAAATTGAATTAAACATTTTGCACCATATAGTTCACAAGGCACTTTTTAGGACCTATATAACTAATGTATAGTGCAAATGTTTTAGTTAAGTTCTTTTAACGATAACAGAAAAACCTTTTATTGGTTAACTGTTATACTTTGATTATTTACTTATTAGACTCTAATAAACATTTTGAGACCCGTTAGAACTTTTTGCAATTTGAATTAAATATTTTGCACCATATAGTTCACAAGGCACTTTTTAGGACCTATAAAACTAATGTATAGTGCAAATGTTTTAGTTAAGTTCTTTTAACGATAACAGAAAAACCTTTTATTGGTTAACTGTTATACTTTGATTATTTACTTATTAGACTCTAATAAACATTTTGAGACCCGTTAAAACTTTTTGCAAATTGAATTAAACATTTTGCACCATATAGTTTATAAGACACTTTTTAGGACCTATAAAACTAATGTATAGTGCAAATGTTTTAGTTAGGTTCTTTTAACGATAACAGACAAACCTTTTATTAGTTGACTGTTATACTTTTATTATTTACTTATTAGACTGTAATAAACATTTTGAGACCCGTTAGAACTTTTTGCAATGTGAATTAAACATGTTGCACCATCCAGTTCACAAGAAACTTTTTAGGACCTATACAACTAATTTATAGTGCAAATGTTTTAGTTAAGTTCTTTTAACGATAACAGACAAAACTTTTATTGGTTAACTGTTATACTTTTATTATTTACTTATTAGCCTATAATAAACATTTTGAGACCCGTTGGAACTTTTTGCAATGTGAATTAAACATTTAGCACCATATAGTTCACAAGACACTTTTTAGGACCTATATAACTAATGTATAGTGCAAATGTTTTAGTTAAGTTCTTTTAACGATAACAGACAAACCTTTTATTGTTTAACTGTTATACTTTTATTATTTACTTATTAGACTGTAATAAACATTTTGAGACCCCTTTAGAACTTTTTGGAATGTGAATTAAAAATTTTGCACCATATAAATTAGTTCACAAGTCACGTTTAAGACCTATAAAACTAATGTATAGTGCAAATGTTTTAGTTAAGTTCTTTTAAGGATAACAGACAAACCTTTCATTGGTTGACTTTTATTCTTTTATTATTTACTTATTTGACTCTAATAAATATTTTGAGACCCGTTAGAACGTTTTGCAATGTGAGTTAAACATTTTGCACCATATAGTTCACAAGGCACTTTTTAGGACCTGTATAACTAATGTATAGTGCAAATGTTTTAGTTAAGTTCTTTTAACGATAACAGACAAACCTTTTATTAGTTGACTGTTATACTTTTATTATTTACTTATTAGACTGTAATAAACATTTTGAGACCCGTTAGAACGTTTTGCAATGTGAATTAAACATGTTGCACCATCCAGTTCACAAGACACTTTTTAGGACCTATATAACTAATGTATAGTGCAAATGTTTTAGTTAAGTTCTTTTAACGATAACAGAAAAACCTTTTATTGGTTAACTGTTATACTTTGATTATTTACTTATTAGACTCTAATAAACATTTTGAGACCCGTCAAAACTTTTTGCAAATTGAATTAAACATTTTGCACCATATAGTTTATAAGACACTTTTTAGGACCTATATAACTAATGTATAGTGCAAATGTTTTAGTTAAGTTCTTTTAACGATAACAGACAAATCATCTATTGGTTAACTGTTATACTTTTATTATTTCCTTATTAGACTCTAATAAACATTTTGAGACCCGTTAGAACTTTTTGCAATTTGAATTAAATTTTTTGCACCATATAGTTCACAAGGCACTTTTTAGGACCTATAAAACTAATGTATAGTGCAAATGTTTTAGTTAAGTTCTTTTAAGGATAACAGACAAATCTTTCCTTGGTTGACTGTTATACTTTTATTATTTACTTATTAGACTCTAATAAAAATATTGAGACCCGTTAGAACTTTTTGCAATGTGAATTAAACATGTTGCACTATATAGTTCACAAGGCACTTTTTAGGACCTATATAACTAATGTATAGTGCAAATGTTTTAGTTAAGTTCTTTTAACGATAACAGACAAACCTTTTATTGGTTAACATTTATTCTTTTATTATTTACTTATTTGACTATAATAAATATTTTGAGACCCGTTAGAACGTTTTGCAATGTGAATTAAACATTTTGCACCATATAGTTCACAAGGCACTTTTTAGGACCTGTATAACTAATGTATAGTGCAAATGTTTTAGTTAAGTTCTTTTAACGATAACAGACAAACCTTTTATTAGTTGACTGTTATACTTTTATTATTTACTTATTAGACTGTAATAAACATTTTGAGACCCGTTGGAACTTTTTACAATGTGAATTAAACATTTTGCAACATCCAGTTCACAAGAAACTTTTTAGGACCTATACAACTAATGTATAGTGCAAATGTTTTAGTTAAGTTCTTTTAAGGATAACAGACAAACCTTTTATTGGTTAACTGTTATACTTTTATTATTTACTTATTAGACTCTAATAAACATTTTTAGAACCGTTAGAACTTTTTGCAATGTGAATTAAACATGTTGCACTATATAGTTCACAAGGCACTTTTTAGGACCTATATAACTAATGTATAGTGCAAATGTTTTAGTTAAGTTCTTTTAACGATAAAAGAGAAACCTTTCATTGGTTAACTGTTATACTTTGATTATTTACTTATTAGACTCTAATAAAACTTTTGAGACCCGTTAGAACTTTTTCCAATGTGAATTAAACATTTTGCACCATATACAGTAGTTCACACGTCACGTTTTATGTCCTATAAAACTAATGTATAGTGCAAATGTTTTAGTTAAGTTCTTTTAACGATAACAGAGAAACTTTTCATTGGTTAACTGTTATACTTTTATTATTTACTTATTAGACTCTAATAAAACTTTTGAGACCCGTTAGAACTTTTTCCAATGTGAATTAAACATTTTGCACCATATAAAGTAGTTCACAAGTCACGTTTTAGGACCTATAAAACTAATGTATAGTGCAAATATTTTAGTTACGTTCTTTTAAGGATAACAGACAAACCTTTTATTGGTTGACTTTTATTATTTTATTATTTACTTATTAGACTCTATTAAATATTTTGAGACCCGTTAGAACGTTTTGCAAATTGAATTAAACATTTTGCACCATATAGTTCACAAGGCACTTTTTAGGACCTATATAACTAATGTATAGTGCAAATGTTTTAGTTAAGTTCTTTTAACGATAACAGAGAAACCTTTCATTGGTTAACTGTTATACTTTTATTATTTACTTATTAGATACTAATGAACATTTTGAGACCCGTTAGAACTTTTTGCAATGTGAATTAAATATTTTGCACCATATAGTTCACAAGGCACTTTTTAGGACCTATAAAACTAATGTATAGTGCAAATGTTTTAGTTAAGTTCTTTTAACGATAACAGACAAACCTTTTATTGGTTAACTGTTATACTTTTATTATTTACTTATTAGACTCTAATAAACATTTTGAGACCCGTTAGAACTTTTTGAAATGTGAATTAAAAATTTTGCACCATATAAATTAGTTCACAAGTCAAGTTTTAGGACCTATAAAACTAATGTATAGTGCAAATGTTTTAGTTAAGTTCTTTTAAGGATAACAGACAAACCTTTTATTAGTTGACTGTTATACTTTGATTATTTACTTATTAGACTCTAATAAACATTTTCAGACCCGTTGGAACTTTTTGCAATGTGAATTAAACATTTTACAACATCCAGTTCACAAGAAACTCTTTAGGACCTATACAACTAATTTATAGTGCAAATGTTTTAGTTAAGTTCTTTTAACGATAACAGACAAAACTTTTATTGGTTAACTGTTATACTTTTATTATTTACTTATTAGACTATAATAAACATTTTGAGACCCGTTGGAACTTTTTGCAATGTGAATTAAACATTTAGCACCATATAGTTCACAAGACACTTTTTAGGACCTATATAACTAATGTATAGTGCAAATGTTTTAGTTACGTACTTTTAACGATAACAGACAAACCTTTTATTGTTTAACTGTTATACTTTTATTATTTACTTATTAGACTGTAATAAACATTTTGAGACCCCTTTAGAACTTTTTGGAATGTGAATTAAAAATTTTGCACCATATAAATTAGTTCACAAGTCACGTTTTAGGACCTATAAAACTAATGTATAGTGCAAATGTTTTAGTTAAGTTCTTTTAAGAATAACAGACAAACCTTTCATTGGTTGACTTTTATTCTTTTATTATTTACTTATTTGACTCTAATAAATATTTTGAGACCCGTTAGAACGTTTTGCAATGTGAATTAAACATTTTGCACCATATAGTTCACAATGCACTTTTTAGGACCTGTATAACTAATGTATAGTGCAAATGTTTTAGTTAAGTTCTTTTAACGATAACAGACAAACCTTTTATTAGTTGACTGTTATACTTTTATTATTTACTTATTAGACTGTAATAAACATTTTGAGACCCGTTGGAACTTTTTACAATGTGAATTAAACATTTTGCAACATCCAGTTCACAAGAAACTTTTTAGGACCTATACAACTAATGTATAGTGCAAATGTTTTAGTTAAGTTCTTTTAAGGATAACAGACAAACCTTTTATTGGTTAACTGTTATACTTTTATTATTTACTTATTAGACTCTAATAAAAATTTTTAGAACCGTTAGAACTTTTTGCAATGTGAATTAAACATGTTGCACTATATAGTTCACAAGGCACTTTTTAGAACCTATATAACTAATGTATAGTGCAAATGTTTTAGTTAAGTTCTTTTAACGATAAAAGAGAAACCTTTCATTGGTTAACTGTTATACTTTGATTATTTACTTATTAGACTATAATAAAACTTTTGAGACCCGTTAGAACTTTTTCCAATGTGAATTAAACATTTTGCACCATATACAGTAGTTCACACGTCACGTTTTATGTCCTATAAAACTAATGTATAGTGCAAATGTTTTAGTTAAGTTCTTTTAACGATAACAGACAAACCTTTCATTGGTTAACTGTTATACTTTTATTATTTACTTATTAGACTCTAATAAAACTTTTGAGACCCGTTAGAACTTTTTCCAATGTGAATTAAACATTTTGCACCATATAAAGTAGTTCACAAGTCACGTTTTAGGACCTATAAAACTAATGTATAGTGCAAATATTTTAGTTACGTTCTTTTAAGGATAACAGACAAACCTTTTATTGGTTGACTTTTATTATTTTATTATTTACTTATTAGACTCTATTAAATATTTTGAGACCCGTTAGAACGTTTTGCAAATTTAATTAAACATTTTGCACCATATAGTTCACAAGGCACTTTTTAGGACCTATATAACTAATGTATAGTGCAAATGTTTTAGTTAAGTTCTTTTAACGATAACAGAGAAACCTTTCATTGGTTAACTGTTATACTTTTATTATTTACTTATTAGATACTAATGAACATTTTGAGACCCGTTAGAACTTTTTGCAATGTGAATTAAACATTTTGCACCATCCAGTTCACAAGACACTTTTTAGGACCTAATAACTAATGTATAGTGCAAATGTTTTAGTTAAGTTCTTTTAACGATAACAGACAAACCTTTTATTGGTTAACTGTTATACTTTTATTATTTACTTATTAGACTCTAATAAACATTTTGAGACCCGTTAGAACTTTTTGAAATGTGAATTAAAAATTTTGCACCATATAAATTAGTTCACAAGTCAAGTTTTAGGACCTATAAAACTAATGTATAGTGCAAATGTTTTAGTTAAGTTCTTTTAAGGATAACAGACAAACCTTTTATTAGTTGACTGTTATACTTTTATTATTTACTTATTAGACTCTAATAAACATTTTCAGACCCGTTGGAACTTTTTGCAATGTGAATTAAACATTTTGCAACATCCAGTTCACAAGAAACTCTTTAGGACCTATACAACTAATTTATAGTGCAAATGTTTTAGTTAAGTTCTTTTAACGATAACAGACAAAACTTTTATTGGTTAACTGTTAAACTTTTATTATTTACTTATTAGACTGTAATAAACATTTTGAGACCCCTTTAGAACTTTTTGGAATGTGAATTAAAAATTTTGCACCATATAAATTAGTTCACAAGTCACGTTTTAGGACCTATAAAACTAATGTATAGTGCAAATGTTTTAGTTAAGTTCTTTTAAGAATAACAGACAAACCTTTCATTGGTTAACTGTTATACTTTTATTATTTACTTATTAGACTCTAATAAACATTTTGAGACCCGTTAAAACTTTTTGCAAATTGAATTAAACATTTTGCACCATATAGTTTATTAGACACTTTTTAGGACCTATATAACTAATGTATAGTGCAAATGTTTTAGTTAAGTTCTTTTAACGATAACAGACAAATCATCTATTGGTTAACTGTTATACTTTTATTATTTCCTTATTAGACTCTAATAAACATTTTGAGACCCGTTAGAACTTTTTGCAACTTGAATTAAATATTTTGCACCATATAGTTCACAAGGCACTTTTTAGGACCTATAAAACTAATGTATAGTGCAAATGTTTTAGTTAAGTTCTTTTAAGGATAACAGAAAAACCTTTTATTGGTTAACTGTTATACTTTGATTATTTACTTATTAGACTCTAATAAACATTTTGAGACCCGTTAAAACTTTTTGCAAATTGAATTAAACATTTTGCACCATATAGTTTATAAGACACTTTTTAGGACCTATATAACTAATGTATAGTGCAAATGTTTTAGTTAAGTTCTTTTAACGATAACAGACAAATCATCTATTGGTTAACTGTTATACTTTTATTATTTCCTTATTAGACTCTAATAAACATTTTGAGACCCGTTAGAACTTTTTGCAATTTGAATTAAATATTTTGCACCATATAGTTCACAAGGCACTTTTTAGGACCTATAAAACTAATGTATAATGCAAATGTTTTAGTTAAGTTCTTTTAACGATAACAGACAAACCTTTTATTAGTTGACTGTTATACTTTTATTATTTACTTATTAGACTGTAATAAACATTTTGAGACCCGTTAGAACTTTTTGCAATGTGAATTAAACATGTTGCACCATCCAGTTCACAAGAACCTTTTTAGGACCTATACAACTAATTTATAGTGCAAATGTTTTAGTTAAGTTCTTTTAACGATAACAGACAAACCTTTCATTGGTTGACTTTTATTCTTTTATTATTTACTTATTAGACTCTAATAAATATTTTGAGACCCGTTAGAACGTTTTGCAATGTGAATTAAACATTTTGCACCATATAGTTCACAAGGCACTTTTTAGGACCTGTATAACTAATGTATAGTGCAAATGTTTTAGTTAAGTTCTTTTAACGATAACAGACAAACCTTTTATTAGTTGACTGTTATACTTTTATTATTTACTTATTAGACTGTAATAAACATTTTGAGACCCGTTGGAACTTTTTACAATGTGAATTAAACATTTTGCAACATCCAGTTCACAAGAAACTTTTTAGGACCTATACAACTAATGTATAGTGCAAATGTTTTAGTTAAGTTCTTTTAAGGATAACAGACAAACCTTTTATTGGTTAACTGTTATACTTTTATTATTTACTTATTAGACTCTAATAAAAATTTTTAGAACCGTTAGAAATTTTTGCAATGTGAATTAAACATGTTGCACTATATAGTTCACAAGGCACTTTTTAGAACCTATATAACTAATGTATAGTGCAAATGTTTTAGTTAAGTTCTTTTAACGATAAAAGAGAAACCTTTCATTGGTTAACTGTTATACTTTGATTATTTACTTATTAGACTATAATAAAACTTTTGAGACCCGTTAGAACTTTTTCCAATGTGAATTAAACATTTTGCACCATATACAGTAGTTCACACGTCACGTTTTATGTCCTATAAAACTAATGTATAGTGCAAATGTTTTAGTTAAGTTCTTTTAACGATAACAGACAAACCTTTCATTGGTTAACTGTTATACTTTGATTATTTACTTATTAGACTCTAATAAAACTTTTGAGACCCGTTAGAACTTTTTCCAATGTGAATTAAACATTTTGCACCATATAAAGTAGTTCACAAGTCACGTTTTAGGACCTATAAAACTAATGTATAGTGCAAATATTTTAGTTACGTTCTTTTAAGGATAACAGACAAACCTTTTATTGGTTGACTTTTATTATTTTATTATTTACTTATTAGACTCTATTAAATATTTTGAGACCCGTTAGAACGTTTTGCAAATTTAATTAAACATTTTGCACCATATAGTTCACAAGGCACTTTTTAGGACCTATATAACTAATGTATAGTGCAAATGTTTTAGTTAAGTTCTTTTAACGATAACAGAGAAACCTTTCATTGGTTAACTGTTATACTTTTATTATTTACTTATTAGATACTAATGAACATTTTGAGACCCGTTAGAACTTTTTGCAATGTGAATTAAACATTTTGCACCATCCAGTTCACAAGACACTTTTTAGGACCTAATAACTAATGTATAGTGCAAATGTTTTAGTTAAGTTCTTTTAACGATAACAGACAAACCTTTTATTGGTTAACTGTTATACTTTTATTATTTACTTATTAGACTCTAATAAACATTTTGAGACCCGTTAGAACTTTTTGAAATGTGAATTAAAAATTTTGCACCATATAAATTAGTTCACAAGTCAAGTTTTAGGACCTATAAAACTAATGTATAGTGCAAATGTTTTAGTTAAGTTCTTTTAAGGATAACAGACAAACCTTTTATTAGTTGACTGTTATACTTTTATTATTTACTTATTAGACTCTAATAAACATTTTCAGACCCGTTGGAACTTTTTGCAATGTGAATTAAACATTTTGCAACATCCAGTTCACAAGAAACTCTTTAGGACCTATACAACTAATTTATAGTGCAAATGTTTTAGTTAAGTTCTTTTAACGATAACAGACAAAACTTTTATTGGTTAACTGTTATACTTTTATTATTTACTTATTAGACTGTAATAAACATTTTGAGACCCCTTTAGAACTTTTTGGAATGTGAATTAAAAATTTTGCACCATATAAATTAGTTCACAAGTCACGTTTTAGGACCTATAAAACTAATGTATAGTGCAAATGTTTTAGTTAAGTTCTTTTAAGAATAACAGACAAACCTTTCATTGGTTAACTGTTATACTTTTATTATTTACTTATTAGACTCTAATAAACATTTTGAGACCCGTTAAAACTTTTTGCAAATTGAATTAAACATTTTGCACCATATAGTTTATAAGACACTTTTTAGGACCTATATAACTAATGTATAGTGCAAATGTTTTAGTTAAGTTCTTTTAACGATAACAGACAAATCATCTATTGGTTAACTGTTATACTTTTATTATTTCCTTATTAGACTCTAATAAACATTTTGAGACCCGTTAGAACTTTTTGCAATTTGAATTAAATATTTTGCACCATATAGTTCACAAGGCACTTTTTAGGACCTATAAAACTAATGTATAGTGCAAATGTTTTAGTTAAGTTCTTTTAAGGATAACAGAAAAACCTTTTATTGGTTAACTGTTATACTTTGATTATTTACTTATTAGACTCTAATAAACATTTTGAGACCCGTTAAAACTTTTTGCAAATTGAATTAAACATTTTGCACCATATAGTTTATAAGACACTTTTTAGGACCTATATAACTAATGTATAGTGCAAATGTTTTAGTTAAGTTCTTTTAACGATAACAGACAAATCATCTATTGGTTAACTGTTATACTTTTATTATTTCCTTATTAGACTCTAATAAACATTTTGAGACCCGTTAGAACTTTTTGCAATTTGAATTAAATATTTTGCACCATATAGTTCACAAGGCACTTTTTAGGACCTATAAAACTAATGTATAGTGCAAATGTTTTAGTTAAGTTCTTTTAACGATAACAGACAAACCTTTTATTAGTTGACTGTTATACTTTTATTATTTACTTATTAGACTGTAATAAACATTTTGAGACCCGTTAGAACTTTTTGCAATGTGAATTAAACATGTTGCACCATCCAGTTCACAAGAACCTTTTTAGGACCTATACAACTAATTTATAGTGCAAATGTTTTAGTTAAGTTCTTTTAACGATAACAGACAAACCTTTCATTGGTTGACTTTTATTTATTTATTATTTACTTATTAGACTCTAATAAATATTTTGAGACCCGTTAGAACGTTTTGCAATGTGAATTAAACATTTTGCACCATATAGTTCACAAGGCACTTTTTAGGACCTGTATAACTAATGTATAGTGCAAATGTTTTAGTTAAGTTCTTTTAACGATAACAGACAAACCTTTTATTAGTTGACTGTTATACTTTTATTATTTACTTATTAGACTGTAATAAACATTTTGAGACCCGTTGGAACTTTTTACAATGTGAATTAAACATTTTGCAACATCCAGTTCACAAGGCACTTTTTAGGACCTATACAACTAATGTATAGTGCAAATGTTTTAGTTAAGTTCTTTTAAGGATAACAGACAAACCTTTTATTGGTTAACTGTTATACTTTTATTATTTACTTATTAGACTCTAATAAAAATATTTAAAACCGTTAGAACTTTTTGCAATGTGAATTAAACATGTTGCACTATATAGTTCACAAGGCACTTTTTAGAACCTATATAACTAATGTATAGTGCAAATGTTTTAGTTAAGTTCTTTTAACGATAAAAGAGAAACCTTTCATTGGTTAACTGTTATACTTTGATTATTTACTTATTAGACTATAATAAAACTTTTGAGACCCGTTAGAACTTTTTCCAATGTGAATTAAACATTTTGCACCATATACAGTAGTTCACAAGTCACGTTTTATGTCCTATAAAACTAATGTATAGTGCAAATGTTTTAGTTAAGTTCTTTTAACGATAACAGAGAAACTTTTCATTGGTTGACTGTTATACTTTTATTATTTACTTATTAGACTCTAATAAAACTTTTGAGACCCGTTAGAACTTTTTCCAATGTGAATTAAACATTTTGCACCATATAAAGTAGTTCACAAGTCACGTTTTAGGACCTATAAAACTAATGTATAGTGCAAATATTTTAGTTACGTTCTTTTAACGATAACAGACAAACCTTTTATTGGTTGACTTTTATTACTTTATTATTTACTTATTAGACTCTATTAAATATTTTGAGACCCGTTAGAACGTTTTGCAAATTGAATTAAACATTTTGCACCATATAGTTCACAAGGCACTTTTTAGGACCTATATAACTAATGTATAGTGCAAATGTTTTAGTTAAGTTCTTTTAACGATAACAGAGAAACCTTTCATTGGTTAACTGTTATACTTTTATTATTTACTTATTAGATACTAATGAACATTTTGAGACCCGTTAGAACTTTTTGCAATGTGAATTAAACATTTTGCACCATCCAGTTCACAAGACACTTTTTAGGACCTAATAACTAATGTATAGTGCAAATGTTTTAGTTAAGTTCTTTTAACGATAACAGACAAACCTTTTATTGGTTAACTGTTATACTTTTATTATTTACTTATTAGACTCTAATAAACATTTTGAGACCCGTTAGAACTTTTTGAAATGTGAATTAAAAATTTTGCACCATATAAATTAGTTCACAAGTCAAGTTTTAGGACCTATAAAACTAATGTATAGTGCAAATGTTTTAGTTAAGTTCTTTTAAGGATAACAGACAAACCTTTTATTAGTTGACTGTTATACTTTTATTATTTACTAATTAGACTATAATAAACATTTTCAGACCCGTTGGAACTTTTTGCAATGTGAATTAAACATTTTGCAACATCCAGTTCACAAGAAACTCTTTAGGACCTATACAACTAATTTATAGTGCAAATGTTTTAGTTAAGTTCTTTTAACGATAACAGACAAAACTTTTATTGGTTAACTGTTATACTTTTATTATTTACTTATTAGACTATAATAAACATTTTGAGACCCGTTGGAACTTTTTGCAATGTGAATTAAACATTTAGCACCATATAGTTCACAAGACACTTTTTAGGACCTATATAACTAATGTATAGTGCAAATGTTTTAGTTACGTACTTTTAACGATAACAGACAAACCTTTTATTGTTTAACTGTTATACTTTTATTATTTACTTATTAGACTGTAATAAACATTTTGAGACCCCTTTAGAACTTTTTGGAATGTGAATTAAAAATTTTGCACCATATAAATTAGTTCACAAGTCACGTTTTAGGACCTATAAAACTAATGTATAGTGCAATTGTTTTAGTTAAGTTCTTTTATAAATAACAGACAAACCTTTCATTGGTTGACTTTTATTCTTTTATTATTTACTTATTTGACTCTAATAAATATTTTGAGACCCGTTAGAACGTTTTGCAATGTGAATTAAACATTTTGCACCATATAGTTCACAATGCACTTTTTAGGACCTGTATAACTAATGTATAGTGCAAATGTTTTAGTTAAGTTCTTTTAACGATAACAGACAAACCTTTTATTAGTTGACTGTTATACTTTTATTATTTACTTATTAGACTGTAATAAACATTTTGAGACCCGTTGGAACTTTTTACAATGTGAATTAAACATTTTGCAACATCCAGTTCACAAGAAACTTTTTAGGACCTATACAACTAATGTATAGTGCAAATGTTTTAGTTAAGTTCTTTTAAGGATAACAGACAAACCTTTTATTGGTTAACTGTTATACTTTTATTATTTACTTATTAGACTCTAATAAAAATTTTTAGAACCGTTAGAACTTTTTGCAATGTGAATTAAACATGTTGCACTATATAGTTCACAAGGCACTTTTTAGAACCTATATAACTAATGTATAGTGCAAATGTTTTAGTTAAGTTCTTTTAACGATAAAAGAGAAACCTTTCATTGGTTAACTGTTATACTTTGATTATTTACTTATTAGACTATAATAAAACTTTTGAGACCCGTTAGAACTTTTTCCAATGTGAATTAAACATTTTGCACCATATACAGTAGTTCACAAGTCACGTTTTATGTCCTATAAAACTAATGTATAGTGCAAATGTTTTAGTTAAGTTCTTTTAACGATAACAGAGAAACTTTTCATTGGTTAACTGTTATACTTTTATTATTTACTTATTAGACTCTAATAAAACTTTTGAGACCCGTTAGAACTTTTTCCAATGTGAATTAAACATTTTGCACCATATAAAGTAGTTCACAAGTCACGTTTTAGGACCTATAAAACTAATGTATAGTGCAAATATTTTAGTTACGTTCTTTTAAGGATAACAGACAAACCTTTTATTGGTTGACTTTTATTATTTTATTATTTACTTATTAGACTCTATTAAATATTTTGAGACCCGTTAGAACGTTTTGCAAATTTAATTAAACATTTTGCACCTAATAGTTCACAAGGCACTTTTTAGGACCTATATAACTAATGTATAGTGCAAATGTTTTAGTTAAGTTCTTTTAACGATAACAGAGAAACCTTTCATTGGTTAACTGTTATACTTTTATTATTTACTTATTAGATACTAATGAACATTTTGAGACCCGTTAGAACTTTTTGCAATGTGAATTAAACATTTTGCACCATCCAGTTCACAAGACACTTTTTAGGACCTAATAACTAATGTATAGTGCAAATGTTTTAGTTAAGTTCTTTTAACGATAACAGACAAACCTTTTATTGGTTAACTGTTATACTTTTATTATTTACTTATTAGACTCTAATAAACATTTTGAGACCCGTTAGAACTTTTTGAAATGTGAATTAAAAATTTTGCACCATATAAATTAGTTCACAAGTCAAGTTTTAGGACCTATAAAACTAATGTATAGTGCAAATGTTTTAGTTAAGTTCTTTTAAGGATAACAGACAAACCTTTTATTAGTTGACTGTTATACTTTTATTATTTACTTATTAGACTGTAATAAACATTTTGAGACCCGTTGGAACTTTTTGCAATGTGAATTAAACATTTTGCAACATCCAGTTCACAAGAAACTCTTTAGGACCTATACAACTAATTTATAGTGCAAATGTTTTAGTTAAGTTCTTTTAACGATAACAGACAAAACTTTTATTGGTTAACTGTTATACTTTTATTATTTACTTATTAGACTATAATAAACATTTTGAGACCCGTTGGAACTTTTTGCAATGTGAATTAAACATTTAGCACCATATAGTTCACAAGACACTTTTTAGGACCTATATAACTAATGTATAGTGCAAATGTTTTAGTTACGTACTTTTAACGATAACAGACAAACCTTTTATTGTTTAACTGTTATACTTTTATTATTTACTTATTAGACTGTAATAAACATTTTGAGACCCCTTTAGAACGTTTTGGAATGTGAATTAAAAATTTTGCACCATATAAATTAGTTCACAAGTCACGTTTTAGGACCTATAAAACTAATGTATAGTGCAAATGTTTTAGTTAAGTTCTTTTAAGAATAACAGACAAACCTTTCATTGGTTGACTTTTATTCTTTTATTATTTACTTATTTGACTCTAATAAATATTTTGAGACCCGTTAGAACGTTTTGCAATGTGAATTAAACATTTTGCACCATATAGTTCACAATGCACTTTTTAGGACCTGTATAACTAATGTATAGTGCAAATGTTTTAGTTAAGTTCTTTTAACGATAACAGAAAAACCTTTTATTGGTTAACTGTTATACTTTGATTATTTACTTATTAGACTCTAATAAACATTTTGAGACCCGTTAAAACTTTTTGCAAATTGAATTAAACATTTTGCACCATATAGTTTATAAGACACTTTTTAGGACCTATATAACTAATGTATAGTGCAAATGTTTTAGTTAAGTTCTTTTAACGATAACAGACAAATCATCTATTGGTTAACTGTTATACTTTTATTGTTTCCTTATTAGACTCTAATAAACATTTTGAGACCCGTTAGAACTTTTTGCAATTTGAATTAAATATTTTGCACCATATAGTTCACAAGGCACTTTTTAGGACCTATAAAACTAATGTATAGTGCAAATGTTTTAGTTAAGTTCTTTTAAGGATAACAGAAAAACCTTTTATTGGTTAACTGTTATACTTTGATTATTTACTTATTAGACTCTAATAAACATTTTGAGACCCGTTAAAACTTTTTGCAAATTGAATTAAACATTTTGCACCATATAGTTTATAAGACACTTTTTAGGACCTATATAACTAATGTATAGTGCAAATGTTTTAGTTAAGTTCTTTTAACGATAACAGACAAATCATCTATTGGTTAACTGTTATACTTTTATTATTTCCTTATTAGACTCTAATAAACATTTTGAGACCCGTTAGAACTTTTTGCAATTTGAATTAAATATTTTGCACCATATAGTTCACAAGGCACTTTTTAGGACCTATAAAACTAATGTATAGTGCAAATGTTTTAGTTAAGTTCTTTTAACGATAACAGACAAACCTTTTATTAGTTGACTGTTATACTTTTATTATTTACTTATTAGACTGTAATAAACATTTTGAGACCCGTTAGAACTTTTTGCAATGTGAATTAAACATGTTGCACCATCCAGTTCACAAGAACCTTTTTAGGACCTATACAACTAATTTATAGTGCAAATGTTTTAGTTAAGTTCTTTTAACGATAACAGACAAACCTTTCATTGGTTGACTTTTATTCTTTTATTATTTACTTATTAGACTCTAATAAATATTTTGAGACCCGTTAGAACGTTTTGCAATGTGAATTAAACATTTTGCACCATATAGTTCACAAGGCACTTTTTAGGACCTGTATAACTAATGTATAGTGCAAATGTTTTAGTTAAGTTCTTTTAACGATAACAGACAAACCTTTTATTAGTTGACTGTTATACTTTTCTTATTTACTTATTAGACTGTAATAAACATTTTGAGACCCGTTGGAACTTTTTACAATTTGAATTAAACATTTTGCAACATCCAGTTCACAAAGCACTTTTTAGGACCTATACAACTAATGTATAGTGCAAATGTTTTAGTTAAGTTCTTTTAAGGATAACAGACAAACCTTTTATTGGTTAACTGTTATACTTTTATTATTTACTTATTAGACTCTAATAAAAATTTTTAGAACCGTTAGAACTTTTTGCAATGTGAATTAAACATGTTGCACTATATAGTTCACAAGGCACTTTTTAGAACCTATATAACTAATGTATAGTGCAAATGTTTTAGTTAAGTTCTTTTAACGATAAAAGAGAAACCTTTCATTGGTTAACTGTTATACTTTGATTTTTTACTTATTAGACTATAATAAAACTTTTGAGACCCGTTAGAACTTTTTCCAATGTGAATTAAACATTTTGCACCATATACAGTAGTTCACAAGTCACGTTTTATGTCCTATAAAACTAATGTATAGTGCAAATGTTTTAGTTAAGTTCTTTTAACGATAACAGAGAAACTTTTCATTGGTTAACTGTTATACTTTTATTATTTACTTATTAGACTCTAATAAAACTTTTGAGACCCGTTAGAACTTTTTCCAATGTGAATTAAACATTTTGCACCATATAAAGTAGTTCACAAGTCACGTTTTAGGACCTATAAAACTAATGTATAGTACAAATGTTTTAGTTACGTTCTTTTATCGATAACAGACAAACATTTTGTAGGTTAACTGTTATACTTTTATGATTTACTTATTAGACTCTAATAAACATTTTGAGACCCGTTAGAACTTTTTGCAATGTGAATTAAACATTTTGCACCATCCAGTTCACAACACACTTTTTAGAACCTAATAACTAATGTATAGTGCAAATGTTTTAGTTAAGTTCTTTTAACGATAACAGACAAACCTTTTATTGGTTAACATTTATTCTTTTATTATTTACTTATTTGACTCTAATAAATATTTTGAGACCCGTTAGAACGTTTTGCAATGTGAATTAAACATTTTGCACCATATAGTTCACAAGGCACTTTTTAGGACCTGTATAACTAATGTATAGTGCAAATGTTTTAGTTAAGTTCTTTTAACGATAACAGACAAACCTTTTATTAGTTGACTGTTATACTTTTATTATTTACTTATTAGACTGTAATAAACATTTTGAGACCCGTTGGAACTTTTTACAATGTGAATTAAACATTTTGCAATATCCAGTTCACAAGAAACTTTTTAGGACCTATACAACTAATGTATAGTGCAAATGTTTTAGTTAAGTTCTTTTAAGGATAACAGACAAACCTTTTATTGGTTAACTGTTATACTTTTATTATTTACTTATTAGACTCTAATAAAAATTTTTAGAACCGTTAGAACTTTTTGCAATGTGAATTAAACATGTTGCACTATATAGTTCACAAGGCACTTTTTAGAACCTATATAACTAATGTATAGTGCAAATGTTTTAGTTAAGTTCTTTTAACGATAAAAGAGAAACCTTTCATTGGTTAACTGTTATACTTTGATTATTTACTTATTAGACTATAATAAAACTTTTGAGACCCGTTAGAACTTTTTCCAATGTGAATTAAACATTTTGCACCATATACAGTAGTTCACAAGTCACGTTTTATGTCCTATAAAACTAATGTATAGTGCAAATGTTTTAGTTAAGTTCTTTTAACGATAACAGAAAAACTTTTCATTGGTTAACTGTTATACTTTTATTATTTACTTATTAGACTCTAATAAAACTTTTGAGACCCGTTAAAACTTTTTCCAATGTGAATTAAACATTTTGCACCATATAAAGTAGTTCACAAGTCACGTTTTAGGACCTATAAAACTAATGTATAGTACAAATGTTTTAGTTACGTTCTTTTAACGATAACAGACAAACATTTTATAGGTTAACTGTTATACTTTTATGATTTACTTATTAGACTCTAATAAACATTTTGAGACCCGTTAGAACTTTTTGCAATGTGAATTAAACATTTTGCACCATCCAGTTCACAACACACTTTTTAGAACTTAATAACTAATGTATAGTGCAAATGTTTTAGTTAAGTTCTTTTAACGATAACAGACAAACCTTTTATTGGTTAACATTTATTCTTTTATTATTTACTTATTTGACTCTAATAAATATTTTAAGACCCGTTAGAACGTTTTGCAATGTGAATTAAACATTTTGCACCATATAGTTCACAAGGCACTTTTTAGGACCTGTATAACTAATGTATAGTGCAAATGTTTTAGTTAAGTTCTTTTAACGATAACAGACAAACCTTTTATTAGTTAACTGTTATACTTTTATTATTTACTTATTAGACTGTAATAAACATTTTGAGACCCGTTGGAACTTTTTACAATGTGAATTAAACATTTTGCAATATCCAGTTCACAAGAAACTTTTTAGGACCTATACAACTAATGTATAGTGCAAATGTTTTAGTTAAGTTCTTTTAAGGATAACAGACAAACCTTTTATTGGTTAACTGTTATACTTTTATTATTTACTTATTAGACTCTAATAAAAATTTTTAGAACCGTTAGAACTTTTTGCAATGTGAATTAAACATGTTGCACTATATAGTTCACAAGGCACTTTTTAGAACCTATATAACTAATGTATAGTGCAAATGTTTTAGTTAAGTTCTTTTAACGATAAAAGAGAAACCTTTCATTGGTTAACTGTTATACTTTGATTAATTACTTATTAGACTATAATAAAACTTTTGAGACCCGTTAGAACTTTTTGCAATGTGAATTAAACATTTTGCACCATATACAGTAGTTCACAAGTCACGTTTTATGTCCTATAAAACTAATGTATAGTGCAAATGTTTTAGTTAAGTTCTTTTAACGATAACAGAGAAACTTTTCATTGGTTAACTGTTATACTTTTATTATTTACTTATTAGACTCTAATAAAACTTTTGAGACCCGTTAGAACTTTTTCCAATGTGAATTAAACATTTTGCATCATATAAAGTAGTTCACAAGTCACGTTTTAGGACCTATAAAACTAATGTATAGTGCAAATATTTTAGTTACGTTCTTTTAAGGATAACAGACAAACCTTTTATTGGTTGACTTTTATTATTTTATTATTTACTTATTAGACTCTATTAAATATTTTGAGACCCGTTAGAACGTTTTGCAAATTGAATTAAACATTTTGCACCATATAGTTCACAAGGCACTTTTTAGGACCTATATAACTAATGTATAGTGCAAATGTTTTAGTTAAGTTCTTTTAACGATAACAGAGAAACCTTTCATTGGTTAACTGTTATACTTTTATTATTTACTTATTAGATACTAATGAACATTTTGAGACCCGTTAGAACATTTTCCAATGTGAATAAAACATTTTGCACCATCCAGTTCACAAGACACTTTTTAGGACCTAATAACTAATGTATAGTGCAAATGTTTTAGTTAAGTTCTTTTAACGATAACAGACAAACCTTTTATTGGTTAACTGTTATACTTTTATTATTTACTTATTAGACTCTAATAAACATTTTGAGACCCGTTAGAACTTTTTGCAATGTGAATTAAAAATTTTGCACCATATAAATTAGTTCACAAGTCAAGTTTTAGGACCTATAAAACTAATGTATAGTGCAAATGTTTTAGTTAAGTTCTTTTAAGGATAACAGACAAACCTTTTATTAGTTGACTGTTATACTTTTATTATTTACTTATTAGACTCTAATAAACATTTTGAGACTCGTTGGAACTTTTTGCAATGTGAATTAAACATTTTGCAACATCCAGTTCACAAGAAACTCTTTAGGACCTATACAACTAATTTATAGTGCAAATGTTTTAGTTAAGTTCTTTTAACGATAACAGACAAAACTTTTATTGGTTAACTGTTATACTTTTATTATTTACTTATTAGACTATAATAAACATTTTGAGACCCGTTGGAACTTTTTGCAATGTGAATTAAACATTTAGCACCATATAGTTCACAAGACACTTTTTAGGACCTATATAACTAATGTATAGTGCAAATGTTTTAGTTAAGTTCTTTTAACGATAACAGACAAACCTTTTATTGTTTAACTGTTATACTTTTATTATTTACTTATTAGACTGTAATAAACATTTTGAGACCCCTTTAGAACTTTTTGGAATGTGAATTAAAAATTTTGCACCATATAAATTAGTTCACAAGTCAAGTTTTAGGACCTATAAAACTAATGTATAGTGCAAATGTTTTAGTTAAGTTCTTTTAAGGATAACAGACAAACCTTTCATTGGTTGACTTTTATTCTTTTATTATTTACTTATTTGACTGTAATAAATATTTTGAGGCCCGTTAGAACGTTTTGCAATGTGAATTAAACATTTTGCACCATATAGTTCACAAGGCACTTTTTAGGACCTGTATAACTAATGTATAGTGCAAATGTTTTAGTTAAGTTCTTTTAACGATAACAGACAAACCTTTTATTAGTTGACTGTTATACTTTTATTATTTACTTATTAGACTGTAATAAACATTTTGAGACCCGTTAGAACTTTTTGCAATGTGAATTAAACATGTTGCACCATCCAGTTCACAAGACAGTTTTTAGGACCTATATAACTAATGTATAGTGCAAATGTTTTAGTTAAGTTCTTTTAACGATAACAGAAAAACCTTTTATTGGTTAACTGTTATACTTTGATTATTTACTTATTAGACTCTAATAAACATTTTGAGACCCGTTAAAACTTTTTGCTAATTGAATTAAACATTTTGCACCATATAGTTTATAAGACACTTTTTAGGACCTATATAACTAATGTATAGTGCAAATGTTTTAGTTAAGTTCTTTTAACGATAACAGACAAATCATCTATTGGTTAACTGTTATACTTTTATTATTTACTTATTAGACTCTAATAAACATTTTGAGACCCGTTAGAACTTTTTGCAATTTGAATTAAATATTTTGCACCATATAGTTCACAAGGCACTTTTTAGGACCTATAAAACTAATGTATAGTGCAAATGTTTTAGTTAAGTTCTTTTAAGGATAACAGACAAATCTTTCCTTGGTTGACTGTTATACTTTTATTATTTACTTATTAGACTCTAATAAAAATATTGAGACCCGTTAGAACTTTTTGCAATGTGAATTAAACATGTTGCACTATATAGTTCACAAGGCACTTTTTAGGACCTGTATAACTAATGTATAGTGCAAATGTTTTAGTTAAGTTCTTTTAACGATAACAGACAAACCTTTTATTAGTTGACTGTTATACTTTTATTATTTACTTATTAGACTGTAATAAACATTTTGAGACCCGTTAGAACTTTTTGCAATGTGAATTAAATATGTTGCACCATCCAGTTCACAAGACACTTTTTAGGACCTATATAACTAATGTATAGTGCAAATGTTTTAGTTAAGTTCTTTTAACGATAACAGAAAAACCTTTTATTGGTTAACTGTTATACTTTGATTATTTACTTATTAGACTCTAATAAACATTTTGAGACCCGTTAAAACTTTTTGCAAATTGAATTAAACATTTTGCACCATATAGTTTATAAGACACTTTTTAGGACCTATATAACTAATGTATAGTGCAAATGTTTTAGTTAAGTTCTTTTAACGATAACAGACAAATCATCTATTGGTTAACTGTTATACTTTTATTATTTACTTATTAGACTCTAATAAACATTTTGAGACCCGTTAGAACTTTTTGCAATTTGAATTAAATATTTTGCACCATATAGTTCACAAGGCACTTTTTAGGACCTATAAAACTAATGTATAGTGCAAATGTTTTAGTTAAGTTCTTTTAAGGATAACAGACAAACCTTTTATTGGTTAACATTTATTCTTTTAATATTTACTTATTTGACTCTAATAAATATTTTGAGACCCGTTAGAACGTTTTGCAATGTGAATTAAACATTTTGCACCATATAGTTCACAAGACACTTTTTAGGACCTGTATAACTAATGTATAGTGCAAATGTTTTAGTTAAGTTCTTTTAACGATAACAGACAAACCTTTTATTAGTTGACTGTTATACTTTTATTATTTACTTATTAGACTGTAATAAACATTTTGAGACCCGTTGGAACTTTTTACAATGTGAATTAAACATTTTGCAACATCCAGTTCACAAGGCACTTTTTAGGACCTATACAACTAATGTATAGTGCAAATGTTTTAGTTAAGTTCTTTTAAGGATAACAGACAAACCTTTTATTGGTTAACTGTTATACTTTTATTATTTACTTATTAGACTCTAATAAAAATTTTTAGAACCGTTAGAACTTTTTGCAATGTGAATTAAACGTGTTGCACTATATAGTTCACAAGGCACTTTTTAGAACCTATATAACTAATGTATAGTGCAAATGTTTTAGTTAAGTTCTTTTAACGATAAAAGAGAAACCTTTCATTGGTTAACTGTTATACTTTGATTATTTACTTATTAGACTATAATAAAACTTTTGAGACTCGTTAGAACTTTTTCCAATGTGAATTAAACATTTTGCACCATATACAGTAGTTCACAAGTCACGTTTTATGTCCTATAAAACTAATGTATAGTGCAAATGTTTTAGTTAAGTTCTTTTAACGATAACAGAGAAACTTTTCATTGGTTAACTGTTATACTTTTATTATTTACTTATTAGACTCTAATAAAACTTTTGAGACCCGTTAGAACTTTTTCCAATGTGAATTAAACATTTTGCACCATATAAAGTAGTTCACAAGTCACGTTTTAGGACCTATAAAACTAATGTATAGTACAAATATTTTAGTTACGTTCTTTTGAGGATAACAGACAAACCTTTTATTGGTTGACTTTTATTATTTTATTATTTACTTATTAGACTCTATTAAATATTTTGAGACCCGTTAGAACGTTTTGCAAATTGAATTAAACATTTTGCACCATATAGTTCACAAGGCACTTTTTAGGACCTATATAACTAATGTATAGTGCAAATGTTTTAGTTAAGTTCTTTTAAGGATAACAGACAAACCTTTTATTGGTTAACTGTTATACTTTTATTATTTACTTATTAGACTCTAATAAAAATTTTTAGAACCGTTAGAACTTTTTGCAATGTGAATTAAACATGTTGCACTATATAGTTCACAAGGCACTTTTTAGAACCTATATAACTAATGTATAGTGCAAATGTTTTAGTTAAGTTCTTTTAACGATAAAAGAGAAACCTTTCATTGGTTAACTGTTATACTTTGATTATTTACTTATTAGACTATAATAAAACTTTTGAGACCCGTTAGAACTTTTTCCAATGTGAATTAAACATTTTGCACCATATACAGTAGTTCACAAGTCACGTTTTATGTCCTATAAAACTAATGTATAGTGCAAATGTTTTAGTTAAGTTCTTTTAACGATAACAGAAAAACTTTTCATTGGTTAACTGTTATACTTTTATTATTTACTTATTAGACTCTAATAAAACTTTTGAGACCCGTTAGAACTTTTTCCAATGTGAATTAAACATTTTGCACCATATAAAGTAGTTCACAAGTCACGTTTTAGGACCTATAAAACTAATGTATAGTACAAATGTTTTAGTTACGTTCTTTTAACGATAACAGACAAACATTTTATAGGTTAACTGTTATACTTTTATGATTTACTTATTAGACTCTAATAAACATTTTGAGACCCGTTAGAACTTTTTGCAATGTGAATTAAACATTTTGCACCATCCAGTTCACAACACACTTTTTAGAACTTAATAACTAATGTATAGTGCAAATGTTTTAGTTAAGTTCTTTTAACGATAACAGACAAACCTTTTATTGGTTAACATTTATTCTTTTATTATTTACTTATTTGACTCTAATAAATATTTTAAGACCCGTTAGAACGTTTTGCAATGTGAATTAAACATTTTGCACCATATAGTTCACAAGGCACTTTTTAGGACCTGTATAACTAATGTATAGTGCAAATGTTTTAGTTAAGTTCTTTTAACGATAACAGACAAACCTTTTATTAGTTAACTGTTATACTTTTATTATTTACTTATTAGACTGTAATAAACATTTTGAGACCCGTTGGAACTTTTTACAATGTGAATTAAACATTTTGCAATATCCAGTTCACAAGAAACTTTTTAGGACCTATACAACTAATGTATAGTGCAAATGTTTTAGTTAAGTTCTTTTAAGGATAACAGACAAACCTTTTATTGGTTAACTGTTATACTTTTATTATTTACTTATTAGACTCTAATAAAAATTTTTAGAACCGTTAGAACTTTTTGCAATGTGAATTAAACATGTTGCACTATATAGTTCACAAGGCACTTTTTAGAACCTATATAACTAATGTATAGTGCAAATGTTTTAGTTAAGTTCTTTTAACGATAAAAGAGAAACCTTTCATTGGTTAACTGTTATACTTTGATTAATTACTTATTAGACTATAATAAAACTTTTGAGACCCGTTAGAACTTTTTGCAATGTGAATTAAACATTTTGCACCATATACAGTAGTTCACAAGTCACGTTTTATGTCCTATAAAACTAATGTATAGTGCAAATGTTTTAGTTAAGTTCTTTTAACGATAACAGAGAAACTTTTCATTGGTTAACTGTTATACTTTTATTATTTACTTATTAGACTCTAATAAAACTTTTGAGACCCGTTAGAACTTTTTCCAATGTGAATTAAACATTTTGCATCATATAAAGTAGTTCACAAGTCACGTTTTAGGACCTATAAAACTAATGTATAGTGCAAATATTTTAGTTACGTTCTTTTAAGGATAACAGACAAACCTTTTATTGGTTGACTTTTATTATTTTATTATTTACTTATTAGACTCTATTAAATATTTTGAGACCCGTTAGAACGTTTTGCAAATTGAATTAAACATTTTGCACCATATAGTTCACAAGGCACTTTTTAGGACCTATATAACTAATGTATAGTGCAAATGTTTTAGTTAAGTTCTTTTAACGATAACAGAGAAACCTTTCATTGGTTAACTGTTATACTTTTATTATTTACTTATTAGATACTAATGAACATTTTGAGACCCGTTAGAACATTTTCCAATGTGAATAAAACATTTTGCACCATCCAGTTCACAAGACACTTTTTAGGACCTAATAACTAATGTATAGTGCAAATGTTTTAGTTAAGTTCTTTTAACGATAACAGACAAACCTTTTATTGGTTAACTGTTATACTTTTATTATTTACTTATTAGACTCTAATAAACATTTTGAGACCCGTTAGAACTTTTTGCAATGTGAATTAAAAATTTTGCACCATATAAATTAGTTCACAAGTCAAGTTTTAGGACCTATAAAACTAATGTATAGTGCAAATGTTTTAGTTAAGTTCTTTTAAGGATAACAGACAAACCTTTTATTAGTTGACTGTTATACTTTTATTATTTACTTATTAGACTCTAATAAACATTTTGAGACTCGTTGGAACTTTTTGCAATGTGAATTAAACATTTTGCAACATCCAGTTCACAAGAAACTCTTTAGGACCTATACAACTAATTTATAGTGCAAATGTTTTAGTTAAGTTCTTTTAACGATAACAGACAAAACTTTTATTGGTTAACTGTTATACTTTTATTATTTACTTATTAGACTATAATAAACATTTTGAGACCCGTTGGAACTTTTTGCAATGTGAATTAAACATTTAGCACCATATAGTTCACAAGACACTTTTTAGGACCTATATAACTAATGTATAGTGCAAATGTTTTAGTTAAGTTCTTTTAACGATAACAGACAAACCTTTTATTGTTTAACTGTTATACTTTTATTATTTACTTATTAGACTGTAATAAACATTTTGAGACCCCTTTAGAACTTTTTGGAATGTGAATTAAAAATTTTGCACCATATAAATTAGTTCACAAGTCAAGTTTTAGGACCTATAAAACTAATGTATAGTGCAAATGTTTTAGTTAAGTTCTTTTAAGGATAACAGACAAACCTTTCATTGGTTGACTTTTATTCTTTTATTATTTACTTATTTGACTGTAATAAATATTTTGAGGCCCGTTAGAACGTTTTGCAATGTGAATTAAACATTTTGCACCATATAGTTCACAAGGCACTTTTTAGGACCTGTATAACTAATGTATAGTGCAAATGTTTTAGTTAAGTTCTTTTAACGATAACAGACAAACCTTTTATTAGTTGACTGTTATACTTTTATTATTTACTTATTAGACTGTAATAAACATTTTGAGACCCGTTAGAACTTTTTGCAATGTGAATTAAACATGTTGCACCATCCAGTTCACAAGACAGTTTTTAGGACCTATATAACTAATGTATAGTGCAAATGTTTTAGTTAAGTTCTTTTAACGATAACAGAAAAACCTTTTATTGGTTAACTGTTATACTTTGATTATTTACTTATTAGACTCTAATAAACATTTTGAGACCCGTTAAAACTTTTTGCTAATTGAATTAAACATTTTGCACCATATAGTTTATAAGACACTTTTTAGGACCTATATAACTAATGTATAGTGCAAATGTTTTAGTTAAGTTCTTTTAACGATAACAGACAAATCATCTATTGGTTAACTGTTATACTTTTATTATTTACTTATTAGACTCTAATAAACATTTTGAGACCCGTTAGAACTTTTTGCAATTTGAATTAAATATTTTGCACCATATAGTTCACAAGGCACTTTTTAGGACCTATAAAACTAATGTATAGTGCAAATGTTTTAGTTAAGTTCTTTTAAGGATAACAGACAAATCTTTCCTTGGTTGACTGTTATACTTTTATTATTTACTTATTAGACTCTAATAAAAATATTGAGACCCGTTAGAACTTTTTGCAATGTGAATTAAACATGTTGCACTATATAGTTCACAAGGCACTTTTTAGGACCTGTATAACTAATGTATAGTGCAAATGTTTTAGTTAAGTTCTTTTAACGATAACAGACAAACCTTTTATTAGTTGACTGTTATACTTTTATTATTTACTTATTAGACTGTAATAAACATTTTGAGACCCGTTAGAACTTTTTGCAATGTGAATTAAATATGTTGCACCATCCAGTTCACAAGACACTTTTTAGGACCTATATAACTAATGTATAGTGCAAATGTTTTAGTTAAGTTCTTTTAACGATAACAGAAAAACCTTTTATTGGTTAACTGTTATACTTTGATTATTTACTTATTAGACTCTAATAAAAATTTTGAGACCCGTTAAAACTTTTTGCAAATTGAATTAAACATTTTGCACCATATAGTTTATAAGACACTTTTTAGGACCTATATAACTAATGTATAGTGCAAATGTTTTAGTTAAGTTCTTTTAACGATAACAGACAAATCATCTATTGGTTAACTGTTATACTTTTATTATTTACTTATTAGACTCTAATAAACATTTTGAGACCCGTTAGAACTTTTTGCAATTTGAATTAAATATTTTGCACCATATAGTTCACAAGGCACTTTTTAGGACCTATAAAACTAATGTATAGTGCAAATGTTTTAGTTAAGTTCTTTTAAGGATAACAGACAAACCTTTTATTGGTTAACATTTATTCTTTTAATATTTACTTATTTGACTCTAATAAATATTTTGAGACCCGTTAGAACGTTTTGCAATGTGAATTAAACATTTTGCACCATATAGTTCACAAGACACTTTTTAGGACCTGTATAACTAATGTATAGTGCAAATGTTTTAGTTAAGTTCTTTTAACGATAACAGACAAACCTTTTATTAGTTGACTGTTATACTTTTATTATTTACTTATTAGACTGTAATAAACATTTTGAGACCCGTTGGAACTTTTTACAATGTGAATTAAACATTTTGCAACATCCAGTTCACAAGGCACTTTTTAGGACCTATACAACTAATGTATAGTGCAAATGTTTTAGTTAAGTTCTTTTAAGGATAACAGACAAACCTTTTATTGGTTAACTGTTATACTTTTATTATTTACTTATTAGACTCTAATAAAAATTTTTAGAACCGTTAGAACTTTTTGCAATGTGAATTAAACGTGTTGCACTATATAGTTCACAAGGCACTTTTTAGAACCTATATAACTAATGTATAGTGCAAATGTTTTAGTTAAGTTCTTTTAACGATAAAAGAGAAACCTTTCATTGGTTAACTGTTATACTTTGATTATTTACTTATTAGACTATAATAAAACTTTTGAGACTCGTTAGAACTTTTTCCAATGTGAATTAAACATTTTGCACCATATACAGTAGTTCACAAGTCACGTTTTATGTCCTATAAAACTAATGTATAGTGCAAATGTTTTAGTTAAGTTCTTTTAACGATAACAGAGAAACTTTTCATTGGTTAACTGTTATACTTTTATTATTTACTTATTAGACTCTAATAAAACTTTTGAGACCCGTTAGAACTTTTTCCAATGTGAATTAAACATTTTGCACCATATAAAGTAGTTCACAAGTCACGTTTTAGGACCTATAAAACTAATGTATAGTACAAATATTTTAGTTACGTTCTTTTGAGGATAACAGACAAACCTTTTATTGGTTGACTTTTATTATTTTATTATTTACTTATTAGACTCTATTAAATATTTTGAGACCCGTTAGAACGTTTTGCAAATTGAATTAAACATTTTGCACCATATAGTTCACAAGGCACTTTTTAGGACCTATATAACTAATGTATAGTGCAAATGTTTTAGTTAAGTTCTTTTAACGATAACAGAGAAACCTTTCATTGGTTAACTGTTATACTTTTATTATTTACTTATTAGATACTAATGAACATTTTGAGACCCGTTAGAACATTTTCCAATGTGAATAAAACATTTTGCACCATCCAGTTCACAAGACACTTTTTAGGACCTAATAACTAATGTATAGTGCAAATGTTTTAGTTAAGTTCTTTTAACGATAACAGACAAACCTTTTATTGGTTAACTGTTATACTTTTATTATTTACTTATTAGACTCTAATAAACATTTTGAGACCCGTTAGAACTTTTTGCAATGTGAATTAAAAATTTTGCACCATATAAATTAGTTCACAAGTCAAGTTTTAGGACCTATAAAACTAATGTATAGTGCAAATGTTTTAGTTAAGTTCTTTTAAGGATAACAGACAAACCTTTTATTAGTTGACTGTTATACTTTTATTATTTACTTATTAGACTCTAATAAACATTTTGAGACCCGTTGGAACTTTTTGCAATGTGAATTAAACATTTAGCACCATATAGTTCACAAGACACTTTTTAGGACCTGTATAACTAATGTATAGTGCAAATGTTTTAGTTAAGTTCTTTTAACGATAACAGACAAACCTTTTATTGTTTAACTGTTATACTTTTATTATTTACTTATTAGACTGTAATAAACATTTTGAGACCCCTTTAGAACTTTTTGGAATGTGAATTAAAAATTTTGCACCATATAAATTAGTTCACAAGTCACGTTTTAGGACCTATAAAACTAATGTATAGTGCAAATGTTTTAGTTAAGTTCTTTTAAGGATAACAGACAAACCTTTCATTGGTTGACTTTTATTCTTTTATTATTTACTTATTTGACTCTAATAAATATTTTGAGACCCGTTAGAACGTTTTGCAATGTGAATTAAACATTTTGCACCATATAGTTCACAAGGCACTTTTTAGGACCTGTATAACTAATGTATAGTGCAAATGTTTTAGTTAAGTTCTTTTAACGATAACAGACAAACCTTTTATTAGTTGACTGTTATACTTTTCTTATTTACTTATTAGACTCTAATAAACATTTTGAGACCCGTTAGAACTTTTTGCAATGTGAATTAAACATGTTGCACCATCCAGTTCACAAGACACTTTTTAGGACCTATATAACTAATGTATAGTGCAAATGTTTTAGTTAAGTTCTTTTAACGATAACAGAAAAACCTTTTATTGGTTAACTGTTATACTTTGATTATTTACTTATTAGACTCTAATAAACATTTTGAGACCCGTTAAAACTTTTTGCAAATTGAATTAAACATTTTGCACCATATAGTTTATAAGACACTTTTTAGGACCTATATAACTAATGTATAGTGCAAATGTTTTAGTTAAGTTCTTTTAAGGATAACAGACAAACCTTTTATTGGTTGACTTTTATTATTTTATTATTTACTTATTAGACTCTATTAAATATTTTGAGACCCGTTAGAACGTTTTGCAAATTTAATTAAACATTTTGCACCATATAGTTCACAAGGCACTTTTTAGGACCTATATAACTAATGTATAGTGCAAATGTTTTAGTTAAGTTCTTTTAACGATAACAGAGAAACCTTTCATTGGTTAACTGTTATACTTTTATTATTTACTTATTAGATACTAATGAACATTTTGAGACCCGTTAGAACTTTTTGCAATGTGAATTAAACATTTTGCACCATCCAGTTCACAAGACACTTTTTAGGACCTAATAACTAATGTATAGTGCAAATGTTTTAGTTAAGTTCTTTTAACGATAACAGACAAACCTTTTATTGGTTAACTGTTATACTTTTATTATTTACTTATTAGACTCTAATAAACATTTTGAGACCCGTTAGAACTTTTTGCAATGTGAATTAAAAATTTTGCACCATATAAATTAGTTCACAAGTCAAGTTTTAGGACCTATAAAACTAATGTATAGTGCAAATGTTTTAGTTAAGTTCTTTTAACGATAAAAGAGAAACCTTTCATTGGTTAACTGTTATACTTTGATTATTTACTTATTAGACTATAATAAAATATTTGAGACCCGTTAGAACTTTTTGCAATGTGAATTAAACATGTTGCACTATATAGTTCACAAGGCACTTTTTAGAACCTATATAACTAATGTATAGTGCAAATGTTTTAGTTAAGTTCTTTTAACGATAAAAGAGAAACCTTTCATTGGTTAACTGTTATACTTTGATTATTTACTTATTAAACTATAATAAACATTTTGAGACCCGTTAGAACTTTTTCCAATGTGAATTAAACATTTTGCACCATATACAGTAGTTCACAAGTCACGTTTTATGTCCTATAAAACTAATGTATAGTGCAAATGTTTTAGTTAAGTTCTTTTAACGATAACAGAGAAACTTTTCATTGGTTAACTGTTATACTTTTATTATTTACTTATTAGACTCTAATAAACATTTTGAGACCCGTTAGAACTTTTTCCAATGTGAATTAAACATTTTGCACCATATAAAGTAGTTCACAAGTCACGTTTTAGGACCTATAAAACTAATGTATAGTACAAATGTTTTAGTTACGTTCTTTTAACGATAACAGACAAACATTTTATAGGTTAACTGTTATACTTTTATGATTTACTTATTAGACTCTAATAAACATTTTGAGACCCGTTAGAACTTTTTGCAATGTGAATTAAACATTTTGCACCATCCAGTTCACAACACACTTTTTAGGACCTAATAACTAATGTATAGTGCAAATGTTTTAGTTAAGTTCTTTTAAGGATAACAGACAAACCTTTTATTGGTTAACTGTTATACTTTTATTATTTACTTATTAGACTCTAATAAAAATTTTTAGAACCGTTAGAACTTTTTGCAATGTGAATTAAACATGTTGCACTATATAGTTCACAAGGCACTTTTTAGAACCTATATAACTAATGTATAGTGCAAATGTTTTAGTTAAGATCTTTTAACGATAAAAGAGAAACCTTTCATTGGTTAACTGTTATACTTTGATTATTTACTTATTAGACTATAATAAAACTTTTGAGACCCGTTAGAACTTTTTCCAATGTGAATTAAACATTTTGCACCATATACAGTAGTTCACAAGTCACGTTTTATGTACTATAAAACTAATGTATAGTGCAAATGTTTTAGTTAAGTTCTTTTAACGATAACAGAGAAACTTTTCATTGGTTAACTGTTATACTTTTATTATTTACTTATTAGACTCTAATAAAACTTTTGAGACCCGTTAGAACTTTTTCCAATGTGAATTAAACATTTTGCACCATATAAAGTAGTTCACAAGTCACGTTTTAGGACCTATAAAACTAATGTATAGTGCAAATATTTTAGTTACGTTCTTTTAAGGATAACAGACAAACCTTTTATTGGTTGACTTTTATTATTTTATTATTTACTTATTAGACTCTATTAAATATTTTGAGACCCGTTAGAACGTTTTGCAAATTGAATTAAACATTTTGCACCATATAGTTCACAAGGCACTTTTTAGGACCTATATAACTAATGTATAGTGCAAATGTTTTAGTTAAGTTCTTTTAACGATAACAGAGAAACCTTTCATTGGTTAACTGTTATACTTTTATTATTTACTTATTAGATACTAATGAACATTTTGAGACCCGTTAGAACATTTTCCAATGTGAATTAAACATTTTGCACCATCCAGTTCACAAGACACTTTTTAGGACCTAATAACTAATGTATAGTGCAAATGTTTTAGTTAAGTTCTTTTAACGATAACAGACAAACCTTTTATTGGTTAACTGTTATACTTTTATTATTTACTTATTAGACTCTAATAAACATTTTGAGACCCGTTGGAACTTTTTGCAATGTGAATTAAACATTTTGCAACATCCAGTTCACAAGAAACTCTTTAGGACCTATACAACTAATTTATAGTGCAAATGTTTTAGTTAAGTTCTTTTAACGATAACAGACAAAACTTTTATTGGTTAACTGTTATACTTTTATTATTTACTTATTAGACTATAATAAACATTTTGAGACCCGTTGGAACTTTTTGCAATGTGAATTAAACATTTAGCACCATATAGTTCACAAGACACTTTTTAGGACCTATATAACTAATGTATAGTGCAAATGTTTTAGTTAAGTTCTTTTAACGATAACAGACAAACCTTTTATTGTTTAACTGTTATACTTTTATTATTTACTTATTAGACTGTAATAAACATTTTGAGACCCCTTTAGAACTTTTTGGAATGTGAATTAAAAATTTTGCACCATATAAATTAGTTCACAAGTCACGTTTTAGGACCTATAAAACTAATGTATAGTGCAAATGTTTTAGTTAAGTTCTTTTAAGGATAACAGACAAACCTTTCATTGGTTGACTTTTATTCTTTTATTATTTACTTATTTGACTCTAATAAATATTTTGAGACCCGTTAGAACGTTTTGCAATGTGAATTAAACATTTTGCACCATATAGTTCACAAGGCACTTTTTAGGACCTGTATAACTAATGTATAGTGCAAATGTTTTAGTTAAGTTCTTTTAACGATAACAGACAAACCTTTTATTAGTTGACTGTTATACTTTTCTTATTTACTTATTAGACTGTAATAAACATTTTGAGACCCGTTAGAACTTTTTGCAATGTGAATTAAACATGTTGCACCATCCAGTTCACAAGACACTTTTTAGGACCTATATAACTAATGTATAGTGCAAATGTTTTAGTTAAGTTCTTTTAACGATAACAGAAAAACCTTTTATTGGTTAACTGTTATACTTTGATTATTTACTTATTAGACTCTAATAAACATTTTGAGACCCGTTAAAACTTTTTGCAAATTGAATTAAACATTTTGCACCATATAGTTTATAAGACACTTTTTAGGACCTATATAACTAATGTATAGTGCAAATGTTTTAGTTAAGTTCTTTTAACGATAACAGACAAATCATCTATTGGTTAACTGCTATACTTTTATTATTTACTTATTAGACTCTAATAAACATTTTGAGACCCGTTAGAACTTTTTGCAATTTGAATTAAATATTTTGCACCATATAGTTCACAAGGCACTTTTTAGGACCTATAAAACTAATGTATAGTGCAAATGTTTTAGTTAAGTTCTTTTAAGGATAACAGACAATTCTTTCCTTGGTTGACTGTTATACTTTTATTATTTACTTATTAGACTCTAATAAAAATATTGAGACCCGTTAGAACTTTTTGCAATGTGAATTAAACATGTTGCACTATATAGTTCACAAGGCACTTTTTAGGACCTATATAACTAATGTATAGTGCAAATGTTTTAGTTAAGTTCTTTTAACGATAACAGACAAACCTTTTATTGGTTAACATTTATTCTTTTATTATTTACTTATTTGACTCTAATAAATATTTTGAGACCCGTTAGAACGTTTTGCAATGTGAATTAAACATTTTGCACCATATAGTTCACAAGGCACTTTTTAGGACCTGTATAACTAATGTATAGTGCAAATGTTTTAGTTAAGTTCTTTTAACGATAACAGACAAACCTTTTATTAGTTGACTGTTATACTTTTATTATTTACTTATTAGACTGTAATAAACATTTTGAGACCCGTTGGAACTTTTTACAATGTGAATTAAACATTTTGCAACATCCAGTTCACAAGAAATTTTTTAGGACCTATACAACTAATGTATAGTGCAAATGTTTTAGTTAAGTTCTTTTAAGGATAACAGACAAACCTTTTATTGGTTAACTGTTATACTTTTATTATTTACTTATTAGACTATAATAAACATTTTTAGAACCGTTAGAACTTTTTGCAATGTGAATTAAACATGTTGCACTATATAGTTCACAAGGCACTTTTTAGAACCTATATAACTAATGTATAGTGCAAATGTTTTAGTTAAGTTCTTTTAACGATAACAGAGAAACTTTTCATTGGTTAACTGTTATACTTTTATTATTTACTTATTAGACTCTAATAAAACTTTTGAGACCCGTTAGAACTTTTTGCAATGTGAATTAAACATTTTGCACCATATAAAGTAGTTCACAAGTCACGTTTTAGGACCTATAAAACTAATGTATAGTGCAAATATTTTAGTTACGTTCTTTTAAGGATAACAGACAAACCTTTGATTGGTTGACTTTTATTATTTTATTATTTACTTATTAGACTCTATTAAATATTTTGAGACCCGTTAGAACGTTTTGCAAATTGAATTAAACATTTTGCACCATATAGTTCACAAGGCACTTTTTAGGACCTATATAACTAATGTATAGTGCAAATGTTTTAGTTAAGTTCTTTTAACGATAACAGAGAAACCTTTCATTGGTTAACTGTTATACTTTTATTATTTACTTATTAGATACTAATGAACATTTTGAGACCCGTTAGAACTTTTTGCAATGTGAATTAAACATTTTGCACCATCCAGTTCACAAGACACTTTTTAGGACCTAATAACTAATGTATAGTGCAAATGTTTTAGTTAAGTTCTTTTAACGATAACAGACAAACCTTTTATTGGTTAACTGTTATACTTTTATTATTTACTTATTAGACTCTAATAAACATTTTGAGACCCGTTAGAACTTTTTGCAATGTGAATTAAAAATTTTGCACCATATAAATTAGTTCACAAGTCAAGTTTTAGGACCTATAAAACTAATGTATAGTGCAAATGTTTTAGTTAAGTTCTTTTAACGATAAAAGAGAAACCTTTCATTGGTTAACTGTTATACTTTGATTATTTACTTATTAGACTATAATAAAACTTTTGAGACCCGTTAGAACTTTTTGCAATGTGAATTAAACATGTTGCACTATATAGTTCACAAGGCACTTTTTAGAACCTATATAACTAATGAATAGTGCAAATGTTTTAGTTAAGTTCTTTTAACGATAAAAGAGAAACCTTTCATTGGTTAACTGTTATACTTTGATTATTTACTTATTAAACTATAATAAACATTTTGAGACCCGTTAGAACTTTTTCCAATGTGAATTAAACATTTTGCACCATATACAGTAGTTCACAAGTCACGTTTTATGTCCTATAAAACTAATGTATAGTGCAAATGTTTTAGTTAAGTTCTTTTAACGATAACAGAGAAACTTTTCATTGGTTAACTGTTATACTTTTATTATTTACTTATTAGACTCTAATAAAACTTTTGAGACCCGTTAGAACTTTTTCCAATGTGAATTAAACATTTTGCACCATATAAAGTAGTTCACAAGTCACGTTTTAGGACCTATAAAACTAATGTATAGTACAAATGTTTTAGTTACGTTCTTTTAACGATAACAGACAAACATTTTATAGGTTAACTGTTATACTTTTATGATTTACTTATTAGACTCTAATAAACATTTTGAGACCCGTTAGAACTTTTTGCAATGTGAATTAAACATTTTGCACCATCCAGTTCACAACACACTTTTTAGAACCTAATAACTAATGTATAGTGCAAATGTTTTAGTTAAGTTCTTTTAACGATAACAGACAAACCTTTTATTGGTTAACATTTATTCTTTTATTATTTACTTATTTGACTCTAATAAATATTTTGAGACCCGTTAGAACGTTTTGCAATGTGAATTAAACATTTTGCACCATATAGTTCACAAGGCACTTTTTAGGACCTGTATAACTAATGTATAGTGCAAATGTTTTAGTTAAGTTCTTTTAACGATAACAGACAAACCTTTTATTAGTTGACTGTTATACTTTTATTATTTACTTATTAGACTGTAATAAACATTTTGAGACCCGTTGGAACTTTTTACAATGTGAATTAAACATTTTGCAATATCCAGTTCACAAGAAACTTTTTAGGACCTATACAACTAATGTATAGTGCAAATGTTTTAGTTAAGTTCTTTTAAGGATAACAGACAAACCTTTTATTGGTTAACTGTTATACTTTTATTATTTACTTATTAGACTCTAATAAAAATTTTTAGAACCGTTAGAACTTTTTGCAATGTGAATTAAACATGTTGCACTATATAGTTCACAAGGCACTTTTTAGAACCTATATAACTAATGTATAGTGCAAATGTTTTAGTTAAGTTCTTTTAACGATAACAGAGAAACTTTTCATTGGTTAACTGTTATACTTTTATTATTTACTTATTAGACTCTAATAAAACTTTTGAGACCCGTTAGAACTTTTTCCAATGTGAATTAAACATTTTGCACCATATAAAGTAGTTCACAAGTCACGTTTTAGGACCTATAAAACTAATGTATAGTGCAAATATTTTAGTTACGTTCTTTTAAGGATAACAGACAAACCTTTTATTGGTTGACTTTTATTATTTTATTATTTACTTATTAGACTCTATTAAATATTTTGAGACCCGTTAGAACGTTTTGCAAATTGAATTAAACATTTTGCACAATATAGTTCACAAGGCACTTTTTAGGACCTATATAACTAATGTATAGTGCAAATGTTTTAGTTAAGTTCTTTTAACGATAACAGAGAAACCTTTCATTGGTTAACTGTTATACTTTTATTATTTACTTATTAGATACTAATGAACATTTTGAGACCCGTTAGAACATTTTCCAATGTGAATTAAACATTTTGCACCATCCAGTTCACAAGACACTTTTTAGGACCTAATAACTAATGTATAGTGCAAATGTTTTAGTTAAGTTCTTTTAACGATAACAGACAAACCTTTTATTAGTTGACTGTTATACTTTTATTATTTACTTATTAGACTGTAATAAACATTTTGAGACCCGTTAGAACTTTTTGCAATGTGAATTAAACATGTTGCACCATCCAGTTCACAAGACACTTTTTAGGACCTATATAACTAATGTATAGTGCAAATGTTTTAGTTAAGTTCTTTTAACGATAACAGAAAAACCTTTTATTGGTTAACTGTTATACTTTGATTATTTACTTATTAGACTCTAATAAACATTTTGAGACCCGTTAAAACTTTTTGCAAATTGAATTAAACATTTTGCACCATATAGTTTATAAGACACTTTTTAGGACCTATATAACTAATGTATAGTGCAAATGTTTTAGTTAAGTTCTTTTAACGATAACAGACAAATCATCTATTGGTTAACTGTTATACTTTTATTATTTACTTATTAGACTCTAATAAACATTTTGAGACCCGTTAGAACTTTTTGCAATTTGAATTAAATATTTTGCACCATATAGTTCACAAGGCACTTTTTAGGACCTATAAAACTAATGTATAGTGCAAATGTTTTAGTTAAGTTCTTTTAACGATAACAGACAAATCTTTCCTTGGTTGACTGTTATACTTTTATTATTTCCTTATTAGACTCTAATAAAAATATTGAGACCCGTTAGAACTTTTTGCAATGTGAATTAAACATGTTGCACTATATAGTTCACAAGGCACTTTTTAGGACCTATATAACTAATGTATAGTGCAAATGTTTTAGTTAAGTTCTTTTAACGATAACAGACAAATCTTTTATTGGTTAACTGTTATACTTTTATTATTTACTTATTAGACTATAATAAACATTTTCAGACCCGTTAGAACGTTTTGCAAATTGAATTAAACATTTTGCACCATATAGTTCACAAGGCACTTTTTAGGACCTATATAACTAATGTATAGTGCAAATGTTTTAGTTAAGTTCTTTTAACGATAACAGAGAAACCTTTCATTGGTTCACTGTTATACTTTTATTATTTACTTATTAGACTCTAATAAACATTTTGAGACCCGTTAGAACGTTTTGCAATGTGAATTAAACATTTTGAAACATCCAGTTCACAAGAAACTTTTTAGGACCTATACAACTAATGTATAGTGCAAATGTTTTAGTTAAGTTCTTTTAACGATAACAGACAAATCTTTTATTGGTTAACTGTTATACTTTTATTATTTACTTATTAGACTCTAATAAACATTTTGAGACCCGTTAGAACTTTTTGAAATGTGAATTAAACATTTTGCACCATATACAGTAGTTCACAAGGCACGTTTATAACCTATAAAACTAATGTATAGTGTAAATGTTTTAGTTAAGTTCTTTTAACGATAACAGGCAAACCTTTCCTTGGTTGACTGTTATACTTTTATTATTTACTTATTAGACTCTAATAAAAATTTTGAGACCCGTTAGAACATTTTGCAATGTGAATTAAACATGTTGCACTATATAGATCACAAGGCACCCTTTAGGATCTATATAACTAATGTATAGTGCAAATTTTTTAGTTAAGTTCTTTTAACGATAACAGAGAAAACTTTCATTGCTTAACTGTTATACTTTTATTATTTACTTATTAGACTCTAATGAACATTTTGAGACCCGTTAGAACATTTTGCAATTTGAATTAAATATTTTGCACCATATAGTTCACAAGGCACTTTTTAGGACCTATAAAACTAATGTATAGTGCAAATGTTTTAGTTAAGTTCTTTTAACGATAACAGACAAACCTTTTATTATTTGACTGTTATACTTTTATTATTTACTTATTAGACTCTAATAAACATTTTGAGACCCGTTAGAACTTTTTGCAATTTGAATTAAATATTTTGCACCATATAGTTCACAAGGCACTTTTTAGGACCTATAAAACTAATGTATAGTGCAAATGTTTTAGTTAAGTTCTTTTAAGGATAACAGACAAATCTTTCCTTGGTTGACTGTTATACTTTTATTATTTACTTATTAGACTCTAATAAAAATATTGACACCCGTTAGAACTTTTTGCAATGTGAATTAAACATGTTGCACTATATAGTTCACAAGGCACTTTTTTGGACCTTTATAACTAATGTATAGTGCAAATGTTTTAGTTAAGTTCTTTTAACGATAACAGACAAACCTTTTATTGGTTAACTGTTATACTTTTATTATTTACTTATTAGACTATAATAAACATTTTCAGACCCAATAGAACGTTTTGCAAATTGAATTAAACATTTTGCACCATATAGTTCACAAGGCACTTTTTAGGACCTATATAACTAATGTAAAGTGCAAATTTTTTAGTTAAGTTCTTTTAACGATAACAGAGAAACCTTTCATTGGTTCACTGTTATACTTTTATTATTTACTTATTAGACTCTAATAAACATTTTGAGACCCGTTAGAACATTTTGCAATGTGAATTAAACATTTTGCACCATCCAGTTCACAAGAAACTTTTTAGGACTTATACAACTAATGTATAGTGCAAATGTTTTAGTTAAGTTCTTTTAAAGGTAACAGACAAACCTTTTATTGGTTAACTGTTATACTTTTATTATTTACTTATTAGACTCTAATAAAAATATTGAGACCCGTTATAACATTTTGCAATGTGAATTAAACATGTTGCACTATATAGTTCACAAGGCCCCCTTTAGGACCTATATAACTAATGTATAGTGCAAATTTTTTAGTTAAGTTCTTTTAACGATAACAGAAAAAACTTTCATTGCTTAACTGTTATACTTTTATTATTTACTTATTAGACTCTAATGAACATTTTGGGACCCGTTAGAACTTTTTGCAATTTGAATTAAATATTTTGCACCATATAGTTCACAAGGCACTTTTTAGGACCTATAAAACTAATGTATAGTGCAAATGTTTTAGTTAAGTTCTTTTAACGATAACAGACAAACCTTTCCTTGGTTGACTGTTATACTTTTATTATTTACTTATTAGACTCTAATAAAAATATTGAGACCCGTTAGAACTTTTTGCAATGTGAATTAAACATGTTGCACTATATAGTTCACAAAGCACGTTTTAGGACCTATATAAATAATGTATAGTGCAAATGTTTTAGTTAAGTTCTTTTAAAGATAACAGACAAACCTTTTATTGGTTAACTGTTATACTTTTATTATTTACTTATTAGACTATAATAAATATTTTCAGATTCGTTTGAACTTTTTGCAATGTGAATTAAACATTTTGCACCATATACAGTAGTTAACAAATCACGTTTTAGAACCTATAAACCTAATGTATAGTGCAAATGTTTTAGTTAAGTTCTTTTAACGATAACAGACAAACCTTTTAATGGTTAACTGTTATACTTTTATTATTAACTTATTAGACTATAATAAACATTTTGAGACCCGTTGGAACTTTTTGCAATGTGAATTAAACATTTTGCACCACATAGTTCACAAGACACTTTTTAGGACCTGTATAACTAATGTATAGTGCGAATGTTTTAGTTAAGTTCTTTAACGATAAAAGACAAACCTTTTATTGGTTAACTGTTATACTTTTATTATTTACTTATTAGACTCTAATAAACATTTTGAGACCCGTTAGAACTTTTTGCAATGTGAATTAAACATTTTGCACCATATACAGTAGTTCAAAAGGCACGTTTATGACCTATAAAACTAATGTATAGTGTAAATGTTTTAGTTAAGTTATTTTGAAGATAACAGACAAAAATTTCCTTGGTTGACTGTTATACTTTTATTATTTACCTATTAGACTCTAATAAAACTTTTGAAACCCGTTAGAACTTTTTGCAATGTGAATTAAACATGTTGCACTATCTAGTTCACAAGACACTTTTTAGGACCTATATAACTAATGTATAGTGCAAATTTTTTAGTTAAGTTCTTTTAACGATAACAGAGAAACCTTTCATTGGTTAACTGTTATACTTTTATTATTTACTTATTAGACTCTAATAAACATTTTGAGACCCGTTAAATCTTTTTGCAATGTGAATTAAACATTTTGCACCATATACAGTAATTCACAAATCACGTTTTAGGACCTATAAAACTAATGTATAGGTCAAATGTTTTAGTTAAATTCTTTTAACGATAACAGACAAACCTTTCATTGGTTGACTGTTATACTTTTATTATTTCCTTATTAGACTCTAATAAACATTTTGAGACCCGTTAGAACTTTTTGCAATTTGAATTAAATATTTTGCACCATATAGTTCACAAGGCACTTTTTAGGTCCTATAAAACTAATGTATAGTGCAAATGTTTTAGTTAAGTTCTTTAACGATAACAGACAAACCTTTTATTGGTTAACTGTTATACTTTTATTATTTACTTATTAGACTCTAATAAACATTTTGAGACCCGTTAGAACTTTTTGCAATGTGAATTAAACATTTTGCAACATATACAGTAGTTCACAAATCACGTTTTATGACCTATAAAACTAATGTATAGGTCAAATGTTTTAGTTAAGTTCTTTTAACGATAACAGACAAACCTTTCATTGGTTGACTGTTATACTTTTATTATTTCCTTATTAGACTCTAATAAACATTTTGAGACCCGTTAGAACTTTTTGCAATTTGAATTAAGCATGTTGCACCATCCAGTTCACAAGACACTTTTTAGGACCTATATAACTAATGTATAGTGCAAATGTTTTAGTTAAGTTCGTTTAACGATAACAGAAAAACCTTTTATTTGTTAACTGTTATACTTTTATTATTTACTTATTAGACTCTAATAAACATTTTGAGACGCGTTAAAACTTTTTGCAAATTGAATTAAACATTTTGCACCATATAGTTTATAAGACACTTTTTAGGACCTATATAACTAATGTATAGTGCAAATGTTTTAGTTAAGTTCTTTTAACGATAACAGACAAATCATTTATTGGTTAACTGTTATACTTTTATTATTTACTTATTAGACTCTAATAAACATTTTCAGACCCGTTAGAACTTTTTGCAATGTGAATTAAACATTTTGCACCATATAGTTCACAAGGCACTTTTTAGGACCTATATAACTAATGTATAGTGCAAATGTTTTAGTTAAGTTCTTTTAACGATAACAGACAAACCTTTTATTATTTGACTGTTATACTTTTATTATTTACTTATTAGACTCTAATAAACATTTTGAGACCCGTTAGAACTTTTTGCAATTTGAATTAAATATTTTGCACCATATAGTTCACAAGGCACTTTTTGGGACCTATAAAACTAATGTATAGTGCAAATGTTTTAGTTAAGTTCTTTTAAGGATAACAGACAAACCTTTCCTTGGTTGACTGTTATACATTTATTATTTACTTATTAGACTCTAATAAAAATATTGAGACCCGTTAGAACTTTTTGCAATGTGAATTAAACATGTTACACTATATAGTTCACAAGGCACTTTTTTGGACCTATACAAATAATGTATAGTGCAAATGTTTTAGTTAAGTTCTTTTAACGATAACAGACAAACCTTTTATTGGTTAACTGTTATACTTTTATTATTTACTTATTAGACTCTAATAAACATTTTGAGACCCGTTAAAACGTTTTGCAAATTGAATTAAACATTTTGCAACATTAAATTTATAAGATACTTTTTATGACCTATAAAACTAATGTATAGTGCAAATGTTTTAGTTAAGTTCTGTTAAAGATAACAGACAAACATTTTATTGGTTAACTGTTATACTTTTATTATTTACTTATTAGACTATAATAAACATTTTCAGACCCGTTTGAAATTTTTGCAATGTGAATTAAACATTTTGCACCTTATACAGTAGTTCACAAGTCACGTTTTAGGACCATTAAAACTAATGAATAGTGCAAATGTTTTAGTTACGTTCTTTTAACGATAACAGACAAACCTTTTATTGGTTAATTGTTATACTTTTATTATTTACTTATTAGACTCTAATAAACATTTTGAGACCCGTTTGAACTTTTTGCAATGTGAATTAAACATTTTGCACCATCCAGTTCACAAGACACTTTTTAGGACCTAATAACTAATGTATAGTGCAAATATTTGAGTTAAGTTCTTTTAACGATAACAGACAAACCTTTTATTGGTTAACTGTTATACTTTTATTATTTACTTATTAGACTCTAATAAACATTTTGAGACCCGTTAGAACTTTTTGCAATGTGAATTAAACATTTTGCACCATATAAAGTAGTTCACAAGTCACGTTTTAGGACCTATAAAACTAATGAATAGTGCAAATGTTTTAGTTACGTTCTTTTAACGATAACAGACAAACCTTTTATTGGTTAACTGTTATACTTTTATTATTTACTTATTAGACTCTAAAAAACATTTTGAGACCCGTTAGAACTTTTTGCAATGTGAATTAAACATTTTGCACCATCCAGTTCACAACACACTTTTTAGGACCTAATAACTAATGTATAGTGCAAATATTTGAGTTAAGTTCTTTTAACGATAACAGACAAACCTTTTATTGGTTAACTGTTATACTTTTATTATTTATTTATTAGACTCTAATAAACATTTTGAGACCCGTTAGAACTTTTTGCAATGTGAATTAAACATTTTGCACCATCCAGTTCACAAGACACTTTTTAGGACCTATATAACTAATGTATAGTGCAAATGTTTTAGTTAAGTTCTTTTAACGATAACAGAAAATCTTTTATTGGTTAACTGTTATACTTTGATTATTTACTTATTAGACTCTAATAAACATTTTGAGACCCGTTAAAACTTTTTGCAAATTGAATTAAACATTTTGCACCATATACAGTAGTTCACAAGTCACGTTTTATGACCTATATAACTAATGTATAGGTCAAATGTTTTAGTTAAGTTCTTTTAACGATAACAGACAAAACTTTCATTGGTTGACTGTTATACTTTTATTATTTCCTTATTAGACTCTAATAAACATTTTGAGACCCGTTAGAACTTTTTGCAATGTGAATTAAACATTTTGCACCATATAAAGTAGTTCACAAGTCACGTTTTAGGACCTATAAAACTAATGTATAGTGCAAATGTTTTAGTTACGTTCTTTTAACGATAACAGACAAACCTTTTATTGGTTAACTGTTATACTTTTATTATTTACTTATTAGACTCTAAAAAACATTTTGAGACCCGTTAGAACTTTTTGCAATGTGAATTAAACATTTTGCACCATCCAGTTCACAACACACTTTTTAGGACCTAATAACTAATGTATAGTGCAAATATTTGAGTTAAGTTCTTTTAACGATAACAGACAAACCTTGTATTGGTTAACTGTTATACTTTTATTATTTACTTATTAGACTCTAATAAACATTTTGAGACCCGTTAGAACTTTTTGCAATGTGAATTAAACATTTTGCACCATATAAAGTAGTTCACAAGTCACGTTTTAGGACCTATAAAACTAATGAATAGTGCAAATGTTTTAGTTACGTTCTTTTAACGATAACAGACAAACCTTTTATTGGTTAACTGTTATACTTTTATTATTTACTTATTAGACTCTAAAAAACATTTTGAGACCCGTTAGAACTTTTTGCAATGTGAATTAAACATTTTGCACCATCCAGTTCACAACACACTTTTTAGGACCTAATAACTAATGTATAGTGCAAATATTTGAGTTAAGTTCTTTTAACGATAACAGACAAACCTTTTATTGGTTAACTGTTATACTTTTATTATTTATTTATTAGACTCTAATAAACATTTTGAGACCCGTTAGAACTTTTTGCAATGTGAATTAAACATTTTGCACCATCCAGTTCACAAGACACTTTTTAGGACCTATATAACTAATGTATAGTGCAAATGTTTTAGTTAAGTTCTTTTAACGATAACAGAAAATCTTTTATTGGTTAACTGTTATACTTTGATTATTTACTTATTAGACTCTAATAAACATTTTGAGACCCGTTAAAACTTTTTGCAAATTGAATTAAACATTTTGCACCATATACAGTAGTTCACAAGTCACGTTTTATGACCTATATAACTAATGTATAGGTCAAATGTTTTAGTTAAGTTCTTTTAACGATAACAGACAAAACTTTCATTGGTTGACTGTTATACTTTTATTATTTCCTTATTAGACTCTAATAAACATTTTGAGACCCGTTAGAACTTTTTGCAATGTGAATTAAACATTTTGCACCATATAAAGTAGTTCACAAGTCACGTTTTAGGACCTATAAAACTAATGTATAGTGCAAATGTTTTAGTTACGTTCTTTTAACGATAACAGACAAACCTTTTATTGGTTAACTGTTATACTTTTATTATTTACTTATTAGACTCTAAAAAACATTTTGAGACCCGTTAGAACTTTTTGCAATGTGAATTAAACATTTTGCACCATCCAGTTCACAACACACTTTTTAGGACCTAATAACTAATGTATAGTGCAAATATTTGAGTTAAGTTCTTTTAACGATAACAGACAAACCTTTTATTGGTTAACTGTTATACTTTTATTATTTATTTATTAGACTCTAATAAACATTTTGAGACCCGATAGAACTTTTTGCAATGTGAATTAAACATTTTGCACCATCCAGTTCACAAGACACTTTTTAGGACCTATATAACTAATGTATAGTGCAAATGTTTTAGTTAAGTTCTTTTAACGATAACAGAAAATCTTTTATTGGTTAACTGTTATACTTTGATTATTTACTTATTAGATTCTAATAAACATTTTGAGACCCGTTAAAACTTTTTGCAAATTGAATTAAACATTTTGCACCATATACAGTAGTTCACAAGTCACGTTTTATGACCTATATAACTAATGTATAGGTCAAATGTTTTAGTTAAGTTCTTTTAACGATAACAGACAAAACTTTCATTGGTTGACTGTTATACTTTTATTATTTCCTTATTAGACTCTAATAAACATTTTGAGACCCGTTAGAACTTTTTGCAATGTGAATTAAACATTTTGCACCATATAAAGTAGTTCACAAGTCACGTTTTAGGACCTATAAAACTAATGTATAGTGCAAATGTTTTAGTTACGTTCTTTTAACGATAACAGACAAACCTTTTATTGGTTAACTGTTATACTTTTATTATTTACTTATTAGACTCTAAAAAACATTTTGAGACCCGTTAGAACTTTTTGCAATGTGAATTAAACATTTTGCACCATCCAGTTCACAACACACTTTTTAGGACCTAATAACTAATGTATAGTGCAAATATTTGAGTTAAGTTCTTTTAACGATAACAGACAAACCTTGTATTGGTTAACTGTTATACTTTTATTATTTACTTATTAGACTCTAATAAACATTTTGAGACCCGTTAGAACTTTTTGCAATGTGAATTAAACATTTTGCACCATATAAAGTAGTTCACAAGTCACGTTTTAGGACCTATAAAACTAATGAATAGTGCAAATGTTTTAGTTACGTTCTTTTAACGATAACAGACAAACCTTTTATTGGTTAACTGTTATACTTTTATTATTTACTTATTAGACTCTAAAAAACATTTTGAGACCCGTTAGAACTTTTTGCAATGTGAATTAAACATTTTGCACCATCCAGTTCACAACACACTTTTTAGGACCTAATAACTAATGTATAGTGCAAATATTTGAGTTAAGTTCTTTTAACGATAACAGACAAACCTTTTATTGGTTAACTGTTATACTTTTATTATTTATTTATTAGACTCTAATAAACATTTTGAGACCCGTTAGAACTTTTTGCAATGTGAATTAAACATTTTGCACCATCCAGTTCACAAGACACTTTTTAGGACCTATATAACTAATGTATAGTGCAAATGTTTTAGTTAAGTTCTTTTAACGATAACAGAAAATCTTTTATTGGTTAACTGTTATACTTTGATTATTTACTTATTAGACTCTAATAAACATTTTGAGACCCGTTAAAACTTTTTGCAAATTGAATTAAACATTTTGCACCATATACAGTAGTTCACAAGTCACGTTTTATGACCTATATAACTAATGTATAGGTCAAATGTTTTAGTTAAGTTCTTTTAACGATAACAGACAAAACTTTCATTGGTTGACTGTTATACTTTTATTATTTCCTTATTAGACTCTAATAAACATTTTGAGACCCGTTAGAACTTTTTGCAATGTGAATTAAACATTTTGCACCATATAAAGTAGTTCACAAGTCACGTTTTAGGACCTATAAAACTAATGTATAGTGCAAATGTTTTAGTTACGTTCTTTTAACGATAACAGACAAACCTTTTATTGGTTAACTGTTATACTTTTATTATTTACTTATTAGACTCTAAAAAACATTTTGAGACCCGTTAGAACTTTTTGCAATGTGAATTAAACATTTTGCACCATCCAGTTCACAACACACTTTTTAGGACCTAATAACTAATGTATAGTGCAAATATTTGAGTTAAGTTGTTTTAACGATAACAGACAAACCTTTTATTGGTTAACTGTTATACTTTTATTATTTATTTATTAGACTCTAATAAAAATATTGAGACCCGATAGAACTTTTTGCAATGTGAATTAAACATTTTGCACCATCCAGTTCACAAGACACTTTTTAGGACCTATATAACTAATGTATAGTGCAAATGTTTTAGTTAAGTTCTTTTAACGATAACAGAAAATTTTTTATTGGTTAACTGTTATACTTTGAATATTTACTTATTAGACTCTAATAAACATTTTGAGACCCGTTAGAACTTTTTGCAATGTGAATTAAACATTTAGCACCATATAAAGTAGTTCACAAGTCACGTTTTAGGACCTATAAAACTAATGTATAGTGCAAATGTTTTATTTAAGTTCTTTTAAGGATAACAGACAAACCTTTCATTGGTTAACTGTTATACTTTTATTATTTACTTATTAGACTCTAATAAACATTTTGAGACCCGTTAGAACTTTTTGCAATGTGAATTAAACATTTTGCACCATCCAGTTCACAAGACACTTTTTAGGACCTATATAACTAATGTATAGTGCAAATGTTTTAGTTAAGTTCTTTTAACGATAACAGAAAATCTTTTATTGGTTAACTGTTATACTTTGATTATTTACTTATTAGACTCTAATAAACATTTTGAGACCCGTTAAAACTTTTTGCAAATTGAATTAAACATTTTGCACCATATAGTTTATAAGACACTTTTTAGGACCTATATAACTAATGTATAGTGCAAATGTTTTAGTTAAGTTCTTTTAACGATAACAGACAAACCTTTTATTGGTTAACTGTTATACTTTTATTATTTACTTATTAGACTCTAATAAACATTTTGAGACCCGTTAGAACTTTTTGCAATGTGAATTAAACATTTTGCACCATATAGAGTAGTTCAAAAGGCACGTTTATGACCTATAAAACTAATGTATAGTGTAAATGTTTTAGTTAAGTTTTTTTGAAGATAACAGACAAAAATTTCCTTGGTTGACTGTTATACTTTTATTATTTCTTTATTAGACTCTAATAAACATTTTGAGACCCGTTAGAACTTTTTGCAATGTGAATTAAACATTTTGCACCATCCAGTTCACAAGACACTTTTTAGGACCTATATAACTAATGTATAGTGCAAATGTTTTAGTTAAGTTCTTTTAACGATAACAAAAAAAACTTTTATTGGTTAACTGTTATACTTTTATTATTTACTTATTAGACTCTAATAAACATTTTGAGACCCGTTAGAACTTTTTGCAATGTGAATTAAACATTTAGCACCATATAAAGTAGTTCACAAGTCACGTTTTAGGACCTATAAAACTAATGTATAGTGCAAATGTTTTATTTAAGTTCTTTTAAGGATAACAGACAAACCTTTCATTGGTTAACTGTTATACTTTTATTATTTACTTATTAGACTCTAATAAACATTTTGAGACCCGTTAGAACTTTTTGCAATTTGAATTAAATATTTTGCACCATATAGTTCACAAGGCACTTTTTAGGACCTATAAAACTAATGTATAGTGCAAATGTTTTAGTTAAGTTCTTTAACGATAACAGACAAACCTTTTATTGGTTAACTGTTATACTTTTATTATTTACTTATTAGACTCTAATAAACATTTTGAGACCAGTTAGAACTTTTTGCAATGTGAATTAAACATTTTGCACCATATACAGTAGTTCACAAATCACGTTTTATGACCTATAAAACTAATGTATAGTGCAAATGTTTTAGTTAAGTTCTTTTAACGATAACAGACAAACCTTTCATTGGTTGACTGTTATACTTTTATTATTTCCTTATTAGACTCTAATAAACATTTTGAGACCCGTTAGAACTTTTTGCAATTTGAATTAAGCATGTTGCACCATCCAGTTCACAAAACACTTTTTAGGACCTATATAACTAATGTATAGTGCAAATGTTTTAGTTAAGTTCTTTTAACGATAACAGACAAACCTTTTATTGGTTAACTGTTATACTTTTATTATTTACTTATTAGACTCTAATAAACATTTTGAGACCCGTTAAAACTTTTTGCAAATTGAATTAAACATTTTGCACCATATAGTTTATAAGACACTTTTTAGGACCTATATAACTAATGTATAGTGCAAATGTTTTAGTTAAGTTCTTTTAAAGATAACAGACAAATCATTTATTGGTTAACTGTTATACTTTTATTATTTACTTATTAGACTCTAATAAACATTTTCAGACCCGTTAGAACTTTTTGCAATGTGAATTAAACATTTTGCACCATATAGTTCACAAGGCACTTTTTAGGACCTATATAACTAATGTATAGTGCAAATGTTTTAGTTAAGTTCTTTTAACGATAACAGACAAACCTTTTATTATTTGACTGTTATACTTTTATTATTTACTTATTAGACTCTAATAAACATTTTGAGACCCGTTAGAACTTTTAGCAATTTGAATTAAATATTTTGCACCATATAGTTCACAAGGCACTTTTTAGGACCTATAAAACTAATGTATAGTGCAAATGTTTTAGTTAAGTTCTTTTAAGGATAACAGACAAACCTTTCCTTGGTTGACTGTTATACTTTTATTATTTACTTATTAGACTCTAATAAAAATATTGAGACCCGTTAGAACTTTTTGCAATGTGAATTAAACATGTTACACTATATAGTTCACAAGGCACTTTTTTGGACCTATACAAATAATGTATAGTGCAAATGTTTTAGTTAAGTTCTTTTAACGATAACAGACAAACTTTTTATTGGTTAACTGTTATACTTTTATTATTTACTTATTAGACTCTAATAAACATTTTGAGACCCGTTAAAACGTTTTGCAAATTGAATTAAACATTTTGCAACATTAAGTTTATAAGATACTTTTTATGACCTATAAAACTAATGTATAGTGCAAATGTTTTAGTTAAGTTCTTTTAACGATAACAGACAAATCTTTTATTGGTTAACTGTTATACTTTTATTATTTACTTATTAGACTCTAACAAACATTTTGAGACCCGTTAGAACTTTTTGCAATGTGAATTAAACATTTTGCACCATATAGATCACAAGGCACTTTTTAGGACCTATAAAACTAATGTATGGTGCAAATGTTTTAGTTAAGTTCTTTTAACGATAACAGACAAACCTTTTATTGGTTAACTGTTATACTTTTATTATTTACTTATTAGACTATAATAAACATTTTCAGACCCGTTTGAAATTTTTGCAATGTGAATTAAACATTTTGCACCATATACAGTAGTTCACAAGTCACGTTTTAGGACCTATAAAAGTAATGAATAGTGCAAATGTTTTAGTTACGTTCTTTTAACGATAACAGACAAACCTTTTATTGGTTAACTGTTATACTTTTATTATTTACTTATTAGACTCTAAAAAACATTTTGAGACCCGTTAGAACTTTTTGCAATGTGAATTAAACATTTTGCACCATCCAGTTCACAACACACTTTTTAGGACCTAATAACTAATGTATAGTGCAAATATTTGAGTTAAGTTCTTTTAACGATAACAGACAAACCTTTTATTGGTTAACTGTTATACTTTTATTATTTATTTATTAGACTCTAATAAACATTTTGAGACCCGTTAGAACTTTTTGCAATGTGAATTAAACATTTTGCACCATCCAGTTCACAAGACACTTTTTAGGACCTATATAACTAATGTATAGTGCAAATGTTTTAGTTAAGTTCTTTTAACGATAACAGAAAATCTTTTATTGGTTAACTGTTATACTTTGATTATTTACTTATTAGACTCTAATAAACATTTTGAGACCCGTTAAAACTTTTTGCAAATTGAATTAAACATTTTGCACCATATACAGTAGTTCACAAGTCACGTTTTATGACCTATATAACTAATGTATAGGTCAAATGTTTTAGTTAAGTTCTTTTAACGATAACAGACAAAACTTTCATTGGTTGACTGTTATACTTTTATTATTTCCTTATTAGACTCTAATAAACATTTTGAGACCCGTTAGAACTTTTTGCAATGTGAATTAAACATTTTGCACCATATAAAGTAGTTCACAAGTCACGTTTTAGGACCTATAAAACTAATGTATAGTGCAAATGTTTTAGTTACGTTCTTTTAACGATAACAGACAAACCTTTTATTGGTTAACTGTTATACTTTTATTATTTACTTATTAGACTCTAAAAAACATTTTGAGACCCGTTAGAACTTTTTGCAATGTGAATTAAACATTTTGCACCATCCAGTTCACAACACACTTTTTAGGACCTAATAACTAATGTATAGTGCAAATATTTGAGTTAAGTTCTTTTAACGATAAAAGACAAACCTTGTATTGGTTAACTGTTATACTTTTATTATTTACTTATTAGACTATAATAAACATTTTGAGACCCGTTAGAACTTTTTGCAATGTGAATTAAACATTTTGCACCATATAAAGTAGTTCACAAGTCACGTTTTAGGACCTATAAAACTAATGAATAGTGCAAATGTTTTAGTTACGTTCTTTTAACGATAACAGACAAACCTTTTATTGGTTAACTGTTATACTTTTATTATTTACTTATTAGACTCTAAAAAACATTTTGAGACCCGTTAGAACTTTTTGCAATGTGAATTAAACATTTTGCACCATCCAGTTCACAACACACTTTTTAGGACCTAATAACTAATGTATAGTGCAAATATTTGAGTTAAGTTCTTTTAACGATAACAGACAAACCTTTTATTGGTTAACTGTTATACTTTTATTATTTATTTATTAGACTCTAATAAACATTTTGAGACCCGTTAGAACTTTTTGCAATGTGAATTAAACATTTTGCACCATCCAGTTCACAAGACACTTTTTAGGACCTATATAACTAATGTATAGTGCAAATGTTTTAGTTAAGTTCTTTTAACGATAACAGAAAATCTTTTATTGGTTAACTGTTATACTTTGATTATTTACTTATTAGACTCTAATAAACATTTTGAGACCCGTTAAAACTTTTTGCAAATTGAATTAAACATTTTGCACCATATACAGTAGTTCACAAGTCACGTTTTATGACCTATATAACTAATGTATAGGTCAAATGTTTTAGTTAAGTTCTTTTAACGATAACAGACAAAACTTTCATTGGTTGACTGTTATACTTTTATTATTTCCTTATTAGACTCTAATAAACATTTTGAGACCCGTTAGAACTTTTTGCAATGTGAATTAAACATTTTGCACCATATAAAGTAGTTCACAAGTCACGTTTTAGGACCTATAAAACTAATGTATAGTGCAAATGTTTTAGTTACGTTCTTTTAACGATAACAGACAAACCTTTTATTGGTTAACTGTTATACTTTTATTATTTACTTATTAGACTCTAAAAAACATTTTGAGACCCGTTAGAACTTTTTGCAATGTGAATTAAACATTTTGCACCATCCAGTTCACAACACACTTTTTAGGACCTAATAACTAATGTATAGTGCAAATATTTGAGTTAAGTTCTTTTAACGATAACAGACAAACCTTTTATTGGTTAACTGTTATACTTTTATTATTTATTTATTAGACTCTAATAAACATTTTGAGACCCGTTAGAACTTTTTGCAATGTGAATTAAACATTTTGCACCATCCAGTTCACAAGACACTTTTTAGGACCTATATAACTAATGTATAGTGCAAATGTTTTAGTTAAGTTCTTTTAACGATAACAGAAAATTTTTTATTGGTTAACTGTTATACTTTGAATATTTACTTATTAGACTCTAATAAACATTTTGAGACCCGTTAGAACTTTTTGCAATGTGAATTAAACATTTAGCACCATATAAAGTAGTTCACAAGTCACGTTTTAGGACCTATAAAACTAATGTATAGTGCAAATGTTTTATTTAAGTTCTTTTAAGGATAACAGACAAACCTTTCATTGGTTAACTGTTATACTTTGATTATTTACTTATTAGACTCTAATAAACATTTTGAGACCCGTTAAAACTTTTTGCAAATTGAATTAAACATTTTGCACCATATAGTTTATAAGACACTTTTTAGGACCTATATAACTAATGTATAGTGCAAATGTTTTAGTTAAGTTCTTTTAACGATAACAGACAAACCTTTTATTGGTTAACTGTTATACTTTTATTATTTACTTATTAGACTCTAATAAACATTTTGAGACCCGTTAGAACTTTTTGCAATGTGAATTAAACATTTTGCACCATATACAGTAGTTCAAAAGGCACGTTTATGACCTATAAAACTAATGTATAGTGTAAATGTTTTAGTTAAGTTTTTTTGAAGATAACAGACAAAAATTTCCTTGGTTGACTGTTATACTTTTATTATTTCTTTATTAGACTCTAATAAACATTTTGAGACCCGTTAGAACTTTTTGCAATGTGAATTAAACATTTTGCACCATCCAGTTCACAAGACACTTTTTAGGACCTATATAACTAATGTATAGTGCAAATGTTTTAGTTAAGTTCTTTTAACGATAACAAAAAAAACTTTTATTGGTTAACTGTTATACTTTTATTATTTACTTATTAGACTCTAATAAACATTTTGAGACCCGTTAGAACTTTTTGCAATGTGAATTAAACATTTAGCACCATATAAAGTAGTTCACAAGTCACGTTTTAGGACCTATAAAACTAATGTATAGTGCAAATGTTTTATTTAAGTTCTTTTAAGGATAACAGACAAACCTTTCATTGGTTAACTGTTATACTTTTATTATTTACTTATTAGACTCTAATAAACATTTTGAGACCCGTTAGAACTTTTTGCAATGTGAATTAAACATTTTGCACCATCCAGTTCACAAGACACTTTTTAGGACCTATATAACTAATGTATAGTGCAAATGTTTTAGTTAAGTTCTTTTAACGATAACAGACAAACCTTTTATTATTTGACTGTTATACTTTTATTATTTACTTATTAGACTCTAATAAACATTTTGAGACCCGTTAGAACTTTTTGCAATTTGAATTAAATATTTTGCACCATATAGTTCACAAGGCACTTTTTAGGACCTATAAAACTAATGTATAGTGCAAATGTTTTAGTTAAGTTCTTTAACGATAACAGACAAACCTTTTATTGGTTAACTGTTATACTTTTATTATTTACTTATTAGACTCTAATAAACATTTTGAGACCAGTTAGAACTTTTTGCAATGTGAATTAAACATTTTGCACCATATACAGTAGTTCACAAATCACGTTTTATGACCTATAAAACTAATGTATAGGTCAAATGTTTTAGTTAAGTTCTTTTAACGATAACAGACAAACCTTTCATTGGTTGACTGTTATACTTTTATTATTTCCTTATTAGACTCTAATAAACATTTTGAGACCCGTTAGAACTTTTTGCAATTTGAATTAAGCATGTTGCACCATCCAGTTCACAAAACACTTTTTAGGACCTATATAACTAATGTATAGTGCAAATGTTTTAGTTAAGTTCTTTTAACGATAACAGACAAACCTTTTATTGGTTAACTGTTATACTTTTATTATTTACTTATTAGACTCTAATAAACATTTTGAGACCCGTTAAAACTTTTTGCAAATTGAATTAAACATTTTGCACCATATAGTTTATAAGACACTTTTTAGGACCTATATAACTAATGTATAGTGCAAATGTTTTAGTTAAGTTCTTTTAAAGATAACAGACAAATCATTTATTGGTTAACTGTTATACTTTTATTATTTACTTATTAGACTCTAATAAACATTTTCAGACCCGTTAGAACTTTTTGCAATGTGAATTAAACATTTTGCACCATATAGTTCACAAGGCACTTTTTAGGACCTATATAACTAATGTATAGTGCAAATGTTTTAGTTAAGTTCTTTTAACGATAACAGACAAACCTTTTATTATTTGACTGTTATACTTTTATTATTTACTTATTAGACTCTAATAAACATTTTGAGACCCGTTAGAACTTTTAGCAATTTGAATTAAATATTTTGCACCATATAGTTCACAAGGCACTTTTTAGGACCTATAAAACTAATGTATAGTGCAAATGTTTTAGTTAAGTTCTTTTAAGGATAACAGACAAACCTTTCCTTGGTTGACTGTTATACTTTTATTATTTACTTATTAGACTCTAATAAAAATATTGAGACCCGTTAGAACTTTTTGCAATGTGAATTAAACATGTTACACTATATAGTTCACAAGGCACTTTTTTGGACCTATACAAATAATGTATAGTGCAAATGTTTTAGTTAAGTTCTTTTAACGATAACAGACAAACTTTTTATTGGTTAACTGTTATACTTTTATTATTTACTTATTAGACTCTAATAAACATTTTGAGACCCGTTAAAACGTTTTGCAAATTGAATTAAACATTTTGCAACATTAAGTTTATAAGATACTTTTTATGACCTATAAAACTAATGTATAGTGCAAATGTTTTAGTTAAGTTCTTTTAACGATAACAGACAAATCTTTTATTGGTTAACTGTTATACTTTTATTATTTACTTATTAGACTCTAACAAACATTTTGAGACCCGTTAGAACTTTTTGCAATGTGAATTAAACATGTTACACTATATAGTTCACAAGGCACTTTTTTGGACCTATACAAATAATGTATAGTGCAAATGTTTTAGTTAAGTTCTTTTAACGATAACAGACAAACTTTTTATTGGTTAACTGTTATACTTTTATTATTTACTTATTAGACTCTAATAAACATTTTGAGACCCGTTAAAACGTTTTGCAAATTGAATTAAACATTTTGCAACATTAAGTTTATAAGATACTTTTTATGACCTATAAAACTAATGTATAGTGCAAATGTTTTAGTTAAGTTCTTTTAACGATAACAGACAAATCTTTTATTGGTTAACTGTTATACTTTTATTATTTACTTATTAGACTCTAACAAACATTTTGAGACCCGTTAGAACTTTTTGCAATGTGAATTAAACATTTTGCACCATATAGATCACAAGGCACTTTTTAGGACCTATAAAACTAATGTATGGTGCAAATGTTTTAGTTAAGTTCTTTTAACGATAACAGACAAACCTTTTATTGGTTAACTGTTATACTTTTATTATTTACTTATTAGACTATAATAAACATTTTCAGACCCGTTTGAAATTTTTGCAATGTGAATTAAACATTTTGCACCATATACAGTAGTTCACAAGTCACGTTTTAGGACCTATAAAAGTAATGAATAGTGCAAATGTTTTAGTTACGTTCTTTTAACGATAACAGACAAACCTTTTATTGGTTAACTGTTATACTTTTATTATTTACTTATTAGACTCTAAAAAACATTTTGAGACCCGTTAGAACTTTTTGCAATGTGAATTAAACATTTTGCACCATCCAGTTCACAACACACTTTTTAGGACCTAATAACTAATGTATAGTGCAAATATTTGAGTTAAGTTCTTTTAACGATAACAGACAAACCTTTTATTGGTTAACTGTTATACTTTTATTATTTACTTATTAGACTCTAATAAACATTTTGAGACCCGTTAGAACTTTTTGCAATGTGAATTAAACATTTTGCACCATCCAGTTCACAAGACACTTTTTAGGACCTTTATAACTAATGTATAGTGCAAATGTTTTAGTTACGTTCTTTTAACGATAACAGACAAACCTTTTATTGGTTAACTGTTATACTTTTATTATTTACTTATTAGACTCTAAAAAATATTTTGAGACCCGTTTGAACTTTTTGCAATGTGAATTAAACATTTTGCATCATCCAGTTCACAAGACACTTTTTAGGACCTAATAACTAATGTATAGTGCAAATATTTGAGTTAAGTTCTTTTAACGATAACAGACAAACCTTTTATTGGTTAACTGTTATACTTTTATTATTTACTTATTAGACTCTAATAAACATTTTGAGACCCGTTAGAACTTTTTGCAATGTGAATTAAACATTTTGCACCATCCAGTTCACAAGACACTTTTTAGGACCTATATAACTAATGTATAGTGCAAATGTTTTAGTTAAGTTCTTTTAACGATAACAGAAAATCTTTTATTGGTTAACTGTTATACTTTGATTATTTACTTATTAGACTCTAATAAACATTTTGAGACCCGTTAAAACATTTTGCTAATTGAATTAAACATTTTGCACCATATACAGTAGTTCACAAGTCACGTTTTATGACCTATATATCTAATGTATAGGTCAAATGTTTTAGTTAAGTTCTTTTAACGATAACAGACAAAACTTTCATTGGTTGACTGTTATACTTTTATTATTTCCTTATTAGACTCTAATAAACATTTTGAGACCCGTTAAAACTTTTTGCAATGTGAATTAAACATTTTGCACCATCCAGTTCACAAGACACTTTTTAGGACCTATATAACTAATGTATAGTGCAAATGTTTTAGTTAAGTTCTTTTAACGATAACAAAAAAAACTTTTATTGGTTAACTGTTATACTTTTATTATTTACTTATTAGACTCTAATAAACATTTTGAGACCCGTTAGAACTTTTTGCAATGTGAATTAAACATTTAGCACCATATAAAGTAGTTCACAAGTCACGTTTTAGGACCTATAAAACTAATGTATAGTGCAAATGTTTTATTTAAGTTCTTTTAAGGATAACAGACAAACCTTTCATTGGTTAACTGTTATACTTTTATTATTTACTTATTAGACTCTAATAAACATTTTGAGACCCGTTAGAACTTTTTGCAATGTGAATTAAACATTTTGCACCATCCAGTTCACAAGACACTTTTTAGGACCTATATAACTAATGTATAGTGCAAATGTTTTAGTTAAGTTCTTTTAACGATAACAGAAAATCTTTTATTGGTTAACTGTTATACTTTGATTATTTACTTATTAGACTCTAATAAACATTTTGAGACCCGTTAAAACTTTTTGCAAATTGAATTAAACATTTTGCACCATATAGTTCACAAGGCACTTTTTAGGACCTATAAAACTAATGTATAGTGCAAATGTTTTAGTTAAGTTCTTTAACGATAACAGACAAACCTTTTATTGGTTAACTGTTATACTTTTATTATTTACTTATTAGACTCTAAAAAATATTTTGAGACCCGTTTGAACTTTTTGCAATGTGAATTAAACATTTTGCATCATCCAGTTCACAAGACACTTTTTAGGACCTAATAACTAATGTATAGTGCAAATATTTGAGTTAAGTTCTTTTAACGATAACAGACAAACCTTTTATTGGTTAACTGTTATACTTTTATTATTTACTTATTAGACTCTAATAAACATTTTGAGACCCGTTAGAACTTTTTGCAATGTGAATTAAACATTTTGCACCATCCAGTTCACAAGACACTTTTTAGGACCTATATAACTAATGTATAGTGCAAATGTTTTAGTTAAGTTCTTTTAACGATAACAGAAAATCTTTTATTGGTTAACTGTTATACTTTGATTATTTACTTATTAGACTCTAATAAACATTTTGAGACCCGTTAAAACATTTTGCTAATTGAATTAAACATTTTGCACCATATACAGTAGTTCACAAGTCACGTTTTATGACCTATATATCTAATGTATAGGTCAAATGTTTTAGTTAAGTTCTTTTAACGATAACAGACAAAACTTTCATTGGTTGACTGTTATACTTTTATTATTTCCTTATTAGACTCTAATAAACATTTTGAGACCCGTTAAAACTTTTTGCAATGTGAATTAAACATTTTGCACCATCCAGTTCACAAGACACTTTTTAGGACCTATATAACTAATGTATAGTGCAAATGTTTTAGTTAAGTTCTTTTAACGATAACAAAAAAAACTTTTATTGGTTAACTGTTATACTTTTATTATTTACTTATTAGACTCTAATAAACATTTTGAGACCCGTTAGAACTTTTTGCAATGTGAATTAAACATTTAGCACCATATAAAGTAGTTCACAAGTCACGTTTTAGGACCTATAAAACTAATGTATAGTGCAAATGTTTTATTTAAGTTCTTTTAAGGATAACAGACAAACCTTTCATTGGTTAACTGTTATACTTTTATTATTTACTTATTAGACTCTAATAAACATTTTGAGACCCGTTAGAACTTTTTGCAATGTGAATTAAACATTTTGCACCATCCAGTTCACAAGACACTTTTTAGGACCTATATAACTAATGTATAGTGCAAATGTTTTAGTTAAGTTCTTTTAACGATAACAGAAAATCTTTTATTGGTTAACTGTTATACTTTGATTATTTACTTATTAGACTCTAATAAACATTTTGAGACCCGTTAAAACTTTTTGCAAATTGAATTAAACATTTTGCACCATATAGTTTATAAGACACTTTTTAGGACCTATATAACTAATGTATAGTGCAAATGTTTTAGTTAAGTTCTTTTAACGATAACAGACAAACCTTTTATTGGTTGACTGTTATACTTTTATTATTTACTTATTAGACTCTAATAAACATTTTGAGACCCGTTAGAACTTTTTGCAATTTGAATTAAATATTTTGCACCATACAGTTCACAAGGCACTTTTTAGGACCTATAAAACTAATGTATAGTGCAAATGTTTTAGTTAAGTTCTTTAACGATAACAGACAAACCTTTTATTGGTTAACTGTTATACTTTTATTATTTACTTATTAGACTCTAATAAACATTTTGAGACCAGTTAGAACTTTTTGCAATGTGAATTAAACATTTTGCACCATATACAGTAGTTCACAAATCACGTTTTATGACCTATAAAACTAATGTATAGGTCAAATGTTTTAATTAAGTTCTTTTAACGATAACAGACAAACCTTTCATTGGTTGACTGTTATACTTTTATTATTTCCTTATTAGACTCTAATAAACATTTTGAGACCCGTTAGAACTTTTTGCAATTTGAATTAAGCATGTTGCACCATCCAGTTCACAAAACACTTTTTAGGACCTATATAACTAATGTATAGTGCAAATGTTTTAGTTAAGTTCTTTTAACGATAACAGAAAAACCTTTTATTGGTTAACTGTTATACTTTTATTATTTACTTATTAGACTCTAATAAACATTTTGAGACCCGTTAAAACTTTTTGCAAATTGAATTAAACATTTTGCACCATATAGTTTATAAGACACTTTTTAGGACCTATATAACTAATGTATAGTGCAAATGTTTTAGTTAAGTTCTTTTAAAGATAACAGACAAATCATTTATTGGTTAACTGTTATACCTTTTCTATTTACTTATTAGACTCTAATAAACATTTTCAGACCCGTTAGAACTTTTTGCAATGTGAATTAAACATTTTGCACCATATAGTTCACAAGGCACTTTTTAGGACCTATATAACTAATGTATAGTGCAAATGTTTTAGTTAAGTTCTTTTAACGATAACAGACAAACCTTTTATTATTTGACTGTTATACTTTTATTATTTACTTATTAGACTCTAATAAACATTTTGAGACCCGTTAGAACTTTTAGCAATTTGAATTAAATATTTTGCACCATATAGTTCACAAGGCACTTTTTAGGACCTATAAAACTAATGTATAGTGCAAATGTTTTAGTTAAGTTCTTTTAAGGATAACAGACAAACCTTTCCTTGGTTGACTGTTATACTTTTATTATTTACTTATTAGACTCTAATAAAAATATTGAGACCCGTTAGAACTTTTTGCAATGTGAATTAAACATGTTACACTATATAGTTCACAAGGCACTTTTTTGGACCTATACAAATAATGTATAGTGCAAATGTTTGAGTTAAGTTCTTTTAACGATAACAGACAAACTTTTTATTGGTTAACTGTTATACTTTTATTATTTACTTATTAGACTCTAATAAACATTTTGAGACCCGTTAAAACTTTTTGCAAATTGAATTAAACATTTTGCACCATATAGTTTATAAGACACTTTTTAGGACCTATATAACTAATGTATAGTGCAAATGTTTTAGTTAAGTTCTTTTAACGATAACAGACAAATCATTTATTGGTTAACTGTTATACTTTTATTATTTACTTATTAGACTCTAATAAACATTTTCAGACCCGTTAGAACTTTTTGCAATGTGAATTAAACATTTTGCACCATATAGTTCACAAGGCACTTTTTAGGACCTATATAACAAATGTATAGTGCAAATGTTTTAGTTAAGTTCCTTTAACGATAACAGACAAACCTTTTATTATTTGACTGTTATACTTTTATTATTTACTTATTAGACTCTAATAAACATTTTGAGACCCGTTAGAACTTTTTGCAATGTGAATTAAATATTTTGCACCATATAGTTCACAAGGCACTTTTTGGGACCTATAAAACTAATGTATAGTGCAAATGTTTTAGTTAAGTTCTTTTAAGGATAACAGACAAACCTTTCCTTGGTTAACTGTTATACATTTATTATTTACTTATTAGACTCTAATAAAAATATTGAGACCCGTTAGAACTTTTTGCAATGTGAATTAAACATGTTACACTATATAGTTCACAAGGCACTTTTTTGGACCTATACAAATAATGTATAGTGCAAATGTTTTAGTTAAGTTCTTTTAACGATAACAGACAAACCTTTTATTGGTTAACTGTTATACTTTTATTATTTACTTATTAGACTCTAATAAACATTTTGAGACCCGTTAAAACGTTTTGCAAATTGAATTAAACATTTTGCAACATTAAGTTTATAAGATACTTTTTATGACCTATAAAACTAATGTATAGTGCAAATGTTTTAGTTAAGTTCTGTTAAAGATAACAGACAAACCTTTTATTGGTTAACTGTTATACTTTTAATATTTACTTATTAGACTATAATAAACATTTTCAGACCCGTTTGAAATTTTTGCAATGTGAATTAAACATTTTGCACCATATACAGTAGTTCACAAGTCACGTTTTAGGACCATTAAAACTAATGAATAGTGCAAATGTTTTAGTTACGTTCTTTTAACGATAACAGACAAACCTTTTATTGGTTAATTGTTATACTTTTATTATTTACTTATTAGACTCTAAAAAATATTTTGAGACCCGTTTGAACTTTTTGCAATGTGAATTAAACATTTTGCACCATCCAGTTCACAAGACACTTTTTAGGACCTAATAACTAATGTATAGTGCAAATATTTGAGTTAAGTTCTTTTAACGATAACAGACAAACCTTTTATTGGTTAACTGTTATACTTTCATTATTTACTTATTAGACTCTAATAAACATTTTGAGACTCGTTAGAACTTTTTGCAATGTGAATTAAACATTTTGCACCATATAAAGTAGTTCACAAGTCACGTTTTAGGACCTATAAAACTAATGAATAGTGCAAATGTTTTAGTTACGTTCTTTTAACGATAACAGACAAACCTTTTATTGGTTAACTGTTATACTTTTATTATTTACTTATTAGACTCTAAAAAACATTTTGAGACCCGTTAGAACTTTTTGCAATGTGAATTAAACATTTTGCACCATCCAGTTCACAACACACTTTTTAGGACCTAATAACTAATGTATAGTGCAAATATTTGAGTTAAGTTCTTTTAACGATAACAGACAAACCTTTTATTGGTTAACTGTTATACTTTTATTATTTATTTATTAGACTCTAATAAACATTTTGAGACCCGTTAGAACTTTTTGCAATGTGAATTAAACATTTTGCACCATCCAGTTCACAAGACACTTTTTAGGACCTATATAACTAATGTATAGTGCAAATGTTTTAGTTAAGTTCTTTTAACGATAACAGAAAATCTTTTATTGGTTAACTGTTATACTTTGATTATTTACTTATTAGACTCTAATAAACATTTTGAGACCCGTTAAAACTTTTTGCAAATTGAATTAAACATTTTGCACCATATAGTTTATAAGACACTTTTTAGGACCTATATAACTAATGTATAGTGCAAATGTTTTAGTTAAGTTCTTTTAACGATAACAGACAAACCTTTTATTGGTTAACTGTTATACTTTTATTATTTACTTATTAGACTCTAATAAACATTTTGAGACCCGTTAGAACTTTTTGCAATGTGAATTAAACATTTTGCACCATATACAGTAGTTCAAAAGGCACGTTTATGACCTATAAAACTAATGTATAGTGTAAATGTTTTAGTTAAGTTATTTTGAAGATAACAGACAAAAATTTCCTTGGTTGACTGTTATACTTTTATTATTTCCTTATTAGACTCTAATAAACATTTTGAGACCCGTTAGAACTTTTTGCAATGTGAATTAAACATTTTGCACCATCCAGTTCACAAGACACTTTTTAGGACCTATATAACTAACGTATAGTGCAAATGTTTTAGTTAAGTTCTTTCAACGATAACAAAAAAAACTTTTATTGGTTAACTGTTATACTTTTATTATTTACTTATTAGACTCTAATAAACATTTTGAGACCCGTTAGAACTTTTTGCAATGTGAATTAAACATTTAGCACCATATAAAGTAGTTCACAAGTCACGTTTTAGGACCTATAAAACTAATGTATAGTGCAAATGTTTTATTTAAGTTCTTTTAAGGATAACAGACAAACCTTTCATTGGTTAACTGTTATACTTTTATTATTTACTTATTAGACTCTAATAAACATTTTGAGACCCGTTAGAACTTTTTGCAATGTGAATTAAACATTTTGCACCATCCAGTTCACAAGACACTTTTTAGGACCTATATAACTAATGTATAGTGCAAATGTTTTAGTTAAGTTCTTTTAACGATAACAGAAAATCTTTTATTGGTTAACTTTTATACTTTGATTATTTACTTATTAGACTCTAATAAAAATATTGAGACCCGTTAGAACTTTTTGCAATGTGAATTAAACATGTTACACTATATAGTTCACAAGGCACTTTTTTGGACCTATACAAATAATGTATAGTGCAAATGTTTTAGTTAAGTTCTTTTAACGATAACAGACAAACTTTTTATTGGTTAACTGTTATACTTTTATTATTTACTTATTAGACTCTAATAAACATTTTGAGACCCGTTAAAACGTTTTGCAAATTGAATTAAACATTTTGCAACATTAAGTTTATAAGATACTTTTTATGACCTATAAAACTAATGTATAGTGCAAATGTTTTAGTTAAGTTCTTTTAACGATAACAGACAAATCTTTTATTGGTTAACTGTTATACTTTTATTATTTACTTATTAGACTCTAATAAACATTTTCAGACCCGTTAGAACTTTTTGCAATGTGAATTAAACATTTTGCACCATATAGATCACAAGGCACTTTTTAGGACCTATAAAACTAATGTATGGTGCAAATGTTTTAGTTAAGTTCTTTTAACGATAACAGACAAACCTTTTATTGGTTAACTGTTATACTTTTATTATTTACTTATTAGATTATAATAAACATTTTCAGACCCGTTTGAAATTTTTGCAATGTGAATTAAACATTTTGCACCATATACAGTAGTTCACAAGTCACGTTTTAGGACCTATAAAAGTAATGAATAGTGCAAATGTTTTAGTTACGTTCTTTTAACGATAACAGACAAACCTTTTATTGGTTAACTGTTATACTTTTATTATTTACTTATTAGACTCTAAAAAACATTTTGAGACCCGTTAGAACTTTTTGCAATGTGAATTAAACATTTTGCACCATCCAGTTCACAACACACTTTTTAGGACCTAATAACTAATGTATAGTGCAAATATTTGAGTTAAGTTCTTTTAACGATAACAGACAAACCTTTTATTGGTTAACTGTTATACTTTTATTATTTACTTATTAGACTCTAATAAACATTTTGAGACCCGTTAGAACTTTTTGCAATGTGAATTAAACATTTTGCACCATCCAGTTCACAAGACACTTTTTAGGACCTATATAACTAATGTATAGTGCAAATGTTTTAGTTAAGTTCTTTTAACGATAACAGACAAACCTTTTATTGGTTAACTGTTATACTTTTATTATTTACTTATTAGACTCTAATAAACATTTTGAGACCCGTTAGAACTTTTTGCAATGTGAATTAAACATTTTGCACCATCCAGTTCACAAGACACTTTTTAGGACCTATATAACTAATGTATAGTGCAAATGTTTTAGTTACGTTCTTTTAACGATAACAGACAAACCTTTTATTGGTTAACTGTTATACTTTTATTATTTACTTATTAGACTCTAAAAAACATTTTGAGACCCGTTAGAACTTTTTGCAATGTGAATTAAACATTTTGCACCATCCAGTTCACAAGACACTTTTTAGGACCTAATAACTAATGTATAGTGCAAATATTTGAGTTAAGTTCTTTTAACGATAACAGACAAACCTTTTATTGGTTAACTGTTATACTTTTATTATTTACTTATTAGACTCTAATAAACATTTTGAGACCCGTTAGAACTTTTTGCAATGTGAATTAAACATTTTGCACCATATAAAGTAGTTCACAAGTCACGTTTTAGGACCTATAAAACTAATGAATAGTGCAAATGTTTTAGTTACGTTCTTTTAACGATAACAGACAAACCTTTTATTGGTTAACTGTTATACTTTTATTATTTACTTATTAGACTCTAAAAAACATTTTGAGACCCGTTAGAACTTTTTGCAATGTGAATTAAACATTTTGCACCATCCAGTTCACAACACACTTTTTAGGACCTAATAACTAATGTATAGTGCAAATATTTGAGTTAAGTTCTTTTAACGATAACAGACAAACCTTTTATTGGTTAACTGTTATACTTTTATTATTTACTTATTAGACTCTAATAAACATTTTGAGACCCGTTAAAACATTTTGCTAATTGAATTAAACATTTTGCACCATATACAGTAGTTCACAAGTCACGTTTTATGACGTATATATCTAATGTATAGGTCAAATGTTTTAGTTAAGTTCTTTTAACGATAACAGACAAAACTTTCATTGGTTGACTGTTATACTTTTATTATTTCCTTATTAGACTCTAATAAACATTTTGAGACCCGTTAGAACTTTTTGCAATGTGAATTAAACATTTTGCACCATCCAGTTCACAAGACACTTTTTAGGACCTATATAACTAATGTATAGTGCAAATATTTGAGTTAAGTTCTTTTAACGATAACAGACAAACCTTTTATTGGTTAACTGTTATACTTTTATTATTTACTTATTAGACTCTAATAAACATTTTGAGACCCGTTAAAACATTTTGCTAATTGAATTAAACATTTTGCACCATATACAGTAGTTCACAAGTCACGTTTTATGACGTATATATCTAATGTATAGGTCAAATGTTTTAGTTAAGTTCTTTTAACGATAACAGACAAAACTTTCATTGGTTGACTGTTATACTTTTATTATTTCCTTATTAGACTCTAATAAACATTTTGAGACCCGTTAGAACTTTTTGCAATGTGAATTAAACATTTTGCACCATCCAGTTCACAAGACACTTTTTAGGACCTATATAACTAATGTATAGTGCAAATGTTTTAGTTAAGTTCTTTTAACGATAACAAAAAAAACTTTTATTGGTTAACTGTTATACTTTTATTATTTACTTATTAGACTCTAATAAACATTTTGAGACCCGTTGGAACTTTTTGCAATGTGAATTAAACATTTAGCACCATATAAAGTAGTTCACAAGTCACGTTTTAGGACCTATAAAACTAATGTATAGTGCAAATGTTTTATTTAAGTTCTTTTAAGGATAACAGACAAACCTTTCATTGGTTAACTGTTATACTTTTATTATTTACTTATTAGACTCTAATAAACATTTTGAGACCCGTTAGAACTTTTTGCAATGTGAATTAAACATTTTGCACCATCCAGTTCACAAGACACTTTTTAGGACCTATATAACTAATGTATAGTGCAAATGTTTTAGTTAAGTTCTTTTAACGATAACAGAAAATATTTTATTGGTTAACTGTTATACTTTGATTATTTACTTATTAGACTCTAATAAACATTTTGAGACCCGTTAAAACTTTTTGCAAATTGAATTAAACATTTTGCACCATATAGTTTATAAGACACTTTTTAGGACCTATATAACTAATGTATAGTGCAAATGTTTTAGTTAAGTTCTTTTAACGATAACAGACAAACCTTTTATTATTTGACTGTTATACTTTTATTATTTACTTATTAGACTCTAATAAACATTTTGAGACCCGTTAGAACTTTTTGCAATTTGAATTAAATATTTTGCACCATACAGTTCACAAGGCACTTTTTAGGACCTATAAAACTAATGTATAGTGCAAATGTTTTAGTTAAGTTCTTTAACGATAACAGACAAACCTTTTATTGGTTAACTGTTATACTTTTATTATTTACTTATTAGACTCTAATAAACATTTTGAGACCAGTTAGAACTTTTTGCAATGTGAATTAAACATTTTGCACCATATACAGTAGTTCAAAATCACGTTTTATGACCTATAAAACTAATGTATAGGTCAAATGTTTTAGTTAAGTTCTTTTAACGATAACAGACAAACCTTTCATTGGTTGACTGTTATACTTTTATTATTTCCTTATTAGACTCTAATAAACATTTTGAGACCCGTTAGAACTTTTTGCAATTTGAATTAAGCATGTTGCACCATCCAGTTCACAAAACACTTTTTAGGACCTATATAACTAATGTATAGTGCAAATGTTTTAGTTAAGTTCTTTTAACGATAACAGAAAAACCTTTTATTGGTTAACTGTTATACTTTTATTATTTACTTATTAGACTCTAATAAACATTTTGAGACCCGTTAAAACTTTTTGCAAATTGAATTAAACATTTTGCACCATATAGTTTATAAGACACTTTTTAGGACCTATATAACTAATGTATAGTGCAAATGTTTTAGTTAAGTTCTTTTAAAGATAACAGACAAATCATTTATTGGTTAACTGTTATACTTTTATTATTTACTTATTAGACTCTAATAAACATTTTCAAACCCGTTAGAACTTTTTGCAATGTGAATTAAACATTTTGCACCATATAGTTCACAAGGCACTTTTTAGGACCTATATAACTAATGTATAGTGCAAATGTTTTAGTTAAGTTCTTTTAACGATAACAGACAAACCTTTTATTATTTGACTGTTATACTTTTATTATTTACTTATTAGACTCTAATAAACATTTTGAGACCCGTTAGAACTTTTAGCAATTTGAATTAAATATTTTGCACCATATAGTTCACAAGGCACTTTTTAGGACCTATAAAACTAATGTATAGTGCAAATGTTTTAGTTAAGTTCTTTTAAGGATAACAGACAAACCTTTCCTTGGTTGACTGTTATACTTTTATTATTTACTTATTAGACTCTAATAAAAATATTGAGACCCGTTAGAACTTTTTGCAATGTGAATTAAACATGTTACACTTTATAGTTCACAAGGCACTTTTTTGGACCTATACAAATAATGTATAGTGCAAATGTTTGAGTTAAGTTCTTTTAACGATAACAGACAAACTTTTTATTGGTTAACTGTTATACTTTTATTATTTACTTATTAGACTCTAATGAACATTTTGAGACCCGTTAAAACGTTTTGCAAATTGAATTAAACATTTTGCAACATTAAGTTTATAAGATACTTTTTATGACCTATAAAACTAATGTATAGTGCAAATGTTTTAGTTAAGTTCTTTTAACGATAACAGACAAATCTTTTATTGGTTAACTGTTATACTTTTATTATTTACTTATTAGACTCTAATAAACATTTTGAGACCCGTTAGAACTTTTTGCAATGTGAATTAAACATTTTGCACCATATAGATCACAAGGCACTTTTTAGGACCTATAAAACTAATGTATGGTGCAAATGTTTTAGTTAAGTTCTTTTAACGATAACAGACAAACCTTTTATTGGTTAACTGTTATACTTTTATTATTTACTTATTAGACTATAATAAACATTTTCAGACCCGTTTGAAATTTTTGCAATGTGAATTAAACATTTTGCACCATATACAGTAGTTCACAAGTCACGTTTTAGGACCTATAAAAGTAATGAATAGTGCAAATGTTTTAGTTACGTTCTTTTAACGATAACAGACAAACCTTTTATTGGTTAACTGTTATACTTTTATTATTTCCTTATTAGACTCTAATAAACATTTTGAGACCCGTTAGAACTTTTTGCAATGTGAATTAAACATTTTGCACCATCCAGTTCACAAGACACTTTTTAGGACCTATATAACTAATGTATAGTGCAAATGTTTTAGTTAAGTTCTTTTAGCGATAACAAAAAAAAATTTATTGGTTAACTGTTATACTTTTATTATTTACTTATTAGACTCTAATAAACATTTTGAGACCCGTTAGAACTTTTTGCAATGTGAATTAAACATTTAGCACCATATAAAGTAGTTCACAAGTCACGTTTTAGGACCTATAAAACTAATGTATAGTGCAAATGTTTTATTTAAGTTCTTTTAAGGATAACAGACAAACCTTTCATTGGTTAACTGTTATACTTTTATTATTTACTTATTAGACTCTAATAAACATTTTGAGACCCGTTAGAACTTTTTGCAATGTGAATTAAACATTTTGCACCATCCAGTTCACAAGACACTTTTTAGGACCTATATAACTAATGTATAGTGCAAATGTTTTAGTTAAGTTCTTTTAACGATAACAGACAAACCTTTCATTGGTTGACTGTTATACTTTTATTATTTCCTTATTAGACTCTAATAAACATTTTGAGACCCGTTAGAACTTTTTGCAATTTGAATTAAGCATGTTGCACCATCCAGTTCACAAAACACTTTTTAGGACCTATATAACTAATGTATAGTGCAAATGTTTTAGTTAAGTTCTTTTAACGATAACAGAAAAACCTTTTATTGGTTAACTGTTATACTTTTATTATTTACTTATTAGACTCTAATAAACATTTTGAGACCCGTTAAAACTTTTTGCAAATTGAATTAAACATTTTGCACCATATAGTTTATAAGACACTTTTTAGGACCTATATAACTAATGTATAGTGCAAATGTTTTAGTTAAGTTCTTTTAAAGATAACAGACAAATCATTTATTGGTTAACTGTTATACTTTTATTATTTACTTATTAGACTCTAATAAACATTTTCAAACCCGTTAGAACTTTTTGCAATGTGAATTAAACATTTTGCACCATATAGTTCACAAGGCACTTTTTAGGACCTATATAACTAATGTATAGTGCAAATGTTTTAGTTAAGTTCTTTTAACGATAACAGACAAACCTTTTATTATTTGACTGTTATACTTTTATTATTTACTTATTAGACTCTAATAAACATTTTGAGACCCGTTAGAACTTTTAGCAATTTGAATTAAATATTTTGCACCATATAGTTCACAAGGCACTTTTTAGGACCTATAAAACTAATGTATAGTGCAAATGTTTTAGTTAAGTTCTTTTAAGGATAACAGACAAACCTTTCCTTGGTTGACTGTTATACTTTTATTATTTACTTATTAGACTCTAATAAAAATATTGAGACCCGTTAGAACTTTTTGCAATGTGAATTAAACATGTTACACTTTATAGTTCACAAGGCACTTTTTTGGACCTATACAAATAATGTATAGTGCAAATGTTTGAGTTAAGTTCTTTTAACGATAACAGACAAACTTTTTATTGGTTAACTGTTATACTTTTATTATTTACTTATTAGACTCTAATGAACATTTTGAGACCCGTTAAAACGTTTTGCAAATTGAATTAAACATTTTGCAACATTAAGTTTATAAGATACTTTTTATGACCTATAAAACTAATGTATAGTGCAAATGTTTTAGTTAAGTTCTTTTAACGATAACAGACAAATCTTTTATTGGTTAACTGTTATACTTTTATTATTTACTTATTAGACTCTAATAAACATTTTGAGACCCGTTAGAACTTTTTGCAATGTGAATTAAACATTTTGCACCATATAGATCACAAGGCACTTTTTAGGACCTATAAAACTAATGTATGGTGCAAATGTTTTAGTTAAGTTCTTTTAACGATAACAGACAAACCTTTTATTGGTTAACTGTTATACTTTTATTATTTACTTATTAGACTATAATAAACATTTTCAGACCCGTTTGAAATTTTTGCAATGTGAATTAAACATTTTGCACCATATACAGTAGTTCACAAGTCACGTTTTAGGACCTATAAAAGTAATGAATAGTGCAAATGTTTTAGTTACGTTCTTTTAACGATAACAGACAAACCTTTTATTGGTTAACTGTTATACTTTTATTATTTCCTTATTAGACTCTAATAAACATTTTGAGACCCGTTAGAACTTTTTGCAATGTGAATTAAACATTTTGCACCATCCAGTTCACAAGACACTTTTTAGGACCTATATAACTAATGTATAGTGCAAATGTTTTAGTTAAGTTCTTTTAGCGATAACAAAAAAAAATTTATTGGTTAACTGTTATACTTTTATTATTTACTTATTAGACTCTAATAAACATTTTGAGACCCGTTAGAACTTTTTGCAATGTGAATTAAACATTTAGCACCATATAAAGTAGTTCACAAGTCACGTTTTAGGACCTATAAAACTAATGTATAGTGCAAATGTTTTATTTAAGTTCTTTTAAGGATAACAGACAAACCTTTCATTGGTTAACTGTTATACTTTTATTATTTACTTATTAGACTCTAATAAACATTTTGAGACCCGTTAGAACTTTTTGCAATGTGAATTAAACATTTTGCACCATCCAGTTCACAAGACACTTTTTAGGACCTATATAACTAATGTATAGTGCAAATGTTTTAGTTAAGTTCTTTTAACGATAACAGAAAATCTTTTATTGGTTAACTGTTATACTTTGATTATTTACTTATTAGACTCTAATAAACATTTTGAGACCCGTTAAAACTTTTTGCAAATTGAATTAAACATTTTGCACCATATAGTTTATAAGACACTTTTTAGGACCTATATAACTAATGTATAGTGCAAATGTTTTAGTTAAGTTCTTTTAACGATAACAGACAAACCTTTTATTATTTGACTGCTATACTTTTATTATTTACTTATTAGACTCTAATAAACATTTTAAGACCCGTTAAAACTTTTTGCAATTTGAATTAAATATTTTGCACCATATAGTTCACAAGGCACTTTTTAGGACCTATAAAACTAATGTATAGTGCAAATGTTTTAGTTAAGTTCTTTAACGATAACAGACAAACCTTTTATTGGTTAACTGTTATACTTTTATTATTTACTTATTAGACTCTAATAAACATTTTGAGACCAGTTAGAACTTTTTGCAATGTGAATTAAACATTTTGCACCATATACAGTAGTTCACAAATCACGTTTTATGACCTATAAAACTAATGTATAGGTCAAATGTTTTAGTTAAGTTCTTTTAACGATAACAGACAAACCTTTCATTGGTTGACTGTTATACTTTTATTATTTCCTTATTAGACTCTAATAAACATTTTGAGACCCGTTAGAACTTTTTGCAATTTGAATTAAGGATGTTGCACCATCCAGTTCACAAAACACTTTTTAGGACCTATATAACTAATGTATAGTGCAAATGTTTTAGTTAAGTTCTTTTAACGATAACAGACAAACCTTTTATTATTTGACTGTTATACTTTTATTATTTACTTATTAGACTCTAATAAACATTTTGAGACCCGTTAGAACTTTTAGCAATTTGAATTAAATATTTTGCACCATATAGTTCACAAGGCACTTTTTAGGACCTATAAAACTAATGTATAGTGCAAATGTTTTAGTTAAGTTCTTTTAAGGATAACAGACAAACCTTTCCTTGGTTGACTGTTATACTTTTATTATTTACTTATTAGACTCTAATAAAAATATTGAGACCCGTTAGAACTTTTTGCAATGTGAATTAAACATGTTACACTATATAGTTCACAAGGCACTTTTTTGGACCTATACAAATAATGTATAGTGCAAATGTTTTAGTTAAGTTCTTTTAACGATAACAGACAAACTTTTTATTGGTTAACTGTTATACTTTTATTATTTACTTATTAGACTGTAATAAACATTTTGAGACCCGTTAAAACGTTTTGCAAATTGAATTAAACATTTTGCAACATTAAGTTTATAAGATACTTTTTATGACCTATAAAACTAATGTATAGTGCAAATGTTTTAGTTAAGTTCTTTTAACGATAACAGACAAATCTTTTATTGGTTAACTGTTATACTTTTATTATTTACTTATTAGACTCTAATAAACATTTTGAGACCCGTTAGAACTTTTTGCAATGTGAATTAAACATTTTGCACCATATAGATCACAAGGCACTTTTTAGGACCTATAAAACTAATGTATGGTGCAAATGTTTTAGTTAAGTTCTTTTAACGATAACAGACAAACCTTTTATTGGTTAACTGTTATACTTTTATTATTTACTTATTAGACTATAATAAACATTTTCAGACCCGTTTGAAATTTTTGCAATGTGAATTAAACATTTTGCACCATATACAGTAGTTCACAAGTCACGTTTTAGGACCTATAAAAGTAATGAATAGTGCAAATGTTTTAGTTACGTTCTTTTAACGATAACAGACAAACCTTTTATTGGTTAACTGTTATACTTTTATTATTTACTTATTAGACTCTAAAAAACATTTTGAGACCCGTTAGAACTTTTTGCAATGTGAATTAAACATTTTGCACCATCCAGTTCACAACACACTTTTTAGGACCTAATAACTAATGTATAGTGCAAATATTTGAGTTAAGTTCTTTTAACGATAACAGACAAACCTTTTATTGGTTAACTGTTATACTTTTATTATTTACTTATTAGACTCTAATAAACATTTTGAGACCCGTTAGAACTTTTTGCAATGTGAATTAAACATTTTGCACCATCCAGTTCACAAGACACTTTTTAGGACCTATATAACTAATGTATAGTGCAAATGTTTTAGTTAAGTTCTTTTAACGATAACAGACAAACCTTTTATTGGTTAACTGTTATACTTTTATTATTTACTTATTAGACTCTAATAAACATTTTGAGACCCGTTAGAACTTTTTGCAATGTGAATTAAACATTTTGCACCATCCAGTTCACAAGACACTTTTTAGGACCTATATAACTAATGTATAGTGCAAATGTTTTAGTTACGTTCTTTTAACGATAACAGACAAACCTTTTATTGGTTAACTGTTATACTTTTATTATTTACTTATTAGACTCTAAAAAATATTTTGAGACCCGTTTGAACTTTTTGCAATGTGAATTAAACATTTTGCACCATCCAGTTCACAAGACACTTTTTAGGACCTAATAACTAATGTATAGTGCAAATATTTGAGTTAAGTTCTTTTAACGATAACAGACAAACCTTTTATTGGTTAACTGTTATACTTTTATGATTTACTTATTAGACTCTAATAAACATTTTGAGACCCGTTAGAACTTTTTGCAATGTGAATTAAACATTTTGCACCATCCAGTTCACAAGACACTTTTTAGGACCTATATAACTAATGTATAGTGCAAATGTTTTAGTTAAGTTCTTTTAACGATAACAGAAAATCTTTTATTGGTTGACTGTTATACTTTGATTATTTACTTATTAGACTCTAATAAACATTTTGAGACCCGTTAAAACATTTTGTTAATTGAATTAAACATTTTGCACCATATACAGTAGTTCACAAGTCACGTTTTATGACCTATATATCTAATGTATAGGTCAAATGTTTTATTTAAGTTCTTTTAACGATAACAGACAAAACTTTCATTGGTTGACTGTTATACTTTTATTATTTCCTTATTAGACTCTAATAAACATTTTGAGACCCGTTAGTACTTTTTGCAATGTGAATTAAACATTTTGCACCATCCAGTTCACAAGACACTTTTTAGGACCTATATAACTAATGTATAGTGCAAATGTTTTAGTTAAGTTCTTTTAACGATAACAAAAAAAACTTTTATTGGTTAACTGTTATACTTTGATTATTTACTTATTAGACTCTAATAAACATTTTGAGACCCGTTAGAACTTTTTGCAATGTGAATTAAACATTTAGCACCATATAAAGTAGTTCACAAGTCACGTTTTAGGACCTATAAAACTAATGTATAGTGCAAATGTTTTATTTAAGTTCTTTTAAGGATAACAGACAAACCTTTCATTGGTTAACTGTTATACTTTTATTATTTACTTATTAGACTCTAATAAACATTTTGAGACCCGTTAGAACTTTTTGCAATGTGAATTAAACATTTTGCACCATCCAGTTCACAAGACACTTTTTAGGACCTATATAACTAATGTATAGTGCAAATGTTTTAGTTAAGTTCTTTTAACGATGACAGAAAATCTTTTATTGGTTAACTGTTATACTTTGATTATTTACTTATTAGACTCTAATAAACATTTTGAGACCCGTTAAAACTTTTTGCAAATTGAATTAAACATTTTGCACCATATAGTTTATAAGACACTTTTTAGGACCTATATAACTAATGTATAGTGCAAATGTTTTAGTTAAGTTCTTTTAACGATAACAGACAAACCTTTTATTATTTGACTGTTATACTTTTATTATTTACTTATTAGACTCTAATAAACATTTTGAGACCCGTTAGAACTTTTTGCAATTTGAATTAAATATTTTGCACCATACAGTTCACAAGGCACTTTTTAGGACCTATAAAACTAATGTATAGTGCAAATGTTTTAGTTAAGTTCTGTAACGATAACAGACAAACCTTTTATTGGTTAACTGTTATACTTTTATTATTTACTTATTAGACTCTAATAAACATTTTGAGACCAGTTAGAACTTTTTGCAATGTGAATTAAACATTTTGCACCATATACAGTAGTTCACAAATCACGTTTTATGACCTATAAAACTAATGTATAGGTCAAATGTTTTAGTTAAGTTCTTTTAACGATAACAGACAAACCTTTCATTGGTTGACTGTTATACTTTTATTATTTCCTTATTAGTCTCTAATAAACATTTTGAGACCCGTTAGAACTTTTTGCAATTTGAATTAAGCATGTTGCACCATCCAGTTCACAAAACACTTTTTAGGACCTATATAACTAATGTATAGTGCAAATGTTTTAGTTAAGTTCTTTTAACGATAACAGAAAAACCTTTTATTGGTTAACTGTTATACTTTTATTATTTACTTATTAGACTCTAATAAACATTTTGAGACCCGTTAAAACTTTTTGCAAATTGAATTAAACATTTTGCACCATATAGTTTATAAGACACTTTTTAGGACCTATATAACTAATGTATAGTGCAAATGTTTTAGTTAAGTTCTTTTAAAGATAACAGAGAAATCATTTATTGGTTAACTGTTATACTTTTATTATTTACTTATTAGACTCTAATAAACATTTTCAGACCCGTTAGAACTTTTTGCAATGTGAATTAAACATTTTGCACCATATAGTTCACAAGGCACTTTTTAGGACCTATATAACTAATGTATAGTGCAAATGTTTTAGTTAAGTTCTTTTAACGATAACAGACAAACCTTTTATTATTTGACTGTTATACTTTTATTATTTACTTATTAGACTCTAATAAACATTTTGAGACCCGTTAGAACTTTTAGCAATTTGAATTAAATATTTTGCACCATATAGTTCACAAGGCACTTTTTAGGACCTATAAAACTAATGTATAGTGCAAATGTTTTAGTTAAGTTCTTTTAAGGATAACAGACAAACCTTTCCTTGGTTGACTGTTATACTTTTATTATTTACTTATTAGACTCTAATAAAAATATTGAGACCCGTTAGAACTTTTTGCAATGTGAATTAAACATGTTACACTATATAGTTCACAAGGCACTTTTTTGGACCTATACAAATAATGTATAGTGCAAATGTTTTAGTTAAGTTCTTTTAACGATAACAGACAAACTTTTTATTGGTTAACTGTTATACTTTTATTATTTACTTATTAGACTCTAATAAACATTTTGAGACCCGATAAAACGTTTTGCAAATTGAATTAAACATTTTGCAACATTAAGTTTATAAGATACTTTTTATGACCTATAAAACTAATGTATAGTGCAAATGTTTTAGTTAAGTTCTTTTAACGATAACAGACAAATCTTTTATTGGTTAACTGTTATACTTTTATTATTTACTTATTAGACTATAATAAACATTTTGAGACCCGTTAGAACTTTTTGCAATGTGAATTAAACATTTTGCACCATATAGATCACAAGGCACTTTTTAGGACCTATAAAACTAATGTATGGTGCAAATGTTTTAGTTAAGTTCTTTTAACGATAACAGACAAACCTTTTATTGGTTAACTGTTATACTTTTATTATTTACTTATTAGACTCTAATAAACATTTTCAGACCCGTTTGAAATTTTTGCAATGTGAATTAAACATTTTGCACCATATACAGTAGTTCACAAGTCACGTTTTAGGACCTATAAAAGTAATGAATAGTGCAAATGTTTTAGTTACGTACTTTTAACGATAACAGACAAACTTTTTATTGGTTAACTGTTATACTTTTATTATTTCCTTATTAGACTCTAATAAACATTTTGAGACCCGTTAGAACTTTTTGCAATGTGAATTAAACATTTTGCACCATCCAGTTCACAAGACACTTTTTAGGACCTATATAACTAATGTATAGTGCAAATGTTTTAGTTAAGTTCTTTTAACGATAACAAAAAAAAATTTATTGGTTAACTGTTATACTTTTATTATTTACTTATTAGACTCTAATAAACATTTTGAGACCCGTTAGAACTTTTTGCAATGTGAATTAAACACTTAGCACCATATAAAGTAGTTCACAAGTCACGTTTTAGGACCTATAAAACTAATGTATAGTGCAAATGTTTTATTTAAGTTCTTTTAAGGATAACAGACAAACCTTTCATTGGTTAACTGTTATACTTTTATTATTTACTTATTAGACTCTAATAAACATTTTGAGACCCGTTAGAACTTTTTGCAATGTGAATTAAACATTTTGCACCATCCAGTTCACAAGACACTTTTTAGGACCTATATAACTAATGTATAGTGCAAATGTTTTAGTTAAGTTCTTTTAACGATAACAGAAAATCTTTTATTGGTTAACTGTTATACTTTGATTATTTACTTATTAGACTCTAATAAACATTTTGAGACCCGTTAAAACTTTTTGCAAATTGAATTAAACATTTTGCACCACATAGTTTATAAGACACTTTTTAGGACCTATATAACTAATGTATAGTGCAAATGTTTTAGTTAAGTTCTTTTAACGATAACAGACAAACCTTTTATTATTTGACTGTTATACTTTTATTATTTACTTATTAGACTCTAATAAACATTTTGAGACCCGTTAGAACGTTTTGCAATTTGAATTAAATATTTTGCACCATATAGTTCACAAGGCACTTTTTAGGACCTATAAAACTAATGTATAGTGCAAATGTTTTAGTTAAGTTCTTTAACGATAACAGACAAACCTTTTATTGGTTAACTGTTATACTTTTATTATTTACTTATTAGACTCTAATAAACATTTTGAGACCCGTTAGAACTTTTTGCAATGTGAATTAAACATTTTGCACCATATACAGTAGTTCACAAATCACGTTTTATGACCTATAAAACTAATGTATAGGTCAAATGTTTTAGTTAAGTTCTTTTAACGATAACAGACAAACCTTTCATTGGTTGACTGTTATACTTTTATTATTTCCTTATTAGACTCTAATAAACATTTTGAGACCCGTTAGAACTTTTTGCAATTTGAATTAAGCATGTTGCACCATCCAGTTCTCAAAACACTTTTTAGGACCTATATAACTAATGTATAGTGCAAATGTTTTAGTTAAGTTCTTTTAACGATAACAGAAAAACCTTTTATTGGTTAACTGTTATACTTTTATTATTTACTTATTAGACTCTAATAAACATTTTGAGACCCGTTAAAACTTTTTGCAAATTGAATTAAACATTTTGCACCATATAGTTTATAAGACACTTTTTAGGACCTATATAACTAATGTATAGTGCAAATGTTTTAGTTAAGTTCTTTTAAAGATAACAGACAAATCATTTATTGGTTAACTGTTATACTTTTAATATTTACTTATTAGACTCTAATAAACATTTTCAGACCCGTTAGAACTTTTTGCAATGTGAATTAAACATTTTGCACCATATAGTTCACAAGGCACTTTTTAGGACCTATATAACTAATGTATAGTGCAAATGTTTTAGTTAAGTTCTTTTAACGATAACAGACAAACCTTTTAATATTTGACTGTTATACTTTTATTATTTACTTATTAGACTCTAATAAACATTTTGAGACCCGTTAGAACTTTTAGCAATTTGAATTAAATATTTTGCACCATATAGTTCACAAGGCACTTTTTAGGACCTATAAAACTAATGTATAGTGCAAATGTTTTAGTTAAGTTCTTTTAAGGATAACAGACAAACCTTTCCTTGGTTGACTGTTATACTTTTATTATTTACTTATTAGACTCTAATAAAAATATTGAGACCCGTTAGAACTTTTTGCAATGTGAATTAAACATGTTACACTATATAGTTCACAAGGCACTTTTTTGGACCTATACAAATAATGTATAGTGCAAATGTTTTAGTTAAGTTCTTTTAACGATAACAGACAAACTTTTTATTGGTTAACTGTTATACTTTTATTATTTACTTATTAGACTCTAATAAACATTTTGAGACCCGTTAAAACGTTTTGCAAATTGAATTAAACATTTTGCAACATTAAGTTTATAAGATACTTTTTATGAACTATAAAACTAATGTATAGTGCATATGTTTTAGTTAAGTTCTTTTAACGATAACAGACAAATCTTTTATTGGTTAACTGTTATACTTTTATTATTTACTTATTAGACTCTAATAAACATTTTGAGACCCGTTAGAACTTTTTGCAATGTGAATTAAACATTTTGCACCATATAGATCACAAGGCACTTTTTAGGACCTATAAAACTAATGTATGGTGCAAATGTTTTAGTTAAGTTCTTTTAACGATAACAGACAAACCTTTTATTGGTTAACTGTTATACTTTTATTATTTACTTATTAGACTATAATAAACATTTTCAGACCCGTTTGAAATTTTTGCAAATTGAATTAAACATTTTGCACCATATACAGTAGTTCACAAGTCACGTTTTAGGACCTAAAAAAGTAATGAATAGTGCAAATGTTTTAGTTACGTTCTTTTAACGATAACAGACAAACCTTTTATTGGTTAACTGTTATACTTTTATTATTTACTTATTAGACTCTAAAAAACATTTTGAGACCCGTTAGAACTTTTTGCAATGTGAATTAAACATTTTGCACCATCCAGTTCACAACACACTTTTTAGGACCTAATAACTAATGTATAGTGCAAATATTTCAGTTAAGTTCTTTTAACGATAACAGACAAACCTTTTATTGGTTCACTGTTATACTTTTATTATTTACTTATTAGACTCTAATAAACATTTTGAGACCCGTTAGAACTTTTTGCAATGTGAATTAAACATTTTGCACCATCCAGTTCACAAGACACTTTTTAGGACCTATATAACTAATGTATAGTGCAAATGTTTTAGTTACGTTCTTTTAACGATAACAGACAAACCTTTTATTTGTTAACTGTTATACTTTTATTATTTACTTATTAGACTCTAAAAAATATTTTGAGACCCGTTTAAACTTTTTGCAATGTGAATTAAACATTTTGCACCATCCAGTTCACAAGACACTTTTTAGGACCTAATAACTAATGTATAGTGCAAATATTTGAGTTAAGTTCTTTTAACGATAACAGACAAACCTTTTATTGGTTAACTGTTATACTTTTATTATTTACTTATTAGACTCTAATAAACATTTTGAGACCCGTTAGAACTTTTTGCAATGTGAATTAAACATTTTGCACCATATAAAGTAGTTCACAAGTCACGTTTTAGGACCTATAAAACTAATGAATAGTGCAAATGTTTTAGTTACGTTCTTTTAACGATAACAGACAAACCTTTTATTGGTTAACTGTTATACTTTTATTATTTACTTATTAGACTCTAAAAAACATTTTGAGACCCGTTAGAACTTTTTGCAATGTGAATTAAACATTTTGCACCATCCAGTTCACAACACACTTTTTAGGACCTAATAACTAATGTATAGTGCAAATATTTGAGTTAAGTTCTTTTAACGATAACAGACAAACCTTTTATTGGTTAACTGTTATACTTTTATTATTTACTTATTAGACTCTAATAAACATTTTGAGACCCGTTAGAACTTTTTGCAATGTGAATTAAACATTTTGCACCATCCAGTTCACAAGACACTTTTTAGGACCTATATAACTAATGTATAGTGCAAATGTTTTAGTTAAGTTCTTTTAACGATAACAGAAAATCTTTTATTGGTTAACTGTTATACTTTGATTATTTACTTATTAGACTCTAATAAACATTTTGAGACCCGTTAAAACATTTTGCTAATTGAATTAAACATTTTGCACCATATACAGTAGTTCACAAGTCACGTTTTATGACCTATATATCTAATGTATAGGTCAAATGTTTTAGTTAAGTTCTTTTAACGATAACAGACAAAACTTTCATTGGTTGACTGTTATACTTTTATTATTTCCTTATTAGACTCTAATAAACATTTTGAGACCCGTTAGAACTTTTTGCAATGTGAATTAAAAATTTTGCACCATCCAGTTCACAAGACACTTTTTAGGACCTATATAACTAATGTATAGTGCAAATGTTTTAGTTAAGTTCTTTTAACGATAACAAAAAAAACTTTTATTGGTTAACTGTTATACTTTTATTATTTACTTATTAGACTCTAATAAACATTTTGAGACCCGTTAGAACTTTTTGCAATGTGAATTAAACATTTAGCACCATATAAAGTAGTTCACAAGTCACGTTTTAGGACCTATAAAACTAATGTATAGTGCAAATGTTTTATTTAAGTTCTTTTAAGGATAACAGACAAACCTTTCATTGGTTAACTGTTATACTTTTATTATTTACTTATTAGACTCTAATAAACATTTTGAGACCCGTTAGAACTTTTTGCAATGTGAATTAAACATTTTGCACCATCCAGTTCACAAGACACTTTTTAGGACCTATATAACTAATGTATAGTGCAAATGTTTTAGTTAAGTTCTTTTAACGATAACAAAAAATCTTTTATTGGTTAACTGTTATACTTTGATTATTTACTTATTAGACTCTAATAAACATTTTGAGACCCGTTAAAACTTTTTGCAAATTGAATTAAACATTTTGCACCATATAGTTTATAAGACACTTTTTAGGACCTATATAACTAATGTATAGTGCAAATGTTTTAGTTAAGTTCTTTTAACGATAACAGACAAACCTTTTATTATTTGACTGTTATGCTTTTATTATTTACTTATTAGACTCTAATAAACATTTTGAGACCCGTTAGAACGTTTTGCAATTTGAATTAAATATTTTGCACCATACAGTTCACAAGGCACTTTTTAGGACCTATAAAACTAATGTATAGTGCAAATGTTTTAGTTAAGTTCTTTAACGATAACAGACAAACCTTTTATTGGTTAACTGTTATACTTTTATTATTTACTTATTAGACTCTAATAAACATTTTGAGACCCGTTAGAACTTTTTGCAACGTGAATTAAACATTTTGCACCATATACAGTAGTTCACAAATCACGTTTTATGACCTATAAAACTAATGTATAGGTCAAATGTTTTAGTTAAGTTCTTTTAACGATAACAGACAAACCTTTCATTGGTTGACTGTTATACTTTTATTATTTCCTTATTAGACTCTAATAAACATTTTGAGACCCGTTAGAACTTTTTGCAATTTGAATTAAGCATGTTGCACCATCCAGTTCACAAAACACTTTTTAGGACCTATATAACTAATGTATAGTGCAAATGTTTTAGTTAAGTTCTTTTAACGATAACAGAAAAACCTTTTATTGGTTAACTGTTATACTTTTATTATTTACTTATTAGACTCTAAAAAACATTTTGAGACCCGTTAGAACTTTTTGCAATGTGAATTAAACATTTTGCACCATCCAGTTAACAACACACTTTTTAGGACCTAATAACTAATGTATAGTGCAAATGTTTTAGTTAAGTTCTTTTAACGATAACAGAAACTCTTTTATTGGTTAACTGTTATACTTTGATTATTTACTTATTAGACTCTAATAAACATTTTGAGACCCGTTAAAACTTTTTGCAATGTGAATTAAACATTTTGCACCATATACAGTAGTTCACAAGTCACGTTTTATGACCTATATAACTAATGTATAGGTCAAATGTTTTAGTTAAGTTCTTTTAACGATAACAGACAAAACTTTCCTTGGTTGACTGTTATACTTTTATTATTTCCTTATTAGACTCTAATAAACATTTTGAGACCCGTTAGAACTTTTTGCAATGTGAATTAAACATTTTGCACCATATAAAGTAGTTCACAAGTCACGTTTTAGGACCTATAAAACTAATGTATAGTGCAAATGTTTTATTTAAGTTCTTTTAAGGATAACAGACAAACCTTTCATTGGTTAACTGTTATACTTTTATTATTTCCTTATTAGACTCTAATAAACATTTTGAGACCCGTTAGAACTTTTTGCAATTTGAATTAAGCATGTTGCACCATCCAGTTCACAAAACACTTTTTAGGACCTATATAACTAATGTATAGTGCAAATGTTTTAGTTAAGTTCTTTTAACGATAACAGAAAAACCTTTTATTGGTTAACTGTTATACTTTGATTATTTCCTTATTAGACTCTAATAAACATTTTGAGACCCGTTAGAACTTTTTGCAATGTGAATTGAACATTTTGCACCATCCAGTTCACAAGACACTTTTTAGGACCTATATAACTAATGTATAGTGCAAATGTTTTAGTTAAGTTCTTTTAACGATAACAAAAAAAACTTTTATTGGTTAACTGTTATACTTTTATTATTTACTTATTAGACTCTAATAAACATTTTGAGACCCGTTAGAACTTTTTGCAATGTGAATTAAACATTTTGCACCATATAAAGTAGTTCACAAGTCACGTTTTAGGACCTATAAAACTAATGTATAGTGCAAATGTTTTATTTAAGTTCTTTTAAGGATAACAGACAAACCTTTCATTGGTTAACTGTTATACTTTTATTATTTACTTATTAGACTCTAATAAACATTTTGAGACCCGTTAGAACTTTTTGCAATGTGAATTAAACATTTTGCACCATCCAGTTCACAAGACACTTTTTAGGACCTATATAACTAAAGTATAGTGCAAATGTTTTAGTTAAGTTCTTTTAACGATAACAGAAAATCTTTTATTGGTTAACTGTTATACTTTGATTATTTACTTATTAGACTCTAATAAACATTTTGAGACCCGTTAAAACTTTTTGCAAATTGAATTAAACATTTTGCACCATATAGTTTATAAGACACTTTTTAGGACCTATATAACTAATGTATAGTGCAAATGTTTTAGTTAAGTTCTTTTAACGATAACAGACAAACCTTTTATTATTTGACTGTTATACTTTTATTATTTACTTATTAGACTCTAATAAACATTTTGAGACCCGTTAGAACTTTTTGCAATTTGAATTAAATATTTTGCACCATATAGTTCACAAGGCACTTTTTAGGACCTATAAAACTAATGTATAGTGCAAATGTTTTAGTTAAGTTCTTTAACGATAACAGACAAACCTTTTATTGGTTAACTGTTATACTTTTATTATTTACTTATTAGACTCTAATAAACATTTTGAGACCAGTTAGAACTTTTTGCAATGTGAATTAAACATTTTGCACCATATACAGTAGTTCACAAATCACGTTTTATGACCTATAAAACTAATGTATAGGTCAAATGTTTTAGTTAAGTTCTTTTAACGATAACAGACAAACCTTTCATTGGTTGACTGTTATACTTTTATTATTTCCTTATTAGACTCTAATAAACATTTTGAGACCCGTTAAAACTTTTTGCAAATTGAATTAAACATTTTGCACCATATAGTTTATAAGACACGTTTTATGACCTATATAACTAATGTATAGTGCAAATGTTTTAGTTAAGTTCTTTTAAAGATAACAGACAAATCATTTATTGGTTAACTGTTATACTTTTATTATTTACTTATTAGACTCTAATAAAACATTTTCAGACCCGTTAGAACTTTTTGCAATGTGAATTAAACATTTTGCACCATATAGTTCACAAGGCACTTTTTAGGACCTATATAACTAATGTATAGTGCAAATGTTTTAGTTAAGTTCTTTTAACGATAACAGACAAACCTTTTATTATTTGACTGTTATACTTTTATTATTTACTTATTAGACTCTAATAAACATTTTGAGACCCGTTAGAACTTTTAGCAATTTGAATTAAATATTTTGCACCATATAGTTCACAAGGCACTTTTTAGGACCTATAAAACTAATGTATAGTGCAAATGTTTTAGTTAAGTTCTTTTAAGGATAACAGACAAACCTTTCCTTGGTTGACTGTTATACTTTTATTATTTACTTATTAGACTCTAAAAAAATTTTGAGACCCGTTAGAACTTTTTGCAATGTGAATTAAACATGTTACACTATATAGTTCACAAGGCACTTTTTTGGCCCTATACAAATAATGTATAGTGCAAATGTTTTAGTTAAGTTCTTTTAACGATAACAGACAAACTTTTTATTGGTTAACTGTTATACTTTTATTATTTACTTATTAGACTCTAATAAACATTTTGAGACCCGTTAAAACGTTTTGCAAATTGAATTAAACATTTTGCAACATTAAGTTTATAAGATACTTTTTATGACCTATAAAACTAATGTATAGTGCAAATGTTTTAGTTAAGTTCTTTTAACGATAACAGACAAATCTTTTATTGGTTAACTGTTATACTTTTATTATTTACTTATTAGACTCTAATAAACATTTTGAGACCCGTTAGAACTTTTTGCAATGTGAATTAAACATTTTGCACCATATAGATCACAAGGCACTTTTTAGGACCTATAAAACTAATGTATGGAGCAAATGTTTTAGTTAAGTTCATTAAAGGATAACAGACAAACCTTTTATTGGTTAACTGTTATACTTTTATTATTTACTTATTAGACTATAATAAACATTTTCAGACCCGTTTGAAATTTTTGCAATGTGAATTAAACATTTTGCACCATATACAGTAGTTCACAAGTCACGTTTTATGACCTATATAACTAATGTATAGGTCAAATGTTTTAGTTAAGTTCTTTTAACGATAACAGACAAAACTTTCCTGGGTTGACTGTTATACTTTTATTATTTCCTTATTAGACTCTAATAAACATTTTGAGACCCGTTAGAACTTTTTGCAATGTGAATTAAACATTTTGCACCATCCAGTTCACAAGACACTTTTTAGGACCTATATAACTAATGTATAGTGCAAATGTTTTAGTTAAGTTCTTTTAACGATAACAAAAAAAACTTTTATTGGTTAACTGTTATACTTTTATTATTTACTTATTAGACTCTAATAAACATTTTGAGACCCGTTAGAACTTTTTGCAATGTGAATTAAACATTTTGCACCATATAAAGTAGTTCACAAGTCACGTTTTAGGACCTATAAAACTAATGTATAGTGCAAATGTTTTATTTAAGTTCTTTTAACGATAACAGACAAACCTTTCATTGGTTAACTGTTATACTTTTATTATTTACTTATTAGACTCTAATAAACATTTTGAGACCCGTTAGAACTTTTTGCAATGTGAATTAAACATTTTGCACCATCCAGTTCACAAGACACTTTTTAGGACCTATATAACTAAAGTATAGTGCAAATGTTTTAGTTAAGTTCTTTTAACGATAACAGAAAATCCTTTTATTGGTTAACTGTTATACTTTGATTATTTACTTATTAGACTCTAATAAACATTTTGAGACCCATTAAAACTTTTTGCAAATTGAATTAAACATTTTGCACCATATAGTTTATAAGACACTTTTTAGGACCTATATAACTAATGTATAGTGCAAATGTTTTAGTTAAGTTCTTTTAACGATAACAGACAAACCTTTTATTATTTGACTGTTATACTTTTATTATTTACTTATTAGACTATAATAAACATTTTCAGACCCGTTTGAAATTTTTGCAATGTGAATTAAACATTTTGCACCATCCAGTTCACAACACACTTTTTAGGACCTAATAACTAATGTATAGTGCAAATATTTGAGTTAAGTTCTTTTAACGATAACAGACAAACCTTTTATTGGTTAACTGTTATACTTTTATTATTTACTTATTAGACTCTAATAAACATTTTGAGACCCGTTAGAACTTTTTGCAATGTGAATTAAACATTTTGCACCATATAAAGTAGTTCACAAGTCACGTTTTAGGACCTATAAAACTAATGAATAGTGCTAATGTTTTAGTTACGTTCTTTTAACCATAACAGACAAACCTTTTATTGGTTAACTGTTATACTTTTATTATTTACTTATTAGACTCTAAAAAACATTTTGAGACCCGTTAGAACTTTTTGCAATGTGAATTAAACATTTTGCACCATCCAGTTCACAACACACTTTTTAGGACCTAATAACTAATGTATAGTGCAAATGTTTTAGTTAAGTTCTTTTAACGATAACAGACAAATCTTTTATTGGTTAACTGTTATACTTTGATTATTTACTTATTAGACTCTAATAAACATTTTGAGACCCGTTAAAACTTTTTGCAATGTGAATTAAACATTTTGCACCATATACAGTAGTTCACAAGTCACGTTTTATGACCTATATAACTAATGTATAGGTCAAATGTTTTAGTTAAGTTCTTTTAACGATAACAGACAAAACTTTCCTTGGTTGACTGTTATACTTTTATTATTTACTTATTAGACTCTAATAAACATTTTGAGACCCGTTAGAACTTTTTGCAATGTGAATTAAACATTTTGCACCATATAAAGTAGTTCACAAGTCACGTTTTAAGACCTATAAAACTAATGTATAGTGCAAATGTTTTATTTAAGTTCTTTTAACGATAACAGACAAACCTTTCATTGGTTGACTTTTATTCTTTTATTATTTACTTATTTGACTCTAATAAATATTTTGAGACCCGTTAGAACGTTTTGCAATGTGAATTAAACATTTTGCACTATATAGTTCACAAGGCACTTTTTAGGACCTGTATAACTAATGTATAGTGCAAATGTTTTAGTTAAGTTCTTTTAACGATAACAGACAAACCTTTTATTGGTTAACTGTTATACTTTTATTATTTACTTATTAGACTCTAATAAACATTTTGAGACCCGTTGGAACTTTTTGCAATGTGAATTAAACATTTAGCACCAAATAGTTCACAAGACACTTTTTAGGACCTATATAACTAATGTATAGTGCAAATGTTTTAATTAAGTTCTTTAACGATAACAGACAAACCTTTTATTGGTTAACTGTTATATTTTTATTATTTACTTATTAGACTCTAATAAACATTTTGAGACCCCTTTAGAACTTTTTGGAATGTGAATTAAACATTTTGCACCATATAAATTAGTTCACAAGTCACGTTTTAGGACCTATAAAACTAATGAATAGTGCTAATGTTTTAGTTACGTTCTTTTAACCATAACAGACAAACCTTTTATTGGTTAACTGTTATACTTTTATTATTTACTTATTAGACTCTAAAAAACATTTTGAGACCCGTTAGAACTTTTTGCAATGTGAATTAAACATTTTGCACCATCCAGTTCACAACACACTTTTTAGGACCTAATAACTAATGTATAGTGCAAATGTTTTAGTTAAGTTCTTTTAACGATAACAGAAAATCTTTTATTGGTTAACTGTTATACTTTGATTATTTACTTATTAGACTCTAATAAACATTTTGAGACCCGTTAAAACTTTTTGCAATGTGAATTAAACATTTTGCACCATATACAGTAGTTCACAAGTCACGTTTTATGACCTATATAACTAATGTATAGGTCAAATGTTTTAGTTAAGTTCTTTTAACGATAACAGACAAAACTTTCCTTGGTTGACTGTTATACTTTTATTATTTACTTATTAGACTCTAATAAACATTTTGAGACCCGTTAGAACTTTTTGCAATGTGAATTAAACATTTTGCACCATATAAAGTAGTTCACAAGTCACGTTTTAAGACCTATAAAACTAATGTATAGTGCAAATGTTTTATTTAAGTTCTTTTAACGATAACAGACAAACCTTTCATTGGTTGACTTTTATTCTTTTATTATTTACTTATTTGACTCTAATAAATATTTTGAGACCCGTTAGAACGTTTTGCAATGTGAATTAAACATTTTGCACCATATAGTTCACAAGGCACTTTTTAGGACCTGTATAACTAATGTATAGTGCAAATGTTTTAGTTAAGTTCTTTTAACGATAACAGACAAACCTTTTATTGGTTAACTGTTATACTTTTATTATTTACTTATTAGACTCTAATAAACATTTTGAGACCCGTTGGAACTTTTTGCAATGTGAATTAAACATTTAGCACCAAATAGTTCACAAGACACTTTTTAGGACCTATATAACTAATGTATAGTGCAAATGTTTTAATTAAGTTCTTTAACGATAACAGACAAACCTTTTATTGGTTAACTGTTATATTTTTATTATTTACTTATTAGACTCTAATAAACATTTTGAGACCCCTTTAGAACTTTTTGGAATGTGAATTAAACATTTTGCACCATATAAATTAGTTCACAAGTCACGTTTTAGGACCTATAAAACTAATGTATAGTGCAAATGTTTTAGTTAAGTTCTTTTAAGGATAACAAACAAACCTTTCATTGGTTAACTGTTATACTTTTATTATTTACTTATTAGACTCTAATAAACATTTTGAGACCCGTTAGAACTTTTTGCAATGTGAATTAAACATTTTGCACCATCCAGTTCACAAGACACTTTTTAGGACCTATATAACTAATGTATAGTGCAAATGTTTTAGTTAAGTTCTTTTAACGATAACAGAAAATCTTTTATTGGTTAACTGTTATACTTTGATTATTTACTTATTATACTCTAATAAACATTTTGAGACCCGTTAAAACTTTTTGCAAATTGAATTAAACATTTTGCACCATATAGTTTATAAGACACTTTTTAGGACCTATATAACTAATGTATAGTGCAAATGTTTTAGTTAAGTTCTTTTAACGATAACAGACAAACCTTTTATTATTTGACTGTTATGCTTTTATTATTTAATTATTAGACTCTAATAAACATTTTGAGACCCGTTAGAACTTTTTGCAATTTGAATTAAATATTTTGCACCATATAGTTCACAAGGCACTTTTTAGGACCTATAAAACTAATGTATAGTGCAAATGTTTTAGTTAAGTTCTTATAAGGATAACAGACAAACCTTTCCTTGGTTGACTGTTATACTTTTATTATTTACTTATTAGACTCTAATAAAAATATTGAGACCCGTTAGAACTTTTTGCAATGTGAATTAAACATGTTGCACTATATAGTTCACAAGGCACTTTTTAGGACCTATATAAATAATGTATAGTGCAAATGTTTTAGTTAAGTTCTTTTAAAGATAACAGACAAACCTTTTATTGGTTAACTGTTATACTTTTATTATTTACTTATTAGACTCTAATAAACATTTTAAGACCCGTTAGAACGTTTTGAAATGTGAATTAAACATTTTGCACCATATACAGTAGTTCACAAGGCACGTTTAAGACCTATAAAACTAATGTATAGTGTAAATGTTTTAGTTAAGTTCTTTTAACGATAACAGGCAAACCTTTCATTGGTTGACTGTTATACTTTTATTATTTACTTATTAGACTCTAATAAAAATTTTGAGACCCGTTAGAACTTTTTGCAATGTGAATTAAACATTTTGCACTATATAGTTCACAAGGCACCCTTTAGGACCTATATAACTAATCTATAGTGCAAATGTTTTAATTAAGTTCTTTTAACGATAACAGACAAAACTTTCATTGGTTAACTGTTATACTTTTATTATTTACTTATTAGACTCTAATAAACATTTTGAGACCCGTTAGAACTTTTTGCAATTTGAATTAAATATTTTGCACCATATAGTTCACAAGGCACTTTTTAGGACCTATAAAACTAATGTATAGTGCAAATGTTTTAGTTAAGTTATTTTAAGGATAACAGATAAACCTTTCCTTAGTTGACTGTTATACTTTTATTATTTACTTATTAGACTCTAATAAAAATATTGAGACCCGTTAGAACTTTTTGCAATGTGAATTAAACATGTTACACTATATAGTTCACAAGGCACTTTTTTGGACCTATACAAATAATGTATAGTGCAAATGTTTTAGTTAAGTTCTTTTAACGATAACAGACAAACTTTTTATTGGTTAACTGTTATACTTTTATTATTTACTTATTATACTCTAATAAACATTTTGAGACCCGTTAAAACGTTTTGCAAATTGAATTAAACATTTTGCAACATTAAGTTTATAAGATACTTTTTATGACCTATAAAACTAATGTATAGTGCAAATGTTTTAGTTAAGTTCTTTTAACGATAACAGACAAATCTTTTATTGGTTAACTGTTATACTTTTATTATTTACTTATTAGACTCTAATAAACATTTTGAGACCCGTTAGAACTTTTTTCAATGTGAATTAAACATTTTGCACCATATAGATCACAAGGTACTTTTTAGGACCTATAAAACTAATGTATAGTGCAAATGTTTTAGTTAAGTTCTTTTAAGGATAAAAGACAAACCTTTCCTTGGTTGACTGTTATACTTTTATTATTTACTTATTAGACTCTAATAAACATTTTGAGACCCGTTAGAACTTTTTGCAATGTGAATTAAACATGTTGCACTATATAGTTCACAAGGCACTTTTTAGGACCTATATAAATAATGTATAGTGCAAATGTTTTAGTTAAGTTCTGTTAAAGATAACAGACAAACCTTTTATTGGTTAACTGTTATACTTTTATTATTTACTTATTAGACTATAATAAACATTTTCAGACCCGTTTGAAATTTTTGCAATGTGAATTAAACATTTTGCACCATCCAGTTCACAAGACACTTTTTAGGACCTAATAACTAATGTATAGTGAAAATATTTGAGTTAAGTTCTTTTAACGATAACAGACAAACCTTTTATTGGTTAACTGTTATACTTTTATTATTTACTTATTAGACTCTAATAAACATTTTGAGACCCGTTAGAACTTTTTGCAATGTGAATTAAACATTTTGCACCATATAAAGTAGTTCACAAGTCACGTTTTAGGACCTATAAAACTAATGAATAGTGCAAATGTTTTAGTTACGTTCTTTTAACGATAACAGACAAACCTTTTATTGGTTAACTGTTATACTTTTATTATTTACTTATTAGACTCTAAAAAACATTTTGAGACCCGTTAGAACTTTTTGCAATGTGAATTAAACATTTTGCACCATCATCCAGTTCACAACACACTTTTTAGGACCTAATAACTAATGTATAGTGCAAATATTTGAGTTAAGTTCTTTTAACGATAACAGACAAACCTTTTATTGGTTAACTGTTATACTTTTATTATTTACTTATTAGACTCTAATAAACATTTTGAGACCCGTTAGAACTTTTTGAAATGTGAATTAAACATTTTGCACCATCCAGTTCACAAGACACTTTTTAGGACCTATATAACTAATGTATAGTGCAAATGTTTTAGTTAAGTTCTTTTAACGATAACAGAAAATCTTTTATTGGTTAACTGTTATACTTTGATTATTTACTTATTAGACTCTAATAAACATTTTGAGACCCGTTAGAACTTTTTGCAATGTGAATTAAACATTTTGCACCATATAAAGTAGTTCACAAGTCACGTTTTAGGACCTATAAAACTAATGTATAGTGTAAATGTTTTAGTTAAGTTATTTTGAAGATATCAGACAAACCTTTCCTTGTTTGACTATTATACTTTTATTATTTACTTATTAGACTCTAATAAAACTTTTGAGACCCGTTAGAACTTTTTGCAATGTGAATTAAACATGTTGCACTATCTAGTTCATAAGACACTTTTTAAGACCTATATAACTAATGTATAGTGCAAATTGTTTAGTTAAGTTCTTTTAACGATAACAGAGAAACCTTTCATTGGTTAACTGTTATACTTTTATTATTTACTTATTAGACTCTAATAAACATTTTGAGACCCGTTAGAACTTTTTGCAATGTGAATTAAACATTTTGCACCATATACAGTAGTTCACAAATCACGTTTTATGACCTATAAAACTAATGTATAGGTCAAATGTTTTAGTTAAGTTCTTTTAACGATAACAGACAAACCTTTCATTGGTTGACTGTTATACTTTTATTATTTCCTTATTAGACTCTAATAAACATTTTGAGACCCGTTAGAACTTTTTTCAATGTGAATTAAACATTTTGCACCATCCAGTTCACAAGGCACTTTTTAGGACCTATACAACTAATGTAAAGTGCAAATGTTTTAGTTAAGTTCTTTAACGATAACAGACAAACCTTTTATTGGTTAACTGTTATACTTTTATTATTTACTTATTAGACTCTAATAAACATTTTGAGACCCGTTAGAACTTTTTGCAATGTGAATTAAACATTTTGCACCATATACAGTAGTTCACAAGGCACGTTTAAGACCTATAAAACTAATGTATAGTGTAAATGTTTTTGTTAAGTTCTTTTAACGATAACAGGCAAACCTTTCCTTGGTTGACTGTTATACTTTTATTATTTACTTATTAGACTCTAATAAACATTTTGAGACCCGTTAGAACTTTTTGCAATGTGAATTAAACATTTTGCACCATATACAGTAGTTCACAAGGCACGTTTAAGACCTATAAAACTAATGTATAGTGCAAATTTTTTAGTTAAGTTCTTTGAACGATAACAGAGAAAACTTTCATTGGTTAACTGTTATACTTTTATTATTTACTTATTAGACTCTAATAAACATTTTGAGACCCGTTAGAACTTTTTGCAATGTGAATTTAACATTTTGCACCATATAGTTCACAAGGCACTCTTTCAGACCTTTATAACTAATGTATAGTGCAAATGTTTTAGTTAAATTCTTTTAACGATAACAGACAAACCTTTTATTGGTTAACTGTTATACTTTTATTATTTGCATATTAGACTCTAATAAACATTTTGAGACCAGTTAGAACTTTTTGCAATGTGAATTAAAAATTTTGCACCATATAAATTAGTTCACAAGTCACGTTTAAGACCTATAAAACTAATGTATAGTGCAAATGTTTTAGTTAAGTTTTTTTAAGGATAACAGACAAACCTTTCATTGGTTGACTTTCATTCTTTTATTATTTACTTATTTGACTCTAACAAATATTTTGAGACCCGTTAGAACGTTTTGCAATGTGAATTAAACATTTTGCACCATATAGTTCACAAGGCACTTTTTAGGACCTATATAACTAATGTATAGTGCAAATGTTTTAGTTAAGTTCTTTTAACGATATCAGACAAACCTTTTATTAGTTGACTGTTATACTTTTATTATTTACTTATTAGACTCTAATAAACATTTTGAGACCCGTTGGACCTTTTTGCAATGTGAATTAAACATTTTGCAACATCCAGTTCACAAGGCACTTTTTAGGACCTATACAACTAATGTATAGTGCAAATGTTTTAGTTAAGTTCTTTAACGATAACAGACAAACCTTTTATTGGTTAACTGTTATACTTTGATTATTTACTTATTAGACTCTAATAAACATTTTGAGACCCGTTAGAACTTTTTGAAATGTGAATTAAACATTTTGCACCATATACAGTAGTTCACAAGGCACGTTTAAGACCTATAAAACTAATGTATATTGTAAATGTTTTAGTTAAGTTCTTTTAACGATAACAGGCAAACCTTTCATTGGTTGACTGTTATACTTTTATTATTTACTTATTAGACTCTAATGAACATTTTGAGACCCGTTGGAACTTTTTGCAATGTGAATTTAACATTTTGCACTATATAGTTCACAAGGCACCCTTTAGGACCTATATAACTAATGTATAGTGCAAATGTTTTAGTTAAGTTCTTTTAACGATAACAGACAAACCTTTTATTGGTTAACTGTTATACTTTTATTATTTACTTATTAGACTCTAATAAACATTTTGAGACCCGTTAGAACTTTTTGCAATGTAAATTAAAAATTTTGCACCATATAAATTAGTTCACAAGTCAAGTTTTAGGACCTATAAAACTAATGTATAGTGCAAATGTTTTAGTTAAGTTCTTTTAACGATAACACACAAACCTTTCATTGGTTGACTTTTATTCTTTTATTATTTACTTATTTGACTCTAATAAATATTTTGAGACCCGTTAGAACGTTTTGCAATGTGAATTAAACATTTTGCACCATATAGTTCACAAGGCACTTTTTAGGACCTGTATAACTAATGTATAGTGCAAATGTTTTAGTTAAGTTCTTTTAACGATAACAGACAAACCTTTTATTAGTTGACTGTTATACTTTTATTATTTACTTATTAGACTGTAATAAACATTTTGAGACCCGTTGGAACTTTTTGCAATGTGAATTAAACATTTTGCAACATCCAGTTCACAAGAAACTTTTTAGGACCTATACAACTAATGTATAGTGCAAATGTTTTAGTTAAGTTCTTTTAACGATAACAGACAAACCTTTTATTGGTTAACTGTTATACTTTTATTATTTACTTATTAGACTCTAATAAACATTTTGAGACCCGTTAGAACTTTTTGCAATGTGAATTAAACATTTTGCACCATATAAAGTAGTTCACAAGTCACGTTTTAGGACCTATAAATCTAATGAATAGTGCAAATGTTTTAGTTACGTTCTTTTAACGATAACAGACAAACTTTTTATTGGTTAACTGTTATACTTTTATTATTTCCTTATTAGACTCTAATAAACATTTTGAGACCCGTTAGAACTTTTTGCAATGTGAATTAAACATTTTGCACCATCCAGTTCACAACACACTTTTTAGGACCTAATAACTAATGTATAGTGCAAATATTTGAGTTAAGTTCTTTTAACGATAACAGACAAACCTTTTATTGGTTAACTGTTATACTTTGATTATTTACTTATTAGACTCTAATAAACATTTTGAGACCCGTTACAACTTTTTGCAATGTGAATTAAACATTTTGCACCATCCAGTTCACAAGACACTTTTTAGGACCTATATAACTAATGTATAGTGCAAATGTTTTAGTTAAGTTCTTTTAACGATAACAGAAAATCTTTTATTGGTTAACTGTTATACTTTGATTATTTACTTATTAGACTCTAATAAACATTTTGAGACCCGTTAAAACTTTTTGCAAATTGAATTAAACATTTTGCACCATATACAGTAGTTCACAAGTCACGTTTTATGACCTATATAACTAATGTATAGGTCAAATGTTTTAGTTAAGTAATTTTAACGATAACAGACAAAACTTTCATTGGTTGACTGTTATACTTTTATTATTTCCTTATTAGACTCTAATAAACATTTTGAGACCCGTTAGAACTTTTTGCAATGTGAATTAAACATTTTGCACCATCCAGTTCACAAGACACTTTTTAGGACCTATATAACTAATGTATAGTGCAAATGTTTTAGTTAAGTTCTTTTAACGATAACAAAAAAACCTTTTATTGGTTAACTGTTATACTTTTATTATTTACTTATTAGACTCTAATAAACATTTTGAGACCCGTTAGAACTTTTTGCAATGTGAATTAAACATTTTGCACCATATAAAGTAGTTCACAAGTCACGTTTTAGGACCTATAAAACTAATGTATAGTGTAAATGTTTTAGTTAAGTTATTTTGAAGATATCAGACAAACCTTTCCTTGGTTGACTGTTATACTTTTATTATTTACTTATTAGACTCTAATAAAACTTTTGAGACCCGTTAGAACGTTTTGCAATGTGAATTAAACATGTTGCACTATCTAGTTCATAAGACACTTTTTAAGACCTATATAACTAATGTATAGTGCAAATTGTTTAGTTAAGTTCTTTTAACGATAACAGAGAAACCTTTCATTGGTTAACTGTTATACTTTTATTATTTACTTATTAGACTCTAATAAACATTTTGAGACCCGTTAGAACTTTTTGCAATGTGAATTAAACATTTTGCACCATATACAGTAGTTCACAAATCACGTTTTATGACCTATAAAACTACTGTATAGGTCAAATGTTTTAGTTAAGTTCTTTTAACGATAACAGACAAACCTTTCATTGGTTGACTGTTATACTTTTATTATTTCCTTATTAGACTCTAATAAACATTTTGAGACCCGTTAGAACTTTTTGCAATTTGAATTTAACATTTTGCACCATGTAGTTCACAAGGCACTCTTTCGGACCTTTATAACTAATGTATAGTGCAAATGTTTTAGTTAAGTTCTTTTAACGATAACAGACAAACCTTTTTTTGGTTAACTGTTATACTTTTATTATTTACTTATTAGACTCTAATAAACATTTTGAGACCCGTTAGAACTTTTTGCAATGTGAATTAAAAATTTTGCACCATATAAATTAGTTCACAAGTCAAGTTTTAGGACCTATAAAACTAATGTATAGTGCAAATGTTTTAGTTAAGTTCTTTTAACGATAACACACAAACCTTTCATTGGTTGACTTTTATTCTTTTATTATTTACTTATTAGACTCTAATAAATATTTTGAGACCCGTTAGAACGTTTTGCAATGTGAATTAAACATTTTGCACCATATAGTTCACAAGGCACTTTTTAGGACCTGTATAACTAATGTATAGTGCAAATGTTTTAGTTAAGTTCTTTTAACGATAACAGACAAACCTTTTATTAGTTGACTGTTATACTTTTATTATTTACTTATTAGACTGTAATAAACATTTTGAGACCCGTTGGAACTTTTTGCAATGTGAATTAAACATTTTGCAACATCCAGTTCACAAGAAACTTTTTAGGACCTATACAACTAATGTATAGTGCAAATGTTTTAGTTAAGTTCTTTTAACGATAACAGACAAACCTTTTATTGGTTAACTGTTATACTTTTATTATTTACTTATTAGACTATAATAAACATTTTGAGACCCGTTGGAACTTTTTGCAATGTGAATTAAACATTTAGCACCAAATAGTTCACAAGACACTTTTTAGGACCTATATAACTAATGTATAGTGCAAATGTTTTAATTAAGTTCTTTAACGATAACAGACAAACCTTTTATTGGTTAACTGTTATATTTTTATTATTTACTTATTAGACTCTAATAAACATTTTGAGACCCCTTTAGAACTTTTTGGAATGTGAATTAAAAATTTTGCACCATATAAATTAGTTCACAAGTCACGTTTTAGGACCTATAAAACTAATGTATAGTGCAAATGTTTTAGTTAAGTTCTTTTAAGGATAACAAACAAACCTTTCATTGGTTAACTGTTATACTTTTATTATTTACTTATTAGACTCTAATAAACATTTTGAGACCCGTTAGAACTTTTTGCAATGTGAATTAAACATTTTGCACCATCCAGTTCACAAGACACTTTTTAGGACCTATATAACTAATGTATAGTGCAAATGTTTTAGTTAAGTTCTTTTAACGATAACAGAAAATCTTTTATTGGTTAACTGTTATACTTTGATTATTTACTTATTAGACTCTAATAAACATTTTGAGACCCGTTAGAACTTTTTGCAATTTGAATTAAACATTTTGCACCATATAGTTCACAAGGCACTTTTTAGGACCTATAAAACTAATGTATAGTGCAAATGTTTTAGTTAAGTTCTTATAAGGATAACAGACAAACCTTTTATTATTTGACTGTTATACTTTTATTATTTACTTATTAGACTCTAATAAACATTTTGAGACCCGTTAGAACTTTTTGCAATTTGAATTAATTATTTTGCACCATATAGTTCACAAGGCACTTTTTAGGACCTATAAAACTAATGTATAGTGCAAATGTTTTAGTTAAGTTCTTTTAAAGATAACAGACAAACCTTTCCTTGGTTGACTGTTATACTTTTATTATTTACTTATTAGACTCTAATAAACATTTTGAGACCCGTTAGAACTTTTTGCAATGTGAATTAAACATGTTGCACTATATAGTTCACAAGGCACTTTTTAGGACCTATATAAATAATGTATAGTGCAAATGTTTTAGTTAAGTTCTGTTAAAGATAACAAACAAACCTTTTATTGGTTAACTGTTATACTTTTATTATTTACTTATTAGACTATAATAAACATTTTCAGACCCGTTAGAGCTTTTTGCAATGTGAATTAAACATTTTGCACCATATACAGTAGTTCACAAGTCACGTTTTAGGACCTATAAAACTAATGAATAATGCAAATGTTTTAGTTACGTTCTTTTAACGATAACAGACAAACCTTTTATTGGTTAACTGTTATACTTTTATTATTTACTTATTAGACTCTAAAAAATATTTTGAGACCCGTTAGAACTTTTTGCAATGTGAATTAAACATTTTGCACCATCCAGTTCACAAGACACTTTTTAGGACCTAATAACTAATGTATAGTGAAAATATTTGAGTTAAGTTCTTTTAACGATAACAGACAAACCTTTTATTGGTTAACTGTTATACTTTTATTATTTACTTATTAGACTCTAAAAAACATTTTGAGACCCGTTAGAACTTTTTGCAATGTGAATTAAACATTTTGCACCATATACAGTAGTTCACAAATCAAGTTTTATGACCTATAAAACTAATGTATAGGTCAAATGTTTTAGTTAAGTTCTTTTAACGATAACAGACAAACCTTTCATTGGTTGACTGTTATACTTTTATTATTTCCTTATTACACTCTAATAAACATTTTGAGACCCGTTAGAACTTTTTGCAATGTGAATTAAACATTTTGCACCATCCAGTTCACAAGAAACTTTTTAGGACCTATATAACTAATGTATAGTGCAAATGTTTTAGTTAAGTTCTTTTAACGATAACAGACAAACCATTTATTATTTGACTGTTATACTTTTATTATTTACTTATTAGACTCTAATAAAAATATTGAGACCTGTTAGAACTTTTTGCAATGTGAATTAAACATGTTGCACTATATAGTTCACAAGGCACTTTTTAGGACCTATATAAATAATGTATAGTGCAAATGTTTTAGTTAAATTCTTTTAAAGATAACAGACAAACCTTTCCTTGGTTGACTGTTATACTTTTATTATTTACTTATTAGACTCTAATAAACATTTTGAGACCCGTTAGAACTTTTTGCAATGTGAATTAAACATGTTGCACTATATAGTTCACAAGGCACTTTTTAGGACCTATATAAATAATGTATAGTGCAAATGTTTTAGTTAAGTTCTGTTAAAGATAACAGACAAACCTTTTATTGGTTAACTGTTATACTTTTATTATTTACTTATTAGACTATAATAAACATTTTCAGACCCGTTAGAGCTTTTTGCAATGTGAATTAAACATTTTGCACCATATACAGTAGTTCACAAGTCACGTTTTAGGACCTATAAAACTAATGAATAGTGCAAATGTTTTAGTTACGTTCTTTTAACGATAACAGACAAACCTTTTATTGGTTAACTGTTATACTTTTATTATTTAATTATTAGACTCTAAAAAATATTTTGAGACCCGTTAGAACTTTTTGCAATGTGAATTAAACATTTTGCACCATCCAGTTCACAAGACACTTTTTAGGACCTAATAACTAATGTATAGTGAAAATATTTGAGTTAAGTTCTTTTAACGATAACAGACAAACCTTTTATTGGTTAACTGTTATACTTTTATTATTTACTTATTAGACTCTAATAAACATTTTCAGACCCGTTAGAACTTTTTGCAATGTGAATTAAACATTTTGCACCATCCAGTTCACAAGACACTTTTTAGGACCTATATAACTAATGTATAGTGCAAATGTTTTAGTTAAGTTCTTTTAACGATAACAGAAAATCTTTTATTGGTTAACTGTTATACTTTGATTATTTACTTATTAGACTCTAATAAACATTTTGAGACCCGTTAAAACTTTTTGCAATGTGAATTAAACATTTTGCACCATATAAAGTAGTTCACAAGTCACGTTTTAGGACCTATAAAACTAATGTATAGTGCAAATGTTTTAGTTAAGTTCTTTTAACGATAACAGAAAATCTTTTATTGGTTAACTGTTATACTTTTATTATTTACTTATTAGACTCTAATAAACATTTTGAGACCCGTTAAAACTTTTTGCAAATTGAATTAAACATTTTGCACCATATAGTTTATAAGACACTTTTTAGGACCTATATAACTAATGTATAGTGCAAATGTTTTAGTTAAGTTCTTTTAACGATAACAGGCAAACCTTTTATTATTTGACTGTTATACTTTTATTATTTACTTATTAGACTCTAATAAACATTTTGAGACCCGTTAGAACTTTTTGCAAATTGAATTAAATATTTTGCACCATATAGTTCACAAGGCACTTTTTAGGACCTATAAAACTAATGTATAGTGCAAATGTTTTAGTTAAGTTCTTTTAAGGATAACAGACAAACCTTTCCTTGGTTGACTGTTATACTTTTATTATTTACTTATTAGACTCTAATAAAAATATTGAGACCCGTTAGAACTTTTTGCAATGTGAATTAAACATGTTGCACTATATAGTTCACAAGGCACTTTTTAGGACCTATATAAATAATGTATAGTGCAAATATTTGAGTTAAGTTCTTTTAACGATAACAGACAAACCTTTTATTGGTTAACTGTTATACTTTTATTATTTACTTATTAGACTCTAATAAACATTTTGAGACCCGTTAGAACTTTTTGCAAATTGAATTAAACATTTTGCACCACATAGTTCACAAGACACTTTTTAGGACCTATATAACTAATGTTAAGTGCAAATGTTTTAGTTAAGTTCTTTAACGATAACCGACAAACCTTTTATTGGTTAACTGTTATACTTTGATTATTTACTTATTAGACTCTAATAAACATTTTGAGACCAGTTAGAACTTTTTGCAATATGAATTAAACATTTTGCACCATATACAGTAGTTCACAAGGCACGTTTAAGACCTATAAAACTAATGTATAGTGCAAATGTTTTAGTTAAGTTATTTTGAAGATAACAGACAAACCTTTCCTTGGTTGACTGTTATACTTTTATTATTTACTTATTAGACTCTAAAAAATATTTTGAGACCCGTTAGAACTTTTTGCAATGTGAATTAAACATTTTGCACCATCCAGTTCACAAGACACTTTTTAGGACCTAATAACTAATGTATAGTGAAAATATTTGAGTTAAGTTCTTTTAACGATAACAGACAAACCTTTTATTGGTTAACTGTTATACTTTTATTATTTACTTATTAGACTCTAAAAAACATTTTGAGACCCGTTAGAACTTTTTGCAATGTGAATTAAACATTTTGCACCATATACAGTAGTTCACAAATCAAGTTTTATGACCTATAAACGTAATGTATAGGTCAAATGTTTTAGTTAAGTTCTTTTAACGATAACAGACAAACCTTTCATTGGTTGACTGTTATACTTTTATTATTTCCTTATTACACTCTGATAAACATTTTGAGACCCGTTAGAACTTTTTGCAATGTGAATTAAACATTTTGCACCATCCAGTTCACAAGAAACTTTTTAGGACCTATATAACTAATGTATAGTGCAAATGTTTTAGTTAAGTTCTTTTAACGATAACAGACAAACCATTTATTATTTGACTGTTATACTTTTATTATTTACTTATTAGACTCTAATAAAAATATTGAGACCTGTTAGAACTTTTTGCAATGTGAATTAAACATGTTGCACCATCCAGTTCACAAGACACTTTTTAGGACCTAATAACTAATGTATAGTGAAAATATTTGAGTTAAGTTCTTTTAACGATAACAGACAAACCTTTTATTGGTTAACTGTTATACTTTTATTATTTACTTATTAGACTCTAATAAACATTTTGAGACCCGTTAGAACTTTTTGCAATGTGAATTAAACATTTTGCACCATCCAGTTCACAAGACACTTTTTAGGACCTATATAACTAATGTATAGTGCAAATGTTTTAGTTAAGTTCTTTTAACGATAACAGAAAATCTTTTATTGGTTAACTGTTATACTTTGATTATTTACTTATTAGACTCTAATAAACATTTTGAGACCCGTTAAAACTTTTTGCAAATTGAATTAAACATTTTGCACCATATACAGTAGTTCACAAGTCACGTTTTATGACCTATATAACTAATGTATAGGTCAAATGTTTTAGTTAAGTTCTTTTAACGATAACAGACAAAACTTTCATTGGTTGACTGTTATACTTTTATTATTTCCTTATTAGACTCTAATAAACATTTTGAGACCCGTTAGAACTTTTTGCAATGTGAATTAAACATTTTGCACCATCCAGTTCATAAGACAGTTTTTAGGACCTATATAACTAATGTATAGTGCAAATGTTTTAGTTAAGTTCTTTTAACGATAACAAAAAAACCTTTTATTGGTTAACTGTTATACTTTTATTATTTACTTATTAGACTCTAATAAACATTTTGAGACCCGTTAGAACTTTTTGCAATGTGAATTAAACATTTTGCACCATATAAAGTAGTTCACAAGTCACGTTTTAGGACCTATAAAACTAATGTATAGTGCAAATGTTTTAGTTAAGTTCTTTTAACGATAACAGAAAATCTTTTATTGGTTAACTGTTATACTTTTATTATTTACTTATTAGACTCTAATAAACATTTTGAGACCCGTTAAAACTTTTTGCAAATTGAATTAAACATTTTGCACCATATAGTTTATAAGACACTTTTTAGGACCTATATAACTAATGTATAGTGCAAATGTTTTAGTTAAGTTCTTTTAACGATAACAGGCAAACCTTTTATTATTTAACTGTTATACTTTTATTATTTACTTATTAGACTCTAATAAACATTTTGAGACCCGTTAGAACTTTTTGCAAATTGAATTAAATATTTTGCACCATATAGTTCACAAGGCACTTTTTAGGACCTATAAAACTAATGTATAGTGCAAATGTTTTAGTTAAGTTCTTTTAAGGATAACAGACAAACCTTTCCTTGGTTGACTGTTATACTTTTATTATTTACTTATTAGACTCTAATAAAAATATTGAGACCCGTTAGAACTTTTTGCAATGTGAATTAAACATGTTGCACTATGTAGTTCACAAGGCACTTTTTAGGACCTATATAAATAATGTATAGTGCAAATATTTGAGTTAAGTTCTTTTAACGATAACAGACAAACCTTTTATTGGTTAACTGTTATACTTTTATTATTTACTTATTAGACTCTAATAAACATTTTGAGACCCGTTAGAACTTTTTGCAAATTGAATTAAACATTTTGCACCACATAGTTCACAAGACACTTTTTAGGACCTATATAACTAATGTTAAGTGCAAATGTTTTAGTTAAGTTCTTTAACGATAACCGACAAACCTTTTATTGGTTAATTGTTATACTTTGATTATTTACTTATTAGACTCTAATAAACATTTTGAGACCAGTTAGAACTTTTTGCAATGTGAATTAAACATTTTGCACCATATACAGTAGTTCACAAGGCACGTTTAAGACCTATAAAACTAATGTATAGTGCAAATGTTTTAGTTAAGTTATTTTGAAGATAACAGACAAACCTTTCCTTGGTTGACTGTTATACTTTTATTATTTACTTATTAGACTCTAATAAAACTTTTGAGACCCGTTAGAACTTTTTGCAATGTGAATTAAACATGTTGCACTATATAGTTCATAAGACACTTTTTAAGACCTATATAACTAATGTATAGTGCAAATGTTTTAGTTAAGTTCTTTTAACGATAACAGACAAACCTTTTATTATTTGACTGTTATACTTTTATTATTTACTTATTAGACTCTAATAAACATTTTGAGACCCGTTAGAACTTTTTGCAATTTGAATTAAATATTTTGCACCATATAGTTCACAAGGCACTTTTTAGGACCTATAAAACTAATGTATAGTGCAAATGTTTTAGTTAAGTTCTTTTAAGGATAACAGACAAACCTTTTCTTGGTTGACTGTTATACTTTTATTATTTACTTATTAGACTATAATAAACATTTTGAGACCCGTTAGAACTTTTTGAAATGTGAATTAAACATTTTGCACCATATACAGTAGTTCACAAGGCACGTTTAAGACCTATAAAACTAATGTATAGTGTAAATGTTTTAGTTAAGTTCTTTTAACGATAACAGGCAAACCTTTCATTGGTTGACTGTTATACTTTTATTATTTACTTATTAGACTCTAATGAACATTTTGAGACCCGTTGGAACTTTTTGCAATGTGAATTTAACATTTTGCACTATATAGTTCACAAGGCACCCTTTAGGACCTATATAACTAATGTATAGTGCAAATGTTTTAGTTAAGTTTATTTAACGATAACAGACAAACCTTTCATTGGTTAACTGTTATACTTTTATTATTTACTTATTAGACTCTAATAAACATTTTGAGACCCGTTAGAACTTTTTGCAATGTGAATTAAACATTTTGCACCATCCAGTTCACAAGACACTTTTTAGGACCTATATAACTAATGTATAGTACAAATATTTGAGTTAAGTACTTTTAACGATAACAGACAAACCTTTTATTGGTTAACTGTTATACTTTTATTATTTACTTATTAGATTCTAATAAACATTTTGAGACCCGTTATAACTTTTTGCAATGTGAATTAAACATTTTGCACCATATAAAGTAGTTCACAAGTCACGTTTTAGGACCTATAAAACTAATGTATAGTGCAAATGTTTTAGTTAAGTTCTTTTAAGGATAACAAACAAACCTTTCATTGGTTAACTGTTATACTTTTATTATTTACTTATTAGACTCTAATAAACATTTTGAGACCCGTTAGAACTTTTTGCAATGTGAATTAAACATTTTGCACCATCCAGTTCACAAGACACTTTTTAGGACCTATATAACTAATGTATAGTGCAAATGTTTTAGTTAAGTTCTTTTAACGATAACAGACAAACCTTTTATTATTTGACTGTTATACTTTTATTATTTACTTATTAGACTCTAATAAACATTTTGAGACCCGTTACAACTTTTTGCAATGTGAATTGCACATTTGGCACCATATTGTTCACAAGATATTTTTTAGGACCTATATAACTAATGTATAGTGCAAATTTTTTAGTTAAGTTCTTTTAACGATAACAGACAAACCTTTCATTGGTTAACTGTTATACTTTTATTATTTACTTATTAGCCTCTAATAAACATTTTCAGACCCGTTAGAACTTTTTGCAATGTGAATTGCACATTAGGCACCATATAGTTCACAAGGCACTTTTTAGGACCTATATAACTAATGTATAGTGCAATTTTTTTAGTTAAGTTCTTTTAAAGATAACAGACAAACCTTTCCTTGGTTGACTGTTATACTTTTATTATTTACTTATTAGACTCTAATAAACATTTTGAGACCCGTTAGAACTTTTTGCAATGTGAATTAAACATGTTGCACTATATAGTTCACAAGGCACTTTTTAGGACCTATATAAATAATGTATAGTGCAAATGTTTTAGTTAAGTTCTGTTAAAGATAACAGACAAACCTTTTATTGGTTAACTGTTATACTTTTATTATTTACTTATTAGACTATAATAAACATTTTCAGACCCGTTAGAGCTTTTTGCAATGTGAATTAAACATTTTGCACCATATACAGTAGTTCACAAGTCACGTTTTAGGACCTATAAAACTAATGAATAATGCAAATGTTTTAGTTACGTTCTTTTAACGATAACAGACAAACCTTTTATTGGTTAACTGTTATACTTTTATTATTTACTTATTAGACTCTAAAAAATATTTTGAGACCCGTTAGAACTTTTTGCAATGTGAATTAAACATTTTGCACCATCCAGTTCACAAGACACTTTTTAGGACCTAATAACTAATGTATAGTGAAAATATTTGAGTTAAGTTCTTTTAACGATAACAGACAAACCTTTTATTGGTTAACTGTTATACTTTTATTATTTACTTATTAGACTCTAAAAAACATTTTGAGACCCGTTAGAACTTTTTGCAATGTGAATTAAACATTTTGCACCATATACAGTAGTACACAAATCAAGTTTTATGACCTATAAAACTAATGTATAGGTCAAATGTTTTAGTTAAGTTCTTTTAACGATAACAGACAAACCTTTCATTGGTTGACTGTTATACTTTTATTATTTCCTTATTACACTCTAATAAACATTTTGAGACCCGTTAGAACTTTTTGCAATGTGAATTAAACATTTTGCACCATCCAGTTCACAAGAATTTTTTTAGGACCTATATAACTAATGTATAGTGCAAATGTTTTAGTTAAGTTCTTTTAACGATAACAGACAAACCATTTATTATTTGACTGTTATACTTTTATTATTTACTTATTAGACTCTAATAAAAATATTGAGACCTGTTAGAACTTTTTGCAATGTGAATTAAACATGTTGCACTATATAGTTCACAAGGCACTTTTTAGGACCTATATAAATAATGTATAGTGCAAATGTTTTAGTTAAGTTCTTTTAAAGATAACAGACAAACCTTTCCTTGGTTGACTGTTATACTTTTATTATTTACTTATTAGACTCTAATAAACATTTTGAGACCCGTTAGAACTTTTTGCAATGTGAATTAAACATGTTGCACTATATAGTTCACAAGGCACTTTTTAGGACCTATATAAATAATGTATAGTGCAAATGTTTTAGTTAAGTTCTGTTAAAGATAACAGACAAACCTTTTATTGGTTAACTGTTATACTTTTATTATTTACTTATTAGACTATAATAAACATTTTCAGACCCGTTAGAGCTTTTTGCAATGTGAATTAAACATTTTGCACCATATACAGTAGTTCACAAGTCACGTTTTAGGACCTATAAAACTAATGAATAGTGCAAATGTTTTAGTTACGTTCTTTTAACGATAACAGACAAACCTTTTATTGGTTAACTGTTATACTTTTATTATTTACTTATTAGACTCTAAAAAATATTTTGAGACCCGTTAGAACTTTTTGCAATGTGAATTAAACATTTTGCACCATCCAGTTCACAAGACACTTTTTAGGACCTAATAACTAATGTATAGTGAAAATATTTGAGTTAAGTTCTTTTAACGATAACAGACAAACCTTTTATTGGTTAACTGTTATACTTTTATTATTTACTTATTAGACTCTAATAAACATTTTCAGACCCGTTAGAACTTTTTGCAATGTGAATTAAACATTTTGCACCATCCAGTTCACAAGACACTTTTTAGGACCTATATAACTAATGTATAGTGCAAATGTTTTAGTTAAGTTCTTTTAACGATAACAGAAAATCTTTTATTGGTTAACTGTTATACTTTGATTATTTACTTATTAGACTCTAATAAACATTTTGAGACCCGTTAAAACTTTTTGCAAATTTAATTAAACATTTTGCACCATATACAGTAGTTCACAAGTCACGTTTTATGACCTATATAACTAATGTATAGGTCAAATGTTTTAGTTAAGTTCTTTTAACGATAACAGACAAAACTTTCATTGGTTAACTGTTATACTTTTATTATTTCCTTATTAGACTCTAATAAACATTTTGAGACCAGTTAGAACTTTTTGCAATGTGAATTAAACATTTTGCACCATATAAAGTAGTTCACAAGTCACGTTTTAGGACCTATAAAACTAATGTATAGTGCAAATGTTTTAGTTAAGTTCTTTTAACGATAACAGAAAATCTTTTATTGGTTAACTGTTATACTTTTATTATTTACTTATTAGACTCTAATAAACATTTTGAGACCCGTTAAAACTTTTTGCAAATTGAATTAAACATTTTGCACCATATAGTTTATAAGACACTTTTTAGGACCTATATAACTAATGTATAGTGCAAATGTTTTAGTTAAGTTCTTTTAACGATAACAGGCAAACCTTTTATTATTTGACTGTTATACTTTTATTATTTACTTATTAGACTCTAATAAACATTTTGAGACCCGTTAGAACTTTTTGCAAATTGAATTAAATATTTTGCACCATATAGTTCACAAGGCACTTTTTAGGACCTATAAAACTAATGTATAGTGCAAATGTTTTAGTTAAGTTCTTTTAAGGATAACAGACAAACCTTTCCTTGGTTGACTGTTATACTTTTATTATTTACTTATTAGACTCTAATAAAAATATTGAGACCCGTTAGAACTTTTTGCAATGTGAATTAAACATGTTGCACTATATAGTTCACAAGGCACTTTTTAGGACCTATATAAATAATGTATAGTGCAAATATTTGAGTTAAGTTCTTTTAACGATAACAGACAAACCTTTTATTGGTTAACTGTTATACTTTTATTATTTACTTATTAGACTCTAATAAACATTTTGAGACCCGTTAGAACTTTTTGCAAATTGAATTAAACATTTTGCACCACATAGTTCACAAGACACTTTTTAGGACCTATATAACTAATGTTAAGTGCAAATGTTTTAGTTAAGTTCTTTAACGATAACCGACAAACCTTTTATTGGTTAACTGTTATACTTTGATTATTTACTTATTAGACTCTAATAAACATTTTGAGACCAGTTAGAACTTTTTGCAATATGAATTAAACATTTTGCACCATATACAGTAGTTCACAAGGCACGTTTAAGACCTATAAAACTAATGTATAGTGCAAATGTTTTAGTTAAGTTATTTTGAAGATAACAGACAAACCTTTCCTTGGTTGACTGTTATACTTTTATTATTTACTTATTAGACTCTAATAAAACTTTTGAGATCCGTTAGAACTTTTTGCAATGTGAATTAAACATGTTGCACTATATAGTTCATAAGACACTTTTTAAGACCTATATAACTAATGTATAGTGCAAATGTTTTAGTTAAGTTCTTTTAACGATAACAGACAAACCTTTTATTATTTGACTGTTATACTTTTATTATTTACTTATTAGACTCTAATAAACATTTTGAGACCCGTTAGAACTTTTTGCAATTTGAATTAAATATTTTGCACCATATAGTTCACAAGGCACTTTTTAGGACCTATAAAACTAATGTATAGTGCAACTGTTTTAGTTAAGTTCTTTTAAGGATAACAGACAAACCTTTTCTTGGTTGACTGTTATACTTTTATTATTTACTTATTAGACTATAATAAACATTTTGAGACCCGTTAGAACTTTTTGCAATGTGAATTAAACATTTTGCACCATATAAAGTAGTTCACAAGTCACGTTTTAGGACCTATAAAACTAATGAATAGTGCAAATGTTTTAGTTACGTTCTTTTAACGATAACAGACAAACCTTTTATTGGTTAACTGTTATACTTTTATTATTTACTTATTAGACTCTAAAAAATATTTTGAGACCCGTTAGAACTTTTTGCAATGTGAATTAAACATTTTGCACCATCCAGTTCACAAGACACTTTTTAGGACCTAATAACTAATGTATAGTGAAAATATTTGAGTTAAGTTCTTTTAACGATAACAGACAAACCTTTTATTGGTTAACTGTTATACTTTTATTATTTACTTATTAGACTCTAATAAACATTTTCAGACCCGTTAGAACTTTTTGCAATGTGAATTAAACATTTTGCACCATCCAGTTCACAAGACACTTTTTAGGACCTATATAACTAATGTATAGTGCAAATGTTTTAGTTAAGTTCTTTTAACGATAACAGAAAATCTTTTATTGGTTAACTGTTATACTTTGATTATTTACTTATTAGACTCTAATAAACATTTTGAGACCCGTTAAAACTTTTTGCAAATTTAATTAAACATTTTGCACCATATACAGTAGTTCACAAGTCACGTTTTATGACCTATATAACTAATGTATAGGTCAAATGTTTTAGTTAAGTTCTTTTAACGATAACAGACAAAACTTTCATTGGTTGACTGTTATACTTTTATTATTTCCTTATTAGACTCTAATAAACATTTTGAGACCAGTTAGAACTTTTTGCAATGTGAATTAAACATTTTGCACCATATAAAGTAGTTCACAAGTCACGTTTTAGGACCTATAAAACTAATGTATAGTGCAAATGTTTTAGTTAAGTTCTTTTAACGATAACAGAAAATCTTTTATTGGTTAACTGTTATACTTTTATTATTTACTTATTAGACTCTAATAAACATTTTGAGACCCGTTAAAACTTTTTGCAAATTGAATTAAACATTTTGCACCATATAGTTCACAAGACACTTTTTAGGACCTATAAAACTAATGTATAGTGCAACTGTTTTAGTTAAGTTCTTTTAAGGATAACAGACAAACCTTTTCTTGGTTGACTGTTATACTTTTATTATTTACTTATTAGACTATAATAAACATTTTGAGACCCGTTAGAACTTTTTGCAATGTGAATTAAACATTTTGCACCATATAAAGTAGTTCACAAGTCACGTTTTAGGACCTATAAAACTAATGTATAGTGCAAATGTTTTATTTAAGTTCTTTTAACGATAACAGACAAACCTTTCATTGGTTAACTTTTATACTTTTATTATTTACTTATTAGACTCTAATAAACATTTTGAGACCCGTTAGAACTTTTTGCAATGTGAATTAAACATTTTGCACCATCCAGTTCACAAGACACTTTTTAGGACCTATATAACTAATGTATAGTGCAAATGTTTTAGTTAAGTTCTTTTAACGATAACAGAAAATCTTTTATTGGTTAACTGTTATACTTTTATTATTTACTTATTAGACTCTAATAAACATTTTGAGACCCGTTAAAACTTTTTGCAAATTGAATTAAACATTTTGCACCATATAGTTTATAAGACACTTTTTAGGACCTATATAACTAATGTATAGTGCAAATGTTTTAGTTAAGTTCTTTTAACGATAACAGGCAAACCTTTTATTATTTGACTGTTATACTTTTATTATTTACTTATTAGACTCTAATAAACATTTTGAGACCCGTTAGAACTTTTTGCAAATTGAATTAATAATTTTGCACCATATAGTTCACAAGGCACTTTTTAGGACCTATAAAACTAATGTATAGTGCAAATGTTTTAGTTAAGTTCTTTTAAGGATAACAGACAAACCTTTCCTTGGTTGACTGTTATACTTTTATTATTTACTTATTAGACTCTAATAAAAATATTGAGACCCGTTAGAACTTTTTGCAATGTGAATTAAACATGTTGCACTATATAGTTCACAAGGCACTTTTTAGGACCTATATAAATAATGTATAGTGCAAATATTTGAGTTAAGTTCTTTTAACGATAACAGACAAACCTTTTATTGGTTAACTGTTATACTTTTATTATTTACTTATTAGACTCTAATAAACATTTTGTGACCCGTTAGAACTTTTTGCAAATTGAATTAAACATTTTGCACCACATAGTTCACAAGACACTTTTTAGGACCTATATAACTAATGTTAAGTGCAAATGTTTTAGTTAAGTTCTTTAACGCTAACCGACAAACCTTTTATTGGTTAACTGTTATACTTTGATTATTTACTTATTAGACTCTAATAAACATTTTGAGACCAGTTAGAACTTTTTGCAATGTGAATTAAACATTTTGCACCATATACAGTAGTTCACAAGGCACGTTTAAGACCTATAAAACTAATGTATAGTGCAAATGTTTTAGTTAAGTTATTTTGAAGATAACAGACAAACCTTTCCTTGGTTGACTGTTATACTTTTATTATTTACTTATTAGACTCTAATAAAACTTTTGAGACCCGTTAGAACTTTTTGCAATGTGAATTAAACATGTTGCACTATATAGTTCATAAGACACTTTTTAAGACCTTTATAACTAATGTATAGTGCAAATGTTTTAGTTAAGTTCTTTTAACGATAACAGACAAACCTTTTATTATTTGACTGTTATACTTTTATTATTTACTTATTAGACTCTAATAAACATTTTGAGACCCGTTAGAACTTTTTGCAATTTGAATTAAATATTTTGCACCATATAGTTCACAAGGCACTTTTTAGGACCTATAAAACTAATGTATAGTGCAACTGTTTTAGTTAAGTTCTTTTAAGGATAACAGACAAACCTTTTCTTGGTTGACTGTTATACTTTTATTATTTACTTATTAGACTATAATAAACATTTTGAGACCCGTTAGAACTTTTTGAAATGTGAATTAAACATTTTGCACCATATACAGTAGTTCACAAGGCACGTTTAAGACCTATAAAACTAATGTATAGTGTAAATGTTTTAGTTAAGTTCTTTTAACGATAACAGGCAAACCTTTCATTGGTTGACTGTTATACTTTTATTATTTACTTATTAGACTCTAATGAACATTTTGAGACCCGTTGGAACTTTTTGCAATGTGAATTTAACATTTTGCACTATATAGTTCACAAGGCACCCTTTAGGACCTATATAACTAATGTATAGTGCAAATGTTTTAGTTAAGTTCTTTTAACGATAACAGACAAACCTTTCATTGGTTAACTGTTATACTTTTATTATTTACTTATTAGACTCTAATAAACATTTTGAGACCCGTTAGAACTTTTTGCAATGTGAATTAAACATTTTGCACCATCCAGTTCACAAGACACTTTTTAGGACCTATATAACTAATGTATAGTACAAATATTTGAGTTAAGTACTTTTAACGATAACAGACAAACCTTTTATTGGTTAACTGTTATACTTTTATTATTTACTTATTAGACTCTAATAAACATTTTGAGACCCGTTAGAACTTTTTGCAATGTGAATTAAACATTTTGCACCATATAAAGTAGTTCACAAGTCACGTTTTAGGACCTATAAAACTAATGTATAGTGCAAATGTTTTAGTTAAGTTCTTTTAAGGATAACAAACAAACCTTTCATTGGTTAACTGTTATACTTTTATTATTTACTTATTAGACTCTAATAAACATTTTGAGACCCGTTACAACTTTTTGCAATGTGAATTGCACATTTGGCACCATATTGTTCACAAGGTATTTTTTAGGACCTATATAACTAATGTATAGTGCAAATTTTTTAGTTAAGTTCTTTTAACGATAACAGACAAACCTTTCATTGGTTAACTGTTATACTTTTATTATTTACTTATTAGCCTCTAATAAACATTTTCAGATTCGTTAGAACTTTTTGCAATGTGAATTGCACATTAGGCACCATATAGTTCACAAGGCACTTTTTAGGACCTATATAACTAATGTATAGTGCAATTTTTTTAGTTAAGTTCTTTTAACGATAACAGACAAACCTTTCATTGGTTAACTGTTATACTTTTATTATTTACTTATTAGACTCTAATAAACATTTTGAGACCCGTTAGAACTTTTTGCAATGTGAATTGCACATTTGGCACCATATAGTTCACAAAGCACTTTTTAGGACCTATATAACTAATGTATAGTGCAAATTTTTTAGTTAAGTTCTTTTAACGATAACAGACAAACCTTTTATTGGTTAACTGTTATACTTTTATTATTTACTTATTAAACTGTAATAAACATTTTGAAACCCGTTAGAACTTTTTGCAATGTGAATTGCACATTTGGCACCATATAGTTCACAAGGTACTTTTTGGGACCTATATAACTAATGTATAGTGCAAATTTTTTAGTTAAGTTCTTTTAACGATAACAGACAAACCTTTCATTGGTTAACTGTTATACTTTTATTATTTACTTATTAGACTGTAATAAACATTTTGAGACCAGTTAGAACTTTTTGCAATGTGAATTGCACATTTGGCACCATATTGTTCACAAGGTACTTTTTGGGACCTATATAACTAATGTATAGTGCAAATTTTTTAGTTAAGTTCTTTTAACGATAACAGACAAACCTTTCATTGGTTAACTGTTATACTTTTATTATTTACTTATTAGACTCTAATAAACATTTTGAGACCAGTTAGAACTTTTTGCAATGTGAATTGCACATTTTGCACCATCCAGTTCACAAGACACTTTTTAGGACCTATATAACTAATGTATAGTGCAAATGTTTTAGTTAAGTTCTTTTAACGATAACAGACAAACCTTTCATTGGTTAACTGTTATACTTTTATTATTTACTTATTAGACTGTAATAAACATTTTGAGACCAGTTAGAACTTTTTGCAATGTGAATTGCACATTTGGCACCATATTGTTCACAAGGTACTTTTTGGGACCTATATAACTAATGTATAGTGCAAATTTTTTAGTTAAGTTCTTTTAACGATACCAGACAAACCTTTCATTGGTTAACTGTTATACTTTTATTATTTACTTATTAGACTCTAATAAACATTTTGAGACCCGTTAGAACTTTTTGCAATGTGAATTAAACATTTTGCACCATCCAGTTCACAAGACACTTTTTAGGACCTATATAACTAATGTATAGTGCAAATGTTTTAGTTAAGTTCTTTTAACGATAACAGACAAACCTTTTATTATTTGACTGTTATACTTTTATTATTTACTTATTAGACTCTAATAAACATTTTGAGACCCGTTACAACTTTTTGCAATGTGAATTGCACATTTGGCACCATATTGTTCACAAGGTATTTTTTAGGACCTATATAACTAATGTATAGTGCAAATTTTTTAGTTAAGTTCTTTTAACGATAACAGACAAACCTTTCATTGGTTAACTGTTATACTTTTATTATTTACTTATTAGCCTCTAATAAACATTTTCAGACCCGTTAGAACTTTTTGCAATGTGAATTGCACATTTGGCACCATATAGTTCACAAGGCACTTTTTAGGACCTATATAACTAATGTATAGTGCAATTTTTTTAGTTAAGTTCTTTTAACGATAACAGACAAACCTTTCATTGGTTAACTGTTATACTTTTATTATTTACTTATTAGACTCTAATAAACATTTTGAGACCCGTTAGAACTTTTTGCAATGTGAATTGCACATTTGGCACCATATAGTTCACAAAGCAATTTTTAGGACCTATATAACTAATGTATAGTGCAAATTTTTTAGTTAAGTTCTTTTAACGATAACAGACAAACCTTTTATTGGTTAACTGTTATACTTTTATTATTTACTTATTAAACTGTAATAAACATTTTGAAACCCGTTAGAACTTTTTGCAATGTGAATTGCACATTTGGCACCATATAGTTCACAAGGTACTTTTTGGGACCTATATAACTAATGTATAGTGCAAATTTTTTAGTTAAGTTCTTTTTACGATAACAGACAAACCTTTCATTGGTTAACTGTTATACTTTTATTATTTACTTATTAGACTGTAATAAACATTTTGAGACCAGTTAGAACTTTTTGCAATGTGAATTGCACATTTGGCACCATATTGTTCACAAGGTACTTTTTGGGACCTATATAACTAATGTATAGTGCAAATTTTTTAGTTAAGTTCTTTTAACGATAACAGACAAACCTTTCATTGGTTAACTGTTATACTTTTATTATTTACTTATTAGACTCTAATAAACATTTTGAGACCCGTTAGAACTTTTTGCAATGTGAATTGCACATTTGGCACCATATAGTTCACAAAGCACTTTTTAGGACCTATATAACTAATGTATAGTGCAAATTTTTTAGTTAAGTTCTTTTAACGATAACAGACAAACCTTTTATTGGTTAACTGTTATACTTTTATTATTTACTTATTAAACTGTAATAAACATTTTGAAACCCGTTAGAACTTTTTGCAATGTGAATTGCACATTTGGCACCATATAGTTCACAAGGTACTTTTTGGGACCTATATAACTAATGTATAGTGCAAATTTTTTAGTTAAGTTCTTTTAACGATAACAGACAAACCTTTCATTGGTTAACTGTTATACTTTTATTATTTACTTATTAGACTGTAATAAACATTTTGAGACCAGTTAGAACTTTTTGCAATGTGAATTGCACATTTGGCACCATATTGTTCACAAGGTACTTTTTGGGACCTATATAACTAATGTATAGTGCAAATTTTTTAGTTAAGTTCTTTTAACGATAACAGACAAACCTTTCATTGGTTAACTGTTATACTTTTATTATTTACTTATTAGACTCTAATAAACATTTTGAGACCAGTTAGAACTTTTTGCAATGTGAATTGCACATTTTGCACCATCCAGTTCACAAGACACTTTTTAGGACCTATATAACTAATGTATAGTGCAAATGTTTTAGTTAAGTTCTTTTAACGATAACAGACAAACCTTTCATTGGTTAACTGTTATACTTTTATTATTTACTTATTAGACTGTAATAAACATTTTGAGACCAGTTAGAACTTTTTGCAATGTGAATTGCACATTTGGCACCATATTGTTCACAAGGTACTTTTTGGGACCTATATAACTAATGTATAGTGCAAATTTTTTAGTTAAGTTCTTTTAACGATACCAGACAAACCTTTCATTGGTTAACTGTTATACTTTTATTATTTACTTATTAGACTCTAATAAACATTTTGAGACCCGTTAGAACTTTTTGCAATGTGAATTAAACATTTGGCACCATCCAGTTCACAAGACACTTTTTAGGACCTATATAACTAATGTATAGTGCAAATGTTTTAGTTAAGTTCTTTTAACGATAACAGACAAACCTTTTATTATTTGACTGTTATACTTTTATTATTTACTTATTAGACTCTAATAAACATTTTGAGACCCGTTACAACTTTTTGCAATGTGAATTGCACATTTGGCACCATATTGTTCACAAGGTATTTTTTAGGACCTATATAACTAATGTATAGTGCAAATTTTTTAGTTAAGTTCTTTTAACGATAACAGACAAACCTTTCATTGGTTAACTGTTATACTTTTATTATTTACTTATTAGCCTCTAATAAACATTTTCAGACCCGTTAGAATTTTTTGCAATGTGAATTGCACATTTGGCACCATATAGTTCACAAGGCACTTTTTAGGACCTATATAACTAATGTATAGTGCAATTTTTTTAGTTAAGTTCTTTTAACGATAACAGACAAACCTTTCATTGGTTAACTGTTATACTTTTATTATTTACTTATTAGACTCTAATAAACATTTTGAGACCCGTTAGAACTTTTTGCAATGTGAATTGCACATTTGGCACCATATAGTTCACAAAGCAATTTTTAGGACCTATATAACTAATGTATAGTGCAAATTTTTTAGTTAAGTTCTTTTAACGATAACAGACAAACCTTTTATTGGTTAACTGTTATACTTTTATTATTTACTTATTAAACTGTAATAAACATTTTGAAACCCGTTAGAACTTTTTGCAATGTGAATTGCACATTTGGCACCATATAGTTCACAAGGTACTTTTTGGGACCTATATAACTAATGTATAGTGCAAATTTTTTAGTTAAGTTCTTTTTACGATAACAGACAAACCTTTCATTGGTTAACTGTTATACTTTTATTATTTACTTATTAGACTGTAATAAACATTTTGAGACCAGTTAGAACTTTTTGCAATGTGAATTGCACATTTGGCACCATATTGTTCACAAGGTACTTTTTGGGACCTATATAACTAATGTATAGTGCAAATTTTTTAGTTAAGTTCTTTTAACGATAACAGACAAACCTTTCATTGGTTAACTGTTATACTTTTATTATTTACTTATTAGACTCTAATAAACATTTTGAGACCAGTTAGAACTTTTTGCAATGTGAATTGCACATTTGGCACCATATTGTTCACAAGGTATTTTTTAGGACCTATATAACTAATGTATAGTGCAAATTTTTTAGTTAAGTTCTTTTAACGATAACAGACAAACCTTTCATTGGTTAACTGTTATACTTTTATTATTTACTTATTAGCCTCTAATAAACATTTTCAGACCCGTTAGAACTTTTTGCAATGTGAATTGCACATTTGGCACCATATAGTTCACAAGGCACTTTTTAGGACCTATATAACTAATGTATAGTGCAATTTTTTTAGTTAAGTTCTTTTAACGATAACAGACAAACCTTTCATTGGTTAACTGTTATACTTTTATTATTTACTTATTAGACTCTAATAAACATTTTGAGACCAGTTAGAACTTTTTGCAATGTGAATTGCACATTTGGCACCATATAGTTCACAAGGTACTTTTTGGGACCTATATAACTAATGTATAGTGCAAATTTTTTAGTTAAGTTCTTTTAACGATAACAGACAAACCTTTCATTGGTTAACTGTTATACTTTTATTATTTACTTATTAGACTCTAATAAACATTTTGAGACCAGTTATAACTTTTTGCAATGTGAATTGCACATTTGGCACCATATTGTTCACAAGGTATTTTTTATGACCTATATAACTAATGTATAGTGCAAATTTTTTAGTTAAGTTCTTTTAACGATAACAGACAAACCTTTCATTGGTTAACTGTTATACTTTTATTATTTACTTATTAGACTCTAATAAACATTTTCAGACCCGTTAGAACTTTTTGCAATGTGAATTGCACATTTGGCACCATATAGTTCACAAGGTACTTTTTAGGACCTATATAACTAGTGTATAGTGCAAATTTTTTAGTTAAGTTCTTTTAACGATAACAGACAAACCTTTCATTGGTTAACTGTTATACTTTTATTATTTACTTATTAGACTCTAATAAACATTTTGAGACCCGTTAGAACTTTTTGCAATGTGAATTGCACATTTGGCACCATATAGTTCACAAGGCACTTTTTAGGACCTATATAACTAGTGTATAGTGCAAATTTTTTAGTTAAATTCTTTTAACGATAACAGACAAACCTTTCATTGGTTAACTGTTATACTTTTATTATTTACTTATTAGACTCTAATAAACATTTTGAGACCCGTTAGAACTTTTTGCAATGTGAATTGCACATTTGGCACCATATAGTTCACAAGGTACTTTTTGGGACCTATATAACTAATGTATAGTGCAAATTTTTTAGTTAAGTTCTTTAAACGATAACAGACAAACCTTTCATTGGTTAACTGTTATACTTTTATTATTTACTTATTAGACTGTAATAAACATTTTGAGACCAGGTAGAACTTTTTGCAATGTGAATTGCACATTTGGCACCATATTGTTCACAAGGTACTTTTTAGGACCTATATAACTAATGTATAGTACAAATTTTTTAGTTAAGTTCTTTTAACGATAACAGACAAACCTTTCATTGGTTAACTGTTATACTTTTATTATTTACTTATTAGGCTCTAATAAACATTTTGAGACCCGTTAGAACTTTTTGCAATGTGAATTGCACATTTGGCACCATATAGTTCACAAGGTACTTTTTAGGACCTATATATATCTAATGTATAGTGCAAATTTTTTAGTTAAGTTCTTTTAACGATAACAGACAAACCTTTCATTGGTTAACTGTTATACTTTTATTATTTACTTATTAGACTCTAATAAACATTTTGAGACCAGTTAGAACTTTTTGCAATGTGAATTGCACATTTGGCACCATATTGTTCACAAGGTATTTTTTAGGACCTATGTAACTAATGTATAGTGCAAATTTTTTAGTTAAGTTCCTTTAACGATAACAGACAAACCTTTCATTGTTTAACTGTTATACTTTTATTATTTACTTATTACACTCTAATAAACATTTTGAGACCAGTTAGAACTTTTTTCCATGTGAATTGCACATTTGGCACCATTTTTTTCACAAGGCACTTTTTAGGACCTATATAACTAATGTATAGTGCAAATTTTTCAGTTAAGTTCTTTTAACGATAACAGACAAACCTTTTATTGGTTAACTGTTATACTTTTATTATTTACTTATTAGACTCTAATAAACATTTTGAGACCCGTTAGAACTTTTTGCAATGTGAATTGCACATTTGGCACCATATAGTTCACAAGGTACTTTTTGGGACCTATATAACTAGTGTATAGTGCAAATTTTTTAGTTAAGTTCTTTTAACGATAACAGACAAACCTTTCATTGGTTAACTGTTATACTTTTATTATTTACTTATTAGACTCTAATAAACATTTTGAGACCCGTTAGAACTTTTTGCAATGTGAATTGCACATTTGGCACCATATAGTTCACAAGGCACTTTTTAGGACCTATATAACTAGTGTATAGTGCAAATTTTTTAGTTAAATTCTTTTAACGATAACAGACAAACCTTTCATTGGTTAACTGTTATACTTTTATTATTTACTTATTAGACTCTAATAAACATTTTGAGACCCGTTAGAACTTTTTGCAATGTGAATTGCACATTTGGCACCATATAGTTCACAAGGTACTTTTTGGGACCTATATAACTAATGTATAGTGCAAATTTTTTAGTTAAGTTCTTTAAACGATAACAGACAAACCTTTCATTGGTTAACTGTTATACTTTTATTATTTACTTATTAGACTGTAATAAACATTTTGAGACCAGGTAGAACTTTTTGCAATGTGAATTGCACATTTGGCACCATATTGTTCACAAGGTACTTTTTAGGACCTATATAACTAATGTATAGTACAAATTTTTTAGTTAAGTTCTTTTAACGATAACAGACAAACCTTTCATTGGTTAACTGTTATACTTTTATTATTTACTTATTAGGCTCTAATAAACATTTTGAGACCCGTTAGAACTTTTTGCAATGTGAATTGCACATTTGGCACCATATAGTTCACAAGGTACTTTTTAGGACCTATATATATCTAATGTATAGTGCAAATTTTTTAGTTAAGTTCTTTTAACGATAACAGACAAACCTTTCATTGGTTAACTGTTATACTTTTATTATTTACTTATTAGACTCTAATAAACATTTTGAGACCAGTTAGAACTTTTTGCAATGTGAATTGCACATTTGGCACCATATTGTTCACAAGGTATTTTTTAGGACCTATGTAACTAATGTATAGTGCAAATTTTTTAGTTAAGTTCCTTTAACGATAACAGACAAACCTTTCATTGTTTAACTGTTATACTTTTATTATTTACTTATTACACTCTAATAAACATTTTGAGACCAGTTAGAACTTTTTTCCATGTGAATTGCACATTTGGCACCATTTTTTTCACAAGGCACTTTTTAGGACCTATATAACTAATGTATAGTGCAAATTTTTCAGTTAAGTTCTTTTAACGATAACAGACAAATCTTTCATTGGTTAACTGTTATACTTTTATTATTTACTTATTAGACTCTAATAAACATTTTGAGACCAGTTAGAACTTTTTGCAATGTGAATTGCACATTTGGCACCATATTGTTCACAAGGTATTTTCTAGGACCTATATAACTAATGTATAGTGCAAATTTTTCAGTTAAGTTCTTCTAACAATAACAGACAAACCTTTCATTGGTTAACTGTTATACTTTTATTATTTACTTATTAGACTCTAATAAACATTTTGAGACCAGTTAGAACTTTTTGCAATGTGAATTGCACATTTGGCACCATATTGTTCACAAAGTACTTTTTAGGACCTATATAACTAATGTATAGTGCAAATTTTTTAGTTAAGTTCTTTTAACGATAACAGACAAACCTTTCATTGGTTAACTGTTATACTTTCATTATTTACTTATTAGACTCTAATAAACATTTTGAGACCAGTTAGAACTTTTTGCAATGTGAATTGCACATTTGGCACCATATAGTTCACAAGGTACTTTTTAGGACCTATATAACTAATGTATAGTGCAAATTTTTTAGTTAAGTTCTTTTAACGATAACAGACAAACCTTTCATTGGTTAACTGTTATACTTTTATTATTTACTTATTAGACTCTAATAAACATTTTGAGACCAGTTAGAACTTTTTGCAATGTGAATTGCACATTTGGCACCATATTGTTCACAAGGTACTTTTTAGGACCTATATAACTAATGTATAGTGCAAATTTTTTAGTTAAGTTCTTTTAACGATAACAGACAAACCTTTCATTGGTTAACTGTTATACTTTTATTATTTACTTATTAGGCTCTAATAAACATTTTGTGACCAGTTAGAACTTTTTGCAATGTGAATTGCACATTTGGCACCATATAGTTCACAAGGTACTTTTTAGGACCTATATAACTAATGTAGAGTGCAAATTTTTTAGTTAAGTTCTTTTAACGATAACAGACAAACCTTTCATTGGTTAACTGTTATACTTTTATTATTTACTTATTATACTCTAATAAACATTTTGAGACCCGTTAGAACTTTTTGCAATGTGAATTGCACATTTGGCACCATATAGTTCACAAGGCACTTTTTAGGACCTATATAACGAATGTATAGTGCAATTTTTTTAGTTAAGTTCTTTTAACGATAACAGACAAACCTTTCATTGGTTAACTGTTATACTTTTATTATTTACTTATTAGACTCTAATAAACATTTTGAGACCCGTTAGAACTTTTTGCAATGTGAATTGCACATTTGGCACCATATAGTTCACAAAGCACTTTTTAGGACCTATATAACTAATGTATAGTGCAAATTTTTTAGTTAAGTTCTTTTAACGATAACAGACAAACCTTTTATTGGTTAACTGTTATACTTTTATTATTTACTTATTAAACTGTAATAAACATTTTGAAACCCGTTAGAACTTTTTGCAATGTGAATTGCACATTTGGCACCATATAGTTCACAAGGTACTTTTTGGGACCTATATAACTAATGTATAGTGCAAATTTTTTAGTTAAGTTCTTTTAACGATAACAGACAAACCTTTCATTGGTTAACTGTTATACTTTTATTATTTACTTATTAGACTGTAATAAACATTTTGAGACCAGTTAGAACTTTTTGCAATGTGAATTGCACATTTGGCACCATATAGTTCACAAGGTACTTTTTGGGACCTATATAACTAATGTATAGTGCAAATTTTTTAGTTAAGTTCTTTTAACGATAACAGACAAACCTTTCATTGGTTAACTGTTATACTTTTATTATTTACTTATTAGACTCTAATAAACATTTTGAGACCAGTTAGAACTTTTTGCAATGTGAATTGCACATTTGGCACCATATTGTTCACAAGGTATTTTTTAGGACCTATATAACTAATGTATAGTGCAATTTTTTTAGTTAAGTTCTTTTAACGATAACAGACAAACCTTTCATTGGTTAACTGTTATACTTTTATTATTTACTTATTAGACTCTAATAAACGTTTTGAGACCCGTTAGAACTTTTTGCAATGTGAATTGCACATTTGGCACCATATAGTTCACAAAGCACTTTTTAGGACCTATATAACTAATGTATAGTGCAAATTTTTTAGTTAAGTTCTTCTAACAATAACAGACAAACCTTTCATTGGTTAACTGTTATACTTTTATTATTTACTTATTAGACTCTAATAAACATTTTGAGACCAGGTAGAACTTTTTGCAATGTGAATTGCACATTTGGCACCATATAGTTCACAAGGTACTTTTTGGGACCTATATAACTAATGTATAGTGCAAATTTTTTAGTTAAGTTCTTCTAACAATAACAGACAAACCTTTCATTGGTTAACTGTTATACTTTTATTATTTACTTATTAGACTCTAATAAACATTTTGAGACCAGGTAGAACTTTTTGCAATGTGAATTGCACATTTGGCACCATATTGTTCACAAGGTACTTTTTAGGACCTATATAACTAATGTATAGTACAAATTTTTTAGTTAAGTTCTTTTAACGATAACAGACAAACCTTTCATTGGTTAACTGTTATACTTTTATTATTTACTTATTAGGCTCTAATAAACATTTTGAGACCCGTTAGAACTTTTTGCAATGTGAATTGCACATTTGGCACCATATAGTTCACAAGGTACTTTTTAGGACCTATATATATCTAATGTATAGTGCAAATTTTTTAGTTAAGTTCTTTTAACGATAACAGACAAACCTTTCATTGGTTAACTGTTATACTTTTATTATTTACTTATTAGACTCTAATAAACATTTTGAGACCAGTTAGAACTTTTTGCAATGTGAATTGCACATTTGGCACCATATTGTTCACAAGGTATTTTTTAGGACCTATGTAACTAATGTATAGTGCAAATTTTTTAGTTAAGTTCCTTTAACGATAACAGACAAACCTTTCATTGTTTAACTGTTATACTTTTATTATTTACTTATTACACTCTAATAAACATTTTGAGACCAGTTAGAACTTTTTTCCATGTGAATTGCACATTTGGCACCATTTTTTTCACAAGGCACTTTTTAGGACCTATATAACTAATGTATAGTGCAAATTTTTCAGTTAAGTTCTTTTAACGATAACAGACAAATCTTTCATTGGTTAACTGTTATACTTTTATTATTTACTTATTAGACTCTAATAAACATTTTGAGACCAGTTAGAACTTTTTGCAATGTGAATTGCACATTTGGCACCATATTGTTCACAAGGTATTTTCTAGGACCTATATAACTAATGTATAGTGCAAATTTTTCAGTTAAGTTCTTCTAACAATAACAGACAAACCTTTCATTGGTTAACTGTTATACTTTTATTATTTACTTATTAGACTCTAATAAACATTTTGAGACCAGTTAGAACTTTTTGCAATGTGAATTGCACATTTGGCACCATATTGTTCACAAAGTACTTTTTAGGACCTATATAACTAATGTATAGTGCAAATTTTTTAGTTAAGTTCTTTTAACGATAACAGACAAACCTTTCATTGGTTAACTGTTATACTTTCATTATTTACTTATTAGACTCTAATAAACATTTTGAGACCAGTTAGAACTTTTTGCAATGTGAATTGCACATTTGGCACCATATAGTTCACAAGGTACTTTTTAGGACCTATATAACTAATGTATAGTGCAAATTTTTTAGTTAAGTTCTTTTAACGATAACAGACAAACCTTTCATTGGTTAACTGTTATACTTTTATTATTTACTTATTAGACTCTAATAAACATTTTGAGACCAGTTAGAACTTTTTGCAATGTGAATTGCACATTTGGCACCATATTGTTCACAAGGTACTTTTTAGGACCTATATAACTAATGTATAGTGCAAATTTTTTAGTTAAGTTCTTTTAACGATAACAGACAAACCTTTCATTGGTTAACTGTTATACTTTTATTATTTACTTATTAGGCTCTAATAAACATTTTGTGACCAGTTAGAACTTTTTGCAATGTGAATTGCACATTTGGCACCATATAGTTCACAAGGTACTTTTTAGGACCTATATAACTAATGTAGAGTGCAAATTTTTTAGTTAAGTTCTTTTAACGATAACAGACAAACCTTTCATTGGTTAACTGTTATACTTTTATTATTTACTTATTAGACTCTAATAAACATTTTGAGACCCGTTAGAACTTTTTGCAATGTGAATTGCACATTTGGCACCATATAGTTCACAAGGCACTTTTTAGGACCTATATAACGAATGTATAGTGCAATTTTTTTAGTTAAGTTCTTTTAACGATAACAGACAAACCTTTCATTGGTTAACTGTTATACTTTTATTATTTACTTATTAGACTCTAATAAACATTTTGAGACCCGTTAGAACTTTTTGCAATGTGAATTGCACATTTGGCACCATATAGTTCACAAAGCACTTTTTAGGACCTATATAACTAATGTATAGTGCAAATTTTTTAGTTAAGTTCTTTTAACGATAACAGACAAACCTTTTATTGGTTAACTGTTATACTTTTATTATTTACTTATTAAACTGTAATAAACATTTTGAAACCCGTTAGAACTTTTTGCAATGTGAATTGCACATTTGGCACCATATAGTTCACAAGGTACTTTTTGGGACCTATATAACTAATGTATAGTGCAAATTTTTTAGTTAAGTTCTTTTAACGATAACAGACAAACCTTTCATTGGTTAACTGTTATACTTTTATTATTTACTTATTAGACTGTAATAAACATTTTGAGACCAGTTAGAACTTTTTGCAATGTGAATTGCACATTTGGCACCATATAGTTCACAAGGTACTTTTTGGGACCTATATAACTAATGTATAGTGCAAATTTTTTAGTTAAGTTCTTTTAACGATAACAGACAAACCTTTCATTGGTTAACTGTTATACTTTTATTATTTACTTATTAGACTCTAATAAACATTTTGAGACCAGTTAGAACTTTTTGCAATGTGAATTGCACATTTGGCACCATATTGTTCACAAGGTATTTTTTAGGACCTATATAACTAATGTATAGTGCAATTTTTTTAGTTAAGTTCTTTTAACGATAACAGACAAACCTTTCATTGGTTAACTGTTATACTTTTATTATTTACTTATTAGACTCTAATAAACGTTTTGAGACCCGTTAGAACTTTTTGCAATGTGAATTGCACATTTGGCACCATATAGTTCACAAAGCACTTTTTAGGACCTATATAACTAATGTATAGTGCAAATTTTTTAGTTAAGTTCTTTTAACGATAACAGACAAACCTTTTATTGGTTAACTGTTATACTTTTATTATTTACTTATTAAACTGTAATAAACATTTTGAAACCCGTTAGAACTTTTTGCAATGTGAATTGCACATTTGGCACCATATAGTTCACAAGGCACTTTTTAGGACCTATATAACTAATGTATAGTGCAAATTTTTTAGTTAAGTTCTTTTAACGATAACAGACAAACCTTTCATTGGTTAACTGTTATACTTTTATTATTTACTTATTAGACTCTAATAAACATTTTGAGACCCGTTAGAACTTTTTGCAATGTGAATTGCACATTTGGCACCATATAGTTCACAAGGTACTTTTTGTGACCTATATAACTAATGTATAGTGCAAATTTTTTAGTTAAGTTCTTTTAACGATAACAGACAAACCTTTCATTGGTTAACTGTTATACTTTTATTATTTACTTATTAGACTGTAATAAACATTTTGAGACCAGTTAGAACTTTTTGCAATGTGAATTGCACATTTGGCACCATATTGTTCACAAGGTACTTTTTAGGACCTATATAACTAATGTATAGTACTAATTTTTTATTTAAGTTCTTTTAACGATAACAGACAAACCTTTCATTGGTTAACTGTTATACTTTTATTATTTACTTATTAGACTCTAATAAACATTTTGAGACCCGTTAGAACTTTTTGCAATGTGAATTGCACATTTGGCACCATATTGTTCACAAGGTATTTTTTAGGACCTATATAACTAATGTATAGTGCAAATTTTTCAGTTAAGTTCTTCTAACAATAACAGACAAACCTTTCATTGGTTAACTGTTATACTTTTATTATTTACTTATTAGACTCTAATAAACATTTTGAGACCCGTTAGAACTTTTTGCAATGTGAATTGCACATTTGGCACCATATTGTTCACAAGGTATTTTTTAGGACCTATATAACTAATGTATAGTGCAAATTTTTTAGTTAAGTTCTTTTATCGATAACAGACAAACCTTTCATTGGTTAACTGTTATACTTTTATTATTTACTTATTAGCCTCTAATAAACATTTTGAGACCCGTTAGAACTTTTAGCAATGTGAATTGCACATTTGGCACCATATAGTTCACAAGGCACTTTTTAGGACCTATATAACTAATGTATAGTGCAATTTTTTTAGTTAAGTTCTTTTAACGATAACAGACAAACCTTTCATTGGTTAACTGTTAGACTTTTATTATTTACTTATTAAACTGTAATAAACATTTTGAAACCCGTTAGAACTTTTTGCAATGTGAATTGCACATTTGGCACCATATAGTTCACAAGGTACTTTTTGGGACCTATATAACTAATGTATAGTGCAAATTTTTTAGTTAAGTTCTTTTAACGATAAAAGACAAACCTTTCATTGGTTAACTGTTATACTTTTATTATTTACTTATTAGACTCTAATAAACATTTTGAGACCAGTTAGAACTTTTTGCAATGTGAATTGCACATTTGGCACCATATTGTTCACAAGGTACTTTTTAGGACCTATATAACTAATGTATAGTACAAATTTTTTAGTTAAGTTCTTTTAACGATAACAGACAAACCTTTCATTGGTTAACTGTTATACTTTTATTATTTACTTATTAGACTCTAATAAACATTTTGAGACCCGTTAGAACTTTTTGCAATGTGAATTGCACATTTGGCACCATATTGTTCACAAGGTATTTTTTAGGACCTATGTAACTAATGTATAGTGCAAATTTTTCAGTTAAGTTCTTCTAACAATAACAGACAAACCTTTCATTGGTTAACTGTTATACTTTTATTATTTACTTATTAGACTCTAATAAACATTTTGAGACCAGTTAGAACTTTTTGCAATGTGAATTGCACATTTGGCACCATATTGTTCACAAAGTACTTTTTAGGACCTATACAACTAATGTATAGTGCAAATTTTTTAGTTAAGTTCTTTTAACGATAACAGACAAACCTTTCATTGGTTAACTGTTATACTTTTATTATTTACTTATTAGACTCTAATAAACATTTTGAGACCCGTTAGAACTTTTTGCAATGTGAATTGCACATTTGGCACCATATAGTTCACAAGGTACTTTTTGGGACCTATATAACTAATGTATAGTGCAAATTTTTTATTTAAGTTCTTTTAACGATAACAGACAAACCTTTCATTGGTTAACTGTTATACTTTTATTATTTACTTATTAGACTCTAATAAACATTTTGAGACCAGTTAAAACTTTTTGCAATGTGAATTGCACATTTGGCACCATATTGTTCGCAAGGTATTTTTTAGGACCTATATAACTAATGTATAGTGCAAATTTTTTAGTTAAGTTCTTTTAACGATAACAGACAAACCTTTCATTGGTTAACTGTTATACTTTTATTATTTACTTATTAGCCTCTAATAATCATTTTCAGACTCTTTAGAACTTTTAGCAATGTGAATTGCACATTTGGCACCATATAGTTCACAAGGCACTTTTTAGGACCTATATAACTAATGTATAGTGCAATTTTTTTAGTTAAGTTCTTTTAACGATAACAGACAAACCTTTCATTGGTTAACTGTTATACTTTTATTATTTACTTATTAGATTCTAATAAACATTTTGAGACCCGTTAGAACTTTTTGCAATGTGAATTGCACATTTGGCACCATATAGTTCACAAGGTACTTTTTGGGACCTATATAACTAATGTATAGTGCAAATTTTTTATTTAAGTTCTTTTAACGATAACAGACAAACCTTTCATTGGTTAACTGTTATACTTTTAATATTTACTTATTAGACTGTAATAAACATTTTGAGACCAGTTAGAACTTTTTGCCATGTGAATTGCACATTTGGCACCATATTGTTGACAAGGTACTTTTTAGGACCTATATAACTAATGTATAGTGCAAATGTTTTATTTAAGTTCTTTTAACGATAACAGACAAACCTTTCATTGGTTAACTGTTATACTTTTATTATTTACTTATTAGACTCTAATAAACATTTTGAGACCAGTTAGAACTTTTTGCAATGTGAATTGCACATTTGGCACCATATAGTTCACAAGGTACTTTTTGGGACCTATATAACTAATGTATAGTGCAAATTTTTTAGTTAAGTTCTTTTAACGATAACAGACAAACCTTTCATTGGTTAACTGTTATACTTTTATTATTTACTTATTAGACTGTAATAAACATTTTGAGACCAGTTAGAACTTTTTGCAATGTGAATTGCACATTTGGCACCATATTGTTCACAAGGTATTTTTTAGGACCTATATAACTAATGTATAGTGCAAATTTTTTAGTTAAGTTCTTTTAACGATAACAGACAAACCTTTCATTGGTTAACTGTTATACTTTTATTATTTACTTATTAGACTCTAATAAACATTTTGAGACCCGTTAGAACTTTTTGCAATGTGAATTGCACATTTGGCACCATATTGTTCACAAGGTATTTTTTAGGACCTATATAACTAATGTATAGTGCAAATTTTTCAGTTAAGTTCTTCTAACAATAACAGACAAACCTTTCATTGGTTAACTGTTATACTTTTATTATTTACTTATTAGACTCTAATAAACATTTTGAGACCCGTTAGAACTTTTTGCAATGTGAATTGCACATTTGGCACCATATTGTTCACAAGGTATTTTTTAGGACCTATATAACTAATGTATAGTGCAAATTTTTTAGTTAAGTTCTTTTATCGATAACAGACAAACCTTTCATTGGTTAACTGTTATACTTTTATTATTTACTTATTAGCCTCTAATAAACATTTTGAGACCCGTTAGAACTTTTAGCAATGTGAATTGCACATTTGGCACCATATAGTTCACAAGGCACTTTTTAGGACCTATATAACTAATGTATAGTGCAATTTTTTTAGTTAAGTTCTTTTAACGATAACAGACAAACCTTTCATTGGTTAACTGTTAGACTTTTATTATTTACTTATTAAACTGTAATAAACATTTTGAAACCCGTTAGAACTTTTTGCAATGTGAATTGCACATTTGGCACCATATAGTTCACAAGGTACTTTTTGGGACCTATATAACTAATGTATAGTGCAAATTTTTTAGTTAAGTTCTTTTAACGATAAAAGACAAACCTTTCATTGGTTAACTGTTATACTTTTATTATTTACTTATTAGACTCTAATAAACATTTTGAGACCAGTTAGAACTTTTTGCAATGTGAATTGCACATTTGGCACCATATTGTTCACAAGGTACTTTTTAGGACCTATATAACTAATGTATAGTACAAATTTTTTAGTTAAGTTCTTTTAACGATAACAGACAAACCTTTCATTGGTTAACTGTTATACTTTTATTATTTACTTATTAGACTCTAATAAACATTTTGAGACCCGTTAGAACTTTTTGCAATGTGAATTGCACATTTGGCACCATATTGTTCACAAGGTATTTTTTAGGACCTATGTAACTAATGTATAGTGCAAATTTTTCAGTTAAGTTCTTCTAACAATAACAGACAAACCTTTCATTGGTTAACTGTTATACTTTTATTATTTACTTATTAGACTCTAATAAACATTTTGAGACCAGTTAGAACTTTTTGCAATGTGAATTGCACATTTGGCACCATATTGTTCACAAAGTACTTTTTAGGACCTATACAACTAATGTATAGTGCAAATTTTTTAGTTAAGTTCTTTTAACGATAACAGACAAACCTTTCATTGGTTAACTGTTATACTTTTATTATTTACTTATTAGACTCTAATAAACATTTTGAGACCCGTTAGAACTTTTTGCAATGTGAATTGCACATTTGGCACCATATAGTTCACAAGGTACTTTTTGGGACCTATATAACTAATGTATAGTGCAAATTTTTTATTTAAGTTCTTTTAACGATAACAGACAAACCTTTCATTGGTTAACTGTTATACTTTTATTATTTACTTATTAGACTCTAATAAACATTTTGAGACCAGTTAAAACTTTTTGCAATGTGAATTGCACATTTGGCACCATATTGTTCGCAAGGTATTTTTTAGGACCTATATAACTAATGTATAGTGCAAATTTTTTAGTTAAGTTCTTTTAACGATAACAGACAAACCTTTCATTGGTTAACTGTTATACTTTTATTATTTACTTATTAGCCTCTAATAATCATTTTCAGACTCTTTAGAACTTTTAGCAATGTGAATTGCACATTTGGCACCATATAGTTCACAAGGCACTTTTTAGGACCTATATAACTAATGTATAGTGCAATTTTTTTAGTTAAGTTCTTTTAACGATAACAGACAAACCTTTCATTGGTTAACTGTTATACTTTTATTATTTACTTATTAGACTCTAATAAACATTTTGAGACCCGTTAGAACTTTTTGCAATGTGAATTGCACATTTGGCACCATATAGTTCACAAGGTACTTTTTGGGACCTATATAACTAATGTATAGTGCAAATTTTTTATTTAAGTTCTTTTAACGATAACAGACAAACCTTTCATTGGTTAACTGTTATACTTTTAATATTTACTTATTAGACTGTAATAAACATTTTGAGACCAGTTAGAACTTTTTGCCATGTGAATTGCACATTTGGCACCATATTGTTGACAAGGTACTTTTTAGGACCTATATAACTAATGTATAGTGCAAATGTTTTATTTAAGTTCTTTTAACGATAACAGACAAACCTTTCATTGGTTAACTGTTATACTTTTATTATTTACTTATTAGACTCTAATAAACATTTTGAGACCAGTTAGAACTTTTTGCAATGTGAATTGCACATTTGGCACCATATAGTTCACAAGGTACTTTTTGGGACCTATATAACTAATGTATAGTGCAAATTTTTTAGTTAAGTTCTTTTAACGATAACAGACAAACCTTTCATTGGTTAACTGTTATACTTTTATTATTTACTTATTAGACTGTAATAAACATTTTGAGACCAGTTAGAACTTTTTGCAATGTGAATTGCACATTTGGCACCATATTGTTCACAAGGTATTTTTTAGGACCTATATAACTAATGTATAGTGCAAATTTTTTAGTTAAGTTCTTTTAACGATAACAGACAAACCTTTCATTGGTTAACTGTTATACTTTTATTATTTACTTATTAGACTCTAATAAACATTTTGAGACCCGTTAGAACTTTTTGCAATGTGAATTGCACATTTGGCACCATATAGTTCACAAGGCACTTTTTAGGACCTATATAACTAATGTATAGTGCAAATTTTTTAGTTAAGTTCTTTTAACGATAACAGACAAACCTTTCATTGGTTAACTGTTATACTTTTATTATTTACTTATTAGACTCTAATAAACATTTTGAGACCAGTTAGAACTTTTTGCAATGTGAATTGCACATTTGGCACCATATTGTTCACAAAGTACTTTTTAGGACCTATACAACTAATGTATAGTGCAAATTTTTTAGTTAAGTTTTTTTAACGATAACAGACAAACCTTTCATTGGTTAACTGTTATACTTTTATTATTTACTTATTAGACTCTAATAAACATTTTGAGACCCGTTAGAACTTTTTGCAATGTGAATTGCACATTTGGCACCATATAGTTCACAAGGTACTTTTTGGGACCTATATAACTAATGTATAGTGCAAATTTTTTAGTTAAGTTTTTTTAACGATAACAGACAAACCTTTCATTGGTTAACTGTTATACTTTTATTATTTACTTATTAGACTCTAATAAACATTTTGAGACCAGTTAGAACTTTTTGCAATGTGAATTGCACATTTGGCACCATATTGTTCGCAAGGTATTTTTTAGGACCTATATAACTAATGTATAGTGCAAATTTTTTAGTTAAGTTCTTTTAACGATAACAGACAAACCTTTCATTGGTTAACTGTTATACTTTTATTATTTACTTATTAGCCTCTAATAAACATTTTCAGACCCTTTAGAACTTTTAGCAATGTGAATTGCACATTTGGCACCATATAGTTCACAAGGCACTTTTTAGGACCTATATAACTAATGTATAGTGCAATTTTTTTAGTTAAGTTCTTTTAACGATAACAGACAAACCTTTCATTGGTTAACTGTTATACTTTTATTATTTACTTATTAGACTCTAATAAACATTTTGAGACCCGTTAGAACTTTTTGCAATGTGAATTGCACATTTGGCACCATATAGTTCACAAGGTACTTTTTGGGACCTATATAACTAATGTATAGTGCAAATTTTTTATTTAAGTTCTTTTAACGATAACAGACAAACCTTTCATTGGTTAACTGTTATACTTTTAATATTTACTTATTAGACTCTAATAAACATTTTGAGACCCGTTAGAACTTTTTGCAATGTGAATTGCACATTTGGCACCATATAGTTCACAAGGCACTTTTTAGGACCTATATAACTAGTGTATAGTGCAAATTTTTTAGTTAAGTTCTTTTAACGATAACAGACAAACCTTTCATTGGTTGACTGTTATACTTTTATTATTTACTTATTAGACTCTAATAAACATTTTGAGACCCGTTAGAACTTTTTGCAATGTGAATTGCACATTTGGCACCATATAGTTCACAAGGTACTTTTTGGGACCTATATAACTAATGTATAGTGCAAATTTTTTAGTTAAGTTCTTTAAACGATAACAGACAAACCTTTCATTGGTTAACTGTTATACTTTTATTATTTACTTATTAGACTGTAATAAACATTTTGAGACCAGGTAGAACTTTTTGCAATGTGAATTGCACATTTGGCACCATATTGTTCACAAGGTACTTTTTAGGACCTATATAACTAATGTATAGTACAAATTTTTTAGTTAAGTTCTTTTAACGATAACAGACAAACCTTTCATTGGTTAACTGTTATACTTTTATTATTTACTTATTAGGCTCTAATAAACATTTTGAGACCCGTTAGAACTTTTTGCAATGTGAATTGCACATTTGGCACCATATAGTTCACAAGGTACTTTTTAGGACCTATATATATCTAATGTATAGTGCAAATTTTTTAGTTAAGTTCTTTTAACGATAACAGACAAACCTTTCATTGGTTAACTGTTATACTTTTATTATTTACTTATTAGACTCTAATAAACATTTTGAGACCAGTTAGAACTTTTTGCAATGTGAATTGCACATTTGGCACCATATTGTTCACAAGGTATTTTTTAGGACCTATGTAACTAATGTATAGTGCAAATTTTTTAGTTAAGTTCTTTTAACGATAACAGACAAACCTTTCATTGGTTAACTGTTATACTTTTATTATTTACTTATTACACTCTAATAAACATTTTGAGACCAGTTAGAACTTTTTGCCATGTGAATTGCACATTTGGCACCATATTTTTCACAAGGCACTTTTTAGGACCTATATAACTAATGTATAGTGCAAATTTTTCAGTTAAGTTCTTTTAACGATAACAGACAAACCTTTCATTGGTTAACTGTTATACTTTTATTATTTACTTATTAGACTCTAATAAACATTTTGAGACCAGTTAGAACTTTTTGCCATGTGAATTGCACATTTGGCACCATATTGTTCACAAAGTACTTTTTAGGACCTATATAACTAATGTATAGTGCAAATTTTTTAGTTAAGTTCTTTTAACGATAACAGACAAACCTTTCATTGGTTAACTGTTATACTTTCATTATTTACTTATTAGACTCTAATAAACATTTTGAGACCAGTTAGAACTTTTTGCAATGTGAATTGCACATTTGGCACCATATAGTTCACAAGGTACTTTTTAGGACCTATATAACTAATGTATAGTGCAAATTTTTTAGTTAAGTTCTTTTAACGATAACAGACAAACCTTTCATTGGTTAACTGTTATACTTTTATTATTTACTTATTAGACTCTAATAAACATTTTGAGACCAGTTAGAACTTTTTGCAATGTGAATTGCACATTTGGCACCATATTGTTCACAAGGCACTTTTTAGGACCTATATAACTAATGTATAGTGCAAATTTTTTAGTTAAGTTCTTTTAACGATAACAGACAAACCTTTCATTGGTTAACTGTTATACTTTTATTATTTACTTATTAGGCTCTAATAAACATTTTGTGACCAGTTAGAACTTTTTGCAATGTGAATTGCACATTTGGCACCATATAGTTCACAAGGTACTTTTTAGGACCTATATAACTAATGTAGAGTGCAAATTTTTTAGTTAAGTTCTTTTAACGATAACAGACAAACCTTTTATTGGTTAACTGTTATACTTTTATTATTTACTTATTAGACTCTAATAAACATTTTGAGACCAGTTAGAACTTTTTGCAATGTGAATTGCACATTTGGCACCATATTGTTCACAAGGTATTTTTTAGGACCTATATAACTAATGTATAGTGCAAATTTTTTAGTTAAGTTCTTTTAACGATAACAGACAAACCTTTCATTGGTTAACTGTTATACTTTTATTATTTACTTATTAGGCTCTAATAAACATTTTGAGACCCGTTAGAACTTTTTGCAATGTGAATTGCACATTTGGCACCATATAGTTCACAAGGCACTTTTTAGGACCTATATAACTAATGTATAGTGCAAATGTTTTAGTTAAGTTCTTTTAACGATAACAGACAAACCTTTCATTGGTTAACTGTTATACTTTTATTATTTACTTATTAGACTCTAATAAACATTTTGAGACCCGTTAGAACTTTTTGCAATGTGAATTGCACATTTTGCACCATATAGTTCACAAGGTACTTTTTGGGACCTATATAACTAATGTATAGTGCAAATTTTTTATTTAAGTTCTTTTAACGATAACAGACAAACCTTTCATTGGTTAACTGTTATACTTTTATTATTTACTTATTAGACTCTAATAAACATTTTGAGACCAGTTAAAACTTTTTGCAATGTGAATTGCACATTTGGCACCATATTGTTCGCAAGGTATTTTTTAGGACCTATATAACTAATGTATAGTGCAAATTTTTTAGTTAAGTTCTTTTAACGATAACAGACAAACCTTTCATTGGTTAACTGTTATACTTTTATTATTTACTTATTAGCCTCTAATAATCATTTTCAGACTCTTTAGAACTTTTAGCAATGTGAATTGCACATTTGGCACCATATAGTTCACAAGGCACTTTTTAGGACCTATATAACTAATGTATAGTGCAATTTTTTTAGTTAAGTTCTTTTAACGATAACAGACAAACCTTTCATTGGTTAACTGTTATACTTTTATTATTTACTTATTAGACTCTAATAAACATTTTGAGACCCGTTAGAACTTTTTGCAATGTGAATTGCACATTTGGCACCATATAGTTCACAAGGTACTTTTTGGGACCTATATAACTAATGTATAGTGCAAATTTTTTATTTAAGTTCTTTTAACGATAACAGACAAACCTTTCATTGGTTAACTGTTATACTTTTAATATTTACTTATTAGACTGTAATAAACATTTTGAGACCAGTTAGAACTTTTTGCCATGTGAATTGCACATTTGGCACCATATTGTTGACAAGGTACTTTTTAGGACCTATATAACTAATGTATAGTGCAAATGTTTTATTTAAGTTCTTTTAACGATAACAGACAAACCTTTCATTGGTTAACTGTTATACTTTTATTATTTACTTATTAGACTCTAATAAACATTTTGAGACCAGTTAGAACTTTTTGCAATGTGAATTGCACATTTGGCACCATATAGTTCACAAGGTACTTTTTGGGACCTATATAACTAATGTATAGTGCAAATTTTTTAGTTAAGTTCTTTTAACGATAACAGACAAACCTTTCATTGGTTAACTGTTATACTTTTATTATTTACTTATTAGACTGTAATAAACATTTTGAGACCAGTTAGAACTTTTTGCAATGTGAATTGCACATTTGGCACCATATTGTTCACAAGGTATTTTTTAGGACCTATATAACTAATGTATAGTGCAAATTTTTTAGTTAAGTTCTTTTAACGATAACAGACAAACCTTTCATTGGTTAACTGTTATACTTTTATTATTTACTTATTAGACTCTAATAAACATTTTGAGACCCGTTAGAACTTTTTGCAATGTGAATTGCACATTTGGCACCATATAGTTCACAAGGCACTTTTTAGGACCTATATAACTAATGTATAGTGCAAATTTTTTAGTTAAGTTCTTTTAACGATAACAGACAAACCTTTCATTGGTTAACTGTTATACTTTTATTATTTACTTATTAGACTCTAATAAACATTTTGAGACCAGTTAGAACTTTTTGCAATGTGAATTGCACATTTGGCACCATATTGTTCACAAAGTACTTTTTGGGACCTATACAACTAATGTATAGTGCAAATTTTTTAGTTAAGTTTTTTTAACGATAACAGACAAACCTTTCATTGGTTAACTGTTATACTTTTATTATTTACTTATTAGACTCTAATAAACATTTTGAGACCCGTTAGAACTTTTTGCAATGTGAATTGCACATTTGGCACCATATAGTTCACAAGGTACTTTTTGGGACCTATATAACTAATGTATAGTGCAAATTTTTTAGTTAAGTTTTTTTAACGATAACAGACAAACCTTTCATTGGTTAACTGTTATACTTTTATTATTTACTTATTAGACTCTAATAAACATTTTGAGACCAGTTAGAACTTTTTGCAATGTGAATTGCACATTTGGCACCATATTGTTCGCAAGGTATTTTTTAGGACCTATATAACTAATGTATAGTGCAAATTTTTTAGTTAAGTTCTTTTAACGATAACAGACAAACCTTTCATTGGTTAACTGTTATACTTTTATTATTTACTTATTAGCCTCTAATAAACATTTTCAGACCCTTTAGAACTTTTAGCAATGTGAATTGCACATTTGGCACCATATAGTTCACAAGGCACTTTTTAGGACCTATATAACTAATGTATAGTGCAATTTTTTTAGTTAAGTTCTTTTAACGATAACAGACAAACCTTTCATTGGTTAACTGTTATACTTTTATTATTTACTTATTAGACTCTAATAAACATTTTGAGACCCGTTAGAACTTTTTGCAATGTGAATTGCACATTTGGCACCATATAGTTCACAAGGTACTTTTTGGGACCTATATAACTAATGTATAGTGCAAATTTTTTATTTAAGTTCTTTTAACGATAACAGACAAACCTTTCATTGGTTAACTGTTATACTTTTAATATTTACTTATTAGACTCTAATAAACATTTTGAGACCCGTTAGAACTTTTTGCAATGTGAATTGCACATTTGGCACCATATAGTTCACAAGGCACTTTTTAGGACCTATATAACTAGTGTATAGTGCAAATTTTTTAGTTAAGTTCTTTTAACGATAACAGACAAACCTTTCATTGGTTGACTGTTATACTTTTATTATTTACTTATTAGACTCTAATAAACATTTTGAGACCCGTTAGAACTTTTTGCAATGTGAATTGCACATTTGGCACCATATAGTTCACAAGGTACTTTTTGGGACCTATATAACTAATGTATAGTGCAAATTTTTTAGTTAAGTTCTTTAAACGATAACAGACAAACCTTTCATTGGTTAACTGTTATACTTTTATTATTTACTTATTAGACTGTAATAAACATTTTGAGACCAGGTAGAACTTTTTGCAATGTGAATTGCACATTTGGCACCATATTGTTCACAAGGTACTTTTTAGGACCTATATAACTAATGTATAGTACAAATTTTTTAGTTAAGTTCTTTTAACGATAACAGACAAACCTTTCATTGGTTAACTGTTATACTTTTATTATTTACTTATTAGGCTCTAATAAACATTTTGAGACCCGTTAGAACTTTTTGCAATGTGAATTGCACATTTGGCACCATATAGTTCACAAGGTACTTTTTAGGACCTATATATATCTAATGTATAGTGCAAATTTTTTAGTTAAGTTCTTTTAACGATAACAGACAAACCTTTCATTGGTTAACTGTTATACTTTTATTATTTACTTATTAGACTCTAATAAACATTTTGAGACCAGTTAGAACTTTTTGCAATGTGAATTGCACATTTGGCACCATATTGTTCACAAGGTATTTTTTAGGACCTATGTAACTAATGTATAGTGCAAATTTTTTAGTTAAGTTCTTTTAACGATAACAGACAAACCTTTCATTGGTTAACTGTTATACTTTTATTATTTACTTATTACACTCTAATAAACATTTTGAGACCAGTTAGAACTTTTTGCCATGTGAATTGCACATTTGGCACCATATTTTTCACAAGGCACTTTTTAGGACCTATATAACTAATGTATAGTGCAAATTTTTCAGTTAAGTTCTTTTAACGATAACAGACAAACCTTTCATTGGTTAACTGTTATACTTTTATTATTTACTTATTAGACTCTAATAAACATTTTGAGACCAGTTAGAACTTTTTGCCATGTGAATTGCACATTTGGCACCATATTGTTCACAAAGTACTTTTTAGGACCTATATAACTAATGTATAGTGCAAATTTTTTAGTTAAGTTCTTTTAACGATAACAGACAAACCTTTCATTGGTTAACTGTTATACTTTCATTATTTACTTATTAGACTCTAATAAACATTTTGAGACCAGTTAGAACTTTTTGCAATGTGAATTGCACATTTGGCACCATATAGTTCACAAGGTACTTTTTAGGACCTATATAACTAATGTATAGTGCAAATTTTTTAGTTAAGTTCTTTTAACGATAACAGACAAACCTTTCATTGGTTAACTGTTATACTTTTATTATTTACTTATTAGACTCTAATAAACATTTTGAGACCAGTTAGAACTTTTTGCAATGTGAATTGCACATTTGGCACCATATTGTTCACAAGGCACTTTTTAGGACCTATATAACTAATGTATAGTGCAAATTTTTTAGTTAAGTTCTTTTAACGATAACAGACAAACCTTTCATTGGTTAACTGTTATACTTTTATTATTTACTTATTAGGCTCTAATAAACATTTTGTGACCAGTTAGAACTTTTTGCAATGTGAATTGCACATTTGGCACCATATAGTTCACAAGGTACTTTTTAGGACCTATATAACTAATGTAGAGTGCAAATTTTTTAGTTAAGTTCTTTTAACGATAACAGACAAACCTTTTATTGGTTAACTGTTATACTTTTATTATTTACTTATTAGACTCTAATAAACATTTTGAGACCAGTTAGAACTTTTTGCAATGTGAATTGCACATTTGGCACCATATTGTTCACAAGGTATTTTTTAGGACCTATATAACTAATGTATAGTGCAAATTTTTTAGTTAAGTTCTTTTAACGATAACAGACAAACCTTTCATTGGTTAACTGTTATACTTTTATTATTTACTTATTAGGCTCTAATAAACATTTTGAGACCCGTTAGAACTTTTTGCAATGTGAATTGCACATTTGGCACCATATAGTTCACAAGGCACTTTTTAGGACCTATATAACTAATGTATAGTGCAAATGTTTTAGTTAAGTTCTTTTAACGATAACAGACAAACCTTTCATTGGTTAACTGTTATACTTTTATTATTTACTTATTAGACTCTAATAAACATTTTGAGACCCGTTAGAACTTTTTGCAATGTGAATTGCACATTTTGCACCATATAGTTCACAAGGTACTTTTTGGGACCTATATAACTAATGTATAGTGCAAATTTTTTAGTTAAGTTCTTTTAACGATAACAGACAAACCTTTCATTGGTTAACTGTTATACTTTTATTATTTACTTATTAGACTCTAATAAACATTTTGAGACCAGTTAGAACTTTTTGCAATGTGAATTGCACATTTGGCACCATATTGTTCGCAAGGTATTTTTTAGGACCTATATAACTAATGTATAGTGCAAATTTTTTAGTTAAGTTCTTTTAACGATAACAGACAAACCTTTCATTGGTTAACTGTTATACTTATATTATTTACTTATTAGCCTCTAATAAACATTTTCAGACCCTTTAGAACTTTTAGCAATGTGAATTGCACATTTGGCACCATATAGTTCACAAGGCACTTTTTAGGACCTATATAACTAATGTATAGTGCAATTTTTTTAGTTAAGTTCTTTTAACGATAACAGACAAACCTTTCATTGGTTAACTGTTATACTTTTATTATTTACTTATTAGACTCTAATAAACATTTTGAGACCCGTTAGAACTTTTTGCAATGTGAATTGCACATTTGGCACCATATAGTTCACAAAGCACTTTTTAGGACCTATATAACTAATGTATAGTGCAAATTTTTTAGTTAAGTTCTTTTAACGATAACAGACAAACCTTTTATTGGTTAACTGTTATACTTTTATTATTTACTTATTAAACTGTAATAAACATTTTGAAACCCGTTAGAACTTTTTGCAATGTGAATTGCACATTTGGCACCATATAGTTCACAAGGCACTTTTTAGGACCTATATAACTAGTGTATAGTGCAAATTTTTTAGTTAAGTTCTTTTAACGATAACAGACAAACCTTTCATTGGTTAACTGTTATACTTTTATTATTTACTTAATAGACTCTAATAAACATTTTGAGACCCGTTAGAACTTTTTGCAATGTGAATTGCACATTTGGCACCATATAGTTCACAAGGTACTTTTTGGGACCTATATAACTAATGTATAGTGCAAATTTTTTAGTTAAGTTCTTTTAACGATAACAGACAAACCTTTCATTGGTTAACTGTTATACTTTTATTATTTACTTATTAGACTGTAATAAACATTTTGAGACCAGTTAGAACTTTTTGCAATGTGAATTGCACATTTGGCACCATATTGTTCACAAGGTACTTTTTAGGACCTATATAACTAATGTATAGTACAAATTTTTTAGTTAAGTTTCTTTAACGATAACAGACAAACCTTTCATTGGTTAACTGTTATACTTTTATTATTTACTTATTAGGCTCTAATAAACATTTTGAGACCCGTTAGAACTTTTTGCAATGTGAATTGCACATTTGGCACCATATTGTTCACAAGGTATTTTTTAGGACCTATGTAACTAATGTATAGTGCAAATTTTTTAGTTAAGTTCTTTTAACGATAACAGACAAACCTTTCATTGGTTAACTGTTATACTTTTATTATTTACTTATTAGACACTAATAAACATTTTGAGACCAGTTAGAACTTTTTGCCATGTGAATTGCACATTTGGCACCATATTTTTCACAAGGCACTTTTTAGGACCTATATAACTAATGTATAGTGCAAATTTTTCAGTTAAGTTCTTCTAACAATAACAGACAAATCTTTCATTGGTTAACTGTTATACTTTTATTATTTACTTATTAGACTCTAATAAACATTTTGAGACCAGTTAGAACTTTTTGCAATGTGAATTGCACATTTGGCACCATATTGTTCACAAAGTACTTTTTAGGACCTATATAACTAATGTATAGTGCAAATTTTTTAGTTAAGTTCTTTTAACGATAACAGACAAACCTTTCATTGGTTAACTGTTATACTTTTATTATTTACTTATTAGACTCTAATAAACATTTTGAGACCAGTTAGAACTTTTTGCAATGTGAATTGCACATTTGGCACCATATAGTTCACAAGGTACTTTTTAGGACCTATATAACTAATGTATAGTGCAAATTTTTTAGTTAAGTTCTTTTAACGATAACAGACAAACCTTTCATTGGTTAACTGTTATACTTTTATTATTTACTTATTAGGCTCTAATAAACATTTTGAGACCAGTTAGAACTTTTTGCAATGTGAATTGCACATTTGGCACCATATAGTTCACAAGGTACTTTTTAGGACCTATATAACTAATGTATAGTGCAAATTTTTTAGTTAAGTTCTTTTAACGATAACAGACAAACCTTTTATTGGTTAACTGTTATACTTTTATTATTTACTTATTAGACTCTAATAAACATTTTGAGACCAGTTAGAACTTTTTGCAATGTGAATTGCACATTTGGCACCATATTGTTCACAAGGTATTTTTTAGGACCTATATAACTAATGTATAGTGCAAATTTTTTAGTTAAGTTCTTTTAACGATAACAGACAAACCTTTCATTGGTTAACTGTTATACTTTTATTATTTACTTATTAGACTCTAATAAACATTTTGAGACCAGTTAGAACTTTTTGCAATGTGAATTGCACATTTGGCACCATATTGTTCACAAGGCACTTTTTAGGACCTATATAACTAATGTATAGTGCAAATATTTTAGTTAAGTTCTTTTAACGATAACAGACAAACCTTGTATTGGTTAACTGTTATACTTTTATTATTTACTTATTAGACTCTAATAAACATTTTGAGACCAGTTAGAACTTTTTGCAATGTGAATTGCACATTTGGTACCATATTGTTCACAAGGCACTTTTTAGGACCTATATAACTAATGTATACTGCAAATTTTTTAGTTAAGTTCTTTTAACGATAACAGACAAACCTTTCATTGGTTAACTGTTATACTTTTATTATTTACTTATTAGACTCTAATAAACATTTGGAGACCAGTTAGAACTTTTTGCAATGTGAATTGCACATTTGGCACCATATTGTTCACAAGGCACTTTTTAGGACCTATATAACTAATGTATAGTGCAAATTTTTTAGTTAAGTTCTTTTAACGATAACAGACAAACCTTTCATTGGTTAACTGTTATACTTTTATTATTTACTTATTAGACTCTAATAAACATTTTGAGACCAGTTAGAACTTTTTGCAATGTGAATTGCACATTTGGCACCATATTGTTCACAAGGTACTTTTTAGGACCTATATAACTAATGTATAGTGCAAATTTTTTAGTTAAGTTCTTTTAACGATAACAGACAAACCTTTCATTGGTTAACTGTTATACTTTTATTATTTACTTATTAAACAAACTGTAATAAACATTTTGAAACCCGTTAGAACTTTTTGCAATGTGAATTGCACATTTGGCACCATATAGTTCACAAGGCACTTTTTAGGACCTATATACCTAGTGTATAGTGCAAATGTTTTAGTTAAGTTCTTTTAACGATAACAGACAAACCTTTCATTGGTTAACTGTTATACTTTTATTATTTACTTATTAGACTGTAATAAACATTTTGAGACCAGTTAGAACTTTTTGCAATGTGAATTGCACATTTGGCACCATATTTTTCACAAGGTACTTTTTAGGACCTATATAACTAATGTATAGTGCAAATTTTTCAGTTAAGTTCTTTTAACGATAACAGACAAATCTTTCATTGGTTAACTGTTATACTTTTATTATTTACTTATTAGGCTCTAATAAACATTTTGAGACCAGTTAGAACTTTTTGCAATGTGATTTGCACATTTGGCACCATATTGTTCACAAGGTATTTTTTAGGACCTATATAACTAATATATAGTGCAAATTTTTCAGTTAAGTTCTTCTAACAATAACAGACAAACCTTTCATTGGTTAACTGTTATACTTTTATTATTTACTTATTAGACTCTAATAAACATTTTGAGACCAGTTAGAACTTTTTGCAATGTGAATTGCACATTTGGCACCATATTGTTCACAAGGCACTTTTTAGGACCTATATAACTAATGTATAGTGCAAATATTTTAGTTAAGTTCTTTTAACGATAACAGACAAACCTTTTATTGGTTAACTGTTATACTTTTATTATTTACTTATTAGACTCTAATAAACATTTTGAGACCAGTTAGAACTTTTTGCAATGTGAATTGCACATTTGGTACCATATTGTTCACAAGGCACTTTTTAGGACCTATATAACTAATGTATAGTGCAAATTTTTTAGTTAAGTTCTTTTAACGATAACAGACAAACCTTTCATTGGTTAACTGTTATACTTTTATTATTTACTTATTAGACTCTAATAAACATTTTGAGACCAGTTAGAACTTTTTGCAATGTGAATTGCACATTTGGCACCATATTGTTCACAAGGCACTTTTTAGGACCTATATAACTAATGTATAGTGCAAATTTTTTAGTTAAGTTCTTTTAACGATAACAGACAAACCTTTCATTGGTTAACTGTTATACTTTTATTATTTACTTATTAGACTGTAATAAACATTTTGAGACCAGTTAGAACTTTTTGCAATGTGAATTGCACATTTGGCACCATATTGTTCACAAGGTACTTTTTAGGACCTATATAACTAATGTATAGTGCAAATTTTTTAGTTAAGTTCTTTTAACGATAACAGACAAACCTTTCATTGGTTAACTGTTATACTTTTATTATTTACTTATTAAACAAACTGTAATAAACATTTTGAAACCCGTTAGAACTTTTTGCAATGTGAATTGCACATTTGGCACCATATAGTTCACAAGGTACTTTTTAGGACCTATATAACTAGTGTATAGTGCAAATGTTTTAGTTAAGTTCTTTTAACGATAACAGACAAACCTTTCATTGGTTAACTGTTATACTTTTATTATTTACTTATTAGACTGTAATAAACATTTTGAGATCAGTTAGAACTTTTTGCAATGTGAATTGCACATTTGGCACCATATTTTTCACAAGGCACTTTTTAGGACCTATATAACTAATGTATAGTGCAAATTTTTCAGTTAAGTTCTTTTAACGATAACAGACAAATCTTTCATTGGTTAACTGTTATACTTTTATTATTTACTTATTAGACTCTAATAAACATTTTGAGACCAGTTAGAATTTTTGCAATGTGATTTGCACATTTGGCACCATATTGTTCACAAGGTATTTTTTAGGACCTATATATCTAATGTATAGTGCAAATTTTTCAGTTAAGTTCTTCTAACAATAACAGACAAACCTTTCATTGGTTAACTGTTATACTTTTATTATTTACTTATTAGACTCTAATAAACAATTTGAGACCCGTTAGAACTTTTTGCAATGTGAATTGCACATTTGGCACCATATAGTTCACACGGTACTTCTTAGGACCTATATAACTAATGTATAGTGCAAATTTTTTAGTTAAGTTCTTTTAACGATAACAGACAAACCTTTCATTATTTAACTGTTATACTTTTATTATTTACTTATTAGACTCTAATAAACATTTTGAGACCAGTTAGAACTTTTTGCAATGTGAATTGCACATTTGGCACCATATTGTTCGCAAGGTATTTTTTAGGACCTATATAACTAATGTATAGTGCAAATTTTTTAGTTAAGTTCTTTTAACGATAACAGACAAACCTTTCATTGGTTAACTGTTATACTTATATTATTTACTTATTAGCCTCTAATAAACATTTTCAGACCCTTTAGAACTTTTAGCAATGTGAATTGCACATTTGGCACCATATAGTTCACAAGGCACTTTTTAGGACCTATATAACTAATGTATAGTGCAATTTTTTTAGTTAAGTTCTTTTAACGATAACAGACAAACCTTTCATTGGTTAACTGTTATACTTTTATTATTTACTTATTAGACTCTAATAAACATTTTGAGACCCGTTAGAACTTTTTGCAATGTGAATTGCACATTTGGCACCATATAGTTCACAAAGCACTTTTTAGGACCTATATAACTAATGTATAGTGCAAATTTTTTAGTTAAGTTCTTTTAACGATAACAGACAAACCTTTTATTGGTTAACTGTTATACTTTTATTATTTACTTATTAAACTGTAATAAACATTTTGAAACCCGTTAGAACTTTTTGCAATGTGAATTGCACATTTGGCACCATATAGTTCACAAGGCACTTTTTAGGACCTATATAACTAGTGTATAGTGCAAATTTTTTAGTTAAGTTCTTTTAACGATAACAGACAAACCTTTCATTGGTTAACTGTTATACTTTTATTATTTACTTAATAGACTCTAATAAACATTTTGAGACCCGTTAGAACTTTTTGCAATGTGAATTGCACATTTGGCACCATATAGTTCACAAGGTACTTTTTGGGACCTATATAACTAATGTATAGTGCAAATTTTTTAGTTAAGTTCTTTTAACGATAACAGACAAACCTTTCATTGGTTAACTGTTATACTTTTATTATTTACTTATTAGACTGTAATAAACATTTTGAGACCAGTTAGAACTTTTTGCAATGTGAATTGCACATTTGGCACCATATTGTTCACAAGGTACTTTTTAGGACCTATATAACTAATGTATAGTACAAATTTTTTAGTTAAGTTTCTTTAACGATAACAGACAAACCTTTCATTGGTTAACTGTTATACTTTTATTATTTACTTATTAGGCTCTAATAAACATTTTGAGACCCGTTAGAACTTTTTGCAATGTGAATTGCACATTTGGCACCATATTGTTCACAAGGTATTTTTTAGGACCTATGTAACTAATGTATAGTGCAAATTTTTTAGTTAAGTTCTTTTAACGATAACAGACAAACCTTTCATTGGTTAACTGTTATACTTTTATTATTTACTTATTAGACACTAATAAACATTTTGAGACCAGTTAGAACTTTTTGCCATGTGAATTGCACATTTGGCACCATATTTTTCACAAGGCACTTTTTAGGACCTATATAACTAATGTATAGTGCAAATTTTTCAGTTAAGTTCTTCTAACAATAACAGACAAATCTTTCATTGGTTAACTGTTATACTTTTATTATTTACTTATTAGACTCTAATAAACATTTTGAGACCAGTTAGAACTTTTTGCAATGTGAATTGCACATTTGGCACCATATTGTTCACAAAGTACTTTTTAGGACCTATATAACTAATGTATAGTGCAAATTTTTTAGTTAAGTTCTTTTAACGATAACAGACAAACCTTTCATTGGTTAACTGTTATACTTTTATTATTTACTTATTAGACTCTAATAAACATTTTGAGACCAGTTAGAACTTTTTGCAATGTGAATTGCACATTTGGCACCATATAGTTCACAAGGTACTTTTTAGGACCTATATAACTAATGTATAGTGCAAATTTTTTAGTTAAGTTCTTTTAACGATAACAGACAAACCTTTCATTGGTTAACTGTTATACTTTTATTATTTACTTATTAGGCTCTAATAAACATTTTGAGACCAGTTAGAACTTTTTGCAATGTGAATTGCACATTTGGCACCATATAGTTCACAAGGTACTTTTTAGGACCTATATAACTAATGTATAGTGCAAATTTTTTAGTTAAGTTCTTTTAACGATAACAGACAAACCTTTTATTGGTTAACTGTTATACTTTTATTATTTACTTATTAGACTCTAATAAACATTTTGAGACCAGTTAGAACTTTTTGCAATGTGAATTGCACATTTGGCACCATATTGTTCACAAGGTATTTTTTAGGACCTATATAACTAATGTATAGTGCAAATTTTTTAGTTAAGTTCTTTTAACGATAACAGACAAACCTTTCATTGGTTAACTGTTATACTTTTATTATTTACTTATTAGACTCTAATAAACATTTTGAGACCAGTTAGAACTTTTTGCAATGTGAATTGCACATTTGGCACCATATTGTTCACAAGGCACTTTTTAGGACCTATATAACTAATGTATAGTGCAAATATTTTAGTTAAGTTCTTTTAACGATAACAGACAAACCTTGTATTGGTTAACTGTTATACTTTTATTATTTACTTATTAGACTCTAATAAACATTTTGAGACCAGTTAGAACTTTTTGCAATGTGAATTGCACATTTGGTACCATATTGTTCACAAGGCACTTTTTAGGACCTATATAACTAATGTATACTGCAAATTTTTTAGTTAAGTTCTTTTAACGATAACAGACAAACCTTTCATTGGTTAACTGTTATACTTTTATTATTTACTTATTAGACTCTAATAAACATTTGGAGACCAGTTAGAACTTTTTGCAATGTGAATTGCACATTTGGCACCATATTGTTCACAAGGCACTTTTTAGGACCTATATAACTAATGTATAGTGCAAATTTTTTAGTTAAGTTCTTTTAACGATAACAGACAAACCTTTCATTGGTTAACTGTTATACTTTTATTATTTACTTATTAGACTCTAATAAACATTTTGAGACCAGTTAGAACTTTTTGCAATGTGAATTGCACATTTGGCACCATATTGTTCACAAGGTACTTTTTAGGACCTATATAACTAATGTATAGTGCAAATTTTTTAGTTAAGTTCTTTTAACGATAACAGACAAACCTTTCATTGGTTAACTGTTATACTTTTATTATTTACTTATTAAACAAACTGTAATAAACATTTTGAAACCCGTTAGAACTTTTTGCAATGTGAATTGCACATTTGGCACCATATAGTTCACAAGGCACTTTTTAGGACCTATATACCTAGTGTATAGTGCAAATGTTTTAGTTAAGTTCTTTTAACGATAACAGACAAACCTTTCATTGGTTAACTGTTATACTTTTATTATTTACTTATTAGACTGTAATAAACATTTTGAGACCAGTTAGAACTTTTTGCAATGTGAATTGCACATTTGGCACCATATTTTTCACAAGGTACTTTTTAGGACCTATATAACTAATGTATAGTGCAAATTTTTCAGTTAAGTTCTTTTAACGATAACAGACAAATCTTTCATTGGTTAACTGTTATACTTTTATTATTTACTTATTAGGCTCTAATAAACATTTTGAGACCAGTTAGAACTTTTTGCAATGTGATTTGCACATTTGGCACCATATTGTTCACAAGGTATTTTTTAGGACCTATATAACTAATATATAGTGCAAATTTTTCAGTTAAGTTCTTCTAACAATAACAGACAAACCTTTCATTGGTTAACTGTTATACTTTTATTATTTACTTATTAGACTCTAATAAACATTTTGAGACCAGTTAGAACTTTTTGCAATGTGAATTGCACATTTGGCACCATATTGTTCACAAGGCACTTTTTAGGACCTATATAACTAATGTATAGTGCAAATATTTTAGTTAAGTTCTTTTAACGATAACAGACAAACCTTTTATTGGTTAACTGTTATACTTTTATTATTTACTTATTAGACTCTAATAAACATTTTGAGACCAGTTAGAACTTTTTGCAATGTGAATTGCACATTTGGTACCATATTGTTCACAAGGCACTTTTTAGGACCTATATAACTAATGTATAGTGCAAATTTTTTAGTTAAGTTCTTTTAACGATAACAGACAAACCTTTCATTGGTTAACTGTTATACTTTTATTATTTACTTATTAGACTCTAATAAACATTTTGAGACCAGTTAGAACTTTTTGCAATGTGAATTGCACATTTGGCACCATATTGTTCACAAGGCACTTTTTAGGACCTATATAACTAATGTATAGTGCAAATTTTTTAGTTAAGTTCTTTTAACGATAACAGACAAACCTTTCATTGGTTAACTGTTATACTTTTATTATTTACTTATTAGACTGTAATAAACATTTTGAGACCAGTTAGAACTTTTTGCAATGTGAATTGCACATTTGGCACCATATTGTTCACAAGGTACTTTTTAGGACCTATATAACTAATGTATAGTGCAAATTTTTTAGTTAAGTTCTTTTAACGATAACAGACAAACCTTTCATTGGTTAACTGTTATACTTTTATTATTTACTTATTAAACAAACTGTAATAAACATTTTGAAACCCGTTAGAACTTTTTGCAATGTGAATTGCACATTTGGCACCATATAGTTCACAAGGTACTTTTTAGGACCTATATAACTAGTGTATAGTGCAAATGTTTTAGTTAAGTTCTTTTAACGATAACAGACAAACCTTTCATTGGTTAACTGTTATACTTTTATTATTTACTTATTAGACTGTAATAAACATTTTGAGATCAGTTAGAACTTTTTGCAATGTGAATTGCACATTTGGCACCATATTTTTCACAAGGCACTTTTTAGGACCTATATAACTAATGTATAGTGCAAATTTTTCAGTTAAGTTCTTTTAACGATAACAGACAAATCTTTCATTGGTTAACTGTTATACTTTTATTATTTACTTATTAGACTCTAATAAACATTTTGAGACCAGTTAGAATTTTTGCAATGTGATTTGCACATTTGGCACCATATTGTTCACAAGGTATTTTTTAGGACCTATATATCTAATGTATAGTGCAAATTTTTCAGTTAAGTTCTTCTAACAATAACAGACAAACCTTTCATTGGTTAACTGTTATACTTTTATTATTTACTTATTAGACTCTAATAAACAATTTGAGACCCGTTAGAACTTTTTGCAATGTGAATTGCACATTTGGCACCATATAGTTCACACGGTACTTCTTAGGACCTATATAACTAATGTATAGTGCAAATTTTTTAGTTAAGTTCTTTTAACGATAACAGACAAACCTTTCATTGGTTAACTGTTATACTTTTATTATTTACTTATTAGACTCTAATAAACATTTTGAGACCAGTTAGAACTTTTTGCAATGTGAATTGCACATTTGGCACCATATTGTTCACAAGGTATTTTTTAGGACCTATGTAACTAATGTATAGTGCAAACTTTTTAGTTAAGTTCTTTTAACGATAACAGACAAACCTTTCATTGGTTAACTGTTATACTTTTATTATTTACTTATTACACTCTAATAAACATTTTGAGACCCGTTAGAACTTTTTGCCATGTGAATTGCACATTTGGCACCATATAGTTCACAAGGCACTTTTTAGGACCTATATAACTAATGTATAGTGCAAATTTTTCAGTTAAGTTCTTTTAACGATAACAGACAAATCTTTCATTGGTTAACTGTTATACTTTTATTATTTACTTATTAGACTCTAATAAACATTTTGAGACCAGTTAGAACTTTTTGCAATGTGAATTGCACATTTGGCACCATATTGTTCACAAGGTATTTTTTAGGACCTATATAACTAAAGTATAGTGCAATTTTTTCAGTTAAGTTCTTCTAACAATAACAGACAAACCTTTCATTGGTTAACTGTTATACTTTTATTATTTACTTATTAGACTCTAATAAACATTTTGAGACCAGTTAGAACTTTTTGCAATGTGAATTGCACATTTGGCACCATATTGTTCACAAGGCACTTTTTAGGACCTATATAACTAATGTATAGTGCAAATTTTTTAGTTAAGTTCTTTTAACGATAACAGACAAACCTTTCATTGGTTAACTGTTATACTTTTATTATTTACTTATTAGACTGTAATAAACATTTTGAGACCAGTTAGAACTTTTTGCAATGTGAATTGCACATTTGGCACCATATTGTTCACAAGGTACTTTTTAGGACCTATATAACTAATGTATAGTACAAATTTTTTAGTTAAGTTTCTTTAACGATAACAGACAAACCTTTCATTGGTTAACTGTTATACTTTTATTATTTACTTATTAGGCTCTAATAAACATTTTGAGACCCGTTAGAACTTTTTGCAATGTGAATTGCACATTTGGCACCATATTGTTCACAAGGTATTTTTTAGGACCTATGTAACTAATGTATAGTGCAAATTTTTTAGTTAAGTTCTTTTAACGATAACAGACAAACCTTTCATTGGTTAACTGTTATACTTTTATTATTTACTTATTAGACACTAATAAACATTTTGAGACCAGTTAGAACTTTTTGCCATGTGAATTGCACATTTGGCACCATATTTTTCACAAGGCACTTTTTAGGACCTATATAACTAATGTATAGTGCAAATTTTTCAGTTAAGTTCTTCTAACAATAACAGACAAATCTTTCATTGGTTAACTGTTATACTTTTATTATTTACTTATTAGACTCTAATAAACATTTTGAGACCAGTTAGAACTTTTTGCAATGTGAATTGCACATTTGGCACCATATTGTTCACAAAGTACTTTTTAGGACCTATATAACTAATGTATAGTGCAAATTTTTTAGTTAAGTTCTTTTAACGATAACAGACAAACCTTTCATTGGTTAACTGTTATACTTTTATTATTTACTTATTAGACTCTAATAAACATTTTGAGACCAGTTAGAACTTTTTGCAATGTGAATTGCACATTTGGCACCATATAGTTCACAAGGTACTTTTTAGGACCTATATAACTAATGTATAGTGCAAATTTTTTAGTTAAGTTCTTTTAACGATAACAGACAAACCTTTCATTGGTTAACTGTTATACTTTTATTATTTACTTATTAGGCTCTAATAAACATTTTGAGACCAGTTAGAACTTTTTGCAATGTGAATTGCACATTTGGCACCATATAGTTCACAAGGTACTTTTTAGGACCTATATAACTAATGTATAGTGCAAATTTTTTAGTTAAGTTCTTTTAACGATAACAGACAAACCTTTTATTGGTTAACTGTTATACTTTTATTATTTACTTATTAGACTCTAATAAACATTTTGAGACCAGTTAGAACTTTTTGCAATGTGAATTGCACATTTGGCACCATATTGTTCACAAGGTATTTTTTAGGACCTATATAACTAATGTATAGTGCAAATTTTTTAGTTAAGTTCTTTTAACGATAACAGACAAACCTTTCATTGGTTAACTGTTATACTTTTATTATTTACTTATTAGACTCTAATAAACATTTTGAGACCAGTTAGAACTTTTTGCAATGTGAATTGCACATTTGGCACCATATTGTTCACAAGGCACTTTTTAGGACCTATATAACTAATGTATAGTGCAAATATTTTAGTTAAGTTCTTTTAACGATAACAGACAAACCTTGTATTGGTTAACTGTTATACTTTTATTATTTACTTATTAGACTCTAATAAACATTTTGAGACCAGTTAGAACTTTTTGCAATGTGAATTGCACATTTGGTACCATATTGTTCACAAGGCACTTTTTAGGACCTATATAACTAATGTATAGTGCAAATTTTTTAGTTAAGTTCTTTTAACGATAACAGACAAACCTTTCATTGGTTAACTGTTATACTTTTATTATTTACTTATTAGACTCTAATAAACATTTTGAGACCAGTTAGAACTTTTTGCAATGTGAATTGCACATTTGGCACCATATTGTTCACAAGGTACTTTTTAGGACCTATATAACTAATGTATAGTGCAAATTTTTTAGTTAAGTTCTTTTAACGATAACAGACAAACCTTTCATTGGTTAACTGTTATACTTTTATTATTTACTTATTAAACAAACTGTAATAAACATTTTGAAACCCGTTAGAACTTTTTGCAATGTGAATTGCACATTTGGCACCATATAGTTCACAAGGCACTTTTTAGGACCTATATACCTAGTGTATAGTGCAAATGTTTTAGTTAAGTTCTTTTAACGATAACAGACAAACCTTTCATTGGTTAACTGTTATACTTTTATTATTTACTTATTAGACTGTAATAAACATTTTGAGACCAGTTAGAACTTTTTGCAATGTGAATTGCACATTTGGCACCATATTTTTCACAAGGTACTTTTTAGGACCTATATAACTAATGTATAGTGCAAATTTTTCAGTTAAGTTCTTTTAACGATAACAGACAAATCTTTCATTGGTTAACTGTTATACTTTTATTATTTACTTATTAGACTCTAATAAACATTTTGAGACCAGTTAGAACTTTTTGCAATGTGATTTGCACATTTGGCACCATATTGTTCACAAGGTATTTTTTAGGACCTATATAACTAATATATAGTGCAAATTTTTCAGTTAAGTTTTTCTAACAATAACAGACAAACCTTTCATTGGTTAACTGTTATACTTTTATTATTTACTTATTAGACTCTAATAAACATTTTGAGACCAGTTAGAACTTTTTGCAATGTGAATTGCACATTTGGCACCATATTGTTCACAAGGCACTTTTTAGGACCTATATAACTAATGTATAGTGCAAATATTTTAGTTAAGTTCTTTTAACGATAACAGACAAACCTTTTATTGGTTAACTGTTATACTTTTATTATTTACTTATTAGACTCTAATAAACATTTTGAGACCAGTTAGAACTTTTTGCAATGTGAATTGCACATTTGGTACCATATTGTTCACAAGGCACTTTTTAGGACCTATATAACTAATATATAGTGCAAATTTTTTAGTTAAGTTCTTTTAACGATAACAGACAAACCTTTCATTGGTTAACTGTTATACTTTTATTATTTACTTATTAGACTCTAATAAACATTTTGAGACCAGTTAGAACTTTTTGCAATGTGAATTGCACATTTGGCACCATATTGTTCACAAGGCACTTTTTAGGACCTATATAACTAATGTATAGTGCAAATTTTTTAGTTAAGTTCTTTTAACGATAACAGACAAACCTTTCATTGGTTAACTGTTATACTTTTATTATTTACTTATTAGACTGTAATAAACATTTTGAGACCAGTTAGAACTTTTTGCAATGTGAATTGCACATTTGGCACCATATTGTTCACAAGGCACTTTTTAGGACCTATATAACTAATGTATAGTGCAAATTTTTTAGTTAAGTTCTTTTAACGATAACAGACAAACCTTTCATTGGTTAACTGTTATACTTTTATTATTTACTTATTAAACAAACTGTAATAAACATTTTGAAACCCGTTAGAACTTTTTGCAATGTGAATTGCACATTTGGCACCATATAGTTCACAAGGTACTTTTTAGGACCTATATAACTAGTGTATAGTGCAAATGTTTTAGTTAAGTTCTTTTAACGATAACAGACAAACCTTTCATTGGTTAACTGTTATACTTTTATTATTTACTTATTAGACTGTAATAAACATTTTGAGACCAGTTAGAACTTTTTGCAATGTGAATTGCACATTTGGCACCATATTTTTCACAAGGCACTTTTTAGGACCTATATAACTAATGTATAGTGCAAATTTTTCAGTTAAGTTCTTTTAACGATAACAGACAAATCTTTCATTGGTTAACTGTTATACTTTTATTATTTACTTATTAGACTCTAATAAACATTTTGAGACCAGTTAGAATTTTTGCAATGTGATTTGCACATTTGGCACCATATTGTTCACAAGGTATTTTTTAGGACCTATATATCTAATGTATAGTGCAAATTTTTCAGTTAAGTTCTTCTAACAATAACAGACAAACCTTTCATTGGTTAACTGTTATACTTTTATTATTTACTTATTAGACTCTAATAAACAATTTGAGACCCGTTAGAACTTTTTGCAATGTGAATTGCACATTTGGCACCATATAGTTCACAAGGTACTTTTTAGGACCTATATAACTAATGTATAGTGCAAATTTTTTAGTTAAGTTCTTTTAACGATAACAGACAAACCTTTCATTGGTTAACTGTTATACTTTTATTATTTACTTATTAGACTCTAATAAACATTTTGAGACCAGTTAGAACTTTTTGCAATGTGAATTGCACATTTGGCACCATATTGTTCACAAGGTATTTTTTAGGACCTATGTAACTAATGTATAGTGCAAACTTTTTAGTTAAGTTCTTTTAACGATAACAGACAAACCTTTCATTGGTTAACTGTTATACTTTTATTATTTACTTATTACACTCTAATAAACATTTTGAGACCCGTTAGAACTTTTTGCCATGTGAATTGCACATTTGGCACCATATAGTTCACAAGGCACTTTTTAGGACCTATATAACTAATGTATAGTGCAAATTTTTCAGTTAAGTTCTTTTAACGATAACAGACAAATCTTTCATTGGTTAACTGTTATACTTTTATTATTTACTTATTAGACTCTAATAAACATTTTGAGACCAGTTAGAACTTTTTGCAATGTGAATTGCACATTTGGCACCATATTGTTCACAAGGTATTTTTTAGGACCTATATAACTAAAGTATAGTGCAATTTTTTCAGTTAAGTTCTTCTAACAATAACAGACAAACCTTTCATTGGTTAACTGTTATACTTTTATTATTTACTTATTAGACTCTAATAAACATTTTGAGACCAGTTAGAACTTTTTGCAATGTGAATTGCACATTTGGCACCATATTGTTCACAAGGCACTTTTTAGGACCTATATAACTAATGTATAGTGCAAATTTTTTAGTTAAGTTCTTTTAACGATAACAGACAAACCTTTCATTGGTTAACTGTTATACTTTTATTATTTACTTATTAGACTCTAATAAACATTTTGAGACGAGTTAGAACTTTTTTCCATGTGAATTGCACATTTGGCACCATATTGTTGACAAGGTACTTTTTAGGACCTATATAACTAATGTATAGTGCAAATTTTTTAGTTAAGTTCTTTTAACGATAACAGACAAACCTTTCATTGGTTAACTGTTATACTTTTATTATTTACTTATTAGGCTCTAATAAACATTTTGAGACCCGTTAGAACTTTTTGCAATGTGAATTGCACATTTGGCACCATATAGTTCACAAGGCACTTTTTAGGACCTATATAACTAATGTATAGTGCAAATGTTTTAGTTAAGTTCTTTTAACGATAACAGACAAACCTTTCATTGGTTAACTGTTATACTTTTATTATTTACTTATTAGACTCTAATAAACATTTTGAGACCCGTTAGAACTTTTTGCAATGTGAATTGCACATTTTGCACCATATAGTTCACAAGGTACTTTTTAGGACCTATATAACTAATGTATAGTGCAAATTTTTTAGTTAAGTTCTTTTAACGATAACAGACAAACCTTTCATTGGTTAACTGTTATACTTTTATTATTTACTTATTAGACTCTAATAAACATTTTGAGACCAGTTAGAACTTTTTGCAATGTGAATTGCACATTTGGCACCATATTGTTCGCAAGGTATTTTTTAGGACCTATATAACTAATGTATAGTGCAAATTTTTTAGTTAAGTTCTTTTAACGATAACAGACAAACCTTTCATTGGTTAACTGTTATACTTTTATTATTTACTTATTAGCCTCTAATAAACATTTTCAGACCCTTTAGAACTTTTAGCAATGTGAATTGCACATTTGGCACCATATAGTTCACAAGGCACTTTTTAGGACCTATATAACTAATGTATAGTGCAATTTTTTTAGTTAAGTTCTTTTAACGATAACAGACAAACCTTTCATTGGTTAACTGTTATACTTTTATTATTTACTTATTAGACTCTAATAAACATTTTGAGACCCGTTAGAACTTTTTGCAATGTGAATTGCACATTTGGCACCATATAGTTCACAAAGCACTTTTTAGGACCTATATAACTAATGTATAGTGCAAATTTTTTAGTTAAGTTCTTTTAACGATAACAGACAAACCTTTTATTGGTTAACTGTTATACTTTTATTATTTACTTATTAAACTGTAATAAACATTTTGAAACCCGTTAGAACTTTTTGCAATGTGAATTGCACATTTGGCACCATATAGTTCACAAGGCACTTTTTAGGACCTATATAACTAGTGTATAGTGCAAATTTTTTAGTTAAGTTCTTTTAACGATAACAGACAAACCTTTCATTGGTTAACTGTTATACTTTTATTATTTACTTATTAGACTCTAATAAACATTTTGAGACCCGTTAGAACTTTTTGCAATGTGAATTGCACATTTGGCACCATATTTTTCACAAGGCACTTTTTAGGACCTATATAACTAATGTATAGTGCAAATTTTTCAGTTAAGTTCTTCTAACAATAACAGAAAAATCTTTCATTGGTTAACTGTTATACTTTTATTATTTACTTATTAGACTCTAATAAACATTTTGAGACCAGTTAGAACTTTTTGCAATGTGAATTGCACATTTGGCACCATATTGTTCACAAAGTACTTTTTAGGACCTATATAACTAATGTATAGTGCAAATTTTTTAGTTAAGTTCTTTTAACGATAACAGACAAACCTTTCATTGGTTAACTGTTATACTTTTATTATTTACTTATTAGACTGTAATAAACATTTTGAGACCAGTTAGAACTTTTTGCAATGTGAATTGCACATTTGGCACCATATAGTTCACAAGGTACTTTTTAGGACCTATATAACTAATGTATAGTGCAAATTTTTTAGTTAAGTTCTTTTAACGATAACAGACAAACCTTTCATTGGTTAACTGTTATACTTTTATTATTTACTTATTAGGCTCTAATAAACATTTTGAGACCAGTTAGAACTTTTTGCAATGTGAATTGCACATTTGGCACCATATAGTTCACAAGGTACTTTTTAGGACCTATATAACTAATGTATAGTGCAAATTTTTTAGTTAAGTTCTTTTAACGATAACAGACAAACCTTTTATTGGTTAACTGTTATACTTTTATTATTTACTTATTAGACTCTAATAAACATTTTGAGACCAGTTAGAACTTTTTGCAATGTGAATTGCACATTTGGCACCATATTGTTCACAAGGTATTTTTTAGGACCTATATAACTAATGTATAGTGCAAATTTTTTAGTTAAGTTCTTTTAACGATAACAGACAAACCTTTCATTGGTTAACTGTTATACTTTTATTATTTACTTATTAGACTCTAATAAACATTTTGAGACCAGTTAGAACTTTTTGCAATGTGAATTGCACATTTGGCACCATATTGTTCACAAGGCACTTTTTAGGACCTATATAACTAATGTATAGTGCAAATATTTTAGTTAAGTTCTTTTAACGATAACAGACAAACCTTTTATTGGTTAACTGTTATACTTTTATTATTTACTTATTAGACTCTAATAAACATTTTGAGACCAGTTAGAACTTTTTGCAATGTGAATTGCACATTTGGCACCATATTGTTCACAAGGCACTTTTTAGGACCTATATAACTAATGTATAGTGCAAATATTTTAGTTAAGTTCTTTTAACGATAACAGACAAACCTTGTATTGGTTAACTGTTATACTTTTATTATTTACTTATTAGACTCTAATAAACATTTTGAGACCAGTTAGAACTTTTTGCAATGTGAATTGCACATTTGGTACCATATTGTTCACAAGGCACTTTTTAAGACCTATATAACTAATGTATACTGCAAATTTTTTAGTTAAGTTCTTTTAACGATAACAGACAAACCTTTCATTGGTTAACTGTTATACTTTTATTATTTACTTATTAGACTCTAATAAACATTTTGAGACCAGTTAGAACTTTTTGCAATGTGAATTGCACATTTGGCACCATATTGTTCACAAGGTATTTTTTAGGACCTATATAACTAATGTATAGTGCAAATTTTTTAGTTAAGTTCTTTTAACGATAACAGACAAACCTTTCATTGGTTAACTGTTATACTTTTATTATTTACTTATTAGACTCTAATAAACATTTTGAGACCAGTTAGAACTTTTTGCAATGTGAATTGCACATTTGGCACCATATTGTTCACAAGGTACTTTTTAGGACCTATATAACTAATGTATAGTGCAAATTTTTTAGTTAAGTTCTTTTAACGATAACAGACAAACCTTTCATTGGTTAACTGTTATACTTTTATTATTTACTTATTAAACAAACTGTAATGAACATTTTGAAACCCGTTAGAACTTTTTGCAATGTGAATTGCACATTTGGCACCATATAGTTCACAAGGCACTTTTTAGGACCTATATAACTAGTGTATAGTGCAAATGTTTTAGTTAAGTTCTTTTAACGATAACAGACAAACCTTTCATTGGTTAACTGTTATACTTTTATTATTTACTTATTAGACTCTAATAAACATTTTGAGACCAGTTAGAACTTTTTGCAATGTGAATTGCACATTTGGCACCATATTGTTCACAAGGTATTTTTTAGGACCTATATAACTAATGTATAGTGCAAATTTTTTAGTTAAGTTCTTTTAACGATAACAGACAAACCTTTCATTGGTTAACTGTTATACTTTTATTATTTACTTATTAGACTCTAATAAACATTTTGAGACCAGTTAGAACTTTTTGCAATGTGAATTGCACATTTGGCACCATATTGTTCACAAGGCACTTTTTAGGACCTATATAACTAATGTATAGTGCAAATTTTTTAGTTAAGTTCTTTTAACGATAACAGACAAACCTTTCATTGGTTAACTGTTATACTTTTATTATTTACTTATTAGGTTGTAATAAACATTTTGAGACCAGTTAGAACTTTTTGCAATGTGAATTGCACATTTGGCACCATATTGTTCACAAGGTACTTTTTAGGACCTATATAACTAATGTATAGTGCAAATTTTTTAGTTAAGTTCTTTTAACGATAACAGACAAACCTTTCATTGGTTAACTGTTATACTTTTATTATTTACTTATTAAACAAACTGTAATAAACATTTTGAAACCCGTTAGAACTTTTTGCAATGTGAATTGCACATTTGGCACCATATAGTTCACAAGGCACTTTTTAGGACCTATATAACTAGTGTATAGTGCAAATGTTTTAGTTAAGTTCTTTTAACGATAACAGACAAACCTTTCATTGGTTAACTGTTATACTTTTATTATTTACTTATTAGACTGTAATAAACATTTTGAGACCAGTTAGAACTTTTTGCAATGTGAATTGCACATTTGGCACCATATTGTTCACAAGGTACTTTTTAGGACCTATATAACTAATGTATAGTACAAATTTTTTAGTTAAGTTTCTTTAACGATAACAGACAAACCTTTCATTGGTTAACTGTTATACTTTTATTATTTACTTATTAGGCTCTAATAAACATTTTGAGACCCGTTAGAACTTTTTGCAATGTGAATTGCACATTTGGCACCATATTGTTCACAAGGTATTTTTTAGGACCTATGTAACTAATGTATAGTGCAAATTTTTTAGTTAAGTTCTTTTAACGATAACAGACAAACCTTTCATTGGTTAACTGTTATACTTTTATTATTTACTTATTAGACACTAATAAACATTTTGAGACCAGTTAGAACTTTTTGCCATGTGAATTGCACATTTGGCACCATATTTTTCACAAGGCACTTTTTAGGACCTATATAACTAATGTATAGTGCAAATTTTTCAGTTAAGTTCTTCTAACAATAACAGACAAATCTTTCATTGGTTAACTGTTATACTTTTATTATTTACTTATTAGACTCTAATAAACATTTTGAGACCAGTTAGAACTTTTTGCAATGTGAATTGCACATTTGGCACCATATTGTTCACAAAGTACTTTTTAGGACCTATATAACTAATGTATAGTGCAAATTTTTTAGTTAAGTTCTTTTAACGATAACAGACAAACCTTTCATTGGTTAACTGTTATACTTTTATTATTTACTTATTAGACTCTAATAAACATTTTGAGACCAGTTAGAACTTTTTGCAATGTGAATTGCACATTTGGCACCATATAGTTCACAAGGTACTTTTTAGGACCTATATAACTAATGTATAGTGCAAATTTTTTAGTTAAGTTCTTTTAACGATAACAGACAAACCTTTCATTGGTTAACTGTTATACTTTTATTATTTACTTATTAGGCTCTAATAAACATTTTGAGACCAGTTAGAACTTTTTGCAATGTGAATTGCACATTTGGCACCATATAGTTCACAAGGTACTTTTTAGGACCTATATAACTAATGTATAGTGCAAATTTTTTAGTTAAGTTCTTTTAACGATAACAGACAAACCTTTTATTGGTTAACTGTTATACTTTTATTATTTACTTATTAGACTCTAATAAACATTTTGAGACCAGTTAGAACTTTTTGCAATGTGAATTGCACATTTGGCACCATATTGTTCACAAGGTATTTTTTAGGACCTATATAACTAATGTATAGTGCAAATTTTTTAGTTAAGTTCTTTTAACGATAACAGACAAACCTTTCATTGGTTAACTGTTATACTTTTATTATTTACTTATTAGACTCTAATAAACATTTTGAGACCAGTTAGAACTTTTTGCAATGTGAATTGCACATTTGGCACCATATTGTTCACAAGGCACTTTTTAGGACCTATATAACTAATGTATAGTGCAAATATTTTAGTTAAGTTCTTTTAACGATAACAGACAAACCTTGTATTGGTTAACTGTTATACTTTTATTATTTACTTATTAGACTCTAATAAACATTTTGAGACCAGTTAGAACTTTTTGCAATGTGAATTGCACATTTGGTACCATATTGTTCACAAGGCACTTTTTAGGACCTATATAACTAATGTATACTGCAAATTTTTTAGTTAAGTTCTTTTAACGATAACAGACAAACCTTTCATTGGTTAACTGTTATACTTTTATTATTTACTTATTAGACTCTAATAAACATTTTGAGACCATTTAGAACTTTTTGCAATGTGAATTGCACATTTGGCACCATATTGTTCACAAGGCACTTTTTAGGACCTATATAACTAATGTATAGTGCAAATTTTTTAGTTAAGTTCTTTTAACGATAACAGACAAACCTTTCATTGGTTAACTGTTATACTTTTATTATTTACTTATTAGACTCTAATAAACATTTTGAGACCAGTTAGAACTTTTTGCAATGTGAATTGCACATTTGGCACCATATTGTTCACAAGGTACTTTTTAGGACCTATATAACTAATGTATAGTGCAAATTTTTTAGTTAAGTTCTTTTAACGATAACAGACAAACCTTTCATTGGTTAACTGTTATACTTTTATTATTTACTTATTAAACAAACTGTAATAAACATTTTGAAACCCGTTAGAACTTTTTGCAATGTGAATTGCACATTTGGCACCATATAGTTCACAAGGCACTTTTTAGGACCTATATACCTAGTGTATAGTGCAAATGTTTTAGTTAAGTTCTTTTAACGATAACAGACAAACCTTTCATTGGTTAACTGTTATACTTTTATTATTTACTTATTAGACTGTAATAAACATTTTGAGACCAGTTAGAACTTTTTGCAATGTGAATTGCACATTTGGCACCATATTTTTCACAAGGTACTTTTTAGGACCTATATAACTAATGTATAGTGCAAATTTTTCAGTTAAGTTCTTTTAACGATAACAGACAAATCTTTCATTGGTTAACTGTTATACTTTTATTATTTACTTATTAGACTCTAATAAACATTTTGAGACCAGTTAGAACTTTTTGCAATGTGATTTGCACATTTGGCACCATATTGTTCACAAGGTATTTTTTAGGACCTATATAACTAATATATAGTGCAAATTTTTCAGTTAAGTTCTTCTAACAATAACAGACAAACCTTTCATTGGTTAACTGTTATACTTTTATTATTTACTTATTAGACTCTAATAAACATTTTGAGACCAGTTAGAACTTTTTGCAATGTGAATTGCACATTTGGCACCATATTGTTCACAAGGCACTTTTTAGGACCTATATAACTAATGTATAGTGCAAATATTTTAGTTAAGTTCTTTTAACGATAACAGACAAACCTTTTATTGGTTAACTGTTATACTTTTATTATTTACTTATTAGACTCTAATAAACATTTTGAGACCAGTTAGAACTTTTTGCAATGTGAATTGCACATTTGGTACCATATTGTTCACAAGGCACTTTTTAGGACCTATATAACTAATATATAGTGCAAATTTTTTAGTTAAGTTCTTTTAACGATAACAGACAAACCTTTCATTGGTTAACTGTTATACTTTTATTATTTACTTATTAGACTCTAATAAACATTTTGAGACCAGTTAGAACTTTTTGCAATGTGAATTGCACATTTGGCACCATATTGTTCACAAGGCACTTTTTAGGACCTATATAACTAATGTATAGTGCAAATTTTTTAGTTAAGTTCTTTTAACGATAACAGACAAACCTTTCATTGGTTAACTGTTATACTTTTATTATTTACTTATTAGACTGTAATAAACATTTTGAGACCAGTTAGAACTTTTTGCAATGTGAATTGCACATTTGGCACCATATTGTTCACAAGGCACTTTTTAGGACCTATATAACTAATGTATAGTGCAAATTTTTTAGTTAAGTTCTTTTAACGATAACAGACAAACCTTTCATTGGTTAACTGTTATACTTTTATTATTTACTTATTAAACAAACTGTAATAAACATTTTGAAACCCGTTAGAACTTTTTGCAATGTGAATTGCACATTTGGCACCATATAGTTCACAAGGTACTTTTTAGGACCTATATAACTAGTGTATAGTGCAAATGTTTTAGTTAAGTTCTTTTAACGATAACAGACAAACCTTTCATTGGTTAACTGTTATACTTTTATTATTTACTTATTAGACTGTAATAAACATTTTGAGACCAGTTAGAACTTTTTGCAATGTGAATTGCACATTTGGCACCATATTTTTCACAAGGCACTTTTTAGGACCTATATAACTAATGTATAGTGCAAATTTTTCAGTTAAGTTCTTTTAACGATAACAGACAAATCTTTCATTGGTTAACTGTTATACTTTTATTATTTACTTATTAGACTCTAATAAACATTTTGAGACCAGTTAGAATTTTTGCAATGTGATTTGCACATTTGGCACCATATTGTTCACAAGGTATTTTTTAGGACCTATATATCTAATGTATAGTGCAAATTTTTCAGTTAAGTTCTTCTAACAATAACAGACAAACCTTTCATTGGTTAACTGTTATACTTTTATTATTTACTTATTAGACTCTAATAAACAATTTGAGACCCGTTAGAACTTTTTGCAATGTGAATTGCACATTTGGCACCATATAGTTCACAAGGTACTTTTTAGGACCTATATAACTAATGTATAGTGCAAATTTTTTAGTTAAGTTCTTTTAACGATAACAGACAAACCTTTCATTGGTTAACTGTTATACTTTTATTATTTACTTATTAGACTCTAATAAACATTTTGAGACCAGTTAGAACTTTTTGCAATGTGAATTGCACATTTGGCACCATATTGTTCACAAGGTATTTTTTAGGACCTATGTAACTAATGTATAGTGCAAACTTTTTAGTTAAGTTCTTTTAACGATAACAGACAAACCTTTCATTGGTTAACTGTTATACTTTTATTATTTACTTATTACACTCTAATAAACATTTTGAGACCCGTTAGAACTTTTTGCCATGTGAATTGCACATTTGGCACCATATAGTTCACAAGGCACTTTTTAGGACCTATATAACTAATGTATAGTGCAAATTTTTCAGTTAAGTTCTTTTAACGATAACAGACAAATCTTTCATTGGTTAACTGTTATACTTTTATTATTTACTTATTAGACTCTAATAAACATTTTGAGACCAGTTAGAACTTTTTGCAATGTGAATTGCACATTTGGCACCATATTGTTCACAAGGTATTTTTTAGGACCTATATAACTAAAGTATAGTGCAATTTTTTCAGTTAAGTTCTTCTAACAATAACAGACAAACCTTTCATTGGTTAACTGTTATACTTTTATTATTTACTTATTAGACTCTAATAAACATTTTGAGACCAGTTAGAACTTTTTGCAATGTGAATTGCACATTTGGCACCATATTGTTCACAAGGCACTTTTTAGGACCTATATAACTAATGTATAGTGCAAATTTTTTAGTTAAGTTCTTTTAACGATAACAGACAAACCTTTCATTGGTTAACTGTTATACTTTTATTATTTACTTATTAGACTCTAATAAACATTTTGAGACGAGTTAGAACTTTTTTCCATGTGAATTGCACATTTGGCACCATATTGTTGACAAGGTACTTTTTAGGACCTATATAACTAATGTATAGTGCAAATTTTTTAGTTAAGTTCTTTTAACGATAACAGACAAACCTTTCATTGGTTAACTGTTATACTTTTATTATTTACTTATTAGGCTCTAATAAACATTTTGAGACCCGTTAGAACTTTTTGCAATGTGAATTGCACATTTGGCACCATATAGTTCACAAGGCACTTTTTAGGACCTATATAACTAATGTATAGTGCAAATGTTTTAGTTAAGTTCTTTTAACGATAACAGACAAACCTTTCATTGGTTAACTGTTATACTTTTATTATTTACTTATTAGACTCTAATAAACATTTTGAGACCCGTTAGAACTTTTTGCAATGTGAATTGCACATTTTGCACCATATAGTTCACAAGGTACTTTTTAGGACCTATATAACTAATGTATAGTGCAAATTTTTTAGTTAAGTTCTTTTAACGATAACAGACAAACCTTTCATTGGTTAACTGTTATACTTTTATTATTTACTTATTAGACTCTAATAAACATTTTGAGACCAGTTAGAACTTTTTGCAATGTGAATTGCACATTTGGCACCATATTGTTCGCAAGGTATTTTTTAGGACCTATATAACTAATGTATAGTGCAAATTTTTTAGTTAAGTTCTTTTAACGATAACAGACAAACCTTTCATTGGTTAACTGTTATACTTTTATTATTTACTTATTAGCCTCTAATAAACATTTTCAGACCCTTTAGAACTTTTAGCAATGTGAATTGCACATTTGGCACCATATAGTTCACAAGGCACTTTTTAGGACCTATATAACTAATGTATAGTGCAATTTTTTTAGTTAAGTTCTTTTAACGATAACAGACAAACCTTTCATTGGTTAACTGTTATACTTTTATTATTTACTTATTAGACTCTAATAAACATTTTGAGACCCGTTAGAACTTTTTGCAATGTGAATTGCACATTTGGCACCATATAGTTCACAAAGCACTTTTTAGGACCTATATAACTAATGTATAGTGCAAATTTTTTAGTTAAGTTCTTTTAACGATAACAGACAAACCTTTTATTGGTTAACTGTTATACTTTTATTATTTACTTATTAAACTGTAATAAACATTTTGAAACCCGTTAGAACTTTTTGCAATGTGAATTGCACATTTGGCACCATATAGTTCACAAGGCACTTTTTAGGACCTATATAACTAGTGTATAGTGCAAATTTTTTAGTTAAGTTCTTTTAACGATAACAGACAAACCTTTCATTGGTTAACTGTTATACTTTTATTATTTACTTATTAGACTCTAATAAACATTTTGAGACCCGTTAGAACTTTTTGCAATGTGAATTGCACATTTGGCACCATATAGTTCACAAGGTACTTTTTGGGACCTATATAACTAATGTATAGTGCAAATTTTTTAGTTAAGTTCTTTTAACGATAACAGACAAACCTTTCATTGGTTAACTGTTATACTTTTATTATTTACTTATTAGACTGTAATAAACATTTTGAGACCAGTTAGAACTTTTTGCAATGTGAATTGCACATTTGGCACCATATTGTTCACAAGGTACTTTTTAGGACCTATATAACTAATGTATAGTACAAATTTTTTAGTTAAGTTTCTTTAACGATAACAGACAAACCTTTCATTGGTTAACTGTTATACTTTTATTATTTACTTATTAGGCTCTAATAAACATTTTGAGACCCGTTAGAACTTTTTGCAATGTGAATTGCACATTTGGCACCATATTGTTCACAAGGTATTTTTTAGGACCTATGTAACTAATGTATAGTGCAAATTTTTTAGTTAAGTTCTTTTAACGATAACAGACAAACCTTTCATTGGTTAACTGTTATACTTTTATTATTTACTTATTAGACTCTAATAAACATTTTGAGACCAGTTAGAACTTTTTGCCATGTGAATTGCACATTTGGCACCATATTTTTCACAAGGCACTTTTTAGGACCTATATAACTAATGTATAGTGCAAATTTTTCAGTTAAGTTCTTCTAACAATAACAGAAAAATCTTTCATTGGTTAACTGTTATACTTTTATTATTTACTTATTAGACTCTAATAAACATTTTGAGACCAGTTAGAACTTTTTGCAATGTGAATTGCACATTTGGCACCATATTGTTCACAAAGTACTTTTTAGGACCTATATAACTAATGTATAGTGCAAATTTTTTAGTTAAGTTCTTTTAACGATAACAGACAAACCTTTCATTGGTTAACTGTTATACTTTTATTATTTACTTATTAGACTGTAATAAACATTTTGAGACCAGTTAGAACTTTTTGCAATGTGAATTGCACATTTGGCACCATATAGTTCACAAGGTACTTTTTAGGACCTATATAACTAATGTATAGTGCAAATTTTTTAGTTAAGTTCTTTTAACGATAACAGACAAACCTTTCATTGGTTAACTGTTATACTTTTATTATTTACTTATTAGGCTCTAATAAACATTTTGAGACCAGTTAGAACTTTTTGCAATGTGAATTGCACATTTGGCACCATATAGTTCACAAGGTACTTTTTAGGACCTATATAACTAATGTATAGTGCAAATTTTTTAGTTAAGTTCTTTTAACGATAACAGACAAACCTTTTATTGGTTAACTGTTATACTTTTATTATTTACTTATTAGACTCTAATAAACATTTTGAGACCAGTTAGAACTTTTTGCAATGTGAATTGCACATTTGGCACCATATTGTTCACAAGGTATTTTTTAGGACCTATATAACTAATGTATAGTGCAAATTTTTTAGTTAAGTTCTTTTAACGATAACAGACAAACCTTTCATTGGTTAACTGTTATACTTTTATTATTTACTTATTAGACTCTAATAAACATTTTGAGACCAGTTAGAACTTTTTGCAATGTGAATTGCACATTTGGCACCATATTGTTCACAAGGCACTTTTTAGGACCTATATAACTAATGTATAGTGCAAATATTTTAGTTAAGTTCTTTTAACGATAACAGACAAACCTTTTATTGGTTAACTGTTATACTTTTATTATTTACTTATTAGACTCTAATAAACATTTTGAGACCAGTTAGAACTTTTTGCAATGTGAATTGCACATTTGGCACCATATTGTTCACAAGGCACTTTTTAGGACCTATATAACTAATGTATAGTGCAAATATTTTAGTTAAGTTCTTTTAACGATAACAGACAAACCTTGTATTGGTTAACTGTTATACTTTTATTATTTACTTATTAGACTCTAATAAACATTTTGAGACCAGTTAGAACTTTTTGCAATGTGAATTGCACATTTGGTACCATATTGTTCACAAGGCACTTTTTAAGACCTATATAACTAATGTATACTGCAAATTTTTTAGTTAAGTTCTTTTAACGATAACAGACAAACCTTTCATTGGTTAACTGTTATACTTTTATTATTTACTTATTAGACTCTAATAAACATTTTGAGACCAGTTAGAACTTTTTGCAATGTGAATTGCACATTTGGCACCATATTGTTCACAAGGTATTTTTTAGGACCTATATAACTAATGTATAGTGCAAATTTTTTAGTTAAGTTCTTTTAACGATAACAGACAAACCTTTCATTGGTTAACTGTTATACTTTTATTATTTACTTATTAGACTCTAATAAACATTTTGAGACCAGTTAGAACTTTTTGCAATGTGAATTGCACATTTGGCACCATATTGTTCACAAGGTACTTTTTAGGACCTATATAACTAATGTATAGTGCAAATTTTTTAGTTAAGTTCTTTTAACGATAACAGACAAACCTTTCATTGGTTAACTGTTATACTTTTATTATTTACTTATTAAACAAACTGTAATGAACATTTTGAAACCCGTTAGAACTTTTTGCAATGTGAATTGCACATTTGGCACCATATAGTTCACAAGGCACTTTTTAGGACCTATATAACTAGTGTATAGTGCAAATGTTTTAGTTAAGTTCTTTTAACGATAACAGACAAACCTTTCATTGGTTAACTGTTATACTTTTATTATTTACTTATTAGACTCTAATAAACATTTTGAGACCAGTTAGAACTTTTTGCAATGTGAATTGCACATTTGGCACCATATTGTTCACAAGGTATTTTTTAGGACCTATATAACTAATGTATAGTGCAAATTTTTTAGTTAAGTTCTTTTAACGATAACAGACAAACCTTTCATTGGTTAACTGTTATACTTTTATTATTTACTTATTAGACTCTAATAAACATTTTGAGACCAGTTAGAACTTTTTGCAATGTGAATTGCACATTTGGCACCATATTGTTCACAAGGCACTTTTTAGGACCTATATAACTAATGTATAGTGCAAATTTTTTAGTTAAGTTCTTTTAACGATAACAGACAAACCTTTCATTGGTTAACTGTTATACTTTTATTATTTACTTATTAGACTCTAATAAACATTTTGAGACCAGTTAGAACTTTTTGCAATGTGAATTGCACATTTGGCACCATATTGTTCACAAGGTATTTTTTAGGACCTATGTAACTAATGTATAGTGCAAATTTTTTAGTTAAGTTCTTTTAACGATAACAGACAAACCTTTCATTGGTTAACTGTTATACTTTTATTATTTACTTATTACACTCTAATAAACATTTTGAGACCCGTTAGAACTTTTTGCCATGTGAATTGCACATTTGGCACCATATAGTTCACAAGGCACTTTTTAGGACCTATATAACTAATGTATAGTGCAAATTTTTCAGTTAAGTTCTTTTAACGATAACAGACAAATCTTTCATTGGTTAACTGTTATACTTTTATTATTTACTTATTAGACTCTAATAAACATTTTGAGACCCGTTAGAACTTTTTGCAATGTGAATTGCACATTTGGCACCATATTGTTCACAAGGTATTTTTTAGGACCTATATAACTAATGTATAGTGCAAATTTTTCAGTTAAGTTCTTCTAACAATAACAGACAAACCTTTCATTGGTTAACTGTTATACTTTTATTATTTACTTATTAGACTCTAATAAACATTTTGAGACCAGTTAGAACTTTTTGCAATGTGAATTGCACATTTGGCACCATATTGTTCACAAGGCACTTTTTAGGACCTATATAACTAATGTATAGTGCAAATTTTTTAGTTAAGTTCTTTTAACGATAACAGACAAACCTTTCATTGGTTAACTGTTATACTTTTATTATTTACTTATTAGACTCTAATAAACATTTTGAGACCAGTTAGAACTTTTTGCAATGTGAATTGCACATTTGGCACCATATTGTTCACAAGGCACTTTTTAGGACCTATATAACTAATGCATAGTGCAAATATTTTAGTTAAGTTCTTTTAACGATAACAGACAAACCTTTCATTGGTTAACTGTTATACTTTTATTATTTACTTATTAGACTCTAATAAACATTTTGAGACCCGTTAGAACTTTTTGCAATGTGATTTGCACATTTGGCACCATATAGTTCACAAGGTACTTTTTGGGACCTTTATAACTAATGTATAGTGCAAATTTTTTAGTTAAGTTCTTTTAACGATAACAGACAAACCTTTCATTGGTTAACTGTTATACTTTTATTATTTACTTATTAGACTGTAATAAACATTTTGAGACAAGTTAAAACTTTTTGCAATGTGAATTGCACATTTGGCACCATATTGTTCACAAGGTACTTTTTAGGACCTATATAACTAATGTATAGTACAAATTTTTTAGTTAAGTTCTTTTAACGATAACAGACAAACCTTTCATTGGTTAACTGTTATACTTTTATTATTTACTTATTAGGCTCTAGTAAACATTTTGAGACCCGTTAGTACTTTTTGCAATGTGAATTACACATTTGGCACCATATAGTTCACAAGGTACTTTTTAGGACCTATATAACTAATGTATAGTGCAAATTTTTTAGTTAAGTTCTTTTAACGATAACAGACAAACCTTTCATTGGTTAACTGTTATACTTTTATTATTTACTTATTAGGCTCTAATAAACATTTTGAGACCAGTTAGAACTTTTTGCAATGTGAATTGCACATTTGGCACCATATTGTTCACAAGGTATTTTTTAGGACCTATATAACTAATGTAAAGTGCAAATTTTTCAGTTAAGTTCTTCTAACAATAACAGACAAACCTTTCATTGGTTAACTGTTATACTTTTATTATTTACTTATTAGACTCTAATAAACATTTTGAGACCCGTTAGAACTTTTTGCAATGTGAATTGCACATTTGGCACCATATAGTTCCCAAGGTACTTTTTGGGACCTATATAACTAATGTATAGTGCAAATTTTTTATTTAAGTTCTTTTAACGATAACAGACAAACCTTTCATTGGTTAACTGTTATACTTTTAATAATTATTTATTAGACTGTAATAAAAATTTTGAGACCAGTTAGAACTTTTTGCAATGTGAATTGCACATTTGGCACCATATTGTTGACAAGGTACTTTTTAGGACCTATATAACTAATGTATAGTGCAAATTTTTTAGTTAAGTTCTTTTAACGATAACAGACAAACCTTTCATTGGTTAACTGTTATACTTTTATTATTTACTTATTAGGCTCTAATAAACATTTTGAGACCCGTTAGAACTTTTTGCAATGTGAATTGCACATTTGGCACCATATAGTTCACAAGGTACTTTTTAGGACCTATATAACTAATGTATAGTGCAAATGTTTTAGTTAAGTTCTTTTAACGATAACAGACAAACCTTTCATTGGTTAACTGTTATACTTTTATTATTTACTTATTAGACTCTAATAAACATTTTGAGACCCGTTAGAACTTTTTGCAATGTGAATTGCACATTTGGCACCATATAGTTCACAAGGTACTTTTTGGGACCTATATAACTAATGTATAGTGCAAATTTTTTAGTTAAGTTCTTTTAACGATAACAGACAAACCTTTCATTGGTTAACTGTTATACTTTTATTATTTACTTATTAGACTCTAATAAACATTTTGAGACCAGTTAGAACTTTTTGCAATGTGAATTGCACATTTGGCACCATATTGTTCACAAGGTATTTTTTAGGACCTATATAACTAATGTATAGTGCAAATTTTTTAGTTAAGTTCTTTTAACGATAACAGACAAACCTTTCATTGGTTAACTGTTATACTTTTATTATTTACTTATTAACCTCTAATAAACATTTTCAGACCCGTTAGAACTTTTAGCAATGTGAATTGCACATTTGGCACCATATAGTTCACAAGGCACTTTTTAGGACCTATATAACTAATGTATAGTGCAATTTTTTTAGTTAAGTTCTTTTAACGATAACAGACAAACCTTTCATTGGTTAACTGTTATACTTTTATTATTTACTTATTAGACTCTAATAAACATTTTGAGACCCGTTAGAACTTTTTGCAATGTGAATTGCACATTTGGCACCATATAGTTCACAAACCACTTTTTAGGACCTATATAACTAATGTATAGTGCAAATATTTTAGTTAAGTTCTTTTAAAGATAACAGACAAACCTTTTTCTGGTTAACTGTTATACTTTTATTATTTACTTATTAAACTGTAATAAACATTTTGAAACCAGTTAGAACTTTTTGCAATGTGAATTGCACATTTGGCACCATATAGTTCACAAGGCACTTTTTAGGACCTATATAACTAGTGTATAGTGCAAATTTTTTAGTTAAGTTCTTTTAACGATAACAGACAAACCTTTCATTGGTTAACTGTTATACTTTTATTATTTACTTATTAGACTCTAATAAACATTTTGAGACCAGTTAGAACTTTTTGCAATGTGAATTGCACATTTGGCACCATATTGTTCACAAGGCACTTTTTAGGACCTATATAACTAGTGTATAGTGCAAATATTTTAGTTAAGTTCTTTTAACGATAACAGACAAACCTTTTATTGGTTAACTGTTATACTTTTATTATTTACTTATTAGACTCTAATAAACATTTTGAGACCAGTTAGAACTTTTTGCAATGTGAATTGCACATTTGGCACCATATTGTTCACAAGGCACTTTTTAGGACCTTTATAACTAATGTATAGTGCAAATTTTTTAGTTAAGTCCTTTTAACGATAACAGACAAACCTTTCATTGGTTAACTGTTATACTTTTATTATTTACTTATTAAACAAACTGTAATAAACATTTTGAAACCCGTTAGAACTTTTTGCAATGTGAATTGCACATTTGGCACCATATAGTTCACAAGGCACTTTTTAGGACCTATATAACTAGTGTATAGTGCAAATGTTTTAGTTAAGTTCTTTTAACGATAACAGACAAACCTTTCATTGGTTAACTGTTATACTTTTATTATTTACTTATTAGACTGTAATAAACATTTTGAGACCAGTTAGAACTTTTTGCAATGTGAATTGCACATTTGGCACCATATTTTTCACAAGGCACTTTTTAGGACCTATATAACTAATGTATAGTGCAAATTTTTCAGTTAAGTTCTTTTAACGATAACAGACAAATCTTTCATTGGTTAACTGTTATACATTTATTATTTACTTATTAGGCTCTAATAAACATTTTGAGACCAGTTAGAACTTTTTGCAATGTGAATTGCACATTTGGTACCATATTGTTCACAAGGCACTTTTTAGGACCTATATAACTAATGTATAGTGCAAATTTTTTATTTAAGTTCTTTTAACGATAACAGACAAACCTTTCATTGGTTAACTGTTATACTTTTATTATTTACTTATTAGACTCTAATAAACATTTTGAGACCAGTTAGAACTTTTTGCAATGTGAATTGCACATTTGGCACCATATTGTTCACAAGGTATTTTTTAGGACCTATATAACTAATGTATAGTGCAAATTTTTCAGTTAAGTTCTTCTAACAATAACAGACAAACCTTTCATTGGTTAACTGTTATACTTTTATTATTTACTTATTAGACTCTAATAAACATTTTGAGACCCGTTAGAACTTTTTGCAATGTGAATTGCACATTTGGCACCATATTGTTCACAAGGCACTTTTTAGGACCTATATAACTAATGTATAGTGCAAATATTTTAGTTAAGTTCTTTTAACGATAACAGACAAACCTTTCATTGGTTAACTGTTATACTTTTATTATTTACTTATTAGACTCTAATAAACATTTTGAGACCCGTTAGAACTTTTTGCAATGTGATTTGCACATTTGGCACCATATAGTTCACAAGGTACTTTTTGGGACCTTTATAACTAATGTATAGTGCAAATTTTTTAGTTAAGTTCTTTTAACGATAACAGACAAACCTTTCATTGGTTAACTGTTATACTTTTATTATTTACTTATTAGACTGTAATAAACATTTTGAGACAAGTTAAAACTTTTTGCAATGTGAATTGCACATTTGGCACCATATTGTTCACAAGGTACTTTTTAGGACCTATATAACTAATGTATAGTACAAATTTTTTAGTTAAGTTCTTTTAACGATAACAGACAAACCTTTCATTGGTTAACTGTTATACTTTTATTATTTACTTATTAGGCTCTAGTAAACATTTTGAGACCCGTTAGTACTTTTTGCAATGTGAATTTCACATTTGGCACCATATAGTTCACAAGGTACTTTTTAGGACCTATATAACTAATGTATAGTGCAAATTTTTTAGTTAAGTTCTTTTAACGATAACAGACAAACCTTTCATTGGTTAACTGTTATACTTTTATTATTTACTTATTAGGCTCTAATAAACATTTTGAGACCAGTTAGAACTTTTTGCAATGTGAATTGCACATTTGGTACCATATTGTTCACAAGGCACTTTTTAGGACCTATATAACTAATGTATAGTGCAAATTTTTTATTTAAGTTCTTTTAACGATAACAGACAAACCTTTCATTGGTTAACTGTTATACTTTTATTATTTACTTATTAGACTCTAATAAACATTTTGAGACCAGTTAGAACTTTTTGCAATGTGAATTGCACATTTGGCACCATATTGTTCACAAGGTATTTTTTAGGACCTATATAACTAATGTATAGTGCAAATTTTTCAGTTAAGTTCTTCTAACAATAACAGACAAACCTTTCATTGGTTAACTGTTATACTTTTATTATTTACTTATTAGACTCTAATAAACATTTTGAGACCCGTTAGAACTTTTTGCAATGTGAATTGCACATTTGGCACCATATTGTTCACAAGGCACTTTTTAGGACCTATATAACTAATGTATAGTGCAAATATTTTAGTTAAGTTCTTTTAACGATAACAGACAAACCTTTCATTGGTTAACTGTTATACTTTTATTATTTACTTATTAGACTCTAATAAACATTTTGAGACCCGTTAGAACTTTTTGCAATGTGATTTGCACATTTGGCACCATATAGTTCACAAGGTACTTTTTGGGACCTTTATAACTAATGTATAGTGCAAATTTTTTAGTTAAGTTCTTTTAACGATAACAGACAAACCTTTCATTGGTTAACTGTTATACTTTTATTATTTACTTATTAGACTGTAATAAACATTTTGAGACAAGTTAAAACTTTTTGCAATGTGAATTGCACATTTGGCACCATATTGTTCACAAGGTACTTTTTAGGACCTATATAACTAATGTATAGTACAAATTTTTTAGTTAAGTTCTTTTAACGATAACAGACAAACCTTTCATTGGTTAACTGTTATACTTTTATTATTTACTTATTAGGCTCTAGTAAACATTTTGAGACCCGTTAGTACTTTTTGCAATGTGAATTACACATTTGGCACCATATAGTTCACAAGGTACTTTTTAGGACCTATATAACTAATGTATAGTGCAAATTTTTTAGTTAAGTTCTTTTAACGATAACAGACAAACCTTTCATTGGTTAACTGTTATACTTTTATTATTTACTTATTAGGCTCTAATAAACATTTTGAGACCAGTTAGAACTTTTTGCAATGTGAATTGCACATTTGGCACCATATTGTTCACAAGGTATTTTTTAGGACCTATATAACTAATGTAAAGTGCAAATTTTTCAGTTAAGTTCTTCTAACAATAACAGACAAACCTTTCATTGGTTAACTGTTATACTTTTATTATTTACTTATTAGACTCTAATAAACATTTTGAGACCCGTTAGAACTTTTTGCAATGTGAATTGCACATTTGGCACCATATAGTTCCCAAGGTACTTTTTGGGACCTATATAACTAATGTATAGTGCAAATTTTTTATTTAAGTTCTTTTAACGATAACAGACAAACCTTTCATTGGTTAACTGTTATACTTTTAATAATTATTTATTAGACTGTAATAAAAATTTTGAGACCAGTTAGAACTTTTTGCAATGTGAATTGCACATTTGGCACCATATTGTTGACAAGGTACTTTTTAGGACCTATATAACTAATGTATAGTGCAAATTTTTTAGTTAAGTTCTTTTAACGATAACAGACAAACCTTTCATTGGTTAACTGTTATACTTTTATTATTTACTTATTAGGCTCTAATAAACATTTTGAGACCCGTTAGAACTTTTTGCAATGTGAATTGCACATTTGGCACCATATAGTTCACAAGGTACTTTTTAGGACCTATATAACTAATGTATAGTGCAAATGTTTTAGTTAAGTTCTTTTAACGATAACAGACAAACCTTTCATTGGTTAACTGTTATACTTTTATTATTTACTTATTAGACTCTAATAAACATTTTGAGACCCGTTAGAACTTTTTGCAATGTGAATTGCACATTTGGCACCATATAGTTCACAAGGTACTTTTTGGGACCTATATAACTAATGTATAGTGCAAATTTTTTAGTTAAGTTCTTTTAACGATAACAGACAAACCTTTCATTGGTTAACTGTTATACTTTTATTATTTACTTATTAGACTCTAATAAACATTTTGAGACCAGTTAGAACTTTTTGCAATGTGAATTGCACATTTGGCACCATATTGTTCACAAGGTATTTTTTAGGACCTATATAACTAATGTATAGTGCAAATTTTTTAGTTAAGTTCTTTTAACGATAACAGACAAACCTTTCATTGGTTAACTGTTATACTTTTATTATTTACTTATTAACCTCTAATAAACATTTTCAGACCCGTTAGAACTTTTAGCAATGTGAATTGCACATTTGGCACCATATAGTTCACAAGGCACTTTTTAGGACCTATATAACTAATGTATAGTGCAATTTTTTTAGTTAAGTTCTTTTAACGATAACAGACAAACCTTTCATTGGTTAACTGTTATACTTTTATTATTTACTTATTAGACTCTAATAAACATTTTGAGACCCGTTAGAACTTTTTGCAATGTGAATTGCACATTTGGCACCATATAGTTCACAAACCACTTTTTAGGACCTATATAACTAATGTATAGTGCAAATATTTTAGTTAAGTTCTTTTAAAGATAACAGACAAACCTTTTTCTGGTTAACTGTTATACTTTTATTATTTACTTATTAAACTGTAATAAACATTTTGAAACCAGTTAGAACTTTTTGCAATGTGAATTGCACATTTGGCACCATATAGTTCACAAGGCACTTTTTAGGACCTATATAACTAGTGTATAGTGCAAATTTTTTAGTTAAGTTCTTTTAACGATAACAGACAAACCTTTCATTGGTTAACTGTTATACTTTTATTATTTACTTATTAGACTCTAATAAACATTTTGAGACCAGTTAGAACTTTTTGCAATGTGAATTGCACATTTGGCACCATATTGTTCACAAGGCACTTTTTAGGACCTATATAACTAGTGTATAGTGCAAATATTTTAGTTAAGTTCTTTTAACGATAACAGACAAACCTTTTATTGGTTAACTGTTATACTTTTATTATTTACTTATTAGACTCTAATAAACATTTTGAGACCAGTTAGAACTTTTTGCAATGTGAATTGCACATTTGGCACCATATTGTTCACAAGGCACTTTTTAGGACCTTTATAACTAATGTATAGTGCAAATTTTTTAGTTAAGTCCTTTTAACGATAACAGACAAACCTTTCATTGGTTAACTGTTATACTTTTATTATTTACTTATTAAACAAACTGTAATAAACATTTTGAAACCCGTTAGAACTTTTTGCAATGTGAATTGCACATTTGGCACCATATAGTTCACAAGGCACTTTTTAGGACCTATATAACTAGTGTATAGTGCAAATGTTTTAGTTAAGTTCTTTTAACGATAACAGACAAACCTTTCATTGGTTAACTGTTATACTTTTATTATTTACTTATTAGACTGTAATAAACATTTTGAGACCAGTTAGAACTTTTTGCAATGTGAATTGCACATTTGGCACCATATTTTTCACAAGGTATTTTTTAGGACCTATATAACTAATGTATAGTGCAAATTTTTCAGTTAAGTTCTTCTAACAATAACAGACAAACCTTTCATTGGTTAACTGTTATACTTTTATTATTTACTTATTAGACTCTAATAAACATTTTGAGACCCGTTAGAACTTTTTGCAATGTGAATTGCACATTTGGCACCATATTGTTCACAAGGCACTTTTTAGGACCTATATAACTAATGTATAGTGCAAATATTTTAGTTAAGTTCTTTTAACGATAACAGACAAACCTTTCATTGGTTAACTGTTATACTTTTATTATTTACTTATTAGACTCTAATAAACATTTTGAGACCCGTTAGAACTTTTTGCAATGTGATTTGCACATTTGGCACCATATAGTTCACAAGGTACTTTTTGGGACCTTTATAACTAATGTATAGTGCAAATTTTTTAGTTAAGTTCTTTTAACGATAACAGACAAACCTTTCATTGGTTAACTGTTATACTTTTATTATTTACTTATTAGACTGTAATAAACATTTTGAGACAAGTTAAAACTTTTTGCAATGTGAATTGCACATTTGGCACCATATTGTTCACAAGGTACTTTTTAGGACCTATATAACTAATGTATAGTACAAATTTTTTAGTTAAGTTCTTTTAACGATAACAGACAAATCTTTCATTGGTTAACTGTTATACATTTATTATTTACTTATTAGGCTCTAATAAACATTTTGAGACCAGTTAGAACTTTTTGCAATGTGAATTGCACATTTGGTACCATATTGTTCACAAGGCACTTTTTAGGACCTATATAACTAATGTATAGTGCAAATTTTTTATTTAAGTTCTTTTAACGATAACAGACAAACCTTTCATTGGTTAACTGTTATACTTTTATTATTTACTTATTAGACTCTAATAAACATTTTGAGACCAGTTAGAACTTTTTGCAATGTGAATTGCACATTTGGCACCATATTGTTCACAAGGTATTTTTTAGGACCTATATAACTAATGTATAGTGCAAATTTTTCAGTTAAGTTCTTCTAACAATAACAGACAAACCTTTCATTGGTTAACTGTTATACTTTTATTATTTACTTATTAGACTCTAATAAACATTTTGAGACCCGTTAGAACTTTTTGCAATGTGAATTGCACATTTGGCACCATATTGTTCACAAGGCACTTTTTAGGACCTATATAACTAATGTATAGTGCAAATATTTTAGTTAAGTTCTTTTAACGATAACAGACAAACCTTTCATTGGTTAACTGTTATACTTTTATTATTTACTTATTAGACTCTAATAAACATTTTGAGACCCGTTAGAACTTTTTGCAATGTGATTTGCACATTTGGCACCATATAGTTCACAAGGTACTTTTTGGGACCTTTATAACTAATGTATAGTGCAAATTTTTTAGTTAAGTTCTTTTAACGATAACAGACAAACCTTTCATTGGTTAACTGTTATACTTTTATTATTTACTTATTAGACTGTAATAAACATTTTGAGACAAGTTAAAACTTTTTGCAATGTGAATTGCACATTTGGCACCATATTGTTCACAAGGTACTTTTTAGGACCTATATAACTAATGTATAGTACAAATTTTTTAGTTAAGTTCTTTTAACGATAACAGACAAACCTTTCATTGGTTAACTGTTATACTTTTATTATTTACTTATTAGGCTCTAGTAAACATTTTGAGACCCGTTAGTACTTTTTGCAATGTGAATTTCACATTTGGCACCATATAGTTCACAAGGTACTTTTTAGGACCTATATAACTAATGTATAGTGCAAATTTTTTAGTTAAGTTCTTTTAACGATAACAGACAAACCTTTCATTGGTTAACTGTTATACTTTTATTATTTACTTATTAGGCTCTAATAAACATTTTGAGACCAGTTAGAACTTTTTGCAATGTGAATTGCACATTTGGTACCATATTGTTCACAAGGCACTTTTTAGGACCTATATAACTAATGTATAGTGCAAATTTTTTATTTAAGTTCTTTTAACGATAACAGACAAACCTTTCATTGGTTAACTGTTATACTTTTATTATTTACTTATTAGACTCTAATAAACATTTTGAGACCAGTTAGAACTTTTTGCAATGTGAATTGCACATTTGGCACCATATTGTTCACAAGGTATTTTTTAGGACCTATATAACTAATGTATAGTGCAAATTTTTCAGTTAAGTTCTTCTAACAATAACAGACAAACCTTTCATTGGTTAACTGTTATACTTTTATTATTTACTTATTAGACTCTAATAAACATTTTGAGACCCGTTAGAACTTTTTGCAATGTGAATTGCACATTTGGCACCATATTGTTCACAAGGCACTTTTTAGGACCTATATAACTAATGTATAGTGCAAATATTTTAGTTAAGTTCTTTTAACGATAACAGACAAACCTTTCATTGGTTAACTGTTATACTTTTATTATTTACTTATTAGACTCTAATAAACATTTTGAGACCCGTTAGAACTTTTTGCAATGTGATTTGCACATTTGGCACCATATAGTTCACAAGGTACTTTTTGGGACCTTTATAACTAATGTATAGTGCAAATTTTTTAGTTAAGTTCTTTTAACGATAACAGACAAACCTTTCATTGGTTAACTGTTATACTTTTATTATTTACTTATTAGACTGTAATAAACATTTTGAGACAAGTTAAAACTTTTTGCAATGTGAATTGCACATTTGGCACCATATTGTTCACAAGGTACTTTTTAGGACCTATATAACTAATGTATAGTACAAATTTTTTAGTTAAGTTCTTTTAACGATAACAGACAAACCTTTCATTGGTTAACTGTTATACTTTTATTATTTACTTATTAGGCTCTAGTAAACATTTTGAGACCCGTTAGTACTTTTTGCAATGTGAATTACACATTTGGCACCATATAGTTCACAAGGTACTTTTTAGGACCTATATAACTAATGTATAGTGCAAATTTTTTAGTTAAGTTCTTTTAACGATAACAGACAAACCTTTCATTGGTTAACTGTTATACTTTTATTATTTACTTATTAGGCTCTAATAAACATTTTGAGACCAGTTAGAACTTTTTGCAATGTGAATTGCACATTTGGCACCATATTGTTCACAAGGTATTTTTTAGGACCTATATAACTAATGTAAAGTGCAAATTTTTCAGTTAAGTTCTTCTAACAATAACAGACAAACCTTTCATTGGTTAACTGTTATACTTTTATTATTTACTTATTAGACTCTAATAAACATTTTGAGACCCGTTAGAACTTTTTGCAATGTGAATTGCACATTTGGCACCATATAGTTCCCAAGGTACTTTTTGGGACCTATATAACTAATGTATAGTGCAAATTTTTTATTTAAGTTCTTTTAACGATAACAGACAAACCTTTCATTGGTTAACTGTTATACTTTTAATAATTATTTATTAGACTGTAATAAAAATTTTGAGACCAGTTAGAACTTTTTGCAATGTGAATTGCACATTTGGCACCATATTGTTGACAAGGTACTTTTTAGGACCTATATAACTAATGTATAGTGCAAATTTTTTAGTTAAGTTCTTTTAACGATAACAGACAAACCTTTCATTGGTTAACTGTTATACTTTTATTATTTACTTATTAGGCTCTAATAAACATTTTGAGACCCGTTAGAACTTTTTGCAATGTGAATTGCACATTTGGCACCATATAGTTCACAAGGTACTTTTTAGGACCTATATAACTAATGTATAGTGCAAATGTTTTAGTTAAGTTCTTTTAACGATAACAGACAAACCTTTCATTGGTTAACTGTTATACTTTTATTATTTACTTATTAGACTCTAATAAACATTTTGAGACCCGTTAGAACTTTTTGCAATGTGAATTGCACATTTGGCACCATATAGTTCACAAGGTACTTTTTGGGACCTATATAACTAATGTATAGTGCAAATTTTTTAGTTAAGTTCTTTTAACGATAACAGACAAACCTTTCATTGGTTAACTGTTATACTTTTATTATTTACTTATTAGACTCTAATAAACATTTTGAGACCAGTTAGAACTTTTTGCAATGTGAATTGCACATTTGGCACCATATTGTTCACAAGGTATTTTTTAGGACCTATATAACTAATGTATAGTGCAAATTTTTTAGTTAAGTTCTTTTAACGATAACAGACAAACCTTTCATTGGTTAACTGTTATACTTTTATTATTTACTTATTAACCTCTAATAAACATTTTCAGACCCGTTAGAACTTTTAGCAATGTGAATTGCACATTTGGCACCATATAGTTCACAAGGCACTTTTTAGGACCTATATAACTAATGTATAGTGCAATTTTTTTAGTTAAGTTCTTTTAACGATAACAGACAAACCTTTCATTGGTTAACTGTTATACTTTTATTATTTACTTATTAGACTCTAATAAACATTTTGAGACCCGTTAGAACTTTTTGCAATGTGAATTGCACATTTGGCACCATATAGTTCACAAACCACTTTTTAGGACCTATATAACTAATGTATAGTGCAAATATTTTAGTTAAGTTCTTTTAAAGATAACAGACAAACCTTTTTCTGGTTAACTGTTATACTTTTATTATTTACTTATTAAACTGTAATAAACATTTTGAAACCAGTTAGAACTTTTTGCAATGTGAATTGCACATTTGGCACCATATAGTTCACAAGGCACTTTTTAGGACCTATATAACTAGTGTATAGTGCAAATTTTTTAGTTAAGTTCTTTTAACGATAACAGACAAACCTTTCATTGGTTAACTGTTATACTTTTATTATTTACTTATTAGACTCTAATAAACATTTTGAGACCAGTTAGAACTTTTTGCAATGTGAATTGCACATTTGGCACCATATTGTTCACAAGGCACTTTTTAGGACCTATATAACTAGTGTATAGTGCAAATATTTTAGTTAAGTTCTTTTAACGATAACAGACAAACCTTTTATTGGTTAACTGTTATACTTTTATTATTTACTTATTAGACTCTAATAAACATTTTGAGACCAGTTAGAACTTTTTGCAATGTGAATTGCACATTTGGCACCATATTGTTCACAAGGCACTTTTTAGGACCTTTATAACTAATGTATAGTGCAAATTTTTTAGTTAAGTCCTTTTAACGATAACAGACAAACCTTTCATTGGTTAACTGTTATACTTTTATTATTTACTTATTAAACAAACTGTAATAAACATTTTGAAACCCGTTAGAACTTTTTGCAATGTGAATTGCACATTTGGCACCATATAGTTCACAAGGCACTTTTTAGGACCTATATAACTAGTGTATAGTGCAAATGTTTTAGTTAAGTTCTTTTAACGATAACAGACAAACCTTTCATTGGTTAACTGTTATACTTTTATTATTTACTTATTAGACTGTAATAAACATTTTGAGACCAGTTAGAACTTTTTGCAATGTGAATTGCACATTTGGCACCATATTTTTCACAAGGTATTTTTTAGGACCTATATAACTAATGTATAGTGCAAATTTTTCAGTTAAGTTCTTCTAACAATAACAGACAAACCTTTCATTGGTTAACTGTTATACTTTTATTATTTACTTATTAGACTCTAATAAACATTTTGAGACCCGTTAGAACTTTTTGCAATGTGAATTGCACATTTGGCACCATATTGTTCACAAGGCACTTTTTAGGACCTATATAACTAATGTATAGTGCAAATATTTTAGTTAAGTTCTTTTAACGATAACAGACAAACCTTTCATTGGTTAACTGTTATACTTTTATTATTTACTTATTAGACTCTAATAAACATTTTGAGACCCGTTAGAACTTTTTGCAATGTGATTTGCACATTTGGCACCATATAGTTCACAAGGTACTTTTTGGGACCTTTATAACTAATGTATAGTGCAAATTTTTTAGTTAAGTTCTTTTAACGATAACAGACAAACCTTTCATTGGTTAACTGTTATACTTTTATTATTTACTTATTAGACTGTAATAAACATTTTGAGACAAGTTAAAACTTTTTGCAATGTGAATTGCACATTTGGCACCATATTGTTCACAAGGTACTTTTTAGGACCTATATAACTAATGTATAGTACAAATTTTTTAGTTAAGTTCTTTTAACGATAACAGACAAACCTTTCATTGGTTAACTGTTATACTTTTATTATTTACTTATTAGGCTCTAGTAAACATTTTGAGACCCGTTAGTACTTTTTGCAATGTGAATTTCACATTTGGCACCATATAGTTCACAAGGTACTTTTTAGGACCTATATAACTAATGTATAGTGCAAATTTTTTAGTTAAGTTCTTTTAACGATAACAGACAAACCTTTCATTGGTTAACTGTTATACTTTTATTATTTACTTATTAGGCTCTAATAAACATTTTGAGACCAGTTAGAACTTTTTGCAATGTGAATTGCACATTTGGTACCATATTGTTCACAAGGCACTTTTTAGGACCTATATAACTAATGTATAGTGCAAATTTTTTATTTAAGTTCTTTTAACGATAACAGACAAACCTTTCATTGGTTAACTGTTATACTTTTATTATTTACTTATTAGACTCTAATAAACATTTTGAGACCAGTTAGAACTTTTTGCAATGTGAATTGCACATTTGGCACCATATTGTTCACAAGGTATTTTTTAGGACCTATATAACTAATGTATAGTGCAAATTTTTCAGTTAAGTTCTTCTAACAATAACAGACAAACCTTTCATTGGTTAACTGTTATACTTTTATTATTTACTTATTAGACTCTAATAAACATTTTGAGACCCGTTAGAACTTTTTGCAATGTGAATTGCACATTTGGCACCATATTGTTCACAAGGCACTTTTTAGGACCTATATAACTAATGTATAGTGCAAATATTTTAGTTAAGTTCTTTTAACGATAACAGACAAACCTTTCATTGGTTAACTGTTATACTTTTATTATTTACTTATTAGACTCTAATAAACATTTTGAGACCCGTTAGAACTTTTTGCAATGTGATTTGCACATTTGGCACCATATAGTTCACAAGGTACTTTTTGGGACCTTTATAACTAATGTATAGTGCAAATTTTTTAGTTAAGTTCTTTTAACGATAACAGACAAACCTTTCATTGGTTAACTGTTATACTTTTATTATTTACTTATTAGACTGTAATAAACATTTTGAGACAAGTTAAAACTTTTTGCAATGTGAATTGCACATTTGGCACCATATTGTTCACAAGGTACTTTTTAGGACCTATATAACTAATGTATAGTACAAATTTTTTAGTTAAGTTCTTTTAACGATAACAGACAAACCTTTCATTGGTTAACTGTTATACTTTTATTATTTACTTATTAGGCTCTAGTAAACATTTTGAGACCCGTTAGTACTTTTTGCAATGTGAATTACACATTTGGCACCATATAGTTCACAAGGTACTTTTTAGGACCTATATAACTAATGTATAGTGCAAATTTTTTAGTTAAGTTCTTTTAACGATAACAGACAAACCTTTCATTGGTTAACTGTTATACTTTTATTATTTACTTATTAGGCTCTAATAAACATTTTGAGACCAGTTAGAACTTTTTGCAATGTGAATTGCACATTTGGCACCATATTGTTCACAAGGTATTTTTTAGGACCTATATAACTAATGTAAAGTGCAAATTTTTCAGTTAAGTTCTTCTAACAATAACAGACAAACCTTTCATTGGTTAACTGTTATACTTTTATTATTTACTTATTAGACTCTAATAAACATTTTGAGACCCGTTAGAACTTTTTGCAATGTGAATTGCACATTTGGCACCATATAGTTCCCAAGGTACTTTTTGGGACCTATATAACTAATGTATAGTGCAAATTTTTTATTTAAGTTCTTTTAACGATAACAGACAAACCTTTCATTGGTTAACTGTTATACTTTTAATAATTATTTATTAGACTGTAATAAAAATTTTGAGACCAGTTAGAACTTTTTGCAATGTGAATTGCACATTTGGCACCATATTGTTGACAAGGTACTTTTTAGGACCTATATAACTAATGTATAGTGCAAATTTTTTAGTTAAGTTCTTTTAACGATAACAGACAAACCTTTCATTGGTTAACTGTTATACTTTTATTATTTACTTATTAGGCTCTAATAAACATTTTGAGACCCGTTAGAACTTTTTGCAATGTGAATTGCACATTTGGCACCATATAGTTCACAAGGTACTTTTTAGGACCTATATAACTAATGTATAGTGCAAATGTTTTAGTTAAGTTCTTTTAACGATAACAGACAAACCTTTCATTGGTTAACTGTTATACTTTTATTATTTACTTATTAGACTCTAATAAACATTTTGAGACCCGTTAGAACTTTTTGCAATGTGAATTGCACATTTGGCACCATATAGTTCACAAGGTACTTTTTGGGACCTATATAACTAATGTATAGTGCAAATTTTTTAGTTAAGTTCTTTTAACGATAACAGACAAACCTTTCATTGGTTAACTGTTATACTTTTATTATTTACTTATTAGACTCTAATAAACATTTTGAGACCAGTTAGAACTTTTTGCAATGTGAATTGCACATTTGGCACCATATTGTTCACAAGGTATTTTTTAGGACCTATATAACTAATGTATAGTGCAAATTTTTTAGTTAAGTTCTTTTAACGATAACAGACAAACCTTTCATTGGTTAACTGTTATACTTTTATTATTTACTTATTAACCTCTAATAAACATTTTCAGACCCGTTAGAACTTTTAGCAATGTGAATTGCACATTTGGCACCATATAGTTCACAAGGCACTTTTTAGGACCTATATAACTAATGTATAGTGCAATTTTTTTAGTTAAGTTCTTTTAACGATAACAGACAAACCTTTCATTGGTTAACTGTTATACTTTTATTATTTACTTATTAGACTCTAATAAACATTTTGAGACCCGTTAGAACTTTTTGCAATGTGAATTGCACATTTGGCACCATATAGTTCACAAACCACTTTTTAGGACCTATATAACTAATGTATAGTGCAAATATTTTAGTTAAGTTCTTTTAAAGATAACAGACAAACCTTTTTCTGGTTAACTGTTATACTTTTATTATTTACTTATTAAACTGTAATAAACATTTTGAAACCAGTTAGAACTTTTTGCAATGTGAATTGCACATTTGGCACCATATAGTTCACAAGGCACTTTTTAGGACCTATATAACTAGTGTATAGTGCAAATTTTTTAGTTAAGTTCTTTTAACGATAACAGACAAACCTTTCATTGGTTAACTGTTATACTTTTATTATTTACTTATTAGACTCTAATAAACATTTTGAGACCAGTTAGAACTTTTTGCAATGTGAATTGCACATTTGGCACCATATTGTTCACAAGGCACTTTTTAGGACCTATATAACTAGTGTATAGTGCAAATATTTTAGTTAAGTTCTTTTAACGATAACAGACAAACCTTTTATTGGTTAACTGTTATACTTTTATTATTTACTTATTAGACTCTAATAAACATTTTGAGACCAGTTAGAACTTTTTGCAATGTGAATTGCACATTTGGCACCATATTGTTCACAAGGCACTTTTTAGGACCTTTATAACTAATGTATAGTGCAAATTTTTTAGTTAAGTCCTTTTAACGATAACAGACAAACCTTTCATTGGTTAACTGTTATACTTTTATTATTTACTTATTAAACAAACTGTAATAAACATTTTGAAACCCGTTAGAACTTTTTGCAATGTGAATTGCACATTTGGCACCATATAGTTCACAAGGCACTTTTTAGGACCTATATAACTAGTGTATAGTGCAAATGTTTTAGTTAAGTTCTTTTAACGATAACAGACAAACCTTTCATTGGTTAACTGTTATACTTTTATTATTTACTTATTAGACTGTAATAAACATTTTGAGACCAGTTAGAACTTTTTGCAATGTGAATTGCACATTTGGCACCATATTTTTCACAAGGCACTTTTTAGGACCTATATAACTAATGTATAGTGCAAATTTTTCAGTTAAGTTCTTTTAACGATAACAGACAAATCTTTCATTGGTTAACTGTTATACATTTATTATTTACTTATTAGGCTCTAATAAACATTTTGAGACCAGTTAGAACTTTTTGCAATGTGAATTGCACATTTGGTACCATATTGTTCACAAGGCACTTTTTAGGACCTATATAACTAATGTATAGTGCAAATTTTTTATTTAAGTTCTTTTAACGATAACAGACAAACCTTTCATTGGTTAACTGTTATACTTTTATTATTTACTTATTAGACTCTAATAAACATTTTGAGACCAGTTAGAACTTTTTGCAATGTGAATTGCACATTTGGCACCATATTGTTCACAAGGTATTTTTTAGGACCTATATAACTAATGTATAGTGCAAATTTTTCAGTTAAGTTCTTCTAACAATAACAGACAAACCTTTCATTGGTTAACTGTTATACTTTTATTATTTACTTATTAGACTCTAATAAACATTTTGAGACCCGTTAGAACTTTTTGCAATGTGAATTGCACATTTGGCACCATATAGTTCCCAAGGTACTTTTTGGGACCTATATAACTAATGTATAGTGCAAATTTTTTATTTAAGTTCTTTTAACGATAACAGACAAACCTTTCATTGGTTAACTGTTATACTTTTAATAATTACTTATTAGACTGTAATAAAAATTTTGAGACCAGTTAGAACTTTTTGCCATGTGAATTGCACATTTGGCACCATATTGTTGACAAGGTACTTTTTAGGACCTATATAACTAATGTATAGTGCAAATTTTTTAGTTAAGTTCTTTTAACGATAACAGACAAACCTTTCATTGGTTAACTGTTATACTTTTATTATTTACTTATTAGGCTCTAATAAACATTTTGAGACCCGTTAGAACTTTTTGCAATGTGAATTGCACATTTGGCACCATATAGTTCACAAAGCACTTTTTAGGACCTATATAACTAATGTATAGTGCAAATGTTTTAGTTAAGTTCTTTTAACGATAACAGACAAACCTTTAATTGGTTAACTGTTATACTTTTATTATTTACTTATTAGACTCTAATAAACATTTTGAGACCCGTTAGAACTTTTTGCAATGTGAATTGCACATTTGGCACCATATTGTTCACAAGGTATTTTTTAGGACCTATATAACTAATGTATAGTGCAAATTTTTTATTTAAGTTCTTTTAACGATAACAGACAAACCTTTCATTGGTTAACTGTTATACTTTTATTATTTACTTATTAGCCTCTAATAAACATTTTCAGACCCGTTAGAACTTTTAGCAATGTGAATTGCACATTTGGCACCATATAGTTCACAAGGCACTTTTTAGGACCTATATAACTAATGTCTAGTGCAATTTTTTTAGTTAAGTTCTTTTAACGATAACAGACAAACCTTTCATTGGTTAACTGTTATACTTTTATTATTTACTTATTAGACTCTAATAAACATTTTGAGACCCGTTAGAACTTTTTGCAATGTGAATTGCACATTTGGCACCATATAGTTCACAAACCACTTTTTAGGACCTATATAACTAATGTATAGTGCAAATTTTTTAGTTAAGTTCTTTTAACGATAACAGACAAACCTTTTTCTGGTTAACTGTTATACTTTTATTATTTACTTATTAAACTGTAATAAACATTTTGAAACCAGTTAGAACTTTTTGCAATGTGAATTGCACATTTGGCACCATATAGTTCACAAGGCAATTTTTAGGACCTATATAACTAGTGTATAGTGCAAATTTTTTAGTTAAGTTCTTTTAACGATAACAGACAAACCTTTCATTGGTTAACTGTTATACTTTTATTATTTACTTATTAGACTCTAATAAACATTTTGAGACCCGTTAGAACTTTTTGCAATGTGAATTGCACATTTGGCACCATATAGTTCACAAGGTACTTTTTGGGACCTTTATAACTAATGTATAGTGCAAATTTTTTAGTTAAGTTCTTTTAACGATAACAGACAAACCTTTCATTGGTTAACTGTTATACTTTTATTATTTTCTTATTAGACTGTAATAAACATTTTGAGACAAGTTAGAACTTTTTGCAATGTGAATTGCACATTTGGCACCATATTGTTCACAAGGTACTTTTTAGGACCTATATAACTAATGTATAGTACAAATTTTTTAGTTAAGTTCTTTTAACGATAACAGACAAACCTTTCATTGGTTAACTGTTATACTTTTATTATTTACTTATTAGACTCTAATAAACATTTTGAGACCAGTTAGAACTTTTTGCAATGTGAATTGCACATTTGGCACCATATTGTTCACAAGGTATTTTTTAGGACCTATGTAACTAATGTATAGTGCAAATTTTTTAGTTAAGTTCTTTTAACGATAACAGACAAACCTTTTATTGGTTAACTGTTATACTTTTATTATTTACTTATAAGGTTGTAATAAACATTTTGAGACCCGTTAGAACTTTTTGCAATGTGAATTGCACATTTGGCACCATATAGTTCACAAGGCACTTTTTAGGACCTATATAACTAATGTATAGTGCAAATTTTTTAGTTAAGTTCTTTTAACGATAACAGACAAACCTTTCATTGGTTAACTGTTATACTTTTATTATTTACTTATTAGGCTCTAATAAACATTTTGAGACCAGTTAGAACTTTTTGCAATGTGAATTGCACATTTGGCACCATATTGTTCACAAGGTATTTTTTAGGACCTATATAACTAATGTAAAGTGCAAATTTTTCAGTTAAGTTCTTCTAACAATAACAGACAAACCTTTCATTGGTTAACTGTTATACTTTTATTATTTACTTATTAGACTCTAATAAACATTTTGAGACCCGTTAGAACTTTTTGCAATGTGAATTGCACATTTGGCACCATATAGTTCCCAAGGTACTTTTTGGGACCTATATAACTAATGTATAGTGCAAATTTTTTATTTAAGTTCTTTTAACGATAACAGACAAACCTTTCATTGGTTAACTGTTATACTTTTAATAATTACTTATTAGACTGTAATTAAAATTTTGAGACCAGTTAGAACTTTTTGCCATGTGAATTGCACATTTGGCACCATATTGTTGACAAGGTACTTTTTAGGACCTATATAACTAATGTATAGTGCAAATTTTTTAGTTAAGTTCTTTTAACGATAACAGACAAACCTTTTATTGGTTAACTGTTATACTTTTATTATTTACTTATTAGGCTCTAATAAACATTTTGAGACCCGTTAGAACTTTTTGCAATGTGAATTGCACATTTGGCACCATATAGTTCACAAGGTACTTTTTAGGACCTATATAACTAATGTATAGTGCAAATGTTTTAGTTAAGTTCTTTTAACGATAACAGACAAACCTTTCATTGGTTAACTGTTATACTTTTATTATTTACTTATTAGACTCTAATAAACATTTTGAGACCCGTTAGAACTTTTTGCAATGTGAATTGCACATTTGGCACCATATAGTTCACAAGGCACTTTTTGGGACCTATATAACTAATGTATAGTGCAAATTTTTTAATTAAGTTCTTTTAACGATAACAGACAAACCTTTCATTGGTTAACTGTTATACTTTTATTATTTACTTATTAGACTCTAATAAACATTTTGAGACCAGTTAGAACTTTTTGCAATGTGAATTGCACATTTGGCACCATATTGTTCACAAGGTATTTTTTAGGACCTATATAACTAATGTATAGTGCAAATTTTTTAGTTAAGTTCTTTTAACGATAACAGACAAACCTTTCATTGGTTAACTGTTATACTTTTATTATTTACTTATTAGCCTCTAATAAACATTTTCAGACCCGTTAGAACTTTTTGCAATGTGAATTGCACATTTGGCACCATATAGTTCACAAAGCACTTTTTAGGACCTATATAACTAATGTATAGTGCAAATGTTTTAGTTAAGTTCTTTTAACGATAACAGACAAACCTTTAATTGGTTAACTGTTATACTTTTATTATTTACTTATTAGACTCTAATAAACATTTTGAGACCCGTTAGAACTTTTTGCAATGTGAATTGCACATTTGGCACCATATAGTTCACAAGGTACTTTTTGGGACCTATATAACTAATGTATAGTGCAAATTTTTTAGTTAAGTTCTTTTAACGATAACAGACAAACCTTTCATTGGTTAACTGTTATACTTTTATTATTTACTTATTAGACTCTAATAAACATTTTGAGACCAGTTAGAACTTTTTGCAATGTGAATTGCACATTTGGCACCATATTGTTCACAAGGTATTTTTTAGGACCTATATAACTAATGTATAGTGCAAATTTTTTATTTAAGTTCTTTTAACGATAACAGACAAACCTTTCATTGGTTAACTGTTATACTTTTATTATTTACTTATTAGCCTCTAATAAACATTTTCAGACCCGTTAGAACTTTTAGCAATGTGAATTGCACATTTGGCACCATATAGTTCACAAGGCACTTTTTAGGACCTATATAACTAATGTCTAGTGCAATTTTTTTAGTTAAGTTCTTTTAACGATAACAGACAAACCTTTCATTGGTTAACTGTTATACTTTTATTATTTACTTATTAGACTCTAATAAACATTTTGAGACCCGTTAGAACTTTTTGCAATGTGAATTGCACATTTGGCACCATATAGTTCACAAACCACTTTTTAGGACCTATATAACTAATGTATAGTGCAAATTTTTTAGTTAAGTTCTTTTAACGATAACAGACAAACCTTTTTCTGGTTAACTGTTATACTTTTATTATTTACTTATTAAACTGTAATAAACATTTTGAAACCAGTTAGAACTTTTTGCAATGTGAATTGCACATTTGGCACCATATAGTTCACAAGGCACTTTTTAGGACCTATATAACTAGTGTATAGTGCAAATTTTTTAGTTAAGTTCTTTTAACGATAACAGACAAACCTTTCATTGGTTAACTGTTATACTTTTATTATTTACTTATTAGACTCTAATAAACATTTTGAGACCCGTTAGAACTTTTTGCAATGTGAATTGCACATTTGGCACCATATAGTTCACAAGGTACTTTTTGGGACCTTTATAACTAATGTATAGTGCAAATTTTTTAGTTAAGTTCTTTTAACGATAACAGACAAACCTTTCATTGGTTAACTGTTATACTTTTATTATTTTCTTATTAGACTGTAATAAACATTTTGAGACAAGTTAGAACTTTTTGCAATGTGAATTGCACATTTGGCACCATATTGTTCACAAGGTACTTTTTAGGACCTATATAACTAATGTATAGTACAAATTTTTTAGTTAAGTTCTTTTAACGATAACAGACAAACCTTTCATTGGTTAACTGTTATACTTTTATTATTTACTTATTAGACTCTAATAAACATTTTGAGACCAGTTAGAACTTTTTGCAATGTGAATTGCACATTTGGCACCATATTGTTCACAAGGTATTTTTTAGGACCTATGTAACTAATGTATAGTGCAAATTTTTTAGTTAAGTTCTTTTAACGATAACAGACAAACCTTTTATTGGTTAACTGTTATACTTTTATTATTTACTTATAAGGTTGTAATAAACATTTTGAGACCCGTTAGAACTTTTTGCAATGTGAATTGCACATTTGGCACCATATAGTTCACAAGGCACTTTTTAGGACCTATATAACTAATGTATAGTGCAAATTTTTTAGTTAAGTTCTTTTAACGATAACAGACAAACCTTTCATTGGTTAACTGTTATACTTTTATTATTTACTTATTAGGCTCTAATAAACATTTTGAGACCAGTTAGAACTTTTTGCAATGTGAATTGCACATTTGGCACCATATTGTTCACAAGGTATTTTTTAGGACCTATATAACTAATGTAAAGTGCAAATTTTTCAGTTAAGTTCTTCTAACAATAACAGACAAACCTTTCATTGGTTAACTGTTATACTTTTATTATTTACTTATTAGACTCTAATAAACATTTTGAGACCCGTTAGAACTTTTTGCAATGTGAATTGCACATTTGGCACCATATAGTTCCCAAGGTACTTTTTGGGACCTATATAACTAATGTATAGTGCAAATTTTTTATTTAAGTTCTTTTAACGATAACAGACAAACCTTTCATTGGTTAACTGTTATACTTTTAATAATTACTTATTAGACTGTAATAAAAATTTTGAGACCAGTTAGAACTTTTTGCCATGTGAATTGCACATTTGGCACCATATTGTTGACAAGGTACTTTTTAGGACCTGTATAACTAATGTATAGTGCAAATTTTTTAGTTAAGTTCTTTTAACGATAACAGACAAACCTTTTATTGGTTAACTGTTATACTTTTATTATTTACTTATTAGGCTCTAATAAACATTTTGAGACCCGTTAGAACTTTTTGCAATGTGAATTGCACATTTGGCACCATATAGTTCACAAGGTACTTTTTAGGACCTATATAACTAATGTATAGTGCAAATGTTTTAGTTAAGTTCTTTTAACGATAACAGACAAACCTTTCATTGGTTAACTGTTATACTTTTATTATTTACTTATTAGACTCTAATAAACATTTTGAAACCCGTTAGAACTTTTTGCAATGTGAATTGCACATTTGGCACCATATAGTTCACAAGGCACTTTTTGGGACCTATATAACTAATGTATAGTGCAAATTTTTTAATTAAGTTCTTTTAACGATAACAGACAAACCTTTCATTGGTTAACTGTTATACTTTTATTATTTACTTATTAGACTCTAATAAACATTTTGAGACCAGTTAGAACTTTTTGCAATGTGAATTGCACATTTGGCACCATATTGTTCACAAGGTATTTTTTAGGACCTATATAACTAATGTATAGTGCAAATTTTTTAGTTAAGTTCTTTTAACGATAACAGACAAACCTTTCATTGGTTAACTGTTATACTTTTATTATTTCCTTATTAGCCTCTAATAAACATTTTCAGACCCGTTAGAACTTTTAGCAATGTGAATTGCACATTTGGCACCATATAGTTCACAAGGCACTTTTTAGGACCTTTATAACTAATGTATAGTGCAATTTTTTTAGTTAAGTTCTTTTAACGATAACAGACAAACCTTTCATTGGTTAACTGTTATACTTTTATTATTTACTTATTAGACTCTAATAAACATTTTGAGACCCGTTAGAACTTTTTGCAATGTGAATTGCACATTTGGCACCATATAGTTCACAAACCACTTTTTAGGACCTATATAACTAATGTATAGTGCAAATTTTTCAGTTAAGTTTTTTTAACGATAACAGACAAACCTTTTTCTGGTTAACTGTTATACTTTTATTATTTACTTATTAAACTGTAATAAACATTTTGAAACCAGTTAGAACTTTTTGCAATGTGAATTGCACATTTGGCACCATATAGTTCACAAGGCACTTTTTAGGACCTATATAACTAGTGTATAGTGCAAATTTTTTAGTTAAGTTCTTTTAACGATAACAGACAAACCTTTCATTGGTTAACTGTTATACTTTTATTATTTACTTATTAGACTCTAATAAACATTTTGAGACCCGTTAGAACTTTTTGCAATGTGAATTGCACATTTGGCACCATATTGTTCACAAGGCACTTTTTAGGACCTATATAACTAATGTATAGTGCAAATATTTTAGTTAAGTTCTTTTAACGATAACAGACAAACCTTTTATTGGTTAACTGTTATACTTTTATTATTTACTTATTAGACTCTAATAAACATTTTGAGACCAGTTAGAACTTTTTGCAATGTGAATTGCACATTTGGCACCATATTGTTCACAAGGCACTTTTTAGGACCTATATAACTAATGTATAGTGCAAATTTTTTAGTTAAGTTCTTTTAACGATAACAGACAAACCTTTCATTGGTTAACTGTTATACTTTTATTATTTACTTATTAGACTCTAATAAACATTTTGAGACCAGTTAGAACTTTTTGCAATGTGAATTGCACATTTGGCACCATATTGTTCACAAGGTACTTTTTAGGACCTATATAAATAATGTATAGTGCAAATTTTTTAGTTAAGTTCTTTTAACGATAACAGACAAACCTTTCATTGGTTAACTGTTATACTTTTATTATTTACTTATTAAACAAACTGTAATAAACATTTTGAAACCCGTTAGAACTTTTTGCAATGTGAATTGCACATTTGGCACCATATAGTTCACAAGGCACTTTTTAGGACCTATATAACTAGTGTATAGTGCAAATGTTTTAGTTAAGTTCTTTTAACGATAACAGACAAACCTTTCATTGGTTAACTGTTATACTTTTATTATTTACTTATTAGACTGTAATAAACATTTTGAGACCAGTTAGAACTTTTTGCAATGTGAATTGCACATTTGGCACCATATTTTTCACAAGGCACTTTTTAGGACCTATATAACTAATGTATAGTGAAAATTTTTCAGTTAAGTTCTTTTAACGATAACAGACAAATCTTTCATTGGTTAACTGTTATACTTTTATTATTTACTTATTAGACTCTAATAAACATTTTGAGACCAGTTAGAACTTTTTGCAATGTGATTTGCACATTTGGCACCATATTGTTCACAAGGTATTTTTTAGGACCTATATAACTAATGTATAGTGCAAATTTTTCAGTTAAGTTCTTCTAACAATAACAGACAAACCTTTCATTGGTTAACTGTTATACTTTTATTATTTACTTATTAGACTCTAATAAACAATTTGAGACCAGTTAGAACTTTTTGCAATGTGAATTGCACATTTGGCACCATATTGTTCACAAGGCACTTTTTAGGACCTATATAACTAATGTATAGTGCAAATATTTTAGTTAAGTTCTTTTAACGATAACAGACAAACCTTTTATTGGTTAACTGTTATACTTTTATTATTTACTTATTAGACTCTAATAAACATTTTGAGACCAGTTAGAACTTTTTGCAATGTGAATTGCACATTTGGTACCATATTGTTCACAAGGCACTTTTTAGGACCTATATAACTAATGTATAGTGCAAATTTTTTAGTTAAGTTCTTTTAACGATAACAGACAAACCTTTCATTGGTTAACTGTTATACTTTTATTATTTACTTATTAGACTCTAATAAACATTTTGAGACCAGTTAGAACTTTTTGCAATGTGAATTGCACATTTGGCACCATATTGTTCACAAGGCACTTTTTAGGACCTATATAACTAATGTATAGTGCAAATTTTTTAGTTAAGTTCTTTTAACGATAACAGACAAACCTTTCATTGGTTAACTGTTATACTTTTATTATTTACTTATTAGACTCTAATAAACATTTTGAGACCAGTTAGAACTTTTTGCAATGTGAATTGCACATTTGGCACCATATTGTTCACAAGGTATTTTTTAGGACCTATGTAACTAATGTATAGTGCAAATTTTTTAGTTAAGTTCTTTTAACGATAACAGACAAACCTTTTATTGGTTAACTGTTATACTTTTATTATTTACTTATTACATTCTAATAAACATTTTGAGACCAGTTAGAACTTTTTGCCATGTGAATTGCACATTTGGCACCATATTTTTCACAAGGCACTTTTTAGGACCTATATAACTAATGTATAGTGCAAATTTTTCAGTTAAGTTCTTTTAACGATAACAGACAAATCTTTCATTGGTTAACTGTTATACTTTTATTATTTACTTATTAGACTCTAATAAACATTTTGAGACCAGTTAGAACTTTTTGCAATGTGAATTGCACATTTGGCACCATATTGTTCACAAGGTATTTTTTAGGACCTATATAACTAAAGTATAGTGCAAATTTTTCAGTTAAGTTCTTCTAACAATAACAGACAAACCTTTCATTGGTTAACTGTTATACTTTTATTATTTACTTATTAGACTCTAATAAACATTTTGAGACCAGTTAGAACTTTTTGCAATGTGAATTGCACATTTGGCACCATATTGTTCACAAGGCACTTTTTAGGACCTATATAACTAATGTATAGTGCAAATTTTTTAGTTAAGTTCTTTTAACGATAACAGACAAACCTTTCATTGGTTAACTGTTATACTTTTATTATTTACTTATTAGACTCTAATAAACATTTTGAGACCAGTTAGAACTTTTTGCAATGTGAATTGCACATTTGGCACCATATTGTTCACAAGGTATTTTTTAGGACCTATATAACTAATGTATAGTGCAAATTTTTCAGTTAAGTTCTTCTAACAATAACAGACAAACCTTTCATTGGTTAACTGTTATACTTTTATTATTTACTTATTAGACTCTAATAAACATTTTGAGACCCGTTAGAACTTTTTGCAATGTGAATTGCACATTTGGCACCATATAGTTCCCAAGGTACTTTTTGGGACCTATATAACTAATGTATAGTGCAAATTTTTTATTTAAGTTCTTTTAACGATAACAGACAAACCTTTCATTGGTTAACTGTTATACTTTTAATAATTACTTATTAGACTGTAATAAAAATTTTGAGACCAGTTAGAACTTTTTGCCATGTGAATTGCACATTTGGCACCATATTGTTGACAAGGTACTTTTTAGGACCTATATAACTAATGTATAGTGCAAATTTTTTAGTTAAGTTCTTTTAACGATAACAGACAAACCTTTCATTGGTTAACTGTTATACTTTTATTATTTACTTATTAGGCTCTAATAAACATTTTGAGACCCGTTAGAACTTTTTGCAATGTGAATTGCACATTTGGCACCATATAGTTCACAAAGCACTTTTTAGGACCTATATAACTAATGTATAGTGCAAATGTTTTAGTTAAGTTCTTTTAACGATAACAGACAAACCTTTAATTGGTTAACTGTTATACTTTTATTATTTACTTATTAGACTCTAATAAACATTTTGAGACCCGTTAGAACTTTTTGCAATGTGAATTGCACATTTGGCACCATATAGTTCACAAGGTACTTTTTGGGACCTATATAACTAATGTATAGTGCAAATTTTTTAGTTAAGTTCTTTTAACGATAACAGACAAACCTTTCATTGGTTAACTGTTATACTTTTATTATTTACTTATTAGACTCTAATAAACATTTTGAGACCAGTTAGAACTTTTTGCAATGTGAATTGCACATTTGGCACCATATTGTTCACAAGGTATTTTTTAGGACCTATATAACTAATGTATAGTGCAAATTTTTTATTTAAGTTCTTTTAACGATAACAGACAAACCTTTCATTGGTTAACTGTTATACTTTTATTATTTACTTATTAGCCTCTAATAAACATTTTCAGACCCGTTAGAACTTTTAGCAATGTGAATTGCACATTTGGCACCATATAGTTCACAAGGCACTTTTTAGGACCTATATAACTAATGTCTAGTGCAATTTTTTTAGTTAAGTTCTTTTAACGATAACAGACAAACCTTTCATTGGTTAACTGTTATACTTTTATTATTTACTTATTAGACTCTAATAAACATTTTGAGACCCGTTAGAACTTTTTGCAATGTGAATTGCACATTTGGCACCATATAGTTCACAAACCACTTTTTAGGACCTATATAACTAATGTATAGTGCAAATTTTTTAGTTAAGTTCTTTTAACGATAACAGACAAACCTTTTTCTGGTTAACTGTTTAAACTTTTATTATTTACTTATTAAACTGTAATAAACATTTTGAAACCAGTTAGAACTTTTTGCAATGTGAATTGCACATTTGGCACCATATAGTTCACAAGGCAATTTTTAGGACCTATATAACTAGTGTATAGTGCAAATTTTTTAGTTAAGTTCTTTTAACGATAACAGACAAACCTTTCATTGGTTAACTGTTATACTTTTATTATTTACTTATTAGACTCTAATAAACATTTTGAGACCCGTTAGAACTTTTTGCAATGTGAATTGCACATTTGGCACCATATAGTTCACAAGGTACTTTTTGGGACCTTTATAACTAATGTATAGTGCAAATTTTTTAGTTAAGTTCTTTTAACGATAACAGACAAACCTTTCATTGGTTAACTGTTATACTTTTATTATTTTCTTATTAGACTGTAATAAACATTTTGAGACAAGTTAGAACTTTTTGCAATGTGAATTGCACATTTGGCACCATATTGTTCACAAGGTACTTTTTAGGACCTATATAACTAATGTATAGTACAAATTTTTTAGTTAAGTTCTTTTAACGATAACAGACAAACCTTTCATTGGTTAACTGTTATACTTTTATTATTTACTTATTAGACTCTAATAAACATTTTGAGACCAGTTAGAACTTTTTGCAATGTGAATTGCACATTTGGCACCATATTGTTCACAAGGTATTTTTTAGGACCTATGTAACTAATGTATAGTGCAAATTTTTTAGTTAAGTTCTTTTAACGATAACAGACAAACCTTTTATTGGTTAACTGTTATACTTTTATTATTTACTTATAAGGTTGTAATAAACATTTTGAGACCCGTTAGAACTTTTTGCAATGTGAATTGCACATTTGGCACCATATAGTTCACAAGGCACTTTTTAGGACCTATATAACTAATGTATAGTGCAAATTTTTTAGTTAAGTTCTTTTAACGATAACAGACAAACCTTTCATTGGTTAACTGTTATACTTTTATTATTTACTTATTAGGCTCTAATAAACATTTTGAGACCAGTTAGAACTTTTTGCAATGTGAATTGCACATTTGGCACCATATTGTTCACAAGGTATTTTTTAGGACCTATATAACTAATGTAAAGTGCAAATTTTTCAGTTAAGTTCTTCTAACAATAACAGACAAACCTTTCATTGGTTAACTGTTATACTTTTATTATTTACTTATTAGACTCTAATAAACATTTTGAGACCCGTTAGAACTTTTTGCAATGTGAATTGCACATTTGGCACCATATAGTTCCCAAGGTACTTTTTGGGACCTATATAACTAATGTATAGTGCAAATTTTTTATTTAAGTTCTTTTAACGATAACAGACAAACCTTTCATTGGTTAACTGTTATACTTTTAATAATTACTTATTAGACTGTAATTAAAATTTTGAGACCAGTTAGAACTTTTTGCCATGTGAATTGCACATTTGGCACCATATTGTTGACAAGGTACTTTTTAGGACCTATATAACTAATGTATAGTGCAAATTTTTTAGTTAAGTTCTTTTAACGATAACAGACAAACCTTTTATTGGTTAACTGTTATACTTTTATTATTTACTTATTAGGCTCTAATAAACATTTTGAGACCCGTTAGAACTTTTTGCAATGTGAATTGCACATTTGGCACCATATAGTTCACAAGGTACTTTTTAGGACCTATATAACTAATGTATAGTGCAAATGTTTTAGTTAAGTTCTTTTAACGATAACAGACAAACCTTTCATTGGTTAACTGTTATACTTTTATTATTTACTTATTAGACTCTAATAAACATTTTGAGACCCGTTAGAACTTTTTGCAATGTGAATTGCACATTTGGCACCATATAGTTCACAAGGCACTTTTTGGGACCTATATAACTAATGTATAGTGCAAATTTTTTAATTAAGTTCTTTTAACGATAACAGACAAACCTTTCATTGGTTAACTGTTATACTTTTATTATTTACTTATTAGACTCTAATAAACATTTTGAGACCAGTTAGAACTTTTTGCAATGTGAATTGCACATTTGGCACCATATTGTTCACAAGGTATTTTTTAGGACCTATATAACTAATGTATAGTGCAAATTTTTTAGTTAAGTTCTTTTAACGATAACAGACAAACCTTTCATTGGTTAACTGTTATACTTTTATTATTTACTTATTAGCCTCTAATAAACATTTTCAGACCCGTTAGAACTTTTTGCAATGTGAATTGCACATTTGGCACCATATAGTTCACAAAGCACTTTTTAGGACCTATATAACTAATGTATAGTGCAAATGTTTTAGTTAAGTTCTTTTAACGATAACAGACAAACCTTTAATTGGTTAACTGTTATACTTTTATTATTTACTTATTAGACTGTAATAAACATTTTGAGACCCGTTAGAACTTTTTGCAATGTGAATTGCACATTTGGCACCATATAGTTCACAAGGTACTTTTTGGGACCTATATAACTAATGTATAGTGCAAATTTTTTAGTTAAGTTCTTTTAACGATAACAGACAAACCTTTCATTGGTTAACTGTTATACTTTTATTATTTACTTATTAGACTCTAATAAACATTTTGAGACCAGTTAGAACTTTTTGCAATGTGAATTGCACATTTGGCACCATATTGTTCACAAGGTATTTTTTAGGACCTATATAACTAATGTATAGTGCAAATTTTTTATTTAAGTTCTTTTAACGATAACAGACAAACCTTTCATTGGTTAACTGTTATACTTTTATTATTTACTTATTAGCCTCTAATAAACATTTTCAGACCCGTTAGAACTTTTAGCAATGTGAATTGCACATTTGGCACCATATAGTTCACAAGGCACTTTTTAGGACCTATATAACTAATGTCTAGTGCAATTTTTTTAGTTAAGTTCTTTTAACGATAACAGACAAACCTTTCATTGGTTAACTGTTATACTTTTATTATTTACTTATTAGACTCTAATAAACATTTTGAGACCCGTTAGAACTTTTTGCAATGTGAATTGCACATTTGGCACCATATAGTTCACAAACCACTTTTTAGGACCTATATAACTAATGTATAGTGCAAATTTTTTAGTTAAGTTCTTTTAACGATAACAGACAAACCTTTTTCTGGTTAACTGTTATACTTTTATTATTTACTTATAAAACTGTAATAAACATTTTGAAACCAGTTAGAACTTTTTGCAATGTGAATTGCACATTTGGCACCATATAGTTCACAAGGCACTTTTTAGGACCTATATAACTAGTGTATAGTGCAAATTTTTTAGTTAAGTTCTTTTAACGATAACAGACAAACCTTTCATTGGTTAACTGTTATACTTTTATTATTTACTTATTAGACTCTAATAAACATTTTGAGACCCGTTAGAACTTTTTGCAATGTGAATTGCACATTTGGCACCATATAGTTCACAAGGTACTTTTTGGGACCTTTATAACTAATGTATAGTGCAAATTTTTTAGTTAAGTTCTTTTAACGATAACAGACAAACCTTTCATTGGTTAACTGTTATACTTTTATTATTTTCTTATTAGACTGTAATAAACATTTTGAGACAAGTTAGAACTTTTTGCAATGTGAATTGCACATTTGGCACCATATTGTTCACAAGGTACTTTTTAGGACCTATATAACTAATGTATAGTACAAATTTTTTAGTTAAGTTCTTTTAACGATAACAGACAAACCTTTCATTGGTTAACTGTTATACTTTTATTATTTACTTATTAGACTCTAATAAACATTTTGAGACCAGTTAGAACTTTTTGCAATGTGAATTGCACATTTGGCACCATATTGTTCACAAGGTATTTTTTAGGACCTATGTAACTAATGTATAGTGCAAATTTTTTAGTTAAGTTCTTTTAACGATAACAGACAAACCTTTTATTGGTTAACTGTTATACTTTTATTATTTACTTATAAGGTTGTAATAAACATTTTGAGACCCGTTAGAACTTTTTGCAATGTGAATTGCACATTTGGCACCATATAGTTCACAAGGCACTTTTTAGGACCTATATAACTAATGTATAGTGCAAATTTTTTAGTTAAGTTCTTTTAACGATAACAGACAAACCTTTCATTGGTTAACTGTTATACTTTTATTATTTACTTATTAGGCTCTAATAAACATTTTGAGACCCGTTAGAACTTTTTGCAATGTGAATTGCACATTTGGCACCATATAGTTCACAAGGCACTTTTTAGGACCTATATAACTAATGTATAGTGCAAATTTTTTAGTTAAGTTCTTTTAACGATAACAGACAAACCTTTCATTGGTTAACTGTTATACTTTTATTATTTACTTATTAGACTCTAATAAACATTTTGTGACCCGTTAGAACTTTTTGCAATGTGAATTGCACATTTGGCACCATATAGTTCACAAGGTACTTTTTGGGACCTATATAACTAATGTATAGTGCAAATTTTTTAGATAAGTTCTTTTAACGATAACAGACAAACCTTTCATTGGTTAACTGTTATACTTTTATTATTTACTTATTAGCCTCTAATAAACATTTTCAGACCCATTAGAACTTTTAGCAATGTGAATTGCACATTTGGCACCATATTGTTCACAAGGTATTTTTTAGGACCTATATAACTAATGTATAGTGCAAATTTTTTAGTTAAGTTCTTTTAACGATAACAGACAAACCTTTCATTGGTTAACTGTTATACTTTTATTATTTACTTATTAGACTCTAATAAACATTTTGTGACCCGTTAGAACTTTTTGCAATGTGAATTGCACATTTGGCACCATATAGTTCACAAGGCACTTTTTAGGACCTATATAACTAATGTATAGTGCAAATTTTTTAGTTAAGTTCTTTTAACGATAACAGACAAACCTTTCATTGGTTAACTGTTATACTTTTATTATTTACTTATTAGACTCGAATAAACATTTTGAGACCCGTTAGAACTTTTTGCAATGTGAATTGCACATTTGGCACCATATAGTTCACAAGGTACTTTTTGGGACCTATATAACTAATGTATAGTGCAAATTTTTTAGATAAGTTCTTTTAACGATAACAGACAAACCTTTCATTGGTTAACTGTTATACTTTTATTATTTACTTATTAGCCTCTAATAAACATTTTCAGACCCATTAGAACTTTTAGCAATGTGAATTGCACATTTGGCACCATATTGTTCACAAGGTATTTTTTAGGACCTATATAACTAATGTATAGTGCAAAGTTTTTAGTTAAGTTCTTTTACGATAACAGACAAACCTTTCATTGGTTAACTGTTATACTTTTATTATTTACTTATTAGACTCTAATAAACATTTTGAGACCAGTTAGAACTTTTTGCAATGTGAATTGCACATTTGGCACCATATTGTTCACAAGGCACTTTTTAGGACCTATATAACTAATGTATAGTGCAAATTTTTTAGTTAAGTTCTTTTAACGATAACAGACAAACCTTTCATTGGTTAACTGTTATACTTTTATTATTTACTTATTAGACTCTAATAAACATTTTGAGACCCGTTAGAACTTTTTGCAATGTGAATTGCACATTTGGCACCATATAGTTCACAAGGTACTTTTTGGGACCTATATAACTAATGTATAGTGCAAATTTTTTAGATAAGTTCTTTTATCGATAACAGACAAACCTTTCATTGGTTAACTGTTATACTTTTATTATTTACTTATTAAACTCGAATAAACATTTTGAGACCAGTTAGAACTTTTTGCAATGTGAATTGCACATTTGGCACCATATTGTTCACAAGGCACTTTTTAGGACCTATATAACTAATGTATAGTGCAAATTTTTTAGTTAAGTTCTTTTATCGATAACAGACAAACCTTTCATTGGTTAACTGTTATACTTTTATTATTTACTTATTAGACTCTAATAAACATTTTGAGACCCGTTAGAACTTTTTGCAATGTGAATTGCACATTTGGCACCATATAGTTCACAAGGCACTTTTTAGGACCTATATAACTAATGTATAGTGCAAATTTTTTAGTTAAGTTCTTTTAACGATAACAGACAAACCTTTCATTGGTTAACTGTTATACTTTTATTATTTACTTATTAGACTCTAATAAACATTTTGTGACCCGTTAGAACTTTTTGCAATGTGAATTGCACATTTGGCACCATATAGTTCACAAGGTACTTTTTGGGACCTATATAACTAATGTATAGTGCAAATTTTTTAGATAAGTTCTTTTAACGATAACAGACAAACCTTTCATTGGTTAACTGTTATACTTTTATTATTTACTTATTAGCCTCTAATAAACATTTTCAGACCCATTAGAACTTTTAGCAATGTGAATTGCACATTTGGCACCATATTGTTCACAAGGTATTTTTTAGGACCTATATAACTAATGTATAGTGCAAATTTTTTAGTTAAGTTCTTTTAACGATAACAGACAAACCTTTCATTGGTTAACTGTTATACTTTTATTATTTACTTATTAGACTCTAATAAACATTTTGTGACCCGTTAGAACTTTTTGCAATGTGAATTGCACATTTGGCACCATATAGTTCACAAGGTACTTTTTGGGACCTATATAACTAATGTATAGTGCAAATTTTTTAGATAAGTTCTTTTAACGATAACAGACAAACCTTTCATTGGTTAACTGTTATACTTTTATTATTTACTTATTAGCCTCTAATAAACATTTTCAGACCCATTAGAACTTTTAGCAATGTGAATTGCACATTTGGCACCATATTGTTCACAAGGTATTTTTTAGGAACTATATAACTAATGTATAGTGCAAATTTTTTAGTTAAGTTCTTTTAACGATAACAGACAAACCTTTCATTGGTTAACTGTTATACTTTTATTATTTACTTATTAGCCTCTAATAAACATTTTCAGACCCATTAGAACTTTTAGCAATGTGAATTGCACATTTGGCACCATATTGTTCACAAGGTATTTTTTAGGAACTATATAACTAATGTATAGTGCAAATTTTTTAGTTAAGTTCTTTTAACGATAACAGACAAACCTTTCATTGGTTAACTGTTATACTTTTATTATTTACTTATTAGACTCTAATAAACATTTTGAGACCAGTTAGAACTTTTAGCAATGTGAATTGCACATTTGGCACCATATTGTTCAGAAGGTATTTTTTAGGACCTATATAACTAATGTATAGTGCAAATTTTTTAGTTAAGTTCTTTTAACGATAACAGACAAACCTTTCATTGGTTAACTGTTATACTTTTATTATTTACTTATTAGACTCTAATAAACATTTTGAGACCAGTTAGAACTTTTTGCAATGTGAATTGCACATTTGGCACCATATAGTTCACAAGGCACTTTTTAGGACCTATATAACTAATGTATAGTGCAAATTTTTTAGTTAAGTTCTTTTAACGATATCAGACAAACCTTTCATTGGTTAACTGTTATACTTTTATTATTTACTTATTAGACTCGAATAAACATTTTGAGACCCGTTAGAACTTTTTGCAATGTGAATTGCACATTTGGCACCATATAGTTCACAAGGTACTTTTTGGGACCTATATAACTAATGTATAGTGCAAATTTTTTAGATAAGTTCTTTTAACGATAACAGACAAACCTTTCATTGGTTAACTGTTATACTTTTATTATTTACTTATTAGCCTCTAATAAACATTTTCAGACCCATTAGAACTTTTAGCAATGTGAATTGCACATTTGGCACCATATTGTTCACAAGGTTTTTTTTAGGACCTATATAACTAATGTATAGTGCAAATTTTTTAGTTAAGTTCTTTTACGATAACAGACAAACCTTTCATTGGTTAACTGTTATACTTTTATTATTTACTTATTAGACTCTAATAAACATTTTGAGACCAGTTAGAACTTTTTGCAATGTGAATTGCACATTTGGCACCATATTGTTCACAAGGCACTTTTTAGGACCTATATAACTAATGTATAGTGCAAATTTTTGAGTTAAGTTCTTTTAACGATAACAGACAAACCTTTCATTGGTTAACTGTTATACTTTTATTATTTACTTATTAGACTCTAATAAACATTTTGAGACCCGTTAGAACTTTTTGCAATGTGAATTGCACATTTGGCACCATATAGTTCACAAGGTACTTTTTGGGACTTATATAACTAATGTATAGTGCAAATTTTTTAGATAAGTTCTTTTAACGATAACAGACAAACCTTTCATTGGTTAACTGTTATACTTTTATTATTTACTTATTAGACTCGAATAAACATTTTGAGACCAGTTAGAACTTTCTGCAATGTGAATTGCACATTTGGCACCATATTGTTCACAAGGCACTTTTTAGGACCTATATAACTAATGTATAGTGCAAATTTTTTAGTTAAGTTCTTTTATCGATAACAGACAAACCTTTCATTGGTTAACTGTTATACTTTTATTATTTACTTATTAGGCTCTAATAAACGATTTGAGACCCGTTAGAACTTTTTGCAATGTGAATTGCACATTTGGCACCATATAGTTCACAAGGCACTTTTTAGGACCTATATAACTAATGTATAGTGCAAATTTTTTAGTTAAGTTCTTTTAACGATAACAGACAAACCTTTCATTGGTTAACTGTTATACTTTTATTATTTACTTATTAGCCTCTAATAAACATTTTCAGACCCATTAGAACTTTTAGCAATGTGAATTGCACATTTGGCACCATATTGTTCACAAGGCACTTTTTAGGACCTATATAACTAATGTATAGTGCAAATTTTTTAGTTAAGTTCTTTTAACGATAACAGACAAACCTTTCATTGGTTAACTGTTATACTTTTATTATTTACTTATTAGACTCTAATAAACATTTTGAGACCCGTTAGAACTTTTTGCAATGTGAATTGCACATTTGGCACCATATAGTTCACAAGGCACTTTTTAGGACCTATATAACTAATGTATAGTGCAAATTTTTTAGATAAGTTCTTTTAACGATAACAGACAAACCTTTCATTGGTTAACTGTTATACTTTTATTATTTACTTATTAGCCTCTAATAAACATTTTCAGACCCATTAGAACTTTTAGCAATGTGAATTGCACATTTGGCACCATATTGTTCACAAGGTATTTTTTAGGAACTATATAACTAATGTATAGTGCAAATTTTTTAGTTAAGTTCTTTTAACGATAACAGACAAACCTTTCATTGGTTAACTGTTATACTTTTATTATTTACTTATTAGACTCTAATAAACATTTTGTGACCCGTTAGAACTTTTTGCAATGTGAATTGCACATTTGGCACCATATAGTTCACAAGGTACTTTTTGGGACCTATATAACTAATGTATAGTGCAAATTTTTTAGATAAGTTCTTTTAACGATAACAGACAAACCTTTCATTGGTTAACTGTTATACTTTTATTATTTACTTATTAGCCTCTAATAAACATTTTCAGACCCGTTAGAACTTTTAGCAATGTGAATTGCACATTTGGCACCATATTGTTCACAAGGTATTTTTTAGGACCTATATAACTAATGTATAGTGCAAATTTTTTAGTTAAGTTCTTTTATCGATAACAGACAAACCTTTCATTGGTTAACTGTTATACTTTTATTATTTACTTATTAGACTCTAATAAACATTTTGAGACCCGTTAGAACTTTTTGCAATGTGAATTGCACATTTGGCACCATATAGTTCACAAGGCACTTTTTAGGACCTATATAACTAATGTATAGTGCAAATTTTTTAGTTAAGTTCTTTTAACGATAACAGACAAACCTTTCATTGGTTAACTGTTATACTTTTATTATTTACTTATTAGACTCTAATAAACGTTTTGTGACCCGTTAGAACTTTTTGCAATGTGAATTGCACATTTGGCACCATATAGTTCACAAGGTACTTTTTGGGACCTATATAACTAATGTATAGTGCAAATTTTTTAGATAAGTTCTTTTAACGATAACAGACAAACCTTTCATTGGTTAACTGTTATACTTTTATTATTTACTTATTAGCCTCTAATAAACATTTTCAGACCCGTTAGAACTTTTAGCAATGTGAATTGCACATTTGGCACCATATTGTTCACAAGGTATTTTTTAGGACCTATATAACTAATGTATAGTGCAAATTTTTTAGTTAAGTTCTTTTACGATAACAGACAAACCTTTCATTGGTTAACTGTTATACTTTTATTATTTACTTATTAGACTCTAATAAACATTTTGAGACCAGTTAGAACTTTTTGCAATGTGAATTGCACATTTGGCACCATATTGTTCACAAGGCACTTTTTAGGACCTATATAACTAATGTATAGTGCAAATTTTTGAGTTAAGTTCTTTTAACGATAACAGACAAACCTTTCATTGGTTAACTGTTATACTTTTATTATTTACTTATTAGACTCTAATAAACATTTTGAGACCCGTTAGAACTTTTTGCAATGTGAATTGCACATTTGGCACCATATAGTTCACAAGGTACTTTTTGGGACTTATATAACTAATGTATAGTGCAAATTTTTTAGATAAGTTCTTTTAACGATAACAGACAAACCTTTCATTGGTTAACTGTTATACTTTTATTATTTACTTATTAGACTCGAATAAACATTTTGAGACCAGTTAGAACTTTCTGCAATGTGAATTGCACATTTGGCACCATATTGTTCACAAGGCACTTTTTAGGACCTATATAACTAATGTATAGTGCAAATTTTTTAGTTAAGTTCTTTTATCGATAACAGACAAACCTTTCATTGGTTAACTGTTATACTTTTATTATTTACTTATTAGGCTCTAATAAACGATTTGAGACCCGTTAGAACTTTTTGCAATGTGAATTGCACATTTGGCACCATATAGTTCACAAGGCACTTTTTAGGACCTATATAACTAATGTATAGTGCAAATTTTTTAGTTAAGTTCTTTTAACGATAACAGACAAACCTTTCATTGGTTAACTGTTATACTTTTATTATTTACTTATTAGCCTCTAATAAACATTTTCAGACCCATTAGAACTTTTAGCAATGTGAATTGCACATTTGGCACCATATTGTTCACAAGGCACTTTTTAGGACCTATATAACTAATGTATAGTGCAAATTTTTTAGTTAAGTTCTTTTAACGATAACAGACAAACCTTTCATTGGTTAACTGTTATACTTTTATTATTTACTTATTAGACTCTAATAAACATTTTGAGACCCGTTAGAACTTTTTGCAATGTGAATTGCACATTTGGCACCATATAGTTCACAAGGCACTTTTTAGGACCTATATAACTAATGTATAGTGCAAATTTTTTAGATAAGTTCTTTTAACGATAACAGACAAACCTTTCATTGGTTAACTGTTATACTTTTATTATTTACTTATTAGCCTCTAATAAACATTTTCAGACCCATTAGAACTTTTAGCAATGTGAATTGCACATTTGGCACCATATTGTTCACAAGGTATTTTTTAGGAACTATATAACTAATGTATAGTGCAAATTTTTTAGTTAAGTTCTTTTAACGATAACAGACAAACCTTTCATTGGTTAACTGTTATACTTTTATTATTTACTTATTAGACTCTAATAAACATTTTGTGACCCGTTAGAACTTTTTGCAATGTGAATTGCACATTTGGCACCATATAGTTCACAAGGTACTTTTTGGGACCTATATAACTAATGTATAGTGCAAATTTTTTAGATAAGTTCTTTTAACGATAACAGACAAACCTTTCATTGGTTAACTGTTATACTTTTATTATTTACTTATTAGCCTCTAATAAACATTTTCAGACCCGTTAGAACTTTTAGCAATGTGAATTGCACATTTGGCACCATATTGTTCACAAGGTATTTTTTAGGACCTATATAACTAATGTATAGTGCAAATTTTTTAGTTAAGTTCTTTTATCGATAACAGACAAACCTTTCATTGGTTAACTGTTATACTTTTATTATTTACTTATTAGACTCTAATAAACATTTTGAGACCCGTTAGAACTTTTTGCAATGTGAATTGCACATTTGGCACCATATAGTTCACAAGGCACTTTTTAGGACCTATATAACTAATGTATAGTGCAAATTTTTTAGTTAAGTTCTTTTAACGATAACAGACAAACCTTTCATTGGTTAACTGTTATACTTTTATTATTTACTTATTAGACTCTAATAAACGTTTTGTGACCCGTTAGAACTTTTTGCAATGTGAATTGCACATTTGGCACCATATAGTTCACAAGGTACTTTTTGGGACCTATATAACTAATGTATAGTGCAAATTTTTTAGATAAGTTCTTTTAACGATAACAGACAAACCTTTCATTGGTTAACTGTTATACTTTTATTATTTACTTATTAGCCTCTAATAAACATTTTCAGACCCGTTAGAACTTTTAGCAATGTGAATTGCACATTTGGCACCATATTGTTCACAAGGTATTTTTTAGGACCTATATAACTAATGTATAGTGCAAATTTTTTAGTTAAGTTCTTTTAACGATAACAGACAAACCTTTCATTGGTTAACTGTTATACTTTTATTATTTACTTATTAGACTCTAATAAACATTTTGAGACCCGTTAGAACTTTTTGCAATGTGAATTGCACATTTGGCACCATATAGTTCACAAGGTACTTTTTGGGACCTATATAACTAATGTATAGTGCAAATTTTTTAGATAAGTTCTTTTAACGATAACAGACAAACCTTTCATTGGTTAACTGTTATACTTTTATTATTTACTTATTAGACTCTAATAAACATTTTGAGACCCGTTAGAACTTTTTGCAATGTGAATTGCACATTTGGCACCATATAGTTCACAAGGCACTTTTTAGGACCTATATAACTAATGTATAGTGCAAATTTTTTAGTTAAGTTCTTTTAACGATATCAGACAAACCTTTCATTGGTTAACTGTTATACTTTTATTATTTACTTATTAGACTCGAATAAACATTTTGAGACCCGTTAGAACTTTTTGCAATGTGAATTGCACATTTGGCACCATATAGTTCACAAGGTACTTTTTGGGACCTATATAACTAATGTATAGTGCAAATTTTTTAGATAAGTTCTTTTAACGATAACAGACAAACCTTTCATTGGTTAACTGTTATACTTTTATTATTTACTTATTAGCCTCTAATAAACATTTTCAGACCCATTAGAACTTTTAGCAATGTGAATTGCACATTTGGCACCATATTGTTCACAAGGTTTTTTTTAGGACCTATATAACTAATGTATAGTGCAAATTTTTTAGTTAAGTTCTTTTACGATAACAGACAAACCTTTCATTGGTTAACTGTTATACTTTTATTATTTACTTATTAGACTCTAATAAACATTTTGAGACCAGTTAGAACTTTTTGCAATGTGAATTGCACATTTGGCACCATATTGTTCACAAGGCACTTTTTAGGACCTATATAACTAATGTATAGTGCAAATTTTTGAGTTAAGTTCTTTTAACGATAACAGACAAACCTTTCATTGGTTAACTGTTATACTTTTATTATTTACTTATTAGACTCTAATAAACATTTTGAGACCCGTTAGAACTTTTTGCAATGTGAATTGCACATTTGGCACCATATAGTTCACAAGGTACTTTTTGGGACTTATATAACTAATGTATAGTGCAAATTTTTTAGATAAGTTCTTTTAACGATAACAGACAAACCTTTCATTGGTTAACTGTTATACTTTTATTATTTACTTATTAGACTCGAATAAACATTTTGAGACCAGTTAGAACTTTCTGCAATGTGAATTGCACATTTGGCACCATATTGTTCACAAGGCACTTTTTAGGACCTATATAACTAATGTATAGTGCAAATTTTTTAGTTAAGTTCTTTTATCGATAACAGACAAACCTTTCATTGGTTAACTGTTATACTTTTATTATTTACTTATTAGGCTCTAATAAACGATTTGAGACCCGTTAGAACTTTTTGCAATGTGAATTGCACATTTGGCACCATATAGTTCACAAGGCACTTTTTAGGACCTATATAACTAATGTATAGTGCAAATTTTTTAGTTAAGTTCTTTTAACGATAACAGACAAACCTTTCATTGGTTAACTGTTATACTTTTATTATTTACTTATTAGACTCTAATAAACATTTTGTGACCCGTTAGAACTTTTTGCAATGTGAATTGCACATTTGGCACCATATAGTTCACAAGGTACTTTTTGGGACCTATATAACTAATGTATAGTGCAAATTTTTTAGATAAGTTCTTTTAACGATAACAGACAAACCTTTCATTGGTTAACTGTTATACTTTTATTATTTACTTATTAGCCTCTAATAAACATTTTCAGACCCATTAGAACTTTTAGCAATGTGAATTGCACATTTGGCACCATATTGTTCACAAGGCACTTTTTAGGACCTATATAACTAATGTATAGTGCAAATTTTTTAGTTAAGTTCTTTTAACGATAACAGACAAACCTTTCATTGGTTAACTGTTATACTTTTATTATTTACTTATTAGACTCTAATAAACATTTTGAGACCCGTTAGAACTTTTTGCAATGTGAATTGCACATTTGGCACCATATAGTTCACAAGGCACTTTTTAGGACCTATATAACTAATGTATAGTGCAAATTTTTTAGATAAGTTCTTTTAACGATAACAGACAAACCTTTCATTGGTTAACTGTTATACTTTTATTATTTACTTATTAGCCTCTAATAAACATTTTCAGACCCATTAGAACTTTTAGCAATGTGAATTGCACATTTGGCACCATATTGTTCACAAGGTATTTTTTAGGAACTATATAACTAATGTATAGTGCAAATTTTTTAGTTAAGTTCTTTTAACGATAACAGACAAACCTTTCATTGGTTAACTGTTATACTTTTATTATTTACTTATTAGACTCTAATAAACATTTTGTGACCCGTTAGAACTTTTTGCAATGTGAATTGCACATTTGGCACCATATAGTTCACAAGGTACTTTTTGGGACCTATATAACTAATGTATAGTGCAAATTTTTTAGATAAGTTCTTTTAACGATAACAGACAAACCTTTCATTGGTTAACTGTTATACTTTTATTATTTACTTATTAGCCTCTAATAAACATTTTCAGACCCGTTAGAACTTTTAGCAATGTGAATTGCACATTTGGCACCATATTGTTCACAAGGTATTTTTTAGGACCTATATAACTAATGTATAGTGCAAATTTTTTAGTTAAGTTCTTTTATCGATAACAGACAAACCTTTCATTGGTTAACTGTTATACTTTTATTATTTACTTATTAGACTCTAATAAACATTTTGAGACCCGTTAGAACTTTTTGCAATGTGAATTGCACATTTGGCACCATATAGTTCACAAGGCACTTTTTAGGACCTATATAACTAATGTATAGTGCAAATTTTTTAGTTAAGTTCTTTTAACGATAACAGACAAACCTTTCATTGGTTAACTGTTATACTTTTATTATTTACTTATTAGACTCTAATAAACGTTTTGTGACCCGTTAGAACTTTTTGCAATGTGAATTGCACATTTGGCACCATATAGTTCACAAGGTACTTTTTGGGACCTATATAACTAATGTATAGTGCAAATTTTTTAGATAAGTTCTTTTAACGATAACAGACAAACCTTTCATTGGTTAACTGTTATACTTTTATTATTTACTTATTAGCCTCTAATAAACATTTTCAGACCCGTTAGAACTTTTAGCAATGTGAATTGCACATTTGGCACCATATTGTTCACAAGGTATTTTTTAGGACCTATATAACTAATGTATAGTGCAAATTTTTTAGTTAAGTTCTTTTAACGATAACAGACAAACCTTTCATTGGTTAACTGTTATACTTTTATTATTTACTTATTAGACTCTAATAAACATTTTGAGACCCGTTAGAACTTTTTGCAATGTGAATTGCACATTTGGCACCATATAGTTCACAAGGTACTTTTTGGGACCTATATAACTAATGTATAGTGCAAATTTTTTAGATAAGTTCTTTTAACGATAACAGACAAACCTTTCATTGGTTAACTGTTATACTTTTATTATTTACTTATTAGCCTCTAATAAACATTTTCAGACCCATTAGAACTTTTAGCAATGTGAATTGCACATTTGGCACCATATTGTTCACAAGGTATTTTTTAGGACCTATATAACTAATGTATAGTGCAAATTTTTTAGTTAAGTTCTTTTAACGATAACAGACAAACCTTTCATTGGTTAACTGTTATACTTTTATTATTTACTTATTAGACTCTAATAAACATTTTGAGACCAGTTAGAACTTTTAGCAATGTGAATTGCACATTTGGCACCATATTGTTCAGAAGGTATTTTTTAGGACCTATATAACTAATGTATAGTGCAAATTTTTTAGTTAAGTTCTTTTAACGATAACAGACAAACCTTTCATTGGTTAACTGTTATACTTTTATTATTTACTTATTAGACTCTAATAAACATTTTGAGACCAGTTAGAACTTTTTGCAATGTGAATTGCACATTTGGCACCATATTGTTCACAAGGCACTTTTTAGGACCTATATAACTAATGTATAGTGCAAATTTTTTAGTTAAGTTCTTTTAACGATAACAGACAAACCTTTCATTGGTTAACTGTTATACTTTTATTATTTACTTATTAGACTCTAATAAACGATTTGAGACCCGTTAGAACTTTTTTCAATGTGAATTGCACATTTGGCACCATATAGTTCACAAGGCACTTTTTAGGACCTATATAACTAATGTATAGTGCAAATTTTTTAGTTAAGTTCTTTTAACGATAACAGACAAACCTTTCATTGGTTAACTGTTATACTTTTATTATTTACTTATTAGACTCGAATAAACATTTTGAGACCCGTTAGAACTTTTTGCAATGTGAATTGCACATTTGGCACCATATAGTTCACAAGGTACTTTTTGGGACCTATATAACTAATGTATAGTGCAAATTTTTTAGATAAGTTCTTTTAACGATAACAGACAAACCTTTCATTGGTTAACTGTTATACTTTTATTATTTACTTATTAGCCTCTAATAAACATTTTCAGACCCATTAGAACTTTTAGCAATGTGAATTGCACATTTGGCACCATATTGTTCACAAGGTATTTTTTAGGACCTATATAACTAATGTATAGTGCAAATTTTTTAGTTAAGTTCTTTTACGATAACAGACAAACCTTTCATTGGTTAACTGTTATACTTTTATTATTTACTTATTAGACTCTAATAAACATTTTGAGACCAGTTAGAACTTTTTGCAATGTGAATTGCACATTTGGCACCATATTGTTCACAAGGCACTTTTTAGGACCTATATAACTAATGTATAGTGCAAATTTTTTAGTTAAGTTCTTTTAACGATAACAGACAAACCTTTCATTGGTTAACTGTTATACTTTTATTATTTACTTATTAGACTCTAATAAACATTTTGAGACCCGTTAGAACTTTTTGCAATGTGAATTGCACATTTGGCACCATATAGTTCACAAGGTACTTTTTGGGACCTATATAACTAATGTATAGTGCAAATTTTTTAGATAAGTTCTTTTAACGATAACAGACAAACCTTTCATTGGTTAACTGTTATACTTTTATTATTTACTTATTAGACTCGAATAAACATTTTGAGACCAGTTAGAACTTTTTGCAATGTGAATTGCACATTTGGCACCATATTGTTCACAAGGCACTTTTTAGGACCTATATAACTAATGTATAGTGCAAATTTTTTAGTTAAGTTCTTTTATCGATAACAGACAAACCTTTCATTGGTTAACTGTTATACTTTTATTATTTATTTATTAGACTCTAATAAACATTTTGAGACCCGTTAGAACTTTTTGCAATGTGAATTGCACATTTGGCACCATATAGTTCACAAGGCACTTTTTAGGACCTATATAACTAATGTATAGTGCAAATTTTTTAGTTAAGTTCTTTTAACGATAACAGACAAACCTTTCATTGGTTAACTGTTATACTTTTATTATTTACTTATTAGACTCTAATAAACATTTTGTGACCCGTTAGAACTTTTTGCAATGTGAATTGCACATTTGGCACCATATAGTTCACAAGGTACTTTTTGGGACCTATTAAACTAATGTATAGTGCAAATTTTTTAGATAAGTTCTTTTAACGATAACAGACAAACCTTTCATTGGTTAACTGTTATACTTTTATTATTTACTTATTAGCCTCTAATAAACATTTTCAGACCCATTAGAACTTTTAGCAATGTGAATTGCACATTTGGCACCATAATGTTCACAAGGCACTTTTTAGGACCTATATAACTAATGTATAGTGCAAATTTTTTAGTTAAGTTCTTTTAACGATAACAGACAAACCTTTCATTGGTTAACTGTTATACTTTTATTATTTACTTATTAGGCTCTAATAAACATTTTGAGACCCGTTAGAACTTTTTGCAATGTGAATTGCACATTTGGCACCATATAGTTCACAAGGCACTTTTTAGGACCTATATAACTAATGTATAGTGCAAATTTTTTAGTTAAGTTCTTTTAACGATAACAGACAAACCTTTCATTGGTTAACTGTTATACTTTTATTATTTACTTATTAGCCTCTAATAAACATTTTGAGACCCGTTAGAATTTTTTGCAATGTGAATTGCACATTTGGCACCATATAGTTCACAAGGCACTTTTTAGGACCTATATAACTAATGTATAGTGCAAATTTTTTAGTTAAGTTCTTTTAACGATAACAGACAAACCTTTCATTGGTTAACTGTTATACTTTTATTATTTACTTATTAGACTCGAATAAACATTTTGAGACCCGTTAGAACTTTTTGCAATGTGAATTGCACATTTGGCACCATATAGTTCACAAGGTACTTTTTGGGACCTATATAACTAATGTATAGTGCAAATTTTTTAGATAAGTTCTTTTAACGATAACAGACAAACCTTTCATTGGTTAACTGTTATACTTTTATTATTTACTTATTAGCCTCTAATAAACATTTTCAGACCCATTAGAACTTTTAGCAATGTGAATTGCACATTTGGCACCATATTGTTCACAAGGTATTTTTTAGGACCTATATAACTAATGTATAGTGCAAAGTTTTTAGTTAAGTTCTTTTACGATAACAGACAAACCTTTCATTGGTTAACTGTTATACTTTTATTATTTACTTATTAGACTCTAATAAACATTTTGAGACCAGTTAGAACTTTTTGCAATGTGAATTGCACATTTGGCACCATATTGTTCACAAGGCACTTTTTAGGACCTATATAACTAATGTATAGTGCAAATTTTTTAGTTAAGTTCTTTTAACGATAACAGACAAACCTTTCATTGGTTAACTGTTATACTTTTATTATTTACTTATTAGACTCTAATAAACATTTTGAGACCCGTTAGAACTTTTTGCAATGTGAATTGCACATTTGGCACCATTTAGTTCACAAGGTACTTTTTGGGACCTATATAACTAATGTATAGTGCAAATTTTTTAGATAAGTTCTTTTATCGATAACAGACAAACCTTTCATTGGTTAACTGTTATACTTTTATTATTTACTTATTAGACTCGAATAAACATTTTGAGACCAGTTAGAACTTTTTGCAATGTGAATTGCACATTTGGCACCATATTGTTCACAAGGCACTTTTTAGGACCTATATAACTAATGTATAGTGCAAATTTTTTAGTTAAGTTCTTTTATCGATAACAGACAAACCTTTCATTGGTTAACTGTTATACTTTTATTATTTACTTATTAGACTCTAATAAACATTTTGAGACCCGTTAGAACTTTTTGCAATGTGAATTGCACATTTGGCACCATATAGTTCACAAGGCACTTTTTAGGACCTATATAACTAATGTATAGTGCAAATTTTTTAGTTAAGTTCTTTTAACGATAACAGACAAACCTTTCATTGGTTAACTGTTATACTTTTATTATTTACTTATTAGACTCTAATAAACATTTTGTGACCCGTTAGAACTTTTTGCAATGTGAATTGCACATTTGGCACCATATAGTTCACAAGGTACTTTTTGGGACCTATATAACTAATGTATAGTGCAAATTTTTTAGATAAGTTCTTTTAACGATAACAGACAAACCTTTCATTGGTTAACTGTTATACTTTTATTATTTACTTATTAGCCTCTAATAAACATTTTCAGACCCATTAGAACTTTTAGCAATGTGAATTGCACATTTGGCACCATATTGTTCACAAGGTATTTTTTAGGACCTATATAACTAATGTATAGTGCAAATTTTTTAGTTAAGTTCTTTTAACGATAACAGACAAACCTTTCATTGGTTAACTGTTATACTTTTATTATTTACTTATTAGACTCTAATAAACATTTTGTGACCCGTTAGAACTTTTTGCAATGTGAATTGCACATTTGGCACCATATAGTTCACAAGGTACTTTTTGGGACCTATATAACTAATGTATAGTGCAAATTTTTTAGATAAGTTCTTTTAACGATAACAGACAAACCTTTCATTGGTTAACTGTTATACTTTTATTATTTACTTATTAGCCTCTAATAAACATTTTCAGACCCATTAGAACTTTTAGCAATGTGAATTGCACATTTGGCACCATATTGTTCACAAGGTATTTTTTAGGAACTATATAACTAATGTATAGTGCAAATTTTTTAGTTAAGTTCTTTTAACGATAACAGACAAACCTTTCATTGGTTAACTGTTATACTTTTATTATTTACTTATTAGACTCTAATAAACATTTTGAGACCAGTTAGAACTTTTAGCAATGTGAATTGCACATTTGGCACCATATTGTTCAGAAGGTATTTTTTAGGACCTATATAACTAATGTATAGTGCAAATTTTTTAGTTAAGTTCTTTTAACGATAACAGACAAACCTTTCATTGGTTAACTGTTATACTTTTATTATTTACTTATTAGACTCGAATAAACATTTTGAGACCCGTTAGAACTTTTTGCAATGTGAATTGCACATTTGGCACCATATAGTTCACAAGGTACTTTTTGGGACCTATATAACTAATGTATAGTGCAAATTTTTTAGATAAGTTCTTTTAACGATAACAGACAAACCTTTCATTGGTTAACTGTTATACTTTTATTATTTACTTATTAGCCTCTAATAAACATTTTCAGACCCATTAGAACTTTTAGCAATGTGAATTGCACATTTGGCACCATATTGTTCACAAGGTATTTTTTAGGACCTATATAACTAATGTATAGTGCAAATTTTTTAGTTAAGTTCTTTTACGATAACAGACAAACCTTTTATTGGTTAACTGTTATACTTTTATTATTTACTTATTAGACTCTAATAAACATTTTGAGACCAGTTAGAACTTTTTGCAATGTGAATTGCACATTTGGCACCATATTGTTCACAAGGCACTTTTTAGGACCTATATAACTAATGTATAGTGCAAATTTTTTAGTTAAGTTCTTTTAACGATAACAGACAAACCTTTCATTGGTTAACTGTTATACTTTTATTATTTACTTATTAGACTCTAATAAACATTTTGAGACCCGTTAGAACTTTTTGCAATGTGAATTGCACATTTGGCACCATATAGTTCACAAGGTACTTTTTGGGACCTATATAACTAATGTATAGTGCAAATTTTTTAGATAAGTTCTTTTAACGATAACAGACAAACCTTTCATTGGTTAACTGTTATACTTTTATTATTTACTTATTAGACTCGAATAAACATTTTGAGACCAGTTAGAACTTTTTGCAATGTGAATTGCACATTTGGCACCATATTGTTCACAAGGCACTTTTTAGGACCTATATAACTAATGTATAGTGCAAATTTTTTAGTTAAGTTCTTTTATCGATAACAGACAAACCTTTCATTGGTTAACTGTTATACTTTTATTATTTACTTATTAGGCTCTAATAAACATTTTGAGACCCGTTAGAACTTTTTGCAATGTGAATTGCACATTTGGCACCATATAGTTCACAAGGCACTTTTTAGGACCTATATAACTAATGTATAGTGCAAATTTTTTAGTTAAGTTCTTTTAACGATAACAGACAAACCTTTCATTGGTTAACTGTTATACTTTTATTATTTACTTATTAGACTCTAATAAACATTTTGTGACCCGTTAGAACTTTTTGCAATGTGAATTGCACATTTGGCACCATATAGTTCACAAGGTACTTTTTGGGACCTATATAACTAATGTATAGTGCAAATTTTTTAGATAAGTTCTTTTAACGATAACAGACAAACCTTTCATTGGTTAACTGTTATACTTTTATTATTTACTTATTAGCCTCTAATAAACATTTTCAGACCCATTAGAACTTTTAGCAATGTGAATTGCACATTTGGCACCATATTGTTCACAAGTCACTTTTTAGGACCTATATAACTAATGTATAGTGCAAAATTTTTAGTTAAGTTCTTTTAACGATAACAGACAAACCTTTCATTGGTTAACTGTTATACTTTTATTATTTACTTATTAGACTCTAATAAACATTTTGAGACCCGTTAGAACTTTTTGCAATGTGAATTGCACATTTGGCACCATATAGTTCACAAGGCACTTTTTAGGACCTATATAACTAATGTATAGTGCAAATTTTTTAGTTAAGTTCTTTTAACGATAACAGACAAACCTTTCATTGGTTAACTGTTATACTTTTATTATTTACTTATTAGCCTCTAATAAACATTTTGAGACCCGTTAGAACTTTTTGCAATGTGAATTGCACATTTGGCACCATATAGTTCACAAGGCACTTTTTAGGACCTATATAACTAATGTATAGTGCAAATTTTTTAGTTAAGTTCTTTTAACGATAACAGACAAACCTTTCATTGGTTAACTGTTATACTTTTATTATTTACTTATTAGACTCTAATAAACATTTTGTGACCCGTTAGAACTTTTTGCAATGTGAATTGCACATTTGGCACCATATAGTTCACAAGGTACTTTTTGGGACCTATATAACTAATGTATAGTGCAAATTTTTTAGATAAGTTCTTTTAACGATAACAGACAAACCTTTCATTGGTTAACTGTTATACTTTTATTATTTACTTATTAGCCTCTAATAAACATTTTCAGACCCATTAGAACTTTTAGCAATGTGAATTGCACATTTGGCACCATATTGTTCACAAGGCACTTTTTAGGACCTATATAACTAATGTATAGTGCAAATTTTTTAGTTAAGTTCTTTTAACGATAACAGACAAACCTTTCATTGGTTAACTGTTATACTTTTATTATTTACTTATTAGCATCTAATAAACATTTTCAGACCCGTTAGAACTTTTAGCAATGTGAATTGCACATTTGGCACCATATTGTTCACAAGGCACTTTTTAGGACCTATATAACTAATGTATAGTGCAAATTTTTTAGTTAAGTTCTTTTAACGATAACAGACAAACCTTTCATTGGTTAACTGTTATACTTTTATTATTTACTTATTAGACTCTAATAAACATTTTGAGACCCGTTAGAACTTTTTGCAATGTGAATTGCACATTTGGCACCATATAGTTCACAAGGCACTTTTTAGGACCTATATAACTAATGTATAGTGCAAATTTTTTAGTTAAGTTCTTTTAACGATAACAGACAAACCTTTCATTGGTTAACTGTTATACTTTTATTATTTACTTATTAGCCTCTAATAAACATTTTCAGACCCGTTAGAACTTTTAGCAATGTGAATTGCACATTTGGCACCATATTGTTCACAAGGTACTTTTTAGGACCTATATAACTAATGTATAGTACAAATTTTTTAGTTAAGTTCTTTTAACGATAACAGACAAACCTTTCATTGGTTAACTGTTATACTTTTATTATTTACTTATTAGGCTCTAATAAACATTTTGAGACCCGTTAGAACTTTTTGCAATGTGAATTGCACATTTGGCACCATATAGTTCACAAGGTACTTTTTAGGACCTATATAACTAATGTATAGTGCAAATTTTTTAGTTAAGTTCTTTTAACGATAACAGACAAACCTTTCATTGGTTAACTGTTATACTTTTATTATTTACTTATTAGACTCTAATAAACATTTTGTGACCCGTTAGAACTTTTTGCAATGTGAATTGCACATTTGGCACCATATAGTTCACAAGGTACTTTTTAGGACCTATATAACTAATGTATAGTGCAAATTTTTTAGTTAAGTTCTTTTAACGATAACAGACAAACCTTTCATTGGTTAACTGTTATACTTTTATTATTTACTTATTAGACTCTAATAAACATTTTGAGACCCGTTAGAACTTTTTGCAATGTGAATTGCACATTTGGCACCATATTGTTCACAAGGTATTTTTTAGGACCTATGTAACTAATGTATAGTGCAAATTTTTTAGTTAAGTTCTTTTAACGATAACAGACAAACCTTTCATTGGTTAACTGTTATACTTTTATTATTTACTTATTAGACTCTAATAAACATTTTGAGACCCGTTAGAACTTTTTGCAATGTGAATTGCACATTTGGCACCATATAGTTCACAATGTACTTTTTGGGACCTATGTAACTAATGTATAGTGCAATTTTTTTAGTTAAGTTCTTTTAACGATAACAGACAAACCTTTCATTGGTTAACTGTTATACTTTTATTATTTACTTATTAGCCTCTAATAAACATTTTCAGACCCGTTAGAACTTTTAGCAATGTGAATTGCACATTTGGCACCATATAGTTCACAAGGCACTTTTTAGGACCTATATAACTAATGTATAGTGCAATTTTTTTAGTTAAGTTCTTTTAACGATAACAGACAAACCTTTCATTGGTTAACTGTTATACTTTTATTATTTACTTATTAGACTCTAATAAACATTTTGAGACCCGTTAAAACTTTTTGCAATGTGAATTGCACATTTGGCACCATATAGTTCACAAAGCACTTTTTAGGACCTATGTAACTAATGTATAGTGCAAATTTTTTAGTTAAGTTCTTTTAACGATAACAGACAAACCTTTCATTGGTTAACTGTTATACTTTTATTATTTACTTATTAGACTCTAATAAACATTTTGAGACCCGTTAGAACTTTTTGCAATGTGAATAGCACATTTGGCACCATATAGTTCACAAGGTACTTTTTGGGACCTATATAACTAATGTATAGTGCAAATTTTTTAGTTAAGTTCTTTTAACGATAACAGACAAACCTTTCATTGGTTAACTGTTATACTTTTATTATTTACTTATTAGACTCTAATAAACATTTTGAGACCAGTTAGAACTTTTTGCAATGTGAATTGCACATTTGGCACCATATAGTTCACAAGGCACTTTTTAGGACCTATGTAAGTAATGTATAGTGCAAATTTTTTAGTTAAGTTCTTTTAACGATAACAGACAAACCTTTCATTGGTTAACTGTTATACTTTTATTATTTACTTATTAGACTCTAATAAACATTTTGAGACCCGTTAGAACTTTTTGCAATGTGAATTGCACATTTGGCACCATATAGTTCACAAGGTACTTTTTGGGACCTATATAACTAATGTATAGTGCAAATTTTTTAGATAAGTTCTTTTATCGATAACAGACAAACCTTTCATTGGTTAATTGTTATACTTTTATTATTTACTTATTAGACTCGAATAAACATTTTGAGACCAGTTAGAACTTTTTGCAATGTGAATTGCACATTTGGCACCATATTGTTCAGGAGGCACTTTTTAGGACCTATATAACTAATGTATAGTGCAAATTTTTTAGTTAAGTTCTTTTATCGATAACAGACAAACCTTTCATTGGTTAACTGTTATACTTTTATTATTTACTTATTAGACTCTAATAAACATTTTGAGACCCGTTAGAACTTTTTGCAATGTGAATTGCACATTTGGCACCATATAGTTCACAAGGCACTTTTTAGGACCTATATAACTAATGTATAGTGCAAATTTTTTAGTTAAGTTCTTTTAACGATAACAGACAAACCTTTCATTGGTTAACTGTTATACTTTTATTATTTACTTATTAGACTCTAATAAACATTTTGTGACCCGTTAGAACTTTTTGCAATGTGAATTGCACATTTGGCACCATATAGTTCACAAGGTACTTTTTGGGACCTATATAACTAATGTATAGTGCAAATTTTTTAGATAAGTTCTTTTAACGATAACAGACAAACCTTTCATTGGTTAACTGTTATACTTTTATTATTTACTTATTAGCCTCTAATAAACATTTTCAGACCCATTAGAACTTTTAGCAATGTGAATTGCACATTTGGCACCATATTGTTCACAAGGTATTTTTTAGGACCTATATAACTAATGTATAGTGCAAATTTTTTAGTTAAGTTCTTTTAACGATAACAGACAAACCTTTCATTGGTTAACTGTTATACTTTTATTATTTACTTATTAGACTCTAATAAACATTTTGTGACCCGTTAGAACTTTTTGCAATGTGAATTGCACATTTGGCACCATATAGTTCACAAGGTACTTTTTGGGACCTATATAACTAATGTATAGTGCAAATTTTTTAGATAAGTTCTTTTAACGATAACAGACAAACCTTTCATTGGTTAACTGTTATACTTTTATTATTTACTTATTAGCCTCTAATAAACATTTTCAGACCCATTAGAACTTTTAGCAATGTGAATTGCACATTTGGCACCATATTGTTCACAAGGTATTTTTTAGGAACTATATAACTAATGTATAGTGCAAATTTTTTAGTTAAGTTCTTTTATCGATAACAGACAAACCTTTCATTGGTTAACTGTTATACTTTTATTATTTACTTATTAGCCTCTAATAAACATTTTCAGACCCGTTAGAACTTTTAGCAATGTGAATTGCACATTTGGCACCATATTGTTCACAAGGTACTTTTTAGGACCTATATAACTAATGTATAGTACAAATTTTTTAGTTAAGTTCTTTTAACGATAACAGACAAACCTTTCATTGGTTAACTGTTATACTTTTATTATTTACTTATTAGGCTCTAATAAACATTTTGAGACCCGTTAGAACTTTTTGCAATGTGAATTGCACATTTGGCACCATATAGTTCACAAGGTACTTTTTAGGACCTATATAACTAATGTATAGTGCAAATTTTTTAGTTAAGTTCTTTTAACGATAACAGACAAACCTTTCATTGGTTAACTGTTATACTTTTATTATTTACTTATTAGACTCTAATAAACATTTTGTGACCCGTTAGAACTTTTTGCAATGTGAATTGCACATTTGGCACCATATAGTTCACAAGGTACTTTTTAGGACCTATATAACTAATGTATAGTGCAAATTTTTTAGTTAAGTTCTTTTAACGATAACAGACAAACCTTTCATTGGTTAACTGTTATACTTTTATTATTTACTTATTAGACTCTAATAAACATTTTGAGACCCGTTAGAACTTTTTGCAATGTGAATTGCACATTTGGCACCATATTGTTCACAAGGTACTTTTTAGGACCTATGTAACTAATGTATAGTGCAAATTTTTTAGTTAAGTTCTTTTAACGATAACAGACAAACCTTTCATTGGTTAACTGTTATACTTTTATTATTTACTTATTAGACTCTAATAAACATTTTGAGACCCGTTAGAACTTTTTGCAATGTGAATTGCACATTTGGCACCATATAGTTCACAAGGTACTTTTTGGGACCTATGTAACTAATGTATAGTGCAATTTTTTTAGTTAAGTTCTTTTAACGATAACAGACAAACCTTTCATTGGTTAACTGTTATACTTTTATTATTTACTTATTAGCCTCTAATAAACATTTTCAGACCCGTTAGAACTTTTAGCAATGTGAATTGCACATTTGGCACCATATAGTTCACAAGGCACTTTTTAGGACCTATATAACTAATGTATAGTGCAATTTTTTTAGTTAAGTTCTTTTAACGATAACAGACAAACCTTTCATTGGTTAACTGTTATACTTTTATTATTTACTTATTAGACTCTAATAAACATTTTGAGACCCGTTAAAACTTTTTGCAATGTGAATTGCACATTTGGCACCATATAGTTCACAAAGCACTTTTTAGGACCTATGTAACTAATGTATAGTGCAAATTTTTTAGTTAAGTTCTTTTAACGATAACAGACAAACCTTTCATTGGTTAACTGTTATACTTTTATTATTTACTTATTAGACTCTAATAAACATTTTGAGACCCGTTAGAACTTTTTGCAATGTGAATAGCACATTTGGCACCATATAGTTCACAAGGTACTTTTTGGGACCTATATAACTAATGTATAGTGCAAATTTTTTAGTTAAGTTCTTTTAACGATAACAGACAAACCTTTCATTGGTTAACTGTTATACTTTTATTATTTACTTATTAGACTCTAATAAACATTTTGAGACCAGTTAGAACTTTTTGCAATGTGAATTGCACATTTGGCACCATATAGTTCACAAGGCACTTTTTAGGACCTATGTAAGTAATGTATAGTGCAAATTTTTTAGTTAAGTTCTTTTAACGATAACAGACAAACCTTTCATTGGTTAACTGTTATACTTTTATTATTTACTTATTAGACTCTAATAAACATTTTGAGACCCGTTAGAACTTTTTGCAATGTGAATTGCACATTTGGCACCATATAGTTCACAAGGTACTTTTTGGGACCTATATAACTAATGTATAGTGCAAATTTTTTAGATAAGTTCTTTTATCGATAACAGACAAACCTTTCATTGGTTAATTGTTATACTTTTATTATTTACTTATTAGACTCGAATAAACATTTTGAGACCAGTTAGAACTTTTTGCAATGTGAATTGCACATTTGGCACCATATTGTTCACAAGGCACTTTTTAGGACCTATATAACTAATGTATAGTGCAAATTTTTTAGTTAAGTTCTTTTATCGATAACAGACAAACCTTTCATTGGTTAACTGTTATACTTTTATTATTTACTTATTAGACTCTAATAAACATTTTGAGACCCGTTAGAACTTTTTGCAATGTGAATTGCACATTTGGCACCATATAGTTCACAAGGCACTTTTAAGGACCTATATAACTAATGTATAGTGCAAATTTTTTAGTTAAGTTCTTTTAACGATAACAGACAAACCTTTCATTGGTTAACTGTTATACTTTTATTATTTACTTATTAGACTCTAATAAACATTTTGTGACCCGTTAGAACTTTTTGCAATGTGAATTGCACATTTGGCACCATATAGTTCACAAGGTACTTTTTGGGACCTATATAACTAATGTATAGTGCAAATTTTTTAGATAAGTTCTTTTAACGATAACAGACAAACCTTTCATTGGTTAACTGTTATACTTTTATTATTTACTTATTAGCCTCTAATAAACATTTTCAGACCCATTAGAACTTTTAGCAATGTGAATTGCACATTTGGCACCATATTGTTCACAAGGTATTTTTTAGGACCTATATAACTAATGTATAGTGCAAATTTTTTAGTTAAGTTCTTTTAACGATAACAGACAAACCTTTCATTGGTTAACTGTTATACTTTTATTATTTACTTATTAGACTCTAATAAACATTTTGTGACCCGTTAGAACTTTTTGCATCGTGAATTGCACATTTGGCACCATATAGTTCACAAGGTACTTTTTGGGACCTATATAACTAATGTATAGTGCAAATTTTTTAGATAAGTTCTTTTAACGATAACAGACAAACCTTTCATTGGTTAACTGTTATACTTTTATTATTTACTTATTAGCCTCTAATAAACATTTTCAGACCCATTAGAACTTTTAGCAATGTGAATTGCACATTTGGCACCATATTGTTCACAAGGTATTTTTTAGGAACTATATAACTAATGTATAGTGCAAATTTTTTAGTTAAGTTCTTTTAACGATAACAGACAAACCTTTCATTGGTTAACTGTTATACTTTTATTATTTACTTATTAGACTCTAATAAACATTTTGAGACCAGTTAGAACTTTTAGCAATGTGAATTGCACATTTGGCACCATATTGTTCAGAAGGTATTTTTTAGGACCTATATAACTAATGTATAGTGCAAATTTTTTAGTTAAGTTCTTTTAACGATAACAGACAAACCTTTCATTGGTTAACTGTTATACTTTTATTATTTACTTATTAGACTCTAATAAACATTTTGAGACCAGTTAGAACTTTTTGCAATGTGAATTGCACATTTGGCACCATATAGTTCACAAGGCACTTTTTAGGACCTATATAACTAATGTATAGTGCAAATTTTTTAGTTAAGTTCTTTTAACGATAACAGACAAACCTTTCATTGGTTAACTGTTATACTTTTATTATTTACTTATTAGACTCGAATAAACATTTTGAGACCCGTTAGAACTTTTTGCAATGTGAATTGCACATTTTCACCATATAGTTCACAAGGTACTTTTTAGGACCTATATAACTAATGTATAGTGCAAATTTTTTAGATAAGTTCTTTTAACGATAACAGACAAAACTTTCATTGGTTAACTGTTATACTTTTATTATTTACTTATTAGCCTCTAATAAACATTTTCAGACCCATTAGAACTTTTAGCAATGTGAATTGCACATTTGGCACCATATAGTTCACAAGGCACTTTTAAGGACCTATATAACTAATGTATAGTGCAAATTTTTTAGTTAAGTTCTTTTAACGATAACAGACAAACCTTTCATTGGTTAACTGTTATACTTTTATTATTTACTTATTAGACTCTAATAAACATTTTGTGACCCGTTAGAACTTTTTGCAATGTGAATTGCACATTTGGCACCATATAGTTCACAAGGTACTTTTTGGGACCTATATAACTAATGTATAGTGCAAATTTTTTAGATAAGTTCTTTTAACGATAACAGACAAACCTTTCATTGGTTAACTGTTATACTTTTATTATTTACTTATTAGCCTCTAATAAACATTTTCAGACCCATTAGAACTTTTAGCAATGTGAATTGCACATTTGGCACCATATTGTTCACAAGGTATTTTTTAGGACCTATATAACTAATGTATAGTGCAAATTTTTTAGTTAAGTTCTTTTAACGATAACAGACAAACCTTTCATTGGTTAACTGTTATACTTTTATTATTTACTTATTAGACTCTAATAAACATTTTGTGACCCGTTAGAACTTTTTGCAATGTGAATTGCACATTTGGCACCATATAGTTCACAAGGTACTTTTTGGGACCTATATAACTAATGTATAGTGCAAATTTTTTAGATAAGTTCTTTTAACGATAACAGACAAACCTTTCATTGGTTAACTGTTATACTTTTATTATTTACTTATTAGCCTCTAATAAACATTTTCAGACCCATTAGAACTTTTAGCAATGTGAATTGCACATTTGGCACCATATTGTTCACAAGGTATTTTTTAGGAACTATATAACTAATGTATAGTGCAAATTTTTTAGTTAAGTTCTTTTAACGATAACAGACAAACCTTTCATTGGTTAACTGTTATACTTTTATTATTTACTTATTAGACTCTAATAAACATTTTGAGACCAGTTAGAACTTTTAGCAATGTGAATTGCACATTTGGCACCATATTGTTCAGAAGGTATTTTTTAGGACCTATATAACTAATGTATAGTGCAAATTTTTTAGTTAAGTTCTTTTAACGATAACAGACAAACCTTTCATTGGTTAACTGTTATACTTTTATTATTTACTTATTAGACTCTAATAAACATTTTGAGACCAGTTAGAACTTTTTGCAATGTGAATTGCACATTTGGCACCATATAGTTCACAAGGCACTTTTTAGGACCTATATAACTAATGTATAGTGCAAATTTTTTAGTTAAGTTCTTTTAACGATAACAGACACACCTTTCATTGGTTAACTGTTATACTTTTATTATTTACTTATTAGACTCGAATAAACATTTTGAGACCCGTTAGAACTTTTTGCAATGTGAATTGCACATTTGGCACCATATAGTTCACAAGGTACTTTTTAGGACCTATATAACTAATGTATAGTGCAAATTTTTTAGATAAGTTCTTTTAACGATAACAGACAAACCTTTCATTGGTTAACTGTTATACTTTTATTATTTACTTATTAGCCTCTAATAAACATTTTCAGACCCATTAGAACTTTTAGCAATGTGAATTGCACATTTGGCACCATATTGTTCACAAGGTATTTTTTAGGACCTATATAACTAATGTATAGTGCAAATTTTTTAGTTAAGTTCTTTTACGATAACAGACAAACCTTTCATTGGTTAACTGTTATACTTTTATTATTTACTTATTAGACTCTAATAAACATTTTGAGACCAGTTAGAACTTTTTGCAATGTGAATTGCACATTTGGCACCATATTGTTCACAAGGCACTTTTTAGGACCTATATAACTAATGTATAGTGCAAATTTTTTAGTTAAGTTCTTTTAACGATAACAGACAAACCTTTCATTGGTTAACTGTTATACTTTTATTATTTACTTATTAGACTCTAATAAACATTTTGTGACCCGTTAGAACTTTTTGCAATGTGAATTGCACATTTGGCACCATATAGTTCACAAGGTACTTTTTGGGACCTATATAACTAATGTATAGTGCAAATTTTTTAGATAAGTTCTTTTAACGATAACAGACAAACCTTTCATTGGTTAACTGTTATACTTTTATTATTTACTTATTAGCCTCTACTAAACATTTTCAGACCCATTAGAACTTTTAGCAATGTGAATTGCACATTTGGCACCATATTGTTCACAAGGCACTTTTTAGGACCTATATAACTAATGTATAGTGCAAATTTTTTAGTTAAGTTCTTTTAACGATAACAGACAAACCTTTCATTGGTTAACTGTTATACTTTTATTATTTACTTATTAGACTCTAATAAACATTTTGAGACCCGTTAGAACATTTTGCAATGTGAATTGCACATTTGGCACCATATAGTTCACAAGGCACTTTTTAGGACCTATATAACTAATGTATAGTGCAAATTTTTTAGTTAAGTTCTTTTAACGATAACAGACAAACCTTTCATTGGTTAACTGTTATACTTTTATTATTTACTTATTAGCCTCTAATAAACATTTTGAGACCCGTTAGAACTTTTTGCAATGTGAATTGCACATTTGGCACCATATAGTTCACAAGGCACTTTTTAGGACCTATATAACTAATGTATAGTGCAAATTTTTTAGTTAAGTTTTTTTAACGATAACAGACAAACCTTTCATTGGTTAACTGTTATACTTTTATTATTTACTTATTAGACTCTAGTAAACATTTTGTGACCCGTTAGAACTTTTTGCAATGTGAATTGCACATTTGGCACCATATAGTTCACAAGGTACTTTTTGGGACCTATATAACTAATGTATAGTGCAAATTTTTTAGATAAGTTCTTTTAACGATAACAGACAAACCTTTCATTGGTTAACTGTTATACTTTTATTATTTACTTATTAGCCTCTAATAAACATTTTCAGACCCATTAGAACTTTTAGCAATGTGAATTGCACATTTGGCACCATATTGTTCACAAGGCACTTTTTAGGACCTATATAACTAATGTATAGTGCAAATTTTTTAGTTAAGTTCTTTTAACGATAACAGACAAACCTTTCATTGGTTAACTGTTATACTTTTATTATTTACTTATTAGCCTCTAATAAACATTTTCAGACCCGTTAGAACTTTTAGCAATGTGAATTGCACATTTGGCACCATATTGTTCACAAGGCACTTTTTAGGACCTATATAACTAATGTATAGTGCAAATTTTTTAGTTAAGTTCTTTTAACGATAACAGACAAACCTTTCATTGGTTAACTGTTATACTTTTATTATTTACTTATTAGACTCTAATAAACATTTTGAGACCCGTTAGAACTTTTTGCAATGTGAATTGCACATTTGGCACCATATAGTTCACAAGGCACTTTTTAGGACCTATATAACTAATGTATAGTGCAAATTTTTTAGTTAAGTTCTTTTAACGATAACAGACAAACCTTTCATTGGTTAACTGTTATACTTTTATTATTTACTTATTAGCCTCTAATAAACATTTTCAGACCCGTTAGAACTTTTAGCAATGTGAATTGCACATTTGGCACCATATTGTTCACAAGGTACTTTTTAGGACCTATATAACTAATGTATAGTACAAATTTTTTAGTTAAGTTCTTTTAACGATAACAGACAAACCTTTCATTGGTTAACTGTTATACTTTTATTATTTACTTTTTAGACTCTAATAAACATTTTCAGACCCGTTAGAACTTTTTGCAATGTGAATTGCACATTTGGCACCATATAGTTCACAAGGTACTTTTTAGGACCTATATAACTAATGTATAGTGCAAATTTTTTAGTTAAGTTCTTTTAACGATAACAGACAAACCTTTCATTGGTTAACTGTTATACTTTTATTATTTACTTATTAGACTCTAATAAACATTTTGAGACCCGTTAGAACTTTTTGCAATGTGAATTGCACATTTGGCACCATATAGTTCACAAGGTACTTTTTGGGACCTATATAACTAATGTATAGTGCAAATTTTTTAGTTAAGTTCTTTTAACGATAACAGACAAACCTTTCATTGGTTAACTGTTATACTTTTATTATTTACTTATTAGCCTCTAATAAACATTTTCAGACCCGTTAGAACTTTTAGCAATGTGAATTGCACATTTGGCACCATATAGTTCACAAGGCACTTTTTAGGACCTATATAACTAATGTATAGTGCAATTTTTTTAGTTAAGTTCTTTTAACGATAACAGACAAACCTTTCATTGGTTAACTGTTATACTTTTATTATTTACTTATTAGACTCTAATAAACATTTTGAGACCCGTTAGAACTTTTTGCAATGTGAATTGCACATTTGACACCATATAGTTCACAAAGCACTTTTTAGGACCTATGTAACTAATGTATAGTGCAAATTTTTTAGTTAAGTTCTTTTAACGATAACAGACAAACCTTTCATTGGTTAACTGTTATACTTTTATTATTTACTTATTAGACTCTAATAAACATTTTGAGACCCGTTAGAACTTTTTGCAATGTGAATTGCACATTTGGCACCATATAGTTCACAAGGTACTTTTTGGGACCTATATAACTAATGTATAGTGCAAATTTTTTAGTTAAGTTCTTTTAACGATAACAGACAAACCTTTCATTGGTTAACTGTTATACTTTTATTATTTACTTATTAGACTCTAATAAACATTTTGAGACCCGTTAGAACTTTTTGCAATGTGAATTGCACATTTGGCACCATATAGTTCACAAGGCACTTTTTAGGACCTATGTAAGTAATGTATAGTGCAAATTTTTTAGTTAAGTTCTTTTAACGATAACAGACAAACCTTTCATTGGTTAACTGTTATACTTTTATTATTTACTTATTAGACTCTAATAAACATTTTGAGATCCGTTAGAACTTTTTGCAATGTGAATTGCACATTTGGCACCATATAGTTCACAAGGCACTTTTTAGGACCTATATAACTAATGTATAGTGCAAATTTTTTAGTTAAGTTCTTTTAACGATAACAGACAAACCTTTCATTGGTTAACTGTTATACTTTTATTATTTACTTATTAGACTCTAATAAACATTTTGAGACCCGTTAGAACTTTTTGCAATGTGAATTGCACATTTGGCACCATATAGTTCACAAGGCACTTTTTAGGACCTATGTAACTAATGTATAGTGCAAATTTTTTAGTTAAGTTCTTTTAACGATAACAGACAAACCTTTCATTGGTTAACTGTTATACTTTATTATTTACTTATTAGACTCTAATAAACATTTTGAGACCCGTTAGAACTTTTTGCAATGTGAATTGCACATTTGGCACCATATAGTTCACAAGGTACTTTTTGGGACCTATATAACTAATGCATAGTGCAAATTTTTTAGTTAAGTTCTTTTAACGATAACAGACAAACCTTTCATTGGTTAACTGTTATACTTTTATTATTTACTTATTAGACTCTAATAAACATTTTGAGACCCGTTAGAACTTTTTGCAATGTGAATTGCACATTTGGCACCATATAGTTCACAAGGCACTTTTTAGGACCTATGTAAGTAATGTATAGTGCAAATTTTTTAGTTAAGTTCTTTTAACGATAACAGACAAACCTTTCATTGGTTAACTGTTATACTTTTATTATTTACTTATTAGACTCTAATAAACATTTTGAGACCCGTTAGAACTTTTTGCAATGTGAATTGCACATTTGGCACCATATAGTTCACAAGGCACTTTTTAGGACCTATGTAACTAATGTATAGTGCAAATTTTTTAGTTAAGTTCTTTTAACGATAACAGACAAACCTTTAATTGGTTAACTGTTATACTTTTATTATTTACTTATTAGACTCTAATAAACATTTTGAGACCAGTTAGAACTTTTTGCAATGTGAATTGCACATTTGGCACCATATAGTTCACAAGGTACTTTTTGGGACCTATATAACTAATGTATAGTGCAAATTTTTTAGTTAAGTTCTTTTAACGATAACAGACAAACCTTTCATTGGTTAACTGTTATACTTTTATTATTTACTTATTAGACTGTAATAAACATTTTGAGACCAGTTAGAACTTTTTGCAATGTGAATTGCACATTTGGCACCATATTGTTGACAAGGTACTTTTTAGGACCTATATAACTAATGTATAGTGCAAATTTTTCACTTAAGTTCTTTTAACGATAACAGACAAACCTTTCATTGGTTAACTGTTATACTTTTATTATTTACTTATTAGGCTCTAATAAACATTTTGAGACCAGTTAGAACTTTTTGCAATGTGAATTGCACATTTGGCACCATATAGTTCACAAAGTACTTTTTAGGACCTATATAACTAATGTATAGTGCAAATTTTTTAGTTAAGTTCTTTTAACGATAACAGACAAACCTTTTATTGGTTAACTGTTATACTTTTATTATTTACTTATTAGACTCTAATAAACATTTTGAGACCAGTTAGAACTTTTTGCAATGTGAATTGCACATTTGGCACCATATTGTTCACAAGGTATTTTTTAGGACCTATATAACTAATGTATAGTGCAAATTTTTTAGTTAAGTTCTTTTAACGATAACAGACAAACCTTTCATTGGTTAACTGTTATACTTTTATTATTTACTTATTAGCCTCTAATAAACATTTTGAGACCCGTTAGAACTTTTTGCAATGTGAATTGCACATTTGGCACCATATAGTTCACAAGGCACTTTTTAGGACCTATATAACTAATGTATAGTGCAAATTTTTTAGTTAAGTTCTTTTAACGATAACAGACAAACCTTTCATTGGTTAACTGTTATACTTTTATTATTTACTTATTAGACTCTAATAAACATTTTGAGACCCGTTAGAACTTTTTGCAATGTGAATTGTACATTTGGCACCATATAGTTCACAAGGTACTTTTTGGGACCTATATAACTAATGTATAGTGCAAATTTTTTAGTTAAGTTCTTTTAACGATAACAGACAAACCTTTCATTGGTTAACTGTTATACTTTTATTATTTACTTATTAGACTCTAATAAACATTTTGAGACCCGTTAGAACTTTTTGCAATGTGAATTGCACATTTGGCACCATATAGTTCACAAGGTACTTTTTGGGACCTATATAACTAATGTATAGTGCAAATTTTTTAGTTAAGTTCTTTTAACGATAACAGACAAACCTTTCATTGGTTAACTGTTATACTTTTATTATTTACTTATTAGACTCTAATAAACATTTTGAGACCCGTTAGAACTTTTTGCAATGTGAATTGCACATTTGGCACCATATAGTTCACAAGGCACTTTTTAGGACCTATGTAAGTAATGTATAGTGCAAATTTTTTAGTTAAGTTCTTTTAACGATAACAGACAAACCTTTCATTGGTTAACTGTTATACTTTTATTATTTACTTATTAGACTGTAATAAACATTTTGAGACCAGTTAGAACTTTTTGCAATGTGAATTGCACATTTGGCACCATATTGTTGACAAGGTACTTTTTAGGACCTATATAACTAATGTATAGTGCAATTTTTTCACTTAAGTTCTTTTAACGATAACAGACAAACCTTTCATTGGTTAACTGTTATACTTTTATTATTTACTTATTAGGCTCTAATAAACATTTTGAGACCAGTTAGAACTTTTTGCAATGTGAATTGCACATTTGGCACCATATAGTTCACAAGGTACTTTTTAGGACCTATATAACTAATGTATAGTGCAAATTTTTTAGTTAAGTTCTTTTAACGATAACAGACAAACCTTTTATTGGTTAACTGTTATACTTTTATTATTTACTTATTAGACTCTAATAAACATTTTGAGACCCGTTAGATTTTTTTGCAATGTGAATTGCACATTTGGCACCATATAGTTCACAAGGCACTTTTTAGGACCTATGTAACTAATGTATAGTGCAAATTTTTTAGTTAAGTTCTTTTAACGATAACAGACAAACCTTTAATTGGTTAACTGTTATACTTTTATTATTTACTTATTAGACTCTAATAAACATTTTGAGACCAGTTAGAACTTTTTGCAATGTGAATTGCACATTTGGCACCATATAGTTCACAAGGTACTTTTTGGGACCTATATAACTAATGTATAGTGCAAATTTTTTAGTTAAGTTCTTTTAACGATAACAGACAAACCTTTCATTGGTTAACTGTTATACTTTTATTATTTACTTATTAGACTGTAATAAACATTTTGAGACCAGTTAGAACTTTTTGCAATGTGAATTGCACATTTGGCACCATATTGTTGACAAGGTACTTTTTAGGACCTATATAACTAATGTATAGTGCAAATTTTTCACTTAAGTTCTTTTAACGATAACAGACAAACCTTTCATTGGTTAACTGTTATACTTTTATTATTTACTTATTAGGCTCTAATAAACATTTTGAGACCAGTTAGAACTTTTTGCAATGTGAATTGCACATTTGGCACCATATAGTTCACAAAGTACTTTTTAGGACCTATATAACTAATGTATAGTGCAAATTTTTTAGTTAAGTTCTTTTAACGATAACAGACAAACCTTTTATTGGTTAACTGTTATACTTTTATTATTTACTTATTAGACTCTAATAAACATTTTGAGACCAGTTAGAACTTTTTGCAATGTGAATTGCACATTTGGCACCATATTGTTCACAAGGTATTTTTTAGGACCTATATAACTAATGTATAGTGCAAATTTTTTAGTTAAGTTCTTTTAACGATAACAGACAAACCTTTCATTGGTTAACTGTTATACTTTTATTATTTACTTATTAGCCTCTAATAAACATTTTGAGACCCGTTAGAACTTTTTGCAATGTGAATTGCACATTTGGCACCATATAGTTCACAAGGCACTTTTTAGGACCTATATAACTAATGTATAGTGCAAATTTTTTAGTTAAGTTCTTTTAACGATAACAGACAAACCTCTCATTGGTTAACTGTTATACTTTTATTATTTACTTATTAGACTCTAATAAACATTTTGAGACCCGTTAGAACTTTTTGCAATGTGAATTGTACATTTGGCACCATATAGTTCACAAGGTACTTTTTGGGACCTATATAACTAATGTATAGTGCAAATTTTTTAGTTAAATTCTTTTAACGATAACAGACAAACCTTTCATTGGTTAACTGTTATACTTTTATTATTTACTTATTAGACTCTAATAAACATTTTGAGACCCGTTAGAACTTTTTGCAATGTGAATTGCACATTTGGCACCATATAGTTCACAAGGTACTTTTTGGGACCTATATAACTAATGTATAGTGCAAATTTTTTAGTTAAGTTCTTTTAACGATAACAGACAAACCTTTCATTGGTTAACTGTTATACTTTTATTATTTACTTATTAGACTCTAATAAACATTTTGAGACCCGTTAGAACTTTTTGCAATGTGAATTGCACATTTGGCACCATATAGTTCACAAGGCACTTTTTAGGACCTATGTAAGTAATGTATAGTGCAAATTTTTTAGTTAAGTTCTTTTAACGATAACAGACAAACCTTTCATTGGTTAACTGTTATACTTTTATTATTTACTTATTAGACTGTAATAAACATTTTGAGACCAGTTAGAACTTTTTGCAATGTGAATTGCACATTTGGCACCATATTGTTGACAAGGTACTTTTTAGGACCTATATAACTAATGTATAGTGCAATTTTTTCACTTAAGTTCTTTTAACGATAACAGACAAACCTTTCATTGGTTAACTGTTATACTTTTATTATTTACTTATTAGGCTCTAATAAACATTTTGAGACCAGTTAGAACTTTTTGCAATGTGAATTGCACATTTGGCACCATATAGTTCACAAGGTACTTTTTAGGACCTATATAACTAATGTATAGTGCAAATTTTTTAGTTAAGTTCTTCTAACGATAACAGACAAACCTTTTATTGGTTAACTGTTATACTTTTATTATTTACTTATTAGACTCTAATAAACATTTTGAGACCCGTTAGATTTTTTTGCAATGTGAATTGCTCATTTGGCACCATATAGTTCACAAGGCACTTTTTAGGACCTATATAACTAATGTATAGTGCAAATTTTTTAGTTAAGTTCTTTTAACGATAACAGACAAACCTTTCATTGGTTAACTGTTATACTTTTATTATTTACTTATTAGACTCTAATAAACATTTTGAGACCCGTTAGAACTTTTTGCAATGTGAATTGCACATTTGGCACCATATAGTTCACAAGGTACTTTTTGGGACCTATATAACTAATGTATAGTGCAAATTTTTTAGTTAAGTTCTTTTAACGATAACAGACAAACCTTTCATTGGTTAACTGTCATACTTTTATTATTTACTTATTAGCCTCTAATAAACATTTTCAGACCCGTTAGAACTTTTAGCAATGTGAATTGCACATTTGGCACCATATAGTTCACAAGGCACTTTTTAGGACCTATATAACTAATGTATAGTGCAATTTTTTTAGTTAAGTTCTTTTAACGATAACAGACAAACCTTTCATTGGTTAACTGTTATACTTTTATTATTTACTTATTAGACTCTAATAAACATTTTGAGACCCGTTAGAACTTTTTGCAATGTGAATTGCACATTTGGCACCATATAGTTCACAAAGCACTTTTTAGGACCTATGTAACTAATGTATAGTGCAAATTTTTTAGTTAAGTTCTTTTAACGATAACAGACAAACCTTTCATTGGTTAACTTTTATACTTTTATTATTTACTTATTAGACTCTAATAAACATTTTGAGACCCGTTAGAACTTTTTGCAATGTGAATTGCACATTTGGCACCATATAGTTCACAAGGTACTTTTTGGGACCTATATAACTAATGTATAGTGCAAATTTTTTAGTTAAGTTCTTTTAACGATAACAGACAAACCTTTCATTGGTTAACTGTTATACTTTTATTATTTACTTATTAGACTCTAATAAACATTTTGAGACCAGTTAGAACTTTTTGCAATGTGAATTGCACATTTGGCACCATATAGTTCACAAGGCACTTTTTAGGACCTATGTAAGTAATGTATAGTGCAAATTTTTTAGTTAAGTTCTTTTAACGATAACAGACAAACCTTTCATTGGTTAACTGTTATACTTTTATTATTTACTTATTAGACTCTAATAAACATTTTGAGACCCGTTAGAACTTTTTGCAATGTGAATTGCACATTTGGCACCATATAGTTCACAAGGTACTTTTTGGGACCTATATAACTAATGTATAGTGCAAATTTTTTAGATAAGTTCTTTTATCGATAACAGACAAACCTTTCATTGGTTAACTGTTATACTTTTATTATTTACTTATTAGACTCTAATAAACATTTTGTGACCCGTTAGAACTTTTTGCAATGTGAATTGCACATTTGGCACCATATAGTTCACAAGGTACTTTTTGGGACCTATATAACTAATGTATAGTGCAAATTTTTTAGATAAGTTCTTTTAACGATAACAGACAAACCTTTCATTGGTTAACTGTTATACTTTTATTATTTACTTATTAGCCTCTAATAAACATTTTGAGACCCATTAGAACTTTTAGCAATGTGAATTGCACATTTGGCACCATATTGTTCACAAGGTATTTTTTAGGAACTATATAACTAATGTATAGTGCAAATTTTTTAGTTAAGTTCTTTTAACGATAACAGACAAACCTTTCATTGGTTAACTGTTATACTTTTATTATTTACTTATTAGACTCTAATAATCATTTTGAGACCAGTTAGAACTTTTAGCAATGTGAATTGCACATTTGGCACCATATTGTTCAGAAGGTATTTTTTAGGACCTATATAACTAATGTATAGTGCAAATTTTTTAGTTAAGTTCTTTTAACGATAACAGACAAACCTTTCATTGGTTAACTGTTATACTTTTATTATTTACTTATTAGACTCTAATAAACATTTTGAGACCAGTTAGAACTTTTTGCAATGTGAATTGCACATTTGGCACCATATAGTTCACAAGGCACTTTTTAGGACCTATATAACTAATGTATAGTGCAAATTTTTTAGTTAAGTTCTTTTAACGATAACAGACAAACCTTTCATTGGTTAACTGTTATACTTTTATTATTTACTTATTAGACTCGAATAAACATTTTGAGACCCGTTAGAACTTTTTGCAATGTGAATTGCACATTTGGCACCATATAGTTCACAAGGTACTTTTTGGGACCTATATAACTAATGTATAGTGCAAATTTTTTAGATAAGTTCTTTTAACGATAACAGACAAACCTTTTATTGGTTAACTGTTATACTTTTATTATTTACTTATTAGCCTCTAATAAACATTTTCAGACCCATTAGAACTTTTAGCAATGTGAATTGCACATTTGGCACCATATTGTTCACAAGGTATTTTTTAGGACCTATATAACTAATGTATAGTGCAAATTTTTTAGTTAAGTTCTTTTACGATAACAGACAAACCTTTCATTGGTTAACTGTTATACTTTTATTATTTACTTATTAGACTCTAATAAACATTTTGAGACCAGTTAGAACTTTTTGCAATGTGAATTGCACATTTGGCACCATATTGTTCACAAGGCACATTTTAGGACCTATATAACTAATGTATAGTGCAAATTTTTTAGTTAAGTTCTTTTAACGATAACAGACAAACCTTTCATTGGTTAACTGTTATACTTTTATTATTTACTTATTAAACTCTAATAAACATTTTGAGACCCGTTAGAACTTTTTGCAATGTGAATTGCACATTTGGCACCATATAGTTCACAAGGTACTTTTTGGGACCTATATAACTAATGTATAGTGCAAATTTTTTAGATAAGTTCTTTTAACGATAACAGACAAACCTTTCATTGGTTAACTGTTATACTTTTATTATTTACTTATTAGACTCGAATAAACATTTTGAGACCCGTTAGAACTTTTTGCAATGTGAATTGCACATTTGGCACCATATTGTTCACAAGGCACTTTTTAGGACCTATATAACTAATGTATAGTGCAAATTTTTTAGTTAAGTTCTTTTATCGATAACAGACAAACCTTTCATTGGTTAACTGTTATACTTTTATTATTTACTTATTAGGCTCTAATAAACATTTTGAGACCCGTTAGAACTTTTTGCAATGTGAATTGCACATTTGGCACCATATAGTTCACAAGGCACTTTTTAGGACCTATATAACTAATGTATAGTGCAAATTTTTTAGTTAAGTTCTTTTAACGATAACAGACAAACCTTTCATTGGTTAACTGTTATACTTTTATTATTTACTTATTAGACTCTAATAAACATTTTGTGACCCGTTAGAACTTTTTGCAATGTGAATTGCACATTTGGCACCATATAGTTCACAAGGTACTTTTTGGGACCTATATAACTAATGTATAGTGCAAATTTTTTAGATAAGTTCTTTTAACGATAACAGACAAACCTTTCATTGGTTAACTGTTATACTTTTATTATTTACTTATTAGCCTCTAATAAACATTTTCAGACCCATTAGAACTTTTAGCAATGTGAATTGCACATTTGGCACCATATTGTTCACAAGGCACTTTTTAGGACCTATATAACTAATGTATAGTGCAAATTTTTTAGTTAAGTTCTTTTAACGATAACAGACAAACCTTTCATTGGTTAACTGTTATACTTTTATTATTTACTTATTAGACTCTAATAAACATTTTGAGACCCGTTAGAACATTTTGCAATGTAAATTGCACATTTGGCACCATATAGTTCACAAGGCACTTTTTAGGACCTATATAACTAATGTATAGTGCAAATTTTTTAGTTAAGTTCTTTTAACGATAACAGACAAACCTTTCATTGGTTAACTGTTATACTTTTATTATTTACTTATTAGCCTCTAATAAACATTTTGAGACCCGTTAGAACTTTTTGCAATGTGAATTGCACATTTGGCACCATATAGTTCACAAGGCACTTTTTAGGACCTATATAACTAATGTATAGTGCAAATTTTTTAGTTAAGTTTTTTTAACGATAACAGACAAACCTTTCATTGGTTAACTGTTATACTTTTATTATTTACTTATTAGACTCTAATAAACATTTTGTGACCCGTTAGAACTTTTTGCAATGTGAATTGCACATTTGGCACCATATAGTTCACAAGGTACTTTTTGGGACCTATATAACTAATGTATAGTGCAAATTTTTTAGATAAGTTCTTTTAACGATAACAGACAAACCTTTCATTGGTTAACTGTTATACTTTTATTATTTACTTATTAGCCTCTAATAAACATTTTCAGACCCATTAGAACTTTTAGCAATGTGAATTGCACATTTGGCACCATATTGTTCACAAGGCACTTTTTAGGACCTATATAACTAATGTATAGTGCAAATTTTTTAGTTAAGTTCTTTTAACGATAACAGACAAACCTTTCATTGGTTAACTGTTATACTTTTATTATTTACTTATTAGCCTCTAATAAACATTTTCAGACCCGTTAGAACTTTTAGCAATGTGAATTGCACATTTGGCACCATATTGTTCACAAGGCACTTTTTAGGACCTATATAACTAATGTATAGTGCAAATTTTTTAGTTAAGTTCTTTTAACGATAACAGACAAACCTTTCATTGGTTAACTGTTATACTTTTATTATTTACTTATTAGACTCTAATAAACATTTTGAGACCCGTTAGAACTTTTTGCAATGTGAATTGCACATTTGGCACCATATAGTTCACAAGGCACTTTTTAGGACCTATATAACTAATGTATAGTGCAAATTTTTTAGTTAAGTTCTTTTAACGATAACAGACAAACCTTTCATTGGTTAACTGTTATACTTTTATTATTTACTTATTAGCCTCTAATAAACATTTTCAGACCCGTTAGAACTTTTAGCAATGTGAATTGCACATTTGGCACCATATTGTTCACAAGGTACTTTTTAGGACCTATATAACTAATGTATAGTACAAATTTTTTAGTTAAGTTCTTTTAACGATAACAGACAAACCTTTCATTGGTTAACTGTTATACTTTTATTATTTACTTATTAGGCTCTAATAAACATTTTGAGACCCGTTAGAACTTTTTGCAATGTGAATTGCACATTTGGCACCATATAGTTCACAAGGTACTTTTTAGGACCTATATAACTAATGTATAGTGCAAATTTTTTAGTTAAGTTCTTTTAACGATAACAGACAAACCTTTCATTGGTTAACTGTTATACTTTTATTATTTACTTATTAGACTCTAATAAACATTTTGAGACCAGTTAGAACTTTTTGCAATGTGAATTGCACATTTGGCACCATATAGTTCACAAGGTACTTTTTAGGACCTATATAACTAATGTATAGTGCAAATTTTTTAGTTAAGTTCTTTTAACGATAACAGACAAACCTTTCATTGGTTAACTGTTATACTTTTATTATTTACTTATTAGACTCTAATAAACATTTTGAGACCCGTTAGAACTTTTTGCAATGTGAATTGCACATTTGGCACCATATTGTTCACAAGGTATTTTTTAGGACCTATGTAACTAATGTATAGTGCAAATTTTTTAGTTAAGTTCTTTTAACGATAACAGACAAACCTTTCATTGGTTAACTGTTATACTTTTATTATTTACTTATTAGACTCTAATAAACATTTTGAGACCCGTTAGAACTTTTTGCAATGTGAATTGCACATTTGGCACCATATAGTTCACAAGGTACTTTTTGGGACCTATATAACTAATGTATAGTGCAAATTTTTTAGTTAAGTTCTTTTAACGATAACAGACAAACCTTTCATTGGTTAACTGTTATACTTTTATTATTTACTTATTAGCCTCTAATAAACATTTTCAGACCCGTTAGAACTTTTAGCAATGTGAATTGCACATTTGGCACCATATAGTTCACAAGGCACTTTTTAGGACCTATATAACTAATGTATAGTGCAAATTTTTTTAGTTAAGTTCTTTTAACGATAACAGACAAACCTTTCATTGGTTAACTGTTATACTTTTATTATTTACTTATTAGACTCTAGTAAACATTTTGAGACTCGTTAGAACTTTTTGCAATGTGAATTGCACATTTGGCACCATATAGTTCACAAAGCACTTTTTAGGACCTATGTAACTAATGTATAGTGCAAATTTTTTAGTTAAGTTCTTTTAACGATAACAGACAAACCTTTCATTGGTTAACTGTTATACTTTTATTATTTACTTATTAGACTCTAATAAACATTTTGAGACCCGTTAGAACTTTTTGCAATGTGAATTGCACATTTGGCACCATATAGTTCACAAGGTACTTTTTGGGACCTATATAACTAATGTATAGTGCAAATTTTTTAGTTAAGTTCTTTTAACGATAACAGACAAACCTTTCATTGGTTAACTGTTATACTTTTATTATTTACTTATTAGACTCTAATAAACATTTTGAGACCCGTTAGAACTTTTTGCAATGTGAATTGCACATTTGGCACCATATAGTTCACAAGGCACTTTTTAGGACCTATGTAAGTAATGTATAGTGCAAATTTTTTAGTTAAGTTCTTTTAACGATAACAGACAAACCTTTCATTGGTTAACTGTTATACTTTTATTATTTACTTATTAGACTCTAATAAACATTTTGAGACCCGTTAGAACTTTTTGCAATGTGAATTGCACATTTGGCACCATATAGTTCACAAGGCACTTTTTAGGACCTATATAACTAATGTATAGTGCAAATTTTTTAGTTAAGTTCTTTTAACGATAACAGACAAACCTTTCATTGGTTAACTGTTATACTTTTATTATTTACTTATTAGACTCTAATAAACATTTTGAGACCCGTTAGAACTTTTTGCAATGTGAATTGCACATTTGGCACCATATAGTTCACAAGGCACTTTTTAGGACCTATGTAACTAATGTATAGTGCAAATTTTTTAGTTAAGTTCTTTTAACGATAACAGACAAACCTTTCATTGGTTAACTGTTATACTTTTATTATTTACTTATTAGACTCTAATAAACATTTTGAGACCCGTTAGAACTTTTTGCAATGTGAATTGCACATTTGGCACCATATAGTTCACAAGGTACTTTTTGGGACCTATATAACTAATGCATAGTGCAAATTTTTTAGTTAAGTTCTTTTAACGATAACAGACAAACCTTTCATTGGTTAACTGTTATACTTTTATTATTTACTTATTAGACTCTAATAAACATTTTGAGACCCGTTAGAACTTTTTGCAATGTGAATTGCACATTTGGCACCATATAGTTCACAAGGCACTTTTTAGGACCTATGTAAGTAATGTATAGTGCAAATTTTTTAGTTAAGTTCTTTTAACGATAACAGACAAACCTTTCATTGGTTAACTGTTATACTTTTATTATTTACTTATTAGACTCTAATAAACATTTTGAGACCCGTTAGAACTTTTTGCAATGTGAATTGCACATTTGGCACCATATAGTTCACAAGGCACTTTTTAGGACCTATGTAACTAATGTATAGTGCAAATTTTTTAGTTAAGTTCTTTTAACGATAACAGACAAACCTTTAATTGGTTAACTGTTATACTTTTATTATTTACTTATTAGACTCTAATAAACATTTTGAGACCAGTTAGAACTTTTTGCAATGTGAATTGCACATTTGGCACCATATAGTTCACAAGGTACTTTTTGGGACCTATATAACTAATGTATAGTGCAAATTTTTTAGTTAAGTTCTTTTAACGATAACAGACAAACCTTTCATTGGTTAACTGTTATACTTTTATTATTTACTTATTAGACTGTAATAAACATTTTGAGACCAGTTAGAACTTTTTGCAATGTGAATTGCACATTTGGCACCATATTGTTGACAAGGTACTTTTTAGGACCTATATAACTAATGTATAGTGCAAATTTTTCACTTAAGTTCTTTTAACGATAACAGACAAACCTTTCATTGGTTAACTGTTATACTTTTATTATTTACTTATTAGGCTTTAATAAACATTTTGAGACCAGTTAGAACTTTTTGCAATGTGAATTGCACATTTGGCACCATATTGTTCACAAGGTACTTTTTAGGACCTATATAACTAATGTATAGTGCAAATTTTTTAGTTAAGTTCTTTTAACGATAACAGACAAACCTTTTATTGGTTAACTGTTATACTTTTATTATTTACTTATTAGACTCTAATAAACATTTTGAGACCAGTTAGAACTTTTTGCAATGTGAATTGCACATTTGGCACCATATTGTTCACAAGGTATTTTTTAGGACCTATATAACTAATGTATAGTGCAAATTTTTTAGTTAAGTTCTTTTAACGATAACAGACAAACCTTTCATTGGTTAACTGTTATACTTTTATTATTTACTTATTAGACTCTAATAAACAATTTGAGACCCGTTAGATTTTTTTGCAATGTGAATTGCACATTTGGCACCATATAGTTCACAAGGCACTTTTTAGGACCTATATAACTAATGTATAGTGCAAATTTTTCAGTTAAGTTCTTTTAACGATAACAGACAAACCTTTCATTGGTTAACTGTTATACTTTTATTATTTACTTATTAGACTCTAATAAACATTTTGAGACCCGTTAGAACTTTTTGCAATGTGAATTGCACATTTGGCACCATATAGTTCACAAGGTACTTTTTGGGACCTATATAACTAATGTATAGTGCAAATTTTTTAGTTAAGTTCTTTTAACGATAACAGACAAACCTTTCATTGGTTAACTGTTATACTTTTATTATTTACTTATTAGACTCTAATAAACATTTTGAGACCCGTTAGAACTTTTTGCAATGTGAATTGCACATTTGGCACCATATAGTTCACAAGGTACTTTTTGGGACCTATATAACTAATGTATAGTGCAAATTTTTTAGTTAAGTTCTTTTAACGATAACAGACAAACCTTTTATTGGTTAACTGTTATACTTTTATTATTTACTTATTAGACTCTAATAAACATTTTGAGACCAGTTAGAACTTTTTGCAATGTGAATTGCACATTTGGCACCATATTGTTCACAAGGTATTTTTTAGGACCTATATAACTAATGTATAGTGCAAATTTTTTAGTTAAGTTCTTTTAACGATAACAGACAAACCTTTCATTGGTTAACTGTTATACTTTTATTATTTACTTATTAGACTCTAATAAACAATTTGAGACCCGTTAGATTTTTTTGCAATGTGAATTGCACATTTGGCACCATATAGTTCACAAGGCACTTTTTAGGACCTATATAACTAATGTATAGTGCAAATTTTTCAGTTAAGTTCTTTTAACGATAACAGACAAACCTTTCATTGGTTAACTGTTATACTTTTATTATTTACTTATTAGACTCTAATAAACATTTTGAGACCCGTTAGAACTTTTTGCAATGTGAATTGCACATTTGGCACCATATAGTTCACAAGGTACTTTTTGGGACCTATATAACTAATGTATAGTGCAAATTTTTTAGTTAAGTTCTTTTAACGATAACAGACAAACCTTTCATTGGTTAACTGTTATACTTTTATTATTTACTTATTAGACTCTAATAAACATTTTGAGACCCGTTAGAACTTTTTGCAATGTGAATTGCACATTTGGCACCATATAGTTCACAAGGCACTTTTTAGGACCTATGTAAGTAATGTATAGTGCAAATTTTTTAGTTAAGTTCTTTTAACGATAACAGACAAACCTTTCATTGGTTAACTGTTATACTTTTATTATTTACTTATTAGACTCTAATAAACATTTTGAGACCCGTTAGAACTTTTTGCAATGTGAATTGCACATTTGGCACCATATAGTTCACAAGGCACTTTTTAGGACCTATGTAACTAATGTATAGTGCAAATTTTTTAGTTAAGTTCTTTTAACGATAACAGACAAACCTTTAATTGGTTAACTGTTATACTTTTATTATTTACTTATTAGACTCTAATAAACATTTTGAGACCAGTTAGAACTTTTTGCAATGTGAATTGCACATTTGGCACCATATAGTTCACAAGGTACTTTTTGGGACCTATATAACTAATGTATAGTGCAAATTTTTTAGTTAAGTTCTTTTAACGATAACAGACAAACCTTTCATTGGTTAACTGTTATACTTTTATTATTTACTTATTAGACTCTAATAAACATTTTGAGACCCGTTAGAACTTTTTGCAATGTGAATTGCACATTTGGCACCATATTGTTCACAAGGTATTTTTTAGGACCTATGTAACTAATGTATAGTGCAAATTTTTTAGTTAAGTTCTTTTAACGATAACAGACAAACCTTTCATTGGTTAACTGTTATACTTTTATTATTTACTTATTAGACTCTAATAAACATTTTGAGACCCGTTAGAACTTTTTGCAATGTGAATTGCACATTTGGCACCATATAGTTCACAAGGTACTTTTTGGGACCTATATAACTAATGTATAGTGCAAATTTTTTAGTTAAGTTCTTTTAACGATAACAGACAAACCTTTCATTGGTTAACTGTTATACTTTTATTATTTACTTATTAGCCTCTAATAAACATTTTCAGACCCGTTAGAACTTTTAGCAATGTGAATTGCACATTTGGCACCATATAGTTCACAAGGCACTTTTTAGGACCTATATAACTAATGTATAGTGCAAATTTTTTTAGTTAAGTTCTTTTAACGATAACAGACAAACCTTTCATTGGTTAACTGTTATACTTTTATTATTTACTTATTAGACTCTAGTAAACATTTTGAGACTCGTTAGAACTTTTTGCAATGTGAATTGCACATTTGGCACCATATAGTTCACAAAGCACTTTTTAGGACCTATGTAACTAATGTATAGTGCAAATTTTTTAGTTAAGTTCTTTTAACGATAACAGACAAACCTTTCATTGGTTAACTGTTATACTTTTATTATTTACTTATTAGACTCTAATAAACATTTTGAGACCAGTTAGAACTTTTTGCAATGTGAATTGCACATTTGGCACCATATAGTTCACAAGGTACTTTTTGGGACCTATATAACTAATGTATAGTGCAAATTTTTTAGTTAAGTTCTTTTAACGATAACAGACAAACCTTTCATTGGTTAACTGTTATACTTTTATTATTTACTTATTAGACTGTAATAAACATTTTGAGACCAGTTAGAACTTTTTGCAATGTGAATTGCACATTTGGCACCATATTGTTGACAAGGTACTTTTTAGGACCTATATAACTAATGTATAGTGCAAATTTTTCACTTAAGTTCTTTTAACGATAACAGACAAACCTTTCATTGGTTAACTGTTATACTTTTATTATTTACTTATTAGGCTTTAATAAACATTTTGAGACCAGTTAGAACTTTTTGCAATGTGAATTGCACATTTGGCACCATATAGTTCACAAGGTACTTTTTAGGACCTATATAACTAATGTATAGTGCAAATTTTTTAGTTAAGTTCTTTTAACGATAACAGACAAACCTTTTATTGGTTAACTGTTATACTTTTATTATTTACTTATTAGACTGTAATAAACATTTTGAGACCAGTTAGAACTTTTTGCAATGTGAATTGCACATTTGGCACCATATTGTTGACAAGGTACTTTTTAGGACCTATATAACTAATGTATAGTGCAATTTTTTCACTTAAGTTCTTTTAACGATAACAGACAAACCTTTCATTGGTTAACTGTTATACTTTCATTATTTACTTATTAGGCTCTAATAAACATTTTGAGACCAGTTAGAACTTTTTGCAATGTGAATTGCACATTTGGCACCATATAGTTCACAAGGTACTTTTTAGGACCTATATAACTAATGTATAGTGCAAATTTTTTAGTTAAGTTCTTTTAACGATAACAGACAAACCTTTTATTGGTTAACTGTTATACTTTTATTATTTACTTATTAGACTCTAATAAACATTTTGAGACCCGTTAGATTTTTTTGCAATGTGAATTGCTCATTTGGCACCATATAGTTCACAAGGCACTTTTTAGGACCTATATAACTAATGAATAGTGCAAATTTTTTAGTTAAGTTCTTTTAACGATAACAGACAAACCTTTCATTGGTTAACTGTTATACTTTTATTATTTACTTATTAGACTCTAATAAACATTTTGAGACCCGTTAGAACTTTTTGCAATGTGAATTGCACATTTGGCACCATATAGTTCACAAGGTACTTTTTGGGACCTATATAACTAATGTATAGTGCAAATTTTTTAGTTAAGTTCTTTTAACGATAACAGACAAACCTTTCATTGGTTAACTGTCATACTTTTATTATTTACTTATTAGACTGTAATAAACATTTTGAGACCCGTTAGAACGTTTTGCAATGTGAATTGCACATTTGGCACCATATTGTTCACAAAGTACTTTTTAGGACCTATATAACTAATGTATAGTGCAAATTTTTTAGTTAAGTTCTTTTAACGATAACAGACAAACCTTTCATTGGTTAACTGTTATACTTTTACTATTTACTTATTAGGCTCTAATAAACATTTTGAGACCAGTTAGAACTTTTTGCAATGTGAATTGCACATTTGGCACCATATAGTTCACAAGGTACTTTTTGGGACTTATATAACTAATGTATAGTGCAAATTTTTTAGTTAAGTTCTTTTAACGATAACAGACAAACCTTTCTTTGGTTAACTGTTATACTTTTATTATTTACTTATTAGACTGTAATAAACATTTTGAGACCCGTTAGAACTTTTTGCAATGTGAATTGCACATTTGGCACCATATTGTTCACAAAGTACTTTTTAGGACCTATATAACTAATGTATAGTGCAAATTTTTTAGTTAAGTTCTTTTAACGATAACAGACAAACCTTTCATTGGTTAACTGTTATACTTTTACTATTTACTTATTAGGCTCTAATAAACATTTTGAGACCAGTTAGAACTTTTTGCAATGTGAATTGCACATTTGGCACCATATAGTTCACAAGGCACTTTTTAGGACCTATATAACTAATGTATAGTGCAAATTTTTTAGTTAAGTTCTTTTGACAATAACAGACAAACCTTTCATTGGTTAACTGTTATACTTTTATTATTTACTTATTAGACTCTAATAAACATTTTGAGACCAGTTAGAACTTTTTGCAATGTGAATTGCACATTTGGCACCATATAGTTCACAAGGCACTTTTTAGGACCTATGTAACTAATGTATAGTGCAAATTTTTTAGTTAAGTTCTTTTAACGATAACAGACAAACCTTTCATTGGTTAACTGTTATACTTTTATTATTTACTTATTAGACTCTAATAAACATTTTGAGACCAGTTAGAACTTTTTGCAATGTGAATTGCACATTTGGCACCATATAGTTCACAAGGTACTTTTTAGGACCTATATAACTAATGTATAGTGCAAATTTTTTAGTTAAGTTCTTTTAACGATAACAGACAAACCTTTCATTGGTTAACTGTTATACTTTTATTATTTACTTATTAGACTCTAATAAACATTTTGAGACCCGTTAGAACTTTTTGCAATGTGAATTGCACATTTGGCACCATATAGTTCACAAGGCACTTTTTAGGACCTATATAACTAATGTATAGTGCAAATTTTTTAGTTAAGTTTTTTTAACGATAACAGACAAACCTTTCATTGGTTAACTGTTATACTTTTATTATTTACTTATTAGACTCTAATAAACATTTTGTGACCCGTTAGAACTTTTTGCAATGTGAATTGCACATTTGGCACCATATAGTTCACAAGGTACTTTTTGGGACCTATATAACTAATGTATAGTGCAAATTTTTTAGATAAGTTCTTTTAACGATAACAGACAAACCTTTCATTGGTTAACTGTTATACTTTTATTATTTACTTATTAGCCTCTAATAAACATTTTCAGACCCATTAGAACTTTTAGCAATGTGAATTGCACATTTGGCACCATATTGTTCACAAGGCACTTTTTAGGACCTATATAACTAATGTATAGTGCAAATTTTTTAGTTAAGTTCTTTTAACGATAACAGACAAACCTTTCATTGGTTAACTGTTATACTTTTATTATTTACTTATTAGCCTCTAATAAACATTTTCAGACCCGTTAGAACTTTTAGCAATGTGAATTGCACATTTGGCACCATATTGTTCACAAGGCACTTTTTAGGACCTATATAACTAATGTATAGTGCAAATTTTTTAGTTAAGTTCTTTTAACGATAACAGACAAACCTTTCATTGGTTAACTGTTATACTTTTATTATTTACTTATTAGACTCTAATAAACATTTTGAGACCCGTTAGAACTTTTTGCAATGTGAATTGCACATTTGGCACCATATAGTTCACAAGGCACTTTTTAGGACCTATATAACTAATGTATAGTGCAAATTTTTTAGTTAAGTTCTTTTAACGATAACAGACAAACCTTTCATTGGTTAACTGTTATACTTTTATTATTTACTTATTAGCCTCTAATAAACATTTTCAGACCCGTTAGAACTTTTAGCAATGTGAATTGCACATTTGGCACCATATTGTTCACAAGGTACTTTTTAGGACCTATATAACTAATGTATAGTACAAATTTTTTAGTTAAGTTCTTTTAACGATAACAGACAAACCTTTCATTGGTTAACTGTTATACTTTTATTATTTACTTATTAGGCTCTAATAAACATTTTGAGACCCGTTAGAACTTTTTGCAATGTGAATTGCACATTTGGCACCATATAGTTCACAAGGTACTTTTTAGGACCTATATAACTAATGTATAGTGCAAATTTTTTAGTTAAGTTCTTTTAACGATAACAGACAAACCTTTCATTGGTTAACTGTTATACTTTTATTATTTACTTATTAGACTCTAATAAACATTTTGAGACCCGTTAGAACTTTTTGCAATGTGAATTGCACATTTGGCACCATATAGTTCACAAGGTACTTTTTAGGACCTATATAACTAATGTATAGTGCAAATTTTTTAGTTAAGTTCTTTTAACGATAACAGACAAACCTTTCATTGGTTAACTGTTATACTTTTATTATTTACTTATTAGACTCTAATAAACATTTTGAGACCCGTTAGAACTTTTTGCAATGTGAATTGCACATTTGGCACCATATTGTTCACAAGGTATTTTTTAGGACCTATGTAACTAATGTATAGTGCAAATTTTTTAGTTAAGTTCTTTTAACGATAACAGACAAACCTTTCATTGGTTAACTGTTATACTTTTATTATTTACTTATTAGACTCTAATAAACATTTTGAGACCCGTTAGAACTTTTTGCAATGTGAATTGCACATTTGGCACCATATAGTTCACAAGGTACTTTTTGGGACCTATATAACTAATGTATAGTGCAAATTTTTTAGTTAAGTTCTTTTAACGATAACAGACAAACCTTTCATTGGTTAACTATTATACTTTTATTATTTACTTATTAGCCTCTAATAAACATTTTCAGACCCGTTAGAACTTTTAGCAATGTGAATTGCACATTTGGCACCATATAGTTCACAAGGCACTTTTTAGGACCTATATAACTAATGTATAGTGCAAATTTTTTTAGTTAAGTTCTTTTAACGATAACAGACAAACCTTTCATTGGTTAACTGTTATACTTTTATTATTTACTTATTAGACTCTAGTAAACATTTTGAGACTCGTTAGAACTTTTTGCAATGTGAATTGCACATTTGGCACCATATAGTTCACAAAGCACTTTTTAGGACCTATGTAACTAATGTATAGTGCAAATTTTTTAGTTAAGTTCTTTTAACGATAACAGACAAACCTTTCATTGGTTAACTGTTATACTTTTATTATTTACTTATTAGACTCTAATAAACATTTTGAGACCCGTTAGAACTTTTTGCAATGTGAATTGCACATTTGGCACCATATAGTTCACAAGGTACTTTTTGGGACCTATATAACTAATGTATAGTGCAAATTTTTTAGTTAAGTTCTTTTAACGATAACAGACAAACCTTTCATTGGTTAACTGTTATACTTTTATTATTTACTTATTAGACTCTAATAAACATTTTGAGACCCGTTAGAACTTTTTGCAATGTGAATTGCACATTTGGCACCATATAGTTCACAAGGCACTTTTTAGGACCTATGTAAGTAATGTATAGTGCAAATTTTTTAGTTAAGTTCTTTTAACGATAACAGACAAACCTTTCATTGGTTAACTGTTATACTTTTATTATTTACTTATTAGACTCTAATAAACATTTTGAGACCCGTTAGAACTTTTTGCAATGTGAATTGCACATTTGGCACCATATAGTTCACAAGGCACTTTTTAGGACCTATATAACTAATGTATAGTGCAAATTTTTTAGTTAAGTTCTTTTAACGATAACAGACAAACCTTTCATTGGTTAACTGTTATACTTTTATTATTTACTTATTAGACTCTAATAAACATTTTGAGACCCGTTAGAACTTTTTGCAATGTGAATTGCACATTTGGCACCATATAGTTCACAAGGCACTTTTTAGGACCTATGTAACTAATGTATAGTGCAAATTTTTTAGTTAAGTTCTTTTAACGATAACAGACAAACCTTTCATTGGTTAACTGTTATACTTTTATTATTTACTTATTAGACTCTAATAAACATTTTGAGACCCGTTAGAACTTTTTGCAATGTGAATTGCACATTTGGCACCATATAGTTCACAAGGTACTTTTTGGGACCTATATAACTAATGCATAGTGCAAATTTTTTAGTTAAGTTCTTTTAACGATAACAGACAAACCTTTCATTGGTTAACTGTTATACTTTTATTATTTACTTATTAGACTCTAATAAACATTTTGAGACCCGTTAGAACTTTTTGCAATGTGAATTGCACATTTGGCACCATATAGTTCACAAGGCACTTTTTAGGACCTATGTAAGTAATGTATAGTGCAAATTTTTTAGTTAAGTTCTTTTAACGATAACAGACAAACCTTTCATTGGTTAACTGTTATACTTTTATTATTTACTTATTAGACTCTAATAAACATTTTGAGACCCGTTAGAACTTTTTGCAATGTGAATTGCACATTTGGCACCATATAGTTCACAAGGCACTTTTTAGGACCTATGTAACTAATGTATAGTGCAAATTTTTTAGTTAAGTTCTTTTAACGATAACAGACAAACCTTTAATTGGTTAACTGTTATACTTTTATTATTTACTTATTAGACTCTAATAAACATTTTGAGACCAGTTAGAACTTTTTGCAATGTGAATTGCACATTTGGCACCATATAGTTCACAAGGTACTTTTTGGGACCTATATAACTAATGTATAGTGCAAATTTTTTAGTTAAGTTCTTTTAACGATAACAGACAAACCTTTCATTGGTTAACTGTTATACTTTTATTATTTACTTATTAGACTGTAATAAACATTTTGAGACCAGTTAGAACTTTTTGCAATGTGAATTGCACATTTGGCACCATATTGTTGACAAGGTACTTTTTAGGACCTATATAACTAATGTATAGTGCAAATTTTTCACTTAAGTTCTTTTAACGATAACAGACAAACCTTTCATTGGTTAACTGTTATACTTTTATTATTTACTTATTAGGCTTTAATAAACATTTTGAGACCAGTTAGAACTTTTTGCAATGTGAATTGCACATTTGGCACCATATAGTTCACAAGGTACTTTTTAGGACCTATATAACTAATGTATAGTGCAAATTTTTTAGTTAAGTTCTTTTAACGATAACAGACAAACCTTTCATTGGTTAACTGTTATACTTTTATTATTTACTTATTAGACTCTAATAAACATTTTGAGACCAGTTAGAACTTTTTGCAATGTGAATTGCACATTTGGCACCATATTGTTCACAAGGTATTTTTTAGGACCTATATAACTAATGTATAGTGCAAATTTTTTAGTTAAGTTCTTTTAACGATAACAGACAAACCTTTCATTGGTTAACTGTTATACTTTTATTATTTACTTATTAGACTCTAATAAACAATTTGAGACCCGTTAGATTTTTTTGCAATGTGAATTGCACATTTGGCACCATATAGTTCACAAGGCACTTTTTAGGACCTATATAACTAATGTATAGTGCAAATTTTTCAGTTAAGTTCTTTTAACGATAACAGACAAACCTTTCATTGGTTAACTGTTATACTTTTATTATTTACTTATTAGACTCTAATAAACATTTTGAGACCCGTTAGAACTTTTTGCAATGTGAATTGCACATTTGGCACCATATAGTTCACAAGGTACTTTTTGGGACCTATATAACTAATGTATAGTGCAAATTTTTTAGTTAAGTTCTTTTAACGATAACAGACAAACCTTTCATTGGTTAACTGTTATACTTTTATTATTTACTTATTAGACTCTAATAAACATTTTGAGACCCGTTAGAACTTTTTGCAATGTGAATTGCACATTTGGCACCATATAGTTCACAAGGTACTTTTTGGGACCTATATAACTAATGTATAGTGCAAATTTTTTAGTTAAGTTCTTTTAACGATAACAGACAAACCTTTCATTGGTTAACTGTTATACTTTTATTATTTACTTATTAGACTCTAATAAACATTTTGAGACCCGTTAGAACTTTTTGCAATGTGAATTGCACATTTGGCACCATATAGTTCACAAGGCACTTTTTAGGACCTATGTAAGTAATGTATAGTGCAAATTTTTTAGTTAAGTTCTTTTAACGATAACAGACAAACCTTTTATTGGTTAACTGTTATACTTTTATTATTTACTTATTAGACTGTAATAAACATTTTGAGACCAGTTAGAACTTTTTGCAATGTGAATTGCACATTTGGCACCATATTGTTGACAAGGTACTTTTTAGGACCTATATAACTAATGTATAGTGCAATTTTTTCACTTAAGTTCTTTTAACGATAACAGACAAACCTTTCATTGGTTAACTGTTATACTTTCATTATTTACTTATTAGGCTCTAATAAACATTTTGAGACCAGTTAGAACTTTTTGCAATGTGAATTGCACATTTGGCACCATATAGTTCACAAGGTACTTTTTAGGACCTATATAACTAATGTATAGTGCAAATTTTTTAGTTAAGTTCTTTTAACGATAACAGACAAACCTTTTATTGGTTAACTGTTATACTTTTATTATTTACTTATTAGACTCTAATAAACATTTTGAGACCCGTTAGATTTTTTTGCAATGTGAATTGCTCATTTGGCACCATATAGTTCACAAGGCACTTTTTAGGACCTATATAACTAATGAATAGTGCAAATTTTTTAGTTAAGTTCTTTTAACGATAACAGACAAACCTTTCATTGGTTAACTGTTATACTTTTATTATTTACTTATTAGACTCTAATAAACATTTTGAGACCCGTTAGAACTTTTTGCAATGTGAATTGCACATTTGGCACCATATAGTTCACAAGGTACTTTTTGGGACCTATATAACTAATGTATAGTGCAAATTTTTTAGTTAAGTTCTTTTAACGATAACAGACAAACCTTTCATTGGTTAACTGTCATACTTTTATTATTTACTTATTAGACTGTAATAAACATTTTGAGACCCGTTAGAACGTTTTGCAATGTGAATTGCACATTTGGCACCATATAGTTCACAAAGTACTTTTTAGGACCTATATAACTAATGTATAGTGCAAATTTTTTAGTTAAGTTCTTTTAACGATAACAGACAAACCTTTCATTGGTTAACTGTTATACTTTTACTATTTACTTATTAGGCTCTAATAAACATTTTGAGACCAGTTAGAACTTTTTGCAATGTGAATTGCACATTTGGCACCATATAGTTCACAAGGTACTTTTTGGGACTTATATAACTAATGTATAGTGCAAATTTTTTAGTTAAGTTCTTTTAACGATAACAGACAAACCTTTCTTTGGTTAACTGTTATACTTTTATTATTTACTTATTAGACTGTAATAAACATTTTGAGACCCGTTAGAACTTTTTGCAATGTGAATTGCACATTTGGCACCATATTGTTCACAAAGTACTTTTTAGGACCTATATAACTAATGTATAGTGCAAATTTTTTAGTTAAGTTCTTTTAACGATAACAGACAAACCTTTCATTGGTTAACTGTTATACTTTTACTATTTACTTATTAGGCTCTAATAAACATTTTGAGACCAGTTAGAACTTTTTGCAATGTGAATTGCACATTTGGCACCATATAGTTCACAAGGCACTTTTTAGGACCTATATAACTAATGTATAGTGCAAATTTTTTAGTTAAGTTCTTTTGACAATAACAGACAAACCTTTCATTGGTTAACTGTTATACTTTTATTATTTACTTATTAGACTCTAATAAACATTTTGAGACCAGTTAGAACTTTTTGCAATGTGAATTGCACATTTGGCACCATATAGTTCACAAGGCACTTTTTAGGACCTATGTAACTAATGTATAGTGCAAATTTTTTAGTTAAGTTCTTTTAACGATAACAGACAAACCTTTCATTGGTTAACTGTTATACTTTTATTATTTACTTATTAGACTCTAATAAACATTTTGAGACCAGTTAGAACTTTTTGCAATGTGAATTGCACATTTGGCACCATATAGTTCACAAGGCACTTTTTAGGACCTATGTAACTAATGTATAGTGCAAATTTTTTAGTTAAGTTCTTTTAACGATAACAGACAAACCTTTCATTGGTTAACTGTTATACTTTTATTATTTACTTATTAGACTCTAATAAACATTTTGAGACCCGTTAGAACTTTTTGCAATGTGAATTGCACATTTGGCACCATATAGTTCACAAGGTACTTTTTGGGACCTATATAACTAATGTATAGTGCAAATTTTTTAGTTAAGTTCTTTTAACGATAACAGACAAACCTTTCATTGGTTAACTGTTATACTTTTATTATTTACTTATTAGACTCTAATAAACATTTTGAGACCCGTTAGAACTTTTTGCAATGTGAATTGCACATTTGGCACCATATAGTTCACAAGGCACTTTTTAGGACCTATGTAAGTAATGTATAGTGCAAATTTTTTAGTTAAGTTCTTTTAACGATAACAGACAAACCTTTCATTGGTTAACTGTTATACTTTTATTATTTACTTATTAGACTCTAATAAACATTTTGAGACCCGTTAGAACTTTTTGCAATGTGAATTGCACATTTGGCACCATATAGTTCACAAGGCACTTTTTAGGACCTATGTAACTAATGTATAGTGCAAATTTTTTAGTTAAGTTCTTTTAACGATAACAGACAAACCTTTAATTGGTTAACTGTTATACTTTTATTATTTACTTATTAGACTCTAATAAACATTTTGAGACCAGTTAGAACTTTTTGCAATGTGAATTGCACATTTGGCACCATATAGTTCACAAGGTACTTTTTGGGACCTATATAACTAATGTATAGTGCAAATTTTTTAGTTAAGTTCTTTTAACGATAACAGACAAACCTTTCATTGGTTAACTGTTATACTTTTATTATTTACTTATTAGACTGTAATAAACATTTTGAGACCAGTTAGAACTTTTTGCAATGTGAATTGCACATTTGGCACCATATTGTTGACAAGGTACTTTTTAGGACCTATATAACTAATGTATAGTGCAAATTTTTCACTTAAGTTCTTTTAACGATAACAGACAAACCTTTCATTGGTTAACTGTTATACTTTTATTATTTACTTATTAGGCTCTAATAAACATTTTGAGACCAGTTAGAACTTTTTGCAATGTGAATTGCACATTTGGCACCATATAGTTCACAAGGTACTTTTTAGGACCTATATAACTAATGTATAGTGCAAATTTTTTAGTTAAGTTCTTTTAACGATAACAGACAAACCTTTTATTGGTTAACTGTTATACTTTTATTATTTACTTATTAGACTCTAATAAACATTTTGAGACCAGTTAGAACTTTTTGCAATGTGAATTGCACATTTGGCACCATATTGTTCACAAGGTATTTTTTAGGACCTATATAACTAATGTATAGTGCAAATTTTTTAGTTAAGTTCTTTTAACGATAACAGACAAACCTTTCATTGGTTAACTGTTATACTTTTATTATTTACTTATTAGACTCTAATAAACATTTTGAGACCCGTTATATTTTTTTGCAATGTGAATTGCACATTTGGCACCATATAGTTCACAAGGCACTTTTTAGGACCTATATAACTAATGTATAGTGCAAATTTTTTAGTTAAGTTCTTTTAACGATAACAGACAAACCTTTCATTGGTTAACTGTTATACTTTTATTATTTACTTATTAGACTCTAATAAACATTTTGAGACCCGTTAGAACTTTTTGCAATGTGAATTGCACATTTGGCACCATATAGTTCACAAGGTACTTTTTGGGACCTATATAACTAATGTATAGTGCAAATTTTTTAGTTAAGTTCTTTTAACGATAACAGACAAACCTTTCTTTGGTTAACTGTTATACTTTTATTATTTACTTATTAGACTCTAATAAACATTTTGAGACCCGTTAGAACTTTTTGCAATGTGAATTGCACATTTGGCACCATATAGTTCACAAGGTACTTTTTGGGACCTATATAACTAATGTATAGTGCAAATTTTTTAGTTAAGTTCTTTTAACGATAACAGACAAACCTTTCTTTGGTTAACTGTTATACTTTTATTATTTACTTATTAGACTCTAATAAACATTTTCAGACCCGTTAGAACTTTTTGCAATGTGAATTGCACATTTGGCACCATATAGTTCACAAGGCACTTTTTTGGACCTATGTAAGTAATGTATAGTGCAAATTTTTTAGTTAAGTTCTTTTAACGATAACAGACAAACCTTTCATTGGTTAACTGTTATACTTTTATTATTTACTTATTAGACTCTAATAAACATTTTGAGACCCGTTAGAACTTTTTGCAATGTGAATTGCACATTTGGCACCATATAGTTCACAAGGTACTTTTTGGGACCTATATAACTAATGTATAGTGCAATTTTTTCACTTAAGTTCTTTTAACGATAACAGACAAACCTTTCATTGGTTAACTGTTATACTTTTATTATTTACTTATTAGGCTCTAATAAACATTTTGAGACCAGTTAGAACTTTTTGCAATGTGAATTGCACATTTGGCACCATATTGTTCACAAGGTACTTTTTAGGACCTATATAACTAATGTATAGTGCAAATTTTTTAGTTAAGTTCTTTTAACGATAACAGACAAACCTTTTATTGGTTAACTGTTATACTTTTATTATTTACTTATTAGACTCTAATAAACATTTTGAGACCCGTTAGATTTTTTTGCAATGTGAATTGCTCATTTGGCACCATATAGTTCACAAGGCACTTTTTAGGACCTATATAACTAATGAATAGTGCAAATTTTTTAGTTAAGTTCTTTTAACGATAACAGACAAACCTTTCATTGGTTAACTGTTATACTTTTATTATTTACTTATTAGACTCTAATAAACATTTTGAGACCCGTTAGAACTTTTTGCAATGTGAATTGCACATTTGGCACCATATAGTTCACAAGGTACTTTTTGGGACCTATATAACTAATGTATAGTGCAAATTTTTTAGTTAAGTTCTTTTAACGATAACAGACAAACCTTTCATTGGTTAACTGTCATACTTTTATTATTTACTTATTAGACTGTAATAAACATTTTGAGACCCGTTAGAACGTTTTGCAATGTGAATTGCACATTTGGCACCATATTGTTCACAAAGTACTTTTTAGGACCTATATAACTAATGTATAGTGCAAATTTTTTAGTTAAGTTCTTTTAACGATAACAGACAAACCTTTCATTGGTTAACTGTTATACTTTTACTATTTACTTATTAGGCTCTAATAAACATTTTGAGACCAGTTAGAACTTTTTGCAATGTGAATTGCACATTTGGCACCATATAGTTCACAAGGTACTTTTTGGGACTTATATAACTAATGTATAGTGCAAATTTTTTAGTTAAGTTCTTTTAACGATAACAGACAAACCTTTCTTTGGTTAACTGTTATACTTTTATTATTTACTTATTAGACTGTAATAAACATTTTGAGACCCGTTAGAACTTTTTGCAATGTGAATTGCACATTTGGCACCATATTGTTCACAAAGTACTTTTTAGGACCTATATAACTAATGTATAGTGCAAATTTTTTAGTTAAGTTCTTTTAACGATAACAGACAAACCTTTCATTGGTTAACTGTTATACTTTTACTATTTACTTATTAGGCTCTAATAAACATTTTGAGACCAGTTAGAACTTTTTGCAATGTGAATTGCACATTTGGCACCATATAGTTCACAAGGCACTTTTTAGGACCTATATAACTAATGTATAGTGCAAATTTTTTAGTTAAGTTCTTTTGACAATAACAGACAAACCTTTCATTGGTTAACTGTTATACTTTTATTATTTACTTATTAGACTCTAATAAACATTTTGAGACCAGTTAGAACTTTTTGCAATGTGAATTGCACATTTGGCACCATATAGTTCACAAGGCACTTTTTAGGACCTATGTAACTAATGTATAGTGCAAATTTTTTAGTTAAGTTCTTTTAACGATAACAGACAAACCTTTCATTGGTTAACTGTTATACTTTTATTATTTACTTATTAGACTCTAATAAACATTTTGAGACCAGTTAGAACTTTTTGCAATGTGAATTGCACATTTGGCACCATATAGTTCACAAGGTACTTTTTGGGACCTATATAACTAATGTATAGTGCAAATTTTTTAGTTAAGTTCTTTTAACGATAACAGACAAACCTTTCATTGGTTAACTGTCATACTTTTATTATTTACTTATTAGACTGTAATAAACATTTTGAGACCCGTTAGAACGTTTTGCAATGTGAATTGCACATTTGGCACCATATTGTTCACAAAGTACTTTTTAGGACCTATATAACTAATGTATAGTGCAAATTTTTTAGTTAAGTTCTTTTAACGATAACAGACAAACCTTTCATTGGTTAACTGTTATACTTTTACTATTTACTTATTAGGCTCTAATAAACATTTTGAGACCAGTTAGAACTTTTTGCAATGTGAATTGCACATTTGGCACCATATAGTTCACAAGGTACTTTTTGGGACTTATATAACTAATGTATAGTGCAAATTTTTTAGTTAAGTTCTTTTAACGATAACAGACAAACCTTTCTTTGGTTAACTGTTATACTTTTATTATTTACTTATTAGACTGTAATAAACATTTTGAGACCCGTTAGAACTTTTTGCAATGTGAATTGCACATTTGGCACCATATTGTTCACAAAGTACTTTTTAGGACCTATATAACTAATGTATAGTGCAAATTTTTTAGTTAAGTTCTTTTAACGATAACAGACAAACCTTTCATTGGTTAACTGTTATACTTTTACTATTTACTTATTAGGCTCTAATAAACATTTTGAGACCAGTTAGAACTTTTTGCAATGTGAATTGCACATTTGGCACCATATAGTTCACAAGGCACTTTTTAGGACCTATATAACTAATGTATAGTGCAAATTTTTTAGTTAAGTTCTTTTGACAATAACAGACAAACCTTTCATTGGTTAACTGTTATACTTTTATTATTTACTTATTAGACTCTAATAAACATTTTGAGACCAGTTAGAACTTTTTGCAATGTGAATTGCACATTTGGCACCATATAGTTCACAAGGCACTTTTTAGGACCTATGTAACTAATGTATAGTGCAAATTTTTTAGTTAAGTTCTTTTAACGATAACAGACAAACCTTTCATTGGTTAACTGTTATACTTTTATTATTTACTTATTAGACTCTAATAAACATTTTGAGACCAGTTAGAACTTTTTGCAATGTGAATTGCACATTTGGCACCATATAGTTCACAAGGCACTTTTTAGGACCTATGTAACTAATGTATAGTGCAAATTTTTTAGTTAAGTTCTTTTAACGATAACAGACAAACCTTTCATTGGTTAACTGTTATACTTTTATTATTTACTTATTAGACTCTAATAAACATTTTGAGACCCGTTAGAACTTTTTGCAATGTGAATTGCACATTTGGCACCATATAGTTCACAAGGTACTTTTTGGGACCTATATAACTAATGTATAGTGCAAATTTTTTAGTTAAGTTCTTTTAACGATAACAGACAAACCTTTCATTGGTTAACTGTTATACTTTTATTATTTACTTATTAGACTCTAATAAACATTTTGAGACCCGTTAGAACTTTTTGCAATGTGAATTGCACATTTGGCACCATATAGTTCACAAAGTACTTTTTAGGACCTATATAACTAATGTATAGTGCAAATTTTTTAGTTAAGTTCTTTTAACGATAACAGACAAACCTTTCATTGGTTAACTGTTATACTTTTACTATTTACTTATTAGGCTCTAATAAACATTTTGAGACCAGTTAGAACTTTTTGCAATGTGAATTGCACATTTGGCACCATATAGTTCACAAGGTACTTTTTGGGACTTATATAACTAATGTATAGTGCAAATTTTTTAGTTAAGTTCTTTTAACGATAACAGACAAACCTTTCTTTGGTTAACTGTTATACTTTTATTATTTACTTATTAGACTGTAATAAACATTTTGAGACCCGTTAGAACTTTTTGCAATGTGAATTGCACATTTGGCACCATATTGTTCACAAAGTACTTTTTAGGACCTATATAACTAATGTATAGTGCAAATTTTTTAGTTAAGTTCTTTTAACGATAACAGACAAACCTTTCATTGGTTAACTGTTATACTTTTACTATTTACTTATTAGGCTCTAATAAACATTTTGAGACCAGTTAGAACTTTTTGCAATGTGAATTGCACATTTGGCACCATATAGTTCACAAGGCACTTTTTAGGACCTATATAACTAATGTATAGTGCAAATTTTTTAGTTAAGTTCTTTTGACAATAACAGACAAACCTTTCATTGGTTAACTGTTATACTTTTATTATTTACTTATTAGACTCTAATAAACATTTTGAGACCAGTTAGAACTTTTTGCAATGTGAATTGCACATTTGGCACCATATAGTTCACAAGGCACTTTTTAGGACCTATGTAACTAATGTATAGTGCAAATTTTTTAGTTAAGTTCTTTTAACGATAACAGACAAACCTTTCATTGGTTAACTGTTATACTTTTATTATTTACTTATTAGACTCTAATAAACATTTTGAGACCAGTTAGAACTTTTTGCAATGTGAATTGCACATTTGGCACCATATAGTTCACAAGGCACTTTTTAGGACCTATGTAACTAATGTATAGTGCAAATTTTTTAGTTAAGTTCTTTTAACGATAACAGACAAACCTTTCATTGGTTAACTGTTATACTTTTATTATTTACTTATTAGACTCTAATAAACATTTTGAGACCCGTTAGAACTTTTTGCAATGTGAATTGCACATTTGGCACCATATAGTTCACAAGGTACTTTTTGGGACCTATATAACTAATGTATAGTGCAAATTTTTTAGTTAAGTTCTTTTAACGATAACAGACAAACCTTTCATTGGTTAACTGTTATACTTTTATTATTTACTTATTAGACTCTAATAAACATTTTGAGACCCGTTAGAACTTTTTGCAATGTGAATTGCACATTTGGCACCATATAGTTCACAAGGCACTTTTTAGGACTAATGTAAGTAATGTATAGTGCAAATTTTTTAGTTAAGTTCTTTTGACAATAACAGACAAACCTTTCATTGGTTAACTGTTATACTTTTATTATTTACTTATTAGACTCTAATAAACATTTTGAGACCAGTTAGAACTTTTTGCAATGTGAATTGCACATTTGGCACCATATAGTTCACAAGGCACTTTTTAGGACCTATGTAACTAATGTATAGTGCAAATTTTTTAGTTAAGTTCTTTTAACGATAACAGACAAACCTTTCATTGGTTAACTGTTATACTTTTATTATTTACTTATTAGACTCTAATAAACATTTTGAGACCAGTTAGAACTTTTTGCAATGTGAATTGCACATTTGGCACCATATAGTTCACAAGGCACTTTTTAGGACCTATGTAACTAATGTATAGTGCAAATTTTTTAGTTAAGTTCTTTTAACGATAACAGACAAACCTTTCATTGGTTAACTGTTATACTTTTATTATTTACTTATTAGACTCTAATAAACATTTTGAGACCCGTTAGAACTTTTTGCAATGTGAATTGCACATTTGGCACCATATAGTTCACAAGGTACTTTTTGGGACCTATATAACTAATGTATAGTGCAAATTTTTTAGTTAAGTTCTTTTAACGATAACAGACAAACCTTTCATTGGTTAACTGTTATACTTTTATTATTTACTTATTAGACTCTAATAAACATTTTGAGACCCGTTAGAACTTTTTGCAATGTGAATTGCACATTTGGCACCATATAGTTCACAAGGCACTTTTTAGGACTAATGTAAGTAATGTATAGTGCAAATTTTTTAGTTAAGTTCTTTTAACGATAACAGACAAACCTTTCATTGGTTAACTGTTATACTTTTATTATTTACTTATTAGACTCTAATAAACATTTTGAGACCCGTTAGAACTTTTTGCAATGTGAATTGCACATTTGGCACCATATAGTTCACAAGGCACTTTTTAGGACCTATGTAAGTAATGTATAGTGCAAATTTTTTAGTTAAGTTCTTTTAACGATAACAGACAAACCTTTCATTGGTTAACTGTTATACTTTTATTATTTACTTATTAGACTCTAATAAACATTTTGAGACCCGTTAGAACTTTTTGCAATGTGAATTGCACATTTGGCACCATATAGTTCACAAGGCACTTTTTAGGACCTTTGTAACTAATGTATAGTGCAAATTTTTTAGTTAAGTTCTTTTAACGATAACAGACAAACCTTTAATTGGTTAACTGTTATACTTTTATTATTTACTTATTAGACTCTAATAAACATTTTGAGACCAGTTAGAACTTTTTGCAATGTGAATTGCACATTTGGCACCATATAGTTCACAAGGTACTTTTTGGGACCTATATAACTAATGTATAGTGCAAATTTTTTAGTTAAGTTCTTTTAACGATAACAGACAAACCTTTCATTGGTTAACTGTTATACTTTTATTATTTACTTATTAGACTGTAATAAACATTTTGAGACCAGTTAGAACTTTTTGCAATGTGAATTGCACATTTGGCACCATATTGTTGACAAGGTACTTTTTAGGACCTATATAACTAATGTATAGTGCAAATTTTTCACTTAAGTTCTTTTAACGATAACAGACAAACCTTTCATTGGTTAACTGTTATACTTTTATTATTTACTTATTAGGCTCTAATAAACATTTTGAGACCAGTTAGAACTTTTTGCAATGTGAATTGCACATTTGGCACCATATAGTTCACAAGGTACTTTTTAGGACCTATATAACTAATGTATAGTGCAAATTTTTTAGTTAAGTTCTTTTAACGATAACAGACAAACCTTTTATTGGTTAACTGTTATACTTTTATTATTTACTTATTAGACTCTAATAAACATTTTGAGACCAGTTAGAACTTTTTGCAATGTGAATTGCACATTTGGCACCATATTGTTCACAAGGTATTTTTTAGGACCTATATAACTAATGTATAGTGCAAATTTTTTAGTTAAGTTCTTTTAACGATAACAGACAAACCTTTCATTGGTTAACTGTTATACTTTTATTATTTACTTATTAGACTCTAATAAACATTTTGAGACCCGTTATATTTTTTTGCAATGTGAATTGCACATTTGGCACCATATAGTTCACAAGGCACTTTTTAGGACCTATATAACTAATGTATAGTGCAAATTTTTTAGTTAAGTTCTTTTAACGATAACAGACAAACCTTTCATTGGTTAACTGTTATACTTTTATTATTTACTTATTAGACTCTAATAAACATTTTGAGACCCGTTAGAACTTTTTGCAATGTGAATTGCACATTTGGCACCATATAGTTCACAAGGTACTTTTTGGGACCTATATAACTAATGTATAGTGCAAATTTTTTAGTTAAGTTCTTTTAACGATAACAGACAAACCTTTCTTTGGTTAACTGTTATACTTTTATTATTTACTTATTAGACTCTAATAAACATTTTGAGACCCGTTAGAACTTTTTGCAATGTGAATTGCACATTTGGCACCATATAGTTCACAAGGTACTTTTTGGGACCTATATAACTAATGTATAGTGCAAATTTTTTAGTTAAGTTCTTTTAACGATAACAGACAAACCTTTCTTTGGTTAACTGTTATACTTTTATTATTTACTTATTAGACTCTAATAAACATTTTGAGACCCGTTAGAACTTTTTGCAATGTGAATTGCACATTTGGCACCATATAGTTCACAAGGCACTTTTTTGGACCTATGTAAGTAATGTATAGTGCAAATTTTTTAGTTAAGTTCTTTTAACGATAACAGACAAACCTTTCATTGGTTAACTGTTATACTTTTATTATTTACTTATTAGACTCTAATAAACATTTTGAGACCCGTTAGAACTTTTTGCAATGTGAATTGCACATTTGGCACCATATAGTTCACAAGGTACTTTTTGGGACCTATATAACTAATGTATAGTGCAAATTTTTTAGTTAAGTTCTTTTAACGATAACAGACAAACCTTTCATTGGTTAACTGTTATACTTTTATTATTTACTTATTAGACTGTAATAAACATTTTGAGACCAGTTAGAACTTTTTGCAATGTGAATTGCACATTTGGCACCATATTGTTGACAAGGTACTTTTTAGGACCTATATAACTAATGTATAGTGCAAATTTTTCACTTAAGTTCTTTTAACGATAACAGACAAACCTTTCATTGGTTAACTGTTATACTTTTATTATTTACTTATTAGGCTCTAATAAACATTTTGAGACCAGTTAGAACTTTTTGCAATGTGAATTGCACATTTGGCACCATATAGTTCACAAGGTACTTTTTAGGACCTATATAACTAATGTATAGTGCAAATTTTTTAGTTAAGTTCTTTTAACGATAACAGACAAACCTTTTATTGGTTAACTGTTATACTTTTATTATTTACTTATTAGACTCTAATAAACATTTTGAGACCCGTTAGATTTTTTTGCAATGTGAATTGCTCATTTGGCACCATATAGTTCACAAGGCACTTTTTAGGACCTATATAACTAATGAATAGTGCAAATTTTTTAGTTAAGTTCTTTTAACGATAACAGACAAACCTTTCATTGGTTAACTGTTATACTTTTATTATTTACTTATTAGACTCTAATAAACATTTTGAGACCCGTTAGAACTTTTTGCAATGTGAATTGCACATTTGGCACCATATTGTTCACAAGGCACTTTTTAGGACCTATATAACTAATGTATAGTGCAAATTTTTTAGTTAAGTTCTTTTAACGATAACAGACAAACCTTTCATTGGTTAACTGTTATACTTTTATTATTTACTTATTAGACTCTAATAAACATTTTGAGACCCGTTAGAACTTTTTGCAATGTGAATTGCACATTTGGCACCATATAGTTCACAAGGTACTTTTTGGGACCTATATAACTAATGTATAGTGCAAATGTTTTAGATAAGTTCTTTTAACGATAACAGACAAACCTTTCATTGGTTAACTGTTATACTTTTATTATTTACTTATTAGACTCGAATAAACATTTTGAGACCAGTTAGAACTTTTTGCAATGTGAATTGCACATTTGGCACCATATTGTTCACAAGGCACTTTTTAGGACCTATATAACTAATGTATAGTGCAAATTTTTTAGTTAAGTTCTTTTATCGATAACAGACAAACCTTTTATTGGTTAACTGTTATACTTTTATTATTTACTTATTAGACTCTAATAAACATTTTGAGACCCGTTAGAACTTTTTGCAATGTGAATTGCACATTTGGCACCATATAGTTCACAAGGCACTTTTTAGGACCTATATAACTAATGTATAGTGCAAATTTTTTAGTTAAGTTCTTTTAACGATAACAGACAAACCTTTCATTGGTTAACTGTTATACTTTTATTATTTACTTATTACACTCTAATAAACATTTTGTGACCCGTTAGAACTTTTTGCAATGTGAATTGCACATTTGGCACCATATAGTTCACAAGGTACTTTTTGGGACCTATATAACTAATGTATAGTGCAAATTTTTTAGATAAGTTCTTTTAACGATAACAGACAAACCTTTCATTGGTTAACTGTTATACTTTTATTATTTACTTATTAGCCTCTAATAAACATTTTCAGACCCGTTAGAACTTTTAGCAATGTGAATTGCACATTTGGCACCATATTGTTCACAAGGTATTTTTTAGGACCTATATAACTAATGTATAGTGCAAATTTTTTAGTTAAGTTCTTTTAACGATAACAGACAAACCTTTCATTGGTTAACTGTTATACTTTTATTATTTACTTATTAGACTCTAATAAACATTTTGAGACCCGTTAGAACTTTTTGCAATGTGAATTGCACATTTGGCACCATATAGTTCACAAGGTACTTTTTGGGACCTATATAACTAATGTATAGTGCAAATTTTTTAGATAAGTTCTTTTAACGATAACAGACAAACCTTTCATTGGTTAACTGTTATACTTTTATTATTTACTTATTAGCCTCTAATAAACATTTTCAGACCCATTAGAACTTTTAGCAATGTGAATTGCACATTTGGCACCATATTGTTCACAAGGTATTTTTTAGGACCTATATAACTAATGTATAGTGCAAATTTTTTAGTTAAGTTCTTTTAACGATAACAGACAAACCTTTCATTGGTTAACTGTTATACTTTTATTATTTACTTATTAGACTCTAATAAACATTTTGAGACCCGTTAGAACTTTTTGCAATGTGAATTGCACATTTGGCACCATATAGTTCACAAGGTACTTTTTGGGACCTATATAACTAATGTATAGTGCAAATTTTTTAGATAAGTTCTTTTAACGATAACAGACAAACCTTTCATTGGTTAACTGTTATACTTTTATTATTTACTTATTAAACTCGAATAAACATTTTGAGACCAGTTAGAACTTTTTGCAATGTGAATTGCACATTTGGCACCATATAGTTCACAAGGCACTTTTTGGGACCTATATAACTAATGTATAGTGCAAATTTTTTAGATAAGTTCTTTTAACGATAACAGACAAACCTTTCATTGGTTAACTGTTATACTTTTATTATTTACTTATTAGCCTCTAATAAACATTTTCAGACCCATTAGAACTTTTAGCAATGTGAATTGCACATTTGGCACCATATTGTTCACAAGGTATTTTTTAGGACCTATATAACTAATGTATAGTGCAAATTTTTTAGTTAAGTTCTTTTACGATAACAGACAAACCTTTCATTGGTTAACTGTTATACTTTTATTATTTACTTATTAGACTCTAATAAACATTTTGAGACCAGTTAGAACTTTTTGCAATGTGAATTGCACATTTGGCACCATATTGTTCACAAGGCACTTTTTAGGACCTATATAACTAATGTATAGTGCAAATTTTTTAGTTAAGTTCTTTTAACGATAACAGACAAACCTTTCATTGGTTAACTGTTATACTTTTATTATTTACTTATTAGACTCTAATAAACATTTTGAGACCCGTTAGAACTTTTTGCAATGTGAATTGCACATTTGGCACCATATAGTTCACAAGGTACTTTTTGGGACCTATATAACTAATGTATAGTGCAAATTTTTTAGATAAGTTCTTTTAACGATAACAGACAAACCTTTCATTGGTTAACTGTTATACTTTTATTATTTACTTATTAGACTCGAATAAACATTTTGAGACCAGTTAGAACTTTTTGCAATGTGAATTGCACATTTGGCACCATATTGTTCACAAGGCACTTTTTAGGACCTATATAACTAATGTATAGTGCAAATTTTTTAGTTAAGTCCTTTTATCGATAACAGACAAACCTTTTATTGGTTAACTGTTATACTTTTATTATTTACTTATTAGACTCTAATAAACATTTTGAGACCCGTTAGAACTTTTTGCAATGTGAATTGCACATTTGGCACCATATAGTTCTCAAGGCACTTTTTAGGACCTATATAACTAATGTATAGTGCAAATTTTTTAGTTAAGTTCTTTTAACGATAACAGACAAACCTTTCATTGGTTAACTGTTATACTTTTATTATTTACTTATTAGACTCTAATAAACATTTTGTGACCCGTTAGAACTTTTTGCAATGTGAATTGCACATTTGGCACCATATAGTTCACAAGGTACTTTTTGGGACCTATATAACTAATGTATAGTGCAAATTTTTTAGTTAAGTTCTTTTAACGATAACAGACAAACCTTTCATTGGTTAACTGTTATACTTTTATTATTTACTTATTAGCCTCTAATAAACATTTTCAGACCCGTTAGAACTTTTAGCAATGTGAATTGCACATTTGGCACCATATTGTTCACAAGGTATTTTTTAGGACCTATATAACTAATGTATAGTGCAAATTTTTTAGTTAAGTTCTTTTATCGATAACAGACAAACCTTTTATTGGTTAACTGTTATACTTTTATTATTTACTTATTAGACTCTAATAAACATTTTGAGACCCGTTAGAACTTTTTGCAATGTGAATTGCACATTTGGCACCATATAGTTCACAAGGCACTTTTTAGGACCTATATAACTAATGTATAGTGCAAATTTTTTAGTTAAGTTCTTTTAACGATAACAGACAAACCTTTCATTGGTTAACTGTTATACTTTTATTATTTACTTATTAGACTCTAATAAACATTTTGAGACCCGTTAGAACTTTTTGCAATGTAAATTGCACATTTGGCACCATATAGTTCACAAGGTACTTTTTGGGACCTATATAACTAATGTATAGTGCAAATTTTTTAGATAAGTTCTTTTAACGATAACAGACAAACCTTTCATTGGTTAACTGTTATACTTTTATTATTTACTTATTAGCCTCTAATAAACATTTTGAGACCCGTTAGAACTTTTAGCAATGTGAATTGCACATTTGGCACCATATTGTTCACAAGGTATTTTTTAAGACCTATATAATTAATGTATAGTGCAAATTTTTTAGTTAAGTTCTTTTAACGATAACAGACAAACCTTTCATTGGTTAACTGTTATACTTTTATTATTTACTTATTAGACTCTAATAAACATTTTGAGACCCGTTAGAACTTTTTGCAATGTGAATTGCACATTTGGCACCATATAGTTCACAAGGTACTTTTTGGGACCTATATAACTAATGTATAGTGCAAATTTTTTAGATAAGTTCTTTTAACGATAACAGACAAACCTTTCATTGGTTAACTGTTATACTTTTATTATTTACTTATTAGCCTCTAATAAACATTTTCAGACCCATTAGAACTTTTAGCAATGTGAATTGCACATTTGGCACCATATTGTTCACAAGGTATTTTTTAGGACCTATATAACTAATGCAGAGTGCAAATTTTTTAGTTAAGTTCTTTTAACGATAACAGACAAACCTTTCATTGGTTAACTGTTATACTTTTATTATTTACTTATTAGACTCTAATAAACATTTTGAGACCAGTTAGAACTTTTAGCAATGTGAATTGCACATTTGGCACCATATTGTTCAGAAGGTATTTTTTAGGACCTATATAACTAATGTATAGTGCAAATTTTTTAGTTAAGTTCTTTTAACGATAACAGACAAACCTTTCATTGGTTAACTGTTATACTTTTATTATTTACTTATTAGACTCTAATAAACATTTTGAGACCAGTTAGAACTTTTTGCAATGTGAATTGCACATTTGGCACCATATTGTTCACAAGGCACTTTTTAGGACCTATATAACTAATGTATAGTGCAAATTTTTTAGTTAAGTTCTTTTAACGATAACAGACAAACCTTTCATTGGTTAACTGTTATACTTTTATTATTTACTTATTAGACTCTAATAAACGATTTGAGACCCGTTAGAACTTTTTTCAATGTGAATTGCACATTTGGCACCATATAGTTCACAAGGCACTTTTTAGGACCTATATAACTAATGTATAGTGCAAATTTTTTAGTTAAGTTCTTTTAACGATAACAGACAAACCTTTCATTGGTTAACTGTTATACTTTTATTATTTACTTATTAGACTCGAATAAACATTTTGAGACCCGTTAGAACTTTTTGCAATGTGAATTGCACATTTGGCACCATATAGTTCACAAGGTACTTTTTGGGACCTATATAACTAATGTATAGTGCAAATTTTTTAGATAAGTTCTTTTAACGATAACAGACAAACCTTTCATTGGTTAACTGTTATACTTTTATTATTTACTTATTAGCCTCTAATAAACATTTTCAGACCCATTAGAACTTTTAGCAATGTGAATTGCACATTTGGCACCATATTGTTCACAAGGTATTTTTTAGGACCTATATAACTAATGTATAGTGCAAATTTTTTAGTTAAGTTCTTTTACGATAACAGACAAACCTTTCATTGGTTAACTGTTATACTTTTATTATTTACTTATTAGACTCTAATGAACATTTTGAGACCAGTTAGAACTTTTTGCAATGTGAATTGCACATTTGGCACCATATTGTTCACAAGGCACTTTTTGGGACCTATATAACTAATGTATAGTGCAAATTTTTTAGTTAAGTTCTTTTAACGATAACAGACAAACCTTTCATTGGTTAACTGTTATACTTTTATTATTTACTTATTAGACTCTAATAAACATTTTGAGACCCGTTAGAACTTTTTGCAATGTGAATTGCACATTTGGCACCATATAGTTCACAAGGTACTTTTTGGGACCTATATAACTAATGTATAGTGCAAATTTTTTAGATAAGTTCTTTTAACGATAACAGACAAACCTTTCATTGGTTAACTGTTATACTTTTATTATTTACTTATTAGACTCTAATAAACATTTTGAGACCCGTTAGAACTTTTTGCAATGTGAATTGCACATTTGGCACCATATAGTTCACAAGGCACTTTTTAGGACCTATATAACTAATGTATAGTGCAAATTTTTTAGTTAAGTTCTTTTAACAATAACAGACAAACCTTTCATTGGTTAACTGTTATACTTTTATTATTTACTTATTAGACTCTAATAAACATTTTGTGACCCGTTAGAACTTTTTGCAATGTGAATTGCACATTTGGCACCATATAGTTCACAAGGTACTTTTTGGGACCTATATAACTAATGTATAGTGCAAATTTTTTAGATAAGTTCTTTTAACGATAACAGACAAACCTTTCATTGGTTAACTGTTATACTTTTATTATTTACTTATTAGCCTCTAATAAACATTTTCAGACCCATTAGAACTTTTAGCAATGTGAATTGCACATTTGGCACCATAATGTTCACAAGGCACTTTTTAGGACCTATATAACTAATGTATAGTGCAAATTTTTTAGTTAAGTTCTTTTATCGATAACAGACAAACCTTTCATTGGTTAACTGTTATACTTTTATTATTTACTTATTAGGCTCTAATAAACATTTTGAGACCCGTTAGAACTTTTTGCAATGTGAATTGCACATTTGGCACCATATAGTTCACAAGGCACTTTTTAGGACCTATATAACTAATGTATAGTGCAAATTTTTTAGTTAAGTTCTTTTAACGATAACAGACAAACCTTTCATTGGTTAACTGTTATACTTTTATTATTTACTTATTAGCCTCTAATAAACATTTTGAGACTCGTTAGAACTTTTTGCAATGTGAATTGCACATTTGGCACCATATAGTTCACAAGGCACTTTTTAGGACCTATATAACTAATGTATAGTGCAAATTTTTTAGTTAAGTTCTTTTAACGATAACAGACAAACCTTTCATTGGTTAACTGTTATACTTTTATTATTTACTTATTAGACTCGAATAAACATTTTGAGACCCGTTAGAACTTTTTGCAATGTGAATTGCACATTTGGCACCATATAGTTCACAAGGTACTTTTTGGGACCTATATAACTAATGTATAGTGCAAATTTTTTAGATAAGTTCTTTTAACGATAACAGACAAACCTTTCATTGGTTAACTGTTATACTTTTATTATTTACTTATTAGCCTCTAATAAACATTTTCAGACCCATTAGAACTTTTAGCAATGTGAATTGCACATTTGGCACCATATTGTTCACAAGGTATTTTTTAGGACCTATATAACTAATGTATAGTGCAAAGATTTTAGTTAAGTTCTTTTACGATAACAGACAAACCTTTCATTGGTTAACTGTTATACTTTTATTATTTACTTATTAGACTCTAATAAACATTTTGAGACCAGTTAGAACTTTTTGCAATGTGAATTGCACATTTGGCACCATATTGTTCACAAGGCACTTTTTAGGACCTATATAACTAATGTATAGTGCAAATTTTTTAGTTAAGTTCTTTTAACGATAACAGACAAACCTTTCATTGGTTAACTGTTATACTTTTATTATTTACTTATTAGACTCTAATAAACATTTTGAGACCCGTTAGAACTTTTTGCAATGTGAATTGCACATTTGGCACCATATAGTTCACAAGGTACTTTTTGGGACCTATATAACTAATGTATAGTGCAAATTTTTTAGATAAGTTCTTTTATCGATAACAGACAAACCTTTCATTGGTTAACTGTTATACTTTTATTATTTACTTATTAGACTCGAATAAACATTTTGAGACCAGTTAGAACTTTTTGCAATGTGAATTGCACATTTGGCACCATATTGTTCACAAGGCACTTTTTAGGACCTATATAACTAATGTATAGTGCAAATTTTTTAGTTAAGTTCTTTTATCGATAACAGACAAACCTTTCATTGGTTAACTGTTATACTTTTATTATTTACTTATTAGGTTCTAATAAACATTTTGTGACCCGTTAGAACTTTTTGCAATGTGAATTGCACATTTGGCACCATATAGTTCACAAGGCACTTTTTAGGACCTATATAACTAATGTATAGTGCAAATTTTTTAGTTAAGTTCTTTTAACGATAACAGACAAACCTTTCATTGGTTAACTGTTATACTTTTATTATTTACTTATTAGACTCTAATAAACATTTTGTGACCCGTTAGAACTTTTTGCAATGTGAATTGCACATTTGGCACCATATAGTTCACAAGGTACTTTTTGGGACCTATATAACTAATGTATAGTGCAAATTTTTTAGATAAGTTCTTTTAACGATAACAGACAAACCTTTCATTGGTTAACTGTTATACTTTTATTATTTACTTATTAGCCTCTAATAAACATTTTCAGACCCATTAGAACTTTTAGCAATGTGAATTGCACATTTGGCACCATATTGTTCACAAGGCACTTTTTAGGACCTATATAACTAATGTATAGTGCAAATTTTTTAGTTAAGTTCTTTTAACGATAACAGACAAACCTTTCATTGGTTAACTGTTATACTTTTATTATTTACTTATTAGACTCTAATAAACATTTTGAGACCCGTTAGAACTTTTTGCAATGTGAATTGCACATTTGGCACCATATAGTTCACAAGGCACTTTTTAGGACCTATATAACTAATGTATAGTGCAAATTTTTTAGTTAAGTTCTTTTAACGATAACAGACAAACCTTTCATTGGTTAACTGTTATACTTTTATTATTTACTTATTAGCCTCTAATAAACATTTTGAGACCCGTTAGAACTTTTTGCAATGTGAATTGCACATTTGGCACCATATAGTTCACAAGGCACTTTTTAGGACCTATATAACTAATGTATAGTGCAAATTTTTTAGTTAAGTTCTTTTAACGATAACAGACAAACCTTTCATTGGTTAACTGTTATACTTTTATTATTTACTTATTAGACTCTAATAAACATTTTGTGACCCGTTAGAACTTTTTGCAATGTGAATTGCACATTTGGCACCATATAGTTCACAAGGTACTTTTTGGGACCTATATAACTAATGTATAGTGCAAATTTTTTAGATAAGTTCTTTTAACGATAACAGACAAACCTTTCATTGGTTAACTGTTATACTTTTATTATTTACTTATTAGCCTCTAATAAACATTTTCAGACCCGTTAGAACTTTTAGCAATGTGAATTGCACATTTGGCACCATATTGTTCACAAGGTACTTTTTAGGACCTATATAACTAATGTATAGTACAAATTTTTTAGTTAAGTTCTTTTAACGATAACAGACAAACCTTTCATTGGTTAACTGTTATACTTTTATTATTTACTTATTAGGCTCTAATAAACATTTTGAGACCCGTTAGAACTTTTTGCAATGTGAATTGCACATTTGGCACCATATAGTTCACAAGGTACTTTTTAGGACCTATATAACTAATGTATAGTGCAAATTTTTTAGTTAAGTTCTTTTAACGATAACAGACAAACCTTTCATTGGTTAACTGTTATACTTTTATTATTTACTTATTAGACTCTAATAAACATTTTGAGACCCGTTAGAACTTTTTGCAATGTGAATTGCACATTTGGCACCATATAGTTCACAAGGTACTTTTTAGGACCTATATAACTAATGTATAGTGCAAATTTTTTAGTTAAGTTCTTTTAACGATAACAGACAAACCTTTCATTGGTTAACTGTTATACTTTTATTATTTACTTATTAGACTCTAATAAACATTTTGAGACCCGTTAGAACTTTTTGCAATGTGAATTGCACATTTGGCACCATATTGTTCACAAGGTATTTTTTAGGACCTATGTAACTAATGTATAGTGCAAATTTTTTAGTTAAGTTCTTTTAACGATAACAGACAAACCTTTCATTGGTTAACTGTTATACTTTTATTATTTACTTATTAGACTCTAATAAACATTTTGAGACCCGTTAGAACTTTTTGCAATGTGAATTGCACATTTGGCACCATATAGTTCACAAGGTACTTTTTGGGACCTATATAACTAATGTATAGTGCAAATTTTTTAGTTAAGTTCTTTTAACGATAACAGACAAACCTTTCATTGGTTAACTGTTATACTTTTATTATTTACTTATTAGCCTCTAATAAACATTTTCAGACCCGTTAGAACTTTTAGCAATGTGAATTGCACATTTGGCACCATATAGTTCACAAGGCACTTTTTAGGACCTATATAACTAATGTATAGTGCAATTTTTTTAGTTAAGTTCTTTTAACGATAACAGACAAACCTTTCATTGGTTAACTGTTATACTTTTATTATTTACTTATTAGACTCTAATAAACATTTTGAGACCCGTTAGAACTTTTTGCAATGTGAATTGCACATTTGGCACCATATAGTTCACAAAGCACTTTTTAGGACCTATGTAACTAATGTATAGTGCAAATTTTTTAGTTAAGTTCTTTTAACGATAACAGACAAACCTTTCATTGGTTAACTGTTATACTTTTATTATTTACTTATTAGACTCTAATAAACATTTTGAGACCCGTTAGAACTTTTTGCAATGTGAATTGCACATTTGGCACCATATAGTTCACAAGGTACTTTTTGGGACCTATATAACTAATGTATAGTGCAAATTTTTTAGTTAAGTTCTTTTAACGATAACAGACAAACCTTTCATTGGTTAACTGTTATACTTTTATTATTTACTTATTAGACTCTAATAAACATTTTGAGACCCGTTAGAACTTTTTGCAATGTGAATTGCACATTTGGCACCATATAGTTCACAAGGCACTTTTTAGGACCTATGTAAGTAATGTATAGTGCAAATTTTTTAGTTAAGTTCTTTTAACGATAACAGACAAACCTTTCATTGGTTAACTGTTATACTTTTATTATTTACTTATTAGACTCTAATAAACATTTTGAGACCCGTTAGAACTTTTTGCAATGTGAATTGCACATTTGGCACCATATAGTTCACAAGGTACTTTTTGGGACCTATATAACTAATGTATAGTGCAAATTTTTTAGATAAGTTCTTTTATCGATAACAGACAAACCTTTCATTGGTTAACTGTTATACTTTTATTATTTACTTATTAGACTCGAATAAACATTTTGAGACCAGTTAGAACTTTTTGCAATGTGAATTGCACATTTGGCACCATATTGTTCACAAGGCACTTTTTAGGACCTATATAACTAATGTATAGTGCAAATTTTTTAGTTAAGTTCTTTTATCGATAACAGACAAACCTTTCATTGGTTAACTGTTATACTTTTATTATTTACTTATTAGACTCTAATAAACATTTTGAGACCCGTTAGAACTTTTTGCAATGTGAATTGCACATTTGGCACCATATAGTTCACAAGGCACTTTTTAGGACCTATATAACTAATGTATAGTGCAAATTTTTTAGTTAAGTTCTTTTAACGATAACAGACAAACCTTTCATTGGTTAACTGTTATACTTTTATTATTTACTTATTAGACTCTAATAAACATTTTGTGACCCGTTAGAACTTTTTGCAATGTGAATTGCACATTTGGCACCATATAGTTCACAAGGTACTTTTTGGGACCTATATAACTAATGTATAGTGCAAATTTTTTAGATAAGTTCTTTTAACGATAACAGACAAACCTTTCATTGGTTAACTGTTATACTTTTATTATTTACTTATTAGCCTCTAATAAACATTTTCAGACCCATTAGAACTTTTAGCAATGTGAATTGCACATTTGGCACCATATTGTTCACAAGGTATTTTTTAGGACCTATATAACTAATGTATAGTGCAAATTTTTTAGTTAAGTTCTTTTAACGATAACAGACAAACCTTTCATTGGTTAACTGTTATACTTTTATTATTTACTTATTAGACTCTAATAAACATTTTGTGACCCGTTAGAACTTTTTGCAATGTGAATTGCACATTTGGCACCATATAGTTCACAAGGTACTTTTTGGGACCTATATAACTAATGTATAGTGCAAATTTTTTAGATAAGTTCTTTTAACGATAACAGACAAACCTTTCATTGGTTAACTGTTATACTTTTATTATTTACTTATTAGCCTCTAATAAACATTTTCAGACCCATTAGAACTTTTAGCAATGTGAATTGCACATTTGGCACCATATTGTTCACAAGGTATTTTTTAGGAACTATATAACTAATGTATAGTGCAAATTTTTTAGTTAAGTTCTTTTAACGATAACAGACAAACCTTTCATTGGTTAACTGTTATACTTTTATTATTTACTTATTAGACTCTAATAAACATTTTGAGACCAGTTAGAACTTTTTGCAATGTGAATTGCACATTTGGCACCATATAGTTCACAAGGCACTTTTTAGGACCTATATAACTAATGTATAGTGCAAATTTTTTAGTTAAGTTCTTTTAACGATAACAGACAAACCTTTCATTGGTTAACTGTTATACTTTTATTATTTACTTATTAGACTCGAATAAACATTTTGAGACCCGTTAGAACTTTTTGCAATGTGAATTGCACATTTGGCACCATATAGTTCACAAGGTACTTTTTGGGACCTATATAACTAATGTATAGTGCAAATTTTTTAGATAAGTTCTTTTAACGATAACAGACAAACCTTTCATTGGTTAACTGTTATACTTTTATTATTTACTTATTAGCCTCTAATAAACATTTTCAGACCCATTAGAACTTTTAGCAATGTGAATTGCACATTTGGCACCATATTGTTCACAAGGTATTTTTTAGGACCTATATAACTAATGTATAGTGCAAATTTTTTAGTTAAGTTCTTTTACGATAACAGACAAACCTTTCATTGGTTAACTGTTATACTTTTATTATTTACTTATTAGACTCTAATAAACATTTTGAGACCAGTTAGAACTTTTTGCAATGTGAATTGCACATTTGGCACCATATTGTTCACAAGGCACTTTTTAGGACCTATATAACTAATGTATAGTGCAAATTTTTTAGTTAAGTTCTTTTAACGATAACAGACAAACCTTTCATTGGTTAACTGTTATACTTTTATTATTTACTTATTAGACTCTAATAAACATTTTGAGACCCGTTAGAACTTTTTGCAATGAGAATTGCACATTTGGCACCATATAGTTCACAAGGTACTTTTTGGGACCTATATAACTAATGTATAGTGCAAATTTTTTAGATAAGTTCTTTTAACGATAACAGACAAACCTTTCATTGGTTAACTGTTATACTTTTATTATTTACTTATTAGACTCGAATAAACATTTTGAGACCAGTTAGAACTTTTTGCAATGTGAATTGCACATTTGGCACCATATAGTTCACAAGGTACTTTTTGGGACCTATATAACTAATGTATAGTGCAAATTTTTTAGTTAAGTTCTTTTAACGATAACAGACAAACCTTTCATTGGTTAACTGTTATACTTTTATTATTTACTTATTAGACTGTAATAAACATTTTGAGACCAGTTAGAACTTTTTGCAATGTGAATTGCACATTTGGCACCATATTGTTGACAAGGTACTTTTTAGGACCTATATAACTAATGTATAGTGCAAATTTTTCACTTAAGTTCTTTTAACGATAACAGACAAACCTTTCATTGGTTAACTGTTATACTTTTATTATTTACTTATTAGGCTCTAATAAACATTTTGAGACCAGTTAGAACTTTTTGCAATGTGAATTGCACATTTGGCACCATATAGTTCACAAGGCACTTTTTAGGACCTATATAACTAATGTATAGTGCAAATTTTTTAGTTAAGTTCTTTTAACGATAACAGACAAACCTTTTATTGGTTAACTGTTATACTTTTATTATTTACTTATTAGACTCTAATAAACATTTTGAGACCAGTTAGAACTTTTTGCAATGTGAATTGCACATTTGGCACCATATTGTTCACAAGGTATTTTTTAGGACCTATATAACTAATGTATAGTGCAAATTTTTTAGTTAAGTTCTTTTAACGATAACAGACAAACCTTTCATTGGTTAACTGTTATACTTTTATTATTTACTTATTAGACTCTAATAAACATTTTGAGACCCGTTATATTTTTTTGCAATGTGAATTGCACATTTGGCACCATATAGTTCACAAGGCACTTTTTAGGACCTATATAACTAATGTATAGTGCAAATTTTTTAGTTAAGTTCTTTTAACGATAACAGACAAACCTTTCATTGGTTAACTGTTATACTTTTATTATTTACTTATTAGACTCTAATAAACATTTTGAGACCCGTTATATTTTTTTGCAATGTGAATTGCACATTTGGCACCATATAGTTCACAAGGCACTTTTTAGGACCTATATAACTAATGTATAGTGCAAATTTTTTAGTTAAGTTCTTTTAACGATAACAGACAAACCTTTCATTGGTTAACTGTTATACTTTTATTATTTACTTATTAGACTCTAATAAACATTTTGAGACCCGTTAGAACTTTTTGCAATGTGAATTGCACATTTGGCACCATATAGTTCACAAGGTACTTTTTGGGACCTATATAACTAATGTATAGTGCAAATTTTTTAGTTAAGTTCTTTTAACGATAACAGACAAACCTTTCTTTGGTTAACTGTTATACTTTTATTATTTACTTATTAGACTCTAATAAACATTTTGAGACCCGTTAGAACTTTTTGCAATGTGAATTGCACATTTGGCACCATATAGTTCACAAGGCACTTTTTTGGACCTATATAAGTAATGTATAGTGCAAATTTTTTAGTTAAGTTCTTTTAACGATAACAGACAAACCTTTCATTGGTTAACTGTTATACTTTTATTATTTACTTATTAGACTCTAATAAACATTTTGAGACCCGTTAGAACTTTTTGCAATGTGAATTGCACATTTGGCACCATATAGTTCACAAGGTACTTTTTGGGACCTATATAACTAATGTATAGTGCAAATTTTTTAGTTAAGTTCTTTTAACGATAACAGACAAACCTTTCATTGGTTAACTGTTATACTTTTATTATTTACTTATTAGACTGTAATAAACATTTTGAGACCAGTTAGAACTTTTTGCAATGTGAATTGCACATTTGGCACCATATTGTTGACAAGGTACTTTTTAGGACCTATATAACTAATGTATAGTGCAAATTTTTCACTTAAGTTCTTTTAACGATAACAGACAAACCTTTCATTGGTTAACTGTTATACTTTTATTATTTACTTATTAGGCTCTAATAAACATTTTGAGACCAGTTAGAACTTTTTGCAATGTGAATTGCACATTTGGCACCATATAGTTCACAAGGTACTTTTTAGGACCTATATAACTAATGTATAGTGCAAATTTTTTAGTTAAGTTCTTTTAACGATAACAGACAAACCTTTTATTGGTTAACTGTTATACTTTTATTATTTACTTATTAGACTCTAATAAACATTTTGAGACCCGTTAGATTTTTTTGCAATGTGAATTGCTCATTTGGCACCATATAGTTCACAAGGCACTTTTTAGGACCTATATAACTAATGAATAGTGCAAATTTTTTAGTTAAGTTCTTTTAACGATAACAGACAAACCTTTCATTGGTTAACTGTTATACTTTTATTATTTACTTATTAGACTCTAATAAACATTTTGAGACCCGTTAGAACTTTTTGCAATGTGAATTGCACATTTGGCACCATATTGTTCACAAGGCACTTTTTAGGACCTATATAACTAATGTATAGTGCAAATTTTTTAGTTAAGTTCTTTTAACGATAACAGACAAACCTTTCATTGGTTAACTGTTATACTTTTATTATTTACTTATTAGACTCTAATAAACATTTTGAGACCCGTTAGAACTTTTTGCAATGTGAATTGCACATTTGGCACCATATAGTTCACAAGGTACTTTTTGGGACCTATATAACTAATGTATAGTGCAAATGTTTTAGATAAGTTCTTTTAACGATAACAGACAAACCTTTCATTGGTTAACTGTTATACTTTTATTATTTACTTATTAGACTCGAATAAACATTTTGAGACCAGTTAGAACTTTTTGCAATGTGAATTGCACATTTGGCACCATATTGTTCACAAGGCACTTTTTGGGACCTATATAACTAATGTATAGTGCAAATTTTTTAGTTAAGTTCTTTTATCGATAACAGACAAACCTTTTATTGGTTAACTGTTATACTTTTATTATTTACTTATTAGACTCTAATAAACATTTTGAGACCCGTTAGAACTTTTTGCAATGTGAATTGCACATTTGGCACCATATAGTTCACAAGGCACTTTTTAGGACCTATATAACTAATGTATAGTGCAAATTTTTTAGTTAAGTTCTTTTAACGATAACAGACAAACCTTTCATTGGTTAACTGTTATACTTTTATTATTTACTTATTACACTCTAATAAACATTTTGTGACCCGTTAGAACTTTTTGCAATGTGAATTGCACATTTGGCACCATATAGTTCACAAGGTACTTTTTGGGACCTATATAACTAATGTATAGTGCAAATTTTTTAGATAAGTTCTTTTAACGATAACAGACAAACCTTTCATTGGTTAACTGTTATACTTTTATTATTTACTTATTAGCCTCTAATAAACATTTTCAGACCCGTTAGAACTTTTAGCAATGTGAATTGCACATTTGGCACCATATTGTTCACAAGGTATTTTTTAGGACCTATATAACTAATGTATAGTGCAAATTTTTTAGTTAAGTTCTTTTAACGATAACAGACAAACCTTTCATTGGTTAACTGTTATACTTTTATTATTTACTTATTAGACTCTAATAAACATTTTGAGACCCGTTAGAACTTTTTGCAATGTGAATTGCACATTTGGCACCATATAGTTCACAAGGTACTTTTTGGGACCTATATAACTAATGTATAGTGCAAATTTTTTAGATAAGTTCTTTTAACGATAACAGACAAACCTTTCATTGGTTAACTGTTATACTTTTATTATTTACTTATTAGCCTCTAATAAACATTTTCAGACCCATTAGAACTTTTAGCAATGTGAATTGCACATTTGGCACCATATTGTTCACAAGGTATTTTTTAGGACCTATATAACTAATGTATAGTGCAAATTTTTTAGTTAAGTTCTTTTAACGATAACAGACAAACCTTTCATTGGTTAACTGTTATACTTTTATTATTTACTTATTAGACTCTAATAAACATTTTGAGACCCGTTAGAACTTTTTGCAATGTGAATTGCACATTTGGCACCATATAGTTCACAAGGTACTTTTTGGGACCTATATAACTAATGTATAGTGCAAATTTTTAGATAAGTTCTTTTAACGATAACAGACAAACCTTTCATTGGTTAACTGTTATACTTTTATTATTTACTTATTAGACTCGAATAAACATTTTGAGACCAGTTAGAACTTTTTGCAATGTGAATTGCACATTTGGCACCATATAGTTCACAAGGTACTTTTTGGGACCTATATAACTAATGTATAGTGCAAATTTTTTAGATAAGTTCTTTTAACGATAACAGACAAACCTTTCATTGGTTAACTGTTATACTTTTATTATTTACTTATTAGCCTCTAATAAACATTTTCAGACCCATTAGAACTTTTAGCAATGTGAATTGCACATTTGGCACCATATTGTTCACAAGGTATTTTTTAGGACCTATATAACTAATGTATAGTGCAAATTTTTTAGTTAAGTTCTTTTACGATAACAGACAAACCTTTCATTGGTTAACTGTTATACTTTTATTATTTACTTATTAGACTCTAATAAACATTTTGAGACCAGTTAGAACTTTTTGCAATGTGAATTGCACATTTGGCACCATATAGTTCACAAGGTACTTTTTGGGACCTATATAACTAATGTATAGTGCAAATTTTTTAGATAAGTTCTTTTAACGATAACAGACAAACCTTTCATTGGTTAACTGTTATACTTTTATTATTTACTTATTAGCCTCTAATAAACATTTTCAGACCCGTTAGAACTTTTAGCAATGTGAATTGCACATTTGGCACCATATTGTTCACAAGGTATTTTTTAGGACCTATATAACTAATGTATAGTGCAAATTTTTTAGTTAAGTTCTTTTATCGATAACAGACAAACCTTTTATTGGTTAACTGTTATACTTTTATTATTTACTTATTAGACTCTAATAAACATTTTGAGACCCGTTAGAACTTTTTGCAATGTGAATTGCACATTTGGCACCATATAGTTCACAAGGCACTTTTTAGGACCTATATAACTAATGTATAGTGCAAATTTTTTAGTTAAGTTCTTTTAACGATAACAGACAAACCTTTCATTGGTTAACTGTTATACTTTTATTATTTACTTATTAGCCTCTAATAAACATTTTGTGACCCGTTAGAACTTTTTGCAATGTGAATTGCACATTTGGCACCATATAGTTCACAAGGTACTTTTTGGGACCTATATAACTAATGTATAGTGCAAATTTTTTAGATAAGTTCTTTTAACGATAACAGACAAACCTTTCATTGGTTAACTGTTATACTTTTATTATTTACTTATTAGCCTCTAATAAACATTTTGAGACCCGTTAGAACTTTTAGCAATGTGAATTGCACATTTGGCACCATATTGTTCACAAGGTATTTTTTAGGACCTATATAACTAATGTATAGTGCAAATTTTTTAGTTAAGTTCTTTTAACGATAACAGACAAACCTTTCATTGGTTAACTGTTATACTTTTATTATTTACTTATTAGACTCTAATAAACATTTTGAGACCCGTTAGAACTTTTTGCAATGTGAATTGCACATTTGGCACCATATAGTTCACAAGGTACTTTTTGGGACCTATATAACTAATGTATAGTGCAAATTTTTTAGATAAGTTCTTTTAACGATAACAGACAAACCTTTCATTGGTTAACTGTTATACTTTTATTATTTACTTATTAGCCTCTAATAAACATTTTCAGACCCATTAGAACTTTTAGCAATGTGAATTGCACATTTGGCACCATATTGTTCACAAGGTATTTTTTAGGACCTATATAACTAATGTATAGTGCAAATTTTTTAGTTAAGTTCTTTTAACGATAACAGACAAACCTTTCATTGGTTAACTGTTATACTTTTATTATTTACTTATTAGACTCTAATAAACATTTTGAGACCAGTTAGAACTTTTAGCAATGTGAATTGCACATTTGGCACCATATTGTTCAGAAGGTATTTTTTAGGACCTATATAACTAATGTATAGTGCAAATTTTTTAGTTAAGTTCTTTTAACGATAACAGACAAACCTTTCATTGGTTAACTGTTATACTTTTATTATTTACTTATTAGACTCTAATAAACATTTTGAGACCAGTTAGAACTTTTTGCAATGTGAATTGCACATTTGGCACCATATTGTTCACAAGGCACTTTTTAGGACCTATATAACTAATGTATAGTGCAAATTTTTTAGTTAAGTTCTTTTAACGATAACAGACAAACCTTTCATTGGTTAACTGTTATACTTTTATTATTTACTTATTAGACTCTAATAAACGATTTGAGACCCGTTAGAACTTTTTTCAATGTGAATTGCACATTTGGCACCATATAGTTCACAAGGCACTTTTTAGGACCTATATAACTAATGTATAGTGCAAATTTTTTAGTTAAGTTCTTTTAACGATAACAGACAAACCTTTCATTGGTTAACTGTTATACTTTTATTATTTACTTATTAGACTCGAATAAACATTTTGAGACCCGTTAGAACTTTTTGCAATGTGAATTGCACATTTGGCACCATATAGTTCACAAGGTACTTTTTGGGACCTATATAACTAATGTATAGTGCAAATTTTTTAGATAAGTTCTTTTAACGATAACAGACAAACCTTTCATTGGTTAACTGTTATACTTTTATTATTTACTTATTAGCCTCTAATAAACATTTTCAGACCCATTAGAACTTTTAGCAATGTGAATTGCACATTTGGCACCATATTGTTCACAAGGTATTTTTTAGGACCTATATAACTAATGTATAGTGCAAATTTTTTAGTTAAGTTCTTTTACGATAACAGACAAACCTTTCATTGGTTAACTGTTATACTTTTATTATTTACTTATTAGACTCTAATAAACATTTTGAGACCAGTTAGAACTTTTTGCAATGTGAATTGCACATTTGGCACCATATTGTTCACAAGGCACTTTTTGGGACCTATATAACTAATGTATAGTGCAAATTTTTTAGTTAAGTTCTTTTAACGATAACAGACAAACCTTTCATTGGTTAACTGTTATACTTTTATTATTTACTTATTAGACTCTAATAAACATTTTGAGACCCGTTAGAACTTTTTGCAATGTGAATTGCACATTTGGCACCATATAGTTCACAAGGTACTTTTTGGGACCTATATAACTAATGTATAGTGCAAATTTTTTAGATAAGTTCTTTTAACGATAACAGACAAACCTTTCATTGGTTAACTGTTATACTTTTATTATTTACTTATTAGACTCGAATAAACATTTTGAGACCCGTTAGAACTTTTTGCAATGTGAATTGCACATTTGGCACCATATAGTTCACAAGGCACTTTTTAGGACCTATATAACTAATGTATAGTGCAAATTTTTTAGTTAAGTTCTTTTAACAATAACAGACAAACCTTTCATTGGTTAACTGTTATACTTTTATTATTTACTTATCAGACTCTAATAAACATTTTGTGACCCGTTAGAACTTTTTGCAATGTGAATTGCACATTTGGCACCATATAGTTCACAAGGTACTTTTTGGGACCTATATAACTAATGTATAGTGCAAATTTTTTAGATAAGTTCTTTTAACGATAACAGACAAACCTTTCATTGGTTAACTGTTATACTTTTATTATTTACTTATTAGCCTCTAATAAACATTTTCAGACCCATTAGAACTTTTAGCAATGTGAATTGCACATTTGGCACCATAATGTTCACAAGGCACTTTTTAGGACCTATATAACTAATGTATAGTGCAAATTTTTTAGTTAAGTTCTTTTAACGATAACAGACAAACCTTTCATTGGTTAACTGTTATACTTTTATTATTTACTTATTAGGCTCTAATAAACATTTTGAGACCCGTTAGAACTTTTTGCAATGTGAATTGCACATTTGGCACCATATAGTTCACAAGGCACTTTTTAGGACCTATATAACTAATGTATAGTGCAAATTTTTTAGTTAAGTTCTTTTAACGATAACAGACAAACCTTTCATTGGTTAACTGTTATACTTTTATTATTTACTTATTAGCCTCTAATAAACATTTTGAGACTCGTTAGAACTTTTTGCAATGTGAATTGCACATTTGGCACCATATAGTTCACAAGGCACTTTTTAGGACCTATATAACTAATGTATAGTGCAAATTTTTTAGTTAAGTTCTTTTAACGATAACAGACAAACCTTTCATTGGTTAACTGTTATACTTTTATTATTTACTTATTAGACTCGAATAAACATTTTGAGACCCGTTAGAACTTTTTGCAATGTGAATTGCACATTTGGCACCATATAGTTCACAAGGTACTTTTTGGGACCTATATAACTAATGTATAGTGCAAATTTTTTAGATAAGTTCTTTTAACGATAACAGACAAACCTTTCATTGGTTAACTGTTATACTTTTATTATTTACTTATTAGCCTCTAATAAACATTTTCAGACCCATTAGAACTTTTAGCAATGTGAATTGCACATTTGGCACCATATTGTTCACAAGGTATTTTTTAGGACCTATATAACTAATGTATAGTGCAAAGTTTTTAGTTAAGTTCTTTTACGATAACAGACAAACCTTTCATTGGTTAACTGTTATACTTTTATTATTTACTTATTAGACTCTAATAAACATTTTGAGACCAGTTAGAACTTTTTGCAATGTGAATTGCACATTTGGCACCATATTGTTCACAAGGCACTTTTTAGGACCTATATAACTAATGTATAGTGCAAATTTTTTAGTTAAGTTCTTTTAACGATAACAGACAAACCTTTCATTGGTTAACTGTTATACTTTTATTATTTACTTATTAGACTCTAATAAACATTTTGAGACCCGTTAGAACTTTTTGCAATGTGAATTGCACATTTGGCACCATATAGTTCACAAGGTACTTTTTGGGACCTATATAACTAATGTATAGTGCAAATTTTTTAGATAAGTTCTTTTATCGATAACAGACAAACCTTTCATTGGTTAACTGTTATACTTTTATTATTTACTTATTAGACTCGAATAAACATTTTGAGACCAGTTAGAACTTTTTGCAATGTGAATTGCACATTTGGCACCATATTGTTCACAAGGCACTTTTTAGGACCTATATAACTAATGTATAGTGCAAATTTTTTAGTTAAGTTCTTTTAACGATAACAGACAAACCTTTCATTGGTTAACTGTTATACTTTTATTATTTACTTATTAGCCTCTAATAAACATTTTGAGACCCGTTAGAACTTTTTGCAATGTGAATTGCACATTTGGCACCATATAGTTCACAAGGTACTTTTTAGGACCTATATAACTAATGTATAGTGCAAATTTTTTAGTTAAGTTCTTTTAACGATAACAGACAAACCTTTCATTGGTTAACTGTTATACTTTTATTATTTACTTATTAGACTCTAATAAACATTTTGAGACCCGTTAGAACTTTTTGCAATGTGAATTGCACATTTGGCACCATATAGTTCACAAGGTACTTTTTGGGACCTATATAACTAATGTATAGTGCAAATTTTTTAGATAAGTTCTTTTAACGATAACAGACAAACCTTTCATTGGTTAACTGTTATACTTTTATTATTTACTTATTAGCCTCTAATAAACATTTTCAGACCCATTAGAACTTTTAGCAATGTGAATTGCACATTTGGCACCATAATGTTCACAAGGCACTTTTTAGGACCTATATAACTAATGTATAGTGCAAATTTTTTAGTTAAGTTCTTTTAACGATAACAGACAAACCTTTCATTGGTTAACTGTTATACTTTTATTATTTACTTATTAGGCTCTAATAAACATTTTGAGACCCGTTAGAACTTTTTGCAATGTGAATTGCACATTTGGCACCATATAGTTCACAAGGCACTTTTTAGGACCTATATAACTAATGTATAGTGCAAATTTTTTAGTTAAGTTCTTTTAACGATAACAGACAAACCTTTCATTGGTTAACTGTTATACTTTTATTATTTACTTATTAGCCTCTAATAAACATTTTGAGACTCGTTAGAACTTTTTGCAATGTGAATTGCACATTTGGCACCATATAGTTCACAAGGCACTTTTTAGGACCTATATAACTAATGTATAGTGCAAATTTTTTAGTTAAGTTCTTTTAACGATAACAGACAAACCTTTCATTGGTTAACTGTTATACTTTTATTATTTACTTATTAGACTCGAATAAACATTTTGAGACCCGTTAGAACTTTTTGCAATGTGAATTGCACATTTGGCACCATATAGTTCACAAGGTACTTTTTGGGACCTATATAACTAATGTATAGTGCAAATTTTTTAGATAAGTTCTTTTAACGATAACAGACAAACCTTTCATTGGTTAACTGTTATACTTTTATTATTTACTTATTAGCCTCTAATAAACATTTTCAGACCCATTAGAACTTTTAGCAATGTGAATTGCACATTTGGCACCATATTGTTCACAAGGTATTTTTTAGGACCTATATAACTAATGTATAGTGCAAAGTTTTTAGTTAAGTTCTTTTACGATAACAGACAAACCTTTCATTGGTTAACTGTTATACTTTTATTATTTACTTATTAGACTCTAATAAACATTTTGAGACCAGTTAGAACTTTTTGCAATGTGAATTGCACATTTGGCACCATATAGTTCACAAGGTACTTTTTGGGACCTATATAACTAATGTATAGTGCAAATTTTTTAGATAAGTTCTTTTAACGATAACAGACAAACCTTTCATTGGTTAACTGTTATACTTTTATTATTTACTTATTAGCCTCTAATAAACATTTTCAGACCCATTAGAACTTTTAGCAATGTGAATTGCACATTTGGCACCATATTGTTCACAAGGTATTTTTTAGGAACTATATAACTAATGTATAGTGCAAATTTTTTAGTTAAGTTCTTTTAACGATAACAGACAAACCTTTCATTGGTTAACTGTTATACTTTTATTATTTACTTATTAGACTCTAATAAACATTTTGAGACCAGTTAGAACTTTTTGCAATGTGAATTGCACATTTGGCACCATATAGTTCACAAGGCACTTTTTAGGACCTATATAACTAATGTATAGTGCAAATTTTTTAGTTAAGTTCTTTTAACGATAACAGACAAACCTTTCATTGGTTAACTGTTATACTTTTATTATTTACTTATTAGACTCGAATAAACATTTTGAGACCCGTTAGAACTTTTTGCAATGTGAATTGCACATTTGGCACCATATAGTTCACAAGGTACTTTTTGGGACCTATATAACTAATGTATAGTGCAAATTTTTTAGATAAGTTCTTTTAACGATAACAGACAAACCTTTCATTGGTTAACTGTTATACTTTTATTATTTACTTATTAGCCTCTAATAAACATTTTCAGACCCATTAGAACTTTTAGCAATGTGAATTGCACATTTGGCACCATATTGTTCACAAGGTATTTTTTAGGACCTATATAACTAATGTATAGTGCAAATTTTTTAGTTAAGTTCTTTTACGATAACAGACAAACCTTTCATTGGTTAACTGTTATACTTTTATTATTTACTTATTAGACTCTAATAAACATTTTGAGACCAGTTAGAACTTTTTGCAATGTGAATTGCACATTTGGCACCATATTGTTCACAAGGCACTTTTTAGGACCTATATAACTAATGTATAGTGCAAATTTTTTAGTTAAGTTCTTTTAACGATAACAGACAAACCTTTCATTGGTTAACTGTTATACTTTTATTATTTACTTATTAGACTCTAATAAACATTTTGAGACCCGTTAGAACTTTTTGCAATGAGAATTGCACATTTGGCACCATATAGTTCACAAGGTACTTTTTGGGACCTATATAACTAATGTATAGTGCAAATTTTTTAGATAAGTTCTTTTAACGATAACAGACAAACCTTTCATTGGTTAACTGTTATACTTTTATTATTTACTTATTAGACTCGAATAAACATTTTGAGACCAGTTAGAACTTTTTGCAATGTGAATTGCACATTTGGCACCATATAGTTCACAAGGTACTTTTTGGGACCTATATAACTAATGTATAGTGCAAATTTTTTAGTTAAGTTCTTTTAACGATAACAGACAAACCTTTCATTGGTTAACTGTTATACTTTTATTATTTACTTATTAGACTGTAATAAACATTTTGAGACCAGTTAGAACTTTTTGCAATGTGAATTGCACATTTGGCACCATATTGTTGACAAGGTACTTTTTAGGACCTATATAACTAATGTATAGTGCAAATTTTTCACTTAAGTTCTTTTAACGATAACAGACAAACCTTTCATTGGTTAACTGTTATACTTTTATTATTTACTTATTAGGCTCTAATAAACATTTTGAGACCAGTTAGAACTTTTTGCAATGTGAATTGCACATTTGGCACCATATAGTTCACAAGGCACTTTTTAGGACCTATATAACTAATGTATAGTGCAAATTTTTTAGTTAAGTTCTTTTAACGATAACAGACAAACCTTTTATTGGTTAACTGTTATACTTTTATTATTTACTTATTAGACTCTAATAAACATTTTGAGACCAGTTAGAACTTTTTGCAATGTGAATTGCACATTTGGCACCATATTGTTCACAAGGTATTTTTTAGGACCTATATAACTAATGTATAGTGCAAATTTTTTAGTTAAGTTCTTTTAACGATAACAGACAAACCTTTCATTGGTTAACTGTTATACTTTTATTATTTACTTATTAGACTCTAATAAACATTTTGAGACCCGTTATATTTTTTTGCAATGTGAATTGCACATTTGGCACCATATAGTTCACAAGGCACTTTTTAGGACCTATATAACTAATGTATAGTGCAAATTTTTTAGTTAAGTTCTTTTAACGATAACAGACAAACCTTTCATTGGTTAACTGTTATACTTTTATTATTTACTTATTAGACTCTAATAAACATTTTGAGACCCGTTATATTTTTTTGCAATGTGAATTGCACATTTGGCACCATATAGTTCACAAGGCACTTTTTAGGACCTATATAACTAATGTATAGTGCAAATTTTTTAGTTAAGTTCTTTTAACGATAACAGACAAACCTTTCATTGGTTAACTGTTATACTTTTATTATTTACTTATTAGACTCTAATAAACATTTTGAGACCCGTTAGAACTTTTTGCAATGTGAATTGCACATTTGGCACCATATAGTTCACAAGGTACTTTTTGGGACCTATATAACTAATGTATAGTGCAAATTTTTTAGTTAAGTTCTTTTAACGATAACAGACAAACCTTTCTTTGGTTAACTGTTATACTTTTATTATTTACTTATTAGACTCTAATAAACATTTTGAGACCCGTTAGAACTTTTTGCAATGTGAATTGCACATTTGGCACCATATAGTTCACAAGGCACTTTTTTGGACCTATATAAGTAATGTATAGTGCAAATTTTTTAGTTAAGTTCTTTTAACGATAACAGACAAACCTTTCATTGGTTAACTGTTATACTTTTATTATTTACTTATTAGACTCTAATAAACATTTTGAGACCCGTTAGAACTTTTTGCAATGTGAATTGCACATTTGGCACCATATAGTTCACAAGGTACTTTTTGGGACCTATATAACTAATGTATAGTGCAAATTTTTTAGTTAAGTTCTTTTAACGATAACAGACAAACCTTTCATTGGTTAACTGTTATACTTTTATTATTTACTTATTAGACTGTAATAAACATTTTGAGACCAGTTAGAACTTTTTGCAATGTGAATTGCACATTTGGCACCATATTGTTGACAAGGTACTTTTTAGGACCTATATAACTAATGTATAGTGCAAATTTTTCACTTAAGTTCTTTTAACGATAACAGACAAACCTTTCATTGGTTAACTGTTATACTTTTATTATTTACTTATTAGGCTCTAATAAACATTTTGAGACCAGTTAGAACTTTTTGCAATGTGAATTGCACATTTGGCACCATATAGTTCACAAGGTACTTTTTAGGACCTATATAACTAATGTATAGTGCAAATTTTTTAGTTAAGTTCTTTTAACGATAACAGACAAACCTTTTATTGGTTAACTGTTATACTTTTATTATTTACTTATTAGACTCTAATAAACATTTTGAGACCCGTTAGATTTTTTTGCAATGTGAATTGCTCATTTGGCACCATATAGTTCACAAGGCACTTTTTAGGACCTATATAACTAATGAATAGTGCAAATTTTTTAGTTAAGTTCTTTTAACGATAACAGACAAACCTTTCATTGGTTAACTGTTATACTTTTATTATTTACTTATTAGACTCTAATAAACATTTTGAGACCCGTTAGAACTTTTTGCAATGTGAATTGCACATTTGGCACCATATTGTTCACAAGGCACTTTTTAGGACCTATATAACTAATGTATAGTGCAAATTTTTTAGTTAAGTTCTTTTAACGATAACAGACAAACCTTTCATTGGTTAACTGTTATACTTTTATTATTTACTTATTAGACTCTAATAAACATTTTGAGACCCGTTAGAACTTTTTGCAATGTGAATTGCACATTTGGCACCATATAGTTCACAAGGTACTTTTTGGGACCTATATAACTAATGTATAGTGCAAATGTTTTAGATAAGTTCTTTTAACGATAACAGACAAACCTTTCATTGGTTAACTGTTATACTTTTATTATTTACTTATTAGACTCGAATAAACATTTTGAGACCAGTTAGAACTTTTTGCAATGTGAATTGCACATTTGGCACCATATTGTTCACAAGGCACTTTTTGGGACCTATATAACTAATGTATAGTGCAAATTTTTTAGTTAAGTTCTTTTATCGATAACAGACAAACCTTTTATTGGTTAACTGTTATACTTTTATTATTTACTTATTAGACTCTAATAAACATTTTGAGACCCGTTAGAACTTTTTGCAATGTGAATTGCACATTTGGCACCATATAGTTCACAAGGCACTTTTTAGGACCTATATAACTAATGTATAGTGCAAATTTTTTAGTTAAGTTCTTTTAACGATAACAGACAAACCTTTCATTGGTTAACTGTTATACTTTTATTATTTACTTATTACACTCTAATAAACATTTTGTGACCCGTTAGAACTTTTTGCAATGTGAATTGCACATTTGGCACCATATAGTTCACAAGGTACTTTTTGGGACCTATATAACTAATGTATAGTGCAAATTTTTTAGATAAGTTCTTTTAACGATAACAGACAAACCTTTCATTGGTTAACTGTTATACTTTTATTATTTACTTATTAGCCTCTAATAAACATTTTCAGACCCGTTAGAACTTTTAGCAATGTGAATTGCACATTTGGCACCATATTGTTCACAAGGTATTTTTTAGGACCTATATAACTAATGTATAGTGCAAATTTTTTAGTTAAGTTCTTTTAACGATAACAGACAAACCTTTCATTGGTTAACTGTTATACTTTTATTATTTACTTATTAGACTCTAATAAACATTTTGAGACCCGTTAGAACTTTTTGCAATGTGAATTGCACATTTGGCACCATATAGTTCACAAGGTACTTTTTGGGACCTATATAACTAATGTATAGTGCAAATTTTTTAGATAAGTTCTTTTAACGATAACAGACAAACCTTTCATTGGTTAACTGTTATACTTTTATTATTTACTTATTAGCCTCTAATAAACATTTTCAGACCCATTAGAACTTTTAGCAATGTGAATTGCACATTTGGCACCATATTGTTCACAAGGTATTTTTTAGGACCTATATAACTAATGTATAGTGCAAATTTTTTAGTTAAGTTCTTTTAACGATAACAGACAAACCTTTCATTGGTTAACTGTTATACTTTTATTATTTACTTATTAGACTCTAATAAACATTTTGAGACCCGTTAGAACTTTTTGCAATGTGAATTGCACATTTGGCACCATATAGTTCACAAGGTACTTTTTGGGACCTATATAACTAATGTATAGTGCAAATTTTTAGATAAGTTCTTTTAACGATAACAGACAAACCTTTCATTGGTTAACTGTTATACTTTTATTATTTACTTATTAGACTCGAATAAACATTTTGAGACCAGTTAGAACTTTTTGCAATGTGAATTGCACATTTGGCACCATATAGTTCACAAGGTACTTTTTGGGACCTATATAACTAATGTATAGTGCAAATTTTTTAGATAAGTTCTTTTAACGATAACAGACAAACCTTTCATTGGTTAACTGTTATACTTTTATTATTTACTTATTAGCCTCTAATAAACATTTTCAGACCCATTAGAACTTTTAGCAATGTGAATTGCACATTTGGCACCATATTGTTCACAAGGTATTTTTTAGGACCTATATAACTAATGTATAGTGCAAATTTTTTAGTTAAGTTCTTTTACGATAACAGACAAACCTTTCATTGGTTAACTGTTATACTTTTATTATTTACTTATTAGACTCTAATAAACATTTTGAGACCAGTTAGAACTTTTTGCAATGTGAATTGCACATTTGGCACCATATAGTTCACAAGGTACTTTTTGGGACCTATATAACTAATGTATAGTGCAAATTTTTTAGATAAGTTCTTTTAACGATAACAGACAAACCTTTCATTGGTTAACTGTTATACTTTTATTATTTACTTATTAGCCTCTAATAAACATTTTCAGACCCGTTAGAACTTTTAGCAATGTGAATTGCACATTTGGCACCATATTGTTCACAAGGTATTTTTTAGGACCTATATAACTAATGTATAGTGCAAATTTTTTAGTTAAGTTCTTTTATCGATAACAGACAAACCTTTTATTGGTTAACTGTTATACTTTTATTATTTACTTATTAGACTCTAATAAACATTTTGAGACCCGTTAGAACTTTTTGCAATGTGAATTGCACATTTGGCACCATATAGTTCACAAGGCACTTTTTAGGACCTATATAACTAATGTATAGTGCAAATTTTTTAGTTAAGTTCTTTTAACGATAACAGACAAACCTTTCATTGGTTAACTGTTATACTTTTATTATTTACTTATTAGCCTCTAATAAACATTTTGTGACCCGTTAGAACTTTTTGCAATGTGAATTGCACATTTGGCACCATATAGTTCACAAGGTACTTTTTGGGACCTATATAACTAATGTATAGTGCAAATTTTTTAGATAAGTTCTTTTAACGATAACAGACAAACCTTTCATTGGTTAACTGTTATACTTTTATTATTTACTTATTAGCCTCTAATAAACATTTTGAGACCCGTTAGAACTTTTAGCAATGTGAATTGCACATTTGGCACCATATTGTTCACAAGGTATTTTTTAGGACCTATATAACTAATGTATAGTGCAAATTTTTTAGTTAAGTTCTTTTAACGATAACAGACAAACCTTTCATTGGTTAACTGTTATACTTTTATTATTTACTTATTAGACTCTAATAAACATTTTGAGACCCGTTAGAACTTTTTGCAATGTGAATTGCACATTTGGCACCATATAGTTCACAAGGTACTTTTTGGGACCTATATAACTAATGTATAGTGCAAATTTTTTAGATAAGTTCTTTTAACGATAACAGACAAACCTTTCATTGGTTAACTGTTATACTTTTATTATTTACTTATTAGCCTCTAATAAACATTTTCAGACCCATTAGAACTTTTAGCAATGTGAATTGCACATTTGGCACCATATTGTTCACAAGGTATTTTTTAGGACCTATATAACTAATGTATAGTGCAAATTTTTTAGTTAAGTTCTTTTAACGATAACAGACAAACCTTTCATTGGTTAACTGTTATACTTTTATTATTTACTTATTAGACTCTAATAAACATTTTGAGACCAGTTAGAACTTTTAGCAATGTGAATTGCACATTTGGCACCATATTGTTCAGAAGGTATTTTTTAGGACCTATATAACTAATGTATAGTGCAAATTTTTTAGTTAAGTTCTTTTAACGATAACAGACAAACCTTTCATTGGTTAACTGTTATACTTTTATTATTTACTTATTAGACTCTAATAAACATTTTGAGACCAGTTAGAACTTTTTGCAATGTGAATTGCACATTTGGCACCATATTGTTCACAAGGCACTTTTTAGGACCTATATAACTAATGTATAGTGCAAATTTTTTAGTTAAGTTCTTTTAACGATAACAGACAAACCTTTCATTGGTTAACTGTTATACTTTTATTATTTACTTATTAGACTCTAATAAACGATTTGAGACCCGTTAGAACTTTTTTCAATGTGAATTGCACATTTGGCACCATATAGTTCACAAGGCACTTTTTAGGACCTATATAACTAATGTATAGTGCAAATTTTTTAGTTAAGTTCTTTTAACGATAACAGACAAACCTTTCATTGGTTAACTGTTATACTTTTATTATTTACTTATTAGACTCGAATAAACATTTTGAGACCCGTTAGAACTTTTTGCAATGTGAATTGCACATTTGGCACCATATAGTTCACAAGGTACTTTTTGGGACCTATATAACTAATGTATAGTGCAAATTTTTTAGATAAGTTCTTTTAACGATAACAGACAAACCTTTCATTGGTTAACTGTTATACTTTTATTATTTACTTATTAGCCTCTAATAAACATTTTCAGACCCATTAGAACTTTTAGCAATGTGAATTGCACATTTGGCACCATATTGTTCACAAGGTATTTTTTAGGACCTATATAACTAATGTATAGTGCAAATTTTTTAGTTAAGTTCTTTTACGATAACAGACAAACCTTTCATTGGTTAACTGTTATACTTTTATTATTTACTTATTAGACTCTAATAAACATTTTGAGACCAGTTAGAACTTTTTGCAATGTGAATTGCACATTTGGCACCATATTGTTCACAAGGCACTTTTTGGGACCTATATAACTAATGTATAGTGCAAATTTTTTAGTTAAGTTCTTTTAACGATAACAGACAAACCTTTCATTGGTTAACTGTTATACTTTTATTATTTACTTATTAGACTCTAATAAACATTTTGAGACCCGTTAGAACTTTTTGCAATGTGAATTGCACATTTGGCACCATATAGTTCACAAGGTACTTTTTGGGACCTATATAACTAATGTATAGTGCAAATTTTTTAGATAAGTTCTTTTAACGATAACAGACAAACCTTTCATTGGTTAACTGTTATACTTTTATTATTTACTTATTAGACTCGAATAAACATTTTGAGACCCGTTAGAACTTTTTGCAATGTGAATTGCACATTTGGCACCATATAGTTCACAAGGCACTTTTTAGGACCTATATAACTAATGTATAGTGCAAATTTTTTAGTTAAGTTCTTTTAACAATAACAGACAAACCTTTCATTGGTTAACTGTTATACTTTTATTATTTACTTATCAGACTCTAATAAACATTTTGTGACCCGTTAGAACTTTTTGCAATGTGAATTGCACATTTGGCACCATATAGTTCACAAGGTACTTTTTGGGACCTATATAACTAATGTATAGTGCAAATTTTTTAGATAAGTTCTTTTAACGATAACAGACAAACCTTTCATTGGTTAACTGTTATACTTTTATTATTTACTTATTAGCCTCTAATAAACATTTTCAGACCCATTAGAACTTTTAGCAATGTGAATTGCACATTTGGCACCATAATGTTCACAAGGCACTTTTTAGGACCTATATAACTAATGTATAGTGCAAATTTTTTAGTTAAGTTCTTTTAACGATAACAGACAAACCTTTCATTGGTTAACTGTTATACTTTTATTATTTACTTATTAGGCTCTAATAAACATTTTGAGACCCGTTAGAACTTTTTGCAATGTGAATTGCACATTTGGCACCATATAGTTCACAAGGCACTTTTTAGGACCTATATAACTAATGTATAGTGCAAATTTTTTAGTTAAGTTCTTTTAACGATAACAGACAAACCTTTCATTGGTTAACTGTTATACTTTTATTATTTACTTATTAGCCTCTAATAAACATTTTGAGACTCGTTAGAACTTTTTGCAATGTGAATTGCACATTTGGCACCATATAGTTCACAAGGCACTTTTTAGGACCTATATAACTAATGTATAGTGCAAATTTTTTAGTTAAGTTCTTTTAACGATAACAGACAAACCTTTCATTGGTTAACTGTTATACTTTTATTATTTACTTATTAGACTCGAATAAACATTTTGAGACCCGTTAGAACTTTTTGCAATGTGAATTGCACATTTGGCACCATATAGTTCACAAGGTACTTTTTGGGACCTATATAACTAATGTATAGTGCAAATTTTTTAGATAAGTTCTTTTAACGATAACAGACAAACCTTTCATTGGTTAACTGTTATACTTTTATTATTTACTTATTAGCCTCTAATAAACATTTTCAGACCCATTAGAACTTTTAGCAATGTGAATTGCACATTTGGCACCATATTGTTCACAAGGTATTTTTTAGGACCTATATAACTAATGTATAGTGCAAAGTTTTTAGTTAAGTTCTTTTACGATAACAGACAAACCTTTCATTGGTTAACTGTTATACTTTTATTATTTACTTATTAGACTCTAATAAACATTTTGAGACCAGTTAGAACTTTTTGCAATGTGAATTGCACATTTGGCACCATATTGTTCACAAGGCACTTTTTAGGACCTATATAACTAATGTATAGTGCAAATTTTTTAGTTAAGTTCTTTTAACGATAACAGACAAACCTTTCATTGGTTAACTGTTATACTTTTATTATTTACTTATTAGACTCTAATAAACATTTTGAGACCCGTTAGAACTTTTTGCAATGTGAATTGCACATTTGGCACCATATAGTTCACAAGGTACTTTTTGGGACCTATATAACTAATGTATAGTGCAAATTTTTTAGATAAGTTCTTTTATCGATAACAGACAAACCTTTCATTGGTTAACTGTTATACTTTTATTATTTACTTATTAGACTCGAATAAACATTTTGAGACCAGTTAGAACTTTTTGCAATGTGAATTGCACATTTGGCACCATATTGTTCACAAGGCACTTTTTAGGACCTATATAACTAATGTATAGTGCAAATTTTTTAGTTAAGTTCTTTTAACGATAACAGACAAACCTTTCATTGGTTAACTGTTATACTTTTATTATTTACTTATTAGCCTCTAATAAACATTTTGAGACCCGTTAGAACTTTTTGCAATGTGAATTGCACATTTGGCACCATATAGTTCACAAGGTACTTTTTAGGACCTATATAACTAATGTATAGTGCAAATTTTTTAGTTAAGTTCTTTTAACGATAACAGACAAACCTTTCATTGGTTAACTGTTATACTTTTATTATTTACTTATTAGACTCTAATAAACATTTTGAGACCCGTTAGAACTTTTTGCAATGTGAATTGCACATTTGGCACCATATAGTTCACAAGGTACTTTTTGGGACCTATATAACTAATGTATAGTGCAAATTTTTTAGATAAGTTCTTTTAACGATAACAGACAAACCTTTCATTGGTTAACTGTTATACTTTTATTATTTACTTATTAGCCTCTAATAAACATTTTCAGACCCATTAGAACTTTTAGCAATGTGAATTGCACATTTGGCACCATAATGTTCACAAGGCACTTTTTAGGACCTATATAACTAATGTATAGTGCAAATTTTTTAGTTAAGTTCTTTTAACGATAACAGACAAACCTTTCATTGGTTAACTGTTATACTTTTATTATTTACTTATTAGGCTCTAATAAACATTTTGAGACCCGTTAGAACTTTTTGCAATGTGAATTGCACATTTGGCACCATATAGTTCACAAGGCACTTTTTAGGACCTATATAACTAATGTATAGTGCAAATTTTTTAGTTAAGTTCTTTTAACGATAACAGACAAACCTTTCATTGGTTAACTGTTATACTTTTATTATTTACTTATTAGCCTCTAATAAACATTTTGAGACTCGTTAGAACTTTTTGCAATGTGAATTGCACATTTGGCACCATATAGTTCACAAGGCACTTTTTAGGACCTATATAACTAATGTATAGTGCAAATTTTTTAGTTAAGTTCTTTTAACGATAACAGACAAACCTTTCATTGGTTAACTGTTATACTTTTATTATTTACTTATTAGACTCGAATAAACATTTTGAGACCCGTTAGAACTTTTTGCAATGTGAATTGCACATTTGGCACCATATAGTTCACAAGGTACTTTTTGGGACCTATATAACTAATGTATAGTGCAAATTTTTTAGATAAGTTCTTTTAACGATAACAGACAAACCTTTCATTGGTTAACTGTTATACTTTTATTATTTACTTATTAGCCTCTAATAAACATTTTCAGACCCATTAGAACTTTTAGCAATGTGAATTGCACATTTGGCACCATATTGTTCACAAGGTATTTTTTAGGACCTATATAACTAATGTATAGTGCAAAGTTTTTAGTTAAGTTCTTTTACGATAACAGACAAACCTTTCATTGGTTAACTGTTATACTTTTATTATTTACTTATTAGACTCTAATAAACATTTTGAGACCAGTTAGAACTTTTTGCAATGTGAATTGCACATTTGGCACCATATTGTTCACAAGGCACTTTTTAGGACCTATATAACTAATGTATAGTGCAAATTTTTTAGTTAAGTTCTTTTAACGATAACAGACAAACCTTTCATTGGTTAACTGTTATACTTTTATTATTTACTTATTAGACTCTAATAAACATTTTGAGACCCGTTAGAACTTTTTGCAATGTGAATTGCACATTTGGCACCATATAGTTCACAAGGTACTTTTTGGGACCTATATAACTAATGTATAGTGCAAATTTTTTAGATAAGTTCTTTTATCGATAACAGACAAACCTTTCATTGGTTAACTGTTATACTTTTATTATTTACTTATTAGACTCGAATAAACATTTTGAGACCAGTTAGAACTTTTTGCAATGTGAATTGCACATTTGGCACCATATTGTTCACAAGGCACTTTTTAGGACCTATATAACTAATGTATAGTGCAAATTTTTTAGTTAAGTTCTTTTAACGATAACAGACAAACCTTTCATTGGTTAACTGTTATACTTTTATTATTTACTTATTAGCCTCTAATAAACATTTTGAGACCCGTTAGAACTTTTTGCAATGTGAATTGCACATTTGGCACCATATAGTTCACAAGGTACTTTTTAGGACCTATATAACTAATGTATAGTGCAAATTTTTTAGTTAAGTTCTTTTAACGATAACAGACAAACCTTTCATTGGTTAACTGTTATACTTTTATTATTTACTTATTAGACTCTAATAAACATTTTGAGACCCGTTAGAACTTTTTGCAATGTGAATTGCACATTTGGCACCATATTGTTCACAAGGTATTTTTTAGGACCTATGTAACTAATGTATAGTGCAAATTTTTTAGTTAAGTTCTTTTAACGATAACAGACAAACCTTTCATTGGTTAACTGTTATACTTTTATTATTTACTTATTAGACTCTAATAAACATTTTGAGACCCGTTAGAACTTTTTGCAATGTGAATTGCACATTTGGCACCATATAGTTCACAAGGTACTTTTTGGGACCTATATAACTAATGTATAGTGCAAATTTTTTAGTTAAGTTCTTTTAACGATAACAGACAAACCTTTCATTGGTTAACTGTTATACTTTTATTATTTACTTATTAGCCTCTAATAAACATTTTGAGACCCGTTAGAACTTTTAGCAATGTGAATTGCACATTTGGCACCATATAGTTCACAAGGCACTTTTTAGGACCTTTATAACTAATGTATAGTGCAATTTTTTTAGTTAAGTTCTTTTAACGATAACAGACAAACCTTTCATTGGTTAACTGTTATACTTTTATTATTTACTTATTAGACTCTAATAAACATTTTGAGACCCGTTAGAACTTTTTGCAATGTGAATTGCACATTTGGCACCATATAGTTCACAAAGCACTTTTTAGGACCTATGTAACTAATGTATAGTGCAAATTTTTTAGTTAAGTTCTTTTAACGATAACAGACAAACCTTTCATTGGTTAACTGTTATACTTTTATTATTTACTTATTAGACTCTAATAAACATTTTGAGACCCGTTAGAACTTTTTGCAATGTGAATTGCACATTTGGCACCATATAGTTCACAAGGTACTTTTTGGGACCTATATAACTAATGTATAGTGCAAATTTTTTAGTTAAGTTCTTTTAACGATAACAGACAAACCTTTCATTGGTTAACTGTTATACTTTTATTATTTACTTATTAGACTCTAATAAACATTTTGAGACCCGTTAGAACTTTTTGCAATGTGAATTGCACATTTGGCACCATATAGTTCACAAGGCACTTTTTAGGACCTATGTAAGTAATGTATAGTGCAAATTTTTTAGTTAAGTTCTTTTAACGATAACAGACAAACCTTTCATTGGTTAACTGTTATACTTTTATTATTTACTTATTAGACTCTAATAAACATTTTGAGACCCGTTAGAACTTTTTGCAATGTGAATTGCACATTTGGCACCATATAGTTCACAAGGTACTTTTTGGGACCTATATAACTAATGTATAGTGCAAATTTTTTAGTTAAGTTCTTTTATCGATAACAGACAAACCTTTCATTGGTTAACTGTTATACTTTTATTATTTACTTATTAGACTCGAATAAACATTTTGAGACCAGTTAGAACTTTTTGCAATGTGAATTGCACATTTGGCACCATATTGTTCACAAGGCACTTTTTAGGACCTATATAACTAATGTATAGTGCAAATTTTTTAGTTAAGTTCTTTTATCGATAACAGACAAACCTTTCATTGGTTAACTGTTATACTTTTATTATTTACTTATTAGACTCTAATAAACATTTTGTGACCCGTTAGAACTTTTTGCAATGTGAATTGCACATTTGGCACCATATAGTTCACAAGGTACTTTTTGGGACCTATATAACTAATGTATAGTGCAAATTTTTTAGATAAGTTCTTTTAACGATAACAGACAAACCTTTCATTGGTTAACTGTTATACTTTTATTATTTACTTATTAGCCTCTAATAAACATTTTCAGACCCATTAGAACTTTTAGCAATGTGAATTGCACATTTGGCACCATATTGTTCACAAGGTATTTTTTAGGACCTATATAACTAATGTATAGTGCAAATTTTTTAGTTAAGTTCTTTTAACGATAACAGACAAACCTTTCATTGGTTAACTGTTATACTTTTATTATTTACTTATTAGACTCTAATAAACATTTTGTGACCCGTTAGAACTTTTTGCAATGTGAATTGCACATTTGGCACCATATAGTTCACAAGGCACTTTTTAGGACCTATATAACTAATGTATAGTGCAAATTTTTTAGATAAGTTCTTTTAACGATAACAGACAAACCTTTCATTGGTTAACTGTTATACTTTTATTATTTACTTATTAGCCTCTAATAAACATTTTCAGACCCATTAGAACTTTTAGCAATGTGAATTGCACATTTGGCACCATATTGTTCACAAGGTATTTTTTAGGAACTATATAACTAATGTATAGTGCAAATTTTTTAGTTAAGTTCTTTTAACGATAACAGACAAACCTTTCATTGGTTAACTGTTATACTTTTATTATTTACTTATTAGACTCTAATAAACATTTTGAGACCAGTTAGAACTTTTTGCAATGTGAATTGCACATTTGGCACCATATAGTTCACAAGGCACTTTTTAGGACCTATATAACTAATGTATAGTGCAAATTTTTTAGTTAAGTTCTTTTAACGATAACAGACAAACCTTTCATTGGTTAACTGTTATACTTTTATTATTTACTTATTAGCCTCTAATAAACATTTTCAGACCCATTAGAACTTTTAGCAATGTGAATTGCACATTTGGCACCATATTGTTCACAAGGTATTTTTTAGGACCTATATAACTAATGTATAGTGCAAATTTTTTAGTTAAGTTCTTTTACGATAACAGACAAACCTTTCATTGGTTAACTGTTATACTTTTATTATTTACTTATTAGACTCTAATAAACATTTTGAGACCAGTTAGAACTTTTTGCAATGTGAATTGCACATTTGGCACCATATTGTTCACAAGGCACTTTTTAGGACCTATATAACTAATGTATAGTGCAAATTTTTTAGTTAAGTTCTTTTAACGATAACAGACAAACCTTTCATTGGTTAACTGTTATACTTTTATTATTTACTTATTAGACTCTAATAAACATTTTGAGACCCGTTAGAACTTTTTGCAATGAGAATTGCACATTTGGCACCATATAGTTCACAAGGTACTTTTTGGGACCTATATAACTAATGTATAGTGCAAATTTTTTAGATAAGTTCTTTTAACGATAACAGACAAACCTTTCATTGGTTAACTGTTATACTTTTATTATTTACTTATTAGACTCGAATAAACATTTTGAGACCAGTTAGAACTTTTTGCAATGTGAATTGCACATTTGGCACCATATTGTTCACAAGGCACTTTTTAGGACCTATATAACTAATGTATAGTGCAAATTTTTTAGTTAAGTTCTTTTATCGATAACAGACAAACCTTTCATTGGTTAACTGTTATACTTTTATTATTTACTTATTAGGCTCTAATAAACATTTTGAGACCCGTTAGAACTTTTTGCAATGTGAATTGCACATTTGGCACCATATAGTTCACAAGGCACTTTTTAGGACCTATATAACTAATGTATAGTGCAAATTTTTTAGTTAAGTTCTTTTAACGATAACAGACAAACCTTTCATTGGTTAACTGTTATACTTTTATTATTTACTTATTAGACTCTAATAAACATTTTGTGACCCGTTAGAACTTTTTGCAATGTGAATTGCACATTTGGCACCATATAGTTCACAAGGTACTTTTTGGGACCTATATAACTAATGTATAGTGCAAATTTTTTAGATAAGTTCTTTTAACGATAACAGACAAACCTTTCATTGGTTAACTGTTATACTTTTATTATTTACTTATTAGCCTCTAATAAACATTTTCAGACCCATTAGAACTTTTAGCAATGTGAATTGCACATTTGGCACCATATTGTTCACAAGGCACTTTTTAGGACCTATATAACTAATGTATAGTGCAAATTTTTTAGTTAAGTTCTTTTAACGATAACAGACAAACCTTTCATTGGTTAACTGTTATACTTTTATTATTTACTTATTAGACTCTAATAAACATTTTGAGACCCGTTAGAACTTTTTGCAATGTGAATTGCACATTTGGCACCATATAGTTCACAAGGCACTTTTTAGGACCTATATAACTAATGTATAGTGCAAATTTTTTAGTTAAGTTCTTTTAACGATAACAGACAAACCTTTCATTGGTTAACTGTTATACTTTTATTATTTACTTATTAGCCTCTAATAAACATTTTGAGACCCGTTAGAACTTTTTGCAATGTAAATTGCACATTTGGCACCATATAGTTCACAAGGCACTTTTTAGGACCTATATAACTAATGTATAGTGCAAATTTTTTAGTTAAGTTCTTTTAACGATAACAGACAAACCTTTCATTGGTTAACTGTTATACTTTTATTATTTACTTATTAGACTCTAATAAACATTTTGTGACCCGTTAGAACTTTTTGCAATGTGAATTGCACATTTGGCACCATATAGTTCACAAGGTACTTTTTGGGACCTATATAACTAATGTATAGTGCAAATTTTTTAGATAAGTTCTTTTAACGATAACAGACAAACCTTTCATTGGTTAACTGTTATACTTTTATTATTTACTTATTAGCCTCTAATAAACATTTTCAGACCCGTTAGAACTTTTAGCAATGTGAATTGCACATTTGGCACCATATTGTTCACAAGGTATTTTTTAGGACCTATATAACTAATGTATAGTGCAAATTTTTTAGTTAAGTTCTTTTATCGATAACAGACAAACCTTTTATTGGTTAACTGTTATACTTTTATTATTTACTTATTAGACTCTAATAAACATTTTGAGACCCGTTAGAACTTTTTGCAATGTGAATTGCACATTTGGCACCATATAGTTCACAAGGCACTTTTTAGGACCTATATAACTAATGTATAGTGCAAATTTTTTAGTTAAGTTCTTTTAACGATAACAGACAAACCTTTCATTGGTTAACTGTTATACTTTTATTATTTACTTATTAGACTCTAATAAACATTTTGTGACCCGTTAGAACTTTTTGCAATGTGAATTGCACATTTGGCACCATATAGTTCACAAGGTACTTTTTGGGACCTATATAACTAATGTATAGTGCAAATTTTTTAGATAAGTTCTTTTAACGATAACAGACAAACCTTTCATTGGTTAACTGTTATACTTTTATTATTTACTTATTAGCCGCTAATAAACATTTTCAGACCCGTTAGAACTTTTAGCAATGTGAATTGCACATTTGGCACCATATTGTTCACAAGGTATTTTTTAGGACCTATATAACTAATGTATAGTGCAAATTTTTTAGTTAAGTTCTTTTAACGATAACAGACAAACCTTTCATTGGTTAACTGTTATACTTTTATTATTTACTTATTAGACTCTAATAAACATTTTGAGACCCGTTAGAACTTTTTGCAATGTGAATTGCACATTTGGCACCATATAGTTCACAAGGTACTTTTTGGGACCTATATAACTAATGTATAGTGCAAATTTTTTAGATAAGTTCTTTTAACGATAACAGACAAACCTTTCATTGGTTAACTGTTATACTTTTATTATTTACTTATTAGCCTCTAATAAACATTTTCAGACCCATTAGAACTTTTAGCAATGTGAATTGCACATTTGGCACCATATTGTTCACAAGGTATTTTTTAGGACCTATATAACTAATGTATAGTGCAAATTTTTTAGTTAAGTTCTTTTAACGATAACAGACAAACCTTTCATTGGTTAACTGTTATACTTTTATTATTTACTTATTAGACTCTAATAAACATTTTGTGACCCGTTAGAACTTTTTGCAATGTGAATTGCACATTTGGCACCATATAGTTCACAAGGTACTTTTTGGGACCTATATAACTAATGTATAGTGCAAATTTTTTAGATAAGTTCTTTTAACGATAACAGACAAACCTTTCATTGGTTAACTGTTATACTTTTATTATTTACTTATTAGCCTCTAATAAACATTTTCAGACCCATTAGAACTTTTAGCAATGTGAATTGCACATTTGGCACCATATTGTTCACAAGGTATTTTTTAGGAACTATATAACTAATGTATAGTGCAAATTTTTTAGTTAAGTTCTTTTAACGATAACAGACAAACCTTTCATTGGTTAACTGTTATACTTTTATTATTTACTTATTAGACTCTAATAAACATTTTGAGACCAGTTAGAACTTTTTGCAATGTGAATTGCACATTTGGCACCATATAGTTCACAAGGCACTTTTTAGGACCTATATAACTAATGTATAGTGCAAATTTTTTAGTTAAGTTCTTTTAACGATAACAGACAAACCTTTCATTGGTTAACTGTTATACTTTTATTATTTACTTATTAGCCTCTAATAAACATTTTCAGACCCATTAGAACTTTTAGCAATGTGAATTGCACATTTGGCACCATATTGTTCACAAGGTATTTTTTAGGACCTATATAACTAATGTATAGTGCAAATTTTTTAGTTAAGTTCTTTTACGATAACAGACAAACCTTTCATTGGTTAACTGTTATACTTTTATTATTTACTTATTAGACTCTAATAAACATTTTGAGACCAGTTAGAACTTTTTGCAATGTGAATTGCACATTTGGCACCATATTGTTCACAAGGCACTTTTTAGGACCTATATAACTAATGTATAGTGCAAATTTTTTAGTTAAGTTCTTTTAACGATAACAGACAAACCTTTCATTGGTTAACTGTTATACTTTTATTATTTACTTATTAGACTGTAATAAACATTTTGAGACCCGTTAGAACTTTTTGCAATGAGAATTGCACATTTGGCACCATATAGTTCACAAGGTACTTTTTGGGACCTATATAACTAATGTATAGTGCAAATTTTTTAGATAAGTTCTTTTAACGATAACAGACAAACCTTTCATTGGTTAACTGTTATACTTTTATTATTTACTTATTAGACTCGAATAAACATTTTGAGACCAGTTAGAACTTTTTGCAATGTGAATTGCACATTTGGCACCATATTGTTCACAAGGCACTTTTTAGGACCTATATAACTAATGTATAGTGCAAATTTTTTAGTTAAGTTCTTTTATCGATAACAGACAAACCTTTCATTGGTTAACTGTTATACTTTTATTATTTACTTATTAGGCTCTAATAAACATTTTGAGACCCGTTAGAACTTTTTGCAATGTGAATTGCACATTTGGCACCATATAGTTCACAAGGCACTTTTTAGGACCTATATAACTAATGTATAGTGCAAATTTTTTAGTTAAGTTCTTTTAACGATAACAGACAAACCTTTCATTGGTTAACTGTTATACTTTTATTATTTACTTATTAGACTCTAATAAACATTTTGTGACCCGTTAGAACTTTTTGCAATGTGAATTGCACATTTGGCACCATATAGTTCACAAGGTACTTTTTGGGACCTATATAACTAATGTATAGTGCAAATTTTTTAGATAAGTTCTTTTAACGATAACAGACAAACCTTTCATTGGTTAACTGTTATACTTTTATTATTTACTTATTAGCCTCTAATAAACATTTTCAGACCCATTAGAACTTTTAGCAATGTGAATTGCACATTTGGCACCATATTGTTCACAAGGCACTTTTTAGGACCTATATAACTAATGTATAGTGCAAATTTTTTAGTTAAGTTCTTTTAACGATAACAGACAAACCTTTCATTGGTTAACTGTTATACTTTTATTATTTACTTATTAGACTCTAATAAACATTTTGAGACCCGTTAGAACTTTTTGCAATGTGAATTGCACATTTGGCACCATATAGTTCACAAGGCACTTTTTAGGACCTATATAACTAATGTATAGTGCAAATTTTTTAGTTAAGTTCTTTTAACGATAACAGACAAACCTTTCATTGGTTAACTGTTATACTTTTATTATTTACTTATTAGCCTCTAATAAACATTTTGAGACCCGTTAGAACTTTTTGCAATGTAAATTGCACATTTGGCACCATATAGTTCACAAGGCACTTTTTAGGACCTATATAACTAATGTATAGTGCAAATTTTTTAGTTAAGTTCTTTTAACGATAACAGACAAACCTTTCATTGGTTAACTGTTATACTTTTATTATTTACTTATTAGACTCTAATAAACATTTTGTGACCCGTTAGAACTTTTTGCAATGTGAATTGCACATTTGGCACCATATAGTTCACAAGGTACTTTTTGGGACCTATATAACTAATGTATAGTGCAAATTTTTTAGATAAGTTCTTTTAACGATAACAGACAAACCTTTCATTGGTTAACTGTTATACTTTTATTATTTACTTATTAGCCTCTAATAAACATTTTCAGACCCGTTAGAACTTTTAGCAATGTGAATTGCACATTTGGCACCATATTGTTCACAAGGTATTTTTTAGGACCTATATAACTAATGTATAGTGCAAATTTTTTAGTTAAGTTCTTTTATCGATAACAGACAAACCTTTCATTGGTTAACTGTTATACTTTTATTATTTACTTATTAGACTCTAATAAACATTTTGAGACCCGTTAGAACTTTTTGCAATGTGAATTGCACATTTGGCACCATATAGTTCACAAGGCACTTTTTAGGACCTATATAACTAATGTATAGTGCAAATTTTTTAGTTAAGTTCTTTTAACGATAACAGACAAACCTTTCATTGGTTAACTGTTATACTTTTATTATTTACTTATTAGACTCTAATAAACATTTTGTGACCCGTTAGAACTTTTTGCAATGTGAATTGCACATTTGGCACCATATAGTTCACAAGGTACTTTTTGGGACCTATATAACTAATGTATAGTGCAAATTTTTTAGATAAGTTCTTTTAACGATAACAGACAAACCTTTCATTGGTTAACTGTTATACTTTTATTATTTACTTATTAGCCTCTAATAAACATTTTCAGACCCGTTAGAACTTTTAGCAATGTGAATTGCACATTTGGCACCATATTGTTCACAAGGTATTTTTTAGGACCTATATAACTAATGTATAGTGCAAATTTTTTAGTTAAGTTCTTTTAACGATAACAGACAAACCTTTCATTGGTTAACTGTTATACTTTTATTATTTACTTATTAGACTCTAATAAACATTTTGAGACCCGTTAGAACTTTTTGCAATGTGAATTGCACATTTGGCACCATATAGTTCACAAGGTACTTTTTGGGACCTATATAACTAATGTATAGTGCAAATTTTTTAGATAAGTTCTTTTAACGATAACAGACAAACCTTTCATTGGTTAACTGTTATACTTTTATTATTTACTTATTAGCCTCTAATAAACATTTTCAGACCCATTAGAACTTTTAGCAATGTGAATTGCACATTTGGCACCATATTGTTCACAAGGTATTTTTTAGGACCTATATAACTAATGTATAGTGCAAATTTTTTAGTTAAGTCCTTTTAACGATAACAGACAAACCTTTCATTGGTTAACTGTTATACTTTTATTATTTACTTATTAGACTCTAATAAACATTTTGAGACCAGTTAGAACTTTTTGCAATGTGAATTGCACATTTGGCACCATATTGTTCACAAGGCACTTTTTAGGACCTATATAACTAATGTATAGTGCAAATTTTTTAGTTAAGTTCTTTTAACGATAACAGACAAACCTTTCATTGGTTAACTGTTATACTTTTATTATTTACTTATTAGACTCTAATAAACGATTTGAGACCCGTTAGAACTTTTTTCAATGTGAATTGCACATTTGGCACCATATAGTTCACAAGGCACTTTTTAGGACCTATATAACTAATGTATAGTGCAAATTTTTTAGTTAAGTTCTTTTAACGATAACAGACAAACCTTTCATTGGTTAACTGTTATACTTTTATTATTTACTTATTAGACTCGAATAAACATTTTGAGACCCGTTAGAACTTTTTGCAATGTGAATTGCACATTTGGCACCATATAGTTCACAAGGTACTTTTTGGGACCTATATAACTAATGTATAGTGCAAATTTTTTAGATAAGTTCTTTTAACGATAACAGACAAACCTTTCATTGGTTAACTGTTATACTTTTATTATTTACTTATTAGCCTCTAATAAACATTTTCAGACCCATTAGAACTTTTAGCAATGTGAATTGCACATTTGGCACCATATTGTTCACAAGGTATTTTTTAGGACCTATATAACTAATGTATAGTGCAAATTTTTTAGTTAAGTTCTTTTACGATAACAGACAAACCTTTCATTGGTTAACTGTTATACTTTTATTATTTACTTATTAGACTCTAATAAACATTTTGAGACCAGTTAGAACTTTTTGCAATGTGAATTGCACATTTGGCACCATATTGTTCACAAGGCACTTTTTAGGACCTATATAACTAATGTATAGTGCAAATTTTTTAGTTAAGTTCTTTTAACGATAACAGACAAACCTTTCATTGGTTAACTGTTATACTTTTATTATTTACTTATTAGACTCTAATAAACATTTTGAGACCAGTTAGAACTTTTTGCAATGTGAATTGCACATTTGGCACCATATAGTTCACAAGGTACTTTTTGGGACCTATATAACTAATGTATAGTGCAAATTTTTTAGATAAGTTCTTTTAACGATAACAGACAAACCTTTCATTGGTTAACTGTTATACTTTTATTATTTACTTATTAGACTCGAATAAACATTTTGAGACCAGTTAGAACTTTTTGCAATGTGAATTGCACATTTGGCACCATATTGTTCACAAGGCACTTTTTAGGACCTATATAACTAATGTATAGTGCAAATTTTTTAGTTAAGTTCTTTTATCGATAACAGACAAACCTTTCATTGGTTAACTGTTATACTTTTATTATTTATTTATTAGACTCTAATAAACATTTTGAGACCCGTTAGAACTTTTTGCAATGTGAATTGCACATTTGGCACCATATAGTTCACAAGGCACTTTTTAGGACCTATATAACTAATGTATAGTGCAAATTTTTTAGTTAAGTTCTTTTAACGATAACAGACAAACCTTTCATTGGTTAACTGTTATACTTTTATTATTTACTTATTAGACTCTAATAAACATTTTGTGACCCGTTAGAACTTTTTGCAATGTGAATTGCACATTTGGCACCATATAGTTCACAAGGTACTTTTTGGGACCTATATAACTAATGTATAGTGCAAATTTTTTAGATAAGTTCTTTTAACGATAACAGACAAACCTTTCATTGGTTAACTGTTATACTTTTATTATTTACTTATTAGCCTCTAATAAACATTTTCAGACCCATTAGAACTTTTAGCAATGTGAATTGCACATTTGGCACCATAATGTTCACAAGGCACTTTTTAGGACCTATATAACTAATGTATAGTGCAAATTTTTTAGTTAAGTTCTTTTAACGATAACAGACAAACATTTCATTGGTTAACTGTTATACTTTTATTATTTACTTATTAGGCTCTAATAAACATTTTGAGACCCGTTAGAACTTTTAGCAATGTGAATTGCACATTTGGCACCATATAGTTCACAAGGCACTTTTTAGGACCTATATAACTAATGTATAGTGCAAATTTTTTAGTTAAGTTCTTTTAACGATAACAGACAAACCTTTCATTGGTTAACTGTTATACTTTTATTATTTACTTATTAGCCTCTAATAAACATTTTGAGACCCGTTAGAACTTTTTGCAATGTGAATTGCACATTTGGCACCATATAGTTCACAAGGCACTTTTTAGGACCTATATAACTAATGTATAGTGCAAATTTTTTAGTTAAGTTCTTTTAACGATAACAGACAAACCTTTCATTGGTTAACTGTTATACTTTTATTATTTACTTATTAGACTCGAATAAACATTTTGAGACCCGTTAGAACTTTTTGCAATGTGAATTGCACATTTGGCACCATATAGTTCACAAGGTACTTTTTGGGACCTATATAACTAATGTATAGTGCAAATATTTTAGATAAGTTCTTTTAACGATAACAGACAAACCTTTCATTGGTTAACTGTTATACTTTTATTATTTACTTATTAGCCTCTAATAAACATTTTCAGACCCATTAGAACTTTTAGCAATGTGAATTGCACATTTGGCACCATATTGTTCACAAGGTATTTTTTAGGACCTATATAACTAATGTATAGTGCAAAGTTTTTAGTTAAGTTCTTTTACGATAACAGACAAACCTTTCATTGGTTAACTGTTATACTTTTATTATTTACTTATTAGACTCTAATAAACATTTTGAGACCAGTTAGAACTTTTTGCAATGTGAATTGCACATTTGGCACCATATTGTTCACAAGGCACTTTTTAGGACCTATATAACTAATGTATAGTGCAAATTTTTTAGTTAAGTTCTTTTAACGATAACAGACAAACCTTTCATTGGTTAACTGTTATACTTTTATTATTTACTTATTAGACTCTAATAAACATTTTGTGACCCGTTAGAACTTTTTGCAATGTGAATTGCACATTTGGCACCATATAGTTCACAAGGTACTTTTTGGGACCTATATAACTAATGTATAGTGCAAATTTTTTAGATAAGTTCTTTTAACGATAACAGACAAACCTTTCATTGGTTAACTGTTATACTTTTATTATTTACTTATTAGCCTCTAATAAACATTTTCAGACCCGTTAGAACTTTTAGCAATGTGAATTGCACATTTGGCACCATATTGTTCACAAGGTATTTTTTAGGACCTATATAACTAATGTATAGTGCAAATTTTTTAGTTAAGTTCTTTTAACGATAACAGACAAACCTTTCATTGGTTAACTGTTATACTTTTATTATTTACTTATTAGACTCTAATAAACATTTTGAGACCCGTTAGAACTTTTTGCAATGTGAATTGCACATTTGGCACCATATAGTTCACAAGGTACTTTTTGGGACCTATATAACTAATGTATAGTGCAAATTTTTTAGATAAGTTCTTTTAACGATAACAGACAAACCTTTCATTGGTTAACTGTTATACTTTTATTATTTACTTATTAGCCTCTAATAAACATTTTCAGACCCATTAGAACTTTTAGCAATGTGAATTGCACATTTGGCACCATATTGTTCACAAGGTATTTTTTAGGACCTATATAACTAATGTATAGTGCAAATTTTTTAGTTAAGTCCTTTTAACGATAACAGACAAACCTTTCATTGGTTAACTGTTATACTTTTATTATTTACTTATTAGACTCTAATAAACATTTTGAGACCAGTTAGAACTTTTTGCAATGTGAATTGCACATTTGGCACCATATTGTTCACAAGGCACTTTTTAGGACCTATATAACTAATGTATAGTGCAAATTTTTTAGTTAAGTTCTTTTAACGATAACAGACAAACCTTTCATTGGTTAACTGTTATACTTTTATTATTTACTTATTAGACTCTAATAAACGATTTGAGACCCGTTAGAACTTTTTTCAATGTGAATTGCACATTTGGCACCATATAGTTCACAAGGCACTTTTTAGGACCTATATAACTAATGTATAGTGCAAATTTTTTAGTTAAGTTCTTTTAACGATAACAGACAAACCTTTCATTGGTTAACTGTTATACTTTTATTATTTACTTATTAGACTCGAATAAACATTTTGAGACCCGTTAGAACTTTTTGCAATGTGAATTGCACATTTGGCACCATATAGTTCACAAGGTACTTTTTGGGACCTATATAACTAATGTATAGTGCAAATTTTTTAGATAAGTTCTTTTAACGATAACAGACAAACCTTTCATTGGTTAACTGTTATACTTTTATTATTTACTTATTAGCCTCTAATAAACATTTTCAGACCCATTAGAACTTTTAGCAATGTGAATTGCACATTTGGCACCATATTGTTCACAAGGTATTTTTTAGGACCTATATAACTAATGTATAGTGCAAATTTTTTAGTTAAGTTCTTTTACGATAACAGACAAACCTTTCATTGGTTAACTGTTATACTTTTATTATTTACTTATTAGACTCTAATAAACATTTTGAGACCAGTTAGAACTTTTTGCAATGTGAATTGCACATTTGGCACCATATTGTTCACAAGGCACTTTTTAGGACCTATATAACTAATGTATAGTGCAAATTTTTTAGTTAAGTTCTTTTAACGATAACAGACAAACCTTTCATTGGTTAACTGTTATACTTTTATTATTTACTTATTAGACTCTATTAAACATTTTGAGACCAGTTAGAACTTTTTGCAATGTGAATTGCACATTTGGCACCATATAGTTCACAAGGTACTTTTTGGGACCTATATAACTAATGTATAGTGCAAATTTTTTAGATAAGTTCTTTTAACGATAACAGACAAACCTTTCATTGGTTAACTGTTATACTTTTATTATTTACTTATTAGACTCGAATAAACATTTTGAGACCAGTTAGAACTTTTTGCAATGTGAATTGCACATTTGGCACCATATTGTTCACAAGGCACTTTTTAGGACCTATATAACTAATGTATAGTGCAAATTTTTTAGTTAAGTTCTTTTATCGATAACAGACAAACCTTTCATTGGTTAACTGTTATACTTTTATTATTTATTTATTAGACTCTAATAAACATTTTGAGACCCGTTAGAACTTTTTGCAATGTGAATTGCACATTTGGCACCATATAGTTCACAAGGCACTTTTTAGGACCTATATAACTAATGTATAGTGCAAATTTTTTAGTTAAGTTCTTTTAACGATAACAGACAAACCTTTCATTGGTTAACTGTTATACTTTTATTATTTACTTATTAGACTCTAATAAACATTTTGTGACCCGTTAGAACTTTTTGCAATGTGAATTGCACATTTGGCACCATATAGTTCACAAGGTACTTTTTGGGACCTATATAACTAATGTATAGTGCAAATTTTTTAGATAAGTTCTTTTAACGATAACAGACAAACCTTTCATTGGTTAACTGTTATACTTTTATTATTTACTTATTAGCCTCTAATAAACATTTTCAGACCCATTAGAACTTTTAGCAATGTGAATTGCACATTTGGCACCATAATGTTCACAAGGCACTTTTTAGGACCTATATAACTAATGTATAGTGCAAATTTTTTAGTTAAGTTCTTTTAACGATAACAGACAAACATTTCATTGGTTAACTGTTATACTTTTATTATTTACTTATTAGGCTCTAATAAACATTTTGAGACCCGTTAGAACTTTTAGCAATGTGAATTGCACATTTGGCACCATATAGTTCACAAGGCACTTTTTAGGACCTATATAACTAATGTATAGTGCAAATTTTTTAGTTAAGTTCTTTTAACGATAACAGACAAACCTTTCATTGGTTAACTGTTATACTTTTATTATTTACTTATTAGCCTCTAATAAACATTTTGAGACCCGTTAGAACTTTTTGCAATGTGAATTGCACATTTGGCACCATATAGTTCACAAGGCACTTTTTAGGACCTATATAACTAATGTATAGTGCAAATTTTTTAGTTAAGTTCTTTTAACGATAACAGACAAACCTTTCATTGGTTAACTGTTATACTTTTATTATTTACTTATTAGACTCGAATAAACATTTTGAGACCCGTTAGAACTTTTTGCAATGTGAATTGCACATTTGGCACCATATAGTTCACAAGGTACTTTTTGGGACCTATATAACTAATGTATAGTGCAAATATTTTAGATAAGTTCTTTTAACGATAACAGACAAACCTTTCATTGGTTAACTGTTATACTTTTATTATTTACTTATTAGCCTCTAATAAACATTTTCAGACCCATTAGAACTTTTAGCAATGTGAATTGCACATTTGGCACCATATTGTTCACAAGGTATTTTTTAGGACCTATATAACTAATGTATAGTGCAAAGTTTTTAGTTAAGTTCTTTTACGATAACAGACAAACCTTTCATTGGTTAACTGTTATACTTTTATTATTTACTTATTAGACTCTAATAAACATTTTGAGACCAGTTAGAACTTTTTGCAATGTGAATTGCACATTTGGCACCATATTGTTCACAAGGCACTTTTTAGGACCTATATAACTAATGTATAGTGCAAATTTTTTAGTTAAGTTCTTTTAACGATAACAGACAAACCTTTCATTGGTTAACTGTTATACTTTTATTATTTACTTATTAGACTCTAATAAACATTTTGAGACCAGTTAGAACTTTTTGCAATGTGAATTGCACATTTGGCACCATATAGTTCACAAGGTACTTTTTGGGACCTATATAACTAATGTATAGTGCAAATTTTTTAGATAAGTTCTTTTAACGATAACAGACAAACCTTTCATTGGTTAACTGTTATACTTTTATTATTTACTTATTAGACTCTAATAAACATTTTGTGACCCGTTAGAACTTTTTGCAATGTGAATTGCACATTTGGCACCATATAGTTCACAAGGTACTTTTTGGGACCTATATAACTAATGTATAGTGCAAATTTTTTAGATAAGTTCTTTTAACGATAACAGACAAACCTTTCATTGGTTAACTGTTATACTTTTATTATTTACTTATTAGCCTCTAATAAACATTTTCAGACCCATTAGAACTTTTAGCAATGTGAATTGCACATTTGGCACCATAATGTTCACAAGGCACTTTTTAGGACCTATATAACTAATGTATAGTGCAAATTTTTTAGTTAAGTTCTTTTAACGATAACAGACAAACATTTCATTGGTTAACTGTTATACTTTTATTATTTACTTATTAGGCTCTAATAAACATTTTGAGACCCGTTAGAACTTTTAGCAATGTGAATTGCACATTTGGCACCATATAGTTCACAAGGCACTTTTTAGGACCTATATAACTAATGTATAGTGCAAATTTTTTAGTTAAGTTCTTTTAACGATAACAGACAAACCTTTCATTGGTTAACTGTTATACTTTTATTATTTACTTATTAGCCTCTAATAAACATTTTGAGACCCGTTAGAACTTTTTGCAATGTGAATTGCACATTTGGCACCATATAGTTCACAAGGCACTTTTTAGGACCTATATAACTAATGTATAGTGCAAATTTTTTAGTTAAGTTCTTTTAACGATAACAGACAAACCTTTCATTGGTTAACTGTTATACTTTTATTATTTACTTATTAGACTCGAATAAACATTTTGAGACCCGTTAGAACTTTTTGCAATGTGAATTGCACATTTGGCACCATATAGTTCACAAGGTACTTTTTGGGACCTATATAACTAATGTATAGTGCAAATATTTTAGATAAGTTCTTTTAACGATAACAGACAAACCTTTCATTGGTTAACTGTTATACTTTTATTATTTACTTATTAGCCTCTAATAAACATTTTCAGACCCATTAGAACTTTTAGCAATGTGAATTGCACATTTGGCACCATATTGTTCACAAGGTATTTTTTAGGACCTATATAACTAATGTATAGTGCAAAGTTTTTAGTTAAGTTCTTTTACGATAACAGACAAACCTTTCATTGGTTAACTGTTATACTTTTATTATTTACTTATTAGACTCTAATAAACATTTTGAGACCAGTTAGAACTTTTTGCAATGTGAATTGCACATTTGGCACCATATTGTTCACAAGGCACTTTTTAGGACCTATATAACTAATGTATAGTGCAAATTTTTTAGTTAAGTTCTTTTAACGATAACAGACAAACCTTTCATTGGTTAACTGTTATACTTTTATTATTTACTTATTAGACTCTAATAAACATTTTGAGACCAGTTAGAACTTTTTGCAATGTGAATTGCACATTTGGCACCATATAGTTCACAAGGTACTTTTTGGGACCTATATAACTAATGTATAGTGCAAATTTTTTAGATAAGTTCTTTTAACGATAACAGACAAACCTTTCATTGGTTAACTGTTATACTTTTATTATTTACTTATTAGACTCGAATAAACATTTTGAGACCAGTTAGAACTTTTTGCAATGTGAATTGCACATTTGGCACCATATTGTTCACAAGGCACTTTTTAGGACCTATATAACTAATGTATAGTGCAAATTTTTTAGTTAAGTTCTTTTATCGATAACAGACAAACCTTTCATTGGTTAACTGTTATACTTTTATTATTTATTTATTAGACTCTAATAAACATTTTGAGACCCGTTAGAACTTTTTGCAATGTGAATTGCACATTTGGCACCATATAGTTCACAAGGCACTTTTTAGGACCTATATAACTAATGTATAGTGCAAATTTTTTAGTTAAGTTCTTTTAACGATAACAGACAAACATTTCATTGGTTAACTGTTATACTTTTATTATTTACTTATTAGACTCGAATAAACATTTTGAGACCCGTTAGAACTTTTTGCAATGTGAATTGCACATTTGGCACCATATAGTTCACAAGGTACTTTTTGGGACCTATATAACTAATGTATAGTGCAAATATTTTAGATAAGTTCTTTTAACGATAACAGACAAACCTTTCATTGGTTAACTGTTATACTTTTATTATTTACTTATTAGCCTCTAATAAACATTTTCAGACCCATTAGAACTTTTAGCAATGTGAATTGCACATTTGGCACCATATTGTTCACAAGGTATTTTTTAGGACCTATATAACTAATGTATAGTGCAAAGTTTTTAGTTAAGTTCTTTTACGATAACAGACAAACCTTTCATTGGTTAACTGTTATACTTTTATTATTTACTTATTAGACTCTAATAAACATTTTGAGACCAGTTAGAACTTTTTGCAATGTGAATTGCACATTTGGCACCATATTGTTCACAAGGCACTTTTTAGGACCTATATAACTAATGTATAGTGCAAATTTTTTAGTTAAGTTCTTTTAACGATAACAGACAAACCTTTCATTGGTTAACTGTTATACTTTTATTATTTACTTATTAGACTCTAATAAACATTTTGAGACCAGTTAGAACTTTTTGCAATGTGAATTGCACATTTGGCACCATATAGTTCACAAGGTACTTTTTGGGACCTATATAACTAATGTATAGTGCAAATTTTTTAGATAAGTTCTTTTAACGATAACAGACAAACCTTTCATTGGTTAACTGTTATACTTTTATTATTTACTTATTAGACTCGAATAAACATTTTGAGACCAGTTAGAACTTTTTGCAATGTGAATTGCACATTTGGCACCATATTGTTCACAAGGCACTTTTTAGGACCTATATAACTAATGTATAGTGCAAATTTTTTAGTTAAGTTCTTTTATCGATAACAGACAAACCTTTCATTGGTTAACTGTTATACTTTTATTATTTATTTATTAGACTCTAATAAACATTTTGAGACCCGTTAGAACTTTTTGCAATGTGAATTGCACATTTGGCACCATATAGTTCACAAGGCACTTTTTAGGACCTATATAACTAATGTATAGTGCAAATTTTTTAGTTAAGTTCTTTTAACGATAACAGACAAACCTTTCATTGGTTAACTGTTATACTTTTATTATTTACTTATTAGACTCGAATAAACATTTTGAGACCCGTTAGAACTTTTTGCAATGTGAATTGCACATTTGGCACCATATAGTTCACAAGGTACTTTTTGGGACCTATATAACTAATGTATAGTGCAAATATTTTAGATAAGTTCTTTTAACGATAACAGACAAACCTTTCATTGGTTAACTGTTATACTTTTATTATTTACTTATTAGCCTCTAATAAACATTTTCAGACCCATTAGAACTTTTAGCAATGTGAATTGCACATTTGGCACCATATTGTTCACAAGGTATTTTTTAGGACCTATATAACTAATGTATAGTGCAAAGTTTTTAGTTAAGTTCTTTTACGATAACAGACAAACCTTTCATTGGTTAACTGTTATACTTTTATTATTTACTTATTAGACTCTAATAAACATTTTGAGACCAGTTAGAACTTTTTGCAATGTGAATTGCACATTTGGCACCATATTGTTCACAAGGCACTTTTTAGGACCTATATAACTAATGTATAGTGCAAATTTTTTAGTTAAGTTCTTTTAACGATAACAGACAAACCTTTCATTGGTTAACTGTTATACTTTTATTATTTACTTATTAGACTCTAATAAACATTTTGAGACCAGTTAGAACTTTTTGCAATGTGAATTGCACATTTGGCACCATATAGTTCACAAGGTACTTTTTGGGACCTATATAACTAATGTATAGTGCAAATTTTTTAGATAAGTTCTTTTAACGATAACAGACAAACCTTTCATTGGTTAACTGTTATACTTTTATTATTTACTTATTAGACTCGAATAAACATTTTGAGACCAGTTAGAACTTTTTGCAATGTGAATTGCACATTTGGCACCATATTGTTCACAAGGCACTTTTTAGGACCTATATAACTAATGTATAGTGCAAATTTTTTAGTTAAGTTCTTTTATCGATAACAGACAAACCTTTCATTGGTTAACTGTTATACTTTTATTATTTATTTATTAGACTCTAATAAACATTTTGAGACCCGTTAGAACTTTTTGCAATGTGAATTGCACATTTGGCACCATATAGTTCACAAGGCACTTTTTAGGACCTATATAACTAATGTATAGTGCAAATTTTTTAGTTAAGTTCTTTTAACGATAACAGACAAACCTTTCATTGGTTAACTGTTATACTTTTATTATTTACTTATTAGACTCTAATAAACATTTTGTGACCCGTTAGAACTTTTTGCAATGTGAATTGCACATTTGGCACCATATAGTTCACAAGGTACTTTTTGGGACCTATATAACTAATGTATAGTGCAAATTTTTTAGATAAGTTCTTTTAACGATAACAGACAAACCTTTCATTGGTTAACTGTTATACTTTTATTATTTACTTATTAGCCTCTAATAAACATTTTCAGACCCATTAGAACTTTTAGCAATGTGAATTGCACATTTGGCACCATAATGTTCACAAGGCACTTTTTAGGACCTATATAACTAATGTATAGTGCAAATTTTTTAGTTAAGTTCTTTTAACGATAACAGACAAACATTTCATTGGTTAACTGTTATACTTTTATTATTTACTTATTAGGCTCTAATAAACATTTTGAGACCCGTTAGAACTTTTAGCAATGTGAATTGCACATTTGGCACCATATAGTTCACAAGGCACTTTTTAGGACCTATATAACTAATGTATAGTGCAAATTTTTTAGTTAAGTTCTTTTAACGATAACAGACAAACCTTTCATTGGTTAACTGTTATACTTTTATTATTTACTTATTAGCCTCTAATAAACATTTTGAGACCCGTTAGAACTTTTTGCAATGTGAATTGCACATTTGGCACCATATAGTTCACAAGGCACTTTTTAGGACCTATATAACTAATGTATAGTGCAAATTTTTTAGTTAAGTTCTTTTAACGATAACAGACAAACCTTTCATTGGTTAACTGTTATACTTTTATTATTTACTTATTAGACTCGAATAAACATTTTGAGACCCGTTAGAACTTTTTGCAATGTGAATTGCACATTTGGCACCATATAGTTCACAAGGTACTTTTTGGGACCTATATAACTAATGTATAGTGCAAATTTTTTAGATAAGTTCTTTTAACGATAACAGACAAACCTTTCATTGGTTAACTGTTATACTTTTATTATTTACTTATTAGCCTCTAATAAACATTTTCAGACCCATTAGAACTTTTAGCAATGTGAATTGCACATTTGGCACCATATTGTTCACAAGGTATTTTTTAGGACCTATATAACTAATGTATAGTGCAAAGTTTTTAGTTAAGTTCTTTTACGATAACAGACAAACCTTTCATTGGTTAACTGTTATACTTTTATTATTTACTTATTAGACTCTAATAAACATTTTGAGACCAGTTAGAACTTTTTGCAATGTGAATTGCACATTTGGCACCATATTGTTCACAAGGCACTTTTTAGGACCTATATAACTAATGTATAGTGCAAATTTTTTAGTTAAGTTCTTTTAACGATAACAGACAAACCTTTCATTGGTTAACTGTTATACTTTTATTATTTACTTATTAGACTCTAATAAACATTTTGAGACCCGTTAGAACTTTTTGCAATGTGAATTGCACATTTGGCACCATATAGTTCACAAGGCACTTTTTGGGACCTATATAACTAATGTATAGTGCAAATTTTTTAGATAAGTTCTTTTATCGATAACAGACAAACCTTTCATTGGTTAACTGTTATACTTTTATTATTTACTTATTAGACTCGAATAAACATTTTGAGACCAGTTAGAAGTTTTTGCAATGTGAATTGCACATTTGGCACCATATTGTTCACAAGGCACTTTTTAGGACCTATATAACTAATGTATAGTGCAAATTTTTTAGTTAAGTTCTTTTATCGATAACAGACAAACCTTTCATTGGTTAACTGTTATACTTTTATTATTTACTTATTAGACTCTAATAAACATTTTGAGACCCGTTAGAACTTTTTGCAATGTGAATTGCACATTTGGCACCATATAGTTCACAAGGCACTTTTTAGGACCTATATAACTAATGTATAGTGCAAATTTTTTAGTTAAGTTCTTTTAACGATAACAGACAAACCTTTCATTGGTTAACTGTTATACTTTTATTATTTACTTATTAGACTCTAATAAACATTTTGTGACCCGTTAGAACTTTTTGCAATGTGAATTGCACATTTGGCACCATATAGTTCACAAGGTACTTTTTGGGACCTATATAACTAATGTATAGTGCAAATTTTTTAGATAAGTTCTTTTAACGATAACAGACAAACCTTTCATTGGTTAACTGTTATACTTTTATTATTTACTTATTAGCCTCTAATAAACATTTTCAGACCCATTAGAACTTTTAGCAATGTGAATTGCACATTTGGCACCATATTGTTCACAAGGTATTTTTTAGGACCTATATAACTAATGTATAGTGCAAATTTTTTAGTTAAGTTCTTTTAACGATAACAGACAAACCTTTCATTGGTTAACTGTTATACTTTTATTATTTACTTATTAGACTCTAATAAACATTTTGTGACCCGTTAGAACTTTTTGCAATGTGAATTGCACATTTGGCACCATATAGTTCACAAGGTACTTTTTGGGACCTATATAACTAATGTATAGTGCAAATTTTTTAGATAAGTTCTTTTAACGATAACAGACAAACCTTTCATTGGTTAACTGTTATACTTTTATTATTTACTTATTAGCCTCTAATAAACATTTTCAGACCCATTAGAACTTTTAGCAATGTGAATTGCACATTTGGCACCATATTGTTCACAAGGTATTTTTTAGGAACTATATAACTAATGTATAGTGCAAATTTTTTAGTTAAGTTCTTTTAACGATAACAGACAAACCTTTCATTGGTTAACTGTTATACTTTTATTATTTACTTATTAGACTCTAATAAACATTTTGAGACCAGTTAGAACTTTTAGCAATGTGAATTGCACATTTGGCACCATATTGTTCAGAAGGTATTTTTTAGGACCTATATAACTAATGTATAGTGCAAATTTTTTAGTTAAGTTCTTTTAACGATAACAGACAAACCTTTCATTGGTTAACTGTTATACTTTTATTATTTACTTATTAGACTCTAATAAACATTTTGAGACCAGTTAGAACTTTTTGCAATGTGAATTGCACATTTGGCACCATATAGTTCACAAGGCACTTTTTAGGACCTATATAACTAATGTATAGTGCAAATTTTTTAGTTAAGTTCTTTTAACGATAACAGACAAACCTTTCATTGGTTAACTGTTATACTTTTATTATTTACTTATTAGACTCGAATAAACATTTTGAGACCCGTTAGAACTTTTTGCAATGTGAATTGCACATTTGGCACCATATAGTTCACAAGGTACTTTTTGGGACCTATATAACTAATGTATAGTGCAAATTTTTTAGATAAGTTATTTTAACGATAACAGACAAACCTTTCATTGGTTAACTGTTATACTTTTATTATTTACTTATTAGCCTCTAATAAACATTTTCAGACCCATTAGAACTTTTAGCAATGTGAATTGCACATTTGGCACCATATTGTTCACAAGGTATTTTTTAGGACCTATATAACTAATGTATAGTGCAAATTTTTTAGTTAAGTTCTTTTACGATAACAGACAAACCTTTCATTGGTTAACTGTTATACTTTTATTATTTACTTATTAGACTCTAATAAACATTTTGAGACCAGTTAGAACTTTTTGCAATGTGAATTGCACATTTGGCACCATATTGTTCACAAGGCACTTTTTAGGACCTATATAACTAATGTATAGTGCAAATTTTTTAGTTAAGTTCTTTTAACGATAACAGACAAACCTTTCATTGGTTAACTGTTATACTTTTATTATTTACTTATTAGACTCTAATAAACATTTTGAGACCCGTTAGAACTTTTTGCAATGTGAATTGCACATTTGGCACCATATAGTTCACAAGGTACTTTTTGGGACCTATATAACTAATGTATAGTGCAAATTTTTTAGATAAGTTCTTTTAACGATAACAGACAAACCTTTCATTGGTTAAATGTTATACTTTTATTATTTACTTATTAGCCTCTAATAAACATTTTCAGACCCGTTAGAACTTTTAGCAATGTGAATTGCACATTTGGCACCATATTGTTCACAAGGTATTTTTTAGGACCTATATAACTAATGTATAGTGCAAATTTTTTAGTTAAGTTCTTTTATCGATAACAGACAAACCTTTTATTGGTTAACTGTTATACTTTTATTATTTACTTATTAGACTCTAATAAACATTTTGAGACCCGTTAGAACTTTTTGCAATGTGAATTGCACATTTGGCACCATATAGTTCACAAGGTACTTTTTGGGACCTATATAACTAATGTATAGTGCAAATTTTTTAGATAAGTTCTTTTAACGATAACAGACAAACCTTTCATTGGTTAACTGTTATACTTTTATTATTTACTTATTAGCCTCTAATAAACATTTTCAGACCCGTTAGAACTTTTAGCAATGTGAATTGCACATTTGGCACCATATTGTTCACAAGGTATTTTTTAGGACCTATATAACTAATGTATAGTGCAAATTTTTTAGTTAAGTTCTTTTAACGATAACAGACAAACCTTTCATTGGTTAACTGTTATACTTTTATTATTTACTTATTAGACTCTAATAAACATTTTGAGACCCGTTAGAACTTTTTGCAATGTGAATTGCACATTTGGCACCATATAGTTCACAAGGTACTTTTTGGGACCTATATAACTAATGTATAGTGCAAATTTTTTAGATAAGTTCTTTTAACGATAACAGACAAACCTTTCATTGGTTAACTGTTATACTTTTATTATTTACTTATTAGCCTCTAATAAACATTTTCAGACCCATTAGAACTTTTAGCAATGTGAATTGCACATTTGGCACCATATTGTTCACAAAGTATTTTTTAGGACCTATATAACTAATGTATAGTGCAAATTTTTTAGTTAAGTTCTTTTAACGATAACAGACAAACCTTTCATTGGTTAACTGTTATACTTTTATTATTTACTTATTAGACTCTAATAAACATTTTGAGACCAGTTACAACTTTTAGCAATGTGAATTGCACATTTGGCACCATATTGTTCAGAAGGTATTTTTTAGGACCTATAGAACTAATGTATAGTGCAAATTTTTTAGTTAAGTTCTTTTAACGATAACAGACAAACCTTTCATTGGTTAACTGTTATACTTTTATTATTTACTTATTAGACTCTAATAAACATTTTGAGACCAGTTAGAACTTTTTGCAATGTGAATTGCACATTTGGCACCATATTGTTCACAAGGCACTTTTTAGGACCTATATAACTAATGTATAGTGCAAATTTTTTAGTTAAGTTCTTTTAACGATAACAGACAAACCTTTCATTGGTTAACTGTTATACTTTTATTATTTACTTATTAGACTCTAATAAACGATTTGAGACCAGTTAGAACTTTTTGCAATGTGAATTGCACATTTGGCACCATATAGTTCACAAGGTACTTTTTGGGACCTATATAACTAATGTATAGTGCAAATTTTTTAGATAAGTTCTTTTAACGATAACAGACAAACCTTTCATTGGTTAACTGTTATACTTTTATTATTTACTTATTAGCCTCTAATAAACATTTTCAGACCCGTTAGAACTTTTAGCAATGTGAATTGCACATTTGGCACCATATTGTTCACAAGGTATTTTTTAGGACCTATATAACTAATGTATAGTGCAAATTTTTTAGTTAAGTTCTTTTATCGATAACAGACAAACCTTTTATTGGTTAACTGTTATACTTTTATTATTTACTTATTAGACTCTAATAAACATTTTGAGACCCGTTAGAACTTTTTGCAATGTGAATTGCACATTTGGCACCATATAGTTCACAAGGCACTTTTTAGGACCTATATAACTAATGTATAGTGCAAATTTTTTAGTTAAGTTCTTTTAACGATAACAGACAAACCTTTCATTGGTTAACTGTTATACTTTTATTATTTACTTATTAGACTCTAATAAACATTTTGTGACCCGTTAGAACTTTTTGCAATGTGAATTGCACATTTGGCACCATATAGTTCACAAGGTACTTTTTGGGACCTATATAACTAATGTATAGTGCAAATTTTTTAGATAAGTTCTTTTAACGATAACAGACAAACCTTTCATTGGTTAACTGTTATACTTTTATTATTTACTTATTAGCCTCTAATAAACATTTTCAGACCCGTTAGAACTTTTAGCAATGTGAATTGCACATTTGGCACCATATTGTTCACAAGGTATTTTTTAGGACCTATATAACTAATGTATAGTGCAAATTTTTTAGATAAGTTCTTTTAACGATAACAGACAAACCTTTCATTGGTTAACTGTTATACTTTTATTATTTACTTATTAGCCTCTAATAAACATTTTCAGACCCATTAGAACTTTTAGCAATGTGAATTGCACATTTGGCACCATATTGTTCACAAGGTATTTTTTAGGACCTATATAACTAATGTATAGTGCAAATTTTTTAGTTAAGTTCTTTTAACGATAACAGACAAACCTTTCATTGGTTAACTGTTATACTTTTATTATTTACTTATTAGACTCTAATAAACATTTTGAGACCAGTTAGAACTTTTAGCAATGTGAATTGCACATTTGGCACCATATTGTTCAGAAGGTATTTTTTAGGACCTATATAACTAATGTATAGTGCAAATTTTTTAGTTAAGTTCTTTTAACGATAACAGACAAACCTTTCATTGGTTAACTGTTATACTTTTATTATTTACTTATTAGACTCTAATAAACATTTTGAGACCAGTTAGAACTTTTTGCAATGTGAATTGCACATTTGGCACCATATTGTTCACAAGGCACTTTTTAGGACCTATATAACTAATGTATAGTGCAAATTTTTTAGTTAAGTTCTTTTAACGATAACAGACAAACCTTTCATTGGTTAACTGTTATACTTTTATTATTTACTTATTAGACTCTAATAAACGATTTGAGACCCGTTAGAACTTTTTTCAATGTGAATTGCACATTTGGCACCATATAGTTCACAAGGCACTTTTTAGGACCTATATAACTAATGTATAGTGCAAATTTTTTAGTTAAGTTCTTTTAACGATAACAGACAAACCTTTCATTGTTTAACTGTTATACTTTTATTATTTACTTGTTAGACTCGAATAAACATTTTGAGACCCGTTAGAACTTTTTGCAATGTGAATTGCACATTTGGCACCATATAGTTCACAAGGTACTTTTTGGGACCTATATAACTAATGTATAGTGCAAATTTTTTAGATAAGTTCTTTTAACGATAACAGACAAACCTTTCATTGGTTAACTGTTATACTTTTATTATTTACTTATTAGCCTCTAATAAACATTTTCAGACCCATTAGAACTTTTAGCAATGTGAATTGCACATTTGGCACCATATTGTTCACAAGGTATTTTTTAGGACCCATATAACTAATGTATAGTGCAAATTTTTTAGTTAAGTTCTTTTACGATAACAGACAAACCTTTCATTGGTTAACTGTTATACTTTTATTATTTACTTATTAGACTCTAATAAACATTTTTAGACCAGTTAGAACTTTTTGCAATGTGAATTGCACATTTGGCACCATATAGTTCACAAGGCACTTTTTAGGACCTATATAACTAATGTATAGTGCAAATTTTTTAGTTAAGTTCTTTTAACGATAACAGACAAACCTTTCATTGGTTAACTGTTATACTTTTATTATTTACTTATTAGACTCTAATAAACATTTTGTGACCCGTTAGAACTTTTTGCAATGTGAATTGCACATTTGGCACCATATAGTTCACAAGGTACTTTTTGGGATTTATATAACTAATGTATAGTGCAAATTTTTTAGATAAGTTCTTTTAACGATAACAGACAAACCTTTCATTGGTTAACTGTTATACTTTTATTATTTACTTATTAGCCTCTAATAAACATTTTCAGACCCATTAGAACTTTTAGCAATGTGAATTGCACATTTGGCACCATAATGTTCACAAGGCACTTTTTAGGACCTATATAACTAATGTATAGTGCAAATTTTTTAGTTAAGTTCTTTTAACGATAACAGACAAACCTTTCATTGGTTAACTGTTATACTTTTATTATTTACTTATTAGGCTCTAATAAACATTTTCAGACCCGTTAGAACTTTTTGCAATGTGATATGCACATTTGGCACCATATAGTTCACAAGGCACTTTTTAGGACCTATATAACTAATGTATAGTGCAAATTTTTTAGTTAAGTTCTTTTAACGATAACAGACAAACCTTTCATTGGTTAACTGTTATACTTTTATTATTTACTTATTAGCCTCTAATAAACATTTTGAGACCCGTTAGAACTTTTTGCAATGTGAATTGCACATTTGGCACCATATAGTTCACAAGGCACTTTTTAGGACCTGTATAACTAATGTATAGTGCAAATTTTTTAGTTAAGTTCTTTTAACGATAACAGACAAACCTTTCATTGGTTAACTGTTATACTTTTATTATTTACTTATTAGACTCGAATAAACATTTTGAGACCCGTTAGAACTTTTTGCAATGTGAATTGCACATTTGGCACCATATAGTTCACAAGGTACTTTTTGGGACCTATATAACTAATGTATAGTGCAAATTTTTTAGATAAGTTCTTTTAACGATAACAGACAAACCTTTCATTGGTTAACTGTTATACTTTTATTATTTACTTATTAGCCTCTAATAAACATTTTCAGACCCATTAGAACTTTTAGCAATGTGAATTGCACATTTGGCACCATATTGTTCACAAGGTATTTTTTAGGACCTATATAACTAATGTATAGTGCAAATTTTTTAGTTAAGTTCTTTTACGATAACAGACAAACCTTTCATTGGTTAACTGTTATACTTTTATTATTTACTTATTAGACTCTAATAAACATTTTGAGACCAGTTAGAACTTTTTGCAATGTGAATTGCACATTTGGCACCATATTGTTCACAAGGCACTTTTTAGGACCTATATAACTAATGTATAGTGCAAATTTTTTAGTTAAGTTCTTTTAACGATAACAGACAAACCTTTCATTGGTTAACTGTTATACTTTTATTATTTACTTATTAGACTCTAATAAACATTTTGAGACCAGTTAGAACTTTTTGCAATGTGAATTGCACATTTGGCACCATATAGTTCACAAGGTACTTTTTGGGACCTATATAACTAATGTATAGTGCAAATTTTTTAGATAAGTTCTTTTAACGATAACAGACAAACCTTTCATTGGTTAACTGTTATACTTTTATTATTTACTTATTAGACTCGAATAAACATTTTGAGACCAGTTAGAACTTTTTGCAATGTGAATTGCACATTTGGCACCATATTGTTCACAAGGCACTTTTTAGGACCTATATAACTAATGTATAGTGCAAATTTTTTAGTTAAGTTCTTTTATCGATAACAGACAAACCTTTCATTGGTTAACTGTTATACTTTTATTATTTATTTATTAGACTCTAATAAACATTTTGAGACCCGTTAGAACTTTTTGCAATGTGAATTGCACATTTGGCACCATATAGTTCACAAGGCACTTTTTAGGACCTATATAACTAATGTATAGTGCAAATTTTTTAGTTAAGTTCTTTTAACGATAACAGACAAACCTTTCATTGGTTAACTGTTATACTTTTATTATTTACTTATTAGACTCTAATAAACATTTTGTGACCCGTTAGAACTTTTTGCAATGTGAATTGCACATTTGGCACCATATAGTTCACAAGGTACTTTTTGGGACCTATATAACTAATGTATAGTGCAAATTTTTTAGATAAGTTCTTTTAACGATAACAGACAAACCTTTCATTGGTTAACTGTTATACTTTTATTATTTACTTATTAGTCTCTAATAAACATTTTCAGACCCATTAGAACTTTTAGCAATGTGAATTGCACATTTGGCACCATAATGTTCACAAGGCACTTTTTAGGACCTATATAACTAATGTATAGTGCAAATTTTTTAGTTAAGTTCTTTTAACGATAACAGACAAACATTTCATTGGTTAACTGTTATACTTTTATTATTTACTTATTAGGCTCTAATAAACATTTTGAGACCCGTTAGAACTTTTAGCAATGTGAATTGCACATTTGGCACCATATAGTTCACAAGGCACTTTTTAGGACCTATATAACTAATGTATAGTGCAAATTTTTTAGTTAAGTTCTTTTAACGATAACAGACAAACCTTTCATTGGTTAACTGTTATACTTTTATTATTTACTTATTAGCCTCTAATAAACATTTTGAGACCCGTTAGAACTTTTTGCAATGTGAATTGCACATTTGGCACCATATAGTTCACAAGGCACTTTTTAGGACCTATATAACTAATGTATAGTGCAAATTTTTTAGTTAAGTTCTTTTAACGATAACAGACAAACCTTTCATTGGTTAACTGTTATACTTTTATTATTTACTTATTAGACTCGAATAAACATTTTGAGACCCGTTAGAACTTTTTGCAATGTGAATTGCACATTTGGCACCATATAGTTCACAAGGTACTTTTTGGGACCTATATAACTAATGTATAGTGCAAATTTTTTAGATAAGTTCTTTTAACGATAACAGACAAACCTTTCATTGGTTAACTGTTATACTTTTATTATTTACTTATTAGCCTCTAATAAACATTTTCAGACCCATTAGAACTTTTAGCAATGTGAATTGCACATTTGGCACCATATTGTTCACAAGGTATTTTTTAGGACCTATATAACTAATGTATAGTGCAAAGTTTTTAGTTAAGTTCTTTTACGATAACAGACAAACCTTTCATTGGTTAACTGTTATACTTTTATTATTTACTTATTAGACTCTAATAAACATTTTGAGACCAGTTAGAACTTTTTGCAATGTGAATTGCACATTTGGCACCATATTGTTCACAAGGCACTTTTTAGGACCTATATAACTAATGTATAGTGCAAATTTTTTAGTTAAGTTCTTTTATCGATAACAGACAAACCTTTCATTGGTTAACTGTTATACTTTTATTATTTATTTATTAGACTCTAATAAACATTTTGAGACCCGTTAGAACTTTTTGCAATGTGAATTGCACATTTGGCACCATATAGTTCACAAGGCACTTTTTAGGACCTATATAACTAATGTATAGTGCAAATTTTTTAGTTAAGTTCTTTTAACGATAACAGACAAACCTTTCATTGGTTAACTGTTATACTTTTATTATTTACTTATTAGACTCTAATAAACATTTTGTGACCCGTTAGAACTTTTTGCAATGTGAATTGCACATTTGGCACCATATAGTTCACAAGGTACTTTTTGGGACCTATATAACTAATGTATAGTGCAAATTTTTTAGATAAGTTCTTTTAACGATAACAGACAAACCTTTCATTGGTTAACTGTTATACTTTTATTATTTACTTATTAGTCTCTAATAAACATTTTCAGACCCATTAGAACTTTTAGCAATGTGAATTGCACATTTGGCACCATAATGTTCACAAGGCACTTTTTAGGACCTATATAACTAATGTATAGTGCAAATTTTTTAGTTAAGTTCTTTTAACGATAACAGACAAACATTTCATTGGTTAACTGTTATACTTTTATTATTTACTTATTAGGCTCTAATAAACATTTTGAGACCCGTTAGAACTTTTAGCAATGTGAATTGCACATTTGGCACCATATAGTTCACAAGGCACTTTTTAGGACCTATATAACTAATGTATAGTGCAAATTTTTTAGTTAAGTTCTTTTAACGATAACAGACAAACCTTTCATTGGTTAACTGTTATACTTTTATTATTTACTTATTAGCCTCTAATAAACATTTTCAGACCCGTTAGAACTTTTTGCAATGTGAATTGCACATTTGGCACCATATAGTTCACAAGGCACTTTTTAGGACCTATATAACTAATGTATAGTGCAAATTTTTTAGTTAAGTTCTTTTAACGATAACAGACAAACCTTTCATTGGTTAACTGTTATACTTTTATTATTTACTTATTAGACTCGAATAAACATTTTGAGACCCGTTAGAACTTTTTGCAATGTGAATTGCACATTTGGCACCATATAGTTCACAAGGTACTTTTTGGGACCTATATAACTAATGTATAGTGCAAATTTTTTAGATAAGTTCTTTTAACGATAACAGACAAACCTTTCATTGGTTAACTGTTATACTTTTATTATTTACTTATTAGCCTCTAATAAACATTTTCAGACCCATTAGAACTTTTAGCAATGTGAATTGCACATTTGGCACCATATTGTTCACAAGGTATTTTTTAGGACCTATATAACTAATGTATAGTGCAAAGTTTTTAGTTAAGTTCTTTTACGATAACAGACAAACCTTTCATTGGTTAACTGTTATACTTTTATTATTTACTTATTAGACTCTAATAAACATTTTGAGACCAGTTAGAACTTTTTGCAATGTGAATTGCACATTTGGCACCATATTGTTCACAAGGCACTTTTTAGGACCTATATAACTAATGTATAGTGCAAATTTTTTAGTTAAGTTCTTTTAACGATAACAGACAAACCTTTCATTGGTTAACTGTTATACTTTTATTATTTACTTATTAGACTCTAATAAACATTTTGAGACCCGTTAGAACTTTTTGCAATGTGAATTGCACATTTGGCACCATATAGTTCACAAGGTACTTTTTGGGACCTATATAACTAATGTATAGTGCAAATTTTTTAGATAAGTTCTTTTATCGATAACAGACAAACCTTTCATTGGTTAACTGTTATACTTTTATTATTTACTTATTAGCCTCTAATAAACATTTTCAGACCCATTAGAACTTTTAGCAATGTGAATTGCACATTTGGCACCATATTGTTCACAAGGTATTTTTTAGGACCTATATAACTAATGTATAGTGCAAATTTTTTAGTTAAGTTCTTTTAACGATAACAGACAAACCTTTCATTGGTTAACTGTTATACTTTTATTATTTACTTATTAGACTCTAATAAACATTTTGAGACCAGTTAGAACTTTTAGCAATGTGAATTGCACATTTGGCACCATATTGTTCAGAAGGTATTTTTTAGGACCTATATAACTAATGTATAGTGCAAATTTTTTAGTTAAGTTCTTTTAACGATAACAGACAAACCTTTCATTGGTTAACTGTTATACTTTTATTATTTACTTATTAGACTCTAATAAACATTTTGTGACCCGTTAGAACTTTTTGCAATGTGAATTGCACATTTGGCACCATATAGTTCACAAGGTACTTTTTGGGACCTATATAACTAATGTATAGTGCAAATTTTTTAGATAAGTTCTTTTAACGATAACAGACAAACCTTTCATTGGTTAACTGTTATACTTTTATTATTTACTTATTAGTCTCTAATAAACATTTTCAGACCCATTAGAACTTTTAGCAATGTGAATTGCACATTTGGCACCATAATGTTCACAAGGCACTTTTTAGGACCTATATAACTAATGTATAGTGCAAATTTTTTAGTTAAGTTCTTTTAACGATAACAGACAAACATTTCATTGGTTAACTGTTATACTTTTATTATTTACTTATTAGGCTCTAATAAACATTTTGAGACCCGTTAGAACTTTTAGCAATGTGAATTGCACATTTGGCACCATATAGTTCACAAGGCACTTTTTAGGACCTATATAACTAATGTATAGTGCAAATTTTTTAGTTAAGTTCTTTTAACGATAACAGACAAACCTTTCATTGGTTAACTGTTATACTTTTATTATTTACTTATTAGCCTCTAATAAACATTTTGAGACCCGTTAGAACTTTTTGCAATGTGAATTGCACATTTGGCACCATATAGTTCACAAGGCACTTTTTAGGACCTATATAACTAATGTATAGTGCAAATTTTTTAGTTAAGTTCTTTTAACGATAACAGACAAACCTTTCATTGGTTAACTGTTATACTTTTATTATTTACTTATTAGACTCGAATAAACATTTTGAGACCCGTTAGAACTTTTTGCAATGTGAATTGCACATTTGGCACCATATAGTTCACAAGGTACTTTTTGGGACCTATATAACTAATGTATAGTGCAAATTTTTTAGATAAGTTCTTTTAACGATAACAGACAAACCTTTCATTGGTTAACTGTTATACTTTTATTATTTACTTATTAGCCTCTAATAAACATTTTCAGACCCATTAGAACTTTTAGCAATGTGAATTGCACATTTGGCACCATATTGTTCACAAGGTATTTTTTAGGACCTATATAACTAATGTATAGTGCAAAGTTTTTAGTTAAGTTCTTTTACGATAACAGACAAACCTTTCATTGGTTAACTGTTATACTTTTATTATTTACTTATTAGACTCTAATAAACATTTTGAGACCAGTTAGAACTTTTTGCAATGTGAATTGCACATTTGGCACCATATTGTTCACAAGGCACTTTTTAGGACCTATATAACTAATGTATAGTGCAAATTTTTTAGTTAAGTTCTTTTAACGATAACAGACAAACCTTTCATTGGTTAACTGTTATACTTTTATTATTTACTTATTAGACTCTAATAAACATTTTGAGACCCGTTAGAACTTTTTGCAATGTGAATTGCACATTTGGCACCATATAGTTCACAAGGTACTTTTTGGGACCTATATAACTAATGTATAGTGCAAATTTTTTAGATAAGTTCTTTTATCGATAACAGACAAACCTTTCATTGGTTAACTGTTATACTTTTATTATTTACTTATTAGCCTCTAATAAACATTTTCAGACCCATTAGAACTTTTAGCAATGTGAATTGCACATTTGGCACCATATTGTTCACAAGGTATTTTTTAGGACCTATATAACTAATGTATAGTGCAAATTTTTTAGTTAAGTTCTTTTAACGATAACAGACAAACCTTTCATTGGTTAACTGTTATACTTTTATTATTTACTTATTAGACTCTAATAAACATTTTGAGACCAGTTAGAACTTTTAGCAATGTGAATTGCACATTTGGCACCATATTGTTCAGAAGGTATTTTTTAGGACCTATATAACTAATGTATAGTGCAAATTTTTTAGTTAAGTTCTTTTAACGATAACAGACAAACCTTTCATTGGTTAACTGTTATACTTTTATTATTTACTTATTAGACTCTAATAAACATTTTGAGACCAGTTAGAACTTTTTGCAATGTGAATTGCACATTTGGCACCATATTGTTCACAAGGCACTTTTTAGGACCTATATAACTAATGTATAGTGCAAATTTTTTAGTTAAGTTCTTTTAACGATAACAGACAAACCTTTCATTGGTTAACTGTTATACTTTTATTATTTACTTATTAGACTCTAATAAACGATTTGAGACCCGTTAGAACTTTTTTCAATGTGAATTGCACATTTGGCACCATATAGTTCACAAGGCACTTTTTAGGACCTATATAACTAATGTATAGTGCAAATTTTTTAGTTAAGTTCTTTTAACGATAACAGACAAACCTTTCATTGTTTAACTGTTATACTTTTATTATTTACTTGTTAGACTCGAATAAACATTTTGAGACCCGTTAGAACTTTTTGCAATGTGAATTGCACATTTGGCACCATATAGTTCACAAGGTACTTTTTGGGACCTATATAACTAATGTATAGTGCAAATTTTTTAGATAAGTTCTTTTAACGATAACAGACAAACCTTTCATTGGTTAACTGTTATACTTTTATTATTTACTTATTAGCCTCTAATAAACATTTTCAGACCCATTAGAACTTTTAGCAATGTGAATTGCACATTTGGCACCATATTGTTCACAAGGTATTTTTTAGGACCCATATAACTAATGTATAGTGCAAATTTTTTAGTTAAGTTCTTTTACGATAACAGACAAACCTTTCATTGGTTAACTGTTATACTTTTATTATTTACTTATTAGACTCTAATAAACATTTTTAGACCAGTTAGAACTTTTTGCAATGTGAATTGCACATTTGGCACCATATAGTTCACAAGGCACTTTTTAGGACCTATATAACTAATGTATAGTGCAAATTTTTTAGTTAAGTTCTTTTAACGATAACAGACAAACCTTTCATTGGTTAACTGTTATACTTTTATTATTTACTTATTAGACTCTAATAAACATTTTGTGACCCGTTAGAACTTTTTGCAATGTGAATTGCACATTTGGCACCATATAGTTCACAAGGTACTTTTTGGGATTTATATAACTAATGTATAGTGCAAATTTTTTAGATAAGTTCTTTTAACGATAACAGACAAACCTTTCATTGGTTAACTGTTATACTTTTATTATTTACTTATTAGCCTCTAATAAACATTTTCAGACCCATTAGAACTTTTAGCAATGTGAATTGCACATTTGGCACCATAATGTTCACTAGGCACTTTTTAGGACCTATATAACTAATGTATAGTGCAAATTTTTTAGTTAATTTCTTTTAACGATAACAGACAAACCTTTCATTGGTTAACTGTTATACTTTTATTATTTACTTATTAGGCTCTAATAAACATTTTCAGACCCGTTAGAACTTTTTGCAATGTGATATGCACATTTGGCACCATATAGTTCACAAGGCACTTTTTAGGACCTATATAACTAATGTATAGTGCAAATTTTTTAGTTAAGTTCTTTTAACGATAACAGACAAACCTTTCATTGGTTAACTGTTATACTTTTATTATTTACTTATTAGCCTCTAATAAACATTTTGAGACCCGTTAGAACTTTTTGCAATGTGAATTGCACATTTGGCACCATATAGTTCACAAGGCACTTTTTAGGACCTATATAACTAATGTATAGTGCAAATTTTTTAGTTAAGTTCTTTTAACGATAACAGACAAACCTTTCATTGGTTAACTGTTATACTTTTATTATTTACTTATTAGACTCGAATAAACATTTTGAGACCCGTTAGAACTTTTTGCAATGTGAATTGCACATTTGGCACCATATAGTTCACAAGGTACTTTTTGGGACCTATATAACTAATGTATAGTGCAAATTTTTTAGATAAGTTCTTTTAACGATAACAGACAAACCTTTCATTGGTTAACTGTTATACTTTTATTATTTACTTATTAGCCTCTAATAAACATTTTCAGACCCATTAGAACTTTTAGCAATGTGAATTGCACATTTGGCACCATATTGTTCACAAGGTATTTTTTAGGACCTATATAACTAATGTATAGTGCAAATTTTTTAGTTAAGTTCTTTTACGATAACAGACAAACCTTTCATTGGTTAACTGTTATACTTTTATTATTTACTTATTAGACTCTAATAAACATTTTGAGACCAGTTAGAACTTTTTGCAATGTGAATTGCACATTTGGCACCATATTGTTCACAAGGCACTTTTTAGGACCTATATAACTAATGTATAGTGCAAATTTTTTAGTTAAGTTCTTTTAACGATAACAGACAAACCTTTCATTGGTTAACTGTTATACTTTTATTATTTACTTATTAGACTCTAATAAACATTTTGAGACCAGTTAGAACTTTTTGCAATGTGAATTGCACATTTGGCACCATATAGTTCACAAGGTACTTTTTGGGACCTATATAACTAATGTATAGTGCAAATTTTTTAGATAAGTTCTTTTAACGATAACAGACAAACCTTTCATTGGTTAACTGTTATACTTTTATTATTTACTTATTAGACTCGAATAAACATTTTGAGACCAGTTAGAACTTTTTGCAATGTGAATTGCACATTTGGCACCATATTGTTCACAAGGCACTTTTTAGGACCTATATAACTAATGTATAGTGCAAATTTTTTAGTTAAGTTCTTTTATCGATAACAGACAAACCTTTCATTGGTTAACTGTTATACTTTTATTATTTATTTATTAGACTCTAATAAACATTTTGAGACCCGTTAGAACTTTTTGCAATGTGAATTGCACATTTGGCACCATATAGTTCACAAGGCACTTTTTAGGACCTATATAACTAATGTATAGTGCAAATTTTTTAGTTAAGTTCTTTTAACGATAACAGACAAACCTTTCATTGGTTAACTGTTATACTTTTATTATTTACTTATTAGACTCTAATAAACATTTTGTGACCCGTTAGAACTTTTTGCAATGTGAATTGCACATTTGGCACCATATAGTTCACAAGGTACTTTTTGGGACCTATATAACTAATGTATAGTGCAAATTTTTTAGATAAGTTCTTTTAACGATAACAGACAAACCTTTCATTGGTTAACTGTTATACTTTTATTATTTACTTATTAGTCTCTAATAAACATTTTCAGACCCATTAGAACTTTTAGCAATGTGAATTGCACATTTGGCACCATAATGTTCACAAGGCACTTTTTAGGACCTATATAACTAATGTATAGTGCAAATTTTTTAGTTAAGTTCTTTTAACGATAACAGACAAACATTTCATTGGTTAACTGTTATACTTTTATTATTTACTTATTAGGCTCTAATAAACATTTTGAGACCCGTTAGAACTTTTAGCAATGTGAATTGCACATTTGGCACCATATAGTTCACAAGGCACTTTTTAGGACCTATATAACTAATGTATAGTGCAAATTTTTTAGTTAAGTTCTTTTAACGATAACAGACAAACCTTTCATTGGTTAACTGTTATACTTTTATTATTTACTTATTAGCCTCTAATAAACATTTTGAGACCCGTTAGAACTTTTTGCAATGTGAATTGCACATTTGGCACCATATAGTTCACAAGGCACTTTTTAGGACCTATATAACTAATGTATAGTGCAAATTTTTTAGTTAAGTTCTTTTAACGATAACAGACAAACCTTTCATTGGTTAACTGTTATACTTTTATTATTTACTTATTAGACTCGAATAAACATTTTGAGACCCGTTAGAACTTTTTGCAATGTGAATTGCACATTTGGCACCATATAGTTCACAAGGTACTTTTTGGGACCTATATAACTAATGTATAGTGCAAATTTTTTAGATAAGTTCTTTTAACGATAACAGACAAACCTTTCATTGGTTAACTGTTATACTTTTATTATTTACTTATTAGCCTCTAATAAACATTTTCAGACCCATTAGAACTTTTAGCAATGTGAATTGCACATTTGGCACCATATTGTTCACAAGGTACTTTTTAGGACCTATATAACTAATGTATAGTGCAAAGTTTTTAGTTAAGTTCTTTTACGATAACAGACAAACCTTTCATTGGTTAACTGTTATACTTTTATTATTTACTTATTAGACTCTAATAAACATTTTGAGACCAGTTAGAACTTTTTGCAATGTGAATTGCACATTTGGCACCATATTGTTCACAAGGCACTTTTTAGGACCTATATAACTAATGTATAGTGCAAATTTTTTAGTTAAGTTCTTTTAACGATAACAGACAAACCTTTCATTGGTTAACTGTTATACTTTTATTATTTACTTATTAGACTCTAATAAACATTTTGAGACCCGTTAGAACTTTTTGCAATGTGAATTGCACATTTGGCACCATATAGTTCACAAGGTACTTTTTGGGACCTATATAACTAATGTATAGTGCAAATTTTTTAGATAAGTTCTTTTATCGATAACAGACAAACCTTTCATTGGTTAACTGTTATACTTTTATTATTTACTTATTAGACTCGAATAAACATTTTGAGACCAGTTAGAAGTTTTTGCAATGTGAATTGCACATTTGGCACCATATTGTTCACAAGGCACTTTTTAGGACCTATATAACTAATGTATAGTGCAAATTTTTTAGTTAAGTTCTTTTATCGATAACAGACAAACCTTTCATTGGTTAACTGTTATACTTTTATTATTTACTTATTAGACTCTAATAAACATTTTGAGACCCGTTAGAACTTTTTGCAATGTGAATTGCACATTTGGCACCATATAGTTCACAAGGCACTTTTTAGGACCTATATAACTAATGTATAGTGCAAATTTTTTAGTTAAGTTCTTTTAACGATAACAGACAAACCTTTCATTGGTTAACTGTTATACTTTTATTATTTACTTATTAGACTCTAATAAACATTTTGTGACCCGTTAGAACTTTTTGCAATGTGAATTGCACATTTGGCACCATATAGTTCACAAGGTACTTTTTGGGACCTATATAACTAATGTATAGTGCAAATTTTTTAGATAAGTTCTTTTAACGATAACAGACAAACCTTTCATTGGTTAACTGTTATACTTTTATTATTTACTTATTAGCCTCTAATAAACATTTTCAGACCCATTAGAACTTTTAGCAATGTGAATTGCACATTTGGCACCATATTGTTCACAAGGTATTTTTTGGGACCTATATAACTAATGTATAGTGCAAATTTTTTAGTTAAGTTCTTTTAACGATAACAGACAAACCTTTCATTGGTTAACTGTTATACTTTTATTATTTACTTATTAGACTCTAATAAACATTTTGTGACCCGTTAGAACTTTTTGCAATGTGAATTGCACATTTGGCACCATATAGTTCACAAGGTACTTTTTGGGACCTATATAACTAATGTATAGTGCAAATTTTTTAGATAAGTTCTTTTAACGATAACAGACAAACCTTTCATTGGTTAACTGTTATACTTTTATTATTTACTTATTAGCCTCTAATAAACATTTTCAGACCCATTAGAACTTTTAGCAATGTGAATTGCACATTTGGCACCATATTGTTCACAAGGTATTTTTTAGGAACTATATAACTAATGTATAGTGCAAATTTTTTAGTTAAGTTCTTTTAACGATAACAGACAAACCTTTCATTGGTTAACTGTTATACTTTTATTATTTACTTATTAGACTCTAATAAACATTTTGAGACCAGTTAGAACTTTTAGCAATGTGAATTGCACATTTGGCACCATATTGTTCAGAAGGTATTTTTTAGGACCTATATAACTAATGTATAGTGCAAATTTTTTAGTTAAGTTCTTTTAACGATAACAGACAAACCTTTCATTGGTTAACTGTTATACTTTTATTATTTACTTATTAGACTCTAATAAACATTTTGAGACCAGTTAGAACTTTTTGCAATGTGAATTGCACATTTGGCACCATATAGTTCACAAGGCACTTTTTAGGACCTATATAACTAATGTATAGTGCAAATTTTTTAGTTAAGTTCTTTTAACGATAACAGACAAACCTTTCATTGGTTAACTGTTATACTTTTATTATTTACTTATTAGACTCGAATAAACATTTTGAGACCCGTTAGAACTTTTTGCAATGTGAATTGCACATTTGGCACCATATAGTTCACAAGGTACTTTTTGGGACCTATATAACTAATGTATAGTGCAAATTTTTTAGATAAGTTATTTTAACGATAACAGACAAACCTTTCATTGGTTAACTGTTATACTTTTATTATTTACTTATTAGCCTCTAATAAACATTTTCAGACCCATTAGAACTTTTAGCAATGTGAATTGCACATTTGGCACCATATTGTTCACAAGGTATTTTTTAGGACCTATATAACTAATGTATAGTGCAAATTTTTTAGTTAAGTTCTTTTACGATAACAGACAAACCTTTCATTGGTTAACTGTTATACTTTTATTATTTACTTATTAGACTCTAATAAACATTTTGAGACCAGTTAGAACTTTTTGCAATGTGAATTGCACATTTGGCACCATATTGTTCACAAGGCACTTTTTAGGACCTATATAACTAATGTATAGTGCAAATTTTTTAGTTAAGTTCTTTTAACGATAACAGACAAACCTTTCATTGGTTAACTGTTATACTTTTATTATTTACTTATTAGACTCTAATAAACATTTTGAGACCCGTTAGAACTTTTTGCAATGTGAATTGCACATTTGGCACCATATAGTTCACAAGGTACTTTTTGGGACCTATATAACTAATGTATAGTGCAAATTTTTTAGATAAGTTCTTTTAACGATAACAGACAAACCTTTCATTGGTTAAATGTTATACTTTTATTATTTACTTATTAGCCTCTAATAAACATTTTCAGACCCGTTAGAACTTTTAGCAATGTGAATTGCACATTTGGCACCATATTGTTCACAAGGTATTTTTTAGGACCTATATAACTAATGTATAGTGCAAATTTTTTAGTTAAGTTCTTTTATCGATAACAGACAAACCTTTTATTGGTTAACTGTTATACTTTTATTATTTACTTATTAGACTCTAATAAACATTTTGAGACCCGTTAGAACTTTTTGCAATGTGAATTGCACATTTGGCACCATATAGTTCACAAGGTACTTTTTGGGACCTATATAACTAATGTATAGTGCAAATTTTTTAGATAAGTTCTTTTAACGATAACAGACAAACCTTTCATTGGTTAACTGTTATACTTTTATTATTTACTTATTAGCCTCTAATAAACATTTTCAGACCCGTTAGAACTTTTAGCAATGTGAATTGCACATTTGGCACCATATTGTTCACAAGGTATTTTTTAGGACCTATATAACTAATGTATAGTGCAAATTTTTTAGTTAAGTTCTTTTAACGATAACAGACAAACCTTTCATTGGTTAACTGTTATACTTTTATTATTTACTTATTAGACTCTAATAAACATTTTGAGACCCGTTAGAACTTTTTGCAATGTGAATTGCACATTTGGCACCATATAGTTCACAAGGTACTTTTTGGGACCTATATAACTAATGTATAGTGCAAATTTTTTAGATAAGTTCTTTTAACGATAACAGACAAACCTTTCATTGGTTAACTGTTATACTTTTATTATTTACTTATTAGCCTCTAATAAACATTTTCAGACCCATTAGAACTTTTAGCAATGTGAATTGCACATTTGGCACCATATTGTTCACAAGGTATTTTTTAGGACCTATATAACTAATGTATAGTGCAAATTTTTTAGTTAAGTTCTTTTAACGATAACAGACAAACCTTTCATTGGTTAACTGTTATACTTTTATTATTTACTTATTAGACTCTAATAAACATTTTGAGACCAGTTAGAACTTTTAGCAATGTGAATTGCACATTTGGCACCATATTGTTCAGAAGGTATTTTTTAGGACCTATAGAACTAATGTATAGTGCAAATTTTTTAGTTAAGTTCTTTTAACGATAACAGACAAACCTTTCATTGGTTAACTGTTATACTTTTATTATTTACTTATTAGACTCTAATAAACATTTTGAGACCAGTTAGAACTTTTTGCAATGTGAATTGCACATTTGGCACCATATTGTTCACAAGGCACTTTTTAGGACCTATATAACTAATGTATAGTGCAAATTTTTTAGTTAAGTTCTTTTAACGATAACAGACAAACCTTTCATTGGTTAACTGTTATACTTTTATTATTTACTTATTAGACTCTAATAAACGATTTGAGACCCGTTAGAACTTTTTTCAATGTGAATTGCACATTTGGCACCATATAGTTCACAAGGCACTTTTTAGGACCTATATAACTAATGTATAGTGCAAATTTTTTAGTTAAGTTCTTTTAACGATAACAGACAAACCTTTCATTGTTTAACTGTTATACTTTTATTATTTACTTATTAGACTCGAATAAACATTTTGAGACCCGTTAGAACTTTTTGCAATGTGAATTGCACATTTGGCACCATATAGTTCACAAGGTACTTTTTAGGACCTATATAACTAATGTATAGTGCAAATTTTTTAGATAAGTTCTTTTAACGATAACAGACAAACCTTTCATTGGTTAACTGTTATACTTTTATTATTTACTTATTAGCCTCTAATAAACATTTTCAGACCCATTAGAACTTTTAGCAATGTGAATTGCACATTTGGCACCATATTGTTCACAAGGTATTTTTTAGGACCTATATAACTAATGTATAGTGCAAATTTTTTAGTTAAGTTCTTTTAACGATAACAGACAAACCTTTCATTGGTTAACTGTTATACTTTTATTATTTACTTATTAGACTCTAATAAACATTTTGAGACCAGTTAGAACTTTTAGCAATGTGAATTGCACATTTGGCACCATATTGTTCAGAAGGTATTTTTTAGGACCTATAGAACTAATGTATAGTGCAAATTTTTTAGTTAAGTTCTTTTAACGATAACAGACAAACCTTTCATTGGTTAACTGTTATACTTTTATTATTTACTTATTAGACTCTAATAAACATTTTGAGACCAGTTAGAACTTTTTGCAATGTGAATTGCACATTTGGCACCATATTGTTCACAAGGCACTTTTTAGGACCTATATAACTAATGTATAGTGCAAATTTTTTATTTAAGTTCTTTTAACGATAACAGACAAACCTTTCATTGGTTAACTGTTATACTTTTATTATTTACTTATTAGACTCTAATAAACAATTTGAGACCCGTTAGAACTTTTTTCAATGTGAATTGCACATTTGGCACCATATAGTTCACAAGGCACTTTTTAGGACCTATATAACTAATGTATAGTGCAAATTTTTTAGTTAAGTTCTTTTAACGATAACAGACAAACCTTTCATTGGTTAACTGTTATACTTTTATTATTTACTTATTAGACTCTAATAAACATTTTGTGACCCGTTAGAACTTTTTGCAATGTGAATTGCACATTTGGCACCATATAGTTCACAAGGTACTTTTTGGGATTTATATAACTAATGTATAGTGCAAATTTTTTAGATAAGTTCTTTTAACGATAACAGACAAACCTTTCATTGGTTAACTGTTATACTTTTATTATTTACTTATTAGCCTCTAATAAACATTTTCAGACCCATTAGAACTTTTAGCAATGTGAATTGCACATTTGGCACCATAATGTTCACAAGGCACTTTTTAGGACCTATATAACTAATGTATAGTGCAAATTTTTTAGTTAAGTTCTTTTAACGATAACAGACAAACCTTTCATTGGTTAACTGTTATACTTTTATTATTTACTTATTAGGCTCTAATAAACATTTTCAGACCCGTTAGAACTTTTTGCAATGTGATATGCACATTTGGCACCATATAGTTCACAAGGCACTTTTTAGGACCTATATAACTAATGTATAGTGCAAATTTTTTAGTTAAGTTCTTTTAACGATAACAGACAAACCTTTCATTGGTTAACTGTTATACTTTTATTATTTACTTATTAGCCTCTAATAAACATTTTGAGACCCGTTAGAACTTTTTGCAATGTGAATTGCACATTTGGCACCATATAGTTCACAAGGCACTTTTTAGGACCTATATAACTAATGTATAGTGCAAATTTTTTAGTTAAGTTCTTTTAACGATAACAGACAAACCTTTCATTGGTTAACTGTTATACTTTTATTATTTACTTATTAGACTCGAATAAACATTTTGAGACCCGTTAGAACTTTTTGCAATGTGAATTGCACATTTGGCACCATATAGTTCACAAGGTACTTTTTGGGACCTATATAACTAATGTATAGTGCAAATTTTTTAGATAAGTTCTTTTAACGATAACAGACAAACCTTTCATTGGTTAACTGTTATACTTTTATTATTTACTTATTAGCCTCTAATAAACATTTTCAGACCCATTAGAACTTTTAGCAATGTGAATTGCACATTTGGCACCATATTGTTCACAAGGTATTTTTTAGGACCTATATAACTAATGTATAGTGCAAATTTTTTAGTTAAGTTCTTTTACGATAACAGACAAACCTTTCATTGGTTAACTGTTATACTTTTATTATTTACTTATTAGACTCTAATAAACATTTTGAGACCAGTTAGAACTTTTTGCAATGTGAATTGCACATTTGGCACCATATTGTTCACAAGGCACTTTTTAGGACCTATATAACTAATGTATAGTGCAAATTTTTTAGTTAAGTTCTTTTAACGATAACAGACAAACCTTTCATTGGTTAACTGTTATACTTTTATTATTTACTTATTAGACTCTAATAAACATTTTGAGACCAGTTAGAACTTTTTGCAATGTGAATTGCACATTTGGCACCATATAGTTCACAAGGTACTTTTTGGGACCTATATAACTAATGTATAGTGCAAATTTTTTAGATAAGTTCTTTTAACGATAACAGACAAACCTTTCATTGGTTAACTGTTATACTTTTATTATTTACTTATTAGACTCGAATAAACATTTTGAGACCAGTTAGAACTTTTTGCAATGTGAATTGCACATTTGGCACCATATTGTTCACAAGGCACTTTTTAGGACCTATATAACTAATGTATAGTGCAAATTTTTTAGTTAAGTTCTTTTATCGATAACAGACAAACCTTTCATTGGTTAACTGTTATACTTTTATTATTTATTTATTAGACTCTAATAAACATTTTGAGACCCGTTAGAACTTTTTGCAATGTGAATTGCACATTTGGCACCATATAGTTCACAAGGCACTTTTTAGGACCTATATAACTAATGTATAGTGCAAATTTTTTAGTTAAGTTCTTTTAACGATAACAGACAAACCTTTTATTGGTTAACTGTTATACTTTTATTATTTACTTATTAGACTCTAATAAACATTTTGTGACCCGTTAGAACTTTTTGCAATGTGAATTGCACATTTGGCACCATATAGTTCACAAGGTACTTTTTGGGACCTATATAACTAATGTATAGTGCAAATTTTTTAGATAAGTTCTTTTAACGATAACAGACAAACCTTTCATTGGTTAACTGTTATACTTTTATTATTTACTTATTAGCCTCTAATAAACATTTTCAGACCCATTAGAACTTTTAGCAATGTGAATTGCACATTTGGCACCATAATGTTCACAAGGCACTTTTTAGGACCTATATAACTAATGTATAGTGCAAATTTTTTAGTTAAGTTCTTTTAACGATAACAGACAAACATTTCATTGGTTAACTGTTATACTTTTATTATTTACTTATTAGGCTCTAATAAACATTTTGAGACCCGTTAGAACTTTTAGCAATGTGAATTGCACATTTGGCACCATATAGTTCACAAGGCACTTTTTAGGACCTATATAACTAATGTATAGTGCAAATTTTTTAGTTAAGTTCTTTTAACGATAACAGACAAACCTTTCATTGGTTAACTGTTATACTTTTATTATTTACTTATTAGCCTCTAATAAACATTTTGAGACCCGTTAGAACTTTTTGCAATGTGAATTGCACATTTGGCACCATATAGTTCACAAGGCACTTTTTAGGACCTATATAACTAATGTATAGTGCAAATTTTTTAGTTAAGTTCTTTTAACGATAACAGACAAACCTTTCATTGGTTAACTGTTATACTTTTATTATTTACTTATTAGACTCGAATAAACATTTTGAGACCCGTTAGAACTTTTTGCAATGTGAATTGCACATTTGGCACCATATAGTTCACAAGGTACTTTTTGGGACCTATATAACTAATGTATAGTGCAAATTTTTTAGATAAGTTCTTTTAACGATAACAGACAAACCTTTCATTGGTTAACTGTTATACTTTTATTATTTACTTATTAGCCTCTAATAAACATTTTCAGACCCATTAGAACTTTTAGCAATGTGAATTGCACATTTGGCACCATATTGTTCACAAGGTATTTTTTAGGACCTATATAACTAATGTATAGTGCAAAGTTTTTAGTTAAGTTCTTTTACGATAACAGACAAACCTTTCATTGGTTAACTGTTATACTTTTATTATTTACTTATTAGACTCTAATAAACATTTTGAGACCAGTTAGAACTTTTTGCAATGTGAATTGCACATTTGGCACCATATTGTTCACAAGGCACTTTTTAGGACCTATATAACTAATGTATAGTGCAAATTTTTTAGTTAAGTTCTTTTAACGATAACAGACAAACCTTTCATTGGTTAACTGTTATACTTTTATTATTTACTTATTAGACTCTAATAAACATTTTGAGACCCGTTAGAACTTTTTGCAATGTGAATTGCACATTTGGCACCATATAGTTCACAAGGTACTTTTTGGGACCTATATAACTAATGTATAGTGCAAATTTTTTAGATAAGTTCTTTTATCGATAACAGACAAACCTTTCATTGGTTAACTGTTATACTTTTATTATTTACTTATTAGACTCGAATAAACATTTTGAGACCAGTTAGAAGTTTTTGCAATGTGAATTGCACATTTGGCACCATATTGTTCACAAGGCACTTTTTAGGACCTATATAACTAATGTATAGTGCAAATTTTTTAGTTAAGTTCTTTTATCGATAACAGACAAACCTTTCATTGGTTAACTGTTATACTTTTATTATTTACTTATTAGACTCTAATAAACATTTTGAGACCCGTTAGAACTTTTTGCAATGTGAATTGCACATTTGGCACCATATAGTTCACAAGGCACTTTTTAGGACCTATATAACTAATGTATAGTGCAAATTTTTTAGTTAAGTTCTTTTAACGATAACAGACAAACCTTTCATTGGTTAACTGTTATACTTTTATTATTTACTTATTAGACTCTAATAAACATTTTGTGACCCGTTAGAACTTTTTGCAATGTGAATTGCACATTTGGCACCATATAGTTCACAAGGTACTTTTTGGGACCTATATAACTAATGTATAGTGCAAATTTTTTAGATAAGTTCTTTTAACGATAACAGACAAACCTTTCATTGGTTAACTGTTATACTTTTATTATTTACTTATTAGCCTCTAATAAACATTTTCAGACCCATTAGAACTTTTAGCAATGTGAATTGCACATTTGGCACCATATTGTTCACAAGGTATTTTTTAGGACCTATATAACTAATGTATAGTGCAAATTTTTTAGTTAAGTTCTTTTAACGATAACAGACAAACCTTTCATTGGTTAACTGTTATACTTTTATTATTTACTTATTAGACTCTAATAAACATTTTGTGACCCGTTAGAACTTTTTGCAATGTGAATTGCACATTTGGCACCATATAGTTCACAAGGTACATTTTGGGACCTATATAACTAATGTATAGTGCAAATTTTTTAGATAAGTTCTTTTAACGATAACAGACAAACCTTTCATTGGTTAACTGTTATACTTTTATTATTTACTTATTAGCCTCTAATAAACATTTTCAGACCCATTAGAACTTTTAGCAATGTGAATTGCACATTTGGCACCATATTGTTCACAAGGTATTTTTTAGGAACTATATAACTAATGTATAGTGCAAATTTTTTAGTTAAGTTCTTTTAACGATAACAGACAAACCTTTCATTGGTTAACTGTTATACTTTTATTATTTACTTATTAGACTCTAATAAACATTTTGAGACCAGTTAGAACTTTTAGCAATGTGAATTGCACATTTGGCACCATATTGTTCAGAAGGTATTTTTTAGGACCTATATAACTAATGTATAGTGCAAATTTTTTAGTTAAGTTCTTTTAACGATAACAGACAAACCTTTCATTGGTTAACTGTTATACTTTTATTATTTACTTATTAGACTCTAATAAACATTTTGAGACCAGTTAGAACTTTTTGCAATGTGAATTGCACATTTGGCACCATATAGTTCACAAGGCACTTTTTAGGACCTATATAACTAATGTATAGTGCAAATTTTTTAGTTAAGTTCTTTTAACGATAACAGACAAACCTTTCATTGGTTAACTGTTATACTTTTATTATTTACTTATTAGACTCGAATAAACATTTTGAGACCCGTTAGAACTTTTTGCAATGTGAATTGCACATTTGGCACCATATAGTTCACAAGGTACTTTTTGGGACCTATATAACTAATGTATAGTGCAAATTTTTTAGATAAGTTATTTTAACGATAACAGACAAACCTTTCATTGGTTAACTGTTATACTTTTATTATTTACTTATTAGCCTCTAATAAACATTTTCAGACCCATTAGAACTTTTAGCAATGTGAATTGCACATTTGGCACCATATTGTTCACAAGGTATTTTTTAGGACCTATATAACTAATGTATAGTGCAAATTTTTTAGTTAAGTTCTTTTACGATAACAGACAAACCTTTCATTGGTTAACTGTTATACTTTTATTATTTACTTATTAGACTCTAATAAACATTTTGAGACCAGTTAGAACTTTTTGCAATGTGAATTGCACATTTGGCACCATATTGTTCACAAGGCACTTTTTAGGACCTATATAACTAATGTATAGTGCAAATTTTTTAGTTAAGTTCTTTTAACGATAACAGACAAACCTTTCATTGGTTAACTGTTATACTTTTATTATTTACTTATTAGACTCTAATAAACATTTTGAGACCCGTTAGAACTTTTTGCAATGTGAATTGCACATTTGGCACCATATAGTTCACAAGGTACTTTTTGGGACCTATATAACTAATGTATAGTGCAAATTTTTTAGATAAGTTCTTTTAACGATAACAGACAAACCTTTCATTGGTTAAATGTTATACTTTTATTATTTACTTATTAGCCTCTAATAAACATTTTCAGACCCGTTAGAACTTTTAGCAATGTGAATTGCACATTTGGCACCATATTGTTCACAAGGTATTTTTTAGGACCTATATAACTAATGTATAGTGCAAATTTTTTAGTTAAGTTCTTTTATCGATAACAGACAAACCTTTTATTGGTTAACTGTTATACTTTTATTATTTACTTATTAGACTCTAATAAACATTTTGAGACCCGTTAGAACTTTTTGCAATGTGAATTGCACATTTGGCACCATATAGTTCACAAGGTACTTTTTGGGACCTATATAACTAATGTATAGTGCAAATTTTTTAGATAAGTTCTTTTAACGATAACAGACAAACCTTTCATTGGTTAACTGTTATACTTTTATTATTTACTTATTAGCCTCTAATAAACATTTTCAGACCCGTTAGAACTTTTAGCAATGTGAATTGCACATTTGGCACCATATTGTTCACAAGGTATTTTTTAGGACCTATATAACTAATGTATAGTGCAAATTTTTTAGTTAAGTTCTTTTAACGATAACAGACAAACCTTTCATTGGTTAACTGTTATACTTTTATTATTTACTTATTAGACTCTAATAAACATTTTGAGACCCGTTAGAACTTTTTGCAATGTGAATTGCACATTTGGCACCATATAGTTCACAAGGTACTTTTTGGGACCTATATAACTAATGTATAGTGCAAATTTTTTAGATAAGTTCTTTTAACGATAACAGACAAACCTTTCATTGGTTAACTGTTATACTTTTATTATTTACTTATTAGCCTCTAATAAACATTTTCAGACCCATTAGAACTTTTAGCAATGTGAATTGCACATTTGGCACCATATTGTTCACAAGGTATTTTTTAGGACCTATATAACTAATGTATAGTGCAAATTTTTTAGTTAAGTTCTTTTAACGATAACAGACAAACCTTTCATTGGTTAACTGTTATACTTTTATTATTTACTTATTAGACTCTAATAAACATTTTGAGACCAGTTAGAACTTTTAGCAATGTGAATTGCACATTTGGCACCATATTGTTCAGAAGGTATTTTTTAGGACCTATAGAACTAATGTATAGTGCAAATTTTTTAGTTAAGTTCTTTTAACGATAACAGACAAACCTTTCATTGGTTAACTGTTATACTTTTATTATTTACTTATTAGACTCTAATAAACATTTTGAGACCAGTTAGAACTTTTTGCAATGTGAATTGCACATTTGGCACCATATTGTTCACAAGGCACTTTTTAGGACCTATATAACTAATGTATAGTGCAAATTTTTTAGTTAAGTTCTTTTAACGATAACAGACAAACCTTTCATTGGTTAACTGTTATACTTTTATTATTTACTTATTAGACTCTAATAAACGATTTGAGACCAGTTAGAACTTTTTGCAATGTGAATTGCACATTTGGCACCATATAGTTCACAAGGTACTTTTTGGGACCTATATAACTAATGTATAGTGCAAATTTTTTAGATAAGTTCTTTTAACGATAACAGACAAACCTTTCATTGGTTAACTGTTATACTTTTATTATTTACTTATTAGCCTCTAATAAACATTTTCAGACCCGTTAGAACTTTTAGCAATGTGAATTGCACATTTGGCACCATATTGTTCACAAGGTATTTTTTAGGACCTATATAACTAATGTATAGTGCAAATTTTTTAGTTAAGTTCTTTTATCGATAACAGACAAACCTTTTATTGGTTAACTGTTATACTTTTATTATTTACTTATTAGACTCTAATAAACATTTTGAGACCCGTTAGAACTTTTTGCAATGTGAATTGCACATTTGGCACCATATAGTTCACAAGGCACTTTTTAGGACCTATATAACTAATGTATAGTGCAAATTTTTTAGTTAAGTTCTTTTAACGATAACAGACAAACCTTTCATTGGTTAACTGTTATACTTTTATTATTTACTTATTAGACTCTAATAAACATTTTGTGACCCGTTAGAACTTTTTGCAATGTGAATTGCACATTTGGCACCATATAGTTCACAAGGTACTTTTTGGGACCTATATAACTAATGTATAGTGCAAATTTTTTAGATAAGTTCTTTTAACGATAACAGACAAACCTTTCATTGGTTAACTGTTATACTTTTATTATTTACTTATTAGCCTCTAATAAACATTTTCAGACCCGTTAGAACTTTTAGCAATGTGAATTGCACATTTGGCACCATATTGTTCACAAGGTATTTTTTAGGACCTATATAACTAATGTATAGTGCAAATTTTTTAGATAAGTTCTTTTAACGATAACAGACAAACCTTTCATTGGTTAACTGTTATACTTTTATTATTTACTTATTAGCCTCTAATAAACATTTTCAGACCCATTAGAACTTTTAGCAATGTGAATTGCACATTTGGCACCATATTGTTCACAAGGTATTTTTTAGGACCTATATAACTAATGTATAGTGCAAATTTTTTAGTTAAGTTCTTTTAACGATAACAGACAAACCTTTCATTGGTTAACTGTTATACTTTTATTATTTACTTATTAGACTCTAATAAACATTTTGAGACCAGTTAGAACTTTTAGCAATGTGAATTGCACATTTGGCACCATATTGTTCAGAAGGTATTTTTTAGGACCTATATAACTAATGTATAGTGCAAATTTTTTAGTTAAGTTCTTTTAACGATAACAGACAAACCTTTCATTGGTTAACTGTTATACTTTTATTATTTACTTATTAGACTCTAATAAACATTTTGAGACCAGTTAGAACTTTTTGCAATGTGAATTGCACATTTGGCACCATATTGTTCACAAGGCACTTTTTAGGACCTATATAACTAATGTATAGTGCAAATTTTTTAGTTAAGTTCTTTTAACGATAACAGACAAACCTTTCATTGGTTAACTGTTATACTTTTATTATTTACTTATTAGACTCTAATAAACGATTTGAGACCCGTTAGAACTTTTTTCAATGTGAATTGCACATTTGGCACCATATAGTTCACAAGGCACTTTTTAGGACCTATATAACTAATGTATAGTGCAAATTTTTTAGTTAAGTTCTTTTAACGATAACAGACAAACCTTTCATTGTTTAACTGTTATACTTTTATTATTTACTTATTAGACTCGAATAAACATTTTGAGACCCGTTAGAACTTTTTGCAATGTGAATTGCACATTTGGCACCATATAGTTCACAAGGTACTTTTTGGGACCTATATAACTAATGTATAGTGCAAATTTTTTAGATAAGTTCTTTTAACGATAACAGACAAACCTTTCATTGGTTAACTGTTATACTTTTATTATTTACTTATTAGCCTCTAATAAACATTTTCAGACCCATTAGAACTTTTAGCAATGTGAATTGCACATTTGGCACCATATTGTTCACAAGGTATTTTTTAGGACCCATATAACTAATGTATAGTGCAAATTTTTTAGTTAAGTTCTTTTACGATAACAGACAAACCTTTCATTGGTTAACTGTTATACTTTTATTATTTACTTATTAGACTCTAATAAACATTTTTAGACCAGTTAGAACTTTTTGCAATGTGAATTGCACATTTGGCACCATATAGTTCACAAGGCACTTTTTAGGACCTATATAACTAATGTATAGTGCAAATTTTTTAGTTAAGTTCTTTTAACGATAACAGACAAACCTTTCATTGGTTAACTGTTATACTTTTATTATTTACTTATTAGACTCTAATAAACATTTTGTGACCCGTTAGAACTTTTTGCAATGTGAATTGCACATTTGGCACCATATAGTTCACAAGGTACTTTTTGGGATTTATATAACTAATGTATAGTGCAAATTTTTTAGATAAGTTCTTTTAACGATAACAGACAAACCTTTCATTGGTTAACTGTTATACTTTTATTATTTACTTATTAGCCTCTAATAAACATTTTCAGACCCATTAGAACTTTTAGCAATGTGAATTGCACATTTGGCACCATAATGTTCACAAGGCACTTTTTAGGACCTATATAACTAATGTATAGTGCAAATTTTTTAGTTAAGTTCTTTTAACGATAACAGACAAACCTTTCATTGGTTAACTGTTATACTTTTATTATTTACTTATTAGGCTCTAATAAACATTTTCAGACCCGTTAGAACTTTTTGCAATGTGATATGCACATTTGGCACCATATAGTTCACAAGGCACTTTTTAGGACCTATATAACTAATGTATAGTGCAAATTTTTTAGTTAAGTTCTTTTAACGATAACAGACAAACCTTTCATTGGTTAACTGTTATACTTTTATTATTTACTTATTAGCCTCTAATAAACATTTTGAGACCCGTTAGAACTTTTTGCAATGTGAATTGCACATTTGGCACCATATAGTTCACAAGGCACTTTTTAGGACCTATATAACTAATGTATAGTGCAAATTTTTTAGTTAAGTTCTTTTAACGATAACAGACAAACCTTTCATTGGTTAACTGTTATACTTTTATTATTTACTTATTAGACTCGAATAAACATTTTGAGACCCGTTAGAACTTTTTGCAATGTGAATTGCACATTTGGCACCATATAGTTCACAAGGTACTTTTTGGGACCTATATAACTAATGTATAGTGCAAATTTTTTAGATAAGTTCTTTTAACGATAACAGACAAACCTTTCATTGGTTAACTGTTATACTTTTATTATTTACTTATTAGCCTCTAATAAACATTTTCAGACCCATTAGAACTTTTAGCAATGTGAATTGCACATTTGGCACCATATTGTTCACAAGGTATTTTTTAGGACCTATATAACTAATGTATAGTGCAAAGTTTTTAGTTAAGTTCTTTTACGATAACAGACAAACCTTTCATTGGTTAACTGTTATACTTTTATTATTTACTTATTAGCCTCTAATAAACATTTTCAGACCCATTAGAACTTTTAGCAATGTGAATTGCACATTTGGCACCATATTGTTCACAAGGTATTTTTTAGGACCTATATAACTAATGTATAGTGCAAATTTTTTAGTTAAGTTCTTTTACGATAACAGACAAACCTTTCATTGGTTAACTGTTATACTTTTATTATTTACTTATTAGACTCTAATAAACATTTTGAGACCCGTTAGAACTTTTTGCAATGTGAATTGCACATTTGGCACCATATAGTTCACAAGGCACTTTTTAGGACCTATATAACTAATGTATAGTGCAAATTTTTTAGTTAAGTTCTTTTAACGATAACAGACAAACCTTTCATTGGTTAACTGTTATACTTTTATTATTTACTTATTAGACTCGAATAAACATTTTGAGACCCGTTAGAACTTTTTGCAATGTGAATTGCACATTTGGCACCATATAGTTCACAAGGTACTTTTTGGGACCTATATAACTAATGTATAGTGCAAATTTTTTAGATAAGTTCTTTTAACGATAACAGACAAACCTTTCATTGGTTAACTGTTATACTTTTATTATTTACTTATTAGCCTCTAATAAACATTTTCAGACCCATTAGAACTTTTAGCAATGTGAATTGCACATTTGGCACCATATTGTTCACAAGGTATTTTTTAGGACCTATATAACTAATGTATAGTGCAAATTTTTTAGTTAAGTTCTTTTACGATAACAGACAAACCTTTCATTGGTTAACTGTTATACTTTTATTATTTACTTATTAGACTCTAATAAACATTTTGAGACCCGTTAGAACTTTTTGCAATGTGAATTGCACATTTGGCACCATATAGTTCACAAGGTACTTTTTGGGACCTATATAACTAATGTATAGTGCAAATTTTTTAGATAAGTTCTTTTAACGATAACAGACAAACCTTTCATTGGTTAACTGTTATACTTTTATTATTTACTTATTAGACTCGAATAAACATTTTGAGACCAGTTAGAACTTTTTGCCATGTGAATTGCACATTTGGCACCATATTGTTCACAAGGCACTTTTTAGGACCTATATAACTAATGTATAGTGCAAATTTTTTAGTTAAGTTCTTTTATCGATAACAGACAAACCTTTCATTGGTTAACTGTTATACTTTTATTGTTTACTTATTAGGCTCTAATAAACATTTTGAGACCCGTTAGAACTTTTTGCAATGTGAATTGCACATTTGGCACCATATAGTTCACAAGGCACTTTTTAGGACCTATATAACTAATGTATAGTGCAAATTTTTTAGTTAAGTTCTTTTAACGATAACAGACAAACCTTTCATTGGTTAACTGTTATACTTTTATTATTTACTTATTAGACTCTAATAAACATTTTGTGACCCGTTAGAACTTTTTGCAATGTGAATTGCACATTTGGCACCATATAGTTCACAAGGTACTTTTTTGGACCTATATAACTAATGTATAGTGCAAATTTTTTAGATAAGTTCTTTTAACGATAACAGACAAACCTTTCATTGGTTAACTGTTATACTTTTATTATTTACTTATTAGCCTCTAATAAACATTTTCAGACCCATTAGAACTTTTAGCAATGTGAATTGCACATTTGGCACCATATTGTTCACAAGGCACTTTTTAGGACCTATATAACTAATGTATAGTGCAAATTTTTTAGTTAAGTTCTTTTAACGATAACAGACAAACCTTTCATTGGTTAACTGTTATACTTTTATTATTTACTTATTAGACTCTAATAAACATTTTGAGACCCGTTAGAACTTTTTGCAATGTGAATTGCACATTTGGCACCATATAGTTCACAAGGCACTTTTTAGGACCTATATAACTAATGTATAGTGCAAATTTTTTAGTTGAGTTCTTTTAACGATAACAGACAAACCTTTCATTGGTTAACTGTTATACTTTTATTATTTACTTATTAGCCTCTAATAAACATTTTGAGACCCGTTAGAACTTTTTGCAATGTGAATTGCACATTTGGCACCATATAGTTCACAAGGCACTTTTTAGGACCTATATAACTAATGTATAGTGCAAATTTTTTAGTTAAGTTCTTTTAACGATAACAGACAAACCTTTCATTGGTTAACTGTTATACTTTTATTATTTACTTATTAGACTCTAATAAACATTTTGTGACCCGTTAGAACTTTTTGCAATGTGAATTGCACATTTGGCACCATATAGTTCACAAGGTACTTTTTGGGACCTATATAACTAATGTATAGTGCAAATTTTTTAGATAAGTTCTTTTAACGATAACAGACAAACCTTTCATTGGTTAACTGTTATACTTTTATTATTTACTTATTAGCCTCTAATAAACATTTTCAGACCCATTAGAACTTTTAGCAATGTGAATTGCACATTTGGCACCATATTGTTCACAAGGCACTTTTTAGGACCTATATAACTAATGTATAGTGCAAATTTTTTAGTTAAGTTCTTTTAACGATAACAGACAAACCTTTCATTGGTTAACTGTTATACTTTTATTATTTACTTATTAGCCTCTAATAAACATTTTCAGACCCGTTAGAACTTTTAGCAATGTGAATTGCACATTTGGCACCATATTGTTCACAAGGCACTTTTTAGGACCTATATAACTAATGTATAGTGCAAATTTTTTAGTTAAGTTCTTTTAACGATAACAGACAAACCTTTCATTGGTTAACTGTTATACTTTTATTATTTACTTATTAGACTCTAATAAACATTTTGAGACCCGTTAGAACTTTTTGCAATGTGAATTGCACATTTGGCACCATATAGTTCACAAGGCACTTTTTAGGACCTATATAACTAATGTATAGTGCAAATTTTTTAGTTAAGTTCTTTTAACGATAACAGACAAACCTTTCATTGGTTAACTGTTATACTTTTATTATTTACTTATTAGCCTCTAATAAACATTTTCAGACCCGTTAGAACTTTTAGCAATTTGAATTGCACATTTGGCACCATATTGTTCACAAGGTACTTTTTAGGACCTATATAACTAATGTATAGTACAAATTTTTTAGTTAAGTTCTTTTAACGATAACAGACAAACCTTTCATTGGTTAACTGTTATACTTTTATTATTTACTTATTAGGCTCTAATAAACATTTTGAGACCCGTTAGAACTTTTTGCAATGTGAATTGCACATTTGGCACCATATAGTTCACAAGGTACTTTTTAGGACCTATATAACTAATGTATAGTGCAAATTTTTTATTTAAGTTCTTTTAACGATAACAGACAAACCTTTCATTGGTTAACTGTTATACTTTTATTATTTACTTATTAGACTCTAATAAACATTTTGAGACCCGTTAGAACTTTTTGCAATGTGAATTGCACATTTGGCACCATATAGTTCACAAGGTACTTTTTAGGACCTATATAACTAATGTATAGTGCAAATTTTTTAGTTAAGTTCTTTTAACGATAACAGACAAACCTTTCATTGGTTAACTGTTATACTTTTATTATTTACTTATTAGACTCTAATAAACATTTTGAGACCCGTTAGAACTTTTTACAATGTGAATTGCACATTTGGCACCATATTGTTCACAAGGTATTTTTTAGGACCTATGTAACTAATGTATAGTGCAAATTTTTTAGTTAAGTTCTTTTAACGATAACAGACAAACCTTTTATTGGTTAACTGTTATACTTTTATTATTTACTTATTAGACTCTAATAAACCTTTTGAGACCCGTTAGAACTTTTTGCAATGTGAATTGCACATTTGGCACCATATAGTTCACAAGGTACTTTTTGGGACCTATATAACTAATGTATAGTGCAAATTTTTTAGTTAAGTTCTTTTAACGATAACAGACAAACCTTTCATTGGTTAACTGTTATACTTTTATTATTTACTTATTAGCCTCTAATAAACATTTTCAGACCCGTTAGAACTTTTAGCAACGTGAATTGCACATTTGGCACCATATAGTTCACAAGGCACTTTTTAGGACCTATATAACTAATGTATAGTGCAATTTTTTTAGTTAAGTTCTTTTAACGATAACAGACAAACCTTTCATTGGTTAACTGTTATACTTTTATTATTTACTTATTAGACTCTAATAAACATTTTGAGACCCGTTAGAACTTTTTGCAATGTGAATTGCACATTTGGCACCATATAGTTCACAAAGCACTTTTTAGGACCTATGTAACTAATGTATAGTGCAAATTTTTTAGTTAAGTTCTTTTAACGATAACAGACAAACCTTTCATTGGTTAACTGTTATACTTTTATTATTTACTTATTAGACTCTAATAAACATTTTGAGACCCGTTAGAACTTTTTGCAATGTGAATTGCACATTTGGCACCATATAGTTCACAAGGTACTTTTTGGGACCTATATAACTAATGTATAGTGCAAATTTTTTAGTTAAGTTCTTTTAACGATAACAGACAAACCTTTCATTGGTTAACTGTTATACTTTTATTATTTACTTATTAGCCTCTAATAAACATTTTGAGACCCGTTAGAACTTTTTGCAATGTGAATTGCACATTTGGCACCATATAGTTCACAAGGCACTTTTTAGGACCTATGTAAGTAATGTATAGTGCAAATTTTTTAGTTAAGTTCTTTTAACGATAACAGACAAACCTTTCATTGGTTAACTGTTATACTTTTATTATTTACTTATTAGACTCTAATAAACATTTTGAGACCCGTTAGAACTTTTTGCAATGTGAATTGCACATTTGGCACCATATAGTTCACAAGGTACTTTTTGGGACCTATATAACTAATGTATAGTGCAAATTTTTTAGATAAGTTCTTTTATCGATAACAGACAAACCTTTCATTGGTTAACTGTTATACTTTTATTATTTACTTATTAGACTCGAATAAACATTTTGAGACCAGTTAGAAGTTTTTGCAATGTGAATTGCACATTTGGCACCATATTGTTCACAAGGCACTTTTTAGGACCTATATAACTAATGTATAGTGCAAATTTTTTAGTTAAGTTCTTTTATCGATAACAGACAAACCTTTCATTGGTTAACTGTTATACTTTTATTATTTACTTATTAGACTCTAATAAACATTTTGAGACCCGTTAGAACTTTTTGCAATGTGAATTGCACATTTGGCACCATATAGTTCACAAGGCACTTTTTAGGACCTATATAACTAATGTATATTGCAAATTTTTTAGTTAAGTTCTTTTAACGATAACAGACAAACCTTTCATTGGTTAACTGTTATACTTTTATTATTTACTTATTAGACTCTAATAAACATTTTGTGACCCGTTAGAACTTTTTGCAATGTGAATTGCACATTTGGCACCATATAGTTCACAAGGTACTTTTTGGGACCTATATAACTAATGTATAGTGCAAATTTTTTAGATAAGTTCTTTTATCGATAACAGACAAACCTTTCATTGGTTAACTGTTATACTTTTATTATTTACTTATTAGACTCGAATAAACATTTTGAGACCAGTTAGAAGTTTTTGCAATGTGAATTGCACATTTGGCACCATATTGTTCACAAGGCACTTTTTAGGACCTATATAACTAATGTATAGTGCAAATTTTTTAGTTAAGTTCTTTTATCGATAACAGACAAACCTTTCATTGGTTAACTGTTATACTTTTATTATTTACTTATTAGACTCTAATAAACATTTTGAGACCCGTTAGAACTTTTTGCAATGTGAATTGCACATTTGGCACCATATAGTTCACAAGGCACTTTTTAGGACCTATATAACTAATGTATAGTGCAAATTTTTTAGTTAAGTTCTTTTAACGATAACAGACAAACCTTTCATTGGTTAACTGTTATACTTTTATTATTTACTTATTAGACTCTAATAAACATTTTGTGACCCGTTAGAACTTTTTGCAATGTGAATTGCACATTTGGCACCATATAGTTCACAAGGTACTTTTTGGGACCTATATAACTAATGTATAGTGCAAATTTTTTAGATAAGTTCTTTTAACGATAACAGACAAACCTTTCATTGGTTAACTGTTATACTTTTATTATTTACTTATTAGCCTCTAATAAACATTTTCAGACCCGTTAGAACTTTTAGCAATGTGAATTGCACATTTGGCACCATATTGTTCACAAGGCACTTTTTAGGACCTATATAACTAATGTATAGTGCAAATTTTTTAGTTAAGTTCTTTTAACGATAACAGACAAACCTTTCATTGGTTAACTGTTATACTTTTATTATTTACTTATTAGACTCTAATAAACATTTTGAGACCCGTTAGAACTTTTTGCAATGTGAATTGCACATTTGGCACCATATAGTTCACAAGGCACTTTTTAGGACCTATATAACTAATGTATAGTGCAAATTTTTTAGTTAAGTTCTTTTAACGATAACAGACAAACCTTTCATTGGTTAACTGTTATACTTTTATTATTTACTTATTAGCCTCTAATAAACATTTTGAGACCCGTTAGAACTTTTTGCAATGTGAATTGCACATTTGGCACCATATAGTTCACAAGGTACTTTTTAGGACCTATATAACTAATGTATAGTGCAAATTTTTTAGTTAAGTTCTTTTAACGATAACAGACAAACCTTTCATTGGTTAACTGTTATACTTTTATTATTTACTTATTAGACTCTAATAAACATTTTGAGACCCGTTAGAACTTTTTGCAATGTGAATTGCACATTTGGCACCATATAGTTCACAAGGTACTTTTTAGGACCTATATAACTAATGTATAGTGCAAATTTTTTAGTTAAGTTCTTTTAACGATAACAGACAAACCTTTCATTGGTTAACTGTTATACTTTTATTATTTACTTATTAGACTCTAATAAACATTTTGAGACCCGTTAGAACTTTTTACAATGTGAATTGCACATTTGGCACCATATTGTTCACAAGGTATTTTTTAGGACCTATGTAACTAATGTATAGTGCAAATTTTTTAGTTAAGTTCTTTTAACGATAACAGACAAACCTTTTATTGGTTAACTGTTATACTTTTATTATTTACTTATTAGACTCTAATAAACCTTTTGAGACCCGTTAGAACTTTTTGCAATGTGAATTGCACATTTGGCACCATATAGTTCACAAGGTACTTTTTGGGACCTATATAACTAATGTATAGTGCAAATTTTTTAGTTAAGTTCTTTTAACGATAACAGACAAACCTTTCATTGGTTAACTGTTATACTTTTATTATTTACTTATTAGCCTCTAATAAACATTTTCAGACCCGTTAGAACTTTTAGCAATGTGAATTGCACATTTGGCACCATATAGTTCACAAGGCACTTTTTAGGACCTATATAACTAATGTATAGTGCAATTTTTTTAGTTAAGTTCTTTTAACGATAACAGACAAACCTTTCATTGGTTAACTGTTATACTTTTATTATTTACTTATTAGACTCTAATAAACATTTTGAGACCCGTTAGAACTTTTTGCAATGTGAATTGCACATTTGGCACCATATAGTTCACAAAGCACTTTTTAGGACCTATGTAACTAATGTATAGTGCAAATTTTTTAGTTAAGTTCTTTTAACGATAACAGACAAACCTTTCATTGGTTAACTGTTATACTTTTATTATTTACTTATTAGACTCTAATAAACATTTTGAGACCCGTTAGAACTTTTTGCAATGTGAATTGCACATTTGGCACCATATAGTTCACAAGGTACTTTTTAGGACCTATATAACTAATGTATAGTGCAAATTTTTTAGTTAAGTTCTTTTAACGATAACAGACAAACCTTTCATTGGTTAACTGTTATACTTTTATTATTTACTTATTAGCCTCTAATAAACATTTTGAGACCCGTTAGAACTTTTTGCAATGTGAATTGCACATTTGGCACCATATAGTTCACAAGGCACTTTTTAGGACCTATGTAAGTAATGTATAGTGCAAATTTTTTAGTTAAGTTCTTTTAACGATAACAGACAAACCTTTCATTGGTTAACTGTTATACTTTTATTATTTACTTATTAGACTCTAATAAACATTTTGAGACCCGTTAGAACTTTTTGCAATGTGAATTGCACATTTGGCACCATATAGTTCACAAGGTACTTTTTGGGACCTATATAACTAATGTATAGTGCAAATTTTTTAGATAAGTTCTTTTATCGATAACAGACAAACCTTTCATTGGTTAACTGTTATACTTTTATTATTTACTTATTAGACTCGAATAAACATTTTGAGACCAGTTAGAAGTTTTTGCAATGTGAATTGCACATTTGGCACCATATTGTTCACAAGGCACTTTTTAGGACCTATATAACTAATGTATAGTGCAAATTTTTTAGTTAAGTTCTTTTATCGATAACAGACAAACCTTTCATTGGTTAACTGTTATACTTTTATTATTTACTTATTAGACTCTAATAAACATTTTGAGACCCGTTAGAACTTTTTGCAATGTGAATTGCACATTTGGCACCATATAGTTCACAAGGCACTTTTTAGGACCTATATAACTAATGTATAGTGCAAATTTTTTAGTTAAGTTCTTTTAACGATAACAGACAAACCTTTCATTGGTTAACTGTTATACTTTTATTATTTACTTATTAGACTCTAATAAACATTTTGTGACCCGTTAGAACTTTTTGCAATGTGAATTGCACATTTGGCACCATATAGTTCACAAGGTACTTTTTGGGACCTATATAACTAATGTATAGTGCAAATTTTTTAGATAAGTTCTTTTAACGATAACAGACAAACCTTTCATTGGTTAACTGTTATACTTTTATTATTTACTTATTAGCCTCTAATAAACATTTTCAGACCCGTTAGAACTTTTTGCAATGTGAATTGCACATTTGGCACCATATAGTTCACAAGGTACTTTTTGGGACCTATATATCTAATGTATAGTGCAAATTTTTTAGTTAAGTTCTTTTAACGATAACAGACAAACCTTTCATTGGTTAACTGTTATACTTTTATTATTTACTTATTAGCCTCTAATAAACATTTTCAGACCCGTTAGAACTTTTAGCAATGTGAATTGCACATTTGGCACCATATAGTTCACAAGGCACTTTTTAGGACCTATATAACTAATGTATAGTGCAATTTTTTTAGTTAAGTTCTTTTAACGATAACAGACAAACCTTTCATTGGTTAACTGTTATACTTTTATTATTTACTTATTAGACTCTAATAAACATTTTGAGACCCGTTAGAACTTTTTGCAATGTGAATTGCACATTTGGCACCATATAGTTCACAAAGCACTTTTTAGGACCTATGTAACTAATGTATAGTGCAAATTTTTTAGTTAAGTTCTTTTAACGATAACAGACAAACCTTTCATTGGTTAACTGTTATACTTTTATTATTTACTTATTAGACTCTAATAAACATTTTGAGACCCGTTAGAACTTTTTGCAATGTGAATTGCACATTTGGCACCATATAGTTCACAAGGTACTTTTTGGGACCTATATAACTAATGTATAGTGCAAATTTTTTAGTTAAGTTCTTTTAACGATAACAGACAAACCTTTCATTGGTTAACTGTTATACTTTTATTATTTACTTATTAGCCTCTAATAAACATTTTGAGACCCGTTAGAACTTTTTGCAATGTGAATTGCACATTTGGCACCATATAGTTCACAAGGCACTTTTTAGGACCTATGTAAGTAATGTATAGTGCAAATTTTTTAGTTAAGTTCTTTTAACGATAACAGACAAACCTTTCATTGGTTAACTGTTATACTTTTATTATTTACTTATTAGACTCTAATAAACATTTTGAGACCCGTTAGAACTTTTTGCAATGTGAATTGCACATTTGGCACCATATAGTTCACAAGGTACTTTTTGGTACCTATATAACTAATGTATAGTGCAAATTTTTTAGATAAGTTCTTTTATCGATAACAGACAAACCTTTCATTGGTTAACTGTTATACTTTTATTATTTACTTATTAGACTCGAATAAACATTTTGAGACCAGTTAGAACTTTTTGCAATGTGAATTGCACATTTGGCACCATATTGTTCACAAGGCACTTTTTAGGACCTATATAACTAATGTATAGTGCAAATTTTTTAGTTAAGTTCTTTTATCGATAACAGACAAACCTTTCATTGGTTAACTGTTATACTTTTATTATTTACTTATTAGACTCTAATAAACATTTTGAGACCCGTTAGAACTTTTTGCAATGTGAATTGCACATTTGGCACCATATAGTTCACAAGGCACTTTTTAGGACCTATATAACTAATGTATAGTGCAAATTTTTTAGTTAAGTTCTTTTAACGATAACAGACAAACCTTTCATTGGTTAACTGTTATACTTTTATTATTTACTTATTAGACTCTAATAAACATTTTGTGACCCGTTAGAACTTTTTGCAATGTGAATTGCACATTTGGCACCATATAGTTCACAAGGTACTTTTTGGGACCTATATAACTAATGTATAGTGCAAATTTTTTAGATAAGTTCTTTTAACGATAACAGACAAACCTTTCATTGGTTAACTGTTATACTTTTATTATTTACTTATTAGCCTCTAATAAACATTTTCAGACCCATTAGAACTTTTAGCAATGTGAATTGCACATTTGGCACCATATTGTTCACAAGGTATTTTTTAGGACCTATATAACTAATGTATAGTGCAAATTTTTTAGTTAAGTTCTTTTAACGATAACAGACAAACCTTTCATTGGTTAACTGTTATACTTTTATTATTTACTTATTAGACTCTAATAAACATTTTGAGACCCGTTAGAACTTTTTGCAATGTGAATTGCACATTTGGCACCATATAGTTCACAAGGTACTTTTTGGGACCTATATAACTAATGTATAGTGCAAATTTTTTAGATAAGTTCTTTTAACGATAACAGACAAACCTTTCATTGGTTAACTGTTATACTTTTATTATTTACTTATTAGCCTCTAATAAACATTTTCAGACCCATTAGAACTTTTAGCAATGTGAATTGCACATTTGGCACCATATTGTTCACAAGGTATTTTTTAGGAACTATATAACTAATGTATAGTGCAAATTTTTTAGTTAAGTTCTTTTAACGATAACAGACAAACCTTTCATTGGTTAACTGTTATACTTTTATTATTTACTTATTAGACTCTAATAAACATTTTGAGACCAGTTAGAACTTTTAGCAATGTGAATTGCACATGTGGCACCATATTGTTCAGAAGGTATTTTTTAGGACCTATATAACTAATGTATAGTGCAAATTTTTTAGTTAAGTTCTTTTAACGATAACAGACAAACCTTTCATTGGTTAACTGTTATACTTTTATTATTTACTTATTAGACTCTAATAAACATTTTGAGACCAGTTAGAACTTTTTGCAATGTGAATTGCACATTTGGCACCATATAGTTCACAAGGCACTTTTTAGGACCTATATAACTAATGTATAGTGCAAATTTTTTAGTTAAGTTCTTTTAACGATAACAGACAAACCTTTCATTGGTTAACTGTTATACTTTTATTATTTACTTATTAGACTCGAATAAACATTTTGAGACCCGTTAGAACTTTTTGCAATGTGAATTGCACATTTGGCACCATATAGTTCACAAGGTACTTTTTGGGACCTATATAACTAATGTATAGTGCAAATTTTTTAGATAAGTTCTTTTAACGATAACAGACAAACCTTTCATTGGTTAACTGTTATACTTTTATTATTTACTTATTAGCCTCTAATAAACATTTTCAGACCCATTAGAACTTTTAGCAATGTGAATTGCACATTTGGCACCATATTGTTCACAAGGTATTTTTTAGGACCTATATAACTAATGTATAGTGCAAATTTTTTAGTTAAGTTCTTTTACGATAACAGACAAACCTTTCATTGGTTAACTGTTATACTTTTATTATTTACTTATTAGACTCTAATAAACATTTTGAGACCAGTTAAAACTTTTTGCAATGTGAATTGCACATTTGGCACCATATTGTTCACAAGGCACTTTTTAAGACCTATATAACTAATGTATAGTGCAAATTTTTTAGTTAAGTTCTTTTAACGATAACAGACAAACCTTTCATTGGTTAACTGTTATACTTTTATTATTTACTTATTAGACTCTAATAAACATTTTGAGACCCGTTAGAACTTTTTGCAATGTGAATTGCACATTTGGCACCATATAGTTCACAAGGTACTTTTTGGGACCTATATAACTAATGTATAGTGCAAATTTTTTAGAGAAGTTCTTTTAACGATAACAGACAAACCTTTCATTGGTTAACTGTTATACTTTTATTATTTACTTATTAGACTCGAATAAACATTTTGAGACCCATTAGAACTTTTTGCAATGTGAATTGCACATTTGGCACCATATTGTTCACAAGGCACTTTTTAGGACCTATATAACTAATGTATAGTGCAAATTTTTTAGTTAAGTTCTTTTATCGATAACAGACAAACCTTTCATTGGTTAACTGTTATACTTTTATTATTTACTTATTAGGCTCTAATAAACATTTTGAGACCCGTTAGAACTTTTTGCAATGTGAATTGCACATTTGGCACCATATAGTTCACAAGGCACTTTTTAGGACCTATATAACTAATGTATAGTGCAAATTTTTCACTTAAGTTCTTTTAACGATAACAGACAAACCTTTCATTGGTTAACTGTTATACTTTTATTATTTACTTATTAGACTCTAATAAACATTTTGTGACCCGTTAGAACTTTTTGCAATGTGAATTGCACATTTGGCACCATATAGTTCACAAGGTACTTTTTGGGACCTATATAACTAATGTATAGTGCAAATTTTTTAGATAAGTTCTTTTAACGATAACAGACAAACCTTTCATTGGTTAACTGTTATATTTTTATTATTTACTTATTAGCCTCTAATAAACATTTTCAGACCCATTAGAACTTTTAGCAATGTGAATTGCACATTTGGCACCATATTGTTCACAAGGCACTTTTTAGGACCTATATAACTAATGTATAGTGCAAATTTTTTAGTTAAGTTCTTTTAACGATAACAGACAAACCTTTCATTGGTTAACTGTTATACTTTTATTATTTACTTATTAGACTCTAATAAACATTTTGAGACCCGTTAGAACTTTTTGCAATGTGAATTGCACATTTGGCACCATATAGTTCACAAGGCACTTTTTAGGACCTATATAACTAATGTATAGTGCAAATTTTTTAGTTAAGTTCTTTTAACGATAACAGACAAACCTTTCATTGGTTAACTGTTATACTTTTATTATTTACTTATTAGCCTCTAATAAACATTTTGAGACCCGTTAGAACTTTTTGCAATGTGAATTGCACATTTGGCACCATATAGTTCACAAGGCACTTTTTAGGACCTATATAACTAATGTATAGTGCAAATTTTTTAGTTAAGTTCTTTTAACGATAACAGACAAACCTTTCATTGGTTAACTGTTATACTTTTATTATTTACTTATTAGACTCTAATAAACATTTTGTGACCCGTTAGAACTTTTTGCAATGTGAATTGCACATTTGGCACCATATAGTTCACAAGGTACTTTTTAGGACCTATATAACTAATGTATAGTGCAAATTTTTTAGATAAGTTCTTTTAACGATAACAGACAAACCTTTCATTGGTTAACTGTTATACTTTTATTATTTACTTATTAGCCTCTAATAAACATTTTCAGACCCATTAGAACTTTTAGCAATGTGAATTGCACATTTGGCACCATATTGTTCACAAGGCACTTTTTAGGACCTATATAACTAATGTATAGTGCAAATTTTTTAGTTAAGTTCTTTTAACGATAACAGACAAACCTTTCATTGGTTAACTGTTATACTTTTATTATTTACTTATTAGCCTCTAATAAACATTTTCAGACCCGTTAGAACTTTTAGCAATGTGAATTGCACATTTGGCACCATATTGTTCACAAGGCACTTTTTAGGACCTATATAACTAATGTATAGTGCAAATTTTTTAGTTAAGTTCTTTTAACGATAACAGACAAACCTTTCATTGGTTAACTGTTATACTTTTATTATTTACTTATTAGCCTCTAATAAACATTTTCAGACCCGTTAGAACTTTTAGCAATGTGAATTGCACATTTGGCACCATATTGTTCACAAGGTACTTTTTAGGACCTATATAACTAATGTATAGTACAAATTTTTTAGTTAAGTTCTTTTAACGATAACAGACAAACCTTTCATTGGTTAACTGTTATACTTTTATTATTTACTTATTAGGCTCTAATAAACATTTTGAGACCCGTTAGAACTTTTTGCAATGTGAATTGCACATTTGGCACCATATAGTTCACAAGGTACTTTTTAGGACCTATATAACTAATGTATAGTGCAAATTTTTTAGTTAAGTTCTTTTAACGATAACAGACAAACCTTTCATTGGTTAACTGTTATACTTTTATTATTTACTTATTAGACTCTAATAAACATTTTGAGACCCGTTAGAACTTTTTGCAATGTGAATTGCACATTTGGCACCATATAGTTCACAAGGTACTTTATAGGACCTATATAACTAATGTATAATGCAAATTTTTTAGTTAAGTTCTTTTAACGATAACAGACAAACCTTTCATTGGTTAACTGTTATACTTTTATTATTTACTTATTAGACTCTAATAAACATTTTGAGACCCGTTAGAACTTTTTGCAATGTGAATTGCACATTTGGCACCATATTGTTCACAAGGTATTTTTTAGGACCTATGTAACTAATGTATAGTGCAAATTTTTTAGTTAAGTTCTTTTAACGATAACAGACAAACCTTTCATTGGTTAACTGTTATACTTTTATTATTTACTTATTAGACTCTAATAAACATTTTGAGACCCGTTAGAACTTTTTGCAATGTGAATTGCACATTTGGCACCATATAGTGCACAAGGTACTTTTTGGGACCTATATTACTAATGTATAGTGCAAATTTTTTAGTTAAGTTCTTTTAACGATAACAGACAAACCTTTCATTGGTTAACTGTTATACTTTTATTATTTACTTATTAGCCTCTAATAAACATTTTCAGACCCGTTAGAACTTTTAGCAATGTGAATTGCACATTTGGCACCATATAGTTCACAAGGCACTTTTTAGGACCTATATAACTAATGTATAGTGCAATTTTTTTAGTTAAGTTCTTTTAACGATAACAGACAAACCTTTCATTGGTTAACTGTTATACTTTTATTATTTACTTATTAGACTCTAATAAACATTTTGAGACCCGTTAGAACTTTTTGCAATGTGAATTGCACATTTGGCACCATATAGTTCACAAAGCACTTTTTAGGACCTATGTAACTAATGTATAGTGCAAATTTTTTAGTTAAGTTCTTTTAACGATAACAGACAAACCTTTCATTGGTTAACTGTTATACTTTTATTATTTACTTATTAGACTCTAATAAACATTTTGAGACCAGTTAGAACTTTTAGCAATGTGAATTGCACATTTGGCACCATATTGTTCAGAAGGTATTTTTTAGGACCTATATAACTAATGTATAGTGCAAATTTTTTAGTTAAGTTCTTTTAACGATAACAGACAAACCTTTCATTGGTTAACTGTTATACTTTTATTATTTACTTATTAGACTCTAATAAACATTTTGAGACCAGTTAGAACTTTTTGCAATGTGAATTGCACATTTGGCACCATATTGTTCACAAGGCACTTTTTAGGACCTATATAACTAATGTATAGTGCAAATTTTTTAGTTAAGTTCTTTTAACGATAACAGACAAACCTTTCATTGGTTAACTGTTATACTTTTATTATTTACTTATTAGACTCTAATAAACGATTTGAGACCCGTTAGAACTTTTTTCAATGTGAATTGCACATTTGGCACCATATAGTTCACAAGGCACTTTTTAGGACCTATATAACTAATGTATAGTGCAAATTTTTTAGTTAAGTTCTTTTAACGATAACAGACAAACCTTTCATTGTTTAACTGTTATACTTTTATTATTTACTTATTAGACTCGAATAAACATTTTGAGACCCGTTAGAACTTTTTGCAATGTGAATTGCACATTTGGCACCATATAGTTCACAAGGTACTTTTTGGGACCTATATAACTAATGTATAGTGCAAATTTTTTAGATAAGTTCTTTTAACGATAACAGACAAACCTTTCATTGGTTAACTGTTATACTTTTATTATTTACTTATTAGCCTCTAATAAACATTTTCAGACCCATTAGAACTTTTAGCAATGTGAATTGCACATTTGGCACCATATTGTTCACAAGGTATTTTTTAGGACCCATATAACTAATGTATAGTGCAAATTTTTTAGTTAAGTTCTTTTACGATAACAGACAAACCTTTCATTGGTTAACTGTTATACTTTTATTATTTACTTATTAGACTCTAATAAACATTTTTAGACCAGTTAGAACTTTTTGCAATGTGAATTGCACATTTGGCACCATATAGTTCACAAGGCACTTTTTAGGACCTATATAACTAATGTATAGTGCAAATTTTTTAGTTAAGTTCTTTTAACGATAACAGACAAACCTTTCATTGGTTAACTGTTATACTTTTATTATTTACTTATTAGACTCTAATAAACATTTTGTGACCCGTTAGAACTTTTTGCAATGTGAATTGCACATTTGGCACCATATAGTTCACAAGGTACTTTTTGGGATTTATATAACTAATGTATAGTGCAAATTTTTTAGATAAGTTCTTTTAACGATAACAGACAAACCTTTCATTGGTTAACTGTTATACTTTTATTATTTACTTATTAGCCTCTAATAAACATTTTCAGACCCATTAGAACTTTTAGCAATGTGAATTGCACATTTGGCACCATAATGTTCACAAGGCACTTTTTAGGACCTATATAACTAATGTATAGTGCAAATTTTTTAGTTAAGTTCTTTTAACGATAACAGACAAACCTTTCATTGGTTAACTGTTATACTTTTATTATTTACTTATTAGGCTCTAATAAACATTTTCAGACCCGTTAGAACTTTTTGCAATGTGATATGCACATTTGGCACCATATAGTTCACAAGGCACTTTTTAGGACCTATATAACTAATGTATAGTGCAAATTTTTTAGTTAAGTTCTTTTAACGATAACAGACAAACCTTTCATTGGTTAACTGTTATACTTTTATTATTTACTTATTAGCCTCTAATAAACATTTTGAGACCCGTTAGAACTTTTTGCAATGTGAATTGCACATTTGGCACCATATAGTTCACAAGGCACTTTTTAGGACCTATATAACTAATGTATAGTGCAAATTTTTTAGTTAAGTTCTTTTAACGATAACAGACAAACCTTTCATTGGTTAACTGTTATACTTTTATTATTTACTTATTAGACTCGAATAAACATTTTGAGACCCGTTAGAACTTTTTGCAATGTGAATTGCACATTTGGCACCATATAGTTCACAAGGTACTTTTTGGGACCTATATAACTAATGTATAGTGCAAATTTTTTAGATAAGTTCTTTTAACGATAACAGACAAACCTTTCATTGGTTAACTGTTATACTTTTATTATTTACTTATTAGCCTCTAATAAACATTTTCAGACCCATTAGAACTTTTAGCAATGTGAATTGCACATTTGGCACCATATTGTTCACAAGGTATTTTTTAGGACCTATATAACTAATGTATAGTGCAAAGTTTTTAGTTAAGTTCTTTTACGATAACAGACAAACCTTTCATTGGTTAACTGTTATACTTTTATTATTTACTTATTAGCCTCTAATAAACATTTTCAGACCCATTAGAACTTTTAGCAATGTGAATTGCACATTTGGCACCATATTGTTCACAAGGTATTTTTTAGGACCTATATAACTAATGTATAGTGCAAATTTTTTAGTTAAGTTCTTTTACGATAACAGACAAACCTTTCATTGGTTAACTGTTATACTTTTATTATTTACTTATTAGACTCTAATAAACATTTTGAGACCCGTTAGAACTTTTTGCAATGTGAATTGCACATTTGGCACCATATAGTTCACAAGGCACTTTTTAGGACCTATATAACTAATGTATAGTGCAAATTTTTTAGTTAAGTTCTTTTAACGATAACAGACAAACCTTTCATTGGTTAACTGTTATACTTTTATTATTTACTTATTAGACTCGAATAAACATTTTGAGACCCGTTAGAACTTTTTGCAATGTGAATTGCACATTTGGCACCATATAGTTCACAAGGTACTTTTTGGGACCTATATAACTAATGTATAGTGCAAATTTTTTAGATAAGTTCTTTTAACGATAACAGACAAACCTTTCATTGGTTAACTGTTATACTTTTATTATTTACTTATTAGCCTCTAATAAACATTTTCAGACCCATTAGAACTTTTAGCAATGTGAATTGCACATTTGGCACCATATTGTTCACAAGGTATTTTTTAGGACCTATATAACTAATGTATAGTGCAAATTTTTTAGTTAAGTTCTTTTACGATAACAGACAAACCTTTCATTGGTTAACTGTTATACTTTTATTATTTACTTATTAGACTCTAATAAACATTTTGAGACCCGTTAGAACTTTTTGCAATGTGAATTGCACATTTGGCACCATATAGTTCACAAGGTACTTTTTGGGACCTATATAACTAATGTATAGTGCAAATTTTTTAGATAAGTTCTTTTAACGATAACAGACAAACCTTTCATTGGTTAACTGTTATACTTTTATTATTTACTTATTAGACTCGAATAAACATTTTGAGACCAGTTAGAACTTTTTGCCATGTGAATTGCACATTTGGCACCATATTGTTCACAAGGCACTTTTTAGGACCTATATAACTAATGTATAGTGCAAATTTTTTAGTTAAGTTCTTTTATCGATAACAGACAAACCTTTCATTGGTTAACTGTTATACTTTTATTGTTTACTTATTAGGCTCTAATAAACATTTTGAGACCCGTTAGAACTTTTTGCAATGTGAATTGCACATTTGGCACCATATAGTTCACAAGGCACTTTTTAGGACCTATATAACTAATGTATAGTGCAAATTTTTTAGTTAAGTTCTTTTAACGATAACAGACAAACCTTTCATTGGTTAACTGTTATACTTTTATTATTTACTTATTAGACTCTAATAAACATTTTGTGACCCGTTAGAACTTTTTGCAATGTGAATTGCACATTTGGCACCATATAGTTCACAAGGTACTTTTTGGGACCTATATAACTAATGTATAGTGCAAATTTTTTAGATAAGTTCTTTTAACGATAACAGACAAACCTTTCATTGGTTAACTGTTATACTTTTATTATTTACTTATTAGCCTCTAATAAACATTTTCAGACCCATTAGAACTTTTAGCAATGTGAATTGCACATTTGGCACCATATTGTTCACAAGGCACTTTTTAGGACCTATATAACTAATGTATAGTGCAAATTTTTTAGTTAAGTTCTTTTAACGATAACAGACAAACCTTTCATTGGTTAACTGTTATACTTTTATTATTTACTTATTAGACTCTAATAAACATTTTGAGACCCGTTAGAACTTTTTGCAATGTGAATTGCACATTTGGCACCATATAGTTCACAAGGCACTTTTTAGGACCTATATAACTAATGTATAGTGCAAATTTTTTAGTTGAGTTCTTTTAACGATAACAGACAAACCTTTCATTGGTTAACTGTTATACTTTTATTATTTACTTATTAGCCTCTAATAAACATTTTGAGACCCGTTAGAACTTTTTGCAATGTGAATTGCACATTTGGCACCATATAGTTCACAAGGCACTTTTTAGGACCTATATAACTAATGTATAGTGCAAATTTTTTAGTTAAGTTCTTTTAACGATAACAGACAAACCTTTCATTGGTTAACTGTTATACTTTTATTATTTACTTATTAGACTCTAATAAACATTTTGTGACCCGTTAGAACTTTTTGCAATGTGAATTGCACATTTGGCACCATATAGTTCACAAGGTACTTTTTGGGACCTATATAACTAATGTATAGTGCAAATTTTTTAGATAAGTTCTTTTAACGATAACAGACAAACCTTTCATTGGTTAACTGTTATACTTTTATTATTTACTTATTAGCCTCTAATAAACATTTTCAGACCCATTAGAACTTTTAGCAATGTGAATTGCACATTTGGCACCATATTGTTCACAAGGCACTTTTTAGGACCTATATAACTAATGTATAGTGCAAATTTTTTAGTTAAGTTCTTTTAACGATAACAGACAAACCTTTCATTGGTTAACTGTTATACTTTTATTATTTACTTATTAGCCTCTAATAAACATTTTCAGACCCGTTAGAACTTTTAGCAATGTGAATTGCACATTTGGCACCATATTGTTCACAAGGCACTTTTTAGGACCTATATAACTAATGTATAGTGCAAATTTTTTAGTTAAGTTCTTTTAACGATAACAGACAAACCTTTCATTGGTTAACTGTTATACTTTTATTATTTACTTATTAGACTCTAATAAACATTTTGAGACCCGTTAGAACTTTTTGCAATGTGAATTGCACATTTGGCACCATATAGTTCACAAGGCACTTTTTAGGACCTATATAACTAATGTATAGTGCAAATTTTTTAGTTAAGTTCTTTTAACGATAACAGACAAACCTTTCATTGGTTAACTGTTATACTTTTATTATTTACTTATTAGCCTCTAATAAACATTTTCAGACCCGTTAGAACTTTTAGCAATTTGAATTGCACATTTGGCACCATATTGTTCACAAGGTACTTTTTAGGACCTATATAACTAATGTATAGTACAAATTTTTTAGTTAAGTTCTTTTAACGATAACAGACAAACCTTTCATTGGTTAACTGTTATACTTTTATTATTTACTTATTAGGCTCTAATAAACATTTTGAGACCCGTTAGAACTTTTTGCAATGTGAATTGCACATTTGGCACCATATAGTTCACAAGGTACTTTTTAGGACCTATATAACTAATGTATAGTGCAAATTTTTTAGTTAAGTTCTTTTAACGATAACAGACAAACCTTTCATTGGTTAACTGTTATACTTTTATTATTTACTTATTAGACTCTAATAAACATTTTGAGACCCGTTAGAACTTTTTGCAATGTGAATTGCACATTTGGCACCATATAGTTCACAAGGTACTTTTTAGGACCTATATAACTAATGTATAGTGCAAATTTTTTAGTTAAGTTCTTTTAACGATAACAGACAAACCTTTCATTGGTTAACTGTTATACTTTTATTATTTACTTATTAGACTCTAATAAACATTTTGAGACCCGTTAGAACTTTTTACAATGTGAATTGCACATTTGGCACCATATTGTTCACAAGGTATTTTTTAGGACCTATGTAACTAATGTATAGTGCAAATTTTTTAGTTAAGTTCTTTTAACGATAACAGACAAACCTTTTATTGGTTAACTGTTATACTTTTATTATTTACTTATTAGACTCTAATAAACCTTTTGAGACCCGTTAGAACTTTTTGCAATGTGAATTGCACATTTGGCACCATATAGTTCACAAGGTACTTTTTGGGACCTATATAACTAATGTATAGTGCAAATTTTTTAGTTAAGTTCTTTTAACGATAACAGACAAACCTTTCATTGGTTAACTGTTATACTTTTATTATTTACTTATTAGCCTCTAATAAACATTTTCAGACCCGTTAGAACTTTTAGCAATGTGAATTGCACATTTGGCACCATATAGTTCACAAGGCACTTTTTAGGACCTATATAACTAATGTATAGTGCAATTTTTTTAGTTAAGTTCTTTTAACGATAACAGACAAACCTTTCATTGGTTAACTGTTATACTTTTATTATTTACTTATTAGACTCTAATAAACATTTTGAGACCCGTTAGAACTTTTTGCAATGTGAATTGCACATTTGGCACCATATAGTTCACAAAGCACTTTTTAGGACCTATGTAACTAATGTATAGTGCAAATTTTTTAGTTAAGTTCTTTTAACGATAACAGACAAACCTTTCATTGGTTAACTGTTATACTTTTATTATTTACTTATTAGACTCTAATAAACATTTTGAGACCCGTTAGAACTTTTTGCAATGTGAATTGCACATTTGGCACCATATAGTTCACAAGGTACTTTTTGGGACCTATATAACTAATGTATAGTGCAAATTTTTTAGTTAAGTTCTTTTAACGATAACAGACAAACCTTTCATTGGTTAACTGTTATACTTTTATTATTTACTTATTAGCCTCTAATAAACATTTTGAGACCCGTTAGAACTTTTTGCAATGTGAATTGCACATTTGGCACCATATAGTTCACAAGGCACTTTTTAGGACCTATGTAAGTAATGTATAGTGCAAATTTTTTAGTTAAGTTCTTTTAACGATAACAGACAAACCTTTCATTGGTTAACTGTTATACTTTTATTATTTACTTATTAGACTCTAATAAACATTTTAAGACCCGTTAGAACTTTTTGCAATGTGAATTGCACATTTGGCACCATATAGTTCACAAGGTACTTTTTGGGACCTATATAACTAATGTATAGTGCAAATTTTTTAGATAAGTTCTTTTATCGATAACAGACAAACCTTTCATTGGTTAACTGTTATACTTTTATTATTTACTTATTAGACTCGAATAAACATTTTGAGACCAGTTAGAAGTTTTTGCAATGTGAATTGCACATTTGGCACCATATTGTTCACAAGGCACTTTTTAGGACCTATATAACTAATGTATAGTGCAAATTTTTTAGTTAAGTTCTTTTATCGATAACAGACAAACCTTTCATTGGTTAACTGTTATACTTTTATTATTTACTTATTAGACTCTAATAAACATTTTGAGACCCGTTAGAACTTTTTGCAATGTGAATTGCACATTTGGCACCATATAGTTCACAAGGCACTTTTTAGGACCTATATAACTAATGTATAGTGCAAATTTTTTAGTTAAGTTCTTTTAACGATAACAGACAAACCTTTCATTGGTTAACTGTTATACTTTTATTATTTACTTATTAGACTCTAATAAACATTTTGTGACCCGTTAGAACTTTTTGCAATGTGAATTGCACATTTGGCACCATATAGTTCACAAGGTACTTTTTGGGACCTATATAACTAATGTATAGTGCAAATTTTTTAGATAAGTTCTTTTATCGATAACAGACAAACCTTTCATTGGTTAACTGTTATACTTTTATTATTTACTTATTAGACTCGAATAAACATTTTGAGACCAGTTAGAAGTTTTTGCAATGTGAATTGCACATTTGGCACCATATTGTTCACAAGGCACTTTTTAGGACCTATATAACTAATGTATAGTGCAAATTTTTTAGTTAAGTTCTTTTATCGATAACAGACAAACCTTTCATTGGTTAACTGTTATACTTTTATTATTTACTTATTAGACTCTAATAAACATTTTGAGACCCGTTAGAACTTTTTGCAATGTGAATTGCACATTTGGCACCATATAGTTCACAAGGCACTTTTTAGGACCTATATAACTAATGTATAGTGCAAATTTTTTAGTTAAGTTCTTTTAACGATAACAGACAAACCTTTCATTGGTTAACTGTTATACTTTTATTATTTACTTATTAGACTCTAATAAACATTTTGTGACCCGTTAGAACTTTTTGCAATGTGAATTGCACATTTGGCACCATATAGTTCACAAGGTACTTTTTGGGACCTATATAACTAATGTATAGTGCAAATTTTTTAGATAAGTTCTTTTAACGATAACAGACAAACCTTTCATTGGTTAACTGTTATACTTTTATTATTTACTTATTAGCCTCTAATAAACATTTTCAGACCCGTTAGAACTTTTAGCAATGTGAATTGCACATTTGGCACCATATTGTTCACAAGGCACTTTTTAGGACCTATATAACTAATGTATAGTGCAAATTTTTTAGTTAAGTTCTTTTAACGATAACAGACAAACCTTTCATTGGTTAACTGTTATACTTTTATTATTTACTTATTAGACTCTAATAAACATTTTGAGACCCGTTAGAACTTTTTGCAATGTGAATTGCACATTTGGCACCATATAGTTCACAAGGCACTTTTTAGGACCTATATAACTAATGTATAGTGCAAATTTTTTAGTTAAGTTCTTTTAACGATAACAGACAAACCTTTCATTGGTTAACTGTTATACTTTTATTATTTACTTATTAGCCTCTAATAAACATTTTGAGACCCGTTAGAACTTTTTGCAATGTGAATTGCACATTTGGCACCATATAGTTCACAAGGTACTTTTTAGGACCTATATAACTAATGTATAGTGCAAATTTTTTAGTTAAGTTCTTTTAACGATAACAGACAAACCTTTCATTGGTTAACTGTTATACTTTTATTATTTACTTATTAGACTCTAATAAACATTTTGAGACCCGTTAGAACTTTTTGCAATGTGAATTGCACATTTGGCACCATATAGTTCACAAGGTACTTTTTAGGACCTATATAACTAATGTATAGTGCAAATTTTTTAGTTAAGTTCTTTTAACGATAACAGACAAACCTTTCATTGGTTAACTGTTATACTTTTATTATTTACTTATTAGACTCTAATAAACATTTTGAGACCCGTTAGAACTTTTTACAATGTGAATTGCACATTTGGCACCATATTGTTCACAAGGTATTTTTTAGGACCTATGTAACTAATGTATAGTGCAAATTTTTTAGTTAAGTTCTTTTAACGATAACAGACAAACCTTTTATTGGTTAACTGTTATACTTTTATTATTTACTTATTAGACTCTAATAAACCTTTTGAGACCCGTTAGAACTTTTTGCAATGTGAATTGCACATTTGGCACCATATAGTTCACAAGGTACTTTTTGGGACCTATATAACTAATGTATAGTGCAAATTTTTTAGTTAAGTTCTTTTAACGATAACAGACAAACCTTTCATTGGTTAACTGTTATACTTTTATTATTTACTTATTAGCCTCTAATAAACATTTTCAGACCCGTTAGAACTTTTAGCAATGTGAATTGCACATTTGGCACCATATAGTTCACAAGGCACTTTTTAGGACCTATATAACTAATGTATAGTGCAATTTTTTTAGTTAAGTTCTTTTAACGATAACAGACAAACCTTTCATTGGTTAACTGTTATACTTTTATTATTTACTTATTAGACTCTAATAAACATTTTGAGACCCGTTAGAACTTTTTGCAATGTGAATTGCACATTTGGCACCATATAGTTCACAAAGCACTTTTTAGGACCTATGTAACTAATGTATAGTGCAAATTTTTTAGTTAAGTTCTTTTAACGATAACAGACAAACCTTTCATTGGTTAACTGTTATACTTTTATTATTTACTTATTAGACTCTAATAAACATTTTGAGACCCGTTAGAACTTTTTGCAATGTGAATTGCACATTTGGCACCATATAGTTCACAAGGTACTTTTTGGGACCTATATAACTAATGTATAGTGCAAATTTTTTAGTTAAGTTCTTTTAACGATAACAGACAAACCTTTCATTGGTTAACTGTTATACTTTTATTATTTACTTATTAGCCTCTAATAAACATTTTGAGACCCGTTAGAACTTTTTGCAATGTGAATTGCACATTTGGCACCATATAGTTCACAAGGCACTTTTTAGGACCTATGTAAGTAATGTATAGTGCAAATTTTTTAGTTAAGTTCTTTTAACGATAACAGACAAACCTTTCATTGGTTAACTGTTATACTTTTATTATTTACTTATTAGACTCTAATAAACATTTTGAGACCCGTTAGAACTTTTTGCAATGTGAATTGCACATTTGGCACCATATAGTTCACAAGGTACTTTTTGGGACCTATATAACTAATGTATAGTGCAAATTTTTTAGATAAGTTCTTTTATCGATAACAGACAAACCTTTCATTGGTTAACTGTTATACTTTTATTATTTACTTATTAGACTCGAATAAACATTTTGAGACCAGTTAGAAGTTTTTGCAATGTGAATTGCACATTTGGCACCATATTGTTCACAAGGCACTTTTTAGGACCTATATAACTAATGTATAGTGCAAATTTTTTAGTTAAGTTCTTTTATCGATAACAGACAAACCTTTCATTGGTTAACTGTTATACTTTTATTATTTACTTATTAGACTCTAATAAACATTTTGAGACCCGTTAGAACTTTTTGCAATGTGAATTGCACATTTGGCACCATATAGTTCACAAGGCACTTTTTAGGACCTATATAACTAATGTATAGTGCAAATTTTTTAGTTAAGTTCTTTTAACGATAACAGACAAACCTTTCATTGGTTAACTGTTATACTTTTATTATTTACTTATTAGACTCTAATAAACATTTTGTGACCCGTTAGAACTTTTTGCAATGTGAATTGCACATTTGGCACCATATAGTTCACAAGGTACTTTTTGGGACCTATATAACTAATGTATAGTGCAAATTTTTTAGATAAGTTCTTTTAACGATAACAGACAAACCTTTCATTGGTTAACTGTTATACTTTTATTATTTACTTATTAGCCTCTAATAAACATTTTCAGACCCGTTAGAACTTTTTGCAATGTGAATTGCACATTTGGCACCATATAGTTCACAAGGTACTTTTTGGGACCTATATAACTAATGTATAGTGCAAATTTTTTAGTTAAGTTCTTTTAACGATAACAGACAAACCTTTCATTGGTTAACTGTTATACTTTTATTATTTACTTATTAGCCTCTAATAAACATTTTCAGACCCGTTAGAACTTTTAGCAATGTGAATTGCACATTTGGCACCATATAGTTCACAAGGCACTTTTTAGGACCTATATAACTAATGTATAGTGCAATTTTTTTAGTTAAGTTCTTTTAACGATAACAGACAAACCTTTCATTGGTTAACTGTTATACTTTTATTATTTACTTATTAGACTCTAATAAACATTTTGAGACCCGTTAGAACTTTTTGCAATGTGAATTGCACATTTGGCACCATATAGTTCACAAAGCACTTTTTAGGACCTATGTAACTAATGTATAGTGCAAATTTTTTAGTTAAGTTCTTTTAACGATAACAGACAAACCTTTCATTGGTTAACTGTTATACTTTTATTATTTACTTATTAGACTCTAATAAACATTTTGAGACCCGTTAGAACTTTTTGCAATGTGAATTGCACATTTGGCACCATATAGTTCACAAGGTACTTTTTGGGACCTATATAACTAATGTATAGTGCAAATTTTTTAGTTAAGTTCTTTTAACGATAACAGACAAACCTTTCATTGGTTAACTGTTATACTTTTATTATTTACTTATTAGCCTCTAATAAACATTTTGAGACCCGTTAGAACTTTTTGCAATGTGAATTGCACATTTGGCACCATATAGTTCACAAGGCACTTTTTAGGACCTATGTAAGTAATGTATAGTGCAAATTTTTTAGTTAAGTTCTTTTACGATAACAGACAAACCTTTCATTGGTTAACTGTTATACTTTTATTATTTACTTATTAGACTCTAATAAACATTTTGAGACCCGTTAGAACTTTTTGCAATGTGAATTGCACATTTGGCACCATATAGTTCACAAGGTACTTTTTGGGACCTATATAACTAATGTATAGTGCAAATTTTTTAGATAAGTTCTTTTAACGATAACAGACAAACCTTTCATTGGTTAACTGTTATACTTTTATTATTTACTTATTAGACTCGAATAAACATTTTGAGACCAGTTAGAACTTTTTGCCATGTGAATTGCACATTTGGCACCATATTGTTCACAAGGCACTTTTTAGGACCTATATAACTAATGTATAGTGCAAATTTTTTAGTTAAGTTCTTTTATCGATAACAGACAAACCTTTCATTGGTTAACTGTTATACTTTTATTGTTTACTTATTAGGCTCTAATAAACATTTTGAGACCCGTTAGAACTTTTTGCAATGTGAATTGCACATTTGGCACCATATAGTTCACAAGGCACTTTTTAGGACCTATATAACTAATGTATAGTGCAAATTTTTTAGTTAAGTTCTTTTAACGATAACAGACAAACCTTTCATTGGTTAACTGTTATACTTTTATTATTTACTTATTAGACTCTAATAAACATTTTGTGACCCGTTAGAACTTTTTGCAATGTGAATTGCACATTTGGCACCATATAGTTCACAAGGTACTTTTTGGGACCTATATAACTAATGTATAGTGCAAATTTTTTAGATAAGTTCTTTTAACGATAACAGACAAACCTTTCATTGGTTAACTGTTATACTTTTATTATTTACTTATTAGCCTCTAATAAACATTTTCAGACCCATTAGAACTTTTAGCAATGTGAATTGCACATTTGGCACCATATTGTTCACAAGGCACTTTTTAGGACCTATATAACTAATGTATAGTGCAAAGTTTTTAGTTAAGTTCTTTTAACGATAACAGACAAACCTTTCATTGGTTAACTGTTATACTTTTATTATTTACTTATTAGACTCTAATAAACATTTTGAGACCCGTTAGAACTTTTTGCAATGTGAATTGCACATTTGGCACCATATAGTTCACAAGGCACTTTTTAGGACCTATATAACTAATGTATAGTGCAAATTTTTTAGTTGAGTTCTTTTAACGATAACAGACAAACCTTTCATTGGTTAACTGTTATACTTTTATTATTTACTTATTAGCCTCTAATAAACATTTTGAGACCCGTTAGAACTTTTTGCAATGTGAATTGCACATTTGGCACCATATAGTTCACAAGGCACTTTTTAGGACCTATATAACTAATGTATAGTGCAAATTTTTTAGTTAAGTTCTTTTAACGATAACAGACAAACCTTTCATTGGTTAACTGTTATACTTTTATTATTTACTTATTAGACTCTAATAAACATTTTGTGACCCGTTAGAACTTTTTGCAATGTGAATTGCACATTTGGCACCATATAGTTCACAAGGTACTTTTTGGGACCTATATAACTAATGTATAGTGCAAATTTTTTAGATAAGTTCTTTTAACGATAACAGACAAACCTTTCATTGGTTAACTGTTATACTTTTATTATTTACTTATTAGCCTCTAATAAACATTTTCAGACCCATTAGAACTTTTAGCAATGTGAATTGCACATTTGGCACCATATTGTTCACAAGGCACTTTTTAGGACCTATATAACTAATGTATAGTGCAAATTTTTTAGTTAAGTTCTTTTAACGATAACAGACAAACCTTTCATTGGTTAACTGTTATACTTTTATTATTTACTTATTAGCCTCTAATAAACATTTTCAGACCCGTTAGAACTTTTAGCAATGTGAATTGCACATTTGGCACCATATTGTTCACAAGGCACTTTTTAGGACCTATATAACTAATGTATAGTGCAAATTTTTTAGTTAAGTTCTTTTAACGATAACAGACAAACCTTTCATTGGTTAACTGTTATACTTTTATTATTTACTTATTAGACTCTAATAAACATTTTGAGACCCGTTAGAACTTTTTGCAATGTGAATTGCACATTTGGCACCATATAGTTCACAAGGCACTTTTTAGGACCTATATAACTAATGTATAGTGCAAATTTTTTAGTTAAGTTCTTTTAACGATAACAGACAAACCTTTCATTGGTTAACTGTTATACTTTTATTATTTACTTATTAGCCTCTAATAAACATTTTCAGACCCGTTAGAACTTTTAGCAATTTGAATTGCACATTTGGCACCATATTGTTCACAAGGTACTTTTTAGGACCTATATAACTAATGTATAGTACAAATTTTTTAGTTAAGTTCTTTTAACGATAACAGACAAACCTTTCATTGGTTAACTGTTATACTTTTATTATTTACTTATTAGGCTCTAATAAACATTTTGAGACCCGTTAGAACTTTTTGCAATGTGAATTGCACATTTGGCACCATATAGTTCACAAGGTACTTTTTAGGACCTATATAACTAATGTATAGTGCAAATTTTTTAGTTAAGTTCTTTTAACGATAACAGACAAACCTTTCATTGGTTAACTGTTATACTTTTATTATTTACTTATTAGACTCTAATAAACATTTTGAGACCCGTTAGAACTTTTTGCAATGTGAATTGCACATTTGGCACCATATAGTTCACAAGGTACTTTTTAGGACCTATATAACTAATGTATAGTGCAAATTTTTTAGTTAAGTTCTTTTAACGATAACAGACAAACCTTTCATTGGTTAACTGTTATACTTTTATTATTTACTTATTAGACTCTAATAAACATTTTGAGACCCGTTAGAACTTTTTACAATGTGAATTGCACATTTGGCACCATATTGTTCACAAGGTATTTTTTAGGACCTATGTAACTAATGTATAGTGCAAATTTTTTAGTTAAGTTCTTTTAACGATAACAGACAAACCTTTTATTGGTTAACTGTTATACTTTTATTATTTACTTATTAGACTCTAATAAACCTTTTGAGACCCGTTAGAACTTTTTGCAATGTGAATTGCACATTTGGCACCATATAGTTCACAAGGTACTTTTTGGGACCTATATAACTAATGTATAGTGCAAATTTTTTAGTTAAGTTCTTTTAACGATAACAGACAAACCTTTCATTGGTTAACTGTTATACTTTTATTATTTACTTATTAGCCTCTAATAAACATTTTCAGACCCGTTAGAACTTTTAGCAATGTGAATTGCACATTTGGCACCATATAGTTCACAAGGCACTTTTTAGGACCTATATAACTAATGTATAGTGCAATTTTTTTAGTTAAGTTCTTTTAACGATAACAGACAAACCTTTCATTGGTTAACTGTTATACTTTTATTATTTACTTATTAGACTCTAATAAACATTTTGAGACCCGTTAGAACTTTTTGCAATGTGAATTGCACATTTGGCACCATATAGTTCACAAAGCACTTTTTAGGACCTATGTAACTAATGTATAGTGCAAATTTTTTAGTTAAGTTCTTTTAACGATAACAGACAAACCTTTCATTGGTTAACTGTTATACTTTTATTATTTACTTATTAGACTCTAATAAACATTTTGAGACCCGTTAGAACTTTTTGCAATGTGAATTGCACATTTGGCACCATATAGTTCACAAGGTACTTTTTGGGACCTATATAACTAATGTATAGTGCAAATTTTTTAGTTAAGTTCTTTTAACGATAACAGACAAACCTTTCATTGGTTAACTGTTATACTTTTATTATTTACTTATTAGCCTCTAATAAACATTTTGAGACCCGTTAGAACTTTTTGCAATGTGAATTGCACATTTGGCACCATATAGTTCACAAGGCACTTTTTAGGACCTATGTAAGTAATGTATAGTGCAAATTTTTTAGTTAAGTTCTTTTAACGATAACAGACAAACCTTTCATTGGTTAACTGTTATACTTTTATTATTTACTTATTAGACTCTAATAAACATTTTAAGACCCGTTAGAACTTTTTGCAATGTGAATTGCACATTTGGCACCATATAGTTCACAAGGTACTTTTTGGGACCTATATAACTAATGTATAGTGCAAATTTTTTAGATAAGTTCTTTTATCGATAACAGACAAACCTTTCATTGGTTAACTGTTATACTTTTATTATTTACTTATTAGACTCGAATAAACATTTTGAGACCAGTTAGAAGTTTTTGCAATGTGAATTGCACATTTGGCACCATATTGTTCACAAGGCACTTTTTAGGACCTATATAACTAATGTATAGTGCAAATTTTTTAGTTAAGTTCTTTTATCGATAACAGACAAACCTTTCATTGGTTAACTGTTATACTTTTATTATTTACTTATTAGACTCTAATAAACATTTTGAGACCCGTTAGAACTTTTTGCAATGTGAATTGCACATTTGGCACCATATAGTTCACAAGGCACTTTTTAGGACCTATATAACTAATGTATAGTGCAAATTTTTTAGTTAAGTTCTTTTAACGATAACAGACAAACCTTTCATTGGTTAACTGTTATACTTTTATTATTTACTTATTAGACTCTAATAAACATTTTGTGACCCGTTAGAACTTTTTGCAATGTGAATTGCACATTTGGCACCATATAGTTCACAAGGTACTTTTTGGGACCTATATAACTAATGTATAGTGCAAATTTTTTAGATAAGTTCTTTTATCGATAACAGACAAACCTTTCATTGGTTAACTGTTATACTTTTATTATTTACTTATTAGACTCGAATAAACATTTTGAGACCAGTTAGAAGTTTTTGCAATGTGAATTGCACATTTGGCACCATATTGTTCACAAGGCACTTTTTAGGACCTATATAACTAATGTATAGTGCAAATTTTTTAGTTAAGTTCTTTTATCGATAACAGACAAACCTTTCATTGGTTAACTGTTATACTTTTATTATTTACTTATTAGACTCTAATAAACATTTTGAGACCCGTTAGAACTTTTTGCAATGTGAATTGCACATTTGGCACCATATAGTTCACAAGGCACTTTTTAGGACCTATATAACTAATGTATAGTGCAAATTTTTTAGTTAAGTTCTTTTAACGATAACAGACAAACCTTTCATTGGTTAACTGTTATACTTTTATTATTTACTTATTAGACTCTAATAAACATTTTGTGACCCGTTAGAACTTTTTGCAATGTGAATTGCACATTTGGCACCATATAGTTCACAAGGTACTTTTTGGGACCTATATAACTAATGTATAGTGCAAATTTTTTAGATAAGTTCTTTTAACGATAACAGACAAACCTTTCATTGGTTAACTGTTATACTTTTATTATTTACTTATTAGCCTCTAATAAACATTTTCAGACCCGTTAGAACTTTTAGCAATGTGAATTGCACATTTGGCACCATATTGTTCACAAGGCACTTTTTAGGACCTATATAACTAATGTATAGTGCAAATTTTTTAGTTAAGTTCTTTTAACGATAACAGACAAACCTTTCATTGGTTAACTGTTATACTTTTATTATTTACTTATTAGACTCTAATAAACATTTTGAGACCCGTTAGAACTTTTTGCAATGTGAATTGCACATTTGGCACCATATAGTTCACAAGGCACTTTTTAGGACCTATATAACTAATGTATAGTGCAAATTTTTTAGTTAAGTTCTTTTAACGATAACAGACAAACCTTTCATTGGTTAACTGTTATACTTTTATTATTTACTTATTAGCCTCTAATAAACATTTTGAGACCCGTTAGAACTTTTTGCAATGTGAATTGCACATTTGGCACCATATAGTTCACAAGGTACTTTTTAGGACCTATATAACTAATGTATAGTGCAAATTTTTTAGTTAAGTTCTTTTAACGATAACAGACAAACCTTTCATTGGTTAACTGTTATACTTTTATTATTTACTTATTAGACTCTAATAAACATTTTGAGACCCGTTAGAACTTTTTGCAATGTGAATTGCACATTTGGCACCATATAGTTCACAAGGTACTTTTTAGGACCTATATAACTAATGTATAGTGCAAATTTTTTAGTTAAGTTCTTTTAACGATAACAGACAAACCTTTCATTGGTTAACTGTTATACTTTTATTATTTACTTATTAGACTCTAATAAACATTTTGAGACCCGTTAGAACTTTTTACAATGTGAATTGCACATTTGGCACCATATTGTTCACAAGGTATTTTTTAGGACCTATGTAACTAATGTATAGTGCAAATTTTTTAGTTAAGTTCTTTTAACGATAACAGACAAACCTTTTATTGGTTAACTGTTATACTTTTATTATTTACTTATTAGACTCTAATAAACCTTTTGAGACCCGTTAGAACTTTTTGCAATGTGAATTGCACATTTGGCACCATATAGTTCACAAGGTACTTTTTGGGACCTATATAACTAATGTATAGTGCAAATTTTTTAGTTAAGTTCTTTTAACGATAACAGACAAACCTTTCATTGGTTAACTGTTATACTTTTATTATTTACTTATTAGCCTCTAATAAACATTTTCAGACCCGTTAGAACTTTTAGCAATGTGAATTGCACATTTGGCACCATATAGTTCACAAGGCACTTTTTAGGACCTATATAACTAATGTATAGTGCAATTTTTTTAGTTAAGTTCTTTTAACGATAACAGACAAACCTTTCATTGGTTAACTGTTATACTTTTATTATTTACTTATTAGACTCTAATAAACATTTTGAGACCCGTTAGAACTTTTTGCAATGTGAATTGCACATTTGGCACCATATAGTTCACAAAGCACTTTTTAGGACCTATGTAACTAATGTATAGTGCAAATTTTTTAGTTAAGTTCTTTTAACGATAACAGACAAACCTTTCATTGGTTAACTGTTATACTTTTATTATTTACTTATTAGACTCTAATAAACATTTTGAGACCCGTTAGAACTTTTTGCAATGTGAATTGCACATTTGGCACCATATAGTTCACAAGGTACTTTTTGGGACCTATATAACTAATGTATAGTGCAAATTTTTTAGTTAAGTTCTTTTAACGATAACAGACAAACCTTTCATTGGTTAACTGTTATACTTTTATTATTTACTTATTAGCCTCTAATAAACATTTTGAGACCCGTTAGAACTTTTTGCAATGTGAATTGCACATTTGGCACCATATAGTTCACAAGGCACTTTTTAGGACCTATGTAAGTAATGTATAGTGCAAATTTTTTAGTTAAGTTCTTTTAACGATAACAGACAAACCTTTCATTGGTTAACTGTTATACTTTTATTATTTACTTATTAGACTCTAATAAACATTTTGAGACCCGTTAGAACTTTTTGCAATGTGAATTGCACATTTGGCACCATATAGTTCACAAGGTACTTTTTGGGACCTATATAACTAATGTATAGTGCAAATTTTTTAGATAAGTTCTTTTATCGATAACAGACAAACCTTTCATTGGTTAACTGTTATACTTTTATTATTTACTTATTAGACTCGAATAAACATTTTGAGACCAGTTAGAAGTTTTTGCAATGTGAATTGCACATTTGGCACCATATTGTTCACAAGGCACTTTTTAGGACCTATATAACTAATGTATAGTGCAAATTTTTTAGTTAAGTTCTTTTATCGATAACAGACAAACCTTTCATTGGTTAACTGTTATACTTTTATTATTTACTTATTAGACTCTAATAAACATTTTGAGACCCGTTAGAACTTTTTGCAATGTGAATTGCACATTTGGCACCATATAGTTCACAAGGCACTTTTTAGGACCTATATAACTAATGTATAGTGCAAATTTTTTAGTTAAGTTCTTTTAACGATAACAGACAAACCTTTCATTGGTTAACTGTTATACTTTTATTATTTACTTATTAGACTCTAATAAACATTTTGTGACCCGTTAGAACTTTTTGCAATGTGAATTGCACATTTGGCACCATATAGTTCACAAGGTACTTTTTGGGACCTATATAACTAATGTATAGTGCAAATTTTTTAGATAAGTTCTTTTAACGATAACAGACAAACCTTTCATTGGTTAACTGTTATACTTTTATTATTTACTTATTAGCCTCTAATAAACATTTTCAGACCCGTTAGAACTTTTTGCAATGTGAATTGCACATTTGGCACCATATAGTTCACAAGGTACTTTTTGGGACCTATATAACTAATGTATAGTGCAAATTTTTTAGTTAAGTTCTTTTAACGATAACAGACAAACCTTTCATTGGTTAACTGTTATACTTTTATTATTTACTTATTAGCCTCTAATAAACATTTTCAGACCCGTTAGAACTTTTAGCAATGTGAATTGCACATTTGGCACCATATAGTTCACAAGGCACTTTTTAGGACCTATATAACTAATGTATAGTGCAATTTTTTTAGTTAAGTTCTTTTAACGATAACAGACAAACCTTTCATTGGTTAACTGTTATACTTTTATTATTTACTTATTAGACTCTAATAAACATTTTGAGACCCGTTAGAACTTTTTGCAATGTGAATTGCACATTTGGCACCATATAGTTCACAAAGCACTTTTTAGGACCTATGTAACTAATGTATAGTGCAAATTTTTTAGTTAAGTTCTTTTAACGATAACAGACAAACCTTTCATTGGTTAACTGTTATACTTTTATTATTTACTTATTAGACTCTAATAAACATTTTGAGACCCGTTAGAACTTTTTGCAATGTGAATTGCACATTTGGCACCATATAGTTCACAAGGTACTTTTTGGGACCTATATAACTAATGTATAGTGCAAATTTTTTAGTTAAGTTCTTTTAACGATAACAGACAAACCTTTCATTGGTTAACTGTTATACTTTTATTATTTACTTATTAGCCTCTAATAAACATTTTGAGACCCGTTAGAACTTTTTGCAATGTGAATTGCACATTTGGCACCATATAGTTCACAAGGCACTTTTTAGGACCTATGTAAGTAATGTATAGTGCAAATTTTTTAGTTAAGTTCTTTTAACGATAACAGACAAACCTTTCATTGGTTAACTGTTATACTTTTATTATTTACTTATTAGACTCTAATAAACATTTTGAGACCCGTTAGAACTTTTTGCAATGTGAATTGCACATTTGGCACCATATAGTTCACAAGGTACTTTTTGGGACCTATATAACTAATGTATAGTGCAAATTTTTTAGATAAGTTCTTTTATCGATAACAGACAAACCTTTCATTGGTTAACTGTTATACTTTTATTATTTACTTATTAGACTCGAATAAACATTTTGAGACCAGTTAGAACTTTTTGCAATGTGAATTGCACATTTGGCACCATATTGTTCACAAGGCACTTTTTAGGACCTATATAACTAATGTATAGTGCAAATTTTTTAGTTAAGTTCTTTTATCGATAACAGACAAACCTTTCATTGGTTAACTGTTATACTTTTATTATTTACTTATTAGACTCTAATAAACATTTTGAGACCCGTTAGAACTTTTTGCAATGTGAATTGCACATTTGGCACCATATAGTTCACAAGGCACTTTTTAGGACCTATATAACTAATGTATAGTGCAAATTTTTTAGTTAAGTTCTTTTAACGATAACAGACAAACCTTTCATTGGTTAACTGTTATACTTTTATTATTTACTTATTAGACTCTAATAAACATTTTGTGACCCGTTAGAACTTTTTGCAATGTGAATTGCACATTTGGCACCATATAGTTCACAAGGTACTTTTTGGGACCTATATAACTAATGTATAGTGCAAATTTTTTAGATAAGTTCTTTTAACGATAACAGACAAACCTTTCATTGGTTAACTGTTATACTTTTATTATTTACTTATTAGCCTCTAATAAACATTTTCAGACCCATTAGAACTTTTAGCAATGTGAATTGCACATTTGGCACCATATTGTTCACAAGGTATTTTTTAGGACCTATATAACTAATGTATAGTGCAAATTTTTTAGTTAAGTTCTTTTAACGATAACAGACAAACCTTTCATTGGTTAACTGTTATACTTTTATTATTTACTTATTAGACTCTAATAAACATTTTGAGACCCGTTAGAACTTTTTGCAATGTGAATTGCACATTTGGCACCATATAGTTCACAAGGTACTTTTTGGGACCTATATAACTAATGTATAGTGCAAATTTTTTAGATAAGTTCTTTTAACGATAACAGACAAACCTTTCATTGGTTAACTGTTATACTTTTATTATTTACTTATTAGCCTCTAATAAACATTTTCAGACCCATTAGAACTTTTAGCAATGTGAATTGCACATTTGGCACCATATTGTTCACAAGGTATTTTTTAGGAACTATATAACTAATGTATAGTGCAAATTTTTTAGTTAAGTTCTTTTAACGATAACAGACAAACCTTTCATTGGTTAACTGTTATACTTTTATTATTTACTTATTAGACTCTAATAAACATTTTGAGACCAGTTAGAACTTTTAGCAATGTGAATTGCACATGTGGCACCATATTGTTCAGAAGGTATTTTTTAGGACCTATATAACTAATGTATAGTGCAAATTTTTTAGTTAAGTTCTTTTAACGATAACAGACAAACCTTTCATTGGTTAACTGTTATACTTTTATTATTTACTTATTAGACTCTAATAAACATTTTGAGACCAGTTAGAACTTTTTGCAATGTGAATTGCACATTTGGCACCATATAGTTCACAAGGCACTTTTTAGGACCTATATAACTAATGTATAGTGCAAATTTTTTAGTTAAGTTCTTTTAACGATAACAGACAAACCTTTCATTGGTTAACTGTTATACTTTTATTATTTACTTATTAGACTCGAATAAACATTTTGAGACCCGTTAGAACTTTTTGCAATGTGAATTGCACATTTGGCACCATATAGTTCACAAGGTACTTTTTGGGACCTATATAACTAATGTATAGTGCAAATTTTTTAGATAAGTTCTTTTAACGATAACAGACAAACCTTTCATTGGTTAACTGTTATACTTTTATTATTTACTTATTAGCCTCTAATAAACATTTTCAGACCCATTAGAACTTTTAGCAATGTGAATTGCACATTTGGCACCATATTGTTCACAAGGTATTTTTTAGGACCTATATAACTAATGTATAGTGCAAATTTTTTAGTTAAGTTCTTTTACGATAACAGACAAACCTTTCATTGGTTAACTGTTATACTTTTATTATTTACTTATTAGACTCTAATAAACATTTTGAGACCAGTTAAAACTTTTTGCAATGTGAATTGCACATTTGGCACCATATTGTTCACAAGGCACTTTTTAAGACCTATATAACTAATGTATAGTGCAAATTTTTTAGTTAAGTTCTTTTAACGATAACAGACAAACCTTTCATTGGTTAACTGTTATACTTTTATTATTTACTTATTAGACTCTAATAAACATTTTGAGACCCGTTAGAACTTTTTGCAATGTGAATTGCACATTTGGCACCATATAGTTCACAAGGTACTTTTTGGGACCTATATAACTAATGTATAGTGCAAATTTTTTAGAGAAGTTCTTTTAACGATAACAGACAAACCTTTCATTGGTTAACTGTTATACTTTTATTATTTACTTATTAGACTCGAATAAACATTTTGAGACCCATTAGAACTTTTTGCAATGTGAATTGCACATTTGGCACCATATTGTTCACAAGGCACTTTTTAGGACCTATATAACTAATGTATAGTGCAAATTTTTTAGTTAAGTTCTTTTATCGATAACAGACAAACCTTTCATTGGTTAACTGTTATACTTTTATTATTTACTTATTAGGCTCTAATAAACATTTTGAGACCCGTTAGAACTTTTTGCAATGTGAATTGCACATTTGGCACCATATAGTTCACAAGGCACTTTTTAGGACCTATATAACTAATGTATAGTGCAAATTTTTCACTTAAGTTCTTTTAACGATAACAGACAAACCTTTCATTGGTTAACTGTTATACTTTTATTATTTACTTATTAGACTCTAATAAACATTTTGTGACCCGTTAGAACTTTTTGCAATGTGAATTGCACATTTGGCACCATATAGTTCACAAGGTACTTTTTGGGACCTATATAACTAATGTATAGTGCAAATTTTTTAGATAAGTTCTTTTAACGATAACAGACAAACCTTTCATTGGTTAACTGTTATATTTTTATTATTTACTTATTAGCCTCTAATAAACATTTTCAGACCCATTAGAACTTTTAGCAATGTGAATTGCACATTTGGCACCATATTGTTCACAAGGCACTTTTTAGGACCTATATAACTAATGTATAGTGCAAATTTTTTAGTTAAGTTCTTTTAACGATAACAGACAAACCTTTCATTGGTTAACTGTTATACTTTTATTATTTACTTATTAGACTCTAATAAACATTTTGAGACCCGTTAGAACTTTTTGCAATGTGAATTGCACATTTGGCACCATATAGTTCACAAGGCACTTTTTAGGACCTATATAACTAATGTATAGTGCAAATTTTTTAGTTAAGTTCTTTTAACGATAACAGACAAACCTTTCATTGGTTAACTGTTATACTTTTATTATTTACTTATTAGCCTCTAATAAACATTTTGAGACCCGTTAGAACTTTTTGCAATGTGAATTGCACATTTGGCACCATATAGTTCACAAGGCACTTTTTAGGACCTATATAACTAATGTATAGTGCAAATTTTTTAGTTAAGTTCTTTTAACGATAACAGACAAACCTTTCATTGGTTAACTGTTATACTTTTATTATTTACTTATTAGACTCTAATAAACATTTTGTGACCCGTTAGAACTTTTTGCAATGTGAATTGCACATTTGGCACCATATAGTTCACAAGGTACTTTTTAGGACCTATATAACTAATGTATAGTGCAAATTTTTTAGATAAGTTCTTTTAACGATAACAGACAAACCTTTCATTGGTTAACTGTTATACTTTTATTATTTACTTATTAGCCTCTAATAAACATTTTCAGACCCATTAGAACTTTTAGCAATGTGAATTGCACATTTGGCACCATATTGTTCACAAGGCACTTTTTAGGACCTATATAACTAATGTATAGTGCAAATTTTTTAGTTAAGTTCTTTTAACGATAACAGACAAACCTTTCATTGGTTAACTGTTATACTTTTATTATTTACTTATTAGCCTCTAATAAACATTTTCAGACCCGTTAGAACTTTTAGCAATGTGAATTGCACATTTGGCACCATATTGTTCACAAGGCACTTTTTAGGACCTATATAACTAATGTATAGTGCAAATTTTTTAGTTAAGTTCTTTTAACGATAACAGACAAACCTTTCATTGGTTAACTGTTATACTTTTATTATTTACTTATTAGCCTCTAATAAACATTTTCAGACCCGTTAGAACTTTTAGCAATGTGAATTGCACATTTGGCACCATATTGTTCACAAGGTACTTTTTAGGACCTATATAACTAATGTATAGTACAAATTTTTTAGTTAAGTTCTTTTAACGATAACAGACAAACCTTTCATTGGTTAACTGTTATACTTTTATTATTTACTTATTAGGCTCTAATAAACATTTTGAGACCCGTTAGAACTTTTTGCAATGTGAATTGCACATTTGGCACCATATAGTTCACAAGGTACTTTTTAGGACCTATATAACTAATGTATAGTGCAAATTTTTTAGTTAAGTTCTTTTAACGATAACAGACAAACCTTTCATTGGTTAACTGTTATACTTTTATTATTTACTTATTAGACTCTAATAAACATTTTGAGACCCGTTAGAACTTTTTGCAATGTGAATTGCACATTTGGCACCATATAGTTCACAAGGTACTTTATAGGACCTATATAACTAATGTATAATGCACATTTTTTAGTTAAGTTCTTTTAACGATAACAGACAAACCTTTCATTGGTTAACTGTTATACTTTTATTATTTACTTATTAGACTCTAATAAACATTTTGAGACCCGTTAGAACTTTTTGCAATGTGAATTGCACATTTGGCACCATATTGTTCACAAGGTATTTTTTAGGACCTATGTAACTAATGTATAGTGCAAATTTTTTAGTTAAGTTCTTTTAACGATAACAGACAAACCTTTCATTGGTTAACTGTTATACTTTTATTATTTACTTATTAGACTCTAATAAACATTTTGAGACCCGTTAGAACTTTTTGCAATGTGAATTGCACATTTGGCACCATATAGTTCACAAGGTACTTTTTGGGACCTATATTACTAATGTATAGTGCAAATTTTTTAGTTAAGTTCTTTTAACGATAACAGACAAACCTTTCATTGGTTAACTGTTATACTTTTATTATTTACTTATTAGCCTCTAATAAACATTTTCAGACCCGTTAGAACTTTTAGCAATGTGAATTGCACATTTGGCACCATATAGTTCACAAGGCACTTTTTAGGACCTATATAACTAATGTATAGTGCAATTTTTTTAGTTAAGTTCTTTTAACGATAACAGACAAAACTTTCATTGGTTAACTGTTATACTTTTATTATTTACTTATTAGACTCTAATAAACATTTTGAGACCCGTTAGAACTTTTTGCAATGTGAATTGCACATTTGGCACCATATAGTTCACAAAGCACTTTTTAGGACCTATGTAACTAATGTATAGTGCAAATTTTTTAGTTAAGTTCTTTTAACGATAACAGACAAACCTTTCATTGGTTAACTGTTATACTTTTATTATTTACTTATTAGACTCTAATAAACATTTTGAGACCCGTTAGAACTTTTTGCAATGTGAATTGCACATTTGGCACCATATAGTTCACAAGGTACTTTTTGGGACCTATATAACTAATGTATAGTGCAAATTTTTTAGTTAAGTTCTTTTAACGATAACAGACAAACCTTTCATTGGTTAACTGTTATACTTTTATTATTTACTTATTAGACTCTAATAAACATTTTGAGACCCGTTAGAACTTTTTGCAATGTGAATTGCACATTTGGCACCATATAGTTCACAAGGCACTTTTTAGGACCTATGTAAGTAATGTATAGTGCAAATTTTTTAGTTAAGTTCTTTTAACGATAACAGACAAACCTTTCATTGGTTAACTGTTATACTTTTATTATTTACTTATTAGACTCTAATAAACATTTTGAGACCCGTTAGAACTTTTTGCAATGTGAATTGCACATTTGGCACCATATAGTTCACAAGGCACTTTTTAGGACCTATATAACTAATGTATAGTGCAAATATTTTAGTTAAGTTCTTTTAACGATAACAGACAAACCTTTCATTGGTTAACTGTTATACTTTTATTATTTACTTATTAGACTCTAATAAACATTTTGAGACCCATTAGAACTTTTTGCAATGTGAATTGCACATTTGGCACCATATAGTTCACAAGGCACTTTTTAGGACCTATGTAACTAATGTATAGTGCAAATTTTTTAGTTAAGTTCTTTTAACGATAACAGACAAACCTTTCATTGGTTAACTGTTATACTTTTATTATTTACTTATTAGACTCTAATAAACATTTTGAGACCCGTTAGAACTTTTTGCAATGTGAATTGCACATTTGGCACCATATAGTTCACAAGGTACTTTTTGGGACCTATATAACTAATGCATAGTGCAAATTTTTTAGTTAAGTTCTTTTAACGATAACAGACAAACCTTTCATTGGTTAACTGTTATACTTTTATTATTTACTTCTTAGACTCTAATAAACATTTTGAGACCCGTTAGAACTTTTTGCAATGTGAATTGCACATTTGGCACCATATAGTTCACAAGGCACTTTTTAGGACCTATGTAAGTAATGTATAGTGCAAATTTTTTAGTTAAGTTCTTTTAACGATAACAGACAAACCTTTCATTGGTTAACTGTTATACTTTTATTATTTACTTATTAGACTCTAATAAACATTTTGAGACCCGTTAGAACTTTTTGCAATGTGAATTGCACATTTGGCACCATATAGTTCACAAGGCACTTTTTAGGACCTATGTAACTAATGTATAGTGCAAATTTTTTAGTTAAGTTCTTTTAACGATAACAGACACACCTTTAATTGGTTAACTGTTATACTTTTATTATTTACTTATTAGACTCTAATAAACATTTTGAGACCCGTTAGAACTTTTTGCAATGTGAATTGCACATTTGGCACCATATAGTTCACAAGGTACTTTTTGGGACCTATATAACTAATGCATAGTGCAAATTTTTTAGTTAAGTTCTTTTAACGATAACAGACAAACCTTTCATTGGTTAACTGTTATACTTTTATTATTTACTTATTAGACTCTAATAAACATTTTGAGACCCGTTAGAACTTTTTGCAATGTGAATTGCACATTTGGCACCATATAGTTCACAAGGCACTTTTTAGGACCTATGTAAGTAATGTATAGTGCAAATTTTTTAGTTAAGTTCTTTTAACGATAACAGACAAACCTTTCATTGGTTAACTGTTATACTTTTATTATTTACTTATTAGACTCTAATAAACATTTTGAGACCCGTTAGAACTTTTTGCAATGTGAATTGCACATTTGGCACCATATAGTTCACAAGGCACTTTTTAGGACCTATGTAACTAATGTATAGTGCAAATTTTTTAGTTAAGTTCTTTTAACGATAACAGACAAACCTTTAATTGGTTAACTGTTATACTTTTATTATTTACTTATTAGACTCTAATAAACATTTTCAGACCCATTAGAACTTTTTGCAATGTGAATTGCACATTTGGCACCATATAGTTCACAAGGTACTTTTTGGGACCTATATAACTAATGTATAGTGCAAATTTTTTAGATAAGTTCTTTTAACGATAACAGACAAACCTTTCATTGGTTAACTGTTATACTTTTATTATTTACTTATTAGCCTCTAATAAACATTTTCAGACCCATTAGAACTTTTAGCAATGTGAATTGCACATTTGGCACCATATTGTTCACAAGGTATTTTTTAGGACCTATATAACTAATGTATAGTGCAAATTTTTTAGTTAAGTTCTTTTACGATAACAGACAAACCTTTCATTGGTTAACTGTTATACTTTTATTATTTACTTATTAGACTCTAATAAACATTTTGAGACCAGTTAGAACTTTTTGCAATGTGAATTGCACATTTGGCACCATATTGTTCACAAGGCACTTTTTAGGACCTATATAACTAATGTATAGTGCAAATTTTTTAGTTAAGTTCTTTTAACGATAACAGACAAACCTTTCATTGGTTAACTGTTATACTTTTATTATTTACTTATTAGACTCTAATAAACATTTTGAGACCAGTTAGAACTTTTTGCAATGTGAATTGCACATTTGGCACCATATAGTTCACAAGGTACTTTTTAGGACCTATATAACTAATGTATAGTGCAAATTTTTTAGATAAGTTCTTTTAACGATAACAGACAAACCTTTCATTGGTTAACTGTTATACTTTTATTATTTACTTATTAGACTCGAATAAACATTTTGAGACCAGTTAGAACTTTTTGCAATGTGAATTGCACATTTGGCACCATATTGTTCACAAGGCACTTTTTAGGACCTATATAACTAATGTATAGTGCAAATTTTTTAGTTAAGTTCTTTTATCGATAACAGACAAACCTTTCATTGGTTAACTGTTATACTTTTATTATTTATTTATTAGACTCTAATAAACATTTTGAGACCCGTTAGAACTTTTTGCAATGTGAATTGCACATTTGGCACCATATAGTTCACAAGGCACTTTTTAGGACCTATATAACTAATGTATAGTGCAAATTTTTTAGTTAAGTTCTTTTAACGATAACAGACAAACCTTTCATTGGTTAACTGTTATACTTTTATTATTTACTTATTAGACTCTAATAAACATTTTGTGACCCGTTAGAACTTTTTGCAATGTGAATTGCACATTTGGCACCATATAGTTCACAAGGTACTTTTTGGGACCTATATAACTAATGTATAGTGCAAATTTTTTAGATAAGTTCTTTTAACGATAACAGACAAACCTTTCATTGGTTAACTGTTATACTTTTATTATTTACTTATTAGCCTCTAATAAACATTTTCAGACCCATTAGAACTTTTAGCAATGTGAATTGCACATTTGGCACCATAATGTTCACAAGGCACTTTTTAGGACCTATATAACTAATGTATAGTGCAAATTTTTTAGTTAAGTTCTTTTAACGATAACAGACAAACATTTCATTGGTTAACTGTTATACTTTTATTATTTACTTATTAGGCTCTAATAAACATTTTGAGACCCGTTAGAACTTTTAGCAATGTGAATTGCACATTTGGCACCATATAGTTCACAAGGCACTTTTTAGGACCTATATAACTAATGTATAGTGCAAATTTTTTAGTTAAGTTCTTTTAACGATAACAGACAAACCTTTCATTGGTTAACTGTTATACTTTTATTATTTACTTATTAGCCTCTAATAAACATTTTGAGACCCGTTAGAACTTTTTGCAATGTGAATTGCACATTTGGCACCATATAGTTCACAAGGCACTTTTTAGGACCTATATAACTAATGTATAGTGCAAATTTTTTAGTTAAGTTCTTTTAACGATAACAGACAAACCTTTCATTGGTTAACTGTTATACTTTTATTATTTACTTATTAGACTCGAATAAACATTTTGAGACCCGTTAGAACTTTTTGCAATGTGAATTGCACATTTGGCACCATATAGTTCACAAGGTACTTTTTGGGACCTATATAACTAATGTATAGTGCAAATTTTTTAGATAAGTTCTTTTAACTATAACAGACAAACCTTTCATTGGTTAACTGTTATACTTTTATTATTTACTTATTAGCCTCTAATAAACATTTTCAGACCCATTAGAACTTTTAGCAATGTGAATTGCACATTTGGCACCATATAGTTCACAAGGTACTTTTTGGGACCTATATAACTAATGTATAGTGCAAATTTTTTAGATAAGTTCTTTTATCGATAACAGACAAACCTTTCATTGGTTAACTGTTATACTTTTATTATTTACTTATTAGACTCGAATAAACATTTTGAGACCAGTTAGAACTTTTTGCAATGTGAATTGCACATTTGGCACCATATTGTTCACAAGGCACTTTTTAGGACCTATATAACTAATGTATAGTGCAAATTTTTTAGTTAAGTTCTTTTATCGATAACAGACAAACCTTTCATTGGTTAACTGTTATACTTTTATTATTTACTTATTAGACTCTAATAAACATTTTGAGACCCGTTAGAACTTTTTGCAATGTGAATTGCACATTTGGCACCATATAGTTCACAAGGCACTTTTTAGGACCTATATAACTAATGTATAGTGCAAATTTTTTAGTTAAGTTCTTTTAACGATAACAGACAAACCTTTCATTGGTTAACTGTTATACTTTTATTATTTACTTATTAGACTCTAATAAACATTTTGTGACCCGTTAGAACTTTTTGCAATGTGAATTGCACATTTGGCACCATATAGTTCACAAGGAACTTTTTGGGACCTATATAACTAATGTATAGTGCAAATTTTTTAGATAAGTTCTTTTAACGATAACAGACAAACCTTTCATTGGTTAACTGTTATACTTTTATTATTTACTTATTAGACTCTAATAAACATTTTGAGACCCGTTAGAACTTTTTGCAATGTGAATTGCACATTTGGCACCATATAGTTCACAAGGTACTTTTTGGGACCTATATAACTAATGTATAGTGCAAATTTTTTAGATAAGTTCTTTTAACGATAACAGACAAACCTTTCATTGGTTAACTGTTATACTTTTATTATTTACTTATTAGCCTCTAATAAACATTTTCAGACCCATTAGAACTTTTAGCAATGTGAATTGCACATTTGGCACCATATTGTTCAGAAGGTATTTTTTAGGACCTATATAACTAATGTATAGTGCAAATTTTTTAGTTAAGTTCTTTTAACGATAACAGACAAACCTTTCATTGGTTAACTGTTATACTTTTATTATTTACTTATTAGACTCTAATAAACATTTTGAGACCCGTTAGAACTTTTTGCAATGTGAATTGCACATTTGGCACCATATTGTTCACAAGGCACTTTTTGGGACCTATATAACTAATGTATAGTGCAAATTTTTTAGTTAACTTCTTTTAACGATAACAGACAAACCTTTCATTGGTTAACTGTTATACTTTTATTATTTACTTATTAGACTCTAATAAACGATTTGAGACCCGTTAGAACTTTTTTCAATGTGAATTGCACATTTGGCACCATATAGTTCACAAGGCACTTTTTAGGACCTATATAACTAATGTATAGTGCAAATTTTTTAGTTAAGTTCTTTTAACGATAACAGACAAACCTTTCATTGGTTAACTGTTATACTTTTATTATTTACTTATTAGACTCGAATAAACATTTTGAGACCCGTTAGAACTTTTTGCAATGTGAATTGCACATTTGGCACCATATAGTTCACAAGGTACTTTTTGGGACCTATATAACTAATGTATAGTGCAAATTTTTTAGATAAGTTCTTTTAACGATAACAGACAAACCTTTCATTGGTTAACTGTTATACTTTTATTATTTACTTATTAGCCTCTAATAAACATTTTCAGACCCATTAGAACTTTTAGCAATGTGAATTGCACATTTGGCACCATATTGTTCACAAGGTACTTTTTGGGACCTATATAACTAATGTATAGTGCAAATTTTTTAGTTAAGTTCTTTTAACGATAACAGACAAACCTTTTATTGGTTAACTGTTATACTTTTATTATTTACTTATTAGACTCTAATAAACGATTTGAGACCCGTTAGAACTTTTTTCAATGTGAATTGCACATTTGGCACCATATAGTTCACAAGGCACTTTTTAGGACCTATATAACTAATGTATAGTGCAAATTTTTTAGTTAAGTTCTTTTAACGATAACAGACAAACCTTTCATTGGTTAACTGTTATACTTTTATTATTTACTTATTAGACTCGAATAAACATTTTGAGACCCGTTAGAACTTTTTGCAATGTGAATTGCACATTTGGCACCATATAGTTCACAAGGTACTTTTTGGGACCTATATAACTAATGTATAGTGCAAATTTTTTAGATAAGTTCTTTTAACGATAACAGACAAACCTTTCATTGGTTAACTGTTATACTTTTATTATTTACTTATTAGCCTCTAATAAACATTTTCAGACCCATTAGAACTTTTAGCAATGTGAATTGCACATTTGGCACCATATTGTTCACAAGGTATTTTTTAGGACCTATATAACTAATGTATAGTGCAAATTTTTTAGATAAGTTCTTTTACGATAACAGACAAACCTTTCATTGGTTAACTGTTATACTTTTATTATTTACTTATTAGACTCTAATAAACATTTTGAGACCAGTTAGAACTTTTTGCAATGTGAATTGCACATTTGGCACCATATAGTTCACAAGATACTTTTTGGGACCTATATAACTAATGTATAGTGCAAATTTTTTAGATAAGTTCTTTTAACGATAACAGACAAACCTTTCATTGGTTAACTGTTATACTTTTATTATTTACTTATTAGACTCGAATAAACATTTTGAGACCAGTTAGAACTTTTTGCAATGTGAATTGCACATTTGGCACCATATTGTTCACAAGGCACTTTTTAGGACCTATATAACTAATGTATAGTGCAAATTTTTTAGTTAAGTTCTTTTATCGATAACAGACAAACCTTTCATTGGTTAACTGTTATACTTTTATTATTTACTTATTAAACTGTAATAAACATTTTGAAACCCGTTAGAACTTTTTGCAATGTGAATTGCACATTTGGCACCATATAGTTCACAAGGCACTTTTTGGGACCTATATAACTAATGTATAGTGCAAATTTTTTAGATAAGTTCTTTTAACGATAACAGACAAACCTTTCATTGGTTAACTGTTATACTTTTATTATTTACTTATTAGCCTCTAATAAACATTTTCAGACCCATTAGAACTTTTTGCAATGTGAATTGCACATTTGGCACCATATTGTTCACAAGGCACTTTTTGGGACCTATATAACTAATGTATAGTGCAAATTTTTTAGTTAAGTTCTTTTAACGATAACAGACAAACCTTTCATTGGTTAACTGTTATACTTTTATTATTTACTTATCAGACTCTAATAAACATTTTGAGACCAGTTAGAACTTTTTGCAATGTGAATTGCACATTTGGCACCATATTGTTCACAAGGCACTTTTTAGGACCTATATAACTAATGTATAGTGCAAATTTTTTAGTTAAGTTCTTTTAACGATAACAGACAAACCTTTCATTGGTTAACTGTTATACTTTTATTATTTACTTATTAGGCTCTAATAAACATTTTGAGACCCGTTAGAACTTTTTGCAATGTGAATTGCACATTTGGCACCGTATAGTTCACAAGGTACTTTTTAGGACCTATATAACTAATGTATAGTGCAAATTTTTTAGTTAAGTTCTTTTAACGATAACAGACAAACCTTTCATTGGTTAACTGTTATACTTTTATTATTTACTTATTAGGCTCTAATAAACATTTTGAGACCCGTTAGAACTTTTTGCAATGTGAATTGCACATTTGGCACCGTATAGTTCACAAGGTACTTTTTAGGACCTATATAACTAATGTATAGTGCAAATTTTTTAGTTAAGTTCTTTTAACGATAACAGACAAACCTTTCATTGGTTAACTGTTATACTTTTATTATTTACTTATTAGACTCTAATAAACATTTTGAGACCCGTTAGAACTTTTTGCAATGTGAATTGCACATTTGGCACCATATAGTTCACAAGGCATTTTTTAAGACCTATATAACTAATGTATAGTGCAAATTTTTTAGTTAAGTTCTTTTAACGATAACAGACAAACCTTTCATTGGTTAACTGTTATACTTTTATTATTTACTTATTAGGTTCTAATAAACATTTTGAGACCAGTTAGAACTTTTTGCAATGTGAATTGCACATTTGGCACCAAATTGTTCACAACGTATTTTTTAGGACCTATATAACTAATGTATAGTGCAAATTTTTTAGTTAAGTTCTTTTAACGATAACAGACAAACCTTTCATTGGTTAACTGTTATACTTTTATTATTTACTTATTAGACTCTAATAAACATTTTGAGACCAGTTAGAATATTTTGCAATGTGAATTGCACATTTGGCACCATATTGTTCACAAGGCACTTTTTAGGACCTATATAACTAATGTATAGTGCAAATTTTTTAGTTAAGTTCTTTTAACGATAACAGACAAACCTTTCATTGGTTAACTGTTATACTTTTATTATTTACCTATTAGGCTCTAATAAACATTTTGAGACCCGTTAGAACTTTTTGCAATGTGAATTGCACATTTGGCACCGTATAGTTCACAAGGTACTTTTTAGGACCTATATAACTAATGTATAGTGCAAATTTTTTAGTTAAGTTCTTTTAACGACAACAGACAAACCTTTCATTGGTTAACTGTTATACTTTTATTATTTACTTATTAGACTCTAATAAACATTTTGAGACCCGTTAGAACTTTTCGCATTGTGAATTGCACATTTGGCACCATATAGTTCACAAGGCACTTTTTAGGACCTATATAACTAATGTATAGTGCAAATTTTTTAGTTAAGTTCTTTTAACGATAACAGACAAACCTTTCATTGGTTAACTGTTATACTTTTATTATTTACTTATTAGGCTCTAATAAACATTTTGAGACCAGTTAGAACTTTTTGCAATGTGAATTGCACATTTGGCACCATATAGTTCACAAGGTACTTTTTAGGACCTATATAGCTAATGTATAGTGCAAATTTTTTAGTTAAGTTCTTTTAACGATAACAGACAAACCTTTTATTGGTTAACTGTTATACTTTTATTATTTACTTATTAGACTCTAATAAACATTTTGAGACCAGTTAGAACTTTTTGCAATGTGAATTGCACATTTGGCACCATATTGTTCACAAGGCACTTTTTAGGACCTATATAACTAAAGTATAGTGCAAATTTTTTAGTTAAGTTCTTTTAACGATAACAGACAAACCTTTCATTGGTTAACTGTTATACTTTTATTATTTACTTATTAGACTCTAATAAACATTTTGAGACCAGTTAGAACTTTTTGCAATGTGAATTGCACATTTGGCACCATATTGTTCACAAGGTATATTTTAGGACCTATATAACTAATGTATAGTGCAAATTTTTTAGTTAAGTTCTTTTAACGATAACAGACAAACCTTTCATTGGTTAACTGCTATACTTTTATTATTTACTTATTAGGCTCTAATAAACATTTTGAGACCAGTTAGAACTTTTTGCAATGTGAATTGCACATTTGGCACCGTATAGTTCACAAGGTACTTTTTAGGACCTATATAACTAATGTATAGTGCAAATTTTTTAGTTAAGTTCTTTTAACGATAACAGACAAACCTTTCATTGGTTAACTGTTATACTTTTATTATTTACTTATTAGACTCTAATAAACATTTTGAGACCCGTTAGAACTTTTCGCAATGTGAATTGCACATTTGGCACCATATAGTTCACAAGGCATTTTTTAGGACCTATATAACTAATGTATAGTGCAAATTTTTTAGTTAAGTTCTTTTAACGATAACAGACAAACCTTTCATTGGTTAACTGTTATACTTTTATTATTTACTTATTAGACTCTAATAAACTATTTGAGACCAGTTAGAACTTTTTGCAATGTGAATTGCACATTTGGCACCATATTGTTCACAAGGCACTTTTTAGGACCTATATAACTAATGTATAGTGCAAATTTTTTAGTTAAGTTCTTTTAACGATAACAGACAAACCTTTCATTGGTTAACTGTTATACTTTTATTATTTACTTATTAGGCTCTAATAAACATTTTGAGACCCGTTAGAACTTTTTGGAATGTGAATTGCACATTTGGCACAGTATAGTTCACAAGGTACTTTTTAGGACCTATATAACTAATGTATAGTGCAAATTTTTTAGTTAAGTTCTTTTAACGATAACAGACAAACCTTTCATTGGTTAACTGTTATACTTTTATTATTTACTTATTAGACTCTAATAAACATTTTGAGACCAGTTAGAACTTTTTGCAATGTGAATTGCACATTTGGCACCATATTGTTCACAAGGTATTTTTTAGGACCTATATAACTAATGTATAGTGCAAATTTTTTAGTTAAGTTCTTTTAACGATAACAGACAAACCTTTCATTGGTTAACTGTTATACTTTTATTATTTACTTATTAGACTCTAATAAACATTTTGAGACCAGTTAGAACTTTTTGCAATGTGAATTGCACATTTGGCACCATATTGTTCACAAGGCACTTTTTAGGACCTATATAACTAATGTATAGTGCAAATTTTTTAGTTAAGTTCTTTTAACGATAACAGACAAACCTTTCATTGGTCAACTGTTATACTTTTATTATTTACTTATTAGACTCTAATAAACATTTTGAGACCCGTTAGAACTTTTTGCAATGTGAATTGCACATTTGGCACCATATAGTTCACAAGGTACTTTTTAGGACCTATATAACTAATGTATAGTGCAAATGTTTTAGTTAAGTTCTTTTAACGATAACAGACAAACCTTTCATTGGTTAACTGTTATACTTTTATTATTTACTTATTAGACTCTAATAAACATTTTGAGACCAGTTAGAACTTTTTGCAATGTGAATTGCACATTTGGCACCATATTGTTCACAAGGCACTTTTTAGGACCTATATAACTAATGTATAGTTCAAATTTTTTAGTTAAGTTCTTTTAACGATAACAGACAAACCTTTCTTTGGTTAACTGTTATACTTTTATTATTTACTTATTAGGCTCTAATAAACATTTTGAGACCCGTTAGAACTTTTTGCAATGTGAATTGCACATTTGGCACCATATAGTTCACAAGGTACTTTTTAGGACCTATATAACTAATGTATAGTGCAAATGTTTTAGTTAAGTTCTTTTAACGATAACAGACAAACCTTTCATTGGTTAACTGTTATACTTTTATTATTTACTTATTAGACTCTAATAAACATTTTGAGACCCGTTAGAACTTTTTGCAATGTGAATTGCACATTTGGCACCATATAGTTCACAAGGTACTTTTTGGGACCTATATAACTAATGTATAGTGCAAATTTTTTAGTTAAGTTCTTTTAACGATAACAGACAAACCTTTCATTGGTTAACTGTTATACTTTTATTATTTACTTATTAGACTCTAATAAACATTTTGAGACCAGTTAGAACTTTTTGCAATGTGAATTGCACATTTGGCACCATATTGTTCACAAGGCACTTTTTAGGACCTATATAACTAATGTATAGTTCAAATTTTTTAGTTAAGTTCTTTTAACGATAACAGACAAACCTTTCTTTGGTTAACTGTTATACTTTTATTATTTACTTATTAGGCTCTAATAAACATTTTGAGACCCGTTAGAACTTTTTGCAATGTGAATTGCACATTTGGCACCGTATAGTTCACAAGGTACTTTTTAGGACCTATATAACTAATGTATAGTGCAAATTTTTTAGTTAAGTTCTTTTAACGATAACAGACAAACCTTTCATTGGTTAACTGTTATACTTTTATTATTTACTTATTAGACTCTAATAAACATTTTGAGACCCGTTAGAACTTTTCGCAATGTGAATTGCACATTTGGCACCATATAGTTCACAAGGCACTTTTTAGGACCTATATAACTAATGTATAGTGCAAATTTTTTAGTTAAGTTCTTTTAACGATAACAGACAAACCTTTCATTGGTTAACTGTTATACTTTTATTATTTACTTATTAGGCTCTAATAAACATTTTGAGACCAGTTAGAACTTTTTGCAATGTGAATTGCACATTTGGCACCATATAGTTCACAAGGTACTTTTTAGGACCTATATAGCTAATGTATAGTGCAAATTTTTTAGTTAAGTTCTTTTAACGATAACAGACAAACCTTTTATTGGTTAACTGTTATACTTTTATTATTTACTTATTAGACTATAATAAACATTTTGAGACCAGTTAGAACTTTTTGCAATGTGAATTGCACATTTGGCACCATATTGTTCACAAGGTATTTTTTAGGACCTATATAACTAATGTATAGTGCAAATTTTTTAGTTAAGTTCTTTTAACGATAACAGACAAACCTTTCATTGGTTAACTGTTATACTTTTATTATTTACTTATTAGTCTCTAATAAACATTTTGAGACCCGTTAGAACTTTTCGCAATGTGAATTGCACATTTGGCACCATATAGTTCACAAGGCACTTTTTAGGACCTATATAACTAATGTATAGTGCAAATTTTTTAGTTAAGTTCTTTTAACGATAACAGACAAACCTTTCATTGGTTAACTGTTATACTTTTATTATTTACTTATTAGGCTCTAATAAACATTTTGAGACCAGTTAGAACTTTTTGCAATGTGAATTGCACATTTGGCACCATATAGTTCACAAGGTACTTTTTAGGACCTATATAGCTAATGTATAGTGCAAATTTTTTAGTTAAGTTCTTTTAACGATAACAGACAAACCTTTTATTGGTTAACTGTTATACTTTTATTATTTACTTATTAGACTCTAATAAACATTTTGAGACCAGTTAGAACTTTTTGCAATGTGAATTGCACATTTGGCACCATATTGTTCACAAGGCACTTTTCAGGACCTATATAACTAAAGTATAGTGCAAATTTTTTAGTTAAGTTCTTTTAACGATAACAGACAAACCTTTCATTGGTTAACTGTTATACTTTTATTATTTACTTATTAGACTCTAATAAACATTTTGAGACCAGTTAGAACTTTTTGCAATGTGAATTGCACATTTGGCACCATATTGTTCACAAGGTATATTTTAGGACCTATATAACTAATGTATAGTGCCAATTTTTTAGTTAAGTTCTTTTAACGATAACAGACAAACCTTTCATTGGTTAACTGTTATACTTTTATTATTTACTTATTAGGCTCTAATAAACATTTTGAGACCAGTTAGAACTTTTTGCAATGTGAATTGCACATTTGGCACCGTATAGTTCACAAGGTACTTTTTAGGACCTATATAACTAATGTATAGTGCAAATTTTTTAGTTAAGTTCTTTTAACGATAACAGACAAACCTTTCATTGGTTAACTGTTATACTTTTATTATTTACTTATTAGACTCTAATAAACATTTTGAGATCCGTTAGAACTTTTCGCAATGTGAATTGCACATTTGGCACCATATAGTTCACAAGGCATTTTTTAGGACCTATATAACTAATGTATAGTGCAAATTTTTTAGTTAAGTTCTTTTAACGATAACAGACAAACCTTTCATTGGTTAACTGTTATACTTTTATTATTTACTTATTAGGCTCTAATAAACATTTTGAGACCAGTTAGAACTTTTTGGAACGTGAATTGCACATTTGGCACAGTATAGTTCACAAGGTACTTTTTAGGACCTATATAACTAATGTATAGTGCAAATTTTTTAGTTAAGTTCTTTTAACGATAACAGACAAACCTTTCATTGGTTAACTGTTATACTTTTATTATTTACTTATTAGACTCCAATAAACATTTTGAGATCCGTTAGAACTTTTTGCAATGTGAATTGCACATTTGGCACCATATTGTTCACAAGGTATTTTTTAGGACCTATATAACTAATGTACAGTGCAAATTTTTTAGTTAAGTTCTTTTAACGATAACAGACAAACCTTTCATTGGTTAACTGTTATACTTTTATTATTTACTTATTAGACTCTAACAAACTATTTGAGACCAGTTAGAACTTTTTGCAATGTGAATTGCACATTTGGCACCATATTGTTCACAAGGCACTTTTTAGGACCTATATAACTAATGTATAGTGCAAATTTTTTAGTTAAGCTCTTTTAACGATAACAGACAAACCTTTCATTGGTTAACTGTTATACTTTTATTATTTACTTATTAGGCTCTAATAAACATTTTGAGACCCGTTAGAACTTTTTGGAATGTGATTTGCACATTTGGCACAGTATAGTTCACAAGGTACTTTTTAGGACCTATATAACTAATGTATAGTGCAAATTTTTTAGTTAAGTTCTTTTAACGATAACAGACAAACCTTTCATTGGTTAACTGTTATACTTTTATTATTTACTTATTAGACTCTAATAAACATTTTGAGACCAGTTAGAACGTTTTGCAATGTGAATTGCACATTTGGCACCATATTGTTCACAAGGTATTTTTTAGGACCTATATAACTAATGTATAGTGCAAATTTTTTAGTTAAGTTCTTTTAACGATAACAGACAAACCTTTCATTGGTTAACTGTTATACTTTTATTATTTACTTATTAGACTCTAATAAACATTTTGAGACCAGTTAGAACTTTTTGCAATGTGAATTGCACATTTGGCACCATATTGTTCACAAGGCACTTTTTAGGACCTATATAACTAATGTATAGTGCAAATTTTTTAGTTAAGTTCTTTTAACGATAACAGACAAACCTTTCATTGGTCAACTGTTATACTTTTATTATTTACTTATTAGGCTCTAATAAACATTTTGAGACCCGTTAGAACTTTTTGCAATGTGAATTGCACATTTGGCACCATATAGTTCACAAGGTACTTTTTAGGACCTATATAACTAATGTATAGTGCAAATGTTTTAGTTAAGTTCTTTTAACGATAACAGACAAACCTTTCATTGGTCAACTGTTATACTTTTATTATTTACTTATTAGGCTCTAATAAACATTTTGAGACCCGTTAGAACTTTTTGCAATGTGAATTGCACATTTGGCACCATATAGTTCACAAGGTACTTTTTAGGACCTATATAACTAATGTATAGTGCAAATTTTTTAGTTAAGTTCTTTTAACGATAACAGACAAACCTTTCATTGGTTAACTGTTATACTTTTATTATTTACTTATTAGACTCTAATAAACATTTTGAGACCCGTTAGAACTTTTTGCAATGTGAATTGCACATTTGGCACCATATTGTTCACAAGGCACTTTTTAGGACCTATATAACTAATGTGTAGTTCAAATTTTTTAGTTAAGTTCTTTTAACGATAACAGACAAACCTTTCATTGGTTAACTGTTATACTTTTATTATTTACTTATTAGGCTCTAATAAACATTTTGAGACCCGTTAGAACTTTTTGCAATGTGAATTGCACATTTGGCACCGTATAGTTCACAAGGTACTTTTTAGGACCTATATAACTAATGTATAGTGCAAATTTTTTAGTTAAGTTCTTTTAACGATAACAGACAAACCTTTCATTGGTTAACTGTTATACTTTTAATATTTACTTATTAGACTCTAATAAACATTTTGAGACCCGTTAGAACTTTTCGCAATGTGAATTGCACATTTGGCACCATATAGTTCACAAGGCACTTTTTAGGACCTATATAACTAATGTATAGTGCAAATTTTTTAGTTAAGTTCTTTTAACGATAACAGACAAACCTTTCATTGGTTAACTGTTATACTTTTATTATTTACTTATTAGGCTCTAATAAACATTTTGAGACCAGTTAGAACTTTTTGCAATGTGAATTGCACATTTGGCACCATATAGTTCACAAGGTACTTTTTAGGACCTATATAGCTAATGTATAGTGCAAATTTTTTAGTTAAGTTCTTTTAACGATAACAGACAAACCTTTTATTGGTTAACTGTTATACTTTTATTATTTACTTATTATACTCTAATAAACATTTTGAGACCAGTTAGAACTTTTTGCAATGTGAATTGCACATTTGGCACCATATTGTTCACAAGGTATTTTTTAGGACCTATATAACTAATGTATAGTGCAAATTTTTTAGTTAAGTTCTTTTAACGATAACAGACAAACCTTTCATTGGTTAACTTTTATACTTTTATTATTTACTTATTAGTCTCTAATAAACATTTTGAGACCCGTTAGAACTTTTTGCACTGTGAATTGCACATTTGGCACCATATAGTTCACAAGGTACTTTTTAGGACCTATATAACTAATGTGTAGTGCAAATTTTTTAGTTAAGTTCTTTTAACGATAACAGAAAAACCTTTCATTGGTTAACTGTTATACTTTTATTATTTACTTATTAGTCTCTAATAAACATTTTGAGACCCGTTAGAACTTTTTGCAATGTGAATTGCACATTTGGCACCATATTGTTCACAAGGTACTTTTTGGGACCTATATAACTAATGTATAGTGCAAATTTTTTAGTTAAGTTCTTTTAACGATAACAGACAAACCTTTCATTGGTTAACTGTTATACTTTTATTATTTACTTATTAGACTGTAATAAACATTTTGAGACCAGTTAGAACTTTTTGCAATGTGAATTGCACATTTGGCATCATATTGTTCACAAGGTACTTTTTCGGACCTATATAACTAATGTATAGTACAAATTTTTTAGTTAAGTTCTTTTAACGATAACAGACAAACCTTTCATTGGTTAACTGTTATACTTTTATTATTTACTTATTAGACTCTAATAAAAATTTTGAGACCAGTTAGAACTTTTTGCAATGTGAATTGCACATTTGGCACCGTATAGTTCACAAGGTACTTTTTAGGACCTATATAACTAATGTATAGTGCAAATTTTTTAGTTAAGTTCTTTTAACGATAACAGACAAACCTTTCATTGGTTAACTGTTATACTTTTATTATTTACTTATTAGGCTCTAATAAACATTTTGAGACCCGTTAGAACTTTTTGGAACGTGAATTGCACATTTGGCACAGTATAGTTCACAAGGTACTTTTTAGGACCTATATAACTAATGTATAGTGCAAATTTTTTAGTTAAGTTCTTTTAACGATAACAGACAAACCTTTCATTGGTTAACTGTTATACTTTTATTATTTACTTATTAGACTCCAATAAACATTTTGAGATCCGTTAGAACTTTTTGCAATGTGAATTGCACATTTGGCACCATATTGTTCACAAGGTATTTTTTAGGACCTATATAACTAATGTACAGTGCAAATTTTTTAGTTAAGTTCTTTTAACGATAACAGACAAACCTTTCATTGGTTAACTGTTATACTTTTATTATTTACTTATTAGACTCTAACAAACTATTTGAGACCAGTTAGAACTTTTTGCAATGTGAATTGCACATTTGGCACCATATTGTTCACAAGGCACTTTTTAGGACCTATATAACTAATGTATAGTGCAAATTTTTTAGTTAAGCTCTTTTAACGATAACAGACAAACCTTTCATTGGTTAACTGTTATACTTTTATTATTTACTTATTAGGCTCTAATAAACATTTTGAGACCCGTTAGAACTTTTTGGAATGTGAATTGCACATTTGGCACAGTATAGTTCACAAGGTACTTTTTAGGACCTATATAACTAATGTATAGTGCAAATTTTTTAGTTAAGTTCTTTTAACGATAACAGACAAACCTTTCATTGGTTAACTGTTATACTTTTATTATTTACTTATTAGACTCTAATAAACATTTTGAGACCAGTTAGAACGTTTTGCAATGTGAATTGCACATTTGGCACCATATTGTTCACAAGGTATTTTTTAGGACCTATATAACTAATGTATAGTGCAAATTTTTTAGTTAAGTTCTTTTAACGATAACAGACAAACCTTTCATTGGTTAACTGTTATACTTTTATTATTTACTTATTAGACTCTAATAAACATTTTGAGACCAGTTAGAACTTTTTGCAATGTGAATTGCACATTTGGCACCATATTGTTCACAAGGCACTTTTTAGGACCTATATAACTAATGTATAGTGCAAATTTTTTAGTTAAGTTCTTTTAACGATAACAGACAAACCTTTCATTGGTCAACTGTTATACTTTTATTATTTACTTATTAGGCTCTAATAAACATTTTGAGACCCGTTAGAACTTTTTGCAATGTGAATTGCACATTTGGCACCATATAGTTCACAAGGTACTTTTTAGGACCTATATAACTAATGTATAGTGCAAATGTTTTAGTTAAGTTCTTTTAACGATAACAGACAAACCTTTCATTGGTTAACTGTTATACTTTTATTATTTACTTATTAGACTCTAATAAACATTTTGAGACCCGTTAGAACTTTTTGCAATGTGAATTGCACATTTGGCACCATATTGTTCACAAGGCACTTTTTAGGACCTATATAACTAATGTGTAGTTCAAATTTTTTAGTTAAGTTCTTTTAACGATAACAGACAAACCTTTCATTGGTTAACTGTTATACTTTTATTATTTACTTATTAGGCTCTAATAAACATTTTGAGACCCGTTAGAACTTTTTGCAATGTGAATTGCACATTTGGCACCGTATAGTTCACAAGGTACTTTTTAGGACCTATATAACTAATGTATAGTGCAAATTTTTTAGTTAAGTTCTTTTAACGATAACAGACAAACCTTTCATTGGTTAACTGTTATACTTTTAATATTTACTTATTAGACTCTAATAAACATTTTGAGACCCGTTAGAACTTTTCGCAATGTGAATTGCACATTTGGCACCATATAGTTCACAAGGCACTTTTTAGGACCTATATAACTAATGTATAGTGCAAATTTTTTAGTTAAGTTCTTTTAACGATAACAGACAAACCTTTCATTGGTTAACTGTTATACTTTTATTATTTACTTATTAGGCTCTAATAAACATTTTGAGACCAGTTAGAACTTTTTGCAATGTGAATTGCACATTTGGCACCATATAGTTCACAAGGTACTTTTTAGGACCTATATAGCTAATGTATAGTGCAAATTTTTTAGTTAAGTTCTTTTAACGATAACAGACAAACCTTTTATTGGTTAACTGTTATACTTTTATTATTTACTTATTATACTCTAATAAACATTTTGAGACCAGTTAGAACTTTTTGCAATGTGAATTGCACATTTGGCACCATATTGTTCACAAGGTATTTTTTAGGACCTATATAACTAATGTATAGTGCAAATTTTTTAGTTAAGTTCTTTTAACGATAACAGACAAACCTTTCATTGGTTAACTTTTATACTTTTATTATTTACTTATTAGTCTCTAATAAACATTTTGAGACCCGTTAGAACTTTTTGCACTGTGAATTGCACATTTGGCACCATATAGTTCACAAGGTACTTTTTAGGACCTATATAACTAATGTGTAGTGCAAATTTTTTAGTTAAGTTCTTTTAACGATAACAGAAAAACCTTTCATTGGTTAACTGTTATACTTTTATTATTTACTTATTAGTCTCTAATAAACATTTTGAGACCCGTTAGAACTTTTTGCAATGTGAATTGCACATTTGGCACCATATTGTTCACAAGGTACTTTTTGGGACCTATATAACTAATGTATAGTGCAAATTTTTTAGTTAAGTTCTTTTAACGATAACAGACAAACCTTTCATTGGTTAACTGTTATACTTTTATTATTTACTTATTAGACTGTAATAAACATTTTGAGACCAGTTAGAACTTTTTGCAATGTGAATTGCACATTTGGCATCATATTGTTCACAAGGTACTTTTTCGGACCTATATAACTAATGTATAGTACAAATTTTTTAGTTAAGTTCTTTTAACGATAACAGACAAACCTTTCATTGGTTAACTGTTATACTTTTATTATTTACTTATTAGACTCTAATAAAAATTTTGAGACCAGTTAGAACTTTTTGCAATGTGAATTGCACATTTGGCACCATATTGTTCACAAGGCACTTTTTAGGACCTATATAACTAATGTATAGTGCAAATTTTTTAGTTAAGTTCTTTTAACGATAACAGACAAACCTTTCATTGGTTAACTGTTATACTTTTATTATTTACTTATTAGGCTCTAATAAACATTTTGAGACCAGTTAGAACTTTTTGCAATGTGAATTGCACATTTGGCACCATATAGTTCACAAGGTACTTTTTAGGACCTATATAGCTAATGTATAGTGCAAATTTTTTAGTTAAGTTCTTTTAACGATAACAGACAAACCTTTTATTGGTTAACTGTTATACTTTTATTATTTACTTATTATACTCTAATAAACATTTTGAGACCAGTTAGAACTTTTTGCAATGTGAATTGCACATTTGGCACCATATTGTTCACAAGGTATTTTTTAGGACCTATATAACTAATGTATAGTGCAAATTTTTTAGTTAAGTTCTTTTAACGATAACAGACAAACCTTTCATTGGTTAACTTTTATACTTTTATTATTTACTTATTAGTCTCTAATAAACATTTTGAGACCCGTTAGAACTTTTTGCACTGTGAATTGCACATTTGGCACCATATAGTTCACAAGGTACTTTTTAGGACCTATATAACTAATGTGTAGTGCAAATTTTTTAGTTAAGTTCTTTTAACGATAGCAGAAAAACCTTTCATTGGTTAACTGTTATACTTTTATTATTTACTTATTAGTCTCTAATAAACATTTTGAGACCCGTTAGAACTTTTTGCAATGTGAATTGCACATTTGGCACCATATTGTTCACAAGGTACTTTTTGGGACCTATATAACTAATGTATAGTGCAAATTTTTTAGTTAAGTTCTTTTAACGATAACAGACAAACCTTTCATTGGTTAACTGTTATACTTTTATTATTTACTTATTAGACTGTAATAAACATTTTGAGACCAGTTAGAACTTTTTGCAATGTGAATTGCACATTTGGCATCATATTGTTCACAAGGTACTTTTTCGGACCTATATAACTAATGTATAGTACAAATTTTTTAGTTAAGTTCTTTTAACGATAACAGACAAACCTTTCATTGGTTAACTGTTATACTTTTATTATTTACTTATTAGACTCTAATAAAAATTTTGAGACCAGTTAGAACTTTTTGCAATGTGAATTGCACATTTGGCACCATATTGTTCACAAGGCACTTTTTAGGACCTATATAACTAATGTATAGTGCAAATTTTTTAGTTAAGTTCTTTTAACGATAACAGAAAAACCTTTCATTGGTTAACTGTTATACTTTTATTATTTACTTATTAGGCTCTAATAAACATTTTGAGACCCGTTAGAACTTTTTGGAACGTGAATTGCACATTTGGCACAGTATAGTTCACAAGGTACTTTTTAGGACCTATATAACTAATGTATAGTGCAAATTTTTTAGTTAAGTTCTTTTAACGATAACAGACAAACCTTTCATTGGTTAACTGTTATACTTTTATTATTTACTTATTAGACTCCAATAAACATTTTGAGATCCGTTAGAACTTTTTGCAATGTGAATTGCACATTTGGCACCATATTGTTCACAAGGTATTTTTTAGGACCTATATAACTAATGTACAGTGCAAATTTTTTAGTTAAGTTCTTTTAACGATAACAGACAAACCTTTCATTGGTTAACTGTTATACTTTTATTATTTACTTATTAGACTCTAACAAACTATTTGAGACCAGTTAGAACTTTTTGCAATGTGAATTGCACATTTGGCACCATATTGTTCACAAGGCACTTTTTAGGACCTATATAACTAATGTATAGTGCAAATTTTTTAGTTAAGTTCTTTTAACGATAACAGACAAACCTTTCATTGGTTAACTGTTATACTTTTATTATTTACTTATTAGGCTCTAATAAACATTTTGATACCCGTTAGAACTTTTTGGAATGTGAATTGCACATTTGGCACAGTATAGTTCACAAGGTACTTTTTAGGACCTATATAACTAATGTATAGTGCAAATTTTTTAGTTAAGTTCTTTTAACGATAACAGACAAACCTTTCATTGGTTAACTGTTATACTTTTATTATTTACTTATTAGACTCTAATAAACATTTTGAGACCAGTTAGAACGTTTTGCAATGTGAATTGCACATTTGGCACCATATTGTTCACAAGGTATTTTTTAGGACCTATATAACTAATGTATAGTGCAAATTTTTTAGTTAAGTTCTTTTAACGATAACAGACAAACCTTTCATTGGTTAACTGTTATACTTTTATTATTTACTTATTAGACTCTAATAAACATTTTGAGACCAGTTAGAACTTTTTGCAATGTGAATTGCACATTTGGCACCATATTGTTCACAAGGCACTTTTTAGGACCTATATAACTAATGTATAGTTCAAATTTTTTAGTTAAGTTCTTTTAACGATAACAGACAAACCTTTCATTGGTTAACTGTTATACTTTTATTATTTACTTATAAGGCTCTAATAAACATTTTGAGACCCGTTAGAACTTTTTGCAATGTGAATTGCACATTAGGCACCGTATAGTTCACAAGGTACTTTTTAGGACCTATATAACTAATGCATAGTGCAAATTTTTTAGTTAAGTTCTTTTAACGATAACAGACAAACCTTTCATTGGTTAACTGTTATACTTTTATTATTTACTTATTAGACTCTAATAAACATTTTGAGACCCGTTAGAACTTTTCGCAATGTGAATTGCACATTTGGCACCATATAGTTCACAAGGCACTTTTTAGGACCTATATAACTAATGTATAGTGCAAATTTTTAGTTAAGTTTATTTAACGATAACAGACAAACCTTTTATTGGTTAACTGTTATACTTTTATTATTTACTTATTAGGCTCCAATAAACATTTTGAGACCAGTTAGAACTTTTTGCAATGTGAATTGCACATTTGGCACCATATAGTTCACAAGGTACTTTTTAGGACCTATATAGCTAATGTATAGTGCAAATTTTTTAGTTAAGTTCTTTTAACGATAACAGACAAACCTTTCATTGGTTAACTGTTATACTTTTATTATTTACTTATTAGACTCTAATAAACATTTTGAGACCAGTTAGAACTTTTTGCAATGTGAATTGCACATTTGGCACCATATTGTTCACAAGGTATTTTTTAGGACCTATATAACTAATGTATAGTGCCATTTTTTTTTTTAAGTTCTTTTAACGATAACAGACAAACCTTTCATTGGTTAACTTTTATACTTTTATTATTTACTTATTAGACTCTAATAAACATTTTGAGACCAGTTAGAACTTTTTGCAATGTGAATTGCACATTTGGCACCATATTGTTCACAAGGCAATTTTTAGGACCTATATAACTAATGTATAGTGCAAATTATTTAGTTAAGTTCTTTTAACGATAACAGACAAACCTTTCATTGGTTAACTGTTATACTTTTATTATTTACTTATTAGTCTCTAATAAACATTTTGAGACCCGTTAGAACTTTTTGCAATGTGAATTGCACATTTGGCACCATATAGTTCACAAGGTACTTTTTAGGACCTATATAACTAATGTATAGTGCAAATGTTTTAGTTAAGTTCTTTTAACGATAACAGACAAACCTTTCATTGGTTAACTGTTATAATTTTATTATTTACTTATTAGACTCTAATAAACATTTTGAGACCCGTTAGAACTTTTTGCAATGTGGATTGCACATTTGGCACCATATAGTTCACAAGGTACTTTTTGGGACCTATATAACTAATGTATAGTGCAAATTTTTTAGTTAAGTTCTTTTAAAGATAACAGACAAACCTTTCATTGGTTAACTGTTATACTTTTATTATTTACTTATTAGACTGTAATAAACATTTTGAGACCAGTTAGAACTTTTTGCAATGTGAATTGCACATTTGGCATCATATTGTTCACAAGGTACTTTTTCGGACCTATATAACTAATGTATAGTACAAATTTTTTAGTTAAGTTCTTTTAACGATAACAGACAAACCTTTCATTGGTTAACTGTTATACTTTTATTATTTACTTATCAGACTCTAATAAACATTTTGAGACCAGTTAGAACTTTTTGCAATGTGAATTGCACATTTGGCACCATATTGTTCACAAGGCACTTTTTAGGACCTATATAACTAATGTATAGTGCAAATTTTTTAGTTAAGTTCTTTTAACGATAACAGACAAACCTTTCATTGGTTAACTGTTATACTTTTATTATTTACTTATTAGGCTCTAATAAACATTTTGAGACCCGTTAGAACTTTTTGCAATGTGAATTGCACATTTGGCACCGTATAGTTCACAAGGTACTTTTTAGGACCTATATAACTAATGTATAGTGCAAATTTTTTAGTTAAGTTCTTTTAACGATAACAGACAAACCTTTCATTGGTTAACTGTTATACTTTTATTATTTACTTATTAGACTCTAATAAACATTTTGAGACCCGTTAGAACTTTTTGCAATGTGAATTGCACATTTGGCACCATATAGTTCACAAGGCATTTTTTAAGACCTATATAACTAATGTATAGTGCAAATTTTTTAGTTAAGTTCTTTTAACGATAACAGACAAACCTTTCATTGGTTAACTGTTATACTTTTATTATTTACTTATTAGGCTCTAATAAACATTTTGAGACCAGTTAGAACTTTTTGCAATGTGAATTGCACATTTGGCACCAAATTGTTCACAACGTATTTTTTAGGACCTATATAACTAATGTATAGTGCAAATTTTTTAGTTAAGTTCTTTTAACGATAACAGACAAACCTTTCATTGGTTAACTGTTATACTTTTATTATTTACTTATTAGACTCTAATAAACATTTTGAGACCAGTTAGAATATTTTGCAATGTGAATTGCACATTTGGCACCATATTGTTCACAAGGCACTTTTTAGGACCTATATAACTAATGTATAGTTCAAATTTTTTAGTTAAGTTCTTTTAACGATAACAGACAAACCTTTCATTGGTTAACTGTTATACTTTTATTATTTACCTATTAGGCTCTAATAAACATTTTGAGACCCGTTAGAACTTTTTGCAATGTGAATTGCACATTTGGCACCGTATAGTTCACAAGGTACTTTTTAGGACCTATATAACTAATGTATAGTGCAAATTTTTTAGTTAAGTTCTTTTAACGACAACAGACAAACCTTTCATTGGTTAACTGTTATACTTTTATTATTTACTTATTAGACTCTAATAAACATTTTGAGACCCGTTAGAACTTTTCGCATTGTGAATTGCACATTTGGCACCATATAGTTCACAAGGCACTTTTTAGGACCTATATAACTAATGTATAGTGCAAATTTTTTAGTTAAGTTCTTTTAACGATAACAGACAAACCTTTCATTGGTTAACTGTTATACTTTTATTATTTACTTATTAGGCTCTAATAAACATTTTGAGACCAGTTAGAACTTTTTGCAATGTGAATTGCACATTTGGCACCATATAGTTCACAAGGTACTTTTTAGGACCTATATAGCTAATGTATAGTGCAAATTTTTTAGTTAAGTTCTTTTAACGATAACAGACAAACCTTTTATTGGTTAACTGTTATACTTTTATTATTTACTTATTAGACTCTAATAAACATTTTGAGACCAGTTAGAACTTTTTGCAATGTGAATTGCACATTTGGCACCATATTGTTCACAAGGCACTTTTTAGGACCTATATAACTAAAGTATAGTGCAAATTTTTTAGTTAAGTTCTTTTAACGATAACAGACAAACCTTTCATTGGTTAACTGTTATACTTTTATTATTTACTTATTAGACTCTAATAAACATTTTGAGACCAGTTAGAACTTTTTGCAATGTGAATTGCACATTTGGCACCATATTGTTCACAAGGTATATTTTAGGACCTATATAACTAATGTATAGTGCAAATTTTTTAGTTAAGTTCTTTTAACGATAACAGACAAACCTTTCATTGGTTAACTGTTATACTTTTATTATTTACTTATTAGGCTCTAATAAACATTTTGAGACCAGTTAGAACTTTTTGCAATGTGAATTGCACATTTGGCACCGTATAGTTCACAAGGTACTTTTTAGGACCTATATAACTAATGTATAGTGCAAATTTTTTAGTTAAGTTCTTTTAACGATAACAGACAAACCTTTCATTGGTTAACTGTTATACTTTTATTATTTACTTATTAGACTCTAATAAACATTTTGAGACCCGTTAGAACTTTTCGCAATGTGAATTGCACATTTGGCACCATATAGTTCACAAGGCATTTTTTAGGACCTATATAACTAATGTATAGTGCAAATTTTTTAGTTAAGTTCTTTTAACGATAACAGACAAACCTTTCATTGGTTAACTGTTATACTTTTATTATTTACTTATTAGACTCTAATAAACTATTTGAGACCAGTTAGAACTTTTTGCAATGTGAATTGCACATTTGGCACCATATTGTTCACAAGGCACTTTTTAGGACCTATATAACTAATGTATAGTGCAAATTTTTTAGTTAAGTTCTTTTAACGATAACAGACAAACCTTTCATTGGTTAACTGTTATACTTTTATTATTTACTTATTAGGCTCTAATAAACATTTTGAGACCCGTTAGAACTTTTTGGAATGTGAATTGCACATTTGGCACAGTATAGTTCACAAGGTACTTTTTAGGACCTATATAACTAATGTATAGTGCAAATTTTTTAGTTAAGTTCTTTTAACGATAACAGACAAACCTTTCATTGGTTAACTGTTATACTTTTATTATTTACTTATTAGACTCTAATAAACATTTTGAGACCAGTTAGAACTTTTTGCAATGTGAATTGCACATTTGGCACCATATTGTTCACAAGGTATTTTTTAGGACCTATATAACTAATGTATAGTGCAAATTTTTTAGTTAAGTTCTTTTAACGATAACAGACAAACCTTTCATTGGTTAACTGTTATACTTTTATTATTTACTTATTAGACTCTAATAAACATTTTGAGACCAGTTAGAACTTTTTGCAATGTGAATTGCACATTTGGCACCATATTGTTCACAAGGCACTTTTTAGGACCTATATAACTAATGTATAGTGCAAATTTTTTAGTTAAGTTCTTTTAACGATAACAGACAAACCTTTCATTGGTCAACTGTTATACTTTTATTATTTACTTATTAGACTCTAATAAACATTTTGAGACCCGTTAGAACTTTTTGCAATGTGAATTGCACATTTGGCACCATATAGTTCACAAGGTACTTTTTAGGACCTATATAACTAATGTATAGTGCAAATGTTTTAGTTAAGTTCTTTTAACGATAACAGACAAACCTTTCATTGGTTAACTGTTATACTTTTATTATTTACTTATTAGACTCTAATAAACATTTTGAGACCAGTTAGAACTTTTTGCAATGTGAATTGCACATTTGGCACCATATTGTTCACAAGGCACTTTTTAGGACCTATATAACTAATGTATAGTTCAAATTTTTTAGTTAAGTTCTTTTAACGATAACAGACAAACCTTTCTTTGGTTAACTGTTATACTTTTATTATTTACTTATTAGGCTCTAATAAACATTTTGAGACCCGTTAGAACTTTTTGCAATGTGAATTGCACATTTGGCACCATATAGTTCACAAGGTACTTTTTAGGACCTATATAACTAATGTATAGTGCAAATGTTTTAGTTAAGTTCTTTTAACGATAACAGACAAACCTTTCATTGGTTAACTGTTATACTTTTATTATTTACTTATTAGACTCTAATAAACATTTTGAGACCCGTTAGAACTTTTTGCAATGTGAATTGCACATTTGGCACCATATAGTTCACAAGGTACTTTTTGGGACCTATATAACTAATGTATAGTGCAAATTTTTTAGTTAAGTTCTTTTAACGATAACAGACAAACCTTTCATTGGTTAACTGTTATACTTTTATTATTTACTTATTAGACTCTAATAAACATTTTGAGACCAGTTAGAACTTTTTGCAATGTGAATTGCACATTTGGCACCATATTGTTCACAAGGCACTTTTTAGGACCTATATAACTAATGTATAGTTCAAATTTTTTAGTTAAGTTCTTTTAACGATAACAGACAAACCTTTCTTTGGTTAACTGTTATACTTTTATTATTTACTTATTAGGCTCTAATAAACATTTTGAGACCCGTTAGAACTTTTTGCAATGTGAATTGCACATTTGGCACCGTATAGTTCACAAGGTACTTTTTAGGACCTATATAACTAATGTATAGTGCAAATTTTTTAGTTAAGTTCTTTTAACGATAACAGACAAACCTTTCATTGGTTAACTGTTATACTTTTATTATTTACTTATTAGACTCTAATAAACATTTTGAGACCCGTTAGAACTTTTCGCAATGTGAATTGCACATTTGGCACCATATAGTTCACAAGGCACTTTTTAGGACCTATATAACTAATGTATAGTGCAAATTTTTTAGTTAAGTTCTTTTAACGATAACAGACAAACCTTTCATTGGTTAACTGTTATACTTTTATTATTTACTTATTAGGCTCTAATAAACATTTTGAGACCAGTTAGAACTTTTTGCAATGTGAATTGCACATTTGGCACCATATAGTTCACAAGGTACTTTTTAGGACCTATATAGCTAATGTATAGTGCAAATTTTTTAGTTAAGTTCTTTTAACGATAACAGACAAACCTTTTATTGGTTAACTGTTATACTTTTATTATTTACTTATTAGACTATAATAAACATTTTGAGACCAGTTAGAACTTTTTGCAATGTGAATTGCACATTTGGCACCATATTGTTCACAAGGTATTTTTTAGGACCTATATAACTAATGTATAGTGCAAATTTTTTAGTTAAGTTCTTTTAACGATAACAGACAAACCTTTCATTGGTTAACTGTTATACTTTTATTATTTACTTATTAGTCTCTAATAAACATTTTGAGACCCGTTAGAACTTTTCGCAATGTGAATTGCACATTTGGCACCATATAGTTCACAAGGCACTTTTTAGGACCTATATAACTAATGTATAGTGCAAATTTTTTAGTTAAGTTCTTTTAACGATAACAGACAAACCTTTCATTGGTTAACTGTTATACTTTTATTATTTACTTATTAGGCTCTAATAAACATTTTGAGACCAGTTAGAACTTTTTGCAATGTGAATTGCACATTTGGCACCATATAGTTCACAAGGTACTTTTTAGGACCTATATAGCTAATGTATAGTGCAAATTTTTTAGTTAAGTTCTTTTAACGATAACAGACAAACCTTTTATTGGTTAACTGTTATACTTTTATTATTTACTTATTAGACTCTAATAAACATTTTGAGACCAGTTAGAACTTTTTGCAATGTGAATTGCACATTTGGCACCATATTGTTCACAAGGCACTTTTTAGGACCTATATAACTAAAGTATAGTGCAAATTTTTTAGTTAAGTTCTTTTAACGATAACAGACAAACCTTTCATTGGTTAACTGTTATACTTTTATTATTTACTTATTAGACTCTAATAAACATTTTGAGACCAGTTAGAACTTTTTGCAATGTGAATTGCACATTTGGCACCATATTGTTCACAAGGTATATTTTAGGACCTATATAACTAATGTATAGTGCAAATTTTTTAGTTAAGTTCTTTTAACGATAACAGACAAACCTTTCATTGGTTAACTGTTATACTTTTATTATTTACTTATTAGGCTCTAATAAACATTTTGAGACCAGTTAGAACTTTTTGCAATGTGAATTGCACATTTGGCACCGTATAGTTCACAAGGTACTTTTTAGGACCTATATAACTAATGTATAGTGCAAATTTTTTAGTTAAGTTCTTTTAACGATAACAGACAAACCTTTCATTGGTTAACTGTTATACTTTTATTATTTACTTATTAGACTCTAATAAACATTTTGAGACCCGTTAGAACTTTTCGCAATGTGAATTGCACATTTGGCACCATATAGTTCACAAGGCATTTTTTAGGACCTATATAACTAATGTATAGTGCAAATTTTTTAGTTAAGTTCTTTTAACGATAACAGACAAACCTTTCATTGGTTAACTGTTATACTTTTATTATTTACTTATTAGGCTCTAATAAACATTTTGAGACCCGTTAGAACTTTTTGGAACGTGAATTGCACATTTGGCACAGTATAGTTCACAAGGTACTTTTTAGGACCTATATAACTAATGTATAGTGCAAATTTTTTAGTTAAGTTCTTTTAACGATAACAGACAAACCTTTCATTGGTTAACTGTTATACTTTTATTATTTACTTATTAGACTCCAATAAACATTTTGAGATCCGTTAGAACTTTTTGCAATGTGAATTGCACATTTGGCACCATATTGTTCACAAGGTATTTTTTAGGACCTATATAACTAATGTACAGTGCAAATTTTTTAGTTAAGTTCTTTTAACGATAACAGACAAACCTTTCATTGGTTAACTGTTATACTTTTATTATTTACTTATTAGACTCTAACAAACTATTTGAGACCAGTTAGAACTTTTTGCAATGTGAATTGCACATTTGGCACCATATTGTTCACAAGGCACTTTTTAGGACCTATATAACTAATGTATAGTGCAAATTTTTTAGTTAAGCTCTTTTAACGATAACAGACAAACCTTTCATTGGTTAACTGTTATACTTTTATTATTTACTTATTAGGCTCTAATAAACATTTTGAGACCCGTTAGAACTTTTTGGAATGTGAATTGCACATTTGGCACAGTATAGTTCACAAGGTACTTTTTAGGACCTATATAACTAATGTATAGTGCAAATTTTTTAGTTAAGTTCTTTTAACGATAACAGACAAACCTTTCATTGGTTAACTGTTATACTTTTATTATTTACTTATTAGACTCTAATAAACATTTTGAGACCAGTTAGAACGTTTTGCAATGTGAATTGCACATTTGGCACCATATTGTTCACAACGTATTTTTTAGGACCTATATAACTAATGTATAGTGCAAATTTTTTAGTTAAGTTCTTTTAACGATAACAGACAAACCTTTCATTGGTTAACTGTTATACTTTTATTATTTACTTATTAGACTCTAATAAACATTTTGAGACCAGTTAGAACTTTTTGCAATGTGAATTGCACATTTGGCACCATATTGTTCACAAGGCACTTTTTAGGACCTATATAACTAATGTATAGTGCAAATTTTTTAGTTAAGTTCTTTTAACGATAACAGACAAACCTTTCATTGGTCAACTGTTATACTTTTATTATTTACTTATTAGGCTCTAATAAACATTTTGAGACCCGTTAGAACTTTTTGCAATGTGAATTGCACATTTGGCACCATATAGTTCACAAGGTACTTTTTAGGACCTATATAACTAATGTATAGTGCAAATGTTTTAGTTAAGTTCTTTTAACGATAACAGACAAACCTTTCATTGGTTAACTGTTATACTTTTATTATTTACTTATTAGACTCTAATAAACATTTTGAGACCCGTTAGAACTTTTTGCAATGTGAATTGCACATTTGGCACCATATTGTTCACAAGGCACTTTTTAGGACCTATATAACTAATGTGTAGTTCAAATTTTTTAGTTAAGTTCTTTTAACGATAACAGACAAACCTTTCATTGGTTAACTGTTATACTTTTATTATTTACTTATTAGGCTCTAATAAACATTTTGAGACCCGTTAGAACTTTTTGCAATGTGAATTGCACATTTGGCACCGTATAGTTCACAAGGTACTTTTTAGGACCTATATAACTAATGTATAGTGCAAATTTTTTAGTTAAGTTCTTTTAACGATAACAGACAAACCTTTCATTGGTTAACTGTTATACTTTTAATATTTACTTATTAGACTCTAATAAACATTTTGAGACCCGTTAGAACTTTTCGCAATGTGAATTGCACATTTGGCACCATATAGTTCACAAGGCACTTTTTAGGACCTATATAACTAATGTATAGTGCAAATTTTTTAGTTAAGTTCTTTTAACGATAACAGACAAACCTTTCATTGGTTAACTGTTATACTTTTATTATTTACTTATTAGGCTCTAATAAACATTTTGAGACCAGTTAGAACTTTTTGCAATGTGAATTGCACATTTGGCACCATATAGTTCACAAGGTACTTTTTAGGACCTATATAGCTAATGTATAGTGCAAATTTTTTAGTTAAGTTCTTTTAACGATAACAGACAAACCTTTTATTGGTTAACTGTTATACTTTTATTATTTACTTATTATACTCTAATAAACATTTTGAGACCAGTTAGAACTTTTTGCAATGTGAATTGCACATTTGGCACAGTATAGTTCACAAGGTACTTTTTAGGACCTATATAACTAATGTATAGTGCAAATTTTTTAGTTAAGTTCTTTTAACGATAACAGACAAACCTTTCATTGGTTAACTTTTATACTTTTATTATTTACTTATTAGTCTCTAATAAACATTTTGAGACCCGTTAGAACTTTTTGCACTGTGAATTGCACATTTGGCACCATATAGTTCACAAGGTACTTTTTAGGACCTATATAACTAATGTGTAGTGCAAATTTTTTAGTTAAGTTCTTTTAACGATAACAGAAAAACCTTTCATTGGTTAACTGTTATACTTTTATTATTTACTTATTAGTCTCTAATAAACATTTTGAGACCCGTTAGAACTTTTTGCAATGTGAATTGCACATTTGGCACCATATTGTTCACAAGGTACTTTTTGGGACCTATATAACTAATGTATAGTGCAAATTTTTTAGTTAAGTTCTTTTAACGATAACAGACAAACCTTTCATTGGTTAACTGTTATACTTTTATTATTTACTTATTAGACTGTAATAAACATTTTGAGACCAGTTAGAACTTTTTGCAATGTGAATTGCACATTTGGCATCATATTGTTCACAAGGTACTTTTTCGGACCTATATAACTAATGTATAGTGCAAATTTTTTAGTTAAGTTCTTTTAACGATAACAGACAAACCTTTCATTGGTTAACTGTTATACTTTTATTATTTACTTATTAGACTCTAATAAAAATTTTGAGACCAGTTAGAACTTTTTGCAATGTGAATTGCACATTTGGCACCATATTGTTCACAAGGCACTTTTTAGGACCTATATAACTAATGTATAGTGCAAATTTTTTAGTTAAGTTCTTTTAACGATAACAGACAAACCTTTCATTGGTTAACTGTTATACTTTTATTATTTACTTATTAGGCTCTAATAAACATTTTGAGACTCGTTAGAACTTTTTGGAACGTGAATTGCACATTTGGCACAGTATAGTTCACAAGGTACTTTTTAGGACCTATATAACTAATGTATAGTGCAAATTTTTTAGTTAAGTTCTTTTAACGATAACAGACAAACCTTTCATTGGTTAACTGTTATACTTTTATTATTTACTTATTAGACTCCAATAAACATTTTGAGATCCGTTAGAACTTTTTGCAATGTGAATTGCACATTTGGCACCATATTGTTCACAAGGTATTTTTTAGGACCTATATAACTAATGTACAGTGCAAATTTTTTAGTTAAGTTCTTTTAACGATAACAGACAAACCTTTCATTGGTTAACTGTTATACTTTTATTATTTACTTATTAGACTCTAACAAACTATTTGAGACCAGTTAGAACTTTTTGCAATGTGAATTGCACATTTGGCACCATATTGTTCACAAGGCACTTTTTAGGACCTATATAACTAATGTATAGTGCAAATTTTTTAGTTAAGTTCTTTTAACGATAACAGACAAACCTTTCATTGGTTAACTGTTATACTTTTATTATTTACTTATTAGGCTCTAATAAACATTTTGAGACCCGTTAGAACTTTTTGGAATGTGAATTGCACATTTGGCACAGTATAGTTCACAAGGTACTTTTTAGGACCTATATAACTAATGTATAGTGCAAATTTTTTAGTTAAGTTCTTTTAACGATAACAGACAAACCTTTCATTGGTTAACTGTTATACTTTTATTATTTACTTATTAGACTCTAATAAACATTTTGAGACCAGTTAGAACGTTTTGCAATGTGAATTGCACATTTGGCACCATATTGTTCACAAGGTATTTTTTAGGACCTATATAACTAATGTATAGTGCAAATTTTTTAGTTAAGTTCTTTTAACGATAACAGACAAACCTTTCATTGGTTAACTGTTATACTTTTATTATTTACTTATTAGACTCTAATAAACATTTTGAGACCAGTTAGAACTTTTTGCAATGTGAATTGCACATTTGGCACCATATTGTTCACAAGGCACTTTTTAGGACCTATATAACTAATGTATAGTGCAAATTTTTTAGTTAAGTTCTTTTAACGATAACAGACAAACCTTTCATTGGTCAACTGTTATACTTTTATTATTTACTTATTAGGCTCTAATAAACATTTTGAGACCCGTTAGAACTTTTTGCAATGTGAATTGCACATTTGGCACCATATAGTTCACAAGGTACTTTTTAGGACCTATATAACTAATGTATAGTGCAAATGTTTTAGTTAAGTTCTTTTAACGATAACAGACAAACCTTTCATTGGTTAACTGTTATACTTTTATTATTTACTTATTAGACTCTAATAAACATTTTGAGACCCGTTAGAACTTTTTGCAATGTGAATTGCACATTTGGCACCATATTGTTCACAAGGCACTTTTTAGGACCTATATAACTAATGTGTAGTTCAAATTTTTTAGTTAAGTTCTTTTAACGATAACAGACAAACCTTTCATTGGTTAACTGTTATACTTTTATTATTTACTTATTAGGCTCTAATAAACATTTTGAGACCCGTTAGAACTTTTTGCAATGTGAATTGCACATTTGGCACCGTATAGTTCACAAGGTACTTTTTAGGACCTATATAACTAATGTATAGTGCAAATTTTTTAGTTAAGTTCTTTTAACGATAACAGACAAACCTTTCATTGGTTAACTGTTATACTTTTAATATTTACTTATTAGACTCTAATAAACATTTTGAGACCCGTTAGAACTTTTCGCAATGTGAATTGCACATTTGGCACCATATAGTTCACAAGGCACTTTTTAGGACCTATATAACTAATGTATAGTGCAAATTTTTTAGTTAAGTTCTTTTAACGATAACAGACAAACCTTTCATTGGTTAACTGTTATACTTTTATTATTTACTTATTAGGCTCTAATAAACATTTTGAGACCAGTTAGAACTTTTTGCAATGTGAATTGCACATTTGGCACCATATAGTTCACAAGGTACTTTTTAGGACCTATATAGCTAATGTATAGTGCAAATTTTTTAGTTAAGTTCTTTTAACGATAACAGACAAACCTTTTATTGGTTAACTGTTATACTTTTATTATTTACTTATTATACTCTAATAAACATTTTGAGACCAGTTAGAACTTTTTGCAATGTGAATTGCACATTTGGCACCATATTGTTCACAAGGTATTTTTTAGGACCTATATAACTAATGTATAGTGCAAATTTTTTAGTTAAGTTCTTTTAACGATAACAGACAAACCTTTCATTGGTTAACTTTTATACTTTTATTATTTACTTATTAGTCTCTAATAAACATTTTGAGACCCGTTAGAACTTTTTGCACTGTGAATTGCACATTTGGCACCATATAGTTCACAAGGTACTTTTTAGGACCTATATAACTAATGTGTAGTGCAAATTTTTTAGTTAAGTTCTTTTAACGATAACAGAAAAACCTTTCATTGGTTAACTGTTATACTTTTATTATTTACTTATTAGTCTCTAATAAACATTTTGAGACCCGTTAGAACTTTTTGCAATGTGAATTGCACATTTGGCACCATATTGTTCACAAGGTACTTTTTGGGACCTATATAACTAATGTATAGTGCAAATTTTTTAGTTAAGTTCTTTTAACGATAACAGACAAACCTTTCATTGGTTAACTGTTATACTTTTATTATTTACTTATTAGACTGTAATAAACATTTTGAGACCAGTTAGAACTTTTTGCAATGTGAATTGCACATTTGGCATCATATTGTTCACAAGGTACTTTTTCGGACCTATATAACTAATGTATAGTACACATTTTTTAGTTAAGTTCTTTTAACGATAACAGACAAACCTTTCATTGGTTAACTGTTATACTTTTATTATTTACTTATTAGACTCTAATAAAAATTTTGAGACCAGTTAGAACTTTTTGCAATGTGAATTGCACATTTGGCACCATATTGTTCACAAGGCACTTTTTAGGACCTATATAACTAATGTATAGTGCAAATTTTTTAGTTAAGTTCTTTTAACGATAACAGAAAAACCTTTCATTGGTTAACTGTTATACTTTTATTATTTACTTATTAGGCTCTAATAAACATTTTGAGACCCGTTAGAACTTTTTGCAATGTGAATTGCACATTTGGCACCGTATAGTTCACAAGGTACTTTTTAGGACCTATATAACTAATGTATAGTGCAAATTTTTTAGTTAAGTTCTTTTAACGATAACAGACAAACCTTTCATTGGTTAACTGTTATACTTTTATTATTTACTTATTAGACTCTAATAAACATTTTGAGACCCGTTAGAACTTTTCGCAATGTGAATTGCACATTTGGCACCATATAGTTCACAAGGCATTTTTTAGGACCTATATAACTAATGTATAGTGCAAATTTTTTAGTTAAGTTCTTTTAACGATAACAGACAAACCTTTCATTGGTTAACTGTTATAGTTTTATTATTTACTTATTAGGCTCTAATAAACATTTTTAGACCAGTTAGAACTTTTTGCAATGTGAATTGCACATTTGGCACCATATAGTTCACAAGGTACTTTTTAGGACCTATATAACTAATGTATAGTGCAAATTTTTTAGTTAAGTTCTTTTAACGATAACAGACAAACCTTTCATTGGTTAACTGTTATACTTTTATTATTTACTTATTAGACTCTAATAAACATTTTGAGACCAGTTAGAACTTTTTGCAATGTGAATTGCACATTTGGCACCATATTGTTCACAAGGTATTTTTTAGGACCTATATAACCAATGTATAGTGCAAATTTTTTAGTTAAGTTCTTTTAACGATAACAGACAAACCTTTCATTGGTTAACTGTTATACTTTTATTATTTACTTATTAGACTCTAATAAACATTTTGAGACCAGTTAGAACTTTTTGCAATGTGAATTGCACATTTGGCACCATATTGTTCACAAGGCACTTTTTAGGACCTATATAACTAAAGTATAGTGCAAATTTTTTAGTTAAGTTCTTTTAACGATAACAGACAAACCTTTCATTGGTTAACTGTTATACTTTTATTATTTACTTATTATACTCTAATAAACATTTTGAGACCAGTTAGAACTTTTTGCAATGTGAATTGCACATTTGGCACCATATTGTTCACAAGGTATTTTTTAGGACCTATATAACTAATGTATAGTGCAAATTTTTTAGTTAAGTTCTTTTAACGATAACAGACAAACCTTTCATTGGTTAACTTTTATACTTTTATTATTTACTTATTAGTCTCTAATAAACATTTTGAGACCCGTTAGAACTTTTTGCACTGTGAATTGCACATTTGGCACCATATAGTTCACAAGGTACTTTTTAGGACCTATATAACTAATGTGTAGTGCAAATTTTTTAGTTAAGTTCTTTTAACGATAACAGAAAAACCTTTCATTGGTTAACTGTTATACTTTTATTATTTACTTATTAGTCTCTAATAAACATTTTGAGACCCGTTAGAACTTTTTGCAATGTGAATTGCACATTTGGCACCATATTGTTCACAAGGTACTTTTTGGGACCTATATAACTAATGTATAGTGCAAATTTTTTAGTTAAGTTCTTTTAACGATAACAGACAAACCTTTCATTGGTTAACTGTTATACTTTTATTATTTACTTATTAGACTGTAATAAACATTTTGAGACCAGTTAGAACTTTTTGCAATGTGAATTGCACATTTGGCATCATATTGTTCACAAGGTACTTTTTCGGACCTATATAACTAATGTATAGTACACATTTTTTAGTTAAGTTCTTTTAACGATAACAGACAAACCTTTCATTGGTTAACTGTTATACTTTTATTATTTACTTATTAGACTCTAATAAAAATTTTGAGACCAGTTAGAACTTTTTGCAATGTGAATTGCACATTTGGCACCATATTGTTCACAAGGCACTTTTTAGGACCTATATAACTAATGTATAGTGCAAATTTTTTAGTTAAGTTCTTTTAACGATAACAGACAAACCTTTCATTGGTTAACTGTTATACTTTTATTATTTACTTATTAGGCTCTAATAAACATTTTGAGACCCGTTAGAACTTTTTGCAATGTGAATTGCACATTTGGCACCGTATAGTTCACAAGGTACTTTTTAGGACCTATATAACTAATGTATAGTGCAAATTTTTTAGTTAAGTTCTTTTAACGATAACAGACAAACCTTTCATTGGTTAACTGTTATACTTTTATTATTTACTTATTAGACTCTAATAAACATTTTGAGACCCGTTAGAACTTTTCGCAATGTGAATTGCACATTTGGCACCATATAGTTCACAAGGCATTTTTTAGGACCTATATAACTAATGTATAGTGCAAATTTTTTAGTTAAGTTCTTTTAACGATAACAGACAAACCTTTCATTGGTTAACTGTTATAGTTTTATTATTTACTTATTAGGCTCTAATAAACATTTTTAGACCAGTTAGAACTTTTTGCAATGTGAATTGCACATTTGGCACCATATAGTTCACAAGGTACTTTTTAGGACCTATATAACTAATGTATAGTGCAAATTTTTTAGTTAAGTTCTTTTAACGATAACAGACAAACCTTTCATTGGTTAACTGTTATACTTTTATTATTTACTTATTAGACTCTAATAAACATTTTGAGACCAGTTAGAACTTTTTGCAATGTGAATTGCACATTTGGCACCATATTGTTCACAAGGTATTTTTTAGGACCTATATAACCAATGTATAGTGCAAATTTTTTAGTTAAGTTCTTTTAACGATAACAGACAAACCTTTCATTGGTTAACTGTTATACTTTTATTATTTACTTATTAGACTCTAATAAACATTTTGAGACCAGTTAGAACTTTTTGCAATGTGAATTGCACATTTGGCACCATATTGTTCACAAGGCACTTTTTAGGACCTATATAACTAAAGTATAGTGCAAATTTTTTAGTTAAGTTCTTTTAACGATAACAGACAAACCTTTCATTGGTTAACTGTTATAATTTTATTATTTACTTATTAGACTCTAATAAACATTTTGAGACCAGTTAGAACTTTTTGCAATGTGAATTGCACATTTGGCACCATATTGTTCACAAGGCACTTTTTAGGACCTATATAACTAATGTATAGTTCAAATTTTTTAGTTAAGTTCTTTTAACGATAACAGACAAACCTTTCATTGGTTAACTGTTATACTTTTATTATTTACTTATTAGTCTCTAATAAACATTTTGAGACCCGTTAGAACTTTTTGCACTGTGAATTGCACATTTGGCACCATATAGTTCACAAGGTACTTTTTAGGACCTATATAACTAATGTGTAGTGCAAATTTTTTAGTTAAGTTCTTTTAACGATAACAGAAAAACCTTTCATTGGTTAACTGTTATACTTTTATTATTTACTTATTAGTCTCTAATAAACATTTTGAGACCCGTTAGAACTTTTTGCAATGTGAATTGCACATTTGGCACCATATTGTTCACAAGGTACTTTTTGGGACCTATATAACTAATGTATAGTGCAAATTTTTTAGTTAAGTTCTTTTAACGATAACAGACAAACCTTTCATTGGTTAACTGTTATACTTTTATTATTTACTTATTAGACTGTAATAAACATTTTGAGACCAGTTAGAACTTTTTGCAATGTGAATTGCACATTTGGCATCATATTGTTCACAAGGTACTTTTTCGGACCTATATAACTAATGTATAGTACACATTTTTTAGTTAAGTTCTTTTAACGATAACAGACAAACCTTTCATTGGTTAACTGTTATACTTTTATTATTTACTTATTAGACTCTAATAAAAATTTTGAGACCAGTTAGAACTTTTTGCAATGTGAATTGCACATTTGGCACCATATTGTTCACAAGGCACTTTTTAGGACCTATATAACTAATGTATAGTGCAAATTTTTTAGTTAAGTTCTTTTAACGATAACAGAAAAACCTTTCATTGGTTAACTGTTATACTTTTATTATTTACTTATTAGGCTCTAATAAACATTTTGAGACCCGTTAGAACTTTTTGCAATGTGAATTGCACATTTGGCACCGTATAGTTCACAAGGTACTTTTTAGGACCTATATAACTAATGTATAGTGCAAATTTTTTAGTTAAGTTCTTTTAACGATAACAGACAAACCTTTCATTGGTTAACTGTTATACTTTTATTATTTACTTATTAGACTCTAATAAACATTTTGAGACCCGTTAGAACTTTTCGCAATGTGAATTGCACATTTGGCACCATATAGTTCACAAGGCATTTTTTAGGACCTATATAACTAATGTATAGTGCAAATTTTTTAGTTAAGTTCTTTTAACGATAACAGACAAACCTTTCATTGGTTAACTGTTATAGTTTTATTATTTACTTATTAGGCTCTAATAAACATTTTTAGACCAGTTAGAACTTTTTGCAATGTGAATTGCACATTTGGCACCATATAGTTCACAAGGTACTTTTTAGGACCTATATAACTAATGTATAGTGCAAATTTTTTAGTTAAGTTCTTTTAACGATAACAGACAAACCTTTCATTGGTTAACTGTTATACTTTTATTATTTACTTATTAGACTCTAATAAACATTTTGAGACCAGTTAGAACTTTTTGCAATGTGAATTGCACATTTGGCACCATATTGTTCACAAGGTATTTTTTAGGACCTATATAACCAATGTATAGTGCAAATTTTTTAGTTAAGTTCTTTTAACGATAACAGACAAACCTTTCATTGGTTAACTGTTATACTTTTATTATTTACTTATTAGACTCTAATAAACATTTTGAGACCAGTTAGAACTTTTTGCAATGTGAATTGCACATTTGGCACCATATTGTTCACAAGGCACTTTTTAGGACCTATATAACTAAAGTATAGTGCAAATTTTTTAGTTAAGTTCTTTTAACGATAACAGACAAACCTTTCATTGGTTAACTGTTATAATTTTATTATTTACTTATTAGACTCTAATAAACATTTTGAGACCAGTTAGAACTTTTTGCAATGTGAATTGCACATTTGGCACCATATTGTTCACAAGGTATTTTTTAGGACCTATATAACTAATGTATAGTGCAAATTTTTTAGTTAAGTTCTTTTAACGATAACAGACAAACCTTTCATTGGTTAACTGTTCTACTTTTATTATTTACCTATTAGACTCTAATAAACATTTTGAGACCAGTTAGAACTTTTTGCAATGTGAATTGCACATTTGGCACCATATTGTTCACAAGGCACTTTTTAGGACCTATATAACTAATGTATAGTTCAAATTTTTTAGTTAAGTTCTTTTAACGATAACAGACAAACCTTTCATTGGTTAACTGTTATACTGTTATTATTTACTTGTTAGGCTCTAATAAACATTTTGAGACCCGTTAGAACTTTTTGCAATGTGAATTGCACATTTGGCACCATATTGTTCACAAGGCACTTTTTAGGACCTATATAACTAATGTATAGTTCAAATTTTTTAGTTAAGTTCTTTTAACGATAACAGACAAACCTTTCATTGGTTAACTGTTATACTTTTATTATTTAATTATTAGGCTCTAATAAACATTTTGAGACCCGTTAGAACTTTTTGCAATGTGAATTGCACATTTGGCACCGTATAGTTCACAAGGTACTTTTTCGGACCTATATAACTAATGTATAGTGCAAATTTTTTAATTAAGTTCTTTTAACGATAACAGACAAACCTTTCATTGGTTAACTGTTATACTTTTATTATTTACTTATTAGACTCTAATAAACATTTTGAGACCCGTTAGAACTTTTCGCAATGTGAATTGCACATTTGGCACCATATAGTTCACAAGGCACTTTTTAGGACCTATATAACTAATGTATAGTGCAAATTTTTTAGTTAAGTTCTTTTAACGATAACAGACAAACCTTTCATTGGTTAACTGTTATACTTTTATTATTTACTTATTAGGCTCTAATAAACATTTTGAGACCAGTTAGAACTTTTTGCAATGTGAATTGCACATTTGGCACCATATTGTTCACAAGGTACTTTTTAGGACCTATATAGCTAATGTATAGTGCAAATTTTTTAGTTAAGTTCTTTTAACGATAACAGACAAACCTTTTATTGGTTAACTGTTATACTTTTATTATTTACTTATTAGACTCTAATAAACATTTTGAGACCAGTTAGAACTTTTTGCAATGTGAATTGCACATTTGGCACCATATTGTTCACAAGGCACTTTTTAGGACCTATATAACTAAAGTATAGTGCAAATTTTTTAGTTAAGTTCTTTTAACGATAACAGACAAACCTTTCATTGGTTAACTGTTATAATTTTATTATTTACTTATTAGACTCTAATAAACATTTTGAGACCAGTTAGAACTTTTTGCAATGTGAATTGCACATTTGGCACCATATTGTTCACAAGGTATTTTTTAGGACCTATATAACTAATGTATAGTGCAAATTTTTTAGTTAAGTTCTTTTAACGATAACAGACAAACCTTTCATTGGTTAACTGTTCTACTTTTATTATTTACTTTTTAGACTCTAATAAACATTTTGAGAACAGTTAGAACTTTTTGCAATGTGAATTGCACATTTGGCACCATATTGTTCACAAGGCACTTTTTAGGACCTATATAACTAATGTATAGTTCAAATTTTTTAGTTAAGTTCTTTTAACGATAACAGACAAACCTTTCATTGGTTAACTGTTATACTTTTATTATTTACTTGTTAGGCTCTAATAAACATTTTGAGACCCGTTAGAACTTTTTGCAATGTGAATTGCACATTTGGCACCATATTGTTCACAAGGCACTTTTTAGGACCTATAGAACTAATGTATAGTTCAAATTTTTTAGTTAAGTTCTTTTAACGATAACAGACAAACCTTTCATTGGTTAACTGTTATACTTTTATTATTTAATTATTAGGCTCTAATAAACATTTTGAGACCCGTTAGAACTTTTTGCAATGTGAATTGCACATTTGGCACCGTATAGTTCACAAGGTACTTTTTCGGACCTATATAACTAATGTATAGTGCAAATTTTTTAATTAAGTTCTTTTAACGATAACAGACAAACCTTTCATTGGTTAACTGTTATACTTTTATTATTTACTTATTAGACTCTAATAAACATTTTGAGACCCGTTAGAACTTTTCGCAATGTGAATTGCACATTTGGCACCATATAGTTCACAAGGCACTTTTTAGGACCTATATAACTAATGTATAGTGCAAATTTTTTAGTTAAGTTCTTTTAACGATAACAGACAAACCTTTCATTGGTTAACTGTTATACTTTTATTATTTACTTATTAGGCTCTAATAAACATTTTGAGACCAGTTAGAACTTTTTGCAATGTGAATTGCACATTTGGCACCATATAGTTCACAAGGTACTTTTTAGGACCTATATAACTAATGTATAGTGCAAATTTTTTAGTTAAGTTCTTTTAACGATAACAGACAAACCTTTTATTGGTTAACTGTTATACTTTTATTATTTACTTATTAGACTCTAATAAACATTTTGAGACCAGTTAGAACTTTTCGCAATGTGAATTGCACATTTGGCACCATATTGTTCACAAGGTATTTTTTAGGACCTATATAACTAATGTATAGTGCAAATTTTTTAGTTAAGTTCTTTTAACGATAACAGACAAACCTTTTATTGGTTAACTGTTATACTTTTATTATTTACTTATTAGACTCAAATAAACATTTTGAGACCAGTTAGAACTTTTTGCAATGTGAATTGCACATTTGGCACCATATTGTTCACAAGGCACTTTTTAGGACCTATATAACTAATGTATAGTGCAAATTTTTTAGTTAAGTTCTTTTAACGATAACAGACAAACCTTTCATTGGTTAACTGTTATACTTTTATCATTTACTTGTTAGTCTCTAATAAACATTTTGAGACCCGTTAGAACTTTTTGCAATGTGAATTGCACATTTGGCACCATATAGTTCACAAGGTACTTTTTAGGACCTATATAACTAATGTAAAGTGCAAATGTTTTAGTTAAGTTCTTTTAACGATAACAGACAAACCTTTCATTGGTTAACTGTTATACTTTTATTATTTACTTATTAGACTGTAATAAACATTTTGAGACCAGTTAGAACTTTTTGCAATGTGAATGGCACATTTGGCATCATATTGTTCACAAGGTACTTTTTCGGACCTATATAACTAATGTATAGTACAAATTTTTTAGTTAAGTTCTTTTAACGATAACAGACAAACCTTTCATTGGTTAACTGTTATACTTTTATTATTTACTTATTAGACTCTAATAAACATTTTGAGACCAGTTAGAACTTTTTGCAATGTGAATTGCACATTTGGCACCATATTGTTCACAAGGCACTTTTTAGGACCTATATAACTAATGTATAGGGCAAATTTTTTAGTTAAGTTCTTTTAACGATAACACACAAACCTTTCATTGGTTAACTGTTATACTTTTATTATTTACTTATTAGGCTCTAATAAACATTTTGAGACCCGTTAGAACTTTTTGCAATGTGAATTGCACACTTGGCACCGTATAGTTCACAAGGTACTTTTTAGGACCTATATAACTAATGTATAGTGCAAATTTTTTAGTTAAGTTCTTTTAACGATAACAGACAAACCTTTCATTGGTTAACTGTTATACTTTTATTATTTACTTATTAGACTCTAATAAACATTTTGAGACCCGTTAGAACTTTTCGCAATGTGAATTGCACATTTGGCACCATATAGTTCACAAGGCATTTTTTAGGACCTATATAACTAATGTATAGTGCAAATTTTTTAGTTAAGTTCTTTTAACGATAACAGACAAACCTTTCATTGGTTAACTGTTATACTTTTATTATTTACTTATTAGGCTCTAATAAACATTTTGAGACCAGTTAGAACTTTTTGCAATGTGAATTGCACATTTGGCACCATATAGTTCACAAGATACTTTTTAGGACCTATATAACTAATGTATAGTGCAAATTTTTTAGTTAAGTTCTTTTAACGATAACAGACAAACCTTTTATTGGTTAACTGTTATACTTTTATTATTTACTTATTAGACTCTAATAAACATTTTGAGACCAGTTAGAACTTTTTGCAATGTGAATTGCACATTTGGCACCATATTGTTCACAAGGCACTTTTTAGGACCTATATAACTAAAGTATAGCGCAAATTTTTTAGTTAAGTTCTTTTAACGATAACAGACAAACCTTTCATTGGTTAACTGTTATACTTTTATTATTTACTTATTAGACTCTAATAAACATTTTGAGACCAGTTAGAACTTTTTGCAATGTGAATTGCACATTTGGCACCATATTGTTCACAAGGCACTTTTTAGGACCTATATAACTAATGTATAGTTCAAATTTTTTAGTTAAGTTCTTTTAACGATAACAGACAAACCTTTCATTGGTTAACTGTTATACTTTTAATATTTAATTATTAGGCTCTAATAAACATTTTGAGACCCGTTAGAACTTTTTGCAATGTGAATTGCACATTTGGCACCGTATAGTTCACAAGGTACTTTTTAGGACCTATATAACTAATGTATAGTGCAAATTTTTTAGTTAAGTTCTTTTAACGATAACAGACAAACCTTTCATTGGTTAACTGTTATACTATTATTATTTACTTATTAGACTCTAATAAACATTTTGAGACCCGTTAGAACTTTTCGCAATGTGAATTGCACATTTGGCACCATATAGTTCACAAGTCGCTTTTTAGGACCTATATAACTAATGTATAGTGCAAATTTTTTAGTTAAGTTCTTTTAACGATAACAGACAAACCTTTCATTGGTTAACTGTTATACTTTTATTATTTACTTATTAGGCTCTAATAAACATTTTGAGACCAGTTAGAACTTTTTGCAATGTGAATTGCACATTTGGCACCATATAGTTCACAAGGTACTTTTTAGGACCTATATAGCTAATGTATAGTGCAAATTTTTTAGTTAAGTTCTTTTAACGATAACAGACAAACCTTTTATTGGTTAACTGTTATACTTTTATTATTTACTTATTAGACTCTAATAAACATTTTGAGACCAGTTAGAACTTTTTGCAATGTGAATTGCACATTTGGCACCATATTGTTCACAAGGTATTTTTTAGGACCTATATAACTAATGTATAGTGCAAATTTTTTAGTTAAGTTCTTTTAACGATAACAGACAAACCTTTCATTGGTTAACTGTTATACTTTTATTATTTACTTATTAGACTGTAATAAACATTTTGAGACCAGTTAGAACTTTTTGCAATGTGAATTGCACATTTGGCATCATATTGTTCACAAGGTACTTTTTCGGACCTATATAACTAATGTATAGTACAAATTTTTTAGTTAAGTTCTTTTAACGATAACAGACAAACCTTTCATTGGTTAACTGTTATACTTTTATTATTTACTTATTAGACTCTAATAAACATTTTGAGACCAGTTAGAACTTTTTGCAATGTGAATTGCACATTTGGCACCATATTGTTCACAAGGCACTTTTTAGGACCTATATAACTAATGTATAGTGCAAATTTTTTAGTTAAGTTTTTTTAACGATAACAGACAAACCTTTCATTGGTTAACTGTTATACTTTTATTATTTACTTATTAGGCTCTAATAAACATTTTGAGACCCGTTAGAACTTTTTGCAATGTGAATTGCACATTTGGCACCGTATAGTTCACAAGGTACTTTTTAGGACCTATATAACTAATGTATAGTGCAAATTTTTTAGTTAAGTTCTTTTAACGATAACAGACAAACCTTTTATTGGTTAACTGTTATACTTTTATTATTTACTTATTAGGCTCTAATAAACATTTTGAGACCAGTTAGAACTTTTTGCAATGTGAATTGCACATTTGGCACCATATAGTTCACAAGGCATTTTTTAGGACCTATATAACTAATGTATAGTGCAAATTTTTTAGTTAAGTTCTTTTAACGATAACAGACAAACCATTTATTGGTTAAATGTTATACTTTTATTATTTACTTATTAGACTCTAATAAACATTTTGAGACCAGTTAGAACTTTTTGCAATGTGAATTGCACATTTGGCACCATATTGTTCACAAGGCACTTTTTAGGACCTATATAACTAAAGTATAGCGCAAATTTTTTAGTTAAGTTCTTTTAACGATAACAGACAAACCTTTCATTGGTTAACTGTTATACTTTTATTATTTACTTATTAGACTCTAATAAACATTTTGAGACCAGTTAGAACTTTTTGCAATGTGAATTGCACATTTGGCACCATATTGTTCACAAGGCACTTTTTAGGACCTATATAACTAATGTATAGTTCAAATTTTTTAGTTAAGTTCTTTTAACGATAACAGACAAACCTTTCATTGGTTAACTGTTATACTTTTATTATTTACTTATTAGGCTCTAATAAACATTTTGAGACCAGTTAGAACTTTTTGCAATGTGAATTGCACATTTGGCACCATATAGTTCACAAGGCATTTTTTAGGACCTATATAACTAATGTATAGTGCAAATTTTTTAGTTAAGTTCTTTTAACGATAACAGACAAACCTTTTATTGGTTAACTGTTATACTTTTATTATTTACTTATTAGACTCTAATAAACATTTTGAGACTAGTTAGAACATTTTGCAATGTGAATTGCACATTTGGCACCATATTGTTCACAAGGCACTTTTTAGGACCTATATAACTAAAGTATAGCGCAAATTTTTTAGTTAAGTTCTTTTAACGATAACAGACAAACCTTTCATTGGTTAACTGTTATACTTTTATTATTTACTTATTAGACTCTAATAAACATTTTGAGACCAGTTAGAAATTTTTGCAATGTGAATTGCACATTTGGCACCATATTGTTCACAAGGCACTTTTTAGGACCTATATAACTAATGAATAGTTCAAATTTTTTAGTTAAGTTCTTTTAACGATAACAGACAAACCTTTCATTGGTTAACTGTTATACTTTTATTATTTACTTATTAGGCTCTAATAAACATTTTGAGACCCGTTAGAACTTTTTGCAATGTGAATTGCACATTTGGCACCATATTGTTCACAAGGTATTTTTTAGGACCTATATAACTAATGTATAGTGCAAATTTTTTAGTTAAGTTCTTTTAACGATAACAGACAAACCTTTCATTGGTTAACTGTTATACTTTTATTATTTACTTATTAGACTGTAATAAACATTTTGAGACCAGTTAGAACTTTTTGCAATGTGAATTGCACATTTGGCATCATATTGTTCACAAGGTACTTTTTCGGACCTATATAACTAATGTATAGTACAAATTTTTTAGTTAAGTTCTTTTAACGATAACAGACAAACCTTTCATTGGTTAACTGTTATACTTTTATTATTTACTTATTAGACTCTAATAAACATTTTGAGACCAGTTAGAACTTTTTGCAATGTGAATTGCACATTTGGCACCATATTGTTCACAAGGCACTTTTTAGGACCTATATAACTAATGTATAGTGCAAATTTTTTAGTTAAGTTTTTTTAACGATAACAGACAAACCTTTCATTGGTTAACTGTTATACTTTTATTATTTACTTATTAGGCTCTAATAAACATTTTGAGACCCGTTAGAACTTTTTGCAATGTGAATTGCACATTTGGCACCGTATAGTTCACAAGGTACTTTTTAGGACCTATATAACTAATGTATAGTGCAAATTTTTTAGTTAAGTTCTTTTAACGATAACAGACAAACCTTTTATTGGTTAACTGTTATACTTTTATTATTTACTTATTAGGCTCTAATAAACATTTTGAGACCAGTTAGAACTTTTTGCAATGTGAATTGCACATTTGGCACCATATTGTTCACAAGGCACTTTTTAGGACCTATATAACTAATGTATAGTGCAAATTTTTTAGTTAAGTTTTTTTAACGATAACAGACAAACCTTTCATTGGTTAACTGTTATACTTTTATTATTTACTTATTAGGCTCTAATAAACATTTTGAGACCCGTTAGAACTTTTTGCAATGTGAATTGCACATTTGGCACCGTATAGTTCACAAGGTACTTTTTAGGACCTATATAACTAATGTATAGTGCAAATTTTTTAGTTAAGTTCTTTTAACGATAACAGACAAACCTTTTATTGGTTAACTGTTATACTTTTATTATTTACTTATTAGGCTCTAATAAACATTTTGAGACCAGTTAGAACTTTTTGCAATGTGAATTGCACATTTGGCACCATATAGTTCACAAGGCATTTTTTAGGACCTATATAACTAATGTATAGTGCAAATTTTTTAGTTAAGTTCTTTTAACGATAACAGACAAACCATTTATTGGTTAACTGTTATACTTTTATTATTTACTTATTAGACTCTAATAAACATTTTGAGACCAGTTAGAACTTTTTGCAATGTGAATTGCACATTTGGCACCATATTGTTCACAAGGCACTTTTTAGGACCTATATAACTAAAGTATAGCGCAAATTTTTTAGTTAAGTTCTTTTAACGATAACAGACAAACCTTTCATTGGTTAACTGTTATACTTTTATTATTTACTTATTAGACTCTAATAAACATTTTGAGACCAGTTAGAACTTTTTGCAATGTGAATTGCACATTTGGCACCATATTGTTCACAAGGCACTTTTTAGGACCTATATAACTAATGTATAGTTCAAATTTTTTAGTTAAGTTCTTTTAACGATAACAGACAAACCTTTCATTGGTTAACTGTTATACTTTTATTATTTACTTATTAGGCTCTAATAAACATTTTGAGACCAGTTAGAACTTTTTGCAATGTGAATTGCACATTTGGCACCATATAGTTCACAAGGCATTTTTTAGGACCTATATAACTAATGTATAGTGCAAATTTTTTAGTTAAGTTCTTTTAACGATAACAGACAAACCTTTTATTGGTTAACTGTTATACTTTTATTATTTACTTATTAGACTCTAATAAACATTTTGAGACTAGTTAGAACATTTTGCAATGTGAATTGCACATTTGGCACCATATTGTTCACAAGGCACTTTTTAGGACCTATATAACTAAAGTATAGCGCAAATTTTTTAGTTAAGTTCTTTTAACGATAACAGACAAACCTTTCATTGGTTAACTGTTATACTTTTATTATTTACTTATTAGACTCTAATAAACATTTTGAGACCAGTTAGAAATTTTTGCAATGTGAATTGCACATTTGGCACCATATTGTTCACAAGGCACTTTTTAGGACCTATATAACTAATGAATAGTTCAAATTTTTTAGTTAAGTTCTTTTAACGATAACAGACAAACCTTTCATTGGTTAACTGTTATACTTTTATTATTTACTTATTAGGCTCTAATAAACATTTTGAGACCCGTTAGAACTTTTTGCAATGTGAATTGCACATTTGGCACCATATTGTTCACAAGGTATTTTTTAGGACCTATATAACTAATGTATAGTGCAAATTTTTTAGTTAAGTTCTTTTAACGATAACAGACAAACCTTTCATTGGTTAACTGTTATACTTTTATTATTTACTTATTAGACTGTAATAAACATTTTGAGACCAGTTAGAACTTTTTGCAATGTGAATTGCACATTTGGCATCATATTGTTCACAAGGTACTTTTTCGGACCTATATAACTAATGTATAGTACAAATTTTTTAGTTAAGTTCTTTTAACGATAACAGACAAACCTTTCATTGGTTAACTGTTATACTTTTATTATTTACTTATTAGACTCTAATAAACATTTTGAGACCAGTTAGAACTTTTTGCAATGTGAATTGCACATTTGGCACCATATTGTTCACAAGGCACTTTTTAGGACCTATATAACTAATGTATAGTGCAAATTTTTTAGTTAAGTTTTTTTAACGATAACAGACAAACCTTTCATTGGTTAACTGTTATACTTTTATTATTTACTTATTAGGCTCTAATAAACATTTTGAGACCCGTTAGAACTTTTTGCAATGTGAATTGCACATTTGGCACCGTATAGTTCACAAGGTACTTTTTAGGACCTATATAACTAATGTATAGTGCAAATTTTTTAGTTAAGTTCTTTTAACGATAACAGACAAACCTTTTATTGGTTAACTGTTATACTTTTATTATTTACTTATTAGGCTCTAATAAACATTTTGAGACCAGTTAGAACTTTTTGCAATGTGAATTGCACATTTGGCACCATATAGTTCACAAGGCATTTTTTAGGACCTATATAACTAATGTATAGTGCAAATTTTTTAGTTAAGTTCTTTTAACGATAACAGACAAACCATTTATTGGTTAACTGTTATACTTTTATTATTTACTTATTAGACTCTAATAAACATTTTGAGACCAGTTAGAACTTTTTGCAATGTGAATTGCACATTTGGCACCATATTGTTCACAAGGCACTTTTTAGGACCTATATAACTAAAGTATAGCGCAAATTTTTTAGTTAAGTTCTTTTAACGATAACAGACAAACCTTTCATTGGTTAACTGTTATACTTTTATTATTTACTTATTAGACTCTAATAAACATTTTGAGACCAGTTAGAACTTTTTGCAATGTGAATTGCACATTTGGCACCATATTGTTCACAAGGCACTTTTTAGGACCTATATAACTAATGTATAGTTCAAATTTTTTAGTTAAGTTCTTTTAACGATAACAGACAAACCTTTCATTGGTTAACTGTTATACTTTTATTATTTACTTATTAGGCTCTAATAAACATTTTGAGACCAGTTAGAACTTTTTGCAATGTGAATTGCACATTTGGCACCATATAGTTCACAAGGCATTTTTTAGGACCTATATAACTAATGTATAGTGCAAATTTTTTAGTTAAGTTCTTTTAACGATAACAGACAAACCTTTTATTGGTTAACTGTTATACTTTTATTATTTACTTATTAGACTCTAATAAACATTTTGAGACTAGTTAGAACATTTTGCAATGTGAATTGCACATTTGGCACCATATTGTTCACAAGGCACTTTTTAGGACCTATATAACTAAAGTATAGCGCAAATTTTTTAGTTAAGTTCTTTTAACGATAACAGACAAACCTTTCATTGGTTAACTGTTATACTTTTATTATTTACTTATTAGACTCTAATAAACATTTTGAGACCAGTTAGAAATTTTTGCAATGTGAATTGCACATTTGGCACCATATTGTTCACAAGGCACTTTTTAGGACCTATATAACTAATGAATAGTTCAAATTTTTTAGTTAAGTTCTTTTAACGATAACAGACAAACCTTTCATTGGTTAACTGTTATACTTTTATTATTTACTTATTAGGCTCTAATAAACATTTTGAGACCCGTTAGAACTTTTTGCAATGTGAATTGCACATTTGGCACCATATTGTTCACAAGGCACTTTTTAGGACCTATATAACTAATGTATAGTTCAAATTTTTTAGTTAAGTTCTTTTAACGATAACAGACAAACCTTTCATTGGTTAACTGTTATACTTTTATTATTTAATTATTAGGCTCTAATAAACATTTTGAGACCCGTTAGAACTTTTTGCAATGTGAATTGCACATTTGGCACCGTATAGTTCACAAGGTACTTTTTAGGACCTATATAACTAATGTATAGTGCAAATTTTTTAGTTAAGTTCTTTTAACGATAACAGACAAACCTTTCATTGGTTAACTGTTATACTTTTATTATTTACTTATTAGACTCTAATAAACATTTTGAGACCCGTTAAAACTTTTCGCAATGTGAATTGCACATTTGGCACCATATAGTTCACAAGGCACTTTTTAGGACCTATATAACTAATGTATAGTGCAAATTTTTTAGTTAAGTTCTTTTAACGATAACAGACAAACCTTTCATTGGTTAACTGTTATACTTTTATTATTTACTTATTAGGCTCTAATAAACATTTTGAGACCAGTTAGAACTTTTTGCAATGTGAATTGCACATTTGGCACCATATAGTTCACAAGGTACTTTTTAGGACCTATATAGCTAATGTATAGTGCAAATTTTTTAGTTAAGTTCTTTTAACGATAACAGACAAACCTTTCATTGGTTAACTGTTATACTTTTATTATTTACTTATTAGACTCTAATAAACATTTTGAGACCAGTTAGAACTTTTTGCAATGTGAATTGCACATTTGGCATCATATTGTTCACAAGGTATTTTTTAGGACCTATATAACTAATGTATAGTGCAAATTTTTTAGTTAAGTTCTTTTAACGATAACAGACAAACCTTTCATTGGTTAACTGTTATACTTTTATTATTTACTTATTAGACTCTAATAAACATTTTGAGACCAGTTAGAAATTTTTGCAATGTGAATTGCACATTTGGCACCGTATAGTTCACAAGGTACTTTTTAGGACCTATATAACTAATGTATAGTGCAAATTTTTTAGTTAAGTTCTTTTAACGATAACAGACAAACCTTTCATTGGTTAACTGTTATACTTTTATTATTTAATTATTAGGCTCTAATAAACATTTTGAGACCCGTTAGAACTTTTTGCAATGTGAATTGCACATTTGGCACCGTATAGTTCACAAGGTACTTTTTAGGACCTATATAACTAATGTATAGTGCAAATTTTTTAGTTAAGTTCTTTTAACGATAACAGACAAACCTTTCATTGGTTAACTGTTATACTTTTATTATTTACTTATTAGACTCTAATAAACATTTTGAGACCCGTTAAAACTTTTCGCAATGTGAATTGCACATTTGGCACCATATAGTTCACAAGGCACTTTTTAGGACCTATATAACTAATGTATAGTGCAAATTTTTTAGTTAAGTTCTTTTAACGATAACAGACAAACCTTTCATTGGTTAACTGTTATACTTTTATTATTTACTTATTAGGCTCTAATAAACATTTTGAGACCAGTTAGAACTTTTTGCAATGTGAATTGCACATTTGGCACCATATAGTTCACAAGGCACTTTTTAGGACCTATATAGCTAATGTATAGTGCAAATTTTTTAGTTAAGTTCTTTTAACGATAACAGACAAACCTTTCATTGGTTAACTGTTATACTTTTATTATTTACTTATTAGACTCTAATAAACATTTTGAGACCAGTTAGAACTTTTTGCAATGTGAATTGCACATTTGGCATCATATTGTTCACAAGGTATTTTTTAGGACCTATATAACTAATGTATAGTGCAAATTTTTTAGTTAAGTTCTTTTAACGATAACAGACAAACCTTTCATTGGTTAACTGTTATACTTTTATTATTTACTTATTAGACTCTAATAAACATTTTGAGACCAGTTAGAACTTTTTGCAATGTGAATTGCACATTTGGCACCATATTGTTCACAAGGTATTTTTTAGGACCTATATAACTAATGTATAGTGCAAATTTTTTAGTTAAGTTCTTTTAACGATAACAGACAAACCTTTCATTGGTTAACTGTTATACTTTTATTATTTACTTATTAGTCTCTAATAAACATTTTGAGACCCGTTAGAACTTTTTGCAATGTGAATTGCACATTTGGCACCATATAGTTCACAAGGTACTTTTTAGGACCTATATAACTAATGTATAGTGCAAATGTTTTAGTTAAGTTCTTTTAACGATAACAGACAAACCTTTCATTGGTTAACTGTTATACTTTTATTATTTACTTATTAGACTCTAATAAACATTTTGAGACCAGTTAGAACTTTTTGCAATGTGAATTGCACATTTGGCACCATATTGTTCACAAGGCACTTTTTAGGACCTATATAACTAAAGTATAGCGCAAATTTTTTAGTTAAGTTCTTTTAACGATAACAGACAAACCTTTCATTGGTTAACTGTTATACTTTTATTATTTACTTATTAGACTCTAATAAACATTTTGAGACCAGTTAGAACTTTTCGCAATGTGAATTGCACATTTGGCACCATATAGTTCACAAGGCACTTTTTAGGACCTATATAACTAATGTATAGTGCAAATTTTTTAGTTAAGTTCTTTTAACGATAACAGACAAACCTTTCATTGGTTAACTGTTATACTTTTATTATTTACTTATTAGGCTCTAATAAACATTTTGAGACCAGTTAGAACTTTTTGCAATGTGAATTGCACATTTGGCACCATATAGTTCACAAGGTACTTTTTAGGACCTATATAGCTAATGTATAGTGCAAATTTTTTAGTTAAGTTCTTTTAACGATAACAGACAAACCTTTTATTGGTTAACTGTTATACTTTTATTATTTACTTATTAGATTTTAGTAAACATTTTGAGACCAGTTAGAACTTTTTGCAATGTGAATTGCACATTTGGCACCATATTGTTCACAAGGCACTTTTTAGGACCTATATAAATAAAGTATAGCGCAAATTTTTTAGTTAAGTTCTTTTAACGATAACAGACAAACCTTTCATTGGTTAACTGTTATACTTTTATTATTTACTTATTAGACTCTAATAAACATTTTGAGACCCGTTAGAACTTTTTGCAATGTGAATTGCACATTTGGCACCATATTGTTCACAAGGTACTTTTTAGGACCTATATAACTAATGTATAGTTCAAATTTTTTAGTTAAGTTCTTTTAACGATAACAGACAAACCTTTCATTGGTTAACTGTTATACTTTTATTATTTACTTATTAGGCTCTAATAAACATTTTGAGACCCGTTAGAACTTTTTGCAATGTGAATTGCACATTTGGCACCATATTGTTCACAAGGCACTTTTTAGGACCTATATAACTAATGTATAGTGCAAATTTTTTAGTTAAGTTCTTTTAACGATAACAGACAAACCTTTCATTGGTCAACTGTTATACTTTTATTATTTACTTATTAGGCTCTAATAAACATTTTGAGACCCGTTAGAACTTTTTGCAATGTGAATTGCACATTTGGCACCATATAGTTCACAAGGTACTTTTTAGGACCTATATAACTAATGTATAGTGCAAATGTTTTAGTTAAGTTCTTTTAACGATAACAGACAAACCTTTCATTGGTTAACTGTTATACTTTTATTATTTACTTATTAGACTCTAATAAACATTTTGAGACCCGTTAGAACTTTTTGCAATGTGAATTGCACATTTGGCACCATATTGTTCACAAGGCACTTTTTAGGACCTATATAACTAATGTGTAGTTCAAATTTTTTAGTTAAGTTCTTTTAACGATAACAGACAAACCTTTCATTGGTTAACTGTTATACTTTTATTATTTACTTATTAGGCTCTAATAAACATTTTGAGACCCGTTAGAACTTTTTGCAATGTGAATTGCACATTTGGCACCGTATAGTTCACAAGGTACTTTTTAGGACCTATATAACTAATGTATAGTGCAAATTTTTTAGTTAAGTTCTTTTAACGATAACAGACAAACCTTTCATTGGTTAACTGTTATACTTTTAATATTTACTTATTAGACTCTAATAAACATTTTGAGACCCGTTAGAACTTTTCGCAATGTGAATTGCACATTTGGCACCATATAGTTCACAAGGCACTTTTTAGGACCTATATAACTAATGTATAGTGCAAATTTTTTAGTTAAGTTCTTTTAACGATAACAGACAAACCTTTCATTGGTTAACTGTTATACTTTTATTATTTACTTATTAGGCTCTAATAAACATTTTGAGACCAGTTAGAACTTTTTGCAATGTGAATTGCACATTTGGCACCATATAGTTCACAAGGTACTTTTTAGGACCTATATAGCTAATGTATAGTGCAAATTTTTTAGTTAAGTTCTTTTAACGATAACAGACAAACCTTTTATTGGTTAACTGTTATACTTTTATTATTTACTTATTATACTCTAATAAACATTTTGAGACCAGTTAGAACTTTTTGCAATGTGAATTGCACATTTGGCACCATATTGTTCACAAGGTATTTTTTAGGACCTATATAACTAATGTATAGTGCAAATTTTTTAGTTAAGTTCTTTTAACGATAACAGACAAACCTTTCATTGGTTAACTTTTATACTTTTATTATTTACTTATTAGTCTCTAATAAACATTTTGAGACCCGTTAGAACTTTTTGCACTGTGAATTGCACATTTGGCACCATATAGTTCACAAGGTACTTTTTAGGACCTATATAACTAATGTGTAGTGCAAATTTTTTAGTTAAGTTCTTTTAACGATAACAGAAAAACCTTTCATTGGTTAACTGTTATACTTTTATTATTTACTTATTAGTCTCTAATAAACATTTTGAGACCCGTTAGAACTTTTTGCAATGTGAATTGCACATTTGGCACCATATTGTTCACAAGGTACTTTTTGGGACCTATATAACTAATGTATAGTGCAAATTTTTTAGTTAAGTTCTTTTAACGATAACAGACAAACCTTTCATTGGTTAACTGTTATACTTTTATTATTTACTTATTAGACTGTAATAAACATTTTGAGACCAGTTAGAACTTTTTGCAATGTGAATTGCACATTTGGCATCATATTGTTCACAAGGTACTTTTTCGGACCTATATAACTAATGTATAGTACAAATTTTTTAGTTAAGTTCTTTTAACGATAACAGACAAACCTTTCATTGGTTAACTGTTATACTTTTATTATTTACTTATTAGACTCTAATAAAAATTTTGAGACCAGTTAGAACTTTTTGCAATGTGAATTGCACATTTGGCACCATATTGTTCACAAGGCACTTTTTAGGACCTATATAACTAATGTATAGTGCAAATTTTTTAGTTAAGTTCTTTTAACGATAACAGAAAAACCTTTCATTGGTTAACTGTTATACTTTTATTATTTACTTATTAGGCTCTAATAAACATTTTGAGACCCGTTAGAACTTTTTGCAATGTGAATTGCACATTTGGCACCGTATAGTTCACAAGGTACTTTTTAGGACCTATATAACTAATGTATAGTGCAAATTTTTTAGTTAAGTTCTTTTAACGATAACAGACAAACCTTTCATTGGTTAACTGTTATACTTTTATTATTTACTTATTAGACTCTAATAAACATTTTGAGACCCGTTAGAACTTTTCGCAATGTGAATTGCACATTTGGCACCATATAGTTCACAAGGCATTTTTTAGGACCTATATAACTAATGTATAGTGCAAATTTTTTAGTTAAGTTCTTTTATCGATAACAGACAAACCTTTCATTGGTTAACTGTTATAGTTTTATTATTTACTTATTAGGCTCTAATAAACATTTTTAGACCAGTTAGAACTTTTTGCAATGTGAATTGCACATTTGGCACCATATAGTTCACAAGGTACTTTTTAGGACCTATATAACTAATGTATAGTGCAAATTTTTTAGTTAAGTTCTTTTAACGATAACAGACAAACCTTTCATTGGTTAACTGTTATACTTTTATTATTTACTTATTAGACTCTAATAAACATTTTGAGACCAGTTAGAACTTTTTGCAATGTGAATTGCACATTTGGCACCATATTGTTCACAAGGTATTTTTTAGGACCTATATAACCAATGTATAGTGCAAATTTTTTAGTTAAGTTCTTTTAACGATAACAGACAAACCTTTCATTGGTTAACTGTTATACTTTTATTATTTACTTATTAGACTCTAATAAACATTTTGAGACCAGTTAGAACTTTTTGCAATGTGAATTGCACATTTGGCACCATATTGTTCACAAGGCACTTTTTAGGACCTATATAACTAAAGTATAGTGCAAATTTTTTAGTTAAGTTCTTTTAACGATAACAGACAAACCTTTCATTGGTTAACTGTTATAATTTTATTATTTACCTTTTAGACTCTAATAAACATTTTGAGACCAGTTAGAACTTTTTGCAATGTGAATTGCACATTTGGCACCATATTGTTCACAAGGTATTTTTTAGGACCTATATAACTAATGTATAGTGCAAATTTTTTAGTTAAGTTCTTTTAACGATAACAGACAAACCTTTCATTGGTTAACTGTTCTACTTTTATTATTTACCTATTAGACTCTAATAAACATTTTGAGACCAGTTAGAACTTTTTGCAATGTGAATTGCACATTTGGCACCATATTGTTCACAAGGCACTTTTTAGGACCTATATAACTAATGTATAGTTCAAATTTTTTAGTTAAGTTCTTTTAACGATAACAGACAAACCTTTCATTGGTTAACTGTTATACTTTTACTATTTACTTGTTAGGCTCTAATAAACATTTTGAGACCCGTTAGAACTTTTTGCAATGTGAATTGCACATTTGGCACCATATTGTTCACAAGGCACTTTTTAGGACCTATATAACTAATGTATAGTTCAAATTTTTTAGTTAAGTTCTTTTAACGATAACAGACAAACCTTTCATTGGTTAACTGTTATACTTTTATTATTTAATTATTAGGCTCTAATAAACATTTTGAGACCCGTTAGAACTTTTTGCAATGTGAATTGCACATTTGGCACCGTATAGTTCACAAGGTACTTTTTCGGACCTATATAACTAATGTATAGTGCAAATTTTTCAATTAAGTTCTTTTAACGATAACAGACAAACCTTTCATTGGTTAACTGTTATACTTTTATTATTTACTTATTAGACTCTAATAAACATTTTGAGACCCGTTAGAACTTTTCGCAATGTGAATTGCACATTTGGCACCATATAGTTCACAAGGCACTTTTTAGGACCTATATAACTAATGTATAGTGCAAATTTTTTAGTTAAGTTCTTTTAACGATAACAGACAAACCTTTCATTGGTTAACTGTTATACTTTTATTATTTACTTATTAGGCTCTAATAAACATTTTGAGACCAGTTAGAACTTTTTGCAATGTGAATTGCACATTTGGCACCATATTGTTCACAAGGTACTTTTTAGGACCTATATAGCTAATGTATAGTGCAAATTTTTTAGTTAAGTTCTTTTAACGATAACAGACAAACCTTTTATTGGTTAACTGTTATACTTTTATTATTTACTTATTAGACTCTAATAAACATTTTAAGACCAGTTAGAACTTTTTGCAATGTGAATTGCACATTTGGCACCATATTGTTCACAAGGCACTTTTTAGGACCTATATAACTAAAGTATAGTGCAAATTTTTTAGTTAAGTTCTTTTAACGATAACAGACAAACCTTTCATTGGTTAACTGTTATAATTTTATTATTTACTTATTAGACTCTAATAAACATTTTGAGACCAGTTAGAACTTTTTGCAATGTGAATTGCACATTTGGCACCATATTGTTCACAAGGTATTTTTTAGGACCTATATAACTAATGTATAGTGCAAATTTTTTAGTTAAGTTCTTTTAACGATAACAGACAAACCTTTCATTGGTTAACTGTTCTACTTTTATTATTTACTTATTAGACTCTAATAAACATTTTGAGAACAGTTAGAACTTTTTGCAATGTGAATTGCACATTTGGCACCATATTGTTCACAAGGCACTTTTTAGGACCTATATAACTAATGTATAGTTCAAATTTTTTAGTTAAGTTCTTTTAACGATAACAGACAAACCTTTCATTGGTTAACTGTTATACTTTTATTATTTACTTGTTAGGCTCTAATAAACATTTTGAGACCCGTTAGAACTTTTTGCAATGTGAATTGCACATTTGGCACCATATTGTTCACAAGGCACTTTTTAGGACCTATAGAACTAATGTATAGTTCAAATTTTTTAGTTAAGTTCTTTTAACGATAACAGACAAACCTTTCATTGGTTAACTGTTATACTTTTATTATTTAATTATTAGGCTCTAATAAACATTTTGAGACCCGTTAGAACTTTTTGCAATGTGAATTGCACATTTGGCACCGTATAGTTCACAAGGTACTTTTTCGGACCTATATAACTAATGTATAGTGCAAATTTTTTAATTAAGTTCTTTTAACGATAACAGACAAACCTTTCATTGGTTAACTGTTATACTTTTATTATTTACTTATTAGACTCTAATAAACATTTTGAGACCCGTTAGAACTTTTCGCAATGTGAATTGCACATTTGGCACCATATAGTTCACAAGGCACTTTTTAGGACCTATATAACTAATGTATAGTGCAAATTTTTTAGTTAAGTTCTTTTAACGATAACAGACAAACCTTTCATTGGTTAACTGTTATACTTTTATTATTTACTTATTAGGCTCTAATAAACATTTTGAGACCAGTTAGAACTTTTTGCAATGTGAATTGCACATTTGGCACCATATAGTTCACAAGGTACTTTTTAGGACCTATATAACTAATGTATAGTGCAAATTTTTTAGTTAAGTTCTTTTAACGATAACAGACAAACCTTTTATTGGTTAACTGTTATACTTTTATTATTTACTTATTAGACTCTAATAAACATTTTGAGACCAGTTAGAACTTTTCGCAATGTGAATTGCACATTTGGCACCATATTGTTCACAAGGTATTTTTTAGGACCTATATAACTAATGTATAGTGCAAATTTTTTAGTTAAGTTCTTTTAACGATAACAGACAAACCTTTTATTGGTTAACTGTTATACTTTTATTATTTACTTATTAGACTCAAATAAACATTTTGAGACCAGTTAGAACTTTTTGCAATGTGAATTGCACATTTGGCACCATATTGTTCACAAGGCACTTTTTAGGACCTATATAACTAATGTATAGTGCAAATTTTTTAGTTAAGTTCTTTTAACGATAACAGACAAACCTTTCATTGGTTAACTGTTATACTTTTATTATTTACTTGTTAGTCTCTAATAAACATTTTGAGACCCGTTAGAACTTTTTGCAATGTGAATTGCACATTTGGCACCATACAGTTCACAAGGTACTTTTTAGGACCTATATAACTAATGTAAAGTGCAAATGTTTTAGTTAAGTTCTTTTAACGATAACAGACAAACCTTTCATTGGTTAACTGTTATACTTTTATTATTTACTTATTAGACTGTAATAAACATTTTGAGACCAGTTAGAACTTTTTGCAATGTGAATGGCACATTTGGCATCATATTGTTCACAAGGTACTTTTTCGGACCTATATAACTAATGTATAGTACAAATTTTTTAGTTAAGTTCTTTTAACGATAACAGACAAACCTTTCATTGGTTAACTGTTATACTTTTATTATTTACTTATTAGACTCTAATAAACATTTTGAGACCAGTTAGAACTTTTTGCAATGTGAATTGCACATTTGGCACCATATTGTTCACAAGGCACTTTTTAGGACCTATATAACTAATGTATAGGGCAAATTTTTTAGTTAAGTTCTTTTAACGATAACACACAAACCTTTCATTGGTTAACTGTTATACTTTTATTATTTACTTATTAGGCTCTAATAAACATTTTGAGACCCGTTAGAACTTTTTGCAATGTGAATTGCACACTTGGCACCGTATAGTTCACAAGGTACTTTTTAGGACCTATATAACTAATGTATAGTGCAAATTTTTTAGTTAAGTTCTTTTAACGATAACAGACAAACCTTTCATTGGTTAACTGTTATACTTTTATTATTTACTTATTAGACTCTAATAAACATTTTGAGACCCGTTAGAACTTTTCGCAATGTGAATTGCACATTTGGCACCATATAGTTCACAAGGCATTTTTTAGGACCTATATAACTAATGTATAGTGCAAATTTTTTAGTTAAGTTCTTTTAACGATAACAGACAAACCTTTCATTGGTTAACTGTTATACTTTTATTATTTACTTATTAGGCTCTAATAAACATTTTGAGACCAGTTAGAACTTTTTGCAATGTGAATTGCACATTTGGCACCATATAGTTCACAAGATACTTTTTAGGACCTATATAACTAATGTATAGTGCAAATTTTTTAGTTAAGTTCTTTTAACGATAACAGACAAACCTTTTATTGGTTAACTGTTATACTTTTATTATTTACTTATTAGACTCTAATAAACATTTTGAGACCAGTTAGAACTTTTTGCAATGTGAATTGCACATTTGGCACCATATTGTTCACAAGGCACTTTTTAGGACCTATATAACTAAAGTATAGCGCAAATTTTTTAGTTAAGTTCTTTTAACGATAACAGACAAACCTTTCATTGGTTAACTGTTATACTTTTATTATTTACTTATTAGACTCTAATAAACATTTTGAGACCAGTTAGAACTTTTTGCAATGTGAATTGCACATTTGGCACCATATTGTTCACAAGGCACTTTTTAGGACCTATATAACTAATGTATAGTTCAAATTTTTTAGTTAAGTTCTTTTAACGATAACAGACAAACCTTTCATTGGTTAACTGTTATACTTTTAATATTTAATTATTAGGCTCTAATAAACATTTTGAGACCCGTTAGAACTTTTTGCAATGTGAATTGCACATTTGGCACCGTATAGTTCACAAGGTACTTTTTAGGACCTATATAACTAATGTATAGTGCAAATTTTTTAGTTAAGTTCTTTTAACGATAACAGACAAACCTTTCATTGGTTAACTGTTATACTATTATTATTTACTTATTAGACTCTAATAAACATTTTGAGACCCGTTAGAACTTTTCGCAATGTGAATTGCACATTTGGCACCATATAGTTCACAAGTCGCTTTTTAGGACCTATATAACTAATGTATAGTGCAAATTTTTTAGTTAAGTTCTTTTAACGATAACAGACAAACCTTTCATTGGTTAACTGTTATACTTTTATTATTTACTTATTAGGCTCTAATAAACATTTTGAGACCAGTTAGAACTTTTTGCAATGTGAATTGCACATTTGGCACCATATAGTTCACAAGGTACTTTTTAGGACCTATATAGCTAATGTATAGTGCAAATTTTTTAGTTAAGTTCTTTTAACGATAACAGACAAACCTTTTATTGGTTAACTGTTATACTTTTATTATTTACTTATTAGACTCTAATAAACATTTTGAGACCAGTTAGAACTTTTTGCAATGTGAATTGCACATTTGGCACCATATTGTTCACAAGGTATTTTTTAGGACCTATATAACTAATGTATAGTGCAAATTTTTTAGTTAAGTTCTTTTAACGATAACAGACAAACCTTTCATTGGTTAACTGTTATACTTTTATTATTTACTTATTAGACTGTAATAAACATTTTGAGACCAGTTAGAACTTTTTGCAATGTGAATTGCACATTTGGCATCATATTGTTCACAAGGTACTTTTTCGGACCTATATAACTAATGTATAGTACAAATTTTTTAGTTAAGTTCTTTTAACGATAACAGACAAACCTTTCATTGGTTAACTGTTATACTTTTATTATTTACTTATTAGACTCTAATAAACATTTTGAGACCAGTTAGAACTTTTTGCAATGTGAATTGCACATTTGGCACCATATTGTTCACAAGGCACTTTTTAGGACCTATATAACTAATGTATAGTGCAAATTTTTTAGTTAAGTTTTTTTAACGATAACAGACAAACCTTTCATTGGTTAACTGTTATACTTTTATTATTTACTTATTAGGCTCTAATAAACATTTTGAGACCCGTTAGAACTTTTTGCAATGTGAATTGCACATTTGGCACCGTATAGTTCACAAGGTACTTTTTAGGACCTATATAACTAATGTATAGTGCAAATTTTTTAGTTAAGTTCTTTTAACGATAACAGACAAACCTTTTATTGGTTAACTGTTATACTTTTATTATTTACTTATTAGGCTCTAATAAACATTTTGAGACCAGTTAGAACTTTTTGCAATGTGAATTGCACATTTGGCACCATATAGTTCACAAGGCATTTTTTAGGACCTATATAACTAATGTATAGTGCAAATTTTTTAGTTAAGTTCTTTTAACGATAACAGACAAACCATTTATTGGTTAACTGTTATACTTTTATTATTTACTTATTAGACTCTAATAAACATTTTGAGACCAGTTAGAACTTTTTGCAATGTGAATTGCACATTTGGCACCATATTGTTCACAAGGCACTTTTTAGGACCTATATAACTAAAGTATAGCGCAAATTTTTTAGTTAAGTTCTTTTAACGATAACAGACAAACCTTTCATTGGTTAACTGTTATACTTTTATTATTTACTTATTAGACTCTAATAAACATTTTGAGACCAGTTAGAACTTTTTGCAATGTGAATTGCACATTTGGCACCATATTGTTCACAAGGCACTTTTTAGGACCTATATAACTAATGTATAGTTCAAATTTTTTAGTTAAGTTCTTTTAACGATAACAGACAAACCTTTCATTGGTTAACTGTTATACTTTTATTATTTACTTATTAGGCTCTAATAAACATTTTGAGACCAGTTAGAACTTTTTGCAATGTGAATTGCACATTTGGCACCATATAGTTCACAAGGCATTTTTTAGGACCTATATAACTAATGTATAGTGCAAATTTTTTAGTTAAGTTCTTTTAACGATAACAGACAAACCTTTTATTGGTTAACTGTTATACTTTTATTATTTACTTATTAGACTCTAATAAACATTTTGAGACTAGTTAGAACATTTTGCAATGTGAATTGCACATTTGGCACCATATTGTTCACAAGGCACTTTTTAGGACCTATATAACTAAAGTATAGCGCAAATTTTTTAGTTAAGTTCTTTTAACGATAACAGACAAACCTTTCATTGGTTAACTGTTATACTTTTATTATTTACTTATTAGACTCTAATAAACATTTTGAGACTAGTTAGAACATTTTGCAATGTGAATTGCACATTTGGCACCATATTGTTCACAAGGCACTTTTTAGGACCTATATAACTAAAGTATAGCGCAAATTTTTTAGTTAAGTTCTTTTAACGATAACAGACAAACCTTTCATTGGTTAACTGTTATACTTTTATTATTTACTTATTAGACTCTAATAAACATTTTGAGACCAGTTAGAAATTTTTGCAATGTGAATTGCACATTTGGCACCATATTGTTCACAAGGCACTTTTTAGGACCTATATAACTAATGAATAGTTCAAATTTTTTAGTTAAGTTCTTTTAACGATAACAGACAAACCTTTCATTGGTTAACTGTTATACTTTTATTATTTACTTATTAGGCTCTAATAAACATTTTGAGACCCGTTAGAACTTTTTGCAATGTGAATTGCACATTTGGCACCATATTGTTCACAAGGCACTTTTTAGGACCTATATAACTAATGTATAGTTCAAATTTTTTAGTTAAGTTCTTTTAACGATAACAGACAAACCTTTCATTGGTTAACTGTTATACTTTTATTATTTAATTATTAGGCTCTAATAAACATTTTGAGACCCGTTAGAACTTTTTGCAATGTGAATTGCACATTTGGCACCGTATAGTTCACAAGGTACTTTTTAGGACCTATATAACTAATGTATAGTGCAAATTTTTTAGTTAAGTTCTTTTAACGATAACAGACAAACCTTTCATTGGTTAACTGTTATACTTTTATTATTTACTTATTAGACTCTAATAAACATTTTGAGACCCGTTAAAACTTTTCGCAATGTGAATTGCACATTTGGCACCATATAGTTCACAAGGCACTTTTTAGGACCTATATAACTAATGTATAGTGCAAATTTTTTAGTTAAGTTCTTTTAACGATAACAGACAAACCTTTCATTGGTTAACTGTTATACTTTTATTATTTACTTATTAGGCTCTAATAAACATTTTGAGACCAGTTAGAACTTTTTGCAATGTGAATTGCACATTTGGCACCATATAGTTCACAAGGTACTTTTTAGGACCTATATAGCTAATGTATAGTGCAAATTTTTTAGTTAAGTTCTTTTAACGATAACAGACAAACCTTTCATTGGTTAACTGTTATACTTTTATTATTTACTTATTAGACTCTAATAAACATTTTGAGACCAGTTAGAACTTTTTGCAATGTGAATTGCACATTTGGCATCATATTGTTCACAAGGTATTTTTTAGGACCTATATAACTAATGTATAGTGCAAATTTTTTAGTTAAGTTCTTTTAACGATAACAGACAAACCTTTCATTGGTTAACTGTTATACTTTTATTATTTACTTATTAGACTCTAATAAACATTTTGAGACCAGTTAGAAATTTTTGCAATGTGAATTGCACATTTGGCACCATATTGTTCACAAGGCACTTTTTAGGACCTATATAACTAATGTATAGTTCAAATTTTTTAGTTAAGTTCTTTTAACGATAACAGACAAACCTTTCATTGGTTAACTGTTATATTTTTATTATTTACTTATTAGGCTCTAATAAACATTTTGAGACCCGTTAGAACTTTTTGCAATGTGAATTGCACATTTGGCACCATATTGTTCACAAGGCACTTTTTAGGACCTATATAACTAATGTATAGTGCAAATTTTTTAGTTAAGTTCTTTTAACGATAACAGACAAACCTTTCATTGGTTAACTGTTATACTTTTATTATTTAATTATTAGGCTCTAATAAACATTTTGAGACCCGTTAGAACTTTTTGCAATGTGAATTGCACATTTGGCACCGTATAGTTCACAAGGTACTTTTTAGGACCTATATAACTAATGTATAGTGCAAATTTTTTAGTTAAGTTCTTTTAACGATAACAGACAAACCTTTCATTGGTTAACTGTTATACTTTTATTATTTACTTATTAGACTCTAATAAACATTTTGAGACCCGTTAAAACTTTTCGCAATGTGAATTGCACATTTGGCACCATATAGTTCACAAGGCACTTTTTAGGACTTATATAACTAATGTATAGTGCAAATTTTTTAGTTAAGTTCTTTTAACGATAACAGACAAACCTTTCATTGGTTAACTGTTATACTTTTATTATTTACTTATTAGGCTCTAATAAACATTTTGAGACCAGTTAGAACTTTTTGCAATGTGAATTGCACATTTGGCACCATATAGTTCACAAGGCACTTTTTAGGACCTATATAGCTAATGTATAGTGCAAATTTTTTAGTTAAGTTCTTTTAACGATAACAGACAAACCTTTCATTGGTTAACTGTTATACTTTTATTATTTACTTATTAGACTCTAATAAACATTTTGAGACCAGTTAGAACTTTTTGCAATGTGAATTGCACATTTGGCATCATATTGTTCACAAGGTATTTTTTAGGACCTATATAACTAATGTATAGTGCAAATTTTTTAGTTAAGTTCTTTTAACGATAACAGACAAACCTTTCATTGGTTAACTGTTATACTTTTATTATTTACTTATTAGACTCTAATAAACATTTTGAGACCAGTTAGAACTTTTTGCAATGTGAATTGCACATTTGGCACCATATTGTTCACAAGGTATTTTTTAGGACCTATATAACTAATGTATAGTGCAAATTTTTTAGTTAAGTTCTTTTAACGATAACAGACAAACCTTTCATTGGTTAACTGTTATACTTTTATTATTTACTTATTAGTCTCTAATAAACATTTTGAGACCCGTTAGAACTTTTTGCAATGTGAATTGCACATTTGGCACCATATAGTTCACAAGGTACTTTTTAGGACCTATATAACTAATGTATAGTGCAAATGTTTTAGTTAAGTTCTTTTAACGATAACAGACAAACCTTTTATTGGTTAACTGTTATACTTTTATTATTTACTTATTAGACTCTAATAAACATTTTGAGACCAGTTAGAACTTTTTGCAATGTGAATTGCACATTTGGCACCATATTGTTCACAAGGCACTTTTTAGGACCTATATAACTAAAGTATAGCGCAAATTTTTTAGTTAAGTTCTTTTAACGATAACAGACAAACCTTTCATTGGTTAACTGTTATACTTTTATTATTTACTTATTAGACTCTAATAAACATTTTGAGACCAGTTAGAACTTTTTGCAATGTGAATTGCACATTTGGCACCATATTGTTCACAAGGCACTTTTTAGGACCTATATAACTAAAGTATAGCGCAAATTTTTTAGTTAAGTTCTTTTAACGATAACAGACAAACCTTTCATTGGTTAACTGTTATACTTTTATTATTTACTTATTAGACTCTAATAAACATTTTGAGACCCGTTAGAACTTTTCGCAATGTGAATTGCACATTTGGCACCATATAGTTCACAAGGCACTTTTTAGGACCTATATAACTAATGTATAGTGCAAATTTTTTAGTTAAGTTCTTTTAACGATAACAGACAAACCTTTCATTGGTTAACTGTTATACTTTTATTATTTACTTATTAGGCTCTAATAAACATTTTGAGACCAGTTAGAACTTTTTGCAATGTGAATTGCACATTTGGCACCATATAGTTCACAAGGTACTTTTTAGGACCTATATAGCTAATGTATAGTGCAAATTTTTTAGTTAAGTTCTTTTAACGATAACAGACAAACCTTTTATTGGTTAACTGTTATACTTTTATTATTTACTTATTAGATTCTAGTAAACATTTTGAGACCAGTTAGAACTTTTTGCAATGTGAATTGCACATTTGGCACCATATTGTTCACAAGGCACTTTTTAGGACCTATATAACTAAAGTATAGCGCAAATTTTTTAGTTAAGTTCTTTTAACGATAACAGACAAACCTTTCATTGGTTAACTGTTATACTTTTATTATTTACTTATTAGACTCTAATAAACATTTTGAGACCCGTTAGAACTTTTTGCAATGTGAATTGCACATTTGGCACCATATTGTTCACAAGGTACTTTTTAGGACCTATATAACTAATGTATAGTTCAAATTTTTTAGTTAAGTTCTTTTAACGATAACAGACAAACCTTTCATTGGTTAACTGTTATACTTTTATTATTTACTTATTAGGCTCTAATAAACATTTTGAGACCCGTTAGAACTTTTTGCAATGTGAATTGCACATTTGGCACCGTATAGTTCACAAGGTACTTTTTAGGACCTATATAACTAATGTATAGTGCAAATTTTTTAGTTAAGTTCTTTTAACGATAACAGACAAACCTTTCATTGGTTAACTGTTATACTTTTATTATTTACTTATTAGACTCTAATAAACATTTTGAGACCCGTTAGAACTTTTCGCAATGTGAATTGCACATTTGGCACCATATAGTTCACAAGGCACTTTTTAGGACCTATATAACTAATGTATAGTGCAAATTTTTTAGTTAAGTTCTTTTAACGATAACAGACAAACCTTTCATTGGTTAACTGTTATACTTTTATTATTTACTTATTAGGCTCTAATAAACATTTTGAGACCAGTTAGAACTTTTTGCAATGTGAATTGCACATTTGGCACCATATAGTTCACAAGGTACTTTTTAGGACCTATATAGCTAATGTATAGTGCAAATTTTTTAGTTAAGTTCTTTTAACGATAACAGACAAACCTTTCATTGGTTAACTGTTATACTTTTATTATTTACTTATTAGACTCTAATAAACATTTTGAGACCAGTTAGAACTTTTTGCAATGTGAATTGCACATTTGGCACCATATTGTTCACAAGGCACTTTTTAGGACCTATATAACTAAAGTATAGCGCAAAGTTTTTAGTTAAGTTCTTTTAACGATAACAGACAAACCTTTCATTGGTTAACTGTTATACTTTTATTATTTACTTATTAGACTCTAATAAACATTTTGAGACCAGTTAGAACTTTTTGCAATGTGAATTGCACATTTGGCACCGTATTGTTCACAAGGTACTTTTTAGGACCTATATAACTAATGTATAGTGCAAATTTTTTAGTTAAGTTCTTTTAACGATAACAGACAAACCTTTCATTGGTTAACTGTTATACTTTTATTATTTACTTATTAGGCTCTAATAAACATTTTGAGACCAGTTAGAACTTTTTGCAATGTGAATTGCACATTTGGCACCGTATAGTTCACAAGGTACTTTTTAGGACCTATATAACTAATGTATAGTGCAAATTTTTTAGTTAAGTTCTTTTAACGATAACAGACAAACCTTTCATTGGTTAACTGTTATACTTTTATTATTTACTTATTAGGCTCTAATAAACATTTTGAGACCAGTTAGAACTTTTTGCAATGTGAATTGCACATTTGGCACCATATAGTTCACAAGGTACTTTTTAGGACCTATATAGCTAATGTATAGTGCAAATTTTTTAGTTAAGTTCTTTTAACGATAACAGACAAACCTTTCATTGGTTAACTGTTATACTTTTATTATTTACTTATTAGACTCTAATAAACATTTTGAGACCCGTTAGAACTTTTTGCAATGTGAATTGCACATTTGGCACCATATTGTTCACAAGGCACTTTTTAGGACCTATATAACTAAAGTATAGCGCAAATTTTTTAGTTAAGTTCTTTTAACGATAACAGACAAACCTTTCATTGGTTAACTGTTATACTTTTATTATTTACTTATTAGACTCTAATAAACATTTTGAGACCAGTTAGAACTTTTTGCAATGTGAATTGCACATTTGGCACCATATTGTTCACAAGGTGCTTTTTAGGACCTATATAACTAATGTATAGTTCAAATTTTTTAGTTAAGTTCTTTTAACGATAACAGACAAACCTTTCATTGGTTAACTGTTATACTTTTATTATTTACTTATTAGGCTCTAATAAACATTTTGAGACCCGTTAGAACTTTTTGCAATGTGAATTGCACATTTGGCACCGTATAGTTCACAAGGTACTTTTTAGGACCTATATAACTAATGTATAGTGCAAATTTTTTAGTTAAGTTCTTTTAACGATAACAGACAAACCTTTCATTGGTTAACTGTTATACTTTTATTATTTACTTATTAGACTCTAATAAACATTTTGAGACCCGTTAGAACTTTTTGCAATGTGAATTGCACATTTGGCACCATATAGTTCACAAGGCACTTTTTAGGACCTATATAACTAATGTATAGTGCAAATTTTTTAGTTAAGTTCTTTTAACGATAACAGACAAACCTTTCATTGGTTAACTGTTATACTTTTATTATTTACTTATTAGGCTCTAATAAACATTTTGAGACCAGTTAGAACTTTTCGCAATGTGAATTGCACATTTGGCACCATATAGTTCACAAGGCACTTTTTAGGACCTATATAACTAATGGATAGTGCAAATTTTTTAGTTAAGTTCTTTTAACGATAACAGACAAACCTTTCATTGGTTAACTGTTATACTTTTATTATTTACTTATTAGACTCTAATAAACATTTTGAGACCAGTTAGAACTTTTTGCAATGTGAATTGCACATTTGGCACCATATTGTTCACAAGGCCTTTTTTAGGACCTATATAACTAATGTATAGTTCAAATTTTTTCGTTAAGTTCTTTTAACGATAACAGACAAACCTTTCATTGGTTAACTGTTATACTTTTATTATTTACTTATTAGGCTCTAATAAACATTTTGAGACCCGTTAGAACTTTTTGCAATGTGAATTGCACATTTGGCACCGTATAGTTCACAAGGTACTTTTTAGGACCTATATAACTAATGTATATATGCAAATTTTTTAGTTAAGTTCTTTTAACGATAACAGACAAACCTTTCATTGGTTAACTGTTATACTTTTATTATTTACTTATTAGGCTCTAATAAACATTTTGAGACCAGTTAGAACTTTTTGCAATGTGAATTGCACATTTGGCACCATATTGTTCACAAGGCACTTTTTAGGACCTATATAACTAATGTATAGTTCAAATTTTTTAGTTAAGTTCTTTTAACGATAACAGACAAACCTTTCATTGGTTAACTGTTATACTTTTATTATTTACTTATTAGGCTCTAATAAACATTTTGAGACCCGTTAGAACTTTTAGCAATGTGAATTGCACATTTGGCACCGTATAGTTCACAAGGTACTTTTTAGGACCTATATAACTAATGTATAGTGCAAATTTTTTAGTTAAGTTCTTTTAACGATAACAGACAAACCTTTCATTGGTTAACTGTTATACTTTTATTATTTACTTATTAGGCTCTATTTTGAGACCAGTTAGAACTTTTTGCAATGTGAATTGCACATTTGGCACCATATTGTTCACAAGGCACTTTTTAGGACCTATATAACTAATGTATAGTTCAAATTTTTTAGTTAAGTTCTTTTAACGATAACAGACAAACCTTTCATTGGTTAACTGTTATACTTTTATTATTTACTTATTAGGCTCTAATAAACATTTTGAGACCCGTTAGAACTTTTAGCAATGTGAATTGCACATTTGGCACCGTATAGTTCACAAGGTACTTTTTAGGACCTATATAACTAATGTATAGTGCAAATTTTTTAGTTAAGTTCTTTTAACGATAACAGACAAACCTTTCATTGGTTAACTGTTATACTTTTATTATTTACTTATTAGACTCTAATAAAAATTTTGAGACCAGTTAGAACTTTTTGCAATGTGAATTGCACATTTGGCACCATATTGTTCACAAGGCACTTTTTAGGACCTATATAACTAATGTATAGTGCAAATTTTTTAGTTAAGTTCTTTTAACGATAACAGAAAAACCTTTCATTGGTTAACTGTTATACTTTTATTATTTACTTATTAGGCTCTAATAAACATTTTGAGACCCGTTAGAACTTTTTGCAATGTGAATTGCACATTTGGCACCGTATAGTTCACAAGGTACTTTTTAGGACCTATATAACTAATGTATAGTGCAAATTTTTTAGTTAAGTTCTTTTAACGATAACAGACAAACCTTTCATTGGTTAACTGTTATACTTTTATTATTTACTTATTAGACTCTAATAAACATTTTGAGACCAGTTAGAACTTTTTGCAATGTGAATTGCACATTTGGCACCATATAGTTCACAAGGTACTTTTTAGGACCTATATAACTAATGTATAGTGCAAATTTTTTAGTTAAGTTCTTTTAACGATAACAGACAAACCTTTCATTGGTTAACTGTTATACTTTTATTATTTACTTATTAGACTCTAATAAACATTTTGAGACCAGTTAGAACTTTTTGCAATGTGAATTGCACATTTGGCACCATATTGTTCACAAGGTATTTTTTAGGACCTATATAACCAATGTATAGTGCAAATTTTTTAGTTAAGTTCTTTTAACGATAACAGACAAACCTTTCATTGGTTAACTGTTATACTTTTATTATTTACTTATTAGACTCTAATAAACATTTTGAGACCAGTTAGAACTTTTTGCAATGTGAATTGCACATTTGGCACCATATTGTTCACAAGGCACTTTTTAGGACCTATATAACTAAAGTATAGTGCAAATTTTTTAGTTAAGTTCTTTTAACGATAACAGACAAACCTTTCATTGGTTAACTGTTATAATTTTATTATTTACTTATTAGACTCTAATAAACATTTTGAGACCAGTTAGAACTTTTTGCAATGTGAATTGCACATTTGGCACCATATTGTTCACAAGGTATTTTTTAGGACCTATATAACTAATGTATAGTGCAAATTTTTTAGTTAAGTTCTTTTAACGATAACAGACAAACCTTTCATTGGTTAACTGTTCTACTTTTATTATTTACCTATTAGACTCTAATAAACATTTTGAGACCAGTTAGAACTTTTTGCAATGTGAATTGCACATTTGGCACCATATTGTTCACAAGGCACTTTTTAGGACCTATATAACTAATGTATAGTTCAAATTTTTTAGTTAAGTTCTTTTAACGATAACAGACAAACCTTTCATTGGTTAACTGTTATACTTTTATTATTTACTTGTTAGGCTCTAATAAACATTTTGAGACCCGTTAGAACTTTTTGCAATGTGAATTGCACATTTGGCACCATATTGTTCACAAGGCACTTTTTAGGACCTATATAACTAATGTATAGTTCAAATTTTTTAGTTAAGTTCTTTTAACGATAACAGACAAACCTTTCATTGGTTAACTGTTATACTTTTATTATTTAATTATTAGGCTCTAATAAACATTTTGAGACCCGTTAGAACTTTTTGCAATGTGAATTGCACATTTGGCACCGTATAGTTCACAAGGTACTTTTTCGGACCTATATAACTAATGTATAGTGCAAATTTTTCAATTAAGTTCTTTTAACGATAACAGACAAACCTTTTATTGGTTAACTGTTATACTTTTATTATTTACTTATTAGACTCTAATAAACATTTTGAGAGCGGTTAGAACTTTTTGCAATGTGAATTGCACATTTGGCACCATAAAGTTCACAAGGCACTTTTTAGGACCTATATAACTAATGTATAGTGCAAATTTTTTAGTTAAGTTCTTTTAACGATAACAGACAAACCTTTCATTGGTTAACTGTTATACTTTTATTATTTACTTATTAGGCTCTAATAAACATTTTGAGACCAGTTAGAACTTTTTGCAATGTGAATTGCACATTTGGCACCATATTGTTCACAAGGTACTTTTTAGGACCTATATAGCTAATGTATAGTGCAAATTTTTTAGTTAAGTTCTTTTAACGATAACAGACAAACCTTTTATTGGTTAACTGTTATACTTTTATTATTTACTTATTAGACTCTAATAAACATTTTAAGACCAGTTAGAACTTTTTGCAATGTGAATTGCACATTTGGCACCATATTGTTCACAAGGCACTTTTTAGGACCTATATAACTAAAGTATAGTGCAAATTTTTTAGTTAAGTTCTTTTAACGATAACAGACAAACCTTTCATTGGTTAACTGTTATAATTTTATTATTTACTTATTAGACTCTAATAAACATTTTGAGACCAGTTAGAACTTTTTGCAATGTGAATTGCACATTTGGCACCATATTGTTCACAAGGTATTTTTTAGGACCTATATAACTAATGTATAGTGCAAATTTTTTAGTTAAGTTCTTTTAACGATAACAGACAAACCTTTCATTGGTTAACTGTTCTACTTTTATTATTTACTTATTAGACTCTAATAAACATTTTGAGAACAGTTAGAACTTTTTGCAATGTGAATTGCACATTTGGCACCATATTGTTCACAAGGCACTTTTTAGGACCTATATAACTAATGTATAGTTCAAATTTTTTAGTTAAGTTCTTTTAACGATAACAGACAAACCTTTCATTGGTTAACTGTTATACTTTTATTATTTACTTGTTAGGCTCTAATAAACATTTTGAGACCCGTTAGAACTTTTTGCAATGTGAATTGCACATTTGGCACCATATTGTTCACAAGGCACTTTTTAGGACCTATAGAACTAATGTATAGTTCAAATTTTTTAGTTAAGTTCTTTTAACGATAACAGACAAACCTTTCATTGGTTAACTGTTATACTTTTATTATTTAATTATTAGGCTCTAATAAACATTTTGAGACCCGTTAGAACTTTTTGCAATGTGAATTGCACATTTGGCACCGTATAGTTCACAAGGTACTTTTTCGGACCTATATAACTAATGTATAGTGCAAATTTTTTAATTAAGTTCTTTTAACGATAACAGACAAACCTTTCATTGGTTAACTGTTATACTTTTATTATTTACTTATTAGACTCTAATAAACATTTTGAGACCCGTTAGAACTTTTCGCAATGTGAATTGCACATTTGGCACCATATAGTTCACAAGGCACTTTTTAGGACCTATATAACTAATGTATAGTGCAAATTTTTTAGTTAAGTTCTTTTAACGATAACAGACAAACCTTTCATTGGTTAACTGTTATACTTTTATTATTTACTTATTAGGCTCTAATAAACATTTTGAGACCAGTTAGAACTTTTTGCAATGTGAATTGCACATTTGGCACCATATAGTTCACAAGGTACTTTTTAGGACCTATATAACTAATGTATAGTGCAAATTTTTTAGTTAAGTTCTTTTAACGATAACAGACAAACCTTTTATTGGTTAACTGTTATACTTTTATTATTTACTTATTAGACTCTAATAAACATTTTGAGACCAGTTAGAACTTTTCGCAATGTGAATTGCACATTTGGCACCATATTGTTCACAAGGTATTTTTTAGGACCTATATAACTAATGTATAGTGCAAATTTTTTAGTTAAGTTCTTTTAACGATAACAGACAAACCTTTTATTGGTTAACTGTTATACTTTTATTATTTACTTATTAGACTCAAATAAACATTTTGAGACCAGTTAGAACTTTTTGCAATGTGAATTGCACATTTGGCACCATATTGTTCACAAGGCACTTTTTAGGACCTATATAACTAATGTATAGTGCAAATTTTTTAGTTAAGTTCTTTTAACGATAACAGACAAACCTTTCATTGGTTAACTGTTATACTTTTATTATTTACTTGTTAGTCTCTAATAAACATTTTGAGACCCGTTAGAACTTTTTGCAATGTGAATTGCACATTTGGCACCATACAGTTCACAAGGTACTTTTTAGGACCTATATAACTAATGTAAAGTGCAAATGTTTTAGTTAAGTTCTTTTAACGATAACAGACAAACCTTTCATTGGTTAACTGTTATACTTTTATTATTTACTTATTAGACTGTAATAAACATTTTGAGACCAGTTAGAACTTTTTGCAATGTGAATGGCACATTTGGCATCATATTGTTCACAAGGTACTTTTTCGGACCTATATAACTAATGTATAGTACAAATTTTTTAGTTAAGTTCTTTTAACGATAACAGACAAACCTTTCATTGGTTAACTGTTATACTTTTATTATTTACTTATTAGACTCTAATAAACATTTTGAGACCAGTTAGAACTTTTTGCAATGTGAATTGCACATTTGGCACCATATTGTTCACAAGGCACTTTTTAGGACCTATATAACTAATGTATAGGGCAAATTTTTTAGTTAAGTTCTTTTAACGATAACACACAAACCTTTCATTGGTTAACTGTTATACTTTTATTATTTACTTATTAGGCTCTAATAAACATTTTGAGACCCGTTAGAACTTTTTGCAATGTGAATTGCACACTTGGCACCGTATAGTTCACAAGGTACTTTTTAGGACCTATATAACTAATGTATAGTGCAAATTTTTTAGTTAAGTTCTTTTAACGATAACAGACAAACCTTTCATTGGTTAACTGTTATACTTTTATTATTTACTTATTAGACTCTAATAAACATTTTGAGACCCGTTAGAACTTTTCGCAATGTGAATTGCACATTTGGCACCATATAGTTCACAAGGCATTTTTTAGGACCTATATAACTAATGTATAGTGCAAATTTTTTAGTTAAGTTCTTTTAACGATAACAGACAAACCTTTCATTGGTTAACTGTTATACTTTTATTATTTACTTATTAGGCTCTAATAAACATTTTGAGACCAGTTAGAACTTTTTGCAATGTGAATTGCACATTTGGCACCATATAGTTCACAAGATACTTTTTAGGACCTATATAACTAATGTATAGTGCAAATTTTTTAGTTAAGTTCTTTTAACGATAACAGACAAACCTTTTATTGGTTAACTGTTATACTTTTATTATTTACTTATTAGACTCTAATAAACATTTTGAGACCAGTTAGAACTTTTTGCAATGTGAATTGCACATTTGGCACCATATTGTTCACAAGGCACTTTTTAGGACCTATATAACTAAAGTATAGTGCAAATTTTTTAGTTAAGTTCTTTTAACGATAACAGACAAACCTTTCATTGGTTAACTGTTATACTTTTATTATTTACTTATTAGACTCTAATAAACATTTTGAGACCAGTTAGAACTTTTTGCAATGTGAATTGCACATTTGGCACCATATTGTTCACAAGGCACTTTTTAGGACCTATATAACTAATGTATAGTTCAAATTTTTTAGTTAAGTTCTTTTAACGATAACAGACAAACCTTTCATTGGTTAACTGTTATACTTTTAATATTTAATTATTAGGCTCTAATAAACATTTTGAGACCCGTTAGAACTTTTTGCAATGTGAATTGCACATTTGGCACCGTATAGTTCACAAGGTACTTTTTAGGACCTATATAACTAATGTATAGTGCAAATTTTTTAGTTAAGTTCTTTTAACGATAACAGACAAACCTTTCATTGGTTAACTGTTATACTATTATTATTTACTTATTAGACTCTAATAAACATTTTGAGACCCGTTAGAACTTTTCGCAATGTGAATTGCACATTTGGCACCATATAGTTCACAAGTCGCTTTTTAGGACCTATATAACTAATGTATAGTGCAAATTTTTTAGTTAAGTTCTTTTAACGATAACAGACAAACCTTTCATTGGTTAACTGTTATACTTTTATTATTTACTTATTAGGCTCTAATAAACATTTTGAGACCAGTTAGAACTTTTTGCAATGTGAATTGCACATTTGGCACCATATAGTTCACAAGGTACTTTTTAGGACCTATATAGCTAATGTATAGTGCAAATTTTTTAGTTAAGTTCTTTTAACGATAACAGACAAACCTTTTATTGGTTAACTGTTATACTTTTATTATTTACTTATTAGACTCTAATAAACATTTTGAGACCAGTTAGAACTTTTTGCAATGTGAATTGCACATTTGGCACCATATTGTTCACAAGGTATTTTTTAGGACCTATATAACTAATGTATAGTGCAAATTTTTTAGTTAAGTTCTTTTAACGATAACAGACAAACCTTTCATTGGTTAACTGTTATACTTTTATTATTTACTTATTAGACTGTAATAAACATTTTGAGACCAGTTAGAACTTTTTGCAATGTGAATTGCACATTTGGCATCATATTGTTCACAAGGTACTTTTTCGGACCTATATAACTAATGTATAGTACAAATTTTTTAGTTAAGTTCTTTTAACGATAACAGACAAACCTTTCATTGGTTAACTGTTATACTTTTATTATTTACTTATTAGACTCTAATAAACATTTTGAGACCAGTTAGAACTTTTTGCAATGTGAATTGCACATTTGGCACCATATTGTTCACAAGGCACTTTTTAGGACCTATATAACTAATGTATAGTGCAAATTTTTTAGTTAAGTTTTTTTAACGATAACAGACAAACCTTTCATTGGTTAACTGTTATACTTTTATTATTTACTTATTAGGCTCTAATAAACATTTTGAGACCCGTTAGAACTTTTTGCAATGTGAATTGCACATTTGGCACCGTATAGTTCACAAGGTACTTTTTAGGACCTATATAACTAATGTATAGTGCAAATTTTTTAGTTAAGTTCTTTTAACGATAACAGACAAACCTTTTATTGGTTAACTGTTATACTTTTATTATTTACTTATTAGGCTCTAATAAACATTTTGAGACCAGTTAGAACTTTTTGCAATGTGAATTGCACATTTGGCACCATATAGTTCACAAGGCATTTTTTAGGACCTATATAACTAATGTATAGTGCAAATTTTTTAGTTAAGTTCTTTTAACGATAACAGACAAACCATTTATTGGTTAACTGTTATACTTTTATTATTTACTTATTAGACTCTAATAAACATTTTGAGACCAGTTAGAACTTTTTGCAATGTGAATTGCACATTTGGCACCATATTGTTCACAAGGCACTTTTTAGGACCTATATAACTAAAGTATAGCGCAAATTTTTTAGTTAAGTTCTTTTAACGATAACAGACAAACCTTTCATTGGTTAACTGTTATACTTTTATTATTTACTTATTAGACTCTAATAAACATTTTGAGACCAGTTAGAACTTTTTGCAATGTGAATTGCACATTTGGCACCATATTGTTCACAAGGCACTTTTTAGGACCTATATAACTAATGTATAGTTCAAATTTTTTAGTTAAGTTCTTTTAACGATAACAGACAAACCTTTCATTGGTTAACTGTTATACTTTTATTATTTACTTATTAGGCTCTAATAAACATTTTGAGACCAGTTAGAACTTTTTGCAATGTGAATTGCACATTTGGCACCATATAGTTCACAAGGCATTTTTTAGGACCTATATAACTAATGTATAGTGCAAATTTTTTAGTTAAGTTCTTTTAACGATAACAGACAAACCTTTTATTGGTTAACTGTTATACTTTTATTATTTACTTATTAGACTCTAATAAACATTTTGAGACTAGTTAGAACATTTTGCAATGTGAATTGCACATTTGGCACCATATTGTTCACAAGGCACTTTTTAGGACCTATATAACTAAAGTATAGCGCAAATTTTTTAGTTAAGTTCTTTTAACGATAACAGACAAACCTTTCATTGGTTAACTGTTATACTTTTATTATTTACTTATTAGACTCTAATAAACATTTTGAGACTAGTTAGAACATTTTGCAATGTGAATTGCACATTTGGCACCATATTGTTCACAAGGCACTTTTTAGGACCTATATAACTAAAGTATAGCGCAAATTTTTTAGTTAAGTTCTTTTAACGATAACAGACAAACCTTTCATTGGTTAACTGTTATACTTTTATTATTTACTTATTAGACTCTAATAAACATTTTGAGACCAGTTAGAAATTTTTGCAATGTGAATTGCACATTTGGCACCATATTGTTCACAAGGCACTTTTTAGGACCTATATAACTAATGAATAGTTCAAATTTTTTAGTTAAGTTCTTTTAACGATAACAGACAAACCTTTCATTGGTTAACTGTTATACTTTTATTATTTACTTATTAGGCTCTAATAAACATTTTGAGACCCGTTAGAACTTTTTGCAATGTGAATTGCACATTTGGCACCATATTGTTCACAAGGCACTTTTTAGGACCTATATAACTAATGTATAGTTCAAATTTTTTAGTTAAGTTCTTTTAACGATAACAGACAAACCTTTCATTGGTTAACTGTTATACTTTTATTATTTAATTATTAGGCTCTAATAAACATTTTGAGACCCGTTAGAACTTTTTGCAATGTGAATTGCACATTTGGCACCGTATAGTTCACAAGGTACTTTTTAGGACCTATATAACTAATGTATAGTGCAAATTTTTTAGTTAAGTTCTTTTAACGATAACAGACAAACCTTTCATTGGTTAACTGTTATACTTTTATTATTTACTTATTAGACTCTAATAAACATTTTGAGACCCGTTAAAACTTTTCGCAATGTGAATTGCACATTTGGCACCATATAGTTCACAAGGCACTTTTTAGGACCTATATAACTAATGTATAGTGCAAATTTTTTAGTTAAGTTCTTTTAACGATAACAGACAAACCTTTCATTGGTTAACTGTTATACTTTTATTATTTACTTATTAGGCTCTAATAAACATTTTGAGACCAGTTAGAACTTTTTGCAATGTGAATTGCACATTTGGCACCATATAGTTCACAAGGTACTTTTTAGGACCTATATAGCTAATGTATAGTGCAAATTTTTTAGTTAAGTTCTTTTAACGATAACAGACAAACCTTTCATTGGTTAACTGTTATACTTTTATTATTTACTTATTAGACTCTAATAAACATTTTGAGACCAGTTAGAACTTTTTGCAATGTGAATTGCACATTTGGCATCATATTGTTCAAAAGGTATTTTTTAGGACCTATATAACTAATGTATAGTGCAAATTTTTTAGTTAAGTTCTTTTAACGATAACAGACAAACCTTTCATTGGTTAACTGTTATACTTTTATTATTTACTTATTAGACTCTAATAAACATTTTGAGACCAGTTAGAAATTTTTGCAATGTGAATTGCACATTTGGCACCATATTGTTCACAAGGCACTTTTTAGGACCTATATAACTAATGTATAGTTCAAATTTTTTAGTTAAGTTCTTTTAACGATAACAGACAAACCTTTCATTGGTTAACTGTTATATTTTTATTATTTACTTATTAGGCTCTAATAAACATTTTGAGACCCGTTAGAACTTTTTGCAATGTGAATTGCACATTTGGCACCATATTGTTCACAAGGCACTTTTTAGGACTTATATAACTAATGTATAGTGCAAATTTTTTAGTTAAGTTCTTTTAACGATAACAGACAAACCTTTCATTGGTTAACTGTTATACTTTTATTATTTACTTATTAGGCTCTAATAAACATTTTGAGACCAGTTAGAACTTTTTGCAATGTGAATTGCACATTTGGCACCATATAGTTCACAAGGCACTTTTTAGGACCTATATAGCTAATGTATAGTGCAAATTTTTTAGTTAAGTTCTTTTAACGATAACAGACAAACCTTTCATTGGTTAACTGTTATACTTTTATTATTTACTTATTAGACTCTAATAAACATTTTGAGACCAGTTAGAACTTTTTGCAATGTGAATTGCACATTTGGCATCATATTGTTCACAAGGTATTTTTTAGGACCTATATAACTAATGTATAGTGCAAATTTTTTAGTTAAGTTCTTTTAACGATAACAGACAAACCTTTCATTGGTTAACTGTTATACTTTTATTATTTACTTATTAGACTCTAATAAACATTTTGAGACCAGTTAGAACTTTTTGCAATGTGAATTGCACATTTGGCACCATATTGTTCACAAGGTATTTTTTAGGACCTATATAACTAATGTATAGTGCAAATTTTTGAGTTAAGTTCTTTTAACGATAACAGACAAACCTTTCATTGGTTAACTGTTATACTTTTATTATTTACTTATTAGTCTCTAATAAACATTTTGAGACCCGTTAGAACTTTTTGCAATGTGAATTGCACATTTGGCACCATATAGTTCACAAGGTACTTTTTAGGACCTATATAACTAATGTATAGTGCAAATGTTTTAGTTAAGTTCTTTTAACGATAACAGACAAACCTTTCATTGGTTAACTGTTATACTTTTATTATTTACTTATTAGACTCTAATAAACATTTTGAGACCAGTTAGAACTTTTTGCAATGTGAATTGCACATTTGGCACCATATTGTTCACAAGGCACTTTTTAGGACCTATATAACTAAAGTATAGCGCAAACTTTTTAGTTAAGTTCTTTTAACGATAACAGACAAACCTTTCATTGGTTAACTGTTATACTTTTATTATTTACTTATTAGACTCTAATAAACATTTTGAGACCAGTTAGAACTTTTTGCAATGTGAATTGCACATTTGGCACCATATTGTTCACAAGGCACTTTTTAGGACCTATATAACTAAAGTATAGCGCAAATTTTTTAGTTAAGTTCTTTTAACGATAACAGACAAACCTTTCATTGGTTAACTGTTATACTTTTATTATTTACTTATTAGACTCTAATAAACATTTTGAGACCCGTTAGAACTTTTCGCAATGTGAATTGCACATTTGGCACCATATAGTTCACAAGGCACTTTTTAGGACCTATATAACTAATGTATAGTGCAAATTTTTTAGTTAAGTTCTTTTAACGATAACAGACAAACCTTTCATTGGTTAACTGTTATACTTTTATTATTTACTTATTAGGCTCTAATAAACATTTTGAGACCAGTTAGAACTTTTTGCAATGTGAATTGCACATTTGGCACCATATAGTTCACAAGGTACTTTTTAGGACCTATATAGCTAATGTATAGTGCAAATTTTTTAGTTAAGTTCTTTTAACGATAACAGACAAACCTTTTATTGGTTAACTGTTATACTTTTATTATTTACTTATTAGATTCTAGTAAACATTTTGAGACCAGTTAGAACTTTTTGCAATGTGAATTGCACATTTGGCACCATATTGTTCACAAGGCACTTTTTAGGACCTATATAACTAAAGTATAGCGCAAATTTTTTAGTTAAGTTCTTTTAACGATAACAGACAAACCTTTCATTGGTTAACTGTTATACTTTTATTATTTACTTATTAGACTCTAATAAACATTTTGAGACCCGTTAGAACTTTTTGCAATGTGAATTGCACATTTGGCACCATATTGTTCACAAGGTACTTTTTAGGACCTATATAACTAATGTATAGTTCAAATTTTTTAGTTAAGTTCTTTTAACGATAACAGACAAACCTTTCATTGGTTAACTGTTATACTTTTATTATTTACTTATTAGGCTCTAATAAACATTTTGAGACCCGTTAGAACTTTTTGCAATGTGAATTGCACATTTGGCACCGTATAGTTCACAAGGTACTTTTTAGGACCTATATAACTAATGTATAGTGCAAATTTTTTAGTTAAGTTCTTTTAACGATAACAGACAAACCTTTCATTGGTTAACTGTTATACTTTTATTATTTACTTATTAGACTCTAATAAACATTTTGAGACCCGTTAGAACTTTTCGCAATGTGAATTGCACATTTGGCACCATATAGTTCACAAGGCACTTTTTAGGACCTATATAACTAATGTATAGTGCAAATTTTTTAGTTAAGTTCTTTTAACGATAACAGACAAACCTTTCATTGGTTAACTGTTATACTTTTATTATTTACTTATTAGGCTCTAATAAACATTTTGAGACCAGTTAGAACTTTTTGCAATGTGAATTGCACATTTGGCACCATATAGTTCACAAGGTACTTTTTAGGACCTATATAGCTAATGTATAGTGCAAATTTTTTAGTTAAGTTCTTTTAACGATAACAGACAAACCTTTCATTGGTTAACTGTTATACTTTTATTATTTACTTATTAGACTCTAATAAACATTTTGAGACCAGTTAGAACTTTTTGCAATGTGAATTGCACATTTGGCACCATATTGTTCACAAGGCACTTTTTAGGACCTATATAACTAAAGTATAGCGCAAAGTTTTTAGTTAAGTTCTTTTAACGATAACAGACAAACCTTTCATTGGTTAACTGTTATACTTTTATTATTTACTTATTAGACTCTAATAAACATTTTGAGACCAGTTAGAACTTTTTGCAATGTGAATTGCACATTTGGCACCGTATTGTTCACAAGGTACTTTTTAGGACCTATATAACTAATGTATAGTGCAAATTTTTTAGTTAAGTTCTTTTAACGATAACAGACAAACCTTTCATTGGTTAACTGTTATACTTTTATTATTTACTTATTAGGCTCTAATAAACATTTTGAGACCAGTTAGAACTTTTTGCAATGTGAATTGCACATTTGGCACCGCATAGTTCACAAGGTACTTTTTAGGACCTATATAACTAATGTATAGTGCAAATTTTTTAGTTAAGTTCTTTTAACGATAACAGACAAACCTTTCATTGGTTAACTGTTATACTTTTATTATTTACTTATTAGGCTCTAATAAACATTTTGAGACCAGTTAGAACTTTTTGCAATGTGAATTGCACATTTGGCACCATATAGTTCACAAGGTACTTTTTAGGACCTATATAGCTAATGTATAGTGCAAATTTTTTAGTTAAGTTCTTTTAACGATAACAGACAAACCTTTCATTGGTTAACTGTTATACTTTTATTATTTACTTATTAGACTCTAATAAACATTTTGAGACCCGTTAGAACTTTTTGCAATGTGAATTGCACATTTGGCACCATATTGTTCACAAGGCACTTTTTAGGACCTATATAACTAAAGTATAGCGCAAATTTTTTAGTTAAGTTCTTTTAACGATAACAGACAAACCTTTCATTGGTTAACTGTTATACTTTTATTATTTACTTATTAGACTCTAATAAACATTTTGAGACCAGTTAGAACTTTTTGCAATGTGAATTGCACATTTGGCACCATATTGTTCACAAGGTGCTTTTTAGGACCTATATAACTAATGTATAGTTCAAATTTTTTAGTTAAGTTCTTTTAACGATAACAGACAAACCTTTCATTGGTTAACTGTTATACTTTTATTATTTACTTATTAGGCTCTAATAAACATTTTGAGACCCGTTAGAACTTTTTGCAATGTGAATTGCACATTTGGCACCGTATAGTTCACAAGGTACTTTTTAGTACCTATATAACTAATGTATAGTGCAAATTTTTTAGTTAAGTTCTTTTAACGATAACAGACAAACCTTTCATTGGTTAACTGTTATACTTTTATTATTTACTTATTAGACTCTAATAAACATTTTGAGACCCGTTAGAACTTTTTGCAATGTGAATTGCACATTTGGCACCATATAGTTCACAAGGCACTTTTTAGGACCTATATAACTAATGTATAGTGCAAATTTTTTAGTTAAGTTCTTTTAACGATAACAGACAAACCTTTCATTGGTTAACTGTTATACTTTTATTATTTACTTATTAGGCTCTAATAAACATTTTGAGACCAGTTAGAACTTTTCGCAATGTGAATTGCACATTTGGCACCATATAGTTCACAAGGCACTTTTTAGGACCTATATAACTAATGGATAGTGCAAATTTTTTAGTTAAGTTCTTTTAACGATAACAGACAAACCTTTCATTGGTTAACTGTTATACTTTTATTATTTACTTATTAGACTCTAATAAACATTTTGAGACCAGTTAGAACTTTTTGCAATGTGAATTGCACATTTGGCACCATATTGTTCACAAGGCCTTTTTTAGGACCTATATAACTAATGTATAGTTCAAATTTTTTCGTTAAGTTCTTTTAACGATAACAGACAAACCTTTCATTGGTTAACTGTTATACTTTTATTATTTACTTATTAGGCTCTAATAAACATTTTGAGACCCGTTAGAACTTTTTGCAATGTGAATTGCACATTTGGCACCGTATAGTTCACAAGGTACTTTTTAGGACCTATATAACTAATGTATATATGCAAATTTTTTAGTTAAGTTCTTTTAACGATAACAGACAAACCTTTCATTGGTTAACTGTTATACTTTTATTATTTACTTATTAGGCTCTAATAAACATTTTGAGACCAGTTAGAACTTTTTGCAATGTGAATTGCACATTTGGCACCGTATAGTTCACAAGGTACTTTTTAGGACCTATATAACTAATGTATAGTGCAAATTTTTTAGTTAAGTTCTTTTAACGATAACAGACAAACCTTTCATTGGTTAACTGTTATACTTTTATTATTTACTTATTAGGCTCTAATAAACATTTTGAGACCAGTTAGAACTTTTTGCAATGTGAATTGCACATTTGGCACCATATAGTTCACAAGGTACTTTTTAGGACCTATATAGCTAATGTATAGTGCAAATTTTTTAGTTAAGTTCTTTTAACGATAACAGACAAACCTTTCATTGGTTAACTGTTATACTTTTATTATTTACTTATTAGACTCTAATAAACATTTTGAGACCCGTTAGAACTTTTTGCAATGTGAATTGCACATTTGGCACCATATTGTTCACAAGGCACTTTTTAGGACCTATATAACTAAAGTATAGCGCAAATTTTTTAGTTAAGTTCTTTTAACGATAACAGACAAACCTTTCATTGGTTAACTGTTATACTTTTATTATTTACTTATTAGACTCTAATAAACATTTTGAGACCAGTTAGAACTTTTTGCAATGTGAATTGCACATTTGGCACCATATTGTTCACAAGGTGCTTTTTAGGACCTATATAACTAATGTATAGTTCAAATTTTTTAGTTAAGTTCTTTTAACGATAACAGACAAACCTTTCATTGGTTAACTGTTATACTTTTATTATTTACTTATTAGGCTCTAATAAACATTTTGAGACCCGTTAGAACTTTTTGCAATGTGAATTGCACATTTGGCACCGTATAGTTCACAAGGTACTTTTTAGGACCTATATAACTAATGTATAGTGCAAATTTTTTAGTTAAGTTCTTTTAACGATAACAGACAAACCTTTCATTGGTTAACTGTTATACTTTTATTATTTACTTATTAGACTCTAATAAACATTTTGAGACCCGTTAGAACTTTTTGCAATGTGAATTGCACATTTGGCACCATATAGTTCACAAGGCACTTTTTAGGACCTATATAACTAATGTATAGTGCAAATTTTTTAGTTAAGTTCTTTTAACGATAACAGACAAACCTTTCATTGGTTAACTGTTATACTTTTATTATTTACTTATTAGGCTCTAATAAACATTTTGAGACCAGTTAGAACTTTTCGCAATGTGAATTGCACATTTGGCACCATATAGTTCACAAGGCACTTTTTAGGACCTATATAACTAATGGATAGTGCAAATTTTTTAGTTAAGTTCTTTTAACGATAACAGACAAACCTTTCATTGGTTAACTGTTATACTTTTATTATTTACTTATTAGACTCTAATAAACATTTTGAGACCAGTTAGAACTTTTTGCAATGTGAATTGCACATTTGGCACCATATTGTTCACAAGGCCTTTTTTAGGACCTATATAACTAATGTATAGTTCAAATTTTTTCGTTAAGTTCTTTTAACGATAACAGACAAACCTTTCATTGGTTAACTGTTATACTTTTATTATTTACTTATTAGGCTCTAATAAACATTTTGAGACCCGTTAGAACTTTTTGCAATGTGAATTGCACATTTGGCACCGTATAGTTCACAAGGTACTTTTTAGGACCTATATAACTAATGTATATATGCAAATTTTTTAGTTAAGTTCTTTTAACGATAACAGACAAACCTTTCATTGGTTAACTGTTATACTTTTATTATTTACTTATTAGGCTCTAATAAACATTTTGAGACCAGTTAGAACTTTTTGCAATGTGAATTGCACATTTGGCACCATATTGTTCACAAGGCACTTTTTAGGACCTATATAACTAATGTATAGTTCAAATTTTTTAGTTAAGTTCTTTTAACGATAACAGACAAACCTTTCATTGGTTAACTGTTATACTTTTATTATTTACTTATTAGGCTCTAATAAACATTTTGAGACCCGTTAGAACTTTTAGCAATGTGAATTGCACATTTGGCACCGTATAGTTCACAAGGTACTTTTTAGGACCTATATAACTAATGTATAGTGCAAATTTTTTAGTTAAGTTCTTTTAACGATAACAGACAAACCTTTCATTGGTTAACTGTTATACTTTTATTATTTACTTATTAGGCTCTAATAAACATTTTGAGACCAGTTAGAACTTTTTGCAATGTGAATTGCACATTTGGCACCATATTGTTCACAAGGCACTTTTTAGGACCTATGTAACTAATGTATAGTTCAAATTTTTTAGTTAAGTTCTTTTAACGATAACAGACAAACCTTTCATTGGTTAACTGTTATACTTTTATTATTTACTTATTAGGCTCTAATAAACATTTTGAGACCCGTTAGAACTTTTAGCAATGTGAATTGCACATTTGGCACCGTATAGTTCACAAGGTACTTTTTAGGACCTATATAACTAATGTATAGTGCAAATTTTTTAGTTAAGTTCTTTTAACGATAACAGACAAACCTTTCATTGGTTAACTGTTATACTTTTATTATTTACTTATTAGTCTCTAATAAACATTTTGAGACCAGTTAGAACTTTTTGCAATGTGAATTGCACATTTGGCACCATATAGTTCACAAGGTACTTTTTAGGACCTATATAGCTAATGTATAGTGCAAATTTTTTAGTTAAGTTCTTTTAACGATAACAGACAAACCTTTCATTGGTTAACTGTTATACTTTTATTATTTACTTATTAGACTCTAATAAACATTTTGAGACCAGTTAGAACTTTTTGCAATGTGAATTGCACATTTGGCACCATATTGTTCACAAGGTATTTTTTAGGACCTATATAACTAATGTATAGTGCAAATTTTTTAGTTAAGTTCTTTTAACGATAACAGACAAACCTTTCATTGGTTAACTGTTATACTTTTATTATTTACTTATTAGGCTCTAATAAACATTTTGAGACCAGTTAGAACTTTTTGCAATGTGAATTGCACATTTGGCACCGTATAGTTCACAAGGTACTTTTTAGGACCTATATAACTAATGTATAGTGCAAATTTTTTAGTTAAGTTCTTTTAACGATAACAGACAAACTTTTCATTGGTTAACTGTTATACTTTTATTATTTACTTATTAGACTCTAATAAACATTTTGAGACCAGTTAGAACTTTTCGCAATGTGAATTGCACATTTGGCACCATAAAGTTCACAAGGCTTTTTTTAGGACCTATATAACTAATGTATAGTGCAAATTTTTTAGTTAAGTTCTTTTAACGATAACAGACAAACCTTTCATTGGTTAACTGTTATACTTTTATTATTTACTTATTAGGCTCTAATAAACATTTTGAGACCCGTTAGAACTTTTTGGAATGTGAATTGCACATTTGGCACAGTATAGTTCACAAGGTACTTTTTAGGACCTATATAACTAATGTATATATGCAAAGTTTTTAGTTAAGTTCTTTTAACGATAACAGACAAACCTTTCATTGGTTAACTGTTATACTTTTATTATTTACTTATTAGACTCCAATAAACATTTTGAGACCAGTTAGAACTTTTTGCAATGTGAATTGCACATTTGGCACCATATTGTTCACAAGGTATTTTTTAGGACCTATATAACTAATGTACGGTGCAAATTTTTTAGTTAAGTTCTTTTAACGATAACAGACAAACCTTTCATTGGTTAACTGTTATACTTTTATTATTTACTTATTAGGCTCTAATAAACATTTTGAGACCCGTTAGAACTTTTAGCAATGTGAATTGCACATTTGGCACCGTATAGTTCACAAGGTACTTTTTAGGACCTATATAACTAATGTATAGTGCAAATTTTTTAGTTAAGTTCTTTTAACGATAACAGACAAACCTTTCATTGGTTAACTGTTATACTTTTATTATTTACTTATTAGGCTCTAATAAACATTTTGAGACCCGTTAGAACTTTTAGCAATGTGAATTGCACATTTGGCACCGTATAGTTCACAAGGTACTTTTTAGGACCTATATAACTAATGTATAGTGCAAATTTTTTAGTTAAGTTCTTTTAACGATAACAGACAAACCTTTCATTGGTTAACTGTTATACTTTTATTATTTACTTATTAGGCTCTAATAAACATTTTGAGACCAGTTAGAACTTTTTGCAATGTGAATTGCACATTTGGCACCATATTGTTCACAAGGCACTTTTTAGGACCTATATAACTAATGTATAGTTCAAATTTTTTAGTTAAGTTCTTTTAACGATAACAGACAAACCTTTCATTGGTTAACTGTTATACTTTTATTATTTACTTATTAGGCTCTAATAAACATTTTGAGACCCGTTAGAACTTTTAGCAATGTGAATTGCACATTTGGCACCGTATAGTTCACAAGGTACTTTTTAGGACCTATATAACTAATGTATAGTGCAAATTTTTTAGTTAAGTTCTTTTAACGATAACAGACAAACCTTTCATTGGTTAACTGTTATACTTTTATTATTTACTTATTAGGCTCTAATAAACATTTTGAGACCAGTTAGAACTTTTTGCAATGTGAATTGCACATTTGGCACCATATAGTTCACAAGGTACTTTTTAGGACCTATATAGCTAATGTATAGTGCAAATTTTTTAGTTAAGTTCTTTTAACGATAACAGACAAACCTTTCATTGGTTAACTGTTATACTTTTATTATTTACTTATTAGACTCTAATAAACATTTTGAGACCAGTTAGAACTTTTTGCAATGTGAATTGCACATTTGGCACCATATTGTTCACAAGGTATTTTTTAGGACCTATATAACTAATGTATAGTGCAAATTTTTTAGTTAAGTTCTTTTAACGATAACAGACAAACCTTTCATTGGTTAACTGTTATACTTTTATTATTTACTTATTAGGCTCTAATAAACATTTTGAGACCAGTTAGAACTTTTTGCAATGTGAATTGCACATTTGGCACCGTATAGTTCACAAGGTACTTTTTAGGACCTATATAACTAATGTATAGTGCAAATTTTTTAGTTAAGTTCTTTTAACGATAACAGACAAACTTTTCATTGGTTAACTGTTATACTTTTATTATTTACTTATTAGACTCTAATAAACATTTTGAGACCAGTTAGAACTTTTCGCAATGTGAATTGCACATTTGGCACCATAAAGTTCACAAGGCTTTTTTTAGGACCTATATAACTAATGTATAGTGCAAATTTTTTAGTTAAGTTCTTTTAACGATAACAGACAAACCTTTCATTGGTTAACTGTTATACTTTTATTATTTACTTATTAGGCTCTAATAAACATTTTGAGACCCGTTAGAACTTTTTGGAATGTGAATTGCACATTTGGCACAGTATAGTTCACAAGGTACTTTTTAGGACCTATATAACTAATGTATATATGCAAAGTTTTTAGTTAAGTTCTTTTAACGATAACAGACAAACCTTTCATTGGTTAACTGTTATACTTTTATTATTTACTTATTAGACTCCAATAAACATTTTGAGACCAGTTAGAACTTTTTGCAATGTGAATTGCACATTTGGCACCATATTGTTCACAAGGTATTTTTTAGGACCTATATAACTAATGTACGGTGCAAATTTTTTAGTTAAGTTCTTTTAACGATAACAGACAAACCTTTCATTGGTTAACTGTTATACTTTTATTATTTACTTATTAGGCTCTAATAAACATTTTGAGACCCGTTAGAACTTTTAGCAATGTGAATTGCACATTTGGCACCGTATAGTTCACAAGGTACTTTTTAGGACCTATATAACTAATGTATAGTGCAAATTTTTTAGTTAAGTTCTTTTAACGATAACAGACAAACCTTTCATTGGTTAACTGTTATACTTTTATTATTTACTTATTAGGCTCTAATAAACATTTTGAGACCAGTTAGAACTTTTTGCAATGTGAATTGCACATTTGGCACCATATAGTTCACAAGGTACGTTTTAGGACCTATATAGCTAATGTATAGTGCAAATTTTTTAGTTAAGTTCTTTTAACGATAACAGACAAACCTTTCATTGGTTAACTGTTATACTTTTATTATTTACTTATTAGACTCTAATAAACATTTTGAGACCAGTTAGAACTTTTTGCAATGTGAATTGCACATTTGGCACCATATTGTTCACAAGGTATTTTTTAGGACCTATATAACTAATGTATAGTGCAAATTTTTTAGTTAAGTTCTTTTAACGATAACAGACAAACCTTTCATTGGTTAACTGTTATACTTTTATTATTTACTTATTAGGCTCTAATAAACATTTTGAGACCAGTTAGAACTTTTTGCAATGTGAATTGCACATTTGGCACCGTATAGTTCACAAGGTACTTTTTAGGACCTATATAACTAATGTATAGTGCAAATTTTTTAGTTAAGTTCTTTTAACGATAACAGACAAACCTTTCATTGGTTAACTGTTATACTTTTATTATTTACTTATTAGACTCTAATAAACATTTTGAGACCAGTTAGAACTTTTCGCAATGTGAATTGCACATTTGGCACCATAAAGTTCACAAGGCATTTTTTAGGACTTATATAACTAATGTATAGTGCAAATTTTTTAGTTAAGTTCTTTTAACGATAACAGACAAACCTTTCATTGGTTAACTGTTATACTTTTATTATTTACTTATTAGGCTCTAATAAACATTTTGAGACCCGTTAGAACTTTTTGGAATGTGAATTGCACATTTGGCACAGTATAGTTCACAAGGTACTTTTTAGGACCTATATAACTAATGTATAGTGCAAATTTTTTAGTTAAGTTCTTTTAACGATAACAGACAAACCTTTCATTGGTTAACTGTTATACTTTTATTATTTACTTATTAGACTCCAATAAACATTTTGAGACCAGTTAGAACTTTTTGCAATGTGAATTGCACATTTGGCACCATATAGTTCACAAGGTACTTTTTAGGACCTATATAGCTAATGTATAGTGCAAATTTTTTAGTTAAGTTCTTTTAACGATAACAGACAAACCTTTCATTGGTTAACTGTTATACTTTTATTATTTACTTATTAGACTCTAATAAACATTTTGAGACCAGTTAGAACTTTTTGCAATGTGAATTGCACATTTGGCACCATATTGTTCACAAGGTATTTTTTAGGACCTATATAACTAATGTATAGTGCAAATTTTTTAGTTAAGTTCTTTTAACGATAACAGACAAACCTTTCATTGGTTAACTGTTATACTTTTATTATTTACTTATTAGACTCTAATAAACATTTTGAGACCCGTTAGAACTTTTCGCAATGTGAATTGCACATTTGGCACCATATAGTTCACAAGGCACTTTTTAGGACCTATATAACTAATGTATATATGCAAATTTTTTAGTTAAGTTCTTTTAACGATAACAGACAAACCTTTCATTGGTTAACTGTTATACTTTTATTATTTACTTATTAGGCTCTAATAAACATTTTGAGACCAGTTAGAACTTTTTGCAATGTGAATTGCACATTTGGCACCATATTGTTCACAAGGCACTTTTTAGGACCTATATAACTAATGTATAGTTCAAATTTTTTAGTTAAGTTCTTTTAACGATAACAGACAAACCTTTCATTGGTTAACTGTTATACTTTTATTATTTACTTATTAGGCTCTAATAAACATTTTGAGACCCGTTAGAACTTTTAGCAATGTGAATTGCACATTTGGCACCGTATAGTTCACAAGGTACTTTTTAGGACCTATATAACTAATGTATAGTGCAAATTTTTTAGTTAAGTTCTTTTAACGATAACAGACAAACCTTTCATTGGTTAACTGTTATACTTTTATTATTTACTTATTAGGCTCTAATAAACATTTTGAGACCAGTTAGAACTTTTTGCAATGTAAATTGCACATTTGGCACCATATAGTTCACAAGGTACTTTTTAGGACCTATATAGCTAATGTATAGCGCAAATTTTTTAGTTAAGTTCTTTTAACGATAACAGACAAACCTTTCATTGGTTAACTGTTATACTTTTATTATTTACTTATTAGACTCTAATAAACATTTTGAGACCAGTTAGAACTTTTTGCAATGTGAATTGCACATTTGGCACCATATTGTTCACAAGGTATTTTTTAGGACCTATATAACTAATGTATAGTGCAAATTTTTTAGTTAAGTTCTTTTAACGATAACAGACAAACCTTTCATTGGTTAACTGTTATACTTTTATTATTTACTTATTAGGCTCTAATAAACATTTTGAGACCAGTTAGAACTTTTTGCAATGTGAATTGCACATTTGGCACCGTATAGTTCACAAGGTACTTTTTAGGACCTATATAACTAATGTATAGTGCAAATTTTTTAGTTAAGTTCTTTTAACGATAACAGACAAACCTTTCATTGGTTAACTGTTATACTTTTATTATTTACTTATTAGACTCTAATAAACATTTTGAGACCAGTTAGAACTTTTCGCAATGTGAATTGCACATTTGGCACCATAAAGTTCACAAGGCATTTTTTAGGACCTATATAACTAATGTATAGTGCAAATTTTTTAGTTAAGTTCTTTTAACGATAACAGACAAACCTTTCATTGGTTAACTGTTATACTTTTATTATTTACTTATTAGACTCTAATAAACATTTTGAGACCAGTTAGAACTTTTTGCAATGTGAATTGCACATTTGGCACCATATAGTTCACAAGGCACTTTTTAGGACCTATATAACTAAAGTATAGCGCAAATTTTTTAGTTAAGTTCTTTTAACGATAACAGACAAACCTTTCATTGGTTTACTGTTATACTTTTATTATTTACTTATTAGACTCTAATAAACATTTTGAGACCCGTTAGAACTTTTCGCAATGTGAATTGCACATTTGGCACCGTATAGTTCACAAGGTACTTTTTAGGACCTATATAACTAATGTATAGTGCAAATTTTTTAGTTAAGTTCTTTTAACGATAACAGACAAACCTTTCATTGGTTAACTGTTATACTTTTATTATTTACTTATTAGACTCTAATAAACATTTTGAGACCCGTTAGAACTTTTCGCAATGTGAATTGCACATTTGGCACCATATAGTTCACAAGGCATTTTTTAGGACCTATATAACTAATGTATAGTGCAAATTTTTTAGTTAAGTTCTTTTAACGATAACAGACAAACCTTTCATTGGTTAACTGTTATACTTTTATTATTTACTTATTAGGCTCTAATAAACATTTTGAGACCCGTTAGAACTTTTTGCAATGTGAATTGCACATTTGGCACCATATAGTTCACAAGGTACTTTTTAGGACCTATATAACTAATGTATAGTGCAAATTTTTTAGTTAAGTTCTTTTAACGATAACAGACAAACCTTTTATTGGTTAACTGTTATACTTTTATTATTTACTTATTAGATTCTAATAAACATTTTGAGACCAGTTAGAACTTTATGCAATGTGAATTGCACATTTGGCACCATATTGTTCACAAGGTATTTTTTAGGACCTATATAACTAATGTATAGTGCAAATTTTTTAGTTAAGTTCTTTTAACGATAACAGACAAACCTTTCATTGGTTAACTGTTATACTTTTATTATTTACTTATTAGACTCTAATAAACATTTTGAGACCAGTTAGAACTTTTTGCAATGTGAATTGCACATTTGGCACCATATTCTTCACAAGGTATTTTTTAGGACCTATATAACTAATGTATAGTGCAAATTTTTTAGTTAAGTTCTTTTAACGATAACAGACAAACCTTTCATTGGTTAACTGTTATACTTTTATTATTTACTTATTAGACTCTAATAAACATTTTGAGACCAGTTAGAACTTTTTGCAATGTGAATTGCACATTTGGCACCATATTGTTCACAAGGCACTTTTTAGGACCTATATAACTAATGTATAGTGCAAATTTTTTAGTTAAGTTCTTTTAACGATAACAGACAAACCTTTCATTGGTTTACTGTTATACTTTTATTATTTACTTATTAGGCTCTAATAAACATTTTGAGACCCGTTAGAACTTTTTGCAATGTGAATTGCACATTTGGTACCATATTGTTCACAAGGCACTTTTTAGGACCTATATAACTAATGTATAGTTCAAATTTTTTAGTTAAGTTCTTTTAACGATAACAGACAAACCTTTCATTGGTTAACTGTTATACTTTTATTATTTACTTATTAGACTCTAATAAACATTTTGAGACCAGTTAGAACTTTTTGCAATGTGAATTGCACATTTGGCACCATATAGTTCACAAGGCACTTTTTAGGACCTATATAACTAAAGTATAGCGCAAATTTTTTAGTTAAGTTCTTTTAACGATAACAGACAAACCTTTCATTGGTTAACTGTTATACTTTTATTATTTACTTATTAGACTCTAATAAACATTTTGAGACCAGTTAGAACTTTTTGCAATGTGAATTGCACATTTGGCACCATATTGTTCACAAGGTATTTTTTAGGACCTATATAACTAATGTATAGTGCAAATTTTTTAGTTAAGTTCTTTTAACGATAACAGACAAACCTTTTATTGGTTAACTGTTATACTTTTATTATTTACTTATTAGACTCTAATAAACATTTTGAGACCCGTTAGAACTTTTCGCAATGTGAATTGCACATTTGGCACCATATAGTTCACAAGGCACTTTTTAGGACCTATATAACTAATGTATAGTGCAAATTTTTTAGTTAAGTTCTTTTAACGATAACAGACAAACCTTTCATTGGTTAACTGTTATACTTTTATTATTTACTTATTAGACTCTAATAAACATTTTGAGACCAGTTAGAACTTTTTGCAATGTGAATTGCACATTTGGCACCATATTGTTCACAAGGCACTTTTTAGGACCTATATAACTAAAGTATAGCGCAAATTTTTTAGTTAAGTTCTTTTAACGATAACAGACAAACCTTTCATTGGTTAACTGTTATACTTTTATTATTTACTTATTAGACTCTAATAAACATTTTGAGACCAGTTAGAACTTTTTGCAATGTGAATTGCACATTTGGCACCATATTGTTCACAAGGTATTTTTTAGGACCTATATAACTAATGAATAGTGCAAATTTTTTAGTTAAGTTCTTTTAACGATAACAGACAAACCTTTCATTGGTTAACTGTTATACTTTTATTATTTACTTATTAGGCTCTAATAAACATTTTGAGACCCGTTAGAACTTTTCGCAATGTGAATTGCACATTTGGCACCGTATAGTTCACAAGGCACTTTTTATGACCTATATAACTAATGTATAGTGCAAATTTTTTAGTTAAGTTCTTTTAACGATAACAGACAAATCTTTCATTGGTTAACTGTTATACTTTTATTATTTACTTATTAGACTCTAATAAACATTTTGAGACCCGTTAGAACTTTTCGCAATGTGAATTGCACATTTGGCACCATATAGTTCACAAGGCATTTTTTAGGACCTATATAACTAATGTATGGTGCAAATTTTTTAGTTAAGTTCTTTTAACGATAACAGACAAACCTTTCATTGGTTAACTGTTATACTTTTATTATTTACTTATTAGGCTCTAATAAACATTTTGAGACCCGTTAGAACTTTTTGCAATGTGAATTGCACATTTGGCACCATATAGTTCACAAGGTACTTTTTAGGACCTATATAACTAATGTATAGTGCAAATTTTCTAGTTAAGTTCTTTTAACGATAACAGACAAACCTTTTATTGGTTAACTGTTATACTTTTATTATTTACTTATTAGACTCTAATAAACATTTTGAGACCAGTTAGAACTTTATGCAATGTGAATTGCACATTTGGCACCATATTGTTCACAAGGTATTTTTTAGGACCTATATAACTAATGTATAGTGCAAATTTTTTAGTTAAGTTCTTTTAACGATAACAGACAAACCTTTCATTGGTTAACTGTTATACTTTTATTATTTACTTATTAGACTCTAATAAACATTTTGAGACCAGTTAGAACTTTTTGCAATGTGAATTGCACATTTGGCACCATATAGTTCACAAGGCACTTTTTAGGACCTATATAACTAAAGTATAGCGCAAATTTTTTAGTTAAGTTCTTTTAACGATAACAGACAAACCTTTCATTGGTTAACTGTTATACTTTTATTATTTACTTATTAGACTCTAATAAACATTTTGAGACCAGTTAGAACTTTTTGCAATGTGAATTGCACATTTGGCACCATATTGTTCACAAGGTATTTTTTAGGACCTATATAACTAATGTATAGTGCAAATTTTTTAGTTAAGTTCTTTTAACGATAACAGACAAACCTTTCATTGGTTAACTGTTATACTTTTATTATTTACTTATTAGACTCTAATAAACATTTTGAGACCCGTTAGAACTTTTCGCAATGTGAATTGCACATTTGGCACCATATAGTTCACAAGGCACTTTTTAGGACCTATATAACTAATGTATGGTGCAAATTTTTTAGTTAAGTTCTTTTAACGATAACAGACAAACCTTTCATTGGTTAACTGTTATACTTTTATTATTTACTTATTAGACTCTAATAAACATTTTGAGACCAGTTAGAACTTTTTGCAATGTGAATTGCACATTTGGCACCATATTGTTCACAAGGCACTTTTTAGGACCTATATAACTAAAGTATAGCGCAAATTTTTTAGTTAAGTTCTTTTAACGATAACAGACAAATCTTTCATTGGTTAACTGTTATACTTTTATTATTTACTTATTAGACTCTAATAAACATTTTGAGACCAGTTAGAACTTTTTGCAATGTGAATTGCACATTTGGCACCATATTGTTCACAAGGTATTTTCTAGGACCTATATAACTAATGTATAGTGCAAATTTTTTAGTTAAGTTCTTTTAACGATAATAGACAAACCTTTCATTGGTTAACTGTTATACTTTTATTATTTACTTATTAGGCTCTAATAAACATTTTGAGACCAGTTAGAACTTTTTGCAATGTGAATTGCACATTTGGCACCGTATAGTTCACAAGGTACTTTTTAGGACCTATATAACTAATGTATAGTGCAAATTTTTTAGTTAAGTTCTTTTAACGATAACAGACAAATCTTTCATTGGTTAACTGTTATACTTTTATTATTTACTTATTAGACTCTAATAAACATTTTGAGACCCGTTAGAACTTTTCGCAATGTGAATTGCACATTTGGCACCATATAGTTCACAAGGCATTTTTTAGGACCTATATAACTAATGTATGGTGCAAATTTTTTAGTTAAGTTCTTTTAACGATAACAGACAAACCTTTTATTGGTTAACTGTTATACTTTTATTATTTACTTATTAGGCTCTAATAAACATTTTAAGACCAGTTAGAACTTTTTGCAATGTGAATTGCACATTTGGCACCATATTGTTCACAAGGTATTTTTTAGGACCTATATAACTAATGTATAGTGCAAATTTTTTAGTTAAGTTCTTTTAACGATAACAGACAAACCTTTCATTGGTTAACTGTTATACTTTTATTATTTACTTATTAGACTCTAATAAACATTTTGAGACCCGTTAGAACTTTTCGCAATGTGAATTGCACATTTGGCACCATATAGTTCACAAGGCACTTTTTAGGACCTATATAACTAATGTATAGTGCAAATTTTTTAGTTAAGTTCTTTTAACGATAACAGACAAACCTTTCATTGGTTAACTGTTATACTTTTATTATTTACTTATTAGACTCTAATAAACATTTTGAGACCAGTTAGAACTTTTTGCAATGTGAATTGCACATTTGGCACCATATTGTTCACAAAGCACTTTTTAGGACCTATATAACTAAAGTATAGCGCAAATTTTTTAGTTAAGTTCTTTTAACGATAACAGACAAACCTTTCATTGGTTAACTGTTATACTTTTATTATTTACTTATTAGACTCTAATAAACATTTTGAGACCAGTTAGAATATTTTGCAATGTGAATTGCACATTTGGCACCATATTGTTCACAAGGTATTTTTTAGGACCTATATAACTAATGAATAGTGCAAATTTTTTAGTTAAGTTCTTTTAACGATAACAGACAAACCTTTCATTGGTTAACTGTTATACTTTTATTATTTACTTATTAGGCTCTAATAAACATTTTGAGACCAGTTAGAACTTTTTGCAATGTGAATTGCACATTTGGCCTCGTATAGTTCACAAGGTACTTTTTAGGACCTATATAACTAATGTATAGTGCAAATTTTTTAGTTAAGTTCTTTTAACGATAACAGACAAATCTTTCATTGGTTAACTGTTATACTTTTATTATTTACTTATTAGACTCTAATAAACATTTTGAGACCCGTTAGAACTTTTCGCAATGTGAATTGCACATTTGGCACCATATAGTTCACAAGGCATTTTTTAGGACCTATATAATTAATGTATGGTGCAAATTTTTTAGTTAAGTTCTTTTAACGATAACAGACAAACCTTTCATTGGTTAACTGTTATACTTTTATTATTTACTTATTAGGCTCTAATAAACATTTTGAGACCAGTTAGAACTTTTTGCAATGTGAATTGCACATTTGGCACCATATAGTTCACAAGGTACTTTTTAGGACCTATATAACTAATGTATAGTGCAAATTTTTTAGTTAAGTTCTTTTAACGATAACAGACAAACCTTTTATTGGTTAACTGTTATACTTTTATTATTTACTTATTAGACTCTAATAAACATTTTGAGACCCGTTAGAACTTTATGCAATGTGAATTGCACATTTGGCACCATATTGTTCACAAGGTATTTTTTAGGACCTATATAACTAATGTATAGTGCAAATTTTTTAGTTAAGTTCTTTTAACGATAACAGACAAACCTTTCATTGGTTAACTGTTATACTTTTATTATTTACTTATTAGACTCTAATAAACATTTTGAGACCAGTTAGAACTTTTTGCAATGTGAATTGCACATTTGGCACCATATAGTTCACAAGGCACTTTTTAGGACCTATATAACTAAAGTATAGCGCAAATTTTTTAGTTAAGTTCTTTTAACGATAACAGACAAACCTTTCATTGGTTAACTGTTATACTTTTATTATTTACTTATTAGACTCTAATAAACATTTTGAGACCAGTTAGAACTTTTTGCAATGTGAATTGCACATTTGGCACCATATTGTTCACAAGGTATTTTTTAGGACCTATATAACTAATGTATAGTGCAAATTTTTTAGTTAAGTTCTTTTAACGATAACAGACAAACCTTTCATTGGTTAACTGTTATACTTTTATTATTTACTTATTAGACTCTAATAAACATTTTGAGACCCGTTAGAACTTTTCGCAATGTGAATTGCACATTTGGCACCATATAGTTCACAAGGCACTTTTTAGGACCTATATAACTAATGTATAGTGCAAATTTTTTAGTTAAGTTCTTTTAACGATAACAGACAAACCTTTCATTGGTTAACTGTTATACTTTTATTATTTACTTATTAGACTCTAATAAACATTTTGAGACCAGTTAGAACTTTTTGCAATGTGAATTGCACATTTGGCACCATATTGTTCACAAAGCACTTTTTAGGACCTATATAACTAAAGTATAGCGCAAATTTTTTAGTTAAGTTCTTTTAACGATAACAGACAAACCTTTCATTGGTTAACTGTTATACTTTTATTATTTACTTATTAGACTCTAATAAACATTTTGAGACCAGTTAGAATATTTTGCAATGTGAATTGCACATTTGGCACCATATTGTTCACAAGGTATTTTTTAGGACCTATATAACTAATGAATAGTGCAAATTTTTTAGTTAAGTTCTTTTAACGATAACAGACAAACCTTTCATTGGTTAACTGTTATACTTTTATTATTTACTTATTAGGCTCTAATAAACATTTTGAGACCAGTTAGAACTTTTTGCAATGTGAATTGCACATTTGGCACCGTATAGTTCACAAGGTACTTTTTAGGACCTATATAACTAATGTATAGTGCAAATTTTTTAGTTAAGTTCTTTTAACGATAACAGACAAATCTTTCATTGGTTAACTGTTATACTTTTATTATTTACTTATTAGACTCTATTAAACATTTTGAGACCCGTTAGAACTTTTCGCAATGTGAATTGCACATTTGGCACCATATAGTTCACAAGGCCTTTTTTAGGACCTATATAATTAATGTATGGTGCAAATTTTTTAGTTAAGTTCTTTTAACGATAACAGACAAACCTTTCATTGGTTAACTGTTATACTTTTATTATTTACTTATTAGGCTCTAATAAACATTTTGAGACCAGTTAGAACTTTTTGCAATGTGAATTGCACATTTGGCACCATATAGTTCACAAGGTACTTTTTAGGACCTATATAACTAATGTATAGTGCAAATTTTTTAGTTAAGTTCTTTTAACGATAACAGACAAACCTTTTATTGGTTAACTGTTATACTTTTATTATTTACTTATTAGACTCTAATAAACATTTTGAGACCCGTTAGAACTTTATGCAATGTGAATTGCACATTTGGCACCATATTGTTCACAAGGTATTTTTTAGGACCTATATAACTAATGTATAGTGCAAATTTTTTAGTTAAGTTCTTTTAACGATAACAGACAAACCTTTCATTGGTTAACTGTTATACTTTTATTATTTACTTATTAGACTCTAATAAACATTTTGAGACCAGTTAGAACTTTTTGCAATGTGAATTGCACATTTGGCACCATATAGTTCACAAGGCACTTTTTAGGACCTATATAACTAAAGTATAGCGCAAATTTTTTAGTTAAGTTCTTTTAACGATAACAGACAAACCTTTCATTGGTTAACTGTTATACTTTTATTATTTACTTATTAGACTCTAATAAACATTTTGAGACCAGTTAGAACTTTTTGCAATGTGAATTGCACATTTGGCACCATATTGTTCACAAGGTATTTTTTAGGACCTATATAACTAATGTATAGTGCAAATTTTTTAGTTAAGTTCTTTTAACGATAACAGACAAACCTTTCATTGGTTAACTGTTATACTTTTATTATTTACTTATTAGACTCTAATAAACATTTTGAGACCCGTTAGAACTTTTCGCAATGTGAATTGCACATTTGGCACCATATAGTTCACAAGGCACTTTTTAGGACCTATATAACTAATGTATAGTGCAAATTTTTTAGTTAAGTTCTTTTAACGATAACAGACAAACCTTTCATTGGTTAACTGTTATACTTTTATTATTTACTTATTAGACTCTAATAAACATTTTGAGACCAGTTAGAACTTTTTGCAATGTGAATTGCACATTTGGCACCATATTGTTCACAAGGCACTTTTTAGGACCTATATAACTAAAGTATAGCGCAAATTTTTTAGTTAAGTTCTTTTAACGATAACAGACAAATCTTTCATTGGTTAACTGTTATACTTTTATTATTTACTTATTAGACTCTAATAAACATTTTGAGACCAGTTAGAATATTTTGCAATGTGAATTGCACATTTGGCACCATATTGTTCACAAGGTATTTTTTAGGACCTATTAAACTAATGAATAGTGCAAATTTTTTAGTTAAGTTCTTTTAACGATAACAGACAAACCTTTCATTGGTTAACTGTTATACTTTTATTATTTACTTATTAGGCTCTAATAAACATTTTGAGACCAGTTAGAACTTTTTGCAATGTGAATTGCACATTTGGCACCGTATAGTTCACAAGGTACTTTTTAGGACCTATATAACTAATGTATAGTGCAAATTTTTTAGTTAAGTTCTTTTAACGATAACAGACAAATCTTTCATTGGTTAACTGTTATACTTTTATTATTTACTTATTAGACTCTAATAAACATTTTGAGACCCGTTAGAACTTTTTGCAATGTGAATTGCACATTTGGCACCATATAGTTCACAAGGCATTTTTTAGGACCTATATAACTAATGTATGGTGCAAATTTTTTAGTTAAGTTCTTTTAACGATAACAGACAAACCTTTCATTGGTTAACTGTTATACTTTTATTATTTACTTATTAGGCTCTAATAAACATTTTAAGACCCGTTAGAACTTTTTGGAATGTGAATTGCACCTTTGGCACAGTATAGTTCACAAGGTACTTTTTAGGACCTATATAACTAATGTATAGTGCAAATTTTTTAGTTAAGTTCTTTTAACGATAACAGACAAACCTTTCATTGGTTAACTGTTATACTTTTATTATTTACTTATTAGACTCCAATAAACATTTTGAGACCAGTTAGAACTTTTTGCAATGTGAATTGCACATTTGGCACCATATTGTTCACAAGGTATTTTTTAGGACCTATATAACTAATGTACAGTGCAAATTTTTTAGTTAAGTTCTTTTAACGATAACAGACAAACCTTTCATTGGTTAACTGTTATACTTTTATTATTTACTTATTAGACTCTAATAAACTATTTGAGACCAGTTAGAACTTTTTGCAATGTGAATTGCACATTTGGCACCATATTGTTCACAAGGCACTTTTTAGGACCTATATAACTAATGTATAGTGCAAATTTTTTAGTTAAGTTCTTTTAACGATAACAGACAAACCTTTCATTGGTTAACTGTTATACTTTTATTATTTACTTATTAGGCTCTAATAAACATTTTGAGACCCGTTAGAACTTTTTGGAATGTGAATTGCACATTTGGCACAGTATAGTTCACAAGGTACTTTTTAGGACCTATATAACTAATGTATAGTGCAAATTTTTTAGTTAAGTTCTTTTAACGATAACAGACAAACCTTTCATTGGTTAACTGTTATACTTTTATTATTTACTTATTAGGCTCTAATAAACATTTTGAGACCCGTTAGAACTTTTTGGAATGTGAATTGCACATTTGGCACCGTATAGTTCACAAGGCATTTTTTAGGACCTATATAACTAATGTATAGTGCAAATTTTTTAGTTAAGTTCTTTTAACGATAACAGACAAACCTTTCATTGGTTAACTGTTATACTTTTATTATTTACTTATTAGGCTCTAATAAACATTTTGAGACCCGTTAGAACTTTTTGGAATGTGAATTGCACATTTGGCACAGTATAGTTCACAAGGTACTTTTTAGGACCTATATAACTAATGTATAGTGCAAATTTTTTAGTTAAGTTCTTTTAACGATAACAGACAAACCTTTCATTGGTTAACTGTTATACTTTTATTATTTACTTATTAGACTCTAATAAACATTTTGAGACCAGTTAGAACTTTATGCAATGTGAATTGCACATTTGGCACCATATTGTTCACAAGGTATTTTTTAGGACCTATATAACTAATGTATAGTGCAAATTTTTTAGTTAAGTTCTTTTAACGATAACAGACAAACCTTTCATTGGTTAACTGTTATACTTTTATTATTTACTTATTAGACTCTAATAAACATTTTGAGACCAGTTAGAACTTTTTGCAATGTGAATTGCACATTTGGCACCATATTGTTCACAAGGCACTTTTTAGGACCTATATAACTAATGTATAGTTCAAATTTTTTAGTTAAGTTCTTTTAACGATAACAGACAAACCTTTTATTGGTTAACTGTTATACTTTTATTATTTACTTATTAGACTCTAATAAACATTTTGAGACCAGTTAGAACTTTATGCAATGTGAATTGCACATTTGGCACCATATTGTTCACAAGGTATTTTTTAGGACCTATATAACTAATATATAGTGCAAATTTTTTAGTTAAGTTCTTTTAACGATAACAGACAAACCTTTCATTGGTTAACTGTTATACTTTTATTATTTACTTATTAGACTCTAATAAACATTTTGAGACCAGTTAGAACTTTTTGCAATGTGAATTGCACATTTGGCACCATATTGTTCACAAGGCACTTTTTAGGACCTATATAACTAATGTATAGTTCAAATTTTTTAGTTAAGTTCTTTTAACGATAACAGACAAACCTTTTATTGGTTAACTGTTATACTTTTATTATTTACTTATTAGGCTCTAATAAACATTTTGAGACCCGTTAGAACTTTTTGCAATGTGAATTGCACATTTGGCACCGTATAGTTCACAAGGTACTTTTTAGGACCTATATAACTAATGTATAGTTCAAATTTTTTAGTTAAGTTCTTTTAACGATAACAGACAAACCTTTCATTGGTTAACTGTTATACTTTTATTATTTACTTATTAGGCTCTAATAAACATTTTGAGACCCGTTAGAACTTTTCGCAATGTGAATTGCACATTTGGCACCATATAGTTCACAAGGCATTTTTTAGGACCTATATAACTAATGTATAGTGCAAATTTTTTAGTTAAGTTCTTTTAACGATAACAGACAAACCTTTCATTGGTTAACTGTTATACTTTTATTATTTACTTATTAGGCTCTAATAAACATTTTGAGACCAGTTAGAACTTTTTGCAATGTGAATTGCACATTTGGCACCATATAGTTCACAAGGTACTTTTTAGGACCTATATAACTAATGTATAGTGCAAATTTTTTAGTTAAGTTCTTTTAACGATAACAGACAAACCTTTTATTGGTTAACTGTTATACTTTTATTATTTACTTATTAGACTCTAATAAACATTTTGAGACCAGTTAGAACTTTATGCAATGTGAATTGCACATTTGGCACCATATTGTTCACAAGGTATTTTTTAGGACCTATATAACTAATGTATAGTGCAAATTTTTTAGTTAAGTTCTTTTAACGATAACAGACAAACCTTTCATTGGTTAACTGTTATACTTTTATTATTTACTTATTAGACTCTAATAAACATTTTGAGACCAGTTAGAACTTTTTGCAATGTGAATTGCACATTTGGCACCATATAGTTCACAAGGCACTTTTTAGGACCTATATAACTAAAGTATAGCGCAAATTTTTTAGTTAAGTTCTTTTAACGATAACAGACAAACCTTTCATTGGTTAACTGTTATACTTTTATTATTTACTTATTAGACTCTAATAAACATTTTGAGACCAGTTAGAACTTTTTGCAATGTGAATTGCACATTTGGCACCATATTGTTCACAAGGTATTTTTTAGGACCTATATAACTAATGTATAGTGCAAATTTTTTAGTTAAGTTCTTTTAACGATAACAGACAAACCTTTCATTGGTTAACTGTTATACTTTTATTATTTACTTATTAGACTCTAATAAACATTTTGACACCAGTTAGAACTTTTTGCAATGTGAATTGCACATTTGGCACCATATTGTTCACAAGGCACTTTTTAGGACCTATATAACTAATGTATAGTTCAAATTTTTTAGTAAAGTTCTTTTAACGATAACAGACAAACCTTTCATTGGTTAACTGTTATACTTTTATTATTTACTTATAAGGCTCTAATAAACATTTTGAGACCCGTTAGAACTTTTTGCAATGTGAATTGCACATTAGGCACCGTATTGTTCACAAGGTACTTTTTAGGACCTATATAACTAATGCATAGTGCAAATTTTTTAGTTAAGTTCTTTTAACGATAACAGACAAACCTTTCATTGGTTAACTGTTATACTTTTATTATTTACTTATTAGACTCTAATAAACATTTTGAGACCCGTTAGAACTTTTCGCAATGTGAATTGCACATTTGGCACCATATAGTTCACAAGGCACTTTTTAGGACCTATATAACTAATGTATAGTGCAAATTTTTAGTTAAGTTCTTTTAACGATAACAGACAAACCTTTCATTGGTTAACTGTTATACTTTTATTATTTACTTATTAGGCTCCAATAAACATTTTGAGACCAGTTAGAACTTTTTGCAATGTGAATTGCACATTTGGCACCATATAGTTCACAAGGTACTTTTTAGGACCTATATAGCTAATGTATAGTGCAAATTTTTTAGTTAAGTTCTTTTAACGATAACAGACAAACCTTTTATTGGTTAACTGTTATACTTTTATTATTTACTTATTAGACTCTAATAAACATTTTGAGACCAGTTAGAACTTTTTGCAATGTGAATTGCACATTTGGCACCATATTGTTCACAAGGTATTTTTTAGGACCTATATAACTAATGTATAGTGCAAATTTTTTAGTTAAGTTCTTTTAACGATAACAGACAAACCTTTCATTGGTTAACTTTTATACTTTTATTATTTACTTATTAGACTCTAATAAACATTTTGAGACCAGTTAAAACTTTTTGCAATGTGAATTGCACATTTGGCACCATATTGTTCACAAGGCACTTTTTAGGACCTATATAACTAATGTATAGTGCAAATTTTTTAGTTAAGTTCTTTTAACGATAACAGACAAACCTTTCATTGGTTAACTGTTATACTTTTATTATTTACTTATTAGGCTCTAATAAACATTTTGAGACCCGTTAGAACTTTTTGCAATGTGAATTGCACATTTGGCACCGTATAGTTCACAAGGTACTTTTTAGGACCTATATAACTAATGTATAGTGCAAATTTTTTAGTTAAGTTCTTTTAACGATAACAGACAAACCTTTCATTGGTTAACTGTTATACTTTTATTATTTACTTATTAGACTCTAATAAACATTTTGAGACCCGTTGGAACTTTTTGCAATGTGAATTGCACATTTGGCACCATATAGTTCACAAGGCATTTTTTAGGACCTATATAACTAATGTATAGTGCAAATTTTTTAGTTAAGTTCTTTTAACGATAACAGACAAACCTTTCATTGGTTAACTGTTATACTTTTATTATTTACTTATTAGGCTCTAATAAACATTTTGAGACCAGTTAGAACTTTATGCAATGTGAATTGCACATTTGGCACCATATTGTTCACAAGGTATTTTTTAGGACCTATATAACTAATGTATAGTGCAAATTTTTTAGTTAAGTTCTTTTAACGATAACAGACAAACCTTTCATTGGTTAACTGTTATACTTTTATTATTTACTTATTAGACTCTAATAAACATTTTGAGACCAGTTAGAACTTTTTGCAATGTGAATTGCACATTTGGCACCATATAGTTCACAAGGCACTTTTTAGGACCTATATAACTAAAGTATAGCGCAAATTTTTTAGTTAAGTTCTTTTAACGATAACAGACAAACCTTTCATTGGTTAACTGTTATACTTTTATTATTTACTTATTAGACTCTAATAAACATTTTGAGACCAGTTAGAACTTTTTGCAATGTGAATTGCACATTTGGCACCATATTGTTCACAAGGTATTTTTTAGGACCTATATAACTAATGTATAGTGCAAATTTTTTAGTTAAGTTCTTTTAACGATAACAGACAAACCTTTCATTGGTTAACTGTTATACTTTTATTATTTACTTATTAGACTCTAATAAACATTTTGACACCAGTTAGAACTTTTTGCAATGTGAATTGCACATTTGGCACCATATTGTTCACAAGGCACTTTTTAGGACCTATATAACTAATGTATAGTTCAAATTTTTTAGTAAAGTTCTTTTAACGATAACAGACAAACCTTTCATTGGTTAACTGTTATACTTTTATTATTTACTTATAAGGCTCTAATAAACATTTTGAGACCCGTTAGAACTTTTTGCAATGTGAATTGCACATTAGGCACCGTATTGTTCACAAGGTACTTTTTAGGACCTATATAACTAATGCATAGTGCAAATTTTTTAGTTAAGTTCTTTTAACGATAACAGACAAACCTTTCATTGGTTAACTGTTATACTTTTATTATTTACTTATTAGACTCTAATAAACATTTTGAGACCCGTTAGAACTTTTCGCAATGTGAATTGCACATTTGGCACCATATAGTTCACAAGGCACTTTTTAGGACCTATATAACTAATGTATAGTGCAAATTTTTAGTTAAGTTCTTTTAACGATAACAGACAAACCTTTCATTGGTTAACTGTTATACTTTTATTATTTACTTATTAGGCTCCAATAAACATTTTGAGACCAGTTAGAACTTTTTGCAATGTGAATTGCACATTTGGCACCATATAGTTCACAAGGTACTTTTTAGGACCTATATAGCTAATGTATAGTGCAAATTTTTTAGTTAAGTTCTTTTAACGATAACAGACAAACCTTTTATTGGTTAACTGTTATACTTTTATTATTTACTTATTAGACTCTAATAAACATTTTGAGACCAGTTAGAACTTTTTGCAATGTGAATTGCACATTTGGCACCATATTGTTCACAAGGTATTTTTTAGGACCTATATAACTAATGTATAGTGCAAATTTTTTAGTTAAGTTCTTTTAACGATAACAGACAAACCTTTCATTGGTTAACTTTTATACTTTTATTATTTACTTATTAGACTCTAATAAACATTTTGAGACCAGTTAAAACTTTTTGCAATGTGAATTGCACATTTGGCACCATATTGTTCACAAGGCACTTTTTAGGACCTATATAACTAATGTATAGTGCAAATTTTTTAGTTAAGTTCTTTTAACGATAACAGACAAACCTTTCATTGGTTAACTGTTATACTTTTATTATTTACTTATTAGGCTCTAATAAACATTTTGAGACCCGTTAGAACTTTTTGCAATGTGAATTGCACATTTGGCACCGTATAGTTCACAAGGTACTTTTTAGGACCTATATAACTAATGTATAGTGCAAATTTTTTAGTTAAGTTCTTTTAACGATAACAGACAAACCTTTCATTGGTTAACTGTTATACTTTTATTATTTACTTATTAGACTCTAATAAACATTTTGAGACCCGTTGGAACTTTTTGCAATGTGAATTGCACATTTGGCACCATATAGTTCACAAGGCATTTTTTAGGACCTATATAACTAATGTATAGTGCAAATTTTTTAGTTAAGTTCTTTTAACGATAACAGACAAACCTTTCATTGGTTAACTGTTATACTTTTATTATTTACTTATTAGGCTCTAATAAACATTTTGAGACCAGTTAGAACTTTTTGCAATGTGAATTGCACATTTGGCACCAAATTGTTCACAACGTATTTTTTAGGACCTATATAACTAATGTATAGTGCAAATTTTTTAGTTAAGTTCTTTTAACGATAACAGACAAACCTTTTATTGGTTAACTGTTATACTTTTATTATTTACTTATTAGACTCTAATAAACATTTTGAGACCAGTTAGAATATTTTGCAATGTGAATTGCACATTTGGTACCATATTGTTCACAAGGCACTTTTTAGGACCTATATAACTAATGTATAGTTCAAATTTTTTAGTTAAGTTCTTTTAACGATAACAGACAAACCTTTCATTGGTTAACTGTTATACTTTTATTATTTACCTATTAGGCTCTAATAAACATTTTGAGACCCGTTAGAACTTTTTGCAATGTGAATTGCACATTTGGCACCCTATAGTTCACAAGGTACTTTTTAGGACCTATATAACTAATGTATAGTGCAAATTTTTTAGTTAAGTTCTTTTAACGATAACAGACAAACCTTTCATTGGTTAACTGTTATACTTTTATTATTTACTTATTAGGCTCTAATAAACATTTTGAGACCCGTTAGAACTTTTTGCAATGTGAATTGCACATTTGGCACCATATAGTTCACAAGGTACTTTTTGGGACCTATATAACTAATGTATAGTGCAAATTTTTTAGTTAAGTTCTTTTAACGATAACAGACAAACCTTTCATTGGTTAACTGTTATACTTTTATTATTTACTTATTAGACTGTAATAAACATTTTGAGACCAGTTAGAACTTTTTGCAATGTGAATTGCACATTTGGCACCATATTGTTCACAAGGCACTTTTTAGGACCTATATAACTATTGTATAGTGCAAATTTTTTAGTTAAGTTCTTTTAACGATAACAGACAAACCTTTCATTGGTTAACTGTTATACTTTTATTATTTACTTATTAGGCTCTAATAAACATTTTGAGACCCGTTAGAAATTTTTGCAATGTGAATTGCACATTTGGCACCATATAGTTCACAAGGTACTTTTTGGGACCTATATAACTAATGTATAGTTCAAATTTTTTAGTTAAGTTCTTTTAACGATAACAGACAAACCTTTCATTGGTTAACTGTTATACTTTTATTATTTACTTATTAGGCTCTAATAAACATTTTGAGACCCGTTAGAACTTTTCGCAATGTGAATTGCACATTTGGCACCATATAGTTCACAAGGCACTTTTTAGGACCTATATAACTAATGTATAGTGCAAATTTTTTAGTTAAGTTCTTTTAACGATAACAGACAAACCTTTCATTGGTTAACTGTTATACTTTTATTATTTACTTATTAGGCTCTAATAAACATTTTGAGACCAGTTAGAACTTTTTGCAATGTGAATTGCACATTTGGCACCATATAGTTCACAAGGTACTTTTTAGGACCTATATAGCTAATGTATAGTGCAAATTTTTTAGTTAAGTTCTTTTAACGATAACAGACAAACCTTTCATTGGTTAACTGTTATACTTTTATTATTTACTTATTAGACTCTAATAAACATTTTGAGACCAGTTAGAACTTTTTGCAATGTGAATTGCACATTTGGCACCATATTGTTCACAAGGTACTTTTTAGGACCTATATAACTAATGTATAGTGCAAATTTTTTAGTTAAGTTCTTTTAACGATAACAGACAAACCTTTCATTGGTTAACTGTTATACTTTTATTATTTACTTATTAGACTCTAATAAACATTTTGAGACCAGTTAGAACTTTTTGCAATGTGAATTGCACATTTGGCACCATATTGTTCACAAGGCACTTTTTAGGACCTATATAACTAATGTATAGTTCAAATTTTTTAGTTAAGTTCTTTTAACGATAACAGACAAACCTTTCATTGGTTAACTGTTATACTTTTATTATTTACTTATTAGGCTCTAATAAACATTTTGAGACCAGTTAGAACTTTTTGCAATGTGAATTGCACATTTGGCACCATATAGTTCACAAGGTACTTTTTAGGACCTATATAGCTAATGTATAGTGCAAATTTTTTAGTTAAGTTCTTTTAACGATAACAGACAAACCTTTCATTGGTTAACTGTTATACTTTTATTATTTACTTATTAGACTCTAATAAACATTTTGAGACCAGTTAGAACTTTTTGCAATGTGAATTGCACATTTGGCACCATATTGTTCACAAGGTACTTTTTAGGACCTATATAACTAATGTATAGTGCAAATTTTTTAGTTAAGTTCTTTTAACGATAACAGACAAACCTTTCATTGGTTAACTGTTATACTTTTATTATTTACTTATTAGACTCTAATAAACATTTTGAGACCAGTTAGAACTTTTTGCAATGTGAATTGCACATTTGGCACCATATTGTTCACAAGGCACTTTTTAGGACCTATATAACTAATGTATAGTTCAAATTTTTTAGTTAAGTTCTTTTAACGATAACAGACAAACCTTTCATTGGTTAACTGTTATACTTTTATTATTTACTTATTAGGCTCTAATAAACATTTTGAGACCCGTTAGAACTTTTCGCAATGTGAATTGCACATTTGGCACCATATAGTTCACAAGGCATTTTTTAGGACCTATATAACTAATGTATAGTGCAAATTTTTTAGTTAAGTTCTTTTAACGATAACAGACAAACCTTTCATTGGTTAACTGTTATACTTTTATTATTTACTTATTAGGCTCTAATAAACATTTTGAGACTAGTTAGAACTTTTTGCAATGTGAATTGCACATTTGGCACCATATAGTTCACAAGGTACTTTTTAGGACCTATATAGCTAATGTATAGTGCAAATTTTTTAGTTAAGTTCTTTTAACGATAACAGACAAACCTTTCATTGGTTAACTATTATACTTTTATTATTTACTTATTAGACTCTAATAAACATTTTGAGACCAGTTAGAACTTTTTGCAATGTGAATTGCACATTTGGCACCATATTGTTCACAAGGTACTTTTTAGGACCTATATAACTAATGTATAGTGCAAATTTTTTAGTTAAGTTCTTTTAACGATAACAGACAAACCTTTCATTGGTTAACTGTTATACTTTTATTATTTACTTATTAGACTCTAATAAACATTTTGAGACCAGTTAGAACTTTTTGCAATGTGAATTGCACATTTGGCACCATATTGTTCACAAGGCACTTTTTAGGACCTATATAACTAATGTATAGTTCAAATTTTTTAGTTAAGTTCTTTTAACGATAACAGACAAACCTTTCATTGGTTAACTGTTATACTTTTATTATTTACTTATTAGGCTCTAATAAACATTTTGAGACCCGTTAGAACTTTTCGCAATGTGAATTGCACATTTGGCACCATATAGTTCACAAGGCATTTTTTAGGACCTATATAACTAATGTATAGTGCAAATTTTTTAGTTAAGTTCTTTTAACGATAACAGACAAACCTTTCATTGGTTAACTGTTATACTTTTATTATTTACTTATTAGACTCTAATAAACATTTTGAGACCAGTTAGAACTTTTTGCAATGTGAATTGCACATTTGGCACCATATAGTTCACAAGGTACTTTTTAGGACCTATATAACTAATGTATAGTGCAAATTTTTTAGTTAAGTTCTTTTAACGATAACAGACAAACCTTTTATTGGTTAACTGTTATACTTTTATTATTTACTTATTAGACTCTAATAAACATTTTGAGACCAGTTAGAACTTTATGCAATGTGAATTGCACATTTGGCACCATATTGTTCACAAGGTATTTTTTAGGACCTATATAACTAATGTATAGTGCAAATTTTTTAGTTAAGTTCTTTTAACGATAACAGACAAACCTTTCATTGGTTAACTGTTATACTTTTATTATTTACTTATTAGACTCTAATAAACATTTTGAGACCAGTTAGAACTTTTTGCAATGTGAATTGCACATTTGGCACCATATAGTTCACAAGGCACTTTTTAGGACCTATATAACTAAAGTATAGCGCAAATTTTTTAGTTAAGTTCTTTTAACGATAACAGACAAACCTTTCATTGGTTAACTGTTATACTTTTATTATTTACTTATAAGGCTCTAATAAACATTTTGAGACCCGTTAGAACTTTTTGCAATGTGAATTGCACATTAGGCACCGTATTGTTCACAAGGTACTTTTTAGGACCTATATAACTAATGCATAGTGCAAATTTTTTAGTTAAGTTCTTTTAACGATAACAGACAAACCTTTCATTGGTTAACTGTTATACTTTTATTATTTACTTATTAGACTCTAATAAACATTTTGAGACCAGTTAGAACTTTTTGCAATGTGAATTGCACATTTGGCACCATATTGTTCACAAGGCACTTTTTAGGACCTATATAACTAATGTATAGTTCAAATTTTTTAGTAAAGTTCTTTTAACGATAACAGACAAACCTTTCATTGGTTAACTGTTATACTTTTATTATTTACTTATAAGGCTCTAATAAACATTTTGAGACCCGTTAGAACTTTTTGCAATGTGAATTGCACATTAGGCACCGTATTGTTCACAAGGTACTTTTTAGGACCTATATAACTAATGCATAGTGCAAATTTTTTAGTTAAGTTCTTTTAACGATAACAGACAAACCTTTCATTGGTTAACTGTTATACTTTTATTATTTACTTATTAGACTCTAATAAACATTTTGAGACCCGTTAGAACTTTTCGCAATGTGAATTGCACATTTGGCACCATATAGTTCACAAGGCACTTTTTAGGACCTATATAACTAATGTATAGTGCAAATTTTTTAGTTAAGTTCTTTTAACGATAACAGACAAACCTTTTATTGGTTAACTGTTATACTTTTATTATTTACTTATTAGACTCTAATAAACATTTTGAGACCAGTTAGAACTTTTTGCAATGTGAATTGCACATTTGGCACCATATTGTTCACAAGGTATTTTTTAGGACCTATATAACTAATGTATAGTGCAAATTTTTTAGTTAAGTTCTTTTAACGATAACAGACAAACCTTTCATTGGTTAACTTTTATACTTTTATTATTTACTTATTAGACTCTAATAAACATTTTGAGACCAGTTAGAACTTTTTGCAATGTGAATTGCACATTTGGCACCATATTGTTCACAAGGCACTTTTTAGGACCTATATAACTAATGTATAGTGCAAATTTTTTAGTTAAGTTCTTTTAACGATAACAGACAAACCTTTCATTGGTTAACTGTTATACTTTTATTATTTACTTATTAGGCTCTAATAAACATTTTGAGACCCGTTAGAACTTTTTGCAATGTGAATTGCACATTTGGCACCGTATAGTTCACAAGGTACTTTTTAGGACCTATATAACTAATGTATAGTGCAAATTTTTTAGTTAAGTTCTTTTAACGATAACAGACAAACCTTTCATTGGTTAACTGTTATACTTTTATTATTTACTTATTAGACTCTAATAAACATTTTGAGACCCGTTGGAACTTTTTGCAATGTGAATTGCACATTTGGCACCATATAGTTCACAAGGCATTTTTTAGGACCTATATAACTAATGTATAGTGCAAATTTTTTAGTTAAGTTCTTTTAACGATAACAGACAAACCTTTCATTGGTTAACTGTTATACTTTTATTATTTACTTATTAGGCTCTAATAAACATTTTGAGACCAGTTAGAACTTTTTGCAATGTGAATTGCACATTTGGCACCAAATTGTTCACAACGTATTTTTTAGGACCTATATAACTAATGTATAGTGCAAATTTTTTAGTTAAGTTCTTTTAACGATAACAGACAAACCTTTTATTGGTTAACTGTTATACTTTTATTATTTACTTATTAGACTCTAATAAACATTTTGAGACCAGTTAGAATATTTTGCAATGTGAATTGCACATTTGGTACCATATTGTTCACAAGGCACTTTTTAGGACCTATATAACTAATGTATAGTTCAAATTTTTTAGTTAAGTTCTTTTAACGATAACAGACAAACCTTTCATTGGTTAACTGTTATACTTTTATTATTTACCTATTAGGCTCTAATAAACATTTTGAGACCCGTTAGAACTTTTTGCAATGTGAATTGCACATTTGGCACCCTATAGTTCACAAGGTACTTTTTAGGACCTATATAACTAATGTATAGTGCAAATTTTTTAGTTAAGTTCTTTTAACGATAACAGACAAACCTTTCATTGGTTAACTGTTATACTTTTATTATTTACTTATTAGGCTCTAATAAACATTTTGAGACCCGTTAGAACTTTTTGCAATGTGAATTGCACATTTGGCACCATATAGTTCACAAGGTACTTTTTGGGACCTATATAACTAATGTATAGTGCAAATTTTTTAGTTAAGTTCTTTTAACGATAACAGACAAACCTTTCATTGGTTAACTGTTATACTTTTATTATTTACTTATTAGACTGTAATAAACATTTTGAGACCAGTTAGAACTTTTTGCAATGTGAATTGCACATTTGGCACCATATTGTTCACAAGGCACTTTTTAGGACCTATATAACTATTGTATAGTGCAAATTTTTTAGTTAAGTTCTTTTAACGATAACAGACAAACCTTTCATTGGTTAACTGTTATACTTTTATTATTTACTTATTAGGCTCTAATAAACATTTTGAGACCCGTTAGAAATTTTTGCAATGTGAATTGCACATTTGGCACCATATAGTTCACAAGGTACTTTTTGGGACCTATATAACTAATGTATAGTTCAAATTTTTTAGTTAAGTTCTTTTAACGATAACAGACAAACCTTTCATTGGTTAACTGTTATACTTTTATTATTTACTTATTAGGCTCTAATAAACATTTTGAGACCCGTTAGAACTTTTCGCAATGTGAATTGCACATTTGGCACCATATAGTTCACAAGGCACTTTTTAGGACCTATATAACTAATGTATAGTGCAAATTTTTTAGTTAAGTTCTTTTAACGATAACAGACAAACCTTTCATTGGTTAACTGTTATACTTTTATTATTTACTTATTAGGCTCTAATAAACATTTTGAGACCAGTTAGAACTTTTTGCAATGTGAATTGCACATTTGGCACCATATAGTTCACAAGGTACTTTTTAGGACCTATATAGCTAATGTATAGTGCAAATTTTTTAGTTAAGTTCTTTTAACGATAACAGACAAACCTTTCATTGGTTAACTGTTATACTTTTATTATTTACTTATTAGACTCTAATAAACATTTTGAGACCAGTTAGAACTTTTTGCAATGTGAATTGCACATTTGGCACCATATTGTTCACAAGGTACTTTTTAGGACCTATATAACTAATGTATAGTGCAAATTTTTTAGTTAAGTTCTTTTAACGATAACAGACAAACCTTTCATTGGTTAACTGTTATACTTTTATTATTTACTTATTAGACTCTAATAAACATTTTGAGACCAGTTAGAACTTTTTGCAATGTGAATTGCACATTTGGCACCATATTGTTCACAAGGCACTTTTTAGGACCTATATAACTAATGTATAGTTCAAATTTTTTAGTTAAGTTCTTTTAACGATAACAGACAAACCTTTCATTGGTTAACTGTTATACTTTTATTATTTACTTATTAGGCTCTAATAAACATTTTGAGACCCGTTAGAACTTTTCGCAATGTGAATTGCACATTTGGCACCATATAGTTCACAAGGCATTTTTTAGGACCTATATAACTAATGTATAGTGCAAATTTTTTAGTTAAGTTCTTTTAACGATAACAGACAAACCTTTCATTGGTTAACTGTTATACTTTTATTATTTACTTATTAGGCTCTAATAAACATTTTGAGACCAGTTAGAACTTTTTGCAATGTGAATTGCACATTAGGCACCATATAGTTCACAAGGTACTTTTTAGGACCTATATAGCTAATGTATAGTGCAAATTTTTTAGTTAAGTTCTTTTAACGATAACAGACAAACCTTTCATTGGTTAACTATTATACTTTTATTATTTACTTATTAGACTCTAATAAACATTTTGAGACCAGTTAGAACTTTTTGCAATGTGAATTGCACATTTGGCACCATATTGTTCACAAGGTACTTTTTAGGACCTATATAACTAATGTATAGTGCAAATTTTTTAGTTAAGTTCTTTTAACGATAACAGACAAACCTTTCATTGGTTAACTGTTATACTTTTATTATTTACTTATTAGACTCTAATAAACATTTTGAGACCAGTTAGAACTTTTTGCAATGTGAATTGCACATTTGGCACCATATTGTTCACAAGGCACTTTTTAGGACCTATATAACTAATGTATAGTTCAAATTTTTTAGTTAAGTTCTTTTAACGATAACAGACAAACCTTTCATTGGTTAACTGTTATACTTTTATTATTTACTTATTAGGCTCTAATAAACATTTTGAGACCCGTTAGAACTTTTCGCAATGTGAATTGCACATTTGGCACCATATAGTTCACAAGGCATTTTTTAGGACCTATATAACTAATGTATAGTGCAAATTTTTTAGTTAAGTTCTTTTAACGATAACAGACAAACCTTTCATTGGTTAACTGTTATACTTTTATTATTTACTTATTAGACTCTAATAAACATTTTGAGACCAGTTAGAACTTTTTGCAATGTGAATTGCACATTTGGCACCATATAGTTCACAAGGTACTTTTTAGGACCTATATAACTAATGTATAGTGCAAATTTTTTAGTTAAGTTCTTTTAACGATAACAGACAAACCTTTTATTGGTTAACTGTTATACTTTTATTATTTACTTATTAGACTCTAATAAACATTTTGAGACCAGTTAGAACTTTATGCAATGTGAATTGCACATTTGGCACCATATTGTTCACAAGGTATTTTTTAGGACCTATATAACTAATGTATAGTGCAAATTTTTTAGTTAAGTTCTTTTAACGATAACAGACAAACCTTTCATTGGTTAACTGTTATACTTTTATTATTTACTTATTAGACTCTAATAAACATTTTGAGACCAGTTAGAACTTTTTGCAATGTGAATTGCACATTTGGCACCATATAGTTCACAAGGCACTTTTTAGGACCTATATAACTAAAGTATAGCGCAAATTTTTTAGTTAAGTTCTTTTAACGATAACAGACAAACCTTTCATTGGTTAACTGTTATACTTTTATTATTTACTTATAAGGCTCTAATAAACATTTTGAGACCCGTTAGAACTTTTTGCAATGTGAATTGCACATTAGGCACCGTATTGTTCACAAGGTACTTTTTAGGACCTATATAACTAATGCATAGTGCAAATTTTTTAGTTAAGTTCTTTTAACGATAACAGACAAACCTTTCATTGGTTAACTGTTATACTTTTATTATTTACTTATTAGACTCTAATAAACATTTTGAGACCAGTTAGAACTTTTTGCAATGTGAATTGCACATTTGGCACCATATTGTTCACAAGGCACTTTTTAGGACCTATATAACTAATGTATAGTTCAAATTTTTTAGTAAAGTTTTTTTAACGATAACAGACAAACCTTTCATTGGTTAACTGTTATACTTTTATTATTTACTTATAAGGCTCTAATAAACATTTTGAGACCCGTTAGAACTTTTTGCAATGTGAATTGCACATTAGGCACCGTATTGTTCACAAGGTACTTTTTAGGACCTATATAACTAATGCATAGTGCAAATTTTTTAGTTAAGTTCTTTTAACGATAACAGACAAACCTTTCATTGGTTAACTGTTATACTTTTATTATTTACTTATTAGACTCTAATAAACATTTTGAGACCCGTTAGAACTTTTCGCAATGTGAATTGCACATTTGGCACCATATAGTTCACAAGGCACTTTTTAGGACCTATATAACTAATGTATAGTGCAAATTTTTAGTTAAGTTCTTTTAACGATAACAGACAAACCTTTCATTGGTTAACTGTTATACTTTTATTATTTACTTATTAGGCTCCAATAAACATTTTGAGACCAGTTAGAACTTTTTGCAATGTGAATTGCACATTTGGCACCATATAGTTCACAAGGTATTTTTTAGGACCTATATAGCTAATGTATAGTGCAAATTTTTTAGTTAAGTTCTTTTAACGATAACAGACAAACCTTTTATTGGTTAACTGTTATACTTTTATTATTTACTTATTAGACTCTAATAAACATTTTGAGACCAGTTAGAACTTTTTGCAATGTGAATTGCACATTTGGCACCATATTGTTCACAAGGTATTTTTTAGGACCTATATAACTAATGTATAGTGCAAATTTTTTAGTTAAGTTCTTTTAACGATAACAGACAAACCTTTCATTGGTTAACTTTTATACTTTTATTATTTACTTATTAGACTCTAATAAACATTTTGAGACCAGTTAGAACTTTTTGCAATGTGAATTGCACATTTGGCACCATATTGTTCACAAGGCACTTTTTAGGACCTATATAACTAATGTATAGTGCAAATTTTTTAGTTAAGTTCTTTTAACGATAACAGACAAACCTTTCATTGGTTAACTGTTATACTTTTATTATTTACTTATTAGTCTCTAATAAACATTTTGAGACCCGTTAGAACTTTTTGCAATGTGAATTGCACATTTGGCACCATATAGTTCACAAGGTACTTTTTAGGACCTATATAACTAATGTATAGTGCAAATTTTTTAGTTAAGTTCTTTTAACGATAACAGACAAACCTTTCATTGGTTAACTGTTATAATTTTATTATTTACTTATTAGACTCTAATAAACATTTTGAAACCCGTTAGAACTTTTTGCAATGTGGATTGCACATTTGGCACCATATAGTTCACAAGGTACTTTTTGGGACCTATATAACTAATGTATAGTGCAAATTTTTTAGTTAAGTTCTTTTAACGATAACAGACAAACCTTTCATTGGTTAACTGTTATACTTTTATTATTTACTTATTAGGCTCTAATAAACATTTTGAGACCCGTTAGAACTTTTTGCAATGTGAATTGCACATTTGGCACCGTATAGTTCACAAGGTACTTTTTAGGACCTATATAACTAATGTATAGTGCAAATTTTTTAGTTAAGTTCTTTTAACGATAACAGACAAACCTTTTATTGGTTAACTGTTATACTTTTATTATTTACTTATTAGACTCTAATAAACATTTTGAGACCAGTTAGAACTTTATGCAATGTGAATTGCACATTTGGCACCATATTGTTCACAAGGTACTTTTTAGGACCTATATAACTAATGTATAGTGCAAATTTTTTAGTTAAGTTCTTTTAACGATAACAGACAAACCTTTCATTGGTTAACTGTTATACTTTTATTATTTACTTATTAGACTCTAATAAACATTTTGAGACCAGTTAGAACTTTTTGCAATGTGAATTGCACATTTGGCACCATATAGTTTACAAGGCACTTTTTAGGACCTATATAACTAAAGTATAGCGCAAATTTTTTAGTTAAGTTCTTTTAACGATAACAGACAAACCTTTCATTGGTTAACTGTTATACTTTTATTATTTACTTATTAGACTCTAATAAACATTTTGAGACCAGTTAGAACTTTTTGCAATGTGAATTGCACATTTGGCACCATATTGTTCACAAGGTATTTTTTAGGACCTATATAACTAATGTATAGTGCAAAATTTTTAGTTAAGTTCTTTTAACGATAACAGACAAACCTTTCATTGGTTAACTGTTATACTTTTATTATTTACTTATTAGACTCTAATAAACATTTTGACACCAGTTAGAACTTTTTGCAATGTGAATTGCACATTTGGCACCATATTGTTCACAAGGCACTTTTTAGGACCTATATAACTAATGTATAGTTCAAATTTTTTAGTAAAGTTCTTTTAACGATAACAGACAAACCTTTCATTGGTTAACTGTTATACTTTTATTATTTACTTATTAGGCTCTAATAAACATTTTGAGACCCGTTAGAACTTTTTGCAATGTGAATTGCACATTAGGCACCGTATTGTTCACAAGGTACTTTTTAGGACCTATATAACTAATGCATAGTGCAAAATTTTTAGTTAAGTTCTTTTAACGATAACAGACAAACCTTTCATTGGTTAACTGTTATACTTTTATTATTTACTTATTAGACTCTAATAAACATTTTGAGACCCGTTAGAACTTTTCGCAATGTGAATTGCACATTTGGCACCATATAGTTCACAAGGCACTTTTTAGGACCTATATAACTAATGTATAGTGCAAATTTTTAGTTAAGTTCTTTTAACGATAACAGACAAACCTTTCATTGGTTAACTGTTATACTTTTATTATTTACTTATTAGGCTCCAATAAACATTTTGAGACCAGTTAGAACTTTTTGCAATGTGAATTGCACATTTGGCACCATATAGTTCACAAGGTACTTTTTAGGACCTATATAGCTAATGTATAGTGCAAATTTTTTAGTTAAGTTCTTTTAACGATAACAGACAAACCTTTCATTGGTTAACTGTTATACTTTTATTATTTACTTATTAGACTCTAATAAACATTTTGAGACCAGTTAGAACTTTTTGCAATGTGAATTGCACATTAGGCACCGTATTGTTCACAAGGTACTTTTTAGGACCTATATAACTAATGCATAGTGCAAATTTTTTAGTTAAGTTCTTTTAACGATAACAGACAAACCTTTCATTGGTTAACTGTTATACTTTTATTATTTACTTATTAGACTCTAATAAACATTTTGAGACCAGTTAGAACTTTTTGCAATGTGAATTGCACATTTGGCACCATATTGTTCACAAGGCACTTTTTAGGACCTATATAACTAATGTATAGTTCAAATTTTTTAGTAAAGTTTTTTTAACGATAACAGACAAACCTTTCATTGGTTAACTGTTATACTTTTATTATTTACTTATAAGGCTCTAATAAACATTTTGAGACCCGTTAGAACTTTTTGCAATGTGAATTGCACATTAGGCACCGTATTGTTCACAAGGTACTTTTTAGGACCTATATAACTAATGCATAGTGCAAATTTTTTAGTTAAGTTCTTTTAACGATAACAGACAAACCTTTCATTGGTTAACTGTTATACTTTTATTATTTACTTATTAGACTCTAATAAACATTTTGAGACCCGTTAGAACTTTTCGCAATGTGAATTGCACATTTGGCACCATATAGTTCACAAGGCACTTTTTAGGACCTATATAACTAATGTATAGTGCAAATTTTTAGTTAAGTTCTTTTAACGATAACAGACAAACCTTTCATTGGTTAACTGTTATACTTTTATTATTTACTTATTAGGCTCCAATAAACATTTTGAGACCAGTTAGAACTTTTTGCAATGTGAATTGCACATTTGGCACCATATAGTTCACAAGGTATTTTTTAGGACCTATATAGCTAATGTATAGTGCAAATTTTTTAGTTAAGTTCTTTTAACGATAACAGACAAACCTTTTATTGGTTAACTGTTATACTTTTATTATTTACTTATTAGACTCTAATAAACATTTTGAGACCAGTTAGAACTTTTTGCAATGTGAATTGCACATTTGGCACCATATTGTTCACAAGGTATTTTTTAGGACCTATATAACTAATGTATAGTGCAAATTTTTTAGTTAAGTTCTTTTAACGATAACAGACAAACCTTTCATTGGTTAACTTTTATACTTTTATTATTTACTTATTAGACTCTAATAAACATTTTGAGACCAGTTAGAACTTTTTGCAATGTGAATTGCACATTTGGCACCATATTGTTCACAAGGCACTTTTTAGGACCTATATAACTAATGTATAGTGCAAATTTTTTAGTTAAGTTCTTTTAACGATAACAGACAAACCTTTCATTGGTTAACTGTTATACTTTTATTATTTACTTATTAGTCTCTAATAAACATTTTGAGACCCGTTAGAACTTTTTGCAATGTGAATTGCACATTTGGCACCATATAGTTCACAAGGTACTTTTTAGGACCTATATAACTAATGTATAGTGCAAATTTTTTAGTTAAGTTCTTTTAACGATAACAGACAAACCTTTCATTGGTTAACTGTTATAATTTTATTATTTACTTATTAGACTCTAATAAACATTTTGAAACCCGTTAGAACTTTTTGCAATGTGGATTGCACATTTGGCACCATATAGTTCACAAGGTACTTTTTGGGACCTATATAACTAATGTATAGTGCAAATTTTTTAGTTAAGTTCTTTTAACGATAACAGACAAACCTTTCATTGGTTAACTGTTATACTTTTATTATTTACTTATTAGGCTCTAATAAACATTTTGAGACCCGTTAGAACTTTTTGCAATGTGAATTGCACATTTGGCACCGTATAGTTCACAAGGTACTTTTTAGGACCTATATAACTAATGTATAGTGCAAATTTTTTAGTTAAGTTCTTTTAACGATAACAGACAAACCTTTTATTGGTTAACTGTTATACTTTTATTATTTACTTATTAGACTCTAATAAACATTTTGAGACCAGTTAGAACTTTATGCAATGTGAATTGCACATTTGGCACCATATTGTTCACAAGGTACTTTTTAGGACCTATATAACTAATGTATAGTGCAAATTTTTTAGTTAAGTTCTTTTAACGATAACAGACAAACCTTTCATTGGTTAACTGTTATACTTTTATTATTTACTTATTAGACTCTAATAAACATTTTGAGACCAGTTAGAACTTTTTGCAATGTGAATTGCACATTTGGCACCATATAGTTTACAAGGCACTTTTTAGGACCTATATAACTAAAGTATAGCGCAAATTTTTTAGTTAAGTTCTTTTAACGATAACAGACAAACCTTTCATTGGTTAACTGTTATACTTTTATTATTTACTTATTAGACTCTAATAAACATTTTGAGACCAGTTAGAACTTTTTGCAATGTGAATTGCACATTTGGCACCATATTGTTCACAAGGTATTTTTTAGGACCTATATAACTAATGTATAGTGCAAAATTTTTAGTTAAGTTCTTTTAACGATAACAGACAAACCTTTCATTGGTTAACTGTTATACTTTTATTATTTACTTATTAGACTCTAATAAACATTTTGACACCAGTTAGAACTTTTTGCAATGTGAATTGCACATTTGGCACCATATTGTTCACAAGGCACTTTTTAGGACCTATATAACTAATGTATAGTTCAAATTTTTTAGTAAAGTTCTTTTAACGATAACAGACAAACCTTTCATTGGTTAACTGTTATACTTTTATTATTTACTTATTAGGCTCTAATAAACATTTTGAGACCCGTTAGAACTTTTTGCAATGTGAATTGCACATTAGGCACCGTATTGTTCACAAGGTACTTTTTAGGACCTATATAACTAATGCATAGTGCAAAATTTTTAGTTAAGTTCTTTTAACGATAACAGACAAACCTTTCATTGGTTAACTGTTATACTTTTATTATTTACTTATTAGACTCTAATAAACATTTTGAGACCCGTTAGAACTTTTCGCAATGTGAATTGCACATTTGGCACCATATAGTTCACAAGGCACTTTTTAGGACCTATATAACTAATGTATAGTGCAAATTTTTAGTTAAGTTCTTTTAACGATAACAGACAAACCTTTCATTGGTTAACTGTTATACTTTTATTATTTACTTATTAGGCTCCAATAAACATTTTGAGACCAGTTAGAACTTTTTGCAATGTGAATTGCACATTTGGCACCATATAGTTCACAAGGTACTTTTTAGGACCTATATAGCTAATGTATAGTGCAAATTTTTTAGTTAAGTTCTTTTAACGATAACAGACAAACCTTTCATTGGTTAACTGTTATACTTTTATTATTTACTTATTAGACTCTAATAAACATTTTGAGACCAGTTAGAACTTTTTGCAATGTGAATTGCACATTTGGCACCATATTGTTCACAAGGTACTTTTTAGGACCTATATAACTAATGTATAGTGCAAATTTTTTAGTTAAGTTCTTTTAACGATAACAGACAAACCTTTCATTGGTTAACTGTTATACTTTTATTATTTACTTATTAGACTCTAATAAACATTTTGAGACCAGTTAGAACTTTTTGCAATGTGAATTGCACATTTGGCACCATATTGTTCACAAGGCACTTTTTAGGACCTATATAACTAATGTATAGTTCAAATTTTTTAGTTAAGTTCTTTTAACGATAACAGACAAACCTTTCATTGGTTAACTGTTATACTTTTATTATTTACTTATTAGGCTCTAATAAACATTTTGAGACCCGTTAGAACTTTTCGCAATGTGAATTGCACATTTGGCACCATATAGTTCACAAGGCATTTTTTAGGACCTATATAACTAATGTATAGTGCAAATTTTTTAGTTAAGTTCTTTTAACGATAACAGACAAACCTTTCATTGGTTAACTGTTATACTTTTATTATTTACTTATTAGGCTCTAATAAACATTTTGAGACAAGTTAGAACTTTTTGCAATGTGAATTGCACATTTGGCACCATATAGTTCACAAGGTACTTTTTAGGACCTATATAGCTAATGTATAGTGCAAATTTTTTAGTTAAGTTCTTTTAACGATAACAGACAAACCTTTCATTGGTTAACTGTTATACTTTTATTATTTACTTATTAGACTCTAATAAACATTTTGAGACCAGTTAGAGCTTTTTGCAATGTGAATTGCACATTTGGCACCATATTGTTCACAAGGTACTTTTTAGGACCTATATAACTAATGTATAGTGCAAATTTTTTAGTTAAGTTCTTTTAACGATAACAGACAAACCTTTCATTGGTTAACTGTTATACTTTTATTATTTACTTATTAGACTCTAATAAACATTTTGAGACCAGTTAGAACTTTTTGCAATGTGAATTGCACATTTGGCACCATATTGTTCACAAGGCACTTTTTAGGACCTATGTAACTAATGTATAGTGCAAATTTTTTAGTTAAGTTCTTTTAACGATAACAGACAAACCTTTCATTGGTTAACTGTTATACTTTTATTATTTACTTATTAGGCTCTAATAAACATTTTGAGACCCGTTAGAACTTTTCGCAATGTGAATTGCACATTTGGCACCATATAGTTCACAAGGCATTTTTTAGGACCTATATAACTAATGTATAGTGCAAATTTTTTAGTTAAGTTCTTTTAACGATAACAGACAAACCTTTCATTGGTTAACTGTTATACTTTTATTATTTACTTATTAGGCTCTAATAAACATTTTGAGACCAGTTAGAACTTTTTGCAATGTGAATTGCACATTTGGCACCATATAGTTCACAAGGTACTTTTTAGGACCTATATAACTAATGTATAGTGCAAATTTTTTAGTTAAGTTCTTTTAACGATAACAGACAAACCTTTTATTGGTTAACTGTTATACTTTTATTATTTACTTATTAGACTCTAATAAACATTTTGAGACCAGTTAGAACTTTATGCAATGTGAATTGCACATTTGGCACCATATTGTTCACAAGGTACTTTTTAGGACCTATATAACTAATGTATAGTGCAAATTTTTTAGTTAAGTTCTTTTAACGATAACAGACAAACCTTTCATTGGTTAACTGTTATACTTTTATTATTTACTTATTAGACTCTAATAAACATTTTGAGACCAGTTAGAACTTTTTGCAATGTGAATTGCACATTTGGCACCATATAGTTCACAAGGCACTTTTTAGGACCTATATAACTAAAGTATAGCGCAAATTTTTTAGTTAAGTTCTTTTAACGATAACAGACAAACCTTTCATTGGTTAACTGTTATACTTTTATTATTTACTTATTAGACTCTAATAAACATTTTGACACCAGTTAGAACTTTTTGCAATGTGAATTGCACATTTGGCACCATATTGTTCACAAGGCACTTTTTAGGACCTATATAACTAATGTATAGTTCAAATTTTTTAGTAAAGTTCTTTTAACGATAACAGACAAACCTTTCATTGGTTAACTGTTATACTTTTATTATTTACTTATTAGGCTCTAATAAACATTTTGAGACCCGTTAGAACTTTTTGCAATGTGAATTGCACATTAGGCACCGTATTGTTCACAAGGTACTTTTTAGGACCTATATAACTAATGCATAGTGCAAAATTTTTAGTTAAGTTCTTTTAACGATAACAGACAAACCTTTCATTGGTTAACTGTTATACTTTTATTATTTACTTATTAGACTCTAATAAACATTTTGAGACCCGTTAGAACTTTTCGCAATGTGAATTGCACATTTGGCACCATATAGTTCACAAGGCACTTTTTAGGACCTATATAACTAATGTATAGTGCAAATTTTTAGTTAAGTTCTTTTAACGATAACAGACAAACCTTTCATTGGTTAACTGTTATACTTTTATTATTTACTTATTAGGCTCCAATAAACATTTTGAGACCAGTTAGAACTTTTTGCAATGTGAATTGCACATTTGGCACCATATAGTTCACAAGGTACTTTTTAGGACCTATATAGCTAATGTATAGTGCAAATTTTTTAGTTAAGTTCTTTTAACGATAACAGACAAACCTTTCATTGGTTAACTGTTATACTTTTATTATTTACTTATTAGACTCTAATAAACATTTTGAGACCAGTTAGAACTTTTTGCAATGTGAATTGCACATTTGGCACCATATTGTTCACAAGGTACTTTTTAGGACCTATATAACTAATGTATAGTGCAAATTTTTTAGTTAAGTTCTTTTAACGATAACAGACAAACCTTTCATTGGTTAACTGTTATACTTTTATTATTTACTTATTAGACTCTAATAAACATTTTGAGACCAGTTAGAACTTTATGCAATGTGAATTGCACATTTGGCACCATATTGTTCACAAGGTACTTTTTAGGACCTATATAACTAATGTATAGTGCAAATTTTTTAGTTAAGTTCTTTTAACGATAACAGACAAACCTTTCATTGGTTAACTGTTATACTTTTATTATTTACTTATTAGACTCTAATAAACATTTTGAGACCAGTTAGAACTTTATGCAATGTGAATTGCACATTTGGCACCATATTGTTCACAAGGTACTTTTTAGGACCTATATAACTAATGTATAGTGCAAATTTTTTAGTTAAGTTCTTTTAACGATAACAGACAAACCTTTCATTGGTTAACTGTTATACTTTTATTATTTACTTATTAGACTCTAATAAACATTTTGAGACCAGTTAGAACTTTTTGCAATGTGAATTGCACATTTGGCACCATATAGTTCACAAGGCACTTTTTAGGACCTATATAACTAAAGTATAGCGCAAATTTTTTAGTTAAGTTCTTTTAACGATAACAGACAAACCTTTCATTGGTTAACTGTTATACTTTTATTATTTACTTATTAGACTCTAATAAACATTTTGACACCAGTTAGAACTTTTTGCAATGTGAATTGCACATTTGGCACCATATTGTTCACAAGGCACTTTTTAGGACCTATATAACTAATGTATAGTTCAAATTTTTTAGTAAAGTTCTTTTAACGATAACAGACAAACCTTTCATTGGTTAACTGTTATACTTTTATTATTTACTTATTAGGCTCTAATAAACATTTTGAGACCCGTTAGAACTTTTTGCAATGTGAATTGCACATTAGGCACCGTATTGTTCACAAGGTACTTTTTAGGACCTATATAACTAATGCATAGTGCAAAATTTTTAGTTAAGTTCTTTTAACGATAACAGACAAACCTTTCATTGGTTAACTGTTATACTTTTATTATTTACTTATTAGACTCTAATAAACATTTTGAGACCCGTTAGAACTTTTCGCAATGTGAATTGCACATTTGGCACCATATAGTTCACAAGGCACTTTTTAGGACCTATATAACTAATGTATAGTGCAAATTTTTAGTTAAGTTCTTTTAACGATAACAGACAAACCTTTCATTGGTTAACTGTTATACTTTTATTATTTACTTATTAGGCTCCAATAAACATTTTGAGACCAGTTAGAACTTTTTGCAATGTGAATTGCACATTTGGCACCATATAGTTCACAAGGTACTTTTTAGGACCTATATAGCTAATGTATAGTGCAAATTTTTTAGTTAAGTTCTTTTAACGATAACAGACAAACCTTTCATTGGTTAACTGTTATACTTTTATTATTTACTTATTAGACTCTAATAAACATTTTGAGACCAGTTAGAACTTTTTGCAATGTGAATTGCACATTTGGCACCATATTGTTCACAAGGTACTTTTTAGGACCTATATAACTAATGTATAGTGCAAATTTTTTAGTTAAGTTCTTTTAACGATAACAGACAAACCTTTCATTGGTTAACTGTTATACTTTTATTATTTACTTATTAGACTCTAATAAACATTTTGAGACCAGTTAGAACTTTTTGCAATGTGAATTGCACATTTGGCACCATATTGTTCACAAGGCACTTTTTAGGACCTATATAACTAATGTATAGTTCAAATTTTTTAGTTAAGTTCTTTTAACGATAACAGACAAACCTTTCATTGGTTAACTGTTATACTTTTATTATTTACTTATTAGGTTCTAATAAACATTTTGAGACCCGTTAGAACTTTTCGCAATGTGAATTGCACATTTGGCACCTTATAGTTCACAAGGCATTTTTTAGGACCTATATAACTAATGTATAGTGCAAATTTTTTAGTTAAGTTCTTTTAACGATAACAGACAAACCTTTCATTGGTTAACTGTTATACTTTTATTATTTACTTATTAGGCTCTAATAAACATTTTGAGACCAGTTAGAACTTTTTGCAATGTGAATTGCACATTTGGCACCATATAGTTCACAAGGTACTTTTTAGGACCTATATAGCTAATGTATAGTGCAAATTTTTTAGTTAAGTTCTTTTAACGATAACAGACAAACCTTTCATTGGTTAACTGTTATACTTTTATTATTTACTTATTAGACTCTAATAAACATTTTGAGACCAGTTAGAGCTTTTTGCAATGTGAATTGCACATTTGGCACCATATTGTTCACAAGGTACTTTTTAGGACCTATATAACTAATGTATAGTGCAAATTTTTTAGTTAAGTTCTTTTAACGATAACAGACAAACCTTTCATTGGTTAACTGTTATACTTTTATTATTTACTTATTAGACTCTAATAAACATTTTGAGACCAGTTAGAACTTTTTGCAATGTGAATTGCACATTTGGCACCATATTGTTCACAAGGCACTTTTTAGGACCTATATAACTAATGTATAGTGCAAATTTTTTAGTTAAGTTCTTTTAACGATAACAGACAAACCTTTCATTGGTTAACTGTTATACTTTTATTATTTACTTATTAGGCTCTAATAAACATTTTGAGACCCGTTAGAACTTTTCGCAATGTGAATTGCACATTTGGCACCATATAGTTCACAAGGCATTTTTTAGGACCTATATAACTAATGTATAGTGCAAATTTTTTAGTTAAGTTCTTTTAACGATAACAGACAAACCTTTCATTGGTTAACTGTTATACTTTTATTATTTACTTATTAGGCTCTAATAAACATTTTGAGACAAGTTAGAACTTTTTGCAATGTGAATTGCACATTTGGCACCATATAGTTCACAAGGTACTTTTTAGGACCTATATAACTAATGTATAGTGCAAATTTTTTAGTTAAGTTCTTTTAACGATAACAGACAAACCTTTTATTGGTTAACTGTTATACTTTTATTATTTACTTATTAGACTCTAATAAACATTTTGAGACCAGTTAGAACTTTATGCAATGTGAATTGCACATTTGGCACCATATTGTTCACAAGGTACTTTTTAGGACCTATATAACTAATGTATAGTGCAAATTTTTTAGTTAAGTTCTTTTAACGATAACAGACAAACCTTTCATTGGTTAACTGTTATACTTTTATTATTTACTTATTAGACTCTAATAAACATTTTGAGACCAGTTAGAACTTTTTGCAATGTGAATTGCACATTTGGCACCATATAGTTCACAAGGCACTTTTTAGGACCTATATAACTAAAGTATAGCGCAAATTTTTTAGTTAAGTTCTTTTAACGATAACAGACAAACCTTTCATTGGTTAACTGTTATACTTTTATTATTTACTTATTAGATTCTAATAAACATTTTGAGACCAGTTAGAACTTTTTGCAATGTGAATTGCACATTTGGCACCATATTGTTCACAAGGTATTTTTTAGGACCTATATAACTAATGTATAGTGCAAATTTTTTAGTTAAGTTCTTTTAACGATAACAGACAAACCTTTCATTGGTTAACTGTTATACTTTTATTATTTACTTATTAGACTCTAATAAACATTTTGACACCAGTTAGAACTTTTTGCAATGTGAATTGCACATTTGGCACCATATTGTTCACAAGGCACTTTTTAGGACCTATATAACTAATGTATAGTTCAAATTTTTTAGTAAAGTTCTTTTAACGATAACAGACAAACCTTTCATTGGTTAACTGTTATACTTTTATTATTTACTTATAAGGCTCTAATAAACATTTTGAGACCCGTTAGAACTTTTTGCAATGTGAATTGCACATTAGGCACCGTATTGTTCACAAGGTACTTTTTAGGACCTATATAACTAATGCATAGTGCAAATTTTTTAGTTAAGTTCTTTTAACGATAACAGACAAACCTTTCATTGGTTAACTGTTATACTTTTATTATTTACTTATTAGACTCTAATAAACATTTTGAGACCCGTTAGAACTTTTCGCAATGTGAATTGCACATTTGGCACCATATAGTTCACAAGGCACTTTTTAGGACCTATATAACTAATGTATAGTGCAAATTTTTAGTTAAGTTCTTTTAACGATAACAGACAAACCTTTCATTGGTTAACTGTTATACTTTTATTATTTACTTATTAGACTCTAATAAACTATTTGAGACCAGTTAGAACTTTTTGCAATGTGAATTGCACATTTGGCACCATATTGTTCACAAGGCACTTTTTAGGACCTATATAACTAATGTATAGTGCAAATTTTTTAGTTAAGTTCTTTTAACGATAACAGACAAACCTTTCATTGGTTAACTGTTATACTTTTATTATTTACTTATTAGGCTCTAATAAACATTTTGAGACCCGTTAGAACTTTTTGGAATGTGAATTGCACATTTGGCACAGTATAGTTCACAAGGTACTTTTTAGGACCTATATAACTAATGTATAGTGCAAATTTTTTAGTTAAGTTCTTTTAACGATAACAGACAAACCTTTCATTGGTTAACTGTTATACTTTTATTATTTACTTATTAGACTCTAATAAACATTTTGAGACCAGTTAGAACTTTTTGCAATGTGAATTGCACATTTGGCACCATATTGTTCACAAGGCACTTTTTAGGACCTATATAACTAATGTATAGTTCAAATTTTTTAGTTAAGTTCTTTTAACGATAACAGACAAACCTTTCATTGGTTAACTGTTATACTTTTATTATTTACTTATTAGGCTCTAATAAACATTTTGAGACCCGTTAGAACTTTTCGCAATGTGAATTGCACATTTGGCACCTTATAGTTCACAAGGCATTTTTTAGGACCTATATAACTAATGTATAGTGCAAATTTTTTAGTTAAGTTCTTTTAACGATAACAGACAAACCTTTCATTGGTTAACTGTTATACTTTTATTATTTACTTATTAGGCTCTAATAAACATTTTGAGACCAGTTAGAACTTTTTGCAATGTGAATTGCACATTTGGCACCATATAGTTCACAAGGTACTTTTTAGGACCTATATAGCTAATGTATAGTGCAAATTTTTTAGTTAAGTTCTTTTAACGATAACAGACAAACCTTTCATTGGTTAACTGTTATACTTTTATTATTTACTTATTAGACTCTAATAAACATTTTGAGACCAGTTAGAGCTTTTTGCAATGTGAATTGCACATTTGGCACCATATTGTTCACAAGGTACTTTTTAGGACCTATATAACTAATGTATAGTGCAAATTTTTTAGTTAAGTTCTTTTAACGATAACAGACAAACCTTTCATTGGTTAACTGTTATACTTTTATTATTTACTTATTAGACTCTAATAAACATTTTGAGACCAGTTAGAACTTTTTGCAATGTGAATTGCACATTTGGCACCATATTGTTCACAAGGCACTTTTTAGGACCTATATAACTAATGTATAGTGCAAATTTTTTAGTTAAGTTCTTTTAACGATAACAGACAAACCTTTCATTGGTTAACTGTTATACTTTTATTATTTACTTATTAGGCTCTAATAAACATTTTGAGACCCGTTAGAACTTTTCGCAATGTGAATTGCACATTTGGCACCATATAGTTCACAAGGCATTTTTTAGGACCTATATAACTAATGTATAGTGCAAATTTTTTAGTTAAGTTCTTTTAACGATAACAGACAAACCTTTCATTGGTTAACTGTTATACTTTTATTATTTACTTATTAGGCTCTAATAAACATTTTGAGACAAGTTAGAACTTTTTGCAATGTGAATTGCACATTTGGCACCATATAGTTCACAAGGTACTTTTTAGGACCTATATAACTAATGTATAGTGCAAATTTTTTAGTTAAGTTCTTTTAACGATAACAGACAAACCTTTTATTGGTTAACTGTTATACTTTTATTATTTACTTATTAGACTCTAATAAACATTTTGAGACCAGTTAGAACTTTATGCAATGTGAATTGCACATTTGGCACCATATTGTTCACAAGGTACTTTTTAGGACCTATATAACTAATGTATAGTGCAAATTTTTTAGTTAAGTTCTTTTAACGATAACAGACAAACCTTTCATTGGTTAACTGTTATACTTTTATTATTTACTTATTAGACTCTAATAAACATTTTGAGACCAGTTAGAACTTTTTGCAATGTGAATTGCACATTTGGCACCATATAGTTCACAAGGCACTTTTTAGGACCTATATAACTAAAGTATAGCGCAAATTTTTTAGTTAAGTTCTTTTAACGATAACAGACAAACCTTTCATTGGTTAACTGTTATACTTTTATTATTTACTTATTAGATTCTAATAAACATTTTGAGACCAGTTAGAACTTTTTGCAATGTGAATTGCACATTTGGCACCATATTGTTCACAAGGTATTTTTTAGGACCTATATAACTAATGTATAGTGCAAATTTTTTAGTTAAGTTCTTTTAACGATAACAGACAAACCTTTCATTGGTTAACTGTTATACTTTTATTATTTACTTATTAGACTCTAATAAACATTTTGACACCAGTTAGAACTTTTTGCAATGTGAATTGCACATTTGGCACCATATTGTTCACAAGGCACTTTTTAGGACCTATATAACTAATGTATAGTTCAAATTTTTTAGTAAAGTTCTTTTAACGATAACAGACAAACCTTTCATTGGTTAACTGTTATACTTTTATTATTTACTTATAAGGCTCTAATAAACATTTTGAGACCCGTTAGAACTTTTTGCAATGTGAATTGCACATTAGGCACCGTATTGTTCACAAGGTACTTTTTAGGACCTATATAACTAATGCATAGTGCAAATTTTTTAGTTAAGTTCTTTTAACGATAACAGACAAACCTTTCATTGGTTAACTGTTATACTTTTATTATTTACTTATTAGACTCTAATAAACATTTTGAGACCCGTTAGAACTTTTCGCAATGTGAATTGCACATTTGGCACCATATAGTTCACAAGGCACTTTTTAGGACCTATATAACTAATGTATAGTGCAAATTTTTAGTTAAGTTCTTTTAACGATAACAGACAAACCTTTCATTGGTTAACTGTTATACTTTTATTATTTACTTATTAGACTCTAATAAACTATTTGAGACCAGTTAGAACTTTTTGCAATGTGAATTGCACATTTGGCACCATATTGTTCACAAGGCACTTTTTAGGACCTATATAACTAATGTATAGTGCAAATTTTTTAGTTAAGTTCTTTTAACGATAACAGACAAACCTTTCATTGGTTAACTGTTATACTTTTATTATTTACTTATTAGGCTCTAATAAACATTTTGAGACCCGTTAGAACTTTTTGGAATGTGAATTGCACATTTGGCACAGTATAGTTCACAAGGTACTTTTTAGGACCTATATAACTAATGTATAGTGCAAATTTTTTAGTTAAGTTCTTTTAACGATAACAGACAAACCTTTCATTGGTTAACTGTTATACTTTTATTATTTACTTATTAGGCTCTAATAAACATTTTGAGACCCGTTAGAACTTTTTGGAATGTGAATTGCACATTTGGCACCGTATAGTTCACAAGGCATTTTTTAGGACCTATATAACTAATGTATAGTGCAAATTTTTTAGTTAAGTTCTTTTAACGATAACAGACAAACCTTTCATTGGTTAACTGTTATACTTTTATTATTTACTTATTAGGCTCTAATAAACATTTTGAGACCCGTTAGAACTTTTTGGAATGTGAATTGCACATTTGGCACAGTATAGTTCACAAGGTACTTTTTAGGACCTATATAACTAATGTATAGTGCAAATTTTTTAGTTAAGTTCTTTTAACGATAACAGACAAACCTTTCATTGGTTAACTGTTATACTTTTATTATTTACTTATTAGACTCTAATAAACATTTTGAGACCAGTTAGAACTTTATGCAATGTGAATTGCACATTTGGCACCATATTGTTCACAAGGTATTTTTTAGGACCTATATAACTAATGTATAGTGCAAATTTTTTAGTTAAGTTCTTTTAACGATAACAGACAAACCTTTCATTGGTTAACTGTTATACTTTTATTATTTACTTATTAGACTCTAATAAACATTTTGAGACCAGTTAGAACTTTTTGCAATGTGAATTGCACATTTGGCACCATATTGTTCACAAGGCACTTTTTAGGACCTATATAACTAATGTATAGTTCAAATTTTTTAGTTAAGTTCTTTTAACGATAACAGACAAACCTTTTATTGGTTAACTGTTATACTTTTATTATTTACTTATTAGACTCTAATAAACATTTTGAGACCAGTTAGAACTTTATGCAATGTGAATTGCACATTTGGCACCATATTGTTCACAAGGTATTTTTTAGGACCTATATAACTAATATATAGTGCAAATTTTTTAGTTAAGTTCTTTTAACGATAACAGACAAACCTTTCATTGGTTAACTGTTATACTTTTATTATTTACTTATTAGACTCTAATAAACATTTTGAGACCAGTTAGAACTTTTTGCAATGTGAATTGCACATTTGGCACCATATTGTTCACAAGGCACTTTTTAGGACCTATATAACTAATGTATAGTTCAAATTTTTTAGTTAAGTTCTTTTAACGATAACAGACAAACCTTTTATTGGTTAACTGTTATACTTTTATTATTTACTTATTAGGCTCTAATAAACATTTTGAGACCCGTTAGAACTTTTTGCAATGTGAATTGCACATTTGGCACCGTATAGTTCACAAGGTACTTTTTAGGACCTATATAACTAATGTATAGTTCAAATTTTTTAGTTAAGTTCTTTTAACGATAACAGACAAACCTTTCATTGGTTAACTGTTATACTTTTATTATTTACTTATTAGGCTCTAATAAACATTTTGAGACCCGTTAGAACTTTTCGCAATGTGAATTGCACATTTGGCACCATATAGTTCACAAGGCATTTTTTAGGACCTATATAACTAATGTATAGTGCAAATTTTTTAGTTAAGTTCTTTTAACGATAACAGACAAACCTTTCATTGGTTAACTGTTATACTTTTATTATTTACTTATTAGGCTCTAATAAACATTTTGAGACCAGTTAGAACTTTTTGCAATGTGAATTGCACATTTGGCACCATATAGTTCACAAGGTACTTTTTAGGACCTATATAACTAATGTATAGTGCAAATTTTTTAGTTAAGTTCTTTTAACGATAACAGACAAACCTTTCATTGGTTAACTGTTATACTTTTATTATTTACTTATTAGACTCTAATAAACATTTTGAGACCAGTTAGAACTTTTTGCAATGTGAATTGCACATTTGGCACCATATTGTTCACAAGGTATTTTTTAGGACCTATATAACTAATGTATATTGCAAATTTTTTAGTTAAGTTCTTTTAACGATAACAGACAAACCTTTCATTGGTTAACTGTTATACTTTTATTATTTACTTATTAGACTCTAATAAACATTTTGACACCAGTTAGAACTTTTTGCAATGTGAATTGCACATTTGGCACCATATTGTTCACAAGGCACTTTTTAGGACCTATATAACTAATGTATAGTGCAAATTTTTTAGTTAAGTTCTTTTAACGATAACAGACAAACCTTTCATTGGTTAACTGTTATACTTTTATTATTTACTTATTAGGCTCTAATAAACATTTTGAGACCAGTTAGAACTTTTTGCAATGTGAATTGCACATTTGGCACCATATAGTTCACAAGGTACTTTTTAGGACCTATATAACTAATGTATAGTGCAAATTTTTTAGTTAAGTTCTTTTAACGATAACAGACAAACCTTTCATTGGTTAACTGTTATACTTTTATTATTTACTTATTAGACTCTAATAAACATTTTGAGACCAGTTAGAACTTTTTGCAATGTGAATTGCACATTTGGCACCATATTGTTCACAAGGTATTTTTTAGGACCTATATAACTAATGTATATTGCAAATTTTTTAGTTAAGTTCTTTTAACGATAACAGACAAACCTTTCATTGGTTAACTGTTATACTTTTATTATTTACTTATTAGACTCTAATAAACATTTTGACACCAGTTAGAACTTTTTGCAATGTGAATTGCACATTTGGCACCATATTGTTCACAAGGCACTTTTTAGGACCTATATAACTAATGTATAGTTCAAATTTTTTAGTAAAGTTCTTTTAACGATAACAGACAAACCTTTCATTGGTTAACTGTTATACTTTTATTATTTACTTATAAGGCTCTAATAAACATTTTGAGACCCGTTAGAACTTTTTGCAATGTGAATTGCACATTAGGCACCGTATTGTTCACAAGGTACTTTTTAGGACCTATATAACTAATGCATAGTGCAAATTTTTTAGTTAAGTTCTTTTAACGATAACAGACAAACCTTTCATTGGTTAACTGTTATACTTTTATTATTTACTTATTAGACTCTAATAAACATTTTGAGACCCGTTAGAACTTTTCGCAATGTGAATTGCACATTTGGCACCATATAGTTCACAAGGCACTTTTTAGGACCTATATAACTAATGTATAGTGCAAATTTTTAGTTAAGTTCTTTTAACGATAACAGACAAACCTTTCATTGGTTAACTGTTATACTTTTATTATTTACTTATTAGGCTCCAATAAACATTTTGAGACCAGTTAGAACTTTTTGCAATGTGAATTGCACATTTGGCACCATATAGTTCACAAGGTACTTTTTAGGACCTATATAGCTAATGTATAGTGCAAATTTTTTAGTTAAGTTCTTTTAACGATAACAGACAAACCTTTTATTGGTTAACTGTTATACTTTTATTATTTACTTATTAGACTCTAATAAACATTTTGAGACCAGTTAGAACTTTTTGCAATGTGAATTGCACATTTGGCACCATATTGTTCACAAGGTATTTTTTAGGACCTATATAACTAATGTATAGTGCAAATTTTTTAGTTAAGTTCTTTTAACGATAACAGACAAACCTTTCATTGGTTAACTTTTATACTTTTATTATTTACTTATTAGACTCTAATAAACATTTTGAGACCAGTTAGAACTTTTTGCAATGTGAATTGCACATTTGGCACCATATTGTTCACAAGGCACTTTTTAGGACCTATATAACTAATGTATAGTGCAAATTTTTTAGTTAAGTTCTTTTAACGATAACAGACAAACCTTTCATTGGTTAACTGTTATACTTTTATTATTTACTTATTAGGCTCTAATAAACATTTTGAGACCCGTTAGAACTTTTTGCAATGTGAATTGCACATTTGGCACCGTATAGTTCACAAGGTACTTTTTAGGACCTATATAACTAATGTATAGTGCAAATTTTTTAGTTAAGTTCTTTTAACGATAACAGACAAACCTTTCATTGGTTAACTGTTATACTTTTATTATTTACTTATTAGACTCTAATAAACATTTTGAGACCCGTTAGAACTTTTTGCAATGTGAATTGCACATTTGGCACCATATAGTTCACAAGGCATTTTTTAGGACCTATATAACTAATGTATAGTGCAAATTTTTTAGTTAAGTTCTTTTAACGATAACAGACAAACCTTTCATTGGTTAACTGTTATACTTTTATTATTTACTTATTAGGCTCTAATAAACATTTTGAGACCAGTTAGAACTTTTTGCAATGTGAATTGCACATTTGGCACCAAATTGTTCACAACGTATTTTTTAGGACCTATATAACTAATGTATAGTGCAAATTTTTTAGTTAAGTTCTTTTAACGATAACAGACAAACCTTTTATTGGTTAACTGTTATACTTTTATTATTTACTTATTAGACTCTAATAAACATTTTGAGACCAGTTAGAATATTTTGCAATGTGAATTGCACATTTGGTACCATATTGTTCACAAGGCACTTTTTAGGACCTATATAACTAATGTATAGTTCAAATTTTTTAGTTAAGTTCTTTTAACGATAACAGACAAACCTTTCATTGGTTAACTGTTATACTTTTATTATTTACCTATTAGGCTCTAATAAACATTTTGAGACCCGTTAGAACTTTTTGCAATGTGAATTGCACATTTGGCACCATATAGTTCACAAGGTACTTTTTAGGACCTATATAACTAATGTATAGTGCAAATTTTTTAGTTAAGTTCTTTTAACGATAACAGACAAACCTTTCATTGGTTAACTGTTATACTTTTATTATTTACTTATTAGGCTCTAATAAACATTTTGAGACCCGTTAGAAATTTTTGCAATGTGAATTGCACATTTGGCACCATATAGTTCACAAGGTACTTTTTGGGACCTATATAACTAATGTAGAGTGCAAATTTTTTAGTTAAGTTCTTTTAACGATAACAGACAAACCTTTCATTGGTTAACTGTTATACTTTTATTATTTACTTATTAGACTGTAATAAACATTTTGAGACCAGTTAGAACTTTTTGCAATGTGAATTGCACATTTGGCACCATATTGTTCACAAGGCACTTTTTAGGACCTATATAACTATTGTATAGTGCAAATTTTTTAGTTAAGTTCTTTTAACGATAACAGACAAACCTTTCATTGGTTAACTGTTATACTTTTATTATTTACTTATTAGGCTCTAATAAACATTTTGAGACCCGTTAGAAATTTTTGCAATGTGAATTGCACATTTGGCACCATATAGTTCACAAGGTACTTTTTGGGACCTATATAACTAATGTATAGTTCAAATTTTTTAGTTAAGTTCTTTTAACGATAACAGACAAACCTTTCATTGGTTAACTGTTATACTTTTATTATTTACTTATTAGGCTCTAATAAACATTTTGAGACCCGTTAGAACTTTTCGCAATGTGAATTGCACATTTGGCACCATATAGTTCACAAGGCACTTTTTAGGACCTATATAACTAATGTATAGTGCAAATTTTTTAGTTAAGTTCTTTTAACGATAACAGACAAACCTTTCATTGGTTAACTGTTATACTTTTATTATTTACTTATTAGGCTCTAATAAACATTTTGAGACCAGTTAGAACTTTTTGCAATGTGAATTGCACATTTGGCACCATATAGTTCACAAGGTACTTTTTAGGACCTATATAGCTAATGTATAGTGCAAATTTTTTAGTTAAGTTCTTTTAACGATAACAGACAAACCTTTCATTGGTTAACTGTTATACTTTTATTATTTACTTATTAGACTCTAATAAACATTTTGAGACCAGTTAGAACTTTTTGCAATGTGAATTGCACATTTGGCACCATATTGTTCACAAGGTACTTTTTAGGACCTATATAACTAATGTATAGTGCAAATTTTTTAGTTAAGTTCTTTTAACGATAACAGACAAACCTTTCATTGGTTAACTGTTATACTTTTATTATTTACTTATTAGACTCTAATAAACATTTTGAGACCAGTTAGAACTTTTTGCAATGTGAATTGCAAATTTGGCACCATATTGTTCACAAGGCACTTTTTAGGACCTATATAACTAATGTATAGTTCAAATTTTTTAGTTAAGTTCTTTTAACGATAACAGACAAACCTTTCATTGGTTAACTGTTATACTTTTATTATTTACTTATTAGGCTCTAATAAACATTTTGAGACCCGTTAGAACTTTTCGCAATGTGAATTGCACATTTGGCACCATATAGTTCACAAGGCATTTTTTAGGACCTATATAACTAATGTATAGTGCAAATTTTTTAGTTAAGTTCTTTTAACGATAACAGACAAACCTTTCATTGGTTAACTGTTATACTTTTATTATTTACTTATTAGGCTCTAATAAACATTTTGAGACCAGTTAGAACTTTTTGCAATGTGAATTGCACATTTGGCACCATATAGTTCACAAGGTACTTTTTAGGACCTATATAGCTAATGTATAGTGCAAATTTTTTAGTTAAGTTCTTTTAACGATAACAGACAAACCTTTCATTGGTTAACTATTATACTTTTATTATTTACTTATTAGACTCTAATAAACATTTTGAGACCAGTTAGAACTTTTTGCAATGTGAATTGCACATTTGGCACCATATTGTTCACAAGGTACTTTTTAGGACCTATATAACTAATGTATAGTGCAAATTTTTTAGTTAAGTTCTTTTAACGATAACAGACAAACCTTTCATTGGTTAACTGTTATACTTTTATTATTTACTTATTAGACTCTAATAAACATTTTGAGACCAGTTAGAACTTTTTGCAATGTGAATTGCACATTTGGCACCATATTGTTCACAAGGCACTTTTTAGGACCTATATAACTAATGTATAGTTCAAATTTTTTAGTTAAGTTCTTTTAACGATAACAGACAAACCTTTCATTGGTTAACTGTTATACTTTTATTATTTACTTATTAGGCTCTAATAAACATTTTGAGACCCGTTAGAACTTTTCGCAATGTGAATTGCACATTTGGCACCATATAGTTCACAAGGCATTTTTTAGGACCTATATAACTAATGTATAGTGCAAATTTTTTAGTTAAGTTCTTTTAACGATAACAGACAAACCTTTCATTGGTTAACTGTTATACTTTTATTATTTACTTATTAGACTCTAATAAACATTTTGAGACCAGTTAGAACTTTTTGCAATGTGAATTGCACATTTGGCACCATATAGTTCACAAGGTACTTTTTAGGACCTATATAACTAATGTATAGTGCAAATTTTTTAGTTAAGTTCTTTTAACGATAACAGACAAACCTTTTATTGGTTAACTGTTATACTTTTATTATTTACTTATTAGACTCTAATAAACATTTTGAGACCAGTTAGAACTTTATGCAATGTGAATTGCACATTTGGCACCATATTGTTCACAAGGTATTTTTTAGGACCTATATAACTAATGTATAGTGCAAATTTTTTAGTTAAGTTCTTTTAACGATAACAGACAAACCTTTCATTGGTTAACTGTTATACTTTTATTATTTACTTATTAGACTCTAATAAACATTTTGAGACCAGTTAGAACTTTTTGCAATGTGAATTGCACATTTGGCACCATATAGTTCACAAGGCACTTTTTAGGACCTATATAACTAAAGTATAGCGCAAATTTTTTAGTTAAGTTCTTTTAACGATAACAGACAAACCTTTCATTGGTTAACTGTTATACTTTTATTATTTACTTATAAGGCTCTAATAAACATTTTGAGACCCGTTAGAACTTTTTGCAATGTGAATTGCACATTAGGCACCGTATTGTTCACAAGGTACTTTTTAGGACCTATATAACTAATGCATAGTGCAAATTTTTTAGTTAAGTTCTTTTAACGATAACAGACAAACCTTTCATTGGTTAACTGTTATACTTTTATTATTTACTTATTAGACTCTAATAAACATTTTGAGACCAGTTAGAACTTTTTGCAATGTGAATTGCACATTTGGCACCATATAGTTCACAAGGCACTTTTTAGGACCTATATAACTAAAGTATAGCGCAAATTTTTTAGTTAAGTTCTTTTAACGATAACAGACAAACCTTTCATTGGTTAACTGTTATACTTTTATTATTTACTTATTAGACTGTAATAAACATTTTGAGACCAGTTAGAACTTTTTGCAATGTGAATTGCACATTTGGCACCATATTGTTCACAAGGTATTTTTTAGGACCTATATAACTAATGTATAGTGCAAATTTTTTAGTTAAGTTCTTTTAACGATAACAGACAAACCTTTCATTGGTTAACTGTTATACTTTTATTATTTACTTATTAGACTCTAATAAACATTTTGACACCAGTTAGAACTTTTTGCAATGTGAATTGCACATTTGGCACCATATTGTTCACAAGGCACTTTTTAGGACCTATATAACTAATGTATAGTTCAAATTTTTTAGTAAAGTTCTTTTAACGATAACAGACAAACCTTTCATTGGTTAACTGTTATACTTTTATTATTTACTTATAAGGCTCTAATAAACATTTTGAGACCCGTTAGAACTTTTTGCAATGTGAATTGCACATTAGGCACCGTATTGTTCACAAGGTACTTTTTAGGACCTATATAACTAATGCATAGTGCAAATTTTTTAGTTAAGTTCTTTTAACGATAACAGACAAACCTTTCATTGGTTAACTGTTATACTTTTATTATTTACTTATTAGACTCTAATAAACATTTTGAGACCCGTTAGAACTTTTCGCAATGTGAATTGCACATTTGGCACCATATAGTTCACAAGGCACTTTTTAGGACCTATATAACTAATGTATAGTGCAAATTTTTAGTTAAGTTCTTTTAACGATAACAGACAAACCTTTCATTGGTTAACTGTTATACTTTTATTATTTACTTATTAGGCTCCAATAAACATTTTGAGACCAGTTAGAACTTTTTGCAATGTGAATTGCACATTTGGCACCATATAGTTCACAAGGTATTTTTTAGGACCTATATAGCTAATGTATAGTGCAAATTTTTTAGTTAAGTTCTTTTAACGATAACAGACAAACCTTTTATTGGTTAACTGTTATACTTTTATTATTTACTTATTAGACTCTAATAAACATTTTGAGACCAGTTAGAACTTTTTGCAATGTGAATTGCACATTTGGCACCATATTGTTCACAAGGTATTTTTTAGGACCTATATAACTAATGTATAGTGCAAATTTTTTAGTTAAGTTCTTTTAACGATAACAGACAAACCTTTCATTGGTTAACTTTTATACTTTTATTATTTACTTATTAGACTCTAATAAACATTTTGAGACCAGTTAGAACTTTTTGCAATGTGAATTGCACATTTGGCACCATATTGTTCACAAGGCACTTTTTAGGACCTATATAACTAATGTATAGTGCAAATTTTTTAGTTAAGTTCTTTTAACGATAACAGACAAACCTTTCATTGGTTAACTGTTATACTTTTATTATTTACTTATTAGACTCTAATAAACATTTTGAGACCAGTTAGAACTTTTTGCAATGTGAATTGCACATTTGGCACCATATTGTTCACAAGGTATTTTTTAGGACCTATATAACTAATGTATAGTGCAAATTTTTTAGTTAAGTTCTTTTAACGATAACAGACAAACCTTTCATTGGTTAACTGTTATACTTTTATTATTTACTTATTAGACTCTAATAAACATTTTGACACCAGTTAGAACTTTTTGCAATGTGAATTGCACATTTGGCACCATATTGTTCACAAGGCACTTTTTAGGACCTATATAACTAATGTATAGTTCAAATTTTTTAGTTAAGTTCTTTTAACGATAACAGACAAACCTTTCATTGGTTAACTGTTATACTTTTATTATTTACTTATAAGGCTCTAATAAACATTTTGAGACCCGTTAGAACTTTTTGCAATGTGAATTGCACATTAGGCACCGTATTGTTCACAAGGTACTTTTTAGGACCTATATAACTAATGCATAGTGCAAATTTTTTAGTTAAGTTCTTTTAACGATAACAGACAAACCTTTCATTGGTTAACTGTTATACTTTTATTATTTACTTATTAGACTCTAATAAACATTTTGAGACCCGTTTAAACTTTTCGCAATGTGAATTGCACATTTGGCACCATATAGTTCACAAGGCACTTTTTAGGACCTATATAACTAATGTATAGTGCAAATTTTTAGTTAAGTTCTTTTAACGATAACAGACAAACCTTTCATTGGTTAACTGTTATACTTTTATTATTTACTTATTAGGCTCCAATAAACATTTTGAGACCAGTTAGAACTTTTTGCAATGTGAATTGCACATTTGGCACCATATAGTTCACAAGGTATTTTTTAGGACCTATATAGCTAATGTATAGTGCAAATTTTTTAGTTAAGTTCTTTTAACGATAACAGACAAACCTTTTATTGGTTAACTGTTATACTTTTATTATTTACTTATTAGACTCTAATAAACATTTTGAGACCAGTTAGAACTTTTTGCAATGTGAATTGCACATTTGGCACCATATTGTTCACAAGGTATTTTTTAGGACCTATATAACTAATGTATAGTGCAAATTTTTTAGTTAAGTTCTTTTAACGATAACAGACAAACCTTTCATTGGTTAACTTTTATACTTTTATTATTTACTTATTAGACTCTAATAAACATTTTGAGACCAGTTAGAACTTTTTGCAATGTGAATTGCACATTTGGCACCATATTGTTCACAAGGCACTTTTTAGGACCTATATAACTAATGTATAGTGCAAATTTTTTAGTTAAGTTCTTTTAACGATAACAGACAAACCTTTCATTGGTTAACTGTTATACTTTTATTATTTACTTATTAGTCTCTAATAAACATTTTGAGACCAGTTAGAACTTTTTGCAATGTGAATTGCACATTTGGCACCATGTAGTTCACAAGGTACTTTTTAGGACCTATATAGCTAATGTATAGTGCAAATTTTTTAGTTAAGTTCTTTTAACGATAACAGACAAACCTTTCATTGGTTAACTGTTATACTTTTATTATTTACTTATTAGACTCTAATAAACATTTTGAGACCAGTTAGAGCTTTTTGCAATGTGAATTGCACATTTGGCACCATATTGTTCACAAGGTACTTTTTAGGACCTATATAACTAATGTATAGTGCAAATTTTTTAGTTAAGTTCTTTTAACGATAACAGACAAACCTTTCATTGGTTAACTGTTATACTTTTATTATTTACTTATTAGACTCTAATAAACATTTTGAGACCAGTTAGAACTTTTTGCAATGTGAATTGCACATTTGGCACCATATTGTTCACAAGGCACTTTTTAGGACCTATATAACTAATGTATAGTGCAAATTTTTTAGTTAAGTTCTTTTAACGATAACAGACAAACCTTTCATTGGTTAACTGTTATACTTTTATTATTTACTTATTAGGCTCTAATAAACATTTTGAGACCCGTTAGAACTTTTCGCAATGTGAATTGCACATTTGGCACCATATAGTTCACAAGGCATTTTTTAGGACCTATATAACTAATGTATAGTGCAAATTTTTTAGTTAAGTTCTTTTAACGATAACAGACAAACCTTTCATTGGTTAACTGTTATACTTTTATTATTTACTTATTAGGCTCTAATAAACATTTTGAGACCAGTTAGAACTTTTTGCAATGTGAATTGCACATTTGGCACCATATAGTTCACAAGGTACTTTTTAGGACCTATATAACTAATGTATAGTGCAAATTTTTTAGTTAAGTTCTTTTAACGATAACAGACAAACCTTTTATTGGTTAACTGTTATACTTTTATTATTTACTTATTAGACTCTAATAAACATTTTGAGACCAGTTAGAACTTTATGCAATGTGAATTGCACATTTGGCACCATATTGTTCACAAGGTACTTTTTAGGACCTATATAACTAATGTATAGTGCAAATTTTTTAGTTAAGTTCTTTTAACGATAACAGACAAACCTTTCATTGGTTAACTGTTATACTTTTATTATTTACTTATTAGACTCTAATAAACATTTTGAGACCAGTTAGAACTTTTTGCAATGTGAATTGCACATTTGGCACCATATAGTTCACAAGGCACTTTTTAGGACCTATATAACTAATGTATAGTTCAAATTTTTTAGTAAAGTTCTTTTAACGATAACAGACAAACCTTTCATTGGTTAACTGTTATACTTTTATTATTTACTTATAAGGCTCTAATAAACATTTTGAGACCCGTTAGAACTTTTTGCAATGTGAATTGCACATTAGGCACCGTATTGTTCACAAGGTACTTTTTAGGACCTATATAACTAATGCATAGTGCAAATTTTTTAGTTAAGTTCTTTTAACGATAACAGACAAACCTTTCATTGGTTAACTGTTATACTTTTATTATTTACTTATTAGACTCTAATAAACATTTTGAGACCCGTTAGAACTTTTCGCAATGTGAATTGCACATTTGGCACCATATAGTTCACAAGGCACTTTTTAGGACCTATATAACTAATGTATAGTGCAAATTTTTAGTTAAGTTCTTTTAACGATAACAGACAAACCTTTCATTGGTTAACTGTTATACTTTTATTATTTACTTATTAGGCTCCAATAAACATTTTGAGACCAGTTAGAACTTTTTGCAATGTGAATTGCACATTTGGCACCATATAGTTCACAAGGTACTTTTTAGGACCTATATAGCTAATGTATAGTGCAAATTTTTTAGTTAAGTTCTTTTAACGATAACAGACAAACCTTTTATTGGTTAACTGTTATACTTTTATTATTTACTTATTAGACTCTAATAAACATTTTGAGACCAGTTAGAACTTTTTGCAATGTGAATTGCACATTTGGCACCATATTGTTCACAAGGTATTTTTTAGGACCTATATAACTAATGTATAGTGCAAATTTTTTAGTTAAGTTCTTTTAACGATAACAGACAAACCTTTCATTGGTTAACTTTTATACTTTTATTATTTACTTATTAGACTCTAATAAACATTTTGAGACCAGTTAGAACTTTTTGCAATGTGAATTGCACATTTGGCACCATATTGTTCACAAGGCACTTTTTAGGACCTATATAACTAATGTATAGTGCAAATTTTTTAGTTAAGTTCTTTTAACGATAACAGACAAACCTTTCATTGGTTAACTGTTATACTTTTATTATTTACTTATTAGTCTCTAATAAACATTTTGAGACCCGTTAGAACTTTTTGCAATGTGAATTGCACATTTGGCACCATATAGTTCACAAGGTACTTTTTAGGACCTATATAACTAATGTATAGTGCAAATTTTTTAGTTAAGTTCTTTTAACGATAACAGACAAACCTTTCATTGGTTAACTGTTATACTTTTATTATTTACTTATTAGACTCCAATAAACATTTTGAAACCCGTTAGAACTTTTTGCAATGTGGATTGCACATTTGGCACCATATAGTTCACAAGGTACTTTTTGGGACCTATATAACTAATGTATAGTGCAAATTTTTTAGTTAAGTTCTTTTAAAGATAACAGACAAACCTTTCATTGGTTAACTGTTATACTTTTATTATTTACTTATTAGGCTCTAATAAACATTTTGAGACCCGTTAGAACTTTTTGCAATGTGAATTGCACATTTGGCACCGTATAGTTCACAAGGTACTTTTTAGGACCTATATAACTAATGTATAGTGCAAATTTTTTAGTTAAGTTCTTTTAACGATAACAGACAAACCTTTCATTGGTTAACTGTTATACTTTAATTATTTACTTATTAGACTCTAATAAACATTTTGAGACCCGTTAGAACTTTTTGCAATGTGAATTGCACATTTGGCACCATATAGTTCACAAGGCATTTTTTAGGACCTATATAACTAATGTATAGTGCAAATTTTTTAGTTAAGTTCTTTTAACGATAACAGACAAACCTTTCATTGGTTAACTGTTATACTTTTATTATTTACTTATTAGGCTCTAATAAACATTTTGAGACCAGTTAGAACTTTTTGCAATGTGAATTGCACATTTGGCACCAAATTGTTCACAACGTATTTTTTAGGACCTATATAACTAATGTATAGTGCAAATTTTTTAGTTAAGTTCTTTTAACGATAACAGACAAACCTTTTATTGGTTAACTGTTATACTTTTATTATTTACTTATTAGACTCTAATAAACATTTTGAGACCAGTTAGAATATTTTGCAATGTGAATTGCACATTTGGCACCATATTGTTCACAAGGCACTTTTTAGGACCTATATAACTAATGTATAGTTCAAATTTTTTAGTTAAGTTCTTTTAACGATAACAGACAAACCTTTCATTGGTTAACTGTTATACTTTTATTATTTACCTATTAGGCTCTAATAAACATTTTGAGACCCGTTAGAACTTTTTGCAATGTGAATTGCACATTTGGCACCGTATAGTTCACAAGGTACTTTTTAGGACCTATATAACTAATGTATAGTGCAAATTTTTTAGTTAAGTTCTTTTAACGATAACAGACAAACCTTTCATTGGTTAACTGTTATACTTTTATTATTTACTTATTAGACTCTAATAAACATTTTGAGACCCGTTAGAACTTTTCGCAATGTGAATTGCACATTTGGCACCATATAGTTCACAAGGCACTTTTTAGGACCTATATAACTAATGTATAGTGCAAATTTTTTAGTTAAGTTCTTTTAACGATAACAGACAAACCTTTCATTGGTTAACTGTTATACTTTTATTATTTACTTATTAGGCTCTAATAAACATTTTGAGACCAGTTAGAACTTTTTGCAATGTGAATTGCACATTTGGCACCATATAGTTCACAAGGTACTTTTTAGGACCTATATAGCTAATGTATAGTGCAAATTTTTTAGTTAAGTTCTTTTAACGATAACAGACAAACCTTTTATTGGTTAACTGTTATACTTTTATTATTTACTTATTAGACTCTAATAAACATTTTGAGACCAGTTAGAACTTTTTGCAATGTGAATTGCACATTTGGCACCATATTGTTCACAAGGCACTTTTTAGGACCTATATAACTAAAGTATAGTGCAAATTTTTTAGTTAAGTTCTTTTAACGATAACAGACAAACCTTTCATTGGTTAACTGTTATACTTTTATTATTTACTTATTAGACTCTAATAAACATTTTGAGACCAGTTAGAACTTTTTGCAATGTGAATTGCACATTTGGCACCATATTGTTCACAAGGTATATTTTAGGACCTATATAACTAATGTATAGTGCAAATTTTTTAGTTAAGTTCTTTTAACGATAACAGACAAACCTTTCATTGGTTAACTGTTATACTTTTATTATTTACTTATTAGGCTCTAATAAACATTTTGAGACCAGTTAGAACTTTTTGCAATGTGAATTGCACATTTGGCACCGTATAGTTCACAAGGTACTTTTTAGGACCTATATAACTAATGTATAGTGCAAATTTTTTAGTTAAGTTCTTTTAACGATAACAGACAAACCTTTCATTGGTTAACTGTTATACTTTTATTATTTACTTATTAGACTCTAATAAACATTTTGAGACCCGTTAGAACTTTTCGCAATGTGAATTGCACATTTGGCACCATATAGTTCACAAGGCATTTTTTAGGACCTATATAACTAATGTATAGTGCAAATTTTTTAGTTAAGTTCTTTTAACGATAACAGACAAACCTTTCATTGGTTAACTGTTATACTTTTATTATTTACTTATTAGGCTCTAATAAACATTTTGAGACCCGTTAGAACTTTTTGGAACGTGAATTGCACATTTGGCAGAGTATAGTTCACAAGGTACTTTTTAGGACCTATATAACTAATGTATAGTGCAAATTTTTTAGTTAAGTTCTTTTAACGATAACAGACAAACCTTTCATTGGTTAACTGTTATACTTTTATTATTTACTTATTAGACTCCAATAAACATTTTGAGACCAGTTAGAACTTTTCGCAATGTGAATTGCACATTTGGCACCATATTGTTCACAAGGTATTTTTTAGGACCTATATAACTAAAGTACAGTGCAAATTTTTTAGTTAAGTTCTTTTAACGATAACAGACAAACCTTTTATTGGTTAACTGTTATACTTTTATTATTTACTTATTAGGCTCTAATAAACTATTTGAGACCAGTTAGAACTTTTTGCAATGTGAATTGCACATTTGGCACCATATTGTTCACAAGGCACTTTTTAGGACCTATATAACTAATGTATAGTGCAAATTTTTTAGTTAAGTTCTTTTAACGATAACAGACAAACCTTTCATTGGTTAACTGTTATACTTTTATTATTTACTTATTAGGCTCTAATAAACATTTTGAGACCCGTTAGAACTTTTTGGAATGTGAATTGCACATTTGGCACAGTATAGTTCACAAGGTACTTTTTAGGACCTATATAACTAATGTATAGTGCAAATTTTTTAGTTAAGTTCTTTTAACGATAACAGACAAACCTTTTATTGGTTAACTGTTATACTTTTATTATTTACTTATTAGACTCTAATAAACATTTTGAGACCAGTTAGAACTTTTTGCAATGTGAATTGCACATTTGGCACCATATTGTTCACAAGGCACTTTTAGGACCTATATAACTAATGTATAGTGCAAATTTTTTAGTTAAGTTCTTTTAACGATAACAGACAAACCTTTCATTGGTTAACTGTTATACTTTTATTATTTACTTATTAGGCTCTAATAAACATTTTGAGACCCGTTAGAACTTTTTGGAATGTGAATTGCACATTTGGCACCGTATAGTTCACAAGGTACTTTTTAGGACCTATATAACTAATGTATAGTGCAAATTTTTTAGTTAAGTTCTTTTAACGATAACAGACAAACCTTTTATTGGTTAACTGTTATACTTTTATTATTTACTTATTAGACTCTAATAAACATTTTGAGACCCGTTAGAACTTTTCGCAATGTGAATTGCACATTTGGCACCATATAGTTCACAAGGCATTTTTTAGGACCTATATAACTAATGTATAGTGCAAATTTTTTAGTTAAGTTCTTTTAACGATAACAGACAAACCTTTCATTGGTTAACTGTTATACTTTTATTATTTACTTATTAGGCTCTAATAAACATTTTGAGACCCGTTAGAACTTTTTGGAATGTGAATTGCACATTTGGCACAGTATAGTTCACAAGGTACTTTTTAGGACCTATATAACTAATGTATAGTGCAAATTTTTTAGTTAAGTTCTTTTAACGATAACAGACAAACCTTTTATTGGTTAACTGTTATACTTTTATTATTTACTTATTAGACTCTAATAAACATTTTGAGACCAGTTAGAACTTTTTGCAATGTGAATTGCACATTTGGCACCATATTGTTCACAAGGCAATTTTAGGACCTATATAACTAATGTATAGTGCAAATTTTTTAGTTAAGTTCTTTTAACGATAACAGACAAACCTTTCATTGGTTAACTGTTATACTTTTATTATTTACTTATTAGGCTCTAATAAACATTTTGAGACCCGTTAGAACTTTTTGGAATGTGAATTGCACATTTGGCACCGTATAGTTCACAAGGTACTTTTTAGGACCTATATAACTAATGTATAGTGCAAATTTTTTAGTTAAGTTCTTTTAACGATAACAGACAAACCTTTCATTGGTTAACTGTTATACTTTTATTATTTACTTATTAGACTCTAATAAACATTTTGAGACCAGTTAGAACTTTTTGCAATGTGAATTGCACATTTGGCACCATATTGTTCACAAGGCACTTTTTAGGACCTATATAACTAATGTATAGTGCAAATTTTTTAGTTAAGTTCTTTTAACGATAACAGACAAACCTTTCATTGGTCAACTGTTATACTTTTATTATTTACTTATTAGGCTCTAATAAACATTTTGAGACCCGTTAGAACTTTTTGCAATGTGAATTGCACATTAGGCACCGTATTGTTCACAAGGTACTTTTTAGGACCTATATAACTAATGCATAGTGCAAATTTTTTAGTTTAGTTCTTTTAACGATAACAGACAAACCTTTCATTGGTTAACTGTTATACTTTTATTATTTACTTATTAGACTCTAATAAACATTTTGAGACCCGTTAGAACTTTTCGCAATGTGAATTGCACATTTGGCACCATATAGTTCACAAGGCACTTTTTAGGACCTATATAACTAATGTATAGTGCAAATTTTTAGTTAAGTTCTTTTAACGATAACAGACAAGCCTTTCATTGGTTAACTGTTATACTTTTATTATTTACTTATTAGGCTCCAATAAACATTTTGAGACCAGTTAGAACTTTTTGCAATGTGAATTGCACATTTGGCACCATATAGTTCACAAGGTACTTTTTAGGACCTATATAGCTAATGTATAGTGCAAATTTTTTAGTTAAGTTCTTTTAACGATAACAGACAAACCTTTTATTGGTTAACTGTTATACTTTTATTATTTACTTATTAGACTCTAATAAACATTTTGAGACCAGTTAGAACTTTTTGCAATGTGAATTGCACATTTGGCACCATATTGTTCACAAGGTATTTTTTAGGACCTATATAACTAATGTATAGTGCAAATTTTTTAGTTAAGTTCTTTTAACGATAACAGACAAACCTTTCATTGGTTAACTTTTATACTTTTATTATTTACTTATTAGACTCTAATAAACATTTTGAGACCAGTTAGAACTTTTTGCAATGTGAATTGCACATTTGGCACCATATTGTTCACAAGGCACTTTTTAGGACCTATATAACTAATGTATAGTGCAAATATTTTAGTTAAGTTCTTTTAACGATAACAGACAAACCTTTCATTGGTTAACTGTTATACTTTTATTATTTACTTATTAGTCTCTAATAAACATTTTGAGACCCGTTAGAACTTTTTGCAATGTGAATTGCACATTTGGCACCATATAGTTCACAAGGTACTTTTTAGGACCTATATAACTAATGTATAGTGCAAATTTTTTAGTTAAGTTCTTTTAACGATAACAGACAAACCTTTCATTGGTTAACTGTTATAATTTTATTATTTACTTATTAGACTCTAATAAACATTTTGAAACCCGTTAGAACTTTTTGCAATGTGGATTGCACATTTGGCACCATATAGTTCACAAGGTACTTTTTGGGACCTATATAACTAATGTATAGTGCAAATTTTTTAGTTAAGTTCTTTTAAAGATAACAGACAAACCTTTCATTGGTTAACTGTTATACTTTTATTATTTACTTATTAGGCTCTAATAAACATTTTGAGACCCGTTAGAACTTTTTGCAATGTGAATTGCACATTTGGCACCGTATAGTTCACAAGGTACTTTTTAGGACCTATATAACTAATGTATAGTGCAAATTTTTTAGTTAAGTTCTTTTAACGATAACAGACAAACCTTTCATTGGTTAACTGTTATACTTTTATTATTTACTTATTAGACTCTAATAAACATTTTGAGACCCGTTAGAACTTTTTGCAATGTGAATTGCACATTTGGCACCATATAGTTCACAAGGCATTTTTTAGGACCTATATAACTAATGTATAGTGCAAATTTTTTAGTTAAGTTCTTTTAACGATAACAGACAAACCTTTCATTGGTTAACTGTTATACTTTTATTATTTACTTATTAGGCTCTAATAAACATTTTGAGACCAGTTAGAACTTTTTGCAATGTGAATTGCACATTTGGCACCAAATTGTTCACAACGTATTTTTTAGGACCTATATAACTAATGTATAGTGCAAATTTTTTAGTTAAGTTCTTTTAACGATAACAGACAAACCTTTTATTGGTTAACTGTTATACTTTTATTATTTACTTATTAGACTCTAATAAACATTTTGAGACCAGTTAGAATATTTTGCAATGTGAATTGCACATTTGGCACCATATTGTTCACAAGGCACTTTTTAGGACCTATATAACTAATGTATAGTTCAAATTTTTTAGTTAAGTTCTTTTAACGATAACAGACAAACCTTTCATTGGTTAACTGTTATACTTTTATTATTTACCTATTAGGCTCTAATAAACATTTTGAGACCCGTTAGAACTTTTTGCAATGTGAATTGCACATTTGGCACCGTATAGTTCACAAGGTACTTTTTAGGACCTATATAACTAATGTATAGTGCAAATTTTTTAGTTAAGTTCTTTTAACGATAACAGACAAACCTTTCATTGGTTAACTGTTATACTTTTATTATTTACTTATTAGACTCTAATAAACATTTTGAGACCCGTTAGAACTTTTCGCAATGTGAATTGCACATTTGGCACCATATAGTTCACAAGGCACTTTTTAGGACCTATATAACTAATGTATAGTGCAAATTTTTTAGTTAAGTTCTTTTAACGATAACAGACAAACCTTTCATTGGTTAACTGTTATACTTTTATTATTTACTTATTAGGCTCTAATAAACATTTTGAGACCAGTTAGAACTTTTGCAATGTGAATTGCACATTTGGCACCATATAGTTCACAAGGTAATTTTTAGGACCTATATAGCTAATGTATAGTGCAAATTTTTTAGTTAAGTTCTTTTAACGATAACAGACAAACCTTTTATTGGTTAACTGTTATACTTTTATTATTTACTTATTAGACTCTAATAAACATTTTGAGACCAGTTAGAACTTTTTGCAATGTGAATTGCACATTTGGCACCATATTGTTCACAAGGCACTTTTTAGGACCTATATAACTAAAGTATAGTGCAAATTTTTTAGTTAAGTTCTTTTAACGATAACAGACAAACCTTTCATTGGTTAACTGTTATACTTTTATTATTTACTTATTAGACTCTAATAAACATTTTGAGACCAGTTAGAACTTTTTGCAATGTGAATTGCACATTTGGCACCATATTGTTCACAAGGTATATTTTAGGACCTATATAACTAATGTATAGTGCAAATTTTTTAGTTAAGTTCTTTTAACGATAACAGACAAACCTTTCATTGGTTAACTGTTATACTTTTATTATTTACTTATTAGACTCTAATAAACATTTTGAGACCAGTTAGAACTTTTTGCAATGTGAATTGCACATTTGGCACCATATTGTTCACAAGGCACTTTTAGGACCTATATAACTAATGTATAGTGCAAATTTTTTAGTTAAGTTCTTTTAACGATAACAGACAAACCTTTCATTGGTTAACTGTTATACTTTTATTATTTACTTATTAGGCTCTAATAAACATTTTGAGACCCGTTAGAACTTTTTGGAATGTGAATTGCACATTTGGCACCGTATAGTTCACAAGGTACTTTTTAGGACCTATATAACTAACGTATAGTGCAAATTTTTTAGTTAAGTTCTTTTAACGATAACAGACAAACCTTTCATTGGTTAACTGTTATACTTTTATTATTTACTTATTAGACTCTAATAAACATTTTGAGACCAGTTAGAACTTTTTGCAATGTGAATTGCACATTTGGCACCATATTGTTCACAAGGCACTTTTTAGGACCTATATAACTAATGTATAGTGCAAATTTTTTAGTTAAGTTCTTTTAACGATAACAGACAAACCTTTCATTGGTCAACTGTTATACTTTTATTATTTACTTATTAGGCTCTAATAAACATTTTGAGACCCGTTAGAACTTTTTGCAATGTGAATTGCACATTTGGCACCATATAGTTCACAAGGTACTTTTTCGGACCTATATAACTAATGTATAGTGCAAATGTTTTAGTTAAGTTCTTTTAACGATAACAGACAAACCTTTCATTGGTTAACTGTTATACTTTTATTATTTACTTATTAGACTCTAATAAACATTTTGAGACCCGTTAGAACTTTTTGCAATGTGAATTGCACATTTGGCACCATATAGTTCACAATGTACTTTTTGGGACCTATATAACTAATGTATAGTGCAAATTTTTTAGTTAAGTTCTTTTAACGATAACAGACAAACCTTTCATTGGTTAACTGTTATACTTTTATTATTTACTTATTAGACTCTAATAAACATTTTGAGACCAGTTAGAACTTTTTGCAATGTGAATTGCACATTTGGCACCATATTGTTCACAAGGCACTTTTTAGGACCTATATAACTAATGTATAGTGCAAATTTTTTAGTTAAGTTCTTTTAACGATAACAGACAAACCTTTCATTGGTTAACTGTTATACTTTTATTATTTACTTATTAGGCTCTAATAAACATTTTGAGACCAGTTAGAACTTTTTGCAATGTGAATTGCACATTTGGCACCATATAGTTCACAAGGTACTTTTTAGGACCTATATAGCTAATGTATAGTGCAAATTTTTCAGTTAAGTTCTTTTAACGATAACAGACAAACCTTTTATTGGTTAACTGTTATACTTTTATTATTTACTTATTAGACTCTAATAAACATTTTGAGACCAGTTAGAACTTTTTGCAATGTGAATTGCACATTTGGCACCATATTGTTCACAAGGCACTTTTTAGGACCTATATAACTAAAGTATAGTGCAAATTTTTTAGTTAAGTTTATTTAACGATAACAGACAAACCTTTCATTGGTTAACTGTTATAATTTTATTATTTACTTATTAGGCTCTAATAAACATTTTGAGACCAGTTAGAACTTTTTGCAATGTGAATTGCACATTTGGCACCATATTGTTCACAAGGTACTTTTTAGGACCTATATAACTAATGTATAGTGCAAATTTTTTAGTTAAGTTCTTTTAACGATAACAGACAAACCTTTCATTGGTTAACTGTTCTACTTTTATTATTTACTTATTAGACTCTAATAAACATTTTGAGACCAGTTAGAACTTTTTGCAATGTGAATTGCACATTTGGCACCATATTGTTCACAAGGCACTTTTTAGGACCTATATAACTAATAAATAGTTCAAATTTTTTAGTTAAGTTCTTTTAACGATAACAGACAAACCTTTCATTGGTTAACTGTTATACTTTTATTATTTACTTGTTAGGCTCTAATAAACATTTTGAGACCCGTTAGAACTTTTTGCAATGTGAATTGCACATTTGGCACCATATTGTTCACAAGGCACTTTTTAGGACCTATATAACTAATGTATAGTTCAAATTTTTTAGTTAAGTTCTTTTAACGATAACAGACAAACCTTTCATTGGTTAACTGTTATACTTTTATTATTTAATTATTAGGCTCTAATAAACATTTTGAGACCCGTTAGAACTTTTTGCAATGTGAATTGCACATTTGGCACCGTATAGTTCACAAGGTACTTTTTCGGACCTATATAAATAATGTATAGTGCAAATTTTTTAATTAAGTTCTTTTAACGATAACAGACAAACCTTTCATTGGTTAACTGTTATACTTTTATTATTTACTTATTAGACTCTAATAAACATTTTGAGACCCGTTAGAACTTTTCGCAATGTGAATTGCACATTTGGCACCATATAGTTCACAAGGCACTTTTTAGGACCTATATAACTAATGTATAGTGCATATTTTTTAGTTAAGTTCTTTTAACGATAACAGACAAACCTTTCATTGGTTAACTGTTATACTTTTATTATTTACTTATTAGGCTCTAATAAACATTTTGAGACCAGTTAGAACTTTTTGCAATGTGAATTGCACATTTGGCACCATATAGTTCACAAGGTACTTTTTAGGACCTATATAACTAATGTATAGTGCAAATATTTTAGTTAAGTTCTTTTAACGATAACAGACAAACCTTTCATTGGTTAACTGTTATACTTTTATTATTTACTTATTAGACTCCAATAAACATTTTGAGACCAGTTAGAACTTTTTGCAATGTGAATTGCACATTTGGCACCATATTGTTCACAAGGTATTTTTTAGGACCTATATAACTAATGTACAGTGCAAATTTTTTAGTTAAGTTCTTTTAACGATAACAGACAAACCTTTTATTGGTTAACTGTTATACTTTTATTATTTACTTATTAGACTCTAATAAACTATTTGAGACCAGTTAGAACTTTTTGCAATGTGAATTGCACATTTGGCACCATATTGTTCACAAGGCACTTTTTAGGACCTATATAACTAATGTATAGTGCAAATTTTTTAGTTAAGTTCTTTTAACGATAACAGACAAACCTTTCATTGGTTAACTGTTATACTTTTATTATTTACTTATTAGGCTCTAATAAACATTTTGAGACCCGTTAGAACTTTTTGGAATGTGAATTGCACATTTGGCACAGTATAGTTCACAAGGTACTTTTTAGGACCTATATAACTAATGTATAGTGCAAATTTTTTAGTTAAGTTCTTTTAACGATAACAGACAAACCTTTTATTGGTTAACTGTTATACTTTTATTATTTACTTATTAGACTCTAATAAACATTTTGAGACCAGTTAGAACTTTTTGCAATGTGAATTGCACATTTGGCACCATATTGTTCACAAGGCACTTTTAGGACCTATATAACTAATGTATAGTGCAAATTTTTTAGTTAAGTTCTTTTAACGATAACAGACAAACCTTTCATTGGTTAACTGTTATACTTTTATTATTTACTTATTAGGCTCTAATAAACATTTTGAGACCCGTTAGAACTTTTTGGAATGTGAATTGCACATTTGGCACCATATAGTTCACAAGGTACTTTTTAGGACCTATATAACTAATGTATAGTGCAAATATTTTAGTTAAGTTCTTTTAACGATAACAGACAAACCTTTCATTGGTTAACTGTTATACTTTTATTATTTACTTATTAGACTCCAATAAACATTTTGAGACCAGTTAGAACTTTTTGCAATGTGAATTGCACATTTGGCACCATATTGTTCACAAGGTATTTTTTAGGACCTATATAACTAATGTACAGTGCAAATTTTTTAGTTAAGTTCTTTTAACGATAACAGACAAACCTTTCATTGGTTAACTGTTATACTTTTATTATTTACTTATTAGACTCTAATAAACTATTTGAGACCAGTTAGAACTTTTTGCAATGTGAATTGCACATTTGGCACCATATTGTTCACAAGGCACTTTTTAGGACCTATATAACTAATGTATAGTGCAAATTTTTTAGTTAAGTTCTTTTAACGATAACAGACAAACCTTTCATTGGTTAACTGTTATACTTTTATTATTTACTTATTAGGCTCTAATAAACATTTTGAGACCCGTTAGAACTTTTTGGAATGTGAATTGCACATTTGGCACAGTATAGTTCACAAGGTACTTTTTAGGACCTATATAACTAATGTATAGTGCAAATTTTTTAGTTAAGTTCTTTTAACGATAACAGACAAACCTTTTATTGGTTAACTGTTATACTTTTATTATTTACTTATTAGACTCTAATAAACATTTTGAGACCAGTTAGAACTTTTTGCAATGTGAATTGCACATTTGGCACCATATTGTTCACAAGGCACTTTTAGGACCTATATAACTAATGTATAGTGCAAATTTTTTAGTTAAGTTCTTTTAACGATAACAGACAAACCTTTCATTGGTTAACTGTTATACTTTTATTATTTACTTATTAGGCTCTAATAAACATTTTGAGACCCGTTAGAACTTTTTGGAATGTGAATTGCACATTTGGCACCGTATAGTTCACAAGGTACTTTTTAGGACCTATATAACTAATGTATAGTGCAAATTTTTTAGTTAAGTTCTTTTAACGATAACAGACAAACCTTTCATTGGTTAACTGTTATACTTTTATTATTTACTTATTAGACTCTAATAAACATTTTGAGACCAGTTAGAACTTTTTGCAATGTGAATTGCACATTTGGCACCATATTGTTCACAAGGCACTTTTTAGGACCTATATAACTAATGTATAGTGCAAATTTTTTAGTTAAGTTCTTTTAACGATAACAGACAAACCTTTCATTGGTCAACTGTTATACTTTTATTATTTACTTATTAGGCTCTAATAAACATTTTGAGACCAGTTAGAACTTTTTGCAATGTGAATTGCACATTTGGCACCATATAGTTCACAAGGTACTTTTTCGGACCTATATAACTAATGTATAGTGCAAATGTTTTAGTTAAGTTCTTTTAACGATAACAGACAAACCTTTCATTGGTTAACTGTTATACTTTTATTATTTACTTATTAGACTCTAATAAACATTTTGAGACCAGTTAGAACTTTTTGCAATGTGAATTGCACATTTGGCACCATATTGTTCACAAGGCACTTTTAGGACCTATATAACTAATGTATAGTGCAAATTTTTTAGTTAAGTTCTTTTAACGATAACAGACAAACCTTTCATTGGTTAACTGTTATACTTTTATTATTTACTTATTAGGCTCTAATAAACATTTTGAGACCCGTTAGAACTTTTTGGAATGTGAATTGCACATTTGGCACCGTATAGTTCACAAGGTACTTTTTAGGACCTATATAACTAATGTATAGTGCAAATTTTTTAGTTAAGTTCTTTTAACGATAACAGACAAACCTTTCATTGGTTAACTGTTATACTTTTATTATTTACTTATTAGACTCTAATAAACATTTTGAGACCAGTTAGAACTTTTTGCAATGTGAATTGCACATTTGGCACCATATTGTTCACAAGGCACTTTTTAGGACCTATATAACTAATGTATAGTGCAAATTTTTTAGTTAAGTTCTTTTAACGATAACAGACAAACCTTTCATTGGTCAACTGTTATACTTTTATTATTTACTTATTAGGCTCTAATAAACATTTTGAGACCAGTTAGAACTTTTTGCAATGTGAATTGCACATTTGGCACCATATAGTTCACAAGGTACTTTTTCGGACCTATATAACTAATGTATAGTGCAAATGTTTTAGTTAAGTTCTTTTAACGATAACAGACAAACCTTTCATTGGTTAACTGTTATACTTTTATTATTTACTTATTAGACTCTAATAAACATTTTGAGACCCGTTAGAACTTTTTGCAATGTGAATTGCACATTTGGCACCATATAGTTCACAAGGTACTTTTTGGGACCTATATAACTAATGTATAGTGCAAATTTTTTAGTTAAGTTCTTTTAACGATAACAGACAAACCTTTCATTGGTTAACTGTTATACTTTTATTATTTACTTATTAGACTCTAATAAACATTTTGAGACCAGTTAGAACTTTTTGCAATGTGAATTGCACATTTGGCACCATATTGTTCACAAGGTACTTTTTAGGACCTATATAACTAATGTATAGTTCAAATTTTTTAGTTAAGTTCTTTTAACGATAACAGACAAACCTTTCATTGGTTAACTGTTATACTTTTATTATTTACTTATTAGACTCTAATAAACATTTTGAGACCCGTTAGAACTTTTCGCAATGTGAATTGCACATTTGGCACCATATAGTTCACAAGGCACTTTTTAGGACCTATATAACTAATGTATAGTGCAAATTTTTTAGTTAAGTTCTTTTAACGATAACAGACAAACCTTTCATTGGTTAACTGTTATACTTTTATTATTTACTTATTAGACTCTAATAAACATTTTGAGACCAGTTAGAACTTTTTGCAATGTGAATTGCACATTTGGCACCATATTGTTCACAAGGCACTTTTTAGGACCTATATAACTAATGTATAGTGCAAATTTTTTAGTTAAGTTCTTTTAACGATAACAGACAAACCTTTCATTGGTCAACTGTTATACTTTTATTATTTACTTATTAGGCTCTAATAAACATTTTGAGACCAGTTAGAACTTTTTGCAATGTGAATTGCACATTTGGCACCATATAGTTCACAAGGTACTTTTTCGGACCTATATAACTAATGTATAGTGCAAATGTTTTAGTTAAGTTCTTTTAACGATAACAGACAAACCTTTCATTGGTTAACTGTTATACTTTTATTATTTACTTATTAGACTCTAATAAACATTTTGAGACCCGTTAGAACTTTTTGCAATGTGAATTGCACATTTGGCACCATATAGTTCACAAGGTACTTTTTGGGACCTATATAACTAATGTATAGTGCAAATTTTTTAGTTAAGTTCTTTTAACGATAACAGACAAACCTTTCATTGGTTAACTGTTATACTTTTATTATTTACTTATTAGACTCTAATAAACATTTTGAGACCAGTTAGAACTTTTTGCAATGTGAATTGCACATTTGGCACCATATTGTTCACAAGGCACTTTTTAGGACCTATATAACTAATGTATAGTTCAAATTTTTTAGTTAAGTTCTTTTAACGATAACAGACAAACCTTTCATTGGTTAACTGTTATACTTTTATTATTTACTTATTAGACTCTAATAAACATTTTGAGACCCGTTAGAACTTTTCGCAATGTGAATTGCACATTTGGCACCATATAGTTCACAAGGCACTTTTTAGGACCTATATAACTAATGTATAGTGCAAATTTTTTAGTTAAGTTCTTTTAACGATAACAGACAAACCTTTCATTGGTTAACTGTTATACTTTTATTATTTACTTATTAGGCTCTAATAAACATTTTGAGACCAGTTAGAACTTTTTGCAATGTGAATTGCACATTTGGCACCATATAGTTCACAAGGTACTTTTTAGGACCTATATAGCTAATGTATAGTGCAAATTTTTTAGTTAAGTTCTTTTAACGATAACAGACAAACCTTTTATTGGTTAACTGTTATACTTTTATTATTTACTTATTAGACTCTAATAAACATTTTGAGACCAGTTAGAACTTTTTGCAATGTGAATTGCACATTTGGCACCATATTGTTCACAAGGTACTTTTTCGGACCTATATAACTAATGTATAGTGCAAATGTTTTAGTTAAGTTCTTTTAACGATAACAGACAAACCTTTCATTGGTTAACTGTTATACTTTTATTATTTACTTATTAGACTCTAATAAACATTTTGAGACCCGTTAGAACTTTTTGCAATGTGAATTGCACATTTGGCACCATATAGTTCACAAGGTACTTTTTGGGACCTATATAACTAATGTATAGTGCAAATTTTTTAGTTAAGTTCTTTTAACGATAACAGACAAACCTTTCATTGGTTAACTGTTATACTTTTATTATTTACTTATTAGACTCTAATAAACATTTTGAGACCAGTTAGAACTTTTTGCAATGTGAATTGCACATTTGGCACCATATTGTTCACAAGGCACTTTTTAGGACCTATATAACTAATGTATAGTTCAAATTTTTTAGTTAAGTTCTTTTAACGATAACAGACAAACCTTTCATTGGTTAACTGTTATACTTTTATTATTTACTTATTAGACTCTAATAAACATTTTGAGACCAGTTAGAACTTTTTGCAATGTGAATTGCACATTTGGCACCATATAGTTCACAAGGTACTTTTTCGGACCTATATAACTAATGTATAGTGCAAATGTTTTAGTTAAGTTCTTTTAACGATAACAGACAAACCTTTCATTGGTTAACTGTTATACTTTTATTATTTACTTATTAGACTCTAATAAACATTTTGAGACCCGTTAGAACTTTTTGCAATGTGAATTGCACATTTGGCACCATATAGTTCACAAGGTACTTTTTGGGACCTATATAACTAATGTATAGTGCAAATTTTTTAGTTAAGTTCTTTTAACGATAACAGACAAACCTTTCATTGGTTAACTGTTATACTTTTATTATTTACTTATTAGACTCTAATAAACATTTTGAGACCAGTTAGAACTTTTTGCAATGTGAATTGCACATTTGGCACCATATTGTTCACAAGGCACTTTTTAGGACCTATATAACTAATGTATAGTGCAAATTTTTTAGTTAAGTTCTTTTAACGATAACAGACAAACCTTTCATTGGTTAACTGTTATACTTTTATTATTTACTTATTAGACTCTAATAAACATTTTGAGACCAGTTAGAACTTTTCGCAATGTGAATTGCACATTTGGCACCATATAGTTCACAAGGCACTTTTTCGGACCTATATAACTAATGTATAGTGCAAATGTTTTAGTTAAGTTCTTTTAACGATAACAGACAAACCTTTCATTGGTTAACTGTTATACTTTTATTATTTACTTATTAGACTCTAATAAACATTTTGAGACCCGTTAGAACTTTTTGCAATGTGAATTGCACATTTGGCACCATATAGTTCACAAGGTACTTTTTGGGACCTATATAACTAATGTATAGTGCAAATTTTTTAGTTAAGTTCTTTTAACGATAACAGACAAACCTTTCATTGGTTAACTGTTATACTTTTATTATTTACTTATTAGACTCTAATAAACATTTTGAGACCAGTTAGAACTTTTTGCAATGTGAATTGCACATTTGGCACCATATTGTTCACAAGGCACTTTTTAGGACCTATATAACTAATGTATAGTTCAAATTTTTTAGTTAAGTTCTTTTAACGATAACAGACAAACCTTTCATTGGTTAACTGTTATACTTTTATTATTTACTTATTAGACTCTAATAAACATTTTGAGACCAGTTAGAACTTTTTGCAATGTGAATTGCACATTTGGCACCATATAGTTCACAAGGTACTTTTTCGGACCTATATAACTAATGTATAGTGCAAATGTTTTAGTTAAGTTCTTTTAACGATAACAGACAAACCTTTCATTGGTTAACTGTTATACTTTTATTATTTACTTATTAGACTCTAATAAACATTTTGAGACCCGTTAGAACTTTTTGCAATGTGAATTGCACATTTGGCACCATATAGTTCACAAGGTACTTTTTGGGACCTATATAACTAATGTATAGTGCAAATTTTTTAGTTAAGTTCTTTTAACGATAACAGACAAACCTTTCATTGGTTAACTGTTATACTTTTATTATTTACTTATTAGACTCTAATAAACATTTTGAGACCAGTTAGAACTTTTTGCAATGTGAATTGCACATTTGGCACCATATTGTTCACAAGGCACTTTTTAGGACCTATATAACTAATGTATAGTTCAAATTTTTTAGTTAAGTTCTTTTAACGATAACAGACAAACCTTTCATTGGTTAACTGTTATACTTTTATTATTTACTTATTAGACTCTAATAAACATTTTGAGACCCGTTAGAACTTTTCGCAATGTGAATTGCACATTTGGCACCATATAGTTCACAAGGCACTTTTTAGGACCTATATAACTAATGTATAGTGCAAATTTTTTAGTTAAGTTCTTTTAACGATAACAGACAAACCTTTCATTGGTTAACTGTTATACTTTTATTATTTACTTATTAGACTCTAATAAACATTTTGAGACCAGTTAGAACTTTTTGCAATGTGAATTGCACATTTGGCACCATATTGTTCACAAGGCACTTTTTAGGACCTATATAACTAATGTATAGTGCAAATTTTTTAGTTAAGTTCTTTTAACGATAACAGACAAACCTTTCATTGGTCAACTGTTATACTTTTATTATTTACTTATTAGGCTCTAATAAACATTTTGAGACCAGTTAGAACTTTTTGCAATGTGAATTGCACATTTGGCACCATATAGTTCACAAGGTACTTTTTCGGACCTATATAACTAATGTATAGTGCAAATGTTTTAGTTAAGTTCTTTTAACGATAACAGACAAACCTTTCATTGGTTAACTGTTATACTTTTATTATTTACTTATTAGACTCTAATAAACATTTTGAGACCCGTTAGAACTTTTTGCAATGTGAATTGCACATTTGGCACCATATAGTTCACAAGGTACTTTTTGGGACCTATATAACTAATGTATAGTGCAAATTTTTTAGTTAAGTTCTTTTAACGATAACAGACAAACCTTTCATTGGTTAACTGTTATACTTTTATTATTTACTTATTAGACTCTAATAAACATTTTGAGACCAGTTAGAACTTTTTGCAATGTGAATTGCACATTTGGCACCATATTGTTCACAAGGCACTTTTTAGGACCTATATAACTAATGTATAGTTCAAATTTTTTAGTTAAGTTCTTTTAACGATAACAGACAAACCTTTCATTGGTTAACTGTTATACTTTTATTATTTACTTATTAGACTCTAATAAACATTTTGAGACCCGTTAGAACTTTTCGCAATGTGAATTGCACATTTGGCACCATATTGTTCACAAGGTATATTTTAGGACCTATATAACTAATGTATAGTGCAAATTTTTTAGTTAAGTTCTTTTAACGATAACAGACAAACCTTTCATTGGTTAACTGTTATACTTTTATTATTTACTTATTAGACTCTAATAAACATTTTGAGACCAGTTAGAACTTTTTGCAATGTGAATTGCACATTTGGCACCATATTGTTCACAAGGCACTTTTAGGACCTATATAACTAATGTATAGTGCAAATTTTTTAGTTAAGTTCTTTTAACGATAACAGACAAACCTTTCATTGGTTAACTGTTATACTTTTATTATTTACTTATTAGGCTCTAATAAACATTTTGAGACCCGTTAGAACTTTTTGGAATGTGAATTGCACATTTGGCACCGTATAGTTCACAAGGTACTTTTTAGGACCTATATAACTAACGTATAGTGCAAATTTTTTAGTTAAGTTCTTTTAACGATAACAGACAAACCTTTCATTGGTTAACTGTTATACTTTTATTATTTACTTATTAGACTCTAATAAACATTTTGAGACCAGTTAGAACTTTTTGCAATGTGAATTGCACATTTGGCACCATATTGTTCACAAGGCACTTTTTAGGACCTATATAACTAATGTATAGTGCAAATTTTTTAGTTAAGTTCTTTTAACGATAACAGACAAACCTTTCATTGGTCAACTGTTATACTTTTATTATTTACTTATTAGGCTCTAATAAACATTTTGAGACCCGTTAGAACTTTTTGCAATGTGAATTGCACATTTGGCACCATATAGTTCACAAGGTACTTTTTCGGACCTATATAACTAATGTATAGTGCAAATGTTTTAGTTAAGTTCTTTTAACGATAACAGACAAACCTTTCATTGGTTAACTGTTATACTTTTATTATTTACTTATTAGACTCTAATAAACATTTTGAGACCCGTTAGAACTTTTTGCAATGTGAATTGCACATTTGGCACCATATAGTTCACAATGTACTTTTTGGGACCTATATAACTAATGTATAGTGCAAATTTTTTAGTTAAGTTCTTTTAACGATAACAGACAAACCTTTCATTGGTTAACTGTTATACTTTTATTATTTACTTATTAGACTCTAATAAACATTTTGAGACCAGTTAGAACTTTTTGCAATGTGAATTGCACATTTGGCACCATATTGTTCACAAGGCACTTTTTAGGACCTATATAACTAATGTATAGTGCAAATTTTTTAGTTAAGTTCTTTTAACGATAACAGACAAACCTTTCATTGGTTAACTGTTATACTTTTATTATTTACTTATTAGGCTCTAATAAACATTTTGAGACCAGTTAGAACTTTTTGCAATGTGAATTGCACATTTGGCACCATATAGTTCACAAGGTACTTTTTAGGACCTATATAGCTAATGTATAGTGCAAATTTTTCAGTTAAGTTCTTTTAACGATAACAGACAAACCTTTTATTGGTTAACTGTTATACTTTTATTATTTACTTATTAGACTCTAATAAACATTTTGAGACCAGTTAGAACTTTTTGCAATGTGAATTGCACATTTGGCACCATATTGTTCACAAGGCACTTTTTAGGACCTATATAACTAAAGTATAGTGCAAATTTTTTAGTTAAGTTTATTTAACGATAACAGACAAACCTTTCATTGGTTAACTGTTATAATTTTATTATTTACTTATTAGGCTCTAATAAACATTTTGAGACCAGTTAGAACTTTTTGCAATGTGAATTGCACATTTGGCACCATATTGTTCACAAGGTACTTTTTAGGACCTATATAACTAATGTATAGTGCAAATTTTTTAGTTAAGTTCTTTTAACGATAACAGACAAACCTTTCATTGGTTAACTGTTCTACTTTTATTATTTACTTATTAGACTCTAATAAACATTTTGAGACCAGTTAGAACTTTTTGCAATGTGAATTGCACATTTGGCACCATATTGTTCACAAGGCACTTTTTAGGACCTATATAACTAATAAATAGTTCAAATTTTTTAGTTAAGTTCTTTTAACGATAACAGACAAACCTTTCATTGGTTAACTGTTATACTTTTATTATTTACTTGTTAGGCTCTAATAAACATTTTGAGACCCGTTAGAGCTTTTTGCAATGTGAATTGCACATTTGGCACCATATTGTTCACAAGGCACTTTTTAGGACCTATATAACTAATGTATAGTTCAAATTTTTTAGTTAAGTTCTTTTAACGATAACAGACAAACCTTTCATTGGTTAACTGTTATACTTTTATTATTTAATTATTAGGCTCTAATAAACATTTTGAGACCCGTTAGAACTTTTTGCAATGTGAATTGCACATTTGGCACCGTATAGTTCACAAGGTACTTTTTCGGACCTATATAAATAATGTATAGTGCAAATTTTTTAATTAAGTTCTTTTAACGATAACAGACAAACCTTTCATTGGTTAACTGTTATACTTTTATTATTTACTTATTAGACTCTAATAAACATTTTGAGACCCGTTAGAACTTTTCGCAATGTGAATTGCACATTTGGCACCATATAGTTCACAAGGCACTTTTTAGGACCTATATAACTAATGTATAGTGCATATTTTTTAGTTAAGTTCTTTTAACGATAACAGACAAACCTTTCATTGGTTAACTGTTATACTTTTATTATTTACTTATTAGGCTCTAATAAACATTTTGAGACCAGTTAGAACTTTTTGCAATGTGAATTGCACATTTGGCACCATATAGTTCACAAGGTACTTTTTAGGACCTATATAACTAATGTATAGTGCAAATATTTTAGTTAAGTTCTTTTAACGATAACAGACAAACCTTTCATTGGTTAACTGTTATACTTTTATTATTTACTTATTAGACTCCAATAAACATTTTGAGACCAGTTAGAACTTTTTGCAATGTGAATTGCACATTTGGCACCATATTGTTCACAAGGTATTTTTTAGGACCTATATAACTAATGTACAGTGCAAATTTTTTAGTTAAGTTCTTTTAACGATAACAGACAAACCTTTTATTGGTTAACTGTTATACTTTTATTATTTACTTATTAGACTCTAATAAACTATTTGAGACCAGTTAGAACTTTTTGCAATGTGAATTGCACATTTGGCACCATATTGTTCACAAGGCACTTTTTAGGACCTATATAACTAATGTATAGTGCAAATTTTTTAGTTAAGTTCTTTTAACGATAACAGACAAACCTTTCATTGGTTAACTGTTATACTTTTATTATTTACTTATTAGGCTCTAATAAACATTTTGAGACCCGTTAGAACTTTTTGGAATGTGAATTGCACATTTGGCACAGTATAGTTCACAAGGTACTTTTTAGGACCTATATAACTAATGTATAGTGCAAATTTTTTAGTTAAGTTCTTTTAACGATAACAGACAAACCTTTTATTGGTTAACTGTTATACTTTTATTATTTACTTATTAGACTCTAATAAACATTTTGAGACCAGTTAGAACTTTTTGCAATGTGAATTGCACATTTGGCACCATATTGTTCACAAGGCACTTTTAGGACCTATATAACTAATGTATAGTGCAAATTTTTTAGTTAAGTTCTTTTAACGATAACAGACAAACCTTTCATTGGTTAACTGTTATACTTTTATTATTTACTTATTAGGCTCTAATAAACATTTTGAGACCCGTTAGAACTTTTTGGAATGTGAATTGCACATTTGGCACCGTATAGTTCACAAGGTACTTTTTAGGACCTATATAACTAATGTATAGTGCAAATTTTTTAGTTAAGTTCTTTTAACGATAACAGACAAACCTTTCATTGGTTAACTGTTATACTTTTATTATTTACTTATTAGACTCTAATAAACATTTTGAGACCAGTTAGAACTTTTTGCAATGTGAATTGCACATTTGGCACCATATTGTTCACAAGGCACTTTTTAGGACCTATATAACTAATGTATAGTGCAAATTTTTTAGTTAAGTTCTTTTAACGATAACAGACAAACCTTTCATTGGTCAACTGTTATACTTTTATTATTTACTTATTAGGCTCTAATAAACATTTTGAGACCAGTTAGAACTTTTTGCAATGTGAATTGCACATTTGGCACCATATAGTTCACAAGGTACTTTTTCGGACCTATATAACTAATGTATAGTGCAAATGTTTTAGTTAAGTTCTTTTAACGATAACAGACAAACCTTTCATTGGTTAACTGTTATACTTTTATTATTTACTTATTAGACTCTAATAAACATTTTGAGACCAGTTAGAACTTTTTGCAATGTGAATTGCACATTTGGCACCATATTGTTCACAAGGCACTTTTAGGACCTATATAACTAATGTATAGTGCAAATTTTTTAGTTAAGTTCTTTTAACGATAACAGACAAACCTTTCATTGGTTAACTGTTATACTTTTATTATTTACTTATTAGGCTCTAATAAACATTTTGAGACCCGTTAGAACTTTTTGGAATGTGAATTGCACATTTGGCACCGTATAGTTCACAAGGTACTTTTTAGGACCTATATAACTAATGTATAGTGCAAATTTTTTAGTTAAGTTCTTTTAACGATAACAGACAAACCTTTCATTGGTTAACTGTTATACTTTTATTATTTACTTATTAGACTCTAATAAACATTTTGAGACCCGTTAGAACTTTTCGCAATGTGAATTGCACATTTGGCACCATATAGTTCACAAGGCACTTTTTAGGACCTATATAACTAATGTATAGTGCAAATTTTTTAGTTAAGTTCTTTTAACGATAACAGACAAACCTTTCATTGGTTAACTGTTATACTTTTATTATTTACTTATTAGGCTCTAATAAACATTTTGAGACCAGTTAGAACTTTTGCAATGTGAATTGCACATTTGGCACCATATAGTTCACAAGGTAATTTTTAGGACCTATATAGCTAATGTATAGTGCAAATTTTTTAGTTAAGTTCTTTTAACGATAACAGACAAACCTTTCATTGGTTAACTGTTATACTTTTATTATTTACTTATTAGACTCTAATAAACATTTTGAGACCAGTTAGAACTTTTTGCAATGTGAATTGCACATTTGGCACCATATTGTTCACAAGGCACTTTTTAGGACCTATATAACTAAAGTATAGTGCAAATTTTTTAGTTAAGTTCTTTTAACGATAACAGACAAACCTTTCATTGGTTAACTGTTATACTTTTATTATTTACTTATTAGACTCTAATAAACATTTTGAGACCAGTTAGAACTTTTTGCAATGTGAATTGCACATTTGGCACCATATTGTTCACAAGGCACTTTTAGGACCTATATAACTAATGTATAGTGCAAATTTTTTAGTTAAGTTCTTTTAACGATAACAGACAAACCTTTCATTGGTTAACTGTTATACTTTTATTATTTACTTATTAGGCTCTAATAAACATTTTGAGACCCGTTAGAACTTTTTGGAATGTGAATTGCACATTTGGCACCGTATAGTTCACAAGGTACTTTTTAGGACCTATATAACTAACGTATAGTGCAAATTTTTTAGTTAAGTTCTTTTAACGATAACAGACAAACCTTTCATTGGTTAACTGTTATACTTTTATTATTTACTTATTAGACTCTAATAAACATTTTGAGACCAGTTGGAACTTTTTGCAATGTGAATTGCACATTTGGCACCATATTGTTCACAAGGCACTTTTTAGGACCTATATAACTAATGTATAGTGCAAATTTTTTAGTTAAGTTCTTTTAACGATAACAGACAAACCTTTCATTGGTCAACTGTTATACTTTTATTATTTACTTATTAGGCTCTAATAAACATTTTGAGACCCGTTAGAACTTTTTGCAATGTGAATTGCACATTTGGCACCATATAGTTCACAAGGTACTTTTTCGGACCTATATAACTAATGTATAGTGCAAATGTTTTAGTTAAGTTCTTTTAACGATAACAGACAAACCTTTCATTGGTTAACTGTTATACTTTTATTATTTACTTATTAGACTCTAATAAACATTTTGAGACCCGTTAGAACTTTTTGCAATGTGAATTGCACATTTGGCACCATATAGTTCACAATGTACTTTTTGGGACCTATATAACTAATGTATAGTGCAAATTTTTTAGTTAAGTTCTTTTAACGATAACAGACAAACCTTTCATTGGTTAACTGTTATACTTTTATTATTTACTTATTAGACTCTAATAAACATTTTGAGACCAGTTAGAACTTTTTGCAATGTGAATTGCACATTTGGCACCATATTGTTCACAAGGCACTTTTTAGGACCTATATAACTAATGTATAGTGCAAATTTTTTAGTTAAGTTCTTTTAACGATAACAGACAAACCTTTCATTGGTTAACTGTTATACTTTTATTATTTACTTATTAGGCTCTAATAAACATTTTGAGACCAGTTAGAACTTTTTGCAATGTGAATTGCACATTTGGCACCATATAGTTCACAAGGTACTTTTTAGGACCTATATAGCTAATGTATAGTGCAAATTTTTCAGTTAAGTTCTTTTAACGATAACAGACAAACCTTTTATTGGTTAACTGTTATACTTTTATTATTTACTTATTAGACTCTAATAAACATTTTGAGACCAGTTAGAACTTTTTGCAATGTGAATTGCACATTTGGCACCATATTGTTCACAAGGCACTTTTTAGGACCTATATAACTAAAGTATAGTGCAAATTTTTTAGTTAAGTTTATTTAACGATAACAGACAAACCTTTCATTGGTTAACTGTTATAATTTTATTATTTACTTATTAGGCTCTAATAAACATTTTGAGACCAGTTAGAACTTTTTGCAATGTGAATTGCACATTTGGCACCATATTGTTCACAAGGTACTTTTTAGGACCTATATAACTAATGTATAGTGCAAATTTTTTAGTTAAGTTCTTTTAACGATAACAGACAAACCTTTCATTGGTTAACTGTTCTACTTTTATTATTTACTTATTAGACTCTAATAAACATTTTGAGACCAGTTAGAACTTTTTGCAATGTGAATTGCACATTTGGCACCATATTGTTCACAAGGCACTTTTTAGGACCTATATAACTAATAAATAGTTCAAATTTTTTAGTTAAGTTCTTTTAACGATAACAGACAAACCTTTCATTGGTTAACTGTTATACTTTTATTATTTACTTGTTAGGCTCTAATAAACATTTTGAGACCCGTTAGAACTTTTTGCAATGTGAATTGCACATTTGGCACCATATTGTTCACAAGGCACTTTTTAGGACCTATATAACTAATGTATAGTTCAAATTTTTTAGTTAAGTTCTTTTAACGATAACAGACAAACCTTTCATTGGTTAACTGTTATACTTTTATTATTTAATTATTAGGCTCTAATAAACATTTTGAGACCCGTTAGAACTTTTTGCAATGTGAATTGCACATTTGGCACCGTATAGTTCACAAGGTACTTTTTCGGACCTATATAAATAATGTATAGTGCAAATTTTTTAATTAAGTTCTTTTAACGATAACAGACAAACCTTTCATTGGTTAACTGTTATACTTTTATTATTTACTTATTAGACTCTAATAAACATTTTGAGACCCGTTAGAACTTTTCGCAATGTGAATTGCACATTTGGCACCATATAGTTCACAAGGCACTTTTTAGGACCTATATAACTAATGTATAGTGCATATTTTTTAGTTAAGTTCTTTTAACGATAACAGACAAACCTTTCATTGGTTAACTGTTATACTTTTATTATTTACTTATTAGGCTCTAATAAACATTTTGAGACCAGTTAGAACTTTTTGCAATGTGAATTGCACATTTGGCACCATATAGTTCACAAGGTACTTTTTAGGACCTATATAACTAATGTATAGTGCAAATATTTTAGTTAAGTTCTTTTAACGATAACAGACAAACCTTTCATTGGTTAACTGTTATACTTTTATTATTTACTTATTAGACTCCAATATACATTTTGAGACCAGTTAGAACTTTTTGCAATGTGAATTGCACATTTGGCACCATATTGTTCACAAGGTATTTTTTAGGACCTATATAACTAATGTACAGTGCAAATTTTTTAGTTAAGTTCTTTTAACGATAACAGACAAACCTTTTATTGGTTAACTGTTATACTTTTATTATTTACTTATTAGACTCTAATAAACTATTTGAGACCAGTTAGAACTTTTTGCAATGTGAATTGCACATTTGGCACCATATTGTTCACAAGGCACTTTTTAGGACCTATATAACTAATGTATAGTGCAAATTTTTTAGTTAAGTTCTTTTAACGATAACAGACAAACCTTTCATTGGTTAACTGTTATACTTTTATTATTTACTTATTAGGCTCTAATAAACATTTTGAGACCCGTTAGAACTTTTTGGAATGTGAATTGCACATTTGGCACCATATTGTTCACAAGGCACTTTTTAGGACCTATATAACTAAAGTATAGTGCAAATTTTTTAGTTAAGTTTATTTAACGATAACAGACAAACCTTTCATTGGTTAACTGTTATAATTTTATTATTTACTTATTAGGCTCTAATAAACATTTTGAGACCAGTTAGAACTTTTTGCAATGTGAATTGCACATTTGGCACCATATTGTTCACAAGGTACTTTTTAGGACCTATATAACTAATGTATAGTGCAAATTTTTTAGTTAAGTTCTTTTAACGATAACAGACAAACCTTTCATTGGTTAACTGTTCTACTTTTATTATTTACTTATTAGACTCTAATAAACATTTTGAGACCAGTTAGAACTTTTTGCAATGTGAATTGCACATTTGGCACCATATTGTTCACAAGGCACTTTTTAGGACCTATATAACTAATAAATAGTTCAAATTTTTTAGTTAAGTTCTTTTAACGATAACAGACAAACCTTTCATTGGTTAACTGTTATACTTTTATTATTTACTTGTTAGGCTCTAATAAACATTTTGAGACCCGTTAGAACTTTTTGCAATGTGAATTGCACATTTGGCACCATATTGTTCACAAGGCACTTTTTAGGACCTATATAACTAATGTATAGTTCAAATTTTTTAGTTAAGTTCTTTTAACGATAACAGACAAACCTTTCATTGGTTAACTGTTATACTTTTATTATTTAATTATTAGGCTCTAATAAACATTTTGAGACCCGTTAGAACTTTTTGCAATGTGAATTGCACATTTGGCACCGTATAGTTCACAAGGTACTTTTTCGGACCTATATAAATAATGTATAGTGCAAATTTTTTAATTAAGTTCTTTTAACGATAACAGACAAACCTTTCATTGGTTAACTGTTATACTTTTATTATTTACTTATTAGACTCTAATAAACATTTTGAGACCCGTTAGAACTTTTCGCAATGTGAATTGCACATTTGGCACCATATAGTTCACAAGGCACTTTTTAGGACCTATATAACTAATGTATAGTGCATATTTTTTAGTTAAGTTCTTTTAACGATAACAGACAAACCTTTCATTGGTTAACTGTTATACTTTTATTATTTACTTATTAGGCTCTAATAAACATTTTGAGACCAGTTAGAACTTTTTGCAATGTGAATTGCACATTTGGCACCATATAGTTCACAAGGTACTTTTTAGGACCTATATAACTAATTTATAGTGCAAATATTTTAGTTAAGTTCTTTTAACGATAACAGACAAACCTTTCATTGGTTAACTGTTATACTTTTATTATTTACTTATTAGACTCCAATATACATTTTGAGACCAGTTAGAACTTTTTGCAATGTGAATTGCACATTTGGCACCATATTGTTCACAAGGTATTTTTTAGGACCTATACAACTAATGTACAGTGCAAATTTTTTAGTTAAGTTCTTTTAACGATAACAGACAAACCTTTTATTGGTTAACTGTTATACTTTTATTATTTACTTATTAGACTCTAATAAACTATTTGAGACCAGTTAGAACTTTTTGCAATGTGAATTGCACATTTGGCACCATATTGTTCACAAGGCACTTTTTAGGACCTATATAACTAATGTATAGTGCAAATTTTTTAGTTAAGTTCTTTTAACGATAACAGACAAACCTTTCATTGGTTAACTGTTATACTTTTATTATTTACTTATTAGGCTCTAATAAACATTTTGAGACCCGTTAGAACTTTTTGGAATGTGAATTGCACATTTGGCACAGTATAGTTCACAAGGTACTTTTTAGGACCTATATAACTAATGTATAGTGCAAATTTTTTAGTTAAGTTCTTTTAACGATAACAGACAAACCTTTTATTGGTTAACTGTTATACTTTTATTATTTACTTATTAGACTCTAATAAACATTTTGAGACCAGTTAGAACTTTTTGCAATGTGAATTGCACATTTGGCACCATATTGTTCACAAGGCACTTTTAGGACCTATATAACTAATGTATAGTGCAAATTTTTTAGTTAAGTTCTTTTAACGATAACAGACAAACCTTTCATTGGTTAACTGTTATACTTTTATTATTTACTTATTAGGCTCTAATAAACATTTTGAGACCCGTTAGAACTTTTTGGAATGTGAATTGCACATTTGGCACCATATAGTTCACAAGGTACTTTTTAGGACCTATATAACTAATGTATAGTGCAAATATTTTAGTTAAGTTCTTTTAACGATAACAGACAAACCTTTCATTGGTTAACTGTTATACTTTTATTATTTACTTATTAGACTCCAATAAACATTTTGAGACCAGTTAGAACTTTTTGCAATGTGAATTGCACATTTGGCACCATATTGTTCACAAGGTATTTTTTAGGACCTATATAACTAATGTACAGTGCAAATTTTTTAGTTAAGTTCTTTTAACGATAACAGACAAACCTTTTATTGGTTAACTGTTATACTTTTATTATTTACTTATTAGACTCTAATAAACTATTTGAGACCAGTTAGAACTTTTTGCAATGTGAATTGCACATTTGGCACCATATTGTTCACAAGGCACTTTTTAGGACCTATATAACTAATGTATAGTGCAAATTTTTTAGTTAAGTTCTTTTAACGATAACAGACAAACCTTTCATTGGTTAACTGTTATACTTTTATTATTTACTTATTAGGCTCTAATAAACATTTTGAGACCCGTTAGAACTTTTTGGAATGTGAATTGCACATTTGGCACAGTATAGTTCACAAGGTACTTTTTAGGACCTATATAACTAATGTATAGTGCAAATTTTTTAGTTAAGTTCTTTTAACGATAACAGACAAACCTTTTATTGGTTAACTGTTATACTTTTATTATTTACTTATTAGACTCTAATAAACATTTTGAGACCAGTTAGAACTTTTTGCAATGTGAATTGCACATTTGGCACCATATTGTTCACAAGGCACTTTTAGGACCTATATAACTAATGTATAGTGCAAATTTTTTAGTTAAGTTCTTTTAACGATAACAGACAAACCTTTCATTGGTTAACTGTTATACTTTTATTATTTACTTATTAGGCTCTAATAAACATTTTGAGACCCGTTAGAACTTTTTGGAATGTGAATTGCACATTTGGCACCGTATAGTTCACAAGGTACTTTTTAGGACCTATATAACTAATGTATAGTGCAAATTTTTTAGTTAAGTTCTTTTAACGATAACAGACAAACCTTTCATTGGTTAACTGTTATACTTTTATTATTTACTTATTAGACTCTAATAAACATTTTGAGACCAGTTAGAACTTTTTGCAATGTGAATTGCACATTTGGCACCATATTGTTCACAAGGCACTTTTTAGGACCTATATAACTAATGTATAGTGCAAATTTTTTAGTTAAGTTCTTTTAACGATAACAGACAAACCTTTCATTGGTCAACTGTTATACTTTTATTATTTACTTATTAGGCTCTAATAAACATTTTGAGACCAGTTAGAACTTTTTGCAATGTGAATTGCACATTTGGCACCATATAGTTCACAAGGTACTTTTTCGGACCTATATAACTAATGTATAGTGCAAATGTTTTAGTTAAGTTCTTTTAACGATAACAGACAAACCTTTCATTGGTTAACTGTTATACTTTTATTATTTACTTATTAGACTCTAATAAACATTTTGAGACCAGTTAGAACTTTTTGCAATGTGAATTGCACATTTGGCACCATATTGTTCACAAGGCACTTTTAGGACCTATATAACTAATGTATAGTGCAAATTTTTTAGTTAAGTTCTTTTAACGATAACAGACAAACCTTTCATTGGTTAACTGTTATACTTTTATTATTTACTTATTAGGCTCTAATAAACATTTTGAGACCCGTTAGAACTTTTTGGAATGTGAATTGCACATTTGGCACCGTATAGTTCACAAGGTACTTTTTAGGACCTATATAACTAATGTATAGTGCAAATTTTTTAGTTAAGTTCTTTTAACGATAACAGACAAACCTTTCATTGGTTAACTGTTATACTTTTATTATTTACTTATTAGACTCTAATAAACATTTTGAGACCAGTTAGAACTTTTTGCAATGTGAATTGCACATTTGGCACCATATTGTTCACAAGGCACTTTTTAGGACCTATATAACTAATGTATAGTGCAAATTTTTTAGTTAAGTTCTTTTAACGATAACAGACAAACCTTTCATTGGTCAACTGTTATACTTTTATTATTTACTTATTAGGCTCTAATAAACATTTTGAGACCAGTTAGAACTTTTTGCAATGTGAATTGCACATTTGGCACCATATAGTTCACAAGGTACTTTTTCGGACCTATATAACTAATGTATAGTGCAAATGTTTTAGTTAAGTTCTTTTAACGATAACAGACAAACATTTCATTGGTTAACTGTTATACTTTTATTATTTACTTATTAGACTCTAATAAACATTTTGAGACCCGTTAGAACTTTTTGCAATGTGAATTGCACATTTGGCACCATATAGTTCACAAGGTACTTTTTGGGACCTATATAACTAATGTATAGTGCAAATTTTTTAGTTAAGTTCTTTTAACGATAACAGACAAACCTTTCATTGGTTAACTGTTATACTTTTATTATTTACTTATTAGACTCTAATAAACATTTTGAGACCAGTTAGAACTTTTTGCAATGTGAATTGCACATTTGGCACCATATTGTTCACAAGGTACTTTTTAGGACCTATATAACTAATGTATAGTTCAAATTTTTTAGTTAAGTTCTTTTAACGATAACAGACAAACCTTTCATTGGTTAACTGTTATACTTTTATTATTTACTTATTAGACTCTAATAAACATTTTGAGACCCGTTAGAACTTTTCGCAATGTGAATTGCACATTTGGCACCATATAGTTCACAAGGCACTTTTTAGGACCTATATAACTAATGTATAGTGCAAATTTTTTAGTTAAGTTCTTTTAACGATAACAGACAAACCTTTCATTGGTTAACTGTTATACTTTTATTATTTACTTATTAGACTCTAATAAACATTTTGAGACCAGTTAGAACTTTTTGCAATGTGAATTGCACATTTGGCACCATATTGTTCACAAGGCACTTTTTAGGACCTATATAACTAATGTATAGTGCAAATTTTTTAGTTAAGTTCTTTTAACGATAACAGACAAACCTTTCATTGGTCAACTGTTATACTTTTATTATTTACTTATTAGGCTCTAATAAACATTTTGAGACCAGTTAGAACTTTTTGCAATGTGAATTGCACATTTGGCACCATATAGTTCACAAGGTACTTTTTCGGACCTATATAACTAATGTATAGTGCAAATGTTTTAGTTAAGTTCTTTTAACGATAACAGACAAACCTTTCATTGGTTAACTGTTATACTTTTATTATTTACTTATTAGACTCTAATAAACATTTTGAGACCCGTTAGAACTTTTTGCAATGTGAATTGCACATTTGGCACCATATAGTTCACAAGGTACTTTTTGGGACCTATATAACTAATGTATAGTGCAAATTTTTTAGTTAAGTTCTTTTAACGATAACAGACAAACCTTTCATTGGTTAACTGTTATACTTTTATTATTTACTTATTAGACTCTAATAAACATTTTGAGACCAGTTAGAACTTTTTGCAATGTGAATTGCACATTTGGCACCATATTGTTCACAAGGCACTTTTTAGGACCTATATAACTAATGTATAGTTCAAATTTTTTAGTTAAGTTCTTTTAACGATAACAGACAAACCTTTCATTGGTTAACTGTTATACTTTTATTATTTACTTATTAGACTCTAATAAACATTTTGAGACCCGTTAGAACTTTTCGCAATGTGAATTGCACATTTGGCACCATATAGTTCACAAGGCACTTTTTAGGACCTATATAACTAATGTATAGTGCAAATTTTTTAGTTAAGTTCTTTTAACGATAACAGACAAACCTTTCATTGGTTAACTGTTATACTTTTATTATTTACTTATTAGGCTCTAATAAACATTTTGAGACCAGTTAGAACTTTTTGCAATGTGAATTGCACATTTGGCACCATATAGTTCACAAGGTACTTTTTAGGACCTATATAGCTAATGTATAGTGCAAATTTTTTAGTTAAGTTCTTTTAACGATAACAGACAAACCTTTTATTGGTTAACTGTTATACTTTTATTATTTACTTATTAGACTCTAATAAACATTTTGAGACCAGTTAGAACTTTTTGCAATGTGAATTGCACATTTGGCACCATATTGTTCACAAGGTACTTTTTCGGACCTATATAACTAATGTATAGTGCAAATGTTTTAGTTAAGTTCTTTTAACGATAACAGACAAACCTTTCATTGGTTAACTGTTATACTTTTATTATTTACTTATTAGACTCTAATAAACATTTTGAGACCCGTTAGAACTTTTTGCAATGTGAATTGCACATTTGGCACCATATAGTTCACAAGGTACTTTTTGGGACCTATATAACTAATGTATAGTGCAAATTTTTTAGTTAAGTTCTTTTAACGATAACAGACAAACCTTTCATTGGTTAACTGTTATACTTTTATTATTTACTTATTAGACTCTAATAAACATTTTGAGACCAGTTAGAACTTTTTGCAATGTGAATTGCACATTTGGCACCATATTGTTCACAAGGCACTTTTTAGGACCTATATAACTAATGTATAGTTCAAATTTTTTAGTTAAGTTCTTTTAACGATAACAGACAAACCTTTCATTGGTTAACTGTTATACTTTTATTATTTACTTATTAGACTCTAATAAACATTTTGAGACCAGTTAGAACTTTTTGCAATGTGAATTGCACATTTGGCACCATATAGTTCACAAGGTACTTTTTAGGACCTATATAACTAATGTATAGTGCAAATGTTTTAGTTAAGTTCTTTTAACGATAACAGACAAACCTTTCATTGGTTAACTGTTATACTTTTATTATTTACTTATTAGACTCTAATAAACATTTTGAGACCCGTTAGAACTTTTTGCAATGTGAATTGCACATTTGGCACCATATAGTTCACAAGGTACTTTTTGGGACCTATATAACTAATGTATAGTGCAAATTTTTTAGTTAAGTTCTTTTAACGATAACAGACAAACCTTTCATTGGTTAACTGTTATACTTTTATTATTTACTTATTAGACTCTAATAAACATTTTGAGACCAGTTAGAACTTTTTGCAATGTGAATTGCACATTTGGCACCATATTGTTCACAAGGCACTTTTTAGGACCTATATGACTAATGTATAGTTCAAATTTTTTAGTTAAGTTCTTTTAACGATAACAGACAAACCTTTCATTGGTTAACTGTTATACTTTTATTATTTACTTATTAGACTCTAATAAACATTTTGAGACCCGTTAGAACTTTTCGCAATGTGAATTGCACATTTGGCACCATATAGTTCACAAGGCACTTTTTCGGACCTATATAACTAATGTATAGTGCAAATGTTTTAGTTAAGTTCTTTTAACGATAACAGACAAACCTTTCATTGGTTAACTGTTATACTTTTATTATTTACTTATTAGACTCTAATAAACATTTTGAGACCCGTTAGAACTTTTTGCAATGTGAATTGCACATTTGGCACCATATAGTTCACAAGGTACTTTTTGGGACCTATATAACTAATGTATAGTGCAAATTTTTTAGTTAAGTTCTTTTAACGATAACAGACAAACCTTTCATTGGTTAACTGTTATACTTTTATTATTTACTTATTAGACTCTAATAAACATTTTGAGACCAGTTAGAACTTTTTGCAATGTGAATTGCACATTTGGCACCATATTGTTCACAAGGCACTTTTTAGGACCTATATAACTAATGTATAGTTCAAATTTTTTAGTTAAGTTCTTTTAACGATAACAGACAAACCTTTCATTGGTTAACTGTTATACTTTTATTATTTACTTATTAGACTCTAATAAACATTTTGAGACCAGTTAGAACTTTTTGCAATGTGAATTGCACATTTGGCACCATATAGTTCACAAGGTACTTTTTCGGACCTATATAACTAATGTATAGTGCAAATGTTTTAGTTAAGTTCTTTTAACGATAACAGACAAACCTTTCATTGGTTAACTGTTATACTTTTATTATTTACTTATTAGACTCTAATAAACATTTTGAGACCCGTTAGAACTTTTTGCAATGTGAATTGCACATTTGGCACCATATAGTTCACAAGGTACTTTTTGGGACCTATATAACTAATGTATAGTGCAAATTTTTTAGTTAAGTTCTTTTAACGATAACAGACAAACCTTTCATTGGTTAACTGTTATACTTTTATTATTTACTTATTAGACTCTAATAAACATTTTGAGACCAGTTAGAACTTTTTGCAATGTGAATTGCACATTTGGCACCATATTGTTCACAAGGCACTTTTTAGGACCTATATAACTAATGTATAGTTCAAATTTTTTAGTTAAGTTCTTTTAACGATAACAGACAAACCTTTCATTGGTTAACTGTTATACTTTTATTATTTACTTATTAGACTCTAATAAACATTTTGAGACCCGTTAGAACTTTTCGCAATGTGAATTGCACATTTGGCACCATATAGTTCACAAGGCACTTTTTAGGACCTATATAACTAATGTATAGTGCAAATTTTTTAGTTAAGTTCTTTTAACGATAACAGACAAACCTTTCATTGGTTAACTGTTATACTTTTATTATTTACTTATTAGACTCTAATAAACATTTTGAGACCAGTTAGAACTTTTTGCAATGTGAATTGCACATTTGGCACCATATTGTTCACAAGGCACTTTTTAGGACCTATATAACTAATGTATAGTGCAAATTTTTTAGTTAAGTTCTTTTAACGATAACAGACAAACCTTTCATTGGTCAACTGTTATACTTTTATTATTTACTTATTAGGCTCTAATAAACATTTTGAGACCAGTTAGAACTTTTTGCAATGTGAATTGCACATTTGGCACCATATAGTTCACAAGGTACTTTTTCGGACCTATATAACTAATGTATAGTGCAAATGTTTTAGTTAAGTTCTTTTAACGATAACAGACAAACCTTTCATTGGTTAACTGTTATACTTTTATTATTTACTTATTAGACTCTAATAAACATTTTGAGACCCGTTAGAACTTTTTGCAATGTGAATTGCACATTTGGCACCATATAGTTCACAAGGTACTTTTTGGGACCTATATAACTAATGTATAGTGCAAATTTTTTAGTTAAGTTCTTTTAACGATAACAGACAAACCTTTCATTGGTTAACTGTTATACTTTTATTATTTACTTATTAGACTCTAATAAACATTTTGAGACCAGTTAGAACTTTTTGCAATGTGAATTGCACATTTGGCACCATATTGTTCACAAGGCACTTTTTAGGACCTATATAACTAATGTATAGTTCAAATTTTTTAGTTAAGTTCTTTTAACGATAACAGACAAACCTTTCATTGGTTAACTGTTATACTTTTATTATTTACTTATTAGACTCTAATAAACATTTTGAGACCCGTTAGAACTTTTCGCAATGTGAATTGCACATTTGGCACCATATTGTTCACAAGGTATATTTTAGGACCTATATAACTAATGTATAGTGCAAATTTTTTAGTTAAGTTCTTTTAACGATAACAGACAAACCTTTCATTGGTTAACTGTTATACTTTTATTATTTACTTATTAGACTCTAATAAACATTTTGAGACCAGTTAGAACTTTTTGCAATGTGAATTGCACATTTGGCACCATATTGTTCACAAGGCACTTTTAGGACCTATATAACTAATGTATAGTGCAAATTTTTTAGTTAAGTTCTTTTAACGATAACAGACAAACCTTTCATTGGTTAACTGTTATACTTTTATTATTTACTTATTAGGCTCTAATAAACATTTTGAGACCCGTTAGAACTTTTTGGAATGTGAATTGCACATTTGGCACCGTATAGTTCACAAGGTACTTTTTAGGACCTATATAACTAACGTATAGTGCAAATTTTTTAGTTAAGTTCTTTTAACGATAACAGACAAACCTTTCATTGGTTAACTGTTATACTTTTATTATTTACTTATTAGACTCTAATAAACATTTTGAGACCAGTTAGAACTTTTTGCAATGTGAATTGCACATTTGGCACCATATTGTTCACAAGGCACTTTTTAGGACCTATATAACTAATGTATAGTGCAAATTTTTTAGTTAAGTTCTTTTAACGATAACAGACAAACCTTTCATTGGTCAACTGTTATACTTTTATTATTTACTTATTAGGCTCTAATAAACATTTTGAGACCAGTTAGAACTTTTTGCAATGTGAATTGCACATTTGGCACCATATAGTTCACAAGGTACTTTTTCGGACCTATATAACTAATGTATAGTGCAAATGTTTTAGTTAAGTTCTTTTAACGATAACAGACAAACCTTTCATTGGTTAACTGTTATACTTTTATTATTTACTTATTAGACTCTAATAAACATTTTGAGACCCGTTAGAACTTTTTGCAATGTGAATTGCACATTTGGCACCATATAGTTCACAATGTACTTTTTGGGACCTATATAACTAATGTATAGTGCAAATTTTTTAGTTAAGTTCTTTTAACGATAACAGACAAACCTTTCATTGGTTAACTGTTATACTTTTATTATTTACTTATTAGACTCTAATAAACATTTTGAGACCAGTTAGAACTTTTTGCAATGTGAATTGCACATTTGGCACCATATTGTTCACAAGGCACTTTTTAGGACCTATATAACTAATGTATAGTGCAAATTTTTTAGTTAAGTTCTTTTAACGATAACAGACAAACCTTTCATTGGTTAACTGTTATACTTTTATTATTTACTTATTAGGCTCTAATAAACATTTTGAGACCAGTTAGAACTTTTTGCAATGTGAATTGCACATTTGGCACCATATAGTTCACAAGGTACTTTTTAGGACCTATATAGCTAATGTATAGTGCAAATTTTTCAGTTAAGTTCTTTTAACGATAACAGACAAACCTTTTATTGGTTAACTGTTATACTTTTATTATTTACTTATTAGACTCTAATAAACATTTTGAGACCAGTTAGAACTTTTTGCAATGTGAATTGCACATTTGGCACCATATTGTTCACAAGGCACTTTTTAGGACCTATATAACTAAAGTATAGTGCAAATTTTTTAGTTAAGTTTATTTAACGATAACAGACAAACCTTTCATTGGTTAACTGTTATAATTTTATTATTTACTTATTAGGCTCTAATAAACATTTTGAGACCAGTTAGAACTTTTTGCAATGTGAATTGCACATTTGGCACCATATTGTTCACAAGGTACTTTTTAGGACCTATATAACTAATGTATAGTGCAAATTTTTTAGTTAAGTTCTTTTAACGATAACAGACAAACCTTTCATTGGTTAACTGTTCTACTTTTATTATTTACTTATTAGACTCTAATAAACATTTTGAGACCAGTTAGAACTTTTTGCAATGTGAATTGCACATTTGGCACCATATTGTTCACAAGGCACTTTTTAGGACCTATATAACTAATAAATAGTTCAAATTTTTTAGTTAAGTTCTTTTAACGATAACAGACAAACCTTTCATTGGTTAACTGTTATACTTTTATTATTTACTTGTTAGGCTCTAATAAACATTTTGAGACCCGTTAGAACTTTTTGCAATGTGAATTGCACATTTGGCACCATATTGTTCACAAGGCACTTTTTAGGACCTATATAACTAATGTATAGTTCAAATTTTTTAGTTAAGTTCTTTTAACGATAACAGACAAACCTTTCATTGGTTAACTGTTATACTTTTATTATTTAATTATTAGGCTCTAATAAACATTTTGAGACCCGTTAGAACTTTTTGCAATGTGAATTGCACATTTGGCACCGTATAGTTCACAAGGTACTTTTTCGGACCTATATAAATAATGTATAGTGCAAATTTTTTAATTAAGTTCTTTTAACGATAACAGACAAACCTTTCATTGGTTAACTGTTATACTTTTATTATTTACTTATTAGACTCTAATAAACATTTTGAGACCCGTTAGAACTTTTCGCAATGTGAATTGCACATTTGGCACCATATAGTTCACAAGGCACTTTTTAGGACCTATATAACTAATGTATAGTGCATATTTTTTAGTTAAGTTCTTTTAACGATAACAGACAAACCTTTCATTGGTTAACTGTTATACTTTTATTATTTACTTATTAGGCTCTAATAAACATTTTGAGACCAGTTAGAACTTTTTGCAATGTGAATTGCACATTTGGCACCATATAGTTCACAAGGTACTTTTTAGGACCTATATAACTAATGTATAGTGCAAATATTTTAGTTAAGTTCTTTTAACGATAACAGACAAACCTTTCATTGGTTAACTGTTATACTTTTATTATTTACTTATTAGACTCCAATAAACATTTTGAGACCAGTTAGAACTTTTTGCAATGTGAATTGCACATTTGGCACCATATTGTTCACAAGGTATTTTTTAGGACCTATATAACTAATGTACAGTGCAAATTTTTTAGTTAAGTTCTTTTAACGATAACAGACAAACCTTTTATTGGTTAACTGTTATACTTTTATTATTTACTTATTAGACTCTAATAAACTATTTGAGACCAGTTAGAACTTTTTGCAATGTGAATTGCACATTTGGCACCATATTGTTCACAAGGCACTTTTTAGGACCTATATAACTAATGTATAGTGCAAATTTTTTAGTTAAGTTCTTTTAACGATAACAGACAAACCTTTCATTGGTTAACTGTTATACTTTTATTATTTACTTATTAGGCTCTAATAAACATTTTGAGACCCGTTAGAACTTTTTGGAATGTGAATTGCACATTTGGCACAGTATAGTTCACAAGGTACTTTTTAGGACCTATATAACTAATGTATAGTGCAAATTTTTTAGTTAAGTTCTTTTAACGATAACAGACAAACCTTTTATTGGTTAACTGTTATACTTTTATTATTTACTTATTAGACTCTAATAAACATTTTGAGACCAGTTAGAACTTTTTGCAATGTGAATTGCACATTTGGCACCATATTGTTCACAAGGCACTTTTAGGACCTATATAACTAATGTATAGTGCAAATTTTTTAGTTAAGTTCTTTTAACGATAACAGACAAACCTTTCATTGGTTAACTGTTATACTTTTATTATTTACTTATTAGGCTCTAATAAACATTTTGAGACCCGTTAGAACTTTTTGGAATGTGAATTGCACATTTGGCACCGTATAGTTCACAAGGTACTTTTTAGGACCTATATAACTAATGTATAGTGCAAATTTTTTAGTTAAGTTCTTTTAACGATAACAGACAAACCTTTCATTGGTTAACTGTTATACTTTTATTATTTACTTATTAGACTCTAATAAACATTTTGAGACCAGTTAGAACTTTTTGCAATGTGAATTGCACATTTGGCACCATATTGTTCACAAGGCACTTTTTAGGACCTATATAACTAATGTATAGTGCAAATTTTTTAGTTAAGTTCTTTTAACGATAACAGACAAACCTTTCATTGGTCAACTGTTATACTTTTATTATTTACTTATTAGGCTCTAATAAACATTTTGAGACCAGTTAGAACTTTTTGCAATGTGAATTGCACATTTGGCACCATATAGTTCACAAGGTACTTTTTCGGACCTATATAACTAATGTATAGTGCAAATGTTTTAGTTAAGTTCTTTTAACGATAACAGACAAACCTTTCATTGGTTAACTGTTATACTTTTATTATTTACTTATTAGACTCTAATAAACATTTTGAGACCAGTTAGAACTTTTTGCAATGTGAATTGCACATTTGGCACCATATTGTTCACAAGGCACTTTTTAGGACCTATATAACTAATGTATAGTTCAAATTTTTTAGTTAAGTTCTTTTAACGATAACAGACAAACCTTTCATTGGTTAACTGTTATACTTTTATTATTTACTTATTAGACTCTAATAAACATTTTGAGACCAGTTAGAACTTTTCGCAATGTGAATTGCACATTTGGCACCATATAGTTCACAAGGCACTTTTTCGGACCTATATAACTAATGTATAGTGCAAATGTTTTAGTTAAGTTCTTTTAACGATAACAGACAAACCTTTCATTGGTTAACTGTTATACTTTTATTATTTACTTATTAGACTCTAATAAACATTTTGAGACCCGTTAGAACTTTTTGCAATGTGAATTGCACATTTGGCACCATATAGTTCACAAGGTACTTTTTGGGACCTATATAACTAATGTATAGTGCAAATTTTTTAGTTAAGTTCTTTTAACGATAACAGACAAACCTTTCATTGGTTAACTGTTATACTTTTATTATTTACTTATTAGACTCTAATAAACATTTTGAGACCAGTTAGAACTTTTTGCAATGTGAATTGCACATTTGGCACCATATTGTTCACAAGGCACTTTTTAGGACCTATATAACTAATGTATAGTTCAAATTTTTTAGTTAAGTTCTTTTAACGATAACAGACAAACCTTTCATTGGTTAACTGTTATACTTTTATTATTTACTTATTAGACTCTAATAAACATTTTGAGACCAGTTAGAACTTTTTGCAATGTGAATTGCACATTTGGCACCATATAGTTCACAAGGTACTTTTTCGGACCTATATAACTAATGTATAGTGCAAATGTTTTAGTTAAGTTCTTTTAACGATAACAGACAAACCTTTCATTGGTTAACTGTTATACTTTTATTATTTACTTATTAGACTCTAATAAACATTTTGAGACCAGTTAGAACTTTTTGCAATGTGAATTGCACATTTGGCACCATATAGTTCACAAGGTACTTTTTGGGACCTATATAACTAATGTATAGTGCAAATTTTTTAGTTAAGTTCTTTTAACGATAACAGACAAACCTTTCATTGGTTAACTGTTATACTTTTATTATTTACTTATTAGACTCTAATAAACATTTTGAGACCAGTTAGAACTTTTTGCAATGTGAATTGCACATTTGGCACCATATTGTTCACAAGGCACTTTTTAGGACCTATATAACTAATGTATAGTTCAAATTTTTTAGTTAAGTTCTTTTAACGATAACAGACAAACCTTTCATTGGTTAACTGTTATACTTTTATTATTTACTTATTAGACTCTAATAAACATTTTGAGACCCGTTAGAACTTTTTGCAATGTGAATTGCACATTTGGCACCATATAGTTCACAAGGCACTTTTTAGGACCTATATAACTAATGTATAGTGCAAATTTTTTAGTTAAGTTCTTTTAACGATAACAGACAAACCTTTCATTGGTTAACTGTTATACTTTTATTATTTACTTATTAGACTCTAATAAACATTTTGAGACCAGTTAGAACTTTTTGCAATGTGAATTGCACATTTGGCACCATATTGTTCACAAGGCACTTTTTAGGACCTATATAACTAATGTATAGTGCAAATTTTTTAGTTAAGTTCTTTTAACGATAACAGACAAACCTTTCATTGGTCAACTGTTATACTTTTATTATTTACTTATTAGGCTCTAATAAACATTTTGAGACCAGTTAGAACTTTTTGCAATGTGAATTGCACATTTGGCACCATATAGTTCACAAGGTACTTTTTCGGACCTATATAACTAATGTATAGTGCAAATGTTTTAGTTAAGTTCTTTTAACGATAACAGACAAACCTTTCATTGGTTAACTGTTATACTTTTATTATTTACTTATTAGACTCTAATAAACATTTTGAGACCCGTTAGAACTTTTTGCAATGTGAATTGCACATTTGGCACCATATAGTTTACAAGGTACTTTTTGGGACCTATATAACTAATGTATAGTGCAAATTTTTTAGTTAAGTTCTTTTAACGATAACAGACAAACCTTTCATTGGTTAACTGTTATACTTTTATTATTTACTTATTAGACTCTAATAAACATTTTGAGACCAGTTAGAACTTTTTGCAATGTGAATTGCACATTTGGCACCATATTGTTCACAAGGCACTTTTTAGGACCTATATAACTAATGTATAGTTCAAATTTTTTAGTTAAGTTCTTTTAACGATAACAGACAAACCTTTCATTGGTTAACTGTTATACTTTTATTATTTACTTATTAGACTCTAATAAACATTTTGAGACCCGTTAGAACTTTTCGCAATGTGAATTGCACATTTGGCACCTTATTGTTCACAAGGTATATTTTAGGACCTATATAACTAATGTATAGTGCAAATTTTTTAGTTAAGTTCTTTTAACGATAACAGACAAACCTTTCATTGGTTAACTGTTATACTTTTATTATTTACTTATTAGACTCTAATAAACATTTTGAGACCAGTTAGAACTTTTTGCAATGTGAATTGCACATTTGGCACCATATTGTTCACAAGGCACTTTTAGGACCTATATAACTAATGTATAGTGCAAATTTTTTAGTTAAGTTCTTTTAACGATAACAGACAAACCTTTCATTGGTTAACTGTTATACTTTTATTATTTACTTATTAGGCTCTAATAAACATTTTGAGACCCGTTAGAACTTTTTGGAATGTGAATTGCACATTTGGCACCGTATAGTTCACAAGGTACTTTTTAGGACCTATATAACTAACGTATAGTGCAAATTTTTTAGTTAAGTTCTTTTAACGATAACAGACAAACCTTTCATTGGTTAACTGTTATACTTTTATTATTTACTTATTAGACTCTAATAAACATTTTGAGACCAGTTAGAACTTTTTGCAATGTGAATTGCACATTTGGCACCATATTGTTCACAAGGCACTTTTTAGGACCTATATAACTAATGTATAGTGCAAATTTTTTAGTTAAGTTCTTTTAACGATAACAGACAAACCTTTCATTGGTCAACTGTTATACTTTTATTATTTACTTATTAGGCTCTAATAAACATTTTGAGACCCGTTAGAACTTTTTGCAATGTGAATTGCACATTTGGCACCATATAGTTCACAAGGTACTTTTTCGGACCTATATAACTAATGTATAGTGCAAATGTTTTAGTTAAGTTCTTTTAACGATAACAGACAAACCTTTCATTGGTTAACTGTTATACTTTTATTATTTACTTATTAGACTCTAATAAACATTTTGAGACCCGTTAGAACTTTTTGCAATGTGAATTGCACATTTGGCACCATATAGTTCACAATGTACTTTTTGGGACCTATATAACTAATGTATAGTGCAAATTTTTTAGTTAAGTTCTTTTAACGATAACAGACAAACCTTTCATTGGTTAACTGTTATACTTTTATTATTTACTTATTAGACTCTAATAAACATTTTGAGACCAGTTAGAACTTTTTGCAATGTGAATTGCACATTTGGCACCATATTGTTCACAAGGCACTTTTTAGGACCTATATAACTAATGTATAGTGCAAATTTTTTAGTTAAGTTCTTTTAACGATAACAGACAAACCTTTCATTGGTTAACTGTTATACTTTTATTATTTACTTATTAGGCTCTAATAAACATTTTGAGACCAGTTAGAACTTTTTGCAATGTGAATTGCACATTTGGCACCATATAGTTCACAAGGTACTTTTTAGGACCTATATAGCTAATGTATAGTGCAAATTTTTCAGTTAAGTTCTTTTAACGATAACAGACAAACCTTTTATTGGTTAACTGTTATACTTTTATTATTTACTTATTAGACTCTAATAAACATTTTGAGACCAGTTAGAACTTTTTGCAATGTGAATTGCACATTTGGCACCATATTGTTCACAAGGCACTTTTTAGGACCTATATAACTAAAGTATAGTGCAAATTTTTTAGTTAAGTTTATTTAACGATAACAGACAAACCTTTCATTGGTTAACTGTTATAATTTTATTATTTACTTATTAGGCTCTAATAAACATTTTGAGACCAGTTAGAACTTTTTGCAATGTGAATTGCACATTTGGCACCATATTGTTCACAAGGTACTTTTTAGGACCTATATAACTAATGTATAGTGCAAATTTTTTAGTTAAGTTCTTTTAACGATAACAGACAAACCTTTCATTGGTTAACTGTTCTACTTTTATTATTTACTTATTAGACTCTAATAAACATTTTGAGACCAGTTAGAACTTTTTGCAATGTGAATTGCACATTTGGCACCATATTGTTCACAAGGCACTTTTTAGGACCTATATAACTAATAAATAGTTCAAATTTTTTAGTTAAGTTCTTTTAACGATAACAGACAAACCTTTCATTGGTTAACTGTTATACTTTTATTATTTACTTGTTAGGCTCTAATAAACATTTTGAGACCCGTTAGAACTTTTTGCAATGTGAATTGCACATTTGGCACCATATTGTTCACAAGGCACTTTTTAGGACCTATATAACTAATGTATAGTTCAAATTTTTTAGTTAAGTTCTTTTAACGATAACAGACAAACCTTTCATTGGTTAACTGTTATACTTTTATTATTTAATTATTAGGCTCTAATAAACATTTTGAGACCCGTTAGAACTTTTTGCAATGTGAATTGCACATTTGGCACCGTATAGTTCACAAGGTACTTTTTCGGACCTATATAAATAATGTATAGTGCAAATTTTTTAATTAAGTTCTTTTAACGATAACAGACAAACCTTTCATTGGTTAACTGTTATACTTTTATTATTTACTTATTAGACTCTAATAAACATTTTGAGACCCGTTAGAACTTTTCGCAATGTGAATTGCACATTTGGCACCATATAGTTCACAAGGCACTTTTTAGGACCTATATAACTAATGTATAGTGCATATTTTTTAGTTAAGTTCTTTTAACGATAACAGACAAACCTTTCATTGGTTAACTGTTATACTTTTATTATTTACTTATTAGGCTCTAATAAACATTTTGAGACCAGTTAGAACTTTTTGCAATGTGAATTGCACATTTGGCACCATATAGTTCACAAGGTACTTTTTAGGACCTATATAACTAATGTATAGTGCAAATATTTTAGTTAAGTTCTTTTAACGATAACAGACAAACCTTTCATTGGTTAACTGTTATACTTTTATTATTTACTTATTAGACTCCAATAAACATTTTGAGACCAGTTAGAACTTTTTGCAATGTGAATTGCACATTTGGCACCATATTGTTCACAAGGTATTTTTTAGGACCTATATAACTAATGTACAGTGCAAATTTTTTAGTTAAGTTCTTTTAACGATAACAGACAAACCTTTTATTGGTTAACTGTTATACTTTTATTATTTACTTATTAGACTCTAATAAACTATTTGAGACCAGTTAGAACTTTTTGCAATGTGAATTGCACATTTGGCACCATATTGTTCACAAGGCACTTTTTAGGACCTATATAACTAATGTATAGTGCAAATTTTTTAGTTAAGTTCTTTTAACGATAACAGACAAACCTTTCATTGGTTAACTGTTATACTTTTATTATTTACTTATTAGGCTCTAATAAACATTTTGAGACCCGTTAGAACTTTTTGGAATGTGAATTGCACATTTGGCACCATATTGTTCACAAGGCACTTTTAGGACCTATATAACTAATGTATAGTGCAAATTTTTTAGTTAAGTTCTTTTAACGATAACAGACAAACCTTTCATTGGTTAACTGTTATACTTTTATTATTTACTTATTAGGCTCTAATAAACATTTTGAGACCCGTTAGAACTTTTTGGAATGTGAATTGCACATTTGGCACCGTATAGTTCACAAGGTACTTTTTAGGACCTATATAACTAATGTATAGTGCAAATTTTTTAGTTAAGTTCTTTTAACGATAACAGACAAACCTTTCATTGGTTAACTGTTATACTTTTATTATTTACTTATTAGACTCTAATAAACATTTTGAGACCAGTTAGAACTTTTTGCAATGTGAATTGCACATTTGGCACCATATTGTTCACAAGGCACTTTTTAGGACCTATATAACTAATGTATAGTGCAAATTTTTTAGTTAAGTTCTTTTAACGATAACAGACAAACCTTTCATTGGTCAACTGTTATACTTTTATTATTTACTTATTAGGCTCTAATAAACATTTTGAGACCAGTTAGAACTTTTTGCAATGTGAATTGCACATTTGGCACCATATAGTTCACAAGGTACTTTTTCGGACCTATATAACTAATGTATAGTGCAAATGTTTTAGTTAAGTTCTTTTAACGATAACAGACAAACCTTTCATTGGTTAACTGTTATACTTTTATTATTTACTTATTAGACTCTAATAAACATTTTGAGACCAGTTAGAACTTTTTGCAATGTGAATTGCACATTTGGCACCATATTGTTCACAAGGCACTTTTAGGACCTATATAACTAATGTATAGTGCAAATTTTTTAGTTAAGTTCTTTTAACGATAACAGACAAACCTTTCATTGGTTAACTGTTATACTTTTATTATTTACTTATTAGGCTCTAATAAACATTTTGAGACCCGTTAGAACTTTTTGGAATGTGAATTGCACATTTGGCACCGTATAGTTCACAAGGTACTTTTTAGGACCTATATAACTAATGTATAGTGCAAATTTTTTAGTTAAGTTCTTTTAACGATAACAGACAAACCTTTCATTGGTTAACTGTTATACTTTTATTGTTTACTTATTAGACTCTAATAAACATTTTGAGACCAGTTAGAACTTTTTGCAATGTGAATTGCACATTTGGCACCATATTGTTCACAAGGCACTTTTTAGGACCTATATAACTAATGTATAGTGCAAATTTTTTAGTTAAGTTCTTTTAACGATAACAGACAAACCTTTCATTGGTCAACTGTTATACTTTTATTATTTACTTATTAGGCTCTAATAAACATTTTGAGACCAGTTAGAACTTTTTGCAATGTGAATTGCACATTTGGCACCATATAGTTCACAAGGTACTTTTTCGGACCTATATAACTAATGTATAGTGCAAATGTTTTAGTTAAGTTCTTTTAACGATAACAGACAAACCTTTCATTGGTTAACTGTTATACTTTTATTATTTACTTATTAGACTCTAATAAACATTTTGAGACCCGTTAGAACTTTTTGCAATGTGAATTGCACATTTGGCACCATATAGTTCACAAGGTACTTTTTGGGACCTATATAACTAATGTATAGTGCAAATTTTTTAGTTAAGTTCTTTTAACGATAACAGACAAACCTTTCATTGGTTAACTGTTATACTTTTATTATTTACTTATTAGACTCTAATAAACATTTTGAGACCAGTTAGAACTTTTTGCAATGTGAATTGCACATTTGGCACCATATTGTTCACAAGGCACTTTTTAGGACCTATATAACTAATGTATAGTTCAAATTTTTTAGTTAAGTTCTTTTAACGATAACAGACAAACCTTTCATTGGTTAACTGTTATACTTTTATTATTTACTTATTAGACTCTAATAAACATTTTGAGACCCGTTAGAACTTTTCGCAATGTGAATTGCACATTTGGCACCGTATAGTTCACAAGGCACTTTTTAGGACCTATATAACTAATGTATAGTGCAAATTTTTTAGTTAAGTTCTTTTAACGATAACAGACAAACCTTTCATTGGTTAACTGTTATACTTTTATTATTTACTTATTAGACTCTAATAAACATTTTGAGACCAGTTAGAACTTTTTGCAATGTGAATTGCACATTTGGCACCATATTGTTCACAAGGCACTTTTTAGGACCTATATAACTAATGTATAGTGCAAATTTTTTAGTTAAGTTCTTTTAACGATAACAGACAAACCTTTCATTGGTCAACTGTTATACTTTTATTATTTACTTATTAGGCTCTAATAAACATTTTGAGACTAGTTAGAACTTTTTGCAATGTGAATTGCACATTTGGCACCATATAGTTCACAAGGTACTTTTTCGGACCTATATAACTAATGTATAGTGCAAATGTTTTAGTTAAGTTCTTTTAACGATAACAGACAAACCTTTCATTGGTTAACTGTTATACTTTTATTATTTACTTATTAGACTCTAATAAACATTTTGAGACCCGTTAGAACTTTTTGCAATGTGAATTGCACATTTGGCACCATATAGTTCACAAGGTACTTTTTGGGACCTATATAACTAATGTATAGTGCAAATTTTTTAGTTAAGTTCTTTTAACGATAACAGACAAACCTTTCATTGGTTAACTGTTATACTTTTATTATTTACTTATTAGACTCTAATAAACATTTTGAGACCAGTTAGAACTTTTTGCAATGTGAATTGCACATTTGGCACCATATTGTTCACAAGGCACTTTTTAGGACCTATATAACTAATGTATAGTTCAAATTTTTTAGTTAAGTTCTTTTAACGATAACAGACAAACCTTTCATTGGTTAACTGTTATACTTTTATTATTTACTTATTAGACTCTAATAAACATTTTGAGACCCGTTAGAACTTTTCGCAATGTGAATTGCACATTTGGCACCATATAGTTCACAAGGCACTTTTTAGGACCTATATAACTAATGTATAGTGCAAATTTTTTAGTTAAGTTCTTTTAACGATAACAGACAAACCTTTCATTGGTTAACTGTTATACTTTTATTATTTACTTATTAGGCTCTAATAAACATTTTGAGACCAGTTAGAACTTTTTGCAATGTGAATTGCACATTTGGCACCATATAGTTCACAAGGTACTTTTTAGGACCTATATAGCTAATGTATAGTGCAAATTTTTTAGTTAAGTTCTTTTAACGATAACAGACAAACCTTTTATTGGTTAACTGTTATACTTTTATTATTTACTTATTAGACTCTAATAAACATTTTGAGACCAGTTAGAACTTTTTGCAATGTGAATTGCACATTTGGCACCATATTGTTCACAAGGTACTTTTTCGGACCTATATAACTAATGTATAGTGCAAATGTTTTAGTTAAGTTCTTTTAACGATAACAGACAAACCTTTCATTGGTTAACTGTTATACTTTTATTATTTACTTATTAGACTCTAATAAACATTTTGAGACCCGTTAGAACTTTTTGCAATGTGAATTGCACATTTGGCACCATATAGTTCACAAGGTACTTTTTGGGACCTATATAACTAATGTATAGTGCAAATTTTTTAGTTAAGTTCTTTTAACGATAACAGACAAACCTTTCATTGGTTAACTGTTATACTTTTATTATTTACTTATTAGACTCTAATAAACATTTTGAGACCAGTTAGAACTTTTTGCAATGTGAATTGCACATTTGGCACCATATTGTTCACAAGGCACTTTTTAGGACCTATATAACTAATGTATAGTTCAAATTTTTTAGTTAAGTTCTTTTAACGATAACAGACAAACCTTTCATTGGTTAACTGTTATACTTTTATTATTTACTTATTAGACTCTAATAAACATTTTGAGACCAGTTAGAACTTTTTGCAATGTGAATTGCACATTTGGCACCATATAGTTCACAAGGTACTTTTTCGGACCTATATAACTAATGTATAGTGCAAATGTTTTAGTTAAGTTCTTTTAACGATAACAGACAAACCTTTCATTGGTTAACTGTTATACTTTTATTATTTACTTATTAGACTCTAATAAACATTTTGAGACCCGTTAGAACTTTTTGCAATGTGAATTGCACATTTGGCACCATATAGTTCACAAGGTACTTTTTGGGACCTATATAACTAATGTATAGTGCAAATTTTTTAGTTAAGTTCTTTTAACGATAACAGACAAACCTTTCATTGGTTAACTGTTATACTTTTATTATTTACTTATTAGACTCTAATAAACATTTTGAGACCAGTTAGAACTTTTTGCAATGTGAATTGCACATTTGGCACCATATTGTTCACAAGGCACTTTTTAGGACCTATATAACTAATGTATAGTTCAAATTTTTTAGTTAAGTTCTTTTAACGATAACAGACAAACCTTTCATTGGTTAACTGTTATACTTTTATTATTTACTTATTAGACTCTAATAAACATTTTGAGACCCGTTAGAACTTTTCGCAATGTGAATTGCACATTTGGCACCATATAGTTCACAAGGCACTTTTTAGGACCTATATAACTAATGTATAGTGCAAATTTTTTAGTTAAGTTCTTTTAACGATAACAGACAAACCTTTCATTGGTTAACTGTTATACTTTTATTATTTACTTATTAGACTCTAATAAACATTTTGAGACCAGTTAGAACTTTTTGCAATGTGAATTGCACATTTGGCACCATATTGTTCACAAGGCACTTTTTAGGACCTATATAACTAATGTATAGTGCAAATTTTTTAGTTAAGTTCTTTTAACGATAACAGACAAACCTTTCATTGGTCAACTGTTATACTTTTATTATTTACTTATTAGGCTCTAATAAACATTTTGAGACCAGTTAGAACTTTTTGCAATGTGAATTGCACATTTGGCACCATATAGTTCACAAGGTACTTTTTCGGACCTATATAACTAATGTATAGTGCAAATGTTTTAGTTAAGTTCTTTTAACGATAACAGACAAACCTTTCATTGGTTAACTGTTATACTTTTATTATTTACTTATTAGACTCTAATAAACATTTTGAGACCCGTTAGAACTTTTTGCAATGTGAATTGCACATTTGGCACCATATAGTTCACAAGGTACTTTTTGGGACCTATATAACTAATGTATAGTGCAAATTTTTTAGTTAAGTTCTTTTAACGATAACAGACAAACCTTTCATTGGTTAACTGTTATACTTTTATTATTTACTTATTAGACTCTAATAAACATTTTGAGACCAGTTAGAACTTTTTGCAATGTGAATTGCACATTTGGCACCATATTGTTCACAAGGCACTTTTTAGGACCTATATAACTAATGTATAGTTCAAATTTTTTAGTTAAGTTCTTTTAACGATAACAGACAAACCTTTCATTGGTTAACTGTTATACTTTTATTATTTACTTATTAGACTCTAATAAACATTTTGAGACCCGTTAGAACTTTTCGCAATGTGAATTGCACATTTGGCACCATATAGTTCACAAGGCACTTTTTAGGACCTATATAACTAATGTATAGTGCAAATTTTTTAGTTAAGTTCTTTTAACGATAACAGACAAACCTTTCATTGGTTAACTGTTATACTTTTATTATTTACTTATTAGGCTCTAATAAACATTTTGAGACCAGTTAGAACTTTTTGCAATGTGAATTGCACATTTGGCACCATATAGTTCACAAGGTACTTTTTAGGACCTATATAGCTAATGTATAGTGCAAATTTTTTAGTTAAGTTCTTTTAACGATAACAGACAAACCTTTTATTGGTTAACTGTTATACTTTTATTATTTACTTATTAGACTCTAATAAACATTTTGAGACCAGTTAGAACTTTTTGCAATGTGAATTGCACATTTGGCACCATATTGTTCACAAGGTACTTTTTCGGACCTATATAACTAATGTATAGTGCAAATGTTTTAGTTAAGTTCTTTTAACGATAACAGACAAACCTTTCATTGGTTAACTGTTATACTTTTATTATTTACTTATTAGACTCTAATAAACATTTTGAGACCCGTTAGAACTTTTTGCAATGTGAATTGCACATTTGGCACCATATAGTTCACAAGGTACTTTTTGGGACCTATATAACTAATGTATAGTGCAAATGTTTTAGTTAAGTTCTTTTAACGATAACAGACAAACCTTTCATTGGTTAACTGTTATACTTTTATTATTTACTTATTAGACTCTAATAAACATTTTGAGACCAGTTAGAACGTTTTGCAATGTGAATTGCACATTTGGCACCATATTGTTCACAAGGCACTTTTTAGGACCTATATAACTAATGTATAGTTCAAATTTTTTAGTTAAGTTCTTTTAACGATAACAGACAAACCTTTCATTGGTTAACTGTTATACTTTTATTATTTACTTATTAGACTCTAATAAACATTTTGAGACCCGTTAGAACTTTTCGCAATGTGAATTGCACATTTGGCACCATATAGTTCACAAGGCACTTTTTAGGACCTATATAACTAATGTATAGTGCAAATTTTTTAGTTAAGTTCTTTTAACGATAACAGACAAACCTTTCATTGGTTAACTGTTATACTTTTATTATTTACTTATTAGGCTCTAATAAACATTTTGAGACCAGTTAGAACTTTTTGCAATGTGAATTGCACATTTGGCACCATATAGTTCACAAGGTACTTTTTAGGACCTATATAGCTAATGTATAGTGCAAATTTTTTAGTTAAGTTCTTTTAACGATAACAGACAAACCTTTTATTGGTTAACTGTTATACTTTTATTATTTACTTATTAGACTCTAATAAACATTTTGAGACCAGTTAGAACTTTTTGCAATGTGAATTGCACATTTGGCACCATATTGTTCACAAGGTATTTTTTAGGACCTATATAACTAATGTATAGTGCAAATTTTTTAGTTAAGTTCTTTTAACGATAACAGACAAACCTTTCATTGGTTAACTGCTATACTTTTATTATTTACTTATTAGTCTCTAATAAACATTTTGAGACCCGTTAGAACTTTTTGCAATGTGAATTGCACATTTGGCACCATATAGTTCACAAGGTACTTTTTAGGACCTATATAACTAATGTATAGTGCAAATTTTTTAGTTAAGTTCTTTTAACGATAACAGAAAAACCTTTCATTGGTTAACTGTTATACTTTTATTATTTACTTATTAGACTCTAATAAACATTTTGAGACCCGTTAGAACTTTTTGCAATGTGAATTGCACATTTGGCACCATATAGTTCACAAGGTACTTTTTGGGACCTATATAACTAATGTATAGTGCAAATTTTTTAGTTAAGTTCTTTTAACGATAACAGACAAACCTTTCATTGGTTAACTGTTATACTTTTATTATTTACTTATTAGACTGTAATAAACATTTTGAGACCAGTTAGAACCTTTTGCAATGTGAATTGCACATTTGGCATCATATTGTTCACAAGGTACTTTTTCGGACCTATATAACTAATGTATAGTACAAATTTTTTAGTTAAGTTCTTTTAACGATAACAGACAAACCTTTCATTGGTTAACTGTTATACTTTTATTATTTACTTATTAGACTCTAATAAACATTTTGAGACCAGTTAGAACTTTTTGCAATGTGAATTGCACATTTGGCACCATATTGTTCACAAGGCACTTTTTAGGACCTATATAACTAATGTATAGTGCAAATTTTTTAGTTAAGTTCTTTTAACGATAACAGACAAACCTTTCATTGGTTAACTGTTATACTTTTATTATTTACTTATTAGACTCTAATAAACATTTTGAGACCCGTTAGAACTTTTCGCAATGTGAATTGCACATTTGGCACCATATAGTTCACAAGGCACTTTTTAGGACCTATATAACTAATGCATAGTGCAAATTTTTTAGTTAAGTTCTTTTAACGATAACAGACAAACCTTTCATTGGTTAACTGTTATACTTTTATTATTTACTTATTAGGCTCTAATAAACATTTTGAGACCCGTTAGAACTTTTTGCAATGTGAATTGCACATTTGGCACCGTATAGTTCACAAGGTACTTTTTAGGACCTATATAACTAAAGTATAGTGCAAATTTTTTAGTTAAGTTCTTTTAACGATAACAGACAAACCTTTTATTGGTTAACTGTTATAATTTTATTATTTACTTATTAGACTCTAATAAACATTTTGAGACCAGTTAGAACTTTTTGCAATGTGAATTGCACAATTGGCACCATATTGTTCACAAGGTATTTTTTAGGACCTATATAACTAATGTATAGTGCAAATTTTTTAGTTAAGTTCTTTTAACGATAACAGACAAACCTTTCATTGGTTAACTGTTCTACTTTTATTATTTACTTATTAGACTCTAATAAACATTTTGAGACCAGTTAGAACTTTTTGCAATGTGAATTGCACATTTGGCACCATATTGTTCACAAGGCACTTTTTAGGACCTATATAACTAATGTATAGTTCAAATTTTTTAGTTAAGTTCTTTTAACGATAACAGACAAACCTTTCATTGGTTAACTGTTATACTTTTATTATTTACTTGTTAGGCTCTAATAAACATTTTGAGACCCGTTAGAACTTTTTGCAATGTGAATTGCACATTTGGCACCATATTGTTCACAAGGCACTTTTTAGGACCTATATAACTAATGTATAGTTCAAATTTTTTAGTTAAGTTCTTTTAACGATAACAGACAAACCTTTCATTGGTTAACTGTTATACTTTTATTATTTAATTATTAGGCTCTAATAAACATTTTGAGACCCGTTAGAACTTTTTGCAATGTGAATTGCACATTTGGCACCGTATAGTTCACAAGGTACTTTTTCGGACCTATATAACTAATGTATAGTGCAAATTTTTTAATTAAGTTCTTTTAACGATAACAGACAAACCTTTCATTGGTTAATTGTTATACTTTTATTATTTACTTATTAGACTCTAATAAACATTTTAAGACCCGTTAGAACTTTTCGCAATGTGAATTGCACATTTGGCACCATATAGTTCACAAGGCACTTTTTAGGACCTATATAACTAATGTATAGTGCAAATTTTTTAGTTAAGTTCTTTTAACGATAACAGACAAACCTTTCATTGGTTAACTGTTATACTTTTATTATTTACTTATTAGGCTCTAATAAACATTTTGAGACCAGTTAGAACTTTTTGCAATGTGAATTGCACATTTGGCACCATATAGTTCACAAGGTACTTTTTAGGACCTATATAGCTAATGTATAGTGCAAATTTTTTAGTTAAGTTCTTTTAACGATAACAGACAAACCTTTTAATGGTTAACTGTTATACTTTTATTATTTACTTATTAGACTCTAATAAACATTTTGAGACCAGTTAGAACTTTTTGCAATGTGAATTGCACATTTGGCACCATATTGTTCACAAGGCACTTTTTAGGACCTATATAACTAAAGTATAGTGCAAATTTTTTAGTTAAGTTTATTTAACGATAACAGACAAACCTTTCATTGGTTAACTGTTATAATTTTATTATTTACTTATTAGGCTCTAATAAACATTTTGAGACCAGTTAGAACTTTTTGCAATGTGAATTGCACATTTGGCACCATATTGTTCACAAGGTACTTTTTAGGACCTATATAACTAATGTATAGTGCAAATTTTTTAGTTAAGTTCTTTTAACGATAACAGACAAACCTTTCATTGGTTAACTGTTCTACTTTTATTATTTACTTATTAGACTCTAATAAACATTTTGAGACCAGTTAGAACTTTTTGCAATGTGAATTGCACATTTGGCACCATATTGTTCACAAGGCACTTTTTAGGACCTATATAACTAATGTATAGTTCAAATTTTTTAGTTAAGTTCTTTTAACGATAACAGACAAACCTTTCATTGGTTAACTGTTATACTTTTATTATTTACTTGTTAGGCTCTAATAAACATTTTGAGACCCGTTAGAACTTTTTGCAATGTGAATTGCACATTTGGCACCATATTGTTCACAAGGCACTTTTTAGGACCTATATAACTAATGTATAGTTCAAATTTTTTAGTTAAGTTCTTTTAACGATAACAGACAAACCTTTCATTGGTTAACTGTTATACTTTTATTATTTAATTATTAGGCTCTAATAAACATTTTGAGACCCGTTAGAACTTTTTGCAATGTGAATTGCACATTTGGCACCGTATAGTTCACAAGGTACTTTTTCGGACCTATATAACTAATGTATAGTGCAAATTTTTTAATTAAGTTCTTTTAACGATAACAGACAAACCTTTCATTGGTTAACTGTTATACTTTTATTATTTACTTATTAGACTCTAATAAACATTTTAAGACCCGTTAGAACTTTTCGCAATGTGAATTGCACATTTGGCACCATATAGTTCACAAGGCACTTTTTAGGACCTATATAACTAATGTATAGTGCAAATTTTTTAGTTAAGTTCTTTTAACGATAACAGACAAACCTTTCATTGGTTAACTGTTATACTTTTATTATTTACTTATTAGGCTCTAATAAACATTTTGAGACCAGTTAGAACTTTTTGCAATGTGAATTGCACATTTGGCACCATATAGTTCACAAGGTACTTTTTAGGACCTATATAGCTAATGTATAGTGCAAATTTTTTAGTTAAGTTCTTTTAACGATAACAGACAAACCTTTTAATGGTTAACTGTTATACTTTTATTATTTACTTATTAGACTCTAATAAACATTTTGAGACCAGTTAGAACTTTTTGCAATGTGAATTGCACATTTGGCACCATATTGTTCACAAGGCACTTTTTAGGACCTATATAACTAAAGTATAGTGCAAATTTTTTAGTTAAGTTTATTTAACGATAACAGACAAACCTTTCATTGGTTAACTGTTATAATTTTATTATTTACTTATTAGGCTCTAATAAACATTTTGAGACCAGTTAGAACTTTTTGCAATGTGAATTGCACATTTGGCACCATATTGTTCACAAGGTACTTTTTAGGACCTATATAACTAATGTATAGTGCAAATTTTTTAGTTAAGTTCTTTTAACGATAACAGACAAACCTTTCATTGGTTAACTGTTCTACTTTTATTATTTACTTATTAGACTCTAATAAACATTTTGAGACCAGTTAGAACTTTTTGCAATGTGAATTGCACATTTGGCACCATATTGTTCACAAGGCACTTTTTAGGACCTATATAACTAATGTATAGTTCAAATTTTTTAGTTAAGTTCTTTTAACGATAACAGACAAACCTTTCATTGGTTAACTGTTATACTTTTATTATTTACTTGTTAGGCTCTAATAAACATTTTGAGACCCGTTAGAACTTTTTGCAATGTGAATTGCACATTTGGCACCATATTGTTCACAAGGCACTTTTTAGGACCTATATAACTAATGTATAGTTCAAATTTTTTAGTTAAGTTCTTTTAACGATAACAGACAAACCTTTCATTGGTTAACTGTTATACTTTTATTATTTAATTATTAGGCTCTAATAAACATTTTGAGACCCGTTAGAACTTTTTGCAATGTGAATTGCACATTTGGCACCGTATAGTTCACAAGGTACTTTTTCGGACCTATATAAATAATGTATAGTGCAAATTTTTTAATTAAGTTCTTTTAACGATAACAGACAAACCTTTCATTGGTTAACTGTTATACTTTTATTATTTACTTATTAGACTCTAATAAACATTTTGAGACCCGTTAGAACTTTTCGCAATGTGAATTGCACATTTGGCACCATATAGTTCACAAGGCACTTTTTAGGACCTATATAACTAATGTATAGTGCAAATTTTTTAGTTAAGTTCTTTTAACGATAACAGACAAACCTTTCATTGGTTAACTGTTATACTTTTATTATTTACTTATTAGGCTCTAATAAACATTTTGAGACCAGTTAGAACTTTTTGCAATGTGAATTGCACATTTGGCACCATATAGTTCACAAGGTACTTTTTAGGACCTATATACCTAATGTATAGTGCAAATATTTTAGTTAAGTTCTTTTAACGATAACAGACAAACCTTTCATTGGTTAACTGTTATACTTTTATTATTTACTTGTTAGGCTCTAATAAACATTTTGAGACCCGTTAGAACTTTTTGCAATGTGAATTGCACATTTGGCACCATATTGTTCACAAGGCACTTTTTAGGACCTATATAACTAATGTATAGTTCAAATTTTTTAGTTAAGTTCTTTTAACGATAACAGACAAACCTTTTATTGGTTAACTGTTATACTTTTATTATTTACTTATTAGACTCTAATAAACATTTTGAGACCCGTTAGAACTTTTCGCAATGTGAATTGCACATTTGGCACCATATAGTTCACAAGGCACTTTTTAGGACCTATATAACTAATGTATAGTGCAAATTTTTTAGTTAAGTTCTTTTAACGATAACAGACAAACCTTTCATTGGTTAACTGTTATACTTTTATTATTTACTTATTAGGCTCTAATAAACATTTTGAGACCAGTTAGAACTTTTTGCAATGTGAATTGCACATTTGGCACCATATAGTTCACAAGGTACTTTTTAGGACCTATATAGCTAATGTATAGTGCAAATTTTTTAGTTAAGTTCTTTTAACGATAACAGACAAACCTTTTATTGGTTAACTGTTATACTTTTATTATTTACTTATTAGACTCTAATAAACATTTTGAGACCAGTTAGAACTTTTTGCAATGTGAATTGCACATTTGGCACCTTATTGTTCACAGGGCACTTTTTAGGACCTATATAACTAAAGTATAGTGCAAATTTTTTAGTTAAGTTCTTTTAACGATAACAGACAAACCTTTCATTGGTTAACTGTTATAATTTTATTATTTACTTATTAGACTCTAATAAACATTTTGAGACCAGTTAGAACTTTTTGCAATGTGAATTGCACATTTGGCACCATATTGTTCACAAGGCACTTTTTAGGACCTATATAACTAATGTATAGTTCAAATTTTTTAGTTAAGTTCTTTTAACGATAACAGACAAACCTTTCATTGGTTAACTGTTATACTTTTATTATTTACTTGTTAGGCTCTAATAAACATTTTGAGACCCGTTATAACTTTTTGCAATGTGAATTGCACATTTGGCACCATATTGTTCACAAGGCACTTTTTAGGACCTATATAACTAATGTATAGTTCAAATTTTTTAGTTAAGTTCTTTTAACGATAACAGACAAACCTTTCATTGGTTAACTGTTATACTTTTATTATTTAATTATTAGGCTCTAATAAACATTTTGAGACCCGTTAGAACTTTTTGCAATGTGAATTGCACATTTGGCACCGTATAGTTCACAAGGTACTTTTTCGGACCTATATAAATAATGTATAGTGCAAATTTTTTAATTAAGGTCTTTTAACGATAACAGACAAACCTTTCATTGGTTAACTGTTATACTTTTATTATTTACTTATTAGACTCTAATAAACATTTTGAGACCCGTTAGAACTTTTCGCAATGTGAATTGCACATTTGGCACCATATAGTTCACAAGGCACTTTTTAGGACCTATATAACTAATGTATAGTGCAAATTTTTTAGTTAAGTTCTTTTAACGATAACAGACAAACCTTTCATTGGTTAACTGTTATACTTTTATTATTTACTTATTAGGCTCTAATAAACATTTTGAGACCAGTTAGAACTTTTTGCACTGTGAATTGCACATTTGGCACCATATAGTTCACAAGGTACTTTTTAGGACCTATATAGCTAATGTATAGTGCAAATTTTTTAGTTAAGTTCTTTTAACGATAACAGACAAACCTTTTATTGGTTAACTGTTATACTTTTATTATTTACTTATTAGACTCTAATAAACATTTTGAGACCAGTTAGAACTTTTCGCAATGTGAATTGCACATTTGGCACCATATTGTTCACAAGGTATTTTTTAGGACCTATATAACTAATGTATAGTGCAAATTTTTTAGTTAAGTTCTTTTAACGATAACAGACAAACCTTTCATTGGTTAACTGTTATACTTTTATTATTTACTTATTAGACTCAAATAAACATTTTGAGACCCGTTAGAACTTTTTGCAATGTGAATTGCACATTTGGCACCATATTGTTCACAAGGCACTTTTTAGGACCTATATAACTAATGTATAGTGCAAATATTTTAGTTAAGTTCTTTTAACGATAACAGACAAACCTTTCATTGGTTAACTGTTATACTTTTATTATTTACTTATTAGGCTCTAATAAACATTTTGAGACCCGTTAGAACTTTTTGCAATGTGAATTGCACATTTGGCACCATATAGTTCACAAGGTACTTTTTAGGACCTATATAACTAATGTATAGTGCAAATGTTTTAGTTAAGTTCTTTTAACGATAACAGACAAACCTTTCATTGGTTAACTGTTATACTTTTATTATTTACTTATTAGGCTCTAATAAACATTTTGAGACCCGTTAGAACTTTTCGCAATGTGAATTGCACATTTGGCACCTTATTGTTCACAAGGCACTTTTTAGGACCTATATAACTAATGTATAGTGCAAATTTTTTAGTTAAGTTCTTTTAACGATAACAGACAAACCTTTCATTGGTTAACTGTTATACTTTTATTATTTACTTATTAGGCTCTAATAAACATTTTGAGACCCGTTAGAACTTTTTGCAATGTGAATTGCACATTTGGCACCGTATAGTTCACAAGGTACTTTTTAGGACCTATATAACTAATGTATAGTGCAAATTTTTTAGTTAAGTTCTTTTAACGATAACAGACAAACCTTTCATTGGTTAACTGTTATACTTTTATTATTTACTTATTAGACTCTAATAAACATTTTGAGACCCGTTAGAACTTTTCGCAATGTGAATTGCACATTTGGCACCATATAGTTCACAAGGCACTTTTTAGGACCTATATAACTAATGTATAGTGCAAATTTTTTAGTTAAGTTCTTTTAACGATAACAGACAAACCTTTCATTGGTTAACTGTTATACTTTTATTATTTACTTATTAGGCTCTAATAAACATTTTGAGACCAGTTAGAACTTTTTGCAATGTGAATTGCACATTTGGCACCATATAGTTCACAAGGTACTTTTTAGGACCTATATAACTAATGTATAGTGCAAATTTTTTAGTTAAGTTCTTTTAACGATAACAGACAAACCTTTTATTGGTTAACTGTTATACTTTTATTATTTACTTATTAGACTCTAATAAACATTTTGAGACCAGTTAGAACTTTTTGCAATGTGAATTGCACATTTGGCACCATATTGTTCACAAGGCACTTTTTAGGACCTATATAACTAAAGTATAGCGCAAATTTTTTAGTTAAGTTCTTTTAACGATAACAGACAAACCTTTCATTGGTTAACTGTTATACTTTTATTATTTACTTATTAGACTCTAATAAACATTTTGAGACCAGTTAGAACTTTTTGCAATGTGAATTGCACATTTGGCACCATATTGTTCACAAGGCACTTTTTAGGACCTATATAACTAATGTATAGTTCAAATTTTTTAGTTAAGTTCTTTTAACGATAACAGACAAACCTTTCATTGGTTAACTGTTATACTTTTATTATTTACTTATTAGGCTCTAATAAACATTTTGAGACCCGTTAGAACTTTTTGCAATGTGAATTGCACATTTGGCACCATATTGTTCACAAGGCACTTTTTAGGACCTATATAGCTAATGTATAGTGCAAATTTTTTAGTTAAGTTCTTTTAACGATAACAGACAAACCTTTTATTGGTTAACTGTTATACTTTTATTATTTACTTATTAGACTCTAATAAACATTTTGAGACCAGTTAGAACTTTTTGCAATGTGAATTGCACATTTGGCACCATATTGTTCACAAGGTATTTTTTAGGACCTATATAACTAATGTATAGTGCAAATTTTTTAGTTAAGTTCTTTTAACGATAACAGACAAACCTTTCATTGGTTAACTGTTATACTTTTATTATTTACTTATTAGACTCTAATAAACATTTTGAGACCAGTTAGAACTTTTTGCAATGTGAATTGCACATTTGGCATCATATTGTTCACAAGGTACTTTTTCGGACCTATATAACTAATGTATAGTACAAATTTTTTAGTTAAGTTCTTTTAACGATAACAGACAAACCTTTCATTGGTTAACTGTTATACTTTTATTATTTACTTATTAGACTCTAATAAACATTTTGAGACCAGTTAGAACTTTTTGCAATGTAAATTGCACATTTGGCACAATATTGTTCACAAGGCACTTTTTAGGACCTATATAACTAATGTATAGTGCAAATTTTTTAGTTAAGTTCTTTTAACGATAACAGACAAACCTTTCATTGGTTAACTGTTATACTTTTATTATTTACTTATTAGGCTCTAATAAACATTTTGAGACCCGTTAGAACTTTTTGCAATGTGAATTGCACATTTGGCACCGTATAGTTCACAAGGTACTTTTTAGGACCTATATAACTAATGTATAGTGCAAATTTTTTAGTTAAGTTCTTTTAACGATAACAGACAAACCTTTTATTGGTTAACTGTTATACTTTTATTATTTACTTATTAGGCTCTAATAAACATTTTGAGACCAGTTAGAACTTTTTGCAATGTGAATTGCACATTTGGCACCATATAGTTCACAAGGCATTTTTTAGGACCTATATAACTAATGTATAGTGCAAATTTTTTAGTTAAGTTCTTTTAACGATAACAGACAAACCTTTCATTGGTTAACTGTTATACTTTTATTATTTACTTATTAGGCTCTAATAAACATTTTGAGACCAGTTAGAACTTTTTGCAATGTGAATTGCACATTTGGCACCATATAGTTCACAAGGTACTTTTTAGGACCTATATAACTAATGTATAGTGCAAATTTTTTAGTTAAGTTCTTTTAACGATAACAGACAAACCTTTTATTGGTTAACTGTTATACTTTTATTATTTACTTATTAGACTCTAATAAACATTTTGAGACCAGTTAGAACTTTTTGCAATGTGAATTGCACATTTGGCACCATATTGTTCACAAGGCACTTTTTAGGACCTATATAACTAAAGTATAGCGCAAATTTTTTAGTTAAGTTCTTTTAACGATAACAGACAAACCTTTCATTGGTTAACTGTTATACTTTTATTATTTACTTATTAGACTCTAATAAACATTTTGAGACCAGTTAGAACTTTTTGCAATGTGAATTGCACATTTGGCACCATATTGTTCACAAGGCACTTTTTAGGACCTATATAACTAATGTATAGTTCAAATTTTTTAGTTAAGTTCTTTTAACGATAACAGACAAACCTTTCATTGGTTAACTGTTATACTTTTATTATTTACTTATTAGGCTCTAATAAACATTTTGAGACCCGTTAGAACTTTTTGCAATGTGAATTGCACATTTGGCACCATATTGTTCACAAGGCACTTTTTAGGACCTATATAGCTAATGTATAGTGCAAATTTTTTAGTTAAGTTCTTTTAACGATAACAGACAAACCTTTTATTGGTTAACTGTTATACTTTTATTATTTACTTATTAGACTCTAATAAACATTTTGAGACCAGTTAGAACTTTTTGCAATGTGAATTGCACATTTGGCACCATATTGTTCACAAGGTATTTTTTAGGACCTATATAACTAATGTATAGTGCAAATTTTTTAGTTAAGTTCTTTTAACGATAACAGACAAACCTTTCATTGGTTAACTGTTATACTTTTATTATTTACTTATTAGACTCTAATAAACATTTTGAGACCAGTTAGAACTTTTTGCAATGTGAATTGCACATTTGGCATCATATTGTTCACAAGGTACTTTTTCGGACCTATATAACTAATGTATAGTACAAATTTTTTAGTTAAGTTCTTTTAACGATAACAGACAAACCTTTCATTGGTTAACTGTTATACTTTTATTATTTACTTATTAGACTCTAATAAACATTTTGAGACCAGTTAGAACTTTTTGCAATGTAAATTGCACATTTGGCACAATATTGTTCACAAGGCACTTTTTAGGACCTATATAACTAATGTATAGTGCAAATTTTTTAGTTAAGTTCTTTTAACGATAACAGACAAACCTTTCATTGGTTAACTGTTATACTTTTATTATTTACTTATTAGGCTCTAATAAACATTTTGAGACCCGTTAGAACTTTTTGCAATGTGAATTGCACATTTGGCACCGTATAGTTCACAAGGTACTTTTTAGGACCTATATAACTAATGTATAGTGCAAATTTTTTAGTTAAGTTCTTTTAACGATAACAGACAAACCTTTTATTGGTTAACTGTTATACTTTTATTATTTACTTATTAGGCTCTAATAAACATTTTGAGACCAGTTAGAACTTTTTGCAATGTGAATTGCACATTTGGCACCATATAGTTCACAAGGCATTTTTTAGGACCTATATAACTAATGTATAGTGCAAATTTTTTAGTTAAGTTCTTTTAACGATAACAGACAAACCTTTTATTGGTTAACTGTTATACTTTTATTATTTACTTATTAGACTCTAATAAACATTTTGAGACCAGTTAGAACTTTTTGCAATGTGAATTGCACATTTGGCACCATATTGTTCACAAGGCACTTTTTAGGACCTATATAACTAAAGTATAGCGCAAATTTTTTAGTTAAGTTCTTTTAACGATAACAGACAAACCTTTCATTGGTTAACTGTTATACTTTTATTATTTACTTATTAGACTCTAATAAACATTTTGAGACCAGTTAGAACTTTTTGCAATGTGAATTGCACATTTGGCACCATATTGTTCACAAGGCACTTTTTAGGACCTATATAACTAATGTATAGTTCAAATTTTTTAGTTAAGTTCTTTTAACGATAACAGACAAACCTTTCATTGGTTAACTGTTATACTTTTATTATTTACTTATTAGGCTCTAATAAACATTTTGAGACCCGTTAGAACTTTTTGCAATGTGAATTGCACATTTGGCACCGTATAGTTCACAAGGTACTTTTTAGGACCTATATGACTAATGTATAGTGCAAATTTTTTAGTTAAGTTCTTTTAACGATAACAGACAAACCTTTCATTGGTTAACTGTTATACTTTTATTATTTACTTATTAGGCTCTAATAAACATTTTGAGACCAGTTAGAACTTTTTGCAATGTGAATTGCACATTTGGCACCATATAGTTCACAAGGCATTTTTTAGGACCTATATAACTAATGTATAGTGCAAATTTTTTAGTTAAGTTCTTTTAACGATAACAGACAAACCTTTTATTGGTTAACTGTTATACTTTTATTATTTACTTATTAGACTCTAATAAACATTTTGAGACCCGTTAGAACTTTTTGCAATGTGAATTGCACATTTGGCACCATATTGTTCACAAGGCACTTTTTAGGACCTATATAACTAAAGTATAGCGCAAATTTTTTAGTTAAGTTGTTTTAACGATAACAGACAAACCTTTCATTGGTTAACTGTTATACTTTTATTATTTACTTATTAGACTCTAATAAACATTTTGAGACCAGTTAGAACTTTTTGCAATGTGAATTGCACATTTGGCACCATATTGTTCACAAGGCACTTTTTAGGACCTATATAACTAATGTATAGTTCAAATTTTTTAGTTAAGTTCTTTTAACGATAACAGACAAACCTTTCATTGGTTAACTGTTATACTTTTATTATTTAATTATTAGGCTCTAATAAACATTTTGAGACCCGTTAGAACTTTTTGCAATGTGAATTGCACATTTGGCACCGTATAGTTCACAAGGTACTTTTTAGGACCTATATAACTAATGTATAGTGCAAATTTTTTAGTTAAGTTCTTTTAACGATAACAGACAAACCTTTCATTGGTTAACTGTTATACTTTTATTATTTACTTATTAGGCTCTAATAAACATTTTGAGACCCGTTAGAACTTTTCGCAATGTGAATTGCACATTTGGCACCATATAGTTCACAAGGCACTTTTTAGGACCTATATAACTAATGTATAGTGCAAATTTTTTAGTTAAGTTCTTTTAACGATAACAGACAAACCTTTCATTGGTTAACTGTTATACTTTTATTATTTACTTATTAGGCTCTAATAAACATTTTGAGACCAGTTAGAACTTTTTGCAATGTGAATTGCACATTTGGCATCATATAGTTCACAAGGTACTTTTTAGGACCTATATAGCTAATGTATAGTGCAAATTTTTTAGTTAAGTTCTTTTAACGATAACAGACAAACCTTTTATTGGTTAACTGTTATACTTTTATTATTTACTTATTAGACTCTAATAAACATTTTGAGACCAGTTAGAACTTTTTGCAATGTGAATTGCACATTTGGCATCATATTGTTCACAAGGTATTTTTTAGGACCTATATAACTAATGTATAGTGCAAATTTTTTAGTTAAGTTCTTTTAACGATAACAGACAAACCTTTCATTGGTTAACTGTTATACTTTTATTATTTACTTATTAGACTCTAATAAACATTTTGAGACCAGTTAGAACTTTTTGCAATGTGAATTGCACATTTGGCACCATATTGTTCACAAGGTCTTTTTTAGGACCTATATAACTAATGTATAGTGCAAATTTTTTAGTTAAGTTCTTTTAACGATAACAGACAAACCTTTCATTGGTTAACTGTTATACTTTTATTATTTACTTATTAGGCTCTAATAAACATTTTGAGACCCGTTAGAACTTTTTGCAATGTGAATTGCACATTTGGCACCGTATAGTTCACAAGGTACTTTTTAGGACCTATATAACTAATGTATAGTGCAAATTTTTTAGTTAAGTTCTTTTAACGATAACAGACAAACCTTTCATTGGTTAACTGTTATACTTTTATTATTTACTTATTAGGCTCTAAGAAACATTTTGAGACCAGTTAGAACTTTTTGCAATGTGAATTGCACATTTGGCACCATATAGTTCACAAGGCACTTTTTAGGACCTATATAACTAATGTATAGTGCAAATTTTTTAGTTAAGTTCTTTTAACGATAACAGACAAACCTTTCATTGGTTAACTGTTATACTTTTATTATTTACTTATTAGACTCTAATAAACATTTTGAGACCAGTTAGAACTTTTTGCAATGTGAATTGCACATTTGGCACCATATTGTTCACAAGGCACTTTTTAGGACCTATATAACTAAAGTATAGTGCAAATTTTTTAGTTAAGTTCTTTTAACGATAACAGACAAACCTTTCATTGGTTAACTGTTATACTTTTATTATTTACTTATTAGACTCTAATAAACATTTTGAGACCAGTTAGAACTTTTTGCAATGTGAATTGCACATTTGGCACCATATTGTTCACAAGGCACTTTTTAGGACCTATATAACTAATGTATAGTTCAAATTTTTAGTTAAGTTCTTTTAACGATAACAGACAAACCTTTCATTGGTTAACTGTTATACTTTTATTATTTACTTATTAGGCTCTAATAAACATTTTGAGACCCGTTAGAACTTTTTGCAATGTGAATTGCACATTTGGCACCGTATAGTTCACAAGGTACTTTTTAGGACCTATATAACTAATGTATAGTGCAAATTTTTTAGTTAAGTTCTTTTAACGATAACAGACAAACCTTTCATTGGTTAACTGTTATACTTTTATTATTTACTTATTAGGCTCTAATAAACATTTTGAGACCAGTTAGAACTTTTTGCAATGTGAATTGCACATTTGGCACCATATAGTTCACAAGGCATTTTTTAGGACTTATATAACTAATGTATAGTGCAAATTTTTTAGTTAAGTTCTTTTAACGATAACAGACAAACCTTTTATTGGTTAACTGTTATACTTTTATTATTTACTTATTAGACTCTAATAAACATTTTGAGACCAGTTAGAACTTTTTGCAATGTGAATTGCACATTTGGCACCATATTGTTCACAAGGCACTTTTTAGGACCTATATAACTAAAGTATAGCGCAAATTTTTTAGTTAAGTTCTTTTAACGATAACAGACAAACCTTTCATTGGTTAACTGTTATACTTTTATTATTTACTTATTAGACTCTAATAAACATTTTGAGACTAGTTAGAACTTTTTGCAATGTGAATTGCACATTTGGCACCATATTGTTCACAAGGCACTTTTTAGGACCTATATAACTAATGTATAGTGCAAATTTTTTAGTTAAGTTCTTTTAACGATAACAGACAAACCTTTCATTGGTTAACTGTTATACTTTTATTATTTAATTATTAGGCTCTAATAAACATTTTGAGACCCGTTAGAACTTTTTGCAATGTGAATTGCACATTTGGCACCGTATAGTTCACAAGGTACTTTTTAGGACCTATATAACTAATGTATAGTGCAAATTTTTTAGTTAAGTTCTTTTAACGATAACAGACAAACCTTTCATTGGTTAACTGTTATACTTTTATTATTTACTTATTAGACTCTAATAAACATTTTGAGACCCGTTAGAACTTTTCGCAATGTGAATTGCACATTTGGCACCATATAGTTCACAAGGCACTTTTTAGGACCTATATAACTAATGCATAGTGCAAATTTTTTAGTTAAGTTCTTTTAACGATAACAGACAAACCTTTCATTGGTTAACTGTTATACTTTTATTATTTACTTATTAGGCTCTAATAAACATTTTGAGACCAGTTAGAACTTTTTGCAATGTGAATTGCACATTTGGCACCATATAGTTCACAAGGTACTTTTTAGGACCTATATAGCTAATGTATAGTGCAAATTTTTTAGTTAAGTTCTTTTAACGATAACAGACAAACCTTTTATTGGTTAACTGTTATACTTTTATTATTTACTTATTAGACTGGAATAAACATTTTGAGACCAGTTAGAACTTTTTGCAATGTGAATTGCACATTTGGCACCATATTGTTCACAAGGTATTTTTTAGGACCTATATAACTAATGTATAGTGCAAATTTTTTAGTTAAGTTCTTTTAACGATAACAGACAAACCTTTCATTGGTTAACTGTTATACTTTTATTATTTACTTATTAGTCTCTAATAAACATTTTGAGACCCGTTAGAACTTTTTGCAATGTGAATTGCACATTTGGCACCATATAGTTCACAAGGTACTTTTTAGGACCTATATAACTAATGTATAGTGCAAATGTTTTAGTTAAGTTCTTTTAACGATAACAGACAAACCTTTCATTGGTTAACTGTTATACTTTTATTATTTACTTATTAGACTCTAATAAACATTTTGAGACCCGTTAGAACTTTTTGCAATGTGAATTGCACATTTGGCACCATATAGTTCACAAGGTACTTTTTAGGACCTATATAACTAATGTATAGTGCAAATTTTTTAGTTAAGTTCTTTTAACGATAACAGACAAACCTTTCATTGGTTAACTGTTATACTTTTATTATTTACTTATTAGACTGGAATAAACATTTTGAGACCAGTTAGAACTTTTTGCAATGTGAATTGCACATTTGGCATCATATTGTTCACAAGGTACTTTTTCGGACCTATATAACTAATGTATAGTACAAATTTTTTAGTTAAGTTCTTTTAACGATAACAGACAAACCTTTCATTGGTTAACTGTTATACTTTTATTATTTACTTATTAGACTCTAATAAACATTTTGAGACCAGTTAGAACTTTTTGCAATGTGAATTGCACATTTGGCACCTTATTGTTCACAAGGCACTTTTTAGGACCTATATAACTAATGTATAGTGCAAATTTTTTAGTTAAGTTCTTTTAACGATAACAGACAAACCTTTCATTGGTTAACTGTTATACTTTTATTATTTACTTATTAGGCTCTAATAAACATTTTGAGACCCGTTAGAACTTTTTGCAATGTGAATTGCACATTTGGCACCATATAGTTCACAAGGTACTTTTTAGGACCTATATAACTAATGTATAGTGCAAATGTTTTAGTTAAGTTCTTTTAACGATAACAGACAAACCTTTCATTGGTTAACTGTTATACTTTTATTATTTACTTATTAGACTCTAATAAACATTTTGAGACCCGTTAGAACTTTTTGCAATGTGAATTGCACATTTGGCACCATATAGTTCACAAGGTACTTTTTAGGACCTATATAACTAATGTATAGTGCAAATTTTTTAGTTAAGTTCTTTTAACGATAACAGACAAACCTTTCATTGGTTAACTGTTATACTTTTATTATTTACTTATTAGACTGGAATAAACATTTTGAGACCAGTTAGAACTTTTTGCAATGTGAATTGCACATTTGGCATCATATTGTTCACAAGGTACTTTTTCGGACCTATATAACTAATGTATAGTACAAATTTTTTAGTTAAGTTCTTTTAACGATAACAGACAAACCTTTCATTGGTTTACTGTTATACTTTTATTATTTACTTATTAGACTCTAATAAACATTTTGAGACCAGTTAGAACTTTTTGCAATGTGAATTGCACATTTGGCACCTTATTGTTCACAAGGCACTTTTTAGGACCTATATAACTAATGTATAGTGCAAATTTTTTAGTTAAGTTCTTTTAACGATAACAGACAAACCTTTCATTGGTTAACTGTTATACTTTTATTATTTACTTATTAGGCTCTAATAAACATTTTGAGACCCGTTAGAACTTTTTGCAATGTGAATTGCACATTTGGCACCGTATAGTTCACAAGGTACTTTTTAGGACCTATATAACTAATGTATAGTGCAAATTTTTTAGTTAAGTTCTTTTAACGATAACAGACAAACCTTTCATTGGTTAACTGTTATACTTTTATTATTTACTTATTAGACTCTAATAAACATTTTGAGACCAGTTAGAACTTTTTGCAATGTGAATTGCACATTTGGCACCATATTGTTCACAAGGCACTTTTTAGGACCTATATAACTAATGTATAGTTCAAATTTTTAGTTAAGTTCTTTTAACGATAACAGACAAACCTTTCATTGGTTAACTGTTATACTTTTATTATTTACTTATTAGGCTCTAATAAACATTTTGAGACCCGTTAGAACTTTTTGCAATGTGAATTGCACATTTGGCACCGTATAGTTCACAAGGTACTTTTTAGGACCTATATAACTAATGTATAGTGCAAATTTTTTAGTTAAGTTCTTTTAACGATAACAGACAAACCTTTCATTGGTTAACTGTTATACTTTTATTATTTACTTATTAGGCTCTAATAAACATTTTGAGACCAGTTAGAACTTTTTGCAATGTGAATTGCACATTTGGCACCATATAGTTCACAAGGCATTTTTTAGGACTTATATAACTAATGTATAGTGCAAAATTTTTAGTTAAGTTCTTTTAACGATAACAGACAAACCTTTTATTGGTTAACTGTTATACTTTTATTATTTACTTATTAGACTCTAATAAACATTTTGAGACCAGTTAGAACTTTTTGCAATGTGAATTGCACATTTGGCACCATATTGTTCACAAGGCACTTTTTAGGACCTATATAACTAAAGTATAGTGCAAATTTTTTAGTTAAGTTCTTTTAACGATAACAGACAAACCTTTCATTGGTTAACTGTTATACTTTTATTATTTACTTATTAGACTCTAATAAACATTTTGAGACCCGTTAGAACTTTTTGCAATGTGAATTGCACATTTGGCACCATATTGTTCACAAGGCACTTTTTAGGACCTATATAACTAATGTATAGTTCAAATTTTTTAGTTAAGTTCTTTTAACGATAACAGACAAACCTTTAATTGGTTAACTGTTATACTTTTATTATTTAATTATTAGGCTCTAATAAACATTTTGAGACTCGTTAGAACTTTTTGCAATGTGAATTGCACATTTGGCACCGTATAGTTCACAAGGTACTTTTTAGGACCTGTATAACTAATGTATAGTGCAAATTTTTTAGTTAAGTTCTTTTAACGATAACAGACAAACCTTTCATTGGTTAACTGTTATACTTTTATTATTTACTTATTAGACTCTAATAAACATTTTGAGACCCGTTAGAACTTTTCGCAATGTGAATTGCACATTTGGCACCATATAGTTCACAAGGCACTTTTTAGGACCTATATAACTAATGCATAGTGCAAATTTTTTAGTTAAGTTCTTTTAACGATAACAGACAAACCTTTCATTGGTTAACTGTTATACTTTTATTATTTACTTATTAGGCTCTAATAAACATTTTGAGACCAGTTAGAACTTTTTGCAATGTGAATTGCACATTTGGCACCATATAGTTCACAAGGTACTTTTTAGGACCTATATAGCTAATGTATAGTGCAAATTTTTTAGTTAAGTTCTTTTAACGATAACAGACAAACCTTTCATTGGTTAACTGTTATACTTTTATTATTTACTTATTAGGCTCTAATAAACATTTTGAGACCCGTTAGAACTTTTTGCAATGTGAATTGCACATTTGGCACCATATAGTTCACAAGGTACTTTTTAGGACCTATATAACTAATGTATAGTGCAAATGTTTTAGTTAAGTTCTTTTAACGATAACAGACAAACCTTTCATTGGTTAACTGTTATACTTTTATTATTTACTTATTAGACTCTAATAAACATTTTGAGACCCGTTAGAACTTTTTGCAATGTGAATTGCACATTTGGCACCATATAGTTCACAAGGTACTTTTTAGGACCTATATAACTAATGTATAGTGCAAATTTTTTAGTTAAGTTCTTTTAACGATAACAGACAAACCTTTCATTGGTTAACTGTTATACTTTTATTATTTACTTATTAGACTGGAATAAACATTTTGAGACCAGTTAGAACTTTTTGCAATGTGAATTGCACATTTGGCATCATATTGTTCACAAGGTACTTTTTCGGACCTATATAACTAATGTATAGTACAAATTTTTTAGTTAAGTTCTTTTAACGATAACAGACAAACCTTTCATTGGTTTACTGTTATACTTTTATTATTTACTTATTAGACTCTAATAAACATTTTGAGACCAGTTAGAACTTTTTGCAATGTGAATTGCACATTTGGCACCTTATTGTTCACAAGGCACTTTTTAGGACCTATATAACTAATGTATAGTGCAAATTTTTTAGTTAAGTTCTTTTAACGATAACAGACAAACCTTTCATTGGTTAACTGTTATACTTTTATTATTTACTTATTAGGCTCTAATAAACATTTTGAGACCCGTTAGAACTTTTTGCAATGTGAATTGCACATTTGGCACCGTATAGTTCACAAGGTACTTTTTAGGACCTATATAACTAATGTATAGTGCAAATTTTTTAGTTAAGTTCTTTTAACGATAACAGACAAACCTTTCATTGGTTAACTGTTATACTTTTATTATTTACTTATTAGACTCTAATAAACATTTTGAGACCAGTTAGAACTTTTTGCAATGTGAATTGCACATTTGGCACCATATTGTTCACAAGGCACTTTTTAGGACCTATATAACTAATGTATAGTTCAAATTTTTAGTTAAGTTCTTTTAACGATAACAGACAAACCTTTCATTGGTTAACTGTTATACTTTTATTATTTACTTATTAGGCTCTAATAAACATTTTGAGACCCGTTAGAACTTTTTGCAATGTGAATTGCACATTTGGCACCGTATAGTTCACAAGGTACTTTTTAGGACCTATATAACTAATGTATAGTGCAAATTTTTTAGTTAAGTTCTTTTAACGATAACAGACAAACCTTTCATTGGTTAACTGTTATACTTTTATTATTTACTTATTAGGCTCTAATAAACATTTTGAGACCAGTTAGAACTTTTTGCAATGTGAATTGCACATTTGGCACCATATAGTTCACAAGGCATTTTTTAGGACTTATATAACTAATGTATAGTGCAAAATTTTTAGTTAAGTTCTTTTAACGATAACAGACAAACCTTTTATTGGTTAACTGTTATACTTTTATTATTTACTTATTAGACTCTAATAAACATTTTGAGACCAGTTAGAACTTTTTGCAATGTGAATTGCACATTTGGCACCATATTGTTCACAAGGCACTTTTTAGGACCTATATAACTAAAGTATAGCGCAAATTTTTTAGTTAAGTTCTTTTAACGATAACAGACAAACCTTTCATTGGTTAACTGTTATACTTTTATTATTTACTTATTAGACTCTAATAAACATTTTGAGACCCGTTAGAACTTTTTGCAATGTGAATTGCACATTTGGCACCATATTGTTCACAAGGCACTTTTTAGGACCTATATAACTAATGTATAGTTCAAATTTTTTAGTTAAGTTCTTTTAACGATAACAGACAAACCTTTAATTGGTTAACTGTTATACTTTTATTATTTAATTATTAGGCTCTAATAAACATTTTGAGACTCGTTAGAACTTTTTGCAATGTGAATTGCACATTTGGCACCGTATAGTTCACAAGGTACTTTTTAGGACCTGTATAACTAATGCATAGTGCAAATTTTTTAGTTAAGTTCTTTTAACGATAACAGACAAACCTTTCATTGGTTAACTGTTATACTTTTATTATTTACTTATTAGGCTCTAATAAACATTTTGAGACCAGTTAGAACTTTTTGCAATGTGAATTGCACATTTGGCACCATATAGTTCACAAGGTACTTTTTAGGACCTATATAGCTAATGTATAGTGCAAATTTTTTAGTTAAGTTCTTTTAACGATAACAGACAAACCTTTCATTGGTTAACTGTTATACTTTTATTATTTACTTATTAGACTCTAATAAACATTTTGAGACCAGTTAGAACTTTTTGCAATGTGAATTGCACATTTGGCACCATATTGTTCACAAGACACTTTTTAGGACCTATATAACTAATGTATAGTGCAAATTTTTTAGTTAAGTTCTTTTAACGATAACAGACAAACCTTTCATTGGTTAACTGTTATACTTTTATTATTTACTTATTAGTCTCTAATAAACATTTTGAGACCCGTTAGAACTTTTTGCAATGTGAATTGCACATTTGGCACCATATAGTTCACAAGGTACTTTTTAGGACCTATATAACTAATGTATAGTGCAAATGTTTTAGTTAAGTTCTTTTAACGATAACAGACAAACCTTTCATTGGTTAACTGTTATACTTTTATTATTTACTTATTAGACTCTAATAAACATTTTGAGACCAGTTAGAACTTTTTGCAATGTGAATTGCACATTTGGCACCTTATTGTTCACAAGGCACTTTTTAGGACCTATATAACTAATGTATAGTGCAAATTTTTTAGTTAAGTTCTTTTAACGATAACAGACAAACCTTTCATTGGTTAACTGTTATACTTTTATTATTTACTTATTAGGCTCTAATAAACATTTTGAGACCCGTTAGAACTTTTTGCAATGTGAATTGCACATTTGGCACCATATAGTTCACAAGGTACTTTTTAGGACCTATATAACTAATGTATAGTGCAAATGTTTTAGTTAAGTTCTTTTAACGATAACAGACAAACCTTTCATTGGTTAACTGTTATACTTTTATTATTTACTTATTAGACTCTAATAAACATTTTGAGACCCGTTAGAACTTTTTGCAATGTGAATTGCACATTTGGCACCATATAGTTCACAAGGTACTTTTTAGGACCTATATAACTAATGTATAGTGCAAATTTTTTAGTTAAGTTCTTTTAACGATAACAGACAAACCTTTCATTGGTTAACTGTTATACTTTTATTATTTACTTATTAGACTGGAATAAACATTTTGAGACCAGTTAGAACTTTTTGCAATGTGAATTGCACATTTGGCATCATATTGTTCACAAGGTACTTTTTCGGACCTATATAACTAATGTATAGTACAAATTTTTTAGTTAAGTTCTTTTAACGATAACAGACAAACCTTTCATTGGTTAACTGTTATACTTTTATTATTTACTTATTAGACTCTAATAAACATTTTGAGACCAGTTAGAACTTTTTGCAATGTGAATTGCACATTTGGCACCTTATTGTTCACAAGGCACTTTTTAGGACCTATATAACTAATGTATAGTGCAAATTTTTTAGTTAAGTTCTTTTAATGATAACAGACAAACCTTTCATTGGTTAACTGTTATACTTTTATTATTTACTTATTAGGCTCTAATAAACATTTTGAGACCCGTTAGAACTTTTTGCAATGTGAATTGCACATTTGGCACCGTATAGTTCACAAGGTACTTTTTAGGACCTATATAACTAATGTATAGTGCAAATTTTTTAGTTAAGTTCTTTTAACGATAACAGACAAACCTTTCATTGGTTAACTGTTATACTTTTATTATTTACTTATTAGACTCTAATAAACATTTTGAGACCCGTTAGAACTTTTCGCAATGTGAATTGCACATTTGGCACCATATAGTTCACAAGGCATTTTTTAGGACCTATATAACTAATGTATAGTGCAAATTTTTTAGTTAAGTTCTTTTAACGATAACAGACAAACCTTCTATTGGTTAACTGTTATACTTTTATTATTTACTTATTAGACTCTAATAAACATTTTGAGACCAGTTAGAACTTTTTGCAATATAAATTGCACATTTGGCACCATATTGTTCACAAGGCACTTTTTAGGACCTATATAACTAAAGTATAGTGCAAATTTTTTAGTTAAGTTCTTTTAACGATAACAGACAAACCTTTCATTGGTTAACTGTTATACTTTTATTATTTACTTATTAGACTCTAATAAACATTTTGAGACCAGTTAGAACTTTTTGCAATGTGAATTGCACATTTGGCACCATATTGTTCACAAGGTATTTTTTAGGACCTATATAACTAATGTATAGTGCAAATTTTTTAGTTAAGTTCTTTTAACGATAACAGACAAACCTTTCATTGGTTAACTGTTCTACTTTTATTATTTACTTATTAGACTCTAATAAACATTTTGAGACCAGTTAGAACTTTTTGCAATGTGAATTGCACATTTGGCACCATATTGTTCACAAGGCACTTTTTAGGACCTATATAACTAATGTATAGTTCAAATTTTTTAGTTAAGTTCTTTTAACGATAACAGACAAACCTTTCATTGGTTAACTGTTATACTTTTATTATTTACTTATTAGGCTCTAGTAAACATTTTGAGACCCGTTAGAACTTTTTGCAATGTGAATTGCACATTTGGCACCATATAGTTCACAAGGTACTTTTTAGGACCTATATAACTAATGTATAGTGCAAATTTTTTAGTTAAGTTCTTTTAACGATAACAGACAAACCTTTCATTGGTTAACTGTTATACTTTTATTATTTACTTATTAGACTCTAATAAACATTTTGAGACCAGTTAGAACTTTTTGCAATGTGAATTGCACATTTGGCACCATATTGTTCACAAGGCACTTTTTAGGACCTATATAACTAAAGTATAGCGCAAATTTTTTAGTTAAGTTCTTTTAACGATAACAGACAAACCTTTCATTGGTTAACTGTTATACTTTTATTATTTACTTATTAGGCTCTAATAAACATTTTGAGACCAGTTAGAACTTTTTGCAATGTGAATTGCACATTTGGCACCATATTGTTCACAAGGTACTTTTTAGGACCTATATAACTAATGTATAGTTCAAATTTTTTAGTTAAGTTCTTTTAACGATAACAGACAAACCTTTCATTGGTTAACTGTTATACTTTTATTATTTACTTATTAGGCTCTAATAAACATTTTGAGACCCGTTAGAACTTTTTGCAATGTGAATTGCACATTTGGCACCGTATAGTTCACAAGGTACTTTTTAGGACCTATATAACTAATGTATAGTGCAAATTTTTTAGTTAAGTTCTTTTAACGATAACAGACAAACCTTTCATTGGTTAACTGTTATACTTTTATTATTTACTTATTAGACTCTAATAAACATTTTGAGACCCGTTAGAACTTTTCGCAATGTGAATTGCACATTTGGCACCATATAGTTCACAAGGCACTTTTTAGGACCTATATAACTAATGTATAGTGCAAATTTTTTAGTTAAGTTCTTTTAACGATAACAGACAAACCTTTCATTGGTTAACTGTTATACTTTTATTATTTACTTATTAGGCTCTAATAAACATTTTGAGACCAGTTAGAACTTTTTGCAATGTGAATTGCACATTTGGCACCATATAGTTCACAAGGTACTTTTTAGGACCTATATAGCTAATGTATAGTGCAAATTTTTTAGTTAAGTTCTTTTAACGATAACAGACAAACCTTTTATTGGTTAACTGTTATACTTTTATTATTTACTTATTAGACTCTAATAAACATTTTGAGACCAGTTAGAACTTTTTGCAATGTGAATTGCACATTTGGCACCATATTGTTCACAAGGCACTTTTTAGGACCTATATAACTAAAGTATAGCGCAAATTTTTTAGTTAAGTTCTTTTAACGATAACAGACAAACCTTTCATTGGTTAACTGTTATACTTTTATTATTTACTTATTAGACTCTAATAAACATTTTGAGACCAGTTAGAACTTTTTGCAATGTGAATTGCACATTTGGCACCATATTGTTCACAAGGTACTTTTTAGGACCTATATAACTAATGTATAGTGCAAATTTTTTAGTTAAGTTCTTTTAACGATAACAGACAAACCTTTCATTGGTTAACTGTTATACTTTTATTATTTACTTATTAGGCTCTAATAAACATTTTGAGACCAGTTAGAACTTTTTGCAATGTGAATTGCACATTTGGCACCGTATAGTTCACAAGGTACTTTTTAGGACCTATATAACTAATGTATAGTGCAAATTTTTTAGTTAAGTTCTTTTAACGATAACAGACAAACCTTTCATTGGTTAACTTTTATACTTTTATTATTTACTTATTAGACTCTAATAAACATTTTGAGACCCGTTAGAACTTTTCGCAATGTGAATTGCACATTTGGCACCATATAGTTCACAAGGCACTTTTTAGGACCTATATAACTAATGTATAGTGCAAATTTTTTAGTTAAGTTCTTTTAACGATAACAGACAAACCTTTCATTGGTTAACTGTTATACTTTTATTATTTACTTATTAGACTCTAATAAACATTTTGAGACCAGTTAGAACTTTTTGCAATGTGAATTGCACATTTGGCACCATATTGTTCACAAGGCACTTTTTAGGACCTATATAACTAATGTATAGTGCAAATTTTTTAGTTAAGTTCTTTTAACGATAACAGACAAACCTTTCATTGGTTAACTGTTATACTTTTATTATTTAATTATTAGGCTCTAATAAACATTTTGAGACCCGTTAGAACTTTTTGCAATGTGATTTGCACATTTGGCACCGTATAGTTCACAAGGTACTTTTTAGGACCTATATAACTAATGTATAGTGCAAATTTTTTAGTTAAGTTCTTTTAATGATAACAGACAAACCTTTCATTGGTTAACTGTTATACTTTTATTATTTACTTATTAGACTCTAATAAACATTTTGAGACCCGTTAGAACTTTTCGCAATGTGAATTGCACATTTGGCACCATATAGTTCACAAGGCACTTTTTAGGACCTATATAACTAATGTATAGTGCAAATTTTTTAGTTAAGTTCTTTTAACGATAACAGACAAACCTTTCATTGGTTAACTGTTATACTTTTATTATTTACTTATTAGGCTCTAATAAACATTTTGAGACCAGTTAGAACTTTTTGCAATGTGAATTGCACATTTGGCACCATATAGTTCACAAGGTACTTTTTAGGACCTATATAGCTAATGTATAGTGCAAATTTTTTAGTTAAGTTCTTTTAACGATAACAGACAAACCTTTTATTGGTTAACTGTTATACTTTTATTATTTACTTATTAGACTCTAATAAACATTTTGAGACCAGTTAGAACTTTTTGCAATGTGAATTGCACATTTGGCACCATATTGTTCACAAGGTATTTTTTAGGACCTATATAACTAATGTATAGTGCAAATTTTTTAGTTAAGTTCTTTTAACGATAACAGACAAACCTTTTATTGGTTAACTGTTATATTTTTATTATTTACTTATTAGACTCTAATAAACATTTTGAGACCAGTTAGAACTTTTTGCAATGTGAATTGCACATTTGGCACCATATTGTTCACAAGGCACTTTTTAGGACCTATATAACTAAAGTATAGCGCAAATTTTTTAGTTAAGTTCTTTTAACGATAACAGACAAACCTTTCATTGGTTAACTGTTATACTTTTATTATTTACTTATTAGACTCTAATAAACATTTTGAGACCAGTTAGAACTTTTTGCAATGTGAATTGCACATTTGGCACCATATTGTTCACAAGGTACTTTTTAGGACCTATATAACTAATGTATAGTTCAAATTTTTTAGTTAAGTTCTTTTAACGATAACAGACAAACCTTTCATTGGTTAACTGTTATACTTTTATTATTTACTTATAAGGCTCTAATAAACATTTTGAGACCCGTTAGAACTTTTTGCAATGTGAATTGCACATTTGGCACCGTATAGTTCACAAGGTACTTTTTAGGACCTATATAACTAATGTATAGTGCAAATTTTTTAGTTAAGTTCTTTTAACGATAACAGACAAACCTTTCATTGGTTAACTGTTATACTTTTATTATTTACTTATTAGACTCTAATAAACATTTTGAGACCCGTTAGAACTTTTCGCAATGTGAATTGCACATTTGGCACCATATAGTTCACAAGGCACTTTTTAGGACCTATATAACTAATGTATAGTGCAAATTTTTTAGTTAAGTTCTTTTAACGATAACAGACAAACCTTTTATTGGTTAACTGTTATACTTTTATTATTTACTTATTAGACTCTAATAAACATTTTGAGACCAGTTAGAACTTTTTGCAATGTGAATTGCACATTTGGCACCATATTGTTCACAAGGTATTTTTTAGGACCTATATAACTAATGTATAGTGCAAATTTTTTAGTTAAGTTCTTTTAACGATAACAGACAAACCTTTTATTGGTTAACTGTTATATTTTTATTATTTACTTATTAGACTCTAATAAACATTTTGAGACCAGTTAGAACTTTTTGCAATGTGAATTGCACATTTGGCACCATATTGTTCACAAGGCACTTTTTAGGACCTATATAACTAAAGTATAGCGCAAATTTTTTAGTTAAGTTCTTTTAACGATAACAGACAAACCTTTCATTGGTTAACTGTTATACTTTTATTATTTACTTATTAGACTCTAATAAACATTTTGAGACCAGTTAGAACTTTTTGCAATGTGAATTGCACATTTGGCACCATATTGTTCACAAGGTACTTTTTAGGACCTATATAACTAAAGTATAGCGCAAATTTTTTAGTTAAGTTCTTTTAACGATAACAGACAAACCTTTCATTGGTTAACTGTTATACTTTTATTATTTACTTATTAGACTCTAATAAACATTTTGAGACCAGTTAGAACTTTTTGCAATGTGAATTGCACATTTGGCACCGTATTGTTCACAAGGTACTTTTTAGGACCTATATAACTAATGTATAGTGCAAATTTTTTAGTTAAGTTCTTTTAACGATAACAGACAAACCTTTCATTGGTTAACTGTTATACTTTTATTATTTACTTATTAGGCTCTAATAAACATTTTGAGACCAGTTAGAACTTTTTGCAATGTGAATTGCACATTTGGCACCGTATAGTTCACAAGGTACTTTTTAGGACCTATATAACTAATGTATAGTGCAAATTTTTTAGTTAAGTTCTTTTAACGATAACAGACAAACCTTTCATTGGTTAACTTTTATACTTTTATTATTTACTTATTAGACTCTAATAAACATTTTGAGACCCGTTAGAACTTTTCGCAATGTGAATTGCACATTTGGCACCATATAGTTCACAAGGCACTTTTTAGGACCTATATAACTAATGTATAGTGCAAATTTTTTAGTTAAGTTCTTTTAACGATAACAGACAAACCTTTCATTGGTTAACTGTTATACTTTTATTATTTACTTATTAGACTCTAATAAACATTTTGAGACCAGTTAGAACTTTTTGCAATGTGAATTGCACATTTGGCACCATATTGTTCACAAGGCACTTTTTAGGACCTATATAACTAATGTATAGTGCAAATTTTTTAGTTAAGTTCGTTTAACGATAACAGACAAACCTTTCATTGGTTAACTGTTATACTTTTATTATTTAATTATTAGGCTCTAATAAACATTTTGAGACCCGTTAGAACTTTTTGCAATGTGATTTGCACATTTGGCACCGTATAGTTCACAAGGTACTTTTTAGGACCTATATAACTAAGGTATAGTGCAAATTTTTTAGTTAAGTTCTTTTAACGATAACAGACAAACCTTTCATTGGTTAACTGTTATACTTTTATTATTTACTTATTAGACTCTAATAAACATTTTGAGACCCGTTAGAACTTTTCGCAATGTGAATTGCACATTTGGCACCATATAGTTCACAAGGCACTTTTTAGGACCTATATAACTAATGTATAGTGCAAATTTTTTAGTTAAGTTCTTTTAACGATAACAGACAAACCTTTCATTGGTTAACTGTTATACTTTTATTATTTACTTATTAGGCTCTAATAAACATTTTGAGACCAGTTAGAACTTTTTGCAATGTGAATTGCACATTTGGCACCATATAGTTCACAAGGTACTTTTTAGGACCTATATAGCTAATGTATAGTGCAAATTTTTTAGTTAAGTTCTTTTAACGATAACAGACAAACCTTTTATTGGTTAACTGTTATACTTTTATTATTTACTTATTAGACTCTAATAAACATTTTGAGACCAGTTAGAACTTTTTGCAATGTGAATTGCACATTTGGCACCATATTGTTCACAAGGTATTTTTTAGGACCTATATAACTAATGTATAGTGCAAATTTTTTAGTTAAGTTCTTTTAACGATAACAGACAAACCTTTTATTGGTTAACTGTTATATTTTTATTATTTACTTATTAGACTCTAATAAACATTTTGAGACCAGTTAGAACTTTTTGCAATGTGAATTGCACATTTGGCACCATATTGTTCACAAGGCACTTTTTAGGACCTATATAACTAATGTATAGTGCAAATTTTTTAGTTAAGTTCTTTTAACGATAACAGACAAACCTTTCATTGGTTAACTGTTATACTTTTATTATTTACTTATTAGTCTCTAATAAACATTTTGAGACCCGTTAGAACTTTTTGCAATGTGAATTGCACATTTGGCACCATATAGTTCACAAGGTACTTTTTAGGACCTATATAACTAATGTATAGTGCAAATGTTTTAGTTAAGTTCTTTTAACGATAACAGACAAACCTTTCATTGGTTAACTGTTATACTTTTATTATTTACTTAATAGACTCTAATAAACATTTTGAGACACGTTAGAACTTTTTGCAATGTGAATTGCACATTTGGCACCATATAGTTCACAAGGTACTTTTTAGGACCTATATAACTAATGTATAGTGCAAATTTTTTAGTTAAGTTCTTTTAACGATAACAGACAAACCTTTCATTGGTTAACTGTTATACTTTTATTATTTACTTATTAGACTGGAATAAACATTTTGAGACCAGTTAGAACTTTTTCAATGTGAATTGCACATTTGGCATCATATTGTTCACAAGGTACTTTTTCGGACCTATATAACTAATGTATAGTACAAATTTTTTAGTTAAGTTCTTTTAACGATAACAGACAAACCTTTCATTGGTTAACTGTTATACTTTTATTATTTACTTATTAGGCTCTAATAAACATTTTGAGACCCGTTAGAACTTTTTGCAATGTGAATTGCACATTTGGCACCATATAGTTCACAAGGTACTTTTTAGGACCTATATAACTAATGTATAGTGCAAATGTTTTAGTTAAGTTCTTTTAACGATAACAGACAAACCTTTCATTGGTTAACTGTTATACTTTTATTATTTACTTATTAGGCTCTAATAAACATTTTGAGACCAGTTAGAACTTTTTGCAATGTGAATTGCACATTTGGCACCATATAGTTCACAAGGTACTTTTTAGGACCTATATAACTAATGTATAGTGCAAATTTTTTAGTTAAGTTCTTTTAACGATAACAGACAAACCTTTCATTGGTTAACTGTTATACTTTTATTATTTACTTATTAGACTGGAATAAACATTTTGAGACCAGTTAGAACTTTTTGCAATGTGAATTGCACATTTGGCATCATATTGTTCACAAGGTACATTTTTTCGGACCTATATAACTAATGTATAGTACAAATTTTTTAGTTAAGTTCTTTTAACGATAACAGACAAACCTTTCATTGGTTAACTGTTATACTTTTATTATTTACTTATTAGGCTCTAATAAACATTTTGAGACCCGTTAGAACTTTTTGCAATGTGAATTGCACATTTGGCACCGTATAGTTCACAAGGTACTTTTTAGGACCTATATAACTAATGTATAGTGCAAATTTTTTAGTTAAGTTCTTTTAACGATAACAGACAAACCTTTCATTGGTTAACTGTTATACTTTTATTATTTACTTATTAGACTCTAATAAACATTTTGAGACCCGTTAGAACTTTTCGCAATGTGAATTGCACATTTGGCACCATATAGTTCACAAGGCATTTTTTAGGACCTATATAACTAATGTATAGTGCAAATTTTTTAGTTAAGTTCTTTTAACGATAACAGACAAACCTTCTATTGGTTAACTGTTATACTTTTATTATTTACTTATTAGACTCTAATAAACATTTTGAGACCAGTTAGAACTTTTTGCAATGTGAATTGCACATTTGGCACCATATTGTTCACAAGGCACTTTTTAGGACCTATATAACTAAAGTATAGCGCAAATTTTTTAGTTAAGTTCTTTTAACGATAACAGACAAACCTTTCATTGGTTAACTGTTATACTTTTATTATTTACTTATTAGACTCTAATAAACATTTTGAGACCAGTTAGAACTTTTTGCAATGTGAATTGCACATTTGGCACCATATTGTTCACAAGGTATTTTTTAGGACCTATATAACTAATGTATAGTGCAAATTTTTTAGTTAAGTTCTTTTAACGATAACAGACAAACCTTTCATTGGTTAACTGTTCTACTTTTATTATTTACTTATTAGACTCTAATAAACATTTTGAGACCAGTTAGAACTTTTTGCAATGTGAATTGCACATTTGGCACCATATTGTTCACAAGGCACTTTTTAGGACCTATATAACTAATGTATAGTTCAAATTTTTTAGTTAAGTTCTTTTAACGATAACAGACAAACCTTTCATTGGTTAACTGTTATACTTTTATTATTTACTTATTAGGCTCTAGTAAACATTTTGAGACCCGTTAGAACTTTTTGCAATGTGAATTGCACATTTGGCACCATATAGTTCACAAGGTACTTTTTAGGACCTATATAACTAATGTATAGTGCAAATTTTTTAGTTAAGTTCTTTTAACGATAACAGACAAACCTTTCATTGGTTAACTGTTATACTTTTATTATTTACTTATTAGACTCTAATAAACATTTTGAGACCAGTTAGAACTTTTTGCAATGTGAATTGCACATTTGGCACCATATTGTTCACAAGGCACTTTTTAGGACCTATATAACTAAAGTATAGCGCAAATTTTTTAGTTAAGTTCTTTTAACGATAACAGACAAACCTTTCATTGGTTAACTGTTATACTTTTATTATTTACTTATTAGACTCTAATAAACATTTTGAGACCAGTTAGAACTTTTTGCAATGTGAATTGCACATTTGGCACCATATTGTTCACAAGGTACTTTTTAGGACCTATATAACTAATGTATAGTTCAAATTTTTTAGTTAAGTTCTTTTAACGATAACAGACAAACCTTTCATTGGTTAACTGTTATACTTTTATTATTTACTTATTAGGCTCTAATAAACATTTTGAGACCCGTTAGAACTTTTTGCAATGTGAATTGCACATTTGGCACCGTATAGTTCACAAGGTACTTTTTAGGACCTATATAACTAATGTATAGTGCAAATTTTTTAGTTAAGTTCTTTTAACGATAACAGACAAACCTTTCATTGGTTAACTGTTATACTTTTATTATTTACTTATTAGACTCTAATAAACATTTTGAGACCCGTTAGAACTTTTCGCAATGTGAATTGCACATTTGGCACCATATAGTTCACAAGGCACTTTTTAGGACCTATATAACTAATGTATAGTGCAAATTTTTTAGTTAAGTTCTTTTAACGATAACATACAAACCTTTCATTGGTTAACTGTTATACTTTTATTATTTACTTATTAGGCTCTAATAAACATTTTGAGACCAGTTAGAACTTTTTGCAATGTGAATTGCACATTTGGCACCATATAGTTCACAAGGTACTTTTTAGGACCTATATAGCTAATGTATAGTGCAAATTTTTTAGTTAAGTTCTTTTAACGATAACAGACAAACCTTTCATTGGTTAACTGTTATACTTTTATTATTTACTTATTAGACTCTAATAAACATTTTGAGACCAGTTAGAACTTTTTGCAATGTGAATTGCACATTTGGCACCATATTGTTCACAAGGCACTTTTTAGGACCTATATAACTAAAGTATAGCGCAAATTTTTTAGTTAAGTTCTTTTAACGATAACAGACAAACCTTTCATTGGTTAACTGTTATACTTTTATTATTTACTTATTAGACTCTAATAAACATTTTGAGACCAGTTAGAACTTTTTGCAATGTGAATTGCACATTTGGCACCATATTGTTCACAAGGTACTTTTTAGGACCTATATAACTAATGTATAGTGCAAATTTTTTAGTTAAGTTCTTTTAACGATAACAGACAAACCTTTCATTGGTTAACTGTTATACTTTTATTATTTACTTATTAGGCTCTAATAAACATTTTGAGACCAGTTAGAACTTTTTGCAATGTGAATTGCCCATTTGGCACCGTATAGTTCACAAGGTACTTTTTAGGACCTATATAACTAATGTATAGTGCAAATTTTTTAGTTAAGTTCTTTTAACGATAACAGACAAACCTTTCATTGGTTAACTGTTATACTTTTATTATTTACTTATTAGACTCTAATAAACATTTTGAGACCCGTTAGAACTTTTCGCAATGTGAATTGCACATTTGGCACCATATAGTTCACAAGGCACTTTTTAGGACCTATATAACTAATGTATAGTGCAAATTTTTTAGTTAAGTTCTTTTAACGATAACAGACAAACCTTTCATTGGTTAACTGTTATACTTTTATTATTTACTTATTAGACTCTAATAAACATTTTGAGACCAGTTAGAACTTTTTGCAATGTGAATTGCACATTTGGCACCATATTGTTCACAAGGCACTTTTTAGGACCTATATAACTAATGTATAGTTCAAATTATTTAGTTAAGTTCTTTTAACGATAACAGACAAACCTTTCATTGGTTAACTGTTATACTTTTATTATTTACTTATTAGGCTCTAATAAACATTTTGAGACCCGTTAGAACTTTTTGCAATGTGAATTGCACATTTGGCACCGTATAGTTCACAAGGTACTTTTTAGGACCTATATAACTAATGTATAGTGCAAATTTTTTAGTTAAGTTCTTTTAACGATAACAGACAAACCTTTCATTGGTTAACTGTTATACTTTTATTATTTACTTATTAGGCTCTAATAAACATTTTGAGACCAGTTAGAACTTTTTGCAATGTGAATTGCACATTTGGCACCATATAGTTCACAAGGTATTTTTTAGGACCTATATAGCTAATGTATAGTGCAAATTTTTTAGTTAAGTTCTTTTAACGATAACAGACAAACCTTTCATTGGTTAACTGTTATACTTTTATTATTTACTTATTAGACTCTAATAAACATTTTGAGACCAGTTAGAACTTTTTGCAATGTGAATTGCACATTTGGCACCATATTGTTCACAAGGCACTTTTTAGGACCTATATAACTAAAGTATAGCGCAAATTTTTTAGTTAAGTTCTTTTAACAATAACAGACAAACCTTTCATTGGTTAACTGTTATACTTTTATTATTTACTTATTAGACTCTAATAAACATTTTGAGACCAGTTAGAACTTTTTGCAATGTGAATTGCACATTTGGCACCATATTGTTCACAAGGTACTTTTTAGGACCTATATAACTAATGTATAGTGCAAATTTTTTAGTTAAGTTCTTTTAACGATAACAGACAAACCTTTCATTGGTTAACTGTTATACTTTTATTATTTACTTATTAGGCTCTAATAAACATTTTGAGACCAGTTAGAACTTTTTGCAATGTGAATTGCACATTTGGCACCGTATAGTTCACAAGGCACTTTTTAGGACCTATATAACTAATGTATAGTGCAAATTTTTTAGTTAAGTTCTTTTAACGATAACAGACAAACCTTTCTTTGGTTAACTGTTATACTTTTATTATTTACTTATTAGACTCTAATAAACATTTTGAGACCCGTTAGAACTTTTCGCAATGTGAATTGCACATTTGGCACCATATAGTTCACAAGGTACTTTTTAGGACCTATATAGCTAATGTATAGTGCAAATTTTTTAGTTAAGTTCTTTTAACGATAACAGACAAACCTTTCATTGGTTAACTGTTATACTTTTATTATTTACTTATTAGACTCTAATAAACATTTTGAGACCAGTTAGAACTTTTTGCAATGTGAATTGCACATTTGGCACCATATTGTTCACAAGGCACTTTTTAGGACCTATATAACTAAAGTATAGTGCAAATTTTTTAGTTAAGTTCTTTTAACGATAACAGACAAACCTTTCATTGGTTAACTGTTATACTTTTATTATTTACTTATTAGACTCTAATAAACATTTTGAGACCAGTTAGAACTTTTTGCAATGTGAATTGCACATTTGGCACCGTATTGTTCACAAGGTACTTTTTAGGACCTATATAACTAATGTATAGTGCAAATTTTTTAGTTAAGTTCTTTTAACGATAACAGACAAACCTTTCATTGGTTAACTGTTATACTTTTATTATTTACTTATTAGGCTCTAATAAACATTTTGAGACCAGTTAGAACTTTTTGCAATGTGAATTGCACATTTGGCACCGTATAGTTCACAAGGTACTTTTTAGGACCTATATAACTAATGTATAGTGCAAATTTTTTAGTTAAGTTCTTTTAACGATAACAGACAAACCTTTCATTGGTTAACTGTTATACTTTTATTATTTACTTATTAGACTCTAATAAACATTTTGAGACCCGTTAGAACTTTTCGCAATGTGAATTGCACATTTGGCACCATATAGTTCACAAGGCACTTTTTAGGACCTATATAACTAATGTATAGTGCAAATTTTTTAGTTAAGTTCTTTTAACGATAACAGACAAACCTTTCATTGGTTAACTGTTATACTTTTATTATTTACTTATTAGACTCTAATAAACATTTTGAGACCAGTTAGAACTTTTTGCAATGTGAATTGCACATTTGGCACCATATTGTTCACAAGGCACTTTTTAGGACCTATATAACTAATGTATAGTTCAAATTATTTAGTTAAGTTCTTTTAACGATAACAGACAAACCTTTCATTGGTTAACTGTTATACTTTTATTATTTACTTATTAGGCTCTAATAAACATTTTGAGACCCGTTAGAACTTTTTGCAATGTGAATTGCACATTTGGCACCGTATAGTTCACAAGGTACTTTTTAGGACCTATATAACTAATGTATAGTGCAAATTTTTTAGTTAAGTTCTTTTAACGATAACAGACAAACCTTTCATTGGTTAACTGTTATACTTTTATTATTTACTTATTAGACTCTAATAAACATTTTGAGACCCGTTAGAACTTTTCGCAATGTGAATTGCACATTTGGCACCATATTGTTCACAAGGCACTTTTTAGGACCTATATAACTAATGTATAGTGCAAATTTTTTAGTTAAGTTCTTTTAACGATAACAGACAAACCTTTCATTGGTTAACTGTTATACTTTTATTATTTACTTATTAGGCTCTAATAAACATTTTGAGACCAGTTAGAATTTTTTGCAATGTGAATTGCACATTTGGCACCATATAGTTCACAAGGTACTTTTTAGGACCTATATAGCTAATGTATAGTGCAAATTTTTTAGTTAAGTTCTTTTAACGATAACAGACAAACCTTTCATTGGTTAACTGTTATACTTTTATTATTTACTTATTAGACTCTAATAAACATTTTGAGACCAGTTAGAACTTTTTGCAATGTGAATTGCACATTTGGCACCATATTGTTCACAAGGCACTTTTTAGGACTTATATAACTAAAGTATAGCGCAAATTTTTTAGTTAAGTTCTTTTAACGATAACAGACAAACCTTTCATTGGTTAACTGTTATACTTTTATTATTTACTTATTAGACTCTAATAAACATTTTGAGACCAGTTAGAACTTTTTGCAATGTGAATTGCACATTTGGCACCGTATAGTTCACAAGGTACTTTTTAGGACCTATATAACTAATGTATAGTGCAAATTTTTTAGTTAAGTTCTTTTAACGATAACAGACAAACCTTTCATTGGTTAACTGTTATACTTTTATTATTTACTTATTAGACTCTAATAAACATTTTGAGACCAGTTAGAACTTTTTGCAATGTGAATTGCACATTTGGCACCATATTGTTCACAAGGCACTTTTTAGGACCTATATAACTAAAGTATAGCGCAAATTTTTTAGTTAAGTTCTTTTAACAATAACAGACAAACCTTTCATTGGTTAACTGTTATACTTTTATTATTTACTTATTAGACTCTAATAAACATTTTGAGACCAGTTAGAACTTTTTGCAATGTGAATTGCACATTTGGCACCATATTGTTCACAAGGTACTTTTTAGGACCTATATAACTAATGTATAGTGCAAATTTTTTAGTTAAGTTCTTTTAACGATAACAGACAAACCTTTCATTGGTTAACTGTTATACTTTTATTATTTACTTATTAGGCTCTAATAAACATTTTGAGACCAGTTAGAACTTTTTGCAATGTGAATTGCACATTTGGCACCGTATAGTTCACAAGGCACTTTTTAGGACCTATATAACTAATGTATAGTGCAAATTTTTTAGTTAAGTTCTTTTAACGATAACAGACAAACCTTTCTTTGGTTAACTGTTATACTTTTATTATTTACTTATTAGACTCTAATAAACATTTTGAGACCCGTTAGAACTTTTCGCAATGTGAATTGCACATTTGGCACCATATAGTTCACAAGGTACTTTTTAGGACCTATATAGCTAATGTATAGTGCAAATTTTTTAGTTAAGTTCTTTTAACGATAACAGACAAACCTTTCATTGGTTAACTGTTATACTTTTATTATTTACTTATTAGACTCTAATAAACATTTTGAGACCAGTTAGAACTTTTTGCAATGTGAATTGCACATTTGGCACCATATTGTTCACAAGGCACTTTTTAGGACCTATATAACTAAAGTATGGTGCAAATTTTTTAGTTAAGTTCTTTTAACGATAACAGACAAACCTTTCATTGGTTAACTGTTATACTTTTATTATTTACTTATTAGACTCTAATAAACATTTTGAGACCAGTTAGAACTTTTTGCAATGTGAATTGCACATTTGGCACCGTATTGTTCACAAGGTACTTTTTAGGACCTATATAACTAATGTATAGTGCAAATTTTTTAGTTAAGTTCTTTTAACGATAACAGACAAACCTTTCATTGGTTAACTGTTATACTTTTATTATTTACTTATTAGGCTCTAATAAACATTTTGAGACCAGTTAGAACTTTTTGCAATGTGAATTGCACATTTGGCACCGTATAGTTCACAAGGTACTTTTTAGGACCTATATAACTAATGTATAGTGCAAATTTTTTAGTTAAGTTCTTTTAACGATAACAGACAAACCTTTCATTGGTTAACTGTTATACTTTTATTATTTACTTATTAGACTCTAATAAACATTTTGAGACCCGTTAGAACTTTTCGCAATGTGAATTGCACATTTGGCACCATATAGTTCACAAGGCACTTTTTAGGACCTATATAACTAATGTATAGTGCAAATTTTTTAGTTAAGTTCTTTTAACGATAACAGACAAACCTTTCATTGGTTAACTGTTATACTTTTATTATTTACTTATTAGACTCTAATAAACATTTTGAGACCAGTTAGAACTTTTTGCAATGTGAATTGCACATTTGGCACCATATTGTTCACAAGGCACTTTTTAGGACCTATATAACTAATGTATAGTTCAAATTATTTAGTTAAGTTCTTTTAACGATAACAGACAAACCTTTCATTGGTTAACTGTTATACTTTTATTATTTACTTATTAGGCTCTAATAAACATTTTGAGACCCGTTAGAACTTTTTGCAATGTGAATTGCACATTTGGCACCGTATAGTTCACAAGGTACTTTTTAGGACCTATATAACTAATGTATAGTGCAAATTTTTTAGTTAAGTTCTTTTAACGATAACAGACAAACCTTTCATTGGTTAACTGTTATACTTTTATTATTTACTTATTAGACTCTAATAAACATTTTGAGACCCGTTAGAACTTTTCGCAATGTGAATTGCACATTTGGCACCATATTGTTCACAAGGCACTTTTTAGGACCTATATAACTAATGTATAGTGCAAATTTTTTAGTTAAGTTCTTTTAACGATAACAGACAAACCTTTCATTGGTTAACTGTTATACTTTTATTATTTACTTATTAGGCTCTAATAAACATTTTGAGACCAGTTAGAACTTTTTGCAATGTGAATTGCACATTTGGCACCATATAGTTCACAAGATACTTTTTAGGACCTATATAGCTAATGTATAGTGCAAATTTTTTAGTTAAGTTCTTTTAACGATAACAGACAAACCTTTCATTGGTTAACTGTTATACTTTTATTATTTACTTATTAGACTCTAATAAACATTTTGAGACCAGTTAGAACTTTTTGCAATGTGAATTGCACATTTGGCACCATATTGTTCACAAGGCACTTTTTAGGACTTATATAACTAAAGTATAGCGCAAATTTTTTAGTTAAGTTCTTTTAACGATAACAGACAAACCTTTCATTGGTTAACTGTTATACTTTTATTATTTACTTATTAGACTCTAATAAACATTTTGAGACCAGTTAGAACTTTTTGCAATATGAATTGCACATTTGGCACCATATTGTTCACAAGGTACTTTTTAGGACCTATATAACTAATGTATAGTGCAAATTTTTTAGTTAAGTTCTTTTAACGATAACAGACAAACCTTTCGGTGGTTAACTGTTATACTTTTATTATTTACTTATTAGGCTCTAATAAACATTTTGAGACCAGTTAGAACTTTTTGCAATGTGAATTGCACATTTGGCACCGTATAGTTCACAAGGTACTTTTTAGGACCTATATAACTAATGTATAGTGCAAATTTTTTAGTTAAGTTCTTTTAACGATAACAGACAAACCTTTCATTGGTTAACTGTTATACTTTTATTATTTACTTATTACACTCTAATAAACATTTTGAGACCCGTTAGAACTTTTCGCAATGTGAATTGCACATTTGGCACCATATAGTTCACAAGGCACTTTTTAGGACCTATATAACTAATGTATAGTGCAAATTTTTTAGTTAAGTTCTTTTAACGATAACAGATAAACCTTTCATTGGTTAACTGTTATACTTTTATTATTTACTTATTAGACTCTAATAAACATTTTGAGACCCGTTAGAACTTTTCGCAATGTGAATTGCACATTTGGCACCATATAGTTCACAAGGCACTTTTTAGGACCTATATAACTAATGTATAGTGCAAATTTTTTAGTTAAGTTCTTTTAACGATAACAGATAAACCTTTCATTGGTTAACTGTTATACTTTTATTATTTACTTATTAGACTCTAATAAACATTTTGAGACCCGTTAGAACTTTTCGCAATGTGAATTGCACATTTGGCACCATATTGTTCACAAGGCACTTTTTAGGACCTATATAACTAATGTATAGTGCAAATTTTTTAGTTAAGTTCTTTTAACGATAACAGACAAACCTTTCATTGGTTAACTGTTATACTTTTATTATTTACTTATTAGGCTCTAATAAACATTTTGAGACCAGTTAGAATTTTTTGCAATGTGAATTGCACATTTGGCACCATATAGTTCACAAGGTACTTTTTAGGACCTATATAGCTAATGTATAGTGCAAATTTTTTAGTTAAGTTCTTTTAACGATAACAGACAAACCTTTCATTGGTTAACTGTTATACTTTTATTATTTACTTATTAGACTCTAATAAACATTTTGAGACCAGTTAGAACTTTTTGCAATGTGAATTGCACATTTGGCACCATATTGTTCACAAGGCACTTTTTAGGACTTATATAACTAAAGTATAGCGCAAATTTTTTAGTTAAGTTCTTTTAACGATAACAGACAAACCTTTCATTGGTTAACTGTTATACTTTTATTATTTACTTATTAGACTCTAATAAACATTTTGAGACCAGTTAGAACTTTTTGCAATGTGAATTGCACATTTGGCACCATATTGTTCACAAGGCACTTTTTAGGACCTATATAACTAAAGTATAGCGCAAATTTTTTAGTTAAGTTCTTTTAACAATAACAGACAAACCTTTCATTGGTTAACTGTTATACTTTTATTATTTACTTATTAGACTCTAATAAACATTTTGAGACCAGTTAGAACTTTTTGCAATGTGAATTGCACATTTGGCACCATATTGTTCACAAGGTACTTTTTAGGACCTATATAACTAATGTATAGTGCAAATTTTTTAGTTAAGTTCTTTTAACGATAACAGACAAACCTTTCATTGGTTAACTGTTATACTTTTATTATTTACTTATTAGGCTCTAATAAACATTTTGAGACCAGTTAGAACTTTTTGCAATGTGAATTGCACATTTGGCACCGTATAGTTCACAAGGCACTTTTTAGGACCTATATAACTAATGTATAGTGCAAATTTTTTAGTTAAGTTCTTTTAACGATAACAGACAAACCTTTCTTTGGTTAACTGTTATACTTTTATTATTTACTTATTAGACTCTAATAAACATTTTGAGACCCGTTAGAACTTTTCGCAATGTGAATTGCACATTTGGCACCATATAGTTCACAAGGTACTTTTTAGGACCTATATAGCTAATGTATAGTGCAAATTTTTTAGTTAAGTTCTTTTAACGATAACAGACAAACCTTTCATTGGTTAACTGTTATACTTTTATTATTTACTTATTAGACTCTAATAAACATTTTGAGACCAGTTAGAACTTTTTGCAATGTGAATTGCACATTTGGCACCATATTGTTCACAAGGCACTTTTTAGGACCTATATAACTAAAGTATAGTGCAAATTTTTTAGTTAAGTTCTTTTAACGATAACAGACAAACCTTTCATTGGTTAACTGTTATACTTTTATTATTTACTTATTAGACTCTAATAAACATTTTGAGACCAGTTAGAACTTTTTGCAATGTGAATTGCACATTTGGCACCGTATTGTTCACAAGGTACTTTTTAGGACCTATATAACTAATGTATAGTGCAAATTTTTTAGTTAAGTTCTTTTAACGATAACAGACAAACCTTTCATTGGTTAACTGTTATACTTTTATTATTTACTTATTAGGCTCTAATAAACATTTTGAGACCAGTTAGAACTTTTTGCAATGTGAATTGCACATTTGGCACCGTATAGTTCACAAGGTACTTTTTAGGACCTATATAACTAATGTATAGTGCAAATTTTTTAGTTAAGTTCTTTTAACGATAACAGACAAACCTTTCATTGGTTAACTGTTATACTTTTATTATTTACTTATTAGACTCTAATAAACATTTTGAGACCCGTTAGAACTTTTCGCAATGTGAATTGCACATTTGGCACCATATAGTTCACAAGGCACTTTTTAGGACCTATATAACTAATGTATATTGCAAATTTTTTAGTTAAGTTCTTTTAACGATAACAGACAAACCTTTCATTGGTTAACTGTTATACTTTTATTATTTACTTATTAGACTCTAATAAACATTTTGAGACCAGTTAGAACTTTTTGCAATGTGAATTGCACATTTGGCACCATATTGTTCACAAGGCACTTTTTAGGACCTATATAACTAATGTATAGTTCAAATTATTTAGTTAAGTTCTTTTAACGATAACAGACAAACCTTTCATTGGTTAACTGTTATACTTTTATTATTTACTTATTAGGCTCTAATAAACATTTTGAGACCCGTTAGAACTTTTTGCAATGTGAATTGCACATTTGGCACCGTATAGTTCACAAGGTACTTTTTAGGACCTATATAACTAATGTATAGTGCAAATTTTTTAGTTAAGTTCTTTTAACGATAACAGACAAACCTTTCATTGGTTAACTGTTATACTTTTATTATTTACTTATTAGACTCTAATAAACATTTTGAGACCCGTTAGAACTTTTCGCAATGTGAATTGCACATTTGGCACCATATTGTTCACAAGGCACTTTTTAGGACCTATATAACTAATGTATAGTGCAAATTTTTTAGTTAAGTTCTTTTAACGATAACAGACAAACCTTTCATTGGTTAACTGTTATACTTTTATTATTTACTTATTAGGCTCTAATAAACATTTTGAGACCAGTTAGAACTTTTTGCAATGTGAATTGCACATTTGGCACCATATAGTTCACAAGATACTTTTTAGGACCTATATAGCTAATGTATAGTGCAAATTTTTTAGTTAAGTTCTTTTAACGATAACAGACAAACCTTTCATTGGTTAACTGTTATACTTTTATTATTTACTTATTAGACTCTAATAAACATTTTGAGACCAGTTAGAACTTTTTGCAATGTGAATTGCACATTTGGCACCATATTGTTCACAAGGCACTTTTTAGGACTTATATAACTAAAGTATAGCGCAAATTTTTTAGTTAAGTTCTTTTAACGATAACAGACAAACCTTTCATTGGTTAACTGTTATACTTTTATTATTTACTTATTAGACTCTAATAAACATTTTGAGACCAGTTAGAACTTTTTGCAATGTGAATTGCACATTTGGCACCATATTGTTCACAAGGTACTTTTTAGGACCTATATAACTAATGTATAGTGCAAATTTTTTAGTTAAGTTCTTTTAACGATAACAGACAAACCTTTCGGTGGTTAACTGTTATACTTTTATTATTTACTTATTAGGCTCTAATAAACATTTTGAGACCAGTTAGAACTTTTTGCAATGTGAATTGCACATTTGGCACCGTATAGTTCACAAGGTACTTTTTAGGACCTATATAACTAATGTATAGTGCAAATTTTTTAGTTAAGTTCTTTTAACGATAACAGACAAACCTTTCATTGGTTAACTGTTATACTTTTATTATTTACTTATTACACTCTAATAAACATTTTGAGACCCGTTAGAACTTTTCGCAATGTGAATTGCACATTTGGCACCATATAGTTCACAAGGCACTTTTTAGGACCTATATAACTAATGTATAGTGCAAATTTTTTAGTTAAGTTCTTTTAACGATAACAGATAAACCTTTCATTGGTTAACTGTTATACTTTTATTATTTACTTATTAGACTCTAATAAACATTTTGAGACCCGTTAGAACTTTTCGCAATGTGAATTGCACATTTGGCACCATATAGTTCACAAGGTACTTTTTAGGACCTATATAACTAATGTATAGTGCAAATTTTTTAGTTAAGTTCTTTTAACGATAACAGACAAACCTTTCATTGGTTAACTGTTATACTTTTATTATTTACTTATTAGACTCTAATAAACATTTTAAGACCAGTTAGAACTTTTGCAATGTGAATTGCACATTTGGCACCATATTGTTCACAAGGCACTTTTTAGGACCTATATAACTAATGTATAGTTCAAATTTTTTAGTTAAGTTCTTTTAACGATAACAGACAAACCTTTTATTGGTTAACTGTTATACTTTTATTATTTACTTATTAGGCTCTAATAAACATTTTGAGACCCGTTAGAACTTTTTGCAATGTGAATTGCACATTTGGCACCGTATAGTTCACAAGGTACTTTTTAGGACCTATATAACTAATGTATAGTGCAAATTTTTTAGTTAAGTTCTTTTAACGATAACAGACAAACCTTTCATTGGTTAACTGTTATACTTTTATTATTTACTTATTAGACTCTAATAAACATTTTGAGACCCGTTAGAACTTTTCGCAATGTGAATTGCACATTTGGCACCATATAGTTCACAAGGCACTTTTTAGGACCTATATAACTAATGTATATATGCAAATTTTTTAGTTAAGTTCTTTTAACGATAACAGACAAACCTTTCATTGGTTAACTGTTATACTTTTATTATTTACTTATTAGACTCTAATAAACATTTTGAGACCAGTTAGAACTTTTTGCAATGTGAATTGCACATTTGGCACCATATTGTTCACAAGGCACTTTTTAGGACCTATATAACTAATGTATAGTTCAAATTATTTAGTTAAGTTCTTTTAACGATAACAGACAAACCTTTCATTGGTTAACTGTTATACTTTTATTATTTACTTATTAGGCTCTAATAAACATTTTGAGACCCGTTAGAACTTTTTGCAATGTGAATTGCACATTTGGCACCGTATAGTTCACAAGGTACTTTTTAGGACCTATATAACTAATGTATAGTGCAAATTTTTTAGTTAAGTTCTTTTAACGATAACAGACAAACCTTTCATTGGTTAACTGTTATACTTTTATTATTTACTTATTAGACTCTAATAAACATTTTGAGACCCGTTAGAACTTTTCGCAATGTGAATTGCACATTTGGCACCATATTGTTCACAAGGCACTTTTTAGGACCTATATAACTAATGTATAGTGCAGATTTTTTAGTTAAGTTCTTTTAACGATAACAGACAAACCTTTCATTGGTTAACTGTTATACTTTTATTATTTACTTATTAGGCTCTAATAAACATTTTGAGACCAGTTAGAACTTTTTGCAATGTGAATTGCACATTTGGCACCATATAGTTCACAAGATACTTTTTAGGACCTATATAGCTAATGTATAGTGCAAATTTTTTAGTTAAGTTCTTTTAACGATAACAGACAAACCTTTCATTGGTTAACTGTTATACTTTTATTATTTACTTATTAGACTCTAATAAACATTTTGAGACCAGTTAGAACTTTTTGCAATGTGAATTGCACATTTGGCACCATATTGTTCACAAGGCACTTTTTAGGACTTATATAACTAAAGTATAGCGCAAATTTTTTAGTTAAGTTCTTTTAACGATAACAGACAAACCTTTCATTGGTTAACTGTTATACTTTTATTATTTACTTATTAGACTCTAATAAACATTTTGAGACCAGTTAGAACTTTTTGCAATGTGAATTGCACATTTGGCACCATATTGTTCACAAGGTACTTTTTAGGACCTATATAACTAATGTATAGTGCAAATTTTTTAGTTAAGTTCTTTTAACGATAACAGACAAACCTTTCGGTGGTTAACTGTTATACTTTTATTATTTACTTATTAGGCTCTAATAAACATTTTGAGACCAGTTAGAACTTTTTGCAATGTGAATTGCACATTTGGCACCGTATAGTTCACAAGGTACTTTTTAGGACCTATATAACTAATGTATAGTGCAAATTTTTTAGTTAAGTTCTTTTAACGATAACAGACAAACCTTTCATTGGTTAACTGTTATACTTTTATTATTTACTTATTACACTCTAATAAACATTTTGAGACCCGTTAGAACTTTTCGCAATGTGAATTGCACATTTGGCACCATATAGTTCACAAGGCACTTTTTAGGACCTATATAACTAATGTATAGTGCAAATTTTTTAGTTAAGTTCTTTTAACGATAACAGATAAACCTTTCATTGGTTAACTGTTATACTTTTATTATTTACTTATTAGACTCTAATAAACATTTTGAGACCCGTTAGAACTTTTCGCAATGTGAATTGCACATTTGGCACCATATAGTTCACAAGGTACTTTTTAGGACCTATATAACTAATGTATAGTGCAAATTTTTTAGTTAAGTTCTTTTAACGATAACAGACAAACCTTTCATTGGTTAACTGTTATACTTTTATTATTTACTTATTAGACTCTAATAAACATTTTAAGACCAGTTAGAACTTTTGCAATGTGAATTGCACATTTGGCACCATATTGTTCACAAGGCACTTTTTAGGACCTATATAACTAATGTATAGTTCAAATTTTTTAGTTAAGTTCTTTTAACGATAACAGACAAACCTTTTATTGGTTAACTGTTATACTTTTATTATTTACTTATTAGGCTCTAATAAACATTTTGAGACCCGTTAGAACTTTTTGCAATGTGAATTGCACATTTGGCACCGTATAGTTCACAAGGTACTTTTTAGGACCTATATAACTAATGTATAGTGCAAATTTTTTAGTTAAGTTCTTTTAACGATAACAGACAAACCTTTCATTGGTTAACTGTTATACTTTTATTATTTACTTATTAGACTCTAATAAACATTTTGAGACCCGTTAGAACTTTTCGCAATGTGAATTGCACATTTGGCACCATATAGTTCACAAGGCACTTTTTAGGACCTATATAACTAATGTATATATGCAAATTTTTTAGTTAAGTTCTTTTAACGATAACAGACAAACCTTTCATTGGTTAACTGTTATACTTTTATTATTTACTTATTAGGCTCTAATAAACATTTTGAGACCAGTTAGAACTTTTTGCAATGTGAATTGCACATTTGGCACCATATTGTTCACAAGGCACTTTTTAGGACCTATATAACTAATGTATAGTTCAAATTTTTTAGTTAAGTTCTTTTAACGATAACAGACAAACCTTTCATTGGTTAACTGTTATACTTTTATTATTTACTTATTAGGCTCTAATAAACATTTTGAGACCCGTTAGAACTTTTAGCAATGTGAATTGCACATTTGGCACCGTATAGTTCACAAGGTACTTTTTAGGACTTATATAACTAATGTATAGTGCAAATTTTTTAGTTAAGTTCTTTTAACGATAACAGACAAACCTTTCATTGGTTAACTGTTATACTTTTATTATTTACTTATTAGACTCTAATAAACATTTTGAGACCCGTTAGAACTTTTCGCAATGTGAATTGCACATTTGGCACCATATAGTTCACAAGGCACTTTTTATGACCTATATAACTAATGTATAGTGCAAATTTTTTAGTTAAGTTCTTTTAACGATAACAAACAAACCTTTCATTGGTTAACTGTTATACTTTTATTATTTACTTATTAGGCTCTAATAAACATTTTGAGACCCGTTAGAACTTTTCGCAATGTGAATTGCACATTTGGCACCATATAGTTCACAAGGCACTTTTTAGGACCTATATAACTAATGTATAGTGCAAATTTTTTAGTTAAGTTCTTTTAACGATAACAGACAAACCTTTCATTGGTTAACTGTTATACTTTTATTATTTACTTATTAGACTCTAATAAACATTTTAAGACCAGTTAGAACTTTTTGCAATGTGAATTGCACATTTGGCACCATATTGTTCACAAGGCACTTTTTAGGACCTATATAACTAATGTATAGTTCAAATTTTTTAGTTAAGTTCTTTTAACGATAACAGACAAACCTTTCATTGGTTAACTGTTATACTTTTATTATTTACTTATTAGGCTCTAATAAACATTTTGAGACCCGTTAGAACTTTTTGCAATGTGAATTGCACATTTGGCACCGTATAGTTCACAAGGTACTTTTTAGGACCTATATAACTAATGTATAGTGCAAATTTTTTAGTTAAGTTCTTTTAACGATAACAGACAAACCTTTCATTGGTTAACTGTTATACTTTTATTATTTACTTATTAGGCTCTAATAAACATTTTGAGACCAGTTAGAACTTTTTGCAATGTGAATTGCACATTTGGCACCATATTGTTCACAAGGCACTTTTTAGGACCTATATAACTAATGTATAGTGCAAATTTTTTAGTTAAGTTCTTTTAACGATAACAGACAAACCTTTCATTGGTTAACTGTTATACTTTTATTATTTACTTATTAGGCTCTAATAAACATTTTGAGACCCGTTAGAACTTTTAGCAATGTGAATTGCACATTTGGCACCGTATAGTTCACAAGGTACTTTTTAGGACCTATATAACTAATGTATAGTGCAAATTTTTTAGTTAAGTTCTTTTAACGATAACAGACAAACCTTTCATTGGTTAACTGTTATACTTTTATTATTTACTTATTAGACTCTAATAAACATTTTGAGACCCGTTAGAACTTTTCGCAATGTGAATTGCACATTTGGCACCATATAGTTCACAAGGCACTTTTTATGACCTATATAACTAATGTATAGTGCAAATTTTTTAGTTAAGTTCTTTTAACGATAACAAACAAACCTTTCATTGGTTAACTGTTATACTTTTATTATTTACTTATTAGGCTCTAATAAACATTTTGAGACCAGTTAGAACTTTTTGCAATGTGAATTGCACATTTGGCACCATATAGTTCACAAGGTACTTTTTAGGACCTATATAGCTAATGTATAGTGCAAATTTTTTAGTTAAGTTCTTTTAACGATAACAAACAAACCTTTCATTGGTTAACTGTTATACTTTTATTATTTACTTATTAGGCTCTAATAAACATTTTGAGACCCGTTAGAACTTTTCGCAATGTGAATTGCACATTTGGCACCATATAGTTCACAAGGCACTTTTTAGGACCTATATAACTAATGTATAGTGCAATTTTTTTAGTTAAGTTCTTTTAACGATAACAGACAAACCTTTCATTGGTTAACTGTTATACTTTTATTATTTACTTATTAGACTCTAATAAACATTTTGAGACCCGTTAGAACTTTTTGGAATGTGAATTGCACATTTGGCACAGTATAGTTCACAAGGTACTTTTTAGGACCTATATAACTAATGTATAGTGCAAATTTTTTAGTTAAGTTCTTTTAACGATAACAGACAAACCTTTCATTGGTTAACTGTTATACTTTTATTATTTACTTATTAGACTCCAATAAACATTTTGAGACCAGTTAGAACTTTTTGGAATGTGAATTGCACATTTGGCACAGTATAGTTCACAAGGTACTTTTTAGGACCTATATAACTAATGTATAGTGCAAATTTTTTAGTTAAGTTCTTTTAACGATAACAGACAAACCTTTCATTGGTTAAATGTTATACTTTTATTATTTACTTATTAGACTCTAATAAACATTTTGAGACCAGTTAGAACTTTTTGCAATGTGAATTGCACATTTGGCACCATATTGTTCACAAGGTATTTTTTAGGACCTATATAACTAATGTATAGTGCAAATTTTTTAGTTAAGTTCTTTTAACGATAACAGACAAAGCTTTCATTGGTTAACTGTTATACTTTTATTATTTACTTATTAGACTCTAATAAACATTTTGAGACCAGTTAGAACTTTTCGCAATGTGAATTGCACATTTGGCACCATATTGTTCACAAGGCACTTTTTATGACCTATATAACTAATGTATAGTGCAAATTTTTTAGTTAAGTTCTTTTAACGATAACAGACAAACCTTTCATTGGTTAACTGTTATACTTTTATTATTTACTTATTAGGCTCTAATAAACATTTTGAGACCCGTTAGAACTTTTCGCAATGTGAATTGCACATTTGGCACCATACAGTTCACAAGGCATTTTTTAGGACCTATATAACTAATGTATAGTGCAAATTTTTTAGTTAAGTTCTTTTAACGATAACAGACAAACCTTTCATTGGTTAACTGTTATACTTTTATTATTTACTTATTAGACTCTAATAAACATTTTGAGACCAGTTAGAACTTTTTGCAATGTGAATTGCACATTTGGCACCATATAGTTCACAAGGTACTTTTTAGGACCTATATAACTAATGTATAGTGCAAATTTTTTAGTTAAGTTCTTTTAACGATAACAGACAAACCTTTTATTGGTTAACTGTTATACTTTTATTATTTACTTATTAGACTCTAATAAACATTTTGAGACCAGTTAGAACTTTATGCAATGTGAATTGCACATTTGGCACCATATTGTTCACAAGGTATTTTTTAGGACCTATATAACTAATGTATAGTGCAAATTTTTTAGTTAAGTTCTTTTAACGATAACAGACAAACCTTTCATTGGTTAACTGTTATACTTTTATTATTTACTTATTAGACTCTAATAAACATTTTGAGACCAGTTAGAACTTTTTGCAATGTGAATTGCACATTTGGCACCATATTGTTCACAAGGCACTTTTTAGGACCTATATAACTAATGTATAGTGCAAATTTTTTAGTTAAGTTCTTTTAACGATAACAGACAAACCTTTTATTGGTTAACTGTTATACTTTTATTATTTACTTATTAGACTCTAATAAACATTTTGAGACCAGTTAGAACTTTATGCAATGTGAATTGCACATTTGGCACCATATTGTTCACAAGGTATTTTTTAGGACCTATATAACTAATGTATAGTGCAAATTTTTTAGTTAAGTTCTTTTAACGATAACAGACAAACCTTTCATTGGTTAACTGTTATACTTTTATTATTTACTTATTAGACTCTAATAAACATTTTGAGACCAGTTAGAACTTTTTGCAATGTGAATTGCACATTTGGCACCATATTGTTCACAAGGCACTTTTTAGGACCTATATAACTAATGTATAGTTCAAATTTTTTAGTTAAGTTCTTTTAACGATAACAGACAAACCTTTTATTGGTTAACTGTTATACTTTTATTATTTACTTATTAGGCTCTAATAAACATTTTGAGACCCGTTAGAACTTTTTGCAATGTGAATTGCACATTTGGCACCGTATAGTTCACAAGGTACTTTTTAGGACCTATATAACTAATGTATAGTGCAAATTTTTTAGTTAAGTTCTTTTAACGATAACAGACAAACCTTTCATTGGTTAACTGTTATACTTTTATTATTTACTTATTAGACTCTAATAAACATTTTGAGACCCGTTAGAACTTTTCGCAATGTGAATTGCACATTTGGCACCATATAGTTCACAAGGCACTTTTTATGACCTATATAAGTAATGTATAGTGCAAATTTTTTAGTTAAGTTCTTTTAACGATAATAGACAAACCTTTCATTGGTTAACTGTTATACTTTTATTATTTACTTATTAGGCTCTAATAAACATTTTGAGACCAGTTAGAACTTTTTGCAATGTGAATTGCACATTTGGCACCATATAGTTCACAAGGTACTTTTAAGTCCTATATAGCTAATGTATAGTGCAAATTTTTTAGTTAAGTTCTTTTAACGATAACAGACAAACCTTTCATTGGTTAACTGTTATACTTTTATTATTTACTTATTAGACTCTAATAAACATTTTGAGACCAGTTAGAACTTTATGCAATGTGAATTGCACATTTGGCACCATATTGTTCACAAGGTATTTTTTAGGACCTATATAACTAATGTATAGTGCAAATTTTTTAGTTAAGTTCTTTTAACGATAACAGACAAACCTTTCATTGGTTAACTGTTATACTTTTATTATTTACTTATTAGACTCTAATAAACATTTTGAGACCAGTTAGAACTTTTTGCAATGTGAATTGCACATTTGGCACCATATTGTTCACAAGGCACTTTTTAGGACCTATATAACTAATGTATAGTGCAAATTTTTTAGTTAAGTTCTTTTAACGATAACAGACAAACCTTTTATTGGTTAACTGTTATACTTTTATTATTTACTTATTAGACTCTAATAAACATTTTGAGACCAGTTAGAACTTTATGCAATGTGAATTGCACATTTGGCACCATATTGTTCACAAGGTATTTTTTAGGACCTATATAACTAATGTATAGTGCAAATTTTTTAGTTAAGTTCTTTTAACGATAACAGACAAACCTTTCATTGGTTAACTGTTATACTTTTATTATTTACTTATTAGACTCTAATAAACATTTTGAGACCAGTTAGAACTTTTTGCAATGTGAATTGCACATTTGGCACCATATTGTTCACAAGGCACTTTTTAGGACCTATATAACTAATGTATAGTTCAAATTTTTTAGTTAAGTTCTTTTAACGATAACAGACAAACCTTTTATTGGTTAACTGTTATACTTTTATTATTTACTTATTAGGCTCTAATAAACATTTTGAGACCCGTTAGAACTTTTTGCAATGTGAATTGCACATTTGGCACCGTATAGTTCACAAGGTACTTTTTAGGACCTATATAACTAATGTATAGTGCAAATTTTTTAGTTAAGTTCTTTTAACGATAACAGACAAACCTTTCATTGGTTAACTGTTATACTTTTATTATTTACTTATTAGACTCTAATAAACATTTTGAGACCCGTTAGAACTTTTCGCAATGTGAATTGCACATTTGGCACCATATAGTTCACAAGGCACTTTTTATGACCTATATAAGTAATGTATAGTGCAAATTTTTTAGTTAAGTTCTTTTAACGATAATAGACAAACCTTTCATTGGTTAACTGTTATACTTTTATTATTTACTTATTAGGCTCTAATAAACATTTTGAGACCAGTTAGAACTTTTTGCAATGTGAATTGCACATTTGGCACCATATAGTTCACAAGGTACTTTTTAGGACCTATATAGCTAATGTATAGTGCAAATTTTTTAGTTAAGTTCTTTTAACGATAACAGACAAACCTTTCATTGGTTAACTGTTATACTTTTATTATTTACTTATTAGACTCTAATAAACATTTTGAGACCAGTTAGAACTTTTTGCAATGTGAATTGCACATTTGGCACCATATTGTTCACAAGGTATTTTTTAGGACCTATATAACTAATGTATAGTGCAAATTTTTTAGTTAAGTTCTTTTAACGATAACAGACAAACCTTTCATTGGTTAACTGTTATACTTTTATTATTTACTTATTAGGCTCTAATAAACATTTTGAGACCAGTTAGAACTTTTTGCAATGTGAATTGCACATTTGGCACCGTATAGTTCACAAGGTACTTTTTAGGACCTATATAACTAATGTATAGTGCAAATTTTTTAGTTAAGTTCTTTTAACGATAACAGACAAACCTTTCATTGGTTAACTGTTATACTTTTATTATTTACTTATTAGACTCTAATAAACATTTTGAGACCCGTTAGAACTTTTCGCAATGTGAATTGCACATTTGGCACCATATAGTTCACAAGGCATTTTTTAGGACCTATATAACTAATGTATAGTGCAAATTTTTTAGTTAAGTTCTTTTAACGATAACAGACAAACCTTTCATTGGTTAACTGTTATACTTTTATTATTTACTTATTAGGCTCTAATAAACATTTTGAGACCCGTTAGAACTTTTTGGAATGTGAATTGCACATTTGGCACAGTATAGTTCACAAGGTACTTTTTAGGACCTATATAACTAATGTATAGTGCAAATTTTTTAGTTAAGTTCTTTTAACGATAACAGACAAACCTTTCATTGGTTAACTGTTATACTTTTATTATTTACTTATTAGGCTCTAATAAACATTTTGAGACCCGTTAGAACTTTTTGGAATGTGAATTGCACATTTGGCACAGTATAGTTCACAAGGTACTTTTTAGGACCTATATAACTAATGTATAGTGCAAATTTTTTAGTTAAGTTCTTTTAACGATAACAGACAAACCTTTCATTGGTTAACTGTTATACTTTTATTATTTACTTATTAGACTCTAATAAACATTTTGAGACCAGTTAGAACTTTTTGCAATGTGAATTGCACATTTGGCACCATATTGTTCACAAGGCATTTTTTAGGACCTATATAACTAATGTATAGTGCAAATTTTTTAGTTAAGTTCTTTTAACGATAACAGACAAACCTTTCATTGGTTAACTGTTATACTTTTATTATTTACTTATTAGACTCTAATAAACATTTTGAGACCAGTTAGAACTTTATGCAATGTGAATTGCACATTTGGCACCATATTGTTCACAAGGTATTTTTTAGGACCTATATAACTAATGTATAGTGCAAATTTTTTAGTTAAGTTCTTTTAACGATAACAGACAAACCTTTCATTGGTTAACTGTTATACTTTTATTATTTACTTATTAGGCTCTAATAAACATTTTGAGACCAGTTAGAACTTTTTGCAATGTGAATTGCACATTTGGCACCATATAGTTCACAAGGTACTTTTTAGGACCTATATAACTAATGTATAGTGCAAATTTTTTAGTTAAGTTCTTTTAACGATAACAGACAAACCTTTCATTGGTTAACTGTTATACTTTTATTATTTACTTATTAGACTCTAATAAACATTTTGAGACCCGTTAGAACTTTTCGCAATGTGAATTGCACATTTGGCACCATATAGTTCACAAGGCATTTTTTAGGACCTATATAACTAATGTATAGTGCAAATTTTTTAGTTAAGTTCTTTTAACGATAACAGACAAACCTTTCATTGGTTAACTGTTATACTTTTATTATTTACTTATTAGGCTCTAATAAACATTTTGAGACCCGTTAGAACTTTTTGGAATGTGAATTGCACATTTGGCACAGTATAGTTCACAAGGTACTTTTTAGGACCTATATAACTAATGTATAGTGCAAATTTTTTAGTTAAGTTCTTTTAACGATAACAGACAAACCTTTCATTGGTTAACTGTTATACTTTTATTATTTACTTATTAGGCTCTAATAAACATTTTGAGACCCGTTAGAACTTTTTGGAATGTGAATTGCACATTTGGCACAGTATAGTTCACAAGGTACTTTTTAGGACCTATATAACTAATGTATAGTGCAAATTTTTTAGTTAAGTTCTTTTAACGATAACAGACAAACCTTTTATTGGTTAACTGTTATACTTTTATTATTTACTTATTAGACTCTAATAAACATTTTGAGACCAGTTAGAACTTTATGCAATGTGAATTGCACATTTGGCACCATATTGTTCACAAGGTATTTTTTAGGACCTATATAACTAATGTATAGTGCAAATTTTTTAGTTAAGTTCTTTTAACGATAACAGACAAACCTTTCATTGGTTAACTGTTATACTTTTATTATTTACTTATTAGACTCTAATAAACATTTTGAGACCAGTTAGAACTTTATGCAATGTGAATTGCACATTTGGCACCATATTGTTCACAAGGTATTTTTTAGGACCTATATAACTAATGTATAGTGCAAATTTTTTAGTTAAGTTCTTTTAACGATAACAGACAAACCTTTCATTGGTTAACTGTTATACTTTTATTATTTACTTATTAGACTCTAATAAACATTTTGAGACCAGTTAGAACTTTTTGCAATGTGAATTGCACATTTGGCACCATATAGTTCACAAGGCACTTTTTAGGACCTATATAACTAAAGTATAGCGCAAATTTTTTAGTTAAGTTCTTTTAACGATAACAGACAAACCTTTCATTGGTTAACTGTTATACTTTTATTATTTACTTATTAGACTCTAATAAACATTTTGAGACCCGTTAGAACTTTTCGCAATGTGAATTGCACATTTGGCACCATATAGTTCACAAGGCACTTTTTATGACCTATATAAGTAATGTATAGTGCAAATTTTTTAGTTAAGTTCTTTTAACGATAATAGACAAACCTTTCATTGGTTAACTGTTATACTTTTATTATTTACTTATTAGGCTCTAATAAACATTTTGAGACCAGTTAGAACTTTTTGCAATGTGAATTGCACATTTGGCACCATATAGTTCACAAGGTACTTTTTAGGACCTATATAGCTAATGTATAGTGCAAATTTTTTAGTTAAGTTCTTTTAACGATAACAGACAAACCTTTCATTGGTTAACTGTTATACTTTTATTATTTACTTATTAGACTCTAATAAACATTTTGAGACCAGTTAGAACTTTTTGCAATGTGAATTGCACATTTGGCACCATATTGTTCACAAGGTATTTTTTAGGACCTATATAACTAATGTATAGTGCAAATTTTTTAGTTAAGTTCTTTTAACGATAACAGACAAACCTTTCATTGGTTAACTGTTATACTTTTATTATTTACTTATTAGGCTCTAATAAACATTTTGAGACCAGTTAGAACTTTTTGCAATGTGAATTGCACATTTGGCACCGTATAGTTCACAAGGTACTTTTTAGGACCTATATAACTAATGTATAGTGCAAATTTTTTAGTTAAGTTCTTTTAACGATAACAGACAAACCTTTCATTGGTTAACTGTTATACTTTTATTATTTACTTATTAGACTCTAATAAACATTTTGAGACCCGTTAGAACTTTTCGCAATGTGAATTGCACATTTGGCACCATATAGTTCACAAGGCATTTTTTAGGACCTATATAACTAATGTATAGTGCAAATTTTTTAGTTAAGTTCTTTTAACGATAACAGACAAACCTTTCATTGGTTAACTGTTATACTTTTATTATTTACTTATTAGGCTCTAATAAACATTTTGAGACCCGTTAGAACTTTTTGGAATGTGAATTGCACATTTGGCACAGTATAGTTCACAAGGTACTTTTTAGGACCTATATAACTAATGTATAGTGCAAATTTTTTAGTTAAGTTCTTTTAACGATAACAGACAAACCTTTCATTGGTTAACTGTTATACTTTTATTATTTACTTATTAGGCTCTAATAAACATTTTGAGACCCGTTAGAACTTTTTGGAATGTGAATTGCACATTTGGCACAGTATAGTTCACAAGGTACTTTTTAGGACCTATATAACTAATGTATAGTGCAAATTTTTTAGTTAAGTTCTTTTAACGATAACAGACAAACCTTTCATTGGTTAACTGTTATACTTTTATTATTTACTTATTAGACTCTAATAAACATTTTGAGACCAGTTAGAACTTTTTGCAATGTGAATTGCACATTTGGCACCATATTGTTCACAAGGTATTTTTTAGGACCTATATAACTAATGTATAGTGCAAATTTTTTAGTTAAGTTCTTTTAACGATAACAGACAAACCTTTCATTGGTTAACTGTTATACTTTTATTATTTACTTATTAGACTCTAATAAACATTTTGAGACCAGTTAGAACTTTATGCAATGTGAATTGCACATTTGGCACCATATTGTTCACAAGGTATTTTTTAGGACCTATATAACTAATGTATAGTGCAAATTTTTTAGTTAAGTTCTTTTAACGATAACAGACAAACCTTTCATTGGTTAACTGTTATACTTTTATTATTTACTTATTAGGCTCTAATAAACATTTTGAGACCAGTTAGAACTTTTTGCAATGTGAATTGCACATTTGGCACCGTATAGTTCACAAGGTACTTTTTAGGACCTATATAACTAATGTATAGTGCAAATTTTTTAGTTAAGTTCTTTTAACGATAACAGACAAACCTTTCATTGGTTAACTGTTATACTTTTATTATTTACTTATTAGACTCTAATAAACATTTTGAGACCCGTTAGAACTTTTCGCAATGTGAATTGCACATTTGGCACCATATAGTTCACAAGGCATTTTTTAGGACCTATATAACTAATGTATAGTGCAAATTTTTTAGTTAAGTTCTTTTAACGATAACAGACAAACCTTTCATTGGTTAACTGTTATACTTTTATTATTTACTTATTAGGCTCTAATAAACATTTTGAGACCCGTTAGAACTTTTTGGAATGTGAATTGCACATTTGGCACAGTATAGTTCACAAGGTACTTTTTAGGACCTATATAACTAATGTATAGTGCAAATTTTTTAGTTAAGTTCTTTTAACGATAACAGACAAACCTTTCATTGGTTAACTGTTATACTTTTATTATTTACTTATTAGGCTCTAATAAACATTTTGAGACCCGTTAGAACTTTTTGGAATGTGAATTGCACATTTGGCACAGTATAGTTCACAAGGTACTTTTTAGGACCTATATAACTAATGTATAGTGCAAATTTTTTAGTTAAGTTCTTTTAACGATAACAGACAAACCTTTCATTGGTTAACTGTTATACTTTTATTATTTACTTATTAGACTCTAATAAACATTTTGAGACCAGTTAGAACTTTTTGCAATGTGAATTGCACATTTGGCACCATATTGTTCACAAGGTATTTTTTAGGACCTATATAACTAATGTATAGTGCAAATTTTTTAGTTAAGTTCTTTTAACGATAACAGACAAACCTTTCATTGGTTAACTGTTATACTTTTATTATTTACTTATTAGACTCTAATAAACATTTTGAGACCAGTTAGAACTTTATGCAATGTGAATTGCACATTTGGCACCATATTGTTCACAAGGTATTTTTTAGGACCTATATAACTAATGTATAGTGCAAATTTTTTAGTTAAGTTCTTTTAACGATAACAGACAAACCTTTCATTGGTTAACTGTTATACTTTTATTATTTACTTATTAGACTCTAATAAACATTTTGAGACCAAATAGAACTTTTTGCAATGTGAATTGCACATTTGGCACCATATAGTTCACAAGGCACTTTTTAGGACCTATATAACTAAAGTATAGCGCAAATTTTTTAGTTAAGTTCTTTTAACGATAACAGACAAACCTTTCATTGGTTAACTGTTATACTTTTATTATTTACTTATTAGACTCTAATAAACATTTTGAGACCAGTTAGAACTTTTTGCAATGTGAATTGCACATTTGGCACCATATTGTTCACAAGGTATTTTTTAGGACCTATATAACTAATGTATAGTGCAAATTTTTTAGTTAAGTTCTTTTAACGATAACAGACAAACCTTTCATTGGTTAACTGTTATACTTTTATTATTTACTTATTAGACTCTAATAAACATTTTGAGACCCGTTAGAACTTTTCGCAATGTGAATTGCACATTTGGCACCATATAGTTCACAAGGCACTTTTTAGGACCTATATAACTAATGTATAGTGCAAATTTTTTAGTTAAGTTCTTTTAACGATAACAGACAAACCTTTCATTGGTTAACTGTTATACTTTTATTATTTACTTATTAGACTCTAATAAACTATTTGAGACCAGTTAGAACTTTTTGCAATGTGAATTGCACATTTGGCACCATATTGTTCACAAGGCACTTTTTAGGACCTATATAACTAAAGTATAGCGCAAATTTTTTAGTTAAGTTCTTTTAACGATAACAGACAAACCTTTCATTGGTTAACTGTTATACTTTTATTATTTACTTATTAGACTCTAATAAACATTTTGAGACCAGTTAGAACTTTTTGCAATGTGAATTGCACATTTGGCACCATATTGTTCACAAGGTATTTTTTAGGACCTATATAACTAATGTATAGTGCAAATTTTTTAGTTAAGTTCTTTTAACGATAACAGACAAACCTTTCATTGGTTAACTGTTATACTTTTATTATTTACTTATTAGACTCTAATAAACATTTTGAGACCCGTTAGAACTTTTCGCAATGTGAATTGCACATTTGGCACCATATAGTTCACAAGGCACTTTTTAGGACCTATATAACTAATGTATATATGCAAATTTTTTAGTTAAGTTCTTTTAACGATAACAGACAAACCTTTCATTGGTTAACTGTTATACTTTTATTATTTACTTATTAGGCTCTAATAAACATTTTGAGACCAGTTAGAACTTTTTGCAATGTGAATTGCACATTTGGCACCATATTGTTCACAAGGCACTTTTTAGGACCTATATAACTAATGTATAGTTCAAATTTTTTAGTTAAGTTCTTTTAACGATAACAGACAAACCTTTCATTGGTTAACTGTTATACTTTTATTATTTACTTATTAGGCTCTAATAAACATTTTGAGACCCGTTAGAACTTTTAGCAATGTGAATTGCACATTTGGCACCGTATAGTTCACAAGGTACTTTTTAGGACCTATATAACTAATGTATAGTGCAAATTTTTTAGTTAAGTTCTTTTAACGATAACAGACAAACCTTTCATTGGTTAACTGTTATACTTTTATTATTTACTTATTAGACTCTAATAAACATTTTGAGACCCGTTAGAACTTTTCGCAATGTGAATTGCACATTTGGCACCATATAGTTCACAAGGCACTTTTTATGACCTATATAACTAATGTATAGTGCAAATTTTTTAGTTAAGTTCTTTTAACGATAACAGACAAACCTTTCATTGGTTAACTGTTATACTTTTATTATTTACTTATTAGGCTCTAATAAACATTTTGAGACCAGTTAGAACTTTTTGCAATGTGAATTGCACATTTGGCACCATATAGTTCACAAGGTACTTTTTAGGACCTATATAGCTAATGTATAGTGCAAATTTTTTAGTTAAGTTCTTTTAACGATAACAGACAAACCTTTCATTGGTTAACTGTTATACTTTTATTATTTACTTATTAGACTCTAATAAACATTTTGAGACCAGTTAGAACTTTTTGCAATGTGAATTGCACATTTGGCACCATATTGTTCACAAGGTATTTTTTAGGACCTTTATAACTAATGTATAGTGCAAATTTTTTAGTTAAGTTCTTTTAACGATAACAGACAAACCTTTCATTGGTTAACTGTTATACTTTTATTATTTACTTATTAGGCTCTAATAAACATTTTGAGACCAGTTAGAACTTTTTGCAATGTGAATTGCACATTTGGCACCGTATAGTTCACAAGGTACTTTTTAGGACCTATATAACTAATGTATAGTGCAAATTTTTTAGTTAAGTTCTTTTAACGATAACAGACAAACCTTTCATTGGTTAACTGTTATACTTTTATTATTTACTTATTAGACTCTAATAAACATTTTGAGACCCGTTAGAACTTTTTGCAATGTGAATTAAACATTTTGCACCATATACAGTAGTTCACAAGGCACTTTTTAGGACCTATATAACTAATGTATAGTGCAAATGTTTTAGTTAAGTTCTTTTAACGATAACAGACAAACTTTTCATTGGTTAACTGTTATACTTTTATTAGTTACTTATTAGACTCTAATAAACATTTCGAGACCCGTTAGAACTTTTTGCAATATGAATTAAACATTTTGCACCATTTAGTTCACAAGTCGCGTTTTAGGACCTATAAAACTAATGTATAGTGCAAATGTTTTAGTTAAGTTCTTTTAACGATAACAGACAAACCTTTCATTGGTTAACTGTTATACTTTTATTATTTACTTATTAGGCTCTAATAAACATTTTGAGACCCGTTAGAACTTTTTGGAATGTGAATTGCACATTTGGCACAGTATAGTTCACAAGGTACTTTTTAGGACCTATATAACTAATGTATAGTGCAAATTTTTTAGTTAAGTTCTTTTAACGATAACAGACAAACCTTTCATTGGTTAACTGTTATACTTTTATTATTTACTTATTAGACTCCAATAAACATTTTGAGACCAGTTAGAACTTTTTGCAATGTGAATTGCACATTTGGCACCATATTGTTCACAAGGTATTTTTTAGGACCTATATAACTAATGTACAGTGCAAATTTTTTAGTTAAGTTCTTTTAACGATAACAGACAAACCTTTCATTGGTTAACTGTTATACTTTTATTATTTACTTATTAGACTCTAATAAACTATTTGAGACCAGTTAGAACTTTTTGCAATGTGAATTGCACATTTGGCACCATATTGTTCACAAGGCACTTTTTAGGACCTATATAACTAATGTATAGTGCAAATTTTTTAGTTAAGTTCTTTTAACGATAACAGACAAACCTTTTATTGGTTAACTGTTATACTTTTATTATTTACTTATTAGGCTCTAATAAACATTTTGAGACCAGTTAGAACTTTTTGCAATGTGAATTGCACATTTGGCACCGTATAGTTCACAAGGTACTTTTTAGGACCTATATAACTAATGTATAGTGCAAATTTTTTAGTTAAGTTCTTTTAACGATAACAGACAAACCTTTCATTGGTTAACTGTTATACTTTTATTATTTACTTATTAGACTCTAATAAACATTTTGAGACCAGTTAGAACTTTTTGCAATGTGAATTGCACATTTGGCACCATATTGTTCACAAGGTATTTTTTAGGACCTATATAACTAATGTATAGTGCAAATTTTTTAGTTAAGTTCTTTTAACGATAACAGACAAAGCTTTCATTGGTTAACTGTTATACTTTTATTATTTACTTATTAGACTCTAATAAACATTTTGAGACCAGTTAGAACTTTTTGCAATGTGAATTGCACATTTGGCACCATATTGTTCACAAGGCACTTTTTATGACCTATATAACTAATGTATAGTGCAAATTTTTTAGTTAAGTTCTTTTAACGATAACAGACAAACCTTTCATTGGTTAACTGTTATACTTTTATTATTTACTTATTAGGCTCTAATAAACATTTTGAGACCCGTTAGAACTTTTTGCAATGTGAATTGCACATTTGGCACCATATAGTTCACAAGGCATTTTTTAGGACCTATATAACTAATGTATAGTGCAAATTTTTTAGTTAAGTTCTTTTAACGATAACAGACAAACCTTTCATTGGTTAACTGTTATACTTTTATTATTTACTTATTAGACTCTAATAAACATTTTGAGACCAGTTAGAACTTTTTGCAATGTGAATTGCACATTTGGCACCATATAGTTCACAAGGTACTTTTTAGGACCTATATAACTAATGTATAGTGCAAATTTTTTAGTTAAGTTCTTTTAACGATAACAGACAAACCTTTTATTGGTTAACTGTTATACTTTTATTATTTACTTATTAGGCTCTAATAAACATTTTGAGACCCGTTAGAACTTTTTGGAATGTGAATTGCACATTTGGCACAGTATAGTTCACAAGGTACTTTTTAGGACCTATATAACTAATGTATAGTGCAAATTTTTTAGTTAAGTTCTTTTAACGATAACAGACAAACCTTTCATTGGTTAACTGTTATACTTTTATTATTTACTTATTAGACTCTAATAAACATTTTGAGACCCGTTAGAACTTTTCGCAATGTGAATTGCACATTTGGCACCATATTGTTCACAAGGTATTTTTTAGGACCTATATAACTAATGTATAGTGCAAATGTTTTAGTTAAGTTCTTTTAACGATAACAGACAAACCTTTCATTGGTTAACTGTTATACTTTTATTATTTACTTATTAGGCTCTAATAAACATTTTGAGACCAGTTAGAACTTTTTGCAATGTGAATTGCACATTTGGCACCGTATAGTTCACAAGGTACTTTTTAGGACCTATATAACTAATGTATAGTGCAAATTTTTTAGTTAAGTTCTTTTAACGATAACAGACAAGTCTTTCATTGGTTAACTGTTATACTTTTATTATTTACTTATTAGACTCTAATAAACATTTTGAGACCCGTTAGAACTTTTCGCAATGTGAATTGCACATTTGGCACCATATAGTTCACAAGGCATTTTTTAGGACCTATATAACTAATGTATAGTGCAAATTTTTTAGTTAAGTTCTTTTAACGATAACAGACAAACCTTTCATTGGTTAACTGTTATACTTTTATTATTTACTTATTAGGCTCTAATAAACATTTTGAGACCAGTTAGAACTTTTTGCAATGTGAATTGCACATTTGGCACCATATAGTTCACAAGGTACTTTTTAGGACCTATATAACTAATGTATAGTGCAAATTTTTTAGTTAAGTTCTTTTAACGATAACAGACAAACCTTTTATTGGTTAACTGTTATACTTTTATTATTTACTTATTAGACTCTAATAAACATTTTGAGACCAGTTAGAACTTTATGCAATGTGAATTGCACGTTTGGCAACATATTGTTCACAAGGTATTTTTTTGGACCTATATAACTAATGTATAGTGCAAATTTTTTAGTTAAGTTCTTTTAACGATAACAGACAAACCTTTCATTGGTTAACTGTTATACTTTTATTATTTACTTATTAGACTCTAATAAACATTTTGAGACCAGTTAGAACTTTTTGCAATGTGAATTGCACATTTGGCACCATATAGTTCACAAGGTATTTTTTAGGACCTATATAACTAAAGTATTTCGCAAATTTTTTAGTTAAGTTCTTTTAACGATAACAGACAAACCTTTTATTGGTTAACTGTTATACTTTTATTATTTACTTATTAGACTCTAATAAACATTTTGAGACCAGTTAGAACTTTTTGCAATGTGAATTGCACATTTGGCACCATATTGTTCACAAGGTATTTTTTAGGACCTATATAACTAATGTATAGTGCAAATTTTTTAGTTAAGTTCTTTTAACGATAACAGACAAACCTTTCATTGGTTAACTGTTATACTTTTATTATTTACTTATTAGACTCTAATAAACATTTTGAGACCCGTTAGAACTTTTCGCAATGTGAATTGCACATTTGGCACCATATAGTTCACAAGGCACTTTTTAGGACCTATATAACTAATGTATATATGCAAATTTTTTAGTTAAGTTCTTTTAACGATAACAGACAAACATTTCATTGGTTAACTGTTATACTTTTATTATTTACTTATTAGGCTCTAATAAACATTTTGAGACCAGTTAGAACTTTTTGCAATGTGAATTGCACATTTGGCACCATATTGTTCACAAGGCACTTTTTAGGACCTATATAACTAATGTATAGTTCAAATTTTTTAGTTAAGTTCTTTTAACGATAACAGACAAACCTTTCATTGGTTAACTGTTATACTTTTATTATTTACTTATTAGGCTCTAATAAACATTTTGAGACCCGTTAGAACTTTTAGCAATGTGAATTGCACATTTGGCACCGTATAGTTCACAAGGTACTTTTTAGGACCTATATAACTAATGTATAGTGCAAATTTTTTAGTTAAGTTCTTTTAACGATAACAGACAAACCTTTTATTGGTTAACTGTTATACTTTTATTATTTACTTATTAGGCTCTAATAAACATTTTGAGACCAGTTAGAACTTTTTGCAATGTGAATTGCACATTTGGCACCGTATAGTTCACAAGGTACTTTTTAGGACCTATATAACTAATGTATAGTGCAAATTTTTTAGTTAAGTTCTTTTAACGATAACAGACAAACCTTTCATTGGTTAACTGTTATACTTTTATTATTTACTTATTAGACTCTAATAAACATTTTGAGACCAGTTAGAACTTTTTGCAATGTGAATTGCACATTTGGCACCATATTGTTCACAAGGTATTTTTTAGGACCTATATAACTAATGTATAGTGCAAATTTTTTAGTTAAGTTCTTTTAACGATAACAGACAAAGCTTTCATTGGTTAACTGTTATACTTTTATTATTTACTTATTAGACTCTAATAAACATTTTGAGACCAGTTAGAACTTTTTGCAATGTGAATTGCACATTTGGCACCATATTGTTCACAAGGCACTTTTTATGACCTATATAACTAATGTATAGTGCAAATTTTTTAGTTAAGTTCTTTTAACGATAACAGACAAACCTTTCATTGGTTAACTGTTATACTTTTATTATTTACTTATTAGGCTCTAATAAACATTTTGAGACCCGTTAGAACTTTTTGCAATGTGAATTGCACATTTGGCACCATATAGTTCACAAGGCATTTTTTAGGACCTATATAACTAATGTATAGTGCAAATTTTTTAGTTAAGTTCTTTTAACGATAACAGACAAACCTTTCATTGGTTAACTGTTATACTTTTATTATTTACTTATTAGACTCTAATAAACATTTTGAGACCAGTTAGAACTTTTTGCAATGTGAATTGCACATTTGGCACCATATAGTTCACAAGGTACTTTTTAGGACCTATATAACTAATGTATAGTGCAAATTTTTTAGTTAAGTTCTTTTAACGATAACAGACAAACCTTTTATTGGTTAACTGTTATACTTTTATTATTTACTTATTAGGCTCTAATAAACATTTTGAGACCCGTTAGAACTTTTTGGAATGTGAATTGCACATTTGGCACAGTATAGTTCACAAGGTACTTTTTAGGACCTATATAACTAATGTATAGTGCAAATTTTTTAGTTAAGTTCTTTTAACGATAACAGACAAACCTTTCATTGGTTAACTGTTATACTTTTATTATTTACTTATTAGACTCTAATAAACATTTTGAGACCCGTTAGAACTTTTCGCAATGTGAATTGCACATTTGGCACCATATAGTTCACAAGGCACTTTTTAGGACCTATATAACTAATGTATAGTGCAAATTTTTTAGTTAAGTTCTTTTAACGATAACAGACAAACCTTTTATTGGTTAACTGTTATACTTTTATTATTTACTTATTAGACTCTAATAAACATTTTGAGACCAGTTAGAACTTTTTGCAATGTGAATTGCACATTTGGCACCATATTGTTCACAAGGCACTTTTTAGGACCTATATAACTAAAGTATAGCGCAAATTTTTTAGTTAAGTTCTTTTAACGATAACAGACAAACCTTTCATTGGTTAACTGTTATACTTTTATTATTTACTTATTAGACTCTAATAAACATTTTGAGACCAGTTAGAACTTTTTGCAATGTGAATTGCACATTTGGCACCATATTGTTCACAAGGTATTTTTTAGGACCTATATAACTAATGTATAGTGCAAATGTTTTAGTTAAGTTCTTTTAACGATAACAGACAAACCTTTCATTGGTTAACTGTTATACTTTTATTATTTACTTATTAGGCTCTAATAAACATTTTGAGACCAGTTAGAACTTTTTGCAATGTGAATTGCACATTTGGCACCGTATAGTTCACAAGGTACTTTTTAGGACCTATATAACTAATGTATAGTGCAAATTTTTTAGTTAAGTTCTTTTAACGATAACAGACAAGTCTTTCATTGGTTAACTGTTATACTTTTATTATTTACTTATTAGACTCTAATAAACATTTTGAGACCCGTTAGAACTTTTCGCAATGTGAATTGCACATTTGGCACCATATAGTTCACAAGGCATTTTTTAGGACCTATATAACTAATGTATAGTGCAAATTTTTTAGTTAAGTTCTTTTAACGATAACAGACAAACCTTTCATTGGTTAACTGTTATACTTTTATTATTTACTTATTAGGCTCTAATAAACATTTTGAGACCAGTTAGAACTTTTTGCAATGTGAATTGCACATTTGGCACCATATAGTTCACAAGGTACTTTTTAGGACCTATATAACTAATGTATAGTGCAAATTTTTTAGTTAAGTTCTTTTAACGATAACAGACAAACCTTTTATTGGTTAACTGTTATACTTTTATTATTTACTTATTAGACTCTAATAAACATTTTGAGACCAGTTAGAACTTTATGCAATGTGAATTGCACATTTGGCACCATATTGTTCACAAGGCACTTTTTATGACCTATATAACTAATGTATAGTGCAAATTTTTTAGTTAAGTTCTTTTAACGATAACAGACAAACCTTTCATTGGTTAACTGTTATACTTTTATTATTTACTTATTAGGCTCTAATAAACATTTTGAGACCCGTTAGAACTTTTTGCAATGTGAATTGCACATTTGGCACCATATAGTTCACAAGGCATTTTTTAGGACCTATATAACTAATGTATAGTGCAAATTTTTTAGTTAAGTTCTTTTAACGATAACAGACAAACCTTTCATTGGTTAACTGTTATACTTTTATTATTTACTTATTAGACTCTAATAAACATTTTGAGACCAGTTAGAACTTTTTGCAATGTGAATTGCACATTTGGCACCATATAGTTCACAAGGTACTTTTTAGGACCTATATAACTAATGTATAGTGCAAATTTTTTAGTTAAGTTCTTTTAACGATAACAGACAAACCTTTTATTGGTTAACTGTTATACTTTTATTATTTACTTATTAGGCTCTAATAAACATTTTGAGACCCGTTAGAACTTTTTGGAATGTGAATTGCACATTTGGCACAGTATAGTTCACAAGGTACTTTTTAGGACCTATATAACTAATGTATAGTGCAAATTTTTTAGTTAAGTTCTTTTAACGATAACAGACAAACCTTTCATTGGTTAACTGTTATACTTTTATTATTTACTTATTAGACTCTAATAAACATTTTGAGACCCGTTAGAACTTTTCGCAATGTGAATTGCACATTTGGCACCATATAGTTCACAAGGCACTTTTTAGGACCTATATAACTAATGTATAGTGCAAATTTTTTAGTTAAGTTCTTTTAACGATAACAGACAAACCTTTTATTGGTTAACTGTTATACTTTTATTATTTACTTATTAGACTCTAATAAACATTTTGAGACCAGTTAGAACTTTTTGCAATGTGAATTGCACATTTGGCACCATATTGTTCACAAGGCACTTTTTAGGACCTATATAACTAAAGTATAGCGCAAATTTTTTAGTTAAGTTCTTTTAACGATAACAGACAAACCTTTCATTGGTTAACTGTTATACTTTTATTATTTACTTATTAGACTCTAATAAACATTTTGAGACCAGTTAGAACTTTTTGCAATGTGAATTGCACATTTGGCACCATATTGTTCACAAGGTATTTTTTAGGACCTATATAACTAATGTATAGTGCAAATGTTTTAGTTAAGTTCTTTTAACGATAACAGACAAACCTTTCATTGGTTAACTGTTATACTTTTATTATTTACTTATTAGGCTCTAATAAACATTTTGAGACCAGTTATAACTTTTTGCAATGTGAATTGCACATTTGGCACCGTATAGTTCACAAGGTACTTTTTAGGACCTATATAACTAATGTATAGTGCAAATTTTTTAGTTAAGTTCTTTTAACGATAACAGACAAGTCTTTCATTGGTTAACTGTTATACTTTTATTATTTACTTATTAGACTCTAATAAACATTTTGAGACCCGTTAGAACTTTTCGCAATGTGAATTGCACATTTGGCACCATATAGTTCACAAGGCATTTTTTAGGACCTATATAACTAATGTATAGTGCAAATTTTTTAGTTAAGTTCTTTTAACGATAACAGACAAACCTTTCATTGGTTAACTGTTATACTTTTATTATTTACTTATTAGGCTCTAATAAACATTTTGAGACCAGTTAGAACTTTTTGCAATGTGAATTGCACATTTGGCACCATATAGTTCACAAGGTACTTTTTAGGACCTATATAACTAATGTATAGTGCAAATTTTTTAGTTAAGTTCTTTTAACGATAACAGACAAACCTTTTATTGGTTAACTGTTATACTTTTATTATTTACTTATTAGACTCTAATAAACATTTTGAGACCAGTTAGAACTTTATGCAATGTGAATTGCACGTTTGGCAACATATTGTTCACAAGGTATTTTTTTGGACCTATATAACTAATGTATAGTGCAAATTTTTTAGTTAAGTTCTTTTAACGATAACAGACAAACCTTTCATTGGTTAACTGTTATACTTTTATTATTTACTTATTAGACTCTA